>NW_026947486.1:0-5517500 GCF_034190915.1 Cavia porcellus | reverse complement strand
TTTTCTTAAAAGTACAGTATTTAAATTATAATTTTTCTTATATCCTTTCTATATTACTTTATTTCTTCATTCTTACCTCAAAACCAGAGACTTAGTTTTTAAATAAAAACTTGACATTCAAATGTTCTGCCAGCAACCACTAAAATAATCTGAACTTTACTGATCACATAAAAAATGTATTCCATAGTTACTTGCAACAGAATAATAGTATGTGATTATTAAACAACAGCAGCTAGAATGTCTGTGTCCCAAATCTGTGAGAATATAATAAAATATGTAAAATATATTACAAAAACAAGAAATAGAATGGTATTGATATAGGAGAAATATAATTCTCAATATATTATATACCTGACAAGTTGTTTGTTTCCCCTAATATCAAAGAATGAATTCCACGAGCCAAAGGACTTTAAGATTAGGAAAGTTGGGCTGGGAGAATTGCTCAGTGACGTAAGCACCTGCCTGGCAAGTACAAGGTCGTGAGTTTGATTCCCGGTACCAAAGGCAAGAGAGAGAGAGAGAGAGAGAGAGAGAGAGAGAGAGAGAGAGAGAGAGAGAGAGAGAGAGGTTTATTGGGGACTAGTATATACAGCTATAGCTCCTGAGAAAATGGAGAGAAGCTGAGTGGGTTGCTGAGGTCATTTCTCTAAGAATATTTTATAGAGCAAAATCACAATGTGGGTAGAATGTGGGTCAAACATTAATCAACCAATTAGATTGTAAGTATAGTCATTTAGCTAATACTGATTCAACAGGGAAGTGGGGCATACAGCAATGATATATGACTTATATCATTAATTTTGGAATATCTGAACCTAATGGATTGGGAGGTACCAATTGTTATGTAATCTTGTTTCCATTCATCACTTAGGGAACCATGCAAGTCCAGACATGATGACTATCTTGAGGACTTACTTTCTGTAGATGTCCTTCCAGCCAGTTTTGGTGTACAATATTCTCAGGTTTTACATTGATCTCCTCAAGAACCTGTCCCTGTCTGATTGCCTATTGATTTCCACCTAACTTACTTCTCTATAATGGAATTACCATAATTTGAGTAC
Organism: Cavia porcellus; assembly: GCF_034190915.1. NCBI lineage: Eukaryota > Metazoa > Chordata > Mammalia > Rodentia > Caviidae > Cavia > Cavia porcellus. The sequence goes on along the minus strand of NW_026947486.1, from coordinate 5,516,439 downwards.
TTGGTAGTTTTATGATAATAAATACTGTGATTACACAGTAGTAATATTTTCTGTTTCAATTAATAATAATTGTATATATTATATGTGCTTATAAATTAAAGTATGAAAAAGAAGATTTAGGCTACATATGCATCATGCATAACTGGGGTATATATTGCAGCCTGAAGTGGTCTCATTACTTCTAGTAAATTGAGAGATATGTTGATCTTCCAGAAAATGTTGCAGAGCCAAGGATATTTGTCTGTATATTTTGCAGTAAATATTGGTGGTCTGATTGATCATCATATCAGATAAAAAATAGAAATAAAGCTATATATAATGCTTCAATTTGTTCTCCCACTATTTTTGTTCTTTTTTTTTTTTTTTTTTACCAATGTCCTTTCCATGTTAAAGGATTCCTTTTATTTATTTCAAGGAACACTATTATATTCTCTACTATCTTAATTTCATAGCTATGCCAAAATTTGTTCTTGCTTCTTGTACGTGTATCTAGAGTGGGTCGCTGGGGATTCTGTTTCTCAAAGGAGTTTTATAGAGAAAAACCATGAGTTGAGGTTGGGCTAAAGTGAGACATAAGTGTAATCAACCAAAAAGAGTATAAGTATAGTTGCTTAGGTAATATTGATCCAACCAAAAATCATAAGCAGGATGTGAAGTGAGACAAAAGTATGATGAAATAATAAGACTATAAGTATCACCAATTAGGTAATATTGGTCCAATGTAAAAATCACAAAGTGGGTTGAGGTGGGGCACAATTATGGTTAACCAATAGGATTACAATTGTAGTTACTTAGGTAATATTGATTAAATGAGCATCAAATGTGGAAGCTAGTCATGGAGCAAGCACAAATCGAATGGAAAAAGTCTTTCCTGGAAAGGGTTCATTAAGAAAGTTTGGTCCTGGGCTGGGGATTTAGCTCAGCGGCATGGTCCTCAACCCATAGTGACTGATACCTATTTAGACTATAAATCAGTGCTATTCATCTCTATTTGAAGTATAAAAGTGTATTAATTCCTCTCTTTCTTGAAGCCTTCTTTTTAGTAGATACAGCTGCAATTACAATTGTGTAAAGTATTGACTTCTTAAGGGCCAGTCCTATCTGCCTATAGTATTTCTAAATCATTTACTTATCTATAATGTTAAAAGGAAACCTTAGCAAGTTAATGACAAAGTAGTTAAATTATATCTTCCTTGACCCCATCAGGCTATATTGAATTCTGTAAATAAGGGGCTACAAGGCTCTCAGAATGCCCACATCGGCTCCTAAAGTGCTCATCCTCCTCTAATGATACATTCACAGAAGGTTGCTAACACTGATTACAAGTAAAATGTGTATACATTCAGATGAATAATTTATCGGACTAAATTTAGAGAACAATGAAGATTATAACATCAACTTTTACAAATTATGGGAGTATTGCTAATACAAATAGCAGCTCATGTCTTCAAAGATGATCTATTAGAGCTGGGTACTAACTCTAAAATCTGAAAAAAGCTCATTGAATATTGGAATACTTTGGACTGATTTTATGTCGAACAGTAAACCTTTGTTGTTCGGGATATTAGAATATAAACATACAAAAGGATTTTACTCTCCATTTCTATATTTCTCCAACAGGAATTCAGTGTAATTCATGGTCACTGTAAGGATCTGTGTCAATTAATTTCATACTTAATTTGAAAGGTAGCTGTTCCTAGAAAGTGATGTACTCTTGTTTTGGGGGATTTTATGGTAGAAAGAAAGTGTTTGTAAGTTTTGCATTGCAACTATTTTATGTGAAACCATTAAGGTGTATTTTAGGAATTTACCAAAAAAGAAAAAAAAAAAAAAAAAAAAAAAAAAAAAAAAAAAAAAAAAAAAGGATACTAGGGTATGGGGAGGCTGTGACTTTTTTTTTTTTTTTATGGAAAGAATGCAACTACACTGAAGTTGAAGTTTGATTTTACTATAAAAGAAAATAATTGTTTAGTCTACTAATGTCATAAAAAGTGCTACAGATGAGGTGGTTTAAATAGCAGAAATTCATTTCTCATAGCTATACAGGTGAGAAGTTCAAGATCGAGGTGTCAGTGATTTGGCTTCTTCTACAGTCATCCCTCCTTGGTTTAAAGAAGATGGACTCCTCTTTGCTTTTACATTAACTTTGCTCTTTTTTGAGCAAAGTGTTGCTGTCCCTTTGTGTATCCAAATTTCTTCTTATAATATTAACAGTTATATTTGAATTAGAGCCCAAATTTACATACTCATTTTTCCTTGTTTACCTTAAAGTTCCTATTTCCAAATATATTCAGGTCACACACAGCTAGATATCAGAATTTCTTACATATTTAAATCCACTGTATATTTTTGGCTTTCTTCTTGTTTTTATTGGTGCATATTTGTAAAAGAATAGTATAGTTCATTTTGGAGAACTGGTACATGTATAAAATATATCTTGATCATTATTCCCTCTACCCTTCCCTCCCTTTAGAGGTTATCACAGTTTAGTCCTTAGCAGTCATGATTATTGAAAGTAGTTCAAAGTACACAGAAGCTTCCACATGAAAGTGGAAAAATTTCCTATTCATATCTGACTCAAAGCAGATAAAATCTGTTTATATGATCTTAAATATATGTATAAGGAATTGATCAACTGCTTTAAAAATCTGTTTTTCTTCTTGTGCATAAAATAGCTGCATTTCCAAGTCTCTGATAGAGTTAGTTGTGGTGATGGGACCCCATTTTGAACAATAAATTGCTATTCTAAATGTTGTTGGCTAATTTTATGTCAAACAGCAAACCTCTTATATTCATGCCTCCAAGTTCTTCCCCATTGAAGTTTGATACAGATGAGACTGCCCAATATGGCAGAGTCTATTTTGAATGAACACGAATCACTTATTACAAGATTGACATTCAGAATACAAACACAATTTTAAATTTCATGTGAGCCACATATTAATTTCTATTGGCATAAATCACAATTGAAATATTGGATATTATGTTATATCAGCTAACATTATCTTAACTAAAAGTTTATTGATACTCTAAATTTCCACAAAGGCTTACATTTGTGTTCTATATGTGACTTACTGAAATCTGTGACTCGTTTTAAACATAACATAATAAAAAGTTTTTCTTTATAAGTGTATAAAATTATACCACATTTGTAATGCAATAGAATGCATATAAGATATGCCATTTCAAACATGTGTGAATGTACAGTTCAGTAGCATCTTTTATGTTCACAATATTTTATATCCATTGATACTTTCTTGTCCCCAAATCAGTCCAAAAAGTAAAAATAAAGACAATACATTCTCTGAGAATTCATGCCCTCTTTATCCACTGACCCAGTCGCTGGTAACCACCAAAAATCTTTCTCTCTATGCACTTTCTAATTATAGATATTGCACATAAATTCAATCACACATTGAGTAGCCTTTTGTATTTTCTATTTTCCATGTGACAAAATAACTTGAATTATATGAAGAGTGTCTCTTGTACAAGAACATCATTTAATTTTATAACATAACAATATTTCATTCCATGGATATATCATATTTTTGTTTATTAGTTCATCCATATTGGATAATTGGTTTATTTCCATTTTTTGAGTATTGTGAATACTGCTATTTATGAAAATTCATGAAGAAGCTTTTGAAATAAACTATTCAAACAGTTTTTGAACACCTGATTTCAATTTTGAGGTGTGCACTTGATATTGAAATTCCTGGGTCTTTCAGTAATTCTACATTTAACATATTGAACATTCTCTGTTTTACACAATGTCAAAACTATTTTCTATTTCCATAACCAAAGCATGAGTAATCTAATTTCTCTGCATGTTTACAAACTCTCATTATTTTCCTTTATCATTATAGTCATTCCAGTAAGAGTGAAAAATATCTGAATGTGGTTTTGATTTGTATTTCTAAGGATGATTAATGATTTTGAGCAACTTTTTGTATACTTACTAATTTGCATACCTTCTTTGGAAAAGTATATTTTCAATCTCCTACTCATTTTATGGTAGGATTGTGTTTTTTTTAAATTGTGGTAATCATATGTTCTGTGATAGATCCTACTAGATACATAATTCATAAATATGTTCTTTCACCATCTCAGCTGTTTCCATTTTGTGTATAATGTTCTTTGTTGCACAGTTTTAAAACCTTGAGTAAACCCTCTTTATCTTTTATTTTGTGCTTGGGTTGTCATGGGCAAGTATGTGTAACTTTATGTGGTTACATTCTGAGACAGGTTGTGACAGGAAATTTTGTTATTGTGTAAACATAATAGAGCATCCTTCATTACACAAGTATAGATCATGAAGGTCAGTCACTGGGTGTAGTTATTTGGTGCACTTGAGAGACATGACAAAGACAAAATGTGTGATATTCCTACTCATATAATATGGAATACTGGCTTACAGTAAATTCTTTTTGAAAACATGAGGAAGTAGTATTATGTAACATCATACGTATATAAATTACTAACAGTGTTTCATTGTTATTAGCAAGTATCATAAACAATTTTGTCACTACACTTTCATTCACCTGGCAGTATAAAACATTTGTTTATATCAGTGTCTTGGTTACTTATGTCATTGCTTGGACAGAATGTCTGACATCCACAAGTTAAAAGAGGAAAGGTTTATTTTGGCTCACCATTTTTAGAAGTTTCAGTTCATAGCTGGCTGGTCCCAAAGTAGGTTGTCTGGCAGATGGGCATCAGAGAAGAGACACAACCCTTGACTGGATATGCAGGACTCAATGAAACAGCAAACAAGCCTTCCTTTCCCTTTTATGCTGTCCAGGCTACAAGCCTTTTGGGTGGGATCACCCATAATAACCAGGGTGGGGAGTCCCATCATCAACAGCCAGACATGTGATAAAATAATCAATGGATTAATTAGTACTGTATACTCTTGTTCCCAATATCATAATCTTTTTTATTTTTTATTTAAAAAAGATTAAGATAAAAGAGGACACAACAACACAGGACAGAACAGAACAATTTAAGCAACATAGTGTTTCACCACAAGACAACCGATATAACAGTAGCTACCATAGTGTCTCACCAATATCATACTCTTAATTCATATTCACGCAACCTAGATCTAGCCACCTTTAAAAAGCTCGAGCTATAAACACATGAATTTTTGGAGGGACATCTAGATACAAACTGTAACAACCAGCATCATTTCTATTACGTGAATAATGAGCTGTACTATAATGTTAAGATGGTTATGATTTCATGAAATAGTAAAAACTTTTTCAACTCCATTATAACCTAATGGAACCACAACTGTATATGTAGTTTATCATTGAACAAAATATTATTGTACAGTTTCTGACTTTGTATGGAAATATTTCCAAAACAAATATTATAATAAATTTCATGTTTGTTTTACTTTTTATTAGTAAATGTTTTCAGTACCTAATATTTATTTTCCTTGTGTGAAATTGTTGTATGACACATTTAAGCATGCATATGTAGCTTATTTCTCTTAATATTATTGTCTCAATGTGCATAATTTTTCTAAAAATGACTCATTTATCTTACAAAGATTTTAAAGTTAGATGCTATGTTTTGATACTTAATCAATTTTTCATTACTATTTATATTTAATATAAGGGTGCAATTTTATTTTACTTCTGAAAATGTACACTTTTCTCCTATACAGTCTGCTGAGAACATAATAGTGTTGGTTAAAAAATTAACAATATTTCTAAACCTTGAGTCAAACTTACATAAAGAAGGGGATACTCTACATCCATAGAATTAGAAATGAATAAGGGATAATTAAAATCTGGAGTTACTACAAACTTTTGAAATTTCTTTTCCAATAAGTTAGAGAATCTGGAATACATTGATAAAGTCTTAGACACATACGACATTCCAAATTGCATCAAGAGAAAAAGTTCTGAGCAGACTGATAACAATGATATTGTTGCAGTAAGAAAAATCCTATAAACCACGCAAAATCTAGGACCTGATGGGTTTACACTGAACTTCACCAGAAAATTATTATACTAATGTCAATACTCCACAAACTATTCATATAATTGAGAGGGCAGGTATTCTATAATCATTCCATGAAACAAGCCTGATAAAAATTCAAAATGTTATTCTAATTTTAAAGAATATGAAGACTCTCTACTTTCTAAATATATATACCGTGGGATAAACAGAAAGAGGAGGATGGGGATGTTTGGTCAACATTAGGACACACACGATAACGTGGAAGTTAAGCAGAAGGGAAGATTTTATAAAATGAAAGGATAAATTACTAGGCATAACTTAAGGACAAAGGAGGCTAATAGAAGGAATAGTTTATTGAGATAAAATTCTGAGGAAATGGGGCAATTGGACCCAAAAGTGTATTGCTACTTAGGCTTATTTGTAGGGGAATTTTATACAGTAAAATCATGTTGCAGGGAAACTTAAGTCAAACTATAATAAACCAATAGGATTATAAGTATAGTGACTTAGCTAATATTGACTCATATAAAGCAAGATATGCAGCAAGGGTACATAGGATGGAGAACAAAAATGACATTTGTTGAAGGAGTAAAACTGAGGTTTAGAGTGCTCTGGGCATCTATTTATCTGTTTATTGTGTTGTTCAGGATTACTGAACTAGAAAATACTAGTTACAGTACAGCTTTGGACTGTTGTTTGTTTCTGGGGAGACTTGAAGCCTTAACCATCCTGTCTTCAACTTGGAGTCTAGTTTCTATCAACTGAGGCCTTAACCACAGGTCTACTTTGCTTTATCTCCATTTTTAATCTATTATGCACCCATTCTCTTTCTAAATGTGAACTGACCTATACATAATTGCGTTACCTACAATAATGTGAGGCTTGAAAACAAAGTGTGTAAATTTTTTCAGTGATTAAATCGTAATAGACAGTGAGAGTAATAAACTAACATGAAATGTATTGATTTAAAACAACAATAAATACTATATGTAACAATTTCTAAGGATCAGGAATTTGGGGATGATTTAGTTCGAGAGTAAATTTCTGGCTTTGGTAGCTCATGAAATTATAAACAGATTTTAGTGAAGACTGCAGTTATCTGAGTCTTGACTGAGCCTGGACCATCCACCCTTGAGGCAGTTTGTTCACATTCCTTTGAGTAGGTGGTCTGATTGTTATATGCTTCAGTTGCTTGTCACGTGGATGTCTTCATAAGACTCCTTATATATCTTTGCATTATGGTTGTTAGCATTCCCAAGAAGGAGTATTTCAATAATTAAGAAAAAAAAATATTTCATTTGTTCTCTAATCTAGATTCAAAAGTTTTGCACCATTACTTTTATAGTATCCTCTTGGTCATATAGGTAAACTCTAATTCAAAATTAGTATTGAATATCAAGACAAGAGCATCTCACTTGAGGGTGTAGGGGAACATTCTAGTGCACATTACATACAATAATAACTGATGGTTCATTTTCTTTAAAAGATGGAACTCTTGTCTATATACCTTTATTTTCTAGACCTAGTGTATGATAAAACTTAAGACTGAAAGCTGACTCTGAGTTTTTGGATTTGTGTAATGGGAAAAAATGTAGTGCTATGGTCTGTAGAGACAGAGAGGGAAGTGTCTTTGAAACAGAAGATTTTAAACTTGATTTATTTTATGCATTTTCTTTGAGGGGTGAAGCACATGTGAGAATGCATTTATTTTATTTTTAAGTCTTCATATCTGAAAGACTAATTGAAAGAGATAAAGTACACTTTATACTCTTCTATATTCAGTCTCCTCTAAGTACATGAATTTCCTTATGAATAAAAGATGTTATGAGCCATTGCATCATTTTAGAAGGAACTATAGATGCTATAATATTCAAATATCTTGAATTTATTCCAGAAAGTTAGTAAGTACAGTTCTCATGGAAATGTGATGAGCAACTGGATATTTTCAAAAGAAATAAGAATAATTTCACCTTATGTGCTAAATAAAGCAGTCAAATTCCAAAAGAAATTGCAAAATGTTTGCAACTAATACGGAACAATTTTCTAGCTATAAAACCAAAGGTTATATGTGATATCATTTTTTACTGGCAACTGTTAATATGACTGGATGTGCATATTTTTATTACACAAAACCACATATATTTAATAACATAGAATCTTAATTATTTCTTCTCTTGCTTAACACTGGTGAGTGCTATCATTTTATTCTTGATTTAAAACTTCACTGTTTCTTTAATCACTTGCTAGAAGTGTAAATTTCATCTAGAAACTTACATGCAAGTGGAAAAGTGTGTGCTTGTTATGCATAACCTATCAGCTTGCTCTTATCTATATTTCATTCAATTGTGAAGCATCATACATTTGTGTGGTTGTATGAAGCATACAAGTTTTTCATTAATATATAATATTTGATAGTCATTAGTTTAACCTAAATAGCTCAGTGTCAATGAAGCAAGAGTTGAGGCCATATCAAACTGGCTAGGTGAGTGAGCATGGCCTGTCAAGAATGTAGATTCAATAAATAATATAAACAGCAATGCAGTGCACAAAGACCTGACCCTGGGGTCCAACATAAAATGACAACTTCAAATCTTATGTAAATTCTAGCAGATTTTTTTGTAGAACAATCTAGACCTAATATCAGGATGAGGAGTTGGACATAGAAAAGACAGCCACCACTGAGCTCACAGCCACTGTGTTCTCTCTTTCATCGTTTTCCACTTTCACTCTATAGAGTGTACTTCTTTTCCTACTTTTAATTGGCCAGAACTTGTTCTGCAGAGCATGTTTTCTTTTCTACCTTAAATAAATATAAAACCTTGATACCTTTTTGCTTATCCTGTTCAATTCTTTAATCAGGATAGAAAGAACTTAGAAAATACTTGTAGAGAGAGACCCAAGAAACCCAGAATACAGAAACAACAGTAAAGTGAGATCTACTTAAGGTCTAATTCTTTCTTCTTTCCATCTTAGATTACATCATGTAAATGATTAATTACATTCTAATGTTTGCTTCTGAGTAGTCATTTTTTATTCTTCTTAAAACTAACTATCTCTTATAACCTAACCAGAGTCATCTACTTTCGTTTTAATAGTAATTTGAATAGAAACAATTTTTTTCTAGGATTATTGAATAGGGCAAGATTGATTTCATGTATTTTCTTCATGATTAGCACAATACTGTTGTGGCTTGCTCACTCTATCACAGTTTCCCATCGGAAAATATCAGTCAACATTAATGAATCTGCAAGCTGAACAGGCATATAGCTGATTGGCAAAATATGTGAGAAGTGGTTAACACAGAGGGCATTCTGTCTGACAGAAAATACATAAATGCTGCCAGTAGCATTAAATATGAAGTTTTAGCTTGTGTTTATTTATTTCAGTTTTTATTTTGTTTGCAACACTTCTGTTCCACTATACTGCAATATATAATTTAACTGTCAGTTTTAAGAGAATGATTAAGCCATTTTTGTAAGCAAATTATTTTAACAGAATAATTTTGGACCCATACAACTGAGAAAGAATGGCTGCTACAAAATATAGTGACTCAGGATAAGAAATAAGTCAGTGTATGCATTTCCTAGGAGATATTTTGGGGTAAGTGGATGACAAAGGATGAAGCATTTTTGATAATATTAAATTCCAATATACTTTACAACTGAATAGAACCCAAAACGCTAATTAGGTATATTTATTCTCTTCGTATGAAGGCAGGAAATTAGGGCATGGAAAACTGGCAGGGGAAGTTCACGTGATCTGTTAATTACAAAGATCCTGGATATATGCCAGAAACAGCTTCTGAAGCCCATGAAGGTGGAACCAAACAGTGTGTCATATTCAATTCTTCTTGAAAGAACTGGAGCAGGTTGTTGATAGAATGCCCTAGACCTGTCATCAGCATGAGGAATGGGAAATACAAAAAATAGTTGTCACTGAGCTCTGTATCACTGTGCTTTCCCTTTCACAGTAGTCCAATCTCGTGCTAGAGTATTTACTTTTTTCCTACATTTACTTGGCCCAAACTCTTTCTGAAGAGCATATTTATTTTTCCTATCTTTAATAAATGTAAAAATGGTTTATATTTTGTCTACACCTTGACCAATTCTTTGCTTAGGGCAGCAGGAACCTAGAAACTATCACTATAAGAAGATTTCTGCACCCCTCAAATCTGGTGACATTTTTATAAATGCAAGATTGTCTCTGTGTGATTCAGAAAAGTAAAATTACTTGGGTAGTGAGTGCTTTTCCTCAGCTTTCTAAATGATTATTTTTTAAAATTGCATTTTTCTTGTTTTTTATTTTTATTAATATATCATAGCATAAATAATAATTAAAATGGTGTGTATATATACATATAGCATCTCAAATCTTTTCCTTTTCTTTCTTTATCTGTTGATCCACTTCTCTTTTGAGAAAGTTCTATCACTCTTATTCCTATTTCTATCTTTTATTTTGCTCTGTGTGCACAGAGTGTGGGGTTTCTCCTATAAGAGATACCATATAGTACTTAAGCTTATTTACCTGATTTATTTTACTTAAAATTATGATCTCAATCTTCACCCATTTTCCCACAAGTGAATCAAGTTTACACTTCCTTTTGATTTGATTTATGAGCCTGGAGAATACCAGGAATTCTATATTTCCTCTTGTGGTGAAATGGAAAAGAAATTCAAACATTATTTCCACTGGATTAAATAACTTCATGGAACATCAATTGATTATTTGCTCTATAAATTGTTTTAACTGTAGCCTAAAAGTTAGGAACACTTAAACTATCAATGATACATTGCTGGAGGATCACTGTGAATGAATTTAAGGGTTCAATTTTTCAAGTTGTTAAATTTAAAAGGCCCACGTACATCTTCATGAACTTAATGTTTAGGACCCCTTTACGATTTTCACTGTGAAGATTGGAGAAAAGTAACCTTTTGTTTTCAGTAAAAGAGGAGAAATTAGCACCAGATATTCCTTTTTCCTTAAGGGGTATTTTATTGGAACCTCTTACACTGGGAAAGGGAAATGTCACCTCCCTTATCATTTGATCTGGGGCAAAAGATAGGCAAAATATTCAGTCCTCTTTTCTCCTCCTGTCTTATCTAACTTGAGATTAAAAGAAAAAAAAAAGAGAGAAGCCTTTGTGAAGGTCGCAGACCAAGAGGAAAGGTGCACTCAAGGACTCATATATAATAATATGTTTGATAGTATCAAGTTTGAGGGTATAGGCAAGCACTTTGAAGGCAATAAGATATACTATGATGCCCATTATGGTTTGACTATTATCCTTTTTTTGAAGTCCTGTAAGGTCTCCAGTGTAGGTTTTATTGGTCTTCTTCTGTACTGTTTTGATCAATTCTATTATACCTGATGATATAGGCAACTCAGTTTAAAAATAGCAAGAGGCACAATGGCAACCACTTTTGATCACCTGGTGTTCTATTTTTGTGTCATGTACTATGTCCATCCTTCTGTTCTAACAGACTATATTTTGTTTAGTCACATTTGGTTTTATTATCTTCAAAAAAAAATAATAAGAACCGTGGGAGTAATAAAACCCAAAAAGTCTAATTGTTATTGTAAAAAAGAGAGAAAAGGTAGGTGGACTAAGGAATATAACCGCAGGTATGTTCGAGTGTGTAGGATGGAAAAGCATATTACTGCGCTTTTGTTGGATCACTGAACGGAACTGTCTACAATGTCACTGTATGAATGTCCACTTTATGTGCTTTGATTTTGTAATTTGGACAACTGTTTCTGGGAAGATAATATGTAACCTATTAACTGGAGATTTCTTACTGTATATTTTTTTTCCTTGAAATTCTCTATTACTTGTACCCTTTTACTGTTTTGTTTTTTATGTCCTTTCTTTTTTTTCTCTTTACATAAAAAAATGTATTCTCTCCCCACAACTTTTCAGCACATCAATACATTGTATGATAACAGGAGACTACAACTGTAAGTATTTGAAAGTCCCCATCTTCATTTAAGAAATTTCAAACATAATAGAAAAACAAAAACAAGGTTGGGGGATATTTTAGCCTCTCATAACTTCACTTATAGCAAACAATAAACACAGCCAACTCCTAGATAGATAAATATAAAACCATAAAATCTCACTTAATTTGTTTGTTTTTGCCTGGTACATGCTTGACTTTCAACCAATATCCCAACCCATATTAAAATAAAAAGCGACATACACAGTTTAAAAAGACAGCAAGCATCAGAAGTAGAGTTAGGTATGTCATTGTTGTCTAAATTATTATCAAAAGGAGACTTGAAATATTATTGTTGCCATGTGGTGAATCTAACAGGTAGATTCCAAGTTCTTGTACAAGAAGAGTTGAAAACCACAATCAATGGTGAGGGAAAAGAGCTACATTTAATGAGGGTCACAAGCAAAAATAGTGCTGGGATGACTAAAAGACACATGGCATACCAAAATAATCAGGGTCTTAGATTCAAGAGCAATAGAGAAGGAAACAGAGCAAATGTAAATGTGATATGGTGTGTGGTTACAAGGAAAGCTCCTATAGTGGGGTCCAAATTCAAGTGAGTGGAGTGAATTCTCAACCTCAATATCCTGTCTGCACTACTGTAATTCATGTGAAAAAGGTAGTAGTGTAAAAAGGGGACAATGAATAAAAATAAAATGGTAACATTGTCATCAGAGTAAAACTAACTATGAAAAGATAAAAAGAAAATACATTAATGTTGGTTTGGGGGCATAATTCGATTTGGAAACATGCTTGTAATCCAAAAGACTTGTGTATCAAAGCAAGTTTCCCCTTAAAAATAATGTAAGTACAGATAATTTGTTCCACAATCCAAAGATATCCATTTAAAAATGATTGAAGGACCAATAATAAAGCTGAAACAATGGGTTGCTTTGATTCTCTGTTTAAAAGAAAAACTTTAAAAATGACTATAATATTGTAGTATAATACAAAATAATAAATGAAATACAAAACATGAAGAAATATTAACCTGCACTTGCATTGACCTATGAAAACCTTTGTGGCTTGTGTGAGAGAAACAAGACAGAAGAGGGTTATTGTGTAGAATGACTTTCACTATCAATAACAGAATCTATCCTTAAAGTAATCTTTCTCTTTTGTACAGTATTAACAAGGAACCTATTCAATGATAGTTGCTTTTGCTTTCTTTTGCAGATTTTGCAGATATGCAACATTGCTTTGTTGTGAAACACATTCATCATTCATACTACAACAGCCTTACTCAGGTGACATTTTTCTACATTTTTGCAATTTCCCACATTTTACAAATCTCCTAAACTCACCTGAAGTAAGGGATTTATTCTCCTTTTTCTCCTCATCTGCAGATCAGCTTTCCTTCATAACATTTTGCTTTTGACAGATAGTTACACAAAATTCTACAGAGAGAGAGAGAGAGAGAGAGAGAGAGAGAGAGAGAGAGAGAGAGAGAGAGAACCATTGGTTGTTATGATCATATTGTGTTTTGAACCATGTGCTATTTTATTAAAAGACATTGTTCATTTACTAAATTAAAATTTATTAGAAATGATGCTTCATCCTGAAGAACACTTGCAGAACAAGCAACTTGCAATGCATGGATTTACTCTACTAGAAATGTAAAATGCACTCTAAGTTAAATGAACAATTATTTTGGTGGGTTGATAAGTAGACTCAAAATCAGTGAAGAAGAAATCAGTACTCTTTACGATATATCAATGGAAGTGTCCGCCTTCAAACAGAGGGTATTTATGTGACATGATTGATATGTTCATTTGATTCATTTTAGTAACTTTATTATCTATATGCATTCTATACAATGATGTTATCTAATTATGTACAAAATTTATTTTTTTAAGAAATTTCCTAACCTGAAAATGAAAATGGCACAGCAAGGTATCCAAGAACTGTGGGGGAATTATAAAAGGTATGACCCAAGCATATTGAGAATGACAAAAAGAAAATAACAGAGGAGGGAACAGAATAAATATTTGAAGCAATAACTGAAAATTTTCCAAAATTAAAAGCAGACACTAATCTGCACACAGAAGGCTAAAGTAACACCACACAAGATACATAGTACTATATCTTTTTTTTTTTTTTTTTGTCTTTTTCGTTTTTATTGGTACCAGGGATTGAACTCATGACTGCCTGCTTGCAAGGCAGGTGCTTATGCCTCTGAGCTAAATCCCCAGCCCCCATAGTACTATATCTTATACCATATGTTTCCGTAGTGTGGATGGAATTATACTACAAACTGTTAAATAAAACTCATTAGAAAATACTGTTCTAGTTAACTTTGCAGTTTTAACTTTTCTCCTCAATGGAGGAGTGTCCTACAAAGAAACAGTTTCAATGGATGCTATAAAGATATATAGAAATACATTTATTGTAAAGAATTAACTCACACAGATTCTCAGGTTGAGAAGTGTCATCTTCAAACTGGAAAATCAGAAACCTGGAAATAGACCTCCATTTGAAAATCAAAAGTTGGGAACAAGTCCCAAACTGAGTGCAGGGACCTGAGAACTAAGAGTGCCTAGGTCCAAGAACAAGAGAAGATGGGTGTTCCAATGCAAGAAAAGAAAGAATTTGTTTTCGTTTCCTCTTTTTAATGTATTTGGGCCCTTGATTAATGGTTTCGATGATGCCTTCTGTCTTATTTATTGTCTCATAGTTGGTACCCGATATCTTGTTCCATAACTTCAAGCAGGAAAGGTTTATTTTGACTCATAATTTTACAAGTTTCTGTGTATCGGTGGTCTATTTAAAGGCAGGGTAGCATGGCAGAGGGGGCATGCTCGTGCCATATCTGGTAGATAGCAGAGGGAGTTCAAGGGAGAAAGAAGAAAAATACAGTCTTGCAAGACAAGCCTCCAGGTCACCCACCTCTTCCTACCAGGCATTACCTCCCAGTATTACAACCAGTTATAAACTTACCACCACTAATCCACCAATGAGAACCACACATCTATGACCCAATCACCTCCCAAAAGCCCCACCTATGAGTACATGCTGCTTTGGAGGGACACCCAGATATAAACCATAACACCTAATCACATTGATAAGACTGTGCCCTCTTTACTCAGTCTACTGTTCGAAATGTTATTTTTTTCTAAGAACACCTTCACAGACACACCTTAAAATCATGTTTTATGGATTGTGTAAGTGCTTGTAACAGCCATATCTGAGCTTCTTAAGGACTCTTTAAGGTTAAGTTTTTCTAATTCACAGTTTTAGAAATTCACTCGCAGGAGACGGAGGAAGGAGGACCACTGTGAGTTCAAGTCCAGGCTGGGCTAAAGTGAGGTTCAAGGCCAGCCTGAACTGCATACTGAATCCTGACTCAAATTGACTAATAATTATAATAGTTATTATATTATTATTATTATTATTATTATTATTATTATTATTATTATTTTATAATACTTATGTAATAAATTGCAATTTAATTAATTATATTTTTTGCCTCTCTTAGTTTCTATCTTAAGAATAGCATTGCTATTCAGCAGTCAACTAACACCCCAGTATCTTGCATCACTGGATGGAAATACTGAGCTGATATTTGCATCTGATGCAGCCTAACCTAGAGTAATAAATTTTAATTTGTAGTTTATGTTTTTTGTTTTTGTTTCACTTTGATGATTTGCAAAAAAATTATGTTGTTGTAGGTTTTCAACTGGCTCGTGGAAGATGAAACTCAGTAAGCATAAACAATGGGAGACTCTGGCTGACCTTATCGTGACCCATACCAGTTCAGCTTTTAATGAAGCTGACTCTGCTGACAAAAGAATTAAATTATCAAAGACAAAAGCCATTTAGTCCTAGTTAAGGATTATGTCAAAACAAGCTGAGTTTCCAAGTGTTTTGGTTTTCTAAACATTTGTGTATTGGGTCAAAACAAAACTTTTGGTATTTTCTCAGTCAAATACATATGCTGAAGTTTTAAACTTATAACAAGAAAAAGAATAGTAAAGAATAACAGCCAGCAATATGTGTGCTTTATGGCAGACATAACTAATGCTGGTGCAGAACCTTCAAGTTACTTCCTTTTAATGCCATTTTGTAAAATATTTAGGGGTAAGGTGGGAAGAACTGGGTAGTTCTGTATTATGGAATTAAGTGGGCTCTCCCATATACATTAGTGTCAAATTTCACCACAGAGTCTCAACTTCAATTTAGAGTTATTAGTTACAGAAAGTTGAATTGAAGCTTTGCTCTTCATAGACACAGACTGTTTTCACCTATACATGAAAGGTAGATTTAAAAATTAAAATCATTTAATTGGATGTCAAATGAAATTACAGTTGTTGTCACTGAAATTTTTAGGGGGACAGATGATTAGTCTGGATCAAATTATGAAATAAAGTCGTATTTTAAAATTGACAACTAATATTTATCAACACAATTTTAATAAGTTCAAAATTTTTTTTAAAAAAATGCTTTGGAAATAGAAGTTGCCATGAAAATATTTAAACAACATTCATGGGATTCTACTTTAATTATTTATCTCTGTACACATTTAATCTCCAATTATTATTTACTTGCAATTCCTATTATATGTGTTTGTTACATACATAACATATATGTAGTTTTGTAATAGCTTAAAAATAATGAAAAGACATCTATGATTTATTAGCATTATATGATCATATTAACGTGATGATAAATCTGTACAAAAACTTAGTCATTCTATTTGCCAATTCATATTTGGTACCTGAGCAACCGAGGTGCTAGAATCTCATAGCTAATAACTGTGAGATGCAAGGTTTTTATTGAGGTCATTTTAATTTCAAACCCTTCTCGTTTTCTTTCACATACTGCTTCTCAGGCAGCAGGACAGGAGTGTTAAAGATTACCTAATTATAAATAAACAAGTTATTATATCTGTTAGTACCCTCTTGGTAACTGCTTCTAAAATTCCTTCTACATTTATATTAACATTCGCCATAAGAATACAGAACGAGTTGTCTTTCTTTCTTTCTTTCTTTCTTTCTTTCTTTCTTTCTTCCTTTTTTCCCTCCCTACCTCCTTCCTTTCTTTCTTTCTTTCTTTCTTTCTTTCTTTCTTTCTTTCTTTCTTTCTTTCTTTCTTTCTTTCTTTCTTTCTTCCTTTCTTCCCTCCCTCCCTTCTTTCTTTCTTTCTTTCTTTCTTTCTTTCTTTCTTTCTTTCTTTCTCTCTCTCTCTCTCTCTCTCTCTCTCTCTCTCTCTCTCTCTCTCTCTCTTTCTTTCTTTCTTTGTTTCTTTCTATTTTTTGTAATGGGGATCATACTCATGCCCTGGCACTTGCTAGGCAGGCACTTGTGCCACTGAACTAACTTCCTCCACCCCTCAGGACTCGTTTTCCTTTGCAATCTTTATTCAGCCACTTTCATCTAAAAGGGAAAGATGCATGAACAAAAATATAACAATCTATGGATCCCACTTACAGCCAATTTTGATCATACTCCTAGAGAAGTATGCATTTTTGACTTTAAGAATTTCTTCTGTGTGTACAAATGCTTCTTTAAACAACTAGATACCTTAGAGTTGGTAATGATTGGATGCTGTATAACAGTAGTGAGGTTTTGTTACATTTTGTTCTCTAACAAATACGTAATGAAAAATCAATGAGAAGTAGTGACAGGTACAATGTGAATTAATCGTAGTATAAAGATTTAACTAGAAGGTAATGAAGCTCAAACTTCATTGTTCTTTTCTAGTGTAAGTTAATTCCAAAATTCTGGCTGATTATGTTAAATTTATGTCCTGTTTCTTAAGCAGCATAGGATAATATAAGCTTTGTTTTCTACATAACCTAGATTTTATCCTGAGAAATCTAGAGATGGTATAAATATTGATAACTCAAATTCAAAATCAATATCAAGTGAAAGAAAACAATTAGGTGACAATTAAGAGAGAGGCAACAAAGAGCAAAGTTACAGATTTGATTTTAAATAGTGGAAAGTTTGGACTAACGAAGTAAACTCGAGAGAAAAAGATTGGATGAAAAACAATGAATATGGCATTAGAGAGAAGAAATAAATATTTGTCTCCTTCCTCTTGAGAGTATTTTTGTTAATAATATTTCTCCATCAACTCCTCACATGATTGAAATCAAATATATTTGAATTTATTTGTTATGCAAAAATGTGGGAAATTCTGAGAGTTTTTTTTCTGCTTTGTAATTCTTTCACAGATACACAGAACTTAAAACTCTAATGGGAAAATTACAAAAATAGAAAAAGGATAGTAGTGCTTGAAAAAATGATATTCATCTGAAAGATTCAGAGAGAGTGAACAACATCTGTGGGATGAAATATCAAATTGTGTAAAACAGTAAAAATAAAAAAAATCAATATCAAAACCTTGCAAAATATTCTAGAACTATTGCATCACTTCATCACTTACTTATCCTAACCCGTTCTGCTGTCTTTGAGGAAAAAGAAGTTTACACTAATAACTTTTACAGTATCAGAATGTGAAGTAGTTTAGGGAAGTAGTTAACATTTTATTAGATAGTAGTAAGATTACTAACCCATATTGTTTTGATTCCTTATTTCAACTTTTTTCTTCCTACCAAGTCTAACTTCTATGATTCAATACAAGATGAAAAGAAGTAGTATTTTATGAAAGGCAAATATTTTCCAATATCATTTGTTGTAGTTTGTGTTTAAATGTCCTCCCGCCCCCTGCTCCCAAGCCTCACGTGGTCATGAGGAGAGACCTTTCAAAGGCAGCTGGGTCTAATTTTTGTGACTGGTTCATTGTCTAGGGCTGGAATTGGCAGTGTGAATTCTGGCACCGTCAAGGGCAAGTAGCTACCATATAACATAAGGTAAGGAAGGAGTTGTGCTGTTGTCTTTTTTTCTCTTTCACACTTGTCTCCTGAGGTCGCCATGAACAGTTGTCCCCTAGCCACATCACCCTGCCTTGGAGCCAGGTGAGTATGGACTGAAACCTCCAAAAACTGTAAGTTAAATAAACCTTTCCTTTCTTCATTTTGGGTGTTAGGTATTTTGTCCCAGCAATGAGAGAAAAGAAACCAAGACCCATTCATCCCAAACTTCAGTGTATTCATTTCTTCACTTTTTCACTTACTGTTCAATACTTATTGTATTATCTTAAATTATACAAAAATGTGTTTAAAATTATGTTAATCCAACAATATTCATGATGGTTTTAGCATAGATTACAATTTTTCTTCCTTGTAAAATATAATTTTGATTGTATGGTTAGCCTCTCATACAGAAGTCAGTGGATACATTCTTACTGTGCAGGGCTAAGCAGTTATAACTTTAAAGAGTTTAATATTACCTCTTCAGTTTCATAATCATTTATTCTTCCCCAGAAGTATATGTTAAGGACATTGCATTAGTGCAGTGAAGATCCATGATGATATTTTATTGCTATGTATTCTTGAAATTATGTAATTATAATTTATATAATTTTGATGGGATAGCCTGAAATATTTAGTATATTTCTAGTTGTATTCTTTACGTTAAAATTTTCAACAGTATTTCACACAGCTAAGCTGGTTGCATCTGTTCCTCAGTATACCCAAGGCCATTTCACATTTCTCTTGGATCCACGCGATGATTATGTTCTACTCCTTTTTTATTTATGGAAAAATTGAAAGAAAGGAGGATATATGACTTGCCATAGTCAGTAAACTGCAGATGGAAACTTAGAATATGAATTCCATTCCTGCACTAAAACATATTCCAAAGTAGTACTTCTTTCTTCTTCCCAGAAACCTTGGAGGTACCATGTAGAAGAGAGCTATTGCAACAGTTAACTCAACTTCTGTGGCTGACTGCTGTCAGATTTGAAGATTCACCTAACCTTTTACTCCTCTCTACCCTACATTGGGGCAAGCAGGCCAAAAACTTGTTTAATCATAAAAAGAAATTCAAATCATGAATGGTAGAGGAAATGGGATAAAAATGATCAAAATAACATATATCTGTAAATATTTATCTGCACCTAGATATAGATATATACAGATAGATAATGTAGATGGATGTAGATATAAAGCAATTTCCCAAAACAAATGCAAACATCATGCTGTGTATATGTACTGATTTCCCAAAACAAATGTAAACATTATGTATTTCGCTATAAAGCAGCAAAAGGATTTGCAAACTATGAATGGCACAGCCCACACAAGGCCACCCTCACAGTATCCTAATCTATCCACAAACAAACCCTGTAGCAAGCTGGATATGGTGGTGCATGCCTGTAATTGTAAATTTCTCAGAGGCTGAGGCAGGAGACAGTGTAGACTATATCAAGATTCTGTCTCAACAAGCAAACAAACTCTGTGCTTGTCATCTTTTCCTATTTTCTCAAAACATTTTAACCCATTTGGGAGTCTACTCTACCTTTCCCAGAAAACTTCATTATCTCCATTTAACACAAAAAGAAAAAGAAAAAAAAAAAAACAAAAACAAAAACTTCTTGGTGTGTGGGTGTGGCATCAACACTCTTGATGTCCATATCATATTTTAAGTGAGGGTCAATCTTGTATATAAATGGTGATGATAGCAAAAGCAGTATTTCTAACATGGAACAAGCTTGCTTCTTTGAGTGATTTAATATGAGTGGAGCCTTCCACTGTTGACTCCAATTAGTGGAATCTCATGTCAGTGAGAAATAATTGCTTTATTTGGTGAATCCAGTAAGGTATCATCTCAGTCTGAGTATTACTGAAATTAGTACCTTTAAGTAGAGTGTTTTTACAGCAAAATATAAAAATTGCAGGTGGGTGATAAATATAAAAATGAGGAGGCAAGAAACGTAGCATCAGTAGCCAGAAAGAGGCCATATTATATGTATGTAACTCTCCAAAACAAATGCAATCATTCACAAATAATAAGGAAATTGATACAATTGTTTCCTAAAATAACATAGAAAGCAGGACAAAATACATTGAGCTTTAATTTGCGGAAAAGAGATTTATTTTTTTTTTTTTTAGTTCAAAATGAAAATTCTTAGTAGCTGTATTTTGGTTCAGTATTTTATTTCAGGAAATAATATGTTTATTTTAAACGTGAAAGAACTATAATAATGAGTCTAGAAATTCATAGTTCTGTGGTTCTCAAAAAATACACATTTTTGAACTCGAACGATGCCTAAGAGCAAAAAAGATTTTAATGAACTAATATCTATCAAGATTTCTCAATGGAGCATTGTGACTTTTCCCTAACACAAAGTTAAAATTAAAAGTATAAGCCCTCTATGAAAATTGATTGCTTGAAAAATTGCATCTATTACATTGGGCGAATAATGTGAGGAATAAATGAGTACAGAATAAAGAAGATTTAAAAACAATGACTAAGAACAAAATGTTAGGAGAGTATCTGCCATATGGAATATCATATGGAAAAATGAAAGGCTCATCAGCATATGAAAATATGTAGAGAAAAAAAAAAGCAGATTTTGAGGAAATTGTATTACCAAATTAACCAAAACCGTCATGTGGAAAAATGTTGTGATTTAAACAATATAATTTTCCATTGAGCAGTTTTTCCCCTTTTACTATATCTAACTTTTGGATCTTATTTACTCATTTAGTTTCTTACAATAGCAAAAAAAATATGGTGTTTACACATGCAAGTCTGATTTATTTCACTTATGAGTGTGGTTTATAGTTTATAGTTACATCCATTTACCTACAAAAGTCTCAATCTTGCATGCCTGTATTTAGAGCCCGAGGAATTACTTTGAGGATAACAACATGCAATATAATGACCATTTTTAAATCCCTATCATCTTCTTTGAAATACCATATCACCATTATTTTTTATTATTGTTGTTGTCATTTTGCTTTTGTTACTGTTTTTTAATCATTTGCTTCTTGATCTTTTCCCTTTAAAACAAACAAACAAAAAGAGAAATATATGTGACTTTCCAGAGGCTCAAAATAGTCATGGCATAAGAAGCAAGCTATAGCAAGAGCACTTAAAAATAGGCCATGAAAAGCTTTTTTTTTTTTTTTTTTTTGTCAGCAAGGAGGGCCATGAATGCAAAAGCATTTCTTAAAGGGGAAGTGAGGGAGTCTTACCAAACACCAAGGACTGTACCTTTACACTGTCAATATTTGTGTGTTGTGCTTTCATAATTGAGTATAACAAGGACTATTACATGCTGCCATCTGTTCTCCTTTAATTAAGGGTGGTTATTGTTGTGACTGCTTCCTTAGTCTAACATTTCTGTTTGAATATGGTATGGAGAACTGGTTACTTGTATTTTTAGATTAGTGAAATACAAGGATGTTCAACTGTGTTAGGTGTATTAGACCATGTATTACCCAGAGAGTTTATGCTTTTGAGAAAGATTACATGACTGGAGGACACTTGAGATCTTGGAGAACAGGAGAATATGTTTCTGTGGAGGAAAGTATATATGACTGAAACATTGGACTGTTACAGAAACTCTTTAAATATCAACCCATTCCCTCTTCCAAATCAACTGGAATTATATTATACTTGACAAAATACATTCTCAGCTTCTTTGCATCTATACGAAGCCATGCATGCTGCTATTACCAATGAAAAACAAGTGGAAGTAGTATGTTCTTGCAGACTCAGCCATTTAAGTTGATGTGATGCATCGTATTTACTCCCAAATCCCAATTTTCTACTTACTTCTGGTGTCATGGAAAAATTGAAACCATTCTTTTGAAGAAAATTTCTACAGCATAAAAGAAGCTTAAGAATCTCCATTATATCTAGGGAGAATCACAAATTTCTGACAGTTGCTCATGACCACAAAAAAAGTTAACTATTCAGACTGTGCCACTATGTATGCATTGTTATTTCTACAAAACATTAAGTTTTGTTCCTTGACCGGTACTTTCTCGATAAAAATTTAAATTCTAGCCTCATTTAGAGACTCTTGAAGAAGTACGTATCTACTTATATATTCTCATTAAGAACAGTTCTTCTGTTTTACATGTTACTTCATGCTAGGAAATTTTTGGCATATGTGTTGGAAAGGAAGAAAGATTCAGAAAAGACCAAACATGTCATTCCAATGACCACTTCCTGTGGGAAGAGAGTTTACATGTTGGTTCACCTGATCACTCATATTTATAATACTACTTCCTCTAATGTTTGAACATGCTAAACCACTAAAATCTTGCTTCTTTCTAGACTATTTGAGTAATTACTTTACTGTTGTAAATCAGACCTTATTGGCAGAACCTAATGACATTTTTTGATCTTTATTCACCTTGTATTCTGTATTAGATAATTGTTGACAATATCTTCTCTAAACCTGATTTTTATTTATATATATATATATATATATATATATATATATATAATTGTCTTTCTAGCCATTCAATTTGCAGATTACTCAGACTCTATTCTAAATTCCTATATTAGCCACCATTAGGACAAAATGCCTGATATATACAACTTAATGGAAGAGAGATATATTTGGCGCATGATTTTAGAAGATTAAGTCCATAGTGATCAGCTTCCAGGCAGGAACATCATGGCTGAAGGATGTGTCAAAGGAAAGTTGCTAACTTTATGGTGGCAGACAGAGAACAGGGGAAGAGTATAAGAGAGGGAGGGGCAGAGCATCACAGGGGAAGAGCCAGGTCCACATGCCGTTTGCAAGGTCATCCCTCCAAAGCCCACCCAGAAACACTCAGAAGTGCTTTATTAATATTTTAAGACAACCAAGTTTACAGTCAAGATTTGCTGTAACGTTCCTCTCTTTTAAGGAAAAGCCAGTATTTTGAATTGCCACTAATTGGCCAGTATCACTGAAATGTTTCCCTCCATCTAATACAACCTATCCTTGTCCTATATCTTAACACTGACTGCTTCATATAAATCTATATATACTATTTTAATTTCAGTGGCAGATCAAACTCTACTATTTTCAAAACTTTTTTTCTCAAATCTACATTGATTTTTACAACCTAAACCTCAAATTTACAATCTGAATTAGAATCAACTAGTTACCAATATGCCCATTTCACCACCATGAGATATCTTAGGTCTGTCCTTTATTCACTCATTCACTCAATAACAAGCTAACCACTATCAATATGGAACTCTTTTACTTATGGTTGGAATATCATGAAAGTATACTTATATACTTTTGCCTCTTTTTACCATCATATAACTGAATTCTACACATCAAGAAAAAAATACTCATTTAACATGCATATTTGATCAACTAAATTACCTGCTTAAACCATTTGCACTAACACAGTAAAACTTCCCAACACAGAAAGTATTCCTTATTGCTACAGTAAACTTTAAATGTTGTGGATAAATAGGTACAACATGTTTTTTAGCATAAGGAATTTTCACAAGTTACACACTATCTTTTATGCCCAGAATTTAATGAACTCCATAATCCCACAAAACATGTTTTGCAAAGGACCAAAGAAAATGATAACACAGTATGCATGTTAGCAATACTTTTCATACAAAAATTAGCATAGGTAAAAAGTTAAAAAGTAAGTTAAATCTTAACCTTGGAATACAATGTTTTCATCAGAGCTGTCAAGGTGTATTTTTTTTTCTAAATAAAGATGAATGCACATGCAATTGCTTCCATGCAGCTTTAACAATTCTTCATTTGTTTCCCCTTCAGGAAAGCTTCAGAAGGTAAATAAGCCTAAATAAGAATACTAGAACAAAAATAAATATATTCTAAAATACAAAGTGAAGAAATCATGCACAATGTTGGTGTTTGCAAAATTTTTGTCTGTTTTTGCAAATTGCTAGTGACATTTCAGAAAAACAAGTGTTTTTCAAGAGCTCAAAAAAAAATACTGGTGGCAGTCAACAGGGCCTTTTATTTTCCCTACCATGATCTTAGGATACCTGTAGATACTGCTTACACTTCGTGAGTTGCATTTCAATTGCTAGTTTCCAGATCAATTTCCACATAACTAATAGTGTAAGTTCCTTCCTAAAAGGGGGACTACGTATTTTTTTTCTTTCTAATTCCTAGGACATTTCACAGAACGTGAAAATACCTAACAAATATCTGTAAAATCATGAAGGGACGAATGCTTTCCAGTATTCTTTCCAGTATACTTTCTCTAATTAAAATATTGCTCATAGTCTTTTTCTAATTTTCTTCCATAAAATTGTAGGTATATTGGTAAAAGATTCTAATCAACTAATTATAGCTTTTTCACAAAAAAATTTTAATATGTTGAAGAATTGCAAGCCATCAAAAAACAGAGTTTCA
Source organism: Cavia porcellus (assembly GCF_034190915.1). Taxonomy (NCBI): domain Eukaryota; kingdom Metazoa; phylum Chordata; class Mammalia; order Rodentia; family Caviidae; genus Cavia; species Cavia porcellus. The sequence continues at coordinate 5,491,273 of NW_026947486.1, read as the reverse complement.
ATATGCTCAGGTTTATATAGACACAAGTAGCAGTTATTTTCCTGTTACTCCATATATAAATTTCATTCCCTTTGAGTCTCTTCACAAGGCAAAATAAATCCTAGATACCAGAATTAACAGAGTATCACTAGGTATAGTAAACACAATTAGGGTCCTTTTTTTATCTTGCACTACTGAAACACCAAAAATATGTTCCATTGGGTTTCTCGGTATGTCAACCAACCCTAATAATGCTAATTTATTTCATTATTTTTTACTTTAGATCGAGTAATTATCTAAATATCATTAAAGTTTACCAAATATCCTTAAGCACTGCTAGGTTTTTAGGGCATGAAAATAACAGTTGATAATACTTTTAGTTTTATACCTAGTAGTAGGAAATTGTGGCACTGTTTTGGGCCACAAATGCATGTTCTTTTGCCTTCTTTTCATGTTACATGATTCATTTGCTATACTTACTAACTAAACCTGCTTTTCATTAGTTGTCTACATTGACCTTTATTCTTCTTTCTGCAATTTTAACTAAGTATCTGGTGTTAAAGGAAAGAGTGACCTGGAGTATTCAGCTAATCAAATGCTTGGAATTGTCTGTGTTTCCCAAGGTGAAAAGTGAGGCAGAGAAACTGTAAAGCCCTTATGATTTGTCATTGCTATGTAGTTTGAGCAGAACCTTTCAGAAATGCTCTCAGATCAAAGGGTAAATCTTCAGGAAAGAAAAAAAAAAACAGAGGTAATCATTCCGTGTGATAAATATTTTTTTTCTTGGTGATGGTTCTTGTACAACGATTGTTACGGTCATGTTTTCTCAAGCTTTACTCCCTTATAAAAGATTTTTGTTTAGTGATGATAATTATGTACTGTATCTACATAACAGTTTCTAGAGATTTACTTGGTTTGTAAAGACACAAGAAACAACAGAAGAACTTATTCAAGAGGGAGTAAGGAGGATACAAAAAGTACATTTAATCCTCAAATGAAAATGCAGGAAAAATTTCTGAAAAAGAAGACTTGCAAACTGTTAAGCTAGTTAGATTATGAAGAGCACTGATTTGTCTCTCTCCTTTTTTTTTTCATTTGAGAAGACTGACTTGAAGACTTTAAAGGTGGTGCAAAAGGCCAGAACAACTTCCAGATCTGCTATCTTTTCACTAGTCTTAATTACCCATAAGAGTGAGTAATGTACTAATACCACAGTAGTCTTCTAATAGTTGGGAATTCCAATTCATATGAAATATTTCACTTTTAACATAATTAAAGTCTTAATATTCGCTGTGGTTATCTCTCTTTATCTCCTAACTGCAAGTGATCAACTTTTAGTATTTCTGCCTCTAGAGTTGTGATTCTAAAGATTTTTTTTGCATGAGAAAATCAAATGGTACAAAATTCTTCATTTATTACCTCTGCTACTTTCTTAAATATGATAAATCATCTTGAAATGGAATGTGTTGGTTTTTCTGAATGCACATTTAAACATGACCAACATGATTTTCTTTAAGATGAAAGGACCTGGCTGTTTAAGTACCACATTAGTGTGAATTACTGTGATGGTCTCACCTCTGTCATTTGTGCAACAATTATTTTCTATAGTGAAGGAGACTAACTTGGATAGGTGACAATTGAGATTACTGAGGTAAATTTAATTATTGTTAATTTCATTATCTATATGTAGCTAATTCAAGAGAAAAACTGATGTACTCCTTATTGTTTTTTCTAATTTTTTTGTTTTCTTACAATGAGATCAAGACATTCCAATATCTCCTATAAAGTTATATTCATCTTTCTGAATGACATTAATCTAGAAATGTTTCTTATGTCAACTGATTACGGAATTTTAGTAAGACTATTCAATATTTTGTTGATTTCCATTTCGCCTAAATGTTTTTTCAAAATCTTACCTGTTTTTCCTTCTTTTACCTTGATAATGGACCTTGCTGTAGCTTGTCATTTTTTGTTTGTTTATTTTTGGATGAGAAAAAATCTTTTTATTACTATCTCTTAGCACTAACAAACAAATTTTCTCAGACTACATTGATTTTATAGTTTTTCATTTCAATTTTGTCCCTGCTATTCTCTAATTGAAAAAATAGCTAACTCTCATATTTAAGTTATATTTTTAGATACCAATTTCTTTGTGGAATGCTAAGTAATTATTTTTAGTCAAAATAGTTGGCTCCTCACTTTGTAATTAAGAGTTTTACAAAGTGTTTTAAAATATGCTTTTATGAGCACAATAAAATAAACAGAATGGTATACCTACATTTCAAAATAAAATGTGATTTCTCAAATCTAGCAAGACCAAACTATTCACTTAGTTTTATTATTTTATCTTTTATTTCATTGAATAATTTTTTAACATAATCAAAATTATAAATTGCTAGATCAAAAAACATCTTAAACTTTCATTTGACGAATGAATTATCTAAGTATAAGTAAGTGTTTTGCATATAAAATTATGCATGCAACATTATTGTAATGATGAAGTAAAATAAAAAGGAAAGCAAGCAATTATTTCATTAACATTTTTTTTCTTTATGAATAAAGAAAAATACTATTTGAAGACTTCTTATGTTCATAAACTCATGTGTTTTAATGAATATTTAATTGATTTTTGTAAGTTTTAAACTTTTGGATCACCTACAAACATGAAGCTAAAACATTTAATTTTATGTCATAGCTTTTGATTGCTCAGTCTCTCAATATCCCAGAAGAGAATTATAATGTTTGTGGCTCACATTTATAAAATATGATGATACTGTGTAGAATGACACTTTATTCTCTAAAACTGTCCGTGCTTGTTTAAAGTAATCTAAATTTTGTGAAACAAAAAAAAATTGTAGAAAATGTATTTTAAAAGATTATTGAACAAAATATAATTGACTATGATAATATTTGGACGAGGAATTACAGATCAAATAGTAAAGTCTACCAATATCTTCACAGTAGTGAATAAATTCTAACCTAAGTTTATTTTTAACAGGAAAGAGATATTTTGTTCCAGTTATTCCAGATCATTATTTTTCAAAATTATCAAAAATGACATGTTACTTTTATTATCCATTATTTTACAAACATTGTACACTTAGAAGGCAAGCCCAAGGATAAATAATATAAATATGGAAACAAATGTTTCAGTTTATGCCTAAGAGAGGTTCACAACCCAGAAGAAGAGGCAACTACATGGAAATGTCAACCAATGAATGAACAAAAAAGATGAGATTTTTTTTTGTGTGCAATGAAGTACTGCTTAACCTTAAAGAAGAATAGATTTGAAACATTAACAGCTAAATGGATGAACCTTGAGACCATAACCTTAAGTAAAATAAATTGGATACATATGTGTAAATATTGCAGTGTCTCTCTGGTATGAGAAAATGAAAGTGTAAATAAAAATCAAAATGTATAATAGACATTATAAAATAGGAACTAATTGTTCAAAAGTAAAAGGGCACTAGGGAGAGGGGAAAGGAAAATGAAGGAAAATAAAATTTAAAAAAAAGAGAAAACAATGATAAAATAGAAACAAATAATTGTAAATAAGGACAGGAAGAGAGATTGAAGGAAAGAGAGGGAAATAGGAAAACAAAAAGATGAACCAAGCTATATCAAGTATAGGAACAAACTTCCTATGATGAATTTGATCATTATGGGTATCTAAATTGTACTAATAAAATCCAGTAAAAGCAAAATAAAAAAAAAATTAAAAAATAATAACACCGTAAGCACTGTGGACAGTTTCTATTACAAATATTATGGCTGTCTATCCAGTAGTTATTTCTGTGTGTAATCTATGAATAGCTTCTGATTCTAATGAAATTGTAAACTAACATGTTTTCATAAGAGGTAAGACCTGTATCTATGAATTAAAGAGACAAAGTGACCTAATTATGTTCAACAAAATATTAAAGAAAATCTTGCGTGTACCCTTACGCCGCTTTGGTTTGTTTTGTGTTTTTCTCTTTTTCCTCTTAAATAAAAAAAAAAAAAATCTACTAGGGATATTCAAGGAAATAAAGGTCCCAAACAAAATATAAGAGTGGTTGTAAGTATGATTCTCACCTCCTTCTCTTCTCATTCCTCCTACTGTCATCTCTTTCACATTCTCTCTATCACATTCTACCTCTGTCCTTTTCTGTCTTTCTATTGTCAATAAGGATAGAAAGTAAAAAGCTGATATAATTTCCTAGCTGACTTCCAACTCCTACTCCCTTGCTTCTACCCATATAATAAAAAAGGAGTCCTATTAGTGTAACTAGTAGACAACTGCTCTATTGTACACAAAAACGTCTTCACTGCAATCTCTTCATATGGGAGAAGCCATTTAAATTTGATTTTGAAACATGAGAAGATTTTAAGGTAGAAAGAAAATAGAAAATTTTAGTCCAAATAAAGTATTGTGACATTGTACTTGTAATAGTGTAGAAATTTCTGAGAATTTCTATGTGCAGTGGTAGGGGAGAAGAGAAAAATGAAAGATAGAGACAAGTTTGTCTATGTTAAACTGTAGGCAGTTAGCAAAAGAGTTGTGATGATATAGTTTCTTCATATTAATGACTGTCATGAAAGCACTGATGGTGGATTTAAGCAAGAATAAATTTCTTTTAGAAAAAATCAGTTTGTTAAACATTCCTAGGTGGTAGATATCTAAACTTTCTCATCTAAGGTAGCACCTTAACATATAAGGATAATTTCTTTCCCATAGCTACACAACATGGAGAGTTGAAAATTAGAATAAAACTTAATAAATTTTTAAAAAGACTTAATTACTTTATTTATTTTGCTTTTTTGAGACAGAATTTCATAATTTCTTGTATCAAATTCAGGCCATTATCCCTGCTAGGCAAGCATTTTCCCACTGTGCTACAAGGTCAGACAATTGCTATCACTTTTACGAGCCATAAGGATTCAGGGAAAATCTGAAGATGCAAGAATTATAAGTGCATCAAATCATATTTTTCAAAATCTAAGTGTGAGATTCTCACCTTAACCTGACTCTCAGTTTAACAGATTTGCTACACTTGAGAATTCACCTTTTAAGAAACATTTAAAATTAAGTCTTATTGGCAGGTGTGGTGGTACATACTTGTAGGGATAGGGATAATTTAATGTGGAATGTAAGTCTAAATTAATCTATTGTATCATTGCAGCTCAACTAAGTGGTGGCCCTGAAAGTCATATAAAATTTAGGAGAAATCCTCCCCATAGATAAAACTTCAAAATGTGAAGTTATTTATTTTCCAAGGAAATAGTAGTAGCCTAATGCAAGATTATAATCTTAGGTGATGAGTAAAGAATATTTTGATGATTGACAAATGTCCTGGTCAATATGTAATTAAGGCTGTCCTTCAGCTCACTTTATAGCCCAGACAAGGCTCAAACTCAGAGCCATTTTCCTGCCTCAGGTTCCTGAGTATTGGGATCACAACAAGTATGTACCACCACACCTGCCAATAAGACTTAATTTTAAATGTTTCTTAAAAGGTGAATTCTCAAGTGTAGCAAATCTGTTAAACTGAGAGTCAGGTTAAGGTGAGAATCTCACACTTAGATTTTGAAAAATATGATTTGATGCACTTATAATTCTTGCATCTTCAGATTTTCCCTGAATCCTTATGGCTCGTAAAAGTGATAGCAATTGTCTGACCTTGTAGCACAGTGGGAAAATGCTTGCCTAGCAGGGATAATGGCCTGAATTTGATACAAGAAAAAGGGAATGGGACTTTGTCTCCAGCAGCAACTCTCCTCTTCCTTTTTGAAAAACAACATTGAGGTCCCTTCCTTGCTTTTATCATGAGACCCTTTCAGAATCTCCCCTTCTGGACTTCAAATATCTAGGTTATAGTCACAACATAATCCAGTAAAAAGGGCACCAGACATGCTAGGACAGGGCACATGCATCAAAATCTAGAAAAGTCATTCCAGAACGAATTGGGAGAGTACTGAATGGATATATATATATATATATATATATATATATATATATATATATATGCAAAAAACTAGAAAAATTCACCAGCAGAGTGTAATTCTAGAGTTGATGTTATTTACCAAACTGGTGAGACACACTGTGGTGCAAGGGGATATTGAGATACCTTGAATCCCAAGCTGATTAAAATCGGGCTGGTTTATTCAGACTCACCAAGAAAAAGACTAATTTTGTTAAGCTATATTCCACTGAAATGTGTAAATTGCATATACAGGATTGAGCATTAAGACACAAATAAACTCCTAGAAAGCTGGTCTACTCTCCAACTATCCCATACTTCACATTGCTAGCAACACTGGATAAAGCTCTTAGGAGGTAGAAAAAGAGGAACCAGGAAAAATAAAGTTCACACATGGGATAATTTAATGTGGAATGTAAGTCTAAATTAATCTATTGTATCATTGCAGCTCAACTAAGTGGTGGCCCTGAAAGTCATATAAAATTTAGGAGAAATCCTCCCCATAGATAAAACTTCAAAATGTGAAGGTGTTTATTTTCCAAGGAAATAGTAGTAGCCTAATGCAAGATTATAATCTTAGGTGATGAGTAAAGAATATTTTGATGATTGACAAATGTCCTGGTCAACCACTGAGTGCAATATCATTATAAAAAATTCTGGAGAATGGACATATAGATGTGGTTATGAGAATAAGAATACAAAGTAATATTTTTATTAATCAAAGTTTATGTACTATATGGGATATTCAATCAAGTATTCCAAATTATTTATGTAATTAAAAGTAGCCTCCCATGATATTTGCTGTCTCCAGCTGATATGGTAAGGACACAGAGCCAGCTTTGCTGGAGATGTAGTAACTGCATAGTACCAACATCATGGGCTTCATCACACCACACTAATCTGGATACCATTTCCACTAAACATCCAACCTTCCAGCATCAAAATGAATGTTGAAATCATAGTAGAGCATTATACCTCAAGAAGATCAATCAAGTGTATGGCAGCAAGATGACTACATTAGACCTTTCTTACCTTGGGAAAGGTACCTACTTACTATGACTGGAATGAACTGTTCTACATTCCAGGAATGGACTGTTCTACATTCCAGGAATGGACTATCCCTTTCTACCTGAATAACAAGACAGACCGTTGATGAAAAGCACATAAACAAATAAAAAATCTCACTTAGCCTTTCATTTCAAGCATGAGCGTTATAATAAAAGCAATGAAGCAGTTCAAAATTATCATGGTTTTCCATCGTATTATTCCATATTTTATCACCAAAAGATTTCTAGCTTGACATAAAAATATAAAAAGTTTATAAATGTGCAGTTGAAGTATTGTCTTGAAAATACAATGCCATATGAATCTTGTACTTTTTCCATTTTATTCAACTGAAGTTAATGAACATTGTATGATGCTGTGAGACCATTAGGAAGAATGCATGTGTACAGGAAGCTGAGGGTAGGAGTAGAAATAGTTTGGATCATCATTTCCAAGGATGCATGTGGAGTATCTGTACTTATTTTCTCAATAATGTTAATATATACAAGTCTACATAGGCTAGATTCTGATGGTAATATTTCCAAAAGGAAACATAGCAGGAGTTGTATTAAACTTTAAAATATACTCACTGTCCAAATGTTTTGCCCTCTTTGTGTCCAGGTGAGAAGCAAGTCAGTATTTTAGGAGGAGACAAGACTATGGTTGTACAAAAAAGGAAGGAAGAAAACATTTAGCTCCCAGATGTTACAGTTGGTAACTGTTCATATTTCATAGTTCATTTCTTTTTGTTTATGGGTAGGTTTAGCAGTCATAACCTGTAGAGTATACTAAATATCACATAGCAAAGTTAGGGCAACTCTCAGGTCTTTTAGAATACTGATGGATTTATTACTGTTCATAGACATCCTGTATGATCAAATAGGTGATTATATAAGTAAACTAAGTATGTATTTACCAATTTGAGGACAACTCATGGTACTCATATGTATCAATCTTGGTGTCAGTAAGAAAGTATATCACAATAAACTGATGTTATTCAAAATAATTTTAACAGAATGTATACAAAGGCATGAAATGAGATAAGATGATTCAAGAAGAGATGATGGAGTTTCTCTCGGCTAATTACAATGATTTTGATGGAATGATACAAAAAATCAAAGGGCAAATAATTATCATAACATATTCCAAAAAATTCCACCAGAAAATTAAACTAGTAGATTCAACACACTATGCTTCAGAAACTATACAGAATAATTCAAACTTCTTACAACATAGTCCAAAATAATTCCCCCAAACACTTGAACCCCTGAGCTTCAAATAAGGATTTCTTCTTTAAGAATATAGCAGCTTATATTGAGAATGTAAGAGCCTAATAAAAACATCTTGTTTTGTTTTCTTAAAAGCTCTATTCTTGTCACATAAACATGAACCTGAATTTTTATTGCAACATTTTTATTTGCAAAATGCTTGAGTATGTGTTACCAGTGTGAGTGTGAGTGTGTGTGTGTGTGTGTGTGTGTGTGTGTGTGTGTGTGTATGTATGTATGTACAGGTGTGGTATCATTCATAGCTACATTTGCTAAACTTAGTAAACCCTTTTGGGATTAGCACTATTTTTCAGATACACGTTATTCATGCCAACTGGTCTTAACAATTGTTGAAGTTACTCTTCTTGTTGCTGGGGCAAAAAATCCAGCACCAAAAGATAAAGGAAGAAAGTTTATTTAGCTCACAATTTATAGAGGTTTATGTCCATAATCAGTTGGTTCTAAAGGAAAGCGGATGTCAGAAAGGCATTGCAGAAGAGAAAAAGTTTATGGAGGGTGGAAGATAGCACAGCAACAAAAGACAATCACAGCTCTTTCACTTATATATTATCCAGGCTATTTATTATCCCTCACACCCTAAATCCTAGTGTCCTTGATCCTAGCATTGCACCATGAATCAATCCCAGCATCACGCATTCTAGATCCAGCCACCCCTGAAAAAGTCCTGTCTATGATTGCATGAAGCTCTGGGGAACATATCTGAACAGAACACAAAACACCGATCTAGAGATATTCTTCTCTCCATGATGAAATTTTTTCAATATTCTTTCAAATGAGAAATTTCTCTGAATTCTTATAACTTGAACACATTTTGCATTAAATAACTTTATGGACTAATTCTCAGAGAAACATGTATTTTCTTTTTAAACATTAATTAGGATAAGGAAAACTGCATGCGTGCCTTATATACTGCTTATACTTGTCTAGCGATGAGAGACCTTATTTGAGTTCTTGGCATGGTACTTCCTTATTGCGTCACTGAACTGGTGAGTGAATGATTAACCACAGATCATGTCTCAAATTCTGGCTTTTTTCAGCTACCTAAAATATGATTATCTAATATAGAAGTCAATTTTCTCTACAATTATGTACATTTACTTCTAAACTACACTCTAATAAAGGACTATATCTTCTAGTCGACAACCTAGGCCTCTTCTCATATTTCTCCTGTCCCTACATAATCACAACTCCAGTTCTTATATAGTAACTCTAGTAACCCTCCTAACTGTCTTTCTTCATCTGTAATTTTTGGCGTTAAATTTAACCCACCTATTTTATCTATCCTCTAACTGATTTTCTTGATAGGATTTTCTGTATGGCTATCTTATTTTTTTCCTGACCTTAAGGATTCACGTTTTGTCTCTCACCTATGGCATTAAAATGACAAAGAAAGAATCCTTTATAAGTCCTGTTTTCAGGAGTAAACACAACTACTCTTAGCTGGGCTTTATCTTGTCAGAAGAAAATGTTCCTCTTCATTCCTGAAGAAAAATGAAATAACTTCTTCCCCATCTTCTTTGTCTCTTAGTGGCAGTCATTTTTATTTCTTCTAAGCATTTACCATTAAGAATACCTAGCAAGATACAGTTGGAATTCGATATCCTCTTCAGAGCAATTACAGCAATTTTAGCTATTTCTTGAACTTTTTCCCCTTATGTGTCAGACTATTTCTGATTCCCTCATTTTGCTCCTGTTGTTACTAGAAATAAACACCATTTAAAATCTACTGCTGCCCAGACTGACTTCTTCTCCAAGCCACTACAATATTCTTTATTGTTTTAAGGCCTTTTTGTACAGAAGGAGATCTTCTGTACAAAAAAGTAGAGCTAAAAGAAACTTTGTCTCCCAGAAACAAATTAGCAAGGAGACAATAGTATAAATATTTATCAACATATCAACAGAAAGCTCACTTTTTAGCTTCAGGAAATGCATAAATTTGCTATTAAAGAAATGAAACTCATAAACATACTCAATGAATTAAAAGACTTAGTTTTCTGAGACAAAGAAGTGATATTTTTGCTCATAGTATAATATAGATAGTAGTAAAAATGAATTAAATGAAATTTTAAAAAATTGTTTTATTATAGTTTTGTATAGAACTCTCTCACTTTCAAAAGCTGATAAACTATTAACATGCAGAAATCAACAGCTAATTTTTCAAAGTAGTTGTATTTCAGAATTTTTATTTTAGGGTAAATTTTGCCGCAGTTACTATCAACCTGCAAATCTCAGTAACATACCACAGCAAACACTTGCTTTACATTCCCTTTTACTTTCTTAAAATCATAATTCTCCTGCAGCACTAGTCAATGAATTCTTTATTTTGTAGAACCAGATTGAATACAGGCCCTGCCTGAAATACCATTTTTCTCACAGTGAACAAAGAATGATAAATTACAAAGCATAACTTCAGAATTGACTTAATTCACAAGTAATATTTTAATAGATTTAAATATAATGTATGTACAGTGCAACTTATCCATTTAAAGTTGGTGATTAGTAAATTCACAATGTGCAACTACCAAATGTTTCTAGCCAAAGAGCATTTTCATCACCTCATATAAACTCAGTGTTCATTTCCCACCCCACTCATTTGCTTCTGAGCTCTATGGATCTTTTTATTCTAGTTACTTCATGAATAGAGAATTACATATAATTTTATTTTATTCTACTTTTTTTCCTTTATGAATCTGGTCAAGGTGCAATTATATGTCAGTACTTCATTTTTTAAATTGCCAAATAATAACACATTGTATAATATACTGTATTTTACATATCCATTGACTGATATACATTTAGTTTGTTCCCCGTTAGCTGCTATGAATAACGTTGCTATGGTCTTTTGTATACATGAATTTGTGTGAACATACGTTTTCAATTCTCTCGATTACATATTTAGAAGGCGAACTGTTGGCTTATATGGTAGCTTTGCTGAATGCCTTGAGGCACTGCCAGGCTGTTGTGCTATTTTACAGGCCAACCAGAGTTTTTTAAAGATTGGTATTTCTCTCTATCTTGGAAAAATCTTGTTTTTTGTCTTTTTGATTATAATTATCCCAATAGATTTGAAGTAACATAGCATTGTGATTTTGACTTGTGGTTTTCTAGTGTTAATGATATTAAACATACACTTTTTGATCATTTACATTTCTTATTCAGATAAATGTTTATGTGGATACATTGTTCATTTTATACATATTTATATATTTGATGATGTCCCAAAGGGTATTGAGATTGTATGCATTTCTTTATGATTTTTTTCTCTTTCTCCAACAAAATATCTGAATTTAGCCTATACTCAGGTTTTCCAATTCTGTCTTCTGTCAACTAAAATCTAATAAAAAACACTTCTATCTGATATTTTATTTCATTTATTTAACTTTCAATTTAACTATTTGGTCCATTTTCATTACTTTCATTTCTTCATTAATATTCTATATTTGGGAAGACATAGTTCTTTAAATTAATTCATGAGATATTGCAACTCAATGAAAGTATAGCAAATTATCTGATAGGTTCATGTTCAAATTTGTTATGAAAATTTGTATTTACTATACTTATGTATGTATCACACAGTATCATTATATATCATTCTAATGAAACTGGACATTTTAAATATATAATGATGCAACACGCAATCTCACAGGGATAAATTCATACTATCTGAGTTTATTTTTGTTGATCTTTTTTTCTTGTGCTGCTTTATTTCAATTTTTGGACTTTTCTTTGTATTTGCTTATTACCATACTTCCATTTATTCTGAAAAATACGTATTCCTTGCCATGTCCATCTACTGTAAACTCTGTTTGGTTAGCTTTACTTTGTTTGGCTACAGGTTAGAAATATCCTCTCATCAAGCAGTTTTCCATCCTTTGCAAAATAGGTGCATATAGCCAGAGATTTAGCTCAATGGCATAGATGTCTGTCTGGCAAGCACAAGGTTATGAGTTTGAGCCCTTGTACAATAAATAAATAAATAAATAAATAAATAAATAAATAAATAAAAGAGAAAGACAAAAAAATACAATAGCTGTGTGTATGTTTGTATGTGTACATGAGCACTTACTGGAGGATTTCTTCAGTGTCCTGACAATTAGACTTTACCTCATGCTTTCCCAGAATCTCAGAGTTACTTGATTAATCGTGAGAAATTAAGGTTCCAAGGCAGGGTGGCACATGGCAGGGAGGCAACAGTTCCTGATGGTGGAAGACAGCAAAAACAAGTGAGAGTGAGAGAGAGAAGCCTCTTTCTGTCCCTTATATCCAGTCTACCAGAATTATGACAATACTGATCTAATCAGTGGACTTATCTAGCAATCACTCACCCTTACATCCAGCATCCTTAATTCCAGGATTACATTATGAGTCAGCCACATGCAGTAGATTCAGAAACCTCTGAGGAATCACCATGTGAGGCTTTGGGAGGACATCTGGACACAAACCATAACACCCATGAATACATCAGAGCTTTACAAACCTTGGTAAAAGCATCTCGTTCCTTAGTTCTTCATTTTAAAATTTTTGATAAGTATCTTGCTGAACCCAAGTGATATTATACTGTTAATCATCAACAGTAATAGCAAAATATTTTAAATTTTTATTAGTCAATATCTACAGTTTATAATAATTATATTCACTGTGTAGAGTTGGTACATGTACATATTTTAACTATTTTTATGTCCTCTTTTCTCCTCTCCCTCAAATTCGAAGTATAAGGAAATTAAAAAAAAACTGATAATTATTTTTGACACATGCTTTTACATACGGTGTTTTCCACTAAATGTGTTCTGAGATGGATAAAATTAAATAAACCCTGTAAATGAAGAACAAGGTGCCTTGAGATAATATGGTAAAAGTTTTCTGGGGAGGAAGTTTTCTGAGAAGTCTTTTCTACTCCTTCACATGATTGCCAGTCTTCTGATTCTACAGGTCTCAAGCTTGTGAGTTTCATGATTATGAATGATACCTTATAGCCATAGAGAAGTGCTGGAGATAGAGAAGGTCTGACCACCACAGAGGTCACTGTTTTCATAATATTCAACAGTTTTAAAGAAAGTGGTCCTCAAATTGTTGTGAGACTCTGTGTAATTGTCAAGGTTGTGGAAACACTTATTAACAGTTTTAACGAGTTTTTTTTTTCACATCTATGGATTTTTGATTAACTTTATTCTATTTACTCCAAATTTCCACTTTTTATATTGATTTGATCTTTTGCTGGTACCATGATTTGGTCAAACCTATGCCCAAAAGACAAATTTATAAGAATTCATGTAAATCAGTCTATAAAATTAGTCTTCTGGAAAAATGATTGGTGGAAGAATGAATGAAATGAATTTAGATGAGAAATTAGAAAATATCAAGCCTACAATTTACAGAGTCTGAAATGGAAACCAGAATCTCAATTTATCACTTAAAAAATCAGGAATATATTTCATATTTATGAATATGTTTGAAATTGAGGTGAATGATTAAAAATGTGTTCTTTGAAACATTTTGGAGAAAACCATCTCAAGCGAAAAATAATTCTTATTAAGTTTTCTCACAGCATAAGTACCAGTAATAATGATCTTTCTATCTAAATTGTAATATTCTGTCTGTCACTTTAAAACCTAAAAAATTTAATCTATGAAATTTGATTGAATATAAATGCAAAGTTATAAAATACACATTCTTTGAAATCTTATTTCAGGTTTAGTTACAGTAACACTAACTAAAGAGTCTCAATTGGATATTAGCATGAAGGATTCCATTTTGGTTTAGCTAGTTGAAACGAGTGGAGGAAATTATTATATTACAATAAAATATTTTGTTTAATGATGCAATTATATTTTAACAAAATGTTATATATTATATCTTTAAATTGAATTAAAATGTCATTTAAAAGTATAAAACATATATCAAGAGAAGGTTTCATCAAATAAGAAAAACAGATAGAAATTTGGTAAAAAATGTAAAAAGAGGGAAGAATTTACAAAACTAAGGAATAAATTTATGATAGCTAAAATTTAAATAATACAAAGAATTTCAGAAAGAAATAATGGAAAGAAAACAATGGCAACAAGTTTTACACTGGAAAAACTTTCCAGGGACATAAATTCTTGAAATCAAAAGTGCTCAATTAGTTACACCAAAAATTTAACAAAGTGTAATATGTATGAATACACAATCTTAAATGCCTAAACAAATGATAGACAGAAAAATTTTACAAGTTTTCAAGGAGGTAAAATGCGAAAGATAATTAATGTTGAGGCTTTTATATGTCTCACTGTTTACATTGAGACATATAAAATCTGAACCATTCCCTGAAAAATTTTAAGAACAAATTATTTCCATACTGAAATATTGTACTCAAACAATTACATATGAAGATACAATAAAGATGTTTTATAATATGAAGGAGAAGTGCCAAATATTAATAAGTGATGCAAGCAGAAACACAATGCAGGAAAAAGGGATACAATACGGAGGAGCAGTGTTATGATTTAAAATTTCTAAAATTGAAATTCCTTCTACAACTCTCATATGTTCAGTGTTAAGACCATTTACAAGGTGATTGGATCATAGAGGCACTATACTTATCAATGGATTAATCTACTGATAATTTCATGGATAAATGTGATGTTAGAAGTTGGAGCCTGGGCAAAAGACATGAATCACTGGAATCACATGACCAGAAAGAGTATATCTTCTTCACTAGAACCATCCTTTTTCTCTCTACTTCCTGGCTGCGAAGAGTTAAACAGCTTTTTCTCTACCATGCCCCTCTGCCATTCATTCTGCTACAGACCCTGCCAACTATAGACTGAAACGATGAGCCAAAATATCCTTCCCCTGCTTTAGGCTGCAGATGTCTGCAGGAGATTGCTCTGTTGATTATGCAAAGAGCACACTGTAAGTAGTGTGGGCTGTAAAGAATTAACTGCACAATTGGCTTGTTTTAAATACTGAGTCAGGCCAGGGTCTATGTGACTCTCATAAGGGAACTGCAGATGAAGATTAACGTCCCCCCATCAACAGTCACAGCAGAGACCAGAGATACGGCCGTGAAGCTGTGGAGATCTGGTATGTGATGACATGGTAGCTGAGTATGAGTCACTCTTCCAAAATTTTTTTTCCCAGCATTGCAATTTATTTTACTTGAAAAATAGAAAAATCATTAACCATGACCTATTTCTGCTCTTTTTTGTTTTTGATGCAAGAATGCTTTTTTTTTCTCCTTTTCAATTCCTGCCTGCATCAGAATCTTACCTCAGCAATCACGTGTAACCTCCTCACTCTTTTCTATAGACTGTACAATCAATAAATATCATTGGTCTGGCTGTTTGGTGCTCTTTGCTGTCTCAAGAACTGAAAATCACAGTTCTCTGTTTTATTTTTATCTTGTCTCTGAAAATTTTTTGGTAGCTTTGGGTAGTAGCACCAAACAGGACATCAGTGTCTTTGCCAGGGTTGCTGGCAGATGTTCAATATTGTGGCTTGCTGATGGAAAAGAGTAAGAAAAAAGGTGAGCAAAATCCCCAACCTAGTGCTAAAGAAAAAAGAAAAGAATAGAACACTCAGACAGACAAATTTCAGAAAGATATGAAACGAGTAGGATATTTAAGACATTTGAATACATGATCAGAGAATTTAAATTCTATTGAAAATGATTTAACATGGTGATGTTCAAGTCAACATGTGGCTATATTATAATGAGGCTGATTTTATAATTGAGTTTTACACTAAACTCTTCAGGGTTTATAAGGTGAAATGACACTTACTGGGGAAAATTTCACAAAGAAGTCGCCATTTACTCACTTTTTCAACAGGGCATCCTGTGTATCAGGCATTTCTCTGGATGTTAGGGTTACAACAGATAAAAAACCCAATGAAAATCCATGTTTACATGGAGCTGACAGCATATTGCAAAAATTAGCAAAGTTAATGAGATAAGTTTTTATAGATAGAGTTAAATGCTAAGAATAAAAGTAACACGTCTTTGATGCTTAGGAAGTGGCTAATATACAGAGTATGGGTTGAGAGGTTAATGAAGTGATCATTGATGGATAAGGAAGTTTGATAGGCCAAAAAAGAGACTCCTTACTCCAGAAGAAAAAAATATGCCTATTTCAGAATTATAAGTGCTATATGTCTCATGAATGAATCAAGTTACTTGTGCCAGAGTCAGGGAAAACCTGATCAGTTTTATAACCGATTGTGTGGCACAGCCCATCATTGAGAATCAGTTGAAGACATTTATTTGATTATTTCTTAGAAACATGTCTTTTGGTACATTTTCCAATACAGAGTTAGTTCAAGCACTACTTTGATTTGACCATAACTTATTATCAACTTTTTTCAAAGAATCATTGTAATCAACAGAGACGGGCTTAAAATGTGACCTTTGCTACATACTCTTGAGTTTGGATAAGTCTTTTAGACTAGTTTCGCCAGGTTGCAAAATATGACATGGATTTCACAAGCAGAATATTTAGTAAAGTTATCCTAGAGCAAAAATAGCTGGGGAGAAAGAAACATTAGAGAAAAATGTTGAGCTTCGATGTATGCTCAGAGGAGGCCCCCAGGTTCCCATATGAAACTCGGTGGCTGGAACAAACCTTTAGATTTGCTCCAACTTGTGTCAAGATAAGTACACTTTGTACTCACTTCCTTTCATTTATTTTAATGGAGATTTACTCAGTATAGAAAATCTACTCAGTTATTTATTAAAACAGGATTACAGTAATATATGGGTAACAAAAATGGTATACTATACATAGATTTTTTTCTCAAATATCCCAAGCAACATAGAGGAAACAAATATAAGGAAATAACCTTAAAGAGAAGATGGTTTTGGACCGTTTTATGCTAACTTGAGATGGCTAGTGTTTAAAAATTTCCTTGAACGTTGTTCAGATATTTAAAACTAGTTTCAGACTTTATTCACTCTGTGACAATGCTCTTCTATTTTGATGTCACAAAAAAATTGGAAACAATTCTGTACCCCCACACAATTCTGTGGTGTGCGAAATACAAGTTTCTAGATAAAAGGGATTTATAATCTGCATTCTCTCTTAAAATTTGGATTGTTTTAAGCAGAGGACATTTTGTAACCATTATTAATCATTCAGTGTATCACATCATAAAACTAAAATGATGGTTTTAATTGTTTGCTATATGATTCATAAGACAAAAAAGGACTAATAGTTAAAAGAAATCTAATTTTCAATTACTTTTTCTTGCATATATACAAAAATAGAAGCCCTTCAATCCATACATCGTGGATTGATACGAATTATTCAATTTATATACTGACAAATGTCGTTTGACCAACTCCATACATCTTCTAAGCATTATAATGAAATCCATGTTAAATAAGTAACTTCTGCTGTTATACTACTCACTTAATTATGACCCAGAGAGCTTAATAAAGAATATAAATAAGAACTAATATATATTTTTGTGCAAATTAAAAGTAGCTTTGGCTTACTTAAGTATAAAATGAATCTATGGCAAGGAGATCTTTTGTTTTACAGAACTCACAATATCTACAATAACAGGCTCAGAAAATGAAAACACAGGTTTTTTTTCTGTTTTTTTGTTTTTTTGTTTTTTTTTTTGTTTTGTTTTTCTTGCAAGAACAGAATGATGAAAATGTTTCAACTTTACTGAGTTCAGCTGTTCAGTGAAGATGCTTTCACAGCTTTGCATGGAATTGTTTTTTTTTTCCTTTCCCTTTTGTGACACTCTCAAAGTGCAAATTCTCCAACTAAAGAGTTAACTTTTCCAGAGTCAGTTGCCAGGGATAGAAGGAGGGAAATTCTCCTGCATTTTAAAAGGAAACTTAGGTCCTGAGTCTCACAATGTTCCTATTAGGGAGAATTCTTCCAAACTAAAGAGATGAGTTGGTACTTGCAAGTCAAAACATGACAGTTACTTACTAAAATGTGATTATGTTTGAGCTGGTTAGAGATCAGCAGACAAAGATTACTAAGGATGGCATAGTCGGGGAAGGGCTTGAGGAAAAGAATGAACAGGGCTGTTCTGGTTCTGTAATAAGCATGGGGGTCAGTGAAGGAGACTAAGTTTGGAAGAGATGAAAATCAACAGTTCTGCATTCACTGTATGATTTGGTTACTGCAATTCAAGGATAAATGAACCTATACAACTCCATGAGATATTTTTACCTTTTTCTGCAACTCAGTGTGTGCTCTAAAATCCTAAAGCTTATCCCTCTGCAGTTTGCTCAAAATCCAAGCTACTTCAGCACTTGAAAAGACTTTAGGGATTACCTGTGTTCAGAGAAATTTCTTAGTTTACAGAGGACAAATCTAAGGCTGATGGAAGGGAGAACATTTTACTCAAAACCATAGAGATAGTGGAAGAATCAGAATCAGACCCTGGAAAATTAGCTCCATGATTAATGCTTGTTCTCCTCAATTCATGTCTGTGATGTTCTCACGACGCTGATGTCCATTGAAATATTCATATCCTCACTAGAACTGTTGCCATCAGCTCCTAAACTATCTCGACTCAACTTTAACTCAACTCTACCTCCAAGTCTCCACTGATGTCAGATTTATTGTTCGAGGTGAGAGGACTGATCATTCTTTAACATACAGTTATTTTCCAATTGAATAATGTATGGGCACCTAACCGTGAATGGAGAGGCCTCAGTTGCCCTTTGAGTCTCATTGGAAATTGAAACTTTCAAACTTGCACTTTGAATTTCAAGTTCTTGCCAATCTGTCGTGCAGTATATATGTTTGCATTTTTATTGGAGGCCTGGAATTACTTTTATGCATTTCTTTGCCTGCTCCTTCACATTTCCAAAATCAACTCAAAATGTTTATAATGAAGATGTTACTAAGTGTTAGAATGACCTTTGTTGTGATCCCATAGCACCCACATGAACACAAGCATTACAGCTCCAATTCAAGGATATCAGTTTGCATGGTTTTTTCCCTGTCTTTATTGGAATTGTTAGAAAGTACATATTGCATCCTCACACTCAGATCAGTTTTTAAGAAGTACAATCAGTGAATAATTCTGAATAAGTAAATGAATTAAGTTACTTTGTATACTATCCAAGAAGTAATTTTATGGCCTTAGGAAACAAAATTAGGAAATACCTTGTAGGTTTTGATCTATTCTTGCACTGATTAGAGATCATGTATACTTCAGAGTTCTAATGATAACTGTTGTTGTAACGTGGGCCCCGGTATATAGTGCACGGAAACAAGAGTCCAAAATTTAAGTGGCAAAGGCTTTATTGAGCCAGTCCTGGCGGCACAGTCTCTCCTGGATCAACCCAAAGACTGCGCGCCCAAGACTGGGGAAAGGGGTTTTTAAAAGTAAGGGAAAGTGGGGAGGAAACCTGTAAGGCCATTAAACCTGCTGACCCGCATCTGGAAACTGTATTGCTGTCCACTTAGCTCTGACAGTCCCGGGAGTTCCTGTTGTTGCTCAAATTACTCCCATCCTGCAGACTGACATTATCTCAGAGTGGCACGTCTGCAGCAATATTTGGAGAAGAAAGTGGAGAGTTAATTATCCCAGGACAGCTTGTCTTCGCCAGTGAGTGCGAAGGGGTCACGAGTCATGAGATGCTGGAACTTAAGTTTTACAAAGATCTGATATCTAACCCATTGATGCATACAGAACAAAAGGAAAGCACTGATTGGGGTTTGGGCCATAGCATTACCCGGTAATTTCTCTTAAGCTAAGCAGTTCCTAAAATTGGGGCCAGCTCATCTTATGACAGATCATCACCGGGTCGGGGAGAGGTCACCAGAAACCCAAATTCTTTATGGCCCAGATAGGTGGGTGGGGGGAGGCAATAAGGCGCGCTACAGAACAGGAAAACGGCGAGTATCTATCTTGTGGGAAGAGTAACTAAGGTTAGGTAAAAAGGTTAAACTCATGGGCAAATCTCCCTGCATATAAACAAGCTACTTCAAACAATGTGTAAATTAGTGGGCCTTCTTGTCTTCTTTAGTTCTTTAGCAAA
This sequence comes from Cavia porcellus, assembly GCF_034190915.1. Lineage (NCBI taxonomy): Eukaryota > Metazoa > Chordata > Mammalia > Rodentia > Caviidae > Cavia > Cavia porcellus. The sequence goes on along the minus strand of NW_026947486.1, from coordinate 5,471,009 downwards.
GAATAGAGGCGCCTAACTGTGATTAACAGCCCTTGTTAGCTTGTTTTAGCACCACTCTTCTTGTTTGTAGAGGGCCGCTCTGGTTAACATCTCAATTAAGTGAAATTCTTGCAATTCTTTACAGGGGAGAGTATTGCTCAACATATCAATTGGGTCACTTAACATATCAGTTAAGAAAAAAAAAAAACATTTAGTAAGCCACGGTACAGGTTTGCTATAATACACAAAATGATGAAGCTACTTTCTTAGAGTACAACACTGTGACTTGTTTAGCATTTTAAAATTGAAAGAGTAAATGTTTCCATAAATGTAGCTATCATTTTTATTTTCTTTTTTGAAAACAGACTCAATTGTTTACATATTTTAATGAGATATTTTCCTATTCAGAATTGATGTAACCTATTAAGACTCTGAGTCATCCTATAAAAATAAGTCTACAATAAAACCTGTATATCCTAAAAGTAAGCAATTTAAGAAATTTTAAAATAAATTTTAGGGATTCAGGACACTGATTAAGTCATATGTTCATCATTTTATACATTAAGCCATTTTCTGCTTAGTGTCTTCATGAGTCCTATCAATACAAGTCATATTAGGTCTTCTTCACCCTTCTATTTTTTTTCTTTTACTTTCTAACACTAATTTGAAGAAGTAAGAAATAAAAGAAGAAGAAAAAAGGTAGAAAAACCCAAAGTGTAGTGAGAAATTGCTTGGTAAATTGAGCATCTGGGATAATTCAATGCCTTATTCAATGTCATAAAAGTTTCACACCCATGCATTTTATAAATAAAGATTTTATTGGAGTATAGTGATTCATGAAAAGTAGAAATAAACTCTGCTTTTTTATTCTAGGAATAAATGGCAAATGTCTCACCATCAGAATTTGGTAATATAAAATGAGTAAGACCAGCTACAATGCTAAATACCACAAGAGCATGAAAAACACATAGACGCATTTGCAAGAGCTTTTAAAGAACAGCTGTGCCTCCCTACCACATTCCACAGAATGCAAATCAATAGGAAATGGCATTTCAGCATTTATCTCTAGTGAAAATTAAATATCAAATGCTTCCTAGTGCTAGCAATAAGTGAAATGCATTGATTTTCCCAACTCCATTGGTATCTTGATAATAAAGCAAGCCTCTGTGCCTTCTACTATATATGCTAATGTGTCTCTTGCACCAAATCAGAGACCTTAGCTCCATAAGAACAGTTTGTGGATAATTAGCATATGCCCTTAGATCCCTAGCCTACACTCAAATATGTGACTTCAGAAAGTATTGCTCCCATCGCACATTTCTATCTTATAATATTAAGTTTGCATTTTTGTAAATTCTTCATGATATTGGACCTAATGACTATTATCTTATGGAAGCAAAAAGTACTGTAATAAAGGTTAGTGAAAATTTCAGTGTAGAGCATCATCTTCCCAGTTGCAAACTTTTGTGTTTGTAATGATTATCAAAATTGTCTGTATTAACCACTTAAGGAGTTTATAAATCTATACCTATTTGGACCCAATCTCTAATGTACCCTGTGACGTTAACACTGGGATTTTTTTGGCTTTTTTTATTTCAAAGAGATTAAAACCAAGCAAAATAAAACACAGTAAAGCCAATCAAAACAAAACAATGTGATACAAGGTTTCAATATAAGATAACAGGAAATCAATGGCTACCATAATGCTTATTGTCTTCAAACTAATTGTCCATAACTTTAGACATCCAACAAATTAAAACAGAATAGAACCAACAAAAACAAAACAATGAAGGCAATACAAGACTTCAAAATAAGATAATAGTAAATTTAAATTAACTACTATAAATATATTGTTATCTTTGAGAGTGGTGCCCATGCCATCAGATATAATAAAATCAAACAAGACAGAACAGAAAAAAACAAAACAAAACAATGAAAATCACAGAAGACTTTAAACCAAGATAATAGGAAATTAACAACAGCTACTATCTTCAGAAGGAGATCCTCCATAGATGCTCTGCTGCATATTGTTATCCTCTAAACAGATGATCAGATTACTGGTTTTAGGTCTGCAAAGCCAATTAAACAGTGAACACTGCATGCATGATGTTGCATTTTACCTCAGTAGCTACCATCTCAGACTGTGTTTCTCTGGATCGTCAGTCAGGCCAGTGGAGTGGGACAGGGTATCTGGGCTCTTCTTGTCTCCCAGCCCACTCGCCAGGTTGTCCTCCCAGAGGCCAATGGATGATGTTGACTAAAAGGAAGGGGCTGGTGTTTGGTTGTCCTTTCTGCACCCTGCAAATGGCCTAACATTGGATTTTTAAACTGTTTTTTATGTGCTTTATATTCTTGCCCAGTTTCAATTACTGTTTTGTGTGTGTGTGTGTGTGTGTGTGTGTGTGTGTGTGTGTGTGTGTGTGTATTGGAAAGTGCATTGCCAGAATTGCAGAAGGAGCCTATCATTTAGAATATTTTACTGTGTTTAACACTTGCCTTGTTTAAATTTTTGTGGAAAACAAATTTTCAGAAAACATTCACAATGGACAATCATCTTTTCAGAATATATGTTGTTATAAAAACTGCAAAGGATAGTCTAGTTGAACAATGAGTAGACTCAACATTTAAAATAAGTGGAGTAGCATGACGGTCTTAGATTCAGACTGCTTACTTTCTAGAATTTATTTTCTGAGTGCACAGCAGGCCACAATGATAAGCTAGCCTAGAAAAGTAAAAGGAAATTATTTCTTATTTCCAATAAACTCTGTTCTTTTTGGTGAATTGAAATTTCTAATGACCTAAATGAAGTCATAGGAATATTACTACTCAATCAGATGATTTATGATATCAAATAAATGGAATGGCACAGGTATAGGAAAGCCGTAGAATGGCTTCAAGCTTGAACTTTCCACTTCTCAAACAGAAAAGTTCAAAAAAATTTGTTAGATGTTCATAACTTTGCTTGACAGTAGAAGTAAAAGCCCAACTTGTAAAAATTGTTTGATTTATAACTGAAGAATTAAGAACATAAAAGAAGAAGTAGGGCCACAAACAAAAAGAACTACAAAAGGTATTCACAGAAATAATCCAGGAGAACGTCCCTAATTTAGCAAAAGGTAAATATACTCAGATGTATGAGGCATACAGGAACCCAGCCACCTATAACCCAAACAGAGCTACAACCAGGCATATAATAATCAAAATTCCAGAAATCCAATATAGAAACAGAACACTAAAAGCCGTCAGAGACAAGAAACAGATCATTTACAAGGGAACACCCATCAGAATTACAGCAGACTTCTCGCCACAAACCATCATATCATGAAGAGTGTGGGGGGAAATAATTCAAACTTTGAAAGATAATAGCTTCCAGTCAAGACTGGTATATCCTGCACAACTGTCTCTAGAAGTTGATGGAAAAACAATGTGCTTCCAGGATAAAGAGGGCCTAGAGGAATTTGCAACCACCAATTCAAATCTACAGAGAATACTTCAGGGCATTCTAAAAAAAGAAAACATCAAGATTCCAGAAACAGTGGCAGAGACACCACAGTGAAAGAGGAGAAAGCAAAATGAAGAAGACAAACTGACAACTAATGACAGAAAAAGAGCTCAACAGAAATGAGGCAGAGAAGGTTGGATGGTAGGAACAGCTATTTTGGAGAAAACAAGATATCATAATAGCTAGTGCTGATTTAATATAATCTTGTTTTTAAGTCCCATCAAGCTTTTGTCCCTATCAATCTTAACATGTTGCATCTTATGGGATTTTATTATATGTGATAATATAAACAAAAACTTTTATAGACAAGGAGATTATATAGAAACCATTGTTCATTTTCTGTTAGTTGATTCTAAATACCCTGTATCACTGTCCTTCCCTTGAATGGTTTTACACTGTCTTGATATGTGTGATGCTGCAGTATATGAAGTTATACTCAAAGATTTCAAGGAAAGAGACACTACAGTAACTACTTTTATGTTGAGATTATCTTGTGGTGAAACCCTATTTTGCTTAAATGGTTATGTTTTGACCTGCGCTGTTTTGTTGTTATGCACTCTTTTTTCTCAATATCCTTTTTTATTATTTGCTTTTTTATTTTTATCCTTTTAATTAAGGGAAAATAAATAAAAAAGCAGTATATATTATAGTAACCCACTTTGATTTCCTATTAACTTGATTTGAAAACCTGTATTGCTCTCATCATCTTGTTTTGACTGATTTTCCTCTATTCTGTTTTGCTTGATAGTACCAAGTTTGAAAGTATAGGCAACAACTGTGAAGACAATAAGATTCATTATGGTGCCCATTCTGGCTGACTATTATCTTCTTTTGAAGTCTTGTAATATCTCCAAAGTTCTGGTTTTATTGGTTTTGTTCTTTACTGTTTTGTTCAATTTTATTATAACTAATGATATAGGCAATTCTTTTTAAGATAGCAAGAGACATTATGGTAATCATTGTTGATCACCTTGTATTTTGTTTTTAAAATATGTATTATGTCCATCCTTTTGATTTGACTGACTCTGTTCTGTTATGTCACACTTGGTTTTACTCTCTTCAAAAAAAGTAATAAGAACTGTGGGAGTAATAAAGCCCAAAATGTGTAACTGTCATTGTAAAAAAGAGAGGAAAAGAAAGTGTTCTAAAGAATATAACTGCATATGTACTTAAGTGTATAAGATAGATAACCATATTACTGACTTTTGTTGGATCATTGAACACCACTGTTTGCAGTCTTACTGTTTGTCCACTTTATATGCTTTAATTTTGTAACTTAAACAACTATTTCTAAGATGGCAATATGTGATCTATTAACTAGTAATTTCCTACTGTTTATTTTTTCTGAAATTCTGTATAACTTGCATCATTTTTCTATTTTTTTTTTCTTTTTCTCCTTAAATAAAATTAAAAAAAAAAAAAAGAAAAAACTTGTTTAAGCCAAGAGTGAGTCACTCTCTCTGCAAGTGGTGCTTTTGCCAGACAACATATGGTGCTTGTGAAATTTTTGCACTTCAGAACCAATTGTTTAGCTTTCCATTTTTCCTGTTTGTTTGTTTGCTTATACTGGGGATCAAACTCATATCATTGTGTTTGCCAGCCAGGCACAGTGCCCTCGAGCTATATCCCTGGCCTTCCGTTACTCACTTCTCAAACCTTTGGTGTTTTACTGCATGCAGAAACATGCTGTATTGCCTGGGTCATTGTTAGTGTGGTTAGGGACGAAAGTAGTGGAATAGGGTCCTCTGATATATACTTCATGACTCACACACACCTCAAGCTGAAGTTTGCAGTATCTTTTTGGTGCTTCTAACTTTCTGTTCCTAGTCTTCTCTCCTTCAACATATGCACTTTCACGTGTCTCACTGCCTCAGGTCACTGTATTGTCTGTAGACATCAGTTTGACTCATTAAGTCTTGTTAATGTGACAATTTGTTAGCAAGATATATAAATGGATTCTAATATGCAGTTTTTGCTTGTTCCATTCAAACGGTTAGTGGTGAATAGTTTGGGATTATGAAAAACTTGTAGTCTGTTTCTTTTTTCCCCTAGAATATGTCTATATTTATTCATATCTTTTATTTGAGAGATACTTTTCTTTCATGTTCCCAAAATAGAACCCTTCAAATTATATTCTTTGTCTACTTTCATGTTGATCATATTTCATACCAAATAATATCTTGACTTACAATTAAAATTTTCTTCCCTTTTCTTTGCCTGAGTAATAACATTCCTGTGTTACTTATTAATGACGGGTATCTTTCAGAGATTGCTTTACTCTTATTCCAAAATCCATTTTGACTAACAGAAGCATAAAATCTTTATTTCACTTCACGATACCACATTATCAGCAGAGTTTACTATTTTTGAATTCTGATGCTTATTTCAAGGGGTATAGTACAGGTGTAAAATAGGAGTTAATAATGAAAATAGAAGCGGATAATACACATTATTTTCATAAAGTGACATAATCACGATTGTCATACCCATGTATATTCTTTAGAATATTTGCATTGATTAATTACTGACTTTAATTTTATGAGTCATTATATTAGGCAATGAGTGTTTCACATGGAAATATCAGAAAAATAAAGTATTGCACTTTTAATTTGTATTGTGTTTATACAAAACTATCAAAATTTTCAACATTGATGGATTTTTGATGCACAAAACTTAAAAAAGAACAATAGAAAATAATTCCTATATGAACTACAATGAAAATATGAATATGACTTTACTAAAAGAATCTTAGCTTGTCAAACTTAAAGAAATCTTTCCACATGACAACGCCATGTTCCATACACATGTATCCCTTTCACGGGCAACACATTTTCTGGACTTTTTTCTCAGACATACTAGACATGTGACTAGTCTTGCTGCTTTGTAAGTTTCATATTATATTATGAAGTGTGGGATTAACAGGACATAAATTATAAATAAAATAAAGTATTAAATTCTGCATATGTATTAATAAAGTATTATATTCTGCAAATGTATTATACGTTTAGAATAAGTGTCAACATTTTCGCATCAGCTGTGTACTTCCTTACAAAGCCTAAAAGTTAACATCAGAAGTAAATTCCTATGTGAACTACAGTGAAAATACAAATATCACCCTATGAAAAAATCTTTACTGCAATTATCACACCTAAATAATAAGAAAATAAGGTGTCAATATAGAATGTAACGAATGCATAGATTAGTCATCAACATTTTCATATCAGCTGTTTACTTGCTTACAAAACCTAAGAGATAATATAAGAAATAAAAACTTATGTGAACTGCAATGAAAATATCAGTGAAACTCTATGAAAAATATAATATTTGCTTCAGTTTTGACATACAAGGCAGTCATTATGCTTGAAAAGTCCATGATCCATGTACAAGTATTGCTTACACTGATAACATTTATGTTTTGTTTTCCTTTCTTTTAGGGCACAGTTGGTATCTTTTTGGTTTTCTTATTGTCATACTGGGACCATGGATGCCTCATCTGGCTATTCACTTCTCAGCTCACCAGTGTGCTCCAAAATATTGTTTTGCATACTTCGCTGGGCAGAAACAATTTGTTTTTCTTCTGGTATAAATGAGTCCTTATGAGTTTCAGTCCCAATCTTCTCAAAAATTTTTCTCTGTGTGATTTTTTTCTTGTTTTCTTTTTTCTTTGTAAATGATCAAACTACTATACATGCTACACAAGATAATATCAAGGAAAACAGAAGCACTAGCCAATGCCTTCTGTTTTGATTGAAATCATAGTTACTTGATGACTCATCAGCATCTGTTCCACCTTTGGTTTTGTTGTAGAAAGTTTCTATCTCAGGATTTCCTTTTGCTGAAGTTTCCTTATCAATATTTCTATCATGGTACAAAGTTTACATTAGCATGATCAGTTTGTTTTCCTTTGCCATATACAAGGGCAGTGTAAATCTTTCTGAAATCTAAGGATTATATTGTACAATTCTCTATTTTGAAATAGCCACTTTTTTAAAAAAAATTCTCCTTTCTTCTTCCATACAGTTCCGGTGCTGATCAACTTGTGTTCTGTTAGCAAATGTAACATCAGTTGAAAACCAGCAAAATTATTGAAGAACGTCCCATTCTGTTTAGTTTGGGAGATGGGAGCAATAAGTGCTAACAAAGCCTAAAACATCATTTGGTTTATTACCTATATGAATAAAGGAGTTGACTGCTAATTTCCAGGATAAATTTCTAAATTGAAAGCATAATATCTTTGTCTCTACAACGGCATAATTTTTATGGTAAATGTTGACCCATTCCTCTGCCATAATTCTTTTTTACTCCTGTGGCTACCATAAGAAATTTCAGCTAGATACATGAATGCTTTCAATTTAACGAGTGAGGTGCCATAATAAATACTTTTTTGAATTTGGATACTGGTGCTTATAGAACATCTTACTTGTGTCTCAACCTTTGTGTATTTCACAACGTCTTTTAGCATTTTGGCTGTTACAATTTCCAACATCGAATGACAATGCTAGCATTATGTCTAACATGTTTCACTCCTGCCAAGACCCTCACTGTATTTTCAGACCTAGTTCCAACATTGGATCATTCCATTTAGCTGTGTAGCCATTTTGTAACATTTCAGTTAGTCAAATGCATACTATTTTCTTTGTCATCTGAATCAAGGAGGTCTGCATTCCCTGTGCCTGTGTCAACCAATTTGTGCTCCATTTCACTGACACAAGAACTTTGGCTTACATGGCCAACTCAAAGTCATCATCATCATCATCATTATCATCATCATCATTATCATCATCATCATCATCATCATTCCAATACCACTGTTATTTTATGAGAATATATTTTTTTTCCATAGTGGATAATCTTCATCATCCTAGGATGAATAATCTGATGACTCACTTGAACCTCCTCCAAAATTTGGAAATATGGTTTTTCATGTGCCTCTGTACTTTATTGTGCTACTTTTACCAGAAAAATCAAAAGAAAACTTTTAAAAGTAAATCCTAGAGTGGCGTGTGTATGTTATAATATCTGTGATGCTCAGGTAGACACGCACAAATATTGTTCCACTGAGCATCATGTTAGCATAAATCCTGGTTTGGCACTTTTCAACATGTGCCCAGACTATGCATTTCATTGTACCAAATGGGTAAACACAAAAGATTTATTCATGTATTCCTCAGGGAAAAATACTGAGATGCACAACCAGACACTATTACGCTGAAGCAAAAATTTACAGTAGAAAATTAAGGGATGGGTTTGTGGGACCCAGTGTTTTTAAAATGAATATTATCCATAGAATGAGGCAATGCAAAACAAAAGAGCCTTGTTTGCAATTTTAACAGGAACTAATGACATGTTTTGAGTCAGATAAACTTCAAGTTCTGGTGTACAGTGAGCAAAGAATCCCAAGTGTCCATACAACAATAAAAGAAAAGGCAGCTACTTGAATTAAAGATACTGAAAAGTTGAGGTTAAAGCAGGTCCATGCCAACAAATATGTACCACAAACGGTAAAATTGGATCAGGAAAACAGAGAAATTAAAAGCACACCCAAAGGCCAGGTGTGGTGTTGCATACCTGTAATTCTAGGACTTGAGAGGCTCAGACAGGATGATGAGTTCGAGGTGAGCCTGGGCTACAAAGTGAGTTCAGAGTCAGCCTGAAATGCATAGTGAAATTGTGTCTCAAAAAGAAAAAAAAATATTAATACAATTAAAAGCACACCAACAAAGCAGGCTTTCAGACTTTAATAGAAATTCAGCCTAGCACATGTGCCTCTCCTTGAGTCCCTGGATAAGATTAACAAGAATGAATGAAGCATGTTGAGTCATTTTGGTGGTTTTCAAAATGCATTGCTTTCACAGAAACAAATTTGATTAATACATACATGAAATAGTTATTGAGATTTAGGCTAGATCTAGCACATATGTGCTCTGGACTGGCGCTATAGAGGATTGCAATGGCTTTATTATTTTCTTGTCTGCTTTGCATAGAACAAAGGAGGAATTTGGTGCTGTCCGACTTCAATGGAGTGGAGGAGAAGTGGTCTTCCTGCCCTAATTTTGTTACCTGCACTAGAACTATGCAGCTACCTCACCATCCATGATTTTATTGCTAATAGTGAAAAATTCCTTTTAGTATTATTTTGAAAAAAATAAAAAGCTAGAAGGAGAATCCAGCATGGTTTATGGGAAGAGAAAATATTTCAGATGTACTCAGGGAAGATCAACAAAAAGCACAGGTAAATGGAAGCAAGAGACAGACTTACTCCCTGATAAAGGAAATCACTTTGAAAGAAGATAAATGTAGATCATAGCAAATATCAGTAGTTGAAAAGAGGCAAACTGGTCCCACCAGGGCCAATCTGCACAGCTCCTACCCTTGCACATCCTGGGAGCAGCCATTTCAAGAATTTACCTGCTAGCTGAAGGGAATCAAGAAATATTGCAGACTTGTCATTCCCTGACTGACTCACGGTATTTGGGTCCCTTTATTCCATAATCCCTTCTCAAAGCACTCAGGAAGCTGCAATACTGCAGCATCCTCACTAGCACTCACTAGTGGCAGCAGAAGTTCTCCCCATACACACCCAACTTCTGGTGAGAGAAGATAAACAAGTGAATGATATGTGCCTAGGTCACCAAGCTGCTTTTGTTTGCCTGAGTTACCATCTGCCATTTCACATCAATACTTGGTCCCTCTAAGTCCTTACTGAATGATCCAGGCTGACCTGAGCCACAGTCAGGTGCCATAACTTAGTCTTACATTGGCCAGGCCCCCTTATAGTACTCAGCACTGACAATTGTCACGCTGGAATCCATGCCCAGCCCTCAGAGATTGCTTGACTATCCATTCACTTCTCACTAGCCCACACCTTCACTGTACCCACCAAAGACTATATCTGGCATTCAGCATCAGTTCTAGGCACCCTGAGTCTCCACTGGGTTCTAAAGACGCATGAGAGTCTCCACCTTGTGCTTCAGGCCTGATGGATGTTTTACTCAGTTTCAGGAACCTCATTCCTTCCATGGGCACCTCACCCTTTTTCCTGCATTGTGCATCAATCTCAGGCACATGTGAATTCCTGATTAGCAACTCAGAACAGCTGGAACCCATAATTGGCACATCAGGCAAATACCATGCATGCTAGAGTCTGGCCATTTATACAGGTGCCCACAGGTACCCATCTTATCTGTCCTTTCCCTTGGCCTACATGAGTCTCCACCCAATGACTGGCACCCTATCTGGTCTAGAGTTTACATGCATCTGTTTCTGGGACATCCATGTCTCCACTGGATATCCTAGGCCTGCATGAACCTCTACTTTTGTAGTTTCAAGCTGGTTCCATGGCCACCAAAATCTCCATTTGGCACCAAGTACTTGTACTCAGCCCTGTGGGGACTAAAACAGTTTCCTTGGGTTCATTTGAGTTTTTAACCAGTTTCCAAGACCCCACGCCATCCTTGGGCATTTGTCCCAGATTGCACAGTTGCCTTGGGCTGGATTACATAGACTGGGGATCCATCAAACAAAGGGGGTTATTAGACAAACCCACAGGCTGTAAAGAGAGAGAATAATGTGACTTGCTGGATAAAGGTTACAAGTTCTGGAAGAAAAATACTCATTTGGAAATACATAGACTTTTTTCTGTCCTTTTTAAAACCAGTTTCCCTCCATACATTGGTGTTTTTTTTTTTTTTCATTTTTATGGAGTTTGGAGTTCTCTACCATTTTCATTATTACTTGTAACATTTGTTAGGTTAACTCTTCATTTTTACCCTGTCTCTTTTCATTTCTCATTATCTTTCAATTAAGTTCCTTACATTTCTTTCTTTTTTTCTCTAGTTTAACTTCTATTTTTTACTTACACTCTCCTTTTTCTCCTCTTCTGTTATTTATATCTAAATTACTGGAGAAAATAGAAATATGAGGTCTTTAACTCAAGCTACTAAAACCCAGCTATGACAAATCGACAACCAGCATCATACTAAGAGGAGTCAAATGCTTTCCCTGTAAAGTCAAGAACAACACAAAGATAATTTTAACTACAAATCATACTCAATATATTTCTCAAATCATTAGCCAAAGCAGTTAGATAAGAGAAAGAAACAAAAGGTATTTGAATAGGAAAGGAAGAAGTTAAATTTTTCTTGTATGCAGGTGGCTTGATCCTTTACATAGCAACTCCAATAACTCCACCAAAACACTCCTAGAATGGATAAACAAATTCAGTACCATAGCAAGATACAAAGTCAGTGATCAAAAATCAATAGTACATTAAAAAACACCTGCACGTGACGCACATTCTCACTTAGAGAAAAATTAGGGAAGCAATAACTGTCACTATAGAATCAAGAAAAATTAAAAACTTACGAATTAGGCTAACAAAGAAGTTAAAGACCTCTAAGTGAAAATGATAATATTCAGAGAAAGGAGATTCAAGTGAGTGTCTCAAATGGAATGATATCCCTTGCTCTTGGTTAGGCAGAACAAATATTGTGAATATGGCCATATTTTTAAAACTATTATACAGAATTAATGCAATCCCAATCAAAATACCAATAGATTTCTTTCACAGAACTAGAGAATTCATTCCTAAAATTTATATGGAACTGGAATAAACCTAGAATATTGAAAGCAATCCTGGGCAAAAAGAACAAGCAAGGCAAGTGAATCACTATCCTGAACTTCAAGTTGCACTACAAAGTTTTATGATTAAAAACAGCAGAGTATTGATACAAAAACAGAAATGTGGATCAACAGAACAGAAGAAAAGATGCATAAACAACTCCATGCATATTTAGCTACCTAATCTTTGTTCGTTTGCTCTTTTTTTAAAAGAACTTTTTATTGGTACCAGGGATCGAACTCATGACCGCCTGCTTGCAAGGAGATGCTTATGCTGCTGAGCTAAATCCCCAGCCCCTAGCTACCTAATCTTTGACAAAAAGCCAAATATTTTGCTGGAAGAAGGATAATCTCTTTAAAAAATAGTGCTAGATAAACTGGCTCCCTGAATGCTGAAGACTGATCCTATATCCACATATAAAGAACACAAAAATAGGAGATTTAGCTCAGTGGCATAAGCACTTGCCTTGCAAGCAGGCAGTCGTGAGTTTGATCCCTGATACCAATAAAAATGAAAAAGACAAATAAATAAATAAATAAACCACAAAAACATTACACTTAGAAGTTTAAAGAAGCAATACAAAAATGAGCATTTGAAATAAAGACACTTCTCAGATGTACAAGTACAGATGGCGCACATAAAAGTGAAACATTTTTGAGCATTGATGACCATTCAAATTAAAGGAACAATGATATTGCAATTTATCCCTTTAATGAAATATAACGACCATGACATCTTTGACGAAAGTTGTATCAACAAATCAATCAACAAAAACTGTTAAGAAGGCTGTAACTAAAAAGAAATCCTTCTTCTTTGTTGTTAGGAGTATAAAGCAATATAGCCACTACAGAAATCAGTATGGAGATTCTTCAAAAATATAAAACTAGAAATTCCATTTGACCCTGCTATTATTCATGTATGCTTCTGAAATAAAGTCATTGTACTACAATAATTCATGTATACCAATGTTTATAACAGCATGATTCATAATAGCTAAGTCTTAGATACAGCCTTTATGTCAATCTACAGATGAACAGTTAAAGAAAATATTATATTTATATATAATGGAGTACTTACTTGCCACAAAGAAGAATAACTTGAGGCACTTTTTTGGTAAATTCATGCACTTTGCGACTATAATATTAAGTGACATAATCACACACAATTTTTAAATAATTCATTATCAGCCTTATATGAGAAATTCTGTGTAAATATGGAGAAAAATAAGATAGATATTAGGAAGTAGAACGATATTTGTCAAATGGGAATGGGAATCAGAAATGGAGGAAAGAAAGAAAAAGGATTTTTTAAAAAAAGTTAAAGAGAAAATATAGAAATAGAGTTTTTGCAAATGGAGAGCGGAAGAAAAATTGGAGAGAGCATAAAGTTGGGGGAGACAGAAAAGATTAAAATGTGTCATGTAAATATACAAACTCCTCACAGTGAATGAAATCATGATGCATTGCAAGCATGTACTATTAAAAATAAATAAATATAAAAATAGAATAAAGTCAATAAATCCTTCCATCATCATACATAGAAACAGTATTTCATTTATTTCTTAGCACTGTGTTTTGTATTTCAGGTATTGAAGAAATTCTTTTGGAATGTATTAAAACCAGAACATTTTGCTAGTGTAATTTAGATTTCAGTTTGATTGAATCCTGAAAGAATTATATTTGAAGAGTGAAGATTCAGAACACTCAGAGCTTCAGAAAGGTTGAAGCCATTTCTGATCCAGTTGCATTTAATTAAATCATAAATTTCATTGCTTGAAGTCTTATCTGTAAACACATAGTGAAAAATGAGAAAAAAAATCCAAAGCCAAAGACATGGATAATAACTCCACAGATGGAAAATTTATGAGGTAAAACCTTCATTTAATGAAGGCAAGTGTCACTTTTTAGATATATTGCATACACCATATACTAAAGTTCCTTAGAAAAAGTGAACTGCCACTGACACTTAGCATTAATGAAAAGACTAGAAAAGAATGAAGCAAGTATGAAGTGACTTATATTTACATGACAGGGAAAAACACATGAACGTGAATTCAATTTTAAGTGAAAGGCTCGATTAAAACTGCCTCTTTCTCAAAATGACTCAGGAAATTTTGTTTAATAACAAACATCTATTTCTACATTCCCTGCTTTATGTTATTTGTAGCACATAATATAATACAACTCATTCTCAAAGATAATTTCAATTTATTTCTTTTGAAAATTGCTCTTATTTGTATTGGTACAACTAATTGTATTAATATAATCACACTCCACCAATAAGTATTATAGTTAGCATTTGCAAGGGAAAAATTAATATAGGACAGAATTTTTAGGATTATTTTATAATAGTCAACCAAGAGTCAAATACAAAAAGTGCAGGAAATCCATCCACATTCTAGGGACCAAATAATCCACCTGAGGTCTTGGATCTCATGGCAATGTGTGACATGAGTCCAGCTGAAGACCAAGAACCCATGAAATATCCCCTATGAGCCTAACTGGAGGCCTAGAGCCCACAACAATCTTTCATGCAATTCTGTCTGACAGACCTGTGCTGGGAAGATCCAAGCAGCAGTGGTGAAAGCTAGAAAGTCTATGCCAGTAAGATGAAGGATCTGTACCAGTGGAATGAAGAATCTGTACTATCAAGCTGAGGGTACACTGAAGCAGAGGGTACACTGGAGCGAGGAGGTGACACTCAGAGTAAGGGCCAGAACTCCCCCAAAATGAACCACAAAAATCCTCAATGATAATGTGTTATTGAGCTCATCCAATGCTGAAAACATCCAAATTCATATCCAGAAAGCCAGTACTAAACATTTCTTTAGGAAAACCAACAGTAACACCCCTTCCTCTCCAATTCTTCTTTTGCTGTTGGTAACAATCTTCAGGTAAGCTTTCAGTACCAGCACCATGCTGATTGAGGTGGGTGTTACAAGTTGACCAACAGAAGTACATACTTAAATTACGTTTGGATGTTAAAAAATGCTAAGGGTGGCAACACAGTTTAATAGCCATTGAAAATTTCTGGTGTATCACTACATATGCTACTTTAAGAGTTATTACTTAAAGATGATATTCGGTCCCAAAGTTGGTCTCAATTAAAATTGTTCAGCCACAGTTGATAAGTTATGTACTAAAAAATAGAATTTTCTGAAAATAAGCATTATGTTTTATTCTTTACACATTTATATCACAATAATTATATCACTATGAATCATGAATCTAGATAATGTGGCTCTAAACGCATGTATTTTGGAAATTTGGTTGAAGTAAACCTCTGGAAGCATATAAAAAGGAGCATGTTTAGGGCCAGAGAGATGTTATTTTAGTGTGTTATGAGAATGTTATCTATACATGAAAAGGTGAAACATACATGGAAAATAATTGATGTCATGCTTAGGAAATTTGGGATTTTTTTTTTCTTTTTCCTTTTTTATCAGTAACGGGGATCGAACTCATGACTGCCTGCTTGCAAGGCAGGTGCTTATGCCACTAAGCTAAATCCCCAGCCCCTGGAAATTTGGGATCTTATATATCAGAAGAAAGAGTAAGACCAAGAAATGATAATATGAAACAAAGCTGAACTCATCAGGCAGAAGATTTAAAAATAATAAAACTGAAGAGGAGGTAAGAACAGGTAAGAAAAGAATTTATCTGGTATTGAGCCAGTATTCTGTATCAATTTATGCAACAAAGCTAAAGATATGGTCTCTGATTACAAATACTTAGATGAATCTTTTATTTAGATTTTTTATCACCTCATAAATGTCGAGCTAGTTAAAGTATCAGTCATAAGGCCAGTTGTTCTCATGACACAAAGTACTTATGGGTCACTGTGCAAGAAATATGTTAAATAAGGCTTGAATACAGTAGTCCTATTTTAATGGCATCCCTTCTGAACTCACTAAATTTCTTTTCTTTTCTAGTTGTGGTTATTTACATATATCTATGTGATTTATATATCTTAAAGACTCATAAGGTAATAAAGTAGAGAAAACAGTTTTTTTTTCTAATACACTACAAGATATATGAAGATTCCCATATTACCTAAGATAACCTTGAGGAATATATATATATATATATATATATATATATATATTCATATATAGTCATATCACAATACAATATATCAAGTCCATTAAAATTTATAGTCTTCAATGTTCTCTAGAATGCTAGAATGTTTGGTCAAGTTCTCACTTTTGTGACTTTAAACATTCTAGAAAGTTAGAAGAACAATCAGGGATAGATAATTCTAAATCCTACAGTATTTTTCATGCTTGTTTTCTTTCCAATCTTTTAATTCTTTTTCCTTCTTTCAAAAAAACTATAGCATACTACTTTAAGATAAATTTACAACAGAAGAGAAGCTGTTGAAAACATTCAGAAAATTTAGACAACTGGTGGTGTCCTCTTGGCAATTGGCCAGTTATCCCCATGCTATCTAGACCTGTGGTACATGGCAGTCATAACAACAGATGGTTGAATTTTCCATCCGGACAGAGTCACTCAAATATCTTCCAGATATAAATATTTGGATGTTCCCAAGTTTAACATACCAAAATCACAAAATGTGTGATACAAGTGAAAAATAGAAAATATGACACATTCCTGTAAAGATATAGTACCTTAAGTCATAAAAATTTATCTGTGTTATGATTAAATTGGTTGTGCCCATTTGAGGTGCAAATGGATATTGACCTGTACTCTTTATATTCACAGTGTATTTTTCAGTTCATAGTTGTAATGCATCCTTATCAGAGCATCATTAAGCTGATTGCTCTGAGATTGATCAAATTGTACTCATAAGTTCATGTACCTTTGAATTTTAAATAGAGGTTGACCAAAACTGGCACTATATTGGCCTCATACCAAGATTTGGCAAATAGCTGAGTTTTCTGATCTTTAAATCAGATATGTGTTGGTCATCCTGAATTAGAGGTCAATGTATTTGAGTTTCACAGACAAGAACTGGCTTCTCTTTTGGTTTCATATTTAATATGCCAGTTTTCATTTCTTCCAACAAACCTTGACTGACCTTAACTCTAAACCCTCAGAGTCAGCTAGTTATTCAATGCTATTCCTCCTTACAATCTATCTTTAGTGAAGATATTCTGAAGCATGAGGGTTCAGGCCATTTTGGCTCCTCAGGCTTTCTGCAACACCTGGTGGGGTGAAAAAATACAGTCCACTTCCAGAATCCTCCTGATGAATAAATCTAGAAAAACACTACATCAGAAGATCTCATAAATGAGTCACATAAAAGTGCAGTCTTTTTAGAACTCCAATCTCTTTTGATGAATACATCAAGCAGGGAGTAGAGTTGAGGATTTTCTTTATGGCAAACACTACTTTATTTTCTTTCTTGCCTTTCTCATTGTTCCTGTCTCTGTTTAACTCTTCAAGGCAACAATCTTGATTTTTAATTCCAACTTAATCAGCAGCCTGGGGGCAAAGAGGCAGAAAACTGTAGGGAAAAAAATGTAGTTCAAAAAATTGAAGTGAATTTTGGCAAGATAGATCATAGAAATTGTGAAAAGTTAATCATACTTCTAGCAAATATGCTGGCAAGAATGTAGAGCAACAAGTGCTCTTATTCACTGCTGGTGAGAAAGCTAAGTAGTACAGCTATTTTGGAAGATAATGTGGTATTTTCTTACAAAATTAACCAAAATACACTTATATCACACAACAATGTTCCTTGGTATTTTTCCAAAGGAGATACAAAAATCCTTGTATCCATGGAAAAAACATGCACATAAGTGTTTATAACAGCTTTGCTTATAATTGCCAAAAGTGTAAGTGTCCTGTAGTTGACTGAATAAACTGTGGAATATCCACAGACTGGTATGTTTTAAACCAATAAAGAAAGTCATCAAATAATAATAAGACATGGGGAAACATAAATGCATATGGCTAAGCAAATGAAGCCAATCTAAAAAGGCTGCTTATTGCATGAGTCTTATTGTAAGTCATTGTGGTTAAGGCAAAACATGGAAACACAGGCTGAGAGGGGATAGGGTTGGCGGCAAAGATGAAGGGACAGAACAGTATTTTTAGGGCATTGAAATGTTCTGTATGATATCTTGGTAGGGAATTTATAGTTACCCATTGTCTAAATCCTTGACTCCAAGAATGGTCCTTAAAACAAGGTAAAAACAGTTGTCAATTATAATATGTCAATATGGATTCATCAGTTACAGGCTGTCTAGAAATCTTGATTATGATCAAGGCTGTGTATGTGCGGGGACAGGAAATATAAGGAAAATCTTTGAAACTATCTCAATTTTGCTGTGAAATGCAAAATGCTCTAAAATAGTCTTTAATAAAATTGTAGTTTAATAGTTTAAATTCTCACTAACCCTTTAAACTATTTGAGAGTCTATTGTATGTACATAATTGTATTTTTAAAAGGAACAAGTGAAGATGTTGTTGCGAAAAATAAGGTATTATATATAGAAACTTGGGATTATTTTTTCTAAAGTTTTTATGTTTTAAATGTGCTTTCATTGTTTGATCATTTCTTCATGTGTATGCTTTCTAAAGTGAGCATCTACTTTCAAGATAACAACACAATATGTAAATCATTGTTAATATATTAATAATTTTACTACTTTGTTTTGAACTTTTGTATCATCATTTTTTATTCTTTTTGTTTTAAAATTTAAAAACAATTAAGAAGGGGTAATCTCATTCCAAAGACTGGTAAAAATAATTTTAAAATGAAATTCAAAAGAGATGAAGACAAATAGCATTGAACTATAGGTAGAATTTAGAAGTTTAGACATAAAAAAATCTAAACCTCAGTAATTCTTGGAAGCTTTAAAAAAGACAAAAATGATAAACAAGCAATGAAACTGAGTGGCAAAACAGGTTAGCAGAACAGTTACAATAGTAAATAAATTACATATTGTTGTCTTTGTAGTAGTTATTTAGAGTACAGGATTTAGACGTGCTATTTTGCCTAAAAAATAATAGCATAAAACATTCTTTTCAAGGAGTACATAGAACCTAACTGTATAATAATCTTACGTATCATGTATATCTAATTACTTTTTTTTCTTTTATCCTTTCTTCCTTTCCCCTTTCCCCATCTCAGTGTCTTTTCTTTTGAACAATTTCTTCCCAATTCACAACATTTATTGTAAATTTCAGATTCTATTTACTTGTTCAATTTCTTACACTAGTGAAAAAGTAAAATTTTTATACATATGGGTCTGATCGATTTCATTGATGAGTACAATTTTGAGTTGTATCCATTGATGTATAGAAGTCTCCAGTGTTTTCTTCTTGGTGTTTGAGTAGTACTCCATTACATACAAAACCCATTTGTTTTTATCCATTCTTCAATTACTAGGCATCTGGTTGTTTGCAAGATCTAGATATCACAAATTATGCTGTTATACACATGAAAGCATGTCTATATCTTTGGTATGATGTTTTTAATTCTTCTGGGAGAATACCCATATAAGGGATAGCTGGGCCAAATGAGACCGCTTAATCCTAGTCTCTTGAGAAATCTCCACACTGATTTCCACAGTGGTTGTACAAGTCTGCACACTCTGTAGAGTAGAGAAGGTTTTCTTTTCTTCCTAACAGCCCCGCCAGTATTTGTTATTGGTTGATTTTTTGATGATGGTTATTCTTTCTGGAGTAAGATGAAATTTCATTATTGTTTTAATTTTCATTTCTTGAATAGCCAATCTTTTTGAACCTTTTTTCATATAATTATTTGCCATTTGTATTTCTTCAACTAAGATGTGTGTATTCATTTTAGATGCGTAATTTTGGAGTGGATCTTAAATTCGGGGTTCTGAAATTTTCAATTCTTTTAGTGGTCTAGATGGAAGTTTTCTTTCCACTGTTGGTGATTTCTTTTGACATTCAAAAACTTTTTAATAAGATGAGATCTCAGTTGTTTATTTTTGAAATATTTCAAGTGCAGTTTAGGTTTTCTTCATGAATTCTTTGGCTATCCATATGTCTTTAAGGTTTGTACCTACTTTTTCTTCCAGTAGATTTAGTGTTTGTGTTGTAATATTTAGATCTATGAGCTATTTTGAATATAGTGCATGATAATGGGTCTATTTTTAGTCTTCGGCATAGAGAAAGGCAATTTTTCTAGCATCATTTATTAAAGAGGTCATCTTTCTTCCAGTGACTATGTTTGACTTATTTTTCAAAAATAAGGTGGCTTAATGTATTTGGGGATTTGTCTTTATTATCTATTCTGTTTTGCTGAATGTCAGGCCTGATTTTTTGCCAATAATGATAATTTTATCACAGTAGCTTTTAGTATAATTTTAGATCTTGGATTGTGAATCTCCTTGACTTGTTTTGTCACCCAGAATTACTTTTGCTATTATATGTTTTCTGGTTCCATATAAATTTTGGTAATTTTTTTCTAGATCTGTGAGGTATGTTAATGGTATTTTGATTGGTATTGCATTAAATATGAATAGCAGTATGATCATTTTCACTATATTGGTTCTTACTACCCTAGAGTAAGAGATATCTTTCCATTTTTTGATATCTTTAAAAATCTCCTTTTTAGGGTACTCTAATTTTCACTGTACAGATCTTTTAATTCCTTTGTTAGATTGTTTCCTAATTAATCTATCTTTTGGGATGCTATCATGAAGGATGTGCTTTCCCTAATCTAGCTTTTCCTTTGAGTTTGTTGCTTGTTTGTAGGAATGGTATTGACTTTTGAGTCTTGACTTTGTACCCCACTACATCACTGAATTTGAATTTTAAATCTTCAAGATTTTTGATGGACTTTTTGGGATCTTGTACGTAGAGTAGTATCACATCACCTGCAAAAAACGATAATTTCACCTCTTCCTTTAACCTCTTTTGTCTAATTGCTTTGACTAATGTTTCTAGTACTATATTGGACAGCGTAATGATAATGTATATCCGTATGTTGTTCCTGATTTTAGAGTGAAGGCTTTCAAGTTTTACTACTTACTATGATACTGACTGTGGAGTGTCACAGGTGACTTTTATATGATTGAGGTAAAGCCCATTTGTTCCAATTTTCTGTGAGGTATTTATCATGAATGGATGTTAGATGTTGTTAAATGTGTTTTTTTCCCTGCAACTATTGAGATGATCCTGTGAATTTTGTCTTTGGTCTGTTAATATAGTGTATTGTATTTATTGATTTGTGTATGTTGAGGCACCCCTGCGTCCCCAATGTGAATCCTATTTGGTCATGGTATAAAATCTTCTTGATGGTTTTCTGCATTCTGTTTGCCAATGTCTTATTGATTATTTTTCATTTATATTCTTTAAGGACATTAGCCTGTAGTTCTCTGTCTCTTCCTTCTCTGCATTTGGTCAAAGGATAATTCTTGCTTCCAAGAATGGCTTTGTAATTATTGCTTCTCTTTCACTTTCTTTTAAGAATTTCAGCATCAGTAGCAATAGTTCTTATTTAAATTTCTCATGGATTTCAGCAGTGAATTCATCAGGGCCTAGGTTTTTCTTTGTTGATAAATTTCTAATTACATTTTCAATTTTATTGGCTGATACCAGTTTACTTAGCATTTTATATCTTTTTGATTTGGTTTTGGAAGTTCAATTGTATCTAGAAATATGATCATTTCTTCTGTGTTTTCCATTCCTCAGTTGATGGGCACTTGGGTTGTTTCCAAGATCTGGCGATTACAAATTGTGCTGCTATAAACATAGGTGCACATATATCACTGTGGTATGATGCTTTCAGTTCTTCTGGGAATATGCCTAGAAGTGGAATAGCTGGAATAAATGGGATTTCCAGTCTCAACTTTTTGAGAAATCTCCAGACAGATCTCCACAAAGGCTGTACCAGTCTACACTCCCACCAGCAGTGCAGGAGAGTTCCATTTTCCCCACAGCCACTCCAGCATTTGTTGTCGGTTTTCTTGATCCTGGCCATTCTTTCAGGAGTGAGATGGTATCTCAGTGTGGTTTTAATTTGCATTTCTCTAATGACCAATGATGATGAGCATTTTTTCATGTATTTATTTGCCATTTGCATTTCTTCATCTGAGAATTGCATATTCATCTCAGATGCCCATTTTTGGATTGGATCTTTGAATTTCGGAGGTCTGAGTTTCTTTAATTCTTTATATGTTTTAGACAAGAGGCCCTTGTCTGAGAGAGAGTTCACTAAAATCTTTTCCCAGTTTGTGGGTTTTCTTTTCACTATGCTGGAGATTTCTTTTGACATGCAGAAACTTTTTAATAAGAAGTGGTCCCAGTTATTGATTCTGGGAAGTATTTCCCGTGCGGTTTGAGTCCTGTTCATGAATTCTTTACCCACTCCTATGTCTCCAAGGTTTCTACCTATTTTGTCTTCCAATAGATTGAGTGTTTCTGTTTTAATATTCAGATCTTTGACCCATTTA
Source organism: Cavia porcellus (assembly GCF_034190915.1). Classification (NCBI taxonomy): domain Eukaryota; kingdom Metazoa; phylum Chordata; class Mammalia; order Rodentia; family Caviidae; genus Cavia; species Cavia porcellus. Next base: position 5,448,512 of record NW_026947486.1, on the reverse strand, counting down.
GATTTTAATTTAGTACATGGTGATAGACATGGGTCTAGCTTTAGTTTTCAGCAAATGGAGAGCCAATTTTTCCAGCACCATTTATTAAAGAGGCTGTCGTTCTTCCAGTGAACCTGCTTGGCTCCTTTATCAAAAATAAGGTGGTTGAGTGTGTTTGTTGTTGTGGTTGTATCTTCTAATCTATTCCACTGATCTTCAGCTCTGTTTTGATTCCAATACCATGTTGATTTTACTACTGTTGCTTTGTAGTATAACTTCAAGTCAGGGATTGTGATGCCTCCTGCTTTGTCTTTGCTGCTTAGAATTGCCTTTGCGATTCTAGGTCTCTTCTGGTTCCAGATGAAATTTAGGAGTGATTTCTCTAGATCTATAAGGTATGTTGATGGTATTTCTATTGGGATTGCATTGAATCTGTATAACAGTTTTGGGAGAATGGCCATTTTCACAATGTTTGTTCTTCCTATCCATGAGCAAGGGATGTCTTTCCATTTTCTGAGATCATCTTCAATTTCCTTTTTCAGTGTATTATAATTTTCACTGTATAAGTCTTTCACTTCTTTCGTAAGAGTAATTCCTAAATATTTCATTTTTTTGCTTGCTAATGTGAAGAATGTAGTTTCTCATAGTATGTTTGATGATTTGCTGGACTTCTGTGTAATCTGTTGTAATTTCGCCCATCCTTTTACTGCTAATTCCTTAAATTCATGTTTTTTCTTTCCTTTTTTGATGAGTTTGGCTAATGTTTTATCAATTTTATTTATTCTTTCAAACAAACAACTTTTAAATTCGTCGATTCATTGTTTTCTTTTTCTTAGTTTGTATTGTTTATTTCTGCCCTTATCTTTATAATTTTCCCTTTCATATGAGCTTTGGGTTTGACTTGTCTTTTTACAGATGTTTGACATTGAACATTAGGTTGTTCATTAGAGTTCATTCTGTTTTCCTGATGTGTGAGTTAATCACTGTAAATTTCCCTCATAATACTGCTTTCACTGCATCCCACGAGTTTTGATGTTATATCAGCATTTTATTTTAAGTGTACAAATTTTTAAATTTCATTTTAAATTCCCCTGTGATCCCTTTATGTTTCCATTGCTAACAGAGTCTTTGTAGCTTGTTTTTTCAATGATTTCCAGTTTCACTAGGTCATGGTCAGATAGTATGCATAGGTTTATTTTGATTCCTCTACATTTGATTAAACATGTTTTGTCAACTAATATATGATCTAGTATGAAGTGCATCACATGTGTAGGTGACAAGAATGAATTCTGATGTTTTGGTGTAGAACACGCTACAGACTTCTACAAAGTTCGCAGGATTGGTTAATTATAAAATTTCTTTGTTGCTTTTATGTCTGGTTGATCTATGCATTTGTGAAATTGGGGTATTAAAGTTCTCCACTACAATTGTGTTAGTGTTTATTGATTTTTCATGTCAGTTAATATTTTTTATATAATTGAGTGAACCTGGGTCTTTTGTACAAATATTTATGATTGTTGTATCTTCTTCTTGAAATTTTCTCTTAAGAAGTATGTAGTGACTTTCTTTGTCTCTTTTGATCAAGTTTGACTTAAAGTTCACATTGCCTGAAAATAGAATAGCTACCCTTGATTTTTGGGTGGTTCATGTGGTATGGAGAATTATTTTCCATCCTTTGACATTTAGTCTGTTTCTTTTTGGGTTAAATTCGTTTCTGGAATACAGCATACTGTTGGATTTTGCTTCTTGATCCATTCTTCCAGCCCATTTCTTTTGATTGGTGAGTTCAGACTACTTACATATATGATTATAACTGATATATACTGGCAATTCTTTTTCATGTTGTTTCTTTGTTATTTGTTCCCTTTCTTTTCTCTCTGTTTAATTGCTTCTCTTGCCTGATGACTACTTCCTTTCAATATTCCTGCATTTGTGATCTTAATTTTATCTTTCTAATATATCTTTCAGAGCATTCTCTAGTGCTGGTTTGATGATCTCAATTTTTTTTCAATTTTTTCTTTGTCATGGAAGTATCTCTAAGGTGAAAACAGGAATGACTATCAAAATAAAAGGCAGTAAATCAGACTGAGATGAAAAAATAGAGGAGCTCAGAAAAATGATGCAAACCATGAATGTCAAATGTAGGCAAGAAATGAAATCAATGACACAGATCCAAACAATAGATAGAATGTAAGAGTGCTTAGATAGGAATTATGGATTTCTTTTTTTGTTTCTAAAATTTTCTTCTAAATAATTTAGAAAAAAAATGTATTTCATGTGTTCTTTCTGTGACACTTATTAATGATAATGTAAAAATTACATACTGTTAATTCTATTTTCCTAGCTTACATCATCTATTCTCACAAATAATGAACTCTCAAATGTTAAAAAAAAGTCCTTCAAAAGATAAAATTCAGTATAGAGTAGTTTAGTAAATGGGGAGTTCCCACAGGAATGGATATGTTTAGAGACTGAAGGAAAAAGAAACACTAGGACCTAAGAAATACAGTCATTTGAATGACACTACAACCCGAGATTGAGCAGGCATGGAACAGAAATGTTAATAAGGTTAACAGCATCTGGTAATATCTAGGAATATGAACTAGGGGTGTTTACAAATGAGTTGTAGCCTCTGAGAAATATTGCTGCTCTGAAAATGCTGGTGATAAAAGGAAAAGCTTGGGTTGGAAAAGAAGTATTCCACCTTCACCTGCTGACACCTCTGCTTGCCTCTGGTACCCACTCACAGGTCAAAACCAATAGAATAGCAGTCTAGGTGCAAAGGCCATAGTGACCAGCTTCTCAGAACATGGGACAAGGTAAAAATGTAGAAAAATTATTAAAGATTATCCTCCAAGTATTCACACTAATGCTTTCAGAGTTCAAGAAACGTTTTCCAATTGTGTGTTTATTCCTCATAAGAGATTTTAGAGAAACTACTCTTTATCAGTTGGGAAAACTGGGATAAATATTAGGACATAGATTCTGCTCAAGCACAAATTTCTTACTTCAATCACTTTGGAAAAAATAATCCACTGTAGTGAGTTAAAACTATCCTATGATTTTGGGACTTTAAAATTTCCAGTTATTGGAAATGGAGCTGAATTGTCCAGAACGTATAATACATTGCAATATTTCCAAGGAACCCTAGAGTGTACCCTGCTCACACTAGAGCCAGGGTAGTAGTTCTTTCTTTACAGAAAACATAATGTGTATAACAAAATTTAATAGCTATAAAGAGGAAGAAGAGGAAATGCATTAGCAATATGCCTGTTTCATAAAGCAGGAAGGACACTTGATTTGATGATTGATTTTTCTGTATCACAAGAAGGTTTCTTATAAAGAAAAAAGAATCTTGCTATGTTTATAATAGTAAAATGGCAAATTCTCATTTCCTGCCTGATAAATTATTTATATACTTTACTGAAGGCCATTTACACTCAATGTACACTTCAGTAATGCTCCAGAAGGTGATATATTTTTATTAAAGCATTTCTTTTGAATTCAGTACAATCTTTTCATTCACTGTACAAATGTTGATGTTTTCTATCTTATAAATGAACAAAGACCCATGTTACCACCTGGTTGCTTGTCCATCATCACAGAACAATGGAAAGTATGAATTTTTCAAAGACACCATTATTTAAGCAATGGAAATAGACAAAACAGATCATGTAGAACTTAATGAGAAAAGTCATTGTAACACTGAAGCATAGGCCAGTGCCTCACCATCTCGGCCTTGAGACCTCATTGCTGTCTTCTGACTCTGTCTTAGATTTCATCCACCTTATACACCTCCTCTAGGCACTACTGCTCCCTGACCTAACATATGCAGGGGAAACTGAAGCGAGTGGTACTTTTTAAAGTCAAGATGCTACATTTAATGTGGGAAACCTAGGTGAAAAATCAAGGTAAGTTTTAAGCATTTTCTCCCTAGAATTATGTATTTACCACACCTAGTTCATTTTTAGTAAAGGAGCCTGGCTTGGCTTATGAAAAAAGCCTTGTTGTTGCTCCATAAATTGTGCAGGAGAAAAGATGTACCCTTAGAACCCTGCAGGATTCTCAATTTTCTGCCCCTCATTACGGACATAGCCTGGGAGCTTTGCACAAAGAGTAACAGCAGGATAATCCTCAGACACCACAATGAATGCAAGTGGAGACCTGCTGATTCTTAGGTTGCTCAAAATGGGATATTGTGATTTCATGTTGCTGGTACAATTAAATTCCTCATTAATATATCTGCTAGACAGCTGTTTTATGTGAGTTTCCAAGTTTTAGAGCAACACATAGCTTTCAACTTTTTTCTTTGAAGTAGAATGTGTATTAAATATGTGATAGTGAAACAACAAAAATATAACAACAGAATGAACGCTTAGGTGTATGTCCACATTGTACCAAAGATATGTAGGTATAATTAATTAAAATTTAAAAGCCATGTAAGAGTAAGTATTCTTTCCTTGGCCGGTAAATTTTATGACATTTTAATGTAGCTACTACTGGTTATAATCTCCTAAGGATTGTATTTTAAAATTTAGCATTTTTTAAATCAAAAACCCCTTTAAATTATTAACCTACTAGCTTTATATCCCTAATATATTCTGAACTTTAGCAAGCACAAAAATTGTGGCTTCAAATGTTTACTATTTAGTACAAATTTTTTAAAGTTAAGAAAATTCTTATTTTGATACTTCATAGAATTTATATGATAATAATCTTAGAGATCATTTTTAAAAATCTTATAAATTCTTTTGAAGTGATCATACAGTAAAATTAATTTCTGTCCTATATGGTTCTATGAGATTTAACACATTTATATATTTAACCACTACCTAAGGGGAAAACATCTCATCACCACATAGGGCTCCTTTGGGTTGTGTGCCAGGGTTGGGAGTGAAGCATAGCCCAGCTTGACTCTATTATCTAAGAAACCCACCAAGATTTATAAACCTAGTCCCAGGAAATAAGCTAAAGGAACCAAGTTCGAAAAGGGAAAACAAAAACACTTTGCTAGAAAAAAGAAAAGAAAAGAGAAGAGAAGAAAAAAAGAAAAGAAAAGAAAAAAGAAAAGAAAGAAGCAGAGGACAGATAGCTACCTCGTGAAAATATACGGAGCTCCAAAAAGATGGAGAACCCAGGGCGCTTTGTTCTTAGCTGTTCTTTTTTGGGGGATGCCTGGATCCTTCCATTACCTGGAATTTGTCATAATATGATTAGTTTCCTGGGCTGTCTAGATGAATTTCAGATACCAATAACCTTGTCCCCTCTTCCTCTCCTATGTGCACACACTTAAGTGAGCCTTTCAGAATCTTAAATGTAGAATTTATGAGATTGTTAAAAAAAGAACTTTACATAAATATTCAAGTTAGCAATTAAGTAAGGGAGCCTAGTGCACTAATATAGTGGTTCCAGTGCATAAATACATTCATTCAGCAAGATGTGTATTGTATCTGAACAATTCAGTTGACAACCCAAACTGGCAGTTTTGCTTCCATTTGCAAACTCACTCGATATCTAGTCTTGAACACTACCATGGCCTGCTTCTCTAGAATCAAGGAACAAATTGAGGTACCGTGTGATTGAGGTACCACTGTAGATAGATATATAGATACATAGATATACAGACAGACAGACAGACAGACAGAAGTTTGGGTGTGTGTTTTTACATACTAAATAAGAGCTTTGTTTAAAGTGGTGGCCTCTTGTCTTCGTATTTTACTGGGGATGGATGAAGGGCAACTAGAATGATTTTCAGTACCTGGATTCCCGTGCTCTTCCTATCCATGTCCCTTCTTTTCTCGCTGTTGTTTCCAGTGAAGATTTACCTCTTTCCAATTAGGATTAACCAGGAACCCCGATGAGGTCTTTTCCTATTTACAGACCCCTTTATTCTCCATTTGTGCAGTCTATTTGTCATGAAATACCCAGCCTGATCCCAGCCTAAACTGCTAGCAGACGCTCATCTATAGTTTTGTCTTTTTTCTTTTTTTTAAATTTTATTTTAAAGATATTAAGACAAAGGAGGACAGAACAAAGCAGATCAGAACAGAACAATGTAAGCAGCACAGCTCTTCCAACAAGACAACCAGATATTAACAGTAGCTACCATAATGTCTCTTTCTTTGAAATAGTTTGCTTCCATTTGCATACCTTCATATACAATAGTATCAAAAATAAAAAAAATAGTAAAAAAAAACACATTCTTGCCTTTTTTCTTAATGTGTGTTACATATGTAGAATTTTGTTCTACATAACTTTTTGGGACTGTTTCTTTCGTTTAACCCTTATTCAAATGGAAAGCAATTTTTCTAGTTAATTGTTCATTAGTGTTTTGTATGACTAAATCATGCTTGGTTTATTCCTTCTCCTGTTTGTGGAAATTTTAATTTTTCTCAGTTTTCTTTCCTTTATTTTATTTTTCTTTATGTTTTTTATATTACAAGAAGTTGCTACCATAGACAAGTAAAATAACCACTATTGATCCATTCATTGCATAATCCACAGGCCTTTACTATAAGAAAAATCATTACTATGATGAGATGGCACATAATTAAAGATAATAACATTAGTTGCTATTTTAGTCTCTCAAGTTGGTATAAGAAACATCACAATCTGGGTGGCTTAACAGAAATTTATTTACTCACAGTGATAGAGGCTAAAAATCTAAGATCTAGGTGCTGTCAGGACTGATTTATGGTGAGAGTTTTTCTCTCTGGCCAGAATCCTTTTCACTGTGCCCTCAAGTGACTATTCTTCTGTAAACACCCTTGATGCTTCTCCCTCTTTTTGAAAGAACAGCAGCCCTATTGGATTAGGACCTCATCATTATGAATTTATTTAACATTAATTTTCTCTTTGAAATTCCTATCTCCAAGTATAGTCTCATCGGAGGATTAAGGCTTTAGAATATGAGTGGATAGAGAACAAAATTCAACTCAAACTATGGGCTCCATCTCGTCATTTGCTGCCTGAAAAAGGATTGGGCTCTTTCTATTGAGAACGTTTTTAAAAGTGAGAGGGACTTGATGCAAAGGAGAGTTTCCTTACTGGATTTGAAGATGGAGGGCCAAAAGAAAGGAATATAGACAACTTTTAGGAGCTGACAGTAGACCCTGGCCAGCAGCCAACAAGGAAATGGGGACCCAATCATAAACTTGGAGAAACTAAACACGGTATTAAATCAATGCACATAGAAGAGGACACTGAGCTCTAGAAACAACCTGACACCTTGTTTTTATACTTGTGTAACTTTATTGAGAGAACCTAGCCAGGCTGTGCTGGCACTTGTGATTTATAGACTCTGAGCTAGTTAGTGGATGTGATTTTTAAACTGCTAGGTTTATAAATAACTTTTCATACAGCAATCAAAATTATTGTAGTCTTTATTACCTGGAAATGACTTGTAAGCCTTTCCTTTTGTCAGAAGCAATTGATTATCGTCACTGTATAGTAAATCTTTTGTAGTCCAACTTTGTTTTGTCTTTACAAAATTGTGATGTTTATTCCAGTAATTTTGTATTCACATGTAAGTTTCATGATCAGTGTATAAATATATTTATATTGAAAACTTATGGCATTTTATTGCCATTGCAATAAAAATTTAGATCATATTGAAATAATTGTCATTTCAACTAAGTTGATTGCTCCAGAAATTTTGGATTGTAATTATTTGATTGTTCTTTTGTTTCTCTCATCAGTATTTTCAGGTTCATGTGCATATTATGCACACATTTTTCTAGATTTTCACCTATGCACTTTAATTTTTGTGCAGTTATGTAGTACATATGCCTTGTTTTAAACTCAAAGTTTTTATCCTTAATAGATGAAAAGTTATTGACTTTTGAAAATTGACATTATCTCTAAGACTTTGCAAATTTGTTAATCATAGAAGTTACTATGTTTCTTTTTAGAGATATTTCATGTTTTCTTTTTAGATATTAATGTCATCTGTAAATAATAACAGATTTACTTTTCTTTCAAATCACATACTTTCTGTCTTGTCTTATTGAACTGGCTATAAGTTAGAAAATACTGGTGGATAAATATGTATTTTCTAAGTTTTTTATTTTTTGTCTATGGACTATGGACTATGATCTCTGAATTGAGACAATACCATTTCTTGAGACGCTCATTATCCCTTCCTGATCAACAAAAGTCCCTGCTGTTCAAGTATTGACTATTGAGCATCCTGTGATTTGGTCTGTTTCTGTGTTCTAGGTTCTACCTCATTTATTTTATGTTCTCTCCAAGCACAAATCTTTTGCATTCATGATTACCATAGTATTAAAATAAGACTCATAATATTTTTTGCATAATTTCTTTTCCTGGTTTTATTTTCTAGATGAATCCTGATTTCCCTTACAGTTTAAACTTTCATATAAGGTTTAGAAAAAAACTTCTCATATTTCACAAAAGTACTGTCGAGCTTCAGCATAGAATCCATTGAGTCTATAGAAAAAATTGGATAAAATCAACATTGAAAGTACTGAGATTTTTAAAAAAGAACTTGTACATGTCCTCACTGTTTTATATTTTATGTATACATACCTCTTGAAAGCCTCACTTTCAATCATAGAAGGGTTTTATTCATAGATGACTGCATCTAGACTGTGTGATGCTGGCATAAAGAACATGTGATTACTATATTAGTCTATTGTTTGGTTTGGCATAGTTCTGGGTATGAGTGATACCTGCCTTAGCCTGGATAGAATGTAAAGGGACAGAAAAAACAACCCTGTTACTGCCACTTGTCACTTGCCCTTACTTGTTGCTTATTCCTTGTTGTATTCTACCTGTATTACCTTGCCATGGATGATTTATCCTCTGTGATGCCCTTCTTCCATGTCACTTTCCTTTGGAACCAGCTGACTATGAAGTAAAACATCTACAGTCGGTGAGTCTAATAAATATTTTCTTCTCTAATTTTGGGTACTGGATATTTTGCATCAGAAAAAAGAAAAGAAAAGAAATCACTCACTTAATTTTTTTCTTTAAATACTTGATTTAGGGCTGTAAAACTTAATTGAAAAATTCATATAGGTTCTTATTATGTATACTTAGGTATCCATATTAATATTATTGCAAATATTATTTTATTTTAATAATTGTATAGGTATGTTTCTCCCAATTAATGGAAATGCAATAAATTTTGCTCTAAGTATTCCTGTCCAAAGAACATCACATTTTCATTATTTCTCTGAAGTGATTCTCTACAATTACATAGAATTCTGTTTTATTCTACACAATTTCAAACTACTTTGTTTAAGTTTCTTTTTAAATGTAGAGGTAAAAACCTGCATTACAATTAACAACTCTGTAGAACAATCTCATTTCAAATGAAAATCTTTGTAAGTTTATCTTTTAGCAGGTGAAAAATTCCATCTCTATTCCTAGGCTGCTGATATATATATATATATATATATATATATATATATATATATATATATGACTTTATTCTGCTTGTATGTCCAATTTTATCATATACTTTCTTTTATTAAATGAATACATAGGTAGCCCATCAGGATCCTTTCTGTATCTTATACAGAAGATTTCTTTCTCTCAATAAATATACTCTGTTCTTAAGCTACATTGTTCCCATAATTCATTTTTTGATTTTAGAGAATGCAAATTCATACCAGGCATACAGTAGTTCCATTTCCCTATATCATTTGAAGGTCTTCCACCAAGATTATTGGACAGAAGTAAGAGTTTGCTTTTCTTTCATAGACTCTGGACTGGGACTCATTTAGATAACAAAATTTACGCTTCAAATTTTGCTGTTCCTTATAATTATTTTTGCCTTGTCTTTGTTCATTGCTTATAATTGTGTCTCTTATATAGTTTTGTTAAAATGATGATATATCTAACATGGAACATTTATAAGGTATTGTTCTTGTACATATTGCATTTAAGCTAATTACTAAATTTACTGGTTCTCTTTGCTTGACTTTATTTAGAAAATAATGCTAGAGAGAATAATGTTAGGACATCTCTCTTCGACTTTTAATATAAACCTCTATGAAATGGGTTTTAATTAAAATCAATCTCATAGAAAGTATACATGCCTATAATATTACCAGAACTCCTTCCACAATTTAAAAAGCACTTAGGCTGGTGGCTGCCCTCACAGATTTAGAGGACAGGTTTCACTGAGATAGACTGGCTCTGATCCTCCTCTACACTCTAGAGGGAGTGTCAGTCCTGTTTTGCGTCAGTTTCCTTTCTTTGGCTTTACTTCTAATCATTTCTACCACTTTATACTTTCTTTTTTAGAGGAATGTAAATTAAAAAAGAAAGTAATTCTACATCATTCCAAATTTTTTTCTCCTACTATGTCAAGCCCATTGAAAATGAGCTTTTGCTAACACTGAAGACAGAGAAATCATCTTAGATGATAAACACATATCTTATCTCTGGGTCAGACGAGACATTGGAATTTTGCCCATCTAGAAGAACACATATAAAAGTCATGTCCCAGTTTAGTACTTTAGGTGAGCCTCCTCCAGAGACTGATCCTGAGACACAGTGGAAAGAACCAAACTCTGTGTAAAACCAGAAAGATCTATTTCCAAAAGCAGCACACTTACAGACCCAAAGCACAGTTAGACTAAGGAGGCTCTCCAAGCTCTCAAGTTGTAAATTTTAAAACCTTTATTGTAAACTTAAAGAGCTAGTTAATAATATTGCTCAAGTTTATAGCTGTTCCTTAGAGAACTTTGATAAATAGGTTACTTGGCCAGCTAATTAATTGCTCCTTTAACAGCTGCTACTCTTAAAAGCAGAGGACGGGTTTCCCCAGCATCTCTTTGGTGAAACATCATTAAAGTCAGTGCTTAATGGAATCAGTGGAATATTGACCACCTAGAAGGATTCCTTTCTGGAGACTGACTTCTGGTTATGTGGGCAAATAGAAACTGAGAAAAACTGAAGAATCATGACCAAAACACCCAAAATTCCTCAGTGGAAATTGACTCCCCAACTACAGACAGATATCCACTTATCTATCATACTTTTTCTTTTCTAGTAGACCAGAATCTCTCCCAAAATTATCAGTGGATTTTAAGATGACTTAGCCTGCCTCTCCCATCAGAGATTAAACTGAGGTAGCTTGCAACAATTGTTTACATTTTACAGAAGCTAGTAAGACAATGATTTTCATTTGTGCCTTACCTATGTTAGCTAAAAATAAATTGCCTTTTGTTGTATGTATCCATAGAAGAGTGATGTGCCCTAGCTAACATAAAATGTGATTGCCAGGTGATAATTAATAAGTTTAAACTTTGAGCTTCATATCCATAGCCCACTGATAGGAAAGATTGATTGGATGGGGTATGGCCCAGAGTCTAAATTCCCCAAATCACTTGTCTTATCTACCCTCCACAGGTGATCTCCTTACAGTACAACCAGAGAAATCTTCCAACTACCAACTCACCTTTTTTATGTATGCCCGTTTTGAAAAAGTAAAAGCCTTATTTTATTACAAAGTTAGGCTTCCTTCTTTAAACATTCTGCTCAAATATTTCATACATGTCATATGGAAGCAAAATTCAAAAGCTACTGGGGAAGATAAAATTTTGCACCAGTTTGAGGGTGGATGGAGTGGTCAAATTTTGTCTTTTTCTTTCTCCAGATGACATCCACATGCCCTGAAGTAGAGTCAATCTGAGGGACACCTTGAGGACATCATCAAATAGCAATAAAAAATGGATGCCTCAACTATCTCCTTTTTGCTTAGTTAAGTAGTTCAATATTACAGACTTAACCATCCTTAAATCTGACTCTTGGTAATCCAAGAACTCAAGGACTAGACCGAGTTTCTACTGCTATGAAAACCCAGGACATCTTAAGAGAGACTGCTGTAGGAGGGCCCCACAAATTATGCCCTGACTCTAAAGGTGACCAATGAAGATGAAATTTCAGTTTGAGACTGAGGACCCAGAGCTCAGATTTTTCTCCCCAGCTGGTCCAACTGAACTGAAGGACTTCAGGGTACTCATCTCCCTGCTTCTAGCCAACTGTCATCTCTGCCTGTCACCTCCATGAAGGAGTTCTGAGTAACAAAGGGAAGAGGTAAAATCCAAGTGATTACTGGACATTGACACATGTTTCTTTGTCTTAACTGTGGTCTTTCTTTCAGGCACTTTACCTCAATAAAATCACCAAAATATATGTTATTTTTTTTTTCCTTTTTCTTGGTACTGGGGATCAAACTCACGACAGCCTGCTTGCAAAGCAGGTGCTTATGCTGCTAAACTAAATCCCCAGCCCCTCAAAATATATGTTATTTAAACTATAACTCTGAGAACTTTGCCTTCACTCATTCCTTTTATTGATGCCTAAAGGCTTAACTGCAATCCTGGAGAGATTTTTATCTTGTATAAATGTTGTAATATATATATCCAATTTTCCAACTAATCAAAATGATCCTGAAATTGTTTTATACACATAGAGTAAATATTGTTCATGTATAAAAATTTAAGAAGAGAGTTTTCATTTATCAAAATAATATACTAATCTTGTTCTCATAAGTTATCAAATTTAGAGGTAATTATAACTAAACTTAGAGGGATATATGGCAAAATGTCAGACTCCATCAATAAAGGGACCTAAGAACCAATGGGTTACAATTGCTACAACTTAGAAACAGTTACCAAACTTTACTATCAACTTTACTGCTCATGCTTTGATTATACATCCCTTTGGATATACTTTGATTATATGTGCCTTGATTGAAATTTGTTCTTGCCTAATATGTGCCAGTACCCAAGACATCATACAGATAAAACTAAGAACTAATATGCTAGTTTTCTTTTACTGGGAACTGCCAGATTTTTCCAGAAAAAAAGGTTAAATGACACATACTCAGTATGACACATACTCAGCAGGCCTTAAATGACACTGCAGCTGATTCCTCTCTCCTAAATAAAAAGCATAAGATTAATAAAACAGATGACTTATATAGTCAAACATTTGACATTCTAACTGCACAGGAGAAATTTATGGGGAGACACACACTTCCCACTGTGTGACAGGCCTCAAGCCAAAGATTAAACAAACACATCTACATCCTAAGGGATGATATTCTACATAAGCCTCTGTCACCCTGAGGAAGCCGAGAGTCACCGTCCCAATCCCCTAAAAGTAGAGTCCATTTTCTTTAAGCTTGCTACATGACTTACTTCCCCATTTGTTACCAATTTAATCAATTTTGCTTGAGCAATTAATCCTATTGGTTGATCATAGTTCTGTCCCGCCTTATGCCTACCTTGTAAGTTTCCATGTTTTCCACACCTTAGACCTCCCTCATTTTGTGGTTTTACCCTAAAAATGTCCCTTGAAAAGACAGTCTCTGGCAACCCACTCAGGACACATTTGGCAACCGCTCAGGACACATTTTGTCTTTCAGATAGAAACTTTCTTCCTCTCAATAAATATGTTCTGCTCTTAAAACTGAATATATGAGTTTTGTTTTTTACAGTAGTACAATAACTTACATCATGTAACTTGTTAATAGTAAATTAGCATTTTAAAAATGTATCATTCTTTTTATAAAAGCAGATTCCATTTATTATTATCTTGTCTAGAATTTTACTTCTGTATCCAAGAGTACAATTAGCTTATGAATTGCTTTTCTTGTACTTTTCTGCTTTAAGTTTCTGTGTCAGGGGTCCACTAGCATAAATCTAATTTGGATACTACTGCCTTTTCCTCCCATCTGGGGAAATATGTGATCACAAAGATTTGTTTTTGAGTGTTTGAGACTGTATCCATCAGGTTTACTAGAGAAACACATATAATACCAGATATACAAATGTATAAGAAATTACAAGATTGGCTTACAATAGTCACCCACAAAGTCAGATGAGGAAGCATGCAGGGAGTGTCTGCATGCTGGAAATGGGAAGATCCAGCCCAATGGCCGGAGCTTACTTCAGTGTCTCATGCATGTCTATATCGGAAGGCCAATGGGTCTGTGAAGGAACGCTGGAAAATCTATGACAGGAGGCTGAAGAGTCTCCGACAAATGCTAAAGAGGGCCAGGCAGAAGAAAACTGTCTGTGCCTGAAGCCAGGAGACAAAATCTAAGCTGAAGATGAAGACTGGGGCTCCTTGGAAGAACCAGCCATCAATCCCTTCTCATTCGTGTTTTATTGTATGGTGGCTCCTCCACTGGGGTGTGAGGAGCAATGCCTTTCTCTTGCACAGGCAGCGGATGTTAAAACAAGAGACAATAGCCCACTGTTTAATCACTTAGTAAATCTTCTGACCTTCTCACCTTAACACAATGAATAATATCCTAGAATGGTCACAGCTTGTCCTCTACATTCCAGGATGCAGAGCTGCTGAGTCTGTTAAACTTCTAGACTTCTAAAATTGATACAATGAATAAACTTTAACAGAGACGATTTTCTTTGATCATCTTCCAGGCAATATTCCTTGCAGTTCTTGACAGTGAGTAGCATGTGAGACACAATTAACTTGTATTTATTTTCCAGAGAAAACAGTCCATATGGCACCATATTTACAAACAGCAGGTTCCTATTAGTACCTGCACTTTGTTCTTTGTATCTTAAATCAAGATTTTGAACACATAAAATAAAATTTAGTATATTCTGTGAGGGCAAAATTTCCTGTGTGCTCAGATGCATTACTTGGTTTCAGGTTGCACATAGATTTGACCTAATCATTCTTTTCTCTTTTATCATTTCAACAATAATTTTTAAGAAAGTCTTCATGTTTCATCTGGCATTTTTGGTTTTCACAGCAAGAAGTTCAGTTTAAAGATCTGACCAGTCTTCTTATTAAAATAGGAGTTATCATAAACTTCCATTAGATTTTTTTTCTAGAAGAAGAACTACTTTTGAATGAAGAAGAACTTCAGTTAATTTCAGTTCCAGTTATATGTCAGTCATCATGTTAGGATACGGATGATAGCTTGATGAATACGATCATTAGAGATTTATATTCTGATAAATGTAATAAGTATTAAAGATTAGTGGGAAATTTAATTATTTCATGTTACATTTCAAAATTTCAATCTTGTCTGTATTTCCATCACATCATTCTATTATTCATAAATGATTTGTTGTAAGTAACTCCTATGTTAGTGTTTTTAGTGACTAGACTCAGAATAAGATCCAAACTTCTAAACAGCAATTAGTTTACATTATAGGACTACAACAGAAATATAGGGACGTATTATAATCACAGAGAAGATAAGAAGATATGAGGAATATATTCACAGCAACGTTGTACTGAACTATCAGGACTACAGTAGCAATTGACTACTTTGGATCCTGGGTAATAAAGGCTTAGTTGGTATAGATATTTCAGAGTGGACTACATGGCAACATGGGCTAGATATATTTGCATATTTGAAGAAAGTGTCATGAACTCTCTGTACTCTATATTTAAGCCTCAAAACTGCAGGGGAAGTATAGAGGTGGAATTTGGGCAGAAAACAGAAAAAAACCCACTGTAAAAGCTTCTTTGTATATGGAAAAGTATTTAAAACACAGCCTACTATAGAACTGAACTGAGTCTGCATTGGTTGGTGACTTCTTGACAGAACTGCGAAAACGCAAATTCCCTTCATACTCCTCTAATTTTACATCTTCAAAAAAAAGCAATACCTTAGAGAGTTTCCTGCTGTTAAATATAGTAGTCTATTAATGTACAATAATCATATTTTTAAAAGTTTTGGGGGCAGTGGAATGTTTGTTTTACAATTCCATACAGTTCATGATAGAGCACATATGAGTAATATAAATGTTAGCTCATAAAGATCTATCAGTGTATCATTTATCCCTTGGTAGATGTTTGTTACAAAGAACTTGATAAACTAGATAAGAAATAGTTATATATTCGTAGAGAGTATTTTACTGATTGTAAGGAATTAAAAAATGTGTATAATTTTAAAAGATTTTTTCTTATCTATCAACTTCATAAGTGGCAAAGATTTGAAACATAGAGACAAATTCAACTAATTTTATGGAATTATCTAAAACAAATGCCTTATTATTTTTATGCAGCAACTTATTTGAAAATATTGTACTTTAACAGATAAAAATCTAAAATTTAGGGGTTCCCCTGTAGCAAAAATAAATTTAAAATGCACAACCTACTCACCAGAAACCTAACTGAACTAAACATGTATTTAACACCCAGAAAATTCATATTAACAAAATTGTTTATTAATATTGAAGAAACAATAATATTCCTTAAGGCAGCTCCAGGCATCAGAACTCACTGAACACATATAAAGTGACCCAAGGAAAAATGGAATGCAAGCATTGAGGATTGAAGAATTAAGTTTCTAGAAGAGCAGAGAAATACTTCTCTTTATAGCACTCGTAAATTGACACATTTTTTTTCATTAGTAGATAAATAAATGTACAATAAGGCTCATTAAAATTTGCTCCCTCTGCTTTTACTCTGTTTCAGGCAAATTACCTACATTAGTTTTAATTACATTACTTTTAATCTTTCCCACAACTAGGAAAAATTAACAATAATTAAAAGTAAAGAAAATTAGCAAAAATTATCTCTCATGTCACAGATAAACAGTTATAGGATAACTAGTTTGATTATGGCTATATAAATAATAATGATAAGGTGAGAATCTGAAACCATCCCTTTCGTTTTTTTCCGTGTGTGCGGGGAGGGTGGTGGTTTAAGACAGGATTTCTCTGTGCAGTTCAGGATGACCTTGAATTCACTATATAACCCAGGCTGGCCTTGAGTTCACATGATCTTCCTACTTCATCCGCCAGAATGCTGGGATTAAAGTCTTGCACAAGCACAACCAACCTGAAACTGTTTCTCATTTACTTTAAACCTGGAATTCTTTCTACTATGCTGTCAGCTTAATATTTCATCTTGTGATCAAAGAAAATATCCACAGCTTTATTAGATATATATTTAAAATTGCATATGTGAATCATACTAGTGGCCCTGTTAATAGTGACTTCACATTAACTAAATTACTTCCAGTTTTTCTTGTTTCTCTGATATGTATATTTATCCATAGCTACCTAAAGTAGCTACAGATTAGTCTTTTATATACATTAAATATTTAAAATTTTAGGTGCTGATTACCATACTGTTTTATAAGTGCTTCACTTCTTGCTGTCTAAATAACTATACTTACAAATAAATGCCTCAAAATGAAAAATTGAGAAGAAATAAAATTTTTGACTTTAAAAAAAATAGTGATTTTATGAAAAAGTGCAAAAAGAGATACCAACTCTTTCTCTCTTTTGTAGAAAAAGGAAAATGTTTATGAGGAAAAGTCCATAGAAATGTGGAATATGAAGAAAAAATGTGACCTCAAATTTAGATATCAATATTTATATGTGTTGGAGAAAATTTGACATTTCATGATATGAATGAGTACACATGAATGTACTTATACTTGGAAATTGTTTTAATGCGGTTTTTACCCCTTGGGAGATATATCCAGTGTAGGAAATTTAAATAAATCTTTATTTAAAAAGTACTTGATTAAGTGAGATCAATCTTGTAAACATTCAGGTTATTAAACAAATGTCTAATGAACATTCATATGTCTATAATTTGTAGAATTATTTTATTTTTTCTTGAAGGTCTGATATGGTACTGAAAGTACAGTAGGAGTTATTGGACACATATGTTCCGTGGCCTTATTTTGTATTTCCATAACTGCATGACAGACTATAAGAAGATGAAACTGCCTAAACTTCAGTTTCTTTATATAATAAAATTGATTCATAGGTCTTTAGGTGGGCTTTAGATGGTGTTTGTTATGGTTTGTATTTGGATGGCCCAGCAAGCCTTATACAATCATGGACACAACTGAGTCTGTCATTCATTATTGATTTGTCCTCTGACACTGAGATTGGTGTTGTGATTGATTAACCAGCCCAGGTACTCTATTCTAGGAGATGGCATAGTGTAAGGGTGGAAAGAAGATGTGTCTTTCCTCTTTTGCTCTGTTCTCTCTTGCTGTTTGTGGTAGCCATTAATGGTTGTTCCATCATGCCAACCTGCCTCAGAGACAGTTGAGTATGGACTGAAAACCACAAAATTGTAAGAAGTAAACCTTCCTTTGCTTCACTTTGGATGTCAGGTATTTTGTCTCAACAATGAGAGAAAAGTAACTAACACAGAATTTAGTAACAAAGGAGTGAAGTCATTGCTATGACTATACCTGAACATGTGGTTCAAAAGCCTTTGGAAATGACTTGTAGGAAGAGTTTGAGATGGTTTGGACATGTCACCGAATGCTTAGAGCAGGAACATGTCACCCAGTTGCTTAGAGCTGGAACACCTTAGGCTATTCTGTAGGGGAGATTCTGGCCAGAGCCCAGGAGACCAGAGGTTGATAGAAAGCCTGATGGTAAAGATCAGGCTTGGGAGGTTTCTGCTGGGAAGAAGGATTGCATTGGTCTTTGAACCCCATATGATATATTATGGCTTGGCAGAAAGTTTGTCTGCATTTTGCTTATGCTCAGAGACTTTGCGTGAAACCGAGATTAAGGATGATGGACTGATTAATCTGGAAAAAGAAATTTCAAGGCAGTCTAACATTGAGGCAGTGGCATGGCTATTGTTGGGGGCTTTTAGTAAGATTTATGTTGTGAATTAAGAGCAAAGTGCCCATCAGAATGATTTAAAACATTGGGCATTTGGCCAGAAAGCTGTGGAATGTAAAGGTAAAGGTGATACCTCAATTGCTGGGAAGGAATATAGAAATAAAAAAGATGACCTGACAACATTCTAGGAAGCAGCAGGTCTCTATACTTTGCAGCCTCAAAACTGAAAAAAAAAAATAAATAAAAAGACTTTGCTCAGAGGATAAAGCTGAAGAGCATCATGTTCCAGAGTGGCAATGGAGGACACAGGAGGTTCTAAAATGCCAGCTGCAACAGATTCCAGGGTGGCAGCATCATAGAGAAGCTGTTCTTCACAATCAGGTTCACAGAGCTCAGTAATCCAGGCTCTGGATCATACAGTCCAGAGAGCAGGAAGCCTGGCTAAGTCTCCAGCTGGCAACAGACATCAGCAGCATCCACATAGCTCAGGCTTTAGGCAAGTGGAAAATGCATGAGTTCTGAGGTTAAGGCAGCTTCCACCCTGATTTCAGAAGGCTTGGGAGGCCAGTGGTGTGTCTTTGAGAGGGTAATTTGTAAAGCTATGAGTGTGAAGCTAAAGATGCAATACAGACCACAGATGTTAGGAAAAACCAGGAAAATGAATCATCCAAGGAGAGCTGAAAAGGTTGAGCAGTTTGGGATTAAGAGAGAAGCTATGGGAACTGAAACCCCTAGAAGTGTCATGGGGGTGGTATCTTTCAATCCTTTAAGAACTTTGGCTGAGTGTGGAACTCCAAGAATTAATGTTTGTTCTGCTGGATTTTGCACTTGCTTTGGTTCCAATGCTTTGTATTCCCCTAAGTGTAACTTTTGGAATGATAGTGTTTATCTTATATCATTGTATGTTGGAAGTATTTAACTTTATTCTCATTCATACAGGGGCTTACAACTAAGAGTTTACCTTAGATCTCAGAGGAGATTTGGGGCTTGGACTTTTTTGCAATGCTGAAACTCTTAGGACTTTGGCAGATCTTGGAGATGGACTAAATGTCTTTTGTGTAAAGGCTGTACGTGAGTCTTTGGAGGGTCAGGGGTGGGATGTTACAGTTTCTGTATTTATGACTCATCCATGGATGCAGTCACAGATGCAGTCATGGATGCAGCTGAGTGTAGCATTCAAGATTGATTTATTGCCTGGTGCTAGGATTGGTGGTGTATGTGCTGCACTTGCCCAGGTGTGGAGATGGCATACATTATAAGGGCTGGAAGAAGGTGTGTCTCTCATCTTTTTCTGTGTTCACTCTTTTTGTCTGTGGAGGCCATAGACAGCTCCCATCCATGCTATCCTGCCTTGGATCCAGCTGAGTGTGCACTGAAACCCCCAAAACTGTAAGAAAAGCCTACCCTTGCCTTGCTTTGGGTGTTAACAATGAGAGAAAAGTAACTAAGACAGTGTGGTATACATAAAAAATTAAAATATCTAATCAGACCACAGTTACTCAATAGTATACCTACTAACAGGGAAATTGACTTATAATAATTATAAATATTAAAATATCTGATTATACCACAAATTTTCAATAGTATACCTATCTATAGAGAAATTGATTTATAAGAATTGTCAGTATTATAAAGAAATTAGTTAAAGTTAAAGCATTTATTTAGGTATCTCATAAGTTTAAAGGAAGATTTTCTTACAAATACATCAGAAACACTGAATCATCCAGAAATACATACCTAAGCTACGCTCTAATGTCTGTCATATAGGCACTATGAGGTTATAAACGTTTGGTAAGTCACTAAATTCACAGTAATTTTTTACAAAGCAATAAATACAAACATATGGGAGGATTATATGTTTACATCTCTAAACACAATTGACTCTAATCAGTGGATATATTTAGTGTTATCTGAAGAAGAAAGACCTAAGTAATTAAAATTAAAGAAGTGATGTAAATACATGGAATGGAAATGAAATTCGAAACTACAAACAAGAATAGCTTCAAAGAATGTAGACTAATCTTTCTCTCATGTTGTTTCTATGATTTATATCCTTACAATTACAAAATAAAGCTTTTTTCACTAAATAAGTAGCTTGTAACAGAAGATGCAGTTTATGAGTGATATTTTTGAAGATCAAAAGAAAGCATTAAATTTCAGAAACCAAATAAGAGCAAAAATATATCTGTAGTAAAGTTTGCTTAGTAGGCTGAAGCAAATAAGAACAAATCTCAGACAAGAATTTTGGCCAATTCAATAATGTGGATTTAAATTAGGTCATTTATACATTTAAGTTTGTGCTTGATATTCGCAGGATGTTATGGACTGTTTCTTACCTAGAAGAAGGAGCAGCTCATCAGTTATACTCCAGAGGACTGGTTGGATGATAGGAAAACAATAGTGACCTGGATATTTCACTTACAAAAAATAATCAAGTAAAGAAAAGGGTCATTTGTTGTATTTTCATCTGTGGTGTGGTCTTGTTTCTAAACATGCTTTAAATGATCTTATTCATATCCCTTTGGGAAGACTTTTATTATGAACACTATTTTTTACTTTTTCAAATGGATACTGTAGCACAACCAAGAAGTAGAGTTAAAAGAGCTAACAGGCCCATTTGGTTGATTCATGCTTTTAACTAACTTCTGATCAGTAGACAAATATTTGAAATACCAAAGCAGGAAAAGGCCTTAGTTTTCTCAAAGGGATGGAAAAATATGGAGCACATAAAAATCCTCATTATGCTAGGATCACCCAGGTGGTTTTTTGGAGGGAAAGTATGAAAACAAATATGTATGATAATTTAAAAAAATGTTCCTCTTATGTCAGTAGCCATGTCCACTGTTGTTACCATAGCAATGACTGGGGCATCTGTATCAGCTATGAGGTGTTTCATAAGTGATTAAATATTTAAGAGTTAAAATGTTACAGTGATTTCCTACTTTTTCACTGTAAACATTTCAAACATTCAATTTCAATATGACTATCTTTTTAACTTGTGTTCAGTTCTTTCTCACAGCCCCACTACCATATAACTTTACTATGACTCATTATACTTTAATATAAATGTGCATTTGGTTGTTGTATAAATGTAATGATATATTAGCACATATTGTTTTACAAATTTTCTTCTCCTCAATTAATAATGCACCATGGATATGTTTTCCTATCAGTGGCCATAGATTCTGGATGCACAGGTGCCATTATTTTATTGTTATATGGAATGATTTTGCTTCTGATTACACTTTATGTACTTTTATCTACAATTACAGATTTGAGTCATAGATTTTTTTTATCAAAAATAAAAGGTAGTCACTTATTTAAAACACTTGCAAGTACTTTGCAAAACTATCTTGAGTAGTAAGAGTGCTGGGATGCACAAGTCAAATGCCAGATATTGCTCATGATAGTCTTTTTTGTGAGGATTATAAGTAATTTGAGAAAATGTTTGAGTACTAAAATGTTATATTGTATGTCTTGTATAAACATAACTCTGCAATAGAAATTCTTATTTTTCAAGGTGAATTTTGCAAAATCTTGCTGAACAGAAGGAAATATGATGATGAAATATCAAAAAGTTGATTCGATGGACATGGTTTAGCACAACTATACAAGCACCTGCTTGGCAAGCTGAAGGTCCTGAGTTTGATTTCCAGTACAAAAAAATAGCAGGTTGGAAAAGATATACCAAACATGATACTTTTGTCTTGACTTCTCAAGACATAAGCATTCTAATATTAAACACAGGACAAGTAAGATATTTGTCATTTTTCCTCTTAACAAAGTATTATATCATTATATTCTGTATTTGAGTAAACTAATTGCTTAAACTAAATCATTTGGCATAAAATGCTTTTATATTCCCTTAAGCTTACAATATTTTATTTACATCTTTCTTCAGAAACTATAAGTGTAAATGCAACCAGTAGAAGCAATCTTCTATTTTCATAATTTTATGGTTTTATTTCATTTTCTTTATCCAACCTCGTGTATTTTATAACTAATCGTAAATAATCGGCCTTAAGATGCCTTACATTTCTCTCTCTCTCTGTTTGTCTCTCTCTGTCTCTCTCTCTCTGTCTCTGTCCCTTTCTCTTTGTAACACACACAATGCATATCTTTATATAAATTATGAGGTTTAATAGAAGGTGATTCTTTATACAGTATAGAGAATAAATTGTATCATGGTATCATTATGCTTTCTTTTTCTTCTTCACTTGCTCCAGGGTTGGGCTCTAAATTGTTCTTCATTTTAAACCAATTGAGCTTAAATGAGTAAAGTATAGAACCAGAGACTATAGCATTACATCATTTAATTTAGCTTGTTTTAATGGCACATTAAACACATGCAGTTTAACATGACATTATATATGGAAAGTAAAAAATGAAATAGGAACTGTTTTGGCAAATACAATTGGACTTCTAATCATAGCTCTTTTTGCAAAGTTCACATTTCCATAACACTGTACCAAGGCAACTGTCAATGAAAACATCTAATAAGAACAATAAATTATTATTAATTTATCTCAGTTACTGAGATTAAAAATCAAAAAGTGCAAACTGTTCGTATAGTTTTAATTAAATTGATTATGCTGTTTAGCTTCCCCGCCTGGCCATCGGTCTGCAGAGGAGGAGCTGGGCAGATCTGGGGTGCCCTCACCGGCCTCTCTGCGTGTCTGGAGGACTCTGGAAATCTCCGCCCAGACTGTTGGAGTCCCCCCAGGCTTCCAGGTGCAGTGAAGGGGAGAGGTGGGTTTGAGGCTTCCACATCAGCCTCCCAATTCCGGTTACACTTGGAGAACTGCTGAGCTCCTGACGGGTGGGCGGGCCCACACTATCAGCCTAGCCTAGCCTGTTTAGCTGCCGCGCCTGGCCATCGGGCTGCAGAGGAGGAGCTGGGCAGATCTGGGGTGCCCTCACCGGCATCTCTGCATGTCTGGAGGACTCTGGAAATTTCCGCAGAGACTGTTGGAGTCCCCCCAGGCTTCCAGGTGCAGTGAAGGGGACAGGTGGGTTTGAGGCTTCCACATCAGCCTCCCCATTCTGGTTACACTTGGAGAATTGCTGAACTCCCGACAGGTGGGCCAGCCCACACTATAAGCTGAGCCCAGCCTGTTTTGCGGCCACGCCTAGCCATCAGTGTACAGAGGAGGAGCTGGGCGGATCTGGGGTGCCTGCATAGGCCTCTCCGTGTGTCTGGAGGACTGTGGATATTTCTGAAACCAGGGAGGGTCCACTGGTTCCTGAGGCACCGCGGCCTGTGGTGAGTACCCTAACCCGGCTGCGATTGAAGAACTGTGGAGCTTCCAAGGGGCAGGTGGGCGCACAGTGTCCCTGAGGCCCAGCTTGTCTGGAAGTGTGGAGTTCTGAGCAGGCAGAGGAGGGCCACTGGTTCTGTAGGCCCAATGGCTTGGGATAGCACGGTGCCAGAGTCTCAGTAGCTCCAAACATAGAAGGGGATTTTCAACAGATCCTGAGGAAGCTTTCAAATAACACTTGAAACACAGAAATATAGGAAAATGACAAAACGAAAGACCAAATTACAACCTCAAACCTCCAACCCATCTCAAGAAACCGTAGGAGCGATGTATATAGAAGAAAATATATCCCATCCACCTCATATATCAGACACAATAGCTACTGAAATTGACAAGCAACTCCAGGAAGCTTTAAAGAAATTCAAACTCAAAATAATCTCCCAGATAAAAGAAAAAATGATAAAAGAAATGAAAGAGATTCTAAATATATCTAAAGAAAACACAGATAAAAAATTGGAGGAAATAAAAAAAAAGATAGAATCCCTAGACGAGCAATATAAGAAACAAACAGAATACATAATGCAGATGCACAGAGATATACAGGAAATAAAAAACTCCACTGAAAGTTGTAAAAACCGCCTTAATGAAAGTGAAGATAGAATTTCAGACCTTGAAGACAGGATTGCAGCTAGTGAACAGGAAAGGAAAGATCTTTTGAAAATAACAAGGAATCAGGAAACAAGAATTCAACAATGGCAAGACGATGCAAAGAAGAATAACATAAGAATGATAGGGATTAATGAAAGAGAGGGAGACAACATGAAGGATGTCAGGAGGATATTTAGAGAAGTAATAGCTGAAAATTTCCCAAGCATGAGATCAGAAACTGACATCAGGATTAGTGAAGCATATAGAGCTCCAAACAGTCATAACCAAAATAAAACTACAACCAGACATATAATAATCACCATCCCAGAAATCCAACACAAGAATAGCTTATTAAAAGCTGTCAGAGAGAAAAGACAGATCACGTATAAAGGAAAACCTATCAGAATCACAGCAGATTTCTCAGCACAAACGATAAAGTCAAGAAGAGCATGGAGTGAAGTATTCCAGATCCTAAAGCAAAACGATTTCCAACCAAGACTGATATATCCTGCAAAACTATCATTAAAAATAGATGGTGCAATACGATACTTCCATGACAAAGAACAGCTGAAGAACTTCATGAACACCAAACCAACCCTGCAAAAAATATTGAAAGACAGTTTAGATACACAAAGGAAAAAACCACTAAGCAAAGCAAATAATTAAACAGAACAGAAAGATAAAGATGCAACAGCAGAGAGATAACATTCCTACAATTAACCAGCATTTAACAGTAATAACCATTAATGTAAATGGTCTCAATGCACCAATCAAAAGAAACAGACTAGCAGAATGGATCAAGAAACAAAATCCAACCATATGCTGTTTACAGGAAACCCATCTAACCCAGAAGGATACTCACAGACTGAAAGTCAAAGGATGGAAAACAATTCTTCATGCAGCAGGAATCCAAAAAAAGGCAGGAGTAGCCATTCTGTTTGCAGACAATGTGAACTTTAAACCAACAATGACCATAAAGGACAAAGAAGGTCATTACATACTCGTAAGGGGAAAACTCCAAGAGGAAGAGATAACTATCTTAAATATATACGCACCCAACTTCAGAGCACCCAGTTATATAAAACAACTATTAACAAAAATGAAAACTCAAATTATCAGTAGCACAATTGTAACAGGAATCCTTAATACGCCATTGACACCAAGGGACAGATCAACCAGACAGAAAATGAGCAAAGAAATAACAGAACTGAATCACACCTGTGAACAAATGGGTTTGATAGACATATACAGAATGTTCCACCCAACAATATCAGAATACACATTCTTCTCAGCAGTACATGGATCATTTTCTAAAATAGACCATATATTAGCTCACAGAACATATTTAAGCAAATGCAAAAGAGTTGAAATCATCCCTTGCATGTTATCGGATTATAGCGCTCTGAAATTAGAAATTAATGATAAAATATAGTGCAAAAATCCCGCAAACACATGGAAACTGAATAACACACTCTTGAATAATCAGTGGGTCACAGAAGAAATTAAAGAAGAAATTAAACAATACCTAAATGGAAATGCAGATACATCTTACCGGAATCTGTGGGATGCAATGAAAGCCGTCCTGAGAGGAAAATTTATTGCACTGAGTTCCCACATCAGGAAAACAGAACAAATACAAATAAATAACTTGATGCTACACCTCAAACAGCTAGAAAAAGAACAGCAAGTCAAGCCCAAAGCCAAAAGAAGATAGTAAATTATAAAAATCAGAGCAGAAATCAATGCAATAGAGACTAAGAAAACAATCCAAAGAATCAACAAATCAAAGAGTTGGTTCTTTGAAAGAATAAATAAAATCGATAAGCCCCTACCCAACCTTATTAAAAAAAGGGAAGAAAAAGCTCAAATTCATGCAATAAGAAATGAAAAAGGAGAAATCACTACAGATCCAATAGAAATACAGAGGATTATCAACACCTATTTCGAAAACCTCTACTCTCAAAAGTATGATAACACAGAAGAAATAGACAGATTCTTAGAAGCATATGAAGTACCAAAGCTAGATCAAGAGGTCATAAAACTGTTGAATAACCCAAACACTGCTAATGAAATTGAAAATGTAATTGTCCTTACCCACCAAGAAGAGCCCAGGCCCAGATGGATTCACTACAGAATTCTACAAGAAATATAAAGAAGACCTAATGCCGACACTCCTCAAACTATTCAATGAAATTGAAAGGGAAGCAATCCTTCCTAAGTCATTCCTGGAAGCAAATATTACTCTAGTACCAAAACCTGAGAAAGACCCAACTATAAAAGAGAACTATAGACCGATCTCCCTAATGAACACAGATGCAAAAATCCTCAATAAAATATTGGCAAATAGGATCCAGCAAATCATCAAGAAGATTATACACCATGACCAGGTGGGATTCATCCAAGGAATGCAAGGATGGTTCAACATACGCAAATCAATAAATGTAATCCACCATATCAATAAAGCCAAAAATAAGAACCACATGATCATTTCTATAGATGCAGAAAAAGCCTTCGATAAGGTCCAACACTTATTCATGATAAGAACTTTACAGAAAATTGGAATAAATGGTCTTTACCTCAATATAATAAAGGCCATTTATGACAAACCAACAGCCAGCATCATACTAAATGGCCAAAAATTGAAAGCCTTTACTTTAAAATCGGGTACAAGACAAGGATGTCCTTTATCACCACTCCTATTTAATATAGTACTGGAAGTACTAGCCAGAGCAATTAGGCAAGAAAGAGAAATAAAAGGGGTAAAGATAGGAAAAGAAGAAGTTAAATTATCATTGCTTTCAGATGACATGATACTCTACATAGAAGACCCCCTAAACTCCATTGAAATACTCTTAGATACAATAAATAAATTCAGTAATGTGGCTGGATACAAAATCAATACTCAGAAATCAATAGCATTCCTATACACGAACAACAAAATTACAGAGAGGGAAATAAGAGAAACTGGACTATTCACATTAGCAAGCAAAAAAATGAAATATTTAGGAATTACTCTTACGAAAGAAGTGAAAGACTTATACAGTGAAAATTATAATACACTGAAAAAGGAAATTGAAGATGATCTCAGAAAATGGAAAGACATCCCTTGCTCATGGATAGGAAGAACAAACATTGTGAAAATGGCCATTCTCCCAAAACTGTTATACAGATTCAATGCAATCCCAATAGAAATACCATCAACATACCTTATAGATCTAGAGAAATCACTCCTAAATTTCATCTGGAACCAGAAGAGACCTAGAATCGCAAAGGCAATTCTAAGCAGCAAAGACAAAGCAGGAGGCATCACAATCCCTGACTTGAAGTTATACTACAAAGCAACAGTAGTAAAATCAACATGGTATTGGAATCAAAACAGAGCCGAAGATCAGTGGAATAGATTAGAAGATACAACCACAACTACAAACACACTCAACCACCTTATCTTTAATAAAGGAGCCAGGCAGGTTCACTGGAAGAATGACAGTCTCTATAATAAATGGTGCTGGAAAAACTGGCTCTCCATTTGCCGAAAACTAAAGCTAGACCCATGTCTCTCACCATGTACTAAATTAAAATATAAATGGGTCAAAGATCTGAATATTAAAACAGAAACACTAAATCTATTGGAAGACAAATTAGGTAGAAACCTTGGAGACATAGGAGTAGGTAAAGAATTCATGAACAGGACTCAAACCGCATGGGAAATACTTCCCAGAAACAAAAACTGGGACCACTTCTTGTTAAAAAGTTTCTGCATGTCAAAAGAAATCTCCAGCATAGTGAAAAGAAAACCCACAAACTGGGAAAAGATTTTAGTGAATTCTTTCTCAGACAAGGGCCTCTTGTCTAAAACATATAAAGAATTAAAGAAACTCAGACCTCCAAAATTCAAAGATCCAATCCAAAAATGGGCATCTGAGATGAATACGCAATTCTCAGATGAAGAAATGCAAATGGCAAATAAATACATGAAAAAATGCTCATCATCATTGGTCATTAGAGAAATGCAAATAAAAACCACACTGAGATACCATCTCACTCCTGAAAGAATGGCCAGGATCAAGAAAACCAACAACAGCAAATGCTGGAGAGGCTGTGGGGAGAAAGGAACTCTCCTGCACTGCTGGTGGGAGTGTAGACTGGTACAGCCTTTGTGGAGATCTGTCTGGAGATTTCTCAAAAAGTTGGGACTGGAAATCCCATTTATTCCAGCTATTCCACTTCTAGGCATATTCCCAGAAGAACTGAAAGCACCATACCACAGTGATATATGTGCACCTATGTTTATAGCAGCACAATTTGTAATCGCCAGATCTTGGAAACAACCCAAGTTTCCATCAACTGAGGAATGGATAAAAAAGTTGTGGTATTTCTATGCAATGGAGTATTATTCAGCTATAAAGAAGGATCACATTGAGATATTTATCAATAAATGGGCGCAGCTTGAGACCATACTCATAAGTGAAATAAATCAATCTCGCATGTGTGAATACCGAATAGTTTCCCTAATGTAAGTAATGATTCAAATATATAAAAATATGTGGTAATCATGATTCCCCATTAGGTGGCCTTGAAGCCTTATAAAGTTTTCACTTATTAATTGGAAAGGCTTTATTCTGGGCTTCTTGATATGGAAATATTTGAAGCTAGAGTATATGAAGTTTTATCCAAATATTTCAAGGAAAAAGACAGACACTATGGTAACTACTATTAAGTCGGGTTATATGGTGGTGAAGTACTAGGTTGCTGAAACAGTCATGCTTTGACCTCTATTGTTATATTGCTATGTCCTGTTTTATCTCAATCTCCCCCTTATTCTTTTAAAAAAATTATTTAGTCATTTCTTATGTTTGTCTTAATTAAAGAAAAAATGTAAAAAATTGGGATATATAAATAGTAACTCTTTTTGATTTCCTACTAACTTGTTTTGAGTTCCTGTAATACTCCCATGATCTTGTTTTGACTGATTAGACTCTGTTCCATTCTATATGATAGTATCAAGTTTGAAGACATAGGCAACTACTTTGAAGGCAATAAGATTCACTAAGATACCCATTCTGGTTTGACTATTGTCTTCTTTGGAAGTCCTGTAATGTTTACAATGCCTAAGTTTTATTGGTCTTGTTCTCTACTGTTTTGTCCAACTTTATAATATCTAATGAGATAGACAATTCTTTTTAAGGAAACAGGAGACAACGTTGATAACCATTGTTGATAACCTTGTACTCTGTTCTACACCATGTGCTATGTCTATCCTTGGTATTGACTGACAGCTTTGTTTTGCCATATTTGACTGTATTCTCTCCCCCCCCAAAAAAGTAATAAGCACTAAGGAGTAATAAAATCCAAAATGTGTAAATTTTGTTGTAAAAAAGAGAGGGAAAAAAAAGAAAAAAGAAAAAGTGCTCTAACGGATATAACAGCAAGTGTGTTTAGGGGTGTTAAATAGCTGACTATATCATTTTTTTTTTGGATCATTGAACACAGCTGTTTGCAGTCTTGTGTTTGAATGTCCACCTTGTATTCTTTGATACTGTGATTTGAGCAACTATTTTCAAGATGATAATATGTAATCTACTAACAGGTGATTTCTTACTGTTATTTATTTATTTATTTATTTTTGTAGTTCTGTATTACGTGTATCCTTACACCGCTTTGTTTTGTTTTGTGTTTTTCTCTTTTTCCTCTTAAAAAAATAATTAAATTGGTTATGATTATTATGTACTATAAAAGGACATGTAGGTGGTATGTAATTTGTCCACATAACTTTGCATCAATGAAATTAAATTATATTTATTTTCACAATGTTATTTTATTCAGCTAGTACACATTTTTTTGTACTAGGAATTGAACCCAGGACTCTGCACTTGCTTATGCTGGTGAGATATATCCAGGCCTCAGTCCACATTTTTTAAAAAGTTACTTTCCAAAGCAGCAAATGAGTCATTGACTGTCAGTTTGCAAAGTGTTAGTTTGCAAAGATGGTGAAGGCAGTCTACCTCAATTACGTATCATTTCTTACCATCAGACCAGTAATTACACGGTTAGTACCATGGTAACTGAGTGATCAGTTTCACGTAGGATTGATTCTTTCTCAAAATAAAAACTTGCATAAATATAGACTTAGTTATAATCAGTAATTCATTGAATTTTAGAAACAGGAATGTATGCATTTCCATATTTATAGCAGCACATTAATAATAGTTAAATTCCAGAAATAGCCTTTATGACCATCAAACAATGAATGCATAAAGAAAATATATTATTTATACCCAATGAATACTACTATGCCATAAAAAAAGATTAAATTTGAGCCTTTTTTAGGTAAATACATGCATTTTCAGACCATGATATATGTAAAATAAATCAGACATGTAAGCATAAATTTCACATGGTTTATCTTATAAGAAAACCAAAATATAAATAAAAAACAAATAAAAGACAGATAATAGGGAATAACGAGATAAATATTTTGCAAAAGGGAAGGGGACCAAGAGGTGGAAGAACGAGATGGAGGGGAGTGTCAGGGGATGGGAACAAATTCAAAAATGGAAGTAAAGCATTTGCAAATAGGAAGGAAAGTAGAAGATAGGAGGAGGAAAGGAGGGATAAAGAAGGAGTTAAGATACTTCATGTACATGTATCACAACCTTAATAAATGTAGTCATTATATACTGTGAATATGTACTAATAAAAAGAAAAACTAAATAAAAAGAAGCAGATAGGACCTTAATTCAAGATTTCTCAAATTCAGCAGTTCAGGTATTAGAGGGTTGAAAATTTTTGTTGTGAAAGACTGACCGGAATATTATATGTTATTTGGATTCTCCCTGGCTTTTACTCACTAATACATCAGTAGCACCTGTCCAAAATTTGGACAATCCAAAACATATCTAAAAATTATCAAAGGTCTCCTGTGGTTGGAAGAGTCAAAATAACAAAAGTTGAGATCTAGCGCCTCAATTAAAGGATCTGAAATAATGGTAGATGATCTTGAAACAGACGTATATGATACTACTGAGAAAATTTTAATAACATAATTAAATAATTATTTCAATATATTTTAAAATTTAAATTATTCCTAGTTCCATATGCTTGATATAGTTTATAAATTTCCTTTAATAGTTATACATTGATGTCATTAAGAAATTTGTATTTAGACGGTAAATTTGAAATAAACATATCATTGATCTGCGCTGTTTTGCTGTTATGCCCTCTTTTTTCTCAATCTCCACTCCATTATTTACTTTTTTATTTTTATCCGTTTAATTAAAGGGAAAAAATAGCAGGATATAATATAGTAACCCACTTTGACTTTCTATTATCTCGATTTGAAGCCCTGTATTACTCTCACCATCTTGTTTTTGACTGATGTTCCCCTATTCTGTTTTGATGGATAGTATCAGGTTTGAAAGTTTAGGCATCAGCTGAGAAGATAATGAGATTCATTATAACGCCCATTCTCATTGACTTTTATCTACTTTTGAAGACCTACAATGTCTCCAATGTGTTGGTTTTGTCGGTTTTGTTCTTTTCTATTTTGTTCAATTGTATTATAACTAATGATATAGGCAATTCTATTAGAGATAGCGGGAGGCATTATGGTAACCATTGATGATCACCTTGTATTATGTTTTTATATTATCTATTATGTCCACCCTTTTGACTTGACCGATTCTGTCCTGTTATGTCTCATTTTGTTTTACTCTCTTCCAAAAAAGCAATAAGAACCATGGGAGCAATGAAACCCAAAATGTGTAATAGTCATTGTACAAAAGAGAGGAAAAGAAAGTGCTCTAAACTATATAATTGCATGTATATTTAAGTGTATAAGATAGAAAATGATATCACAGTTTTATTGGATCATTGAACAGAATTGTTTGCAGTATCATTGTTGGAATGTCCACTCTACAAGCTTTAATTTTGTGACTTGAACAATTATTTTTAAGATGGCAATATGTAATCCATTAACTAGTGATTTCCTACTGTTCATTTTTTTCTTCTGTAAATCTGTATAACTTGTACCCTTTCACCTTTTTTTTCTTTTCTCCTTAAATAAAAAAAAAATATTATTCTTTCCTGGGCTCAGCCATGTTAACATGCTGGTTCAGTGGAAGGAAGTCAAAGTGATGACATACCAGCTCCAAAAAAAAAAAAAAAAAAGAAAGAAAGAAATAAACATATCATATGTGAGCAAGTGATATCTATCCAGGTATGTCACATCTTCAGGTGCAAGTGTTTTATTAAAAATATGCTTTCAAGTAAAACTATTATAAGAGAGAAGGAAGTTGCATTACAAAAAGAGAAAAAGTAAAGTAATTTCAAGTGAAGTCTCAAACAGTTTAATCACACTGAGCAAAGAATATATAGTTTTATATATAAGCTACATATATACACACATAGGTTATACATAGACAATGGGTAAAATGATGGTTTAAAAAGAGAATTTAAGGAAATAAAGAAAACTTTCAGTGTTGGATTTCTGGATTAATACTTCGGACTTTTAAATTTTTCCCTGAGTTTAATATGCTTTATAGAATTTTTTTTTAAATTTTATTTAAAAGGAAAAAGAGAAAAAACAAAACAAAACAAAATGGTTTAAGGGTACAAGTAATACAGAACTACAAAAAGAAAAAACAGTAAGAAATCACCAGTTAATAGACTACACATTATCATCTTAGAGATAGTTGCTAAAGTCACAGTATCAAATCATACACAGTGTACATACAAACAGTGAGAATGTACACAGTTGTGTTAAATGATCCCACCAAAAACATTAATATGGGCATCTATTTAACACCCCTAAACACACTTGCATTTGTATCCTTTAGAACACTGTTTTTTCTCTCTCTTTTTTACAACACAATTTACACATTTTGGGTTTTATTACTCCTTAGTTCTTATTAGTTTTTTTTGGAAGAGAATAAAGTCAAATATGGCAAAACAAAGCTGTCAGTCAAAACCAAGGATAGACATAACACATGATGTAAAACAGAGTACAAGGTTATCAACAATGGTTATCATAATTCCTCTTGCTTCCTTAAAAAGAATTGTCTATCTCATTAGGTATTATAAAGTTGAACAAA
The DNA here is from genome assembly GCF_034190915.1 of Cavia porcellus. Taxonomy (NCBI): domain Eukaryota; kingdom Metazoa; phylum Chordata; class Mammalia; order Rodentia; family Caviidae; genus Cavia; species Cavia porcellus. Next base: position 5,414,966 of record NW_026947486.1, on the reverse strand, counting down.
ACAGTAGAGAACAAGACTCATAAAACCTAAACCTTGTAAACATTACAGGACTTCCAAACAAGATAATAGTCAAACGAGAATGGGCATCATAGTGAATCTTACTGCCTTCAAAGTAGTTGCCTATACCCTCAAACCTGATACTATCATACAGAATGGAACAGAGTCTATTTACTCAAGACAAGATAATGGGAGTATTATAGGACTTCAAATCAAATTAATAGGAAATCAAAAATGTTACTATAATATATCCTGCTAATTTTTTATCCTTTCCCCTTAATTAAAAAAATCATAAAAAATAACTAAATAATTTTTTAATCAGTAAGGGAGAGATTGAGATAAGAGGAAACAACAACATAACAATACAGGTCAAAGCATGACAGTTTCAGCAACCTAGTACTTCACCACCAAGTAACCTGACTTAACAGTAGTTACCATAGTGTCTTTTTCCTTGAAATATTTGAATATAACTTCATATACTATAGCTTCAAATACATCAAGTCAGTGTAAAACCATTCAAGTGGATGAAAGCATTGTAGGGTATTTAGAACCAGCTAACAGAAAATGAACAATGGTTTCTGAATTATCTCTTTGCTTATAATGATTTTTGTTTATACTATCACGTATAATAAAATCCAGCAAGATACATCATGATAAATTCAATGGAGTCAGAAGAGTCATAGTTTGGTGGGGCTTCAAAATAAGATGATAGTAAATCAGCACTAGCTATTATGATGACTTTTGTTCTTCAAAATAGCTGTTCATTTCATCACAGGCAATAAAATCAAGCAGCTCAGAAGAAAGCCATTCCAATTAATAAGTGAAAACTTTGTAAGGCTTCAAGGCCACATAATAGGGAATCATGATTACCACATACTTTTATATATTTGAATCATTACTTACATTAGGGAAACTATTCAGTATTCACAAGTGTGAGATTGATTTATTTCACTTGTGAGTATGGTCTCAAGCTGCGCCCATTTATTGACAAATATCTCAATGTGATCCTTCTTTATAGCTGAGTAGTATTCCATTGCATAAAAATACCAAACCTTTTTTATCCATTCCTCAGTTGATGGACACTTAGGATGTTTACAAGATCTGACGATTACAAATTGTGGTGCTATAAACAAGGGTGCATATATATCTCTGTGGTATATTGCTTTCAGTTCTTCGGGGAATATGCCTAGAAGTAGAATAGCTGGAACAAATGGGACTTCCAATCCAGGTTTTGAGAAATCTCCAGACTGACCTCCATAAAAGTTGCACCAGTCTACACTCCCCCCAACAGTGTAGGAGAGTTCCTTTTTCCTCACAGCCTCTCCAGCATTTGTCATTGTAGGTTTACTTAATCCTGGCCATTATTTCAGGAGTGAGATGGAATCTCATTGTGCTTTTAATTTGCACTTCTCTAATGACCAATGATGATGAACATTTTTTCATGTATTTATTTGCCATTTGTATTTCTTCATCTGAGAAGTGTGTGTTCATCTCAGATGCCCATTTTTGGATTGGATCTTTGAATTTTGAGGGTCTGAGATATTTTAATTCTTCATATGTTTTAGACAAAAGTCCCTTCTCTGAGGGGGAGTTAAGTAAAATCTTTTTCCCAGTTTGTGGGTTTGCTTTTCACTATGCTGGAGATTTCTTTTGACATGCAGAAACATTTTAATAAGAGGTGGTCCCAGTTATTGATTCTGGGAAGTATTTCCCATGCGGTTTGAGTCCTGTTCATGAATTCTCTACCTACCCCTATGTCTTAAAGGTTTCTACCCAATTTGTCTTCCAATAGATTTAGTGTTTCTGTTTTACTACTCAGATCTTTGACCCATTTAGATTTTAATTTAGTACATGGTGATAGGCTTGGGTCTAGCTTTAGTTTTCGGCAAATGTGGAGCCAGTTTTTCCAACACCATTAATTAAAGAGGCTGTCGTTGTTCCAGTGAACCTGCTTGGCTCCTTTATCAAAGATAAGGTGGTTGAGTGTGTTTGTAGTTGTGGTTGTATCTTCTAGTGTATTCCATTGATCTTCAGCTCTGTTTTGATTACAGTACCATGTTGATTTTACTTCTGTTGCTTTGTAGTATAACTTCAAGTCAAGGATTGTGATGCCTCCTGCCTTGCCTTTGCTGCTTAGAATTTTCTTTGCTATTTTACATCTCTTCTGGTTCCAGATGAATTTTAGGAGAGATTTCTCTAGATTTATAAGGTATGTTGATGGTATTTTTATCGGGATTGCACTGAATCTGTATAACAGTTTTGGGAGAATGGCCATTTTCACAATGTTTGTTCTTCCTATCCATGAGCAAGGGATGTCTTTCCATTTTCTGAGATCACTTTCAGTTTCTTTTTTCAGTGTATTATAATTTTCCCTGTATAGTTCTTTCACTTCTTTTGTAAGAGTAATTCCTAGATATTTCATTTTTTTGCTTGCTAGTGTGAAGAGTGTGGTGTCTCTTATTTCCCTCTCTGTGATTTTGTTGTTAGTGTATAGGAATGCTATTGATTTCTGAGTACTGATTTTGTATCCAGCTACATTACTGAATTTATTTAGTATATTTAAGTCTCTTTCAATGGAGTTTAGGGTGTCTTCTATGTAGAGTATCCTGTCATCTGCAAACAATGATAATTTAACTTCTTCTTTTCCTATCTTTACCCCTTTTATTTCTCTCTCTTGTCTAATTGCTCTGCCTAGTACTTCCAGTACTATGTTAAATAGGAGTGGTGATAAAGAACATCCTTGTCTTGTGCCTGATTTTAAAGTAAAGGCTTTCAATTTTTGGCCATTTTGTATGATGCTGGCTGTTGGCCTTCATTATATTGAGGTAAAGACCATCTCTTCCAATTTTCTGTAAAGTTCTTATCATGAATGAATGTTCAACTTTATCAAAGGCTTTTTCTGCATCTATATAAATGATCATGTGATTCTTACTTTTGGCTTTATTGATATGGTGGATTACATTTATTTATTTATGCATGTTGAACCATCACTGCATTCCTGGGATGTATCCCACTTGGTCATGGTGTATAATCTTCTTGATGATTTGCTGCATCCTATTTGCCAATATTTTATTGAAGATTTTTGCATCTGTGTGCATTAGGGAGATTGGTCTATAGTTCTCTTTTTTAGTTGGGTCTTTCTCAGGCTTTGGTACTAGAGTCATATTTGCTTCCAGGAATGACTCAGGAAGGATTGATTCCCTTTCACTTTCATTGAATAGTTTGAGGAGTGTCCGCATTAGGTCTTCTTTGTATTTCTTGTATAATTCTGCACTGAATCCATCTGGGCCTGGACTCTTCTTTGTAGGTAAGGACTTAATTACATCTTCAATTTCATGAATAGAGATTAGGTTATTTAGCTGATTTACATCCTCTTGATCTAGCTTTGGTATTTCACATGTTTCTAGGAATCTGTCTATTTCTTCTGTGTTTCAAACCTTTGAGAGTAGAGGTTTTTGAAATAGGTGTTGATGGTCTTCTGTATTTCTGTACAGTCTGTAGTTATTTCACCTTTTTCATTTCTTATTGCATGAATTTGAGCTTTTTCTTCCCTTTTTAAAATAAGGTTGGCTAAGGGCTTATCAATTGTATTTATTCTTTCAAAGAACTAACTCTTTGATTTGTTAATTCTTTGGATTGTTTTCTTAGTCTCTATTGCATTGATTTCTGCTCTGATCTTCATAATTCCCTCACTTCTTTTGGCTTTGGGCTTCACTTGCTCTTGTTTTTCTAGCTTTTTGAGGTGTAGCATCAGGTTATTTACTTGTATTCATTCTGTTGTCCTGATGTGGGAGCTCAGTGCAACAAATTTTCCTCTGAGGATGGCTTTCATTGCATTCCACAGATTCTGGTAAGTTGTATCTGCATTTTCATTTTCTTGTAGGTATTGTTTAATTTCTTCTGTGACTCACTGATTACTCAAGAATGTGTAATTCTGTTTCCATGTGGTTGTGGGATTTTTGCAGTATCTTTTATCATTAATTTCTAATTTCAAAGCGCTATGATCTGATAACATGCAAAGAATGATTTCTACTCTTTTGCATTTGTTTATATATGTTCTGTGAGCTAATATATGGTCTATTTTAGAGAGTGACCCATGTACTGCTGAGAAGAATGTGTATTCTGATGTTCTTGGGTGGAATATTCTGTATATGTCTATCAAGTCCACTTGTTCACAAGTGTGATTCAGTTCTGTTATTTCTTTGCTCATTTTCTGTCTGGTTGATCTATCCATTGGTGTCAATGGCATGTTAAGGTCTCCTGTTACAATTGTGTTACTGATAATTTGAGTTTTCTTTTCCGTTAATAGTTGTTTTGTATAACTGGGTGCTCTGGAGTTTGGTGCACATATATTTAAGATAGTTATCTCTTCCTCTTGGAGTTTCCCTTTAACGAGTATGTAGTGACCTTTTTTCTCTATGATCATTGTTGGTTTAAAGTTCACGTGTCTGAAAACAGAATGGTTACTCCTGCTTTTCTTTGGATTCCTGCTGCATGAAGTATTGTTTTCCATCCTTTGACTTTCAGTCTGTGATATCCTTCTGGGTTAGATGGGTTTCCTGTAAACAGCATATGGTTGGATTTTGTTTCTTGATCCATTCTGCTAGTCTGTTTCTCTTGATTGGTGCATTGAGACCATTTACATTAATGGTTACAACTGTAATATGCTAGTTCATTGTTGACATGTTATTGCTCTGCTGTTACATCTTTGTCTTTCTGTTCTCTTTAATAATCTGCTTTGCTTAGTGGTTTTTTTCCTTTGTGTATCTAAACTGCCTCTCAGTATTTTTTGCAGGGTTGGCTTGGTGTTCATAAAGTTCTTCTGCTCTTCCTTGTCATGGAAGTATCTTATTTCACCATTGATTTTGAATGATTGTTTTGCAGGGTACATCAATCTAGGTTGCAAATCATTTTTCTTTAGGATTTGGAATATTTCACTGCATGCTCTTCTTGACTTTATTTTTTGTGTTTAGAAGTCCGCTGTGATTCTGATAGGTTTTCCTTTATAGGTGATCTGTCTTTTCTCTCTGACAGCTTTTAACAGTGTATTCTTGTGTTGGATTTCTGCGATGGTGATTATTATATATCTAGGTGTATTTTTATTTTGCTCATGAGTATTTGCAGTTCTATAGGCTTCACTGAACCTGATGTCGGTTTCTGATCTCATGCTTGGGAAATTTTCACCTATTACTTCTCTAAATATCCTCTTGACATCCTTTATGTTGCCCCTTCTTTTTCGTTAATCCCTATCAATCTTATGTTATTTTTCATTGCATCATCTTTACAGTTGTTGAATTGTTATTTCCTGATTCCTTGTTATTTTTAAAAGATCTTTCCTTTCCTGTTCACTAGCTACAATCCTGTGTTCAAGGTCTGAAATTCTATCTTCACTTTCATTGAGGAAGTTTTTACAGCTTTCAGTGGAGTTTTTTTTTTTTTTAATTTTCTGCATATCTCTGTGCATCTGCTTTATGTATTCTGTTTGTTTCTTATATTGCTCATCTAGGGATTCTACCTTTTTTCATTTCTCCAATTTTTAAATTGTGTTTTCTTTGGATATATTCAAAATCTCTTTCATTTCTTTTATCATTTCTTCTTTTACCTGGGAGATTATTTCGAGTTTGAATTTCTTTAAAGCTTCCTGGAGTTGCTTGTTTATTTCAGTAGCTATTATGTCCAATATTTGAGGTGTATGACATATATATTTTCTTCGATACACATCGCTCCTATGGTTTCTTGAGATGGGCTGGAAGTTTGAGTTTGTAGTTTGGTCTTTTGTTTTGTCATTTTCCTATATTTCTGTGTTTCAAGTGTTACTTGAAAGCTTCCTCAGGGTCTGTTGGAAATCCACTTCTATACTCACAGCTCCTGGGTCTCTGACACCCAGTTCCCCCAAGCTGCTGGGCCTCTGGAACCTGTGGCCCTCTTCTGCCTGTTTAGAACTCTGTAATTCCAGATAAACTGGGCTCCAGGGACACTGTGAGCCCGCCGGCTTGCTGGAAACTCCACAGTTCTCAGCGCAGCTGGAATGGGGAGGTAGATGTATATGCCTCAGAGCCACTTAGCCACTTCACTGCACCCAGAAGCCTGGAGGGTCCTGAACAGTCTGGGCTTGGGGCAGAGTGCACTGGGCAATTACCGCAGGCCGTGGGGCCTCTGGAACTGGTGATGCTCACCTGCTTGCTGAGATATCCACAGTCCTCCAGACACACGGGGAGGCGGATGCAAGTGCCCCAGATCCTCCCAGCCCTTCTTTTGCACCCAGACAGTGTGAGAGTCCCAAATAGTCTGGGCTCTGGGTATAGTGTGTGCCCGCCTGCTTGGTGGAAACTGCACAGTTCTGCCAGCAAAGCCGTAATGGGGAGGCGGATGTAGATGCCTCAGACCCACTTAGCCACTTCACTGCACCTGGAAGCCTGGAGGGTCCCCAAAAGTCTGGGCTTGGGGCAGAGTTCACTGGTCACTTATCGCAGGCTGTGGGACCTCCAGAACTGGTGATGCTCACCTGCTTGCTGAGATATCCAAAGTCCTCCAGACACATGGGGAGGCGGACCTAGGTGCCCCAGATCCGCCCAGCCCTTCCTCTGCACCCAGAAGGTGCAAAAGTCCCAAATAGGCTGGGCTTGGGAATAGTGTGCACCCACCTCGCTTTATAGAATTTGAATTTCCAAAAGTGTTTGCCGGGATAATGCCAGAAATGCACCAATATATGTGCACTTGGTTTTAAGTATTTTTGAATATATTTTTTGATACAACCAAATTTAATCTCCATTTGAGAAGATAACCTGATAACCAAATTCACATTTTCTATTTCACATTGAAGTTCTCGATGCTGCCTGATAAACCAGCAGAACTTTATCATTTACCTGGTACTGACCTCATTCACCATTCACTTCCTATCTCTACTTCTAATTTAAAATTGCAAATAAATATTCCTCTTCATTTATCTTCAAATGCAGCTCAGATGAAAAGTTTCTAAACAGCAATCAATTTCCACATAACCCATACTTTCATATAATCCCCAACTTTCCAGACTCAAAGTTTTGTCTTCTCACTATCCTCACACTCACAGTACGTGCTTTGGCATTTCTTATTCTTTTGTTTACATAAGATTTCTATCAGAAATGAGAAAGTATACCATCTCCATCAGCTCACTTCAACTTATGTGCATTTGAGCTAATCTCCTTGGAATTGACCAAATATGGACATTCTCCCAGCTCCCAAGATTAGGCAGTGGAGGCCCTACAGAGATAACTAGATTGTGATGGGAAGTCTTCATGAATGGCATTAGAACACTTATAAAAGAGGCCTGGGAGATATCCTTTTTACTTGTACAATGTAGTGACACAGCAAAAAGATGACCATATATAAACATAGAACTTTGCCCTCATCAGATACCAAATCTATTTGCATGCTAAATGCCTCAGCCTCAAGAACTATAATAAATAAGTTTCTATTACTTACAATCACTCAATTTATATTTTGTTATATCATCCTGAGCAGAATAAGATACTCCTGCCTCAGGCACATAGTCCAGCAAACAGACACAGGATCATTAGCCACTAATGTGCCTTAAATTGTATAGTCTGAGCTAGAAGCATTATGTGGATGGTTTTTTGAAGACATCTACATTCACTTTTTATCTGTGGTTCCTGAGCTGATTTTCACCAAGACTTCCTCCATTTAATTTCTCCTTCCTTGAAGTTGGGTTTCCCTTCAATGACTCCTGTTTCTTGACCTGTATCTACTATCTGCCATTCTTCCTTAACTCCACCCATTTATGTAGCCCGAATCTCATTGTGGGAAAGACAATCCTCAGGACAAGAAATATCTATCTTCTGGATAGCTTCCAGCCCAGAAAAATTGGCACTGACCCTGTATATTTGTAGAGATATGTCCCTCCCTCTCACAGAACTCATTAGTAACATCACTGGATGATGCAGGTGAGCCAGTTAAATACTTCCTGGTAATACATAGTAAGAACTCATGGAGAGGTGGAGGTGTTTGATATTCTTCTGGTCCTTTCATCTAGTAGACCTTCCCACACAGATCATCTAATAAGTTCCATCTGAGAGTGATAAGTCAGAGAATTTCCACCTCCATCCAAGTAAGGTGTCCTGCATACTCCACCCAGTTAACCCTTCTACTGAATTTATATAGATTTCTGATGACTAACCTGCTGTGGGATGTCTGAACTTCATTTTGTACATGCTTTCTCCTGTGAACTCCAGAAATTGCAGTCCTTTTCATAATTCATTTGCCCTAGCCTAGAATAGCCTATAATGTCTTATCTGGTCACATTCTCTGATATTGCTCCCAATCCTAGAAAACATCTAGGACTCCTCCCTCTGCTGAAACAAGGCTTATCATCTCAGAATAAATTATTAATATTCCTGAAATATTTGAGAAAAAATAATTATGCAGTGCCTCAAATTGATTACTTCTCCCAAGGAAACCAGATAGGTGACACTGCTAGAAAAGAAATAAAGGGATCCTAATCATGCCTTGACTCCAGAAGGTAAATTCATGAAGCAAGTTTCCAATGAGACTTATTTTTCTGAGGTGTGTGGTCCCCAGTTTTCATTCTGGGTTATTACTTTGACTCCTTGTACAGACTGAGATTGCTATCATTTCTGAGTTAAGACACTCTTCAGATATACAAACGTAAATTCATACAGCACAAACTCTGACACCTATCCCAAAGCCTATTTGGGCCTACAGCAATGACAGATCTCTGTGGAGACTCTACTATTCTCTAGTGTGTTGTTCCACTCAGTTCCATTCAGTGTCTTCCTAGATTTCTGACAGTCTGTCTTCTTTCTACAAACTCAATTCTACAGCCCTCTAGCATAAGTCCTCACCATCCTTTAACACTCCAGGCAAAAGTCAAGATAATTCCTGTCAACTCCACCTCCAGAGATGACAATAGAGTTTGGAGAGGCCCTCTATATATTATAGAAGGGAATCCCTCAGTCCTCACTCAGCATCTCAGCTTGACTCCTACAAGCGTGTAAAACTTCTCTGGTGGGTTAACTAATAGTCAACTTGTAATACCCATCTGAACTGAGTCAGCACGGTGCTGGGTGTGGAAGTCCCACTTAAGGATTGTTGACAACAGCACAAAAAGGAGAAGGGGACAGTGCTGTGTGGTGGATTTTCCTGGAGAATCTTGTCATGTTTTTCCTGGAATGGACTCAGCTGTTCCTATCATTGGAGGAGCACCGGTTCTCAATGTCACTGAAAATGGCTGTACTTTTCAGGGACACTCTGGTCCTTACGTTGAGCATTTCTTCTGGCTCCAATTCAGATGCTGATGCACAGTTCTTTTCTCCTACTGGCATAGACTTTCTAGATTCCTCCATTGGCCTTTTGCCTTCCCAGTGAATATCCTTGATACAGACTTGCATGGGACATTGCAATGGTATCTAAACCTCCAGTTGCCTTGTGGACTATATTGCCAGGAGCTCTCAGTCTTCATTTGGACTGGTGCAGGGCATTGCTGTGGGATCCAGGCCCTCAGCCAGATTTTTTAGTTCTCTAGTGCATGAACAGTTTTCCTGTACTGTTTTGCATTTGACTCTTTTGGTGAATATAATAAAATAATCCTATAAATTGTGTGGGAGGGTTGTTTGTTTTGTTTTTTGGTCTTTTTGATAAAGGGTCTTGCCATGCAGTTCAGGCTGGCATTCAATTCACTTTGTAGCCCAGACTGGCTTTGACATCAGAGAAAATATCCAGAGTCAGCCTCCTAAGTGCTGGAATTACAGACAGGCACCACCATGCCTGACTAAATTATGTGTCCTGTACCAAATCGACTCCTTTGTAAACCCTAACTACAACAACTCATCAGCTCAAATAAAGCAGCACTTCTCAGAACAGGCTTCATAATCCTGTAAGCTGTAGTTGAAAGTCTAGGTACAACTCCGTCTTACAGCTATTTCTGGTCCTCCCAGAGCTGATATCAGGGCTGAATTTTTATCTGGATGACCCTTCTGTTCTGGAGTAGGCCCTCCTTTCAGTTCCCACTCAGAATCTTATGCTGAGAGCTGGGAGAAACTTCACCTGATCCCTCTGCTGAACAGAGATATTTTTCCTTAGTATGTCCTGAGGTTTTCAGCACTTACATTCCCAAGACAGAGTGACAGGATATCTAGACACTCTTTCTGAGCACTTCCCAAGAATAATGGCAAGGTGAGGGCCTGTGAATCCCCTTCCAGTGTGGAATTAGTGTGCCACCAACCTTCACTCAGCTTCCATGATCCACCCAGACACATGCACAAATGTCCTTTTCTATTCTCCTGGGGGTTTCTTAAACCAACAATTTAAGCTTAATGCAATTAAGGTTAACCTTCAAAAACTTTTTCTTGTGCTAACTTGAAGATACACCTTTCAAACCAACATTTACTTCTCTCAGACTCTGTGCAAAAATCAGGGAAAGTAATTTCTGATAATATCCTTAACTTTCATCTAGGGTTAACTGCAATACCCTGAGGAGGTCCTCCATTGTTGGGGAAGGAACTTCTTAATCTTTGCTCAGCATTTTAACTTGATTCCTTACAGAGTTTTGGATGCCTTCCTTTGCTCATCTAAAGTGACTCCTCCGAAGTTCCTTGTCTTCTGGCATAACCAAGGTGGAAGATAGAGAGTAACTCATTCCAACATTCATTTCATGGGCTACTTGGAACAAATTGTCATCTGTGAGATCTACTCTCCTATGAACTTTCCCTCTCAATCCCCGCTCAGAGTCTCATCTTGAAATCTTGAGGGCATAACATCTCTCCTTCTACTAAGATGAAGCGTGCTTCCTCAAGTAAGGAACTCACCATCCTCACATATGGGACTGGATTTTAAGAGTTCTTACTATAAAAATGGTAACAACTAGCTAAACATGTTAATTTGATTTATTTAGCTCTTACTGTATGTAAATGAATATCAAAACACTGTGTTATACATTGAAAATCTAAACATTTTTTTTTATTTTTCAATTAAATAGAATAATTTAAAAGTAATGTCTTGGAAAACCACTATGCATCAATCTCTATTTTCTCAGAGGCCACAATAGCATTCTGCCATCCTCTTTTCTGGCAGGAATTCCTTTCAATACTTAGCATCTTACCTTGACTGCTGGCGGGGTCTGGGATCTCTGCTCACTTCAGGCAGCACTCCTCATAGCAGGCTCACTTGTGTGCATACCAAATGAGGGAATAAGAGGGCAATTTATTTTTACAATTTTCCAAGGTGGCCTGGGCCTGAAGCAGGTACCAGGTTCTTGTCTGTTGGAACCCCATTGTTTTACTGTGGTGGCTGCCTCATTCTACAGTGAATGTCATACCTTGGAATTCAAACATTCCTATGGTGATCTCTCACTACTGATTTTTGGAACAGGACTCTAAGTAACTCCACATATCTTGGAGTGTTTGGTCCTCTCATACCCCATTCAGTATTTTTATATGGAAAAACAACAAAGCAAGGCATTTCTCCCTCTGCTGACCTGAATTAACGTTCCCAAAAAGACCTTCATTACATTTAGACACATGAGACTGGAATCAGTTGGTACTTCTGCTTGACAGCTATTCTGGAAAGTGGCATAATTAATAATGCAAGTAGAGGTCTTGGAAATCCACAATTTTCAGGTCTCCTAAGTTTCCATCCTGTAGTTTATCTGAATCTTGTCCAACTAAGGCTCTTCCTTTTGCTAATCTGAGGCCACAACTGTAAGCTCAAGACCCTAACAGATTCCTCACTCAGAGACTTTGCTTTAGCTTCCATCTTTTCCATGAATAATTTCTTAAGTAATGCCCTATCCCTGCTAATCTCTGTATTTTCTCTATTGCAAGTCTCAAAACAATTTAGTCTTCATGATTTCTGATCACTTCATTAATACTTGAAATGGTGAAGCAGGATAAAACCTTAGAAATTGCTTTTTTATAGATAAGGATCCTGGAGTTTCATAGGACTTGAAATGTTTCTCAAAGTGATTTTGCTATGAATCAGAGTTAAAATATTAAAATGTTACTCCAAAACTATGTTCTTATTGCAAACATGTCAAATAATGCAATAAAAATAAAATTCACTATTGCATTGTTTCCAGTTCTTTCTTTTGATTCTATAAACATGTAACATTATTGTGAGCTAATTTTGTACAAATACAAATGGGCATTTGACTTGCAAATATAATAATAATGTATGTATAGTTTTGTTACTTTCTTTGTCCTCCAATTAATCATCCATTTTGAAGACCCATATAAATCTTCAGAGTAGCTGTAAAACTTTGAAAAAATAAATAACATTATATTTTATATTGAAGGTATTCTTTATAGCATTCTGTAATTTGTCTATATTTCTAGAATTTGCAAGAAGTATATATGTAAGCCTAACATTTTTTCTTTAATTTAAAAAATAAAATCTACTCCTCTGCAATTAAAACCCTCAGGCACTTCTTCCTTCCAATATTGTCATTATTAGGAAGATGATAGAGATACATTTTTTATGTATCAGGTATTGTTCATGATTATGAGAATATGAAAAACTAATAAAAAAGTTTGATTACTGCTATACCATATCTTTATTTCTGATACATGCAGAGGTGTTGCTATATTTCCTTGCTTACTCTTCAAGTTTAGTTCATAAAATTTCATTTGCCATAGTGAAAATTATAATGTATGATACTATAAAGCATATACAAATCACAATAACTTGTCCAATGGCCCCAAAACTCCAACAATATTGTCCATTGAGAGATTTTCCAAAAATAAGCTCTTTGAGAACTTATTATTTTATCAGTATGTTTTCTTTGGGTAAAGCAGATCCATCACATTATCCAGCTTGTTATGGAATTATTTTACAGTCCTTTAGAATTCTTATATCTCTTTGCATAATTTTTTCTGAAAGAATAGTTGAGAGCAACAGAGACTGTATTTCTATGTTCACATTTTGTTCTTTTATTCACGCTGATGCAGTTTTATTGCCTAGTTTATTAAACATTTGGGGAATTGACAAAGAATACTTAAATTAGGTAAATTGTCACTCAAAATTTTAATGATTCCCTTTTCAGTTTCCCCAGTATTTGAATTTATGCTATGGTTCATTTTAAAGCAAAAGTATTAAAAAATGGGTAAAACTTGGATTACATAGAAAAATATGAACTGTAACATAATAACCACTTAAAATTGACAACCACAATGATAGTGCATTACATCAAAAAGTTAAAAAAGAAATTGTAAATGAAATAATTATATTTCCAATGACATTTATTTTAGTATCTTTACTCTTTTTATAAAACTGTTACTTCACAATTGTTATTGGAATTCTGCTCCACTAAAAAAAGGTAAATTCAATTATTAATCAATTTCTCTTGGTTACTCAGAGTAAAATAAAATTTTAAAACATGGATGTTGTTGAAAGTCTGTTATATAAACTATGATTGTATATTATAAATCACACAGTGCCTACTACAACTAATGTTCACATGCTAAAATCTTACCACTGTGTTTACTTCCATTAGGTGATTTATATATTTTTAAATATATATACATATTTTTCAATGTCTTCTAAGTAAAAAAGTTTGTAAAATTGTAGGTTGAATGATCAATAAATATTTTTTGTTTTACTAATTATTTCTCATTATGAAAATTTGTTTTCTATATCAATAAAGAAGTTCTTACATATTTAAAAAACATTGTACTATACCACTTTTGGTCTTTTCTAACCAGCCAATAATTGCTTTGAAGCAAACTAGTGGTGGCCCTCCTCAGGCCTTGCTGGCCACCTTCTCTCATTCTGCAGAGCACTGCTGTCACTGCCGCCATCTGGAGGAGACAGTTGCGCTGTGGAGGAGGTTTGAGGCTTGCCTAGGCCATGCAGGTGACTTTTCTTTAGCCCAGGGAGCTTTGCCACCCGAAGAGGTGGATGCCTACACAACATCCAATCCCAAAGATAGTTTGAGATCCTTGTTCTTAGTGGTTGGGGACCCACCCAGCTAGCAGCCACACTAGATTGGGCTTGGCAGAATTCAGGCCTGCCTGAAGCACACCTGTTGGCCTTCTTTCAGTCCGGGGAGCTTTGCTGCCAGAGGGGAGAGCTGCAAGGCTTGAGGAGTCTTTAAACCTGCATGAGCCACACCTGGTAACCTTCTTTTAGTCCAGGGGCCTCGCTGCCCAAGGAGGGAGCTATGCTACCAGAGGAGTCCCAGGAGACCAGGACATAGCAGGCAATTTCCAACACACCCAGAGGAAGCTTTGGAATAGCACTTAAAACATAGAAATATAGGAAAATGACAAAATGAAAGACCAAAATGAAATCTCAAACATCCAGCCCATCCCAAGAAAGCCTAGGAGCCATGTACATAGAAGAAAATATATGCCATACTCCCGAAATATCGGAAATAATAGTAACTGAAATAAAGAAACAACTCCAGGAAGTTTTAAGGAATTCAAACTAGAAATAATCTCTCAGGTAAAAGAAGAAATGATAAAAATAATGAAAGAGAAGCTGAGCACATCTAAAGAAGACACAATTAAAAAGCTAGAGGAAAAAAAAAGCAAAAAGATAGAATCCCTGGATGAACAATATAACAAACAAAGAGATTACATAAAGCCAATTCAAAGAGATATACAGGAAATAAAATATTCCACTGAAAGTTGTAGAAACTACCTCAACAAAAGTGAAATTAGAATTTCAGATCTCAAAGACAAGATTGCAGTTAGTGAACAGGAAAGGAAGGAACTCTTAAAAATAACAAGGAATCAGGAAATAACAATCCAACAGCTGCAAGATGACTCAAAGAAAAATAATATAAGATTGATAGGGATGAATGAAAAAGAAGAAGACAGCACAAATGATATCAAGAGGTATTTACAGAAGTAATAGCTGAAAATTTCCCAAACACGAGAATGGAAACAAACATTAAGTTTAGTGAAGCCACTGTCTTGATATGTTTGATGCTATAGTATGTGAAGTTATACTCAAATATTTCAAGGAAAGAGACATTATGGTGACTACTATTACGTCAGGTTATCTGGTGGTGAAACACAATGATGCTTAAATTATTTGATTCTGACCTGTGTTGTTCTGTTGCTATGTCCTCTTTTATCTCAATCTCCCCTTTTAAAAAATAATTTATTTTGTCTTATTTTTTAATTAAGGTAAAACCAAATTTAAAAATAGTGGGATAAATTATAGTAACTCTTTTGTTTTGCTATTAACCTGATTTGAACCCCTGTATTGCTCTCCCCATCTTGTTCTGACTGATTTTACTATATTCTTTATTGTTTGATAGTATCAAGTTTGAGGGTATAGACAACCACTTTGAAGGTAATAATATTTACTATGATGTCCATTATGGTTTGACTATTATCTTTTTTTGAAGTCCTGTAAGGTCTCCAATGTAGGTTCTATTGGTCTTGTTCTGTACTGTTTTGTTCAATTCAGGTACATCATCAATACCTGATGATATAAGCAACTCCTTTTAAGATAGCAAGAGGCATAATGGTAACTATTGTTGATCACCTGGTATTCTGTTTTGGCATCACATACTATGTTCATCCTTGTGTTCTAACTGACTCTGTTTTGCTTTGTCAAATTTGGGTTTTTTTCCCTTCAAAAAAATTATAAGAACTGTGCAAGTAATAAAACCCAAAAAGTATAATTGTTATTGTAAAAAAAGTGAGTAAAAGAAAGTGCTCTAAATGATATAACTGCATGTATATTTAAGTGTGTAGGATAGAAAACCATATTACTGAGTTTTTGTTGGATCATTGAACAGAACTCTCTGCAATCTCGCTGTATGAATGTCCATTTTGTGTGCTTTAATTTTGTAATTTGGACAGCTGTTTCTAAGATGACAATATGTAATCTATTAACTAGTGATTTCTTACTCTATATTTTTTCTTGAAATTCTGTATTACTTGTACCCTTTTACTGCTTTGTTTTGTTTTTTTCTCTTTAAATAAAAAAAAGATTAGTGATGCATATAAAACATCAAATAGCCATAACAAAAACAAAACTATATCCAGGCATAAAATAACCACCATCTGAGAAATTCAACATAAAAATAGAATGTTAAAACCTGTTAGAGAGAAGAGACAGTTCACCGATAAAGAAAAGCCTATCAGAATCACAGTAAAATTCTTAATATAAACAATGAAGTCAAGAAAGCATAGAGTGAAGTATTTCAGATCCTAAAGGAAAATGATTACTAACCTAGACTGATGTACCATGAAAAACTGTCCTACAAAATGGATGGAGAAATAAGATACTTCCATGACAAAGAATTTCATGATTACCAAAAGCCAAGCCAGCAAAGAATACTGACAGTTTAGATACACTTAGGAAAAAAACCACTAAATAAAGCAAACAATTAAACATAAGAGAAAGATAAAGATGCAACAGCAGGAAGATAGCATGTCAACAATAAACTAATATATGAGTTATAACCATTAATATAAATGGTCTCAATTCACCAATTAAAAAAACAGACTGGCAGAACGGGTCAAGAAACAACATCCAATCATATGCTGTCTAAAAGAAACCCATCTAACCCAAAAGGAAACTCACAGACTGAAAGTCAAAGGATGGAAAAAATTACTACATGCAACAGGAAAAAAACAAACAAACAAACAAACAAAAAGCAGGGGTAGCTATTGTGATTGCAGACAATGTGAATTTCAAACCAATAATGATCAGAAGAGATAAAGAAGGTCATTACATACTTGTTAGGGGAAAACTTCAAGAGGAGATGATAACAATCTTAAATATATATGCAGCAAATTCCAGAGCACCCAGTTATAAAAAGCAAGTCTTGGTAGAAGTATAAATCAAATAAACAATAACACAATTATAACAGGAGACCTTAACACACCATTGACACCAAGGGACAGATCAACCAGACAAAAAATCAGCAAACACATAATAGAAGTGAATCACAATTGTGAATAAATGGACTTAATAGACATATACAGAGTGTTCCATCCAACAACATCAGAATACATATTCTTTTTAGTGGTACATGGGGCATTCTCTAAAACAGACCACATACTAACCCACAGGAAATAATTAAATAAATACAAAAGACTTGAAATTATCCCATGCATGTTATCAGATCATAGTTCCATGAAACTAGAAATTAGTGATAAAAGAAACTGCAAAAACCACACAAACAAATGGAAATTGAATAATACAGTTTTGAGCAATTAGTAAGTTACAGGGGAAATTAGAGAAGAAATTAAACAATACCTACAAGCAAACCTAAATACAAATACAACTTACTGGAATCCTGGGGCAAAATGAAAGTGGTCCTCATAGGAAAATTTAATGCACTGACTTCCCACTTCAGGAAAAAAGAATGAATACAAATAAACAACCTGATGCTATACCTCAAACAACTAGAAAAAGAAGAACAAGTCAAGCCCAAAGCCAAAAGAAGGGAGGAAATTGTAAAAATCAGAGCAGAAATTAATGCAATAGAGACTAAGAAAATAATCCAAAGAATCAATGAACCAAATAGTTGGTTCTTTGAAAGAATAGAATTGATAAGCCAGTAGCCAACCTAACTTAAAAAAAGGGAAGAAAAAGCTCATATTCATGCAATAAGGAATGAAAAAAGTGAAATCACCACAGACTCGATGGAAATACAGAAGATCATCAACACCTATTTCAAAAACCTCCACTCCCATTAGTTAGATAACACAAAAGAAATGGGTAGATTCCAAGAAACATATGAAGTACCAAAGCTGAGTCAAGAAAAAGTAAAACTGATGAATAACCCAATTTATATAATGAAATTGAAAATGTAATTAAGTCTTTACCTACAAATAAGAGGCCAGGCGCAGGCGATTCACTGCAGAATTTTACCAGAAATACCAAGAAGACTTAATGCTGACACTCCTTAAATTCTTCAGTGAAATCGATACGGAAGCAATTCTTCCAGAGTCATTCCTGGAAGGAAATATAACTCTAGTAACAAAACCTGAGAAAGACCGAATTAAAAAACAGAACTACAGGCCAATCTCCCTAATGAACACAGATGCAAAAATCTTCAATAAAATATTGACAAACAGGATGCAGCAAATCACCAAGAAGATTATACACCATGACCAAGTGGGATTTATCCCAGGCATGCAGGGATGTTTCAACATATGAAATCAATAAATGTAATCCATCATATCAATAAAGCCAAAAATAAGAATCACATGATCATTTCTATAGATGCAGAAAAAGCATGATAAGGTCCAACACTCGTGCATGATTAAGAACCTTACAGAAAACTGAAATAGATTGTCTTTACTTCAATATGATGAAGACCATCTGTGACAAAGCAGCAGCCAGCATCATATTAAATGGTCAAAAACCTGAAGATCTTTACCTTTAAAATCAGTCACAAGACAAGGATGTCTCTTATCACCACTCTTAGTCAATATAGTACTGGAAATACTAGCCAGAGCGATTAGACAAGAGGGAGAAATAAAAGGGGTAAAGATAGGAAAAGAGAAAGTTAAATTATCATTATTCACAGATGACATGTTTCTCTACATAGAAGACCCACAAAACTCTGTTGAAAGACTCCTAGGTATAATAAATAAATTCAGAAATGTAGCTAATACAAAATCAATACTCAAAAATCAAAAGCATTTCTGTACACTAACAACAAAATTAACAGAAAAAGAAATAAGAGAAGCCACACCCTTCACACTAGCATCCAAAAAAAAAAATGAAATACTTAGGAATTAATCTCACAAAAATAGTAAAATATCCATACAGGGAAAATTATATCACTCTGAAAAAAGAAATTGAAGATAAACTCAGAAAATGAAAGACATCCCTTGTTCATGGGAAGGGAGAATAAATATTGTGAAAATGGCCATTCTCCCAAAACTGCTATACAGATTCAATGCAATCCCAATGAAAATACCATCAACATACCTCATAGAACTAGAGAAATCACTCCTAAAATTCATCTGTAACCAGAAAAGGCCTAGAATAGCAAAGGCAATTCTGAGCAACAAAGGCAAGGCAGGAGGCATCACAATCCCTCACTTGAAATTATACTACAAAGCTACTGGAATAAAATCAACATGGTACTGAAATTAAAACAGATCTGAAGATGAATTTAATAGACTAGAAAATACTACTACAACTACCAACGCACTCAACCACCTTATCTTTAATAACGGGGCCAAACATGTTTACTGGAAAAATGACAGTCTCTTTAATAAATATTGCTGGGAAAATTGACTCTCCATATGGTGAAAATTAAAAGTAGACTCATGACTATCACCATACACTAAACTAAAATCTAAATGGATCAAATATCTTAATATTAAAACAGACACACTAAATCTGTTGGAAGACAAAGTGTAGGTAAACATCTTGAAGACATAGGGCTAGGTAGAGAATTCACGAATAGCAGTCAAACCACATGGGAACTACTTCCCAGAATGAATAACTGGGATCACATCTTATTAAAAAGTTTCTCCATGTCAAAAGAAATCTCCAGCATAGTGAAAAAAAATCCAAAAACTGGGAAAAAATCTTAGTGAACTGTCCCTCAGACAAAGGCCTTCTGTCTAAATCATATAAAGAATTACAAAAATTCAGGTCCCCAACACTGAAGCCCCCAATCCAAAAATTGGCATCTGTGATAAATACACCACTCTCAGAAGAAGAAATACAAATGGCAAATAAATACATGAAAAAATGTTCATCATTTTTAGCCATTAGAGAAATGCACATTTAAACAACACTGAGATTACATCTCACTCCAGAAAGAATGGCTAGGATCAAGAAAACTACCAACAACAAATGCTGTTGAGGCTGTGGGGAAAAGGAACCCTTTTAAAATGTTGGTGGGAATGTAGGCTGGTGCAACTACTGTGGAGATCAGTCTGGAGATTCCTTAAGCTAGGATTGAAAGTCCCATTCCACCCAGCTATTCCACTTCTGGGCATATTGTCAGAAGAAATTAAAATATACCACAGTGATATATGTGCACCCATGTTTATAGCAGCACAATTTGTAATAGCCACATCTTGCGAACAACCTAAGTGTCCATCATTTAGGTTAAAAAAGTTGTATTTTTAGACAATGGAGTACTACTCAGCTATGAAGAATGATCACATTGAGATATTTACTAATAAATGGGCGCAACTTGAGACCATACTCATAAGCGAAATAAATCAAACTCACATGTATAAATACCATTTCGGGTCGATAGTATAAGAAACAGTAAGAATAAATAACACCTTTATGGTAATCATGATTCCCCTTTACATTGTTTTGAAGTCTTATAATGATCGCATTCATTAGTTGCAGTTGCTTTGTCCTTGTTTGTTTGATTTTATTATCTGTGATGGTATGAACAGCTAATTTGAGGGAAACAATTCACTATAATCGCCAGTACTGATATAATATCATCTTACTCTAAAGTCCTACCATGCTTTTGCTCTTCTATTTCCATTGGCTCTATCATGTTTTACCTTATTGTATTGTATTATGTATGCAAGTATAAACAATTTTTCTGTGGAAAATGAGAGAATATAGTAGCCACTGTTTTTTTCTGTTATTTGGTTCTGAATGCCCTGTAATACTGTCATTCTCTTGAATGTTTTTATACTATTTTGTTATGTTTGATACTTTTGTATTTGAAGCTATATTCAACTATTTCAAAGAAAGACATATCGCGGTAGTTACTGATAGTTATGGGTTGTCTTCTGGTAAAATACTGTGTTCCTTACATTGTTCTGCTCTGATCTGCTTTGTTATGTCCTGTTCTGTCTTAATCTCTTTAAAATAAAAAAAAAATCAAACTAGTAATTAGATATTTATGCATTACTGGCTCAAATGTACAGATTGTATTAGTGGTAAACTGATAAAATTGAAGGCTAATGTTTAACATTTTGTTGAACTGTAGAAGTTTATGGGATCACAAAAAATACTGAGTAAACACCTCATATTTTGAAAGAAAAAGCTTTATGTATTCCAGTCAGTGTATATAACAAAAATAAAGTTAAGCGTCACCCAATAACATACATAAAATAGATACTTATTTCTCACATTTTTAGAGACTGTTATTTGGAGAACATGGTGGCATCACAGGAAGTGATGACCCACTTTGTGGTACATAGACAGCTGTCTTTTCCTTTTTTTTTATGTGATAGAAGGGGCAAAGAAGAACTCGGAATCCATTTTGTATATGCATCAGTTGTACATGGGAGAGTTGCACCCTCATGATCTAAGCGCTTATTAAAAACTTCATCTTGAAAAACCACGCCACTGTGGGTTAAAATTTGTACATTTTTTAAAGAGAAAAAAGCAGAAAAGAAAAACAATAAAAGATACAAATAAGCTAGTACACAACCAAAAAACCCAAATAATAACTTTAAAGGCGTTCAAAACAATATGATAAGAATTTAACAATGATTTTTACATTGCATATTGTTACCTTCAAAATATTTGCTTTGATTACTAGATAAATACATGCAAAAATGATCAAATATTATGAGCATTAACTGTTCTTTTTGAAGAACTAATAGAATTAGTGATGCAAAACTCTTAGCTATCATATATACATTTATATATATATATATATATATATATAATTTCTACATATAAAATTTAGAATACACAAATTTCTAGTCTATGCAAATAAATGAAATGACTTTTGTGAGGTCATTAAATAAGTTAAACTCACATTTTACTAAAGTCGTCTCCAATGATTAAATTTAATTCAATATTCATAATGTGACTGGAATGTAGTAAAAATATAGATGAATTCACAGTAGAAAACAAACAATATCTTGAAGGTAAATATGTTAAGTCAGAGTCTCTCAGAAGTAAAACCAGAAAAAAAATGACTGATAGTGATTTTTTAGAGGAATTGGCCAGGATAAAATCAATAAGAGAATGGCATAATGGAATTTAAAAGAAAAGTAAGAAGATAAACAGTTTCAGGAAAAGCCTTGCCCTGAGCCAATGGAGAGCTCTGGAACATGAACTACATCTAAGAATTGCCTTTAACTTTTGGCAAATAAAGTAAGATTTTTACATTTCTACAACAGCCACTGGATATGTGTCACTCTGATTTGTGAGGTGCGGGGCAAACAATAGAGTCCAATACTTTTTTTCTTTCCTATCCAGAAAAAGAGAGAGAAATATGCAAAGCAATCTATTTAGAGCAAAGATACAATGATTTAGTAACACATACTATGGAGACAGAGATGAGCACACAACTGGTAAATAGGATCTGAGAAGATCAGGGCAAGATATAAGCGATTACGCTTAAAATAAATCCCTTATTACTGTGGTGCCTTAATCACTTTCTTCATCATTGGGATAAAATACCTGGCATCCCCAACTAAAAGAAAAAATATCCATTTTGGCTCATATTTTGTAGATTTTTGCTCCATAGGTGACTGACTCTAAGGAAAGAAGATGTGGAAGAACACTGAAGAGAAAAATATGCTTATGTTATGGCATCAGGGAAGGAAAAATTGAAAGGAGAAGTCAGCAAGGAAAATACACCCTTGTAGGCCATGGCCCCAGTTATCCACACATTCCATAACTCCTAATAGCACATTTAGCTATCAACTCACTGATGAGTATAGCACTTTCATGATCCAATCACCTCCCAAAGATCCAACATATGATTGCAACAGGCTGTGGTGAGACATCTAAATATTAACTGTAATATTCTTCCCATGAACACCAAAAGACTCATGCACATATGTTTCTGCAAAATGCATTTAGTATGGCTCTAAGAGTTGTCAAAGTCCTAACCATTTTAGTATTGCTGAAAAGTCCAAGTCTAAAGTCCCTTCTGAAATTTAAAGCAAATTATTTCCTGTGAAGTCCTATATAATTCAAAATCAAACATGAAAAATATTGACATACAATGACATAAGATAGACATTCCCATTCAAAGAGACAGAAATGGGAGCATAGAAAGAAATAGAACCAAAGCAAACTGAAACACAGCAGAGCAAACATTAAGTCCTATAGCATCAGCCTAGTACCTGGTGAAATGAACTCCAACGTGTTTGGGTGATCCCACTTGTATGCCAATACAGATCATTTTATTTCTTGTGTCTTCTCTCTTGGGGTGGTTGTGTGCGCTCTCTGCTCCTTTGCTCATACATGCATTACAAATTTACTGTTTCTATGAATTTCTGGGATCTCTAGTGCATATTTGACTTCATTCTCATGGCTTTATGCACTGCCCTTTCAGGGGCACTCTTTCCATTATGCTTTTGAAATATGATTAGAAGCCTCATTGATCTTGCAACTCTTGCATTTTGTATATCTATAAAACCTGCACTACATGGATGACATCAGTGTCTTCTGGTAGCTCAAGTAATAGTTAGGCTCCTTTGTATCATGGTGGTAGAGGTCTCCAATATTTGAATGGTTGAGCACTATGAATACAATCCCAGAAAGTAAATTCACTAGGCAGCTACCATTCTGGAGCCCAATGCACTGGAGCTCTCTTTCCAAAGCAAAGTCATTCACTTTTGCAATTTTCAACCTGAAAAAGGCAAAGTCTTACTAGTTCTTCCCATGCCTTAAAGGCATTTTTCCTATTTTCCTGATCCAAGTTATTTGACTTCTTTTAAAATATAATATTGTCAGTAAACAAACTCTCCTCTAATATGACTTCATAGGGTCTCTCTGTTAAAACTGAAAATTTTCTAAATGAAACTTTTGCTCTTCATTTTCAGTCTAAATCTGCCTAAAGTCCCATAAGATTATCCATACCATAGACCTAATGTTGGGCTGCCTTAAAATTTTCTCTGCACTTTTATTAGTTTGCTACCTTTAATCTCAGGACATGATTAAAATGTAAAAAATAAAATTTTTGCCAGAGAATAATATGCAAGATTTCCAGGCCTACTATCAGTGGAAGTTTTCTTCACAACTGAACCCTCCTAAGGCTTGTCTTTTTTGTTTCTATTTCAATCTTTTTTGTGGTCCTTGGAGCTCTAAATGGAATTTACCATCAAGTTTGGCTTACCGTAGTGCAGTTCCTCTCAAGCTAGCATCTCTCTAAACCCTTATAAATTTCTCTCTTAAACCATTTCCAAAGGCTTCTAAAACCACATTCCTGGCAGCAATCTGACTTCTCTGGTACTAAAATCTAGTTTAGTCATTTTCCTCATAACTGAGGCAAAATAGAAGACACTTTCAAGTTAAAGGAGGAAAAGGGTTTTTTGTGTGTATAAGAGTCACAGTTCACACAGGTTTCAGTTCATAGTCAGCAGTTACATGACAGAGTATAATGTGTTCAGATCATGATGTTCAGGAACCAGAATAATAAGAGGAGCTTAAGGGGAATACACATCCTTCTAGGCAAGGTACCTAGCGACCTTCATCTTCTATTCAGGTCCCAAATCTAACATCACATTTAACTATAAACTTACAGATGAGTGTAGTGACCATCTGATTCAATCACCTTTCCAAAGTCCCACCTATGAGCATAGAAGGGACACCTATACATAAACCAAAACATGGAAAAAATAAGAATTTAATAGACATAGAAATATAAATTCAGGCTTTGATCTTGCTTATTAGGCATAAAGAGCCAAGTAACTTGCAAAATCTTTCACACAGATGTTGGTGAATAAATCCTCTTCAGTTTTATTCCCAATCCCTAACATAATGCCTGACATATAAATGGCATTCATTTATTAAACAAATAAGTTTGCTAAACCTATTTTTATACAGCTGTAGTGAGATTTAAATTGTTTTATTTTATGGTTATTGCTTGTTTTGTTTTTGTCTTCATTGTCTTTATTTTTCTCTATTTTTGCTATACACAACTTCACTTCCATGGTTTTAATTCACAAGTTATTGGAACACTAACTATTGCTACTCCAAGATGAACTGTCAGATTAATAAATAATGGCACTTGGCAGCAAATCAGCCGCTCTTGGAGTGGCTACTCTAACATTCAGTACCTTGAATACTGTAAATCTCAAAAATCAACTAAGAGCCTTATATTGGCATTAACAAAATGAATGCATAAGTAAAAATGTATTTCATAAGATAATTACTCTTTAGGTAATCAATACTGATATACTGATTTATAATTAAACTGAGAAGCCATGGAAATTGACTATGAATTTATTATTCACTGCCTAAAATGATGAGGGAAAACTAACTTACATTCACTCTGAAAAGTCTTAGAAAATCTTATTATAAAACACTTTATTATTTGTTTGCTCCAAAGTCCATTTTCATTTGCTTATTTTTATGTTTTGTCATTCTTTTGTCTCTCTTTAGATAATGATGACTCTGAGATAGTTTTTTTTTCAAATGTTGTTGGTTCTTAATATAGGATTCTTATTTTTAATATAGGTTCTTGTTCTTAATATTGGATTCACAAACCTTATATTAACAGCCAATCTAAAACCACAATTACTAGTAACTGAGAACTTGTGTTGTAGTTATAGAGTTGATCTTATCCATATCTCATTTAATGTCAGTAAAATTTGACATTAGGTGGTACAGCTGTCCCAATATACATATTAAGAACTTACTGCCCAAAAATGTTAAACAACTTGGATCATTGCCTTGCAGCGAGAAAAAGACAAAAATCAAGATTCATATTTAAGTGATCTGAAACAATGAGTTGTTTCAGTGACCAAAAATGAAAATAAAGAAGAGTTAGTCTGTAGAGTTTGAAGGGCTGTCATAGTTATATTCCCATCCCTGAGTCACACAATACTTGACATCCTCTTTTCTTCTATTTTAAAGAGAATAAAATCAAACATAAATAAAAAAGAATAAAGTCAATCAAAACCAAGTAATGAAAGTGACACAGAATTTCAAACAAGATAATAAGAATTCAATAATGACTATCATAATGCCTCTTACTATCCTCAAAATTGCTACTCATGCCATTAGAGAATAAAACTAAACAAAACAAAACTGCACCTGAAATTTAAAGGAAGAGAGGTTTATTTGAGTCATAGTTTCAGTCCATGGTCAGCTGGTTCTAAGAAAGACGTAGGATGGAAGAATGGCATAGTGGAAGTAAAGGTGCTCAACTCATGGCTACCAGAATGGAGACAGAGTCAGAATCAAGCTGGGTACAAGAACATTCCCTTCAAGATCATGCACCCAGTGACCCCTGACTGCCTCCTAATTGTACATTCAGCTATTGAAATTATCAAAGAAAGAGTCCACTGATGAGCATAGTGCCCTATGTTCTAATAACCCTCCAACCACATGACACTTTTGGTGGCGGAGCAAGGTGGAATTTAGATCTAAATCACAATAAAAAATTTCTTTGGAGAACTTAGTCCATTAGAATCCTGGGAGTATGGAAACATGGAGAAAAGACCCTGCATACGTAATCAGGAAAATCATGATATTCCTTAGTTTCTAAAAATTTCTCAGGGTATTTTAATGATATATTCTTTATTCCTGATTGGAGTGGCCACAACTAACTGCTTATTTGGACAAAATTGTTAATGGGCTTTACATAATGAAATAATGGGAAAGTCTCAGTTATACCTGTTACAAACAAAAAACTTGACATAATCTGATTGAATCAATGAATTTACTTTTTCATTTTATATTCATTTATTTTATACCTGAAGTTTTTGATGACGTTTTTAAGACCTCTTTTCATTTAATCTTTAAAACAAATGTTAATAATTTTTTGGAAGATCAGTACCTTCAAAATAAAAACAAACGATAGACAGCCTTAATCTTACAATTTTCTTTTACAAATAAAATTTTAAAGCAATTTCATAATGTCTGTATGCAATGATTAAATGAGTTACTCCATGAATTTTTAAAGCAAACAACATCATTTTGAGGGTGGGCAAAGAAGCCACCAAAACAGCAGCCAAGCATAAGAGTTTGAAAGGCTCAGAGAAAAGACATGAACAAATTCTGAAATAAGACCTGGGTCTCAATAGAATACAAGCTAAATCTAATCTGGCTTTTCATGAGCATTAAGGAAAAGCTTGATTTATTATTGGAGAATGCTATGCTTCATCCAAAATGCCAATATTGCAATAGAAAAGAACATAAATTCTTCACAAAAGAGACCTTCACACTGGAAGTACTAATCTAAGCCAAATAGAAAGCATTTTTCCTATGTAAGTACTGATTATGGTGATTCTAGGGCGAAATGGGTTTGGGTAATCACCACCTGCATTGGCAGCTATGAGACTGGGAATGAGGAGAGTATGATATCTGAGCCTCATTATAAATGTTACATTATTAGTAGGATCTGTGAATTACATCTATCCCAAGACTGTGGTTCTTTATTGCTAGTAACCCACATTGACAGACCAATTATAGGTTGAAAAGACAGTCATTTTTCTAAGCTGGGATTTGATCTGCCCTGTGTTGCATATCATGCCATAATTAAGTTAGTTGAGTCAATCTCATTCCTATGGTTCTGATTGCAGTGTTTGATATTCATGGTATTTCTAGTTTTGGTCCAAAATCTTTGTTGTAGACATAAAATTAGTAAATAAAAACAACTGAGATAGGAACAGAGATGGGAATTGGTAGCACCAACTATTGTGCTTCCTATTCTTATACTTACAAAACTGAGAAGGGGAATATTTTATATATCGTCCTCATAGTATGATGAGCACAAAATTCTGCTACTCTATACAACAAGTTACATGAATAGTGAAAGGAACAGAGCAGAAAGCCATATTTCTTACTGAGATTTATTTTTGCAAACTGTTGATGCCAGAATCATGAGTTATTTTTAGACATCATCCAAGCCTCCTCTGAGAGGCTTGTAAAGTCTGACAGTTGTAGAATTACTGTTCTTTTTTCTTGGTTAGGAGCAACTCATCACAGTTGTACACTACTAACACATAAAAATACTTTTTTTTTTCTTTTAGACAGGAAGGAAAGTTGGAAAGGGAGATAGGAAGTGCTCCATTCAAAATATATCTTTATTTACTTTTTATTCATTGTGGGTCTTTTTATTTTTTAATAGTACACTTCCAACCAGAAGGCTGAAATGCTGAGGCAAAGCAGATCTGTTGCACTCTTTTTTGAGCGAGTTACATCCTTTTCAAACTCACAGATGATGTTAGTCCATCCCACTCAACATAATACTAGCACAAGGATTTTACTTCCTTCAGGGAGCAGCAAGGTTTCTCCAGACTGAAATATATAAATAACTCTATCTGGTTACTCTGGTTCAATTTACCTTTTCTCAATTTTAGTATTTTACACAAACTAGTTACAGTTGTGTTTAAGACCTCAATGAAAGAATAATTTTCAAAACATATACAGTGTACTTCAAATGCCTTCTAACAGAAGTTATATGTGGCTGTTTCTCTTTCATGGTAAAAATAAAATTTTAAGAACCAAGATTTCACTTCTTTTGACTCAATTTTGGGAAGTGGTTTTGAATGATCTTTTTGGAAGAGAGCACATAGATGTTGTCAGCATTCTTAACTGCCTGGTTTTACAATGTGTAATCCTCCAATGGAAACAGTTAGGCTGAATATTTTAGCCGAGCTACAAAGTTTCCAGCATCAGCATCTTGAAATGTAAACAAAAAGCAAGCCAGCCTCTCCAGGAAATTATGTTTTCGTAAGCATAGTGTATGAAGCAAAAATTAACAATAGAAATGTTTTGTTTATATTTTTCTGATAAGAGGCAAATATTACCTAATGTACTGAATAAGTACTTTTACTATCATTGTTGCTTATTTTACTTATAGCTCAGAAATTTTACAAAAAAAATCACTGTATACTCAAACTATTTTGTTTAGTGTTGTAGATGCTCTCTGACAGTTTACAGAAAATTTTTCATATGTTTGATTTCATTTCTGCAGCATTTAGTTTTAACAAAGACTATGTAACCTATAGTTAAACTGAATGTGAATAATATTTAAAAGGTAGGGAATGATTTTGGAGAATGGTTTTGAAATGCATCATTATCCCTAGTTCCTTCCTTTCATTCTTTCTCTCTCTGCCTGTTTTCCAGCCACTATGTGGTCTGCAGCTTTTCTTGACCATCTCCTTCCACTGAAAATCCTAAGAAATTATCTGAAGGTAAAATACCATGTGTTAAAAAACTAAAACAAATTGCATTCACACTCATTTTCATTCTGAAAGAAAACTCTTTACACAGTTTCTTCCCAAAAGGAATAAGAAGATCTTATGGAACATTTCACTTTTCAATTCTTTCTACCAAATGGAGAAGTAAGATTGTCATATATGAGGCAAATTTGGACATCTTTAGAGATTACGTCAGTGCTGAGTGCTATTAGGGCTAGAGAGTGTCTTAAAAGAGTCATTGGTGTCAGAATACTGAAATCAGAGCACAACTCAGGCATTCAAGTGGTCTTAGTTAATCAGCTTTGAAACTGTGAAGGGGGAACTGGTTAATATGTCAGAATAGCAGGCAATATCATTTGATTCAGCTTTCCACTTAAGACATGAATACAAGAATTGATCAAAATAAATCATTATGTAATGTGTTCAAAAGTATGGTGAATGCTTTAGCCTGGTGCCATAAAGTGGAAAAGCAGGACCATAAAGTATTTCAGCGTGCCCTCACCCATCTTATTTATTATGTATATGTGACTTTTGGCTCTTCCAGAAAGTCAAAATGATCCAGAGGTAAATATTTTGAATAGATTCAGGACACTGAGATAGACACAGCAGCACACCTAAAGACAATATAGAAGACATCTATAAGCGCTTCATAAAGTGGCAAGAATGCAACGAGTGTATTTGAAGCAAGGAAGGGAATTTCTGACAGGAATTTATGTCAATGTGTTTTTGACTGTAATAAACTGTTTTAATTGAAAGAGTCCCATTTTTTATCATACTTCATATTATAAGAATAACTATGCCATTGTGGAATTTGAGTTACTTCTTCATGTTTACAACTCAAACTAATTGGTTGTGCTCACTTTCACATGTATCTACACGGTGTATTAATGTTTTTTTTTTAAATAGAGGTAGACTGGTCCCTATTGAGAGGCACATTTCAGTCCTGAAAATCAAGTGGCCAGCAGGAGTTGCTTTATAGAAGATGCTACCTCTATAGTTTTTCTCTAAAATGATCATGAAGAAGCATTCTTTCAATTGTGAGAATATTTCATCACACTAATAATAAAATTCATAGTCTCTGTCATGGTCCACAGTATCCTGAGAAATATTTAGATTAGGTATTTCAATTCCCTCAGTCAAAAATTGCATGTTTAGTTTCCCATATAATTAACCCCAAGTGAATTGTTTCTCAAAGTCAGTTATGAAAGTTAAATACACTCTATTCAAACTTCATATAGAAAATGTTATACTCTCTATGAAAATATAATTAAATGCATGAGATAAACTAAATCCCAGGGAAGGCACATTTGCTTTTCACTTAATTTCCCAGTTGCAAGACTATACAATGGCTCATAAAGCTGTTATTATCAATGATGTTATTCAGGATGAAAATAAATACTTAAAGCATGTTTTTAGGCCGGTGGGTTTTTCTTCTTATAGTGGAACATTGTGAAGTGAAACCCACAAATTATATATGCTAGTGAAAAAATAAATTGGTAAAATGACATTATAGAAGTTAAAAATTGATTCCTTATGAGGAAAGTTTCTGTGGTTGAAAATGTATTATATTATGGAACCAATCAAATTGCCATTTATTTGTGGCTCCTAGAGACTTTCTGCTCACATCAAATGGAAGATTGACTAGGTGCTCAACCTCAAGGTCAAGTTGTTTTACAGCTTGAACTTCAAATTTTTTCATTATATGATTAAATACATCTGCAGTAAGAGTGATGAACAATTTGTGATATTTCTACATAAATAGATTCAATGCTAAAAGCAATAAATTACAAGGGACAGGATGGTCTTTTATGCAACCAGGAAATCACTTTTCCCTGGTGAGGTTGTAATAAAACTGAATTTATCATAAGTTGACAGTTGGTAATGTTATTTCCTCTAACCTAAAAAAGTAAATATTTATCCACAATCACGAAGACATTGTTTAAAAAAGTTGAGGTTCTCATATAATTGACATCAAATAAATAGTTCCTTAACATATCGATTTTTTCACAGAGTTGTCTGCCAGGAGAAATCAAGCAGGAATGTATGGGTTTAAAAGCCACGGTGACTTCAATGATAATACTGTGCACTTGAAGATGGAAGGTAAATCAAAGGTAATGAGCAGAATTCATGTGAGTTAGGTTAAGCTTCTTTACATTCTAAGTGATGTGAAAATTTCTTCTTACTCAGATAGAAAGGAGATTTTGAGGGAAATTTTGTGCAGTTTTACTTTTCTACATTTACAAATTGATTTATTCCCCAAATTGTTCACCTTTTAAAATGTGTTTTAAGCCACTTCAAAAAGTACTAATGAATTGCTGAATTTTAATAGCTATCTTAAGTGTTAAATTCTATGGTATAAAGTACATTTGCCAGGATGTTCAACATAAAAGAGAGAAACTTTGCATCAATAATCAATAACTCATTGCTACTTTTCTCCACAGATTTCAGTTAATTGTAATCCATTTTATCTCTAAATTTACCTCTTCTTGATAATTTATATATGTAGAATCAAATGATATTTCTTTTTGCATATATTACTTTATTCAGCTTATTTTTAAAAAAATTCAACCATGCTGTGAAATGTCAGAAATTCATTTTTTTGTAAATCTCCTAGCAATATTTTTGATATATCATGACTGATTTTATTTAATACGTGAGATATGAAATGTCAATCACTTTTGAGATTCCTGAATGTATCATCACCTCAGAGTAAAGAGTGATTAGATCTTCTGAAAACACAAAAATAAGTACATTTTTTCATTACGAAGTAGTCCTTAAGTATATTTGTTGGGTTAGCATCTGTGGACAGCTTTTCTAATCCACATAAATTAGCTGATTGAAAACCTAACCAACCAAAACAACTCCACCAGTGACCACTGATCACCATACTACTGAAGTATATGGCTATTACTGTTTCTCTGATTTGAAATATCACCATATTTTCATATAGCTAATAGCTTTCTTCTCATGAAGGATTTTCTTCATTTTTCCCTATATCATCATCCTCAGGATTTCATATCCACAAGCCAGGGATCCTCATTCCACTTGCTTTTTTAACCACTTCTCTCTAATCTTTTTAATATTGCAGTTTCATCATGATTCATCTCAAAGTGTCATAATATCTTTAGTCATTCCTTTGTCAATATAATTTCAACTTAACTTCTGAAATCTATTGACAGTATAATGAATCTAATCGTCCCTTCAAGTATAGGTATTTCCCCTTAACTGCAAATTCAGTATTCAATTACCCACATGGTAATCCCCACTGTGATAGTTTATAGAAATTTTTAACTTAACAGCTATATAGCAGAATTCTTAATGTTCCCTGTAGGCCTGTTTTCCCATAGTCTGAATGAATGCCAAATCCATCCTTCCAGTTGATCATACCAAATTCCTTGTTGTTATCCTCATTTCCTATTTTTTAATCTTAACCATTCCTAATCTATCAAAAAACTTTCTCCTACTTACAAAACTTGGCCAGAGTCTAATGAGTTGTTTCTTCTTCCACAATAACCCTATTCCATTACTCTTATTTCTTTCCTAGACTTCTGTGCTAACTCCTCATTCTTCTCTCTGATTCCACTCTTGCTCCACTACAGTCTGAATTTGCTGGCAGAGTGATCATCATGCCAGTCAATTGGATTGTGTCACTTCCCTGCATAAAACCTATCGATGTTTCCACTTATCTCTGAGAGCAAAAGTTTAAATACTTACAATATTTAACAAGGCACTACATAATATAGTCTCTTTCTAAACTCAGTTTTCAATTTCTCAATAAATCTTCTATGCTCACATTGGTTAAACTATAATGTCCTTTTGAAACACCCACATGGCGGACAGATAACAGCAGCCACAGAGGCTCTCTGAGATTACCAGTTTAGAATCCAGGAGCGCTGCCGTGTGAGGAGTCCTACATGAGGGGAGATGTACCCTGCCGACCCAGGAATGAACTAAGCTGAGAGAAACCAACTGGAAATGCAATCCTGATGCTATAACAGGAACAGATAAAATCTCAGTGTGGAAGCTGGATCCCACACCACTGGAAGCTGCGATTTGAATTTCCTGCTGCCAATACTGCATCCCAATCTGCACAACAGGGAGAGAGACGTGCGAAAGCTCTGAGAGCTGGAATCGGCAAACCAAATGGCGTTGATAGCAGAACTGGCAGGGAGCCTTGCATCAACCTGCAGTGAGTGAGAGAAATGGGGACACTTTCATAGACTAGGAGGCTCCAACAGATGACATTCTGTTAGAGCAGACTAGCCAGAACAGGGCCCTACATTGACTTTAGTTGCATATCCCCCTCTCAAGCGGGAGTGGTGGGGAGTGCTTGGCCTGGTGACGCTGTGGACTAAGATAAAGTAGGCTAGCCCAAATCAGGTCCCTGCACCTGGTGGTGCACCCTAGCAGTGAAGCATTCAGTAGGTTGACCTGGAGGGCTGGGAGAGCAGAGACTGCCCAGGTCTGTGTCTTCCTAGTACACTGCAGTGGACGGGAACACCTAGCTGGCAGATTCAAACAAACTGTAACAGACAAAGAGAAAAAAAAAAAAAAAAAAAAAAAAAAAAAAAAAAAAAACTGGGCCTCCTACATATGGTTGTATGGAAGGAACAAAAAGTATGAGAAAAGGGAGCAACAAGAAAGCGTCCTCAGTCCCCAATCCTGAGAAAACTGATCCAGGAAAGGAAAATGCAAAAGAGAACGAAGACAGAAAACATGCAATATCAGACACGGCACCTATAGACATAAATCGATATCTCCAGAGCCTCATAGATGAGTTCAAAAATGAAATATTTAATGAAATAAAGCAAGAAATAAGTAGAATAGTTAGAGAAGTGCTAAGCACTGCCCAAGAAAAAACAGATGGTGGAATGGAGGAACAGAAAAAAAGGGGAGAATTGTTTGATGGAGAAAATGGAGAAAACATAGAATACATGAAGCAGGTTCAAAGAGATTACCAAGAAACTAAAAACTCTATTGAAAGCTGGCATAACAGCTTGAAAGAAACTAAGGATAGATTATCAGAACTGGAGGACAAATTTGTAAGGTGGGAGCATGAAATGAAAAACTTCTTAAAAATAACAAGAACACAAACAGCAATAATACAAAGGCTAGAAGATGATAAGAGGATCTATAACTTAAGAATTAAGAACAAAAAAGAAGAAGTAGGGACACAAACAAATGAATGACAAAAACTATTCACAGAAATAATCCAGGAGAATTTCCTTAATTTAGCAAAAGGTAAAGATACTTAGATGTATGAGGCATACAGGACCGCAGCCACCTACAACCCAAACAGAGCTACACCCAGGTATATAATAATCAAAATTCCAGAAATCCAATATAAGAACAGAATATTAAAAAGCCGTCAGAGACAAGAAACAGATCACTTACAAGGGGACACCCATCAGAATTACAGCAGACTTCTCGGCACAAACCATCAAATCATGAAGAGCGTGGGGGGGGGAATAAACAACATATTTGTAACTATGATGAATCAAATTAATATAGCAATCATCTCACATACCAATATATCTTTGATCAGTTTCAGAAAGTCCTGGTTTACCAAAGCATACTATATTAACCATCTATTTTATTTTGTGTATGCCTGTGCTTTAGTATATGGAATTTTGGTGTCTCTGGAAATACTGGCCTTCTTGGTGTCTTGGAAATACTGGCCTTCTTGGTGTCTCTGGAAATATTGGCCAATTCCTAGAGAAAATAGAGCACACCGGTGAGTATACTTTTCAGTTCAAACCACCACATCAACAACTATCATTCAAAATTGATGGTGAAATACAATACTTCCATGACAAAGAACAGCTGAAGAACTTCATGAACACCAAGCCAACAATGCAAAAAATACTGAGACACAGTATAGATACACAAAAAAAACACTAAGCAAAGCAGATAATTAAACAGAACAGAAAGATAAAGATGCAACAGCAGAGAGATAGCACATCAACAATAAACCAGCATTTAACAGTAATAACCATTAATGTAAATGGTCTCA
Organism: Cavia porcellus; assembly: GCF_034190915.1. Lineage (NCBI taxonomy): Eukaryota > Metazoa > Chordata > Mammalia > Rodentia > Caviidae > Cavia > Cavia porcellus. Next base: position 5,379,920 of record NW_026947486.1, on the reverse strand, counting down.
ATGCACCAATCAAAAGAAACAGACTAGCAGAATGGATCAAGAAACAAAAGCCAACCATATCCTGTATACAAGGAACTCATCTAACCCAAAAGGATACCCACAGACTGAAAGTCAAAGGATGGAAAACAATACTTCATGCAGCAGGAATAAAAAAAAAATAACAAAAAACAGCAGGAGTAGCCATTCTGTTTGCAAACAATGTGAACTTTAAACCAACAATGACCATAAAGCACAAAGAAGGTCACTACATACTCGTTAGGGGAAAACTCCAAGAGGAAGAGATAACTATCTTAAATATATATGCACCAAACTCCAGAGTACCCAGTTATATAAAACATCTATTAACAGAAATGAAAATGCAAATTATCAGTAACACAATTGTAACAGGAGACCTTAATATGCCATTGACACCAAGGCACAGATCAACCAGACAGAAAATGAGCCATGAAATGACAGAACTGAATCACACCTGTGAACAAATGGATTTGATAGACATATACAGAATGTTCCACCCAACAATATCAGAATACATATTCTTCTCAGCAATACATGGATCATTCTCTAAAATAGACCATATATTAGCTCACATAACATATTTAAACAAATGCAAAAGAGTTGAAATCATCCCTTGCATGTTATCTGACCATAGCGCTCTGAAATTAGAAATTAATGATAAAATAAACTGCAAAAATCCCATAAACTCAAGGAAACTGAAGAATACACTCTTGAGTAATCAGTGGGTCACAGAAGAAATTAAATAATACCTACAAGAAAATGAAAATGCACATACAACTTACCAGAATCTGTGGAATGCAATGAAAGCTGTCCTCAGAGGAAAATTTATTGCACTGGGTTCCCACAACAGGAAAACAGATGAATACAAATTAATAACCTGATGCTACACCTCAAACAGCTAGAATAAAGAAGAACAAGTCAAGCCCAAAGCCAAAAGAAGATAGTAAATTATAAAAATCAGAGCAGAAATCAATGCAATAGAGACTAAGAAAACAATACAAAGAATCAACGAATCAAAGAGTTGGTTCTTTGAAAGAATAAATAAAATTGATAAGCCCCTAGCCACCCTTATGAAAAAAAGGAAGAAAAAGCTCTAATTCATGCAATAAGAAATGAAAAAGGTGAAATCACTATAGACTCTATAGAAATACAGAATATCATCAACACCTACTTCGAAAACCTCTACTCTCAAAGGTTTGGTAACACAGCAGAAATAGATAGATTCTTAGAAACATATGAAGTACCAAAGCTAGATCAAGAGGATGTAAAACTGCTGAATAACCCAATCTCTGTTAATGAAATTGAAAATGTTATAATTAAGTCCTTACCTAAAAAGAAGAGGCCAGGCCAAAATGGATTTACTTCAGAATTCTACAAGAAATACAAAGAAGACCTGGTGCTGACACTCCTCTAACTCTTCAATGAAATTGAAAGGGAAGCAACCCTTTCTAAGTCATTCTGGAAGCTAATATTACTCTAGTATCAAAACCTGAGAAAGACTGAACTAAAAAAGAGAAGTATAGACCCATCTCCCTAATGAACACAGATGCAAAAATCCTCAATAAAATATTGGCAAATAGGATGCAGCATATCATCAAGAAGATTATACAACATGACCAAGTGGGATTCATCCCAGGAAAGCAGGGATGGTTCAACATGCATAAATAAAAAAATGTAATCCACCATATCAATAAAGCCAAAAGTAAGAATCACATGATCAATTCTATAGATGCAGATAAAGCCTTCGATAAGGTCCAACATACATTCACGTTAAGAACTTTACAGAAAATTGGAATAGATGGTCTTTACCTCAATATAATAAAGGCCATTTATGACAAACCAACAGCCAGCATCATACTAAATGGCCAAAAATTGAAAGCCTTTTCTTTAAAATCAGGCACAAGACAAGGATGTCCTTTATCATCACTCCTATTTAATATAGTACTGGAAGTACTAGCCAGAGCAATTAGACAAGAAAGAGAAATAAAAGGGGTAACGATAAGAAAAGAAGAAGTTAAATTATCATTGTTTGCAGATGACGTGATACTCTACGTAGAAGACCCCCTAAACTCCATTGAAAGACTCTTAGATATAATAAATTCAGTAATGTAGCTGGATACAAAATCAATACTCAGAAATCAATAGCATTCCCATACACTAACAAAAAAAATCACAGAGAAGGAAATAAGAGAAACCACACTCTTCACACTAGCAAGCAAAAAAATGAAATATTTAGGAATTATTCTTATGAAAGAAGTGAAAGACCTATACAGTGAACATTATAATACATTAAAAAAAGAAACTGAAAATGATCTCAGAAAATGGAAAGACATCCCTTGTTCATGGAAAGGAAGAACAAACATTGTGAAAATGGCCATTCTCCCAAAACTGTTATACAGATTCAATGCAATCCCAATAAAAATACCATCAACATACCTTATAAATCTAGAGAAATCTCTCCTCAAATTCATCTGGAACCAGAAGAGACCTAGAATAGCAAAGGCAATTCTAAGCCACAAAGGCAAGGCAGGAGGCATCACAATCCCTGACATGAAGTTATACTACAAAGCAACAGTAGTAAAATCAACATGGTACTGGAATCAAAACAGAGAAAAAGATCAATGGAATACATTAGAAGGTACAACCACAACAACAAACACACTCAATCACCTTATCTTTGATAAAGGAGCCAATCAGGTTCACTGGAACAACAGTCTCTTTAATAAATGGTGCTGGAAAAAGTGGCTCTCCATTTGCCAAAAACTAAAGCTAGAGACATGCCTATAACAATGTACTAAATTAAAATCTAAATGGGTCAAAGATCTGAATATTAAAACAGAAATACTAAATCTATTGGAAGACAAATTGGGTAGAAACCTTGAAGACATAGCGGTAGGTAGAGAATTCATGAACAGGATTCAAACTGCACGGGAAATACTTCCCAGAATCAATAACTGGGACCACCTCTTATTAAATGTTTCTGCATGTCAAAAGAAATCTCCAGCATAGTGAAAAGAAAACTCACAAACTGGAAGATTTTATTGAACTCTCTCTGAGACAAGGGACTCTTGTCTAAAACATATAAAGAATTTAAAAACTCAGACCCCCAAAATTCAAAGATCCAATCCAAATATCGGCATCTGAGATGAATATGCATTTCTCAGATGAAGAAATACAAATGGCAAATAAATACATGAAAAAATGTTCATCATCACTGGTCATTACAGAAATGCAAATTAAAACCACACTGAGATTCCATCTGACTTATGAAATAATGGCCAGCATCAAGAAAACAACAACAAATGCTGGAGAGTCTGTGGGGAGAAAGGAACTCTCCTACACTGTTGGTGGGAGTGTAGACAGGTACCACCTTTGTGGAGGTCAGTCTGGAGATTTCTCAAAAAGCTGGGATTGGAAGTCCCATTTGTTCCAGTTATTCCACTTCTAGGCATATTCCCAGAAGATCTGAAAGCATCATACCACAGTGATATATGTCCATCTATATTTATAGCACCACAATTTGTAATTGCCAGATCTTGGAAACAACCCAATTGTCCATCAACTGTGGAATGGATAAAAAAGTTGTGGTATTTCTATACAGTGGAGTATTACTCAGCTATAAAGAAGGATCACATTGAGATATTTATCAATAAATGGGCGCAGCTTGAGACCATAATCTTAAGTGAAATAAATCAACCTTGCATGTGTGAATACAGAATAGTTTCCCTAATGTAAGTAATGATTCAAATATACAAAAGTATGTGGTAATCATGATTCCCCATTATGTGGCCTTGAAGCCTTATAAAGTCTTCACTTATTAATTGGAATGGCTTTATTCTGGGCTTCTTGATAAGGAAATATTTGAAGCTATAGTATATGAAGTTATATTCAAATATTTCAAGGAAAAAGACAGACACTATGGTAACTACTATTAAGTCGGGTTATTTGGTGGTGAAGCACTAAGTTGCTGAAACAGTCATGCTTTGACTTGTATTGTTATGTTGTTATGTCCTCTCTTATCTCAATCTCTTCCTTATTCATTAAAAAATTATTTAGTTATTTTTTATGGCTTTTTTAGTTAAGGGGAAAAATTAAAAATAAATTAGCAGGATATATTATAGTAAATTTTTGATTTCCTATTAACTTGATTTGAAGTCCGATAATACTCCCACTATCTTGTTTTGACTGTTTAGACTCTGTTCCATTCTGTATGATAGTGTCAAGTTTGAGGGTATAGGCAACTACTTTGAAGGCAATAAGATTCACTAAGATGCCCATTCTGGTTTGACTATTATCTCCTTTGGAAGTCCTGTAATGTTTACAAGGTTTAGGTTTTATTGGTCTTGTTCTCTACTGTTTTGTTCAACTTTATAATACCTAATGAGATAGACAGTTCTTTTTAAGAATGTAAGAGGCATTATGGTAACCATTGTTGATAACCTTGTACTCTGTTTTTACATCATATACTATGTCTATCCTTGGTGTTGACTGACAGCTTTATTTTGCCATATTTGACTTTATTCTCTTCCAAAAAAAAGTAATAAGAACTAAGGAGTAATAAAACCCAAAATGTGTATATTTTGTTGTAAAAAAGAGAGGGAGAAAAAGTGCTCTAAAGGATACAACTGCAAGTGTGTTTAGGGGTGTTAAATAGCTGACCATATTAATGTTTTTGGTTGGATCACTGAACACAACTGTTTGCAGTCTCTCTGTTTGAATGTCCACTTTGTATGCTTTGATACTGTGACTTGAGCAACTATCTCTAAGATGGTAATGTGTAATATATTAACTGGTGATTTCTTACTTTTTTGTTGTTCTGTTTTACTTGTACCCTTACCCCAGTTTGTTTTGTTTTGTTTTTTCTCTTTTTCCTTTTAAATAAAATTTTTAAAAAAGTATTTAGGGATGCGTATTTTTAATACATTATTTACTTTGGTATACATTTAGTGAGTTTGACATGGTAGATGCTCAGTAAATACTATCTGTACGTAAACTTATTAGCACGTTATTTCTAGCTTATCCTTTTCCTTATTATGTTTTAAGAATCTCAAACTTGCTAAGGAGATAGTTCAGTGGCACAAACTCTTGCCTGGCATGTGCAAGGTTGTGAGTTTGATCTACATTACCCTCCAAAATCTCAAATTATGTACATATCTAATATGAAATAGAAGCTCAATTTTTTCAGGTACCATTAAAGGAAGCACAGATTGCTTGATTTCAAGGTAAACTGTGCCTTTCTTTACCGTATTACCAGTAGTTCAGCATTAATAGAGTTGCAGAGTAGAGCTAGGGGCTATAATGGAAATATGGACTGGTTAAAATGCCACAAATTCTCACTCTTCTTATCACAATTTAATAGATTTTCTGAATTAATTTCTTCTCAATTTGTTCTACACCTTTCTCCATTTTCTAACGTGTATTATATTGTTTTTCAAAAATTCATCCAACATAATACTTTTTTGAATGAGGTGGTTTTGCTCAGCTATTTGACCAGATATTCCATAAACCTAGTTTCTTTATATTGTGTATTTGTCACATGTAATGTGAATGAGATAGCTCCACGTAAAGGGAAAAGTTAATTAAAAGACAGTTCAGATAATACTACACTAGAAAGCAGCAGTGATAAAATATGACACACACTGTAAAAATGTCTTAGCCAGTAGAATTAACAGAACACTTTTTGTTACACACTAGATTCGACAGGCGGAAAGAAAAAGATTTCACTTTTCTTTGGGTTTGAGAATTATTAATAGGCATAGGAGGTACTTCAGACAAGAGAATTTGAATGTTCCAATGTGTCTGTAGGTGGTTATACCCAGAAAATTATTGAAAATATGTGCATAGACAATAAATGCAAACTATATTGTATTTTTTAACATTCTTAAGGTAGATAGTATGAAATTTGAAACTTCTAAAAATCTATAAATTTGTATGTGTTTTATGAACGTGGATTAATTAAGAATTGTTATGTAAACAATGGTGAGTGGAGGACACTTGAAGTATTACCTTAAAACGTATCTATATAACAGCATTGTAGGCTTGTTTACTGGCTGTGTATCTTGCTCTTTGCCTTGCTGTCATCAATATTCATATTAATGTGATAGCTAAATTACTATTATTTCCCATAATGGATATCTGTCAATCTCAAATAGTTTAATCATGAGTCTCACCAGCTATGAAGCTTATTCAATAAGATGTCAAAATGTTCCATACATATTTCCTGTTCTCAAGAAACCATTTAGCTCTCCCTGATCTTCAGTCTCTCTGATCTTTTCATACTCTTCCTTGAACTCATTTTATCCCCTGACATGTCTCTAATATCTATTAGTTTTCTTCAATATTAGAAAGTAGCAAACAGTTACATATGGATATAATTAAAAAATATATCATCAAACACCAAATGCTTTCTTTGTGGTACTAGGGCCTGAAGCCTGTGGCACACTACCACTAGGTTATGTCTCCAGTCATTTTAATTTTATTTTTATTTTTAGACAGATTCTAATTTGCCCAGGGAGGCATCTAATTTGTCGTGCTTCTGTGTAAAGCTCTCGGATAAATGGAAGTACAAGTGTGTGCCGCTAGGTTCAGCTCAAAAACCTTCATTAATTTTATTTTTAAGTGAAGACACAAACCATGATCAATTTTATTTGATCATTTGCTGTATTCCTAGTTTTTACTAGTCTTCAGTGAACAGTACTCCTCAGTTATTATTATATTTAGAAATATGAAAAACTCAGGGGGATACACTTAATGAGAATTTTATTATGGCAATGGATATTGCTATTAAGATTTCTTGAAAAATGAATTGATATATAAAATATTAAATTTATTTCTATCTTTTGAAAATAGTTTGCCTTTGTTATAAGATGTTTGTGTAGAATAGCCATAAGACACTGTTACCTTTCCAAATCTTTTACCAGTACTACTGTACTTACCTCGAATACCCTAAGGCATTCATAGATCAATACTAATTGATCACAATTTATACTACTTTTGCAGTAATTCCAAAAGATATGTGCCTGTGTATTCTTCAGTTTTTAAATGCTATATGTTGTGTTTTATTACAGATGGCCTTAGAGAGGCCCACTTTCAAAACCAAACTCTATTTAATTTTTCAAGAATCAGATCTTAACTTCTGATCTTGTACATGAACGCTTATTTTCCTTTATAATACAATGTTTGATTCCTTCCCAAAATGGTGCAATAAAGTCACTCTTTACTATATGTCTATTTCACAGAGTAATTCAATGAAAACAATAATTGGAAATATAGTTTATTCACATTTAAACTAAAAAGATAAAAATTTTCAGGGGCCATAAAGATAAAAGTGAAACAGTTCAGTTTATATGTGGCATATCAGATAAGTCTTCCATGTGTTTTTGGGGTATGAGTTCACTTTTCAAACTCTTAATCTGAATTGATCCTGAGTAATGTTCTTTCTTGTGAATAATACCAAGTATTGTGGTGGAGTCATTGTATGTGAAGTACATAATTTCCCACTGACAGAAAGGAGATTTTTGGTACCCTAGAATCACAGCAAGGTTGAAGACTGGAGACCACAACATCCAATCAGGTTGAAGGGAGCAGTGGAGAGGATGTTTAGGTTCCTATGGGCCAAGTGAAAGCAATTGAAAATTTCTAAATAGGAAAGGAAAAAAATTAAAAACAGGGTCTCACTATGCAATCCAGGCTCAGTATTACAGACTAGGCTGTCCTCAATATTGTGGCAATTCTCCTGATTCAAACTCCCTAGTGCTGGGATTACAGGCATACACCACCACACCCAGCTTTGTGTGTGTGTGTGTGTGTGTGTGTGTGTGTGTGTGTGTGTGTGTGTGTGTGTGATATCAAAAGTTTTTAACCAGTTAACTTATTACCCATAAATTGTGGTTTCTCTCACTTGTCAAAACCACACTACTAAGGGTTACATACACAGAACCCCTGATGTGATGACCAGGAGGACAGAGAAAATTGTGGTGTTGATCCAGGCTGAGCAGAGTCTACAGGGAATCTAATCAAACAGACAGCATATGTCTGCTAGCAAGACTCATTGCTAGCAGGACCTTCCATATGGAAGTAGGATCACAGTCAGAGTTCAGGATTTCAAGAGTAGGAACCTGTTCCCCAGGAAGGAGCTTGTGCCTCCATCATTTCTGATGGCATCTAACACTTCACTTTTGGAAAATGGGTTGCTTTCCATGTGCTTCTTAATACCTGAACATGAGTCTTAAGCATTACAGTTAAAGGAAGCCATCAGTATCTGATGAACGACAAAGAATTTACATAGAAAAGTAAAGAGCTGTGGAATATTCATGCAGCACTTGGAGGACTCCCAACAAGTGCAGACTATTCGCCTCTGCTTTGAGGCCAACACTGCTGGACAAGACAGCAAAACTGGCCACTGATTTTTGGATTTTACAGGAGAATCTCAAGGTCAAGCATTCTCTCCAAAAAATTGTATACTTGTATGTGTTGAAGTATGTGTCTCATCACATTTCTTTGCTGAGGTAGCAAAGTGACAATTATCTAGCACCTTAGAATAATATTTATTAGCTTAAAGTCCTGTCAATCAAGAATCTGAGTACATTCAACTGTGTTTTTCAGTTAAGGTCCTATAAATCTAAAATCAAGGTCTTCTGGATTAAGATCTTACCTGGGGATATGAGACAGAATCTGCTTCCAAACTCATTCAACTTGTTGGTAAATTTACATTATTAATGGTTGTAGCACCAAAGTCCCTTTTTACTTACTAAATGCTTACTGTGAGTCATTCACAAAGTCTGGAAGCCACCTGCATTACTGGGTATATAGGCTCTCTCATTTTAAAACCTAGGAATGGTATGTTGAATATTTTTCATGCTTCAAATCTAAAATATTCTCCTACCATTTTCTTCTGCCATCAGCTGAAGAATGCTTTCTGCTTTGAAAGGATCACACTAAGTAGATTAGATTAGAATTGTCTGAATAAGCTCCATTTTCAAAACTGAGTGAGCACATAACATAGTACAATCACAAAAGTACTGTTTTAGTCACAGTTTTCAGGGAAAACAATTACATACAGGCCATAGAATTTATATTACTATATGATGGTAATGCAGTTTTAAATACCAAAGAGTGTAGGAAATCTTTCCACAGCAGGAAAGACAGAATATTCATCCAAGTGACTGGCTCCCACAGCAATGTCCTGCATGAGTCCAGGTGAAAAATCGAGAGCCTGCGACAGTGCCTCCCATGAGTCTAACTGGAAGTCTAGAGCCCACTACAAAGACTTATGCTGGTCTGTTTTATGGATCTGTGCTGGGAAGGCCCAAAGATCAGTGGTAGAAGCTAGAAAGTCTATGCCAGTGGGGTGAAGAATCTGTGCCAGTAGGTTGAGGGTTTTATACTTGAGCCAAAAATCAGTACTCAAAATAAGGACCAGGCTTTCCCTGAAAGTACCACAGCCATCCTCAGTGACAATAAGGTCCAGAGCTCTTCTGACAGTGAAAACAGTCGAGTACGTGTTAGTAAACCAGCATGACAAGCTTCTCATGGAGGTTAAACAACATACATCTTCCCCTCTGGAGCCAGGAAGCAATGTTCAACATAAGGACCAGAGCTCCCCCAAAGTGACAAGGTCTCAAGCTCCTCCGACAATAATCTCTGAATCCATATTGAGGAAGCTAGCCATGACAAGCTTCTCCAGGAGAATTAATCAATTCATAAATGACACTTAGGAGAACCCACAGTGCCCTGCTTTTCCATGCCACATCTAGTGATTTGTTCTGGCAGGATCATGCGAAGAAAGGAAAATAGGAGAAACAGTGCACAATGAGCTTTATTGCAGTTTCACTGAACAGTCTAGGAACAAGACCAGATGTATGATGTCAAAGCACAGTGCAGCATTATACCTGTACTATTGAAAGGGAAAAGGCCAAAGACAACACCAATAGTACTGAGATACAAATGCAGAGTGGATCTGAAGAGCCAAGGAGAGATCCCTACAGCATCATCACTGTGGTGTGCGTAGACAGGGGATAAGGGAGGAGCAAAAAGGTGGTGACTGGATCTTCAATGAAACTGTATAAATGGGCAAAGGATGTAAAAAAGATGAAGTGTAGCAACCTGACACTATTATGGATTGAACATAAAGGGAAATGAAAGTTGGAAAAAAGGCCAACCCTATCTCCTCTATGACATTTTTGTGCATTTGAACAAATGGTGTGTGCTATATGTGTTTTGTGCTCACAAAACAGAGATAAGTATATCCATCACGTTGGCTAATCTTTATTATCAGCTTGAAAAATGATGAGACTCCTGTGTTGTGAAAGGTGGGGATTTTAAAAGGTAATTGGATCCACAGCACATGGGAAGAGGTTTAAACATATAGGGAAGAGGAATATTTTGGGGAGGAGAAGGTGACATAAAAAAGTATTAAGATGTGTAATGTATATGTATGAAATACAATGAAAGTAGACATATGTATCACAAATATACTAATATGTGAATACTTTATAAAGGTGATTGGATGATGATAATCATCAGTGGAGTCATTCATTGGTAAGGTCAGTGGCTGAATGTTCTATTAGGAGATGGATTCTGGTTGGCATGACATGGAAGGACATAGTATTTTTCCCAACTCTTTTTTGTTTTTAACTCTGCTTTTTGGCTGCCATGGTATGTACAGCATTCCTGCTTGTCCATTCTACTCTAAAACCAGCCAACCATGAATCCTGTAAAAACTGAGCCAAAATACCACACCCCTCCTTAAAATTGTATGTGTCAGGTATTATGTCCAACAGTGGAAAAGTAATTAAGATAATTGACTTGGATCTACCTAGGGGATCAGTGAAGCACACTTATAGTTAGGTCTGGGTGGCTCATGAGTACATGACCTTGGGTATTTTATCAGGACTCTGGCCCTTTCATCACTGATGCTCATCTAAGCAAATTTGCTCCTTGGTTCAAGGGATTTAGCCCAATGGCACAAGTGCCTTCTTGGCAAGCACAAGGTTGTGAGTTTAATCTCCAGCACCAAAAAATTGCTTCTTGGAAACCAGATAATGAACACTTATCTTCTAACATGATGTTCTGCTTTACTTTAGACCACAGGAATAGAAACAGCTAATCTATACTGAAACCTTTGAAATGTGAGCCAAATAAAGCTTTCCTTCTTTAAATTGAAGAAGTCAGATACTTTGGCCTACCTAAGAAGCTGACCATACATCCATAAAATCACTGTGATGGTGTTACCACATCTGCTATGACCAAGACCAGTAAGATAAGGCCTGACTCAAGAACACAATGGTGAGATTGCACAGGAGAAGTGAATTATCTGAAAAGGTTGCACCTGTGCAACTGCTACAGGGTAAGAACCACATAAAAGCTGTAAATAAAACAAATGCAATCAGGGAAGACCAGCAACACTGTGATGTAACTTGGGAAAGGATATTGCAGTGTGCACAGGAGAAAACAATACTTAAGCCATCTAATTTGACAGGGGTTATTTGCAAGTCAAATAGGAAGAGCCTCACTCCATTAATTCACTGAAGTAGCTGGTTTGAGGATGTGAATGGAGAAAATTGGTAGGAATTCCACCATTGTCCAGAATGGAGTAACTGGAAAGATACTTATATATGCACTGCTCTGACTGACAGTGTTCCAGATCACATACCATTTGGGTGACTTTGATGCAAGCAATGCAGTTCCTCCCAAATCCATAAGAATTATAATGCTGCTCCAGGGCCCCAAGAGAATTACAAGTCTGTCTTTAAGATAGTGTGGTTTATAGTCACAGTATCATCAAACATCTCACCTACAAGAGACCAATGTGTTTTGCAAGGTGTGAGATGACCTGTTGGACACTGGAGAGGTTTTAATAGAAAGCCAATTCTCTTCCTATCCTGCTGAAAGCCTGCCATATGTTTGTCTCATTGTATATATCACCGAAAACTTTCAAAGCAATTCTGAATCTTCAGACATTAGAAATGTCCACGATACATAATTTGGTATAAAAATACACAACGGTGACACTGAAATATTGAGTACAAATCAAGTCAAAGCCCCAAATTCAGCCCAGATCATAGTGACTAAAAGTTGTCAAACAAAATCTGGAGCCTTGATGGATTGAGCTGCAATAATAACAGAATGGGTCACAGAACAACCCTTGCCACAACTGGCAACTTATTGACCACTTCTGCTGCTAAGGTCAGGAAATCAATGAGCTGTGAACAATGACTTGTCTTCTTATCTCTGGAAGTCATCCTGCAGACTGACCTGTACAGCATTAGCTAAAGGTCTGCAGGAGCACACACCATTCTGGGGTGCCTCTCTTTGTGCTCTGGAAACTGAGGAGTCATCTCAGCTTCAAGGTTAGAGACCTGACATTGGAAAGAAACATCCTTTCTCTCTGCAGAACTACCATTTAATCAGTTGCCTTTTGCCCTATTTCACTGGCTGTGTTAAATGTTCCATAGGTAAAATAATGTAAAACTATAAGCCAAATCAATTGTCACGCATATAAAATAAAAATTTTCACATGTTTAACTGGAGTGAACGCTCATGAAGAAAGCAGAGGAAGTAAGTTTAGAGGACAAAATAAGTGACCTTGAGAGGCAGAAGCAAGTTTTAGCAAGGTCAAAGTTTCATCTGCTATGCAAAGCACTCACTCACAGGAGTATGGGGAAGCAGCCATCTAATCAATATGCTCCATTCTAATTCATAAAGTCCCCATGTTGCATTTGCTGGGGGCATGAGGCTAGGCACTTTTTTTTTTTTTTTTTTTTTTTTTTTTTGTCTTTTTCCTTTTTATCGGTATTGGGGATCGAACTCACGACTACCTACTTGCAAGGCAGGCACTTATACCGCTGAGCTAAACCTCCAGCCCCCAAGGCTCTTCTTTTACATTCTTGTTCTCACAAAGAGGAAGCACTTTTCTCTGGGTAGGGTATGAGATGTTCTAGTTCATTATCATAAAGATAACAGTTCCATACAGGAGGAGCCAATTTCATATAATTCATTTCCCCAGAAGGAGGCCTTTCATTTCTTAACACTCATCCTGCTAGGAGCCTTCTCTTCTCACAAGGCAGTCAGCCTCTTGCTCTCAAAATCCCAGCATCAGCTGCTTTCTCCAATCCACACAATGACATTCTACAAATTACCACACTCTTTGCAGTACTGAGGGGAACCGCTGGTGTGGGACAGCAAGATTTCGGTGCATGGAACAGACTAGTGAATGAAATGAGGCTCTCATGGACTATCTGCATGTTCTGGAGGTCTCTTCTGCTGTTCCCCTTCCCCAGAATCCAACAACAATAACAGTTCCTGAAAGAGCTGGGGACTAAAATACTCTCTACAAAATTATGGCTTTGGTGCTACTTCCACTAATTTGATTCTGAACTATTCCTAGTCACATTCTTGATGACAAGTTCATTCATGAAATTTCTCTAGAAGTGACATGACCGGACTATTGAACATATATTACAGAAGAAATTAGCCTCTCCATGAAAAATTGTTCTGTCTTTTAGGATTTGAGGGGGAAAATAAAATTCTCAATGAGAAGAAAGTTTTCTGAGGTTGTCTTGAACAGATACTCTCACACTATTCAAAGTGTGATGCTTTCTGTTATCTGTCTCTGCCTTCTGGAACTCTTTAAGGTATTCTTGCGCTGCCTGACAACCTGATTCCTGCACTGTGCTGCCGATTACAAGATAAGTATTGGACAGAGTCTATGCTTTTAGGATAATCTACTACACTTTGTGTACATTGAGAGTTTGCTATACTGTGATCACACAACTTCTGTCTTCTGAGCAGTCATCTCTTTTGCAGCAACATAGTTCTTTATATAAATATACTTATTTTTAATTCCTGGGCATGTGATATTATTTTTTAAAGGTCGGCATAAAATGTGAAAAATATTCCTTAAATGTCATTTATTAGCCAATAGCCTCTTGTCATGAAAAGTAAAAGCAAAGAAATTTCCAAATTTAAGTAAAGATTCTTAATCACAATGACAGGGCAAATACGGCACTTCGTTTTCCAATTCTAAATTATTCTCACCAAGGACCTTCAGCCTTTGACTAGTTCACAGCATTGCTGTAATGAAAACAACTATTGACTCATCCCCTCCCACACCCTGTGCAATACTCAATAAAGGGCTTCTGCTGAAACTCATCCTGGCTGTATGTAGCACACTCTGAACCCACCCCCAATTCCCCTCTGTCTTCCTACTGCAGTACAAACACTGAAACTTCCAACTGCCCGAGGCCTTCCCTTGACAACCAAAATTCACTCTTCCCATCCAGGCCAACTTTAAGAACCAAAGGATCAAGGTCTTGGGAAGCAGTCCTTAATCAATGACTGATATGTAAATATCCCAGTTCCTGTCTCCCTGAGAAGAACAAACTCTGAGGACCCTGCACCACTTAGATTTCTTGATTTTCCTGGTAAGACTGAGTTCCAGTCATCAACCCACAATGCTAATTTGCTTAGGTACCATCATTTCCCTGTCTCTCCAATCCTGTGTTTCCATATAACTATAACACTTTAATTCTTTGTCCAATTCACTTCTCTGTAGTCTAAATTCATATTCCACTTCTTCAACCTCATCCAGGTGAAAATTTGTGATCCCATGTGATAATTTAAATACATCAAACAATCATACAAAGAAAAGCAGTGTAGCTAATTATTTAATTGTAAAAGACATTAGAAATGTAAACTTTACCTTTTCTTTTCTTATAATATTTAACAAGCAATTTATAAAATAATATGCATATAATGTATTGTGGGCAGGTAAGATATTGAAATATAACACAGTACATATATTTTAGCAAATACTTGTTTTTGCCAATAACAGTAAAAGGAATGTGTAGAACCAACATTGCATCAGGATTAGGAAATGACTACAGTTGATAAACTAATTATTACAATAATATGATAGTATTTCTGTAACATTAGTAAAGATATTATGCATAGGGCTGGGGATTTGGCTTCGTGGTGTAAGTACCTGCCTGGCAAGTGCAAGGTCATGAGTTTGATATCCAATACAAAAAATATTATGCATAAAATAGAAAAAAGAAGAAAATCTGGATCAATCCACGTAGAAATAATATTTGTATACTACATTAATTAACCTCATACATATCTGAATTTAACTCAGAGGCCTTCAGGAATATATGCTACATCTTGTAGCAACCACTTAAAAAAACCCTGAAAATTATAGTGGAAAAAATGATCAAACAAATGAATATGCTAAATTAGAAAACATTCACTCAGTATGAAATGGTGTAATAAAAGATGAACAGAAGTAAAAAAAAAATCATGGGGTATAATGAAAATAAAAACTATTATATAAATCCAACTATTGAAAATGGCATTAAATACAAATGATTAAATGTTCTAATGAAAAGGTATAAATTATCAGGCTAGATTAAAAATATGATCAAACTATAACTTGTGTACAGGAGACTTATTTTAGATTCAAGTTCACAAATGCATTGAATGTGAAAGATAGATAACAATCAAAAGAAGGCTGAAATAACTATACTAGGATAAGTCAAAATAGACCTAAAATGTTTTTATAGGTGAAGAACAATATTTTATGATAAAAATACCAGTCATTCAGGAAGATATACGATTTAAATATATATTTCTTTCACAATTCCAGGGAACTATTTTGCAGGACTTCAAAAACTAATTTTATAATTCAGATGGTGTTGAAAGAACACACAAAAATACAACACACTACTCAAAAGTAAGGGTAAAGTAGAAGTATGTATTCTTCTTAATTTCAGAAATATAAAGCTATAGTATGTAATGTAAGACAAAATAATGTTGCTACAAAGAAAAATATATAGATCAGTGCAATAGAATGAGATTACAGAAAACTCGTACATCTATAGACAAGCTGATTTTCAATAAGAGTAATGAGACAATTAAATAGGGGAGAGAATGTTCTTTAAACAAAGAGATGAGCAATAATTCTTAGAAAAAATCATAGGAGTAAATCCTGGTGAACTTGCATGTGGCAATGAATTCTTAGATATATTGGAAGAACCAGAAACATTAGAAAAATTAGAAAATTCTGTCTTTATTAAATTAAAATATTTATGCTTTAAAGGACATTATTAAGAAAGTGAAAAGTCATGCAAAGATATTTTCATATCACATATCTGGTAAGTTTATCTTGAATGTATAAAAAATTCTTACCATTAAACATTGAGTGTACACATAACACTATAGACAAAGATTATAAGTAGGCATTGCACCAGACATACACAAATCGGAAGTAGGCACACAGTTGTTACTTATTACTCATTACAGAAATACAAATAAAAACTAGAACTTACAACCACGGAAGTAATGGAAATCAAAGTCAGACAACATGCACTGGTCACAATTTAGAAAAATAAGGACGCTCATACATTCCTAGTGAGAAAGAAAAATAGCACAAATACTTTGGAAACAGTCTGGCAATTCCTTAAATAATTAAACATTACCGAATGATACAGTAAGTTCACTGTTAGGCGTGTGCATGAGATTAAGTGAAATAATATATCCATACAAAATGTGTACATAAATGTTTATGAAAATACTTCATATCTAGAAGAAGAGATTTAAGTGCCTATCCACTGATGAATGGGTAAACAAAACATGGCATAAACATACAGCTGATCATTAACCACCAAAAAATAAAGAATTGATACAGAATATGAGATGTATGAATCTGGAAAGCACTATGCTAAGTGAAACTAAACAGTCACAAAAGATTACATGTTATTGTGATTCACGTGTAATAAAGTGCAAAATAAAGGACCTTGAAGACAGAGAAAGTAGATTACAGGTTGTTTAAAATTAGGCTGTGAGAGCAGAAGGAGTTTAGGGAGTTAGTTATTATTAAAAGTTTCCTTTATGTAATCGCTAACGTATTCTAAAATTGTAGCAGTGATTGTATATATTTGCAAATATACTGAAAAGTATTGAATTATTCACTCCATATGGGTAAACTGTGTGATATGTGAATTGTATCTCAATAAATTTGTTTTTTTTAAAAGAGATAGTTAGAAGCTATTTTTAAATGTTAGAATTTTCCCTGGAAAATCAGATAATACTAACAATGGAAAAAAAGAGACACCTGGAGAATTCAACACCAAATCTAAAATTAGAATACTTGCTTGCAAATCTCAGACCAGCCCCTAAATTACTTTTTTAAACAAGTTATTTCAGTGAACTTTAATTTCAGAGGTAAATATAAAATAATTTTGTTGAAATGAGCTTTTTTTCCTGTTCTGCAGGAGTTCTGTTTATTATTTTAAATATATTGTTATTTTCATGTAATACAAGTAGATACAAATCAAGAAAATATAAAATACCACATGGTCTTGGAGAAAATGCACACTTTCCTTATGCACCAGTATTCTCATCCATTAAATGGAAATAAAAAACATAACTAAGATAGTGTTTTGACCACAAATTGTAGAGAATATTTCCACTTCATCAATAGTAAAATAAGATATAAATGTACAGCCTTTTTGTATTATTGTCTTTATTCCGTAGATCTCATTATGCAAAGGAAAAAAACTGAGTAATTATATTTTTATGGTATTGGAAGTTCAAATTCTTGGTTCATATTTTGACAGGCAGAGATAAGATTTTGTTTTAGTATGTTTCCTTACTTTAAAACACAATACATGTGATCTATAGGAATACATAGTACTCCATTTTCATCTTTTCACTATCACAGTATGTTTGTTAAGATAGATGACAGTGAATGCACTCAGCAGGTAAACCAAAAAGAAAGAGCATTGTATAGGAAAAATGGTGCACACTGTCTTCAGATATGGCTGAGACTTGCTTTAATACTCCTTAATGCAGCTTTGATTTTCACTTCGTTGCATTTATTCCTAGACTAGTTTTGACAATTGGAAGCAAAGATGATGCTATAGATCCACAGTTTTCAGGAGCTATTAATTTTAGAAACAAAAATGTCTCTCTACCTCAAAAGTTGCATGAAGTACTGGAAAAAAAATTCTGATTGGCATAGCTGAGCCATCATCTGCCCAACTCTTAACCAATATTCTGTATATGTAGGTGCATGCATACATGCATATGGGTAAATTTGGACACACTTACCATGAGGAAGGAGGAGCAAAGTTTAAGATGTTTAGAGCTCTGACTCTGAAATTAGGTTTGCTGGTTCAAATCTTGAATTCAGTTAACAAGTTGGGTGAACTTGAAACAAATATTGCAGAACTCTTAGACCCCATTTCCTAAAGCATTAATATGGAAATAATAAAAGTGTCTATATTAGACTATTTCAGTAAGAAGCAAATGCGTTCATTATGATGAAAAAAATAGTACAAACCTGTCACAGAAGTTGTGTAATTTTAATGTCTATTATTTGTAATTATTACAAGGCAAATACATTTGAATGATAGGATGGCATCTCCTGAGAAAAAATTAAGCTAGTTCTTTCATAAGCCTGTCTGTGGCACAAAAATCATTATTTACTACAAACATTTACCTGATGGTAAATATCTAATAAGAAAGAGTGGTACACCAAAAGTAAAACAGAATGAGAATGAGAGACAAAGGGAGAGAAACAGTTTTCATCCTAAATTTTAATGTGTAAATTCTGAGGGAACAGGGACAATCTAGAAACTTCACTTCGGGAACTGCACCAGTCACAGTGTGTACAGTTCTGCCTCTCTGTGATATTCTGACCTCTGCATATTTATCTTGTCTTGCTTCATGCTCTGATTTTCTTCGTGAGGTAGAGCCACTGTGTCTCATCAAATGAAAAGGCTCCAAAATCTGCAGCTGTGTGTTTCTGATGACTCCTGATTTCAATGTGATGCATTTTTATTTTAGAATAGATGTCAGTTTTCATCAGCACCAATGTCCTCACAACATAATATGATTAAAGATATGCAAAGAACTTCTTACCAGATAGTTTTAATTAGATGCAGGTCTTGGGTGGGGAGGTATCTTCTAATTGGTTGTGAGGTAATCAGGAGAAATTGCACTTGATTATATGATGTACATTTATTTCTAAAATTGCAGGGCCAGCATTTACTGCCACAAGATTTCAAGGTGTCAGATACTCAGCTTTTTTTTTTTTTTTTTTTTTTTTTTTCCTGAAAGGTACTTCCTCTGTCTTTTCTTTGATTCTCCTCTTGCTTTTTCATATTCACAACCTAAAGACAGTCAGGAACTTTGCTTTATATTGTAAGTGGACTACCAAACAGTTAGAGAATACATACAGAACAATTATAAAGTACACAATAGACAAATACCATAGCAAACACACAGGTGTCAAGCAGTTTTAATAAGAAATCATTGGGAAATGTCACAAGTATATGTGTTAGCATTAAAGGTAACCTATGATCTACTAGAAAATTGATCATAACAGTGTCTGACTTCTACACAAGCAAAGACTTTAGTGATATTACTTGAACTGGTAGAAAATCTGAAGACCAACTATAGACATAAATCTATTTGTGTGCAGTTGCTTCTGTGAGCGTGTGTGTGTATGTGATACTGAGGATTCAAACTAAGACATTTCTACTCAGCTACGTCTCTACATCATTTTATATATAGTTTTTTTTTAGTTCATTTCCACTGTCATGACTCACTTGTTTATAGATTCACGAAGACTTTCCTCAGTGATTAACTATAACTTTCTATCTGTGATTTGCAAGTGTCATTGTAATGTCTTTTTAAATACATATGAATAAACCAAATTCATTGCTATGACTGGAGAGGGCTTGTCAGACGTCAAATTGATACCAATATCTACTAAAGTAGAATCAAGTTTTGCTCATATGTTAGTATTCAATATTGAGTGATTTAAAAAGAATACGGAGGCTGAAGTGCTACAGTTGTGCTTTAGACCTAATGACCAGGCCATCAAATTATCTGAGTAACCATAGATAGTGCTAAGGTCAAGAAACTGGGACTTTCTGTCTCTGTCTGCATTTATTAAAAATTGAACAAAACCTGAATTTTGTGTTCAGGACTTCTAAATGGCTGTGTTCACATAGAATTGTTTGTCATGACCTCACTGCCCTTCATAGAGGAAATAATAAGGGAGAGGAAACAGTCATTCAAAGTTCAATCCAAAATTCTAATAATGAAAAAGTACTGGTAGTTGAAATGTAACAACAGGTAATTTGGGTCCAAAATGATTACAAAAGTTCAAGCGTAATCCAAATTTGGAGAGAAGATAGCAACCGGGAAATTTAATGCTTAATTTATTCAACATAAACAGCTAGAAAATAAATTCAATACTAAATCAGAGCACTGTTATTATCTTCAAGAAAACCCATTACAAAAATTATTCTATTTAATTCCACAAAAACAACTTGACATTGTATATTTGTAGTTATTCACTAAGCTGATCAATGAGCAAAATAACAAGCTGATATCATCCTAATAATTCCAACAACAATATTTGAGTAGGAAAGTTCCGAAACAATTGGTCATCTAACATTTATTCTGTCTTGTAACCACGTGCCAGTAAAGATTGCTTACTTGTTCTCTCAGGATGTATATCAAAGTCTCTACTCACAGGTCAGTTTATCAACAATACATATATCTCTTGTCTCAAATTAATTTTCTTGAAGTTTTAGAGAATTTTGTTTGGAAGTGTTCTCCAAGTAAGCTAGAATGGAGAATTTTACCTGTACTTAGTTCTGGTAACAGGGAAGAGAAGCTAGAGACTTGTGTTCACGTATGGAGTAGATGATTTTTGTTCCTGATAAAGGACTGTAAACATGGCTAGGTTGAATAGGAGCACTATAACAAGAGTAGCAATTACAGGCATTTTGTACTAGTTTGTACTGCATGGTGGTCTGTAGGGTACATAATACAAATAGATATCAGTTGCTAATAAACAAAACAAATAGATTCTTCAATAATTAAAAGGAAATTGTAGCACTCTGGTCACTGCATGAAAAAAAAATAGATCAGGAAATTCAACTTCTGTGTAAAATTATAGCTCAAATACTCCTGCTCCAAGTTGCTTCATGTCTTAGATGTTAGTAATACACTTTTATAAAATGAGAAAACGGAGCTTTTTCTTGTTTTTTTTTATAGCTGCAACACATCACAAAATAATTTCAAATCTGTTGGTCAGTAGATAAAAACATTTCAAGTTGCATCTCAAATAGCATAGTTTAGTTTTCTTTGGGTTTAGCTGAGTCATTTCTAGAATGTGCAATTAAAACTTTTTGAACCAAGAAATAAACATTTGAAATACAATATTTCAGCTTGTGGTCATATCTGCAAATCCTCAACAAAATGCCTTAGTAACACATATTTTTTTTTAATAAAAAACAAGTTTAGGGAACTATAGACACACGAGAAGAGAAGACAATGAAGCATACAACTTTGATTTTTCATTGATCAAGGCAAGGATTTCTTATAGCTGTTGGAGAAACATTCTTTTTATTTTAATGAGTTCTGAGCAAACAACACGAGTCCTACAGACATACTCTCTTCAGAATTAAATGGAAAGAACTTTAAAAAATGAGATCATAGAAATTTAGGAGCCTCATATTTTTACTTATTTGTCCTGCTATTAAAATGCCATAAATCTGGTAACTTATAAGCATGGTAGTGTTTTATAGTTCTGGAATTAAAGCTGATTCAATGTCTGGTGAAGTTATGATATCTGGTTTAGAGATAGTGCCTTCTTTTTGTCTCCTTGCATGATATAAGGAGTAAAGAGTGTCTCTCAGAACTCTTTTATAAAGACAAAAGTCATTCACACCTCTCAAAACCGTAGGATTTGGGCTAAAAATTTCAAGTATTAGTGAACACAAGCATTTAGAATATAGCATTTTTCATATCTATATGCAAAATTAATTAAATAAAAATACATCAATTATTTAGCTTTCTGTAATATAGATGCAATTCAGAAACATTTTCTACCACTAAGTACTGTACCACTAAGTTATATTTTCAAACTGATGTGAAATTTCTAGTTCTATTGCATATGTAATAGATTTTAAACTACACACATCCTTAATCTATTATTTTTTTACTAATATTGGTTGGACCCACAAAATAAGAAATTGTAAAATTTGTAAAATTGAAACTGTATCAGAGAAGATGTAGACATTGAACACATACCTTAGGGATATTCTACATGCTACGATATTTAGTTGTTAACATTTTTGGCAAAGATGTACTTGGTTTTATGTTAAATCCTCATTTTAACAGGATGTTTAAACAACTGGTCAAGATGCTTTTCATTCTAGTAAATAAAATATGTATGTACAATTATTCTGGCAAATTGTTAAACAAATAGTAGAATTGAAGATAGCAGAAATATATACTGTCTGCCTACTCACCAGTCAGGGCATCCTAGTGCAGGTTTGTGGTGTCAAGGCACATAATGATAACTTGATCTACTGCCTGAGTAGTGAAGTAGCCAGGAAATAAATGTTAGCAGTTAAAAAGGTCTCAAATAGAGTAAAGTTAAAGAGCACAAAATCATCATACAAAAAACAGTAGCAATGTTCTGTTTTAATAATTTATTATCCAGAGAGACAGAGACAGAGAGAGAAATCAAGGGCCATGTATATCACTAGCTATGCTCTGCTTGGATTAAGGCCTCCATAAAGGAATAAAGAATGGCTGCTAAATATTCATCTATAAGAAAACAAAATGACGAAACCAGGGGTTTGAAACAAACACAGAAATCTCTTCATTATGTCTATTTTTATTTTTAAAAAACACAGCTTCTGACCTGTATTTCAACTCAGGAAAGACTATGGTTAGTCATGGTACAAAATGTGATCATGTACATGAAATTATCAATCACTATTGAGTGATTATTTCATGATACCTTGGCTGTGTGTAGCTGACGTTTACCAACACTTAATTACATAAATGATTTCACAGGCAATTGCCTCAGTCGTGCATAACATCTACTTTATTGATATTTCTCATCTATGGTCCAATGAACAGTCGTATTAATTGATTGTGGAAGAACAGACATTACACTAACCTACCTAAAAATAGATTGTTTCAGTATTATATCTCTTAATGAACAGTGTGACAATGTTGACATCATATGTGAATGCTTCTAAAAGGACATCTATTTTACATAAGGTTGGTAAATACAAAAGTAAGCAAGATGCTCTAGTCTGTAGATGTAATCAATTTCTTTTTCAAGTTTCATGACCATAATTTTGTTTCAGTGAATAGAAGCCCTGGTGTTTAGGCTCAAGACCACCATGAACTTCTTCTCAATAAAGTTAAATTAGATATTGCTAACTGCTGGGAGCCCAAACTATGAAAACAAAACAGAATACTAATGTTATCTTTCTTTGGGAAAGGTCATTCATGTTTCTGGTAATTATCCAGATCTACCAACACTTAATTATCAAAAATTCCTACTTTAGCAAAAACAGTTCCAGACAAATGATTGCTGCAAAAAAGTAGATTAGGGGAAAATTAAGGTCAGTCTTGCCTTCCATGATAGACAATGGATAAAACATTATTATCATTCAAAAATATGTAAATGGCATAAGGATTTAAAAATCATGTTCCGCATATATTGAAGACAATCTATATTCCTCTGGAGGGAGATGGAAACACTGGTTATGCACATAGACATTCAACTCCGTATTAATCTTATTTTATTTTTCTAGAGGCACAGTTTTGGATTATTCACTGTCATCCTTGGATGGCAAAGGTATGGTTGCGGTTTTCTTGTGCTGTGTCCCTGACCATAACCAGCTGTCAAACTCCACTAATTGCAAGCCAGTTGCTAGAATATTTTGAACAGTACTCTGGGATGTATATTCCTTTCCAAATGAATCCAAACAACTGTGGTTTCCTTACCTCTATAGTTTCTGAGATTGCTATTTGATTTGTTCTTAGCCTCACAACTAACTGTCTTCATTTCCATATCCTCTCCTGCAAACTAATCAGTTTATAGTCTATGTTGTTTCTTCACTCAGTCCCTGAATTTCTTCTCAATTAAAACAATCATTACTGACTATGTTTGAGAGTGTTTTTAAGTTTATTTTCATCCATGCTGCTTTGCAAATATAGTCATTGTTATTGGGGAAAGATTTTTGATCCAGGTTTCCAGAGATGGGGATGCAAACAGTGATATGCTTCATTTTGAGCACGTAACTGCTCTATAAGTCGACATAGAAAATGGTAAGGCACCAGTGGAACCATCTTAGCATGGACCAGAAAAGTATTACTGATGATTCTCATTTTCAAACAGTGCTACAAGCAGATTGGTACCTCTCTTCTATGAATAAGGGTTGACAATAGCAAGGGGCATCCCCATAACACGTACACAACTTAACCCACATTTGCACAAGACTTAGCATGAGAAAATGGCAGCTATTGACCAAATGAGAGACGCTGAAACCCTATCTCATCTGGAAAAAAAGCCCACAACCAAGATCTGAAGGAAGCAAGGCCCCTGTGTTCTTGGCTGTAGCAGCCTGAAACAGAATTTTCACATCACTGAATTGGGAGGAATAAAGGAGTGATTTTATTTCAAAAACCACAAAATGTCCCCTTTCTTACTGAAATTTCATCAAATTTCTTACATAGATTTTTTCAGTTACTTGTGTGTTTAGGTCCATTTCCAGAAGTCTTAAAATGTTGTTTTTTTAAATTAATTGCATTGATGTCATTGGAGAGTGTGTCAGTAGACCACCTGTTGTTATCATATTAGAAACCAGTTTCCCTTTGTCATCTCTTCATTACTCATCATTGCTCTTATAGCTTTTATCTAGACATCCCCTTAAATCCTCATGTGCTCATAGATGGGGCTTTGGATAGGTTACTGGATCATGGATATGTGATACTAAATTAACCCACTAATGGTTTTATAGCTGGGTGTAATACTGAGAGGTGAGCTCTGGTGGTAAGAGATCCGTCCCTGGGCATGGCCTGGAAATATATGGAAATATATGCTGGAATATATGGAAATGTAAGCAATCAAGGGAAAACCTTGATTGCTTGCTTCTTCTTGTCTGAAATGTCTTGGATTGTTTCTCTTCTGCTATGTCACCTGATTTGAGAGCAGCCAGTTGACTGAAATTTTGACAAACTGTGAACCAAAATCATTTTGTCTAAGGAGTATTGGTAAACGGAGATATTTTTGACTAGGTCTAAAGTGATGTTTTTTGTTTGTTGTTATAGATATATCTCATGTTGCGTGGAGGGGTAAAACTGACAGTACAGGAAACAAACAGTGACAGATGTATTGATGGCTGTGTTGTTAATCAATGCAAGGGTTTTCTTATCAGTTTTGGAGATGGTGGAGGTAGGGGCATTGTGGGAACTTGTAGAAAGGGTAGAGAGAGAGGGTGGGTTTGACTTGGAGTTATTTGTTGTATTTTGTAGTACTGGAGAATTTTGGTTTGAATTTTGGATTTTAGGTCGGAAACAGTGAGGTTGAATATTGTAGATTAGCATACCAGTAAAATCACATGTTTTAAAAGAGAATGAGCAGAAATAGCAGAAGAGGGAGTAAGACTGAGGGCTTTATTTTAGGCAGTATAAGGTGTTTGAGGCTAAAATTTTAGTGAAGAATAAGAGAGTTTTGGTATTGTAGGGACAGATTATCTTCTGTAATGTGACATTGAAGTTGAGAAACAGCAGTAAAAAATGACGGGGAAGTAAAAAGAATACTGGGGCTATGAATGGGTGAAGTGTAAGTGGGTAGGTCTTGTGATGAAGTGTGTGTGTAAAATTTGATTTTTATCTAAGTGTGTCCATGAAGTTCACAGGTTGGAAAACAAGCAGGTAAGTGTCTCTGAGGAGAGGTTTTGGCACAAAGATGATAGTTGTGACTTGATAAAAAATATTTCTTTAGAGTGCGATTAGTAGTAATTGGAGTTAGAAGTTACATAAGGCTTGAGTGTCTACATGAAAGTAGTTATGCATATTAGTGATGATGTCTAAGGCTTGATGATCTAGGAGAAGCATCTTTGATTTTTGGAAAATTTGTCTCTCAGTGTTTTGGCTATAGGTGGGGTTGTGAATTAATTGTGGTTGTTTGGGTGAATATTGAGGTGAGGGCAAGGTGTTTGGGATATGAAGGAGAAGATGAGACAAATATGGCTATTGTGTAACTAATTTGGCCTGTGTCCAAAATGGTATTATCCTGAGGGATAGAGTCTGTTGATGTTTGGTGTCTCTTACAGTGGATGACTGACATCTGTGTTGGAAGGTGTATTATCTCTAGCATTTTGAGAACAGGTCATCTCACATCTTGCATTTGCGAGTGAGAGATACTTTAGTGATGGGGGTCTCTTAAGTATTAATTATATCTCTTTTTTGCCAATTGGTATGAGAGTAGAAGATGCTAAATGTAAGCTTGAAGTCAATATAGATGTTTATGATTTTGCCTTTAGTTAGTGTAAGGGCCTATGTAAAGGCAATTATTTTTATTTTTGTGAAGATGTTTTGGGTGGCAGTGGGCTTGTATCCATTACTTTTGAACCATTGATTATAGCATATTACATCCTCTTTTTAGTATTTGTGTTAGTTGTATTATCATCTATGACCCATGTATCAGAAGCTGTAGAAAGAATAATACTGTTAATGTAAGGGAAAGAGAGTAGGAATCATCCGTAGAACCTCAATATAATTGTGGACAAGGGTCTAGTCAGAGGTGAAAAGTAAGGTGACTGAAGCCAGGCGTAGTGGCTCACGCCTGTAATCCCAGCACTTGGGAGGCTGAGGAGGGAGGACCTTGTGAGTTCGAGACTAGCCTGGGCTACAAAGTGAGCTCAAGGCTAGCCTGAACTGTATAAAGAGACCGTGTCTCAAAAACACACAAACAACAACAACAAAAAAAAGTAAGGTGGCTGAGTTGAGGGAGCTGCTGACAGAGATGGTGATGTAGAATGTTATATGAGAATTAAGTGAACTTGTGAATGGAAATGAGCCATTAAGGCAGGAAGTGTTTTTTGTGAAATAAGTCATTAAGGCAATAGGGTGAGTGGACTGTGATTAACTGTCTTAAAGTGAACTCTGTGGCCCCTTGTGTTAGTGTGGCTGCTAAATCAAGTGCTCAGAGGCAGAGAGGTCAGCACTGTATTATGTTGTTTAGCTATTCTGAAAGGTAGGCTACTGCTTGGAATGAAGGTGTGTGTGTGTGTGTGTGTGTGTGTGTGTGTGTGTGTGTGTGTATCCTAAAACTCCTACAGCATTATGATCTTGAGAGGTAGAAAGCTTGGGTTGGGTTAGGGAAAGTGAGAACTGGGGCCTCTTTTAGTTTAGAAAATGAGAAGTGTATACGAGTTGCAAGATTGAAAGTCTCTTACAGGGAGCCTTTGGACACCTTTTAGAGAGTTTAGGCTAGTGTAGCAAAGTTAGAAATCCAGAAATGAAAGAATTTTTCTAAACCTAGAAAATATAAAACTTGTTGTTTTGTTAGTTGGCAGCTAGAGATCAAGGGAATGGGCTTTGTGGTCTGAGGTTATAGAAGGGGTGGTGAGAGGGAGACCCATATATTTAATCTCCCATATGCTGTATAATTAGATCATATGATGGAGAACAGAGAAGACCATCTCTGTATTGGAGAAGAGTGTTAGATTTAAGATTAAGAGCTGTGAGATCAGCAGCAAGGGCTTTGACAGGTAGGTTTGTCAAGTCAGCTGTGTATATTGGAGAGTGTCTGGATCTGTTTACGTAAAGTCAAAGAGATCTTGGCAGTAGGGCTATAAAGGAATAGTGAAAAATGTACCTAAAAGGCTTAGTACCAAAAAATGAGAGGTACATGGAAGAATATGAGACATTATGTTGTAAGGCTTTGGTACCACTAGCTGAATTGGCATTACTGCATTGTTAATAGCTTTGAGGTCTTAGATTAGGTAAAAGAGCCGTTGTATTTGAGGACAGGGACAATAGGGGTGTTGCAAGGTGAGTGGGTGACCTTTAGAAATCCATTAGCAAACAAGTGATGGATTTTAGGTTTGAGCCCCCATTGGTGTTTAGGGATTATTGGGTAATGAGGAACACAAACGAAAACTGAGGGGTGTTTGAGGTGATTTAGCACTGGAGTAATGTGGATGTCATGAGTGGGACTGGAGGTACCCCATACTATAGGGTGGATCAAGGAGGAGGGAAGGGAAAGTGTTGAGTCAGTGGCACATGACAGTCAGGTTCAGAGGATGAGAGCTGTGAGAAGAAAGATGGTGTAAGAGAAATTAAGTTTTTGGAGAAATTTTTTATCAAATGAGGTATAAAACAGATTGGGATAATAAGGCAGTTGTGAGTGAAAAAATAATCTGGAGGGGTCATGTAGGTATATTGTTAACTCCCACAATAAAGACTGTAGACCAGGAACCTCAGCCTGAAAACATAGGCAAAACACTATAGGTGGCCTCCATGTCAACAAGAAATGAGAGAGTTTTACCTGATATGTGCAGGAAGATTTGGGGCTGAGAGATAACTTAGTGTTGTGGACCCTGAGCCCCATAAATGCTCTTTAAGGAGGATGTTGAGCAGAACAGCCAGTGATGAGTCTGGAGGTGGCTGTGATATCATATCCTATGAGGGCAGGGATGTTGATGACTTATCTGCTCTTTGGTGGACAAGGCAGTTGCACTGTCAGTGACCCTCTTGGTTGCATATGAGACAAGTCCCAAGTTGTGGCCACAGGTCAGAGCAGGTTCTTGTCCAGCATCTGTTGCCTGTCCCATTTGAAGCATAGGGGTGGGCCTCGGTTTTTAGATTTTTTTTCAGTTTAACTTTACTGACAGCCTATTCCACAACTTTCAACCTCACTATTCCTTTCTCCCACACACATTCCAAGCTAAAATTCAAATTTCAAACCAAAATTCTAAAATGCTACAGCACAAAACAAATAACCCAAACTCACACCCAACCTCTCTCTACCCTTTCCATGAGCTCCTATACAATGCCCCCATCTCCATCTGAATCATCTTCAAAAATAGTTTAAAAAATCTTTTCAATGACTAACTACATATCCATCAATACATCTGTCACTCTTTATTTCCTGTACTTTCAGCTTTGCTCCTCCACACAAACATAAGGCATAACTATAACAAACAGAAAGTATCACTTTATACCTAATGATCAAAAATCTCCTTTCAAAAAAACTCCTTTCACCAATACTTCCCAGACAAAATATAGAGATATGCCTTTTATGACAAAGTAGGACCAATTTTAGGTCTCATATTTCACTTGACACCCGTTAGAGCCTAATTCCTAAGCATTCTGGCTGACATTGTCTCTCCCTCACATGCTGGACTCCCCAAACCACAGCTCTCCATTCTTCTCTCCTTAATCAAACATTCAAGACTCTCTCTAGAAATATTAATATCTCTGACAATGATTTTCTTTATCTGGTCTTCTCTGAGGGGCGAGCATCCCATCCCTTCTCCTTGACTGGACCTCTCAGACCTCTCATCGTATTATTACTTATAATTTCTGATCTTTTAAAACTTTTTTTTTCAATATTTCTTCAATCCAGGGTATGGGCCTTCACTATCAGAGTGACCCTTGTCCTGTCTGAGACCCCTGGCACCAGCTTCTACATGAGACTAATTCATCATCCCAAGAACAGCAGCAGCCCCCAGCATGATGCCACTCATCAACAGGAAGTGGTCTAGAATGACTGCAACCTCTGTTCACTTATAAATCAAAAAGATGGGAATTATATATTCTGCCAGCCTGGGGCATAGCTATCTGTAACATGACATTCACCTATCTTGGTACTGGGCCCAGAGAAGCAGCTTATTTCTCCAAGTGTAACTTCTATGTTCTCCTTCTAAATCTAGAAGCAAACCTACTACTCCTTTTTGTATGTGCACCAAGCTCTCTCCACTTCCAAAACTCCACACCAGTATTCTACTCACAACTTCCAGTAAAACATTGTTTCCTGTTTTGCTGAAGCATATGCTTCTTCAGATCAGCTGTTAATATGTCAGTTTTTCCTGTTCCAGTATCTTCCTTGGCCAGACCTAATAAAAGTTCTTCCACTTCTTTGTTTTCACCTGAGGATGCATGCATCTCTTCTGCAGCCCTCCCATGTCCAAAGTAAAGACCTTTTTTCTCCTTTCTTTATCTCTCTATTATGCCAAAATCCTAACCAAAATAAAACCTCTTCTCCTTTAACTTGCGGCCTTTAGGTATTTCAACTCAGCAACGAGAAAGGAACGGAGACAATTGTTTTCATCAAATTAACATAAAATGAAGGAATTATGAAAAGAATATTTTATGTTTAGTATTGGCATCATTATAAATTCTAAAATTTAAATTAATAAAACAAGTTAGAGTTCAATAGTAATTTTATGATGAATAGCTAACAGTCAAGAATAAATGAAACTTTTGGAGAAGAGATAAAGCTATTAAGCAAATTATATCTATAACTAACTGATTACTGAAATAATAGGATGGTTCCTCCACAGTATGAAATTTCTAATTACAGATATGGGTAAAATTTATCTTAATTAGAAGTACTAAGTCCATGAAGAGTCATAGCAACATCATCCTTCATCTGATATTCAGAACTATCATGGATATTATTTTGTTTTAGAAGTCAAAGATTAGATGTGCAAGTAAACAATGAACAGTAGTCTGAGAAATGTGCATGCAAAAAATACTTTTACCATAGTTACAAAATTATACTTTAGAAACAATACATGAATACAGAGATGTACTTCAAGACATAATATTTTAGTGAATTATAATAGATTTCACACAATTCTAGTGAAGATATTGAATATTAGGAATATCATAATCACTATTAAAATCATTTGGAGTGTTATGATTCCAAAAATTTCTGTTAACTGACTTTAAGATTCTTATTGCTGCTTCAACAAATCAGCAAAAATTTAGAGCCTTAAAATAATGCAAATTTATTATGTCATAGTGAAGGAAGTAAAAAATACAAAATGTAACAATTCGGTTAAAGTGAAGATGTCAGAAGAATTTCATTCCTCTTATAAACTCTAGGTGGAAATTAGTTTCCTTGCTTTATATGGGTTCTAGATGTTGACCTTATTCCTGTTTTGTTATTGTTAGGTTTGTTTGGTGCACTTATGCTTATAGCAGCACAGTTTTTAGTAATTAAATCTTGGAAACAAGCTAACTGCTCATCAATCAAGGAATGGATAAAGGAGATTAATTTGTAATATAGTGGAGTACTACTTTTCCATAAAGAAGGACAAATGTGAGACATGTCTAGGCCAACGGATGCAACTTAAGATCATGGTCTTAAGTGAAATAAATTCAGACTTACATACATCAATCTTAAGTTGTCTTCCCAGTGTGAGAAACTAAAAGAGGAAATAAGGTCTAAAATACACAACAGGTACTGTGAAATGAGAAGAAATTGTTCAGAATGAAGGAAGGATGAGGGTGGGGGAAGGAAGAAAGGAAGGAAAGGAAAAGGACTTTATTGTTTAGTTCATCACACATGAGATTCAAGGTCAAAGGCTACAATGCTGGTCCAAGTCCTTCTCATGTAATCATCTCTCTGGGCCTCTCTCTTCTGCCTGATTGCTCTTATAGTGACACTTACGATTCACATTCAAATGTCTAAGAATTGTAATTTTATCTCCAAAAACAATTTTCTTTTGGTATCCTTTTAATATATTCACAAATTCTGAGGATGAATACATGGGCATATTTACATGGGACATTATTCTGCCTACCTCACTGACCAGAATGACTATTTACAAATTCCGTTGGTGAGAATATCATGAAAAACATATTTTCTTTAATTTCTTGCATCAACTGAACACAAAATATAAATATCCTTTCTCTCACATGCACATATGACTTTAAAACATTTTACTAATGAACTAGTAGGCACACATGTGACTTGGAAATACATGTTTGTTGTACACTGAATCACCTTGGGATAACAAATATGTATCAGTATTCAGATAATTTAAAGAATTTTTTTGACTACATAACCTTTTATGTCTTTGTAATCTCTTTTTTGCTTGTATTCTGAACGGTAAAATGCTGTCAACATTTTGGGAAATAAAGAGTCTTATATTTTAAATTACAAATATAATATTTTGAGTTATGTCTCACTAAAAAGTAACTGATTTTCCAAATTTAGAGTTTGCTGTTTATAGTTCTCTACAGAAATGCATGTTCACAAACTGATAAGACTGATTCTAAAACCAATCCCAAAAGAGAAGACACACACAGAAACAACAAGAAAACTAAAAACAAAGTTAATTGAAAACCTAGTGTGACACCACTGATACAGTTCTTTTTATAACATCTTTATTTTATTAATACATTTTCAACTGTATAGTTTTCAATGATCATGAGAGTGATTACAGGTACATACTGCAGCTTGATTCTTCTTTTTTTTAATACCCTTCTCCTTCTCTGTCCCTCCTCTGGTTCTTATATCTCCTTTTTCATACTTGCTGATATTATTTGTCTTAGATCATGTTATAGCATAGAGTGTTTACATCAGTTGGGGGTATGTGGTTGCTGCATATGACATATATTTATTTTTCTTACTTATCCTTCTCTTCCTCCTCATTCTTTGCCTTTGTTCCTTATACCACTTATTAGCTGAAGAGATCTGTCCCCTTAGTCCTTTCTACCCATCATTTGTTTTATTTGTGTTTTGCCTCATTCAAATAAGAGATACCATATAGTATTTAACCTTGTTTATCTGGCTTATTTCACTCAATGTTATATTTCCAGTTGCATTAATTTTTCCTACAAGTGTCTCAAGTTTGTGAACTTTTTTTGAGTATGGGGGGAAGGGAAGCACTTAACCCATGGCCTCATGTTTATCAGGCAAGTGCTTGAGCAGCTGAGCTAAATCCCTGGCCCTGAATTTGACATTCTTAATAGTCCAGTAGTATCCAATTGTATATAGATACCATAGTTTCTTTATTTAATTTTCTGTTAATTTGAATACAAGCTGCTTCCAGGATTTAGCTATTGCAAATTGTGCTACTATAAACATTTATTTACATGTGTCGTGGCAATATGACGACTTAAGCTTTTTGGTGAAGATACCTAGCAGTGGGATAGCTGGGTGGTATAGAATTTCTAATTTCATCTCTATGAGAAACCTCCATACTGATTTTAATAATGGTTGTACTACTTTGTACTTCTACGAAAAATGCAGGAGGGTTCCTTTTTCATCACAACCACAACATGTTTTGTAACTTTGATTTTCAAGGATTGCAATTATTTTTGGAATAAAATGCCATCTTATCATTGTTTTAATTTGCATTTTTCCAATTGGCAGAGATGTTGAACATTTTGTCTTATATTCCTTGACCATTTGTATTTCTTCCTCTGTAAAATGCCTGTTTTCCTTTGCATTTCTTGACTAGGTCTTTAAATTTAGGTTGCTTAATTTTTCTGTTTAAATCCTTTATACAATCTAGATATTAGTTCTCTGTGGGAAGAGTAGCTAATGACCCTGTTTTGGGTCCCCCTTTAGTAGTGAGACTAAAAGGCCAATTTTAGCTTCCAATCCTGTGTAACTCAGGCTGAAACTGATCTTTGACTTCAGGAGCTGAATCTGTGATCACCACTCCCTCTTCTCAGTGAGCTTGCCCACTTCTTTCCCCCAAAGTCAACAGTCTCCTGTGACTCTCCTTCCCACATTTTCTTTGTGAATTTAGCAGTATGAAGTATCCAAAGGGGTAATCGGGGACCCAGGTTCAAACACTCATCTCTTCCATCAAATGACATCTATGCCAGCGCCTGCTCTACATGACTGTGTCCTCAAGTAGTTGTACTGTAGTCACTCAACAACCGTTATCTCTAGAAGGCCACTCAAGAAGCAATGTTTCACATTCTTGTTGCTGTCTTCAATTCCATAAGATTCTCCTGGTCTTAGGATATATCTGTGATGAGCAAAGGGGTTGCTAGTTTCATCTTGTCTCCCAGCTGGAACCACTGACTGTCAATGGTGACACAGTGTCTCCTCTTTGACATGATCCATATCTTCTGTATTGCTTAAACCTATTTTCTTCTCTATAAGTTCTCTTGTGGCTCCTATGTGCCCACTTTTGCTTTTATTCCTCTTCAAACTATTGATTTTGATACTTTAGACAATTTGACTTAGTGACAGTGAGTTGCTGGTGTGCATTACTCTGCCATTTTGTCTTCAACTTCTGATAAAACTCTGTAGGTTTTATCAAAATAGCCTTGTTGAGATGCAATACATATACCAGAGAATTTGCCCACTTAAAATACACAGCCACTCATTATATATACTTTCATTTATATGAATATATGAGAAATGAAAGTATGTGTGTGTATATATATATATATGACTATATGAAACATACTGATGTATGTATACCACTATATGTTTGTTAATAGCTGACAGTTTTATATGTATTTTCCTCATGAAAAAGCTTAAAGAGTCACTATGTAATAAACAACTTTCCTAATCATTAATTTTCTCTAGGATTAGATGTGTGCATTTAAGTAGTGGAACAAAAACAATTTTTCTGCTTACTTCTCTAACTTTATTGCTTATTTATTTTTTAGAAAACTGTTCTCTAACCTGAATTGATCCATATTAGCTCAGATATTGTTTTTCTCTAGTAATAGGAAAGTTATTGCTCCCAGTAGTAGCCTACTTCACTGTTAACTCCTAAAAATTGTAAGAAAACTATTTCTTAAAGTCACATCCGTCTCCTTATAGTTTCTCACCTTCGAACTGCACTGTGTTTGGCAGAAAAGATCAATTCCTTCTTCTATCTGCTGACATCACTGGCCCATAACAAAGAGTGCACATCAAATTCTTCAGGGCAAAGAAAAGAAAAATTTTGAAGAACAGAATTAGAATAGAAGGATAGGGACAAAGAGAAGGAGAGAGAGATGAAGAAGGAGAGGCAGAAAGAGCATAGAGAGAAAGAGAGACAGAGACAGAGAGAGACAGAGACAGAGAGAAAGGCTGAGACCCTCCTTTAGACTAATACGAAACATAACATCTGGGAGTAATTTCTAGCTTAGTTATGGACACATTAACATCTCATTTATTTGTTCCTGGACATAGATATTGAATGATTGCTACCCTGATTTGTCATCATTGAGAAACTTGAAGATTGAGTGCCTTAGCTCTCCAGACACCTGGGACAAAATATTCTGATTAAGGGTATCCAATTCAAAGCCCTTTGGGCAGGAATATATTTGATCCATGAAAGAAATGTTAGTGCAGTTACTGTGACTTGAAAGGCATGATCAAAAATTGGAAGTGCAAGGCAAAGACAGAGTAGGAAAAAAGAGTGTGGCTAAAAGGGCTTAAGTCACTGTGTGGAATTTTCCATTTACTCATAGTGAAAGAAGTATAGCCAAAAGCTTTTGAGAAATAGAACTACTGATTTTACTTAGGTTTTAACAAAGAATCTATCGTTTTGGTTTGGTATTTTGTTTGCTTAAATGTTTGTTTTATTTTACTATTAAGATACAGGACTCCACTGTGAGGGTGACATGATGGCATTCTGCAGTAGAGTCAAAGCAGTGAGCCTGGAGAAAATTATTAGGTGGTGAATATTTGAAGGGCATAACAGCATTGACTTGCGATACAGATCTCTTCTGTAGATTGTCTTGTTTTCAATTGATTTAGATACACCTGCAAGCTTGTTCTAAGAATATCATTTTTGTTTTCCCTCCCCTTTCCTACACAAGCATTGTTTTAGTTTAACTTTTTAAAGAGTCATTGTCTATTCTCCTAAATGTTTGTGGTTGTAATTATTATTATTGCTGTTTTTGACATTTTATTTCCTATTATACAAGGAAAATTCTTTTTTACAGCTTTCATGCGTCAGAAAGATCTGTGATATCTGCTTAAATCGGAGATGGTGCTATCTACTAAACTTATGGTGGACCAAGTATACCTACAATTTTAACTCATTTTTAGAAGTCAAGGAATATATATATATATATATATATATATATATATATGATTTCGTTTATTGTCAGCAAGCCATGTTTAATATTAGCAAAAAACAGCATCCAGGGAAATTCTCATGACAACTGTACTTTATATGGCTGGATGATTTATCTCTATTTTCATCAGAAGTCAATTGTCTTACCAGCTCACCACTAGTGCTTTCCAGCCTTGTCAGTAGCACTGTGGCATTTCATTCACAAGAAATAATGTGGTTAGAATAGTTTCATCATCAGTACCATATTAAAGCAATTAAATACAAATTACATGATAAAAATTAATCAGGTGTGTTTTTTCTACTTAAAGCACATTTCTGTGCCTTTCCAGACATTTTTAGCTAGAAACTTTATGTATTCTTATATCTATTAAATAACTATTGCATATTTTTCACATCTCAGAATCAAGATAAATCCTATGTTGTAATTATTTCTGGGAATGTTTCAGAGGCAAGTTACACTGTATGTTTGTGAAAGACACACTACTCTGAGTCTTTTCACATAGGCTAGGTACTCTTAATAAATATTTTGTATTGAATAAATATACCAAAAGCTATTTTGCTTGCAGAAACCACACTACATTTTTCCTAAGTGCAATTCCATCACTGTGATATTCATTCATAATTCTACAGATACATTTTAAACTATAAACAGGAAATACTGATCTAAAAATATCAAAATACACATATTACTGAAATTTATCAAGTGTTCCTTAGTGCTGAGATATCTACAGAAGAGGAAATGAATTCATCTGTGTGCCAAATAGTCCCCAAATTAAAGTATTTGAAGTATGTAGAATGTTTTTATTCTTTGGTCTAGAATGTAAATTCGCATATTATTTTTCTACAGACTTTTCCTGCTATTTGCATCTTCATGGGTTCTAAGCACTGAGTGATACAAAGGATGATACTGGTAAGTCAGAAGAGTTAAGAGTTAATATAGTCCAGTAGATGTGATTAATGTGTGGACACAATTTCCTTTGCCCACACAATCTCAAGAGACCCAATGGCCATACACCATGACATGCCCCCAACCGTGTTGCTAATAAGGAGGGCCCATCAGTGTAAAAGTCTCACATGATAATGGGAAAGTGCTGTTAAGTGCACTGTCCTATTTGTTTTACATTCTGTAAGAAAAGTAAAATGGCAATAGAAAGAATTTAACTATTTTGTTCAGTAAATATTTGTAATAAGGCATTTGAAAATCTTTGCAGAGAAAAAGGTACAATAAAGTAATTCCCTAAGCATACTTGAAAAACAGTGTTGGAATCAAGGTGCAGTAGTGTCTCTTTAGACTTCAAACACACAATTTAATTTTAAAATAATTGCACAAAATGAAATTGTTGTAAAAATAATCTTCAACAAGCTCAGGAAAATATTTGTGATTTAAATTGTTGTACAACTACCCAACATCCAATAGTTTGCAATCCAAAAGTGTCAGCTTAGCTGTGATTTATGTGTCTTTGTTCAAATTACACACATCTCAACAATATAAATCTCAAGATTTTAAAGTAGTTATTCCAACAATAATGATAGTAGAACATGATCTTTTCTATTTGAAATGTGGGCACTTTAATATATGTGGGCCGTGGTATTCCAAACTGGAGCAGTTTAAAACACAATCCATTAGAACTGAATTACACAGACTTTCAATCATCCAAAAACTGAATTCTGTAAAAGGAAATGGCTATTCTCAAAAGAAGACTGACAGAGACAGTTTTTATAACATATCTTGGAAGACTTAGTGTGACTAATATGAGCCTGCAGTAAGACTTCTGACAAAGTGCAAATGGCATCAAATTGGAGTAAATACCCTATATATGCAATGACAAAGAAAAGTAAATGTTAAATTATGGCTTTGGCTCTTAACTGTATCTGAAAGAAACCACTAGCCTTTTCAGTGGGAACTACTCAGTCTGACAGTTTCTAGGGCTATAATTTTGGTTTGTTTGTTACTTTAATCTATGATTCTCTGGAAAATAAAGGACATTTTTAGAGAATTTCCTTTTCTAGGTTCTTTGTAAACATAATAAAACAATGCATGCCTCTTTATATCACTAAGTGCTATTTAATTGTATAATTTATACATTTATTAAAAATTTTTGTCACATTTGTGTTTGCCATGTAGAACTGGATTTGTGAGTGAAAAATCATTTATTTATGTTGGGACACTGAAGTTGAAGATATTGAGTAGAATTTATGCCTCAATTAATATATGACTGAATCAATGAACTAAGATTTCCTACATAAATTTGACAAAAGCATTCATAGCAGCATGATTGAATCAATTGGATTTTCTCTATAAAATGAACCCATTAAAACATTGACTGCAAAATACTTATATTTCATTAGCTATCACAAGATTTTTTAAAAGAATTCTTCCTTTTCTCCCAGTAATTTTTTAAAATTAGTATTTCTAATACATTATTAAAATAAAGACCAAACTTTCAAACAAGGGTGAATAGATGAGGAACAGTTTCACATCCTCATTTCTTTAAGCTCTCATTGTACTGTGATTTTGTTCATTAGTTTTCCTCAAGATTGCTCATCCATCCAGATTTTCCTAAGATCACTGACTTTAAGGTCAATTTGAAGGGTTTGTTTTTTGACAGGATCTCACAAAGTCATTAACTTTCAAGGTGGGTTAAAATTTGCCATCCGTCTTTTTCACCCTTCCAGAGCACTGAAATTACAAGCATTGATCACTGTACGAGCCTTCAAGAGTATATTTTTTGTTTCATAGCATGGGACACTTTCTCCCTTGCTACTGATGCATCTAGAATCATTTGATTCTTTGGAAAATATTTCAACTAGAAATTGTTAAAAGAGATTATTGACAACTCTAAAACTAGACGAGTAGAATTTGTTTCCATGTGTGATTGTTTGAGAAATATGTCTTATTCACTACGTGTCAAAACCTTAGAGTATAATGGCCAAGTCTGTTTGTGCTTACCATTCCATTAAGAGAGATGGTGGAAAATTAAATTATCATTGGAAAACCTAAATTTGTACAACAAAACATTTCATTAAAATTGTTATAAGTTGAGGCTGGAGATTTAGCTCAGCAGCATAAGCACCCGCCTTGCAAGAGTGCGATCGTGAGTTTGATCCCCATTGCAAAAAAAAAAAAAAAAAAAAAAAACTATAAATTAAATAAGTTTTTCCATTGTTACAAGTTACTTAGTAGTCTGCCTTAGCTTTATTATCCTGTGTAATAGCATAATTTTGTATGATTTCTAATGTTCAATAGACACCATATCCTTTGTCAAGTAGGCTTTTTATCCTCTGATGAACAGTATCGAAATATCTAACCATCTCCTTCTAATTCATGACAAAGAAAGTCATTTTTCTTCCTGCACTTCTAGTCCTCAAAAACATTGTACTTTAACTGGAAAAACTATTTAGGTCTTTAAATAGCCACTTCCAAAATCTGAATATAGTGTACCCTATTTCCTTTTCCTTAAACATCCTAGTTTTTCAAAAAGGTGAGAGAAATTTATTACTTCTCATGGTCATGCAGAGAGGTAAAATTCTAGATCTGCATAAAGCCCTCTCTGGTAAACTATTTTAATGCATCTATTTTGACACATTTAAAACAGTTCTCTTCCTACCTCACATGAGCTCTTACATGACTGTTTTTTTTTCTCAGTAAAATCTGCCTAGAATTGCTTTTTATTTCTAAAGCACCAAAATTCTTGACACTAAACATACTTTAAGGCCAGTTGTTTGTTTCTCTTAATTGTTAGGAGATCAAAATGTAATGTCTTTTCACAGAAATAAAATTAGTTAAATGAATATTCACTAAGGAGAATTACAGCTTCTTGAATTGAAGAAATAGGCTTAATTTTCCAACCATTTAGTACAAATAAAAACCTTGAACATCATATATAACATGAATAAAATACTCTGAATGGGGAAAAGAAGCATATAGTTCATAAATACAAATGTAGAACATGCAAGGAGATTAGTTTTTTCACCCTGACTCCGTGTTTGTAAGGTAACGCCCACTGTATGGGGTTATGCTAGAAGTAACAGTGAAAAGTCAGATATTTCATCACTGTTCAGCAGTAACAAGACCACCGTTACATCCAGTGCCAACTGGGTACATGTAGGGAGCAATAAAGATGCAACTCTTACTTTTCCACATAGGATGATATCAGCAATAGTCTAATACGAAGACAGAATACATATCGCTATATCACTATCCATTGGAAACAGAAAGCTACTTACCAACTAAATGTCATTGAAATCTAAGTGAGGAGACTGGATTTTTCAATATTGCATAGCAAACACAAATCAGTGTTCTCCATTCCTCCTGGAACTGTGTGAAAATATGTATGCTAAAATGAAAGATTAAATAATATCCAAAGTGGTCTAAGAAATAATAAAGATATCTAAATGTCTATTCAAAGTTTATTATCACACCAAGTTTCAGAAAGACCTAAAATTGAAGGAAGATCAACAGACAACAACAGCAAAATGGCATAAGTGAGAATGATCTGACAGAGACAATAAAGAAGTCACCATAAAAATTATGAAGCAGCCATTAGAAGCACGTTTGAAATAAATTAAAAAATTATAAAGTGATAGTGATATATAGAAGTTACCTCTTTATAGAAGAATTAATTGAAAATTTTAGATACAAAAGCACCTCCACCAATCATTTTAACAAACAATACTGAGAACACTGAACAACTACCTATAATTATGTGAATCTAATACAGAGATTATACACTTCCCCAAAATTAACTCAAAATATAACATCAGAATGAATATGAAGTATAGAAATATTTACCAAGAAAACCACAATATAGAAGAAAATCTGAATGAGCTTAATTTGGTGATATTTATAAATAACATCAAATGTATGACATATGAATGAAATAATTGATAAATTGGACTTTGTTAAAATTAATAATATACTAAGGTCATGGAATGAGAATATAAACCAAAAATAGAGAGACAGTCGCAATAATCATATCAGTAAGGATCTGTTATCTAAATAAACCAAGAATTTTTACAATTAAATAATAAAAAGACCAATAAATAATTGACCAATGACCTCTAGAGAAATTTCACCAAAGAAAAAATAAAGATGTTAAATAAGCATATGAAAATACTCAATATCATAGTAAATTTTCCATTGTTGTAACACATAACTGAGATAATTAAATAATAAAATGAAAATGTACACTTGGGGTCATAATTTTAAAGACTTGACTCTGTTGCTTTGTCTTTGATGAGGCAGCACATTATGATGGTGATGCATGGTAGTGAAAAACTGCCCAGTCTTGACCAATAAGTGAAAGAGAAAGGGCGATTGGGTACCACACTACCCTTCAAAGACATATCAGTAATGACTTGTGTACTTTAACACTAGTCTGACCCATTAAACCTATTAGCAGCAATGCTCCATGACCAGAACTTTACCACACAGACCTTTGAGAGATATTTAAGATGCAATATACAGGGTTATACATCATCTGGAAAATGACAACAAGCATAATACGGATATACCATTACATACATAAAAGAATGGCAGAAGTTCAAAAATTGATTGTACCAAGTGCTATAAAGAATGTAAACAACAGAAACAATTATTTGCTGTTGAGTGGGTTGTAAAATATTACAATCATTCAGTTTGGCCATTTCTTACAAAAGCTAAATATACTTTTGCCATAAAAACCCATCATTCTCTTTAGTATTTATTTAAATGGATTGAAATTGGATATTGACTCAAAAACTTCTGCATATATGTTTAGAATAATTCTCCTTATCATTGCCAAATTTAATAAAAGAAAATCTATTTCAGTAAGAGAATGTATAAATGTACTGTGGTAAATGCAATAATGAGATATTATTCAGTATAAAAATAATAATCAGGCCATTACAATACATGGAGGAATATTTTGTTTTATTTTATTTTATTTTATGTTAGAAGTACTGCAGGCAAAAACGGCCTTTTAAGTTTAAGTATAATTTTATAATTTAATCATCATTATTATATTTATCCTATAAACTAAAAACATAAAACTTCCATAGTAAAAGGCTTATAATTTTCTCTATGAATTATCTAGTTAATATACAGTGGTATCTTGGTTCATGAATGCTCTTGTTTGCAAAATATTTGCTTCTCACACAGAAGCTTTGGCAAGATTTTGTTTTTGTTTGCAAACTCTGTATCAGGTGATAAACACGGCAATGGCTGTCATTCCTGCACAAACACAAATGTGATCTTTTTTTTTTCCAA
Organism: Cavia porcellus; assembly: GCF_034190915.1. Classification (NCBI taxonomy): domain Eukaryota; kingdom Metazoa; phylum Chordata; class Mammalia; order Rodentia; family Caviidae; genus Cavia; species Cavia porcellus. The sequence goes on along the minus strand of NW_026947486.1, from coordinate 5,337,773 downwards.
AATCATAGAACAAATTAAATTCATGAACCAAGGAACCATAATCTGACTATTCACATGAACTTTCAAAATTTTTTCAAAGTTATTTCGCTATTATACAACTATCTGTACAAAGTAATGATTTTACTTTCACAGTGATAATATCTCAGTGATAGATATCTCAGCAATAAACATATATTATGTTCATGTATTCTGGCTATGAATAGTATATGAAAATAATAAATCCCATTTAAGTTATTTGATATATAACTGTTTATGAAAGTGCAAGTTAAGAAAAATATAGCCTATAATATTGACTACACTGGACTGATTAGTCTCATTGGTAATTAGCTAGAATCATCAGATTAAATCAAGTAAAAATTCAAAGATGCTAGTTGGCCATTATCAGTGACATTGTCAAGATCCCCAGTCTCCCGATTGAGTACATAGCAAAGGCTTAAATAAATGTGACAAGTGGTAAGATTTTAGGACTAAACCCCCTGGAGGATTTTGATCCTCTAACAGAGTTCAAGACTCTGAGAGCTGAGACAAAGAGTTTCTCTGGGTGGCCCATATTTATTAGGTTTTCGGACAAGGAGAGGGAATACTGAGGAAAGCATGGAGAATGAGCAGGACCTTGCAAGGCACTTCAAAGGCTTCTTCAATTACTAAATTATGACAATTTAGGAGAACTGTCTTAAAACCATGAAGACTTTAGTGGTAGGAATGAGACAGCAGGAATAAGATGCCTGCAACTGCAGTGTCTGTCTCAGTGCCTATATACTTGAAGTTGGAGCCAAATGTCCTCAGCTATGACCTTATCTTGCCTTTTGAGATATCTCTGACATCACAGGCCACTAAAGGTCTTAGACAGGACCAATGACTCATAAAGATTCACTTACTGTGAATCAGCTCCTATCACCAGGCAAGGAGCATCGGCTAAGAACAGATTCACAGATAAAACATAGAAAGCCAATTTGTTAATTCTAAATCCTGCTCAAAACTACTTTATAGTGGTCTTCTTGCCTCCCTTTTGTTTTTGTAATAAAAGTTGAATTATCGTGAGTCATGATTGAATATTGTCTTAGAGTTGGCCTCATCTGGCTCCTCTTCGACACACTATGAATAGAATGAGGAAAATCACATAAAGCCAAACCTGTGCCTACAGATAGCTGAATGGATTTAATTGGTCTAAGGCATCAGAAAATTTGTCCCAATCTTGAATTTGTTCATGAAATTTTGAGGTTTGTTGGGACACTGAAGATAACTCCTTTTGGGGATCATTGATACCTATAGTAATATTCTAATGGATAGCTTTATATATGTTTATTCATATCCTCCCAAGGATACATATATTTGATATAAGGAAAGGGAGTTATGCAGAAATGAGTTGCCTTGGGAATGGCACTTAACTTAGGATCAATCATGTCTGACTCATGATAAATCTCAGATGGAGAATCTGTCCAGAATGGCTGATTAGGGACATGTGTTCATTACTCGATGTCTGAGACAGGTGTTATACACACAGATACTGCCAGAACAGCCATTAAAGCAATCAAAAGATTTTCAGGGTTGGCAGAATTCTCCTCCTTGTACCTATATCTTGCTTGAGACCTAGGTAACTGAAATTTTTTAATTAAAGTCTTACTATTTTGATGATGGTACGAATGAGATTGTCTAGCTATTTCAATTGTGCAATAAAAAACAACTATTGAATCAGATTGTTGGATTCCATATGTTAAAATAAACAAGTAAATTAGAATGAGACCTTATGTGACCAAAATTAAAAGGGTGATGTTCAATTATGCATTGCCTTTTGTAGCCTTATAAACATATTAAATAAAGATAGATATAAGTTTGACTGCAGAGTGGCACTGTCGAGCCTCTGAGTAAGGTAAACTGCATATGCTGAGTTACTGATTACATTAGTAGGTGTGTAAATTAACTGATATATCATAAACAAAATAGCAGTGATCTCAGACCTTTGTGCAGAAGGTCCTGGAGTCTTTATTACCTGTTCATAATCTTTACTTGAAATTTCAGCCTTACTTTTGGATGAACCATCAATAAAATAAGTTTTTGCATCATGAATACGTTCAAAATCAGTTATTTTTGGAACACACAAATGCTTGAAAAAAATGAAAGATAGGATTACTAAGAAAGTGACTATCAATTTCTCCTATGAAATCTGAAAATGCTACTTGTCAATACAGAGCTTGCTGTGGCAGAGTCAAATATTGATTGAAATCAAGAGGCAAAGTGATTGTAGCAGGATACATATCAAAGAGTTGTTTAGACCGTATTCTTCCCATCATGATGACTGTGGCAATTTGCTCTAAGTATAACTGTAAAGTTTTTACTAACTGGTTAGAAAGATAAAGTCTCTCAATAAGATAAATTTTTTTATCATGATATTGCCCTATGAGACCTATAGGAAAATGAGGAGAATTTGGGATGTAAAGAATAAGAGGATAATTTTTTTTATTTAAGTAGAAAAGAAAAAAAAACAGTGAAAGGGTACAAGTTATACAGATTTACAGAAGAAAAAATGAACAGTAGGAAATCATTAGTTAATGAATTACATATTACTATCTTAGAAATAATTGTTCAAGCCAGAAAATTAAAGCTTGTAGAGTGGACATTCCAACTATGATACTGCAAACAATTCTGTTCAATAATCCAATAAAACTCTGTGATATCATTTTCTATCTTATACACTTAAATATACATGCAGTTATATAGTTTAGAGCACTTTCTTTTCCTCTCTTTTGTACAATGACTATTACACATTTTGGGTTTCATTGCTCCCACGGTTCTTATTGCTTTTTTGGAAGAGAGTAAAACCAAATGAGACATAACAGAACAGAATCGGTCAAGTCAAAAGGGTGGACATAATAGATAATATAAAAACATAATACAAGGTGATCAACAATGGTTACCATAATGCCTCCCACTATCTCTAATAGAATTGCCTATATCGTTAGTTATAATAAAATTGAACAAAACAGTAAAGAACAAAACCAACAAAACCAAAACACTGGAAACATTGTAGGTCTTCAAAAGTAGATAAAAGTCAACGAGAATGGGCGTTATAATGAATCTCATTATCTTCACAGCTGATGCCTAAATTTTCGAATCTGATACTATCCAACAAAACAGAATAGGGGAACATCAGTCAAAAACAAGATGGTGAGAGTAATACAGGGCTTCAAATTGAGATAATAGAAAGTCAAAGTGGGTTACTATATTATATCCTGCTATTTTTTTACCTTTAATTAAATGGACAAAAATAAAAAAGTAAATAATGGAGTGGAGATTGAGAAAAAAGAGGGCATAACAGCGAAACAGCGCAGATCAAAACATAACCATTTAAGCAGAATAGTGTTTCACCACCAGATAATTCCGACCCAAAAGTAGTTACCATATTGACTCTTTCCTTGAAGTCCTTGAGTACAACTTCGTATACTGTAGCATTAAGTATATCAAAACAATGTAAAACCATTTAAGAGAATGACAGCATTACACAGTATTTAGAATCGACTAACAGAAAATGAACAATGGTTTCTGTATAATCCCCTTGTCTTTAAAAGGTTTTTGCTTATGCTATCGTACATAATAAAATCCAGTAAGATGCAACCTGTTTAGACCATTGGAGACAGAAGAACAAAAGCTAGATGAGACTTCAAAACAAGATGATACTAAATCAGTATTACCTATTAAGATGTCATTTTCTCCAAAATAGCTGTTCCTATCATCCAATCTTCTCTGTCTCATTTCTGTTGAGCTCTTTTTCTGTCAGTAGCTGTCAGTTTGTCTTCTTCATTTTGTTCTCTGCTCCATTCATTGTGGCCTCCCTGCCACTATTTCTGGGTTCTTTGTATTTTTCTTTTTTTAGAATATCCTGCAATACTTTCTGTAGGGTTGAATTGGTGGTTGCAAATTCCCCCAGTTCCTCTTTATCCTGGAAGCACCTTGTTTCTCCATCAATTTCCAGGGACAGTTGTGCAGGATATCTCAATCTTGGCTGGAGATTATTATCTTTCAAAGCTTCAATTATTTCCCCCCACGCTCTTCGTGATTTGATGGTTTGTGAAGAGAAATCTGCTGTAATTCTGATGGGTGTTCCCTTGTAAGTGGTCTGTTTCTTATCTCTTACAGCTTTTAATATTCTGTTCTTGTATTGAATTTCTGGAATTTTTATTATTATATGCCTGGGTGTTTCTCTGTTAGGGTTGTAGGTAGCTGGGGTCCTGTATGCCTCATACATCTGAGTATCTTTACCTTTTGCTAAATTAGGAAAATTCTCCTGGATTATTTCTGTGAGTAGCTTTTGTAGTTCACTTGTTTGTGTCTCTACTTCTTTTTTTATGATCTTAATCCTTAAGTTATGGCTCCTCTTATCATCTTCTTGTCTTTGTATTATTGCTGTTTGTTTCTTTGTTATTTTTAAGAAGTTTTTCATTTCATTCTCCCATATTACAAGTCTGCCCTCCAGTTCAGATAGTCTGTCCTTAGTTTCTTTCAAGCTTTTATGCCAGTCTTGGATAGACTTCTTAATTTGTTGATAGTCCCTTTGAACCTGCTTCACGTACTCTATGCTTTCTCTGTTTTCTCCATCAAACAATTCTCCCGTCTTTTTCTGTTCTTCCATTCCACCATCTGTTTTTTCCTGGGTGGTGCTTAGCATTTCTCTAACTATTCTGCATACTTCTAGCTTCAGGTCGTTGATAACTTCATTCCTGAATTGGTCTATGAGGCTCTCTATATGGCGCTTAATGTCTATTGGTGCGGTGTCCGCTATTGCCTGTTTCTCAGAATTGGGGGCTGAGGAGCCTTTCTTATTGCTTCCCTTCCCCATATTCTCTGTTCCTTATAAAATGCAAGCTTACATAGGAGGCCCAGCTTCCCTGCCTGTCAGCTACAGCCTGATCAAATTGCACTGGCTAGGTGTTCCCGCCCACCGCTGCGCATCAGGGAGTTAAGGACTAGGCAGCCTCCGGGCCACTGTCAGGCTCTGGGATCTGGTTAGGCCTGCCTACCAAGTCCGCCCACAGAGTCACGCAGGCCAGGCACTTTTCACCAATCCCGTCTGAGAGGGGGATGTGTGGCTGGAGTCGCCACCACGCCCTGCTCTTACAGGACTGCCCGAGCCCAGAAAGTCCTCTGCTGGAGTCAAACTGTGGTAGAGTGTCAGTTTCTCTCACTCACCTCACCACCAGTCAGTGTAAGCCTTCTTGTCCATCCTGTTTTCGACTCCGTTTGCAGACTCCCGTTCCCAGAGCTTCTGCGCGTCTCTCCTTGCCGAGCCGCTGTGGAGGCAGCCAGCAGCAGAGCGGTGGGAAACCCAAATCACGGTTTCCAATGGCGCGGGGTCCAACCTCCACACCGAGTCTTTTCTGTTCCTATTTTAGCGCCACGACTGCATTCCAAGTTGGTTTCTCTCAGCCCAGTTCGTTCCTGAGTCAGCAGAGCATATCTCTACCCGCTCATGTCTCCTTAGTCCGCATCATTCCTGACTTCTGAGCCGAGCCTTTCAGAGAGCCTCCAGTAGTTGTTGTTGTCTGTCCGCCATGTTCTCCCGGAAGTCCAAGGATAATTAATATTTATTCTAAAAACAACATCATTGTAATACTTTTCACCTAAAACTAACTGTTTTTGAACCTCCGTAGATAATCTACAAGGAGAATCAATAGCTTAATCTCCCAATAAAATACTATATAAGTGTTTTAGTTGATAAGTAGCAATATCCACATTTGGCCTTGTCCAAATTATATCTTCTAATAATTTTGAGAGTCATTTAGTGATTTTAGATGATCTTGACAAATCTATATCTTTTGTGGCATTATTGCCCTGTCAGCCACTAGTGTTCCCAGATAATTGTAAGGGTTGGACAAGTGTACTTTGTCTGCAGCAATGCAGAGATCAAAAGATATTATATCTCATTTCACTTCTGTAAATAAATCATATTTGTTCTTTAACTGGAGCTGTCAGCAGGATATTCCCAAATAATGGGCTATATATGAGGAAATATGACCTCTCTACCTTTATGTAAGGCTTCTTGCACACAAAAGACTGACAGAAAGTTGAAATGTTTCTCTTCTTTGAGGTAATGTCACACATTGATACCATTATACTGGTTCTTTAAAATTTAAACTAGGCACAGAGAAGGCAAAATATCACCTATCTACAGGAAAAATAATAATGTTAGAGAAGCAGTCTATTAAATCCATTATGATAAGAGGCCAGTCTCTGGGAAATGCAATTGGATTTGGCAGTCCTAGTGGCAGTGCCCCTATAGGAAGGAAGTGAGCATTTACAGTTCTTAAATCTTGTAACAACCTCAATGTGCCAGACTTTTTGGGAATAACCAATACAGGAGTATTACAGGGACTAACTGAACTTTCTAAATGTCCAAGCTACAATTATTTTTTTAACTAATTTGTTTAATTGAGTTCACTTTTTCTTATTAAGGGGTCATTGATCTACCCAAACAGGTTCCTCAGTTTTCCACTGTAAAAGTAGAGCTTTTGTGGGGAAAGACGCATCAATGGCCCTTTTCAAAAAACTTGTTGGTAGCCAATACCATGTCTGTCATTTTTAGGTGCAATCTTAACAGGCTGAGTCTTTGTTAAGTCTTTTCCTAGTCCTTTGTCTTTTTGATATCCCATCTTAGTCACCATTTGTTTAATTTTACAATCTAAATCTATTTGTTTAGCTTCCAAATTGGAAATTTCTTGTTTAGTTTTAAGACCTGAATCACTAGTCAGCATTAATTCTCATTTTTGTAACAAATCTTTTCACCAAAAATTGACTGGAATGGGTGCCATGTAAGCTAAAAAGAAATTCTTTTGTTGATCTGATCCCTCATAACGCAGGGTAAGCCACTTTGTAAGACATGTTGAGGGATTTTCAGTCCAATAAGGGACATAGGAGTCTTTTGTGTCAGTCATGTGGCAGGCCATTGTTCTAATGCAATTTACAGACACATTTGCACCTGTGTCTATGAGAACTTCAAAGAATTTTCTGTTGATTTTTATAAAACACATAGGCCTGTTTTTAGTCACTTCTTGGGTAAAATAAATTTCTCTTTTTGTGTTCTTGCTTTGATAATCTTGATCCATCTTGAGTTATTTATACTTAACAAAAGAAGGCTTATCTATATATAACAAAATCAACTGTGCCACACAGTCTCCTTTTCAAAACCCCAGAGATCCATAGCACATGCAAGATCTTGTATCTCATCTTGGCAATCACCATCAATCACACTAGGAACAACAGTTATTCCTTATAAATTTAGATCAGCCTTTCCCATACAAGGCCAACTGTTCCTTCAGGGAACTCCAAATCCCTGTGACAATTTGGGTAGGTTGGTCACTTCCAATAAGAGTGATGCTACAAGCTACAAGGAAATCGAATTCTGCACTTTTTATTGTTCCCCTAGTGAGTGAGTTAATACCACTTTTGATGGTGTCATTGAGTCTGCTGAAGAGTTTTCCCTGAGAAAAGCTGGCTGACCTTTTGACTCACAGTTCTCTGTTGTTTACCCACCTTAAAGAAAGGCCCTCATGTCATTTTTTGGCAAAGATGTACCATCATTATGAAATTTAGACTGACAATATTTGGCCCATTGCCTCCTTTTTTGGCATTTCAGACAGATTCCAGGAATAAGATTTGAGTTCTCCATGCCAGAGACACTTTTTCTTTGTTGTGAAGCAGCTGCAGCATCTGTCCTATTAGATGAAGCAAGAACTCTGAAATTTTTTCTTATATGTACCATTTTTTCACAGTTAAAGCATTCCATACTACTTCCATTAGCATTGCAAGATTATTTACAACTTGAGCCATCATAGTTGTCTTATAAGATTTAGTTTCAATACCCAGACATGAATATATGTTGTTAAATCATTAGTTGATTTTTTAAAGCTTGTTTACAATCCTGATTGTAATTTGCTTATGCCAATTGTACAGTTAAAAATGTTCGTAGCTTCTGTGTTTGAAGTCTGTCTGTAAATGGTTTCTTGTAATTTTGCCATTAATTGAGTAAATGGCTATTGGGGTCCTTGAAGAATATATAAAAAGCACTGCACAGGATTCCCATCCAATGGAATAGTTAGCTGTCCATGCTCTTTTTTTTAATCTGCCAATTGGGAATATAGCTCATCAGGACATTGAATTTGTTCCCAAAGGTGTGCATATATTCCTGTCCCAGAAAGCATTTCCTCATTGCTTGGCATGGATTGGAGCCCCTTCTCTTTATGAGCCTGTTCTGGAGCTAGATTTTTAGCTCTACATCAAAATGAAGTAATTGAGCAGGACACAGGCATGTTTGTGCATATGTTTGATATTATAAAGTGTCAATCGATATGTATCCAAAAAATTTTGTAGGAGCCCCACAGTAAATGGACTTTGGACTCCATTGTGAACTGCATATTGTTTAAGATTTTTAGCAGTTGTATTTAAAAAACTATGAATAAAATACTCATGGTCATTAGCATCTCATTGAATTCCAACTGGGCAGCAAGCAGGGATGCCAATGTTTTTCCATTTTGCAGCCACTTCTTTCATTAAAACCTGCAAGTTTCTGGATAGAACCATATGTTATATTCTTGATAAAGACTCTGGACCCCCTTGAGGTTACTGCTCTGAGGATTCCGCATCGTGGCAGGTATCTTGCTGGGAGCTCTTTTATTTCCTCCATGTCCAAATTGGAAGATACTGACTGCGAGTTCTTTAGCAGACTCAAAGTTGAATGAAACAGATTCCAAGTTGAGAACATCTCAGGGGAAATGATTTTTCCTGTGCTATGTGCCTTTTTAAATTTTTTTCTCTTCCCCAATTATCAATATCTATAGTGCCTGTTTGACAAAACCATGGATTATATTTAGTTACCTCTTGCAGCATTTTTTACTAGGTCTTTCTTAGCCTCATGAGCCCCTGATCACTTGAGTAGGGTTTGGAGCAGCTGTACATACATTTGTTCCTCAGCTGAAAGTCTTTGTTCCATTTTACTCTTAGATAAAATGGCTTGTTCACAGTGGGAAGACTCATTCTTGTTCTTTCCTCTCTTCTCCAGGTGCCCCAGTGAAGGTTTTTTATCCTGTGGTAGCCTTCACCAATTTCAAACTTTCCACTCAAGACAGACTTACTCATTTAGGCTAAAGTTCCTAGTCCAAGGATTTCAGGTCACTGTTGCCGCTGTCATTTATTGGGACCGGGCCAAGATCCTCAGTCTTCCAAATGAGTGCACAGCAAAGGCTTAAATAACTGAAACAAGTGGTATGATTTTAGGACTAAACCACTGAATGATTTTGATCCTCTAACAGAGTTCAAGATTCTGCAGCCTGAGACAAAGAACTTCTCTGGGTGGCCCATATTTATTAGGTTTCAAACAAAGAGAGGGGTTACTGAGGAAAGCATGGGAAATGAGCAGGACCTTGGGAGTTAATTCAAAGGCTTCTCCAATTAGTAAATTATGACCATTTAGGAGAACTCTCTTATCTCCATGATGACATTTGTGGTAGGAGTGAGATACCAAGAGTGAGATGCCTGCAACTGCAGTGTCTATCTACTTAATTGGGGTTTGGGCCAAGTGTCTTCAGCTGTGGCCTTATCTTGCCCTTTGAGATATTTCTGGCATCATAGGCCACTGCTGGTCTTATACAGGACCAGAGATTCATAGAGATTCACTTACTGTGAGTCAACTCCCATCACCAGGCAAGGGGCCTATGCATAGAAAAGACTCACAGATAAGCATAGAAAGCTAATTAGCTAATTTTAAATCTTGCTCAGAGGTGTTTCTTAGTGTTCTCCAACAGGGCATGATTTCACATGGCTGTAATCTCAGCAGTAAGGATGCTAAAGCAGAAAGATATTCATGAGTTCAAGGCTTGCCTGGGCTATATAGTGAGTTTAAGTCTACCCTAAAAGAAACATTGAGATCTACCTCAATCCCTCCTTTCCCCAAAAATTCAAAGATGCTAAAATGTAATGAATCAAGAATTCAATTATTTGGGGCTGTGGATTTAGCTCAGTGGCATAAGCACCTGCCTGGTAAGCAGGCAGTCATGACTTCAATCCCAGGTACCGATAAAAAAAAAAATCAAATGTTTCAAGTTTTGCATTCCCATATTTAATCACATTTAATATTACCTATATTTCACACACTTACTGTGCTTGCATTATTATACTTGTGATGTTATTGTAAGATATTTCACTAATGAGAGAGGGAATAAATGAATCTTATCAATTGTTATACAAGTAGAAAATATTTTTCTTATGCTTTTATTCTAGGTTTCAGATTAATAGGATTGACCTATATTTCATGTGACAATAAACTTCATTTCCCTAGATTATTAAAAACATTTCTAACAACTACACCCAATTAGCAAGAAATGTACTGGAATCTGATCTGAAAACCCTTTGGGATTCTTCTTAAATTAAACTCTTAATTGCACTACTATTTTATTCATTTGTAATCATTCAGATCAGAAAAAGGGTTATACGAATTGTCTGTGATTGTACTTGATCTAAAGATTACATTGAAGTTAGAATTTGAACTTGATAAACCATGATTCAATTTTTAGAAGCTGTTAAATACCTTTAAGAGTTTGAGATTTTACTCAGCCTGTAAGCTGGTAAGGTGGCCTACCATAGTATTATAGATGCTATTAGAAGATATGAAAATCTTGAATCAAAGAGAGTATGGACTGTTATATACAATACCAGCAATATCCAGAGTATCAGCATTTACAGAGGTTCCTTTAAATTGAATTCCCAGAGAACAATACAAATAAGATCAGGTGAAGCCTGTGCATCTGGTATATTACCTTGCAGGAGAAACTTTTGGCTGAGAGTAACCAAGTCTTTTATATTAGTCTCTGGCCTTTGAGAAAGAAGCATTATTTTTCAGTGCTGGTCAATTTAGAAGGAACACATAGTCTTAACAATGTTCCTCTGCTAGAAATATAATAAACCCATGGATAATTTTCTCCAACATAAATATGTACACATATTACTATTTTAATAGTAATAATCATAACACACATGAATGCAGTATTTATTGTGTATGAACATAGTTTTTAACAGCTTTCTCCCTATTAACTCTTGAAATTTTCTTCCTACAGATGTCTGAGTTAATTATGAATATTATCTTCTCCATTTCACAGATTAGGAAACTAAAAAAGAGCTCTATTTAGTATCTTAAAATATATAGATAATGAGTGGCAGAGTTGGGATATAAACTGGTAACTTAAATTCTATCTAATTTCCTTATTTGCTATGCCACACTGCTGAGATATGGGTTATGTTATAAGATACATTATGTTACACAATATATTTATCATTAAAATGACATTATATCATATACAAAACTTCAGTTTTCTGTCTCTTGAGGACATTTGTGACTTAAAATGCCTTCCTCATCAAGTTAAGGAAGTCCTGAACTGTCCCATGTATTATGAATCAGAAAGCCCTTAAGGATTAACATATAGGGGATGTTAGAAGGCAGTCAATGCTTACACCACAATAGATACAAATTTTTTTATCTAGGTCTTATATCATTCATAAGCTTCTCATGAAAACTTTGGCATGCCCCAGTCTATTTCTACCTTTTTTCCCTTGAAATCTGGATGAATACTAGGCACTGTCTTTATATTTAATTTTGATTTTTCAATTTTTTTTTACTTTATTTCACTTTTTAAATTAACAATTTTACTAATGTACAACACCTGAGTCTCCATCGTTATGAGGAATATATTTTGAATGGTTTTATAAAATATTATAATGAAGTTCATACATTGTCTTTCTGTGCTCCTCTACTCACCCATCATTAACAGTGAAAAATGAACCCTGTCAAAATTATGAAATGAGGTAAGTTTGACTTGACTTGTTATTAATTAATCCATAATGAGCCTTTGTGAGCAACAGTCCATATCTAAATTCTCATTAAAGTTTTGACAGGGATTGGCTTGTCTAAAGAAATGCACTAGCTTTCTCATTGTCTACTGAAAAGAATGACTGGGAGAAAATTGCATGGCAAAGGTACTATGCACTAAAAATATGGATGTTGGTGCACTCGTGTGCCTTTGGGACAAAACGAAGATTTACGATATTGTGTAAAGAATGCAAAATTTGTACTCAGATTCCTCCATGTTTTGAATACAGTACTATGCAAGAAAAAACTAGAAACTTAGTGATAAATTTACAGTGACTTATAAGGAATAGGAGCCACAAAAGTCAATTTAGAATAATTAGTCACCAACAAGACTAGGCATACAGGAAATAAATATTTTATTTTTAATGGTAAAGGAAGTGGGGGAAAGATAAAATAAAATACAAAGCATAAAAGACTCAATACCTATGTATAAATATTATGAAGCTATAATTTAGGTCTTCATTAAATGCAATCCCAAAATATTAGGTATGCGTCAGTTCTAATTTTGAACTGCATAATTAATGACATAAAAATTTTCAAGTGCAAAAATATTATTGTGATTAGGGTGCTTTTTAAAAAGTATATATTTTAACCAAACATGGTGGCACACACCACAAATACCAGTAATCTGGGAGGCTAGAGCAGGAAGATCACAATTCAAGCTAAGCCTGGAAAACGTAGCATTATAGCAAGACTCTGTCTCAAAATGCAAAAGAAAAAAAGGGTATAACCCAGTGCAAATGTTCTGTGTTTAATCACCAGTACCACAATTAAAACATGTAAGTTTTAACTATATAAACTGGAGATGAGAAGGATAAGTAGATGGGGTATAGATAGGGCAAGACTTGCCATGGGCTGGTAGTGTTTTAGGACTGGGGATGGTCCTGGGGACCTGGGGATGAATACCTGAGTGCCCATTATTTTTATCTGTTCACATTGTGCTTGATAAAAATTCTTCATAGTGAAAAATAAAATAATTAAATAGCTCTGCCAAAAGTAGGGAGAAGAGGATGGTAAAGTTGCAAACCATGGCACAAAGAATTGTTAACTTAATGCCAGAAATCCTTTTAAGACAGAAGATTTGAATAGTGGCACAAATGTGTAAGCATTTCTGTTAAGAAAAGCATAAGAAATGAAAATTTTTCTTGCCATAAATTTCTCCGAAGTCAGGCTCTTACACATTTGATAATCATCATGGATGTCATATAGAACAAAAGCTTAGTTGTATTTAATGTCAGTTACACAAACCTTGTTTTGGATTCCAGCTTAGTAATCTCTTCGAATTTTTGTTACAGTTAATTTCTATAATCAACTCACAGATATGTTTATAACTTTGCTTCTTCTTAATTGTTGACTATCCTTACTTTTTGTTTCTCTTGACAGGCCTCTGTTTCCGATGGTGATATTTTTTTTATTTCTGGAATATGATTGCTAACATAAAATCCTTTTTGTATTTCCTTAGGACACACATTGTTGAATATAGCATAAATCATTTCTTACATTATATATTAATTTGATAATGTACATTTCAAACCCTTTTCACAAGAAAAAAACATAATTAAAATTGTATTGCAGTTTATATAGGATTGACCAAAAACACAGCTGGAGCAATTATGTTAAATAAATTCTCAGCTGTCAAATAATCAAGTGGAAGACTACATAATGGATCTTAGTTGAATATTAAGATGAAAGCAACGACAAGCAGGAAGACACCCTCATTCAGATCAGTTATTTTAATGACTGAGTAGACTGCAATGATGCAGGTTTGACTGATTAAATGTTACTGAGCCTAGAAGTAAATCAGCTAGTGATGGTACATCTTTCTATGTGGTATATGTAAAAACTCACCTAAAGAGAAAGCATATAATTGTGCAACAAATATACCTAAAAGCACTTTTATATGTCGTCTAACTTAGCTTTCACCAAAATCGTATTACATGCTATTGTCCCTATTTCATGTTAGTGAATTATCTCTCAAAGTAATGAAGTTTAATGCCCTACCCAAATTTATACATATAATTATTGCTGCATCATTGAACATTAATCAATTTTAATCCAGTGATTTTTCTATTATACCCATTTTCATCCACAGACACCCAATCAATATTTTATAGCTATATTATTCCTAAAAATTAACTCTCATTAATTCATATTTCAAAAATTAGATTGCTGTCTGCTTTATAGTTATTGATATGAAAGATTATTTTCTTTGTAACTAATAAACAAAGGTTAGTGTCCAAGAGCATGGCATTGCTGTAAGTCTTTCTAGTGGAAGCTTCATGCTGTATTACAATAGAAAAAAGAAGGCACATGAAAGAGAAGCATTTGTATGAGAGAGAGAGAGGAGAGGTTGTTTTGTCTCAACTCCCCCTTGAGATAACTAATCCAACCTCAGGAGCCTTAACTCATTCCCAAGAAATATAATCCAATCTTTAAACAACTAAAACAATGTCTGCAAAAAGACCCCAGGAATAGTGGACCCAGGCTTAAATTGCCTTCTAGACACCATCTTCTAATGGTTCCACTACATCTTAATAACATTATATTGAAGACCAAGATACTAGCACATAAAAATTTTAGGAACAAATCATGTCCAAATATCAGCAACTTGCAATTTATAAAAAATACAACTCCTCAATACTCATCCCAGACCAAGTTGTGGAGTGCTATCTGGTCTTTTGTCTTCACAAATTTATTAGGTCATTCTGATGTAAGCAAAAGTGAGAACCACAGATCTCTCCAGTAATGGATATGTGGTAGGTCACCAATATAATTCCATCATATAATAACAGGCACTCATAATAAACTTGTATCTCTAGTGCTAATTTCAGTGGATATCTCTCAAATTCTATTTCAATAAATCTTTTTTAACTAAATGGAAAGAAATGTGAACAATTCTTTCTGAGAAAGGATTTCAGCTTATCAGGCGGATACTCTGTTCACTCTTCTCATATGCTTTAGGAGAATGTAGATATTCTTGATGGATTGATTCTAGTTGTCAAATATCTTCTTGATGAGTTTTGTGCCACCAGATATTTTTGTTTAAATTTTTAATACTATCATCTTATCTTTAACGACTTGTGCACTCTTTTTTTTTCATTATTCCATGGTTCATCCGTTATCATAAATCACTTTCACACAAAATTATGATCACTATTTTGAATATTTGAACATCTGAGCTCCTCCCAAAATATTCTGATACATATTTCAAGAATTCTAGACCTTCTGCATATGGTCATTGTATGCACTTCATTAAGTATATCTTTCTGAGAGTATATCTTTCTTAGAGTATACAATATTAATTCACATGAAAATATGCATGGAATTCTCATATATATATATATATATATATATATATATATGTATATATAATAGTGATTATAACTTCGTGAGGGTGAAAGAGTATCTCAAGAAAAAATATTTAAAAAAATAATTACTTGCATTTAAGCTCTGAAACACAAATTCCTGGCCTAACGTCTCTGACAGGACTTCCAGTAAGACGACTAGCACTTGGCATTCAGCCCACAATCTGAGCATTCATTTCTCAGTTTCTTTTTTTTTTTTTTCTTCAAATGGCCATTAGTCCAGTGCCAGGATTGTGAGGACTTCCTCAAGGGCCAATCATGATGAGCCAAAACCTGCCTGTGATGTGAACATTGCTAGACTCCAGGGGTAACCAAGCAACAGATGTTAGTGGAAGATGCGAATACAATGTTTTCTGTTTATTGAGTATAATGCCTTTCATTCTAAGAGTTTACAAAATTGAGAGAAGATGACAGGAGAGGACCACTGGCTGCTGCGTAGGGGTAAGTTTTTCTTGTGTTGCTTCTTTCCAACCTAGAAGTACAAAGTCTAAGACTGTACAAATTGAACATGTCTTTCCAAGTGACTACTGTAGAAAGATACTTTGTGAAGGTATGAATAGAGAATATATTCAACAGTTTCTTAGTATTATTTAAAATTTTAACACAGAGACTTATGGAATATGGTTCTTTATTTTGTAATTTCCACAAAGGTTCCAGGTAGTCTGAACAAGGGTACAATTATCAAATAATGAGTTAATATTTGTTTTACTAACAGTAATATGATAAAATCAGAAGAAGTTGATGTTGCAGTTATCAGACCCTTTATAAATTCACCTTAGATTTAAATAGCTTTATAATTTTCCTCTTGTGGATATCTTAAAAATAAGAGATCACAGTTAAAAATTATTATTCAAAATAATTAACAATATATTAAACATTCAAATTCTCAGTATTCCCAAATTAAAATTTATGCCATTTATATCTAAAACTGTGCTCCATTTAACAAACATCTCAGTTATGTTTTGTCATGAGAGATAATTTATAGATTCTGTTAGAGATAAAAAGGTGAAGCATGAATAGTTCTTGTATAATAATATAACATAATATAATAATGTAAATAGTAAAAATAAGCATGTTAATGGAACTAGCGTGATAACTCATTTCTTTACTCCCTGCATTCTGAGTAACTGAAACAGGAGTATTAAAAGTTTAAACCTAGTCTTGGAAAATTAGCAATATCTTATATCAAAATAAGAAATAAAAAAGGCTGAATCTGTAGTTCATTATAATTGTCCTGATTCAATCTGTGGTTCCACAAATAGCAGTACTGCTAGCTTTAAAATAGGGCAACAAGTAGAATGTCCATGATAAGCAGAACTTTGATTTTAAAGATTTTTCTAAGTCAGGCAAATTATGGAAATTTTGTATACTGTCATACTTGTCCCTTCTACTTATAATAATCAAAGTTTGAGGTTACTTGATCCATTTACTTACAATATTTGTGTTTCATTAATTAATTTAGCTAGGTTATTTCTAATTTTTGAAACACGATCAAGCTATTACAGTCTCCCGAAGGTGCCTTTCCCAACAATGTACTACTTGGCTACTTCAAGTGTGTATCCCTAATACTCCTTGAGCATTTCATGGATGTACTTCATTGGACTATAAGAATTTACAGGTATGTATCTACACTAGAATTAAGTTCCCTTAGTGAAAATGTAATGATTGTGTGTGTGTGTGTGTGTGTGTGTGTGTGTGTGTGTGTGTATAAAAATCTCCTGCTAGCAACACTGATGGGAGATGGGAAGATTTGGAGAGTTCTTCAGCTGTATTGTTGAGTAAAAATTTATGAAGTTTGAAGATAAAATGGTAAACACCATTTAAACTGGAGTAAATCTGAAAAAAAAGCACAGTTAAGATGTTGGTATATGTAGGAAATGAGTACAATTAGATGTAACAATAAATTTTCTGCAACAATTATTTAGCAACTGTGAATAGTCATGCAGATTTAGAAGGATTTTTTGACATCTTCTAGAACCTAAAACTTATATTTAAGCAGTAAAATACCAATGACTATTTTGGTTATTAGAATTTTACCAATGGAATTCTAGTTTTAAGAATTTCTTTATCATTGGGTGGCACTGAGGATTGAACTCAGTGTTTCATACACTATAAATAAGTATTTAACCACTATGCAATACTACCATTTGTACTTGCAGTATTTTAATGTCACACTTTGACTAAAGAAGTATGAGAAAAGAAACTATACGCAGCTAAGAAATTTTTCATTTGACAGGCATTTATTGAGAACTTCTTAGTTATCAGTCTCTGCCCTAGGATCTAGAGGCACTGAGGTATATAAGTGGTGATTGTGACTTTGAACTCTCACATTACAGTAGGATACACTGGATTTTTAAAGAAATTGCAACTGAACATAAGATCACCATTATGGATGGCTAGTGGCAATGGTGATGGAGGGAGTCTTTATGTGAGAGTGGTAAAGAAGACCAGATGTGGGGAGCTAAACAGAAGGAATGACTCACTGGACCAAAATCAAGTATCAGCACAGGGGAATGAGTTAGAAAGAAAATCAGGTCACTCTTGAATCAGAACACTCT
The DNA here is from genome assembly GCF_034190915.1 of Cavia porcellus. Classification (NCBI taxonomy): domain Eukaryota; kingdom Metazoa; phylum Chordata; class Mammalia; order Rodentia; family Caviidae; genus Cavia; species Cavia porcellus. The sequence goes on along the minus strand of NW_026947486.1, from coordinate 5,319,942 downwards.
TTATACTCCAAGCCAATCTTGTAAGAGAACGGGGTGCCTGGAAAAAGGAAGCCAACATTTCAAAGGCATCTTGGTAGACAGAATAGGTTCCCAAAATTTCCCAACTCTCCCAACCTAAAAGAGAAGCACAATTCATGGTATCAGAGAAGCAGTTAAAACTTGAGAGCACTATATGAGAGAAAATGAGCAGGTCCTTGGGAATTTGAAAACAAGTGCACCATTCCAGTTAGGGACCCAAATTTGAATATTGACAAAACTATTGACTTGGAGCTATGCGAGGAAGCAGTATCTTACAGCAGTGGTATCCCAAGGAAAATAAAGGACAGACTAACACAGAAATAAATGCTCACTCATTCCTTTACTGTATACCAAGAGATTTATACTTACAGGACATCCTATGTTATCAAGTGTTATTGGGGAGGCCCACCACCCTCTGCTGAGAGATAGATACTGAAATATGGGAGCCCAGAGACACCACCAGTTTCATAGGTTAGAAAGTGACTGTAAGGAAATTCACTCTGCAAGGACCAGTAGCAGAGGGATAGAGACTGGTTCAGGGATCAGAGCACAACTAGCCAAAGCATGAGGTAGAAGGCTACTGACGTGAAAACACAGAGGTGACTTCAGGATCTGGCATGAAAGGAAAGGAATAAGAATTGAGAAGGTACTTGTAGAAATCAAGAGAGAGATGGGTTACAGGTCTACTACATCACTCCATCTCTTTCTCAAATTAACTGAGGTGGACAGATCTTGAGATAGAAAAAGGCTTATAGTTAGCCGTGCCTAGAATGTGGCATGCATCCAGGAGGGAAGCCCTCAAGACAAACATGTTCCCTTATTCACAGGCAGGCAATTCAAAAATTGATGTGTGTGTGGGGAAAGATGCTCAGATACCTGTAATTAAACTCAGACTTCAGTACAAAAGGGATTGTGAGCACACGCTGATTGTGTTTCTTGCCATATATGAGATGACTGATTTGTATTGTTTTGGTTATTTTTTTTCTTTCTTCTCTTTATTCATGTCTTTTCCAACTATCCTAATTTTTCTCTTCCTTTCTTCCTTACCATTAATTTTTCCTCTGTTCCTTTCTTCCTTTCATCTGGCATACATAGGAAGGATCTGTATATGTACAAAGAAGAATAAACTTAAGTTGTATTTTTAGATTGGGTCTTGTTGTGTATTTCTAGTGGGCCTTGAACTCAGTTTGTAGCCAAGCCTGACCTAGAACTCACAGTGATCATCCTACCTCAGTCTCTTCCCTATGTGCTGGAATTAAAGGCACACACAAGTACTCCCAGCTACAATTTATCTAGTGCATTCATTTAAATAATATTTTTCATGTGCAAGTCACGGTAAACCACAACAAAACTGCGCACATTGGATATAAACATATGCTAACTACCAACATAGTAACAGGATTTAACATTTCACAATTCTATCAATGTCCAATGACATTTACCTCCTTTTGTGAAATTTCTTCCACTTCCACAAATGTCACCTCAAACACTTTTAACATTAGCCTTTTTTCTCCAGCTGTAAAAATAATTCCAACCGAATCTGATTTCCCTCTCTTCTTTACCTATTGATATTTCCCTTTTCTCCTCTTCTTATTAACTAGTCCTCTGACATTTTCTGTTATTTTTTCTTTACCTGCTCCCTCCACATCCCAGTCTATTGGTAGCAGTGTAATATAATCTCCAAAGAACATTGACAAAAGGTGAAATTGTTTACATAAGGTTTAATGTACATAATTAATACATAAAGGGATCTGTTAACAAAACCAGTTGCAATTGTCCTCTGAAACATGAAGAGTGTGTGATCCTCTTAAACTGAGTATGTCGGGGATGGGGATGTAGTTCAGTGGTACAGTGTCTACCTGACAAGTTCAAGGCCTTGGTTTCAATGCCTGTTACCCAAACAATGAATCAATAAATAAAATTAATATATCAAGTACGTAGGTAAGTAACAAAGTCAAAATCAAGCTATGATCATACAACTTGAAACCAGACATCAACTAAAGAGATCTGCATATTAGCAACAAAGTTTTTCCACTTTAATTCATCCTTGAACCTCAGCCCATAAAGAATATAGAAGCATGAGACTTGCAGTAAAAAAAAATCTATACAAAGACATGAAAATAGCTCTAAAAAAATTCCTCCCTCCCCCAAAGTTGACCTAAGGTTCATCTGTGTGGAATAAATAACCAAATGGTAGAATTTTATTAAGTAATGAAACAGACAAAACAACAACAAAAGGAGATCAATAATGTGTCTGTGAGTTCAAGAGTGATGTAAAAACAAAGCTAATGGACTTAATAGCAAAATGTTCAGTGACCTCAAATCAGACACAAAAAAATTAGTAGAGCCAATCAAAATTGTAAAACAAAAATCAAAGAAACAAACACCATGAAGGCCTACTTCAGAAAAAATTAGAGATCAGAAAAAGCTAACAAACAGAAATATAGGGGACAAAAACACAGTGATTAAAAGTATGAGCACAAAAAGTGACCAACTTGAGAAAACAGGGCCAGAAAGAAAAAACAGGGCAGATGAAAATTAGCATATGCTCAGAGATTACTGGACCTTAAAAAAGAAGAGAGCAGGGAAAATGGATATAACAGCTATTCAGTAATGCAATGACTATCCTAAGACTATTTGGAGTTTAGAGAAAAGTTAGAAAACAGCATGAATGCCATAATGATGTGTTTATAGAAATCATAATATAAATATTTCCAAGTGTGGGGATAAAATTCAAAATACAGATAAGCAAGGCCTATTGAACCCCAATACCCAAGAACAGATTTGAAAAAAATCCTGTTCACTGCATGTGACCAAAAAATAATTTCTTCATAATCAAAGTAACACAATCAAAGTCCTAGAAGTCCAACACAAGGACAGAATCTTAAAAGCTGACAGGTAAAAGCAACAAATCATTTGTAAAGACAAGCCTGTGAGAGCAATAGCAGATATCTCTACACAGATCTTGAAGGTCAGGGGAGTTTCTAATGAAGTGTTTCGATCCTTAAGAGAAAACATCTTCCAATCTGACTAACATGTCTTGCAAAACTGTCCTGCAAAATTGATTGAAAAAGTTATTTCCTGGGGGCTGGGTATTTAGTTCAGTGGTTCAAGTGCTTGCCTGATAAGTTCAAAGTCATGAATTCGATCCTCAATACACACACACAAAAAAAAAATAAAAATAAAAAAGGTATTTCCATGACAAAGAATACCTGAAAAAATAATTACCACCATACCAGTACTAGACAAGTTCTCAAGGATATCCTTGGCAGATTTAATGAAGGTAACAATGCAGAATAATATCTAGTGGAATGGGTATTGCAAGCAAGTTGAATAGTTAAATAAACGGAATATGATGAAGGAGCAAAAAAAAAGGTGCAATGATAGTAATAAATCAACAATTTTAAATAAAAACTGTCAATGCAAATGGTTGTAACTCATCACTCAAAAGACACATATTGGCAGGTAAAATTAAAGAAGACAAAACAGAAATATGCATACTAGAGACACATTTAATCGAAAAATAATTTCAAAAACTAAAAATTAAAAATAGAAAACCATATTCTATGCAACAGGACTCCAAAAGCAATCAAGCATTTATCCTATTTTCAGCCAATGTACATTTTAAGCTAAAACTGATAGAAGACGCAAAGACAATCACTACATAATGCTTAAAGGAACAAATCAATCAGAAGTGATAGCAATTATAAATATACGTACACCAAATACTGCCATGCTTAATTCACATAATGAACACCACTGGACAAAAACGATCAGATACATTTCAACAAAAGCATACTGGAGAACTCAATACTCCACTCACAATTAGATTAATTACACAAAGAAATTTCAAAGTTAAGCTCCATCTTCAAAGAGCTGGACTTAATAGATATCTTCAGAATGTTCCATAAAGCAACAAAATATTATATATTTTCTCAGGATATGAAACTTTCTCCAAAATAGATCATATTGTAGCCCATAAAACACACTTAGATAAATACAAAATAATCAGAAATGCACACACATATCATCATCAAATCATAATGCAGTAAAATTAGAAATCAATGACAAAGTAAATCACAGAAATTAAGCAAACGTATGTTGATACAGCAATACCCTTTTGAAGAAACATTGGTTCACAGAAAAATGAAGAAAGAAATTAAACAGTTCATATAATCAAACAACATTAGTACCACATTATTGACACTATGAGATTAAATTAAAGCAATCCCAAAAGGGAAATTTACGAATGAAAATCCAGTTAGAAGAATTCTGCCAAAATAGATAACCCACTCATGCATTTCAAGATTTTACAAAAAAAAAAAAAAAAAAAAAAAAAAAAAACAAAAAAAAAACAAACAAACAAACAAAAAAAAAGACAAATCCAAATCTAAGCTAGTACAAGGAAGGTAATTAGAAAGATCAGAAAGTAAATTAACCAACGTTGGCTAAAAATGAAAAGAATCAATGAATTAATAAGAGAAATACCTTACCTTTTATGAACAACTAGAAAAATTTAGGAAAACAAGGAAAGAATAGCCATACATCAATGAAATTAGATATAAAAATGGCAAAATCACAATGTACACTGCCAAAGTTCAGAAGATAAATTGCTACTTTGAAAAATGGCAATCAAACTGGAGACACTAGAAAAAATGTATAAATTGCAAAACACACATGAATTACCAAAAAATAAACCAAGAAAATATATAAACTCCAAACGGCCCAACAATTTGCAATGAAATTAAGTTAGTATTTAAAAATGTTACAACAAAGAAAAGATCAGAACCTGATGAATGCTCTGATGAATTCTACAAGAATTTCATAGGTCTAATATCAGTACATCTCAAACTAATGAATTTAAGTGAAAGAAGCACTGCCCAATTCATTCATAGAAATGAACGTAACCTTGATCCAAAAACAGACAAACTAATTAAAAAAGAGAATCAATTTCTGTAATAAGCACAAATGTAAAAAAAAAATGAAACAAGATACTGGCAAAATTAAATACAATAAATAGATAAAAGATCATACAACATGACTAAGTCGGATTCATCATAGGATTCCAAGAATGGTTCAACATATATGAAGGAATACATGTAATGCATTATTGTAAACAGAAGGAAGAACAAAAGAAAGAAATAAAAAGGATATGTGCCAGGAAGGAAGAAGTTAAAATATCTTTGTTTGCAGGTGACATGATCTTTTACATAAAATACCCCCCCAAAAAAGCAACCAAAAGAATCTGGAAATAATAAACAAATTCAGTAAGTTAGCAGCATGTAAAATCAGCACTCCAAAATCAATAGTGTTCCTGTACACTAATAATAAAGTGGCTGAAAATAAATTAGTAAAGTAATTCCATTCACAAAAGCTTTAATAAAAGTTGAACACCTAATAATACACCTAACTAAGGAAGTGAAAAAAATTAAGTAATAAAAAATAACAAATCCTGAAAAAGGATATAGACATGGCATCCTAAACGTAAGATGTCCCCTGACTCTGGATAAGCAGAACCAGAATATTCAAAATGCCCATACTTCCAAGACTGATATACACATTTAACACAATATCAATAAAAATATCAATAGCATTTTTCACAGAACTAGAAAAAAATGATGCTTAAATTTACATGAAACCAGAGGAGACCAAAAATAGCAAAAATAAGTCCAGGACACAACAGAAAAGTAGAAGGAATCACAAACCTGGATTTCAAGCTACATTACAAATGCACATTGGTAAAAACAACATAGTACTGGCACAAAAACAGGCATGCAGAACAATGAAACAGAACTCCAAGCACAATCAAATCATCTGATCTTTGACATGGGAGTGAAAAACATGCTGAAGGAAAAATATCCTCCTCAGCAAATGGTTATGGGAAAAGTGACTTCGCATGCAGACTGAATCTAGAGGTGTGCATCTTTCACAATGGTCTAAAATAAAATAAACATAGATCGAGGATCTAAAATCTAAAACAGAAATTGTCTCCAAGAGCATTCAATATTGAAAATCCTTGAAGACATAGCCATATGTACAGACTATTTGTGTAGAGCTCAAATTGTTCAAGAAACAACAAAACAACAAATGAAATTTTTCAAATGGAAAATTTCTGTGCAGTAAAGGAGACAACTAATTGAAGACACAAATAACAGAATGAGAAGTTTTGCTTGTTAGTTCTCAGATATAGTACAAATATCATATATATATATATATATATATATATATATATATATAGAGAGAGAGAGAGAGAGAGAGAGAGACATTTTTAAAAAGCAACTACCAGAAATAAAAGATCCAAAAAATGGGGCATTAAGATAAACAAACACTTTCCAGAGGAAGAAGCAGAAATAAATATAAGGAAAATTGTTCAATATCATAAGCCATGTGAGAAATGGAAACTGAAACACCTGAGATTTTATCTTACTCCATAAAGCATGCTTATCATCAAGGAATCAAATCTTAACAAATACTTGCAAGGCTATACAGACACCAGAAATCTTCTATATTGTTGATTAGAGTGTAAAATAGTACATTCTGCGTCTAAATCACATAGATATTCTTCAGAAATCCAAAACTAGAAACTTAATTTGACCTAGTTATTTCTCTTATAGATATCTTCCCAAAAAGTTTAAATACATCCTACTATAGTGAAACATACCCATGTATATAGTAGCACAACTCATAATAACTAAATATTGAAAATGTCCCAAATGCTCATCACCAGATGAATGAATAAAAAAGTGATAATTATACATAACAAAACACTCCTCAGTCATAAACAAGGATAAATTTGGGTTATTTTTGTAAACTTGTTGCATCTTGAGACCATAATATTAAGTGAAATAAATCAGACACACAAGATTAAATATTGCATAGTTTCCCTTTTATGATAAATCAAAATATAAATACTTTTAAAAGCAAGATAAAAAATAATACAAAATGTGGAGTACTTCCTTCATAAATGGAAAGGAAACCTAGGGATGAATGGAGGTTCATGGGATAGAAGCCAAATGGGAATAAAACAATTAGGGCATTTTATGTACCTGCACCAACTTCTCATGATGAATATAATCATTACTATAGTAAATATGCACTAACAAACATAAAATTGAAGTTGTCACACAATAATATACAAGTCTTGTGGAAATAGTGTAAGGACAATAAAAATATACATTAAGCATTCATTAAATGTCATAGAAGTTCTGAAATTCAGAAGTGATAGAGGGAATGGCATAAGAGAAATAATCTTGGAAAGTCTGAAGATGTTCAAACAGTAGAGCATTGTGTTGTGAATTCAAAGAATCAAGACGTTCAAAATTGGATGTGTCTGAAGTCTTGCATTTAATTAGAGTGATTCAAGTTCCACTAACATGTAGGAAAATGCAAAGGAAGGATTGATTTACGAAGAAATGCAAAAATGTATTAATTTTAAGAAAACATTTTGGGGGAATTCCAGGAAGAAATATTAGCACAACTTTACTGAATAAATTATGTATCACTAATCTCCTTGTTTTCTATAATTAGCACACTCTTCAGCATGAGGAATCATGAAACTGGTAGACAGGTAGCTTCTCTTTCGTATTTGCAATGCTATAAATATGTATTTAGGAAGATAAAACCGAAAATGTAATTATTAAGATGATGTGCAATATGAATGCAGTTACACACCACTAGAAAGTAAGTCAGACCACATATTCACTAAAGTCTACATGACTACTCAGACTGAATTTGCATTAGGGATTTGGACTAAGAGCCACAGCTACAAATGCTTTGCAGTGTGATCTGTTGTGTTTCCAGAAAGCTATTGGAACAAAAACTGACTTTTCCTCAAAGAAAGCAACTGTCTACTCATGATTAGTATTCACCAAATTTCAGGAAAGAATTTTAGATGAGAAAAGGAGTACATCAGGGATACTTGTCTTTATAGCAGGTGAGTGCTTTTGTTATACTGTGCTGCTCACAAAGTGAAGTAGCAAGAAAAATCTTAACACAAATATGCTTCTATCTCTGTCTAATGTTTCCAGCTGCAAACAAGTCTGTCAATCAGTTTCAGGGTTTTTTCGATTTTGTTTGGTTTTCTTTTTTGTTTGTTTTACTATGACTGTCCAGGAAAATGTCCAGTGATTACATTCTCAAACACTATTGAGAAATTGTTGGAGAAATAGCATGAGAGGAGTTGTCATAAAGACTTGCAATCTGTTTTATAACTAAGAAAGTGACTTGGGAAATGAAAGTGTAGAGTGTTATGTATCCTATTTTAGATAGAAAAAAAATTGTAATTAAATTTACTGTAGTTTAAAACAATTAAACAATCAACAATTATTGAGAGAAATCAACTCAAGGAATGAATAACTTTAGTTTGATTAGTTATACAAATGGCTTATCTTACATCATTTTTAAAATAAATAAATAATAACAACAATAATACAGAATTTCCAAAGAAACTAGTAGGAGATAAACAATGGTTAATGTACTGTGAATTGTTATCATTAAAATACTTCCTCAGATTAAAAGATATAGACATGAAAGAAATGATTAATCAAACCATGAAACCACAAACCATTATTTTTGATGAACTAATATGATTTAGTATGTAGTAATCTATCTCATGGATAGATAGCTATAAATGTAGATGTAGAGGTAGATACACACATAGACATAGATAGATAGATAGATAGATAGATAGATAGATAGATAGATAGATAGATATAAATAATCTTTTCCCTTCCTTATTTTCTTTTTTCTCATATATCCAAGTTGTTCTTTCCTTTTGAAAAGTTACTTTCACTTTCACTTTCATTTCCACAACATCTATTGTGCATTCAGGATCTTATTGATTCTTTCAGATTTTTACACTTGGGAGACAATATGATATTTACACACACAAGTCTGACTTATTTCACTTATGAGTATGATCTCAATTTACATTCATTTACCTATCAAAGCCTCAATTTTATTCTTCTTTACAACTGATGAATATTCCATTGTATAAAAATACCACATCATTTTTTTAAAATTTTATTTAAAAGGAAAAGAGAAAAAACAAAACAAAACAAAGCAGTGTAAGGGTACAAGTAATATAGAACTACAAAAAAAAGTAAGAAATCACCAGCTAATAGATTACAGATTATCATCTTAGAGATAGTTGCTCAAGTCACAGTATCAAGGCATGCAAAGTGGACATTCAAACAGAGAGACTGCAAACAGTTGTGTTCAATGATCCAACCAAAAACATTATTATGGTCAGCTATTTAACACCCCTAAACACACTTGCAGCTGTATCCTCTAGAGCACTTTTTTCCCTCTCTTTTTTACAAGAAAATTTACACATTTTGGGTTTTATTACTCCTTAGTTCGTATTACTTTTTTTTGGAAGAGAATAAAGTCAAATATGGCAAAACAAAGCTGTCAGTCAAAACCAAGGATAGACATAGTACATGATGTAAAAACAGAGTACAAGGTAATCAACAATGGTTACCATAATGTGTCTTGCTTCCTTAAAAAGAATTGTCTATCTCATTAGGTATTATAAAGTTGAACAAAACAGTACAGAACAAGACCAATAAAACCTAAACATTGTAAACATTACAGGACTTCCAAAGGAGATAATACTCAAACCAGAATGGGTATCTTAGTGAATCTTATTGCCTTCAAAGTAGTTGCCTATACCCTCAAACTTGATACTATCATACAGAATGGAACAGAGTCTAATCAGTCAAAACAAGATAGTGGGAGTATTATAGGACTTCAAATCAAGTTAATAGGAAATCAAAAAGTTACTATAATATATCCTGCTATTTTTTAAATTTTTCCCCTTAATTAAAAAACCATAAAAAATTACTAAATAATTTTTAATGGATAAGGGAGAGATTGAGATAAAAGAGGACATAACAACATAACAATATAGGTCAAAGCATGACAGTTTCAGCAACTTAGTGCTTCACCACCAAATAACCCGACTTAATAGTAGTTACCATAGTGTCTGTCTTTTTCCTTGAAATATTTGAATATAACTTCATATACTATAGCTTCAAATATTTCCTTATCAAGAAGCCCAGAATAAAGTCATTCCAATTAATAAGTGAAAACTTTATGAGGCTTCAAGGCCACATAATGGGGAATCATGTTTACGACATACTTTTATATATTTAAATCATTACTTACATTAGGGAAACTTTTTGGAAAAATACCACATCTTTTTATCCAGTCTGTAGTTGGGGGCAATTGACTTGTTTCCAAGACTGAGCTGTTACAAATCATGCTGCTATAAACATGGGTGCAAATATATTTTTGTGGTAATGTATTTTCACTTCTTCTGGGAAAATATTTGGAAGGGTAATAAATGCATCGATTTGGATCTCCAATTCTAGCTTTTTGAGGAATCTTCACATTGGTTTACACAGTGGTTGTACCAGTATACACTCCCAGCAACAGTGGAGAAGGGTTCCTTTTTCGCCACAGCCCCATCAGCATTTTTTGATGGTTTATTTGTTGATGATAGTCATTCTTTTTTTTTAAATTTTATTTAAGGAGAAAAAGAAAAAAAGCAGAAAAAGGATACAAGTTATACAGAATTTCAGGAAAAAATAAACAGTAGGAAATATTCAGTTAATAGATTACATATTCTCATCTTAGAAATGGTTGTTCAAGTTACAAAATTGAAGCATATAAAGTGGACTTTCAAACAGTGAGAGTGCAAAAAGTTTTATTCAATGATCCAAAAAAACTCAGTAATATGGTTATCTATCTTATACACTTAAATAGACATGCAGTTATTTCCTTTAGAGGACTTTCTTTTCCTCTCTTCTGTACAATGACAATTACACATTTTGGGTTTTATTACTCCCACAGTTCTTATTACTTTTTTTAAAGAGAGTAAAACCAAATGTGACATAACATAACAGTCAGTCAAATCAAAAGGATGGACATGATACACAATGTAAAAACAAAATACAAGGTGATCAACAATGCTGACCATAATGCCTCTTGCTATCTTAAAAAGAATTGTCTATATCATGAGTTATAATAAAGTTGAGTAAAACAGTTATGATAGTCATTCTTTCTGGAGTGAGATGGACCATCAGTGTTGTCTTAATTTGTATTACTTGAATGACCAGTTATGTTAAACAGTTTCTCATATATTTATTTGCCATTTGTCTTTCTTCATCTGAGAAGTGTGTATTATTCTCAGCAGGATAGGGTCTTTGAATTTAGAGGACTTGGTTTTTTTCAATTCTTTATATTTTCTAGATATAAGTATTTTTGTCTGAGGGACTTTTGGCTATTTTTCCCCATTTTTTGGGTTTTAACGTCATTCTTTTGGTGATTATCTTTGTTGTACAAAGACGTTTTAATAAGATGAGATCAAATTTGTTGATTCATTGAAGTATTTCCCATGCAGTTTGTTTTGTGTTATTGAATTCTTTACTGCATCTTCAAGATTTCTACCTAATATGTCTTCCAATGTGTTTAGTGATTCTATTTTAATATTTCTACCTTTGATACATTTTTATTTATTTAATTCATGATGATAAGCATGTGTCTAGTTTTAGTCCTCAGCATGTAGAAAACCAGTTTATCCAGCATCATTAAAGAGGCTGTCTTTCTTCCATTGAACATGTTTGGCTCCTTTGTCAAATGTAATGTGACTGAGTGTCCTTGTAATCGCATCTGCATCTTTCAATCTGTACCTCTGATCCTTATGTCTGATTTTATCTATACCATGCTGATTTTATCACAGTAGCTTTGTAGTATAATTTGAAGACTGTGATTGAGATGCCTCCTGCCTTGCATTTGTTGCCCAAGATTGCCTTCACTCGTCTAGATCACTTCTGTTTTCAAATGAACTTTGAGAATATTTGCTCTAGATATGTGAAGTATGCTAGTAATATTTTGCTAGGGACTGCGTTAAAACTATGTAAAAGCTTTGGGAGTATGTCCATTTTCACAATGTTGATTCTTGCTATCAATGAGCATGGAGTATCTTTGCATTTTTTGATATCACCTTCAATATCCTTTGAGAGAGTACCATAATTTTAAATATATTAATCTTTTAGAGTTTTTGTTCATTTGATTCCACATTATTTCATTTTTGGACACTATTGTGAAATATATTGCTTCAGTAAGTTCTTTCTCAGTCAGTTTGTTGTTCATGCAAAGAATGCTGTTGATTTTTTAGTGCTGACTTTGTGCCCAGCTACACTGATAAATTTGCTTATTCACGAGTAGTCTTTTGGTAAAGTTTTTGGGGTTTTCGATGTACAGTATGATGTCATCTTCAAAAAATGATAAATTTCATTACTTCCTTTCCATTTTTTATTCCATTTATTTCCCTCTGTTGTGTAAGTACTCTGGATTATGTTTCCAGAACTATACTGAATAGGAGTAGTTTTACGGGACATTCTTGTCTTCTTGATTTTAGATGAAAAACTCAGTTTTTATACATTTAGTATGATTTTGGCTGTTGTTTGTCATAGATGGCTTTTATCAGATTGAGACAGAGACTATTCTGATTTTCTATAGGGTTTTTATCACCAGTGAAATTTAGAATTTATCAAACCTTTTTCTGCATCTGTTGAAATGATCGTGTAGTTTTGTCTTTGGCTCTGTTGATGTGATGTGCTACATTTATTGATTTGGGCATGTTGCTAAATTCCTCGGATTAATTCCACTTGGTATACAATCTTTTTGATGATTTGCTACATTCTGTTTTCCAGTATTTATGGAAAATTTTTGCATCTATGCTCCTTAGGGTTATTGGGCCTTAGTTCTCCTTTTGAGTGGATCTTTTTCTGGTTTGGTATCAGAGTAATATTTGTTTTCAAGAATGAGTTAGGTAGAATTGCTTCACTATCAATTTCATTAAAGTCTTTGAGGAGTATTAGAGGTAAGTATCCTCTAATTTTCTTGTAAAATTCAGCTGTGAATCTATCAGGGCAAGAGATTTTATTTTGGTAGCTTTAAATTACATTTTTAACTTCAGTAAATGATATTGGATTATTCAAAATATTTATATCTTCTTGACTCAACTTTGGTAAGTCATACATTTCTATAAATCTGTTCATTTCTTCTCTGTTTTCCAAACTATTGAGTAAAGCTTTTTGAAGTAGATATTGATGATCATCTGAATTGCCGAAGGATCTGTAGTAATTTCACCCCTTTCATTCCTCATTACATGAACTTGAGTTTGTTCTTTTGTCTTCTTGATAAATTTGGCTATGGGTTATCAACTTTTTTCATTCTTTAAAAGGATCAACTTTGAGGAGGAAACTGGGCTGCTGGTGGGGGTGAGTTTCTGCTCACCATCCCAAGCCCCAGGAGAGTTTAAGGTCATTGCTCCAAGTGGTCAAGGACGTGCCCAGCTTCTAGCCACACTAGACTGACTCCAATCTAAAAATCCTATATGCATTAAGGCTTCCTTCCATATAGCTTTTAATATCACTCCAATGTCAGCCTGCTTAAATGCAAATTAATAAAATCTGATCTTCCCCATAGACTTGTTCTCTGGGTGTTGCCTCATAGCACCATTTATGTAAAAGTATGTAAGTTTAAAAACGGAAACAAAATTAACAAATTAAGTAAAATAAAAAGAAGAGATTCAAAATAAAATTTAAGGTGAGAATGGAGACATTATAATCAATGCCATGGAAATGCAAAAAATCTTCAGAGATCATTCTGAAAAACTACATGACAACAAATTGGACAATCTAGGAAAAATGGACAAGTTTACAGACACATAAAAACTACAAAAATTGAATGAAAAGAATTTAAAAAAATAGAAAAAATGTAATGAGGTAAAATTGATTTTGAAAAATCTCCCAAAAAGAAAAGCCCAATACTAGACAGCTTCACTAATAAATTTTGTCACTGTTTAAAGACTAACTATAACATAAATGCTTTTCAAAGTACTCCATGGAATTGAAAAGGAATAAATCTTTTCGAACTCATTCAATGAAGCCACAGTTATGCTACTACAAAAATCTTAAAAGATTTCCAGTTTAAATTAATGGAGTTCTATTTTATTTAAGAAAAGTGTATACGATCAAATACAGCGTTTACAATGAAAATGTTGTGGTCTGCTTAGAGCCCAAAAGTGTCTAGTAGTTTATGTATGCATTTGTTTAGGAGAATGGGTTCAGATTTACACATTCTGAGGTATGTTAAATTTTAGAGAATACTCAAAAAATTTGGGATGTCATGGTGACACCATGTGTTGCCTCTGAAAAATAGATTACAGGTCCTTGTATACAGGCAATAAATAACCATAAGTGTACACACAATAAGAAAAGACAAAGGAGCTACACTTATCTAAGACAGCTGCAAGATATTCTCAGGGCAGGTCTATACCAACATAAAATAAAGGGTGGCACAAACAGAAAGGGGTACCAGAACAGCAGGGGAATAGGAAAAAGGTGAAAATGAATCAGGTTTTGGATTTTAAAAGATGTACACCCTGCCCTGAGTATCTGTCAATAGATATCCCTGGATATGGTTGAAAGAAATGATTGAGCTATCTCAAGGGCATCTTAGTATGCATGACAATCCCATTATCTGTTAGGAAAAAATGAGAAAATAAAGGTAAGAGCTCAACAGCACAGGTTTACTTCTAACCTAAGAGGAGCCATCCCAGCATTTAGAACACACTGATTGATGTAATACAGGATATGGGGTCTTTTATAAAGTTATTAAGGGAAGAATTCAGTGGGAAGAAGTGGTGGCTAAAGAGATAGTACAGATAGTAGTAGTTTCCTAAAGATGAGGCTTGAGAAAGCTCAGGAAATAGTGATTGTTATCAATAGTGCAACTGAATAATGAGAATCACAGTGTGCAGGTATGACTACTGGGCCTTATTAACCCATGTTTACTCATCTTTTGCAGTTACAAAAATATAGCAGCAGTGGACAGAGGTTTACAGTAGTCTCTGATCACCCTAGCATGGCAGGAGTCAGTTTCTTTCATAATCTACTGTATTTTAATCACGTACAAGATGTGTAGTCCCTATGTGTAAATGGTTAACAAAGTTTGAGTACAAAAATGTGTTGGAAGCAGGAACCAGGGGTCCAGCAGTGAACAGGTGTGGAAAACCACACACTGAAGCTGGATCTTAATCAGTTCCTTATCCTGCAGTAACCTCAGCCTTGTAGACAAAGCATCATGCTGATATTAACCTGGGAATAGCTTCATAACATAAGCAAAGAAGTTTCTCATGGGCCCAGGAACATGTTTACCTTTGCTGCATGCACAAGAACGTGTCCTGAAGTGACTTGTACTGCTCTTTGTTGTGAAACACTATAAAAACTCTGAAGTCCTTTAATAAATCGGTTTTTGCCTCCTGAGCAACTGGTCTCCCTGCGTCTTCAGTCTCTCACCTGACTCCTTCCCTGCGCTGGCCGTGGCACCTGGCAAAAAAGGTTACCAAAGTCTGAAGAAATTATCTAATTTGCATGAGATCTGACTTGGAGTTTTACAGATTTCCTGTGTAATTGTTAATATTTTTTTTATTTTCTTAAAACAATGGAAAGACGATCGTTCAAATTCCAGTGGATGAAAAGGGAATGGCCTCGAGGCCAAAACTGTGCTATTTGTATTGGTGGCACATGCTTGTAATCCTTGCTAAATGTGGGGTTGAGGCAAAAGTATTACAATCTCAAGAGGAATCTAAGCAGGTTTTTCAGATCCTGTCTGAAAGAGAGGTGTCCATAAGATATTTGATAAAAATTTACATAGGTTTAAATAATAAATCAGCAATACTTGAATTCAATTCTAATACAAGTTCTAAGAAGGAGGGGGAATATAATTGAGCTACAAATGGATAATAATTAACAAAATCATTGAGCACGCTTGTAGCCTAGTTTTTAATTTTTTTTTATTTTAAAGAGATTCAGACAGAAGAGGACATAACAAAGCAGATCAAAGAAAATAATGTAAGCAACACAGTATTTCACCACAAGACAACCCATAATTAATAGTAACTACCATAACATCTCTTTCTATGAAATAGTTGTGCAAAACTTTATATACAATACTATCAAGCATAACAAAATAGTATAAAACCATTAAAGAGAATGAAACTAATACAGGGCATTCAGAATAGAGAATGAACAAGGGCTACGATATTATCTCATGTTCCATAGAAAATTTGGTTTACTATAGCACATAATAAAATCCAGTAAGATATAATATGATAGAACCAATGGAAACAGAAGAACAAAAGCATGGTAAGACTTCAGAGTAAGATGTTATTAAATCATCACTGGCTATTATAATGTCTTGTTTTCTTCAAAATGCTGTTCATACAATCAAAGATAATAAAATCAAACAAACCAGGATAAAATCATTCCAACTAATCAATGCAAGCATAAGGCTTCAAAGCAATGTAATTGGGAGTTACAATTACCATAAACTTTTATATACTATTACTATTACCATTTCTTACACTAGGGAGACTATTTTGTTTGTTTTATTTCGCTGTTTTGCTTATGAATATGGTCTCAAGTTGCATCCATTTATTTATCAATATCTCAATGTGATCATTCTTTATAGCTGAGTAGTACTCCATTGTATAAAAATACCATATCTTTTTCCTCCATTCCTCAGTTGATGGACACTTAGGCTGTTTCCAAGATCCGGCTATTACAAATTGTGCTGCGATAAACATGGGTGCATATATATATATATATATATATATATATATATATATATATATATATAACTGTGGTATGATGTTTTCAGTTCTTCTGTCAATATACCTAGAAGTGGAATTGCTGAATCGAATGAGACTGCCAATCCTAGCATTTTGAGGACTCTCCAGACTGATCTCCACAGTGGTTGCAGTCTACATTCCCGCAAACTGTGCAGGAGAGTTCCTTTTTCCCCACAGCCTCTCCAGCATTTGTTGCTGGTAGTTTTCTTGATCCTGGCCATTCTCTCTGCAGTGAGATGGAATCTTGTTGTTGTCTTAATTTGCATTTCTCTAATGACCAATGATGAACACTTTTTCATGTATTTATTTACCATTTGTATTTCTTCATCTGAAAACTGTGTATTCATCTCAGATGCCCATTTTTGGATTGGGTCTTTGAATTTTGGAGTCTGATTTTTAATTTTTTAAAATATTTTTTAGACAGAATTCTTTTGTCTAAGGGACAATTTGTGGGTTTTCTTTTCACTATGCTGGAGATTTCTTTTGACACATAGAAACTTTTTAATAAGATGTAATCCTAGTTATTGATTCTGGGAAGTATTTCCTGAGCACTTTGATTCCTTTTCATGAATTTTCAACCTTCCCCTATGTCTTCAAGAATTTTACATAATTTGTCTTCCAACAGATTTAGTGTTTCTGTTTCTTAATGTTCAGATTTTTGATCCATTTGTATTTTATGTTAGCACATGGTGATAGGCGTGGGACTAGTTTTAGATTTTGGCATAAAGAAAGCCAGTTTTTCGAACACAATTTATTAAAGAACATGGTTGAAAAACATGTTTGAATTGTTGAAAGAACATCATCCAGTGAACATGTTTGTCCCTTTTTTCAAAGATAAGTTGGTTGAATGTGTTGGTAGTTGTGATTGTATCTTCTAATGTATTCCACTGATCTTCAGATCTGTTTTTATTTCAGTGCCATGTTGATTTTATCACAGTTGATTTTTCATATAACTTCAAGGCAGGCATTGTGATGCTTCCTGCCTTGCCTTTGCAGCTTAGAATTGCCTTTACTATCCTAGGTCTCTTCTGGTTTCAGATGAATTTTAGAAGTGATTTCTCTAGATCTATGAGGTATGTTGATGCTGTTTTCATTGGGATTGCATTGAATCTGTCTGGGAGTTTTGGGAGAATGGCCATTTTCACAATATTTATTCTTTCTATCGATGAGCAAGGGATGTCTTTGCATTTTCTGAGATCTTCAATTTCCTTTTTCAGGGTATTATAATTTTCCATACATAGATCTTTTACTTCATTCATGAGTTTAATTCTTAGTATTTCATTTTTTTGGATGCTAGTGTGAAGGATGTGGCTTCTCTTATTTCCCTCTCAGTGATTTTGCTGTTAGTGTAAATAAATGTTGTTGATTTTGAGTACTGATTTTGTATCCAGCTACATTGCTCAATTTATTTATCATATCTAGGAGTCTTTCAATGGAGCTTTGGGGGTCTTTCATGTAGAGTATCTTGTCATCTGCAAATAATGATAATGTAACTTCCTCTTTTCATATCTTTACCCCTTTTATTTCTCTCTCTAGTCTTATTGCTCTGGTTACTATTTCCAGTAATATGTTGAATAGGAGTGGTGATAAGTGACATTCTTGTATTGCACATGATTTTAAAGTAAAGGTCTTCAGTTTTGGGCTATTTAATATGATGCTGGCTGTTGGTTTGTCATAGATGGCTTTTATCATATTGAGGTAAAGACCATGTATTCTAATTTTCTGAAGTTTATTATTATGAATGAGCGTTGCACCTTATCGAAAGCTTTTTCTGCAACTATAGAAAGGATCATGTGAATCTTAATTTTGGCTTTATTGATATGGTGGATTACATTTATTGATTTATGTATGTTGAACCATACCTGCATGCATGGGATGAATCCCACTTGGTTGTGGTGTATAATCTTCTGATGATTTGCTGCATCCAGTTTACCAATATTTTATTGAGGATTTTGCATCTGTGTTCATTAGGGAGATTGTCCTGTAGTTCTCTTTTTTAATTGGGTCATTCCCAGGTTTTGGTACTAGAGTTGCTTCCAGGAATGACTTAAAAGAATTGCTTCCCTTTCAATTGCATTGAAGAGTTTGAGGAGTGTCAGTATTGTCTACTTTGTATTTCTTGTAGAATTCCACAGTGAATCCATCTGTGCCTGGGATCTTCTTTTTGGTTAAGGACTTAATTAAATTTTCAATTTCATTAATAGAAATTGTATTATTCAGCAGTTTTATATCTTGTTGACCCAGCTTTGGTACTTCATAGGAATCTGTCCATTTCTTCTGTGTTGTCGATCCTATGAGAGTAGAGGTTTTGAAATAAGTGTTTATGATCTTCTGTATCTCCACATAGTCTGTAGTGATTTCACCTTTTTCATTCCTTATTGCATGAATTTGAGCTGTTTCTTTCCTTTTTAAAATAAGGTTGGCTAAGGGCATATCAATTTTATTTATTCTTTCAAAGAACCAACTCTTTGATTGATATATTCTTTGGGTTGTTTTCTTAGTCTCTATTGTATTAACTTCTGCTCTGATTTTTATAATTTCCTCCCTTCTTTTGGCTTTGGCATGGACTTGTTCTTCTTTTTCTAGATGTTTGAGGTGTAGCATCAGGTTATTTATTTGTATTTGTTCTTTTATTCTGATGTGGGAATTCAGTGCAATAAATTTTCCTCTGAGGACTGCTTTAATTGCATCCCACAGATTCCAGTAATTTGTATTTGTATTTGTATTTTCCTTTGCTTATAAGTATTGTTTAATTTCTTCTTTAATTCCCCCTGTGGCCCACTGATTGCTCAGCAGTGTAATATTGAATTTCCATGTGTTTGTGAGGTTTTTGAAGTTTCTTTTGTCATTAACTTCTGGTTTGTGGCACTATGATTCGGTAACATGCTTGGGATAATTTCAATTCTTTTGAATTTACATAAATATATTCTGTGGGATTTTATATGGTCTATTTTAGAGAATCTCCCATGTACTACTGAGAACAATGTATATTCTGATGTTGTTGGATCAACACTTTGTATATGTCTATCAAGTCTGTTTGCTCACAGTTATGATTAAATTCTAGTATTTCTTTGCTGATTTTCTGTCTAGTTGATATGTTCCTTGATTTCAATGGTGTGTTAAAGTCTCCTGTTATAATTGTATTATTGCTAATTTGATGTTTCATTTCTATTAATACTTGCTTTGTATAACTAGGTGCTCTGAAATGTGGTGCATATCAATTTAAGATTGTTATCTTTTCCTCTTGAATTTTTCCCCTAACCAGTATATTGTGACCTTCTTTGTCTCTTAGGATCATTCTTGCTTTGCAGTTCACATTGTGTGCAGACAGAATAGCTACCTCTGCTTTTTTTGGTTTCTGGTGCATGAAGTATTGTCTTCCATCCTTTGAATTTCAGTTTGTGAGTTTCCTTTTGTGTTAGATCGGCTTCTTGAAGACATCATACGTTTGGATGTTGTTTCTTGATCCATTCTGCCATTTTGTGTCTTTTAATAGGTGAATTGATACCATTTACATTAATGATCATAACTGTTATATGTTGGTTTATTGTTTACATTTTATCTTTATACTTTTGCATCTTTATCTTTCCATTCTATTTTAATTGTCTGCCTTGCTTAGTGGTTTTTTCCTAGGTGTAGCTAAACTGTCTTTCAGTATTCTTTGCAGGGTTGGCTTGGTGATCATGAAGTTCTTCATCTGTTCTTTGTCATGGAAATATCTTATTTCTCCACCCATTTTGAAAGAGTTTTTCAGGGTACATCAGTGTAGGTTGGAAATCATTTTCCTTTAGGATCTGAGATACTTCACTCCATGTTCTTCTTCACTTCATCATGCTGAGAAGTCTGCTGTGATTCTGATAGGTTTTCCTTTATAGGTCATCTGTCTTTTCTAGCAGCTTTTTAATATTCTGTTCTTATGTTGGATTTCTGGAATGGTGATTGTTACATGTCTGGATGTAGTTTTATTTTTGTTATGGCTATTTGGGTTTCTGTATGCTTCACTAATCCTAATGTCAGTTTTGATTCTCACGTTTGAGAACTTTTCAGCTATTATTTTTGTAAAGAGCCTCGTGATATCATTTGTGTTATCACCTTCTTTTTCATTTATCCTTGTCAATCTTATGTTGTTTTTCATTGTATCATCTTGCAGCTGTTGAATTGTTATTTCCTGATTCCTTATTATTTTAAAAGATGTTTCCTTTCCTGTTCACCAGTTGCAATCTTGTCTTTGAGGTCTGAAATTCTACCTTAAATTTCATTGAGGTGGTTTTGACAAGTTTAAGTTTATTTTTTGATTTCCTTTATATCTCTTTGAAAGTGCTTCACATATCGTGTTTGTTTCTTTTATTATTCATCCATGTATTTTATCCTTTTTTTGTTCCTCTAGTTTTTAAACTGTGTCTTCTTTATATGTGTTCAGCATCTCTTTCATTACTTTTATAATTTTTTCTTCTACCTGGGAGATTATTTCTAATTTGAATTATTTTATAGTTTCGCAGAGTTACTTCTTTATTTCAGTTGCTATTATTTCAAGGATTTGAGGTATATGGCACATATTTTCTTCTATGTATATGACTCCTAGGCTTTATTGGGATAGCCTAGATGTTTGAGATTTCATTTTGATCTTTCATTTTGTCATTTTCCTATATTTACATGTTTCATGTGTTGTTCCAAGGCTTCCCCTCAGCATGTTGGAAATCATCTTCTATGCCCTCGGCTCCTGGGACTGAAAGAAGATTGCTGAGCGTGGTCCAGTCAGGTCCACAGGACCTCCCATGTCACCTCTAGTGTTTCAGGAAGCTGGGCGGGCACCTGGTCACTGTGGATGATGGTCCAAAACTCTCCCTGGGCAAAGACCAATGAGCTAGAAATCACTTCACATGCTCTCAACTCCCCAACTTGAAGAAGGTCATTGGGTGAAATCTATTCAGGTCACAAAACCTCCCAAGCCTAGTCTAGTGTGACTGAAAGCTGGGCCTGTCCATGATCATTGGAAGTGATGATCTTAAACTCTCCTGGGGCTCAGGATGGTGAGCAGGAACTCGCCCCCTCTGGCAGTCGAGTTCCCTCCTCTGGCAGCACAGTTCCCTGGACTGAAAGAAGGTCACTGGGCATGGCTCAGGCAGGCCTGAGACTTGCAAGCCCAGTGTAGTTTGGCTGGAAGCCAAGCACATCCTTGACCACTTGGAGTGATGATCTTAAACTCTCCAGTGGCTCAGGATGGTGAACTGTGACTCACCCACTTGTAACCTAGTGTTATGCAATTCCATCTAGTTACATGTTCTGAGATTTCATTACATGTTGGAGGGATAAACTGTGCAGAAATTGCAGACAGCCCTGGGTGGAATGAGTGAAGTGTTCTGATCTGCTTCTGAACCTTACATCATTATCATTTTAGGTTCTCTCCTTTCATAATGCAAGAAGATATCCAAAATGTGGTAAATGTTAAAATTCTGCTTCGTTATTAAATTTCCCCATTTCAATAATAACAACTTTCTTTAACTTTTCCCAACAGTATGCTCAAAAGGATCTGAAGTAGTCTACAATTGTAATTCTATAATGACGCAATTTGTTTTGATCTTTTTGCCTTTCCTCTATACACTTCCCCTGACAGTGATTCTTGGCAATTTAAATCTCAGCATCCATTTAGTTCTGAGCACAAGATAATCCATTTTAAAGAAATAAGAACAAAATGAAGAGAATTTGGGGTCTTTAGTATGCTTCCTACTGTGTGATGCTATATCCTTTCAGGCCTCCCTCTTCTTCCTGCTAAGGGAACTATTGCTTCACATCACTACTTCATCACAGTCTGAAATATTTGCTGTGAATCTTACTCTTTCCAACATATACAACTCATCTTTTTCAGACTCCATGATGTTGAGGACAAGGAGTGTGACAGCTTATTCACATGCACCAACATCAATGCATTGAATGAACAAAAGAATAAATCGTTTCACTAAGCAAGCAACCAGATAGCTGCAGGCAACTGAGATTCTAGTTCTACTTTTGTTTTCAATTTCCAGAGGTGAAGCAATTTTATCTAATTCTTTAGTGATTTATCCTCATAATAATCATGTTGCAAAATTGAATGCATGCTTATCTCCAAGTTTCTCCAGTCCTAAAGGGTTGTATCATGAAGAAATGAGACTATCTTTTCATATCTACTTTGCTTCCAACATGCTGGCTCTTCCTAGGAGAGATTGAAACAGGCAGGCCTTTTTCTAGGTCTGCATTTTCCTACCAGCTCTCCTTGACAACCTACTTTTGACATCCGGTCCACTATTGACATTGGCTGGCATGCAATTTGCCAGGCTTTTGAATAGAGACTTGGTTATTTTATGAACACAGTAAAAAACACAGTATTCCCTTACAAAGTATCTAATACACAAAGTGGAAACAAATAACAGAAAGTTATTTTGCTTTACAGGAAGGGAACATTTTGAACTCAGTAAAGAGTAATAACTTTCAATGAAAAAGCATTTCAGAGAAATGTAGCCTGAGATTCTGGACAGCAAGATCTATAAAACGAAGAAATTTGAAGTTTCCTATATTGTTCCTCATTGAAAAATTAAGACTAATGTATTTTTGGTTAATGAGACTTATTTGGACACATTTACTAATATAGGATGTGTTGTGTATTGCAGTGCTTTGAAATGCTATATTCCTGATCTAGGATGATATTAAAATTACTTAAAATTGCCTTGGTACATTATGGAAATGTGATTTGGAGTAAATTACTCAAAAGAATAAATTACTCTCTGTTTTAAATTCAGAAATGCAATTTTTAAAATCTAGTACAGTATCATCAAACAATTATTTTTCTTCTTGAAAAATTACAAAATCTTTATTTTGAGTCATAAGTTATTTTTTAAATTAATAAAGTATGCACTTATGATATATAATAAAATTCATTGTGGAGAATTCATATATATATATATATATATATATATATATAATATCTTGGATTTTGATTATTTTTAATAATTTCCCATTGCACTATCTCGATAGTATATCTCCATTTACTACAGTCTCTCTTTTATTTTGTTCTATAAATTATTTATATTACATATTTCTCATAATAGAGAAACCATGCAATATTTAACCTTCTACGTAAACAGTCAATTTCCAAGGAGCAATCAGTTATTCTTTAAGCCTTGTGCTCAATGCAAGGGACACCCAAATGAATATGACTTGCTTCTTATCACAATGACAATTAATGATTAAAGCAGAGATTCTTGCATCCTCAATTCACAGATGAATGAGAAAATGACTCTCCCAGTCCACCTGGTGCATTCACTGGCACATTAGTGAACAGTGCACCAGGTGGACTGGTAGAGTCATTTTCTCATCCATCTGCACACATGCAATATCCATGGATATAGTTTCTTTCTCTGTCTTCCTTGTGGCAATGTTCCCTTTGGTGAAAGTAGTGCCTAGTACGGAATAACCGCAATATATGTCTGTTGAAAAAAGGAATTTATTTATTCACTAAATACTTCATCTGGTTTTCAAAACTTGTGATGTGTCTTATAACACTTTCTAAAATGAACAAACACATGTGCTCATTCTGTACTGAAGACTACATACACGTGGTTTAGTGCACAGCTTCTGGAGTCATATCCCTCAGGCATGAATTACATACCCAAATCCACCAGTGTTGTGATGGGAGTAAGTTTCATAGCATTGCTGACCTTTGATATGTACCATTGTCATTCACAATGAGTAGTCTTAATTTACTTCTTATAGTGCTGTGTGAAATTAAATTATCTAATGTATTTTCAGTGCTAAGCACTATATGTAGGTATTAAAAATATCATCTTTTCAACATTTAATAACATTTAACTCATCTGGATTAACTTATATCCTCAAAACCATGTGGCATTATACTAGAAAACATAAATTTCAAATGTTGTGATATCTAAAGGAAGCAAACTGCCGGAAGAATAGTAAATTACAATCCAATTCATTATAGCAACAAAGAAAACTTAGAAAATTGGATTTCTAATTTGCCTCCCCACAACAGGGAACTCCATTTCATTTTCTGTCCACCATTTTCCCAGGAAAAATAATCAGATAGCAGCATCAAATTAGTCGTCTTTTCTACGAATCATCGTTGAAAACAAAGTTTCAGTGTGGGTTTGGAAAGAAATAAGAAAAATGTGTTCATGTGGTCTCTGCCTATAGAGTAATAAAAAGAAAGCAGAAGAGCCCCTATGGAAAATGCCATGACAGGTCTACAAGGATTTTCATTTATCAACATTTCTGAGGCCTAAGTTGCCAATGAAAACTGAGAAGAAATCCCACCCTGTGAATTAAATAGGTGGTTTCTACATTGAGATTTATAAAAACATTAAATTAAATCTTTTTAGTTCTTTGTCCTCTTGTCAAACCTTTTGAAAACAAAAGTATTTTTTTTAAATGATGCAAACTTTACAATAACTATTACTGTTTCTGGGAAAACATTTTTGAAGATCATTGTTTATGAAGCAAAAATCAACATCAGGAATACAAAACTGAAATGGCCGGATGTCATATGACACTATGCTATAGATGGAATTTCAGGAAAAGGGCAGTACTTCCTTCTGTGGTAATGTCACCATTACACAATTGAAAAAGTGCTGCCATGGATTTAAATTCTTTATTCCAGTCCAACAATGAGGTTGTCCTAAAAATTTCATTGTGAGCTCAGCATTAAGGGGATAAAGTTCAATCACTTTTTGAAAGAACAAAATAACTGTTTTCTTTTCTCCATACTCATCTAATGTAAGAAATGGATTTTGTGCCAACCTTAGCTATTAATTCTGATGGTGTGTGAAGATTAAAATTCCCAGCACATTTTTTCAGGAATATAATTCTTAATATCAGTTTACACTCAGATTCATATTGTGAATTTAGTGTTTCACCTATATAAATGCCCCACTCACAATTTTAAATATGAGGTTCATACTAAATATCTGATATTCAGGCTTTTTCATGCAAAATCTTATTTTCAAAATTCTGAGTTACAAGAATGCACTGAGATTCTTTTGTGTGGAGTTTTTCTCCACTTTTATTCTGGAGAAACTTGTGACTGACTTTCTCCATATACCTTACCTTATGTTCACCAAAGCCACAGGTATGTAGCAATCACATGTTGACCCAGGGACTTACATATGCTAGAGGACTAGGCTATGCACATTTCTTGCCAAAACATGAAAACAGTCTAGGCTTCCTTTTGCTAACATCCCATCTTCTCTTTCCAAACACTCTCTGCACATGAACCATTAGCAATGTACACCAGGACAGCAAATCCAGCACAGTGTTCTTCCTCTAAATATACATCTTTCTCTCAATTACATATTTGTCCCTTTCAAGCAGTCTTTTATAAATGAAAATGTCATAATCTTTCTTCCTCTTACCAATTCTTCCATTTTGTCTTTTATTCATTTGTCAAGTTATACACTATGGTTTTGCAAAATATCAACATTTAGTCTACCCATATCTACCATGGAAAAAAAGGGTGCCTGTAGTTAAAATATAATAATTTGTCCCTAAATGAGATTCTATGAAATTTCAGATATTAGATACCACTGTTTCAATATCAGGTCATTGGATACAGCTGGAAAGACATGAGTCAGATGTATACTTGTAAAATTTTGGAGCTGCCTTTGTGACATAAGACCAGACTGAAGCTAATTTTATTTATTTATTTATTTATTTATTTATTTATTTATTCATTCATTCATTTATTTAATATCAGGAATTGAATTCAAGGTCTTTTGTTTGCCAAGCAGATGCACTGGCACCGAGCTGTATTTCCCAAAATGAAGGCAATTGTATTTAAAGAGAAATATGGGTAAAGAATGTAATTGTTCATGACATAAATTTATCCACAAACTATGGCATCATGTTTGACAGCATAGGTTTTCCAATGACACGATACAATTGGTTCTATAGTTTCAGAAATTTAGTTTCAAGGTAAAAACATAAGTCTTTCTATATCATTCCCTAAATTCCAGTGGAAAAATAGGGCTATATCAAATAAAAGTTTTTATCAAAATTATAAAATGAATAAAAAGGAGCCAACACAATACTTTGAACTATCAATTCTCATTCAAGTTAATCTATAAATGTAGAATTTCAATAAAAGATCAACAGTTATTGTTTGAAAAAATAAATTTATTCGACAATTATGAACAAAAAATAAGACTCTAAAAGAGACTACTCTAAAGAAGATCAAGGAGGCTGGCATTACAATATTAAATATCCAATATTAATCAAAACAGGTGTTATTGTAAAAGAGAGATATAAATCAATGAAACACAATAAGGAATAGCAGTAAGCATGTCTGGGAACCTGATTGTAGTGGAAAGTACAATTAAGGGAAAAGGTGATGTAATCTGTGAATTACACTTAGATAATTGACTTTCCATAAATTTCACACAGAATAATGAGTTAAATAAGAAAACTATTAAAACTATTATATTTAGAAGGTGAAGTAATTTTATCACTTTAGAACTGTAAAAATGTCCTAAATAAACATAACACAATCACAATATAAAGATGCATAAATATAACTATGTTATTATTTGCTTTTGCTTCTGTTTTTTGTTTTTCTTGTTTTTGAGACAGTCTCACTATGCAGCAGG
This sequence comes from Cavia porcellus, assembly GCF_034190915.1. NCBI lineage: Eukaryota > Metazoa > Chordata > Mammalia > Rodentia > Caviidae > Cavia > Cavia porcellus. Next base: position 5,292,591 of record NW_026947486.1, on the reverse strand, counting down.
GTTGCCTTAAACTTACAGGGATCCTCCTATATCAGCCTCCTGAGCACAAGGATTGCAGACATGCACCACCATGCTGGGCTCTGTATATTAATATGCATAGTTTTAAAAAGAAGTAAAAAGCAAAAGCTGCAAAGAAACATTTGCAAATTCAGCTGTATCAAAATATACAATGTTTCTGTTTTTTAAAAAATCCTACAAGTAACACATAAGAATAGATATATTCAAAGCATATAAAATGCAAAGTATAATCCAGAATATATAAAGAAAATATCAACCAGCAAATAAACAGTGGAAAAAGCATAAATATAAGAGAAAAAGCACGTCTCACCTTTCCTCAAATGACTCAATAACCAAATAAGAAAGATTAGTGAAGCAAAGAGACATCGAACATACACTAGTTAGCAGACACATTCAGCAAAAGCCTCTAGCTATATAATGGAGCAAAAATGCAAAAAAAAGTGATATCTTATTGGTCACTACTTACAATAGTACATTAGATCTCCCTAGATATATCATTCATGTTATTAAGAAGAAAGAAAAACAAATAATTAGTATCTGTAGATTACCAAGTAGGTTTTAAAATCATAATTTAAAAATGAAAATAAAACTTATGCATTTATGCTTAATAAAAATAGAAAAATTAATGTAATTGAAAGACATATGGTAAAAATTAATACTTGAAAGCTAAATTGTATCAAAATACATTTGATAAAATTAGTTTTATTGACAAAACATAAAATAAAATGAAAACAAGATGAGAAAAACTTGTAAAATAGAATTTTTGGGAGAAAGTCTGTTATAATTGAGGCAATACAAAATATTAAAATGTATTACAATTTTTACATGTAATGTTTGTCTTAGTAAAAAGTAATTAATTTTAGAGTAAAAATAATTATTTGTTGCAGAGTTGATCTCTGTCTTTCACTGTGAAAAGATTAATCTATAAAATGTAATAATAAATAGTCCTTCCTGTTCTGATCAACAAAATTCTCCCAAGGGAGATTTCTCAACACTTTAAACAATAATTATATGAATGATACATGAGACCCTAAGGACATGAAATTTGTATTAAAAAGGATTCACAGAAATGTGACTTTATAAGAATGTATAAGATAAATAAATGAATCTAATACTGGCAAAACAAAAAAATGGGGTAGTGGGAAGGAGAGACAATTGAGGTGTGTTATACACATGTACCAATTCCCTACAATGGATATAATCATTATATACTATAAAAATGTACTGATAAAAATTACAATTTTATGCCAGGGGTATAGCTCAGTGGCACAATGCACACCTTGCAAGTGCAAGGCTGTGAGTTTCATTCCTATTGCCAAAATAAAATCCAGAAATTAAAACTTTAGAACATAAATATAAACTTAGTGAGAAAGTAGGATCTATGAAGTTCCACAGAAAGAGTACAGCAACCTTAGAGAGACAGTTGTAAGCCATGTACATTAGTAAGAGAAAACATGGTGACATGTTAGAACTAAGAGACATTTGGTAATAGTACATACTCAGTTCTCTTAATGAGGAATTTTGATGGGCAATCCCATTGAGGAACGGACTTGTACATTCATTTGGACTAGATCTAAAATAGGTGCAATACACTGAATTAAAAACAACTGTTGACTTGATGTTCACATTACTGTGAATGTTAGAATCTATACTAAAGCATTCTGAGAATTTCAGAGGCCCATTATAGAGAAAACTGAAGGACAATCTACTCTGAATGAAATACTTCATAATTCCAAAAGAGATGCACATTAAGATCTCAAAAATTCAGTGTTGTTTTTGGTTACTTTTAAAATTGATATTAATGGACTTCCAGGAGAATATGGCGGATAGATAGCAGCATCTTTGAAGGCTGCCTGAGAAACTGCACTGAAAATCCAGGAATGCTGCTGGGCGAGAAATCCTAAGCAAGGGGAAATATACTTTGCTGACCCAGGGATGAATTAAACTAAGAGAAACCAACTGGAAATGCAATCCCAGTGATATAAAAGGAACATATAAGGTCTCAGTGTGGAAGCTGGACCCTGTGTCACTGGAAGCTGCAATTTGAATTTACTGCAGCCACTGCTGCATCCCAATAGGCACAGCAAGGAGAGAGGCGTGACAGCTCTGGGAGTGGGAAGTGGGGAATGGAGTTGAGAGCGGGACTGTCTGGGAACCCTGCATTGACCTGCATTGAGTGAGTGGATCGGGGATCCTTCCATAGAGTGGGAGGCTTCAGCAAAGGACCTACTGGGACTGAACAGACTAGCCAAAACAAGATGTTGCAGTGACTTCACTCACACATTCCCCTCTCAAGCAAGATTGTTGGGGAGTTCCTGGCCTGCATGACACTGCTGACTAAGACCCAGTAGGCTAGCCCAAACCAGGTCCCAGTGCCTGGAGGTGTAGCCTAGCAGTGAAGCCTTCGGTAGTTTGACCTGGAGGGGTGGGCCCAGCAGAGGCTGCCCAGGTCTGTGTCTCCCTAGTATACTGCAGTGGGCAGGAACACCTAGCCGGTGCAATTCAAACAAACTGTAACCAACAAAGAAACAAACTGGGCCTCCTATATACGCTTGTATAAAAGGAACAAAAAATATGGGAAGAGGGAGCAACAAGAAAGGGTCCTCAGCCCCCAATCATGAGAAGCATGCAATATCAGACACGGCACCAATAGACATAAAGTGCTATCTCCAGAGCATCATAGATGAGTTCAGGAATAAAGTTATTAATGACCTGAAGCAAGATATAAGTAGAATAGTTAGAGAAATGCTAAGCACTACCCAAGAAAAAACAGATGGTGGAATGGAAGAACAGAAAAAAAAGGAGAATTGTTTGATGAAGAAAATAGAGAAAACACAGAATATGTGAAGCAGGTTCAAAGAGATTACCAGGAAACTAAAAACTCTATCAAAAACTGGCATAACATCTTGAAAGAAACAAAGATAGATTATCTGAACTGGAGGGCAGATTTGTAATGTGGGAGCATGAAACGAAAAACTTCTTAAAAATAACAAAAAAACAAACAGCAAAAATACAAAGGCTAGAAGATGATAAGAGGATCTATAACTTAAGAATCCAATATAAGAAATCCAATATAAGAACAGAATATTAAAAGCCATCAGAGACAAGAAACAGATCACTTACAAGGGAACACCCATCAGAATTACAGCAGGCTTCTCGGCACAAATCATCAAATCACGAAGAGCGTGGGGGGAAATAATTTAAGCTTTGAAAGATAATAACCTCCTGCCAAGATTGATATATCCTGCACAACTGTCCCTAGAAATTGATGGAAAAACAAGGTACTTCCAGGATAAAGAGGAACTAGGGGAATTTTCAGCCACCAATTCAACCCTACAGAGAATACTGCAGTATATTATAAAAAAGGAAAATGCCAAGATTCCAGAAATAGTGGCAGAGAGGCCACAATGAATGGAGCAGAAAGCGAAATGAAGACAAACTGACAACAAACGACAGAAAAAGAGCTCAAAAGAAATGAGGCAGAGAAGATCGGATGGTAGGAACAGCTATTTTGGAGAAAACAAGACATCATAATAGCTAATGCTGATTTAGTATCATCTTGTTTTGAAGTCCCATCAAACTTGTATTCTTCTGTCTCCATCAGTTTTAAAAGGTGGTATCTTATTGGATTTTATTATATATGATAATATAAGTAAAAACTATTATAGACAAGGAGATTATACAGAAACCATTGTTCATTCTCTGTTAATTGGTTCTAAATACCATGTAATAATATCATTCTCTTGAATAGTTTTATAGTGTCTTGATATGTTTGGTGCTACAGTATACAAAGTTATACTCAAAGATTTCAAGGAAAGAGACATTATGGTAACTATTTTTATGTCAGGATAGCTTGTGGTGAAACACTATTTTGCTTAAATGGTTATGTTTTGACCTGTGCTGTACTGTTGTTATGCCCTCTTTTATCTCAATCTCCCTTTTTAAAAATTATTTACTTTTTTCTTTTTATCTTTTTAATTAAGGGAAAATAAATAAAAAATAGCAGGATACATTATAGTAACCTACTTTGATTTCCTTTTAACTTGATTTGAAATCCTGTATTGCCCTCACCATCTTGTTTTGACTGATTTTCCCCTATTCTGCTTTGATTGATGTACCAAGTTCGAAAGTATAGGCAAAACTGTGAAGACAATAAGATTCATTATGACACCCATTCCGGTTGACTATTATCTTCTTTTAAAGTCCTGTAATGTCTCCAATGATTTGGTTTTATTCTTTACTGTTTTGTTCAATTTTATTATAACTGGCAATTCTTCTTAAAATAGCAAGAAGCAGTATGGTAACCATTGTTGATCACCTTGTGTTTTGTTTTTACATTATCTACTATGTCCATCCTTTTGATTTGACTGACTCTGTTCTGATATGTCGCATTTGGTTTTACTCTCTTCAAAAAAAGTAATAAGAACTGTGGGAGTAACAAAACCCAAAATGTGTAATTGTCATTGTACAAAAGAAAAGAAAAAGTGCTCTAAAGGTTATAATTGCATATATGTTTAAGTGTATAAGATTGATAACCATATTACTGAGTTTTTTTGATCTCTGAACAAAACTTTTTGCACTCTCACTGTTTGAAAGTCCACTTTATATGCTTCAATTTTGTAACTTGAACAACAACTATTTCTAAGATGAGAATATGTAATCTATTAACTAGTGATTTCTTACTGTTTATTTTTTAAATTTTGTATTACTTGCACCCTTTTTCTGTTTTTTTCTTTTTCTCCTTAAATAAAAAATTGGTATTATTGTTTTAACTATGATGGTTACTATTATTATTATCTATAGCATCTTTTCCCATTTAGAGGAAAAAGGATCTCACGATTTTCTAAGAATATTTTAAAATTTTTATAAATATTTGCAAATATTTGAAAGCTTATTTCTCCATCTTATAAATGCTCAAATTTTATCATTGAACATATTATAAACATGATAGCTCTAGCTTAGTATTAACTGTAATTTATTTGCAGTAGGAAGAGGAATTAGTTGATTGTAAACAATTTTGTATCTGATAGTTTTATATGTAAAATAGATTTGCTAAAATCTCATACATTATTATTGCCATTAAAATAAATACATGCAATTTTCCTAACAATATCTGATGATATAAATACCTCAAATTCTTGGCAATTGATATGTGTCAATTTTGTTCTAACTACTTGTAATAACTCAATTGATACTCATAATGGCTTTATGATGTAGATAATAAGCTTAACTTTCTCTTACTATGAGAAGATTACAGTGTGTAAAGATTCAATAGCAGGTGCATTTACATAGATTATAGTAGTCTTAGTCTAGTTACAAGGACAACACTCTTGTACTGCCTTTTTACTATCATACTGCAATTAGAGTAGTAGTCACCTAAACATATGCATGTACATAAACATATACATGTGTGTGTTTTTATGTGTCTATGTTTGTATTTGTGTGCATATATATAGCACAAATTGAAACTTTATAATTCCATATGAAGTTAAGCTACTAAAATTATTTGGCAGAGAATGCAAAGTACAGTCTTAGTACATAGTCTTTAGCTGTGATTACCAATAATATAAGGAGAAATATACAATTTCAGTATTTGAGTCATAGAATATTTTTCAGCAAATATATATTTTTATCTCTTCTTTTATCTCTTCTTCACTTACCTGACACACTGGCTTTGGGTTTAACAATGCAGATTAGCTGCATGGATTGCTAGTACACATCTTTCACTGCAGGAAAAGCATACGTTGTGTTGACATTCATTCAAGGAGAACAAATACAGACAATTCTTCATGGTGCTTACATGTCTGTATTCACAGCTAAGTCACTGACAACTTTGTTCTGGAATATCAATGCGTAGGTTTTTTTAGAGAAAACAAACCAGGGAGTCAGAAATTTCATATTGCTCTGAGGCAGAAGGCAGATTCCTAGCCAGAGAGATGAATATGACAATCTATGGCAATGTTTGGATAGATTTTTAAATATTAAGATTGTCAAACTTTAGGTTTCCTCAGCTGTAACAAATACCCACAAATTGTGCAGAAGTCATCTTGGTCTATCTCCAAATAATCTTGATGAAGTAAGTGTAAGGCACAAGTGAAACTGAAGAAAACATGAATCTCATACTGTTTGTTCTGATGTTAAAATTAAAAAGCAAAATAAAATACTAATAGCCATAATAAGAAGTCTTTTGTCATTGACCAAGAAGTCTTATGTCTCCCAAAGCATCTGTGAAACTCTGGCCAATGATTCATTAGCTTAGAAATGGAATAAAATATTAGACCCTTGATAGTTAATGAAAAGATTAAAAGTCACATAAAGCAGACTTAACTGTAACTCATTACTTGGAGTTAAGCTCAGCCCATTAACAGCTTAAGATAGTATCTTGTGAGCCCACATGAGACTGGTCAAATCACAGGTGATACAAAGTATGTAACATCAATGTAGTTAAATTTTTCATCCATTGAGTTTGGGTAATTTTTATGCAGGATTTTCTCTGCATTGGCTTATTGATAACAGTATTATGATACTTGGTTTTAGTAAAAGTAGGGATAAAGTACAGAAGTGGGGGGAAAGAATGGAACATATGAAGTTGTAAACTGTATGCTCTGAATGTAAACCATGTGGGTATTGAGATATTTATGGGAATTTTTTATCATCCAGTTAACATACACAAAATCGAATCCTGCTCATTGCTTGCTCATGAAGTTTATAAATTATTTTTTTATTATTTTCTATTTTAAATGAAATAAAAACTATATGTTGAGATTAAGATACTAAGATTGTTTTGAAAATTCAAAGTATACATTTCTCAAACTCCTATAAATCTTAAAATATGTAATTAATTATAAAAATGTTGATACTAAGTTTAATATAGTGAGGCTTAGAAGGAAAGTGTACTTTATTTGACAATAGTATAAATGATGAAAGAAGCTTTAAAGGGTATATTTTATCAAACAAGATATTTTCTACATGATATTCAGTCAAAATAGGCACGGTTATGATTGAAAACAGTTCTTGTTCGCTTTTATTTGAGTAAATATGATTGTAAGACCCAAATATGTTATGTTTCAATATTCAAGAATAATGTTTGAGGGATTAGGTGGGAAAATCATCCTCTTAATGCAACTTACTTGAGTAATTATTATTGTTTGTTTGGTTTAGTTTGGCTTGGTTTGGTTTGTGAGATACAGTTTTGCTACAGGAGGTTGGTATCCTCCTGCCTCATCCTCCCAAGTGCTGGAATTATAGGCAAGTGACAGCATGCCTGACTAGGGTAATTTACTTGAAATATCTAATGTCTGGCTAATGGGATAATTTTGTTGCCTCTAATGAGTTTGCCAGTTAGAATAGAACAATAGAAATTTTATGTGAACATCATCCAGGCAAAATGAGAAATCAGAGTTATTATTCTTCTCTACATGTTTTTGTGAATCTTCCTATTAAAATCAATGCATCATGTGTAGTTCTCTATAAGTTCTTTTCTTTTAGCATTTATGAACTCCATTTTTATCTGCTATATGTACATACACACATTGTAAATGAAGTAACTGCTTATTCAATTCTTTGACAATTTAAGGAATTCAAATAATAATTGTCATCTCAAGACATTAGAAAACAATATATATTTCTGGTTATGCATGATGTTCTACTCATAAGTGAAGTTGTAAACTTAAAGTCAGTGGAAGATAATTTCCAGACAATGGCTTAATCTAAGATATGAAGACTGAAGTAGCAATTTATCCATGGAATAGTTTTAGAACACTTGAAGAGTCTAGTAATACAGGATGTTTTTAAAAAATGAATATGGACATTATCTTGTAACGACTTCATTTCAATACATGAATTAAGGGAGGCTACAGCCTACGATCAAATTGCTCAAAGCTACAGAAATCAGTTGAAGGACTTTAAATTCAGCTTCCTTCTTTTAGTGATTCCCTTATCTCAATCAAACTTACATCTTCTCTGTTTCATCATATTAAGTCCCAAAGACACGCAGACAAATAGGATATTGACCCTGCCTTGTAGAACACAAGATCTAATGGGATGACAGATGTGTAAACATTTAAAACAAAATCAGATAGTGACTCACCAAAAGGGTTATGCATTGAAAATAAATATTATGCCCTAGTGGTGCACAGTTAATGGGATTTGTACCATAGCTCTCATTTCATAGGAAATAACATTACAGTAGTATAAGAGGTTTGGAAATCGTTTGAAATAGCTGTAACATAGAAAGGGTTTGCCTTCAATTATAAACCAAAACAGAAATGAAAAAATTGTGCACTCCATTAATAGTCAACTGCAACAAAAAGTTTAGATTGCTTATACATGTCCTGTTTTTTTCTCTATCTCCTCTCTCAGTCTCTCTTCTCTCTGTCTCAATATATATTTATTATACCAGAATAGGAATGTAATAGGTTTTATATTCCATATTTATGTTTTCATAGGGAATATGAAAAAAATTAACATATATGTGTGTGTGTGTGTGTGTGTGTGTGTGTGTGTGTGTGTGTGTGTGTATTCAGTGTCTCTGGAGAACCCAGATTAATAAATTCAATATATTCTTGGATATACAAAAGACAATACTGGAGATTAATTTCAACACGTATTTTGATTCATTAAACTTTTGAAACAAATTGAATGATGTTATATAAATAATAAATATTTACTGATGCACAACACCAACATTGTACCTTACTAGTTGTATTATGCGACATAAATGCTATAATTTGGAACTGGGAAATCTCCCAAAATCCCATTTCAGATGGCTCTTTCTCCAGTCTGTGGCACTGTTGAAAGGTGGTAGGGCCTAGCAAAAGAAGTAAGTTAGGTTACTGAAGGTGTTTGCTTGCAGTGGGTATTGAGATTCTGTCTCTGTCTCTGTCTCTGTCTCTCTCATTTTGCCTATAGATCATTATGAGATAAGCGACTTTTCTTCATCACATATTCATTGCCATGATGTACTGCCTTGCCCAAAAACAACAGGGCTAACTGCCCAAGAACTGAAACCAGCAGCCAAAAATTTTCCCTTTTTAAAGTTTATTTTCTTAGCTATTATGTAACAGTAACAAAAGGCCAACGAACAGAATGATAAAAACTTCTCTTAGTCTTGCATTCATGGTGTATATATAAACACTCTATCTGTTAGTGTTATCTACTGAAGGAAAAAATATGTTTCACAAATAGACACAAATCTATAAAAGAGCATGTATATCTTTATCACTTAAATGGAGACACTATGTTACTTAGATATGATGAGTTTTAGATTATAATATGTAAATCCCTTGTCATAGGACAGCTCTTTAAGTTGACTGTGCTCCTTAGCACAGCAGAAATCCTTACTTTTAAAGAGGTAACTGTCCTAACCATTTAACCTAACCATATAACAATATTAGAAAAATAAAAGAAATTACATTTTAGAAGAAAGGGTCATCAACTCATTAAAGAAAGATGAATCAAGCAGAGCCATGGCTTAATAAAAATTTTATTCTTTAGATATAAGGATTTGCTGTTAAAAATACAATTGCATGCCCATTGCACTTTAGCTCTTAGCTATAGTACTTCTTTTGATTATAAAATTGATTAGTTATAATCCAAAAAAAGGAATCTATGTATTTTATATTACTGGATTTGTTGTGCAGAATAATGGCATTCAATTTCATGAATTCGTTATGCATTTGTTATGCATAATAATGGCATTCAATTTCATGAATTCCTATATGGTCATATACGTAATATTTGATAATTGTGGTGGATTGAAAATTGGTGGTCAACTTGATACACCCAAGTGGACTAAATCAGCATAGTGCTTGGTGTAGGAGGCCCACCTGAGGATTGTTGCCAACAGCATAAAAAGGAAAACTGGGGAGGAGGAGTTAATGCTGTTGGTTCTCCTTGGAGAAGCTTGTCATGCTGGCTTTCCTGATATGAACTCGGTTGTTCTCATCATCAGAAGAGCACAGGACTTCGCTGTTGCTGTGTATGACTGGTCTTTACTTTGAGCATTACTTCCTGGTTCCAGTGCTGATCCCTCAGCCTGCTGACACAGATCCTCTACCCCATTGTCACAGACTTTCTGACTTACACCACTGACCTTTGGGCCTTCCCAGAGCAGATTCTCGATACAGGCCTATATGAGACACTATTGTGGGTGCCAGGCCTCCAGTTGGACTCATGGAGGGCATTTGTCATTGGCTCTCGGTCTTAAACTGGACTTGTACTGGACATTGCCATGGAATCCAAGCTGTCAGCTAGATTCTTTGTGTCTCCAGTGTGTGAACAGGTTTCCTGCACTCTTTTGCATTTGACTCTTTTCGTTACTACTGCGAAACAATTCTGTAGATTGTATCCCATATTAAAATATTTCCTTTGCAAACTCTGGCTACAACAAATAATATAAGATATTCCCATGTAAGTATATTTTGACCTATGGAATTCACATTCTTGTTTCATCCTATATATTCTAAGCCATGTTTTTCTTGTAGAAACTGTAGTGCTGTATTTTTATTCCTGTTATCATATAGTGTGCAATGTATATCCCTGTGGGAAAAATACAATTCCTAGCTCATTAATGTCACTCTTGGCCATGCAACCAGTTTGACCAATAGCATGTGAGTAATTGTGTTTTCGTATAATACTTCCCAGGGAAAGATGGAAATGTACTTGTGAATTTCACCAGACATTCTGTTTATTTAGGTCTAATGAGGTGATTCCAAAAGCTCTCTCTGCTGAGATTCCAGGATGGTGAAGACATCAGAGTGGAGGCATAGAAGTCCAGTCAATGGGTAAATTAGTAGAAAGTAAGAAAAAAATTTGTCATGTATGCTAGTGGTATGGTTGTGTGGTTCATTACAATTTATGTTTCTGTAATAAAAGATGTACCTCCAAAATAACATCTTTTATAAAAAGTATTAAATTTTATTTTATTAGAATATAAACAATAACTATATAGGTTTTACTACAGTTTGATAGTTTATTAATACAAAACGAAGCCAAATTCATGTCAGCTAGGAATAAATGCTTCAGGTGACTCAAATTTTGGTTGCTCTCTGCATGTCATAAAATGTAGCACAAGTATTGATTTTAGACTGTGCATCAATTTGAGCAAGTAGGCAATTTTAAAAGGTTCAATTCACAAACATGGTGGATTGGCTATACATATATATTGAACACTGATTTTATTTTGGTTGTATTTTAGAATTATACATAGTCGCTTTTAAAACTTTATTTTTCTATTTGCATATTTTATTGTTATTTAGATTTAACCTTATCTTCATTTGATTTTCCTGTTTCCTACTAATCATCATATGTTTATTTTGTACATCAGTTTGGCACAAGCCATGTTCTCAAATATCTGTTTATATGGAAACTATTATTCTATTGTATAAAAATACCAAAATTTTTCATCCACTCTGGTTGATAGGCATTTTGGTTGTTTCCAAGATTTAGCTATCACAAATTATGCTGCTATGAACAAGGGTGCACATATATCACTGTGACATGACCTTTTCAATTTTTCTGGGAAATTACTCAGGAGGGGAATAGCTGGGTTGAATGGAACTTCCAATCCTAGTTTTTTGAGGAATCTTCATACTGATTTCCACATTGGTTGCACCAGACTTCACTCCCACCAACAGTGGAAAAGTGTTCCTTTTTCTCCGCAGCCTGGGCAACATTTGTTATCAGTTGTTTTCTTGATGTCAGCCATTCTTTCGGGGGTGAGATGAAATCTCAACGCTGTTTTAATCTGCATTTCTTGAATGATCAGTGATGGTGAACATTTCCTCATATATTTATTCACCATTTGTAGATTTTCATCTGAGAACTGTGTGTTCATCTCCAATGTCCATTTTTGGAGAGGGTCTTTCAATTTGGGGGCTGAATGTTTTAAAGTTCTTTATATGTTATGGATATAAGTCCTTTGTCTGAGGGATTGTTGGCTAAAATTCTCTCCCATTCTGTAGGTTTTCTCTTCACTTTGCTGGTGATTTCTTTTTAAGGGCAAAAACTTTTTAGTAATATGAGATCCCAGTTGTTGATTCTTTGAAATATTTGCCATGGGGTTTGCATTTTATTCATGAATTTTCTCCCTGCTCCTATATCCCCAAGATTTTTACTTACCTTGTCTTCCAGTAGATTTAGTTTTTCTCCTTTAATATTTAGATCCTTGATCCATTTTGACTTTAATGTATGGTGATAGGCATGGGTCTATTTTCAGTTTTCATCATGTGGAAAGCCAGTTTTTCCAACACTATTTATTAAAGAGGTTACCTTCTTTCCAGTGAACATGGTTAGCCCCGTTGTCAAATATCAGGTGGCTGAGTGTTTTTCTAGTAGTGTTTGCATCTTTTAATCTTTTCCATTGATTCTCAAGTCTTTTTCTTTGTCAGTACCATGCAGATCTTATTACTGTGGCTCTGTAGTATAGTTTCAAGTGAGGAATTGAGATGCCTCTTGTTTGGCCTTTGTTGCCCAGAATTGCCTTTGCTATTCTAGGTTTCTTCTGTTTCCAAATAAGTTTTAGGAATATTTATTCTAGATCTGTAAGGTATGTTAATGATATTTTGAATGGAATTGCATTGAATCTGTAAGGTAGTTTTGGGAGTATGGCCATTTTCACAATGCTGGTTCTTCCTAGCCACGAGCAAGGAGTATCCTTCCATTTTCTAATATCCTCTTCAATCTCCCTTTTAAAAAGTAGAATAGTTTTCAGCATACAGGTCTTTTACATTCTTGGTTAGGTTGATTCCTAGGTACTTCATTTTTTTAGATGCTATTGTAAAAGGTGATGTTTCCAGAATTTCCCCTTCATGAATTTTTTTGTTTGTGTACAGCAATGCTATTGACTTTTGAGTATTGACTTTGTATCCAGCTATGCTGCTGAATTTGTTTATTACCTTAAGTTGTCTTTTAATGGAATTTTTGATACATTTCCTTTTGTCTTTTACAGTAAGTATTCCAACATTGTCTTGTCTTTTTGAATTTCTTAAAATGGTTGCTTCAGTTGGTTCTCTTATATAACTGCTTAGTTTTCTTTACATTTGTAATTCAGAATTTAATGTTTTCAGGCTTTGTATTGTTTTACAGAAACAGGCAACACTATTTTCTACCTACTTTTAAATTTACCCCAACTTAAATCATTCAGGTTATTTTCAATTTATTTAATTTGTGTAAGATTTATGCAAAATTGAAATAATCTGAATAGTTCTTGAAAATTATTAAATATACAAAAAGATGATTTTGTTCCAATATCATTACTTCTGGAAATTTATTCAGAATAATGTTCTTAAGAATTGTAACCTACATGAGCTTCTTTTATACTGCAGAATCTTACATACATAATTAGAAACAATTTGGAATATTGTTGCATAGATAATTAGGAAAAATTCTATTATGAATTCAAGTCTTCTATGGTATTCTCAGAGTTTGTAGATAAAAAATATTTTTGGTGGAAAGAATACTAGCCATTGAGCCCAGGAAACCACTCATACTAGGCGAGTGTTTTGCTACTGTGGTACATTCCCAACCCCTTTACTTTGTATGTTGAGATAGTGTCTACCTAATTTGCCCAGGCTTCGTTTAGAAGTCTGATTCTCGTGTGTCAGCCTGCAGGAAGTCATATCCTCAGTCTCAGAATACCATATATAGAATTAAAGTCATGAACCATCACTCATAGTATGAAGACAAAACTTTAAATTTTCCTGAAATAGTAGTAGTAATTCCCATTCTAATTATAGAATGAAAACAGAAGAATACTGGATTGAGGTATTTGTTTCTGTATTTCATGCTTTCTATAATTCATGAGGTTTGGGTATATATTATTTCCTGAAACTCTAGTAGCATTTACAGTTGAAATCACCACATGGTAGAGAAAAGCAAAGTACAAGATGACACATACAAAGAGCAATCTTGCTCTTCTGTTTCTATTGGCTCTATCTTGTTGTACCTTATTGGATTATATTACCTGTGAAAGTTTAAACACTTTTCCTATGGAAAATGAGATAATATAATAATGATTGTTTGTTCTCTGTTATTTGGTTCTGAAAACTGTGTAATACTCTCATTCTCTTGAATGTTTTTATACTATTTTGTTATGTTTGATACTATTATATGTGAAGTTATACTCAACTATTTCAAAGAAAGAGACATCATGGTAGTTACTGTTAATTATGGGTTGTCTTCTGGTGAAATACTCTTTTGCTTACATTGTTCTATTCTGATCTGCTCTGTTATGCCCTGTTTTGTCTTAATCTCTTAAAAATGATTCCTTATGGCTTAGAACAAAAAGGTTGTGGGAGCAAAAGTGAAAAACTAATTAATCATTTTTTTTCTCTTTTCTGCTGGACCTATTTTTTTTTTCCAATAAGTGACATGAATTTACTTTTACAAAAACGTTTTTGTTTATCCTTAAATATGTAAAACTGTATCAGTGAGTAACAGATGTATTAAAGATAATGGATTCACTTTGTTTCCCATAATATTTGGCTCTTATCATTGAAGGAATCAAGAGTGTCATAGTCAATTTTCTCTAAAATCTTCATCGATGTTTTTTGGGGAAATATCTTCAAATTGTAACAGAAAAATAATAATTAGTCTATTATTTATAATAGAAATAGTGGTATTAATGTTTATGTCTATTTCTAATAATGCCATGTTTGGAGGAAATACAGAAGCAGAATATAGGTTAAGATTTTATAAAAATAATATATTTTTTTTAAAAAGAAAATACCTTTAGAAGCTTTTCCTTCAGTCTTATAAACAGCCCAAGTGCTTATCAACCAATGAGTGGTTACAGAACATGTGGATTTTTTTTAATTTTTTATATAATGTAGTATTACTTTATTATAAAGAAGAATAAACTCAAGACATTTCTAAGTAAATGTTGATGTTGAGATCATATTTTTAAGTGAAATAATTTGAACACTCATGTGTAAATATCACATTGTTTCTCTGTTGTGTGAAACCTGAAGTGTAAAAAAGGACCAAACTGTTTAGTAGATTTTGTGAAATAAGAAGAAAAGTTCAAATGGGAAGGGAAACTAAGGAGGAGGAAAGGGAAAAGGAAGGAAGAGAAAAAAAAAAAACAAGAAAAAAAGGAAAAAATGGGAATGAATATTTTGGATGAGGGGAAAGAGGGTTGCAAGGAAAAAAGGAGGGTATGAAAAATAAGTCAAGATATAACATGTACAATTACAAGTTCCCTGTGATTAATGTGATCATTACGTGTATCTAAAATGTACCAATAAAATTAGCTTAGAAAAATAAATAAATATACCAACAAATGTAATTAATTAATTAATTAATTAAAAGAAGCTTTTTTCATGCCTCACACAGATGCTGCCTATTGTCTTGGCAGATTCTCTTTCCTATGAGTTAAGAAGAATACATTGGAAAATTAATTGTTAACTTCTTCACCATACCCAGCGTTATCATGTACATGGCAAAAGTTCCCTTACATTTCATTTAAGTGAAATTCCTACCACATTGTGACACTAATGAGCGCCTCTTCTTAGTTCTTGATGCTTTTATTGATTTGTTTCTCTTTCCTTTGTGTGGTCTCCCCAGCTCTTTTAATTGTAAATGAGAACAGACTAAATTGGTAGCATACTATTTACATTTTAAGTTATTCTTTCCTCTTTGTATTTCCAAGTGATGGAAAAATATTTCTACTCTTTTATTCAGTAGTGTTGGAAGACACTACAGTTATCACTCTATTTTGTCTCCATCTTCTTCCTTGGGACAGAGGTAAGGGGCTGTGTAGAAGAAGTTATTTCTCTTATAGGTAAACTGTTGATTTGAAATTGAGCCTGCCCAGACGGCACTCTTCCTCTAGGGCCTCACTTCTTAATACCTGCTACATATCTAGCCCATACATTTTCTCTCATCTGCTTACTGTGTAGTGAGTTTAACAGAAAAAGTCTTCTTTGAAATAGACTGGCTTAGATTTGGTGGCTTCATTTCAACCAGGTGGTGATACACTATTAAAACCAATGATTACATGTCCAAGGCTATTTTTCTCTTCTTTCCTGGAGTTGTCCAATTTGTTTTGGCTGCAAATATAAGCAATGCCCCGATAAAGATATTAACAAATAACAAAATTGCTACGCTAATTGTGTGTGTCAGTTAATTTAAAATTTAAGAGGAAAGAGTAAATTTCCAACTCTGTGGGTCCTAAATGTCATGTGTTGATATATAACCAAAAAATTGAAAAAAAAAAAAAAAGGCTGGCATGGGGGAAATAATTGCTTCCACAACATCAGCCTCTCAAAAATGAAACTGGAAATCAACACCCCAAAAACCATAGAATTTATGGAAATATGTCAAAACTAAATAGTACGTTTTGAAAAATGAATGGATCACAGAAGAAATGAGGGAAGATATTTCGTAAGTTCCAAGAGTCAAATGATAATGAAGCAAAAAACAACAAAACCACTGAGACACAATGATAGCAGTTCTAAGAGAAATGCTTATAACTGAATTTTAAAAAGAAAAACAAGAAATCCCAAATAAATAACCTGATATTGCGTCTCACGATCTTAGAAAAATAAGATTGATTCAAATTAAAATGCATAAAGTAAAAAACTATAAATACCAGAACAAAAAATAATGCAATTGAGACCACAAAAATCAATGCAAATGACTAATTAATAAAAAATTTAGTTCCTTGAAAAAATAAAAAAAAAAGTGTTATAGATTAAAAACTGGTGGTGAAGTTAATACCAGTGGAATTAAATCACAATGGAGATGAGCATAGATGTTCCACCTGAGGAAAGTTGCCAGCATACATAGAGATGTGGAGAAGGAAAAAGAAGGTGTTGAGGCATTGTAGGTTCTTCTATGTGTGTCTGAGCCTTTGGTTCTTCTGTAGAATTTCTGGTCTTCACATCAAGCATTGCTTCTTGGCTCCAAATGGGAAGACGTGTGCTGCTTAATCTCCAGGATAAACTCATCATGCTGGCTTCCTGGCATGTACCTGACTGTGCTTATCCTCAGAGGAGCTTGAGGCCTCTATATCACTGAGTATGGCTGTGATGCTTTAAAGGACAGCCCTGGTCTTTGTTTTGAGTGTGACTTTTCAGCTGCAGCGTAGAATCCTCAACCTCCTAACACAGCGTCTTTATCCCACTGACATGGACTTTATGGCTTCCACCACTGAGCTTTGGGCCTTCCATGAAAGAGATTGGCATGAGTCCTTCCTGTGGGCTCTAGATGTCCAGCTGTACTCGTGGGAGGCATTGTCATGAGCTCTGGGTCTTCATCTGGACTTATGTAGGACGTTGATGTAGGATTCAGGCCCTTAGATAAATATTCTATGTCTTGAGTAATACGGAAAGATTTCCTGCATTTTGTTGTGTTGACTCTGGGTGACTATCACAAAATAGTATTATAAATTCCATGCTCTGATTTTAATTGTTCTCCGTACTACCCCTGACTGCAACAAGACTCATAAAACATAGCCAAACTTAACAAAGGAAAAAAAAAAAAAAAAAAAAAAAAGAGCCCTATCAATACTATTTGAATTGAAAAAGTACAATTACAAAACATTCTATCAAAACTCAAAGGACTAAAAAGAGGTACTTCAAAATTTATATTCCAATAAGTGGGAGAATATATACAAAATAAATTACTAAACTCCATAAGCATTAATAAAACTGAACCAGTAAGTTATAAAAACTCTTAACATACCAATAACAGACAGTATAGAGGCTGAAATAAAAATTCTACCAACTAATAAAAGCACAGAACCCAGTGAATTCACCACTAAATTTATCAGATATGTAGGAAAGAATTTCTTGTAGCTGAGGATTTAGCTGAGAAGCTCAAGAGCTTGCCTGGTAAGTAAGAGGTCATGAGTTTGATCCCTGGTAGAAAAAAAAAAAAAAAAAGAAAGAATTTCTTTCATAAAATAGAGAAGTCACTGCAAAATGCATTCATTTGAGGTGTGATGGGGCTTAGGTTATATTCTTTCTTTTTTGTTATTTGATTTTTATTTTTGATTAATACATGTTTACAGTATGTACCGATAACATTGCTTGAGGGTACTTGGTACATGTAGATAACATTTCAATTTTTTCACCCCCAACCCTCACTTACTTCTCCTGTCCCTCAATATCTTGATCTCCTTCCCATTTTCAAAATATCTACCTCCTTATATACTTTTATATATCTTTTATATTGTTACTTGTATTTTGTTTATCTAAGATAAGACAAAGCCATATGGTATTTAAGCATGTGTGTCTAGTTTATTTCACTTAAACTTTATGGTTATGAAATGCATTCATTCTTTCACAAATGATTCAAATTTACTCTTTATGGCAGGTCTGTACTCCATTAATATCACATTTTTGACCATCTGTTGATGGACTGATATAATCCTTCCAATATTTACCTATTATGAATTGTGTTGCTATAAAATGAGTATGCATGTATCACTGTTGTATGTTGTGTTTAACTCTTATGGGGAAATGCCTGGAAATATAGCTGGCTTGAATCACATTTCTACTTCTAAATTTTTAGGGTTTGCTTTTGTTTTTGTTTTCATTTTCATTTTTGAGGCAGGGCCTCACTGTGTAGTTCAGGATGGCAGTTTTGAAATTGTATAGCCCAGATTGATCACGAACTCTCATCAATCCTCATGCCTCAGCCTCCTGAATGCTGGGATTATAGGCATACTCCATCATGCTAGCCTATATTTTTAAATTTCTGAATAATCTTCATACTGATTTCCATAGTGGTTCTACTAGTATACGTTCCCTCCAACAGTGCACAATATTTCCTTTTATTCTGTAACCTTGCCAGCATTTTTTATAATTTGATTTCTTGTTGAGTGACTGTCTGTCTGGAGCATGATGGAAACTCAGATTTAATTTAACGTGAACTACTTTTTGGGCCAGAGATATTGAACACTTTTTTCATGGTCATTTATCTGTTCTAAGAATTTTCTATTAATTTTTATCTTTTCAATTTTTTTGATTGGATCCTTTATTGGGGGAGTATTGTTTTAAGATCATTATATTTTGTAGTTTATCAGTCCTCTGTTAGAGATTTTCTCAATTTGTAGGTTGTCTCTAAATGCCATTGATTTTTCCTTTGTTGTGCGGAAACTTCTTAATTTGATAAGACCTCAATTGTCACTTCTTCCCCTTATGTCTTATGCATCGTAATTTCTGTTCAAAAAGTCATGGACTGTATGAAGGTCTTTGAGATTTTTAATTATTTAACCTTTCATCAGAATAAGTGCTTTTGTTTTAACATGTAGATCTTTAATCTACTTTAATTTTTGTTTAGAATGTGGTAAGATATATTGGTCCATGCTCAATCTTTTGCATGAAGATATCTAACTTTGACAGTACCATTTATTGAGTAAATTACATTTTCTGTGATGTAAGGTGTTTTGTTTTTGTTTTATTTTTCATTTATTTTGTTTTGTTTCTTTGTTTGCCTTTTTGGCAAAGTTCGATAGGTAAGTATGCCTGGGATTGATTTGCTATCCTGTATTTTGTTCTCCTGACACGTCTGATTTTGTATCAGTACCACGCTGTTTTGTAATCACTGCAGCTTTGTAATGTAGCTTGAAATCATACTGTGATGCCTCCTAATTTGCTCTTATTACCCAGGATTGCTTTTGCTATTTTGGGTCTCTTCTGTTTCTTTATAAATTTTACAACTGTTCTCTCTTTGAGGAATGCTGTTGACATATTGATTCAGATGATATTAAATCTGTATATTATTTTTGAAGGTATGGCTATTTTGATAATAGTGGCTTTACCCATCCAAGATCAAGGAATGGCTTTCCATTTTGTGATGTCTTCTTCAATCTCCTTTTTATGAGTGCTGTAATTTGCATTAAAGATTTTCCACTTCCTTCACTAAAGTTAATAATTAAGTATTTCATTTTTCTTGGTATTATTTTGAATAGTATTGTTTTTCTAATTTCTTTTTCAGTGAGCTTTTTTTTTTTTGGTATAAAACAGAACTGTTGATTTTTACATTGATTCGGTACTGTGATAAAATTCTAAACTTGGTTACTCATTCTGGGAGTCTCTTGGTACAATTCAATAGACCTCTATGGAAGAGATCATGTCAACTGAAATTAATGATAATTTTATTTTTTTTTCTTGTACATAACTTTCATATTTTTTCTCTCTTCTCACAGCTATGTTAACATTTTGAGTACTATACTGTACAGTACTGATGATAGTAGAAATTCTTGAATTGTTCCTTGTTTTTTTTTTTATGAAAACTTTCAGTTTTTCAAATTTAATGTGATATTGGCAGTAGGCTTGACATAAACTGCTTTTACTAAATTGAGATAGTCCTTCTATACCTATTTCTTAAATTTTATTTTTATTACTACTTGTTCTTTGTAAAAAATAGTTATATTTCTCACTGTGAGAAGACACAAACATCTAAACAAATCTTAATTTGTTATGTTCCATTCCCATTCCTGCTGTCTCTATTTCCTCCATCTCTTGGTCTCATTCTTATTCAAAAAGATCTACCTCATTTTTTTCTCTATTTGTTTCTTTCATTTCCCTTTTCTCACATTCCCTCCCTACAACTCTTGATTTCCTTTGTATTTTAAGAAGATATCACTCCTTCCTATTTTTATCATTTATTTTGGTCACTGTGTATAATTTGGGTTTATCATAGAGAAACTATACAGTATTTCAGATGTTCCTAATTTATCTGAATTAATATTATGGTCTCTGGGTGCATTCATTTATTTACAAAAGATTCAAGTTTAGCCTTCTTTATTGCAGAGTACTACAATATTGTGTACAAATGCCACATTTTCTTTATCCATTCACCTGTTGATGTATTATATCCAAGACTTAACTATTAAGAGCTGTTTGGCGGTAAACAAAAAAAAATGGCACATATCACTCTAATTTATCACTAATACATTGAAGAAGATACCTAGAAAGGGAGTAGCTGGACCAAATTCAATTTCTTGTTTTAGTATTTGGAGAACTCTCCAACTGATTTCTATTCCTGCCAGCAATGTACAAATGTTTTCTTTTGCCCACAGCATCAATAATAATTGTATCATCAAAATTCTTGAAGATAGGAACTTTTCTGGGATAATATGGAATCTTACTGCTTTTTAAATTTACATTTCCTTTGTAGCTATTGACTTCAAACAATATTTTCATGTTTTTATTGGCAATTTCTACTTCTTCTGAGAAGCGCTGATATACATTGTCCAGCTTTTGATTTATTCTTTGATTTTTGAGGGTCATTTTTAATCTCATTTTACATCTTAAATATTAATCATCCATCTGAGGAGAGGGATAAAAAATTACCCTTTCTATGGTTTTTCTTTTTACTCTTTTGCTTATCTCTTTTGTGATGCAAAAGATTTACTATGTTATAATCCCGTTATATCAATTCCATGTTGATTTTAAGCAAACTGGGTTCTACACAAAAAAAATTCCTTATTTATATCTATGTCTTCAAGAGTTTTACTTACATAATATTACAATAGATTGCTTCTGTTTTAATATATGTCTTTGATCCACTTTGATTTTATTTTAATGGTGGAAGATGTGCATTTAGATTTGGTCTTCTGTATGTGCAACACTACTCAAGAGGTTATCATTCCTCTAATTGTCCCTCACATCAAAGATCATATGACTATTTCTTCATCTTCTATTCTGTTCTGTTGTTCTTCACATCTGCTTTTGTGATAGCACTATGCTGTTTTTATCACTGCAGATATGTAATGTATCTTGAAATCCAGGATTGTGATGTCTCATGCTTTGCTCTTATTGCACAGAAATATTTTTGCTATCCTGCTTCTTTATACATTTTAAGACCATTTTTTGTACACCTGTGAGAAACATTGTTAGTATTTTCATTGGAATTTGAGTTAAATCTGTGTATACTTTTTTAAAGCATGGCTCTTTTCTTTTGTTAAGAAACAAAAATCAAAATAGAAAAAGGTAGAATATAGAATTCAAAAAAATTAACACTAATAAATAGGTAGTTGATACATCACATAATGTCTTCTTAGAAATGTTGTTCAAGTTACAAAATCAAAGTGTAAAAAGTGATAGACACTCAAACATTGACAGTGAAAAACATTCTGTTCAGTGATCCAACAAAAAATTAGTAATAAGGTCATCTATCTTGCACATATACATATATTTATAACCTTTTGAGCAATTTCTTTCTCTTTCATTTGAGAATATATAATACATTTTAGATCTTTTTACTCTTTCAGTTTTTATTATTTTTTACACTACAGAGAAAATACAATATTTACTAATATGAGTCATTTATTTCACTTATGAGGATACTACTGTTTCCTCCATTTACCTATAAAGGCCTCAAGATCATCCTTTTTATAGCTGAGTAATTTCCCATTGTATAAAAATACCACATCTTTTTCATCCATTCTGCAGTTCATGGGCATTTTTATTGTTTCCAAGATTTAGCTATTACAAATTGTGCTGCTATAAACATGGGTGCACATATATCACTGTGACATGACTTTTTCAATTTTTCTGGGAAAATATCCAGGAGGGGAATATTTGGATTGAATGGAATTTCCAATTCTAGTTTGTTGAGGAATCCCCATACTCCACAGTGGCTGCACCAGTCTACAATCCCACCAACAGTAGAGAAGTGTTCCTTTTCCCCCACAGCCTCGCCAACATTTGTTATCAGTTGATTTCTTGATGCCAGTCTAATATGCATATTTTCAATATTGGTACTGCTTATACAAAAGCAGGGGATAGATTTCCATGTCCTGCTGTCCTCTTTGATCTCCTTTATTAGAGTGCTGTAGTATTTGTTTTAGAGACTTTTTACTCCTTTCATTAGTTTACTTCCTATGTAATTATTTTTGTGCTATAAAGAATAGTATTTTTTTCATAATTTCTTTCTCAGTAAGTTCACTAACGGTGTCCAATAATGCTACTGATTTTTGTGTGTTGATTTTATATCCTGCTAAATTGCTGAATTTGGCTCTTAATTCTAAGACTGTGCTGGTAAAATTATTGGAGCCTTCTATGTAAAAGATTATGTCATCTGTAAAGTGTGATAATTTCATTTCTTTCCTAAATGCATCCCTTTTATTTACTTCTCCTGCTTGATTGCTTTATGTATCATTTTGGGCAATGTATTGAACAGGAGTAATTATATCAAACCTTGAGGTTGTGTTACTGATTCTGGAGGAAAAACTTTCAGTTGTTCCACATTTTATATAACCTGTGAAGTAAGTTAGTTATAAATGATTTTCACTAGATTGAGATGATATCCTTCTATAACTATTTTCCTGAGAGTTTTTATCAAGATTTTAAACTGTATTTCTTCAAAGGCTTTTTCTGAGTCTATTAAGCTGACAATGTAATTTTCCCTTTTCTGCTTATGTAGTGTATTGTTTATAATTATTTTCATATATTGACACATCCTTGGGATGAAACTCACTTGGTCAGGATGTGTGCTCTCTTTGATGGACTGTTGCACTGCTTCCCAGTGTTTTGTTGAATATTTTCTATGTTCACTAAATAGATTGCCCTGTATTTTTCTCTTTTGTTTGGAGATTTTTTTGTTTTGAGGATCAAGGTAATGTTGGTTAAAGATTTGGCTTCCTATTCCCATTTTCTAAAGGACTTTTATCATCAGCGGATGTTGGATGTTGTCAATAGCTTTATATGTATCTATTGCAATAATGTTCTGATTTTGTCCTTATTTCTCTTTATTTGATAGATAAACATTTATTTCTTTTTTGTTTATTAATACATGTTGCCAGTACACGGTGTTTACATTGATCTGCAGAAAGGGTACATGTATATAATAGTTTGTTTCATTCTTTTACTTCCTGTCCTCTTTCTACCCAGCTCCCTCGTTTTGCTTCTAAATCCTTTTTTGTTTTTATTATTGTTTTCAGCTTATGTTTAACACACAATGTTTACATTCACCAAAGTTATTAGGTTGTGTACATGGGATACATTAATTCTACTTACTTCCCCTCCCCCTCTACCCTTGCCCCTTATTACATAGAACCCTTCAAATCTGTAAGAGACCTATAACCTAGTATATATATCTATATCTATATCTATATCTATATCTATATCTATATCTATATATATATATATATTTGTCTTTTTCCTTTTTATCAGTACCGGGGTTGAACTCACGACTGCCTGCTTGCAAGGCAGGTGCTTATGCCGCTGAGCTAAATCCTCAGCCCCAACCTAGTATATTCTTATCTAATCTTTATTATTCACTTTGTGATTTGATTACTTAAATGAGAGATGTCATATATTTAAATTTTTGTTACTAATTTATTTCCCGTAACATATTTTCACATACTTTTTTCCTAAAAAACGTATTGAGTGTATCCTTCATAGCTGAACAGCAGTCAATTACATATGGATAAGTCATTCACTTTATTCACTCATCTGTTGGTGGGTATACCAGCCGCAGTCAAGATTTAATTGTTATGTGTTGCACTGTTATAAACATTATTATGCATACATCACTGTGGTATGATGTCTTTAGTTGTTTGAAGAAGATATCTAAGAATGGTCTAAAGAGTTAAAGACATCATAATATACAGTATAATATCTTGAAGGGGAGCAGCTGGATCATATGGAATTTCCAGTTCTTTGACAAATCAGCATACTATTTTTTGTAACGATCATACTAATTTACATTTCCACCAACAACGTGAGATATAGTTCTTTTTTTCACCACAGGCACACCAGCCTTTCATTATTTTTGATTTCTTGATAGTTGCCATTCATTGATGATAAGATGCAATTTTAGTACTGTTTTAGTTTGTGATTTTTTAACAGTTGAGTCATTGAAGACGTTTTCATATGTTTTTGGCCATTTGTATTTGTTTTTCTGAGAAGCAATCATTCATTTTATTTGCCTAGTTTTTGATTTTTTTGTGTTATTTTCAATGGTTTAACTTTTTGATTTGTTTATATTAGTCCTCTGTTTAAACAATAGCTGGAAAAATATTGTTTCTGATTTTGTAAATTGTCTCTTCACTCTTACTAATTGGTTCGTTTGCTGTAATCTCATTTCTTGATTCTCACTGTTAATTCTTGTGCAACTGAAGTTCTGTTTAAGAAAATCCTTTCATATACCTATTACTTCAAGTGTTGCAGTTACTTTGTCTTCAAGTAGTTTCAGTATTTCCATTTTAATTGATTAGATTTTGATCCATTTATATTTTGTTTAGTACATGGTAAGAGCTATCTGATCAGTTTCATTCTTTTGCAAACAGATAACCCATTTTTCCAGCACTATTTGTTAGAGTCTTTCCTCCATAGCATGCTTCTGGCCCAATGATCAAAGGATCAAAAAGCTCAACATGTCTAGGGGAATTTCTGTGTTCTCTATTCTGTTCTATTAATCATCATACTTGTTCATAATTTTTGTGCTTTTTTAGGATAGCTTTAGTAATTTCTGTGAATCTAGAAATCTTTATCTTCAAGATGTTCCAATTTTTTGGAATACAATCTGTCATAGTAGTTACTGTCTTCTGGATTTTGATGGTGTTTTGGATTACTTCACTTTTTTGGTTTTTAATTGCACTAATAAAAGTCTTTCATTCCTTTGGTAAGTTTAGCTAAGGGTTTATAATCTATTTTGTTTATTCTTTCAAAGAACCAGATCCTCCTCTCACTAATTTCATGTACTATTTTTTAATACTCAATTTCATTAATTCCTAGTGTTTCTGATTTTACTCATTAATTTCATTTTGGACCTGCTTCTTTGTGCCCTAAAATACCTTAAATTCCACAGTAGGTTTGTGAGGTTGTTTATTTAAACTCAGTTTGTTTCCTTAATATAACACTGATTGCAATGAACTTTCTTAGTACTGCTTTCATTGTGACTTAAGAGTTTCTGTTACATTGTACAAGCACTGTCTAAATTTCAGAAGATTTTTAATTTTTTCCTTGATTTTTTTTGTAACCCACTTGTTTATAAGGAATGTTATTAATTTTCCAAGTGCTTCTGAATTTTCTGTATTTCTTTCTGGCTGATTTCCATTTCCATTTGCACAGCGCATTTTTTTAATTTAAGCAGGCTTTGTGGATTCATCTGTGATCTATTTTGGAGAAAGTACTGTGTGCTACAAAAAGAAATATATACTCTATTGTAATAGGGAGGAATAGCTTGTAGGGGTCTATTAAATTCATATGTTCAAGTGTGTCATTCAGATCTGATACTTCCTTATTGATTTTTTCACTAAGTTGATCCATCTCTTTGTGAAAATTGAGTACTAAGGGCTTCCACATTGATTTCATTAATATTTTTGATCATTTATGGTTGATAGTATTTGTTTAATGAAGATAGCTGCTCCAGCATAAACATTTATAAGTATTATCTATTCTGTATTATTGTTCACTTTACTAGCATGTAGTGAACTTCTTTGTCTCTTCTATCCAGTTTTAGCTTGAAGTTTGTTATCTAAGTTTCAAATTTCTACCCTGCTTATTTTAGAAGGTCCTGACACATGAAATATTATCTTTCATCCTTTGGTTTTTAGTTTATAAATTCCTTTTTTTGATTAGGTGAATTTCTTGAATGCCATAGACTGTCGAATACTGATTTGTGATCCAATCTACCAATCTGTTATGTAATGAAATATTTGAACTATTAACATTGAGAGATAGTGCTAGTATGTGTTGATTACTTATAAGCATCTCATTCTTTATCTGTTGCTGATGCCTTTTCTTTCCTTTCCTCATAAGTTTTTCTTGTTGTTTTTCATAATTTGACATTGGTTGATGATATAATTCCATCTGGGTGTTTAGCTTTATTGGTTCTGTTATTTCAATCTAATGTATTATTCAGCATTTTGTGGAGTGCTATTTTGGCATTCATATCTGTATTATTCAGTATATTGACCTGCTAGTCTTCATTTTAATCTTTAGTGAAATTTTTTTGGAATACTTCACTCTGAAGCTCTTCTGGACCTCAGAGTTTGTGTTGAGAACTCTGATTGATTCTAATGGTTTTTCTTTTTATATGACTTTTTGCTTTTCTCTGACTGATTTTAAAATTCTGGAGTTTTTTTGTTAGACATCTGGAAATTTTATATCCCTTGTTGGGTTTTTTATTATTATGTTTTTTTTTAAGTGTAGCAGAAGCCCCTCTTGTATATTGACCTCTTCTGGCATAATTTCTATTATACTTTCAATGAATATATTAATAATTCTGTGTTATCTATTTTTCTAACTCCAATTAAGGTTAGGTTCACCTTAGTGTCATATAGTTGCTGCTGAATAATCTTTTTGTTCTGTTTTTATGGGTGCGTCACTTCTCTAAATTCTTCATTAAAATTTACCATTTTGTTGATTTCAAATAATCTGTTTCCATATCAGTCATTTCTGCAACTTAAGAATTCTTTTTGTTTTGCTTTATTTTTAGATGGTATCAATATTTTTGTTTTAAAGAGAAAAATCAAACAAAATTCTAAAACAAGATACTCAGAGGATAATGCTAATACATTATGTATTACTATCTTTAAATTAGTTACTCAGACAACAATATATAGACATTTAATTTTCCAAACAATATTAACACAAATTTTTCTTTTCAGTGAACTAAGAGAAAATAATAGCATAACTATCTTAACTCTCTTTTTATATGTGTATATATATATATATACATATATATATATTCATATATATATATTCTGTTTCGTTTTTCCCTTCATTGTTTTCTCCATTCACCTATCTTAGTTTCTCTTTCGTTTTAAACAATTTCTTCCAACTTTACAATATCTATTATATATTTTGGGTCTTATTTCATCTTTCAGCTTCTCACACTAGGGAGATAATATGCTGTTTATACACATGCATCTAGTTTACTTCACTTATGAGTATGATCTTGAGATGCATCCATTTACTGATAAAAGTTTCCAGTTTATTCTTCTTTATGGATGAGTAGTACTTCATTGTTTGAAAAAACTACATTTTTTTATGTATCCCTCAATCGATGAGCATTTGGGTTGTTTCCAACATCTAACCATTACAAATTTTGCTGTTATAAACTTGGGTGCACATATATTGCCATGGTATAGTGTTTTTAATTGTTCTTGGAAGATATACAGAAGGAGAATAGCTTGGTCAAATGAAATACCCAATGCTAGGTTTTTGAGGAATCTCCACACTGATTTCCACAGTGGTTGCACCAGCCTACATTCTCATGGATAGTAAAGAAGGATTTCATTTTCCCCATAGCCCTGCCAGCATTTGTTATTGGTTGATTTCTTGATAATAGCCATTCTTTCTGGAATTAGATACAAAAAATTCTGTTTTAATTTGTAATTCTCAAATGACCAGTGATATTCAAAATTTTTCACATATTTATCTGCGATTTGCATTTCTTCATCTGATAAATGTGTACTCATCTTAGATGACCATTTTTGAATAGTGTCTTTGAATTTGGGAGGTCTCAATGTTCCTGATAGTATACTTTGTATGAGGAAAATCTAGCAAACATATTTTTTTACATTAAGTGTTGTCTCTTCACATTGCTGATGGTTTTATTTGGTGTGCAAAAGCTTTTAAATAAGAAAAGATATC
The DNA here is from genome assembly GCF_034190915.1 of Cavia porcellus. NCBI lineage: Eukaryota > Metazoa > Chordata > Mammalia > Rodentia > Caviidae > Cavia > Cavia porcellus. The sequence goes on along the minus strand of NW_026947486.1, from coordinate 5,264,014 downwards.
AGTTGTTGATTCTCTGTGATAGTTCCTGTGTGATTGGGTTTTTCTTCATAAAATCTTTGCCTACACCAATGTCTTCAAGAGATTTACCCATTTTATTTTCCAGTGTATTTAATGTTTCTATTTTAATACTTATATTTTATCTATTTTGAATTTAGTTTAATGCACGGTGAAAGTTATGGGTTCAATTTAATATTGAGCACGCGTAAATCCAATTTTTCAAGCACCATTTATTAGAGAGGCTATCTTTTCTCCAGTGAATATGTTTGGCACATTTGCCAAAGATATGGTGGCTGAGTATGTTTGGAGTTTTTCTCCACTTTCTGATCTGTTCCATTGGTCTCTTTTTATCATAGTAGCCTCACACTATAGCACCAAGTCAAGGATTGTGATGTCCCCTGTCTTGCCTTAATTGCCTAGATTTCTCTTTTCTATTTTTGGTCTCTTCTGGTTTCAAATTAATAATGGAATTGTTTTCTCTGACACTGTCAGATATGCTATTGGTATTTTTCTTGGAACTGCATTAAATACGTATAACATTTTTATAAGTATGGCCATTTACACTATATTGGTTCTTCCTATGTAAGACGGCGGGATATCCTTCCATTTTCTTTTCTTTTCATTCCTTTTTTTTTTTTTTTAACCAGAGATAGAACTCATGAACTCACGCTTGAAAGACAGGTGCTTAAGCTGCTGAGCTAAATCCTCAGCCCCATACTTTCTTTCTGATATCCTCTTCCAGCCCCTTTTCCATAATACTGTAGTTTTCAAAGTAGAGGTCTGTTACATACTTTGTTAGGTTATTTATGAAGTATTTCAGGTTTTTTGAATGCTTCTTACCTAATTTCACTCTCAGTTAGTTTTTTTTTTTGAGTGTTTACTTCATATCCAGCTTTGTTACTTAATTTGATTATTATATCTAGCAGTTTTTAGTGGAGTTTTGGGGGATATTCTATGTAGAGTATCATGCCATCTGTTAATAATGATAATTTTCTGAAGGGTTTTTTTTTATCATGAATGAGTGCTGGATTTGTCAAAAGAATTTTTTTTTTGCATTTATTGATGTGATCATATACTTTTTGTCCTTGGCTCTGTTAACATGGTGTATTACATTTGTTTATTTACATATGTTGAAATTCCTTATATTCTAGAGTGAATCCCAGTTGGTCATGATGTATAATCTTCTTGGTGATTTACTGCATTCTGCTTGCCAGTATATTACTGAAGATTTTTCCATATATGTTCATTAAGGAGTTTTATCCATAATTCTCTTTCTTAGTTGGGTCCTTCTTCAGTTCTGTTATCAAAATAATGCTTGCTTCCAGAAATGAATTTTGAACTATTCATTCTCTTTCAATTTTCTTAAAAAGTTTGAAAAGTAGCAGTGTTAGATCTCTGAATTTCTTGTACAATTCAGCAGTACATTTGTCAGGGCCTTGGCTTTTCTTTATTGCTAGGGTTTTTTATTACATCTTTGATTTCATTGATTGTTTTTTACAATTTTATATTTTCTTGATTCAACTTTGGTAATTCATATGTATCTAAGAATCTGTGCATTTCTTTTGCATTTTCCATTTTATTAGAATACAAGTTTTCAAAGTAGGTATAGACAATCTGTATTTCTGCAGGATCTGTTGTGGTTTTACCCTTTTCATTCCTACTTGCATGGATTTTAGTCTTTTATTTTTCCTTTATTTAATAAAGTTGAATAGGAGCTGAGGATTTAGCTCAGCAGCATAAGTGCCTGCCTTGTAAGCAGGCAGTCGTGAGTTTCATCCCTGGTACCGATAACAAAGAAAAAGACAAAAAAAAGTTGAATAAGGGTTTGTCTATTTTATTTAATCTTTCAAAGAACTATATTGATTCTTTGTATTGTTTTCTTAGTTTCCAATGCATTTATTTCTGATTTGATCTTTGTACTTTCCTCTCTCATATAAACTTTTGACTTAGCCTACTCTTCTTTTTCTAAAAGTTTGAGGTTCATTATTAAGTTGTTTTTTGTGTTCACTGTTTTCCTGGTATGGGTATTTACTGCTATAAATTGCCCTCTTAGGACTGCATTTATTGTATCCTAAAAGTTCTGATACATTGTACTATCACTATCTTTTAATTGTAGAAACTGTCTAATTTCTTCTTTGATTTAATTTGTGATCAATTGGTTGTTCAGGAGGGTGTTATTTTATTTCCATGTGTTTATGAAGTTCTTGTTTCTTTGGGCATAGATTCCAAATTTTATTTCATTGCGGTCTGATAACATAAATTGGATAATTTCAATTCGTTTCATTTACTCAAGCATGTTCTATGAGCTAGTATGTAGATGTATACCATAGCTCTCATCCCATAGGAAATAATATAACAGTAGTGTAAGGAGGGACTGCTAAATCAAACCTAATAGAACAAATGCATACATAAAAGCAAAAATTCCCCAAAATAGATTAAAACAAAACAGCTGCATAATTCAAAATCAAAATAAACAAAGCAACAAATAAACAACAACACCAAAAACAAAAAACATATCCCAAAATACATCCAATGGGGGGGAATATATATATATATATATATATATATATATATATATATATATCTGCTCGTAACTGTTTATATACTGCAACAGGATAATGCATATGTGACTCACAAATAATGTCTTTGTTAGATCCTGGGCATTCACACCTATTCCTTATTCCCTTGATTGTAGCATGATGATATGTAGCCATCCAAGTTCTCCTCTGGCTCTTACGTTGGAAAACTGAAGCTAACTAGTATCAGTACTTCATTCTGCCATCTTGAAGGCATACAAATTCTGACACTGACCCAGTTCTTGGATCAGGTACTCTCCATTTCCCTCTCCAAGCATCATGATAGAATTGGTAGTCAAATTCATTGGGAAGTAAGTGTGCGCTGAATTAGTGGTGCACCTGTACATGATGCCCAGTGGGTGTCCTCGGGAGACTTCCAAATAGTGGCAAGGAACTCCTTGCTTACTCAATCTCAGAGGTCCTCAGATTCCGCAGAGAATGTGTGCCCACCCACTAAATTAGCAAGCCCTGTCACTCTTCCTAGGGTGGTGAGACCTGGGAAAGGTTCTACAATTTATTTCTAGAGCTGTGATTCCTTTTTGCAACTGCTATGCAAAGAATCCATGTGACTACACTTTCCTCTTTTGTCTTAGCTGTAATGTAGTTGCATGTTCTCTGTGACTGGGTGTATACTCTTGTGATATGCAAGGTAGAAACAGAGCCAGCTCTGCCTGTCTGTCTTCACAGCTAGTGCATTTTGTTTTTGTTTTTTAGTCTCTGTTTCATCAGTTTTTGGTCTTATATTTATAATTGCTTTCCTTGTATTAGCTTTGAATTTGGGTCATTCTTGTTTTTCAAACATCTTGAGTTGCACCATTAGGTTGGGCACATTCTATTTTTATAGTGGGTTCATCTACAGCAATAAACTTCCCTTTTAAGATTACTTTTATTATGCCTCATAGATTCTGCTACCGGTGGTGATGGTTTTCAAAGTAATTTCTAGTAATTTGTAATTCATCAGTGTTCTTTGTAATTTCAACTTTTTCTTAAGGTCATTGATTCAGTTCTTTTCTTCCCTTCTATTTCGCAGGATTGGGTAAGTGTTTGTCTTTTTTTTTTTTCAAAGAATCTATTGTTCAGTTCGTTAATTTTGCTTTTTTGTTGCTCTCAATTGCAATAAGTTGTGCTCTGAATTTTTTTTTTATAATTTCTGACCTCGTACTTATTTTGGACTTGAATTTATTTTGTTTTTTTTAAACCTTCTTTTATCATAAGTTATTTTTTTCAAATGCCTCACTTTTCCTGGTATGAGCACTCATAGCTACAACCTTCCTTCTCAGAACTGCTTTCACTGTGTTCCATAAGCTCTGGTATGTTTTGCTCACTTTATCATTTGATTCTCAGAAATGTTTTATTTTTTTGCTTGATATTTTATGACACATTGAGTACTGAATTACGTGCTTTAATTTCCATGCTATTTCATAATTTGGTCATTTCTTTTTTCCACCGATTTCTAGTTTTGCTCTGCCACTGTCTGACAATATGGGTGGGATAATTTTAATTATTTTGCATTTACAAAAAGGATTTTTATTGCTTAGTATGTAGTATATTTTGTGAAATATTTCTATATACTGTTGAGAAGAATTTGTATTCTCTTTTTTTGAGGTTGAAGACTGTAGATATCTAAGTACATTTGAAGGTTTTTTTCAATTATGATATTTCCTTGATTTTTTCCTGGCTGATCTATATCAATTTTATCTACTTGATCTATATCTGTATTGTAATTCCTATCTTTTTCTGTTAAATTTTTCCATTAACCACAGTATAGTGATTTTTTGCCTCTTCTGATGAATTTTTTCCTTGAAACTATTTGTCTGAATATTATATAGCTATTCATTGTTTCATTTTCTATTGTATACAATAATGTGTTCCATTTTTTTGGCTTTAAGATTTTTTTTAAATTTCAGATCAAATGTGTTTCTTTCATACAGTATACCAGTGAAATTTGTTTCTTCATCCATTTTGCAAATTTGTCTTTTATTAGAGAATTAAGACCATTCACACTGAATTATTATTGAAATATGTTTGTTTATTCTTGCCATTGTCGAGTCTCTTTCTTTCCTTTTGATTAATTCCCCGCCTTGCCTTTGTACTCCCTGTACTAGACATTTTGGCTATTTTTTTTTGTTCATTTTCTCTTCCTAAGATATTCTTTGAATTGTTTCTAGTGCTGGTTTCATGGTCAAGAATTTCTTAGGGTGATCTTTGTAATGGAAATGCTTTATTTTTCTATCAGTATCGGTTCTGCAAGATAGTTTGCAGAACACATCAATCTAGTTTGGAAATTATTTCACTTTAGCATTTCAAATACTTGTTTCTAAGCTCTTTTGTGCTTTACATTTGTTTTGAAAAGACTGAGGTTATTCCAATGAGTTTAGCTTTCTATGTGATTTATTGCTTTTCTCTAACATTTTTTAATTATTCTGTTATTATATTACACTTTTTGCTGTTATGAGTAAGATGAGTCGTGGAGGGTTTCTTTGCTGATCTTGGCTATCTGTCTTTCTATACATTCAGCATGTTAAATTCTTTCCCCATGTTTGGAAAGTTTACTGTTTTTACTTTTGTGAACAGGATTTTTAGGTAATTTGTGTTTTTCTCTACTTTTGGGTTATTTTCAATTAATCTTAGGTTAGTCCTCTTGGAATCATCACATACTATTGATTCCATTTTTTGTGTTCACTTGTTTTCTTTTAAGTATCTAAATAATTTATCTCCTAGAGCAGTCTTATATTCAGTTCTGACATTCTGTCCTCATCCTTATCCATTTTACTCCTCATACTACTGATAGAATTTTTAGTCTCCTGAATTTATGTTTGGAACCTTGAAATAAACTACATTTTCTTGCTAAACTAGTTATTTGTGTGTAGTATTGTTTGATTAGCTCAGCTAAGTTTTTATTACTATCTTCTATAAACTTGATGATGGTTTTCTTTGTTAATTATAGTCTCTGTTTACTTACATCTTTTTGGAGTTCACCAAACATATTATAATCTCTTTTTTTATCATCTTTGGAATCCTTTGGAATAATTCATTGGGTGGCTTTGGTTTCTTCCCATGGATTTCTCTGGGATTGGCTTTTGGAGAATTGAGAGTTTTTAGAGGCATTTTATTAATATCACTTGTCAAGTTTCTATTGTATTTCTTTCTTTGATTTGGTTTTGTGCTGACATTTGTTGGCTGATGACTGTGAAATACTTTTATCAGTATAGGGACCACTTTAGTTAGTGTCTACTTTTCAGTGAGGCACTCTGTACATGGTTGACAATAGGACTTAGCCCCTTTCCCAAATTCCTGTCACCTCCATTTATTTGGGAGATAAGACTGCATTTTATTCTCCCAACATCCTGGTAATTATTTATTGTATTGCTAGTGATGGAAAAGTGGTCTTGATATTGCTTTATAGAGAAAACCAATTAATAGAAACATCTGTGTCACCTTGTAAATAGCAATAAAGTCAGCTGACATAATGTCAGTAAGGATTAGCTTGGATATTAACATACCCTAAGAACTGGTAATATATCACACTTAACCATAAAGATATAATTATAGCATAAACACTAAGCAAACCAAATAATAATGCATAATAAATATCTACTGAATGCAATAAGTATACCTCCACTAATAACAGAAAAATATTAAGCTATAATTACATGGGATTAACTAACTATTCTTTTTTGCCTGAGCTTCAACACCTGAAGGGGTTAATATCTAGCCTGCATCCTCTCAACAGCTGTGCTCCATGGTTGTCCGTCACTCAGTCACTGTGGGACATAACAATGACACCTCTGATGTGCAGTTTTCTGTGGCTAAGTCTTAATTAACCATTTTCAAAATGGTGCTTAGTTAAACATTTTCGGGCAGAATGGTGTGTGTTGCAATTGGTGTCTTCTCATATTGTAGTTTGCCATGAAGGAGACATTTTTGGAGTGAAATCTCACGTTGTTTTGATAGTTTACAATAACAATTTGATTTTCTTGTGACTAGTGCTGTTGGCTGGTCCCTTATTTTTCCCTTGAGATACTAACTCTATGCGTTTTATCTTCTCTACTGGAGTATCAGTTTCATGTACAATTAGGTTGATCAGAATGATGATGATGCCATGTAATACTTTAATAATACTGTTGAATCACTGAATTAACCTTGAGACAATTTAATATCTCGTTGTATTATATGGTACGTGATGCATACATTTACTATTACTTATCTAAAGTTATTTAATGTGGTAGAAAGTCTTCAATACATCATGGAACTAAGTTAGAAGGAATTAATGTGTTATACACTATGAAGATTAACTACTGGAAGAGCAAAATATTTATCTGTAATGTTTACATGGTTAAGTAAGTGGGTGTGAATGTCCAGGAAAATGTAAAAGAGTAATAATGAAGGCAGACTAGCATGTTCATATATTACAATGAAGAGCTATATGGGATTTAGTCCAGTAATATAAATACATGTATATAAGGGCTTACATATCATAAAGGGCTTACATATTCATACCAGCTTATTGCTAAAAGATATGTTAATTAATAAATGGGTTAGAAAAACAGACTGAATTATTTTTGTATTATTTATACCAAATGAACTCCTGAGTAATCAAACATTTGAAAAGGAAAGTAGAAGCAGAAAAGGAAAAAAAAAGAGGGAAAGAAAAGAAAGCAAGTTACTAAAAATGATGTTTTTCTAATACTGTCATCTTGGAGTTTGTTGTTCTTTCTGAGCATCATTAAAGAAAATGATTGAGCTTTAATAAAATTAAAATATTTCAGTGTGGAAATCTCATCACCAGAATTTCCCTATTTAGAGAAATAAAAAAGAGAGAATGAATATTATCATTGCAATAAACACAGAAAAAGATTTTTGTAAATTTAAATATTTAATCCTAATTTTTTAAAAGAGTTTTACAAACAAAAATAGAAGCAAACTTTTCAGAAAAATAGTAAAACCCAAAAACCTACATAAACATACTATTTACTAGTCAAATGTTGAAAGCACTTCCTTTTTAGTCAAAATGAAACAGAAATTTACACTTTCCACTTCGATCCATCATTGTAAAAGAGGTTTACTAGTAAAAGCAGAAAATGAATAAATATTGTGGATTTCAAAACAAGAAAGCATTACCACTGTAGATAAAAAGACTGTTGATGTATAAATTCTAACAAAGTCATCTAAGTGTTAAAATTAGTAAAGTGTTCAAGTGGAGTTAGTATTCATATAATCATATATTGATAGATATATACTGTCATTTATTAGTTATACACTATCATTTAATACTATGTAAGACTTAGTTATATTTATATAAGCAACCAACACAACTGGAATGAAAAATTTAAAAAACTATTATAAAAACATTATATAGGAATAAATTCAATATATGCCAGAGTTGTACAGAGAAAACCATAAATTATTATGAATAAATTAAGATACAATAATTAGAATATACTTTGTTAAAATACTCAATATTCTAAAGACCTTTCTTCCCAAATTGATATACTGATATCATGTCATCTTATGATCCTGTTTTTGACATTATGTGGAAATGCATAGATTCAAATCACTGAAGACACTGTATATGTATTACAATGGATAAATATATGAACGTTTGTGACATTATTAATCCAGCAACATGTAAATAAAACAATTAAAAGGATAAATTAAGTATGGTAGTCAGACTTGAACAGTATAAACAATAGAAGCAATTGAGTTTGGTTAATCAATGTAAATTACTTGAAATACTATGTAAAATGTGTTACAAACAAAATACTGTCTAATTTAATTGAATAAAAATGTTTTTACAACAAGTATAATTAGTGGCATCAATGTATTTTTAAGCGTAAAATATAAATCGAAACATGAGACTATTACTATCAAAATCAGAATAGAGTTTGCCTTCAAGGGCAGGGAGAGACACAGTAGTAACTGGGATAAATTAAGAGGATACTTCTTGGTTCTGTGGCTATATACTTCAGATTTCTTGGTGATAAACTGAGTTTTTCATTTAAGCTTACTCTCACTTTTTTGTATGCAATTTATTTTACTGTATGTTAATAAGCTAAGCATACTACATATAAGTTTAAACATCTGCAAACTAAAAATCTATAAAAAGACAAATACTAAGAATAAATATCAAAAAGAAAAATGTGAGATATGATTACAGTAAAAGACACATTGCCATTAATCTTATTGAAAATATTCCACCTCACTTTAAGAACATTTATCCCATTGTTTTTGCCATTTTCTGATGCAATTGTAGAAGTCATCTTATGAGTCATCTTTTCAGATGGATTGTCCTGGAAAACTCAAAGTCCTAAATCTATTTAAAATGTACACCTTGAATGACTTTTTTGACTTTAGGGAAGTGCCAGAAATTACAAAAGTGTCGGATCTGAGTAATAAAGTGGAAGAGGACATTTTAATATTTAATGGGCCTGTATTTCTGTTGGATGGCACTGGGTGACCACTGTCATGTACTTTTATCACAACTTATAAAGACTGAGAGAGAGAGAGAAGAGACAGAGAGAGAGAGAGAGAGAGAGAGAGAGAGAGAGAGAGAGAGAGAGATTCCAGAATTCTTCCAAAATTGGGGGAAAAAAGCATAATGTTGAAAAAAAGCATAACATTGTTCAAACCAATTGTGAGAAATTTTATGAGGATTAATAGCAATATGTCTTTTACTGTAGCAAATTTTTCAATATAAACATTCACTGTATATTTCAATCACACATAATATTTTCTACCTGATATACAAAAGGGTTATACATTATCAATATTAGCAATATATGGTACTTTAGAAACTTTAGAACTTCAAGCAACCTCTATACTCGTTATTTTGCTTAAGGGGGAGATATTGTCTATATTTTCCTCCAAAATAGTCATACTATTTAAAGAAGGCACACATGTGTGTTTTGATATCAAAAACACTGAATTAAGATTCATCCACAATTTAGAATGAGTCCCTCAATAACTTAATTTAATGGTGTTTTTTGTTATCCACAAATGGTGTATGCACAAAATATATCAGACATAAAAAGTTGTGACATCATGCAAATGGGAAATCTACCCCCGAAAAATGAAAATATTAGTTAACAGAGGAATGACTTTTCTATGAGACTATTTTCATTCATTTATTCTTTATCATCCCTCTTTTCCAGTAAATGTCCCTCCATAAATCAGCTCTGTGAAGAGGAACAGAGATTAATATCAAAAGAATCTCCTGGTTTCTCTTATAGGAAACAAAGAATACTTTCCAATTAAAATTAGGCAAAGAAATGTATCTCTAGACGGGAACTTTTACATTACAGGTATGAAATATAGGCATATCAAGCACATACCTAAAAATGATGGAAGATTTGTGCTAAATGCCTCAAATGACAACGTATTTTTAGAGTAAAAAGCCATTGTGAGGCAAATACAAATATGTGTGCAAATACAAGTTCAATAGTATACATAGTTACTTGTTGTTATATACCAAAATGATTAGATAACATATCAATGATACTTTGAAGATTTTCAAGACTCTTAATAAATTAATTAGGGTTAAGGACATACGAAAAACAACTCTATTTTGGAATCATGATCAAAGTTTTTAAACACTTTCATATTATAATCAAGGTTTTCATTTAAGTGTACTATTCCAATAAGATTAAATTTGTCATTGGACATAGAATTCCCATGTTCAATACTTTATTTTTTTAAATATTAGTTTTTCTTCTGTTAGATATTCCTTGAGTGGTACTATTGATAATTGCAGGAAATAGTGCTCACAAAAATTTCACTAAGGAGATTCTTTAATCAATAAATTAGAAGGCCATTTTTTCTTTTATTATTATATATTTGTAATACATAATAGTGATATTTGTTCTGGGGAATTGATATATAACAAATATTGAAAATTTTGTCACTTTATATTTCTTTCCCTTACCTCCTTAATTCTTGAAAACTTTCTTGTTACTTTTTCTATCATTCCTCTTTTATTTTACTCATTTATTTAATCATTTATATTTTAGTTTGTCATGTGAGATAAACAATGTGATATTTAATTTTCTATATGTGATTCCTTTCACTTAGCATTATGTTCTCATTTCATCAGTTTACCTTCAAATGACATCCTTGCTATTAATAAAAAATAGAAATACTTATATTTTAAGCAACAGCAGCTAAAATAAATGCCTATATTCAGCATATAGTACATGTTGCAGCAAAATTTTTTATGATTTTGTTAATAATAATGTCTGATGCTTAAAATATTTTTATCAGCAATTCTGTGAGACACAACTTGAAATCACACAAGTTGGTGAACTTAACTCTAGTGAAGTTTAGAATTAAAAATATAGTCGGGTAAAGTTAGCAAGATGTTAAAATACATTGTCAAGTTTCACAAAGCCATGATTGGAAAAATGCTAAAGATCACAGGTGGAAATTGTAAAACCTGAGGAACACACTAAAATAAAAGTTTTTAGGATAGTAATTCCAGTTTACTCAATATTTCCACCCAAGTAATTAATCTAAAAGCATATTTTCTCATACTTATGAAAAATACACATTTTTATACTTGTTTGTGGTATATGACAGTCATATTCCTCACATGGATATGGTTGCATGTACACTGCACTTTCCCCATTTTAATGTCTTTCTCCTCCATTAGCTCCCTTTTCCTTGTCTTTCTGTTCCCTTTTGATATGCCAAAGATTCATCTGGCTATTTCCTACTGTGTAATATGTAAGAGAAGAAATCCATGAGATTTGTTGGGGGAAGTTAAAAAAAGACGTGGGAAATGTCATGTATATACATCACTCCCCATAATTTATGTAATCATAATGTATTCCAAGCATCTACCAATTAACAACAATAATTAGGAAAAGAATATGGCTGCCAGGAATATAGTTCAGTGGCACATCCCCCGCCCATCAAACAGGAGGTCAGGAGTTTGATTCCCAGTAGCAACCAAATTTTTAAAAATTAAAAATAAAAAAATAACACAAAGTGTCCATTACAGAACTTTTTCAATGGTAGAAAATTCACAGCAGCTAATATATTGTAGTACAAATCCTGAGATACTGTAAACACATAAGAACACATAACAAGAATCTGTACATATTGACAAGAAAAATGACGGAGATTTGTTGCATAAAATACATTTTGTATATGAAAATCTGGAGGGGGGCTTTTTAAAATCAAACTTTTAATAACAATCTAGGAAGTAAAGTCACCATGGATTTCCCCTGCCTGCATTCATAAAATAAGATAGAGTAAATTTAAATATTTTAGCAAATTAAATCCATATTATTTCATTTTTCTGAATTTATGTTAACTAATAGTTTGGATACAAATTATCATTTTGTAATGCCCTTGCCTATTTTGATATTTGACTATGTTGGTTTTGTTGAAAAACTCTGGAAATCTTTTCGTTTTGCCAAAGTTCGTATAATATGAATGCAACATGATTTGTTCTTTAAATATTTTAAATGAACCCTCTTCTAATGCCAACTGCACATGGAATTCTCTGAAAAGTTAGGTTCTGAATTTCAAATTTGTTTACTACACAAAGAATGATTGTTTCTTTTACTCTTAGTTTCATTCATGATGTTTTCCATGATTTATTTTAATTAAATTATTAAAACATAATTTTTAATATCCTCCTATATGTTTTTAAAGTCTATAGATCTACTATTATTTATATCTAGATCTATTCCCAAAGCTTCATGCGCCCCTAGTTGGGGCTTTGGCAAGCAGATTGTTTCATGGGCATATGACACTTATCAGCTGGTTAGTATACTGGTAAGTTTCGAGTTAAATATGATGTTGGGAGATGATGTCTGGTTGGAGGTGGTAGGTCAATAGAAGCTTGCATTAGAAGGGATCATCACACTCCTTCCTCTCATGATCTCTCTACTTTCTGCCACCAAGCCATAAGGACATGTTTCCTCTCCATGCCTCTCTGCCATGCAGCCTTATCTTAAAGCCAGCCTACAAAGACTGAAACCTCTATAAATTAGAGGCCAAAATAAACCTTTCCTGCTTAGAATTGCAAATGTTGAGTATTGTGTTCCATCAATAAGAAAGATAACAGAGACATACTTAGGTACCAGAGAAATGCAGTCATTGGTGTGAGCTACATGATTTGGTTCAGAAGTCTTTGGAACTAGTTTGCAGAAGTTTTAAAAGAGAGCTTATCATGGTTTTTGTCTAGATGTCCCCTCACAGCCTCATTCAGTCATGTGGGAAGTCTTCCAGAATTTGTGATTAATTCATGGTCCAATGTTGGGATTCTGAGTGTGAATCCTACAATCACTCAAGTGTGGGTGTGGCCTACATACAATATAAAGGACAGAAAGAGATTTTTCTTCATGAGCTCCTCCTTTTTTGCACTTGTTGCTTGTGCTGTTTCCCACCACCATGAACTTTTGTCCTCTGCCATGCCATTCTACCTTGAATCGAGCCAAGTATGGACTGAAACCTCCAAAAACTGTGAGCTAAATAAACCTTTCTTTTCTTAACTTTGGACATTAGATATTTTGTCTCAGCAATGAGAAAAAACTAACCAACACAGAGATGGTGCTTGGAGAAATAGCCCTAAGTTACTGTGAACTGAACTCAATGGAAAATTATGTGTAGAGCTTGTAAAACGAGAATGATCACTGCAATATTGTTATAAAAGATCACACTCAGGAGGTTTCAGTTAGTAGCAAGGATTCATTGGCAGTTGAATTCCATCGCATATGTGATCTACATTGGCAGAAAAAAAAATTGTCTACATTTTGCTCAGTATCAGAGACATTATGGGAGTCTGAAATTAAAGACTGCCAACTAATCTGGCAGAATAAATTTCAAGGCACTCTAATGTTGAATTGGTGGCCTGGCGACTGTTGGGCGCTTTTAGCTAGATCTACCTTGAGAATTAAGAGCAAAAGTTATAGCTGAATGATTTTAAAGGTTTGTGTTTCACCAGAAAGGTAGCCACCTTTCAAGTTGGGCCCTGCAGAGATGAAGAAGAGGATAACTTGATTGCTAAAAAAAAAAAAAAAAAAAAAAAGCATTGAAAAGACATCAGCTACTTTGAAACAGAACAAGAGGAAAAATGCCTTGAGGGACAGAACAAAGACTACACCTTTTGCAGGCTCACAATTATAAACGTGAAAGGCTGCTTTGAGACTATATCCTCGGGGCACCATGTTCCAAAATGGTTATTGCTTAGGGAATTTGTTCCTCAGAACTTAGTTCATATCTCTCAGTCATCAGCCATTGTAGAAGAAAGCCGGCTACTGCTCTAGCTGGTGTCAGACCTTGGTGTCTTCCATGTTGAAGGTCAAGTCTGAAGTCTCCTCTGAAATTCAAGATAAAGTCAGATGTGAGTCCCTGTAAAAATAAAAATTAAACACTTCTAGCATACAATGATACAGGATAAATACTCCATTCCAAAAGGTAGAAATAAGGGAACAGAAATTTATTGGACCAAAGTAAGAATAAAATCCAACAAGGGAAACACTAAATCCCTTTATTCTTCGTCCAGTTCTCAAGGCAATCTGTAACAAGATATGTACTACAAACTTCTGGGAAGAACACATCCTTAATGGTACTGCCCTTTGAATCAAGATACGGAAACATTAAACAGGGGCTGGAATTTAGCTCAGTGGCATAAGCACCTGCCTCGCAACTGTGTGGTAGTGAGTTTGATCCCCAGTACCGATAAAAAAAAAGAAAAAGAAAAAGAAAAAGACAAAAAAGTTAAACATTAAACAGGGCACATGTCCTCAATAGTTAACCTAACATGAACTAAAAGAAGATGTGTACTACAAACTTCTGGGAAGAACACATCCTTATGGTACTGCCCTTTGAATAAAGATAAGGAAACATTAAACAGGGGCTGGGGATTTAGCTCAGTGGCATAAGCACCTGCCTTGCAAATGTGTGGTAGTGAGTTTGATCCCCAGTATTGATAAAAAAAAAAGACAAAAATTTTAAACATTAAACAGGGCACAAGTCCTCAATAGTTAACCTAAAATGAACTAAAAGTCAGGGCATAAATAAACAATGGCCTAAATAATTACTTTATATAAACTAATGATCAAAGCATAAGAATATGCAGAAGAGAAAAAATAGATTCCTGAACAAATTAAAACAGAGTATAGAAGTAAAATACAAACAAAACAGATGGTCTTCCAGAAATCAAAGGCTTACAAGTAACCAGGAGCATCCCTGTTTTTTGTCATGTTCATCTATAACAAAAACTATTTAAAAAGCCAATGGGCTTAAATATCTATGGGGTTCAGCTTATAAAATTCATTCCCCTAACAAGTGTGAAGGTTTTCATTTCATTAATTCTATTAAACACTCAGTCATACCCCCTGATATTTATATGCTCTTTTGTGGCCTTAAAAAAATTTTGCACCAAAACAAAAATCCAAATCACAACACAAAGACAATCGTTTACACACTTTTTGCTTTTATTTTATTTTACATTACTAGGAATAAATCTATGACCCTTGTGCTAGCCAGGAAGGTGCTGTGCCACTGAGTTATATCTCTGATCCCTGGTTATACCTCCATGACCTCTCTCTTGAGTGGGCTTTACTTAATACTTGGAGCTTTTATTATGCATTCCTTGTTCCTGGACTTTTCACCATCCTGGGATTTCCACTGCATTTTTGGCTTCATACTTGCAACTTCACACACGCTCCTCTCAGAGTCACACTGTCTGACCTCTCAGATCTTTGAAATCTGAGATGGAAGCTTTCCTGACCCCACAATTTTTGTATTCTGCATGAATCTAAAACCAGCACTGACTCTGAAACTGTTAGAACCTGGTTAACTCTTTTAAGTGCACTAAATGGATTTTACATGAAGGGATGTGCATGATCTTTTGGGAGCAAGGGCAGGCATTTAGGTTGATATCTAGATGTTCCCTCCAAACTTTCACACACTCATACATGGGGCTTTTGGAGGTAATTAGATTGTGGGGTCATGATACTTTTCAATCATTTATAGCTAAATGTAATTTCAGGAGGTGATATCTAGAAGAAGGAGGTGGGTCACCAGGGTTGTAGCCTAGAGGTATGTCCCCCTTCTTCCTCCATCATTTTTTCTTTCTCTGTTTTATGCTTTCATGCCATGAAGACATTTCTTGTCTGCCATCCACCTCTGCCATACTACCCTGCTTTGGAGCCAGCTGACAAAGGGCTGCAATTTCTACAAATTGTGAGCCAAAGAAATCTTTCCTCCTTAGAATTATGTGTGCTTGGTATTATTTACCAGTGACCAGAAATGTAACTAACATGGAATCTAAAATAAGTTCCTTTATTATTATTCTGATATTCATGATTTCTGCATACCTTCTTTCCTCCCTTTTGGATGCTTATCAGTCATTTATTTACATGACCAACTTTTGGCTTTATTGTATCATTATTTCCTACTTATTAGATTTTTCCGATATAATGACTGCTTTTTCTAATTTGAGGAATTAGTTTTATGTTCTTGTACTCTTTTAATTGAAATCTATTTAAATCTTTGTTTCAATCTTCTAATATATACATTTGTGACCACAAATATTCATTGAGGTAAGATTTTTGCATCCCAGAAATTATTATATGCCAACTATGCTGCCGTTGGCTTCCCAGCATTTTCTAATATCATTTGTGATTTCTTTTTGACACAATTTACTTCAAATGCAAAAACATATGCCAAATATTAAGGGATTTTATTGTTAAACTTTTGATACTGATATTTAATTCAATTCTATTCTCTTGAGTAAATATAATTTTTGAACTAATATGTTGAAGTTTCTTGATCTGTACCATACTTATTATTGGTAGCTTTCCAAGTAATTTTGAATTGCATATACTGTAATTCTGTGGCACAGTGTTCTACAAATATCAGTTAGATTAAGTTCTTTAATGGTGTTATTCAATGCAAATCAAAATCACAGCAAGGCTTGCTTACTTATTCACAATAACCTGATCAAATGAGGGGAGATAAATACAAAAGGTCAGGTCTAATTTAATGAATTTTATTTCTCTCAGAGTATTGGCCTCACAAGTTCTGACTTCTTTTATTGCTTTCAGAATGCTTTAAACAGCTGTTCTTTGTATTTCATGCAGCTTTTATGGCTTTTCACAGTGGAAGAGTTGTGACATGTAACTCTGTCAAAACTGAAAATGGAACGCTGTAGCAACCACATTTTCGCTGTTGGCATTGCTATTTCATACAGCATAAGGAAATTTTCCTAAAAGATCACAAAATGCATCCATATCTATGATAAAATGTTTTTCATATGTCTTGAAATTATTATATAGTTATTTAGCTAATATATTTCCCAAAAACAGAATGAATAAATTTTAAAAAGTAAGTCAAAGTTCTTTCAAAAGTATAACAACTATTCATTCATGAAGAATGGCAACATTTACCTTAGATTATCATTCTTAATCAGTGCTCGCAACTATCTGTAGCACAAATTACTTTTCTTTGGGAAACATGTTGCATATATCTGCATCAAAGCTAGAAGGACTCACAGAATGTAGGAAACCTACACATTGGTACCAATAATTTTTGTTTCTTAAAACAAAAGGATAAAAGTATTACATGGGATATGTGCAAAAATAGAGTATAAATGTATATATTTGCATGAACATGCCTGTATAATATGACTTAATGTATAAATATGTACATTCAGTCAGATCAGTTGTTTGTTAATAGCTTGCCTATCTGTAGTAATCTAGGAAGAGTTAGGTGCATTTCAGGCCATTCAGGCAGGAAGCTACATCTATGAACACATGTGTAGATACCTAGACTGACCCAACATAGGTCTGTAGGCTGTTGTATCCAAGATGAAAGTGGAGGGGTGTTGTTCATGGAGATGTAAAGGAAATATCCAAGAATGAAAATAGATAAGGAGAAAATTATCAAGTGACAGGGCAATCATTGGATACCAGTATGATTTGAAACCTTTACACAGAACACACTTGAACTCTCATCTAATAACTTCGCGTTTATTTTCATTTTTCGAAGTCTTTCATGTTAGTATATTAAGAACAATTTAAATTGCAGCATAAGGAATTCTGATCTTGGTCTTGACTCCTGCTAAAGCACCCAAATTCTTGTCTTCTTTCACCTCAGGAATTTCAAGTTCCATTTTTTTTAAAAGAAAACATCTTTCACAGACTACAATGCATGTTCTATCAGAACATAAATTCAGCATCTTCTCAATACCCTTATTGTATCTATGAATTGTACAAGACTGATGTATTGGTGATTCTATGATTCTTGGACTACAAGTTTCAGAAAACATATGACACATTTATTGCTTTTTCATCTTCCTACTATCACAATCACAAAATGCCTTCTTAAAATTTAGACATAGTAGCTTGGCATGACTGAGTCTACATGACTTAAAGTGGTAATGATCATTTACAAAGATCATTGTTAAAGTGTATACAATGCTGTGTTCATTCACAATTTATAAGACCAGTGGAACACTTGCTATTCTAAACCTAAGAACAATAATAGATCATTTTAATTGTAGTACATGAATAGGAGAGGTAGGTAATGGTTGAAAATATTTATTGTGGTAATTTCTTGCACATTTTTCCCCACTTTAATTAATGTTAAATAACATAGTAGCAAAAATGTTCCAATGTCCTCATAATAAAAAGACAATCTCGAAAATTTTAGTGAAAAATTTTTATTAATAATTTTCTAGAAGTGGGAGAATTCTTGGAAGCAATTTAAAATAAGAAATCCTGAAAGTACTCGAATCTTGTATGGAATGAATGCTGTGACCACAAGGAGACATTCAGGTTTCACTGAAAACAAGTCAGACTAAAATAATTCCATATCTTTTATAGGTTACCATTATAAGTCTCCTAAGTGAATGCTACTGGCAGTATTTCTTGATTTCAATAAGTTGTACAAAATATGTTTTGTGGAATCATTTTAAAGAAAATAAAAAATTTAGAGTAAAACATCAGAAGATTCACAGCTGGTTGATTCCCCATGTCATTAGTTAAGGTGTTAAATGGCGATAAATGTTTTACCAAGTAGATATGAATCCTATGGAATTGACAGTCTTTGGGGGAGTGTAGGGTGGGAAAGGAGTGGGAGTGTTTTTCCTAACTTTCCCTCTGGTTCAATCTAGTGGCTCATTTTGCTTGAATCAGTTGCCATAATACTTGCTTTGTTCTTTATTTTTGCATGAATTGTGTTATATTTAAGTTATGTATGATGTAACTTCACATGGGACTGCTGAGTCACTTAATGCTTCATATTAGAATGTATTTAGAAAAAGCTTTTGTTCAGGACCTAGGCTAAAGTGAATCGAAGTAGAGAATTACTTCATATTAAATATAACATAGTTCATATAACATTTTATTTTAGTTTTCCTCCAACGCATAGCCTTTCTACATCCTTCAAGTGTTCTGATTGCATTCATACCCTTAACTTTTTTAAATATTTTGTCTTCTGAGTTACTTCACTCATAATAGAAAATATCAGCACAAATGTTATTCCCACTTTGTATTTGTCTATAATTTACGAATTATAAAAATATCTTTACACATCATTTTAAAAATAAGCGGTTGAACATACTTTGTCAGATGAAGACACAAAAGCTAAGCACTTTTAAAATACTGATCAAGTTGTCATAGCTGGTTTACTGAGAAGTCTGAGCTTTAGACCAAATTTTTCAAGAATCGTACAGCTCTGTTTCTCTATCATTATACTGCTCAGCAGAAAGCTGCAACTGTTGCAGTAATGTAAAATCAGGGATAATTTGAGTGTTTTCATTTTCATTTCTAGTTGTCATTCTATCACTTCAAGTTTGACTAGTTCGTTCAAGGAGATAAACATGCTCTGCGCCCCATAGTTCCCTGGACAAACTCCTCACAGTACAGACACATAAAGTTTCAATTTGAACTAGAATATAATGTCTCTTCTACAAAAATATCTCTAGTAGCCATGTTGGGTGGGGAAGAGCACAACCTCAACAATTCGTACTGGATAGAGGCTGATCACATGAAAGGCTCCTCTTATTCTCATTTGGCATCACTGTTTTCTTTTCTGCTAACACCAACAAACCATAGTATATCAAGAATAAAGAAAATCTCCATTACTTCTCCAATAAACAATAATGAGTAGTGTTCACCTATTGCATCATAATCCTCATTCTTCACAACTGATAGTTACTGAAAAATAACCATGCCCAGTAATGGTGCACAGTTCTATGCATTCATTATCTCAAAGAATCTTTCTCAGTCCTGATTGGCAGGGTTTATTAACTTTACACCATAATTAAGTAGAAATCTAAGGAGATTATGATAATGACAAAATTACAGAATTAGCAATTGCCAGTTTAATATTTGAAGATGGACTTATTTAATGAATCTAGTATCCAGCACAAGATGTTCCATAAATACCTGACTCATATGTGCTCCATCTACTCTTATTCTAAAATAATTATTATTTAAGATAAAATATGTAACCAACTGACAACTTAATATTTCCATTCCTTGATGTCATGGACCAAATCATGACTCTTGTCTCATTCCAGTCCCATAAGTAGCGTAAATTTTGTAAATATGTGGAGATAAGTGAGACCCTACCCTTCTGGTTATGAGAAAAAAAAATCCTAGAATTGCATCTGAGTCTTGTTTTATTTTGAAAGTGACTTTATT
Organism: Cavia porcellus; assembly: GCF_034190915.1. Taxonomy (NCBI): domain Eukaryota; kingdom Metazoa; phylum Chordata; class Mammalia; order Rodentia; family Caviidae; genus Cavia; species Cavia porcellus. The sequence goes on along the minus strand of NW_026947486.1, from coordinate 5,243,781 downwards.
CCACACAATAAACTTAATGGAAACATTACTTGATAAGAATAGCTAACATGGCTCAGCACACTTTACCAGAGAATTACTAACCATTTGTCCCAATCAAAAGAAAATTGGAAAGAGGTCAAGTGTTATCATTCTCCTTTTACATTGATTCTGTGTTGCAGGGTTTGGATCATTTGTTGGAAATTCATTTTCCCACATCATTGTTTCTTAAGGTTTGGGTTGTTTGCTAGCTATGTAGCTTGTAATTTAAGGGACATAAGAAAGTTCTTTGTGAAAGACACTTAAAAAAATAGACTATATTGTTAAAATATGTTGCTTTAAATAATAGCTATAAAAATTATGATAGAGCGCATCCAACAGAAATATAAGGGTTAGTCAGTTTCAGTAATGGTTTATGAACATATATGCATGTATTTAGTGTAATTAGGAAAATCCTGTCAATGTGACAAAAATGATGTAATCGTGATCATTATGTACTTTGATCACCAAAATTTTAATGAGGCTACATTGAAGGCATCATCTGATAAATGCTGAAGTAACTGGATTTGTTCAAAGTTATATAAACAAACATCAAGTGATCATTTATATGCTGATTTGAAATACAAAAATACCTAATGATTCTAATTCTTTTTTCACAAAAATTTCTGGTGAAACGGCATTAAAGATTTTTCTTTTTGCTTTAATATATTTTATCTGCCTATTCAGGTTCAATTGTACATTAAATGTATAAGTATAATCTGTATCTCTTATTGAAAATATCCATTCTTTTTCTAAAATATTAATAAAATAAATTCTCAAATAATTCTTTTGTTCTTCTGAAGTTTAATAAATGGAGCAAATATTACTGACTAAAGAATAGACACATAAGAAACAATTGTTAAATACTTGAGTTAGTAGCTTAAAGGTGACTGAAATTAGTATTTCCAGACAAGACTCATAGATCATTATCCACAACTGTCATTTTATACTATATGAAAGAAGAAATTCAGTTACGATTAGGTAGACATCAGACATTACACTAATACACCATTAATCTTCGCAATGATTTATTTTATAAAACAACTACAAGGAAAATTAGAAAAATCATACATTTCAATTTATTCTTAATACAGATTCCATTTGTTTCTCTAATTTCATCTCTAATAAGCTAGTCAATAAATCTAAATAGCCATTTTATCTATATTGTTGCCAGACCAGACAGAAACATTATTGTAAATTTAACAATGAAGATACCTAGCACTAATTGAAGATTTTATGTATGAATATGATCCAACTACTGACTCTTTGCTTACTTGCTTAATCTATGAATGTCCCATGAACTTTGATTTAGAACTCTTATATTCTCTGGTGAAAGCTAGGAATGCTCAGGTTTTCAGGACTGGTTATAAATATTAATTAGCATCTTTTCCTCAAGCAAATCCAGTATGTCAGGCCGATACTTATGATAACCATCTGTTGTTGCAAGGGCTAACTGGAGGTAAGAATATAATTTCACTCTGTGCTAGGTCTATGAAAGTCTTCAGAGATTAAAAACCTCCTTGTGTTCATCAAGTGGTTACAGAGTTGCAGAGTTATCAGATACAAAAGTCTTGGTTTCAAATGTATCTGTATCTGTCTATATTTATATTATATATTTTATAATAAAATAAATATTTTATATATACATACATATATATATATATGCATATATATATCGGGTTGTATACAAGATACATATTTGTATTTCATATCTTCAGGCACTGGGCTTACAGCAGGCATGTAGTATGTGTTCTTGCTGATTTGTTTTACTGTTCTGACTTCAGGGTTGCCCAACAACACAGAAATAGAACATATATGTAAGATCATGACTTCAACCTATGCTGAGACTGGCTCCTAGTCTCTAAAAATTAACATGGTTAAAGTGGATGAGATGTAAATGTCAGTGCGTGTGTACATGTGTGCTAAAGAAGAAGGAGAGAGACTATTAAATCTGTCCTAGCTGCCGCGCCTGGCCATAGGTCTGCAGAGGAGGAGCTGGGCAGATCTGGGGTGCCCTCACTGGCCTCTCTGCGTGTCTGGAGGACTCTGGATTTCTGCGCCCAGACTGCTGGAGTTTCCTCAGGCTTCCAGGTGCAGTGAAGGAGAGAGGTGGGTTTGAGGCTTCCACATCAGCCTCCCCATTCCCGGCTTCATTTGGAGACCTGCTGAGCTCCCCATAGGTGGGCTGGCCCACACTACCAGCCTAGCCCAGCCTGTTTAGCTGCCGCGCCTGGCCATAGGTCTGCAGAGGAGGAGCTGGGCAGATCTGGGGTGCCCTCACTGGCCTCTCTGCGTGTCTGGAGGACTCTGCATTTCTGCGCCCAGACTGCTGGAGTTCCCTCAGGCTTCCAGGTGCAGTGAAGGAGAGAGGTGGGTTTGAGGCTTCCACATCAGCCTCCCCATTCCCGGCTTCATTTGGAGACCTGCTGAGCTCCTGATAGGTGGGCTGGCCCACACTACCAGCCTAGCCCAGCCTGTTTAGCTGCCGCGCCTGGCCATAGGTCTGCAGAGGAGGAGCTGGGCAGATCTGGGGTGCCTTCACTGGCCTCTCTGCGTGTCTGGAGGACTCTGGATTTCTGCGCCCAGACTGCTGGAGTTCCCTCAGGCTTCCAGGTGCAGTGAAGGAGAGAGGTGGGTTTGAGGCTTCCACATCAGCCTCCCCATTCCCGGCTTCATTTGGAGACCTGCTGAGCTCCCGATAGGTGGGCTGGCCCACACTACCAGCCTAGCCCAGCCTGTTTAGCTGCCGCGCCTGGCCATAGGTCTGCAGAGGAGGAGCTGGGCAGATCTGGGGTGCCCTCACCGGCCTCTCTGCGTGTCTGGAGGACTGTGGATATCTCTGCAACCAGGGAGGGTCCACAGGTTCCTGAAGCACTGCGGCCTGTGGTGAGTACCCTAACCCGGCTGCGATTGAAGAACTGTGGAGCTTCCAAGGGGCAGGTGGGCGCACAGTGTCCCTGAGGCCCAGCTTGTCTGGAACTGCGGAGTTCTGAGCAGGCAGAGGAGGGCCACTGGTTCTGTAGGCCTAATGGCTTGGAGTAGCGCGGCGCCAGAGTCCCAGTAGCTCCAAACATAAAAGGGGATTTTCAACAGATCCTGAGGAAGCTTTCAAATAACACTTGAAACACAGAAATATAGGAAAATGACAAAACGAAAGACCAAATTACAACCTCAAACCTCCAACCCATCTCAAGAAACCCTAGGAGCGATGTATATAGAAGAAAATATATCCCATCCACCTCATATATCAGACACAATAGCCACTGAAATTGACAAGCAACTCCAGGAAGCTTTAAAGAAATTCAAACTCGAAATAATCTCCCAGATAAAAGAAGAAATGTTAAAAGAAATGAAAGAGATTCTAAATATATCTAAAGAAAACACAGATAAAAAATTGGAGGAACTAAACAAAAAGATAGAATCCCTAGACGAGCAATATAAGAAACAAACAGAATACATAATGCAAATGCACAGAGATATACAGGAAATAAAAAACTCCACTGAAAGTTGTAAAAACCGCCTTAATGAAAGTGAAGATAGAATTTCAGACCTTGAAGACAGGATTGCAGCTAGTGAACAGGAAAGGAAAGATTTTTTGAAAATAACAAGGAACCAGGAAACAACAATTCAACAACTGCAAGACGATGCAAAGAAGAATAACATAAGAATGATAGGGATTAATGAAAGAGAGGGAGACAACATGAAGGATGTCAGGAGGATATTTAGAGAAGAATAGCTGAAAATTTCCCAAGCATGAGATCAGAAACTGACATCAGGATCAGTGAAGCATATAGAACTCCAAAACAGTCATAACCAAAATAAAACTACACCCAGACATATAATAGTCACCATCCCAGAAATCCAACACAAGAATAGATTATTAAAAGCTGTCAGAGAGAAAAGACAAATCACTTATAAAGGAAAACCTATCAGAATCACAGCAGACTTCTCAGCACAAAAGATAAAGTCAAGAAGAGCATGGAGTGAAGTATTCCAGATCCTAAAGCAAAATGATTTCCAACCAAGACTGATATATCCTGCAAAACTATCATTCAAAATAGATGGTGCAATACGATACTTCCATGACAAAGAACAGCTGAAGAACTTCATGAACACCAAACCAACCCTGCAAAAAATATTGAAAGACAGTTTAGATACACAAAGGAAAAAACCACTAAGCAAAGCAAATAATTAAACAGAACAGAAAGATAAAGATGCAACAGCAGAGAGATAACATTCCTACAATTAACCAGCATTTGACAGTAATAACCATTAATGTAAATGGTCTCAATGCACCAATCAAAAGAAACAGACTAGCAGAATGGATCAAGAAACAAAATCCAACCATATGCTGTTTACAGGAAACCCATCTAACCCAGAAAGATACTCACAGACTGAAAGTCAAAGGATGGAAAACAATTCTTCATGCAGCAGGAATCCAAAAAAAGGCAGGAGTAGCCATTCTGTTTGCAGACAACGTGAACTTTAAACCAACAATGACCATAAAGGACAAAGAAGGTCACTACGTACTCGTAAGGGGAAAACTCCAAGAGGAAGAGATATCTATCTTAAATATATACGCACCAAACTCCAGAGCACCCAGTTATATAAAACAATTATTAACAGAAATGAAAACTCAAATTATCAGTAACACAATTGTAACAGGAGACTTTAATACACCACTGACACCAAGGGACAGATCAACCAGACAGAAAATGAGCAAAGAAATAACAGAACTGAATCACACCTGTGAACAAATGGGTTTGATAGACATATACAGAATGTTCCACCCAACAATATCAGAATACACATTCTTCTCAGCAGTACATGGATCATTTTCTAAAATAGACCATATATTAGCTCACAGAACATATTTAAGCAAATGCAAAAGAGTTGAAATCATCCCTTGCATATTATTGGATCATAGCGCTCTGAAATTAGAAATTAATGACAAAGGATACTGCAAAAATTCCGCAAACACATGGAAACTAAATAACACACCCTTGAGTAATCAGTGGGTCACAGAAGAAATTAAAGAAGAAATTAAACAATACCTAAAAGAAAATGAAAATGCAGATACAACTTACCGGAATCTGTGGGATGCAATGAAAGCCGTCCCCAGAGGAAAATTTATTGCACTGAGTTCCCACCTCAGGAAAACAGAACGAATACAAATAAATAACTTGATGCTACACCTCAAACAGCTAGAAAAAGAAGAGCAAGTCAAGCCCAAAGCCAAAAGAAGAGAGGAAATTATAAAAATCAGAGCAGAAATCAATGCAATAGAGACTAAGAAAACAATCCAAAGAATCAACGAATCAAAGAGTTGGTTCTTTGAAAGAATAAATAAAATTGATAAGCCCCTAGCCAACCTTATTAAAAAAAGGAAAGAAAAAGCTCAAATTCATGCAATAAGAAATGAAAAAGGAGAAATCACTACAGACCCAATAGAAATACAGAGGATCATCAACACCTATTTCGAAAACCTCTACTCTCAAAAGTTTGATAACACAGAAGAAATAGACAGATTCTTAGAAGCATATGAAGTACCAAAGCTAGATCAAGAGGATATAAAACTGTTGAATAACCCAATCTCTGCTAATGAAATTGAGAATGTAATTGGGTCCTTGCCCACCAAGAAGAGCCCAGGCCCAGATGGATTCAGTGCAGAATTCTACAAGAAATATAAAGAAGACCTAATGCCGACACTCCTCAAACTATTCAATGAAATTGAAAGGGAAGCAATCCTTCCTAAGTCATTCCTGGAAGCAAATATTACTCTAGTACCAAAACCTGAGAAAGACCCAACTATAAAAGAGAACTATAGACCGATCTCCCTAATGAACACAGATGCAAAAATCCTCAATAAAATATTGGCAAATAGGATCCAGCAAATCATCAAGAAGATTATACACCATGACCAGGTGGGATTCATCCCAGGAATGCAAGGATGGTTCAACGTATGCAAATCAATAAATGTAATCCACCATATCAATAAAGCCAAAAATAAGAATCACATGATCATCTCTATAGATGCAGAAAAAGCCTTCAATAAGGTCCAACACTTATTCATGATAAGAACTTTACAGAAAATTGGAATAAATGGTCTTTACCTCAATATAATAAAGGCCATTTATGACAAACCAACAGCCAGCATCATACTAAATGGCCAAAAATTGAAAGCCTTTACTTTAAAATCGGGTACAAGACAAGGATGTCCTTTATCACCACTCCTATTTAATATAGTACTGGAAGTACTAGCCAGAGCAATTAGGCAAGAAAGAGAAATAAAAGGGGTAAAGATAGGAAAAGAAGAAGTTAAATTATCACTGTTTGCAGATGACATGATACTCTACATAGAAGACCCCCTAAACTCCATTGAAATACTCTTAGATACAATAAATAAATTCAGTAATGTGGCTGGATACAAAATCAATACTCAGAAATCAATAGCATTCCTATACATGAACAACAAAATTACAGAGAGGGAAATAAGAGAAACTGGACTATTCACATTAGCAAGCAAAAAGAAATATTTAGGAATTACTCTTACGAAAGAAGTGAAAGACTTATACAGTGAAAATTATAATACACTGAAAAAGGAAATTGAAGATGATCTCAGAAAATGGAAAGACATCCCTTGCTCATGGATAGGAAGAACAAACATTGTGAAAATGGCCATTCTCCCAAAACTGTTATACAGATTCAATGCAATCCCAATAGAAATACCATCAACATACCTTATAGATCTAGAGAAATCACTCCTAAATTTCATCTGGAACCAGAAGAGACCTAGAATCGCAAAGGCAATTCTAAGCAGCAAAGACAATGCAGGAGGCATCACAATCCCTAACTTGAAGTTATACTACAAAGCAACAGTAGTAAAATCAACATGGTATTGGAATCAAAACAGAGCTGAAGATCAGTGGAATAGATTAGAAGATACAACCACAACTACGAACACACTCAACCACCTTATTTTTGATAAAGGAGCCAAGCAGGTTCACTGGAAGAACAACAGTCTCTTTAATAAATGATGCTGGAAAAACTGGCTCTCCATTTGCCAAAAACTAAAGCTAGACCCATGTCTATCACCATGTACTAAATTAAAATCTAAATGGGTCAAAGATCTGAATATTAAAACAGAAACACTAAATCTATTGGAAGACAAAATAGGTAGAAACCTTGGAGACATAGGAGTAGGTAAAGAATTCATGAACAGGACTCAAACCGCACGGGAAATACTTCCCAGAATCAATAACTGGGACCACTTCTTATTAAAAAGTTTCTGCATGTCAAAAGAAATCTCCAGCATAGTGAAAAGAAAACCCACAAACTGGGAAAAGATTTTAGTGAACTCTCTCTCAGACAAGGGACTCTTGTCTAAAACATACAAAGAATTAAAGAAACTCAGACCTCCGAAATCCAAAGATCCAATCCAAAAATGGGCATCTGAGATGAATATGCAATTCTCAGATGAAGAAATGCAAATGGCAATTAAATACATGAAAAAATGCTCATCATCATTGGTCATTAGAGAAATGCAAATTAAAACCACACTGAGATACCATCTCACTCCTGAAAGAATGGCCAGGATCAAGAAAACCGACAACAAATGCTGGAGAGGCTGTGGGGAAAAAGGAACTCTCCTGCACTGCTGGTGGGAGTGTAGACTGGTACAGCCTTTGTGGAGATCTGTCTGGAGATTTCTCAAAAAGTTGGGACTGGAAATCCCATTTATTCCAGCTATTCCACTTCTAGGCATATTCCCAGAAGAACTGAAAGCATCATACCACAGTGATATATGTGCACCTATGTTTATAGCAGCACAATTTGTAATCGCCAGATCTTGGAAACAACCCAAGTGCCCATCAACTGAGGAATGGATAAAAAAGTTGTGGTATTTCTATACAATGGAGTATTATTCAGCTATAAAGAAGGATCACATTGAGATATTTATCAATAAATGGGCGCAGCTTGAGACCATACTCATAAGTGAAATAAATCAATCTCGCATGTGTGAATACCGAATAGTTTCCCTAATGTGAGTAATGATTCAAATATATAAAAATATGTGGTAATCATGATTCCCCATTAGGTGGCCTTGAAGCCTTATAAAGTTTTCACTCATTAATTAGAAAGGCTTTATTCTGGGCTTCTTGATATGAAAATATTTGAAGCTAGAGTATATGAAGTTTTACCCAAATATTTCAAGGAAAAAGACACTATGGTAACTACTATTAAGTCAGGTTATAAGGTGGTGAAGTACTAGGTTATTGAAAGAGTCATGCTGTGACCTCTATTGTTATATTGTTATGTCCTGCTTTATCTCAATCTCCCCCTTATTGTTTCAAAAAAAATTATTTAGTCATTTCTTATGTTTGTCTTAATTAAAGAAAAAATTCAAAAAAAATTAGGATATATAAATAGTAACTCTTTTCGATTTCCTATTAACTTGTTTTGAAGTCCTGTAGTACTCCCACGATCTTGTTTTGACTGATTAGACTCTGTTCCATTCTATATGATAGTATCAAGTTTGAAGACATAGGCAACTACTTTGAAGACAATAAGATTCACTAAGATACCCATTCTGGTTTGACTATTGTCTTCTTTGGAAGTCCTGTAATGTTTACAATGCCTAAGTTTTATTGGTCTTGTTCTCTACTGTTTTGTCCAACTTTATAATATCTAATAAGATAGACAATTCTTTTTAAGGAAACAAGGGACAACGTTGATAACCATAGTTGATAAACTTGTACTCTGTTCTACACCATGTGCTATGTCTATCCTTGGTATTGACTGACAGATTTGTTTTGCCATATTTGACTGTATTCTTCCCCCCCCCCAAAGAAAGTAATAAGCACTAAGGAGTAATAAAATCCAAGATGTGTAAATTTTGTTGTAAAAAAGAGAGGGAAAAAAAAAAAAGAAAAAGAGCTCTAACGGATATAACAGCAAGTGTGTTTGGGGGTGTTAAATAGCTGACTTTATCAATGTTTTTGGAACATTGAACACAGCTGTTTGCAGTCTCCCTGTTTGAATGTCCACCTTGTGTTCTTTGATACTGTGATTTGAGGAACTATTTTCAAGAAAATAGTGTGTAATCTACTAGCAGGTAATTTCTTACTGTTATGGTTTTTTGTTTTGTTTCATTTTGTTTTGTTTTGTAGTTCTGTATTGCGTGTACCCTTACGCCGCTTTGGTTTGTTTTGTGTTTTTCTCTTTTTCCTCTTAAATTAAAAAAAAAATCTGTCCTATCTGTATTTCAGTAGCACGTACTGCTGCATGAAAAGCATTATTTAAAGGTTTTAAATCCATTTTTCCCTAATTAAATTCCCCTCTTCTTGGGACAGGCCAAACCTCAGTAGTACAGAAATTAATATTTCACAATAAATGTGAAAATCCAAATGTAAAACACAGAATAAAAATACACTTGACTAGTCTCTACAGTATTTTGAAACTACAAGAAGATAGCAATCCTCATATATTATAACACTTATATTATTAATGAAAATCCTAAGGCTCAAATAGGAAAGATGATTTTCCCCAAACAAAAGAGCTAGCAATAACTAAGGACCATTGACTTTTAGGTCAGTGATCCTTTCTCTTTCCTTAGCCACCTTGCATGCTACTGGTTCACTTTGCCACTTCCATTTTCATGACACACATCATTGAACTTCACAAAGCAATGTGGACACAAAAGTTTTTTGGGCTGCTCATAAAGCTTCTATAGGTAATTTTTCTAAAGTTCTTTGATTTAACAAGATATTTTATCCCCCATAGTTAGTTTTAATCATTTTTAGTTTTTATAATTAGTTTTTAAAATCATTTCTTGAATTATTCACAAGTTCAGCTTCTGGACATTTCACTGGGTGATTGATCATTCTCTCTTAACTTTATCGACATTAGGGTAAACAATGACACAGATTTTTTTAAAGCAAGTCAGAAAACTTCTTTTATCCAAAAAATCATGCAAGGAAACGTGTGCAAATGTAAATAAAGAACATTTGCTTTTGGGTAATGGTAGAGCCAACATTTAAGATCATCATTACCTCTCTATTAAAGTACAATCCAGCCAGGTATGGTGGTGCGTGTCTGTAGTCCCAGAACCATGAGAGACTGAGCCATGAAGACCACAAATTTGAGCACAGCTTGAAAGAGTCGGTGGCTTAGTGAAACTGTTACAATGCAAAAAATACAAAAAGAGCTGGTAATGTAACTCAGTCCAAAACAACTGGGTTCAATTCTTCTTAACAGAAAAACAAATATAAAAACAGTTTCATTTTTAAGTACCTGGTTTTGTATATGCAAATAATAGTTGAACAAAATAAATAATGTGGTTACTCTACTAGAAGTATTATCACCATTTTAGAATTCTAACTCTCAAATGTTCCTTTGTCACAACCTTCTCATAGGTGATGTCTGTTGTTTCCATTTTTTTGTATATATCATTCACTAGTCATTGACTATCATCAACTTGTGCTTAAGAAAACATCAAAAGCAAATAATGAAAACATATCTATAGTGAAAAGTAAATGTAAAACAATTCTTCATAAATTCGTATATTTAACAGTGAGAGCCATAGCCATAAAGTCATTTCCATATTAGAGTATTAGGGCTTTCCTGTTATTATCAACTGCAAAACCCTTTCATCAAAGTTCACATTATTTCTAAAAAATAATGAATTTTTTGGTTTAATATTATTTTTCCTCTGTAAATGATAATCCTTTTCTAATCACAATTGTTTGAATCACAATTAATGGAGATATCTTAAAATATGCTCCTAAAACTAACTGATGTTAGATTTTAAATGTGTAAATAGTACCATACACTACCATGCACTTTAGGTTTCAATTTAGTATCTCTATTGTGCATTTTATGAAACATATTTAAGGCTATCAAAATGTATATAAGAATGTCTTTAGATTCAATAATGGTAGAAACATATGAACCATGAACTCTTTCATGTTGAGGAAACAAAATAATCATATACTTGCTAGTAGAAACAAAAATCCTAAAACCCTTCTTACTGAATTTCTATCTTAATTCTAATGCCAAAATAGATTTTAACAAATGTTACCTAATTTATAATCCATCTACTTCATTTTATAATCCTATTTTTTTTTACACATTTGGAGATGACTGCATTTCTGTGTGGGGAAGATGGCAGAAGAAAAATTTTGTCCAGTGCTTTTGTTTGTGAACAAAATTACTTGCAAAAATAAGATAGTGTTCATGAACCAATATATCACTGTAGCTGTTATAGTGCCACAGCAAGCAGAAACACTGAAACAACACCCAGGATTTGGAAGCAAGTTTATTTACTTCGAAGGCCACTAATTAGGACCAACTCCAAACCATTAAGCCCTGATATCTGGTGATCCAGAGATTATATGGGATAAGGGAGCAAGAAGTACAGAAAGAAAGAATGACTTGTCAATTGATGATTGGTTCTTACAATATGTATTATGGTGACCAGCTATGCATCACAATGACCAGTCCTTTCTAAGAAAAAAAAGTAACAGGAAATGTAATGAGAATCATTACCTGGGAAACTAACTAGTTTTAGTATATAGGCTGGGAGGGAGTATCTTGCAATAACAATAGCAATCTAAGACTTTTTCAACTGCCATATTATATTTGATTTATATTGAGCTTAGGACAAAAGGAAGATCCAATAAGTTTTGTATGTTTTGTTGGATAAAAGGTTTTAAACTTCTGTTCTTTAATTTTTAAGGGATTGTTTTTATCATGTAATTGATCTTTACATATAAATACTAAATATTGTCACTCAAAATGTGAGTTACACCTAAACCTCTAATATTCTCTATGTATTTAATTATTGCATGCCTCTTGTCCACTCTGTAAATAATTCTCTCTTCTCGCCCACCAAACATGGCCAGAGTTCACTGAAAAGAATTTGACATGTCACTGTTAATGCTCTCTCTGGGAATGGTAGTATGCACATATAAATCTATCTGTTTGGGATCTTAAGAAATTGAGTGGCAAATCTGAGGTCAACCTGGGAATTCAACAAGATCTTATCTCAAAATAAAAGTTTTTAAAAGCCTGAGGATGTAGCTCAGCACTTCTTGGAGTCAATCCCCAACACACACACACACACACAAAAAAAAAAAAAAAATAGAAAGAAAAAAGAAAGAAAGAAAGAAAGAAAGAAAGGAAAGGGAGGATGAAGAGAGGGATAGAAGGAAGGAAGAATGAAGGAGACAGAGAGAGAGGGAGAGAGAGAGAGAATCTTTCTATAGGTTACTATTTATCTGTTGTTACTCTTGGAAATAGGCAATGTATTTTATCCTATGTTACATTTTTAAACTATTTAAAAATGTTAATGTAAGAAGACAAAAGTACTTATAGTTCTAGAAATTTATTTCAGCAGTCTCTTAAACTACTTTATTTGTACTCCTGTGAGTAAAAGGAATGAGGTCAGCTTAGCAGCGTGACTTGCTCCTTATAAAGTTTGTAGGTTCCTGATGGCAACCGGTGCTACTTGTTCTTGTGCCCATCAAAAATGCGGCTGAAAATCTATTTTAGACATGATTTCTACATAAAATCTAGGATTATTTATCTACAAGTCAAGTTCTACTCTGCTGTTTTAAGATTTGGCGTTCTGATATCACTCACATTCTCATGCCATCTTAAACATGGCTTTCAGAAGGCTTTTCAATACTCAAAAGTGAAACTCATTTGGATTAGAGGTTTAAGCCAATTTTAATTCACTTTAAACATCTAGTCTTTATTTTTCTGTACATAGAAATCACTTATGATCTTAGTAAAATATAGAACTGTGTTCAATTGGTCTAGACTGGAGCTTGATATTTTTCATTTTTCACAAATGGGAAAACAACATGCAGTTGGTCCAAGGGCTATAATTTTTGTAGCATGGAACTGAGTGTCAATTCTCCAACTTCACTGTTCATTGGAATCACCTTCAAAACAGATATCCAGGTCCTGTCTCAAGTCATTCTGATTAAATTCATATCGGTTGTGGTCTAGGTATCAGGAATTTTTAAAAGTTCCCAAAATAATAATGTGAAAAAAATATTTTTTTTTCTTTTTCATTCTTTTTAGAGCAGTGAATTTTCATTGATAGAATGGAAGCAAATTTTAAAATTACTATTTAAAGCAATAGAGAAAATTATTTTCATGGAGGCATGCAATGATTTTAATAATGCAGGAGCAATATTTTAGGATACAATATCTTAGGATAGGATGCCAAGTTCTATTGCTAACAGGCTAGGGGTCTGCTACTATCACTGCATTTCTGGAACATTCATGCGGAAATTAGAAATGCACAATCTCAGGCCTCACAATAAATATGATGAATCAGAACTTACATTTTAAATAAAACCTTTCAGTTGATAATTATGCATGTTAAAAGTTGAGTGTTATAACTCTTCAAAACATTAGCCTTTTGGAAATCGTTCATGCTAGATTGACAATCCAGTCAGTTGGCTCATTGTAAAAGTTTTGAAAAGGAAGAGAAGAGAAAGGGAATAGGACAAAGATCATCTATTAAGACATGCACCTACTATCCAGCATCAATTTCAAATCTGCCAAGGAATTCTTTATTTCTGTAGCAAAAATAAAGAATAATAATTATTAGTTTATCCAGCTTTTCTTGCTTTCTTGCTTCATTTTATTCATTATTAGTTGTATAGGTATTTTCTGCAAATCTATGGGTCTTGATCTGTGGTTTTTGATTTGTGGTATTATTGATACCTAAGGAATATTTAGAATTTTGATTGTCACAATTTGAGAAGGAGATGGAAATAGTATCTGGAGGTAGAGACAGGAATATTTCTACCAGTGATATATCTTATAATATACAGCATAGATGCCTGCAACAAACGATTACGTTCCCTCAGATATGTTACCACTAAGGTTGATAAACAATGTTCTACATCATATTGTTTTACAGAATATATAGATTTGATTTCTAAAGAGACATTTTTTTCCCCTCTGGAGAAGCACTTCATTATAGAAAGCTAAATGATTAGGATATTAGAATAAAAATAGGGCCTCAAGTGCAAACTGGTAGGATTGCATATGTAGGGTTGCAAAGTACAGTTCATTTTATCAGTGCATACGTTAAATGTTGCAGAATGGCACTATAAAAGCAGACCAGTAACAGCTCATTACATTTTCATTGTCAGCATTAAAAACGTCAAAATCTAGAAACCACACAGTAAATACCCTTGAGATAATGCCCTCCTATTAGGCGGTTCACAGATGTTAATCCTGACAGTAGCCACTTGTGAGAGTAAATTACAATTTTTAAAATGAATAATTGTGGAAGCTGCAGAATAGTTCTTGTGTTTGTTCTCCTCACTGCCATTTCATGACTGGTGTTCATGTTGGGTGTTACAGATTCTCTGTCAAAGGAAAACCAGGTTGCAGTGTGGCCTTCAGGGTGGCCACAGAAAAATAAAAGCCAGCCTGTGGCACAGATAGATTTTCTTGTGTAGAAAGGTCTATTAACTGCCACACTGAAGACTCCACATTTACCTCCATAAGGGAGGGACACTGATGGAGGTAGTTTTTAGAAATCTGGAAGCCTGGAAAAGTCAGGGGCAAGGCACCAAATTTATGATAGATTGGTGACAATAGTTTTAAGTTCTCTGCCTCCCATCTAGACATGTTGGAGTCCTCCAAAGTTCAGAAAACATGTTCTAGGGATGTGTCTTCTGACCTTATGTGTTGATGAAGAAATATGTTAGGCTTCAGTAATAATGTTCTGGATAAAAATGGAAAGCAAATTTTTCTAATGATTGATACCTATGTTCAAGTTTCACACTACATGCTGACAAAATCAGTGACTTACTATTATTCTATCTGCTTTAAACAAATTGCAATGGATTAAGCTTCACAGGCACTCTGGATTGTGATTATACCATCTTACATGGCACATTCTTCACAATATTATATATCATTTTTCCCCATCAAGGTTCATTCATAACTCCCCTGACAAAGGACAAAACAGTACATGTACCTAAAATTAGACATAACAACTTCGGGTTTTGCCAAGTGACTGGTGTTAATTTGTTGAGCTTTGTAGGAATGATTAGCAACTACTGCTAGTTGCTGCCCCATAGGCACCTAAGGACAAACACACACTCACATATAATATATGACTTTAATATTAAGTAAGATTTTTTGTAAAGAACATTAAAGCAGTTGATATAAAAATAGCATGCAAAGTGACAAGTGGGATAAAATGATTTTTAATTTTTTCCACTTTTGAATTGTTTCATTTTTGAAAAATTATATATCATCTAAAAAATTTTGATATCTCACTATGTTTTCTTTTCTAAAGTATTTATATTTTTGATAAATATATTTTGTTCCTTTATGTTAATGCTAACTACAGTGTTTTGAATTGTTGTGAATTAACAATGCAAAAAGTGTGGTTAACTTTAAATATTAGAAGTATTATTTTTTTAAAAGCAAAATAATAGGTGTTAGTATGCTGGCTCCCTCAGAGATGACCAATGATTTTCAGTAGTTTTTACATAGTTTAAAGATGCAAATACATTCACTTGATCTCTGAAATTATTATGTATGTATCTAATGATAGTTTTCTTTAGATATAATTCACATACTATAAAATTTAACCTGTTTTAATGTATAAGTCTGTGTACACATAATAGTACAACCATCTGCACAATCTAACTTCAGAATATCTTCATCACTCCAAGAAGAAACCTATACCCATTAGCAGCAACTTTTCATTCTCATTTTCTCCTATCCCAAGATAATGTGAAAATAAAAGCCCACATATTGAAAATGGGCAAGAATAACTTTGAATACTTGCTTCAGGGAATTGTTTCTCCTGAAATTTACAACTCAATTACCATGTAATAAATATTTTCCTAATTAGAAGCCAAACTCAATCTTAAGTAGCTCTTCACAAAGTCAATCTTAAAAACACCAAACTTAGAGTAAAATTCTATATATTTTTTATTTCATCTCTTCTCAAATACTAGTCAGAGTCTTTCAAATTCTCCCTTACTATATTGAATCCAATTCATTTTGCTTGATCTACAAGTGTTCTCCTTTATTACAATGAGCCTTATAAATTTAGTTGCTGTTAATAAACAGATGTTTGTGGTGGACACTTGAAATCCACACTTGACAACTCCCTCACCTTCCCAATGAGATTTCTTGGGCAAAAGTCAAGATGGTTATAGCTCACTTTACCTTGTTGACCATGAGAAATGCATGATATTTATCCTTGTTAATGTCTTGGAGAGTAGACAGGGTGCAAAATATTCATTCTTTCTTTGTTTTGCCATCAAAGAATTCCCATTGTTTCAGACTTGCCTTCATAGTTTCATAGTTACTAGTGATAATACACTTTGCTACCACTTGAAAACTGCAAGACACACATCTGGAGGCCTTAGCTCCCAAAAATTCTCCTCTTTAGCTTCCAGGTGGGATTTGTCTAACCCAGGTTTATTCACCTCAGGATTCATGTGGAACACAGTATCACAACACAGTATTATAAGAGTTTCTGTTTTTAAAAAAAATACTCTCACAAATCCACTCTTCAATTCTTCCCCTAAATACCTCAAAGAATTTCAACTTTTAAGATGTTAGCAGCCAATTTTCTTTGTAAATTTGAATTTGGTATGGCAGCTACACTTTGGAATATTATATGTATTATACCTGGCACCCGAGATATTCAGCCATTCAATCATATTTTGGAGTACCTGTAAACAAATTTGAATTTACTTAGAAGAAAACCTTACTAAAAATAAGTTATGAAACCAGTTATCTAGTCCATTGTTTTCTCATACTTGTGTGCATATGTAATTACCTACAGAATCTTGTTAAAATGCAAACAAGTAAATTTTGACTCAGTAAATCTGAAGTGCAGTCTGAGCTTCTGTATTCTTCACAAGCTCTCAGATGTCAAAACAGCTGGCTGATCACCAAATCTTACATGGCATAGAAGACTCAACCAACCTCCTTGTCTCAAATGTTGGGTGAGAATTGTGAATTTTCTGAAATGAAAAATTGAACATGCAGCAACAACTAAAATACAGTCATTCATCCTTGTGGAGACGTGAGAACAAGAATCTGAGAAGAATATAAGAAACGAAAATATTGCGATATAGTAGTAGAAAAGGTATATGAGAATTTCAAAGAAGACTTGCTGAAAATGTGAGACAGGTAGGAGATAAAAAGCAGGTGAGAATAACAAGAAAGATTAATAAGAAGAACATAGATATAACTGGTATTATATCTCATTTGTCTTATGTGTTTTATTGGGTGAAAATTCTGAAAAATATCTGTTTTGCAGTATTTGTCAGCAATATTATGCTTTAAAACCTTTGATTGATAGCAAAAGAACTTGAGAAAGTGAGAGATAGTTGATAATTGGGAAGACATAGTTCCAGTCCAGTCAAAACATGTCAATTTATTTTATTTTCTGTTTGTTTACACATCCACTGCTGCTACGCCTCACTTAGGAAATTTTATTGAGGAGAGTCTAAACTGATATTGTAACTATTGCAAAAGTTAGAAAACTATAATTATAAAAAGTGCAGTCTACACAAAACATATGTAATTATCCTGTAAGTTTTCTGGTAACAGAACAAATTTTAGTATTTCCCTGTCAAATACTACTCATCATCATTTTTGGTTGTTTAGTTAACAGCAATTAGATGAGATAAAGAGAGTCAGTCATTTTCAGCAATAGGCTTTTAAAGAGCAGAACCAGTGGTGAATCAGTAAGAAGTGCTTATGAATAGGAATTTTCATTGCTAAACTTTATCATATATGGAAGAACTGTGCTCTGTCAAAGTCTCGTTCAAGCACCAAAAAGAGACAGGCTATCTTATTTACATACCATATGACATATTTATAACTAAAAATATAACAAACTGTTAAATTAGACACTGCAGGGACCAACTTATCGGGGGTTACTGAGTCAGTGTTTCTGGTCCAATGACCTTATCAAAGAAAAAGAATAAAAATTAAAATAACTATCTACTCATCAACTCAAAACTAGAGAAAATATTTTGTCTCAACTGTACAAATATTTTAGAATGGTTTTATTTACAAGAAACCACAAGTTACTTCAAAGGTATTTAACTATCTTGAAAGTTGAGAAATTAATTTGACTTCATCTAAGAAACAATTGTAATTTCCATAAAATAAATCTTTATGAAAAAGAGAAAAAATTGTGCCTGTATATATAAAGAAAAATAATTTACACTGATGAATATATATTTACATATAAATATATTCATATATATATATATATACATACTAACATTTGCATTCTAAATATATTCTGTTGTTAAATTATTTTTTCAGTCACTATATATGCTGATATCTTCTTCCTCATTGTAATTTTTGTCTCTTCTTTTGGGAACAGTATTATGAGTCGTTTCTGACAGAAAAAAAATAAAAGTAGATGAATCATGACGATTCTTTAAATGAGTCTTATGCCTTATTAAAATAGTTGAATCATTTTTGTTTCCCACCCACAATGGCAACAACAAAAACAGTTAGTCTAAATTTATTGCACTTTCTTTACTAGTTTATGGATTTATAAAACCTAAAAATACTTCTAGAATACTTCCATCTAAATTCTATGTGTCTGGCCCTAGGTGGAAAGAACGGATTGGTATTCTTTTGTTCAACGATTTTAACTTTTTTTTTTAACACAATGGCATTCAAATATTTTAGAGGATAGATAATAACTATCAGTATTAAACCAATCAAAGCTTTGAATTATCATTTTTCTTCATTTCTTAACTATACATTATTTTCTCTACCTAAAACTACATAAGATTTGAGTTATTAATATTTAAGGGCAGAGTGTTAGGTTTCCAGTTTCGTTGGAGATACTAATTCCTTTAAATAATTTTCACTACAGTGATAGTGAAGTTGCCTTTGAAATTTAAAATTTAGGTTTATCATATGAATATCTTTGTATCTGACTTAAGTAGTGAAAAACAACTTTCATTTTGACCACAACATCACTTGATATTCTCTCAGTTCTTTGCTTAACTAGATCAAACCTTTGGACTTCCTCCCTGTTCTTGCAGAATCCAATTGAAACAAGAATCTTGTTAAGTCAATTAGAGTCCACTAGCACCTTTGATATCTAACTACTTTCAATATATTATCGCCTTGATCTACTTTCAGCAATAATCTTACCAAGTCAGTTTAGAGAGAAACCCCTTAAATTTCATGTTTCCTCTTAATTTTCCATGATCCATAGATCCCCCACCCCATCCTACTACTTGATTCTAAATTTCCATTTCTTCTTGCTATGGTATAGTTAAAGAAAAGTCATAAATGAATTTTCAGGAAAAAAATTCTGATCATTACCAAAGCTAGTAACTGAGTTGAGTTGGGATAATGTGATATTTGAAAATGAAGCAAATGGTGAGAAATTATATTTTTCATGATGTGTATCTCTACCTCATTGATAAATATGGTATGATCAGATACCAAGGAGATAAAGACTACACCTTCTAAATGTGCAGACGAGTTCATTCCTTTGAATACATATGCTCTAAATCTGCTCTCTACCAAATAGATATAAGTACAAAAGAAAATTGAATAAGATCATATAAAATGTAATAGGATAAGGCATCAAAAATTAAAGTATGTTATTTTAATCAGAATTTGTACATATTTTGAAATATGCTTTGATTTGGATATTATTTTCTTATTAACTGGAAAATTTCTTTTCCTGCTGGTGTTATTTTTCGTAGTTTCTGGACCTGGAAGTTCTCAACTATTTTTAAACATTTTCAAGATAAATAGTGTTAATTTCTTTTCTGACACTTCACTATTCCTTTAAGACCAGCTGCCCCAATTCTTCTCCTTCAGTGCTGTATTTTATGGATAGCTGAAGTCTTTGAACTACTGAGAATTATCTATTTTATGCATATGTAAATGAATCAGAGTTCCTCTCTCATGGTAAATAGCTTCCTATTTTATATCTTGACTTCTTGGAGGAGATATAGCAATTCTTTTTTAATGCTAAGATATTCAAAACCAGAATAACATCAACAGTAAAAACTCACAATATTTTAGTAATATTTTCTCTATTTAAAATGATGCCAAACTAATTTATATAGAGAAAGTGGTTTTCTTACCAGTTTTAGAAAAAATGGCTGATTGTGGCAATCCAGCATATTTGTAAGAAAAAAAAATGTTAACATCTCAGTATAGAATCCTAAATAAAACTCTCCATAAGATATAAAAAAGTGTGCATAGATTTATTTTTTTAGTTATGGAACAGAAGATAGGTGGGTGGAGATATGTGGGAGCTGAGTAGCACAGAGGACACACTTTGTTATTCATTTTGATTTGGTGGAGCAAAAATTACTAAAGGCGTTGAGCTATAGCCAGCAGAAGTTGCAAATTTTCTTTGTGATAAGTATTTAGTGCTACATGGTAACTAAAATTCTTGGGACTGTATTTAAAACACAAAGGAATTACAGCAAATACCAAGATCACCACTTAGTAGGTATTTCTGGCTAAGGAGAACTTTTCTTAGAAGAAACTTTATTGATGATTATATTTTAGTTATTCAAAAACTCATTGCTTTTCTTTTCTTTTTTATAGCATCATAATTTCTAGGCTGTGTAAAAGAGACAGTGGGAAGTTTTCAAGATTCACTGCTAATTTATGATAGTCAACCATCAAAAGGACACGTAATTTTTTGGTACATATTACCATCATAGCACCCCAAAGTGAGTCATAGCATTACAAGGTGAATATTCCATTATTCTCTTGTAAAATAAAAAAAAAATGTTTTAACAAAATTCTAACTGTTTGGCACAATGATGCATTTCAGTATTGTAAAAAATAGCAATGTATGCATTTTTTTTTTTTACCTGAGAGAACTAAATATCCAAAATATTGTGTCATTTGACTTGATGTGATATCTATCAGTGGCAAATTTAGGTGCAAGAATTGAATATTAAATTGTGATCCATGGAATTATGAGTGGTAACCGAAATATTTATGAGAATGGAGATGTTAAGCTCATTTATATCACTCAAAATTAGTATCTTCTAATAGGGAGATCAAAAGTAATAAGG
The DNA here is from genome assembly GCF_034190915.1 of Cavia porcellus. Taxonomy (NCBI): domain Eukaryota; kingdom Metazoa; phylum Chordata; class Mammalia; order Rodentia; family Caviidae; genus Cavia; species Cavia porcellus. The sequence continues at coordinate 5,222,674 of NW_026947486.1, read as the reverse complement.
GATATGGTATCTACGTGACAGTATATGGAAATACTCATAAAAATGGCATAATTAAGTCATATATTAACAAAATCAAGGGTGAATTAGGAAAGACTACCAAGCAGAGAAAGCCAGTTAGCCTTAAGTAGATGAAGGTGGTGTTGCATCCCTGTAATCCCAGCACTCTGGGAAGCTGACACAGGAAGATTTTAATTTCAAACGTAGTCTGGAAAATGTAGTGGCAGAAAGACCTTGCCACAAAAACATATCTCAATGCAAAGGTTCTGAGTTAATGAATAGATAATCCAAAAAGAAATGATGAGAATTCAATTTGAGACAAGATACAATACGAAACCTAAAACCGGATACAGTACAGAAATATATCATCAGAGAAAGGTTTTTCAGTCTTGCTGAATCATGGGGCTCTTCCTCCAAATTAGTAAGAAGAAATTGCCTCTTAAAAAATTTTGACTGACAGAAGAAATAATGCAAGCACATAATTTACATGTATATGACCTTTTAAAAACTCAAACTTTACGGGGGATTTAGCTCAATGGTATAAGCACCTGCCTGGTGAGCACAAGATTGTGAGTTTGATCCCTGGTACCAAAGGGGGTGGGAGGAGCAGAGGAAGAAAATGTAAACTCTTAGCCAAGCATGACGGTGCATTCCTGTAATCTTCACACTTGGGAGACTGAAACAGAAGGACTGTCATGAGTTTGAGGCCAGTCTGGGATACATACTGAGTTCAAATTGGGAGTGGAATCAAAGAGAGGGAGGGTCTCATCAGGACATTGAAGTGATATAAATTTATTGGAAATATGAGACTCTGAAAACAATTAAGAAATACATTGAAATAAATTTTGTGCGAAGTAGTAAGGTTTAGGATTTAATGGTGAGAACATCCATATAAAGGACAATGAATAGAAAATATTCTGAGGAAGAACTATATTAGGAATTAATGAACTGGTCTTGGGGAAAGAGAAAACAAAATTCAAGATGAGAGAATTTCACAATATAGTGACCTGGTGATACAAAATCATTTTAAGCGTGAAAAAGAAATTCCATAAAAGAAGTTGGTTATTTTTCTACAGCATATTGAATAGAATACTTCTGATAGTGTCTCTAAAACAACTAAGTGGCTATTGCAATAGCAATTATTTTAAACATTTTCACGTAAAAAAAATACTTATTAATTCTTAGTGACAAAACACAGTTGTTATATTATCCCCAGTTATTTTGTGTTCTTTTTCTTTTTCTCTTCTCAAGATAAAAATAATATTTTAAAAAAGCAATAATAATGTTCATTAAGTCACAAGAGTTCATGGAGAAACATTTTGTTAATTTGTAGCATGGAAAAGGAAAATACATGAAGATAAGAGAAAATTTTTATTTGACATGAAAATAAGATATAAGGTAGTGGATAGAAAGAAAAGGATTTACTGGCTAATGTCACAGGATGAATAATCAGGACTTCTAGTAGCTTTGATAAGGTAGTGGGCATCCTCCTCTGGGATGAGGGATTGCAATGAAAATCATAGAAGCATCTAGAAGCCTTGAGGAACAGAAAATTTTAGGCAGGGAATGGTCTAACTATATGTACTACATCATTTGGTGATGCATTGATCTATTAACAGTAAGAAATGCTATAATTAAATGAATAACCTTAAAGAATGTGTAAGGAATTTGGGTTAGCTTCCATAGTCATTATAATGAAAATTCAACATGAGGGGTACTTTTTATTGTGCAGCAGCACTGTAAGAGCACTTGGGGTTAGAAAACATTAATTTGTAGGGAATTTTCAAAGGAAACAATCAAAATTTTCTTTAGATCAATCTTTGACAGCAGAAAGCTTGGGAATTGGTATGGCAGATCTGGTAGTTCAGATCATGACAGTTTCTATATGAGAAAGAAGATAAGTGTCCCAAGTGTTGACAACTGATATTTCCTTTTATTTTTGCCAGGTAGGCAATTATAGATGCTTGTTGAGCATAACATCTCAAAATATCAAATTTGGACAAGGCTTTGTTTTTTTTTTTTTGTTGTTGTTGTTTTTTTTTTTTTTGGTAAAACAAAAAAAGACAGAAATTGAAACAGAAAGAAAAATAAAGCAGATTTACAATTGTAAAAACAATAAAATATTCCTCTCTCTACCAACTAAAAAGATTATGTTTTTACCCACTGCCAAATATAACCCTGCTCAGTTCATTCTACCACCTAAAATATGTTACTGCCTTCTCCAATACATACTCTAGACCAGGTATTTCTTCCTTGGAAACTATAAAATCAATTACCATAAATCTAAATCTTAGCATTAGCACTCATCATTAGCATAGTAATTTTGAGTGAAAGCTAAGAGAGCATGTGATCATTAACAGATTATGTCAGTTTGATTAAGAAATGCCCTACTAAACTGGATCAGTGTAGTTCTGAGTGTGGCTGAGGGGATTTACTGAAGACAGAAAACCTATCATAGGGCAATTTGCACATGTCTGGTGTCAGGGATCAGTGAAGTAGGAAGGTTCATTTCTGGTTCTTTGGAGGAGATCCAGTTTTACTCTTCACCTTGGAGTCATCTTCTGGCTTCTAGTCAAGACTCTTTAGCTTCTAGTACAGACCTTTGAGCCTTTCATTACAGATTCAGTGATCTGATAGAGACTCACATGTGACACCATACTGAGCTCCAGGCCTTTGACTGAATCATCTGAATCTCCGGTGCACATAAAAATTGTTTGTACTTTCACAACTGACTCTGTAGGCGACCATCTTAAGCCAATCTTGCAAATTCCTATAAATTTTTATATCTTGAATTAAATGTGTTTCTCTAGTAAACACTTATAGATACAAATTTTGGTACAAAGGGTGGGGTCATTGCTGTTACATTACCTGGGCATGTGGTTCAGGAGCCTTTGGAACTGGCTTGCTGAAACAATTCTGCAACATTTGGATATGTTAACTGAAGGAGCAGCCCTGGAATTCTTTAAGTTCTACTTGGTAGAACTACAGGTAGAGTTCAGAAGACCAGAATGTTGATAGAAATGCAGTCAGTAAAGATCATGCTCAAGAGGCTTCAGTTAGGAACAAAGAATGCATTCACTTTTGGACTCCAAATAACTTGTGTTATGCTTCGGCAAAAAAAGAAAAAAAAAAGTTTATATTTTGCTTATGTACAGAGACCTTCCATATAAGTGAGCCTAAAGACATTTACTAATGAACCTGGCAGAAGAAATTTCAAGAAAGTCTCATGGTGAGGTGTTTGGGGGCTTTTAGAGTCAAGAACAAAAGCCCAGCAGAATGATTTAAAATGTGAATTTGGCCAGAAAGGAAGTTTTGGTAAAGTTTCAGGCTGCAAAGATGGAGAAGAGTAGTATATGATTATTGTGAAGGAAAAGGTCAATAGAAAAGATGGCTTAAGGACATTACAAGAACCAGCAAAACTCCAACCTTTGCAAAAGTGAAAGATGTTACTTTGAGAAGAGAGCCCCAGAGCACCATGTTCCAGAAACGGTGGTGGCCTAGGGAAGTTTTCCCTCAGGATTTGGATCCTAGTGGTTAGGAAGCCAGGCACTTGACCTCTACAATTGAGAAAGAGAAGACTTGCTACAGCTCCATCAGGCAGCAGACTTGTTAGCCATGTTGTGCTGGTTTTCGGTACATGCAGAAGGAAAGGGTTCTGGGGTCAGGAATGTTTCTGATCAGATTTCAGAAGCATTGGTCTGGGAGGCCATGCAGCCTGCCCTTGAGAGGGTAGCATATGACACTGTGAATGTTAAGCCAAAAGTGCACTGGAAACCCCAGAATGTTGCACAACCAGAGACGTGAATTGTCTTAGGAAAACTGCAAAGAGTGAACAAAGCCAGCTAAAGACAGAAGTCATGGAATTTATAATCACTGTAAGTACTGGAGGGTCAGAGTCACCCAAGCTATTTGGGGTCCACAACTTGCCATAGATTGTCCTGGAGACTGGTTATGGAGTTGTGGGATTTCATGTCTGCTCTGCTGCATTTCAGGCTAGCTTTGGTCCCATTCCTTTGTATTCCCCTTCTTTGTGTCTTTTGAAATGGAAATGTTTGTTTGTGCCATCATGTGTTGGAAATGTTTGACATTCTTTTCATTTGAATAGGGGCTCACAGCAAAGTTTGCCTTAAATCTTGAAAGAGATGTTAGATATTGACTTTGCAGAAATTCTCAGTGTTAGGATTTAGGCAACTCTCAGAGACTGGCTAAATGCCTTTTGACTAGAGTGATATGCATAAGTGTTTTGGGGGTTAGGGGCATAACAATATGGCTTGTACCTAGATTTCCCCTCAATGCCCATTTCAGATATAGATGAGGTTTTGCATATGCAGGTAGATCCAGCATGTATGATGCTCGAGTATGGGTGCCCAAACAGTATTACTGCTATTAATGCTAAAGGCAGGTAGCCTGGATTGAATATAAGGGACATAAAGAAGGCTACTTTTGCTGCTGCTGCTTCACTGCTTTGCTGACTTTTACCTGTCAAGTTCTGTTTTTAATTTGCAATGCCCCTCTGCCATATCACCCTGCCTTGTTACCAGCCAGCTATGTACTGAAAACTCTATAAACTCTGAATTGAAATAAATCATTTTTATCTTAACTTTGAATATCGAATTTTGTCTTAGCAATAAGAAAAGTAACTAAGTAACTACGACAAAGCACTCTGAAGAAAGATGCTGATTGAACAAAACATGAAGGGCCAGAGAGATATTTGTAGTGATGGTGGAAACTAGTTTTGTGTTAAATGTGTGAGCAAAAAATGGGAAAGGTCATATTGCAAAATAATGATGACAAATTGTACTGAACATTTATTTAATGTGCAAAGCATAATTTCTTCAATTTAGTAGAATCTATTAATCTGATTAAGAATGAATTTCTATTTCAAATATGAATCTTACACCAAATTTTCCCTTCAAGATGAGTAGATATTTTTATATCAACTCATATTCACACAGTATGCTAAAAACATAAGGATTCTTTATTGTTCCTTTCCTTCAATAATTTGACTAATACTGTGATTGAAATTATTGGGAAAAGAGAGACATCCTTAACTGAAGAAGGAATTTGATAAAAATGCTTTCCCCCAGTTTTGCAGGGTAAATAAACTCAAATTAAATGAAACTCATTTTTTTCTTATACAGAGACCACCATAATTTACCAACTTTTCAATAGAAAGAAAATAATCCTAAATATTCAATCTGGTTTAATTTAGTTAAATAGCACTGAGATGCAACTTTCAAAAACACAGATTACTAGACTTAAAATAAAATGTTTAGTTTCCAGCTGCTCCTTACCTTGTTTCTCTCCCTAAACTTGTGTCACAATCCATTTAAAGAATATTAAGTATAGCTCAAATATAGAAGAGTAGAAGTTCTCAGTCAATTCTCTATGTCCCTGGTCTACGTTATGCTACAAAGATGCATTTAACATTGATGACAGTCATGGCTAAAGTTTGTATTTTGCTAAGTTTATGATCTTTTCCCATTTAACTATCAGTATGACTAGACTTCAACTAGGTTTCCACTGGCTACAAATTACTGATTGATTTCTCACCATATTTCCATATTCAACAGATATAGGAAGCACTTTGGAAGGTGAGACAGATCTCAACTGTGGGTAATTTCTCTATTGGAATTAAAGTCACTCCAAGTAAAACTTCAAGTTTCTATCAGATCACATTGTAAGTTCAAATTTCTAGATTTATGTTCAAGGTTGCTGAGAGAGGGGTAGTTCATGAAGTAAACCTTTTCTAGACCCCTCAAGAGCTTCTGTATAAGCTTTTAAAGTCATCAGTATTCGTCAAAAGTACCTCTTTCCTATAATCTCTAGGAATAAGTGGATAAATTGATGCTTGCTTACGTTTTGAATCTTCGGTCCCTTCTTTTCCTTGTTTTTTCAATGTTTACTAACCTACAACAGAAAGTTTGTGTTTGCACATTCTTAACTTCTCATATCATTGCATATTAAAATTAAGAGTATAAAATGCCACATGAGTAGGGTAAAGAATAACTATAAAATGGCTTCACTACGTTGGCATGTCACAGTTTAAGATTTGGAAATGACATGCTACAAACAATAATGAATTTGAAAGGCTGACGTCTTGTGGCATTCTATAGTTTCGAGTATTACTAATTATTACTTCAGTTTTCTGTAACCAATTATAATTTCTCCTCAGGAAGATGGATTAAGATTTCCATCAGTCAACCATAATTTAAAAAGAAAGTCAAAAAGTGACTAAACAATTGGTTCAGAGAGACCTGATTGATAATGAGACTGTAGTTGCAATGATAGTACCAATTTTAAAATTAGTAGTTAAATGTTTAACAATCACTCATGCTTCAAAAAATACTAAATTTTAATGTAACAAAGAGGGCAGTTATTCATTATCAGTTGAGTGACAAACTTACACTTATTTGGAAATGACTGATATATATATATATATATATATATATATATTATCAAAATATTCTCCATTTCCATTAAACATATTTGCATATAATGCACACAGCATGTGAAATGTTCTTTATGTTTTTTTAAGCCTATCAACTTGTAAAAATACTGTAAATATCACTTCTATAGTTCTCATTACTTCTCTAACTGCAGAAATATTTTGAGTCTACCTCTATCTAATGTCAAAATTGTCCTATTGAATGTTTTCAAGGTTTTACATTTCAAAGAACAGAAAATGTTATTCCAGGCAGAACTTTCTAGGAATACCTCAGAAAGAGTGAAGGAGTCACAGAAGCCAATCATTTGTTTCTCTCCAGTGATACTATTTGCCAAAAATAAAAACAAATCTTGCAGTATTTGGAACCATGCCATGAAGAAACCTGATGCTGTGAATTAATCTTACTCAGTAATATATATCAACAAGTGACAACAATGTGAAATAGTCTATGAGATGCTACTGTTAACTGATGCATTATTACAAAACTAAAATACAAGCAGAGAACATGTTTCACCTTGCTGAATTAAGAGAACTAGAATTTTAGCAAATATCCACAAGCCCTAATTAATGTACCCTGATAGATTCAGAGAAGTCTTAAGGTCTTAAATGGTCATTAGCAACAAAGAATAAAATCCTTATTAATGTATCTCAGCATTGCAGATATTTTCCTTAAGCACAAAGACGATGAAACAATTCAGCAGTGTTTCATAACTTTGAGAACAGAAAACAATGTCTTCTTGAAAACAAGAAGACACAAAGTTCAAAGCCATTATGTACAAAGTTGTGCAGTGATGTTAATGTGTAAGCAGACTCAGGCTCAGTGGAGTGGATGCCATTAGAGAATGGAAGAAAGATGGGGCAAGATTGTCATCTGAAACAAGTAAGAATCAGTATCAAAGATGATTTGTTTGAAAGCATAACCATTATGGTAGCTACTGTTATGTCAGATTGTCTTGTGGTGGAACACTGTGTTGCTTAAATTGTTCTGTTCTGACCTGTGTTTTTATGACCTCTTTTATCTTAATCTTTTTTTAAATAAAAAAGAAAGCATTACCACAATTATTTCTTTGACAGTTTTCCCAAAAAAAAAAGGAGAAGCTTAACTCCTTTATGAATATTGTCTGGTCCTACTTACTAACTTCTGATTTACATAATGTTGCCCGAATGATACTGTGTAACTTCTGAGACTGGTTTTAAAAGAGCAATACATTTTCTATGGGGGACTCCAGTTACTAAAGACCTTCCAGATAGTTTTAGTCTACTCACAAGTGTGGGATTGTGACACATAACTGAAAATAAAAACAAGAGAAAATTGCACTTGTAAAGAACTCTTGGATGATCAGTTGCTCCAAAGACTAAAAGACAGTTATCCACAGCAGCTTCCAGCTTTCACTGAGGTTGCCAATAATATAGATATGAGGAAAGCATGGGTAGAAGGTCATGGATGGATACACGGGAACAAACACTTTTGTGGGCTAGCTAGCATGAAAGGGACAAGATGTTCATGTGTCAAGCACAAAACTATCAATTTCCCATAACAGCTTAATATTTAATTTAGTATGATGCATTGAACAACATTTTAGTGATGAGATTTTGTTTTAAGTCTTATTGCTTCAGTATTCATGTAATCACATATCTCATCTTCATTGCCTCATCAGTTGTTTATCTGGCCTCTGGGGCAGCCATCAATTGGAGGAGGGCGTGTTGACACATGCTTCACTGCTTTGCCTCATGGTACGTGTCAGTACCTTAGCTAAACTCGAGTTGCATTCTCTAGGTAAATCAAAAGGAAATCTATCTGTAGCTAGCACTGTCTGTACTTTTACAATTATTATGCCAAGTTTTAACAAGGAAAAGAAAAAAGGCTGTAGCAGGGAGCTGCCTTCAGGGGTACTCAGTGTGGTGGTTCTCTGTAAGTTTCACCTTAGTTCTATCTCTCTCAAGATGTTTATCCTTGTAACACAGGCCTCATGAAGAGGCTCCATATAGGTATTTTGTTGATAGTCTTCCCCAAAATCCAAGCATACAACAAGAATCACCTAGCAGCCATGTGTAATTTAATTCTGCCAGATAATAAGTTCCAAATATTGTTAAAATGCATGAGACTAGATGCAAAAATTTCCTAGCTGAGTACAGTATGATATTTGCATAATGGTAGTGGTACAAAGAGGTAGTTGTGAAGAAAATTTTATTAAGTTAGAATGCTAACCTCAGATTCTTCAGGGACTGAAGCAATTATCAAGTCTCCATTAGAGGCTCTGAAATGCAATTCATATAGGATATGTTATTGCAAATGTTGCTGATAAACTTTGTGTAACACCTGTTAAATACAAAATTAATTATATTAGTTATTTTTTCTATTGATGGAAAAAAATACCCAATACCCACAATTTAAAGGAGAAAAGTTTGTTTTTTTTTGGGGGGGGAGGTGAGGGGGGTGCTCAGGATCCAGCAGGCAGAGTCCATAGTTGCTTTACACCAAAGAAGAAATGGTATGGTGGAAGAGTATGGAGGAGGAAACCTTCGCAAACCTTGGCAGCCAGGAAGCAGAGAAAAAAGGGAGGAGCTAGGACCAGAATCCATCCTTAAAGATCATGCCCACTGTGACCCATCTCCAATCAGGCTCCGCCTTTCAACACTTCATTCATCTTCTGAACTCATTAATGGAAAAATCCACTGATAATGATAGCACTCTCATGTTCCAGACACCCTCAAAACATTTGAATCTTATGGGGGACCCATTAGATCTAAACCATAACAGAAGTGATTCCTATACAACATAATGTGGAAATTAACAGTAAAAATTATTTTACTTCTATCTGTCACTTTCCAAGACAAATATGACTTCATCATCTGCAATGAATAGACACCTGTGCAGGCATACATCTCATACATCTAGTTATCAAGCTACAATAGATTAATGGCACTGATCACTTAATGATTATTGTTTAATTTTATGTCTCATAATGTTTCAGAAATGATATGGAAAGCCTTAAACGATTGTATCCATTTATTTTTTTTTTTACTTTTTAAAAACTTTATTATTTTTAGGAGATAAAGACCAAAGAGGACATAACAAAGCAGATCACATCAGAACAATGCAAGCAACGCATGATTTTACCACAAGACAACCCATAATTAACAGTAACTACCATAATGTCTCTTTCTTTGAAATAGTTTAGCATAATTACATATATGATAGTATCAAACATAAAAAGTATAAAATCATTCAAGAGAATGGAAGCATTACAGCGCTTTCAGAAGCAAATAACAGAGAACGAACAATGGCTAATATATTCTCTCATTTTCCGTAGAAACTTTGTTTATACTATCACACATAATAGTATACAATAATATATAACATGATAGAATCAAAGGAAACAGTAGAACAAAATCATAGTAGCACTTCAGAGTAAGGTGATATTAAATCAGCACTGGCTATTCTAATCTCTTGTTTTCTTCAAAATAGCTGTTTATTATCACAGATAATAAAATCAAACAAACCAGGAAAAAACCATTCCAACTAATGATTGCAAACAATATAGGCCTTCGATGCAACACAATGGGTAATCATGCTTACCATAACTCTTATGCACTCTTACCGTTTCTTACACTAGGGAGACTATACGGTATTTATACAGGTGAGTTTGATTTATTTAGCTTATGAGTAAGGTCTTAAGTTTCATCCATTTATTTATACATATATCAATGTGCTTATACTTCATAGCTTAGTAGGACTCCATTGTATAAAAATACCACAACTTTTTTATTCATTACTCAGTTGATGGACACTTAGCTTGTTTCCAAGATCCGGCTGTTACAAATTGTGCTGCTATAAACATGGGTGCACATATAGCACTGTGGTATGATGTTTTCAGTTCTTCTGGGAATATGCCTAGAAGTGGAATAGCTGGGTCGAATGTGAATTCCAATCCCAGCTGTTTGAGGAGTCTCCAGATTGATCTCCACAGTGGCTGCACCAGCCCACACTCCCACCAACAGTGCAGGAGTGTTCTGCTTTCCCCACAGTCTTTAAAGTATTTGTTGTTGGCAGTTTTCTTGATCCTGGTCATCCTTTATGGAGTGAGACGGAATCTCAGTGTTGTTTTATTTTGCATTTCTATAATGACCAATGAGGATGAACATTTTTTCAGGTATTTACTTGCCATTTCTGTTTCTTCATCTGAGAACTGTGTATTTAACTCAGATGCCCATTTTTGGATTGGGTCTTTGAATTTCAGGGGTCAGATTTTTTTTTAATTCTTTATATGTTTTACAAATTTTATAAGTCTTTTGTCTGAGGGACAGTTCACTAAGATTTTTTTCCCAGATTGTGGGTTTTCTTTTAATTTTGCTGGAGATTTCTTTTGACATGCAGAAAGTTTTTAGTAAGGTGTGATCCCAGCTACTGATTCTGGGAAGTATTTCCCTTGCGGTTTGATTCCTGTTCATGAATTCTCTACCTACTGCATGTCTTCAAGATTTTTACCTAATTTGTCTTCCAACAGATTTATGGTTTCTGTTTTAGTATTCAGATCTTTGATCCATTTAGATTTTAGTTTAGTATATGATGATAGGCATGGCTCTAGTTTTAGTTATCAGTATATGAAGAGCCAGTTTTTCCAGCACCATTTAATAAAGAGACTATCATTCTTCCAGTGAACATGTTTGGCCCCTTTATCAAAGATAAGGTGGTTGAGTGTGTTGATAATTGTGATTGTATCTTCTAACGTATTCCACTCATCTTCAGGTCTGTTTTTATTCCAGTACCATGTTGATTTTATTACAGTTGCTATTTAGTATAACTTCAAGTCAAGGATTGTGATGCTTCCTGCCTTGCCTTTGCTGCTTAGACTTACCTTCGCTATTCTAGGTCTCTTCTTGTTCCAGATGAATTTTACGAGTGATTTCTCTAAATCTATGAGGTAGGTTGATGGTATTTTCCTTGGGATTACATTGAATCTGTATAAGAGTTTTGGGAGAATGGCCATTTTTACAATATTTTTTCTTCTTATCCATGAACAGGTGATGTTTTTCCATTTTCTGAGATCGTTTTAATTTCTTTTTCAGGGTATTATAATTTTCCTTATATAGATTTTAACTTCTTTCATGAGATTAATCATTCAGTATTTCATTTTTTTTGGATGCTAGTGTGAAGGGTGTGGCCTATTTTAATTCTCTCTCAGTGATTTTGTTGTTAGTGTATAGAAATACTATTGATTTTGAGTACTGATTTTATATCCAGATACATTGCTGAATTTATTTATTATATCTAGGATTCTTTCAATGGAGTTCTGGGGGTCTTCTAGGTAGAGTATCATGTCATTTGCAAATAATGATAATATAACTTACTCCTTTCCTATCTTTACCCTTTTTATTTCCCTCTCTTGTCTAATTGCTCTGATCAGTATTTCCAGTACTATAATGAATAGCAGAGGTGATAAGGGATATCCTTGTCTTGTGCCTGATTTTAAGGTACAGGAATTCAGTTTTTTGCCATTTAATATGATGCTGGCTGTTGTTTGTCATAGATACTTTTTATCATATTGAGATAAATACCATCTATTCCAATTTTCTGTAAGGTTCATATTATGAATTAGTGTCAGACCTTATCAAAAGATTTTTCTGAATCTGTAGAAATGATCATGTGATTCTTACTTTTGGCTTTATTGATACCGTGAATTACATTTATTGGTTAAATTATGTTGAACCGTCCCTGAATGCCTGGGATGAATCCCACTTGATCATGGTTTCTAATCTTGATGATTTGCTGCATCCTGCTTGCCAATATTTTATTGAGGATTTTTGCATCTGTGTTCATCAGGGAGATTGGCCTGCAGTTCTCTTTTTTAGTTGGCTTTTTGCCAGGTTTTGGTACTAGAGTAACATTTGTTTCCAGGAATGAATTAGGAAGAATTGCTTCCCTTTCAATTTCAATAAAGAGTTTGAGGAGTGTCGGCATTAAATCTTCTTTGTACTTCTTGTAGAATTCTGCAGTGAATTCTTCTGGGCCTGGGCTCTTCTTTGTACATAGGGACTTAATTATATTTTCAATTTCATTAATAGAGATTGGGGTATTCAGCAGTTTTACATCTTCTTGGCACAGCTTTGGTACTTCAAATGTTTCTAAGAATCTGTCCATTTTTTCTGTGTTATCGAACCTATGAGTGTAGAGGTTTTTGAAATAGGTGTTGATGATCTTTTGTATTTCTACAGAATCTGTAGTGATTTCACCTTTTTCATTCCTTATTGCATGAATTTGAGCTTTTTCTTCCTTTTTTATATAAGTTTGGCTAAGGGTTTATCAATTTTATTTATTTTTTCAAAGAATCAACTCTTTGATTCATTGATTCTTTGGATCGTTTTCTTAGGCTCTATTGCATTAACTTCTGTCCTGAATTTTGTAATTTCCTCTCTTCTTTTGGCTTTGGGCTTGACTTGCTCTTTTTTTCTATATATTTGAGGCATAGCATCAGTTTTTTTTTTTTTAATTTGTATTCATTTTGTTTTCCTGATGTGGGAACTCGGTGCAATAAATTTTCCTCTGAGGATCACTTTCATTGCCTCCCACAGATTCCAGTAAATTGTATTTGTATTTTTATTTGTTTGCAGATATTGTTTAATTTCTGATTTAATTTCCTATGTGATCCACTGGTTGCTCGAGTATATTATTCAATTTCCATGTGTTTGTGGGGATTTTGCAGTTTCTTTTATCATTAATTTCTATTTTCATGTTACTATGATTTGATAACATGCACTGGATAATTTCAGTCCTTTTATATTTATTTATATATGCTCTATGAGCTAGTATATGTCTATTTTAGAGAATGTCTCATGTGCTGCTGAGAAGAATGTATATTCTGATGTTCTCGGATGAAACACTCTGAATGTGTCTGTCTAGTCCATTTGCTCACAGGTGTGATTCAGTTCTGTTATTTCTTTGATGATTTTCTGTCTGCTTGATCTGTCCCTTGGTGACAATGATGTGTTAAGATCTCCTGTTATAATTGTGTTATTGCTAATTTGATGTTGCATTTCTATTAATACTTGCTTTGTATAACTGGATGCTCTGGAATTTGGTGCATATATATTTAAAATAGTTATATCTTCCTCTTGAAGTTTTCCCATAACCAGTAAGTAGTGACTTTCTTTTTCTCTTAGGGTCATTCTTGATTTGCAGTTCACACTATCTGCACACAGAATAGCTACCCCTGCTTTTTTTTTTTTTTTTTTTTTTTTTTTTCGGGTCCTGTTGCTTGAAATCTTGTTTTTCATCCTTTAAGTTTCAGTCTGTGAGATTTCTTTTGGGTTACATGGGTTTCTTGCAGACAGCATATGGTTGGATGTTATTTCTTGATCCATTCTGCCTGTCTGTTTCGTTTAATTCGTGAATTGAGTCCATTTACGTTAATGGTTATAACTCTTACATATTGGTTTATTGTTGACATGTTATCTTCTGCTGTTGCATCTTTAACTTTCCATTCTGTTTGTCTGCTTTGCTTAGTTGTTTTTTCCTAAGTGGATCAAAACTGTCTTTCAGTATTCTTTGCAGGCTTCGCTTGGCGTTCATGAAGTTTTTTAGTTGTTCTTTTTCATGGAAGTATCTTATTTTTCCATCCATTCTGAAGGACAGCTTTTCAGGGTACATCAGTCTAGGTTGGAAATTATTTTCCTTTAGGAACTGAAATACTTCACTCCATGCTCTTCTTGACTTCATTGCTGAGACGTCTCCTATGATTCTGATAGGCTTTCCTTTATAGGTAATCTATCTTTTTCTCTCTGACAGCTTTTAGTATTCTATTCCTTTGTTGGATTTCTGGGAGGGTGATTATTATACGTCTGAGTGTAGTTTTATTTTGGTTATGGCTTTTTAGAGTTTTATATGCTTCACTAGTCCTAATGTCAGTTTCCATTCTCATGTTTGGTAAATTTTCAGCTATTTCTTCTGTAAATAGCCTCTTGATATCATTTGTGTTGCCCCCTTCTTTTTTCATTTATCCCTATCAGTATTGCTTTTCTTTGCATCATCTTTCAGCTCTTGAATCGATATTTTCTGATTCCTTGTCATTTTTAGAAGATCTTTCCTTTCCTGTTCACTAGCCGCAATCTTGTCTTGAAGGTCTGAAATTTTGTCTTCACTTTTTTGGAGTCAGTTTTGACAACTTTTGATAGAATGTTTGATTTCTTATATATCTCTTTGAATCTGCTTCATGTATTTTGTTTTGTTTTGTTTTGTTTTTCTTAAATTGTTCATCCAGGGATTTTATCTTTTTGCTTTGTTCCTCTAATTTTTTAACTGTCTTTTTTAGTTGTGTTCAGCATCTCTTTCATTACTTTCATCATTTCTTCATTTACCTGGGAGATTATTTCTTATTTGGATCCTTTAAAACTTCCTAGAGTTACTTCTTTATTTTAGTTGTTATTATTACAGGCATTTCAGTTGTATGGCATACATTTTCTTCTACGTACTTGACTCTTAGGTTTTCTTGGGATGGGCTGGATGTTTGAGATTGCATTTTGGTCTTTCATTTTGTCATTTTCCTATATTTCTGTGTTTCAAGTGTTGATCCATATCTTCTCTGAGTGTGTTGGCAAGCATCTCCTGTGCCCTGGTCTCCTGGGACTGAATGGTGTTTGCTGAGTGTGGTTCAGTCAGTCCCTCAGCCACTCCCTTGCCACCTTCAGTGTCCCAGGTACCTGGGAAGGCACCTAACCAATGTGGATGATGGGCTAAAGCTCTCCCCAGGCAAAAAGCAATGCACTGGAACTCACTTTACCTGTTCTCAACTCCCCTGATGGAAGAAGGTCGCTGGGCATAATGTAGTTAGTCTGCAAAACCTCCCCAGGCTAGCCTAGTGTGACTGAGAGTTGTGCCGGTTCTTGTGCACTGGGAGCAATGATGTTACAGTCTCCCAAGGCCCTGGATGTCATATAGGACTCACCAGCCACCAGCTGAGTTTCCTGGTTTGAAAGCAGGTCCAAGATTGTATCCATTTAGAAAAGGCAGTGTGAATTTAAAATGTAGGACAACTGTAATAAATCAATGCACATGACTGGATAAACTATTTATGCTAGTTTACAATAACTATTTTCTCTTCTATATTTTACCAACTATTTGTCTTACAGATTTTATATATTTCTGACTGTCATTCTGGCTGTTAACATGTATTTATCATAATCAATTTAATAAGAACTTATAAAATAAATAAGTGAATCTGAAGTTACTAAAATCTTAAAAGGAGTTGTGGATGAGAAGAGAGATAAAATGGTTGATGTGTACTACTTATATGCAGCAATTCCACACAATAAAGAGAATCATGATGCACTTAAAGCACATACTAATAAAGACAAAACATAAAGATAAAAAATAATATAGTAGAGCTAAATATTGAAATAAAATGTGACACAAATTTAGTTCTGATTATTACCCAAAGTTTAATGTGCAAAATGGTCAAGCAACATGCAGGATTTCATTACTCTTTATAATTTGTATGCACTAATAAAAAAGAATTATTCTCAATGATATAATTTCTAGTTCAAAAATAAACATAACAATTCTTTAGAACTATATTTACTCCTAGAGCAGAGTCTTTAAAAAGTGATTATTCTGTGTTATAAATTAACATCTTTTAAATTACTACTCAGATAAGTGCTAAAACAATAATTTTCCCTGATATCTTTATTTTCTTACATTTAAATTTAAAGGAGTAATTTTTCTCACGAAATGAACAAGAAGACATATAAAAATAAAGAATATCCCCTTGTAAAGCATCCCAACCTTTTTGTTATGGTTTGTGTGTTTCCTTAAAGCTTCATGAGGTCTTGAGGGGTTGACTTTTTGGAGGCAGCAGAATCTAAAGTTTATGATCAGCTTTATGTCTAGTTCTGGAATTGGGGGTGTGAGTGCTGCACACGCTGACTATGAGTGTCATAGGGTGTGTAGCCTACATGCAATATAAAGGAGGAAAAGAGATTTGCTCCTCCTTTTGCTCTTGTTGTTTTTGCCATCTTCCACTGCCTTAAATGGTTGTCCCTTTGTAATGAAACCCTCCCTTGGAGCCATCTGATTATAGACTGAAACCTCTATAAAGATTGAGTTTAATAAACTTTTCCTCGTTTTACTTTGGGTATTAGGCATTTTGTCTCAACAATTAGAGGAAAGTTACTTTGATATCCTGCCAACCTATTTCAAAAGCACTTTATCATACAAGACATTTTGGATTCCATTTGATTTCATAGATTTGTTTATTCCTGCAAAAGTTCCAAACCGTGTATCAAGGTTACTTTTTAATGTACTCTAATAATACTGGTGGTAAAAGCACTTTTATAGACAAGTATTACAAAAGAAGGTGATATAATATGACCTTAAGTACCAGAGCTTGTGTTATAACAATATAAGACTTTATTTTAAAAGGTATGTAAGAGTGTATGCAACACATATTATTCAAACAGCAGTCCTGAAATACTGTTAATCAATGGTATTTGCAAAAATACTGAATTATGTGAAGAAATACAAAATTATTAAATTAAGTAATTATCTAGAGAGTAGATTCTATGTAGTGATATTAGCTGAGATTTATAAGTTTTAGTAGCAATTAAAAGATATGGGTTTCTTAAAACTATAATATGGACCTATCTGGAATACAAGGATATCATACCTTCATATTTTGAAAAAAATTGAGTGAGAACAGGGCTGTCTGCTATAACCTGTTCGAGTGCACAAATATCATGAGTTGGGTGATCAAAGTCCCATGTCAGCCTCACAGTTCTAGTTACTTAATGATTAGCGTTATCGTCATTTTACTTTATTTGATAAGTAAGGCTCAGATATTACATTTCTACAGAAAAAAGAGATATTTTGATATGAATATCCATGTATCCTTCCGGTCTTGTTTTCACTCTAAATTATTTCTTTGGCATTTAATTTATCAATTTTTTCTTCCTTGCTTTGAAGGAATGATCGCTCATTACCTAATTACACTTTGCAAAATGAATATAATTAAATGATAAAAATATGTTTTATTATAGTGATTCTGTCTTTGCATATGATGGGTGTTGACCATGGTTGACATTGCTGTAGATGTTCTGGCAATGTCTTTGATGTTGGTGTTAGAATATTTAGCAGTACAACAAATTAAATTTCTTCTGCTCTTCTGGATTGCATATTTTGTTTGGCAAGAAAAGAAATATGAAAATAAACACAATAATTCCAGATGCTGAAGAGAACTATAACACTTCAAAACCTGGCTTTGTTTTTGGAAAAAAAAGGAAATCATTTGACTGGAAAATGTAAGACCAATGACAAAGACAAACTGAAATAAACATTTTATTATTATTTTGTTAAAGCCATTTCACATAAAAATACACAATAAAAATTCTGAATGAGTAACACAGGTGAAATATGACTGAATAAAAGTAAATGATGAGAGATGGGAGAGAAAAATGATGGACTGGTGAGTGGCAGCAACTTAGCTACTCCAGGACAAAATGCTGACAGTCCAGAGAACAACAACACAGAAAGGAACCAAAGTGACTGCAGGGCACAGAGGAACTATGAGTGAAATGACAGAGAAGAAAACAGAGTTTATTGCTACAGAGGCAATAGCTCACTGTCATAGACTGGAGACTGCACAGCATAGCAAACAGTAGCTATGTAACCACTGCAGCACAGAGACAGCAACAGTGCTTTGCTGCTCACTGTGAAATGGAGACCTAACCTGGATGGAGAGAGTCTTACGAAGTCACAGACAGCAATGAGAACATGAGACACTGCTTTCCAGTGTCAAGGAAGAGCAGTAGCAGGTAAGGGGGGTAGCTATTTTATTTCAAAGGGTTCAGGATTCCAACTCTGGCAGCAGAGCAACCTCAAGGTCACTTCACTTCCAAAGTCTTGGAATACAATGAGGGAAGGGCCATCCAGTCATACTAGACTGCTGGCAATTGGACAGATGACTCTTCATGGAATTCTGCTGAGATGTTGGAGCAAGGACCAACCAGACTCCACTCTGGCTGGTGTAAAAATCCATTCTTAGCCCTATTTTCAAAGGACAGGATATATTCTCCACTTTTCAACCAAGGCAGCCACTGCTCACCCTGTGTCCAACGGCACAGGCAGGCAAGTGACTTTTGCCAGTGGCAAGACAAGGTCACTTCCCCAGCCTATGACCAACTTGTTAGAGAAGTCAGTGGGAGGGGCCATCAGTAAACAAGACTGAGAGCAAACTTAGAGTGACTCCATCTGAGGGTGCTACAGCAACTGGGATAGTGAATAAGAGAAAAATATGGTAAATACTTATAGTAGGACCATCCAGAAAGCTGGAAGGCTGAGGGACAAAGGATGATCACCAAAACATAGAGAAACTGGAGAAGAGGACAAACGACAAAGAGTAAAGAACAACACAAAAGGTTTTTGAAGCAAACCAGAAAGACTAGAGATAGTGTTAAGTCATATTGAAATATTTTTTTAAAAATTCAAGGAAGAAAGTTGAGGAGTGAGAGAAATAAAACAACAAATAAAATAAAAATAAATTTTAAAAATAGAAAAAAGAAAAGAAATTAAACAAAGAACAAAAAAATTTTTCTGGTGTTAACAGTTCTGTGGTAGTGTCCAAGTCAGAGCCCAAATCTTTACTGAGTAATCCTTCCAAGTCTGCATCAGTGTTAGTACTGGATGTGGTACTGATTTTGGCCTCTGGATGGGGGCTAGTATAAGAATCAGCATAGAAATCAAAATAAAATTTCAAAAGAAAATAGGAAATGACAATACAAAGAAGCAAAATGCAACCCCACACATCCAGTTCACCCAGGTCAAGTCTTTAATTCAATGAGACATATGAAACTGAAATTCAAACACTGAAACTTCCAGAAGTGATAACAACAAGTGAAAAAAAAAAAACAAGTGGAAAAGGTGATAGAGAAAATAATCTCTCAGGTACAAAAATGAATTAAATGTAAAATCAATGATAATAGAGAAGACACAGATAAAAGAATAGTTGAGCTTAGAAAAATGATGGAAATTAAAAAATCCCCCAAATAGGAAACAAATTTAATTCATGAAACATATCCAAACAAAAATTCAACAAATTAAAACCTTCATTGAAAGTGTATGCAACAGATAAAAAGGAGAGAACAAAATTTCAGATCTTCAAGACAGAATTGCAGCTAGTGGTCATTAAAAGAAAGGTATCTTAAAAATAGTAAGAGACCATTACAAATCAATCCAACAGCTACCCAATGAAGCAAAGAAGAATAACATAATATGGCCTTGGGTCAGTGAGGAAGCTTCAGATAACAGAAATCCCAAAAACAAAACTCTTCAAGGTAATAATGGCAGAAAACTTCCAAAGCATGGATAAAGAATTTGACATGCAAATAAATGAAGCATATAAAATTCCAAATAGCCATAACCAAAGCAATATTATATGACGACATATAATAGTCAAGACTTTGGAAGTCCCTCACATAACAGAATATTAAAAACTGTTAGAGAACACAAACAGATCACCTATAAAACAAAGCCCACCAGAATCATGAAAGATGAGAACATAAACCTTTAAGTGAAGAAGAACTTGCAATGAAGTATTTCAATTCCTCGAAGAGAACGTCTTCCAAACCAGATTGATGTACACTGTTAAAAAAAAAAAAAACTACCTTTCAAAATTAATGGAGAAATAAGATATTTCGTGACAAAGAACAAGTGTAGAAATTTATGACTGCCAAACCAACGCT
Organism: Cavia porcellus; assembly: GCF_034190915.1. Classification (NCBI taxonomy): domain Eukaryota; kingdom Metazoa; phylum Chordata; class Mammalia; order Rodentia; family Caviidae; genus Cavia; species Cavia porcellus. Next base: position 5,202,501 of record NW_026947486.1, on the reverse strand, counting down.
ACAAAGGGTACTGAAAGGTACTATAGTCAGAGATAAATTTGATCACAATTTCAAGGACAACAACAGAAATAAACCACCAGGAATTAAATCAAGCAATTAAACAGAGGGGAAAAGCAGGAAAATACCACGACTAATATAAGTTATAATCATCAATGTAAATAGCCTCATTAAACCAATCAAAAGAAACATATTGGCAGAATAGATAAAGAAACAAGGTAAAACCATATGTTGTAACAAAGATATTTAACTAAAAAAATCTGTAGACTTAAATTCAAAGGATGATAAACAATTGTTTGATGACAAACAATTCAACAGTGACTAATAAAAAAGCAGAGGCAAAGGGGCCGGAGATTTAGCTCAGTGTGTATGCACCTGTCTGGCAAGCAATAGGTCAATCCCCTGGGAGGAAAAAAGGAGAGCAGCTATTCTGTTTTCAGATGATGTGAACTTCAAACCAGGAATGACCAAAAGAGATAAAGAAGATCACTACATACCAGTTGGGAACAAATTTCAAAAGAAAAAGATAAAAATCATAAATATATGTACCAAATATGGAAGCACCCAACTATATAAGATAATTATTAATAGACACGAAAACTGAAATAAGCAATATCACAAATATAACAGGAAATCTCAGTACCCCATTGTCACAAATATTTAGATTTACTGGACAAAATAGATATCTGAACTAAATCAATTCTATGAACAAATGGACTTAGTAGATATTTTCAAGATATTTCAACCAACATTATTAGTATACACATTCTTCTCTGCTGCACATGGGATGCTCTCTAAAATAGACCATATACTAGCCAACATCACATGCTTAAATAAATGTAAAACAGTAGAAATTGTTCCATTCATATTATCTGACCATAGAACAGTGAAATTGGAAATTAATGGCAACAGGAAATGCAAAAACTCCATAAACATGTTAAAATTAAATAAAACCCTCCTGAATAACTAATTTCCCACAGATGAAATAATGGAAGAAATTAATATCTACAACTAAATGAGGATGGAGGTACAACATATCAATCTCATGGAATGCAAGGAAAGCAATCCTAAGAGAGAAATTTATAGAGGTGAATTCTCACATTAGGAAAACAGAACAAGCTCAGATAAGCAACCTAAGGTTTACATCACAACCTTCAAGAAAAAGAAAAGCATGACAAATTCAGGGCAAATACAGGAAGGAAACTAAAAAATTCATAGCAACAATTAATGCAAGGGATATCAAAGAAATAACACAAAGGATTAATGATTAAGATTTGATTCTTTAAAAGAACAAATAAAATTGATATACCTTTAGGTAACCTTATCTAAATAAGGAAAGACTCACATTTATGCACTGAAGGTTGAAAAGGTGAAGTCACTAGAGATCCTGTGAAAACTGGGAAGATCATCAATACTTACATGGAAAATCTTTACTCTGATAGGTTAAAAAAAGTAAAGAAATTATCAACCTAGTCACAGATATGGATGAATTGCCAAATCGGAACTTAGAGAATATGAGTATTTTGAATAACACAATATCAGTTAGTGAGCAGAAATTTTTATTAAAAACTTGCAAACAAAGAAAAGCTCAGGTCCTGATGGAGTCATGACTGAATTCTATAGGAAATTTAGAAAGTATTTAATACCCACATTCTTTAAATTCTTTCTTGAAATAGAAAGGAAAACAATACTTCCTAACACTCCTTAAGGCAACTATTGTCCTGATACTAAAACCAGAAAATGACCCAACTAGAAAAGAGAACTACTGGCCAATCTCTCTAATGAATAAAAATGTAAAAATCCTCAATAAGTTATTAGCAAACAGAATGCTGCAAATCATCAAGAAGATTACACACAATCACCAAGTGAGATTCATCCCAGGGATGCAGGAATGTTTCAACCTACACAATTATAGACAAGAATAATACAACATATCAATAGAGCCAAAGAAAAAAATCACATGAACATCTCAACAGACACAGAAAAAAATTTTTTCTATAAATCCTAGGACTTATTCATGATAAATAACATACAGAAAATCAGAACAGATAGATTTTACTTCAACCTAATAAAAGCCATCTATGACAAACCAACATCATGCTAAATGGACACAAACTACAAATGTTCACTCTAAAATCAAGATCGAGATAAGGACATGCACTATCAACACTCCTATTCAATATAGTTCTGGAAATATTAGCCAGAACATTTAGACAAGAGAAATTAAAGGAATAAGGAATAAAGGAACAAGTTAAACTATCATTACTTTCTGATGACATGAGACTCTACATAGAAAACCCCAACAAATGCACCAAAAGATGCCTAGATAACCTAATTCAGTCTAATAGCTGGATACAAAGTCAACACACAAAAATCAATAGAATTTCTCTATGCAAACAATAAGCTCACTGAGAGATATATTAGGGAAACAACACCCTTTACAATAGCATCCAAAAAAAGAAATACTTAGAAATCAATTGACCAAAGGAAGTAAAGGATTGATATATTTAAAGTAACAGTACTTTGAAATAGGAGATTAAAGTGGAATTAAAGAACTGGAAATATATTCCTTGATCATTCATATAAATAAATAACATGATGAAAATGACCATATTTCAAAAATTGCTATACTCATCCCAGTCAGAATACCATTAACATATCACAGAACTGGAAAAAAAACATTCCTAAAATTCATTTGGAAACAGAAGAGACACAAAACGGCAATGGAAAACCTGGGGGGAAAAGGCAAGACAAGAAACATCACAATCCCTGACTTGAAATTGTATTCCAAAGCTACTGTGATAAAATCAGCATGGTACTGGGGAAAAAATAAAAAATAACCCACAGATCTGAGGATCAGTTCAACAGTTTCAAAGATGCAAGTAAAAACAACTACAAAGTCACTCAGTCTCCTTATCTTTGAGAAAGGGGCCAAAAATGCTCACAAAAAGAAAAACAGCCTCTTTAATAAATGGTGCGGGAAAAACTGGCTCTCTACATGCCAGATACTGTTAGACCCATATTAATCACCATGCACTAAACTAAAGTAAAAATGGATCTAAGATATAAATATTAAAACGGAAACATTACATTGACTGAAAGTGAAAGTAAGCAAAAATCTTGACAACAAAAGAGAGTAGGCAGAGTTTTAATGAGTGAAACTTATAAAGCACGGGGAAACACTTCAGGGAATCAACAGTTGGGATTTCATCATAATGAAAAGATTTTGCGTATCAAAAGAAATCATCAATTTAGTGAAAAGATAGCCCAGAGAGGAGGAAAATGTTTAGCTCACTGTTCTTCAGAAAAAGTACATATCAAAAACTTTTTAAAAAATAAGGCACCTGAAATTCATTTAGCAACCCAACCCTAAAATGGGTAGCTAAAATGGGTACACACTTGTCAGATAAAGGAAAATTAATAGCAAATAAATATATAAAAACTGTTCAACATCATTGGTCATTCCAGAGATACAAATAAAAACACAGAGTTTCCATTCCATCCCAGAAAGAATAGCTATTTTTCAATAAATCAACAAATAACAAATATTTTGTGAGCTGGGTTGTCAAAGAAATTCTTCTCTACTGTTGATGACAGCTCACACTCTTGTAGTCATTATGGAAATTAGTGTGGAGATTCCTTATAAAAATCGAATTTGACTTTCAATTCATCTCAGCTATTCCCCTTCTGGATATTTTCCTATAAGAGTAAAAACATCATAACACAATGTTATATATGCACCCATGTTTAAAACAGCACAATTTGTAGTAACTAAACCTTGAAAATAACCCAAATGTCTGTCAGCCAAGAAATGGATAAAAATGATGTGATATTTTTATACAATGGAGTACTAGTCAGCAATAAAGGAGGATAAACTTGGACCTTTGTAGGGGAATGGATGCAATTTGAGACAACACTCATAAATGAAAAAAAAAAAATCAGACTTTAATTTGTGAACACCATTTTGTCTCCCAATGTAAGAAGCTGAAAAATTAAAATATGAAAAATGAAATAGATATTGCAATAGGAGAAGAAACTGTTCAAAAGGAAAAAGAAAATGAGGTAAGGAAAATATGAAAAGAAGCAAGGGGGAAAAATGTATGTGTGTGCACTCAAAAATAGTGAAGATAGTAGTTCACTGAAAAGAGGTCTGTGCTTACATCCTTTGATCAATTTTTTATTACTCTCCTACAATTCTGTTTTGAAATTTAGTACCAAGGAAGCCAGCCCCATCTGGGAATCAGCACTATATGTGGGCCACTGCAGGAGTGGGGACAGCCAGACCCAAGCTTTTCCCTGTGAGTCAGTACCATTCACGGACTCCAGGGAGAGAGAACAAGGCCATACCCGGAAGCAAGCCCCATCTGAGAACTAGCACCATGCGTGGACTGATGTAGGACTGAGGACAGCTATACCCAAACATTTCCCCAGGAGTGAGTACCATTTGCAGACTGTGGGGAGAGAGAACAAGGCCACACCAGGAAGCAAGCCCTGTCTGGGAAGCAGTACCATGTTGGGTTGCCACCAGACTGGGAACAGCCAGACCCCAGCCTTTTCTCAGGAGTCAGCACCATTTAAAGACTGTAGGGAGAAAGCATAAGGCCACACCAGGAAGCAAGCCCAGTCTGAGAACTAGCACCATAGATGGGCCACTGCAGGATTGGGGACAGCCAGACTCAAGCCATTCTCCATGAGTCAGTCCCATTTGTAGACTGTGGGGAGAGAGAACAAGCCCAGTAACAAGAAGCAAGCCCATTCTGGAAGCCCGTGCCATGCATGGACTGCCAAAGACTGGGAACAACCAGACCCCAACCCTTTCTTGCATGCAACCTGGCGAACAAGAAGGACCTATCCTCTCCCTCCTTAAGCAACCGGCTTATCTGGAGAAACACAAGCTGTGATGATAGCTGTTGAGGTGAAATGCAATTGGATGTCTGCGATGCTATGGTTTCACTAACCTTATAAGCCTAGGGCCAGTGGTCTGATCATAGGTTCAGAGGATAGTGATATACAGTATAATATTTAGGAAGGTGAGAACTCTTCTGAGGGTTGCAGTCATTATTGATTCCCTATTGTCTTGTTTTGAGGTCCTATATCATTTTCATTGTTTTTTTTGGGGGGGGTTGGATTTATTATGTTTTGTTTGTTTATGTCAAATCTGATGGCAGGCACAGCTATTTCAAAGATAGCAAGGCATATTATGGTAACAATTTTGGATTTACTATTGGCTTGTTTTGAAGTCCTTTATTGCATTCATTGCTTTGGTTTTATTGTTTCTATTCTATTCTGTTGTTTGACTTTTACTATGTCCAAAGTTATCTCCAGCTATTTTGGAGCAACAAAAGGCATTATAGTAACTACTGTTTATTTCATAATGTTTTGAAGTCCTCTATCACTTACACTGGTTTGTTTTGATTGGTTTTGTTGTGTTTTATCCTCTTCAAAATAAAGTTTTTTAAAAAAGAAATGTAGTATATTTTTATTGTTTTATTTCTTTGAAAAAAGATTTTTTATATTTAAACATCATCAGGATACAGGAAGTTCTTGAGACAAGGAGAGTAACAGTACATACAATTTAGTGTCAGATGTTTCCAAAGATATACTTGGTTGAACTTTTCCTAGGCTCTTGATCCTAAGAATGTGGTTACTCTGAGGTTTTCTTATATTGTTTACTATTTCATGAAAGTTAAATGCAACATATATGTTTTCTTAAACATAATACATGTTGAATATCCTTAATACAAAAATTCAAACCTCAAATATTCTCATATCAGGAACTTTTTGGGCAAGGACATGATGCCAGCTTTGTAAACCTGACCCCAGATGATGGACCATAGTCAAGATGCAAGCATAATAAATATTTGGTATAAATGTTTTCAGGTTATTGATGTAAGGAATATCTCAAACAAATGAGTTTTATGTTTGGACTTGAGTCTCATTCTTAAGATACTTCATTATGCATATACAAAATAAGAAAAGTTTCTGGCCCCAATCATTTTCCATAAGATATTGAATTTGTATTTCAATTTTAATTATTATGAGATCTTTCTTCCTTTAATAACAATTACAAAGCAGAAAAAAGAAACCACAAAAATTCATAAATATATGGAAAATTAAACAGTACCCTCCTTAACAACCAATAGATCACAGATACAATTAAAGTAGAAATTAAACAGCTTCTAGCATAAAATAATATCCCAGGTGCAACATACTAAAACAGGATTCAATGAAAGTAGTTTTAAGCGAGAAATATATAGCAGTCAACTTTCATACCAAGAAAACACAGTAAGTTCAAATAAACAATCGAATTGTGAACTTCAAACTTCTAGGAAAAAAAAAAACAAATAAAACCTAAAGTTCATATGATGGAAGAAATTATAAAGATGAGAGCATGAATTAATGCAATCGAGACTATAGAAAGAATCAGAAAAAGAAAGAGTTGGTTCTTTGAAAGATAAAATATATCTCTAAGCATTTATTCAATCTGAGAAAAAAAGCAATAAAATTTTTAAATCAATGCAATTAGGAAAGAAAATGTTGAAATCACAATGAATTATGCAGTAATTCATAAGTTTAAGAATATCTATTTTGAAAACCTGTATTATAGCAAAGTATGAAAAGCAGAATAAATGGACAGATTGCAAGATACATATGAACTGGAAAAGATTAATTAAGAAAATATAGAAATTATAAATAAAAAGTATCAGTCAAAAAAACTAAAGAGGTAATTAAAACTTACCAACAAAGAAAATTCCCGACCATGATGGATTCACTCCTGAATTATACAAGAGATTTAGAGAAGATGTAATGGCACTACTCCTCAAGCTCTTTAACAAAATTGAAAGAGAAGCAATATTCCCAAAGTCATTCCTAGAAGCAAGTTTTACTCTGATACCAAAACCACAGAAGGACTCAGCCAAGAAGAGAACTACAGGCCAGTATCCCTAATTAACATAGATGCAATAATCCTGAATAAGATACTGGGCAACAAAATGCAGCAAGTCATTTATAAGATTATACACCACACCACAGTCAAGCAGGAGTCTCCCTAGTGGTACAGGGGTGTTTTAAAACATGCAAATCAACAAATGTAATACTCTATATCAACAGAGCCAAGGGCAAAAATCAAATGGTCACTTCAAGAGATAGAAAAAACATTTGTAAAATACAGCAAGCATTCATGATAAAAACCATATAGAAAATTGGAGTAGACAGTTTTTTATCATATCCAATTAAAGCCATCTATAACAAACCAATAACCAACATCATAATAAATTGCCAAAATTTGAAAACTTTTTCTCTAAAAGCAGGAATAAAATGAGGATGTCGATTATCACTACTTCTATTCAATATAGCTCTTTAAACATTAGAGCTATAAGAGAAAAAAGGAATAAAGATAGAAAATAAAGAGAAGACAAGAGAAAAAAGGAATAAAGATAGAAAATAAAGAAGCTAAACTGTCATTATTTGCAGAGGACATAATGCTACATAGAGGACCGCAGACTTCACCAAAAGGCAACTGGATTTGATAACCTAATTCAGGCACATAAAATTAATAGTATTCCTGTACACAAATAACAAAATTATTGAATGTGAAGTCTGAGAAACTATATATTTTCAATAGCATCAGGAAAAATGGAACATGTTCACTCTGTTGGTGATTTACTTTGCTATACAAAATCTTTTCAATAACATGAGATTCTGGTTGTTGGTTCTTTGTAATATTTCCTGTGCAATTGAGGTTTTCTTCATAGTCTTCCTCTACTTATGTCAAGAATTCTACCTCTACTATCTTCCAGAAGATTTAGTGTTTCTATTTTCATATTTAGATCTTTGACAGTTTGATTTTCATTTAATGCACAGTGAGAGACATAGATCTAGTTTTAGTTTTTGGCATGTGGGAAGCCACCTTTTTCCAGCACAATTTATTAAAGAACTATCTATCTTTCAGTGAACATGTCTGGTCATTTTGTCAAAGATAAGGTGGCTAAGTGTGTTTGGATTTGTTTATGCATCCTATAATCTGTTCCACTGATCCTTGTGTTTTTTTCCAGTTACTATTCTGTTTTATAATATAGCTCTGTAATTAAATTATATTTAATTTTATGTCCTGAATTATGATGCACCCTGTCTTGCATTTGTCACCTAGAATTGCTTTTCCTATTCTAGGTCTCTTTTGGTTCCAGATGAATTTTAGGAATATTTTCTCTACTTCCATAAGGTATGCCATTGTTATTTTGTGCTCAGTAATTATCTTCCAAAGGCAACTATGAAAGTGGGAAAAGTAGAGTTGCTTTGTTGGAGAAACCTAATGAACACTACCTCATTTCTGTGGATATATTTTACAACATCAGCAATAGTGCGCACCTTGTCTATCATGATGAGAATAGTACCTTGTTCTTCCTGAATTCCTCTTTCAAGAACACCATAACTTGGGGCTGGGGATTTAGCTCAGCGGCATAAGCACCTGCCTTGCAAGCAGGCGGTCATGAGTTCGATCCCCGGTACCGATAAAAAAGAAAAAAAGGGAAAAAAAAAAAGAACACCATAACTCCTGTCTAGACATGGGAAAATTTGTAAACCAAAATTGATGAATGTTTGACAATTATTTCATCAGTAATTTTCAAAATGAAAAAGATCTTTAAAAATAACAAAAATCAGAGAAACTACTAAAGACCATAAGAAGACAAATAGTGAATGACAATTAAACTTTTTTATTTATTGTGAACCTGGAGTAGAAAAGCATATTAGAAAAATTTAGTATAATTCAAATACAACGTGGTTTAGTTAAGAATATTGTAATAATATGAGTTTTTTATTGTACAACATACAGCAAAGTAAACTTTTAACAACAGAAGACATGTGAAGTCTCCAAATTTTTTTTGAAATATATTTGCTATTTTTCTGCAATCCAAATATATTCTTTAAGTTTATTTAAATTTTTAAAAAAAGTTTTCTGTGATAATTGATTAATTGAGGAGGAGCCGGAGGTGGCTACTTTAGTTTGGAGTTAGGAAAACATTTTCTGAAGAAGTGGTATTTGAACTGAAATAAATCCCCTGAGGCAAAAATCTGCAGGAAGGTCAGACTGGGTAGAGAGAACAGCAGGTGCAAATGCTTGAACAGGAACAAGACACTGGTGTTTAAGAATAGCAAAAAGGCCAGTGTAACACATAATGTATGAGTAGGGAAACTGGTGAAAATGTGAGCAAAGAAAAAAAATCAAGAGAGTAGGATATATAGGGTTTTGCATCTACATGGCTGTTTCCCATGCTAGAGTAAAAACTATTTCAGCATAGCACATACAACATCATTTTGTGCCAAAACTTTAGCATATTGAAAAATAGTTATGTTATGAATGACTGAATTTAAAATTAAATAAAGTAACATAAACAATAGTATACTTGTAAATATTTAGTAATTGCATCTTGATAGGAAAATAAAGCCCAGGTTTGTAGTCTTGACCAGTTTTATAGGTATGAATAATCCCCCATGGCAAGCCACCAATGCAATATCACCAAATGAGACTTCAGAAAGAGATGTACACTATAAGCTCTCAAAATGTAGCACAGCTCAAGCACATTACTGTACATAGATCAGTTAGGATCTGTCTCAATAAAATTATACAATTTTCAGTTGACTACAATTCCAATAAATTGTTCAATCACAAATGAATGTAGCCCAACTTTTTAAGAAAAATTTGTGAAACATTATTAATTTCTTAAATTACAAGTCAAATAAATCTACCTGGAAGACAGTTAAGTTGATATGGACTTCAGCGTGCTTTCTATATTTTCTACCAACGTTTACTTGCCCAAATTAAAATCCTCATGTATTTTGAAAATCAGAACCTCCTCTATTTCTATCAAAAAACATCAGTTTCAAATCCTTGACTGCTCAATGTCAGTAACTTAGTAATTTATAGCAATGAATCCCCCTTCTGGCTACTTAATCGGGTTGGAATGTCCATTGTGAATGAGGTCTTGGATTATAGCCAGTATGCTAATATTAAAGCAGTCTTCCTGGAATTGAAAACTGCTTCCCTGGATGCAGCAGACAATGAAGGAGAACAAACAATAAAGCAGCTTCTCTGTGAATTACTGATTCAATAAAACGGAAGGATCCAAGGCTGAAGGAATGGCATAAGAATACAAAAAGGCAACAACTCCAAGAAGTTTTTCTAGCTGAAGGATATGGAAAGCTATAGTTTTTGCAAGTCATTTGGAAAATGTGCTTTTGCATAGACTTGCAGTCATCATTCAATGATTCAAAATGTGAAACATATAGCACATGTAAGTAATGAAGATCATATATCAATGATATACAGTAACCTAACAAAAAGACCAGTAGTGTGGTTTCTGAAGGAGATAGAAACACAGCTCTTGTCAGAGCTTTATAGTGACATCACCTATAAAGACTCACAATCTGAAAAGTACCCTCCAGGTAACACTATTATCCCATAAAAAAAGTTGGAGGTGAACTTAAAGAGTAAAACTGTAAGGCTGAGCCATATAAAATCATCACTTTTTTGTGCATCAAAACTACAAACATTGCCAAACCTGATGTTGCACACTTATAATTCCAGCACTCTGAGGCACTGAAGCAGAAGAATCACTAATTCTAACCCAGTCTGGAAAATTTTACAACTTAGCAAGTTCATGTCTCAAAATAAAGAAACGTCTGAGGGTGTTAATGTAGCTCTGAGCAAAGGCCCTGTTATCAATTACTGGTACTACAAAAGAAGTACAGATGTCAAACACCTTCAATCTATTGTAGCCAAAAATCATTATAAGTAACAAAACAAAAATTTTTTTTTTCTTTCAGACAATCTATGCTTTAATTAGATTTACTGATAAGGAAAAACTTGCTTCCAGAAATTGCCATCCTGAACACAAGTCTTCCAAAGCCAGATTCTATCCGGTCTCCATTTCACCACACTGCATTTTAAAATGTCACTCAGTTTGTTAATAACCATCTATAAATGGGGCCCCTACATTTTATATGTGGTTTAAAAATAAGTACCTCAAAATTTATGAGCAAATCAACCACATTGCTTTTTTTAAAAATTATACTGACAAGAATTCATGATACTATTATCAAGATCACCTGGGAATATTAGTAAAATGTATATTCCTAGATCAAATGCCTGGTGATTCTCACACATGAGGTTTGTAACAAGGTTCAAATTCTGTAATAATTAAGGTGATACTGACACATGTAGCTCTGGAAAAGCACTAAGAAAACGCTGAAACAAAAAAAAAATAGATTGCTCTGATGAAATGGATTTTTTTCCCCTGGGCAGGGTTGTTTGGTACAACACAGATACACTTGAGTCTGAGTACTGAGTTTTGGTGATACAAATAGGCAGCTCACAATGATGGATAGGCTGATGTGAGGTACATATCCATAGACAACTGGCTCAGACAGCATCTTCAATTCAGCCTGTACATAGAACATCTGCCAGGGGTTTGAATAAATTGGAGTCAAGTCTTTCACTCCTTCCCACTTTCTAACACTCCCTCATCTCCAGTATCACCAGCTCCCATTTTCTATTCTCCTTTTTTCTTGAAGCCAGCAGCTGCCATTAAGTAAGTGTGACCAATCAGGCTTATGTAGTGGAAGAAACATCCAGGAGATAAAAGTCAGCTTTCACAGTTATAAAAGGTTTTATTACAATAAAACATTATTAAAATTACTTGTTAAGAAAGCTAATTAATATTTCAAAAGTGAAGTAAACAGGAAATAAAGATAAGTAAAATATAAAATAATCATCTATTCTGCTTCAGAATTATATTCTATTTTCTTCTGCCATTAGTAAATTGGCCTTTTATTTGCTTATATAATTTAATGAATTTTGTTTGTATGTTCTCAAAAATATCGTGCACTTTCTCAACGTCAGTCATTTGAAACTTTACAGGAATTATGGGACTTGTCCACCTATCTCTCCTTTCTCCCTAGCCTCCAAAAGACACACACATGCACACACACATAAATCAATTCTGTTTTGCTATAGGTTTACAATCCCTCACTTATAGGACCTAGAGAGTGGAGATTTAAAATTTTCCCTCATTCAGCATTACTTCACAGATCACCAGGTACTATTTGCATACTGTAAATATTTACAAGATATTCATAACAGATCACTAACACATTTATTTCAGAAATTACCCAAACAACCATATAAAAGATATAAAAGGGACAAAATGGAAGATTTCATTTCTGAGATTTTTTTTTGCACTTACATTGTAGTACAAAAGACAGACATTAAACATTTAAATGACATTATGATGAGTATTATAAAATGCAGAATAGCATTAAAATATTATAGTAGTGAGAAATAACTTTATCTAAGTTCAAGAAAGACAGCCATGATGAGCTGCTTAGCATACTGGGGGAGGCTATAGAAGCAGAAGGAAAGAGTGTTAAGAAAATAATTAAGCATATAGGGTCAGATATCAGAAGGTCAAGTAGTATTTACAGTCCCCAATGAAACATGGAAACTAATATAGAATAATAATATTAACTGAGTTCACTCCAGTTTTTGTCCACAATTTGTCAAATATATACTACTGTATACAGAATGTTTATATTCAAAATCATTTTTGCAATTGCCTAAAGTTGATGGTTTTATTCAGTATAAATTTGAGTGTAATATTCTCTAATTAGTATATATGGTTCTATAGTAATGAAGTTTCCTGAGTATTTGTGTAGCAATTAATAGTAATACAATGAGCTAAGAAATATACTGTTGAATCGTTTTGCCCCCACTCATGTTAATGTATGTGTAAGAATATCTGGATCCCAGTGATTCTAAGAAAACATTATATTTCATGCAAGAAGAATGATTTTTTGTAGTTTACTGGTAATTTAACACAGTTTAGTATCTAAAGTTTTGTCTAAATAGTGATTTATTTACCCTTAGTTGATGTGCATTTACATTGTCCATTTATATCCTAGGTATCTCAACATATACCTGTGTAAATATACCTGACTGCTGTCACTATTTTAAAATGGCAAGAAAATAAACAGCAAATTGAGTCTACACCACTCCCCTTCAGCACCAGATCACAAAGTGAGTTAGGATGGTATGAGGCTGTACACACTGCTCTCTTTAATTGGTTCCAAATTTTGACTTTGTCATCTTGCCATCCCCAGTCTGAAAATACAGTTCACAAAGTCATCATCAAATTTATGGATATTAAAAATATATGACCTAGGACTCATTTCAATAGTGTTTACATATCAGTAATCTGATATACAATATATATATATATCTATACTAGCTACCTGAGTTTAAAGACTGTATTCAGAAAACCAGTCCAAATAAACCACTCCCATAACAAAACCTAAACTTCGAAAAGATAAGAATTTCTTGAAACTTATCACATAAAATACATGAATTCTATAGTTATTAAGGGCGTACTGTTATTAATATATTCTAAAATATTTTTACTTTTTTAAAGAAAAAAACTTTTGCTAAAATATTGAAATATTTTTTACAGAATGTATAACAGTTTTATAAATCATAAATAGACAAAGCAATATGAAATAAACTTAAATTGAATACACTCACATTTCCTTTAGGAGTAGTCTAATTTTCAAAAAGATAAGGAATGATGCTTAACAAAATCTCCTGAATTCATTATTCCCAAAATATCATTCAAAAATGAGAACAACTGAAATTTGCTCATCCTTCAAGAGAAGTCTGTTGCTTCTCATTTTGGCAGTAGTAATTTAGCTTGGTTCTTGTTATTCACTCTGATTCACTTCGTAGGTTATGTACTCTCCTGGGTGCTTGATAAATGCTTGCTGTTGGACTGACTGACAACTGTGTTTGATCTCCTGAGCACCATGGTTGTGAGCACAAACAGAATCATAGATGATAGAAAGAAGAATATCATGGATTTAGGAAGTAGAGCAGGGCAGGGAAGAGGGTAGCGCTTATCAAAGAGCTCAGACACTGAGTCTAATGTGCCATTTAAATCCATACCTGTATATTACTTGGAAACATGGCCAGGGACTTAGTGAATTGGAGGTAAACTAAAATAAGTTATAGATGGTGTTATAATTAGATAAAGTAAGATTCTTCATTGATCATTTTTTTCTGCTCAAATATGTTTATAAATTTCAAGATGCAAGCAACACTGTAGTAGAAAACTGTAGGCCTCCAAATATAATAAGTATTCATGATCACTCTCCAAAAACCCAGTTTTGTGCACTGGCGGGTCATATGGTTACAGATAAGAAAATTTTTCCCTGGGAGGAACACAAAAATCAGTCCTACCATTGAAATGTTTTATATATATATATAACCTGCATTAATAATGGCTAATTTTCTGTATTCTCATGTCTTCACATCTTGAATCTCCAGGCTTCAATGACCCTAGAGACTGCACCTCTCTTCAGCTTCTTCCTGGAGATAGCCAATTATTATCCTGGTAGCATGACTTTCCTAGACAAATCAATCAGCACAGACTATAAAGTATCAAGTAAACTTTATCAGATTCTTATACATTGGGGCCATATTTCCTTCTAATACTCAATGGCCAGCTACTATGCAACTAAGAAGAGCCCTAAGGCTCCAGAGCCTGACAAAATTATTCTGTCTAGCCAACACTACACTGTTTTATGCTGTATCACTTATTCCTTCCTGCAGAAACCATAAGAAATGCTTTTCTTGCTCACTCCCCCCCCCAAGCATTCGGCCTTTTAACAAGCCCTCATGCTTCCCTATGAACCTTGCATGGTTTGCTATGCCTCATATTTCTAAGGACCTGTCAGTAAGACAAAATCATTCCTTTGAGTCAGTAATTTCTGAACATGACTAACACAATACTGGTTGCCGTTAGAATACAATATCATCAAAACACTATTTATTTTCAACCAAGGCTTCTGAGAACATCTGGGTTTAGTGATGGGTATAGGTGTGTTGCTAACCAATGCTGCAAACATTTATAATGTATAGTCCAATAAAAAGAATTTTTCATAGAAAAGAGGAGAAAAAGACTATGAAAAAAATGTAAAAACTGGAATTTATGTATATTGTGAGTATGAAATACAATAATTTTAGATCACTTATAAAAAGTAAACATGAATAACAACATTCAATAATCTTTCAAGCAATATGTCTATCCACATGAATCAGATTCTATTTATCATTTTTCTTTAGCCCATTTTTACAACCATACAGATAAGTTTTAGAGCATGTGGTTATAAACATCTTTACTCAGAACATATTGATGGAGGTGGTTGAAAAGTGTTATACTTCAGAGAATTAGACTGAATACTTGGTTTAATAATTTTATCTTATGAAAAATAATTGGTCATGTTAAAGTTTTAAATCATTATAAACATATATGTTTTAAGAATCAAAACAAGTCAGGGTGTGGTCTTTCACATCTATAATCTCAGCACTTGGGAGGCTGAGGCAAGAGGATCACTGTGAGTTTGAGGCCAGCCTGAACTCTGTGGTGAAACTGTGTCTCAAAAAGAAAGAGAAAGAGACAGAGATAGAGACAGAGACAGAGACAGAGACAGAGACAGAGACAGAGACAGAGACAGAGACAAGAGAAAGAGATAGAGAATCAAAAATCAGTATTGATATTGACTATGCATAATATTTTAAGACACATTTTCCTATTTTTTGTAAGTAGATTTATGATTTTGAAATGGTAGTTAAATTACATAGGGTTTTGTTATATAAGGAAGAAGAGTAAACTAAACAGGATAATTTTATTTCAGAATATGAAGTATGATATAATTCTCGCCTCTCTCAGCATACAAGGTGCCAATGATTTACACGGGCTCATTTTTACAAAGAATATTTACAATGTAATTACATGCTTAGCAATTCCTATAATGGAGGCCTACTTAAACCTAGAGTAACCAGCTAAACAGTTAGATTCTCTATCTTCCTATCAGGCACATATCTCACAGAAATTATTGAATAGACAAGACAGATGTCTTGTCTTTTCTTTTTATTGTTGCTTTCCTCATGTTTATTAGGTCTCTATGTGTGTGTTGTTAGTGTGCTTAATATTTCAAAATGCATTTGTCACATATGTGAGTCAGTTTCAGTTATTATTCAGTGGATCAAACTAACAGAGAAAGCAAAAACAACAAAATCTAGAAATTTTAATTATAAAAATACTTAGTGATACAGAGTTTCTATAGAGTTTCACCCACACGATGGTATTTTTCTGAGAAAGCCTCCCCTGAAATGTTGCAGCTGTGGAGCCTGATGAAAATCCAGAGCATCTGCACTGTGATAGACATTTATGGCTAAGGTCCTGCTGCTGGCCTACTGGTGGGACAGAAGAATGTCCACCAATGACTTCAAGAACATTCTTCAAACATTCCAGAATCATAATGACTGACCCCATGGGAAGACATGTTTACCATGGCATTGTAGCAGATTGTTACATTTTCCTGCTTAGTTGATGTGTAATCAAATGGAATGGTATTCATTACAAAGTCATATTTTGTATTTGTCTAAGAAATAAATATACATAACAAAAATCTATTCCTAATGCACAGCTAAGAAATCTGACAGGCCTATTGTCCCAGCAAGGTATCATTGTGATAATTAAAAAAAAAAAAAAAATAACAGGGCAGAAAGGAGAACAAGTCACAAATTCTACCTTATAACAAATGCTTGGTGATTGAAAAAAATGAGGTTCTCTCTCTCTCTCTCTCTCTCTCTCTCTCTCTCTCTCTCTCTCTCTCTCTCCCCTCTTTCTCCTTCTCCCTTTCTCTCCTCTGTCACTCTTTCTGTCTCTCTCTTTTAGAAATAGTCAGAGAGAGTGTATATAATATTTCCACATGCATTTTTGCCTATGTGAATTGCATTTCAATCACCACAATAACTCTTTAGTTAATAATAATAACATCAATAATATTTTTAATAACAAATATTTATTGATTACTTTCTACATGCCGAGTAGTGAATTTTACATACATTAATGCAGCTCAAAAAAGCTAAGTGATAGAAGATATTATAGGCTCCACTTCTGAGTTGAACAGACAGACACAGAAAACATTTAAATTTCCCAAGAGCTGCAAAGGTGAAGATATCCATGCATGCCATGTACGATATAGTTGGAAATTTCTGTAAGAAGAAAGAAAAATCAAAATAGAGTCAAATTGACAGCCACGTTCAAATGTGTAAATATCATTCATAGAAGTAATTAAATTGGATCTCCGTGGCTTCAAGATTTACTGCCAAGTGCAGTGAGTGGAGATGAAAGGATGGGATCCTGACCTGTTCAAGATTTAAATACATTGCCTCAAGAAATTATGAATGCTCTCACCATCATAGGATAATTCAAATAAATGTAGTTAACGATCAGGTAGAATGAAATGTAACAAATTATCCAATCTTTTGAACCTCAATGATCTGGATATGAATCCTTGCTTTGCCTCTTATGTACCATCTGACCGTGAGGAAGGTACTTTCACATAAGCTCAATGCAATGCACCACATGACAAAGATGCTAAGGTCACTCTCAAAGGAGATTTATATTTAGCACATTTCTAAAGTGTCAAATTGTACTATTACCAGACTATGTACATACAAAAATAATAAACGTGATGGATTTTCCCCTTTATTATTTTTGCTTTTAGATGGACATCATTAATGGAAATTCTATGAAAATTGCGTATATAATGACAGCATGGAAAGATCAATTGAGTTTATATTTAGGAAATTCTGATTTTTCACAGTTGCTTTCAGGCAGCAGAAGCCTAAACATTTGGCTGCAGTGAGGATGAGTAGCTTCCTCACTATTAAGGGCATAGTGCCTAACATTTTAATTACTGGTTCCCCAGCTTTCCCTCTAGAGTGATTCATTTGCAGAAGATACTTTTCGTGATTTTTCTCAATACTTACATTTGTCTGTTGTGACATATTTTCCCTAAAATAAAGCTTCAAGTTTGCTCTACATACTGTGTCAGCTGGAGGAGTATAAAATACACCTCTCACAATTCAGCTGGTCCAATAGAGTGACTGATTTTCTTTTCCTAGCTGTTGTATAAATTGGCTGCTTCTTGAGTGTATTAGAACTAGTTTATATTTTGTAGCATTTAATCATTTAGGAGTACTCAAAAGCAACCAGAAGAAACAGGAAGATGATAGTATTCATTCTTCTTCCTGAAGATAAAGACACAAAATTTCTTCCCTACATTTCATTCTGTAGTTTAACAGGTGAGAGCAACTGTAGCAGACTTTGATTCTGAGTTTGCAATTAAGTATTCAGAAACGTTCTCTAAAGCTTTCTTATTTGATTACTTCCTACCTTAAATTTTGGTTTTCCTATTTTCTTTGTTTTAATCTCTCCTTCCTGTGCATGAAAACAATCTTTCACCTTATCAACATCATACCAAAGAAAAGGTTCTTCTTGTATGATAACTTATTTAGTGCTAAATATATTTTATTACTAAAGCAAACAGGATAAGAAGATACACACTGGAGAAACAAGAGTGTAGAATTTGAAATATATAGGTTTCGCCTCCTCACCAATCTCAAACCGCACGTTTTATTTGTTTTCTTAATCCCTTCAATTGCAACAAATTTATTTTGAGCTCATAAATCAGCTTACTTTAATAAGTCCTATAAATTTATGTTTAAAACCAAAGACAGTATTTTTTATTTTCTAGGGAAAGCCCCAAATTTTTAATCATAAATATCTTATGAAAAATGTCACACAGAGCATTAAATTCACACAGTAAATATTCATACTTGGGATACCCATTATTTTGAAAGAGTTTAGAAAAAAGATGATAGCATCATAGAAAAAACAATGGCAATACTTTCCTCCAACTCTTAATGGAAATTGTCCTGCCCTTTGTCAAGCAAAAGGGGATTGTGGCTTCAGTTTAAGCTTTAGGACATCAACAAGGGCACAATTCTGTGTCAATCACCACACTCTGAATTGATTCAATTATTCTACACCAAATTATTTAGCTTCTTGCATTCCTTTTTCCAATTCTCACACTTATATATCAAAAATGTATAATATAAATGCTAGTTCTGCTTACTTATAATTAAACAATACATATGCCATACCTACCACTGCCCTATAAAGAAGCATCAAAATAGTTAATGAATTTATTTAAGTCAAATGGGGAAATCAGATTATTTCAACTTGATACTTGGGCAAACTAAGTAGCCTCTAGAAAACAACCAAATCGTGAAAATTAGGAAAAACTATCTTAATTACTTGGTATTGCATTTTCGTTACCAACTAAAACTCACACTTGGGTCCAGGGTAATTATTACAAGCCTCAAAGAAATTTCACACTTCTAGAACACTAAGTTTCTCTTCACCCTTGGATTTTCTTGCACATTTACTAAAGGACTATTTTCCTCTTCCGTGTGTTGGCTTGCCACAAATGAATGTAAAGAGAAGTTTATGCCAGATCAGGGATTTAGCTCAATGGCATAAGCACCTGCCTGGCAGGTGTAAGGTTGTGATTTCAATCACTGATACAAAAAAAAATTACAGAAGTAGCCAGTCTTTTGGCATTTGCAACCCCTGAAAGAGAAACACTGTCAACCACTATCAAAATGAATTTAAATTGTCTTTTCTATGACATGGTTATTTTGTCTCTTTCCCATTCCTTTAATTTAGTTTATTTTACAAATAAAGTATAAATTTTAATATGATAGCTCAAGATGGTTCTTTTAAGGGTGCCAGGTGACATGGCTTAGTGTCTGATCTTCATTTTATTTAAAAAGTTTAATTTTCACTGAGCCAGCAAGTCTCTTATTCCAGACCCAAACAAAGAGCTACACAGGCACAAGATATTTGTCTTATGTATAACCATCTGATTCGAGTAACTTTCACCTACATCTAAATCTGTCCTCATCTATGAAACCACCCTATGAAATGGAGCTAAGAGAGCAAGAATCACCAGGGCACATGGGGATTCCCTGGGTTATTTCTGAGAGTATGTTGCACATCTTACAAGAAGACTGTGGTCAACCAACTGATAATCTCTTCACAAAAAACATAATCTTCTTTAATCTTAAGTACCAGAAAAACTTTAAATAAAAATTTTTTTTTTCCATATCATACAATTTGGGTGTTGATAGTCTAGTTTGGTCTTGCACTGTTAGAAGAAATAAGAAACACAACTGTTTTTCATTCTTTGCAATATAGTTGTCATCTCAGCTTATAGGCCCTATGAGATACAGAATTAGATTGTTCTGTCTTCTCAGAAATTGCTGTGTCCTGTCTATATCAGAATAAATTTCCCTCATGTGTCAACAAAAGAAAAAGAGATAGTATATTATGAATCTCTGAGCCTATTGCCAAGACTCACAAGTATATGTTTCAATAGTAATTAGAAAATCTTTCCTTTTTACTATAGTTTAAGAAATTTTAATATTTTTGTATATTATAATATTTTATTTCTCCCTCTAATGCTTATCTGTATATTTTGAAAATGTTTATTTTATGTCTTCCAAAATAGCATCACTGTTTTTGCTTTGATTTTTCACAGTTACTTCAATAACATTATATACTAAAAAAACTAACAAGAAGTAAAATCTAAAAAGAAATCTATGCATTGCTTTGCATTTAACTGGTTTTAAAACTTTAAAGCTAATGGCTACATTTTAAGTTAACAAGATTGAGACTGATGATTCCCAAAATATACATATTGAAGTTTTGAAAAAAATCATCTCTCTAAATGGCAATTGAAAGTAACAAAAATGAACAAAATGCATAAACAGTTATACTCAGAATTGACAAATTAATGATGTTTTCAGTATGGCTATACATTGTAAATATTCTCCTAGTTATATCTTATGTCAGTTTGTATATTTTATAACCTTTAGCAGATTTCATCATTAAATAGGTTACCCGCTTGTTTGTTTTCCTTCTTAGACTTAATTCTCAAAACAGAAGCCAGGCCTTCCTTTTTTGGCTCACCATTCATTTTGGCAGGTGGTTATCATCGTGGGTCATCTGGCACCTAAAGCACAAAGATAGTTTGCACAAAGAATATGAAAAAGTCACTGAAGTCGGTCAACTCAAGGTTCTAACTCATTATGAAAAGCAGAATGCATATGCTGGGTCTTTTTAATAAAAAGTGTACTCTGAAGATATTCAGACAGAATAAAGGAAAAGTAGTCATTGTCACCAAAAAACCATTCAGGTTTGAAAAAATCCAAAATATGGTGTGATTCTGTGTTGATCAAACTATTGTCCATCATCACTGTGGGAGTAATATCAACTTAGACACAGCATGAGAAAAATACTACAGAATATGTTCTCCAGCTGTCATTGATCCAGGTGATTCTGATATCACCAGAAGCATGTAGAATAGGCTGGTGAGAAAACAAATCACACCCAGTTTCTATTTAATACAGCTTGCCAGAGCTTGTTTTATTTTTTTTAAAAGTAGCTAAGCTGATTCTTCTGAAATGTAAGTCAGATAATGATATTTCTCTGCTCAAAATTCTCCAACAGTACGAGTTTGATATAGTAAAAGAAATTCCACATTCAAAAATATTTAAAAGACAAATTTATTGAAAGGGCTATATAGAGAGGGTATAATCTTAAGAAAATGAGTCAGGAACAGTGAAACAAGCAGGAACTAGCAAGAGCTTCTACTGTAAGCAGAAAGGAGAATGGTGGAATAGGTACATGGAGGGGAAAACAGAACATACTATTATTATCATGAGGGTAAGAATCACAAATATTTCTTTAACATATAAACACACCTTTCATCGTGCCGCATTGCTTTGTTATTCCACTAGTCCTCCCTGCTAAAATTGTCTTTTTCAAGCTCCTGCATCATGCCCTAGGCAACTTTTCTCCTCATACATTTTATGTATGCTTACCTCTAAATTCAATGATATTGTCTCAGTCATGAATTGTTCTCACTGACTCACTTATTTTAGGACTTTGCTCAAATATCATGTTTATTCCTTGACCATTTCATTAAAATTATTTGCTTTACACACCTATCAAACTCTTTATTCTTTGGCATGTCTACTTGTTCTCTATGTAAATTACCTCCAATAAGAATATATTAAAGATTTATTGTTAAAAGGAGGTAATGCAAATATATATATATAAAATTTTTAGAAAAAGAGGTAGCAATAAAACATTCAATAGTGAAAACACTTTTCTTTAATTAAAATATTCATGATTTACATATAGCCAAATGACACACTCGTCTATAATCAAAAACATTTTGAAGTGGTGGAATTTTGAGTTTTTTGAATCTTAACCCTCCAATGTATACCAGAGGTCACATGCAGCCTACATGGAGTAGTATGGAAAACATTACTGCATTAGCTATATTGTGCATGACTAGCAGGGCATAACTACAGCTGGCAAGAAATTTTAGATGTCTGGAATGTGCAAAGAAATGGATTCTAGGGGGCTGGGGGTTTCACTCAGGAGAATAAGCACCTGCCTGGCAAGTGCCAGATCGTGTGTTTGATCCTTGATATCATAAAACAAAGTAATGGATTCTATTGGCCACAGATTTAGTGCCTATATTGAAACAAGAAACTATATGAAGCAAACTTTGTGTCAAAAGAAAAATTTGGTGTATCTGACTGTCATAAAATCATTTGTACTATTTTCAGTTATGATCATTGTAGGAATGATGTAGGAGGAGTCCTATGGAAAAAAATTTTTGGTTATTATTACGAGTTTAAGAAAAATTTTGGATTTTTTTTGTTTCTGTGTAGTTAAATGTCAAGATTAAAATGTTTTTTTTTTTTTTCCCCTGGGGTATTTTCTTAAAGTACACGTTTTGAGGAACTGAGAACTCTGAGAGATATGCCTTGTTAAAACTCCAGTTCTCATAACCCTTTGCTCTCTCATAGACATGACAGGACAGCTGTGTGCCACGACCTTGAGACTTTAAAAATGTGAAACAATAAATTTATTTGCTATTCCTACTTCTTTATCTGGAAGGTATGCATTTATCTCAGATGACCTCTTTTGGTTGTGTCTTTAAATATAGGAGATCTGATTTTTTTCAATTCTTCATATATCCTAGATTTTAATCCTTTATCTGATAAACAACTGGTTCCACCCTGTGGATTGTTTTTTAGCCTCTCTTGGTGATTTCTTTGCTGTGCAAAAGATCTGCAATAAGATGAGATCCCAATTGTTAAGTCTTTCTAGTATTTCCCATGCAGTCACAGTTTTGTTCAGGAAGTTTTTTCCCATACCTGTGTATTCAAGAATTCTACCTGTCTTACCTTTCAGCAGATTTAATGTTGCTGCTTCAATACTTAGATATTTAATACATTTTGGTTTTAGTTTAACGGGTGGTAATAGATGTGGGTTCTAGTTCAATCTTTGAAAAGCCAGTTTTCCCAGCACCGTTTATTCAAAAAGCTACCTTCCAGTGAAATTTTGGCCTCTTTGTCAAAAATAAGGTTGCTGAGTATGTTTGGATTTGTTCTGCATCTTTAATATGTTCCATTGAACTCTGGTTTATTTATTTATTTATTGCGACCACCATGCTCTTTTTACCAAAGTAGCTCTTCAGTACAATTTCAAGTTAGGGATTGTGATACCCCCTGCCTTGCTTTTGTTGCCTAGAATTGTTTTTGCTATTGTAAGTCTTCTTTGGTTCCAAATGAATTTTAGGACTTTTTTCTCTTGTTTGATGAGGTATGCTAATGGCATTTCCATTACAATTAAATAAAATCTGCACAAGAATTTTGGAAGCATTGTCATTTTTACTATGGTGTTACTACTCAAGAGCAAGAAATATCTTTCCATTTTCTTATATTTGATCTATTTTTTTCTGAGTACTGTAGTTTTCAGTGTGGAGATCTTTTACTTCCTTTATCAAGAATGATTCCTAAGTATTTCGTTTCTTTCAATGCTATTGCAAAAGACATTGTATTGTAAAAGCAAAGTTCTTACTTATTCACACAAGAACAATTATGCAGATGCAATTTGGACACAGGGATGGAGTAGGTATTTGGAGACTCCATTTATTTCCCACTACTGAATTTCTTTAAGGTCAAAGTAATTGCATATTTTGAAGAATTTTAGAACTATTTGGTAGGACTCATTCTAACATTTTTAAAGATATTTAAGAATCTGTGTGTAGGAATTATGTTGCAAGTCTCTGTGTTTGTCTTTAAATGTAATACTCAGTAGTTTTCTGCATTAATACAATGCAATTTTAAGAGGCTCTTCCTGAACTAAAAATAAACTCCACTCATCCAAAAGCATATTTAAGATATTGGCCTTGACTATACATGTGTCAGTATGAACCTTACATTTCTGAGGATTTAATTTAACATTGGAACCAGATGAATGACCTGGCGCTTGACAGGCAGGCACTTGTAGCTCTGATGAGCAGATGAAACTCATTCTCTAACATGAAAATACTAATAATGAATTTGAGACTCACCACAAGTCTTATGTGAAATCAACATAATTGATAAGAATCTTAGTAGATCCTGCTATTGTTAACATTTTTTTTGTATTTACATTAATTTTCTTTCAATTAAAAATTATTTAATTTCCTCCTTTAAAAGTACTCTCTGGGCCTCTGTCCGTGACCCATTGAGCCGTCAAGAAAGGCAGAGTATAAACACCGTTTTTGGGTGAAGTGGCAGCGTGTCGTGTTGTTATGCTTCAATCGGTGGTGTCACAAGATGTGTAAAAAAAAAGAAGAAAAATATTTAATTCACATTATGTCTATACATATCAATATCACTAATGCTCATTAACTTTTTCATTTTTATCTTAAAGAAAATAAAACACAAGAGAACAGAGCAAAGCAAACCAGAGCATAACAGTGCAAGCAAAATAGCACTTCAAACAAGACAACTGGATATCAATGATAACTACCGTAATGTCTCTTTTGTTTGAAATAGTTGAATGTACTTTCACACATAAAAATATGAAACATAACAAAATAGTATAAAACCATTCAAGAGAATGAAAGCATTATAGGACAT
Source organism: Cavia porcellus (assembly GCF_034190915.1). Classification (NCBI taxonomy): domain Eukaryota; kingdom Metazoa; phylum Chordata; class Mammalia; order Rodentia; family Caviidae; genus Cavia; species Cavia porcellus. The sequence goes on along the minus strand of NW_026947486.1, from coordinate 5,177,552 downwards.
TCAAACCCCAATAACAGGAAATGAACAATGGCTACCATAATATTTCATTTTCCTTAAAAATTTTGTTTATAGCATCACACATGATAAAATCTAATGAGACACAACAGGATAGAACCAATCAAAACAGAAGAGCAAAAGCATAGTAGAATTAGAAAGCAAGATAATAGTAAATGAGCAATGGCTGCCATAATGTCTTTTCTTTAAAATAGCTGTTAATAATAAAATCAAACAAAAGAATAAAACTGATGCCATCATTGAATAAAAACAGTGTAAGACTTCAAAGCAATATAATGGGAAACCAAGATTAGTATATAAAATTTTATATACTCTTACCATTTCTTACAATAGGGAGACTACATGGTATTTACACCTGTGAGTTTGATTTATTTCACTTATGAATATGGTCTCAAGTTGTATCCATGTGTTATGAATATCTGAATGTGATCATTCTTTATAGCTGAGTAATACTCCATTGTATAAGAATACCACAGCTTTTTTGTCTGTTCCTCAGTTGATGAGCATTTAGGTTGTGTCCAAGATCCAGTTATTACAAATTGTGCTGCTATAAAAATGTGTTCACATGTAACACTGTGATATGATGTTTTCAGTTCTTCTAGGAATATGCCCAGAAGTGGAATAGCTGGATCAAATGGGATTTACAATCCCAAATTTTTGAGGCTCCTTCAGACTAACCTCCACAGTGGCTGCACCACTCTGCACTACCACCAACAGTAGAGAAGAGTTCCTTCTTCCCTGCAGCTGCTCCAGCATTTGTTTTTGGTAGTTTTCTTTACCTGGCGATTCTTTCTGGAATGAGATAAAATCTTAGTGTTGTTTTAATTTGCATTTCTCTAATGACTAAAGATGCTGAACAGTTTTTCATCTATTTATTTACCATTTGTGTTTCTTCATCTGAGGATTTTGTGTTCATCTCAGATGTCCATATTTGGATTGGGTCTTTGAATTTGGGGGGACTGATTTTTTAACTCTATATGTTCCACACAGAAGTCATTTGTCTAAGTGACAGTACACTAAAATTTTTTTCCCAATTTGTGAGGTTTTTTTTTTTCATTATGCTGGAGATTTCTTTTGACATGCAGAAACTCTTTAATAAGATGTGAACCTAGTTATTGACTCTGGGAAGTATTTCCTGTGTGGTTTGATTCTTGTTCATAAATTCTGTGCCTACTCCTGTCTTTAAGATTTCCACTTATTTTGTCTTCCAGCAGATTTAGTGTTTCCGTTTTAATATTTAGATCTTTGATCCATTTAGACTTTAGTTTAGTACATGGTGATATGCATGGATCTAATTATAGTTTTTGACATATGAAGAGCCAATTTTTCCATTACCATTAATTAAAGAGATTATATTTCTTCTAGTGAATGTGTTTGGCCCCTTTATGTAAGATAAGGTGGTTGAATGTGTTTGTAATTGTAGTTGTATCTTCTAATCTATTCCATTGGTCTTCAGGTCTGTTTTTTATTTCAGTACCATGTTGATTTTATTATAGTAGTTTTGTATGGTAACTTCAAGTCAGGGATCGTGATACCTCCTGCCTTGCCTTTGTTGCTAAGAATTGCCATTGCTATTCTAGTTCCTGCCACTGCTATTCTAGTGCAATTGTTATTCTCTTCTGGTTCCAGATGAATTTTACGAGTGATTTATCTAGATCTATGATGTATGTTTATAGTATTTTAATTGGGATTGCATTAAGTCTGTATAACAATTTTTGGAGAATGGACATTTTCACAATATTTATTTTTCCTACCCATGAACAAGGGATGTCTTACCATTTTCTGAGGTCCTCTTCCATTTCTTTTTACAGGGTATTATACATTTCCCTGAATAGAACTTTTACTTCTTTTGTAAAATGGATTGCTAAGTACTTGAATTTTTTGGATGCTATTGTGAAGGGTGTGGCTTCTATTATTTCTCTTTTAGGGATTTTTTGTAAGTGTATAGGAATGCTATTGATCTGTGAGTGTTGACTTTGTGTCTAGCTACATGATTGAATTTATTTATTATACCTAGGAGTGTTTCAAAAAAATTTTGTGAGTATTCTATGTAGAGTATAATGTGATCTGCAAATATTGATAATTTAACTTCCTCTTTCCCTATCCTTACTCCTTTTATTTCTCTCTCTTGTCTAATTGCTCTGTCTAGTATTTCCAATACTATTTTGAATAGGAGCAGTGATAAGGGACATCCTTATCTTGTGCCTGATGTTAGGGTAAAAGCTTTCAGGGTTTTTTGCCATTTAATATGATGCTGGCTGTTGTTTGTCATAGATAGCTTTTGTCATATTAAGATAAAACCATCTCTTCCAATTTTCTGTATGTTTCTTATCATGAATAAGCATTAGACCTTATTAAAAATTTTTCAGCATCTTTAGAAATGATCGTGCAATTCTCATATTTGACTAAATTGATATGGTAGATTACATTTATTAACTTACCTAGGTTGAATAATCCCTGCATTCTTAGGATGAATACCACTTGGTCATGGTGTGTAGTCTTCTTGCTGATTTGCTGCATTCTGTTTGCCAATATTTTATTGAGAATTTTTGCACTTATGTTCCTTATGGAAATTTGACTATAATTCTCTTTTGATTGGGTCTTTCTCAGATTTTGGTATTAGAGTAATATTTGCTTCCAGGAATGAATTAGGAAGAATTTCTTCCCTTTCAATTTCATTGAAAAGTTTGAGGAGTGTTCAAATTAAGTCTTCTTTGAACTTCCCTTAGAAATCTGCATTGAATTCCTCTGGGCCTGGAGTCTTTGTTGGTAAGAATTTAATTTTATTTTCAGTTTCATTAATTGAAATTGGGTTATTTGGCAGTTTTATATCTTCTTGACCCAGCTTTGGTAATTCATATGTTTCTAGGAATCTGTCCGTTTCTTCCGTGTTGTCAAGTCTATGAAAGTAGTGGTTTTCAAAATAAGTATTGATTATTTTCTGTATTTCCACAGGGTCTGTAGTGATTTCACCCTTTTCATTCCTTATTTCTTGAATTTGAGTTTTTTTCTTTCCTTTTAAAAATATAGTTGGCTACAGGCCTGTCAATTTTATTTATTCTTTGAAAGAAGCAGCTTTTTAATTCACTAATTCTTTGTATTGTTTTCTTAGTCTCTATTGCATTGATTTCTGCTCTGATCTTTGTAATTCCCTCCCTTCTTTTACATATGTGCTTGACTTGCTCTTCGTTTTCTAGATGTGTGAGGTGTAGCTGCAAGTGGCTTATTTGTGTGTGTTCTGTTTCTTGGTGTGAGTGTTTACCACAATAAACTTTCCTCTGAGGACTGCTTTCATTGCATCCCACAGGATCTGGTAAGATATATTTGTATTTTCATTTGCCTTTAAAGATGGTTGACTTTCTTCTTTAGTTTCCTCTGTGACCCACTGGTTGCTCAGCAGTATATTATTCAATTTCCATGTTTTTGTGGGGTTTTTGCAGTTCTTTTGTCATTAACTTCTAGTTTTATGTCACTATGATCTAATAACAAACATGAGATAATTTCTATACTTTTGCATTTATGTAAGCACAGAAGTGGGTTAGTATACAGTCTATTTTATAGAATGTTTCATGTACTGCTGAGAAGAATGTACATTCTTATGTTGGATGTAGCGCTCTGTATATTTCTATCAAGTTGATTTGTTCACAGTTGTGATTCAGTTCCATTATTTCTTTGCTGATTTTTTATCTGGTGGATCTGTCCCTTTGTGTTAATGGTGTGTTAGGATCTCCTGGTATAATTGTGTTATTGTTTATTTGATTTTTCATTTCTATTAACATTTGTTTTGCATATCTGGATGCTCCCAAGTTTGATGCATATATATTTAAGATTTTTATCTCTTCTTCTTGAAGTTTTCCCCGACTAGTATGTAGTGACCTTCTTTATCTCTTCAGATCATTCTTGGTTTGAAGTTCAAATTGCCTACAAACAGAATAGCTACTTCTACTTTTTGTAGGGTTCATGTTGCATGAGGTATTGTTTTCCATCCTTTGACTTTCAGTCCATGAGTTTCCTTTTGTGTTAGATGGGTTTCTTGTAGGTAGCATATGGTCGGGATGTTGTTTCTTGATGTATTCTGCTGGTTTGTTTCTTTTTACTGATGAATTGAGACCATTTACATAAATAGTTATAAATAATACATATTGCTTTATTTTTTACTTGTTATTGTTCTGCTGTTGCTTCTTTACTTTTCCACTCTGTTTAATTTTCTGCCTTGCTTAGTGGTTTTTTCCTATATCTATCTAGAATGTCCTTCAATGTTCTTTGCATGGATGGTCATGAAGTTCTTGTAATCTTGTCTTCAAGGTCTGAAATTTTATCTTCACTATCATTTCCCAGCACTATCATTAAGGCAGTTTTGCCATCTTTCAATGTAATTTTTCATTTCCTGTATATCTCTTTTAATCTGCTTCATGCATTGTGCTTGTTTCTTATATTGTTCATTGAGGGTTTTTTTTTTATCTTTTTGCACTGTTCCTCTGATTTTTAATCTGTCTTCTTTAGATGTGTTCAGCATGTCTTTCATTAATTTTATCATTTCTTTTTTTACCTGGTAAATTATTTCTAATTTGAGTTCTTGTATAGCTTCCCAGAGATGTTTCTTTACTTCTGTTGTTATTATTTCAGGCATTTCATGTGTATGGCTCTCATTTTGTTTTATGCACATGTCTTCTAGGTAGGCTTGGGACTGCCTGGAGGTTTGTGTTTGCATTTTGGACTTTCATTTTTCTATATATCTGGGTTTCAAGTGAAGTTCCCTAGCTTTCCCAGAACTCTAGGAAATCACCTTGTGAGTTTTCAGCCCCCAGAACTGAATGGAGATGATTAGATATGGCTCAGTGAGGCCTGTGGGGCCTTGCATGTGTGCTCTGGTGATTTGGATGCTGGACAGGGTCTTAACTGCTGGGAGTAATAGTCTCGAGCTTTCCCTGAATGACCTGGAAAACACCCCTTGTGCCTTCAGCTCCTGTAACTGAATGGAGATTGCTAGGCATGACCCAGTGAGGCCCGCAGGGACCTCAGTGTGTCCTCTAGTGATTTAGGATGCTGGCCAGGGTCTTACCCACTAGCAGTGATGGTGTAAAGCTTCCCTTGTACATGCTGGAAATCACTCTACATGCCTTTGGCTCCCAGGACTAAATGGAGATCATTGGGCATGGCCCAGTCAGACCTGCAGGAACTCTCCTGTGTCCTTCAGTGATTTAGGATGCTGGGTGTGGGCTCTGCTTCTGGGAGAGATGGTCTAAAGCCCTCCCTGAGCATACTGTAAATCACCTAGAGTGCCTTCAGCTCCCTGGACTCTCATTAAATTCTTTGACACCACAAAATTTCATTTTTACTTTTGCTGCCGTTTTCATTTAAATAAGTTATTTTAATCTACATTGTCTCACCAATCTCCAAAAAAAATATGTAAAATATTTCATTTTTTCTAATGATGTTTTGTAGGATTACAGTGTTTATTGGATGTTCAAAATGACATAGCTGAGTGACCTTCCTCAATCCGGGGAACTGGGTGGCCAGAGATAGTGTCCATGCACCTTCCTGAGCCCTGGGAGAGTTTAAGATCATCACTCCCAGTGGCCAAGGAACCGCCCAGCTTGCAGCCACACTCAACCAGCTCCGCAGGTTTTGGGCCTCCCAGGGCCACCTCCAGTGACCTTCTCTCAATCCGGGGAACTGGGTGCCCTGTGGTGAGTGTCTACGCACCATCCTTAGCCCCGGGAGAGTTTAAGATCATCGTTTCCAGTGGTCAAGGAAATGCCAAGCTTCCAGACACACTTGACTGGCTCCACAGGATTTGAGTCCTCCTGATCCATGTTTAGTGAACTTCCTTCAATCCAGGGAACTGGACAGCTGAAGATGAGTGTCTGCACACCATCCAGAGCCCCAGGAGAGTTTAAGATCACTGCCCCCAGTGCTGAAAGACCCTCCCAGTTTCCAGCCACCTAATCTAGACTAGGTTTTGTGGGAGGTTTTGTGGCCCAGCTAGATTGGGTACTTTCAAACAACACAAATTTAAAATCAAAAGTTGGAATGTATTCTTTCTAGTTGCGCTTGGGAAGTGCAACTGACACCTCATTTTTAATCAACTAAGAGCTATTTAGAATTTGTGGCCTTTACAACTTTTGATTTTAAATTTATGTTGTTTGAAAGTATCCATTTTGTGGTAATTTACTACAGTCACAAAATAAAACTAATGTCACAGAAAAGATATATTAGATGCATAACATAAGAATCAATTTCACAAATACCTCATTTGTAAATCTATGGAAAAATGCAAGGAATACAAATTTTTCATTGACGTCTCTCACATTTTTTCTTTCCTTATATGCATGATCCAACTTCTTCTATTTCTTCTATGTCACATTAGCAGAAGACATACCTACTATGGATACTCATAAACCTAGGATGATATAGGAAGCACAAGTCCTTCTGCCAGCTGACTCCTAATTCACTGGGAACCTCGAACCCTTACTGAGCCAGCAGGACTTGGAAGCTGTATACCCTGCCCCCAAGCCAAAACTGACACTCCCCTGGGACCAGCAGCCTCCAGCTGATGCCACCATCTACTCAGACCCCATGCTATGCTAGCAGGATTTGAAAATCATGCACCCAAATTTAGCTAATGGTGCTTCTGCTGCTGGGTTCTTCATAGCACGGGGAAAGAGAGGTTACAGGCAACGGACCAACTTTATAGAAGAGACCAACATACAGGAGTGTTTCAGTTCTAGACTGAAGTGTCACTCTACCACAGAGACCAGTCAAGAGGCAGCATTGAGAGAAAAGACTGGAGAGGGTGAAAGAAAAAGAGAGAACTACTGTAATCCCCTAGGAGGACATACTGGGACCAGAAAGACCATAGGGCCTATATTCTGCTGTGGGAGGCAATGTTTGCTGGGTGTAAACACCAGAGCATGTAATCCTGAAGGTGAAAGCAGCTAGCCAAGTGTTGTTTGAGTTCTGGCAAAGCTATCCACATCCAGCAGAAATTAATAGGCTAAAGTATTATAGGACAATATATGGGGTGACCTAGTTGTCTTCACTAAAATCAAAACCCTATTTGTTTTGATTAAAGTTTGCTTATGAATGTTTCCTAGGAGTTTTCAATATCAATTGATATTTGATATCATTGTTGTCACTGAATTTACTGCTATAGCCAAGGAAAGTTAGTAGTGGCTGACAGTTGGATTTTTACTCTATGCCAATATATGTATTTCAGGGAATCATAAATAATACTGTGGGTTGATTCTGAAGAATGGGACATTGGGCCAAGGAATTTGAAAACCTCATCAAAAACAAACAAACCAAAAATTCAAGACAGAAAAATGCCTTCAAAAACTCGCAAAAACTAAAACAAGTTGAGGGGAGCTTTTGGGGGAGGAAATCATAAGCCACACAGCAGAGAGGGGTGAAATTTTATCAACAGAGATAAAACATTACAGTAGAGTGCTTGATGAGTTTAAAGATGTTATATCTAACTAGATAATGACGCTAACGAAACACGTGATCAGTGAGTCTAGAGAAGAAGACACTAAATAATAGGTAGAGGAGCTAAAGCAAAAGATCTCAAACATGAATACCAAGCATAGGAAGGAAGGTGTATCCATAAATAAGTTTGAAAAAAAAGTCCCAAACAGAAATCCAGGATATTAAAAATATGATCAAGTGTATAGATAGCAGAAATGAATGATGTAAAGACATAGTATTAAATAAAGAGGATAGGGCTGTGGTTAAAGTTTTATTAGAAATATGTACCTTAAAAAAACAAGGGAACATAAACAGTGGATCTAACAGATTCTAGATGACTCAAAACAGCACTAATACAGAGATTTTTGTTTGTCAAACTTAATTACTCTAAATTCATGTTCAAATAGCAAAAAATTTTGAGAACTAGACATACTTTACTCATAAGAAATAATGGATGACCAAATAATTAGTTTTAAGGTCTCAGAATTATATTTATAAGTTCATGTTTCCAGGACTTTAGCAAATTATATAATAATTTTTTTTTTATGTTTCTTACAGTTTTCTCTTAGGGTTACTGCTTGTATCACTAACTTTCTTTACAGTCATGGTTATGATACTTCATGCAAAAAAAAAAAAACATGCATACAAAAAGCACAATCCTGAAAGTTTTAATCCAGTAACACAAGTATTATATGTTGTCTGCATGAGAGCTGCTCTTGACCGAAGCATTGCCCCTTTGTGTCTGCAATGAGATGCAACACATGACTCAAGTTTTTTTTTTCAAGTCATATTTTTGGATCAACTATGGAGCAAAGTTATGAACATCAATCAGATTTTGTTTACAAAATTTGTTGTGTGTGTAGTGGAAAGTTTGAGCACACAACTGCTCACCAATCAAAGTATCATTGTACAAGAATAATGGGAATAAGGGAGAAATAAAAAAAGAGAAAGGGCATAAAAACCTGTTTAAAAGAAGATCCACCTCTGCCTAATGGGCACTGCCACTGGATGGCCCTTTCTTCTGCACACCCAGCATGAACTGAGGGAGTCAAACAGATCCATCTCTACCTGCTACACACTGCCATCAAAAGGCTACATCCTTCAGGAGGCCAGTGGGGGCAGAGAGAACCAGCAGATTTGCCTTCACTTTCAGGGAGCTGCCACCAGAAGGCTCCTTCCTGCAGTCAGCCAGCAGGAGCAGGAACACACAGCCAGGTAAGTCCTGTGTGTCCATAGGCCCCATTGGAGGCCCTTGCTTCCTCAGGCAGTCATCATCCACTAGCAGAATCTGACAAACACACCCCTTAGTGTCTGACACCATCTTGGGAGTCCCAGTGTAGACACACAGGCTGAGAGAAGAAGCCCCACATCTATGCATCCCTGATCATCAGGAAAGCCCCAGTGTAGCTGCATAAGTCTGGAGAAGCCCACTGCATGCCCTGCCACCTCCCGGTAAATCTGGAATTAAAGGAACCCAGGTGCCTGTCCCATCCCCCTACACTACATAGTCACAGTCAATGCGGGAAGTGCCTGGGGTCCCACAACCAGTTTCTTGGGAAGAACCCAAGAGAATGTCAAGACAAAGGTGCAAAAGGCAAATTCAGACCTATAGCCCACACACAATAAGTCTGGGAGGTATAGTCAAGGAAGAAAACGGAAGTCACACACCTGAAATTTCTGAGAGGATAGCAACTGAAGTAAGGAAACAACTTCATGGTATTGTAAAAGCAGTCAAATCAGAAATAATGTCTCAGGCAAAAGAAGAAATCACAAGATACTGAAATAATTGTTTAGCAGATCTAAAGAAGCCATAGACAAAAAAGAGAAGCATAGGAAAATGATGGAAACATTGAGTGAATGTAGAAAGGAATTACAATGCATGAAGCAGATTCAAAGAGAGATTCAGTAAATTAAAAATTCAGTTGAAAGCTGGCAAAACTGTTTGAAAGAGACTGAAGATAGACATTTAAACCTTGAAGACAGGATTGCAGCTAGTGGTAATGAAAGGAAAGATCTCTTAAAAATAACACAGATTCAGGAAATAACAACTCAATGGCTGCAATATGATGCAAAGAAGCATAATTTAAGAGTAATAGGTATCAGTAAAGAAGCAGGGTCAACATACATGAAATTAAAAGGATATTCACAGGGGTTATAGAAAAACAAAACAAAACAAAACAAAAAACAAACAAACAAACAAAAAAAAAAAAACAACTTCCCAAACATCGGAAATGGATCTAGCATGCAGATTAGTGAGGCATATAGGATTCCAACTAGCCATAACCTAAGTACATTTGCACCCAGACATATAATAATCAAGAACTCAGAAATTCAGCACAAGATCAGAATATTAAAAGCTGTTAGAGAAAAGTGACAGATCACCTATAAATGAAAACCAATCATAATCATAGCAGACTTATCAACACAAAACATCAAGTCAAGAAGAATTTGGAGTGAAGGGTTTCAAACTCTGAAAGAAAACAAACAACTTCCGAACCAGATTGATCTACCCAGCATAACTATCTTCCAAAATTGATGGAAAAATAATATACTTGCATGCCGAAGTACAACTGAAGGATTTCATGACTACCAAACCAACCCTACGGAGAGTGCTAAAGAATATTCTAGAGAGAGATGAAAATGACCATGGTTCCAGGAACAGCAGCAAAGCAGGATTGCCAAGTAAGACAAGCAATTGAATGAAGGGGAAAAGTGGAGGGCCTACAACAGGAGAATAGCAGGGCAGAGACAAACCAATGTGTGCTGGTTGTAACCATTAATTTAGACCATCTCAGGTCAGCAAAAAAAAAGAAATATAGGGAGAGTGGATCAAGAAACCAGATCCATGGGTGTATTTTATAGAAGAAACATATTTAACTGGGAAGAAAATGAATAGACTGAAAATCATTGTTTCATGTGACAGGAGACCAAAAAAAAAAAAAAAAAAAAAAAGCAAGAGTAACTGGCCCATCAGGCACAGAATGGATAAGAAAGATATGAAGGCTACCAAGCTATAAATTAGAATAATTTAAAGCTCCTGTAAGTAAGTGGACACAAATGGTGATCATGTTCATGGCTGAAACAGTTTGAACTCATATGTGTGAATCCTAGCATAAGAAATAGAAGAAGTTAAAGAAGTTAATGAGATCCAAAAGCAAAATAGTTAATGTGAGAATAAAGTGGAGGAAAGACCTGGGAGGGAAAGCTGGTAACTACTGTCAATTTCTTATTGTCTTCTCTTGAACTCTTTCATTGTTTACACAATTTTTTTAGGTTTGGCTTTGTTCTGTCTTGTTTTTTTAGATTATATGCTGTCAGACGGTAGGGGCAGCTATTTTGAACATAATGGGTTATATTATGGTGATCATGGTTTCCTATTATACTGCTTTGAAGTCTTATAATGCTTTCATGCATTGATTTGATTTCATTTTGTTGTTTGATTTTATCATGTGTGATGGTCCAAAAAGCTACTTTGAAGAAAATGAGACTTTATGTAGCCATTGCTGATTTACTATCATCTCTTTTTGAAGTCCTACCATGCTTTTGTTTTTCTGTTTTGATTGGTTCTATCCTGTTGTGCTTTATTTGATTGTATTATTTGTGATAGTATGGACAATTTTTTTTTGAGAAAAATGAGATATTATAGTAGCTACATTGTTCATTTCCTGTTATTTGGTTTTGAAGTGCTGTAATGCTTTCATTGTTTTGAATTGTTTTATGCTATCGTGTTGTGTTTGATATTATTATGTGTAAAGATATGCTCAACTATTTCATAAAAAGAGACAGTATGGTAGCTTCTGCTGATGTTAAGTTGTTTTGTTGTGAAGTGCTGTGTTGCTTGCATTGCTCTGTTCTGATTTGCTTTGTTTTGTTCTCTTTTGTTGTATTCTCTTTAAAATGAAATTTTTATAAAACATGTTTAAAGATATGGGAAAAAATTTAACATACAAATAAGAGAAGCATATAGAACCCAATAGCCATGATCAGAAAAAAAAAAAACACTGCACACTATACAATAATTAAAATACCAGAAATACAGCACAAAAACTGATTGTGAGAGGAAGTACAATACAAAAACAGCTACCAGAGAAAAGCAGTGAATCATGTGTAAATGGAAACACTTTAGAATTTCAACACATTTCTGAACACAAAATGTTAAGACAATAAGATCATAGAATGAAGTGTTTAATTCACTAATAGAAAAATAACTTCCGACTGAGATTATTATAGCCAGAAAAATTCCCTTTTAAAATTGATAGAAAAGTAAGATATTTCCATGATGAATAAAACTTAAAGAGGTTTATGTCCACCACACCAACTCTCCAAACAATTTTTAAGAAATTCCTAGAAGGAATCAGTGAAGCTAACAATGCCAACAGCGATCTAACCAAAAGGCCAGTTACTCTCATTAACATAGATGCAAAAACTCATAATGATACAGTGGCAAAAAAGATACAATAAATCATCAGAAAACCATTCATAATGACCAACTAGGCTTCATTCCAGGTATCCAAATATGGTTTAATATATGTAAATCAATAAATGTAATTCATTAGATAAACGGAAAGAAGTATAAAAATCATGATAATCTCAATAGATGCAGAAATACTTCAACAAAATTGAACATGATAAAACCCCTAAATAAACTGTTATAAAAAGTAATTATCTCAACATGATAAAAGCCTTTGTTATGGTTTGCATTTAGATGTCCCTCCAAAGATTCATGAAATCATTTGAGGGGCTTTTTCAGAGGTGGCTGTATCTGTAATATGTGATGCTGGAATTGGTTCATGGTAAAATGACAGGCTGAAGAACCCTAGGATTAAGGGTGTGAGTGCTACCCACCCTTAAGTAGAATAGATAAAAAAAGGGATAAAAAGAGCTGTGATTGTCCCTTGTTGCTTTACTACCTTCTGCCCACCATGGACTGTTTGCCCTCTGGAATAACTTCCTGCCGCACCACCCTGCCTTGGAGTTAGCCATGATAGACTCCAACCTCTAGAAATTGTGAACTGAATAAACATTTCCTCCCTTAACTTATGGGAAGTTAAAATGTTCAAAATAAAGGGAAAATATAATATTTTCTTGGGTGAGTATATTAAAACATTGTTCTATAAGTTTCTCTTGCTCTTTAACATTGCTGTACATCCTATAGATTTAAAGGGTAATTAATTAGTAAAGATTTATTGGTGGCATAATGAGACTTAAACTTCAGCACAAGCTTGACAAATAGTAAACTTTAATAATAAGCTTTTAGAAGGATATTTGAAAATGCTTTCTTGTGAATTGCAAATATCTTTTCAGTACAGATAGATATTGTGCAAAGAATAACTAGATACTGATCACTGTCTATAGAATAACTAGACCACAGAACTTTACTTTGATGGAAATTCAAAAATTAAATAGCAGCACAATAAAAATTTTAAAACATTGATGTCACTTTGTTACCTTTTAAAACCTCTCTTATATTTCTGTTAAATTACTATTGAAAGTGTTTAGAATGAATGTTAAAATTGATTTGTAGGCAATTTAGAAAAAGTCTCACATTAATACAAATATTCAACCCCCTCATGATAAATTTAGAAACTGTCATCCATTTTCAATTAACAACAGTACTCACATAATTGACTGTTACACTTCCTTGATGTACATATGTTGAATGAAATATATATATTTCAAGTCATCTGCACTTACCCGCATAGAGTCACATCACACACCCACACACACACACACAGAGATTTCAATGTCGGCTAGATTGAGGAGGTTCATGACTAAAATCCCAAACTGTAGAAAACATTAATCAATATTTCCCAACATTTTAAATCCATTTCCCTTTTTTCCTTCAACTTTTGGCTCCAAGTATGTTTTATCTGGCAGCTTACACCAATGTACCCTACACCACACTGAGTTCTGAATCACAAAACATTTTATTGATTTTTGATGAGACAAATAATGTTACACAATAGATGCAATTATTCTGCTCAGATGGACAAATTTTCCAGGTTTAAGACAATTAATTCTTCATAGAGCATCAATCTGTTTAGAGTTAGAATACAAATACAAGTATAAAGAAAATAAGATTTCAACCAAGAGAAAATGACCAAACCCCATCTTTGGGGAACTTTGTGAGATGAGCAGGAAAGACTTAGTATTATCTGAGATCAGTGATGATGATGTCAACAGTTTGTAATAATAGCTAGCATCTATTAAATATTTACCAAGTTCTGTTTTAAGCATTGTCTTAGGTTGTGTTGCTCTGGATAGAATCTGAGATAAGTGACACACAGTAAACTTATCTGAGCTTCTCATGTTAATAACTCCTTTGAAATGAGGAAAGCATGCCTGGGTAGCAACTACAACAGTGGCTTTAATAAGTTCAAGGTGTAACAGCTAGGATTCACTAGAAAAACAGTGTGTGTGTGTGTGTGTGTGTGTGTGTGTGTGTGTGTGTGTGTGATTTATGATGTAAGCTCACAATGATCATGTGGAGAAACATGTGTGGAAAGATTCAAAATGGCTGACTGCATGTTAGAGATCTGAAGTATTTAGTCAAAAGGTAAAGGCACTACAGAGTTTCATGTGGGCTCCTCTCAGAAATCCAAAATTTCTACCCTGAAAGGCTGAATAGTCTACAATGGAAGGCTGAAGTAACTGTACTGTAAGCCTGGATAAAAGCTGCCAAAGATGATGGGGAAAACTGGAGCTCCTCCAAAGTAACAGAAACAAGACTTCATTCTTATTTCCCTTTTTATTCTATTTTGTCTACTAGCTTATTGGTCAATGCCACCAAAACCCAGGGTGACTCTTCTTTCTTTGGAAAGTTAATGGTTCACACACACCCAAAACTGTTCTAAATCAATCTGCTAGTCATTTCTTACACAAGTTTAGACTATAATCAATTATATGTAATGCATGGTGAACTCATTAGTTGATAGCCCTTCGGAGTTGTCCTGAATTTATAATCTCATTCTGCTCCTGAAATAAGGCATAACTTTATTCAAGCAATTACCTTTATCCCAGGGCAGTCTGATATGGAGACTAAATTGTTAGTTATCCATGACCAACTCCCAGCAGCTGTGAGAATAAGTATTTTGGTTTTAATGTGTGAATCTAGATGGACCCCCATAAGAACTCAACCTATATACCTACTAAGTCATTTGTTTCTTACTGTCATCCTGGGAAGCAAATACTACCACCATCTCCATTATCTCCAAAGATTACTAAAGTGTTGTTGAATAGCTACTAACATAAGAGTCCTGGACTCAATTCAAGCCTTTAGTCATTCTGAAGGGAAAGTTGGATCTGTGTTACTCTCAGTTAGTGTTTGAGGAACTTACTTGAGAAGACATTTCCAAATTATTTCAGATTTGTATCATGTGAAAGATCTAGTTTTTGGAAAGGAGTGGAGCATGATTGTTATCATAAACTTTAGTTTTTAATCAGAAATCATCTCTGATGTCTCAACTTTCCTGCAGCTAAAACTCCAATTTAAGGTAAAACTACCTGGGAATGAAGAGGTTGCTGTAGAATATTTTCTGTATTAGTAAAAGACTGACATTTTTCAAATGTATATTTTAGTTTAAAAGCTGTAATAAGCAGAGGGGTTCAAAGGTTAGATCTATGTGATATTAAGGACAAAAGTTAATTTCAGTGTAATCTAAAGTATTACTGGTGAACAGAAAAAAAATGAAAATTTCTTCTGTATATTTTAGGAAGCTAACAAGATTTAATGCCAAAAATGATAACAACAATACGAAGTATAACCAACTTAATATCAATTACGTCTATAGACAAAATATTCAAAATACAGTATTACAAAAATAAAATCAGAAGAATATCACATTACTATAAGTAGCATTTATTCTGAGAATGTAAGATGAACCAGTTGCCATAAAATATATCAAAATAATATATTCTCTCAAGTCAAACCAGCTTTGTGATCACATCAATAAATGTTGAAAAATGTTTTGATAGAATTCAAAATCTTCATGCAAGTGGCATGTTAAAAAATGAATAAAAAGAAACCTATTAAGGTAGGCTTGTTACTATAAACTAAAACCAAGTGTATTTTAAATGACAGTTATTGAAACATTTTCCTTTATAACTCCAGAAATAAGGCTTGAACACTCAAATTTTGTGATATGAAGCTAACATCTATCATTTAGTTTCCTAGGAGTTCTCTGAAAGTGTTAGAAAATTGGCTTAAAACAACATAAATGTTCTATCACATTCTCAAATCTATGAATCTGAATCCAAAGTGACACATATGTGTGGTCTTTCACAAGGCCCTGAAGGACAAGCCTTCATTGCTTTTTCTTGATTTTGGTGGTTTCTGAAAATCATGGTGTTCCTTAGTTTATAGATGCATCACTACAGTGTCTACCTGCATCTTCACATGAAGTTCTCTCTTGCATATCTAACTGGCCCTCTTCATATCGAGACACTAAGCAACTGATCAGTCCACACTCAAATCTGCTGTGACCTCATCTTAATTTGACTATATTCACAAAGATTGTGTTTCCAAAAATCATAAAATCTTCAAGTTCCATATTTTAGAATTTCAACATATTTTAGGATATCTAAACTCATAGCAACCTACTGTAAGTTAAAATTTACATTATCTTTGGCATTCCTCATTATATGTTACATAGAAATTAAAACTGTCTTACTAGGAGAAAAAATATGCATATAAACATGTGTCATGTTGAAAACAAACTCCATGATGTAAGTTGAGGAATTGTGATATATATATATATATATATATATATATATATATATATATATATATGACACTATGTACCGGAATTAAAATTTTTAAATAATGAACTTAAGTTGGATCACTTGCTATTGAAGGGTACTCTATAGGGTGAATGATGAGAGTAAAAATGCAGATTAAATAAACTTTGTACAATGTGATTCCACTTAAATCAATGAAACACAGTTGCTATAGCAGTATCTTCCATCTCATATCTCTTAAATTAGGAATGGAGGAAAATGTAGTACTCACAATTATTAATAAGGATCACTTTTTTGAGAGAATATAACAAGAGTGAGAAAATTATGGAAGAAAAAGGGAAATAAACTAAAATAAACTAAAAGAAAAAAGCTACACTAAGAAATCCTTGCAAGAAAGTATTATTCCCATTCTTATAAAATTATGCATATTTGTGTATGTGTGCATGCATGAACCCACTCATATGCACGCATACTTGTGTGAATAAATAAAACCGCCTTCCAAGTCTAAGTAAGCATTGAATTAAATAACTGTTGTAAATATTTTTACATAAAGATTACTAAAAAAAGAAAAAGAATCTTACAATGAATAGACTTTGATGACTATTCAACAGAGATCATGAAATTATACTAAGTTAAATAATTAGATCAAAATGTGCAACTCAGCACACAGGAGGCTGAGACAGGAGGATCTCCAAGAGTTTGAGGTAAGCTTGGTCTACGTAGTGCCTTCAAGCCAAGCTCCTTAGCTGGATAGTGAGATCCTGTCTCAAAAAAATAAGCACAACAAAATTGGGAGATGAAAATTAAACAGTGGCAAACACAAATCAAAAGCAAAACTTTGAGAACAAAAAAATATTTTAACAATTTTTAATGTGTACAAGTAGTATTTTAAGCAAATAAAATTATTTTGTGTCCATTCTAGAGCTTAATAGAGGAATATTTTATGGCATTCTGCAGGTGCACTTCCCTCACTACCATGCCTGAATTCGTTTGAAGACCGCATTTCAGTAGTATTCTATTCCATGCTATGTCATGTAGTGTGACGCTAACCCGGTTGTAAATATTTTCAAGTAAAGGAGAGCAAAATTAAGATTAGTGATATTATTTGAGTATACTGTTTGTGATTTTGTTTTGGAGAAAGAATCTTGCTACCTTGTCTAGAATAGACTCAATGCCCCCACCAAATGGTGGACAAAAAAGTGATCCTCCTAACTCAGCTGCATGTGCATCTGGGACTACAAAAGTTTATAAAAGCACCTGGCAGTTGTAGCATTTTATTAGATGAGTACAGATAAGAAAATGCATAGTGTGAGCAGGAAGTCTTAAAAATTCTCAGGCACAATAGAAAAAATTCTGTAAGAGTTCATTGAAATGTGTTCTGGTGAGTTGACCCTAGCTCCCTTAAACCTTTGGGATAAATATGCAAGAAAATAAAATTATAACTCAGGAGTTACTGGACAGCATGCACCTACAGTCATAGCAGTCAGGAAACTAAAGCAAAAAGATTGCTTGGGTCCAAGAACTCAAGACCAGCCTGGGCAACTTAGAAAGAACTTGTATTTTTAAAAAGGAGGGAATAAAGGATGGGAGGAGAGAAAGGTTGGTGGTAGGAAGAGAGGGGAGGGAGTGTGGGAGATATAAATTTTTCAAGACCCTTTTTTGCATAAAAAATTACCTGTAAAGAAAATATTGCAACATTTAAGGTTGAAAAGGCATTGCACTGTTAGAAACATATTTTGAAGAGTTAAAAATCATTATAGAACATATCCAAAATATGTTACAAACCAGCTTCCAAAGTTATAGTGGAATGAGTACTCATGCTGAGTCATTCACTTTGTTAAGCCTGTTAAAAGACATTACAATAAATTGAGTTTTACACATCTTAATTGGCTTTTTCTTTGATTCTAGAATTAGGCAATGGTGTGAATCAAAATGATTGAGAATTCTCTCAACTGCTCCATCCCTAAGTCCAGAGAAAAGGGTGTAACACACACACCATAGTAATAGCCCTATTACAGTTTGTATCTCTCTTATTTGAATATGAGTTTTTATGGCTTATGCCTTCTGTTTGGTTATAACTCAGCTAGTTGTTAGGTAAGTAGCTTATATTCTGTTTACACTTCAAGCTAGGTTTAGCTTCCCTATGTACATAGAAATTGTTTAGGCCAGTATGTATGGAAGAAGTTCTAGGAACTATTTTATGTTTTATGGCTACAACACAGTGTGTATCATAATATTTTTCTTAAAGTATTTATAGTACAGGAAAATAATTGCCTATGTACACAAATAGCCATAATTCAAAATAGAGATCGAAACCCTTGATGGAAGAGTAAATGATACACATATAAAAAAAAAAAGAAAAAGAAGTGTAATTATGTTCATACTGGGTAGCAAAAAAATTAGTATACAAACGGTAATTTAAAAAATTGTCTATTATTTCAAAAATATTTGATAATATTGAATACTACAAAATATGTTTTCATTTGTTTTTAATGGGTTAGCAGTTGTAGTCCTTAAAAATACCTGTAAATGAAGAGAGTGGGTGACTGATAAGCAACTTTTTTAAGAACTCACTTGGCAGAGACGATTGCCTTGGGAAGCATGCTTCGTAAAGCTAAAAAGCAGGTGTGCATTCTTTTGTACTAAAAATAGTGCATGCTGTTATATCAAGTGGTCAGTATCATGCTAAAAGCAGCTGACTTCTCTAGTGAAGAGAATACTGCAAGAGGTTTTAAAGTGTAAGAATTGAGTTTTATTCCTGATTTTTCCTCAATTTCAACCCAATGTGCTTCAACTTATTTACTTTCTATTTACTTACTTACTTATTGAATTAGGAACAGGAACTAAATCATGCTTGACTCAAAAAATATCATATAAAAGTGTTTTTATCTGAACCTAAGATATGTTTAATAAAATTAACTACTATGTACAGTAGAAGATTGATAAAAGAGTAAAATATAATTTTTACTAAAGTTATAACAGCTAGGGATAAATGGAAACTGCAGGTAATGTGTTTGCTGTCCATTCCTACAATTAAACTAAGAAATTAGCCAGAACAATGAGTTATGTAATAAATTCTGAATGACCTTTGATAGATCATACAACTTGCATCAATACCTTTGTCTGTAACAATGAAAGAAAAGGGAAAAATTTTAAATCCATTTTAATTCTCAATTTACACTAACTTGGTGAAATGAGAAGATATTTTGTGGATGATATATACTCTGGTTCAGAATAATAAATATTTAAATTATAGAAGACAATAAAACCTTCATTTGAGACAAGTAACTACTGACTTACAATTTTAAAATTAGATTCCATAGTTTATTAAAAGTGTCTTACTGGCACTTTGGTTTTAACCCACACATATAAACATCTTGGAAACCATCACTCCATTCCTACAGGAAGAAAAACTTGGTAGGGCTGAATATAAACAACTTTACTGGGATACTTTATACAGCTGAGATTAGAGGCAAAACCATCCCAAAATCTAGAAAGACAGACTCCTTTAGTGAGACAATCCATATATCTTTACTTACCCTAATCAAGAGTCATGGGGAGGATGCAATACAAGCTGAAATCAATATTAAACTAAAAATCTGATGAATTACTAGAGACTGAGTATGGGTGATCATGTCAATGAGAATCTCCCGAGAGCTGCACTTGTGGAGCTTTTACATGTTTCTCAATAGGAACCCAGACTCCCATAAGATCAAGAATCCTGGTTTCTTGTTCTCCTATCCTGCAGTCCCCAAATGGTGCCAACTCATAGGAAAGTGTTGGCATCTGGTTCTACCCCCAGTGGTTCACACATGGTGCTGACTAGCAAGGAGAAGTTGCATTTATCTCCTTAAACCTTTTCTTTCTCTTCGGTTTTCTGTAGAATTCAATATTATATGGCTAATGTGTGTGTGTTCCACTATATCACTAGATGGGAGAAAGAAGAGTAGCCATTGTTAAATTCATCCATACCTGTTTCCTTTAGGGCATAAAGGGATTAATCTCTCGGTCCTATATTGCCAGCCAGCATTAAGGAAGTGTCATTCAAACTGGATGAAAGAAAGACTCTGTCGTAGACTCGTTCAGTTACATAAGGAAAAATTAAAACATTAAGTGTATAAAGAAGAAGACTTCAAGCATAATAAATGCAAACTTGGAGGATAATTATTGCAGTGAGAAAAAAATTAGAAATCAGACAGTTAAAAAAAAAAACTGTAAACCTAGAGAAAGTCCCTAAATACTTGTGATGGTCACATTGCCAGCATGCAGGCCAACTATGTATTTCAAAAAATAGGATTTAATGAGAATGCTGGAGAAACCATACCCTCCCCCACAAGCTTCCAAAGTCATATTATAAACTGCCAGGAAGGCATAAATTTTAGACAGGAAAGCAGTAGAAGACAGACTTTCTCCATGGAATAGCACAAAGGGAGTTCCATAAAACAAACAAGGGTGTCCAAAATAGATTCCTAAATTTTAAGCTTCTTGTACCCATTGCTACAACCATAACTAAATACAACCAAGCTCTTAGCAAGATTAAAAGACATCCTCAGATTAAAGGTCTCTTTACCTCAAGGTTTATTACCCTGTATAAAAATCTTTTTTTTTTCAAAAATAAAAAGTAAAAGTAAAAGGCACACTAAAAGAAAAGCTTTGAGGATACAAAGCAATAAGCAGAACCAAATTTAGACTATATGAACAATAAACAGTGTTTAAAATAGCTATGAATAATTATGTGCAGATTCAGTGGAAAAGGTGGACACTGTGTGGAGGCAGATGTGTACTATCAGAAAGGAGACTATATTCATGAGAAAGGATCAAAGGAAAGCTTTAGAAATCAGAAAAACAAAACAAATCAGAGGAATATTAACAAATGATTTGGGGTTGGGGATTTAGCTCAGCAGCATAAGCACCTGCCTTGCAAGTGGTGGTTGTGAGTTCGATCCCCGGTACCGATAAAAAAGAAAAAGAAAAAAAAAAATTAAAACCAATGATTTATTTTAGAACTCCCCTTGAATACATGTGACATGACTGAGGATGGCAATAAGTTGACATAGATTTCTCAAGTTCAAATGCAAAAATAAATTAGGGAAAAACATCAAATCATAAACCACAGCTCAGAGGACACCAAGAAGTATAAACAAACATAAACATATAAATGCAAACACACACACACACACACACACACACACACACACACACACACACACACATTAGCCATATAATATTGAATTCTACAGAAAACCGAAGAGAAAGAAAAGGTTTAAGGAGATAAATGCAACTTCTCCTTGCTAGTCAGCACCATGTGTGAACCACTGGGGGTAGAACCAGATGCCAACACTTTCCTATGAGTTGGCACCATTTGGGGACTGCAGGATAGGAGAACAAGAAACCAACAAGAAGCTAAGGCCTCCCTGCAAACTTGTGCCATGCGCAGACCACTGGGAGGGAAAATCAGACACCAGCTCCTTCAGACATGCAGACTGGGAGGCAAAAAGAGCCAAAGTCCCTCACCACTCTCATAAGTGACCAGCTGATTCAAAGAAACACAGACTGTGATGATAGATATTAAGATAAAGTACAACTTAATGTTTGTAGTGTTTAGTGTTTCACTGATTTTGCAGGTCTAAAGCCAATACTCTGATCATTATTCAGAGGAAAACAGTACAAAATGTAGCATCTCTGAGGGTTCTCCTTCTGAAGGTTGTTAGCCATTGTTAATTCCCTATTATCTTGTTTTGAAGTTCTGTATCATTTTCAATGTCCTCTTTGCTTGAGTTTTATTCTTTTGTCTTCATTGTTTTTATTAAATCCACTGGCATGGGCAGCTGTTTCAAAGATAACAGGCCATATAATGGTACTCATTTTGGATTTACGATTATCTTGTTTCAAAGTTCTTTATTGTGTTCATTTTTATTAGCTCTACTCTGTTCTGTTTTGTTTGATTTTCACTATGTCTGAAGATGTGGGCAACTATTTTGAAGACAATTAGAGGCATTATGACAACTATTGTTGATTTCCTATTATCATGTTTTGAAGTCCTGTGTCACATTGGTTTGTTTTGATTGGCTTTATTCTGTTTTATTTTGCTTGGTTTTATTCTTTTTAAAATAAAATTACAAAATAATTAAATAAAGACAAGGGCAATGATTAATAAAATTGATAAAACTAGATCAAAGATAAAATATCAATACAAGAACTAAAAGAAGGGCATTGCTATTGATCATAGAATGTTGATAATTATAACGAGAAAACCATGGATAGTCCTGTGCTCACAAATTCAGCAAATTAAATGAAGTAGATCAATTTCTTGAAAGACACAAGCCACAATAAAATTTCACCTAAGAGGAAATGCATAACCTGAACAACCCTATATCTATCAAATACATTGAATTCATAGCCAAAAATGTTTTAAAAAATTGGTTCAAATGACTTAACATTTGAACTTGTTATTTTTTAAAAAATTTTATCAGTATATATTTGCAGAAAATAATACTTACATTAATTGTAGAGTGTTCGTATAGGTACATAATAGATGGTGTTTATGTTTATGGCCTCCAAATTCACATTGAAACTTAATAGTAGATTGCACAGTATTAGAGGTAGGGACTTCAGAAGGTGAATAAGTAATGAGGGTAGAGCCCTTGGGGTAGAATTACATAACTTTAAATTGATCTTGATGGAGGAACTTTGTCTCTTTCACCCTTCTACCTTCTATCATGTAACAGCATAACTAACATCCCCAGAAGAGAATACAACATTCAAGGCTCCAGCATGGAAGAAGAGAACTGATGTTAACTAGGCAAACAAAACTGCCAGTGCCTTGACCTTGGACAGTGAATTTTTTAGAACTGTGAGAAAAGTAATGTCCACTCTTGATTATCCAGCCTCAGGTATTTTCTACCAGCAGCACAAAACAGACTAAGAAAGATATCAACTATTTAAGAAATATGTGATTCAATTCTACACAGTTTTCCAGACAGTATAAGAATAAACAATTTTAAATTCATTTTATGAGGGTAATGTTAATCACTTACTAAATAAAATTGAAGTAAATTTGACATTAAAGTAAAAGAAGCAATACAAGCATCATTTACAAACATAAGACATAAGAATCTACAATATACAGTGTCTGAAAAAACAAATGGTACACATTTTAGCAAAAGAAAAACTTGTACAAATATTTTAAGCCTAAATGTATTGAGATTAATACAAATTACTTTTGGCCTCTACAATAACAAGAGTGGTTCAAGTTGGTGGCCATTATATTCCAAATATTTATTAGCATGGCTAATTGCTGCTTGTGTAACTTAGTCACCTGCATTGCTGAACATGCCTTTCAATTTCTTCTCTAAGGGTCAGCAGTGTAGAGAGTTTACTGTGATATTTCACATGTTGTAGAGTCTCGCGTATGATAGTAACACAATCTGCTAAAAGAAAAAAAAAAACACTAATTTTCTTTTCCTGAAAAGTGCATACATTTTTTGGAAAAATCTGCATTAACAGATTAAATCCAGTAATGTGTTGAAATGTTATTGTTTTAGTTCAGCTCTAAAATGGCCTCCAAAGCCTCATGTGCTGATCAGAAGATGACTGGCTTATGAGGCAAAGTAGCTGACTTACTGCTAGAAGGGGGGCTCTAGTTTCAAGAGACAAGTCACTGTTGCCTTGATTTGAAGGGCTACATCTCCCTTCCTCGTTCCTCCCTTCCCTCTCTGCTTCCTGGCTGCCACAAAATGAGTAGCTTTTCTTTACCACACCCTTCTACAATAATGCTTCTTCATGGAACTGATTAAGGATTAAATACTGAAATTTCTAAAATGTAAAGCAAAAACCTCTCCTCTTTTAAGTTGTGCATGTTAGGTACTTTGATTCAGTGATGAGAAAGTGACTAAAACAATTGTGCAGTATGCCTGGTCGAGTTCGTACAATGATGCAGTGCTGTTTTATCCTTCAGAAACCATTTTTATCATATTAACAGGCTAAAAAAGAAAATCTGTGATCTCAATAGATAAGCAAAAGCATGCAACAGCAATTCATGAAAAAAACTCTCAAAAATATGATTACCAACTAACTTTCTAACTCAATAAAAGATAGTCATGAAAAATGTACTGATTACATCACATTTGATGTTGTGATACAGAATAATTTTCCCATAGATCAAGCACAAGATAAAGCAATGTTACCACTCTCATGCAGAATTCTAGATAGTGGAAAAAACAAGAAAAATAGCTAAGGCACATATATTGACAAAAAGAAATAAATTTGCATTTATTTGATGATGAAATAAATTTCTATGGAGAAAACTCAGCTATAAGAAGGAAACCAACAACCAGCTAAGCAGCCAATCAACAAACCAACAGGAGAACTCCTAGAATTAATTTTAATTGTTAACATTAGCATGGGCACAAATTACAAGGTAAATACAAAAAACCCAATTGCCTCCCCAAATATCAACAATGAAATTTGTAATAAAAGATATATCATCTATAATAATGTTGAAAAATTAAAGAATTAGGTATAAAATTAACAAACACTGTACAAAATATACTTGTGGGAAATTACAAGCATTGATTAAAGTCAAAGAAAATTTAGATAAATCAAGAAATAGTCCATGTTTAGGTATTGAAAAACTCAATATTGTTAAGATACTAATTTATTACAATTTTATTTACATATTCTGTGATGGCTAATCCAAAATTCCAGACAACTATTTTAGGATGGTGGAACTAATCTGTATCATCTCACATTAATATGTATTATACATTTTAAAAAATTGATAGCATGCTGAATTTTATTATGTGAAGTTTTTTTTTTTAAATCAACCAGGATGTTGGAAGATGCTAGAATAGAATTTAGACTATGACAAAAACATTTAAATTCATATAAGTGTATAACACAGCTTTATTGAAAGGGAAGAAAAAATTGTACTCCTTTGGACACAAATATAAGTTTAAAAAAATGTATACCAGATGACTAAATCTCAGAGTTACAGATTAATGATTCTGAAGCTGTTGCAAATGTATACTTGGATTGAGCAACTAAATAAGTAGAGTCAGATGGTGAAAGCCAGGTTTTACAGTTGGAGCAGGAAGCCACAGGTAAGCAAAGTGGAAAGCCAGAATGATACATATTGTATTGGAGTACAGTTGGAGAAATCAGAATTAACTCATGTTTAACTTAATAAGAACACGGATAGGCAAAGAAAGGGACTTTTTAATGTATATGCATCAGTTTTTATACACACACATATTCTTACCTCTATTGACAGGGAATACAGAAAATAACATTCCAGTAACAAGAAATATAACCGTTATCTCGATGTTGGTATCTAATACCAGTTTCCTGTAAGAGTAACCAAGATTTCTTAAAGAAATTGTAAATTGTGGGACTAGATCAGAGGTTAGTATTACGCCAGAAGAATTTAGAGCAGCTTTTATTGTGACAACATAAAGAGCTGCCAAAAATTTAAATTACTGGTTATACCAAAGGGACGCAGAACTAATTGAAATGATTCTCTATTGCAAAAGCTAAAAAAAAAAAAAAAAAAAAAAACTTGAGAAAGGAAAAAAAATATTAGTATCTGATTAAGATTCAAAACATAAAATAAATATCCATAAATTGATACTTAAACAAATAAAGGAAGTGGTACACACTAATCTCCTACACAGAAGACTTCTGTAAATGATGTGTGTAAATACTCAACTATGAATAATATGGAATAAAACTTACTACTATTTAACTTCAGGCTGCACAAGGTAACTTCCTTCAAAACAGGGCAGGATGAGAAGAGAGAAAAGGACTAACTAGACACAGGAGAAATCTGGTAAGCACTCTCTACAACCTAGCGATCATGGTCAACATACGAATGATTTTTCAAAAGTATTCTCCCTTGATATGATATGATGAAGAAATGATATCTTACCTCTGAAATGTTTTCTTCCTAAACCTCATAACTTCTACCTAGCCATAAGAAACATATTAGACAATCTAAACTCACAAGAATTCTACAAAAGTAGCTGAGAATCATTCTCCCAAACTGTCAGTGTCATACAAAACAAAGAAAACTTGAGAAAATGTTATAAATCAGAGGAGTCTAAAGAGACAAAACGTAAGATGATATGTTAGGTAAAATCCTGAAATAGGCAAAAGATATTAGAAAAAGCTAATAATACAAATATACTGTGGAGTATACTTAATATTGAATTCTTAGTTGAAACAGACATAAGTTCTTTTTTTTTTTTTTTTGGCTTTTTCGTTTTTATCAGTACCGGGGATCGAACTCATGACTGCCTGCTTCCAAGGCAGGTGCTTATGCCGCTGAGCTAAACCTCCAGCCCCTAGACATAAGTTCTTAATGAGAGGAGAAACTAGGTGTGGGGTATATGAGAATGCTCTGTACTATCTTTGAAATTTGTCTGTTTATTTAAATCAAATAGTAGATAAGTGCTGTAACCCTAAAGTGAACATAGGAATAAGCGTGGGAAGTACAGGATAAGGGAGTGGTTGGAAGTTGAAAATGGGCATCACTCATAAAGTGGCATTTAAACAAAAATTTCAGGAGGATGAGAGAATTAGCCTGACATATTTCTGAAGAAATGTACTACAGGCATTAATTGTTTGGAAGCATCAGTGCAGTGGCCTAAAGGTAAGAGTGTGCCTGGTGTATTTAAAGAACTTCAAGAAGGCTAATTCTAAGTGCAACACAGGGACCAAGGGTAAAAGGAAGCAGAAGTATTAAAAGTGACCAGAAATATTATTGGTTGTTTTGCTGCTTTGTTCTTTACTGCAACAAAATACTGTAGGCAGGCTACTTTATCAAGAAGAGATTTACTTTGGCTTGTGGTTTGGGATTGTATCTCTGCTTGCTTTCTTGTTGGCAGAGCCCAGAAGTGGCACAGAGCAACCAATGACAAGAGACACAGAGTGTGTAGGTATATGTATGACTATGTCTCTTCTGATTGCTCTCTTCTTATGAAGTAAAATCAAATCCCAGCGGTGCCATTCAAATGACACTTTTTAACCTTAATCGTTTTCTAAAGGTCACAACTCTAATGACTATAAGTAGAATTCAGTTTCGAACTTCTTAGTAACTCTCATTGGGAATTGCCTTTCTACAGATAAGGTCATAGAAACACTGAAGTTATATCCAAACCGTAGCAATTGTGGAGGGAAAAATGTGGTAGAACTTTGTAAGATAATATAAGATGTAAGATTTCACTTTAAGAGCAATATTCAGCTATTATTCAATTTTCAACAGAGCAACATCCCAAGAAATTTATATTGTAAAATCATTCTTTTGACTCTAGGACAGAGAAAAAGACTTCAGTGGAAAATCCCGTTAAAATAAATAGTTTTTGAACTATGAGTAATTAATAGAACTGTATCAATGTTAAATTTTTAGTGTTGACAAATATAATACGGAAGGATACACTGTAGATGTCACTATTTGGAGAAACTGGGTTAGGGTATGTGGAAACTATCATAATATTTTTTTTGCAACATTTCTTTAAATCTGAAGTTATTCTAAGATTTTTTTTAAAGTTTATTAAGAACATAAAGTGTATCTAAGAAAGAACTAGAGATTGATTATTATAGTCAGAGGCTTGGAGCAAACCACATTCCAATCTTTAAAATATCAAAAATACAGCTTTCATTTCATATAGATGCATGGCCAGAGACTCACTTCAACAACTGCTTACAGTTAGCATGGGAGGGAGTCTCCTGAAAAGTAGATCTGAAAAGAAAATTCCTAATAGTCAAATGAAGAGAGGATGGGATTGAGTTAGGTTTAAGTATAAAAATTTCAAAATGGTCCTTGAAATGGAACCAATAACATATGTAGAATATGTAGAACTTCCGATTGAGTATAGTAAGTCGTTGGAGTCTGTGAGGAGAGATTTCACGTTCAACTAGAGTAGGAAAACCATGTTCCTTAGTTAGCTGACTCACCTCTACATTTCTCTTTTGAGTGCAGATCCTCTCTTAACATCAAGGAACCCATTTATCTGTTGACATTCTAACTCTTTAATGTGTAGTATTGGAATTACATATTAATTTAGGTAAATTGCAAATAATAATGGAAAATACTATAATGCGTAGTCAAAATATGAGATTTAAAGTAGAGGAACTTTGACAGTCCAGAGCTTAATCCCTGTCATCTCTCAGGGGATATAATTAAATTGTCTGTGGCTTGAGGTTTGAAGAATTCTGCATTCATTCTTGTCACTTTGTTCCCTTTAGCAGGGGCATATTGCTGCCTTGAAATACCTTTTTTCTATGTTACATTGTCGGAATTTCTTATTACTCACCATAGAGCAGTAATCGAATAATATTATTTACACTAATACATATTTAATACCTAATTGTAGAGGACAAGAAGGAGCAATTTTGGTTATAGGAAGTTAGCAGATTGCTTCAATTAAAATTCAGTGTCATCTACATTAATAGCAATGAAAAACCATTCCTGAAAAGATAACTCATTGTATTAAACTTGCACTCAAATTTGGTATCATACATAAGTTAGCAATTGGTCATTTTTGCTTTTTTTCTTTCTTTCTCTAAATGTCATATTTGATTTGACCTTAATTTAGATCAAAAATAAATGTTTTTAAGCATACAGAGTGATTACTTATGAAACTTTATGAATTGCTTCCACATTTAGGAATGAGGATATTTCTTTAAGAAATGTACTTGCTTACCTCCAGGAACACCAAAGTCCTGAAAGACATGAATATGATTCACATTACTGTCAGTGCTCTTTGTAAACATCTATTAATTATTCAAATATGCTAAAGGATATTTCAGACACAGAAATGTATTTCAGCAGATACTTCCAAATGTCTTATATGATTGTTTAATATTTATGATGCTTCCACATTGTGTTCTCACCTTTATAAAATGTAATGACCCAAGATCCCTCTATGGAGCATCTTCTAGGTTATGATTTGTGTCTGGGTAGCCCCCCAAGCCTCATGTAGTCATGAAGGTGACTGAATCTAGCATTTGTGGTAGGTTCATTATCTAGTGCTGGGATTGACAGTGCGAATGCTGCATTTTCCCAGGAGCAGAAATGGTATATAAGATAATGGAGGCAAAGAGATGTGTTTTTCCCTCTTTTGCTCTTTTTCTCTTGTTTTTTGTGGTGCCATGAATGTCTGCAGACCTTGACAGCATCCACATTGTGGTGGTTTTAGGTGCATAGAAAACGCACAAGTTCTGAGGTTGAAAAATCTTCGACCCTGATTTCAGAAGGCCTGGGAGGCCCGGCAGTGTGCTCCTGAAAGGACAATCAATATGTGAAGCTGTGAATATGCAACCAAAGGTGCAGTGGAGAATTCAGAAGTTTAGAAAATCCAGCAACATGGGTTGTCTAAGGAAATCTCCAAGGAGAGAGCAGAGCAGGCCTAATAGAGAAACATTTGGTGCTAAATCTTCTAAAAGTGCTGTGAGAGTAGGGTCACTCATGTCTCTTGGATATCACAACCAGATTGTTTCAGATGCTGAGCTTGGAAATTCAAGACTTAATGTTTGCCCTGCTGCATTAGGGACTTCTTTTGGTTCCAATCCTTTGTATTCCTGTTTGTCTCTTTTAAAATGCTAATGCTTATCTTGTACCATTGTATGTTGGAAGTGTTTAACTTTGTTTTCATTTGTACAAGGGGTTACAGCTCAGAGTTTGCCTTAAAACTTGGAGGAGACTAGAGACTTTAACTTTTCAGCAATGCTGAAACTGTTAAGACTTTTGACAACCCCTGGAAATGGACTAAATGCCTTTTGTACAAATATGTGCATGAGCCTTTGGAGGACCAAGAGTGGGATGTTATGGTTTGTATCTTAGTGGTCGGTCAAGCTTCGTGCAGTCATGGAGGTGACTGAATCTAGTGTTTGTGATTGGTTCATTGTATAGTGCTGAGATTGGCTGTGTGAATGCTACACCTGCCCAGGAGCAGAGCTGGCATACAATGTAAGGGAGGCAAGGA
Source organism: Cavia porcellus (assembly GCF_034190915.1). Classification (NCBI taxonomy): domain Eukaryota; kingdom Metazoa; phylum Chordata; class Mammalia; order Rodentia; family Caviidae; genus Cavia; species Cavia porcellus. Next base: position 5,147,352 of record NW_026947486.1, on the reverse strand, counting down.
GGCATGTTTTCCCCTCTTTTTGCCCTTTTGCTCTTGTTGCTTGTGACTGCCATGAACTCCTACCCTTCAGCCATGCCACCCTGCCTTGAAGCCATCTGAATACACACTGTAACCTTCAAAACTTTAACATAAATACACATTCCCTTCTCTATTTTGTCTCAACAATGAATGAAAACTAACCAAGACAAACTGCCTCACAATGAATGAATGGATATAAAAGTGGAACAAAGCAATTCAAGCTTTCTACCAACCAGTTTTTATGAGATTAATGTCTCAAAGCAATTTGCACAATAAAGAAAAAGCTAAGTTCATATAGTGTTAATAAAAGTAAGACTTTGCATTTTAAGGCTTTCTAAATTATAAATCATGTTTTCATAAATTTCATAAATTATCTTTTTTGGGCTTAACAAAAATTTGATTCATACTTAAAACAAGTATATTTATTTTCTAGATGAAACAATTTTCCAGATAAGCCAGTTTAAATGTCATAACTTCCCAAAATTATATATATATATATATATATATATATATATATATATATATAAAGGAAAATAGGAAGACCAGAAGATTCTCTAGTTTATTACAGTTGGTCCAATGATTAATTGTAGACCAAAGAACTTTGATTTTTATATTATTGATGCCAGTATACAAATGGTACTACTGTTTTATCCTTTGCCAGGAGATACGGGAACAGTATTTAAGGTAATTTTCTTATGATGTGCCCACTTATCTATGCATTAGAAATTATCTGAAAGAATATTCACTTGCTTCCACATCAGTGTCATAAAAGAAGTATGACCACATAAAAAGTCACATGGCTTTAATCCCTGCTAGTCTACAGGGTAAGGCAGGAGGATTATTTGAACTCAGAAATTTCATATCAGCCTAGAAAACAAGACAAAATATGGCCTCAAGAAAAGTAAAATAAAAAGTAAAAGAATAACAAAGGAAAAGAAAAGAAATATAATTTGCATTTACAGGCCTGGCATGGTGGCACATACCTGTAGTCCCAGAATTTGGAAGGCTGAGCCAGGGTGATTGATGTGAGCTCAAGTTTAGCCTGGGCTACAAGGCATGTTCAAGGCCAGCCTGAACTGTGTAGCAAAATCTTGTCTCAAAAAGACAATAGATAGATAAATAGAAAGTACTCACTGTGAAAGTTGATAATACCTTAATGTGTGAACAACTGTCTCGTCAAGTAAAAGTGTCTTAGAAGTTATGTTCATCTCCCAGTTACTTATAAATGTATGTAGACATTCAGTGGGTGCTCTAAGATTAATATACCTTGATTTATATAAAGATTAGTTTACCTTTGTAAACACTACATAGGTAGGGATGCAAGATGGCAAGAAAGAAAAGGCTACCAAATTGCCCCTATTTTTCCTGTCAGTGACCATATGCAAGACATTTAATGCTTAATAAGAGGAAATCAGAATTAACACAGGGTAATCTTTACATTATATTTCTACAACTTCCCCCATTGATCAGTTTTTAATTTTTCACTATTTACCCCAGTTTTCTCTAAGTTTGATAAGAAAATAGGCCTCTCTTTTTTTCTCTCTCTCTCTGTCTCTCTCAAATGCACCCTATATTACCTTAGACTGAATAGCTCATCATTTATTTACAGAGGCCTAATTTACAACAAATTATACTGATAAAAATAAGATGACATAAATTTCTTTTCATGAGCTCTATGTACTTCTTTTAAAAGATTGTGACACAGCTTCCTGTCCATCGAGTAAGTCCAGCAGAGGCGCGGAACTCTCTTCTTCGCCTGGGGACCAGGCCCCGGCTTCCTTTCAGGACAAGAAAGTCCAGTGGAGGCAGGGAACCCCGCCCCAGCACAGCAGAACTCTCTTCCTTGTCTGGGGAACAGGCCCCTGCTTCCTGGAAAGATCAGTGAGTCATGAGGGAGACAGGGAATCCTGTCCCAGCCAGGCTGACCTCCCTCCTTCACTTGGAACAACACTTGAAGCTTACAAATATAGGAAAATGACAAAACAAAAGACCAAAATGCAATCTCAAATATCCAGCCCATCCCAAGAGAGCCTAGGAGCCATGTGCATAGAAGAAAATATATGCCACATACCTGAAATACCTGAAATAAAGAAGCAACTCTGGGAAGCCTTAAAGGAATTAAAACTAGAAATAATTTCTTAGGTAAAAGAAGAAATGATAAAAGAAATGAAGGAGATGCTGAACATATCTAAAGAAGACACAGTTAAACAATTGGAGGAAATAAACAAAAAGATAGAGTCCCTGGATGAACAATATAAGAAACAAACAAAATATAGAAAGCAGATACAAAGAGATATACAGGAAATCAAAAACTCCATCAAAAGTTGTGAAAACTGCCTCAGTGAATCTGAAGATAGAATTTCAGAACTCGAAGACAAGATTGCAGCCAGTGAACAGGAAAGGAAAGATCTTTTAAAAATAAAAAGGAATCAGGAAATAACAATTCAACACCTGCAAGATGACGCAAGGAGGAACAACATAAGGTTGAAAGGGATAAACAAAAAAGAAGGGGACAACATAAAGGATGTCAAGAGGATATTTAGAGAAGTAATAGCTGAAAATTTCCCAAACATGAGATTGGAAACTGATATCAAGAACAATGAAGCATATAGAACTCCAAATACCCATGACCAAAATAAAACTACACCCAGACATATAATAATGGCCATCCCAGAAATCAAACAAAAGAATAGAATATGAAAAGCTGTCAGAGAGAAATGACAAATCACCTATAAAGGAAAACCTATCAGAATCACAGCAGACTTCTCAGCACAAACAATAAAGTTAGAAGAGCATGGAGTGAAGTATTTCAGACCCTAAAGGAAAATGATTTCCAATCTAGACTGATGTATCCTGCAAAACTGTCCTTCAAAATGGATGGAGAAATTAGATACTTCCATGAAAAAGAACAGTTGAAAAACTACATGATCACCAAGCCAACCCTGCAAAGAATAATGAAAGACAGCCTGGATACATTGAGGAAAAATAAAAACACTAATCAAAGCAAACAATTAAACAGAACTGAAAGATAAAGATGCAACAGCACAAAGATAACATGTCAAAAATAAACCAATATATAACAGTTATAACCATTAATGTAAATGATCTCAATGCACCAATTAAAAGAAACAGACTGGCAGAATGGATCAAGAAACAAAATCCAACCATATCTTGTCTACAAGGAACCCATCTAACCCAAAAGTATACCCACAGACTGAAAGTCGCAGGATGGAAAACAATACATCATGCAACAGGGACCCAAAAAAACTAGGGGTGGCTATTCTGTTTGCAGACAATGTGAACTTCAAGCCAATAATGATCAGAAGGGATAAAGAAGGTCACTATATACTGGTTAGGGGAAAACTCCAAGAGAAAGAGATAACTATCTTAAATATATATGCCCCAATTCCAGAGCACCCAGCTATATAAAACAAGTACTAACAGAAATGAAAAACCGAGTTAACAGTAACACAATTCTAACAGGAGATCTTAACACACCATTGATACCAATGGACAGATCAACCAGACAGAATATCAGCAAAGAAATAAAAGAACTGAATCAGAACTGTGAACAAATGGACTTAATAGACATATACAGAGTATACCACACAACACTACAGAATACACATTCTTCTCAGCAGTACATGGGTCATTCTCTAAAATAGACCATATATTAATTCACAAAGCATATCTAAATAAATGCAAAGGAGTTGAAATTACCCCTTGCATGCTATTGGACCACAAAGATATGAAATCAGAAATTAGTGATAAAAAATACTGCAAAATTTCCACAAACACATGGAAAGTGAATAACACACTCAGGAGTAATCAGTGGGTCAAAGAGGAAATTAAAGAAGAAATTAAACACTACCTACAAGAAAATGAAAACACAAATACAACTTACCAGAATCTGTGGGATGCAATAAAAGCTGTCCTCAGAGGAAAATTTATTGCACTGAGTTCACACATCAGGAAAATGAAAAGAATACAAACAAATAACCTGATGTTACACCTAAAACATCTAGAAAAATAAGATCAAGTCAACCCCAAAGCCAAAAGAAGAGAAAAAATTATAAAAATCAGAGCAGAAATCAATGCAATAGAGACTAAAAAAAAAAATCCAAAATATCAATGAATCAAAGAGTTGGTTCTTTGAAAGAAGAAATAAAATTGACAAGCCCCTAGCCAACTTTATTTAAAAAATGGAAGAAAAAGCTCAAATTCATGCAATAAGGAGTGAAAGAGGAGAAATCACTACAGACCCTGTAGAAATACAGAAAATCATCAACACCTATTTCAAAAACCTCTACTCTCAAAGGTTTGATAGCACAGAGGAAATGGACAGATCCCTAGAAGCATACGAAGTACCAAAGCTAGGTCATGAAGAACTAAAACTACTGAATAACCCAATTTCTATTAATGAAATCGAAAACATAACTAAATCCTTACCTACAAAGAAGAGCCCAGGCCCAGATGGATTCACTGAAGAATTCTACAAGAAATACAAAGAGGACCTAATGCCAACACTCCTCAAACTCTTCAGTGAAATTGAAAGGGAAGCAATCCTTCCTAAATCATTCCTACAAGCAAATATTACTCTAGTACCAAAACCTGAAAAGGACCCAACTGAAAAAAGAGAACTGTAGACCAATTTCCTAATGAACACAAATGCAAAAATCGTCAATAAAATATTGGCAAGTAAGATGCAGCAAATCATCAAGAAGATCATACATCATGACCAAGTGGGACTCATCCCAGGCATGCAAGGATGGCTCAATATATGTAAATCAATAAAGGTAATACACCATATCAATAGAGCTAAAAGTAAGAACCACATGATCATTTCTATAGATGCAGAAAAAGCTTTTGATAAGGTCCAACATGCATTTATGATAAGAATCTTGCAGAAAATTGGAATAAATGGTCTTTTCCTCAATATAATAAAGGCTGTTTATGACAAACCAATAGCCAATATCATACTAAATGGCCAAAAAATTGAAGACCTTCACTTTAAAATCAGGCACAAGACAGGAATGTCCCTTATCACTGCTCCTATTTAATATAGTACTGGAAATACTAGCCAGAGCAATTAGACAAGGGAGAGAAATAAAAGGCATAATGATAGGAAAAGAAGCTATCATTATTTGCAGATGACATGATACTCTATATAGAAGATCACCAAAAATCCATTGAAAGACTGCTAGATATAATAAATAAATTCAGTAATGTAGCTGGATATAAAATCAGTACTCAAAAATCAATAGCATTCCTATACACTAACAAAGTCACAGAGGGAGAAATAAGAGAAGCCACAGCCTTTACACTAGCTACCAAAAAAAAAATGAAATATCTAGGAATTACTCTCAGGAAAGAAGTGAAAGACCTGTACAGGGAAAATTATAATACACTGAAAAATGAATGGGGCTGGGGATTTAGCTCAGCAGCATAAGCACCTGCCCTGCAAGCAAGCAGTCTTGAGTTCTATCCCTGGTACCGATAAAATGAAATTTAAGATGATCTCAGAAAATGGAAAAAAATCACTTGCTCATGGATAGGAAGAATAAATATTGTGAAAATGGCCATTCTCCCAAAAATTTTATACAGATTCAATGAAATCCTGATAAAAATACCACCAATATACTCATAGAACTCGATAAATCACTCCTAAATTTCATCTGGAGAAAGAAGAGACCTAGAATAGCAAGGACAGTTCTAAGCAGCAAAGGCAAGGCAGAAGGTATCCCAATCCCTGACTTGAAGTTATACTACAAAGCAACCATAGTAAAATCAACATGATAGTACAAAATAGAGCTGAGGATCAGTGCAATAGATTAGAAGATATAACCACAACTACAAACACACTCAACCACCTTATCTTCGATAAAGGGGCCAAACATGTTCACTGGGAGAACGACAGTCTCTTTAATAAATTGTGTTGGAAAAACTGGCTCTCCATATGCCGAAAACTAAAACTAAACCCATGCCTGTCACCATGTACTAAAACAAAATCTAAATGGATCAAAGATCTAAATATTAAAACAGAAACACTAAATCTATTGGAAGACAAGTTGGGTAAAAAACTTGAAGACATAGGAGTAGGTAGAGAATTCATGAATAGGACTCAAACCGCATGGGAAATAATTCCCAGAGTCAATAACTGGGATCACCTCTTATTAAAAAGTTTCTGCACGTCAAAAGAAATTTCCGGCATAGTGAAAAGAAAACCCACAAACTGGGAAAAAATCTTAGTGAACTGCCCCTCAGACAAAGGACTTCTGTCTAAAACATATAAAGAATTAAAAAAATCAGACCCCCAAAACTCAAAGACCCAATCCAAAAGTGGGCATCTGAGATGAATACACAGTTCTCACATGAGGAAATACAAATGGCAAATAAATATATGAAAAAAATATTCATCATCATTAGTCATTAGAGAAAGGCAAATTAAAACCACAATGAGATTTCATTTCACTCATGAAAGAATGGCTAGATCAAGAAAACCACCAACAACAAATGCTGGAGAGGCTGTGGGGAAAAAGGAACTCTCTTGCACTGTTGGTAGGAGTATAGACTAGTGCAAACATTGTGGAGGTCATTCTGGAGATTTCTCAGAAAACTAGGACTGGAAGCCCCATTTGACCCAGCAGTTCCACTTCTAGGCATATTCCCAGAAGAACTGAAAGCATCATACCACAGTGCTATATGTGCACCCATGTTTATAGCAGCACAATTTGTAATAGCCAGATCTTGGAAACAACCTAAGTATCCATCAACTGAAGAATGGATGAAAAGTTGTGGTATTTTTATACAATGGAGTACTACTCAGCTATAAAGAATGATCACATTGAGACATTTATAAATAAATGGACGCAGCTTGAGACCATATTCATAAGTGAAATAAATCAAATTCACATGTATAAATACCAAATAGTTTCCCTAGTGTAAGAAATGATGAGAATACATAAAACTATGTAGTAAACATGATTCCCAATCATATTGGTTTGAAGCCATATAATGTTTTCACTCATTAATTGCAATGGTTTTAACCTGGGTTGTTTGATTTTATTATCTGTGATAGTACGAATAGCTATACTGAAGAAAATAACACAACATAAAAGCTAGCGCTGATTTAATATCATCTTGTTTTGAAGTCCCATTAAACTGTAGTACATCTGTTTCCACTGGTTTAACATGTTGTATCTTACAATATTTCACTCTATGTTAGAGTATAAACAAAATTCTTTATAGGCAAAGAGATAATATAGAAACCATTGTTCATTTTCTATTAGCTGGTTCTAAATACCCTGTAATTCTTGCATTCTCTTGAATGGCTTCACACTGTCTTGATATGCTTGATGTTATAGCATACGAGGTTACACTCAAATAATTCAAGGAAACAGGCACTATGGTGACTACTATTATGTTAGATTATTTGGTGGTGAAACAAATGATGCTTGAATTGTTTAGTTCTGACCTGCGTTGTTCTGTTACAATGTTCTCTTTTATCTCAATCTCCCCTCTTTTTTTAAATTAATCTATTTTCTCTCATTTTTTTAATTAAGGGAAAACTAAATTTAAAAATAGTGGGTTGTATTATAGTAACTTTCTTTGTTTTCCTATTAACCAGATTTGAACCCCAGTATTGCTCTCCACATCTTGTTCTGTCTGATTATTATATATTCTATTTTGTTTGATAGTATCAAGTTTGAGGGTATAGGCAACCACTTTGAAGGCAATAAGATATACCTATGATGCCCATTATGCTTTGACTATTATCCTTTTTTTGAAGTCCTGTAAGGTCTCCAGTGTAGGTTTTATTGGTCTTCTTCTGTACTGTTTTGATCAATTCTATTATACCTGATGATATGGGCAACTCAATTTAAAAATAGCAAGAGGCACAATGGTAACCACTTTTGATCACCTGATATTCTATTTTTGCATCATGTACTGTGCCCACCCTTCTGCTCTAACTGACTCTGTTTTGCTTAGTCACGTTTCGTTTTATTCTCTGCATAAAAAGTAATAAGAACTGTGGGAGTAATAAAACCCAAAAAGTCTATTTGTTATTGTAAAACAGAGAGGAAAGGAAGGTGGACTATGAGATATAACCGCAGGTTTGTTCGAGTGTGTAGGATGGAAAACCATATTACTGAGCTTTTGTTGGATCTTTGAATGAAACTGTCTCTAATTTCACTGTATGAATGTCCACTTTATATGCTTTAATTTTGTAATTTGTAACTGTTTCTGGGAAGATAATATGTAACCCACTAACTGGTGATTTCTTACTGTATATTTTTTCTTGAAATTCTGAATTACTTGTACCCTTTTACTGCTTTGGTTTTTTTTATATCTTTTCCTTTTTTCTCTTTAAATAAAAGAAAAAGAAAGAGTGTGACAGATCTTTGTTGTTCATCTATTATAAATAGAGAACTACCCTTTGTATAATAATTATCATCACTGTTGGTTTTTAATAATGTTAATTAACAATGGAAAAAAGATAGATTTCTAATTATTGTATCAAATTGTATAATTAGCTGGACTAGAATAAAATTAAGATTTAACATCTAACTTCTGAACCTACTGAACCTTAATTTTACCCTCGATTTTTAAAATAGATTTAATTTTTAATTACAAATCAGAGAAGTTTCTTATTTTTAATCAACTAATAACTGTAGTTTCTGGTTAAAAAATAGAGCTGTAACGTATTGAGGACCCCTCCAATGGGCTCCAATCTCCTGCTAGGTATTATGGCTCATTTAAAAAAGCAAGAAATAAAATACTGGTGCAGCAGAGATCTGGTTGTTGCTTAAGGGGAACAAAGGCAGACAAAACCTTAGTATTTATTGATTACATCTGTGTTAAGGACAATGTATGAAGGATAGTGAGTACTTCAGGGAACAGTAACGGTGACTATGGGTGCACTACTGATGTGAAAAGGGGCAATAAGGAACCTAGTTTCTCCAGGTCTCTTATTGTCCTCAGCCGGTCTTATCTTTCCCTGTAAGAACCACAGTATCACTAGTCATAGGGCTTTCAGCAGTGACCAAAAGAAAGCAGGGAGTGTTTGCAGTTCAATCTGGCTCAAAGGCCAGGACAAGGGTGGCCTCAGACATTACTTAGACTCAATTTGTAATCTGTAGTCCCAAACAATAACCTAATTAGCACGGTGCTCACTGTAAATTGTGCAGTTTTACACATGAACCAGTAATGGTAATATTTAATTATCACTACCTTTTTCTAAAAGCCTTAGACTTTTTGCCTACTCAAGAACTTTGGTTCAATAATCTGTGCCATGAGTGCATCAATTTTGATAATTACATTTTTGACGCAGGAAAAAGATGAGATTGAGTTCTCAAAACTGGAAAAGTTTATCTTTGTCTACTGAAGTGAGTTCATACTGATAGTAATGAAAGCAGAGTGTTTAAGTAGAGATGTAAATACTCTTGGAAGAATTATCTTCTGTGTTACTAAAATAGGAAACAAGGTCTTTAAATAAGCGTAAGTGTCTTGGCTATTTTTCTCTCATTTCTAGAACAAAATAGCTGACACCCAAAATGAAGAAAGGAAAGGATTATATAACTCACTGTTTATAGAGGTTTCAGTCTGTAATCAGTTGGCTCCAAGGCAGGGTGACATGGCACTAACGCGACACTTCAAAGCAGCAGCCAGGGCCCAAAAGGTGGAAAACAGCCCCTTTACCTCCCTTATATTGTATATAGCAATCCCACCGGGGCAAGTGTAGCACTCAAAAAATCTCCTTGCCCTCCTTTGCACAGGATGAGGATATTCATAAAGTAAGAGCCCTGGCTCCTTGGTGAGTCTCTATTAAACATTTAAACTTCTCAAGTTTACACAATATATCAACCATAACAGTATGTGCAGAGGAAACCTGAGCATTGCATCAAAATCATATCAAGTTCCTGTTCCAAATAGTGAAATTCCTGTGTGGCACTGAGACGTCTTTGTTGCAAACAAAGCATTGGCCTACCACTGTTACCTGACACCTGCAATAGTTTTATAGACTTCACTCAGGAGCTAAAACAAGACTTTTAAAGTTAGAGAAAATAAACTTTCAATGATTTTCTCTTGGATAGATTTTAGTCCATAAATGTACAATAGAAATTTCATTGCAATGAAGTTCGCTGAATTTCAAACATAAAACTTTAGCAGGTAAATGTCAGTAATCTTCCTTAATAGCTACTTTTGGAGACCTCAGTTAAAATATGGAAGACAGAATATTGAAGGGAATCTCATTGTCAAATAAGGAGTGTAACGTTGCTTAATCTTATAAGATTAGATTCTAAGTGATAGAAGGTTATGATAGATTTTATTTTTATTAATCAAGGAAAGTCTGTGCTATCTAGAACATGAAAACATCAATTGGTAAGCAGAAAATCTCTGTTTTAAATGCCAATCAAAGGATAGGACTTCTTGATCCATTCAGATCAAAAATACATTGTATCATTGTTATATTATGAATTAATGCTAGTTACTCATGAGCTTATCTCAGCATCATCAGACACTCATATAGCAAATTCTCAAAGGTCACTGGAAATATCTTTCAAATCCATGCCATATCATATTTGGCAAATAACAATGGGCCCTGAAAGAAAGATTTTAAAACATAAATTTGAGTCGGTTTTAGGAGAATGGACAGTCTTGACACTGTAATACCACATGAATTAATTCAGACATAGAAGGTTAAATATTGCATAATTTCTCTAATATGAAATGCTCAAAACATAAATATTTTAAAACATAAATTTGAGTCAGTTTTAGGAGAATGGACAGTCTTGACACTGTAATACCACATGAATTAATTCAGACATAGAAGGTTAAATATTGCATAATTTCTCTAATATGAAATGCTCAAAACATAAATATTTTAAAGTGTAAAACAGAAGAAAGATGGTAAGATGGAGGGAAGTACACCATATGGAAATGGGTGAATGGGATCTGAGGAAAAGCAGAGATGAGAGAATAAGGGGGTGAGAGTAGAAATGATCAAGATGTGACATGCAGATGCACCAATTCTCCAAGATTAATGTAACTACTATGCATCACAAACATATATTAATAATTTTTAATTTCCTGTGAGGTACTGCTAATAAAACTCATAATGTAACTGCAGAAGCAGTACAGGTTGATGATTAAGTTCTAAAGCTAGACTTATGTGGATTCAAATTGGGTTCCATATCACTAGCAGTGTAAACTGTGGGACAATTGTTTAAACTTTCTGTGCTTCGAGATTCTCATTTGCAAAAAAAAGATACTAGGTATAAATAGCAACCAATAAAAGAACTATGGTGATTCGATGAGTTAACATAGGTCTTATATCACTAGAAAATCTCTATAAAGCTAATACGAGCATCAGAAATATGTTCATTATATTCTAGTCTTTCAAAGAGCTTCCTAAAATGTGGCAATAATAACCAAACGCAGAAAGCCACATATGGCCTGAGAAATACAACATTCTCTGGAATTCGGAGTTTCCTTAATGTGAATATTATTGTTCTATGAATGCAACAAAGAATAAAATATATCATAGAGAATAGCTGATCTACTAGTACTCTACCACTAATGCATTTTAAACAGATATAGATTGTATGGAAAATTATTCATTATGATTATTCAAAATGTACTACATTCTTCTTTTAATAAAGAACTAAGACTGACTTGATATCTAAATATATACATGCTTCTAACTCACCTTGCTAAGGTTACTTAAAGAGAAAGATAATTGTGAATCATTATTAAAGTGCATTTATCTCTTGGTAGATATGTTAGTTTCCTAAACATTAAGATATAGTATGTTATAGAATATTGCTCAAAACAATCAGTGGCACTCAGTACTAGCTCATAAATCATACTGCCTAAGATATAATGCAGCTATTTCTTATTTTTAACAATATTTATTCTTATACATAGATCTCACTAAATTTACTTCCATTAACAGTGTTTCCTTATACAAAAATATATATTTAAAGTCGGAGAACACAGCCATCCTGTCACATGAATTTCTTTTATGACAACTCAGAGCTTGTAACCATGATATCAAACACATCTTTACAAGAATAATAAGTGACTTAACTCTCTAGATAATTTTAAATTAATATAATTTTATCACTGTTTAAACTTTCATCTTATGTTTTGAAAGATGGAAAATATGTGTATATGAATATGCAGGTGTATTTAGACATATGTATATTTACATGTATAGTCAATCTATTTTACATGTGAGTAACTAACTTGAAATCCCATTGGGGCTGTCATTTTTAAAGATACATAAAAAGTAGAATAAAAATCACATTACTTTTCAAATAAGTTTATAAGGTTATTACTAGAATGATGTCTTGTGTTAAAATTTTCTCTACATTGAGAAACATAAATAATAATAATCTATAAATGATGCATTTAAAAACTATTATATTTATAGACAGTAATCCAGTGTTTAAAAAGTAAACATCACAGAAAATGGAAAAAAAAATTAAAGCATCAATGTCTTTAGCATCCATTTAAGACACTATCCACAGAAAAGTATGACTTTCTAATAATTCAGGTCATTGTTCCATATAAACCATTAAGTAAAATGGCAGTATTTTTCTTCATATCCTTGATAAGAGATTTGGGCAGCATTTCAGCAACCTTGCTTTACCTGGTGAAAAATACATGGTACACTGACTTGGTAGCACAGAATATTGAATGGCAGTGATGCAACTCCAACTTCAAAAACACTAACATCCTAGAAAAAATGCCAAGTTGAACATTATCTATATAAAGAAACAGATAACTTTTTTATTTGGATGTGGAAAGGCAAATCAAAATTCTAGTCTTAACTGTAGTTTGACACCATGTTGCTTCAAGATGATGTCAGACCTGAAATTAGACACTGGTAACACAAGGCTGGTTTTTGTAAAGCTCACAAAATTCCAAAGAAAATAGCATTGTGCCTAATACCAATTCCAATTTTTATGGATATATACGTAAAAGTGGGATTTCTGAACCATATGATAGACTATTTTTTGGAAGAACTACCATATGTTTTTCAAATTGTCTGTTTTAATTTTCACTCACATTAAGAATGCACCACAATTTTTTTCTATTCTTCACATTCAGGCCAACATTTGTTTTCTCTTTCTTTCTTTCTTTCTTTCTTTCTTTCTTTCTTTCTTTCTTTTCTTTTCTTTCTTCCTTCCTTCCTTCCTTCCTTCCTTCCTTCCTTCCTTGCTTCCTTCCTTCTTTCCTTCCTTTCTTTCTTTTCTTTCTTTCTTTCTTTCTTTCTTTCTTTCTTTCTTTCTTTCTTTCTTTCTTTCTTCTTTCTTTTCTTCTTACTTTGTTTCCAGGAGTTGAACTCAGGACCTTGCACTTTCCAGGCAGGTATTTATGTCACTGAACTAACTACCTTTCATATTTTTGGTGATATAAATTCTAATAAGTATAAGGTGGTATCTCTTTGTGGTTTTAATTTGCATCCCCTTAATAGTCAGAGGTGCTGAGTAGCTTTTATTCATATGCCTGATGGTTATTTGTATCTCTTGAGAAACATGTCTTAAAGTGCATTGGCCATATTTTAATCATGATATTTTCTTGCTATAGAGTGGTTTGAGTTTCTTCTATATACTTTGGACATTATTTCCTCATCCGATGTATTATTTGAAAATATTTTCTCCTAATACATGTATGTCTATTCAATTCACAACTCTTAAAGTAAATTAATTAAACAGTGCAATAGCACATTCAAAATAAAAATATAGGAAGTTTAAGTAGTATTTGCTCTAGGAATTGAAAGGTAATTCATTACTAGAGAAACATTAATATGATCCATCATGGTGACAAAAGAAAAAACATATAATTTTCCCAATAGAGATGCATAAAACACATTTTATGAAAGTCAAAATATATTTAATATCATAACATGATGACTATTCTAAAAATTAATGTATACTAGAACCTTTAGAAAAAGACCTTATCAGAAATGTACAAGTAGTTTTATGGTAAGTAGTAAACATAGAGTTTGCAGAACTACAAGTACAAGCCATGAAGTGCAAGGAAAAATCAACAGGAAACTCTGGTTAACAAAGAAAGATTTTTCCCTAGGGATTTTCAAAAGAAGCCTGGCTCTGTTTCAACCTGGATTTTGGATTTTTTGCTCCAAGAATGATGAATGAATAAATTCTTGTTTTAGAAAACACATATGCTTACATACATACCTACATGCAAACATACATACATATATATGTACACACATTACTAGTCCTGTCCTGAACTTAAGAAAAGTATCCCCTTGGAATTTCTAAGCACATATTCATTGTAATCATGTTAGTTTGAAATTCAATTTCATATTACTTGAAAATAAATAAAATTCTTCTTGGAGAAATGATCTTTGATCCATGTTTGAACAGTAGCTTTGCAAATACAATGTGAAAGAAATATGTACACACGATAAAATATAAAATGCACAGTGAACTGAACAAAGCAGAAAAAAGATACAGTCATATGAGTATAATTCACCCAGCAACAGAATTAGCAATAAAGTCATGAATTTCAATAAACTTTACATTAATTTATCTTTAAAAACGTTAATAGCAAATTTATATATAAAGAGACTTTCTAAATATCAAACTTAGTAGTAAATAAAGATGTCCCATTTAAAATAAGAAATAAGGCAAGATGTTTGCTGTTTAGTATTTTGATATATATGAGAAAAAATAAAAATAAGAATATAGTAAAGAAATGCACACAATTATTAATATTCACTGAAAATTGCCTATAATTAAATCTAAACATGACTAGTAGTTGAATTACTAATATGAGATATTAGCACCTTCTTTGAATAAGGAAGTCAACGTACAAATACCAAGTCCAAGCCAGATATGGTAGTGCATGCTTGTAATCCCTGTACCCTGAGAAGCTGAGGCAGGGGTTTTACAAGTTTGAGCCCAATACAGGAAACTTAGAGACTTAGTGAGGCCCTATCTCAAAACAAAAAATTAAAAAAAGAGCTGGAGCTGCAGTTCACTGAGAAAGAAGTCTTTGTTTCCAATCCCCAGTACCAAAAAATAATTTTAAAAAATTAAGAAGCAACTCAATGCCAATCCAATCTGTAGTGATAGATCACATATTTCAAAGAACTAAAGTAGGTGAAAATACAGCTAACAGTGAATCTAATTATAGTTGTACAACATCTTTTTTAGAGCTAAATACAAAGATTGTTATTAAAGAAATCTAAATGAATAGCCTGTCTATATGTCAAGAATCTCTACATTATTTTATATTTTAAACTTAATTTCAAGCAAAATTCCATCTGACATGAAAGCATAGTCCAATCTTTATGTTTAAATTATCAACATTATTTTAAAATTGTCAAATAATACAAAAAGGAGAACATATTCAAAGTATGAATCTGAGATTTAATCAGTCAGGGTAAAAAAAAAAGCTTTCCAGTTCTACCACTTATAGTGAGATATGAATAACATTACTTGACCTATCTCTCTTTCAAAGTCTTTAATAATACAATGAATGTTTATCTCACAAAATTGTTTTAAACATTGAGGTAACATGTATAATTACTTAGAAGAATGTGCAACTTCTGCTCCCCTCCCCCACATCAGCTCAGTGTGGTATTTTCCCCCTCTTCTGCATCCCAGAAATCTATTCCTTATGGACTGCATTCCCAGCCTCCCCAGCCCTGAGACTTTTGCTTTCATTCACTAAATGACAGAGACTGTCATTTAGCAAGAGACTGGATTACATTCCTCAATACTTACATCTATTTGTGAACTGTTTTCAAAGTCCTGGAAAGTTCCTGCTTCTCTTTACAAGAATCTAGAGCTCCACTCAAGCCAGCCTAAAGTACCCACATCTTTCAGATTTTAGTTAGTATGGTATGAGCTCAGCACTGTTTCTATCCCAGAAGAATTTTAGCATTACATGTCTTTTAGAATTGTCCATTAGCATGTTTTGTAGTATATCATGATTATGTTCATTGTAGGAGTATTCATATGCACACAAACTCTTTTTACCTCCTTCCTCTCCCCTCTTTTCCATCCTCTGTCTCTTGGCTTCCTTTCTCGTTTCCTCTCTTATCTTTTACTTTGCACTTCAACTTATTTATATTTTGCATTGTCATATAAGAAAAACTGTGCAGTAGTTAAGCTCATGTGTGTGATTTATTTCGCTTAACATTACAGTCTCAAGGTACATCCATTTTCCTACAAGTGACTCATTTGTCCTTCTTTTTGACAGAGAATTGTACTATCATATGATATTTGCTTAAACTATATTTACATCTTTGTAAATAATCCATTTTCCATAGATTTGAAAATGTATATATGTATATAATACATATATATATACATATATAATATGTATATCACCTATGTAATTTGTATATTAATACATATGCATATGAAGCACTAGTGGTTTTCTACATGTATATTAATTGTATTGTTTTAGATGTTACATATAATCTAGAGATGATGTGAAATATACAGAAGAACGTGCATATGTTATAAAAGCACTACATTATCTTTATTATGGACTTATTAATTTGCTTCTTTTGGGATCCATGATGGGTTTTGATACTCATCACTTGCAGATATCAAAGCAAAAGTTAATACAGTATTTTTTAAATGACAGTTTTAAGGAAGATTTGGATCACAGCATATTTATTTGGTCCAGATCTATTTAAATTGTCTAATATTTCTGAGCATTGCCAGACAAACACCAAAACAGAAAGTTCTATGTACCACTGATGGAAATGTTAAATAGCTGTTTCATAAAATTATAATCCAAATACAGGAAAGATGTCCTCTCTGCTGAGCCACAAAGCAAAGATTGTTCTCAGACAAGTTTCATAATTCCAACATATAGACATAATTCAAAAAAGTTTATACAGTTCAGTTTTGCTCCAGATACTAGGTGGTATTCTGGTCTCATCTGCCCTCGCATTTCAGCCTTGTCTTAATAAGTTCCATTCCTTTAATATTTCATTCTTGTGTGTAATAAAGTTGTTTAGACTTCACTTCAAAAATTAAATCATGTGACACATTTTTCCTGACACAAACATGTATAGTATCATTGAATGTTGTGAATGCATATACTTTAAAATAATAACTCATATGAGAACATAAATAGCTTCTAAAACAAGATATCTTATTAAATATTCTATCTGGAAAATTAATGTTTTTCTCTACACTGGTACAATGGTAGAGATTTCATGAGCCTGAAAAAGCAATCTGAATTCAGAAAAAAATTCCATTACTTTGCTTTTAGATCTACAACATAATACATAAATTCACAACTATTCACTTGTCAAAGTTACCATTCCCTATTTTCAGTTTTTCTCTAATTTCCACCTCAAAAGTCATTCTCCAAATGTGATATCATGGCAGGTGTGCTTGTTTGCAGCCTGTCATTCATAGAAACAAAAGGTCTGAAACTTGACAAAGCAACTCACTAGCACAAAAGTATTTTCTGAAAATTGCAAGACTATTCTATAAATACCATCATTTAGATAATCTTCTTAATAAAAGTCACCATGTAGTACTCTGGATCATATTTTCAATCTGCTTTTCTTTCCCTCGTCCAGGCAACAACTTATAAAAAAGCAGTAAAATCAACCAAATTCACTGTGTTCCACTTATCTAGTTTGAACAAATTCTCAAATCAGTAAAAGGTTTTCATATGTATTTTAAGTTGTCAAATGGTTTGGAATGCCTTTTGAAAAGTTCAAACAAAAAAGAGAAAGGTGGAAGAGTACAAATGTAAAATCTCGCTTTACACTTCAGAGCAACAACCCTTCGCCCTGCAGTCAGTGTTTCTGTATTCAGAAATCATATGATGAACATCATTAAGATCACCAGTACATCAGTACACTCACTACTAGTGATGGATTAAAGTAGCTATACACGACTATAATTTCTGGATCAATGCACATTCTTTGAAAATTACAGAGAATTTTACCAGAGTCTCTCATAGGACTTGTACCAACATAAATCCACAGTGTATGAAAACATGTTCTCATTTCTGTGGCCACACTGGAAATCTTTAAAAATTTGTGACCTTATGAAAATTATAAGTATGTATTCCTGGTTTCACCAGTGATCTTGAACATCTTTCCAGAGGAAGGCTGGTACCTTGAGGATTCAGATCTCTTCCTGATCATGCTTCCCAACAAATGGAACTATTTGTCCTTAAGATATTAAATTTAATTCTATCATTTTCCTTAGTGTAAATACATTTCTCCATATAATTATAGTAGCTGACTACGTTGCAAACAGTTTCTTCAAATTTGCAAGTAATTTTTAAATTACTTTTTTGCTTTGATGAGACAAAATATCTTTTTACATTGGCATATTATGAATATTAACCTATTCACAGAGATAAGGTTTGCCAATGCATAATTTTCTCCCATTTCATAAGTTTTTGTGAATTTTTTGGATTGTTTCTTTTGAATCCAACTTTCTAAACAAATGATGCTGTCTCATTTGTTTGTTTTTGCCTTTTGCTGCTTGTGAATTTGGTGGCATGTCCAAAAAAATCACTTTCAAAGAAGAAGGCTAAGAATAGTTTCCCAGTTTTTCTAAGAGTTTCAGCAACTACAATTAAATGTTAAACTTTGTTGCTTATATACCTAGTTTTAATCTCTTTGACCGATATTTAAATGACTTACATTATCTCCAAAAATAAATGTATATAGCTGTCAGTCATTTCCCAGTATCCTTTTCTTACTCCTTCAGCTTCTGTCTCTCCCTTCCTCTCCCATCCCCACACCTCCCTTCATGACTGCTCTCAAAATACACCTAAAATTATTTATTATGTTAATGTTCTCAAAGAAGAAATTTTAAAATCAGTTTGCTACAATAAATCACTTACTGATCTTGGCATCATTTGTTTCTTTTCATTTCTTTTCGCTTTATATCATTTTATATATTTGGAATATATTTTAATATATTTGCATATCTAAAAAGTACGCATGTTTGAAACTATATATGTTTCTCTGAATTCCTCTTTGGTTTTCTCCAAAGTTTTCTAATGAATTATTTTAATTTTCCACATTTTTACATTCCTTATAATTTTTATTATAACTGGTTTAAGTATCTTATCATTTACATCATCATTATTATTAACCTTTTCTAAAGCATATTTTGGAGTTTACGGCCATCTTATTTTTCATTATTATTTTATTGTAGCGCATTCAATGAGTAAAACTTATAGTGGTTTTCCTTTTTTATTTCTAAATTTTTAGATGACTTGAAATTATTTACATAGAATGCATTTTGCCGAGTGTGTTTTGAAAGTTGCCTTTTTGTAGCTTATAATGAGTACTCATCAGTCCTACTCACATTATTTAAATATTCTTTCTCATTATCTATTTGTGGTTATTGAGTTATCATATTTAAATATATGTTGATGTTGTATGAGACAGTGTACCCACTCATTTCTCCGTAAAATTAATATTTATTATTGGCCATTTTGGGGGGGAGGGGATGGTACCAGGAATCAAACTCACAACCTCTCACTTGCCAAGGAGGTGCTTATGCCACTAAATCCCCAGCCCTTGGCCATGTTTTCTAAAAACAGATAGTGACAAAAGGATTCAAGATTGTTTTCTTAGACTATAATTTTTATCAGTATGAAATAATTATGTCTGTTGAATTAATTAACCATGAATTTCATCATGTTGGAGATCAACACTGCCTTATCCATTTTAGTTTTTTGTAAGCAATACTAAATATTTTGATATTGTTTTATATTTACTAATTTTGATAAATTCTATTTTAAGCTCTTCGTGTTATAATTCTTGTATTCTGATTTCTTCTAGTAATTACTGATACAATTTTATTTTAATTTTTTTTAATTTTAACATTTTCATTTTAACTTATGAACATTTAAATGTAAACGGAATTATATAATAGACTAGTATATATCTACAGTTTCAATTTAAGTGATATTAACATTTTAAAATTTTAAGAGGAGCCTTTTTTCTGATTTATAAGAGCTTTAGTGCATTTACCTCCTAAGGAGACTTGCTTCCCATCCAGTACTTCTTTGTCTATTTTTCAGGGAAATTAATTATGAAGTACCTATGTCCTGCTCTTCTCTTTGAAAATCTACCTAAATAAAGTCTTCCCCATTGTCTTAGTTACTTTTCTCTCATTGCTGGGACAAAACACTCAATGCTCAAAGTGTAGGAAGGAAGGGTTCATTTAACTCACTGCTTCTGTATGGTTCAGTCCATAATCAGGTGGCTCCAAGGCAGGGTTGAAGGGCAGTTTAGCAACCCTTCAAGACAGCAGTAAGAGCAAAAGGAATGTCAGAACAAGCCTCTTCTTCTACCTTATACTGTACACCAGCCACCACCCTCCATCCTGGATGAGTGTAGCACTCACAAAATCTCTGTGCCTTCCTCTTGCACCCTCCTCCTGTGCAGGATGAGGATATTTATAAAGTGACAATCTATCTCCCTGCTGAGTCTCTCAATTAAATTTCTAACCTTCTCAAATTGACACAATGTATCAACCATAACATTCATAAAAG
The DNA here is from genome assembly GCF_034190915.1 of Cavia porcellus. NCBI lineage: Eukaryota > Metazoa > Chordata > Mammalia > Rodentia > Caviidae > Cavia > Cavia porcellus. Next base: position 5,126,793 of record NW_026947486.1, on the reverse strand, counting down.
TAATTCATTCTGTAGTTCAGTAACTACCAACCTTGGCTGCACATAGAAATCATCTAGGAAACTTTAATTCCAAAGTTTAGGCATCAATCCAAAACACCAACTCAGATGCACTAGAAGAAAGGTTCTATTGTCAGGGTGTTTAAAACTGAGTTTTTCTAATAAGAAACACGGTTCAGAATATGAACTAAATGGCTGTACAAGATGAGAGGCAAAGATTTCACTCTACATCTATTAACAATGAAGTTCTTTAGTTAATTTTCCAGATATCTTCCCTGGAGAATGTTTTACATTATTTGTATTTTTATTTTGATTTTGCATTTTTTCAATATTTGTTCTTATTTTGGGGGGAGTTTTTAATACACATTTTAAATTTAAGTTTCCACTTTTATCAATCGCCTCTTTTTCTTAACTTCTAGGAATTTCTCTAACTGTAAAATTCAACTATTCTATTAACTCTTGTTTATTAACCTCCTATGAGTGTTTGCTATTTTAAGATACGCTTCATTCAAAGTGGACATTCAAACAGTGAGACTGCAAACAGTTGTGTCCACTTTGTATACTTTGATACTGTGATTTGAGCAACTATCTCTAAGATGATAATATGTAATCTATTAACTGGTGATTTCTTACTGTTTTTTTTTTGTAGTTCTGTATTACTTGTACCCTTACACCACTTTGTTTTGTTTTGTGTTTTTCTCTTTTTCCTTTTAAATGAAATTAAAAAAAAAAAAAGATACGCTGCATTGGTGGAAAAGTATATGAGTATTTTTATCTTGCTAAAACAGTATAATCTTCAATGCTGATACTTTTAATGATGCTTTGAATCTGAATTTTCTATGCTACCACGAAAATTTAGTTATATTGAATTTTCATGCACATTCATTTATACCATTAAATTTAAAAACACTGAACACATATATGCTTCTTGTTATTGACTGCTTCTGTTATGGCAAAAATAAAAATTAAGGACCATGTTGCTTACCAACAAAGTGAAAGGAGACTTGAAGTCAAGAATACAATTTTGACAATATGCACATTTACTCAAATTTAGAAATTTAGTCAACTAGCTCAATTATGAAATAAAGTGAAATACATACTTTTAAAAAATGGAAGTGTCCTATACAAACTAAAGCTCAGCCTCTAAATCTTAAACTGCACCTATTCTGATTCCTGTATTATAAATAGTGGCCACATCAACAACCCAGTTAACTCTGTGTACCCTCAACTGGTCTAACATTTTTTTCAACTAAAATTTGAACAAATTCTATGGATCTGGCTTTCTGGATATTTGTTTTTTACTGTGGTAAAACAATGTATGCCATGAACTTTGCCATTTTAGGTATTTTTAGTGTATAATTCTGTTGTGTTAACCTGAATACTTTTTTTTTTCTTTTTATCGGTACTGGGGATCAAACCCAAGATTGCCTGCTTGCAAGGCAGGCACTTATGCCGCTGAGCTGAATACTTTTGAGTGAAATTTCTGCATTCTTTCAATTACTCTCTTTGGATTATTATAAAAAATCATCTTTTTCCTGACTGTTCTCTCACCAATGTGACAGGGTGTCACACTGAAACAGTATACTCTTTCACAGAATAATCATTCAATAGAATTAAATTGCTTAAAATTTCTCAATGTCTCTCCATTTCGGTGGGATAAAGTTAAATTTGTTAATTTGACTTGGCTGGCTTTTCATGATCTGACTTTGCTTGCCAGTCACATTGACAAATATTCTCTATTTACACTGAACTTTCTCAGTTTCTTTAATGCCTGTGCCTTCTCTCTTTGAGGTCTTTGGACGTATTTATCCTTCTGCCTGTTCACTCTACTTCCATCACTGTGCTGTTGGGATAAATGCTACAGATCCTCCTGTACTCAAAATAAATATCACGTCATGAGGAAAACCATTCTTCAGAGACTCAACTCTTAAATATATACATTTTTATGTTTGTCTAGGTTTAAATTTTCCTGAGAAATATTGCCACTGATTATTTTTTTAAACCCCTAACATAAAATCATCTCTACTAAGACAAATATTATGTCCAGATTATTGAATCTGCCATAGCCAGAAGCAAACTTGGTCCTGGCACATACTAAGAATCCAATAAAGATTTGTGGACTGGCCAGATCAATCAGCAAAATGGAGCATAAGGCAAATTTGTATTGAACATACTATTGAGAATATGTTCATTTTCTTTATAGTAAAGTAACAAAAGTAACTTGGTGAATGCATGCTGTAAGAAGTCTGAATACGATACTATAAAAGTCTAAGTATGGTTAATTTACAGGAAGATGAACAGGTAGTTTTGGCCTGTTTTGTTTCCATTTCTACTAGGATTCCAGTAAATAACTTGTTTTTTATTATATCAAATGCTTTAAATATTGTTACAGATGTTCTGTTTTGAATGTGTCAGTCTCCATTAATGCCTATTATCCCACCATAATTAATCATATCCCTTTCACTCACAAAATTGTCTGTTTGGAAAAAGTTAATGTCACGTTATCTACACAATAGTCACATTATTTACTTAAACTCTTTCTTTTCAAAAGAGTTCTGTTTATGAATCATGATATACAACATTTTACTTTTTAATGAACACCACATGCCCTCTCCTGTATCTACACATAAGAGCTAAGCAGAATTTACATATATTTGAAGGAAAGACAAATCATTGAACTCAGACGGGTGGAAGATCAGGAAATTAATGAAGGTGAATATGCACAGTTACTGCATATATAGATTGCTGGAAGTGTTCATCAGCAAAAACTCTATAGATACCACTTTGAAAAGGTGATTTTAGAGATTCCGAGAGAACATGGCGGACAGACAACAGCAACTACTGGAGGCTCTCTGAAAGGCTCGGCTCAGAGGCCAGGAATGATGCAGACTAAGGAGACATGAACCGGTAGAGATATGCTCTGCTGACTCAGGAACAAACTGGGCTGAGAGAAACCAACTTAGAATACAGTCCTGGCACTAAAATAGGAACAGAAAAGACTCGGTGTGGAGGCTCGAACCCACGCCATTGGAAACCACGATTTGGGTTTCCCGCCGCCCAGCAGCTGGCTGCCTCCACAATCGGCTCGGCAAGGAGAGACGCGCAGAAGCTCTGGGAACGGGAGTCTGCAAACGGAGTTGAAAACAGGACAGACAAGGAGGCGTACACGAAAACTGACTGGTGGCGAGTTGAGTGAGAGAAACTGAACCCCTACCACAGTTTGACTCCAGCAGAGGACTTTCTGGGCTCGGGCAGTCCTGTAAGAGCAGGGCGCAGTGGTGACTCCAGCCACACATTCCCCTCTCGGACGGGATTGGTGAAAAGTGCCTGGCCTGCGTGACGCTGCGGGCGGACTTGGTAGGCTGGCCTAACCCAGATCCCAGAGACTGACGGTGGCCCAGAGGCTGCCTTAACTCCCTGATGCGCAGCGGTGGGCAGGAACACCTAGCCAGTGCAATTTGATCAGGCTGTAGCTGACAGGCAGGGAAGCTGGGCCTCCTATGTAAGCTTGCATTTTATAAGGAACAGAAAATATGGGGAAGGGAAGCAACAAGAAAGGCTCCTCGGCCCCCAATCCTGAGAAACAGGCAATAGTGGACACCGCACCAATATATATTAAGCGCCATATAGAGAGCCTCATAGACCAATTCAGGAATGAAGTTATCAATGACCTGAAGCTAGAAGTATGCAGAATAGTTAGAGAAATTCTAAGCACCACCCAGGAAAAAACAGATGGTGGAATGGAAGAACAGAAAAAGAGGGGAGAATTGCTTGATGGAGAAAACAGAGAAAGCATTGAGTATGTGAAGCAGGTTCAAAGGGACTATCAAGAAATTAAGAAGTCTATCCAAGACTGGCATAACAGCTTGAAAGAAACTAAGGACAGACTATCTGATCTGGAGGGCAGACTTGTAATATGGGAGAATGAAATGAAAAACTTCTTAAAAATAACAAAGAAACAAACAGCAATAATACAAAGACAAGAAGATGATAAGAGGAGCCATAACTTAAGGATTTAGAACATAAAAGAAGAAGTAGGGACACAAACAAGTGAACTACAAAAGCTACTCACAGAAATAATCCAGGAGAATTTTCCTAATTTAGCAAAAGGTAAAGATACTCAGATGTATGAGGCATTCAGGACCCCAGCTACCTACAACCCTAACAGAGAAACACCCAGGCATATAATAATAAAAATTCCAGAAATTCAATACAAGAACAGAATATTAAACGCTGTTTAAGAGACAAGAAACAGACCACTTACAAAGGAACACCCATCAGAATTACAGCAGATTTCTCTGCACAAACCATCAAATCATGAAGAGCATGGGGGGAAATAATTCAAGCTTTGAAAGATAATAATCTCCAGCCAAGATTGAGATATCCTGCACAACTGTCCCTGGAAATTGATGGAAAAACGAGGTGCTTCCAGGATAAAGAGGAACTGGGGGAATTTGCAACCACTAATTCAACCCTACAGAAAGTATTGCAGGATATTCTTAAAAAAAAGAAAAATACAAAGAACCCAGAAATAGTGGCGGGGAGGCCACAACGAATGGAGCAGAGAACAAAATGAAGAAGACAAACTGACAGCTACTGACAGAAAAAGAGCTCAACAGAAATGAGACAGAGAAGATTGGATGATAGGAACAGCTATTTTGGAGAAAATGACATCTTAATAGGTAATACTGATTTAGTACCATCTTGTTTTGAAGTCTCATCTAGCTTTTGTTCTTCTGTCTCCAATGGTCTAAACAGGTTGTATCTTATTGGATTTTATTATGTACAATAGTATAAGCAAAAACCTTTTAAAGACAAGGAGATTATACAGAAACCATTGTTCATTTTCTGTTAGTTGATTCTAAATACTCTATAATGCTGTCATTCTCTGAAATGGTTTTACATTGTTTTGATGTACTTAATGCTACAATATACGAAGTTGTACTCAAGGACTTCAAGGAAAGAGTCAATATGCTAACTACTTTTGGGTCTGAATTATCTGGTGTGGAACACTATTCTGCTTAAATGGTTATGTTTTGATCTGCCCTGTTTCGCTGTTATGCCCTCTTTTTTCTTAATCTCCACTCCATTATTTACTTTTTTATTTTTATCCATTTAATTAAAGGGAAAAATAGGAGGATATAATATAGTAACCCACTTTGACTTTCTATTATCTCGATTTGAAGCCCTGTATTACTCTCACCATCTTGTTTTTGAGTGATGTTCCCCTATTCTGTTTTGCTGGATAGTACCAGGTTCGAAAGTTTAGGCATCAGCTGAGAAGATAAGAGATTCATTATAACGCCCATTCTTGTTGACTTTTATCTACTTTTGAAGACCTACAATGTCTCCAATGTTTTGGTTTTGTCGGTTTTGTTCTTTACTGTTTTGTTCAATTGTATTACAACTAATGATATAGGCAATTCTATTAGAGATAGCGGGAGGCATTATGGTAACCATTGTTGATCACCTTGTATTATGTTTTTATATTATCTATTATGTCCACCTTTTGACTTGACCGATTCTGTTCTGTTATGTCACATTTGGTTTTACTCTCCTCCAAAAAAGCAATAAGAACTGTGGGAGCAATGAAACCCAAAATGTGTAATAGTCATTGTACAAAAGAGAGGAAAAGAAAGTGCTCTAAACTATATAACTGCATGTATATTTAAGTGTATAAGATAGAAAATGATATCACAGAGTTTTATTGGATCATTGAACAGAACTGTTTGCAGTATCATTGTTGGAATGTCCACTCTACAAGCTTTAATTTTGTGACTTGAACAATTATTTCTAAGATGGCAATGTGTAATCCATTAACTACTGATTTCCTACTGCGCACTTTTTTCTTCTGTAAATCTGTATAACTTGTACCCCTTCACTGTTTTTTTTCTTTTCTCCTTAAATAAAAAAAAAGAAAAGAAAAGGTGATTTTAGTAACCTTTTTTCATTGTCTATCACCTACATGTTCTATATAAAGTTGGCTGTATGTTAATGTTACCAATTTGACAATATTTTCTCTTTTTAAATTAATATTCAGTTTTTGCTCCCAGATTCATTTAATAAAATTTCAAGTAGAAAGACAAAATGTTGAACTAAACACCCATAGTTTAATTTGTTGATTTATATTCAATTAGTAACCATAGAATCTCACCAATGGTTTGGCCTGTGTTGTAGTCAGCCAATTGGCTGAGAAAAGGAACTCTCTGAAGAGATAATCTTACTGTAAAGGAAGATTTTTAATATATATAAACACTTACTGTGATACAATATTTAAGTGGGAATAACAAAGCTGATGACTCGTGAAATCAGACATTAGTAAGAATGCAATTTTCATGCTTAATTTTGACCTCTACTTATTAGAAAATGAAGAGGATTATAAGAGAAGCTTCCAGGTTACTTCCCATTGATACTTTTTCTATCTCCTACACATGTTCAGTTTAGTGTTAACTTATAAATATATATATATATATATATATATATATATATGCCATATAATCCCTTATCTATGTATTTCTGTTTATATTATATAGCATGAATGTTCACAGTTTCCCTGAAGAAAATATTAATGTGATTAATATCATAAATCTGCATTTCAAAATTTTAGAAACTGATTGAAAGGATTTAACAGCTTATAAATTTGAAACTCACAAAATAATTTATGAATGTTGTTACTTTACAGGTAAACCACATGTGAATTTGCTAACAAATATAAAATGACAAACATTATGTGAGGTGGTGACAGCATATTAAGTGATTATAATATAGGTTAGGCATTGTGGAACTAAATATTTTAAAAATATGTAGATGGCCAGCTGCAATGGCTATATTTGTAGGGTGAAACAAAGTCTTGCTGAATCACAGAGACTTTTCAAAGACACAAACATGGATTAAATAACTAATATTTGCACTGAATCTAATATTAGGCTTAGATATTTTCCAGAAACAGGAAGATCTCAAATAGCCAAAATAGTTTTAAGCAAAAGAAAAACAATGTTGTAGGAATTATAGTGATCAATTTCAAGTAATACAGAGCCATAACATCCAAAACAGCATGGTACTGGCATAAAAACAGACACATAGACCAATAAAACAGAATAAAGATATATACCAGAATTTAAACCACACGTCTATAACTGACTGATTCTCAACAAAGTCATCAAAACTTACATAGAGAAAAGATAACCTCTTTAGTAAGTAGTGCTAAAAAATACCGTGTATCCATATGAAGAAAAGTGAAACTTGATCCCTATCTGTACAAAGGTAACTAAACATGAATCAGAGACCTAAATATAGTACCAAAAATTCTGAAACTACCAGCAGCAAACCTAAGTGAAGCATTCCAAAACATTGATACAGACAGTGACTATTTGGATAGACCCGCAAAGCACAAGAAACAAAAATAAAAGTTGATACATAGAATTACATCAAATTGAAAAGCTGTTTGCAGATTCAAGGAAATAACACAGTGAAGAGACAGCTTATCAAATGAGAGAAAATATGTCCCAAGTATCCATCTGACAAAGAGTTAATTTGTAGAATACAAAAAGGAACTCATAAGAGCTTAATAAAAACACAAGTAATCCAAACAAAAATGCACAAATGATCTGAATAGATGCTTCTCATGAGAAATGCAAATAGGCAACAAATACAAGTACATAAAATGCTCAGTTACATCAGCTATCAAGGAAATGCAAATTAAAAGTACAATGAGATACAATCACACTTCAGAATGGCTTTATATGAAAAACTGTTGGTGAGGACATAGAGAATATAAATGTAAATTTGTGCAGCTATTATTCAAAAAAGTGCAGAGACTCCTCAAAAAACTAAAATAGAGCCTTCATATGATCCAGGTCTCCCATTTCAGAGTATATATGTAACAGAAACCAAATAAGCCTACCAAAGAGATACCTAGCCATCTATGATTATTATAGCAGTATTCAAAAACCAAGAAGTGGAATCAGCCTAGATCTCCATCAACAGATGAATAGACAAGGAAAATGAGGAATATATGCAGAATGGAACATTATTCTGAGACAAAGAAGAATGAAATCCTGTCATTTGCAGCTAAATGGATGGAACAAGAGATCATTACGTTAAGTGAAATAAGTCAAAGATTGATCAATAAATACTGCAAGTTTTTTTTTTCTCTTATGCAAAAGCTAAAAAAAAAAAAAACAAATCTAGGACAGTGATTAACAAATGTTAGAAAAGGGCAGGTTGGATAAAGCCAGATTGAAATTGATCCATGTACATCAAATACATACGTAGAAATATACTCCACTGTACAATATGTGCAATTAATGAAGTCAGTGAAAAATAAAATGAGTGCTGAAAAATATTACACTCTCATACAATGCAATACCACTCAGCCACAGAAAGAATGAACTTCTGATATAAACTGCATAACGAATCTCCAAAGCATTTTTGCTGAATGAAAGTTAGTAGAATTAAAAGCTGCATATTGCATGCATTCTATACATATGATATTGTAGGAAAAGTAATGTATAGACCCATTTAAAAATCAGAGTTTGCTAGTAACTAGAGAAGGATTGAGTAGCATAGAAAATTTGAGGATTAATGAAATTTTGATTTTTGTTCTCAGTGATTGTGACTAAAATGTAAACCTTTGTCAAATTCTTAGAAATTCACTAACACAACTGTGAACTTTCTCTCTAAAATTTAGAGGCTAATAAATTGTAAAACTACATACAAGTGGGTAACCTATTCTGAAGTTACCTAGGCAAAAGTCTTTGAAAATTTTTTCACTTGCTTTTGTTTTCTTATTGGAGGAACTAAAGACAACACACACAGAGCTGTAAAGACAAACTTCATGATAGTTTCAAAGGAAAAAAGAAGAAAAATGTGTGAGCAGAATAAACAACTGATATTTTTCTAATATCTTCTTTCAACCTTAGTGAAGGGAATGGTTCACTACTCATGTTTTATTTCCTCCATGCACAATTTTGGAATGACCACCTGTTCATTTTGGAACTATAGCTCCTTTTGTTTCCCAACTGTTTTGGGGGCTTTGCCCGTTCTCAATAGATACCCTGTCTACTCCATCATGAGAATTCCTTTTGTCTTCACAATTTTCTTATCCCTAGCTGACACACTCTGTCGTTCTTTCGATAAATTACCCTCGGTTGTGATGCCCCAGCCATGCCTCTTGGAATCAGCTGTTCCTTCCCATCATACAAGCATAAGAAGGTCTCTTTGATCCCTACATGCTCCTTTGGGTAACCTCGGCAGCTGGAGCATGACGTCTGTGATTTAAAACCCGAATCTTCAGCCCCGTGCACTCACCACCACTTGAGCAGTGGACAGAGACTAAAAGTGCCAACACAAGCACCAACGTTACGAAATAATGAGAGAAGACAGACATTTTTTTTAAAACAAATGAGAAGCTTCAATGTTTATTGATCAATACATGGTACTTTTGCTTTTAAAATATTTTTATTGTTTTGAAGATGACAGAATTTTCTACGTGGTAGACCAAAAGAAGGATGATTGTAGGTTAAAATCTAATTACATGAAGTTTGCCCAGTATCGTTTCAATAAAAGCTTTGCTTCTGCTGGCCCATTGTCTGCTTCACCATGCTAATGACAAGGGCTCAATTGGGGCAGCTGTGATCTGTACTTGTCCCATAAGGATTATATGATGCTATAAGAGAAAAATATGGTAATGTGCTTGTCACATTTTTCCCTGTTTCTTTCTCTCTCGGATTCTACTGGAGGTTAACTCCTGGAGTTAAGAGCTCTGTGGAATGTAGGGTAGGAACTGAGTCATTTTAGTCATACTTCTAAAGTGCCAGATACGCAGGCCTCTTTTCATATTACTCTATTGCTTGTGATGAACACATTAACCAACTCCTTTGTGGTATATCATGTTAATTCAAAAATGTAAATTTTAGAATTTCAAATTCAGCCCAATAAAATGCTAAGCCTACTTTCTATCAGTTTATATGGGAAAATTATTAACCAGATCCTTTATGGTACATCATACTAATTCAAAAATGTAAATTTTAGAATTTCAAATTTAACCCAGTAAAATGCTAAGCTTATTTTCCATCAGTTTATATGGAAAAACTTTAACTTTTTGACAGATAACAAAGTACAGGTTTAACTGAGGATGTACGAAAACTGTGTAGAAGCAGAGAGATTGTCAATATTTCTTCAAGTTGTTCACATTTTGTACATTCTCTTCCACATGTTTTCCATAAGAAAAACCTGAAAAGTCTTTTCATAATGGAAAATCAAACCATTGTCTATATATGTGGAGGACATAAGAGTTATGAGTCCTGTGGTAAAACACAGCTGAAATATGAATGATGGGGATGTCCGAAAGTGTTCAAGCATGGGAGGATGTGAGTTTCATTGATTAAGGCTCTACTATAACTTTCTTAACATTAAAAATAAGATGCAGGGAGCCAGTTCTTGGTCTAGGGCCCTAAAACAGCAATGCTATTGGATATGCTTTTGAAATAAATAAAGGTTATGAGATAAAATCTATCTTGAATTTTTCATCCTGCTCTCTACCTAAAATGTGCAAAACATCCACTTTACCAAAAACTTGCAAACTCCATTGCAGGCGTAACCTGTCTAATGATCACTGGAAAAATAGACATTAACAGTTTTATCAGGAAATATGACAATAGAAGATACTGCAATTTTAATAATTGCATACATATTAGGAGGAAAATGATCAAAGGTTTTCATTTATTAACCAAGCTCATTTTCTAGGGGGCATATATATTCAATATTATTATGAATTAAAAAGTAAATAAATCTGACTTCTTTTGTGCAAATAGAAAATGAACAGGAGAGAAAAAAGAAATAATTTTAAGCTATTGAATGATTAGTGGCTGCATTGTAAGTGTACTCTGCTTGAGAGTTGACTTTTCCAAAAAATATATAACGTTTCTGGTACCAGGAATTAAACTTGGGACTTTGCATTTGTCAGGTAGGAGCTTATGCCACTGAGCTATATTCCTGACCCCAAAAATATAATTTTAAAATAGAATTTTCATACTCACCCTCATCCCCACAGTTGTGTGTTCATGTAGATGATGCTACATCTGGAAAGAACAAATCTTCTCCCCTCAACACACCGGTGCTTTATACTAGCTCTTTGGAAATAATGTTCTCTTTGCAGCAGCATTCATCTCAATATGAGTCCCAGAATGTTGGAATTTTTACTTGAGTTATTTCAAATTGGCCATTTCTCTGGCAGTATTTTTTCAGTTAATTAAAAACAAACAAACAAACAAACAAACAAACAAACACCAAATGGTGTTATCCAAACAGAGCAAAATAAAATCACAGCTGGGAATTACCTCAGCAGCAGGCATCATATTGTGAGCACCCACATATTGTCTGTTTGATTGCTCCCTAAATTACCTGAATTCTGAGAAACTTCTTTCAGCAGATGCTACATTGAATTTGGATGAGAAGACCTGTGAGATATTTAGAGAGCAGACTCCACACAGCCCTCACAATATCCTTCTCTGGATTCAGCCTTTTCAGAGGTTCACTTAGTGAAATGGCTCTCTTTGTTCTATTTCCTCAGTGAACATCAACATTCTTTTCTCTTGCTACTGCATAAACCCATATGTCATATTTTCACTCCATTATGTCATACATAGATGATACATTGCAATATAAAGGTAGATTGTGCTGTCATGCTCAAAGTGATTCAGAAACTGAACATCTTGAGCTTCACTTAAGATTTCTGCTAGCCAAGTGCAGTAGAAATTCCAGGGGAATCTGGAGTTGGCACAACAGAAAAAAGAGCAAGCTCACCTTGATAGGAAGGAAAGCCCACTTGAATAACCGCTATTTTCTATTTTTTGTAATGCTCTTCACTTACACTCTAGCATATCTTGCCCTATAATGTGTGTTTCTATTTCAAATGCATGAGTCTCTTACTATTCCCTTGCAAAAGCATGTGCTTGCTATTTAGTCTGGCTCAATGACTCATGGGACTGAATTCACGGAGGGAAAATATGAGTTTAACACTGCCACTTTATACTGTGAAGCTATATTACCATATTTCACTCATTAGGTTGAAATAGAATTTAGACATTATTTGAATGAAAAAAAGTCTCCCTTTTTTTCAGAAAATGGTAAAATGTTTTGATTTCATTTCCAAATCATTCTCTGCAGAAATTTCTGTCCACAGTTATATACTATGTGAATTTGAAAGAAGGCAGGAGTTTCTAAATTTCTAAAGAGTTAGTCATTGTCTATATGTACCTACATTTTTCTAGACTTCAATTTTTCTGTATGGTCACGTTTGCTTAAAATCTATGGTGAAACAAAGACAAAAAGAAACTTCAATCCTTTTTTACTAATCATGGAGCCTATATTATTTGAAACACATTTTGTCCCATATGTCCTCCGTGTCCTATGGCTCATAAATCAAAATACCTTAACTTGTCTCTCCTTACGCTTACAGTCGTTGCCAGTCACTTAGTGAGCTAAGGACATCTCAGGCTTTTGAACTCTCCAAGCTCTAAAAGCCTTTACTTGAACAACTCTCTGTCTTCAGTGCTATGTCCTATCACTTATTCAAATTTTACTTGCCATCATTTTTGTTCTGTACACATTTTTCATGATATCTGATGCATTTAGAGCCACCCTCTTCATCCATTTGCATAAAACTCCCTGCAAAAACAGTGTTCCTGATTAAGATTTCTTACAGACTAAGAACCTGATCAAGATTTATTTTGCCATTTTTTTTTCAAAGTAATGCTTCCATGACTATTCTAGGAACCATAAAGCATTTTCCCTAAGAACTCATTAGCACAATATTTAGTCTTTGCTACTAAGTGTCATGCACATGCACACACATTTAATCTTATTTGCAAAAACTGTATTCCTCCCATATTCATTATCTTAAAAAATTATTATATTCATGCAATGAGTCAGATACTTTTATAAGAACTACAAACCATATAAAATGTAAAAGGCAAAACATCTGCTTTAAAGGAAAGAATAAGCTATCATCAAAGATTGGAACATGAAAAAAAATCACAGGAAGTAGAAAATTCGGTGTCATAAGTAAGTTGAGAGACAAGTATCATTTCTTAAATTTTAAAAATCATGCCATTGTGATTTCACTTGTTACAGAATTTATACATCTTAATAAAAGTTCTCGATGACTTTAAATATGAAAATTTATTCAAAACTCATAGAAATGCCTCTAATCTCAGCGCTCAGGAGGCTGAGGCAGAAAGATGGCCTTTGAGTTTGAGATCAGCCTGGACTACCTACCTGAAGTTTTATAAAGGCAACTGTCATCTACAATTTCTCCTGTGCTAGAAATACTATAAGAAGATAATATCCCTGGTGTGAAATTGAACCAACCCTTTTATGTTGTGCATAGAAACAATAATAGCTGGAATCATTTATGAAGTAGTTATTATGAATGGGTCACTGTGCCAAGTAAAGAATGTTATCAGTTTACTGGTAGGAAGGTGCCACACCCACAGTGAAGAGTTAGTGAAACTAATATGTGGGAAGAATTAAAGAAAACCAGTAAAGGATGATGATAGACCACACTGATTGTAAAAGAGACCATGAGGAGAAGCTAGATCTGAAGGCTCCAGAAGAGTCATCCACTGGCACAAAAAAGAAAACGTAAAGCTTTACAGGAAATCCACTCACTAATAATTGAAATACTTGGGGAAGGAAAGAAGTCATTGCCTAATTTTGACCTAGGAGAGAAAAGACCAGAAAAAACTATCCTTATCTCTCCTTGATATTGCATTCTGCCAAAATATGAGAGGGCCCAACTGATGCAGTCCACTAAAATTAGCCTACAAAAGCACAGAAGTCAATGGAGAAGGGAAGAGAATGGATCTGGAAGGACAAATGAGGGACACATATCACTTTGAGCCACAAGGAAGCCTCTACTCCCTTGTATCAGGAAATGGAAATGTGTATACTACTGGAGAAAGAGCAAAGAGTTCTTTGGAAGACATATTATAGACTATAATGTCCACCACCATTAAATAATAATTTCTTTCACTGCCATTTCTTGCCCAAAAATATAAATTTCTTTCAAACTACATGGATTTTTCTTCTTTCTTACTCTACTGGCTTTGACTGAAGCTTTTTTGTTTGAAGACACTGTTTATTAACTTTACCAAATTATTTTTCAGGGCTAGCATAACACTTATGACAAAATAAACTAGCCTTGAAAAATAAACATTCCCAAAGTTACTGCTGTTAAAATTTAAAAATGGCTTCTTACTCTCTCAGGGGTAACCATATCCTCTTAAAACTATAACAGGGGGCTAGGGATTTAGCACAGTGGCTCAAGTGCTTGCCTAGTAATTGCAAGGTCATGAGTTTCATTCCATGTATCAAAAAAAAAAAAAAACTATAAACAAAGATCATCTCTCTTAAAAAGTTTTTTTTTCAAAAAGTTACTTAACTCCACTGATATCAGCATTAAATTTTCCTAATGGGATCGAGACTGAAAACTGTCTTTAAACAATTTACATTAATCATGCTTCACAAGATTGTAATGCCAGCCATGTACTCCTAGGTAAGATGCACTAAAAAGTGTTTTTATCTGTTTAAAAATAGTTGCTGTGTGTACATCTTTCAGGAGGATGACTATTTTTCATGGGTTAATTTGGGATTGGGTTTGCAGTAAGAAGAGCTCTTGATCACTGAGAAGCTTCAGACATAAATCATTTTTCAAAAATATTTTGAAGACTAGGATTAACCTGGTCTGGAACTTTTTGCTTCCTTACAAGGCGGGAAAAGAATTTTGGCTCTCTGATACCCACAATCTCATTCCTGGAAATTAGTCACAACTGGGATCAATCTCGAGGGACTTTTGAAAATTGAAGTGTTGTTCTCAATGACAACCTTTAAACTCAGTTGAAAAGGAACCAGGAAATAGTACATGTCACTATAATAAACGGATGTTTTAGTTTTTACTGTGACTTTTCCTTGATCTTACCATTACTAACTGAATAATTCCTCAGGCACTGAAGTGCTGATGACAAAAATTGTAGTTTAAGAGCATGACTTTAAACCAAGAAGCTTGAGGTCTCAGAAATTTATTTCTGTTTCAGATGTCCTATCATGTTTTGAAAGTCACTTGGTGAAAGAAAGAAAGAAAGAAAGAAAGAAAGAAAGAAAGAAAGAAAAAGAAAGAAAGACCTCAATATCCTTAATGAACACAGATGCATTAGAGTTTATCATAATGATCATCACTGCTATCATAATTCAGCAACACCTGTTGCCAGGCCATGATGTGAAGGACATTGTGTGATTCGTGTAGAGGAATGATGCCAAGTTTATTTCAGACAGTTCTCCAGCATACGTAGGCTTTGCTGTCTAAAATGACAAACCTAGGCTTTTCTGTTGCAGTATTCTGTTCTCATTTTCCTATACCACACTGCCTTATTTAACTCCATGTAGGAAATTCTAATTGTGATAATATTCACTTCCTCAAAAATAATGATTTTGAAGGAGTAAAACATCAAAAAAAAAGTCGTTATTAATGGTGGACTACATATCTAAGGATTGAAAATGATGTAAAGAATGAACATTAGCATTACAATTTATTAGGGCCAGAGACTTCCTGAGCTATTTAATTCAAGTTGCATTCTCTAAATTTGAACATGTCAAAACCGTTTGTCAGGAAAAAACATTCTATCAATCAATGGAAAATAACATGAAACTCGGGTTTTTGTATTGTTTTGCTATCATTTGCCACAAGATTCTGGCTTCTTTTCTCATAAAACCTGCCTCAAGTATGAGACGGCCACTTTCTGCTAGCTTCGTGTCCATTTCATAGGCAGAATGAGAAGCACTGAAACCAATGGGGTGATGGTTACATCAGGAAAGGACAAACTTTCCCAGTATACTATAACTCCTATGCCCTTCACTAAAACTGCATCCAAAGGACACTTTTAGTGCTGGGAGCCTGAGGAAGCAAGTGCTTCAGCTGGCCACATTGTTGCATGATCACAGTATTATTTAGTAACATCTTTCCTTTCTATCATACCATATATAATTGGGTCATCTTGTGTATTCCCATTACCAGATGCATAAATCAGCCTTTTCAACCAAAAGCCCTGGTTTTGTCTTTTTAACGTATATTTTTGTTTCTATTTCCATAGGCTGGATTTCACCTATTTCTTCTCTATTTCCTGCTGTGTTTTCTGTGGTGGCTATTTAAAGTGTTATAGGAACGCTGCAATTAGTCTTCATTTTAGAATTTTGATTTTCTATTTATTCAGTGAGTTAGTTTGATTCAAATTGCATGCCCTCCTGTTTTCAACTAACACTTTCAATTTCCCAGTCACCTCCTCTTGAGTTCTTCTATTGTATTTTGCAGTGTTCCTGTATAACTATTATTACTCTTTTAAGAATTTTTTTTCTGTTTGCTGTTTTAGTTCTTATGTAATGCTACATTGCATTTTTAATCTGTTTTGTAGAAACCATTCCAGATGAATTTTTTAATCTCTGTAGGAATATATTTTGTTTCTTTCCTCTTTTAACCTACAATACCTTTGTGTATAGGCAGTTTTCTTGTTTCCTATTGTTCCTACAGTGAATATCTCAAACTATAGTTCTCCCTATAGCCAGTCCTTCTCTGCATCTCAGAGTCCAGCCCATTTCAAATGAAGTCCCCATCCAGCTTGGATCTCCTACTTCCCTTGACTGTCATGCATTCTTATAAGCTGTTTTTTCCTGGCACATTTTGTTATCTCCCTCTTACATGCACATAGACACATTCTTAACCTGTGTCTCTCTTTTTTTCACAGTGATCTTGAGGTGTTCAGACTTAGTTGTAGTTGCAGTGATCTCTTCTCAATCAAAATGTTCTCATTTGGAAGGCAACTATTTGCAGAATGTGTGTGAGAGTTGCTAGCCCTTAGAACTACTCTGCACTCTCTGCTATTAACCACAGTGTCTTCACAATCACCTGAGTTCTCTATGGCTTCACTTTTGATGAAATGTATATGCAACTGCGAGTTTGGTTGTTTGTTATTTAGGAATTTGTTTATTTGATCTCTACTTATGCTAAAAATATATGGTGAAATTCTATGTGTGTATGTGTCTGTTTTATTTCTTCTTTTGTTTAACATATCATTTCTAGAGAAAAAATGATATTACAAAATTAGATACTTGGTTAAAAATAACTCTCAACTATAATTTGCTTTGTTATAAATTTGGGGTTTCTAATCTTCTGTAAATTCTTACTAAAATAGAAATCAGTTGCTGAGACTGCTAACAGCCAGGCACAGTGCCACGTGTGTACTTGTTTATAATGACTCAGTGAAGCAAACCTATAGGCTAATTGCTCTCTTTATATCATTTACTCTTGGAGTAACTGAGGTTCAGGAAGGTTATGTAATTTGCTTAACCTACCACATGAATGCTTAGAAGATCTAGAAATCAAAACCAATGTGCTCTAAAGCCAGAGCCCAAACTCTAATTCTATGAGGTGACTTGCTATTGTTTTTCTTACAAACTCTGTTCTTCCAGGATTGAAACTGCCTATGTAACTTTTGCATTTTGTACACAGTAGTACATCCTGGCCTGTTCTTACATAGACCAAAGATAAAAGCATTCGTTTATGTCTTGAGTGTGGTTGCCTGAGAACTTCAACATTGTTCTCATTTAATCTTGATTTTGAAAATCTGATCCTTATTGTTAAATAAGAAACGATTAATATGTCCTACTTTCCAGCCATATATTTTTTTAAAATGAACATTTAAAAGATTAAATCTTTTGTCTAGCATTTGACCATAATTCTGAGTTAAATATAAATATAAGAATAAGCAAATTAATATTTAAAACGTTGGATATGCAAAAGCCCAAAGTTAAATTGTTAATTTATATATGTTGTCTATCTTCATAATGTTTACCTGTTTATCTGTCCAAATCTTCATAAATTTGGATGCAAAATATATTTTTAACACAAACCATGTGATAACTACTGTTTTAAGGTTATATATTTGTATGCTTTAAAAGCAAAATGTGAAACAAACATTTAACAAATACTTATTATATGATAGAGATATTTAAATTAAACAGATAGGAGGAACTTATGAATGTAGAACTGATACTTAACAGGAGCATACATTAGACAGTATGTACATTTGATATTACAAATTATGTATTATTTCTATAATATTTGTATAAATTACATAAGTCTATATTATTTTCTACTTGTTAAAAGTGATTATTGGTCTCCATTTTATGGCCAACCAAATGGAAAATCAAAGAAGCTGTCATGGTTTAAGTCAGTGGCCCCCAGGCCTCATGCATTTGCATTATGTATTTGTGATTGGTTTATTGTCTAGCACTTGGGTTGATGATGTTAGTGCTATACACACATGAGGTGGAGCCAACATACAATGTAATGGCAAAAAAAAAGGTGTGTCTCTCTCTCTCTTCTGATGGTTTCTGCCTTGCTGCTTGCAGCCACCATGAACTGTGGCCCCACTATGCCACCCTGCCTTGGAGCGAACTAAATATAGACTAAAACTTCCAAAAACTGTAAAAAATAAACCTTTCCTTTCCAAACTTTGGGCATTATATATTTTGTCTCAGCAATGAGTAAAAAATAAATAAGACAGAACTTAGTACAGAAGCGAGAGTGGGGTCTTTTGCTGTGACTATAACTGACCATTTTTTAAGAGGCTTTAAAATGCTTTATGGACAGAGCCTAAAATGATCCAGACATGTAAGCTGGATGCATAGAGCTAGAACAGCTTAGGCTGTTCTATAGAAGAGATTCTGGTCAGAGCTCAGGACACCAGATGGCTGATAGAAAGCTTCACGGTAAAGACTAGGTTTGGGAGGTTTCTGCTGGGAAGAAGGAATGCATTGGTTGTTGGATTCCCCATGATGTGTGATATGCTGTGAGTTTGGTCAGAAGAAAAACTCCAGTAAAGCTGTGAGTTGTAAAAATAGAGCTGACACTTTGATTGCCAAGAAAAAAGAGAGATAAAAAAGATGGCCAATGGGCATCCCAGAAAGCAGCATGTCTCCACCCTTTGCAGCCTCAAAACTGCAAAACTGAAAAACCTTGCTCAGGGGAGAAAGCTGCAGAGCATCATCTCTAGAATGGCAACAGAGGACACATGATGTTCCAGAATGGTGGCAGCCACATGAGGTTTCAGAATGCTGGCAACATAAAAAAGCTTTTCTTCACAATCAGGTTCACAGAACCCCATGATCCAGACAATCGACCCCTACAGCCAAGAAAAAAAAAAAAAAAAAGGCTTCTGTTCCAGATGGTAGCAAACCTTGGCAGCATCCACATGGTGCTGATTTATGTGCAAAAAAGATGCACAGTTCTGAAGGTAAAATAGTTTTCATCTCAATTGCAAAGAGCCTGGGAGGCCAAGCAGTGAGCCCCTGAGAGGGCAATTTATAAAGATGTAAGGGTAAAGCCAAAGGTGCACTAAATAGCCCAAAAGTTTAAAACAGCGAAAAATATGCATCATCCAAAAAAAAAAAGCTGCAAAAAACAAGCTGAGAGGGTTTAAGAGAAAATCTGTAGAAGCTAAAATCCCTAAAAATGCCATAGAAGTATAATCACCCAAGCCTTTTAGAGCTAACACAACCAGATTGTTTCAAATGCTGAGCATAAAATTCTAGGACATAATGTTCACCCTGCTGGATGTTGGACTTGCTTTATTTCCAGTGATTTATGTTCCCCAGTTTGTAACTTTTAGAATTATAACATTTGTGCCTTTACATTTCAGAAATGTTTAACCTTGTTTCATTAGTACAGGGGGTTACAGTTAAGAGTTTCCTATAGTTCTTAAAGGTGACTTGAGACAGACTTTTCAGCAATGCTAAAGCTGTTAGGACTTTGACAACTCTTAGAGATAAGCTAAATGTCTTTTATATAAAAGATATACATTAGTCCTGAGGGTCAAGGGTGAAGTGACATGGTTTATGTCGGTGGCACCCAGGCCTCATGCCTTTGCATTATGCATTTGTGCTTGGACTGATGGTGTCAGTGTTACACCCACATAGGGGTTGATCCAACATATGATGTAATGGCAAAAAAATGTGTCTCTCTCTTTTGATTGTTTCTGCCTTGCTGTTTGCAGCTGCCATGAACTGTGGCTCCGCCATGCCATCCTGCCTTGGAGCCAACTAAACATAGACTAAAACCTCAAAAAAAAAATGTAAAAAAATAAACCTTTCCTTTCTCAACACTGGGCATCAGGTATCTTGTTTCAGTGACTAGTTAAAATAACTAAGACAGAAACTAAGGAAACTTTGAGAAGTACTTGAATTCTCAGCATCAGAGCTAGAGATAAAACACAGGACTCCCCGATTTCCAAGGCCTTGCCAATGTGTTGGACTGCATTGAAGGCTTAAAGTTTAAAACAGATAGAAATTTAATTTTTCAAAGATGTTAAATAGACACAAATGAAAATGAATTTGTAGATAACGAATAAGAAGAAATTAAATTATCCAGTAAATTTTGAGCTTGTGGACACTAGGTTATCATTTTAAAATCATTGAAACATTTTAGATTTATTTAGGAAGTAGCCAACTGGTTAAAGTGCCATTCTTTTTCATCATAATATCTCTCTCCTAAGTTCCAAACCAAAAGGAAGAACTGGCATTTTTTCAGAAGTTACACGTACTGACCATTAAAATCATGTATGTATTTAACACTTGTATTTTCTGTCATAACAAGTAATTCACATGATGTAATGGCATGAATTTATAATTCACTAACATTTTTATCAAGATCAAATTCATCAAAATAACAGGAGATGTCAATTTTTTATTTTTCTCTATGCTATTTAGTGGACATCAGCTGAATAAATGAACTTGAGGTAAGGAAGGTAGCTACCAGCTATTTCCTCTAAAGGCATGTGATGACAGGCTTTATGGGGCTCTAAGTAAAACACAGGAAGAAGAATCATCTTATTTTTCCTATTACTGGAGCTCGAAATATTGAGCTTCAATTGCTACCATAGAAATTAAAATTGAATTATTACTGGGATATTTATGATATCTTGACAATCTAGACGGTACACAGAAGTTCTGATTGTACACAGGAACTCAGAATGTATGCCATTGTTTTCTAAGTTTAAAAAATACAAGTTGTTTAAAATGAGCAATCCATAATAAATGACACTTCTATGGTCTGTGAAAATACATAATGCATTAATATTTTAAAAGTGAAAATAAATAAATAAATAAAAGTGAATAAGTGTCCTTGATTGTTAAGATTAGAATTCTTGCATTGGTCCAAGAGACTGTGTTAATATCATCACTCCCAGAGAGCTCAAGGGCACATCCAGAGCCCAGCCACACTAGGCTGCCTTGGCCTGGTAGGTTTCAGGCCTGCCCAGTGACCTTCTCTGGAACAGAGAACCCAGAAACTCACCTGGCAGCTGGGGTGAGTCTGAATGCTATCCCAAACCTGGGACATTGTGTTACGATCACTGCTCCCAGAACTCAAGAACCTACCCAAAGGCCAACAACACTAGACTTGCCTTGGAATGTTGTTCAGCCTGAGTAGATTACCCCTCCCCCTCCGTGACATTCTTCAATTACAGGAGTTGAGACCAGGTGAAGTGAGTTCCAGAGCATTGGTCTTTGCCTGGGGAGAGCTTTAGCCCATTATCCACAGTGATTAGGTGCCTGCCCAGCTACCTGGACCATTGAAGGGTAGCAAGGGAGGGCTATGTGGCCTGACTGGACCACACTAGCAACCTCCATTGAGTCTCAGGAGTCTAGGGCATAGGAAACAACTTTGAACACATCCAGGGGAAGCTTAGAAAAACACTTGAAACACATAAATATAGGAAAATGACAAAACAAAGACCAAAATGCAATCTCAGACCTCCAGTCCATTCCAAGAAAGCCTAGGAGCCATTCACATAGAAGAAAATATATGCCATACACTTGAAATACATGTAATAATATTAACTGAAATAAAGAAGCAACTCCAGGAAGCTTTAAAGGAATTCAAACTAGCAATAATCTCCCAGGTAAAAGAAGAAATGATAAAAGTACTGAAAGAGATGCTGAACACATCTAAAGAAGACACAGTTAAAAAATTAGAGGAACAAAACAAAAAGTTAGAATCATGGATGAACAATTTAAGAAACAAACAGAATACATGAAACAGATTCAAAGAGACATACAGGAAATCAAAAATTCCATTGAAGTCATCAAAACTGACTCAACGAAAGTGAAGATAGAATTTTAGTCCTCAAAGACAAGATTGCAGCCAGTGAACAGGAAAGGAAAGATCTTTTTTTAAAAAAAAGGAATCAGGAATAACAGTTCAACAGCTGCAAGATGATCCAAGGAAAAACAACGTAAGATTAATAGTGATAAACGAAAAAGAAGGAAACAACACACATGATAACAAGAGGATATTTAGAAAAATCATAGTGGAAATTTTCCCAAACATGAAAATGGAAAATGACATTAGGATTAGTGAAGCACATACAACTCCAAATACCCATAACCAAAATAAAACAACACCCAGGCATATAATAATCACCATTACAGAAATCTAATATAAGAATAGAATGCTAAAAGCTGTCAGAGAGAAAAAACAGATCACCTATAAAAGAAATCCTATCAGAATCACATCAGACTTCTCAACACAAACAATGAAGTCAAAAAGAGCATGGAGTGAAGTATTTCAGATCCTAAAGGAAAATGATTTTGAACCTAGACTGATGTACACTACAAAACTGTCCTTCAAAATGCATGGAGAAATAAGACACTTCCATGACAAAAAACAGCTGAAGAATTTCATGACCACCAAGCCAATCCTGCAAAGAATACTGAAAGACAGTCAAAATACACATAGGAAAAAAAAAGAAAAACCACTAAGCAAGGTAGACAAAAAAGCAGATAGGAAAGATAAACATGCAACAGAAGAAAGATAATATGTCAACAATAAGCCAGTATATAACAGTTATAGCCATCAAGGTAAATGATCTCAATGCACCAATTAAAAGAAAGAGACTGGCAGAATGGATCAAGAAATGACATCCAAACATATCCTGTTGGCAAGAAGCAAATCTAACCCAACATGTACTCACAGACTGAAAGTCAAAGGATGGAAAACAATACTTCATGCAACAGGAATGGAAAACAAAAACAAAAACAAAAACAAAACTAGGGGTAGCTATTTTGTTTGCAGATAATGTGAAAATGAACTTCAAGCCAAGAATGATTAGAAGACATAAAGAAGATCACTACATACTGGTTAGGGGAAAACTTCAAGAGGAAGAGTTAACTATCTTAAATAGATATGCACCAAGTTCCAGAGCACCCAGCTATACAAAGCAAGAATTAATAGAAATGAAATATCAAATTAGCCATAAGACAATTATAACAGGAGACCTTAACACACCATTGTTACCAAGCAACAGATCAATCATACAGAAAATCAGCAAAAAAATAACAGAACTGAATCACAACTTTGAACAAATGGACGTGGTAGACATATACAGAGTGTTCCATCCAACAACATCAGAATATACATTCTTCTCAGCAGCACATGAGACATTTTCTAAAATAGACCATATACTAGCTCACAGAACACATTTAAATCATTGCAAAAGAATTGAAATTATTCCATGAATGTTATCAGATCATAGTGCCATGAAACTAGAAATTAATGATAAAAGAAACTGCAAAAATGCCACAAACACAATAAAATTGAATAATACATTCTTGAGCAATCAATGGGTCACAGAGGAAATTAAAGTAAAAATTAAACAATACTTACAAGCAAATGAAAATACAAATACAACTTACCGGAATCTGTGGGATGCAATGAAAGTGGTCCTCAGAGGAAAATTTATTGCACTGAATTCCCACATCAGGAAAACAGAGCCAACACAAATAAAAAACCTGTTGCTACACCTCAATCATCTAGAAAAAGAAGAGCAAGTGAAAGCCAAAGCCAAAAGAAGGGAGGAAATTATAAAAATCAGAGCAGAAATACAATAGAGACTAAGAAAATAATCCAAAAAATCAATGAATCAAAGGGTTGGTTCTTAGAATAAATAAAATTGATAAGCCCTAGCCAACCTTATTAAAAAGAGAAAAAAAAAACAGCTCAAATTCATGTAATAGGAAATGAAAAAGGCAAAATCACTACAGACTCTCTGGAAATACAGAAGATCATCAACACCTATTTCAAAAACCTCTACTCTCATACGTTTGACAACAGAAGAAGTGGACAGATTCCTAGAAACATATGAGGTACCAAAGCTAGGTCAAGAACATGTAAAACTGCAGAATATCCCAATCTCTATTAATGAAATTGGAAATGTAATTAAGTCCTTACCTGCAAAGAAGAGCCCAAGCCCAGACAGATTCACTGTGGAATTCCACAAGAAATACAAGAAGACTTACTGCTTAAACTGTTCAGTGAGTCAAACAGGCAGCAATTCTTCATAAGTCAATCCTGGAAACAAATATTACTCTAGTACCAAAACTTGAGAAAGACTCAACTATAAAAGAGCACTAAAGGCCAATTTCCCTAATGAAAACAGATGCAAAAATCCTCAATAAAATATTGGAAAACAGGATGCAACAAATCATCAAGAAGATTATACACCACGACAAAGTGAGATTCATCCCAGGCATTTAGAGATGGTTCAACATACGTAAATCAATGTCATTCACCTTATCAATAAAGCCAAAAGTAAGAATCACATGATCTTCTCTATAGATACACAAAAAGCTTTTGATAAAGTCCAACACTCTTTCATGATAAAAACATTACAGAAAACTAGAATAGGTGATCTTTAGCTCAATATGTTAATGGCCATCTATGTCAAACCTACAGCCAGCATCATATTAAATGGCCCAAAACTGAAGTCCTTTACCTTAAAATCAGGCATATGACAAGGAAGTCCCTTATCTCTGCTCTTATTTAACATAGTACTGGAAAAACTAGCCAGAGCAATAAGAAAAGAGAAAGGAATAAAAGGGGTAGAGATAGGAAAACAGGAAGTTAAATTATTATTATTTGTAGATGACACAATACTCTACGTAGAAGGCCCCAAAACTCCATTGAAAGACTCTTAGATATAATAAATAAATTCAGCAATGTAGCTGGATACAAAATCAATACTCAAAAATCAATACCATTCTTATACACTGACTACAAGATCACAGAGAGGGAAATAATAGAAGCCACAACCTTCACACTATCAGCCAAAAAAATGAAATATCTAGGCGTTACTCTCATGAAGGAAGTGAAAGACCTTTACAATGATAATTATAATACACTTAAAAAAGAAATTGAAGTGGATCTCAGAAACTGAAAAGACATCCCTTGTTCATGGATAGGAAGAATACATATCGTAAAAAGGCCATTCTCCCAAAACTGTTCTACAGAGTCAATGCAACCCCAATCAAAATACCATCAGCATACCTCATAGATCTAGAGAAATCACTCCTAAAATTCATCTGTAACCAGAAGAGACATGGAATAGCAAAAGCAATTCTAAGCAGCAAAGGCAAGGCAGGAGGCATTACAATCCCTAACTTGAAGTTATACTACAAAGCAAGTGTAATAAAATCAACATAGTACTGGAATCAAAACAGAGCCAAAGATCAGTGGAATAGATTAGAAGATACAACGACAACTACAAACAAACTCAACCACCTTATCTTTGATAAAGGGGCCAAACATGTTCAGTGGAAGAACGACAGTCTCCTTAATAAATGGTCTGGAAAAACTGGCTCTCCACATGCCAAAAACTAAAACTAGACCCATTCCTATCACCACATACTAAACTAAAATCTAAATGGATCAAAGATCTGAATTTTGAAACAGAAACACTAAATATGTTGGAAGATAAATTAGGTAAAAATGTTGAAGACATAGGGATAGGTAAAGAGTCCATCAACAGGAATCAAACAACACAGGAAATACTTCCCAGAATCAATAGCTGGGATCACCTCTTATCAAAAAGCTTCTGCATATCAAAAGAAATCTCCAGCCTAGGGAAAAGAAAACCCACAATCTGGGAAAAAATATTAGTGTACAGTCCCTTAGACAAAGGACTTGTGTCTAAAGCACATAAAGAATTAAAAAAATCAGACCCCTGAAATTCAAAAACCTAATTCCAAAATGGGCATGCGACATGAATACACAGTTCTCAGATGAAGAAATACAAATGGCAAATAAATACATGAAAAATTGTTCATCAGCATTACTCATTAGAGAAATGCAAATTAAAGCCACACTGAGATTCCATCTCACTCCTGAAAGAATGGCCAGGATCAAGAAAACTACCAACAGCAAGTGCTGGAGAGGCTGGGGGCAAAAAGGAACTCTCTTGCACTGTTGGTGCGAATGTAGACTGGTGTAGCCATTGTGGAGGTCCATCTGGAGATTTCTCAGAAAGCTGGGATTGTTCCAGGTACCCATTTGTTCCAGGTATCCCACTTCTAGGCATATTGCCAGAAGAACTGAAACATCATACCACAGTGATATATGTGAACCCATGTATATAGCAGCACAATTTGTAATAGCCAGAAGTTGGAAACAACCTAAGTTTCCAGCAACTGAGGAATGGATAAAAAAGTGATACCATTTTTATATAATGGAATACTACTTGTTGGGAGCCGCAGCCCCGAGCCCGGTCGCCTCACTTGGCGGACGTGAGGCCTGTAGTAAAGAGTAAAGCCTGAGGTAGATTACCCCTCCCATCGAGCACGTTAGTTTCCTGCTTACCGCGTAAGCAACCCGCTCAACAATATAGTCTGCCTGGCAACTGATGATGTTAGCCAATCAGCTTGCCTTGCTCACTTTAACATGATTGGACACTGTATCCGTATATATACTGGTGCCACCCCTGGGGGGGAAGAAGAAGCCCGGAAGTAGAAGCCCAGAAGGAGCCGCGGGGAGCGGACCAAAGGAGGCTTCGGCTGGGAGCGATCCCAGGGCAGGCTGTATGGAGAAGGAAAATAAAAGAAAAGGTTGTCCACTGCCAGACTTTGTCGTGTGTCCTTCCTGCCGGCCGGGAGCGGACATCGACATTTGGAGGCCCGCACGGGGACTGATCACCCCCGAGACGTGACAGCGGACAACGCTCCAGTACAGAGCTGCGAGACAGGTGAGTTGGGGATAAGCCTGGGCTCTGGGTGGTGTGCACCTACAGGGCTTTTAGACTCCCCTCAGGCTCACGCGTAAGTGGCGGATTCCTTGGGCCTCACGCGGTGAGTAACATATTAAAAGATGGGAAACATGCTAGGTAGCAACACTAAGAGCGAGGGTGGTTGTGGAGAAAGCTCTCAAGAGCTTACAAAAGTACGCAGGGTATTTGAGCAGGCCCAGTCGGGGAGCTCCCGAGAGGGGCCCGTCAAGGGGAACAAAGATGCTAAGGAGAAGGACGGGGCTCTAGCCTCGGAGTCGTCTGACTCCGAGGACGAGGGAAAGTTGAATGGCAAGGAGGCCAAAGAGACCAGCTGTCAGGAGCCTAAGTCGCTCGATAAGGAGTCGCAGGGTTCTTTCCCAGCGTTGCGCCGTGAATTGCGCTCCGCTCAACTTGGTCTGCGGAGGAGTAGAGAGCTCCTGAGCGCTCCCCGGCGCGAGAGGGAGGCGAAGCCTTCCGCCCCACCTTGGGGGCTGTTCCCGGAAGCGATCCCTCGCCACGAGGCGGCCGCCCGGGAGCTCCCTTCCCCTTCGCCAGAACAGGAAGTGATGCACGGGCCCCCATTTTCCGCCCAATCACGGCCGCCGTCTTATGCTCCGCCGCCGGCGGGTCGGTATTTTTACAGGCGGCTTTGGCAGGGGGGACGTTTGTCTCATGAGGTACATCCACCACCTGGGATAGATAGTGGCCCCTACGGGATATTTCCTGTACAAGTAGCTATGGGCCAGGGACGTAATGCATGGGAGCCTTTTGAGATAAAGCAGATTAGAGAACTTAAAAATGCAGTTACAACCTTTGGGCCGACTGCGCCTTACACCATTGCCATGCTGGAGAACCTGTCTTCTGGGCCCCTCACCCCCGCGGACTGGATTCAGCTGGCAAAGGCGTGTCTGCCCTCGGGTAGTTACCTGGATTGGCGAGCCTGGTACGCAGAGTTCTCTGCAGAGCAGGCTGAGAGAAACGCCAATCGGGGAAACCGGGGGTGGAACAAGGAAATGCTTATGGGAGAAGGTCGGCACGCTGATGATCAGACTCAGTTCCCCGGCGCTGTCTATGAACAAATCAATGCCATAGGGCTCCGCGCCTGGAAGCAGGTAAGTGGTGCCGGAACAGCCTCCTTGTGTCTTTCAAAAATAATTCAGGGTACCACAGAGCCATTTGTTGACTTTGTGGCCCGAATGCAAGATGCTGCCGATAAGATATTTTCTGATCCGGGAGTGGCTCGACCGCTGGTAAGGCAGCTGATTTTTGAGCAATGTACAAAGGAGTGCAAGGCAGCGATAGCTCCTCATAAGAACAAGGACCTCAACGCCTGGATTAGGATATGTAGAGAGATAGGGGGGCCGCTCTCCAACTCGGGAGTGGCTGCTCTCCTGGCCGCAGCTGTACAGCAGAGGGGACCTCGCGGGTTAGAAGGGGAATGTAAGGCTAAAGGGTGTTTTGCCTGCGGGGAGCCAGGACACATTAAACGTCATTGCCCAAACAATGCAGATGCTAGGCCTCGCCCTAGGAATGAAGAACCATATGTTTGTGGGCAATGCAAGAGGGGATCACACAAAGCTGAGGAGTGTAGGTCGGTCTTTGATGCTCAGGGCAACCGTATTTGTGGACGAGATGTTAGAGGGCCAAAAAACGGCCAGAGGGGGCCCCCTTCACAGGCGGGCCCCCGCCCCAGAGACAGGACAGCTCAGGATGGCAGCCTTCAACAAGGGCCACCCCTGGGTCAGCAGGTGTGGACCTCAGTGTCGCCTCCAGACTTATATTAGTGCCTGATATGGGTGTCCAAGTGGTTGAAACCACCTTTAAGGGACCGTTACCCGAAAATTCCGTGGGTCTGGTGATCGGGAGATCCTCCACGGCCCTTCGGGGTCTCATAGTAGTCCCGGGGGTCATAGACTCAGACTACACAGGACACATTAAAATTATGGTTCAATCTCTTGTGGGTACTATGGTAATCAATAAAGGAGACAAGATAGCGCAGCTCTTGCTGCTCCCCAGTCTCCACAAGAGATTCCCCTCAAAGCAGAAAATTAGAGAAAGTCAAGGTTTCGGTTCCTCAGGGGAAGTCTTCGAGGGACTCCATATAATACTTGATAAAAGGCCCATGCTCTCACTTAAGGTCAATGGCAAAAATATAACAGGGCTCCTAGACACAGGAGCTGACCGTTCCATTATCTCTAGAAAGGATTGGCCCTCCAACTGGCCCACCAACACTGCAGATAACACGCTGCAGGGCCTGGGGATGGTGTCAGCTCCTCAGGTTAGTGCTTCAACCCTGCTCTGGTGCGATGAGGAGGGTCATCAGGGCCATTTCCAACCATTTGTGTTACAGTTGCCAGTGTCTCTATGGGGAAGGGACATCCTCACTCAGATGGATGTCACGCTTACGTCAAACTGCTCCCCCCAGGCTAAGGATATACTCAGGAACCAGGGATATACCCCCGGCAAAGGCTTGGGCAATGCCCTACAGGGTCGGACATCCCCGATACCAGTAGAGAACAAAAAAGGTAGGCAAGGGCTGGGTCTTTCTTAGGGGCCGCTGAAGAAGCTCTCCTACCCACTTCGATCAAAATCACCTGGAGGTCAAATGATCCGGTTTGGGTACCTCAGTGGCCCCTGCCTAAGGAGAAGCTATTAGCCTTGTCAGAAATAGTCAGTACACAACTTAGATTAGGACACATTAAGCCGTCAACCTCCCCATGGAACACCCCCATTTTTATAATTAAGAAAAAGTCTGGCAAGTGGAGGCTGCTCCATGATCTAAGGGCGGTCAACGCGCAGATGCAGTCCCTGGGGGCGGTCCAGAGGGGGCTGCCAGCTCTCTCAGCCATCCCTCAGTCCTGGCCAGTTTATGTTATAGATCTTAGAGACTGTTTCTTCTCAATCCCCCTGCATCCAGAGGACACTCATAGGTTCGCCTTTACTTTACCCACCATTAACCAAGAAAGCCCTGATCTCAGATACGAGTGGATAACGCTGCCCCAAGGTATGGCCAACAGTCCCACTATGTGTCAGATTTACCTTGATTCCCTACTGGCCCCCCTACGGAAATCCTTTCCCAAGATAAGATGTGTGCATTACATGGACGACCTTTTACTCAGCGGCAGGGACCCAGACATGCTAAATAATATGCTCGGCCAGTTGGTCGAGGCCCTGAGACAAGCTAATCTGCATGTTGCCCCCGACAAGATTCAGGGAGGAGAAATGGTGACCTACTTAGGCGCAAAAATCTCCCCTATGCTAGTCTCTCCACAGAAGGTCACCATTAGGACGGATGGCGTTAGGACCCTAAATGACATGCAAAAACTATTGGGAGACATTAATTGGATTAGGCCATATTTACATATACCAAATTCAGATCTCAAACCCCTGTTCGACCTTCTGAAGGGAGACCCAGATATAGCCTCCCACAGGAGGCTCACTCCTGAGGCAAGAGCTGCCTTACAGAGAGTGGAAAAAGCCTTAGGTGGGGCTACCTTACACAGAATTGAACCAGGGCGACCCTTTGATGTCTGTTTGCTACAGACTAGTCTACAGCCCACAGCGGTGATTTGGCAGAAAGGACCACTACTGTGGATACACCCTAAGGTCTCACCTGCAAAAGTCATAGAGCATTACCCGGAGGCAGTCGCTTCATTGGCCCTTGAAGCGCATGATAGAGCTGTCCAACATTTTGGCTCAGGACCACAAGCCATCCGAGTACCCTATACCGCCAGCCAGATCAAGACCCTGGCTGCCTGCATAGATACATGGGCCATTCTGAGATGTGTTTTCCATGGGGATATAAACAATCAATACCCTAAAGACCCTATCTTGTCATTTGTCACTCAGCACCCTATAATTTTTCCAAAGGTTACTGCCTCTGAGCCATTAGTCCCAGCAACTACAATATACACAGATGGCTCCAAGACGGGGATAGGTGCCTATGTGATCCTAGGCAAGCCCCCGGTTACCATACAATTTGAACCTGATCAGCCTCAGGTGGTGGAACTGCAGATCGTTAAAATGATTCTTGAACGGTTCTCAGAAGCCATTAATATTGTCTCCGATTCTAGGTATGTGGTCAATGCTATGCAAGTGCTTGAGACTGCCGGTTTAATTAGATCCACTTCCACAGTGGCTGGGCTGTTCCTGTCTATCCAGACATTGCTTCAGAACAGACACCAAAAGGTCTTCACCACCCACATAAGAGCACATACATCCCTGCCAGGGCCCATGGCACAGGGGAATGCGGCTGCTGATACTGCCACTCTCCCGTTATGGATTTTTACCTTACTAACACCAATCGAGCGAGCCCGTGCCTTCCATGATAAGTTTCATGTCAATGCCAGGACACTAACAAACCATTTCCATGTTTCCAGAGCAGATGCACGAGATATCGTGCGACTATGTGACTCCTGTGCCACATACAAACCTGCCATACCGATGGGAGTAAACCCTCGAGGTTTGATCCCTGGTGATGTTTGGCAGATGGACATCACACATATACAGGAGTTTGGGACTCTTAAATATGTTCATGTTTCCACAGACACCTGTTCTCACGTCATATTCGCAACAACAGAAACAGGTAAAAAAGTGTCTAATGTGATCAATCATTGCATGGCGGCTTGGGCCGCATGGGGCAAACCAAAAATATTAAAAACTGATAATGGACCAGCCTATATAGGCAAAGCCTTCAATGAGTTCTGCAAAATGATGGAGGTTCAATTAAAACATGGTATCCCATACAATCCCCAAGGTCAAGGAATCATTGAGAGGGCTCATAGAAGCCTCAAAGAAATTTTACAAAAACAAAAAGGGGGAGTAGGCCAAGGCCTGGCCCCAAAGGCACGATTATCCATGGCACTATTCACACACAATTTTTTAAATTTAAATAATGATAATTGCTCCCCAGCCGTGGAGCACTGCAACCCTTCCCCCAACCATAAAGGGTGGGTGAAGTGGAAAGATGTCCTGACAGGACAATGGATGGGCCCGGATCCAGTGGTCAGCTGGAACCGAGGCGCGGTTTGTGTTTTCCCACAGGAATCGGGACGAGAACCACTGTGGGTACCGGAGAGACTGACACGGGCGACAAAGCCCTCGACTAAAGATCAGACCTGCCCTACCGGAGATCCATCACAGACCAACCAACAAGATGAATAGAAATAGCGGTAGCCCGAAATGGACAAGAAGATCCTCAGGCATATGCATGGCTCGCTCGCCTAGCCTACGACCGAGTCTAGGGGTGGTGAGCTTCCCACACTCCTCCTCTAAAAAATTATGACATAGCTGGGTAGGAGAGTCAATGACGGGTACGAGCGTACTCCCCCGGTGCGACTCAACCTAAGCCAGGCCCTACCCCATTCTGCACGTAAGCCGCTGGACTGTTAGATGCTGCCCAGGTCTAAATTTCTCTCCGAGGGGATTTCTTTACGGAGAGGATATGAGTGCAAGCTTGTGTGCATCCAGGTTCCGTCCAGTTTGTGCCTGGCCCTAGAAAAAGGACGAGGGCCTCAGGGCCTTGGCAGACCATGGGACGGCCGACCAGGGTCTAAGCCAAGGACCTACGGTGGGCCTACGCATAGGGCATAAGCCTCTGCACCCAGTCCAGGAAGGGCTACGATGCGCACATTCATAAAAAATAAAAAAGGGGGAGATGTTGGGAGCCGCAGCCCCGAGCCCGGTCGCCTCACTTGGCGGACATGAGGCCTGTAGTAAAGAGTAAAGCCTGAGGTAGATTACCCCTCCCATCGAGCACGTTAGTTTCCTGCTTACCGCGTAAGCAACCCGCTCAACAATATAGTCTGCCTGGCAACTGATGATGTTAGCCAATCAGCTTGCCTTGCTCACTTTAACATGATTGGACACTGTATCCGTATATATACTGGTGCCACCCCTGGGGGGGAAGAAGAAGCCCGGAAGTAGAAGCCCAGAAGGAGCCGCGGGGAGCGGACCAAAGGAGGCTTCGGCTGGGAGCGATCCCAGGGCAGGCTGTACGGAGAAGGAAAATAAAAGAAAAGGTTGTCCACTGCCAGACTTTGTCGTGTGTCCTTCCTGCCGGCCGGGAGCGGACATCGACAACTACTCAGCTATAAAGAATGATCATGCACAATGCACTGGAGCAGCTCAGCAGTTCTGGGTCACTGGCATCGGCTTCCCCATTCCCTGCTGTGCTTGATGGACTGTGGAGTTCTAAGCAAGCAGGTGGCTGCCACCAGTTCCAGAGGCCAGATGGCCTGGTGTAAGTGCCCCGTGCATTTTCCCCAGATTCCAGGTTGTTTGGGGTCCTTGCTCAGCCAGGCTAGGAAACCTCATGATTTCTGGGTGCACTGGAGAAGCTCGGTGGGTTGGGACACTGACATTGGCCTTCCCGTTCCCAGCTGTGCTTGGTGAACTGTGGAATTCTAAGCAAGCTAGTGGGCGCCACCAGTTCCAGAGGCCCAGCAGCCTGGCATAATTACCCCATGCACTTTCCCCCAAGTCCAGATTGTTTGGGACCCTTGCTCTGGCTGGCCAGGGAACTTCACTGTTTCTGGGTGCAATGGAGCAGTTGGGCAGGTCCAGGGCGCTGGCATAAGACTCCTCTCCCTGTTTCTGGCTGTGCTTGGTGGACTATCTAGTTCTAAGCAAGCAGATGGGCACCATTGGTTCCAGAGGCCCAGTGGCCTGGCCTATGTACCCCATGCACATTCCCCTTAGTCCAGCTTGTTTGGAATCCTCGCTCAGCCCCAGCCAGGGAACCTTGCGGCTTCTGGGTGCAATGGAGCAGTGAGGCAGGTCCGGGAAGACAGCATCAGCCTCCCGTCCCCTACTGTGCTTGGCGGACTATGGAGTGCTAAGCAAGCAGTGGGCACCATTGGTTCCAGAGGCTGGGAATGAGCCGGACTGCTCCACCCCCAGTGACACTCTATCAATCCAGGGAACTGGGTGCCAGAGTCCCAGGAACTCAGGGCACAGAAGAGGATCTCCAACAGACCCTGAGAAAGCCATAGAATAACACTAGAAACACTTGAAACACAGAAATATTAGAAAATAACAAAACAAAAGACCAAATTACAATCTCAAACCTCCAGCCCATTCAAAGAAACCTTAGGAGCGATGTACATAGAAGAAAACATGCCATACACCTGAAATATTGGACACAATAGCAACTGAAATAAACAAGCAACTCCTGGAATCTTTAAAGGAATTCAAACTAAAAATAATCTCCCAGGTAAAAAAAGAAATGAAAGAGATGCAGAACATATCTAAAGAAGACACAGTTTAAAAACTGGAGGAACAAAAAAAAAAAAAAATAGAATCCCAAGATGAGCAATATAATAAATAAACAGAATATATAAAGTAGATGCACAGAGATTACAGGAAATAAAAAATTCCACTGAAAGCTTTAAAAATTGCCTCAATGTGAGTGAGGATAGAATTTCAGACCTTGAAGACAAGATTGCAGCTAGTGAACAGGAAAGGAAAGTTCTTTTAAAAATAACAAGGAATCAGGAATTAAAAATTCAACAACTTCAAGATGACGCAAAGAAAAACAACATAAGATTGATAGGGATTAATGAAAAAGAAGGGGATTACATAAAGGATATCAAGAGGATATTTAGAGAAGTAAAAGCAGAAAATTTCCCAAATATGAGATAGGAAACCGACATCAGAATCAGTGAAACATATAGAACTCCAAATAGCCATAACCAAAATAAAACTACACCCAGACATATAATAATCACCATCCCAGAAATACAACATAAGAATAGAATATTAGCTGTCAGAGAGAAAAGACATATTACTTATAAAGTAAAACCTATCAGACTCACAGCATATTTCTCAGGACAAACAATAAAGCCAAGAAGAGCATGGAGTGAAGTATTCCAGATCCTAAAAGAAAATTATTTCCAAGCTAGACTGATGTACTCTGCAAAACTATCCTTCAAAGTTGATGGTGAAATAAGATACTTCCAAGACAAAGAACAGCTAGCTGAAGACCTTCATGATCACCAAGCCAACCCTGCAAAAACTATTGAAAGATAGCTTAGATACACTTAGGAGAAAACCACTAAGCAAAGCAGACAATTAAACAATATAAAGATAAAGGTGCAACAGCAGACAGATAACACGTCAACAATAAACCAACATATAAAAGTTATAACCATTAATGTAAATGGTCTCAATGAACCAATTAAAAGAAAAAGACTGGCAGAATGGATAAAGAAACAAAATCCAACCATATGCTGTCTACAAGAAACCCATCTAACCCTAAAGATACAGATTGAAAGTCAAAGGATGGAAAACAATACTTCATGCAACAGGAACCCCCCCCAAAAAAAGCAGAAGTCATTCTGTATACAGACAATATGAACTTTAAACCAATAATGATCAGAAGAGATAAAGCAGTTCACTACATACTGGCTAGGGGAAAACTTAAATAGGAAGAAATAACTATCATATATATATATATATATATATATATATATATATATATATATCAAATTCCAGAGCACCCAGTTATATAAAACAAGGATTAACAGAAATGAAAAACCAAAGGAGCAGTAACACAATTGTAACAGGAGAGCTTAACACACCATTGACACCAATGGATAGATCAACCAGACAGAAAATCAGCAAAGAAATAACAGAAATGAATCACACTTTGGAACAAATGGACGTGGTAGACATATACAGAGTGTTCCACCCAACAACATCAGAATACACATTCTTCTCAGCAGTACATGGGTCGTTCTCTAAGATAGACAATATATTAGCTCTCGGAACATATTTAAATAAATGCAAGATAGTTGAAATCATCCCTTGCATGTTATTGGACCATAGCACTTTCAAATTAGAAATTAATGATAAAAGATACAGCAAAAATCCCACAAACACATGGCAACTGAATAACATACTCTTGAGCAATCAGTGGGTCACACGGGGAAATTAAACAGAAATTAAGCAATACCTACAAGCATATAAAAATACAAACACAATTTGCCGAAATTTGTGGGATGCAATGAAATTTTCTCAGAGGAAAATTTATTTAAACGAGTTCCCACATCAGGAAATCAGAACAAATGCAAATAAATAACCTGAAGCTACACGCCAAACATCTAGAAAAGAAGAGCATGTCAAGCTCAAAGCCAAAATAAAAGAAATTATAAAAATCAGAGCAGAAATTAATGCAATGGAGACTAAGAAAACAATCCAAAGATTCAATGAAAAAAAGTGTTGGTTCTTTGAAAGAATAAATAAAATTGATAAGCCCCTAGCCAACTTTATTTTAAAAAGGGAAGAAAAGGCTCAAATT
Organism: Cavia porcellus; assembly: GCF_034190915.1. Taxonomy (NCBI): domain Eukaryota; kingdom Metazoa; phylum Chordata; class Mammalia; order Rodentia; family Caviidae; genus Cavia; species Cavia porcellus. Next base: position 5,090,355 of record NW_026947486.1, on the reverse strand, counting down.
CATGCAACAAGAAATGAAAAAGGTGAATCACTAAAGACTCTATAGAAATACAAAGATCATCAACATCTATTTCGCAAACCTCTACTCTCAAATTTCTGACAACACTGAAGAAATAGACAGTTTCCTAGAAACATATGAAGTTCCAAAGCTAGGTCAAGAGGATGTCAAACTGCTGAATAATCCAATTTCTATTAATTAAATTGAAAATATAAACAAGTCCCTACCTACAAAGAGGAGCCCAAGCCCAGACAGATCCACTGTGGAATTCTACAAGAAATACAAAGAAGACCAAATGCCAACACTCCTCAAACTCTTCAATGAAATTGAAATGGAAGCAATCCTTCCTAAGTCATTCCTGGAAGCAAATATTACTCTAGTACCAACACCTGAGAAACATCCAACTAAAAAAGAGCACTATAGACCAATCTCCATAATGAACACATATGCAAACATCCTCCATAAAATTTTGGCAAATAGGATGCAAAAAATCATCAAGAAGATTATACACCATGAACAAGTGGATTTCATTCCAGGTATGCAAAGATGGTTCAACAAATGTAAGTCAATAAATGTAATCCACCATATTAATAAAGTCAAAAGTAAGAACCACATGAACGTTTCTATAGATGCAGAAAAAACTTTTGATAAGGTCTAACATTCATTCATGATAAGAACTTTACAGAAAATTGGAATATATGGTCTTTAACTCAATATAATAAAGGCCATCTATGACAAACCAACAGCCAGTATCATACTAAATAGCCAAAAATGGAAGGCCTTTACTTTAAAATCAGGCCCAAGACAAGGATGTCCTTTAATCACTACTCCTATTTAATATAGTACTGGAAATACTAGCCAAAACAATCGGACAAGAGAGAGAAATAAAAGGAGAAAGATATGAAAAGAAGAATTTAAATTATCATTGTTTCCAGATGATATGATATTCTACATAGAAGACCTCCAAAATTCCATTGAAAGACTCTTAGATATAATAAATAAATTCAGTAATGTAGATGGATAGAGAATCAATACTCAGAAATCAATAGCATTCCTATACACTAACAACAAAATCACAGAGAGAGAAGTAAGAGAAGCTACACCTTTCACACTAGCAACCAAAAATAATGAAATATATAGGAATTACTTTCATGAAAGAAGTGAAAGACCTATAGAGGAAAATTATAATATACTGAAAAAAGAAATTGAAGATGATCTCAGAAAATGAAAAGACATCCCTTGCTCATGGGTATGAAGAATAAAATTTGTGAAAATGGCCTTTCTCCCAAAACTCTTATACATATTCAATGCAATCCCAATAAAAGTACCATCAGTATACCTCATAGATCTAGAGAAATCAATCCTAAAATTCATCTGGATTGAAAAGTGATCTAGAGTAACAAAGACAGTTCTAAGCAACAAAGGCAAGGCCGCAGGCATCACAATCCCTGACTTAAAGTTATACTACAAAGCAACTGTAGTAAAACCAACATAGAACTGGAACCAAAACAGAGCCAAAGATCAATGGAAAAATTAGAAGATAAAAGCACAACTACAAACACACTCAACCACCTTATCTTTGATAAAGTAGCCAAACAGGTTCACTGGAAAAAGACAGTCTCTTTAAAAAATGGTGCTGGAAAAACTGGCTCTCCATATGCTGAAAACTAAAACTAGAACCATGCCGATCACCATGTACTAAATTAAAATCTAAATGGATCAAGGACCTGAAATATTAAAACAAATGCAATAAATGTATTGGAAGACAAATTGGGTAGAAACCTTGAAGACATATTGGGTAGGTAGAGAATTCATGAATAGGACTCAAACCGCATGGGAAATACTTCCTAGAATCAATAACTGGGTTCACCTCTTATTAAAAAGCTTCTGCGTGTAAAAAGAAATCTCCAGCATAGTGAATAGTAAATCCACAAACTGTGAAAAAAATCTTAGTGAACTCTCCCTCAGACAAAGGACTTTTGTCTAAAACATATAATGTATTAAAAAAATCAGACCCCCAAAATTCCAAGATCCAATCCAAAAATGGGCATCTGAGATGAATCCATAATTCTCAGATGAAGAAATACAAATGGCAAATAAATACGTGAAAAATGTTCAGCATCATTACTCATTAGAAAAGTGAAAAATTAAAACCCCACTGATATTCCATCTCACTCCTGAGAGAAGGGCCAGGATCAAGAAAACCATCAACAACATATGCTGGAGAGGCTGTGGGGAAAAAGGAACTCTCCTGCACTTTTGGTGGGAGTGTAGACTGGTGCAAACATTGTGGAGGTCAGTCTATAGATTTCTCAGAAAGCTGGGATTGGAACTCCCATTTGTTCCAGCTATCCCACTTCTAGGCATATTCCCGGAAGAACTGAAAGCATCATACCACAGTGATATATGTGCACCCATGTTTATAGCAGCACAATTTGTAATTGCCAGATCTTGTAATAAACCTAAGTGTCCAACTTAGTAGTAGATAAAAAAGTTGTGGTATTTTATACAATAGAGTACTACTCAGCCATAAATAAGAATCACATTGAGGGATTTATACATAAAAGGAAAGAATTTGAGACCATTCTCATTAGCCAAATAAATCAAACTCAAGTGTATAAATATCAAATATTCTCCCTAGTGTAAGAAAGTAATAACAATACATAAATGTTTGTAGTAGTCATGATTCCCCATTACATTTCTCTGAAGCCTTATAATGTCTACATTCATTAGTTGGAATGCTTTTATCCTAATTTGTTTGATTTTATTATCTGTGATAGTATAAACAGCTATTTTAAAGAAAAGAAGACAGAATAATCAGAGCTGATTTATAGTATCATTTTACTCTCAAGTCGTACTATGCTTTTGTTTTTCTGTGGCCTTTGTTTCTATCCTGTTATATCTTATTGGATATTATTATGTGTAATAATATAAACAAATTTTCTATGGATAATGAGATAATATTGTTGCCATTGTTCATTCTCCGCTATTGGTTCTGAAAGCCCTGTAATGCTTTTAATCTCTTGACTTGTTTTATACTGTTTTGTTATGCTTGATACTATTTTATATGAAGCTATGCTCAACTCTTTCAAAGAAAGAGACACTATTGTAGTTACTGTTAATTATGGGTTGTCTTGTGGTGAAATGCTGTTTTGCTTCCATTGTTGTGATCTGATCTGCGTTGTTATATCCTCTTTTGTCTTAATCTCTTTAAAATAAAAAAATTTGAAAAGAAAGAAAAAAATTCTTACATTTTGAACAGAACCAAGCTTTCTGTATTGTTATTTTATTTATAAGACCTAAAGCTTTTCTTTGACTGCCAAAATCAGTCCATCAATAATCCATTGAAAACTATTTATTCAATCATATCAAATTAAATACTGAAAGCTAGGTGGCAAGAACAATGCAAAATATAGCTCTAACACAAACCTATTTGTCACTGGTGACAGACAACAGATAATACTCATACTTTCTGATATATAAAAACCCTTAAATATATACTGTCTCTTTCCATTCATCAAAATTCAATTGTCTTCACTTTTCCATCAGAATAAAATGCCAAGTCCTTAGCAGAGCTTATAACTGCCTATATCATCATCATCCCCACATTTACATTGAGTATTCTTGCCATTAGTTCCTTGTTCTTTCAGTTCCTTGATCTTCACTATCTTCTCAGTCTACTCCATTCTCAAAGGATTCTTTGCTGTTCTTTGGAAATGCAGGAAAGTTCCAACCAGTATGTTTTTCTGAGGGGCAGTGTTTCAGTGAAGTTTGATATGGCTAAGATAGGAACAAATCCACAAGTTGGAATTGAAGTTGGAAATTAAAATTCAAATATCATCTATTTTTATGTACTTTCACAAGTTCTGCCAGTCAAATTCCAAATAAAACTAACTTTCAAATTCTCAAAGAATGTCTTACAATTGTTTATATTGCTCACTGAATTTGAGATAAATAGATGTTAAAACAAGAACTTATCACTGAAAACTTGAAAATGATATTGTTAAAATTTTAAGCATTCCCAAAAATACAAATGGAGTTAGCCATTGTCTTAGCTCATTTATTTCTTTCTATAGCCAAATAATACAGACTGAGTAATATATAAAGAATAAAGGTTCATTCAACTCACAGTTCTGAAAACTGCAACGTTCAAGATCAGGTTGCTCTATCTGCATATGTCCTTCTCACTTTGAGTACTCTGCAGAGGCTCCATTCACATGCAAAGACATAGCAAGCTTGTGAACTGGGTCTCTCTTCTTTTTTTTATATGTATGTAGTCACTAATACAACATGACCTATTTAACCTTAGTTACCTCTCAAGTGCCCTACCTTAAAATACCATTAACTTATGACTGTGCGGATTAAGTTTCATCATGAGTTTTAGAGGAAATAAACACTCCGATTATAGCAGTTATTTGTGCATTGTGCCTTTCTTTTAACAAATGTCAGTGTATTATTTGATATTTTATCCTATGGTACAAACATTTCTTAAACATGCTTTTTGTGATATCAGGTAAACATCAATATTAGGTACTAATCAAATATCTAGTTTTCATCAAATAATTATTTCTAGAACTATTTTATTGATTTTTTTTGAATTTTCAAAAAACTATATATGAATTAGATACATTTTCAAAATATTCTGAAATGGTTAATATAAAATTCTAAAATGCTTATCTCATATCATGAATATATATATGGCCACACATTGTAATCTTTTATATGGTGACAACATGTAAAATCTATCTTTTTAGCATTTTTCCTTTCTCAGGGAGCAAACTCAGATCCTTGCATATGCTAAGTGCCTGCTCCCGCTTATGAGTTGCATTCTCAGGCCAAACATTTTTTCAGTAGTAGAAAACATTCTAATTGGCCAAAGTTAAAATGTCAAAGGTTATACAATTTCAGCTAAAGAGGAGGAATACATTCAAGAGATCTATTTTCCAACATGATGATAGTAAAAATATATTCTAATAATTGTGTCCAAAGATAACATTAGGGCATTAACTGTCTGAGATTCTTTAAGCAATAACTATTAAAAACACTGAAAAATTCATTCAGGAATTCACAAGCATGTTAGAAGTGCAAAAGAATGTAGTCACTTTGAAAGACAGTTTGACAATTTCTTACAAAACTAAGTATACTCTTACTATAAAATCCAGCAGTCACACCACTTGATATTTATGCAAAGGAGCTGAAAACTCATGTCTATGCAAACACCTGCACATGAATGTTTGCAGCAGTTTTATTCATAAATGCCAAAATTTACATTGACTAAGATGCCCTTCAGAAGGTGCACAGAGAAATAAACTGTGGTGCATACAGATAATAAAATATTATTCAGTGCTTAAAAAATGAGTTATCTAGTCATGGAAAAACATGGTTGAATCTTAAATGCATGTTACTAAGTGAAAGAAGTGAATCTGAAAAAAGCATCATAATGCAGTGATCAAATTATATGATGTTCTGAAAAAGGACAAAATTATAGAGACAGTGTAATGATCAGTGCTTGCCAAGATTGGAGGGAGGAAAGGATAAATACTTAGGCAGAAAACAGATGATTTTTCAGGAAAGGAAATTTTCTGATGATACTACAATAGAGACATTCATTATATGTTGATCAAAATGCAACCAGTGTACATCACTAGATTTTGTACTGTAGTGCAAAGTATAGGCTTTGAGTGATAAAGACATATCAAAGTCGGTGTGTCAACTGTGACTAATGTACCACTCTGGTAGGAGATGTTACTAGTAAAAGAGGATGCACAGATTTGAAGCTCAGAGAGTATATGGGAAATCTCTTTAATTCCTTCTGAATTTTGATGTTAATCTAAAACTGCTCTAAAAACCTGAAGTCTATTTTTAAACATTCAATTTCATCCCAGATACTTGTGGGCAAAGTCTTTTTGCCAATAGGATAAACCTTTTGAGTTTATCACTTATTTCCTATACAGTTTAGTCTGCAGTATATAAAAACTATTTAAACCTTTGCCTAAAAATGAGTGAACATTGTATTGAAACTTTAAAGCAATATTTAACTATAGTAGGTGTTTAGAAGATGTGCATTAAAAAGTCACTGGAACATCTATATAGATAAATGAGCATTCTACTTTATACAAAAATTCTGAATCATCATGTCTCAGTGGAGCCTGAGATTCTACATTTCAAACAGTTAATTCCTATTCCTGTCTGGCAAGGATTTTGTCACAAACCAGTATGTTTGCAAAGAGTATGTCTTGGAGAAAGAAAAATTTCTAGAATGAAATTTTGTTGGAGAATGATATATACTGGTTCCACTGTTGGAGACTCCAGTGTACACAGAGATATTAAAGGTTCTGGGAAAATCACACTGGTGAACTTTGTATAACTCAGGATTCTACAATCATGTAAGACCACAGATATTATTAACTTACTGAGCAAAAGCAAAAGACCGCCCTAATATCTCACAGGATGTAATATTCACTAAATGGGTCAATAAAACAAAAATAATTTTATACAACAATAATTTGCTTCATATGAAAATAGTTTAAGACAAAATACCCAGCATAATTGTTCTTATTCCCTTTAAATAAAGGAACTGACAACAGTCAGTGACAGAGGAAGTGTACATAACAATGACTTCAACCATCTACACATCAGGAACACAAGTTGGGAACAAAAGTGGATTTAAAACTCACAGAAAACATGATAGCTACGGAATGCTGAAGATGCAGGATCTCAAACTGACTGGCCAGGTACATGTCAGAAATGATTAGTGAAAGAAAGAAAAAGGGATAGTGTCCTTCACTTTCTTGACATAAAATGTCAGGTAAAACAGAATGAGAATATCTATTTCTGCTGACTCATAGTGTATTTTATTTAAAGTTATAAGTCAAAAAGGAATGGTTGTCTGGATCTACATTTCCGTCATCTCAAGTGGTGGTGGAAGATAGTTACAGTTTTTCTAATTGTGTATATCCAAAGAAGAACAAAATTACATTAGCTTATCCAGTAAGAACCAGATTTAGAAAGGCCAGTGATACTTTCCAATCACATAGTCTGATACTACATTAGAGCTTTACTTTCACATGCAAAGTTGAAAAGGAAAATCCACTGAAAAATTAGCCCTTGTCATGGTTTAGACCTGTGGTGTACCCCCAAAACCTCATGTGTTTGGAAGGTGAGTTGAACATAGTGTGGTATACATATTAGTTCACTGACAGTAGATTGAAAGAGGCATGTCACTGAAATATGACCTGCAAAAGTACATATCTCTCTGGATCCTCACCTCTCTCTCTCTTTCCTGCCTACCCTGAAGTAAAAAAAAAAAAAAAAAAAAAAAAAACCAAAAAAAAAAAAAAAAAAAAAAAAACCTTTGCTTGACTTGTCTGCTGTGCTGTTTCTGTCTTGGAACTAGCTAGCCATAGAACTCTATGTCATTAATCAAGAAATATTACATGGGATTTAAAAATATTTGGTAAAACATAAGTATTGAGAAAATGGTTGAAAGTTGATCAGTGATTTAATCATTTCTATAAAAGAAAAAAATTTTGAAGTACTATTGCATAGTGTGATGACCATAGAAAATAATAATCCACTATACTTTTCGAAAAGCTAGATGAATTTTAAAAGTTTCAATGTCAAAGAAATTGTGTCTGAGGTCATATGTTTAATTTGATTTAAAATTTACACAACATATACATGGATCAAACAATACATGGTATCACATTATGTACATCTTTTATATCTTTGTGCACAAGTAATAACTTTTAAAAATTTAAATACAGACATTATAGATATTTGAAAAATGTAAAAGTCAATGTCATCATTAAATATTTTCATTGAAAAATAAAGTTATTTTCATTAAAATATACATTTACAAAAAATAAAATACGCTATAGAAATCATAAAGTGCAGCTGGGCATGGCGGTTGACATCTCTAATGCTAGCACTTGAGGGGCTGAGGCTATGAGTTTGATGCCAGTCTGAGCTAAATAATCAAGTTCAAGGTCAACCTAAACTATGTAGTGATCCTGCTTCAAAAATAAAGAAAGAAAGAAACAAAGAAAAGTCAGGAAAGAAGGCAGGAAGGAAAGAAGAAAAAATCATAAAATATTAAGCACACTGAGCTATAAAACTTCACTTTACAGTATTCTTAAAATTTTTATGATATAAAGTTGGAAAAGTAAGACAGGTACAATTGATAAATGAAATACCATTTCTAATCCTACTACTCAGAAATAATGTTACTTTTCTAGTATATTTCCATTCACATATGATTTTCCTGCCTTACATAGTTTTCCATTTATTTAAATTAATGCCTGTTGCATAAATTCTGTAACATGAATTTTGTAACTTAAACATTTTCCACATTATTAAATGCTTATTTGGAACATAATTGGGGACCCAAAGTGTACGTGTATGTTTAGCTTATAATGTATTTATTTAATTATATGTCAAAATTTTCACCCAAGTTTTCATAGCTTCAAAATAATCAACTCTTCCCCCAAATGACCACGGGAATAAAAGTGACTATTTTAACATTTTTCAACCTTGCAACTGTATTCATATAGCAGAAAATTTTAAGTTAGAATAAGACAACCAATAATAGTGCTCTGAGCCTGTATGTTTTTAAAACCATGTTTTTCTCTCACATCTCTATGTGGAGGAGAAGAGTAGATTTTAATTGATTAGGATCTGTGCTTTAAAAACAGGTAAAACACAGTTCCACTTCTGGTTTTCCCACTTAGGGCATGATGTCAGGTAAGATATCTATGACTCAGTTTTTACACCTCCATATTTTGAGTAATAATAGTATGCTTATTTCTCATATGTGAATTTGGCTTATTAAATGAGATCATATTATATGCAAGACCACCATATTGTATAAGTAGTGTTTATCAGATATTACCAGCTCCTTATTTCTTTATTTTATTTTATTTTATTTTAGTTTAGTTTAGTTTAGTTTAGTCAGCCCTTTCTTGAAGAGCTCAGGAAAGGTCGATCTAGCTGAATATGGATTAGTAACACTGTGCATAGCTCTGCTTAAATAATAATCTCAAGAAGATAATAATTGACTGTTACTTGTGTGGAGAACTACACAAATATTATACTACATCTGAAGATATCTACAGTTTTACGTAAGTGGCTTCAATATCAACACCCAGTTTCCTCCTCTGTGAATACCTAGTGATAATCTTTAAGCCTCCCGGAAAGAGAGCACTTACTTCACTGCTAATTAGATTTGTTTTTAACCATATCTTGATAACATTTTCCTGTTTTTGTTTTTCTATCCTTTGTTTTTTCCCAAACTGCATTCCATGCAGGCACTATGCAAATTAAGATTACTTCCTGTCATCCAGTCAACCAAGGACAATTTTCAACTGTAACTTAGTTTTGATCCCTAGTGAGCCACATTCTTATGTCTTTTTCTGGCTTAGCAATGTACAGATTTACATTTTATTTCTCTTTTAGTTAAAAAATTCATAAGTATATCAAATTGTAAAAATAACTGAAATTAAAATCATTTTTTCTGATTGAAATGTAAATCAACTATATAAACACCACCAAACTCTGTGTTCCTGTCCTTTTAGGCAACAGCTACACCAGAAATGTTCCCATGGAAACAATCATGCTCAATATTACCTCAGTTGCACTAGTGCTCTGTGGCACTTCAAAATAAATTATACTTGACTGCCTTAACTCCCATAAAATTAGACTTCTCTTTAATAAAAATGCTAATATTAATTAGTATCTAACAGTAATATGTTTGGACTTTTCTAAGCTACATAACTATAACTCACTAAAATGTAAATGGACATATTTTGAGAAAGTATAATTTCTTATTTGCTAATATCCTACTTATTTGATAATTTCCTACTTTTAATTAATCTGTTTTTGTGTTATTAAAATATGCCCAGATATTTTACGGGTTAGTGTTTTGAATTTTATAAGATGATATGACTTCTTAGTGTCTCAAATAAACACATATTCCAATACTTTCAACAGTAGTAGATTAGTTAATTTTTAATATATGAGAAGCAGAAGTTAGCAAAATAATGGCAAACCTTTTAGAGCTTTAAAAGATACAAACAGTCCACTGTGGCAATCATGCCATAGGTTTGCCACCACTGATATAAAACAATGCTGCACAATAGAACTTTCTGTAAGTATGAGAATTTTCTGCAACTCTTCTATCTAATACAGTAGCCACTATCTGTGAGTTGTTACTGAGCACAGAAATGTGCCTAGGGCAATTGAGAGGCTGAATATTATAAAATTTACTTTAGATTTAAGCAGCCACATGTGTATAGTTACTTTTATATTGTGTAGCACAGCTTTTAGAAAAATGTTGAGGAATGTTAGAACTAATCACAATGCTTTATATTTTATGTCATAATAATTTCTCTATTTGGAAACCAGAAAGTACTTTTTTATTCAGGATCCACATAAAGCTCCTCACTATTTGCACTTCATTATCTCTTCTGCATCAAACTTATTTATAAATATTGACATCTTCTCCAACAGAACTGTTCAAGTTCAGGAGCCACATTTTATTAACATTCTGTGCCTCATTGTCCTTATCAAAGTAGACTGCATATTAAAAGTACTTCCTGTTTGGGAAAAAAAAAGATAGCTTTTTTTTTCATTTCAGCTTTGAAAATGGAATGTCATACTCCCTTTACTGCTGCTCAGCATAGTTTAGTTCTTCCAAAGCTTGAATTCTGTTTTCCACGTTGTATTGTTAGCCTTCCAGAGAGTACACTTTACTGCTCTGAGAACAATGCAAGTCACAATACTAGAAGAAATGCACCAAAATTTGTATCTTTGGTGCCATGATATATTTTCAAAGAACTAAGATGGATATTTTTCACAGGGGTGCATCAAGAAAAGTAAGTAGTGGAAAATGATAGATGTGTATAACCAGGGAATTGAAAAATTAGTTCTTTAAATGCAGTCTTCTTTTTTCTCTATATCAAGGTATTTTTTTAATTGATCATTTACCACAAACCAAAGAGTGCACTAGCTAGATGACCCAAATGCAAAGAATTAGAATGGCAAAATCATAATGATTCAAAAGAGAAAGACGCAAGTGATCAAATCTGTTAATTACCTGTTTTTTACCATGATAAATTATAAGTAATTTCACTATTACATCTATTTAGAAAAACCATATATAGGACTAAGGCAAACTAGTGTGAATTATTGGTTGTTCCAAATGTTTTGTTGTCAATTGAAGGAAATAGAATTTATGTGTAAAATAAAAGTTCTAGACAATACCAAAGAGGCTAAAAATATGATAAAAGTAAGAAGATACTAATTAACTTACTGAAGTATCTGTTTTATAATCTCAGTTTTACATGGAATTATATTTGGAAATGGAGAAATGTAAAACCTACAGTTATTATATTGTGTATGACTGATTAAACTAGTTAAATTTTGTTCATTTAAAAACTTTATTTTTCATTTTATTTTCACTCTAGGTACCAAATATATTTGAATTTAGTGTGGTTTTACCTTCATGTATAGAGTCTCATATAGCTATGTGAGAATAAAAGCTTTCTATAGCCTTGGAATCATGGGACACAGCTAATAGACTTACATATTATTTCAAAAATATTTTATTGTATTCTGTTTGTGTGTTTTGCTTATTAAGTCACACTGTGTGTGTTCAAGCTTATAACAAAAATCTTGGTTTAAGGTAGGATTGAACTATTGCTTTTGCTGTACTACAGAATCAAATTAGGTGTCAAAATTACACACCCTGTCATTAAACTCAAAAACTAGGGGCCTAGGATTTGCATTTGTCATGCCGTTCACCATTTGACATTTTGAGGTAAAGAAAATTTAATTAGTGGATGGATAAATATTTTACCTGAACTCTTCTCTGACTATATAAAAGAATACCAGTTTTACATTAGGATGAGGCATATCAGAGGACTGTTCTCCATACAGGTTTCTTATTTCTCAGATTTTATTTGAAACATTGTATCCTTGAACTTGGAGAAAATGTCAAGTGATTTGCATACAACCATAAAACTTCAGGTCTATTCTTACCTATTCTAAGTTGAAGTAATTGGATCTGTAGGTAAAAGAATTATTGACTACTCTATTCATGACATCTCTATATCTTTTTTTTTTGTATTTTTCATTTTTATCAGTACCAGGGATCGAACTCACAACCACACACTTGCAAGGCAGATGCTTATGCCACTTAGCTAAATCGCCAGCCCTAGTTTTATATCTTATAGACAAATATGCCTGCAATTTTTTAAATTCACATAATATTTTCTATGGTAAATGAGAATATTAGAATTAGACAATATTTCTTAAAGGCATAAATTCTCAATCTAAAATAACTATGTAAGGGGAAGTCTCAGAGCATTGCTCAGAGACTGGTAGTCTCCCCAGCATTCCCTCCACCAGAGGACAATTTGGGCCCCACACAGTGAATCCAGAGTGGTGCAGAGCTGCCTGTGCTCTGCCTCCTACTCTGAAAGTACCCACAGCAATTTCTATCCTTGGGGCATCTCTTGGAGGCTGGTAGGGCCTCTCCCCACCATCCTTGATCACTGGAGAAACCATGGAAAGGTTACTCTGGTCCTTTTGGCCCTGCCCAGTGACCCTGAGTGGCTGGGAGACACCTGGGAAGGCCTGACTAACAACCTCCACTCAACTGGGGAAACTTCCTGCAGTAGAGATAGATATTCTCAACCCAAGAAACAACTGAGACCTTGCCTTTAGATTCCTAAAGGGAATACAGGAAAATGACAAAATGAAAGAGCAAAACGCAATCTAAAACCTCCAGACAATCCCAAGCAAGCCTAGGAGACATGGACACAGAACAAAATGTGAGACATAAACTTGAAACTCCTGAAAAGATAGGGACTGAAGTAAAGAAAAGAAAATTCCCAGAAGCTATAAAAGAACACACACAAGAAATTATCTCCCAGGTAAAAAAAAGAAATGATAAATGTAAGGAAAGAAATCCTGAACATATCTAAAGGAAACAAAGTTAAAAAATTAGAGAAACAATGCAAACAAATTGGAAACCTTGAAAGAACAACGTAAGAAACAAGCAGAATACATAAAGAATATTCAAAGATATCCACTGTTATAGATTAAGAACTGGTGGTCAACTTAATGCCATCTGGATTGCATTAGCATGGCATTGAGTGAAGATGCTCCACCTGAGGAAAGTTGTCAGCATAAATAGGTGGAGAAGAAGGGAGATGTAGAGGTATTGAGGCATTAATGTATTGTGGTGAAGCATTGTGGGTTCTCCCACGAGTTGCTGTTTGAGCCATTAGATTCTCCTGAAGAAGCTTTGGTCCTTGCATCAAGCATTGCTTCCTGGCTCCAGAGGGGAAGATGTGTGCTGCTTGGTCTCTAGCATGAACTGGTCATGCTGTCTTCCTGGCATGTGCCTGACTATGCTTGTCAGAGGAGGAGCTCGGGGCCTCCATGTCTCTGCAGACGGTTGCGGTGCCTTCAGGACAGCTCTAGTTTGTGAGTGTGACTTCTTGGCTCCAGTGTAGAACACTCATTCTACCAGCACAGCTCCTTCATCCTGCTGGCATGGACTTTCTGGCTTCCATTGCTGACCTTTGGGCCTTCCTGGCACAGATTCGTAAAAGAGACTGACATGAGTCCTTCTTGTAGGCTCTGGACCTCCAGTTGGACTCATAGGATGAATTATCATAAGCTCTGAGATTTTATCTGGACTCATGTGGGACATTGCTGTGGGATTTAGGCTCTTGATTAAATAATCTATGTCTTTGGTGTTGTGGATAGATTTCCTGCATTTTCTTGTGTTAACTCCTGGTGACCATTGTAAAAATAATATTATAAACCCCATGTCCTGATTCTAATTGTTCTCTGCACAACCCCTGACTGCAACATCCAGGAAATCAAAAATTCCATCAAAAGGGGGTAAAACCACCTGAATGAAAGTGAAGATAGACTTTCAGATTTTCTCTTCCTTTTATTTTTTGTACTGGGGATTAAACTCATGACCCTGCACTTTCCAGGAAGAAACTCATGACTCAGAGCTAATTCCCCAGCCCAACTTTCAGACTTTAAAGACAAGATTGCAGCCAGTGAACAAGAAAGGAAAAATCATTTAAAAATAACAAGGATTTGGGAAATAACAATTCAACAGCTCCAAGATGATACAAAGAAACACAATGTAAAATTGATAGGTATAAATAAAAAAGGTGAGAACACAAATGATATTAAAAGACTATTTTAAAAAGTAATAGCTAAAAATTTCCACAACATGAGAATGGAAACTGTGATACAGATAAGTAAAGCATATAGAACTCCAAATAGCCATAACCAAAATAAAACTACACCCAGACATATACTAGTCAACATACCAGAAATCCAACATAAAACAGAATATTAAAAGCTATTAGAAGAGACAGATCACTAGAAAGGAAAACCTATCACAATGACAGAACACTTCTCCATAGAAAAAATGAAGGTAAGACAAGCATGGAGTGAAATATGTCAAGGAAAACGACTTTCAACACAGACTGATATACACTGCAAACTGTCCTTCAAAATTGATGGAGAAATAAGAAACTTTCATGACAAAGAGCTGAAGAACTTCATGACCACCAAACCAACCCTGCAAAGAACAACAACAAAAGAGTATAGATTCTTCTTAGAAGCACAAGTGACATTCTCTAAAATAAGCCTATATTGGCCCAAAGAACATGCTTAAGTAAATGCAAAAGACTTGAAATTATCTCATGCATGTAATCGGATCATAGCACTATGAAACTAGAAATTAATGATAAAAGAAACTGAAAGAACTCCACAAACACATGGAAAGTGAATAATATACTTCTGAGAAATCAGTGGGTCATAGAGGAAATTAACAAAGAAATTAAACAATATCTACAAACAAATGAAAATAAAAATACAAATTATCAATACTTGTGGGATGCAATGAAAGAAGTCATAAGAGGGAAATGTATGGCGGTGAATACCCACATCAAGAAACAAGAAAAAATACAAATAAACACCCTGATGAAATACCTCAAACATCTAGAAAGAGAAGAGCAAGTCAAGCCTAAAGCCAAAAAAAGAAGGAAATTATAAAGATAAGAAAAGAAATCAATGCAATATAGACTAAGAAACAATACAAAGAATTAATGAATCAAAGAAGTGGTTCTTTAAAAGAATAAATAAAAATGATAAGTCCTTAGCCAACCTTATGTTAAAAAGGAAAGAAAAAACTCAGTTTCAAGACATAAAGAATGAAAAGGGCAAAACAAATAGAGACCCTGTGGAAATACTGAAGATCATCAATACCTATTTTGAAAACCTCTACTCTCATAAGTTTGATAACACAGAAGATATGGGTAGATTACATGAAACATATGAGTTACCAAACCTGGATCAAGAAGATGTAAAACTGCTGAATAACCCAATTTCAATCAATGAAATTGAAAATGAAATTAAAACCTCGCCAACAAAAAAAGAGCCCAGGTTCGGATACATTCATTGGAGAATTCTACAAGAAATTCACAGAAGACTTAATGCCAAAACTCCACAAATTCTTCAATTAAATGGAAAGGGAGGTAATTCTCCCTAACTCAATCCTCCAAGTAAATATTACCCTAAAACCAAAACCACAGAAGGACTCAACCTGAAAAGCAAACCACAGGCCAATCTCCCTAATGAACATAGATGCAAAAATTCTCAATAAAATACTGGCAAAGAGAATGCAACAAATCACCAAGAAAGTTAGACACCATGACCAAGGGGGTTTACCCTAGGAATACAGGGATTGTTCAATATATGTAAATCAATAAATGTAATCCACCAAATCAATAGAGCCTAAAATAAGAATCGCATGATCAATTCTATAGATGCAGAAAATGTTTTGATAAAGTACAACATTCATTAATGATAAAAACCTTACAGAAAATCAAAATAGATGATCTTTACCTCAATATGATAAAAGCATTCTATTAAAAACCAACAGTCTGTATCATATTAAATGGCCAAAAACTGAGATCTTCGACTATAAAATCAGGAACAAAACAATGATATCCATTATCACCACTCCTATTCAATATGGTTATGAAAATACTAGCCAGAGAAATTAGTCAAGAGATGTGAATAAAAGGATTTAGTATAAGAAAAGAAGAAGTTAAATTATCATTATTTGCAGACAACATGATACTCTCTCTACATAGAGGACCCCCCAAAACTCTATTGAAAAACTCCAAGCTATAATAACTAAATTCAGTAACATAACTGGATACAAAATCCACACTCAAAAATTCATAGCATTACTATACACAAACAACAAACTCACTGAGAAAAAAAATAAGAGAAACCACACCCTTCACAATAGCATCCAAAAAAATTGAAATACTTAGGAATTAATCTAAAAAAAGAAAAGATCTATTCAGGGAAATTACACTACCCTGAAAAAGAAATTGAAGAGGATCTCACAAAATGAAAAGACATTCCTTGTTCATGGTTAGGAAGAATGCATATTGTGAAAATGGTCATTCTGCCAAAATTGATATACAGATTTGAAGCAAGTCCAATCAAAATACCACTAACATACCTCACAGATCTAAAGAAAGCATTCTAAAAATTCATCTTCAACCTGAAAAGACCTTGAATAGCAAAGGCAATTCTAAGCAACAAACACAAAGAAGGAGGCATCACAATTCCTGACGACGTTATAATAGAAAGCTACTGTGATAAAATCGGCATGATATTGGAACAAAAATAGGCCTCAAGATCAATTCAATATGTTAGAAGATGCAACTGCAATGACAAACACACGAAGCCACCTTATCTTTTATAAAGGAGCCAAACAGATTCAGTGGAAGAAAGATAGTCTCTTTAATATGTGGTGCTGGAAAAACTGGCTCTCCATATGATGAAAACTAAAACTAGACCCAATGCTATCACCATGTACTAAACTAAAGTCAAAATTGATCAAAGATATAAATGTAAAAGCAGAAACACTAAATCTTCTGCAAGACAAAATAGGTAGAAATCTTGAAGACAGAGGGGTAGGCAGAGAATTCATGAACAAAAGTCAAACCACATGGGAAATACTTCCCAGAATCAATTACTGGAATCTCATCTTATTAAAAGTTTTGCATGTAAAAAAAACAAATCTCCAACAGAGTAAAAAGAAAAACAATAAGTTTTGAAAAAAATCTCAGTCAACGTTCCTTCAGACAAAGGATTTCTGTCTAGAATTTGTAAAGAATTACAAAAAATCATACCCCCAAAATTCAAAGACCCAGTCCAGAAATGGACATCTGGGATGAAAACACAGTTCTTAGATAAAGAAATACAAATGGCAAACAAATACATGAAAAAATGGTCAGCATTGTTGTTCCTTAGATAAATGCAAACTAAAACCACACTGAGATTTCATCTCACTCATGAAAGAATGGCCAGGATAAAGAAATCTACCAACAACAAATGATGGAGAGGCTTTGTGGGAAAAGAACACTTCTGCACAGTTGGTGGGAGTGCATACTGGTGCAACCCACTGGAAGTTCCTCAAAAAGCTGGGATTGGAAGTTCCACTTGACCCAGCTATTCCACTTTTGGCATATTCCCAGAAGAACTGAAAACATCATGCCACCTTGATATATGTGCACCCATGTTTATAGCAACACAATTTGTAATAGCCAGATCTTGGAAAAAACCTAAATGCCCATCAACTGAAGAATGGATAAAAATGATGTGGTACATTTAAACATTAGTATACTACTCAGACATAGTGATCATATTGGTATATTTATTAGTAAATGGATACAACTTGAGATCATACTCATAAGTGAAATAAATTGAACTCATTTGTGTAAGTACTGTATTGTCTCCCTAGTGTAAGCAATAGTAAGTGTACATAAGATACAAAATCCTCAATAAATATGGTGAAAGGATAAGAATCTTCTCAAAGGGGAAAAATAATATCACAGGGAAAAGATGGGAAAAGAAACAATATCTAAATTTGTATAAACACATTTAGTATAGGTAAGATGATTGTGCTACAAATTCTATATAGTTCTTGGAACAAAAGATTTAACATTCACAGGATTGGAACAATTTTGCATGTCTATGTCTGGTGACCTGAGGAACTCTTTTGAAGAACACTATGTAAAATAACAACATTAGTTCTGTTCCTACCACCTTGTTTTGAAGCCTGTATTGCCATTATTTTGGATTCTTTGCTAATGTTATTTATTTGTCTTTTTGTTTCTCCTTTTTCTAGTAATTTTTTTTTTGTTTTGTGCTGTTTTTCCCTCTGATGCAGAAAGGATAGGTGTATATGTAGAGGCTTATATATGCCTAAAACTTCTCGCAAACAGTTTATGAGAATTGATTGCATTATGTATGATGAAAAGAACAGCTACTATCAAGAAAAAGAGACACCAGGTATCCATTGCTGATTTCCTGTCATCATGCTATGAAATCAGTAATGTTTTATTCTTTGTTTGGAGTGGTTTTAGTCTGTTTTGTATTATTTAATTTCAACACACATGAGTATATGGATAGATATTTTGAAGAGCACAAGAAATACTACAGTAGCCATTGTTGATTTTCCTATTGCCTAGTTTTGAAGGCCTGTAATGCCTTATTACTCTTTTTTGACCTGTTTTAATACTATTTTGTTTTGTATGAATTCATTGTGTGTGAAGATATAGAAATTATTTACAGACAAGATACATCATAAAAAACACATAACCATGAATATATCATATTGTAATGAAAAAAAATGAACTCTTTTGATTTAAATGCTGAAGTGTAGGGTAAGAGTTAAGTTTAGTTTTTTTTTTTTTTTTTTTTTTTTTTTTTTTTCCTTGATAATGATCATATGCCTCATAGGGACTCTGAATATACCCAAAACTTTACAATTCCCCTCTTTTATCTAATTTCATGTTCTTACCTCTTTCTCTTCATCCCTCCAATCCTTTTCCCTAAGTCAAAGACTCATTCCACTATTTCCTATTAACTTATCTTTCAATTTGTACTTTATTTTATTTTTAGTTTCTCATACAAGCGAAACCATGTGAAAGTTAACCTTGTGTGCCTATTTCACTTAAGATTATGGTTTCAAGGCGCACAATTTTCTTACAAATGACACAAATTTATCAAGATTTATGGAGAATTAGTACTCCATTGCATATAAATATAACATTTTCTGTATCTACTGATCTGTTGAAGGATGTATATGCTGATCCCAAGATTTAGCTATTATGAATTGTGCAGTTATAAACATGGGTATGCATTTATCACTGTAATAACATGTCTTCAACTCTTCTGGAAAGATAACTAGATGTGGGGTACCTGGGTTGTATGAAATTGTTAGTTTTAGTTTTCTGGGGGATCTCTGTATTGATTTCTGTAGTAGGTGTACCAATTTACACTCCCACTAGAAATGAAAAAGAGTTTTTTTTTTTTTTTCCAGTGACTTCTCTGTCATTTGTGATTGATTTCTTGGAAATAACCACTCTTTCTGAAGTGAGATGGAATCTCAGTGTTGTTTTAATTTGCATTTCTCAAATGCCCAGTGATGCTGAACATTTTTTCATGTATTTATTGTCCATTTACATTTCTTAGTCTGAGAACTGTCTGTTCATTTTAGATGCTCATTTTTTGATTGAGTCTTTTATTTTAGAAGGTCTATTTTTTCAGTTCTTTAAATATTCTAGACATTTCTCCTCTGCCTGAGGAATAGCAGGAAAAATCCTTTTTGCCATTCTGTGTATTTTATTTTAACTTTTCTGATTATTTTGCTGTTCAGAAGTCTTTTAATCTGAAATGAACCCATTTGTTGATGTGGGGTATTATTTCCTGTGCAATTGGTATTCTGTTCAGAATGTCTTCACCTACACCTATGTCTTCAAGCATTTTACATATTTTTCTTCTGTCAGATCAAGTACTTGTTTTTGCATTTACATCTTTCATGCATTTTGACTTCAGCTTATGTATGATGTGTAATATGGATCTGGGTTCAGTCTTTGGCCTGCAGATCACCAGTTTTCCCAGAACAAAAGTTAAAGAATCTGTCTTTCCTCCAATGAAGTAATTGGTTCTTGTCAAACATAAGGTAGTTGAGTGCGCCTGGAAATTTTTCTGTATCCTCTATTCTCTTCAATTCATATGCAAGTTTTTATTGCCATTTATTGACAGTATCATGCTACATTAGATAAATAACTCTAATATTTGAAAAGATTACTTGTACCTGTATATTTATTTAATGCATGCCAAACTTGGAGATTAGGCTTCAAACAGGTAAAAATACAAATCAAGTCATATCATGTTACATTAAAAATGTTTACTTTTCTAGAAGAAACTACTACACAATCTGGAAATATACTTGTCCATTCCTTACACTACATAGAGACTTTTCCCATCTCATGAACATATTTATTCCAGCATTGTGTTTAAAGTAATTTTTAAAAACTAAGCCAGCAAGAAAACTGTGTGTGAGCTATAAAAAATATTATGAATACAAACAACAAAGTTTAGTTTAAAATTATTGTTAGTTATGAAAATTCAGTATGGTATGATATTTGGGGAGTGTGGAATAAATATTTCAGCCTTATCTTAACGTTTACAAAAAACAGTGTTAAAGTGGATAGTTTTGCTTTTCTGTTTTGAATACTGATCAGGTTCTTACAGAGTCAGCATCAAGTTCACACAGAGTTAGCATTTACATATTGAAATGTCAACATAGTTCACTAATAACGTAATAGAAGATGATGAGTCCCATTTTATGGCTCAAGCAAATCATTTCACTGTCAAAGGTCAGTTTCAAATAAGTACACTTCTTAGAATATATTTTCAGTTCTGCTTAGAAATGAATAACTCTTGACTTCTTAATTGTTCTTTTTCCACCTTATGGTTCAAATCGACCATTCAAATTTAATATATATTATATAAAAGAAATTCTAAACTGGAAATTTAAGAAAAATTGAACTTTTCTAATAGGATAAATTATATATGACAAAATGCAGTGGACATATTAGCAATGTATTTTTGCCATTTATATACTTTATTATAATGTTTGAATAATGATTGAAATGGAACTTTTTATAAAAATCACATTCACATTAATATCAAATGAGCAGACTACTGTTAGTGTTATTTTGATAAATAATATCCCCTTCAGAAGGCCAAAATACTCAATTTAATAATAAGTTTAATAAATGCTGAACTACTCTGAAGTTCTCATGAGATTAATTGAGATAGCCATATATCAAATATATTACTACTGATCAGTGCCTTGACACAGAATATGAAATTAAAACTTTTATGATTAAATATCAAAAAAGAACAAAATGCAGTATCTTTTCAAATTAATACAAATCTGATCTCTGAAATCTGTGGGGACATGTAGTCTGTGACCAGTGACCAGCAGACATCCAATAATCCCAGTGAGGCCCTTGGGGACTGGGATACTGTACCACTCACATCCAAATATCATCTCTGTGGCCTATGGAGAGAGGGAGTGTGTGTCCAGGGACCAGCACTAAAGCAGGAATTCTTGGTGAACCTTGCCTACACCCAGAGGTCATCTCTGAGCCCCACAGGGACTGGGAGTTACCTACCCACACCTAGGAATCCTAGATAAGGTTTTCAGCAAATTGGAAGCTGCTCCTGGTGATCTACCCACAACCAGGAACCATGTCTGAGGTCCACAGGTACCGGGAGCCTGTACATTGTAAGTCATAGTTATCTAGCAACCCTCAGTGAAACCTGCAAGGATTGGGGGTCTGTGCCCAGTGACTCAGAACCAAAATCAACCCTCACTGACAGCCATTGCCTGCAGCTCACCAGAGTGGGAAGCAACTACAATGTGTCATCTGACTGATTCAGAGAAACAAAAGAAAATACCAAAATGAAAGAATATAGCACAGTCTCAAACTTGCAACCCATCCTGATCAAGTGCAGGGGACATAGACATGAATAAATGAATTTAGAAATTACCTGAAATCTCTGAAATATTAGCAAAGGAAATAAAGAAACAAATCCAAGAAGGAAATCCAGTCAAAAACAATCACTCAGGGAAAACGAGAAATTATAAATATAATGAAAGATGTAGATAAAAAAAGAGAAACATAAGAAAGTGATGGAAACCTTTAAGGAACAATATAGAGAACAACTAGAATATGTGAAATAGACTCAATGGATATTCAGGAATCAAAAATTCCATTGAAATCTAGCAAGACTGCATGATTGAAACCTAGACTCTCAGAACTTGAAGACATAATTGCAACTAATAATCATGAAAGGAAATGGCTCCTAAAAATAACAAGGAATCAGGAACTAATTATTCAACAGCTGCAAGATGACGCAAAGGGAAACAGTATAAGACTAATAGTTGTCAATTTTAAAAGTGACAACACAAATAATATAAAAACTATTTGTAGACAAAATAGCAAAAAATATCCCAAGCATTAGGAAAGAACCTGACATTCAGATAAAGTAGTCATATAGGACTCCATTTAGCCATAACCAAAATAAAGCTACACCTCAGTACACAATAAACAAGATGTCACAAACTCAGCATAAGGAAAATACATTATAAGCCGCCAGAGAAAAGAAAAAGATCACCAATAAAGGAAAGTCTATCAGAATCATGGCAGAATTTTCAAAAAAAACCAACAACTCAAGAAGAGTGTGTAGTGAAATATTTCAAGAACAAAAAGAAAACAAAATCCAATCAAATTGATACACACTGCAAAACTATGTTTCAAAATCAATGATGAAATAAGATACTTCCATGAAAAAGAACAACTGAAAAATTTCAAGACAACCCAATTAATCCTGCAAAGAGTACAAAAAGATATTCTAGAAAGAGATAGTAATTATAGAATCTCCAAGAACAACAACAGAAACAACAAACAATCAACAAGTAGGATAAGCAATTAAACAGAAGGATTAAAGAAGGGAACAGACATAAGAAAGATAATATGACAAAGACAAGCCAATACATATCAGTTATAACCATTAATATAAAAGGTCATAATTCACCAATCAAAAGAAACAGACTGGCAGAGTGCATTAAAAACCAAAACTAACAATATGCTCTGTACAAGAAATGACTTTAAACAAGAGACAATATGCTAGACAGTGAAGATCTCTGGTTGTCTTGCTTTGAAATCTATCACTTACATTGTGTTTTGTTATGTTTAATTTTACCCTCTTTAAAAAGAAAAGAATAGAAATGACTTTAACTCAAAAGGAAATTCATAGCCTGAAATTCTGTGGATAGAAAATAATACTCCGTGCAAAAGGAAGACAGACAAAAGCAAAGGTAGCAATTCTGTTTGCAGAAAATGTGAACTTCAAACCAAGAATGATGAAAAGAGATAAAGAATTTCACTACACGCTTCTTAGGGAAAGACCTCAGAAGAAAGATATAAGAATTATATTTATGCACCAAATATGAGCACATTCAGCTATTTAAGGCAAATATCAATAGACATGAAAAGTCAAATAATCAATAATATAGTCAAACACTCCATTGTCACAAAGAGACAGATCAACTAGACAAAAAAAATCAATAAAGGCCAGGGCTTTATCTAAATGACATAAACATTAGCCTAGAAAGTGTGAGGTTGTGAGTTCAATACCCAGTACTAAAAGAAAATATGAAAAAAACACTTGTTAGGAGACAAAATCAGTGTATGACCCTGTTAATTCAAATCCAAATGAGCTTTTGATATTAAATTATTCTAAGAAGGTAGTATGTTATTAAGTATCATTCATCTTCTCTGCTGGAGATTTAGCTCAGTTGTACAAGCAGCAGACTGGCATGTGTGGGATAATAGGTTTGATTTTTGATGCAAAAACATCAGCAAAGAAATAGCAGAACAGAATAAAAATGTGCAAACAAATAAACATTAGATGTGTACAGAGTATTCCAATCAACATCAGAATATACATTCTTCTCAGATGCACACAGAACATTCTCTACATTAGACTATACTAGCCTATAGAACATGCTAAAGTAAATGCAAAGGAATGAAAATTATCTCATGCATCTTATTTTAATATAGTGCCATGAAATTGGATAATAATGATAAAAGAAATCACAAAACCTCCATAAAAACATAGAAACTATGTAACACCATCCTGAATAATAAATAGATAACAGAGGAAATTAGAGAAAAAATTAATATCTACAAGCAAACAAAAATGCAAATAAAACTTACCAGCACCTGTGGAATGTAATGAAAGCAGATTTCAGAGGGAAATTTATTGTGTTGAACTCTGACAAAGGGAAAAAAGACTGAACACAAATAAACAACCTGATGTTACACCACAAATATATACAGAAAGAAGAGCAAGTCAAGCCCAAAGCCCAAAAGAGTAAGGAAATTATAATGAGCAGACCAGAAATTAATGAAATTGAAGCTAAGAAAGCAATTCAAAAAATTAATGAATCAAGCAGTTGGTTCTTTGAAAGAATAAATAAAATTGAAAAGCTCCTAGATGAACTTATTTTTAAAAAAGGAAAGAAAAAACTCAAATCCATGCAATAAGGAATAAAAAGTGTGAAATCACTACAGACCCTATTGATATTCTCACAGATTCAATAACATAGAAGAAATGCACAGATTCTTAGAAAAGTATGAATTATCAACACTGGATCAAGAAGGTGAAAAACTGCTGAAAAAACAATTTCAGTTAATGAAATTGAAAATGTAATTAAATCCTAACCAACAAATAAAAGCCCAGGTCATAATGGATTCACAACTAAAATCTAAAAGAAATTTAGGAACGACTTAATGTTAACACTCCTCAAACTCTTCATGTAAATTAAAAGGGAAGCAATATTCCCTAATTCATTCCCAGAAACAAGTATTAACCTAATACAAAAACCAGAGAAAGTCCCAACCATAAAAGAGAAATACAGGCCAATCTCCCTTATGAGCATAGATGCAAAAATCATCAGTAAAATACTGGCAAACAGAATGCAGCAAATCTTCAAAAAGATTATACATCATGACCAAGTGGGATTCCCAGGAATCCAAGAATAGTTCAACATACTTAAATCAATAAATGTAATACACCACATCAATAGAGCCAAAGACAGGAATTACATGATCACCTCAAAAGGGTCAGAGAAAGCTTTTGAAAAAAATCCAGCATTCATTCGTGATAAAAAAAAAAAAAAAAAAAAAAAAAAAAAAAAAAAAAAAACTACAAAACAACACCAAAAAAAAAAAAAAAACTACAAAAATTGGAATACATGGCCAGGGATTTAGCTCAGCATCATAATCACCTGCCTGGCAAGCACAAGGTTGTGAGTTCGAGTCCTGCTACAAAAAAAATCAAAATAGATAGTCTTTATCGCAATATGATAAATGCATATATGATAAATTAACAACCAATATCTTGCTAAATTGACAAAAACTGAACACTGTCAGCCTAAAATCAGGAACAAGTCCATTATGTCTACTATCACTACTACTACTCAGTATAGTGCTGGAAACGTTAGCCCAAGAAATTAGACAAGGGATAGAAATAAAAGGAATGAGGATAGGAAAGGAAGAAGTTAAATTATCAGTATTTGCAGATGGCATGAGGCTCCCCATAGAAGACCCCCAAAACTCCACAGAAAGATTTTTAGATATAACAAATTCAGTAATGTAGCTGGATAAAATGTCAACACTCAAAAATCAACAGCATGCCTGTACAAAAACAACAAACTCGCTAAGAGAGAAATAAGAGAAACCACAATCTTCACAATTGCACCCAAAAAATGAAATACTTAGGAAATAATCTAACAAATAAAGAAATATCTATACATTGAAAATTACACATGACTCCAAGAAATGAAATCAAAGACAATTTCAGAAAATGGGAAGATATTCCTTGTTCATGGATAGAAAAATAAACATTGTAAAAAATGATCATTCTCCCAAGTTGTTATACAGATTTAATGCAGTTACAATTAAATACAATTACAATATCTTACAGATATAGAGAAATTCTTCCTAAAGTTCATCTGGAGCCAAAAGGCACCTATAATAACAAAGACAATTCTGTGCAACAAAGGCAAGACATGAGGCATCACAGTCCCTCACTTGAATTATACTACAAAGCTGCTATGACAAAACCAGCATGGTACTGGCAAAAATAAAACAGATTGAAGATCAATGGAATAGATTAGAAGATACATCCAAAATTGCAAATATACTCAACCACCTTATGTTTGACAAATGGGCCAAACAAATTCACTGGAAGAAAGATAACCTCTTTAATAAGTGGTGCTGGATAAACTGGCTTTCCATATGTTGAAAAATAAAACTAGATCCAGGTCTATCACCATGCACTAAATTAAAGTCAAAATTGATCAAAGATCTAAATATTAAGAGGGAAGCACTAAATCTGCTGGAAGACAAAATAGGTAGAAATCTTGAAAACATAGAGGTAGTCAGAGAGTTTATCAACAAAAATCAAATTCCATTGGAAATACTTTCCAGATTCAACAACTGAGATCTCATCTCATTTAAAGGTTTTCGGTGTCAAGAGAAATCTTCAACAGAGTGAAAAAAGAACTCCACTAATTGGGAAAATATCTTACCTAGCTGTTTCTCAGTCAAAGAACTATGTAGAACATGTAAACAATTTTAAAATATCAGGCCCCCAAAATTCAAAGGCCCAATACAAAAATGGGCATCTGGGATGAATACACACTTCTTAGATGAAGAAATACAAATGGCAAATAAATGTATGGAAAAATGTTTAGCATCATTGGTCATTAGAGAAATGCAAATTAAAACAATGTTGAGATTCAATCTCACTCCAGAAAGGCCAAGATCACAAAATCAGGCAGTAACAAAATGCTTGAGGGGCTGTTGGTACTCTTCTCCACTAATGGTAGGAGTGTAGGCTGTTGCACTCGCCATGGAAATCAGTGTGGACATCCTCAAGAAACGGGGATTGGAGGTCCTATTTGACCAAGCTATCCCACTTCTGGGCATTTTCCCACAAGTACAGAAAACATTATACCACGGTGATGTATGTGCGGCACCCATATTTATAGCAGCACAATTTGTCATAGTCACGTCTTGGAAATAATCCAAATGCTCATCACTTGAGGAATGGATATAAAGATATGCTATTTTTATGCAATGGAGTACTACTCAGTTATAAAGAAGGATCCCATATTTATAGCAGCACAATTTGTAATAGTCACGTCTTGGAAATAATCCAAATGCTCATCACCTGGGGAATGGATATAAAGATATGCTATTTTTATGCAGTGGAGTACTACTCAGTTGTAAAGAAGGATCACATCGAGGCTTTCATAGGAAAATGAATGAAACTTGAGACCATATTCATAAGCAAAATAAATTAAACTCACCACATGTGTAAATACTGTATTTTCTCCCTAGTGAAAGTAACTGAAAGAGTAAATAAGTTCTAAAATCTACAATATGGTACGAAATTACTCAAAGGGGAAAAACAACTGGGATAGAAGAAAGAAGAAGAGAAGGAAAGGAAAAGTAAAATAATGTAAATTTGCTTATATATACATCAAATAGCTAAAATGATTAGATTACTAATTTTAGTAGTTCTTAGAAAACAACAATTAATACTCATAATTAGAACAAATTTTCATATCTATATCAAGTAATCTAAGCAAGTTTGTTGAAAATAACAATATGCCATATTACACCAATTGTTAAATTTCTTTCATCTTGTTTTGAAAACCTATACTGTTATTGTTTTGGGTTTTTTATTGTTCTTGTAGTTGTTTGCATCTGTTTTTTTTTTTCTTTTTTGTGTTTTTTCTCTTTAAAATAAAAATATAATTAAAACATTAATACCAGTCCATGACATTATAAATAAATGTGATAAATCAGCATTTCACACTATTTAGTACTCCAAGTCATATTGACTTTTATAACAACACTGGTGATATGTTAATAATAATGATAATCAACTAGAGTTAACAAACACTGATTTCCTAATGTATATACAGAATTTTTCTAAACTCTTCAGAACTTTACACATATTAACTTAGAAAAATAATTATAAAACTCTTTATAGAACTTATATACAACTAAGAACCATAAGCCCAGCATGATGTCCCAGGCCTGTTATCCCAGCACTGGGGATGCTGACACAGGAAGATTATTTCAAGCCCAATCTAGGCTACAAAGTGAATTCAAAGCCAGTCTGAACCCCTAATCATTTAGTGGAAACCTGTGTCAAAAGTAAAATGAAAAAAAGAAATCACTGTTTATGCCTAAGTTTTGTAATCTGAACAACTACTTTGAAGTGAACAATATGCAATATATTAATTAGTGTTTATTTTCTATCATTTTGTTTTGAAATTTTTATCATTTTTGTATTCATTTTTGTGGTTGTTTTGTATTTAAAATAAAAAATCACAATACTATGGTTATGTTTTTTTGCAATAAATGGAGACAGAGTACTTGTGAGAGAATATTTCACAGTTATACCTACAATTGAAAATTTATGGATATCATGTATATGATTAAAGTAAATATTTATCCTACTCAGAAAACATTTTCAAGAAATACTCAGAATATTTTATTTTTAGTATAGGCACAGAAAAATCATCTTTATAAATTACAGCAGCAACAGACTACATTTTAATGTAGCTCTTTATTAATACATCCTTATAAATTTAAATATAACTATCTCTATGATTTATTATGAGGTAGATCAGGAAGAAAAAGCATCTCACAATATGACTCATAAGTATTTCACCTATGTTAGTCACCACCTCTCTCACAACATTCAGCAACTAATCTCAAGATATTACTTTGTTTCCAGCTTTTTTATATTTTAACTATCTGCCCCTCCTTTTCTCTTTTGGGTCAAAAATAATATGTCTATTTCTTTTAAGACCTAATGCAGCCTTCTTGTGTTCTGATATACAGAACAGCAGATTAAAGTTAAAATCCCCCAAAATAAAGTTAACATCTCCCAAAATAAAATTATTTTTCCAGACTTCAAACGTACCAATTAATAATAAGCAATATCAAAACAACAATGACAGGGGCTGGGGATTTAGCTCATCAGCATGGACTGTAGTGAGTTCGATCCCCGGTACCGATAAAAAGATAAAAAAGGAAAAAGACAAAAAAAAAAAATGACACACTGTTTTCTGTTTCTAATGTCATTAACAATTCTTTAACTACACATACCTAACTTTGAGTATCATATTTCATTTTCCCCACACTCTTGATAACCACTTCTATTCAATAATAAAATCGCTTTATTTTCGGCTTCAATTCATTTAAAGAAATATCCACCTAAAATTCCTTCAACGGCTGCCCAGTCCCAAAAGTCTTGATGTAGTATTTAGGGCTCTCCCTCTCTTAAATTATACTTCACTTTCTACATTCATTTCTTGCCACACCTGTTCAAGTACTCTTCAGCCAAATATAACCTCCCAAATTAGCTCATTTGCATGGTTTTTCATACTATATCCTTGGCTTGAAATCCTTCTCTTTACAGTCACACATTCGCATACCAATTCACTGCTTCAATACACATTTCCCAAATAAATACCTATCTACTACAATTAAGACACTGGTCAAGAGGCTAGAGGTCTGACAGCGAAGAAAACTGTATCTGTACCGCAATGGATGCTGGATTCAATCTAGTGACAAAACACAAATTAAGTGACCATAAAATAAAATATGACATAAAAATAAAACAAGTGAACAGAGGTTACTCATTATATTCTAGCACTCACAGAACTTTTATTGAGGTAAGTAACACTTAAACAGTAGTCTCAGTATGAGAGATTTAACCACATTATATTGAGATTGATGTAATAGCAAGCACGAATCCCCTTGACATGAGAATGTATCAGGTATTTAAGGAATAATAAGAAGACCAGTGTGGCTGATGAACCATGATAAAGGAATTTCAAGAAAGTTAATAAACTGTCTGATTAACTAGAGGTCAGTCCCCCAAGGACTTAGGCTGTAATAAAATATGGACTTTATCTTGTGTAAAAATACCATTTGAAGAGTTGAAAACAGATGAATGAATGGCTTTATTGTTTTCAGAATGATCTTCCTAAAGCTGTATAGAGGCTGTGAGGATGTCAAGTACAGTAAATATAGAAGATGATTTGCCTACAGGAATGGTATAAATAATGATGGTGTTTTAGGTTGGAAAAACTGGAAAAGACATGATAAAAAATGAAAAAAGTAAAAGATTGACTTAAACTTAGTGGCAAAAAGATGGGCTGATTAATTAGATTTGAGAAATGAGAGGAGTAGAATTCAGGTTTAATCTTAGATTAACCTAAGTAACAGAGTGAATTATATGTTTCATTTTCCAACATTAAAAAACTGAAAAAGGAGAAGATCTGGATAGAGAATCAAAATGCTAATTTGAGATAGGCTAACTGACATAGGCATTACAGGACAGTTATGGTTTCATTATGGTTTGATAGTGTGTCTCAAGATTTCATGATGTGAAAATTTAGTTCTCAGCTTATCAATGCTGGGAGATGGTGAAATATTTGAGAGGTGAAAAGTAACACAACATTATTAGGTCATTGGAGTTTTGTCCTTAGGAAGTGACTAATATAGTTTTAATGGGACTTCAGTTAGTTCTCAAGAGACTGAGTTGTCATTAAAAAAAAAGAAGAGTGATACCTCTTCTCTCACTCTGTCTCTCTCTCTCTTTCTTTCTCTCTCTCTCTCTCTCATATCTTTCCCCCTTCTCTCCTTCCCCTTCTCTCTTCTTTCATAAATGATGCAGTCCCACCATGACAACATCATGGTGATGTGATGTAGTCAAGGGGGATCTCACCAGAGCATGAATTGATGGATTCACTCAATCTTATATTTTCACTCTCCTAAGTATAAGCAAAATTATAAACCTCATTTATTTTTAAATATCTAACTTCATATCCTCTTGTAGCAGTGGAAACAGCCCGATAATCACAACAAAGTAAGAATGCCTAGTAATCCTTTAGTTGTGAATCTGCAGTTTAAAGGACAATTCAGGGTTGAAGATGTTCTTTGCAGTCACCAGATATTTTTTGACATTGGGAACATGGAAGTGGATTAGGACCATTCCAATCTGTGATTCTCAGCCATGCCATGCACTCAATTCACTGAGGGTAGTTTTAAAATTAGATACTGAGGGCTGGGGATTTAGCTCAGCGGCATAAGCACCTGCCTTGTAAGCAGGCGGTCGTGAGTTTGATCCCTGGTACCGGTAAAAATGAAAAAGACAAAAAAAAAAAAAAAAAAAAAAAAAAAGAAAATTAGATACTGATGTCCTCCCATCCCCAAACCAGTGAAATCCAAATCCTAGCATGAGAACTAGAGTACTTCTAATTTTTAAAATCTCAAGTCATGTTAATGTTTAACCAGGTTTAAGAACTACTGACCAATGAAATGTGTAGAGGTCGGAATATTCAGTTCTGGAGCATGCCAGCATTTAAAGATCACAAAGGCAGGCTGTAACAAACTGGAGATGAGTATTCACCAAGACATAGAGGAAATAGACTAGCATGATGACATATAAGCCAAGGAAATCAAGTGTTTCAAGGACAGTAAATCAATTGTTACACAAAATTGAGAGTTCCATTAAGGAAAGCATTGAGAGTAGACAACTAGATTTAAAGACACAAAAGCAGCTATGACAAGTGGGTTTAGATGATAGATAGGTCTGAAAGACTGGTTGTCATGCATTGAAAGAACAGAAGATGGGAATGAAAAAAGAGCAAAAACAATACTACTTTGACACATGTATCTGTCAGTGATTCACCTATTTTCATGGCTGGTTAAAATGTTGGACAGCCTCATCTATTTTCAGCCACCACAGAAAAATTATATTATACAATCTGTACTTGCTCTTGGCCCTGAGATACCATCTTGAACTTCTATGTTCTCTATGTGTGTTCTTTTATGTTCTATATTATCTATGTATGTCCCAACTCTTCATGCAGAAAGATCATATCTAATATTTCTATGCCCAAAAGTGAATAATTAATAAGCGCTCAGTAATTGTTCACTCAAAATTTTGGAAAGCAGAAACTTGAAATATGCTGAAAAAACACAGAAAGCTACTGAGGTACTAAATTAACAAGATTCTGATGTCACATACCAGAAAAGGAAAGTGCTGAAATTCACTTGGCATTTTCAAGTGAATATGAAGTATTAGTATAGAAGAGGGAGAGAAGTAATCAAATAGCTGAAAAATGTTCCCTTAATTATTTCTAATGCAATTGTCAACAGTGAGGACTATGAAACAGTTGGCAATTGTGTGACTGACCACTGACTCGTGCATTGATGATAACAAACCATACATCCTACTCTTATGCAGCAATCAGGCCTCTCTTGAACCACCAGTTCTGCCTTCAACATGATAATCTCCTAGAAAATAGTAGTTTAAAAACTGAAGGCTCATAAATTTTGTTTGTTTAGTATTATTTTTCATATTATACACTTTGACCACACAGAAAACTTTTGGAAGACATTCATTAGTGAAAAAATAGCATCATAGAAAACATAGATTATTTTATAGGTAAACACACAACCATGAAACATGAGTATTAGCTTTTGCATTTTTTTACTTCAGTCTCATGTGTGCTATCAGCAGTTACATAATCTCTTTTGGTTGTCTTTATCTACATTGAGCTATTTCATCCATGACAATACTTACTGTAAACGCTTTATAAATTAAATGTGTCATATATGTATATGTATGTGTGTGTCATATATAAATACGACATATTTATTTGTAAATATTCATAAAATTATTCCCTATCAATATTTGAGGCACCAAACTCCCCACCGACCTGACTATGACTGCCTTATTGGTCATCTTTGAACTTTCTTCTCTCAAATTCACAGACTTCCCCCAAGTTGATAAATCCCCCAATGCATGTAGCAAAAATTATATCTTCCATCCATTTTCTGTTATTAAAATGAGTTTCAGAACAACAATAAAAAGTCGTTTTTATATTTGTTTTTTTTTCTTTGTTTTGTTTTCTGTGGAATGTCCAGCAAAAATAATAACTGTTAATTAAAACCATGGGGGAAACAGAACTTCTTTTATCTAAAATTGGTAAATACGAACTTTCCGGTCTGAAAATTCCTTATCTATAGTAGTTGGAACCAGAAATGTCTCAGATATTAAATTTTTCAGATTTTGCAATATTTGCATAGACTCTGTGGGATGAGCAAGTTTAATAAGAAAATCTGAAATTCAAATGCTTTAAAATTTGAAACACCAATGCTCAAAGTATTTTGAACATTGGAGTATATCAAATTTTAGATTGTTACTTCAGAGATTCTCACCCTGTGTTTATTTCAATATGTTTATTTGGGGAATATGTTGAATTTACATCATGATTACAGAGTGTAATTCTAGAGTCTGAAGCATGAATTTGTTTATTGATATTTCACAGCATCCCAGGTAAAATTAATTATTGTGCAAAGTATTTACTCTAACTAGTGTGAAATAAAGTGAAAATTATTACTAACTAGGAATACTTTTCAGCACTTAGATACATCTTTATTGTAAAGTAGAGAGCAATGCCTATCAATATAAAATACACCCAAAGCAAGTGGAGATGTTACTTATAAACTCTTTTTTTCTAGAAAAGCTTAGCATGATAAGTAAACCTGAGGTTGCTGTGAAAATGTCACAATATAAATCACTGTTTTATAAAATCTTAAAGTTTATTATGTTTTAATCTATTCTAAATCTAAGTTTTTCTGTAATGAAGAAACACTAGTATATGTGGGAAAGCAATCTTGTCTGTCCATTCTCGAAATCAGTAAGAAATCCCTTTAAATCAATTTTGAAAAATAGAATTTATACACTAACTTCCTGGACCTTTCCCATTGTTAAAAAACCTGATCGTTTATTAAAACATTCTATCACAAACATCAAAATTATGAGCTTGAATTACAATTAAGGAAGTGTTTTCTAGACTCACTTCTCCAGGGAAGTACAAGAAAGTGGCCCTTAAACACTAAGATTAAAAAGTTTCAAAAACTGAGTCTAGTTCTTTCCAGGATTAGTGAGCAATTATACATACCTTATCAGTTTTGCCTCCTAATTCACTATTACAGTACATCTTATCTCTGCACACGCACACACACACACACACACACACACACACACACACACACACATACACACACAGACAAACATGCATGTATGTGTCTAATTCATAAGAATTAAATATTTGGGAAGGCATTGATTTTACTTGAGGAAAAAGAAACTAATTATTGCATTTTCATTTGCAGCTTGAAATTGTTGCAAGATTCTTTTGTAAATTAATCAAATGTTTTCCAAAGGCCTTTTAAAAGCAATTGTTAAATTTTCTAGATTCAGAATAGTAAAATAATAAAGTGGAACCTAAAGCGTATGGAAGAATCAGATGTTTCCATTTCTGACTATAACATATTAAACAGTGTTAAAAACAAATTATTGAATACATAATATTTTCAGAATATAAAAGCTGTCCTGAGGGTTTATGCATAAACAACAACACACTTGCAAAGACGTTGTCTCACATTTTACTTTTCACTGGTAGGATAGTTTGAGGGTATAAACCATATATTCCTAAATTTCATAATTTCCAAATCAATAAGTTCCAGGTTGATGTTCAATATTGATAACCTTGTGGATGCTACTGGAAGGAAGGAAGGCAAGAAGGGAGGAAGGTCTCAAGAGACTGGCCTTTTCTCCCTCTTCAGCATGGTGGTACTGGGTCTTGCCCAGCTGCTTCTCCCACTCTCCTCTATTCTGATTTAGGAAAAGGGAATTGTTTCTTTAATCTCCCATACATCAATGACAAGATCATTGTTATTTCCAAGTGTACAGAGGAAGGCTTTAATAAATATATTTCCAGTGTTTTGGGACCTTAATTATTGCCCACAAATTTCAGTCAAATATCTATAGGCAAATCAGACCTTGATAATTTACTGTGTCATCCTAGTGTCTATAATTGTGAAATTCAGTTTTGAGTCACAATAACAAATGCTTGAAGCAATCAGCTTACAAAAAGTAAAAGTTAATTTTGGGTCACAATTTAAAATGTTTCACTCCATGTTCACTTGATCCTGTTGGTATTGGGCCTATGGTGAGGCAGCCCATCATGGCATGGAGCATGTGGTAAAGCAAAACCACATCTTTCATGGCTAGGAAGTGAGAAAGAGGAAAATTAAAAGAGTACGTGTCCCACTAATGCTTTCAAGTGTGTGTCTCCAACAACCTCCCACTAAACCCTACCTGCTAAACACTTTACTACCTCCCAAAAGCACCATAGGCTTGGAACAAAGCCATTAGAAACTGGCCTTGTAATGGCTGATATGTTGTGTCAAACTGAGAAGCCAAGAAGCTTAAAGAAGTAACTCAGCAGTTATACATCTCAGTGTGTAGAGGAGAGGACATACCCTTACCACGCTAGGATGTTTTTCATTGAGACAATTTGAGAAAGTTTAGAAGATTAACTAAGTGAATCAGCAGAGGGTCAGAGTCCTCACTTTGTAAGCTTCCTGAGCCTGAGAAAAGGAAGGGTGGGGAGATGGTGTGAGTGCTACACACACCTGAAGGTTGGGGGGTAGTCTGCATACAATGAAAGGGAGGAAAGGAAGTTTGTTTTCCTAAATTTTCTGTTCCTACTGCTTTTGCTGTCTTCTTCCACCATGAGCAGTTGTCCCTTAGCCATGCCAACCTGCCCTTGAGCCAGCTGGTAACAGACAGAAATCTTCACAAACTATGAGATAAGTAAATCTTTTCTCTTTATATTTGGACATCAGATATTTTTTTTTCCCAGCAACAAGAGAAAATATAATGAAAATAGGCATGCCTTCAAGACACCTTCAAGATCCAAATGACAGCATAACATAGTTGTCGATGCTTGCTACCTTAGCAACTTTTTTCTGTGCTGAGACAAAATACCTGACACCCAAAATTAAGGGAGGAAAGGTTTATTTAGTTCACATTTAGTGAAAGTTTCAGTCTATAATCATCTGATTCCAACGCAGAGTGGCTTGGCAGAATGGCAGTCATTCACGGTGGTGGAAGGAAACAATTTCCCCAGGAGGGGGAAAGCAAACCTCTTTTTCCATTCGGCATATTTATGCAGTCTACCTGCCCTTGAGAGAGTGTAGGACTCATGCCTCCAATCTCAGCATTAAACAATCACAAACTTTAGATTCAACAGTCTAAAAAACCAACCCCACATGACTGCATGAGCCTTTGGGGTGACATTCAGACACAAATCATAACACTCACTATGGTATTCACCACACATTTAGTGAGCTTAAATCTTTACTACACTCGGTAAAATAAAATACACCAAATCAGGTAACTGTATTCATAATAAAAGTTTTTTTTTTTAAATATTGGGGAAGAGTGCAACTGAGATTCCCTGAAATTTTTACTCTTAGAAAATTTTTACTCTAAGAAAGAAAGAGCAAAAGAAAGAAAGAAAGAAAACCATTTTCATTCTTTACATCATTTCTCTACTTCCCTTCAACCAAGCTTGTAACGAATTCAGACTACAGGACAGTGGAACTGTTCTCTTTAGTGACACAAGCATTGCTTCTTTTAAAATGACTAAAATGAAAAAAAAAAAAAAAGAAAAAACTGACTAAAATGATTGTAGATAAGTTATGATATTAAGCATTGCCATATAGTTTGTGTGTTGTATTCTGAAAGTCATCACTGCAACTCATCAAATTCTGTGTGGGAGTGTATTCATAAATAGATGAGCTAAATTTTTAATGGCTCGGATACCATGTTTACTTAGAATTCTCTATTTTTACTCCCACATTTCTGCCAGCAATGGCTAATGACTGTCTGAATTATTTCCCGAGTCACAGATATTGCCTTCATTTTCATCTCTTATTAAACAGTGATCATTTCTTATCTTGTAACTTCTAAAATTATATTGTTATCTCTTCTTATTCATAAGAAATTAGCTGAATTCTATGTTTATATCTATGTTTAAATCTGTTATCTTTTTAGTTCTCTAAAGGATATTTGAGAAAAGTTCTTAGCACAAATGTCCTTGGAAAAAATAGACATGTTGGTTATTTAAAAGAAAAACAAAAACAGTTCTATAAGCTCTATCGGAAGAAAAACATACATGGAAAACTTACTGATTGTACATGTTTGTAAATTATATTAAATCATATTGGCTGGAAAAGCAATAGCCGCTTCAAAATTACACATTTTAGCTGTATTACCTATGAATCTGACAGTTCCAAAATGATGTCTGTAAACTTTTCAGTCTTTGATAAAGCTATTTATAATGAATTTCTAAAAATGTTTTTAGAAACTGTTTAATTTCCTAACTACTTTGCATCCTGCTTGCTATAAAAGAAAAGATGGTGATTGTCCTAGCATTCTCCAAAGAATATCGGAAACATATTATGTGATTCTAACAATCTAATCAAGTAACCTGGATAAATTATTTGGATAATAATATTTTTGAATCTTTATGTAATTGTACTCTGTACCAAATCGGAGACTCATTTTCCTGCAAATTCAATTGAATATGTATTTAAAAATTATTTTCTCTGGTTTTCCTCCCTGGTTGTCAGTGCAAATTCTCCAGGGTCATCATCTCTCCACTGATATGTACATAGTATAGAATCACTCATGCAAACAGTATTCCAATGGATTTTAAAATATTAAAAGTTCCATTTTGCAATTTCTTCTGCTCAGTGATCGGGGCAGTGAATTTTCATCTTGATAAAGGTCATAAAGCATGTATTCTTTAAAATGGGTTATGTCAAAGTAAGGAATAAAAAGAAGAGAAAGTCATTTTAAAAAACGTACTACATCTTACTTTTATGTTTTCTTTTTATGATTTACTCTCCCTTTCACGCTTTCCTTTTGCCACAATCCATTTCAAAGAAGAAAAGATTAAAAAAAAACAGTGTAATCAGCACTAGGAATGTAATAAGAGGTTGTTTAAGAAAAACTAAATAAATTTACATCCCCATTCTAAATTTTTCTTTCTGTCCTTTGATTCCTGCTTATTCAGTCAGATAACCATTATGTGTGACTCAGCAGAAATGGAGAGAGGGTAATATGAAAATCACCAGATTTTAGCTTTTGAATTTCAAACATTTAGAGGAATAGGGTAATTTGATATTCAGATTCAAACTTAGAAGTTATGATCCGTATAAAAATGTTAATACTTTCCCTCTTCCCTTTCCATCCTTCCAAAGTAAAAAAGTTCCCTGATCATGAGAAATGAAATAGTAGACAGTATGAGAATGAGAAAAGTTTGTGATCAGTTAAATCAGAAGATGACAAGACCCGGGAATGAACAAAATAGAACAGATAGTAATAAATACCACTAGAAAAAAACATTAATCCAAGAGGAAATTTAGAGTCTTTCTGATGATAAATGCTGAAAGTTAAAAACACGCATAGATATACACACACACATACAAATCAAAACAAACCTTAGAAAACACAAAACTTTCACTTTAATACAGACAATTCATTTTCTATTTATTGGTTAGCAAGTGTGATGCCAGTGAAGCCAACTCCAAATTTGCTCAATGTACATTCAACATAACCTTTAATATTAGCCTCTTTATCTATTATTATTGAAATATAAGGTATGTCCTCAGCCACAATGAGAAGTAAGCACATGTATTGGCTACTTTTCTCTCATTTCTGGGTCAAAATAGCCAGTACCAAATTTTTTAAAACGAAAGTTTTATTTAGTGAACAGTTTGTATATGTTTCATCCATAATCAGCAGGTTCTTAGGCATGGAAGGGCATGGCAGAAGGGTAACTGTTCACTGGGGTGGAAGACAGCAAGAGCAAAAAGTGGAGGTTAAGACTCTTTTCCTCCCCTATAGTGTATGCAGGCTATTTGTCCTTGGGTAGGTGTAGCATTCACATCATTCCACTGCCCTCTTCTTGCACAAGGTAAAATTGTTTACCAATTGAGGACCCTGGTCCCATATTGAGTGAATTAAACTTCTAAACTCAATCTGACACAATGAATCAACCATTACACCATATTGGACAGCAAATAACTACCACGTGGCATGTTCTCTACACCCTAGGATATAGAACTGCTGAATTAGTTAACTAAGCTTCTAAACTTCTCAAATTGACACAATGAATCAACCATAACAGCACAAAGGGAAAGCTTCTTGTTTATGGACTGAGACTGAAGCCAATAAGCTCAATGTCTTTCCCTGGATAGGAGACACATGTTCTAATATTGAAAGGTTCTCCCAGCCACTGTCACTCTTTAAACTGGAGTTCACACTGCAGAACATTCTTATTCAACAGTCAAGCATATCCTTTGCACTCACTTGGCATAATTCAGGATGTGAATAAGT
Organism: Cavia porcellus; assembly: GCF_034190915.1. Classification (NCBI taxonomy): domain Eukaryota; kingdom Metazoa; phylum Chordata; class Mammalia; order Rodentia; family Caviidae; genus Cavia; species Cavia porcellus. The sequence continues at coordinate 5,051,019 of NW_026947486.1, read as the reverse complement.
TATAAAAGGAAGGATGAAAGATCAACAAAATCTTGTGATTTAGACTGTGTGGACATTCAGCAAGATATTGCACATACAACAAATTTGCATAAAATACGCTATCCCCCTAAAAGTTCAGTTATGAAAACAGCTCTCCAATATAGGTGTCCCTCTCTTAATGTCAATTTTCCAGAAATCTACAAATGTTGTACCAATTTAGATGATACTACTTTATTACAAAGAGAAATCCTAAAAAACAGAAGTGACAGAAGAAATACAGTGAGGAGAGAAAGTCATCCCAACACTGTATCTCTGAATGTTCAAATGCTAGGTATCAGGCACTTTTGAATGAGTCGTCTCATGGAACCAACTTCAACTGTGCATAGTAACACCTGTATTTCAGGACAGTCCATCAGGAGAAAAACTGGGAAACTTTAACTTTCGTCCCCAAGATTCCATTGTCCACTGTGTTCACTGTACCAAGACTTGCTTTCCTAATTTTCTGGATTGAATTTGCACCATATCAAAACAGGGCATATAGCAAGTTACATCTTAACATCAAAAAGGAATCCCCTAAAGAAGTGTGACTTGAATGCATTTGTTGTTTGATTATGCCTATTTAAAATTAGTCAAGATTCTTTGTAGAAATGGTTATCAAAACAACAGCTAGGGTAGAACAAACAACCAAATCTTGACACACATAAAACAAGACACGGGGGATAGAGTGTGAGGTATACTTGATATAACCATTTTCATGCTCAACTTCAACCAAATTGTAATCCTACTTCAAACTGGGAACCCTAATTAAGCTGCTAGCTAGACATACATATAAAACCATGGAGAAAACAAAAGAATCCCCATTGTTTTACAATTAATGTTAATTAAAAATGAGTCACTTTTCCAGGAAAAGGATAGGGATATTAATAGGTGATCAGACTGGAATTTGAAAAAATCTTGCATTAATGAAATCCCTGAAAGCTTAAGAAGTTGATCCTCCTAGGGCAAATATAACCACTGATGATTTCTAAGAGGAATAATTTCAGGGAGAGATTGAGGATTAACAAATACTTTAGCATTCATTAGAAGGCTAGACAAAATAGTGATTTCAAGTGTACAAAAGTTATACAGAATTGGTTCAGATTTATTTATTTTATTTTCAAGTAGTTGTATAAATTTACATAAACAAGAAATAAAAACACTCAACGCTTTTAAATTTCCCCAAAGCTATAATATAAAAATCCAAAAATAATATATAATAAAATAATATTTTAAAAAATCAATGTAAAAAAGGAAACACACAGTACTAGCCCAAATAGTTCCCAAAATAAATGCACAATTTTGACTAATTTTTATGTGACAGTGAATCTCCTAAAAGAAATTTAATTAAAAAAAAACCATAATACAGTGTATTTCAAATCTGAAGATTTGAGCTAAGTCAATAAGAAAATAGAGCTAGAATATACAAGTATGTGTATAAATGAATTAAGAATTCAATACAAGATGGCAGAAAAATAAGATAATAAAGGAAAACACTATAAGAAAATAACCATCATTAAAATAGAAGAAAAAAGAATATAATTTTAATCAGCAGATGCATACAGTTAAATAAGAATAATAAAAGTGATAAAATTTTGTCAAAAATGATTTTAAAGAAGAAAGATATGAATAAACGGCATTTACAGTGAAAATGAGCAAATCATTTAACAATCCATTACTTACAAAAGTAGTAAAGGTAAAAATAACAATACAATGAACATCACTGTAGAAATTACTAAAATCTAGGCAGCATAAAAATAGGGAAAATGAACTAGCAACATGGGTTATCATGAAAAATTATAAAGTTTTGTTAAATGACTTCAACCATAGAGAACTGACCTTTTAAAATCAGTTATAATTTTTACAAAAGCTAATCTCACTTGTATTAAAATTATTCTAATATGCAAAAAGACATTAAATTGCTCCGTTATTTCATGAGTTTGACTAGGGATGTGTCCTCTAATATAGAAAAACACAAGGATGTAAAAGTGTCTATTATTTACATTTATAAACATGGAAACAAAAATTGTAAGTAGACTTAGAATATACTAATGAACAATTCATTATGACAATAACATTTTGATGGAGCATTTTATTTCAAGATTATAAGGAAAGCATAATGTAAAAATATTCACCAACCAAGTTATATCACCAAAATAATATATCTAAAATGCAAAAACATAATTGACTAAATGAACAGAAGTGCATCATTGATAGTATCATGCAGCCATTCATGATAAAAAGATTTTCATTAGCTTAACTTTCATGAATATGCCTAAACAATAATATAACAAATATGGTTAAAGACACAAAGTTTGAGCATAATTTATACTATAATCAGTAATTTTAAAATATGGACATGTGGAAAAGATTGAATCACATTAATATGTGTCAAAAATAAGTAAACATTGAAAGTCATCTCAGGGGCTGGGGACTTAGCTCAGCGGCATAAGCACCTGCCTTGCAAGCAGGCAGTCGTGAGTTCGATCCCCGGTACCGATAAAAAGGAAAAAGACGGAAAAAAAAAAAAAAGTCATCTCTTATCACTAGTACTTGTTAACATTGTTCTAAAGATTCTTGCCACTGAAGTAAAATATAAGCAGACATAAATGTTTTAAAGTATGATATTTAGTAGTATTTACAAATGTCATGATCACCCATTTAAACATTTTCAGATAATAAATCAACAATTAGAACTAAAGAAAGAATTTCAGAAGTAATTAAATAGCAGAATAACAAAGAAAAAAGCACTACCCTATAAAGTAAGGCACATTTTTAAAAAAGTTATTCATAACATAAACACCTACTGAGATAGGGTATGACTTAAACTGCCTTAGGAAAGGAGGAGTAGTAGGATCCCAGATCCTACACAGAAATATTTTCTTGCAGGTTCCCTCAATAGCTGTGTCATAGTCAGGGTTTATAAAAGGATTTAACACAGGACACATAATTTTTTGGGTTACTTTTAATATTCACCCAAAGAGTCAAATGGGAAAAAAGCACACTAGAGAACCAAAGAATCCAACTGAGGACATGGATGCTACAGCAATGTCTTCCATGAGTCCAGTCAAAGACCTAGAACCCATGACAGTGGCCCCCAGGAGTCTATCTGGAGGCCTGGAGCCCATGACAGTGTCACAGACTAGTGTGTTTAAAGGACCTGCACTTGGAAGGCCCACAGGTGAGTGGTGGAAGCTAAAAAGTCTGTGCAAGCAGGATGAAAGATCTGTGCCAGCATGCTGAAAGATTTGCACTGGAGTCAAAGTAATACTCAAAGTAAGGACTAGAGCTCTCCCAAAAAGAGCTGTAGCCATTGTCAGCAACGTCAAGGTCCTGAGCTCCTCTGATGATGAGAGCAGTTGAGTTCATATTAGGAAAACCACCATGATAAGCTTCTCCAGGAGAACCAACAGTACACCTTCTTCCTTCCAGTTCTCCTTTATGCTTCTGACAACAAACCTCAGATGTGTCTTCCACACGCAACACCACGCTGATTCAGTTCAGCTGTGTGTTATGAGTTGACCATCTGTTAATCCACCACAGAATGGAAGGAATAAAAGGAGATGATGCCACTGAAAACATGTCATGCCTCTTCACAGTAGCCTGCCCTTACTGGGAGGTATGCTTTTATTTCATTTTATTTCATTTTACTTTTTATTACTTCCTCTCCTTTATTTGGAACAAACTCAGTCTGCAGAGCCACTTGCTCTCTTACCCTTCACTTTTAATTTTTCCTGCCTCAGACAAATGTGAAACTTTGTCACTATTTTTTACTGTTTTGTATAACTCTGTTCTGGCAGCACCCCAAAACCCTGTAACATTTATCTGACTTAGCTAGCTGGAAGTCCCAGGTAAGATACTAAGGGCACTTTGTTTGTTCATTTATTTGTTTCTTTCTAAAGTGCCATAAATATATTTTGCCAAGATTTTTTCCTTTTTTCCCCACTCTCCCTCCCCTAAACTGGGGATCTGGGGAGCTTTTTCTCATGGTTCCAGGAAGAGCTTCCTGGTCCAACCATGTAGTTGTAGGAAGAGAATATATAGGCTTTGTGTTTCTTCCAGATGCGACAGATTGTTTTTTCTCACTTGTGTTCACTGAACACAAAAAAATTCCTGAGAGTCCTTTCTGAGGAACCAAAAAGCATCTGCATGAGTTTTGAATCTTTGTGATTTAAAAGTTTTGGATTCTTTGTTGTCTGTGTATTTGTTTGCCATATCTTTGCTACCCTTTTTATAAATTAGCCTGGTCTCCACTTACTACAGTTTGCAAATGACTTTTTCTTTTGTTTTGCTGTATTAATCCAAAGCTCTGTCCTGTGCCATGTGGCAAAGTGCCATGTATTGTCTCATGTGGCTAGATGCCTCTTGCTTCAACAGCTGTCATTTTTTTCCTTTTTTCTCTTTTTACCAACTAATCTTGTGAGCTAAGCCTTTGATATTGGAGAACATGTGGGCTTCCTATTTCATTTCTTTTGAATTATTTTAACTGGCAGAGTGTCTTCCCACACAGAAAGAAAATATTTGTCTGTCTTAAAACTCCTGAGGATTTTGCCCAGGGGTCCAGAAGCAACTCAGCTGACTCCAACTAACTCAATTGCCTCTGTGTCCTAGAGCCTACCTGGAGCTATCATTTTCTGGCTAGATCCCATTTTTTGCTTCTTCTAGCAAAATGCAGGTAATTTAGAAACATGTATGACAGTCTGAACAGACCAAATGAGTAGCATTTACAAATTAACTAAAGTGTCTATAAGTATACAAAAGCAGAGTCATCTCTGGTTCTTAGGAAAAAAGATGTTTCTGTTACAATTGGACATTATTGTCTTAAACAAAGTACCAAAGGTGGTGTTTGTTTATTTGCTTGTTTTTTTTTTTTTGTTACTATTGGGGTAGATACAAGAGATATTTTCCCAAATGTCATCAATTTCCTTAAGTAAAGAAACATAAAGTGGATCATCAAGGATTGTGAATGTGGTAAATTGACTACTACTACAGCCTCATTGTCCATCAGAGAAATCACACAGGGTCAAAGCTTTATAAAAGATGTGAATCTGACAAACTTTTATTCAATAGTACTTGTTAAATGCATGATAATTTATGCTGAAGCAAGAATTTATGAGGGTGTTGACTGGAAAAACCTTCTACCACATAGATATAGTTGTTCAGCACAAGAAGCTTCAGTCTGAGAAATGTCTTATGTATGCAGCATTTGTGGAAAAGGCTTCATATGTGACATTACACTTGTAAAGCATGAAAAAGGCACAGCACAGAAAACTATGAGTGTGCTGATTTTATGATAGTTTCAACTCAGCCATCTGAGCTTTTAGTATATAAGACAATTCACAGTGAAGAATGTCTTTATGTGGGCAGTGAATGTGGAAAATCCTACATCTATACCTTACTCAACACAAAATTATTCCAGGTTCAGTGGATGAAGTGAATGTGGAAAATTCTTTAGTGGCAACTCCAGTACCCAAAGACTTCACAGTGGAGTAACACTTTATGTGTTTAGCAAATGTGGGAAAGCCTACAGCCAATGCCCCCACTTTACTTGAAACAAAAAGGTGCATACTGGATAAAGACCTTGTGAATGTACAAATTTTGTGATCCTTAAACTGGATCTTTTAAGCTCTACTTAGCACCTACATGTCACACTGGAGAAAGCCTCTAAAGGCCCAGGGAAAGCTCAGTATCTTTATTCAACATGACTGACAATAGAAAAAAAATCCTGAGAGTCCTTTCTGAGGAACCAAAAAGCAAATTAACTCCATATATCTGGGCACCTGCACTGGGGAGATTCTCTAAAGTGCTGAATAAGTAGGATGGTTTCAGGAGCCTTCTAATTTTCCCAGGGTGCTTATTTCAGTTAGGTCATTGACAGTTTCTGTTGCCACCCTCATTCCATCTCTCTAAGAAGTTAAGGTCTCAAGAGTGTTCTAGTCACCACAGTACTGAGAGAATGTGGACTTCTACTATCTCTTTCTTCTTCTAGTCGTTGGTAAGTATGAGTGACTTAATCTCACTATGGATTCCACATTCCATTCCCCTCTGATTTTTTTTAAATTGTGGACATGACCATCCTCTTGCTAAAACTAACTGATCTGGAAAGTGGTTCATGCTTCCAAAAATGTCTCTTATTAGTGAACTGCTGTCTCTATGCATGATAATTGAGATGGATTACTCCAGCCTGCAAATTGCACTGTGTTTGAATTTACCATCCTACACTGATATAATTAATGCATCACTTGTGCAATTATTTGTATCTTATACCTTAAACTTTTACTCTGTTCTATTCAGTATATGAGATTATTTGGCAAACAATTCAACTTTGCCAGTATGCAGGGAATACCTTTTGTGAAGGTCTCAAAATTTGTTTTAAAACAGTAGGATAGCAGAGAAAAATTTAATTTTGCCTAACTCACAATGCTTGCCTAGGCCTTCTTAGGAAAAATGGTTGCCTCTTGGAACCAATCTTGTGACCTACATTTCAGGATCTCATATGAATACTACATTCACTCTAATGAAGGGTTAATTGTTATGTCAAGCAGTAGTCTTCTGAAGATATCAGGAATTTAGTCCCTTTTTCCAATAAGACATTTATCATTCCTAAACACTGTTTACTGAAATGTGGCCATCTTCCAACCCCACCTGGAAGTCATAATCTCTGAGGTTCAAAGTCTGGTAGACAAATCAAATCTCTAGGGCCTAAGTGAGAAATATAACTGATTTATTTCTTGTTTTACTATGTAGAAAGTTGTCACCTTTTCTGATAATGAAATCTCTTAAAGTTAAATATGTAACATGTTTTTCTACCTTATAAAACTTTTAATCCTTAATATTTAATAAGAGTAATTCTGATAACGATTGTTTTACTTAGAAATTCTAAAATAACATTTACCCCACTTTTTTTTAGTTTTTGGAGAAAACTTTCAAAATTAAAAGAAAGGATATCGTTCAGATAAAAAATAAAAGTATAGCAATGGATAGTTTGCCGATGGTTAGCCTGACTAAATTTGATCCTCAAGACTATAAAAAGTACAAAAAATGCTAAAGAAATACTGTACAAAATATGGAGTGGCAGAGACTATTCAAAGTAGATATATGGCTAAAGGTCATGTGAATTTCATGTGACTAGTTCTATAGAGTTAGGGTGTACAGAAAAAATTTTTTTTAATTTTATTTAAGGAGAAAAGAAAAAAAGCAGGGAAAGGGTACAAGTTATACAGATTTACAGAAAAAAAATGAACAGTAGGAAATCACTAGTTAATGGATTACATATTGTCATCTTAGAAATAATTGTTCAAGTCACAAAATTAAAGCTTGTAAAGTGGACATTCCATCAATGATAAGATAGAAAATGGTGTACAGAAATTTTTAGGATTTAACAAATATCTTTATATACTGTGACTGAGTTCAAATCTGGTCATCCCTCACATCTGTTACTATGAAAACTGGAACTCCAGGAAAGAGAAAAAAGATTTCACAGCCCAAGGATGAATGTTTCTGTTACTCGGCCAGTCCTTATGTACTCAAGGCCTGTGTTACTATCCTGCTTTTCCTGCCTTAGAGGCACAATAGACCTCTGTATATCAGAAGAGGGAGGTGGTTCAGGTAATATTGGGTTGGTTTAAGAAGAGAAATAGAAGGTTATTATTTTAATGTAAAACCATTTTATAGCTTGACAGCTCTATTCACGCATAATTATAGTAAAATGATCCACACATATTTGAATTTTATAATTTGAAAAATTTTGATATATGTACATATATGTAATACCATTACCCCAAACAACAGTAATATTTGTATCATTATCCTCAGAAGTTTCTTCATGTGATTTCTTCCTCTTGTTTATTATCCCTCATCCACATATAAGCACTGCTTTATTTTGTGTTACTGTACATTAATTTTCATTTTCTAGGAACTTACGTAAATATAGTCATATGGCATGTTATGGAGGGACCCCCAGTTACTGAAGACCCTCAAGAAAAGTTCAGTGTCCTACTCAGTGTCATGGAGCAATGGTGAAAATGAAATCAAGGGAAAATTGCAGTTGTAAAGGTCTCTGGGATAACCAATTGCTCCAATGAGCAAAAGGAAGTTATTTACAGCAGCTTTCAGCTTTCATTGAGTATATAAGAAACAGAGACATGAGGACCCTCTACTCATACAACATGAGCAGAGGGTCATGGCTAGATTTATGGGAAAAGTCACTTCTGCAGGCTAGTTACCACGAGAGGAACAAGGCATTCATATGTCAAGCAAAAAAACCATCAAATTTCCATATCAACTTTATAGGTAACTTAGTATGTTTCTTTAAGAAACATTTAGTGAAGATTTTATTCAGAGTTTTATTGCTCCAGTGCTGATATGATTTCATATCTCAACCCCATACCCTCATCGGCAGCTTATCTGGCCTTAGGGAAAACCATAAAGAAAGGGTGGGAGATGCTGGCCCATGCATGACCGCTTTGTCCCCAACGTACATGTCAATACATTAGTGGAACTCCAATTGCATCCCTCACATCGGTTAAAAGGAAATTTGTCTCTGTAACTAGCCCTTCCTGTGATTCTATAGTTATTATGTCAGAGTTTAATAGGGAAAAGGAAAAGGCTGTATAGCAGGTGGCTGCAGTCAACAGTCCTCAACACAGTGTTTCTCCAGAGTATGTGTTTACTTTCTACCTGCTTTCAGAAGTATAAATGTTTTGAAGATAATCAAGTTGTTGAGAATATCACTGTCATTCATTTTCTTTTGGTTTTTATTAATATATATTTGCTATACATAATGATCAGTCATCACAGAGACTTTGTATCTGTACCTAGGATGTCTTTGTTTTTCTTTTTCCCATTTCTTTGCCCTTTCTTCAGCCTTTCTTCCCCTCCTCATTTACCAAAACTTTGTTTCCATTTTTCCTCTTCAAATCTCTTTTTAAAATCTATTTTCCTTTCCATGCGTTTCCCCTGCCCTCTCCCTTGCACCCCTTGTGATCTGGAGATGTTCTTCTTACTTCCTAATATTTGAAAAAGTTCTATTTCCTGATATCTATTCTCCATTTTGCTCCTTATTTACCATTTGAGTTTCTCACACAGAGAAACAATGAGATATTTAAACTTGTATGATTGATTATTTCACTTAATTTAGGGACTTGAAGTGTATTCATTTACATAAAAGTGACCAAATTTTATCTTTATTTATGGCAGAATAGTACTCCATTGTATATAATACCACATTTTCTTTATCCATTCATCTGTTGATTGGCATATGGGCTGTTTCCAAGATTTAGCTATTATAAACTGTGCTTCTATAAACATGGCTATGCATAGGCATTCCTTTTTACTACTAAGTAATCTCTCACTGCTTTGATATATTACAAATGTGTGTCATTTGTTGATGAATATGTGTATTTTTTCAGAATTTTGACAATTAAAGTCACTTTGAGAACAAGCAAAAAAATCTATATTGACTCACAGCAGCAATTATATTTCCAAAGAAAATCAGTTCACAAACATCAGACCTCACCACTCCTATTGCCTTCATTTTGTTCTACAATAACAATATGAGAGAGAACCTCAAGATCTCAACCTAAAATAGCACACTTATATACAGTGAAATTGGAATTTCTTGCTAATTTGTATAGATAAGAAATCAGAATATATTATTACAGTTATGAATTTGAAGTTTACTGGATAAAGGAGAATAGAACTGTTAGAGTTTATATCTAGATATGTCCCAAGAGACACATGCATTCATAGATGAGTCTTTTGAAATAGATTTGATACTTTGGGATACTGTGGCTAAATATGCTGTTAAAAGTTGAGACTCAGTGCCAGGGATATAACTAAGTGGCACAATGCCTACCTGGCAAGTGCAGGGCCCTGAGTTTGAGTCCTGGTACAAAAATAAATAAGTAAAAAGGTAGATAGATAGATAGATAAATCAAATAAAAAATAAAAAGAAAAGATAGAACCTGGCTCAAACAGGCAGGACATTGGGATTATGACCTGATAGGGTATTTCTTCAGGTATATCTGGTATCTCCAGCTACAATACTGGACATATTTCCCTCTCAACTCTCATCTCTCTGTGCTTCTTGGCTGCTGTAACCAAAGTAACTTTCCTCCATGAGGCCCTTCTACCACGCTGCCAATCGTGCATTTTTCAGAAATATTTTATTTATATCAAATATTTATTATTTATGTATTTTATTTATTATTTAAATATATTATTTTATATATTATATATACATTATATATTTATGTATATTATTCATAACAAATATTTATGTATTTTATTTATATCAAAATACATTCCTAGAGTCTTTTTGTAATGCAGGGTATTACAATTCACTGCTGTCAGGTTTGTGGTGATAGAGCATTTTCCTTGAATATCCAAAGCTCTAAATTCAATCATTAGTACCACTAACTCCTTTAGTTTTTAGATTAGGAAGGCAATCCGCTATTCAACTAAGTGATTCTGAACCTTTTTACCCCTGAGCTTGATCTCAAGTTGTATCCATTTACCTACAAGAGCCTCTAGGTTTTCCCTCCTTATAGCTGAGTAGTTCTCCATTGTACAAAAGTGTTATGTTTTTCCAACCTATCTGCAGCTGATGGGCGAGCTACCCCATTTTTTTCTGGTTCTCTGTCACATAGAGCACTATTTTCTGATCTTTGGTTTTCGGTCCATAAACCATCTTTCAGGTTAATTATATTTCTTATATAGAGCATCTTGATGGACCCTATCTTCTGATCTATTCTGCCTGTGTTTCTTTTTATTAGTGTATTGAGGGCATTCATGTTAGTGATTTTGTCCCAATTCTTTGCCTCGTGTCTACCATGCTATTTTTCTGTTGTTGATTGTCTACTTTTTCCCTTAATTCAGTGTCTGCTCCATTCAGTGTGCCCACTCTGCCACTCTTCCTGAAGCCATGGTCTTTCTCTCTCTCTCTCTCTCTCTCTCTCTCTCTCTCTCTCTCTCTCTCTCTCTCTCTCTTTCTCTCTCTCTCTCTCTCTTTCTCTCTCTCTCTCTCTCTCTCTCTCACATTCTCTTTCTCTCATTCTCTCTCTCTCTCTCTCTCTCTCTCTGTCTCTCTAGAATGTCCTGCAGTAATTTTTGTGGAGATGAATTGGTGGTCATGAACTCACCCAGTTCCTCTTTGTCATGGAAGCATCTTGTTTCTCCATTAATTTTGAGAGATAGTTTTGCAGGGTACATTAATCTGGTTGGGAGATTATTTTCTTTCAGGGTTTGGAATACTTCATTCCAAGCTCTTCTTGATTTGATGGTATGTGTCGAGAAGCCTGTTGTGATTGTGATGGGTTTTCATTTATAGGTGATCTATTTCTTTTCTCTGACAGCTTTTAATATTATGCTCTTGTCCTGAATTTCTTGGATCTTGATTATTCTATGTCTGGGTGTAGATCTATTTTTGTTATAGCTGGCTGAAGTTTTGTATGCCTCATATATCTGAGTATCATTTCCTTTTCCTATGCTTGGGCAATTTTTTTAAATCATTTCTGTAAATAGCCTTTGTATTTCATTTGTGTTTAACCCTGCTTCTTCACTCACATATTTCTATTCTTAAGTTATAGATTCTTTAGTCATTTTCTAGCCTTTGTAATGTTACTTCCTGGTTCCTTTTTATTTTTAAGAGTTCTTCCCTTTCATGATCATACATTGCAAAATTGTCTTCAAGGTTTTCTAGTATATCTTGTTTCTTTCAAGCAGTTTTGCCAGCTTTCAAAGGAGTTTTTAATTTCCTGGTACTCTCTTTGAATCTGTTTCATATATTCTACATTTTTTATGTTCTTCATCGAAAATTTCCTTCCTTTTTTATGCTCCTCCATTCTTCCTTCTGTGTCTTCTTGAGATGTGCTTAGCCTTTCATTTATTATTTTTATTATATCTTCCTCATGTTGTATTAATATTTCTGTTTTATGTTCTATTATAATGTTCTGAGGATAGTTCTTTATGTCAGATGTTGCTTCTTCATAAACTGCAGTTGTACAACCCCAGATCTTTTCCGTGCTTACCTTTCCTTGGCCAGTACTGTTTGGGTTGGAGGCTGGAGACTTCCTTATGTTTCTTCCTCTTGTTATGTTCCTGGTTTATTCCAGACAAGTGGATAATGGGACTCCCTAGCACTTCCTGTATTGGTGATAATTACTCTGAAGCATGTTGAGTAGGGATTGCTGCCCTTCCGGTCTGCTGGTGACCACTGGAGCACATGCATGGGTGGAGTAGGCTGGCCCCTCCCTTCTGAGTTGGTCAACCACTGGGAGTCTTCTCCATATTAGTGTGTACTGTGGACTGACTGGTTAGGGATAGCATCAGGGAAACTTTGTCCTTGGCCGTTGGATCTCACACAGGAGTGGTACTCAGTCCAAGCACTTCTCACCCATCTGCTCTGCACTAGGAGTGGCTGAATGAAGCTGGCTGCAGTTGTGGCTCCGGGCTTATTCTTCATGATGCCAAAATGTCACCCGAACAATCGCACACTGCCGTGGGAGAACTAAGTTCCCCACACTCACTGCAAGCCAGTGAAGATCTCTGGTCTGCCACTCCACTCCATGACCACATCACTGTGCATCTTCGGATTCCAGTGGCACTTTCACACAGCGGCACAGGCTCTTGTGAGAGTGCATCTGACTACAGCCTTCTGTTCCCAATTCTCTCTCTCTCTCTCTCTCTCTCTCTCTCTCTCTCTCTCTCTCTCTTTCACCTTTCTTCCTGGGTTGAGAGGATTCATCTCCTTCCAGCTGTTTCTAGCAGAGAGGCTTTTTACTTTGCTGCTTACTGATCCACCGTCTTCCTAGCTTCCCAGAAAAGTCACTTTAAACAGCTGTTTACTCTAAAAAGAAAATTAACATACAAGAGCTAATCATGAAAGGTCATAAATAGTACTTCCTCCTTTATTCTTTATTCACAGTGCTATAGCTGCTGTGAGGTAGATTTACCAATCTGAGTTTGAAGCCTTTAAATTTTCAAACTGTCCTTTTGAGTGTACAAATTTTTACATTTTTCTTCACTTGATCTGACTTTATGTTTATTGAATTGAAAATGATAACTTTCTGTGGTGTGAAACCTAGAAATAAATATGTTTCATTAACCAGAAAAAGAATAGCTAGCTAGCTAGATAGATAATGTAATATAATCTTTAAAAAGTTCTGAGGATGAAGAACAGTGAAAACACTTTGGTGTCAGTATATGGGAAGGGTTTGATATGAGAGACAAAGCCAATTTGAATATATTTATGTGCATACACATTTGGATGTGTTTATACACTTAAAGAAAAAGCTGAAGAAATGGGGAAACATTTTGTAACACGTGAGGTAATCAAAATTCAAGAAAAATCTAGGACAAAAATACATCGAAAGGATAAGTATAGAGCTAATACTTCTTCCAAGAATATCAAAAAGAAGTTAAGGTTTAATATTCTTCAGGATTCTGTAATTAGTGGCTTACAACTAAGAAGTGTCTTATCTTAGCACATTCACTTATTGATAACACTGATGCTACATTAATCACTTGAGAGCGGTAAGGACAATAAAGACAGTGTACTTTAGCCAAGATCAATAACAAGTGATGTAATCCAAAAATGAAAGTTTTTCAAGTACTATTCCTGCTTGAATGAATGTGAATTTTTCTTATCCATAGCATTATGCTTTCCCTGAAAATGGTTTTGTAAACTCAATACTGATGTGTGGTAATAGGAAAATATTAAATTGTTTAGAATTATGATTTTTTCAGTTGATTGTGGTAAAAAAATAATAATTGAAAGTTAAGTAAACTTATTTGAATATAGCATAGGTAATCAACAGAAACTGAGAGGAGAGAAAAGAGATGAACAGATTGTTAGTATGGGATAAAGTAGAGTGACCAGTGACCAGTGCCAAAGTTTTCTATGAGGTCAAAAATGATTGTAGTTAACTATGTAAGCAGTCAAAATTTGCATTGAAATGATGGAGAGTTCAAGTTTTTGGTTTTTTTTTTTTTTTTTCTTCAAATCGGTACCAGGGATTGAACTCATGACTGCCTTCTTGCAAGGCAGGCACTTATGCCACTGAGTTAAATCCTCAGCCCCTGAGAGTTCAAGTTTAAGAAACAAAGTAATCATTGTCATTGATAAACCTTGGAAGAAATATAAATTGAGTAACTAAAAATTCAGGATATGAAGAAGATGGGAAAGTGTAAAAGCACTGGGCCTGATACTTCAACCTATGGTGTACTGACCCCTACGGTTAGGTAGCCAGAAATATTAGAAAGTGTGCTGGAACAATTGTCACCTTGGTCAGTTACTATGAGAGACTGAGAAACGGTTCATGAGCCTCAAAGGAATATTTTATATTGCTTGAGAATGGGAGGTGTGGCATGGTTTGCAGGTAGAACTAACATATTTGTCTTCTAAAATGGAACAGATTTCACAATGTATTACTTCTATGTGGCAGATGTAACAAAGTACCAGAAAATTTGCTTCAGAAAACAGAAATTAGACATGGTGGCAGACATGTAAGAACAGTTTTGTAGCAAAGGGGCTTCTTTCTTCCAAATCTCACTTCCTCAAGTGAGGTCAAGCAAGGTCACACTTTTGTATGATATGTATGTATGTATGCTATGATCTCTTCCTGCTAAAAATCAATGAAATCTGATTTATTTCTTATATTGTCTATTGAAGCCTAAATCCACTAGATAATTTCATCTCCTTTGTAAAACAATATAAAATGTAACTGTAGCATAAATGTCAGTTTCGTCAATGGGAAAAATATGATTCAAATAAGAAAGTAAAACCAGGTATCCTTCCGTTTCTTAACTAAAATATTTAATGCACTACAATGTTCAACTGAGAATTTCTGAGAAAAAGCAGAAATTATATATTTATGAAATACAATATCTTGCCTAAGCAATTTCTTGAGTAATTCTATTCAGAGAAACACATTTAGTTTTAAAATGATGAAGAGTGATGGACACAATCCTGAATTAAAAACACACTCAACCCTTCTAAAGATGCTACACCAATAATAATAAATATAATATTATTTTCTGTTATTTCAGATGTGACAATACATAAACATATTGAGTTAATGTGAATATTGTACCAATTTCAGAATGTATGGATTTATTATGCAATTTTTAAATTTAACATATCTATGTATACATAAAAATAGACAGGAGCTGGGGATTTAGCTCAGTGGCATAAGCGCCTGCCTTACAAGCAGGTAGTTGTGAGTTCGATCCTCAGTACCGATAAAAAGGAAAAAGACAAAAAAAAAAAAAAAACCCCACAAAAATAGACAAAAATGAACCTAATATTTTATACATAGAAATGAAAATGAATGAAACAATAGAGATAACTAAACATGCTTCAGTTAACAATGAGGCAAATTCTTTCACTATATTGGAAACACTTTTATTAGACCTTACATATGATTGTCAGAATATTTGTAGTACTATGTTCCTTAGGGACATGCCAAGTGTGCGCAGTATAGTCCAACTCATTTCTTTATGAAGAAACACTTAAAATTGAATAAAAACAAATACTATTCTAATCTCATGACATTTGACAAACTGCATGGAGGAAAAGTAATTACAGTACAGATTTGAAACTAAAATAATCTGACAAAAGAGGACTCTTTCACCTGTTATTCTTTATCTCTAGAGATATCTAAATTTAGAAGATTGTAAAGAAGACAAAATAAGCCAAACATAAACACAGCTACATATTTCAAAGCATTTCATTTTTAAATGTGTCAGTAATTTATTTAGCTTGTTCCAGCATTTTGCATAATTATAAATTTTGAAATTTCACCTTTGTTAGAAGTTATTGCCAATGAGTTCAATCTCTTTCAATTTAGAAAAACTACATCTACTCAAATGAACCTATAACTTTGAATTTTGAAAGGTAACAACTCGTTTTAAGAAATAAAATCCTGCTTCTAAGGTAATGGACTTAGAAGTCTTCCATGAAACAGTTCTAACAATAATATTTGGAAAGCAATTTTAACCCACAAAGTCAAGTATTATCTGTAGAATTGATTTTACTTCACCATATGTGTATTAATATATAACTTCTTTGGATGTTATAAATAACATATTTATTTCAATATAAAAATAAAACAGTAATTCAGTTCTAGGTTTAAGCTGTTAAATTACTTTATGCCTATCTATTTCATAAAATATTATCTCTTAGAGACTACTATAACATGGCAAATTAATTTTATGCGTTTCCTAATAATATAGTGTCTATTGATCAAATAAATATTTTTTGTTTTATTATATAAGAATTTTCCTCATAATGATAGAACTTGTATATAAAGTCCACCTTCTAAGATGACACTAAAGCATTATTTAGTTTCCATATAATAACAAAAACACTGAAACTCCAGTTAAATTAGTTTGAAAAAAAGTCAGTCTCCGTTTCTATATTGAATAGTAGTGCTAAGCATGGATGTCACTATCTCCCTGATTTTAGAAGAAATGTAGTTTTGTTTTTTTTTTTTTAATTCAGTATGGTATTGGCTTTGGTTATGTTATGTATGACTCTTACCAGTTTAATAAGGTCCTTCTATACTTATTTTCCTCAGGGATTTTACCATGAAGGCGTGTGATTTTGTCAAAGGCTTTTTCTTTGTCTATGATCTTTATACTTTATTCTATTTTTGTGGTGTAGTAAATTTATTGATATACATATATTGAGCTATTCTATATCCCTGAGATGAAACAAAATTGGTCACAATGCCTAACCTTTTTAATCATTTGTTGTATTCTGTCTGCAAGTATCTTGCTGAGGATTTTTGCATCTGTGTTCATTAAGGATACTGAGGTCTTTTTTCTCTTTCTTTCTTTCTTTCTTTCTTTCTTTCTTTCTTTCTTTCTTTCTTTCTTTCCTTTTCTTTCCTTTCCTTCTTTCTAAATGACTGCCTGCCTGCCTGCCTGCCTGACTTCCTTGCTTTTTTCATTGTTTCTTGAGTTTTTCTCCACTTTTATTATCAGGATACTGCTGGCTTCTTGGGAAGAGTTTGGAAATATTCCTTTCCATTCAATGTCATGAAAAATTTGAGAAGTATAGGTATTATTTCTCTAAATTTCTGGTAAAATTTAGCAGTAAATCCATTGGGTTTTAGGGTTTTCATATTTGGTAGAATTTATATTATTTTATCAATTTCACTGGTATGTTTGGAGATATTATATCTTCTTAATTCAATTTTTGTTGAGACATTTGTGTCTATAGTTAATCTGCTTCATTCAGATTATCTAATATATTGGTATTCAACTCCTTAAAATAGTTTCCTATATACTTTATATAAATAATTTCTTTTAATTTCCCCTTGTGCTTTTCCTTATTTTAATAAGCAAAAAGAAAAATAAATAAAAACAATGATGGAGAATTTTAAAACAAAATAATAGGAGATTCCCACTTGTTAATATATTAACTATTGCTATCTTAAAAGTAGTTCTTCAGATTACAAGATATAGGCATAAAAATGATTGAACAATGAAAGCACAAACTTCTTTTTGATGAACCAGCAGAAATGAATAGTATACTTATTTATCATATATATATATATATATATATATATATATATATATACTCCCTTCTTTCTTTTCTGTGTTATCATTACTAATCATATTGACTTAGATCTTCTCTCTTTTGCTAAGTTTGGCCAAGAGTTTATCAATTTCATTTATCCTTTCAAAGGACCAGTTCTGTATATTTTTAAATCTAAATTTCTGATTTTTATAATTTCTTCTATTGTACAAGTCTTGGATTTTGCTTTTTAGACTTTTTTGATGTACATTTAAGTGTTTTTATTTTAATTTCTTTATTTCTCTTATGTAGGTATACACGTCTATGAACTGCTCACTTAGAAAATCCTTCATTGTGTCCCATTGATTTTGATGTATGTTCACTGTCATTTCACATGATGAATTTTAAGTTTCTTCCCTGATTTCTTTTAATATTCCATTGATCAATCAAGAGTGTGTTTTTCAATCTTTGTATGTTCATGTAGTTTCAGTGGTTTCTTTTGCTGTTATTTTCTAGTTTTACTGTACTATGACCTGATAGGTTGCAAGACATAGCTTCAATTCTTTTGTATTTTAATATGCTATAGTGATACCTGCTTAACCATGTTTATAGCAGCACAATTCACAATAGCTAAAGTCTAGAAACATCAGAGATGCACTTAAACAAATGGATAAACACAATGTATTATGCAAAAATAATGAAATATTTTGCAATGAAGAATGGAATGTCATTTGCAGAAAGTGTGTGACTCTTGAAACCATAATGTCATGTGAATTAAGTCAGAGACAAAGTTAAATATTTCACAGTTTTTCATATATGAGAAACATAAAGTATAAATTAGTAAAATAAATAAGAGATTTTAGGAAAGAGAAAGGCATAACTTTTGGAGAAAAGAAATATGATCAGGGAAAGGAGGAGGATAAGAAAAGTATAAAGGGATCAAAATGATTTACTAATGGTAATTTTTGCCAATTCCTCAAAATGAATGTAATTATTATGTATGACAACACATGTTTAAATAACACATGTTCAACAACACATGTCTAAATAATCACTCTCTGTATTCTATATGGTAGAGTTGGGGGCTGGGGATTTAGCTCAGCCACATAAACACCTGTTTTGCAAGCAGGCAGTCGTGAGTTCAGTCCCCGGTACCGATAAAAAGGAAAAAGACAAAAAATAATAATAATAATATATGGTAGAGTTAATTTATTTTTAACCAAGCACATAGTATAAATGACATTCTAACAAGGAAGTATATGTAAGACAATGTTATTCAACAAAAATGTTTAAGTACTAACCACAGGACAGAAGATACTTCTAAAAACCTACGTATCTATTTTGTTGTTCACAGAACAAAAAGAGAGGATTTGTGTTCTTCATTAATGTAACTTCATCCTCTCTAATACCACTGAAATGTAATAGAATAGCTATTGCCGGACTATTATCTCCTGTAACAGAAACTTTGATTTACAAAGATGCTGAATTGTTCATTACCTTTATTGCTCATAGTATATGCTTATAAGTTATTTCAAGCAGAACTGTAACACTGCAGTCTCAATAGAACACAAAAGCTTTTTAACCTCACACAATAAACTCACACAAAAAAAATGCAGATGAAAAGGATATAATGATTTTGCTTTATTGATTTAATTTCAGAACATTTGCATGATATCATTTAAAAATGTGCACATTTCCATTTTATTGAACACCACTGGTCTAAATTCAAACTCAGTTGAATTTAAGGGTCATACAATTTTGGAGTTAAAAATTCATCATCACTATAAGAAATTGCTACAATTTGTGTTGATATATCCCCCCTAAAGCCTCATGTACTTGTAGCTGTTTTTTTTTTTCCAGATAGCTCAATCTTAAATTTATGATTGATTCGTGGTTCAGTTATAGGATTAAGGGTGCTGGGATTAAGGCTGGTTCATTGCTAGATCAGTCCATTGATTGGATTGGCAACGCCCTAATCCAAGCATTCCAGGGAATATAAAACAGACAGAAAGATGCTTATCTCCCAATTTTTGCTCTTGTTGCTTTGGGTATATTCTGCCACCATGAACTATTGCTTCTGTGCTATGCCACCCTGCTTGGAGCCAGCACATTATACACTGAAGCCTCAGCAAAGTGTGTGCTACAAAAAACTTTCCACCTTTAACTTTGGATGTTGAGTATTTTGTTCCAGTCATGTGAAAAGAAACTAAGAGAAACCAAGGACCAAAGAAATCAAATACTTTGACTGAGACTGCACAGCTAATAACTTGCATACCTGACTAAAAGCACATTCTCAGCCAGCTCATCTATTTATATTGCATAATTATTGAAGAAAAAAAAAACATATTAAGTTCTGCCTAGGTTCCACAGAAGAACTGATATTTAAGCATATATCAAGAAGTAGTTATTTTAATAGGTACATGGCTTTAAATAAAATAGAACGAAATGTTATTTATTACACTGAAAAGTCCTACATATATTTTAGAGTAAAAAGTAAAAGTAGATTCAGGGAGAGTAAGGATATTTTTCTTGAATAGGGATTTTCTAAATATTTTTTTCAGTTACTTAGACTTCTATCATTTTAGTATTTGAATCTGCCAGTGTTTTATTTAGGCTCATCAACACCCTAAAATCCTGTAGAAATTGAGAGAAAACATGTTTAGCAGTAGAAACTATTTTGTTGTTGTTGTTACCAATAATAGAGCTCAGGAGTTTTTATTTACCAGTCAGGCACTCATGCCTCTGAGCTATATCAGTGACACACACCACTGTCCTGGCTAATGTGAGATCCTAACTTTGATTCCCAGTAACCCACTCACAGAAAAAATAAAGTAAAAAGTAGACAAGAACAGTTTTAGCAAAATAATATCCTTAGGGAAGAATTCATATTTTCAAATTATTCCATAATGAGTGGCATAACTGGTTTGTCACGAAATGAAAGGAATACAATGTATTTAATGAAGTTACTTGTTCCACTTAAAAGCTAGCCATGTTCAGTTTTAACATTAAGGTTAAAGTTATCATGAGTATATCATTTTTTCACTATGAAAGAAATGAGGGAACTGGACACTTCTACCCCTAAACTGGGTATGCAATGTGCACCTAGCAGTCAGTGTATCTCGAAACAGAGATAAAAATTGAGAATAGTAGCAACAATAATTTGTAAAAAAAACTCATCCAAATATTCAAGGCTTACTCTGATTGGTAGCTGTATGAACCAAACAACTGTAAAAGCTACACAGAAGTTATTTAAGAATGGAGCTCGCAAAAAGTAAAAAGACCAAAAAACAAAATTTAGAGCAGGACAGTGGAAAATGTATGCTCATGTCCCAACAATTTAATGACATTTTAAATATAAAAAATACTATTACACAAATGTGCCCATACAAATTCTAAATGTTCATTATTAAAGTACTATTCAGATCAATTGAAAACTTCATGAGCTTGCATCAAGGGAAATAGGATCACACTAATGATTATTAATTTCACTACTCAGAAATACCAAATATATATTGAAGGTGGTATAGTCATATACATTAACTTGAAGGAATATTCTTGAAAAAGAATCAACCTTTAAACAGTAATGTTTTTTTCTCATTCTAATTTTAATCTTCATTTTGATTTTTAATTATAAATTATTAAATTATATTTTTCTACATTTATGGTTGTGGGAGTTGTTGTGAAAATGTATATATGAAGCACTTTGCTTCTAAGCTGTGATGTGGCATAGTGTCTCCTCAAGTTCAGTTGCTAATATAACTCTGAAGATGAAGAATAGTACAACTTGGAGGGAGGCCATTGCCTCACAACTGAAGGACGGGGGAGATGTTTTCTGTGCTGTTTCCCAAGCTATCCCCAATGCTCTCTGCTCAGCTGTCTAAATGGTGTCTGTTTAAGTGTAATATGTACTTTCCTTGAAATATCTTTTGAGTTCCTCTCTCATGGAATGCCTTGTGTTCTCTTTCAGTATAAAATGCCTTTGTTCTTATTGTGTGTTTAAGGCAGTGTGATTCTTTAATAAACAGAATGGTTATCACCCCTCTCATGTTAACAATCTTCTTTATTTCTTTTTTTTATATTAAAGAGAATAAAACAAAATAGAAGAGAACAAAACAGGTCAGAGCAAAACAATGCAAAGAACACAGGATTGCAGAAAAAAACAACAAGAAATCAACACTTAATACCATACTGTCTCTTGCTTTCATTGAAATAGTTGTACATATCTTCACACACAATACATTAATGCAAAATAAAATAATACAAAAGCAATCTTTAAACAAAAGAATGAGAGCTTTATGAGCCTTCAAAACCAAACAAAAGGAAATCAATAATGACTACCATAATGTCCCTTGTTTTGTTCAAAATAGCTGTCCATTCCTTTATACATATTGAAATCAAATGATATAAAACAGACTAAAATCAATAAAAACCAAGGATAGAAGCATTAATTTTGGGGGGTACTGGAGATCGAACCAACAACCTTGCACTTGCCAGGCAGGCACTTATGCCACTGAGCTAAATCTTTATTTCCCCACCCCCACAAAAAAAAAGCATTATTGGACTTCAAAACAAAATGATATGAAATCAGCAATGGATAAAATAAAGTACAAGAAAAACAAGAAATAAGAGTTAAATAACTGTAACAAAGAGCTGAAAACAATAACAGTGTAGGCTTTCAAAACAAGGTGGTAGGAACATAACAAAATTTATTGTTATGCATAGTTATCTTCAAAAGTCTTACTCAAATTACTAGACATAGGCATGAAAAATTGATCTATTTTTTAAAGAGATTAAGACAACAGAGAATATAATAAAGCAGATCAGAACACAACAATGTAAGTAACACAGTATTTCACCAGAAGACAACCCGTAATTAACAGTAACTACCAGAAAGTCTCTTCCTTTGAAATAGTTGAGCAAAACTTCATATACAGTAGTATCAAACATAACAAAATAATACAAAACCATTCAAGAGAATACAAGGCATTCAGAACCAAATAACAGAGAATGAACAATGGCTACAATATTATCTCATTTTCCATAGTAAATTTGTTTTTACTATCACACGTAATAAAATCCAATAAGATACAATATGATAGAATGAAAGAAAAATTGATCTAATACTACAAATGTTATTTGTTTTGTCCGAAGAACTAATAGAATTAGTAGTAAAATCATCTTAGCAATCTTAAATATATACAAATTTGTATCTTATTTCATTTTTCTTTCTTCTTTTCTCTTTCTCCAATCTGAGTTATTTTTTTCCTCTTTGAGCAGTTTCTTACTCTTTCACAATACTTATTGAAGATTTTGTATCTTTTTACTCTTTCAGTTTCTTACAATATGGAGGAAATACGGCATTTATATATGTGACTTTTATTTACTTCACTTATGAGTATGGTCTCAAGTCACATTCATTTACCCATAAAAGGCTCAATGTGGTCCTTCTTTATAGCTGAGTAGTATTCCATCATATAAAAACAATACTTAGTTTTTATCCATTCCTCAGTTGTTGGGTATTTGGGTTATTTCTAAGATTTGGCTGTTACACTTTGTGCTGCTATAAACATTGATGCACATATATCACTGTGGTCTGATGTTTTCAGTTCTTACAGGAATATGTTCAGAAGTGGAATAGCTGGGATCTCCAATGTCAGCTTTTTGAGCAATATTCACACTGATTTCCACAGTGGTTGCACCACTCTACATACCCACCAACAGTGAAGAAGAGTCTTTTACCCCACAGGCTCTCCAGCATTTGTTATTGGTGGTTTTCTTGAACGTGGCTACTCTTTCTGCAGTAAGATGGAATCTCAGTGTGATTTTAATTTGCATTTCACTAATGACTAAAGATCTTGAAAATTTTTTCATGCATTTATTTGTCATTTGTTTTTCTTCAGCTGAGAAGTGTGTATTCATCTCAGATATCCATTTTTGGATTGGATGTTTGAATTTTGGTGATCTGACACTTTTAAATTCTTTACATGCTCTAGGTGGAAGTCCATTATCTGAGGGACAGTTGACTAAGATTTTTTTTCCAATATGTGGGTTTTCTTTTCACTCTGTTGGAGATTACTTTTGACATACAAAAGCTTTTTAATGAGATCCCAGTATTTGACTTTGGGAAGTATTTCCTCTGCAGTTTGATTTTGATTCATGAACTCTCTGCATACCCATGTGTCTTCAAGATTTCTACCTGCTTTATTTCCAACAGATTTAGTGTTTCTACTTTAATATTTAGATCATTGATCCATTTTGACTTTATTTTATTACATGATGATAGACATGTGTCTAGTTTTATTTTCAGCATATGGAAAGCCAGTTTGTCCAACACCACTTATTAAAGAGGCTATCTTTCTTCCAGTAATCATGTTTGGCCCCGTTGTCAAAGATAAAGGTAGCCGAATATATTTGCAGTTGTGGCTGTAAATTCTGTTGTTTTCTATAGATCTTCAAGTCTGTTTTTATTCCAGAACAATGCTGATTTGTCACTGTAGCTTCGTAATATATTTTCAAGTCAGGATTGTGATCAATCCTGCCTAGAATTTTTTGCTCAGAATTGTGTTTGCTATTCTAGGTCTTTCCTGGTACCAGATGAAATCTATTTTTTTTTTTGGTTTTTTTTTTTTATTTTATTTAAGGAGAAAAGAAAAAAAAAGCAGGGAAAGGGTACAAGTTATACAGATTTACAGAAAAAAAATGAACAGTAGGAATTCACTAGTTAATGGATTACATATTGTCATCTTAGAAATAATTGTTCAAGTCACAAAATTAAAGCTTGTAAAGTGGACATTCCATCAATGATACTGCAAACAGTTCTGTTCATTGATCCAATAAAACTCTGTGATATCATTTTCTATCTTATACACTTAAATATACATGCAGTTATATAGTTTGGAGCACTTTCTTTTCCTCTCTTTTGTACCATGACTATTACACATTTTGGGTTTCATTGCTCCCACGGTTCTTATTACTTTTTTGGAAGAGAGTAAAACCAAATGTGACGTAACAAAACAGAATCGGTCAAGTCAAAAGGGTGGACATAACAGATAATGTAAAAACATAATACAAGGTGATCAACAATGGTTACCATAATGCCTCCCGCTATCTCTAATAGAATTGCCTATATCGTTAGTTATAATACAATTGAACAAAACAGTAAAGAATAAAACCAACAAAACCAAAACATCGGAGACATTGTAGGTCTTCAAAAGTAGATAAAAGTCAGGTCAGTTTCTCTAAGTGTGAGGTATGCAAATGGTATATTGATTCAAATTGTATTAACTCTATATAAGATTGTTAGAGAATTACTTTTCAAAATGTTTTGTTTTGCCTTTCCATGAACAGGTAATGCCTTTCCATTTTTTTTTTTTTTGTCTTTTTCCTTTTTATCGGTACCAGGGATCAAACTCACAACTGCCTGTTTGCAAGGCAGGCACTTATGCCACTGAGCTAAATCCCCAACTCCTGCCTTTCCATTTTTTGAAGACCTTTTTGATTTCCTTTTTCAGAGTAATATAGTTTTCAATATATAAATCTTTTATTTCATTTGTTAGATTGATCCCTAAGTATTTATTTTTTGGATGCTATAGTGAAAAGTATGGTTTTACTTATTTCTGTCTTAATCATTTTATTTTTTTCTGTATAAGAATGTTATTGATTTTTGAGTATCCAACTACATTACTGAATTTGGTTATTAGGCCTAGAAATTTTTAAATGGAGCTTTTGTGGGTCTTCTTTGTAGCATTCTATATCATGTGCAAGTAATGAAAATTTGACTTCTTCCTTTCCTTTTGTCATTTGTTTTATTTCTCTCTCTTGTCTAATTGCTCTGAATAATGTTTCCAGCACTATAATAATAGAACTCATGATAGTGGACAGCCTTGTCTTGTTCCTGATTTTAGAGTAAAACCTTTCAGCTATTGGACATTTAATATGATGCTGCCTGTTTGTGTCATAGATGTCTTTTATCAGATTGAGATAGAGACCATCTATTCTGTTTTACCTTAGGGTTCTTAACATGAATTAGTGTTAGAACTTATCAAAAGCTTTTTCTGCATCTATTGAAATGATCATGTGAGTCTTATCTCTGGATCTATTGATATGATGGACTATGCTTGTTGATTTACATATATTAAACCATTGCTACATTCCTGGAATGAATCCACTTGGTCCTGGTGTATAATCTTTTTGATGACTGGTGGCATTCTATTTGCCAGTATTCAATTAAGGATATTTGTATGTATGTTCTTAGGAAAATTGGACTGTAGTTCTCTCTTTGGTTGGGCCTTTCTCTGCTTTTGGTATTAGGGTAATATTTGCTTCCAGTTTGAGTTAGAGAGAAATACTTCCCTTAAATTTCATTGAAAAATTTGAAAAATGTTGTCATTAAGTCTTCCTTCAATTCCTTGTAGAACTCAGCATGGAATCTTTTTTTTGTTGTTGTTGTTATGGTTCTAATTACATTTTCAAATTCCTTAACTGAGTTTGTGTTATTCAGCAGTTTAACATCTTCTTGATTCAGCTTTGATAACTCACATGGTTCTAGGAATCTGTCCATTTCTTCTATGTTATCAAACAAACGGCAGTGAAGATTTTCAAAGCAGGTATTGATAATCTATATTTCTTCAGGGTCTGCAGTGATTTTTCCTTTTTTTATTCCTTATTGCCTGAATTTGAGTTTTTCTTTCCTTTTTTAATGTTTGGCTAGTGGCTCATGAATTTTATTTATTCTGCTTAAGACCCAACTCTTTGATTCATTAAATCTTTGTATTGTTTTCTTAGTCTCTATTGCATTGATTTGTACTCTGAAATTTGTAAATTCTTTGCTTCTTTTGTCGTTGGCCTTCAGTTGTTCTTCTTTTTCTAGATGTCTGAGGTGGAGCATCAGGTTTTTTATATGTGTTTCTTCTGTTTTCCTGATGTGGAAAATCAGGGCATTAAATTTCTCTCTCAGGACTGCTTTTGTTGCATCCTACAGGTTCTAGTAAATTGTATTTATGTTTTTGTTTGCTTGTAGATATTATTTAATTTGTCTGTGACCCATTGATTGTTCAAGAGTGAATTATTTAATTTCCATATGTTTGTGGATTTGTTATAGTTTCTTTTTGTCATTGATTTCCAATTTTATAGCACTATGATCAGATAATATGCATGGGATGATTTTGATTCTTTTGCATTTACTTAATCACGTTGTTTGGGCTAGTAAATAGTCTATTTTAGAGAATGAACCATGTGAAATTGAGAAGAATGTATATTCTGTTTTTGTTGGGTGGAACACTCTGTACAAGTCTATTAATTCCATTTGTTCACAAGTTTTATTCAGAGCTATTTTATGTGGATTTTGCACTTATTGTTCTATCTCTTTGTGTCAATGGACTGTGAAGTTCTTTCATTATAACTTTATTATTGCTTATGTGATTTTTCATTTCTATTAATATTTGGTTTTTTTAGTGCCAGGGATTTAGTTCAGTGGCAAAAGCACCTGCCTAGAAAGTGTGAGGTTCTGAGTTCAATCCCTGGTACAACAAACAAAATAAAACAAAACAAAACAAAATATTTGTTTTTATACACCTGGATGCTATTGTATTTGGTGCATATATATTTAGGATTGTTATCTCTTTCTCTTGAAGTATTCCCCTACCCATATCTTCTTTATTTTGATCATTCTTGCTTTGAAGTTAACATTGTGTGCAAACAGAATAACTACCTTTAATTTTTTCTGGGTTCTGTTTGTATGAAGTATTGTTTTCCATCCTTTGATTTTCAGTTTATGAATTTTCTTTTGGATTAGATGGATTTTTCCATAAATTATTTGGTTGGATGTTGTTTTTTGATCCACTCTGCCAGTCGGTTTCTTTTAGTTGATAAATTGAGACCATTTGCCTTACTGGTTATAAGTGTTATATATTGGCTTATTTTTGCATGTTATCTTTCTGCTATTGGTTTGTTACCTTTGTCTTCTGTTTAATTGTTTGCATTGCTTGGTGATTTCTTTATGTTGGTGATTCTGAAGTGGTAGTTACTTTTATTTCTATCTAGAATATTTTTCAGTATTCTTTGCAGGGCTTGTTTGGTGGTCATGCAGTTTTTCAGCTAATCTTTGTAATGGACGTGTCTCACTTCTCCATCAAATTTGAAGGACAGTTTTTCAGGGTACATCAATCTGGGTTGGAAATCATTTTCCTTAAGGTTTGAGATACTTCATTCCATGTTCTTCTTGATTTCTTTGTTTGTGCTGGAAAGCATGCTGTGATTCTGATGGGCTTTTCTTATAGTTGATTTGTTTCTTTTCTCCAATAACTTTTAATATTCTGTTCTTATGCTGAATTTCTAGGAAGTTGAATATTGTATGTCTGGGTGTAGATTTATTTTAGTTAACACTAATTGTAGTTGTTTATGCCTCAATAATCTGTATGTCAGTTTCCTTTCCCATGTTTGGAAAATTTTCAGCTATTCTGTACGTATCTTATTATATCATTTGTGTTGTCACCTTATTTTTCATTTTTACATTTTAACATTATATTGTTTTTCTTTGTAATTGTTGAATAGTTATTACCTGATTCCTTGTTATTTTTAAAAGAACTTTCCCTTCCTGTTTACTAGCTGCAGTCTTTTCTCTGAGGTCTGAAAGTCTATTGTCACATTCATTGAGAGTTTTGCCAGCTTTTGATGGAATTTTTGGTTTCCTGGGTATCTCTTTGAATATGTTTCATAAATGCTAGTTCTGAGCCTGTTTGGGGCTCCCGCACCTAGCCATCGGTGTGCAGAGGAGGGGCTGGGCAGATCTGGTGCACCTGCATAAGCCTCCCCGTGTGTCTGGAGGACTGTGGATATCTCAGCAAGCAAAGAAGGCTGGCAGGTTCCAGAGGCACAGTGGCCTGTGGTGAGTGCTCAGTGCACTCTGCCCAAATCCCAGACTGTTTGTGACCCTCCAGGCTTCTGGGTGCAGTGAAGTGGAGAAGTGGGTTTGAGGCCTCTACATCTGCCTCCCCATCCTGGCTGCACTTGGAGAACTGCGGAGCTTCCAACGGTTGGGCGGGCCCACGCTATCCCTGGAGCCCAGCCTCTTTGGGACTCCCGCACCTAGCCATCGGTTGTGGGAAGCCGCCTGAGATGGCGCCCATTTCCTGCTTCCGGGTTCTTCCCGGCCTGAACAAGCCTGCCAAATTGTCATGTCTGCCCAGTTACCCGTGACGCTAGCCTATCAGCTTGTTAGGCGCGCTTCTCTGTGATTGGATACTGCTTCCCCTTATAAGAGGTTGTTCCTGCCCCCAACGGGCGGAAGAGGAACCAACGTTGAGGGTGGCGGACCTTGTTAGGTCCGGTTCGCTGTACGCAATAAAGTTTGAGAGCTGATCCTGCTCGAGTTTGGTCTCCTGTCTTCCGCGGCTCCGGTCATCTTGTGGCCCGTACGGGGAAAAAGGTAAAAGACTCAGCGACGTGCCTCTTCGGCCGGGAGGTGCGATTGCTGTCGCCTGCGGTACGACGGAGGACCTGGCCCAATAACAACGGAAGGCCGCGAGTGCCTCTTCTCTTCACCCTGATCAGCTACGTGAGATACAGCGGTTCCCAGGACAGGTGAGTACTGGGTCACCTGGGTTGGGTGGACGCACCTAACAGATTTTGAGCGCCACACGAGTGGACGCTGGTTTTTTTTTTCTTTTCTTTTCCCTTTGCATCTGTTTTGCTTTCGCTTCGCTAATACAGCCCGACAGGCTTTTGATAGAACTCGATCGGAATGCTCAGAGGAGCCCGGAGCCACTGCCGATTGTGGGTCTCCCGAGGACCCTCAGGGCTCTAATTCGGATTCAGATTCGGAAGGCTCAGAAGAGGAGGTCGTCTTTGCTAAGCATGACCCTCCTACACCGTTAAAAGGAACTTAGGGCTCGGGAAGATAAAAAGGGGAACCAAACACCACCCTGCCCGAGCTACTCCGCCTTATGGGAGGAGCTTAAGCCCTTCCGCCCTTTGGCAAGTTTGTGACCCACGATCGCCCCTTTCAGGGCGCCAGGCCCCACTGCACCGCCGTGGCCGGAAGAGGAGTTGCTCCCTGGGCTGCCACCACAACCTATGGCACCGCCCTGGTTAGAGGGAGAGCTACTTCCTGGGTTGCCTTCTGCGCCCCCATCTGGGGAGGGAGGAGGACGTTCCTTCCACCAGAGGGTATGGTCGCGGCTTCCCTTTGAGTGTTCAGGTCTCCATGCATTCCCGGTACAAGTAGGAGGCAGGGGAGGAGGAGGATATTATGAGCCCTTAGAAATTAAACAACTTAAAACTATCAAGGACGCAGTTTCAGCTTATGGGCCCAATGCGCCATTTACCATGGCGCTTTTAGAGGCATTGGCAGGTCTGCTTTTAACTCCTGGAGATTGGACCCAGCTGGCACGCGCCTGCCTCTCCCCCGGACAATATTTAGATTGGAAGTCCTGGAATGAGGAATTCTGTGTAGAGCAGGTGGCAGCCAACAGGGAAAATAACCAGAGAGAGTGGAACAGGGATATGCTATTAGGGTGAGGAGCCTTTGAGGAAGATCAAACTCAATACCCTCGCCAGGTTTATGAACAAATTAGCCGCTGTGGCCTCCAGGCCTGGAGACGGCTGGCTGGAAAGGGAGAACATACGGGTCACCTTACAAAAATTATACAAGGGCAGGGAGAGCCATTTTCAGACTTTGTGGCCGCATGCTTGAGGCCGCTAACAGGATTTTTCCAGATGCTGAGGCGGCTCACCCTCTCATAAAACAATTGATTTTTGAACAGTGCACTAAGGAGTGCCGTGATGTCCTAAGAACTAACAAAAATAGGTCCTTAGAAGAGTGGACACGCCTGTGCCGTGAATTGGGTGGCCACGGCCTAACGCCCAAAGGAAGAATATCATTGGCACTCTTTACCATAAATTTTTTAAACCTTAATCATAATAATCATTCCCCTGCCATGGAGCACAATAACCCGTCCCCGGCCGACAAAGGGCTGGTGAGATGGAAAGATGTCCTTACAGGACAATGGATAGGCCCAGATCCAGTGGTTAGCTGGACCCGAGGTGCGGTTTGTGTCTTCCCACAGGAACCAGGCTGCGAACTGCTGTGGGTCCCGGAAAGATTGACGCGAGCAGTAAACTCCCCACCAGTTCCTGATAAAGCACAGGAGGATAAGCCCGCGGACACAAGTCAACTCGACCCTTCTGGGACCGACGCTCAGTGCCCGAGACCATCTACAAACTAAAATGTCTGGTTTGGAGTTTTTTCTATTCTGTGGGTTCCTATTAATCACCCCTGTGATATGCTCAGATTCCACAGAACCACCACAATATCTTTGGGGTCCTTGGCACCACCCGCCCACATTGGCACCTTTTTCGGCGGCCTCGTCCGCCTCACCCAGGGTTTACACCATCAATCAAACAGTCCTTGATTATGACCCACCCGCTTAACTCCGGTCGACCCTCCATTTCTCTTCCTTCTGTCCCACGATTACCTCTTTTTGGATCCTAATTGCCATGGCTATCCTAGTAGGGCTTGTGGTTATTAAATGCTTGTTAGATCGCCTCATACAAACTCAGCAGCAGGCTAAGATCACAGCTATGGCAGCCATGCAAATGGCAGCAGGTGGCCCATCAGGCCAGCAGGCCGCCGCATATCTCCTTCACATTGCAGCAGCTATAAGAGCTGAGTGGGCAAGCCAATGACGGGTAAGACGGGAAAAGCCCTCCCGGTCAACCTAAGACAGGCTCCACTCAGATATACATGGCCTATAAGGCCAGGGGTCCCTCCCGGAGTCAAATTATTGGCATTGAGATGCGAGACCAAGGGTACTGCAGTGCCATCCGCCCCAAAGGTTGGGGGGAAGGCAGGAATGAATGTCTATATGCATCCAGGTTCGGTTCACAAAAGCCTGGCCCTGCGAAAAAATGAACCACTCACTATGAGCATGGTCCTGGCGCAAGGATATGCACAAAACAGGGTGATGCACAGCAGGGTATAGACCTCTACATTCTCTCATGCCTCGGCCTACAAGGTAGGCCCACTCCTAGGTGTCTAACAGCAACAAGGTCATAGACACCTTGGAGGGACCCACAGACCATCCTATTTTAATAAATAAAAAAGGGGGAGATGTGGGAAGCCGCCTGAGATGGCGCCCATTTCCTGCTTCCGGGTTCTTCCCGTCCTGAACAAGCCTGCCAAATTGTCATGTCTGCCCAGTTACCCGTGACGCTAGCCTATCAGCTTGTTAGGCGCGCTTCTCTGTGATTGGATACTGCTTCCCCTTATAAGAGGTTGTTCCTGCCCCCAACGGGCGGAAGAGGAACCAACGTTGAGGGTGGCAGACCTTGTTAGGTCCGGTTCGCTGTACGCAATAAAGTTTGAGAGCTGATCCTGCTCGAGTTTGGTCTCCTGTCTTCCGCGGCTCCGGTCAATCGGTGTGCAGAGGAGGGGCTGGGCAGATCTGGGGCACCTGCATCAGCCTTCCCATGTGTCTGGAGGACTGTGGATGTCTCAGCAGGCAGTGGAGCATTGCAGGTTTCAGAGGCCCTGCAGCCTGTGGTGAGTGCTCAGCGCACTCTGCCCAAAACCCAGACTGTTCGGGGTCCCTCGAGGCTTCTGGGTGCAGTGAAGTGGAGAGGTGGGTTTCAGGCAGCTACATCCACCACCACATCCTGGCCATGATTGGAGAGCTATGGAGCTTCCAATGGGGAGGTGGGCGCACAGTGTCCCAGAGGCCCAGCTTATCTGGAACTGCATAGTTCTGAACAAGCAGAGGAGGGCCATTAGTTCTGCAGGCCCAGTGGCTTGGGGTAACATGGTGTCAGAGTCACAGTAGCTGAAAACATAGAAGGAGATTTTCAACAGATCCTGAGGAAGCTTTCAAATAACACTTGAAACACAGAAACATAGGAAAATGACAAAACAAAAGACCAAATTACAACCTCAAACTTCCAGCCCATCTCAAGAAACACTAGGAGCAATGTATATAGAAGAAAATATATGCCATTCAGCTCAAATATCAGACACAATAGCTACTGAAATTAACAAGCAACTCCAGGAAGCTTTAAAGAAAGGCAAACTCGAAATAATCTCCCAGGTAAAAGAAGAAATGATAAAAGAAATGAAAGAGATTCTGAATATATCTAAAGAAAACACAGTTAAAAAATTGGAGGAACTAAACAAAAAGATAGAATCCCTAGACGAGCAATATAAGAAACAAACAGAATACATAATGCAGATGCACAGAGATATACAGGAAATCAAAAACTCCACTGAAAGTTGTAAAAACCACCTTAATGAAAGTGAAGATAGAATTTCAGACCTCGAAGACAGGATTGCAGCCAGTGAACAGGAAAGGAAAGATCTTTTAAAAATAACAAGGAATCAGGAAACAACAATTCAACAACTACAAGATGATGTAAAGAAAAATAACATAAGAACAATAGGGATTAATGAAAAAGAGGGAGACAACATAAAGGATGTCAAGAGGATATTGAGAGAAGTAATAGCTGAAAATATCCCAAGCATGAGATCAGAAACCAACATAAGGATCAGTGAAGCATATAGAATTCCAAATAGTCATAACTAAAATAAAACTACACCCAGACATATAATAATCACCATCCGAGAAATCCAACACAAGAATAGATTATTGAAATCTATCAGAGAGAAAAGACAGATCACTTATAAAGGAAAACCTATCAGAATCACAGCAGACTTCTCAGCACAAACAATAAAGTCAAGAAGTATTCCAGATCCTAAAGCAAAATGATTTCCAACCTAGACTGATGTATCCTGAAAAACTATCATTCAAAATTGATGGTGAAATACGATACTTCCATGACAAAGAACACCTGAAGAACTTCATGAACACCAAACCAACCCTGCAGAAAATATTGAAAGACAGTTTAGATACACAAAGGAAAAAACCACTAAGCAAAGCAGAAAATTAAACAGAAAAGAAAGATAAAGATGCAACAGCAGAGAGATAACATGTCAACAATAAACCAGCATTTAACAGCAATAACCATTAATGTAAAGGGTCTCAATGCACCAATCAAAAGTAACAGACTAGCAGAATGGATCAAGAAACAAAATCCAACCATATGCTTTTTACAGGAAACCCATATAATCCAGAAGGATACGCACAGACTGAAAGTCAAAGGATGGAAAACAATACTTCAGGCAGCAGGAATCAAAAAAAAAAAAAAAAGGCAGGAGTAGCCATTCTGTTTGCAGACAACATGAACTTTAAACCAACAATGACCATAAAGGAAAAAGAAGGTCACTACATACTCGTAAGGGGAAAACTCCAAGAGGAAGAGATAACTATCTTAAATATCTATGCACCAAACTCCAGAGCACCCAGTTATATAAAACAACTATTAACAAAAATGAAAACTCAAATTATCAGTAACACAATTCTAACAGGAGACCTTAATACGCTATTGACACCAAGGGACAGATCAACCAGACAGAAAATGAGCAGAGAAATAACAGAACTGAATCACACCTGCAAACAAATGGATTTGATAGACATATACAGAATGTTCCACCCAACAACATCAGAATCCACATTCTTCTCAACAGTACATGGATCATTCCCTAAAATAGACCATATATTAGGTCACAGACCATATATAAACAAATGCAAAAGAGTTGAAATCATCCCTTGCATGTTATCGGATCATAGCGCTCTGAAATTAGAAATTAATGATAAAAGATACTGCAAAAATCCCACAAATTACATGGAAACTGAATAACACACTCTTGAGTAATCAGTGGGTCACAGAAGAAATTAAAGAAGAAATTCAACAATACCTAAAAGAAAATAAAAATGCAGATACAACTTACCGGAATTTGTGGGATGCAATGAACACCGTCCTCAGAGGGAAATTTATTGCACTGAGTTCCCACATCAGGAAAAGAGAATGAATACAAAAAAATAACTTGATGCTACACCTCAAAGAGCTAGAAAAAGAAGAGCAAGTCAAGCCCAAAGCCAAAAGAAGAGAGGAAATTATGAAAATCAGAGCAGAAATCAATGCAATAGAGACTAAGAAACAAATCAAAGAATCAACGAATCAAAGAGTTGGTTCTTTGAAAGAATAAATAAAATCAATAAGCCCCTAGCCAACCTTATTTTAAAAAAGGGAAGAAAAAGCTCAAATTCATGCAATAAGAAATGAAAAAGGGGAAATCACTACAGACCAAATAGAAATAAAGAAGATCATCAACACCTATTTCAAAAACCTCTACTCTCAAAAGTTTGATAGCACAGAAGAAATAGACAGATTCTTAGAAACATATGAAGTACCAAAGCTAGATCAAGAGGATGTAAAACTGTTGAATAACCCAATCTCTGTTAATGAAATTGAAAATGTAATTAAGTCCTTACCTACAATGAAGAGCCCAGGCCCAGATGGATTCACTGCAGAATTCTACAAAAATACAAAGAAGACCTAATGCCGACACTCCTCAAACTATTCAATGAAATTGAAAGGGAAGCAATCCTTCCTAAGTCATTCCTGGAAGCAAATATCACTCTAGTACCAAAACCTGAGAAAGAGCCAACTAAAAAAGAGAACTATAGACCGATCTCCCTAATGAACACAGATGCAAAAATCCTCAATAAAATATTGGCAAATAGGATGCAGCAAATCATCAAGAAGATTATACACCATGACCAAGTGCGATTCATCCCAGGAATGCAAGGATGGTTCCACATATGTAAATCAATAAATGTAATCCACCATATCAATAAAGCCAAAAATAATAATCACATGATCATTTCTATAGATGCAGAAAAAGCCTTCCATAAGGTCCAACATTTATTCGTGATAAGAACTTTACAGAAAATTGGAATAGATGGTCTTTACCTCAATATAATAAAGGCCATCTAGGACAAACCAACAGCCTGCATCATACTAAATGGCCAAAAATTGAAAGCCTTTATTTTAAAATCAGGCACAAGTCAAGGATGTCCTTTATCACCACTCCTATTTAATATAGTACTGGAAGTACTAGCCAGAGCAATTAGGCAAGAGAGAAAAATAAAAGCAGTAAAGATAGGAAAAGAAGAAGTTAAATTATCACTGTTTGCAGATGACATGATACTCTACATATAAGACCCCCTAATCTCCATTAAAAGACTCTTAGATACAATGAATAAATTCTGTAATGTGGCTGGATACAAAATCAATACTCAGAAATCTATAGCATTCCTATACACTAACAACAAAATCACAGAGAGGGAAATAAGAGAAACTACACTCTTCACATTAGCAAACAAAAAAAAAAAAGAAATATTTAGGAATTACTCTTATGAAAGAAGTGAAAGACTTATACAGTGAAAATTATAATACACTGAAAAAAGTAATTGAAGATGATCTCAGAAAATGGAATAACACCCC
The DNA here is from genome assembly GCF_034190915.1 of Cavia porcellus. Lineage (NCBI taxonomy): Eukaryota > Metazoa > Chordata > Mammalia > Rodentia > Caviidae > Cavia > Cavia porcellus. Next base: position 5,015,090 of record NW_026947486.1, on the reverse strand, counting down.
TTGCTCATGGATAGGAAGAACAAACATTGTGAAAATTGCCATTCTCCCAAAACTGTTATACAGATTCAATGCAATCCCAATAAAAATACCATCACCATACCTTATAGATCTAGAGAAATCACTCCTAAATTTCATCTGGAACTAGAAGAGACCTAGAATAGCAAAGGCAATCCTAAGCAGCAAAGACAAAGCAGGAGGCATCACAATCCCTGACTTGAAGTTATACTACAAAGCAACAGTAGTAAAATCAACATGGTATCAGAATCAAAACAGAGCTGAACATCAATGGAATAGTTTAGAAGATACAACCACAACTACAAACACACATATCCACCTTATCTTTGATAAAGGAGCCAAGCAGGTTCACTGGAAGAACAACAGTCTCTTTAATAAATGGTGCTGGAAAAACTGGCTCTCCATTTACCGACAACTCAAACTAGATCCATGTCTATCACCATGTACTAAATTAAAATCTAAATGGGTCAAAGGTCTGAATATTAAAACAGAAACACTGAATCTACTGGAAGACAAATTGGGTAGAAACCTTGAAGACATTGGAGTAGGTAGAGAATTCATGAACAGGACTCAAACTGCACGTGAAATACTCCCAAGAATCAATAACTAGGACCACTTTTTATTAAAACGTTTCTGCATGTCAAAAGAAATCTCCAGCATAGTGAAAAGAAAACCCACGAACTGGAAAAAGATTTTAGTGAACTCTCTCTCAGACAAGAGACTCTTGTCTAAAACATATAAAGCATTAAAAAAACTCAGACCCCCAAAATTCAAAGATCCAATCCAAAAATGGGCATCTGAGATGAATATGCAATTCTCAGATGAAGAAATGCAAATGGCAAATAAATACATGAAAAAATGCTCATCATCATTGGTCATTAGAGAAATGCAAATTAAAACCACACTGAGATGCCATCTCACTCCTGAAAGAATGGCCAGGATCAAGAAAACCAACGACAACAAATGCTGGAGAGGCTGTAGGGAAAAAAGAACTCTCCTACACTGTTGGTGGGAGTGTAGACTGGTGCAGCCTTTGTGGAGGTCAGTCTGGAGATTTCTCAAAAAGCTGGTATTGGAAGTCCCATTTATTCCAGCTATTCCACTTCTAGTCATATTCCCAGAAGAACTGAAAGCATCATACCACAATGCTATATGTGCACCTATGTTTATAACAGCACAATTTGTAATCGCCAGATATTGGAAACAACCCAAGTGTCCATCAACTGAGGAATGGATAAAAAAGTTGTGGTATTTCTATACAATGGAGTATTACTCAGCTATAAAGAAGGATCACATTGAGATATTTATCAATAAATGGGCACAGCTTGAGACCATACTCATAAGTGAAATAAATCAATCTCACATGTGTGAATACCAAATAGTTTCCCTAATGTAAGTAATGGTTCAAATATATTTAAAAAATGTGGTAATCATGATTCCCCATTATGTGGCCTTGAAGCCTTATAAAGTTTTCACTTATTAATTGGAAAGTCTTTATTCTGGACTTCTTGATATGGAAATATTTGAAGCTAGAGTATATGAAGTTTTATTCAAATATTTCAAGGAAAAAGACAGACACTATGGTAACTACTATTAAGTCGGGTTATTTGGTGGTGAAGCACTAGGTTGCTGAAACAGTCATGCTTTGACCTGTATTGTTATATTGTTATGTCCTGTTTTATCTCAATCTCTCCCTTATTCATTAAAAAAAATTATTTAGTTATTTCTTATGTTTGTTTTAATTAAGGGGAAAAATTAAAAAAAAATAGCAGGATGTATAATAGTAACTTTTTTTTCCTTTTAACTTGTTTTGAAGTCCTGTAATACTCCCACGATCTTGTTGTGACTGATTCGACTCTGTTCCATTCTGTATGATAGTATCAAGAGGTATAGGCAACTACTTTGAAGGCATAAGATTCACTAAGATGCCCATTCTGGTTTGACTATTGTCTCCTTTGGAAGTCCTGTAATGTTTACAATGCTTAAGTTTTATTGGTCTTGTTCTCTACTGTTTTGTTCAACTTTATAATATCTAATGAGATAGACAATTCTTTTTAAGGAAACAAGAGACATTGTTGATAACCATTGTTGATAACCTTGTACTCTGTTTTACATCATGTGCTATGTCTATCCTTGGTTTTGACTGACAGCTTTGTTTTTGCCATATTTGACTTTATTCTCTCCCAAACAAAAGTAATAAGAACTAAGTAGTAATAAAACCCAAAATTTTTAAATTTTGTTGTAAAAAAGAGAGGGGAAAAAAGAGCTCTAAAGGATACAGCTGCAAGTGTGTTTAGGGGTGTTAAGTAGCTGACCATATTAATGTTTTTGGTTGGATCATTTAACACAACTGTTTTCAGTCTCACTGTTTGAATGTCTACTTTGTATGCTTTGATACTGTGATTTGAGCAACTATCTCTAAGATGATACTATGTAATCTATTACCTGGTGGTTTCTTACTGTTTTTTTTTTTTTTTTGTTTTGTTTTGTTTTGGTTTTTTTTTTTTTTTTTTTTTTTTTGTAGTTCTGTATTACGTGTACCCTTACACGGCTTTGTTTTGTTTTGTGTTTTTCTCTCTTTCCTTTTAAATAAAATTAAAAAATAAATAAATAAATAAATTTTAGTTCTTTCTTATATTTCTTATATTTTTCATTCAAGTTTTCAATCATTTTGCCACTTTCCTCTATTTTCTTTAACTATGACTTCATTTTTTTATTTAGAGAAAAAAATAAAACAGAAAACAGGGTAGAAAGAATACAAGATACATAACCATCACTGTTTTTTTTTTTTTTAGTTTATTGAACAGAGTACTTTGTACTGTCAGTTGTTTGATTGTCCACTTGTTATGCTTTGATTTTGTAGCTTGAACTACTAAGATACCAATATATAATTTGTCAGCTAGTGATTTCTTACTATTTTTTTTTAAATTCTGTAGTATGACTTCTTTAGATGTGTTCAGCATTTTTTTCATTATGTTTATCATGCCTCGGTTTCCCTGGGAGATTATTTCTTATCTGAGCTTTTTCATATCTTCATAGAGCTGTTTCTTTCCTTCAGTTTGAAGTAAAGTTTCAGAAGTTTGAGAAGTTTCAGATGTATGTCTCATATTTTCTTCTATCTTCATGTCTCCTAATCTTGTTTGGGATGAGCTGTACTTTTTTTACTGCTTTTGCTTTTTTGTTTTGTCATTTTCCTATATTTCCCTAGGGCGGTTGAATACAGTTTCTCAGTTGTTTCTTGAAGAGGATAGCTGTCTATATTGCAGCTCGTTTCTCCAGTTGAGTGGGGTACATCACGCAGTGCTTACTGGGTACCCATTGGCACTCAAAAGTTCCCCAAATTGTAAAAGTATGCTGTGTGAAATTTCTGCACATCATGTCACTCACTGAAGCTCCCTGGCAGCTTGAGGTCACTGGGCAGGGCCCTGCTAGTTTCTGATTGGCATATTAAGGCTGAACTGTATGTGAAATGCACTGGGCAGGCCCTCAGCTCATGCTATGTGTCACACCAAAGCTCACTGGCTTCTTGGGGTCTCTGGGTGGAACAGAGTTTACTGTGGAGGCCTTCAGGTTGCACCACTCAACACACAGCAGGTCTTGGCTCTCTGGGTGTTGCTGGGCTTGGCATAAGAAGGACTCAAGTGATGACCAAAATGTCCCATGCTTTTTGGGGACACTGGGCTTGGCCCTACCACTTTACAAGCAAAGTCCCACAGCTGCAAGCTAGGTCAAGTTTGCTGAGGAGGCCTGCAGCTCATATGTGGATGTTACCAGCTTCCTGGGGGTCATTGAGCAGGGCCCAACCATGACCTGAGTGAGGAACCAGTGGTCCTGTACTGTTTGGGGATGTTAGGTGAGCCCCTACTAAGTTCTAAGAAAAGTTCGGTGGCTGCAAATCTAGGTGGAGTTTACTATGGAGGACTTCAGCTCATTTGTGGCAGCTCCCATCTACATTGGTGTCACTGGGTGGGGCTCAATCAGGACCTGAGTGATAACCCAAATGTCTTGGACTGTTTGAGGATGCTGGGTGTGGTCCTACCAAGTTCCAAGTAAATTCCGACAGCTGCACAACTAGGTAGAGTTCATCATGGAGGCCTTCACTTTCTTCTTTCTTTTCATGAAACGTGAGTCTTTTGAGATCATCGCCATAATTTTCAATACTGGTTAGAAGCCCCAGTATTGATTGGAGAACTACAGTAGTACACAAAGTAATATGATTGCAAATACAGTATCATCAATGCAATTAAATAAAGCAATCAATTAACATATCTTTATCAGTCCATATACCATTACTTTAATAAAATACCAGAACCTAGATTCTTTTAAAGAAATTTCTTTAGCTCACAGTTTTGGAGGTGCAAGGAGTGCTGTTGGCATCCAATAAACTCCTGGGAAGGGAAGGCTCCCTTGGTTAGATAACATAATGGCTGATGCCATAATTTTAGGGGCAAGTGTATAATTGAGTGAAGCAACAAGATACAAGAGCTCAAGAAGGATCAAGGCTTTTTCTTATAACAATTTTCCCCAAGCTAACCAGGATCCCAGGAATACTTCATATGTTTCTTTCTAGGATACCTTCAGTCATTTATATACTTTTTCTGACCATTAATTATTATATATCATGTTGATTGAAATATGAAAGGTCTAAACCATATTTCCATGTTTGTATATATAAAATTAATGTTCAGGCCAGCAAGCTGAGAAAAGAATACCACCCAGGTTAAAGGGGCCACCAATAATAGGCTTGTAATCTGGATGTGATATAAAAGGAAAGAAATAAGAAAGTCTGGCCCTTTTAAAAAGTTCTAGGATTTGCTATAACCTTTGGACACTGGTCTCTGATTTCTTCAGTCTTCCAATGCAGATTCCAGTGAGAAATTTTACAGTAGTTTCTATGTCTTTGATCTTGGACTGGTGCATCATTTCTTGATCTTTATTTTTCTGCAACTTACATCTTCTTGGGCTAAGCAGCTACTGAATCCTTTAGGTCTGTAGTGTGCAAAGCCACGGTGGATTCTTTTATCTCTGATCATACAGACAGCCATTACTGAATTCCCTCACCTCTGAAAATATGAAACTTTTTGAATTCTACATTAAAATCCGGCACTTCCCAAAAGGTAACTTCCTTTAAAAGTTCAATACTACCTTTACTTTGTTAGAAAGTATTTTAAAATTTAATTATTTTTACTATACTATCTTTCATGTATGAAATTTATCCCAAAGTAAAACAATACATATTTCTCTGATGTAACTTGACCATCATCTACTATGCCTACCACCACCGGTCTCATTGAGCAACTGCAGGTGATGTAGAGGATGAAAAAAGATCATTCAGGGATGAGATTTATTTCAGTAACCAAGAAGCCCAGAAAGGTTATTATAAACCAAGAGCACGCAGTCATTAGAAAGACACTTTGAAGAAGAAAAAGCCGTTAAGCTGAAAACTCTGGTTTTACTTAATATATTGGTGTAAGAGGAAAAAAACAGGAAAAAAATCAGTTTGGACCAGAACCTGTCTCAAGGGTAGGCAGTTTTTCTGAGGGAAAGAGGAATGACAATGGCCAGACAAAATGTGCTTTGCTAATCTAAACTTTTTGTTGTTCAACTATTTGATTCTTACACAACCTGTGTGCTTTGTGACCTAAGTTTAATTATTTACTTCTTATCGAGTCTATGTGCTTTTTGCCCCAGAGTTTAATTATTCATGTGTTTTGCCACATATTTTAATCATTCATTTCTCATAGAGCTTATGTTCTTTTGTCCTGTAATTTAATGATTCATGTCTCGGCAAGTCCCCTACAACTATCAATTCCTGTCTTGTAGTAAACTATTCTTCTATTCTCTGTTTCTTTGAGTTTGATTCTTTTGGAGTCCACATACAAAGGAAAACATAATAGTACTTGTCTTTCAATGCCTGCCTTGCTTATTTCACTTAGAATAATTTTCGCCAGTTCTATTCTTCTTGTTGCAAATGACAAAATTGCTTCTTTTATAAAGGCTGAATATTATGGGATAAATATAAAATATTTCTCCAACATCTCCTGTTTAGAGGTCAGTGCTTTTGAAAAGTGATTGGAGCTTGGGCCACCATACACAATGGAGAATCCTTCTATTCATGAGTTCATAATTCAATGTGTTGCTAGGAGTGGGACCTGGTTGGAGGTGAGGTCACTGGAGATAGCACCTCCCTGTGCTCTCTGCTTCCTAGCTGACATAGATTGAGCACCTTTCCTCTGCCCCCCCCCAACATGCCATTCCTGCCTTAGAGCCAATCAACTGCGGGTTGAAACCACTGGAAAGAATGAGCCAAAATATCTCTCCTCTAAACTGTGAGTGGGAATGTTTTGTCCCACTGGTGAAAAACTGTTTGACACACTGAATATAACATTACTTTACATATGTACATCAACTTTCTTCATTCATTGACCTATTGGTAGACACTTGGGTTGATTTTGTTTGTTTGTTTGTTTTTGGGTACTGAGATTTGAACTCAGGAATTTGTGCTTGCCAGAAAGGTGCTGTAACACTGAGCTATAACCCTATCCCACTTAGGTTGATTGTCTAATTTGGTTTTTGGGAATACTTTTGGAATGAACATGGAAGCAAGAAATTCTCTTTGAAATGCTTATTTCAAATATTCTTGTTAAATACACAGCATTAGGATTGCTAATCATGTGCCAATTGTAGTCTTATTTTTTAAAGGATCTCCATATACTTTTACACCGCAATTGTATTTGTTTACAAGTATAATAGTTTGTATAGCACATGAAGCTCCCTTTCTTCTACACATCATGCTAATCCAATCTGTTTTTAAAGATCCAATATATTTTCATGTATATTATTGTATATGTAAAATAAAAGGATATATTTGGTTTTTACACATGTGCATAATAATGGAAAATGGAACAAAGTGAACACATTAAATTCCAAGCAACAGTTATATTTCAGGAGTGTGAAAAGTGGAAAAATGGAAGAACATTGATTTCATTTTATGTCTTCTAATAGCATCAATATACAACAATATGATTTATTCAATAAATTACAAAGATACATATTTTAAAGCCCAGATTCGGACCTTACTCGGCCCCGGACAGAGAATTTGAGAGCTTCCTGTTACACTGGACCAACCCAGTGGATCTTGTACGGGCCTGCACAAGCCTCGCCACTCTGCTGGGCTTGGCAGACTATAGAGTTCTGGGCCTGCCAGTGCCATTCATTCCAGAGGCTCAGGGGCCTGGGGTGAGTGTCCTGCACCATACCCCCAAGCCCAGCTAGTTTGGGACTTCTCTTGGTCCTGGAAAAGGAATTTCTCAGGTTCCTGTCACACTGGACCAGCTCAGTGGATCTTGTAGGGGCCTGCCCCAACACCAGGGACGCTCACTCAATCCAGGGAACTGGGAGGCCAGAGACCCAGAAGCTGAGGGCATAGAAAAGGTTTTCCAACAGGCTCTGGGGAAGCCTTGGAAGCCTTGGAATAACACTTTAAGCAAAACATAGGAAAATGACAAAATGAAAGACCAAATTATAATCTCAAACCTCCAGCCCATCTCAAGAAACATTAGGAGCTATGTACATAGAAGAAAATAAATGCCATACCCTTAAAATATCAGACATAATAGCAACTGAAATAAAGAAGCAACTCCAGGAAGCTTTAAAGAAATTCAAACTAGAAATAATCTCCCAAGTAAAAGAAGAAATGATAAATGGAATGAATGAGATGCTGAATATATCTAAAGAAGACAGTTTAAAAATTGGAGGAACTAAACAAGAATGTAGAATCCCTAGATGAACAATGTAAGAAACAAACCAAATACATAAAGCAGATGCAAAGAAACATACAGGAAATTAAAAATTCCATTGAAAGCTATAAAAACTGCCTCAATGAAAGTGAAGATAGAATTTCAGACATCAAAGACAAGATTGCAGGTAGTGAACAGTTAAGGAAAGATCTTTTAAAAATAATGAGAAATCAAGAAATAAACATTCAACAGCTGCAAGATGATGTAAAGAAAAACAACACACAATTGATAGAGACAAGTGAAAAACAAGGGGGCAACATAAAGGATGTCAAGAGGATATTTAGAGAAGTGATAGCTGAAAATTTCCCAAACATGAGATTGGAAACTGATATCAGGATCAGTGAAGGATACAGAACTCCAAATAGCCATAACCATAATAAAACTCACCCAGACATATAATAATCCTCATCCCAGAAATCCAACAAAAGAATAGAATATTAAAAGCTGTCAGAGAGAAAAGACAGATCACCTATAAAGGAAAACCCATCAGAATAACATCAGATTCCTCAGCACAAAAAATAAAGTCAAGAAAAGCATGGAGTGAAGTATTTCAGATCCTAAAGGAAAATGATTTTCAACCTAGACTGATACACCCTGCAAAACTGTCTTCAAAATGGATGGAGAAATAAGATAATCCCATGACAAAGAACAGCTGAGGAACTTCATGATCACCAAGTCAACCCTGCAAAGAATACTGAAAGACAGTTTAGATACACTTAGGAAATAAACCATGAAGCAAAGCAGACAATTAAACAGAACAGAAAGATAAAGATGCAACAGCAGAAAGATAACATGTCAACAATAAAACAGCATATAACAGCTATAACCATTAATGTAAATGGTTTTGATGCACCAATTAAAAGAAACAGACTGGCAGAAAGGATCAAGAAACAAAATCCAACCATATGCAGTCTACAAAAAACCCATCTAACCCAAAAGGATACACATAGACTGAAAGTCAAAGGATAGAAAACAATGTTTCATGCAACAGGAACTGAAAAAAAAGTGGGGGTAGCTCTTCTGTTTGCAGACAATTTGAACTTCAAACCAATAATGATCTGAAGAAAAAAAGAAGGTCATTACATACTGGTTAGGGGAAAACTTCAAGAGGAAGAGATAACAATGTTAAATATACATGCACCAAATTCCAGAGCATCCAGTTATATAAAACAAATATTGAAATAAAAAAAATTAGCAGTAACACACTTGTAAAAGGAGACCTTAACACACCATTGACACCAAGGGACAGATACAACAGAACAGAATCATACTTGTGAACAAATAGATATACGTATACAGAGAGTTCCATCCAAAAACATCAGAATGCACATCCTTCTCAGCAGTACATGGGTCATTGCCTAAAATCGACCATATATTAGATCACAAAACATATTTAAATAAATGCAAAAGTTTTGAAATTGTCCCTTGCATTTTATTGGGTCATAGTACCATGAAATTAGAAATTAATGATAAAATATACTGCAAAAATCGCACAAACACATGGAAACTGAATAACACACTCGAGTAATCAGTGGGTCATACAGGAAATTAAAGATGAAATTAAACAATACCTAGAAGCAAACGAAAATACAAAGACAACTTACCAGAATCAGTGGGATGCAATGAAAGATATCCTCCAAGGAAAGTATACTGCACTGAGTTCCCATATCATGAAAACAGAACGGATACTAATAAACAACATGATGTTACACTCAAATATCTAGAAAAAGTAGAGCAAGTCAAGCACAAAGCCAAAGAAGAGAGGAAAATATAAAAATCATAGCAGAAATCAATGCAATAGAGACTAAGAAAGTAATCCAAAAAAGTAATGAATCAAAGATTTGGTTTTTTGAAAGAATAAATAAAATTGATAAGCCCCTAGCCAACCTTATTTTAAAAGGGAAGAAAAAGTTCAAATTCGTGCAATAAGGAATGAAAACGGTGAAATTACTAGAGACTTAGAAATACAGATTATCAACACCTATTTTGAAAACTTCTACTCTCATAGATTTGATAACACAGAAGAAATAGACAGATTCCTAGGAAAATGAAGTACCACAGCTAAGTCAAGAAGATATAAAACTGCTGAATAACCCAGTCCCTATTAATGAAACTGAAAAGGTAATTAAGTCTTTACCTAGAAAAAGAGCCCAGGCCCAGACAGTTTCCCTGCAGAATTCTACAAGAAGTACAAAAAAGACTTAATGCCGACACTCCTCAAACTCTTCAATGAAATTGAAAGGGGGAAATTTCTTCCTAACTCATTCCTGGAAACAAATATTACTCTAGTACGAAATCCAGAGAAAGACTCAACTGAAAAAGAAAACTACAGACCAATCGCCCTAATGAACCTAGATGCAAAAATCCTCAATAAAAAATTGGCAATTAGGATGCAGCAAATCATCAAGATTATAAACCATGACCAAGTGCGATTCATTCCAGACTTGCAGGAATCGATCAGCATATGTAAATCAAATGTAATCCACCCTATCAATGAAACCAAAAGTAAGAATCACATGATCATTTCTATAGATGCAGAAAAAGCTTTTGATAAGGCCCAACCTTCATTTATGATAAGAACCTTACCAAAAATAGGAATATATGGTCTGTACCTCAATATAACAAAGGCCATCTATGAGAAACCAACAGCCAGTATCATACTAAATGGCCAAAAATTGAAAGTATTTACTTTAAAATCAGGCCCAAGACAAGGATGTCCCTAATCACTGCTCCTATTTAATATAGTACTGGAAATACTAGCTAGAGAAATTAGACAAGAGAGAGAAATAAAATGGGTAAAGATAGGAAAAGAAGAAGTTAAATTATCATTCTTTGCAGATGACATGATACTCTACATAGAAGACCCCCCAAACTCCATTGAAAGACTCTTGGATATAATAAGTAAATTCAGCAATGTAGCTGTATACAAAATCAGTGCTCAAAAATCAAAAGCATTCCTATACACTAACAACAAAATCACAGAGAGAGAAATAATAGAAGTCACACCCTTCACACTAGCAACCAGAAAAATGAAATATATAGGAATTACTCTCATGAAAGTATTGAAAGACTGTTGCAAGGAAAATTATAATACACTGAAAAATGAAATTGAAGATGATCTCAGAAAGTGGAAAGATGTCTCTTGCTCATGGATAGGGAGAAAAAATATTGTGAAAATGGCCATTCTCCCAAAACTTTTATACAGATTCAATGCAATCCCAATAAAAAAATACCATCAACGTATCCCATAGATCTAGAGAAATCACTCCTAAAATTCATCTGGAGCAGGAAGAGATCTAGAATAGCAAAGACAGTTCTAAGCAGTGAAGGCAAGGCAGGAGGTATCACAATCCTTGACTTGAAGTTATACTATGAAGCAACTGTAGTAAAATCATCATGGTACTGGAATCAAAACAGAGCTGAAACTCAATGGAATAGATCAGAAGATACAACCACAACTACCAACACACTCAACCACCTTGTCTTTGATAAAGGGGACAAACATGTTCACTGGAAGGACAGTCTCTTTAATAAATGCTGTTGGAAAAACTGGCTCTCCATATGCCAAAAACTTAGACTAGACCCATGCCTATGACCATGTACTAAACTAAAATCTAACTGGATCAAAAATATGAATATTAAAACAGAAACACTAAATCTATTGGAAGACAAATTGGGTAAAAACCTTGAACATAGGGGTAGGTGTAGAATTCATGAACAGGACTCAAACTGCATGGGAAATACTTCCCACAATCAATAACTAGAATCACCCCTTACTAAAAAGTTTCTGCGTATCAAAAGAAATCTCCAGAAAAGTGTAAAGAAAAGCCAAAAACTGGGAAAAATCTTAGTGTACTGTCCCTCAGAAAAAGGAACTCTGTCTAAAACATACAAAGCATTAAAAAATCAGACACCCAATATTCAAAGATTCAATACAAATATGGTCATCTGAGATGAAAACACAATTCTAACATGAAGAAATAAAAATGGCAAATAAATACATGAAAATACATGATGTGTGCTGTTGTGTTGTTATGTTATGTTATGTCTCCTTTTATCTCAATTTCCTTTTTTATTATTATTTTTTTAATTTTAGTTTTTTAATTAAGTGAAAAATAAATAAAAAGTATAGCAGGATGTATTATAGTAACCACTTTGACTTCCTATTAATTTGATTTGAAGCCCTGTATTGCTCTCACCATCTTGTTTTGACTGATTTTACTCTATTCCATTTTGCTTGATAGTATCAAGTTTGAGGTTATGGGTGGCTACTTTGGAGACAATAAGATGCACTATGATGCCCATTCTGATTTGACTATTATCTTCTTTTGAAGTCCTGTAATATCTCCAATGTTTCAGTTTTATTTGTTTTTTTTTTCTGTACTATTTTGTTCAATTTTATTATGACTGATGATACAGGCAATTCTTTTTAAGATAGCAAGAGGCATTATGGTAACCATCGTTGATCACCTTGTATTCTGTTTTTACATCATGTACTATGTCCATCCTATTTTTCTTTTTTCTTTTTTTTTTTTTTTTTTGACCGACTCTGGTTTGTGTTGTCACATTTCGTTTTATTTTCTTCAAAAATAAGTAATAAGAATTGTACAAGTAATAAAACCCAAAATGTGTAATTGTTATTGTAAAAAAGAGAGGAAAAGAAAGTGCTCTAAAGGGTATAACTGCACGTATATTTAAGTGTATAAGATCGTCAACCATATTACTGAGTTTTTGTTGGATCATTAAACAGAACTGTTTGCAGCCTCACTGTTTGAATATGCACTTTGTATGCTTTAATTTTGTAACTTGAACAACTATTTCTAAGATGACAAAATATAATCTATTAACTAGTGATTTGTTTCTTTTAAAATTCTGTATTACTTGTACCCTTTTCCTGTTTTTTTTCTTTTTCTCTTTAAATAAAATTAGAAAAATAAAAATTATAAAAAGCCCAGATTCAAAATAATAAAATTCTAGAAACACATATTATTTGTTTGTGGAGGCTAAAATAAAATATTTGGTACTCCCATGTAGACAATTAGTAAACAAAAATATAAATAACTAGAAAATTAAAATAAAGGTGGCACGGGGTAAGAAACAAACAAAATCCCCAGATATTTTGGAGATCAGACACAGAATCAGGATTCAGAAGAGAGTGTAAAGGGATCAAAAATTTTCAAGATATGTTACATACATATACCAAATCTTAGTTTCTGATCACTGATATGCAATACCTGACACCCCAGTTTAAAGGAGAATAGATTTACTTTGGCTCACTGTTTGGGAGATGCAGTCTGTGGTAGGCTGACTCAAGGCAGAAACAACACAGGGGGAGAGTGAAGTAGAAAAAAAATATATAGTTCATGATTGGGAGGCAGAGTATGAGGAATAATGTCATAGAGGAGGGGCCCTGTGATCATGTGTAATACTTCAAATCATACTTCCATGACCTGCCCAGACACATTGTAAGTATGCTTTACTAATAGTATAGGCCACTGCCAAGTCTACCAAATTGACACAAATAAACTTAACCACAACATATAAATTTCACAAAATGTATGTATTACATGTTGTAGACATACACTAGTGAAAATTGTAATGTACCTGAAAACTAATTAAAAATAAAATGTAATTTGTTTAACAAAATATGTTTATGGACATATGTTTAACAATATTTATTTAAAATCAGTGGCATTTTTAGAAATCAATAATTTTAGCCTTTGCTTCTATATGTGCTCTTTACAACAAAAATATTAAACAAGATTTAAATAATATCACCTAGTGACATCTCTGTTTAAAACAGGAAAAGTGATAAACAAATAGAGTTTTGCATCTCTTTTGAAATTTCTTCTAACCTAAGACAATCTATTTAATAACACAGTAAACAAACGTGTAACATTATTGCATGGCAAGTATTATGGTTTGATTGGTTCCCCAAAGTTCATGTGTTGGAAACTTGATATTTAAATTCATCTGTTGGTGGGGGTTGGAGATAAGCTGTTTGGATGGTAATTAGTGGTAGAGGAGTTCATGAGGCTGGATTCCCTCTATGGAATAATGGCTTTTAAGAAGAGTAAGAGATTTGAATATGCAAGCTTGTTCTCTTGCCAACGTGATGCCTTCCACTCAATTATAACACAATAATAAGGCCCTTAACAGATGCTGGCAACTTTAAGTTGGATTTCCCAGCATCAAGAGATAATAAATTTCTTACTTCAAATTTATTATTTCCACCTTGTCTTTTGTACTTTATCATATTAGCTATGTTGCTTTTTGTCTTTTTCAGTAACATTATTTATATAGTCTAGGCAATTCCTCCACACTTTCAAAAATATTCAAAATACATCTTCTTTTGATTAATTTTCTCCCTTTTCCTAAAAATATTTTAGGGACCATTGTAACAGACACTTGATACAGTTCAATTATGGTAAGACTGCCTCATTTACTATTACAAAATTAAAGGCAACAATTATTTGTGGTAGTGATCCTTTTAGAGTGGCTCTTTTAAACCCTGTCCAGAGGATAGATAGTAATACGCAGAAGAATTTTTAGTTGTCACAACTTGAGGACGGACTATTATAAGAGAATAAAAGATAGATCAGGAATTCTACAAAGCATCCTATGCTGCATAGGTCAGCTATCTATCCAACGAAAATATTAAGGTACTTAGCCTGAGAATACCTCTCTGATCGTTTTATAATCCTATTGGAAGATTCTTAAGAATGGCTTAAAAATTTGGATTGTAGAACCATTTTATAACCATTCTCTAAGAATATAGTCCAATATATTTCTTATTGACTAATGTTTGACTCGTAGAGATCACTTTTCTCTATTATTATTAGTACTGTTTAAATGGACATAGAATAGGGTGACATCCAATGAGTTTTGTTTTTAAATAATCCCCTCACATGGATGTCAGCAGGAGCCTATGTTATGTTTCTAGCAAAGAAAATCTGATAGTTACAGCCTTGATCATGTTAAACCACATAAGATTCTCTTAGCTAACTGAAGCAAGATGTTATTAATGGTCTTTAAGAAGTAAGTTACTGTGTTGTGACTGGGCCTATGACTAGATCACTTGGCAAAGAACTGTGAGAGCCCTAGGAACTGAGAGTGATTCCCCCACAACCAACATCCTGAAAAACGGTAAGGGTCTCAGACATACAGTCACAAGCAACCACAAAAGAAGGAACATTGCCAACGACCACATGAATTTGGAAGATGACATATTTGCAGAACTAATTGGGAACATTTTGATTACAAATTTATATGACCCTCAATGGAGAACCCCATTAATCTGCACCTGAACTCCTGACCTTCAAGTACTCTAAAGCTAAGATTGTTGTAAGCTATCAAGTTTTCAAAAATTTATTATGCAGCAAAAGAAATCTAATACAAGTTGTATGGGAGAAATAAGAAAGAAACAAAGAAAGAATAAACAAACACTTTAGTTAACAGTATGAAAATTTAGAAGTTTATAATGAATCTTTTTCTTTTCCAGAGGTTGATTTATTTCAGACTCTTCTTCCTTATTTGGGAGACTAGATTAATATAACATTCTCCACTGGTGTATGTATATTTAGTATGTATGTGTGTACATATATACGATATATAGTTTAATATACTTCAGGTGTTTGTTTTGACACAAAATCTTGAGCATTAAGATAATTATAGTGAAGTTAATTATACTGAAGTTAATTTGGCCAAAGCTCTGTAATTAAATAGAGCTCGTCAGCAAATAGTCAGGTATGATCATGTACATATGATAAAAAGATGTGAATTTCTTTGTTTTTAATTGTATTTAGTAATTTAGATTTGAAAGCCACTAAAAGTAGTTTTATTATACATTATTAAATTTCAAATGGAGGTGATGGATATCTGTTGAAAATGAGTTTAAAATAAATCACACTCAAAATTACTGATAACTCCAAAGAATGAAACATATGCTGTGTAACAAATACAGAAGAAAGGCAAAGAATAGAGAAAACTTGCGATTGTTGTAATATTTTAAATAGCTATATCCACTAAGGTGAGTGAATTGCATTAAGTTTTAAGAGAATTCCAAAAATATAAAACTTGCAAATTTTGGTCATAAGATTTTATTTTATCCCATAGGTGTTTTTCTTTAATTCTAATGCAAGACTCAGCAAACTGACACTTGGGTCAAATCCAATTTACCTCTTGTTATTGTATAAACCTCAAGCTGAGAAGGATTTTACATTTTCAAATGGTTGAATCTGAGTGTGGTGGCACATGCCTGTAATTCCTGCACTCAAGAGGCTGAAGCAGGAAGATTGTTTGAAAGTTCCAGACCAGCCTCGTCTACAAAATGAGCTCAATTATAGCTGAACTGCACAGTAAGACCCTGTCTCAAAAAAAGTTTGAACAAAATGAAAAGAATAGTACTCAAATGTCATTTCTGACCAATAAAGTGATATTTGAACATAGCCGCATATGTTTATTAGCATTGTTTATAGTTATTTTGTGCTACAATAATAGAGCTGAGCATTAGAATTAAAAATTGCATGCAACCTGAAAAACTGAAAATGTATATAGTACTTGTGTTTTATAAAGAAAAAATTTGTAACACTTTCTTTGGTGTTTGTTGTGTTTTTAAAATCATCATTAGAAAAGACTGTGTGCATGTTTTGCAGTGGTATACTATGTATGTGTGTCTAGTTCTGACTTTTAATGTATTGACTTGTTATGTCATGTATTCTATTACAATAAAACATCATGATCCATAAATACAAGATATAATCCTTCATGACACTTCACCCTGAGTGACTCAACTTTAGGCTCCATTTCTGTTTTCATCCTTTTTTCATTAACAATTTATGCCTCCTCATTAGCTCACAAAGCTGCCAGGATATTCCTGGGATTCATAGTCTAGCATTGCTTCATCCAAAAGTGCTTCACACCATCTGGCTGATTTCTTTACACAGGCACTGCAGGGGCCAGGAGTTGTAAATCATTGCTTGGCATTTCCAAAGGGTTAACAAAAGGGACTAAGGGCCTATTAGCATTGCATGAAGAGTAGAGTCCAGTTCCCATTTTCCCTGTGTGGAAATTTTGATAGCATGATGTCTTTATAAAACAGAAACAGGCTCAAAAGAAAGATAAAGGTAGCAATGGTGATGTTTGGAAAATTTAAACAAAGTCACTCTAAGAAGCACACAGGCATATGACCTTTTATATATGAAAAGGGAAGGATGGAAAATTATGGGAGAAAAAGTAATGTATTTTTTTTTTACTATTGTGGGCATTAGGCTGCTATGACTCTGACAAAATGTTTCTGAAATCTTCAGAGACTTATCTGATATTTAACTTTTCTGATTTCTCTGGCATGTCAAATTAATTTGTAATTTCATTTGTAAAACACTGAAAAACAAAGTACATTTTAAGATAAAATGATTCTGCAAATGATCATTTGCATTATTATTCCCTCCTCCATCTATAACTTTAATTTTACTAAAATCTGTACTGCATGAAAAAAATACAAAGAACTTATTTTAATTTTCATAAATGTTATTGCGTATATTAAATGTATGCAACATATTAGGCTCTTTTTATATGAATGGAATACTTTACAAAACTTAAGCCTTTGACTCTAACTTCTTTCACACAGTAGAGGATGTCCCTTATTAATATTCCTTACACTGCCTATTGGAAAATGGAAATGACTGAGGTTGTCTTCGAGAAGGGTGTTACATTGGTGCTGACCTAGTGGTCCAGAATTTCCTCTTTCCTGACCGAGCAAGGTCTTCTTGTTAACTTCTCAGGGAAGGTATATTTACATGGACATCCAAACTGTTTTTTTCTCATTGGGATTTAGCCTTAAACCTCAAAGTAGAGCATTACAAGTTTAGCTAAACTACCTTAAAATTTCTATATTTTCTAAATTCAGAAGAGTGAATATTTAGAATTCCAAATTGAAGTGCATTGATTGTGACTCTGAATTTTATAATTTTACTACCAAAAGTCATTATTTGGTACTTCAATTAGAAAAAAAAAAAAAAAAAAAAAAAACATTGTGCTATATCCTGAAATTAAATCCTGACCACCAGGCTTCATTTTGGAAGAAAAATTGCATGAATGTAAAAAAAAAAAATACAGAATGGCACAGATTATGCCAACCAATATGGTTGGATAGGAACACAACATAGGAAAGATAGAGTTCATTTTGAGGTAAGATAGATGAAATAAAAGTAAGTGGAAAAGAGACAAGAATATTATAATTTAAAATTTTGATTTTCAACAAGACTCACTAAAATTCCAAGACCTATTAAAAATGTATACCATTTCTTAATGAACTTTTAGATTTTTTCTCAATGTTCTAGTGTTACTAAAAATGCTGGAAAAAAGACCTTGCACATAAATCTTTTGGATATATGTCTGAGATTTTCTGTATAAAGACCATCTAAAATGGAATTATTTGATTAAAATATATGTATTAACATTGGAAAGCTTTGTATTCACTTCATGTGACAACCTTTATTTCCTAAGAGTGTATGAGAGATTCTGAATTTTTTCTTCATCTGATAAAATATTTATATGCCCCTTATCAGAAGATGTCTTTTAAAATTAACATTGGATATTACTTTGAATTTTAATGCAATTTTATATTCTCTAACACAATTATCTCTATATAAACTCTGGAAGATGATTGTTATTCCAATTTTAGAATAAGTATGGAATAGAGAGTTATAATCATCATGTCTGGGGCTAATTTCTGCTATTTTTGTTTAGTGTTAATGGCTTCCTCTGAAACAAATAAGGTTATGTGTCATCCATGATGTCCCACATAAAAAAGCAAGACCTTTCTACTGAAGCATTTTTAGAATGTATTTCATTCCTTAAAGTCAACTTTGCTATTTGGTTTCATTGCATTTTCTAAAATTGAATTTCATCACAGTGGACTTAAAACTAGGGATTCATATTGAGGGTTGGGTCAAAATTTCAAATTCATTTTGTGCTGCTATGGTTGTTGTTTTAAGATAGTCTATGATTTATTTACGTTTCACCAATGTGTTTATATATACAATAGGTTATTTTTATCTTAAGTAAATGTCTTAGTCAATCAGGGCTGCTATAAAAAATTACCAAAGATGGGGAACTTAAGCAACAGAAATTCATTTCTCACGGTTGTGAAGACTGCAAATATGAGGTTAAGATGCCAAAATATTTGGGTTCTGAAAAGAGTTCTCTTTTGAGTTGAAGACTCCTATCTTCTTAAATATTCACCTGAAGAAAAAAAGGGAAGAATAATTTTCTAAAATTCCTGCTGTAAGCATACTAATTCCATGTATGTAGGGGTGTACCTTCATAATATAAGTATCTTACAAAAGTTTCACCTCCTAATAGCATTCTGTCTTTGGTTAGGCATTCAGCATATTATTTTGAGGGGAGTACAAACATTTAAATTCACTGCACTCCAAACATGATCACACAAAATTTATATCTTTTTCACATTCAGAATGCATTCATTCCATCCCAACAACCTCAAAAGTGTTAATCCAGCATCAACTCAGAATTCCAGTCTCATTTAAGTATCCAAATAAGATGTATGTGAAATAAGATACATATTAAATGCATCAAATTCCTAGTTTCCAACTTGTCATATTCTTGTTGACTCTTAATTCTGTCATTTATCATGTTCTTTTGTCTTTGAATCAGGCATGCATTTAACATACATGCATTTTTTTCACCAATTCATTCAAAACATTTATTAAAACATCAAACAAAAAGAAATCCAAACCCTGTCACATGCCTGTACCACTATCATCTTTTCTGAAAGTGAAAGTCATCCTGGTTATAAATCTATCTTACTTTTCATCAGTAGAACTAAGGTCCTGAATTCCAATGAGACTGATGTCATTAGCCCAAGCATAGGGTAATCAAAGACGATAGTGGTATGAAAAAACAGTAATGTAAGGGTGACAGCTGCTATTTTTCACACTGATCTCTAGTTAAACAGGCCTATGGGAAAGGTAGTAGATAAAGACAGTGTATAAACTGAATTAAATTCTCATAAAGTAAGATGCATTTAATTTATTTTCATATTAGTATAATGAATAATTAAAAATGCTCATTCTCTTTTTAGATTTGGAAAGAACAGTGAATTTTCAAATCTACCTGGAAGCTTTATTAACTACAATTGTTTCTTTCTTTCAAAGAGGTCATTCTCTAGCTGAATTTTTAAAATCATTGTGGTAATTACGTTTTTCACTGTTATATTTGTGTGATTATATTCAAAGTTCTCATGTTTAATAAATGCATTGAATGGAAAAAAAGGCAAAATGATAACACTAGATATGAACAAAACAAGCACTTTAAATGCCCATATGTAAATGTGCCCTTAATTAAAGATTAGTCCATAAAGAAATCTTTAGAAATAAATCCACGTTCTTTCACTTTTTCTTAGAGTTTTTTTTTATTAACAAACTGAAGAAGAACTACTTTTTCCTCAATTATGTCATCACTGGAAAAATATCCAATCCTTAGTTTTGTTCTAGTGACAGAAGACCCAAGTTATATTCTCAATCATTATAATTAGGTTAAGCCTGTGGCATTCATGACAAAGTGATGAGAAAATTTGAATCATACCCAAGCTTAAGGGAGTAAATCGATTGCAACTATATTCCCAGCCACTGTGAGATAAGGATAATTCCTGAAAATATCATAAAGAAATGATAATCTCAAACCCTTCAGTGAAGGAGGAGACAGAGCAGCTGTAAGAGAGGACTGGGAAGACCAGATATGCCACTTAGAAGTCCTACATTTACCATCAAGACCTGCTCAATAAGGCAAAACTTTTGTTAGCCGCTAGTCTGTAAGGACTTTCTGATATACAGAAAAGAAATTTCTGACTACTAGATATTCAGTATGAGTTCATGTTCTCTTAAATCAAAGAATGCATTATAGGAACAATGGAGGTTAAGAGAAGAATTTATTTACTGAGAGAAAAAAGCTTCTGTTTGAGAGACAGAAGGGATCCCAAGTGAGTTACCAAAGACTCTTATCTTTTCTAGGGACTTTTATAGAGTAAAACTACAAAGTGAGGCAGGTCTAAGGTGAGGAATGTTTGGGAACTCACAAGGTGAGCATGAGGTGGGACAGAACTGTGGCAAACCAATAACATTAATTGCTCAGGTAAAATTGGTTAGGGGACAAATGAGGAAGTGAGTCATGCAAGTGGGCATGCATAAAGGGCAGTGATTCTTCTTTGTGGGGTTGGGATAATGATTCCTGGATTCCTCAGGGTGATAGAGACCTATTTAGAGTATGAATCCCTGATGATTTTCTTTAAGAAATATGTAGGTGCATTCATTTTTTCTTTTGTCCTGAGGTATGTCCCAGAGCAGAGGTGTTTGTCTCCCACCTTTGCAAGGTATCTGGCCTTCTGGTTCCTTTAAGGGCTTAGCCCTATCTGGATGCCTAGAGTATTTCTATCTAACTCAGTTGCCTGTAACACTTCTTTCATGTGTCTATTATATACTTTCATGTTATTCAAAATGCATGTTAAAGAAAAGCCATGGTTAGTCTGCCAAATTTGTCTATATTTCTACACTGTTTTTTTTTGTTTTTGTTTTTGTTTTTGTTTTGTTTTTGTACCAGGAATCAAACTCACAGCACTTTGCCACTGAGCTATATCCCCCACCCAAATTCTTTTTACTTTTTTTCACCTATTATTTCAAGATGTAAAGTTAATGAGTAGTGGGATGCAGTATCATTCTATTCATTTTGGGATATGTAGATAGATGTTTTTTCTTTTCACCTTCTTTGATTTAATTTTATTTTTGCTTTTCTTTCCTATTTAAAATCACTAATTTTGTGCCATAACAACTGAGTTTAGCAATATGATTGCAAAATTTTGTGACAGTAGGGAGATAATTGTTCCCTAAATAACATTTTGTGTATATAATAAATGAAAAAAATATTATGTACATAATATTCATCAATTATGTACTTATAAAATTTCTTTCACAAAATTGCCAATACTAAAAGGTATAAGTGACCTGTATTTTTCTCCTCTCTTATGGTATTTGTTCCAATTTTTCTTATCTTTATGTGGCATTCATTATAAAAAAAAAGTTCTGCATTCTTTTTGGGATAATATTTCTGTGAAGTCATACTGTGATTTAATTGCTCATTCCTTAATAGCTTTGACAATGCCTCACAAATAACTAGGTAGTGAGTGAATGTTTGCTGGTCAAATCCTTGTTGTTTAATGTGGAGAAACTACGGCCTTGAAAAACCAATGGAACGCATAGTTGATTATACAGCTACTAATTAGGGAAGCCTAACAAAACTTGAGCTTTTCTACTAAAAATCTGGTGTGTTTATTCATGACTGTGTGTTTAATTCTTGGCTTGCTACATTGACTTGCCCCTTAGGACACAACAGGTACTAAAGAAGTGGTTTCTCCTTGTAATCAACAGCAAATGCTACCACATGATAATACATGCCAGCTTGATAGAGCAAAATTACAATCATAAGCTACATGAATCTAAGGAACAGAATGAATTACACAGATCTGTTCAATTTGACATAAAAATGAGAAACATCATCATTTCCACTTTATAATGCATACTATCTTGAAGAATAGAATTATTCTAAAATGCTAATCAGTACTCAATGCACTCAGGTTTTGCTGTAATCCTCTTCAGGAGCAATAACTCTGATAGTTCCCAGTAGTAAACAAGAGGATAAAAGTGACAGACATAACTTCATTGTTTCTAGTCTGGAAAATAATAAATAATTTCAAAATATACATAATTAATAAGACTCTCAACACATGCATGGAGCTCTCCAAGTAGGAATTCAAGTCCAAAAATACCCCAACATATTTCTGATATAGGGGAATGAAACTCCCAACCTACTAGATGTCCAATATGAGTTTGCGTTCTCTAAAATCAAAGAATGAAATTTAGGAATGACAGACATTAAGGGCAGAATATTTATTGAGATAAAAATGCTTCTGTCTGAGAGACAAACAGAAGGGGTCCCTAGCAGGTTGCCAAGGATTCTGCTTTTTGTAGGGACTTCTATAGAGTAAAACCACAAGTTGAGATGGATCTAATGTGGGGAAAAATGGAAACTAGCAAGGTGTGCATGAGGAGAGAAAGAATTGTGGTCAGTATTAATTGTTGAGGTAAAATTGATCAAACCAGGGATAAATGGGAAAACAGTCATATAGCAAGCAGACGAGCTTATAGAAAAATGACTCTTTCTGTAGGGAGTTGGGATGGTGACTCCTTGCTTCCACAAGGTGACAGAGTTTAGACTCTAAATCCTTAGGATATGGGTGTATTTGCTTGACCTTTTGTCTTGGAATCTGGCCCACAGCATGAAGTGTTTGTCTCCTCCAAGGTACTTGGTCCTCTGTGCTGGCTCGCTCCGGGGCCTAGCCCTGTCTGACTGCCTATAGTATTTCGATCTAACTCAGCTTCTTATAGCATTTCATCTGAGGAACAGCACTGATTGAAGATAGAGCCAAGTTAAAACTATGCTCACCTCCAAATTTAGCAAAGGGCTCAGCGCACAGTAATCATATCAGACAGTCCAGGTCTAACATTAGGGCTTCCTTCCCTTGGAA
The DNA here is from genome assembly GCF_034190915.1 of Cavia porcellus. Classification (NCBI taxonomy): domain Eukaryota; kingdom Metazoa; phylum Chordata; class Mammalia; order Rodentia; family Caviidae; genus Cavia; species Cavia porcellus. Next base: position 4,991,678 of record NW_026947486.1, on the reverse strand, counting down.
TCCTGCTTAGATCCAGCCAACAACCATATTCATTGCGTAAAAAAAAAAAGAGTCTTAATGAAAGGGGCAGGGGTAAAATATAGAAAGAAAACACACACATTCTATGGCTATGAAATCTTGTTTTGTTTTTTAAGACAATGAATGTAATTTTTTTTTTCTTCTCAGAATTGTTCTGGAGCCATAAAGCTTTTAAAAACATCATGCATCTAATTCAAAGCCTTTAATATTTATATCAAAAATTCATTACAGTGACCTAATAAATCAGTACTTGGTAGTAATAAATAATCAGAATGTGTCACATATTAAAATGATAAACCAGAATTTAATAGTAAAGAGCGAAGGTGTCTTCCAATCTGACAGCCAAAACACTATCTAATGGGAACATTTGGAAATTCAACAGTGATTTATACCAGGGCTTTTGTTGAGTGTGTGTAAATCCAGTGAAAGATTTTACATCTTATCAACTTCAACATTTGGTCCACCATTTATAAATCAGGAAATTAGGGAAAAGTCAGGGATCTGTAAATCTGAACAGTAAATCAGAAATTTTACTACTTGATTTATAATTGTGTAAATTTAGAAATTACATATATATCTAACCAGATAAGAAATTATATTTAAAATCAGGAGATTACCATTTTAAAATCTCAATCAAAATATATGTTAGACCATCTATATTTTATACCATCCACCAAGTTAGACAATTCTTAAATTGTGTATTTCATAAGACCATAAACATTTCTGCACCAAGTAGAATACCAACACTGAACAATGTTAATGAAAGAATTAACTCACTCTTACTCTGTGAAATTTAACAGGGAATAATTTATACATGTTATTTACTTTGTAATATTCTTGTTTTACCATAAATGGACCCCAAATGATTATATGCAAATCTTAGCCTGAAAAGATTCCATCTGATTGTAAACACAAAGTTCAAAGATCTTCCTTTTCTATTATAATGATCCATAAATAATTTTAGAATTCTCCATGTAAGGACAACTCTCTCATGCTTAACTTTACTTATGACTTCTCACAATGGGCTCCAAGGCCCAATCTGCTTCCATCAGTGCTGTCATTGCAGGGGATCCATGTGACCATTTTACATAAGCCCCATACTGTAGCATGGAAGCAAGTGAGCAAAGGGACCTTCATAGGACTCCCTGTTTGCTTATTCCAAATATCTCTTGAAAGAACAGGGAATATGCTCATCCTGAAAGTACTCAAGTATACCAGAATCTAGGGAAACTGAAAAGGCTAAGAAATGCCAACAGGTGACTAACTAATAGGTGAGACTCGGCGTGGCTTGTTTGTCTCTCCCTGGCTCCATTTCAGAGAAACACCATTGCTAGACTGTCTCCCTGTGAATAATACTGTGGTGGAAGTGCTTAAGCCAAATGCAGATTTAGAAAGATCCATCCTGTCAAATTTTCTCTGTCCATTATCTCCACATCCCATTCAATCCCAAGATTCAAGCATGCTTATTCTCCTGTTTATCCCTGTCTAAGTAAAATAACCCTCTTCCCCATTGCCTCTGCAGTGTCCCTGCCTTGTGCTCTCCTCTCTTCATACATACTAGTTCTTGTCTCACTGATCAGTAAGATCATCTGTGCCCAACATCCAAAACAATGTTAGTCTGTGACTCATTTAGGCTAAAATCTTTTTGAATTAATACAGATTTTAGTCTTTCTTGAGGAAGATAATGTTGTAAAATTTTGCATAGAATGTGGGAGAGGGAATAAAAAGGGGGTGAGGATAGGCTGAGAAGGCAGATTTTTAGAGAACTCAATTTTCACAATACATGTGGTTGCTCTGCTCAAATGCTGTAATTGGAGATCTCTGACGTTGACTAATAGGAAGTAGTCAGTGGAATGTAAACTGCAAGTTAAAAGTTAAGAAAATATTTGTCTTTGGAGCAGAAAAGATCAAGTGAATTTGACCAACTCTTAGAAAGCCTATCAGAGACCATTTGGCTATTTACTTGGTGACCATATGATAACCTGATGTTTTACAATTATGAGATCAGGGATTTGAGCAGCCAACTGCCTGGTTATTCCCAGGAGCTTGACACTGTGGCAATGTTTACAACCTTAGAAATCTGAGTTGAAACTGCCATCTTTTTAAATTTTATTTTATTTTATTTTATTTAAGAGGAAAAAGACAAAAACACAAAACAAAACAAAGCGGTGTAAGGGTACACGTAATACAGAACTACAAAAAAATAACAGTAAGAAATCACCTGTTAATAGATTACATACATCTTTAAGAAACATTATATAGGTCTTGTCCTGCTGGTCCCCAAATAAGGATGCCAATGCATATGTCCCTGTGTCTGCCACACCTACTGTTTTAAATGGCAGTGAAACTGTGAAGGGATATTTTTTTCTTTATTTTTAAAGAGAGTAAAATTAAACAGAACAAAACAAATAATAAGAAAACAATGTAAGAGACAAAGATTTGAAACCAAGACAATAGGAGATCTTCACTGTCTATCATATTGTCTCTTGTTTTCTTCCAAATAGTTGTCCATATCTTCACATAAAAAGAATTCATACAAAACAAGATAGTATAGAAGTGATCAGAACAGGATGGTGAAGGAATTTTAGGTCTTCAAGACCAGACAATAAGAAGTCAACAATGGCTGCCATAATGTCTCTCATTCTCTCCAAAATAACTGTCCATACCTTCATGTATGTTGAAATTCAACAAAACAAAACAGACTAAGATCACTCTGAACAAAGAGTAATAGTATCGCTGGATTTTACATCATGACACTACAGAATCAGCACTGGGTATCTTACTGTCTCTTTTTCTTCAAAGTAGCTGCTCATTTCATCATGCATTATACTATCAATTCTCATAAACCTTTTAAAAGTTATACACATGCATGAGTCCTTACATGTATAACTATCCTTTCTGTATTAGAGGAAAAAACAAAACAAGACAAAACAAAACAAATTCCTAGAAATACATGAAATGAATAAAACATATAAACGACAAAAGCAAAGATCCCAGAACACTGGTGATATCAAAACAAGGTGGTATGAGCATAACTAGGGTTGTTATTTTACATAATGATCTTCAAGAGTTCCTCAAATCACTATACAACAATATTCAAAATTGCTCTCATCCTATGAATGTTAACTATTTTGTTCAAAGAACTTGTAGAGTTTGTAGCACAATCATCTTAGCTATCCTAAGTGTGTTTATATAATTTTAGACATTTTTCTTTTTCCTGCTTTTCTGTTTTTCCTCATTTTCCCTGAGATATTATTTTCCCCTTTAAGCAGATTGTTATCCTTTCACTGTAATTATTGATTTTTTTGTACCTTATGTGCACTTACCATTTCTTAGACTAGGTACACTATACAGTATTTATACATGTGAATTTGATTTATTTCACTTATGAGTAAGACCTCGAGTTGCATCCATTTACTTATAAATATCTCAGTGTGTTCATTCTTTATAGCAAAGCAGTACTCTATTGTATAAAAATACCACATATCTTTTTTATCCATTCCTTAGCCCATGGGCATTTAGGTTGTTTCCAAGATCTGGCTATTATAAATTGTGCTGCTATAAATATAGGTGCACATATAGAAGAGACTATATTTCTTCCAGTGGGCATGTTTGGACCCTTTTTCAAAGATAAGGTGACTGATTGTGTTTGTCATTGCAGTTGTGTCTTCTAACCTATTGAATTAATCTTCAGGTATGTTTTTATTCCAGTACCATGCTGATTTTATTCCAGTATCTTTGTAGAATAACTTCAAGTCAAGGATTGTGATGCCTCCTACCTTGCCTTTGTTGCTTAGAATTGACTATGCTATTCTGGTTCCAGATGAATTTTAGGAGTAATTTCTGTAGATCTCTGAGGAATGCTAGTGGTATTTTGATTGGGGTTGCATTAAATCTGTATAACACTTTTAGGAAAATGGTCGTTTTGACAATGTTTGTTCTTCCTATCCATGTACAAGAAATGTCTTCCCATTTTCTGAGGTCCTCTTCAAATTCTTTTTCAGGATATTATAATGTTCCCTGAATACATATTTTGCTTTTTTTTTTTTTTTTAGATTATTTCCTAAGTATTTCATTTTTCTGGATGCTATTGCAAAGCATGTGGCTTATCTTATTTCTCCATCAGTGGTTTTGTTTTTAGTTTATAGAATTGCTATTGATTTTTGAGTTTGATTTTTTATCCAGCTACATTACTGAATTTATTTGTTATACCTAGGAGTCTTTCAATGGAGTTTAGGGGGTATTCTATGTAGAGTATCATGTCACCTGCAAATAATGATAATTTAACTTCCTCTTTTCTATCTTTATTCCTTTTATTTTTCCCTCTTTTCTAATTGCTCTGGCTAGTATTTCCAGCACTATATTGAATAGGAGTGGTAGTAACAGACATCCTTGTCTTGTGCCTGATTTTAGGGTAAATGTTTTCAGTTTTTGGCCATTTAATATGATGTTGGCTGTTGGCTTGTCATAGACGGCTTTTATCTTATTTAGGTAAAGACCATCTATTCCAGTTTCCTGTAAGGTTATTATCATGAATGAATAAGTGTTGGACCTAATCAAAAGTTTATTTTTTTCTGCATGTATAGAAATGATTATGTGGTTCTTATCTTTTGGCTCTATTGATATGATGGATCACATTCATTGGATTTGCATATGTTGGACCATCCGTGCATTCCTGGGATGAATCCCACTTGGTAAAGGTGTATAATCTTTTCAGTGATTTATTGCATTCTATTTGCCAGTATTTTATTGAGAATTTTTGCATCTATGTTCCTTTGGGAGATGGGCCAGGAGTTTTCTTTTTCGGTTGGGTCTTTCTGAGGTTTTGGTATTAGAGTAATATTTGCTTCCAGGAATGAGTTAGGAAGAATTGTTTCCTTTTCAATTTTATTGAAGAGTTGAGGATTGTCAGTGTTAAGTCTTCTTTGAATTTCTTATAGAATTCCACAGTGAATCCATCTGGACATGGGCTTTTCTTTCTTGCTAGAGAATTAATTGCATTTTTAATTTCATTAATTGAAATTGAGTTATTCAGCAGTTTTACATCTTCTTGGCCCAGTTTAATAATTCATATGTTTCTGGTAATCTATCCATTTCTTCAGTGTTATCAAGCCCATGAGAGTAGTGGTTTTCAAAATAAATGTTGATGATCTTCTGTGTTTCCATAGGGTCTGTAATGAACTCACCCTTTTCATTCCTTATTGCATGAATTAGAGCTTTTTCTTTCCTTTTTAAATAAAGTTGCCTAGAGCTCTATTAATTTTATTTATTCCTTCAAAGAGCCATCTTTTTGATTCATTGATTCTTTGTAGTGTTTTCTTAGTCTCTATTGCATCAAATTCTGCTCTGACCTTTATAATTTTCTCCCTCCTTTTGGCTTTGAGCTTGACTTGCTTTACTTTTTCTAGATATTTGAGTTGTAGTTTGCTTATTTGTGTTCATTCTGTTTTCCTCATGTGGGAGTTCAGCACAATAAATTATCCTCTGAGGACTGCACTCATTGCATTCTACAGGTTCCAATAAGATGTCTTTGTACTTTCCTTTGTGTACAAAAGTATTGTTTAATTTCTTCTTTAATTTCCTCTGTGACCCACTGATTGCTCAGGAGTGTGTTATTCAATTTCCATATGTTTGGGGGGTTTTTGCAGTTTTTTGTCATTAATTTCTAATTTTATGGTGCTATGATCTGATAGCGTCAATGGCATAATTTCAATTCTTTTGCATTTGCTTAAGAATGTTCTGTGGGCCAATATATGGTCTGTTTTAACCTGTGTGCTGTGTCCTGTGTGCTGCTGAGAATGATTCATATTCTGATGTTTTTGGTTGGAACACTATATACATCCACCAAGTCCATTTGTTCACAGATGTGATTCCATTCTGCTATTTCTTTACTGATTATCTGTCTAATTGATCTGTCCCTTTGTGTCAATGGCATGTTAATATCTCCCATTATAATTGTGTTAATGGTTATTTGATTTTTCATTTCTGTTAATATTTCTTTTGTATAGCTAGGTGCTCCCAAATTTGGTGCGTATATATTTAAGATTTTTATCTCTTCCTCTTCAAATGTTCCCCTAACTGGTATGTAGTGACCTTCTTTATATCTTTGGATCAATCTTGGTTTGAAGTTCACATTGTCTGCAAATAAAACAACTATCTCTGCTTTTTGGGGGAATCCTGTTAAATGGAGTATTGTTTTCCATCCTTTGACTTTCAGTCTATGAGCTTCCCTTGGGTTTAGATGGGTTTCCTGTATGCAGCACATGGTTGGATATTGTATGTGGATACATTCTGCCATCTGTTTCTTTTAATTGGTGAATTGAGGTCCCTTACATTAATGGTTATAACTGATATATATTGGTTTACTTTTGACATGTTATCTTCATACTGTTGATTTTTTACCTTTCCACTCTGTTTAATTGTGTGTGTTGTTTAGTGATTTATCCTATGTCTGTCTAGAATGTCTCTTTGTGTTCTTTGCAGGTATGGTTTGGTGGTCATGAAGTTATTCAGCTGTTCTTTGTCATGGAATTATCTTATTTCTCCATTTATTTTGAAGCACAGTTTTGCAGTGCACATCAGTCCGGTTTGGAACTCATTTTCCTTTAGGATCTGAAATATTTCACTCCATGTTCTTCTTGACTTAATGTTTGTTTTGAGAAGTCATCTGTGGCTCTGATACAATTTCCTTTATTGATGATCTGTCTCCTCTGTAGAAGCTTTTAATATTCTTTTCTTATGTTGAATTTCTGCAATGCTGATTATTGTATGTCTGGGCATAGGTCTATTTGGTTTATGGTTATTTGAAGTTCCATATGCTTCACTGATCTGTATATCAGTTTCCATTCTGTTTGGGACATTTTCATGTATTTCTTCTGTAAATAGCCTCTTGATAGCATTTTTGTTGTTACTTTACTTTTCATTTAGAGCTATCAATGTTATGTTGTTTTCTTTGCATCATCTTGAAGCTGTTGAATTTTTATTTCCTGTTTACTTGTTATTTTTAAACAATCTTTCTTTTCTTGTTCACTGGCTGCAATCATGTCTTTGAGGTTGGAAATTCTTCTTTTTAAAATTTTATTTAAAAAAGAGAAAGGTCAAAAAAGAAAAACAAAAAGCAAAATGCATAAACAACAACAGTAGATTCAAATAATAACAATAAAGCTTTTCAAAACAGAATGAAAGAAATTTGACAATGGTTATTATATTGCATATTGTTTGATTTTTTCAAATATGGAGAAGAATATTAAAGAAAATAGAGACAGAGAAAAGAAGGGTAAAACAATACCGAATTCAAACAAAAATTATCATCATACGATCACTAGTTGTTACATTTCTCATTGTAGTCTTAAAAATAGTTGCCAAAGTCACAAAGTTCAAGAATAAATAATGGCTAGACACTCAAACATTGATAGTACAAAGCCTTATGCTCAGTGTTCCAACAGAAATTCAGTAATCTGGTCATCTCTCTTACACACTATACATACCATTATACTCTTTAGAGCACTTTCCTACCTTTTCACTTTCATGATATCTATTATACTTTTTGGATCCCATTATTCTGTCAGCTTTTATTGTTTCTTACACTAGAGAGACAATGTGATATTTACTCATGTGAGTTTTGTTTATTTCACTAATGAAAATATTTTCATTGTGTCCATTTATCTATGAAGGACTAATGATCATTCATTTTTACAGCTGAGTATTATTCTGTTGTATAAAAATACCACATTTTTTTCATCCACTCTGCAGATGATGGGCATTTTGATTGTTTCCAAGATTTAGCTATCACAAATTGTGCTGCTTTGAACATGGGTGCACATATATCTCTGTGACATGACCTTTTCAATTTTTCTGGGAAAATATCCAGGTGGGGAATAGCTGGACTGAATGGAATTTTCAATTGTAGAGTTTTGAGGAATTTCCATACTGATTTCCACAGTGGTTGCACCAGTTTGCATTTGCACCAACAGTGGAGAAATATTCCCTTTTCCCTGCATCCTCACCAACATTTGTTAACAGTTGTTTCCTTGATGGCAACCATTCCTTCTGGGGTGAGATGAAATCCCATTGCAGTTTTAAATTGCATTTCTCAAATGACCAGTGATAGTGAACATTTCTTCATGTATTTATTTTCCATTTGTATACCTTCATCTGAGAAATGTGTGTTCATCTCTGATGACTGGTTTTGGGGAGGGTTTTTGAATTAGGGGGGGCTTGATGTTTTCAAGTTCTTTATATGTTCTGGATATAAGTCCTTTGAGGAATTGTTGCATAAAACTCTTTCCCATTCTGTGGGTTTTCTTTTCATTTTTTGATGATTTTTTTGAAGTGAAAAATCTTTTTAGTAATATGAAATACACTTTGAAGTATTTTCCATGTGGTTTGCATTTTATTCATGAATTGTCTCCCTATCCCTATGTCTTCAAGGATTTTACCTACTTTGTCTTCCAGTAGATTTAGTATTTCTGTTTTAATATTTAGATTCTTGATCCATTTTGACTTTAGTTTAGTGTATGTTGATAAGCATGTGTCTATTTACAGTCTTTGGTATGAGGAATGCCAATTTTTCCAGCATCATTTATTAAAGAAGCTATCCTGCATCCAGTGAATATGTTTAGCACCTTTGTTAAATATAAGGTGGCTGAGTGCTTTTGTAGTAGTGTTTGCATTTTTTAATTTGTTCCATTGATTCTCAGGTCTATTTCTTTGCCAGTACCATACTGATTTTATTACTGAGGTTTGTAGTATGGTTTCAAGTCAGGAATTGAGATGACTCCTGTCTTGCCTTTATTTCCCAGAATCCCTTTGGTATTCCAGGTTTCTTCTGTTTCCAGATGAATTTTAGGAATATTTTTTCTAGATCTGTAATGTATGTTAATGGTAATTTGATTGGGATTGCATTAAATCTGTGTAACAGGTTTTGGAGTATGGCCTTTTTCACAATGTTGCTTCTTCCTAACTAAGAGCAAGGAATATTCTTCCCTTTTCTAATATCCTCTTCAGTCTCCTTTTTTAGAGTAGCATAATTTTCAGCATATAGATCTTTCACATTCTTGACTAGGTTGATTCCTATGTGTCTGATTTTTTTAGGTGCTATTATGAAAGGTGATATTTCCATAATTTCTCTTTCAATGAGTTTTTGTTTGTGCATGGGAATGCTACTGGTTTTTGAGTGTTGACTTTATGTCCAGCTACACTGCTGAATTTGTTAATTACTTCTAGTAATCTTTTAATGGAGTTTTTGGAGTCTTCTATGTAGAGTATCATGTTATTTTCAAATAGTGATAATTGAACTTCTTCTTTACATGTTCTTATTCCTGTTATTTCTCCCTCTTGTCTGATCGCTCTGCCTAAAATTTCCAGAACTATATTGAATAGGAGTGGTGATAGTTCTCATTCTTGTCTTATTTCTGATTTTAGAGTGAAGACTTTTATTTTTTGTCCATTTAGTATAATGTTGGCTGTTGGATTGCCATTAATGGCCTTTATGAGATTTAGGTACAAACCATCTATTCCAAGTTTCTGTAGGGCTTTCATCATAAACAGGTGTTGGACTTTATCAAAAGCTTTTTCTGCATCTATTGAGATGATCATGTGATTTTTATTTTTGGCTCTTTTGAAGTGGTGTATTACATTTATTGATTTGCACATGTTGTACCATCCCTGCATTCCTGAAATAAATCCCACTTGATCATGGTGTTTTATCTTGTTGATATTTGTTGCATTCTATTTGCCAGTTTTTATTGAGAATCTTTGCATCAATGTCCATTAATGAGATTGGTCTATAGTTTTCCTTATTGGCTATGTCTGTTTCTGCTTTTGGTATTAGGGTAACACTTGCCTCAAAATATGATTTAGGATAGAATGCTTTTCTTTCAATTTCATTGAAGAGTTTAAGGAGTGTTAGTATTAAATCTTCTCTAAATTTCATGTAGAATTCATCCATAAATCCATCAGGACCTGGGCTTCTCTTTGTCAGTAAGTTTTTAATAACATTTTAAATTTCAATAGCTGATATTGGGTCATTCAAGATTGTTATATCTTCTTGATTGAGCTTTGGCACTTCATGTGTTTCTAGAAATCTGTCCATTGCCTCTGTGTTTTCCATTTTATGTGAGTAGGGATTTTCAAACTAGATGTTCATGCTGTTATGACTTTCCATGGGATCTGTAGTAATTTCCATATTTTCAGTCATTATTGAATTGATTGGAGTTTTTTTCTTTCTTTTTTGATATGGTTGGGTGGAGATTTATCAATTTTTTATCGTCTCAAAAAGCAGCTCTTTCTTTGTTAATTCTTTGTATTGATTTTTTGTTTCAATAGCAATAATTTCTGCTCTAATCTTTAAAACTTCCTCTCTTCTATGAGATTTGAGTTTGACTTGCTCTTTCTTTTCTAGGAGCTAGAGATGTAGCATTAGGTTATTTATTTGTGCTCATTCCATTTTCTTAATGTGACTATTTATTGCTATATATTTTCCTCTAAGGACTACTCTCATCATGTCCCATAGATTACAGTATTCTGTGTCTGAATTTTCATTGCATTGTAGGTATTGTTTTATTTCTTCTTTAATTTCATCTGTAACCCACTGGTTGTTCAGAAAGTTGTTATTTAATTTCCATGTATTTATGCAGATTTTGAAGGTTGTTTTTACATTGATTTCTAATTTTAGTGCACTACAATCAGATATTATGTATGGAATAATTTCACTCCCTTTGCATGTAAATAAGAATATTTTATGAGTTACTATTTGTTCTATTTTGGAGAATGTCCCATGTGCAGCTGAGAAAAATGTATATTCTGATGTGATTGGATAGAACACTCTGTAAACACCCACTTAGTCCATTCATTCACAGGTGTGATTCAGTTCTGTTATTTTTTGGTGACATTTTGTCTAGTTGGTCTATCTCTTTGTGACAGTGGAGTGTTAAGATCTCCTATTACAATTGTGTTCTTGTGTTCTTGGTTTTTCATGTCCATTCGTGTTTATCTTACATAGCTGGGTGCTCCTGTATTTGGTGCATATATTTTTTTTTATAACTGTTAGTTCATCCTCTTGTAGTGTTTCACTTATGAGTATGTCATGGGCTTCTTTATCTCTTTAATCATTTTAGGTTTTCATTTCAATTTGTCTGAAAACAGAATAACTACCCCTGCTTTTTTCTGGCTTCCTGTTGCATGGAATACTGTTTTCTATTCTTTGACTTTTAGTTAAGAGTTATTTTTTGAGTCAGATGTTTCTTGCATATAGCATATAGCAGGGTCCTTTTTTCTTGATCCATTCAGTCAATTTGCTTCTTCTGACAGGTGAATTGAGCTCATTTATATTTATGAATATCACTGATATTTACTGGCTTGATTTTGCCATATTATGTTCCTGTTGTTGGTTTTCTGCTTTCCTCACTTGTTTAATTTCTTTTCCAGCCTGGTGGGGAAACAACAACAACAACGTTGTTGTTCTGGACATTGTGGTCATTTTTATCTCTATCTAGTATGCCTTTCAATACTCTTTCTGGGGTTGGTTTGACAGATATGAATTTCTTCAGTTGTTCTTTATCATGGATACATTTTGTTTCTCCATTAAATTTGAAAGATAGTTTTTTCTGGGTATGTCATTCTGGGTTGAAAGTTGTTTTCTTTTAGGGCTTGAAATACATCATTCTAAGCTCATCTTAATCTGAAGGTTTGTGCTGAGTAGTCTGCCATGATGTTTTTAGACTTTCCTTGATAAGTGAGCTGTGTCTTTTCTCTAACAGCTTTTACTACTCTGTTTTTATGCTGTATATCTGGGATCTTAATTATTATTAGTCTGGGTGTATATCTATGTTGGTTATGACTGTTTGCCAATTTATATGCATCACTTATTTGTAGGTCAGATTTTTCCCCATGTTTGGGAAATTTTCTCTATTACTTCTGTGAACAGCTTAGTTATTTCCTTACATTGTCTCCCGCATCCTCAGTGATGCCTATTAGCCTTACATTGTTTCTCTTGGCATCATCTTGAAGCTGCTGGATTGTCATTTCATGCTGCTTTGTTGTTTCTATAAGTTCGATTTTTTCGTGGTTGTTATCTGTAATCCTGTCCTCAAGGTCTGATATTCTATCCTCATCTTCATTTAAACGGTTTTGCCAGCTTTCAATAGAATTTTTTGTTTCTTGGATATCTCTTTCAATTCGTTTCATGGATTCTGCTTGTTTTCTACATTGTTCATTTAAAGTTTCAATTTCCCATGCTCCTTTTTTTTAAATCTATTTCTTCCCTAGCTATGTTGAACAAATCCTTTACTAAGGTTATTTCTGTCTTTACATAAGACATTACTTCTAAATTGATTTCCTCTATAGCTCATGGATTTGTTTCTTTACTTCCCTTGCTATATTTTCAGAGATTTCTGGTGTACAACTTTTAAAATCCTCCATTTTGCTGTCACCTGTTCTTGCAGATGATGGACTACATGTTTGAGATTGCATTTCTTTTTTTTGTTTTCACCTTCTGGCCCAATATCTGGTTATTTAATCCCAATAGTCACAATCATTGGCAGTGTATGTCGCAGGGTCTTGACATGGTTGATGTAAGCCCAATTGTTGGGTATGTATTGACCAGTACCTGTCTGAGTGAGGGACCAACATGTGTTCTGTCAAACGAGCACTGCCAGTCCACCACAGTTAAAAATTCTGGGAGGAAGAGTGGGAACCAAACGTTCACAACAGTGCTTGGTCTAAGAGATGGGGAGGGTACCCCAGGGCAGTGGGTTGAGCCAGGGTAGGTGCAGTGGTTCTATGGGTCAGTACATAGGAGGAGCATTCTGACTCAATGCTCATCATCCCGAGCCAGGAAGGAGTATGACAGTTGTCTTCTGTGTGGTGGCAGTGGGAGGGCATTGACATGGGCATGTCTGGCACAGCTGCCAGAACCGGGGCAGACCTCAATGTTTTTCTTCCTTGTGGCAGGGGGCTGGCAGTGGCCAGGGGCACTGAGGCACTCAGAAATGCCCAGAGGCATGAGCTGGTGTGGAGCTTGATGGCCTCAGTGCAGCGCCTTCCACAGTGAAGCCCAGCAGCTGATCAGGGGCAGAGCTTAGTGTTCTTCCTCCACAAAGTGGGGTGGCCAGCAGTGACTAGAGTCACTGAGGCACTCAGGCATGCCCAGCGGTGTTAGCCAATGTGGTGTTTAGTTGATTCCTCAGTGCATCACTTGCCACTGGAGGTCTTAAATTCTATTTTCACTTTCATTGACGCAGTTTTACCAACTTTCAATGAAATTTTTGATTTCTTGTATACCTCTTTGAATCTGCTTCATGCATTCTGTTTGTTTCTTATATTCCTCCCCTCAGCATTTCTATCTTTTTGCATTGTTTCGTTCATTTTTAACTATATCTTCTTTAGATGTGTTCAGCGTTTCTTTCATTACACTTATCATTTCTTCTTTTACCTGGGAGACTATTTCTGATTTGAGTTCAATTATAGCTTCCCAGAGTTGTTTGTTTACTTCAATTGATATCATTTTAGGCATTTCAGGTGTATGGCTTATATTCTCCTCTATGTCCCTGCCTCCTAGGCTTGCTTGGGTTGGGCTAGAAGTTTGAGATTACATTTTGTTCTTTTGTTTTGTCATTTTCCTATATTTCTGTGTTTCAAGAAATGATTCAAGGCTTCCTCCATGCACTGAGAATCACCTAGCCCACTTTTGGCTCCTGGGACAGACAGCAAGCAATAACTAGACACTTAGAGTTCACAAGGCATAGGTCAGTTAAGCCCACAGGGACTCTTGTGTGACCTCCTGTTATTTCAGATGTGGGATGAGATCTTACAGCCTGGAGCAAAATTCCAAGGGTTCTCTATGTGCTGCATTCTGGGCCACACACTCAATTAAGGCCCCTGCCAGCTGGTTGGAGTTCACTGGGCATGGCCTAGTTAGGCCCACTTGGACCTCCCGTATGTCCTTGAGTGATTTCAGATGTGGGGCAGGGTTCTACTGCCTGGAAGTGAAGTTCCAAGGGTTCCCTTTGTGTTGCATTTCAATCCACACATACTCTGGGCCCTGAAGGGCTCTTTGAATGCTAGCTACATCTGTATTCAGTCCGCCTTGTAGACGAGAGCCCTTCTACACACATGAATGTGTGTCCTTCATTGTGCTATTGTGGCTGCCTTGGTGTCCTGAATAACTTCAAAACATTTAAATTTCATTATCATTTTGACTTAGAGCAGCAGCCAGAAGTCACATGGTGTCTGGTTTGATGAATCAGATGAAGGAGTACAAGTCTTAATATTTTTCCGTTTGCTTTTGCATTGGATGTGACTATCAGGAGAAACCATAATACTTTTGATAATAACTTGTAAAAACATTCATGTAAAAGGACTACCAGAACTTCTTCAGAAAAAGGAAGAAGAATCAAGTAAGAATAATCAATGTGCAAATGCACCAATTCCCCATAATGAATGTATTTATTATCACATACATTTACATAAAAATTGTTTTAAAAAGAAAATATCAAGAGTAATGAGTTAAGTGTATTTGAACCAAGTGGGAATTTATGGAGCATAGTTAATGACAACATTTCTTTTTCGGCAATAGTTTTTTAAATTTAAACTGTCACTATATTTTCATCACTCCTTGTATCTATTATTGCTTCTTTTATAAGTCTGTCTTCCCAATGAGGATTCCAGTGCATCAAGGGAATCTATTCCCAATTCTCATCAAATTAAATATTCTAAATACCAGATTTAGTACATATAATATTAAATATTACAGAATAAAGGAAAATGGAGGAAAGAAAGAAAGGAAAGAAAATTCATAGAATTATAAGTAATAGCAAGAATCACTAATTAGCAGTTCCCTACAATACAATGGAAATTATTCTAATTATTTAATACTTGCAATCTTATGAAATTGTTGGATGAATTCTTTTACACTGAAAAAACAGATCTCAGTTGAATTAAACAACTTCTTTAAATTACATAAATGAAAATAGTAAAATCCACGTATGATCAGTTTTAATTATTTAAAAATCCCATTTTAATGTACCACACCCAGAAAACACAAGAGCCCCAAGAATTTGAGCAACTAACCTAGCAAGCAATGTGAACTTAGAAGAAGATTCATGACTCTAGCAATTAGAAAGACTTTAATGACAAATAACAGTATTAACAGTAACTGTGTGAAGCTCAGTTAAACCTATATTATGTTCATTCTTTTGCAAATCACAAAGCAGTGTACTGGCTTCAGAAATTAGCAGAAACTATAGACAAAAACCAAGACTTAGAAAGTCATTAGGGTCATGTGTCTAACTTCTCACTTATACACTCGTCATTCCACCTTGCAGATGAGCAGTTTCTGTTTTTCAGTTTAATAGAGGAAAAAAGAATAGTTTTCTCACAGTCTCAAGACATATATGACTCAAATAAAAGTATAAACAGCCTTATCTCAGTACTAATCCAGATTTCTGCAGAAAAACACTTTATTGGCCTAACCCAGTCCACAAGACATCCTGGTCCAAATGCAATAGATGAGGTCATGAACTATTAAAATGTTCAGCAGGGACTCACTCTGGCCTGGGATCATATAGATTTATGCAAGGGTTGATTTTCAGAAAAAGAAGAATGTAAGATGAAAAGATACTAAAATTATCTACTGTGATTATTGTTAAAACCTCTATGACACCTCACTGCTTTTTTTTAACCCCATTTAAGGGACAATTAAAGTAAACTTATTTTTCTTATTCTACCAATATATTTTATTTTAAGGAATTTTATAATGAAAAAACAGTCAACAATTTCATTCCTTTTTAAATTTTTCAAACAAAAATTTTTTAAAAATGATACAGAATCTCAAAATAATTAAATACAAAAAGTGGCTAGTATTTTGCATATTGTTATCTTTAGTTGTTCAGATTGCAAAATATAGTCATAAAAATGATCAATCAAACAGTGAAATCATGAACTGTTCTTTTTGCAACAAACTGCTCTTTCATTTTTTAATTAATTAATTTTACTACTACATTTTGGGTACATATAATGATCACATTCATCATAGGAAATTTGAATCAGTACATGACATATCTCCATTCTTCAACTTTTCCCTTATCCTCCCTTCAACTCCTCTTCTCCTCTGTATTTATAAAAGCCCCATTTTCATTGTTTCCTTCTATTCTCATTTTTGCCTTTAGAATTCCTTCAAACATCTCCAGTTCACCATCCCATTTGAAAATTTTCTGTTTATTTTACAATATCTATTGTGCATTTGGGTTCTTATTGACACTTTCAGATTCTCTCACTAGAAAAACAATGTAATTTTTTACATATGTCTGTCCCATTTATTTCATTTAAGAGTATGGTCTCAAGATCCACCCATCCATTTAGCAACAAAGTTCTCATTTTTCTTTTATATGGCTGAGTAATATTCCATTATAAAAAAAATCATATCTTTATCCATTCTTCAGTTGATGGATATTTGGCCTGTTTCCAAGATTTAAGTATTATGGATTGTGTTGCAATAAACATAGGTATGCATATACTGCTATCATATGAGGCTTTTAGTTATTTTGGGAAGATAACAAGAAATGGAATAGCTAGATCTAATGGGTCTTTTAGTTCTAGATTTTTGAGGAGTCTCCACACTGATTTCCACAGTGATTCCACCAGTATACTGCCCCACCAGTAGTAGAGAAGTGTTTCCTTTTTCCCACAGCATCACCAGCATTTGTTATTTGATAAATTCTTGAAAATAGCTATTCTTTCTGGGGTGAGATGGAATCTCAGGGTTTAAATTCACATCTCTTGAATGACCTGTGATATTGAACACTTTTAATATATTTATTTACTGTTTCTATTTCTTCATCTGAGAAATATCTATTCTAAGTTGCCCATTTTTGATTGAATCTTTAATTTGGGATTGAGTGTTTTTTATATCATAGGGAGTAATCCTTTGTTGGAGGAACAGCCAGCGAAAAATTTTTCCCACATTGTGGATTCTGTCTTCATTCCATTGATAGTTTTTCTTGTTGTACAAAAACATTTTAATAGTCTAACAAACAAATTGTTGATTCTTTGTGATAATTCTCATGTGATGCAGGTTTTGTTCAGAAAGTCTTTGCCTACAACAATGTTAACATTTCTATCTATTGTCTTTTCCAGCAGACTCAGGGTTTGTTTTAATATTTAAATTTTGATCCATTTCAATTTTAATTTAGTGTTTGGTGAAAGGTATGGATCTAATTTGGAGATTCAGTGGCACTAGGTCTTCTCTAAAATTCTTGTATAATTCAGTAGTGAATCCATTAATCCCTGCAATTTACTTTGTTGACAGGTTTTTAATTATATATTCCATTTCATTGACTGATATTTTTATGCAGAATTGTTATATCTTTTTATTCAGCTTCGGTCATATATATGTACTTGAGAATCTGTACATTTCTACTGCATTCTCCATCTTATGGAGCTGAGAACACAGAGCTAAGAACAGGTTCTTAATGTAGGTACTCATCTTCTGAATGTCTGCAGGATCTGTTGTGATTTCAAACTTTTCATTCATAATTACATAAATTTGAGGCTTTTCTTTCCATTTTTTGACAAAATTGGCCAAAGGTTTCTCAATTTTATTTAATCTTGCAAAGAACCAACTCTTCAATTCATCTATAGTTGTATTATGTTCTCAGTCTCCATTGCACTAATTACTGCTCTGATCTTCGTAATTCCATCCCTCATACAGACTTTGGGTTTGATTTACTCTTCTTTTTGCATAAGCTTAAGTTTGAACATTAAGTTGTTTATTTGATCTTGCTCTATCTTCCAGATATGGCTAATCACTGCTGTGTATTTCTCTCATAGCACTGCTTTCATTGTGTCCCCTATATTCCAGTATGTTTTATTGGCCTTATCATCTAGCTATAGAAACTCTCTTATGTTTTCTTTAATTTCATTTGCATTCCATTGTTTGTTCAGGAGGGTATTATTTAGTCTCTATGTGTTTATAAAAATTTTGTGAATTTTTTCCTCCATTTATTTTAAATTTCACTGCACTATGATCTGGTAATATGCATGGGAAAAATTCAATCCTTTGCACACTTAAGCATGTCCTTTGAACTAGTATGCCATCTACTAGAGAATGTACTTGTGCCACTAAGAAGAATTTGTATCAACTGGTAAATGCTTTGTTCAAAAAATTGGTTCAATTCTAATATTTCATTGTTAACTTTTTGTCTATTTTAACTGTCTATGTGTAACAATGTTGCACTGAGGTCTCCCATCAAAATTATATTAGTGCTTATTTGATTTTTCATGTTAATTAAAATTTGTTTTACATAGTTGAGTACAATGGTATTTGGCACACATATATTTATGATTGCTGTGTCATCCTGTTGAATCATTTCTTTTACAAGAATGTAGTGACCTTCTTTGTCTCTTAATCAGTCTTAGCTTGAAATACAATTTGTCTTCAAGTAGAATAGCTACCCCTGGTTTTTTCCAGGTTCCCACTGGATGCAGTGTTGTTTTCCATGGTTTAACTTTCTATGAATTTCTTTTTGAATTTTGAATCCAAATTATTGTTGAATCTTAATTCTGGGTTCTTTCTGCCAGTCTGTTTCTTTTGATTGATGGACTGAGATTACTAACATTAATATTTATCACTGATATGTATTAATCCAACATTGTCAATCTTATTTTCTTGTTGTTTGCTCCCTTTTCTCCCTCAATAGCTTGCCTTGCCTCGTGGACTCACTCTGTTGGGGCTTATGGAACTATAATACTTGTTATCTCTTTCTAGAATGCTTTGAGAACATTTTGAAGTGCTGCATTAGAGTTCATGAATTTCCTCAGGTGTTCTTTGCCATGTAAGTGTCTTATTTCTTTAAGTTTGAATGATAGTTTTGTGAGGTATGTCAATCTGGTTTGGAGGTTGTTTTCTTTTACATCTTAAAATATATCACTCCAAGATGTCCTTTACTTCAGGATTTACGCCAAGTAATCTGCTGTGATTCTGATGGGCGCTGTAGATGATATGTTTCTTTTCTCTAACAGCTTTTAATAATGTTTCCTCATGTTGAATTTCTACGATCTTGACTGTTATGTGCTTTGGAGTAATTATTTTTTGATCATGGCTAATTGAAGCTGTATATGCCTCACATATCTGTATGCAAAGTTCTTTCTCCCTGCTTCGAACTTTCTGTCCTGAATTCTGTACAGGTTTTTTAAAATGTCATTTGTGTTATTTTCTGATTTTTAATTGATTGTAATTGATCTTATATTAGTCTTCATTACATCTTCTAGAAGCTGATGGATTTATCTCTCATGATTCCTTGATATTTTAAGAATTCTTTCTTTGTAACATCTCTTACCACAGTCCTATCTTCTACAAATGACGTTCTGTCCTTGCATTGGCTTATTCTGCTGTGTATACTTTCAATGAGTTTTTTAATCATTTGTGTTTCTATTTCAAGGATTCCATTTTTTCCTACGTTGACTGTTCATATTTTTCATCACTTTCCTGAGTTACACTATACTTTTTTATCTATATCTGCTGTAGAGTTGCTAACGATGAATTCCATTATGATCAAATCTGTAATTATCTGAGAAAGTATTTCTGATTTTTTTCTAGAGCTTCATTAATCTGCTTTGTTACTGCAACTTTTACCTTTTCAGACAGTCCAGATGGGTGGCTTTTGAATTGATCCACCTCACTGACCCCTGGGGTTGCCTTTGAAGAGTTGGAAGTCTTGGGTTGAATCTTGCTGAAGTGTCTTCTCACTTGCTTTTAATTCAATTCTTGTGTGGATGCTTTTAAACTGGCTATGGAAATTGATATTGTTTCTCATGTTTATAACTGTTAGGAAATGACTACTTATCAGAGATGTCTTCCAGGTGTACCTGACCTTTGGTCTTTTAGTCCGCTGCAAGTTAATACCCCTTAAATTTATTTGTGATAAGTTGCTGCCTACTTGCCCCAGCCTCTGGTTCTTTAGCACTAGTGTATAGTACTTTTGCAACCCCAAGGCAATCTCAATCTTTGTATAATAAGAAAAGCAACTGGATAGAACACTTATGTCACTTTTCTTAAACTGTTGCATAATGGTTGATATATTTTGTCAGTTTGAGTAGTCTATACAGCTAAATAAGTAATTGAGCAGCTCTACATGTTGGAATATAGAGGACATGCCTTAACTTTTCTGGAATGTGTTTCTTTGTGTGAATTTGAGATGTTTTAAAGTTTAACTAAGTGATTCAGCAGGGGCCCAGGGTTTGTACTTTGTAAACATCCTGTCTGTGCAAGAGAAGGGCCTGTAGAGGGTATGAGTGTAAAGGACACCCCCCAGGGTGCATAGCCTGAATACACAACAAGGGAAATAAGGAAGGACTTATTGTTGGTCCTTAAGTGGAGGTCCAGTATTTATCTTCAACTTAAACATCATGGGGACTGATTGTTGGTCCTTCAATGGAGGTCCAGTATTTACCTTCAACTTGAACATCATCATCTGGTTTCTGGTACAGACTGTTCAGCTTCTGCCTGGGACTCTTCAACTTTCCAGGATAGACTCTTTAGAATTCTAGTGTATATTATTCTTCAGCCTTATTTCACAGATTCTTCAACATTCCATCATAGACTCATCAGCCTTCTGATATGGACTTTTCAGAATACTGCAATGAGCTCCAGACCTTGGCCTGTACCTTTAAGCTTCCAGGGTACAGATACCTTTGCACACTTCCTCATATAATTCTGTGGCTAACCATTGTAAGTCAACCGTATAATTTCTTACACACTTGTGTACTGTGTGTTATATCTGCTAATCTAGTAAACCCTGACTGATACATGGTGTAACCAGCAACAACAATATCATAATGCATAACCAAGAAAGTGATAAATTGAGGAAACAATTAATTTGGCATGTTTAAATGTGTGAACTAGATTTATGGTTTTACACAAAATCTAAAATGAACAGAAAATTGTGTACCACTAATAAACTCTCAGTATAATAACTTTATTCTTGAGGTAAGTAATTTAAAAGGGTCCATATAAAATAGAGAAATAGAATAGGAAGAAATAAGAATCAAGGCTTGAGGGCAAAGGAAAATTATACAAACTTTAGGAAATCAGAGGAGAAGACAGGGGGAAAGAGAAAAACAAAATAAAAACAAGAGCAGAATAGAAAAACTAGAAACCATGATAACATTTATTTTTAAAAAATCTACAAAAAACCAAGAAAAACAAAATAAAATAAAATATACAAGGAAAGTGAGAAAAAGACTATAAGAAAAAATTCATTTCAGGGTGTTTCTCTGTTGTCACAGTGTGGACATACAGAATCTAGATCTGAGTTCGTTAGTGTGAGCAACCCAGATGTAGCTTTATGGCGGAGTAGTGTATATTCCTGGTAATCTTGCACCTTTAGTTACACTGAAGTTCAGGCTTATTTCTGGCCATAAGTCTACAAGTCGAATAGTTCAGCCTGTAGCAGTTTGTATGCTTCCCTTTGGTTTGAACTTGGCTTCCTATCCCCAACACTGAGAGCTGCTAGATGGACCTATCATTTGCTCTGAGTTTCAAGCTCAGTTGGTACTTCTCTAAGACAATTCCTGACCAATCGTCCCCTTCTGAGGGTGTGTGAACCTTAATTGATCAGCCACTAACATCTGTTGTATATTCTGCTCCATTCCACTGGTACCTTTCTCTGTGGAGTCTTCTGGTATCATCAGTATTCACCACATATCTGGAGATTAAAGCCACCCATCCTATGCAGTAAGTCTGGGCTCAAGAAGAAAGCAACACCTACCCCTTCATCCTCCTTCTTTGTTGAAGTCTCCCTCTTCACACACCAAATGAACTTCAATTCTCACTTTGGATCCTAGTTGCATTCCAGGGAACAACCACTCTTCTTCTCTCCACATTGCTATATTTCAGTGTGGAAACCAAATGTTGGAGAGGCTGTTTGTGTGCTGCTCACCACTCTAGCATCTGCCTGAAAGTCTAGCTCACTCATTCATTACAGAAATTTTAAAACACATTGTGCCAAAATTTTCTAAATCATCAAATTCAAATTCAGAATCCTTGAAAGAAGAGCAAGCTACTAGTATAGGAAAAAAATATTATACTTCATCTAAAATACAAAAAGAAGCAAAATTTTTAATTCAGAAAGGTTAGATAAAACATCTTAGACATCATTAAAATTTCTCTGAGAATTTTCAGAAAAGATCAAAGGTTTTTAGACCTTAAATGCATAGTAGTCCTGTTCAAATGAAAGACTCAATTCATGTAACAACCTGGCTCTTCTAGCTAATGATTAAATTTACCTCATTTGGAAAATGATTCATGCAATGAATATTAAGAATCCTTTTATACACATAATTACAGCTTTCATATTTTATTTTGCATATATTCATATTGATGACTTGAAAATAAAAGAGATACCCATTTCTAGTTACTTCTTTCTCCCCAAAGATAATGAAAATATTTTAACAAAAGACTTATACAAAAATATTCATAAGAGCTTTTTTTCATAATAGCCCAAATTGAAATAATCCAGATGTTATTCAGTTGATGAGTCAATAAACTACTTATGATTAGGCTTTATTACTCAACATTATAAAATAATCTACAAGCATAGGTAACAGTAAGAAGGAATTTCAAATGTCTTACACTCAGTGAAGGACACTAGGTAAAAAATCTTGGCAAACTGTGTAATTCTACCACAATATTTCCTTTTGGAAAAAGAAAACTTACAAAAACAAAATTACATCAGTATCTGGGAATACCTGGGAATGACAGAAGGGAACTGACCCTAAAAGTACATAAAAGAAATTTCAGGAAATGTATTATATTATGAATATTGTGATGGAAATATATCTATACACAATTGTCAAAATACATCAAAATGCACAAATGAAAATGATGATTTGGCTATACTTATCCCTCAAAAACCTCACATGAAAGTGTAAAGTAAAAAAGAAATTGTTGGTAGTCAATGAATCCATGGCAAAATTTTATTGGTCATTGAACTAATATGCACACAGACACAAAAAATACACGTATTAAAACAGAATTTAAAATTTAACTACATCCTGAAGTTTCTTAAATATTCACCATTTTAATTAAAATAATGTACTTTGATGGACTGGATGAAGAGGCTCTGCTGATTCTGTCATTTATTATCTGTGTAACAGAAGAAAAAATTGCACTTGTATATTTCTTCTTTTAATTGTAAAGAGAGTAAAACAAGACATAACAAGACAAAACAGAACAAAGCAGAGCAGAATAAAACAATGCAAGCAACATAGGATTTCAAAACAACACAACAGGAAATCAACAGTGGCTACCATAATGTCATTTGTTTTCTTCAAAACAGTTGTCCCCACCTTCAGACACAATGAATTCAAACAAGACAAAATAGAGTAAAACTGATCAAAACGAAAGAATAAAAACATTACAGGCCTTCAAAACTGGACAACAGGAAAATAAACAAATGCTAAAATCATATATTTTGTTCTCTTCAAAATAGCTGCCTATATCTTCACACATATTGATATTAAACAATACAAAACATATTAAACTCATCAAAGCAAAGAAACTAGACTTTACAAGAAGATGATAGGAAATGAGGAATGACTACCATAATGTCTCATTTTCTTCAAAGTAGCTGTTCATACCATCAAACATAACAAAATCAATTCTTGTAAACTCTTTAGGAGAAGTTCAAAGCATGCATAAACCTGTACATATACATCTATCCTTTCAGTAGTAGAAAGAAGAACAAAAAAAAGCCATACTACTAGAAAAACAAGAAAAAAGAGACAAATAAATATCAATAGCAAAGAGACCAAAACAATGACAATATAGGCTTTCAAAACAAAGTGGCAGTAACATAACTAAGGTTGTTATTTTGCACAGATATCTTTGAAAGGCCTACTCAGATTACCAGATAAAAAATGTAAAATTGATCTAATCTTTTCAATGTTAACTGTTTTGTTCCAAGAACTAATAGAATTATTAGCACAATCATTTTAACTATCCTGTGTGGCCATAAAAATTTATAGCTTTTTTGCTTTTCCCTTCCCTTTTTTCTTCTTTCCCCTGACATATTTTTCTCCTTTGAGTAGTTGGTTTCTCACCCTTTCACAATATTTACTGAAGATTTTTTCTCTTATTTACTCTTTTACTTTTTACACTAGAGAGCTAATATGATACTTACACACTTGAGTTTGATTTATTTCACTAATGATTAAAGTCTCAAGTTGCATCCATTTACCTATAAAAACCTCAATATGATACTTTTTTGTAGCAAAGTTGTACTCCATTCTATAAAAATAGCACGTCATTTTTATCCATTCCTCAATTGTTGGACATTTGGGTTGTTTATAAGATTTAGCTATTACAAACTGTACTCTATAAACATGGGTGTACATATATAACTTTGGTATGATGTTTCCAATTCTTCTGGGAATATGCTCAGAAATAGAATAGTTCAATAAAATGAGACTTCCAATTCCAGCTTTTTTTTTTTTTTTGAGGAAGCTCCAGACTGATTTTACAGTGGTTGCACGAGGCTATATTCCCAAAAACAGAAGAGAAGTGTTCTTTTCCTCACAGCCTCTCCAGCATTTGTTATTGGTGGATTTTTTTTTTTTTTGAACTTGACCATTCTTACTGGAGTGACATAGAATCTCAGTGTTCTTTCAGTTTGAATTTCTGTAATGACCAATGATGTTGAACATTTTTAATACGTTTACCATTTGTATTTCTTCAGCTGAGATGTGTGTATTCATCTCAGATGCGAATATTTGTATCAGATGCTTGAATTTCAAGGGTATGATTTTTTAAAATCCATTATTTATTCCAGATAGAGGTCATTTGTCTAAGGAAGACATGACTAAGAATATTTTGCAATTTGTGAATTTTCTTTTTACTCTGTTGAAGATTTCTTTTGAATGGAAATCTTTATAATAAGGTGAGATCCAGGTTATTGACTCTGGGAAGAATTTACCAGAATTTGATTTTTATTAATTTATTCTCTGCCCACTCTTATATCTTCAAGATTTCTACATATGTTGTTTTCCAGCACATTTAGTATTTCTGTTTCAATATTTATATATTTGATCGAATTTCCTATAGTACATGGTGATACACATGTGTCTAGTTTAATTTTTGGCATATGGAAAGCCAGTTTTTTCAGCACCACTTATTAAAGTGGCTATCTTTGTTCCAGTGAATGTGTTTGGCCACTTTGTCAAAGATAAGGTGGCTGCATGTGTTTGTAGTTGGTATTGTATCTACTAATTTATTTAATTGATCTTCAGGTCATTTTTCATTCCAGTACCATCTGGTTTTTGTCACAGTAGCTTTGTAGTAAATCTTCAAGACAGGGATTGTGATGTCTCCTGCCTTCTCTTTGTTGTCCATAATTGCCTTGCCTATTCTATATCTCTTCTGCTTCCAGATGAATTTTAGGAAAGATTTCTCTAGATCTATAAAGTATGAAAATGGTATTTTGATTGGAATTGCATTAAATCTGTATAACAAATACGTTAATGGGCATTTTCACAATGTGTATTCTTCCTATCAGGTACAAGGAATATCTTTCCATTTTATGAGATCCACTTCAATTTCTCTATTCACAGTACTGTAACTTTCATTGAACAGACTTTTTACTTCTTTTGTTAGATTGATTCCCAAGTATTTTATTCTTATTTTTCTTTTTTTCTTTATGGATTCTTTTGTGGACAGTTTGGTTACTTTTATTTTTCTCAGTGAGGTTGATTTTTGAATACATGAATGCTACTGATATTTGAGTGCTGAATTTATACTGAGCTACATTACTGAATTTAGTTATTATACCTAAGATTCTTTCAATTGAGTTTTGTGTGTCTTCTATGTAGAGTATCATGTCATCCCCAAATAATAATGATTTAACTTCTTCCTTTTCTTTTGTTTTTCCTTTTATTTCCCTCTTTTGTCTAATTGCTCTGGATAATACTTTCAGCACTGTAATGAATAGGAGTGGTGATAATGGACATCGTTGCCTTGTTCCTGATTTTAGAGTGAAAGATTTCAGTTTTTTAGTGAAATGCATATTAAGACAACACTGAGACTCTATCTCACTCGAGAAAGAATGGCTTGGAAAACAACTAATTCAAATGCTAGAGATGGTGTGGGGGGAAAAGGGAATTCTGCTTTTTGGTGGGAGTAGACTGGTGTAATTATTGTGGAAATCAGTCTGGAGATTCCTCAAAATCTGGTATTGGAGGTACCATATGACACAGTTTTCCTGCTTATGGGCATATTCCCAGAAGAATTGAAACATTGCACTACAGTGATATATGTGCACCCATGCATATATCAGCACAATTTGTAATAACTAAATCTTGAAAACAACCCAAATGCACATCCACTGAAGAATGGATAAAAAATATGTGGTATTTTTATACAATGGAATATTTTTCAACTATGAAGGATCACATTGAGGTTTTTATATTTAAACGAATGTGATTTGAGACTATATTCATAAGTGAAATAAATCAAAATCACTAATATAAATACCATGTGGTCTCTCTGGAGTAACAAACTAAAAAATTAAATAAGACCTAAAATCTTAAGTAAATTCTGAATGCATAACAAAACTGCAAAAAAGGGGGGGATAAATTGGACAAAATAAAGGAGAAAAGAAGGAAGGTAAAAGAAATAAGATACAAATTTATATATATATACACTCATGTGTATACATCATAGATATCTGAAGTACACATAGATCTATGTATACATATCTATTTATACATCATAGATAGCTATGATGATTGTACTGCTAATTCTATTAGTTCTTGGAACAAAAGAGTTAACCCATAGGATTAGATCAATTTTGCCTGTCTATATCTGGAAATCTGAATGACTCTTTTGAAGATAACTATGCAAAATAACATTTGTTAAAGTTCCTATCACCTTGTTTTGAAAGCTTATGTTGTTTATTTTTTATTTTATTTTAGAGAGGGTAAAACTAAACAGAACAAAGTAGAACAAAGCAGATCAGAAGAAAACAATGTAAGTGACACGGCTTTCAAAGTATGACCATAGGAGATCTATAGTGGTTACCTTAATGTCTCTTGTTTTCTTCTAAATACCTGCCCATATCTTCATACACAATGAATTCACACAAAACAAAATAGTATTAAACTGATCACAATAAAGTGATGTAGGCATTATAGGCATTCAGAACCAGACAATAGGGAAATCAACAATGGCTGCCATAATGTCTTCTGTTCTCTTCAAAACAGCATTCCATCCCTTCATATATGCTGAAATTAAACAATACAAAACAGACTAAAATCACTGTGAAAAAGAATAAAAACATTATTGGGTGTCATAGCATGATGATACAGAATAAACAATAGATACCATAATATCTCTTTTTCTTCAAAGTAGCTGTTCATTTCACACACATAATATAATTGATTCCCATGATCTCTTTAGGAGAAGATCTATGCATGTATAAGGCTCTATATGTATACCTAGGCTTTCTGAATTAGAGGGAAAAATAACACAAAACAAAACAGGTTACTCAAAAAACACGAAATAACAATAGCAAAGAGCCCAAAACAATGACGATATAGGCCTTCCAAACAAGGTGATAGGAGCATAATAAGGGTTGCTATTTTACATAATGATCATCAAGAGTTCCTCGGATCACCAGACATTAACATGCAAAATTTTTCAAATCTTATGAATGTTAATTGTTTTGTTCCAAGAATTTATAGAATTGGTAGCACAATCATCTTAGCTATCCTATGTGTTTTTATACAATTTTAGATATTTTTTATGTCCCTTCATTTTTTCCTCCTTCCCCTGAGATATTATTTTTCCATTTTGAGAAAATCCTAGTCCTTTCATTTTACTTATCAAAGATTTTGTCTTATGTACATTTACCACTACTTACACTAGAGAGGCTGTACAGTATTTACACATGTGAGTGTGATTTATTTCACTTATGAGTATAGTCTCAAGTTCCATCCACTTATTTGTAAATATCTCAATGTGATCATTCTTCATAGTTGAGTAATATTCCATTGCATAAAAATACCATATCATTTTTATCCATTCCTCAATTGATGGACATTTAGTTGGTTTCTAAATTCTGCCTATTGTAAGTTGTGCTGCTATAAACATGGGTGCATATATATGACTGTGATATGATGTTTTTAGTTCTTCTGGGAATATGCCCAGAAGTGGAATAGCTGGGTCAAATGGGACTTCTAATCTCAGATTTCTAACATCCACAGTGGTTGCACCAGTCTAAACTCCCACCAACAGTGCAGAAGAGTTCCTTTCTCTCCACAGCCTCTCCAACATCTGTTGTTGGTAGTTTTATTTATCCTGTCCATTATTTTGGCATGAGATGGAATCTCAGTGTTGTTTTAATTTGCATTTCTCTAATGACCAATAATGCTGAACATTTTTTTCATGCATTTATTTGTGTTTCTTCACCTGAGAACTGTGTATTCATCTCAGATGCTGTTATGGATTGAGAAATAGTGGTCAACTTAATTTCAGCTGGATTGTATCAGCATGCATTGAGCAAAGATGCTCCATCTGAGGAGGGTTGGCAGGATAAATAGGTGGAGAAGAAGGGAGGTTTGAGGGTTGAGGCATTAAGGATGCATTGTGGGTTCTCCTGCAAGTTGTTGTCTGAGATGTTGGTTCTCCTGGAGAAGCTTTGGTCCTCATATTGAGCATTGCTTCCTGGCTTGGAGGGGAAGACATGTGTCGCTTGGTCTCCAGGATGAGCTCATCATGCTGCTTCTTGGCATGTACCCGACTGTGCTTGTCATTGGAGGAGCTTGGGGGGCCTCCGTGTTGCTGAGGACAGCTGTGGTGCCTTTCAGGATAGCCCTGGTCTTTGTTGTGAGTGTAACTTCTCGGCTCTAGCATAGAACCCTCAGTCCACTAGCACAGCTCCTTCATCCTGCTGGCATAGACTTTCTGGCTTCCACTGCTGACCCTTGGGTCTTCCTGGCACGGATCCATAAAAGAGACTGGTGTGAGTCCTTCTTGTGGGCTCTGGACTCGTGGAAGCATTGTCCTGAGCTCTAGATTTTTATCTGGACTCATGTGGGACATTGCTGTCAGGTTTAGGCTCTTGACTAAATAATCTATGTCTTTGGTGTTACAGATAGATTTCCTTTATTTTCCTGTGTTAAATTCTGGAGACCATTAAAAAATATTATAAACTCCATGCCTTGATTGTAATTGTTCTCTGTGTACAACCCCTGACTACAACAGATGCTCATTTTTGGATTGGGTCTTTGAATTTGGGGAGTCTAATTTTTTAAAAATTCTTTATGTGTTATAGACAGAATCCTTTGTCTGAGGGACAATTCACTAAGAGTTTTTCCCTTTTGTGGGTTTTCTTTTCTCATGATGGTGATTCCTTTCAACATGAAAAAAACTTTTTATAAACATGTGGTCCCAGTTATTGATTCTGGGAAGTATTCCTGTGTGGTTTGATTTTTGTTCATGAATTGTATACCTATCCATATATCTTCAAGATTTCTACCTACTTTGTCTTCCAGAAGATTAAGAGTTTCAGTTTTAATATTTAGATCTTTGATCCATTTAGACATGAGTTTAGTAGGTGGTGATAGGCATGTGTTTAGTTGGGCATATGGATAATCAATTTTCCTGCATCATTTATTAAAGAGACTATCTTTCTTCTATTGAACATGTTTGGCCCCTTTGTTAAATATAAGGTGGTTTAGTGTGTTTGTAGTTGTAATTGTATCTTCTAGTCTATTCCACTGATCTTACAGTCTGATTTTACTACAGTAGCTTTGTAGTGCAACTTCAAATCAGGGATCATGACACCTCCTGCCTTGTCTTTGTTGCTCAGAATTGCCGTGGCTACTCCAGATGTCTTCTGGTTCCAGATAAATTTTAGGAATCACTTCCCTAGATCTGTGAGGTATGCAAGTGGTATTTTCATTGGGATTGCTTTAGATTTGTATAACAATTTTGGGAGAATGGCCATTTTCAGTATTTTTGTTCTTCCTATACATGAACAATGTTGTGTTGTTCCTTTTTGTGGGGTCCTCTTTGACTTCTTTTTCAGGGTATTGTAATTTTCCCTGAATAGATCATTTACTAGTTTTGTTAGATTGATTCCTAAGTATTTCATTTTTTGGATGCTTTTGTGAAGGGTGTGGCTTCTCCTATTTCTCTCTCAGTGATTTTGTTGTTTGTGTATACCAATGCTATTGATTTTGGAGTGTTTATTTAGTATCCAGCTACATTACTGAATTTATTTATTATACATAGGAGTCTCTCAATGGAGTTTTGGGAGTCTTCTATATAGAGTATCATGTTGTATGCAAATGATGATAATTTAACTTCTTTTACTCCCCTTACTCCTTTTATATCTCTTGCCTGTCTAATTTCTCTGGCTAGTATTTCCAGCATTATATTGAATAGAAATGATGATATTGGATGTCCTAGTCTTGTTCCTGATTACAGGGTAAAAGCTTTCAGTTTTTGGCTGCTTAATATGGTTCTGGCTGTTTGTTTGTCATAGATGGATTCTATCATATTGAGGTACAGACCATCCGTTCCAACTTTCTGTAAGGTTCTTATCACGTATGAATAAGTGTTCGAGCTTATCAAAAGCTATTTCTGCATGTATACAAATGATTATGTGACTCTAATATTTGGCTCTATGGATATAGTGGATTACATTTATTGATTTGCATATGCTGAACCATCCATGCATTCCTCAGATGAATCCTACTTGGTCACGCTTTATAATCTTCTTGATGATGTGCTGCATTCTGTTTGCTAATGTTTTATTGAGAATGTTTGCACCTATGTTCATTAGGGCGATTGGCCTGTAGTTCTCTTTTTTGGTTGTATCTTTCTCTGGTTTTGGTATTAGAGCAATACTTGCTTCTAGGTTTGAGTTAGGGACAATTGATTCTCTTCCAATTTCATTTAAGAGTTTGAGGAGTGTTAGTGTTAAGTCTTTTGTTAATTTGTTGTAGAATTCTACAAAGAATCCACTTGGAGCTCGGCTTTCTTTGTTAGTAATGATTCAATTATGTTTTCAATTTCATTAATTGAAATTGGGTTATTTTGCAGTTTCACATCTTATTGATCCAGCTTCCGTAATTCACATGTTTCTAGGAATCTGTCCATTTTTTCCGTGTTTTCAAGCCTATGAGAGTAGAAGTTTTTGAAATAGGTATTGATGATCCACTGTTTTTTCACAGGGCCTGTAGTGATTTCACTCTTTGCATTCTTTATTGCATTAATTTGAGTTTCTCTTTCCTTTTTAAATAAGGTTAGCTATGGGCTTGTCAATTTTATTTAGTCTTTTAAAGAACCAACTCTGTGATTCATTGATTCTTTGTATTGTTTTCTTAGTCTCTATTGCATTGGTTTCTGCTCTGATCTTTGTCATTTCCTCCCTTCTTTTGGCTCTGTGCTTGACTTGCTCTTGTTTTTTCTAGATGTTTGAGGTGTAGCATCAAGTTTTTTATTTGGATTCATTCTGTTTTCCTGATGTGGGAATTGAGTACCATAAATTTCCCTCTGGTTACTGATTTCATTGTATTCCTCAGTTTCCAGGAAGTTGTATTCATGTTTTCATTTGCTTGTAGATATTGTTTAATTACTTATTTAATTTCCACTGTGACCCACTGATTGCTCAGGGGTATATTATTCAATTTCCATGTGTTTGTGGGGTTTTTGCAGTTTCTTTTGTCATTAATTTCTAGTTTCATGGCACTATGATTCAGTAACATGCATGGAATGATTTCAGTTCTTTTGCATTTACTTAAGCATGTTCTGTGGGCTAGTATATGATCTATTTTAAATAATGTCCTGTGTGTTGCTGGGAAGAATGTATATTCTGATGCTGTTGGGTGGAATACTCTGTGTATGTCCACCAAGTTCATTTGTTCATGGATATGATTCAGTGCAGTTATTTCTTTTCCTGATTTTTTTCTAGCTGATTTGTTTGTTTGTGTCAATGGAATGTTAATGTCTCATTATAATTGTGCTATTGTTCATTTGACTTTTTATTTCTATTAATATTTGTTTGTATATATGTGTGCTTCTGATATTGGTGCATAAATATTTAAGATTGTCATCTCTTGCTTTTGATGTTTTCACATAAATAGTATATAGTGACTTTTTATCTCTTTTGATCATTCTTGGTTTGAAGTTCAGATTGTATGCAAACAAAATAGCTACCTTTGCTTTTTGGGGGGTTCCTATTTTATCAAGTATTGTTTTCCATCCTTTGATTTTGACTTTCATTATATGAGTTTCCTTTTGATTAGATGGGCTTCTCATAGACAGCATATGTTTGGATGTTATTTCTTGATCCATTCTGCCAGTCTGTTCCTTTTAATTGGTCAATTGAGTCCATTTACATTAATGGTTATAACTAATATATATATTGGCTTACTTTTGACATGTTATCTTTCTGCTGTTTATTCTTTACCTTTTTCCTTGGTTTAATTTTGTTATTTGTTTAGTGGTTTTTTCCTATCTATTTAGAATGCCTTTTAATAATTTTTCAGGGTTGTTTTGGTGGTCATAAAGTTCTTCAGCTGTTCTTTGTCATGGAGGTATCTTATTTCTCCACCCATTTTGAAGGACAATTTTGCAGGGTATGTGAGTCTGGTTTTGAAGTCATTTTTTGTAGGATCTGAAATATTTTACTCCCTGCACTCCTTCACTTCATTGTTTGTGTCGAGAAGTCTACTGTTGCTCTGATAGGCTTTCCTTTAAAGGTGATCTGTCTCTTCTCTCTAGCAGTTTTTAATATTCTGTTCCTATGTCAAATTTCTGGAAATGTACATTATTATATGACTAGCCATAGTTTTATTTTTGTTGTAGTTATATGGAGTTCTATATGCTTCTCTGATCTGTATACCAGTTTTCATTCTCATGTTTGGGAAATTTTCAGCTATTCTTCTTCAAATAGCCTCTTGATATCATTTGTGTTGTTAATTTCCTTTTCGTTTATACCTATCAATCTTATGTTGCTTTTCTTTGCATCATCTTGCAGCTGTTGGATTGCTATTTACTCTTTGTTGCTTTTAAAAGAACTTTCCTTTCCTGTTCACTAGCTGCGATCTTTTCTTTGAGTTCTGAAAGTCTGGGGCTGGGGATTTAGCTCAGCGACATAAGCACCTGCCTTGCAAGCAGGCAGTCATGAATTCGATCCCTGGTACCGATAAAAATGAGAAAGACAAAAAAAAAAAAAAAAAAGAAGAAGAAAGAAAGTCTATCTTCATTTTCATTGAGGCAGTTTTGTCCACTTTTGATGGAATTTACTTTTTATTTCCTGGATAGTCTTTGAATTGGCCTCATGAATTTTGTTTTTTTATTAAATTATTCATTCAGCATTTCCGTCTTTTTGCATTGTTCCTCTAATTGTTTAACTATGTCTTCTTTATGTATGTTCTGCATTTTTTCATTTTATTTATCATTTCTTTTGTTACCTGGGAGATTATTTCTGATCTGAGTTCTTTTATAGCTTCCCAGTGTTGTTTCTTTACTTCATTTTCTGTCAGTTCAGGAGTTTCAGGTGGTGGCTTACATTTTCTTCCATGTTCATGTCTCCTAGGCTTCTTTGGGATGGGCTGGAGGTTTGAGATTCCATTTTGCTTCTTTGTTATGTCATTTTTCTATATTTTTGGGCTCCAAAAAATCTACCAGTCTTCCCAATGAGCTCAAAATCACCTTGCACACTTTTGGCCTGTGAGGTAGAATGCAGGCAGCTGCTGTCTGCCCAGGGGTTGCTGAATGTGACCTATTATTATTGTTTTGCCAGAGTTCCTGTTCTTGATTTTATTTTTTTCTTATTTTTCTAGTAATTTTTTGCTTTGTTTATTTTTCCTTTTTAAAATAAATAAATATGTTTCTCATTTATCTTAGTACAATCTGAAATTCAAGCACATTGCCATTTAGTCAGTGTAAGTTTATTAGGATTTTGTAAAGTAGAAAATGTCCATTCCATGATAAACTAGGTCATTCTGGTCTTTTCTTACAGCACATTTCTTCCTTTATAGGCTATTACTTCACTCACAATTTCAAGGGATAAAGTGCTCATTTATTTCAAAAAATGGATTTAAAACTTGATTCTGACTTGTCAAAAGATCAAAGGGAAGGAAAACATAGACAGACCACAAAGCATAGGATCTGAAAATTAAGATGGCTCAGAGAACTGTGGAGTTTCCAGCAAGCAGGTGGGTGCACACTATCCCCAGAGCCCAGCCTATTTGGGACTCTTGCACCATCTGGGGGCAGAGTAAGGGCTGGGTGGACCTGGGGCACCTGCATCCCCCTACCCATGTGTCTGGAGGACTGTGGGTTTCTCAGCAAGTAGGCGAGCATTACCAGTTCCAGAGGACCTGTGGCCTGCGGTAAGTGCCCAGTGCACTCTCCCCCAAGCGCAGACTGCTCAGGACCCTCCAGTCTTCAGGGTGCAGTGAAGTGGATAAGTGGGTCTGGAGTGACTACTTCCGCCTCCCCATTCTGGTTGTGCTCAGAGAACTGTGGAGTTTCAAGCAAGCAGGCAGGTGCACAGTGTCCCTGGAGCCCAGCTTATCTGGAACTATGGAGTTCTAAACAGGCAAAAGATGGCCACTGGTTCCAGAGGCCCAGCAGCATGGGGGAACTGGGTTCCAGAGTCCCAGGAGATGCAAACATAGAAGTGGATTTCCAACAGATCCCGAGGAAGTTTTCAAATAACACTTGAAACACAGAAACATAGGAAAATGACAAAACAAAAGACCAAATTACAACCTCAAACCTCCATCCCATCTCAAGAAACCCTAGGAGTGATGTATATAGAAGAAAATATATGCCATACACCCCAAATATTGGACATAATAGCTACTGAAATAAACAAGCAACTCCAGGAAGCTTTAAAGGAATTCAAACTAGAAATAATGTCCCTGGTAAAAGAAGAAATGATAAAAGAAATAAAAGAGATTCTGAATATATCTAAAGAAAGCACAGTTAAAAAACTGGAAGAACTAAACAAAAAGATAGAATTCCTATATGAGCAATATAAGAAACAAACAGAACACATAAAGCAGATGCCCAGAGATATACAGGATATCAAAAACGCCAAAGAAAGCTATAAAAACCGCCTCAATGAAAGTGAAGATAGAATTTCAGACCTTGAAGACAAGATTGAAGCTAGTGAACAGGAAAAGAAAGATCTTTTAAAAATAAAAAGGAATCAGAAAATAACAATTCAACAACTGCAAAATGATGCAAAGAAAAACAACATAAGATTGATATGCATTACTGAAAAAGAAGGGGACAACATAAAGGATGTCAAGAGTATATTTAGAGAAATAATAGCTGAAATTTTTCCAAGCATGAGATCAGAAACCGACATCAGGTTCAGTGAAGCATATAGAACTCCAAATACTCAAAACCAAAATGAAACTACACCCAGACATATAATAATTACCATCCCAGAAATCCAACAAAAGAATAGATTATTAAAAGCTGTGAGAGAGAAAAGACAGATCATTTATAAAGGAAAACCTATCAAAATCACAGCAGACTTCTCATCACAAACAATAAAGTCAAGAAGAGCATGGAGTGAAGTATTCCAGATCCTATGATTTCCAAACTAGACTGACATACCCTGCAAAGTTATCATTCAAAATCGAAGGTGAAATATGATATTTCCACAACAAAGAACAGATGAAGAACTTCATGAACACCAAGCCGACCCTGCAAAAAATATTGAGAGACAGTTTAGATATACAAAGGAAAAAACCACTAAGCAAAGCAGATAATTAAACAGAACAGAAAGATAAAGATGCAACAGCAGAGAGATGACATATCAACAATAAACCAGCATATAACAGTTATAACCGTTAATGTAAATGTTCTCAATGTACCAATCAAAAGAAACAGACTAGCAGAATGGATCAAGAAACAAAATCCAAACATATGCTGTTTACAGGAAACACATCAAACCCAGAAGGATACTCACAGACTGAAAGTCAAACGATGGAAAACAATACTTCATGCAAAAAGGAATCCAAAAAAAAAAAAAAAAAAAAAAAAGCAGGAGTAGCCATTCTTTTTGCAGACAACGCGAGCTTTTTTAAAAATTTTATTTAAACCAACAATGATCATAAAGGACAAAGAAGGTCACTACATATTCATTAGGGGAAAGAGGAAGAGATAACTATATTAAATATATATGCACCAAACTCCAGAACACCCAGTTATATAAAACAACTATTAACAGAAGTGAAAACTCAAATTATCAATAACACAGTTGAAACAGGAGACCTTAACATGCCACTGACACCAAGGGACAGATCAACTAGACAGAAAATGAGAAATGAAATAACAGAACTGAATCACCTGTAAACAAATGGACATGATAGACGTATACAGAATGTTCCACCCAACAACATCAGAATACACATTCTTCACTGCAGTACATGGGTCATTCTCCAAATTAGACCATATATTACCTCACAGATTTAAACAAATGCAAAAGAGTTGAAATCTTCCCTTGCATGTTATCAGATCATAGCACTTTGAAATTAGAAATTAATGATAAAAGATACTGCAAAAATCCCACAAACACATGGAAACTGAATAACACACTATTGAGTAATCAGAAGGTCACAGAGGAAATTAAACGAGAAATTAAACAATACCTACAAGAAAATGAAAATACAGATAAAACTTACCGGAACCTGTGGGATGCAATGCAAGCCGTCCTCAGAGGAAAATTTATTGAACTGAGTTCCCACATCAGGAAAACAGAATGAATACAAATAAATAACCTGATGCTACACCTCAAACAGCTAGAAAAGGAAGAGCAAGACAAGCCCAAAGCCAAAAGAATGGAGGAAATTATAAAAATCAGAGCAGAAATCAATGCAATAGAGACTAGGAATCAATCCAAAGAATCAACAAATCAAACAGTTGGTTCTCTGAAAGAATAAATAAAATTGATAAGCCCCTAGTCAACCTTATTTTTAAAAAGGGAATAAAAAGCTCAAATTCATGCAAGAAAAAATGAAAAAGGTGAAATAACAACAGACTCTACAGAAATACAGAAGATCATCAACACCTATTTCGAAAACCTCTACTCTCAAAGGTTTGATAACACAGAAGAAATAGATAGATTCTTAGAAACATATGAAATACCAAAGCTAGATCAAGAGGACGTAAAACTGCTGAATAATGCAATCTCTATTAATGAAATTGAAAATATCAGTAAGTCCTTACCTACAAAGAAGAGTTCAGGCCCAGATGGATTCACTGCAGAATTCTACAAGAAATACAAAGAAGACCTAATGCCGACACTCCTCAAACTATTCAATGAAATTGAAAGGGAAGTAATCCTTCCTAAGTCATTCCTTATAGCAAATATTACTCTAGTACCAAAACCTGAGAAAGAAACAACTAAAAAATAGAACTATAGAACTATCTCTCTAATGAACACAGATGCAAAAATCCTCAATAAAATATTGGCAAATAGGATACAGCAAATCATCAAGTAGATTATACACCATGGCCAAGTGGGACTCATCCCAGGCATGCAGGGATGGTTCAACATACATAAATCAATAAATGTAAGCCACCATATCAATAAAGCCAAAAGTAAGAATCAGATGATCATTTCTATAGATGCAGAAAAAGCCTTTGATAAGGTCCAGCATTCATTCATGATAAGAACTTTACAGAAAATTGGAATAGATGGTCTTTACCTCAATATAATAAAGGCCATTTATGGCAAACCAACAGCCAGCATCATACTAAATGGACAAAAGTTGAAAGTCTTTACTTTAAAATCAGGCACAAGACAAGGATGTCCTTTATCACCACTCCTATTTAATTTAGTACTGGAAGTACTAGTCAGAGCAATTAGACAAGAGAGAGAAATAAAAGGGGTAAAGATAGGAAAAGAAGAAGTTAAATTATCACTGTTTGCAGATGACATGATATTCTGCATAGAAGACACTCTAAACTCCATTGAAAGACTCTTAGATACAATAAATAATTTCAATAATGTAGCTGGATACAAAATCGATACTTAGAAATCAATAGCATTCCTATACACTAACAACAAAATCACAGAGAGGGAAATAAGAGAAACCACACTCTTCACATTAGCCAACAAAATAAATGAAATATTTAGGAATTACTCTTATGAAAGAAGTGAAAGACTTATACAGTGAAAATTATAATACACTTTAAAAAGTAATTGAAGATGATCTCAGAAAATGGAAGAACACCCCTTGCTTGTGGATAGGAAGAACAAACATTGTGAAAATGGCCATTCTCCCAAAACTGCAATACAGATTCAATGCAATCCCAATAAAAATACCATCAACATACCTTATAAATATAAAGAAATCTCTCCTCAAATTCATCTGGAACCAGAAGAGACCTAGAATAGCAAAGGCAATTCTAAGCAGCAAAGGCAAGGCTGGAGGCATCACAGTCCCTGACTTCAAGTTATACTACAAAGCAACAGTAATAAAATCAACATGGTACTGGAATCAAAACAGAGTTGAAGATCAATGGAATAGATTGGAAGATACAACCACAACTACAAACACACTCAACCACCTTATCTTTGATAAGGGAGCCAAGCAGGTTCACTGGAAGAACAACAGTCTCTTTAATAAATGATGCTGGAAAAACTGGCTCTCCATTTGCCGAAAACTAAAGCTAGACCCATTGTCTATCACCATGTACTAAATTAAAATCTAAATGGGTCAAAAATCTGAATATTAAAACAGAAACACTAAATCTATTGGAAGACAAATTGGGTAGAAACCTTAAAGACATAGGAGTAGGTAGAGAATTCATGAACAGGACTCAAACCACATGGGAAATACTTCCCAGAATCAATAACTGGGACCACTTCTTATTAAAAAGTTTCTGCATGTCAAAAGAAATCTCCAGCATAGTGAAAAGAAAACCCACAAACTGGAAAAAGATTTTAGTGAACTCTCTCTCAGACAAGGGACTCTTGTCTAAAACATATAAAGAATTAAAAAAACTCAGACCTCCAAAATTCAAAGATCCAATCCAAAAATGGGCATCTGAGATGAATACGCACTTCTCAGATGAAGAAATGCAAATGGCAAATAAATACATGAAAAAAATGCTCATCATCATTGGTCATTAGAGAAATGCAAATTAAAACCACACTGAGATACCATCTCACTCCTGAACGAATGGCCAGGATCAAGAAAACCAACAACAAATGCTGGATAGGCTGTGGGAAAAAAGAACTGTCCTACACTGTTGGTGGGAGTGTAGACTGGTACAACCATTGTGGAGGTCAGTCTGGAGACTTCTCAAAAAGCTGGGATTGGAAGTCCCATATATTCCAGCTATTCCACTTCTAGGCATATTCCCAGAAGAACTGAAAGCATCATACCACAGTGATATATGTGCACCTATGTTTATAGCAGCACAATTTGCAATCGCCCGATCTTGGAAACAACCCAAGTGTCCATCAACTGAGGAGTGGATAAAAAAGCTGTGGTAGGGGCTGGGGGTTTAGCTCAGCGGCATAAGGGCCTGCCTTGCAAGCAGGCAGTCGTGAGTTCAATTCCTGGTACCGATAAAAATGAAAAAGACCAAAAAAAAAAAAAAAAAAGCTGTGGTATTTCTATACAATGGAGTGTTACTCAGCTATAAAGAAGGATCACATTGAGATATTTATCAATAAATGGGGGCAGCTTTAGACCACACTCATAAGTGAAATAAATCAGTCTCGCATGTGTGAATATCGAATAGTTTCCCTAATGTATGTAATGATTCAAATATATAAAAGTATGTGTTAATCATGATTCCCCATTATGTGGCCTTGAAGCCTGATAAAGTTTTCACTTATTAATTCGAATGGTTTTATTCTGGGCTGCTTGATAGTATTGCCTGTGATGAAATGAACAGCCATTTTGAAAAAAAAATATGTCATCATAATAGCTAGTGCTGATTTACTATCATCTTGTTTTGAAGCCCCACCAAACTATGGCTCTTCTGTCTCCATTGGTTTTATTATGTTGTTTCTTGCTGGATTTTATTATATGTGATATTGTAAACAAAAATTGTTATAGGCAAAGAGATAATAGAAATCATTGTTCATTTTCTGTTAGCTGGTTCTAAATACCCTACAATGCTTTCACCCACTTGAATGGTTTTACACGGACCTGATATGTTTGAAGCTATAGTATATGAAGTTATATTCAAATATTTCAAGGAAAAAGACAGTATGGTAACTACTATTAAGTCGGGTTATTTGATGGTGAAGCACTAGGTTGCTGCAATTGTCATGCTTTGAGCTGTATTGTTATGTTGTTATGTCCTCTTTTATCTCAATCTCTCCCTTATTCGTTAAAAAATTACTTAATTATTTTCATGGTTTTGTTTTAATTAAGGGGAAAATCAAAAAATTGGCAGGATATATTATAGTAACTTTTTTGATTTCCCATTAACTTGATTTGAAATCCTGTAACACTCCCATTATCTTGGTTTGACTGATTAGACTTTGTTCCATTCTGTATGATAGTATCAAGTTTGAGGGTATAGGCAACTACTTTGAAGGCAATAAGATTCACTATGATGCCCATTGTGGTTTGACTACTATCTTCTTTGGAAGTCCTGTAATGTTTACGAGGTTTAGGTTTTATTGGTCTTGTTGTCTACTGTTTTGTTTAACTTTATAATACCTAATGAGATAGACAATTCTTTTTAAGGAAGCAAGAGGCATTATGGAAACCATAGTTGATAACCTTGTACTCTGTTTTTACATCATGAGCTATGTCTATCCTTGGTTTTGACTGACAGCTTTGTTTTGCCATATTTGACTTTATTCTCTTCCAAAAAAAAGTAATAAGAACTACGGAGTAACAAATCCCAAAATGTGTAAATTTTGTTGTAAAAAAGAAAGGAAAAAATTGCTCTAAAGGATACAACTGCAAGTGTGTTTAGCAGTGTAAAATAGATGACCATATTAATGGTTTTGGTTGGATCATTGAACACAACTGTTTGCAGTCTCGCTGTTTGAATGTCCACTTTGTATGCTTTGATCCTGTGACTTGAGCAACTATCTCTAAAATGATAATGTGTAATCTAATAACTGGTGATTTCTTACTGTTTTTTATGTAGTTCTGTATTACTTGTACCCTTACACCACTTTGTTTTGTTTCTTCTCTTTTTCCTTTTAAATAAAATAAAAACATAAAAAAAAGATTTTTTCCTGTTAACTCAAATGTATGAGGTGACAATCTTATGGTAAGTTGATGGATGCTAGGAATTCATATAAGACCTTTCTAAGTACCTCAAATATTGGAGTTCAGAAGTTATCATGAGCAAATAGTGATGCCTGGATAATGTACTGTAAGGATGCACACATTGTCAATTGGTTGACCCCTAGCACGCAGTCCTATTAAAGATGTACATGTCACATATGTATATGTGCATTATTTCTCTTGTTTTATCAGGCAATATAGTCATCTTCTCTTCTCAGCAGAACTGGGCTTTTGCAGTAGCTACTGTATCACCTATAGGGCTATTTTTTCTGAGATATTCTTAAGCTACTAGAATGAAGCACTGAAATAAGTCTTATGGCATAGGAACAGAGAAAAATTTGTATTGTTTTGTAGGCATGAAACTGGGGCACCAGTCATCCTAAAGGTCAAAGGCCTACCTGTGAAGAAGCACCCAAATCAAGTATGACTGTCAGTCTTGGCACAGGGGCCATGGAGGCCACCATTCTGCAGGTCTTCTCAAGGGACACAGGCTGGTATCTGAGTAGAAGCAGAAGTAGGAAGAATGGAACACTTGTGCCACACATATGTTGCCTTTGCTTGTTCTCTCTCAAAAATAAACCTTTTTCTTTCTGAGATGTGTACAACTTTTTAAAAAATTATTTTATTAGTAAAGAACGCAGAATGTATTAATATGAAAAGTTACAAGTGGTTTCAAATTTTAACTAAGTAAAACATCACACT
This sequence comes from Cavia porcellus, assembly GCF_034190915.1. NCBI lineage: Eukaryota > Metazoa > Chordata > Mammalia > Rodentia > Caviidae > Cavia > Cavia porcellus. The sequence continues at coordinate 4,949,666 of NW_026947486.1, read as the reverse complement.
AACTCAAGTCAATTCTTAGTATTAGCCATTGTCTTTCTTTCTTTTCACCTAGCAAGTACTTTTTCCATAAACTATATTTGCTTCTTTATCAACCCCATTCCATTCCACTCCATTCCACCCCATTCCACTTCATCCTATCCCAGTCCTCTTCTGAAACAGCTGGAATTCTTTTAGCTCCTGTGTTCACTTAAACATTACCTTCACCAAGTTTTTTTTCTGTTCTGTTGTCAGTCATGCAGTGATTAAGAGAAAAACCTATGAAATCACATAAATTCAAACTTGAATCTTGGTCCCACTAGTTAACACATAGTCAACTAATTCAACTTCCCTAGGCCTTTAAATTAAGAACAGTGCCTAGGCAATAGAGCTACCTCAGGGATTTAAAAAGCACTCTGTGTAATGTGCTGGATAGTGTCAGGTACATGGCACACACTCGGTTAATGTTAATATTTTACATTCTCACTATGCCCCTTCAACTTGTTTCATTTCTTATGAGTAAATTTTCTTACTTTCTGTGATGAAATTATTGCACAAGAGAATCAAGTTAGCATATCTCTTCTCTCTGACCACATAGCTGCAGCAATGTCCATGTACTGAACCCTCAGTCAGATGACCTCTCCTGAATACCTTGTTGTGACTTAAGTGTTGAGTTTAAGTTACAAAATCAGGCCAGCAAGATATGAGAAACTATGAGGAAAGTGAATTCCTGTTAAAGAGGCATGAATGGTGGCTAATGACCAATATTCTCAAAAAGGAGTGTTTGTTAATACAGGTTTTCACTAAATTGAGCCAATGTCTTTTTATTTCTGAAAAAGATATAGTAAATGTTTGTTACTAGTATTCAAAGTTTTGACTACTAGTGCATTTCTTTGTGTTACTTAGGCCTATTTTGAAAATTTCTGATGTTTTTAAGTAAAATTATCAGCATAATGATAAAAATTGGCTTAAATATAGCCCCAGAAATCCACAGTAAAGTAGGTTTCATGTGACTGTCTGTGTAGGAATCAGCCTGAAAAGGAAATGGACAGGATAAACATGAATCTCACCTGCTACATTCTGTGATATGAGACCTATCTACAGGCAAATTAGTTTCCTACGCAGCAGCATACCAGCAAACATCCACATAAACTTCCTAGAAATGATAGGAGAGTTCAAATTAAAATAAAACCATCTATGTAGAGAGGTTTATGAGACTGATGAGTATGTTATTTAGAGGCCAATTCCACAAAGTCTGCTGGCTAAGTAATTAGAACAATAGTTACCCTGACCTCTCTTCCTCTCTGACTTAGCTCACACAATTTGTCTACTCAAACAGACCTGTCAACTAATATTTTTCTTACCAAATACAACTCAGTCTATTCTAGGACATAACCTTTTTATCAAATTAGTATCAACATCAGTATCATGATCCATTTCTTCTAAGAGCATATCGTTTAAAAGCATCGGGAAACATTTGCTGTAACTCAGTCAAAAAGGCAGAAAGATAATAAGTTTGAGGTACATTCATTCATTCATATAATTTATCATTCCAAAATGACTTTCAGGGAGACACTTATATTAAACTTTGTTCCAAGGCTTTGAAATAGAATGAGTGAGACAGAAATAGTTTCAACTCTAATACTTATTTCCTATGGTGATAGAAAATAAACAAAATAAGTAAGTAAAATATAAAATATAATGATGAGTGATGGCTGGATAAAAATAATCAGTAAAGAAGGAAATGTTTGTGTTTTAAGGCAAATATATAGAGATATAGGCATATTGATATATCTAACATTAGTAATACTACTGTTAACATTGGTAAAAATAAAAATATGAACCCTAGACAGGCATGCTGCTGAACATCTGTAATTCCAGCACTTCAGAGGCTGAGGCAGGAGAATCACTGTGAGTTCAAGACCAGCCTGTGCTACTTACTTCAAGGTCAGCCTGAACTGTAGAGCAAGACCCTGTCTCAAAATAAATGGGATTCTCAAAGAATCTAAATGCACCAGAGAAGTAAAGTCTATTAACTGTCAGAAAAGATATTGGATTAAGACAGAAAAAAATAAAAGCATTTAAGGGTAGCTCTATAAACCTTGTAATTAAAAGAGGAAGAAATGTCAAGGAAGTACTGTATACAAAATCAGATTGAAGACAGAAAAGATAATTAAGGATAATTGGATAGCCATTTCTTACAGAGTCTAAGCAAAACACTAGAGAAGCACATTTTGCAGCACTCAATCAAAATAAACTCAATTCCTAAGCAATATTCTCCTTCAGACAGGACCTTTGATAAGCATGTTAGTCTGACAGAAGTCAACTCATCTTGAAAGAGACCTACATTTAAAAGGAAGGGGGTGATTATGGTAGCAATGTCAATGGTATTATTTAAATTACTTAATAACCAGTGTTGTAGCTGAGTTTAGATAGAATGGAGATAGGCTTAATACTGGAAAGAGTTTTAGAGGACAGTGTTAGGTATTCCTACTTAGTTCTTTGGTGGATCCCATGAGAATGAGAAGGGCATATCTGAGGCATTGAAACTGATGTCTGGGAGCATAATGCAATAGCTGTTAATTCATCTGGTACTTCAACAAACAATATATTCATACAGTGTCCTTAACTGTCCAGTATTCTAAGTCAGTGTCCTATGGGGTTAGCATTGATGGCAAAAAGTTCCTTTGGCCATTAATCATGTTTTGGTACAGGTGAGGAGTACAGTAACATTGTTAGAATACGGAGTGAGTCAACCAACTTGCTTACACACTATATCTATGGAACACTTTTTTTTTCTTGATTCTTCCACAGTAAAATGAAGATGAAGGTACCTATCTTGCAAGCATACTATGAGGATCAAATGAAATATGAAAATCCTCAGCATCACAATTTCCATATGCAAGTTGTGCAGTAACCCTTGATAAATTACATTACACTGGAAGATATGATTCAACTCCATTGTACTATTTACGAGAAACTGTAGCTACAGAGATATTTGTACTTTCACTATAGTTGTCCAGTAGTTTAATAGTAAATTCATGAGAGAAGCATGTGTTTCTTATTTTCCAATTAACAGAGTCCTTAATTCTATATAATACTACGCCTCCTTTGTTCTTTTACAAAGAATTTACCATACCTCTGTTCTCATGGTGCTTATTAGGCTATGTTCATGTTAATAACATATTATTGAATAACTCATAGTAATAGTAAATAGGAAAAAATAAATATAAATGAGATTTTTACAGACATTATAAAACTTATACGGATATCCTTTTTTATTTAAAGAGAAAAACAAAACAAAACAAAGCAAGACAGTAAAAGGCTACAAGTAATACAGAATTTCAAGAGAAAAAATATACAGTAAGAATTCACTAGTAAATAGATTACATATTGTCATCTCAGAAACAGTTGTGCAGGTTACAAAATTAAAGCATAAAAAGTGAACATTAATACAGTGAGATTGCAGAGAGTTCTGTTCAGTGATCCAACAAAAACTCAGTAATATGGTTTTCTATCCTACACCCTTAAATACACTTGCAGTTATATCATTTAGATCACTTTCTTTCCTCCCTTTTTATGCTAACAATCACACATTTTGTGTTCCATTACTCCCACAGGTCTTATAACTTTTTCTTTGAAGAGGAAAAGAAAAAAATAAAACAAGAAACAAGACAAAACAAAACAGAACAACAACAACAACAAAAAAAAAACAATGTGACAAAGCAAAACAGAGTCAGTTAGAACAGGAGGGTGGACATAGTATCTAATGCAAAAAGAGATTACTAGGTGATCAACAATGGTTATCATTATGCCTCTTGTTATCCTACAAAGAGGTGCCTATAACAGCTGGTATAAAAGAATTGAACAAAACAGTACAGAACAAGACCAATAAAACCACATTGGAGATTTTACAGGACTTCCAAAGAAGATAATAGTCAAACCATAATGGGTATCATAGAGTATCTGGTTGCCTTCAAAGTGGTTGCCTATACCCTCAAATTTGATACTATTAAACAAAACAGAATATAATAAAATCAGTCAGAACAAGATGTGGAGAACAAAACAAGGGTTCAAATCAGTTTAATAGCAAAACAAAAAAGTTACTATACTATATCCCGCTATTTTTAATTTAGTTTCCCTTAATTAAAAGATACTAAGAAATAAATTAATTTAAAAAAAAGAAAAAAAGGGGGAGATTGAGATAAAAAAGAGCATATCAATAGAACAACCCAGGCCAGAAATGAACAATTTAAGCATCATCGTGTTTCACCACCAGATAGCCTGACATCAATAGTAGTTACCATAGTGTCTCTTTCCTTGAAATATTTGAGTCTAATTTCTATGCAGATATTCTTAATGAAGGGTGTTGAGGTATATGCAAACAGAAGGGAGCATAGGATATGAGACCAAAATTTCAAGAATTTCAAGAATTATATTATTTTCTGTTTGTTGTCCTCAGCAATACTTCCCAGTTATTCCCCAACTATCCAATGGATCAGGTAGGGTAATATATTTAGATGGAATACAGGAGATGTTGTCTCTAAATTGTTGCCATTGAGAGTTCTGTGACTGCATTTTTTAAACTGGCAGCTTCAAGAAGTTTATAAATAGTAACATTATGTAAATAGTCACAGCATAAAGAATACTTCCAAAGAATTAACACTATTCCTGAGTGCTAGGTACAGCAAATTTACATTTTTAAAAACTCCCAAATGTGTCATCTCACTCATTTCTTTTCATTTATTTTTCTGAATTCAATAAAAGTGTTTAAGTGTAGAGAAATCAAAGGAAAACAAACATCACATCTGGATTTTAGAAATATTCTGTCTTTGTGCCTTCTCCCCAGTGAATACATCCATTCATGAGCAGCATCATGGTAGTGGAAATATCATTCCATGGCTCATTATTGTATGTGTGCATGTGTGATGTTTCCACTTATATGTAAAATTTTCACAGTTATTAAGGCAGCAGAACATGTTCTGCCTTCCAAGAAGCAGAAAAAATTCAGTCATAACCTATCAGAAAACAACTGTCAAAGAACTATTCTAGAAATACAAAACTTTGTTTACTATGGTATTAACATTCCAAACTATGTATAGTTTATAATATTGATAGCCTACACCCTGCCACTTATTAAATCAGTTACACTTAATTTATTAGGACATTAACTTTAAGCAAAAACAATTAAGTGACAAAGTGTATGTGTGAGAGAGACAGAGACAGACACAGAGAGAGATAGAGACAATGAGAAATTTTCAAGTGGACAGTAGTTAGGAATTTTAAAATGACATGTGGGAACTCTGCTGTGTAGTTCAGGCTCTTCTTGTCCCTCTTTTTGTATCCTACAAGAAGTAAAGACAGATTACTTAAATAAGAAGCCTGCTGAGATCAGAAAGCTAATATACAATTAACAATTGGAAAGTATGTGCAAAATTAAGTAAACATCATCAATAGAAAGGTGATTGTGTGCACATCAGCGCATGCGCATGTGGAAAAACTGTGACTAGAATAAGGAATTAATTATTAACCAAGTAAAAGCATTAAGAGTTGTACTATTATAGTACAAAGTAAAATTTATCCTTAGTCCTTGACAGGGATTTAAGTAACATTTAAAATTGAATATCGGTGCTCCATTGATTGTAGATTTTTAGACTTGGTTAAGATACCTTACTTTCCTGTACCTCATTTTTTCATTAATCTACTTCACAGATTTTTGCTTCTAATTAATACATTTTTTTTCTTTCAGGCACTACTTTTAAAGGCATGTTACTTTTCATAGAAGTTGTTTAAAAGCTGCTATAAAAAGGAGATATTTTAAGTTTTGGTGTGCCTCTTGTGGAAGTCCTATAAGGAGTGGTTTAATTCCACTTTAACTACAGTTTCTTTAAGTATAGGGACTATCCCAGTTTATATTTCTTTTTATCTAGCATCCAGAATTTTATATTTTATGTAGTAGGCCCTCAAGAAAATCATGATAATTTGACTACTTTGAAGGCTTTAGCATTTGTCAAAGTAATCTGGGACTCATTTCCTTGGCTGTTTCTCCATCTAGACATGGCCCTTTCATTTGTAATGTATCATTCAATATTTAGTGTCTACACATTATTTTCTACTTCATTCTAGAAAAATTATTTTTGATATATTAGATTCTGAAATGTGACAGCATTGGCTATTGAATCCCTTTTGAAAAAAATTCTTCAGAAGGCAGAGATAAACTATTAACACTTAGGTCCAGTCAGGGAGACAGAATTTATGCTGATGCATCAAATGAAAATATAATGATCTAGTAGAATTCAGAAGAGAACACTATTTAAAATCAAGATTATAAATCACTTAGGGAGCAGCTATACGTATTTCTATTGCACATGTCATTCACCTATTTGAAATGCCTTGCTTCTACCCATACCTAACATAGCAAAAATTTGTTTCTCTTTTAATCCCATCAAAAACCACTATGTCTGGAAAGCATTTCATTCTCATTTCATCTACTCTAACATTCCAATAACACATTTCCATTATCATTATCTGTTTTACTTTGTGTTATATTCCCTATAAAATAGTTGTAATCCAACAGCTGTGTTTCATTTATTCAATGTCTAATTTAGTCCACTGTCCAGACATTTCACACCATTGACTTATGCCAAGAAAGTATAATAGGAGGTGAAGTTTATTTTTTCATGTTTATTTATTTGCTTATTTATTTTGGTTCTGGGGATCAAACTCAGGACCTCTTGCTTGTCAAGCAGGCACTTATGCCACCGAGGTAAAACCCCCTCACCTAGGAAGTGAAGTTAAAACCTGTGTAAGTACACTGATGAAATAAAGCAAATGGAATATTTTCAAAAACATGGAGTTTTCAACACACAGACACAAAATCTAGTAGTAAAATTGCCATTTTTACATGTTCATGCAAATTGGAATGTCTAAAGAAGTTTTAAAATTGATTGAGATATGTGCATTTATTAAATCATTTGCCAAAGGCAGACTTAAAATAGAAAGTGAAAATGCAGATACATTGAGTCATTTATTTTTCTTTGAACTACTGAGCCATCCAATTATTTGTAGTCAAATTCAACAGCATCCATCATACATCACAACCTCTAGATCAGTTTATTTCAATATCTAAGGAGTAGTATCTAAAAACCTTAAATATTTAAAAATTCTCTAGTAATAAGTAAAAGAAAAAATATAAATTATTGATATTATAAAATTCATATTGTGTTAGATCTTGCACTTTCTTTTTTTCTGTATTTTAATTCAACATTTATCTTATTTTTTCTCTTTCATCTCTTATAACCTCATTCACGCTTCCTTTCCTTTTTGAATGGTTTTATGTATGTATGTATATATATATATATATATATATATATATATATATATAAGCTTTGGCCACCATTAATCATTTGAATATTTTTAAAGGAGTACAAAATCAACTTTAAAGAGAATACAAATATTGCATATAAATCTATGACATAAAGAAATTTAAAAATACAGCACTAATAAAGAAACAAACAAGCTTGTGAAAATAACTTGGCAACTTATACTTCTAAACAAGATGGACAAAGATGTACTGGATTTTCTCTCTGCTGTAGTTTGGATATTGGTTGTATTCCAAAAGTATGTGTTACAGGACTTAGCCCCAGAGTAGGTAACATTTAAGAAGTCTTAGTCTTTTTAGTAGGAGATCTTAGGTAACTGAGGTTGTAAACTGGAAGAGGGTGAAAGGGAGCCAACTCTTTACTTTCTCACTTGGCTTCCTAGCTGACATAAGGTGAAGGTGCTATGCTCTCATCATATATAGGTATACAGATATGTATACATACATATATATCAGCTTACCCATAGACTCAAAAGCAAACAGAGCTCTATGAGTCAAACTACCAAAATAATGAGAAATAACAAACCTTTCCTCTTTTTAAACTTATTACCAAGGTATTTTGTTACAGTGACAGAAAGCTCAATGAAATACTTTTTACCTGATAACAATCTACATACATACAATCCCGATCTTGTCTATGTGGTAACAAAACTAAATTATAACAAGTGATACATGAAAATATGTTTTTAAAACAATTATTGTAAAGGGCAGCTATATTAGAGAGATGAGAAACAAATGAGATGAACCCTATTTTTTTTATAAAAAAAAAAAAACTTATATGTTTGCCCCCATACTAGTTACAAATGTTCCCAGGTCACAGTCTGAGAATTAAAAAGCCTAAGAAACTAGGCAGTCTAAGTTGAGAAGATAGACCTGAGTTCAAAAAGAAAGTAAGCACACTAAATATAATATTCCTGAATCAGAAAGGATTATCACACTTTTCCATTATATTTTATCGTTTTCAACTTAGTATATTTTCATGAAATAGTACTGAAGAGCCTCTCTCTCTCTCTCTCTCTCTCTCTCTCTCTCTATATATATATATATATATATATATATGTGTGTGTGTGTGTGTGTGTGTGTGTGTGTGTGTGTGTGTGTGTATGTATAATCAGTGCTCCACGATATTCAGTTAAGAAAAAAATAAACATTTTTATGTCTAAGGCTCTGTTTCAATAAACTCTGGGGGAGGGACGTGAGAAAAGATCCTTACCTCTGGCAATAAAATCCCCTGTTCTGCCAATAAATATTCATGGCTCAGTTGGAAAAATTGATATATTAGCGAATGACCACTACACAATTATGATAATAAAATATGAAACATCTAGAAATAATATTATAAGATTCTAAGACAGTTTTACAAAAAAGTGTCTTATTGACCATGCCCAGTGAACTCCAAGCACCAAGCAAGGTCCAGAATTCAGTCCTAGGCCCTGATCATGCATGCAGGTCAAATCCCAGTGAACAGGAAAACCTTGGAACTTCACTCCCAGGCAGTAAGATCACACCCTGCATCTGAAATCACCATAAGACACACGGAGGTACCTTTGGGTCTAAACAGGCCATGGCCAGGGAACTTCAAGCATCAAACAGGGTCTGGAATCCAGTCCTGGACCCTGACCACATATGCAGGTTGAATTCCAGCACATGCAGAAACCTTGGAACTATGCTCCCAGGTGGTAAGACCATGCTCTGCATCTGAAATCACCCTAGACACATGAGAGGTACACTCAGGCCTAATTAGGCTACGCCCAGTGAACTCCAAGCAGCATGCAGGGCCCAGGATCCAGTCTTGGACCCTGACCACATGCGGGTTGAATTCCAGCATACAGGAAATCCTTAGAACTTCATTCCCAGGCAGTAAGACCATGGCCTGCATCTAAAATCACCAAAGGACACATAAAGTCCCTGCAACCTCAACTGGCCCACATCCAATGAGCTCCAAGTGGCAAGCCATTGTCAGCAGTCTTCCCAGGGAACAAAAAGTGAGCCAGGTGATTCCCAGTGCACCTAGGAAACTTTAAAACATTGCTCAAAACTCAGAAATAGGCACGACTCCAGCTGACATTGAGAATGCCATGCTACCCTGGGACCTTGGCCTGTGCTGCCACGTGCTTCCTGTGTGACTCCCACTGACTCTAGGGAATGTGTGCTGCACTCGGTCTTGTGCAGGTCTGAATGTGTGCTGGCCTGTGCAGGCGCCCACTTCCTGCTTGACTCCAGTCAGCACTGAGGAACACCACACTGTCCTGGAACTTGGCCCATGCCCAGTGTACACCAGGACACAGGACATTTGCTTGACCCTCAGAGACACTCCCTACTGCCTGGACCTAATACAGCTGTTGATCTTCACCTCCCAACCTTTCTCCCAGAACCTTGGACTACAGCAAATTAACTGTGCTAGCTTGAAGAGAGATTCAGTAACTGCCTCATCCAAAACAGAAGATCTCAACAGGCTCAAGTCAGTGTGGTGAGTATGGCCCTAAAATAGTGGTATACAGTGGGTAAATAGTGCCAGTAGTAAAGCTCCCTCCAACTAACTGTAAGACCTTGGTGAATCTGACAAGAGTGTGAGTGAGTATGTCTTGTACACAGAAAACATCAGGCAGGGTGAGGAGTGTTCTAATAAGGACTCCCCCAACTTGGAGAAAATCAAAAGGGGTTATGAGACACACAGGCACACAATAAGGCCACAGTAAGGCCTCAGGTGACAGAAAGACTACAGACAGGGAGATTTGGTGACCTGGAATAAGCTGAAGATAAAGTAATAGCAGAAACTAAAAGTTGACACACACCAGTATTACTGGGCTTGTCAGCCCAGGAAGAATATAGGACTCACTCAACAGTCTCTGCAGTGGGAAGTCAGATGATTGGCCCACCTGTTAATTGTGAGACCCAGCAATTGGACAAACATCATACTTACATTAGAACCTCAAGATACACACTTGACACTAGTGGGACTGAAGGACCAAATATTAACTAGAAAGGGGAAAATGGCAAAATAATAAAGCAAAATGCAATCTCAAATATCCAGTCCAGGAGTAAGTACAGGAGACATTGAAATAGAGGACTTCAAAATTAACACACTGGAAATCTCTGAAAAGATAGTGAGTGAAATAAGTAAACAACTCCATGAGACTATCAAAGAAATCAAATTACAAGTACTCTCTGATGTAAAGATAGAATAACAACCTTAGTAAAGGAGTTTCTCAGGGCAGCTAAAGAATAAATATATAAAACAGTACAGGAGCATGGAAAACTGATTGAAACTTTGAATAAGCAATGCACAAAACAAGCAGAATTCATGAAACAAACTCAAAGAGACGTGCAAGAAACAAAAAAAAATCTATTCAAAGCTGGTGAAACCATTTAAATGAAGCTGAGGATAGAATTTTGAACCTTGAGGACAAGATTGCAAGTAGTGATCATAAAAGGATATAACTTTTAAAAATAACAGAGCAGCATGAAATGACAATCCAGCAGCTTCAAGATGATGCCAAGAGAAGTAATATAAGATTAATAGGCATCAGTGAAGAGGCAGGAGTCCATGCAAATGACATAACTAAAATATTCACAGAAGTAAGAGCAGAATATTTCCCAAAAAAGGGAAAAATCTGATACATAGATATGTGATGCATATAGAACATCAAACAGTCACAACCAACATAAATCTACACCCAGACATATAAAAATTAAGTTATCAGACATACAACACCAATACAGAATACTAAAAGCTGGTAGAGAAAAGACACAACTCACCTATCAAGGACAACCTATTAGAATCACAGCAGATTTCTCAGCGCAAACCCTGAAGTCAAGATGAGCTTGGAGCAAGGTATTTCAAGGCTTGAAAGAAAACAAGTTTCAACCCAGACTGATGTACCCAGAAAAACTTTCATTTAAATTTAATGGAGAAACAAGATACTTCTATGACAAAGAACAACTAAAGAAATTCATGTCCACCAAAACAACTCTAGAAAGAGTATTGAAAGACATACTAGATGGTGATAAAAATAACCACAATTCCCAAAAGAACAACAAAATGAAACCACCAGGTAGGACAAGCAATTAAATAAGGGAGAAAAAAAGCAGAAAGCACCCAACTGGAACATAACATGGCAAAGTCAAGGCAGTACATATCAGTGATATCCATAAATGTAAATGGCCTCAATTCACCTATCAAAAGATATAGGTTGACAAAACGGATCAAGAAACATGATCCCACAATATGCTGAATACAAGAAAAACATCTGACCTAAAAGAAAACTCATAGATTAAGAGTCAAAGGATAAAAAACAATATTCCATGCAACAGGAACCCTGTTCTATTTGCAGACAATATGAACTTCAAACCTAAAATGATTAAAATATATAAAGAAGGTCACTACATACCGGTTAGTGGAAAAATTCAAGTGGAAGACATAACAGTTATAAATATATATGCACCAAATACAGGAGCACATAACTATATGGCACAGATACTAATGGACATGAAAAACCAAATACACAAGAACACAATTATAACAGGATAACTTAACAACCCATTGTCCCAAAGAGATAGATCAACTAGAGAAAATGTCAGCAAAGAAATAATAGAATTGAACCATACCTGTGAGCAACTGGACTTAGTAGATGTTTACAGTGTTCCACTCAACCACATCAGAATACATATTCTCAGTTGCACATGGGATATTATTAAAAATAGACCATATATTATCCCATAAAACATTCTTAAGTAAATGCACAGGTATTGAAATTATCCCATGTGTAATATCTGACCAGAGCACAGTAAAATTGGAATTAATGGCAAAAAATTGTAAAACCTGCATAAACACATGGAAATTAAATAACATTTTGAACAATAAGGGGGATACAGATCAAATTAAAGAAGAAATAAAAAACACAACTCAATGAAAATGAAGAAACAAAATACTGCAATCTGTGGGATACAATGAAAACAGTCTTAAGAGGGAAATAAATATATAGCAATAAGTTGTCATATCAAGAAACTGAACAAGCATAAATAACCTAATGCTTCCTCTCAAGTTTCTAGAAAAAGAAGAGCAAGTTAAACCCAAAACTCATAGAAGAGAGGAAATTATAAGGATTAGAGCAGAAATGAACGCAATTGAAACTAAAAAAAAAAAAAAAGTACAAAGAATTAATGAAACAAAAAACTGGTTTTTTGAGAGAATAAACAAAAGCTAACATTAAAAGAAAAAGAAAGAAGAAACTCAAATCCATTCAATAAGGACTAAAATGGGGAAATTACTAAACATCCCATGGAAATTCAAAATATCATGAATATCTACTTTGAAAATTTCTACTCACATAGAGTGGAAAACACGGAGGAAGTGGACAGATTTCTAGGAACATATGAACTACCAAAGCTCAACCAAGAAGATATAGGAATTTTGAATAACCCAATATCAGCTATTGACATTGAAAACATAACTTAAAAATTACTAACAAAGAAAAGTCCAGGTCCTGATGGATTCACAGCTGAATTTTATGAGAAATTTAGAGAGGATTTGATACCAATACTTGTTAAACTCCAGTGAAGTTGAAAAGGTAGCAATCCTCCCTAAATCATTCCTGGAGGCAAGTATTACTCTCATATCAAAACCAGAGAAAGACCCAACCAAAAAGGAGAGCTATAGGCCATTCTCATTAATCAACATTGATCCAAAGATTCTCAATTAAATACTGGCAAATAGAATGCAGCAAATCATCAAGAAGATTATACATCATGACCAAGTGGGATTCATCTCAAGAATGCAAGAATCGTTTAACATACACAAATCAATAAATTTATTACACCACTTCAACAGAGCCAGAAACAAAAACCATATGGTAATCTCAATAGATGCAGAAAAAGCTTTCAATAAAGTCCAAAACATGTTCATGACAAAAGCCCTTCAGAAACTCAGAATACACAGTGTCTACCTCAATCTTATAAAGGTCATCTATAACAAACCAACAGCCAAAATTTTATTAAATGGAAAAAAACTGAAAGCCTTCATTCTAAAATCAGAGATAACACAAGAGTGTGCACTATCACCAGTGCTACTCAATATAGTTCTGGAAATATTAGCCAGAGCAATCAGAAAAGAGAATGAAATAAAAGGAATAAAGATAGGAAAGGAAGAAATAAAATTATCACCATTTGCAGATAACATGATACTCTATATAGAAGACCCAAAAAGCTCCATTAAAAGACTACTGGAAATAATAAATTCAGCACTGTAGCTTGATACAAATTCAACAAGCAAAGATCAATAGCATTCCTTTACACAAACAAAAAACTCACCAAGTGAGAAATTATGGAAATATCGCCCTTCACAATAGCATTGCAAAAAAAAAAAAAAAAAACGAAATACTTAGGAATCAACCTAAGAACATAAAAAGACTATATGCTGAAAATTACACTAAACTAAAAATGGAGATTGAAGAAGACATAAGAAACTGGAAGGCTATTAATTGCTCTTGGCTAGAAAGAACAAACGTGAAAATAGCCATATTGCCAAAACTGTTGTACAGATTGAATGCAATCTCAATCAAAATAGCATTAGTATACCTCACAGATATAGAGAAATCACTCCTAAAATTCATTTGGAAATAGAAGAAACCTGGAATAGCAAAAACAATTCTGGGCAACAAAGGTAAGACAGGAGGCATCTCAATTCCTGACTGGAAACTATACTACAAAGCCATAGTGATATTTTTTTATCTTTTTCAATTTTATTGGTACCAGTATAGAAATCACAACTGCACACTTGCAAGGCAGGCACTTATGCCGCTGAGCTAAATCCCTAGCCCCAAAGCCATAGTGATAAAATCAGCATGGTACTGAAGATAGACCTGAGGAATAATAAAAAAGATTAGAAGATGCAAACACAACTACAAAGACACTCAGCCACCTGATATTTGACAAAGGTGCTAAATAGGTTCACTGGAATAGGGATAGCCTCTTTAATAACAGGTGTTGGAAAAATTGGCTTTCCACATGCCAAAGACTGAAACTAGATCCATGCCTATCAACATGCACAAATCTAAAGTCTAATTGGATCAATGAGCTAAATATTAAAACAGAAACACTAGGGGCTGGGGATTTAGCTCCGCGGCATAAGCACCTGCCTTACAAGCAGGTGGTTGTGAGTTCAATCCCTGGTACCAATAAATAAATAAATAAATAAATAAATAAATAAATAACATAGAACATAAAACAGAATCACTAAATATACTGGAAGACAAGGTAGGTAAAAGTCTTGGAGACATAGGGGTAAGCAGAGAATTCATGAACAATATGCAAACTGCACAGGAAACACTTCAAAGAATCAACAACTGGCATCTCGTATTATTGAAATTTTTCTGCACTTCAAAGGACATCACCAACATAGTGAAAAGAAAACCCACTTAATGGAAAAGAATTTTAGCCAGCAGCTTCTCAGACAAAGGACATATATCCAGAACATATAAAGAATTGAAAAATATTTCAAACTCCCAAAATCAAAGATCCTCTCTATAAATGGGCATCTAAGATGAACACACAGTTCTTAGAAGAAAATATGCAAATGGCAAATAAATACATGAAGAAATGTTCATCATCACTGGTCATTTGCAAAATGCAAATTAAAGCAGCATTGAGATTTCATCTCACTCTGGAAAAAATAGCTTCCATAAAAAATCAACTGATAACAAATGTTGGCGAGGCTGTGGGGAAAAAAAAAGAAACACTGCTCCACTGTTGTTGGAGGTGTAAACTGGTGCAACCACTATGTAAATCAGTATGAAAAATTCTCAGAAGACCATAATTGGAAGTTCCATTCAATTCAGTTATTCCCCTCCAGGGTATTTTCTCAGAAAAAGTGGAAAAGTCATACCACAGTGAATGATATGAATATTCCATATTCATAGCAGCACAATTTGTAATAGCTAAATCTTGGAAGTTCCATTCAATTCAGTTATTCCCCTACTGGGTATTTTCCCAGAAAAAGTGAAAAAGTCATATCACAGTGAATGATATGAATATTCCATATTCATAGCAGCACAATTTGTAATAGCTAAATCTTGGAAGCAACCAAGATGCCCATCACCTGCATAGTGGATGAAAAAAAAGTGCGGTATTTTTATACAATGGAACATTACTCAGCTGTAACAAAGGATGAGGCTTTCATAGACAAATGGAGACAACTAGAGGCTATCCTCTTTAGTGAAATAAATATGAATCATATTTATAAATATCATATTGTGTCTCTAGTGTAAAAAGAAATAAGAAATGGAATAATCAAACTCAAAATAGTAATTTCTATTGTAAAAAAGAGAGGAAAATAAAATGCTCTAAAGAATATAACTGCATGCATGTTTAAGTGTATAGGATTGATAACCACATTACTAAGTTTTTGTTGCATAGTTTAACAGAACAGTTGCAGCCTTGCTGTTTGAATATTCACTTTGTATGCTTTAATTTTGTAACTTAAACAAGTATTTCTAAGGGGACAATATGTAATTTGTCAGCTAGTGATTCGTTACTGCTTATTTTTTAGAAATTATGTATTATTCCTACCCTTTTTCTGTTTTATTTTTTCTTTCAATAAAAAATAAAATGCCTTATTGTTTCATATTATACTAAAATAAAAATTATAAATCCTTATCATTTTTCTTGTTTTATCACAAAAACTGTCTTATTTAGAAGTAGTTTCATGCATCATGATAATAATTTCATCTGGTTATAGGAACTGTTTTGAAATTACAAAATGCATTGTAATAAACAAGTGAGAACCCCCTCAAATTTCTTCATATTGCACTTATTGAAAAAAAAAAGATGATAGCTACTAATTTACCTTGACATAAGCTTGGCATTAGACAATACAATGAACAGAAGAATGATACTTGATGAAAGGATTTATTTTTAAAAAAGATTTAAGTGTGCTGTGTTTCATCTCAATTCAATTCAAATGAGAAGAGCTCCAAGATCACTAGGGAGAGTTTTCACTATGTTTCCAAGAGCTTTAGTAATTAAAGTACGGGCATTTTATTTATGCTTTGGATAAATCTGTGGCTGGTGATTCCCCCTTATTTTTTTATTTAAAGAGGAAAAGAAAGCAGTAAAAGGGTACAAGTAGTACAGAATTTCAAGAAAAAAATATACAGTAAGAAATCTCTAGTTGATAGATTACATATTGTCATCTTAGAAACAGTTGTCCAAATTACAAAATTAAAGCATACAAAGTGGACATTCATACAGTGAGATTGCAGACAGTTCTGTTCAGCGACCCAACAAAAACTCAGTAATATAGTTTTCTATCCTACACACTTAAATTTACATGCAGTTATATACTTTAGGACACTTTCTTTTCCTCTCTTTTTTACAATAACAATTACACTTTTTGGGTTTTATTACTCCCATAGTTCTTATTACTTTTTTTTTTGAAGAGAATAAAACCAAATGTGACAAAACAAAACAGAGTCAGTTAGAACGGAAGGATGGACACAGTATATGATGAAAAAATAGAATACCAGGTGATCAAAAATTATTACCATTATGCCTCTTGCTACCTTGAAATGAGTTGCCCATATCATCAGGTATAACATAATTGAACAAAACCATACATAACAAGACAATAAAACCTACACTGGAGACCTTACAGGACTTCAAAAGAAGATAATAGTCAAACCATAATGGGCATCATAGTAAATCTTATTGCCTTCAAAGTGGTTGTCTATACCCTCAAACTTGATACTATCAAACAAAACAAGTATAGCAAAATCAGACAGAACAAGATAGGGAGAGCAATACTGGGGTTCAAATCAGGTTAATAGGAAAACAAAAAAGTTACTGTAATATATCCCACTATTTTTAATTTAGTTTTCACTTAATTAAAAAATAAGAAAAAAATTAATTTTAAAAAGTGGGAGATTGAGATAAAAGAGGACATAGTAGCAGAACAACACAGGTCAGAACCTAACAATATAAGCATCATTGTGTTTCACCACCAGATAACCTGACATAGTAGTAGTCACCATAGTGTCTCTTTCCTTGAATTATTTGAGTATAACTTCATATACTATAGCATCAAACATATTAAGACAGTGTGAAGCCATTCAAGAGAATGTCAGAATTACAGGGTATTTAGAACCAGCTAACAGAAAGTGAACAACAGTTTCTATATTATCTCTTTGCCTATAAAAACTTTTGTTTATACTATCACATGTAGTAAAATATAATAAGATACAACATGTTAAAAACCATGGAAATGGACAAAAAACAGCTTGATGGAACTTCAAAACAAATGATATTAAATCAGCACTAGCTATTATGCTGTATTGTTTTCTTTGAAATTGCTATTTGTACTATCACAGACAATAAAATCGAACAACCCAGATTAAAACCATTCGAATTAGTGAGGGAAAACATTATATGGCTTCAAACCAGTATGACTGGGAATCATGATTACTATGTACTTTTATGTATTCTTATCATTTCTTACACTAGGGAAACTATTCGGTATTTATATATGTGAGTTTGATTTATTTCACTTATGAGTATGGTCTCAAGCTGCGACCATTTATTTATAAATGTCTCAATGTGATCATTCTGTATAGCTGAGTAGTACTCCATTGTATAAAAATACCACAACTTTTTATCCATTCCTCAGTTGATGGACACTTAGGTTGTTTCCAAGATCTGGCTATTACAAATTGTGCTGCTATAAACATGGGTGCACACATATCATTGTGGGATGATGCTTTTAGTTCTTCTGGGAATATGCCTAGAAGGGGAATAGCTGGGTCAAATGGGATTTCAAGTCCCAGCTTTCTGAGAAATATCCAAACTGATGTCCACAATGGTTGCAGTAGTCTACACTCCCACCAACAGTGCAGGAGAGTTCCTTTTTCCCCACAGCCTCTCCAGCATTTGTTGTTGGTGGTTTTCTTGATTTTGGCCATTCTTTGAGGAGTGACATGAAATCTCAGGGTGGTTTTAATTTGCATTTCTCTAATGACTAATGATGAACATTTTTTCACATATTTATTGCTGTTTGTATTTCTTCATCTGAAAATTGTTTATTCATTTCAGAAGGCCATTTTTGGATTGGGTCTTTGAATTTTGGGGGTCTGATTTTTTTTTAATTCTTTATATGTTTTAGACAGAAGTCCTTTGTCTGAGGGGCTGTCCCCTAAGATTTTTTCCCCAGTTTGTGGGTTTTCTTTTCACTATGTTGATTTCTTTTGACGTGTAGAAACTTTTTAATAACAGGTGATCCTAGTTATTGCTTGTGGGAAATATTTCCCGTGCGGTTTGAGCCTTGTTCATGAATTCTTTACCTACTCCTACGTCTTCAAGGTTTTTACTCAATTTGTCTTCCAATAGATTTAGTGTTTCTGTTTGAATATTTAGATCTTTGATCCATTTAGTATTTATTTTATTACATGGTGATTGGCAAGGGTCTAGTTTTAGTTATGGCATATGGAGAGCCAGTGATCGCAACACCGTTTGTTAAAGAGACTATCATTCTTCCAGTGAACATGTTTGGCCCCTTTAACAAAAATAAGGTGGTTGAGTGTGTTTGTAGTTGTGGTTGTATCTTCTAACCTATTCCACTGATCTTCGGCTCTGTTTTGATTCCAGGACCATGTTGATTTTACTACAGTCGCTTTGAGGTATAACTTCAAGTCAGGGATTGTGATGCCTCCTGTCTTGCCTTTGCTGCTTAGAACTGTCCTTACTATTCTAGGTCTCTTCTCACTGAAGATGAATTTTAGGAGTGATTTCTCAAGATCTATGAGGCATGTTGCTGGTATTTTTATCGGGATATCTTTGACTATGTATAATAGTTTTGGGAGAATGATCATTTTCACAATATTTATTCTTCCTATCCATGAGCAAGGGATGTCTTTCCATTTTCTGAGATCATCTTCAATTTCATTGTTCAGTGTATTATAATTTCCCTGTATAGGTCTTTCACTTATTTTGTGAGAGTAATTCCTGAATACTTCATTTTTTATGGTTGCTAGTGTGAAGGGTGTGGCTTCTCTTATTTCTCTCTCTGTGATCTTGTTTTTAGTGTATAGGAATGCTTTTGATTTTTGAGTAGCTACAATGCTGAAATTATTTATTATATCTAGAAGTCTTTCAATGGGGATTTGGGTGTCTTCTATATAAAGTATCATGTCAAATGCAAATAATGATAATTTAACTTATTCTCTTCTTATCTTTACCCCTTTTATTTCTCTCTCTTGTCTAATTGCTCTGGCTAGCATTTCCAGTATTATACTAAATGGGAGCAGTGATTAGGGACATCCTAGTCTTGGGCCTGATTTTAAGATAAAAGCCTTCAGTTTTTGGCCATTTCATACGATACTGGCTGTTGGTTTGTCATAGATGGCCTTTATTATATTGAGGTAAAGACTATCTATTCCAATTTTCTGTAAGGTTCTTATCATAAATGAATGTTGGACCTTATCAAAAACTTTTTCTGCATTTATGGAAATGATCATTTGATTCTTACATTTGTCTTTATTAATATGGTGGATTACATTTATTGATTTACGTATGTTGAACCATCCCTGCATGCCTGGGATGAATCCAACTTTGTTATGGTGTATGATCTTCTTGATGATTTGCTGCATCCTATTTGCCAATATTTTATTGAGAATTTTTGCATCTGTGTTCATTAAGGTTATTGGTCTGTAGTTCTCTTTTTCAGTTGGGTCATTCTCATGTTTTGGTACTAGAGTAACACTTGCTTCTAGGAACAGTTTAGGAAGTATTGCTTCACTTTCAATTTCATTAAAGAGTTTGAGGAGTGTTGGTTAAGTCTTCTTTGCATTCCTTGTAGAACTCTGCAAGTGGGCTTTTCTTTGTAGGTAAGGATTTAATTATGTTTTCAATTTCATTAATAGAAATCGGGTTATTCAGCAGTTTTACATCTTCATGACCTAGCTTTGGTACTTCATATGTTTCTAGGAATCTATTTCCTCTGTGTTATCAAACCTTTGAGAGTAGAGGTTTTCGAAATAGGTGTTGATGATCTTCTGTATTTCTATAGGGTCTGTAGTGATTTCACCTTGTTCATTCCTTACCACATGAATTTGAGTTTTATTTCCTTTTTTAAAAATAAGGTTGGCTAAGGCCTTGTTGATTTTATTTATTCTTTCAAAGAACCAACTCTATGACTCATTGATTTTTTTTGGATTGTTTTTTTAGTCTCTATTGCATTGATTTCTGCTCTGATTTTTATAATTTCCTCTCTTCTTTTGGCTTTGGGCTTGACTTGCTCTTCGTTTTCTAGATGTTTGAGGTGTAACATCAGGTTAATTATTTGTATTCATTCTGTTTTGCTAATGTGGGAACTCAGTGCAATAAATTTTCCTCTGAGGACAACTTTAATTGCCTCCCACAGATCCCAGTAAATTGTATTTGTGTTTTCATTTGTTTGTAGGTATTGTTTAATTTCTTCTTTAATTTCTTCTGTGAACCATTGATTACACCCGAGTGTGTTATTCAGTTTCCAAGTGTTTTTGGGATTTTTGCAGTATCTTTTATAATTAATTTCTAATTTCATAACGCTATGATCTTATAGCATGGAAGCAATAATTTCAACCTTTTGCATTTATTTAAATATGTTCTGTGAGTGAATATATGGTCTATTTTAGAGAATGACCATATACTGCTGAGAAGAATGTATATTCTCTTGTTGTTTGGTGGAATACTCTATATATGTCTATCAAGTCAATTGTTTCACAGCTGTGATTCAGTTCTTTTATTTCTTTGCTGATTTTCTGTCTGGTTGATCTGTCCATTGGTGTCAATGGTGTGTTAAAATCTCCTGTTAGAATTGTTTTGCTGTTAATTTGGTTTTTTGTTTCTGTTAATACTTGTTTTATATAGCTGGGTGCTCTGGAATTCGATGCATATATATTTAAGATAGCTCTCTTTTCCTCTTGAAGCTTTCCCCCAACCAGTATGTAGTGACCTTCTTTATCCCTTCTGATCATTATTGGTTTGAAGTTGGCATTGTCTGCAAACAGAATAGCTACTCCCATGGTTTTTGTTGGTTTTGTTGTTGTTGTTGTTGTTGTTGTTGTTGTTGTTGTTCCTGTTGCATGAGGTATTGTTTTCCATCCTTTGACTTTCAGTCTGTGAGTATCCTTTTGTTTTAGATGGGTTTCTTGTGGACAGCATACAGTTGGATTTTGTTTCTTGATCCATTCTGCCAGTCTGTTTCTTTTAATTTGTGCATTGAGACCATTTAAATTAACTGTTATAACTGTTACACATTGGTTTAGTGTTGACATGTTATCTTTCTGCTGTTGCATCTTTATCTTTTGGTTCTGTTTAATTGTCTGCTTTGTTTAGTGGTTTTTTCCTAAATGTATCTAGCCTGTCTTTCAGTATTCTTTGCAGGGTTGGCTTGGTGATCATGAAGTTTTTCAGCTGGCCTTTGTCATGGGAGTATCTTATTTCTCCATTGATTTTGAAGGATAGTTTTTCAGGGTACATCAGTCTAGTTTGGAAATAATTTTCTTTTAGGATCTTAAATACTTCACTCCATGCTTTTCTTGACTTTATTGTTTGTGCTGAGAAGTCTGCTGTGATTCTGATAGGTTTTCCTTTATAGGTGATCTGTCTTTTCTCTCTGACAGCTTTTAATATTCTATTCTTTTGTTTGTTTTCTGGGATGGTGATTATTATATGTCTGGGTGTAGTTTTATTTTGGTTATGGCTATTTGGAGTTCTATATGCTTCATTGATCTTGATATCAGTTTCAAATTTCATATTTGGGAAATTTTCAGCTATGATTTCTCGAAATATCCCTTTGACATACTTTATGTTGTCTCCTTCTTTTTCATTTATCCCTATCAACTTTATGTTGTTTCTCTTTGCATCATCTTGCAGGTGTTGAATTGTTATTTCCTGATTCCTTGTTATTTTTAAAAGATCATTCCTTTCCTGTTCACTGACTGCAATCTTGTCTTCGAGGTCTGAAATTCTATCTTCACATTCATTGAGGCAGTTTTTACAACTTTCAAAGGAATTTTTGATTCCCTTTATATCTCTTTGTATCTGCTTTATATATTCTGTTTGTTTCTTATATTGTTCATCCAGGGATTCTATCTTTTTGTTTAGTTCCTCCAATTTTTTAACTGTGTCTTCTTTAGATATGTTCAGCATCTCCTTCAATTTCTTTTATCATTTCTTCTTTTACCTGATTATTTCGAGTTTGAATTCCTTTAAGACTTCCCAAAGTTGCTTCTTTATTTCGGTTACTATTGTTTCAGGTATTTCAATTATGTGGCATGTATTTTCTTCTACGCACATGGCTCCTAGGCTTTCCTGGGATAGGCTGAATGTTTGAGATTGCATTTTGATCTTTCATTTTGTCATTTTCCTATATTTTTGAGCTTTAAGTATTGTTCCAAGCTTCCCCTGGGTGTGTTGGAAATTGTGTCTTATGTTCTGGACTCCCGGGACTCCTCTGGTAGTGTAGCTCCCTCCTTGGACAGCAAAGCCCCGGGATTAAGAGAAGGCTGTCAGGCTCCTGTCAGGTAGACCTAAAGCCTTCTCAACCTATGACATTCCCCCCTGTGGCAGCAAGGCTTCCCTCCTCAGCTGGGCTGCTCTTTCCTCCAGGTGTTGGAAGTAGTGCTGGAGCTCTCCAGACAGAAAGAAGGTCGCAGTTAAGTTTGGAGCAGTTTCCAGCAGCTTGGCCCAGTTCCCTCCTTCAAGTGGGGCAGCTGCAGTGTGCCCTCCAGGTGAGACACAGTGATTGGCAAGTCTGTAACAGGGCCCCGCAGCTTGGTCCGCGTCACTGTTCCTGGCAGGAAGCTGCAGCGCATCCCCCAGGTGAGAGAACGGTCCACCAGGCTGTGCTGCCCCCTTATGAATGATGGAGCCAAGCTGTCTTCTCTGGTAGTCAACTCCTTTTTCAAAAAGTTGGGCCACTAGTGAAAGTTTCCTCAAGATGAAACAGTACCTTGACAAAGGAATCCAGTCTGAGATACAGTAGTATTTTTTACAATTTGCCCCAACCCGAATGACTGACTCAGGAAATATAAGGACTCTAAATAAAGGTTAACCAGTTAAAAACCCAAAAGTCAAGAAGTATTAACGCTTGCCAAAATGTTGAAATGGGATATCACCATAAAGACACAACTAATGGGGGAAAAGATGTCATTAGAATATTATCACTAGAGTATTGCAACAACAGATTCCAACAGACCAGCCACTTACCCAGGTTCATTATAATTAGCAAATAATTAAAGGAAGAAGCAAGTTAAGGTCTTTTTGCTGAAGCAGGCTTCCAGTACTGAACCAGGTCTGAATTTGAGGAAGCAAAATCGTCACTCTAAATAAGCTTGGTATTTGAAATAGCACCAGACTAATGTTGTCATTATGAGATGAAATCAAAATTGTTAATGCTTTAAGGAGATTAAAATATTTTTGTTGTTGTTGCTGTTTAAAAGAGTATAGAAAAACTCCAGAACACATTTTAAAGATTATATTCTGGAACAGGGAACATTTATTACACAGTAAGAATCTAAAGGGAAGTGAGGAGGAAGAATAAAAGAACAATATAGATGACCTAGTTAGTATCATAAAACTCGAAAAAGTGATAACTTCAATCTTGATCTCTTCTATGATATGCAGTTGTTCACAGATAAACTTGATAAGGAAGCAATGAACTTTCAAATTTTTGAAAATTGCTATGATGTATGTAAAAATAGTAAAATTCAATTATGTTCTTCAAAAGAGCAATTCTGAATATCAGCAGGCTCTATGTATCAAATGACTTTGATAACAGCATGCCTGTGCCTTAATCTATTTGGGCTCTGAAAATGGAAGCACCAAGTAGTTCTGAGATCTCTCTGTGTAGCAACAGTCCTGAACCAGTTGAAAGAGCAGTGTCTGTGACAAATGTGCCATTTACTGGAGTCTATATGCCACAGATGAATTTTACGGAACTTTAGGGAATGTTCATACATAGAATAAAGACAGTTCCCAAATTACCATGAAACAAGCAATTTCTCCACCATCATGCTTTAAATTTCTAGGTGATTTCCCTCTGCCCGGCAAACAGCTACCTAAACTTTAAGGAAATGTGGCAAAAAATTATTTGTAGAAGTATAATAAATCAGAGATGAAGGAAAATGTTGATTTAAGGGGAAACACATCTGAATCAGAAACCAAAGGGCTTCTATGTTAGTCTCTTGGAAAACATTCAGTTTATACTTTTCTGATACTCATCCTCTCACAGTAAAGCTTCTGTCATCGAATATTCCATAAAACTGAGATGAACTACAGGTAGTCAAAACAATTGTCTCCCTGTTGTCTTTAAATGCTTTTTTAAAAGGACAATGGAGCATATACAGTAATACTTTAGCTCATGAATGCTTGTGTTGCAAACAAAAGCATTGAGCTAAATTTTGATTTCTTTCAAAAACTCTGCATTGGATGAAAAACATGACCAGAAATATCTTCCCCACATAACACAAACACAGCCATCTCCCCCCAGTTCATAAGTCAAATTAAATTCATAAACCAAGGTACCATGTTATAATTTTACAATACTAAAACTAGATTTAGTTGGTGGTCTCTCTTACTGGGTTAATCAGCATGTGAACAACAGTCCTAACTGGTATGTGCAGCCAGGAATGCTATCATTAATTTGTTAAAAACAGTATAAGGGGGGCTGGGGATTTAGCTCAGCGGCATAAGCGCCTGCCTTGCAAGTAGGCAGTTGTGAGTTGGATCCCCAGTACCGATAAAAAAAGAAAAAGACAAAAATAAATTTAAAAAATAAAAACAGTATAAGGGATATTTGATATTGATGCACTCAGTTATTGTTTCTTAATCTGGACAAAGAAAACAGATTTTTCTCCCAAATACCATGTTGTACGAATGTTTCATTGTTCTTTTTTCTTTTCCATGTATACTTCTTATGAAAAGTTGTAGTTATTTACACACTTTCCCTATATTTTTTAATTAATTTCCTAAAGTTGGAGAATAGTCCTTGCTTCCACAAAAGGTATACTAATTAAGGCTTAATTGTCAACATGACTTTATATTGTCAGATATAGAATGGTTTTTTTCTTGAATTTTTATTCTCTCTAGTCTCCTTCCCACACCTTCTTTCACCTAAGAATATGGAGTGGTACAGTGTCTGCATATTTTGTTTAGGTATTTAGTTAGATTGTGATTTTTTTTATTGGTACATGCTGGCAGTATATATTTACATTCCTTGTGAGGAATTAGTGCATGTACAAAATACATCTTAATTCCTTTTTCTAAATCTCCATTATTTTCTCTACTTCATTCTCCTTTCTTCTCCTGATCCCCTTTCTTTGTTTTGTAAATGATTGCAGTACATAATGTTTACATTCCTTATGTGAAGTTGCTACATGCACACCCACCATGGCGTAATTCCTTTTTTCGTTCCCTTTACCTTCTCTCACAAAGCTCCCTCCATCTCTTGATCCCCTTCCCATTCAAAAAAGATCTAGCTCCCTAGTTATTATTATTTATCTTACATTTTGTTCTTTATATACACTGTGGGTTTCTCATATTAGAGAAGCTGTATGATATTTAAGCTTATGTGTTGGATTTATTTCACTTAACATTATGATCTCCAGATAGATCCATTTTCTACACAAATTTAGTCTTGTCATTTTGCTTACATAACAAAGAATAATTCAGTTTGCTAAACATTTCATGTAATTTCATCTCCTTGGAAGCTTGAACATATTTTATGTGGTAATTTTTGCTCTAAATTTTGTTTTAACTTCTAAAATTTACAATTACTTTTAAATTCAAATATTCATAACCTGGGGATCAGAATGTTATTTCCATGTGACGTTTGTAGTATCTCATGACTAGAGTCTGTTTTGTTTTATAGCAAAACATCTGTAATTTTTGTAGAGCTGTTTTATAAATAGAATGTTTTCTTATCAAAAACGCAATTTTTAAAAACATCATAATTTCACAAAAGACAAAATGAAGCACCAGAATTCATAACAATCAAACTAAAGGAGAAATATCAGGAATGAATGAAATAATAAAAGGAAATACCAGCAATCACAACTATCAAACTAAAAACCAAAATTTAGGAATGAAATAATCAAACTGTTCAGTATTAAAATAATTGGAACTGTGAATGTACTTAAATCATCTCAGTATTTCTAATCATGCAGATGCGTAACTTTTATAATTTTTAAAAGTAATCTTATTACCTTGCAGGTATTATTAAGAATAAGCCTTAGAAAACTAATGATTTATTTGAATTTCTTGGTCTTTCTCGAGACAGAGTTTCACTACATAGTTCAGGCTGGCCTTGAACTAATTTTTGTAGCCCAGGCTGACCTCGAACTCACAGTAATCCTGTCTCAGTCTCTCGAGTGCTGCAAATGATTTAATTCAATTTTAAATGATTAAGTAATTTAGTAATTTTCATTGTGTATACAACTGGAAGTTATTTGAACAAAAAATTTTTTAACATTTCGATGAAGAGAGATAAAAATATATAGATAGATATAGATATGAGTGCATCAGATATGTTTATATGTATTTTAAAAGC
Organism: Cavia porcellus; assembly: GCF_034190915.1. Lineage (NCBI taxonomy): Eukaryota > Metazoa > Chordata > Mammalia > Rodentia > Caviidae > Cavia > Cavia porcellus. Next base: position 4,922,733 of record NW_026947486.1, on the reverse strand, counting down.
ATTTTATTACCTACTTCATTGCATACAGTATGGCTATTACACTGCAAAAAGTTATAGCAGATATAGAATATAAAACTCATCCTTCCTGGAGCCTAGAGAACTATAAAGCAATAAATAGCAAATATGACCTTTATATAAATATTTTCATAGGTTGTAATGGAATTGTGAAATACTTTATAGCTGAAGTACCATAGTGTTAGCTCATTCATCAAGTAATTCCTATGCAATAGTATTAATATTAGTAGCTGGAGCTTATTTCTAAGAGTTTATACTTGCAATAGTGGGTCAATATTATAATGCCCTTAGTTTTAGCAATCCTAAACCCTTTGATAGGAATATGACTTAGAAACTTTTAACAATGCATCTGGATAATACCAACCCCTGTAAATAAGCCAAATTCTATCAAATAATTTTGAAATTTCATAATAGGAGTAGAACTTCAATTCTAATTACCATCTTAAATTAATTCTCAACACTCACTCTGTATTTCAGGACTATGCCTTTAATTCTGCTCTATGCACAAATCTAATATGGGACATGTACTCTGCTTTATGAAACCTTAAATTTTTCAAAGACAAGAAGAAATATAAACTATCATTTCACACAGAATTCCATTGGATAATATATCAATGTGCTATAGCAAAGAAAATTCAACTTGCTATGTTACATACATTTGTTCTTCAAATATGCTGATTTTGTAGCTTCAGGAGATTTTTGTTTTCAAATCAACCACGTCAGATATTGCGCTGGCCTCTTGAATATTTTCCTGAGTCCTTTCTGTTCAATTTATCAATCAAATAATAGTCCCCCAATGGTGCTTTTCTTACTAGAATTTGGAGGACGATTTAAGGTTCTTTGCTATCTATATTTATAACTACCTGAACAAGAAAAATATCAACACGAACCCATGGGAACAGGAAGTTCTTGGAAGGGGAGGAACTTATATTCATTTTTTGAAGATCTATTGATGGAATATACTTAAACTATTTAAAAGAGAGTAATGACAACATCAATACATTTATTGTGAGACCACTAGACCCTGTGATAAAACAAGGACACTTTGTCAAGTGAAACAGAGAAAGTCTGTGAACCTACATAATTTATTGTTCTGTGGACACAGATAAACTAATTATCACATAAATAAGCAGAGCCAGGGGTTATGATGAGTGGCATATGAAGGGTAACTGAGTTTGTTTTATTGAATTGTATGGGAGATTCTAATTTCAAGTGAAAACACAGGAAAACAACTGTAGAAAGTAATCATGTATGCATATCCTTAATGCTAGAATGAGCAAGGCATGGAAAGAGCAAGGAAGAAAACATACAAAGTCATCAGATATTATAGTTCCTTGGGTATTTGAGGAAATAAAGAGTCAGGAGGGATTGCTAAAAGGAGGAAGGAGAAATGGAGTGCAAAGAGTTTGTGGAGAAAAGTAGAAGACAGCTCCCAAAGGCTTTGTAAATAGATTTTAGCATCAAGATTTTATTTTATGTATAATGGGAAGTCTCTGAAAAGCTTTGGAGAGAAGACAATCCAGTTGACATTTTAACAATATGACTCCACAGTCTATTAAGAAGAGACACATAAATAGCATTTACTTTCTTAAATGTAGAAGTTTATAACACTAGAAACATATAACAAACATTAAGTGTGACAGAATTTTTAAGAAATTTATGTGACAGGAAGAATCCAAAATGTACAGTGAGAAAGGAAATTCCTATTAGAAGCATTAGCATTCTAGAATTAATTTCTTAGTAGACATTATATATATATATATATATATATATATATATATATATATATATATACCTCCCATGTAGATAAAGGTTACAATTACTCAAAAATCCTTTCCTATGTGATCATCAAAAAGAATACCTTACTTCTAACATCCTCATATATTAAAGACACATAAAATAATCCCATGGAATTTCTTAGGGCTAGAAGTATTCTAAGTCAAAAAATATTGGCGTCACTTATATTGTCGTTGCAGTCACATACTTCATTAAAACTATGTGACTATTATAATGAAGAATAAACCTTCCCATCCTTAAAATCATATAATTTATAATTCTTAAAGTTAAAATCGATTTTAATCTATTAATGGCAGCAATTTTAATTTCAGATTTTGCTCCAATGGTTGGGAAACAATTTACACAGTAACAGTAGTGCATAGTTTGTTGTAGATACCAACTCATTGGTGAATGTGAATAACTATATCATAGAGTAAATTATTGCTTTTGCAAAAAACTTTATACAGCTTAGAAGCAACTGAATTGACTACACGTATTATGAATAATGACCAGTTTGCTAAAATTACTTTTACACATTACTGCAAAAATATGCATATCAACTTCATAATATTCAGCAGAGAACTTTCTGTATCCTTTGCTTCCATTTTTGTACAGTTTTGTGTTTTCCTAGCACTTCAAACAATGTAAGTTTAAATTTTTCATAAGTTGATCTGTTACTCCAATATATTTCTTTCCTTTCAAAACCGTGGCAAAACCATTTAAATTTGAATTATCTTGGTAATTCGGGGTAAGTTACTTTGCCTTCCAATCAGTCCAAGCTCTTAATAACATATTCACATGTAATGACACATGAAATATTTTGTATTTAAGAAACTGTGCATTGAGGCTTTCTATTCTTGTTGAAATTATGTTAAAAATGCTCTCAAAAAAATACTCTCAAGTATAAAAGACATGAATGTAAATCACTATCTGGAATACTGTCTTGGTTACTTTTTCTTGTTGCTGAGACAAAATATCCAATGCCCAAAATTAGGGAAGGAAAGGTTTACTTAGCTCATAGTTTTTGGAAGTTTTTGTTCATAATCAGCTGTCTCCAAGGCAAGGTTCCATGGCAGAGAAGCAACAGAACATGGTGATGGAAGACAGAAAAAGCAACAAAATCAAAAGAGGCAAAATCGTCTTTCTGTTCTTAATATTTTACATAGGTTACTGTTGTGCTTGTGTACCATAACAAATCCCTAATTCCTACACTTCTGCAGAGCATTCACTTTTATTCTTTAAAATTGTTCATATTTGCTTCCTATAAAACAAAAACAAAAAACAAAAAACAAAAAAACCTCCTTCCTTGTTAACTATTTATTTCCAAATTAAAAGTGAAAATGGGATAAGGTCCATTTGAAATATTCCTGTTGGAGATCACTATGAAGCAGCTCTGAGCAAGATTTAAATTTTACTAATTGGCTCTTTGTGTTTATTTGTGAGTCTGTCCTAGGCCTAGGCCCCTTGCCTGGCCACGGGAGTTGATTCATAGTAAGTGAACCTCTATGAACCACTGGTCCTGGCTGAGGCCTGTAATGGCCTGTGAGGCCAGAGATACCTCAAAGAGCATGATAAAGCCACAGCTGCAGACACTTGGCTCCAACTCCAATTAACAAGGTAGAGACTGCAGCTGCAGAAATTATTCCTACAGTTTCACTTCTACCACGTCTTCATGATAAGACAGTGCTACTAAATTGACTTGATTCATGACTTGGGAATGTCCTTGAAGTGACTCCCAAGGTCCTGCTCATTGCCTGCACTTTCTTCAGTCTCTCTGACCTTTGTCCTTGGTTGTAATACAAGTGGACTGATCCAGAGAATCTGTTGTATTAATCCTCAAAGTCTCAAGCTTAATTAAAGGGTTTTGATCCTCCTGGAGCCCTTAAAAATCATACAACTTGTCTATTTTTATTTAACCTCCACCGTACACTCGTTTGGGAGATCAGGGATCTAGGTCAAAACCCAATAATTCCTTCAATATCAATAAAACAGGCCAAAATTTTAAAAATACTTTATGTCATTTTCAGGATTTGTTTTCTGAGTATATCCCACGAAATTTTTATAACACTAAACTATTGTTTTGTATTCTAAAATATATCATTTCTGCAATTACACTGATGGAAATTATAAATAAAGTTAAGATAAATCAAAGGAATATTCTGCCTGTATATGAGAAATTAGCCTTACAAAATTTGTTTTCCTTTTTTCTGCTTTATTGATGCTTGATAATAAAAATTATATATATATATTTAAGATGCATAGCACTAGATAAATAGATGGTAGACAAATACTAACTTAATAATATATGTCACCTCACCATTATTTTTCTTTGTATGTTGAGAATCTTTGCATGTGCAATCCATTCTCTTAACAAATTTCAAGTGTTCAATACATTCTTATTCAGTGCAGGTATCATGGTGTGTCTCAGTTCTCTAAAACTTATGACTGTTTATACTCTATGAACAATATCTCTTCATATTGTCTTCCTCCAACCTTAGGGAATTACCTTACTATTCTGTTTATAGAAGTTTAACTTTATTAGATTCTACATGTGAGATAGCACAATGATTATATTTCTCTATATGACTTATTTTATTTGACATAATGTTCTCAAGTTCTCTATGTTCATAGTTCATAATGTTCATAGTTCTCTATGTCCTCACTTTATCTTATCTTAAGATCTCATTTTATCTTAAGGTCTTAAAAATTTCCTCTTTTTCAAAACTGCATAATAATATTTCAGTGTATGTGTGTGTATATGTACACACATTTTCTTTATTCATCCATATCTTGACTATTGTGAGTAATGCTACTATGAACTCTGGAATAAAGCAAGTTCTTTAAGATGCTGATTTTATTTCCATTTGTTTATATGCCTAGAAGTCAAATTGCTGTATCATATGACAGTTCAGTTTTTTTTTTAATTTGTGAGAAAATTCCATGCAGTCATCCACAAAACCATAGTAATTATATACACCAAAATAAACTATAAGTGTTTCATTTTCTCCACATCCTTGTCAACACTTATTATTGCTTTTTTGTTGTATCTTTTTACTTTTATTAGTACATGTTTATAGTGTGTAATGATTATAGGCACATGGGGGATTGTCACATGTACATGAAACATTTTTATATCATTCTAACAAGTATGAGATATTGTAGTTTTGAATTTCATTTCTCTGATGATTCATGATGTTGAGAACATTTTTAAATACCTTTGGCTATTTGTACGTTTCCTTTTTTAAAAGTGTCTATTTAGGTCTTGACTACTTTTATTCATTTTCAAAGTATAGCTGGAATGGAAGATTGGAGAAGAAGTGTGTAGGAGGCTCCACTGCCCAGTTCTATCAGTGAGTTTTGGGGCTTTGAGCTGGACAGAATTGGAGAAATAGGCAGGTAAACAATGATGGCAGATGGGTAGATTTGGTTTATATTGCAAACTCAGAGTAGTGATAAAGTGAAGGAAGGGGTTAAACTGTATCTGAGGGAATGAGATCTCTTGGGTTGGAAGAGAATGTGAATCTGAGATCAATTCAGTATAGGAAAGAGAAAGATATTGATTCTAATGCCATGCATGTGATGCTTTGATAATAAAAATAGGACAAAGAGCATTTTAAATTGTGTTGATTGTTAAAAATTTTGTTACACATTAATGTTTTTAAAAATTTAATGGCTCTGTAGGGATAAAAGAATGGGATGAAATAATTGAGAAGTATTATGCACATGTAACAGCTCCACACAAGGAATGTATACAAATATGTAATAAAGAAAATGAAAATTTAAAAAAGTATTAAATGGTTTTGCAATTGGTTTTTAATCATCAAATGTTTCTCACTGAGTGAAGTACTGAGTTTGGCCCACTTGTTTAAATGAAAATTCTCTGCTTCTTTCAACTCTATTTGAGGTGAGGAAAGTACAATTACAATTTGAGCTTTATATATATGCATATGTGTGTGTGTGTGTGTGTGTGTGTGTGTGTGTGTGTGAGTAGTAGTAGTAGTAGTAGTAGCAGTGACCATTTATTTACTGAGATTTACTATAAATTGTCTTTTTGTGTAAAATATCTCTGATTACTTAAAATAATTATTACTCTGCCCATTTTACACATGATACAATTGAGATTCAGAAATATTAACTCTCTATTTCAGATCACATAACTATTAAGTGAATTGGGCCTGTTGGAAGTTTTGAACCAGTAAGTATGGTCTCAAAACGTGTTAGCTTTTTTACTCTTATCATTCTACTTCCCTGTGCATTCTGCCTTTAGAGCACAGAAAGTACCAAACAGCAAAACAAGAGGAAACAAATATTAATCTTCTCTCCTCCTTTTTCCATCATCATATTTTCCTCTCTAAATTTATTTCAAATTGAAATTAGAGAACTAATTTCTATTTACATAATATTACCTAACTTAAAATAACAAACAAATAATTACCCAGGTAATTGAATTTTATTTGATTTCATTCTTCAAACAGACACTACTTTTGAATTGGAGAGAGAAAATGCATACCAAAATGAAGAATAATCAGTTTCTGACACTGAAAGGTAAAGATATTCTTCCCCTCTTAACACAAACCACAGACCAATGTGTCTTTTTGCAAAAAAATAAATGAATAAATAAATACAATTCAGACAAAAATGAAGAAAGACATAAACCAGTGCTGAAGGCTCCATTCTCTGAATAAAAGAAGAATTTCATAGAAACATGAGACATTGTCTCCATTGATTATTTCTCTACCTGGGACAATGTTGGCAATATTCAGATTCAGTTCCCCTTGTCCTATCAGAATGCTTCTCTTGCAGTGTTCTTAGGGATTATCTATTTCTGCTGAATAACTTGCAGCAGGGCTGCTAATCAAGAGAGAAAATAAGCTGCCTTTAGTGATGAAAATTGCTTTCCAGTGACTGATTGTGCTAATCAATCTCCTGCAAGGGAAATCGGGAGTAAAAGATGACCAATAATTTCATAGTAGTGCTGCAAATATGAAGAAAAATAGCTGGTGCAAGAAGCACAGAAAAGCAACTCTTGAAAATATTTTGCAGAATTTGTTATTTAAAATATATATGCATTGTAAAACACTTCTCACAGTTTTAACATCTAGGTCTTACACTTAATCTGTAGGTAAGGACTATCCTGACTTTATTGTAGCCTGACAGTAGCTGATGATACTTCATAAGTTTGGAGGACTGTCCCTCGCCTTGCGCCTCCACATCCCACTCAGTCCCGTGCCGGGCCTGGCCTTGCCTTCGCAGTGGATGCCTGTCTTGTGCACGGAGTCGCCATTTTGCCGCTAGAGAAGCCTTCTGGAGACCTGAATGCTCTTTCTTCAGTGGCCTAGCCTGCGGTGGGGCAGGGGCTGGGTCTGGGCCAGGTAAACTGGGTGCAGAGGAGGAGCTGGGCGGATCTGGAGTGCCTGCAGAAGTCCCTTCCTTTGTCTGGAGGACTGAATACCTCTGCAAGCAGGGAGGGATCGCAGGTTCCTGAGGCACCTCAGCCTGTGGTGAGTGCCCAGCACACTCTGCCCAAATCTCAAACTGTTCCAGACCCCCCAGGCTTCTGGGTGCAGTGAAGTGGAGCAGTGGGTTAGAGGCCACTACATCCGCCTCCCCATTCCGGCTACACTTGGAGGTCTGCTGAGCTCCTGATGGGTGGGCGGGCCTACACTATCCCCCGAGCCCAGCGGCGCCTAGCCATAGGTGTGCAGAGGAGGAGCTGGGCAGATCTGGAGTGCCTGCAGAAGCCCCTTCCTTTGTCTGGAGGACTGTGGATATCTCTGCAAGCAGGGAGGGATCACAGGCTCCTGAGGCACCGCGGCCTGTGGTGAGTACCCTAACCCGGCTGCAATTGAAGAGCTGTGGAGCTTCCAAAGGGCAGGTGGGCGCACAGTGTCCCTGAGGCCCAGCTTGTCTGGAACTGCGGAGTTCTGAACAAGCAGAGGAGGGCCATTGGTTCTGCAGGCCCAATGGCTTGGGGTAGTGTGGTGTCAGAGTCTCAGTAGCTGCAAACATAGAAGGGGATTTTCAACAGATCCTGAGGAAGCTTTCAAATAACACTTGAAACACTGAAATATAGGAAAATGACAAAACAAAAGACCAAATTACAACCTCAAACCTCCAGCCCATCTCAGGAAACCCTAGGAGGAATGTATTTAGAAGAAAATATATCCCATCCACCTCATATATCAGACACAATAGCTACTGAAGTTGACAAGCAAATCCAGGAAGCTTTAAAGAAATTCAAACTCGAAATAATTTCCCAGATAAAAGAAGAAATGATAAAAGAAATGAAAGAGATTCTAAATATATCTAAAGAAAACACAGATAAAAAATTGGAGGAACTAAACAAAAAGATAGAATCCCTAGATGAGCAATATAAGAAACAAACAGAATACATAATGCAGATGCACAGAGATATACAGGAAATAAAAAACTCCACTGAAAGTTGTAAAAACCGCCTTAATGAAAGTGAAGATAGAATTTCAGACCTTGAAGACAGGATTGCAGCCAGTGAACAGGAAAGGAAAGACCTTTTAAAAATAACAAGGAATCATGAAACAACAATTCAACAACTGCAAGACGATGCAAAGAAGAATAACATAAGAATGATAGGGATTAATGAAAAAGGAGACAACATAAAGGATATCAAGAGGATATTTATAGAAGTAATAGCTGAAAATTTCCCAAGCATGAGATCAGAAACTGACATCAGGATCAGTGAAGCATATAGAACTCCAAATAGTCATAACCAAAATAAAACTACACCCAGACATATAATAATCACCATCCCAGAAATCCAACACAAGATTAGATTATTAAAAGCTGTCAGAGAAACAAGACTGATCACTTATAGAGGAAAACCTATCAGAATCACAGCAGACTTCTCATCACAAACAAGAAAGTCAAGAAGAGCATGGAGTGAAGTATTCCAGATCCTAAAGCAAAATGATTTCCAACCTAGACTGATATATCCTACAAAACTATCATTCAAAATAGATGGTGAAATACGATACTTCCATGACAAAGAACAGCTGAAGAACTTCATGAACACCAAACCAACCCTGCAAAAAATATTGAAAGACAGTTTAGATACACAAAGGAAAAAACCACTAAGCAAAGCAAATAATTAAACAGAACAGAAAGATAAAGATGCAACAGCAGAGAGATAAGATTCCTACAATTAACCAACATTTAACAGTAATAACCATTAATGTAAATTGTCTCAATGCACCAATCAAAAGAAACAGACTAGCAGAATGGATCAAGAAACAAACTCCAACCATATGCTGTTTACAGTAAACACATTTAACCCAGAAGGATACTCACAGATTGAAAGTCAAAGGATGGAAAACAATTCTTCATGCAGCAGGAATCCAAAAAAAGGCAGGAGTAGCCATTCTGTTTGCAGACAACGTGAACTTTAAACCAACAATGACCATAAAAGATAAAGAAGGTCACTACATACTCGTAAGGGGAAAACTCCAAGAGGAAGAGATAACTATCTTAAATATATACGCACCAAACTCCAGAGCACCCAGTTATATAAAACAATTATTAACAGAAATGAAAACTCAAATTATCAGTAACACAGTTGTAACAGGAGACCTTAATACGCCATTGACACCAAGGGACAGATCAACCAGACAGAAAATGAGCAAAGAAATAAGAGAACTGAATCACACCTGTGAACAAATGGGTTTGATAGACATATACAGAATGTTCCACCCAACAACATCAGAATACACATTCTTCTCAGCAGTACATGGATCATTTTCTAAAATAGACCATATATTAGCTCACAAAACATATTTAAACAAGTGCAAAAGAGCTGAAGTCACCCCTTGCACGTTATTGAATCATAGCGCACGGAAATTAGAAATTAATGATAAAAGATACGGCAAAAATCCCACAAACACATGGAAACTGAATAACACACTCTTGAGTAATCAGTGGCTCACAGAAGAAATTAAAGAAGAAATTAAACAATACCTAAAAGAAAATGAAAATGCAGATACAACTTACCGGAATCTGTGGGATGCAATGAAAGCCGTCCTGAGAGGAAAATTTATTGCACTGAGTTCCCACATCAGGAAAACAGAACGAATACAAATAAATAACTTGATGCTACACCTCAAACAGCTAGAAAAAGAAGAGCAAGTCAAGCCCAAAGCCAAAAGAAGAGAGGAAATTATAAAAATCAGAGCAGAAATCAATGCAATAGAGACTAAGAAAACAATCCAAAGAATCAACGAATCAAAGAGTTGGTTCTTTGAAAGAATAAATAAAATGGATAAGCCCCTAGCCAACCTTATTTTAAAAAGGTAAGAAAAAGCTCAAATTCATGCAATAAGAAATGAAAAAGGAGAAATCACTACAGACCCAATAGAAATATAGAAGATCATCAACACCTATTTCGAAAACCTCTACTCTCAAAAGTTTGATAACACAGAAGAAATAGACAGATTCTTAGAAGCATATGAAGTGCCAAAGCTAGATCAAGAGGATGTAAAACTGTTGAATAACCCTATCTCTGCTAATGAAATTGAAAATGTAATTAAGTCCTTACCCACCAAGAAGAGCCCAGGCCCAGATGGATTCACTGCAGAATTCTACAAGAAATACAAAGAAGACCTAATGCCGACACTCCTCAAACTTTTCCATGAAATTGAAAGGGAAGCAACCCTTGCCAAGTCATTCCTGGAAGCAAATATTACTCTAGTACCAAAACCTGAGAAAGACCCAACTAAAAAGAGAACTATAGACCGATCTCCCTAATGAACACAGATGCAAAAATCCTCAATAAAATATTGGCAAATAGGATCCAGCAAATCATCAAGAAGATTATACACCATGACCAAGTGGGATTCATCCCAGGAATGCAAGGATGGTTCAACATATGCAAATCAATAAATGTAATCCACCATATCAATAAAGCCAAAAATAAGAATCACATGATCATTTCTATAGATGCAGAAAAAGCCTTCGATAAGGTCCAACATTTATTCATGGTAAAAACTTTACAGAAAATTGGAATAGATGGTCTTTACCTCAATATAATAAAGGTCATTTATGACAAAACAACAGCCAGTATCATACTAAATGGACAAAAATTGAAAGCCTTTATTTAAAATCAGGCACAAGACAAGGATGTCCTTTATCACCACTCCTATTTAATATAGTACTGGAAGTACTAGCCAGAGCAATTAGGCAAGAAAGAGAAATAAAAGGGGTAAAGATAGGAAAAGAAGAAGTTAAGTTATCATTGTCTGCAGATGACATGGTACTCTACATAGAAGACCCCCTAAACTCCATTGAAAGACTCTTAGATACAATAAATAAATTCAGTAATGTGGCTGGATACAAAATCAATACTCAGAAATCAATAGCATCCCTATACACAAACAACAAAATCACAGAGAGGGAAATAAGAGAAACTGGATTATTCACATTATCAAGCAAAAAAATGAAATATTTAGGAATTACTCTTACGAAAGAAGTGAAAGACTTATACAGTGAAAACTATAATACACTGAAAAAGGAATTTGAAGATGATCTTAGAAAATGCAAAGACATCCCTTGCTCAAGGATAGGAAGAACAAACATTGTGAAGATGGCCATTCTCCCAAAACTCTTATACAGATTCAATGCAATCCCAATAGAAATACCATCAACATACATTATAGATCTAGAGAAATCACTCCTAAATTTCATCTGGAACCAGAAGAGACCTAGAATCGCAAAGGCAATTCTAAGCAGCAAAGACAAAGCAGGAGGCATCACAATCCTTGACTTGAAATTATACTACAAAGCAACAGTAGTAAAATCAACATGGTATTGGAATCAAAACAGAGCTGAAGATCAATGGAATAGATTAGAAGATACAACCACAACTACAAACACACTCAACCACCTTATCTTTGATAAAGGAGGCAAGCAGGTTCACTGGAAGTAAGACAATCTCTTTAATAAATGGTGCTGGAAAAACTGGCTCTCCATTTGCCGAAAACTAAAGCTAGACCCATGTCTATCACCATGTACTAAATTAAAATCTAAATGGGTCAAGGATCTGAATATTAAAACAGAAACACTTAATCTATTGGAAGACAAATTGGGTAGAAACCTTGGAGACATAGGAGTAGGTAGAGTATTCATGAACAGGACTCAAACCGCACGGGAAATACTTCCCAGAATCAATAACTGGGACCACTTCTTATTAAAAAGTTTCTGCATGTCAAAAGAAATCTCCAGCATAGTGAAAAGAAAACTCACAAACTGGGAAAAGATTTTAGTGAACTCTCTCTCAGACAGGTGACTCTTGTCTAAAACATATAAAGAATTAAAAGAACTCAGACCTCCAAAATTCAAAGATCCAGTCCAAAAATGGGCATCTGAGATGAATACGCAATTCTCAGAGGAAGAAATGCAAATGGCAAATAAATACATGAAAAAATGCTCATCATCATTGGTCATTAGAGAAATGCAAATTAAAACCACACTGAGATACCATCTCACTCCTGAAAGAATGGCCAGGATCAAGAAAACCAACAACAAATGCTGGAGAGGCTGTGGGGAAAAAGGAACTCTCCTGCACTGTTGGTGGGAGTGTAGACTGGTACAGCCTTTGTGGAGTTCTGTCTGGAGATTTCTCAAAAAGTTGGGATTGGAAATCCCATTTATTCCAGCTATTCCACTTCTAGGCATGTACCCAGAAGAACTGAAAGCATCATACGACAATGATATATGTGCACCTATGTTTATAGCAGCACAATTTGTAATCGCCAGATCTTGGAAACAACCCAAGTGTCCATCAACTGAGGAATGGATAAAAAAGTTGTGGTATTTCTATACAATGGAGTATTATTCAGCTATAAAGAAGGATCACATTGAGATATTTATCAATAAATGGGCGCAGCTTGAGACCACACTCATAAGTGAAATAAATCAATCTCGCATGTATGAATACCGAATAGTTTCCCTAATGTAAGTAATGAATCAAATATATAAAAATATGTGGTAATCATGATTCCCCATTATGTGGCCTTGAAGCCTTGTAAAGTTTTCACTTATTAATTGGAAAGGCTTTATTTTGGGCTTCTTGATATGGAAATATTTGAAGCTATAGTATATGAAGTTTTATCCAAATATTTCAAGGAAAAAGACAGACACTATGGTAACTACTATTCTTTTAAAAAAATATTTAGTTATTTCTTATGCTTATTTTAATTAAGGGAAAAATTTTAAAAATTAGGATATATAATAGTAACTCTTTTTGATTTCCTATTAACTTGTTTTGAAGTCCTGTAATACTCCCACGATCTTGTTTTGACTGATTAGACTCTGTTCCATTCTGTGCAATAGTATCAAGTTTGAGGGTATAGGCAACTACTTTGAAGGCAATAAGATTCACTAAGATGCCCATTCTGGTTTGACTATTGTCTCCTTTGGAAGTCCTATATTGTTTACAATGCCTAAGTTTTATTGGTCTTGTTCTCTACTGTTTTGTCCAACTTTATAATATCTAATGAGATAGACAATTCTTTTTAAGGAAACAAGAGACAACGTTGATAACCATTGTTAATAACCTTGTACTCTGTTCTACATCATGTGCTATGTCTATCCTTGGTTTTGACTTACTGCTTTGTTTTGCCATATTTGACTTTATTCTCTCCCCCCCAAAAAAAAGTAATAAGAACTAAGGAGTAATAAAATCCAAAATGTGTAAATTTTGTTGTAAAAAAGAGAGGGAGGGAAAAAAAAGAGCTCTAACGGATATAACAGCAAGTGTGTTTAGGGGTGTTAAATAGCTGACTATATTACTGTTTTTGGATCATTGTACACAGCTGTTTGCAGTCTCTCTGTTTGACTTTGTATTCTTTGATACTGTGATTTGAGCAACTATTTCCAAGATGATAATATGTAATCTATTAACAGGTGATTTCTTACTGTTATGTTTTTTTTTTTTTTTGTAGTTCTGTATTATGTGTAACCTTACACTGCTTTGTTTTGTTTCGTGTTTTTCTCTTTTTCCTCTTAAATAAAATTTAAAAAAAATAAAGGCAAAAAAAAGTTTGGAGTAATCTGGGATTTATCATAAGAACATTAAAACTAACTGAAAGTTACAAATATTAAAATTGCTGATGCAGGGATTATAGTTAGCTTCTAATCAATAATTTTGCATGTTATAAATGCAACTGAACTAATAGCAGAACATTTTTTATTTCTAAAGTATACTGTCAAAGCAGCTCAAGAAACAATTCTGTGTCACTCTCTTTGCTCATAATTTGTTATAAAATCACTGTAATAAGTGTGATATCCAATGTACTGTTGACTTTATAGTTAGTTCTATGCAGACATTATGTGGAAGAGTCTAAGAGTTATATTCTTCTCTATAGGTAATTGAGATTTCCCACATCTTTAAAACTTTATAATTTAAGAGTCACCTAAATGAGAAGTCTAACATTATATGTGTGATTAAAATATACGAGAAAAATGCCTGAAATTTGAAACACATACCATGTTTCTGCAAATCTAAGAGACAGTTACAAATCTCACTAAAATAAGGAAGACAAATGTTGCAAATTAAATTACAATGTGATCCTTTAATGGAATTCATGCATAACATGATTTGGGCTCAGCAACATCTTTTTGTGTTGAGCTTTTCCTTTTCTATATCCAAGCAATTCGAAATTTCTTCTATTCTCAAGTGATTTAGAAAAAATTCCTAGTAATGATATTTTTTGGAGTACTTTAATTTCAAAACTATATAATAAAAGCTAACATTGTTCACTTGTTATACAAATTTCACTAAGGTTCTAGGAAGCAGTTTTGACTTTCTTTTTGCATAAAATTGTTTCACCACTTATCCAGTGATAAACACTTGATTTCATAACATCAAATAAATATCCTTACTGCTATATTTTAATTCTTAAATAATTTTGTAATTCAAGCCAAATTAAGATATATTACTGAAAGTATGTGTAGGCAAGCATGAGGGAGTATGATAGAATCGTTAACTACATGATGGTGATTGTAGCCACATTATGGTTTCACAGAAGTGCAACATAAAATTTGTGGTTTTTAGAATTGATTAAATACAGTAATATAACTGCAAAATGAAACTTTTAAAAATAATCATGTCCATTGTTTTTTCACAGTGAGCCCAATGAATTGAGAAAAGCTACCTGAGCTGGTGGCCAAAACACGACAAAAATTCCAATTTCAGGACAACTTGTATTCTATTGATTCCTATTTTAATGATCTGCTCCCCACCCCCTTTGGGTTATAGAAATTGAACTCAGGACCTTGCACTTCTCAGGCAGACATTTGTGCCACTGAGCTATATCCCCAACTCAATCTGTCCCATTTAAATGATTTATTAAATTAATATTTCTCATTTTCTTGCATTAAAAACTGATATTTGAATCAAGTCTGATTTAACTCATAATTCTATCAACTACTCGTCATTGAGCACACTACATTATATTGTGTGCAAAGAGAAAGTTGCTTCTGTTCTTTACTAAGTGAATCTATTTGGTAATGCAAGAAGCTTCTTAATACGTAATGTAACTTCAATATATCATTTAATTGATAATAACTACAATATAATGCTGATTAATATTAAAATAGTACACATACACTGAATATTATAATGATTAATGAATTTTAGACTTCATAATCCAATTTTTAAGGTTTTCACAGTTTTGCCTCATCTAAACTACTCAGTGTTTCTACATTCACTGGCAACTATATCGTCCTTAGTTTTACTCATACCCTGAAAACTACTGCAATTTCAAGCAGAAACTTGGAATCAACACCTAGGATTTGGAGGCAGACTTATGGTGACTGGCACGGATTAGAATCATTCCCAAAATAGATTGTGATCTCTGGTGGTCTAGGGCCTATATTGAATAAGCAAGCAGGAAGTATAGAGGCTGAATGGCTTGTCAGCTGGGGATTGGTTTATAAAATGTGCATCAAAATGGCAAGCTATGCCTCACATCATGGTGACCAGTCATTTCTAAGAGACAGGAGCAACCAAGACTCAGACAGGAACTATTTCCTTGCCAACTAAGAAAGTGAAGTATTCTTGCTGGGGGAGGAAGTATTTTCTGTTACACTGCTGCTATTGAAATACTTATAAAAGTATTTTAAATTCAGCATTTTAATTATTGTACATAAAATCTTCTGAAAGTTGCATACTTTATTATACTAATTGCCTTTGATTAATAGTACATATTGGACCCCTCTATGATTCACCTTTCAACATACTTGGTAGAATCAAAAAGATATGTTCTGAATTCAGAATCTGATTAGAAATAAACTCATATATAAGATTTGCTTCCTCATCTGGCTTTAATAGTTCCCTTTTAAACTGGTATTTCATGGTGCACAGTAGACACTCACACGTCAGGTGTTTTAAAGGCTTTCTCAAACAGAACATCACCTTTTCCATTTTTTCTCAAGGTGATATATCTCTGTCAGTAATGAAGCTTCTTCCTAAAACAAGCAACTAAATTTAAAAACCATTAAGTCAAGCATCATTGAATAAATTAAAATTAAAATAGTTACTATATAACAGATGGTTGATACTGACTTCTGGTTATTGTGTCCTTCATATACCTATTTTGCCAAAAAAAAAAAAAAAACTTAAAATGCTGAAGGCCTAACTATACACAGAAATTAAATCTCTACAGCAAAATTATAAGTATCTGATTGTGTTTGTCGTCATTCAAATGGTATTGAGGATCAGTAGAAGCATTTTTAGCTACGGATCAAAGAAGTAAATTGTAATTATATACTGTGTGAGTTGGTTGGTGACAAGAAGTAATTTTCTCTCACCTTTTCTTTTTTCACTCAGTAAGCTAAAGTCCAAAGGACATTGTACAACCCGCAAACAACTATTATTTTGTCACAAATATTAATCAACAAGACATAAAAGTTGTTCATCTTATTAAAATTTCAAATGGAATGATACTACCTTGCATAATTATAGATATGATTCGTTCATCATCTCTGACATAGTAAAACTATATATATATATATATATATATATATATATATATATATATCACTGTATAGAAATGGAAGTTTGGATTTCTTGTATGGATAGAATTTATAAATTAATGCTTTGTGAATTAAGTGATAAATTAAAAATAAATTAAATATCCAAAATAAGCTTCATTAGAAATGATGACTTCAAGCAACTTTTATGTACATATGAGAAAAATTGTACTAATTTTAGAAGCATATTATGTGAGACGTTTAATATGATTTTATTTAAATTCACTGGATTTTACATGTAAGTACCAATATATATTTACCTATCTATATATTAATTTTTGAGAGGTTGTACATCCCAATTTAAAATTAAAATTGTGATTAGTATGAGAAATAGAATACGGTCATTCTTGTAAATTTAAATAGAAATTGCATAAATTTAATCTCTGAAAATCTTAAAGCACTATTGCCTTTATCAAAGACTAGAGTAGTAATTTCAGTTTATTATTTTTGCTTATCTGTACAACTCACGAGGAACCCTAGGACTCACTTTCTAAGAGGGGAAACTGTTAGTTTCCCCACTGAACAGGCTCTGAAAAGAACAAAATTGAAAGAAAAACAAGAGGAAATAAACACTGAGAAAAATCAAAATCACCTGATTTATAAAATGGAATTTGGTGTTTATCAGTCTCAGATATTCTTTAAGATACTTCTCAATAAAAGTGATAGGATAGCTCCATGAAACAAAACCAAACATCTGTAATGAAAATGAACCTGTACTTAATTCCAGATTCCTAAAACTACACTCAACAAACCAAAATTCATGATGAGATTTTTAAAAACTGGTTCTAGCCCAAATTTGGCTTTTTTTCTAGGCTCTACTTTCTTGACTGAGCACTTACTTTATCACAACACTGACATGGTAAGATCCACTCTGAGAGAGGATTCTTCAGGAAAATCTTATATTTACATATTTCAACACAAAATAAAATATCATAGGAACTATTTTAGAAGTAGCTTAAGCAGCATAAAGTTTTCCATGCCCTCCTAATTGTATTTACTACCCTTTCTAATTTGGAATAGAAGACTGAAAATGCTAATTTAATGAATGATTAATAGTACTGCCTTTTCCATAATTATCTTAAATGTTTTATCATGTTTAAGTGAAGTAAATAATTGTATAAAATGCCATTTATAAGTGCTTTATAGTAAGTTGATGGAATATTGTTTAGAATCTGCTTCAAATACGAAAAAGTAAAAAGCAAGATTTCCAATTACTAGCTTAAAAGCCTGTGTGCTCATCAATCAAGTTTCTTAAATCATTTCTAAATGTTACTTCAATTTAAAATGCAACTGCCAGTTCTTATACAGTTTTCCCCTCAAGTAGGAATAAAAGTGATTCGCAACACTCAGCCAGAGTAAAAAGCATGACATAGAACTGTTAGTGAAGTGCTAGTAAAATTTCCTGCCGTCAGAACCCTGCATATTCCATTATTAATTATAAACATATTTTAAGAGAATCATATGATAAGATGATTAGGAGATGTGTTTTCAGATGTTTATTCATATCAAATCTAATTTAAAAATGAGTGTCACTTACCATTGGAGAACTGAAAGTATCCAAACTAATATAGCCTTTTCCACCCAATCTGGCCTCTTGCAAATTCAATCCACATTTTGAAATTACCGATAGAATGTAATAACCATTTCTAGAAGCTGAGATAGGGAGACAAATGTTCAATGACCTCTCCTGGAGGCAAGGAGACAAACAGTCATAACTTTCTTTGGGAAATGAAAAGATATGGGCTGAGTGGTGAATTTCTTAGAGTTTGTGCTTCCTTACTCATTGGTCAGAAATTCAATCTAGGGAATTTAAGAAAATATTTTCATTGTAGATTCTTTTTTCATGTCTTTCATCAGCCTCCTTAAGGATCAGATCATAGGCTATTTGTCAGCATGTGCACTCAGAAATATCACATTCAAATGAAAAAGAAAAATATATTTTTGATATATTCAGGAAAAACAAAACAGTAAAGTTCTATAGTGCTATAGACATCAATAATTCAAAATTTGACAAAACTAAATTGACACATAAAAAGATTTGTTTAATATTGTAGTGACTGTTTTTTTAAATAGTAGAAATGTCTAGCCAATATATCCACACCTTGTGAATTTTTCTTTTGCCAATTTTTAAACATTAATTTGCTGTCACTACTACTCTATTCACTCAGATTTGTTTCCCAACTTTCAGTTATCTATCCTTCCCAATTTATGTTCCACATTTCTACAGGATTGTGTTTCTTAAATATATCACTAATCAAACTAGTCCATACTTTCATTCTTAGCATTAATGTTTCTCACCCAAGATTCCTCAAAAATATGTTTTTAAATAAGCTAATATGCTACTTTATGTCTGACAAAAATATCTATAATCAAATGTACTTGAAAAACATAATATAGAAAATAATTAAATTCAATATTTACACTTATGGTTCTACCTATCCTAAAAACTGAATGTGAACTTCCAAATTAGTGATCATGTATAAAACATTCATCAAATTATTGGTACATCAGAATAACTATTTGCAGGACAATTTTGAATATCTTAAAAGTTACTTCAGGACATTTTTTCAGATATAGACCTTTGTATTTCTTTTCTCTCTCTCTCTCTCTCTCTCTCTCTCTCTCTCTCTCTCTCTCTCTCTCTCTCTCTCTGTTTCTCAATCTCTCTCTTTTTCTTCCTTCCTTCCATCCTTCCTTCCTTCCTCCTTCCTTCCTTCCTTCCTTCCTTCCTTCCTTCCTTCCTTCCTTCTTTCTTTCCTTTTTTCCTAGTGCTTGGGAATGGAATCCAGGACTTTTGCACAGAGCTACAACCCTAACAATTTTTTATTTGTATTCCCATGCCTGGCTTGGTTTTGTTATCTTCCTGCCTGAGCGCCCAGAGTGCTAAAATTAGAGACTTGTGAATTGGATACAGGTTCCAATTTAAATCATACATTTATTTCTATGAACTTTATAAAATGACCTTTCAATAGTTTCTTTAGGCTGCCATAATAAAATGTCACAAAATGGGCATTTTAAAATAAGAGAAATTTGTTCTTTCACAGTTCAAAATACAAAGGCATGATATTAGTGGAACTTTCTCTCTAGAGAAGTGATGGCAAAACTTTTAGAGCTTTCAGTGATATAAACAGCCCACTGCAGTACCTCTGTCCTAGAGGTTTTTTGGGAAGAATTCTTCCATAGTTCTTTTCAGCTTCCAATGAATGCCAGGAATCTTCAGCACTCTTTGACTGACAGATGTGTAACTTCAATTACTGCCTTCACCACTACGTGTCAATCTTCCCTCTGTGTCTGCCTGCACATCACCTTCCGTCTGTGTTTGTGCCTCTACATACAAGTTTCTTTTTTTATTATCAGGGCACCAATCATTGGATTAGGGTCTATTCTGAACCAGTATGACCCCATCTTAAATTCATTACTTAACCAAAATCTTATTTCCATTTAAATTCCCATTCTGAGACTCTGGACATGAAATTAATATGGACATTATTCTACCTAATGGAGACTAATAACCATTAGGAGTCTTTTCTGTCACTGCTATTAATGTGTCTTATATTTTAAACAATAATATTTAGTTGCTGTTGTGTAAAATATATCCTATGCTTTCTTTCCTTTGTAGTTTAGACTTAAGGCTTTAGACTTAAAGGCTATGTGCCAGAATGAGTTAGCTTTGGGACATACTCTGTGTATTGGCTCATAAAATATCATACCACTTCCCTCTTCTTTGTCTACTACTGAAAATAGAAAGACAGATACTGGAATTCCATGCCACCATGACAGTTAGAGATGATCATGTGACAAGTTCTACACAAAATTCTTTAGGGAAGAATATCTTGTCAAAAATAAAAATGCAGGGGCCTGGGGATTTATCTCAGTGGCATAAGCACCTGCCTTGCAAGCAGGCAGTCGTAAGTTCAATCCCTGGTACCAATAAAAGAAAGAAAGAAAGAAAAATGCAGTCATCATGAAAAGAACTTATTTCTCCTTATTTTATATTTTTCCTGTCTTTCATCATGGAAAATGGGGAGATAAAATGGCTAGAAAAATAATAGCCATTTATGATCGTAAAAATAAAAGCCACCCCCACATATATAACATATATTGAGGTAGGAAGATTAAAGAACATGGGAGCTTAATGACAATGTTAAGTATTCCAAGATCATGAATGACTTCTAAATTTTGTTGTTTGTGAAAGCCAGAGTGTGAGGGGTTTTCTTTAAGATCAAAATATATTACTGATAAATACATCCATTAAATTTCATAAAATAGGTTCTATTTATTCTTAATAATCAATTCAGACACTGATTACTACAACTGGAAAACTTTTTCTTCTCTTTATTGCCATAATGATTGATTCCTGGAATTCATTTATCAATTAATTCTGCCTACCAGGTGGCAGTTTTTATTCTCCTCTGGAAAAATTCTTTCAATGTTTTTTATGCTTTATTTTTGTATTCACCTATATAACTCAAGGTAATATAATTGTAGTATGTAACTCACATATATAAGAGAGGGAAAACATGGCTTCTTGGATTTCTTCCTACTTCATGTCAAATAATATCCAAAAATATTTCATTAGGCTATATCTACTGTGTTAATAAATTTGATGTTGAATCCAAACTGTAATGTCTAAAATTATTCTATCCAATAGCTTTTTTTGCTGAATCCTTGCCTTCAGACTATGCTGCCAACATGTTGTTACATAGTGAACATGGACAAAAATCATTGTATATTTTTCTATAAAGAAGGCCTAGTTCATAAGTAGGGTATTTTTTGACACAGAGAGAAGAAAGTAATAACTAGTCCTTAATATCTTTTATTCAGTGGCTCAGCTCAGAGTTTGGTTTTTGTACAAACCATAAATTGACAAATTTTTTGTAACTTGCCTCTAAGAAGAAAGACAGGCAAACTCAAACAGTTTTCTTGGAAGTCTACAGTGAAGAAGCAAGAAAGAGCTAATGGTTGTGCTTGCAATAAACTCTGCAGAATTTAACTAATGTTCTATTTATTCCAAAATAACCCATGACAACTTTATAGGAATGTTTCCTCATAATGAATTCTTATGGCACCTATATATGTTTGCTTGAGCCTAGCCCCATAGCATGTACAGGGCTCAGCTTCTATTCAGTACTCCTGCTATACACATACATCCACAAATATACATAAACACCCAATACACACTCTTATAAACATGCATAAACACAGGCATGCACATAAAGAGCATGTATCCATATGTATCTTGAACATGCCAGATCTTCCAGGCAAAATTTGGGGAAAAAATGAATATAGTAGTGATTTTTGTTGTTTCTGTATGGTTCCTGGCATTAAATCCTGAATGTTACACATTATGTAAGAACTCTACCACTGAGCTATGTCCCCAGCCTACCACAGTGTTTTCAGCCCAAAATTCATTATGACAATTTACTGGCTTACTATGGAGAAAAAGAACACCCTGAACGAATAGCAGCTAATATGTGTTGGAACATATTAAAAAAAAAAAAAACTCCAGATTTCATATCATTGCAATTATATTGGGAATTCTTGTTCATTTTTGATATTTAATTAGCAAATAAATCCTAAATTCAATAATTCCATTACTGTATATATATATATATATATATATATATATATATATATCTAAAGGAAATGAAATCAACATATCAAAGAGATATTGCACTCCATTTCACTGCAACATTTTATAATAGAATAATAAGAATTAGCAACAACCAAAGTATTTATCAACTGATAAATGAAATAAAGAAAATCTGGTACATATACAAAATTGAATACTACTTAAGCTTGAGAAGAAAGAATTCCTATTATTTGGAAAAAAAGATCAATGACCCTAGAAGACAAAAGTAATGCCCTTACATAGGATGATTGAGCATGATTGGCTTGAGAGCCACCCAAGGAATTAATAAAGCATACTTCTGGATACATCTAGGTAGATCATGAAGGCGTGAACTTGGAGTTTGTATCTAGTCACTAACCCTTTTCTCTTTGATGTTGCTCACTGCTTAGCTTCTGGCCACCGTGAGACTAGTTTTAACTTTTAAACTACTTTTAACATTTGATTTGTATGTTAGTTATTCAACATGGCACAGATTTAGTTCCTTAAGTGTTATATCATCTTGCTTCTTGATTCACGCACTTTGTCCATGCTATTCCTGACTCTAATAAACCAGTTTGTCCTTGATTCCAAAGTAAATGTCTCTTTCTTAGAGAAAATTTGAAAGAAATAAGTATTGGCTAAGAACCACAATTTATATAACTTTATAATTCTAATTATAATTATTTTAATGTGATAATTGCAGGTCACAATCGTACATTTATTTGTGTGGTTATTTAATGAGACAGTGTCTACTACACTTCATCATAAGCTAAGAAATTAAGAATTGCACAATGCATATAATATCTCTGAACAGATAACAGTGATTGGCATGTAACAGTGAATCAATAAATATCTGTTAAGTCAATGAAAGCTTATTTTGTAAGATCACAATGTATAAAGGATAACTATCTTCCATATGCATATATACACAGTCATACGATGCATTCTGATACTTTGTTCAAAAATGGCTCACATATGCAACAATGGTCACAACACCTCTTGCATCTTTTTATAGTATCTCTTTTTTTTAAACAAAATAATGAAAACATTACAGGACTTCCAAGCAAGATAATAGGAAATCAACAGTGACTACCATCATATACTTCACTATCTTCAAAATAGCTGCCCATAACAACAGACATAATAAAATTAAATAAAACAAGACAAAACCAAACCAAACTGAACCACAAAATGACATAGGAGTTCAAAACAAGGTAAGAGGAAATTAACAATTGGTACCACCTTCCCTTTTTAGTTTTTTCCTTCCCTTGCACTTTCACAATAGCTACTGTACATTTTGGATCCACTAGCTATTTCAGTTTTTATATTAGGGTGACAACATGATGTTCACTCATGTGAGTCTGAAACTTTTCACCCATGAACATGATCTCAAGTTATACCATTTACCTACAAGAACCTCGAGATTATAGTTCTTTATATCTAAGTAGTTTTTCACTGTATAAAAATACAATATCTTTCTTATTGTATCAGCAAGGGTTGACTAGAGAAACAGATATAATAAGCTATAATAAGCTAGACAAATGTATAAGACATTGAAAAGATTGGTTTACAATGGTCATCCACAAAGTAGATGAGGGAGCACACAGAGGGTCTCTCCATGTTGGAGGTTAAAAATCCAGAACAAAGATCGGAACTTACTGCAGTGTCCTTTGCAAGTCCATATTCAGAAGTTAATGGGTCTATGACAGAACACTTAAGCATCTACAATGAAAGGCTGAAGAGTCTATGACAAAGGCTGAAGAGCCCATGACATAAGCTGAAATGTTCTAGACACAAGCTGAACAGTCTGTGCTACAGAACAGGAGACAATGTCCAAACTGAAGGTGAAGACTGGGGCTTCTCCAAAGAAGCAGAAATAAGTCCTTTCTCATTTGCCTTTTATTTTATTTACTTCTCTGGGTTTGGTGTAGCATTGACAGCATATGCATGTGCTCCTCTTACACAGACTATGGATGCTATAAACTAGGACTCTGGTTCCCTGCTGAATCACTTAAACTTCTAACCTCCTCAAATTGACACAATAAACAATACCCTAGAACAGTAATGGCATGTCTTCTACACTCCAGGACTTAGAGCTGCTGAGTCACTTAGCTAAGCTTCTAGACTTCTTAAGTTGAACAATGTATAAACCATAACACTTATTCATTCTGTAGTTGATGGGCAAACTACCTCTGCTTTTCTTCTGGTTTCCTGTCACATGGAATAGTATTTTCTTTTCTTTGATTTTCAGTCTGTGAATTTCCTTTTGAGTTAACTGTGTTTCTTTTGTATAGCATATTAGTACATCTTGTTTCTTAATCCACTCTCCCTGTGTTTCTTTTTATTAATGAATTGAGGCCATATACATTAATTACTACTGGCGTGCACTAGCTCATCTTTGTCATGTTACCCTTCTGCCATTGAAATCCAACTTTTCTCCTCTGTCCAGTTGCCTGCAATGATCAGCAAACCCTCTCTGCTGCTAGTCCTGGAAACCATAGTCATCTTTAGTTCTCTTTATACAATATCTTTCAGCATTCTTTTTTGAGTAGGTTTGGTGGTCATGAATTCTTTCAGTTGTTTTTATCATGGAAGTATCTTATTTATCCATTAATTTTGAAATATAGTTTTGCAGGGTACACCAATGTGGGTTGGAAGTTGTTTTCTTTCAGGACTTGAAACACTTCACTCGGAGATTTCTTGACCTGATAATTTGTGTTGAGAAATCTGCTGTCATTCTGATGGGTTTTCCTTCATACGTGATCTGTTTCTTTTCTCTGACAGCTTTTAGTATTCTGTTCTCATGCTAAATTTCTGAGTTCTTAATTGTTATATGTCTGGATGAAGATTTATTTTGGTTATGGCTAATTAAAATTCTATATACCTCACTTATCTGTATCTCAGTTCTCTTCTTCATGCTTGGGAAGCTTTCTCCTGTTACTTTTGTAATTACTTCTTTATGTAATTTGTGCTTGCCCCTTCTTTTTGCTGACATCCATCAGTCTTAAACTATTTTTCTTGGTGTCATCTTCCAGTCATTGAACAGTTATTTCCTGGTTCCTTATTTTTAGAGATATTTCCTTAAACAATTCCTAGCTTCAATCTTGTCCTCAAAGTCTGGAAGTCCATCTTCAGCTTCTTTCAAACAGTTTTGCCAACTTCCAATAAAGTTTTTAATTAATAATTTAAATAATAATTAATATCTCTTCAAATGTCTAGTGCATTGTAATTTCTTTTATTGTAGTCAAGGGTTGTGAGAGAACAATTTGAATCAGGACACAGAGTTCATAATATTATTTTTATGATGGTTAGCCAGAGTTAACACAAAGTAATGTGAGAAATATATTCACAATACTAAAGAGAGAATAATTTAGCCAAGGGCCTTAAAACCACAGAAATGTCCCACATGAGTCTAGATGAAGAACCAGAGCTCATGACAGTGCCTCCCTCGAGTCCAACTGGAGGTCTAGAGCCCACAAGAAGGACTCACACCAGTTACTTTTATGGATTCATGATGGGAAGGCCAAAAAGGATAGCAGTAGAAGCTAGGAAGTCTATGCCAGCTGGGTGAAAGAGTTGTGCCAGTAGGTTGAGGGTTCTATGCTGGAGCTGAGAAGTCACACTCACAACAAAACCAGGGCTGTCCTAAAAAGCAACACAGCCATCCTTAGTGACATGGAGGCCCTGAGCTCCTCTGATAATAAGCACAGTCAAGTACATGCCAGTATGCCAGCGTGAGGAGTTCATCCTGGAGATTAAGTGACACATCTTCCCCTCCAGAGAGCAATGCTTGATGTGAGGACAAGAGCTCCTCCAGGATAACCAACAGATCAAATAGAAACTCATAGGAGAACCCACAATGCCTCAGTGCCTCCATGTGCCAATGCCTTTCTTCTCCTTCTGCATGTATCTATTTATGCTGGCAACTTACCTTAGGTGGAATATCTACACTCAGCACCATGCTGATGTAATCCAGCTGGTGTTAAGTTGATCACCAGTTTCCAATCCATAACACCTTCCTATATTGTTCATTCAAGATTTTCATCATTTTCCTATGCTTCCCTTTTAAAATCTCTTTTCTTTATATATTATTTCATTATGTTTGTGATTTCTTCTATTACCTGAGAAATTATTTCTGATTTGATTAATTTTAAAGCCTCATGAAATTGTTCCTTTTCTTTAGTTGCTATCCTTTCAAAAATTTCATGTATGTAAATTCCAATTTCTTCCATGTCTATATCTCTCAGACTTGTTCTTATTGGCTGGAAGTCTGAGATTGACTTTTGATCATTTGTATTGCCATTTTCTTGAGTTCCACCAGACAAACTGGTTGTGGCATCCCAGATTCTTCCCACATGGGCTGCCCATCAGTGGTGTAGGTGAATGAGCCTGGCACCTGGGTTTCTTCAAACCCAGATTACCAGAGAAACAATGGGGCATGAGGCAGGCTTCTCCAGACATGCGTGACTATACTGAGGTTTTGCCAATGGCTGCAGGTGGGTGAAGGGAACACTGCTTCTTCTCCCAGCCTTCACAGTCATGTCAAGCTTCCCCTGATGGTGCCGGTACAGAGTGGCATTTTTGGCTATTTCTAGCAGTCATGCTGGCTTCCTTGTGAAGCAAGCATCCCAACAGTAGCCTGAAGGTGCACTGTATATGTCTCTTTCAGCATCTCTTATTTGCATTATCTTTTCTTGTGCTATTTGTAATCTCATGTTTATTTTTTCATCATGTTCCCTAAACATATAAAACCCAATGCAAAAGTTGTAGCAGGCCACTGCAAGTGATTTACCTGGAAATAAAATTAAAACTTATTAAGGTCTATAATAGTATAAAATTATCAAGAGTTACTGCTTGTCAGTAAGCCATGTAAAAATCATAGCAAAGATGTTACAGAATAAGGAGACAGAAGCTGTCTTTATTGTCAGATGTGCTTTATTGAAGGCAGGAGATTAAAGCAAATTCAAAGATGGCTGATATCAGATATGGAGAAATCACTAATGACTCACAATAAATAATAGACACAGAAAAATATACTTCTGAGAATAACAACAATCATGTCCAAAGAAAAATATTTCTGTGTGATGTTGAAAGAATATTGTAGACTAAAATACAACACTGAATTTACTGTTAGCTCTGGATAATTTAATGATTCAATAGTTGAAACTTACCTATGAAGATTGAGCTTACTTGTCAACTTGATTAACTTGGGAGCCACCCAGGGAATAAAGAATACTCTTTTGCACATCTAGGTGGCTCATGAAGGCATATCCTTTGGGTTGATGTTTGGTCCCTGACCACTTCCTCTTTGTTGCTGTTCCTGATTGGCTTCTCACCACCATGAGCTAAGCAGTTTTGCTCTGCCACTTTCTTTCATCATGTTTTTTCTTGAGACCAGACAATTATGAACTGAACTCTCTGAAACTATCAGCCAAATACATTCTTTTCTCATTTAAATTGTGAATGTTGGGGTATTAAGTCTCAGCAATAGGAAAAACTGACCAGTGAATTACATAATTTGGTAGTGAGTGGCAACTGAAGAATTTTTAGAAAATCTAAATAAATTGAGAAAATACTTTTAGCTATAAGAAGTCTAAGCTAGTGTTAGTTTTTAAGGCTTTTTAGGATAAGAAAACAAAATTGCTTGAGGAAAATGTTTCAAGCAAAGAATTGAAACTCTTTGTGATCTGTCACAGTAAGAATTGCAAGACCTTCAAGCATATCCATCGATATGCACTGCCAATGCACTATGGGAACAATAGGAAATCATGAATAATCCAGATCCTCTTCCAAGACACCATATTGAATTTTTATAAGAGATAAATGGAGAAGTACTATTTTGAGAATTGCATACCTCTCCAGATTTTACTTAGAATCCACATGGCTAACTGAAGGAGTCATATCAGAAAAGCTCAGAAAAAGTTCACTGAGAAAGAAACTATTCTGAAATGTAGGAGGAGCTTTCAACCTGAAATGAAAACTTAATATGAAAGATATATATATATATATATATATATATATATATATATATATATATATATATATCTGGAAAAGGGAAGTTAACACTGCTGTGACAGTTCTTCCCGCCCCCACTTCCTGCTCTTCTGGGGAGAAGCCATTTTAAAATCATGGCAAATAGTCTGAGGGCCAGAGCTAGCACTGCAGAAACCAGATTCTAGGAACAGACTTTATGTACACTAGCCCCTCCCCACATCATCACCCCTTCCAAACATTGGGAAAAGCTGTATTCATATGTTTTCCTCTCCAGTTACCTCTGGACTCTGGCCAGAAAGAGGATAAAGGGATGAATGGCATCCTAACCACTTTAATGCAGGGTTGGCTTGGCACACACAAAGACCCAGTCAATCACTTTGGAAACCTACTTCTGGTGTGTACATGCTAGCACAAGCCTGGGATGTCTGCTTGCCTCCTGGGTCACAAGAGAGCACACTCAACCTTCTTGGCACCAGCCCTTTGAGCCCAATTGCTCACTTGGTCATAGGTGAAAACACATGACAACAGGCCAAGTTCACTGTGCTCTAGCTTTGTATGCAAGTTCACCACTCCATGCACTGGAGCACACATCTGGGAAACAAGTTGTGAAAAACCAGTTTGATGCCTGTAGCTACACTTAAACCAGGATGCAATTTACAAGGAAATTGTACAGACATTTTGACACAGTGGTCATGTGGGGATTTCATGTACACTGTCTTGCTGGAGTACTGAAGTTGGATGTCCACAGGAGTTACAATGCTTGTCTCTCTCTTCTCATGTCTGTACAATTTTTCTTCAACTCTAGCATTTGTAATAATACTATTCTCATATTATTTACTTGTCCCTCCCATTCTTCCAAACCCTCCATTCAAGGATTGGTTTTTCCTAAAATTCACTCTTCCATAAACATTCCCATCTTATCTCATACTAACTTCATATCCTAACCATTACATTCCTTACTCCCCTATATGTTAAATAGCCCTCAGGTTTTCCCTTTCCTCTTCTCTTAATAGGTGCACAAATAAGTCAATCAAGTTTTGACAACTTTGCTACATTCCTTAATCTTTAATTACAGTCCTCTCCTCCTACAGCCTACCCCTGTCTCCTTAAATATCTTCTTCAGCTTCAACATTAATGCTTCACCTCAACTATGAAAGGCTTTTAACAGAATCTGAATTAAGATATGTTTTTAGCTATTGTTATATCTGCAATCTACTACATGTGCTACTAGCTTACACTCTTCTTTCACCTATCCCTCAAGATTCCTCCTGTCTTCTCCAAACACTTTACAGACTAACAACTAATAACAAAATGATTGAGGTTGCAAAGGTTTTTGACAAAGTGTAAATACAATTTTAACTCTTATAAGTGATGTTTAATAAGACTTGCAAATCCTGTTATATCTAATATTAATTCTTTCCTCAAAATATAGTGACAGGGTCTAAATTATTCTAATTAAGTAAGACAATGAGTGAACAGTATATCTGGAAAAAAAAGTCATGAATATATTGCTGTAAGGAAAACTTAATTAAGAATTTTCATATTAACTACAGTGTCTCCTCACTCTACTTGATTGCAACCCTGACTGTGTGTGTGTGTGTGTGTGTGTGTGTGTGTGTGTACACACACACACACACACACACACACATACACAAAAGAAAAAAAGGAAACAAAAGGTCCCAAAGCACATCCAACTCTCCCCAGGAAAAACTGTAAAACTATTTAGTAGTAATAGAGAGCAAAACAAACACCAAGTAGCTTAGCCTTGCAAAATTAATGAAAGAAGAGATATAGAACATGATAATGTTCTAAGTGGACAGGACCCAAAAGTTTATGGAATTATCATATGAAAGGACTAATGTTAATATGATGCAAAAAATTTAAAAAATGCAAAGAGGTGACAAAAACTGTTAACATATGAATGACATATACAGTAAAGATATAGCAACACAAAGGACCAAGTACAATACCAGATACAAAAAGAGTTATATAGAATTCATAAATTACACAAATGACAATGAAAAGACAGGGTTTTAAAAATCTAAGTTAAATGACAAATGTCAGTTAATTTCTAAAGGAAACCTTAAAAGCAATATTAAGAAAAATTATCAAACAGCTGTTAGACTACATTCAGAAGGCCAATCTAAGGATAATTTCAGTTAGTTGGAAACTAGAAGATAGCACAAAAAATGAATAATGAATTTTTTGGAAAAATTATGAGTAAACTCCCCAAGTATAACAAAATAATTCAACATACAAGTAAACAAAGCTTGAAGAACACCAACCAATATTCAAAAACAATGTTCTCAACATACATTATACTGAAAGTGTCAGATGGCAAAAACATCAGAATTTTAAGAGGTGTGAGAGAAAAGCCATAAAAAATAAAGTAAATGTATTAGAGTTACAGCAGGTTCTCAACACTAGCTGTAAATGCCAGAAAAAGTTAGAGTGAAGAATTACAAGCATTAAAAGGAATATCCAACCCATTTAAACATATCCAGTGGCAATTTCTCTTTCAAAAATGATGAAGTAAGAAGTTCTGTGAAACAGAGCAACTTAACAAATTTATGAATACCAAATGAGCACTCCAGGAAGCAAAAATAGTCTAAACAGATATCAACTCCCTCAAAAAATACCCAACTGGAATAAATACATCAAAAAAGAGAAAAGAAACAAAAACAAAACCAAAACAAAGTGCTCATCAACACAGAAAGAGCACAGTGAGAGGAATTAATACATAAACCTTCTCAGTAATAACGCTCAATGTTAATGGCTACAACTCTCCAATTAAAAGACATAGATTGGTAGACTAGATAAAAAAAGAATCCAACAGTACTTTGGGGTCAAGAAACTTATTTAATCTAAAAAGATATTCATATATTAAAAATCAACAGATTCCAAGTATTGAAGGCACCAGGACCACAAGAACAAACAAGGCAGAGTATTTACTTTCAGTCAATGCAAACTTCAAGCTAAAACTGACAAGAAGAGACAGATAATGTCACTAACTACTAGTTAAGAAAATAATCCAACAAGGAGAGAGTATATTTGAACACACACACACACACACACACACATACACACACACACACACACATTTCTGGCTCACCTGCCTCTGTAAATCAAATATTGATGGACATGAAAGATCAAATAAACATTAATACAATCATAGTGAGCGGCCTCAGTGCAGCTGTTTTGCAATGAGGTATATCAACTAACCAAAAATCAGTAAAGGAGTAATAGAGCTAAACAATATGCTTTGGCACAGGGATTTAATAAATATATACAGAAAGTGTTCTACCCTAAAAACAGGGTAAATATTTTTTTTCTCTGCAGTACACAGAATTTTTTCCAAAGTAGACCTAATACTAGTTTGCAACACCTGATTAAATAAATATAAAAACATTAAAATTGCTCCATTTTTATTCTCAAACCATAATGTAATTAAAATAGAAACAAATCACAGACAAAGCCATTGAAAATTTAGAAACAAAAATAATAAAATTTAGAAATGTCTGGAAATGTCATCAATGGATGACAGAGGAGTTCAAAGATGAAATTAAACAATTTTGGGGGAAGTAACAATACTAGTACAATATGGCAGCACCTATGGGACAAAGTGAATGCATTCCTTACAGAGAACCTTATTACAATCAGTGCTTACATTAGAAAAACAGAGCAGGCTCTAATAAATAGCCTAATGAGGTACTTCAAGGTATTAGAAAAACACCAATATAAGGTTAAACCAAAAGTAAAGAGGGTTGCTATAAAAATTGGAGCAAAAATTACTAAAATTGAGATTAAAACATCACAGTGTATCAACAAATCCGAGTTAGTTCTTCAAAAGAGTTAGAAAATAGATAAAATAAATGTTTAGTCAAATGGACCAAAAGAAAGAAAGTCTCACATCAATGCAGTTAGAAGTGAAATAAGTGAAATCACAGGAACACCATTCAAATCAAGAAGACAGCAAATTCTATGAAAAACTGTGCTCCAACAAATTAGAAAATCTTGAAAAGTGAACAGATTAATAGATGCATAAAAATTGTCAAAAGCAAAACAAAACATAAAGATTTGAACAATCCAATCATAAGCAATGAAAATGAAGCAGTCATTTGAAAAAACAACCAACCCATTATAAAAAGCTAGAGCCTAATGGATTCACTTCTAAATTCTCCAAAGTCTTTAAGTATATTATATCACTAATACTTCTCAAAATCTTCAGAGAAATAGAAGGTGAAGGAATACTTCCAAACTCATTTCTGGAAGCCAGCATTTCCCTGATCCCAAAACCAAAGGCCCAATTTAAAAATTATACAGATCAACTTCTTTAATCTAGATAGATACAAAAATCCTTAGTGTCATATTGACAAATGACATGCAACACATCTTCGAGGTGATCATATATTATGACAAGTAAATTTCATCCTAGAGTTACAAACATGTTTCAAAATGTGCAAATCAATCAATAAGTTTAATACACCATATTTACAGAAGCAATGACAGAAACGAAATGGTCACACATATAGATGCAAAAAACAAAATTTAAAGGCTTTTTGACAAAATTCAACTCCCCTTCATGATAAAAATCCTGAAGAAAATAAGTGTGGAAGGATATTATCCAAATCTGACAAAAGCCCTTTTATGGTAAATCAACAGACAATATCATATTAAATGGGGAAAACTAAAAGTTTTTCCTCTGGTATCAGGAACAAAACAAGAATGTCTGCTATCATCAGTTCTGTTCAACATAGTACTCAATGCATTATCCAGAGAAATCAGACATGAGAAAGAAATAAAAAATGATACATAGGAAAAAGAAGGAGTTAAATCAACATTACTAGAAGATGGCATGATAACCTGTGTAGAAGGCCCAAAAGATGCCAGCAAAACTATTAGAATAAATAATCAATTTTAGCAATGTAACAGAATACAAAATCAACACGTAAAAATCCATAGCATTCATCTATACCAATAATGAACTCAAAAAGAAAGAAATTAAGAAAACAATACAACATACAATAGTATTCAGAAAATTTAACTAGCTTGGAATTAACCTAATGAAGGAAATGAAAGAAATCTACAATCAAAACTATAGTGATCCAAAAAGTGAATGAAGAAGATATCAGTAAGAGGGAAATATTTCCCCTCTTCCTGGATAGGCAGAACGATTATTGTCAGAAAAGCCATACCTCCAAAAGTGAATTCAAATTTAACACAATCTCAGTGAAATGCCAACAGCATTCCTCACAGAACAAGAGAAAACAATCTCAAAATTCATACAGAATTATGACTCAGTTTAGCAAAAGAAATCCTGGACAAAAAGAACAAAACAAGAGTTATCACAATACCTGATTTATGTTGTAATACAAAGCAACAGTTTTTTAAAAATTACATGACATTGATAAAAAAAAAACATGCATGCCAGTGGAAGAGAACAGAACATAAAGAAATATCCACAGACACATTCAACTATTTGATATTTGACCAAGGGATCAAAAATTCACATCATAGGAAAGATAGCCTATTTGATCAACACTGCAGGAAAAACTGGCTGTGTATTTGGAAAAGACTGAAGTTGAACCCATAATTCTCATGTAGCACTAAATTAAAATCAAAATGGGTCAAATATCAAAACTTTAAAATAGAAACAATGAAACTCCTAGAAGATAAAATATGTAAAACACTTGAAGGCATAGATACAGCAAGGACTTTTTGAACAGAACTCCTACTGCATTAGAAATATTAGCAAGAATTAACAAATGGGATTGTATCAAGTTTTAAAGCTTCTTCGTAGCAAAAAAACTAGCAAAGTGAAGAAGCAACCTAAAGAAGAGGAAAATATTTTTGCAAAATACTCCTCAGACAGAAGTAATATCTGGAGTATATAAAACACTAAAAAAATCAGGTTATCTGCCAGGTATGGTGACACATGCCTGTAATCCTGGCACTTGAAGGGCTATAGAAAAAGGATCACTGTGAGTTTCAGGTCATCCTGGGTTACACAGTAAGATCAAGGCCAGCCTGAAGTACATAATGAGACACTGTTTCAAAAAGACAAAGGTAAAAAAAATTAAAGTATCTAAAATAAAACCCTGATAAAACAGAAACAATTCTGTATTGTTAGTGGGAATTCAGGTTCATACAGCCATTATGAAAATCAGTATGGAGTTTTCCCAAAGAAATAAAATTAGAAATTTTGTTTGATCCAGCTATTCTTTTTCTAGGTATTCCCCCAAAAAGCCCCTAAAGACACTGTATTAGAGCAATATATGCATACCAATCTTTATAGTAGCACCATTCGTAATAAAAAAAAAAAAACCTGGAAGCACTCTGTATGGCCATCAAAAGAGAAATACATTTTAAAAAATGTATCTATGCACAATATAATACTAGTTGGCTCTAAGGAAGGACAGGGAACTCCTCCTAGCCAGACAAAAGGCCTCAGTAGTGCCATACTCCAGGGGCACACTCTGGCTAGCTGTTTGGGTCCCAGAGGTAGTTAAGTTCATCTAACCAGGCACAAGGCCCAGCACCACACTTGCTCTCTGCCAGAGGATTTGAGCTCTGCCCAGCCCAGCATCATAGTACAATCCATAAGGGGAACACCTGGCCAGCCTCACAGGTCACAGAAGTACTGATCCCAGCCCAGACCAGAGCCTAAAAGCTTCCCATCAAAGAGTGACCAGCCTAGCTGTCAGGTTTAGGAAACTTGAGCTTTCCCTATCAGAGGAAAGGTCCCAGTGCCATAGTTCAGGTATGTATCCCAGCTAGCCCCTCAGGTGCTGGAGGTTCCAAATTTCTCACAGCCAGGACTAAGGCCCCGGTACCGAATGCTGGATCTGTGCCCAGGCTACCTGCATGGTCCAGAGGCTCTGATCTTCTTCATGCCAGGCACAAGGCTCCAGTGATGTTACACTCCATGGGTGCACTTCATGGGTGCTTGGGTCACAGAGGTTATGAATTACAATTAACCATGTGCTTGAACATGGCAACATGTTCTGAGGGTGCATCCTTCCTAGCCATCTAGGTCCCAGAGGTACTGAACTCTAGCTAGCCAGGTTCTAGGAACTGGTGACATACTCTGGGTGTGTGTCCCTATCAGCTACATAGAAGATCTAAGCTCTGCCAAGCCCAGCATCTCAGTGCAATGTAGCAAAGAAGGTCAGAGCAACATTAGGCCTGCCTCACAGGTCACAGAGGACAAAGTTTAAGTGCTATAATTTGAAGAATCACCCCAACTACCTATAGGAATATCAGAGGATTGAAACTCTTCCAAGTGCAGCATTCCACTGCAATCCATCGGGTGGGTGCCTGGCCAGCCACATGGGTCCCAAAGAAATTGAAAAAATGAATTAGCAAGATGCAGTCTCAGTTCTCCAGCCTATTGAGAACAAACCCAGGAGACACTGAAATGGATAACATTGGAAATAGCACAACTGAAATTTTGGAAATGATAGCAACTAAAGTAACCACTTACATGAAGGTGAAGATAGACTCTCAGCTATTGAAGACAAGATGGAAGCTTACAATCGTGAAAGAAAAGATCTCTTAAAAATTACAAGGAACCAGGAAACAATTCAAAACTTGCAAGATGATGCAAAGAGAAACAATATAAGACTGACAGGTATCAATGAAAATATTGGGGTCAACACAAATGACATAGTAAGCCTATTTACAGAAATAATAGCAGAAAAATTCCAAACTTGTTAAAAGAATTTGGCATACAGATTAGTGAGGCATACAGAATCCTATTATCCATTTCCAAAATAAATCTTATAATTTAAGATTTAAATCTTACATATAATATAGACATACAATAAAACAATAAAAGTTGGTTTCTTGAAAGAATTAAAAACTTCATAAACCTCTAGCTACCTTTATCAAAAAAAAAAGAAAAACTCAAATCCATGCAATAAGAAATGAAAAGACTGAAACCACTAAGGACCCTGAGGAAATACAGAAGTTCTTCAATACCGACTTTGAAAAACTATACTCTCATAGGTTTGACAATAAAAAAGAATTGATAGATTCCTAGAAACATATGAATTACCAAAGCTGAATCCTGAAGATGCAAAACTGATGCATAGCCCAATTTCAATTAATGAAGTTGGAAATATATTTAGAACCTCACAAACAAAGAAAAGGCCAGGTTCTGATGGATTCACTGTGGAAGTCTACAAGATGTTTAGGGAAGACTTAACGTCAACACTCTTCAAACTCTTCAATGAAATTAACAGTGAAACAAGTCTTCCAAACTCATTCCTGAGAGGAAGTATTACCCTAATACCAAAGCCAGAGAAAGAACCAACCAAAAAAGAAATACAGACCAATCTCCCTTATGAACATAGATGTAAAAATTGTCAATAAAATACAAACAGAATGAAACAATTCATCAAGAAAATTATACACCATGATTAAATGGGATTCATCCCAGGAATGCAGGTGTAGTTGAACACATGCAGATCAATAAATGTAATGCACCATATCAATGGAGCCAAAGGCAAGAATCCTATTGTAATCTCAATAGATGCAGAAAAATCTTTCAACAAAATGAAACAACCATGATTTTAAAAAACCTACAGAAAATCATAATATATGGTCTCTTCCACTATCTGACAAAAGTCATATATAATAAACCTAGAGCCAACATCTTACTAAATGGCCAATAACTGAAAACTTTCAATTTCAAACCAGGAACAAGACAAGGATATCCATTATCACCACTACTATTCAATACAATGCTGGAAACATCAGTTAGAACAATGGAACAAGAAAGAGAAAAAAAGGAATGGCAAAAGGACCAGAAGAAGTCAAATTATCATTATTTGCACACAAGATACTTGTAGTGGTTGATTGATTGTGTCAACCTGAGATATTTAGAAGCTTAACTAAATGGGTTTAGCAACTCTACACCCAAGAAAGTAGAAGACCACCCTAGGGTGGCTCTAAACCTGGAGGTATAATAGAGAAGGAGGAAGGACAAATGAATTCCATTCTTGGGAGAAGCTCCAGTCTTTGCCTTTGGTTTGGACCTCATTTCCTGGCCTCCAGTGTAGACTTCAGCTTTCTGACATAGACTCTTCAGCATTTCATCATAGAGCCTTCAGCCTTTTGTTGCAGACCCATCAGCCTGCTGGTGTGGACTTGCACAAGACACTAGGATGAACTACAGACCTTGGACTGACTCCTTCAGCCTCCATTGCATAGACACCTTCTGCATGCTTCCTCATCCTACTCTGTGGTTGACAATCATAAGTCAATCTTGTAGTTTCTTTTACATCTGTATATCTCATGTTATATATGTTCTCTCTAGTAAAAACTAACAAATACAATACTCTATAAAGAATACCTCCAAAAATGCAATGAAATAATTTTAGATGTAATAATTAAATTCAGTATTGTAGCTGGATACAAGGTCAACACTCAAAAATCTATAACATTCTGGTACAGAAAGAACAAACATTGAAAGACAAATAAGTGATACCAAACCCTTCACTATAGCATCCAGAAAATAAAATACCTAGGAATCAATCTAACAAAACAAGTAAAACATTTATACATTGAAAATTATATTACTCCAAAAAAAGAAAATTGAAAACGACTTCAAAAATTGGAAAGATATTTTTTGTCCATTGAAAGGAAAAACAAACATTGTGAAAATAGTCCTTATACCAAAATTCTTATATGGATTCAAGGTTAATCCAAGGAAAATTCCATTTGCATACCTCACAAATCTAGAGAAATCTACCCTAAAATTCATCTGGAACCAGAAGAGGGATTGAATAGCAAAATCAATTGTGGGCAACAAAGTCAA
Source organism: Cavia porcellus (assembly GCF_034190915.1). Taxonomy (NCBI): domain Eukaryota; kingdom Metazoa; phylum Chordata; class Mammalia; order Rodentia; family Caviidae; genus Cavia; species Cavia porcellus. The sequence continues at coordinate 4,884,460 of NW_026947486.1, read as the reverse complement.
GGCAGGAGTCATCACAATCCCTGACTTGAAATTACATTACAAAGATACTGTGACAAAATGGACTTCACAGACATATACAGAGTGTTCCAACCAACAACATCAGAATACACATTATTCTCAGAAGTACATGGGACATACTCTAAAAAAGATCATGTATTAGTTCACGGAATATATTTACATAAATGAAAAAGAGTTGAAATTATCCATTGTAGGTTATCAGATCATAGAGCCATGAAATTAGAGATTAATGATAAAAGATAGAGCAGATTTCCCACAAACACATGGAAACTGAATAACACACTCTGGAGTAATCAATGGGTCGCAGGGGAAATTAAAGTATACCTACAAGCAAACAAAAATACAAATACAACTTACCGGAATCTGTGGGATGCAATAAAAGCTGTCCTCAGAGGGAAGTTTATTGCACTGAGTTCCCACATCAGGAAAACAGAACAAACACAAATAAATAACCTGATGCTACACCTCAAATATGTAGAAAAAGAAGAGCAAGTCAAGTCCAAAGCCAAAAGAAAGGAGGAAATTATAAAAATCAGAGCAGAAATTAATGCAATAGAGACTAAGAAAACAACCCAAAGAATCAATCAATCAAAGAGTTGGTTCTTTGTAAGAATAAATGAAATTCATAAGGCCCTAGACAACCTTATCAGAAAAAGGGAAGAAAAAGCTCAAATTCATGCAATAAGGAATGAAAAAGGCGAAATCCCTACAGACTCTGTAGAAATACAGATGATCATCAGCACCTATTTTGAAAACTTCTACTCTCATAGCTTTGATAACACAGAAGAAATAGATTCCTACAAACATATGAAGTACTAAAGCTAGATCAAAAATATGTAAAACTGCTGAATAACCCAATATCTATTAATTACATTGAACATGTAATTAAGTCCTTAACCACAAAGAAGAGCCCAGGCCCAGATGGATTCACTGCAGAATTCTACAAGAAGTACAAAGAAGAATTATTGCCGACACTCCTTGAACTCTTCAGGGACATTGAAAGGGAAGCAATCCTTCTTAAGTCATTCCTGGAAGCAAATATTACTCTAGTACCAAAACCTGAGTAAGGACCAACTAAAAAAAGAGGACTACAGGCAAATCTCCCTAATGAGACAGAAGCAAAAATCCTCAATAAAAAATTGGCAAACACAATGCAGCAAATCATCAAGAAGACTATACACCATAACTAAGTGGAATTCATCCCAGGCATGCAGGCATGGTTCAACATATGTAAATCAGTAAATGTAATCCACCATATCAATAAAGCCAAAAATAATAATCACATGATCATTTCCATAAATGCAGAAAAAGTTCTGGATAAGATCCAACACTCATTTATAATAAGAATCTTACAGAAAATTGGAATAGATGGTCTTTACCTCAATATAATAAAGGTCATCTATGACAAACCAACAGCCAGTATCATATGAAATGGCCAAAAATTGAAGGCCTTTACCTTAAAATCAGGCCCAAGACTAAGATGTCCCTAATCACCGCTCCTATTTAATACAGTACTGGCAATACTAGCCAGAGCAATTAGACAAGAGAGACAAATAAAAGGGATGAAGATATGAAGAAAGTTAAATTATTATTTGCGGTTGACATAATACTTTATGTAGAAGACACGCAAATCCCCATTGAAAGACTTCTAGATATAATAAACAAATTCAGCAATGTAGCTGGATGTAATATCAATACTCAAAAAACAAAATCATTCCTATACACTAATAACAAGATTACAGAGAGAGAAATAAGAGAAGCCACACCCTTCACACTAGCAAACCAAAAAATGAAATATTTACAAATTACGCTCATGAAAAAAGTGAAAGAGCTATACAAGGAAAATTATAATACACTGAAAAAAGAATTCGAAGAGGATCTCAGAAAGTGGAAATACCTCCCTTGCCCATGGAAAGGAAGAATAAATATTGTGAAAATGGCCATTATCCCAAAACGGCAATACAGATTCACTGCAATCCCAATAAAAATACCACGGACATACCTTATGGTCTGTGGAGAGAAACCACTCCTCAAATTCATCTGGAAGAAGAAGAGACCTAGAATAGCAAAGACTGTTCTAAGCAGCAAAGGCAAGGCAGGGGGCTTCACAAACCCTGGCTTACAGTTATACTACTAAGCAACTGTAGTAAAATGAACATGGTACTGGAATCAAAACAGAGCAGAAGATCCATGGAATAGATTAGAGGATATAAGCACAACTACAAACAGACTCAACCACCTTATCTTTGATAAAGAGGACAAACATGTTCACTGGAAGAACAACAGCATCTTTAATAAATGGTCTTGGAAAAAATGGCTCTCCACATGCCGAAAACTAAAACTAGACCCATACCTATCACTATATACTAAATTAAAACCTAAATGGATCAAATATGTGAATATTAAAACAGAAAAACTGAATCTCTTGGAAGACAAATTGGGTAAAAACCTTGAAGACATAGGGGTAGTTAAAGAATACATGAACAGGAATCAAACCGCATGGGAAATACTTCCCAGAATCAATAACGGATTGCCTCTTATTAAAAAGTTTCTGCACGTCAAAAGAAATCTTCAGCATAGTGAAAAGAAAACCCACAAACTGGGAAAAAAATCTTAGTGAACTGTCTCTCAGACAAAGGACTTCTGTCTAAAACATATAAAGAATTAAAAAAAAATCAGACCCCCAAAATTCAAAGACCCAATCCAAAAATGGGCATCTGAGATGAATACACACTTCTCAGATGAAGAAATACGAATGACAAATAAATACATGAAAAAATGTTCATCATCATTACTTATTAGAGAAATGCAAATGAAAACCACACTGAGATTCCATCTCACTCCTGAAAAAACGTCCAGGGTCAAGAAAAGTACCAACAACTAATGCTGGAGAGGCTGTGGGGAAAGGAACTCTCCTGCACTGTGTGTGGGAGTGTAGACTGGTGCAGCCATTGTGGAGGTCACTCTGGAGATGGCTCAAAAAGCTGGGATTGGAAGTCTCATTTGTTTCAGCTATTCCATTTCTAGGCATATTCCCAGAAAAACTGAAAACAGCATACCACAGTGATATATGTGCACCCATGTTTATAGCAACACAATTTGTAATAACCAGATCTTGGAAACATCCTAAGCATCCATCAACTAAGGAATAGATTAAAAAGTTGTGGCATTTTTATACAATGGAGTACTACTAAGTTATAAAGAATGATCACATTGAGTTTTTTTTTAAATGGGTAGAGCTTGAGACCATACTCATAAGCAAAATAAATCAAACTTACATGTATAAATACCAAATAGTTTCCCTAGTGTAAGAAATGGTAAGATACATAAAAGCATACAGTAAACATGATTCCCCATTATATTGCTTTGAAGCCTTATGTTTTCATTAATTGGAATGGTTCTGTTCTGAGTTGTTTGATTTTATTGTCTTTGATGGTATGAACAGCTATTTTGAAGAAAACAAGAAATCATAATAGCTAGTGCTGATTTAATATCATCTTGTTTTGAAGTCCCATGAAGCTTTTGTTCTTCTGTCTCCATCGGTTTATCATGTTGTGTCTTATTGGATTTTATTACGTGTGATAGTATAAACAAAAATTTTATATACAAGGAGAGAATATAGAAACCATTGTTCATTTTCTGTTAGTTGGTTCTAAATACCCTGTAATACTTTCATTCTCTTGGATGGTTTTACACTGTCATGTTGTGTTTGGTGCTATAATATACGAAGTTATACTTAAATATTTCAAGGAAAGAGACACTATGGTTGCTACTGTTATGTCAGGTTATCTTGTGGTGAAACACTATGTTCCTTAAATTGTTTTGTTCTGACCTGTGTTATTATGTTGTTATGTCCTCTTTTATCTTAATCTCCTTCTTTCCTTTAATTTTTTAATAAAAAAGATACTGTGACAAAATCAGCATGGTACTAGAAAAAAAAAAAAACAGACCTGAAATCAATGGAATAAATTAGAAGATACCACCATAACTGTAAACATACCTAGCCACTTCATCTTCAACGAAGGGCAAAACATGTTCACTGCAAAAAAAGATAGCCTCTTCAATATGTGGTGCTAGAACTATCCAGTTTCCATATGCTGAGAACTAAAACTAGATCTATATCTATCACCATGAACTAAACTAAAGTCATAATAGATCAAAGATCTAAATATTAAAGCAGAAACACTAAATCTTCTGGGAAAAAAAGTAGAAATCTTGACAACATAGAGGTAGGCAGAGAATTCATGAAAAAAATCTAACTGCACGGGAAATATTTCTCAGAATCAACAATTGGTATATCATCTTCTTAAATGTTTTTGCAGGCCAGAAGAAATCTTCAACATAGTGAAAAAAAAAACAAATTGGTAAAATAGCTTGGCCAACTGTCTCTCAGACAAAAGTATTCTATCTAGAACATTTAAAGAACTAAATAAAATCAGGTACCCAAAATTAAAAGATCCAATACTTAAGTGAGCATCTGAGATGAATACACTCTTCTCAGAAGAAGAATTGCAAATGGAAAAAAATATATGCCGAAATATTCTACATGTCTACATGTTCTACATGGTCTTTCAGGAAATGCAAATTAAAACCACACAGATATTCCATCTTACTCCAGAAAGAATGGCCAAGATCAAGAAATTAACCAATAACAAATCCTGAATGAGCTGTGGGGAAAAAAGAACTCTTTTCCACTGTTGATGGGATTGTAGGCTTGTACTACCACTGTGGAAATCAGTGTGGAGATTCCTCAAAAGCTAGAATTAGAGACTCAGTCTGACCCAGCTATCCTGCTTGTGGGTATCATCCCAGAAATATTGAAGACAACATATGACAGTGATATATGTGCTCCCATGTTTATAGCAGCACACTTATTAATAGCCAAATCTTGAAAACAACCCAAGTACCCATCAGTTGAGGGATGGATAAAAAAGATGTGGTATTTTTATACAATGGAGTACTACTCAGCTATAAAGGAAGACTGCATTGAAATTTTTATAAGTAAATGAACAGGACTTGAGACCATACTCCTAAGTGAAATAAATCAAAGCCCCTTGTGTAAATACCATATTGTCTGCCTAGTATAAGCAACTGAAAGTGTATATATGATCCAAAATCTACAATAAATACTGGGTAAAGGTAAAATACTGCAACAGAGTCAAAGTAACTGGGATAGGAGAAATGAGGAAAAAAGGAAGGGAACAGGAAAAAGACATAAATTTGTATATGCGTAAATATGATAGTTAAATGACTATACTACTAATTGTATTATTTTTAGAAAAGAACAGTTAATACTAATATGATTAGATCAATTTTTCATGTCTGTAGCTGGTAAGAAACCTTTTTTAATGTAACAATATGCAATAATACAACCACTGTCAAATTCTTGTCATCTTGTTTTGTAAGACTATACTGTTATTGTTTTGGGTTTTTTGTTGTTGTTTGTTTGTCTCTTTTGCTTTTTTTTCATTTCTGTGTATTTTTCGCTTACAAATAAAGAAGCATAAATTTAAGCTTTTGGTAGGAAAATGTATATATCTGAATAATAGTAATGTTAAGTGAAATAAATCACACAAACACAAGATTAAATATCATATGGTACCTCTCCTTTGAGAAGGCAAAGTGTTAGTAAAGACAAAAATAAAGGTTTGATAAAAACAGTGAGGAAAGTCATTTATAAACATGAAGGTATGCAAGAGACCATGAGTAAAGGGAGTGTCTAGGGCAGTGGGTAGAAGTAAAAGAACCTGTGCCATGTATATGTACCAAATAAAATGCATGTAAACATTACATTTCATAACTATGAATAAAATTACAATGTTAATGACAATGAAAATTGTAAAAGGAAATCTAATGGAAGGATGAGTGAGTGGGGATGGGAATGGATACAAAAACGAATTCAGATATGTTATATACTTGTACCCTGTCTCCTAGATAAATATAAACTTCATGTACTTCAAATACGTACTAATAAAAAAATTCAAATACATATACTTATTACTGATAATATGCCTACATGCTCCTTTGTTTTTGATCTTCATCTCAATATCAAAATTGTATTTTCCCTTCCAAATACTAACACTATGATCCAATCAATGTATCACAAGCTTATAACAGCTTTTAAGATAAACTACCTGAGTAGAACCTTTGCTAAGAGTCTTCACCTCATATGAGGAAGGAACTGAGATGATATAGTTAAAATTCTAGAGGTATTACTTCTATAATTAAATCTGTGATTGCATCAGGTTTGAAGTGTTGTTGCTAACAATTGTATACAGGGATCTTGGAAAAGACACTCAGTAATTTCATCCATGACTTCAAGCAACTTGTCAAGGACTGGAAGGTCACAAAATTCAAAAAGAAAACAACAACAACAACAAAAAATTCCATAGTTCCAATGACAAACAATTTTAACTCAGGTGTGGATGATGGTAACATTAAAGAGTCCCAAGGACATGGTGCTTAAGGAATGCCTACTTGAAAAATAGGCCCACATAAGAGAAGGAGTAGGAGGAAAAGTAGAAGGAGAAGGATAAAGAGAAAGAAAAAGTAAGAGGAGGAGGTGGCAAAGATTAGAAAGAAGAGAAAAAGAAAAAGAAACCTGCAAAAAAATTTATAGTGAAGGGTTTAATAGAAGTTCTTGTAGACCTCAACAAACTCCCTAAAAAGTTTAAAAATACGGGCCCCCAGTACCAAAAGATTTTTATTCATGTAGAAAGATATTCAGGTGCACCATTTAGTTATAATCAAATCTATAATTTTAAAAAATGACAAACTAAGAAAATCACCATGGATGTATTTCTGAAAAGAATCATCTCTTCAGGAAAAGCATCAGGTAAGTCCTTTGGGAAGAATTCTAGAAGACAATTGTTTTCTTAAGAGATGACATTCATGATTGTCATTGCCCATAGGTATTAATCAGTGGGACATGGTGAAGAAGTGAAAGAGAAATGCAGATGATCCAGTAATTTTATTCATAGTTATGAAATGTAATATTTACAGGCATTTTATTTGGTACATATACATGGCACAGGTTCTTTTAATTCTACCCACTCCCCTAGACACTCCCTTTACTCATGGTCTCTTGCATACCTTGCATACCTGTGTGTGTGGGCTGAAGCTTAAAATGTGTGTTCCAGTTTTGAGTCTTACATTTTACCAAAAATTTTCTAAAACATAAAATAAGAAAATTAAATATTTTAAAAATTGAAAAGTGCCTGTATAGTAAGGATGTAAGGGAAAGATTTGTGAACAGCTAAAAAATGTATTTTACTTTAAGTTTAATTTTATTAAAAAGGAATCAAACAGTTTAAAATTGAAAAACTTATAAAGTATATTTTTATAAAGTTAGTGTAATAAAATGTTTATAAAATCTGCAGAAATGCACAGTAACATTCTATAGTTTCACATTCACTTTCCACTCACCCCCTGATTCACCCAGAATTTCCTTTATGGTTCATGCCCCGAACAGTTGTACCATTCTTATTTTTATATCATGTTTCATGTAATTATTCTGTGCTTAATTATGTCAGGTACACAAATGAGTATCATGACTTATAATCTGGGTTAATAGGCTATGTTGTATAGCCTAAATGTATAGTAGGCTGGATCTTCCAAGTTTATTTAACTATACTCTATGATTTTGCACAATAATAAAATCACATAAAAACACCTTTATCAGAATTTGTCCTCATAATTAAATGATGCATGATTGTATATGTGTATGTGTGTATATTTGTGTGTATGCATGTATATACATGTATATTCATATTTAAATCATTATTTTGAATATGCAATAAATATAGCAATATATATGTAAGAATGCAAAACTCATTGTTTTTCAAAACAAAATGGAATATTTAATTTCATTCTGCTTATACTTATCAATTATAAAAAAGCGGACCCTCTTTACTACAAGATAAAATCTTGCCTAGTGGTAAATTTCAACTATCCCAATCCAGCTCTTCCTAATCTCAACATTTGCAATTTTTCTGTGCTAGTGTTTCCTTTATTAAATCAGAGAATAAAATTATTTCTTTGATTTTGAGAATAGGAAAGAAAAATACTTTTATACAGAGATTTAAAAGCCACTTTTTTCTGGTTCACATCTAACATTCAGTAGTTACTATAATATTTACTTACTGGATTCTTTGTTCATGAAAATGAAATTAAAATTAAATTGTGATGAGTAGCCATTAATTGCTTTTGGCTATTTATTTTCTTTTTAATCAATTATCTTAAGAGCAATAATTACCACGTTTTAGAAAACTACAGGGTTTGTTAAGAAATCTCTGTGTAAGCCTTAATTCTGTCCCTAATTATGTACCACCAATTCACTCAGTTTTATCACTAGTTAAATGAAGGACTGGGATTGGTGATCCTTAAGTTATCATTCTCTTTTTAATGTTCAAAATTATAATTATTAGAGCACATCAAATCAATGAATTTCAACATGACATTTCCATACATCGATAAAACTAGGTGCGATCATTCCCATTCTCATTCTTGCCCGTTAGTCCACTCCATTTCCCTTCCCTTGCAGTCTTTCTTCTACTTTCAGCTTATATTTTTTAGCCTTAAATTTATGAAAGAAAATGTGATACTTGTCTTTCTGTGTCTGGCTTATTAAACTTAACATGATTATCTCCTTAAGGAAGAATTCGTATTCAAATTCAATTACTCGATCTTAATAGTCATAAGTCATTTATGGCATATGTATTCAGAAATTGTATGTTATACAATGTACATTTACTAATCAAGTGACCCATTTTGTAGATATAAAACAAAACTAGTGAAGTTAAATGCCTTGTTCAAGACCAGACAGAGCATTAGCAGATGCCATTGATTACAATGGTCATTTTGAACTCGACTCCTATATTTCAGCAAATTGCAAAATTTTCATTTTCAAAAACATAAAATCTGGAACCTGTAGTGGTCAAAAGAAGGTAGCATTTCACAAGCAGCCTGTTGGTGAGTCAGTCAGTGATTTTAGCAAATTTGAAAAACTGATAGACTCTAAAAATTGTGCCAGTTAAGAAATGTAGAAACATTTTAATCCACTTATAATTAAATTATAAATTCAATTCTGTATTTCTAGAGAAAAAAATTATCAGACATACAAGAAAGAACATAACATTTCAGCCTCAGTGGAACTAGACATTTTTCTATTCTAAAAAAAAAAATGTCTACAGTATGACACTTATTTTAAGCTGAGCTTGTCAGCAAATGCTTCTTTGTTAGGCAGTTATATAATTGAATACATGTTTGGTTCAAAATCTGTAAATCTTTACTTATACTTTCATGCTTACAGTTAGTAGATTTTTTGTATATTTTATAATGGTTTTATAAGATTTAGAAAAAACAGTGGCTAAATTTGTTTCTGGTAGAAGTTTTTCAAAGATTGAAAAACTCAAAATGTTTATAATTTTTACGTATGTGGAAAAGCCTAGGAAATTTTAAATACTCTTAAATTAAAACATAAAATATTTATATGTAGTAGTACTGGGAATTGAACCCAGGGTGTTTGCTCTGAGATGCATACCTGGCTTTTTTATTCTAAGAGAGGATCTTGCTGAGTTACCTGGAATGCCTTTGAACTTACAGTTTTCCTGCCTCAGTTTCCCAAGTGGAAGGAAATATAGGCATGTGCTACCACAGCATGCTAAATATAAATTTTAAATTGACTTAGGAAAAGGAAACCAACCACAGTCATCTCTGTGACACTATTGTGAGGATAAAGGGAATGGCATCTACAAAATATTCTAAATATGTGATAATATGCTTTTGGTTAATTATTATTGCCATGTATAAAAAAGTCTTTCAAAGAAATAACTTTCTGAGCTAGAGATGACATTCACCTTCATATTAAGCAATGCTAATCTAAGTATAGAGCTGCAAAAATAATCTTTTTGGTATATGGGCCTTCAACTTCTACTTCTGTTATTGATTCAAAAGCATCAATAAATAGAAAGTAATTATAATTAGTAAATGGAAATGACACATCATTTCTATTTCCATATAGTCTGATGTCAGATCTTGAAATCAAAGTGCAATATACATTTTCCTTGAATATAGCAAATAAACTGTATTCACTATCAAGATAAATATGCACAGCCATTGTGGGTAGCCTGAAAATTAGGTATTCCAAAACTATTATATTTAATGCTTTCAAACACTAAAATTTACTACACATGCACGTGCACACACACACACACATCCTGTCACAACTAATTATAAGTTAAAAACTCAACAATCACGAGTCAGTTTTACACTAACACTGAATTTTTTTTAAAAAAAAATTAAGAAAACAAGTCAGTTTTCAACACCATCAAAATGAGTGAATATTTTCAAATATTCCTACCAGATGGCCACACTGGACACACAGCTAACAGCTATGAGGTGGGTCTGGAGAGATCAACAACACTTATATCCTTGTACAATAAATTTAGTTGTCTGCAGGGAAAATTTGCTTGACTGCTCACAAGCTGACTTGGATGCTTTGGGTTAATTCTATAGTAACTGTGAAGGATATTTCTTTTTAAATTTTCTTGCTTGCTTGTTTGTCTAGTCTAGGTTATCTTGAATTTTTGTTTGTTCATTTATTTTTTATTTTATTTTTCTGATTCTTATTTTTGGGATTTTTAAAATTTTACTTTAGTTTTTCTGGTTTTCCTCTTTTTTCTGCTCTCCAATTTAGTCCCTCTCTCTCTCTTTTTAAACTTACTTTCCTCCATTTTCCATCTTTCTGTCTCATTTTCTCACCTCCTTGCTTTCTCTATTTTCCTTTCTGCCTTTCATACAGCATATATAACATGGGTCTCCTGTGTGTATAGGAGAATAAGATTTAACTGGTATTATCTATAAACTTGAACCATGCCATTCAAGAGCATGTCAGAGTAATCTTCAAGAAAACTGTACTAAGAATATCCAAACAAAATTAACTACAAATATAACAATTTTCAACAATCCCACAGCCTCCCTTAATCTCTCTTAGTATACTGCTAACCATCTACATAGCTCCTCCGATGTGCACAAATATTTTCTTAAATACTCTCAACACTAGCTTTTTAACACAGCTATAAAATTAAATCCAACAGAGTATGATAACATATGTATATTTTTTGCATTGATATTTCTTTTTATTTCCCTCTCTTTTCAATGAAACAGCACCATGTTTTCTCTTTGGTTTGCCTTCCTGCATCATCCAAACTCCAGAAGAAATACAAGTAAAAGTAGAACATAGTATCGAAGGAACACTGATAAAAGTGTGAAATTATCTAGACAAGTTTTAATGCTCAGGATTGATGTATGGCTGGTTCCAATGATATTGATATTGATAGATCTGATAGAACTGAAAAGATAAGAAGTATAAAATATAAGTAAACTTTATTTTGGGAATTTGGGGAGAGACACCCCCACCCTCCGGGGCACAGCATCTCCACCCTGGGGCCGGCGATCTCTCTCTGGAACACGTGGATTGAGGGACATAAGTAGCCTCAGCCTGGGGTGGAACCTAGGGGGTATTAAGGATGCACAGGTAGCTCATTGGTCTTAGTTTGGCACCAGAGGTAGGTTTCTAAGGGTGGGGGCATAGGGTTACAGGTAAATCTCTAGGGGCAGGAGAGGCAGGAGCTCCCTAATTCCAGCTGAGGCTTTTTATGGCTATAGTGTCTGGTCTGGGCCAGCAACCCTTTCATATCCCATCTTATGATTATAAGGAAAAGGGGCAAAGATTTCTCTCTTTAACTACTTTCTGCTGGCTGAGGGCACTGTATTGTGGTCGAGGGGAGTCGACGGGATGACGGTTGATATCTAGGTAGAAGCTGGTGCCAGGAGTTTTAGCAAGGACAACTTTACTGGTGAATGCACGTATGTTAGACTGAAAAAAACAAAGAGACAAGATGTTATGAGGAGACATGGCACTGTCATATTTATGGACCAAAGTGAGGTAGAGGGAAAGGTGTCTTTGATTTAGACATGTTATTTTATCATGATGACGTTGAGGTAGGAACATTTTTATGGCAAGGCAGAATTCTGAAAAATTAAACGTGGGATTAGGAGGAGTGAAGTTATGAGAGGTGCTTACTCCCCCATATGAAAGCATAAAAGTTAAAAGGTAGGTAGGTAAGGCTTGTCTCTGGTATATATGACGTTGGAGTCTGTAGGCAATCCTGTTAGAGAGTCCTGCTATAGAAATGATCATTAATAGAATGTAAGAAATTAAGCACCAAAGTGGATAACAAAAAATGACAACCTGTGAGTCGTAAGGCAGAGATAAGTATCAAAAGGATGGTGAGATCTAGGGCCTGAGTGATATGAAACCAGGATGGCAGTTTAAAAGGGAATAAAAGCATTTTAAGATTTAGGACTGGGACCTGCACAGAAATAGGCCCTGTTTGTAACTGGCATAGGTTGACCTTTAATACTCCGTGAGACACTGAGGATTTATTAGCCTGAAAACTCAGTAAGAACTCTGTATATGTGGCCTCTGATGTCCACGAATATAGAGAATGTCTTACCTTGAGAGTTTTAATGTGACTTGGATTGTGAGACAGATATCCACTAAGGCGGTTGGCCCATGTGACCTGTGAGGGCTACAAGTTAGGATGGCCCAGCCACTCTCTGATGGCCAGGATAGCCCAACAGCCCTGGAGTAAGGTCTTTTGGCAGTGACCTGTGAGGGCTACAAGTTAGGATGGCCCGGCCACTCTCTGGTGGCCCAAAAGCCCTGGAGTAAGGTCTTGAAGAATGCCAGGATGGGGGATTTTGTCTGATGTCTTCTGATGAATTTGAGTGTGGCCCATGGGGGGGGGGGAGCAGGTAGCTACACCTTGTGTAGATTTGTCTGTCTCGGAACTGTAAGTGTTATTTAAAATATGAACAACCATATCAAGGTCTCTATGGAGCTTGAAGGTCAAATTTTGCCTTGTTGTTTGAGATCTGGACTATAGTAAAAGTTATCTGTAGAATTAAGTAAGTATGTAGGAGCTTAATATTGGCATTCAAGATTATAAGGCAGGCAGGCTGGTAAAATTATCAGGTGGCCAGTAATACTGAATAAATGGTTAGAAAATTGTAAGAAAAAATAGCCTCTCTTGAGTGGAACTCAATTGTAAAAAAAAATGTTTGAGCAGGGCCACGAGACTTTGGAAACACGCAGTGTTTAAGGCAGCTTGAAACATTGAGATAGATAGCACCTGTAGGAAGAGAGCAGAGTTGTGCTTGGGGTGAGATGAGCACCACCACACAGCAGGCAGGAGCGGGCTGGCATGGAACACGCAGAGTGGGCAGGGCGAACGCTGGGACATAGTAGGCAGGGGCGGGCAGAGGTCTCACCTAGATGCTACTATGACGCGCTAAGATGGCACAGGGAAATAACGTATTTCAGCTGCAACCGCACAAGGGGGTGGGGCTTGGAGGCCTGTAGTGGTGACCAGAGGTGGCGCCTGGCACCATGGAAGGATGGCGGCTGCAGCACATGCCCGGCGCACACCGGCGCCACTGGGCGGTGGTGGCAGCTTGTGCCCAGCACAACGGAGGGGCGGGCTGGCATGGAACACACAGAGTGGAAGGGGTGAACACTGGGACATAGTAGGCAGAGGCAGGCAGAGGTCCCACCTAGACGCTACTATGATGCGCTAAGATGGCACAGGGAAATAACGTATTTCAGCTGCGACCACACAAGGGGGTGGGGCTTGGAGGCCTGTAGTGGTGGCCAGAGGTGATGCCTGGTGCCACGGATGGATGGTGGCCTGCAGCTCGTGTCCGGCGGCGACGGTGGCGGGAGATGCACAGCCTGAGGCCAAGTGGGTTCTGCTCCCAAAGGCACAAGACCGGCAGCCGGCAAGCGGCAACCTGCAGGAGCCTGCACCGTGGGGGCGGGGCAGTGGTGGCAGTGGGAGATGCATAGCCTGTGGCCAAGTGAGCTCTGCTCCCAAAGGCGCAAGACCTGCAGCCGGAAAGCGGCAACCTGCAGGAGCAGGCACCTTGGGGACAGGGAGGCGGGGGCGGCGGTGGGAGATGCATAGCCTGAGACCAAGTCCGGCTGAGGCTTTTTCTGGCTATAGTGTCTGGTCTGGGCCAGCAACCCTTTCAGATATAACCACTAGAAATTCTCTCCCTACATCTCAATGACAGAGTCCAACTTAATTAACTCAGTGTGATAAAGTGGTAGACAGTATCTCTTGACAAATAAAGCCAGTACCATATCACTGAAAAATAAAAACAGAACCTAACTAAAGAGAGCTCCAGACTCCTCAGTTATTTGATCTTAACCCTCAAAACAAAAACAAAAATGAAAAACATATTTTAAAATAAAAACATAAACAATACAATGTCTCCAAACATGTTTAACTCCCTAAAAGCAGATCCAAGAGGTACCTACGGAGAGACAATTTGATATGAAGTGGCACAGTTGTATGCAATGATGAAAAAAGAAGCAAAGAAATTTGGTGAGCTCAAAGACGATCTAACCAAACAGATAACTGAATTAATAAACACACTTATCAATGCATTTAAAGAAGTGACATAAAAAATTAGAACTAATCAAAGCAGTTCTAAGTATGGATTGAAAAATTCACCAGGAAAATTTTCCATGAAAAGATGCCAAACAGAAAACTCAAAGGCAAATAATTCTACTGAACATTTGAGTAACAGGAGCAACCAACGTGAGTGGACACTGTCAGATTTGGAGGACAATAAACATTAATATATTCAAAAACACCTTAAAAAGTAAGAAACCAAGGCAAATTGATTCAACATCTACTAGATAACAAAAGGAGACTACTCAAAGACTAATTGGAGTTACAGAAAAATTAGGAACAGCACACATGGAATAAAACACCTGTCTATAGATTTCATAGCAGAAAATTTTCCACATAATGGGGAAAGAACTCAGCATACAAGTGAGGCATACAGAACCTCAGATACATGTGACAAAGGAAGAAATTCTCCATGATACATTATAGCCAAAGCCAAGAAGTCCAACACAAGGATGAAATGCTAAGAGCTGTCAAAGAAAAAAAAAATCATTACAAAGGTAAATCACTTAGAATTACCACAGAACTCTACACAGACTTTAAATGCCAGGAAAGCCTGAAGTGAAATGTTTCAGGTACAGGAAAAAAGAAGACTTTCAACCCAGATCAATATATCTTGCAAAATTATTTTTCAAATTCAATGTACAATTAAGGATATGAAAACACTCTAAGAAATCCATGACCACCAAACCAGTATCCCCAAAAGCACTTAAGGATATCCTAAATTGAAATAAAATAAAGGCACCAAAACAAAAAAATCTTATAGAATGAGTACATTTAGCAAAATGATAAATTACCCAAAAATGAAAAAAATAAAAAAATTAACAACAGAAAAATAATTCAACAGGAATAATTCAATATCTTTCAGAAATAAGTTTCAGTGTAAGTGACCTCAGTTCGTCAACTAAACCACATAAATTGACAGAATAGATCAAAGAGTAAAACCAGTGTTTTCCTGGACATGAGACTTATATGATTGCCTCAAAAATTCCTGGACTAAAAGTTTAAAAGTATAAAAAATATCCCATACATAGAGATCCCAAAGCAAGCAGGGGTAGCAATCTTATTCTGAGACAAAGGAAACATCAAGCTAAAACTGATCATAAGATGCAAAGAAGGTCACTACATATGAAGAGAATATTTTAACAGTAAGACATAACAAATTATATGTGCACTGAATATAATATCCCACTTTCACAAATAGACAGATCAAACAGACAAAAAAGACAAGGACAAATATTAGAATTGAACAGTGCTATTAAAAATGAACTCAATGGATATTTACAGAGTATTCTACTCTCTCTAGAAATTTTATTTGCAGGAGCACATGTCATTTTTTTCAAAAATAGGCCATACACTAGCTCATAAATCTTGCTTCAATAAATACAAAAGAGTCAAAATTATGTTATGTATATCATATCATATTGCACTAAGAATAGATATCAGTGGAAAAATAAAAGGTATAAATTTTTAAAAGACCTAAATGTTAAATAACACACTCTTAAATAGCAATTTACAGGATAAATCAAGGCAAAATTTAAAAAGTCCTAAAACTAAACAATTCTGCCAGTACATATACCAGCAACTATATTACACAATGAAATCAGTCTTAAGAGGGAAGTTTACTGTTGTGAGTGCTTCTATTAGAAAAACAAAGTCAGTCCAAATAAATAATCTGATGTATACCTCAAAATCCTGGAAAAACAAGTACAAACTCAAACCTAACACAAGGAAGGAAATCATAAACATCAGAGACAAAATTAATGAAACTGAGAAAACAAACAGTAGAAATAACCAATGCATCAAATAATTGGTGATTTGAAACACTAAACAAAATAGACAAAATCCTAACCAAAATTACCAATAGAGAGAAAGGACCCATATAATGCAATTAGAACTAAAAACATACAATCACAATGAACACTGCAAAAATCTAGAAAATTGTTAGTAAATACTAAGAAAATGTTTAATTCAAAAAATAGAAAAATGTAGAAAACTGGATAGATTCCTAGACACATATAAATTACCAATGCTGAAAAAAAGATATAAAAGCCTGAGGAGTTCAGTAATAAGCAATGAAAATGATACCGTGATTAAAAAGACACACACACACACACACACAAAAAAAAAAAACTACCAAACAAAATCTAAGACCCAGTGGAGTCATCATTGCATTCTACAAGAATTTCAGATACTACCTAGAAACAATATTCCTGAAACTCCTGAGAAATTGGAAGGGGAGGAGTACTGTAAAACTCACTTCTGGAAACTAGCATTGTCTTGATTCCAAAACTAAACAAAAACTCAACTAAAAATGGCTATCAATCACATAGTAGGAACATAAGATACACACTACTGGTAGGTGAGACTAGTGGGATTGAGAGACCAAATATTAGCCTGAAAGATGAAAAATGACAAAACAAAAAACAAGATCCAATCTCAAACATCAAGCCCATAGGAGCAAATATAGGAGACATTGAAATAGAGGAAGTTAAAAGTCACACATCAAAAACCTCTGAAAATATATAAAACAAGCAGAATGCATGAAACAAACTCGAAGAGATATCCAAAAAAAAAAAAAAATTCTATTGAAATCTAGCCAAACTGTTTAAATACAGATGAGGATACAATTTCAGATGGACCTTAAGGACAGGATCACAATTAGCAATCATGAAAGACTAGAACTTTCAAAAATAGCAAAGCAGCATGAAATGACAATCCCACAGCTTCAAGATGATGCCAAGAGAAACAATATAAGACTGTTAGTCAGCAGTGAAGATGCAGGAGTCAGTGCAAATAACATAACTAAACTGTTCACAGAAGTAATAGCAGAAAATTTCCCAAACATGGAAAAAAATCTGATATGCAGATAAATTAGGCATATAAACTGTCAAACAGTCAAAGCCAACATAAATCTACATCCAGACATAAAATAATTTAGATCCCAGACATACAACATAAAAACAGAATACTAAAAGCAGTTAGAGAAGAAATACAACTCACATATCAAGAAAAACCCATTAGAATCATGGCAGACTTTTGAGCACAAACCCTCAAGTCAAAACAAGCTTGGAGTCATGTGTTTCAAACCCTGAAGGAAAACAACTTTCAACCCAGAGAGATGTACCCAGAAAAACTTTCTTTAAAATGTAATGAAGAAACAAGATACTTCTATGACCAAGAACAACTGTAGAAATTTATGTCCACCAAACCAACCCCAGAAAGGAATATTTAAAGACACATTAAATAGAGATAAAAATGATCACAACCATTAGAACTACAAGAGAAGGAAATCACGAGACAGGACAAGCAATTAAACAAGGGGGAAAGCGGAAAACAAACAACTAGAATATAACATGGCAAAGTGGAGCCAGTACATGTCAGTTATATTCATAAATATAAATGGCCTCAATTCACCTATCAAAAGAAACAAGTTGACAGAATGTATCAAGAAATATTGACCCACAATATGCTATACACAAGAAATACATCTGACTCAAAGGGAAACCCATAGATTAAAAGTCAAATGATGGAAAACAGTATTCCATGCAACAAGAACCCAGAAAAAAGCAGGAGTAGCTATTCTGTTTGCAGACAATGTGAACTTCAAACCTAAAATGTTTAAAGGAAAGCCTATTAGAATCAAGCAGACTTTTCAGCACAAACTTTCAGGTTAAGGTGAGCTTTGTGTGAAGTACTTCAAGTCCTTTAAGAAAACAATTTTCAAACCAGACTGATGTACCCAGAAAAACGGTTTTGCAAATAATGGAGAAATATGATATTTTCATGACAAATAACAATTGAAGAAATTCATATCCACCAAACAAACCCTAGAAAGAGTACTAAAATCCATGCTAGAAAGAGATAAAAATGACCACAGTCTCCAAAACAACAGCAATTGGGGCTGGGGGTTTAGCTCAGTGGCATAAGTGCCTGCCTTGAAAGCAGGCAGTCATGAGTTCAATCCCTGGTACCGATAAAAAATGAAAAAAAAAAAACAGGCTAAAAAAGAAAGTAAGCAAGGGAGGAAAGCAGAAAACCAATAACAGGAACACAGCTTGGCAAAGTTCAGACAGTACATATCAATGAAATCCATAAAGGTAAATTGGCTCAATTCACCTGTCAAAAGAAACAGATTGACAGAATGGATCAAGAAACAGGAACTCACAATATGCTATATAAAAGAAGCAGATCTGACTCAAAAAGAAACTCACTAACAGTCAAAGGATGAAAAACAGTATTCCATGCAACAGGAACCCAGAAAAAAGCAGGAGTAGTTATTCTGTTTGCAGACAATCTGAACTTCAAACCTAAAATACATTAAAAAGATAAAGAAGGTAACTACATACTTGTTAGTAGAAAAATTCAAGAGGAAGAACTAATATATTATAGATATATATGCACCAAATACAGAAGCAGCCAACTATATAAGAGAAATACACAAGAACACAAATACAAGAGGGGACCTTAGTATCCCATTGTCACAAACAGATAGATCTACTGGACACAAAGTCAGCAAACAAATAATAGAACTGAATCATAACTGTGAGCAAATGAACTTAGTAGATGTTCACAGATTATTCTACCCAAACACATGAGAATATACAGTCTTCTCAGCTGTGCATAGAATATTCTAAAAAGTAGACAATATAATAACCCATAAAACATTTTTAAGTAAATGCAAAGGGATTGAAATTATCTCATGCATATTACATGGCCATAGTACACTAAAATTGGAAATTAATGACAAAAAATTTTCAATACCTGTATAAATCCATGGAAATTAAATAACAACCTTCTGAACAACCAGTGGGTTACAGATAAAATTAAAAAAGAAATAGAACAATGCTTACAACTCAATGAAAATACGGAAAATACATACTGTAATCTGTGGAATTCAACGAAAACAATCTTAAGAGGGAAATATAGAGCAATTAACTGTAATATTAAGAAGAATGAACACACATTACAAATATACAACCTAATGCTACATTTCAAGCTTCTAGAAAAAAAAAGAGAAACTTAAACCCAAAGCTCACAGAAGACATGAAATTGTAAAGGTCAGAGCAGAAATTAATGTGATTGAAACTAAAAAATGCAAAGAATTAATGAATCAAAAAGATGGTTTTTGAGAGAACAAACAAAATTGACAAACCTCTGATGAACCTTATCAAGAAAAAGGAAAAAAAAAACAAATTCATGCAGTAAGGAGCGAAAAAAGGAAATTACCAAAGATTTAATGGAAATTGAAAACGTTTATACTTATATCCAAAATATATAAAGAATTATAAAACATCACCCCCCCAAATTCAAATACCATCTCCAAAAATGGGCATCTGAGATGGAAACACAGTTCTCAGATGAAGATGTACAAATGTCACATAAATACATAAATAAATGTTCACCATCACTGGTCATTAGAGAAATGCAAATTAAAACAGCATTGAGATTTCATCTCACTCCAGAAAGAATGACTGCCATCAACATATCAACTGATAAAAAATGTTGCCGCAGCTCCAGGGAAAAAGGAACACTACTCACTGTTCATGGGGATGTAGACTGATGCAGCCAGTATGCAGATTTCTCAGAAGACCAGGATTGGACGTTCCATTCAATACAGCTATTTCCCTGAAAAACTGAAAAGATCATCTCACACTGATATATGTGAACCCATGTTCATATTAGCACAATTTGTAATAGCTAAATCTTGGAAACACTCAAAATGCCCACAGAGTGGATGAAAATCATGTTATATTTTTATGCAATGGAATATTACTAGGTTGTAAAAAAGATGCTCTTGAGGCCTTTACAGGTAAATGGAGGAAACTGGAGACTCTCCTCATAAGTGAAATAAAGTTTCATATTTATAAATATCACATTGTCTGTCTAGTTTAAAATGCAATAAAAACTGTAGGAAATGTAAGATATGAAATGTGTAATAGCTACTGTAAAAAAGAAAGAGAAGGAAATCTCTCTAAAGGATATCACTGCTTGTATATGTAAGTGTGTAACTAGATAACCATATTACCAAGTTTTTGTTGTATCATTGAACAGAATGGTTTGTACTCTCATTGTTTGATTATCCAGTTTCTATGCTTTAATTTTGTGACCTGAACAACTATTTCTAAGATGACACTATGTAGTTTATCTGAGTGTTTTCTTAGCATTGTTTCTGAAATTCTGTATTGTTTCTACTCTTTTTTCTGTTTTGCTTTGTTCTCTTTAAATAAAAAAAATCAAAAAAATAAACAAGAAAAAATGAAGGAATACATGAATGATAATAATAGATTCTGAATGATCAGTTGGCTTCTTAAATCAGCAAAGAAAACTTTTTTTTATTTTAAAGAGAATAAAACTAAACAGAACAAAGCAAATCAGAACAAAACAATGCAAGCAACACAGCACTTCACAACAAGGCAACTGAATATCAACAGTAGCTAACATGAAGTCTGTTTTCTTTGAAATAGTTGAGCATATCTTCACACAAAGTAGTATCAAACTTAACAAAATAGTATAAAGCCATTTAAGACAATGAAAGTATTACAGGACATTCAAAACCAAATAACAGAAAATGAACAATGGCTACTATACTATCTCATTTTGCTTAAAAATTTGTTTATCTCACATATTAAAATCCAATAAGATACCACATGAAGGAACCCAATACAAAGAGAAAAACAAAGAAACATGGTAGGATTGCAAAGCAGGATGCTATTGAATCAGCAATGGATGCTGTAATGTCTTATTTTCTTCAAAATAGCTGTTTATACCATCACACATAATGAAATCATACCAAAAAGAATAAAACCATTCCATCCAATGAATGAAAATATTATACGATTTCAAAGCAATATAATGAGGAACCATGACTACCATAAAATTTTATGAACTGTTACCATTTCTTACATTAGGGAGACTATATGGTATTTATAAATGTGAATTTGATTTATTTCACTTATGAGAATGGTCTCAAGTTGCCTCCATTTATTTTTAAATATCTCAATGTGTTCATTCTTTATAGTTGAGTAGTACAACATTGTATAAAAATAACAAATCATTTTTATCCTTTCCTCAGTTGATGGACACTTAGGTTCTTTTCCAAGATCCGGGTATTACAAATTGTGCTTCTATAAACATATGTGCACATATACCACTGTGGTATAATATTTTCAGTTCTTCTGGAAATATGCCTAGAAGTGGAATAGCTGGAACAAATGGGACTTCCAATCCCTGCTTTTTGAAGAATGTCCAGAGAGGCCTCCACAGTGGGCATACCAGTCTGCACTCCCACCAAAAGTGCAGAAGGGTTCCTTTTTACCCACAGCCTCTCCATCATTCGTTGTTGTTAGACTTCTTGATCCAGGACATTCTTTCAGCAGTGAAAAAAGAATTGCAGTGTATTTTTAATTTGGATATCTCTAATGACTAGTGATGCTGAACATTTTTTCATGTACTTATTTGTCACTTGTATTTCTTCATCTGAGAAGTGTGTGTTCATCTCAGACACCCATTTTTGGTTTGGCTCTTCAAATTTTGGGGGTCTGTTTTTTTTTAATTATTTATATGTTTTAGACAGAAGCCCTTTCTCTGAGGGACAGTTCACTAAGATTTTTTCCCAGTTTGTGGGTTTACTTTTCACTATGCTGGAGATTTCTTTTGACATGCAGAAACTTTTAATAAGATGTGATCCCAGTTATTGATTCTGGGAAGTATTTCCCGTGCAGTTTGATTCTTTTCATGAGTTCTCTACCTATTCCTACGTCTTCAAGATTTCTACCTAGTTTGCCTTTCAGGAAATTTAGTGTTTCTGTTTTAATATTTCGATCTTTGATCCATTTAGACTTGACTTTACTACATGGTGATAGGCATGGTCCTACTTAGTTTTTGGCATATAGAGAGCCAATTTTTCCAGCATCATTTATTCCAGTGAACGTGTTTGGCCCTTTTATCAAAGATAAGGTGGCAGAGTGTGTTTGTAGTTGTAGTTGTATCTGCTAATGTATTCCACTGATCTTCAGGTCTGTTTTAATTCCAGTACCATGCTGATTTTATTATAGCAGTTTTGTAGTATAACTTCAAATCAGGGATTGTGATGCCTCCTTCCTTGCCTTTGTTGCTTAGAATTGCCTTTGCTATTCTGAGTCTCTTCTGGTTCCCTATGAATTTTAGAAATGATTTCTCTAGATCTATGATGTACGCTAGTGTACACTAGGATTGCACTGAATCTGTATAATAATTTTGGGAGAATAGCCATTTTCACAATATTTGTTCTTCCTATCCATGAACAAGGGATGTATTTCCATTTTCAGAGGTCCACTTCGATTTCTTTTTTCAGGGTATTATGGTTTCCCCTGCATAGATCTTTTACTTCTTTCATTAGATTTATTTCTAAGTATTTCATTTTTTTTAGATGCTATTGAGAAGGGTGTGGATTCTCTTGTTTGTCGCTTAGGGATTTTGTTATTAGTGTATAAGAATGCTATTGATTTTTGAATGTTAACTTTATATCCAGCAACATTACTAAATTTATTATTATATTGATGTGTCTTTGGATAGAGTTTTGTGGGTCTTCTATGTAGAGTATCGTGTTGTCTGCAAATAATGATAATTTAACTTCTTTTTTTCCTATACTTACTCATTTTATTCCTCTCTCTTGTCTAATTGCTCTGGGTAGTATTTACAACACTATTTTTGAATAGGAGCAGTGACAATTCGTATTTGTGTCTTGTTTTAGGGTAAACTCTTTCAGTTTTTGACCATTTAATATGACACCAACAATTGGTTTGTCATAGATGGCTTTTATCATATTGAAGTAAAGGCCATCTATTCCAGTTCTCTGTAAGTTTCTTATGATAAATAAGTGCAGATGAATAAGTGTAGAGTTCTATGCATCTAGAGAAAAGATCATGTGTTTTTTATTGTTGGATCTATTGATATGGTGGATTACATTTATTGATTTGCATATGTAGAACCATCCTTGCATTCCTGGAATGAATCCCACTTGGTCATGGTGTATAATATTCTTGATGATATGCTGCATTCTTTTTGCCAATATTTTATTGAGAATTTTTGCATCTATGTTCATTAGGGAGATTGGCCTGTAGTTCTCTTTTTTGGTTGAGTTTTTCTCAGGTTTTAGTACTAGAGTAATATTTGCTTCCAGGAACTACTTAGGAAGAATTGTTTTCTTTTAAATTGTATTGGAAAGTTTGAGTAGTGTTAGCAGTAAGTCTTCTTTGAATTTCTGATTGGGTCTGGGCTCTTGTTTACTGCTAAGAATTTAATTACATTTTTAATTTCATTAATATAAATTGGACTATTCAGCAGTTTTACATCATCTTGACCTAGCTTTGGTATTTCTATGAGTCTGTCCCCATTGTTTCTGTGTTAATGAACCTATGAGAATAGAGGTTTTCAAGATCGGTGTTGATGAGCTTCTGTATTTCCACAGACTCTGTAGTGATTTCACCCTTTGCATTCCTTATTGCCTGAATTTGAGTTTTTTCTCTCCTTTTTAAAATAATGTTGGCTAGGGGTTATCAATTTTGTTTATTCTTTCAAAGAATTAATCATTTGATTTATTGATTCTTTGTATCATTTCCTCAGTCTCTATTGCATTGATTTCTATTCTGATTTTTATAATTTCCTCCCTTCTTTTGGCTTTGGGCTTGACTGGATCTTCTTTTTCTACATGTTTGATATGTAGTATCAGGTTGTTTATTCGTATTTGTTGTTTTTCTGATGTGGGAATTCACTGCAATAAATTTTCCTCTGAGGCTTGCTTTCATTGCATCCCACATGTTTTGGTAATTTGTAGTTGTATTTTTGTTTGCTTGTAGATATTGTTTAATTTCTTCTTTAATTTCCTCTGTGTCTGAGTGATTGCTTAGGAGTATGTTACTCAATTTCCATTTGTTTGTGGCTTTTTTGCAGTTTCTTTTATCAATAATTTCTAGTTTCATGGCACTATGATTCAATAACATGCATGGGATAATTCCAGTTCTTTTGCATTTACTTTAGTGTGCTCTGTGGTCTATTATGTGATCTATTTTAGATAATGTTACATGTATTGCTGAGAAGAATGTAAATGCTGATGTTGTTGGGTGAAACATCTTCATACGTCTATCAAGTCCATTTGTTCATAGGTGTGACTCAGTTCTTTTATGTCTTAGCTGATTTTCTGTTCAGTTGATCTGTCTCTTCGTGTCAATGGTGTGTTAAGGTCTCTTGTTATAATCGTGTTATTGCTTATTTGAGTTTTTATTTTTGTCTGTACTTATTTTGTGTAGTTGGATGCACCCGAATTTGATGCACATATATTTAATATTGTTATCACTTCCACTTGAATTTTTCCCTTAACTAGTATGTAGTAAACTTCTTTATGTCTTTGGATCATTCTTGGTTTGAAGTTCATATTGTTTGCAAACAGAATACCTACCCCTGCTTTTTTAGGTGGTTTCTATTGCATGAAGTGTTATTTTCCTTCCTTTAACTTCAAGCTACAAGTTTTCCTTTGGGTTAGATGGATTTCTTGTAGACAGTGTTTGGCGAGATGTTGTTTTGTAATCCATTCTGTCAGTTTTTTTTTTCTTTTAATTGGTGAATTGAGGCTCTTTACATTAATGGTCATAACACATATATTGGTTTATTTTTTGACATGATATTTTTCTGCTGTTGCTTATCTTTCTACTCGGTTAAATTGTCTGCCTTGTTTAGTAGTTTTTTCCTATGTCTATATAGAATATCTATCAGTGTTCTTTGCAGTTTTGGTTTGGTGGTCATGATCTTCTTCAGCTGTTCTTTGTCATGGAAGTACCTTATTTCTCCATCCAATTTGAAGAACAGTTTTGCAGGGTGCATCAGTCTGCATTGTAAGTCATTTTCCTTTAGTATCTGAAATATTTCACTCCAAGCTCTTCTTGACTTCATTGTGTGTATTGAGAAGTCTGTTGTGATTTTGATAGGTTTTCCTTTAAAGGTGATCTGTATTTTCTTTCTAACAGCTTTTAATATTCTGTTCTTATGTTCAATTTCTGGGATGTTGATTATTATATGTCTGGGTGTAGTTTTATTTTGGTTATGGTTATTTGGATTTCTATATGTTTCATTTCTCCTTATGTCAGTTTTCATTCTCATTTTTGGTAATTTTTCAGCTATTACTTCTGTAAATAGCCTCTTGATGTCATTTTTGTTGTCCCTTTCTTTTCCATTTATCCTTATACATTTTATGTTGTTTTTTATTTGCATCATCTTGCAACTGTTGAATTGTTATTTCCTGATTCCTTGTTATTTTTAAAAGATCCTTCCTTTCCTGTTCACTAGCTGCAATCTTGTCTTCAAGGTCTGAAATTCTGTCCTCACTTTCATTGAGGTGGTTTTGCCAACTTTCAATGGAATTTTTCATTTCTTGTATATCTCTTTGAATCTGCTTCATTTATTCTGTTTCTTATATTGTTCATTCAGGGTTTCCATCTTGTTACATTATTCCTCTGATTTTTTTTTACTACGTCTTCTTTAGATGTGTTTAGCATTTCTTTCATTACCTTTGTCATTTTCTTCTTTTCCCGGGAGATTATTTCTGATTTGAGTTCTTTTATAGCTTCCTAGAGTTGTTTCTTTATTTCAATTGATATCATTTGAGGCATTTAAGGAATGTTGCTTATATTTTCTTCTATGTGCATGGCTTCTACTCTTGCTTGTTATGGACTGGAGGTTTGAGATTGCATTTTGGTCTTTCATTTTGTCATTTTCCTGTGTTTCCAGATTTCAAGCGATTTTCCCAAGCTTACAGTGGATATGCTGAAAATCACCTTATACAAGCACAGCTCCCCAGGACTGTTTGGACATCACTGGGCCCGGCGCAGTCAGACCTGCAGGAACCTCCCATGCATTCTCCGGTGGTCTAGGATGCTGGACAGTGTCCTAACCACAGGAAGCAATGTCCAAAGCTTTCCGTGAGGGAGTACAAGGATGCTGGAACTCACCTTGCCAGCCATCAGCTCCCAGAGCTTAATGCAGGTGGTAAAGTGTGGCCTATTCAGGCCTAGGAGAATTCCCATGCCCCAAATGGCATTTTAGCAAGCTGTCTGGGATCTTAACCACTGGGAGTAATGGTGCCAAGCTCTCCCGGAGGAAGTACCAGTATGCTGGAACTTACCTCATTTCCCCTTTGCTCCAGGGGCTCAATGGAAGTGGTAAGTTTGGCCTAGTCAGGCCCCTGGGATCTCCCATGCCTACTAACGTTGTTCAAAAAGCTGGGAGGAGTCCCAATGTCTGAGAGTGGCTCAAAATTCTCCCTGAGCTAGCACAGGCACGCTGGAAATCACCTTGTGCGCCTTCAACTCCAGGGTCTCAAAGGAGGTGGCTACAGAAGTTTGAAAACTCTTAGAACTGAACAATAATAGAAATACATCAGAATTGCAAAGAGATGATGAAAGCAGTTCTAAAAGTGAAGTTTATAGCTATGAGACACAATATTAGAAAATCTCAAAAAAATTAATCCCAAATAAATAACACAATTACATATTTCAAGATTCTATAAAACAAAAGCAACAAAACCCAAAATCTGTAGAAAAAATAATAAAAATCAGAGAGGAAATTAATGACATTAGACTAAAAATAATACAAAGTATCAATTTCAGAATTTGTTTCTTTGAAAAAATGAAGATTGATAATTCCCTAATCAAACTTTCTGAAAGGAATAGAACATTCAAAGTAATAAAATTAAAAATGAATAATACAAAATTACAACAGATATTGCTGAAATCCACAAGACTATCAAAAAGTATTTTTGAAAGCTTACATTTTAATACATTATGAAGACACAAGAAATAGATACACATAAATTTCTAGCCACAAATAAGTTACCTAAATTGAACTAAGAATATATAAAAAAGCTAAGCACATCCATAACAAGCAATGATATTGAGGCTATAATTTACTAATATTCTACCAGCCAAGAAAAAAATCCAATAACTGATGGACTTATTGGTGAATTCTGCAGATTTTAACAGAATTAACACCACTGCTTGTCAAATATTTCTACAAATATAAAAGGAAAAAACAATCAAAAAAACAATTTTGCAGTGTCAGACTTACCCAGATATCAAAAACCAGAGAAAAATAACAAAAAAGGAAAGTTACGGATCCATATCTTTGATGAACATAAAAACAAAATTCCTCAGTAAAATGCTAACAAACATAAACAGTATATCCCATGACCAAATTGGCTTAACTACAGTAATTCGAAAACACACTTCTATGTGTGTAAATAAATGTTATATACAACAGAAACAGAATCAAGCATAAAAACTACAACATCATCTCAATACTTGCAGAAAAGCCTTCAACACAATCCAATATTACTTCATGATAAAAACCTTGATGAAAATAACTAAATAGGTATGGTAGGATATTACACCAAACTTTTACAATTCATATATAAAAAATCCAAATGTCTAATTAATATTGAAGGGACAAAAAACTTAAAAAAATCCTTTCTCTAAATGAATAAGTAAACAGGGTTGCCACCTCTGTCTGCTTTTGTTCACTATAGCACTTGAGACTTTAAACAAGGCAATCAGGGAAGAGTAAGTAATATAAGAATAAAAAAAGAAGTCAAATTACTCATATTTGCAGATGATATGATTCTTTATTTGGAAGAGCCAACAAAACCATATCAAGACTTTTATAACTGATAAATTCAGCAAAGTGGCAGAATTCACACAAAGCTCAATATTGTTCTTATGCACTAATATTGGACCCACTAAGAAATAAATCAATAAATCAATTTCACTCATTATAGCTTAAAAATATTGAATGCCTAGGAATCAGCCTAGCCAAATAGGTAGAATATCACTACAATGAAAGTTATAGAACATTAAAGTAAGAAATTGAATAAGATATAAGAAAATTAAAAAGATTTCCTTTGTTTATTAGTCAGAAGAAAAATATTGTGAAAGTAGTCAAATTACCAAAGGTGATCTACAGAGTAAATGCAAACCCTATCACAATGCTTGACATCAGACTTCACACAAATAGAAAAAAAAACCTTGCAATTCATATGGAATTGGAAAAGCTCAAGAATATACAAAGCAATATGGATGAGGCAATGGTAGAGGCACTACAGTATCATATTTCAAGTTATACAGCAAAACCCTATTGGTAGAGCACTTGCCTAACATGTAGGTTCTCAATTTGACCTTCAGTGTGGATCTAGGGCATGCAAAGCAGAGCCCATCCAGTCCACTTTCCAACTGCTACTGTAAGTAATGTGGCCCCACATAGAACTATCAGCATGATAATAAATGGTTAATACTATACTAGGAACCAGGCTTTGTGGTGCCTATAACAATAGCAATTGGGAAGCTCAGGCTGAAGGATCACTGTAAGCTCAAGGCCAGCTTGCACTGTATAGTGAGTCCAACGCCAACCTACACAGTGAGACCTTGTGTCAAAAAAGTACAACAAAAACATAGTACTGACACAAAAACAAAAATACATACTAATGAAATAAAGCAGAAGCAATGTCACAAAACTAGTTACCTGATTTTTGACATAAGTGCAAAAACATACACTAATGAAAAGACAACCTCTTAACAAATGGTATAGGGAAAACTGAATATCCAAATGCAGATTACTGAAAATAGATATCTGTCTTTCATCCATTAATCCAATCAAATTAAAATGGATCAAAGACCTAGCAATAAAAACAGAAAATGTAAAACTTCTGAAACTTTAAAGCAATATGTTCAAACACTTCCTGAGGGGCTAAAGGTTTAGCTCAGTGGCATAAGCGCCTGCCTTGCAAGCAGGCAGTTGTGAGTTCGATCCCCGGTACTGATAAAAAGGAAAAAGATGAAAAACAGAAAAAAGAAAATCAAACACTTCCTGAATAGGACTCCAGAAGCACAGAAATTAATACCAAGCATTGGATTTAATTGGATTAAACGAAATTTTAAAGCAACTGCACAGCAAAGAAAGCAATTAATAAAATGAAAACAAACCCACAGAAAGATAAATTTTCTTTTCTTTTCTTTTCTTTTCTTTTCTTTTTCTAACTCACAACCATGTACTTGGAAGGCGGGTGCTTATGCCACTGAGCTAAATCCCCAGCCCCAAAGGGAGATACATTTTCATTAACTACTCTTCAGTTAGAGGGTTAATATGATGAGTATATTTAGATAAAGGATTTAGCCCTCTTAAAAACAACCAAATAAAAATGTGGACAAATGAAATAAATAGATACTTCTCAAAAGAAGAACAAATGGTCAGTAAGTAGTTGAGAAAATATTTAATATCATTAGCCATTGGGGAAATGTGAATCAAAACTACATTAAGATTTTATTTTGCTCTACTTGGAATAGTTATTATCAAGAAAACTATAGAGCTCTAAGAAAGGAGATCAAAGACAATATCAGAAAACAGAAACTTATCAACTACTCCTAGATAGCAACAACCAATATTGTAAAAAGAGCCATATCCCTCAAAATACCAACAGCATTCCTCACAAAATTAGAACAATTCTAATATCCACACAAAACCAGAAGCAAAAGCAATCCTTTCCAATAAGAACAAACAAGAAGCATCAAAATACCACATTTGAAGTTATACTGCAAAGCTACTGGGATAAAAATAGTATGACATTACCACAAAAACAGATATGTGGTCAAGAGAATAGAATGGAACAATCCCAGGCATATAAAACTATTTGATTTTTGAAAAAGAGGCCAAAACATACTCTGGAAAAAAGATAACCTCATCAAAAAGTAATGCTATGCTAGCAAAACTGACCATTCACAGAAATTTAATTCCAGACCCATATATCTCACCATGTACTAAACTAAAATCAAAATAAATCAAAGATCTAAAATCAAAACAAAAACAGTTTGCTGAAAGGTAAAATAGGTAAAACTCTTGAACACATAGGGCAGGGCTTTCTAAACAAAACTCCAAATGAATGAGAAGTAACATCGAGTCAACAAATGAGATTATATCAAATTAAAAAGTTTCTGTCAAGCAAAAGAAAAAACTAGCAAAATGAAATGACAGACAACAGAATGAGAAAAATTATGCCAAGTTCATTTCAGACAGAGCACTAATATATAGGATATGGTTGGACCACCAAAATTAAAATATCCAGTCAAAAATGGGCAACTGAAATGGACACTTCTCAGAAGAATAAATAGGGAAAGTACACAAATGTATGAAATGTATCAACATCACTAGTCATTAGATAATGCAAATTGAAACAACACTGATTGTTCACCTTACTACAGAAAGAATGGCAATCGTCATGAAATCAAATAATAATAAATGCTGGTGAGACTGTGGTTAGAAAGGAGCCCTGCTATATTGTTGGAGAGAATGTAAACTAGTACTGCCATTGTGGAATCAATACGGAATTTCTCTAAGAAACACCAAAAATTTAAAAATAGGATTTAATTTGACCCAACTATTTTCCTACTGGGTATACGTAATACAAAAATAAATGCATATTACTTCATAATAACCAAGTATCAGAAGCAACACATATATCTATCAACAAAAAATGGATAAATAAAATATTTATACTCAATGGGATACTACTGTATTGTAAGAAGGATTAATTTGAACTTTCTATTACTGTATTATGAGAAAGATGAACTTGAAAGTGGATGCACATTGATAGCATAATGATAAGTGTTGTAAATCACAAGTTGAATTGCTGAATGTTTTCTTTTATACAAAAATATGAAGTATAAATTCAGAATAAAATAAGAGAGATAAAAAGAATCAGAAAGATAGATCTACTGCAAAGGGGAAAAAGACCAGGAGATGAAAGTGCAGAGGGGAGAAGGTATTTTTAAAAAAGAATTAAGATGTGTCATGTAAAATCAGCAAAGAAATAACAGAAGTCAATCACATCTGTGAAAAAATGGACTTAAAAGACATATACAAAGTGTTCCAATAACACCAGAATACACATGTTCTCAGCAGTACATGGGACATTCTCTAAAATATACCATATACTAGCACACAGAACACATTTTTAAAAATGCAAGAGATTTGAAATTATCCCATGCTTGTTATCAGGTCATAGAGCCATGAAACTAGAAATTAATGATAAAAGAAACTGCAAAAGTCCCACAAACACATAGAAATTGAATAACACACTCTTGAGCAATCAGTGGGTCACAGGGAAAATTAAAGAAGAAATTAAACATAACTACAAGCAAACGAAAATGCAAATACAACCTAACAGAATCTGCGGGATGCAATGAAAGTGGTCCTCAGGAAATTTATTGCACTGAGTCCCACATCAGGAAAACAGAATGAATACAAATAAATAACTTGATGCTACACCTCAAACATCTAGAAGAAGAAGAACAAATCAAGACCAAAGCCAAAAGAAAGGAGGAAATTATAAAAATTAGAGCAGAAATTAATGCAATGGAGACTAAGAAAACAATCCAAAGAATCAATAAGTCAAAGAGTTGGTTCTTTGAAAGAATAACCAAAATTGATGAGGCCTAGCCAACCTTTTAAAGCAAGGGAAGGAAAAGCTCAAATTCATGCAATAAGGAGTAAAAAAGGCGAAATCACTACAGACTCTGTAGAAATACAGAAGATAATCAACACCTATTTTGAAATCCTCTACTCTCTTAGGCTTGATAACACAGAAGAAAGAGACAGATTTCTAGAAACATATGAAGTACCAAAGCTAGGTCAAGAAGATGTAAAACTGCTAAATAACCCAGTGTCTATTAATGAAATTGAAAATGTACTTAAGCCCTTACCCTCAAAGAAGACCCAGGCCCAGACGGATTCACTGCGGAATTCTACAAGAAATACAAAGAAGACTTAATGTCAACACTCCTCAAACTCTTCAGTGAAATTGAAAGGGAAGTAATCCTTCCTAAGTCATTCCTGGAAGCAAATATTACTCTAATACTAAAACCTGAGAAAGACCCAACTGCAAAAGATAACTACAGGCCAATCTTCCTAATGAACACAAATGCAAAAATCCTCAATAAAATATTGGCATATAGGATACAGCAAGTCACCAAAATTATACAACTTGACCAATTGGGATTCATCCTAGGCATGCAGGGATCAGTCAACATATGTAAATCAATAAATGTTATCAACCATATCAACAAAGACAAAAGTAAGAATCACATGATCATTTCTATAGATGGAGAAAAAACTTTTGATAAGGTCCAACACTCATTTATGATAAGAATCTTACAGAAAATTGAATAGATGGTATTTACCACAATATGATAAATATGATAAAGGCCATTTATGGCAAACCAACAGCCAGTATCTTAAATGGCCAAAAACTGAAGGTCTTTACCTTGAAATCAGGCACAAGACAAGAATGTCCAATATCATCGCTCCTATTTAACATAGTACTGTAAATATTAGCCAGAGAAATTAGACAACAGAGAGAAATAAAAGGAGTAAAGATAGGAAAAGAGGAAGTTAAACTATCATTATTTGCAGATGACATGATACTCTACATAGAAGACCCACAAAACTGCATTGAAAGACTACTAGATAGAATAAATAAATTCAGCAGTGTAGCTGGATACAAAATCAATACTAAAATAGCAATAGCATTCTTATACACTAACAACAAAATCACAGAGAGAGAAATAAGAGAAGCCACATCCTTCACACTAGCATCCAAAAAAAATGAAATACTTAAGAATTATTCTCATGAAAGAAATGAAAGATCTACATAGGGAAAATTATAATACACTGAAAAAAGAAATTGAAGAGGATCTCAGAAAATGGAAAGACATTCCTTCATTATGGATACTAAGGATAAATATTGTGAAAATGTCCATTCTTCCAAAAATTATTGCACAGATTTAATGCAATCGCAATCAAAATTCCACTAGCATACCTCATAGATCTAGAGAAATCACTCCTAAAATCATCTGGAACCAGAAAAGATCTAAAATAGCAGACAGTTGTAAGCAGCAAAGGCAAGGCAGAAGGCATCACAATCCCTGACTTGAAGTCATACTACAAAGCAACTGTCATAAAATCAACATGGCACTGAAATAAACACAGAGCCAAAGATCAATGGAATAGATTAGAAAACACAACTACAACTACAAACTCACTCAACCACCTTATGTTAATAAAGAGGCCAATCATGTTCACTGGAAGAACAACAGCATCTTTAATAAATGGTGTTGGAAAAACTTTCTCTCCAAATGTCAAAAACTAAGACTAGACCTATGCCTGTCACCATGTACTTAATTAAAATCTAAATGGATCAAATATCTGAATATTAAAACAGAAACACTAAATCTCTTGGAAAACAAATTGGGTAAAAAACTTGAAGACATAGGGGTAGGTAGAAAATTCATGAAAAGGAATCAAACCACATGGGAAATACTTCCCGGAATCAATAACTGGGATCACATCTTATTAAAATGGTTCTGCACGTCAAAGGAAATCTCCAGCATAGTGAGAAGAAAACCCACAAACTGGGAAAAAAAATCTTAGTGAATTGTCCCTCAGACAAAGGACTTCTGTCTAAAACATATAAAGAATTTAAAAAAAATCAGACCCCCAAAATTCAAAGATCCAATCGAAAAATGGGCATCTGAGAGGAATACACAGTTCTCAGAGGAAGAAATACAAATGGCAAATAAATACATGAAAAAATGTTCATCATTAGTATTTAGAGAAATGCAAATTAAAACCACACTGAGATTCCATCTCACTCCTGAAAGAATTTTTAAAAACTTTAAAAAAGATGTGTTGTATACGTACCAAATCCACACATAAAAGTAGCCATAATGTACTGTAAATATGCACTAATAAGCATCTGTGCAAACATATACACTGAATTTACTCATGCATGCATTGTGTTTTTATGTTCATTTCTCCTCTGATAGCTTACTT
Source organism: Cavia porcellus (assembly GCF_034190915.1). Taxonomy (NCBI): domain Eukaryota; kingdom Metazoa; phylum Chordata; class Mammalia; order Rodentia; family Caviidae; genus Cavia; species Cavia porcellus. The sequence goes on along the minus strand of NW_026947486.1, from coordinate 4,850,000 downwards.
CATACATATATGACAAGTGTTTTATTTCTGAAATATAGCAGGTTTATACAAAGTAAAACATTTAAGTTAAAAAACTAAAAAGTAGTGATAAAGGCAGTAGATGCTGTGAAAGTTTAGGGAAGGGAGGTAGTCCTCGTACACACTTGCTTAGAATGTTAGCTAGCAAAACCACTATGGAAATCAATATGTAGTTTCCTAAAAAACAGTAAGCGTTGAAATACTGTTTCTTCTGACTATATCTTTCTTGCTTATATCCTGAAATAATTAAAATATGTATATTATAGTTAAAAATTTATATTCATGTTTATAGTGGTACAATTCACAGTAGTCAAGTTGTAGAAACAATCTAGATGCTGATGAACAGAAAAAAGGATAAAAAATTGGTGTAATTATATAATGGAGTATTATTCAGCCTTAAATGAGAATGAAATCACAGTATATGTGAGAAAGTGTTTGGAAATAAAGACCATGATGTTAAGTAAAATAATCCTGAATCAGAAAGCTAAGTTCCACATTTGTATATGAGCAAACAAATAATCAAATAAATGAATAAATGACAAATAACTGGAAACTAGAAGGCACATTTTTTAAAGATGGGAAAGAAAATCACAGCAAGCAGGAAGAAAGGGGAAGGGTATACTGGTATAGAAAAAGATCAAGATACGTTAAATCTCCATTTTGGTAAAATGGTAAAATATACCTACTTACCAAAATGGGCTTAACCATTTTCTATTACTAACATATATTAATAATAAAAATTAGTAAAATACAGATTTAGGTTGAATTTGTTTCCAAATTAAAACAAAAAATATTAAAATTCACATGGAGCCGAAAGGGACTCCAAATAGTTCTATACTGAGTAAAAGAAAAAGCAGAGTGTTCAAATTTTCTGATTTCACATCTTGCTATAGTTTTGCAGCAAGCAAACCTGTCTAGTACAAACAGACATACAGACTAATGATTCTGATTACAGAACTCGAAAATAAATCCTCACATTTATGTCCAAATAATTTGTGACAAGAGTTCTGAAGCTATTCATTCAGTGGGGGAAAAGAAGAGGCTTTCAATGCATTGTACTTAGAAAATTTGGCAGTCACATTCAAAAAAGAAGAAGAAGAAGAAGAAGAAGAAGAAGAAGAAGAAGAAGAAGAAGAAGAAGAAGAAGAAGAAGAAGAAGAAGAAGAAAGAAAGAAAGAAAGAAAGAAAGTATAAAGAAAAGAACTTGAACTCTTACCTAACATCATCCACAAAAATTAACTCAAAAGGTATCAAAGTCCCAAATGTAACATATAAGATTATAAAACTCTTAAAAGAAACTACAAGGTAAATGTTTCACATTTGGCAGTGAATTCTTGAATATAATGCCCATAGCACAGGCAAAAAAGAAAAAAAAAATTGGGATTCAGGAAAACTTTTAAATTAATAAATGTTGGCAACAGATGGAGGAAATGGAATACTTGCACACTTTTGCTTAGAATTAATATTGACATTTATGTGAGAGTACTGATTCTCTCACAGAATTAAAAATAGTTTTACCGTATAGTCTAACAGGTCCACTTTCCAGTATATGCTCAAAGAAAACCAAATCACAGAGATATTTGCATTTTCATGTACATTGCAGAATTATATAAATCATCCAAGATTTTGAAATAATCAAAGTATCCACAAATAATATATTATAATAAAAGTTATGACACAAATACACATATACACTGTGGAATATTATTTGACCTTTAAGGAAGAATCAAATCTTGAGATTTGTGAAAATATGGATGAAAATGGAGGACAGTTCAATATGTAAATAAGCCAGACATAAAATTTGTAAGTTTGTATATTTAATGTAAAACATACTAAATACACTTAATAATTCTATAATGATATATAGAAATTTGATAAGGGAACAGATATTAAAAGCTCTTATTTCATACACACAATTTCAAAAATGTCAAATATTGATGTATGTGCTAACTAATTTGTGATACTATCACATGAAATATATATGAAACCAATCTTTGCATTGTGGTTTTACACATACACAATTTTTATTTATCAACTATAACTCAATAAATCTGGAAAAAAAGGAAGGGTATACTTTTTTTCTCTCTTTTGGTACTGGTGATTAAGCAAAGGATTTTGTGCAGGCTGAGCTCATATTCTACCAATCATTTATGGTTCAGGCACACAGAAATTCTGATATATGCTACATGCATGAATTTTGAGAACATTATATTGAGGGAAATAATTATTCTGTCTCTATAAGGTACTTAATACAGTCAAAATCTTAGAAACAGAAATTAGGAAGCTGATTACCAGGGACTATGGAAGGGAAAAATCAGAGAATTATTGTTTAATGAGTATAGAATTTCTGATTTTTGAGACAAAAAACATCTAGAATTCTGTTTCACAATAAGGTAACTACATATAGGGCTTTTGACTAATATTATACAAATAGTTAACATTGCAAATTTTGTGTTTGTGGGTTTTGCCACAATTTAAAACATATGTTCATAATAATTTGAGAATACTGTCAATCTAACCATCCCCTTACAAAAGGGTGTAGTTTCTAAAGTCATTTAGTAAATTTTACCTACCGCAGTCGCCTAGCCTATGAAATATATATCTAAAGCATTGATCTCAGTGAAAAGTGGTGTTTACTCTCAGTGTGTAGAGTACATCTACGGCAACACTCATAGTAGTTACTATGCTATCTTTACTACTGAAAGTAGTATTCACATTCACTTCTCACATGCTTTCAGACATATTTTAGAAGCAATTTTTGAAAAATGGTCCATTTTTGTCTCCAATAATTCTTTTAAAAACATTTAAACATATATGAAATGACCACTATAAACAAGGTAAATAATCTTATCCATATAATTCTCTCATCATAACAAAAATAAGTCCATCCTGCCTAGAAGTCCATTTATTCCCAGGTTGGAATATCCTAACCCACAAATTCCCAGTAGGGAGAAAAGTACCATGCTCACTGCAAATAAGCTGTTTCACATTTTAGCTTGTGAGCCACAAATTAGTGCACCAGCATCTTAGAAGGAACTAGTAGAATTCAGGGCTCATTTCTTTTATTATAACCATAAAGTTAAAATAAACTTCAGGCACTTTTTTGTTGCTAAAGACATGTCTCTTAGTAGCATTTTATGCAATGAGGAATTTTTTGTTCTTTTAAAATGTTGCTTTTGAATGTGCATTATAAGTTTTCCAATAGCAAAGAAGTCATCTTTCACAATTTCCCTTAGAATAAATTACTGTGATCTGTTAATTTTATCAAATAATGTTATCAAATACATCCTTTTTGACCAACAACTGGTGTCATGCACATTAAAATTGTATGTCCTGGAGGTGTATCCAAGATGTAATTTTCAGCCAAGTGCTTATGTGTTTGTACAACTGCTTCTTAATAGTGGGCATAGTAATAATTGTTATTGGTATATTCTTTGTGTGAAGTGACATTATATAAAAAGTTAAAGTGTTTTTGGCACATAATGACTGCTAACTAATATTAGCTACTGTCAACATTGTCCTTATTATCAGTATCATAATTTTAAGTCACATGGTCTCATTGCTAAAATCTACAATGACCTCCAAATTAGTCCACTTCAATTCCAAATACCCTGTAGAGTGCTCAAACTGCTGTGCAATTAATGTCATATCACTCCTACCCTAATAGTCTTACCCTAGCTTCCTACCACTCACAAGACAAAAGATGTCTGGATACCATATGATCTTTTCAGCCCTGTCTCATGCCATCCAGCCTGTCTTGGTGACTTTTGTTTCATTGTTGAGACAAAATATCTGATGCGCAAAGTGAAGCAAGGAAAAGTTTATTCAGCTTATAATTTTTGGATATTTCAGTCTATACATAGCTGGCTCCAAGACAGGGTGGCATTGGCTGAGGGACAGCCTTTCATGGCAGGTATAAGAGACAAAAGCAAAAAGGCAAAAAACAAACAAATGAACATAAAAACCAAAAACTGGGGAAAGTATTCCTCCTTTCCTCCTTTACATTGTAAGCAACTCCTTGCCCCTGGAAGGGGGCAGCACTCACAACATCAATCCCAGCACTAGAAAATGAGCCAATCACAAATGCTAAATTCAGTCATGTCCATGACTACATGAAGCTTGTGGTGGGGGGCATCCAAACACAAACCATAACACAGCCTCTCATATTGCATTACAGTAGCCATCGACTATTTATAGTTCTCAGCATAAGTACTACTGTATCCTCCTTAATACAATTGATACCAAGCTGTGCCTGTGTTATGGTTTGCATTCGGATGCCCCTCACAAAGCCTCATTCATTTTTCAATGAGGCTTTTTTACAGGTGGCTGAATCTAAAGTTTGCAATTGACTCATAGTTCAAAGTTTGATTAAGAGCGCTGTGATTAAGGGCGGGTGATTGCTGGATAAATCCACTGACTGGATTGACACCACCCTAATCCCAGAAGTCTGAGTAAAAGGAACTGAAAGGGGTTTTTCTTGCTTCTCTTGTTGCTCTTGTTGTCTTCTCCCACCATAAACTATTGCACCTCTGCCATGTACCACCTTCACAAATTGTGAGCTAAATAAATCTTTCCTCCATTTATTTTGGGTGTGGGGTATTTAGTACCAGCAATGAGAGAAGAGTAACCAAGACAAACTTTTACTGACTTTTGTGTCCTGAAGAGATTCTTTTCAGGTTCTTGGTATCCTAAACAAACAATGGGACAAGACACATAGTAAAAGTAATGAGGATTTACATTTATGGAAGTGAAGAAACAGTACATAATGCACACTAAAAGTGGGACAGTGAAAATGCTCAAAGTGCCAATGACAAGTGGCAGGAATTTTTTGCATCCCGAGTTCCTAGGTTGCTTCTTTATTGTGCAAATAAGCTATTTGAAAGGGTAGTCCTATCAGAATATTACCTATCCTGGCATCAGATTTAAGATGTCTTATACAAAAGCTCACTTGGTTTTGCACCAGATGTAAATAAATAACTGAAGATAGCATTTGCAATGGTTAATACATTGAACTCTAAAAGGTCAAATGTTTAACAAGGTGATTTATCAGGTAGCCAGGATCCTTTCTTTGTAACATCCTCTGCCTGTGCAAGAGAACGGCATGCAGGTGGTGTGAGTGCTACAGGCATCCCAGAGGAATAGCCTCCATACAACAAAAGGCAAATGAGGAAGAACTGATTGCTAGTTCTTAGGAGGAGCTCCAGCTCTTGGATATGGTCTCCTGGCCTGCGACTCTTCAGCCTTCCAGTGTAGACTCTACAGCATTCTGTCACAGATTCTTCTGTCATGGATTCTTGAGCTTTCTGTCACAAGTCCATCAACCTCCTGATGGGGACTTACAGGAGACACTGCAATAAGCTCCAGACCTTGGGCTTCAGCCTCCAGCATGCAGACATCTTGTGCATGCTTCCTCATTTGACTCTGTGACGGACCATAATAAGCCAATCCTGTAATTTCTTATACGTTTGCATATCTGATGTTATATATGTTTCTTTAGTAAACCCTGACTGACAAAATACTTTTGAGTGGTTCTGTGTACAATGCTCAGAAACTACACTTAACCTGTGTTCTGTACATATGCACTGAGTCTCCATGATTAACGTTTTCTCAACTGGTTGTTTTCTGCCTTGATCTCCTACTTCATTCTGTATTTATTTGATGGAGTGTTTTAAGAGGCCTTTAGGGCGTATTTTCTTACTTGCATGATAAACGAAATTTTCTGGAGAATCAACATCTCCGAGGAAAAACACTCAATTTTTGATAAATAAGAACTATCATCTAAAAGCTTTAGCTCCTTCAAGTCTTAAGAATTTCTTGACACTAACTATAAAGTATGTATTCTCTATTTGTACTGTCCACTAGAATTCCCCAAGAGGGTCAGTTTCCAGTTATTTAAAATCACTGCTTCAAACTATTTCTTGACTGCCCTCTCCTCAACATCGTTCTTCCTCATTGTTCTGTGCTGATATCACCACTCAAGTAAAATACTCGCTCTTGAACCCTAGTGTTGGAGTCTCTTTCTAGAGGATCTCAATTGAAAAATCTATTTTATTAATCTTGGCATTAACATTACTTGCCAGAATAATAAAAATCTCATCATGAAACAGAATTAAATTTTGTTTCCATTTTTGTGAATATAATGTACACAATTATATTTGCTTCCTTTTAATTCCAAAATTTTTCCAACTTTAATATTTTAATAAAATAATATTTTGATGATATATCCAAAAACTCCTTGTCAATGATATAGAGGAACTTTACCCCAGTTTTCTTGCTGGTGTTTACAGCTTCAATGTACTGTATTGTTCAAAATTGATATTAAATAAGACTGACTCTGTAGCTCAGCAGCACAGTGTATGCTTAGAATGCATGGAGCCCTGGATTCAATCCCCAGAACATTAAAAATAGTGTTCCCACCACAAAAATGATAATTATAATTATGTATGCATTAATTAGTTCAATCAAATCATTCTATAATATATATATATTGCAAAGTGTCATTTTATACAAAATGAATGTTAGATTCTTATTTATCATTAAATTTTTAAATAAAAACAAAAAGTTTTAGTTTCATTCTTTTGCATATGGACATTCAGTTTTACCAACACTGTTTACTAAAGAAATAATCCTTTCTTTATGCCTTCTTGTAGCCTTTATTGAAAATTAGTTGACTATTTATGCTTGATTTTATTTCTGGCATCTCTGTTCAGTTCCACTAGCCTATTTGCCTGTTTTAATATCATTTTATGCTATTTTAATTACTGTTGCATTGTAATATATTCTGAAGTCAGGAAATGTGATGACTCCTTTGTGGAGTTTGCCTGAAAAGACTGCTTTGGTTCCTTCCCTCCTCGAGTATCAGAGGATCAGGATCCAACATGAATCGCACAGTGACTAACTACATGGACCTGGAAGTTCATGACAAACTGACTACTTCACAGCAAAGAAAAACTATCATTGATTTATTTCACCCTGTGAACACAGTCGTACCTAAGATAAAAAACTCTGAGAAAACTAGCCAAAATGTGCAAGAGTATACCAGAAATTGTATTCATGTTTGTATTCTGAGCCCACTTTGGTGGTAGAAAGACAACTGGTTTTCTAATCATTTATGATTACTTTTTTACACCTAGAAAAGTGAACTCAAGCATATACTTGGAGGATATTACATGGATGAGAAGAAAATACCTCAAGAAAAAAGAGACAGGAACACAAAAGGAGAATAAAGAAAATCAAGGAGTCTGTAAAGGCAAATGTCTTTGCTGCCAAAATTGAGGTGGATGTTGGATAAAATCAGAAGTAGAGATTTTGCATGATTTTGTTTGTGATGATGGTGTAAATTTTTAAATAGAGGATTATTAGACTGTAGAACATTTTAAAAGTTTACTTTGGCTATGTCAAGTCTTTTGAAATTTCATACAAATTTTAGAGATGCTTTTTTCTATTTCTGCAAAAATTGTTATTGCAATTTTAATAATGATTTCAATGAATTTGTGGTTTGCTTTAGGGAGTATGGATATTTTAACAATGTTAGTTTTCTTGTCAAGAAATTTGTACTGATAGTATTTTATAAAAGAATATTATTTTTTGATCAAATTCCATAAATTATTAGTCATATATCCCATGGTTGTTTGAATGGAAATCAATGACTAGACAGAAAAATCAGGAAGTAAGTCAGAAATCACTTACACATACCTCTTTTGTGGTACCTGACCAATTTTCTAACACTGCTGAAGAAAGTGAGAAGAAATATAACTTCAAAATAGAGATTCAATCAACTGGTTTCTATCTCTAGTTATAAAATTATTAATGTGAAATGTTGTCTACATTTGATACTTGTAACTGTGGCTTTTATTTGGTTGTTTTCTAATATATTTGTGCGAAGGTATATATAGTTGAATATTTTCCTATAACATAGTAAAATATCATATCTAATATTTACCAACTGCATTATTCAGGGTTTTACTAGAGATAACAGATATAAAACAAGATATACAGATGTAAAAGAAACAACAGGATTGGCTTATGATGGTCAGCCACAGAGTAGAATGAGGAAGTGTACAGAGGGTGCCTACACACTGGAGGTGGAAGGATTCAATCCAAGTTCTGAAATCACCCTAGGGTCTTGTGTAAATCCATACCAGCAGGCTGATGGGTCTGTGACAGAAGGCCAAAGGCTCTATGATGAAAGGCTGAAGTGTCTATGCTGGAAAGCTGAAGAGTCTATACTGGAAGTGAGGAGATGAGGTCCAAACCAAAGGCAAAGACTGGAGCTTCTCCCAAGAACGGAATGCGTTTTTCCTTTCTCCTCTTTTATACCTCCAAGAGATGAGCCACTCTAGAGTGGGTCTTCTTCTACATTCTTGGGTGTAGATTTGCTAAATCCACTTAGTTAAGCTTCTAAATGTCTCAAGTTGACACAATCAATCAACTGCTATACCAACAATTATCAAATTATCAAGATTAATTGAGCATAAATTTCTGCCCAATTTATACTCTTCTGGGAGAAAGTCAAAGTGAATGAATACATTTTATATTTGCATGTGCCATACACATAAAATAGAAAAATAATCTATACAAAGAGACAGAGATCCTGTGTGAAATATCTCCTATTTGAAGCAGAGTGTTTATTACAAGCCTAACTATAGCTTCTAAACAAAAATAAATAAATAAATAAATAAATAAATAAATAAGGTACACAGATATAAACATTTAATGCCATCACTTATTTCACAAGAAATAAAGAATAAATACCTAACAAAGAATAAAATGAAAGCAAAAGTTCCTGTACATAACAAAGAAATAAAAACAGTATTTTTTTTCTCAGGGCTTCTGTAAACCTTGACAACCTTCAAGCAGCTGATAGTATTATCAGCTGCTATGAAAAGTAAAGGGATCAGACCAGAGCCTAAGGCTTACCCAAGGCTGGAGTCTAACACAACTTCCAGGATTAAAGTTAGCATCCAAAATCAGTAGACCTACCATGTAATAGTAATGAAAAATTTAGTACAACAAGAGAACATCAAAACTTGCCTGTTTTGATACTCAACTTGCATGTAGAATATTAGTAACTTCTTCTGACTTCTTAAGCACAAACAGTCCTTACACAAACTTGTAGCCAAGAAGAACACTTAAGTGTACTCATCTTGACTGCCAGATAACTAACAGTATCACACAAAACTTTTAGGACAAACAGTTGCAGCCCAGGCCTCAAATAATTTGCACTAACAACAATCTAAGAAATACATGCTTACAGAAACAGAAATGTAGAAATACAAAATCTATGAGAAACCAATTACTATATCTGAGTATCAGTATGTGAATGTGCAAAGTATCCAAATGCTGGAATCACCACACACAGAATACAAGGAAAACTATATTTGTATATTTCAAAATAGGAAATGATCACTAAATAAATTAGACAATAAGAAGTTATGAAAATTTAAAGTTAATGGAATAGAATAAAAAGAATTTATAGAAATGAAAATTATGACCAAATTAGATGATGAGCTAAATTGAAATTAAAAAGATGAAGAGACAAAAATAAGTGAAAGAGGCAACAAAACTCTCAAGAATGCAGTTTAGATAAACAGACTTGAAAAATGTGAAAGAGATTAAATAAATTATCCATATAAATAGGCATTTAAATGTATAGTGATGGAAAATTTTTAATTTTTCATCAATAATAGTGGTTCTTAATTTGTGTATCTAATTGTATCAACTCAAACTATATAAGGCACACATTGACAAAATTGAACAGTAAATTTCAAAATTCAGAAAAAACCTATTCTACTGAAATATTAACATATTTGTAGTAACTGATAAACTAAATAAATTTTTAAAATAGTAAAAGATTTAAGATTTGGACATCATAATGAATAAATTTGATCTAATTACAATAATTTATATGTAACATTGATTTCAACATTTGAAGAATATGTTCTCTGCAGGAACTTGTGAAACACTGTGACTATTAGCCATTTTCCAAACCACAAACAAATGACTTTTTCTTTTCTTTTCTTTTCTTTTCTTTTTTTTTTTTTCTTTTCTTTTATTACAGATTCTTTCAGTGGACTCTGGCATTGTCTCTTTGAGCTCTCTTCTTCCCTCTTTCTCACATTCTAATAAGTTCCAGGCACTCTGGCCTCTGTCATTCCATTAACATATTGAAATCATTCTACCTGTGTCTTAGGTACTTTTTACTTGTTGCTGAGACAAAATATCTGAAGGCAAAAGTTCGGGAAGGAAAGTTTATTTCTTAAGTTCTGGAGGTTTCAGTCCATACTCAGTTGCCTCCAAGGCAGGGTGGCATGACAGGGCTGCAGTTCATGGTAGCTGCAAACAGCAAGGCAGAAACCAGTGAGAGAGAGACTCACCTTCTTCCGGCTATTACATCATATTCTGACTCCAACCCTAGGTGGGTGTAGCACTCACATCAACCCATTCAAGTACTAGACAGTGAACCAATCACAAACACATAATTGCGTGAGGCTTGGGGGCCACTGACATAAACCATGACAACCTGTTAACTTTTCATCTGAAGTTGCTTCTGCCAGGATTCTTTCTGTGTACATTTGAACACTCATTGTCTAGTTTCATTTAAGTATTTTTCACAAATGTTACTTTTTATAAGGTTTCTCAGAACACTTTCTCCATTTCTCTTCTCTAATTTCACTAAATGATTTCACATGTAAAATATAATTTTATCACCTATCTCCTGTGAACTCCTGGAACTTACAGAATTTCTCTTATTTATTGTCACATTATTTGTAGCTACAGTTTTTAATTATATTGTATATATGCAATAAACACTACCTGAATAAGAATAAATAAATTTGGAAATTTAAAAGTATTTTTTATTCTATTTTTCAGTGAAAAAGTCATAATGAAATTGTGAGTTATTACAAAGAAAGCTTCAAAATCATACACATTAAACTTTTATGATATAGCTAACATGGTACTTAAAGGAATTGCAAAAAATTGCTATATAAGCAAAGAATTATTTGAAAAATAAGTAAACAACCAATCTAAAAACAAACAAGATATAATAATTGTCACTAAAATAACAAAGAATAAGTAATAAATATCATAAATAAATAGATAACACCACATAAACAATTATTGAAAAGACTAATAATACATTTCTGTTCATAATAAATTAAACAAAACAAAGAAGGCAAAATAGACAATATTATAAGTGAAAATGTGGCATAAACTAAAGAAACTACAGTGATTAAAAATGGCAACATTACTAGTAATTTTTATAATAAATTTTAATTAGATGAAATTGGACAAATTTATAGAAAAATACAACATAAAGTGGTTCAATTGAAATTACAGACAACTATTAAAATTTAGAATCAATAGATTAAACTATACTATCAAAAATACACTAGAATTAGATAGCCTTATAAGGAAACTCCAGGTTACATGAAATGGAAAATAATTCAAATCAAATTTTTCAGTAAAATAAAGGAAGAAATATCTCAACTTATTATATGGTAATGTAATAACATTAAGAGCAAAATTATGTATAAAGAACTTTATATGGGTGGATTTTTTTGACAAGTGGTATATTCTACCATTCTGAATCTAGAAATGCATAATATAAGTTGGGATCATCTTTAAGAGCCAGAAAGGAAGTTTGTAAAAAACAAAAGAAACTTTCAAAAAGCACAATAATTACAGTATTTCAAAAATAATATAAGGAACAACTTTTGAGCAACAAAATAAACAATATATTGTTAAATTACAAACCAAAGTATACAGTATATATTCATGGGTCCTTAGTAAAATAAATAAATAATTGAATAAATAACCAATTGACAGAAAAGAAACAAATAACCTATGTAGAATAATTCCATACGATTTTTTTCATAATTCTATAAGCATTTACTTACATAAATATTCCTTCAAAGAGAGAGAGAGAGAGAGAATGCAACTATCCACTGCTTGAGAATATCTCATGAATTGTGACTTTTCCCCCAAACAGTGTGATATAAGAAACTGTAATTACATTGTATTAAATTGGGCAATGTACTCTGTTAACAAACTGTTGACAATCTGGATACAGTCTTGTTGACAAAAATAAGTAAATCACCGCTACATATTGGTATTATTCTTAAAATTATGTTAATATTGATAACAGTATTAATTTAACTGATTAAGAGATTATAAGAGGGAAACCAGAAGATCTCATACGGTAACACTTCGTTTCACTAACTCTTCTGTTGCAAACAATTCCTTTAGAAAACAAAAGCTTTAGGCAAAATTTTGCTTTCACTGGCTTATTCTGCATTGGGTACCAAACATGACTGCAGTCATCTTCCTCAAAAAAACACAAACACAGCCATCTCCCCCCCAAATCATAAAAGAAATAAAATTTGTAAACTGAGGTACCCCTGTAATTCATCTGATATAATACATTTCGTAGACTTCAACATTATTTCCTGATAAGAATTTTTAGAAAACTAGAAATAAGGATGAATCACTAACTTTTATTATTAACTATGAAAGGCCAATCAGCTGCAGTTTTCAGGACATACGATAGGAGATGGGAGAGACAATGGTATTAACTGAAAAGGAATACAAGAGAACTTGTAAATCATGGAAACTTTTCATGTAATGATGAGGATGGAGGTTACAAAACTGTATGCATTAGTTAAAACTAAATTGTATTCCTAAAATGCATGAATTTTACTGCACAAATCCATACATGCAATATAATATAGTATTATTTCTAATAATTCCTTTGGATTAGTGAGTTTGTCAAACATTATGTCCTAAATTTGGATCTGACAAACAAACTGATTGGCATGGATCCAGTTTAGAAACGGTAAAATCACTACCATATGCAATAAAATAGCAGTAGGAACCTTATTTCCTTATTTTTATATGTAGATATTTTTCAGCTTGGTAGTATGTGACTACACATCAGTAAAAGATGGTTTATATTCCTCCTGAGGTAATGTCAAGGGCATTCAAAGGATCGTATGTCATAAAATAATACACCATGGGTTGCACATATGTGTATTTGTATGCACCTGGTATATTTTCAAACAATTCGACTAATTATTTTTTCATATAAAAAGAATATAGACTGCATGGGAAACTGAATATTCCAAAAGAAATTAAAAGGGTAAACACACTTGTATTTGTAGTGCTGGAGATCTAACATAAAGTCTTACACCTTGCTAAGCATGGACCCCAACACTGAGCTACTCCCTGCCCAAAGAATGAGATTTTTAATTGAGAAATAGTAAATTTTGTGTACATATTTAGGTATACTTGTTGATTGCTTTTATAGCTCATGATCTCTCTTTTTCTATTTCTCTCACTTTAGATTTAAGGAATGTAAATAACTATTAAAACCTTCAGGAAAACTTCATGAATTTAAAGTGGTATCATAAATGAGTGTAAAATTGTAAGTTATTGTATTGCAGAAATTATTTTGAAGCAAGTGTATCACTAATTAAAACCACACCTGTAAAATAACTTTTATTTCAGTTTTGCTATCTCCAAGGAACAAATTTAATGTAGTTATTTTTTCATATATTATTTGCTCATGCACTCAGATATTTGAATAAAGAATGAAAATCAGAATTTATTTCTCTCTTAAAAGGACATTTGCTTCTATGGGAGAAACATGTTCCAAGGAAGGCATAAGCAGCATTAACACACTCATTGAAGATGTATGCTTTAAATACAGGATAGAAATTATGGGCACACATACTGAATTAGTCAGCTTTCCTATTGCTGAGGCACAGTAACTAACAACCACAGCACAAAAGAGATGTTTAATTTGGCTTAATATTTAAAGGGGTTCATTCCATTGTGTTGCAAGGCCGAAATATCATAGGTTAAGTCTGTGGCAAAGCAAATTTTTTTTAGTTCATGGTGGCCAGGAAACAGACAAGGGGAACTGTGCCAGAAAGCAACAGGCCTGTACCCACATATGCGGTATGATTGAAAGATATGGAGAATATTTAATTTTTTTAAAAAAAACGTATTATAATAAAAGATAATTTACATCAATCATCCTCAAAATACTCCTCTCATTTCAAATAACACTTGTTCTATCATTCTTACCACTTTCTGAAGCAGCTATGGATCTTTACTTCCAATGTCATGTCTGACATGATAACATTAATCTATTAAAAGTACTTATCTTTCATGGTCGGTTTGATTTTAGGGTAGAGCCAGAATTTGCAAAGAACCAGGTCTGGCAAATTAGGTGAAAAAGGCTACACCATAATGTTGTAGCAAGCTTGCTTTTCCACTGTATCACACACAATAGCAGTACTAACAATATTTTTGATCATACCTTCTAGAGAAACTTACAAAAGAGGACCTTCAAAACTGCTTCAGAAAGTGGCAACAATAAAGAGATGTGTGCTCAAAGCAAAGAGGTAGTATTTTGAGGCTTAATGGTTGTGTATCTTTTACTGTAATGATTTTTAGTTTGAATATTGAGTTTATAGTTTGATCATATCTTATACTGTACCCTAACCTCCTTGCCTACCTAGATAAATAAACAAATGTGATGTACTAATCATCTAAGCAAGTCCCAAGCCAATGAATTTGACACAATTAAGTTTAACCACTATATTCCATTGTCAACTTAACACCCCAATACATTTATTAAAACAAAATCTCCAAATAAACACAAGGTCATAACTCTGTATATCATGACACACCTATCCCACTTGCAACTGAAACACAATTATCCCTTTCACAAAAGTTCCGGCACTGCTCAGAATTCTGAGTCTCCTGTGAGACTCAAGGCAAATTTTCATCTATGAACTCCTATAAAAACAAAAAGGAAGTTGCAAGAATTCCAAATGTTTACACAGTGAATCCAAGTACATGGTGGTAAAATGTGATTTTCAGAAGACTTGGGTGGTCTCTCCTCATGGTCTTGAAAGTTGCAGCCCACATAATCTCTTTCATGGGCTAACTCTGCTCATGACCTGCAGTTTCACTTGGCAGACATTTCATGTTTGACTTCCTTGGGTCTCTACTACACCTTCAGCTTCATTCCCAAAGTTTCACAAAATGCCTTCTCAGGGATTCCTTTTCTGGTTTCCCATGCCAGTCTTTGAAATTTGGGTGGAGTGAAGCCTTCCTTAACCCATAACTCTCACATTCTGCATTCTGGTCAAACCAGTACCATGTGGAAAATATCTAGATTAACTGTTAGTGTGAGAAGTAAACAATCTTGGACTATGTGTGTAGTAATCTCTTAGTACCTGGAAAGTTAAGCACAGTGAAATGAGTACTAAGGAACCCACTCCATAGGAGGTCCTTTTGCAAGAGGGGTTCCAGGAACTCTTTTCCAAGCAAAAGATTTATACTTCTGTATTTTGAGTCTGTGGTAGGTGAGGCTTCTGCTGAATTCTTGAAATGCTCTCAAAACGTCTTTCTTGTTCCTGCACAGTGCACTTGATTTCCTTTTAATGGTGATAATCTCTTCAGCAACAACTCCTTCATTGCCTCACTTTTTATGTTTTTTTTTTTTTTTTTTTTTTTTTTTTTTTTTTTTTTTTTTTTGAGACAAGGTTTTGCTATGCAGTTCAGGTTGGCCTTGACCTCATTTTGTAGCCCAGACTGGTCTTGACCTTGAAGTAACCCTCCTACTTCAGCCTCTCAAGTGCTGAGATTACAGGCATAAAACACCATCCCTAGCTGTATTGCTGCAATTTTATTCGTGTTTCCTTTTGGAAAAAAAAAAAAAAAAACTTAATTTTATCAAATTGGTCTGCTTTGGGTTTTTCCCCCCATTTTCACTATATTTCTGACTAAAAATAGTCAACAGTACCTCTGCCACAACCCAAATGTTGGGCTGCCTTGAAATTTTCTCCATCACATCAATTAGTCTACTGTCCTAAATCTCAGTCTTCTGCAAAGTCTTAGCATATGGGCATAATGTAGCCACATTATTTCTAGAGTATAACACACACACACACACACACACACACACACACACATACACACACACACACACACACACACACACACACACACACATACACACACTGTCTCTAGCACACTTGAGATTGGGACCCTCATTCTCAAATGAAATCTGAACCTATCCCTTATCATTCACATTCCTATCAGTATTCTGGTCTTCTGAGTTCCATCCAGAATTATGCATTGGCATCTGCCTGTAATGTTCTCAGTCTTACCTAGCCCATGTCTTCAAAACTTTCAAAGTTTCCCCTACGAACCAGTTCTAATGGCCTCTGAAAGACATGATATGGTATAATAACAGAAATAATCTGATTTCTGCCACCAATTTTCTGTTTTAGTCAGTTTTCCTGTCACTGAGACACAATACCCAGCACTCACAATTTAAAGGAGGTAAGGTTTAATTTGAATAACAGTTTCAGGGGATTCAATTCATGACAGCCTAGCTTCAAGGCAGAAATATCATTGCAGAAATATATGACAGAGCAAACATGTTTAGTTTATGGGATACCTGAGGAAGGACAGCAGAGTACAGTGTCAGAAAAGATGGGGACAGGGGCCATATATAAAGGTCATTCTTAACCAGGTACACCCAGAAATGTACTTTACTAATCTCTCTCACATAAAATAGGTTGGCAAAATTAAGCTTAATCACTACCACGGTGCATGCACACACACACAGACACACACACACACACAGACACACACACACACACACACACACACACACACACACACACACATTATCTGGGCACATGTAAAGTATTAAGATGCATAGCCAAATTAGTGTCCAGACGTTGCA
Organism: Cavia porcellus; assembly: GCF_034190915.1. Taxonomy (NCBI): domain Eukaryota; kingdom Metazoa; phylum Chordata; class Mammalia; order Rodentia; family Caviidae; genus Cavia; species Cavia porcellus. Next base: position 4,833,214 of record NW_026947486.1, on the reverse strand, counting down.
ATGCAAGTAAGAGTGAATTGGTAAAAAATATTTTAAGAAATGCTCAAATTATGATAAAAAATTTAATAGGCATTAAATAGAATATCCTGAGAAAATGTACTTCTTTGAATGGTTAGGTGTCTGATTTATCTTTCTTTCTTTATCAAAATTGGCCATATCTCATCAAGAAATAAAAGTCATCACAAATCACAGGTCAAAACATACAATGGTGATTACCAGCCATGAAAAAAATAATTCCCAAGAGGTTTATTTGACACTCCTTTGATTTTAAATTGTTAACGCTAATAATTAATAAATTTTCTTTGCTTTATGTTTTTTATTCTAACTTTTCAGTCATTCAAATGGAATCACACTTTTCTAATTGAGTTTAATGTAAATTTACTTGTCCTACAATTGTTTCTCCACCATTCTTAAAAATCCATATTCACTGTTTCTATACATTATGCCCCTTGAATTGACTTTCCTATATGCTTGTTTAACCATAAGCAGCTTCTATTCTCAACATTTTTCTCTGGCACACTGTTTGTCCAATAAAAATGTGTAACCTAGATTCCAGAATCTTATAACTAGTTAATATAATAACTATTGAGCAACCAATAAAAAGTTTAATACAAGCCTGGTGAGTAAATGTTAAAAGTTGCCTGAGATTGAAACCACAAAATGCAACTTCATCCTTTTAGTTTACCTAGAGTTAACTTCCAAATCTGTTACTCTTCCTACTTGATGGTTATCATTGGGAATTAGCCACAGTTTTGTAGTTCATTCTGTAATGCTCATTCAAATTATTTAGATAACTAAAGTTCTGCATTTTACTTCCAAGTTGTTAGTAGTTTATTTATATAATGAAAAACTGTATGATGACAGAAAATGAATTCGTAAGAAGCCAAATGTAACTTTTTGTATTCCTTAGCCATAAAAGTTGATTTTTAATGTGAACTTGTAGAAACATCTTTATTTATCATCAGGAAATTCATACAGAGCCAGAATCATAGAGTGTACTGAAAATTATAATTTATAAAAGTTAAATAATGAAAAAAATGGTTTAGGATTACCAAGTCAAGAATATACTGACACCAGCTAAAACAGGTGATTCACAATTACCAATGGAATCAAACTCAGTGACAAGTAAAAACTGCTGAGAAATGGATATGAAATAAAATCCATTCTTCTGATCACCACATAATATAATAAAAAATAAGGAACCAAATAGCTAGTTTTCATTTTCTTAGAACCTGCTTTGATACAGCTATTTTCTGTAGAGGATAAACTCTGATAGGCCTGAGAAGAGGATGTAGATTGGTGTTTTACAAACTTCAACCCAAGAACTAAACTCTAGAATACGAGTTTGTTTTGGGTGCATCCAGAAATTAGCATTTATGGTGAATTTCTTGGTGACATCATTACCACTGGCCTCTGTACTTCAGGTAGCAAGGAGTGAAAATACTATTATGGAAACTACAGAAAAAGCAGTTGGGGACAGTAGCGCAGGAGGAACTGACAGTAACAAGGAGTTGGATGTAGGTTCTGATGTGGCAGGTAACATGTGGAAGACTTTATTCTTCATAGAGGAGCATTCTATAATTCATGACTTCCCAAGCTGTCATATAATTTCATATTTCCAAAATTATATTGTACTATTTGCCTTTTGGGGGCCGGTGAAGGGACCTATATTTACACCTAGGTTTCTTAGGGGTAGGACCAACTACAGACAAGAACAGGGAAAGCAAAACCTTGAGAAAAGACTTTGGAATCTGACATATTATGAAATTAGAAATTTGCGCAGATTACCTAAATCTGCCGACACCAGAAAGTCCCCGCTGACATCTTGTTTGTAACAATGTAATAATTATGATTAGTTCTTACTTTATGCCAGGCATTATACCTTATGTAAATTACCACATTAGTCCTCAAAACCCCATGTTATAATATCCCCTTTTATAAAAGAGGAAACTGAGGTTAATAGCATAGTCAATGTGACATAGTAAGTTCCAGAGTATGTATTTTAATCTTGGTCTTGCTGAGTCAAAAGAAATTTCCATTCTTGTTTACTATTGACTACAAAGCTTGGAAGGAAAGGAGAAAGAAACTGTAAAAGAGGTAAATTAAAGGAAATTGAAAGAAACAATTCAGGAAATGACCAAAAGCACTGATTCATATTGTTATGATATTTTTTTCTGCCTATGTTTGTTTGGCCCTGAATGAGCTGACATTTGAAATTTTGACAGACTGCAGATATATCATGCAGCAACACTTACTCAATTTACAGACTAATTTTAAAAAGTGAAATCTAGAGGTGAGATAGACTAAAATAATATTCCTAAGAAGGTCTTTCTTTTTTGATTAGCCTCAATCCCCTAGCACTGCTGACACTTAAGACCACCTTGTGGAAACTCCAGAGTTAAGCTTAGCTTCATTCTTCTCGTCAGAAGCGTGAGTACAAATGCCTCAGGTACATTTTCTACTCAATCCTTTTTAACTTCAGCCTTTCCTTCAATTATCATTGAGCTATCACTGTTCTTGAATAATTGGAGACCCATTTTCCCCACTGTACAAGTGATTCCTTCAGGTCACAAAGAACTGGTGAGATTCACACATGAAAGTCCCATGCTTTCTAATCATGAAGAAATTTCTGACACTACACACAGACCTTATGAGGAGAACACTAGAGAAAGTTCCCAGCTACAGTAGTTTCGTAGTTACTCATATTACAAAAGTAAACATGAGAGGGATTACAACACTACTAATCATAATGAATGAACATACTGTTAAGTGAGGAAACTGACAGTAAAGCATTATAATTTGGAAGGGGGAGGTCTAAGCAAGTGTTTTTCAGTCTTTTTTCATCTAGACTCCAGTGTTTCCATTCAAATTTCCAAGGGTAGAAGGTCAATGTGAAAACTCACCAACAAATGAACAAAGATGTCTTTAAACTTAGAGTTAAGGAAGAATCTTAGTTAGCTAGCTCCAGGAAGAGGCAGAGAGAGCAGTGAATATTTGCCAGTGATGTCGTCTGATGCCCCTTCCATGACTAACTCTAACGTCCTTAGTCTATGCACAAATCAGCACCTAAGTCAAGAATCACAAGTCATTCCCTTTGAATTTTTTCAACAAGCTAAGCCTGCTCTTCCTATTAATATTTCAACTATTTCGAGTAACTATTTTTTAAGCATTCTGTATTTCTGCTTTCAACTTAGTTCACAAGCACGGAGCATTCTACAACAGATACTCAAATGATGGTACTGATGGTACTCAAGGATACCTGAAATTCCATCAGGATGAGATTGTACTGACAGACATGCACTTGCTTTAAGGTAACCAAAACTATGTTGACTTACATTGGCAGAAACAAAAAGATTAAAAATGGAGTCCTGATGTGCTTATACCTGGTCTTTTCTCCATGTAGCTATAAATGAACACAAATGAAATATAAATGTGGAGGAAGATTTTTGCCCAAAGGGACTGTTGTTAAGGAAATGAATGTTTGAAAAAGACTGAAAAAGCATTTAGAATTAGCACCACTGGGAATATTCTAATTTTTCCATATTCAGACCCCCTGGGCATCTGACTCACAGTTTTTTCATTACAATAAACATATTTATTATAAAACTAATCATCCTTCTTCTCCAGTGTCCTCTAGTGGTTTCACTTCCATGATTTATTTCTTTTCTTTGGGAGTGAACAAATCATTATGGTCATGGGTATGACAAGGAAACATCAATTAAATTGAAATAAAAACATCAACACATAATATGAATAGTGAATATACAATTATTGACTTAAATATACCTGCATACACAAAATATTACTTTGTAAAATAGGAAAATACATTATAAAATTATGGAATTTAGTTTTTTAGATGGGCAGTTCTAATTATTGTAAATGTTCTTTTTCTTAAAAAATGCAGAAATACCAATTACTCATTATAGCTTTGCTTTGCTATAATAATTCTAAGCCAAGAACTTTGCCACAACAGAAGAAATTCTCAAAATATGACACAGAATGCACTACAAATTGGAAATTTCTTGAGCTCATTACTTATTACAAGTAACAGACAGGCATCATATCTTGATTTCAGTCACATCACAGTTCTTCTAAAGTGGCACTGAGGACTGTTTGAAGATAGTAAACATCTAAAGTATTTATTTGTGTGATTTATTCTTAAAGTATTTTGCAAACCATACTACCTATTACATTGGAAAAACAGTTTGTAATATTGCTGATCTTTCAGTTACTGCTTGTTTTGTCATCTAGGCAATTTCTGTCTTTTCTTTGCTTTTCTCCTTGGGGTAAGACAAGTCTTAACAGCACATACCTGTATAGTGATCCCAACACGGCATGACCTTCTCAGAATCTCGTAGAAGTTTGACTGCAAGTGGCCCTGTGCCTTATGAACAGAGACTGCAGGATACTAATGGTTATGGTAAGATATTAGAAAACCTGGCAGACTCTTTTCCCTGTTGCCCATTGAAAGTAGAGTTTAGGACTAACAATGCAAAATGGATGCTGTGAAAGTGAAAAACTGGTGATTTGAGCAATATATGAAATGTTCTGGGCTTGATCTGGGAAAAGTAAGTCATTTTTCCCTTCTTAATTGATTAAGTCCCTAGGTTTATCCAACATGATTACACCTTAGCATTTTTATATTTCAGCTCCCAGTTGGTTCCCTTGCTGATAGACTGTGAGCTGACAGCATGACAATAGCTCCTCTTTACTGTTTTAAAACTTGTTCAAAGTCTGCAATGCACTCCTCTTCTTTTCTACACACTTTACTATAAGTGTGGTGTATTCCACTTCCCAGATAGACTTGCTAGTCTCTTCAGCCAAGCTTATTTCTCACACTACCGTAGTAGTGTGCTTTTCTGGTCTCACTGATGGAAGCCTGGAATTCACTTCTTTTGTTTACTTCAGAAAGTAAAGAGAGACTTCGTCCTGTCTTTCTTCAACAATGCAATGCAAACATTTGATTTTCATGGAACTCCTATCCTGTGAGGTAGAATTAGGATCCTTAACTATAGCTTTTGCTCTTTCTGAGCAGAGAGAGAGGGGTGACTAGCCATATAGTGTCCTTGGCTAGACATAAATGAAAGGAGAGGCCTCTGATATCATACTGCAGAATCAACAAAGAACTACTTTTAAGAGATTTTGTGTCAAATTTTCTGAATGAGGTGTTCTAATTTACCTCATATTTCAATTGTAAGATCTGACTCTATTTTAGTCCTTCCCCATATTGTATGTATCCATATAGATAATCTTAATGTTTACCTCTCATTCCACTGCCAGCCAGGTATTTTATTTGATTGATTTTTAATCAATATTTATTAATTTTTATTCCTTCTCTTTTTTTTCCATATTTCTCATAAATGCTGGCTTAATGGTTCCTTTTGTGAAAATCTGAGAGCTGGTTTTGTTAAGAAATTAAGGATATTTCAGATATATGAAGGCAACTGTGCTGCTCATACTCAAAACTATGCAATGCTCAAAATGTTCTGTGAATGCATATTTATGCACACTGAAATAAATTAAAACCACAATTCACCTTCATATCAGTTTGAAATAGATTTTTCCACCAAATGAGTTTGTTACAAACTTACAAAAATAAAATAAAATATTTGTGGCTTGAAAGAATTTTGAATCTTAAGACCAAGGACATTAATTTGCATTATGTTGTATAAATTATATAAATGATTAACCCAGAAAAGTATATTTTAGGAAAGCTTTGTTTATTGTTGTTAAAATGGTTTATTTTTCTAATTTTGAAGATAACATAGAGAAAGTTAGTAAGTAGCACAAGGAAAGATGGAGTAATTCAAGTAGTCAATTGAGAATAATCCTGGAAATAAAGTGAAATAAAATAATTATCAAGACTTGGCGGTTAGAGACACAGGTGTCAGAATAATAATAAAGCCTGAATTAATGGGAATAAAAATGATAATATGGTATTATATGGTTCAACATAACTTATTAAAGGGAAAATGATATATCTTGGAGAATTTTTGAATGAATGAATTTCTTAAAGATCTCATATGAATGTATGTAAGTTCAAAAACATATTCCAGGTAAAAGGAAAACATCACAAGCCTGGTCACCTCTATTCATTATTCTTGTTTTTATGCTTCCTGTGTTCCTAAGGAATGTTTTTAAGGAAATGTGCCAAGGCCTCTTTCCATCGGAGAGGCCAAGAAGCTTTTGGAAGTTCTAGGTTAAGTAACTCTGCTCAAGTATTGATCTTTTTAGGGTTCTGTAGTAATTAGCGTAATGATGGACATGTAAGAGGCAATAATCAGTTCTTAGGCTTATAAATATAAGTAAAATATGGTATTTAAAAAATTTCCAAGAGTTTATTCTTATTTTCAAATCATGAAACACTTTCTCATTTCTTACACACAATGTGTAGCTTCTGTTCAGAAGTATTAGAAGAGGAAGAATTGTAACCAACAAAAAGTATGACATTCTGCAGTATGAGGGATGACATTTCTTAATTGGAGAGGATATTTCTTCAATTATTTAGGTCTTAATCTCTGCATGTGTTTCCCATCAAGTTTTGGAGGTGATGAATGAAGAACATTCATTGGCCTTTGTGAATAATCTTAGTTATCAAATTGTTTCACATATATAAAAAGATGGAAAGTAGTTAACAGATAGCCCACCAATTACATTCTGAATTTTTCAATACAGAATTGCAATTTCAGTTTCATGGGATGATTAGTATGCATTGGGCAACAATATGAATCTAAGAACTAGACATTGCCTTATTGGGCTGAATCCATAAGCCGTAGGTGCTCAATAAATACATACTTGTAGATTGGTTAGTTTCCCAGGGGAGAGTTATACCACTTTTCCTTATTGCAGGCCCTGGACTAGAGCATGTTAGAAACAAGGGCAGCTTAATATCGAGGTACTGATTCAGATCTAGCTGGGCATACTGTAAAGCAGAATTAATTAAGGTTTTAGCCAGCAAAGGTCGAAAAAGTAGAAATCCATATAAGGTTTACTTCACATTTTGCAAAAGCTAACATTCCCATTTTAGCGCCAGAGTGCCCTGAGCAAATGCTCTACTTCGGAGGTGCATAAAGCAGACAAGCCCATAGAAGCAAACAGGCAGCGGGGAAGGAGGGGAGCAGGTAAGGACTGAAGAACTGAGGAAATAGGGATCCTGGAGCCCCTGGGCCCATTCTGGGTTTAAAAAAGAGAACGAGAAGCTCTCCATCACTTTTCCTTTTTCAAATACCCAGCAAGTGAAACTGGCCTTGGGAAAACAACGTTATATTACTGAGACAGCGGAGTCATCCTTGCTCCATGGCCATAACCTAGGAAAACTAGGATTCCACATATCTGACGCCTTCTAGAAAACGCCTTCTACCCTTGGTTCCTAGAAAAGGAAATTCAAGTGACTGGGAGTGGTGTCAGGGGCGGGTCACCGGCAGACCATTTGAAAGAACTACAGCGAGCCAGAGGGTCAGGGGCGGGGCAGGGGGAGCCTCTGGCGCCAAGAGCTGGAGCTTAAAGCTTCGCTGGTGCGGACCCACGGCTCCTCGCGCCCGGCACCGCCTCCTGCAGCCCGGGGAGGGGCCAGGGCGGAGCAAGCCTGGCCGCTCAGAGGCGGAGCGGGCGCGGGCAGAGCATACTGAGGTCCGCGACGGGATCCGTGTCGCTGCGGCTGCCGGCGACCCCCGCACAGGGCAGCCGCACCCACAGAGACATCTTCGCGGCGCGAGGCGCACAACCCCGAGAGACAGACGCGTCCTCGCGCGCCGCGTGCACCTCGGCTGCTCTCCCGGTCCGGAGGTCGGGCTCGCAGCTCTCCGGACCTGCCAGGTGTCCTCGCTTCCGGAGGGGCGGGCGGAGCGGCGCCCGGGATGGCTTCGGCGGGCAGCGGCATGGAGGAGGTGCGCGTGTCGGTGCTGACTCCGCTGAAGCTGGTCGGGCTGGTGTGCATCTTCCTGGCGCTGTGTCTGGACCTGGGGGCCGTGCTGAGCCCGGCCTGGGTCACGGCCGACCACCAGTACTACCTGTCCCTGTGGGAGTCCTGTCGGAAACCCGCCAGCTTGGACATCTGGCACTGCGAGTCCACGCTCAGCAGCGGTGAGGGCCCGGCGCGCGCGCCCCCTCCCCTCCCCTCCCCTCCCCGCCCCGCGCCCCGCGCCCCGCGCCCCGCGCCCCGACGCACCCCTCCGCCCCCGCCCCGCGCCCCGCGCCCCGCCGCACCCCCTCCTCCCCCTCCTCCCCCGCTCCGGGCCCCTGCCCGGGCCCGGGCCTGCCTTCTCCGCTCCTCGGCTCTCAGGCGCCCCGCTCGCTCTCCGGCCACATCTCTGCCGGCACCCACCTCGCCCGCGCGGTCACCAAACCTAAAGCGACGTCCCCGCCCTGTCCCTCTTCCCAGGGCCGCCTCCCTCTCTACCCCGCCGTCCTGGAGTAAAGCGGATGCTATTTCGGGTAACTGGTATCATTTAAGGCGAGGGCGAAGTGGCTGTGTAAGAAATGGAACGCTTTCAGCGCCCGTGTTTAAAAGATACGGGCAAAAAACGCCCGAACCTACCAAGATGTGTGAGTTTTCTACTCAGTTTTCCCTACTTTCAAAGAGGAATTTGCCTGAGTTTACCTCTCACAGCTCACGTTCCTGCCTGTTTGACTTCACCCTTACCGCCCCCCCCCCCAAGTTAATTTCGCTTTGGGTTTTATTTCCTTAAATTCTGAGGTGGTATGTCGAGCTAGGAGAGACAGTCTCGATTTTTTGCCTTTTTTGGTGACTCCATTGATTTCTTCTTTGTCTTCCACTGTAAGAAACTCCTTCTCCAGATCTTTCCCTTCTAGAGCTACACATAGTTGCCTGGAAGTTATGCCTCATTCAGAGAGCCCTGAAAGCTGTAAAGGGATAGGATAGGGGGTGGGGACTTTATGACTTTATTCCTTCCTAGACCCTCCAGCTGCCTTCCCCCGCGCTCTAACTATGCCTGTAGGCAAATCGGCCAACTTCCTTTTCTTACGGGGTACTCTTCCTTTTTTATCTTCTTGATCTCCCAGCAGCTGTTGTCCGCACAGAGAAAGCGGGATACAGGGAGAAGACTTACCAGTGATTTTTCTACACACACACACACACACACACACACACACACACGCAAACACACTCAACTGAGAAACTCATTAAATTCGTTTCTGACAGTTTTATATCTTTGAGACTATTTATAAAGCTTTACTGGAACCGTTTCAAGTTCCAATAAAGTTGAAGTAGCACAGAAATCTGATTTTCCTTTGTCTTTTGTTTCATGTTGTAAGACAGATTAGCTTACTTCGTTAAGTATCTTCCATAAATTTAATTTTGTATTTCTAAAAGCCTTTTTCTTTGTTACTACCTCAGAATTCCCATTGAAGGCTTTTCTCTTTGTTGATTAATTCACCGTGGAGGGGACTGGTTGACAGCAGGAGGTCAACATTTAGGTCTTTTAATTCTTTCAGGGTTGGTTGTTTACAACTAAAGATAAAATAAACCGGCAAAATGCCTTTCTTCTGTAACCAGGGGATCCAAATAAACTTTGGAGAAAATATCTTTCCTTTTTCCTCTTCGATAGAAATGGAAATTTATGTAGGAATGCCAGTTTAGGCATGTCTCCTTAGCAACGTGAATCTTTTGCCCCTTTCTCTCTGTCTCCTGAAATAATAGCCCTCTGATTGCATAAAGGCTTCAGATGGGTTAGAGAAACTAGCTTCAACTCCCATTTGCTTTTCAGGCCGGTATCCTTTTCTAATAGACAGGAATTCAGGGAATGGTTGAAAGCCAGCTCAAGTTTTAGTGGTGCGCAGTGTTTGCTAATCTTTCCTTAATTGCTTTCATACCCATTCATTTCAGCCCCCCCCCCCTTCTAGGCAAAGAAATAGGGAGATACAAGATTAATGCGAATATAGTGGTAATAAAACTCTTGCAAAGTAAAAATCAAAGCCAGGCAGTTTCTGGCCACCCCCACCCTCAGCCCCTTTATTCTCCCTTCTTGCATATATACCCATGCCTCATCATTTACTTCTGTTTGAGTTCCTGAAAATCAACTTTAGTCTTAGTTTGCTTAAAAATATTTTTCAGCCCAGAAAAAGGCACCGTTTGTAAGCAAATGGTTAGCAAATAGAGATGGTTTTGTTGGAGGCTCTCTGGAACAAGTTTTTGAGTTTATATAGTAGCAGTTAGTTTTGCTCTCCTTGGTTGAGAGGTGGGGGAGGGGAAAAGAAATAAAATGTGGAAAATTGTTCTATGTCTGCACTTACATAATGTGCTTTCTTAAAAATGTTATGTGGACTTGAGGCTTCAGTCCACCAGTGTTTTGAAATGAAGGACGCCTGAATAGAAACCAGTGATGCTTTTCTTGCCTGTTCCAAAAGGCAGGCAGATTTTTTTCAGTCTGTTTGCTATGTGGAGTAGCAGAAGGCAGGGAGGAAAATGTCTTCTCTGAAGATTTTAAGAGATCCACTTTAGTATCTCTCGAAATGAATTACCTTAGGAGGAACCACCAAAGACAGGTTTACTAAAGGACCTTCACCAGGATCTTCACGGGCTTAATTAAAAACCTTTGTCTTAATTAGAATAAAAACTGCCTTGAAGAGGCAAGCTAATATTTACACATGGAAAATTTCTGGAATGTTTCTTTTGACAACAGTATGTTGCAGTTAGGCACGGTTTCTACTGAAACTTTTGCCCGAGCCATTATTTTTAAACTTGTGTTTTAATTTTGATACCAAATATGCATAGTTTGCTGTTTATAACCCATTTTATGGTCTTAAGCAAAGGCAGAACCATGCCTCATGTGTCCTGGTCTGTTGAAGGTTGCGTCAGCACTCCCAGCAAGAAATAATCTGGTTGTATGTCAGCTGTAATGCTTTTCTCTGTGTCCCAATTCAATGTATGGGGACAGTTCAGGACCTGATTTTAAACTGTATTTTAAAAGAACACACACACACAAACAAATGAGAAAACAGCTTAACTGACTGTCATCCATCGTGGGAAAGGGGAGATGTGTGTGTGCTAGGAAGTTTACAATATGCTGTACTCATATGGCTGCTAGCCACAGAATTCCTTTCTAAGGGTAATTTTCCTCACTATTGTTTTGGCTGGCCTTTTAATAAATCCTAAATCTTACTCAAAGTATAGTAATGTTTTAGGCTTCTGCGTGCTCATGTTTAGTTTTGATAACTTTTATAGGATATAGTTAGGATCTCACAGACAGCAATTGTAAAAGAATCCTTAGATCTAATAGGATGGTTCAGGTAGGTATAGAATGCTGACAGCTGAAACTCAATATCAAGTGGACTGTACAGTCTCATGCTGGTGATTTTATATTCCTTTTTTAAGTTGTAGAAATATGTAGCTATTTCATGTAAAGCAGAGTGATTTTTGTTGTTTGTGTGATTTATTAATTTTACAAAATCAAGGGCATAGTGGTGGCCAAATGAATACATTTTGCTGACAATAATTTGGACATATATCAAGTGCATTTATCCATCTTTCCATCCACAGCATATTTGATCACATAGTGTTTTTTAAGCAATAACATTAATATCATTCATCCACTGCCCTAAAAATAGCAACATTTGTGACATGAGTCACTAGTAGTTTTGAAATGACACTGCATTATATGTAGATAACTGGTGAATGTTGTTATTTCCAGTTGCAAGAGTGCTTACATGTAGCTCATTTTTAAAATTTTAGCATAAAATCCACTTTTAAAGGAATTTATAAGAAATCCTGCTTTAAGTAGTACCTTAGATAAACAGAGCACTCTGAACACCTGCAATCCTTAGAAAATCTGAAATATGGTTATTGTGACTTCAAGTATCATCTGTATATATTCTGATTCTGTACCTTAAAACAAACGTTTCATTGAGAAACCTCACAATGTTATTTGTTCCAGGAAAGGTTCTGCTTGTTACCGGAAAGCTGATGTTGGTACATGTTTATAAACAGCTCAGCAACTGGAGGTCTCTACAGTTATAACTTCTGGCTTCCTCTACAGAAATAATTATAGGACAAATGCAGTTTTGCTCAACCTATATAACATAAATGGGTGAAAAAGAACACTACCAGATAGTACCAAACTGTTTTCAACTAATAAACCAGTGAAAGCCAAAAACAAATTACTTCAAGATCTTCATGATGACTTCTTTGATATCTTCTAGAATTTCAACTTCCTTAGCTTTTCTTTTATAAGGACATTTTAATTTGTGGGCAAATATAATTCCTCTTTTGTTCACATTCATAGAAGGATAGAAGGATTGTAATCTCCAGGGAGCCACTCAGATCTGTATTTGGCAGCAAAGGGATTTCATGGGCATGTGAAAATCCTGGCCTTTAATAAAACATTTCAAATAAAACAAAAACAAACAAAACAGTATCTCATACAATAGACTTTACCTGCTGTTGGGAATACATTTCCGGAATTTCCTTTGTTTCTGTTCAATAGTAAGACTGCTAAGAGAGGCCACAGATATAACCAGACTACTAAATATACTTGTAAAAGTAGTTTTACATGTTTCAAAATATGTGTTTTGAACATGTGACCTAAATACTACAACAAACCTTTGCAGGAACTATGCAGAATTATAGCAGTCCTGAGGCAGAGAGGATATTATGAAGAACACATGAGATTTTGAGTTGTAATTGACCAGAATGAGGCCACTTACCAATCATGTGATGTCATACAACATGCTTAATGTTTTCAAATGGTTTGGACCGGGGATTGAGCTCAGCAGCATAAATGTCTGCCTGGAATGCACAAGTTGATGAGTTCAATCCCCAGCACCAAAAAAACAAACAAACAAAAAAAGTTTTCAAATGATTTGTCATGAACATTAAATATGTGAAAAGTTTTATTTTTTATATTAAACATTATAAGAACAAAGTCAAAGTGATTTTTTCAGTGGGAGAACTTTTTAAAAAAATATCAAAGTAATAGTATTTATGTTTTTCAAAGAAATTTTTGTTTATTTTCAGTTTTAAATAGTGATTAATATTACCTAGCATTTAATAATGCTCTTGGTAAGTTGTGTTTACAAAAGTATTATCCAGTAGCTATATATTTTTCCAGTACTATTGTAGACCAAATACATCATTTATTATCAGTCTCACAGTAAATAGTAGTGAATAGCACATATATTATTGAGAAGAGTGACAAGTTTTGTAAATTTATGAAAGTCCTAGTCAGTTGATAGTACAGATAGCTTTTTACCAAGACTTTCAATTCCTACTGCTGGAAAATTAACTAGGCCAACAATTAATGGTGTAAAATAACCATTTTATTATGCTGTTAGATTGTATGTGTTAGGAATTCAGATAGAGCTAAATGAGAGTAAGCTAACTCTGATCCAAGATATCTGGAGCTATGGCTGAGGATGACTTCAGTGGCCAGGACTGAAACATCTGGAAATGTAGGATTCCTTTCTAGTTACTTTTATTCAGAGATTTAGCACCTTGAAGGGAGTGATTGGGAAGCTCTTCTCAGCTAGAATTCTGGCTGGAGTGCCAACAGCTGGTCTTTCTAGGATGGGATTATCTCAAGATATTTTGATTTCTTATAGGATGAGTGGCTTCCTTAGAAAATGAGACTCTCTAGTGAAGTAACCTGAGAAATCACGTGTCTGCATATCTGTTTTGTTACATTCTGTGGTTATGCAGAAGACATGTGGCCATCTCAGGTTCAGGACCCTAATTCTTGTTAGAGTATACCATCTGAGAGAGACTAGCTGCAAATCAGTGTAGTTTGTTGCCTCTAAAAACCAACGACAACCAAATAGCTTCTGAACTCAAAAAGTCCCTTCAACCAATATGTAGCTTTAATAATTGCTCACTTGTCCGCAGTCACTTTGGATTTAGGATAAAATGAACTCAAAAACCTAACCAATCCACAAATACAGAGGTACAGATATATGAATATAGATCATCTTTGGTATATAATTTCAGATTACCAAGGGACAAAGTGATTAGGAACCTAGACTGATTGTGTTACTCTTGTTGTCGGATAATATTTTAGTCCTTTTAAGGAAAAATGTAAATACATCTGATGAGATTCTTGATACACGGCCACTAAAATTTTAAAATTTCAGACAGGAGCCATGTTTTTGCAGTATTAGAGGGAAACTGGAGTTGCAGAATTGTTTCTGTGTGCTTCCTTTTTGTTTGTATGAATAACAGTTCTCTTGATAATTGTCATATTGAATTGCAAAATCATAGCACACTTAGAGTAAAAGATTTTAAAATAATTCAGTCAAATCGTATTGCGTCAACAAGGAAATGGAGCATAAGACAATGCTAAAGAGTCACTAAAGAGATTGCACTTTGCCATAGTATTTTTGCAGGGTTGGTTTTCAAATTTTATTTAATCTTGCATGTAAGTATCTCTTTAATAGTTTTAAGGACTGTAGCATGGAATTTTGGGTAGGGAGATTAAAGACTACATGTAAAATAGGTACTTTTATAAGATTTTTTCATTCATGATTTGTTTTCACATACATTGAATTTAAAGTCTGCAAAGAGATGAAAATTCATATGTTACTGAATGAGTTCTGTTTTAGATGTTTGTTATCAGATTTAAACTTTTATCATGGCTAGTCTATTAAGTTTATCTATGATGGGGTTCTTTAAAACAACAATTAATTTTAAGTTGCAAAATAATTGTACAAGAATGTGGAAGCCAGCCATGTAAGTTTCTTCAATTGATTAAATGAATATATTTCCATTATACATACTACATTCTGGCTTTATTAAAAGATAATTTATGAAAACAGATTTTGCTTGAACCAGAATTGCAACCTCATACTGCAAAAGGACTGACAAATAAATCTTAACAGTTTTTACAAATTAATGGATCAGCTTCCTTGAAAATTAGACATTTGTGTTTTCTTAAACTTTTTGCTGGTAGGTTTATGTAGTATTCAGGGGGCTCTATTAGATCGTGAAGTTTCTATTGTATTCCAATCTTATGCACTAAGACTCCCACTTAAAAATATACAACAGTGTAATACTCATTATTTCAAAGAATCAGGAAAAATAATTGTATCATTTTGGTTTCTGTGGGTTTACTAGCTGTTGTGAAGTTTAAAATAACAGTTTAATGAGCCATGTTTCCAGAGATAATGTCACTAACCATGCTGTCTGTTCAATAGTAGAAGTTGGATTCCTGAATTATTTACTTCCTTCTCTTTCTTTTTCTTTCTTTTTTTTTTTTTTTTTTGTACTAGGAATCAAACTCAGGAACTTATGCCAGGGAGATGCCACACCACTGAAATAAATTCCTGGCTCCTCACCCCGCTCTTGCCCTTGTTTTTGAGACAGTATCTCACTATATAGTTTAGACTGGCCTTGAATTCCCTATGTAGCTCAGACTGGCCTGGAGCTTACAGTGATCCTCCTGCCTCATGCTCCCAAGTGTTGGGATTACAGATGTGTACCACCACATCCCACTCAGAGAATTAGATATTTTCTGTACAAAAAAGCACCTACCCAAACTCAAATTTTTATCATAAAGGATTTTATTGCTATCATGTTTAAGATCCCTAACCCAAATAATCACTAAAAACACTGCCATTGTATTCTGTGAATGAAATCTAGAGTATATTCCTAGTTCTACCACCTGACCCAAAGAGAGGAAGAAATGACTTTTCTTGATTTACTTATCTTCTTTATAATGCACATAGTGGCCATTTTCGTTGTTTGTAAAAGACAAATTGCTATTTGTCTTCAATATTTGTAGGAAAAGTGTTAATTTTGGTGTGATTTGTTTGAAAGATGGGCTATCCTTTTAATTATTGAAATTAAAATCTGAATTCTTCTGGAAGTGTTTGTGTCTATAGCATAGAATAACGGAAAATCAATGCAAAACCAATGGTTTGGGGTCTGAATGCAGTTTAACCAAGACAACAAAGTTTAAAATGCCTCAATAATAGTGTATTTGTCTACTTCATTTGCCTCATGCAGACTAACTTTAAAAAGTTAGTTCTGGAGGTGTTCTGTTAAGTCTATAGTTAGTCTCCTTTTATAAAAAATAACAGCATTGATTTGATTCATTTTTCGTATATGACAACTTAACCTTTCTTTCTAAAGTAATGTATCATTCATCTTAAAATAAAATCTTAGGTTACATTTAATGAAAATTAATGCCATTATTTATGACAATGTGTGCTAGTTGGGAAAAAGACACCATCTTCAGTGAACAGGCAGGTAACTTAGGGCATGTGGGTTTGAAATACTGTTTGGTAACTCAGCACTTCTTCCAGTTAAACAAATACCATCCTAGTATTTCCAATTCCTGAAAATATAAAGGAATTTACAGTACTAAGATAGTTTTCTAAATTTTCACCAGTATAATTGAGTTAAAATGTTTTGCTACAGATATGTCCAACAAATGAATAAAGATATTTAGAAGACCAGAATGTTTGCTTTAAATAAGTGAATTGGTCCAGTTTACTCAAGTGAATTAGGGCAATTTGTTTATAACTTAGAATGTTAAGGTGACTAATAAAAGCATTATGTTAGGTGGGTTAGTGATTGAATTTATGGATATCATTTTAATGTAATTTATTCTTGGGAATTTGAAGATAAAAACACAATTGCATGTCTGACAAACTTGAATATGATTATAAAGTTTTTGAAAACCAGGAGGTGTTTATAGAGAATTATAGAAAGTTGAAAATCATCCATGAAAATTATCAAATATATTTTGTGGAATATTATCCACTCAAACAGGGAGACTTTATATGTGTAAGCTTGAAAATCTGTTTTTCTTTGTTGTTGTTTCTTTTTAATTATATCTAATTTCCTAAAAAGCAGCAATTGTGCTTTCAGGGATTTGGTGATAGTAAAACTAATCTCAGCATATAAATAATACCTACAGAGATAGATAAATTAGCCAACATTCAATAAGTTAAAGGTTTGAAATGGATGGAGAAGGAGAAAGGCTTTAGGCACTGATATACGCTGACCTTGGCTCAAATGTGTGCAAAATGTATCCTCACTGAAATTTTGCTTTTCTTAAAGTTTTGAAATGAATTTTGATTATGTATTACCTGAGGGAAAGAGAATTCTCCAATTGGGCAATTATAATGTGAACTACAGAATTTTCATAATGCGGTGACAATTCCAGACCAGTCTCTCATGCTGCTAAAGTAAGTCAGCATGATTATGCAGAATACTAAAGCATTTATAGACTCTGGAAACTCTGATGCCAGCTAATAAAAATACCTTGAAAGAAGACTCAAATTTAGTTCCTAAGTTACATATTAATGTTTGAGTTGATGTTATGATGCATGGACTGCCTAATTTTTTTTAGTTCCTTACTGCAGGTCAAAATAGAAAAATCCTTCCTGCAGGTCAAAATGGGGAGAGAGAGAGAGAGAGAGAGACAGATAGACAGACAGACAGATAGACAGACAGAGACAGAGAGTATTTTCTGTAATGCAAAGCATTATTAGAAAAACAGATACCTTAATCCTTGGCTTTCCTAGGTTCATTCCAAATGCCTTGTTTTATAGTATCAAGGTACTTTTTAGGGGACCTGATATTTAATATGGTAGCCTCATTTTAGATTTAGCTTCCAGGTACAAGATATGCTGACCTGTCCATTTGAGGTTTCAGCAGTTTATAGACCAAAAATGACCATTACTTCCTTGAGTCTGATTAACACGTGATCTCTCAGATCTGAGAAAAAAAATTCAGATTTCTTTTTTTAAATTGGTGTTTGCAGTACATAATGATTGCATTTATCATGGGGACTTGCACATGTGCATAATACATTTTAACTCTTTGTTTTCATTGCATACCCCTCCCCTACTTCCTTGCTTCTTCCACATCTTGGTTTCTTTCCATTTGCAAAAGCCCTACTTTCATTGTATTTTCCATACTACTCTTGTAAAGAAAGATAAACTGGAGGTATTTCTAGGTAAATGAATGTTATCTGAGACCATGATGTTTAGTTAAATAAATCAGACACACAAAGTTAAATATTCTGTGGTTTGTCCTATATGAGAAATTTAAAATGTCTCTATATCTACCTATCCCAGAGCCTCTGAGAGAGAGAGAGAGAGAGAGAGAGAGAGAGAGAGAGAGAGAGAGAGAGAGAAATATACATAGGAAGTAAGGAGATATTTTTCAAATGGATGGGGGAACAGGAGATGGCAGGAGGTTGGAAAGGAAAAGGATAGGAAAAAAAAAGAATTGAGGTGAACGAATTCAGACTTCTAATCAGCTGACCTACCAATGAACAATGGCCATTTTCAATTGCTCCCAGTAGTGCTGTTTTATAAACAGCACCACAACTATTGATGTTGTTCAGGGCTGGTTTATATTCACTGTTCCTTTACAGTATCAGTATATCATTTGTAGCAATGTTGAAAACTAATGCAGAGTAATAAATCTCTAAGGACTTACTGCTTCATCTGATTACTGTAAGGATTTAATTGAAGAACTAAGATTGATATAGAAATTAACAAATTATGAGAATTTTAAAATGCATGACTTTTGAAGAAATGAAGTTGAAAACAGACTTTATGTGACATTTAATTTGAAAACATTGAATATGGATAGCAAGTATATGTGGCATGCTAGCCTTAAAGGAAAAACCATTAGGTTACACAAGTTTTCTGTCCATTTATTATAATATTACTTTGAAATTGCCCAAGTTCTATAGAATATAATAAAATATGTTATCCATGTACATTGTTGTAAAACCTAGTGTTGGACTTCAATTAAGAAGTAAATGTCTATCTATATAAATACAAAGCTCAGCCTCTTATTTTAATACTGGATATCTATAAAATATTTTCCCTTTTTAAATTCCTCATAGCCTCATCTCCTGCAGTCTACATAGTCCCTGAATTGAGTTTCCCTCTCAGCTAGTGCTAATGTTTGAACAATGGATTCTGCTTGTTAAGTGATAGACAAGATGTCACAAACCCTGGTCTCAGCTGCAAATGCCCAGGCTAAACCTTGAAAAGTACTGTGGGCCTTGTTACTTATGGTAGCTGTATCTAACCACATTTTTTTGCTTCTTGTTTGAGGTCCAACTTGTTAACTATACCAAATTTTCATTCCAGGCAAGTGTCCTGAGTGAATCCTTCCAAGTGAATATGACAACAATAATTCAAAAACTTGGCATTCCTCACCAGGGATATGGTCTCAGTATTCCAGTCTAAGCCCCGGCTTCTGGCCAGCACACTGGCATTCATGGCCCATTTCTAGTCTCTCTTGAAAAATAAAATGGCTTTTCTGGTTGTGCACCAAAGGGAAGCAGTATCACAGCAAGGATGAACCTGATGAATCTCCTTCCTTGTTGACTTTGCATCCAGAGTGACTCTCATATTAGCTGCAATGTCAGAACTAAAAATAAATACAGAACATTTACTAGAAACCCCAGAACTGCTTGTATACATCTGCTTTTTAGAAGTATTTCCTGTGGTGCATGAGGTTGTTTTCCTAATTACGTTCTAGTCCCTTTTAGTAAAATTTATTCTTATGCTTCCCACTATTGCATTTTTATTGATTTTTCTATATGAGGTCAAGTATTACTGTTTGGAGAAAATTCAACATTGTGTGAAATTAGGAATTTTTTTTTTGCTGTTTTCTTTTTTGAGTATCACTTTGTAACTCTTATTGCTCACTTATCAACTTGCCTTTATTATGTAATTTTTATTGTTTAAGAGGCTTTTACCTTAAAAAACATTGGTCGTTAAAAATTAGATATAAAATGTAGATCAGGGATCACCAATAAGCAATCTAGCCAGAAGGTCAAAACAAGCCTACCATCTGCTTTTGTAGATAAAGATTTATTGGAATACAAGTATACTCATTCATTTACATGTTTTCTTTCACTATTTCCATACTACATGGCAGAGTTAAATAGGTACATGTATAGTGACCCAAAACGTGGAAAGTATTGTTATGGTGTCTAGAGAAATTTTGCAGATTGTTTTTCTAGCTTTACAAAATGCAAGCAACTAGTATAATATCTGTTCTCTAAGGACATTTAAGACAAAATTGTGAGCAAAATTAATTACTGTTCTATTTTTGTTTACAAATGAAAATAGAAATATAGCATTAAGTTCTATAAAAGCTTAATGAAAAAAAATCAGTTGTGACTTTGTTTTTTTTTATGTGAGTGACACAATGTCACAAGCTTTGTCATATTTACCTTTACTTAGATTTAAACAACTAATACTAAAAAATTCCTATTTATCGAAAATAGTTCGGTAAAATTGTCCAAAAGTAATAATCATTACATAAAACTAATAATCCAATCAGAAAGTATCCAGCATAGGCCAACTTAATCAAACCATCCAAGATTTTCATTGATATATGGATTTTGTTCTTTTTTTGAACTGAATATGCTTTGATATAATTAAACTTTGATATATTTTTATTCAGAAATTTTGACTTAGACACAAGTTTCAAGAAGGATTTCTATGATGTTAAATAATATGCCATGTATAAACTTTTCCAGAAAAATTTAGAGACTTCCAAGTATAAGAACTATTCTATTGACTTTTTAATTCAAAGCTGCATGCTGACAGGGAGTATAAAGCCATGGTGTGGCTGGACTTTTTAATTTTTACTTAAAAGCCAGATACATGTTTGTTTGAAGTTATATGGCTTTGATACAAATAGAGGGCATAAAAATGCTATTTTCTTACGATTCGTCTTCATGTTTTAATAAGTGTAGATTTGTTCTATTTTTCTCCTTATTTTTTTCCCGATTGCTGTGCAATTTCTAGTTGAGTTCCTGTGAAATAAGTAGAATTTCTTAGGAGAAAAAATGTAGAAAATGATGCTGGAGGTAGAAATATACAAGTGTAAATAAATGAAAATCTTGTAAGAGCCTCTGCTAATCCTTTATCTAACTGCAGCAAAAATTGCAGTTTACAGGGATAAGTTTTGAGGAAAGCATCAAGATATGAGTCCTGGACTTTGGACACCATGTATTACAATTTAACCGTAGTGATAATGTGGAAAAAATGGAACTGTTCTACATTGCTCATGGGAATGTCAATTACTGCTGCCACTGGAAATCAGAATAGAGATTCCTGAGAAACCTTGAGCTACAAATTCCAATTTGACCCAGATATAGGTCTCCTAAGAGTTAAAGTCATCATATTACAGTGATACATGTGTACCCATGTTTATAGCAGTGCAGTTCACAGTAGCTAAATTACAGAAACAACCAGATGCCTATCAACAGATGAATGGGTAAGAAATATATATATAATTCAGCCATAAAGTAGGATAAATTTGAATCATTTGTACAAACATGTATGGATCTTGAGACTGTAATGCTAACTGTATGGACTTGAGACTGTAATGTTAACTGAAATGCATCAAGCACAAAAGGTCAAATATTGTATGGTTTCTCATATCTCGGAAACCTAAAATGCAATTTTAATGAGCAAAATAAAGTACAAATGATAAAAAACAGAGTAGAGTACATGTAGATATGGAAATAAACCTAAGGAGAAAGTTGGGGGGAGGGCAGGAAGGGAAAAAATAAGTTATCAACATTAGGCTAGTTTTTTTTGTCATATTATGACCATAATTTTATTGTATAGAAAATGTCAACTGCATTCGTTAAGGTTTACTTTTTATTCTGCATGATATGGTTCTGATGTATTCCACTTACAGAGACTTGCACATAGCAAGTGGTCAGGACTACTTTTTTTTATATAAATAAAGAGGGTGAAAGGCCATTAAGAATCCATTCTGGCTTTCTGTGAATAATTTTAAAAAACCTAGTCCTATGATTTGTAAATATGGCAGTGAGATAGGGACAAGATGAAAGTGAGGAAGAAACATAAACAGCAACAAGTTCTTCTGCTAATTGGCTAGAGGATTGTTTTAGTGAAAGGAAGGAAAATAAAAACTTGGACAATTTTTTGTGGTGTGAAAGAAGGCTTTCTAAGAAGAGAACAGCAATCAAAAGAATGTGCTGCATACTAACATACACAGCAACGTGGATAAATTTCAGAGACTTGAATGCCAGGCACAAGAGTTCATATTTTTTTTTTGATCAGTTAAAATTAAACTAATTCATAGTAGTGATAACATGTTGTCAGTCACAGAAGTGTGAGAGTTTAGTTACTGACTGGGAGGAACACAAAGTAACTTTCTAATGATGGAACTATAGATCTTAATGCAAATGGTTATGTTGATGTATAAATTACATACTAAATTTATGTATTATATATAGTCATATCCTTCCTGTATTTAAGATTTGTGAACTTTATAGCTCCATAAAAATTTAAATCATAATATTGAAAATAGGTCACAGAGGGGATACTTGATTTAACATGAATACTAAATAGAGTACTGGAAAGAGAAGCATGGTGAACCCTTTTGTCTAAAAACTGCTGAACTTAGCATAGGGGCCATTTCTGAATAAGAACATTAATATTAATTTTTGTTTGAAAACTTTTCATACCCCAAACTATGTTTAATGTGCATTAAAATCACATCTATTGAAATGCAGCAAGGTGAAAGCTGCTGAACATGGTTCTGTTGATCCTTTGAGGACTTGCTGCTTAAAAGCAATGCCTTTGTTTTTTTCTTTCCAGATTGGCAGATCGCTACTCTGGCCTTACTCTTGGGTGGTGCAGCCATCATTCTCATTGCATTCCTGGTTGGTTTGATTTCTATCTGCGTGGGATCCCGAAGGCGCTTCTACAGACCTGTTGCTGTTATGCTTTTTGCAGCAGGTAAATATATTGATTACTTTCAATCCAATATTAAAGTTTTGTGAAGTTTTCTACCATCCTCCCTTCCTAATGGGAAGCAGTATGTGTTTCGTATGTTACATAAAAATAGAGTGGCATTTCTTATATTTTAAGATGAATTAGCTGAAGGTTTTTCATAATATCAGTTTTCAAAATGTTAAGCATTTCCAGAACACAGTGGCAACCTCCAGAGTTTTAACTAAAATGAGAATAAATAATACTTCTTGGGCTGGGGATTTAGCTCAAGCACCTGCCTGGAGAGTGCAACACCGTAAGTTTGATCCCCGGTACCAGTCAATCAATCAATCAATAAATAAATAATACTTCTTGACAGGCCTATCACCCTAGGAATTTCAGCAGATGTATTTACCCACAGTCTTTTTATTGTCAGCTTTTTTCTCTTTCTGCTGCCCCCTTGATCTTAAAGCAGCATCATTTTTTTCTTCTGATATGAAACTAGAAAACATTTCCAAAATGTCTGCCCTTAAGGGCATGCATCTCTTAGAAAATAAAGAAGGTTATGCTGAAAAATCATGACATATAAAGTGAATCAGTTAATTGTTTGAGGTCAGTTGTACATTTTTTAATTTAACAACCAGCATTTTGTGAAAGCATAGCTTGAACTGAAGTATTGACCAAAGTAAACTAAAAGATAGTTATGTAGAAAAGAAGCTGGTGGACTAAAACCCCAGTGTATTATTTGACATGAGTTTTAATTTTAATTTTTGAAAGTATCTTTGAATATATTATTCTTTTTGATTTAAGTTAAAATATTCTTGTGGTACTTTAAATTTGCCCTGTCAGTCATACTGATTTGAAGACTGTAAAATAAGCCCCTGTGACTGTCAATAATGAATACACTGACAGAACTATCTAGGCTGTTAGATGGATTTTTAAAAGCTTTTCACAGGTTGGAATAGATGAAATTTCTTAGGATATAAGGGATAGTTTGAGCTAAAAATATGAAATCCAAAGTGTTCTGCTGCCCCCTGCTGTTTATATGTGAAGACTGGTCTGAACATAGGTATCCTAAAAATGAAAGTCCAAAGTGCTGAAGGAATCAAGAAGTATATATATTTCTGATTTGAATGACATGTTCAAGATCATATAGTGGTTACTGTTAGATCTGAGATTGCAAGGTGACTAAATCTTAAACTAAATCATAAACTACTTGTCTATTAAATACTCCCTCTTCTCCACATTCATTCAACTAGTGTTTGAGTACTTATTGTGGACTGTTTTGTCTTAAGATGCCTGTAAAACTGACCAAATTAACATTAATGTTAACATGGACACTTGCTAATCGATTAGAAAGCATGCTTACAGAAAATACTTTGAAAGTCTTATGAAGTGACCGTACTATCATTTTATGGCTCACATCTGTAATAAAAGTCTCTATTCCAAATGACTTAGTACAATGTGAAGTGTAAACATTCATTGTAGTTCTCTAGTTTATTTCTGGTTCAGTGATTTACTACATTTTTTTTCCATGTCACAATGATATAATTTAGATATTTCAATTGTAGTATGAGTTTGTTTTTTCAGCTAGGATTTAAGAAATGTAGTGATTAGATAATCTGTTGTAATAGTATTTCTGATAAATTGCGCCTGATGGTATATGAATCTAAAATTGAAATTTGGGGGCTGGGAATATAGCTCAGCAGCGTAGCATCTGCCTGGCAAGTGTAAGATTGTGAGTTTGATCCCTGGTTTCAAACAAACACAAAACTCTTTAAAATTGGAATAGTTTCTTTTTTTGGTCTTTGCTGGATTTACAGGTGTGTGCCACTACATCTGGCTTAAAATTGGAATTCTGATTCAAGTAATTTTAGAATACATAAACATTTTTCACTTTAGATTGGTATTAGAGAAATTCTAGTCATTTATTATAATTATTCAATATTATTGTGCATACCTGGTTACTGTTCTATTTTGACTTTACCATATTGTATAATGGTAAATGTAAAACCTATAAATTCATTGTTGATACCATCTGATATAAACATGTTTAAAAATTGGAAGTTTTCATTTTTCCCTAGAAATTCTGTATTTTTCCAAGTTTAGAAAAATTTGTAAAAATAAGTACTAGTTATAATATAAAATATATTATAAATAAACATATATTAGAATTATTAGATTGGGCCAAAATAAAGATTTTGATTTAGCTCTACCATATATGTTAATAAATTATAAAATAATGAAGAAAATCCCTGCAGCAAAATTCATATCCTTTTGTTATACCAATTGAGACCTAAAATGAACTTTATACTGCTGCATTTTTAAAATGTACAGGAGCTGAAATTTAATTTTATTCACTCTTATTTGACATTATGATTATTAAAGCTTATTTAGTGTCTGTTTCAGGTATAAGCAAGATAGAAGCTCCACTAGTTACTTGTAATATGTCATAAAAATATTTCTGCCATTTGTAAAAGTCTTTATTAGTTGCTTATATCTGGTTTTTGGAAATGATACTAACTGCACACAATAATCTCTTATTAATTTGGACTTAGTAATGGAAAAATTGGAAAATCTGACTATTGCCTGTTTTGCTTACTTCGTAGTAGCTATTCAAGCAGTTGGTTTGTCTCCCTTTTTATTTAGTTTAGTGAGCTTTTATAAATGCATATTTGGGGCTGCTTTTTACCTTTTACTTACATCATTTTACTTGAAAATGTTTACCATTTTACTTCTTTTCTTTTTTTTTTTGGAAAGTAACATTAACCTTGTGACAGTAAGTGATACTTTGGTGTTTGCATGTACAGAGAATGTTTATCTCAACAAAAAATGTTCTTTTGTTTCTTCTTCTGAGATATGCAGTAGTACATAAAAACCAGGAAACATTACTACTTGGAAATAGCTCTATCCAGAACTCTATACTTGCTTAATTCAATACCATGTATTGTACTTGGTACTCATAGCCACTCAATAGTTTTTGAATGGATGATGAAAGATGACTAAAGCATGTGGCTGTGGCTTATAATTTGATGGACAATAACAATCATGTAAATAATTATAGTTCCTGTTTTCAAAAACTATTTCTGTTTTCGGGCTTATGAATCAGCATGTTTTGCGCAATCAAATAAGTAGGACAAAAACAGTTACAAATAATAGTTACCAAACTTTTTAAAAAATTTTAAATATTTTATTCACTTATTTAATAAATGTCAGATATCTCCCCCATGCAAGTATATAATATCTTGATGTTAGATAAAAACTTCTAAGGGTTTATAATGAAAACGGAAGACTAAATCCATAAAGACAGCTAGAGAGAATTTAAAGATTTTATTTTTTCTTTTGTTTGAAGTCTTTCATTTGGGAAGGGGTTGTTACCTGCTTTAACAGTATTAGCAGAGCTAACAGCTATTTTTTTTTATTAAAAAATTAAAAGAAGAAGGAGATTAAGATAAAAGAGTACATAACAACATAATAACACAGGTCAGAACAGAACAATTTAAGCAACATAGTGTTTCACCACAAGATAACCCAACATAACAGTAGCTACCATAATGTCTTTTTCCTTGAAATATTTGAGTATAACTATTATTACAGACTATATAAACCATTGTCCCATTTTTATAACTCTTTTACCAGTCTTGGAAATCATGATTTCAGAATCAAATTTCATCTATAATAATAATGCCAATAATAATAATTTAACACCTACCATATGCCATAGATACTTAACATAAACTATTTCTGATAAAATAATCTTAAAATTCCTGTATCAATGAAGAAACAGGCTCAGATAGGTTAAGTAATTTCCCAGCATTGTCCAACTACTAAGTTGGAGAGTCACAGTTTAAATTCAGGGAATCTAGCTGACTTGAAAGCCTAAGTGAACGTTCATGAGTCATCTTTCCTTGGGCGCATATCACATGTGGAAAAACCAGAAGAAGGACCAGCTTTAATTTTGAATTCACTTGCCAACTTTGTACTACAGTTAGAATACATCCTGTAACTTTTGGTGTTCCATCTCTCAGCAGCAAGACCTGAAGGAAATCAGCACTTTTAAGCCATAAAACCCACAACCTGATCAGTGGAGCATGACTGAACCATACCACGTAATGAAAGCTATGTATGTTTTCATTGGAGTTTACTACAGCACATTTCTTTTTGTGTCACTGAATGTGACAGATAAAATATGATGTGATTCTGATAAATGGCCCTCAGTGCTCTTCACTAGACTTGGAGAAATTAGATAGATTTTTCTCTTGGTTTTCTTCTTTATTATCTAGTTTTGAACTGACTGCAGGTTTTTGTTTTTTTTTTTTTTTTTTTTACTCTGCAGCTATTTGTGATGAGTGTTTCATTTTTTCCCCCAAGACTTTTAATATAAATTACAAAAAAATTTCAGTTTTCTAATTTAAATCTTATTTACATAATCTTCATTTATTATACAGCATTATTAAAGATGGTTCTGTTTTGTTATATCTGTGAAAAGCCTCCTGCAGGTAATTATTTATGTGAAACAGTGGAATAATAATTTTGTTTCAAGCTCCTTCAATGTATTTCCATCTCTTAATTGTGTTTTGTGAGAGGCTTGTGTTTTGCACACATTGTTACCATCCTGTGAGTTTCAATGAGATGGACAGTCATTTTGAGTCTAGACTTTGGCACAAAAAATGATGTCCATCCTAGATTTGAAACTTAAAGGGAGGACTTCTACTTACAGGTCCTAGGATGCCATGTTACTTCCCATGTACTAATATCAAACTATACTTTGGTATAATTCACAATATCATTGCCTACTAATTAAATTCATACTACTACTTTCAGTAGTTATAGAAGATTGTTGGCTTCAATGTTGTTTATGAGCAATGTTTTTGTTCTCTAAATTGTCATTTTCTTTATGTGAATTCTATATTTTCTTTATGTAAATCTTGGCTGATAATGCCTGTCAGTTATCTCATCAGTCTGTCCTTTCTTTTCCTACACCATCATTATCTTGTTTGAGGATACACCTATTCCTCAAGTGGTAAGTCAGCTCCCAAATTTGGTCTTCCTTTCTTTGTTTTATTCTTCTGTGGTAATACTATCTTACTTAATATGTTTGTGTGAGTCCTTCATTTTTCTTTCCTAGGGTCTAATTATGCACTAATTTTTTAGAGCTTTTCTTTACATTCCTTTTCTTTTTCACCTGTAGCATCTTATTCATCACTGTACGTAGGAACCCAGGCACTAACTGACCTCCAGGGGACCTGTGATTTTTATACTCTTTTTCCCATGTGGTCTGTATTACACACAAACATAATGAGGTTTGTTTCTGAAATACAAATCTGATCTTGTTATTTAACACCTTAGTTTTCACAGAAACAGTCCCTAACACAAAGAACTAAGTATAGCTATTTTACTTGGGGAAAAAAAGAAGGGACATAATAAGGAATATAAAACATTAGAAAGTATTAGAAGACAATCAAAAGAGAGTACATTTTTTACTTGAAAGCAGAAACTGCTAGCCTTCAGTTTTCCTGGAGAAACTAGGAAGCAGTCTGGAACATATACTACAAAATTACTTCGTTTGAAGGACTTAAGGGGCCGAGGTATTCAAATATCCACTACTATGAATCATTGGTAAGGGCCACTGGCTGTGATTGAGGGACAGCACTATAAATATTCCAGAACTTTTGGTCTGCTCCAAGGACAAGTATATAGTAGCTTAAGTGGCCAGAGGAAACTTAGGGAAGAAAACTATTTGGAAACAATTGGAAGTCAGATTAGCTTGTGCTGAAGTGCTGTGAATGAGTATTTAAGAATAGATACCAGCAGTGTCTACACTTTCAGGGGCATCTCAGATGTCTCTAGAGAAACAGAAAAAATCTATTATTTTATGTTACACAAAAAGCATTTTATAGTCTGAGTCAAACGTGTCCCTGTACGTTACCCTTCATTCCACCCATGTTAATTGTCTGTAGACACACTGTCATACCTCCAATCTATATAGATTGGTGGTTTTTCCTGAAGGTCTTTTCATCCTTTTCCTCTAACCAAATCCTATTCATCCTTCAAGAACCAGTTCAGACATTGCTTCCTTTCTGAAACTCCCTTTTCTTTTTGTAAGAAGGGTTAGTATTTAACATATCATTGAAATTCAGTAAATGTATTTTGAATGGTTAATAAATACATGTGTCAGTTTCTGCTATTGAACATTTGATTTTATACTTACCTGTGGATCTATACCACCATCTTATCCTCTTGTAAAACCCAATGAGCATCCAATAAATATTGGTTGCAATGTTGAAATATTTACCTTAGAAAAATATTGAATATTGCTATATTGAGTGTTTTGAATATTTTAATATGGAAAACATGGAAGAATACCCCTTTAAAATAGAAAAAAATTAAAAATTAGTACTTTAAGTTCCTGTCATGTTTCTGTCCATACAGTTTATTAGTTATTATTGCCTCTTTTCAAAAAACAAAGTTTGGGAAGCATGAAATGAATCCAGTGTCTTCAAACTTTGAAATGCTCCATAACCTCACCTATGTGTCTCTAATAGCATAGGAAGTAGCATACCCAGTGTCCATTGTATTTCATTGTTTGGTAGTAAAGTAGAAATATAATATGATGACATTATCTTGACTTCTAGCCTCTAGTTCCATTCCCCCTTCAGAATTTATGAGGGGCATATATACATGTTTTACCTGTGTCTGTATACTTTGTTAAATTGGGAAAATTTTAAAGCAAGTTTGCATTTTTTAGTTTTTCTATTACAGGCATTTTTCAATTACATGTATTTTTCATTTCAGAAAGTAAAAAAATTCAGAGGCATAAAGCATTTTAGAATAATTTTTGTCTGGCTCAAATACAATAAAGATGTGAGAAAGCTCTTCAGGAGAATATGCCACTGGACCCTGGCAGAGTTGTTTTTCCACTTTCAGGAAATTATGTCATTAAGTTATACCTGGGAAGCCAAATATTTGCTAAAGAAAACACATCAAAATGAATAGTAAAAGTAACCCAGATAAATACCTTACTCCAGGACCTGGCCAGTTCACAAAAGAAGCAATGCAATACTTTTAGAATGTAACTTAGACTGGCTATTTCTTTGCTCAAAATCCTCAAGTAACTTCTTATAGCACTTAGAATAAAATCAAGAGCCCTAATTATGGTTCCCAAAGCTATCCATGAGCAGTCACTACTGCCCCTTCCAAGGCTTTACTTTCCCTCTCCAGTCTTTATACTGCAACCACAACTTCTTTCTTGCTCTCCAGTGTACCCAGTACCATCTGGATCAGGAAGTGGGTACTACCTGTGACCTCTAGCCTGAGTGCTCACTCCATACTATAATAACCTACACCTGCATTTCATTCTGGATTTAGTTCTGTGCTTAAATATCTTTTCTCTAGAGGGGCCTTTTCCCATCCTTGATCTAAAAGAGCAGCCCTCATCACTTTGGGCTTGCTTTCTTAGATTTTCATGTCTCTTAACAGTACCTACCATTGTATTCAGCATGTGTTCCTAATGGACTGCCTCTCTATAATTTTGTTCCTTTTGTTATCAAAGATACCTTAGATTGTATCATTTTAGAAACACTGAAATATTCATTTAAACACTGGGTTTATAAGATGAATGAGTAAGTGAATTACTATAACTAACTCACATTCCTTCTTCAATCATATCCTGAAAGGATCATCCATATTTTAGCCACCAGAATATAGAAATCCAAGGAGAAATAATGTTTTGTTTTATTTTTTAAATATGCTTAGAAACTTTGGAGTTTTTTGTAGGTCATGGTTATCTCTCGATGGCTAAAAACAGAAATATGGGTTTTATCATACCTACTCAGTTGAGTCCTAACAGTGACCTCAAACTTGTTCTAAGACTTCTAAGCTAGAAGTTGCGTGATTTCTATTTTGGATGTCATGAGATTTTCTTTTTCTGTGAACCTATTTATCCATCTACTGTCAGAAGTCATATGGGAGTATGGTAGGCAGATGCAGGCCCAGGAAAATACAGAGTATATGGAAAAGATATTTGGAGAACTTTTATTTAGTTTCAGAAAAATCCTTTTTTGTGTACTCAGATTATTACAAAAAGTAACAATTATGAGGAATCATGCCCTCATGAATTTGCTTTTGCTCATAAGTTTTATGCCAGGGATATATGATAGTTGTTAGACTGTTACATATGTTAATCATATTGAAAATATGATCCTTTATAGGTACAAAGAATCAATGAGAGTAGATCTTAATTAAAACATATTGTTCCGGTTACTGTCCATTCTATTGTTCCTTTTAAAAAGTTTAATAAATTATATCACAGCTGCAGTGTTTACATTTTAACTATGTCAGTTTTTTTTTTCTATTTCTTTATTCACATTTTTGTTCTTGAACTTCAGGAATTTGCAGTTTTTTTAAGATGAATTAATTATTTTAAAGAAACACCAGGCATTGGCTTTTTACTTTTTTATAAGGCTCCAAAAAGCAAAAATAATTTTTGCTTCATGTTGCCACTGCTTAGCTCTGACTTTGTAATGTGGACAAGACAAAAATGAATAAGCATTTCTGTTCAGTAAAACATTTTGATTTAAAAACAAGCAGCATACAAGATTTAGCAGTTCGCCAGCAAGTTTGCCTATTTTTTGAGGATTGAAGAATCAGGCAGATTCAGTCCATAAGTTCCAACTGATTTAAATAAAATGCAAATTATGTAATAACAGATCCAATAAGAATTTATGGATTTAAAAAGTTACATCATTTCTTATGTAATCTAGTGTCTCCCATATGAAAATATCCACAGCATGTATACCATTCTAATTTTAGATGGTTAAAAAAAAGCTTCTTTCCCTTCCTTTCCTGATTAATTAGTTTGTTTTATTAAACATGACTCATTGCTTTTGTCATTTAGTCCTGACTAGAAATCAAGATCTACCTGAAAAATATTAACTAAATTCCGTAGTAGCCTAGGTTTTTCAGTGCCATTATTTCGTATGTCTTCATTAAGTTCATTATTTTTTGAAAGTAGGCAGGAAACAGATACGTAAATATATTCTCTTGCATGTAACAGAAAGAGCATAATTAGTTGTGTCAAGTAACTTTTTCGTCCTTTTTACTCGCCGAGTAGTTCTCCATTGTGCATAAATACATTTTGTTTATCCATTTATTATTGGACATACTGGCTACTTCCAATATTTAGTTATTATGAATAGTGCTGCTACAAATATAGGTATGTATGGATTACTGTTATATGATATCTTTAACTCTTTTGTATAGATACTTAGAAGGAAAAATAGCTACGTGAGATGGAAATTTTGATTTCAATTCTTTAGGAAATCTCTACACTGATTTACAGAGCCTCTATTTCAGGATGAAAGGCATGGACTGGATGAGAGGAAAAAAAATAAAGTAGTTTTGAGATAGAGTAATAGAACTAGAAATATCACAATATAACTTTATGTGGTTTGGGATGCAGTTCAGTGGTAGAGTCTTTGCCTAGCACTCACAAGGGTCAAACTTTGATTGTACTCAGGTCAGAAACAACTGGTTACAAGGTTGAGTTAGATGTTTGAGAAACAATAATAACCACAAAAGCATCTTGAATCACTGATTACCCAGTTTAATCAGTAGAAGTGAATATGAATTCCCCAGTTCTTCAGGCACATGAACAGGAATTTAATTTGAATTTACATTACTATTCAGGGTTCTATTTACAGGTTTTGCATAATAGAACAATGTAGCTTAATTAATACTACTTGTCATTGTACTGATAATTGTATATGTGTTTATAAGTTGAGGATTATTTGTATCTTTCATAAAGTATACTAATTGTTTCATCAACTACTGATTCAGTAATTATTAATAGGATAATTATTACCATATTATAAAGTGATTAAATAGAAAATTGGTAACATTTTAAAGTATACCATCTAAAATAAACAGTATTTAATATTTTTGGCTTTTGATTAAAAAGTAGCCATCATACATATGTATATGTTTACATTGTTCTACTTCCTGTACACATTTTCTAATTTTGATTTTGTCTTTTAGTTGTTTTACAGGTTTGCAGCCTTGTCCTTTACCCAATCAAGTTCATTGAAACTGTGAGCTTGAAAATTTATCATGAGTTCAACTGGGGTTATGGCCTGGCCTGGGGTGCAACTATATTTTCATTTGGGGGTGCCATCCTTTATTGCCTGAACCCTAAGAACTATGAAGACTACTACTAATACCGAGTCTCAAATTTGGAAAAAAAAAAAGAAAAAAAAAAAACATCCAACAAAAGAATTACATCTGCATCTTTTCTAACTATTTTCTAAAACACTTGTGGAGCATCAAGCAGTTTGCTCATTTGATTTAATATTCTTTGCCTCTTGGCTGTCAGTGTCATAACCAGCTTTTACATCCATTTTAGGGACCTGCACAAATTAAGAGAGCTGATTAGACATAGGCAAATGCAGCAAACTTCCAATATGTTCATGTCATTTTTCTTGACAAGTGAAGGGTCTGTATGACAGCAACTATTGTGAGAAACTAGTTGGAATGAAAATTGCCTGAATCTCTTATTGCCTGCAGGGAAGCAGCTGGCATAAGCAATATTTAGAAGTTCTTTGCTCTGATAAGGATTCCACTGTTAAATCCTGTATCACCTGCTTATCCCACCCAATGACTATATTGGTTGTTGGTAACTGAGTGAGCTATTGAAAAGTGAACTGCCCTTGGGCATCATTTGGGTATTGTGAATATAACTAGTTAATGGTACACATTCCACTTTGAAGAATATTTTCTTAATGGGAGGCTAGGATTTAGCAATCAGCATATCCTTTTTAAAGGAAGTCAAGATTTAAAGACATGTGCTTTTCATTATCTGGTTAGAAATTGTTCTTCAGACTTTTAAAGAAGAGGGGAAAATTGAGGGTCTCTGCTTTCCCTGGGGCAATTAGAAACAAATATGCATGAGTCGCATTTGTACCCTTTAAATCATTTATCAGACATTGCAGCAAACAACTGTGCATATGTAACAAACAAATATTTTTATAGAAGGTGAACCGTTAGTATGAATGATAATAAGTTGTTCCCTCACCCTACACATGCATTTACCAATTATACATAAAATTAATATTTGCTCTAGTGAAGTGGTTTGAACACTAACCTTGTATGTATTAAGAGACTTAGATTGGTTTTCACACTATTTTACCATATAGAAGTGCATATACCTTAATGCTTTTGCTCTATGTTCTCTACTATTTAATTGGAAAGTATAAATAGAATTGCCTAAGAAGAAAAATTGAAATGGTGTTAATATGAAAAGGAACAATTCTTCCCTAAGCACTGTAGTTGAAAAGAAAGTAGCAGTAAGGATGATCACTTTGTGTAAAATTCATTAAAATAGATGGCTGCTATTTTTGGCAAGTATTTTAAATGTCTTCATTTAAACAGATAGTGATAGATTTATATAAATGTCTAAAATGTCTTGGTAGAAGAATAGAATTCATTTGATTATTACCTGGCCCACTGGAATTAACTGATGGGCTAATTTGTACACACAATTATGATGGATTTGTGTTAGGGAAATAATTTACTCACTGTTTAATGGAAGGAAATACCAATAATATGGAAGAAGTTTGCAGCTAATCTCACACTGCAAACTTGAATTAATCCTGTTTAATATGAAAATTTCAATAGTTTAATTGTAAACCTATTTTTATAGAAATATATGATTCTAATATAAAAGTTATGAATAATTATTTTTGTTAACAAAGTCACTAAAGCAGTATGCTATGGTTTAACCCTCTTGCAGAAAGAAGCATTGGAAAAATAACTTGAAACATATCCATTTACTATTATATTGCAAAAACCATTGCAAGCAGGACCACATCAAGAGTATTTGATAATGAGCTTTACCTCCCAGAGCAGAGTTCTGCTTTTCACTTATCTTAAATAAATGGTTGCCAGACAGCGGTTCCCACCCAGTGAAATTATTTTATTATTCCATTGCCAAAAATGCCACTTACATAGTGAATTTTCTACAGAATCAAAAAAGTAAATGAAGTACCAGGCTTATTCTTATTTTAGTAATGATAAACAAATGTGTATGCTAGAGAGAAATCTTTATAAAAGTATATGATTCTGTAAAGAATCAAAAGAAACTATGAGTGGAAGTTTTCCAGAAAGATAGTATTGTAGAATATTTAGAAGCAATCTTCTTGAGAAATAGTAAAATCTAGTGCAGACTCACATGAAGTTAATTGCATATTTTCAGAACAGCATGAGAAATAAAAATAGTTCGATGTTGGTTACTAAACACACCAATGAGAATAGTGTAAGAACAGTACTTTGGTGCTGACATCAGTGAGGCACTTTTCTTGGGCAGAGTAGTAGAAGATGCAATGTTCTGTTAGAACCAATATCATCATATCAAGTTTTCATTCTCTGTCAATATGACATGCTTGGCAATGACAGAATATGCTATACATTGAGGCATACATATTTGCAGTTTACTGAGAGCATTTCTTCGGTAGTTTTTCCATTCCCAATGGAAATCCAGCCAGTGTTACATTTCTACCATCACTAATATTTGGAAGTGTTTCATTACTAACAAAGCTCAGTACAATAGGAGACTTGTTGCTTATACAAAATATTATTGTCTATCAGAATAAACACAAGTGGAGTTTTACCTACATTAATGTTTTTGTAGCTTTAGATTTGTTTCATTTTTTCTTAAGCAAAACTTAACCACAACTCATTGTTTGTGTTAGAATATATATATATATATATATATATATATATATATATATATGTATGTATGTATATGTATATATATATAATTACTCAGCAGGGCTAGTTATTTGGATTTCTTGTACAAGTATTCAGCTTTTTGTAAGTTCAACATGTAAATTTTAAAGACATAAATATAGAAAGACTTATGTGTTTGAAATATAAATGATATATATGGATTAGCATGTACCTGTATATTATTAAAATGCAATGAACTGATTGGTAAGTGATGTTTAATTGTACGGCTAGCAATGTAATTTATTCAGACTGTATTTTTGTACAGAGCAGCGCACACTAACCTATGCCTCTGTGTCCTCTTTAATGCCTAAAACTGTGCCTAGAAATTTCATCTCTCTTAAAAATAAAATATACTTCATGCTGTTTATGCTATTAATTTCTCTATTGCTATTCTTTATTTATTATTTTTGGCTGTATAACATGTTTGTTACTTAAATATGAATTTATAGTATCCTGGTTACTTTTTATAACAATCATCTGGGGGAAACCTGTTTATTGCTCCAGTGACTTTCAGTTTGCAGTTTCATGATCAGTTACTCATTTTATGATTTTTGTAGTTGACATGAAGTTATCTATGTGGAAAAAATAAAAATAAAGTGGTTTCACTGATATGGTTTGACTTTGTGCCTTCTCTACTATGTATATCCTTTGTCAAGACTTCTGTATTACATGTCTTCAATTGACTTTCTCCTTTAAAATATGTATGATTCAGAAAACAAAGGTTAATAGTACATGTTTTTCATAAATATTTTTTTGTGGTGCTTGTGATTGAACCCAAGGCCCTGTACATGCTAGACGAACATTCTACCACTGTGCTATCTTCCAGACTCCCCAAAATTTAGTTGTTCTTTCAAATTCATCCAGACCCTTCTGTTCAGTTATATGCAGTATCCATGATAAAAGGAATATCATTAAATGTTTTTCAACTTTATGTTTTAAGTGCACATAAAGGAAATATAGTGTAGGCTAACACGATTAGAAGT
Organism: Cavia porcellus; assembly: GCF_034190915.1. Taxonomy (NCBI): domain Eukaryota; kingdom Metazoa; phylum Chordata; class Mammalia; order Rodentia; family Caviidae; genus Cavia; species Cavia porcellus. The sequence continues at coordinate 4,796,771 of NW_026947486.1, read as the reverse complement.
AGCAAAAGAGTGATACAAGTACTAAGCTTTGTGTAGTTTTAAGTTTTTATTGAGTATAAAGCATGCTTACCTCCATCTTAAAGAGGCATTCTAAATATTTAGTACATCTTCTTGTGCATGTGCCTATGTGTGTATTCATGTGTGAAAATTTATTAAATCAAAGTTTGTTCTTACCCTTGCAAGTGTATAAATGCACAGGATACAAATTAGATATGTCATAGAATTCAATTGTGCATATACCAAAATCTTCCTGAAAATACTAATAGAGCCGTACACAATTGTGCAGACTTTCTTGCCTTGAAAAAATCAGTTGGGATATAAAATATAAAAACATGTCCCATGAGCCATTAAATTTTGAGGACTATACAGTTTTTATGCTAAAAAGAAAATATTGTAAGTCACCTGTAAGCTTTTGGTTCATTTCATATCAGACTTTAAAAGGTAAGCATATTATGGATTCTAACGTTCTCAATATTTCTGTTTTTTTCCTGTTTTCAATGGCCTTATATTGTAATTTGATAGAGTAGCCTTATTAATTTGATGAGTGATGTTTTTAATATAAGTGCATTTGTTTTCATAGAGAATTCTCATGTGATTTGCTCATGAGAACATACGTTGCCTGGTAATTATCTATGACAGTTTTTCTGATTTTAGAAAACACACATAATTTCTCTAGGATTTGACAAGGGAAAACGATATTGAAAAATTTCACTGTGAACCTACAGGAAAGCAATTCCCAGTTACTTTTTCACAATGACCATACAGCCTGTGAGCCACCTATTTTATTAAGTCAACTTTGTATTATATTATTTCAAGAATATTCCATTTCAATTATTTAAAAATCATTCTGATTAGAAAATAGAGGTAATATTGTGTATTCAATATTCAAATATTAACATCACATTTTCATTTTAGGACTTTTCTGCCAATAACTTTAGAAGTGCAAGATTAAATGAAAAATTAAAAGGACAAATAATTAGAAAAAGTGCTTAGAATGTTTTCACAAGAAGCACTAATTTATTTGAATAATTTAAATTCTATGTCAATTATTTTGTTTTATTATAGCAAATTTAAAAAACTCCATCTAATAAAATGTTAACAGTTTTCTTTATAAAACTTTGGACGTCCTTAGATTTCTAACTGCTAAATGTTCTGGACAGAGGTTTTACATATCTATAGTTGGAAAATCTGTTTTCAAAGAATCACCAACGGGGTGACTCATGCATTTATATTCCAGAAGTGCATCGGATGGTTCCAAAGTATAACTAGGAGAACAGGAGCTGAACTGTTCAAGAGGAAAGGATAATTTGTGGTGTTTCTAAGCCAAGATTAACAGCACACAAAGAATGGTGTGCTTTGTAAAACTAAAGCTATGTTGAGTGGTTCACCAGAGAAACTCCGTTTTGGCAAGTAATTATTTCCAAGTTGAATGACTTCATAGAAATAATGATTATAAATGAAGCTTGGAAGCATTGATGGAAAATGTCAAACTACTGGAGTATTGGAATACTTCAAACTTTGTATATGAGAAAGATTAATCAACAAAATCCTATCAAAAATATTCACGCATTTATATACACACATACTAATTTTTGAATGGATGAGCATGTACCTGTTGGTGACCTGAAGACATTTCTTACACTACAGATGAGATGCGGGCAAGTATGGAGTTCAACATAAAATGTGTCATCTCAACACAAGATGAGATGATAGTGCGGAAGACATCCCCTTAATTTTCTATGAAGTTATCATCATAAAGGTAGAATAAGAAATAAATACCATGTAGATATGGTGGCACATGCCTATAATCCTAGCACTATGAGATTGAGGCAGGATTGCAGATTTGAGCACTCTTTGGGCAATTTACAGAGTTAAAACCAATGTCAACAAATAAAAAGGACTGGGGAATGTAATGCAGTGCAAAGTCCCTGTGGCCAACCCCGTGTCACCAAAATAAATACATGAAAATATTTTATAAGAAAAATTATTTTAAACCTAGCAGAAGATATTTTTTCTTGGGATTGTTATCAGTAGGAAGTTAAGTTGTTAAGGGTTAAACGAAGAAAGTAAACACGACTTTGCTAGTCCTTGATTTTGTTTGTTAACTAAATGCAACAGCAGATAATGCTGCCATGCTTGGGAACCTCTCCTTGTCTGACTTCTACTATATCAAAGCATTTTTGGGGAATAACTTCTTTGTCTGTATCAATGCTCAGGGTAATGGAGCATGTCTAACATCAAACACAAGTTTTCCAGTTACTAACTTTTAGGTGATACTTCCTCTTAAACATGGTCTAGCTACTATTTGAGCTGTGTTAATTGTTTGAGACATGAAAGAAGCAAATTGAGGAAATCGTTAATAAACATTTAACCCATAATGATATTTTATAGTGGAAAAAAATTCGGAAAATCCATTCCTCAGAATCATTGTTCACATTTCAATATTTAGCACATAAGTTTACAGCTGACTTGCAAAATATGAAATATTTTGAGTTACTTCCACTGCTTTTAAAGCTTGGAGAGTTTTTTTTTTTTTTCTTTCTGTGTCAGAAGGTCAATATTATTATGTATTTATGCAGACATAAGAGCTTTAAGAAATTTAAAAATGATTCAAAATTCAGCAACCTATTACTCCTATTAATTCTGTATGGCATCTTCAAATCAGAAACATTTTAACAGGAGGCAACAATTACGATTTCTTTGCACATTCAAACCAAGAACATCAACTTCAATGAGGCCTGTTTGACTTTGTGCTGTTTGAACAGAAAACACATTCTGTTTTCATAAAGTTGGCCTGGTTTTAATGCATAAGTATAAATATAAAAATTCCAGATCCCTATATACTTAGAATGGTTTCTATAGTATCACTTTTGGAACTGGAACTTTTTTAGAACTGTGGACAATTTATAGAATAACAAAGTTGAAATCAGAGTAACGATTGAGAAAAAATTACTTAGAGAAAAGGAAATATGATAGTTGGCTAGTCCAAATTTTGCCATCAAGTTATACTTGCATGTTTTAAGAATGAACAGATATGAAAGAATATAGCAGCCTTATTGGTTGATGTAACTGATTGGTTTTGGAATTTACATCCTACCTATAGTGATTTCTCTGAGAAAAGCAAAGGACTTGGCAGGCAGCCATATTAATATCATATGACCCAGCACCCGTGGTCAGAGATTACTAGAGCAGAGATGATTTTTGCCTTAAACTAGCCTCATCTATTTGTTTTGCTCGTTAATCTGTAATTGGTCTCTGCGTGGAGCTAATAATAAAATGTGTAAACTATGAAGTTTTGGGGTATATGTAGAGATGCAAGGAAAAAAGATTAAAATAAAGGAATAAAGTAGATACATGGAGAGTAGTCAAGAGGAAGATGTAGGATCCATTGAGAAATAGACAGTAATCTCAGTTTCTGGTGAGGTTAGCCTGCTTTGTATTCCACAAAATACTCTTATGTCTTTTTAAAAAGTAATTTCTTGTTTTGATTAAGCCGTTTTAGTTGGCAACAGGAGAACCTTGACAAAGATGCTTTGACAGTGTTCAAGTTGTGCTAGTTTTTGAAAATGAGAATTAGGAAGTATGTGAAAGTCCCTTGACTAACTTCACACTCCATTTCAGGGTACCCAGCATGATCCAATCACCCACCAAAAATTGCTCCCTGTTGTCTCACGTTAAAATATAACCAAGTGAAAAATTTTTAAAGTTGACTTTTCCTGTAAGTGTAAATTTTCCACGGGATCAAAGTCATGTGCTGATGGAGGAAGATCAGTAATTATCAGATGGCATGAAGGATGTCCTAATTATCAGATGGTGTAAAGGGTGTCATGGAATTTCTGAAATCACTTGTGATAGGTTTTCTGCAGTTTACCTCTGGTGTACATTGGCATTCAGCTTTAGTTCCTAAGATAGCAACATTCTCATGGGTTCTAGAAGAATGCTAATTGTGCTGGCCTTCTTTGTTTCTTTTTACTCATGGTAACGAAAGAGATGTCCTTTCTGGCAGGGATAATGTATCATACCAATGTATAGAAGCCCCACATACTGAAAACACAAGACTGGGTCTGACAAATGGTATTACTGCAAGAAATGTTCCATAAGCCTTAATTGCTAGAAGATTTCAGTGATATCGTGAATAACTTCCAAACCATTTTAGCTCGTTTAGTACTTGATATTATCATATAGACTACATTATGGTTTTCTCATTTATTTAGATTTCTCAGGCCTTCAAACGACCCTTGGACATATATTGTGAAAAGTCAAATCTTTTATCAGATTCTCTGCCTGTGACTGAGCTTCAAAACCCCTTTTAAAAAATATCAAGCAATTGTCAAATTTCCAGGGTCAAGGAAAAATACATGGCTTATTATTCTCCATTCTTATTTTACCTAACAATGCAAGGTAAAAGTAATTTTGTAATCCTGACTTCTTCATAAGAAAAATGAAAATCCAAAAAGCAAACATAGCACCAGACATTTAGGAGTGCTGTACTTTGAACACTATATTTAAATGTTGTAGGCTTAAAATTAGAATCTTAAAAATATATCCGGTCAAGTGTTACCTCCTCCTTTCTCCACATTCTTTAAATTCAAAAACATGCATACTGACAGGGCTCAGAAAAATAGCCCTAATGAGAATTTTCCCTTTCCCAATGGGTGCCCTCTGCCACCATTTATTTATGGAATAAAAGCTGGCTCCCTACTTCATTCTCACATCTTACGTTTAAAAGAGCAATTTCCACTTTTGAAGTATTGCTGAAAGGAAAGAAATCATCTTTTATCACAGTCAGGAAAGGTCAGCAAGTCACTAATCCTCCATTCACTTACTCACAGAAATATCCTCTTTCCTACCACAGCAGACCAGAAGAGTGATTTATTTGAGATTGACATTAATACATAAAATGGCCAATGCACCTAGCTAAGTCTGAACAAACTGTTACATGGTCCAGAGACTTCTTTTATTATCAGCTAAGGCTGTGAATTCAATCTGGAGCAACCATTGTAGATAAGCTTCTCAATCCCCTCCCAAGTACTCTTCCATAATATCAAATTGTGGCAAGGCTAGAGCATTTCAATAATGAAGAGCAACCCACAACCTATTTTTGCTGCTATAATCACATGTTGACCTTTTCTTTCATATATATACATATGTGCTCATGTACATATATATGCACATATCTCTACAATTTATAGTTGTTTCTTAAGTGTGTTTTTTTTCAGTCCTGCAACCATTCACCAAGTTTTGTTGCATCTTATGGACGTGATACTATATAAGACTGCTGGACTTACTAAAGAAATAATCATGAAATTTCAAGGGTCTTCTAATTTAGGTTGAAAAAAAATACATGTAGAATAATTCTGGCTTACATTATGAAACTACTTAATTTTTCAAAGTAAGTTTACTTTTATTGCAAAATGATGATTTTTATTAGTCATACAGAGTATAAGATTTTGATCAAATATAATGTGTAATTACAATGATTCATATAAGAATTCATCCAAGATTTATTGTCCAGTTTTAGGTTAAATGCATTATATTCTTTGGAGGGACCAGTGAATTTCTAATTGTCAGTGACTTCTAATTTGCATAAGGCAATTTGCTATTGATAGTAAGATATTACGTCCCAATAAGAGAGGAAAAAAAACAAGATTTTCTAGAAGGGTTATCTAAAAGGAATCCTATTAATAAAACTGGGACACCAAAATCTATGGATTCAAAATAATATTACTAGAATTAATATAGTAGTCACAGAGAAAGAAATACCAATGTACAGTATGAAGAATTTAATATTACAGTTTTGCAAAAAATCTCCTTAAAATATTTTGACTTTATTCTGAGTTGACAGATTCAGGATATTATTCATTGTAACATGCACACTAATTTCAAAGATGTGAGCAATATTAATTAATGAAATACAGTTATTAATTATTTGTGCCTTGTTTTCTTTTTGCTGTAATGTAATACTTAAAATCAAAAATTAAGGGGAATAGATTTATTTATCTCACAGTTTTTAGAGGTTTCAGTTTATAATTAAGTGACTATGAACCACACATGGTAGAGTTAATGGCTGCAGAAGACAGCAAAAGCAACAAGAGTGGGACAAGACAAGCCTCTTTCTATCCCTTATATTGCACTCAGTCTACTGGGATTAGGGTAGTACCAATCCAATCAGTAGACTGATCCAGCAATCACCCACTCTCAATCCCAGCATCCTTAATCCCAGTATTTCACCACCAGTCCATCACACACATTACATTCAGCCACCTTCAAAAAAGCCCTATAACTACATGAGGCTTTGGGGGGACATCTAGACCCAAGCCATAACTGTAGTGATTAGATAATAGTCACCTCAAAATAAGCACTTAGTTACAATTAAATTATCTGAAATTTGGAGTTTTCTCTTCGGTGTCTTTGTTTTTATTGTACAGTTTCTCTTTTTATTTTAAAGAGAATAAAACAAAACAAAGTGGATCAGAACAAAACAATACAAGCACAGGATTTCAAAACAAAACAACAAGGAGTCAACAGTGGCTACCATAATGTGTCTTGTTTTCTTTGAAATAGTGGTCCATATCTTGACACACAATGAATTGAAACAAAGCAAAATAGCATAAAGCCAATCAAAACAAAAGAAAGAAAGGATTATAGGCCTTCAAAACCAGACAATTGGAAAATCGACAATGGCTACCATAATGTCTCTTGTTCTCTTCAAAATAACTGTCTATACTTTAACACATATTGAAATCAAATAGTAGGAAACAGACTAAAACCAATCAAAAGAAAGAATAAAAGCATTATTGGACTTCAAAACAAGATGAAAGAAAACCAGCAATGGTTAAAATAACATCTCATTTTCTTCAAGGCAGCTATTCATAACATCAAAGGTAATAAAATCAATTTTTGTAAATTCTTTAGAGAAGTTCTGCCATGTATAACCTTATACATGGACATCTACATTTTGGGTATTAGAGGTACAAACAAAACAAAACAAAAACAAAATACAAGAGAAACAAGAAATAATGAGACAAATAAATAACAGTAATAAAGATCCCTAAAATATTAACAATAGAAGCTTTCAAAGCAAGGTGGTAGGAACATAACTAAAGCTGTTATTTTGCATAGCTATCTTCAAAAAAGTTACAGATTACCAGATATAAACTTGTGAAACTGATCTAATCCTAAATGTTAAATGTTTTGTTCTAAGAACTAATAAAATTAGTAGTACAATCATCTTAGCTATCTTAAGTGTACATATACAAATTTGCATCTTTTTTTCTTTTTCATTCCTTCTTTTCTCCTTTTCTCTGAGTTATTTTCCCCTCTTTTAGCAGTTTGTTATACTGTCAGAACATTTACTGAATATTATGTATCTTATTTAGTCTTCCGGTTATGTACGTGAGGGAGACAAAATGATATTTACAAATGTGAGTTTGAGTTATTTCACTTATGTGTATTGTCACAAGTCACATCCATTTACCTATAAAAAGCTCAATTCAATCTTTCTTTGTAGCTGAGTAGTATTCCATTGTATAAAAATAGTGCATCATTTTTATCCATTCCTCAGTTAATGGGTATTTGTGTTGTTTTTAAGAATTAGCTGTTATAAATTGTGCTGCTATACATGGGTGCACATATATCACTGTGGTATGATATTTTGAGTACTTCTGGGAATATGTCCAGAAGGGAAATAGCTGGATTAAATGTAATTTCCAGTCTCAGCTTTTTGAGGAACCTCCAGACTGATTTACATAGTGGTGACAACAGTCTACAGTCCCAACTGTGTTACAGTTACCAACAGTGTAAAACAGTTCTTCCCCCCCCCCCACCACAGCCTCTCCTGCATTTGTTGTTGGTGGTCTTCTTAATCCTGTCACTATTTCTGGAGTGAGATAGAATCTCACTGTGGTTTTTTGCATTTTTCTAAGGACCAATGATGCTGAACATTTTTCATACATTTACATAGCATATGTATTTCTTCATTTGCTAAGTGTATATTCATCTCAGATGCCAATTTTTGGATAGGATCTTTGAATCCTGGCATTCTAACTTTTTAAAAAATTCTTTATATGATTTAGATAGAAGTACTTTGCCTGAGGGAGAGTTGACTAAGACTTTTTCCCAATCTATGGGTTTTCTTTACACTTTGTTGGAGATTTCTTTTGAGATGCAAAAACGTTTTAATAAGATGAGATCATAGTTCTTCATTCTGGGAAGTATTTCCCATGCATTTTGATTTTTGTTCATGAATTTTCTGCCTACCTCAATGCCTTCAAGATTTCTACCTCCTTTGTCTTCCAATAGATTTAGTGTTTCTGTTTTAATATTTTTATATTTGATCCATTTTGATTTTAATTTATTGTACGGCAATAGGCATAGGTCTAGTTTTAGTTTTTGGCATATAGAAAGCCAGTTTTTTCCAGCGCCACTTATTAAAGAGGATATCTTTCTTCCAGTGAAAGTGTTTGGCCCCTTTGTCAAAGACAAGGTGGCTGAGTATGTTTTTATAGTTGTATCTTTTAATCTATTCCATTGATCTTCAGGTCTATTTTTATTCTACTACCATGCTGATTTTATCGCAGTAGTTTTCTAGTATAACTTTAAGTCAGGGGTTGTGTTGCCTTAGGTATCTTCTGGTTGCAGATGGATTTTAGGATTGATTTCTCTAGATCTGTGAGGTATACTAATGGTATTTTAATAGGAATTGCATTAAATCTGTATAAGAATTTTGGGAGAATGTCCATTTTCACAATGTTTGTTTTTCCTATCCATGAACAAGGAATGTCTTTGCATATTTTTAGATCCTGTTAAATTTCTTTTTTAGAGTATCATAATGTTCACTGAATAGAAATCTTACTTCCTTTGTTAGATTGATTCCTAAGTTTTTCATATTTTTGATGCTATTGTGAAGAGTGTGGTACTTTGTTTTCTCTCAGTAAGTTTGTTGTTTGTGTACAGGAATGCTACTAACTTTTTAGTACTGTCTTTGTATCCATCTACATTAAGAATTTTGGTTACTACATCTAAAAGCCTTTCAATAGAGTTTTCAGGGTCTTCTATGTAGAGTATCATGTCATATGCAAATAATACTAATTTAACTTCTTCCCTATTGCTCTTATTTCTCTTTCTTGTCTAATTGCTCTGGCTAATGTTTTTTGCACTATATTTGTTAAGAGTTTCACCATCATCTTAATGTGATTCTGGCTGTTGGTTTGTCATAAATGGATTTTATCAGATAGAGGTAAAGACCATCTATTCCAATTTTCCATAGGGCTCTTATCTGTATCATGTTTTGAGGATTTTCTATTGCATGATGTATTGTTTTCGATTCTTTAACATTCAGTTTATAAATATTCTTTTGGAATAGATGGGTTTCTTGTATACAGCATATGGATAGTTGTTGTTTCTGGATCCATTCTGACAGTCTGTTTCTTTTAATTGGGAAATTGAGGCCATTTACATTAATGGTTATAACTGATACATCTTACCACTCAAGGGATTGCCTGGAAACATGTCAACAATGGCAGCATCACCAGATTTCCAAAATCGGGCCTATCTTCTAGCTTCTTACCAGACCAGGAATCATTTTTTTTTTCTTTCAGCTCAACAAACTTGCAAGCTATATGAGATTCTGACAATCCAGTACAGGCGCATATCCAGCACTGGTATGTCCAGAATGATTCAGGATAGTCATTGAGTAGTGAAGCGAGCTGATTCCACTGGTAGGTCATTTTTGTTGTCTCCAGCAACAATGCTACAATAAACATGTTTGACAGAAATGTTCTTGACATTGACACCCACATTGTCCCCAGGAAGATCTTCACTCAAAGCTTCATGGTGCGTTTCAACAGGCTTTACTTCAGTTGTTACAATGACTGGAGTGAAGGTAACCAACATGCCAGGTTTGAGAACACCAGTCTCCACTTGGCCTATGGGTGCAGTAGCAATACCACCAATTTTATAGACATCCTGGAGGGGCAGCTGCAAAGGCTTGTCATTTTTGCAGGTGGGTGGAAAAATGCAACCCAAAATTTCAAGTAATGTGGATCCATTGGTTGTGCCATCTTTATGAGTGATCTTCCATCGCTTAAACCAAAGCATATTATCACGTAGCTCAAGCATGTTGTCATCATTCAAACCAGAAATTAGCACAAAAGCTGCCATGTCAGGGTTATAGCTGATTTTCTTAATGTAGGTGCTGATTTCCTTAATCATTTCCTTGTTCTGTTCTGGCTGTAGGGTGGCTCAGTTAAATCCATTTAGTTAACACTGACAATTAGTTGTTTCACATCCAGTGTGTAAGTCAGAAGGGCATGCTCACTGGGTCTGGCCATTCTTGGGAGATATTCTTGGGAGATATCAACTTTAAATTCATGAACACCAGAAATAACAATCAGGACACCACAGGCAGCCTGAGATGTGCCTGTGATCATGTTTTTGATAAAGTCTCTGTATCCGGGGGTGTCAGTGATAGTCACATAATACTTGCTGGTCTAAACTTTCCACAGAGAGATGTCAGTGGTGATACCATGCTCACACTCCACTTTCACTCTATCCAATACCCAGACATTTTTGAAAGGGCACTTCCCCATCTCAGCAGTATCCTTCTCAAATTTTTCAATGGCTCTTTTGTCAGTGCCACCACATTTGTAGATCAGATGGCCATTATTGGTGGACTAGCTGTAATCCACATGTCTAATAACAACATTTTAAAAAATTTTTATTTAAAAGGAAAAAGAGAAAAAACAAAACAAAACAAAGCAGTGTAAGTATACAAGTAATACAGAACTACAAAAAAAAACCAGTAAGAAATCACCAGTTAATAGATTATACATTATCATCTTAGAGATAGTTTCTCAAGTCACAGTATCAAAGCATACAAAGTGGACATTCAAACAGAGAGACTGCAAACAGTTGTGTTCAATGATTCACCAAAAACATTAATATGGTCAGCTATTTAACACCCATAAACACACTTGCAGTTGTATTTTAGAGCAATTTTTCCCTTTTTTACAACAAAATTTACACATTTTGGGTTTTATTACTCTTTAGTTCTTATTATTTTTTTTGGGAGAGAATAAAGTCAAATATGGCAAAACAAAGCTGTGAGTCAAAACCAAGGATAGACATACTACATGATGTAAAAACAGAGTACAAGGTTATCAACAATGGTTACCATTATGCCTCTTGCTTCCTTAAAAAGAATTGTTTATCTCATTAGGTATTATAAAGTTGAACAAAACAGTAGAGAACAAGACCAATAAAACTTAAGCATTGTAAACATTACAGGCCTTCCAAAGGAGATAATAATCAAACCAGAATGGGCATCTGAGTGAATCTTATTGCCTTCAAAGGAGTTGCCTATACCCTCAAACTTGATACTATCATACAGAATGGAACAGAGTCTAATCAGTCAAAACAAGATCGTGGGAGTATTACAGGAATTCAAAACAAGTTAGTAGGAAATCAAAAAGTTACTATAATATATCCTGCTAATTTTTAAAAATTTTCCCCTTAATTAAAAAAACCATAAAAAATAACTAAATAATTGTTTTAATGAATAAGGGAGAGATTGAGATATATACTATAGCTTCAAATATTTCCATATCAAGAAACCCAGAATAAAGCCGCTCCAATTAATAAGTGAAAACTTTGTAAGGCTTCAAGGCCACATAATGGAGAATCATGATTACCACATATTTTTATATATTTGAATCATTACTTACATTAGGGAAACTGTTCGGTATTCACACATGCGAGATTGATTTATTTCATTTATGAGTATGGTCTCAAGCTGCGCCCATTTATTGATAAATATCTCAGTGTGATCCTTCTTTATAGCTGAGTAATACTCCATTGTATAGAAATACCACTACTTTTTTATCCATTCCTCAGTTGATGGACACTTGGGTTGTTTCCAAGATCTGGCGATTACAAATTGTGCTGCAATAAACATAAGTACACATATATCACTGTGGTATGATATTTTCAGTTCTTCTGGGAATATTCCTAGAAGTGGAATAGCTGGAATAAATGGGACTTCCAATCCCAGGTTTTGAGAAATCTCCAGACTGACCTCCACAAAGTTGTACCAGTCTACACTCCCACCAACAGTGTAGGAGAGTTCCTTTTATCCCACAGCCTCTCCAGCATTTGTTGTTGGTGGTTTTCTTGATCCTGGCCATTCTTTCAGGAGAGAGATGGAATCTCAGTGTGGTTTTAATTTGCATTTCTCTAATGACCAATGATGATGAACATTTTTTCATGTATTTATTTGCCATTTGCATTTCTTCATCTGAAAAGTGCATATTCATCTCAGATGCCCATTTTTGGATTGGATCTTTGAATTTTGGAGGTCTGAGTTTTTTTTAATTCTTTATATGTTTTAGACAAGAGTCCCTTGTCTGAGAGAGAGTTCACTAAAATCTTTTTCCAGTTTGTGGGTTTTCTTTTTACTATGCTGGAGATTTCTTTTGACATGCGGAAACTTTTTAATAAGAAGTGGTCCCAGTTATTGATTCTGGGAAGTATTTCGTGTGTGATTTGAGTCCTGTTCATGAATTCTCTACCTACCCAATTTGTCTTCCAATAGATTTAGTGTTTCTGTTTTAATATTCAGATCTTTGACTCATTTAGATTATAATTTAGTACATGGTGATAGGCATGGGTCTAGCTTTAGTTTTCGGCAAATGGAGAGCCAGTTTTTCCAGCACCATTAAAGAGACTGTTGTTTTTCCAGTGAACCTGCTTGGCTCCTTTATCAAAGATAAGGTGGTTTAGTGTGTTTGTAGCTGTGGTTGTATCTTTTCATCTATTCCATTGATCTTCGTCTCTGTTTTGATTGCAGTACCATGTTAATTTTGCTACTGTTGCTTTGTAGTATAACTTCAAGTCAGGGATTGCGATGCCTCCTGCCTTGCCTTTACTGCTTAGAATTGCTTTTGCTATTCTAGTTCTCTTCTTGTTCCAGATGAATTTTAGGAGTGATTTCTCTAGATTTATAAGATATGTTGATGGTATTTTTATTGGGATTGTATTGAATCTGTATAACAGTTTTGGGAGAATGCCCATTTTCACAATGTTTGTTCTTCCTATCCACAAGCAAGGGGTGTTCTTCCATTTTCTGAGATCATCTTTAATTACTTTTTAAAGTGTATTATAATTTTCACTGTATAAGTCTTTCACTTCTTTCATAAGAGTAATTCCTAAATATTTCATTTATTTTGTTTGCTAATGTGAAGAGTGTGGTTTCTCTTATTTCCCTCTCTGTGATTTTGTTGTTAGTGTATAGGAATGCTATTGATTTCTAAGTATCGATTTTGTATCCAGCTACATTACTGAATTTATTTATTATATCTAAGAATCTTTCAATGGAGTTTAGGGGATCTTCTATGTAGAGTATCATGTCATCTGCAAACAATGATAATTTAACTACTTCTTTTCCTATCTTTGCCCCTTTTATTTCTGTCTCTTGTCTAATTGCTCTGGCTAGTACTTCCAGTACTATATTAAATAGGAGTGTTGATAAAGCACATCCTTGCCTTGTGCCTGATTTTAAAGTAAAGGCTTTCAATTTTTGGCCATTTAGTATGATGCTGGCTGTTGGTTTGTCATAAATGGCCTTTATTATATTGAGGTAAAGACCATCTATTCCAATTTTCTGTAAAGTTCTTATCATGAATGAATGTTGGACATTATCGAAGGCTTTTTCTGCATCCATAGAAATGATCATGTGATTCTTACTTTTGGCTTTATTGATATGGTGGATTACATTTATTGATTTACATATGCTGAACCATCCTTACATTCCTGGGATTAATCCCACTTGGTCATGGTGTATAATCTTCTTGATGATTTGCTGCATCCTATTTGCCAATATATTATTGAGGATTTTTGCATCTTTGTTCATGAGGAAGATCGGTCTATAGTTCTCTTTTTTAGTTGTGTCTATCTGAGGTTTTGGTGCTAGAGTAATATTTGCTTCCAGGAATGAATTAGGAAGGATTGCTTCCCTTTCAATTTCATTGAATAGTTTGAGGAGTGTCGGCATTAGGTCTTCTTTGTATTTCTTGTAGAATTCTGCTGTGAATCCATCTGGGCCCGGGCTCTTCTTTGTAGGTAAGGACTTAATTACATTTTCAATTTCATTAACAGAGATTGGGTTATTCAGCAGTTTTACATTCTCTTGATCTAGCTTTGGTACTTCATATGTTTCTAAGAATCTATTTCTTCTGTGCTATCAAACCTTTGAGAGTAGAGGTTTTCAAAATAGGTGTTGATGATCTTCTGTATTTCTGTAGAGTCTGTAGTGTAATAACAACAATATTAATGTGAGTCTTTTCCTTTCCCATGTTGCCTTCCATTTTAGTCATGATTTTTACTACACCTGTGCTCTTGTGGGAAAACTGTTGCAAAAACCTGTATCTTATTTTTTTTTTCAGTGTCTTTAATTTATCTTTATTTAAGTGTCTTTATATAGCTATTTTCAGGGCCTCTATCACATTGTTTTTAGTTCCTTAAATTCTAGGAGATTTACTTATAAATTTTCCAAAACATATTTTAGATCTACTAATTCAGGTTCATATGTCCTTTCATCACAAAACACATACCAGATGACACATACAAGACATAAGTTTAAACATTTATTTGAATGCTTTCTTTTATATAAAGTCAATGATTTGAAAAATACAATGAGTCACAGAAATTTAGGCTAAGGCCTGGCAATGAAATAGAAGACAATCGTGTAGAGGTGTTTTCATACATAATAATGAAATTTGTACTTGAAAATATTTTTAACTTTAAATTATTAAATGAAGCATAGAAATATGTAGAAACACATATGTAGAGTTCTTAAAAGTGGGCATCCAAACAACCATAAAAACAAGAAACAAATATTTCTAGTACCTTGAATATCTTGTGTGCTCATCTCACCATTGTCCCTCCATTTTCTCCATGTCTTACATATTTATTTCCTTTTTATGTTATCAATAGCTTCACCTCATAACAATTCATCCTTGCAGATTGCAGTTTTATTTGGTTTTGATTTAGAATTTAGAAAAATGGACTCATGCATTATTATTTCATGTATGTCTTATTTTTCTTAACATTATGTTCTTGAGATAGCTATATTGTTGCATTTAGCTGTAATTTGGTAATTCTCATTGCTTTATATTTTTTTCATTACATGAAAACATCACAATTTACTTGCTTACCCTCCTACATTTTACAATTCTACTTATATAGGTTGTTCTCAGTTTGGACTAATATTAATATCGATAGTATGTTTATTTTTGACAAAGTCTCTTGAAAATATTGTGGACAATTCTGGTGCATATTTATAATTTATATTATAATTGATGGGCAATAAGGAAGTCACAAGTTCACCCCAATACATATATCTAAGGAGTTTCCTTAAGAGGATGTACCAATCTACATGCCTTAATGCAATGTTCAATGGGGTGTCAATTTTTTTTTGATTACTTGTTTGTATACAATTTTGGATAATCTGTCTCATTGAAATTTTTGTTACTTTTATGACTACATAAAAATTTGTAATTACTATTATAGGATTACATTCTCAGGATAGAAAATGACTGCCAGGTTAGGACAATATAACAAAGATGATGGAATAAAATTCATTAGAAACTCAATAAAACTAGATAATTTGACCAAGCATAGTATAAAGACACCAAGTGTCACAGAATTCCACATGGTAAAAGTGGTGGGATATTACTAATAGGAAAAAACCTACAATCCAAATTTAATATAGCTGGTCAATTTTGTCTAGGCAGAGCTTGTGTAGTTAACCCTCAGCAACAAATGATCATTTCACTCAATTAATGTTAGTTAAGTAAATGAAAGAATGAATAAATAAATAATGCATGATCGGATGGTTTGTGTTCAAAATTAAATTATAGGTAATCTAGAGATAACCCAAATCAGGACTTATCTGCATGTTCCTTTATCTAAATCTTTCAAATTTGAAGATAGAGAAAATGAAGTAACAATTATTAAGTGATTAAAAGAAGCAGATGATTAAATAAAGAACCCATGAAATCAATTCTAATAATTTTTAGAGACATGTATAAAACAACAGTCTTTGTAGGAATTATTTAAGTCTTAGTTATACTCTTCAAAGCAGAACTTTGTTTTCCTATGCTGTCCAATGCATTTCTTTTGTTTTTTCTTTTATTATAAGTCTATTTGCTTTCTCCTTTTCCAAAAAGTGTAATTTCTTTTATGTAAAAATGCAATACTATGCTCAAAATCTTTCTAATTCAACAAGTCCCTCTGTTGATCCCTGTTCAACTTAGCTCCTACATTTCAATAAAGTCACGTTCCTCATTACTCACTGCACCCAGTTAAGACTACTAAGATTATTTTTTCAAGAAAATAGTAACATTGAGAGATTTTAATTGGTGGAAAATGAAAGATCAAGTGGGGTTTTAAAAATTCATGATCACAGAGAATATACCATGTAAATAAAATACCACCTTGTAACTTAATGCCAATTAGCATCTTCAGAATTTTCTTATATTTTTATTCCACTTTCAAGGCATAATTCCTTTTCTTTCAACATTTGTATGTGCATGCCTCCTGGAGCTGAGAAATAAATGATCTATTTCATTGCCATTCTGGGAGGTTATTTTGGTTCAGTGAGCTGATGTGTGTAACATATCCTAAAATTAAGACATGTCTTAATACCTTCATTTTCCAATCAGGTTTTTTTCTTGTCTGTGATGTCAATGCTACTGATTATAGTTACTGTAAACTTAATCTATTTTTAATGATACCTACCAAAATTATGGCTTTACTTTTGTTTACTTGGTAGTTTCCTAACAACAGTAATCTATCACTGATTTGGAAATAAGGCGGCATGTTAAATTTCATCATTTATCAGTTCTCCCTGTATAACTGCCATATTAAACAACTGAGCGTTTTAAATCATTTAATGCTTGCCTGGAGTTTGTTTTTTTTAATGAGACTAAGAAAGAATTTAGCTGGAATTGTACAGCATCTTTGAAAAGGACTTGCAGGCTCATAACAGTGTATTATAATTTACTGTGCTTTAACATTGATAAAGCACTTTAAGACATAATCTTATTTCACCCTCACAAGAACAAAACATTCAGCACACTTTTAGAATCTGACCTTTAGGTCTAGAATCCCTAATTTCAAACCCTGACTCTGTCATTTACTGTCTAGTAACATGACTCAGTTTAATTGAGTGAGCTTTTCTTTGGGTTTCAGTAGGGTTTTTTGTTCAATGGAGATGTAAATTATGCCTGAAATTCTTTTTGTAAACTAATAAGATAATCCATTGTATCTACTCGTTATCACCACTGTACTATATGTTTCAAAATAAATATTCTATAATTATAACTGAGATTGGCTAGACAATGGTTATGTTGGTCTTATTAGCAAATCTGGGACTTGGCTGATTGTCTATTGGTCAAAAATGACATGCTTGCTTTAACAGCAAATGTACTAAAATTGATTAAATTGGTTTTAAAAATGGCCTAATCCTGGATGATTTAGTGTCTTTGACTATATTTTAGTTGTGTCTCATTTGCTGGCAGTATACTCTCTGCGTATTCTTGTAGGACTAGAAAGGAAACCTCTTCCACAAATTCATATCAGGACTGTGCTTGCTCACACATGCCAACATCCCATTGGGCAGAACAAATTGAGTTGGTGAACTCAAATTCAACTCAATGGACAAGGCAGATCGATCTACACATGATGAAAAAACACTAAAAATATAGTGACAAAAGATCCAAAAAGGAAGATTAAAAATTGAAACTCTCATTATAATCTACTACATGTAAAAAATTAGCAAACTGCCTATAAAAGGATTCTATAAATGTTTACAGTAAATCCTTGACTTGCGAATGAGTTCCATCCCAGGAGAACATTCATGAATCAGATTCATTCATAAGTTCGACAAAGTGAGTCTTATATACCTCTGATGCAAATATACAATGTAAACCATAAAAGAAACACACACACACACACACACACACACACAAATACAAATACAAATACTTTTGATAAACTAGTTTTGTTCTTACAGTTACCTTAAAATAGTGGCACAGTAGAATACAACTGTAAGTAAGCTACTTTTACCTTTAATATAGTGGTACAGTACAATAGGGCTATTTTACATAATCTATTTTTATTTTTACATTTACCTCAAGATGGTAAGACAGTACACTACAACAACTGATATATAGGGAATTTAATGGTGGGAAATGACACGATTAGAGTTACTAACTGGGGAAGATATCTAGGTTGGGAAGGGCGGAGTGACATCTACCATTTTTTTCCTTGGTCAGATCTCTGAATTATTTTCATTTTTGTTTCTATGTCTATTGATTTTGCATTTACAAAAATTTTCCTCTACATCATCACTGCTATTCCAGTTGCTTCTGGACATTGTACTACACTGTACTACTATACACTGTTGCATGATATAATAAGCACACAGCAGCACAACTTTCACTATGTCTGGCAGACTCATGAGCTACTTCTGTGACTTGTTTGCAAATACAAATATTTGTAATGTGAGGTTCATTCATATCTGTGAATGTTTGCAACTCTAAAATATTTGTAAATTGGAGACTTATGTTAGCTGTTACTATTTAGGTTGATTTCAATGAAATTATCACATTTGTAAATTAAAATGATCAGATATGATAAACTGTATATCATTCATTTCAAATTAGTATTTCAGCACTTTATAAAATGAAATTACAACTTTCAGTGAAAAAAACAAAAGACTATGTAATTTTCAAAGTTACCTTGCTGGTAGGTTTTTAATTTAAGTAGTCTTTAGATTCTAAATACAGTAACCTTCCTTTAAGTTCTAGCTACACTTTTGAGATTCTTATTGATAGGCAAATAATTCTATGACATGGTCTTATATATAAAATAGATATATAATTTGCCAACCCTTTATCCTCATAAAACTCATGAACTGCCAGTGAATATTTACATCTAAAACAATTGGAACTTTGCCAGTAATATCTCTGTGGAATTCCATCTCCTTGATTGTAGCCCCAAGAAATAGAAATAAAGTATGTAGCAGCTAAATGCTATATTAGTACCCTAAGAAAATCTAACTGAAAGGAACTTGAGAATTTGTGAATTATGGATGAATATAATATCTTATCTTAAGAATACTATAAGAATGTAATATTATCTCTCATTATCCAAAATAGGATGACTATGGTGTTTTTTTCACATTTGTGTCTTATTTATAAATCTATAATTAAGCCAATTGAACAGACACATTATGTATAAATGTGCATGTGGTTGTTTTCAATTCTTTATGTGTAAATATACATGTGGGCTGCTTTTATAATGCATCTATATATACTCAGCATTGAGCTCTACATCAAAATCTCTCTACAAATGTCTTATCTGCTATCTCTTGAATGACCACTGAGTGAATTGACTAGAATAGAAAATATTCAAATGATTACAATATAGTTGAGTTCTTCACATGTGTGTTCAAATAAATCAGCTAAATGAATATCCAAGACAAGTTACTTTTCCAATTATAGGTAATGTTTCATATAAGTCAAAAACCTAATACTTATGAAGATTAGTAAACTATTGGAGGATCTTGTTATATATTGCTACTAACTTAAATTACCTAGATGTCATATCTTATTTTTAAAATAAACCCCACCAGTTTCTCCCTTTCTGGTCACAATTAGGTCAGAAGCATCAAAAAATTCCTGGAAAACTCTAAAACTGTAGAATTCCATGTCACTTGTTGTTTATTGGATGTGACATTCTAGGTTTATATCTCATTTTGGTCTTTGTCAGGTATTAATTTGGCAACACTAGGAGAGATATATTTAAATTCAGTGTTATATTTCATATTTATCTAAACCCTAATTAATACCTTCTGGCATTAAATGAGATATTTATATGATTAAGGTTCACAAAGATGTTGATCAAGTTCTGACTTGCAGAACTCAGAGGGCCATCTGAGGGCTATCGAAATGAATTTCTAGTGAGGAAGGCAAGTAATATATCACAAAGCCTTTAAATCTTAAGTGGTGTGATGATTTATCTGGCTTTTCAATTTGTTTGACTTCAGAGCTACCTGGAGGATTGGTAAATCACTCTTCTGAGTGTATCTATGAGGGTTATGGAGTTGTGAACTTGGAGTCTATATTGGGTTCCTTACCTTTTTCCTCTCAGGCACTGTTCCCCTAATGTGCTTTGACTGCCATGAACTAAGCATGTTTGCTCATCAAATGTCTTCTGCCCTGATGTTTGTAATTTGGAGCCAGCTTACTGTGGATAGAACCCTCTAAAACTGTGAACCAAAATAGGCTTCTCCTCCCTTATGTTGGGGGTATCAGATAGTTTGTCCTAGTCACAGAACAACTTAATTGTACAAAAAATTGGTATCATGAAAGAGGTGTTTGCTGCTATCATCTTATATGATGTGGATCAGAAGCTACTGGGAATTGATTTGTAGGAGGACTTTGAAAAACTTTAAAGATGAGGGCCAGAGAAACTCTAGATTGCTATAAGTGCAGGGTGTTAGGCAGTTCTGTCAGAATGCTGTTAGCAATGCAGAGACTAAAGGTCAGGCTCATGAGATTTTAGATGGGGACTAAATTAGGAGCCGGACCAGAAGAAGCCATGCATGTTACATTCTGGTGAAGAATGTATTTTCATTTTACCGGTATCCTGAATCTTTGCAAAAGGTTCAGTTTAAGGGATACAGACTAATTGATGTGGCAGTGAAAATTTCAAGGTGTGTCAATATTCAGTTACTATTGGCTGCTTTTAACAAGGTTTACAGTGAAAATCGGGGCCAAAAGCAGAATAGAAAAAAATTGCAAACATATTTCAATGCAAAAGGAAGCACATAAAGTTGTGGACAAAAGAGGAGTGGTTGTTCAAAATATTAATACCATTAAAAGAAAAGCAAATAATTTGTACAGGGATAAGATGAAAGATGTCTTGAGGCCATCTCAGGAATGAAAAAGACCCTAACTATCACAGGTCCAAGAGTGCAAATATGTAACTGTTCCATTTAAAAAGAGAGGCTCAGGGATCCTTGCTGGAGAAAGATCACTTAAGAAATTGAATTTTCCAGATTCATATCACTGTTCTTGGCCATTCAGGCACAAAGAGATAACTGTATTCATGTTTCAAGGAAAGTAAACATTGATGCTGCCCAGGGGATGTTGATTTTACCAGCACACAGAGCTTGAGGATTGTCAAAGAGTGTTCCACTAAGATTTAAAAAGATGAGGCCAGCCTATGTGCCCATGAGAAGTGGAAGTGTAGAACCAAAAGGTGGGATGAAGTCAAAAGTATAGTGGAAGCTCCAAAACATTGGCAGTGCTAAAAATATGGAAAGTCTACCAAGGAAAGTTGTTGCCCATGACTCAAGGCCCAAGAGAGAGGGCATGTAGGTTGCAATCAGTAAGTCAAAGTAGTAGGGCTGCCCAAGTCCTCTGAACTTCATAGATCACCAACCTGTATCCTGCATTGCTGACATGGCACTATGGGACTTAATGCTTGCCATTGTAGGTTTTGGCCTTGCTTTCGTCTAATTTTTTTTTTTATTCCTCTATTTTTTCCTTTTGTTTGCAATGTGCTCATGTATTTTGGAATTAAGTAACTTTGCATGTAAACGCTGTTGAGGTTCACAGCTAAAAGTTTGCCTTAAGTCTCAGAGTGGACTCTAGGACTTATGAGCAATGCTGGAACTGTTGAGATGTTGGAGAGTATTATTGTTTTTGGTTTATCTAGGATAATTTCTTCATATTAGTAAAAATTATGAACTTGTTATTGTATTTATTTAGAGGTTAACTATGGCTTAAGAAGATATGTTTCAATGTTGTCCTATTACTTTTATTCTTATTGGGACAAAATACCCAATACCCAAAATTTTTAAGAATTTTATTTAAAGAAAAAACAAAACAGTAAAAGTGTACAAGTAATATAGAATTTCAAAAAAATAAACAGTAAGAAATCACTAGTTAATAGATTACATATTGTCATCTTAGAAATAGTTGTTCAAGTTACAAAATTAAAGCATACAAAGTGGACATTCAAGCTGTGAGACTGCAAACAGTTGTGTTCAATGATCCAACAAAAAATTAGTAATATGGTCATCTATCTTACACACCTAAACACACTTGCAGTTGTGTCCTTTAGAGCACTTTTTTTTTCTTTATTTTTTACAATAACAATTACATGTTTTGGGTTTTATTACTCCTACAGTTCTTATTACTTTCTAATACCCAAAATTAAAGGAGGAAAGCTTTATTTTGATTCACAGCTTGTAGAGGTTAAAGTTCATAGTCAGGTAATTCCAAGACAGGGTGCATGACAGAGGGTGATCACAGAGGAGAAATAGTCCATTGTAAAGCATGCTGGAAACAGTGAAACAGTAAACAGAAACCATAAGCCTGCCTTCCCTGTCTCACTTTTTATTCCATCCAGGCTATAAGCCTATTGATTGGTGCCACTCACATCCAGGAAGGGACTTTCATTATTCACACCCAGATATATGATAATTCCAATCAATGGACTAATTTAGTATCTCAGCATCATATGCCCTCTATCCAGTCAGTTCCAAAAAGCTCCACCTATGAGTATATGAGACTTTGAAAGGATATCTAGGTTCAACCCATATTAGATGCCAGGTTGGAAAGGGGTGCAATGTTATAGCTAATCTAATTGTCAGCTTGGTTAGAATGGAAGTCATCTAGGAGATTAGTATAGCACACTTCTGTGTATTTCTGGATGGGTCACTGAGGTAAGACCTTGGGGTCTATATCTGTCCTCTAACCCTTTATTCTCTTTCATTTATCTTATGATTCTTCCTGGGTATCATGAACGAAGCAACTCTGTTTAACCACACCCTTCCACAATGTTATTCTTATCTCAAGGACCAACTGACCATGAATTGAATCCTCTGAACTTGTGAGCCAAATAGATCTCAGCTTTTTCACATTTTAGGTGCTAGGAACTCTTTCCAGCAACTGGAAAGTGTAATAATACAGGAAGTCATCAATCACATCTAACGCTCTTATTATTTTTAGAGGTTATTTGAATATCATATCTGCAACAGATCATTTTAATGTGAGTGTAGACTGCAGTACTTTTTCAAGCTTTTTGAAAAACAGTAGTAGGACAGTAAATGCATTTTATTATAACTTAATACATATGTACTTTAAACACACATCCAAAAGAAGATTTCACAAACTATTACTACTTCTAATGTTATCTAATATTATTGTACTCTATCTTATTTTAATATTTTACCTTTAAAAATATTTGGTCAGTATCTCAACGATATAAGATATCCTATGTTTTTAAAATACTTGAAGTAGGATAGATCAAGCTTTAGGACCTGACTGATGTAATTGCTAGCTTAGAGATAGCGAAGAAATAAAAATTTAAATTTCCTTCTTCATAGAATAGAAATTACAATTGATATAAAGCTTACCTCATAAAAATATAATATATATTAAATTACATAATACAAAATACAATGCATAATAGGTGCTCAATACTTGGGAATTTCAAATAAGTACCTTCTTCAAATGGGTAGCAAAGCAGAAAAACTACAACAAACACAATCACTATCTTTAGTTATATAAGAAAGGATACTACAACCTGTTTAATTAGATTCTAACAAATTAAGAAAGTTAAAAAAACAATAATCTGAACAATTTTGAGGCTCTCCTGGTCCTCCTCTTCCTCCTCCTTTTTCCTTCTTCTTCTTTCTGAAGTTCAGGGAATAAAATCCAGAGTTTTGTGCATGCTAGCCAAGTAAAATATAACTGAACTGTTTCCCCAGCATCTACTTTAAATTCATAAATTTATTTATTCATTGATTGTTTAGGGAGACAGAAAATTAAGATTATTTAAATATTTTAATGTTCACAACAAAAATGCATATATTGTTTAGTTTAAAAGGTCATGCATACTTTTGAAGCCTCATTCTAGAATTTATCAAGAGCCTCATTGCACAAAGCTGACCAGAGGACTGGTCTGATATGGCTCAACTCTATTGACAAAAGCTCTAAATTCAGATCAACATTTGTAAACACCAATACACAACTGATAGCAATGTTCCATTTGTCTCTCTTTTTTCCTATGGGCCCCAATTAACTTCATCATGAAGACATCATACAGAAATTTATCTGAAATTTCTCAGGGTTTAAGAAACCTAAATCATGATTAGCTATTCATATCCTCTGTATTATAACAAGTAAAATTAAAGCCTGTCTTAGTTACTTTTCATTCATTGCTGAGACAAAACACCTGATAACAAAGGTTGGGAAAGGAAAGGTTTATTTCTTACAGGTTTTGGAGGTTTCAGTCCATACTCAGTTGGCTCCAAGACAGGATGGCATGGTAGGGCCGCAGTTCATGGTGGCTGCAAACAGCAAGGCAGAAACTGGTAAAAGAGTGAGAAACACTTTCTTCCTGCCATTACATTACATGCTGGCTCCACCCCTATGTGGGTGCAGCATTGACACCATCAATCCAAGCTCTAGACAATGAACCAGTCGCCAATGCATAATGCAAACATGCGAGGCCTGGGGGCCACTGACATAAACCATGACATTCCACCCCTGGCCCCCTCATGTATATCTTTTATACAAAACACATTTAGTTAATCTCCAAGACTTTCCAAAGTCCTAACAGAGTCAGCTAGGACAATGAAAAGTCCTAGTCCCAAGTCTCCTCCAAGATCTATGGCAAACTCTTAACTGTAACCCCCTGTACAAATGAAACAAGGTTAAACTTTTCTGAAATGCAAAGGCACAAGATAAAATTACTACTCCAAAAATTGCAAACAGAGGAATATAAAGCATTGGAAACAAAGCAAGTTCAACATCCATCAGGGTGAACATTAAGTCCTAGAGTTTCATGCTCAGCATTTGAAGGAATCTGGTTGCAAGCTCCAAAAGGCTTGGATGATTTCATTCCCAGGGCACTTCCAGGGATATCAGCTCCCTCAGCTTCTCTCTTAAACCCTTTCTGCTCACTTCTTGCAGCTTTCCTTGGATGATCCACGTTCCTGGCTTTTCCAAACTTCTGGGGTCTCCACTGCACCTTTGGCTTCACTCTTACATCTTTATGAATTGCCCTCTCAGGGGCACACTGCTTGACCTCCCAGGCCCTTTGCAATCAAGATGGAAGCCATTTTACCCTCAGAATTTGTGAATTTTCCCTGCACCTAAAATCAGCACCATGTGGATGCTGCCAAGGTTTGCTACCATCTGGAGCAGTAGCCAGGCTTTTCTCTCTCTTGAGTGAAGGAATCAATTGCTGGGCTCTGTGAACCTGATTGTGAAGAAAAGCTTCTCTATGTTGCCACCACTCTGGAACCTCATGTTGCTTGTGTTGCCATTCTGGAGGATGGTGCTCTCTGCAGCTTTATCCTTGGAGCAAATTTTTTTACTTTTTCAGTTTTGCAACTGCAAAGGATGGACACCCACTGCTTCCTGGGATGCCCCAGGACCATCTTTCTTATCTGTTTCTCCTCAGCAATCAAAGTCTCAACCCAGTCTTTACAATCCACAGCTTTTCCTGTGATTTTTGTTTCTGGCAAAATTCACAGAGTTGTAAATTATCCTGCTGTGCTCTTTGCTATTGATTTGCAATGTAAAGCTGGCTGAAAGCCTCCAACAGTAGCCATGCCACAGCCTCAATATTTGGCTGCCTTGAAATTTCCTTTACCAGATTAACCAGTCCATTGCCCTTAGTCTCAGTCTCAGGCAAAGTCTCTGGGCATGAGCAAAATGCAGCCAAACTTTCTGCCAAACTATAACACACATCATGGGGAGTCCAACAACCAGTGGAGTCCTTCTTCCCCATAGAAATCTCCCAAGCCTTCTCTTTACCATGAGGCTTTCTATCAGCCTTCTGGTCTCCTGAGCTCTGACCAGAATCTCCTCTACAGAACAGTCTAAGCTGCTCTAGCTCTATGGATCTAGGTGACATGTCCAAAACTTTCCAAACTCTGCCCACAAGCCATTTCGAAAACCTCTCGAAAAACATGGTCAGGTATAGTTACAGCAAATGACCCCACTCTTGGTACCAAATTATGTCTTAATTACCTTTTACTTGACACTGAGACAAAACACCTGATGACCAAATTTGGGAAAGGAAAGGTTTATTTCTCACAGGTTTTGGAGGTGTCAGGCCATACTCAGTTCACTCCAAGACAGGGTGGCATGGCAGGGCCACAGTTCATGGTGGCTGCAAACAGCAAGGCAGAAACTGGCAAAAGAGCAAGACACACCTTCTTCCTGCCATTACATTACATGCTGGCTCCACCCCTATGTGGGTGTAGCACTGACACCATCAATCCAAACTCTAGACAATGAACCAATCACAAATGCATAATGCAAACACATGAGGACTGGGGGCCACCATCATAAACCATGACAAAATCCTATATTACTTTTCTTTATTTTAAGGACACTAAATAAGGTAAAGCAAAATAAAAAAATAGAATAAAGCAAAGTAAAACAATGCAAATAACACAGTATTTCAGAAAAAGACAGCAAGAATTCAACAGTGGCTATCATGTCTCTTGTGTTCTACAAAATAGCTGTCCATACCTTTATACATACTGAAATCAAATAATTGAAAACAGACTAAAAGCAATCAAAGCTAAGAATAAAAGCATTAATGGGCTTCAAAGAAAAATGATAGGAATCAGCAATGGCTACCCTAACGTCTCATTTTCTTCAGTGCATCTGTTCATATTTTCACACATACTAAATTCAATACTTGTAAATAATTTAGGTGTAGTTCTAGGCATATATAAGCCTATAGATGTACATCTAACATTTCTGTATTAGATGGAAAAACAACAAATAACAAAAACAAAGAGCCCAGAACTCTAAAAATGTAGGCTTTCAAAACAAGGTGGTAGGAATATCATTAAAGTTGTTATTTTGCATGGTTATCTTCAAAGAGTTACTCAGATTACAATATGTAAACATGCAAAATTGATCTAATCCTGTGGATGTTAACTGATTTGTTCCAACAGTGAATAGAATTAGTAGTACAATCATTTTAATAATCTTAATATCTATATCTATCTATCTATCTATATATATATATCTTAGTAATCATAAGTATATATATATATATATATATATATATATCTTAGTAATATTAAGTTTATGTATATATATGAATTTATATCTTATTTCTTTTTCCTTCCTTCTTTTCTCCTTTTATTTGAGTTATTTTTTCCTCTTTGAGAAGTTTCTTACCCTTTCACTGTATTTATTCAAGATTTTGTATCTTATTTACTCTTTCAGTTTCTTACACTATGGAGACATGATATTCACACATGTGAATTTGATATTTTTCACTTATGAGTATGGTTTCGAGTTGCTTTGATTTAACCTTTAAAAGACTCAATGTGGTCTTTCTTTATAACCTAGTTGTCATTGGTAGGGTTCTAATTACATTGTCAAATTCATTAACTGAATTTGGATTATTGAGCAGTTTTACATCCTCATGATTCAGCTTCGCTAATTCTTATGTTTCTAGGAATCTGTCCATTTCTTCTGTTATCAAACTTAAGAGAGTAAAGATTTTTAAGTACATATCGATGATGTTCTGTATTTCTACAAGGTCTGTTGTGTTTCAAACTTTTCACCCCTTATTGCCTGAATTTGAGTTTTTTCTTTCCTTTTTAAAATAAGTTTGGCTAGAAGCTTATCAATTTTACTTATTATTTCAAAGAACTAAATCTTTGATTCTTTAATTCTTTGTATTTTTTTCTTAGTGTCTATTGCATTGATTTCCACTCTGACCTTTATAATTTCCTCCTTTCTTTTGGTTTTGGGCTTGACTTGCTTTTCTTTTTCTAGATGTTTGAGGTGTAGCATCAGAATTTGTATTTGTATTTGTTCTATTTTCCTGATGTGGGAGTTGATCATAATAAATTTCCCTCTGAGGACTGCTTTCATTGCATTCCTCAGGTTTTGGGAAGTTGCATTTGTATTTTTGATTACTTCTAGAAATTCTTTAATTTCTTCTGTGACCCATTGGTTGTTCTGGAGTGTTTCCTGGCAGTGTGATCAGATAATATGCATGGGACAATTTTAAGCCTTTTGCATTTACTTAATCATGTTCTGTGGTCTAGTGTATGATCTATTTTAGAGAATTTCCTGTATGCAGATAAGAAGAATGTAAATTTTGATGTTGTTGGGTAGACACTCTGCACATGTCTACTAGGTACATTTATTTGCAAGTTTGATTTAATTCTGTTCTTTGCTGAATTTCTCTCTACTTGATCTGTCTCTGTGTCAATAGGGTGTTAAAGTCTCTCATCATGATTGTTTTACTGCTTATTTGATTTTCATTTCTATTAATGTTTGTTTTACATAGCTGTGTGCTTCCATATTTGGTGCATATATATTTAAGAACTTTCTCTTTCTCTTAAAGGTTTCATTTAACTAGTATGTAGTGACCTCCTTTATCTCTGCTGATAATTCTTGTTTTGAAGTTCATGCTGCCTGCATTTAGAATGATATCCCTGCTTTTCTACAGGATTCCTGTTGCATGAAGTATTGTTTTCCATCCTTTGACTTTCAGTCTATGAATTTCCTTTTGGGTTAGATAGGTTTATTGTATACAGTGCATGCTTGGATTTTTAAAAATCCTTTGTGCCAGTCTGTTTCTTTTAATTGGTGAATTGAGACCTTTTTACATTAATGGTCATAACTGATATATATTGCCTTTTTTGTCATGTTATCTTTCTGCTCTTGGTTCTTTACCTTTCTCCTCTGTTTACTTATTTGCCCTGCTTGGTGGTTTGTTTCTGTTGTTCTTGATGTTGTAGTTAATTTTATGTCCATCTAGAATGTCTTTCAGTATGCTTTTCACGATTGATTTGGAGGTCATGAAGTTATTTTACTGTTCTTCATCATGGAAGTGTCATATTTCTCCACTGATTTTGAAGTGTAGTTTTGCAAGGTACATCAACTGGGTTGGAAATCATTTTCCTTATGATTTGAAATACTTCATTCCATGCTCTTCCTAACTTCATTTGTGTGTGTGTGTGTGTGTGTGTGTGTGTGTGTGTGTGTGTGTGTGTTGAGAAGTCTGCTATGATTCTAAGGGGCTTTCCTTTATAGGTGATTTGTTTTATTTCTGTAACAGCTTTAAATATTCTGTACTTATGTTGAATTTCTGGGATGTTGATTACCATATGCCTGGGTATAGATTTATTTTGTTTATGGCTAATTGGAGTTAAATATGATTCACTTATTTTTATGTCATTTTCTATTTTCATGTTTGGGGCATTTTCAGATATTACTTCAGTAAATAGTTTTTTATGTTATTTGTGTTATCTCTTTCATTTTTTCATTTCATGGTGTTATCACTTTTCATTGTTTTCAATCATTTTTTTTTACTTTTTATAGTCTTGCTATACAATTGTTACAACTATTGAATTGTTTTTTCCTGATTCTTTGTTATATTTAAAAAGTCTTTCCTTTTCTGTTCACTAGCTGTAATCTTGTCTTTGAGGTCTCATTGTGTATCTTTACATTCATTAATGTAGTTTGGCCATCTTTTGCTGGAATTTTGATTTCCTGGATGTCTGTTTGAATCTCTGTCATGTATTCTAATTCCTTTTCATATTGTTCTTTCAGGATGTCCATCTTTTTGAAGTACTCCTCTATTTTTAACTATGTGGTCTTCAAATGTGTTCAGTAGATTTTTTTATTATTATGTTTGTCTTTTTTTAATCTGGGAGATTATTTCTGATCCGAATTCCTTTACAGCTTCATGGAGTTGCTTGTTTACTTCAGTTGTTATCATTTCAGAAGTTTTAGGTATACTTTCTGCTATGTCCATATTTCCTACGTTTGTTTAGGATGCACTGGAGGTTTAAGATTGCATTTTTCTCTTTGTTTTTTCACTTTTATGTATTCCCCTGGGGCAGTTGTTTGCAGTCTCAGTTTTTACTGGATTTAGGATGGCTGTGCCTGCTGCAGGGAGTTTCTCAAGTTTACCTGGTGTCATTAGACAGGGCTTATCAGGTCCCTAGTGGCATTTTGTGGCTCCGCAAATGGGGGGAGCATGCTGAGCAGAACTTGAGAACACCCCACTTGGCACACTGAAGCTCCCTGGCTTCTTGAGGTTACTGGGCAGGGTCTCACCAGATTCTGAGTGCCATAATGAGGCTTAACACCTAGGTGGAGTATGTGGTGTAGGCTTTCAGCTCACTCCATACAGTGCACCAAAGTTCTCCAGTTCCTTTGAGTCACTGGGTGGGGCCCTACTAAATTCTGCATGACATACCAAGGCTGCCCAACTAGGTGGAGTTCACTGCACACCCCTTTGTATACAGAGCTTCCTTAGCTATTGAAGTCACTTGGCAGGGCCCAACCAGGACCTGAGTGATGCAGCAAAGTTCTCTGCCTTTTAGAGACATTGCATGGGGCCATATCACATTCCAAATAAGGTATTGAATCTATATGGCTAGGTAGATTTTCTATGCCAACCTTTAGCTTGTGTTACTTTTTGTGCAGAGGCTCCCAGGCTATTTGGGGCTACTGGGCCAAAATTGCTGGAACTTTAGTTTTCCTTAGCTTTTTGCCTTAGAGTCTCTACTGGTCATTTGTTCATCACTGTAATCAACACTAAATTTATACAATTTAAAGAAATAAAGGAGTTTTTTCATGGATTAAGAGGGTTCAGGCCATGGTTAGTTAACTTCAAGGCAGAAACATTAAGATAGAAGGGTGTTGTGGAGGAAAACTGCTTAGTCCATGACAGTCAGGATGTAGAGTAGGGGAACAGAACCAGACAGCACAGGGCCAGGGAATAGACATAGATAGCTAATCCATGTTTCTATGGTGCACCCAGATACACACAGAAATGTTATGTATCAATACTCAGGGAGGATTTCAATATCATTCAAGTTGACATTATACCCCAACAACCACAATTTTTTGACCAAAATTTGGCCAGGCTCTTATGAACTTTCTTTTTTGAATAGATCTTCAACTTTGCTGTCACTTAAGTGATAATTTACTTTATGGCTCACTGTTGATCAGTTTCCCTGTTGGTCAGGCACAACACAAGAAAACTGCCATTTAAAGGAGAGATTTAGTGTGAGTAAAAATTTCAGGTGATTAAGAGCATAATGGCCTGATTCCCAGGCAGAAACAAAAGGGCAGAAGGGTAAGGCAGAGTAATTTTGCTCATTTCTTGGTGGCCAGAACACAGATCAGGGGGATAGCTCCAGAAAGAAAATGTCCAAGGATCATACATAGACACCAAGGCCATTTCTGTAGACCCACTCATATATAAACAGAAATGTGTTTCACTAATCCATTAGACAATTCTGGAGCTAATCAAGTTTATGATCCACCTAAATTGTCAGTCTTCTTTACTCACATTTAAAGGTATTTTATATAATGTAAATTACATAGATTTTAAATATACATTTGAGTAATCTTTGATATATGTATGCTTTATTTTACCCTCTGTTCCAATTACATTGTAGAATACATTCCATGTCTAAAAATGTCCCTTTAGGCCACAGGACCAGGCCCGGACACCTCACCCCACACAGGTTTTGGACCAGGGCACATGACTCCTGTGCTTGCAGCCAGCCAGACACAGTGCCCTTTCTTCCAGGAGCGGCGGGGACAGGAGCCAGTGTGTGTGTGTGTGGGGGGGGGGTGTTGGGGGGGTCACCCCAACCTCTTCGAACTCCTCACCCCCCCAGCTCATCCCAGCACTGCGGTTTGGGTTGTTGGAACCTAGCCTCTTTATGGTGATATACATCCCCAATCCATGTTATTTTAAGGATTGCTCTAAGTGGAACTTGGGATCCTCCTGCCTCAGCCTTCAGGAGACCTGTGACTACAGGCAGGAGCTACAGTGCCATTTTAAGGGTTGTTGGAACCTAGCCTCTTTATGGTGATATACATCCCCAATCCATGTTATTTTAAGGATTGCTCTAAGTGGAACTTGGGATCCTCCTGCCTCAGCCTTCAGGAGACCTGTGACTAAAGGCAGGAGCTACGGTGCCATTTTAAGTTTTCTACAGCTTGAGATCTTTTCAAATAGTGAGACAACTTTGAAAATAACATTGCTCGGTTTTGCTGTCGTGCCTGGCCATCGGTGTGCAGAGGAGGAGCTGGGCAGATCTGGGGTGCCTTCATCGGCCTCTCTGTGTGTCTGGAGGACTGTGGATATCTCCGCCCAGACTGTTGGAGTCCCTCCAGGCTTCCAGGTGCAGTGAAGGGGAGAGTTGGGTTTGAGGCCTCTACATCCACCTCCCCATCCCGGTTGCACTTGGAGAACTGCTGAGCTCCCGACGGGTGGGCAGGCCCACACTATCCCCGGAGCCCAGCCTGTTTTGCTGCCATGCCTAGCCATCACTGTACAGAGGAGGAGCTGGGCAGATCTGGGGTGCCTGCATCGGCCTCTCCATGTGTCTGGAGGACTGTGGATATCTCTGCAATCAGGGAGGGATCACAGGTTCTTGAGGCACCGCAGCCTGTGGAGAGTACCCTGACCTGGCTGCGATTGAAGAGGTGTGGAGCTTCCAAGGGGCAGGTGGGCGCACAGTGTCCCTGAGGCCCAGCTTGTCTGGAACTGCAGAGTTCTGAGCAGGCAAAGGAGGGCCACTGGTTCTGCAGGCCCAATGGCTTGGGGTAGCGTGGTGGCAGAGTCTCAGTAGCTGCAAACATAGAAGGGGATTTTCAACAGATACTGAGGAAGCTTTCAAATAACACTTGAAATACAGAAATATAGGAAAATGACAAAACGAAAGACCAAATTACAACCTCAAACCTCCAGCCCATCTCAAGAAACCCTAGGAGCAATGTATATAGAAGAAAATATATCCCATCCACCTCATATATCAGACACAATAGCTACTGAAATTGACAAGCAACTCCAGGAAGCTTTAAAGAAATTCAAACTCGAAATAATCTCCCAGATAAAAGAAGAAATGATAAAAGAAATGAAAGAGATTCTACATATATCTAAAGAAAATACAGATAAAAAATTGGAGGAACTAAACAAAAAGATAGAATCCCTAGACGAGCAATATAAGAAACAAACAAAATACATAATGCAGATGCACAGAGATACACAGGAAATAAAAAACTCCACTGAAAGTTGTAAAAACCGCCTCAATGAGAGTGAAAATAGAATTTCAGACCTTGAAGACAGGATTTCAGCTAGTGAACAGGAAAGGAAAGATCTTTTAAAAATAACAAGGAATCAGGAAACAACAATTCAACAACTGCAAGATGATGCAAAGAAAAATAACATAAAAATGATAGGGATTAATGAAAAAGAAGGAGACAATATAAAGGATGTCAAGAGGATATTTAGAGAAGTAATAGCTGAAAATTTCCCAAGCATGAGCTCAGAAACTGACATCAGGATCAGTGAAGCATATAGAACTCCAAATAGTCATAACCAAAATAAAACTACACCCAGACATATAATAATCACCATCCCAGAAATCCAACACAAGAATAGATTATTAAAAGCTGTCAGAGAGAAAAGACAGATCACTTATAAAGGAAAACCTATCAGAATCACAGCAGACTTCTCAGCACAAACGATAATGCCAAGAAGAGCATGGAGTGAAGTATTTCAGACCCTAAAGCAAAATGATTTCTAACCTAGACTGATATATCCTGCAAAACTATCATTCAAAATAGATGGTGAAATACGATACTTCCATGACAAAGAACAGCTGAAGAACTTCATGAACAACAAACCAACCCTGCAAAAAATATTGAAAGACAGTTTAGATACACAAAGGAAAAAACCACTAAGCAAAGCAAATAATTAAACAGAACAGAAAGATAAAGATGCAACAGCAGAGAGATAACATATCAACAATAAACCAGCATTTAACAGTAATAACCATTAATGTAAATGGTCTCAATGCACCAATCAAAAGAAACAGACTAGCAGAATGGATCAAGAAACAAAATCCAACCATATGCTGTTTACAGAAAACCCATCTAACCCAGAAGGATACTCACAGACTGAAAGTCAAAGGATGGAAAACAATTCTTCATGCAGCAGGAATCCAAAAAAAGGCAGGAGTAGCCATTCTGTTTGCAGACAATGTGAACTTTAAACCAACAATGACCATAAAGGACAAAGAAGGTCATTACATACTCGTAAGGGGAAAACTCCAAGAGGAAGAGATAACTATCTTAAATATATACGCACCCAACTCCAGAGCACCCAGTTATATAAAACAACTATTAACAAAAATGAAAACTCAAATTATCAGTAGCACAAATGTAACAGGAATCCTTAATACGCCATTGACACCAAGGGACAGATCAACCAGACAGAAAATGAGCAAAGAAATAAGAGAACTGAATCACACCTGTGAACAAATGGGTTTGATAGACATATACAGAATGTTCCACCCAACAACATCAGAATATGCATTCTTCTCAGCAGTACATGGATCATTTTTCTAAAATAGACCATATATTAGCTCACAGAACATATTTAAGCAAATGCAAAAGAGTTGAAATCATCCCTTGCATGTTATCGGATCTTAGCGCTCTGAAATTAGAAATTAATGATAAAATATAGTGCAAAAATCCCGCAAACACATGGAAACTGAATAACACACTCTTGAGTAATCAGTGGTTCACAGAAGAAATTAAAGAAGAAATTAAACAATTCCTAAAAGAAAATGAAAATGCAGATACAACTTAGCAGAATCTGTGGGATACAATGAAAGCCATCCTGAGAGGAAAATTTATTGCACTGAGTACCCACATCAGGAAAACAGAACGAATACAAATAAATAACTTGATGCTACACCACAAACAGCTAGAAAAAGTAGAGCAAGTCAAGCCCAAAGCCAAAAGAAGAGAGGAAATTATAAAAATCAGAGCAGAAATCAATGCAATAGAGACTAAGAAAACAATCCAAAAAATCAACTAATCAAAGAGTTGGTTCTTTGAAAGAATAAATAAAATTGATAAGCCCCTAGCCAACCTTATTTAAAAAAGGGAAGAAAAAGCTCAAATTCATGCAATAAGAAATGAAAAAGGAGAAATCACTACAGACCCAATAGAAATACAGAAGATCATCAACACCTATTTTGAAAACCTCTATTCCCAAAAATTTGATAACACAGAAGAAATAGACAGTTTCTTAGAAGCATATGAAGTACCAAAGCTAGATCAAGAGGATGTAAAACTGTTGAATAACCCAATCTCCGCTAATGAAATTGAAAATGTAATTAAGTTCTTACCCACCAAGAAGAGCCCAGGCCCAGATGGATTCACTGCAGAATTCTACAAGAAATACAAAGAAGACCTAATGCCGACACTACTCAAACTATTCAATGAAATTGAAAGGGAAGCAATCCTTCCAAAGTCATTCCTGGAAGCAAATATTACTCTAGTACCAAAACCTGAGAAAGTCCCAACTATAAAAGAGAACTATAGACCGATCTCCCTAATGAACACAGATGCAAAAATCCTCAATAAAATATTGGCAAATAGGATGCAGCAAATCATCAAGAAGATTATACACCATGACCAAGTGGGATTCATCCCAGGAATGCAAGGATGGTTCAACATACGCAAATCAATAAATGTAATCCACCATATCAATAAAGCCAAAAATAAGAATCACATGATCATTTCTATAGATGCAGAAAAAGCCTTCAATAAGGTCAAACATTCATTCATGATAAGAACTTTACAGAAAATTGGAATAAATGGTCTTTACCTCAATATAATAAAGGTCATTTATGACAAACCAACAGCCAGCATCATACTAAATGGCCAAAAATTGAAAGCCTTTACTTTAAAATTGGGCACAAGACAAGGATGTCCTTTATCACCACTCCTATTTAATATAGTACTGGCAGTACTAGCCAGAACAATTAGGCAAGGAAGAGAAATAAAATGAGTAAAGATTTGAAAAGAAGAAGTTAAATTATCATTGTTTGCAGATGACATGATACTCTACATAGAAGACCCCCTAAACTCAATTCAAAGACTCTTAGATACAATAAACAAATTCAGTAATGTGGCTGGATACAAAATCAATACTCAGAAATCAATAGCATTCCTATACACTAACAACAAAATCACAGAGAGGGAAATAAGAGAAACTGGACTATTCATATTAGCAAGTAAAAAAATGAAATATTTAGGAATTACTCTTATGAAAGAAGTGAAAGACTTACACAGTGAAAATTATAACACACTGAAAAAGGAAATTGAAGATGATCTCAGAAAATGGAAAAACATCCCTTGCTCATGGATAGGAAGAACAAACATTGTGAAAATGGGCATTCTCCCAAAACCATTATACAGATTCAATACAATCCCAATAAAAATACTGTCAAACTACCTTATAGATCTAGAGATATCACTCCTAAAATTCATCTGGAACCAGAAGAGACCTAGATTAGCAAAGGCAATTCTAAGCAGCAAAGGCAACGCAGGAGGCATCACAATCCCTGACTTGAAGTTATACTACAAAGCAACAGTAATAAAATCAACATGGTATTATAATAAAAACAGAGCCGAAGATCAATGGAATAGATTAGAAGATACAACCGCAACTACAAACACACTCAACCACCTTGTCTTTGATAAAGGAGCCAAGCAGGTTCACTGGAAGAACAACAGTCTCTGTAATAAATGGTGCTGGAAAAACTGGATCTCCATTTGCCGAAAACTAAAGCTAGACCCATGTCTATCACCATGTACTAAATTAAAATCTAAATGGGTCAAAGATCTGAATATTAAAACAGAAACACTAAATCTATTGGAAGACAAATTGGGTAGAAACATTGGAGACATAGGAGTAGGTAAAGAATTCATGAACAGGACTCAAACCGCACAGGAAATACTTCCCAGAATCAATAACTGGGACCACTTCTTATTAAAAAGTTTCTGCATGTCAAAAGAAATCTCCAGCATAGTGAAAAGAAAATCCACACACTGGGAAAAGATTTTAGTGAACTCTCTCTCAGACAAGGGACTCTTGTCTCAAACTTATAAAGAATTAAAAAACTCAGACCTTCAAAATTCAAAGATCCAATCCAAAAATGGGCATCTGAGATGAATACGCAATTCTCAGATGAAGAAATGCAAATGGCAAATAAATACATGAAAAAATGCTCATCATCATTGGTCATTAGAGAAATGCAAATTAAAACCACACTGAGATTCCATCTCACTCCTGAAAGAATGGCCAGGATCTAGAAAACCGACAACAAATGCTGGAGAGGCTGTGGGGAAAAAGGAACTCTCCTGCACTGTTGGTGGGAGTATAGACTGGTACAGCCTTTGTGGAGATCTGTCTGGAGATTTCTCAAAAAGTTGGGATTGGAAATCCCATTTATTCCAGCTATTCCACTTCTAGGCATATTCCCAGAAGAACTGAAAGCATCATACCACAGTGATATATGTGCACCTATGTTTATAGCAGCACAATTTGTAATCGCCAGATCTTGGAAACAACCCAAGTGTCCATCAACTGAGGAATGGATAAAAAAGTTGTGGTATTTCTAGACAATGGAGTATTATTCAGCTATAAAGAATACTCACATTGAGATATTTATCAATAAATGGGCGCAGCTTGAGACCATACTCATAAGTGAAATAAATCAATCTCGCATGTTTGAATACCGAATAGTTTCCCTAGTGTAAGTAACGATTCAAATATATAAAAATATGTGGTAATCATGATTCCCCATTATGTGGCCTTGAAGCCTTATAAAGTTTTCACTCATTATATAGAAAGGCTTTATTCTGGGCTTCTTGATATGGAAATATTTGAAGCTATTGTATATGAAGTTTTATCCAAATATTTCAAGGAAAAATGCAGACACTATGGTAACTACTATTAAGTCGGGTTATATGGTGGTGAATTACTAGGTTGCTGAAACAGTCATGCTTTGACTTGTATTGTTATATTGTTATGTCCTGTTTTATCTCAATCTCCCCCTTATTCTTTAAAAAATTATTTAGTTATTTCTTATGTTTGTTTTAATTAAGTGGAAAAATTTAAAAAATTAGGATATATAATAGTAACTCTTTTTGATTTCCTATTAACTTGTTTTGAAGTCCTGTAATACTCCCACGATCTTGTTTTGACTGATTAGACTCTGTTCCATTCTGTATGATAGTATCAAGTTTGAGGGTATAGGCAACTACTTTGAAGGCAATAAGATACACTAAGATGCTTATTCTGGTTTGACTATTGTCTCCTTTGGAAGTCCTGTAATGTTTACAATGCCTAAGTTTTATTGGTCTTATTCTCTACTGTTTTGTCCAACTTTATAATATCTAATGAGATAGACAATTCTTTTTAAGGAAACAAGAGACAACATTGATAACCATTGTTGATAACCTTGTACTCTGTTCTACACCATGTGCTATGTCTATCCTTGGTTTTGACTGACAGCTTTGTTTTGCCATATTTGACTGTATTCTCTACCCCCCAAAAAAGTAATAAGAACTAAGGAGTAATAAAATCCAAAATGTGTAAATTTTGTTGTAAAAAAGAGAGGGGAAAAAAGAGCTCTAACAGATATAACAGCAAGTGTGTTTAGGGGTGTTAAATAGCTGACTATATCAATGTTTTTGGATCATTGAACACAGCTGTTTGCAGTCTCCCTGTTTGAATGTCCACTTTGTATTCTTTGATACTGTGATTTGAGCAACTGTTTTCAAGATGATAATATGTAATCTATTAACAGGTGATTTCTTACTGTTTTTTTTTTTTTTTTTTTTTTGTAGTTCTGTATTACGTGTACCCTTACCCGGCTTTGTTTTGTTTTGTGTTTTTCTCTTTTTCCTCTTAAATAAAAAAAAAAGAAAATAAATAAAAATGTTCCTTTAGTCCCCATTCTATCCATTTCCCTAAATTTAGAGGTAATCACTGCTTTAATTTCTATCACTGTAGTTAAGTTTGCCATTACCTAGAACTTCATGTAAATGCTATTACACAATTAATTTGGATATGGTTTCTTTGCCATAACTTAATGTTTTAGAAATCCAATTCTGTTACATATACTAATAGTGTGTTACTTTGAGTTACTGAGTATTTTTGTATTCAACACATTTTAAACATGATATAGACTAGGCCATTTGATAGGACTCTACTTTGTTATTTCTGGATTGGAGACAAGATAATACATAAAAATAAAAAATCATAAAAACAAGAAAATGCATGGAAATAATTGCTTCAGGACAGTGTCAAAATAAAATGGTAAAAAAAAACAGTGGCAAGGTGGAAACTGAAAAGTAAAAGAGAACAAAAGGAAAGCTTAGATACTTCTTTTACAGTTTTTATGAATTTATGTGAGGAAAGGTACATGAACGTCACAAAAGAAGTGGCGAAAATACCTGATGAAAAATAAATGCATGACATAGATGAATACAAAAAAAAAAAAAAAACAGCATGTGGTTTCTGATACCCAAAATTGTTTAAGTTCAAATATCTGGAAGAGTTATTTTTTTTTTTTAAAGAATGAACCAGAACCCTTTTCTATAGTAGTGCTAGGGACTGAACTTAGATCTTCATACACTAGGCAAGTACTCTACCCTTGAGCAATACTTGCAGCATTGCCTTTCTTTTTTTTTAACTTTGAAATGAGATCTGCATAAATTTCCTAGATGGGGCTGGAACTTGTCTCAGCCTCCTGAGTAGCCAGAATAAAGAATCAACAGTGTTTTATCTCTTTTTTCTTCTCCTCTGTCTTTGTCTCTGTCTCTGTCTCTCTCTCTCTGTCTTTTTTTCTTTCTTTCTGTGCTGAGTATCAAACCTAGGGTCTGCATAATGTACATATCATTAATCTTTATTCACAGACATTTAGCACGCTTTTTGTTGCACTTAAAGAACCTTGTTAAGGGCCTATGTCTCTTTTGTCCTATTACCTTTTTTATTCTCCCTGTATTCAATTTCCTTTATTGTTGTATCATTCTGCTTTTAATGTAAACTGTTATTTTTAGAATAGATTTTTTAAAATTTCAAAGATAGTATGGAGAGTTTTGTTACATACTATGAATACCTTATGTTAATATGTAATATTTTTCACAACTAATGGACCAATATTGACATATTATTATTAAATAGTGTTTAGAATTTATTCAGATTTTATCAGTTATTGTTCCTTGCAAACATCCTTTTCTGTGCTTCAAGATGTCATCTAGAACACAGCACGACATTTAGTAGTCATGACTCCTTAGGTTCCTCTTGGTTATGATAATTTTATAGAACTTTACTTAGTTTCTGATAACTTTGAATTATTGGTTACTTACAGAATATCCCTCAATTAGTGTTTGTTTGGTATCTGTCTCATAGTTGAACTGTGTTAATATGTTTTTGAAAGGAAGATCATACAGGCAACACATCATGCTCAATACATTGTATCAAGAATACATGCTATTATACATGTCTTAACACTGGTGATGTTCATTTGAGTAACTTGACAGATGTAGTCTTTTCAGGTTTCTCCATTTCTTCTAGTACTGGGATTGAACCTATTTGCACTTGTCAGGAAGGTGCTTATGCTATTGAGCTAAATCCCCAGCTAGGTTTCTCCATTTTGAATCATCTTTTGTTTCCATATCATAAGTTTTAGTAGGAATTCACTATCTGCATATCATTCTTTAGGAGGGGAGTGTTAGGCTTAACTTTCTTCAGGATGAATTATTTAAATAAGTGATTTGTGAAAACTTAATATTAAGGCTTCATTGAAGTCAGTAGAGCTTGAGTACTTTGCTACAAAAGAGAAACTTATGAGGACTGGAGGTTAGCACATGCTGGCTTTAATATATATATATAATCTCCATTCAGGCACAATCTGAACATGGGGTTATAAAATGCATGGAAACCTAAAATTGTCCTCTTCTGTATATGCATGTACCCATCCTAAATCATACATTAATATCTAGCAATCTTTTCAGCATAACTCTCAAAGATTAAGCTATGTCTGGGTAGAATGCTCATTATAAACTTCAATGTGTAGCAAGCTTCAGTTATATTTGAAGCTCTTTATTCAGTGATCATATGGGTACTTTTATTTAGTAATGGCTTTATTTAAAAAGCCAGACTGTTTTTTTCTCTCCCTTTTGTATTCATTCTTTTATATGATTTTCATTAAATCTATATGCTTTACGTGAATAGACATAGTTTGATATTAAATTGACAGGCTTCTGTCTTTAAAATTTTATCTGCTTTTGGGTTCAAGTAGATTCTCCTAGTATAATATTGTGAATATTTAGATGGGAAATTTATTATATTATTTATGATTTTTAAGTTGGAATATGACAACACAGGGAAAACACATGGCTTTACAGGGCATGGTGATATACAGTTTATGTAATTTCCAGATTTGGGTATAAAGTTCAGTTCTGACACAAATAAATGTCAAGGAATCTTTCTTCTTGTAGTCACAAAAACAGTTTTCACAGCTCCAGTTTTGCACAATTCTGAAAGCATTTAATTTTAAGGTAAAACACCCTCCATGTGCTACACAATTTCAGTTACAGTCTCAAGGAATGATCTCTTTGGATGGGTTTAAA
The DNA here is from genome assembly GCF_034190915.1 of Cavia porcellus. Lineage (NCBI taxonomy): Eukaryota > Metazoa > Chordata > Mammalia > Rodentia > Caviidae > Cavia > Cavia porcellus. The sequence goes on along the minus strand of NW_026947486.1, from coordinate 4,755,177 downwards.
TTACATGCTGTCTGGAACCAATTACTATGTCAGACCACAATGCTTTATTTAAGTGTACAGAATGTGAAGATGAGGAATGGAGGTTAGTCAATTGTTTTACCTGCTCTACAGAGACTGAGGTTAGAGAGAATTATTGGGCAAGCAAAATTCATACAGTTTTCAAATCTTATAGTTAGAGATTCCAACTGTAATCACATTTTCACTGGTACATTTACCATCCATGAAAACTATTTTTAAGAAACATTAGGCATGGTAGACATTTCCATGTAATCATTACTTCAACTAAAATCACCTGCATGTGTTTGTCATAATTATCTTAGAAACATTCACCAATGGACACATTCTGAATCTTGTTCAAATTCTTGAAAGCATTACTATTTTTTCCAAAATTCTATAGTTCCAATGTGCATATAATTCATTCAAACATTCTTCAGGCTTTGCAGACTAAGCAGGATTTTAATGTAGTTTCAACGTCACTCTGGGATGTCTGCCATGGCTTTTATGATTATCTTGGTATTCTGATACATGTAGTACAAATATCATGGGGCTCTTCTTAGGATTTTGTTCCTTCTCCATCTCTTTTCCTTTGAATCATCCAGAGTGGTCTAAATCCTTTACTATTTAGCAATGTCTAATTTTCATTTCCATAACTTCTAAAGGTTAATAATACAATGTAAAATTATTTCTATGTTGATATAATATTTTAAGCATGATTATCTTTTTTTCTATTTCTCACATTTAGAAGAAAGGATCTTCTACTTTCCATAAATACAGTAATATTTCTGCTCATGAATGTTTTTACTTGCGAACAAATCAATTTGCAAAGATATTCAGAACAATGTTGCTTCCACACAGAAACACCATGTCAGGTGACAAACATGATCAAGGCTATCTTTCCCACATCAAGACAAACAAAGCGATCATTCCAAAAATCATAAAAAAATTAAATTCGCTAGCCAAGGTACCGCTATATCTCATGCTCTGGAAAGAAACTGAAGGAAGACTAGCAACAGAAACTATCAATAATCTGGATGTTTGTGATTACAAAATGGTAATCATAGATCAGATAAAATAGTAACTAGTACAGTTTGAACAGTTTCACTTCCAAAACTGCTGTACTTTGGTCCAAAACTTTAGAGTTAAGTAAATGATTAACCCAGTGTTTATTGTGAGAGATTATAATACTTGAGGCTTTATTTCAGGCCTAAGGTTTCTATAATTTTGAGGATTTTGGAGAATCTGATCTAACAAAAATATGCTGTTAGATATCTGTCAGGATGGAGTGGTAACCCCTTCAGAATTGGATCATCCCATTAAAAAAACAAACATGTATTCACTTTTTCTCAGTTGCCTGAAATTTGGACAAGAACGATAAACTATGAATACCTTATTTTAGCCTAATACTTAACCCAACAAACTATTTCATTACGAAGCCTGGCTTGAGAATATGTAATGAAGTGTTTTCATATTGTTTTAAAACATAGATTTGTCTGTAAGAACTGAATCAAAATTCCTGAAATAATGAGGAAATATAATTCTTTATATTCCATGAATATTAAAGTCAGGGTAGGATTCCAATGGGGAGATATTATTGATTTCATGATTCAAAAATATATCTCTAATTTGTAGTCTCTACATTGCTCTTCTTAACACCAAATTCTATTCAAATATCTACTTGTGTGATCTATTCAAGTATCTACTTGTGATATTGTGGTGTGATTCAAGGACAACTTCTCCCAAAAATATGGGAAATTTTTAAAAAGCAGGTATTAAAAAGTCCATGGCAATTGGGAGGATTATTCTTATTTAGAACAACTTCTCCCAAAAATATGGGAAATAATTTATTCTAATCAGTGTAACATAGGCCACGTGACCTATCTGGATGAGAAGAATAATCAAGGGAAATATTGTGGTGTGATTCAAGGACAAGCAAGAATTCCCTGTGGAGCCAGAGATGGCGTAGATGCCTAGCCAAAATTGAGGCCCTGTTAGGAAAAGGAAAGTGTGATTTCAGTTTGTTTCTATTCTGTTTTGTTTTTTATCCTACTATCTCCTGATAATTTATTTACAACTCATGGGCATTTAATAGCAGTTCATGCCATTTAATACGTGAAAAGACTAATATTGAATATATATTAGAGAAGTAGTATGTACAAAGAGTTCATGAAATGCAGATATTCATTTTTATTGCAGATATTATTCATAACTTTCAGTAATAAAAATCTTTCCAAATTATTTGTTATATTTGGATTCATTTTCTGGCTCCAGAAATAAATAAAACCCCATTTTAATTTGTGCAATACGACTTCAAACACCAGAGATGTGCTGAGTCACTAATAAATAATTCATTTAGCCTGGAAACAGATAGATGAACTAATTTCTGAAAGCTGCAGACATTTACGTTTCCCCACAGCTTTCCTTTTTGAGATTAGCTAGAACAGAGGAATGCTGGTGTTTTATTAGGACAAGATGGGTATTCCCATTTAAATTTTCCGTAAGATGTCATGCTACATTACTAATATCATGCCTAGTTTCATATTATTTTGTGTCAAGAGACCTCAATTCTGATATACAGAAGTGCCAAAAATAGTTGTGGAAAACTGATATTTCCTTCAGACACAGCCACATTGCGAATTATCACATTTTGTTTGGGGATATGAAATTCAGGGTAATGGAATAATTCTTCTCGAAGTAATTTAAAAGCAAGTTTGGATTTATCTTACCCAAACCACTAATGTAGTTCAAGAATTTTTCTCTGATTTTGTCCTTATGCAGATTATAAGGAATCTTTGGGAACATTTATTTAATAATCTTCCTGCTCTATTTTCCAGTATCTCTGGATGAAAGAAATGAAATAATCTTTTCTTATATAAATGGAATTTAGGTTTACAGAAATAATAGTAGCCACATGGCTCTTGTTCATTTTAGTTAAAAGCTTATTGTAACTGTGTAATCAATAGATGTGCTTTCCTGATCTTGAATAACTTTTAAGAAGAGAGGCACAGAAGTTTGTTTTCACTGAGGTTTCAGAAATGCATATCATAAAATTTTTATTGTTCATGCAATTAGATTAAAAATACTTGAGCATTGGTCAAATGTGTCCCTATGTTAGCCTATTTTTCTATTTCAAACAATTTTCAGTTTCAAAGAATTAACTTATAAATGAAAATTAAATTTACATACAGAAAAATGAATAAATTATGTGTGTAATTTAATTATATATGATATATGCAGAAATGTAACATGTAAAATATATGCTCTGTACACACTTATGATCAAGATATAATTTTGCTTCCTTAACTCAATCATATCCAATCCCCAGGAAAGAAATCTTTCTTCTAATATCTTACTTCCCTTTCTTTTCTTTTCTTTTCTTTTCTTTTTTTTTTTTTTTTTTTTTTTTTTTTTTTAATTTGGCACGGTGTATTGAACTCAGGACCTTATGTTTGCCAGGGAGGTGCTTACATTGCTGAGCTAAATCCCCAGCCCTTATTCTTCTAATTTCTATCACTATAAATTAGATTGTATGTACTAGAATTTCAGTTAAATAAAATTGTAAAATATGTGCTTAGTGGGGCTGGGGATTTAGCTCAGCGGCATAAGTGCCTGCCTTGCAAGCAGGCAGTCATGAGTTCAATCCCTGGTACCGATAAAACGAAACAGACAAAAAAAAAAATTAAAAAAAAATATGTGCTTAGTGTCTCTCATCTTTTAGTCAACATTATGTCTATGACATTCATGCATGTTGGTGTGTGTATCAGTAGTTCATTATTTTTGTTACTAAATATTATTTATATGAACATACCACAGCTTATATACTATACTATATATCTATATTACTATATATTATGTACTATATTGTTATATAATATATATTATAGACATAGATTATTTGTAGTTCTTTTTTACTATTTTGAATAAATCAATTGTAATAATTCTCAAAAAAATCAGTTGAAATTTTTAAAAAGCAGGTATCAAAAAGTAGTATCATTTCCAAGTCATTTATTGTCATATTTATTTTCTAAAATAGGCATTCAAAGATATAAATTTTGCTCCAAGTATTGTTTTACTAGCATTCAATACATTCTTTTTTAAAAATTTTATTTAAAAGGAAAAAGAGAAAAAACAAAACAAAACAAAGCGGTGTAAGGGTACAAGTAATACAGAACTACAAAAAAAGTAAGAAATCACCAGTTAATAGATTACATATTATCATCTTAGAGATAGTTGCTAAAGTCACAGTATCAAAGCATACAAAGTGGACATTCAAACAGTGAGACTGCAAACAGTTGTGTTCAGTGATCCAACCAAAAACATTAATATGGTCAGCTATTTAACATCCATAAACACACTTGCTGTTGTATCTTTTAGAGCACTTTTTTTCCTTCTCTTTTTTACAAAAAAATTTACACATTTTGGGTTTTATTACTCCTTAGTTCTTATTACTTTTTTTGAGGGAGAGAATAAAGTCAAATATGGCAAAACAAAGCTGTCAGCCAAAACCAAGGATAGACATACCACATGATGTAAAAACAGAGTACAAGGTTATCAACAATGGTTACAATAATGTCTCTTGTTTCCATAAAAAGAATTGTCTATCTCATTAGGTATTATAAAGTTGAACAAAACAGTGGAGAACAAGACCAATAAAACTTAAGAATTGTAACATTACAGGACTTCCAAAGCAGACAATAGTCAAACCAGAATGGGCATCTTAGTGAATCTTATTGCCTTCAAAGGAGTTGCCTATACCCTCAAACTTGGTACCATCATACAGAATGGAAAAGAGTCTAATAAGTCAAAACAAGATAGTGGGAGAATTACAGAACTTCAAAACAAGTTAATAGGAAATCAAAAAAGTTACTATTTTATATCCTGCTAAGTTTTTTTAAATTTTCAGCTTAATTAAAAAAACATAAAAAATAATTCAATAATTTTTTAATGAATAAGGGAGACATTGAGATAAAAGAGGACATAACAATATAACAATACAAGTCAAAGCATGACTGTTTCAGCAACCTAGTGCTTCACCACCAAATAACCCGACTTAATAGTAGTTCCCATAGTGTTTGTCTTTTTCCTTGAAATATTTGAATAAAACTTCATATACTATAGCTTCAAATATTTCCCTATCAAGAAGTCCAGAATAAAGCCTTTCCAATAAATAAGTGAAAACTTTGTAAGGGTTCAAGGCCACATAATGGGGAATCATGATTACCACATATTTTTATATATTTGAATCATTACTTACATTAGGGAAACTATTCGGTATTCACACATGTGAGATTGATTTATTTCACTTATGAGTATGATCCCAAGCTGTGCCCATTTATTGATAAATATCTCAATGTGATCCTTCTTTATGGCTGAGTAATACTCCATTGTATAGAAATACCACAGCTTTTTTATCCATTCCTCAGCTGATGGACACTTGGGTTGTTTCCAAGATCTGGCAATTACAAATTGTGCTGCTATAAACATAGGTGCACATATATCACTGTGGTATGATGCTTTCAGTTCTTCTGGGAATATGCCTAGAAGTGGAATAGCTGGAATATATGGGACTTCCAATCCCAGCTTTTTGAGAAGTCTCCAGACTGACCTCCACAATGGTTGTACCAGTCTACACTCCCACCAACAGTGTAGGACAGTTCTTTTTTCCCACAGCCTATCCAGCATTTGTTGTTGGTTTTCTTGATCCTGGCCATTCGTTCAGGAGTGAGATGGTATCTCAGTGTGGTTTTAATTTGCATTTCTCTAATGACCAATGATGATGAGCATTTTTTCATGTATTTATTTGCCATTTGCATTTCTTCATCTGAGAAGTGCGTATTCATCTCAGATGCCCATTTTTGGATTGGATCTTTGAATTTTGGAGGTCTGAGTTTTTTTAATTCTTTATATGTTTTAGACAAGAGTCCCTTGTCTGAGAGAGAGTTCACTAAAATCTTTTTCCAGTTTGTGGGTTTTCTTTTCACTATGCTGGAGATTTCTTTTGACATGCAGAAACTTTTTAATAAGAAGTGGTCCCAGTTATTGATTCTGGGAAGTATTTCCCATGTGGTTTGAGTCCTGTTCATGAATTCTCTACCTACTCCTATGTCTTTAAGGTTTCTACCCAATTTGTCTTCCAATAGATTTAGTGTTTCTGTTTTAATATTCAGATTTTTGACCCATTTAGATTTTAATTTAGTACATGGTGATAGACAATGGGTCTAGCTTTAGTTTTCGGCAAATGGAGAGCCAGTTTTTCCAGCATCATTTATTAAAGAGACTGTTGTTCTTCCAGTGAACCTGCTTGGCTCCTTTATCAAAGATAAGGTGATTGAGTGTGTTTGTAGTTGTGGTTGTATCTTCTAATCTATTCCACTGATCTTCGGCTCTGTTTTTATTATAATACCATGTTGATTTTATTACTGTTGCTTTGTAGTATAACTTCAAGTCAGGGATTGTGATGCCTCCTGCGTTGCCTTTGCTGCTTAGAATTGCCTTTGCTAATCTAGGTCTCTTCTGGTTCCAGATGAATTTTAGGAGTGATATCTCTAGATCTATAAGGTAGTTTGACAGTATTTTTATTGGGATTGTATTGAATCTGTATAATGGTTTTGGGAGAATGCCCATTTTCACAATGTTTGTTCTTCCTATCCATGAGCAAGGGATGTTTTTCCATTTTCTGAGATCATCTTCAATTTCCTTTTTCAGTGTGTTATAATTTTCACTGTGTAAGTCTTTCACTTCTTTCATAAGAGTAATTCCTAAATATTTCATTTTTTTACTTGCTAATATGAATAGTCCAGTTTCTCTTATTTCCCTCTCTGTGATTTTGTTGTTAGTGTATAGGAATGCTATTGATTTCTGAGTATTGATTTTGTATCCAGCCACATTACTGAATTTGTTTATTGTATCTAAGAGTCTTTGAATTGAGTTTAGGGGGTCTTCTATGTAGAGTATCATGTCATCTGCAAACAATGATAATTTAACTTCTTCTTTTCAAATCTTTACTCATTTTATTTCTCTTCCTTGCCTAATTGTTCTGGCTAGTACTGCCAGTACTATATTAAATAGGAGTGGTGATAAAGGACATCCTTGTCTTGTGCCCAATTTTAAAGTAAAGGCTTTCAATTTTTGGCCATTTAGTATGATGCTGGCTGTTGGTTTGTCATAAATGACCTTTATTATATTGAGGTAAAGACCATTTATTCCAATTTTCTGTAAAGTTCTTATCATGAATGAATGTTTGACCTTATTGAAGGCTTTTTCTGCATCTATAGAAATGATCATGTGATTCTTATTTTTGGCTTTATTGATATGGTGGATTACATTTATTGATTTGCGTATGTTGAACCATCCTTGCATTCCTGGGATGAATCCCACTTGGTCATGGTGTATAATCTTCTTGATGATTTGCTGCATCCTATTTGCCAATATTTTATTGAGGATTTTTGCATCTGTGTTCATTAGGGAGATCGGTCTATAGTTCTCTTTTATAGTTGGGACTTTCTCAGGTTTTGGTACTAGAGTAATATTTGCTTCCAGGAATGACTTTGGAAGGATTGCTTCCCTTTCAATTTCATTGAATAGTTTGAGTAGTGTCGGCATTAGGTCTTCTTTGTATTTCTTGTAGAATTCTTCAGTGAATCAATCTGGGCCTCAGCTCTTCCTTGTAGGTAAGGACTTAATTACATTTTCAATTTCATTAACAGAGATTGGGTTATTCAACAGTTTTACATCCTCTTGAACAAGCTTTGTTACTTCATATGTTTATAAGAATCTGTCTATTTCTTCTGTGTTATCAAACCTTTGAGAGTAGAGGTTTTCGAAATAGGTGTTGATGATCTTCTGTATTTCTATTGAGTCTGTAGTGATTTCACCTTTTTCATTTCTTATTGCATGAATTTGAGCTTTTTCTTCCCTTTTTTAAAATAAGGTTGGCTAGGGGCTTATTGATTTTATTTATTCTTTCAAAGAACCAACTCCTTGATTTGTTGATTCTTTGGATTGTTTTCTTAGTCTCTATTACATTGATTTCTGCTCTGATTTTTATAATTTCCTTCCTTATTTTGTCTTTGGGCTTGACTTGCTCTTCTTTTTCTAGCTGTTTGAGGTGTACCACAAGTTATTTATTTGTATTAGTTCTGATTTCCTGATGTGGGAGCTAAGTGCAATAAATTTTCCTCTGGGGACGGCTTTCATTGCATCCCACAAATTCCGGCATGTTGTATCTGCATTTTCATTTTCTTTTAGGTATTGTTTAATTTCTTCTTTAATTTCTTCTGTGAACCACTGATTACTCAAGAGTGTGTTATTCAGTTTCCATGTGTTTGTGGGATTTTTGCAGTATCTTTTATCGTTAATTTCTAATTTCAGAGTGCTATGATCTGATAACATGCAAGGGATGATTTCAACTCTTTTGCATTTGTTTAAATATGTTCTGTGAGCTAATATATGGTCTATTTTAGAGAATGATCCATGTACTGCTGAGAAGAATGCGTATTCTGATGTTGTTGGGTGGAACATTCTGTATATGTCTATCAAATCCATTTGTTCACAGGTGTGATTCAGTTCTGTTATTACTTTGCTCATTTTCTGTCTGGTTGATCTGTCCCTTGGTGTCAATGGCGTATTAAGGTCTCCTGTTACAATTGTGTTACTGATAATTTGGGTTTTTATTTTTGTTAATAGTTGTTTTATATAACTGTGTGCTCTGGAGTTTGGTGCATATATATTTAAGATAGTTATCTCTTCCTCTTGGAGTTTTCCCCTAACGTGTATGTAGTGAACTTCTTTGTCCTTTACAGTCATTGTTGGTTTAAAGTTCACATTGTGTGCAAACAAAATGGCTACTCCTGCCTTTTTTTGGATTTCTGTTGCATGAAGTATTGTTTTCCATCCTTTGACTTTCAGTCTGTGAGTATCCTTCTGGGTTAGATTGGTTTCCTGTAAAAATCATATGTTTGGATTTCATTTCTTGATCCATTCTGCTAGTCTGTTACTTTTGATTGGTGCATTGAGACCATTTACATTAATGGTTATTACTGCTAAATGCTGGTTTATTTTTGATATGTTATCTCTCTGCTCTTGTATCTTTATCTTTCTGTTCTGTTTAATTATCTGCTTTGCTTAGTGGTTTTTCCCTTTGTGCAATTAAATTGTGTTTCAATATTTTTTGCAGGGTTGGTTTGGTGTTCATGAAGTTCTTCAGCTGTTCTCTGTCATGGAAGTATCGTATTTCACCATCAATTTTGAATGATAGCTTTTCAGGATACATCAGTCCAGGTTGGAAATCATTTTGCTTTAGGGTCTGAAATACTTCACTCCATGCTCTTCTTGACTTTATTGTTTGTGCTGAGAAGTCTGCTGTGATTCTGATAGGTTTTCCTTTATAAGTGATCTGTCTTTTCTCTCTGACAGCTTTTAATAATCTAATCTTGTGTTGGATTTCTGGGATGGTTATTATTATATGTCTGGGTGTAGTTTTATTTTGGTTATGACTGTTTGGAGTTCTATAGGCTTCACTGATCCTGATGTTGGTTTCTGATCTCATGCTTGGGAAATTTTCAGCTATTACTTCTCTAAATATCCTCTTGACATCCTTTATGTTGTCTCCTTCTTTTTCATTAATCCCTATCATTCTTATGTTATTTTTCTTTGCATCATCTTGCAGTTGTTGAATTGTTGTTTCCTGATTGTTTGTTATTTTTAAAAGATCTTTCCTTTCCTGTTCACTAGCTGCAATCCTGTCTTCAAGTCTGAAATTCTATCTTTACTCTCATTGAGGCGGTTTTTACAACTTTCAGTGGAGTTTTTTATTTCCTGTATATCTCTGTGCATCTGCATTATGTATTCTGTTTGCTTCTTGTATTGCTTACCTAGGGATTCTATCTTTTTGTTTAGTTCCCCCAATTTTTTTAACTGTGTTTTCTTTAGATATATTCAGAATCTCTTTCATTTCTTTTATCATTTCTTCTTTTATCTGGGAGATTATTTCGAGTTTGAATTTCTTTAAAGCTTCCTGGAGTTGCTTGTCAATTTCAGTTGCTATTGTCTCCGATATATGAGGTGGATGGCATATATTTTCTTCTATATACATTGTTCCTAGGGTTTTTTGAGATGTGCTGGAGGTTTGAGGTTGCAATTTGGTCTTTTTTTGGTCATTTTCCTATATTTCTGTGTTTCAAGTGTTATTTGAAAGCTTCCTCAAGGTCTGTTGGAAATCCCCTTCTATGTTCGCACCTCCTGAGACTATGGCACCCCGTTACCCCAAGCCACTGGGCCTGTAGAACCAATGGCCCTCTTCTGCCTGTTTAGAACTCCATAGTTCCAGATAAGCTGGCTTCAGGGACACTGTGCACCCCCCTGCTTGTTGGAAGCTCCACAGTTCTCCAAGCGCAGCCAGGATGGGGAGGCGGATGTAGATCAGCATTCAATACATTCTTGACATGGTTTATTTTCATTAGAACCTAACCAACAAATATTTTGGGGACAGAAAGAGAAGTCAGTGCTATGATTATACCTGGTTGAGTAGCTCAGAAGCCTTTAGATCTGTTTTTCAGAAGGAGTTTAGAAAGGCAGATTAGAGAAGACCTAGAATGCTGTAAATAGAGACTTATTGGTGGCTCTGGTCAGAGGTCAAGTAATTAGAATGCTGATGGGAATAGAGATAATAAAGACTGTACAGGAGGTTTATTTGGAAATATATACTTCACTGGCCATTGGATTAGAAGTCATGTATATTACACTCTGCCAAAAAAAACTTTATATTTGCCCAAATCCTAGACATATCAAAGACTTTGAAGGAGGCTGAATTTAAATGTTATGGGCAAACTGCTGTAGTACAGCAAATTTCCAGACAGCCCAAAGTGAATGTGATAGGAATACTATTGGCTGCTTTAAGCCAGGTTTTTAGTGGGAATTTAGAGCAAAAGTGCATTAGAACAATGGAAAAAGCTTACGTTTTGTTCCCAAATGAACCACATGTAAAACTGGGACCAATACAGATGTGTTTAGTATCAAAGTGATAAGGAGTATGATGCTATGGTTAAGATGGATTATCAATTTCATTGGCCTGAGATTGACAGAGGGGAATAAAACAGCACATTTATGTCTGTATCTGGGTAGGTGATAGATGTGTAATCTTCCTATTGTTCCAATGCTATATTTGTCAACTACCATGAACTAAGCAGCATTGCTCTGTCATTATCTTCCACCATGATGTTTATCCCTTAAAGCTAGCCAAACATAGACAGAATCCTCTGAGACCAAGATGAATTAAAGTTTCTCTCCTATAAGTTGTGAATGTTGAGTACTATACTGCATTGATAAGAAAGATGACTAATACAGGATGAAAAAATTGTAAACTTTTTTTTAAAGTGAACCCATGGACCTCCTGCTGGCAAAGAATTACATAGGGAATTTGTTTCTTGGCATGCATTTTGTGATGCTTATACAGCGAGAAATTTAGAAGCTACTGCAGCCATGTTCAAAGAGGTATGGATTCTGTTCAAGCTGGCAGCAGACAGTGGCACTGTCCATGTGATACTACTTTTTCAGGTACATAGAATGCAAGAAATACGAAGTCATGAAGGTAGCCATTCATATTTCAAAGGAAGCCTAGAAATCCAAGGAGAGTGCCCTTGAGAGGGGAATGTGTGAAGTTGTGGAAATGAAACTGAAGGTGCAGTGGAGACCCCAGGAACCTGGGGAATGATTAGGTGTAAGGTTGAGAAGGCTTGTCTTATGCCAGTTAGTATTGAGTTTCAACTTGACAGGATTGAGAGACTACTGAGAGTGAATTGATACTGGGAACACTATATTTATCAGTGGATCAATCTACTGATATTTATAGCTGTATGTGCTATTAGGAATTAGGACCCAATTAGAATAGGTAGGTCACTGCCTTTGGAGATATATTTCCGCTGGTACTCTTCCTATGTGTTCTACTTCCCAGGCATCATGAAATGAGAAGCTTTGATCCACCATATCCTTCTACCATGATATTACTGTCATGGACCCTGTCTACCATGAACTGAACTGAAACTAGCCACAATAAATCTCTTATCCTTTCATTTGCAAGTGTCAGGTTTATTCCAGCATTAGGAGAGGTAACTAATTTACATATATTTGAGATTTCTATTTCCTTTTGCTCTAGAAATGAGTTTCTTCTAGTAATTTTCTTTTTAACCAGAAGAACTTTCTTTATCACATTTCAGAAATGAGGTCTGCTGGCAATAATTTCTCTTGTTTTTTGTTTATTTGCAAGTTTGTATGACTCTATTTGAATTTAAGGTGTAAATTATGAACAATAAAATTTTTCTTTCTTTTTGCACATTTCTGTTTACTTTTAGAAACACCTATAATCATATACCACTTTAATCAAGATATAAAACTTTGCTATAACTCAATTTATCTTCATACGTGACCCTGTAATATCAAACAGTTCTTCCACTCTAAGCCACCAGCAAATGTGGATCTATTTTCTTTTCCTATAATTTTGTCTTTTCCAGAGGATCACATAATCAAAATCATAATTTATGTAGCTTTCTGAGATTTATCAAAGTCTTTGCATGTTTCAGTAATTTTCATATCATTTATGTGTAAGATTCCTGGCTTATATAACCTAAATTTGAAGAACATATTAAACTTTTTCACAAAATTGGTGTGACATTTACCATTCACGCTAAGAATGCATTCCCAGTTGTTTCACATTCTTATCAGTGCTTTATAGATTTTTTTTGTCATTCTAATAGATGGGTAATAATATCTCATCGTGCTTTTAATTTAAACTTTTCTAATGATAAATGACATTCAGCATCTTTTCATACATGAACTTGCTATTTCACAAACTAATTAATTCCACAATTCTGGGAAAGATTGCCACAGTTATGCTTGCCACCCCATCTGGCATTTGGGAATGAAAGAAAAATTTACAAAAAAGTTTTTTTTTTCTTTTTTTTTTTTTTTTTTTTTTTTTTTTTGTAACCTGAACTGTTCACTAACTAAAGTATATATGGTCCAGGGTGTGTGTTCCTACTATATCTTGTTTTGGTAACTTTCAAAAAAGAAATACTACTTAAACAAACTTTAATTAGGCTCTGTGGAATCATCTTTCCAATTATCTTCAACTTTTTGATTTCTGTACACAAATTTTAGCATGATCCCTGATAAATAAGCTCCATATCATCCACCCTTGATATTTGATCATTTATAATGGCTTACCAAATTTCTTACCCATCTTTATTCCAAGGTGTAATAAAATAAACATATAATATAAATATATAATATATGTAATAAAGCTGACATGTTTTCAACAAAAAACCTATTAGGTGAATATAACCAGAATCTCTTCTCTCATAATGTTTCTGCTCAGCACCTAGCAATTTTCAATCCATCATTCACTCTGTTCTTTATAAATTCCCAGTTTTCATTTTGTGTTTAAAGTTGAGTTCAATCTACCATTCCTCCAAAAGCCCATTGCAGTAGTCCTTGCATCTATGTGGTAATCCTGAATAAAATCTATGGAACCGTATTTTAACAAGTATCATTTTCTTTTAACAAGTATCGTTTAACAAGTAACATTTTCTTTAATTGTTTTCATTTTTGACTTTGATTAATACATTATTGATATAAATTATTTTTCAGATTTATAACTTATGAATATATTTCATAGTCTTTGGTTCTTTTCATTGTTTTACAGGGCATTTTTAAGATGAAACATGTTAAATTTGATGAAGTTCAATTTACCAGTTTCCTTCTTCATGTTCCACACTTTAAAACCTTTTTCCAAGAAATCTTTGTATAACCCAGGGTCACAAACAAGAAAGAATCTTGTTTCTTCTATTACTCCTCTTGGTCTCAGGATATTTTCACTGGGAATAAAATTTTGAATTGATGAGTTTTGTTTTTTCTTCCAGAATTTTAAAGACACTGCCACATAATATTCTGGCAGCTTTTGTTCCTTGTAAGGAGTCAATTGTCATTTGTCTTCTCTTCACTTTTTCCACAGGGAGACTCTCTTACTTTGTTACAGCCTAAAAGTGCCTCCAAACAGAAAGTTTGGCTGAAAAATGGCTCACCACATGTGTTTTTATTCAAAGTTTTGTTTGTCTGGAAACATTTGCCTCTAATAATCTGCCCAGAGTTGCAGTAGTTCATAATAAGCGTGCATGTCTGATACATGTTATTTCATAATTTTAGCATATCTATTTTTGCTTTAAATTCTTCCAACTACAGAGCAGTCAATAATACATTTTAGATACTATGAGAATGTGTTTATTATTATAAAAATCCATTTGCAACTCCTAATGAATATGTCATTTTATAGGTTTATCTTGAAGGAGAAAATAGAGGTATAGAAATTATTCAAAAGTTTTTAACTGGTGCTGTGTCTCAAATGCATTAAGGTTTGCAGAAACATGAGCTGAAAATTCTATAATTAATGCATGATTTCAAACTTCATTGCTGCTCTGCATGGTTTCTACTATCTCCAATTGCAAGACTTACTCATTCCCTACAGTAATAATTCCAGATTTGTATGTGCACAATTATTGCTATAAATCCATGAGGAAATATAATTGAACACCTCCATAGCAATCTTACTCTGGGCAAAGTCAACCAAAATGCATATTCTGACTTACATGAACTGATCAATCAGGATCACCAAAATGCATATTCTGACTTACATGAACTGATCAATCAGGATCATCTTTAAATTCAAAACTGCTAAGAAGTAGAATGTACTTACTCACCATTGGCTTGAAATGTTGATGTTGTTGCGCTCCAGAAGTGGCTTTAGTTTTTGAACAACTGTTTAAATTTGGAAAGCAAAAGACCTGATTGACCATACTGACAATGATTGCAAAGGAATTAACATCTGTATTTATGGATTTAGTCATTAAAAGAGTAATCAAGAAACTCATTTATTCCAGGTCATGTGTGTTACTCATGGAGCAAGGCACAAACACATGTAAGTCTTATTTTTCATCCATGAGGAGTACACAAATTAGCCTAGGAGAAAGATACATTAACCAATTTTGTGAGTGTAGTTTAATTGCAGTACAGTGTGTGTGTGTGTGTGTGTGTGTGTGTGTGTGTGTGTGTGTGGCTGTGGGTATGTGTGTGAGAGACAAGGTGGAGGAGGTTGAGTTTTGGGGATTTAAGGACAAAATTTCTGTATCTATGCTGGTGGTAAAGCTAATAATTCTATTTGATGAAATCTCTTAGCATCAACGTTTTAGACTATAGTATTGACTATGTCAGTTGCACTGAGGTCCTGGAACCTGAAGCTACAAATCTCTTTTATAGCTGGAACCAATCTAAATTTTGATCAGTGAGCTCCTCTATGTTCTGTAAGTCAGTGATTATGAAAATTTCCTTGCTTATACTCAAATTTGAACAAATGCATACAGGGGCAGAGACATGATGTAGAAGTTGCCATATAACAAGGATATGTGGCTTGTAATGAGATTGGTGAAGCAGGTTGAGTTAAATTTGCCAGGTACTTTCTTAAACAAACCTGAGGATAAGACCAGAAATATCCAAGGCAAAGGCATAACATAGGCATCAAGGCAAGGTTTGCAGCAGACATTCCAGCAAGTTTTAAATGGAGGCTGTCTTATTTAGTGTGACAGTAAGGGATAATAGAAGTTTGATGTGGCAGCAGCAAAGGGAGGGAAACTCATGTTTAATAGGAATTATGCAACATTGTCAGTATGAATGTCAACATTTTGAAATTTATAAAATTATTATGTCCAAAGGGAATACTTCCAATCCCCACAGCTATATCACAGTTTTAATAGAAGCAGGTATTCCACTCTCAGAGCCTGTTTCTAGAGAAAACACAAATTATGTGGAAGACTCCACTTGCTTCTCAGAATAGGGACAAAATGTTAAGGAAATACAAGGCCACACATTTTCAATGCAAGGATTGTATCATCACTTTAGGGGTTTGAAAGAAAGCACTTAGTTTCTCAAATTACTGTACAGAGTATTTTTCAAAATGAAAATCATTATAAAACCAAGTACACTCAGAGAGTTCTTGAAGTACTTGGCAATCATTTTGAAGTTCTTTATTAAGCTCACTAAACTCAAAATACTCTGATGAAAAACAAAAAGAGTTTTTGAATTATTTGAGGCGGATAGAGTGATTACTTCAGATGATTTGCTTATAGCTTTCTTCTCTACTATATTAAAAGACTTGCTCATATACTTGCATGAATTATTTGGTTTTAGCAAAATACTTTCACTAAAGTCCTTTCATCAAATGTATAAACTCCTCAAATATGTGGGCAATGTTGTTGACAGTATCCCTCTAAGTTTTGATATCCTTTTATATGTTATATGAGGAAATATTGAGTAAAAGAATATAAATCTATTCTGATGACATAGACGTAAACATAAAAATTAAAACATTCATTATAACATAATGTAAACAGAGTATTTAGAAATGACCTTAATATCCATAGTTAACAAATTAAATATGTGACAATTGCTTAACGGCCTCTGATACAGTTATATGAAGCCATACAAATAAAATGATTTAATGACATGTAAACATGTCTGTAGTATAATATTAATTTTTATAAAATTAGGAAATAAACCATTATTTTACAACCATAATGATTAGTATTAGGTTAGTCACATTTACAATATCATCTTAACTTCTGTTTAAAGTTCATGCAGAGGCTGGGGAAAACAGATACTCTTCAATAGTACTAGTGGAAGTGCAAAATATTAGAAATAATTTCAAATAGGGGAGGATTTGGGAACACTTAATAAAACTCCATATTCACTTACATAAAATTGCACCTTATACATACAAACATACCTACTGACAGTATGAAATACACATGATCAAGCCTATTTACATAAGCATTATTTATCATTACAAAATATTGAAAACTATCTACATATCCAAGTTTAGAGGCAAGTGGAATAAACTCTGTTACATAGATATAAATGAGTATTACACAACTATATAAAATGATAGAGAAGATCTCTGTGAATTGATATGGAAGTCCCAAATTATAGTCACCTTGGAACTATGATGATACATAATACTGAGATTTAGGTCTCGGATATCATTTCTCATGAAGGAGTCGGGACACTTGAAGGAATATTTCTAGGATTGGAACAGGTACAGTATAAAACTGGAATGTCTAATTATGCTAGAAAATAAGAAAGAATTTAAAAATTCAGTGAGTCAGTTTGTAGGAACATAGTTTGCTGGGACTTTTGCTGGAAAGATACAGGACCATTTGAGCATCAAAATAATAAAGAACTGTAATGAGCCATTGGCAAAGCATGAATTCATGAGTCTGCAAGTACAAGAAAGTTAATGGGAGAGTGGTAGAGCTCTTTCTCACAGTAGAATGCTGATGACTAATATATATGTGAAGATGACATGGAAATTTGAAATCATTATCTTACAACCTTAATGATTAATATTAGATTAGTCACAAATCATCAGTGGATACTAAATCTAAAAGAAAAATTAGATGGGAATCAGGATATTCTCATGTCTTTGAAGTTTCTTCACATTTTGCTTGCTACTCTCAAAAGATGGAAAAGAATAATGATATATTTGAGAAGTTAGAGAAATTTTAACACGGAAACAAAAATTAAAATTATTAATGAAGGACATATAGCCATTGTTGCATAATATATGATATCCTGAGAAGACTGCTAGCTAGAATCTAGTCGTGAGCAATTACATGATAAACCCCTGATGAGAAATTAGTCTTTTAAAAATATGCGTACATATGATTGCTTATAATGTTATACATGATAACCCTAAAAGTGATATAACTGAAATGTTCATTAGTAGTGCATAAATAAGTGCTATATCCCATGCTACTTAGCAAATTTAAAAAATAAACAAACCATTGAAATACTCAATTACCTGAATTAACCTGAAAGGCTTTTTTTTTTTTAATGAAAGAAGCTAGATGTGAAGGAGTATATTCTATATAATTCCATTGATATAGAAATTGCAAAGAAGTAAAATTAGATTGTGAAAATAAGAAACAATTGAATGTTGTATGGGACAGAGATAGTGGTAGGGACTGGATATAAATACTAATGAAGAAACTGTTCTGGCTGAGGTGAAAGAAATGCTTTGTTCCTTCACTGGGTAGTGGTATATTAGTGTATATTCTTGATAAAATGTATGTCATTTTTAACATAAAATTAATGCATCATATTTTATCTAAATTATGTATCAAAATATTTACTTCAAAAAGTGAAAAGAGCCATGTATTTAACCCCAGCACTATGAGAAGTGAGGCATAATTGCAAGTTGGAACCTAGTTTAGGTAAAATAGTAGCTTAGTGAGACCCTGTTTCAGAATAAACAATTTTTTAAAAAGATTAGGAATGTAATTCAGTGTAAATGCCATTGGTCCAATTCCAGTACTGTAACATACATATATACCTACATAGATACATGCATACATACATACATACATACATGGTGAAATGAATTCAAGCACACTGGTGCATACCTTTATGGGAGCACTGAGAGATCACAAGTTTGAGATCAGTTTGTCAACTTAGTAAGACCTCGTCTCAAAATGAATACTGAGGATGTAGATCAGTAGGAGATACAGCATCCCTGGGTTCAATCCTTAGTACTATCTCCCCCAAAAATGTGAAACAAATGTATGTTTTAAAGAATCGGAAGAAGGTACAAAATCATCACCTAATTGAATAATTGTTTTTTAAATATTTTAAATTGTGATTATTTTGATTTTTATTGATAATAATTGTGTATGTTTGTGGTGTGCAACATGTTTGTGGTATGGATAAGTAAATATAATTAACAAAATTATTATTTAATACACATGTACTTTTTTTGTGATGAGAACCCTTAAAATGTACACTCAGAAATTTTCAAGCATACAATACATTTCTATCAACTGTATTTATCAAGTTTTACAATGGAGCTCTCCTTTTTCAAGGAAATCTTATATTATTGATCATCCTATGTATCTCTGGCCCAAGTTTTTGGTAACCACTATGGTAACATGCCTGATTTTGCAAATGGCAGACTTCTTTCTTTTTTGACAATATGGTTTTTTTTTCACTTTTATACTTTCCTGAATTTAACATTTTGTTTGAGACAACTTCATTTCTTTAAATGAGTTTGTTTATGTTTATATATATTTTATTGTGCAGATGGCACTAATTTGTACATTTCAGATTCTTCTTGAACAGGTGTGATATACTGGAAAAAAATCACTGAATTAAGAGACTTGTTCTTATTCTAATCATTCTACTTATTCCTGTATATGTTATGAAATCAACTTGCTTTATATGAGTTGACTTTTTTAATACGTCAAAAATAGTATTGCAGTACATTAGTTCAAATTTTCATGATCTGTTTTATATCTGGTTACAGGTATTATTGGAATACTCTTAAATTTATATCTTAAAATATTAAAATGCATCTTCATATTTAAAATTGTTACTTTTTCCCTATAGCCTATAACATACATATCTATAGGTCAGTTTAAAGGGTCTTCCAAGTCCTTCTCAAAAAGTATAACACATATTAACTGTTACTAATCGTTATAGATTTAAAAACTATGGGTTAACTTAATGCCAGATGAATGAAATCAGCAGAGCACTGAGCATAGATGTTCCATCTGAGGAAAATTGCCAGCATAAATAGAAATGTGGAGAAGGAGAAGAGAGGTGTTGAGGCATTGAAGTACTTTGGGTTTCTCCTACGTGTAGCTGTTCAAGCCATTGGCTCTCCTGGAGAAGCTCTGGTCCTCACTTTGAGCATTGCTTCCTAACTCCGGAGAGTAAAATGTGTGCCACTTGATCTACAGGATGAACTCATCACACTGGCTTCCTGGCATGTACTCCAATGTGCTTATGATAGGAGGAGGTCAGGGCCTCAGTGTTGCTGAAGATGGCTGTGGTGCTTTTCAGGGCAGCCTTGGCCTTTATTATAAGCATGACTTCTCAGATCCTGCATAGAACCTTCAACCTATCAGCACAACTCCTTCAACCCACTGGCATAGACTTTCTAGCTTCCACCTCTGACCTTTGTGCCTTCCCATCATGGATCCATAAAGGAGAGGTGAGAGTCCTTCTTTTGGACTCTAGACCTCCAGTTGGACTAGTCAGAGGCATTGTAATGGGTTCTAGATTTTCATCTGGACTCATAAAGGACATTGCTGTGGGATTCAGGCCCTTGGCTGAATATCCTATGTCTTTAGTCTTGTGGATAGATTTCCTGCACTTTCTTGAGTTAACTCTGGGTGAACATCATAAACAATA
Source organism: Cavia porcellus (assembly GCF_034190915.1). NCBI lineage: Eukaryota > Metazoa > Chordata > Mammalia > Rodentia > Caviidae > Cavia > Cavia porcellus. The sequence goes on along the minus strand of NW_026947486.1, from coordinate 4,734,894 downwards.
TTATAAATTCCATGTCTTGATTCTAATTGTTCTCTTCATAATCCATGAGTATAACACGGATACATTATACTGACAACTGACATTTCTTATTAAGGAAAATGTAGTGTTTCTTTAATAATTTCTGTGAATGCTGAAAATATTGACAACTTCTGTCGAGGACAATAATAACATTCACTTGTATAATAACATAAGCAACCACTTCTTCCCTAGTGGAAAATTCATAGACTATAAAAGGTACATATAAAGAAAGAAAGAAAAAGCTTTATTGTGTGAAATTGGCTTTTTGCTTCCTCTGATTACATGATAATTCAATCAGAAATCTGGTTCTTAGTAATATATTTTCTCTGCCTTTTTATTTGTTTATCATTTTGTGCATTGCTGCAAAATGCATTAAAACTGAATGCTGACATAAAAAAACCTGAGCTCTTGTCCTGTGGCAAAAATGAGCTTTCTGGAGGCAGATGTCATTTTTATTTTTGAGCCCTTCAAATGTAGATTCTTCTATTGGTCTGCAGTTCTTTCTTCAAGACGTGCTTTTCACTTCAAATGCAGTAATGCTTTTTAAGAGGTAAAAAAGAATGAAAAGAAGCTTTTTCCATCCTCATCATCATCCATATCATATAGGTGTATTGATGTCACAAAATAATGGAGGAAATTTCTAAACTGGATCTAGCAGTATTTTTTATTACGTAAAAAAGTATTTTTGTTAGAATTTTTGTATTTTCATGAAGAATTAAATAAATTTGACAGTTTTCTAGATACTAAGTCTTCAAAAGTATTTATCTTTCACAATTCTGATGAAAAATCTTACCTTAGTATAAGGTTCACATATATTTATGCATGTGTACACACACAGAATTCCACATACAGCTAGATGTGGTGGCACATGCCCATAATCCCAGCACTTAGGAGGCTGAAGCAGAAAGATCACTGCAAGTAAAGGGCCAGCCTAGGCTAAAAAGTGAGTTCAAAGCCAGCCTGAACTGCACAGAAAAACCTTGTCTCAAAATACATAAATAAATAAATGAGAGAAAGAGAGACAGAAAGAGTGCAACAGTGAGTGTTGACAGAGAAACACATACATTCAAATATCAAAAGAAGGAACCAGGAAGAATATAGTTCAGTATTTTGTTCTTTGTTTTCACAATGAGTATAGGACTCTGGAATCTCATTTAAGAAACAGGAAGTGACTTAATCAGCCTAACTCCTAATGGGAATACATTTTGGGAAATGTGCGTTCAACTGTGATCTTTGCCTTCAACAATTTACAAATGACTTTAATATGCCTGAGAGTTTTCCATAATGGCAGTTTGTGATGACATTGTTCAGTATAAGAAAATGAAAGCATCTGGTACTGTTGTGTATGTTTCAGATCATAAAAGACTGTATATCCTGATTCCACAGTATCCAGAGAATCTCAATTAACTCTCCAAAATTGGAAAACAAATACTTTGAAGGATTTTTTTCTCCTTGAAAATGAGATATAATATTTAAGACTTTGAAATTTATTTCACTTCTAGAGATTCCTGTAATTTTGGAAAGCTTGAGTGAGAGCATTATTGAGGCAAAAACAAAACAACATGGTGATTTGAGCTATAAACAGTTATGTTTTTCCTACTTTCTCTTTTAGTGAAACACAGATGTCACATTTGGATAGACCTTCTGTGGTAATGTGTTTGAGAATAAACGCTGGCAGTTTCATTGAATCTAATTTACCTACTTTTGATTAGTAATGTTTAACATTTTTGATACCAGAAGGAATCATAGAAGGAAGCAGTCATTTAGTCAGTCATTTCATAGAATAGGAAGGAAAATTTCTTAAATTGAGGTCTATGCTTAAGTTTATTCTAAGACCTCCCAACAGATTTCTTACTGAGTCTCCGCCCTTCAACTTAGTTGAGGAAGTAAACTAATGCGTGTTTAGCATTGTCTTTTAAAAGCCTGAAAATCCACAGGAGATACTGATTATTGGTAAATTATTTAAAGACAATGCAAAAAGAAAAAAAATAGTGTTGGTATTTCAACATCAGTTCTTGACAGAGTTCAACATGTAGCTGTAGCTCAACATTTCATACACAGAATTAAAATAGGATAACAGCAGCTGGCTGATTATTTCTAGGTCAGAAAGTTGACAGAAATGGTTAAGGAAACAAAAGGAGATAGCAGGAACAAAGAGAAAGTCTGAGTAAGAATGTAGAAAATAGACTTACTCATTTGTGGCTCCATACTTAGAGACATCCAATACAAACAAATAAATCCATATACTTAAAGATGCTCGTGGACATGTGCAGGAGTGGTTGAAAATCACTGATTTAAATTGTATATGATGTTTTAGCGTATGCATATTTAGGAGAAATTTTTAACCTGAAAGTATTTCATTTGTTAGAACATATTTTTCTTCACTCAAAGAATTTTGGGGCAGATAACAGAGCAATAACACGTTAAGGTATGTTCATAAATGATCAGAATGACTGGCACATTATACAAACTCAATATATGTTAAGCTCTCATTCTTCATCAATTATATCTACATTTTTACACACACACACACACACACAAAACACACACACACACACACACACACACACACACACAGAGTACCTAGATGACATTTAGGAAGCATAACTTTTACAAAGAAATGTGGAATTATCTGACTTTTCATTACTATCTGAATGACAACTGACCGTTTCCCACAATGAAAAATTCCTGATTTGAATTTGGTAGTAATATCTAAGATATATTTATTTGTAATTACAAAAAGTGTAAGCAACATCATTTCTCATTCCACTTAAATTTTTGTACTGTACTTGCTTTTTTCACAGCAAAATATAATGTAAATAAAATACATTTCATGGCTATATTGATGAGTCTGTCAGACCCTGGTAGCTCACACTGTGTGCAACAAATACTGTTGTATTTCTTTTGAAAATTTAAAGTGCTGTAAGCATGATTTACAGTTTGGGGACTGCGGTGATAAGAATCAAAGGTTGACAAGCCAAGTATCCAAATCAAAAATAATAAGAGATGATAGTATTTAAAAGGGAAATTACTACATAAATCTACCAAATCCTTTCTTTAAAATATAAATATTTGATTTGCACAACAAAATCTCTTATTTTTTTTTTCAATTTTCCAAAGCACGTTAATGGAAAGTGTGTGATATTACTTAAATTAATCATTTTAAACTCTCCAATATTTCACTAAGCATTATACACTCATGATTACAAATACATTCTGATAAAAAAAGTCAAGGAAGAGACATGAATTCACATTACTATGGATTTAAACATTTTTTGCACATTTAATTAAAACAGTACTAGCACCAATAACAATAGTTCCTGAGACCAATATCCTGAGATAATATAGTGGCTTTGTCAGTTTATCTCACACTTATGAGTATTGAGATATTTGGCAATAAAAAATTCACACCTCTGCATTCCTTTTACAATGGATTATTACAGAATTAGAAAACTGAAAATGCTACTTTTTTATAAAATAAAATGAACAGCAGAAAGTGCATAAAATAATGTATCAATAAAATTTTAGGGAGAGAAAATCAATTGTCATTAAGATACTTTGTAATAAATCTTATTGTAGTGACCTTGTTTGGATGCTAAGTACTGCAAAAAAGGGAAGCCAATCAAAACCTCATGAATGATTAATACATTTCATACAAAGCCCCATAAATCCTTAGAGTATATTTGCTAAGGTATTGCAGTGGTAAAAAAGCAAACAAATGATAAAGCTTAAGTAAGGAGTTTCAGAAAAGGAGTTCTTAAAAGAGACACATGTAGTTAATTTCTTAGTTTCTGTTAACTTTATAACTGAGGTACTGATGCCACAATACATTATAGAAGGACAAAAATGACATTCAGTTTCTAGGTTGAAAGTGTGAAAACTGTAGGTTATGCAGTAAATTTTATTATTGAATAATCCTGTAAGAGGATTATATATTCTGATCTGCTGATGGTAGGTTTAGTCTCATGATTTGCTTTGACAAAATGATGTCTGTTATGTTTTAGCATAGACTTAAGAGTGAATGTGTGGCTTAATATATAATTTTTTTCTGTGGATCTAACAGCAGGACAGAGCAACAGCTTAGCCTTGATGAGCATGAGGAATGATTGAGTTTCTGAGATACTGAATTCTTTTCCACTGCAACATAGAAATAACCTGTTCTGATTGAGGTACATTATTGACTATTAATATTAGCACAAATTAAATTTGTTGAAATGGCTAAAGAGGAAAAAGAAGTAATTAATCAGGTGAGAGGCAGACCATGAAAATGGAGAAATAAAGAATGAAACCTTAGTAATAACCTGATGACTATATAATGTATAATATGGGTCTATGCCATATAATTAAAGTCCTCATGATTATTCTGGAATAAGTACTTTCATATATTTTCTTTGAGCTCAGGTAGTTTCAGTCACTTTATTATAGGCATACATGTAGTCAAGGATAGACTCAAAATACATTGCATTCAAAAATATGTCAATGTCACCTGAACATAGAGTGCTCAACATAGTGGCTACATGTGACAGCTGCTCAGATTTCCATTAAAGAGAGGTCGTGACGTGGGGAAAGTAATTAACTGAAAGCCTCTAAATTCAGTACACTTTAAATACAGGCTTCAGAGTAGGTATTTAAGTTTATGATTCACTCTTTCCAAGAAGCACACAGTTAATTAGTAAGCATAATAGGAAAATTTGGGTCTGGCCATTTATGCCTAATGCAGTGTCCCATGTCTGGGTGATCCCTATGATGGAGTTCTCTATTGTACTGTGAGGTCTTTCACAGAGCTGCACTATGCTCTGATGTTTTTCCTCTCCCTTCCCTCTATTTTCTATCTTATCTAAAAAATTTCTTGGTTTAATACTTCTGATACTTTATATCTTATGTAATACAGATTTCACATGATAGCAAAAATTATTTAAAAATTTTTTAAAACAACAAAAACCTTTTTTAGGACTACTGGATTAAGTGTCAGCATTGTCAAATTATGATGAACTCCAAATATGAGAAAGAGCAAAAATATAGAGCCAATGATAAGAATGAAAGGCATCAGTGGGTAGAAAAAATAGTAAGATGGGACACCAAGAGACTGTTTCTAAACTGACTTACCAGGATTCTTACTGAGAGTGGGCCAAAGTGATCAGTTAGATATCAAGAGTATAGCTATTCTCACTAAACTGGTTTAAAATTATCCTTGATAAAACTGAGCTAGGCAGGGCAAAGAAAGGCCTAAATATGAGGTCTAGTAAAAAAAGAGGGCTTTAGTTCTGAACTCTACCCAGTCAGCTGCAAAGCCAAGGTGCCACAGTATGAGGGTGCATGATGACTAGTCATGTGGGTCCTAGAGGTTCTGAATTCCACCCAGCCATGAGCAGGACTCCAGTAACATACACTGGGAGTGCATCACTTCTAGCTGCATGGGTCCTGGAGGATCCAATCTCTGCTCAGAACAGTGTCTCAACACAATTCTTTTAGGGAGCACCCAACAAGCTGCAATGTTCCCAGAGGTACTGAGCCCTACCCAGCCCAGAGACCCATAGAAGTATATCAAGGAGTGACTAAACTAGAACAAACCTGGGAGACACTGAAATGGAAGACACTGGAAATTTCACAACTGAAATTTCCAAAATGACAGCAATTGAAATAAAGAAACAACTGCACAACACTATAGAAGAAATCGGATAAGAATTAAACTCAGGTAAAAAAAGAAATGATACAAATTATGAAATTGATATTGATTGTATCTAAAGAAAATGTAGACAAAAATAGAGGAACATAAGAAAATGATGGAAACCTTGAAAGTACAACAAAAGACAGAATTAGGATGCATGAAACAGATTCAAAGAGAATTTCAGGAAAATAAAAAAATTCCATTAAAAGCTGGAAAAACTGTTTCAAGGAAACTGAAAAGAGACACTCAGACCTTGATGACAGGATAGAAGGTTATGATCACAAAATAAAAGATCCCTTAAAAATGACAAGGAACCAGGAAACAATAATTCAACAGCTGCAAGATGATGCAAATAGAAACAACACAAGATTGATAGATGTCTAAAACAAAACAGTGATCAACACAATTGATATAGAAGAGTATCTACAGAAATAATAGCAGAAAATTTTCCAAACATGGGAAGATGAAGTGATACACAGAAAAGTGAGACATATAGACATCCAATTAGCCATAACCAAAATAAATACTCACCCAGACATAATAATTAGGATATCTGAAATCTAGTACAAGAACGGAATACTAAAATCTCTCAGAGAAAAGAAACAGATTGCCTATAAAGGAAAGCCAATCAGAATCAAATTAAAAATGATCAAAAGAGATAAAAATGTCACTGCATACTTGTTAGAAGAAAACTTGAAGAGGAAGAGATTAAAGTCATAAATATATATGCACCACATATGGGAGCACCCAACTATGTAAGCAAATTCTTAATAAACATGAAAACTCAAATAAGCAATAACACAGTTATAATGGGAAACCTTAACACTCCATTGTCACAAAGAGACAGATCAAACAAACAAAAAATCATCAAACAAATAATAGAACTGAATTAAATGTGAGAACTAATGGACCTAGTAAATGTGTACAGAGTGTAATACCCAACAACTCTACAATACACATTCCTCTTGGTTGCAAAAGGATCGTTCTCTAAAATAGATCATATAACGTTCCACAGAACATGATTAAGTAAATGCAAAGGAATTGAAATTATCCCACTATCCAACCACAAAACAATAATACTGGAAATTAATTTTAAAAGCCCACTAGAACCCATAAAAAATAGAAATTCAGTAATAGTCACCTAAACAACCAATGAGTCACAGAAGAAAATAAAAGAAGAAATTAAATAATAACTACAATTGAATGAAATTTCAAATACAAGTTACAGGAATTTGTTAGATACAATGAAAGCAGCCCTCAGAAGGAAATTTATAGCAGTAAATGCCCACACCAGGTAAATGGAATTAACGCAAATAAACCAAATAAATCTGTACATAAAACTTCTAGGAAAATAAGAAATAGTCAAGCCCAAAGTTCAGATAAGGAAAGAAATTACAAAGAACAGAACAGAAAACAATGCAATTGAAACTAAGAAAAAGATATGAAGAATTAATGAATTGAAGAGTTGATTCTTTGAAAGGATAACATTGATAAATCCCTAGCCAATCTTATCAAAAAGAGGAAAGTAAAAACTCAAATCCACACAATAAGAAATGAAAATGGTGAAATCACTACAGACCCTGGAGAAATACAGAAAATTATCAATACCTTCTTTGAAAACTTTACTCTCTTAGATTTGATAACATAGAAGAAATGGACAGAATCCTAGAAACGTATGAATTACCAAAGCTGGACCAACAAGATGTAAAACTGTTGAATAACCCAATTTCAGTTAATGAAATTTAAAATATGAATAGAACCTTAACAACAAAGTACCCTCAAACCAGAACCAGAGAAAGAGCCAACAAATAAAAGAGCATTAAAGGCCAAACTTTTTAATAAAAATACATGCAAAAATCTTCAACAAAATATTGGCAAATAAAATGCAACAAACCATGAAGAAGAATATACATTATTATCAAGTGTGATTCATACCAGGAATGAAGCAGTGGTTCAACACATGCAAATCAATAAACATAATATACCATATCAAGAGAACCAGAGACAAGAATCATATAATCATCTCTGTAGATGCATAAAAAGTTGTTGACAGAATCAAAATGCATTTATAATTAAAAAATCAACCCTACGGAAAATCATGATAGATGTTCTCTAACTCAATCTGATAAAAGCTATATGAAATAAACCAACAGGCAACATCTTACTAAATGGACAAAAAATGAAAACTTTCAACTTAAAATCAGCAATTAGACAAGAATATCCATTATCACTACTCCCTTTCACTATAGTGCTGGATACATTAGCCAGAGAATTTTGACAAGAGAGAGAAATAAAAGGAATAATAAAAAGAAAGGGAGAAGTTACATTGTCATTATTTGCAGGTGGCATGATAGTCTACACAGAAGATACTCAAAACTCCATTGAAAGAATTATAGATCTAGCATCTTAGCTCTGTAATACAGCTTGATACAAAATCAACACTCAAATATCAATAATATTCCTGTAAACAAACAATAAACTCACTGAGAGACAAAGAGGGGAAACTACACATTTCACAATACCATGCAAGAAAATAAAATACTTAAGAATCAGTGCATCAAAGGAAGTGAAACATATATTCAGTGAAAATTATAATACTCTGAAAAAAGAAATTATTGCTCTCTCTTTTCTAATTTATCTAGCTAATGTGTGTGGCACTATATTGAGGAAATCAGAAAATGGAAAGACATTGTTTGTTCATGGAAAGGAAGAGAAACCGTGAAAATGGCCACTCTCCCAAAATTGTTATACAGATTTAATGCAATTCCAATCAAAATACCACTAACATACCTTACAGATCTATATAAACCATTCCTAAAATTCATCTGGAAACAAAAGAGACCTAGAATAGCAAAGATAATTCTGGGCAACAAAGGCATTTCAGTTCCTGACTTGAAATTATACTAAAAAATTACTGTGATAAAATCAGCATGGAACTAGTAGCAAAAAAATACAGACCTGGAGATGAGTGAATAGATTCGAAGATAGAACCACAAGTAAAATCACACTTAGCCACCTTATCTTCAACAAAGGGCCAAACATGTTCACTTGAAGAAAGATATCCTCTTTAATATGTGGTGCTGCAAAAACTGGCTTTCCATATGCCAAAAACTAAAACTAGATACATGTATATCATTGTGCACTACACTAAAGTCAAAATTAATCAAAGATCTAAATATTAGAACAGAAATACTAAATCAGCTGGAAGATATTTTAAGTAGAAGGCTTGAAGACAGAAATACACAGAGGATTCTTGAACAAAAATCAAACTGCATGGAAAATACTGCATGGGATATCATCTTATTAACAATTCTTTGCATGTCAGAAGAAATCTCAAACACAGTAAAAAAAATCATGAATTGGAGCAAAAATACTTAGCCAACTCTCCTTCAGACCCAGGACTTCTATCTAGAACATATAAACAATTAAACAAGAACAGGGCCCCAAATTAAAAAACCTGATCCAAATACGGGCATCTTAGATGAATACACACTTCTCCAATAAAAATATAAGTGGCAAGTAAATACAAGAAAAAATGTTCAGCATCATTGGTAATTCAAGAAATGCAAATTAAAACAGCACTGAAATTCCATCTCATTCCAGAAACAATGGCCAAGATCAAGAAATCAGTCGGTAACAAATACTAGACAGCTGTGGGGAAAAATGAACTCTTCTGTGAGAATGTAGACTGGTGCAACCACTGTGGAGATTAGTGTGGAGATTCCCCCCAAAATTAGAATTAGAAGTCCCATTTTCTCAATTATCCTGCTTTTGTGCATTTTCCTAGAAGAATTGAAAGCATCATATCACATTGATATATGTGCACAAATTTTTATAGTAGTACAATTTATAATAGTCAAATATTAGAAGTAACCCACATACCCATCAATTGAGGAATCGATAAAAAAGATGTATAATTTTTATAGAATGGAATACTACTCAGCTATAAAGAAAGATTACATCAAGGCTTTTATAGATAAATGCATGTGACTTGAGACCATACTCAGAAGTGAAATAAATCAAACTCACATGTGTATTGTTTCCATAGTGTAAGAAACTGGAAGAGCAAATACAATTCAAAGTCTACAATAAATATTGTATAAGAAACTGGATAAGAAACTGCTTAATGTGTAAAAGTAACTGTAAAAGCAGAAATAAGGAAAGAAGAAAGGGAAAAAGAAAAAAAATACAATTTTTTATATATATTCATAAAATAGCTAAGATGACTATGATACTAATTCTATTAGTTCTTGGACAAGAATAGTTAATACTCATATGATTACATCAAATTCACTTGCCTATATCTGGTAATATAACCAACACTTTTGAAAATAACATTATGCATTATAACAGTCATTGTTAAATTCCTATCATGTTGTATTGAAAGCCTATATTGTTACTGTTTTCAGTTAGTTGTATTTTTTTGTCTCGGTTGCTGTTTTTTTCTTGTCTGCATTTTTTTCTCTTTTAACTAAAGAACTAAAGAGGGCTCAAAAATTTGTTTAAAATTTAATTAAATGGAAATCTATCTTTGTAAATAAGGAGAAGAAGAGGGTAGAGGAATGGGAAGGGGAAAAAGATAAATCAAGTTATAACATGTTCAGGTATAAATTCCCTATGATGAGTGTGATCACTGCATATACCTAAATATTACCAATAAAATTAATTAAATTTGAAAAAGAGAAAATAGCCTTTGTGATAGCCCAGGAAATCTTACACTTTTTTTCTTCCATTTTGGTCATTTACTTCCTGAGCCTCTGAACTAATACAATAAGTCAGTAGGGAAATTTGAGTAATAGTGTATTCTGTGGCAAAACATATGGGCCTTCATACCTAGATTTTATAAATTTTCCATTTGAATAAAAAAAGGCAGAGGTTTGAGTGTTGACAAAATGCTGCTGTCTATGGGCTGTTATTTCCTTTTCTTAATTACTACAGATAATTTTTGTGAATTATATTATCAAATGATCATTTAAATTTGAAATTAGGTTAGATGATGATGATGATGATGATGATGATGATGATGATGATAATTATGATAATAGAAGCTCAGGTAAAGTGACTTGTGCAAGGTAATTCTTTCAGTAAATGTCCCAGGTGAGATGTAAGAAAAGGTCATATACTAAATTTTTATTATTTACTCATAGTCAAAATTCAGCTTGTAAATTAGTGTTATATATATTTGCTGAGTATGAGTTAAAGTGTGTAATATTTGGATTCTGTTTTATGGTGGTTAATATTTCAAAAATACAATATGTGCTATATATACTACATGATGAGCATAGAACTTATTCACACTCTTCTAATACTTTTACCAAGGTGTTTGGGAATAAAACCTGTTGCACTCCATTTGTGTATAAATCTCTTTAGTTAAGGAATCCTGGGGCTAGCAGAAATCTGAAAAGTGTACAACAAAATAAGAATCTTAAAAAGATAATTTGCTATGGATTCAATTTATATTCAGAAAATTATTTCGTTTCTTCTGGAGACTGAGATTGTGACTTTCTGTTTCTAGATTGGTTTAGGAACTGATTATGCTGGATAATTTCTACTTACATATTTTCTCTCTTTACCTGTTCTAGACATTAGTGAAAATCACAGAGATTTCATGATTATGTGAAGTAATTTGAATAAGGAAAAAGCAAGCTGAGAGAGATCAATGCTTATCATCTGACTGACATTTCCTGGTTTCTCATCCATACCTAATCTGTAATTGTAAGCCATGCAACATGTTACCAGTGTATGGCCTTGCCCTGATAGAAAATTGGATCACTTCTTTATTCCTTTATTTTGTGAAATGAATGTTGAACATTATACGGTATATTACTGCTGTGACTGCATCCCTCAGATATCTTTTTATCATATACATATATAACTTAGTGTTCCTTTGGTATGACTTCATTTCCAACAACCAGTGACTTGGGCTTTTGTCTGCACATGCCCCCCACTAATAGTGTCTAAGGATTTATTCCCTTTTAACTGGTAGGACATCAGGTTAAAGTCTTAGAATCCACAAGAATTTCCCTAAGGTCACATCCTTGCCTGATTTCCTCGTGTTGCTTTCCCTGTTCCCCATCTATTTTACTGGGCAGCTCCACCCCTCTTCAGAAGTAATTTCCTCAGTAGTAATTTCTTAATAAATCACATGCACAGGACTGCTCATCTCAGATACATTTATAACCTAAGAAAAACACCTCCCAAACCTAAGGCACTATGTTTAACAATGAGAATGACTGTTGCTTTCAAAGAGGCAATTGAATAATCACAGTATTGTTTGGTATAATTTAGCTAGTGTATATTATGTAATACTACTGAAAAGAGAGTGAGTATCATTAGAATTCTCTGCAGAGAATTTAACATTTAAGAAAATTCTTGAATGATAACTGAATAAATTGGTATTCACCAGGATGAAATGAAGGGCATTTTAGGGAAAGGGAGCATGCTTTGTTTTAATAATAGTTTTCCTGGAAATTGTTTTTTGCAGTTTTCATTTTATTCTGGAGCCAAAGTTTAATAAAGACATATGGAAGATTTCCCCTGTGAAAACTAAAAAGGGAGGATCCTTCTCTGAACTATACAAAAACCTTTCCTAGTATCTAATTCAGAATTTAATACAGATTATTGGATAGACAAGTTTTTGGGTAATTGAGCCCAGAGAAGAATGAATTCTGGCTTTTTTTTATGTTTCTCCCATGCTTCCAAAGCTTAAATTAGTTAAGCGATCTGCATATAGAAGAATGAAATGTTCTTATTTTTAATGTAAAATTTAATAAAGGTAGCATTTAATGAATCTCACTGAACATCATTAAGTCCCTATTCTGTTTGAGGCACTTGCTGTGTTCTGATTATGAACTGCAGTCATTAGGAGCTTGAGATTTATAATTGGTAATTTAATATGCACTCAGCAGCCAATTGTGTGACTTTGAGGAAGTTACTTACCTCCATGAAATAAAAATAGTACATATTAAAGAGAATACTGTGAAGATTATATGAGTTAATTCTAGAAAATTTAAACTTTACACTTTGGCACATAGCTAGTGCTCAATAAGTATTATCTGTCCTGGTGTTATTGTTATGGCTGGGGTGGTTGTTTCCATTACTATATTCCTCACCAGAGTTCAGCCACAGGTTTTTTTTTTTTTTTTTTTTTTGCTGTGGCTGATTTATAATGTGTTTCATTCTTCTAAAGTATTAAGAAGAACAGATGCTCATAACATACTATTTATGAAAACTCTGACATTCCAATCTACTAAATGCTTTGTTTCCTCCTTCATCTAAAAAATGAAGAATTCTGAGTATTGATGAGAGAAATTCATGTATAATTTGTTGACTTCTCTTTATTGAATAACTTTGGAGATATTCAGTGTAACACAAATCATAACTGTCTGGTGAAAACATTTGCCCTAGCATACAAGGAATGGTAAATGCCTTTTATATAGTAAAAATCAAATTTAAAGTTATTCAGTCAAAAACTTGATATTGTACATTGCATCGGTCATTGTAAGCTGTCTTAATTACTTTTCTCATTGCTGACAAAAAGCACCCAATACCCAAAGTTAAAGGAGGAAAAGTTTATTCAGCTCACAGTTCATAGGGTTTCCAGTCCATAATCAGCTGTCTCTAAAGTGGGGTGGCATTTCAGAGGAGAAACAGTTAATGCTGAAAAGAGTTAGCAAAGTAACAAGGGACAACAACAGCTCTTTCTTTGCCTGATATCTTATCCAGCTACTTAGAGTGAGTAGCATTCACACACTTAATTCCAGTATCTTTGATCCTAGGATTGTACCATGAATCAATTCCAGCACACACATTGTAAATTCAGTCACCTCTGCAAAAGCCTCGCCTACAAATACAGGAACTTTTGAGGAGACATCTAAACATAAGTCATAACATTTCACCCCATCCTCCCAAACAGTCATGCACATCCTTTTATTCAAAATGAATTTAGCCTATCTTTATGAGTTGCCAAAGTCCTAAAAGTTTCAGCATTGCTGAAAAGTACAATTCAAAAGGCTCTTCTGAGATTTAAGGCAAATTCTTAATTGCAAAACTTTGTAAATATGAAAATAACAGTTAAGCAATTCCAACATTCACTGGCATAAGATAGACAATTCCACTCTAAAAGGTACAATTAGGAGAATTCAAAGGAATGGGAACAATGAAAATCCAAAATCCAGTAGGTCGAACTGCTAACTTAAATCTTGTAGTTCCATGTGCAGCATCTGAGTCAATGTTTGCCATGGTGTGAACTTCAAAAAGCTTGAGGGATCCACCCATATGGCACTTCTGGTGTTTGTAGCTCCCATGGTTTCTGTCTTGGATGAATTTTGCTTTCCCTTGTGCTTTTCCTCAAACAACTGACATTCTAAGATTCTCTAAATTTCTGGTGTCTCCCCTTCACCTTTGGCTTTATATTCACAGTTTCACACATTGCTCTCTCAGGAGCACACTGCAAGACCTCCCAAGCCTTTTTCTAATCTCTGCTTGGAAGCCTTACTGGCTAAAACAAGCACCAAGGATAATTCCAATGTTTGTTGCCAGGTGGAGCAGTAACCAGGCTTCCCTTCTCTCTTGGCTGTAGCAATCGATGTGTCCATGAACCAAATCCCATGAAACAACTTCCCTAGGCCACCTAGAGAATATGGTTCTCTAAGGCTTTCTTATCAAAGCAAAGTCTTTCACTTCTGCAATTTTGTGGCTACAAAGGTGGAGTCTTGCTGGTTTTTATAATGTTCTCAAGCCATGTTTCCTATTTTCCTCTTTGGAAACATTTGACTTTTTCTTTGACTCTTTTCAACAATCATTTTCCCCTCTGTTCCATCTTTGCAGGCTGCAAGTTTGCTGGAGTTTTCTTTCTGGCCTAACTCAAAATCTTGTAAACCATTCTACTGGGCTCTTTCTTCTTTTTTTCTCAACATAAATCTGGCTAAAAACTGCTAACAGTAGCCATGCTACCACCTCAACATTAAACTGTCTTGTAAATTGTTCTGTGAAATAGTCTGACACTCTTAACCATAGTCTAACAAAGTCTCTGAACACAAGCAAATTGCAGACAAACTTTCTGCCAAGCCATAACACACACCTGGAGTTCAATAACCAGTGTAGTCCTTCTTCCCAGCAGAATATTCCTGAACCTGGTCTTTACTTCCAGGATTTCTATCAGTTTTCTGTTCTTCTGAACTCTAGCTAGAATTTCCCATTAAGCACTGCCTAAGGTATTCCAGTTCCACAGTTCCACAGGCATTTCCAAACCTTTCCAAACACTTTCCATGAGTTACCTCCAAAGACTCCTGCACCACATGGTCAGGTAATTTGCATTTCGCAGGTATAGTAATGATCCCTCTTCTCTGGTACCAAATTCTGTCTTAGTTACTTCTCTTGTTATTGAAACAAAATACCTGAAACTCAAAGTTAAAGGAGGAAAGGTTTACTTATCTCACAGTTGTAGAAGTTTCATTCCAAGACAGAGTGGTATGGAAGACTTGCATTGCAGAGGAAAAACAGTTCATGGCATGCAAGAGGTGGCAAAACAACTAGGAATGACCACAGGTCTTTCTATGCTTATATCTTATCCAGGATACTTAGGGAGGGTAGAACTCATATAATAAATCCTACTTTCATTGATGGTAACATTGCACCATGAAGCATTTCCAGCACCACACATTCTAGATCAAGGCACCTCTGAAAAATTCCAATCTATTACCACATAAGCCTTTGGGGGACATCTAAAAACAAGCTATAATGAAATTAGATGTCTTCAAATTTGAAAATAGAACATAAAATTTCTGCACATTTAATTCCGTTCTGTAATTTTGAAAAATGGTCATTAGGTTTTGTTTTGTTTCAAATAGTATACTAGTTATAATTTTAAGATGTGTAATTTTTTTGAGACAAGAATTTCCCAAAACTGAAACCTTTCAAGTGTTTTCTGGTTAAAATGTGTAAGTTAGTAACTTGAAAGCAGAGAATCGCAATGATTATTTACTCAAGATTTTAATGTGAAATACATGAACCACACTTTTAAAAATTTTATTTGGTGTAATAATCATGCCTGTTCCAACTTCAACATAATCTACTGCATATAGTAATTAGAAGACAAAAATGGGAATTTCCTTGCATTTCTTTTTGCATTGTTATCTGTGTGTTTGCAGAATATAATTATTACACTTCTCATGATGAGTTGTTATATGCACATAATTTATCTTAATTTTTTGAATTTTATTTAAAGAGAAAAAAAGCAAAACAGAAAACGGGTAAAAATAATACCCAATTTCAAAAAAATAAAAAGTAAGAAATCACTATTTGATAAATTATATGTTGTCCTCTTAGAAATAGTTGTTCAAGTTACAAAATTAAAGCATACAGAGTGGACATTCAAACAGCAAGATTACAGACAGTTCTGTTCAAGGATCAAAAAAACCCCATGGTTATCAATCCTACACACTTAAAGATGCATGCACTCATATATCCTTTAGAGCACTTTCTTTTCCTCTGTTTTTTTTTACAATAGCAATTGCACATTTTGGGTTTTATTATTCCTATAGTTATTACTTTTGCACTAGAGACACAACGTGATATTTATAAATATGATTATTTTGTATTTCACTAAAGAAAATAGCCTCTATTGCCTCCATTTACCTGCTAAAGCCTCAAAATCATCCTTTTTATAGCTGAGTAATATTCCATTGTATAAAAATGCCACATCTTTTTCTTCCACTCTGTGGCTGGTGGGCATTTTGATTGTTTCCAAGATTTAGCTATTACAAATTGTACTGCTATAAACATAGGTGCACATATATCACCATGATATGACCTTTTCAGTTTTTCTAGAGGAGGGAAATAGCTGGATTGAATGGAACTTTCAATCCTAATCTTCTAATCTCCATACTAATTTCCATAGTGGCGGCAGTGGTCTACACTTCCACCACCAGTGGAACAGTGTTCCTTTTTCTTGTAGTCTCACCAAAATTTGTTATCAGTTTATTTCTTGATGGCAGCTATTCTTTCCAGAGTGGAAATCTTAATGCTGTTTTAATTTGCATTTCACAAATGACCAATAAGGGTGAACATTTCTTCATGTATTTTTTTTTTTTTTTTGCCATTTGCAATTCTTCATCTGAGAACTCTGTTCATCTCAGATGCCCATTTTTGGAGAGAGTCTTTCAATTTGGGGTTCTTGGTGTTTTTCAGTTCTTTATATGTTCTGGATATGTCCAGTATCTGAGGGGTAGGTGGCTAAAATTCCTTACCAGTCTATGGATTTTCTTTTCACTCTGTTGATTTCTTTTGAAGTGCAAAAACTTTTTAATAACATGAGATCCCAGTTGTTGATTCTTTGAAGTTTTTCCGTGCAGTTTGAAATTTGTTCATGAATTCTCTGCCTGCCCGTATGTCTCCAAGACTTCTACCTATTTTGTCTTCAAACAAATTTAGTTTTTCTGTATTAATATTTAGGTCTTTGATTCATTTAGATTTTAGTTTTGTGCATGGTGATAGGCATTTGTATAATTTCAGTCTTCAGCATGTGGAAAGCCAATTTTTACAACACCATTTATTAAAGACTCTACCCTTCTTCCAGTGAACATGTTTAGCCCCTTTGTCAAATAGAAGGTGTCTGAGTGTCTTTGTAGTTGCGTTTGTATCTTCTAATCTGTTCCATTGATTCTCAGGTCCATTTCTTTGCCACTACCATGCTGATTTTATCATTGTGGCTTTGTAGTATATTTTCAAGTCCAGAATTGAGATGCCTCCTGCCTTGCCTTTATTGCCCAGAATTGCCTTTGCTATTCTAGGTTTTTTCTGTACCCAAATGAAATTCAGGAGTGTTTTTATAGATCTGTGAGGCATGTTAATGATATTTTGATTGGGATTGCATTAAATATGTCTAAGAGTTTTGGTAGTATGGCCATTCTCACAAAGTTGGTTCTTCCTAGCCAAGAGCAAGGAATATCTTTCCATTTTATAACATCCTCTTCAATCTCCCTTTTTAGCATAGCGTCATTTTCAGCATATAGGTCTTTTATAGTCTTAGGTTGATTCCTGAGTATTACATTTTTTAGATGCTATTATGAAGGGCAATATTTCCATAATTTCTCACTTGGTGAGTTTTTTGTTTGTGTACAGGAATACCACTGATTTTTGAGCCCTGACTTTGTATCCAGCTATACTGCTGAATTTGTTTATTACCTCTAGTAGCCTTTTAATGGAGTTTTTTGGGTCTTCAATATATATACTGTCATGTCACCTGCAAATAATGTTAATTAAACTTATTGCTTTCATATCTTTATTTCTTTTATTTCTCTCTCTTGTCTGATTGCTCTGGCTAATATTTCTAGAACTATATTGAATAGGAGTGGTTATAGACATCATTGTCTTGTTCCTGATTTTACAGTGAAAGCTTTTAGTACTTGTCCATTTAGTATACAGCTGTTCGTTGGCTTGTCATAGATGGCCTTCATAAGATTGAGGTAGACATGGTGTATTCTGAGTTTCTGAAGGGTTTTTATCATGAACATGTATTGGACTTTATCAAAAATTTTTCTGCATTTATTGAGATGACCACGTGGTTTTTATTTTTGGTTCTGTTGGTGTGGTGTGCTACATTTACTGTTTTGCATATGTTAAACCATCCTTACATTCCTAGAATGAATCCTACTTGGTCAAGATGTTTAATCTTGATGATTTACTGCCTTCTATTTGCTAGTATTTTGTTGGGAATCTTTGCATCAATGTTCATTAGTGAAACTTTCCTATAGTTGTCCTTTTTGGTTGGGTCTTTCTGTGGTTTTGGTATCAGTAATACTTGCCTCTAGGAATGATTTAGGGAGGATTACTTCCTTTTCAATTTCATTGAAGAGTTTAAATAATATTTGCAACAAATAGTTTCAAAATTTTTTGTAGAATTCAGCTATGCAGCCATCAAGACCTGAGCTTTTCGTTGTTGGTATATTTTTAATTATGTTATCAATTTCAATAGCTGATATTGCATTGTTCAAAATTGCTATAGCTTCTTGGTTGAGCTTTTGTAGTTCATATATTTCTAGAAATCTTTCGATTTCCTCTGTGTTTTCCACTCTATGTGAGAAGAGATTTTGAAAGTGGGTATTCAGAATTCTTCGAATTTGCATGGGACCTGTAGTAATTTACCACTTTTCATTCCTTATTGCATGAATTTGGATTTTTTTCTTTCTTTTTTTACAAGGTTAGATAGAGGTATGTCAGGTTTTTTTTTTTTATTCTCCCAAAAAAACCCAGCTTTTTGACTCATTAATTCTTTGTATTTTTTTTTTTTGTTTCAATTGCACTGACTTTTGCTCTAATCTTTACAAGTTCTTCTCCTCTATGAGCTTTGGGCTTAACTTGCTCTTTTTCTAGAAGCTTTAGATGAAGCATTAGGTTGTTTATTTGTGCTTGTAAAGTTTTCTTAATATGACAATTTATTGCTATATATTTCCTGCTTAAGACTGCTTTCATTGCATCCTACAGATTATAGTACATTGTTTTTGCATTTTCATTGAATTGTAGGTTTTGCTTTGTTTCTTCTTTAATTTCATCTGTAGCCCACTGGTTGTTCAAAAAGGATGTTATTTAATTTCCTTGTATATGCAAGTTTTGCAATTTCTTTTGCCACTAATTTCCAATTTCAGTGGGCTATGGTCAGATATTATGCATGGGATAATTTCAATACCTTTGCATTTACTTAAGAATGTTTTATAGGTTATTATATGATCTATTTTGGAGAATGTCCCATGT
Organism: Cavia porcellus; assembly: GCF_034190915.1. NCBI lineage: Eukaryota > Metazoa > Chordata > Mammalia > Rodentia > Caviidae > Cavia > Cavia porcellus. The sequence goes on along the minus strand of NW_026947486.1, from coordinate 4,715,456 downwards.
GCAACTGAGAAGAATATATATTCTTCTGTGAAATAATTTGTAAATATCTACTAAGTCCATTTGCTCATACTTATGATTCAATTCTATTATTTCTTTGCTGACTTTTTGTCTAGTTGATCTATCTCTTTGTGACAATGGAGTATTATTGTCCCCTGTTATAATTGTTTTCTTGTGTATTTTTCTTATACAGTTGTTTGCTATTGTATTTGGTGCATATATATTTATAATTGTTAATTCTTCCAATTGAATTTTTCCACTAATGAGTATGTAGTGACCTTTTTTATCTCTTTTAATCATTTTAGGTTTGAAGTTCATGTTGTATGTGCATAGAATTGTTACCCCTGCTTTTTTTCTGGATTTCTGTTGCATGGAATACTGCTTTCCATCCTTTGACTTTTAACCTATAAGTTTCCTTTTGGGTCAGATGTGTTTCTTGCATACAACATACTGTGGGACCATGTTTCTTGATCCATTCTGTCAACCTATTTTTCTCGATAGGTGAATTGAGGTCATTTACATTTATGGATATAACTGATATGCACTGGTTCCAGTTGTTTGAATTTTGCTTTTCTCCCTTGTTTAATTGCTTATCCTACCTGGTGATTCCTTTCAGTTATTGTTCTAGAGATTGTGGTCATTTTTATCTCTATCTAGAATGTCTTTCAATACCCTTTCTAGAATTGTCACCAAATCTCCATGTCTATAATTTTTGTGTTGTCTGAGGCCCCAGCATGTCCTTGGTGTGTCCCTGTGTGTCTCCTAAGCACTTTTGATTTTATCCAAGTTGGGGTAGTCCCTACTGACACATTCCTCACCCTTCCTGATGTTCTCTGTGCATAGGAAGGAGTCACCCACACTATTGCCAGACTCATCAAAACCTTATAGTTAGAGGAAGCATTACTATTGGCCTTATTTACCCAATGTACACCTCTATTTTAGGGGCATACTCACCAAACTGACTGGAGCCTGCTGAGATCCTCTGTTTGGGTGAGGCAGTTACTGAATCTCCCATCAAGCTAGCAAGGTTAATCCTCTGTAGTCCAAGGTTCTGGGAAAAAGTGTGGGAGCTGAAGATCAAAAGCAGTATTAGATTAAGGAAGTAGAGAGTGTCCTCAAGGGGCCAACAGTTGTCCTGGGTCCAGGCAAACATGAGACACATAAGAAGCACACTGCAGTGCCATAGGTGGTCCTAGGCCAAGGGGCAGGCCGGTGGCATCAGTTTGGGCAACTGCATGGCATGCAATACATATGTTTATGTGGCATACATGGCCCTGGGCCAACAGAGGGCACTGCTCTGGGCACCCACGGGGCATGTGGAAAGTGTCGTATGGTAGCATATACAGTGGTGGGCCTAAAGTTGGGCTGGTAGTGTCAGTCCTGGTGTCAAAGGAGTGCTGTCTTCTTTTCATATCCTGTATCACTTTTACGGTTTTGTTCTAATTGGGTTCAGTCTGTTTCATCCTGTTTGGTTCTATTATCTCCAAAACAGAACTTAAAAAATTAAAAATAAACCAATGGCGCTGCATCCTTAGGAAATCTTTTGAGTGCACAAAGTCAGGGAAAAAGCTTAACAAGCTGAAAATTTGAAAACTGCCATGCTGATGCATTCTACTCTTTGCAACCCTTGATTTAATGACAAATCTTCCAAAAGACATTGGAAAGTGCCCTAGTACAGGACTTCAGGCAGTGAAGAAGGTGAATGTGAGAGAACTTGGTGGTGATCTCTTACACGTATTGAAGTTGGAATTCAACTGATTGTTGAAGTTGTGGGAAGAATGAAAGAGAAGCACCAAAGTATAGTGATCACAGTATGCTGAGATCTTCTGTTTGGGTGAGAGGTCACTGAGTCTCCCTTCAACTCTGTACAATTAATCCACTGCAGTTCAAGGCCTGGGAGGCAGAGTGAGAGCCAAAGATCAAGTACTTTGTTTGGTAGATATGGAGGGTCACTGAGGGCAGTAGACATTGGCGCAGTGTTCCTCAGGGACAGGGGATCACAACAGAAGCCCAGTGGTGTGGAAGAAAGGTCCAAGGGCCGAATGGCTTTCTTCAGGGCTGGTGAGGACATAATTTAAGTTTTATAGCCTTTTCTCCTCTTATTCTTCACTCTACCTCATTCTCTTAGTTGTTTTCCCTTTTAAAAAAGATTTGTTTTCCTTCTTTCAGTTATATGTTATTTTGCTTTTTAATTTGTATGTATTTTTGGCTTGTCCTGTAAGAGAAACCTTGTGATATTTGAGCGTGTGTCTGATATATTTCACTTAACATCATGGACTTAAAACATGTCCATTTTCCTATAGATGTCTTGAATTTATCCTTATTTATGACAGAATCATACTACTTTGTGTGTAAATACAATTTCTTTGCTAAATCATCTATTGAAGTACATATAGGCTACTTCAAGATTGAGCTATTATGATTTGTATTTTTTTCTTTTTTAAAAAATTTTACTTAAAGAGAAAAAACAAAACAGAAAAAGGGTACAAGTAATACAGAATTTCAAAAAATAAACAATAAGAAATCACTAGTTAATAGATTACATTTTGTCATCTTAGAAATAGTTGTTCAAGTTACAAAATTAAAGCATACAAAGTGGACATTCAAACAGTGAGACTGCAAACAGTTCTATTCAATGATCCAATCAAAACTTAGTAATATGGTTATCTATCTTACACACTTAAATATATATGCAATTATATCCTTTAGAACCCTTTCTTTTCCTCTCTTTTTTACAATAACAATTACACATTTTGTATTTTATTACTCCCACAGTTCTTATTACTGTTTTTGAAGAGAATAAAACCAAATGTGACAAAACAAAACAGAGTCAGTCAAAACAAAACGATGGATATAGTACCTAGTGTACAAACAGAATACAAGGTAATAAACAATGGTTACCGTAATGCCTCTTGCTATCTTAAAAAAATTGCCTATATCATCAGGTATAGTAAAACTGAACAAAATAGTACAGAAAAAAGCAATGAAACTGAAACACTGGAGACACTGTAGGACTTCAAAAGAAGACAATAGTCAGAATGGGCATCCTGGTGAATCTTACTGGCTTCAAAGTAGTTGCCTGAACCCTCAAACTTGATACTATCAAACAAAACAGAATAGGGTAAAATCAGTCAAAACAAGATGGTGAGAACAACACAGGGCTTCAAATCAAGTTAATATGAAATAAAAATGGTTACTATAATATATCCTGCTATATTTTAAAATATTTTTCCCTTAATTAAAAAAAATAAATAAATAAAGGAGATTGAGATAAAAGAGGAAATAGCAACACAACAGCACAGGTCAGAACAGAACAATTTAAGCAACCTAGTATTCCACCACAAGATAAACTGACATAAAAGTAGTTAGGATAGTGTCTCTTTACTTGAAATATTTGAGTATAACTTGGTATACTATAGCATCAAACATATCAAGACATTGTAAAACCACTCAAGAGAATGAAAGTCTTACAGGGTATTTAGAACCAACTAACAGAAAATGAACAATGGTTTCTATATTGTCTCCTTGTCTTTTAAAACTTATGTTTGTACTTTCACATATAATCCAATAAGATACTACATGATAAAACCAATGGAGACAAAAAAACAAAAACTGGATGAGACTTCAAAACAAGATGATATTAAATCAGCACTAGCTATTATGATGTCGTGTTTCTTCAAAATAGCTGTCCATACCATCACAGACAACACAATAAAACAACCCAGAATAAAACCATTCCAATTAATGAATAAAAACCTTATAATGCTTCAAAGCAATATAATGGGGAATCATGGTTACCACATACTTTTATGTATTCTTACCACTTCTTACACTACAGAAACTATTCAATACTTATACATGTGGGTTTGATTTATTTCACTTATGAGTATGGTCTCAAGCTGTGCCCATTTATTTATAAATATCTCAATGTGATCCTTCTTTATAGCTGAATAGTACTCCATTGTATATAAATACCAGAACTTTTAATCCATTCCTCAGTTGATGGACACTTAGATTGTTTCCAAGATCTGACTATTACAAATCGTGCTGCTATTAACATGGGTGCACATATATCACTGTGGTATGATGCTTTAAGTTCTTCTGAGAATATGCCTAGGAGTGGAATAGCTGGAACAAATGGGACTTCCAATCTCAGCTTTCTGAGAAATCTCCAGACTGACCTAATGATTGCACCAGTATACACTCCCAGCAACAGTGCCGGATAGTTCTTTTTTCCCCACAGCCTCTCCAGCATTTGTTTGTGGTGGTTTTCTTGATCCCGCACATTCTTTCAGCAATGGGATGGAATCTCAGTGTGTTTTTAGTTTGTATTTCTCTAATGAGTAATGATGATGAACGTTTTTCATGTATTTATTTATCATTTGTATGTCTTCATCTGAGAGTTTTACATTCATCTGAAATGCCCATTTTTTTATTGGATCTTTGAATTTTGGAGGTCTGATTTTTTTTTTTACTTCTTTATATGCTTGAGACAGAGGTCCTTTGTCTGAGGGACAATTCACTAAGAATTTTCCCCAGATGGTTGGTTTTCTTTTCACTGTGCTGGGGATTTCTTTTGACATGCAGAATCTTTTTAATAAGAGGTGATTCCAGTTATTGATTCTGGGAAGTTTTTCCCATGTGGTTTGAGTCCTGTTCATGAATTCTCTACCTAACCCTATGTCTTCAAGTTTTTTTTTACCAATTTGTCTTTCAATAGATTTAGTGTTTCTGTTTTAATATTCAGATCATTAATCAATTTAGATTTAACTTAGTACATGGTGATAGGCATGGGTCTAGTTTCAGTTTTTGGAATATAGAGAGCCAGTTTTTCCAACACCATTTATTAAAGTCTTCCCTTCTTCCATTGAATATGTTTGGTCCCTTTATCAAAGATAGGATGGTCGAGTGTGTCTGTAGTTGTGGTTGTATCTTCTAATCTATTCCATTGATCTGCAGCTGTGTTTTTATTCCAGTACCATGTCAATTTTGCTATGATTTCTTTGTAGTACAACTTCAAGTCAGGGATTGAGATGACGCCTGCCTTGCCTTTGCTGCATAGAACTGTCTTTGCTATTCTAGGTCTCATCTCACTCCAGATGAATTTTAGAAGTGATTTCTCTAGACCTATGAGTATGTTGTTGGTAATTTATTGGGATTTCATTTTATCTGTATAACTGTCTTGGTAGAATGGTCATTTTCCCAACATTTATTCTTCCTATCCATGAGCACGGGATGTCTTTCCACTTTCTGAAATACTCTTCAATTTGTTTTTTCAATGTATTATGATTTTCCCTGTATAGGTCTTTCACTTATTTCATGAGAGTAATTCCAAAATGTTTCATTTTTTTGTTTGCTAGTGTGAAGGGTGTGGTTCCTTCTGTTTCTCTGTCAGTGATTTTGTATTTGGTGTACAGGAATGCTATTGGTTTTTGAGTATTGACTTGTATCCAGATACATTGCTGCATAACCCACGTACTGCTGAGAAGAATGTGTATTCTGTTGTTGTTGGGCAGAATATTCTGTATATGTCTATCAATTCCGTTTGTTCACAGGTGTAATTCTGTTCTTTTATTTCTTTGCTGATTTTCTGTCTTGTTGATCTGTTCATTGGTGTCAGCGGTGTGTTATAATCTCTTGGTATAATTGTACTACTGCTAATTTGGTTTTTCATTTCTGATGTTACTTGTTTTATATAACTGGGTGCTGTGGAACTTGGTGCATATATATTTAAGACAGTTATCTCTTCCTCTTGATGTTTTCCTGTAACCAGTATGTAGTGATCTGCTTTATCTCTTCTGATAATTATTGCTTTGAAGTGCACATTGTCTGCAAATAGAATAGCTACCCCCACTTTTTTGGGGGTTCCTGTTGCATGGAGTATTGCTTTCCATCCTTTGACTTTCAGTCAAAGAAGTATCCTTTTGGTTTAAATGGGTTTCTTGTAGACAGCATATGGTTGGATTTTGTTTCTTGATCCATTCTGCCAGTCTATTTCTTTTAACTAGTGTATTGAGACCATTTACATTAATGGTTATAACTGTTATATATTGGTTTATTGCTGACAGGTTATATTTCTCCTGTTGCATCTTCATCTTTCTGTTCAGTTTAGTTGTCTGCTTCATTAAGTGGTTTTTTCCTAAGTGTATCTAAACTGTCTTTCAGTATTATTTGCAGTATTGGCTTGGTGATCATGAGTTTCTTCAGATGTTCTTTGTTGTGGAAGTGTCTTATTTCTCCATCAATTTTGAAGGACAGTTTTTCAGGGTACATCAGTCTAGGTTGGAAAACATTTTCCTTTAGGGTCTGAAATACTTCACTCTATCCTCTTCTTGCCTTTATTGTTTGTGTTGAGAATACTCCTGTGATTCTGATAGGTTTTCCTTTATAGGTGATCTGTCTTTTCTCTCTGACAGCTTTTAATATTCTATTCTTTTGTTCAATTTCTGGAATTGTGATTATTATATGTCTATTATATGTCTGGGTGTAGTTTTATTTTGGCTATGGCTATTTGGAGTTCTATATGCTTCACTGATTCTGATATCAGTTTCCAATTTCATGTTTGGGAAGTTTTCAGCAATTACGTCTCTAAATATCCTCTTGACATCCTTTATATTGTCTCCTTCTTCATTTATCCCTGTCAACCTTATGTTGTTTTTCTTTGCATCATTTTGCAGGTGTTGAATTGTTATTTCTTGATTTCTTGTTATTTTTAAAAGACCTTTCCTTTCCAGTTTACTGGCTGCAATCTTGTCTTCGAGGTCCGAAATTCTGTCTTCGCATTCGTTGAGGCAGTTTTCACAACTTTCAATGGAGTTTTTGATTTCCTGCATATCTCTTTGCATCTGTTTTATATATTGTGTTTGTTTCTTATATTGTTCATCCAGAGATTCTATGTTTTTGTTTAGTTCCTCCAATTTTTTAACTGTGTCTTCTTTAGACATGTTCAGCATTTCCTTCATTTCTTTCATTATTTCTTTTTTTACCTGAGAGATTATTTCTAGTTTGAATTCCTTTAAAGCTTCCCGGAGTTGCTTCTTTTTTTTTTTTTTTTTTTTTTTTTTTTTTTTATTTAAGAGGAAAAAGAGAAAAACACAAAACAAAACAAAGCAGTGTAAGGTTACACATAATACATAACTACAAAAAAAAAACATAACAGTAAGAAATCACCTGTTAATAGATTACATAATATCATCTTGGAAATAGTTGCTCAAATCACAGTATCAAAGAATACAAAGTAGACATTCAAACGGAGAGACTGCAAACAGCTGTGTTCAATGATCCAAAAACATTAATATAGTCAGCTATTTAACATCCCTAAACACACTTGTTGTTATATCCGTTAGAGCTCTTTTTTTTTTCCCCTCCCTCTCTTTTTTATAACAAAATTTATACATTTTGGATTTTATTACTCCTCAGTTCTCATTACTCTCTTGGGGGGGAGAGAATAAAGTCAAATATGGCAAAACAAAGCTGTAAGTCCAAACCAAGGATAGACATAGCACATGATGTAGAACAGAGTACAAGGTCATCAACAATGGTTATCAACATTGTCTCTTGTTTCCTTAAAAGGAATTGTCCATCTCATTAGATATTATAAAGCCTGACAAAACAGTGGAGAACAAGACCAATAAAACTTAGGCATTGTGAACATTACAGGACTTCCAAAGGAGACAATAGTCAAACCAGAATGGGCATCTTTGTGAATCTTATTGCCTTCAAATTAGTTGCCTATACCTTCAAACTTGCTACTATCGCACAGAATGGAACAGAGTCTAATCAGTCAAAACAAGATCTTGGGAGTATTACAGGACTTCAAAACAAGTTAATAGGAGATCAAAAAGAGTTACTACTATATATCCTAATTTTTTAAGTTTTTCCCTTAATTAAAATAAACATAAGAAATAGCTAAATAATTTTTTTTTAAAGAATAGTAGTTACCATAGTGTCTGTCTTTTTCCTTAAAATATTTGGATAAAACTTCATATACTATAGCTTCAAATATTTCCATATCAAAAAGCCCAGAGTAAAGCCTTTCTAATTAATAAGTGAAAATTTTATAAGGCTTCAAGGCCACATAATGGGGAATCATGATTATCACATATTTTTATATATTTGAATCATTACTTACATTAGGGAAACTATTCGGTATTCATACATGCGAGATTGATTTATTTCACTTATGAGTATGGTCTCAAGCTGCGCCCATTTATTGATAAATATCTCAATGCGATCCTTCTTTATAGCTGAATAATACTCCATTGTATAGAAATACCACAACTTTTTTATCCATTCCTCAGTTGATGGACACTTGGGTTGTTTCCAAGATCTGGCGATTACAAATTGTGCTGCTATAAACGTAGGTGCACATATATCCCTGTGGTATGATGCTTTCAGTTCTTCTGGGAATATGCCTAGAAGTGGAATAGCTGGAATAAATGGGATTTCCAATCCCAACTTTTTGAGAAACCTCCAGACAGATCTCCACAAAGGCTGTACCAGTCTACACTCCCACCAACAGTGCAGGAGAGTTCCTTTTTCCCCACAGACTCTCCAGCATTTGTTGTTGTTGGTTTTCTTGATCCTGGCCATTCTTTCAGGAGTGAGATGGTATCTCAGTGTGGTTTTAATTTGCATTTCTCTAATGACCAATGATGATGAGCATTTTTTCATGTATTTATTTGCCATTTGCATTTCTTCATCTGAGAATTGCGTATTCATCTCAGATGCCCATTTTTGGATTGGATCTTTGAATTTTGAAGGTCTGAGTTTTTTTAATTCTTTATATGTTTTAGACAAGAGTCCCTTGTCTGAGAGAGAGTTCACTAAAATCTTTTCCCAGTATGTGGGTTTTCTTTTCACTATGCTGGAGATTTCTTTTGACATGCAAAAACTTTTTAATAAGAAGTGGTCCCAGTTATTGATTCTGGGAAGTATTTCCCGTGCAGTTTGAGTCCTATTCATGAATTCTCTACCTACTCCTATGTCTCCAAGGTTTCTACCTAATTTGTCTTCCAATAGATTTAGCGTTTCTGTTTTAATATTCAGATCTTTGACCCATTTAGATTTTAATTTAGTACATGGTGATAGACATGGGTCTAGCTTTAGTTTTTGGCAAATGGAGAGCCAGTTTTTCCAGCACCATTTATTAAAGAGACTGTCGTTCTTCCAGTGAACCTGCTTGGCTCCTTTATCGAAGATTAGGTGGTTGAGTGTGTTTGTAGTTGTGGTTGTATCTTCTAATCTATTCCATTGATCTTCAGCTCTGTTTTGATTCCAATACCATGTTGATTTTACTACTGTTGCTTTGTAGTATAATTTCAAGTCAGGGATTGTGATGCCTCCTGCTTTGTCTTTGCTGCTTAGAATTGCTTTTGCGATTCTAGGTCTCTTCTGGTTCCAGATGAAATTTAGGAGTGATTTCTCTAGATCTATAAGGTATGTTGATGGTATTTCTATTGGGATTGCATTGAATCTGTATAAGAGTTTTGGGAGAATGGCCATCTTCACAATGTTTGTTCTTCCTATCCATGAGCAAGGGATGTCTTTCCATTTTCTGAGATCATCTTCAATTTCCTTTTTCAGTGTAATATAGTTTTCACTGTATAAGTCTTTCACTTCTTTCGTAAGAGTAATTCCTAAATATTTCATTTTTTTGCTTGCTAATGTGAATAGTCCAGTTTCCCTTATTTCCCTCTCTGTGGTTTTGTTGTTCGTGTATAGGAATGCTATTGATTTCTGAGTATTGATTTTGTATCCAGCCACATTCCTGAATTTATTTATTGTATCTAAGAGTCTTTCAATGGAGCTTAGGGGGTCTTCTATGTAGAGTGTCATGTCATCTGCAAACAATGACAACTTAACTTCTTCTTTTCCTATCTTTACCACTTTTATTTCTCTTTCTTGCCTAATTGCTCTGGCTAGTACTTCCAGTACTATATTAAATAGGAGTGGTGATAAAGGACATCCTTGTCTTGTGCCTGATTTTAAAGTAAAGGCTTTCAATTTTTGGCCATTTAGTATGATGCTGGCTGTTGGTTTGTCATAAATGGCCTTTATTATATTGAGGTAAAGGCCATCTATTCCAATTTTCTGTAGAGTTTTTATCATGAATAAATGTTGGACCTTATCGAAGGCTTTTTCTGCATCTATAGAAATGATCATGTGATTCTTATTTTTGGTTTTATTGATATGCTGAATTACATTTATTGATTTGCGTATATTGAACCATCCTTGCATTCCTGGGATGAATCCCACTTGGTCATGGTGTATAATCTTCTTGATGATTTGCTGGATCCTATTTGCCAATATTTTATTGAGGATTTTTGCATCTGTGTTCATTAGGGAGATCGGTCTATAGTTCTCTTTTTTAGTTGGGTCTTTCTCAGGTTTTGGTACTAGAGTGATATTTGCTTCCAGGAATGACTTAGGCAGGATTGCTTCCCTTTCAATTTCATTGAATAGTTTGAGGAGTGTCGGCATTAGGTCTTGTTTGTATTTCTTGCAGAATTCTGCAGTGAATCCATCTGGGCCTGGGCTCTTCTTGGTGGGTAAGGACTTAATTACATTTTCAATTTCAGTAACCGAGATTGGGTTATTCAACAGTTTTACATCCTCTTGATCTAGCTTTGGCACTCCATATGCTTCTAAGAAACTGTCTATTTCTTCTGTGTTATCAAACTTTTGAGAGTAGAGGTTTTCAAAATAGGTGTTGATGATCTTCTGTATTTCTATTGGGTCTGTAGTGACTTCTCCTTTTTCATTTCTTATTGCATGAATTTGAGCTTTTTCTTCCCTTTTTTTAATAAGGTTGGCTAGGGGCTTATCGATTTTATTTATTCTTTCAAAGAACCAACTCTTTGATTTGTTGATCCTTTGGATTGTTTTCTTAGTCTCTATTGCATTGATTTCTGCTCTGATTTTTATAATTTCCTCTCTTCTTTTGGCTTTGGGCTTGACTTGCTCTTCCTTTTCTAGCTGTTTGAGGTGTAGCATCGTTATTTATTTGTATTCGTTCTGTTTTCCTGATGTGGGAACTCAGTGCAATAAATTTTCCTCTCAGAACGGCTTTCATTGTATCCCACAGATTCCAGTAAGTTGTATCTGCATTTTCATTTTCTTTTAGGTATTGTTTGATTTCTTCTTTAATTTCTTCTGTGACCCACTGATTACTCAAGAGTGTGTTATTCAGTTTCCATGTGTTTGTGGGATTTTTGCAGTATCTTTTATCATTAATTTCTAATTTCAGAGCGCTGTGATCCGATAACATGCAAGGGATGATTTCAGCTCTTTTGCACTTGATTAAATATGTTCTATGAGCTAATATATGGTCTATTTTAGAAAATGATCCATGTACTGCTGAGAAGAATGTGTATTCTAATGTTGTTGGGTGGAACATTCTGTATATGTCTATCAAACCCATTTGTTCACAGGTATGATTCAGTTCTGTTATTTCTTTACTCATTTTCTGTCTGGTCGATCTGTCCCTTGGTGTCAATGGCGTATTAAGGTCTCCCGTTACAATTGTGTTACTGATAATTTGAGTTTTCATTTCTGTTAATAATTGTTTTATATAACTGGGTGCTCTGGAGTTTGGTGCATATATATTTAAGATAGTTATCTCTTCCTCTTGGAGTTTTCCCCTTACGAGTATGTAGTGACCTTCTTTGTCCTTTATGGTCATTGTTGGTTTAAAGTTCACGTTGTCTGCAAACAGAATGGCTACTCCTGCCTTTTTTTGGATTCCTGCTGCATGAAGAATTGTTTTCCATCCTTTGACTTTCAGTCTGTGAGTATCCTTCTGGGTTAGATGGGTTTCCTGTAAACAGCATATGGTTGGATTTTGTTTCTTGATCCATTCTGCTAGTCTGTTTCTTTTGATTGGTGCATTGAGACCATTTACATTAATGGTTATTACTGTTAAATGTTGTTTAATTGTAGGATTCTTATCTCTCTGCTGTTGCATCTTTATCTTTCTGTTCTGTTTAATTATTTGCTTTGCTTAGTGGTTTTTTCCTTTGTGTATCTAAACTGTCTTTCAATATTTTTTGCAGGGTTGGTTTGGTGTTCATGAAGTTCTTCAGCTGTTCTTTGTCATGGAAGTATCGTATTTCACCATCTATTTTAAATGATAATTTTGCAGGATATATCAGTCTAGGTTGGAAATCATTTTGCTTTAGGATCTGGAATACTTCACTCCATGCTCTTCTTGACTTTATTGTTTGTGATGAGAAGTCTGCTGTGATTCTGATAGGTTTTCCTTTATAAGTGATCTGTCTTTTCTCTCTGACAGCTTTTAATAATCTATTCTTGTGTTGGATTTCTGGGATGGTGATTATTATATGTCTGGGTGTAGTTTTATTTTGGTTATGACTATTTGGAGTTCTATATGCTTCACTGATCCTGATGTCAGTTTCTGATCTCATGCTTGGGAAGTTTTCAGCTATTGCTTCTCTAAATATCCTCTTGATATCCTTTATGTTGTCTCCTTCTTTTTCATTAATCCCTATCATTCTTATGTTATTCTTCTTTGCATCATCTTGCAGTTGTTGAATTGTTGTTTCCTGATTCCTTGTTATTTTTAAAAGATCTTTCCTTTCCTGTTCACTTGCTGCAATCCTGTCTTCAAGGTCTGAAATTCTATCTTCACTTTCATTAAGGCAGTTTTTACAACTTTCAGTGGAGTTTTTTATTTCCTGTATATCTCTGTGCATCTGCATTATGTATTCTGTTTGTTTCTTATATTGCTCGTCTAGGGATTCTATCTTTTTGTTTAATTCCTCCAATTTTTTATCTGTGTTTTCTTTAGATATATTTAGAATCTCTTTCATTTCTTTTATCATTTCTTCTTTTATCTGGGAAATTATTTCGAGTTTGAATTTCTTTAAAGCTTCCTGGAGTTGCTTGTCAACTTCAGTAGCTATTGTGTCTAATATATGAGGAGGATGGGATATATTTTCTTCTAAATACACTTCTCCTAGGGTTTCCTGAGATGGGCTGGAGGTTTGAGGTTGTAATTTGGTCTTTCGTTTTGTCATTTTCCTATATTTCTGTGTTTCAAGTGTTATTTGAAAGCCTCCTCAGGATCTGTTGAAAATCCCCTTCTATGTTTGCAGCTACTGAGACTCTGGCACCACTCTACCCCAGGCCATTGGGCCTGCAGAACCAATGGCCCTTCTCTGCTTGTTCAGAACTCCGCGGTTCCAGACAAGCTGGGCCTCAGGGACACTGTGCGCCCACCTGCCCCTTGGTAGATCCACAGCTCTTGGATCGCAGCCGGGTTAGGGTACTCACCACAGACCGCAGTGCCTCAGGAGCCTGTGATCCCTCCCTGCTTGCAGAGATATCCACAAACCTCCAGACAAAGGAAGGGCCTCCTGCGGGCACTCCAGATCTACCCCGCTCCTCCTCTGCACGCAGATGGCTATGAGTGGCTGGGCTCAGGCCGAGGTGCCTCAGGAACCCGGGACCCCTCCTCCTCCAGACAAAGGAAGGGGCCTCTGCAGGCGGCTCCGGATCCGCGCAGCTCCTCCTCCACACACCGATGGCCAGGCGCGGCTGGGCACGGGCCGAGGTTCCTCAGGAACCCGGGACCCCTCCTCCTCCAGACAAAGGAAGGGGCCTCTGCAGGCGGCTCCGGATCCGCGCAGCTCCTCCTCCGCACACCGATGGCCAGGCGCGGCTGGGTACGGGCCGAGGTGCCCCAGGAACCCGGGACCCCTCCTCCTCCAGACAAAGGAAGGGGCCTCTGCAGGCTCTCCGGATCCGCGCAGCTCCTCCTCCGCACACCGACGGCCAGGCACGGCTGGGTACAGGCCGAGGTGCCCCAGGAACCCGGGACCCCTCCTCCTCCAGACAAAGGACGGGGCCTCTGCAGGCGGCTCCGGATCTGCGCGCCGGAGTTGCTTCTTTATTTTGGTTACTATTGTTTCAGGTATTTCAGGTATATGGCATGTATTTTCTTCTATATACATGGCTCCTAGGCTTTCTTGGGATGGGCTGGATGTTTGAGATTGCATTTTGGTCTTTTGTTTTGTCATTTTCCTGTAGTACCGTGTTTCAAGTTTTGTTCCAGAGTTTCCTCTGATTGTGTTGTAAATTGACTCTTATGTCCTGGGCTCTTGGGACTCCTCTAGTAGTAGCTCCCTCCTTGGGCAGTGGAGCCCATGGATTAAAAGAGGCTTGCCAGGCTCCTCTCAGGTAGACCTAAAGCCTCCTCAATTTGCAGTTTCCCCTTCTGGTAGCAAAGCTCCCCTGAAGTGTAGAAGGCCACCTGGTGTGGTCTAGGCAATCCCAAATCCTGCTAAGCCCAGTCTAGTGTGTCTGTAAGCCCAGTGGGTCCCCAAACCCCTAGAGCAAGGAACTCATACTCTCCCGGGAATTGGATATTGTGTAACAATCCAGCTCCTTGGATGGCAAAACTCCCCAGGCTGATAGAAGGCCCCCTTATGGCCTAAGTAGGCCTCAAACCTCCTCATCAGGACTGCTACTTCCTCCAGGCAGTGGTAGTAGTGCTGGTGCTCTCCAGATCATTTGAAGGTCACAGGCAAGGTCAGAGCAGGTTCCAGCAGCTCGGCCCAGCTCCCTCCTTCCGGCCAGCAGCTGTGGTGTGCTCCTTGGCCAGACGAGGCAGCGGGTGGGGCTGGACCAGAGTCCCTCTGCTCAGCTGGGCCCTCTCCTTCTGGCCAGTGGTGGTGGTGCGCTCCCTGGGTGTGAGAGGCTGCAGGTGGGCTATCTTTCTGTTCTGTTTAATTGTCTGCTTTGTTTAGTGGTTTTTTCCTAAATTTATCTAAACTGTCTTTCAATATTCTTTGTAGGATTGACTTGATGATCATGAAGTTCTTCAGCTGTTCTTTGTCATGGAGTATCTTATTTTCCATCCATTTTGTAGGACAGTTTGGCAGGGTACATCAGTCTAGGTTGGAAATCATTTTCCTTTAGGATCTTAGATACTTCACTCCATGCTCTACTTGACTTTATTGTTTGTGCTGATTAGTCTGCTATGATTCTGGTAGGTTTTTCTTTATAGGTGATCTGTCTTTTCTCTCTGACAGCTTTTAATATTGTATTCTTATTTTGGATATCTGAGATGGTGATTATTATATGTCTTGGTGTAGTTTTATTTTGGTGATGACTATGTGGAGTTCTATATGCTTCACTGATCCTGATGTTGATTTATATTCTCATGTTTGGGAAATTTTGAGCTATTCTCTAAATATCCTCTTGACATCCTTTATGTTGTCCCATTCTTTTTCATTTATCCCTGTCAGTCTTATGTTGTTTTTCTTTGTGTCATCTTGCAGTTGTTGAATTGTTATTTCCTGATTTCTTGTTATTTTTAAAAGATCTTTCCTTTCCTGTTCACTAGGTACAATCTTGTCACTGAGGTTTGAAATTTTATCTTCACTTTCATTGAGGCAGTTTTTACAATTTTCAATGGAATTTTGTTTTCCTGTATATCTCTTTGCATCTGCTTTATATATTCTGATTTTTTCTTATATTGTTCATCTAGGGATTCTATGTTTTTGTTTAGTTCCTCCAATTTTTTAAGTGTGTCTTCTTTAGATATGTTCAGAATCTCTTTCATTTCTTTTATCATTTCTTCTTTTACCTGGGAGATTATTTCTAGTTTGAATTCATTTAAGGCTTCTTGGAGTCATTTCTTTATTTCAGTTGCTATTATGTCCGATATTTCAGGTGTATGGCATATATTTTTTCTTCTGTGTACTTAGCTCCTAAGGTTTCTTCGATGGGCTGGAGGTTTGAGATTGTAATTTGGTTTTTCATTTTGTTATTTTCCTATATTTCTGTATTTTAAGTGTTACTCCAAGGCTTCCTCAGGTCCTGTTGCAAATCCTCTTTTATGTCCTCAGTTCCTAGAACTCTGGCTGCCCTGTTCCCCAGATTGAGAGAGGGTCACTGAGGGTGGGGCTAGCCAGCTCAAGACCTGAAGTCCCCTGTTCAGGTCCAAGCAAAGATCCTAAGCTAGCTGGGCTTTGGGGATGGTGTGGGAACACTTACCCCAGTGTGCTCATCCTGTGGAACTGATGCCATTGGCAGGCCCAGAACTCCAGAGTTCCCCAAGCCCAGTAGGGAATGGCGACACCTATACAGGTTCGTTTAAGACCCGCTGAGCTGCTCCAGTGCAACAGGAACCTGTGAAGTTCCCTGTTCAGGGCCAAGCAAGGATTCCAATCTAGCTGGCCTGGGGGGATGGTGATCTTTCAGTATTCTTTGCAAGGGTGGTTTGATGGTCACAGAATTTTTAAGCTGTTCTTTGTTGTGGAAGTATCTTATTTCTCCACCCATTTTGAAGGACAATTTTTCAGGGTATAGCAGTCTGGGTTGGAAGTTGTTTTCCTTTAGGGTCTGAAATACTTCTCTCCATGTTCTTCCTGAATTCATTGTTTATGTTGAGAAGTCTGCTTTGATTGTGTTAGGTCTTCCTTTATAGGTGATCTTTTTTTTCTCTCTCTAACAGCTTTAATATTGTGTTTTTATGTTGGATTTCTAGAATGTTCATTATTATATATCTGGATGTGGTTTTATTTTGGTGGTGGCTATTTGGTGTTCTGTATGCTTCTCTGATACATATGTCAGTTTCCATTCTCTTGTTTGGGAATTTTAAGCTCTTGCTTCTGTAAATAACCTCTTGATATCATTTTTGTTGACCCCCTTTCTTTTTCATTTATTCCTATTAATCTTATGTTGTTTTTGTTTTCATCATCTTGCAACTGTTGAGTTGTTATTTCCTGATTCCTTGTCATTTTTAAAAGATCTTTCCTTTTAGTTCAGTAGCTACAATCTTGTTTTTGAGGTCTGAAATTCTACCCTCACTTTGACCTCCATTGAGCCCCGGGGAGCTGACGGCAAGCAAGGTGATTTCCAGCACTTTTGCACTTGCTCAGGGATAGCTTTGGACCACTGCTTACAACAGTTAGGACCGTAACCAGCTTTCTGAACAACTGGAGGAGGTCAGGAAGTTCCCATAGGCCTGACTAGGCCATGTGTCACTACCTCTATTGAGCCCCAGAAGCTGAGGGCATGTGAAGCAATTTCCAGTGCAGTTGATCTTGCTCGAGAGTTTTAGCCATCTCACCCAGTGGTCTGGAGCCCATTCATCTTTCTGAACAACTGGAGCAGGTAAGGGAGGTCCCACCCAGTGACCTTCATTCAGTCTCAGGAGTGGAAGGTGCACAAGGTGATTTCCAGCATGCCCACAGAAAGGTTTGGGACATTGCTCCAAACCTGAAAATATAGGAAAATGACAAAACAATATTACCAAAATGCAATCTCAAACTTCCAGCTCATACCAAGCAATCCTAAGAGACATGGACATAGAAGAAAAGATCAGCCATATGCCTGAAATTTCTGAAATGATAGCAACTGAAATAAGGAAACACCTCTGGGAAGCTATAAGAGAACTCAAATCAGAAATAATCTCCCAGGTAAAAAAAGAAATGATAAATGTAATGAAAGAAATGCTGAACACATCTAAAGAAGACATAGTTAAAAAATTAGAGGATATCCTGTATTTCTGCAAAGTCTATAGTGATTTCACCTTTTTTCATTCCTTAGTGGCTGAATGTGAGTCTTTTGTTTCTTCTTTTTAATAGGGCTGTTTAAGGGTTTCTCAGTTTTATTTATTCTCTCAAGGAAACAACCATTAATGTAACCATTAATGTAAATGGCCTCAAATCAGCTGCTATTCATGATTCATGAATTCTTTGTTTTGCTTTCTCAGTCTCTATTGTTTTGATTTCCTCTCCAATCTTTATAATTTCCTCTCTTCTTTTGGCGTTAGGCTTAGCTTGTTCTTCTTTTTCTAGATGATTTTGGTGTAGCATTAGGTGTTTTATAGGTATTCGTTCTGCTTTCCTGATGTGGGAATTAATATCAATAAATTTCACTCTAAGGACTGCTTTCATTACATCCTAGAGGATCCATTAAGATATATTTGTATTTTTATTTACTTGTGGATATTGTTTAATTTCTTCTTTAATTTCTTGTATGACCCATTCATTGCTCAGGGCAGTATTATCTAACTGTCATTTGTTTATGGAGTTTTTGCAGTTTCTTTCATCATAAATTTCCACTTTTACAGCACTATGATCAGATAATATACTTGGGATAATTTCAGTTCTTTTGCATTTACTAATCATGTTTGGTGGGCTAGTATATGGTCATTTTCAGAGAAGGTCTCTTGTGCAGCTGAGAAGCATGTATATTCTGTTGTTGATGGGTGAAACATTCTGTACAGTTATACTAAGTTCATTTATTCACAAGTTTGATTCAATTCTCTTATTTCCTTGTTGAATTTCTGTCTAGTTGATCTGTCACTTTGTGACAAATAAGTGTTAAAATTTCCCTCTATAATTGTGTGATTGATTGTTTGATTTTTCATTTCTATTAATATTTATTTTACATAGCTAGTTGTGCTCATATTTGGTGCATATATATTTAGCGTTGTTATCTCTTCCTCTTGAAGTTTACCCTAACTGGTATGTAGTATCTTCTGTATCTCTTCTGATCATTCTTGGTTTGAAGTTCACATTGTCTGCAAACTGTACAGCTACCCCTGTTTTTTGGGGGGGTTCTTTTTGCATGAAGGGTTGTTTTCCATATTTTGACTTTCAGGCAATGAATTTCCTTTTGCATTAGGTGAATTTCTTATATGTAGCATACATTTGGATATTATTTCTTGACCCATTCTGCCAGTCTGTTTCTTTTATTTGGTGATTTGAGGCCATTTACATTAATGGTTAGAACTGATACATATTAGCTCATTTTTGTCATATTGTCTTTCTGCTGTTGCTCCTTTACCTTTTCCCTTTCTTTAATTGTCTATCCTGCTTAGCAGCTTTTTTCTGTGTTCTTGGAGTTGTAGTTTTTATGTCTATCTAGAATGTCTTTCAGTATTCTTTGTAGGGCTGATTTTGTAGTCATGAAATTCTTCAGCTGTTATTTGTCATGGAAGTATCTTGTTTCTCTTCTAATTTTAAATGACAGTTTTGCAGGGTACAATAATCTGGGTTGGAAGCCATTTTCCTTCAGGATTTGAAATATTTCATTCTGTGTTCTTCTTAACTTCACATTTTGTGTTGAGAAGTCTGCTGTGATTCTAATGGGATTTCCCTCATAGGTGATCTGTCTCTTTTCTCTAACAGTTTTGAATATTATGTTCTTATGTTGAATTTCTAGAGTGTTGATTATTGCATGTCTAGGATTAGATTTGTTTATTGCTAAGTGATGTCCTATTTGCTTCATTTATCTGTATATCAGTTTCTTTTGCCATGTTTTTTTAAAGACAGATTTAAATAAAATCTGTCAAAACATGGCAGTGAATGCAATACAGGGTTTCAGATTAAGTTAATAGGAAATTAAAAATGATTTTTATAGTGTATCCTGCTATCTTTGGAAAATCTGTCTATGCCCTCAAATCTAGTACAAGTAGACAAACTGGTACAGAATATAACCAAACTAAACTTAGCAATGAAAGCAATATGAGTTTCAAATCATGATACAGGATTACCAATGTCCTCTGACTTCCCTCCTTAGACAGTTCCTCCCCTTTCACTTTCACAGGATGCATTGTATATTTTGTATCTCACTACCTCCTTTAGTTTTTAGATTAGGGAGGCAATCCACTATTTACCTAAGTTGATCTGAACCTTTTTTACCCCAGACCTTGGTCTCAAGTTGTATCCATTGACCTACAAGAATCTCAAAGTTTTCCTTCCTTATAGCTGAGTAGTTCCTTTACCATGTTTGGAAATTTTTCTGCTATTATTTCTGTAAATAGTCTTTTTGATATCATTTGTGTTGCCATATTATTTTACATTTGCATCCAGCTATATTACATTATTTTTGCTTGATCATCTTGCAACTGTTGAATTGTTATGGCTGTATTCCTTGTTTGTTTTTTAAACCAATTTTTGCATTCTTGTTCACTAGCTGCAACCTTGTCTTCTAGGACTGAAAATCTATTCATTCATGTGGTTTTTCCAGGTTTCAATGGAATTTTTGATTTCCTGGATGTTTCGTTGAATCTGTTTCATGTATTTTATTGTTTTCTTATGTTGTTCATGCAAAGTTTTCATCTTTTTGCAGAGCTCCTCAATATTTTTTACTAGGTCTTCTTTAGAAGTTTTCAGTGCTTCTTTTATTATGCTTATCATTTTTTCTTTTACCTGGGATTCCATTTCTGATCTGAGTTCCTCCATAGTTTCACGGAGTTTCTTATTTACTTCAGTTGCTATCATTTCAGAAGTTTCAAGTGTATGACTTACATTTTCTTCTATGTCTATACCTCCTAGGCTTGTGTGAGAAGGGCTGAAGGTTAGAGGTTGAATTTTGCTCTTTTGTTTTCTCATTTTTCTGTATTCTCCAGTTCCTTAGTGGCACATAAAGACTCCTCAAATAGGGAACTCTCACTGGGTAGGCCTTCAGCACTACCCAAGTGACTCATTAAAGCACCCAGGCTGCTTGATGTCATTTAGCATTGCTTTACTAGGTTCTGAGGGGTGTAATCATGCTGAACGGTATGTGGAGTATACTGGGGAGGCTTCAGCTCATGCCACATGCCACACAAAAACTCCTAGACTTCTTGTAGTGTCAGGTGTGTCTACACCAGGTTTGTTCCCCTACACAGCTGGGTGGGAATTGTGGTAGGCTTCAGCTCATAGCCAGTACCTACCAGCTACCTGTGGGACACTTTGCAGGGCCCTACTAGGCCCCAAGTGATGACCTAAGGATCTTGAAGTGTTTGGGGATGCTGAGTGGGGTCCTGCCAGGTTCCAAGTGGAGTATTGTGGCTGCACAGCTAGGTAAGGGTCACTGTGTCGGGCTTCAGCTCACACACAGAGGCTCCATGCTACCTAGAAGTTGCTCAGTGGGGCCCAGCTAGTACTGGAGTAATGAATCAGAATTCCTGCAGTATTTGGGACTGCTGGGCTGGTGCCTACCATGTTCCAGGCAGAGCCTCAGATGCACAGCTAGGTAGGGATCACTGTGATGGGCTTTAGCTCACATGTGGTGGTTCCCTGCTGCTTGAAAGTGGCTGTGAGTGGCCCAGCTAGGAGCAAAGTGATGTCCCAGAGATCATGCACTGTTTCAGGATGCTGTGGGGGAGGTCCTACCAGGTTCCACACAGAGCACTGCAGCTGCATAGCTAGATTGGGATCTCTGTGGTAGGCTTCAGCTCACACGTGATAGCTCCCTGTTCAATTCTTTTCATTTTATATTATGACATTCTTTGTCTATTTTAACAGTTTTTGACTTAAAGTTTATTTTCTCTGATATAATTTTGGTAAACCTGCTCCTTTTATTTATTGTTTGCATAGAATTATTCTTTTTCTAAATATTTTTGGAAACAGTGTCACACTATGTAGTACAGCCTGGCCTTGAACTTGCTGTGTAGGCCAGCTTTTCCTTGAACTCATGGCAATCATTGGGTCTCAGCCTCTTAAGTGCTAACACTACAGACCTGAGCAAGAATGGACAGCTTAACATGAGATATCTTCTTCTAACCATTTGTTTATAACAGGATATGTTCTTAAATCTAATATGTCATGTAGCCAAAATATAGCAGGATCTTTTAAAAGTTCTTTTTGTATATTCTACGTCTTTGGATTGGAGAAGTTAATCCAACAGATTTAAATTAACTATATATGGATAATATTTATTCTGAAAATTTGCTTTCTATTTTTGTTCCTTCATGCCTTCCTCTCTTGTCTTTCTTTGTAATATACACTGATTCCTTTCTCTCCTACTTGTTTTTTGTTAATAAATCCTTTCATAAAATATTTATATATACATGTATAGTTATGTATTGTAGACTGATAATCATTTAATTTTTATTATATGAAAAGTTTATTTTACCTCATCTCTATGAAAATTTATGTTATTGATATCACAATTTTCATATTTTGCAATATGTCTATTAATAAATTCCTTTAACTATAGCCATTATTTAATATTTTTTTGTTTTTAACTTTTAAACAAGTTAAAAGTCATTTATATACCACTATTAGAATTTCTGAATTTGATCATATTTTTACCTGAAGTTAACATTTGTTAGTTAGCATCCTTTTATTTTGCCTTGAAGAATACTCTTTGATATTTACTGTAAGCAAGGCCTAAGGTTGACTCCCTTGACTTTATTTGGGAAATTACTTTTTATTTATTGCTTTTTTTGAGACAATTTCTTGCTTTACTTTCTCATCTGGCTGTATCTCACTGTATACCCTAGACTAGCCTTGAACTCACAGCAGTGCTCCTGTGTCAGCCTTCCAAGTGTTGGGAAAACTGGCATGCATCATCATGTTCAGAATCTCTCCTTTTTTTCTGAGGGTCAGCATTGAAGGGTATATTATTCTTCTTTGGCAGTTCCTCTTTTCAATGTCTTGAATATATTATTAGTTTCTCTTTTGGCTTGAAGAATTTATGCCATGAAATTGGTAGATAGCTGTATTAGAATAATTTTGTATGTGTTGCATGTATTTTTTGTTGCTTCATGATGTCTCTCCTTCTATTTTTTTATTTTTAGTAGTCTGACTATCACATAGTTTGGTGAATTCCTTGGGTTGAATTTAGTTGATGAACTCTGCACTTCTTATACCTGCATGTTGACTTCCTTCTTTAGATATGATAAGTTGTCTGTACTGAATATTTTTGGCATTTTGGTGTTGCCCCGCATGCTTTCTTCTTTCTTTGTCATCTTTTTTTTTCCTGTTTGCTCTTTCATTTGGGAAATGTTAAATGTTCTCTCTTTGAATTCGCTGATTCTTTAGGCTGAACTGGTTATTGAATCATTTCACAGCTTTTACATTGCATTAATTGTGTTTTTAATCTCTATGAATTCTAGTTGGTTTTATTTTTTGTCTCTTAGTCAGACTTTTTGTGTTCAAGCATGCATTGCCAAAGCTCATTTAATGTTACTCATGTTGTTCTTGAAGTTTACTAGACTTTTGAAAAAAGACATTTTCCTAATTATTTCTCTCATTTTACAGATTTTCTTTTATTTAATGTCTGTTATTAAATATTTGTTGGTTTTTTGAGGTGTATTGATTTCATGAATCTTCATATTGTTCAATTCTTTCATTGTTATTTATTCATTTGTGGAGACAGTTAATTTTTGTTATTTTTGTAGGGGTTCTTTGGCTACAATATGTCTTCATTTATCAGGCATCAGATTTTTGGTGGACCATCTGGTAATAACCTTGGTCTGGAGATCATATTTACAGTTCCTTTAGATAGCTAAGCTGCTTCCTTTGCTTTGAGTTCAGGTAGGACAACTAGCTAACCTCCATTAGAAAGTAAGACCACAGCTGGAACTTTGTTATTAGGGAAAGGTACTATAAGGGCTGTGAATTACCAGTGATATATTACCTAGTAGAATGTGTTGTTATTTTTATTTAGCAGATAGATATGGTTTCAAGAAGGCCTCATAGTTTAAGTGGATCAGGATGGAAGGATCTCTGTGTCCTCTGGAAATGCACTGTTGAGATTTGCCTGTTTTCTAAGGCATCCTATTTCAGGTTGGAAAAACACTTCTATAGGAATATATTTTATACTTTTTGTCTCCTTTAATTTTCTGTAAAGCACTTATCACTCTATGACATATAATTATCACTTTACTAAATTCTTCTGAATTATCATTATTATTCTACTGAATTATCATTTTACTAAATTCTTGTTTGACTTTCTCACTAGAATGTAAGTCTCACTGGAAGGAGAATTTTATCCTTTTATTTTATTGCCACATACATAGTGCAAAAAAAGTTCTGGTACTTAGTAGACACTTAATATATAATGTTTCTACCTGTGGAAATTATTTCTAAATTTTATGAAATTATTTTGTGGCAAATAAAAATAATTTATGTTTGGGTATTACCTTTTCTTGAATATGCATGCTGCACATTTATCTCATTCAGTCTTCAAAGTCATCTGGTAAGGTAGAACAGAAATTAGTAATTACTGTCTTGTATAGCAAAAAATTGAGAATCTTAGAAGGGACACAACTGGTTTAAATCACATCACTAGTACTACACATAATATAAGAATAGCACATATTCCTCTTCTCAAATTTCTTCATATGTTGTATTTAGAATTGGACAAAGGGATAAAATACAATGTATAAATGCAATGATGCAGCTGAATTTAAATAATATCACAATCACTTTGGTATTAAGTATTTCACATATTTTCTCCAAAGATTCTTAGTCAGTTGTAGAAACTATTTCTGAGATACTTGTGAAGATTTTCTTAACTCATTGCCTGAAAATATTTTGTATATTCATCCTTTTAAAGAAATGCACATCTGCAAAGTAATCAATGCTTATTGCCTGCGTAATATGCATAAGAAAATGTTCTTATTGTTATGTAGAATATTGCTATTTCCTCCATCTGGAATGTCCTTTTCCAATCTAAGTGCGTTGTTCTTCCTTATCATTTGGGTGTCTGAACAAATGTTACCTTCTAAAAGAGGGCTCTCCTGAATATCTAATTAAAAGAATCCAATACTCTACATTACCTCTGTTAACTATCCTCTCTTTTTATCTAACATTCCTTACTTCACCATCTGTCACTTGAAGAATATTATTTATTTATTTGTTAATTAATTATTGTAAGGTTTAAAAAAAATTACTAAAATGAGAGGTCCATGAAAGTAAAGACTCTTACTTAACCACTTTTTTTTTCCAACACTTTAGGATAGTTTTGGCATCCCATAGTGATTTAATAAAAATGTATTTATTGAAAGAATACTTACATTACATTTTGTACTCCACAGTAAATCTTACATTTGTAATTAAATTATGATTGTGTAGTCAATTATGTATGCCATTATCTATTTTCCTATTAGAATGTAAAATCCATGGGGTATGAATTTTGTCTTCCTTATTCATTGTATTTTGGTTAAATTGAGTGAACACCATGAATTTTTTTATTGATTAATTCAAGGAATTTAGACACTTTTCTCCATATGAAAGAAAATAAAGTAATGTGGTTACAATTTAACAAGGCTGGAAATGTAACTCTGTGATAGGTTCCATACTTAGCATAAAGGTGGCCCTGGGTTCAGTCCTCAGCACAGTATAAACAAAAACAAAAACAAAAACTCTTAACAGATTAGGGCAATACAAAAGTAAAACTATTGTGAATAATATATTAAGTGTTAAGTAGATATTTAACGTATATTCTTAGATGTCCTCCAAGAAAAATACATGATGGAATTTTTTAAAATACCACCTCACACAGTAGACAGAGTTCAAGGTATTATTAAAAGTTATGTCTCTTACAGGAAATAAGAACATATTAGGAAATCATTGAAATTAGCACTGCTAAAATCACACTCTTCTTTCTTGACTCCCCTTCAATTTTCCAAGCACTCTAAATTTAAAGAAAAAACATACATAAAAGATTAAGATATTAATTTCTGAATAATCTTCCTTTAGATTTACAAGATCTGGAATATCTGATAACATCCAAATGTGTAATTTCCCTTCCTAATTCTCATACTGAACATCATCACAAAGCATATAAGCAGTGGTGATATTTAATTTGAAGATAATTAATGTTTGTGTAAAGAAATGCAGGAACTAATCCTAGGAGGTAAAGCTTATTGTATGGTGTTCTGGCCAGAGGATACCTGAAATGATAGAGATTACCCAGCTTTTTTGTCCATTTACTCACTGTAACTCAGTTCTCTCCCATGCTCCTTGGTATGTCTATGTCTCACATGATTATCTTTTTTGGTGGGAATAATGGCTTCCTTCATCTTGTCAGAATACTGATCACTGAGGAAATCTGATTTTCATCCTAGCAAATCTAGTCTCCCAAGTATTGGCTTTTAAGCAGAGAGCAGGTGGATTTTGTGGCAGTAACTAACGAAGATTTGGAAAATAACAGCACTTGGCATTTCACTGTAGTTTATGGATACCAAATCCCTATTCAAGTGCTCTGTATGTGTGCTCTAACTAAGCATATGAAATTGTTGTGACATGAGACTTACTATCTATATGCTATGCATGACAACACTAAAGCACAAAAAAGTAAATATTTTAGCTCAAGTCACATAGTAAATATCAGAACTGTACCTCAAACCTAGTGTCTTCCTCCAGACTGGACTTAGGTCCAGTAACAAAAGAGCTTATTAATATATTTTCAATTCTAAAAATATTAATTCTAGCTATAATTGTTAATATGAAATACCATATTTCACTAAAGAAGAAACTTTAAGAAGAAATCATTCTATTTAATATTTCAATTTGTGTTAACTGAGCTCATGAATCTACAGCAGTTACTTATGTTGTAATGTTTGGAAAAATTGTTTGAGGTTATGTTACATGGTAAACCACAGACTCATTGAGACTGGTTAGGGTAATTAAATTGCCATTGGAAGCAAAGGATGATTCATTGCTTGAGATGGAATTTGCAATTCTACAGGAAGGACATTGCAATTTAGCCAGAAGTAATGTACTGCAATGTATTTTATTATTATACAGTGGATGTCTGTGTGTCATAAAGTTTACTCAAAGGTACAATATCAAAGTGACTGCAATTACTGAGTAGCCTTGTAAAGATGATATTTTAGAATGAAAAGGAAACTTCATATTGATAAAAAAAAGTGTTTCTATTTTAAAAGTACTGACTTGTTACTGAAATTGCAATTGATTCCACTTGGTTCCAATGATTACAATTACAATATTTTTACTCTTTAAGATATCCTATTTATTTTTTAAATAATCCTTATTTTATTTACTGATTTAGACATTTAGAAGAAAAGTATTTTGCTTAATGAATTTACTACAAGCTGATAAAATGTATGTTCACGAGGTCAAAAAAGAACAAAAGGATCTGGAGAAAGGGAAAAATGCCAATAAGTTAAATTCTTTATGGTTTTCATATGCTTCTTTCTATTCTATCCCAAGATATTTGCCAATAGAAAATTAGCTTCTTGTTGCACTGAATATTATATGAAACTAATTGAGTGGCTATTTTAAAACAAAATTATTTTATCATCTTTATTCTTTTTTAGGAGTTACTAATGATTTTTACTTAAGTGTGAAAGGTCATAATCTGTTCTTCTTTATTTAACTGTTTCTTTTTTCAACAGTAATAGGTGTCACAGTATATTTTGTTATCTTTACAATAGTTGCTCTTTCAATCATGTACATCAAAATAAAATGAAATATAGAAAATCATAGAACTTATCAAAACAGAATATTGAATAGAGCAGTACCATTAATCAGAATAGAGCAAAACAGTAATAAAAATATTTGCCTTCAAAGAGATGGAAGAAGGAAATCCGCCTTATTTGCTATGGTCAACCTCCCAGGAGCTGCTTAAATTTCTGTTTCCCATTTGCTAATGGGGGGGGGCAGGAGAAGGGGGTTAGGGGAAGTGGGATATTTGACTCTAGCCTGTGCACCAGTGGGTTCACTATTGCTTAGCAGGGAAGCAGGCTGGTTGCTTGGTTTCCCAGCTTCATAAGTTCCAACATGGTGTGGAACTCAGAAGACACTGGTGGTTCTCCCCGTGGAGGGGCCGTAGTCTGCCACACTGCAGCCACTTACCAGAGAGGGGAGCTTCTTGCTTGGTTTCCCAGCATCCTTAAGTTTCAACATGGTGTGGATCTCAGGAGCTGCTGGTGGTTCTTCCACTGGAAGGGCCGCAGTCTGCCACACCACAGCCACTTACCAGAGAGGAGAGGTGCTTGCTTGGCTTTCCCGCATCCTAAGTTCCAACATGGCATGGATCTCAGGAGACAGTGGTGGTTCTCCTCCTGGAAGAGCCACAGTCTTTATCATCTTAATTCTAAAGATAAAATGAGTGATGAAAAAATAGTTTGAGTATCAATTCTATTTTTCTTTTTCTTTTTGGTGCAATATTAGCATTGCATTGAGGATTTCATTTTGTTTATTTTATTCTGTTGTGTACTAACAAACACCCAAATGCTCACCATTATGTAAAAGTTCACAGTTGTATAGATCTGTAAATTCCCTAGACTCGCCTATTTCAATTCTGCTTTTCAAATTTTGAAACATTTGTTGTGCTTGTATGAATAATGATTCTATATTGGTAGAGATCTTTGTGATTACTAAAAAATTAAAATTTTTGTAGGTTATAAGTGATACAGACAGTTTTATGAATTTATAACACAGAACATAATGTCAATGGGAGTTGCAGAAAGCATTAAGCAGACACTCATGTGCTCTGTTTTTCAAGGTATTACTTTCAGAAATAGGAAAAGAATTTTTACAGAATGGTCAGTACATGCCACAGTAGTTGCATGAATCATTTCCTGTTTTCTCCCTGGATGACTATGACCCTTTCTGCAACAAAATTAGAAAAGAGCATTTTATGAAAAGTGCAATAAATGTTATGAAGTGAGTTTAGTTAATAACATTTTATAATACCTATATAATACAATTTATATCCAAAACTTCCTTGACTCCTTCCCTCATAATACTGATAAACAGCACACAATTCTATTCAATTTTTATTGACTTACATATATATTTAAAAGAACTATATTACAGTTAAAGATGATACATTTTAAAAGATATTTTGGTGCTATGATTTGTAAAATTAAATGGATGCCACTTTTTGTTTACTGACTCCCAGGATGTTCAAGAGTAAATTTTGTAAGATCTATTATAATTTTTAAAATTAGATTGCTATGGTGATATTACATGCATATAATAAAATATAAAATTCTTAAGTGTACACAATGATCAATACTTGTTACTATGTTTTCACACACATAAATGCACCACCCAGGCCATACATTAGAGGTGTGTCCTAGCTAATCATGCAGACCAGAGGCACTGAACTTGTCAGGTACAAGGTGCTGGTGCCACAGTCTGAGGGTGTCCCTGCTAACTACCTGGGTGCCAGAGGTTCTGAACTCCAGACAGCCAGGTGCAAGTCTTCAATACTACACTCCAGGGGTGTTTCCTGCTACTCATCTGGGTCCCAAAGGTTGTGAATTCCACTCAGCTGGGCACAAGGCCTTGGTGCCACACTCTAAGGGTGTGTCCCTCTTATTTGCATAGAAGATCCGAGATCTGCCCAGTCCAGCATCTCAGTGCAGCCCAACACAAACAATCAGGGGAATGCCTGGCCAGCCTCACAGGCCACAGAGTTACAGAGCTTTGCCCAGCCCAAAGGCCCAGAGTCACCCCTTAGGAAGAGACCAGCCCAGCTGACAGATCCGGGAGAATTAGAATTCTGACCATCACAGTACAAAATTTCAGGACCGTAATTCAGGGGTGCTTTCTAGCTAGCCACACATGTCTTGGACGTTCTGAACTCGTCCCAACCAGAAGCAATGTCCCAGCACCATGCTCTGGAATGTGTCTGGTGAACCATGCTGTCCAGAAGCACAGAACTCCTCCCAGCCAAGCGCAAGTCCCCAGCACCACACTCTGGGAATGGGCCTCTGCTAGCTGCCTGGATCCAGAGATTCTAAATTCCACCCAGCCAGATGGAATATCCTGGTGCCTCACATTGAAGGTGTATCACTGCTAACCACCTGGTTCCCGGAGATTCTGAACTCCACCCAGCCAACCACAAAGATCCAGTTCCACAATCTAGGAGTGTGTCTTTGTGAGCCGCACAGAGAATCCAAGCTCTGTTTAAGTGTTTTCTCTGCTTGATGTTTTCCTTCTGCTGTCGTATTTGGAACTGCAGTCATTTTTGTCTCTTACTAGAATATTTGTCAGTATTCTTTGTAGTGTGGGTTTTATGATCATGAATTTCTGATATATTAATTATGCCCAGCAAGGCATTCCAGTACAACCCAACACAATCCATCAGGGGAATGCCTGACCAGTGTCACAGGTCAGAGAAATATGAAACCCTGACCAGAAAAGAGCCCCATAACCATCCACCTGAGAGTGAAAATGCTAACCAAAGGGTCCAGAAGATTTTGAGCTATGTTCATCACAGTTCAAGATTCTCATGCCATAGTTTGGGGATGTGCTCTAGCTAGCCACAGGGATACTGAAGGATCGAAGCTCTGCCTAGCAAAAATTTCAGTGCAGGGCTGGGGATTTAGCTCAGCGGCATAAGCACCTGCCTTTCAAGCAGGCGGTCGTGAGTTCGATCCTTGGTACCGATAAAAATGAAAAAGACAAAAAAAAAAAAAATTTCAGTGCAATCCAATAAGAAAGTGCCTGCCCAACCCCATGCATCCCAGAGGAAAATAACAAAACAAATCAGCAAAATGCAGTCTCAGTCATCCATTCCACCAAGAACAAACTCAGGAGACACTGAAATGGAAGACACTGGAAACTGCACAACTGAGTCTTCTGAAATGATAGTGACTAAAGTAAAGAAACAATTTCATGAAGCTGTAGAGGAAATCAGATCAGAAATAATCTCTCAGGTAAAAAAGTAAATGACAAACATTATGAAAGAAATCATGGGTGTTTCTAAAGAAGATGCAGATTAGAAAATAGAAGAACATAAAATGATGGAAACTTTGAATGAACAATATAAAACAGGATTATAATTCATGAAATAGATTCAAAGGTATATTCAAGAAATCAAAAATTCAATTAAAAGCTGGCAAACATCTTGAATGAAGTTGATAAGATTCATTCAGACCTTGAAGACAAGATGAAAGTTTATGATGGTGAAAGAAAAATAATCCTTTAAAATAACAAGGAAACAGGAAACAACAATTCAAAACCTGCAAGTGGATGCAAAGAGAAACAATGCAAGATACATAGGTGTCAAAAAAAAAAAGGAGAGAACAAAAAAAAAAAAAAACCCAGAAATGACATAAGAAGACTATTTACAGAAATAATCACAGAAAACTTTCCAAACAAGGAAAAATAATCTGATACATAGAAACCTAAGGCATGTACTACCCCAATTAGCAATAACAAAAATAAATATTCACACAGACATATAATAATTAATATATCAGAAATTCATGATCATAAAACCCACACTACAAAGAATACTGACAAATATTCTAGTAAGAGACAAAAATGACTGCAGTTCCAAATACGACAGCAGAAGGAAAACATCAAGCAGAGAAAACACTTAAACAGAGAGAAAAAATAGAGAACAAACAACAGAAAAGTACCATAACACAGATCAATCACTTCATATCAGTTATACCCATCAATGTAAGTGACTTCAACTCATCAATAAAAAGAAAAAGACTTGGGCTACAATTTAGCTCAGTGGTATAAGTGCCTGTCTGGCATGTGTGAAGTCTTCAGTTCATTTCATGGTACAAAAAAAATTAAAAATAAATAAATAAATAAAAAGAAACAGATTGGAAAAGTGGATTAAGAAACAAAATCCAAACTTATTCTGCATACTAGAAACACATTTAACTCAAAAAGAAACTCATAGGAAAAAAGTCAAAGGTTGGAATACAATACTCTAGGCAATAGGCACTCAGAAAAAAGCAGGGGTAGCTATTCTGTTTGCAGATAATGTGAACCTCAAGCCAAGAATGATCAAGAGAAATAAAGGCGGTCACTGAATACTTGTTAGGGGAAAACTAGACGATGAAGAGACAACATCTATAAATATGCAAGTTATTTAGACTATTCTGAGTCTTTTGTATTACTATAGAAGTTTTGACTCATGAAAATGTTAATATTTATGAAAAAAGTACTAAATATTAAAACAGAAACAATCTGCTGAGACAAAAATTAGGTGAAACTCTCAAAAAAAAAAAAAAGTCAAAAGCAATGACTATTGGAGAGCTGTCTAGATCCCCAATCTCTCAAATAAGTACACAGCACAGGCTTAAATAAATGAGACAAGTGGTCTAGTTTATTAGGGCTCTAGGAGTATCCAAACCCTCTGCAGTGTTTGAGACTCACAGGGCTAAGACAGAGAATGTCTCTGGGCGGCATTTATTAAGTATTTAAATAAGACAGGAAACCTAAACAGGAACTTGGGAGGGGTTCTAGGACCCCTCCAAACAATATACAGTTCTAAATAAGGAGAATTATCCTAGGAGAAAAATCTCCGAGTATCCTCAGCTCTGGCTTATCATGACCACCTCCCTGAGGCATATCCTCGTTCTTAATAGCCGGGCCTTGCCAGTGCCCTGCATGTGTATTCAGCTTCAATGCCTCCATCAAAAGACTTTCTGAACAGCATGCCAATTATGCATGAAATACCACCGAATCAACAAATGAAATTGTATTCTATTAAAATCTTCTCCACAGAATAGGAGAAAAACCAACACATCCAATTTATAATCTAAAGAATGAGAAGAAATTTGCAAACTATTTCTAGTGAGCACTAATATTTGAAATATCTAAAAGAACTCAAAACATTAGACTTACCAAAATTCTTTAAAAATTAGAAATGGGCAACTGAAATAAACATACTCTTTAGAAAAAGTACAAGTGGTGAATAAATACATGAAAAAATATTTAATGTATCTGGCCTTTGAAAAAAACAAATGAAAACAACAATGAAATTCTGCCTTAATTCAGAAAGAATCGCTATTAAAGATAAATCAAGTAATAACAAGTGCTGATGGGACTGTGTGGTAGTGTTCCTTTTACATCATTTGTGGGAATGTAAACTAGTACAATTATGAACATCAATATGGAGATTTTTCAAGAAATTCAAAGTAGAGCTCATTTGACCAAGCTATTCCTCTTCTAGGTATTTTTCCAGTATATTTAAAGAAATAGTACAGTGATACATATATGTCCATAATTATAGCATTACAATTCATAATAGCTCAATCTTGAAGTAGTGTATATGTCCGTCAATAGATGAATTAGCATGGAAAATATATTTACACACGAAGTAGTATGATTTTGCCATAAATAAGGATAAATTCAAGACACTTATAGGAAAATGGATATGTTTTAAGTCCATGATAAGTGAAATACATCACACACACAAGCTGAAATATCATGATGTTTCTCTTATAAGACAAACCAAAAATATGTACAAATTAAAAAGCAAACTAAAATATAACTGAAAGAAGGAAAATAGATCTTTTGTAAAAAGGAAAACAACTGAGAGAATGAGAGAGAGTGAATAAGAAGAAAAAATGTTATAAAACATTAAGATATGCCCTCACCAGCCCTTAGGAAAGCCCCGTGGCCCTCAGACCTTGCTCTCACATCACTGAACTTCCTTTGTGATCTTCATTTTCCTAGAGGGACACCACATCAATAGACACTTCTCTCAGTGACCCTCCTATCTCCTAGACAAAGTACTTGATGTTTGGCCCCCACTCTGCCTCCCAGAACCTTGAACTGCAGTGGATTAACTGTGCTGAGGTGAAGGGAGACTCAATGACCTTTCACCCAAACAGAAGACATCAGCAGGATCCAATCACTATGCTTCAGTGCTTCTCTTGGCATTCCTTCTACATCTTCATCAGTTGAACTCTAGCTTCATTAAGTGTATGAGTTCACCACCAAATTCTCTCACGTTCACCTTCTTCACTGCTTGAAGTCCTGTACTAGGGCACTTTCCAATGTCTTTGGGAAGATTTGTCATTAAATCAATTACTGGAAATATTAAAATTCACTGGCATTGCAGTTTTGCATTTTTCAGCTTGTTAAGTTTTTTCCCTGACTTTGTGCATTCAAAAGCTGTCCTATAGATGCAGATCCATTGGTTTATTTTTAATTTTTTAAATTTTGTTTTTGAGAGAATAGGACCAAACAGGATGAAACAGAATGACCCCACTTAGAACAAAACTCTGAAGGCAATATAGAATTTCAAAGAAGACAGCACCCCTTTCATGCCTGGACTGATTGAATAAGCCCACCTCTTGGCCCATAACTGCGTACGTCACTGTGCTGTACTTCCCGCATGTCCATGGATGCCCAGAGGGATGCCACCATCCCGTCCTTTAGCCCAGGACTGTGTACACCACCGCAAAACATGTCCTGCATGCCCTGAAGATGCCCAGATTGATGCCACCAGCCTGTTCCTTGGCCAAGGGATTGCCTATGGCACTGCAACATGCTTCTTACATGTCTCATGGATACTTGGATAAAGGACACCTGTTGGCCCCTCGGGAACACTCCATACTTCCTTAACCTAATACTGCTGTTGATCTTCAGCTTCCACCCTTTCTCCCAGAACCTTGGATTACAGCGGATTAACCTTGCTAAGTTGATGGGAGATTCAGTAACTGCCTCACCCAAACAGAAGATCTCAACAGGTTCCACTAAGTTTGGTGAGTATTCCCCTAAAATAGAGGTGTATACTAGGTAAATAAGGGCAGTAGTATAACTCCTTCCAACTAACTGTAAGATATTAGTGAGTCTGGAAGGAGTGTGGGTGACTCCTTCAAACACACAGAGAACATCAGGCAGCATGATGAATGTGCCAATAGGCAGCCCCCCAACTTGGAGAAAATCAAAAGATCTTCTGAGACACACAGGCACACAACAGGGACACACTGGGGCCTCAGCCAACACAAAAATCATAGACAGGGAGATTTGGTTACCTGAAATAACCAGAAGATACAGTAATGGCAGGAACTAAAAGTTGACTATATCAACATTACTAGGTTTCTCATCCCAAAAAGAAAGTAGGATTCACCCAGCATGCCCTGCAAGAGCAAGTCAGATCACTGGTTCACCTCTTCATTGTGGGACCCAGCAATTGGACAAACATCTACCTTACAGTAAGACCTCAAGATACACACTACCAACAGTTCACACTAGTGGGGTTGAAGGACCAAATATTAACCCAAAATGGGAAAATGGCAAAACAAAAAAGCAAGATGTAGTCTTGAACATCTAGTCGACCAGGAGCAAGTAAAGGAGACATTGAAAGAGGACTTCAAAAGTAACACACCGAGAATCTCTGAAAAGATAGCAAGTGAAAAAAAAAGAAAAGAAAAAAAGCAATTCCACGAGGCTATAGAGGCAATAAAAGTAGAAGTAAACTCTCATATAAAGAGAGAAATAACAATCTTAGTAAAGGAGTTGCTATGGCCAGATAGAGAAGAAATAGATAAAAAGTACATGTGCATGGAAAACTGAAACCTTGAATGAAAAATAAAGAAAACAAGCAGAATTCCTGAAACAAACTCAAAGAGACATCCAAGAAATAAAAAAAATTCTATTGAATCCTTAAAAAATCATTTAAATGAAGGTGCAGATGTGATTTTGCACCTTAAGGAT
Source organism: Cavia porcellus (assembly GCF_034190915.1). Classification (NCBI taxonomy): domain Eukaryota; kingdom Metazoa; phylum Chordata; class Mammalia; order Rodentia; family Caviidae; genus Cavia; species Cavia porcellus. Next base: position 4,680,312 of record NW_026947486.1, on the reverse strand, counting down.
CACAATTAGCTATCATGAAATGAAAATCCAGCAGCTTCAAGATGATGAGAGAAACAATATAAGATTAATAGGCATCAGTGAAGATGCAGGAGTCAATGCAAATGACATAACTAAACTCTTCACAGAAGTTATAGCAGAAACTATGACTAATGTATCCAGAAAAACTCTCATTCAAATTTAATAGAGAAACAAGATATTTCCATGACAAAGAATATCTGAAGAAATTCATGTCCACCAAATGAAACCTAGAATGAGTATTGAAAGGCATAGTGGATAGAGATAAAAATGACCACAATCTCCAGAACAACAACAAAAAGAAACCAACAGGTAGGACAAGGAATTAAATAAAGGAGAAAAGCAAAAAGCAAATAACTGGAACATAACATGGCAATGTTGCACCAGTACATATCAGTGATATCCATAAATGTAAATGGCTTCAATTCACCTATCAAAGAAAGTAGGTTGACAGAATGGATCAAGAGACATGATCCCACAATATGTTAAATATAAAAAACACATCTGACCCAAAAGGAAACTTGTAGATTAAAAGTCAAAGGATGGAAAGCTGTATTCCACTGAAAAGGAACCCAGAAAAAAGCAGGGGTAACTATTCTATGCGTATACAACATGAACTTCAAACCTAAAATGATTAAAAGAGATAAAGAAGGTCACTACATACTCATTAGTAGAAAAATTCAATTGGAAGGACTAAAAATTATAAATATATATGTACCAAATACAGGAGCACCTAACCATATAAGACAAATACTAATGGACATGAAAAACTGAATACACAAAAACATAAGTATAACAAGGGACCTTAACATTCCATTGTCACAAAGAGATAAATCAACTAGACAGAAGTCAGCAAAGAAATAATAGAATTGAATCCTACCTGTGAGCAATTGGACTTAGTACATGTTTACAGAGTGTTCCACCAACCACATTAGAATAACCATTCTTCTTAGCTGCACAAGGGACATTCTCCAAAATAGAACATACATCATCCCACAAAACATTCTAAAGTAAATGGAAAGGTATTGAAATTATCCCATGCATAATATCTGATCATAGCACACTGAAATTGAAAATTAGTGGCAAAAAATTGCAAAACCTGCATAAATGCATGGAAATTAAATAACAAATTTCTAAACAACCAGTGGGCTACAGAAGAAATTAAAGAAGAAATAAAGCAAAATAGAAGAGACAATATGGTGGCTTGCTAGTTAGCTGGGTAGAAAGCCTCTCTGGGAAAAACAGCTCAGACCCTGGAATTTGACAAAATGGAGAGGGCTGGATGAGTGGTGAGGGACTTTCACAACTCCAGGAGGAAACTGAAGGATAAAGAAAAATAGGAAGAGGAAGGAAAAACACAGGTGGATGGCTGGAGCCAGATGCGCTCACTGAGACTCATCCTGTGCTGTGCTGGGTGCACCAAGGAGTCAGAGGATTCAAGGTCACTCTGAAGCCACAGACACCAATAATGGAAGTTGTTGAGACTTGGGCCCTTGGCAGGAGTATTCAGCACAGTATGGAGTGGACCCAAGGTGGAGAGCTGCATTAATTCTCAGTATGGGCTGGAAATTGGGTCCTGTGGCATGTGAGGCCAGCTAGAAGACATCTTGCAGTGGATCCGAGTCTGGTGCCATGGTGGCATCAGTCAGCTGCCCCTGGATTCAGAGAATACTGGTGGTATCAGCTTTGGCTGAGTCACGCCCCAGGTTGAGACCCAATAACCAGGGATGATACTGTCCCAACCCTGTGATGTCAGCCACAGCACAGCCTAACTTGCTGAAGGCACTTGTTGGTAGACGGGCTCAGAGAAGAGCAGTTAGCTCAGAGTTTCTTGATGCACCGCAGATAACAGCAAACAGGAGAGGGCAACAAAACCCCATCCAGCATGCTTCAGAAAAACCATAAGCAATATGGAGAGGCCCTGAGACCTTCACCACACAACTGTCTGAAAGAAACCAGAAACATGAAAAGAGAAACAAGAAAAAACCTCCAGCTGCTAACCCTGGGAAAAAAGTCCAGGAGAAGTAAATACAGAAGAGAACCAGTGCAGCAATCATGGAATATTGGACACAACATCAGTGGACATAAAGAAATACTTTTGTGACCTCATAGATGAACTTAAAACTGAAATTCTAATCCAAGTAAGGCAAGATATGAAAAGATTAATAAAAGAAATGCTAAGGCCCTCTCAAGAAGACACAAGTTGGAAGAATGGAGGAACTCAGAAAAGGAAGAGAAATATTTGGCGAAGAATATAAACAAAATGTAGAAAACATGAAATAGATCCAAAGAGATTACCAGGAAATTAAAAACTCCATTGAAAGCTGGTAAAATGCCTTGACAGAAACTAAAGTTAGCCTTTCAAAACATGAAGAGAGATTTATGATACGTGATCATGAAAGAAAAAACCTATTAAAAATAACAAGGAACCAGGATGTAAAAATTAAAAGGCTAGAAGATGACAAGAGGATCTACATTTTAAGAATAAAAAACATGAGTGAAGAAGCAGGAATAACCACAAATGAATTACAAAGGCTACTCACAGAAATAATTAAGGAAAACTTCCCAAGCATAGAAAAAGAAATGATATCCAGGTAAATGAGGCATACAGAACTGCAACCAACTAATTCACCCAAAACAGATCTACACCCAGACATGTAATAATCAGGATCTCAGAAAGCCACCACAAGAACAGAATATTAAAAGTGGTCAGAAAACAGAAGCAGATCACCTACAAAGGAAAAATCATCAAAATAACAAGGAACTTATCAACACAAACTTTCAAATCGAGAAAAGCCTGGGGAGAAATAGTCCAATCCCTGAAAGAAAATAGCCTCCAACCCATATTGATATACCCTGAAAAACTCTCTCTCAAAATTAATGGAGAAATAACATGTTTCCAAGACAAGGAGCAACTGTTGGAGTTCATAGCCACCAATCCAACCCTACAAAATATACTGAGGGCCATTTTAGAGAGAGAGAGAAAAAAAATACCAGGATTCCAGCAACAGTGGCAGAGAGGCTTCAATGAATGGGGCAGACAGTGGAATGAAGGAGAAAAGTGCACAAATAATAGCAGAAGAATAGAATAGCAGAGATGAGGCAGAGAAGGTGGGCTATAATGGCTAATATAGATAGCCTTGATACAGTAAAAAAAGAAACACAGACAGAATAGATTAGGAGGCATGATCCATTGAGATGCTCTGAATAGGAAATATACTCAACCTGAAAGAGGGTTGATAAATTCAAAGTCAACGAGGAGAAAATGAGCTCTATGTAACAGGGAACCAGAGAGAAATAAGGACAATTTGTCCAGAGGCTGCAGATAGGTTGGAAAGTTATGACACTTTTGTGAAGTGTAGAACTACACAGCTAGAAGGAAGGAAAACCTTGTGACTTTAGTAAGTAAAGGAATACAGCTCAAGATCAAACTCAGGGGTAAAAAGGCTCAGCACCATTCAGATAGATAATGGGTTGCCCCCTAATCTAAAAACTAAAGGAGCTAGTGGGACCCAAAATACACAAAGCATCCTGAGAAAGGGAAAGTTGAGGAATTGCCTAAAAAAGGAAGGCAGAGGACATTGTTAATAGTGTATCAGGATTTAAAAGCCACAGTAGTCTTATCGCTCTGTTATTTAAATTTTATTTTGTTCCAGTCTGTCTACTCATACTAGATTTGAGGACATAGAGAGCTATCCCAAACATAGCAGGCTATACCACAGTAACTATCCTTAATTTCCTACTAACTTAAAATGAAGCCCTGTATTACTTACATTGTCTTAGTATGTCTGATCTTATTTGAAGCTGGTTTGTTAGACCGCTGCTTTGCCTTGAGTGATTTTATTCGAACTTGATATGCTTCATAGTATCAAGTCTAACACTAGAGGCAACTACTCTGATGATTACAACATGTAATAAGACACCCATTCCGGTTTGATTATGAACTACTTTTGAAGTCCTACAATGTCTTCAAAGTTGTGTTTTTATAAAATAGGTATGTAATGCTATGTTCAATTATATTATGTGTGATGTTGTGGACAATTCTATTGAAAATAACAAGAGAAAGCATAGTAACTACTGGAGATTACCTAATATTGTGGTTTTATATGCCATTTTTATTTCATGTTATTCTAGCAATTTGTTTTGTTGTCTTGTTATGATCTGTTTTTCCCTATAATACAGAAAGGATAGATATACATGTAGAGATTCACACATGAGGAGAATTTCTAAACCATTTATGGGAACAGATTATATAATGCAAGATGTATTGAACAGATACTCTGAAGAAGAAGAGACACTAAGAGATCCAGTACTAATTTTGTAGCATTATGATATAAAATCTAGCAATACTATTATTCACTGTTCAGAGTGATATTAGTCTAGTCTCTGATGTTCAGTTTCAGCATATGTAAAGATAAGGACAGCTACTTTGAATGGAATGAGAGACATTATGGCAGTCATTATTGACTTCCTCAATGTCAGGTCTTGAAGACCTAAAAAGCCTTCATCATCCTGTTATGATTAGGTTAGTTGTATCATGTTCAGTATGTATTCAATGTGTGTGAAGATTAGGACAACTATTTGGAAGAAAACAATAAGATAGACAGTGAAGATCTCCAGTGGACTTGCTTTGAAATCCATGTTTCTTAAAATTGTTTCCTTATGATCTGTTTTGTTATGTTTAATCTTACCCTCTTTAAAATAAAAAAGAATCATGCATGCATATAACCTATAAACAGTTTACAAGAACTGATCTTATAATGCAGGATGAAATGAACAAATATTTTGAAGAAAAAGAGATACTGTGGTACCCAGTGCTGATCCTGTAGTGTCATGATATGAAATCCAGCAATACTATTATTCTTTGTTCAGAGTGATTTTAGCCTCCTATGTTTTTTAAATCTCAACATATATGAAGATATGGATAATTGCATATATTTTAAGTGTATAGGACTGATAATCATATTATTAAGTTTTTGTTGGATAGTTGAACAGAACTGTTTGCAGTCTCACTGTTTGAATCCCCATGTTTTATGTTTCACTTTTGTATCTTGAACAACTATTTGCAAGAGGACAATATGTAATTATCAACTAGTGATTTCTTATTGTTTATTTTTTCTTGGAAAGTATGTATTAATTTTGCCCATTTTCTGTTTTGGTTAGTCTTCCTTTAAATAAAATTAAAAAAAAAACACAAAGCAAAAGATACAATTCAATGAAAATGTGAAAACAACATACTGTAATCTGTGGGATGCAATGAAAGCAGTCTTAAGAGGGAAATATATAGCATTAATTGTCATATCAAGAAACTGAACAAGCATAAATAACCTAATGCTTCATCTCAAGCTTCTAGAAAAAGATGAGCAAGTTCAACCTAAAGCTCATAGAAGAGAGGAAATTGTAAAGAATAGAGCAGAAGTCAATGCAATTGAAACTAAAAAAAATTACAAAGAATTAATGAGTCAAAAAGCTGGTTTTTGAGAGAATAAACAAAATTGACACATGTCTAGCTAACCTTACCAAGAAAAAGAAAAAAAAAACACAAATTCATGCAATAAGTTCTGAAAAGAGGGAACTTACTACAGGTCCCATGGAAATTCAAAAGATCCTGAATACCTGCTTTGAAAATCTCTACTCATGTAGAGTGGAAAACACAAAGGAAATGGACAGATTTCTAGAAACATATGAACTAACAAAGCTCAGCCAAGCAGATATAGAAATTTTGAATAACCCAATATCAGCTGTTGAATTTGAAAATATAATTAGAAACTTACCAACCAAGATAAGCCCAGGTCATGTTTGATTCATGGCTGAATTCTACAAGGAATTTAGAGAAGTTGAAAAGCAAGTAATCCTCCCTAACTCATTCCTGGAAACAAGTCTTATCCTAATACCAGAACCACAGAAAGTGCCAACCAAGCAAAGGAATTACAAGATAGTCTCCCTAATGACCAAAAATACAAAAAAATACTTAGTAAAATACTGACAAATAGAATGCAACAAATCATCAAGAAAGTTATGCACTATGATCAAGTCAGGTTCATCTGAGGAATGCAGGAATGGTTCAACACACACAAATCAATAAATTCATACACTATATTGACAGAGTCAAAGACAAAAATCACATGATAACCTCAGTAGTTAAAGAAAAAGCTTTAGATAAAAACCGACACTCATTATGATAAAAACCATACAGAATACCAGAACAGATGATCTCTAATTCAGTCTCATAAAAGTCATATATGATAAACAGTCAACATTTACTAACTTAACAAAAATTGAAAACATTGAAGCTAAAATCAGAAAGAATATAAGAATGTCTACTATCATCATCCCTATTCAATATATTTATGGAAACATTACATAGAGCAGTAAAAGAACAGAGAAAAATAAAAGCATAATGGATAGGAAAGAAAGAAGATAAATTGTCATTATTTGCAAATAATATGATACTCTATTTAGAAGACTCCCAAAACTGCATTGACAGACTTGTAGATGTAACAAGCAAATTTTGTAATGTAGCTGGAAACAAAGTCAACACTCCAAAATCAATAGCATCACTGTACACAAACAATATACTCACCAAGAGATAAATAAGATAAACCACTCCCTACATTGCAGCATTCAAATAAATGAAATACTTAGCAACAATTTAACAAAGGAAATAAAAGATCTATACTTTGAAAATTACATTACTCCAAAAAAGGAAATCAAAGGGGATTTCAGAAAATAGAAAGACATTCCCTGTTCATGGATAGGAGGAACAGAAATTTTTAAAATTGTCATTCTTCCAAAACTGTTATACATATTTAATTCAACTCCAATCAAAATACAATCAGTATACCTCAAAGGTCTAGAGAAATCATTCCTAAAATATGGAGCCAGAAGAGACCTGGGATAACAAATACAATTCTGGGAACAAAGACAAGGCCAAAGGCATCTTAGTTCCTGATTTAAATGCATACTACAAAGCTCCTGTGAATAAAATTAGCATGGTTCTTAAATAAAAACAGAACTGCAAATCAGTGCAGTAGATTAGAATATAGAGCCACCAGTAAAAACATACTCAGCAACCTTATTTCAACAAAATAACCAAACAAGTTCACTGGAAAGAGTGGTGCTTAAAAAACTGGCTTTCCATATGCTGAAAACTAAACCTAGACACATGTGTATCACAATGCACTAAAACTAAAGTTAAAATGGGTCAAAGATCTAAATATTTAAACAGAAACACTAAATCTTCTGGAACAGAAAGTAGGTAGACATCTTGATGACATAGGAGTAGGTAGAGAATTCATAAACAAAAATCAAACTGTAAAAGTAAATACTTTCCAGTATCAACAACTGGAATATCATTTTATTAAAAAGTTTTTTGCATGTCAACAGAAATCTCCAACAGAGTGAACGTTGACGAATTTGGAAAATATCTTAACCAACTGTACCTCAGACAAATGACTTTTGTTTAGAACAAATAAAGATTTTTTTAAAAAAAATAGGACCCCAAATTCAAATACTCAGTCCAAAAATGGGCAACTGAGATGAATACACACTTCTTAGATGAAGAAATACAAATGGTTAAATATATAAATATATACAGCAACATTGGCAATTGGTGAGATGCAAATTAAAACAACCCTCCAGAAAGAATGGCTAAGTTCACAAAATCACTCAGTAACAAATGCTGGATGGGCTGTGGTGGGAGTGTAGGCTAGTGCAACCACTGTGGAAATCAGTGTGAAGTTCCCTCAAAAAGCTAAGATTAGAGGTCCCATTTGACCCAGATATCCTGCTGTTGAGTGTCTTCCCAAAATAACTGAAATATCATACCACAGTGGTATATGTACGTCTATGTTTACAGCAACACAATTTTTCATAGTTAAATCTTGGAAAAAACTCAAGTGACATCAATCAATAAATGGATAAAATAGATATGATATTTTTATACAATGATGTTCTATCCAGCTATAACTAAAGATTGCATCAAGAGACTTTTATAAATAAATGGATGTGACTTGAGACCATAATCATAAGTGAAATAAATCAGACTCACATGTGTACATAATATTGTCCCCCTAGTGAAATGACCTGAAAAAACAAATAAGATCCGAAATCTACAATGAATACTGTATAAGGGTAAGAAATTACTCAAAGACAAAAAGTAATTGGGAAAGGAGAAAGGAGGAAAACATGAAGGGAAAAGCAAAAAGGCATAAATTTGTGTGTGTGTGTGTGTGTATGATAACTGAAAAGACTATAATACTACTTGTATTAGTTATTAGAAAAGAACAGTTAATACTCATGATTAGATCAATTTTGAATGTCTCTATCTGGCAATCTGAGTAACCTTTTAGAAGGTAACAGCATGCAATATTACAACCTTTGTTAAATTCTTATTATCTTGTTTTGAAAACCTATACTGTTATTGTTTTGCATTTGTTGATGTTGTTTGTTAGTCTTTTTTGCTTTTTATTTTTCATTTTTGTGTTTTTTTGTCTTAAATATAGAAAGAAAAAATATTCACCATCCAAATCAAAATACAGAAATTTCCCTGTAACCCTATCAGTAACCTAGATATGATAACCATTAATCTGAATGTTATATATTATGACATTTTTTATATTTATTTCATCCTACATGCATTATTTATTTTTTAATCTTGAATGTTTTTTAAACCTATGCATACCATTAAGCAAGTAGGCTAATTTAGGATCAGGTTCTTATGAGATGCAGCAAAGAAGGTGCTGCCTTGTTTAATGACTACAGCTTCAAAATAATTTTTCTTGTATGTAAGTTAAGGTTCTTGAGAAAATCATAATGAACCACCCCAATTCACCAAGTCACTCTAGATCATTCTTGTTGATGACCTGGAGATAGCTTTACTCATTACTATGCTAAATTCTCTGGCTTTAGACTGTCATGCCTACAACTTTTTCTTTGAAAATATGACCACAATCCCAAACTGAGCATGTTGAGAAATATGCCCATCTCTACATGTGGTGATGAGTCTTCCAAGCACACATACACATTTAAATGTGGATTTTTTCCCACAAAGGTGCTTGCTCTCTTTGTTCTGAGAACATCGCTTTGTAAATTAACACTACCCCTATCTTTACTTGCTGCAAGAGATAAAACTCTCTTTAGGGTTTGATATTGTGTTTGTATTTATTGTCTTGCACTCACCAAAAGGCAATCTCAATGCATTTAGTCTCATTATTACTAAACTATATATTCTTCGTTGACTTTTTAAATAATTTTGTGTTCAATTTTTGTTTCAGATAAGATCAGTAATAAACATCCTTAGATAGAATTTAATATGAACAAGTACTGAGGAAGGGATACTGGAGTGGAAATATAGGATTTGGAGGGTACAATTACTGGTAAAATTCTGTCACTGCTGGATTTTAAATAATAATGATAGTACACTGATATACTTGGCATGGTAGCACCTGCCTGTTATCCCAGGACTCTGAGAGGATGATGCAGGGATATTGCATGTTGAAGCTCAGCCTAAACAACCTAGTGATTTATTGAGATATTGTCTTAACATGAAAAGAAAAATATAAAAAAGCTTGAAGATTTATTTCAGTTCAGAGGCCCTGCATTTAATTCAAAACACACACAGAGAGATAGAGAAAGAGACAGAGATGGAGAGGGAGAGGGAGAAGGAGAGGGAGAGGGGGAGGGGGAGGGGGAGGGAGAGAGGGAGAGAGAGAGACAGAGAGAGAGAGATACAGAGAGAGAGAGAGAGAGAGAGAGAGAGAGAGAGAGAGAGAGAGAGAGAGAGAGAGAGAGAGAGAGAGAGAGAGAGAGAGAGAGAGAGAGAGAGAGAGGAGAGAGAGAAAATAAAAAAAAATTACATATCCTCCAGAGCTCTGAGTACCGGTATTGCATCTGAGGCTGTGGGGCCACTCCTCCAAAACCCACCTGAATTTGGGCCACATCTCAGGGCCCATTCTGTTTCTATTGTCCTAAAATAAAAAGAAATAAACATAACAAATGAATTATAAATCTCTATTGTTTCAGGACAGAGCACCTGAGTGTTGTATCCCATAATCCCAGTGACAGTAACATTTTCTTCATTTAAATTTTATTAATTGTTCATACATAAGGACCACATGTCAGGAATGTTATTAAAACAGAGTGAGGTTTGTGATAATCACTGGATGCCCCTGAGATCATTTAGCAAGCTGTGAATCATTTCCATCATTTATATCCAGGGTGATCCAAGGAGTGGCACCAGGGCAGAGTGCATGTCTTTTAAATCCAAAAACCTGATTTATCTTTGCTCTTTTATTGCTGCGCTGCCTTAGTGTCTGAGTTACTTTTCATATTGCTGAGACAAAATACACAACACTCAATTTAAAAGATGAAAGGTTTATTTTGGCTTGCAGTTTGGAGAAGTTTCAGTTCATAGCTGGTGAGTCCAAGGCAGGATGGCATAAAGAGGGTCATTGCAGAGGAGAAAAATTTTATAGATGACAGAAGGCAGCAGAGAACCAAAGTAATGAAGAGACAGCAAGCAAATCCGGCAGCTTTATTTATTTCTCTTGTGTTTTTTATTTAGGCTATCCATCTTTTATGGTTGTGCTTAGATGTATCTCCAAAGCTTTGTGTGGTGATAGGTAGAGCTATTTTAGAGGTGACTGACTCTAGATTGTGTGACTGATTTATAGTGCAATGCCGAGTTTAAGGGGGCATGGTTATTCAGTCTGTCTACTGATTATTTTGACACCATTCTGATTACAGTAGCCTGGATACAATATAAGAGACAAAAAGAGGCCTGTTTTGCCCCTTGTTGCTTTGCTACCTTTTGCCTGCAATTCACTGCTTTTTTTCTGCTTTTCAACCCTGCCCTGGAACCAGCCAATTATATGCTAAATCCACTACAAACAAGAGCTAAGTAACCTTCTCCTCTTTTAAATTTGGGTGTCAGATATTTTGTCACAGCAATGAAAATGTAATGACATAAAGTGCATTCTTCTACTTCTTTGCTTGACATACACAAAAATCTAGAGTCTCTTTCAGATCCATTGCATATTTTATCACTGACACCATACATACCCATCCTCTTTTAAAGAGATGTACCATTAGATTCCATCTGTACATCAAAAAACATTCTGTAATCAAGAGTACTCCTCAAAACCTATTAAATCTTTAAGAGTAATCATTTTGAGAAATTTTTACTTTTGACCAAGAAGGCACAAAAGAAACTAGATTTACCATCATCCTTCAATAAACAAATGCAGATAACATTTTGAAAATATTTAAAAATAGTCAATCTCAGAAAAAAAATTGAAATTTGAAAAACAATGTAGGGGTTACGGGAGCAATTTTGGGTTTGCTATTGGCTTGCTTGGAAATCTTTGATTGCATTCATTGTTTTGTTTTTCTTTTTTCTATTCTGTTCTGTACTGTTTGATTTTTACTATATCTGAAGTTATCTGTTGCTGTTTTAAAGATGTCAAGAGCCATTAATGTACCTATTGTTGATTTCATAATATTTTGAAGTCCTGTATCTCTTATACTGGTTTATTTTGATTGGTTTTATTCTGTTTTATTCTCTTTAAAATAAAATTAAAATTTAATAAGCAAACAGACAAAAACATTGTAGGGAAGGGAATATATGTAAGACGACACCTTACTTATGTTACCGAACCAGTCTCAGAAAACCAGGCTAGATAGAATTCATAGGGTAGGTTACCAGCAAATAGTGATAATCAGAAACAGAACTATGGAGATCCACCGGGGTCTTCTCCAGTACTTAGCTGAAAGGTGATACGTACACATGTGGGAAACTGCAAAAGCCTTATACATACTATGAGACCTTTTCCTATGCTTTGCACCCAATATTTTCCTCATAGATTAGACTTCATCCAATAGTCTTCCTTGCCTTTAGGTTCTAATCATGTTTAATCATGAGCACGGCTAGAAAGTGGAGAGAAAGGAGGTCAGACTACAAATGTATTGATGTGATTCTTAAATTTCTATTTCTTCCCTGCCTCCTTGAAGTTCTGCAGCATTGGCTGCCCCTTTTCTGTTTCAACTGTGATCCTTCTGTGTGAGAAGCTATTACAAATGTAGAATCTATAGCTCATTACAGGCTAGCACAATAAGAATTTCCATTTAACATGAAAAAATGCTCATCATCATTGGTCATTAGAGAAATGCAAATTAAAACCACACTGAGATACCATCTCACTCCTGAAAGAATGGCCAGGATCAAGAAAACCGACAACAAATGCTGGAGAGGCTGTGGGGAAAAAGGAACTCTCCTGCACTGCTGGTGGGAGTGTAGACTGGTACAGCCTTTGTGGAGATCTGTCTGGAGATTTCTCAAAAAGTTGGGACTGGAAATCCCATTTATTCCAGCTATTCCACTTCTAGGCATATTCCCAGAAGAACTGAAAGCATCATACCAAAGTGATTTATGTGCACCTATGTTTATAGCAGCACAATTTGTAATCGCCAGATCTTGGAAACAACCCAAGTGCCCATCAACTGAGGAATGGATAAAAAAGTTGTGGTATTTCTATACAATGGAGTATTATTCAGCTATAAAGAAGGATCACATTGAGATATTTATCAATAAATGGGCGCAGCTTGAGACCATACTCATAAGTGAAATAAATCAATCTCGCATGTGTGAATACCGAATAGTTTCCCTAATGTAAGTAATGATTCAAATATATAAAAATATGTGGTAATCATGATTCCCCATTAGGTGGCCTTGAAGCCTTATAAAGTTTTCACTCATTAATTAGAAAGGCTTTATTCTGGGCTTCTTGATATGAAAATATTTGAAGCTAGAGTATATGAAGTTTTACCCAAATATTTCAAGGAAAAAGACACTATGGTAACTACTATTAAGTCAGGTTATACGGTGGTGAAGTACTAGGTTGTTGAAACAGTCATGCTGTGACCTCTATTGTTATATTGTTATGTCCTGTTTTATCTCAATCTCCCCCTTATTGTTTCAAAAAAAAATTATGTAGTCATTTCTTATGTTTGTCTTAATTAAAGAAAAAATTCAAAAAAATTAGGATATATAAATAGTAACTCTTTTCGATTTCCTATTAACTTGTTTTGAAGTCCTGTAGTACTCCCACGATCTTGTTTTGACTGATTAGACTCTGTTCCATTCTATATGATAGTATCAAGTTTGAAGACATAGGCAACTACTTTGAAGACAATAAGATTCACTAAGATACCCATTCTGGTTTGACTATTGTCTTCTTTGGAAGTCCTGTAATGTTTACAATGCCTAAGTTTTATTGGTCTTGTTCTCTACTGTTTTGTCCAACTTTATAATATCTAATAAGATAGACAATTCTTTTTAAGGAAACAAGGGACAACGTTGATAACCATTGTTGATAAACTTGTACTCTGTTCTACACCATGTGCTATGTCTATCCTTGGTATTGACTGACAGCTTTGTTTTGCCATATTTGACTGTATTCTTCCCCCCCCCAAAGAAAGTAATAAGCACTAAGGAGTAATAAAATCCAAGATGTGTAAATTTTGTTGTAAAAAAGAGAGGGAAAAAAAAAAGAAAAAGAGCTCTAACGGATATAACAGCAAGTGTGTTTGGGGGTGTTAAATAGCTGACTTTATCAATGTTTTTGGAACATTGAACACAGCTGTTTGCAGTCTCCCTGTTTGAATGTCCACCTTGTGTTCTTTGATACTGTGATTTGAGGAACTATTTTCAAGAAAATAGTGTGTAATCTTCTAGCAGGTAATTTCTTACTGTTATGGTTTTTTGTTTTGTTTTGTTTTGTTGTTCTGTATTGCGTGTACCCTTACGCCGCTTTGGTTTGTTTTGTGTTTTTCTCTTTTTCCTCTTAAATAAAAAAAAAAAAAAAGAATTTCCATTTAAATAAAAAAGTCCCAGATGAGTTTGGCATGCTTATTAAAGGCCAATCCCTCTTTAAGCCTTCACCAGTTTACCATTTTATTTCCCTTTTGTTACTTCTTGTCTCTCGGCTCTCATGGCTTTCTGTTGTCACTAGTCCCTTCACAATGATCCAGTTAATACCAATATCTTGGTAAATATATTCTTTTTTTATTTTTTCAGTGAAATACTATTGAGTATAGGATTTGTTTATCAGTATCATAGCTGATATAGTAGAGCAATATATTTTCTCTTTCTATATGTGTATATTAATAACTACATACATACTTTATATCTATATCATTATATCTAGTGTTATAATCTCTGGCTCTTCAGAAATTTCAAAATGGTTTCATATTTTAAAAAAGAACATGTTTCATTGCATCTTTTTCTTAGCTATAGTTAAATGTTATCAACTTTAGTACATAATCGTATCTCAACACTGCAAGTACTGACTTTTTGATACTATTATGGTTCTCTAGGAACTTTTGTGAATCTGGAGAAGAAAGGTAGACATTATTTTGTTTTTGAATGTTTGGTGGGCTGGGCAGCCACCAAATTGAACCTTGCCTTCCAATGATCCATGCTTTTTGACACTCACATCATTTTGTAATCTTCTCCCCTTGAAAAGTGGGATGAATTTATGTACTCACTTTTAGTAAGTACAATATGGCAGGTAGGTAGGATAGAAAAAACACTAAATCAAAAAGACAGAAGGAAATTGGTATTTTAAATTTGTATTTATCTAGAGCTTTAAGAGACAAAATTTACTTACATCTGTTTCTCTTCAAGGAAACTAAGAAAAAAAAGCATGTTGGTTCCTTCTCCTTTTATTATTTATTGTATTGTTTTGTTGGAGTGTGCTACTATGAAGCATGACGAAATTAAAATCACGTAAACTATTCAGTTGATCATCTCTATTTCAGTTTTTCTTTCACACTCTTCTTCAAAATGGAACTTTTAAAAACTCCTAGGAGTTTGATTAGATATTGGGTGCCAAGTTCTGTAAGACAGAGTTCCCTATGTTAGCATTTAATATCCACAGACTTTCCTTCATCCTTTGTTCATTTAACATTTACTCACTTTTGTCCTCCCTAGAAAAGGTATGAGTATAAACAAGAGAATGCCCTTTAAACTGCCAACATGCACGCTTTCCTTTTGCTCTCTTCTATTTCTGTGATTTCTGATGTGATCTCTTCAACTATTTCTGTGACCCCAGAGTTCAAGATATTCAATCACAGGGACTGTGGTTATGCCTTTTGGTATATTTATCCTTTACTTTTACAAGACAATATGGAACCAGGAACTCCCAGAATAGTTTTAATTCTCATTTCTCAGGTATTATCATTTGAGGATAGAGAATTTATGCATTTTATTGCTTATTGTCCAGGTTGTTCATTATGTATTATTTTAGGAAAAAAAATTAAAAGATATGTAGCAAAAATTCTCATGCTGTACTATATTCAACCTGTAGTCATAAAACACGTTGTTCTCAAAATTGCTTCTTGATCTAATCTCACTGGCAAGTTGGAAAAATGATGAACAGAAACTGAATAGTTTTCCTAAAGCAATAGAGTAAACCATAAAGAAAAAAATCCTTCTATGTCAAAGGTCATTATTGGCCACAATACTAATTATTACTTTGAACATGTAATTCTTGTAAAAATGATTTTCTCAATCTGTGAAAGAATGCAAAACAGAGAAAAGAAGGATGTCTAGTGTCAAAATACATTTTCCAAAAACTAATAGAAACTGATGAGAATGAGAAGCAAGATGAATTATTTAATGTAAATTTGCATAAAGGTTAAAACAGTACATTAAGTCTATTTCTTAAAATTATGTTTAATTTTCCAAGGTAGTTTTCATAAATACACATACTACTTAAACTCCTTGATTGCCTATACTTGTATCTAGAGCTGTAACTCTTAGATATGGCTTCCTAGACATAAAAATAATCCAGAAGGGTAGATAAAGCATAATGACTTCAAAGTAATCAATAAGCTTTAGCTCTTTGAGTGTTTTCTTTCACATGAAATTGTATTGCAATGCTTTTAAAAATGTTTGCCACAGTAACATCAGTAAACCACCTTTTGAGACTCACATGGCTTTTATTTTCTTGCACAATTCCTCTGCCAAATTTATTGCTTCTATACAACTGAAGTAGAGGAGAGAAGTTGAGGTTAAGTGCTTTGATTTTATATTTTTATACTGTGGTTCCAAGTGAGATTAAAGGAAATAATTTTCTATCATGTAGTTTGTTGGGAAAAGAGAAGGCAGCCCAGCTGCAGACTATTAAAATGAAACAGAATGAAATCAAAGTAAATTCTGACATCAGAGCACATCACTTAATTCTACTTTGGCTGTGCCTACTCATACACAATTATTTGAAAATCAAGCACGAACTAAATTGCTCAAATCAGTTGTTAGTATTAAAACACATTTATGAATAATTGATTGACTACATTCTACTGTTTATTCAAACTACCTTGTGTGCTCTGACCTAGACTTCAATAATAACAATAATGCATAGAAAACAAATGATTCCCTGGCATTCACTGTGGAAAGTTTCTTAATGAATTTTTCAAATCTTTTGAAATTTTAAATAGATACTTTTATCGAAATGCTACTTTATGAAATAATGTTTTTTCCTTTCTTATCATCACTATCTATCTCTTTAAAAAGTTTATACAGCTATCTTTTTTCTCCTGAAAATGTTTGTATTTAAATTCATATAGTTATAAACAATGCGTTTAAAGCTAAACCTTTCTTTGGGGGGTTGTTGGGGTTTGAATTCATGACCTTATGTTTGCCAATCAGGTACTAATGTCGCTGAGCTCAACTCCCTGCTCTGAAGCTTTTCTTTATTTAAAACCTAAGCATGATATCTCGACAAATTGTAACAGGTAAATTACTACCATGGAGTGTATATCCTCACACTATTCAAATAGGATATGCTAATAAATAAATAGACTTTCAGATAATTGGATGTTTTAGTGACATGGGTCATAGTCTGTTTTCCTTCAGAATAGCTTTTTTTTCTCCAGTATTTCTGCATTTATACAGTTATGACAAAAACAGACTATGAAAAGAATCTATGTCATCATTCTTCTTATATTAATGTGTATTTGTATTATAATATGATGCTTTTAATAGATGGTTTAAGGATGATTTCCAATTTTGTTTCAATCATATTAATCCCAAGAGGACTTTTCAACTGAGAAAAAAATCATTTTTCATTTAGATTTCTGTACAATGACTCACTTGCTTTTTTGTACATATCTTTAATTCCAGGTTCAAAACTTTATTTCACACACTTTAGATGTATAACAAATATCAAATTTGGAAGTTGTGCTCATTTTCATTAAAAGGTTAATTTTTAAACTCATTGATAGAAGAATGGAAGAAAAAGATACTATTAAGAGAAATATATTCCATGTTCCACTCTTGATACAATACTGATCTATTTTAATTTCATGAAATTATAATTACACACTTTTAATTCATGTACAGTAATGTTATTTTCATTAATCTATTGTGTTTCTAATGTTGAAACATATATTAATGAATGTTAAATTTTATTTTAATTTTTTAATTTAGTTTACTAGTACTTGTACATAGTGTGCAATGTTTGCTTTCCTTGTGGGAAGTTAGTATACATATATAATGTATCTTAATTCCTTTTTCATCCACTTTTCCTTTCCTCCCTGCCCTTTATTCAATCCTTTGATTTTCTTCCTTTTTTATATATTTGCAGTACATAATTTTCTCACTCCTTGTGTGAGGTTAGTACATGTATATAACATCCCAATTCTTTCTTAAATATATATTACCATATAAATTTTCTATTTTACTTCTCTATCTTTTGAATGGTACATATGTCCTTTTACTAGAAGAACTATACAATTTCCTGTTATTTCAAGATGTTTTTTACATTCACTCATTTAATGAAGAAATATACATTATTCTAAATTTTTCAACTAGTATGAGTTTTTTTTTGTATATGAAGTTTTTATATGGTTAGTTAATTTTTAGGAGTTACTCTAAACATTATCATTTATAAATAGGAAATAGTAATGATATCAGTTATGTAGGGTAATCAGTTATTATAAATGCTTAAACAGTAGTGTTTCTCCTGAAAATTGTACTTTCTATGTGGTTTTTGTGGGAACAAGGTTAAATTTAACTACTAAGAGATAAATGTATTCGCTAGGCAAAAAATTGATCTAATTCACTTACTGGAAAATAAAGACAAATATTCTTTTTTAAAAAGCATTGTCAATTATACTGAGGGATTGCTATATATTACAAAGAATACAAGACAAAGGCTGGGACTCTATGGATAAGTGAACTGATATTTTAAAAAGGCATTTAAAACAATATTTTACTTTGCTAACAAGTACTTAGGAGAGACACTTGAAAGCATTTATCTGCAGTGAGCGCTAGTAAAGCAAATGACATGGGAATATTTTGTATTCTCAGAAATGTATTACTTATCTATTATTTATAATTTTCTACTAAAATTTCAATATTTGCTAATTCTTTCAGATATATATATATATATAGATAGATAGATAAAATTATAAACTATTTCTTGATTTTATGAGAATTTATAGCATGTGGAAAATTAATTATAGTTTATCTATAAGGTAGAAGAACAGTTGACATTATAAAATCAAATGCTCTTTAGATGATTTTTTTCAGAAAAAAGATATTTTGGGAGTTTCCTGCTCCCTCCCCTCAAGCATCAAACTGTATTTAGCAAAGTTGCTCCAGATTTTGAAATAAAAATGAATGAACTTTTAGCTGAAGTTAAACCAACATAATTAGGCATATAGTTTGGCAATTTCTCCATATTTAGTCTAGGAAGGAATCATGTGTTTTCCCTTAAACATACAGAAAAGTATACTATAAACACTTCAAATGAGTACATATATAAAGTATAACACACAAATTCTAGACAAAACATTGATATTTTACACATTGGTGTCAAATCTTAATTTTAAATGGTTATATCATTGGCAATATTTTAATTAGGAAAGAAATTGTGAAATCATGACCTAAGCTTGACTTTACACTTCCATCAGCAATGTTGTTTCTTTCTAAGTGAACTTCTGGAAATTGACAGGGTCATGATAATGCTGCATCTGTCACTTACTGGCTATGAGAAATTGAGCAAATCCCATAATCCTTAAAGTTCCAGTTTCCCTATCTGCAGTGAGGATAACCCTGTAACCAAACCTCAAAAGTTATTGGGAAGATTAAATAAAATTAAAACTCAATAGTTTGACAAAGTTGAGAAAAGAAACCATAAACCAAAAATCAATCCAGTGTAATATGTCAAGTATTTCCATGTAAAACCAAGCAGATAAACATGAAACAAAAAGAAAGAAAATAAAAAAATATATAATGAAAGTTCTAATATTTCTTTAATTAATGACCTAAAGTTCAGGTGAGTAATAAAATGGTCCAATCAATATTTGATGTATGAGAATGACTCAGAATATCATATTTATTACTGAATATATGAATTTATTTAATCCATAAATTTAATAAATTGGATTAATCCTAAAACACATAAATGAATAAAATGCATTAACATAAAACTAAAGTTTCAGTAGTAGAAAAGCAAACATACTTTAAAATATGCTGAAATGATCACAATCCTTGACTTGAAGTTATAATACAAAGCTACTGTAATAAAATCAACATGGTACTGGAATAAAAACAGACTTGAAGATCAATTCAATAGATTACAAGATACAACTACAAACACACTCAGCCACCTCATCTTTGATACAGGGGCAAAAACATTCACTGGAAGAATAATAGTCTCTTTAATAAATGGTGTTGGAAAAATTGGCTCTTCATATGCTGAGAACTAAAACCAGACCCATGCGTATCACCATGTACTAAACTAAAGTCTAAATAGAAAAAGATCTAAATATGAAAACAGAAACACTAAATCTGTTGGAAGAAAAAGCAGGTAACAATCTTGAAGATATAGGTGTAGGTAGAGAATTCAGAAGCAAGAATAAAACCGCATGTGAAATACTTCCCAGAATCAATAACAGGGATCACATCTTATTAAAGAGTTTCTGCATGTCAAAAGAAATCTCCAGCATAGTGAAAAGAAAACTCAAAAATTGGGGAAAAAATCTTAGTGTACTGTCCCTCAAACAAAGGACTTTTGTCTAGAACACATAAAGAGTTTGTAAAAATCAGACCCTGGATATTCAAGACTCAATACAAATACGAGCATCTGGATGAATACACAATTCTCAGATGAAGAAATACAAATGGCAAATAAATACATGAAAAACTGGTCATCAACTGTGTTTAATCTTACCCTCTTGGAGATGTAAAACAAATGTGTAGGACTGATAACCATATTACTGAGCTTTCATTCGATCATAGAGCAGAACGGTTTGTAGTGTCACTTTATGAATGCCATTCTAAATACTTTAATTCTATAACATGAACAGCTATTTCTAAGATGACAAAGTGTAACTTATCAATGAGCAATTTCTTACTGTTTGTTTTTCTGTAAGTTTTGTATTATTTCTACCCTTTTTATCTCCATGTATTCTTTTGTTTCCTTTTCTTTAAATAAAAAACAAAACAAAACAAAACAAAAAAAAAACTGGTCATCATCATTAGTCATTAGGGAAATGTAAATTAAAACAACACTGAGATTCCATCTCACTCCAGAAAGAATGGCCAGGAGTAAGAAAACAACCATACAACAAATGCTGGAGAGGCTGCAGGAAAAAGAAACCTTTCTGCACTGTTGATATTAGTGTAGACTGGTGCAATCACTGTGGAGGTCAGTCTGGGGATTCCTCAAAAATCTGGGATTGGAAGTTCCATTTGATCCAGCTGTTCCTCTTATGGTACATTCCCAGAAGAACTGAAATATCACACCACAGTGACATATGTGCACCCATGTTTATAGCAGCACAATTTGTAATAGCCAGATCTTGGAAACAACCTAAGTGTCCATTAACTGAGGAATGGATAAAATGTTGTATTTGGCCATAGGTCTGCAGAGGAGGAGCTGGACAGATCTGGGGTGCCCTCACTCGCCTCTCTGCGTGTCTGGAGGACTCTGGATATCTGCGCCCAGACTGCTGGAGTTCCCTCAGGCTTCCAGGTGCAGTGAAGGAGAGAGGTGGGTTTGAGGCTTCCACATCAGCCTCCCCATTCCCGGCTTCACTTGGAGACCTGCTGAGCTCCCCATAGGTGGGCTGGCCCACACTACCAGCCTAGCCCAGCCTGTTTAGCTGCTGCGCCTGGCCATTGGTCTGCAGAGGAGGAGCTGGGCAGATCTGGGGTGCCCTCACCGGCCTCTCTGCATGTCTGGAGGACTCTGGACATCTGCGCCCAGACTGCTGGAGTTCCCTCAGGCTTCCAGGTGCAGTGAAGGAGAGAGGTGGGTTTGAGGCTTCCACATCAGCCTCTCCATTCCCGGCTTCACTTGGAGACCTGCTGAGCTCCCCATAGGTGGGCTGGCCCACACTACCAGCCTAGCCCAGCCTGTTTAGCTGCCGCGCCTGGCCATAGGCCTGCAGAGGAGGAGCTGGGCAGATCTGGGGTGCCCTCACCGGCCTCTCTGCGTGTCTGGAGGACTCTGGATATCTGCGCCCAGACTGCTGGAGTTCCCCCAGGCTTCCAGGTGCAGTGAAGGAGAGAGCTGGGTTTGAGGCTTCCACATCAACCTCCCCATTCCAGCTTCACTTGGAGACCTGCTGAGCTCCCGATAGGTGGGCTGGCCCATACTACCAGCCTAGCCCAGCCTGTTTAGCTGCCGCGCCTGGCCATTGATCTGCAGAGGAGGAGCTGGGCAGATTTGGGGTGCCTGCATCGGCCTCTCCATGTGTCTGGAGGACTGTGGATATCTCTGCAACCAGGGAGGGTCCACAGGTTCCTGAAGCACTGCGACCTGTGGTGAGTACCCTAACCCGGCTGCGATTGAAGAACTATGGAGCTTCCAAGGGGCAGGTGGGCACACAGTGTCCCTGAGGCCCAGCTTGTCTGGAACTGCAGAGTTCTGAGCAGGCAGAGGAGGGCCACTGGTTCTGTACGCCTAATGGCTTGGGGTAGCGTGGCGCCAGAGTCTCAGTAGCTCCAAACATAGAAGGGGATTTTCAACAGATCCTGAGGAAGCTTTCAAATAACACTTGAAACACAGAAATATAGGAAAATGACAAAATGAAAGACCAAATTACAACCTCAAACCTCCAGCCCATCTCAAGAAACCCTAGGAGCGATATATATAGAAGAAAATATATCCCATCCACCTCATATATCGGACACAATAGCCACTGAAATTGACAAGCAACTCCAGGAAGCTTTAAAGAAATTCAAACTTGAAATAATCTCCCAGATAAAAGAAGAAATGATAAAAGAAATGAAAGAGATTCTAAATATATCTAAAGAAAACACAGATAAAAAATTGGAGGAACTAAACAAAAAGATAGAATCCCTAGACGAGCAATATAAGAAACAAACAGAATACATAATGCAGATGCACAGAGATATACAGGAAATAAAAAACTCCACTGAAAGTTGTAAAAACCGCCTTAATGAAAGTGAAGATAGAATTTCAGACCTTGAAGACAGGATTGCAGCTAGTGAACAGGAAAGGAAAGATCTTTTGAAAATAACAAGGAACCAGGAAACAACAATTCAACAACTGCAAGACGATGCAAAGAAGAATAACATAAGAATGATAGGGATTAATGAAAGAGAGGGAGACAACATGAAGGATGTCAGGAGGATATTTAGAGAAGTAATAGCTGAAAATTTCCCAAGCATGAGATCAGAAACTGACATCAGGATCAGTGAAGCATATAGAACTCCAAACAGTCATAACCAAAATAAAACTACACCCAGACATATAATAATCACCATCCCAGAAATCCAACACAAGAATAGATTATTAAAAGCTGTCAGAGAGAAAAGACAAATCACTTATAAAGGAAAACCTATCAGAATCACAGCAGACTTCTCAGCACAAACGATAAAGTCAAGAAGAGCATGGAGTGAAGTATTCCAGATCCTAAAGCAAAATGATTTCCAACCAAGACTGATATATCGTGCAAAACTATCATTCAAAATAGATGGTGCAATACGATACTTCCATGACAAAGAACAGCTGAAGAACTTCATGAACACCAAACCAACCCTGCAAAAAATATTGAAAGACAGTTTAGATACACAAAGGAAAAAACCACTAAACAAAGCAAATAATTAAACAGAACCGAAAGATAAAGATGCAACAGCAGAGAGATAACATTCCTACAATTAACCAGCATTTAACAGTAATAACCATTAATGTAAATGGTCTCAATGCACCAATCAAAAGAAACAGACTAGCAGAATGGATCAAGAAACAAAATCCAACCATATGCTGTTTACAGGAAACCCATCGAACCCAGAAAGATACTCACAGACTGAAAGTCAAAGGATGGAAAACAATTCTTCATGCAGCAGGAATCCAAAAAAAGGCAGGAGTAGCCATTCTGTTTGCAGACAACGTGAACTTTAAACCAACAATGACCATAAAGGACAAAGAAGGTCACTACATACTCGTAAGGGGAAAACTCCAAGAGGAAGAGATAACTATCTTAAATATATACGCACCAAACTCCAGAGCACACAGTTATATAAAACAATTATTAACAGAAATGAAAACTCAAATTATCAGTAACACAATTTTAACAGGAGACCTTAATACACCACTGACACCAAGGGACAGATCAACCAGACAGAAAATGAGCAAAGAAATAACAGAACTGAATCACACCTGTGAACAAATGGGTTTGATAGACATATACAGAATGTTCCAACCAACAACATCAGAATACACATTCTTCTCAGCAGTGCATGGATCATTTTCTAAAATAGACCATATATTAGCTCACAGAACATATTTAAGCAAATGCAAAAGAGTTGAAATCATCCCTTGCATATTATCGGATCATAGTGCTCTGAAATTAGAAATTAATGACAAAGGATACTGCAAAAATTCCGCAAACACATGGAAACTAAATAACACACTCTTGAGTAATCAGTGGGTCACAGAAGAAATTAAAGAAGAAATTAAACAATACCTAAAAGAAAATGAAAATGCAGATACAACTTACCGGAATCTGTGGGATGCAATGAATGCCGTTCTGAGAGGAAAATTTATTGCACTGAGTTCCCACATCAGGAAAACAGAACGAATACAAATAAATAACTTGATGCTACACCTCAAACAGCTAGAAAAAGAAGAGCAAGTCAAGCCCAAAGCCAAAAGAAGAGAGGAAATTATAAAAATCAGAGCAGAAATCAATGCAATAGAGACTAAGAAAACAATCCAAAGAATCAACGAATCAAAGAGTTGATTCTTTGAAAGAATAAATAAAATCGATAAGCCCCTAGCCAACCTTATTAAAAAAAGGAAAGAAAAAGCTCAAATTCATGCAATAAGAAATGAAAAAGGAGAAATCACTACAGACCCAATAGAAATACAGAGGATCATCAACACCTATTTCGAAAACCTCTACTCTCAAAAGTTTGATAACACAGAAGAAATAGACAGATTCTTAGAAGCATATGAAGTACCAAAGCTAGATCAAGAGGATATAAAACTGTTGAATAACCCAATCTCTGCTAATGAAATTGAAAATGTAATTAAGTCCTTGCCCACCAAGAAGAGCCCAGGCCCAGATGGATTCACTGCAGAATTCTACAAGAAATATAAAGAAGACCTAATGCCGACACTCCTCAAACTATTCAATGAAATTGAAAGGGAAGCAATCCTTCCTAAGTCATTCCTGGAAGCAAATATTACTCTAGTACCAAAACCTGAGAAAGACCCAACTATAAAAGAGCTATAGACCGATCTCCCTAATGAACACAGATGCAAAAATCCTCAATAAAATATTGGCAAATAGGATCCAGCAAATCATCAAGAAGATTATACACCATGACCAAGTGGGATTCATCCCAGGAATGCAAGGATGGTTCAACATACACAAATCAATAAATGTAATCCACCATATCAATAAAGCCAAAAATAAGAATCACATGATCATCTCTATAGATGCAGAAAAAGCCTTCGATAAGGTCCAACACTTATTCATGATAAGAACTTTACAGAAAATTGGAATAAATGGTCTTTACCTCAATATAATAAAGGCCATTTATGACAAACCAACGGCCAGCATCATACTAAATGGCCAAAAATTGAAAGCCTTTACTTTAAAATCGGGTACAAGACAAGGATGTCCTTTATCACCACTCCTATTTAATATAGTACTGGAAGTACTAACCAGAGCAATTAGGCAAGAAAGAGAAATAAAAGGGGTAAAGATAGGAAAAGAAGAAGTTAAATTATCATTGTATGCAGATGACATGATACTCTACATAGAAGACCCCCTAAACTCCATTGAAAGACTCTTAGATACAATAAATAAATTCAGTAATGTGGCTGGATACAAAATCAATACTCAGAAATCAATAGCATTCCTATACAAGAACAACAAAATTACAGAGAGGGAAATAAGAGAAACTGGACTATTCACATTAGCAAGCAAAAAAATGAAATATTTAGGAATTACTCTTACGAAAGAAGTGAAAGACTTATACAGTGAAAATTATAATGCACTGAAAAAGGAAATTGAAGATGATCTCAGAAAATGGAAAGACATCCCTTGCTCATGGATAGGAAGAACAAACATTGTGAAAATGGCCATTCTCCCAAAACTGTTATACAGATTAAATGCAATCCCAATAGAAATATCATCAACATACCTTATAGATCTAGAGAAATCACTCCTAAATTTCATCTGGAACCAGAAGAGACCTAGAATCACAAAGGCAATTCTAAGCAGCAAAGACAAAGCAGGAGGCATCACAATCCCTGACTTGAAGTTATACTACAAAGCAACAGTAGTAAAATCAACATGGTATTGGAATCAAAACAGAGCTGAAGATCAGTGGAATAGATTAGAAGATACAACCACAACTACGAACACACTCAACCACCTTATTTTTGATAAAGGAGCCAAGCAGGTTCACTGGAAGAACGACAGTCTCTTTAATAAATGGTGCTGGAAAAACTGGCTCTCCATTTGCCAAAAACTAAAGCTAGACCCATGTCTATCACCATGTACTAAATTAAAATCTAAATGGGTCAAAGATCTGAATATTAAAACAGAAACACTAAATCTATTGGAAGACAAAATAGGTAGAAACCTTGGAGACATAGGAGTAGGTAAAGAATTCATGAACAGGACTCAAACCGCACAGAAAATACTTCCCAGAATCAATAACTGGGACCACTTCTTATTAAAAAGTTTCTGCATGTCAAAAGAAATCTCCAGCATAGTGAAAAGAAAACCCACACACTGGGAAAAGATTTTAGTGAACTCTCTCTCAGACAAGGGCCTCTTGTCTAAAACATATAAAGAATTAAAGAAACTCAGACCTCCGAAATTCAAAGATCCAATCCAAAAATGGGCATCTGAGATGAATATGCAATTCTCCGATGAAGAAATGCAAATGGCAAATAAATACATGAAAAAATGCTCATCATCATTGGTCATTAGAGAAATGCAAATTAAAACCACACTGGTTTTTTGTTTTGTTTTGTTTTGTTTTGTAGTTCTGTATTGCGTGTACCCTTACGCCGCTTTGTTTTGTTTTGTGTTTTTCTTTTTCCTCTTAAATAAAAAAAAAATGTTGTATTTTTACACAATGGAGTACTACTCAGTTGTAAAGAATGATCACATTGAGATATTTATAAATAAATGGATGGATTGAGAACATACTCATAAGTGAAATAAATCAAACTCACTTGTACAAATACCGTATAGAATTCCTAGTGTAAGATATGGTAAAAGTACATAAGATTTTATGGTGTGGTTCCCATTACATTGCTTTGAAGTCTTACAATGTTTTCATTCATTGGTTGAAATGGTTTTATTCTGTTTTGTTTGATTTTATTATGTGTGATGGTATGAACAGCTACTTTGAAGAAAACACGACATTATGGCAGCCATTACTGATTCACTATCATCTTGCTTTGAAGTCTTACTATGCTTTTGTTCTTCTGTTTTCATTGGTTCTATCATGTTGTGTCTTACTTGATTTTATTATGTGTGACCATATAAATAAATTTTTATGGAAAATGAGATATTATAATAGCCATTGTTCACTATCTGTTGTTTGGTTTTGAATGTCCTGTAATACCTTCATTCTCTTGAATGGTCGTATGCTATTTTGTTATGCTTGATATTATTGTATGTGAAAGTATGCTCAGCTATTTCAAAGAAAAGAGACTATATGGTAGATATTTTTGCTATCTGGTTGTCTTGTTGTGAAGTGCTGTGTTGCTTGCATTATTCTGGTTTGATTTATTTTATCTGCCTCCTTTAGTTTTATCTCTTTAAAATTAAATTAAATATATAAATTTAATAGAAATCATTTAACTTAATAATTATTTACATAATTTAATAAATAATTTAATTAATAATTAAATTTATTATAAATAAAATTAAAATACTATGAAATGAAATGTTCTCTTAAAATTAAAAACATTTGCACTTACAGCTAAATTCTCAACAGTAACTAAGGTGAGAAAAAAGTATAAGGTCATGAAAGTGCTGTTAAAATTACTCCATAACATAATTTTCATAATATTGCTTCAGCAGTATTTAAGTAGAAATTTGGAACCTTAAATGAACACATTGATAAAGTTTAAAAATCAATGAACTACATAACTGTATAAATATGAAAAATACTGAAAATTAGTCTTACTAATTTAGTATTACATTTTTGATATAAGACAAATCTCTAACAGAGCATGAATAAGCAAAAAATGACTGTTTGAAAAGACTCTGACAATTAAAAACTTAATGAGACCAATATATTCTAAACATGACAAAATACATATTGTCAATTTTGAAAATAAAAAAATAAGTATCTCCACAAAGCCTTGGATCATTAAAAAAGTTACTTGAGAATGTTTGTCAATCTATTTGAACACTTAGATTATATATGCAAAATTTCCAAAGCATCAAAGTTATCAAGCAGGTCATAAAGATTTGCTACATATCTTGTATTAGTTAAGGATTATTTTGGAGCTTTTTTGTTACCTTCATCTGTTTTGTAATTATACTATAATAATTAATATATATGAATGTATAGTGTAGAACTTTTCCACAAAGAAAACCACAGAATTAGAGGTCTTCAGTGATGAAACCTTTAACATATTTAAGAAACAAATAATCCCAAAATTATATAAATTATAATGAAATAGAAAATAGGGCACATTTCCAACCTCACTTTTCATTACCTTGACAATAAAACAAAACAAGAAAAACAAAGATTGCATTAAAAATGAAGTAGGACATTAATTTTTGTCATGAACATAAAGTTAAAAAACAAGTTTTATTTATGAATTGGTTAGATTAAAGTATATTTTGTGATGATTTAAAAGAATAAAAAGTATGTTTAGTAAAGTTTAACATTTCTCAATGCATTAAATAAATTCAACCAGCTAGGAATAAAAAAGTATTTTCTTAATCTAATAAATATTATTATGCAAAATTCATAATTCTCAATTCTAAAACACCAAAGACTTTTTCTTTGAAAAGCAGGAATTACATAAATATTATACACTATCATCGTTTTATTTAACACTGTTCTTTTATGTTTTAGTTGTTATAGTAAAAAAAGAGATAATAAATTGAAATTGAAAATTTAACTGTTATTATCTATAAGTGACACACTTGTATAGAAAGAAAATTTAATTATTGATCAGTGTCAATATAATTCCACTTAGAACCTCCAGATTTTCATGGAATTTGAGATGTTGTTTCTCCAATTCCTTGGAAAATAAAGTGGCATATACACATAAATGACTCTGGAAGTGTAGTTATTAAATATACTTATTAAGCATTTAACACAAAAGCAAAATAATAAACAAGGGGAACAGAATAGAGATTGGACATGGCTCTAGCATATGCTTCTACATGATTCATAACATGCATAATATCATAACATGCATAATAAACATTGCTGGAAAATTGGCTAATGTAATAAAACATGAACTAATAGACATACTATTTAAAATAAACAAAAGGCAACTCCAAATTGATGAGTGCTCTAAATCTGAATGAATGAATCTGAAAGAATGAATTAATACAATATGCGAGTATAATAGGATATTTTCTAGAATTCTGGAGAAGCATATTTATTTATTTTTTATTTATAAAAACAATGATACAGTTTCTAAACAGTATAATATAAGAAACTAATAATGCTTATTCTATTGCATAGTGTTGTTCTCAAAGTAGTTACTCATATTACAAGGAATAGGCATATAAAACTAATCATCCAATATAAGCACCAACTGATCCCTTTAATGAACTGAAAGAAATTAGTAGTGCATATTATCTATCTTGTAGTTATATTTTATATATGTTTATATATGTATATTCTTTTTCCTTGCTTCATGTATCCTTTCTTTCCAGTTGTTGTTTCTTTGTGAGCAGTTTCTTTACCTTTTTTCTCAGATGAAGAAATACAAATGGAAAAATAATATATGAAAAAATGTTCAACATCATTGACAATCCAGGAAATGCAAATTAAAGAAGAAGATTTAAATAAGAAACAATTGCTCCAAATTTTCAGAAACATGGTTGACCTATTTGACAATATTGAAAGTGAGCCTTCGATCATTATGATAAAAATTACAATTATCAACCCAGAAGAGGAAAATGAGCTTGGCACACATACAAGTTAATTTAATTGTATGAAGAATTTCTACAAATTAATTGTATATAGAGAGATAACAGAAAAAACAAACACTTAAAGAGGCATTTAATGAAAGAAAAAGTCAGTTAACCAATGAAGTTGAAAAAAGTGGCTTATTTTATTTATTGATAGGGGAATGGCTATAACATATTTTCACTGGCTAATTGATTTTGTTCTTTTATTAACTGCGTGTTTAAGCTTTTCTCCATTTTATTTTACCTTAAATTTTAATGTATTCTTTGACATCTTCTGTGACCCATTGGTTTTTCCAGATAATGCTATTAATTTTCTTGAAGCTTTTGCATTTTCCAAAATTTACTTCTTCTTTCATTGATTTCTCTTTTCATTGCACAGTAGTCTGACAGCATGTATGGGATAATTTTAATAATTTTATATTTAATTTTGCTGACTTCTTGGACCAGCAGGTGATTATTCTGGAAAAGTACCATGCTCTGCTGAAAAGAAAATATACTCTGTGGTAGAGGGGTGAAATACTTTGTATAATATTTACTAAACACATGTTCAGGGGTGTGGTTCAGCACTGATATTTCTTTATCTTTTTGTTTTTGCTGTTGTAGCTATTTTGTTTAGTTTATCATTTTCTTTACAAAAAAATGGATTATTCAAATCACCTATCATGACTGTGTTAGGGTTTATTATTCTAATTTCAGCAGGCTTTATCTGATGAAGACAGGTATGTGTTCCAGTATTCTGGTTGATATGTGTTTATCACTGTAATTCTTTTTTGTATTGTTTCCTTGACTAGCAAGTAGTGAAATTCTTTGTCTCTTCTAATCAGTTTTAGCTTGAAATTTACCATGTCTGATAATAGAATTTCTGTGCTTGCTTGTTTTGGGGGTCCTGGTGTATGAAATAGTGTTTAAAGCCCATTAGTTTTTTTTTTATTAATATCTTTTTAGGTTAGATGTGTTTCTTCAATGCAATACACTGTTGGATATGAGTTTTGATCCAGTCTTCCAGTGCCTGTCATTTAAGTGAAGAGTTGATGCTGTTAAGATTGAGAGACATTACTAAAATGTATTGCTCATTCACTATCATCACAGTCTTTCTTTTTTGTTGACTCCCTTGTTTTTCTTTTCCTGTATTTTTGGTTCTTTTTTATTCATTGAACTTGCTTAGTTTTTTTAAATTCCATTTGCATTTTTTCTTTACTGATTTCATCATATATGTTTAGGTTTATTCTTGAGTAATATCTTGGAGCACTGATTTCATTGTTATGTATCTCTTGAGCTGATCTTTTCCGTGAAATGTCTTTATCTCTCTATCTATTTTGAAGGAAAGCTTTGCTTGGTATGTTCATCTGGGCTGCAAGTTATTTGCTGTTAGGGCTTTATATACTTCACTCCAGTCTCTTCTGGCCTTTAATATTTGTGTTAAGAAGTCTGCTATAATTATAATGTCTTTGCCTTTTTATGAAAGTGTTACTTTTCTGACTTCATTTGAAATTCTGGTGGTTTTGTTGTATATATAATTATTTAATGAGAAAATGTCTTGGTAGGTTTTTTTCATCATTTGATGTTCTGGTAGCCTTACTTGCTTGCATGCTGAACTCTTTTTTTTTTCATATTTTGAAGGGATTCCCGCTAGGATTTCTGTGAACATATGAATCATTCCATAAGTTTTATCTTCTAGTTTCTCTGTAACTCCAGGTATCCTTATGTAATTATTTGTAGTATGATTTAGCAGCTTCTTAGTGGTATTTTTGTTGTTTTTCTCTTTTTTTCCTTGTGGTTTCTCTGAGTTCTTTCTCATTTTGTTCCCAATTTCCAATATTGTGTCTTCATTTTGGTCATTTCTACAATTTGTGAATTCTACTGCATACATTTTTTTTTATTCCAGGTGTTTCTGTTTGATATCTTTTTGAGAATTTCAAACTTTGATGAATTTTTCATTTATGTTTTGAATCAATTTGGTCAAGTCTTCCAATTTTTACTTCTTTCCCTTGTATCCACTTTGGGTAGTTGAAGTGATACTTTTATGAAATTTTGGGTTGTTTTTCCTTGGAACTTACCCAGTTTATTCATCATTTTATAACCTTCCTGTAGAGTTCCACTAGTTGGTATTTGCTTTCCTTTCCATTTGCAGTCCCTTGATCTGTCTAAGGTGTGTTGACAGACTTTAGAGGTCTTATATTGCCTTGTAGTCCCATGTACCTGTGTGCATGTGTATATTTTTTATGGTTTATGGATCCAAGTAAATTCAAAGATTTCCATAAATAGAAAACTAGTTATTATCCACTACTACGTTACCGTGGGTATAGTAGTGAATTCAGTGGCATCAATAGCTTCAAATGTCAATAGTATTTTGGAAAAAACCTAGGAGTTACTCTTTAAATCCCTTAACTGTAATTAAAATGATGATTTTAGTGAAGATTATTTTACCACCCATATAATGCTCTATGCTACTTCGGATCTCTAGTTTCTGATGGATATAGGCAGCAGTGCCAGAGCTCAGAGATACCACCAGACTAACCACCTTCTCCTCCAGGACCACTGCCTCTAATGCTTTCACCCTCCCCCAAATCTGGCATCCCATAATGTAATACTTCCTGATATGATCCTTGGCATGCCAGGTAGTCCTGATTACCTCTACTCCTTTCCAAGTCTATTGCTCACCCAGTCTCTAGTAGGATAACACTTCATTCCTGAGGTGAAACTCTCTTCTTAGGTGTTGGCTTCTTCTTCGATCAGGTCAGTCCGTTGATTTTGCCTCTGTTGCCCTAGTCTGGGGAGAATCCAGAAGTGGAGACAGCATCTCCTGGAGGATGAAGCTCAGCTGTTCAGTCTCAGAGTCTTCTCTGGGTCTTTGCATGGCCCATGTCATCAGGAAGGGGCGGAATAATCTGTCATTAGACTTATATTTTGAACAATATCATATGAGGTAAACTAGGAGAAGTTTCTTGATAATTGAGAATTTCTAGGGCCCTGTTAGGGTGAAGTTGAGGGACTAAAGAGTTTCATGTAAGGAGCTGGGGATAAATGCTCTTTGTTAACCATCATGGGAATTCAATAATGCTTCCATGCTATGTGAACTCAAATTTTAGACTCATAAAATGTAGTGTCATGACATTGTGAGATTAATAGGGAAATATATTTTTCATATAATTAACACAAAATAAAAAGTACTTTATCTTATTTAATAACATATTGAACTTAGAAGTTTTCAAAGAGTAAGATGTCTCCCTAAAAATAACACATACCCATCCATCTCTGACCCTTTTACTTCCCCCATTTGCAATATAAAAATATTCCAAGTAGCATTTAAAATCAGTTTATGAACTCAAAACAGTATTATGGTTTGAAAGTTCCCATCTGAAATTCAAGTCTTCTTTATGTTTGAGTATTAAGAGATTTTAGGCCTTGAGGGATGCTTAAGATTAAGGTCATTTAAAAAGAGTCTGTATGAAGCTTACTGTTTTTAAGTTTAGCATGTGTTCTTGCCCTTCTAACTTCTGCCATGTAAAGATGCAACAAGAATGCACTCATCAGATGCCAGATGTCTGTGCCTTGATCTCAGACTTTCCAGCTCCCAAAATTGTAAGCAATAGTTTTCTATACTTTACAAATTACTCAGGTTCAGAAATTCTGCCATAGCAACACAAAATCGGCTAAGACACAAGAGACTGTGGGTAGAAATTATCAATTATATTCAGAGAATATTAATGAGTTTTACTATAGTATTTTTATATCTGAAAAAACATATGATATAGTCTGCCCTTATTTTCAAACAATGATTATCTTTATAGGACTCTATTCTTGGTTCCAAATATTTTCTGAAACAATGTAGCTTTCTAAATACAGTTATAATGTATTTTCTTAGCCTTCTTTTGTCTAACATCTCTGAGTTCCTTCAACAAATTTCCCATGTGATCTTCTTTTCATATCTCAGCTGCCTGTTGCTCCTAACATGCTCCCTTAGTCTTAATCATGTCAAGTGTTTACACAAAGTACATGTTCCAGGAATTATTCTGAGACTTCATATAGGCTAACTTACTTAATCTTACAACAATACTAATAAATACATTCTAACATTATCCCCATTTTGTAGATGAAAAACTGAATCATGGAGAAATTAAGTAAATTGTTAAACCAACATACCTGGAACATTGAGATCTGAGAAACAATCTCAGACATACTAGCTATATAGTCATTGCTTTGACTAAGTGTATAGAATAACATCCTATGAAATAAACTGTATAATTTTTTAAATTATGCAATACAAAACCTATTCAGAGATGATGTGTCATAGAAGACAATATAAGAAGCATTAATTTGCTTTTACTTTTCCTTGGATGACTTTAAGAACTACATCTTAAATATACATTTTCATCAGAAAAAAGCAGAATCCTTAACCAGTAAGAGCAGGCAGCCTAGATGAGTCAGTCTTAAATTTGAAGGAGCAATGAAATTATTTGAAGGACTTATTAATACACAAATATATATATTTTGAATTCTGTATATGTTTTAGGCAGAAAGGTCTAAAGGTGGAGCTTCAGTTAACTAATAATTTTTCCCAGTTTGTGGGTTTTGTTTTCACTATGCTGGAGATTTCTTTTGGCATGCAGAAACTTTTTAATAAGACGTGATCCCAGCTATTGATTCTGGGAAGTAGTTTCTGTACAGTTTGATTCTTATTCATGAATTCTCTACGCACCCCTATGTCTTCAAGATTTTTACCTACTTTGTCTTCCAACAGATTTAGTGTTTATGTTTTAATATTCAGATATTTGATCCATTTAGATTTTAGTTTAGTATATGGTGATAGGTATGGGTCTAGTTTTAGTTTTCAGCATATGGAGAGCCAGTTTTTCCAGCACCATTCATTAAAGAGACTGTTGTGTTTCCAGTGTACATCTTTGGCCCCTTTATCAAAGATAAGGTGGTTGAGTGTGTTTGTAGTTGTGGTTGTATTTTCTAATCTATTCCATTGATCTTCAGATCTGTTTTTATTTCAGTAGCATGTTGATTTTACTACAGTAGCTTTGTAGTATAATTTCAAGTCAGGGATTGTGATGTCTCCTGCCTTGCCTTTGCTGCTTAGAATTGCCTTTGCTATTTTAGGTCTCTTCTGGTTCCAGATGAATTTTAGGAGTGATTTCTCTAGGTCTATGAGGTATGTTGATGTTTTTTCATTGGGATTGCATTGAATCTGTAAAAAAATTTTGGGAGAATGGCCATTTTCACAATATTTGTTAAAACATATAAAGAATTTTAAAAAATCAGACCCTCAAAATTCAAGACCCTATCCAAAAATGGACATCTAAGGCGAATACACAATTCTTAGATGAAGAAATACAAATGACAAATAAATATATTAAAAATTCATCATAATTAGTCCTTAGAGAAATACAAATTAAAACACCACTGAGATGCCATCTCACTCCAGAAAGAATGGCCAGGATCAAGAAAACTACCAACAACTAATGCTGGAGAGGCTGTGGGGGAAAAGGAACTCTCCTGTACTGCTGATGGGAGTGTAGAATGGTGCAACCACTGTGGTGTCAGGCTGGAAATTCGTCAAAAAGCTGGCATTGGAAGTCCCATTTGTTTCAGCTATTCCACTTCTAGGCATATTCCCAGAAGAACTGAAATCATCATACCACAGTGACATACGTGCACCCAGGTTTATAGAAGCACAATTTGTAATAGCCAGATCTTGGACACAACCTAAGTGTCCATCAGCTGAGTAATGGATAAAAAAGTTGTGGCATTTTTATACAATTGTGTACTACTCAGCTATAAAGAGTGATCACATTGAGATATTTATTAATAAATAGGCCCAACTTGAGACCATACTCATCAGCACAATACATCAAGCTCAAATGTATAAATACTGTATAGTCTCCCTATTGGAAGAAATAGTAAGTGTACATAAGATTTTATGGTAATCAAGATTCCCCATTACATTGCTTTGAAGCCTTATAATGATTACATTCATTAGTTGGAATGGGTTTATTCTGGTATATTTGATTTTTAAAATCTGTGATGGTATGAACAGCTATTTTGAAGAAAACAAAGCATTATAATAGCCAGTACTGATATATATCATCTTACTCTGAAGTCCTACCATGCTTTTGCTCTTCTGTTTCCATTGGCTTTATTGTGTTGTATTTTATTGGATTATATTACGTGTGATAGTATAAACAAATTTTCTACGGAAAAATGAGGTAACACAGTAGCCATTGTTTGTTTTCTGTTATTTGGTTCAGAATGCTCTGTAATACTCTCATTCTCTTGAATGGTTTTATACTATTTTGTTATGCTCAATATTATTGCATATGAAGTTATGCTTAACTATTTCAAAGAAAGAAACATTGTGGTAGTTACTGTTAATTATGGGTTGAGTTCTAGTGAAATACTGTGTTGCTTACACTCTTCTGTTCTGATCTGCTTTGTTATGTCCTGTTTTGTCTTAATCGCTTTAAAATAAAAAAATACACAAACAGATAGGGCCCATGCTCCAGAATTTCTTATGTACTAAGTTAGGGAGAAAGTCTCAAAACTTGTGTTTCTCAACTACCCAGTTGATACTAATGTGACTGACATATGAACAATACATTTCAAGAGGTGCTGCCATAGACTATTTGGGCTGACATTCCTAATATGTGTGCTTTAGATACATATGCACATGTAAGGAAACAACTCATCTGTGGACTGCACACTAATATGATTATGCAATTAGACATCTATGGTGTGCATAGTTCATAATGAGATGAGATATAAGAAATAAAGATAGGTAGAAATGAGACAAGGAAAGTAATAACCTTAAAATTATACTTTTAAAAACCATGACTTGATGCCAGAAAAATGGTGCAGCAGAATCCAAACTCAAGAAAAAACAGTTTGGAGAAGATACAGGGAATGTAATTTCCTGGGAGTAAGGAGGGATTTGGCAAGAAATAGTTATTTTAAACTCCACAGACAAACTGAAGAAAAAAATATAATGTGAAGAAGGAAAGGAGCATTCTTCACTTTGTCCATGGACCACATGGTTCCAGGTGGCTGACTCACTGAGCTTGCAAGACAGAATGAAAGGGAAAGTTTCTTATCGGGGAGAAACACTACAGCAGAAAAAAAAACATATTGGCAATAGCTGTGCTATATGAGGAAAAAGTGGGACTTTGCTGTCAGTGCATCCTCTTACAAGCAACACTTGCTGAGTAATTCGAGTATAAGCACCTACCCTAACCCTGGAGAGAGTACTTGGTGGGAAAACATTCCAAATAGGAGTTGACTGTTTCAACCTGGGACACTTGACAGCTCCCAGTGATATGTTCACACAGTAACTTGATGATCAACAACCATAGGACACAGGTGGTTGTCAGAAAGAAGATGGAAAGAGACTCCTTGGAGGTTCTGAGGTATAGCACACAGTACTTGCTCTGGTGGCCAGAAACTAGGCTAAGCCTGACTTGCAATGGAATTGAAAGGCACAACACTGGAACTGTTGTCAACACCTACATCCATCAAAGATTTGGGGTCTGACTGTCTTTCTTGTCTACTAATATAAGCAGAGACACATTTTGAGTTGGACATTGGCCCAAAATTGTAGATCTAGAAGAAATTCAAAATAATATTTTTTCTTCCTCTCTCTTTATTCTTTAATGAATGTGTGATTTTTCTTTTTTCTTCTTCTTCTTCATTAGTTTATAGAGGATTGAGGATTTTTTGCTTGTTCTTTTTCTATGTTTTTGTTACCTTTTTCTCACTTCCTTTATCTGTTTTAGCATTTATTTTTTCTGTTCTCTCTTCTAATTTTTATCCCTTAAAATTTTCTCTTATTGTTATTCGTCTTGTAATTTCTTTTTCCTCACTTTTTGGTCACCCATTCTCATCAGTATTTTTTCCTCTTATTTCTACCTAAATATATAAATATCTCTCTACCACTATTAAGATTCTTTGTCCAACTTCTCTCTTCTTCACATGTCATATAAAGTTTCATTGTTTTTCTAGCATTACCTTTTCCACAACATCCTGTGTCTTTAACATTAAAGCTGTAAAGCTCTATTGGTCTTTAGATATCTGGGTGAATCTATAAAATTACTCCTTACTTTTTTCTACCATTACCAAAGATACAATTGGCACATTATGATGCCCAGAGCTGTGGGCCAATGTCTAGATTGTTTGTTATTTATGATTTACTTGGACATTCATTGTCTAGAACTAATGGCTGTACGTAATTTGTTCTTATTGTATGTTAACACACCATTTGGCTTTGATGATACTACTGTAGCTGATTTGCTTGATATTACTATAGCTGTTTTGCTTCTAAAATATACATTGTTACTATTATAGTTTATTGTCTTTATAATGGTATCATAATTTTGCTACCATTAACAATATTAGGGTAAGTTTTCAGAAAACTCAGTCTTGGAGGAATTGCACTCCATACTTCATTCTTAATTAACTGATGTACTCAGAACTTAAGATAGAGGCAAAAGACTTTGCTTAGCTTCTTCTAAAGAAGATCACCAAAAAGCAGTTAACTAAAAGTACCTCTGTACTAAGACTACAGTCTTTAAATAAAATTGTTCACAAACTCAACCAAAATAAACAAAATAAACACCAATAGAGGAAAGGAAATACAAGCCAATGAAATGTCTCCCAAAATTTCAGCTCCAACAAAGCTAATCCAGACAGCACAGAGAAGGAAAATTTTTTAAACTCCACACTCGAATTATTCAGAAAGATAATGGAGGAGGGTAGAAAAGAGATCAAAGTGTTACTTAGTGGGATAATGGAAAATAGATAGTGTAATTAATAACCAAAACAATGCTTGGCATTTTAGAAGACACTAATAAAAGGCTATATGAAATAAAAAGAACAATATAAAACATGAATGCAAAAGAGTTAGAATTCATGAAAGGGTTTAAATTGGAAATTCAATAAATAAAAGATATATTGAAAGAATGGGCAATAAATGTGATTTTTGTGAGGACAGAATTTTAAAACTAGAAGACAGTCATTTTTTGAAAGGCTACTGACTTTAAAGGTAGTAAAAGAATATTAAAAATGGATTTAACAGGTACTAGATGGCAAAAGAGTAATTGTAATAAGTGAAAAATCAGAAGACATCACAAATTACAAAAAAGAAGGTCACAGAAATAGTGGCAGAAAGTTGCTTTTCAAGTATACGAAAAATAAATATACAGTTACTGAGGAATGCATAAGCCCAAAATATTCATGACTAAAAGAGAACCTCTGCTCCAGCAGAAAAGATGTAGAAAAGCAAAAATTGTCCTTACTCACAAGGAAAATGCAGAAGGCAAGATAAGCCTAGACTTCAAGTTATACTACAAAGCTACAGTGACAAAAAGAACATAGTACTGGCACAAAACAGACTGGAGAATAAATGTAATAGAATAGGGGATGCAGAAACAATTACAAACTCACTCAGCTACTTTATCTTTAACAAAGTGGCCAAATTTTTTTGCCAGAGCAAAGATATCCTCTAACAAATCATGTTGGGAAAACTGGCTTTCCATATGTGAAAGACTGAATTTCAACCTACATCTGTCACCATTCACTGAAATAAATAAAAATGGAGCAAAGCTCTAAATATTACAACAGAGACTGTTAATTTGCTCAAAGATAAAATATATAAAATTGTTGAAGACATAGACATAGAAAAGGACTTTCTGAACAGAATCACACTTGCACAAGAAGTAATATCAAGACTCAACAAATGGGATAACATCAATATAAAGACTTCTGCACAATAAAGACAAGCACTAGCAGAGTGAAAAGACAACCTGAAAATGTGGAAAAAGATTTTTCTACTGACTCACCAGAAAAGAACTAATATCTATAAAATAAAAATAACTAAAAAATTAGATCTTTCAAATTAAGAACCCATGTCAAAAATGTTCATGTCAAATGAATAGAACCTTCTCAGATGAAGAAATACAAATGCCCAATAAATACATGCAAAAATGTTTAACATCTTGGGACATTTGAGAAATGCAAATTAAAACAATACAGAGATTCCATTTCATTACAGAAAGGCAGCTATATTCAAGAAATCAAATATTAACAAATGCAGGAGAGTATGTAGAGAAAAGCAACTCCATTGTTGGTGGGAGTATAAATAGGTATAATCACCATTGAAATATGCATATGTATTTTTCAAAATGCCAAAAGATAGAAATTACACTCCTGAGTATCATTCACAAAGAGTTTAAAACATCATATTACAGTGACATATGCATAACAGCAGTACTGTTCATAATACTTGAATATTGGAAGTGGCCTACACATCATCAACAGATGAACAAGGAAAGAACATTTGTTGTTTACACAATGGAGTACTATTCTGCAATAGGGAAGTATAAATTTGAGTCATGCATAGGCAAATGTATGCACCTTGAGACCATATGATTAAATAAAATAAATCATGATTTTAAATATCATATCATTTCTCTTAAGTGTTAATCTCAGTATAAGTGCAGAATAAAGTGTAGAATAGAGACTAGATAGAAAATAGCAAGATGGGTCTTTGGTATGTGAGAAAGGAAATGAAAAATGGAGTGGGAGAAAGGAGATGGAAAAGAGACTAAATAAGTAGGTATTGTGGAGTGATGTATACGTGCAAAAGTTCCTATGTGATTATCTACAACCAGCTTGTATAAATACATATATGAGGATACCAAGAAGATTCAGGGAGAGGAATGAAGAGAAGAGAGGGTTGGAAAAAAGAATGGTGAAATATTATGCACATGTATCAACCCCTATGATGAATATAATCATAATGTAATACATGCCATAAAAATTAATACTTAAAAATGACTTCCAAAATTTATTAACTGTAAATTTAGGACACAAGGGTATCCAAAAATAAAAGTTTCCCCCCTTCCAGGATACTTATTCCTAAATTTCTTAGTCTTAATTTGCCCATCACTTACAAAATTAGCTTGGAGTGCCCGTCTATAGATTCACAATTTCCACAGATTTACAGCCAGCAAAACACATGAACATTCCCAGCTCCAGACCATAATGTGCCTTTCTCTTGATGACTATCACATACATACATCTTTAATTCTGCCTAACAAAACTTTTCAAGTCTCTCATTGTCATATCTTGTGGTTCTTTTTCAGTGCCATAAGCCAGAGAACATAAGTTAGAGAAGAGTTACTCCATGTGTGGGCTAAGATGAGGTCCCTATCTCTATTTGAGAGATGTCCTTGGAGAGGTTCTGTGACAATAAAATCTATGCATGTGGTAAAATATGTAGCATTTGATTCCTTCTAGTAATGGAGCAATGACTCTTATATTCATCTTTGTAAGTCATTGACATTGGTAGAAAAAGTGAATTTGCTTCTTAGAGGTATGCAGTGAAGAAGGCAAACACTTTCAGGAAATAAGATTAACATTACATAATACATATAGCTTGTTTTCAAATAATGATCATGCATTTATCTATCCATGCTTGGACTGGCTCGCAGTTACTTTAGTTTGGAAACATATACATATGCAGTAACCAGGAGCGAGACAGATTTGAGGATGAGTAAAAAATATATGACACCAATGCAACACATTGAAAAGCTTTGTTCATAAAATTTTCTTAATATTATTGCTACAAAATATTTGCTAATTATCTCACTTCACATGATCATTAGCATCTTACCTACATTCAAACTCATGACCTTGTGCTTACCAGGCAAGCACTTAAGCCACTGAGCTAAATTCCCAGCCCATCTTACCTACTTTCTTAGAAATGCATATGTGTGTGAGTGCACACACACACACACACACACACACACACACACACACACACAAATCATTTACTACTATGTAAAATGTAAATCTGTTTTGCTTTCCTGAGTGGTCAGCACATCATTCTCGGAGTGATTCTTTGCCAGAAGTAAATAATCATTTTTAAGAAAAATCTAGGCTATTCAGAGTGTAATTTTTTTGTTTTATATTTTTAAATTTTATTTAAAAGGAAAAAGAGAAAAAACCAAAACAAAACAAAGCAGTGTCAGGGTACAAGTAATACAGAACTAAAAAAAAAAAAATCACCAGTTAATAGACTACACATTATCATCTTAGAGATAGTTGCTCTATCAAAGCATACAAAGTGGACATTCAAACAGTGAGACTGCAAAAAGTTGTGTTCAATGATCCAACCAAAAAGATTAATATGGTCATCGATTTAACACCCCTAAACACACTTGCAGTTGTACCCTTTCGAGCACTTTTTTTTCCTCTCTTTTTTACAACAAAATTTACACATTTTGGGTTTCATTACTCCTTAGTTCTTATTACTTTTTTTGGAAGAGAATAAAGTGAAATATGGCAAAACAAAGCTGTCAGTCAAAACCAAGGATAGACATAGCACATGATATAAAAACAGAGTACAAGGTTATGAACAATGGTTACAATAATGCCTCTTGCTTCCTTAAAAAGAATTGTCTATCTCATTAGGCATTATAAAGTTGAACAAAACAGTAGAGAACAAGACCAATAAAACCTAAACCTTGTAAACATTACAGGACTTCCAAAGAAGATAATAGTTTGCATCGGTTGTCATTAGGGAGATTGGTCTATTGTTCTCTTTTTTAGTTGGGTCTTTCTCAGGTTTTGGTACTAGAGTAATATTTGCTTCCAGGAATGACTTAGGGAGGATTGCTTCCCTTTCAATTTCATTGAATAGTTTGAGGAGTGTCAACATTAGGTCTTCTTTGTATTTCTTGTAGAATTCTGCAGTGAATCCATCTGGGCCTGGGCTCTTCTTTGTAGGTAAGGATTTACATTTTCAATTTCATTAATAGAGATTGGGTTATTCAGCAGTTTTACATCCTCTTGATCTAGATTTTGCACTTCGTATGTTTCTAGCAATCTGTCTATTTCTTTTGTGTTATCAAACCATTGAGAGCAGAGGTTTTCGAAATAGGTGTTGATGATCTTCTGTATTTCTGTAGAATCTGTTGTGATTTCACCTTTTTCATTTCTTATTGCATGAATTTGACCTTTTTCTTCCCTTTTTTAAATAAGGTTAGCTAGGGGCTTATCGATTTTATTTATTCTTTCAAAGAACAAATTTTTGATTTGTTGATTCTTTGGATTGTTTTCTTAGTCTCTATTGCATTGATTTTCTGCTTTGATTTTTATCATTTCCTCCCTTCTTTTGGTTTTGGGCTTGACTTGCTCTTCTTTTTCTAGCTGTTTGAGGTGTAGCATCAAGTTATTTACTTGTATTTGTTCTGTTTTCCTGATGTGGGAGCTCAATGCAATAAATTTTCCTTTGAGGATCGCTTTCATTGCATCCCACAGAATCGGGTAATTTGTATCTGTATTTACATTTTCTGGTAGGTATTGTTTAATTCCTTCTTTAATTTCTTCTGTGACCCACTGATTACTAATAGTGTGTTATTAAGTTTCCATGTGTTTGTAGGATTTTTGCAATAACCTTTATCATTAATTTCTAATTTCAAAGGGCTTTAATATGATAACATTCAAGGGATGATTTCAACTCTTTTGCATTTGTTTAAATATGTTCTGTGAGCTAATATATGTTCTATTTTAGAGAATGACCCATGTACTGCTGAGAAGAATGTGTATTCTGATATTTTCGGGAGGAACATTCTGTATATGTCTATCAAGTTCATTTGTTTACAGGTGTGATTGAGGTCTGTTATTTCTTTGCTCATTTTCTGTCTGGTTGATCTGTACCTTGGTGTCAATGGTGTGATAAGGTCTCCTGTTACAATTGTGTTACTGATAATTTGGGTTTTCATTTTTGTTAATAGTTGTTTTATATAACTGGGTGCTCTGGAGTTTGGTGCATATATATTTAAGATAATTATCTCTTCCTCTTGGAGTTTTCCCCTAATGAGTATGCAGTGACCTTCTTTGTCCTTTATGATCATTATTGGTTTAAAGTTCACATTGTCTGCAAACAGAATGGCTACTCCTGCTTTTTATTGGATTTCTGTTGTGTGAAGTATTGTTTTCTACCCATTGACTTTCAGTCTGTGAGTATCCTTCTGAGTTAGATGGGTTTCCTGTAAACAGCATATGGTTGGATTTTGTTTCTTGATCCATTCTGCTACTCTGTTTCTTTTAATTGGTGCATTGAGACCATTTACATTAATGGTTATAACTGTTATATGCTGATTTGTTGTTGACATGTTATCTCTCTGCTGTTGCATCTTTATAGTTCTGTTCTGTTTAATTATCTGCTTTGCTTAGTGGTTTTTTCCTTTGTGTATCTAAACTGTCTCTCAATGTTTTTTGCAGGATTAGCTTGGTCTTCATGAAGTTCTTCAGCTGTTCTTTGTCATCAAAGTATTGTTTTTCACCATCGATTTTGAATGTTAGTTTTTCAGATTACATCAGTCTAGGTTGTAAATCATTTTGCTTTAGGATCTGGAATACTTCACTCCATGCTCTTCTTGACTTTATTGTTTGTGCTGAGAAGTCTGCTGTGATTCTGATAGGTTTTCCTTTATAAGTGGTCTGTCTTTTCTCTCTGACAGCTTTTCATAATCTATTCTTGTGTTGGATTTATGGGATGGTGATTATTACATGTCTGGGTGTAGTTTTATTTTGGTTATGACTATTTGGAGTTCTATAGGCTTCAT
Organism: Cavia porcellus; assembly: GCF_034190915.1. NCBI lineage: Eukaryota > Metazoa > Chordata > Mammalia > Rodentia > Caviidae > Cavia > Cavia porcellus. The sequence continues at coordinate 4,635,997 of NW_026947486.1, read as the reverse complement.
TAAACCTGATGTTGGTTTCTGATCTCATGCTTGGGAAATTTTCAGCTATTACCTCTCTAAATATCCTCTTGACATCCTTTATGTCATCCCTTTCTTTTTCATTAATCACTATCAATCTTATATTGTTTTTCTTTGCCTCATCTTGCAGTTGTTGAATTGTTATTTCCTGATTCCTAGTTATTTTTAAAAGATCTTTCCTTTCCTGTTCACTAGCTGCAATCCTGTCTTCAAGGTCTGAAATTCTATCTTCACTTTTGTTGAGGTGTTTTTTACGGTTTTCAGTGGAGTTTTTTTTTTTTTTTTATTTCCTGTATATCTCTGTGCAGTGCTTTATGTATTCTGTTTGTTTCTTATTTTTCTCATCTAGGGATTCTATCTTATTGTTTAGTTCCTCCAATTTTTTAACTTTGCTTTCTTTAGATATATTCAGGATCTGTTTCATTTCTTCTATCATTTCTTCTTTTACCTGGGAGATTATTTCGAGTTTGAATTCCTTTAAAGCTCCCTGGAGTTGTTTGTTTATTTCAGTAGCTATTATGTCTGATATTTGAGGTGTATGGCATATATTTTCTTCTATATATATTGCTCCTGGGGTTTCTTGAGATGGGCTGGAGGTTTGAGGCTGTAATTTGGTCTTTCATTTTGTCATTTTCATATATTTCTGTTTTTCAAGTGTTATTTGAAAGCTTCCTCAGTAAAAGACAAAAAAGGGGGGGGGTCTGGGGATTTAGCTTAGTGGCATAAGCACCTGCCTTGCAAGCAGGCGGTCGTGAGTTCGATCCCCAGTACCGATAAAAATGAAAAAGGCCAAAAAAAAAAAAAAAAAAAAAAAAAAAAGAAAAGAAAGCTTCCTCAGGATCTGTTGGAAGTCCACTTCTATGTTTGCAGCTTCTGGGACTCTGGCACCCTGTTCTTCCAGGCTTCTGGGCCTCTGGAACCAGTTGCCATCTTCTGCCTGTTCAGAACTCCATAGTTCCAGATAAGGTGGGCTCCAGGACATTGTGCGCCCACCTGCTTGTTTGAAACTCCACAGTTTTCCGAGCACAGCCGGAATGGGGAGACCGATGTAGGCGCCTCAGACCCACTTAGCCACTTCTCTGCACCCAGAACCCTGGAGGGTCCCGAACAGTCTGGGCTTGGGGCAGAGTGCACTTACCACAGGCTGTGGTGCCTCTGGAACTGATGATGCTCACCTGTTTGCTGAGAAATCCACAGTCCTCCAGACATCCAGGGAGGTGGATTCAGACACCCCAGGTCCGCCCAGCCCTTACTCTGCACACAGATGGTGCAAGAGTCCCAAATAGGCTGAGCTCCGGGGATAGTGTGCGCCCACCTGCTTGCTGGAATCTCCATAGTTCTCCAAGCGCAGCCGGAATGGGGAGGCGGATGTAGGTGCCTCAGACCCACTTAGCCACGTCACTGCACTCAGAAGCTGGAGGGTCCCGAACAGTGTAGGCTTGGGGCAGAGTGCACTGGGCATTTAACACAGGCCAAGGGGCCTCTGGAACTGGTGATGCTCGCCTGCTTGCTGAGAAATCCACAGTCCTCCAGACACATGGAGAGGCAGATGCAGGTGCCCCAGATCCTCCCAGCCCTTACTCTTCACCCAGATGGTGCAAGAGTCCCAAATAGGCTGGGCTCCGGGGATAGTGTGCGCCCACCTGCTTGCTGGAAACTCCATAGTTCTCCTCACAGTGTAATTTGTTCCATAATATAATTAATAGGAAACTTCAAATACTTATTTTGTTGTTCCCCTTCCTAAGTTATTTGAAAAGTATCCAGTTATATTTCTCCACATTTCACTTCTGTCTACAATTTTAATGCTCACATTAGGGAAATAGATGAAGTTCAAATAAATAATGTTATGAGAATCCTAACCTACTTGAAAAACAACAATTCAATTTCAAGCTGAAATTAAAGAGAGAAGTTATAAAGATAAGAGTAGCAATCAATGGAATCGAGACTTAAACAGTACAAAAATCAACTATTTGAAGTTGCAGTTCTTCCAAAGAATGAATAAAATAGATAAACCCTTATCCAGAATCACCAAGAAAAAGAGAGAAAAGACTCATGTCAATGTAATTATAAATGAAAAGCTGAAATCTCAACAGACACTGTCACACTGCCAAAATCCAGAAGTTAGTAACTATTTCAAAAAATTATATTCCAACAAACTGACAAAATTGAAGAAACAAACTGATGTCTAGAAACATGAAAATTGCCAAAACTAACCCAAGTGTAAGTGTAAGTGTTAATTACACTTAACAACTCAAAAACTAACAATAAAATTGATAGAATGTCAAAAATATACCATCTACAAAAAGGCCAGGACTTGATGTATTTATTGCTAAATTCAACAAAACTTTTAAGAATGTTATATCACCAATACTATTCAAAATCTTCGAAGAAATTGAAAGGGATTGAGTGTTTCCATATTCTACTTTGGAACTCAGTACCACCCTAGTCCCCAAATGTGATAAAGATCTGACTAATGAATGTAGATGTAATAATCTTCAAGATATAAACAAATATGTATAATGCAACTGATCATCAAAAAGATAATATGTCATGACCAAGTAGGTATCATCCCAGAAGTGATAAATTTATTTATGACAAATCAATAGCTAGAATCATATTAAATGATGAAAAAAAATAAAAGCGTCATTCTAAATCATGAACAAGTGAAGGCTATCCACTACCACCACTTGTATTCAAAATAGTTTCTAAAATATTAGCCAGAAAAACAAGAGAGAGGAATGCAAAGGATACAGATATGAAAGGAAGAACTCAAATTATCTTTATTTGTAGAAGACATAATACTCTACATAGAAGCCTCAAGGAATTGCACCAAAACCCATTAGAACTGACAATCAACTTCAGCTTGTAACAGGATACAATATCAACTCACATTATATTAAACAATCATTAACATTCATTTACACCAATAATGAACTTGATGAGAAGAAAATTTTGAAAGCAATGCTATTTATTATAGCATAAAAATTAAATACCTCAGAAATAACCTAAGCAAATAAGTTCAAGGCCGATGCAAAGAAAACTACAGTACTCTGAAAAAGGAGACCCAAGAAAATATCACGAAATGGAAAGATGTCCCCTGTTCCTGGATAGACAGAATCAGTATTGTCAAAATGGACATGCTACTAAAACTATTATATAAATTCAATGCATCCCAAATCAAAGTATCAACAGCATACTTCAAAGATGCAGAGAAAACCATCCTAAAATTCATAGAGAGTCAGAAGTCACCCACAACAGCAAAATCAATTTTGGACAAGAAGAGCAAAGCACAAAGCATTATGTAAACTTACTTCAAGCTATAATACAAAGCAACAGTAACAGCATGGTACTTAAAATTATACATATGGATCAATGGAATGCAACAGAAGATATAGAAACATTCCCAAACACATTTAGCTACTTGATCTTTGACAAAGATGCAAAAGTATATGATGGAATAAACATAGTCTCTTCAACAAATGTTGCAGGAAAGGTGAATTTTGGTTTGCAGAAGACTATAAGTGTTCTTATATCTCTCACCATGCACCACACTAAATAAACATAAGAAAAATTTAAACATTAAAACAGAAACACTGAACCTACTGGAAAATAAAATATACAAAATATTTTTAACTCGTGAGTGTAGGAAAGGATTTCCTAAACAGAAGTGCAATTACACAAAAATAACTATAAAAATCAACAAATGTGATTAAATGATATTGAAAAGTTTCTGCCTAGCAAATGAGTCAGCTAGTAGAAGAAAGGACACACAGAATGGGAAAATTTTTGAAGTATTCCTCAGACAAAAGATTGATATCTAGAATATACAAAGAATTAAAACAATTAGACTATATAAGAAACAAAAAATCCAAATCAAGAAATCTGAAAATGAAATGAACAGACACTTCTCAGAGAAAGAAATAAAATTGGCCCACAAATATATGAAAAAAAAGTTCAATATCCTTAGTCAGTAAAGAAATGCAAATTAAAGCAACATTAACATTTCATCTTACACCACAAAGAATGGCACTCATTAAGAAATCATAAAACAAAAAATGATGGCATGGCTGTAATGTAAAAATAACTCACCTTATTTTGAGGCAATGTAAACTGATACAGTTATTATGGAAATCAGATTGGAAATGATTCAAATAAAATTCCATATGGTCTTGTTATTTTCCTTCTAGGTATCTTCCCCAAAGATCTAAAGACATCATACTATCATGATACATGCTTACCAATGTTTTTAGCATCAAAATTCATAATAACTAAATCCTGCATGCAGCCTTTATACCCATCAACAGATGGTTTGATAAAGAAACATGTTGTATCCACACATAGTGGAGTGTTACTTGGCTATAGCAGAGGACAAATTTGAGACATTTTTAGGAAAATACATGCACATAAAAATATAATATTGTGTGAAATAAATCAGACACACAAGCTTAATAAGTGTATAGCAACTCTCATTTCAGTAAAGTATGAGCAAAGAGCCCAACAGAGGATTGATAGAAGGAATCAAATGAGCAAATTTCTTGCAAATTGGCATGGGTGAGTGGTGAGGCAGGAGGTAAAGGGAAATAAATATGGCATAAAAAATCTAATAGCCTCACTGAACATAACTATTATATGACATAAATATGGTAATATTAATAAGAATAAAAATGTGCAAATAGAATTTAGAGGAGAATGGAGGGAGTTTGGAGGGAAAATGAAGACAACTATTAGAATTGATCTGTATTATGTACATCTATCTACCCATTATGCAAAACGATTGTAAACTGAACATAGTGAAAAAAGTACAAAAATTAACTGGACAATAAATCAGCATTGCATGTGTCAGCAGCATATAGTGTCACTAGCATAAGAAATTGAAAAAGTAAATAAGTTCCAAAATCTGAAAAGATATTGTGAAAAGAAAAGAAATTGCTCAAAAGGAAACAAACACTGGGATTGGTGAAATAAGATAAGAAAAAATTGAAATAAATGTATATATACAAATGACAGCTAAGATAGTTATTATAGGGGCCAGATATATAGCTTAGCAGCACAATTGCCTGTCTGGCAATTGCAAGGTATATATATATATATATATATATATTCTTAACTGTGTTATCCTAAATTTGTGATTAAAAAACCTTTACCTCTACTCATTTACTATATTTCTCAAATTTTAGGGCCTCCACTTCTTGTCATTTGCAGCATTCCACCTACTGAGAATAATTTCAGATTATCTCATAGCAAGAGAGTGTCAGAAAGAACAATACAATCAGCACAAAGAAGCAGTGCTGAAACCACATATCCAAATGAAGCGTAAGATGAAAATTTTAAGTGAAGATTATGTTAGGCAATATTTTTAAATCTTTTGAATTGTACTAAAATAGTAGAACCTATCTTAGCAACTGATATGTCCCGGATTTCTACAAATATCTCCTAATTTCACTTATAGGCCCAAAAATTATTTTTCTAAAGCAATCCAGGAAATGGTTTTCCACTTCTTGACATGAGTAATGGGCAATAAATTTTGCGTTAGAATGACTGTCCCATAAATGACTCAATTACATAGTAATACTCTGATAATTTAAGGCAACTTATCAAAATTCTTTAAATCTGTCTTCTCATTTAGAAAATCAGAATACTAATTTATGGTAGCCATGTAATAGTGTGAGATCACACATAATGCATGTGAATTGATTTGAATTACAAAATATAAGACATTTAAAATTGTCATTTAATCCAGCAAACATTTAACTCTTCCATCAGAATTGATGTATGCAGGGGCTGGGGATTTAGCTCAGTGGCATACATGCCTACCAGTCATGAGTTTGATTCCCGGTGCCAGAAAGGAAGGAAGGAAGGAAGGAAGGAAGGAAGAAAGGAAGGAAGGAAGGAGGGAGGGAGGGAGGGAGGGAAGGAAGGAAGGAAGAAAGAAAGAAAGAAAGAAAGAAAGAAAGAAAGAAAGAAAGAAAGAAAGAAAGAAACTGACATGTACTTTTTCAGAGATTTTTAAAAGTAACCTCTTTTCCTACAGCAAATATTCACTCACTTCCTAGCCAAACAGTTTTTCTTTTATTTGGCAATGAGAAGAGTAAAATTATTTTGGACTGATGGGACTTTAATGCTTTATATTTAGCATTAATTTCTTTAGACAGCTATCACACAAACTTTAGCAACAATTAGTCTTATTTTTCAAGCAGTATTGTAATCCACTTACCATTGATGAGAATAAGTCACATGAATAATTTCAAGCATAAAATAGATGTTGGTTATCCATTCTAGTCCCTGGTAGGTTTTCATTGACATAAGACACTGATTTGTAGCTTTCCTCAGAGGCTAAACTACTTCTCAAATTACAAAACACATTCATGAACCAAGACAAGCCTGAAACACTGACTTGCCCTATTGAGATTTGACCAGGTGTCTGAAACAATAGTAATGAAAGTGAATTATCTATTATGGCTCAATATTGTGTGTTCTAATCTATGGCATCAAAGCACACCACAAATTTAATCAGTCATTTCAGCACTACATTACACTAAACTGGATGGAACAGCAAAAACATATTTCCATGACTGCTATGGGTTGTGTGTAAAAGTCCCCCCAAAGCCTTATGTGGTCATGCAAGAATGGGCCTTTCAAAGCCAGCCGAGTCTAGTGTTTGAGATTGTTTTTGTCTAGTGCTGAGATTGTCAGTGTGAGTGATATTTCCATCTGTGGGTGAGTAGACAGCATACAGTATAAGGCGGGAAGGAGACATACTTTTCACTTTTGCACTTTTCCCTTTTGTCACTTGTGGCTGGCAGGAATGGTTGTTCCTTAGCCATGCCACCCTGCCTTGGAGCCAGCTGAGTATACACTGACACCTTCACAAATTGTAAGCTAAATAAAACTTTTATTCCTTCATTTTTTCTGTCAAGCATTTTGTCTTAGCAATGAGAGAAATTAACCAAGGCAGAAATTCGTACCAGGAGTGGGGTCATGCTATGACTATGCATGAAGAAGTGATTCAAAATTCGTTGGGAATGTATTGTGGGAAGAGTTTGGGAATGTTCAGAAGTGTCAGCTGAAAGCATAGAGTTGGAAAAACTATGGCTGTTCTGTATGAGAGATTCTGGTCAGAGATCAGAAGACCAGAAAAGCAATAAATACCAGGATCAGGAGGTTTATGCTGGGAAGATGGACTGCACTGGCTTTGGGATTCCAGACAGTGTGTATTATGGCTTGGCAGAAAGTTTGTCAGCATTTTACTCCTGTCCAGAGACTTTGTCTGAGACTGAGGTTAATGGTGTCAGATTAATTAATCTGTCAAAAGAAATTTCAAGGCAGTTGAATGTTGATGTGATGACATCACCATTGTTGGGGGTTTTTAGCCATATTTACATAGCAAATCAAAAGCAATGATCCCATTGTGAGTTTGGTCAGGAAAATATTACACTAAAGCTGTGGACTGCAAAGATAGACCTGAGCTCTCTATTGCTGAGCAGGAAGAGAAGAATATAAAAGATGGCTTCAGGGAATCACAAACAGCATCAAGTCTATATGCTTTCCAGCCTCAAGCCTGCAAAGGTGGAAGACTTTGCTTTGAGGAGAAAGCCATAGGGTACCATTTTCCAGGATGGTTTCAGAATGGTGGCATCATAGAGATATTTTTTCCTTACAATCCAGTTTAGAATGTTCAGTGATATAGGCACTCAATGCCCACAATCAAGAGAGAGAAAAGCCTTGATATTGCTCCAACTGGCAGCAGACTGGCAGCATTCATGAGACACTGGTTTTATGCACATGCAATATGCAGGAGTTCTGGGATTAAAAAGGATCTCACCAGGATTTCAGAAGGCCTGAGAGGACAGGCAATGTGACTCTGAGAGGGCAATGTGTGAAGCTGAGAGTGTGAATTCAAAGGTACAGTGGAGAATACAGAAGTTTGGTAAAACCAGGAATGTGAATCATGTAAATCTGCAAGAAGGGAGAAATGTCATCCTGAAAGAGAAGCTGTAGGAGCTACAACCACTGGAAGTGTTGTGGAGGTGGAGTGACTTACGTTTTTTTGGAGCTCACAACCAGATTGCTTCTGATGCTGAACATGAGACTCTGGGAATCTTTGCCTTGCTCATTTTTGGACTTCCTTTGTTACCAATTCTTTGCACCTCCCCCCCCCCTCCATTTATACGCTTTGGAATGGTAATGTTTGTCTTGTGCCTTGAATTTTGGAAGTGTTTATAATTTTTTTTTCATTTGTACAGGATTTTACAGCTAAGAGTTTGCTTGAGATCTTGAAAGAGACTTGGAAGTTGAACTATACAGCAGTGTTGAAAGTGCTCAGATTTTGACAACTCTTGGAGACAGACTAACTATCTTCTGCATAAAGCATGTACATGAGTCTTTGGGGAGGCAGGAGTGGAATGTTATGGTTTAAATGTAAATGTCCCTGCAAAATCTCATGTGGTCATGGGAGGAGGGGTTTTTCTAAGGTTTCTGATTTGAGCATTTTTGATTGGTTTGTTGTCTAGCTCTGGGATTGGTGGAGTAAGTGCTGTGCCCACAAGGGGTGGATAGCTGGAATACAATATAAGGGAGGGGAGGAGGCTTGCTTTTCCCTTTTCCCCTTTTTTCTCTTGCTTCTTCTGGCAGCCATGAACAGTTATCCCTTAGCCATTCCACCCTGCCTTGGAGCCAGCTGGGTGTTGACTGAAACCTCCATAAACTGTAAGCTAAACAAACCTTTTATTCCTTCACTTTGGGCATCAATTATTTTATGTCAGCAACAAGAGAAAAGTAATCAAGATGATGACCACCAAAATGTCTACACTTATATGCACCACTCTTCCTAATTAGTACTGTTATGTTCCCAGTAAGAGAAAGCAAATAAATAGTTAATAGTAATGATAAACTTCAAGATGATCCAATCTCCTAAAGTTCTTGTGAGTCTGGTCAATTATTTTCAAACTGTAAATTACACCTACAACTAAGTATTAGGTTTATCATAAAAGAGAAAAAGTCATATATTAAACTTCCCACATATGAGGATTATTAGTTTTAGTATGACCTAATGCTAGGCAGAGATCTTACATTTTTGCTTAGGTAGAAAAACTTACTGGATTCCCTAATGTATACCAAGTAAATAACAAACATTAATTCAATGAGTAATAATTCCTGAAGACCTTATTTCAGCATTGTATTAAGGATAAATTTTGAAAAGAGTACCAGAAATATCTATTGATCAAGCAAGTGTAAGCTTATTAAACTTATTATGGTAACATACAACATACAGATAACAATATTTTAAGGTGGAGAAAGTAAGAAAGGATATTTATATCCCCTTGAGATTTGAGATGAATATTTTCAAAACAGAATTTGCAAGCTGGGGAGCTTGTTGGCAATGTGAAAATTTTATGACATCATAGTTTTGTTTTGGGTGGCATAATGAGTCAAGGGCTTAAAATGAGTATTAACGACAGAGCTGGTAATAGAGCTATTTAGGTAGTTCATATGTCTATCCTTATGATATAGGTATTTCCTGGTACAAAAACTAAGGTACTTTTCTTTTATATTAGTACAATTTAAAAAAAAAAATAAGTATACCTGGTAAAACATTACTTAATATAGGGATGATAAATTGTGTTGGCTTTAGTTGCTAATTAAAATTAAATAAAGAGTGAGTGAAATTTCATAGAACCACTTAACAACAAAAATTCTTAATGAGATAGTGACATTTTCCTCCTACTGCAAATTATTTAGTCTGTGCAAATAATTCAGTTTTATTATTCTTAATTTTTATTCTCCAGGTTTACATGCTTTTGAAAGTAAATGAATAAACTGAGAGTGGAATTACAAACTTTCTGGGGTAGATAATGCTCTGTACCACTATTTATTAAATAATTTTGGTACCAAAGAATTTATATATATATATATATATATATATATATATATATACACACATCTGCCTCATTTTCCATATTTCATGGGGTGGCAATACTGAAAAAGACATTTTTAATTTTAAGGTACTTCTAATTATTAATATTTGTGTATGTCAATAGTTTGTCACATAATGATAAAACTTATTTTCAGTTAATTATTATACATTTCCATTGAGAGATCAAATATATTTAACTACATGATCCTTTATACATATTCTATCATTTGGCTCTTCCCATTTTATTAATCCATAAAATTTTGCATTGTAGGGAATTCATAAGAAGCTCTTTTAATCCACTCTTTGGTACAGAAGCTCTTTTAATCCACTCTTTAATACTTTGGGTTTGTATAATTTTTTTCCATTCTTTGACTGACATTTAATGGATTCTTGGAAGAAGAGAAAGAAGTGTATATCTGATATGTCATTTTGACTGAAAGGTTTTAACTTTAGACATCAAATTGAATATCATAATTTAGTAAGCCTGTAGTATAATAAAATACATTATACAAATTATTGGAAAGCAATAGAAAACTGTGAAAAAGAACTTTATATTTTGAGTTGAGTTCTAATTCCAGTTTTAAAGATTCTAATTATATGAATTTTAAAAAATGACAATATTTTTTACTTCAATGCATCAATCAGAAATATGCTCATATTATTCTACCACTCTGGCTAAAGTGTTTTAAATGTTTTATTCTAATTATATTTCATTCCAAGACAAGAGAGCTAAATTAACATTATTTGAATATAGAACAAGTTTATCAGTTTAGTGCAACTTTTAGGACTACTAAATTTGAAATCCTCATTTTTTATCTTAAATCTAGATGCTTTGTAGAATGATACGGAGGGAGATATTTTTTCCCAACAGTAAATGTGATTTTTTTGAAACAAAGAAATGCAATTTATTAAGAGCTCAAGTAATTTTTAAAAAGCATTACCTTACAAACTTTTGTCATGAACTAGATGTCTCATAATTCAATGTCATTCTGAAATCAACAAACGTTAATGTCAACCTGCACAGGTTAATGACTCAGTTTCAAAATAGTACCCCCACTTTAAACGTCAATAATAATTATCAAATCCCTGCATTCACATTTTTTATTCAACTTAGCAATAAAATTTAGAGTTCCCACAAACCACCTTTTTAAGTTTCATAATTTGGTAAGATAACTCAAAGATTTTATTAAAATGCTATTCTCACTATTACATACAATGAAATATTATGAAGGATGTAAATGAGCGGTTATATGAAGTATACAGAATGAGGCATAGGAACTTCTAGCTGCATGAAGTTGGGGTATTCCTCTTTCCTGGATTGTGGATGTGTTTTCCAGACTGAAAGCTACCTAACTCCTGTCATTTGGATATTTTAATGTTTTTGTTATATAGGTAAGATTGTGACTATTTTAGATTGCATTGATCCCTCTACCCTCAGGAGGGATGGGTCTGTAGACTAAAAATTCTGAGCTTCTAATCAAATCTTGTTCTTTGTGGTAACAAGATCACATTTTTCAGTTACTATTTAGGAGTCTACTGAGAGCTGTCTCGTTAGAAGAAAATATACTCATCACCTTTGTCTCAGAAAATTTCAAGGATTTTAGCAGCTCTATGCCAAGAAATGGGGACAAACATCAATTTTCTATTATTTATTCGCATATATGTAAATTTTTACAAATTTGTGTAAGTTATTGAAATTTAATATTTCATTTCCAAACTATTTTTACTTGAAAATCTTGAATTTTTTCTTGCTTTATTTATTAACAGTGCTTTTTACAAGAAACAGACTAGACTATATGTGCAAACATTATCTGAATTGGTATCATTGGGGACAAAACCTTTCTGTGGTATATTAGATCCTTTGAGAAGCTGTATTGATTCTTTAAGCCAGTAGAGTATCACTTAGCAAATTGCAATACAGTTAATTACTTTCTATGTTATATATTTAAATCAAGATGAAATTGGATCCAAATGAAACAGTAACTTGCTCTTTAGTCTATGAGTAGAAGAGTATATAGTGACAAAGTTGCATATAGATATTTTACCTACAAAAATCACAGTTAATTTAGAATTGAACTCATTTATATTTGGCTACAGACAACCATCTATTGAGTAGATACAATTTTAACTCATCTTCCTCAGAGGTTCTTCCAGACATTATTTATATAAAATAACCTTTATAAATAAATTCTCATTAGAATACAACAACAAATAATTTTTAAAAATTAAATTTGAAATGTACCAGCGTTTATTTCCTCTCATCATTTTTATGGCTAATCTATTTATGAAGCCATATGGAATCAGTGCACATGAGCTATAGTCTACTAAGTGATTGAATTTCAATAAAATTAACTATTTCTTGTTCACTAGGGGCCCAGTCAGTCCACTACAGATCCATTATTACAGTCCACACCATCTGGACTTTCATACACTGTCTTATTTTCAATTGCAGTTTAAAGCCTTACTAGATTCACTGAATCTTACAGAAAGAAATATTATTATACAAGTTTAGGATATTTTTGATTGATGTCTGCTTTACAATTTTAATTTTGTGCAGTTGCATAATCTTATTCCTGTAACAGTCTTAGCTGATCTTTATTTACAACCCACTGAGCTGATCTTTATATTCAGTCCATTAAATTGTGCTCATTTTAGTACAAAGCCAATTCTGTAAGGTTCTAATTTAAGCTAAATGTTCTATAGAATATTGTTTTCCTTTTTGAGATTTTTTACTGTCAGCTTTCCATAAAACTATGCAAAACATACCTGAGATAATTTATGAAGAAGAAAGATTTATTTTGGCTTACAGTTTCAAAAGCTTCAGTCCATAATCACTTGGGTCCATAACTGCATTTGTGATAGTGCAGTATATCATGACAGGAGCACATGGTTTAGGAGGTTTATTCATCTTATGGCTTCCAGAAAGGTGAGAAGTGCAGGGAGAAATGGCCTGGGTTCCAATATTCCCTTCAAGAATATATCCCTAGTAACCAACCTTCCCCTCACTGAGCCTCATATCCTAAGGTTTTCACCACCTTCCAATAGGGCCACAAACTGGAGAAGAAGCCTTTGGGAGACATTTAAAAAAAAAAGCATTTTAATATTTTTCTTCCATTCACATGTCCATGCTTCTAATTTAAGTATTCTAACAAAGTACTTCCTTACTCTGACCACATTACCTGTTTTGTGATATGTATGTCTAATATATTCTCTTTTTTTATTTTCACCCTTTTAAAAATATTTATTCGATTATGTTCCTAAACAAAATCTTGATAATAAGAGTTTTGCTGAACTTTAAAAGATAATATACCAATTGTCTCTCATAAATATATATATATATATATATATACATATATATATATAATACATATCTATATAAAATACATAGTAAGATTGAAATTATAACTACCACATTGATCATCGTGGGCATGTTCTCATTTTATAAATTACTGTGACATAAACAGGTTTGTAAAAATGTATCAGAAATTAAAGTTTTTTTAGTGTTATTTTACTGAGTTAAAATTTTCTTAAAGATTTTATATAAGTAGTAACAGCTACAGACTGATAATTATAACAGCATAAGAAATACATACTTCATACAAGTTTTAAATCCAGTTTAGGGACTTGGTCTCAGACTACTTTCTACATGGTAATCTAGCTGTAGAAAAGGAAGTCATTACATTACTAAATAAACTTTACAGATGCTACAACCAAAGCCATATTGACCTATTGGTAGGGACCAGGCCATTCTAGGGAGCAGAAAACATGGACCAATCAAAATTCAGGAAGATTCTGCCACATTATCTAAATGGAGATGATCATGCAAGACAATCTTGACCTTTATGAAGACAGACAAAAGACTGCCATGTGGTTTGACCTGAAGTTGAAGGTCTCACCAATAGATTAGACTGAGCATAAAAAGGAAAGTAAGATTTAAAGACTGAATTGATGAATTTTCACATTCATATAATAATAAAGAAAAAAATTAGGAACATATAAAACAAAGCTGGTGAACCATAGATGGAAATAAAAGAGGTACAAACTAAAGACATAGAAATCCTATTCTGTCAAAGGATGACAGAAAATTTACAAAACATGAGATATTTATAAATTTCTAGTTATGGGGAAAATTCAGAACCTTCAGAATGCATGATCAGAAAAGGACCACTCTACATAATATTACAATTAAATTGACAGAGTACAGAGCATATAAAGAATATTGGAAACTACCTGACACAAGTTATTTTTAAAGGGACTTAAAAAGGGTATATCATGAAAACAGATTTCACAGGAAAAATTCTGATGACCAAGAAGGCAGGAAGTGATATGTTTTGAATCTGGAAAGAAATAACTTCCAACTTTGATTATTACATTGCTATGCTTTGGATCTAAAATGTGTCCCCCAAATCTCATGAGTTCAGAGGTAGGACTTTTAGAAGGTGATTTGAAATGGCATGCTATACTCGTCGGTGGATTGATCCAATGATGAGCTTATGAGTAAATGTACTAGTAGGGTCCTGATTAGGGGCTGGTCACTTTAGGCATGATCTGGAAGGATATATTCTTATTTTTGCTCCTTCCTTTACTCTATAGTTCTGTCTACCATAGAGTGAGCACCTTTCCCTTGCCTTATCCTTCTACTATTAAACTCTTACCTTGTGGCCAGCCAAGCATCAACAGAATCCCCCAAAATCATGAGCCAAACTAACTCTCTCTTTTCAGTTTCAGGAGTCAGCATTTTGTCCCAGTGTAATATAAAGACTTTCCAAGATAAACAGAAACAAAAGAAATTCAGGCACACTAAACCAGCATTAGAGTAGAGTAGTAGATAAAGGAATATTACACACAAAAGAGTGAAGATAAACACAATCATAAGAGCATAGAAAGGAATAAATCTCTATGGAAATGTAGATACATGAGTCAAAGAAATAATCAAGATCAATTCAATACTTCATTAAAATTATAAAATGAATAATGGGTAAATTATAAGCATAGCTTACTTAAAATAATCCATAGAAAAATAATTACAGGAATCAGTCTATATATTTTGATAATAAGCCTAATGGAACATGGCATTATTTCCATTCAAAAGATCTACAATAACCAGAGTAAAAACAGCATCCAATATTCTACACATACAAGAAACTCACATCACTTGTAAAGAAATATACACAATGAAACTTGAATGGAAAATGTTATTCTAGAAAAATAAAATAGAAAAATAAACTGGAGTAGTTGTGCATGTCCAAGAAAAATTAACTTTGTACAAATTCAGTCAGATGTGACACAGTCATGGCATACTGATAGAACAATCCATGAAATTGTAACCATTGTAAATGTATATTCATTTAACATTGGAAAACCTAATTGACTTAAAATGTTTTATCAGTGCCTATGAATTTTACAAGATAATGAGTCATAATATGGTATTTTTTCATGCACACATACACAATATTTTATCATGTCTAACCTTCTATTAACCTCACTTCTACCCATCCATAATTATTCTGTCTTGTCTAATAATTATCTATCTTATATTTTATGGCTGTTTTTACATTTTAGCCTTTATATTTTAGGAAAACTAGTTGATACTTGTATTTCTGGCTCATTTTACACAATACAATGTAACAAGTTCCATCCATCCTTTTACTAATTACATGATCTTGTTTTTCTTTATGGCTGAATTGAATAATATTGAATTTTCTATAAGTACATTTTTTAATCTGTTCATTGTCTGATGGACACCTCGGGTGCTTCCATATATTGCGTATTATGAATTGTGCTACAGCAACTGTGGCTGTGTAAGTATTCCTATAGTGTGTTGACTTTAATTCCTTTGAGTATATAACCAAGGATTGGTATAGCTGTGTATAAGTCACTTTTCCATCACTGGAACAGAATATTCAATTTTAAATAAGTAAAGATTTACTTTGTTTCATAGTTTCAGTGGGTTCAGACTAGGTTTGACTACCTTTAAGGCAGAAGCTGAATGTTGGGAGGGAATTGAGAAGGAAAACTACATAACACATGGTGTCCAGAAAGTAGAGAGAGAAGGTAGGAATCAAGGATACAGTGTTCTGCCTCTTTCTCTTTTAAATTGCTCTCCTAACAGCAAATTCAGCTATGAACACATCAGTGAATCAATTAATTGATAATTATAATGCCCTTATAATCCAAATACTTCACAAAGCCCCACCTCTCAACACAAGACTTTTGGGGACATTTTGAATCTAAAATCATGACAAGATAGAATATGTGGTAATCATTTTAAATTAAGCGTGTGCGTGTGTGTGTGTGTGTGTACATTCCATACTGATTTCTATGGGGTCTAATTCATATTTCTACTATAGTAGCTTGAAAGAATTTCTTTTCACCTAAATCCTTGTCAGGATTTGTTGTTTTCATATTATTGTTATAAACCTTCTGACTGGGGTGAAGTGGAATCTCAATATAGTTTAATTTGCGTTTTCCTAATGGTTAAAGATGTTAAACATGTTTTCAGATACTCATTAACCATTTTTATATTTTTCTAATTTAAAGTTACTGTTAATTTATACATTTATTGATTGAACTATTTGGTTTTGATGTTACTTTTTTCATTCCCTTTAAATTTTATAGGTTTTACTTGCTATCTTCACTTTGTTAGTTGTTTCCCTTGCTGTAAAGATACTTTTTAATTTGATATAGTCTAACTTATTGATACTTGTTATTACTTCAGATTATTACTCTCGGTAGCTACAGAATACATAATATTTTTATCAGTCCATGAATCTTTTCCAAAATTGACTGTTTCAAGTTGCAAGTTTCAAGTGGCAAAAAATAAAAACTATATAATTTATTGCATCCAGACCATAGTGAAACAAAACTAGAAATCAAAAGCAAGGGCACCTATGTAAGCACATGAAGAATTAATATCTTTTGAATGAATAGTGGACCTATAAGGAACTAGGGGGGCCAGGCATAGTGGCACACATGTGTAATCACAGCATTTAGGAGACTGAGTCAGGAGGATCAATTGGATTTCAGGAGGAGTCTGGGATAGGCAGTGAGCTTAAGACCAGTCTGAACTACGTATCAAGACCTTATCTCAAGATGAAAATCAAAAGAAGTGAGGGCGGGTGATTAAAATGTTTCTTGAGTCAAATGAAAATGTAAATGTAACATACTGCAATCTGTAGGACACAGAGAAAATGGTACTAGGAAGAAAGTTTGAAGTGATGAGAGTTTAAATGAAAAAATTAACTGATGGATCACTAATTAAGAAACTAATGAGGGAAATGAATTTCCCCTAAATGAAATAAACCCAAAAGTAGATGGAAAAGATAAAAGCAAAATTGAATTAAGTGACCTTAGATACTAAGAGAAAAATACAACATATCAAAAGAGAGAGCTGCTCTTTGAAAAGATAAGTGCAACCAAAAAAACCAAAACAATGAGAGAGAATACTCAAATAAATAAAACTAAGTATGAAAATGGGATATTACAAGAGACATAACTGAAATTTTTATCAGAATTTGTCATTATTTTCAAGAATTACAATCCAATGAAAGAAATCTTAAAGAAAGGAACAAATTTGTTATACACATATGACCTGAAATTGAACCAAGTGGTTATTAAAATTCTAAATAGACCAACAAATTTAATGAAACTGATGTAGTAATAAAATGTTTCCCAACAAAGAAAAGCCCAACACTAAACATTTTCATAAATAAGTTTTAGCATTCTGTTAAAGTACAGCTAGTACTGTGATTGCTCAAAATACAATAAAAAGAAGGAAAGAAAGAAAATCCCTTAACTAGAAAGGAATGTGACTCCTCCAAACTCATTGTATTATTCCAGTATTATCCTGTTTCCAAAGGCTGATAAAGGTACAATGATAAGTAAAAAATATATACAAGCCAGGCATGGTGGTACATGGGAGGCTGAGGCAGGTGTATTTATGTATATTTGAGGCTAGAATAGGCTGCATATTGATCTCAAGTCTTGCCTGAAGCACACAGTGAAATACTGTCTTTTAAAAGCTATATAAATACTTTTGATCAATAGAGAAACAAAGCTTCTAAAAACATTGCACATAGAATTCAACACTTTAAAAAGATCATACACAATGAGCAATTTGGCTTCCTTTCAGGGATACCAAGATAGCTCAATTTACATAAATTGATAAAATAATTCAGCACATAAACACAAAGATACAAAGGCCATGATAATCTCAATCCACATAATAAAAGCATTCAATAAAATTAAACATCTCTTCATGATAAATGTTCTGAACAAATTAGATATAGAAGGATCATAATATAATAAAGGATATGTATGAAAAAATTAATAGCAAACATTTTATTCAATGGAAAACTGAGAAAATTTCCTCTAAAATCAGGAATGAGACATGGATGTATACTTTCACCACTCTTATTCAGTACAGTACAAGTGTACTTGACAGAATTAATCTTAGAGTAGCTCTAGTGGTGCAATCAGTAGCATGATGTACTTATACAAAATTAAACTAAGAAAACAACCAGGGCACCACTGATAGGAAAATTTTAAAACCAATCAAAATCCCACAGGAATTAGGGGACAAAACATTACAGGTGCTGTCTCTGGCTGAACCTTGATTTCTCAGTGAAAGAATGCTTCCAACATAACATATGTTTCTACTTGTGAACTGCAGCCAGAGCCTGATCTCCTCTGTCCTTACACCTGGGTGCTTAGTGGTGAGTATCCCATAACCTTCTGGTTGTTGCTGATACTAATCCCATAAAATAAGGGCTTACAATTTCTTCTTAACTCACCTTCACAAAAGTTGTGTTGTACTATCTTCATATGGAACAGAAATGAGCCATTTTTTCTGAAGATTTATATTTTAGTATTTATTTTTTACTTTATTCATTTGTATTTTTTTCACTTTGGGTTGAAGTAAAAAAATGAAGTAATAATCTCTCTCAGTGTCAGAATATACAAATTTTCTGATTTGAAATATTTTCTAAACTCTGAAGATACTAATAAAGTAAAACACATTATCCCCAAAATAAATACAGAATTACATATCTCAATGGGTTGAGAAAGATTTAAAAGTCCTTGTCTCTTTATATCTTACTATCCCAAATATTTTCAAAAGTAATTGAGAATTTAAATATGCCATTGTATTAACAGAAAATTTTTGCTTTGTGTACATGAGTTTGGTTTATTACATAAGCCTGATCACAATTTATATAAGAAACAATTGATCTTGAAGTTTTTACTCAATAAGAAGTAATGAAAAGGTCACTGTATGTGTAATCTGCTTAAAGATCAGGGATTATCTTTCTCACCAGAAAAATTTTTAGTACTTTGTGATGACTTTTTTGAGATTTAGAGTCAGCAAAGAGATTGAAGACCATCAGATCTCTATCACTACCAAACTGTAATTCTAGTGGAAAAGTTTCTAGAAATAATATGTTTATAATTAAGTTTGTCTTTTTCAAAAGCTTTATTATGTATGAATACAGGCATTTCAAATAATTTCCACATTCAGAAATGTTATTCCTAGTTCAATTTTTTCAACTGTTTAAAAACTAGTTTTAACCATGAACTGTACCCATGAACTCAAGGTTGATAGACTGAAGTTTGCTAAACTCTTTGCTAGATTATTGAAAATAACAGAACAAAGAGTCTTCATTTTTCCTACTCCATCCTGGCAGGCCACCTCACAGGACCCAGGAACTTAAGCCAGCTGCATGCACGGTGCCAGGCTAGACCAGGGCCCCTTCTGTAACCCCCCCCCATATCCCAGCAGACCACCTTGTGGGACCCAGAAACTCTAGCTAGCAACAGGCACAGGGCAGAACTAGACCCAGGCCCCTCCTGTGATGTGACCCCTGCCATCCTGGCAGACCACCTCATGGGACCTGGAAACTCTAGCTAGTGGTACACACATGACCAAGCTAGACCCAGGCCCATCCTGCAACCACTGCCATCCCGGCAACCACCTCACAGGACCCAGGAACTCCAGCCAGCAGCTCATGTGGGCTACACCCATGCCCCTCCTGCAACCACCACCATCCCAGCAGACCACCTCATGAGACCTAGGTATTCTAGTCAGTGGTGCACCTGGGGCCAGTCTAGACCTGGGCCCCTCCCATGACCACTGCTTTCACAGAAGACTACCTTGCAGGACCTAGGAAATCCAGCCAGCACCATGGATGGGGTCAGACCAGAATCAGGCCCCTCCTGTGTCCCCTCAGTCCTCGCCACCCACCTCAGAACATAAGAACTCCAGCCCACGATGCATGTCCCCACAGTCCCACCACTGCCATTGGGGACACCCCACATTCTGGACCTAGTATTGCTGTTTATCTTTGGCTCCCATACATTCCCCCAGAACTTCAGACTGCAGTGGACAAATCATACAGTATCAAGGGAAGACTCAGTAACCCTCATTCAAAAATACAAACTTGACCAGGCTTCCATCAGTGAAATGAGTCTGCCCCTAATAGTAACAGAGTTTGCCAACTTCAGTGGGTAAGCGAGAGGAACAGTGAATTCCTCTCAAAAAGTAGGCCATTGGAAAGGGGGTGGGTGAGTCCTTATTCCACAATGAGAATATCAGGTCAGTTAAGAAGGGTACCAATAAGGTCTCCTCCAACCTAGAGAATATTAAGGGGGCTTATGGGACACCTAGAGACACAGCAGGGTCCCAGCCAACACAAGCACTATAAACAGAGAGGTCTAGTGACTCTGAACAACCTAAAGACATAATAACAGCAAGGAATAGGGGATTAACTCCATCAGTACTACTAGGCCTGTCAGCCCAGAAAAAATATAGGACTCACCCAACAGGCCCTGCATGAAGAATTCAGGTGACTGGCCCACTTCTTCATTGTGGGACCCAGCAATTGGACAAACATCAACTTTACAGTAGGATCCCAAGATACACACTACCAACAGATGACACTATTGGGGCTGAAGAACCAAATGTTAACCCAAAAGAGGAAAATGACAAAATTAAAAAGCAAAATGAAATCTCAAACATCTAGCTCATCAGGAGCAAATGTGGAATATATTGAAATAGGAGAGTTCAAAAGTAACACACGAGGAATCTCTGAAAATATAGCAAGTGAAATAAAAAAAAATTCATGAAGCTATAGAGGAAATCAAATTAGCAATAATCTCTCATGTAAAGACAGAAATAACAAACTTAGTGAAAGAGTTGCTCAGTGTATCTAGATAAGAAATAGATTAAAAGTACAGGAGCATGAGAACCTGATTGAAACCTTGAATGAACAATATAGAAAATAATTACAATTTGTGAAACAAACTCAAAGAGACATCCAAGAAACAAAAAATTCTATTGAAATCTGGCAAAACCATTTAAATGAAGCTGAAGATAGGATTTTGGACCTTGAGGACAGGATCACAATTAACGATCAGGAAAGAATAGAACTTTTAAAAATAACAAATCAACATGAAATGACAGTACAGCAGCTTCAAGATGATGCCAAGAGAAATAATATAAGACTAACAGGCAATAGAAAGATGCAAGAGTCAATGAAAATGACATAATTAAAGTCTTCTCAGAAGAGTGGAAAATTTCTCAGACATGGGGAAAAATCTGATGCAGATAAGTGAGGCATATAGAATGCCAAACATTCATAACCAAAAAATCTACACCCAGACATATAAAAATTAAGATCCCAGATGTGAAATATAATACTAAAAGCTGTTAGAGAAAAGACACAACTCACCTATCAAGAAAAGCCCATCAGAATACAGCAGACTTTCAGCACAAACCCTCAAGTCAAGACAATCTTGGAATGAACTTTCAACCCAGACTG
Source organism: Cavia porcellus (assembly GCF_034190915.1). NCBI lineage: Eukaryota > Metazoa > Chordata > Mammalia > Rodentia > Caviidae > Cavia > Cavia porcellus. The sequence continues at coordinate 4,614,253 of NW_026947486.1, read as the reverse complement.
CCGTATCCAGAAAAAATTTCATTCAAATTTATTGGAGAAACAAGATACTTCCATGAGAAAGAACAACTGAAGAAATTCATGGCCACCAAACTGACCCTAGAAAGAGTATCGAAAGGCATACTAGATAGAAACAAAAATGACCAAAATCCCCTGAACAACAACAGAAAGAAACCACCAGGTAGAACAAGCAATCAAACAAGAGGGAAAAGCAAAAAGCAAACAACTGGAACATAACATGCCAAAGTTAGGCAGTTATGTTCATAAATGGAAACGGTCTCAATTCACCTATCAAAACAAATAGGTTGACAGAATGGATCAAGAAACATGATCCCATAATATGCTTCATACAAGAAACAAATCTGACCCAAAAGGAAACTCATAGATTAAAAGTCAAAGGATGGAAAACAGTATTCCATGCAATAGGAACCCAGAAAAAAAAAAAAGCAGGGGTAACTATTCTATTTGGCGATAATGTGAACTTCAAGCCTAAAATGTTTAAAAGAGATAAAGAAAGTAACTACATACTCACTAGTGGAAAAATTCAATTGGAAAAACTAACAATTATAAATATATATGCACCAAATACAGGAGCACCAAGCTATATAAGAAAAATACTAATGGACATAAAAAACTGAATACACAAGAACACGATTATAACAGGTGACCTTAACACCTAATTGTCACAAAGAGATAGATAAACTAGACAAAAAGTCAGCTAAGAAATAATAGAACTGAATCATACCTGTGAGCAATTTGACTTAGTAGATGTTTACAGAGTGTTCCAACCAACCACATCAGAATACACATTCTTCTCAGTTTCACTTGGGATATTCTCCATAATAGGCTATATATTATCCCATAAAATATTCTTAAGTAAATGCAAAGGAACTGAAATTATCCCATGTGAAATATCTGACTATAGTGCATTAAAATTGGAAATTAATGGCAAAAGAAATTGCAAAGCCTGCATAAATAACATGGAAATTGATTAACAACCTTCTAAACAACTAGTGGGCTACAGAAGAAATTAAAGAAGAAATGAAGCAAAACCTACAATTCAATGAAAATTCAAAAACAACATACTGTAATCTGTGGCATACAATGAAAGTGGTCTTAAGAGGGAAATATATAGCAATAAATTGTCACATCAAGAAAACCAAATGAGCATAAATAAACAACCTAATGCTTCATCTCAAGCTTCTGGGAAAAGAAGAGCAAGTTAAACCCAAAGCTCATAGAAGAGAGGAAACTGTAAATACCAGAGAAGAAATTAATGCTATTGAAACAAACAAACAAAACAACCAAAGAACTAATGAATCAAAAAGCTGGGTTTTTGACAGAATAAAAAAGACAAACCTCTAGCTAGAAAGACCTTATCAAGAAAAAGAAGAAAAAAAAAAAGCCCAAGTTCACATAATAAGGCCTGAAATGAGGGAAATCACTCCAGGTCCCATGGAAATTCAAAGATCATGAATACCTACATTGAAAATCTCTATGCACATAGAGTGGAAAACAGAGGAAATGGGCAGATTTCTAGAAATATATGAATTAACAAAGTTCAACCAAGAAGATATAGCAATATTGAATAACCCAATATCAGCTATTGAAATTGAAAATATAATTAAATGCTTATCAATAAAGAAAAGCCCAGCTCTTGATGGATTCATGGCTGAATTCTACAAGAAATTTAGAGAATGTTTGATTTGAATACCCTTTAAACTCTTCAATGAATTTGAAAAGGAAGTAATCCTCCTTAAATCATACCTGGAGACAAGTATTACTCTGATACCAAAACCAGAGAAAGATCCAAATAAAAAGGAGAAGTATAGGCCTCTCTCAATAATGAACATTGATGCAAAGATTCTCAACAAATTACTGGCAAATAGAATGCAACAAATCATCTAGAAAATTATACATCATAGCCAAGGTTGATTAATTACAGGATTGCAGGGATGGTTTAACAAATGCAAATCAATAAACATAATACACCACATCAACAGAGCCAAAAACAAAAACCACATGGTCATCTCAATAGATGTAGATAAAGCTTTTGATAAAGTCCAACACATGTTCATGATAAAAATTCTTCAGAAACTCAAAATGCATGATGTCTACCTCAATCTCATAAAGGCCATCTATGACAAACCAACAGCTAGCATTATACTAAATCAACAAAAACTGAAAGCTTTCAATCTAAAATCAGGAACAAGACAAGGATGTCCACTATCACCACACCTATTCAATGTAGTTCTAGAAATATTAGCCAGAGCAATCAGACAAGAGAGAGAAATAAAAGGAGTAAAGATAAGAAAGGAAGAAAAATTATCACTACTTGCAGATGACATGATACTCTATATAGAAGACCCAAAAATAACTCAATTAAAATACTAGTAGAAATCATAAAAAAATTCAGCAGAGTAGCTGGATACGATATCAACACCCAAAAATCAATAACATTCCTCAACACACACACACACACACACACACACACACACACACACCCAAACACATCTCACAGAGATAGAATTTATGGAAATATTATCTTTCACAATATCATCTACAAAACGAAATACTTAGGGATCAGCCTAACTAAGAATGTAAAAGACCTGTATGCTGAAAATGATGCTATCCTAACAAAGGAGATTGAAAGGAATATTAGAAAATGGAAGAATAGGGCCTGGGATTTAGCTCAGCATCATAAGCATCTGCCTTGCAAGCAAGCAGTCGTGAGTTCGATCCCTGGTACCGATTAAAAAAAAATGGAAGGATATTCCTTGCTCATGGTTAGAAAGAACCAACATTGTAAAAATAGCCATATTCCCAAAACTCGTATACAGGTTTAATGAAGTACCAATCCAATACTATTAGCATATCTCACGGATCTAGAGAAAGCACTCCTAAAATCCATTTGGAAACAGAAGAAACCTAGAACAGCAAAGGCAATTCTAGGCAACAAAGAAAATGCAGGAGGCATCTCAATTCCTGACTTGAAACTATACTACAATGACACAATGATAAAGTCAGCATGGTACTGGCAAAGAAATAGACCTGAGAATCAATGGAACAGATTAGAAGATGCAAACACAATTACAAAGACACTCAGCCACCTGATATTTGACAAAGGGACTAAACATGTTCACTGGAAAAAGGATAGCCTTTTTAATAAATGGTGTTGGAAAAATTGGCTCTCCACATGCCAAAAACTGAAACTAGATGCATGCCTAACACCATGCACAAAACTAAAGTCTAAATGGATCAAAGATCTCATATTAAAACAGAAACACTAAATCTACTGAAAGACCAGATAAGTAGAAGTCTTAGAGATATATGGACAGGCAGAGAATTCATGAACAAAACACAAACTTAATGGGAAACACTTCAAAGTATCAACACTTGGGATCTCATGTTATTGAAAAGTTTTTCACTTCAAAAGAAATCACCAACAGAGTGAAAAGAAAACCCACAGAACGGGAAATTATTTTAGCCACAACTCCTCAGACAAAGGACTTATATCCAGAACATATAAAGAATTTAAAAATAACAAACTCCCCAAATTCAATAGCCTTTTCCAAAAATGGGCATCTGGGATGAACACACAGATCTCACATGAAGATATACAAATGGAAAATAAATACATGAAGAAATGTTCACCATCACTGGTCATTCAAGATATGCAAATTACAACAGCATTGAGATTTCATCTCACTCCAGAAAGAATAGCTGCCATCTAGAAATCAACTGACAACAAATGTTAGCAAGGCTGTGGGGAAAAAGGAACAGTGCTCCACTGTTGGTGGGAAGGTAGACAGGTGCAACAAGTAACGAAATCAGTATGGAGATTTCTCAGAAGACTAGGATTGCAAGTTCCATTCAATTCAGCTATTCCCCTTCTGGATATTTTCCTAAAAAATCCTGGAAACATCATCTCACAGTGATACATGTGCACCATGTTCATTGCAGCACAATTTGTAATAGATAAATTTTGGAAATAACCAAAATGTCCATCAACCACAGAGTGAATGAAAAAGATGAGGTATTCTTATACAATGGAATATGACCAAGTTAGAAAAAAAGGATAATCTTGAGGCCTTCATAGGTAAATGGAGGCAACTTGAGACTATCTTCATAAGTGAGATAAATAAGAAACATATTTATAAATATAACATTGTGTCTCTAATGTAAATAGTAACAATAAGCGTAAGAGTTATAAAACCCAAAATGTGTTATTGCTGTTGTAAAAAACAGAGGAAAAGAATGTGCTCTAAAGGATATAATGGCATGTATGTTTAAGTGTGTAAAATAGAAAACTGTATTACTAAGTTTTTGTTGGATCATTGAACAGAACTGTTTCCTGTCTCACTGTTTGAATATCCACTTTGTATGCTTTAATTTTGTAACTTGAATAACTTTCTAAGATGACAATATGTAATTTATCAACTAGTGATTTTTTACTGCTTAATTTTTTGAAATTCTATATTATTTCTACCCTTTTTCTGTTTTGTTTTTATCTCTTTAAACAAAAATTTTTAAAAGTGTCTTCATTTTGGAAAAGGCTAAATAGTTTACAGAATGCAAACTTATTCTGTGTTTATTTTTAAATACTACTTTGCCACTTTAAATAAGTAAACAAACATTGCTTCTCAAATGTACATCATACTATCTCAATCAAATAGTTAAATCTTCTCTGATAAATGTTTTAGTTTTGTCTTCCAAAGATTGCATACTACTTAACAAACTATAAAAATGTCTTCACAACTAAAAATATATTACAAATTTACCAGTAAATCCCTAGAAAATCACAATTATTAGTTTTTTCACTTTAAGGAAAATATTTAAATTTATTTAATCTGCTAAATATTTATTAGTTGACTCAACACTATTGTAAAAATATGTATGAGGAGAATATCCCAAAACTAAGAGGAACTTATTTATAATTATACTAACTTTTTGCATATAATGTAATTCATTTTAATTATTCAGGGATTTATATTTTTATACACTGTACAGTGCATTGGTAATTTGTCAATGTGTTCATTTTTCCTAATATGTGGTTCTAATCTTTAAGGAAAATGTGTGAAAATCTGGTGGAATATTTATATGTACATTCCTACATCTTTGTTCCACTTTTATTTTAATGATTATTGTAATGAATTTCATACATTTACCTTCATTTACAAATGAAATTTGTTTTCCTCTGATTCTTGCTTCATGGCTTTAAAAATTTAAAATTATTGTCTTCAATAAATAAGAGACATCAACATCTCAAGCAAAGAATTTACTGGGTGAAGTAATTATTGAGATATAAAATAATCGGATCCTGATGAATGTTTAAACTGATATTTCTTATTAAAATTTCCAACTATACAAGATTATGACTTAACTAAGCATTCCTAATTTAGTTTTTTTGGGGGGAGGAAGGTGGTCTGGGAGTTGATCGCTAGGCCTTAGCATTGAGCTACATTCCCAGGGTGTTTCTTATTTTTGTTTTAACATTTTTTGTTCTGTATTTTCTTGTCCTGGACAATGAATCTAGCGTCCTCATGCTGAGCTACATTTCCAGTCAGTTTATATTTTAATTTTGTGATAAGCTGTTGTAAGTCAATAAATTTCTCAGGAAAGCCTGGAATTTGTGACCATTTTGTTTCAGCATCCCAGATTGCCATTGCAGACATGTGTAATCTAGTCCAGCACAGAAATGTATTTCAGAAATAAATGACTTCAGGAAAACTGACTGATGACACAGACTCAGGAAAATAAGAACTAATTATACAATACTGGATGAACTAAAGAGGAAAATTAACAGTGAATCTTTGTTTAGAATATTGTTATGGATTTTTAACTGCTCTATTTACTAAAGATTATACAGAGGATCATTTTTCTTTCTTTTTAATATTTAAACTCAGTTTAACATATTGTTCTTTTATATTTGAAAATAAAGCATTTTAATTGGAATTTAATTCTTGCTGAAATCTTTAGTTCAGGAATAAATAATTTTAGCCAATTTTCTTATTTTGTGGTAGTAGTTATTTTCATTATTTCAATGAGTATCTGTATCAAATTGGACAAATTGTTTATATAGTCAAAGGCATACAGCTATACTATATTTAGATATAAGTAATTTTTAATTGCATACGATAAGCCCATGCTTATGGATAAAATGTGACAAATACTTACAAAATCCTCACAGGAAACTGGATTGGTACCTAGTTTATTCCAGACTCACAAGTGATAATTAAGATCACTTTGTGACAAGACAAGAATTTTGGTACATAGTGTTTGGAGAGTCCCGAGGAGAGTAGAACCTCCTAAATTCATGGAGTACCACAATGAAACTTATGGAATGACTTCTTGGCCTTGACTGCTTAGTATATTTATAAAGATAAAAAAATAGGACTTTCAAATACTACATGACCAAGAAAAATTGTATGTTTAACAACTCTGTTACATCTAAGTAAATAAGCTAAACTAGATAAAAGCCTTTTTTCTCTAGCTCAGCATGAAGGCTGGATTCATTCTCCAGGACAAGTATTTGAAGATTATTTATAATCAAAGTGATACTAAGAAAATTACTGGGAAAAGTGAAAAGGTGCATGGTGTGTCCTTGGAGTATTATTCTGAGACATTGCATATGAAGCCTGAGCAAAGATTCTGTGAATTTGGAGAGAGGGGGGAATGTACATATGAGCGGTTTTTCTGTTTACTACCTGATCAGAAACAAGACACTATGAAGCTACTGAAAGTTTATAAATTTTTCATGTAAAAGGAGGAATATGATGATTATGATTTTATTATTCATTAGACAATGATGAGCTTGTATCTGTTAGTAGTTTTATTATAAAATTGTTTTTAAAAATTTCCTGATCAATTATATAAAATTCTGTTCATCATACAGTTTTGGAATCAGTTTTAACATTTTAGTAGTGTACTCATTAATGAACTAAATAAAATCTGTAATATATATTTTTATATTCACATGTCACATTTTAACTTTAAAATTACACTTTGACTCATATAAAATATTCCTGTCCATAAAAGTTTGAAATATGTATAAATGTGGTAATTCATGTAGTTGATATCCTAATGTTTCATTATTATGCAACATGAAAAAAGACTAGATGTTAGACTATTTTTACCTTGTGATATAATTAAACTTTCTAGTGCAATATTTGTATTAGTTAGATGTATATTCTTCTTTTATGGTAAGGAGATAAATGGGCTTTCTGAATACAAACTAAATGATCTCAATATCATGATCTAGGAATTGTCTCTATAAATAGCTAATCCTGTTTGCCAATTATTTTCAAAATTGACACAATAATAACAAATTTGCCTAAACCAATATTGTTTAAGGTAGATATATTCCAAAGATCATATTGTATATACTAATGCAGCCAATGCAGCAATTTGTTTAGTTATTTTGATGTACAATTAGCAACTATCTCAAGTGTGGTAGGCACTGGGAACTAGTACTGCACAAAATCACAAAACCTCATAGAAATATTTCTCCCATTAAAATAAATTACTACATCATCCTGTACTTTTTAAAATTTCCTGTGTAAATTATGCAAGCCACAATCTATTATACGGAAGTCTGGTGTTTTTATCAGCATTTGCTTAGGAAAGTAAACTAATTTAAAGTTGTTTGAAAGAAAATTGAGCTTGTTTGGGCAAAATTAAATGGAGATGTGAAAGCATTTTGGCATCACATCCAGGTAAGAATAATGTCCTTTGCAACCCTCATCTGAAAACTCAGTACTTCCACAAAATCTACATTACCTATACATTCCTTCTTAGTATTTATCAACATAAATAAAACATATATGCTACATTTTGTTTTCTTTTTTCCCTAATGAAGTAGAAGCTTCAAGAAATCAGATAAATTTGTGTGTGCTTTGTTTCCTGCTTTAATCTATCACTAAAGTGCATCTGGTAACTACTAAATCCTAAGTACAAGTATGTTAATGGATTGAGTGAATTATATTTATTTTATAGTACAGGATTTAATTTGCTAATATATTTCTGAAATATTTGCATTTGTGTTAACATGGCTTTTGGTTTCCACATTTATTTTTGCTGTCTGTTTTGATCAGGTTTAGCTATTATGACTATATTGCTATCACTGAATGAGGTACAGAATAATTTCTATTTTCTTCTCCAGAAATATATTTATAAATTAGATTTCTCATTTCCTTGTTCATGTGCAGTATTTGTCTGAAAATCAGTTTGGCCGTATGAATCTTGCTTGCTATTTTTGTATTGTAAAATACTGATTCAATTTATATGTAATTATTATTTTTGAGGTAGTTTTGTTATTCTTCATGAAATTAAGTATTTGGCATAAATTTACAAGCTTATTGTCATAAAATTCTTGGTAATTTACTCTCTATAAACAAAACATTATCTCTATTTTTGTCCTTTCTACCTTTTCTCCTTTCAGATTATTTTTGTATACTGTCATTCTTAATTTTGGAAGCACCTGTGCATTTCTACTCATATTTTATAAAATAACCAATCCTTTTTTCTTAATTTCTTCCATTGCATATTTATTTTTAATTGCAAAGAACTTAATCTCATCTTCATTGTACTTCTGCTTCTATAATTCTTTGGTTTATTCTTTTGTGTATATATTACTATATATATTTTGTATATTTGAAATTCTAATGAATTTTTTGTCAAAATTCACCGTAACTCTTATATCTTTATAACAAGTTGATTTACTTTCTTTATTTTTATCTTATTTTATTTTGAAACACTGTTCTGTAAGTAATTCTGTGTAATTTATATTGACTAGGTTGCGTCATCATGGATAATCTTAGTACTAAGTTGATATCTAATCAATAGCTCAAAAGACAAACAATGAAGTATTGAGTATAATTATGAATTTGTTAATTTAAATACATTTGATATGTTTCAACAATCATTTTGGGGGGGGGTCTTTTTCCTTTTTATCGGTACCGGGGATCAAACTCACGACTGCCTGCTTGTAATGCAGGTGCTTATGCCGCTGAGCTAAATCCCCAGCCCCAACAATCATTCTTTCTAATGATCAAAATTTACCTTTTTTGGGTTGATGAGAATGCTTTTAATTTGTGTCTTGTATCCTTTTGTAGTTTCTGACAGAGACTAGATTTAATACTTTAAAAATGACTGGGATCATTTTGGTATTTATATTCCATAGCTGTTTTAGCGAGAAAAAGATAATTTTAAAACTATGTTTGGATATTTTGTTTGCTTTTTCTAGGTGGTGGATTTCTATAGTTTCTAGGAGATGTAAATGAAGAACTAAGAGATATGTATTAGATTTATTTAGGAAAGAGGAAAATGAATTCTCAATTTATAATTATTATTTTTAAATTTATATGAACATTATAATGTTGAAAATTTGAATTAATTTTAAATGGAAAGGTTTTATTCTGAATGATATTAATATGGTTATTTATATGATCTAATCTTTTTTATGCAGTATAAGCTGTCTGTTTACAGTAGTTTCAAAATTGTACTAACACTAAACTTAATGAGACCACTAGTTGCAAATCAAAATTTAGTGGTATTTATTAGGATTTATTTATATTTTATTTATGGTACTAGGGACTGATTCCAGAGGCTTTGCAGTACAGTACATTCCCAGATCTTTTGCTTTTTAATTTGCCAGGGTCTCAGTGAGTACCTGTGTTGTATAGGCTGAGCTCTAAAATGTGATCCCTTCCTGTGAGAATACAGAGTACAACAGGAACCTTGGTTTAATTCTTATGTTTTGATTAGTATGTATGAATTATACACATAAATAGGATTCAGTATATCATTTCAAAATGGGCATAAAACATTTGCTAATCAAGTCCAACACATTTGTCCAATATTTCTACCTTCTCAACCTTTTATAATAATCTAATAACTATTATACGTTCAAATTGGCTTTTTTCTGAAATTTTTATTGTTAAGTGGAACATTAAATATATAAGTGTTCAAATGTGCTAAATACTGTTCAAAAGAGGTATACACTGTGTAATAACATTAAAAATATTTATTTCCTCAGCTATTTATGATTTCTTTTCAAAATTTTACTTTAAAGAGAATAAAACAGAATAAAACCAATCAAATCAAGTGCAAGATATACAGGACATTTAAATAGCACGAAATCAACAATAGTAACCATAATGCCTTTTGATGTCTTCAAAATAGCTGCAGGTCACTTCACATATAGTAACAATCCAACAGAACAGAAGATAATAGAAACAATAAAAGGAAGATAATGAATGCAATAAAGGACATCAAAACAAGCCAATAGTAAATCTAAAATTACTACCATAATGTCTTGCTATCTTTGAAATAGCCACTCCTGCCATCAGATTTAACATAATCAAACAAAATAAAAGACAATAAAACCCACTCTAACAAAACAATGGAAACTATATAGGAGGACTTCAAAACAAGACCATAGGGAATCAACAATGGCTACAACCCTCAGAAGGAGATCTCCCCTAGAAGCCACACTGCATACTACTATCCTCTGAACCTATGATCAGACCACTGGCCCTAGATCTGCAATGTCAGTGAAAAATCAGAGCACCACGGGCATGCAATTGCATTTCACCTGGATAGCTATCATCACACCCTGTATTTCCTTGGATAAGCTGGTCACTTATAGGGGGTGGGAGGGTTGGTAAGTCTTATTTATCAGCCTGTGCCCTGGAAGGAACTGACTTCTGGCTGTTCCTAGTCTGATGGTGGCCCACACATAACACTGGTTTCAGACTGGCCTTGTTTCCTGGTGGTGACCTTGTTCTCTCTACTCACAGTCTGTTAGGCCACTGACTTATGGGAGAGGACTATGTGTGGCTTTTCCCAGTCTGCTGGTGACTTGTACATGGTGCTGGTTCCCAGACCGGGCTTGCTTTCTGGTGTGGCCTTGTTCTCTTTCCCCCCATCCGGTGAGTGGTACTGACTTATGGGGAGAGGCTGGAGTCTGGCTGTTGCCAATACAGCAGTGGCACATAAATGGCACTGGTTCTCAGACTGAGCTTGCTTCCAGGTGTGGCCTTGTTCCCTTTATCTCCAATCAGTAAATAGTCCATTTATGATTTCTTTATGGTAAATATTTTCAATATTCTTGTATTCTTTTGTTTGTTGGATTTTCATTTGGTGTGTATGTGTGTGTGTATGTCTATTTAATTTGTCTATAGTAATCAATATTTTCTAAATGCTTTAAAGTTGTTCTGTTTGTCTTTAGGTTTTCTTAACTTTGTTTGAAATGTATCTAGAAATTAATCTGTTTTTTCTTGACCAGTCTACATTATTTTTGCCTTTCAGTTACTAATTCAATTTTTTTTGCACCAGAGATCAAACTCACAACCTTATGCTTGCTGGGAAGGCATTAATTCAATATAATTTCTTTGTAGTTTTTATTAAGCTACCACAAGCTCCATCATTTTTCAAATTAGTTTGCACAAAGGTCATCATGTTCCACCAGATTAACAATACAGTGGATTTTATTTAATTCATGAGCTTCCTTAGCTGTTTGTTATATTAACCCATTTTCTTTAATAAACCAGATTTGGTGGCCAAAATTCTCAATATGCCTCTACCCTAAAATTTCTGTCCTTTTATGGTCTAGCCATAAACAAGTCTTGGTACCGTTACACAAGGATCATATATATCTTATCAATTAAGTTTAAAATCACAGTTTTTGCCATCTATTTGAGTAAATGGAAGGAATTTATGTCTTAATGAAACACTAGAGAGACCTTCACGAGGATGAAGATGAAAAGATCTTTGGGGCATATGACCTGTTATAAGAGAAAATATATATTTTCTTTATAATTTTTGCCAGCAATGTATGGGATACACCTTTCTAGTACTGTTATTGCAAGGACCAATGCACTGCAAGAGCAGAGGGGGAATGCCAGGATGTCTGGAAAAATTTAAAAAAGCCCTTGATCTGTAGCCTATGCAAGGAAAAAACAGCTTCAAACAGGAAGAAGTTTTGAAATTATTACTCATTACAAAATCAAAACTTACAAGATCCTAACCCACCCAACATCTGCATAAAAGCTTATACCTTTCTTATTTTGATGGTCAATCTTATTCTCTGAGATGTGCTTCCTCATGGTTTTCTTCTCAAGAAGTCCCTTTCCCTTTTTTCTTCTCAGCTAAATCTATTGCCTATAAAATTGTACTGTTGTCTCAGTTTTAATTTCCATTATCATGGAGGGAAGTCCCCACATGGATCTGGTGCCATTAGTATGAATTTAAAGTGGGAGTGGAGAGGTATGTGTAAAATTCAGAACTGTTGGCAAATTTGAACTGTTGAGAGGCCCCTAGCTAACAACCAGGAAGCAAATGTGGGCATTAGTCGTACAACTACAGGGAGCTTAATTTTGCCAATCACTTGAATGAATGTGGATTCTTCCATGGTCTCCAAATAAGAAATCAATCTGGATTATAGTTTGATTTATCCTTGTGAGACCTTGAAATATATATATTTTGCATGTTCAGAACTGTAGTCTAATAAAGGAATCATAGTTTATTCTATGAGGCATGTAGTGATTTGTTACCCAGTGACAGAAAAGTACAACCCTGGACCCTTCTATAATCACTATGATCATTCCATCTCTGGATTACATTTTTATTTTCTACTATATCTAATGTTCAAAAACTGGGGCTTTCATAGATCTTCAACAGGTCATTACCTTTATAATTTTGTTGCCCACAGGTTTGTGCATCAGTCCATGTGAAACTTATATTTTTTCCTTATTTCTTTACTTTCTAACGTTATTGATTGCATTTTTATGTGTTTTAAATAACATTTGAAAATCTGGAGAATATTGAAAAATCCTTCAGTTTAATGAGAATGCTAACAACAATTTTTAAAAATACCTTGTATAAACAACACTTTCAATTTGATACTAAAGCTTCACTGACAATTTTAGTGAATCAAGGAAGTTTTCAAGAACATCTGGCCTGCACAATTTAAAACCTTTCTAATCCTATTGTTTGTTTGCTTTGCTTTTTGAGACAAATTCTCTCTGTGTAGTTCAGATGGGCCTTTAACTAACTATATAGGCCCAACTGATCTTCAATTCATGGAAATCCTCTTGCCTCATCCTCCCAAATGCTGGACTACAGGTACTGTAGAACTGATGTGGCCACCACATCCAGTTCTAATACCATTCTGACTCTATTATCTAACTGATGACATGGAGAGCTTGGTAATATTTTAATTTTGGCTATTAGTTAATTTGTTAAAGCATCTGAGTTCTCTCTTGCTATGTATGAGTAAATCTTGGTTTCCAAAAGCAGAATTTGTTTACCTAAAAGCACAAATTTGGGAGCATTCATATATATTTAATGTAAGCTTTATGATTCATAGAGAAAAATGGGAACTATAAAGACACTCTTGAATAACAAGAGTGGCAGGAATATATTTATGATAATTTCTACCATCTTATTATCTCGAATTTCTTTCCACCATTATTATTTTATCACAAGAATAACCAATGTCATAATCATATTTTAATTTTTATCTTCTTTAATACAAACTTCATAAATATCTATCAAGCATCTTTCCTGTATATCAACTGCACCAGTTGACATATATTTTCTTTTTTGGCTTTATTAAGACACAAGGTTTTACAGAGCAGAGTGCTTGATATATTTTGACAAAGACGGCAAAGTCAGAATATGATAAAGGCAAAATAATTAACACTTACAGTTTTTTAAAGGCTTCACAGATCATGCCAATTTAACTTTCTCTAATGTGTACCTTAGCCTTGTGCACAGTTAGGATATAGTACACTCTTTCTTGTGATAGAAATCTATTAGGGCCATCAGCTGGAAAGATCTGAGGCTATATCTCGCTACTATATTCTTTCTTTGTCTCAAAAATCAATTTATTCATAATTAGTTCTGCTTAGTAGTATCATCAAAAGAACAAAGGAGATCATATATCAAGAGGAAGAAAAAGATGTGATAAATGTACAAACAGTGGGAAATGATAAATGATACTGCAGAGGCACTTGGTGAGGATTTCAAAAGAATGTATATTAAAAATAGATGTTATTATGCTCTAAATGTATTTTTAAAGAATAAACTACTAACAATGTATCTTTTAATATTCTCATTTGTGATTTTTACATACCTCAACACATCCTTTCACACGCACAAGATAAAAATTGTGACCAAGTTATACATTATTAATCCCTACAAATAAAGTTCATAATAAATGTATCATTAAAGGCATTTCAGAATATTTTAATGGAATCTAGGTGAAAATAAAGGTTAATCGCTACAGAAATGTTACATGTTTTAAAAAAGAAAAATGTTAAGAGCAACACTAACTCTTGTTTATGAAGTATTTCCCATTTGGTAAGCACACTGCTAAGTTCATCTAATATTTCAAAAAAGTATAAATAGGCAAATAATGAAATAGAGAGTAGATTTGTTTAAAATCATTTGGCAAATACATGATATAAATGCGATATTTTTATCCATTTCTACTTAACTCAAATATTTTGTAATTCTTGACAATTCTTTAAAAGTATTATGAATTGGAGAAATTATGTTAATTATTTACATGTTGTTTGATACAATTTTTCTATAGGTAACTTAACAATTGTTGCTCCAAGGGCAGCCAGCATGGGCAGAGAGAACCAAACAGATTGCCTCTGTCTGCTGGGCACAACCATAAAAAAGCCCCTTCCTGTAGGAAAGCTACCCAGCTATAAAGTAGAATAATCTCAAGGCTGTTATAGGTAAATGGATGCAACTGGAGATCACGTTTATGGGTCAAAAAGTTTGAACTCATACACATGAACCACAGCATAAGAAAGAGAGGAATTAATGGGATCCAATAGAAAAATAGTTACTGTAAGAGTGATAGGAGAGGAAACACCTGGAAGGTAAAGGTAGTAACTACTGTTAATTTCTTATTGTTTTGTCTTGAGCTCTTGTATTGCTTCTACAGTTTTGTGAAATTTACCTTTGTTCTGTCTTGTTTTGTTAGATTTTACTTTGGTAAATCTACCTGATGGTATAGGCAGATATTTTGTACATAATGAGACGTATTATTGTATTCATGGTTGGTGTCCTATTATCTTGTTTTGAAGTTCTATAATGCTTTCATTTGTTTGTTTAATTGGTTTTAGTCTGTCTTGTTTTGTTTGATTTTACTATGTGTGATGGCATGAAAAGCTATTTTGAAGAAAATGAGCCATTGTGGTAGCCATTATTGATTTCTTATCATCTTGTTATGAAGTCCTACTTTTGTTCTTTGTTTTGATTGGTTCTATTCTGCTGTAATTTTTTGATTTCAATATGTGTGATGATATGGACAACTTTTTTGAGGAAAATGAGATATTATAGTAGCTATTGTTCATTTCCTGCTATCTAGTTTTGAAGTTACATAATGGTTTTATTCTTTCAATTGGTTTTATAACTATTTTGCTATGTTTGATATTATTGTGTGTAAAGATAGGGTTAAGTATTTCAAAGAACATGAGACATTATTATAGTCACTGTTGATGTCCTGTTTTCTTGGTGTGAAGTCCTATGTTGCTTGTATTATTGTTTTGACTTTCTTTGTTCTGTTCTGCTTTGCTTTCTTTTGTTTTATTTTCTTTAAAATAAGAGAGAGAGAGAGAGAGAGAGAGAGAGAGAGAGAGAGAAACAATTGTTGTTCAGAAATCTAAATAGTCCTATGACCTATATTATGTTTTCTGTTGTTTTATTTTTGTGTTTGTTTTTGGTACTGGGGATCGAACTCATGACCTTGCACTGGCCAGCCAGGTGCTTATGCGACTGAGCTAAATCCCAGGCCCTGAACCATATTATTATGCATTAACCTTCCATGTTTTAAGTCAAATAATATTAATGGTTAAATTTGAGGAGATAATACTAGACATTTTTTTAAAACCTAGTGTATCCTGGGGCTGGGGATTTAATTCAGCGGTATAAGCTCCTGCCTGGCAAGAACGAGGTTGTGAGTTCAATCCCTGGTACAAAAATAAATAAATAAATAAATAAAACAAAACTAGTTTATCTTCATATAGTTATAAGTGTGGCTGACAAAACTTGTGGAACACACTGTTCAAAAAAGCTTCATTCTTCTAGATAAAAAGTGTTCTCAGCACATATGAATATATGTATTAAATGCTTAGCTATAACAAATATAGTTTGGTTTAAAAATCTGTTAATGTTGAAAGAAGTAAGAGCAAATTTAAATTTTTTCTTTCTAATTCTAATGGCTTTTGTCACTATATGTCACATACAAATTTGATTGTGATCTTATGAAAGAAAGGTTTTTTTTTTGTAGTGTTTAAACTGATATCTTCTACATGATTAGTTTTTAATGACCCATTTAAATAAACAGCATGTTTTAAAAGATGAAACAAACTTCTACTGTGAATTTTTATGGTAGAGATATTTTATATGTGGTAAAATTATATATATTTGGCATATTTTATCTATATTTTTCAAAATCTCAGTAGTTATTTATTTTTTAAAAATTAAATCTTTGGTACAATTTATGAGTTTTCATATTCATGACACCAATCATATTCATGACAAGGAATTTGTACCTGTACATGATATGCCTTGATATGCCTTTTTTTCCACATTCGTTATCCCTCCCCAACCTTCATCCCTTCTTCCCCTTTTATTTACAAAGCTTTGTTTCCATTTTCTCCTTTTTAAAAATATTTTCTGTTTTTCCTTCCTTCTTTCACCCTCCACTCTGCCTACTTCACCTTTCTTTTTGAAAACTTTCTTATTTCACAATATCTATTGTACAATTTGGTTCTCATTTACACTTTCAGTTTCCCACATAAGAGACACAATGTGATATTTACACATGTATGTCTGTTTTATTTCACTTAAGAATATGGTGTAAAGGTCCATTCATTTAGCAATAAAAGTCTCAACCTCATCCTTTCTTACTGAGTAATGAGTAACGAGTAATGAGAGTAATAAGCAATACTCTATTACAAATAAAAAGCAGCATTTTTATCCATTCATTGGTTGATGGGCATTTGGTTAGTTTTGAAGATTTGCTATTAGAAACTGTGCCATTTTAAACATGGGTGCACACATATTGTTGTAATGTGGTGCTTTTAATTCTTTTGGGAAAATACCAAGAAGCGGAATAGCCAGATCAAATGGGACCACCAGTCCTACTTTTTTGAGGAATATCCATACTTAATTCCACAGTGGTTGCACCAACAGTGCAGAAGTGCCCCCTTTTCCCAACAGCCCTAATAGCATTTGTTATTGTTTGATTTTTTGATAATAGCCATTCATTCTGAAGTTCAGTGTTGTTTTAATTTGCATCTCTTGGACAAGTGATATTGAATATTTTTCATATATTTACCATTTATACTTCTTTATCTGAGAGTCAATATTTATCTCAAATCCACATTTTGGATTGTGTTTTTGAATTTAGAAATATAATTGTTTTCAGGTCTGTATATATTGTACATTTTAGTCCTTTTTCTGAGCAGAGATTGTGTATTTTTTTTACATTCTGTGAATTGTCTTTTGACTTTGTTGGTGATATTTTTGCTATGCTCTAGTTTTTCAATAAGATAAGATAACAGCTGTTGATTCCTTGTATTATTTTCTATGTGATCTGGATTTCTGTCATGGAGGATTTACCTACACTTAGGTCTTCAAGAATTCTGCCCATTTTATTTTCCAAGAAACGTAGTGTTTTTGCTTTAATATATATACTTTTGATCCATTTTGATTTTAGTTTAGCACACAGTGACAGACATGGGCCTAGTTTTAGACTTTAGCATGTGGAAAACCAGTTTTTCCAGCATTATTTATTGAAGAGGCTATCTTTCTTCCAATGAGCATGTTTAGGCCCTTTGATAAAGTTCAGGTTTCCAAGTGTGTTTAAAGTTGTTTCAGAATCTTCTAATCTTTTGCATTGATCCTTAGGTCTATTTTGGGTTTTTTTTTGTTTTATTTTATTTTGTTTTGTTTGCTAGTAGCATGTGTATTTGTCATAGTAGTTCTGTACTATAAGTTACAGATTGTGATGTCCCCTACCTCAAATTGCTTTTGCTATTCTAGGTCTCATTTGGTTCCAAATAAGTTTTAGGATGTTTTCTCTAATTCTGTGAGGGATGCTAATGATATTTTGACTGGAATTGCATTAAATCTGTATGAAAATTTTGAGAGTGTAAACATTTTCATTATGTTGTTTTTTCCTACCCAGAAGCCAAGGGTATGTTTCCATTTTCTGATATTCTCTTTGATCTCCTTTCAGAATACTGTAATATTTAAGGTAGAGGTTTTTTACCTCTTAAGTATTTCATGTATTTGGATGCTGTTTGGAGAGGTATTGTTTCCCGAATTTCACCCTCAGTGAGTTTTGTTATTATTTGTTTACAGGAATGCTACTCTTTTTTAGTGCTGACTTTGTATTCAACTACCCACACTGAATCTGGGTAAACTAGAAGTCTTTTGGTGGAGTTTTGGGATCTTCATTGTAGAGAATTGTGTCATCTGCAATATGGTAATTTAATTTCTTCCTTCCTACCTTTATTTTTTGTTTCTTTCTCTTTTCTAAATACTAATTATACTAATAAATATAAATAATAATATTTACTTTAAATAATAATATTTAATTTGAATACTAATAATTCTTCCAGAATTATATTGAATTGGAGTTGTGAAAGTGGACATCCTTATCTTGTTCCTGATTTTGTAGTGAAAGTTTTGAGTTTTTGGTCATTTAATATGATGCTGGCTGTTGCTTTGGCATAGATGGTTTTTGTCAGGTTGGGATTAAAACCATACATTTAATTTTCTATTAGGGTTTTTATGATGAATAGGTGTTGGACTTTGTTAAATGCTTTTTCTGCATCTTTTAAGATGATCTTGTGGTTTTTTTCTTTAGTTCTATTGATGTATAACATTACATTTACAGAGTTTTGTATGTTGAATCATCCTTGCATTCTTGGGATGAGTTCTACTTGGTCATGGTATCCAATAGTTTTGATGATTTGCTGCATCTTGTTTGCGAGCATTTTATTGAGGATTTTTGCATCTATAGTCCTTAGGGAGCTTGGCCTGTAGTCCTCTTTTGGTTGTATCATTTCTGGTTGTGTTATTAGGGCAAAATTTGCCTCTAGCAATGAGTTAGAGAGATCTACTTCCATTTCAATTTCACTGAAGAGTTTGAAGAGTAATATCATTAAATCTTTTTTGAATTTTTGTAGAATTCAGAAGTAGTCTATCTGGACCTGGGCTTATGTTTTTTGCTAAGTATCTAATTACATTTTCTATTTCATTAATTGATATTGGGATATTTAGAATTTTTATATCATATTGATTCAACTTTGGTTATTCATATATAACTGGAAATCTGTCCAATTTCCTTTGTGTTTTACATCTTATTAAAGATTCCTGTAGTAGATATTGATAGTTTTCTGAATTTACACAGGGTCTGTAGTAATTTCACACTTTTCATTCCTTATTTCTTGAATTTGTTTGTATCTTTTCTTTTTTAAATTTTTATTTAAAAGGAAAAAAAGAAAAACAAAACAAAACAAAAGAGTGTAAGGGTACAAGTAATACAGAACTACAAAAAAAAAAAAACCCAGTAAGAAAACACCAGTTAATAGATAACACATTTTCATCTTAGAAATAGTTGCTCAAGTCACAGGATCAAAGCATACAAAGTGGACATTCAAACAGTGAGACTGCAAACAGTTTTATTCAATGATCCAACAAAAACTCAGTAATATGGTCATCTATCCTAACATACCTAAACACACTTGCAGTTGTATCCTTTAGAGCACTTTTACTCCTCTCATTTTTAAAACAACATTTACACATTTTGGGTTTTATTATTCTTTAGTTCTTATTACTTTTTTTTTTGGAAGAGAATAAAGTCAAATATGGCGAAACAAAGCTGTCAATCAAAACCAAGGATAGAAATAGCACATGATGTAAAAACAGAGTACAAGGTTATCAACAATGGTTACCATAATGCCTCTTGCTTCCTTAAAAATAATTGCCTATATTATTAGGTATAATAAAGTTGAACAAAACAGTATGGAACAAGACCAATAAAACCTAAATATTGTTAACATTACAGGACTTCAAAAGAAGATAATAGTCAAACCAGAATGGGCATCATAGTGAATCTTATTGCCTTCAAATTAGTTGCCTATACCCTCAAACTTGATACTATCAAACAGAATGCAACAGAGTCTAATCAGTCAAAACAAGATAGTGGGAGTAATACAGGACTTCAAATCAAGTTAATAGGAAATCAAAAAAGTTACTATAATATATCCTGCTAATTTTTTATTTTCCCTCTAATGAAAAAATAATTAAAAATGAATAAATAATTTTTAATGAATAAGGGAGAGATTGACATAAAAGAGGACATAACAACATAAAATACAGGTCAAAGCATGACACTTGCAGCAACCTAGTGCTTCACCACCAAATAACCCGACATAATAGTAGTTACCATAGTGTGTTTTTCCTTGAAATATTTGAATGTCACTTCGTATAGGATCAAATACTATATCAAACATTATATCAAATACTATACATTCAAACATATCAAGACAGTGTGAAACCATTCAAGTGGATGAAAGTATTACAGGGTATTTAGAATCAGCTAACACAATGAACAATGGTTTCCATATAATCTAATTGCCTCTAAAAAATTTTGTTTATACTATCACATATAATAAAATCCTGTAAGATACAACATGATAAAACCAATGGAGACAGAAGAGCAACAGTTTGGTGGGGCTGCAAAACAAGGTGATGGTAAATCAGCAATAGCTATTATGATGTCTTGTTATCTTCAAAATAGTTGTTCATTTCATCACAGGCAATAATATCAAGTAGCCTAGAATAAAGCCATTCCAATTAATGAGTGAAAACTTTATAAGGCTTCAAGGCCACAAAATGGGAAATCATGATTACCACATACTTTTATATATTTGAATCATTTCTTAAACTAGGGAAACTATTCGGTATTCACACATGTGAGTTTGATTTATTTCACTTATGAGTATGGTCTCAAGCTGCGATCATTTACTTATAAATATCTCAATGTGATCCTTCTTTGTAGCTGAGTAGTAATCCATTGTATAAAAATACAACAACTTTTTATCCATTCCTCAGTTGATGGACACTTGGGTTGTTTCCAAGATCTGGCGATTACAAATTGTGCTGCTATAAACATAGGTGAGAATATATCACTGTGGTATGATTCTTTCAGTACTTCTGGGAATATGCCTAGTAGTGGAATAGCTGGAACAAATGGGACTTCCAATCCCAGCTTTTTGAGAAATCTCCAGACTGACCTCCACAAAGATTGAACCAGTCTACACTCCCACCAACAGTGCAGGAGAGTTCCTGTTTCCCCACAGCCTCTCCAACATTTGTTGTTGGTTTCTTGATCCTGGGCATTCATTCAGGAGTGAGATGGAATCTCAGTGTGGTTGTAATTTGAGTTTCTCTAATGACTAATGATAACGAACATTTTTTTTATATATTTCTTTGCCATTTGTATTTCTTCATCTCAGAAATGTGTATCCATCTCAGACGCCCATTTTTGGATTGGATCTCTGAATTTTGGGGGTCTGACATTTTTAAATTCTTTATATGTTTTAGACAAAAGCCCCTTGTCTAAGTGGGAGCTCACTAAGATCTTTTCCCAGTTTGTGGGTTTTCTTTTCACTATGATGGAAATTTTTTTTTGATATGCAGAAAGTTTTTAATAAGAGCTGGTACCATTTATTGATTCTGGGAAGTATTTCCCATGCGGTTTGAGTCCTGTTCATGAATATCTCTATCTACCCCTATGTCTTCAAGTTTTATACCCAATTTGTCTTCTGATAGATTTAGTTTTTCTGTTTTAATATTCAGGTCTTTGATCCATTTAGATTTTAATTTAGTACATTTTGATAGGCATCGGTCTAGTTTTAGTTTTTGGCAAATGGAGAGCCAGTTTTTCCAACACCATTTATTAAAGAGACTGTCATTCTTCCAGTGAACCTGCTTGGCTCCTTTATCAAAAATAAGGTGGTAGAGTGTGTTTGTAGTTGTGTTTGTATCTTCTAATCTATTCCATTGATCCTCAGCTCTGTTTTGATTCCATTACCATATTGATTTTATTATGTTTGCTTTGGAGTACAACTTCAAATCAGGGATTGTGATGCCTCCTGCCTTGCCTTTATTGCTTAGTACTGTCTGTGCTATTTTAGGTCTCTTCTACTCCAGATGAATTTTAGGAGTGATTTCTCTAGATCTATGAGCTATGTTGATGGTATTTTTATTGGGATTGCATTGAATCTGTATAAGAGTTTTGGGAGAATGATCATTTTCACAATGTTTATTCTTCCTATCCATGAGAAAGTGATGTCTTTCTATTTTCTGATATCATCTTCAATTTCTTTTTTAAGTGTATTATAATTTTTCCTGTATAGGTCTTTCACATCTTTCATAAGAGAAATTCCTAAATATTTCATTTTTTTTGGTTGCTAGTGTAAAAATTGTGGCTTCTCTTATTTTCTCTCTGTGATTTTGTTGTTAGTGTATAGGAATGCTATTGATTTCTGAGTACTGATTTTGTATCCAGCTACCTTAATGAATTTATTTATTATATCTAAGAGACTTTCAATGGAGTTTAGGAGATGTCATGCTTTATGTCTGTGTCCCCCAGGCCTCATGAGTTTGCACGGTGCATTTGTTATTGCTTCATTGTCTAGTGCTTGGATTGATGGTGTCAGTGCTCCATCCACAAAGGGCTGCAGCCAGGATCTGATGTGATGGCAGGAAGAAGGTGTGTCTTGCTCTTTGTTGGTTCTGGCTTGCTGTTTGCAGCTGCTATGAACTACGGCCCAGCCATGCCCGCCTGCCTTGGAGCCAACTGAGTGTGGACTGAAACCTCCAAAAACTGTAAGAAATAAACCTTTCCTTTCCCAACTTTGGGCTTCAGGTATTTTGTCTCAGCTATGAGCAAAAAGTAACTAAGACAGAATTTGGTACCGAGGAGTGGGGTCATTTGCTGTGACTATGTCTGATCATGTTTTTTGAGAGGCTTTGGAAATGTCTTGTGGGAAATATTTGAGAGTTTGGAAAGGTTTGGACATGTTGCCTGGATGCATAGAGCTGGAGCAGCTTAGGCTGTTCTGTAGAGGAGATTCTAGACAGAGCTCAGGAGACCAGAAGGCTGATAGAAAGCCTGATGGAAAAGACCAGGCTTGGGAAGTTTCTGCTGGGAAGGACTGCATTGGTTGTTGGACTCCACATGATGTGTGTTATGGCTTGGCAGAAAGTTTGCCAGTATTTTGTTCATGCCCAGAGACTTTGCCTGAGACTGAGACAAAGGGCAATGGATTGATTAATCTTGAAAAGGAAATTAAAAAGCAATTGAATATTGAGTCTGTAGCATGGCTATTGTTGGGGGATTTTAGCCAGCTTTATGCAAAGGAAGAGATAAGAGCAGAGCAGGATAATTTGCAATACTGTGAGTTTGGCCAGAAGCAAAATTCCAGGAAGGCTGTAGATTGTAAAGACAGAGTTGAGCTTTTGATTCCTGAGGAGAAACAGAGAGATAAGAAAGATGTCCCTGGGGCATCCCAGGAAGCAGGTCCCCACCCTTTGCAGCCTCACTGCAAAGGTGAAAGAATTTGCTCAGAGAAAAAAGCTACAGAGTGCCATGCTCCAGAATGGTGACAGAGGCCAAGTGAGGTTCCAAAATGGTGACAGAGGCCACATGAGGTTCCAGAGTGGCAGCAACACAGAGAAGCTTTTTGTCACAATCAGGAAAACAGAGTCCTGCAATCCAGGCAACTGACCCCTACAGCCAGGAAGGAGAAAAGCCGGGCTACTGCTTCAGCTGGCAGCAGATCTTGGTGGCATCCACAAGGTGCTGATTTTAGGTGCAAGGAAAATGCACTAATTCTGAGGGTAGGACAGCTTCCAGCTTCATTCCAAAGGGCCTGGCAGGCCAAGCAGTGTGACCCTGAGAGTGCAATTTGTGAAGATGTAAAGGTGAAGCCCAAGGTGCAGTAGAGACCCCAGAAGACTGGAAAAGCCAGGAAATTGTGGATTCCTGGAAAAGCCAGGAATATTGCTGATGTTGATCATTAAGTAAGAAAATGAGCCATAAGGGATACATTGTGCTAAAGAACAGTTAAATGAGACATACTCACAAGGTCTTTGCCTCTTTACATCAGCCAATAGCTAAAATATTTTAAACAGCATATTGTCATTTTATAAACTTTATTCTAAAAATCTTAAAGTCTACTGCTGTATTTGAAAAACTGTCATTAACCAACATTTTTAATTGCATATATTTATAAATTTAATTGCTCTATTTACATTTTCGGTCTAGCACTGGTTATTCCAGCAGCTGACAAAAAATGTTTTATATATGTATATATATACACACACACATAAGTATACATATAATTGAATGTAAGAACTACAAATGCTATATATATATATATATATATATATATATATATATATATATACATTTGTGATTTAAGATACATTAATATAGAAAGAATACATTAAGTGTTCTATATTTCCTACCTAGCAGTTGGTAAAAAATATGGAAATCTGTATCAAATATTATTCCACTGAAATCTCAATTTCTAAACTGCATGATTTACTTTTACTGAATGATTTACACATGAGCACAATGATACAAATAATAAAATGTGCTATAAGTATTAGATAAGGTGATGCACTTAATAGGATGCTAATATTGCACTTAGTTCACAACAATTAACATATGATAGGTATTTATTTAAAAAGCAGCCTGCCCTTGAGAAAGTAGTCAATTAATTATGTAAAAAATGCCTTATTTTTAATTTTATATTTTTATGTATGTATTTGTTCTTCCCTTATAGTCTATCAAAATTTTGTTCTCCAGATAATCACTGAAATTTAAAATCTCACTTATATATCTTTTGAAAATATTGCTGTGTAATACAAAATACATAGGAATTTGAAATCAGTAAATTTTGGAATCAATAAGTTCTGAAGCATACTCTTAAAATGTAACTAAACTCCAAAATGTTTTATAAGTGCTTATAAAATAGTTTATTTGTACATCCTTTGATTTTTCTTCTGTTATTTTCTGAATTGTCATTTAACTTTCATATGATCTTTAATAAAATAAAAGATAAATGATAGATATTATCTATGTAATTTCATTGTAGATTTTTCTGTTGGAGGCTCAATCATAAAGATGCAATGACTGGTAAATTTTATTCATATCACTAAATTCAGAGCCACTGAATTGTGGTACTGATAATCTTTATTGCATTGTCAAAAATATGACAATTCGTAATGTTGAATTTTGTTTTATAAAAATGGAGGACATAATGCAAACATGCAATGTATATTTAATAAGTGTAATTTTGAAAAGAACAAGAGGCATTATGGCAGCCATAGTTGATTTCCCTATTGTCTGTTTTTGAAGGCCTAAAATGCCTTCTAAATAATGTTCTGATCAGTTTAACATTACTTTGTTTTGTATGAATTTGTTTTGTGTGAACATATGAACAACTATTTAGAAGAAAATAAGAAGCAATACGATAATGATGATCTCCTGTTGTCTTGCTTTTAAATCTGCGTCTCTTACATTAATTCTGATTGGTTTTGTTCTGTTTAATTTTATGGTCTTTAAAATAAAATTTTTAAAAATTTGAAAATTAGAAAAATAATGGAAAACATGAATACTCAACATAGAAAGAAAATTAGAAAAATAATGGAAAACATGAATACTCAACATAGGAAAGATAGAACCCATCAAATTGTTTGAAGTAAATATCCAGGAAATTTAAATTCCATTGAAAGTTTGTAAAACCATATGAAAGAAAGTAAAGACAGAATATGAAACCTAGAAAATAGGGATTGATTAGTGATCCTGAAAAGAAAGATCACTTAAAAATAGCAAAGAACCATGAAAAAATAATAAAAAATCAAACAAGTGAAAGATGTTACAAATAAGAACAACATAAGAATGAATGGAATCAATGAAAATGCAGAAGTCAGTCCAAATGATGTAAAAAAAAAACTTCTTAGAAAAGTAGTAATAGAAAACTTCTGAAGCATGGAAAAAGAATTTGATATCTATATAAGTGACATATACAGGACTTCAAATAGTCATGACCAAAATAAATTAACACCAAGACATACAATAATCAGTATTCCAAAAAAGCAGTGAGGATAGAATATTTAAAGGGTTTAGAGGAAAAAAATACATCAGCTATAAAGGAAATGCCAAAAACATCACAGGAGAATTTTCAACACAAACCTTTAAGTCATGGAGAGCTTGGAGCAAAGTAGTTTAAGCACTGAAAGTAAATCACTTCCAACCCAGATTGATGTATATTGCAAAATTATCTTTCACAATTAATAGAGAAAAAATACTTTCATGACAAAGAATGGCTGAAGAAATTCATGACAACAAAATCAGCTCTGCAAAGAGTTCTGAAAGATAGTCTAGAAAAAGAAAAAAAGGCCCACAATTCCAAGAATGCCAATAGAGTGAAACTACCAGGTACAGGATGCAATTAAACAGAGGGGAAAGATAGAGAATTATCATGAGGGAAATTATATGGCAAAGACAAAGCAATCATATTAGTTATAACCATCAATTTAAAGGTCTCATTTCAGCCATGAAATGTAATAGACTGGCAGCATTTATCAAGAAGCAAGATCCAAAATACACTATATTCCATAAACATATTTAACTCACAAAGAAATTCATAGACTGAAGGAGAAAAGATGCAAAACAATACTCCATGCAACTAAATCCCAGAAGAAAGCAGGAGTACCTATTCCATTTAGAGACATTGGAAATGTCAAGACAAGTCTGATTAAAAGAAATAAAAAGGCCACTACATATTTGTTAAAAGAAAACTATGAGAAGAAGAAACAACAATCATAAATATATATGCACAAAATACAGGGGCATCCAACTATATAAAACAAATTTTAGTGGAAATGAAAAATGAAATGAGCACTAACATACTTATATTGTGGAACTTACTATCCTATTGTCACAAACAGTTCGCCTAGATTTAAAAAAATCCAACAAATATTGAAACTTAAACCTGTGAACAGATTGACTTAGTACAGACTATAAAATAGTCTACCCCGCAACATCAGAATACACATTCTTCTCAGTGGCATATGGAATATTCTCCAAAATTGACTACATATTAGCCCATAAAATATGCTTAAGCAAATGCAAAAGAATATAAATTATTTCACGTGTATTATTAGACCAGCATGCAATGAAATTGAAGTCCATAGCAAAAGAAATCACAAAAATTTGATGGGAATTAACACCATACCAAACAGCCAATAAGTCACAGATGAAATTAAATATGTAGTTTAAAAGTATCTACAGTTAAATGATAATGCTGATACAATAAAATGGAACTTATAAGGTGCAAGGAAAATAATCATAAGAAAAATTAATAGCAATGAATTCTCACATCAGGAAAACATAATGGATTCAAATATACAACTTAATGTTGAACTTCAAGTTTCTAGAAAAAGAGCAATGAAGAAATTGTAAAGATCAGAGAAGAAGTCAATACAATTGAGACTGAGTTGAAGAGCTGGTTCTTTGAAAGATTAAATAAAATTGACAAACTCTTAAGAAACTTTATACAAAAAAAATTCAAGCAATTAGGAGTGAATTTTTTTTGTCTTTTTCATTTTTATCGGTACCAGGGATCGAACTCACGACCACCTGCTTGCAAGGCAGGTGCTTATGCTGCTGAGCTAAACCCCCAGCCCCTAGGAGTGAAAATTGTAATCACAATGGATCCTGCATAAATTCAAAAGATCACAAATATCTTCTTTGAGAGCCTTTAATAAGATAGAAAACACAGAAGCAATCAATAATTTTTTAGAAATACATGAATTGCCAAAGTTGAATCAAGAAAATATAAACATTTTAAATAATGCAATATCCTTCAAAGTCTAGAGTCAAGTCAAAAGAATTACCTTTTCAATCATCATTTTGAGATTGTGAAGAGCCATAATTCTCCCATGGCCAAAACCTATGAATAAAGTAACTTAAGACATACCATAATGTTTAATTTGAAAGAAAGTGATTTAAATGTTTCATAAATTATGTGTGTGATCAAAATATTCAGTGGTGTTTTACTTTTAAAAATCTATTACAATAAAAGGAACACTTACATTTTTTTCCTAAAAATACTCCCTCTTTCTTCAAGAACACTTCTCCCATTGTTATTTACAATGCCTTTTATTTTAATAAGGTTTGTCAAAAGAATTTAAACATTCATCATGTTTTTGATCACCCTAGCAAGCACTTCTCAAAAGAAGAAATAAAATTGGCTAACAGATATGAGAAAATATTCAACTGTTGTAGTCATCAAGAAAATGCAAATCAAAACTGAAAAGATATATCAATTCAGACTTATTAGTATGGTTAAGAGAAACACATGATTTTATGAGAAAATGTGGAAAAATTGAAATCTTTGTATATTGTAAGTGTGAAAGCAAATTGGTTCAACCATTATGAAAAATATTATGACAGTTTCTCAAAAAGTTAATAATGGAATCATCATATGATCTAGCATACCCACTCCCTGGTAGATATCCAAAATAATGAAAATCAGAATGTTCAAGAGATTTATTCTAGTACTCTCATTCTAGTCTAGTACTAATCACAATGACACTATTATTGAAACAATCTAAATGTCCATCAATAAATTAATAAATGAAAAATGCTAAAATATAGATATATAGATCCAGGTAGATAGACTTGGGAAAAATATATATACACTTTGAGGAAAAAAAAAAAGCTTGTTTAGAAATTTTAATATTTTTTCTATGGGGTACCCTAAAGAAGAAGTTGAAAATTCATGTGCAGCAATCTCAGTGGACATTTGGATCAATGTTACCTAAGCAGCAGTTTGGCCCTAGTAATAAATATTTGGAAGCTAGTGACACTGCTTTGAGTACCTCTTATAATTGTAGAAGTCAAAGGTAACTTGCATTAATTTCATGATGTCTCAATAAATTTAGTATTAAAATATTTATACATGTTTTTCTTTTCCTCAAGTGCATACACATTTTTGTGGGCTCTATATATTTATATTTTATACAGTATTATTCCATCTTAAAACAAGATATGATGGACACATCTTTTTTATGTAACAAACTTTATGAACCTGAAAGACATTAAACTAAATAAACCAATCACAAAATGGCAACTGTTGCATGAGTTTAATTATATGTTGGATCAAAAACAGCCAAACTCATAAATCAAAAAAATAGAATGGTTGTTAGTAGGGTCCCACCCAAAAGGGAGACAGGAGAGTTGCTGTTCAACAGACGCAAAGATTCAGTTATACAAGATAAGTAATTTCTAGCAATTGGCTATATAAGTGAGTGGTAATAGTAGTCAATACTGTATTGTGCACTAAAATCTTGCTTAAAGGGATAAGTTTCATGAAAAGTGTTTTTATAGTGATAAAAAAGAATTACATATAGTTGCCAACCACGTATATAAGAAAAGACTAGAGATCAAAGGCTCAGTTGGATTATTTTAAGCCAGCATTTAAGTTTACAAGAGCCCATAGTATCAATCACCTAAATTGTGAATATAGGAGCTAAATAACTCTATTAATTTTCTATCCTCTGCTCTTTAGAGAGTTTCTATACTACCTTGCCCTGCTCCGTGACCCCCAAAAGTTTTTACTTTTACCATAAAAAACACAATATCTTTGCCCTTTTTGATTTTAAGGCAATCTCATTGTTACTAACTTTTCCAGTCTAGGCTCTAATTTGCAACGGTCCTGCCTCAGCTTCTCAGAATGTCCATGTATTCTTTATTCATTTTTGATTGCTGAACATCAAGACTGGTTCTGTATTTTAGCTACTGTGAATAGTATCATAGTAAATATGTGCATGGAGGTATCTCTGGTATGCTAATGCCATTTCCTTTTGATGTATACTCATGAGTAGGATACCTGACTGTGGGGTAAATCTCTCTGTGAGAACAATTCTCCATAATATTTATACTAATTTACATTCCCAATAATCTCATGTAAGAGTTCCAAGGTCTCTGCTATCACTATCCTCTTTCCCCTAAAATATTATAGCTTGTAATAACCGCTATTTATATCTCAGTATATATCCACATTTATGACATAAATTTTAATTGACACATATGAATGAAAAAAAATCATTTATCTTTTTATGCCTGACATATTTCTCTTAGCAGAAGTTTCTCCAGTTCTATCCATGTGACTACACATGATGGTATTTATGACTCTTATTCAGTAAATGCATATTTTCATTAAGCAACAGTTAAGATTGAGATTTAATTTCATGCTATCACAGAAGAAACAACATACATATATATGTATGTATTTTTGTCCTGTTGTGCCTTTGTAGTCCCCTTGTTATACTCTTCTCCCTTTAACAAGTGCATGTTGAGTACCATTTCTGTGATGTTGGGTCCGTAAGCACTTGTATAGAGGAATTCCTAATTTTAATCATAATGGGAATTTTACGATATGGTTTCCAATTAATCTCTCTAAGATATACACTCTCTGAAGTGTAAGATTATATAGCCAAAATGTAAAAAGTAAAGTCTGTACCCTGTTGCAAAGAACTGAACACTGAACAAATCAAGATTAGTGCTGCAGCACTAGACACAGAATTTCAGTGGAGAACTGCAGAAAGCAAATACTACTAAATCAGACCACCTGATATTGACCTTGTTGAGGCCTGAATAAGCAGGTAGTACTTGAATTTCAAAAACTGGTAGATTTTCAAAGTATGAGTAGTTGATTTCACTGTTATTCATGTAACTAGTTCAGTTGATAACAAATGGACAGTGGCAGCCCTTGTGAAAGAACGTAAGATCCTATAAAACAAATCATAAATTTTGCCTCAGTGGTGGGAGAATATTGAAACAGAATTATATGGGCAGAATTAGGTCCAAACATTAAAAATATTATATAAAAAGACACAGAGATGAAGAAAGACATATAGGCCAGATTTGGAAAGCAGGAACAACTCTCTCTCTCTCTCTCTCTCTCTCTCTCTCTCTCTCTCTCTCTCTCTCTCTGGATGTGTGTGTGTGTGTGTGTGTGTGTGTGTGTGTGTGCGTGTGTGTGTTTGTGTGTGTGTGGGTGCTGTTAAATTCAACCAAATCTGGAGAAGTTGTGATGGTGTTAATTTAACTTGGAGGATTATTGTGAGTTATGATGGCATGTTCCATTCTTTTCTAATGATAATATGCCCTCTAGTGTAATGGTAGTTTGCTGTGCCTCAGCAATATAGGAAGAAATCTTTTTATTTAACTACTTGGTAGGACAAACAGCAAAGTGCATACAACTGTGCAAATGTTTCAGCTTGAGATCTTTTATCCACATAATGCTTTGTGTAATTATTTGTATGCATCCCTTAGCCTCGAGGGGTATAAAATACACTTATGCCATTTTTCTGATATGCAAAAATCTAATTTGTCATGAGGGAATCTGAGTGTGGCTACAGTAGCTGTGCCTGGGGAAAACGGAAACCTATCTACATTTGCCCACTTGGCAGGTGAATGACAGTGTATATGGTAGCTCCAAAGAAGTAACACATGTGAGATATATGAAATGCTCATTGTTGAATTTCTTGCATTTGGGATTTTTTAAGGTTCCTGTGCTTTTATTGTAGAAGTAGCCAAATTCAGTACAATGGCATGTGAAAAACATGATCACTGTAGCTTAGTCAGTATGCCAAAAAGTCTTCAGAATATGGTATAAAATTAAATACCTGACTAGATGTGAAGACACACTCTTTCAATTTAATTATCCTGTAACCCAGTCACCAAGTCTTTATTCATATAGTAGGAAACCAAATGATGTTATGAAAAAACTTGTCACTTCTGTTCTCAAAACTAACCAGAATGTGACATTCAGCAATTGGTTTACCAGTTTCCAATTGATGTTATATTTGCTAACAAAACACAAGTCAGCCAGGAGTAGGAATAATATGCAAAAACAAAAAAGAAACACCTAATGAAATAGTGCAATTTCAAAACAGAGAATTCTGTATTATAATCTTCAGATTTCAGGAAGATATAGCATTATCCTTGTATATGGCAAAGAAAAAGGTACTGGTGTATATGTAAACATTTTGCCACAATAAAAAAATTGACAGAGAAAACTTCACAAAACTGAATCCTGATATGGTAACTTTTTACAACAAAATCAAATATGGAGTAGATATCGTTGATGGATTAAGCAAAATATGATGTCACTTGAAACATAAAACATTGGTCAAAAGTTGTGTTTTAATACATCATAAACATGTATGGCTTGAATAGTTTTATAATTTACAAAGAAAATAAAAACTGCATAATATGGAAAAATTTTATTAGAGGATTAAGGCTGGAACTTATAGTGATCATTTTTAATGGAGGAACCAAATATTTCTGCCCAGAGAGCTATGCAAAAATATGTGGAGCACACTAGTGAGCCCAGAGATGAACAGGTTGGTGTAACATCACAGAGAACTACTATGACAACAAGAAATTTAAAAAAGATGTGCCATTAAAAACAAGGACAAAATCAAGTACTATCAATTTAAGTAATACTTGCATGAAACTTAATTTTCACTTATGAAGACTGCTTTGTGTGTGACAATTGAAGCAAAGATATTTTGTAATAGACTTTATATTTACATTGTAGTTCATAAATAGGTGTGTATTTCTGATGTTATGTTTTAGGCTTTGTAAACAAGTGAAGAGCTGATGTGAAAATGTTGATGTCTATTCTAAACCCTCATTATATATTTGACATTTTATTTTGTTAATATTTTATTTTCCTTCCAAGTGAAAATTGTATATTATAGTAAGAAACCTCACAAATCATTAAGACCAATGAGATGTCACTATGTACTAAAAAAAACAGAAAAGCTAAATGCATGTGTTGTTAATGGAAGTGAGACACGTGTGGAATGTACAGTTGTTAGGTATAAAGATTGCCTTGAGTGTGACAATTGGAGTGATTATTTTTGTTTTAGAGTTGAATTGATATTTTCATTATACATAATATAGGAATTTATTTCTAATGTTATCATCTAGGTTTTGTAAGCAAATACACAGCTGATATGAAAATGTTTATACTTATTGAAACATGCAATACACATTAAGAATTTAATACTTTATTGATATTTTCTGTTCCCATTTGCAATACACTGCATAATGTAATAGTAATCTCCAAACAAAATAGCATGATCATTGAGATCTCCACTTTTTTGTTGATGTCCTATGAAAATTCAGGAAAGCAAAACACATATGCTGTGAATGTAAGTGACATACATGTATGTAGGAACATGCTGTTGTCATTTGTGAAGAGTGGCTTAGATGTGATAATTGAAGCCAACATTATTTATTGTGCAGTTATCCTGGTACTTTCACTGTAGTTTGTAGAGATCTACGACATTGAAGATTCCTAACTACAGCCCCCTGTTATAATCTTTTTCCTTTTTCCTAGTAAATCCTGGCATAATTATAGAAATACAAGCAGTGCTAGATGCAGAGATAAATTTCATTTTAGTTGGCCTAAAGAAGGCAACTGGAGGGCTGGGAATTTATCTCATTGGTATCAGTATCTGCTTGGCAAGCATGAGGTCATGACTTTGATACCCGGTACCAAAAACAAACAAAAATATATGCAACTGTATTTCAGCTAAGGTAATGAGGCAAAGTGTTAATTCACAGACGAAAATGCCTCTGTCTCACCATTAATGGTGGCTCCTGAGGCCAGATATGTGACGAATGAGGGGATGGGGCTGAGATATGGGATCACATAAGCACTGAAGCAGTAAGACTCAGAACAAATCATTCTTCTTAGCACTAAAATGTTGCTTACAGCATCATACTAAATTACCTATTAAGCTGATATGGAAATTTTATAGTTTTGTGCCTCTCATGCATGCTAGCCTGCAGAAGTGATTGTTTCCTTGCATCCAGTCATGACCCGCTGCCCATACTCTCCTGTCTTTGTTCCTTGTATACTTAATAAAAACTGGAAGCTGCTGTGGATAACCACCTTTTGCTCTTCAGAGTAATTGATTTTCTAGAGCCCTTTACAATTGCAATTTTCTGTTTGATTTGTTGATCTGTGTGATGCACCACATCACAAAGTAGGAAACTGAACCTTTAATGAGGCTTTTCAGTAACTGGGGGCCCCCATAGAAGTTCATATAGAAATTTATTTTTGTCACTGTATTTTAGACTTTATAAATCTGTTGGGGTATGTGACTAGATCCCCAATCCCTCAAAACAAGTGCACAGAGGAGGCCCAAAGGAATAAGACAAGCAGCATGATCCTTATTGGTCCAAGAGGACTAAAATCCTCTGTAGAGTTCGTAACTCTGATAGCCCACTGACAGATTGTCCCTGGGTAGCCCATATTTATTCAAAACAAGGAAAGAGTTGAGTGGAAAATACAGGAAATCTAAACAGGATTTTGAGAGGGTCTCAAGGACCCCTCTGAGCTACAGACTATGCTACTTAAGGAAAACTATCCAGAAATTTCCAGGTGGCCTCCGCTGTGACCTATCTTGCCCCCTAAAGTGTCTTCTTATTCTCAGGTCAGCCATGCCTGTACCATTCCACAGCCCTACAAGTGCATTCAGCTTCAGAGACCAGCATAAACTAAAGAAGAGTCAATGGTTAAAATTTCAAGGCTGTTTTATAAATAAGTATTTTAAATCCAGTACATTTTTACTGTTAAATGCTCATTGTTTAGTAAAATAACCAAATAAAATTAAAATTGATAATTCATCAAAAGAAATACTTCTACAGAATAGACACCCTTCAAAAAGTTTCTTTTACACAAAATAGTAATGTTTTCCCAACCCATCTTGAAAAAAAATGGCCTAATAGAAAAAAGACTGGATTAGAAATCACTGCAGAAACAATATAATACAGTGAGGGACGGAAGCTAAGTTTGTGGTGGTGGATTTGGAGAGAAATTGTGGGACTTGACTTAGAAAATTATATAGAAAAGGCATGATTATTTAGGCAATGAATGACACAGACAAGCTTCACCATGAACAAAGAATTTGCATAGATACGTATTTCTTCTTAGTAGGAGTATATATATATATATATATATATATATATATATATATTTGCATTTGTAGATGGATTACTTCATTGCTGGAAGGAAAAGTACACTTATTGTCTGCACTACACATCTCTCCAATTACAAGTTTACCTCCCTTAGAGAGTTTTATGTATTATATCAGAAATGTAAAGAAGTTTTTGGTTTTCAGTTTTAAAGAATAAATTTTAAGTTGGTTCTCATGGAATGCAAATATTAACTGTACATGGATATGTATGTGTAGATACTTGACATGGTTATGTAGCTTTGTTCATATCTGTTTTGCACACTAGATTTGTCAGGGCCTTGAATTATTTTAAAGATTTTGATCAAAGCTCATTTTTGAAATGCACAATTTCTGAATGTTGATTGAGGTAAGTTTAAATTGCAAATCAGTGAAACTAAACTAAATTTATATATATGATTAGGACAAAGAAACAAAGGACTAAAATCCAGTTGGTTACTATTAAAATAGTAACTGTTTAAATTAAAATCATTGCATCTAAGTATTTTTAAAATTATTATTATATGAAGCACAGACAGATCATTTCCACCTGAAAAAAAATTAGTAATGTGACTAAACATAATGAAAGTTATCAGAAAAAATTGACATTTATGGGCATTTGAAATTTCACTCTGATTCTTCTTTGGAATATATCATATTTTTTCTACATGGTAAAAGATATAGATAATAGCAAAGGCAATTCTAAGCACCAAAGGCAAGGCAGGAGGCATCACAATCCCTGACTTGAAGTTATACTAGGGTGGGAAGTTATACTAGGGTGGGAATAATCTTTACAGTCTGACCATATCACTCTTTTTGCAACTAAGTTGCAAAAGAAATTGAATGTACCCATTACTGAAATTAGGAAATGAAAGGTAATGAATGTGTCTTGCATTCAAAGTAATACGTCTAAAGCTCATCTTTTTAATAAAATGCATAGTGTTTGAGAAGCAGTGTCTCCTAATTACCCTTCCTATGATAGAGACAGAAATCAATATTAGGAGATGTATTTTAAAGAAATGATTGAGTTGTGTAATACTTCCCAAAGCTATGCATTTAAAAAAAATCAATGTACAATGTCTGTCCCTTTGTTTAA
Source organism: Cavia porcellus (assembly GCF_034190915.1). Lineage (NCBI taxonomy): Eukaryota > Metazoa > Chordata > Mammalia > Rodentia > Caviidae > Cavia > Cavia porcellus. The sequence continues at coordinate 4,578,006 of NW_026947486.1, read as the reverse complement.
TTTCCCATTCATTGCTTCTTCAAGCAAGAGGAAGCATGCTAATATTGTGTTTTAAGTGACATTTTGACTATAAGTTTGCTCCTCTGTTAACATTTAGTAAACATATTTTTATGACTTGTAATCTATCAACAACTTTCAATATTGCATTCTACTGCACTTTATCCTATCAGTTAGCTTTTTAATTTTCATTTTTATTTTCCTCTTATCAACATGTCATTGTTAAATATTTCTCCATATTCCTGGCTTCTATATACCACCTCTCTTTCTTTTGGCATCTAGCAGATATCTGTAAATAATTATGTTTTGCTTTGTCATTTGTTTTTCTGGGCTTTCCAAATGTAACCTTCCTTGATCAATGATTCTTTTTAAAACATTTCAGACATGCATTATTTTGTTCATCTCTGAACTTCAGTTTCACCTGGCTTTGCACTTAATTTTTACTGTTGAAACACGCAAAGTTTGTTGGTGGTAAAATATTAACTAAGCTCCTTTTTTATTTGAGTAATCAAATTCAAGGATGACTGTGAAATTTTGAATTTATTTCTGGGCTTGAAAAAGGAAACAACTAAGCTGCTATTTTTTGTGAAGTCAAACTTTTTAAGAGTAAAGAATAGCCATGATAATAGTGCAAAAATAATGTAATAATCAGAGATCAAATCTGCTGAATTTTAGAAATCAAAAAGTAAAAGGCTATAGCTATGTTTTGAACTCAAGCAATGTCAGTTATCCCCTGTAATAATATAATATTTTCCATAGAGAAAACCTCAAAGTACAAGATCATTTTTGACTCCATATAGGAGAATTATCTTTTGTCTATTCAGTAATCAGATGAATAAGTCTGCTTACTTTTCCCAAGATCATATTTTCAATGTTTTTTTTCTGAAAAATATTCTATTTTCATGGCTTCTTTGTCTGCTATCTTGTCTACTCTATATTCTGTATTAATGCATTGATGTGTAATATTACTATTCACTACATATATATGAAATGTAATTTACATGCCATACTACATTAACCCTTTCAAAGTGAATATTGCATACACACACATGCATACAATTTTGCAAATATCACCAAAATCAGATGCAGTACATTGTCATCAGCCTAGAAAGAAAACTATACCTACTAGTCTCTTCCTATTTTTACCTCCCACAACATCTTCAACTATTAACAAATACAAATTTGTGTCTCTAGACTTGTGAATTTAGAACATTTCATCTACATGGAATGACAGATAATGTAGTCTTTGTGACTAATTGGTTTCACTAAGTATAATAATTTTAAAGTCTACCTACGTTGTATCAGGCATTAGTTTTTCTTTCCAGATCACATCTTATTGTACAGATATATTACATTTTGTTTATTCATTTATCAGTTTCTTTTTGGTGAAACCTACTGCTACAAGTATTTGGAGGTGTTATTTTTGGGTGTGTGTGTGGGGTGTGTGTGTTACATATGTTTTTGTTTTTCTGGGTTATATAACTGGAAGTAATTTTTTAAAAAATTTCATTTAAAGAAAAAAGCAAAACAGTAAAAGGGTACAAGTAATACAGAATTTCAAAAAAATAAACAGTAAGAAATAACTGGTTAATAGATTAGATATTGTCACCTTAGAAATCGTTTTTCAAGTTATAAAATTAAAGCATACAAAGTGGTCATTCAAACAGAGAGACTGCAAACAGTTGTGTTCAATGACTCAACAAAACTTAGTAATATGGTCATCTGTCTTACACACCTAAACATACTTGCAGTGTATCCTTTAGAGCACTCTCTTTTCCTCTCTTTTTTACAATAACATTTACACATTTTGCGTTTTATTACTCCCACAGTTCTTATTACTTTTTTTGGAAGAGAATAAAACCAAGTATGACAAAACAAAAAAGTCAGTCAAAACAAAGGATGGTCATAGTACATGATGTAAAAAACAGAATACAAGGTAATCAACAATGGTTACAAAGTGCCTCTTGCTACCTTAAAATGAATTGCCTATATCATCATGTATAATAAAATTGAACAAAAGAGTACAGAACAAAACCAATAAAAACTAAACATTGGAGACATTACAAGACTTCAAAAGAAGATAATAGTCAAACCAGAAGGGGCATCATAGTGAATCTTATTGCCTTCAAAGTAGTTGCCTGTACCCTCAAACTTGTTACTATCAAACAAAACACAATAGAGTAAAATTAGTCAAAACAAGATGGTGAGAGCAATACAGGGCTTCAAATTTGGTTAATAGAAAATCAAAAAGTTACTGTAATATATCCTGCTATTTTTTCCTTAATTAAAAAATAATAAACAATATATTTTTTTAAAAAGGGGGAGATTGAGATAAAAGAGGACATAACAACATAACAATACAGGTCAGAACAGAACAATTTAAGCAGCATAGTGTTTCACCACAAGATAACCCGAATTAACTGTATTACCATAGTGTCTCTTTCCTTGAAATATTTGATGTGTAATAACTTTGATATGAGTATAGCTTTGTATACTATAGCATCAAATATATGAAGACAGTGTGAAATCATTCAAGAGGATGAAAGTATTACAGGGTATTTAGAACCAGCTAACGTAAAATGAACAATGGTTTCTATATTATCTCTTTGCCTATAAAAATTTTTGTTTATACTATCACATTATAATAAAATCCAATAAAATACAACATGATAAAACCAATGGAGACAGAAGAACAACAGTTTGGTGAGATAGAAGTAAAATTTTTGTACTATGTGACTATTCCATATTTAAACTTTGAAGGGAATGTGAGATTTTTTACAATAAGTGAGAGTTCCAAATGTTTAAAAGTTTATTTCAATTATAATTGGTTCACTGTGGAATTAGTTTACTACTCAGATTAACATTCCACAAGTGCTAGGGTGGGAATAATCTTTACAGTCTGACCATATCACTCCTTTGTTGAAGAAAACTATTTCCTGTTACTCTACCTACTACTAAATGCCATGTCCTGAAGATGTCAATATACCATATGTATTACAAAAATATTTTTCCCTTTTTTTAGCACAATAATCCTAGCCAAACTTGCTTGCATGAGAGGAGTTTGTGGAAGAGGGTTTGCCATGAGATTCCAGGCAGACAATGTGGCTGTGATGTCCGCTGGCCACGTGAGTGTAGCACTGGTAGCCATGAGGCCTCCCATGAGGTAGGGTAGCCTGGGATTTGTCAACTCTCAGGTTTCCTGGAATCTGCCAGTGGCTATGTAGGAACAGTAGCTGCACAGGCCAAGGTTCTAGCACATTTTTCTCCCCCTCAGCCTGAACCTGGAGTGACGTAATTGCCTGGGTTACTTGAAGAGTTTCTCTGCCTAAGAATGGAGTGGAAATTCTCTTCAACAGGGTAGGGAGAGTGTTCAATCACCAGGAACACAAAGGTATCATTGTAGGGTTGCACAATTCAGGGAAAACTACCATCCTCTACCAATTTTCTATGAATTAAGTTAGGTGCACATTCCCTACAATAGGAAACCATGTGAAATAGCGATTAATAATACATACTGTGAGATATTGGTGGTCAAGAAGCCTGAAAAACTTATTATACTAATAGAGAATGTGCTGTTATTGTTGTGGACAGTACAGACAGAGCGAGAATTTCTGTAATTAGAGAAAAACTCCACAAAATGTGAGCTTGTGAAAACCTAAGAAAACTGGATCTCTGGTTTTTGCCAATAAATAAAATGTTGGAGAATGCATGACTGTAGCAGATATCTCCCAATTCTTGAAGATCACTTCTATTAAAGGTTACCACTGGCATAACCAGGCATGCTTAGCTCTTACTGGCAAGGGACTGTGCCACAGACTTGAATGGATGATTTCATAATTTATTATTAGATGGTCTCTACTGATCATTTTTTGACTTGGTATAAACAAAGTGCTGAACTTTATTCGGAAACTATAAAAATTAATAGCTTATATATTTATCATAGGTTGATATAAATTTTTTCTAAAAATGTAAAACTGATACCACTTTTTGAAAACAGTTTCACATTCCAATTTTCCTTCTGATTTATTTCTTTCAAAGTATGTTATTGAAGATATGATTGTTATTTTTTGTTATACCTCCTCACAGGTCATGGTATAACCTATGGTAAGTACAAAGAGAGTAAGACACTTTGAACTTTATAAAGTGCATTATTATTGGTATAGTATTCCCTATTTGGATATTGTTTTATTCTTGTTCCATTAAATCAAAATGCAAATTAGCATATACTTTTTCCAATATTTTGAAGTGTAATGTTACATACAAAAGTATTTTGTAGGGCCAAGGATTTAGCTCTGCAGTATAAATACCAGACTGGCAAGCATAAGGTCATGAGTTCGATACTCAATACTAAAAAAAAAAAAATTGTTTAAGACTGTGTATCTGTTGTGTGAGTACATCAAGTTCCAAAGAATTGCTTTTATTTATGTTCTAAGAAAAGCAATTAATACAAATTAATAACATCATTGTTATTACCGTGATGAGATAATTCTTGGTGTGGGCGTTACAGTGCTTTTTTTAAATATTTCTTCTATGTTATCTGTATTGTATTAGCCAACACTGCCAATCACCGACCTGGTTTTCAAAAAAGAAATGAAAAAGTTTGACATAGCACACCTATTTTTTCTTAGTAGCACATCTTGAAACATAATCCAGTGAGCACACTATCAGATTCTGCACTTGGTATTACTATTGGATGGCATTGCATAGTGAAGAACAACCTCAGTATTCTTCTAGTTGGATTTATGCCATCAAATTTATCAAGTAAATTGCTAATATATTAATCAGTTAACCATGAGTGTGAGTAAAACTATCCAGTAGTTTCTTCTGGATTGAAAACTCTTGTACAACGCATGTCTATCCAAAGAGTTGAAATTCTAAAAACACTGTTAATTTGTTGCACTCTTTTAAAATACTAAATTATATGTCAAACAAAACTAATGTGACAGTATGACATGATTTTCAAGCAACATTGACAATTTCTTAATTTTAAATTATCTTCTTTTAGGAGTTGGAATATTTTAGACTTTGATTCTACAAGTTTTCTTGTATCTTCTTCTATCACATGGATGAATTGTTTAATAATTTTAAAGTGTAATTTTCTATGATCTTGTGATTTGAAAAATTGATTGGCATGGTATATTATTCATAATAAGAAATCACTTGCCCCAAATCACCTTTTGTATTTGCATAGGATTTTGTGTTTGTTTTTCAATAACTTGAAGGTATTTCTCATTGTTATATTCAAAATAAATCTTTGTTAAAATATAAAAAATAATCTTAGCTAGAGAATGATTGACTGTTTTAGAAACATTGTATCTTTCACTATTTATATCTTGATCATGAATCTTTCTACATTACTCTTTCCTCAGTCTCTTTTGTGAAGGTATCATCAGTCATTGAAGGACATTTCAAGAGCAGTTTTCTCCTGGATGAATCCCTCTGCCTCCTCAGGAAGCAAAATAAGTATTTCAATCATCAACTTATCTATCATGGGTTGAAATTTCTTCCATAACTCTTTTTTCTTTAAACCTTGCTTGAGTTATTTTATAAATACTTTTCTAGCATACTATTCCACAAGCTCTCTGTAGGCAGGATTTCTTACTTTTTTGGGTGCATTATTGTAACAGCCCATATCCAGCTGTAGATTATTTCAAATATTTGCTCATATAATCAACATTTTGTCTTAAAGTGCTATTGATACAGAATAAAATATAACTCCTTGTTTGTTTGATGTTAAATATGCTGAATTTTTTTGTCTCACAATATCAAGAAATGGAGTTGCAAATCAAAGTTAAAAGTTATGGAGTTTTATTGGAAATAAGGAGAAGGTTATTCTGGATTTCCAAGAGGGGTTCCAAACAAGTGGCAGCTGAGGTCCTTTTTCAGGAGTAATTCATATAACAAAGTCACAGTATGGATCAAACTATAATAAACTTATGATTTAAAGTATAGTCACTAAGCTAATATTGATCAAGTAGGAAAATGAGTTGTGTAGCATGGGTACGTCGTAACAGCAAAAGCATTATTTTGGAAGAATGTGTCCAGATGTTCTGCTTACCCACCTGCATGTCTGAGCTCTGTCTGAATTTACTTTACCAGATTGCACTAATACAATATAATTTGAAGTTATTGCTTATTCTTTCAGGACATATATAGGCCTGACCCTTGTGTTTCAGCTTTTGAATTATTTTTTTAATTTTTAAGAACATAAAAATAACAAAGTAAAACAGAGTAAAGCCAACCAAAACAAAACAGTGAAAGCAATACAGAATTACAAAACAAGATAACAGGAAAACAACAGCAGCTGCCATAATGCCTCTTGTAATCTTCAAAATAGCTGTTCATACCATCAGACATATTAAAACCAAACCAAACAAAGCAGAAGAAAACCAATCAAAACAAAACAGTGAAAATGATGCAAGATTTCAAAACAAGATAACAGGATATCAACAATGGGTACAATACTTCCTATTGTTATCTTTAAAATAGCTGCTCATGCCATTATATATAGTAAAATCAAACCAAACAAAACATAATAAAACCATCAAAACAAAACATGAAAATTATGCAGGAATTTAAACTAAAATAATAGAGAATTATCACTGCCTATCACATTCCCCTTTTGGATGTTTCCTCCCTTTGCATTTTAACAATATGTATTGTACAATTTAGAGCCCACTAACTCCTGTTTTTTTTATACTAGGGAGACAACATTATGTTCACCTATGTGTGTTCAAACCATTTCACCCAAGAGCATGATCATAAGTGGCATCCATTTACCTACAAAAACCTCAAGATTATCCTTCTTTATAGACAAGTAGCTTTCCATTGTATAAGTGTCATAACTTTCTTATCCATTCTGCAGCTGATGGAGAAGCTACTCCTGCTTTTTTTCTGGTTTCCAGTCACATGGAGCTTTGTTATCTCTTCCTTGACCTTCAGTCTATGAATTTCTTTTTGAATTAGTATGTTTCTTGTATACCATATCCTGATGGATCTTTTTCTTGTCAACTCTGCCTGTTTTTCTTTTTATTGGTGAATTGAGGCCATCTATCTTAACAGTTATATCCAACATACAGTGGTTGACTTCTAACATGCTTTTTACCTGCCATTAGCTCCTTACATTCTCTTTCTATTCAATTGTCTGCCCCACTTGGTGATCCCACTCTGCTGAAATTCCCAGGGTTGTAATCATTTTTATGTCTCTCTAGAATATCCTTCAGCAGTCTTTGTAGAGTTGTTTTCATAGTCATGATTTCTGTTAGTTGTTCTTTGTAATTGAAGTATCTTATTTCTCCATTAATTTTGAAAGATAGTTTTTCTGGGTACCTCAGTCTGGGTTGGAAGTTGCTTTCTTTCAGGATTTAAAACACTTTATTCCAACTTCTTCTTGACTTGATGGTTTGTGTTGAGAAGTCTGTCATGATTCTGATGGGTTTTACTTTATAGCTGGTCTGTTTGGTTTCACTAGCAGCATTTAATATTTGGTTTTTGTGATGAATTTACAGGATCTTGATTATTATATGTCTGGGTGTATATTTATTTTAAGTATGGCTAGTTGGAATTTTAAATTCGTCACTTATCCCTATGTCAGGTCATTTTTGCATGCTAGAGAATTTCTCTGCTATGACTTCTGTAAATAGTCAATTTATGTCCTTTATGTTGACTCATTTTTTCATCAACACCTATCATTCTTAAATTCTTTTTCTTTGCATCATCTTGCAGCCATTGAATTGTTTTTTCCTTGCACTTAGTTATTTTTAAGAGATCTTTCCTTTCACGATCACTAGCTGCCATCCTGTCTTCAAAGTGTGAAAGTCTATCTTCAGTTTCTTTCAAGCAGTTTGCCAGCTTGAAATGAAGATTTTAATTTCCTAGATATCTCTTTGTCTGTTTCATGTATTACTATTCTTGTCTATATTGCTCATGCAAGGTTTCTCTCATTATTCTATGCTCAAATTGTTTTTTTTTAATCTATGTGTTCTTTAGATACAGTCAGAAACCATTTTATTATGTTTGTTATTTCTTCTTTTACCTGAGATATTAGATCTGCTCTGATTTCTTTTACAACCTCATGAAGTAGATTCTTTAATTCAGTTGCCATCATTCCAGAAGTATCAGATGTGTGGCTTCTACTTTATTCCATGTCTGTGTCTCCTGAACTTGGTTGTGCTGGAGACCAGAGATTGGCTTTTGTTCATTTGTCTTGATTTTCTCCTGAATTCCTCTGCACTAACAATTTGTGGGGTCCCAATCACTTCCCATGTTAGCAACTTATCCACAATACAAGGGAATGAGGCTGGCACCTGGGTTTCTACTAAGCCAGGTTCCCAGAAGTTGATGGGATGTGGTGTGGGCTTCTCCAGACAGTCTGGGATTCTCCAAGGTGTGGCTGACAGGTTCTCTTGGCCCAAGCTGACTACCCATGGGAAAGTCCTGATGGCATGTCTGAGTGCACACAGGAGCTGGGCTGCCTGGCTCTTCCTGCCCATGCTTCTAACCTGCAGGAAAGTGCAGAGGCCTATGTGTGCACAGGCCTTTGTCTGACTGCTTCTCCTGGTTAGCTGTTACTGGTGAGAGAGTCCTTATTGCACTCTGCATTGTGCAGAGGATTGCCTGCTTATCCTTACCCATGACGGTTATCCACAAGAGAGTCTCTATGTCAGCTTGCATGCAAACAAGGGCTGGGCTCACTGTTTCTCCTTGCCTGTGTTGGTTAGCCATGGGAGAAACCTGATGGTCCCTTGTATCTTTTTATTGAGCTCTGGTCTTATTCTGATGCACTTCCCAACATAATTCTGATGTCTGCTAAAGGTTGTACATGAGAAAACACCTGGAGATAAGTATGTGTGGGTGAAAGTTAGATTTAATTCCTTTTAAATACAGGTAGGCTAAAGTTGGAGTGATATAAGAAGGTAGGCTGAAGGAGCAGGTAAATTAATATAGGGTTTGGGGATAGGTTTATAATCTCAAAGAATATGAATGGAATTTTTAGGTTCAAAGTTTCAAAGATAGTCAGTGCAGGTATGTGGACACTGCTGAAAATTCTGACCCCAGATAACTGTATGTTCAGTCCTAAATTTCTTCATGACCATCTGTTCTATTTGCTGAAGTCAGCATGATTAATTCAGTGAACTCTGGTTTCTTGTAGAGGACAGCATGTTTTATTGTGGAGGTCTTTTTCGGTTCAGGCCTGAGAGTCCCCATCTTTTTGTTATTATTTACAGAGAGGGCCAGCAAAGTGGATGGTATTTCTCATGACCACTTCAGATACAAAAATTGCAGTGGTATGTACAACCTGATTGGGGAAACAAGGATGTATCAATGTATCAGTCACAGAATTTGTTGTTTGGTAATCACTTGTATTTTTAAAAGCTGCAAGAAAAGTCTGAAACTTCATGGCCCAAAAATAAATAGGAAGTAATATTGACAAGAGGTATAGCTAGTGGAAGAACACATGAGGCCAAACCTCAAAACATCATTCCAACAGTTGGACAGGCATTGTCTCATTTCTGAATATTTTTGTGACCACACATTTTGTTGCATGCCATACTGTGCCTGAATGGTTGGTATAAAGCAACATTCCTTCCAAGAAAGATGCATAGTCCATCTATCTCAGTGGTGAGGAGATAGATCCAAACCTCTACAATTTTAGAAGGTCACCAAAACAGGGAATCTTCATGTTTATCTTAAGGTCACAGTGGAGTCAGCCATATGTTTGAACTTGGCAGAAGTATCTTGAGACCTTGGGAACCTACTCCGGCCTTGCTGACCACCTACTCTCCAACTGGAGAGCATGCAGTAGCTGCCCCACCTAGAGGAGGGATCTGGGCCGAGACACAGGAACCTGATCCTGCCGTGCCAGTGACCTTCTTTCAGCCTGGAGAGCACAGGCACTACTGCCACACCCTGGAGGAAACAGCAGCCCTACTGAGGAGGTTTGAGACCACATGGGTGACCTTCTATCATCCTGGGGAGTTTTGCCACCCAAGGAGGTGGATGGATACACAACATCCAATCCCCAGCAGAGGATGAGATCCTCGTTATAGGTTGTTGGGGGCCTGCTAGGTTTGCAGCCACACTAGATTGGGCTTAGAGGGACTTGGGCCTGCCTGGACCATGCCAGGTGGCCTTCTTTTGGTCTGGGGAGCTTTGCTGCCAGAGGGCGGTGGGGAGCTGTTCAGCTTGAGGAGGCCTTAGGCCTACCTGAGAGGAGCCTGGCAACAGTTTTTAATCCGGGGGTCTCAACCCAAGAAGGGAGCTATGCTACCAGAGGAATCTCAGGAGCCCAGGACATAGGAGACATTTGCCAAAATACCCAGAGGAAGTTTTGGACCAGCACTTGAAACACAGAAATATAAGAAAATGACAAAACGAAAAAAACAAAATGCATTCTCAAAAATCCAGCCCATACCAAGAAAGCCTCGGAGCCATGTATGCAGAAGAAATTACATGCCATATGCCTGAAATACCTGAAATAATAGTAACCAAAATAAAGAAGCAACTCCAGAAAGCTTTAAAGGAATTCAAATTAGAAAGAATCTCCCAGGTAAAAGAAGAAATGAGAAAAAAAATGAAAGAGATGCTGAACATATCTAAAGAAGACACAGTAAAAAAATTATAGGAACTAAACCAAAAGATACAGCCCCTGAATGAACAATATAAGAAACAAACAGAATACATAAAGCAGATGCAAAGAGATATACAGGAATTCAAAAATTCCATTGAAAGTTATAAAACCTGTCTCAGTAAAAGTGAAGATAGAATTTCAAACCTTGAAGACAAGATTGCAGCCAGTGAACAGGGAAGTAAAGATCTTTTAAAAATAACAAGAAACCAAGAAATAACAATTCAACAACTGTAAGATGATGCAAAGAAAAACAACATAAGATTGATAGGGATAAGTGAAAAAGAAGGGGACATCATAAAGGACGTCAAGAGGATATTTAGAGAAGAACTATCTGAAAATATCCCAAATATGATATTGGAAACTGACATCAGGATCAGTGAAGCATATAGAAGAGCAAATTGCCATAACCACAATAAAACTACACCCAGACATATAATAATCAACATTCCAGAAATCCAAAATAAGAATAGAATATTAAAGGCTGTAAGAAAAAAAAGACAGATCACCAATAAAGGAAAACCTATCAGAATGACAGCAGATTTCTAACCACGAACAATAAAATTAAGGAGAGCATGGAGTGAAGTATTTCAGATCCTAAAGGAAAATGATTTCCAAACTAGACTGATGTACCCTGAAAAATTATCATTCAAAATCGATGGTGAAATACTATACTTCCATGACAAAGAACAGCTGAAGAACTTCAAGAACACCAAGCCAACCCAGCAAAAAATACTAAAAGACAGTTTAGATACACTTAGGAAAAAAACCCTAAGCAAAGCAGACAATTAAACAGAACAGAAAGATAAATACGAAACAGCAGAAAGATAACATGTCAACAATAAAACAACATATAACAGTTATAACCATTAATGTAAATGGTCTCAATGAACCAATTAAAAGAAACAGACTGGCTGAATGGGTCAAGAAACAAAATCCAACCATATGCTGTCTGCAAGAAACTCATTTAACCCAAAAGGATACTCACAAACAGAAAGTCAAAGGATGGAAAACAATACTTCATGCAACAGGAACCCCCCAAAAAGTTGGCGTAGCTATTTTGTTTTCAGACAAAGTAAACTTCAAATCAATAATGATCAAAAGAGATAAAGAAGGTCACCACATACTGGTTAGGGGAGAACTTCAAGAGGAAGAGATAACTATCTTAAATATATATGCACCAAATTCCAGAGCACCCAGTTATATAAAACAAGGATTAACAGAAATGAAAAACCAAATTAGCCGTAACACAATTATAATAGGAGATCTTAACACACCATTGACACCAAGGGATAGATCAACCAAACAGAAAATCAGCAAAGAAATAACAACCGAATTACACATGTGATCAAGTGGACTTGATAGACACATACCGAGTGTTCCATCCAACAACGTCAGATTACACATTATTCTCAGCAGCACATGGGTCATTCTCTAAAACAGACCATATATTAGCTCACAGAACATATGTAAATAAATGCAAGAGTTGAAATCATCCCTTGCATGTTATCAGATCATAGTGCTATGAAATTAGAACTTAATGATAGAAGATACTGCAAAAATGCCACAAACACATGAAAACTAAATAACACACTATTGAATAATCAGTGGGTCACAGGGAAAATTAAGGAAGAAATTAAACAATACCTAGAAGCAAACAAAAACACAAATACAAACTAAAGAAATTTGGGGATGCATTAAAAGCTGTTCTAAGAGGAAAATTTATTTCACTGAGTTCCCACATCAGGAAAACAAAATGGTTACAAATAAATAACCTGATGTTACACCTCAAACATCTAGAAAAATAAGAGGAAATCAACCCCAAAGCCAAAGGAAGTGAGGAAATCATAAAAATCACAGCAGAAATCAATGCATTAGAGACTAAGAAAACAGTACAAAGAATCAGTGAATCGAAGAGTCGGTTCTTTGAAACAATAAATAAAATTGATAAGCCCCTAGCCAACCTTATTAAAAATGGGAAGAAAAAGCTCAAATTCATGCAATAAGGAATGAAAAAGGTGAAATCACTACAGACTCTATAGAAATACAGAAGATCCTTAACATTTATTTCTACTCTCAAAGGATTGATAACACAGAAGAAATAGACAGATTCCTAGAATCATATGAAATGCCAAAGCTAGGCCAAGAAGATGTAAAACTGCTCAATAACCCAATTCCTATAAATGAAATTGAAAATGTAATTAAGTCCTTACCTCCAAATAAGAGCACATCCCCAGACGGATTCACTGCAGAATTCTACAAGAAATACCAAGGAGACTTAATGCCGACACTCCTCAAACTCTTCAATGAAAGTGAAAGGAAAGCAATCCTTCCTAAGTCATTCCTGGAAGAAAATATTACTGTAGTACCAAAACCTGAGAAAGAACCAACTAAAAAAGAGAACTACAGATGAATCTCCCTAATGAACACAGATGCAAATGTCCTCAATAAAATATTGACAAATAGGATGCAGCAAATCATCAAGAAGATTACACACCAAGTGGGATTCATCCCAGGAATGCAGGGATGGTTCAACATACGTAAATCAATAAATGTAATCCACCATATCAATAAAGCCAAAAGTACGAATCACATGATCATTTCTATAGATGCAGAAAAAGCCTTCAATAAGGTGCAACATTCATTAATGATAAGAACTTTACAGAAAATTGGAATAGATGGTCTTTACCTCAATACAATGAAGGACATTTTTGACAAATCAACAGCCAGCATCATACTAAATGGCCAAAAATAGAGGGCCTTTACTTTAAAATCAGGCACAAGACAAGGATGTCCTTTATCACAACTCCTATTTAACAGAGTACTTGAAATACTAGCCAGAGCAATTAGACAAGAGAGAGAAATAAAAGTGGTAAAAATAGGAAAAGAAGTTAAATCATCATTGTTTGCAGATGACCTGATACTCCACATAGAAGACCCTCTAAACTCCATTGAAAGACACTTAGATATAATAAATAAATTCAGTAATGTAGCTGGATACAATATCAATACTCAGAAATCAATAGAATTCTTATACACTAAAAAATTGGGCGCAGCTTGAGACCATACTCATAAGTGAAATAAATCAATCTCGCATGTGTGAACACCGAATGGTTTCCCTAATATAAGTAATGATTCAAATATATAAAAGTATGTGGTTATCATGATTCCCTATTATGTGGCCTTGAAGCCTTATAAAGTTTTCACTTATTAATTGGAATGACTTTTTTCTGGGCTGCTTGATATTATTGCCTATGATGAAATGAACAGCTATTTTGAAGAAAATAAGTCATCATAATAGCTAGTGCTGATTTACTATCATCTTGTTTTGAAACCCCACCAAAGAGTGGCTCTTCTGTCTCCACTGGTTTTATCATGATGTATATTGGTGGATTTTATTATGTGTGATAGTATAAACATGTCATAGGCAAAGAGATAATATAGAAACCATTGTTCGTTTTCTGTTAGCTCGTTCTAAATACCCTACAATGCTTTCATCCACTTGAATGGTTTTACACTGACTTGATATATTTGAAGCTATAGTATATGAAGTTATATTCAAATAGTTCAAGGAAAAAGACACTATGGTTAGTACTATTAAGTCGGGTTATTTGGTGGTGAAGCACTAGGTTGCTGAAACTGTCATACTTTGATGTGTATTGTTATGTTGTTATGTCCTCTTTTATCTCAAACTCTTCCTTATTCATTAAAAAATATTTAATTATTTTTTATGATTTTTTAATTAAGGGGAAAATTAAAAAATAGCAAGATATAGTAACTTTTTTGATTTCCTATTAACTTGATTTGAAGTCCTGTAATACTTCCACTACCTGTTCCGTTCTGTATGATAGTATCAAGTTTGAGGGTATAGGCACTACTTTGAAGGCAATAAAATTCACTATGATGCCCATTCTGGTTTGACTATTATCTTCTTTGGAAGTCCTGTAATATTTACAAGGTTTAGGTTCTATTGGTCTTGTTCTCTACTGTTTTGTTCAACTTATAATACCTAATGAGATAGACAATTCTTTTTAAGGAAGCAAGAGGCATTATGGTAACCATTGTTGATAACCTTGTATTCTGTTTTTACATCATGTGCTATGTCTATGCTTGGTTTTGACTGACAGCTTTGTTTTGCCATATTTGACTTTATTCTCTTCCAAAAAAAGTAATAAGAACTAAGCAGTAATAAAACCCAAAATGTGTAAATTTTGTTATAAAAAATTAGAGGTAAAAAAGTGCTCTAAAGGATACAACTGCAAGTGTGTTAGGGATGTTTAATAAATGACCATATTAATGTTTTTGGTTGGATCATTGAACACAACTGTTTGTAGTCTCACTGTTTGAATGTCCACTTTGTATGCTTTGATACTGTGACTTGAGCAACTATCTCTAAGATGATAATGTGTAATCTATTAACTGGTGATTTCTGTTTATTGTTTTTGTAGTCCTGTATTACTTGTACCCTTGCACCACTTTGTTTTGTTTTGTTTTTTCTCTTTATCCTTTTAAATAATATTTTTTAAAAAAGAAAGAATTGAAAGGGCTATACAGGGGAAATTATAATACACTGAAAAAAGTAATTATAGATAATCTCAGAAAATGGAAAGACATCCCTTGCTCATGGATCGGAAGAATAAGTATTGTGAAAATGGCCATTCTCCCAAAACTGTTTTACAGATTCAAAGCAAGCCCAATAAAAATACCATCAACATACCTCAGAGATCTCAAGAAATCAATCCTTAAATTCGTTTGGAGTGAGAATAGATCTAGAATAGCAAAGACAGTCCTAAGCAGCAAAGGCAAGGCAGGAGGCATCACAATCCCTGACTTGAAGTTATACTAAAAAGCAACTGTAGTAAAATGAACATGGTACTGGAATCAAATCAGGGCTGAAGATCAGTGGAATAGATTATAAGACACAACCACAACTACAAACACACTCAACCACCTTATCTTTGACAAAGGGGCCAAATATGTTCACTGGAAGAGTGACAGTCTCGTTAATAAACGGGTGGGAAAAACTGGCTCTTTATATGCCGAAAACTAAAACTAGACTTATGCCTGTCACTATGTACTAAATTAAAATCTAAATGGATAAAAACTTGAATTTTAAAACAGAAACACTAAATCTATTGGAAGACAAATTAGGTAACAGCCTTGAACACATAGGTGTAGATAGAGAATTCCTGAACAGGAATCAAACCGCACGGGAAATATTTCCCAGAATCAATAACAGGGATCATGTCTTATTAAAAAGTTTCTGCATGTCAAAAGAAATCTCCAGCACTGTGAAAAGAAAAAAGAAAACCAACAAACTGGGAAAAAACTCTTAGTGAACTGTCCCTCAGACAAAGGACTTCTGTCTAAAACATATAAAGAATTTTTAAAAAATCAGACCCCCAAAGTCAAAAATCCAATCCAAAAATGGGCAACTGAGTTGAATACACAATTCCCAGATGAATAAATATAAATGGCATATAAAGACTGAAAAAAATGTTCATCATCATTAGTCATATTAGAGAAATGCAAATTAAAACCACACAGATTCAATTTCATTCAAGAAGCAATGGCCAGGATCAAGAAAACCACCAATAAATGCTTGAGAGGCTGTGGGGAAAAAGGAACTCTCCTGCACTGTTGATGGGAATGGGGACTGGTGCAACCATTGTGGATGTTAGTCTGGAGATTTCTCAAAAAGCTGGGATTGGAAGTCCAACTTTTTCCATCTATTCCACTTCTAGTCATATACCCAGAAGAACTGAAAACATCATACCACTGTGATATGTGTGCACCCATGTTCATAACAGCATAATTTGTAATATCCCAATCTTGGAAACAACCTCAGTGTCCATCATCTGAGGAATGGATAACAATGTTGTGGTATTTTTATATAATGGAGTACTACTCAGCTATGAAGAATGATCACATTGAGATATTTATAAATAAATGGGCAAAGCTTGAGCCCATACTCATAAGTGAAATTAATCTAACTCACATATTTGAATACCGAATAGATTCACCAGTGTATGAAATGATAAGAATACATTAAAGTATGTGGTAATCATGATTCCTCATTATATTGCTTTGAAGTCTTATAATATTTTCACTCATTAATTGGCAAGATTTTATTCTGGGTTGTTTGATTTTATTGTCTGTGATAGTTTGAACAGCTATTTTGAAGGAAACAAGAAATCATAATAGCTAGTGATGATTCAATATCATCTTATTTTGAAGTCCCATCAAGCTGCTGTTCTCCTGTCTCCATTGGTTTTATCATGTTGTATCTTATTGGATTTTGTTATATGTGATAGGATAAACAAAAATTTTTTATATGCAAAGAGAAAATATAGGAGCCAGTGTTCATTTTCTATTAGCTGGTTCTAAACAACCTGTAATACTTTCATTCTCTTGAATGGTTTCACACTGTCTTGAGATGTTTGATGCTGTAGTATACAAAGTTGTACTCAAA
This sequence comes from Cavia porcellus, assembly GCF_034190915.1. Classification (NCBI taxonomy): domain Eukaryota; kingdom Metazoa; phylum Chordata; class Mammalia; order Rodentia; family Caviidae; genus Cavia; species Cavia porcellus. The sequence goes on along the minus strand of NW_026947486.1, from coordinate 4,560,910 downwards.
TATTTTAAGGAAAGAGACACTGTGGTAACTACTGTTAAGTCAGATTATCTTGTGGTGAAACACTATGTTGCTTAAATTGCTTTGTTCTGACCTGTGTTGTTATGCTGTTATGTCCTCTTTTATCTCTATCTCCCTCTTTTTTCCCTTTTTTAAATTATTTTCTTTTATTATTATTTAATTACGTGAAAAAATAAATAAAAAATAACAGGATATATTATCTATCTTTTTTGATTAGTAACTTTTTTGATTTCCTATTAACTTGACTTGAACCCCTGTATTGCTCTCACCATCTTATTTTGACTGATTTTACTCTATTATGTTTTGTTTGATAGCATCAAGTTTGAGGTTACAGGCAACTACTTTGAAGGCAAAACATTCACAATGATGCTTATTTTGGTTTGACTATTATCTTCTTTTGAAGTCCTGTAAGGTCTCCAGTGTTTTGGTCTTATTGGCTTTGTTCTGTACTGTTTCGTTCAATTTTATTATACCTGATGATAGGCAATTCTTTTTAAGATAGCAAGAGGCCTTATGGTAACCATTGTTGATCACCTTGTATTCTGTTTTTACATCACGTACTATGTCCATCCTTTTGTTTTGACTGACTCATTTTGTTTTGTCACATTTCGTTTTATTCTCTTCAAAAAAAATAATAACTGTGGGAGTAATAAAACCCAAAATGTATAATTGTTATTGTAAAAAAGAGAGGTAAAGAAAGTGCTCTAAAGGATATAACTGCATGTATATTTAAGTGTATAAGATAGATAACCATGTTACTAAGTTTTTCTTGGATCATTGAATAGATCTGTTTGTAGTCTCACTGTTTGAATGTCCACTTGTGTGCTTTAATTTTGTAACATGAAATAGTATTTCTAAGAGGACAATGTGTAATCTATTAATTAGTAATTCTTACTTTTTCTTTTTTTGAAATTCTATATTACTTGTACCCTTTTACTGTTTTGTTTTTTTCTCTTTAAATAAAATTTAAAAAAAAAGAAGTAAGAGAGGGAGTCAGGTAAGTAATTAGAGATGCTCTACCTTTCCCTGTAACAGCAGTGATACCCAAACTGCTAAGCATAGGTATTAGATGTATCAATCTAAATCATTGGACTTGGGTTTTAGTGGTGACAGGCAGGGTCTGCTTTCCCAGGGCAATGTCTATTTGGGTGGCGGGGAGACATGTGCAGATGTCAGTTCAGTTAGTGGCGAGGCACAAGTACGTTGGTGTCCCACAGAGGAAGAAAACAGTTTGACTAGGTAACTAGAATTAGTTGTGAACTTTAAAGTGTTCTTTGACATTTTTATCTTATCTTTCTCTGATGTTCTGGGTACCTGCTAGTATAACACATACCAGGGGCTAGAGACAGGTGTCCCTGGTGTTGTATCTGATTATTGCCTATTGCTTTCTTTTTTCATTGTGGAAATAATCTTTGGTGTCTATTAGTATCCAGAGCACATATCAGTCAAAGGTAGGGAAGAAGAGACAATATGAGAGAGTGGGAGACTGAAGAGAAGTCCTTGGAAGAAAGGGGATATATGGAAAATGATGTCCATTGCAGGACTTTGACCGTCTATTGAGCACTGATGTAGTGACAACTTTGGGAAAGCAGGCATCCTCAGTGAATTAGGCATCTTGAATATCTTAGTAGCTGGCACGATTGTATGAGACCAATAACAGTAGCATATAGGTATGTTGATGGAGAAATAGATGGCCTGGTAATGTAATGGAGGAAAAATTAGGCTGAATGCAAACAGGCACTCGAAATTCCAACAAGTATCAGTGGTTATAGAGCTGCATAGAGGTTTATTTGAGTTCTTATGTGCAGAAATATTAGCAAAATAGGACTGGAGGAGTCAGGCCACATTTCCTGTGTGGAGATTTGCTGTCTTGTCAGTAACAGGGAGAGTTGCTATATATATTTTGTTGAGACATTGGAGCCTTCATTTTATATTGAGGGTAGCATGTTATGTTGGTAAGGATTCAGTTATGGAGAGAGACTGGAATAACTGGTTGCTGTAGACATTGAAATATAGTGCCAATAAACAGACAAATGCAAGTTAATATAGTATTGAAACACTCAGCAAGGAATGAGTTAACTGCAAAATTTTACAAACTAAGAAGTTGCAGGAATGCAACTGTGGAATGCAGTGAAAGGAAGAAGAGTGTTTACCAAGCCAAAGTTCATACAGAAGGAGAAGAAAGGGTCCTAACAAGGGCGAGGTTGAACAGGAGCACAAAAATAATGTTCCATTCCTTAGAAAAAAAGACAATTGAGTTGTAATCCCAGTATAATTGAGAGTAAAATTCACAGGAGAATGCATTTGAAGTGTCTTGTGGAATTCTAGTCACCCTGTGGGAATTTGGGGATATTACTTTTGACTTCCATGATGAGGAGAGTTCAAGAGAATTGTTTCAGGGCACAATTTGGTTCAGAATGGTTAATTCAATGTGGGGTGTCTTGCAGATAATTCATTGAAGTGGTACAGATGAGTCCTGCCCACCTAGGATGTAGGGAATGAACATTTACATGTTTTAATAAAAACAAATTTGTTAGCTAGGTTCTCCTCACAATGGTGACAAACAGAAGGTAGAAAAATATAAACATCATGTTGTATTTCATTTTTAGCTTATTGCAGAACTGGGAGATAATCTCAGAGGGGATTGACCTCCAGGATGGAGTCTGATCCAAACAGAAAAGTACAAGTGGCACAGTAGGACTGAAACCCACAATCTGTCTGGAAGTGGCTCAGATATGAAGGAAAGCAGTTGGGAGGAGGGAAACATAGTCTTTATGAAGCTGAAGTGGTAGTTTAGAGAGATGGTCATTAAAAAGGTTTATAGCTCTATGTTTCTAGATACTTGAGGTCTGTAGAGTGTATGTAGACTCCAATGGATCACAAGAGACTTAAACCACATCTTGATTAATTTATCTAGTAAATTAATTGCTTAATTTAACCAATAATTTTACTAATAACTAATAACCTGATTAATAAATACTTTTATTAACAAGTATCTGACTCAGTTGGGGAGAAGCATCATTCATGGTGGGTACGGAAGGGAGGGGTCATCAGAAAATCCTGAGATGTGATAGCATGGCAGACAGAACATTGGTCATTAAGAACATTAGTTTTAAGAAGTTTCCCAACAGGAAAAGAAAATAAGAGACTCAATGAGATGGGTTAGGAATCAGTAACCTGCATGAAAATTGTCGTGAAAGGATGAGAGAATAATATGCGACTGTGCAGTGGTGAGGAGGAACTTTCCCTGACTTAGGAACCATCCATTTTTGGTGGGACAGTCTTGACATTGCTGTTCTTCAGGAGGGAATAAGCCAGAGTTATATCAGAAAGGGTAAGATATTGAGCCTTAGGGGCTTTGTAGGGGAGGTGTTCTTCCTCTTTAGCAGTTTTATCTGCAAAGGCATTTCTGAGGGTTATGAGCTCTGAAAGTCTCTGGTATCCCCTGCAGTGAAACACTCCTGCCCATGTTGGCAATAGCAACCTGAAGAAGGGCTTTAATGTTTGGAATGTTAATGACTGAAGATCACTGGGAGGTAAGAAATTCCCTTTCTACCCAAATGGCAGCATGACTATGCAATACATGGAATGCATACCTTAAATGTGTATAGACATTAAGGTGTAAGCCCTTAGGTAGTGTGAAAGCGTGAGTCCCACTGGTTATTTTAGCTTGATGAGAAGAGGTGGGTAGAAGGAGGGCAACAGCTTCTAAAATAGAACCCTGAAAGATAATAGCAGATCCTGCCCTGGCAAGAGAGTTGAGAGTAGATTTATATGAACTTCCTTCAATGAACCAGGTATGGTCAGAGTTGGAAAGGAGGAGGGTGGAGATATGTGGGAAAGAGGAAATAGCTAGGTGAGTTAGAGACACAGTTTTGTGGCTTTGGCCCTTTAAGGGAAGGTGACTTAATCAAGTGAGAGGCTACTTTAAAGTCAAGACCTAAAGAAAAAGAGTGACCATGGGAGTTCTTATGAAAAATGCATAGAATTGAAGAAGGTAAGGCATGGTAAAAAATGTGAGAAGTGAAATGAAGACAAGAGTCTTGAAGTAAAGGGTGAGCGGAGGATATCTAGGATGTCAAGGCTGCCACAGAAACAGGACATAGACCATAAAACAGCCTAAGATAATAGGATCAAACTGTCTGTAGAGAAACAGCATAGAACATGGGCTTGGACCCAGAGACAAAACTCCTCTTACTTGCTGTGTTCAGTTGTGCTAAGATCGAAGGGTTGCATGGTGTCTTAGTTTCTTTTTTCATTGCAGAGACAAAATACCCAATATCCAAAATTAAAGGAGCGAAGTTTATTTAGCTCACAATTTGTAGAGGTTCCAGTCTATAATCAACTGGCTCCAAGGCTGGTTGGAACATGGCAGAGGGGCAACAGATCATGGTGGTTGAGAATAGCAAAAGCAACAAGAGAAGGAAATAAAAACCTCTTTGTGTCCCTTATATTGTATTCAGTATATTGGGATTAGAGCAGTGCCAATTCAATCAGTGGACTAATCCAGCAATCACCCACCCTTAATCCCAGCATACTTAATATCAACATTAAACAATGAATTGATCACACACTATAGAATGATCCACTTCCAACATCTCTATTACTTCATGTGGCTTTGAGGGGACACCTAGATGTAAAACATAACAGGTGGGGTCTGGAAGACATAAGGAAGAGGTTATTTTTAGGGTTTCTTATAAGTCTTGTGATCTAAGAGTCCAAGAAAGTCTCCTTTTACATGTTTATGGAGGTGTTTCATGAAAATTTCAAATCTAGAATCTCACAGACAAAAGTATCCCATTGTGCAGAGAAAGGAGAAGAGCTTTTGTTGGTAGTGGAAGTTGAGATCTGGGCAATCAAATGCACATAGTTTGGAGGAATGGTGTGGGTATGTTTGTAGATAATGATGCCAATATATGTGATGGGTAGGGAAGAAATTTAGTCCTTAAAGGGAGAGAAAGGAAGCCCCTTGGAATCTAGATGCTGCAATAGCAAGAAAGGATCCTTACAGAATGACTCATAAGACAGGCTGTAGAGAAGAGGGTCATCTACGTACTGCATAAGGTGAGAGGAGAGTGGATGAAAGGAAAGTAAATCATACTTAAGGGCCTGTTGAAAGTAGTAACGGTTTTGCCAGAAAACCTGATTTAAGATGGTCCAGTTTAACTTCTGGGATTTATGAGTGTCCAGGTTCATTCAGGTGAATGTGAAGAGAGACTGTGAGGAGGAATGTAAGGGAATAAAGAAAAAGGCTTCTTTTAAATCTGGAGCAGAGCCATGCATGGTGGTGCATGCTTGTAATCCCAGCACTTGGGGAAGTTTAGGTAGGAATATCACTGAGACTTCAAGGTCAGTCTAGAATATGTATGAGTTCAAAGCCAATCTGAACTGCATAGCGAGACCTTGTCTCAAAATTAAAAAAAATAAATACAAAATAAAATAAAATAAATGTAGGGCAGAGTAATGAATGTAGATGAAGGAATGGAGAACAAAATGGTGTAGGAATAAGGCATCTCAGAATGTATGGGAAGGACAATCTGATTGATAGTGCAGAGATCTTGTACCACCTTGTAAGAACCATATGCCTTTCAACCAGGAGAAAAGAGGTGTTGTAAGGGGAGCTGACAGGAGCTAAAATGCAGTGTCACAGTAGAAATAATAAGTTGTAGTCCTTTTAAATCTGGGCCAGTAATGGTATACTTTTGGGGCAAGATGAGGGTGGTTATGCTTGTGAAAAATATTAAGTGGTTGTTGTAATGAAAACAGGGATGGGGTAGACATTTCTAGACTCCAGTGTTAAGATGGGAGGAAAGGATGGGAGCCTCAGCTGGGGACAAGGAAGTAGTCATTAGGGTGTCTATAATAATTGGTTGTTTCCTGAGGATGGTAAGAGTAGCTCACACCTTGATTAAGATATTTTGCCTTAAACGGAGAAGAGGATAGGTTGAATTGACTAAAAATGAATGTGCGAAAAGGTGTAGACCAAACTGGCACCAGACTGGGGGAGTTAACAAGAATCAAGAGACTTTACTGTCAAAATCTACAACAGTAATTGGGACTGTCATGATTTATGTCAGTGGCCCCCAGGTCTCATGAGTTTGCATTGTGCATTTTGACTGGTTCATTGCCTAGTGCTTGGATTGATGCTCTCAGTGGTACACCCACAAGGAGGTGGGACCAGGATGTAATGTAATGGCAGGAAGAAGATGTGTCTTGCTCTTTTGCCGGTTTCAGCCTTGCTGTTTGCAGCTGCCATGAACTGCAGTCCTGCCATGCCAGCCTGCCTTGGAGCCAACTGAGTATGGACTGAAACCTCCAAAAACTGTAAGCAATAAACCTTTCCTTTCCCAACTTTGGGCTTCAGGTATTTTGTCTCAGCAACAAGTAAAAAGTAACTAAGACAGCAACCAAGGAGGCTGGTCCTTGGAAGGCAAGGTGGAGTGACAAATGCCCATACTGATTAAAAATGGGATAAATTTACCATTCAGTGTAAGAATTACTTTGAGTTCAGTAACCAGAATATTCTTGGGAGTCTCTGCAGGTTCCAGGCCTCCTCAGTCTTCAGGGAGAAAGTCAAGAAGGTCTGGGAAAGAGTTGGTCTTGGGGTCCTGAAGCCATAGCCCAGAGGTGGCAGAGAGGCTGCCCGTGTTGGGCAATGAGAATTTCAGTGGGGCTTCCACGCATGAGACATGAGTTAGGAAAAATCCCAGGAAACAGACATTCCCTATCACAGTATATCACAAATATATCCATTTGGTATATTTTGAAAAATAACCATGGAGGGACTCCCCTGGTTAGGAAGCCTTTGGATACACTTTTAGCCATGGCTGGGGTTCTGGTCCAACCTGAAGGTTTGTTACAGTAGAAGCTAAAATATGCAGCTCTGAAATGTGTCTTTTTTGAGCACGTTAAACTCTACTAATAAAAAAGTTGAAAGTCAAATTGATAAGCTCCTGTTGTGGGCTCCAAAGTGTAGTCTCAAGTTTCTGTAATTTTTTTTATAAATGTTTGGTGATGATGGGGTAATAAAATGTATCTTTAGGGTAAGTTTTCCTTCTAGTCTTTCTGAAGGGCACCAGCCATTTGAGTCATAAATTGAGTTGCATTTTCAGCCCTGTTCTGAGTGTTTTCCTTTGTTTTTTCAAAATTAACTGCTTTATGGTCTTCCTGTAAAACTCTCTCTCTACTAAGTGTCTTGATTTTGTTTTTCTCCTTGCTGATACAAAATATCTGACACCCAACTTTAAGAAAGGAAAGGTTTATTTAACTTGAAGTTTGTGGAGGTTTCAGAGCAAAATCTGATGACTCCAAGGCAGGGTGGCTCAAGGCCGAGGGCAATACTTCATGGTGGTAGAAGACAGCAAAATCACAAGATCCAAAATGTGAGGAGAGGGTGAAGACTCTGTATCATTTTTTATGTAGGCCACCCATTATAGGGTAAGTGTAACACTCATACCCATAATCCCAGTAATGGACTATAAATCAATCACAAACTCTAGAATTCTATGCACAAGGCCACATGAAGTTTTAGGGAGACATCTAGAAACAAACCATAGAAGTATGAAAACATGAGCTCTTGTTTTGCTGTGTCCTCTGATTCTGCCTGATAGTTCTAGTTTGGGTTTTCTCAGGGGACAACTGCAGTGCCCATTACAAAGTCACTCAAAGAGTGCTTTTCATCCCCATAGGAATGGATTGGGAAGATCACTTATTCCCGTTCTTGTAAAGAAAAATCGGAGCAAAGGGTTGCATTTTAATCAGTCGATGTTAGGCAACATTAATGACTTAGGCAATGAAATTCTTGGGTGAAATGTATGGAGAAAGAGCCCAGATCCTGGCTAATTTGGAAGAAGTCTGTCAAAGAGAAAGGAACATGAACTCTAATTATCCCTCTGCTCCTGCAACCTCCTAGAGTGTGAACTGGAGGACAGAGGGCAGGGTTTTAAAGCCAACTACAATGTAGATTGGGTATGGGGTGAACTAGGATTGGGTTTAGCCTATGGCGGAGGATTAAACAAGATGTTCCAGGTAAATATTAGGAACTCGCACTAGACAGACAGGTGGCCCCCCAGGAGGGAAGGGTGTGGATACAATAGTGGCAAACTCAGGGGAAAGAGGAAAAGCAAGTCCAGCAGGCTCTGAGGGAAGAAGAGGCCTGATTGCAGTGGAGGGAGCTATGTATGAGAAAGGAGAAATGGCTGAAGCAGTAGGAAGTTTTGAGGGCTGAGAGGGGAGAGTAAAATCAGTTGGATTTGTTGGCAGAGAGGAGTTCATGTCTTGTGAAGTGGGTGTAGATAAGAGGGAAAGAAGAGGATTTGCAAGACATCACATGAGGTACTAAAAGTGGAATATTGCAGACTGTAAAGAATACTTTAATACAAGTCAAGGGAATATTACAGAATGAAAAGAATACTTCAATATAAGTACAATTTGATGATTTGCTCTGCCTCCAGAAGTATTACTGTGTAAGTCCCACAAAAGAGAGAATTCAAAAATGCCATTTTCTAGCCAGAAGGAATCATTGTCCATTTTGTACTGTGACTGTATGGTTCTGGAGAATAATATTAGATGTTTGGGTTTCAAATTGGGATAGAGAAGGAGAGATTTCATATGTTTTAAAAGAAAGGCTAAAGAGGAAGAAGGAACTAGATGAAGGGATGTTCCCCATGGATAGAACAGAGAGGTAACTGTCGCAACTCCCATGACATAATGAGAGAGGAAACAGGGTTCCCAAATAGACATCTTCATTTGGGACTCACTTACCCTATAATGGAGCATGGGTAAATAATCATGGCAGTCATCACTACAAATGGTCAATTACCAATGATAGAAACTTCCTGGGAATGGTCCCATGACTAGAACTAGGATTACAGACACAGAAAATGGTAAGTGTTTCTATGTCACAAGGGACATGAGAGAAGAAAGTAGAATTAGCAATGAAATTAGAGAATGAGAATGGAAATGGAGAAGATCTAAAGAGCACAAAAAGGGCAAATAGAGCAAATAACTAGGGTGCAAGGGTCTCCAGTGGTGGTGGAGAAAGCCTTAAAGGAACAAAGTGTAGAAGCTCTAAGAGGGGAGAGATCTTACCCGGTCTTAAGCTGTCAGCATGGCAGGGGCTGCGGAGCTTCCTGTAGCACTTGAACAAGATCTAGGAGCAAATGTGTGGCCTCAGTTGGAAATGGCTTGAGATAGGGTGGAAGACTCTCTAATGTCAGCTCCAACATCCTAGAATTTGAATGACAAAATAAAAAAGACAACACAATAGAAAACATCAGGAGACAGGCACTTCATGAGGAAAAGGTTGGATTTAACTCCTTTTAGGTACAGGAAAGCTGACATTTGGCTGATATCAGCAGGTGATCTGGAGGAGGAAATAAGTTAATATATGTTTGGGGGATGGAGTTTATAACCTCAAGGAATCTGGATGGAATGTGTAGGGTCAACGTTCCAAGGATAGTCGACACAAGTATGTGGACAACTGCTGGACACGTTGGTACCTGGAAGACTGTATGTGTAGTCTTATATTTCTTAATGGCCACCTGTTTGCTCAGGGCAGTGTGATTCTTTCAGTGTATTCCTGTTGTATGTATAAACCAGTATGTTTTATTGTGAAGAATTTTCTTAAGTCAGGCCTGATAAAGTCTATTTTTTTATTCTGACTTGCTTGAGGATGCAATCTCTCACTTACTGAATATTAATTTCAACTTAACTGTGTAAAATACTAGGTAGCTTTTGTGTTCCCTACAGAATTCTAAAACATAGAGAATTAGTCATAAGGTATTTAAATTTATTCGTCATTAATTTGTCTACTGGACTTATATTGTAACATTTTATTTTGTAATTAAGGAATAAAGCAACATGAATAAACTTGCCTTTCAGCCTTCCTTATGATTGCAGTGACACTATTGATTACAATCTACATTATACTGATTTACCAGTAAGTATGTGAAAACATGTAGATCAATCAAAACTGTATATTCTGTTCATTCCTCATAATAAGCCATGATAATATTTTATTTGCAATTAATTAAGGGTTAAAGGGGCAACAAAATATTTTAATAAACAAATAAATCACATTTGTTTAATTTTGGTTAAAATTAACGTTCATCATGAAACAGAAAATTTCTACCAGTGAGTTTCATTAATAAGCACTAATTTTCACTGGTTTGATGATTTAAGAGTATAAAATGTGGTTTGAAAGATGTTATGATCATTCATTCTCATTAGAGATTTTTGCCAGAACTATTTGAAAATGTTGAGATTTGTCATACTCACCTGAAAGAGTGAGAGATACCATGATAAAAAAAAATGTGGCTTTCTGAAGGCAAGGCATATCTATTGCACTCTGGATGAGCTGATCCCTGGTTTCCCCAAATAATGGGAAATCGGCGACATAGTTGAAATTGATGATAGATGAGATTTACACACGATGGCTAACCACTTTTATATTTGACATAAGATTGAAAATAGATGAGATTTACACAAGATGGCTAACCACTTTTATATTTGACATAAGATTGAAAATAGATGAGATTTATACACGATGGCTAACTACTTTTATATTTGACATAAGATAACATAGGATCTGTTTTATTTTTCAACAGGAAAGATAATAGACAATTTGAGTGTCAGTTTTGGTAATCTATCTGGAGTTGTTTTCTGATCTGTACATTTTGTATTTCTGCTAAAACCTGATTCAATTCAAATTATTATAATTTGTGATGGTTTTTTTTAAAAAATTGTGTTTTTATTGTTTATTATTTAGTTTATTGTGTTTTTTATTTGATTTGTTTTTTTCATCTACTAGGACAGTTTGATGAAGAATTAGATAGCAATAGAGATACACAGACATACACAGATAAAGAAAAATAAGACAAATCACTATGGATTTTCTAATATGTTTCAAAAGTAATATTTCTCCCATTTCAACTTAAATCTGTATTTGAGCAAATTCAACAAATGAGATAGAGCAATTCCCCAAAATAGAATTACATTTTTCCCCAATTTGTTGTCATATGACACAATTTTTCACTTAAATTCTCCAGACTACCTTTCAACAATTGGAACTTTTTAATAATCTATTTAATTGTTTTATAAAATGATTTAAATTGCAACTCTGTAAGTTAGCTAGCTGAAATTGATGTGTGCACATTACATATGTAATCTATACAAAATAACAAATAATTTATTTTCTAAAAGAACTTATTGTAAAATATGTTCAGAATCATTGTTAGAGTACTAAAAAATTTTACTGCATATTTTTGTATTTGTTCATGCATTTGTGGGTTTGTTGCAAGACAGTGTCGGGTTATGAAACACTGGTGGAATTGTTCCCCTTTGAACCTCTATCATGTAGTATAAGAGAAATATGGTTTGCTGTCTTTGTGAACCTTCAACCTAACAAATTGCTTTGACTGAAGTGCCTGATTCAATGATGTTTTTCATTTTCTTTTAACTGATTCACTTGTGTGCTTCCTGAAGTTTTGTCACTTTGAGAAGATGATCTTAACTGCAGTTTTAAAATTCACTTATTCAATTAAAATAAAATTATTCCCAAAAAGAGTCCTTGTTTTTGAGTTACCAGTCACATAAATACTGAGGATCCATTATTTTATTTATCAATCAATATAGTGAAAATATTTTGTATGTATTTCTTGTGCCTTTTAATATACATTAATAATTTTTAAAAAGTTATTACCTCAGGATTCTTTTTAAACGTTATAAAAAATAAGAGAATGTAGATATAACAACAGAAGTGTCAAATAAAAAGACATTGGTAACATCTTACAATATATTCATTTTTCCTAAATTTTTCCTCAAAGGAAACTGTGAAGCAGCACTCCACTACCACAAGCTACGTCGCCAATTTCCCATTATTTGGGGAAACCAGGGATCAGCTCATCCAGAGTGCAACAGATATGCCTTGCCTCCGGAAAGCCACATTTTTTTATCATGTTATCTCCTCTTTCAGGTGAGTATCACAATGTAAGTATAGTGCTCCAGTTAGATTTTTTTGTTTTTTGGTACCAGGGAACAGACTCATCACCTTACGCTTTCCAGGCAGGTGCTTAGGCTGCTGAACTAAAGCCCCAGCCCAAGTGTAGTGATGTTAGAACAAACTTTTGGTGAAAGTGATATGAAACCCTTCTTAAAACAGAAACTAGTGAGGCATCTGAAGTAAATAGACAAAAATGTGGAAGCTTCTACAGTCATACTATTTTCAAGATACATAAAGAAATATATTGAACAGAGCAAAATATACCAGATCTTGAAAGCTGGCTACTAGCAGAAATTCTTAAATCACACTGCCTTCATTGAAATATAAATTCTACTGATTGTTAATCTGTGATGTAATATTTTTCCTCCTTAGACACATACATCTGTGTAACTCAGATATGTTTATAGTATTTCCTTATAAACTCATTATAATAATTAAATAGTTAATACTTAAAAGCTTTACAATAGCCTCTGATATATGGCAACTACATTTTCAGCGTTGACTACTTTATGATTTACAAAACATATTGAATGAACAGGGAAATACTTAGATATTGGTAAAACAATATCCTTGTGGAAGAATCAAGAAGAATGGTTAGTGGTATGCAGAAATTCCCTAACCAAGAGCAGACAACTTTAGGATTTGTGTTTAGAAATTTTGCAAATACCATGGAAGTTGATAGATCCATGTATGAGGAAGAGGGATCATATGTCTGGGACTGACTCAGGACATGCATTGTATTGAAAAATTATAACTTATTCTATAAACCTGGATATATTATGGTTCTCATTACAAAATAGGAAGTAAGTAAGAAAATATTTTCTACTTGAACACTTTGACTTTTGATGCCTATAGTTTATAGTATTGGAAATATTTGGTTTGTAGTTGAAATTTAATATCTGTAACTCAAGCAAGAAATCTGAGAGGTATATTATGATTTTGGAGGAATCACTGTGAGAGTCAGGAAAAATAAAGTTTAATTAAGGAAACTGCTTATTAAAATATGGTTTGTAGATACATGAAACATAAGTGTACAGATAAATTTTTTTAAGAAATGAAACACCCATTTTATCAGTATATTTTCATCTACAGAAAATGCGGCTGAATAAATGAAACATGAATACTAGTATGAGAGCTCCATTTTAGTAAAAGAAACACAGAACATAAATCAAACACACTTCAAAATAACTGAGGTTCTTTGTGTTTCTCAAATATTGGCAAAACTACATATAGCTTTACACCAGCCTTATTTAAATGTTGTTTTCTTTCCCATGCACTTTCTCTTTACCAAACACCAGTTCTTCTCTCTTGTCTTACATACTTTTGAATAGTATTCTAATCTTCTCCTGGTATCCTCTTTAAAAACTATCCCAAAAATCTCTTCCTTAACTAACAATATATTTCTTTTTTGTCTACATTTTCTTCTACTTGTAACTGAATGTGCACCAGAAGTAAGAAAATATCTTTGAATGTCCACATTCTTTCAGAGACTGGATGACAAATGAAACACTAATAAGCTCTTTTATTGCAATAGAGAAGAGAAAACAATTTTGAACCACTATCAAAACAATATTTATTTTCCAAATATACATATTATTAATGAGCTTTTAGAAAGAAACATTGGCAGTTTTCAAAAGAAGATAAAGACAATCTAAAGAGAAGTAAGCAATTAAACTTAAAAAGACTTTCAGGAGATGATTGATCAATGATGTAGGTTGACCAATAATATAGAGGTTTCAGAGGTAAAATAGGATAAGTGATTTTTGAAAAATTTCAGTTGTATTTGATAGATTATAAGTTTGTGATGATATTAGTCATTGTTTTTATTAATGGAGCACATAGGAAAGGAGCTGAATTCCAGTAATTGAGATATTTATAGCTATTTCTATTTAGAGGCAGAAATTTTGAATTATTTTCCTAGTAAACTGGGTTATAAAAGACATGAAGTGAATGGTTAATATCACTTGTGATTGTATTGGCAGGGTCAGGGAGATGTAAATAAGAGAAAAAAATTTTTAGATTTGAGTGGTTTGAATTCATGACTATTCTCTTGAGTGCTGGAGTTGAATAACCGTGAAGAAGATAATTATAAATGTGTCAGACAAGATAAGTTCCTTGAAGAAATGATATGATATGGAATTATAAATCACAATGGAAGTATTTTAAGTCATGAGGAAGAATAGTTCCTTCAGTAAGATAGAAATAAGAAGCAGATATAACTGCCAAAATTTAGGGAAGTGTCAGGGAGCTAAGGAAAGGTTCCAATTTTTTTTAAATTTTTATTTATTTATTTATTTTTTGTTAAACTTTTCGAAATCAGGTAATGTTGCTTCCATTGAGAAGGATCAGGCCACTGGCCAATCCTTTCCTAACCTATCCTTAAACATTTCCAAAAGGATGAGGACAGTCTATTTAGAATAAATAATTTGACAAATAGTTAGAATAAATAATTTAACAAATAGTCTGTAATATTTTTCACAGACTATGACTTAAAATTTAGTTTATCAAAGCAGGTCTCATGCCTTCACTCAGGTGGATAGAGCATTAATCAACCCAATTGCTTCACTGTTAGAAACAGGGATGTTTTATTTGTTTTTCTTCTACCCCTTCTTTTCACACAGCTACAACACTGAAAACAAAAAGTTTGAGTTTGGACCCCTGCCCTGTCATCCACATACCTGCTTGTCAGCTCACATGTTAATGCTAATTTCTATTCCCAAGAGAGTGTCAATGTGATCTTTTCCAATATCGCTTTGAAATGATGACTTCAGTTTTATGCAGGTGTCAGAAAAAGGCTCATTTTCATATTAAATAATTTAAATATTTACATTGGCATGAGTTTGGTGCCATGATTTCATTATTTTTCCCAACCGATTGTAAGCTTTGGGAAGGTAGTATAAATTGTATTTTATTTAAGAATGTCTATGTAGCTTATATCATGTCACTAGTGATATTTTAAACGTGTAATAAAATTTCCATGGAATAAGTCAGGAATGATTAAAAGAGATTTTTGTCTATATTTTATGCTTTTGCCTGAAGATATTTAAGTCTTGCTACTTTAGAAAATGTGAACTTTTGTGATCTATGGTGCTTTGTCTAAGGTGACTGCGTTAGGTAATGGAGTCACAGGTTCAAGTTGGCAAAAAGTCTCTTTCTAACTTTGAATTCCAGTTGGTCCTCTTATATCTATCTAGAGTGTTTCTCTCATTCTCTTTTTACTACATCACTATTCCCTTTGCCCAAAGCAAGATGATGACAATCCATAGCAGGAGTGAGTTTATCTTTATTCTGAATATTAGTTGATCTGTATTATTACAAAATACCTGAGGCTGGGTAACTTACAATAAAGAAAGTTTGGTTAGCTCACAGTTTTTGAAGACTGAAAAATTGAAGCTTTCAGCTCCTCATCAGTTTGGCCTCTGCTGAGGGCCTTTTGAACACATCATATCACAGGAGATATATGTGTAAAAGCGAGATGCCACTTTGCAATATCAGAAGACACAGAGCAGAGCAGCACGCTGTTACCAATTTATAGTAACCTAGTTTCACAGGAACTAAATGAGTTCCCAGAAGAACTACATAATCTCATTTGAGGGTAATGCCTGTAATTATCTAATTACTTCCCATGAGCCAACACCTCTTAAATGTTCCACTACTTCACAAAGTTGTTGCACTGAAGACCAAATTTGTAAAACATCAACCCATAAGGAACACATAAAGCAATATTCAAATCAGAGCATTTCTCTTTTGAATTCCTTTCAACAAGGACTTCAATATCACTCTAACTTGTAAACCAGTGCAGGGAAGAGGACAATTGAACACTAATATTTCTGATTAAGAAAATGGAAAACTGACTCATAAGGCATTAAGAAGACACCAGCAATGTCTAACGGAGTTTTAAATAACTTTGATATGTCCCTAGGTTTTCTTTTATTTATTTAGATTTTATCAGTATTTTCCAATACTATTTTCTGTACTTTCACTTGGTTTATTGTTTCTTGGTTTAAAAAAAGGCATGTATCTGAAGACTGTCTAACAAGCTGAAAAGCAGATCAGATAGGGGAACAAGTGAAAGACAGATTACAATTAATTTTTATGCCTAATGCATTGTAAGTCAGTAGGAATATAAACAACTAATTGACACCTTAATGGAAAAACTAGATAGAAGAAGTAGAAAAAAAAATACTCTTCATTTCTTTTTGTTTTATTTTTAAATGTTCAGAGCAGTGTAATTGAACTTTAAAAGTGTAAGTTACTTGGTTCAGAGGCCAGAGGCAGGCCAGAATTAAGTATAGAGTTACTGTCAATGTTATAATAAATTTATATTGTGTACGTTTTTAGTCTTTTCCTGTTTTAAATGAGGAATAACTCAAAATTTAAGGCAAATTGAACACCGAAATAAGTCATAAAATAATTTATAAATTTACAATTATATTTCAGACCTCTGAATTTTTGTATGATAAAAGGGGCTTTGTAAATCATAATCTTTTTATACATGTCCCAAAATCCATGTAGATCAACAAAGAAATTAAATAAAACAGTGCAAATCATGTGTCAGTGGCCTGAACTAAAATAATACTGCAACTTGAGTTGACGTCTAATAGCAAAAGAAATGTTTACGAAAATAATCGAAATTGCATTGGAGCCCAGGCTCAAGGAAGATGCAACCTAAAATAGTTCAAAATCAGGAACATGCGGTATGATAATAGTAGTATAAGAATACAGGTCAATTTACTTTTTAAAATTAAATCCTGATCTGAATGGAAAAAAATCACAGCAAGAATCAGAACACTGGCTACTGAGAGTTCAAAGGAAGGAACCCAAAAATATGTGAACAGAGTTAACAGTCACTGGTAGTCAGTATGGCTAACACAAAAACAGCGCCTTGGAAAATGGAAGACATTCCTGGGCATTTAGAAAGAAAGAAAGAATAAAGCAAGTGGAAGATATTAGTCCTAACAATGAAAAAAGAATGTGAAATTCAAATACATATTTTTTCACTGTGTCAAAAATAAATAAATCTGTGCCTTATTATCCTACTATAGCAATTATATTCTAATTACAGCTAAAAGATTAGAAATAAGAAACTATACATAATTGTAAGATTTTCACATGTTGATATTGTTGACATGCCATTGTGTAAATAATAGTGTAAGTGTAAATAACATCAATATTTTGATTCATAAAAATAAATTCCTGCTGAAATGAAGCAAGGTTCCTTGGTGTGATAGCTAATTGTGATGTCAAGTAAAATACACTGAGAAACACTTAGAAGATTAGTGGAGCAATATTCTGGGTGTGTCTAAATGCTTGACTTGTGAACTAAAAACAGAGAAGAGAAGACCCTCCCTGAATAAAGGAGGCACTAAAAAATAGGCTTGTCATTTGAATGATTTAAAAAGAGAAAGAAAATGGGAGTATTATCTTTTGCTTCTTCAGAGGAGCTCCAGCCTTCTCTGTCATCTTTCTGTATTTATCTCCAGTTCTTCAGACTTTCATCACGGACTCTCCAGCCTTCCATCAGAGACCCTTGGGTTTTCCTATGTGGACATACATCAGATTCTTCAGTGAACTCTCGACTCAGGACTTTTTGACTGGATATTTTAGCCTTTTTATATTCTTCCACCCCTCAATATACAGGAGGCCATAGTAAACATATATGCATTTCTAATTGATGTACTTGCAGATGTGAGAGTAAATAAAAAGAATTCAGCTTTTGTGAATGTGAATCCAATGGATAAAGTTGACTCAAAGTGATTATTAAAGAGACTAAGAATAGCAACGATTAGAAAAATTTTCTATGACTATAAAAAGAAATATTTTTAAAAAGAGGTGAGAGAAATGAGGAAAGCAATAATAATTTTTCTTCCAATTCTCAGCAAAAAGAAATAAAAAAGTGATTTCACAATTAGAAGCTCACTATTTCATAACTCTTGATACTATAACAGGTTGATATAAGAATTAATGGTTGATACAATGTAGCAGGTGCTGTACAGAGAAAAAGGTATTCACAACCAATCCAGTTAATCATTAGTTGCAAATGGAAAACAGAACTTTTCAATGGAGCAGTCATTGTATCAGTGGTCACTTCATTGTCGCTGCATGGGACCTGGGCCCGTGGAAAGTGGCGCGGAGTCACAGCGTGAATAAATCACACTGGAGACCAGGCTGATGGCACCGATCTGACTTTTAAATATGTCTCCTGTCCTCTTATATAGGCAGGGCTGAGACCTGGATGGGGGCAGAGCCTAGATGTGACCTGGAAGGCTGAGGGCGGCTCCTGGGGGCGGGGCCAGAGTGGGGCGGTGTCTGGCAGGACTTTTCAGGGTCTGACACTGCTCAGACCCTCTCCTCTGCTAGAGCCGTCAACTAGACCTCCAGACCTTCACTCCCCATACTTCATAAACACTAATAGTGTTGTGGTCTGATGGAATATATCTATTGATTACCCACATGGAACAAAATGAGCCAAAATGTACATTTTGAAGAAAAAGAAGACTGTTTCAGTATAGTGAATAATAGTGTTATCTTATTTTTAATTCTCTTAACTGAAGTAACAGTGATATGAGTATGCAGGAAAAGATACTATATGGAGTGGTATTATGAAGTATTTAGGGGTGGAATATGGTGTCCTCTGCCTAATTTGAGACTGTTTGATAAAAAACAGGTGTGCTTGTGTGTGTGTGAGTGCACGTGTGTACGTATGTATTTAGATACAGAGAGAGGGAGAGAGAGTCTTTAATACCAGGATAATTGGAATATTAATTTATTATACAGTTCTTGCAGCTCTTTGAAAGTTTTGAAACTTGAAACTTTTCCAAAAAATGCAAAAACTACAATACAAACTAAAAACTTTGATTTCATTAATTCATTATGGCTTGTATTTAGGCATTCCTGATGTCTCACTCACTCATATGTGGGGTATTATGGAGGTGAATGGATATAGGGTGTGTGAATATGGATTAAAATATGTGGTAATTGCATTAGTCCACTAATTCATCTAGCATTTTCTGAGTGTGAGAAAAGGGAAGCCCAAGCTGGGTGTGGGTGGTACGACCTAATAGGTTTATATCCTAGATAAATGAAAAGATAGAAGGCAGATATTTACTTCTTTCCTGACCTGCTATGGACAGTTTTTCCTCTGCCATCTTGCTCTGCCTTGAACCCAGCCAACTGTGAACTGAAACCTCTACAAAATGAAGGCTAAAATAAACTTGTCCTCTTTAACTTATGGATGTCAGATACTTTTTCCCAACAATGAGGAAGTAAGTACAACATGCTTATAGGTTTTTACAAATATACATATATTTATTAAACAATGTGTTTTAAGATTTTCAACTCTTTGAATAATATACTTATAATAAATTATATAGAAAATCTATTTGAAACAAACACTGTACACATAAATACCAAGCATACTGGATGTAATGACTATTCACCCATAGATTTTTGTTATATACAGAGACCGTTGGTTTAAAACAATTATCACCATAGACTTAAGGTCTATTCTGATGTTAGAATTAAACACTTCATATGTATACACAAAATAAGTATACGGAATCATAGTAAACCACAAAAAATAGCCTAGAATAAATTTTTTTTTATTTAAGAGGAAAAAGAGAAAAACACAAAACAAACCAAAGCGGCGTAAGGGTACACGCAATACAGAACTACAAAACAAAACAAAACAAAACAAAACAAAACAAAACAAAACAAAAAAACATAACAGTAAGAAATCACCTGCTAGTAGATTACACACTATCTTCTTGGAAATAGTTCCTCAAATCACAGCATCAAAGAACACAAGGTGGACATTCAAACAGGGAGACTGCAAACAGCTGTGTTCAATGTTCCAAAAACATTGATAAAGTCAGCTATTTAACACCCCCAAACACACTTGCTGTTATATCCGTTAGAGCTCTTTTTCTTTTTTTTTTTCCCTCTCTTTTTTACAACAAAATTTACACATCTTGGATTTTATTACTCCTTAGTGCTTATTGCTTTCTTTGGGGGGGGGAAGAATACAGTCAAATATGGCAAAACAAAGCTGTCAGTCAATACCAAGGATAGACATAGCACATGGTGTAGAACAGAGTACAAGTTTATCAACAATGGTTATCAACGTTGTCCCTTGTTTCCTTAAAAAGAATTGTCTATCTTATTAGATATTATAAAGTTGGACAAAACAGTAGAGAACAAGACCAATAAAACTTAGGCATTGTAAACATTACAGGACTTCCAAAGAAGACAATAGTCAAACCAGAATGGGTATCTTAGTGAATCTTATTGTCTTCAAAGTAGTTGCCTATGTCTTCAAACTTGATACTATCATATAGAATGGAACAGAGTCTAATCAGTCAAAACAAGATCGTGGGAGTACTACAGGACTTCAAAACAAGTTAATAGGAAATCAAAAAGAGTTACTATTTATATATCCTAATTTTTTTGAATTTTTTCTTTAATTAAGACAAACATAAGAAATGACTAAATAATTTTTAGAATAAATTTTTAAGAAAGGTTCACGGTATTTTAAAGGGGATGGTGAAATTAGTGCTAAACAATGTGAATATGCAGTATCTGTTGAAGTCTTGAGAGCTCTTGAGCATGAACATTAAGAAATTACTTTATAATGTTTTACCCATAGTGAAGTAACTCTAGCTTATGAATATTCATACATTATTTCTATTCTGTTTTGTTCTCTGCATATGCAGTCTCATTATGACAGGATAATAAGAGTTTTGCTCCAATTACAATCCCATAAATTATGAAAATGTCATATAACTTTAAAATTAGTATTATGCTTATATATTATAAAATATCATTGTCAGAAAAAATGCATCAGTGTTTGGATTCAAATATCTGGTTTGAAGATATTTGTATCCAGGAAGAAAATATTTTCAATATTTTGTCATTTCATTTTCACTGCTAAAGAAGGTATTTTTTACATTGAAATAAATATCTGTTATTACATTTTGAATTTCACACACCTGACAATTTTTTTTCGGTCTCAGTGAGTGCTCTATTTATAATATTATTAGAAGTACAATTCTTGTAGTATTCATAGTATAAAGATTGTGTATTTATTCTCATCTCTTTCATAAAATATGCTGTTAGGCCAATAGATTGTGTTTACATGCTAGATATTTAATAGCTCCCACCTAACTTATATATAGTTGTGCACCAATAAATACTTGCTTCATTAATGACTGGGTTCTTTCAGTGTTTATTTATGATATGTTCACTACAGAAATGCTTGTTTGCAACAGTAAGCCTAGAAGACTCACATCAAGGTGATACTTAGGAGTATCACAGAGTAAAATGATCTAGACCACAGCAACTCTATAGGGCATTAACATAAGCATTTTCTATATGAATTGTATTTCTCATTGCTGGGACACAATACTCAACACCCACAAACTAAAGGAGGAAAAATCAAATTGTGTTCATGTTTTCAGAGAATTCAGTACATGATTGGCACCAAGGAAGGAACATTAGAACAGAAAGGTATGGTCAGAAAAACCTGCTTAGTTCATGGTAGCTGAGAAGCAAAGAAGATCTTAGCATCATAGAAGAAGGGTGAGGGTTCAGATATAGTACTTAAAGTCTTTTATCGTTGATAAATGCAGACACACCTCAAAATATGATCCACCAAATTCTAGGTGGTCCCAAGTCAATCAAGTTGACACAATCAACCTTTGCTCACAAATACTGTGATGCTAATTATCCCTTTTAAAATATTTCAAAGAAAAAATTTTAATCACAGTACATAAAATTTTTTATCTTCTAATTTTGAAATGCTCCCTATAATATTACACATTGTATAGTAAGGTAGTTTTTGATATGAAAATATGAAATTTTGTGAGGAGTTTCTATTTATTGTAATGGTTTTAGATTGTAAAGCACATTCACTATTGATATGAATAGATATTTAATATTTACCTGGTTTCAAAATTTCATAAGATTATGTACTAAAGATGGGAAAGAAGAAAGAATAGAGACAAAAAACTAGTCCAAAGAGAAAAGAATATATCACACATATTCAAAGGGCTTATAAAGACATATCTATTACATTTTTTGATGGAAGAAAAACTGCTATTCCCCCACCAAATGACCAAGATTTAAGAGTTCGTGTTAAAACTATGAGCTGGCAGATGAACATACTTGGGCACAGAAGCTAGGCTATCAAAGATTGCAAAACAAACTTAACTCAAAATAGTTGCTATCTCTTCCTACAAAACTGCTTTAAAAAATAACCCTCAGTCTGTGAAAGGAGAGCTACTCTGGTGTTTTCTCACCAGTGATCTCTCTCAGTTTGTAATCCCAATAAAATCTATTCATGGTTATGGAGCATGATTCCTTTTCTTTTTCTTCTAACAATTGTATGAAGTAGAAATATCTACCTTCATCTGAAAATGTATTTTATTTCATTTCTTAATATATTTCATTGTGTACTATTTTTAAAATTAAACGATGATTTCTCTATTAGTACTTTGAAGATAGAAATTTTAAATTATTTTCTGGCATTTACTGTATTTTTTATAGTTTTTAAGATTTTATTTTAAAGAGGATAAAATTAAACAGAACAAGACATAAGAAGACAATGTAAGAAGCAGAGATTTCCAAGAAAAACAACAGAAGATCTTCATTATCTGTTATATTGTCTCTTGTTTTCTTCCAAATAGTTGTCCACATCTTCACATACAGTGAATTCATACAAAACTGATCAAAACAGGATGATGAAGGCATTTTAAATCTTTAAGGCCAGTCAATAAAGAAATCAACAATGGCTGTCATAGTGTCATTCTCTTCAAAATAGCTGTCCATGCCTTCACATTTATTCAAATTAAACAAAACAAAATGGACTAAAATCACTCTGAACAAAGAATAATAATATTACTGGATTTCACATAATGAAGCTACGGAGTCAGCACTGGGTAACAGTGTTTCTTTTTCTTCAAAGTAGCTTTTCATTTCATTGTGCATTGTATAATCAGTCCTCATAAACTGTTTAGAAGTTCTATGCATGCAACTATTTAGAAGTTCTATGCATGCATGAGTCTCTACATGTATATCTATCCTTTCTGTATTAGATGGTAAAACAAAATAAAACAAGAAAAAACAAAACAAATTCCTAGAAGACCACAATATGAAAAAGATATATAAAACTGCAATACAAGGTGATCTACAATGGTTACTATGACATTTTTTGTTATTTTCAATAGAATTGTCTATATCACCCGGCATAGTATAATTGAACACAGTGGTACATAACATTATTAACAAAAGCAAAACATTGGAGTACATTACAAGAGTTCAAAAGCAGGTAATGGTCAAACCAGAGTGGGTATCCTAGTAAATCTTGTCATCTTCAGAGTCTTTACCTATACTCTCAGAATAGATACTGTCATTCATAACAGATTCAAATAAAATCAGTCAAGACAAACCAGCTATCTAACAAACCAGATTCAGATAAGATCAGTAATAATAAGACAGTGTAAGTTATACAGGGCTTCAGATTAATTTAATAGGAAATTAAGGATTGTTACCATAGTATATCCTGCTGTGTGTGCCCTCAAATCTAGTGCAAGTAGACAGACTGGAACATAGTATAATCAAACTAAACAGAGCAATGAGAATAATGTGAATTTTAAATCCTGATAAACTATTAAAAATGTTCTCTGCCTTCCTTTTTTAGACAATTCCTCCCCATTCACTTTCATTGTACATTTTGAGTCCCACTAACTACTTTAGTTTTTAGATTGGGGGGCAACCTACTATTTACCTAAGAGATTATGATCATTTTTAGCCCTGGGCTTGATCTTAAGTTGTATTCCTTTACCTACAAAAGCCTCCGGATTTTCCTTTATTGTGGCTCATTATAGCTGAGTAGTTCTCCACTGCACAAAAGTGTCATGTCTTTCCAACCTATCTGCAGGTGCTGGATGAGCTGCCCCTATTTCTCTCTGGTTCCCTGTCATATAGATCATTGTTTTCTCATATTTGACTTTTGGTCCATAAACCCTCTTTCACATTAATTATATTTCTTATACAGAGCATCTCCATGGACCCCATCTACTGATCTACTCTGCCTGTGTTTCTTTTTGTTAGTGTATCAAGGCCATCTTTATTAGAGATTATACCCAAACTTCTCTGCCTCATTTCTGCTATGCTATTTTTCTGCTACTGGTTGTCTACTTTTCTCCTTCATTCTACTATCTGCTCCATTCATTGCGGTCTCTCTGTCACTGTTCCTGGAATCCTGGTGATTTTTTCTCTCTCTCTCTAGAACACCCTTCATTAATTTTTGTAGGGTTGGATTGGTGGTCATGAACTCCCCCAGTTCCTCTTTGTCCTGGAAGCATCTTGTTCCTTCATTAATTTTGAGAGACAGTTTTCCAGGGTACATTAATTTTGTTGGAGGTTGTTTTCTTTCAGGGCTTGGAACACTTCACTCCAACCTCTTCTTGATTGGATGGTTTGTGTTGAGAAGTTTGTCGTGATTTTGATCTGTTTTCCTTTATAGGTGATCTATTTCTTGTCTCTGGTGGCTTTTAATATTCTGTTCTTGTGATGAGTTTCTGGGATCTTTATTATTATATGTTTGGGTGTAGATCTATTTTGGTTGTAGCTGGCTGGAGTTCTATATGCCTCATACATCTATCACTTGCTTTTCCTATGGTTGGGAAGTTTTCCTTAATTATCTCTGTGAATAGCCTTTGTATTTCCTTTGTGTTTAGCCCTAGTTCTTCAGTCACATTTTTTATTCTTAAGTTATAGATCCTCTTGTCATGGTCTAGCCTTTGTATTGTTACTGCTTGTTTCCTTGTTATTTTTAAGAGATCTTTCCCTTTGCGATCACACATCGCAAACCTATCATCCAGTATTGTTAATCTATCTTTAATTTCTTTCAGAAAAATTTGCCAGCTTTTAATAGTTTTTAAATTCCTAGTAATTTCTTTGAATCTGTTTTATGTATCCTAGCTTTTAAAAAATATTCTTCATTGAAGGTTTTCTCTTCCTTCTGTGTTCCTCAATTCTTCTGTCTTCTTGAAAGGTGCTTAGTATTTCTTTTATTAATCTTCCTATATCTTGCTTAACTTGTAATAATATTTCAGTTTTGTGTTCATCTATAATTTCACAAAGATACTTCCTTAGGTCAGCTGATGCCATGTCAGATATTGCATGCTTGCTGCCCTTGATCTCTTCTGTACTTACCTCTCCTGGACTCATATTCTCTGGGTTGCTGGCTGGAGGCTTTTTCTTATTTTTTTTTTCTTGTCATGTTTCTGGTTTCTTCCATATAGCTGTACGGTGGAGGCTCCAGCCCATTTCCATATTGTTTATGGTTTGTCTGAAGTGTGCTGGCTAAGGATTGCTGCACTCTCCAGTTTGCTGTTGATCATTGAAATGCAAGCAAGTGCAGCATAAGCTGGCCCCTCTCTTTTAGCCAGTCAACCAGCAGCAGCCTTCACCACTTTAGTGTGTGCCATGCAGACAAAACTGGTTTGGGACAGCTTCAGGGACAATTTTGTCCTTGGCTATTGGACATTGGCATGACCCACCCCAAGCAGATCCCACCAACCTTCTCTGGGGAGGGAGTGCCCACCTGAAGCCACTGCAGTCTCTTGTTCAGGTCCATCTTGCCCAATGTCATCCAGTTGGTCACCCCTCTCCCATGGGGGGACCAAGTTCCGAGCACTCACCGTGGGTTAGTGCACATCTCCACACCGGCTCTATTCTCTATTAGGCTTGCCAACCCCCAACTTCAGTGCAACTGCGAGTCATACCGGCTCTGGCAAGAGCACCATGTCTGCAAGTCTGACCAGCTCCAGTGAGAGCACCATGACCGTGAATCTGATCAGTTCTGGTGAGAGCACCACAACCTTGAATTGGACTGGCTCCAGTGAGAGCACTGAGACAGTGAGTCTGACCAGCTCTGGTGAGAGCATGTCTGGCTTCTCCTTTGTCTCTGTTATGATTTATATCTAGACGATCCCCAAGCTTCATATGCTCATAAGCAAGGCTTTTGTAAAGAGATTAGATCATAGGTGTGTGATAATCAGCAATGCATTAATCCACTGATGATTTTATAGCTAAATTTAATTTGGAAGTTGAAGACAGGTTGGAGAAGGAAAGTGATTAGGGATGTGGCCTGGAAGTGTCTCTCTCCCTTTTCCCTTGTTTTCTCTCTCTTTCTCTGTTTCCTGACTACTGTTCCATGAGTAAGCATCCTCCACCATGCCCTTCTATCATGTCACAATTCTTTGGAGCCAGTTAACTCTGTACAGAAACTTCTACAAAAAAGTCAAAATTATATTTTCTCCCTAAAACTGTGAGTATCAGTTATTGTGTCTTTGCATCAAAAATGTAAGACAGACTGCTTCTCTACTGCAGAAACTCTCTCTCCTTATTTTCTATTATCTATTTTATTTTGTTACTGATTTATATTCTGGGTTTCTCATATACTAGAAACTATGAAATTTTTAAGTTTGTTTGTCTAATTTATTTTCATTTAGCCTTATGATCTAAAGTGTAATCATTTTTCTTCTCATGACCCAATTTATCCTTCATAATCACAGAGTAGTATTTATTTTGCATACTTACCACACTTTCTTTTTCCACTGTTTGTTGATGAACATATATTCAACTGCCCATATTTATTGAGTATGATTTGTGCTGCTATAAACAAGCCATCTCCGATCCCCAGTACCAAAAAAAAGACCATCATCACTAGTGCATGTATCACTACAATTTGATGCCATTTGAACTCTTGAAGTTATATATGTGGACCTGTCTGATAAACATGTAGAGCAGTAACATACAGGTTTTAAATGGATTTAAAATTCATGCATGTACAGATTATTTTAAATGGATTTAGAATTCATGCATATATACATTATTTATAAATATTATAAACATTACATATTTATAATATATAAATATTTATATATGTAAGTATTTATAATATTATTTATAAATATGTAAATAATGATTTGGTTAAAAGATTATAAAGTGGTTAAATGTTTTTTGATTGACAGGTAATTTTATGGCACTAATTTAGAATGGTAAAAAGACTCATATTGTACTGTACTGAGCCTTGTATTCAGTAGAGACTCAGAAGATACTTAGATTAGAATACCATTCTGTACTTAGATCTCTTTTGTAAGGTGAAAGAAAATTGGAGTGAGATGCCCAATTCTCACCTTTTGAGAGCATCTGAGAGGGTGTCAAAATTTTCTTTAAACCCCTGGTTCCTGGTGGCATTGTTCCCTTCCTACCCCTTGGGAAAGCAGGTATTCCAGGAGGAAATGAACCAAGGTTCTGCCCCATCTTACTCAGAAAGCACACCTCAGTCTCTGGTGTTTTCTCCTGAGAGGATCCTTCTTCTTTCAGAGCCTACTTCTCAAGTTCTTAAAGCCTCACCTGAGAAACCTTCTCATCTGTGCCAATGTCAGGGTGACATCAGAACACTTATCCAGAACTAGGAGATATAGGCAGACTTGGGAGGAGTTACTGGTGATTCTGATGGATATATTAGGGCTTTAAAAATTGATTTCATTGTTTAAACTGGCATAGGATGATGGTATGTTTCTCTCTGCTGAGACTCTGACTCAGGAAGAAACATACAGAGTTCTGGCTTTTGCTGTCAGGGTGGGAAATGCCTGACTTGTGCCTTGGCAGTGTGCACTACAGAAGCTAAGAATACTAAGTGTACATGCTTCCACTGGTGATGAGGCAGGCCCTAGAACCAAGCACCAATGGGACTGGAAGACCTAGTGGGAGAAGAGTCTTGACTCTACTTTCTTTACTGCATTAAGTAGCACTTAAAAGGAGTCATAATAAAGCCTGTTAACTATGATGAGTTGGGTAAGACTTAGCAGGAAAAGAGCCTCTCACAGTGTTTGTTCAGAGACTAACAGATGCCATGTCCAGATTCACCTACATGGATCCTGATAGCCATAAAGGGAAAGTGCTCTTCAGAGTTAAAGAGTTGACATGATCATCTCCCAACACTGGCCACAAAGTTCAGAAGTTGGCAGGGAATCCAGGAAAAGGTCACCTGGATCTAGATGACTTTGTGAGAGAGGCCACTGAAATCTCTATTTTTATAATAGAGAAAGAGTGGTTCAATAGGAAATGAGGTCCTGATATAGGGAATTACTAGCAGGTTTAAAGGGTTGACTAGAAAGGGAATTATATTAAAATAATAATACGTGCCATTTTTATAAGAAACCAGGTGATTGCAAGATAATAATGTCTCTCCAATAAATATTGAAAACTAAAAAGAAAAGGTTAAACCCCCAAGACCATGTCATCACTGTGGCCCCATGAGTGTTCTTGAATTCAGATAAGGCACCCCAATTAAGTTCCCTGGGGCCACTTTACAGGTCCTCCTAACTCCTGTTTTGCCAGTGGAGCCCCAAGCTTATTTGTTATCTGGAGGGAGAAGCCTGATGACTTACTCACGGATATAGATGGCCTGCTTCACTGTTATTCCCTTTATCACTGAACCTTGCTCTATGCACAATTCTGTAGTTCAGCAGGTATTAGGAACTTCAGTAGAAAGATTTTTTTTTCTCCTGACTTATGGTTTGCTCTTGGGGAAGCCTTCATTTACCTCATTCCTTTCTTGTAATGCTGAGACTCTAACCTCCCACTTGAGAAGAAATGTTCTGCCTAAATCCGACTTCTCCTTCTCCAGTGCCCACTAATCTGAAGGGAATATTTTCCCTTCAAAAGCTATAAGCAAATCCTTTAGAGTGGACAGATTGGACACACAGTTGGAAGGGTCTTCAAGGCCACCATGATCCTGATTTACATAAAGGACCCTGTGAAATTTTCTCTCCAAAAGCAATAACCTCTTTTTCAAGAACTGGAGAATGATTAAAGCCCATTCATTCAGGTATTGTTACCACAGGGATACCTGAGTGAAACTGTCAGGCTTTATGAATCCTATCATCAGGATGAGGAAAGCCCCAGATAAATGAAGGTTAGTACAAGATCTTTACCTCAAGGACAAGACAGTGTTGCCCCTCCACCTCCATGATCTCTAATGCCTACACTCTGTTGGCAGATATCCCAGGCTCCACTGGCTGATTTTCAGTACTGGACCTCAAGGTTGCCTTTTACATCATGTTATCACTTGAGAGCCAAAATCTGAATGCATTTGAGCATTCCTTCACAGGAGTGGGATAATTGACATAGAAAGTCCTCCCTCATGGTTTTCATAACAGTTTTCTTTTTTTTTAACCTGACCTTAGCTCAAGATCTCCTAGAATGGGGAGAAACAGGAAGTACCCTTCTACAGCTTATGGATGACATGACGATTTGCAGATAATAAAACAGGAAAATAGAGCATAAAGGCACAGAGTCATTCCTCAATTTCTTAGCAACCTGGGGCTATCATTTCCCATGAAAAAGCCCAAGTCTTCCAGACCCATGTTACTAGCCTGGAATTGCTTATAATACCTCACAAAAGGGCTCTGAGCCCTTAGAGAATTCAGCTTGTATTTACTTCCCATAGCCAAAATCAGAGGTTTCTTGAGAGTCATTGCCTTTTGGAGAATCTGTATTTTAGGATATGCAGAAAAGATATGGGTCTTTTATCAACTTCCTAAAAAGACACAGAAGGCTCAGATGCACTTTCTCACCCATTTTCCAAAGGTCAATTCTGCTGTTCAAGAGTTAAAATATTCTCTGACCAAGGCTCCCCCATTAGGGATCCCCAACAGTATAGATACACTCTCTTTTTAATGGAAAGACAAGGGGTTGCATTGAAGGTCCTCACTCAAATTCTAGAACCCAAGAACCAGCCCTGGTTTGTCAAAGCAAAGAATTGCATCCAGTGGCTAAAGAGTGGCCTGGCTGCCAGAGAACACTGGCTGTTACAAGAATCCTAGTACCTGCAGGGCATAAATACACTCAAGAATGGGCGCTGACTCTACAGTCTCCTCGTGACATTAAAACACTCTTTAAATGGTCCAATCCATCCCTGGGTCTCAGATGCCAAGATTTTAAAATACAAAGTCTTCCTAGTAGAGGGCCCCAATGATAATTTTAAAATCTGTCAAGATCTCAACCCACTCACCTTTCTGCCTGACCCCTGGTAACTAACTAAATATCAACGGGATTGTGCTGATATCATAATTTAGACTCAACAATTGAGAAAAGAGCTATTTGTTCAGCCTCTTAAGGGCTCTGAAGTTACTGATGGCAGCTCCTTTATTCCAGAGGGAGTCAGGTGGGTTTAATATACAATAGTGGGGTACTTGGAGGTACTAACGTGAGGTCACTGTCCTGAGGCACTAGTGCCTAGAAAGCAAACCTCAAGGCCCTTACTCATCTCATCTCAGTTGTTTAACATCAAAAGAGTTACCATCTTTACTGATTCTCAATATGTGTTTCACATAGTGATTGCTAATTGTGTTATTTGTAAGGAATGAGACTTGCTAACCTCAAAAAGGTCTCAAATAAAACATGCTTCAGAAATCTCAAAACTAGGTGAGATAGTACACATACACCTTGAGGTAGCAGCTGTTTGCTAGCCAGAAAAACAGAAAGGAAAACCCTCTTTCCAAAGGAAATAAAAGGGCTTACAATAAGGTCAAAACATCTGCTTCTCGATACCTAGAGTGCCCTCTGTTGTAGTCTACCAGTCTGCTGCTTACCACCCCAACTGCATATTCTGATCAGTACATACAGCATGCCAAAAATCAGGATGGACCCTAAATTATGATGACCAGTGGGTCACTCCGACTGGATAGCTGTGCCTACCTTGCTGCCCCATTCTGGAAGGTATTCAAAAATATCAATGACTCCTGTTATTTGGGATAAAACATACCCTAATTCTCACAAAAAGAGGTTTTTAGGGAAAAGAACTGGATACATTAGTACAGGAGGTAGGTAAGTGTTGTGATATCTGCTTAGAAACAAACCCTCAGAATGCCTAATTGCAATCACTGGGAGCAGAGTACAAGCTGCTTAACCTAGAGAAGATTAACAACTTGATTTTACTCATGTGCCAGTGGGATGAATCAGCCAGTTCAGGTTTCAGTTGATACTCATGTAGGTTGGAAAGATGTCTATTCTTCTAGGTCAAAGAAGGAAAGAGAGGTGGTTACAGTTCTTATTAATGAAATCATTCCTTGGTTTGGGGATCCTCATAACTTCCAGAGTGATAATGGACTTTTCTCTTGTTCTGATCTCAGAGCAAGGCATCTCCAAAGTTCTTAGCATAGACTATTGATTATACAGTATATATAGGATACAATAATCTTGACAGGTAGAACAGGCTAATTGAATACTCAAAGGAACTTGCTTAAACTGGTAAAAGAACATAAGCCCTACTGGAAATAGTTCCTACCTGTAAATTCTATATGGACCAGATTATGCACAGGTTTTAGGATCTGTCTCTCTGTGAGCTCTTATATGGGTGATGCTTCTTCTGAAATATCATCACAATTAAGGAAACCAAAGGAGCCTTGAGACAAGTGAAGTCCTTAGTCAAGTTCTAGAAAATTTTGTTAGCCCTGAGATAAATGAATTGTAGATTTATATCTTCTAGTGAGGCTCTCTTTTCCCCAGGAACCATGGTACTACTAAAGTCACTAGACACACAGGACATGCATGACTAAACTCTGATGGAAGGGCCCCTATACATTCATTCTTTCCAATCCCACTGAAGTTAAAGTGACAGGAGCCAACAGTTGGATTGACCATTCCTGAGAAAAGCTGTAGACCACTTCTGGAGAGTCAGAGTCGCCACTCTCCTACAACTTGAGGTAACATCTAAGCCTCAGTACACCTGTGAAGCTGTAGAAGCCCTCAGACTTCTTTTCAAAAGACAATTAGAAAAACGAGTCCAATGAATTTCTCTCTTTAAAAACTGTAAACACTCACTCACTGTGAGGGCTTAAAATACTCTTTGCTGTGCCAACTTTTATAGACTATTGTTTCTCCTCTTCTAGTGTTTCAGTCTTATTGCCAACTCCATATGGCTGGAATGCTTTTCATTGTCCTAACAAAGACTCTTGTCCCTATCCCACAAGAAGGAACCCATTTATTACAGAGCAACAATTCTTTAATATGGCTGGCTGAGGTAGCAATTTTTCAATACGGCAAACCTAGTCACTGGCCACAGAAAACACTCATTATTGGCTATGATTCTGAGAATCCAGCTTTGTTTCTCAGCATTTAACCCCACAAATCCATTCAGATGAAAATTCAACTGTTTTTCTCACCTACAAATCGTTGAAATTCCCCAAACCTGTATAAGTTCTTAAACAGTTTCCTTCTCCATGGGAATTAAGGGAAATAAATGTCAAAACCTACTTGTGGTAATTACTTCAATGGTGCCCCATAATGCAGAACCTCAGGGGGCTGCTGTTTGTCTCACTCTCATCATGAAAGACTCCCACCTTTATGGTGACCATAATGAGGACAATAATGAGGGCATAATAAGGACTAGCCTAGGAATTATGTTCTTGTTTCCCTCATATTTCCTATCCAACACATCATGGGCTGTGTACTCTCTATAATGGCACAAAAATTCCAATCATGTGTGACAGTCAAGTATGACATGTCTTGGAAACAAAATCTTGCATGGGTATGATCCTATAATGGACTTTGACTTTTTTGACTCAGGGACCACCAAAAACTTTGAGTC
Organism: Cavia porcellus; assembly: GCF_034190915.1. Taxonomy (NCBI): domain Eukaryota; kingdom Metazoa; phylum Chordata; class Mammalia; order Rodentia; family Caviidae; genus Cavia; species Cavia porcellus. The sequence continues at coordinate 4,528,226 of NW_026947486.1, read as the reverse complement.
TTCGTTTGAAAACTGGTCATGAATAAATAAATCAACAAAATTGTAGTGGAGCAGTATTGGGGATAAAGAGAAAGAGGGCAACTATAGATGCATAAGCCAAAAAATAAATAGACCCTACTCCTCTAGAGGATATTTCTTTTTATAGATTTCAGGCAAAAAAGTATCTGGCCCTCGATCCTGCAGAAGGAATTGTGGTCCAAGTGAAGGAAGGCTTAGGGATCTCAGTCCAACCTCTGTAGAAGAAACATATCAATAATCTAATAGAAGGAGGAATTAGCACTGAAGCCCCTGTAACTCTTACTGTGTCCGGAATAACTTCCCTAAATGCTACTCTAAGGTGGATTAACTCATGGAGTGGCCAGAAACTCAGTACAGATAAAAAAAATAATCTCATGTTAACTGTTACCACAGTGCCTTAGTGTCCCCCCTAAGCCCTTTACATCAGTTACTTTTCCTTAAAAAAGAAAAGGTTTCCCTTCCAAGGAAGAGTGGAGATGGGACACTAATTCTGTAAGAATGGGATTGCTGGTCCACACCTGACAGTGTCTCAGATTGTATTCCCTCAACCCTCCTAGCAAGTGGCTTTGTAGCACTTTTTCAGTTCCTGCAACAAAGTTTGAGCTTTGCATTGGCCTTCTCTGAGCACACTGGAGAGAAAGACAAGCATGGTGATTGTGAATCTGGAGACCTCTAGACATCAGACACAGAGGTTTTAACAATAGATAAATATGAAATATTTGGCAGTATTCAAATTTATAAGAAAGTATATTTATCAGTCATAGCTGTAATACAGAGCTTTTATTAGAATTTATGATTTTAAATGGGAAATTTAAACATTTAAAGTGCAATTTAAGGGTTTTTTCATTAGAGAAACTTCTTTAAATATATTATCATTATCCTCTAGAAATACTGTCTTTCTCTGGCTTATCTGAAATCACTCATTTGTGATTCTCTTTATACTTTTTAAATAAATCCTATCTCGTTTATCTTTATTCTCTCCTTTTCCTGTCTACCTTGTTCCAAGCAGTTTCATCCTTCTCCTTCCTCTTTAGCACTGAAGACATTTTTACATGAAATACTTTATACTTCTATATTTTTTTTGGTACTTGGGATCAAACTCATGACCTTGTGCTTGCCAGGAAGGCACTTCTGCTGCTGAGTTAAATCCCCATCCCATGCTACTCTAATTTTAATTAGTATCTTTGCTATAATTCAAGAGGCTTGCTTGCTATTTCATGATATCTAGGTAGATTTCACTGATAAAATAGTATTACACAGACATTTCAAAACCTTGAGATCTCAGCTGAATTATCATCTACCCTATGTGCTGCAACAAAACTGTTATACTGCATTTTTGTTTCTTTGCAGCCTTTCACCATCCTTTTAGTCATCTAAACTCTCAATTTAATATTGTCTTTAAATCATATCAGGAAATCACCTAATTTTTTTGGCTCTACTCCTTTAATATTTCTTGAATATTTATACATACATGTATGAACTCCCATTACTACATTTCATGGATTTATGCTTTCTCATTTAATTAATATTATCATTCCATATGTTAGACATTTAACTTTTTTGCCATATTTTGTATATCACTACCGACTCTTCTAAAACTCAAGTGTTCATAGTTATTATTCCTGTCATAAAATAGCATTGTAAATTACTTAGATCTCACTCATCGCTGTTTCTCTGTGCCTCTTCTCTCCCTTTGTCTCTGTATGTCTCTTTCTGTTTCCATTCATCTTCATCTGTCTCTATCATTCTCTGTCTCTGTCTGTCTGTCTCCATTTCTGTGCCTTTTTCTGTCTCTTTGTCTCTCTGTTTTTCTGTTTCTCTGAGCTAGGAGTCAAACCTGGGCCCACACAAGCACTAGGCACATGCTATGTCACTGAGGTATGGCCTCTGCTCTATAATGCAACTGTTCGGTATAATTCGCAAGGCTGTTTGCTATCTCTATGGCCTTACCTGTGCAGTTTGATTATTTTACTAGTGTATTCCGACTTCTTTTCATTTTCTAGAATATGCTGATTAAGTGAAAATACAAATATTAGTCTTTTGGTTAGTTGCTAGTGCTGCAAGACAAAATTCAGATATCATTCAGCTTGAGGTATCATTGACTTCTACTTCTATGGAATGTTTCTTTTATGTCATTCAATTATACCCAGTCACTGAATTTATTTCAGAGCATCCATCGCATGGAACATCATCATAAGCTCATTCATCTACATTGTTTAGAACTCAGCTTCATGCATTTCTTAAATTTCAACCTATTTGCAAGTACTAGTATCACCCATTCTAGTATATGCATGGGCTAGTATATGCATGTTTAATACATATAGTAGTAATTTTGAAAAGTTTTGGCTGACAATATAATGTAATAGACAAGAAATGCTATACAAATACATTAAGTGAGAAATATCTAGGCTGGAATTGATCAAATCCCAGTACAGTAGGTAAGCATATTAAATTGATTTTTCTTTGAGAAATAAAGTTTGAAAAATCAGTGTGTATGCTGACATCAGCCAAAGAACTTTTTGCCTTGCCTCCCATTGTCAACTAGTCAGATGTTTGGTTCATTCTAGAAGATTCATCTTTCACACTGATAGAGCATTTCTGAGTGTGATTGCTACCCCTATCTAGACTACCTATATAATTCAGCCACTCTCTTTTATCTCTAATACACTCCCTACTCGAAGAGCCTTGTTTGGAACTCTCACCTTCTTACATCTGTTTTCGCACATATTTTGTTACATTTGTGTAATATTCAGCTATTCTTTTCCAATACAATGTCGTCCAACTGTCTTTCATAAACTTTCCTAATATTGTCTAAAAATTATTTTCTTTTGAACTTTTTATTAATGCATAGTAATTGTGTAATATAATGGGTTACCTTTTCACATATTTTTACTTGCATATAACACACAAGGATGATTTTTTATCCCTCATTAGCTACTTTATACTCCCCCTTTCTCTTTGTTACCTACATTTTTCTGAATAGCTTGTCTTCCACTTTCATGTCTTCACTCTTTCTTTAGATTACACATATCAAGGAAAATATTTGTGTTTTCTTATCATTCCTCAGATCCATGAGGTTTTGTTCATTTTCTTCTGTTTAATGCTTTTTGTTTGCATTAGATAAATTCTATTGAGCTATCTTCAAGTTCATCATTTCTGTTCTGTGTCATCGCCACTCTTGTACTGGCCCCATTTTTGTGAGTTTTTATGTCTTAAATTCTACACTTTACATCTTATTTTTTATAACTTCTGTTTCTTAAGTGTAATTTTCCATTTTCACTGGTATCAGGGAATGTTAAATTTTTTGAATTATTTTCTGTTATGAAGAAATTAAATCCTTGTCAGATAAAATTCTGTCATCTGATTTGTCTTGCAATTTTAGTCATTTGTTTGTAATCTCTCATTGAAATTGTGATGAGTTCAGTTCTTCCTATGATGTGTGATACTTGTTCATATTTTTTAACAATTTTATGTATGTTATGAAAGTGTGGGTCTCATTTGAAGTTTTGAAATGCTTCATTTTTCAGGCTCTCTTGCTAATGCTGCCAACTTGTCCAAGGTCTTTGAGTGGGGAACCAGAATTTCTAGTCCAGATTGGGAAAAAAAACACTTTTCAGAATGCTTTTGTGGTGGAATCACATTTGTTGGTACTGTACTCTTGACTATCTGATATGAATGCATTGAAAAAGAATGTCTTAGGTCCACTGGAAAAAGAGAGTATTTTTTTTTCTGGTCACATATTATGAACAGGATACACAGTGTTCCTTTTTGCTTCTTTAATGGTCAGATGTTGTAGAATTCCCATTTTATATGGTGACAAAGCTGCCTATCTAAGAAACTTTCTCTTCCTGAGATGAGACTTAGGAAATGTAAGGACTGAGCTACCTTTTGTTTTGTGTAAGAAGAGAGTGTTTTATGCCATGCTGTTATACTGTTCACTCATTTTGAGATTCCCTAATTTGTCTTCTTCATTTCAGCATTCAAAGTTATACTACTTAGCGAGAATCAGAGATAAAGATAAGAAATGTCTTATACTGACTAGAAGTCCTCTCATATCTTCTGAGTACAGCTGATAACAGTAAGTTCACTCTGAATATTCTCCTTTTTAAAATATCAACTGTTCTGTGCATTGAAATCTAAAGGTGGGAATGACATTCCATAATGTCCATAGCTCTCTCAATAATAAATAAAAGGGGCTATTACAAAGAAGATTTGTGGTCATCTTAGAAACCATCTACCACAGAAGGCAGAAATAAAGGTACTAGAGAATTAATAATGCATTTATGATTTGGATGGTAGGAACTTACTGTGATCAAAAGAAAGCTAACTATTTGTTCCAATCATTCTATTCTCATTAAATAAAATAAAAATTTTATCAGAAATAATAACAATCAAAAATATTTTTAAATGTTCATAAACCACAGGAATTTTGAAACTCACATGTATTGATTCAGTTTTGGCCAGGGAAATATCTTCGATGTGGAAAAATATGCTAACTCTAATATATATTAAAAGACTACCTTAATCTCCATTTATGTTTTATAATTCGGTATAATTTACTGTTGCTGCTAGAAATTCACATAGAAAATAAAAATGTGATCATTGTCACTTTATATTCTTAGAAAAATTTTATATTTCATGTATCTGTATTCATATAGAATGGGCATGACTTAAAATTATGACTACTGTTTTAATTATAATACTGAATATACTTGTTTAAATGAGGAATGCTCAATATTATCCCCTGAATCACTTGATAGTCAACTTTATAAAATGATTTTAAAAGGCTAAGATTTCTGACTAATTTACAATCAGAACATATATCCTTCATTATTTTTTAGAAATGAAACATTATTTACAATTTTACTTCAAATATTTGTTGCCTTAAGTATATAATCGTTGAGCTATAATTAAATAAGCTAGCCTTAGTTTTGAAATCAGGTTTTGTTTTTAAAAATTTCAAATAACAAATTAAGAGTCTACAAGTAGCAATTGGTTACTTTGCTAAATGCATAAAAGTTGAAGGGTCATATATATGCAGGTGGGTGGTTGATGCCTGTTGCCATAGCTAGTTGGGAGTATGAGAAAGTTCATATCACATGCTCAAGGAAAACCTGAACAACATAGTGAAAACCCATCTCAAAAGCAATAAAGAAAAAAAAAAGGAGAGAAACATAAAAATAAAACAATCAAATAATTAACCATAAGATACTTCATAAGAGACACTGACTGGTCCAAACATATCTATGAATAAAATTAATTTTTAAAATATTGTTGAAACATGAAGTGAAAATTTAGTATCTACTGTTTTTGCTTTTTTAGCTGTTTAAAATTATAATAAATCTAAATGTGACAGATTTCAAAGAAAAAGTACTTAAGGTCTAAATTCTTGTCAACTTTTTGTCACTTCTAAAGATTAAGTTTACTTGTTATCATTCAGAGTAGAGGAAAAGACAATACAGAAGTGATGGTCAAAGGACTAAGTCATAAAGCACAATGAATGGCACCGAGAAGAGGCAAAAGAATGAACTGACTGGTTCTGAGTCTTGACATTATTTCTTCTGCCAAATGGATTTTTCAAATCCATAGTGCATCTTTCTCTACCCTCCTTTGTAATTTCAGGAGGCTGGACTGCATGAGATTTATTAAGTAGTCTTCATTGCCTTCAAGTTTTCAAAAGATTGAATCTGGCTAATGGAAATTAGTAGTTTAGATCTTGAATGCTACCAAAGGACCATAAATTGAGGGCTTGGTCACCAAACTCAGGATCTGCCATGGAAGAAACTATAGTTACCCTGCATTCAAGTATTCATGGATTGACAAACACCCACCCAAACTGTTTATTTCTTTGCTTCTTTTAAATGTACAACATTTCTTTGATATGCATTCCCACCATAATGTACTCTAATATCACCAATCCAGCAGGAGCCAGGCATCCGCTGATTGAAACCATGAGACTAATGTGATCATATTTCAAGGGCTTTCCTTTAAAAGATGAGAGCACTGGGGTATCCTGTGCTGATAAGGCTGGCTAAGAAATTATTTCTCCATAATTCATTTCCCCATGTTTAGCCATCAAAGCCTCCTGCACACATGGTTAAAGTGAGTTTTGCATCTCTTCCTGGCACCAACAGACCTTGACACTGTTCACTTTATGATGATTTTACAGGCAAGGAAAATGCAAGAATTATAGCTTACTTGGGCAGGCAAGCTTGGGAAGCCAGGTGCTATGTGGTAAGGTCAGAGTCCCTGCAGCAGCCCCTGAGCAGTTCAGATACTGTGAGGATAATACCAAATCTTAGAAAGCCCAGGGATGTATAGATGACTTAGACATGGATTGCTTTTTTGGGGGGAGCTTCCACAAGTGACCACAGATAGCCTAAGACTGAGTATGTGAGTTGTAGGGTGTAAGGTCATAATAGTGGAGATATTCCTTTAGAGATCATATCATGCCATTGTATGTTCATGAATTTAATTTTTGCTGTTAAATATCAGTCATGCTTTTGTTGGATTCTTCTTTCTTATTTTTCTATTCTTCCCTTTCAGAATGGCAGTGCTCATCCTGTGACATTATATCTTATAGGTATGTAACTTACTTAAATTTTACAAAGGATCACACAGACTTCACTTTGCATATCAGAGGAGACAATGTGCTTATATTTTTGAGCAATGTTAGAAAAGTTATGAATTCAGGGACTCTTTCAGCTAGACTACCTTCATTTGCATTATGATTTAGACATGACCCTTTACAAGCTAGGGATGAATGTTGTAGTGATTCTTGAATGTCCTCCAAAAACTCATGTGTTGCAGCTTGCTTTAGGGTTTAGATCTAAGTATCCCCCAGCAGTCTCTTGTATTCCGAAGTGGGCTTTTGAAAGGTGACTTTATCATGAGGTTATTATTCTCATCAGTGGATTCATCCATTGATGATTTCAGTAAATCATGTGTTGTTAGGAAGTTGGGAGTCCTTGGAGGTTATTTATTGCAATTATCAGTTGGAGATGCTTCCTTGTCTTTTGGGTACTCCTTTTGCTTTCTCTCCTTCCTGGCTGCCATTGCATGAAGCTTTCTTCTACTATGAATTTTTGCCATGTCATTTCTTCCTTGGAGCCAACCCACCATTGATTGATTGAGTCCCTGGAAAACAATGAGCCAAAATAAACACTCTTTCTTTAAGTTGCAGGTGTCTGGTTTTCTACATCATCAACAGGACTGCTAGTAAAGTTTGATCTCTAACCTATTAGGTGAGGCACAGTGGGTGAAATTTGTTATTGGAGATATTTCCTTAAAGAAGTTTCATGTTTCCAGTCCCTTTCTTTCTTTGGTTCCCAGTCACTATCAGGTGAGTAGCTTTAATACGTTCCATATGATTATGAGCCTAATGATACACTTGTTTCATTAATATGTTCAAACCTTACAATCCTGCTATGCTCTAGTCTTCTTAAAGTGATAGGGCCCACTGGCAATGGGCAGAGTATGCTAAATATTTCATGAAATCAAGAGTTTCCATAACCAGTTTAACTGGTAAATCTCTATTTAAGTTCAGTAATCTGCTATAATGTGGAATTGTTATTGACAGTCAACTAACACACGTTTTATAAAATGTCATTTTATTGTGAGACAGAAACTGGAGTAATATTTTTAAACAAATTATTCAGTTTAGGTTTTACTCTGTATATAAGCATCAGTTCAAATTAGACATAAAGCAGGACTATTGTTTTTTTCATTACTGTAAATTGATATTGCTGAGAGTTCACATCTTAATAGCTTTCCCTGTCATCATAAACTATTAATTCTCTGTGAAGAATAGGACATATAAAATTGTCCAACATTCATGATGTTCAATGCAATATTCATGCAGACACACTAGTATGCAGATGTTTCCACCTTCACTGTATTCTGTAAAGCAAACACTACAGTACTGCACAGCTTCTATTTTGCCAAATATTCTTACTGGCAAGTTGTCATTCTGTTGTTTTGTAAGTCTGGTGGGTGGGCGAAAAATACTTTCTTCTATAAAGAATGGATCACCTAAGAGTAGCCCTCTTTCACTTTCATTAGATATTTCTGAGTATGAACGTTGACTTTCTTGTCAGAGCTATGATTATGAGCCTAATGATACACTTGTTTCATTAATATGTTCAAACATCACTGAGGCAATTTCTGGATGTTGATTACGAGAATCGAGCCTTAATGTAGGGTTGATACTCAAGCAATAATGTAGTTGAATCTTGGGATATAAATATGTGTTGCATCACAAAGCAGTTTAAACGTAGGATTTAAATTAGAACCATTTCTTCCAGTCTGTGATTCTGCCCTTTGCATGTTTTAACTTAGGACTAAGCAACTACACTATAAATAGCTGTCAGTGTTCATAAGGTTACTGGATTCACCAAATCCTGTCAACCTTGGCTCTAATATTCTTCTAGGAGTTCCAATAATACTTGTGTCATTTATTCTAGTACTTGAATTTCTGAAAGAAAGCATTCCGAGGGTTCTGTCTGACATCTTATAGGATACTTTCTAGACTGGCATTACTGTACACTGTCTTGGGTATGAATGGAATTATAGTATCCATGTCATCACTTGGAGAATATTCTTCAGGAGAAATTGTTATTTGAAGAATGAGAATGATGAATGTGCATCTTGCTTGCAATTTCCCAAGTTCTCTATTTGTTGTTCTCTTGTAAAATGGCTGCTTAGTCCAGAAGCTACAAAATTATATCTACTTTATAGCACAGGTCTAGTTGTTTGTTGTCTCAATATTCCACATGTCTCATTTCTAGAAAATATCTCAATCTCACTTACTGACAACTTGTCAAAAGCCTCAGGTGATATAGTATGATATCTCATTATTAGTTTAATAGTTATATTTGGATGCGAACTACTTTTTATCTCTTTGTATAGCTCTGTGATTTCTTTGTCTCTTGCGTCTTGACCTTCTTTGCATTCTTGTAGTTTGTTCGTCCATTAGTGCTTCAGTTGTACTTTCTTGTGGTATAGTTAAAGTTGCAAATGTTAACTCAGACAGTGAATTTTCGATATGTTCTCTAAGTTATCTTGAAAATGATAAAATGCTCATGCTCCGAATTTGATCTCCTGGAATAACTACTGCTTCAGTTACTCTGATACCCAAATGTCCAAAATGGATTATCTCTTTGTTCACTTTCTGTCCTATATTCAATTTGCTCAAAACAAGTAAGCTCCACTGTTCACAATAGTGATCTGCAGACACTTGTGCATCTGTCACCATGAAAAAGGAGGGCATCATAAAAAAACTAAAAAACATTTAAAATATTACAGAATAACACTTTGTATGTTTTCCCCCCAAAAGTTAGAAAAGAATGAATTCTTAAAGATTGAAGTTTTTAGCACATTTTACATTTACACAGTTAACACTTTGTAAAGAACATTTCTAGGTTTATAAGTGAAGGAAGACCAGTTTAAATTCCATTGGGAAAAATGAACTAATCCTTGATAGATTTATAGATTTCAAACAGAGAATCTGAAAAATGTCTATTTTCAATATTTTGTCATGGACAGAGTATCACATATCAATGGGCAGGATATGTCTACAGATATTTCTTTCAGTACACTGTCAAATACTAATCCAATTAAACAAGGTAGCCACAAAGTATGTCTGCTAATATTTTCCTTCAAATTTCTGTATATTATTGTCTAATCTTCATTAGTCTCCAGCAATGCTTCTTCTAAGTTCTTGACTGCTTGCTTTGATAATACACAGGATTTCTTTACAATGCAAATGTCTCATAAATACTGGAAAAATTAAACAATATTTCTGTGTTTCAAATGATTTAAACAGGATTCCAACAGGGCTGATGAGAGTAGGTGCATTGGAGATAAAAAGAGAAGAGTCACAAATATAAAAATATAAATATTCAGAAATAGGGGAAGAAATCATACTCAGAAATGGAAAATATTCTAGATGAAACCAAATTATCTGGATTTTTGAAAAAAAAAGAAATCAGAGATGTCATTGGCTAGTACCTCTCTTGGAACCCTTTATAGAGGAAACACATTATGTTGGGGAAAAATGAGGGAAGGAGATAGCACTTTAAAGGACAGATTCCTAGGATAAACTCCCCACATACTCTCTTTCCCATCTGGAAGAGGAAATCCAGCGCAGGGGTAAATTGTGGTTGGGACTCCAGGGAAATAATAAACTTTAAGTTGAGAATAAGAGACACCAACTTTCAAATAGGCAGCTCCCTTACAGCCTCTCAAACTCTGGGGAACACTGTTTCATGCTGGCTGCTTATCCATTGTCCAACACCCTGCATCCATTGAGAGAAGACTTCTATCCTAGGCAGAAAGTGACTGAACACTGTGAACTGTGGATTGTATCAAGCCTGCAGGCAGGTAATTATGGATCACATCACTAGAGACACTAGGTAGTAGAGAGATTGAATACAGCCAGTCCATAACAGGTGCTTTCTTGTTATTTCACCAACCACTGGAGATCTGAGTCAGTGGGAAATCTTAATCTACTGCCTATTGTCCTTCACAGGCAAAGTAGGCTCTCTGCTAAACCCAGAACTACATCAAGTTCTATGGATTTGAAAGTAGAGTTCTTCAGTCTGGGATGGATGAGAATCTAAATGCAAAGGAACAAAAGTGATTGACTGGAGCTGAGGTAGACTATGCAGATAGTTCCCAGAATAACACGGACACAAACATGAGATTTTCCCAGAAGCAAAGGGAATCAGACTCAGTGCACATTAGCAAAAGTTGAAGTGATTGGATCTTGGGACAGAGACAAAGGTCTGAAGTTAACTATGTCCAAAACACTACTTGTGTTCTAGAGGTTGATCCAGGTAGAGAGAGAGCTCTTACCGCTCTCAGGCAGGTAGTCAAGCAGACCAAAGACAAGGGAAAAACTGACGTGGCTTCTTTCAGATGGGCTGTGACTGTAGCAGGAAGGAAATACTGTCAATATTCTAGCTATTATAGAGTACTTGGAGGGGTGTTTTCTTGCTTCTGCATCTGTTAGGATTCTCTCTGGTTTTTTCCCCTGGGTCATTGCTTTTAAATACTTTTTAAAAATTTTCCCTTTATTCTCTGCTCTTTTTATCATTCTTCTCTTTTCCTTTATGACATACTTTATTTCCTCCCTATTCTAAACTCTTTTCTTTTACTTATTTTACATACTACTTCTATTTTCCCTCGCATGATTTTTATCTTTAATATGACATACATATCACACAGGTACCTGTATATGTACAAAAGAGAATAAAAACTGTCTTATTTATATTTTGGTTTCTCATATAAGTGAAACCAGGCAATACTTATACTTGTGTGTCTGATTTATTTCATTTAACATAATGGTTTCAGCATGCATCCATTTCCTTACAAATGACTAAAATTTATTATTTATGACAAAGTAGTGGTCCATTGTGTATAATTAGCACATTTTTATCCACTTATCTTTTCACATATAAAGGATATTTCCAAAACTTAACTATGAAAAATTTTGCTGCTATAAATATGATAATGCATTGCAGTATGATGTGTTGACCTCTTTCAGGAAGATTGCTACAAGGAGAATAGTGGCTTCAAATGGGAATTCTTTCTGTTTTGAGAAACTGTCATTGTGTTCTCCATAGTAGTTGTACTGGTTTACATTCTCAACAGCAATTAAGAAGGGTTCCATTTTTGCCCCTGCAGCCTTGAGCAAAATAAAGAATAGATATAAGGAAGCAGGGGAATTTTTTTTAAAAAATGGTAAGGGAAGAAAGAGATGGAGGAGGGGAGAAAAGAAAGGGAAAGTGATTACATACACAATGGAAGAAACAAATGGAAATATAGCTTCTTTAAATGAGAAGGGGATACAGAATTGGAGTGAACAGAGAGGGATGGTAGAGGAATGGAACAAAAAATATTTAAAATATGCTATGTACATGCACAGATTTTCCAAGATAAATGTAACCACTATATACTGCAAACATGTACCTATTAAAATACATAATAAGTATCAAAAAAATGAAAAGTAGATCTTTGTAATCATTTTGAGATAAACCTTAACATGATTCAAGGGATTCAAGAAACATTCATCAAAAATATATCAACAAATTTCAAATACCTCAAAAATTTCTCCAGTCTGTACTCATTCATCCTTCCCTTGCATCCTACCCTCAAACTTCATAAATATTTCTAAAACTTCTTCAGTGCTAAACCTTTTCTCCATCTGAAACATACCTCCAACAAGGTCTGAACTTCTATTTATATTTTATCTGTTAAAATTTAGTTCACCTCCATATTCTCCTGAATTATTCCCTTCTATTTCCCCTTCTTCTTTCCTTCTCTTTTCCTAGACTAACCCGCAAAAACTGTACAGTATAGTCAATATGAGGCACTGATGAGAGGGCAAGTGTGTAAAAGTAAATTTTAATGTTTACTATTGATATATTGTTGCATCTTTGTTGTTGTTATAAAAAGCATCAATTCTCTCCCTACAGCACAGTGACTGGGATTATTCCAGCTACACTGAGTAGGGGAAAATGATAAACACACTTCTTGATAAATGAAGCTAAGAGCACATTATTGGAAAACAATCTAAACCTGTTAGTAGTTTTTGTGATTAGTTTTGTTTTAATCTCTGCAATCATTTTAAATCACGACTACAAATGGTGCTATTTAAACAAATTATTTTCAGTCCATTTGTCCTCAAATCCTCAACTCTTAGTATATACACAGAAAAATATTAATGACAGGAGAAACCAAGCCAACAAAATTCTTCCAAAGGCTTCCAAATCTCCCTAACCAAATCCAAGGAACACAAATTGAGAAGAATTCAAACATCAAATATCTGAGTTGCATGAAATGATTAAAAAATTTTAAAAAGGAAACTGAAAGGTAACATTAACACAAAGTATAGTGGAACTAACAGGTGGACCAATGTCATTTTAGAAAAAAAAATGAAAACTTAGAAGATCTGAACAAAACGAATCAAAACATGACTTCTTAATTTGTTAATTAACTAAAGATATACATTTCATGAAAATGTGCCAAACAGAAATGTTGAATGCAAACATGTGAGGAGAAAGTATAAAACCTCAAGGATAGAATAGAAACACAGGATGATGTAATCAGAAATACATTAAAATGACAACAAAGCAAAGAAAATAAAACCAATAAATATTAGATGACACTAGGAAGGTGAACCTAAGGACATTTGGAGTTAGAAAGAAATGAGAGGACATCATAAATGAAGTGAAACATGATTTTGCATTATGTGCTACTATATTTTTTGGTGGGAGGCTTGCAAGTAACAAATCAGCAATATTCAGTTTTTCCTGCTAATTGAATACTGCTTATTAACTCATTCCTTGCAGATAGCCCAGGATTCCAGCCTCATAAGTTTTTGTACCTCATGTATCTATCTCCAGTATTCTTAGTTTTGTTCTTGAGACCCTAAGATAGCTAAGATTTTGCTAAAGCATCCTGAAACTTCTAAGGCTTCTGGCAACTTAACCACAAGAAGTTTAAGGCACTCTAGCAGAAAGTTAAACTTCTGTATAGTATTTTTATTAAATTAAATTAACACAGTAATATATACAGTAATTTTTAAAAAATGACATAACTGTGGAAGACATAGCATATTTAGGGTTTAAACTATAAGCATAGGCATTTATAAGCATTCTTCAGATCACATCAGAAATTCACTCTTTTTCATACTTTATGAGTGGTCTAGTAATGTAACTTCAACGAATTTCTGGGGTTAACTGTATTTGTGAACAAGAATTTAAAAAACTTCTATGTATTCAATAGCATCAAGAAAAATAAAACACTTATGAATCAATCTAATACAAGAAGCAGTAGACCTATACATTTAAAACTGCAGTACTCTAAAAAAGGAGATCAAAGTGGACATCAGAAAATTGAAATATTGACTGTTCTTGGGTACTCAGAACCAATATAGAGGAAAAAGCTTTACTTCCAAAACTGTTAAAAAGACTTAATGTAATCACAATGCAAAGACCAATATCATTCCTCATGGACTAGAGAAAATAATCCTAAAATTCACTTGGGACAACAAGAGACCTAGAACAGCAAAAATAATTCTGAGCAATAAAGGCAAGGCAGGGGTATCACAATCCCTGATTTGAAGTTGTACTACAAAATTACCAGCATCAAAATAACACGACACAATCCAAGGAAAAATGGAACAGAATGCAAGATGCAGAAACATCAAACTCAGCTACCTTATCCTTGACAAAGTGCCCAAACATCTTCAGTGAAAGAAAAATAGTTTCTTTAATAGCTGGTGCTGAGAAAACTGGATTTTTACAAGGTCAAAGATTGAAAAGAGTCCCATATTTCATACTTTGCACTAATCTAAAATCAAAATGGGTCAAAGGTTTATATATTAAAACAAAAACACTTAATGTCATGGAAAATAGAATAGATGAAACTCCTGAAGACATAGGTGTAGGCAAACACTTTTTGAACAAAACACAGATTACACCAGAAATATCACAATGAATCAACCACTGGGATCACATCAAATTAAAATTTTTGCACACCAAAGAGACTACCAATAAGTGAACTTACTACTCACAGAAGCTGAAAAAAATTAACAGCTACTTCTTGGACCAAGGACTAATATCTAGAATTTATAAAGAACTCAAATAATAAATAAAACCAGACACCCCAAAATTAAAGACCAGATCCAAAAATGGGCACCTGAAATGAGTAGACACTTCTCTGATAAAGTACAAACATCAAATTAATATATGAAAACCTGTTCATCATTGGTAATTCATGAAATGAAAATTAAAACAATGCTGATACTTCATCTCACCCCAGAATAAATGGAAATCCAAAAAAAATCAGCAAATAAAAAATGTTGGCAATCTATGGTGAAAACAACCTTCTCTATTGCTGATTGGAATGTAAATTGATGTAACCATTGTGAAAATCATTATGGAGAGTACTGAAAAAATAAAACTAAATGTCCCATTTGGCCCAGTTATTCTCCTTCTTTGTACTTTCCTAAAAGAGTTAAAAGCAACAAACCCCAGTTATACAAGCCTATCAACTATGAATGGATAAAGAAAATGTGGTATTTATACACAAACAAGTACTGCTGTGCCATAAAGAAGAATAAGCTTGAGATATTTTTAGGTGAATGGATTCGTCCTGAGACCATAATAGAGAGAAAATGAGACCATAATAAGAGAAAAAAATCTGACATACTAGTTTAGGTATCCCTTTGTCTTATGTGAGAAACCGAAAATGGAATGAAATGGAGGATAAATACTGATAGTAGGAAGAGCTTGTTCAAATTGGAACTAGAATAAGAAAAAGAAAATAGGAAAGGAAGGAAATGGGGATTTAAAAAAAAAACAGGATGGGAAAAATGGAAACAATGCTTTTGTAAATGCAGACAGAGGGAAAGACTAGTTAAAGGTAGAGGAGGTGAGAGGAATGGATAAAAAGAATTAAGATATATTATGTACACGAAAAAATTTCCCATGATGAATGTCGTCTTTATGTGTGGTCAACATGTAGTAATATAAAAGTAAGGAAAGAGAAGCAAAAAAGAAAATTTCTTGTGCATCAAACTGTCTAAATGAGACAGTAACTTCTTTCAGAAACATGAGATTTATTTAAGAATTATTATGCAGGCTTACAGAATACCAATGTTATTTTTGCATTTCAGTGTCATATTATCTGTTTTGAAATTATTTTGCCAATTTCTTATTGACTGTATCTCCCTTTGGCTTGCTTTCAACAAGCATATAAATAGGAATGTTTCTCCATTTGATGCACTGATATACTCTGTTTACAGTGCTTCCCAGGATAAAGGAAGCAAAGATAAATACTTCAAAGAAAGAAATGAAGAATAAGAAGGAGAAAGCAAGGAGGAAGTGAGAGAGGTGAGGAGACGGGAAGGTTAAAAGGAGAAGAGTAGGGATAGGAGAAACAATAAATAAGTAAATGGAGAAAGAGAGACAGAAAGCAAAAAGACAGACAGAGACAGAGAGATATTTAGAACAATTAAGTTTCTAGGCACAATAAAAAAGAAAAAGTTTAGCACACAAGAAGAGGAAATGTTATTTTTCTAAGTGTTCTAGATCATGTTATAGCCAAAACGAAAATTTAATGCCAATAGTACTCAAAACAATATTTATACTTGTAAGAGTAAAGGAATCTAAATAGAACTAAGATTTCTACCCTTCACTGAAAGTGGTAAAGTACCAATCCTTGTATAATATCTTAAGTTACATGTAAACTTTAACATCCATGGAAACCAGTAAGAAGTAAATATCAAGTGACACACTGTAAAGAAATACAAATCCCTTAAAACACTAAAAGTAGAAATTCCATTTTAGCCTACTATTCTCCTTCTTAGTATATATACCAAATATTTAAAGATATCATACCACAGTGATATGTGCATATGCGTATTTACAGCAGCACAACTCGTAGTATCTAAAGTTTTGAAGTAACTTATACATCCATCCCCCAAATGTAGTATATACACATTAGAGAGTACCACTCAGCTATAAGCAAAGATAAAATTTTAATCATTTGTAGCAAAAATGATATACCTGACACCATAATATTAAGTAAAATCAATCACAAAAGAGTTAAATATAAAGCTTATATTATGTGAGAAACACAAAGCATAAATACTTAATGAAATTAGAAGACAGAAGATTAATCTTTTGTAAATAGGAATATGATCTAGAGAGGGAGAGAGGAGGAGGGAGGGAAGAGGAATAGGAACAAAAAGAAATAAGATACATTGATTACATGTACCTATCTACAAAACTGAATCCAAACATCTGGAAAGATGTACTAATAAAAATTGAAAAAAAATTAAAATCAATCAATTTTAAAAACAAGCAAGGAGTTATATACAAGCTCAAAAAATACAGAAATATAAAATATAAAGGAAACCAAAATAAAAACAAACAAATAAAAAACAAATATATTATAGACACATCTAAAATGTCAAAATTTACATTGAATTAGAGATGTGGAGAGAGCATAAAAATTTGCCTATCATATTCCATTTCCGTGCAACACACTTCAAGTTCAAAAACATACTTACATTAAAAATAAAATGATAAAAATGGTATAGAGTGGAAAATTTAATAAAAGTAAAATCAAGAGCAATTGAACTAATATCAACTAAAAGAAAAATATATTACCAAAAGGAAATAGAAATAAATATAATGATAAAGGAATCATATTACCAGGAGGACATAAAAAGTCTAAATTTTATGCACCATGTAAGAGAGTCTCAAATTATTGTAACAGCAAAACTTTTAGAGTTAATGAAGAAATATAAAACTACATTTGGGAAGATGAATATTGCCTTTCAAACTAATCGACTTATTAGATAAGAAATCACCAAAAACAAGATATATATATATATATATATATATATATATATATATATATCACTTATGAAGCAGCAGAGTACACATCTTTTTTCATTTTTTTGCATGGCTATGAAACAATCATTAAGAAAAAAAATATCTTTCACTAACAGGATGAGCTTCAATAAATGTAAAATAACTGAAATCAGACAGAGGATGTTATCTGATCCTCATGGCCTCAAATTGTAAAGCAACAGAAAAAAACATGAAATTTTCTGAACATTAAAGCTAAATAGCACACAACTCAGTGATATCTCACACAAGGGGAAAAACTCTCAAAGTAAAGAATGTTGTTAGAGAAGAATTAGCAAAATTAACCAAGTGTAAGTAGAACAAAACCAATAATGAAGACAAGAATTCAGTGAAATCTAAAACGAAAACATTGAGGTACGAAACAAAAAGCTGTACCTGTAAAAAATTTAATAAAGTTGACAAACATCTAACAAAATATACAAAAGAAAAAAGAAGGCAAAACACTTTGCCAGTATTGGTACTGAAAAATTGGATACCACTAAATACCCGGCAGCAATTTAATGTGCTAGAAGTAAATACCATAAAGGTTTTTACACTTAGGAATTGAATAGCTTAAAATATAGGAACAGTTTCTCAAACAGCAAAACAATGGATATACTGTGTTTGTGTTACTAACCTAAAGTTTTTTTAAGATTTTACCACTTAGGGAAATTATTGAAAGATAAACAAAATATGTCTGCCTTGTTTCTTATAACTGCATTTGAATTCATATTTATCTCCAAACAAAAGTTTTAATTAGAAAAAAACAGCTGGTCTCTTCCTCCAAAATTTTTTTTTGAAAGATTCAGTGGCAGAGTCTCTTTTTCCTTTGAAGGTGGGACTATGTACTATGTACTGAGTTATTTTAAACCATAATCCATATTAAACCTTCCTCCATTAGTTTTTCGCTCTTGGGAATTATATTCATCTATGGGAAAACCTACTACTGCAAGGCTATATCTCACATTTTCCAGTTCAATGCAAATAGGAATCAGGAAAACATGCCTTAATATTTTTGCAACAGATCAACCCACAGTTCTCTTTTCATGAGGATAAAATTAGTTTGTGTCAATTTTATATATTCTTTACGAAGCTCATAATCCATTCCATCCAATTCCCACATAAAGTGAACTTAAAGTTTGTTTTCATCTGATTCCTGGGGCATGTCCCCTGTGGTTTTTGTCTTTGAAGCAACTCTTCTTGTTTAGTTTTGCCTCTGACTCCTGGAAAATTGTTCTCCCTCATAAGCTTGTAAACTTCATTAACTAATCAACAGTCAGCTTCTTCCCCAGGGAATCAGGTGGTCTGACTTTGGTGTGATAAATCTTTCAGATTTGTTTTCCTTCGTTTGTTTCTTGTGTGAGCAGTGCTGGGACTGAACCCGGGAGCTTTGCAAATAGGCATACATTCTACCACAGAGCTACATGCCTCATTTAGAGTTTAAAGAATTTTATAATACAAGATGAACCCATAGGAGATACAAGTAAGAAGACTTGACTAAAGATATTCAGTTTTGACCCTTATGATTTGTCAAATATTGTGATGCAGTAACTATCTAGGATATAAAGAATTCATGAAGAGAAAGGATAGAATTTCCGGGATGTCTCAAAATAGTTACAATGTTTTAGAGGAAAAGAGTGATATTTAAGTAAATGTAGCTAGAAAGAATCTATCTCAGATGAAAGGGACAGAATTAAAAGGTAATGCCTTGCTTGTAAGAACTGATGACAACTATGGAATTAAGACATAAGCATTGGGAAATTATATTCAAGAGTAAATAATGGCCAAAGACTAATTTGAGTTCTGATTTTGCCTTCTAAAAACACGACACAAATTATATTTTGTTATTTTATGAGAAAATCATCTATTCCCTTGCTTTTCATCTATTTAACATATTCATAACAGAACCCTGAAATTTTAGGTGTAAAACTGCGTTCTCCCATCTTAGTACAGTGCAGTTAGGTGCAGCTCAATTCACCCTAATTTTTAAAGGTATGGACATATGACTCAATCATCTCTTGTTGTCTATCTCAAATTGCTGGCAATGTCAACAAGCAATTGGATTAAGCATGATCAGTTCATCAAAAACAGTTCAATTAAAGGTTAGCTGGAATGAATAAATTTAAAAAAAGAAAAAATATTTTCCATTGTTATCACCAAGCTAGTAGGTTATAATCTCAAAATACTCCTGTCTGATTTGTTTACTAGATAATATGGAAAACCAGCATAGAGAGAGGAAAAAATATGAAAAGCCATAAAACAGAAAAACTTGGAGACATCAGAATTTAGATCTGTATTAAATTTTGAAAATCTTTAAAGCAATGTATTCTTTTTTTAAAAAAATCTAAGCTTCTGAATGATTTCACTCATGTAACAATGAAAGGTGCTGTTAATTGCAATATGAAAGTAACGGCGGTATTATCACTATTTTACCCAGACATCAAAAAGTAATTTTAATATACTTCTAATGTGTAATTTATTTGTTAGGGCTTACTGCATAAATTGAACATGTTTATATGATTTATATTAAATTGAGTGCAATTTTTATGAAAAAAACTAACAGCGTTTTTCTCTCACTGCTTTGCTTAAACAATTAGCCACTGGAGGTGAGTTTGAGTAGATTAAAATGAATGACCTTTATTCATTATGAATTAAACATTACACAGGGCATATAATTTTAATTTTGTTCAATTTCCTACTTCTCTATACTATGAGGTATTTTCAAATTGTCACTATTTTTGTACTTACTTATACATTAAGCAGTGAATTTTGATACTCTGATGTGATAATATTAATTTAATTCTTAATGAAGGGAAAGTATCCTGAAGTAAAGTACCACAGAATATTTGGTGTATATTAAGAAAGAAAATAGTCCTAGTGGGAACTCAAATGCTTTTCACTGACTGATTCCCTAATAAAGAGTGAGATAATGTTACGTGAACAATTAGCTCCCTGGTGAGACTTTTAAGATGCCTAAGTTTAGCAAAGTCTTAATTAGTGCAAGGAGCTTGTGCATATGTGTGCATATATGTGTGGTGTGTGTGTGTTCAAAAAGTTTGAACAGATGCCTGGCTAGGTTAATAACCATTAACTTCAATGTAGTTTCTAGCTACTACAAATGCAAGTTTTATTTCCACTGAACTTTTGAGATTTCAAAATGTCAGGCCCTACCTTACTACACATATTGTCTATTTAAAAATCTTCTTTTAAATATTTGTTCTCAAACATCATTACCATTAACTGTATTGAAAGACACAAGACTGAGGTAATTAGATATGTTGGAAAAATACTTGAGTCTACAATTAAGAGACTCAAGATAAAGTCTACCAATTACCGTCCAATCATTTAATTTCTCTAGACTTTAAATCCATACTATGAGAGGGTGGAAAATATTTGTCAAAGTCTGTGTTAGTTGTTCAAAGAGAATTGGGCAGTGGGAATTGAAAATAATACTTGAATGAGGGTGCGTAATTGAGACTATAAAGTAAAGAGAAAAGTTGAATGGAGTTAGAGTTAATGTCAGATAAAAACAAGCAATGGGACAGAAGATCAGTTTCAAATCCCAAGTCCAGCTGGGCACAATTATCTTCAAGAATATATATTCAAACCCAGCAATTTTAAAAGGAATACTGAGTCATAGAAGACAATTTCAGAAGATTCAGGGTTGAGTCAGGGGAAACTCATGACAACTATGGGGAACGAATTCACAAGGCAGTGGCAGACACATGACACTCACTGTAGCTTGGTAAATAAAAAACATTTAAACACTGGGCCTCTTTTGCCTTGGTACTTTATTGTTTGCAAGACCATGTGTAAGATAGCCTTAAAATTTGTTTGTTTGTTTGACTATTCTATGACTAAGAATGTAATTACAGTGAGCTTTCAGGTTTTATTGTATAAAACATCAATAAAATTGTGGTAATGAAACTTTGGAAGGTTGTTACAGTACATAGTACGCATAAGCAATAAAATTTGCATGTTATCAGTACTTCAAAACTATAAATCATTTGCTTTTCAAATTTAACCTTATGAAAGATGATAAACAGATTTACCATTTAAGAGGTCACCTAAAAAGATAAAGGTGCATTTATCATCCACTAGATATGCTTACTTTATGAACTGTTTATATCTATGTAAGGCTTGGTGACTAGCTGTCAAAGTTTCAATAAACTGGGCAGTCACTGTCTCCTCCACAACACATCATTTCTACATAGGAATACTCAGTAGAAAAAAGAAATAGTCACATTCCAAACTGAAAATTACCATCTTAACAGGGGTTAAACCTGGTTCAACTGCTACGCAGCTGTGCCTAGTATACAGAAATGCACAAGAGA
Organism: Cavia porcellus; assembly: GCF_034190915.1. Lineage (NCBI taxonomy): Eukaryota > Metazoa > Chordata > Mammalia > Rodentia > Caviidae > Cavia > Cavia porcellus. Next base: position 4,506,451 of record NW_026947486.1, on the reverse strand, counting down.
CTACAATTGCATCTCAGAAGTAATCTTGCAAAGATCAATCTTCATGATGTAACATATCTTCATATAAATACAGGTTTGAGTTCATATTTAGATCAAAAGATCAATAGCAAATGTAAATGAGTCCACACTAATTTTCAAAAGTTTTTAATTTTACATAAAAAATTAATCAGTAATCATTGGAATTTTTTAATTTTAAAGGTAATAGAACAGTAAAATGAAACAAAGCAAAATAGTGATAAGACAGTAGGAGATCCTCAATAGTTACTATAGTGCATATTTTTATCCTCTAAATAATTGCTCAGGCTGAGGTCCCCAGCCTTGCAAAATAAATCAAATAAACAAATGTCAGACTGATTCTCTACATCAGTTAGTATCATCTCAACCTGTGTAGCATTCAGTTGCTTACAGGTGGAGAGGGTGGAAGTGGCTTCCTTGCTTGTTCTCCCTGGCAGGCAATGTCACTGCCAACACATGAGGGGCTGCATGACTTCCCAGCTGCGAGGGCCTCCACTAGCACAAGAGGGGCTCACTAGACAGTTTTGAGCAATTACCATATTCCTTAAGTCAAAAGAACAAAACCTAACCATCTGCTTACATCTAAAACAAAATCATGAATATTCTAAGATGAAATTTTATTTCAAATATTTAAGCCAATAATAAAACTTGAAGTCATTCACATTATTAATTTCTAAGATATTCTAATATTTTTATTCAGAACAAATCAACAAATGCTGTTTATCCAATATATGATTTAACAATTTAAGTCCATTTGATGTGATTTGAATTTTAAATGCTTTTACAACTGTACAATAGCAATGGTAATTATGTAACATGATAACAATATTATTTTGATTCTTTTTGATGATTGTTTCCCAATATACAAGTATCAACACATCAAGGGGTACATTTTCAATATCTGTGCAATTATTGTCAATTATGCCTCAAGAAAGTTGTAAAACAATTTTAGAGTTAGTAATTATATTTCTCCACACTGTTGATACCTTTGCTTATCATTGATGCTCACTGCACCCTATATGATATCAACAATAATTGGGAGAGTTACAAAATTATATTTCATTAAGTATGACTCACCATCAATGAATATTAAGTGATCTTTGCAAGTGACAAACTCGTCTGTATATTTTGAGGTTCTCCCCAATTTCATCATTTTTTCTAAGTATTTCTGCTTTTTACTTCAAGAAATATTTATAGACTTGATATTATGCATGCAGGAATAATTCAGATGCCATATTTCTCTATTTTATAAAAGAATTAAAAGAATTGGTTAAATATTCTTGGTCTAAATTAGAACCTCTTTAGTATAAAGAAGTTGATATGAGTTGCTTAAGTAATATTGTATTATATATTGTTAGAGAAATTGCAAATCAATGATGTAAACACAGGCAAACAATATTATAAGATTAAAGCTATAAAATTAATATATTGGGTTACAGAAAAAATATATGATTTCTTACATACAGGATATAACTATGATTACAAAATCTTATGCATTAATAATTATATGATTTCTCATATGAAAAAGTTTATGCTTACCAATGATTAAGCATCCCTTGCTTGCTATATATTTTACCAAACAATGGAATCCTGCTCTGAAAATAACATAGTTTTTACCTCTTTGTCTGGACAGAAATTGTAAGAATTACATGACAGAAGAAACACAGGACAGATATGTATCTCTTGAAAGTATTTTAAAACAAAACAGAATTATTTATCATAGAAGTGTAAAAATAACATTTTAGACAGATACTTATTATCTTTTGAACAAAAAAAGTAACTGCAGAGTTTGGTGTATTTGTGTTTCGCAGATGGATATATGTGTCACCAAGCTATTTCATGCAAATTTCTGTCTTAGTTACTTTTTCCTTGCCCAGACAAAATATTCAACACCCAAAATTAAAGATTTATTTAGCCCACAGTTTGTGGAAGTTTCAGTCTATAATCAGCTGGCTCCAAGTTAGGGTGGCATATTTCAGAAGGGCAATATTTCATAGTGGCATCACAGCAAAAACAAAAAGAGAGCAAGACAAACTTTAGTTTGTCCCTTACATCACATCCAGTCTATATGGAATAGCGTGGTCCCAGTTCAGTGGGTATATTCAGCAATCACTTACCTTTAATCCCAGAGCCCTTAATCCTAGCATTGTGCTGCCACTGATTGACACACTCTAGTTTCAGCCACTTCTGAGAAAGCTCCATCTAACCCTGTGTGAGGATTTGGGGGGAAATACAGACACGAACCATAGCATTCCCTGTCAGCATTTCCCAGTCACGGTACCAAAATATGTATCAGTCCATATTTTACTGAAGAAACAGATACGGCACAAGATATATAAATGTATAAGAAATTCAAATATTGGTTTATGATGTCAACCACAAAACTAGGTGAAGAAGTATGCAGAGGATGTCTGCACATTGGAGCCTGAAGATTTCAGTCCAAGGCCAGGAATTCACTGCAGTGTCCTGTGCAAGTTCATATCAGAGGCTAATAGGTCTGTGAGGGAAGCCTGAAGAATGTATAATGGAACACTGTCTTGTTACTGGGACAACATACCCAATGCCCAAAATTAGGAAAGGAGGATTTATTTAGCTCATAGTTTGTAGAGGATTCAGTATGTAATTAGCTGACTGCAAAGAAGGGCAGCATGGCAGACAGGCAACAGTTCAGGACAGCAGAAAAAAAGCAAAGGCAACAAGAGCAAAAAGTGGGGAGGGCAAGTCTCTTTTCCTTATATTGTATGCATGTTATCCACCTTAGGGTGGATGTGGCACTCATCCTATCCCCGTGTCATCCTCTCACACAGCTTCAGGATACATGCAAAGTGAAGACCCTGGCCCATTGCTGAGTCACTAATTAAGCTTCTACATCTCTCAAATTGACATAATGTATCAACTATTACAAAGGCTAAAGTGTCTACATCAGAAGACTGAAGAATCTATGACACAAAACAAGAATTTGAGACAGAAGTCAGGGTCTACACTAGAAGCCAGGAGACAACTTAAAAGCTCATTTGAAGACCGGAGCTCCTCCCGAGAACAGAAGCAACATTTTTCTCCCTCATTTCCCCCTTTATACCACACCTTTATACCACAGAATGAACTGCTTTAGGGTGGGTCCTATAAAATTTGGGTGCACAAGAGTCACCATGAAGTGTGTCATCTACACTCTTGGGTGAGAATTAATGACCTGACTTAATTAAGCATCTGAACTTTACAAACTGACACAATCAACCAACCATCACAATATCCTTGCTCCAATTTCATATTATCAAGCAACCTTAAAATTGGGCTTTGACCTCCAAAGTAAATATTTCTTCTGGCATAAAATATGCTCACAAATAAATATAAGTCATTGAAGTCCACTTAATATTAATATCTATAAATAAAATCCAATGAACTTATTTTTTATTCTCAGATTTCTCATGATTTAAATTTGTGAACCAGAGCTTCAAAACCAATAAACTTTGAGTTTACAAACTAGTAAGAAATAAAGCCTGGAAATCCACATTACTATACAATCCTAAATTATAGTCATTGCTCCATGATACTTCCATTTTTATTCCAAAACAGGAGGCTGAGTAGCCTCGCCCAGTCAAAGCTTCTTTATCTGAGTGTTCTCTTGACATCATCAAATTGCGATACTTAGCATATATTAATTATTTTAGGGTATATCCATCAATGTTAGAGACTAGGATCTTTAGCTGTGAAGACAAAATAAAAATAACTCTGACTTAGCAGATCACAGTAAATACTTGAAGGGAATTATCTAAGAGGCATTCTTGGAAAATATTCAATTCACAAAGCCAGTAAAGCAATGAACACATGTTACACATACCCAAAAAAGCACATGTACATGATTCATGATAATTGAAACCTAGTCTCAGAAAACCCACCTATAACTTTCTCTAATATTGTTAAAGAATCATTAGTCTCAGAACTTGCTCAAGGAGTAATACAATTTGCATCAAAATATGCTTGGTAAGTGCTAAACATATAAATCTTTCCTAGAAACTGACAAAAAATATTGCCACAATAAAAACTCAGTTTAGAATGTGAAAGTATCTACCTTATATAACATTTCATAGAAATACAAAAACAACACATTATCTCTTTTATCATAACATATACAAACACACATATACACGTACACAAAAACTATCATTCACTAATATACTGAAATTCTACTTTTCTCTTTCTAGATTTGGAGAAAATATCTAACTGTACTCTTCTGTATTAGTACTATAATAAATTTTTTGTTTGGTTTTTCTTTGCTTTTTTTGTTCTATGTCTGTTGTTTGTTTATCAGTTGGGTACAGGAAATGAGATTACCCAAATATTTTAATAAAACCAGCTTTAAGGAAAGAGATATTAAAAACATTGCAGATGAAGATAAAAAGAAGAGACACTGGTAATCAGAAAGGTGCAGCAACATGAAAGTTTTAGCGCTTCTGCAGCTGAAGGACAAGAGCCTTGGAAATGGGCTTGCCCACTGGAAGGACTAAAAATGAAAAGTTTCAGTAATTGCCCAAAATGTGGCAAGTTTCATTCTCCTTACTTACATTTGCTTAATGCTCATTTTTGACTGAACTCAAATAGAATCCAATAAAGGAGCCTGAGAGATGCAATTTGAACGTGACAATCTTCCAATGAAACACTATAGAGAAGGACCAAAAATTATAGTGTGAGCATTAATAGTGTGAGCAAACAGAGAATTAATAGTACATTTTTTGTTAGTCTTACCTCCCTAGGATCATGAGAACCATGAGTTAGGTACAATATATTATACTAACATATTTGCAATAAGGATTTACAAGTAATGCTTTATTTTTTCTTGCTTGATAATGGAAAATAAGAGTTGCATATTGCAAGAGAAATCTTTCAGAATGTTTCCCACATACTGTTCTTTGGCTTTGCTTTGTTTATGCTATACTTGAAGTATCTTGTTTTTATTAAATTAACTGTTTACCTTCTAAGTCCACTATGTTTATAGTTGTATTTTGAAGAGTCACTGAGTGGATAAAATTTTTAGATAAAATCTGATAAGTGACATTATAAAAAAGGTAACCTTAAGAATCGTTTCCAACCTTTTCTGAGTCTCCTTGATTCTCTTCAGGTTTGTACTCTCTAAATTGATCTTTCTGCCACAGTGAAGCCTTGAATGTTGCTCTAAGAAATCCTATTGGTCAATTAGATGACTCTGATTATTTATCAGGGTTTTCTCTGTGAACAGAGGTGATTTTCATCTCATATTAATTTTGACTGATAGTTATGTTTTATTTTCTTTATCCTCTCACACAAAATTTACTGGAAAATAATATCAATCTTATACACTCAAGAACCAATATTGGCTGAGTTTTCTATGGGTTTGTTGCCCTAATTCTCAAGGGAACTGAGATGCAAAGCAATACATTAAGTCATAATTTATTTTATAGTGTGATTGGAATATCACATAACTAATGCTGGCATTCTTTGTCCTGATTCAAGAGCCACTGATGAGATGATTATGAAAGAAATAATTTTTTCTTTACATATCAGAAGCTACAAGCTTCACATATTAGAAGTATAATGCTTTATGTTTAATATTATATTCAGCATCTATGATTCTTAATCTCAAAGTAATTAAAAATTACTGAAGATTTTTCTTCCTGTCATTGTTCTGTAATACTGGTACTGGGAAAACAGAAAAGAAAGGGACTGTTCTATAATATTGTTGTCTTGCTTTGAACTCTGTGTCACTTACATTGTTTTCTTCCAATCTGCTTTGGTCTGTTTTGTTCTGTTTAGATTTACCCTTTTTAAAATAAAAGTTAAAAAATTAAAACAAAATAAATAAAGTAAAATGATTTTTATTTTCCTTAAAAATGCACTAATTCACTCTAGTCAAGCATTATTCTCCTACAGATTTTTAAGCAAATAAATAGTGTAAAACAAACCTCAGAGATATGGAGGACATGGAGCTCGTTTATGCCCATTTCCTGGAGTCAAAAGTAATCTTGCCTCACCTCACTCCTTCTCAACCACCTTCTCTTCTGTTCCTCTCCTTCCTCCCTCCTTTTTTCTCTCACCTTGTCCCCCAGAACTGAACCATGCACGTTCACACTGACTTATATTCTAATCCTCTCTATTGATTTATTTTTGCGGCAAAGACTTGCTAAATTTCCACTAAATACCCAAGGCTGTTCTTAAATTTGTACACCTCCTGGTTCTGCCTCTCAGAGTACTGGGATTATAGGTGTGCACCACCAAATTTGGATTCAAAATTAATTTTTCAAAAATTATAGATGAACCCATATCAACTGAGCTAAATCTCTACATCAGTGCTTTGAGTTAAAGACCAACATTTCATTGCAGTAACTGTGTGATTTAAAATATTTTAAGCTTGACTAAAGTCCTCATTGAAAGTGACGGTGTAAATATCCACTGGAATTCAGAAATGATAAAAGGAAGCTATAAGGCAGAACCAACAGCCTGTTTATGACACTTAGCATGAAAAGATCTTTAAAAGAGAAAAGTGATACTGTCAGGTAAAATTCTTACCAATTAAAGGAAGAGAATAGAGGGAGGTAAGTGATGAGAGATTCGAAAGAAAGCAATTGGAATCAAGTTTTCCAAAATCTAGATTATTCTATTTGTTTGTTAGTTTGTCTTTTTGTGTTTGTTTTGTTTTTTTCACTCAGGATTTCTCTCTGGAGTCTAAGCTGGTCTTCAACTTACCATATTTTCCAGGCTTTCCTTCGACTTATGGCATTCTTGTGCCTTATCCTCCTGAGTGATAGGATTATAGGTATGTGCAACCACGTCCTGTTGTTTGTGTTTTTAACTTGACGCTGAAAGGAAAAATTAGGGTATGTTATTTTCAAACTTATTTCCCATTTTCCAGGTTATCTGGAACTATTAAGGAAGATTATGCTAAGAAATTTAAAACACTATTCTTTTCTGTAAATATCTTTTATTTAAAAGATTTTTGTTAGTAATTATTTCATGCATTCCAAAGCCAACCACATATCACACTCAAATACAGAAAGTTGAAACTGATTATAATAAACCAACAAAGGATTTAGAATAAAAGATGATTTTAAGCTAGATTTTGTTTTCTTCAGCTACTTATTTTCATTAAGAAACTTTATTGGATCTGTGGGTCAAGCCTCCTTAGAATCTCTTCATTCTTCCCCAAATGTTAATTATTTTTTTAGTCATACAGGATTTATTACCAGAACCAGCCTCTCCTTTGAGGAAGAAAAGTAGCACATTATTAATGATAATCACACTAAGACTGTTAGGTTTTTCTGATTATATCAATTGATAGTTCTCAAACTCCATATACTTTCCTTTTCTCGATCACTGCCCTGAGAAATGGATGAAAAGCTAAGCAATAGTGAAGAATGCCCAGGGCTACTTCAGGAAGTAAGAAAAATATTTTAATAGGTAAATAAAGTAAGATATAGAAGGAAAGAAGTTTTGTGCAGAATATAGAGGCAGGGAAGAGAAGAATAAGATAATTTAATTAGCCTATTACTATTTGTTATGATGTAGATCTAGGGTATCCCCAAATGTCTGATATGTTTAGAAAGTAATTGAATCATGGGGGCACTATACTACATCAGATAAGACTACTGAGGATTTCATAAATGACTTGCTGTTGCAAGATGTGATCTAGTTAGAAGCAGATCCCTGGGGGCATGACTAGGAGGGGTATCTCTTTCTCCATACTTCCCATTTTCCTCTGCTTCCTGGTCATTATCCTCTGAACAATTTTGTCTGTCAGAACTTAATACTGTGCTCTTCTAGCCTTGGAAACAGTCAACTATGGCCTGAATTCTCCAAAATCCAAGAGCTGAAATAAACTTCTCCTTTAAGTTGGAGGTATTGGGTATCATGTTTCAGTTATGAGAAAGTGACTAAGACATTGTTTCTTTCCTTTTTTTCATTTTGTGTATTGTTGGGCATGGAACCCAGGGCCTAGATCACACTAAGAAGCTTCTCTACTACTGTATTGTGATTGTCATTTTCTTTTACTGAAGAGCCTGGAAAATCAAGAACTCATCTTTATCGTGTTTTCTGTATGTAGCATGTTTAGGATGTTATGTAAAAAATAAGAACGTCTTGAATACTTTAACATGATGCCTATGAGAAGCATGCTAGCCACATGTTCCTAGAAGCTTCCTATTCAAAATAAATTTCAAGATAAGTGTGATATGAAGATATTGTTCTGGTTTTTGAAGTCATATCTTGTATCCAATATTATGTTTGAGGTATTTGTTGGTTTATGTCTCTTAGAACTTGTTAAGGAAAAAAAATATTCATGACATCTGTTGCAATTAATAAAATAAATTTTATTCAGAGGTTCAAGACATTGAGCTCAACTCATCATACAAGCAAAAGTGGAAATTTATACTCAAAGAGCACAACTGACCTCAAATGATGGAAAATTACTAACAATTATGTGATAAGGACTGTTTTTTGTTTTGTTTTTGTCTTTCTGAGACAGGGTCTCACTATGTGGTTCAGGCTGGCCTTGGGCTCACTTTGTAACCCAGGCTGGTCTTGAACTTTCAATGATTCACTTCCTCAGCCTCCCAAATGCTGAGAACACAGGAGTGTGCCACCATGCCTTGCTTAATAAGCACCTTTTTGACCACCTGGAAAACCACACTGACAAAAGTGTTCACAGAAAACTGGGGTACTAAGATACAGAAAGTAGGAAATAAGGGATTTGTTGAACTTTCTAAGATGGTCAGATAACTGGAGTTGGGAGATAAAAAGTCTTCCTAAAATTGGAATGAGTGGGTGAAAGACAGAACCTAAGAGTAAGGATCAATAGTAGACCTACTCCAGTTGGGACAAGAAAAATCTTGGTTGCTAAATTCAACAACACGTACAGTGGTTCCTCACCTTTTATCCATTGTTTTGCTTTCCATGCTTTCAGTTATTCATGTTCAATTGCACTCTGAAAATACTACACACAAAATTCTAGACATAGGCAATCACACATTTTATATACAAATTGCTGAGAATAGTGTGATGCATTCTCATGTTGTGTAACACATGAATCATTTTTTTGTTCAGTGTATTCTCATTAGATGTACCATTTGACTATTAATAACTAGCTCTTTTGGTTGTTCATATGATCACTGTGATTGTGTCCAAGGAAACCTCATGTGTTATTCTAACACTACAGCACAATATTAAAATGTCACTCATCTCACCTTTATTTATCACATAGATATTTTGTCATCTGAGGAAGTTACAATATGAAATTTTCAGAGTCATTACCATTATAATTTTCATTACAGTACATTACCATAATATTATATTTTATTATGTACTGTTGTCCTCTCACTTTATCTATTTTATAAATTGAACTCCATCGTATGTATCTATGTATAGGAAAAAGCATGTTAGAGTTAGCCCTCTATAGCTGTGTGTTCCATATCTTTGGATTCAACAACTCAGGGTTGAAAATATTCAGAAAAAATGTGTCTGTGATGAACATATACAGACCTTTCTTTTTTGGCATTATTATTTAATATACAATATAATATAGTGATGATTTTCATTATATTATGTATTAGAAGAAATCCAGAGGTGATTATATATATGTGGGCGGTTGTGACAGATTATCTGAAGATACTACACAAATTTATATATGAGAAAAGTAGCCATGGATTTTGGTATCTGAAGGAGTTCTGGAACTAATCTCTCATGGATATTGAGGAACAATTTTACACATATATAGTGTTCAATACCATTTGAGATCGCAAGTATCCACTGAGAGCATTGGAACATACACTGTATGGATAAGCAGTGACTACTATATATTATTGAGTTATACTAGAGAACACACATGCTAGACCTTTATAACAGTATCTCCCAAAACTTAATGCACTTAAAAATCATTCAGTGGACTTGTTACTGTGTGGATTCTGGTTCAGCAGATTTTGAATAGGGCCTGATATGTATTTCTAAAATGCACCCAGGTGACTTTGGTAAGGCTACAAGTAGACACACACTTTGTAGCAATAGTTATTATTTAAGATTGAGACACATCAGAATAGGAATGTTATTCATTTACATATTGCCATTTTATATAAATATTGTGGTAATGAGATTTTATCACTGAGCTACAATCCAGTTTTGTATTTTATTTTTTATTTTGAAATGGTGTCTTGATAATTCTCTAAATTGCTCAGGCTCGCTGCAGTCTTCCTGCCTCAACCTCCCATAGTGCTGGGGTAACAGGGGTTCACCACCATATCCAGCCTTGTCCTTATATTTTGTCTCATTTAAATTTCATCTAATTTAATTTCCTACTCTATAAAGTTGAAACAAATGTGTCTCTCTACTAACATGTTTGCTGCCATTAAATAAAACATTATAATTATATATACTACATGAAATTCATACAATGTGTGTATGAATTTACAAAATGACTACTACATGGAAAATTCTTTTAAAATTATAAATAATTTTATTTTAGGCAAAATATCCTATATTTAACATAGTTTTCTGTTTGCAGTTTTGGATGCTAGATAATATGAAGAGTTAATTTTTACTTCTGTTAGGATTTCAGACCTTCTATTGCACTGACTTTTATTCAGTTATCTAAATCAAAGATGATAGAAACACTAGAAACAGATAGGAAATCCTCCCAAAATGAATGTATGACCTTGCTGCACTCAAATCACACAAAGCATCTGCTTTTATCCTATCAAACAACATTGAGCTTTTCAGATCAAAACAAATGCAAGAAAACAACATTGGAAAAAAGAAATTCTAATTCCAAGAAGATATAACTGGGATTTAAAAAATAACAATATTATGAAAACCTAGACATCTAATTATGAATCATATAAGCCTATATCACAGGATGGAAAATTAGGAGAATCTTCATTATTTTCTAAAATAATATCACTGATACTCACAGTAATTTCATAACTCCCTCAGGTGTTCATAGTGGGTCTAGACTTTTCCCATCTGCCTGTGATAGATTTCTGTATCAGGTTCACAGTCTAAAACTGAGAGAACTTTACTGTCTTTATTTCTTTAGTCGTCTGAAATTAAAATATTTTATGATTTTTGCACAAGAGGGAAGGAAATGAATTTTCTGGCTTAAAGTTCCATTATTTATTCAAAGTAAAGTATATATTCATTTTCTTTTCTGTCTTTTTAAATATGATACTTTCAGTAATAGAAAACATTCATACCAAGAAAAATTTTATTAAACTATTTGGTTGCTATAGACATAGAAGTTACAGTCCACATTCCTAAAAATATTCTGACATTAAAATTATTAAGTAGTTATGGGAAATTTATTGTGAAAAATGCCAGAAGAAATAAAGAAAACCCAGTTCTTCTCTCAAAGGCTTACAATTGTGCATAGGAAAATTATGCCATAGCAAGAGCACATTATATTTTTTATTTTGAAAACAATAAAGTCATATGAGAAAAAATGAAGTCATTCCAAACAAAAGGATGGACATAGTACGTGATTTAAATTCACAATACAACGTGATCTACCATGGTTACCATGATATGTCATTATATGCAATACAATTGCTCATATCATCAGGTACAATAAAATTGAACAAAGCAATATGGAATAAAATCAATAAAACCAAAATATTGGAGACATTATAAGGACTTCAAAAGAGGGTAATAATGAAACCAGAATGGGTATCATAGTGAATCTTACTGTCTGCAGTGCTATACTCTCAGACTTGATACTATCAAACATAACCAACTACAATAAAAGCAGTCAAGATAAGACAGGTACAAACAAAACAGATTCAAATAACATTCATCAAAGCAAGGCAGTGAAAGCAATAAGATTTCAGATTAAGTTGATAGGAAATTAAAAATGGTTACTGTAGAATATCCTGCTATTTTAGGAATAGCTGTCCATGCCCTTAAATCTAGTACAAGGAGACAAACTGGAACAGAATATAACCAAACTAAACAGAGTGATGAAAGCAATATGGGTTTCAAATCATGATATAAGATTATCAATGTCCTCTGCCTATCTTATTTAGATACTTCCTTCCCTTTCACTTTTCCAAGGTACATTGTACCTTTTGTATCCCACTAACTCCTTCAGTTTTTAGATTAGGGATGCAACCCACTATTTACCTAAGTGGTTCTGAAACTTTGTACCGCTGATCTTGGTCTCAAGTTGTATCTATTTACCTACAGGAGCCTCACGGTTTTCCTTCCTGATAGCTGAGTATTGCTGAATTGTATAAAAGTGTCATTTCTTTCCAACCAATTTGCAGCTGGTGGGTGAGCTACCCAATTTTTTTTCTGGTTCCCTGTCACAACATTATTTTCTCATCTTTGAATTTCAGTCCATAAACCCTCTTTCAGGTTAAATATATTTCATATATAGAGCATCTTGATGGACCCTATCTCCTGATCCACTCTGTCTGTATTTCTTTTTATTAGTGAATTGAAGCCATCCATGTTAGCGTTTATGGCCAACCTTCTCTGCCTCATCTCTGCAATGATATTTTTCTACCATTGGTTGTCCACTTTTTCCCTTAATTCCACTGTGTGCCCATTCAGTGAGCCCCCTCTGTTGTTGTTCTTGAAACCATGATCTTTTTTTCTCTCTCTAGCATGACCTTCAGTATTTTTTGTAGGGTTGGATTGGTGCTCACAAACTCCCTCAGTTCCTCTTTGTCATGGAAGCATCTTATTTCTCCATTAATTTTGAGAGACAGTTTTTCAGGCTACATCAATCTGGGTTGGAGGTTATTTTCTTTCAGGGCTTGGGATACTTTGCTCCAAACTCTTCTTGATTTGATGGTTGGTGCTGAGAAGTCTGTCATAATTCTGATGGGTTTTCCTTTATGGGCGATCTGTTTCTTTTCCCTGACAGCTTTTAATATTATGTTCTTGTGTTGAATTTCTGGGATCTTAATTATTATATGTCTGGGTGTATATCTATTTTGGTTGTAGCTGGCTGGATTTCTGTATGCCTCATATATGAGAATATCATTTCCTTTTCCTATGCTTGTGAAGTTTTCTTTAATTATTTCTGTAAGTAGCCTTTGTGTTTCATTTGTGTTTATCCCTGCTTCTTCACTCACATTTTTTATTCTTAAGTTATCAATTCTCATTTCATCTCCTAGTCTTTGTATTGTTACTTCCTGATTCCTTGTGATTTTTAAGAAATCTTTCTTTTCATGACCAAACATTGAAAACTTGTCTTCACAGTTTGCTAGTCTACCTTTAGTTTAGTTTCTTTCAGGCACTTTTGCCAGCTTTCGATGGAGTTTTTAATTTAAGAAATTGTTGGGAGCAGGAGCCAGGGGTCCGGCAGTGAATGGGTGTGGGAAACCACACACTGAAGCTGGACCTCAATCAGTTCCTCATCCTACAGTGACCTCAGCCTTCTAGACAAAGCATCGCGCTAATATTAACCTGGGAAAAGCTTCATAACATAAACAATAGAAGTTTCTCATGGGCCCAAGAACATGTTTACCTCCTGGGCTGCACAACATAGAAGTTTCTCACGGGCCCAGGAGCATGTTTACCTTTGCTGTGTGCACAAGAAAGTGTCCTGAAGTGACTTGTACTGCTCTTTGTTTTGAAACATTATAAAAACTCTGTAGTCTTTCAATAAATCGCCTTTTGCCTCCTGAGCAACTGGTCTCCCTGTGTCTTCAGTCTCTCGCCTGACTCCTTCCCCGCGCTGGCCGCGGCACCTGGCAAGAAATCACTTTGAATCTGTTTCATGTTTTCTAGATTTCTTTTATATTCTTCATTGAAGGTTTCTCTCCCTTTTCTATACTCCTCCATTCTTCCATCTGTATCTTTTTGAGAGGTACTTAGCATTTCTTTTATTATTTTTCTTATATCTTCCTCTACTTGTATTAGTGTTTCTGTTTTGAGTTCCTTTACAATGTCGTGAAGATAACTCTTTATGTCATATGCTGCTTTTTCAGAAACCACAGATGTGCAACCCCAGTCTCTTCTGTGTTTACCTCTCCTGGGCCAGTATTGTTTCGATTGGAGGGTGGAGACTTGCTTTTGTTTTTTCCTCTTGTCATGTTTCTGGTTTCTTCCAGACAAGTGGATAGTGGCTATCCCTGGTACTTTCTGTAATGGCTACCATTACTCTGAAGCATGCTGGCTAGGGATTTCTGCCTTTATTAGTTTGCTGATTACTACTGAAGTATAAGCAGGGATGGGACAGGCTAGCCCCTCCATTCTGAGATGGTCAAGCACTGAGCGTCTTCACCACATTAGTGTGTGCTGTGCACTCAGGGATGGTTAGGGATAGATTCAGGGAGACCTTGTCCTTAGCTATTGGATTGTGCACAAGGGCGGGATTCAGTCCAAGCAATTCTCACCAATCTGCTCTGCACTATGAGTGGCTGACTGAAGGTACTGCAGTTCTGGTTCCAAGCCTATCCTGCCCAACTCCAAAATGCCAACTGCCCAATCACCCACTTCTGCAAGAGGACTGAGTTCCCTGCACTCACTACATGTGGGTGCAGATCTCTGAAATGACATTGTTCTCAGCTCTGCTGCTCCACTCTGCAACCAGTTCTTCCTGCCAAAGCCCTCAGGCTCTCCAACCCCCAAGTTCACCATGACTACATGTCTTCAGATTCCAGTGGCGTTTCCTACACAATGGTACCAGCTCTGCTGAGAGGGTGTCTGCCTACAGCCTTCTCTCCACATTTTTATTTTCTTTTTTTTCCCCCTTTAGTTTCTTCCTGAGCCGAGAAGATCCATCCCCTTAATTCTGGTTGTATCCAGGATGGTTTATCCTGGCATGTGAGCTTTTTCTCTCAGAGAGTCTCTTTATTTTGCTGCTTATTGATCCACCATCTTCCCAGCTTCTTCAAGAGCACATTATCTTGAGAGTCTCTTCAATTATCCATGTGATCTTTGTGCTTGGTTGTTATTTTCAGGCAAAAGATTAACATTACCTATGTAATAAGAGAGACTAGATTGGGCTTAATTTGTGTGGACTGGAAGGCACAACGGATATGGTTACAGGTATAGCTGTTAAAGCTCCTCGTCTAATGGGTAACATCCAGAAATCTCTTTGCAAAATCCTAGAAGATTTCTTTTTTCTTTTCTTTTCTTTATCTCCCCTCCTCTCTATTCCATTTCTCAGTTTTCCTTTGTAATAAAGAAAAAGAGCATAAGAGGAAAAGATAACAACATTGGAAGATTGACAGAATATATTTTTTTTTTCAGAAAAAGAGAGATTTTCAAGAAAGTTTTGGACACTAAATTATTTGTCCTCAAACTAGAATTTAGTAAGCTATCTTAACCAATTTTTTCCAAATGTAATTATATTATTATTTCTTTTGTAGTCAGCATATGTCCTCCTGCTTCTGATTTGCACCTGCTATTACTCTGTGCTTGCTTCAGAATCATCTATGCTTGGATTAAAGCTTCCTTAAGAAATTTAATAACAGAAAACTTTCATTTTATTGCCTTTTAAATTACTTAAAATTGAGGCACTAAGCTCAGTAGTCCAGGCTGAATTTCTCTAATGACCTCTCATTCACATCAGCTTACTAGGTCTGTTTTGATGGATAGCCCACAGCTCATTTATTTCTTTATTATCAAATATAATCATTAAGCCAATTCTATTTGTGTATGTGGATATTAAATGATCTCTTCATTATGATGATTTGTACTGATCCTAGTATATTCAGCAATAAGTAACACTGCACTCAGAAATAACTTTACTTAAATTGAAATTCCCCCAACTTCATCATTTGCATAGGAAACAATGTTGAGTGCAATATAGTTTCTAGATAAACTTTGGTTGTTAGGATATAGTCACTGAACTACAGCATATCTAACGTGTACTCTTAGCACCACCCAGTGGCAATAGCATAGATGGAAAACAATGTTTGTATGTTTTTCATCTCAAGGTACAAACATTTTCCTTAAGGCTACAAGAAAAGTGACGTGCTGCAATTCAATGAGTATTAAACCGGGGCTAAAAGTACTATAAAATACCAGGAAACAATTTCTGGAAGTCTGGATTTTTAAGTAAAAAGGTAATTCAGAAACAGAAAAATAATGAAATTGAAAGAATAAGTATATGGTTTTCAGTAATAACTCTCAAAGTGAATGTGTCTCAATTTCCTATCAAAAAACAAAATTTGGGAGCTGGGGATTTAGCTCACGGCATAAGTGCCTGCCTTGCAAGCATGTGGTCATGAGTTCGAACCCAGGTACTGGTAAAAAAAAAAAAGTAAGTGTAAAAAACAAAATTTGGCAAAATGTATCAAGAAGCAAAGCCTAAAAATGTGCAGTATACAAGAGAAATATTTACTTCAAAAAATTCACAGATTAAAAATCAATGAAATGGAAAACAATATTCCATGCAACAGGAATACAGAAAAATTTAAAAGTAGCTATATAAGTCTCAGACAATGTAAATTTCAAGCCAAAACTGATCAAAAGAGACAAAACAGAACACTACACAATAGTTAAAGGAACAATTTAACAGGAAGACACAACAATTATAAGCATATATGTACCAAACACTGAACATTCAACTTCATTAAAAAAATGCTAGTAGATATAAAATTTAGATAAACACTAACATAGTTATAATGTGGGACCTCAATATCTTGTTGCCACAAACAGATAAATTAAGCAAAAGTCAACAAATAAATATCATAGTTGAAACAGATGTTGAAAAAATGAATTCAGTAGATTTCTACACAGTGTTCCATCCATCAACGTAAAACTCGTTCTTCCCAGAAACATGTGGGACATTTTCCAATATAGACCACATGTTAGCACACAAACATGCTTAAATAAATGCAGAATAATCAAATTAGTCAGTTAATATTACCAGATTATCAAAAAACCTACAAATAAGTGGTAAAAGCAATGACAGTAAAGGTGGTAATGGATGGAAATTAAATAGTATGTTTTAAGTAACAAATGTATTACAGAAAAATATCATGGAAGAATTAGAAAACCTCTAGAGTTAAACAATAATCCCTGTAAAACATACTGGAAGCAATGTGACACAATGAAAATAGCACTGTGGGAGAAGTTTACAACTTTAAAAGCCTGCAACAGAGAAATTGTGTAAGCTCAAATAAACAACCTAATGATGCATTTCAGCATCCTAAAAAGACAAAACAATCAAAAGACAAAGTCAGTACACAGAATGAAATTATATAGCTCAGAGCAGAAATTAATAAAATTGAGAGTAAATAGTAAAACAAAGAATCAGTGAATCAAAGAGTTAGCAAGAAGCATCACAATGCTAGACTTCAAAGGTATGGTGTCTTAAAAAAAAGAAAAATGTCTAGTCAATGTTAACAAAAAAGGAAAAAAATGAAACAAATCAATAAAATTAGAAATGAAAAGATGAAATCACAATGAATTCTGCCAAAATCTATGACTATTGATTAATACTAAGAGAATATTTACTTAAATAAAACATAGAATTCAGAAGAAACAGATTACTAGATACATATGTGCAACCAAAGCTGAACCAAGCAGATATAAAAAGCCTAAGTAATCCAATATCAATACACGAAATTGAAGAAATATGGAACACTACAAAGTAAAGCCCCAAACCTCATTAATTAAATGCTCATGACTATAAGAACATTACAGGTGACTTAACGCCAACAGTGCTCAAACAATTTAATAAAATAAAAAGAGGAATATTCCTAATGTTAATCCTGAAAACCACATTACTCTAATTCTAAAACCATGAAAGGATCAAAAAAATCCTCTTTAATGAACACACACACAAAAGTCCATAATAAGATACTGATAAAGCAGAATGCAAAAAATCATCAAAAAGATACCTCATCAGCAACTAGGGTTAATTCTGAAGATACAAGTATAGATCACCATATGCAAATTTTTAAACATAATACAACATATAAACAGAATCGAGGGCAAAAATTCACCAATAAGATATAGAAACAAGCTTTGACAAAATTCAATATTTATTCATAACTTCCCTAAAGGAAATAGGTATAACAAGTACTTAACTCAATCTGATAAAAGCCATTTATGATAAACCAAATTTAAATGGCAGTGAAACTGAAAGGTTTCTCTCAAAAATCAGGAACAAAACTAGGATGTCTGTTATCACCACTCCTGCTCAGTACAGTTCATAGCATATTAGCCAGAGCAACAAGCAAGAGAAATGAATAAAAAAAGATATGCACTGGAAAGGAAGAATGTAAATTGCATTATTTGTAGAGGACAAGATTTTCTACATAAAAGAACCAAAACTTTCCATGAACAGACTCCTAGAATTAATTCACAAATTAATCAGAATAGAAAAACAAGTCATCAACGGACAGAACTCAATAACATTCCTATACACCAAAAATAAACTCACCTATAAAATTTTAGAGAGATAACAATGTCTAATAATTTAAAGAAATAATAATAAAATTAAACACTTAGAAATTAACTAATGAGATAGACAATTCTTTTTTTAAATTTTATTTAAAAGGAAAAAGAGAAAAACACAGAACAGAACAAAGTGGTGTAAGGGTACACGTAATACAGAACTACAAAAAAAAAAAAAACAGTAAGAAATCACCAGTTAATAGATTACATATTATCATCTTAGAAATAGTTGCTCAAATCACAGTATCAAAGAATACAAAGTGGACATTCAAAGAGTGAGACTGCAAACAGTTGTGTTCAATGATCCAACCAAAAACATTAATATGGTCAGCTATTTAACACCCCTAAACACACTTGCTGTTGTATCCTTTAGAGCTCTTTTTTCCCTCCCTTTTTTACAAGAAAATTTACACATTTTGGGTTTTATTAATCCTTAGTTCTTATTAATTTTGGGGGGGGGAGAGAATAAAGCCAAATATGGCAAAACAAAGCTGTCAGTCAAAACCAAGGATAGACATAGCACATGATGTAAAACAGAGTACAAGGTTATCAACAATGGTTATCAACGATGTCTCTTGTTTCCTTAAAAAGAATTGTCTATCTCATTAGATATTATAAAGTTGAACAAAACAGTAGAGAACAAGACCAATAAAACCTAGGCATTGTAAACATTACAGGACTTCCAAAGGAGACAATAGTCAAACCAGCATGGGCATCTTAGTGAATCTTATTGCCTTCAAAGTAGTTGCCTATACCCTCAAACTTGATACTATCATACAGAATGGAACAGAGTCTGATTAGTCAAAACAAGATCGTGGGAGTATTACAGAACTTCAAAACAAGTTAATAGGAAACCAAAAAGGTTACTATTATACATCCTGCTATTTTTTTAAAATTTTCCCCTTAATAAAAACAAACATACGAAATAACTAAATAATTTTTTTAAAGAATAAGGGAAAGATTGAGATAAAACAGAACATAACAATATAACAATACAGATCAAAGCATGACTGTTTCAGCAACCTAGTGCTTCACCACCAAATAACCCGATTTAATAGTAGTTACCATAGTGTCTGTCTTTTTCCTTAAAATATTTGAATAAAACTTCATATACTATAGCTTCAAATATTTCCATATCAAGAAGCCCAGAATAAAGCCTTCCCAATCAATGTGAAAACTTTATAAGGCTTCAAGACCACATAATGGGGAATCATGATTACCACATATTTTTATATATTTGAATCATTACTTACCTTAGGGAAACTATTCGGTATTCACACATGTGAGATTGATTTATTTCACTTATGAGTATGGTCTCAAGCTGCACCCATTTATTGATAAATATCTCAATGCGATCCTTCTTTATAACTGAATAATACTCCATTGTATAGAAATACCACAACTTTTGTATCCATTCCTCAGTTGATGGACACTTGGGTTGTTTCCAAGATCTGGCATTTACAAATTGTGCTGCTATAAACATAGGTGCACATATATCACTGTGGTATGATGCTTTCAGTTTTTCTGGGAATATGCCTATGAGTGGAATAGCTGGAATAAATGGGATTTCCAATCCCAACTTTTTGAGAAATCTCCAGACAGACCTCCACAAAGGCTGTACCAGTCTACACTCCCACCAACAGTGCAGGAGAGTTCCTCTTTGGCCACAGCCTTTACAGCATTTGTTGTTGTTGGTTTTCTTGATCCTGGCCATTCTTTCAGGAGTGAGATGGTATCCACAGTGTGGTTTTAATTTGCATTTCTCTAATGACCAATGATGATGAACATTTTTTCATGTATTTATTTGCCATTTGCATTTCTTCATCTGAGAAGTGCGTATTCATCTCAGATGCCCATTTTTGGATTGGATCTTTGAATTTTGGGGGTCTAAGTTTTTTTTTAATTCTTAATATGTTTTAGACAAGGGTCCCTTGTCTGAGAGAGTTCACTAAAATCTTTTCCCAGTTGGTGGGTTTTCTTTTCACTATGCTGGAGATTTCTTTTGACATGCAGAAACTTTTTAATAAGAAGTGGTCCCAGTTATTGATTCTGGGAAGTATTTCCTGTGCGGTTTGAGTCCTGTTCATGAATTCTCTGCCTACTCCTATGTCTTCAAGGTTTCTACCCAATTTGTCTTCCAATAGATTTAGTGTTTCTGTTTTAACATTCAGATCTTTGACCCATTTAGATTTTAATTTAGTACATGGTGATAGACATGGGTCTAGCTTTAGTTTTCAGCAAATGGAGAGCCAGTTTTTCCAGCACCATTTATTACAGAGACTGTCGTTCTTCCAGTGAACCTGCTTGGCTCCTTTATCAAAGATAAGGTGGTTGAATGTGTTTGTAGTTGTGGTTGTATCTTCTAATCTATTCCATTGATCTTTGGCTCTGTTTTGATTCCAATACCATGTTGATTTTACTACTGTTGCTTTGTAGTATAACTTCAAGTCAGGGATTGTGATGCCTCCTGCTTTGTCTTCGATGCTTAGAATTAACTTTGCTATTCTAGGTCTCTTCTGGTTCCAGATGAAATTTAGGAGTGATTTCTCTAGATATATAAGGTATGTTGACGGTATTTCTATTGGGATTGCATTTAATCTGTACAACAGTTTTGGGAGAATGACCATCTTCACAATGTTTGTTCTTCCTTTCCATGAGCAAGGGATGTCTTTCCATTTTCTGAGATCATCCTCAATTTCCTTTTTCAGTGTATTATAATTTTCACTATATAAGTCTTTCACTTCTTTTGTAAGAGTAATTCCTAAATATTTTATTTTTTTGCTTGCTAATGTGAAGAGTGCAGTTTCTCTTATTTCCCTCTCTGTGATTTTGTTGTTCGTGTATAGGAATGCTATTGATTTCTGAGTATTCATTTTGTATTCAGCCACATTACTGAATTTATTTATTGTATCTAAGAGTCTTTCAATGGAGTTTAGGGGGTCTTCTATGTAGAGTATCATGTCATCTGCAAACAATGATAATTTAACTTCCTCTTTTCCTATCTTTACCCCTTTTATTTCTCTTTCTGCCTAATTGCTCTGGCTAGTACTTCCAGTACTATATTAAATAGGAGTGGTGATAAAGGACATCCTTGTCTTGTGCCTGATTTTAAAGTAAAGGCTTTCAATTTTTCGCCATTTAGTATGATGCTGGCAGTTAGTTTGTCATAAATGGCCTTTATTATATTGAGGTAAAGACCATCTATTCCAATTTTCTGTAAAGTTCTTATCATGAATAAATGTTGGACTTTATCGAAGGCTTTTTCTGCATCTATAGAAATGATCATGTGATTCTTATTTTTGGCTTTATTGATATGGTGGATTACATTTATTGATTTGCGTATGTTGAACCATCCTTGCATTCCTGGGATGAATCCCACTTGGTCACGGTGTATAATCTTCTTGATGATTTGCTGCATCCTATTTGCCAATATTTTATTGAGGATTTTTGCATCTGTGTTCATTAGGGAGATCGGTCAATAGTTGTCTTTTTTAGTTAGGTCTTTCTCAGGTTTTGGTACTAGAGTAACATTTGCTTCTAGGAATGACTTAGGAAGGATTGCTTCCCTTTCAATTTCATTGAATAGTTTGAGGAGTGTCGGCATTAGGTCTTCTTTGTATTTCTTGTAGAATTCTGCAGTGAATCCATCTGGGCCTGGGCTTTTCTTGGTGGGTAAAGACTTAATTACATTTTCAATTTCATTAACAGAGATTGGGTTATTCAACAGTTTTACATCCTCTTGATCTAGCTTTGGTACTTCATATGTTTCTAAGAATCTGTCTGTTTCTTCTGTGTTATCAAACTTTTGAGAGTAGAGGTTTTCGAAATAGGTGTTGATGATCTGTATTTCTTTTGGGTCTGTAGTGATTTCACCTTTTTCATTTCTTATTGCATGAATTTGAGCTTTTTCTTCCTTTTTTTAATAAGATTGGCTAGGGGCTTATCGATTTTATTTATTCTTTCAAAGAACCAACTCTTTGATTCTTTGATTCTTTGGATTGTTTTCTTAGTCTCTATTGCATTGATATCTGCTCTGATTTTTATAATTTCCTCTCTTCTTTTGGCTTTGGGCTTGACTTGCTCTTCTTTTTCTAGCTTTTTGAGGTGTAGCATCAAGTTATTCATTTGTATTCGTTCTGTTTTCCTGATATGGGAACTCAGTGCAATAAATTTTCCTCTCAGGACGGCTTTCATTGCATCCCACAGATTCCAGTATGTTGTATCTGCATTTTCATTTTCTTTTAGGTATTGTTTAATTTCTTCTTTAATTCTTCTGTGATCCACTCATTACTCAATAGTGTGTTATTCAGTTTCCATGTGTTTGCGGGATTTTTGCAGTATCTTTTATAATTAATTTCTAATTTCAGAGCACTATGATCTGATAACATGCAAGGGATGATTTCAACTCTTTTGCATTTGTTTGAATATGTTCTGTGAGCTAATATATGGTCTATTTTAGAGAATGATCCATGTACTGCTGAGAAGAATGTGTATTCTGGTGTTGTTGAGTGGAACATTCTGTATATGTCTATCAAATCCATTTGTTCACAGGTGTGATTCAGTTCTGTTATTTCTTTGCTCATTTTCTATCTGGTTGATCTGTCCCTTGGTGTCAATGGCGTATTAAGTTCTCCTGTTACAATTGTGTTACTGATAATTTGACTTTTCATTTCTGTTAATAGTTGTTTTATATAACTGGGTGCTCTGGAGTTTGGTGCGTATATATTTAAGACAGTTATCTCTTCCTCTTGGAGTTTTCCCCTTATGAGTATGTAGTGACCATCTTTGTCTTTTATGGTCATTGTTGGTTTAAAGTTCACATTGTCTGCAAACAGAATGGCTACTCCTGCCTTTTTTTGGATTCCTGCTGCATGAAGTATTGTTTTCCATCCTTTGACTTTCAGTCTGTGCGTATCCTTCTGGATTAGATGGGTTTCCTGTAAACAGCTTATGGTTGGATTTTGTTTCTTGATCCATTCTGCTAGTCTGTTTCTTTTGATTGGTGCATTGAGACCATTTACATTAATGGTTATTACTGTTAAATGCTGGTTTATTGTTGGAATGTTATCTCTCTGCTGTTGCATCTTTATCTTTCTGTTCTGTTTAATTATTTGCTTTGCTTAGTGGTTTTTTTCTTTGTGTATCTAAACTGTCTTTCAATATTTTTTGCAGGGTTGGTTGGTGTTCATGAAGTTCTTCAGCTGTTCTTTGTCATGGAAGTATCATATTTTCACCATCAATTTTGAATGATAGTTTTGCAGGATACATCAGTCTAGGTTGGAAATCATAATGCTTTAGGATCTGGAATACTTCACTCCATGCTCTTCTTGACTTCATTGTTTGTGCTGAGAAGTCTGCTGTGATTCTGATAGGTTTTCCTTTATAAGTGATCTTTCTTTTTTCTCTGACAGCTTTTAATAATCTATTCTTGTGTTGGATGTCTGGGGATGGTGATTATTATATGTCTGGGTGTAGTTTTATTTTGGTTATGACTATTTGGAGTTCGATATGCTTCACTGATCCTGATGTTGGTTTCTGATCTCATGCTTGGGAAATTTTCAGCTATTACTTCTCTAAATATCCTCTTGATATCCTTTATGTTGTCTCTTTCTTTTTCATTAATCCCTATCATTCTTATGTTATTCTTCTTTGCATTGTCTTGCAGTTGTTGAATTGTTGTTTCCTGATTCCTTGTTATTTTTAAAAGATCTTTCCTTTCTTGTTCACTAGCTGCAATCATGTCTTTAAGGTCTGAAATTCTATCTTCACTTTCATTAAGGCGGTTTTTACAACTTTCAGTGGAGTTTTTTATTTCCTGTATATCTCCGTGCATCTGCATTATGTATTCTGTTTGTTTCTTATATTGCTCGTCTAGGGATTCTATCTTTTTGTTTAGTTCCTCCAATTTTTTATCTGTGTTTTCTTTAGATATATTCAGAATCTCTTTCATTTCTTTTATCATTTCTTCTTTTATCTGGGAGATTATTTCGAGTTTGAATTTCTTTAAAGCTTCCTGGAGTTGCTTGTCAATTTCAGTTGCTATTTTCTCCGATATATGAGGTGGATCCATATATTTTCTTCTATATGCATTGCTCCTAGGGTTTCTTGAGATGGGCTGGAGGTTTGAGGTTGTAATTTGGTCTTTCATTTTGTCATTTTCCTATATTTCTGTGTTTCAAGTGTTATTTGAAGGCTTCCTCAGGATCTGTTGAAAATCCCCTTCTATGTTTGCAACTACTGAGACTCTGGCACCATGCTACCCCAAGCCACTGGGCCTTCAGAACCAATGGCCCTCCTCTGCCTGCTCAGAACTCCACAGTTCCAGACAAGCTGGGCCTCAGGGACACTGTGCGCCCACCTGCCCCTTGGAAGCTCCACAGCTCTCCAATTGCAGCCGGGATGTGGAGGCAGATGTAGATGCCTCAAACCCACCCCTCCACTTCACTGCACCTGGAAGCCTGGAGGGACCCAAACAGTTGGCCAAGATATCTGCAGTCTTCCAGATACACAGGGAGGCCAATGCAGGCACCCCAGATCCGCCCAGCCCCTCTTCTGCACACCAATGGCTAGGCGCGGTAGTCCAAAACAGGCTGGGCTCTCGGGATAGTGTGGGCCCACCCACCCATCGGAAGCTCAGCAGTTCTCCAAGTGCAACTAGGATGGGAGCCGGATGTAGAGGCCTCAAACCCACTTCTCCACTTCACTGCACCCGGAAGCCTGGAGGGTCCGAAACAGTCTAGACAATTCTTTTTAAGGGAGCAAGAGGCATTATGGTAACAATTGTTGATAACCTTGTACTCTGTTTTTACATCATGTGCTATGTCTATCCTTGGTTTTGACTGACAGCTGTGTTTTGCCATATTTGACTTTATTCTCTTCCAAAAAAAAAAAAAAAGTAATGAGAACTAAGGAGTAATAAAACCCAAAATACGTAAATTGTGTTGTAAAAAAGAGAGGGAAAAATGTGTTCTAAAAGATACAACTGCAAGTGTGTTTAGGGGTGTTAAATAGATGACCATATTAATATTTTTGGTTGGATCATTGAACACAACTGTTTGCAGTCTCACTCTTTGAAGGTCCACTTTGTATGCTTTGATACTGTGACTTGAGCAACTATCTCTAAGATGATAATGTGTAATGTATTAACTGGTGATTCCTTACTGCTTATTTTTTGTAGTTCTGTATTACTTATACCCTTACACCACATTGTTTTGTTTTGTTTTGTTTTCTCTTTTTCCTTTTAAATAAAATTTTAAAAAAGAAATTTAGTGTGAGAGTCCTCTACAATGAAAACTACAGTACCTCAGATAAGTAGATACAAGATGGTATCAAAAAATGGAAAACATCCTCTCCTCCTGGATGAGGAGAATCCATATAGTCAAAATACCCATGCTTCCAAAACTTATACTGAGACTGAATGCAACCCCAATGAAAACTCTTAACAATATTATTTTGAATGCTGGAAAAAAAAAACAGTCTTAAAATTGTATAGAACCAGAAGGGATCAAGCAGGAAGCATCACAATCCCAGCCTTAAAGCTATACTAAAAGTTTACAGTGATATAACCAGCATGGTATTGGCAAGAAGCAAATGTGTTGGCCAATAGAACAGAATAGAACATGCAGAAATAACTGCAAGCACTCTCAGCTATTTGATCTTTAACAAAGCAGCCAAAATCTTTCAGTGGAGTTAAGATAGATTCTTTAAAAAACGGTGCTGGTAAAACTGGTTTTCCCATTAAACCTAAGCCCAAATCTCTATTCATGTACCAAATTCAATTTAAAATTTTATATAATTGAAATCTTAAAACAGAAATCATCTGGAGGAAGGCAAAATAATCTATAGGCATAGACAAGGACTCTCTGAACAGAAATCCAGTTACACAGGAAATAATAGGAAGAATCAACAAATGAAATTGTATCCAGATTCTGCCTGGAAAAAGAAACAACAAAAAAAGAGTGAAGAAACAAGACCACAGAGTGGCAAAAAATTTTCCAAGCATTCTTTTTACAAAGACTAATATGCAGCATATATAAAAACACAAAATAGTACTCCCCCCACATTAAAAGATTCAAACAGAAGAGCACTAGAAATGAATACAAAGTTCTTAGAAAAAATGCACAAATGGCCAATAAATACATGAAAAAGAAGTGAAAATTGCTGAACATTTCTGAAATGCAAATTAAACAAAACTGAGCTCACATTTCACTCCATGAATGACTATCTTAATGAAATGAAATAGTTACAATTTCTGACAAGGCTGTGGGGAAATGAGATCACACCTCAAAACTTGAAGAGAGGGAGAGTGAGAGAAATTCAGAAAGACAGAGAGATACAGAGACAGAGACAGACACAGAAAGAAAAGGACTCAAAAGGGATTCAGTGTAAATGGAGGGAGGTTAATGAATAGAAAGCAAATTAAGATGTGTTGTGTACATGCATTAACTCCTCACAATGAAGCATTATTGTATTTTTTTCAATTTTTAAAAAACATGTTTATCCAGATCTTTTGATCATTTCCAAATCAGGTTCTTTTTGTCGCACTTTAGTTGTTTGATTTCCTTATGTGTTTTGAATATTAACCACCTAGTAAATGTGTGGCTTGCAAATATTTTTTCCAACCTGTAGGATTTATTTTCATTTCCTTAATTTCTTCTTTTTTTATTAAAAAAAAACAGAACAAAGCAAAACAGTGTAAGGGTACAAGTAATACATAACTACAAAAAGAAAAAAAAACAGTAAGATATCACCAATTAATAGATTACCCACTATCTTCTTTGAAACAGTGATTCAGGTCACAGGATCAAAGCATACAAAGTGAACATTCAAATAGTGAGACAGCAAATAGTTGTGTTCAATGATTCAATCAAAAATATTAATATGCTCATCTACTTAACACACCTAAACACACTTGCTGTTGTATTCTTTTGGGCACTTTTTCCCCCTCTCTTTATTACAACAAAATTTACACATTTTGGGTTTTATTGCTCCCATAGATCTTATTTCTTTTTTTGTAAGAGAATAAAATCAAACATGATAAAACAAAGCTGTCAGTCAAAATCAAGGATAGACATAGCACATGATGTAAAAACAGAGTACAAGGTTATCAACAACAGTTACCATAATGCCTCTTGCTTCCTTAAGAAGAATTGTCCATCTCATTAGGTATTAACAAGTTGAACAAAACAGTACAGAACAAGTCCAATAAAACCTAAACATTGTAAACCTTACAGAACTTAAAAAGAGGATAATAGTCAAACCAGAATGGACATCAAGTGAATCTTATTGGCTTCAAAGTAGTTGCCTATATTCTGATACTTAATACTATCACACAGAGCGGAATAGAGTCTAATCAGTCAAAACAAGATAGTGGGAGTATTACAGGACTTCAGATCAAGTTAATAGGAAATCAAGAAGGTTACTATAATATATCCTGCTAGTTTTTTAATTTTTCCCCTTAGTTTAAAAAAGAAAAAAAATGAAATAATTTTTTAACGAATACGGGAGAGGTTGAGACAAAAGAGGGCTTAACAACATAACAATACAGGTCAAAGCATGACAGTTTCAGCAACTAGTGCTTCATCACCAAATAACCCAATGTAATAGTAGTTACCATAGTGTCTTTTCCCTTGAAATATTTGAATCTAACTTCATACGGTATAGCATCAAACGTATCAGGACAATGTAACACCATTCAAGTGGATGAAAGCATTGTAGAGTATTTAGAACCAACTAACAGAAAAATTAACAATGGTTTCTGTATTGTCTCTTCGCCTAAAACAATTTTTGTTTATAGTACCACATATGATAATATCCAGCAAGATACACCATGATAAAAGGAATGGAGACAGAAGAGCCATAGTTGGGTGGGGCTTTATGGCATTAAATCAGCAGTAGCTATTATGATTTCTTGTTTTCTTCAAAATAGCTGTTCATTGCATCACAGGCCATAATATCAAACAGCCCAGAATAAAGCCATTCCAATTAATGAGTGAAAACTTTCTAAGGCTTCAAGGCCACATAGTGGGGAATCATGGTTACAACATACTTTTATATATTTGAATCATTTCCTACACTAGGGAAACTATTCGGTATTCACAGATGCGAATTTGACTTAGTTCACTTATGAGTATGGTTTCAAGCTGCGCCCATTTATGGATAAATACTTCAATGTGATCCTTCTTTACAGCTGAGTAGTACTACATTGTATAGAAATACTACAGCTTTTTAATCCATTACTCAGTTGATGGACATTTGGGTTAGTTCCAAGATATGGTGATTACAAGTTGTGCTGCTATAAACATAGGTGCACATATATCTCTGTGGTATTATGCTTACAGTTCTTCTGGGAATATGCCTAGAAGTGGAATAGCTGGAACCAATGGGACGTCCAATCCCAGTTTTTTGAGAAATCTCCAAACTGACCTCCACAAAGGTTGTACCAGTCTACACTCCCACCAACAGAGTAGGAGAGTTCCTTTTTACCCAGAGCCTCTCCAGCACTTGTTGTTGTTGGTTTTCTTAATCCTGGCCATTCTTTCAGGAGTGAGATGGTATCTCAGTGTGGTTTTAATTTGCATTTCCTTAACGACCACTGATGATGAACATTTTTCATTTATTTACCATTTGTATTTCTTCATCTGAGAAGTGTGTATTCATCTTAGATGCCCACTTTTGGATTGGGTCTTTGAATTTGGGGGGTCTGAGTTTTTTTTAATTCTTTATATGTTTTAGACAAGAGTCCCTTGTCTGAGGGGGAGTTCACTAAGATCTTTTCCCAGTTTGTGGGTTTTCTTTTCACTACGCTGGAGATTTCTTTTGACACGCAGAAACTTTTTAATAAGAAGTGATCCCAGTTATTGATTCTGGGAAGTATTTCCCGTGTGGTTTGAGTCCTGTTCATGAATTCTCTACCTACTCCTATGTCTTCAAGGTTTCTACCCAATTTGTCTTCCAATAGATTTAGTGTTTCTGTTTTAATATTCAAATCTTTGACCCATTTAGATTTTAATTTAGTACATGGTGATAGACATGGGTCTAGCTTTAGTTTTCGGCAAATGGAGAGCCAGTTTTTCCAACACCATTTATTAAAGAGACTGTCATTCTTTCAGTGAGCCTGCTTGGTGCATTTATCAAAGATAAGGTGATTGAATGTGTTTGTAGTTGTGGTTGTGTCTTCTAATCTATTCCATTGATCTTCGGCTCTGTTTTGATTCCAATACCATGTTGATTTTACTACTGTTGCTTTGTAGTATAACTTCAAGTCAGGTATTCTGATGCCTCCTGCTTTGTCTTTGCTGCTTAGAATTGACTTTGCTATTTTAGATCTCTTCTGGTTCCAGATGAATTTTAGGAGTAATTTCTCTAGATCTATAAGTATGTTGCTGATATTTTTATTGGGATTTCATTGAATTTGTATAAGAGTTTTCGGAGAATGACCATTTTCACAATGTTTGTTCTTCCTATCCATGAGCATGGGATGTCTTTCAATTTTCTGAGATCATCTTCAATTTCTTCTTTCAATCTATTATAATTTTCCCTGTATAGGTCTTTCACTTCTTTCATAAGAGTAATTCCTAGATATTTCATTTTTTTGCATGCTAGTATGAAGAGTGTGGCTTCTCTTATTTCTCTCTCTGTGATTTGGTTGTTAGTTTGATTTCTGAGTATTGATTTTGTATCCAGCTACATTACTCAATTTATTTATTATATCTAAGAGTCTTTCAATGGAGTTTAGGAGGTCTTCTATGTAGAGTATCATGTCATCTGCAAACAATGACAATTTAACTTTTTCTTTTCCTTTCTTTACCCCTTTTATTTTTCTCTCTTTTCTAATTGCTCTGGCTAGTACTTCCAGTACTATATTAAATAGGAGTGGTGATAAATGACATCCTTGTCTTGTGCCTGATTTTAAAGTAAAGGCTTTCAATTTTTGCCCATTTAGTATGATACTGGCTGTTGGTTTGTTGTAGATGACCTTTATTATATTGAGGTAAAGACCACCTATTCCAATTTTCTGTAAAGTTCTTATCATGAATGAATGTTGGACCTTATTGAAGGCTTTTTCTGCATCTGTAGAAATGATCATGTGATTCTTACTTTTGGCTTTATTGATATGGTGGATTACAATTATTGATTTATGTATGTTGAACCATCCCTGCATGCCTGGGATGAATCCCACTTGGTCATGTTGTATAATCTTCTTGATGATTTGCTGCATCATATTTGCCAATATTTTATTGAGGATTTTTGCATCTGTGTTCATTAGGGAGACTGGTCTGTAGCTCTCTTTTTAAGTTGGGTCTTTCTCAGGTTTTGGTACTAGAGTATTATTTGCTTCCAGGAATGACTTGGCAAGGATTGCTTCCCTTTCAATTTCATGGAAAAGTTTGAGGAGTGTCGGCATTACGTTTTCTTTGTATTTCTTGTAGAATTCTGCAGTGAATCCATCTGGGCCTGGGCTCTTCTTTGTATGTAAGGAATTAATTACATGTTCAATTTCATTTATAGAGATTTGGTTATTCAGCATTTCTACATCCTCTTGATCTAGCTTTGGTACTTCATATGCTTCTAAGAATCTGTCTAGTTCTTCTGTGTTATCAAACTTTTGAGAGTAGAGGTTTTCGAAATAGGTGTTGATGATCTTCTGTATTTCCATAGAGTCTTTATGATTTCACCTTTTTCATTTTTATTGCATGAATTTGAGCTTTTTCTTCCCTTTTTAAAAATAAGTTTGGCTAGGTTCTTATCGATTCTATTTATTATTTCTAAGAACCAACTTTTTGATTTGTTGATTCTTTGGATTGTTTTCTTAGTCTCTACTGTGTTGATTTTTGCTCTGATTTTTATAATTTCCTCTCTTTTTTTGGCTCTGGGCTTGACTTGCTCTTCGTTTTCTAGCTGTTTGAGGTGTAGCATCAGGTTGTTTATTTGTATTCGTTCTGTTTTCCTGATGTGGGAATTCAGTGCAATAAATTTTCTTCTGAGGACGGCTTTCATTGCGTCTGACAGATTCCGGTAGGTTGTTTCTGTATTTTCATTTTCTTGTAAGTATTGCTTAATTTCTTCTTTAATTTGCTCTGTGACCCACTGATTACTCAAGAGTGTGTTATACAGCTTCCATGTGTTTGTGGGATTTTTGTAGTATCTTTTATCATTAATTTCTAATTTCATAGCACTATGGTCTGATAACATGCAAGGGATAATTTCAACTCTTTTGCATTTATTTAAATATGTTCTGTGAGTTAATATATGGTCCATTTTAGAGAATGTACCATGTACTGCTGAGAAGAATGTGTATTCTGTTGTTGTTGGGTGGAGTATTCTGTATATGTCTACTAAGTCCATTTGTTCACAGGTGTGATTCAGTTCTTTTATTTCTTTGTTTATTTTCTGTCTAGTTGATCTCTCCTTTGGTGTCAATGGTGTTTTAAGATCTCCTGTTAGAATTGTGTAACTGCTGATTTGGTTTTTCATTTCTGTTAGTACTTGTTTTATATAACTGGGTGCTCTGAAGTTTGTTCCATATATATTTAAGACAGTTATCTCTTCCTCTTGGAGTTTTCCCCTAACCAGTATGCGGTGAGCTTTTTTATCCCTTCTGATCATTATTGGGTTGAAGTTCACTTTGTCTGCAAACAGAATAGCTACCCCCGCTTTTTTGGGGAGTTCCTGTTGCATGGAGTATTGTTTTCTATCCTTTGACTTTCAGTCTGTGAGTATTCTTTTGGGTTAGATGGGTTTCTTGTAGACAGCGTATGGTTGGATTTTATTTCTTGATCCATTCTGCCAGTCTGTTTCTTTTCATTGTTGTATTGAGACCATTTACATTAATAGTTAGAACTGTTATATATTGGTTTATTGTTGACATGTTATCCTGCTGTAGCATGTTTATCTTTCTCCTCTGTTTAATTGTCTGTTTTGCTTAGTGTTTTTTTTTTTTTTTCCTAAATGTATCTAGGCTGTCTTTCAGTATTCTTTGCAGGGTTGGCTTGGTGATCATGAAGTTTTTTCAGCTGATCTTTGTCATGGAAGTATCTTATTTCTCCATCAATTTTGAAGGACAGTTTTGCCGGTACATCAGCCTAGGTTGGAAATCATTTTGCTTTAGGATCTGAAATACTTCACTCTATGCTCTTCTTGACTTTATTGTTTGTGCTGAGAAGTCTGCTGTAATTCTGATAGGTTTTCCTTCATAGATTGTCTTTTCTCTCTGACAGCCTTTAATATTCTATTCTTTTGTTCAATTTCTGGGATGGTCATTATTATATGTCTGGGTGTAGATTTATTTTGGTTATGGCTATTTGGAGTTCTATATGCTTCATTGATCTTGATATCAGTTTCCAATCTCGTGTTTGGGAAATTTTTAGCTATTACTTCTCTAAATATCCCCCTTGACATCCTTTATGTTGTCCCCTTCTTTTTCATGTATCCCTATCAACTTTATGTTGTTTCTCTATGTGTCATCTTGCAGGTGTTGAATTGTTATTTCCTGATTTCTTGTTATTTTTAAAAGATTTTTTTCTTTTCTGTTCACTGGCTGCAATCTTGTCTTCGAGGTCTGAGACTCTGTCTTCACAATCAATGAGGCAGTTTTTACAACTTTCAATGGAGTTTTTGATTTCCTGTATATCTCTTTGTGTCTATTTTATGTATTCTGTTTGTTTCTTATATTGTTCATCCAGGGATTCTATCTTTTTGTTTAGTTCCTCCAATTTTTTAACTGCATCTTCTTTAGCTATGTTTAGTATCTGCTTCATTTCTTTTTTCATTTCTTCTTTTACTTGAGAGATTATTTCTAGTTTGAATTCCTTTAAGGCTTCCCAGAGTTGCTTCTTATTTCAGTTACTATTTTTTTCAGGTATTTCAGTTATGTGGCATGTGTTTTCTTCTATGCACATGGCTCCTAGGTTTTCTTGGGATGGGCTGGATGTTTGAGATTGCATTTTAGTCTTTTGTTTTGTCATCGTCCTGTGTTTTGGAGCTTCAAGTGTTGTTCCAGGTGTGGGAGAGAATTCTGCCAGTCTGGGATGGGGTTCCCTGCAGTGGCCCCACTCCCTGGACCTGGCAGGGAATCAGGGCTTGGTCCCCAGGCCCTGAAGAGAGTTCCCTCAGGCTAGGTATGCTTCCCAGCCGCCACTGCTCCACTCACTGTTCAGGCAGGGACCGGCCTGGTAAACAGGCCAGGAAGAAGGTTCCCTCAGGCTGGGCGGGATTCTAATTTCTTCCTTTTGTCTATAGAAATATTTCACATATTTTGCAGTAGTGAGGATCAATCCCAGGACCTTTGCACTGCTTTTATCCATAGACTTTGTTGTAGTCAAGGGTGGCAAGGAGAACAGTTACATACAGGGCATATAATATTTATTATTTATTATATTATTATTTATAATGGTCACCCAAGGAAACAAATGCAAAAATCCTGAGGAAATCTGGCCACAGCCCTAAAGATCTGGAAAGTCCAGCTTAGGGTCTGGATGCCATGGCAATAACCTGCATAAATTCAGCTGAAAACCTAGAGTCCACAATGACCCATGTGAATCTATTCCACAGCTTTGTGCTGAGAAGGCCCAAAGGTCAGCAGTGGAAGCTAGAATATGTATGCCAGCAGGAAGAAAGATCTATGCCAGCAGGCCGAGCGTTCTGTACTGGAGCCAAGAAACTGCTCAAAATAAGGACAAGGGCCCTCTGAAAAATACCACAGCCATCATCAGAAAAAATGAGATTCTAAGCTCCTCTGATGAGGGGAACAGTTGAGTACATATCAGGAACCCAGCATGACAAATCTCCTAGAGACTAAACAGCACGCATCTTCCCTTCCATAGCCAGGAAGTGATATAAAAACTCCAAAGTGAGCCACAGCCATTCTGAGCAACAAGGTCCTGAGCTTCTCCAGGGACAACAGCTGAGCTCAGATTGGGGAAACCAGTATGACAAGCCCCTGCAGGAGAACCAACAGCTCCAAAAGAACCAATAGCTCTTAGGAGAAGCCACAATGTTGCTTTACCTCTCCAGATGCCATTTTTATGCTGGCAACAGTCTTCAGTTCAGTTGGTGTTTAAATTGACTGTCAATTACCAATCTACTACAGACTTTATTTTTTATTTTGAAGCAGATTCATACTGTTTCTCAAGCTAAGCCCCAAATTTGCACTCTTGTTTCAGCCTCCCATAAAATACACCCATTGTGTCGTGCACAGGGATTTTTACTTTGATAAATCCTTTGGAAAAGTGCTTTTTCTCCCCCTGATGCTCACTATTTTTTCCTGAGATTTTGGTCATGTACAAAATATGTATGCACTGACCACTATCATATTAATAATCTTCTCAGATCCAATGTTTTAGATCTTAATGAATTTTGAGTGATTTTTATATATGATATGATTTAAGGTTCTCATATCATTCTTCTACAATTTTCATAGCAACACTTATTGAAAGTACATTCCTTTCCACATTGTGTATTCTTGATACCTTTGAAAAAAATAAATTGACTATAGGAGACTTTGTGTATGTGTGCTTATTTCTGTGCTTGTATTCCATAATATGCTGGTTGGGTTTTATGAAAGCAGAATGCTATTTGGTTACTAGACCTTTGTAATATATTTTGAAATCAAAGAATATCACATAATATCAACATCTTTATTTTTGCTCAAGATTGGGTTGCCTATTTGTAGTCTTCACAGTTCCATATGAATTTTAGGAATGTTTTGTCTATTTCTGTGGAAAAAAATTGAAATTTTAAAAGATTGCACTGGATTCTTTTTTATTTTGAGTTGCATATGTAGTTCAACAATGTTGTTTCTTCCAATACATAAATATGCACTATCTTTCCCATTTTAATTGTGTCCCAATATCTTTTATCAATATTTGATAATTTTCATTATATTGTATAGAGCTTTTATCTTCTTTGTTTTTATCTTGTGTTTTTCTTTTCTTTTCTTTCTTTCTTTCTTTGTTATTTTTTTATTACTGCATGTTTGCTTACATTTATTGTGGGGACTTTGTACATATACACAACACACTTTTATTTCTTTTGTTCCCTGCCACTCCCATGTCACCCTACTCCCTTAAACTCATTCCCTTTCACATTTGGAAATACTATATTCCCATTTTTCTTCAATTCTGTCTTGTTTTAATACCCTTTTGTTTCCTTCCACCTCCTCCTTCCATCACTTGTTCGCTTTTTCACTTGAAAATGATCTCCTTACTTCTTATTAAGTATTTTTATTGTGATCTTTGTTTTAATGCTACTATAAATGGGATTGTTTTCTTCACTTGTCTTTAAGGTAGATTTTCCCATTTATTTCATATCCTTAAATGATACTGAGTTACTTCATTAATTTTAACAATTTTTGGCAGTCTTTTTTGAGTTTTCTACATGTAAGATTATTAAATTAGAAAACACAGTCAATTCCAATACTCCCTCTGCAATTTGATTCCTTTTCTTTCTTTACATACGTGCTTGTGATGGATAGGGCTTCAATTATGCTCTAAGCATTGTCTTGGATATTTATACTCATGTGTTTATTGCAGCAATATTTACCAAAGATAAGCTATGCAATCTACCTGCATATGTATCAACAGATGAATGAACAAGGAAAATGTAGCATATATGCACAATTGAATATGATTCAGACTTTAAAAAGAAGGCGATTCAGTCCTTTGTGACAATGTGGGTAAATATAAAGGCTATTATGCTAGGTGAAACATACCAGGCATAGATTCACAAATGTTCTCTTTTACAAGGACAATTTTTAAAAAAAAATCTTAAATCATACAAGTATTTAATAGAATGCTAGCTACCCTAATTGTTTCCTGTATTGTTCTTTCAAGGTTTCCATCACTTTCCTTTGTTCCTTTTTTTTAATCTATGTTTCTTTGATATATTCACCAATTCTTTCATTATTTTCATCATTTCTGGTTTTTTACCTGACTGACTTTATTTCTGATCTGTCTTCCTTTACAGATTCTTAGAGTTGTGTTTTACTTACATTGCTATGTATTTCAAGAGGGTAATTTCCATTTTAGTCTATATCTATGTCTCCTGGACTTGATCTGGAAGGGCTAGAAGTTTGAGACTGGATTTTTTCCTTCATTTTGTCATTTTCCTATGTTACTATGAATTAGCTAGATGCCAGATCCTAGATGCTTCTTGCATGGGTTGTCTATCAGAAATTGGGTTTCACTGAGATTTGCTGATAATTGAGGGGCTCTAGGCACAGAATTCCAGCCCCTGTGGGCCTCAGGGATGGTTTCTGAGTGGGTGGTTGTTGGCTGAACATTCCCAATCTCTGTGGGCCTTAACAAGGCTTCTGGAATCACTGCAGTTCATTGAACACAGACTCCCAGTCTCCAGAGTCTCACCAAGTGTTCCTGGATGACTGTGGGTTGCTGGGGATGGACTTCAAGTCACTGTGGGCCTCATAGTTTGTTACTGGCTGTGGGCATTTCAGTGGGTGCACACTTCCAGTCTCTGTAGGCCATACCAATGGTTCTTGGGTGACAGAAGATGGCTGAGCACAGACTTTAAGTTCCTTCAGGCTTCACTGAGGGTTCTTAGGTGACTTTGTTTAAATGATCTCAGTGTCCCAGTCCACATGGGCCCCAGAGATGGTTCCTGTATAACTTTGTGTCACTAGGTGCAGACTCCCAGTCCTGTGTCTTACCAAGTGTTCCTGCATGACTGTGAGCCACTGATTGAGGAAACCAAATCCCTGAAGTCCTCACTGAGTGTTCCAAGATGCCTGCATGTCACTGAATGCAGAGTCCTAGTCCCTACAGGCCTCACCAAGAATACCTGGATAATGGCAGGTGATTGGGCACAGACTTCAAATCCCTACAGAGTCATCAAATGTCCCTGGATGACTGTGACTCACTGGGGTCAGACTCCCTGTCTCCTTCTCCAGGGTGCTTTTTTCCCATTTCTGGGATGAAATACCTGGAACCCAAATGAAAGAAAGAAAGGTTTATTTAGGTTACAGTTTGTGGTTTCAGTCTACAGTCAGCTGGTTTCAAGGCAGGGTGGCATGGCACAAGGATAATACTTCAGTGCAGCAGCCAGCAAAAGTAGCAAGAGGAGGGAAGAGCAAGCCTAGTTTTCTCCTTTATATTGTTCACGGGCCACCCCTAAGCACACTCCTCAACAGGCGTAGTACTCACAATATGTCAACCATAATAATTTGTCCCTTGTCAATTTGGCAACCACATGTGTTTCTTAAAACAAGTACTCAGATAAAGGATTTGTTTATTCTGAATATTTTGCATATTGAACATTATAACACAACTCAGCAACCTTAAGAACCAGCATTAAGCCTATTAACATTATATTACATTAGAAGTATAATATTTTGTCCTTGGTCCCCCAAAGACACATCCTTTTATGCAAAATGCATTTAGTCCATCTGCAGCAGTTGTGAAAGTCCTAACAGTTTCAGCTTTCCTGAAAAGTTCAAGTCCTAAGTTTCCAAGATGTAAGACAAACTCCTAGCTGCAAATTCCTGTACAAATGAAAACACTTTAAGAAACTTCCAACATAAAATGGCTCAAGATAAACATTTCCATTCCAAAAGGTACAAACAGGAGACTACAAACCATTAGGACTAAAACAAGACCAAATTCCAATAAAGCAAGTTATAGTTGCATGTGCAGCATTTGAAGCAATTTGTGACAAATTGTGAACTCCAAAGGGATTTTTTTTATTCCACCCATGTAGCACTTCTGGTGGTTGTAGCCCCCAAAGCTTCTCTTTTAGGGGAATTCCCAGAAATCCAGACACCTGATTTCTGTAGCCAAAAGAGAGGAGAGCACAGCTAGTGCTTCAACTGGCTGCAGACCTTGGCATCATCCATATGGTACTGATTTTAGGTAAATACACAGAGTTCAAAAGTTCTGAGGTTAACTCTCTTTGCAGCTTTCATTAGACAAACCATGTTCCTGGATTTTGCCAAGTTCTGGGGCCACCACTGCACTTTTGACTTCACAGTCAAAGCTTCAGACACTGGCCTCTCAAGAGCACACTGCCTATTCTCCCAGGCCTGCTGAAATTGGAGTGGAAGCACTTTTAAGGTAAAACAGCCAGAACAAAAAGTGGGAGAATAAAGTCGCTTTTCTTCCCTCATATTGTACACAGGCCAACCCACCTCCGGGCAGAGTGTAGCACTCACAAAATATTCTTGCCCTCCTCTTGCTCAAGACTAAGATATTTGCAAGGTAAGAACCCTGGCTCCCTGATGAGTCTCTAAGTTAAATGTCTAAACTCAAGTTGACACAGTTTATCAACTATAACATTCTGCAAGACTCACTGATAGTTCCCAGGTGTGGGCAATTTGCTAGGCCCAGACTATTTTTCAGAAAGAATGGTATCACTGCATTTATGGATATAATTAACATGTAAAATATATAATGAAGAAATTTAATTGAGTTTTAATTGATGTAGACAATAATAACATATAATGAAGTAATCTTACTGAGTTTTCAATTGATGTAGAAAATAATCTGTATAATCTTAACTCCATGTAGTATTTCAAATACTTTGCTTTCATTCTGATTTTAAAATTATGAATTAAAGTCATTCAATGATATCTTTATCATACAAAAGATCAAAACAAAAGTTAATGACTCTTTAGTGAGCAACTATAGTTACTGGACACTCATATTAGTTGTTTTCTAATATGTCCTCATATCCTGTGCATGATAGGTAGTTCTATGCTTACATAGTATCTTGATTAATTTTCTCATTACTCAGACAAAATATTCAACACCCCAAAGTTAAAGGAGGAAAGTTTGCATTTCACCTCATGGTTTGTTGAGGTTGTATCCCATAGTTGACTCACTCCAAGGCAAGTTGGAATGGCTAAGGAACATCACAGGGGAGAAACAGCTCATGGGAGGGCAAGCAGGAAACAACACACCTCCCTTGCCCTTTCATGTCATTCAAGCTTCAAGTTACTTGGGTTGTGCCTCACTCAATCAAACTGGGCTTTCACATTATCCATATGCAGAACTATGTTAAACCAAACATTGGACTAAATCCATATTCACACACCCTTAATCCACATTCACACACACAAGACCCAACAACCTATGAAAATCTCTACATATGAGTGCACAACACTTGTTTGAACATTGAGTAATAAACCATAGTACGTTAGATGTGAAGGCTTTGAGGTCAAAGTAAGTCATTTTCTCAATGCTTC
This sequence comes from Cavia porcellus, assembly GCF_034190915.1. Taxonomy (NCBI): domain Eukaryota; kingdom Metazoa; phylum Chordata; class Mammalia; order Rodentia; family Caviidae; genus Cavia; species Cavia porcellus. The sequence continues at coordinate 4,466,871 of NW_026947486.1, read as the reverse complement.
AATGATAGATCATATGTTTCTATTCAAGTGAGGTCATGGAATTGATAAAACTATTAGCTTTCATGGACACTAAGACTAGTTGTCATTTTAATCCATTTACTTATATGAGCTTAATATCTGAATATTACTTTGGTCTACTTATACTTACATTTATATATGGAAATAAAACAAAGCTTGACTCTTCTGATTTCATGTTTACCAGGACTCATTGCACTTTAGAAGCTTCGTAGCTTGCATTTTACTGCTAATAATGAATGTTGGCTTCTAGGCTTTCTCTAATTTTGAGCAATTTTACATAATTCTGTGAGTCATTCATGGTCCTGAAATGTCATTAAGCTGCTCCCTCCTCAGTATCTGAAAACTATCTCATTATTTGTAGACTTTAGTCTCTAACATTTAAATGAAATAAATAAAAGTTGATATTACAGGTACAATTTGCTTCTCATCTGTATATAAATATAAATACATGGACTTAAAATTTTTTGTGACTCTAATGACATTAGAGTTTTATTTCTCAAAATAAGTTAACATAAAATATAAGCAATGCAAAGTCTCATAAGTTGTCAGTACAGGGCAATCACATAAATCTTCATATACAATTCACAGGTTGCTTACTATGAACTCTTAGAAGGTACTGTTTGTGTAAAAAAATGAAAGAATGAAGCTTACAGAAGTATTTAGTTTGAAGCCTGAAAAAGAAAAAAAAACTGGCCCAGAAACTTACTTTAATGCTATCTTTTATTTTATTCAAATCTAGTAGAAAGAGGATAGGAGAGGTCACTGAGGTAAAGGGGTAACAGCAGTGATTGCAAGCTTTTTAGAGGCAGTGTGTAAACTGCAACCCAAAACCCACTTATTTCTTGAAAAGTGCCAACACTACAATTAAACTTGAATACTGATGTCTTAGTTTAGAAAAACAATTCATAATTAATATATTTCATCTTAAAGAAACACAACATAACATTTTACCTTTAGGTTTCCACCACTGCTATATGGTTAATTTATTGTTTGTCCATGTTAAGACCTAAATTTTTTCACATTCATATTATAGTAAGAGTTTTGATTTTGTTATGGAACCTAAAGTCAGAGGGAGCTGAGCTACTTCTTTCAGCTAAGGGAAGAACAGAATTTCAAAAACAAGTGTAAAGTGTCTAGTGTGGATAATCATTTATCTAACATCTCTTTCATGTGGGCTCTCCTTTTAATGGTAATTTGGGTTGTGTTTCCAATGAAAAACACCAAATTCTTAAATCATATTATAAAAATATATTTAAATTTCAATATAACATTGTTCTTCACTCAAAGTAGGCACCATAATCAAGTTGCTTCTCCTAAGTATATCTTTATATTTAGACCCCTGAAAAATTTTAGTGATAGAAACTTATTGAAAATTGAATGTTCATTGGATGAAACATTGAAATCCCTTCTGAGGACATTTCTTTGGGTTTAATTAATATTAATAAATACAAAATCTAGCTCCTCCATTACAATGCATTTTTTCAAGTATTTTTGACAGTTGATTGCCCATAAAGTAATTTGAAATGTACAAATGCTTCCTAATATCCCTCTAACTTTCCCAGTATTATTAGATTTTCACCTTTTTGCTCTCAGTGTAGATGCTTCCATGGAGAGACCCTCATAATCACCTTACACAATATAAAATTTCATTTGCTATGATTTATCAGAGACTCTTACTTCCTTCTCTAATGAAATATATGCAATAAAATGATCAAAACTAGTTTTGTGCAGTTTTCAGCTCCTGAAATATAGTAAATTGTAAATTGACAAATATTAGATAAATAATTGAAGAAAAGTAAAAAAGAAAGAAGTAAGGAAATGAAGGAGTGAGGGAAGTAATGAATGGAAGGAAAATAAATGAAGGAAAGAAGGAAGGGATAAGGAATGAAAAAATGAAAATTAAAGGATGAATTAAGTAAGGAAGAAGAACAGATGGAAGGAAATATGAAAGGACATAAGATGTCCCTCTAAAGCTATCTACTTAGTTTCCTGATGTTCTGTCACTAATTTAATGCATTTTTTCACGTGGTAAGCTATACTTAGAATGTTCTACCACTTATACCCTAGTATACATAAGAGCCTTCTGAAATACCTATATCCTGTATTAAATACCATGCCCTTTACTATGAACGATGAATCTCCTAGCTGCATAAGTATTTGTCATTTTTCATCTGCCTAGTATCTTTTTATGACTAATGTAATAGAGAAATGCATGTACTTTCCTTCCACTAGATTTTAGACTTCAATAATGCAAGAATGAGGCACAATTATCTGACCCTCCAAAATGCTTTTTATCGAGCGTAATACACAATAGCATCTCCATGCAAACTTGATCGACTGAAGTATGTTAAAATTTCACATAGACAATTTTATTGACTACTCAATTGGATTTTGAGCTCCCCCACTCATAAATTATATGACTTCGGGCACTTTTTTTAAGTTTCTTTAACCTATTTGCCCTTATTAATAAAATAATAATACTAAATAAGCCAATATATTGTGGAAAAACATAAGATGCTTTCTTTGTAAAGAATAAAAAAATACTATATGTAAAGAAATCCTCTATCTAAAATAAGGGGTCCATTTGGGAAAATTGGAATGATTGTGACATACCTGGAAAACAGATGAACACAGTGGCTTTGGGGGCATAATGAAACTGCACTATTTGATACTGTAACAGTCATGGTAAATTAAATTTGCCTCTGTATACTGAATTACCATGTAGTAACTGTATTATGCAAACAAACTGCAAATTATGAGTATTTTCTTGTACCAAATAATTGAATCCCAATCAATTTCAGCAGCCAAGCTTGATCCAATCACAGGCTGACCCTTTTATGGTTTTAAGTGCTTAAAGATTCTCAAATCATTATTTACTTAAATAGACTTTGCTGAATTTAATTTTTCTATGGTCCTAAGAATTGAATTCAGAGTTTGCTACATGCTGACCGGGCAATTTACAACTGATCTATACCCAGAGTCCTTAAAGGCTTTTTATTAACAATGGGTATCTTGCGGTGACACACTATGTTGCTTAAATTGTTCTATTCTGACATGTTTTGTTATGTCCTCCTTTATCTTAATCTTTTTTAAAATAAAAAAATACTCTAAAAAAACAGTGGATGAATTGCATTATGAATTTGTCCAGCCTTATATTGTGTGTAACATCATGCTTTGCTTTCAGTGCTAGTGTAAATTATGAACTACATGTGGACTCCAAATGAGTTGTGAATGTAGATTTATTTGCAATGATTTTGCCAGATGAAGGAGGCTGTGTATGTGTGAAAGAAGAAATATGTGGGAAATCTGCATACCACGTGTATTAGTTACTTTCCTATTGCTGGGAAAATTTTTGATAAAATTCCAGATAGTTGCAATTTAATGATGGAGAGCTATAATTTGGTTCACAGTTTTATTTTGTTGAGTACATGGTCCAATAAATTCACAGATTAAATAGTATAATAGAAGGGACTGTTGGAAGATGGCTGTTCCTGTCATAGTGGCTAGGAGGCAGACAGAGAAGTGAGGATACAGAGTCAGGAATACACCCTTCTAGAAGGGTCACAGATTCAGTGACCAGTTTCTTCCAACCTAGCCCCATCACCTAACAGCACATTGAGCTATGAAGTGAGCAATGAACTAATAATGAACTAATTCACTTATGCATACAACACTCTCGTGGTCCATTGACTTTTCCATGACTTGGATCCATGACTAGGAGGATCATATTCAATCAAATCCATTATACAACTTAATCAAATTTCCCTGAATCTAAAATGACTCTAAAATATAATCTTTTAAAAATATTACCAGGAAATGATTGCCTACTCTTTTAAAGGCAAACAGTTGATATGTTTCATATGGAAATTTAAAGATCATAACTAATTTCCTGAAATCAATTTAAAGAGACAAAAAGAAGACATTATAAAATTCATATATTGAAAACCATTTCTTGTTGATCACCTAACAGTTAATAAGATATTAGCAAACATTGTTTGGTTTGCAGCAATATTATCTATCTTATCCCAGGAATATCACAGGTGTATGCTCTTTTATAAAGTATATAATAGTCTTCAAATGCCTGTAAAAATTTCTTCATTTATGAGTTGAGGGTGTACCTCAGTGGCATATCTCTTTGGCTTTTTTTTCTGATCTTGGGTTCATTTGCTAGCAAACTATAAAATGATTCCTTGAATTTTACTGCATATTTGCAGAATCTAATTCAATACTTTTTGCAACCATTGTGTTATAATAACATCCTGACTTTGAAGCTATAAGTACGTTTTATTTTTATTAATTGATTAGGTGAAATTTTTGGTAAGCTTACTATAATCAATGTAAAAACCAACAAGCCTCTTAAGAAGAAAAATTATCAGTGGACATTTTGTGGGGTTCATCTCTCCATAGATATCACTAAATAGAGTAAGGGTCTTAATAACTGCTATTAGTTCATTTCTTTCTATGCTGAATCACAGAAATTACAAGCAAAAAAGGTAATTTAGCTTCTCAAATTGAGTGAAAACATTCTTTTTATTAGTTAAGAATTTAGTACAATTATACAAAACATTTCTAGGGCTTATATTAAGAATTCTTTAAGGATTTTTCAAGAAATTTGGAGATTTCCTACTAAACATTCACTGCAATATACACACTCTAGTCATTTCCACTGTTTCTAAGTTTCTTATTAGAAAAATTTGGAACAATTTAAGAACATAAAAATGATAATAGGAAAACTTTTCTCCTTGAGTAGAATATCCAAATATTCATGGACTAAAAATTCACCAGAGATTATCTTATTTTTGAGCTGAAGATGTGTGAAAAAGGATTAAGGAAGTAAGTCATGAAACTAATTCAGTTGAGGGTGAAAGGAATGGATTAATACCCTATGCTTTACTTGTAAAATTTAAATTTCCTACTTGAGAAAAATACCTTTGAAATGTTAAACTGTGCTAGTGCTGAGCCTTCTTTTAAAAATTGAATTACATTTGATATGTACTATCTGAAACATTTATATTTTTGCTATAATAAAGTCTTATATTTGACAAGAAAAATAGTCAACAAGTGTTTAGATAGCTATCATATTGGCTGAAGATAGAACAGTTAAATGCTCTTTGTAATTTTTTGCAATCCACCAAAACTTTCTCTTTTTAAAAATTTTATTTAAAAGGAAAAAGAGAAAAAACAAACAAACAAAAAAAAAAAACACAAAGTGGTGTAAGGGTACAAGTAATACAGAACTATGAAAAAAAAAACAGAAATCACCAGTTAATAGATTACACATTATCATCTTAGAGATAGTTGCTCACTTTGTATGCTTTGATACTGTGACTTGAGCACCAAAACTTTCTTTGAAAAATACATCTTTTTCTCTGCCTTAAAGATAATACTTTGATAGAAAATTGTGGCTGAATGAACTGATTGATAACAATAGGAGTTTATCCTAACAGTGACTGCACGTAAATCTGCTCAAAAAGGGAAATATATGTGGAGATGGGATTGACTGGAAGCATCAATAAATTTCAAAGCTCAAATGAGGATCTTGTTGAGAGCAGGTAGTTACCAGGAAATAGATGCAGCTCTAACATGATAGTCTAAGTTTCAGTGTTTTCCCAAATACTAGAAATCTGTGCAATGCCACTGTGATATGATAGGATGAATCTGGTCTTGAAATGAAGACTTGTGAGTTCTCTTTCAAATGGGTTCTTACTATTAGTGCTGTGTGGGAGAGTAATACCTCTGGAAATAAAATTCTTTGTTGTTAGCCAGGAAGAAAAAATCATCATTTCCCAAAAATCCATCATGCTGGGTCTTGGGGGGCCAACCAAGAAATCAATGAACAAGCCTTCCTGGTAAGCAGCATAGGCCAAGGAGGGCACAGAATGAGAATCAACACCCCCCTTCCACACACACACACATATTAACAACTGGATGATTGCAAAGACAGCCTGAGTTGATAGCAACTAAGGTATATAAAGCAACTAAATCCTTGTATTTTTGGTTGATTATGCAGGCCTGGGGATAGTGGTCTGAGCATCTCTCCATAGGATGACAGTATGAAATGTAGCAAATATAGAAGATTTCCTCCTATCTTGTCTTTGAAGTCCAATACTGTTTACACTGTTTTCCTTTGTTCTGATTCATTGTTTTGTTTTATTCAATATTCTGTTTTGATTAGTTTTATTGTGTTTCGTTTTTGGTTTGATTTTACTATAGGTTATGGGATGGACAACTACTATTAAGATAGCAAAATATACTATGGTAGCTATTATTGTTTTCCCAGTATCTTGTTCTGAAATTCTATACCAACTTTGCTGCATTGTCTTGATTGGCTTTGTTCTATCTTGGTTTGTTGTATTTTACTCTCTTTAAAATAAAAAATAAAAATAAATGAAATAAAATTCTTTGTCCTTAAACTGTCACCAAGGATCTTTTGGGATTTAATTTCTCTAAAATCTGATTTTTAAAAATGTATCATTGTAGAGATTCCATATTTAGTAATAGAGCTAGCATGAGTATGTGTGTAGGGTGGTTAGAAAGATGGATAGATACAATTATAAAATATACACACATGAATATATATATATATATATATATATATATATATACAAATGCATGCAAATATATTTGCACACTATGTGTGTGAGTATAAGCTGATTTTGAAGCAGAAGCTAAAGAATAATTCCTCCTCAAATTCTCTTCCACCGCTGTAGCTATGATTTCTACTTCTGGTACAGAAAACAGTAACAATTATACTCTTTAAACTAAGTTCATATTATATTCTTCTCACAATATTTGTAAAGATGTGTCTTCTTTAAAGATAATTTATTCATTACTTTGTCTTAATTCTGTGTACTTCTTTGACACACCGCCAAAAAATCTAAAGACCAAATGTATAAAACTGGAAAAAGCAAAGGCTACACAGAAAATTATAAAATGAAGTTGATACCTCTCCTAAGGTTAAACTCAATAAAAGAAATTGTCCCTCCTTTGATGGTAAATGGCCTGCCTCCTCCCCAGAGAGTGGTGGCTATTGACAAAAGTCAATTGGTGTATATATAGAATGTGACTGGGAGTAGAGGACAACCAGTACATTAACATCAGTTAATTTACAACGACTATGACTAAATATAGTTCAGATTAAACCCACATTCTTTCAGCTCTGAGTAGCTTAGTGACAAAAACTAAACAGTTTTGCTGACAAAAATCCAACCCAGTTTATAGAGATGATTACCAAAGTGAATGTAAATTGTGATTAAGAGGTCACACAAACATTTGATAATAGAGAAAAAATAGATCTTTTCAAAGCAGTGGTCACAGAGAATTAAAAAAAAAAAACCAGAAATCAGTAAGGGGCAAAGATGAGGACAACAAAAAGAACTCAAACCAATTTGGGAAGTGCCAGTGGACCAAAACCAGATTGGGATTAATCTTTGTAATGCAAAATATAGACACTAGAATAATAAATGCAAAAAACGATAACATAGATGATAAATATTTCAAAACTAGATAGCTTCTTCAAAAAAGTGATAAACTCCAAGAGAAAAAGAAAGCCAAATTCTGGCCTCATTTTCTAACAGAAACTAAAGTTTACCAGGACTAGGTCAGATAAAATTCCATACCCACAACACAGCACTCAGTAGTGACACAGCTCATTTGGTCATTATACAAAAATAATGTGATTATTGTTAGAGCCAACAGAATCTCAAAAAGAGGCCATTTTTTGCCAGATAGATAGGTAGATAGATAGACATATAGAGATAGAGAGATTCAACATAACTTACCCTATCTTCTAACTATCTGGCTCCCCTGCTAAAAGCAGACATACTCCAAAACTACAGGCCTACATTATCTTTGGGATAATGCAGGGACAAACAAAATTTTAAAAAGCTCAAGGTTGACATTAAGAATTGTCTCACCAACCTACCCAAGACATCAATGAGTAGACTCAAGTGAAAAAAGAGAATAATAAAAAAAAACCAAGGCAACAGAAATACTGAAAGATGTTCTCACTGAAGGTAAGCATTGAAAAAGCTACTGCTGACAGAACAGAGCTAAAACTAGAGCTGTGACACATCTGCAGCAATCCTGAGAACACATTGCTCAACAGGAAAAAGACAAAATTGATAACTATTTTCCAGCAACAGTTGGCAGCAGAGAAAAAAATTTATCAGTACCAGGAAGCCATAGAACATATACAAAAGGACCTGACCATTAAAAAAGCAGCCACAAGGAAGTACAAGACTGCACGGGAGGAAGTCAAATGGCTCAAAGCCAAGGAATAAGAGATCCAAGGCCTGTGAGAGTAAACAGAACAAGAGTCATCTCAATAGCTACAGCTGGCCAAAGAAGTTGCTCAGAAGCAACTACAAACAAAGGGGAAAAATCACATGTACATGCTAGAATGATCACATGATGAGACAGAGACTAATTGACAAGCAAATGAAGAATGCAAGAGGCTCAAAATCATGTCAAACATAAGGAAATATAGCCTTGCTGGTAGATGAAAGAAATAGTGATAAAGGCCATTAACAGAGACACCTGCACAAAGCAAGGTACAAATAGAACTAAAGACACACAAAAAACTACAATGATACATACAAATGGAAATAGCACAGTGAAAAAGAAACAATAATAAACATGCAAAAACACAGTATCTAGGAAGAGCTGCATCATTTAATAAAGAGCTAAGAGACAAATGACCAAACCAAGACCTGACAGGTAGAGACAACCAAACACAACAGGCTACATATCAGAAAGGATATCCACATGATATGCCAAAGTCTGAAGACAACTGAGCACCAGCATGGTAGGGATAATGAGGAAATACAAGTCCTATGGATATGGATGGAGAAAAAAAGTCACAAGGAGAGGAGTCCAACAGCTTGCAGAGAAAATGCCAGAAGAGATCCAATACAAGCATAAAACAGAAGAAAAACTGGCCCTTTATGTAAAGGTCAACGCTGAAACAAACAAAAAATGCCTGAGCCTCTGGAGTCAGTGGAGGAATTACAACCAAAACCCAAAGAGACAGAGAGGAGACTGAGAGACAGAGACAAAAAAAGCATACCAAGTACAGGGTAATCCTAGAGATAACTCAATGTAACACAGCCAAAGTTAAAAAAGCAAGTGGCATGCATCCTTTGCAAACAGTCAAAAAAACAATCTACCAAAAATACAATGGCCCAGCTCTGAGAGAAAACTAAGTGACAGGCACAGAAGCAGACAGAAGCTAAATATGCCCATGAAAATCTAAACAAAACCTAAAGTGCTGACAACTAAATACCAATGAGATATTTAAGCTTTAGATAAAAGTAAAGGAGGTAACAACAGGAGGGCTTCACACAGGTCAAAACCAAAAGCAAAAACAAGAAAAAAGAGGCTGTGTTCAGATAAATCACCAAAGGGAAGAGAAAAGAACCCCTCTTTTGGAAAACTGGCCAAGAAAAAACATTTACAGAAATCAAAGAGGCCCTGACTCAACCCCCAGACTTAGGACTGTCAAATATAACTAAGCCTCCCTTCTAATATGTCCATAAATAAAAGATGGCCATAGGAGTCTTACCTACAACACAGGATCTTGACATTGTCTGATGATGTACTTATTCAAATAGACTCTTCATCCTTAGTGTGGTCTCCTTGATTTGTACACTTCTTGCCACCACAATGTTAGGACAACTGACCATTCAATGATCACCCTCAGTTTTAACATTGTGGTGCAGAGAGAACACTTTTGGTTTTCAAACTTATGGATGACTCAGTACTAAGTGTTCTAAAGCAAAAGTTTCCACAGAACTCCAGAGAAAATGAACACTCTTAACCTAGCCACTTTACTCGCACTAATACCAGGAGCCCTCTTTCATGACTGTACAGTTATGATAAAATGAGCCCAAAAAATATGATTTGAAATGGTGTCTTCCCTTGGTGGCAAAGGCCCAGACTCTATCTACCACAACCTCTGCCCATAAGGCAGAACTAATGCTTGGATAAAGGCTCTTTTGCTGACAAATGGAAAATTGTTTAACACCTATACTGCGTCCAAATATAAAGGCTCAGCTCTTGAATTCTGGGAGTAAAGAGATAATATACATGAAACATTTATTTTATTTTATTTTAAAGAGATTAAGACAAAGCAGGACATAACAAAGCAGATCAGAACAGAACAATGTAAGCAACACAGTATTTCACCAGAATACAACCTGTAATTAATACTAGTTATCATGTCTCTTTCTTTGAAATAGTTGAGCATAACTTCATATATAAGAGTAACAAACATAAGAAAATAGTATAAAATAAAGAGAATGAAAGTATTACAGAGCATTCAAAACCAAATAACAGAATATAAACAAAGCTACTATATTATCTCATTTTCCATAGAAAATTTGTTTATACTATCACACATAATACAATTTAATAAGATGCAACATGATAGAACCAAAGGGAATGGAAGAGCAAAAGCATGGTAGGACTACAGAGTAAGATGATATTAAAACATCACTGGCTATTATAATGACTTGTTTTCTTCAAAATAGGAGTTCATAGCATCACAGATAATAAAATCAAACAAACCAGGATAAACTCATTCTGACTAATGAATGAAAACATTGTAAGGCTTCAAAACAATGTAATGGGAAATCATAATTACCATAAACTCTTATATTCTCTTACACCAGGGCAACTATACGGTATTTATACATGTGAGTTTGATTTATTTTGCTTATGAGTATGGTCTCAAGTTGCACACATTTATTTCTAAATATCTCAATGTGATCATTCTTTATGGCTGAGTAGTACTTCTTTGTATAAAAATACAACTTTTTAATCCATTCCTCTGTTAATAGGTTGTTTCTAAGATCTGGCTATTGCAAATTGTGCTGCTATTAACATGGGTTCACATATATCACTGTGGTATAATGCTTTCAGTTCTTGTGGGAATATGCCTAGAAGAATAGCTGGGTCAAATGGGACTTCCAATCTCAGCTTTCTGAGAAATCTCCAGACTGAACTCCACAATGGTTGCACCAGTCTACACACCGAACAACAGTGCAGAAGAGTTCCTTTTTCCCCACAGCCTCTCCAGCATTTCTTGTTGGTCGTTTTCTTGATCCTCGCCATTCTTTCTGGAGTGAGATGAAATCTCAGTGTGGTTTTAATTTGCATTTCTCTAATGACTAATGATGATGAGAATGTTTTTTCATGTATTTACTTGCCATTTGTATTTCTTCATCTGAGAACTTTGTATTCATTTCAGATGTCCATTTTTGGATTGGATCCTTGAATTTCAGAGGTCTGATTTTTTAAATTCTTTATATGTTTTAGACAGAAGTCCTTTGTCTGACGGACAGTTCACTAAGGTTGTTTCCCAGTTTGTGTGTTTTCTTTTCACTGTGCCTGAGATTTCTTTTGACATGCAGAAACTTTTTAATAAGATGTGACCCAGCTATTGATTCTGGGATGTAGTTCCTGTGTGGTTTGATTCCTGCTCATGAATTCTCTACCTACCCCTATATCTTCAAGATTTTTACCAACTTTGTCTTCCAACAGATTTAGTGTTTGAATTTTAATATTCAGATATTTGATCCACTTAGATTTCAGTTTAGTGTATTGGAAAGGCATGGGTCTAGTTTTAGTTTTCTGCATATGGAGAGCCAGCTTTTCCAGCACCATTTATTGAAGAGACTGTTGTTCTTCCAGTGAACATGTTTGGCCACTTTATCAAAGAAAAGTGGTTGAGTGTGTCTGTAGTTGTGGTTGTATCTTCTAATCTATTCTATTGATCTTCAGATCTGTTTTTGTCCCAGTACCATGTTGATTTTTTTTTTTTTTTTGGTCCTGAGGATCAAACTCACGACCATGTGCCTGCAAGGCAGGCACTTATGCCACTGAGCTAAATGCCTTGCCCACCATGTTGACTTTATTACAGTAGCTTAGTAGCATAACTTCACACCAGGGATTGTAGTGCCTCCTGCCTTGCCTTTCCCGCTCAGAATTGCCTTTGCTATTCAAGGTCTCTTCTTGTTCCAGATGAATTTTAGGAGAGATTTCTCTAGATCTATCAGGTATGTTGATGATATTTTCCTTTGAATTGCATTGAATCTGTATAACATTTTTCAAAGAGTGTCCATTTTAACAATATTTGTTCTTCCTATCCATGAGCAAGGGATGTCTGTACATTTTCTGAGATCATCTTCAGTGTCATTATTCAGGGTATTATAATTTTCCTTATATAGATATTTAATTCTTTCATGAGATTAATTCCTAAGTATTTCATTTTTGTGGTGCTAGTGTGCAGCATGTGGCTTCTCTTATTTCTCACTCCATGATTTTTTTGTTAGTGTATAGAAATGCTATTGATTTCCGAGTACTGATTTTGTATTAGCTACATTCCTCAATTTATTTATGATACCTAGGAGACTTTCAATGCGGTCTTGGGGATCTTCTATGTAGAGTATCATTTCATCTGCAAGTAACAATAATTTAAATTCCTCTTTTCCTCTCTTTCCCCTTTTGCTTTCTCTCTCTTCTCTAATTGATCTGGCTAGTATTTGCAAGGGTATATTGAATAGAAGTGGTGATAAGGGACACCTTTGTCTTGTGCCTGATTTTAAGGTAAAGGCTTCAGTTTTTGGCCATTTAATTTGATGCTGGTTTTTGGTTTGTAATAGATGGCCTTTATTATATTGAGGCAAAGACAACCTATTCCAATTTTCTGTAAGTTTTTTTTATCATGAATGAGTGTTGGACCTTATCAAAAGCTTTTTCTGTATCTACGGAGATGCTTACATGATTCTTACTTTTGGCTTTATTGATACGGTGAATTACATTATTGATTTACATATGTTGAACCATCCCTGCATGCCTGGGATGAATCCCACTTCGTCGTGGTGTATAATCTTCTTGATGACTTCCTGCATCCTGTTTGCAAATATTTTATTGAGGATTTCTGCATATGTTTTGTTTAGGGAGATTGGCCTGTAATTCTCTTTTTTAGCTGAATCTTACACAGGTTTTGATACTAGAGTAATATTTTTTTTCAGGAATGACTTAGGAAGAATTGCTTCCCTTTTGAATTCATTGAAGAATATGAACTGTGCTGTCAACTCTGGAGAATGGGTGGCCTTGGGTGAGTATCCCCACACCATCTCAAGCCCCAGGAGGGAGTTTAAGGACCTTGCTCCCACCAGCAAGGGAACTTTATGGATTCTGCTACAATAAACTAGCTCAGCAGGGCTTGGGCCTGCCTGTACCAACATTTAGATTTTCTACCATCTTTGGCCACCTCTGGGGATTTGGGCCTGCCTGCCTGTGCCCTCAATTCTGGAGACTGGGCAGCCTGGGATGAGGGTCTCTATACCATCCCAAGCCCTGGGGGAGTTTAAGATCATTGCTTCTGCCAGCCAGGAAACTTTGTGGCTTCCAGCTGCACTGGACCAGCTCAGCAGGGCTGGAGCCTGCTTGCCCCACCCTTATTGACCTATTCTCAATCCAGGGAAAAGGGCAGTCTGGGTACCAGAAGCTGCGAGCATAGAAGAGGATTTCCAACAAGCCAGGAGGAAGACTTGGAATAACACTTGAAACACGGAAATACAGAAAAATGACCAAATGAAAGACCAAATTATAATCTCAAGCCTCCAGCCCATCTGAATTAACCTTAGGAGCTACATACATAGAAGAAAACATATACCATAGACCTGAAATAAAATCAACTGAATTAAGAAGCAACTATGGGAAGCTTCAAAGGAATTCAAAATAGAAATAATCTCCCAGGTAAAAGAAGAAATGATAAAAGAAAAGAAAGAGATGGTGAACATATCTAAAGAAGACACAGTTAAAAAATTGGAGGAACTAAATAAAGAGATAGAATCCCTGGATAAACAATATAAGAAACAAACAGAATACATGAAACAGATGCAAAGTAATACACAGGACATCAAAAATTCCTTTGAAAGTTGTAAAAACTTCCTCAATAAAAGTGAAGGTACAATTTCAGACCTCAAAGACAAGATTGCAGCTAGTGAATAGGAAAGGAAAGATCTTTTAAAAATAACAAGGAATCAGAAAGAACAATTCAACAGCTGCAAGTTGATGCAAAGAAAAACAATATCAGATTGATAGGGATAAAAGAAAAGGAAGGAGACAACATAAAGGATGTCAGGAGGATATTTAGAGAACAAATAGCTGAAAAATTCCCTGATATGAGAATGGAAACCGACATCAGGATCAGTGAAGCATATAAAACTCCAAATAGCCATAACCAATATAAAACTACACCCAAACATATAATAATCAACATTCCAGAAATCCAACATAAGAACAGAATATTAAAAGCTGTCAGAGAGAAAAGACAGATCAGCTATAAAGGAAAACCTATCAGAATCACAGCAGACTTCTACCACAAACAATAAAGACAAGAGGAGCATGAAGTGAAATATTATAGAACCTAAAGGAAAATGATTCCCAACCTAGACTGATGTACCCTGAAAAACTGTCCTTCAAAATTGATGGAGAGATAAGATACTTCCATGACAAAGAACAGTTGAAGAACTTCATGATCACCAAGCTAACCCTGCAAAGAGTATGGAAAGACAGTTTAGATATACTTAGGAAAAACCGCTAAGCAAAGCAGACAATTAAACATATCAGAAAGATAAAAATGAAACAGCCAAAAGATAACATGTCAACCAAAAATCGATATGTAACAGTTATAACCATTAAAGTAAATGGTCTCAATGCACCAATTAAAAGAAATAGACTGCCAGAATGGATCAAGAAGCAATATCCAACCATATGCTGCTTACAAGAAACCAATTTAGCCCAAAATGATACTCACAGACTGAAAGTCAAAGGATGTAAAATATTTCATGTGATTGGAACCCCCCAAAAAGTTGGGGCAGCTATTCTGTTTGCAATCAATGTGAACTTCAAACCAAGAATGATCAGAAGAGATAAAGAAAGCCATTACATACTCATGAGAGGAAAACTTCAAGAGAAAGAGATAACAGCCTCAAATATATATGCACCAAATTCGGGAGCACTAAGTTTTCTAAAGCAAGTATTAATAGAAATGAAAACCAATTAGCAATAACACAATTATAATAGGAGAACTTAACCCACTGTCGACACCAAGGGACAAACCAACCAGAAAGAAAATCAGCAAAGAAAAAACAGAACTGAATCACACATGTGAACCACTGGACTTGATAGACATATACAGAGTGTTCCATCCAACAAATCAGAAATCACATTCTTTTCAGTAGTAGATGGGATATTATCTAAAACAGACCATATTCTAGCCCACAGAACATATTTAAACAAATGCAAAAGAGTTGAAATTATCCCATGCATATTATCAGATCATAGCACTAGGAATCTAGAAATTAATGATAAAAGGTACCTCAAAAATCCCACAAACACATGTAAACTGAATGACACACTTTAGTAATCAGTGGTCACAGAGGAAATTAAAGAAGAAATTAAACAGTACCACAGGCAAACGAAAGTACAAATAATAGTTTCTGAAATCTGTAGGGTGCAATGAAAGCTGTCCTCACAGGAAAATTTATTGCACTGCGTTCCCACATCAGGAAAACAGAAAGAATACAAAAAATAACCTGGTGTTACACCTCAAACATCTAGAAAAAAAGAGTAAGGGGCTGAGGATTTAGCACAGCAGCATAAGTGCCTGCCTTGCAAGCAGGCAGTCATGAGTTAGATCCCTGGTACCGATAAAAAAGAAAAAGACAAAAAAATAAAAAATAAAAAGAAGAAGAAGAAGAAGAAGAAGAAGAAGAAGAAGAAGAAGAAGAAGAAGAAGAAGAAGAGTAAGTCCAGCCCAAAGCCAAAAGGGAGGAAATTATAGAAATCAGAGGAGAAATTAATGCAATAGAGACTAAGAAAACAATCCAGTGAATCAATGAATGAAGAAGTTGATTCTTTGAAAGAATAAGTAAAACTGATAATCCCCTAGCCAACCTTACTAACTAAAGAAAAGAAAAAGCTCAAATTCATGCAATAAGAAATGAAAAAGGTGACATCTCTACAGACTCTATAGAAATACAGAAGATCATCAACACCTATTTTGAAAACCTCTATTCTCATAGGTTTGATAATACAGAAAAGATAAACAGATTCCTAGAAACATATGAAGTACCAAGGCTAGGTCAAAAAGACATAAAACTGCTGAATAACCCAATTGCTATTAATAAAATTGAAAATGTAATTAAGTCCTTACCTACAAAGAAGAGCCCAGGCCCAGACAGATTCACTGCAGAATTCCACAAGAAATATAAGGAAGACAATGTAGACACTCCTCAAACATTTCAATGAAATTGAAAAGGAAGCAATCTTTCCTAAGTAATTCCAGGAAGCAAATATTACTCTAGTACCAAAACCAGAGAAGGACCCAACTAAAAACGAGAACTACAGACCAATCTCCCGAATGAACACAGATGCAGAAATCCTCAATAAAATATTGGCAAATAGGATGCAGCAAATCATCAAGATTATACACCATTATCCAGTGGTATTCATCCCAGGCATGCCGGGATGGTTCAACATATGTAAATCATTAAATGTAATCCAGCATATCAATAAAGCCAAAAGAATCACATGATCATTTCTATAGATAGAGAAAAAGCCTTTGACAAGGTCCAACATTCATTCATGATAAGAACTTTACAAAAAATTGCAATAGATGGTTTTTACCTCAGTATAATAAAGGCCATCTATGACAAACCAACAGCCAGTATCGTACAAAATGGCCTTTACTTTAAAATCAGGCACAAGACAAGGATGTCCTTTATCACCACTCCTATTTAATATAGTACTGGAAATACTAGCCAGAGCAATTAGACAAGAGAGAGAAATAAAAGGATAAAGATAGGAAAAGAAGTATTTCAATTGTCATTATTTCCAGATGACATACTATACATAGAAGACCCCCAAAACTCCATTGAAAGACTCCTAGATATAATAAATAAATTCAACAATGTAGCTGGATACAAAATCAATACTCAAAAATCAGTAGCATTTCTATATACTAACAACAAATCACAGAGAGGGAAATAAGAGAAGCTGCATCCTTCAAACTAGCAACCAAAAAAAAAAGAAATATTTAAAAATTATTCTTATGAAAGAAGTGAAAGACCTTTATAGGGAAAATTATAATACACTGAAAAAAGAAATTGAACAGGGTCTCAGAAAATGAAAAGACATCCTTTGCTCATGGATAGGGAGAATAAATATTGTGAAAATGGCCATTCTACCAAAAATGTTATACAGATTCAGTGCAATCTCAATAAATATACCTTTGAAATACCTCATAGATCTAGAGAAATCAATTCTGAAATTCATCTGGAACTAGAAGAGCCCTAGAATATCAAATACAGTTCTAAGCAGCAATGGAAAGGCATGAGACATCACAATCCCTGACTTGAACAAGATAGTGCAATAAAAACAGAGCTGAAAATCAGTGCAATAGATTAGAAGATATAACCACAAACACAAACACATTCAACCACCTTATCTTTGATAAACAGGCCAAATATGTTCACTGGAAGAATGACTGTCTCTTTAATAAATGGTGTTGGAAAAACTGGCTCTCCATATGCCAAAAGTGGAGTAGATCTATGCTTATAATTCATGTACTAAATTAAAAACTAAATGGATCAAGTACTTGAATATTGAAATAGAATGGAAGACTAGTTGGGTAAAAACCTTGAAGACACAAAGGGTAGACAGAGATTTCAGAAACAGGAATCAAACCACACAGGAAATAGTTCCCAGAATCAACAACTGGGATTATGTCTTGTTGAGAATTTTCTGCACATCAAAAGAAATCTCTAGCATAGTGAAAAGAAAACCTATAAACTGGGAAACAATCTTAGTGAACTGTCCGTCAGACAAGGGACTTCCGTCTAAAACATATAAAGAATTTTAAAAAAATGAGGCCCCCAAAATTCAAGGATCCAATCCAAAAATGGGCATGAATACATAATTGATGAGATGAATACATAATGCTCAGTTGAAGAAATACAAATGGCAAATAAATACATGAAAAATACATCATCATTACTCATTAGAGAAATGCAAATTAAAAGCACACTGAGATTCCATCTCACTCCAGAAACAATGGCCAGGATCAAGAAAACCACCAACAAGAAATGCTGGAGAAGCTGTGGGGAAAAAGGAATCTCCTGCACTGTTGTTGGAAGTGTAGACTGGTGTAACCTTTGTGGAGGTCAGTCTGGAGATTTCTCAGAAAGCTGGGATTGGAAGTCCCATTTATTCCAGGTATTCCACTTCTAGGCATATTCCCAGAAATGAAAGCATCATTCCACAGTGATATATCTGCACCTATCTTTATAGCAGCACAATTTTAATAGCCAGATCTTGTAAACAACATAAGTGCCTATCAACTGAGGAATGGATAAAAATTTGTAGTATATTTATACAATGGAGTACTACTCAGCTATGAAGAATGATCACATTGAGATATTTATAAATACATGGACACAGCTTAAGACCATACTAGTAAGTGAAATAAATCAAACTCACATGAATAAATACCAAATGCTTTCCCTAGTGTAAGAAATGATATGAATACATAAAAGTATGTGGTAATCATTATTCGCCATTATATTGCTTTGAAGCCTTATAATGCTTTCATTCATTAATTGGAATGGTTTTATTTTGTGTTGATTTTATTGTCTGTGATAGTATGAGCAGCTATTTTGAAGAAAACAAGATGTTATGATAGCTAGTGGTGATTTAATATCATTATTTTGAAGTTCCACCAAGCTTTTGTTCTTCTGTCTCCATCAGTTTTATCATGTTTTTTTATCTTACTGTATTTTATTATATGTTTTAATATAAACCATTTTTTATTATAGACAAGAAGATAATACAGAATCCATTGTTCATTTTCTGGTAGTTGATTCTGAATAAACTGTAAAACTTTCATTCTCTTGAATGGTTTTTTAACTGTCTTTTTATGTTTGATACTATGGTATGTGAAGGTATACTCAAATATTTCAAGGAAAGAGACACTATGGTAGCTACTGTTATGTTCAATTATCTTGTGGTGAAACACTATGTTTGCTTAAATTGTTCTGTTCTGACCTGTGCTGTTATTCCTCTTTTATCTTAGTCTTTTAAAAAAAATAAAATTAAAAAAATTGAAAAGAAAGAATTTGTGGAGTGTCGGCATTAAGTCTTCTTTGTATTTCTTGTGGAATTCCACAGTGAATCTGTCTGGGCCTGGGCTCTGCTTTGTAGTTAAAGGCTTAATTATATTTTCAATTTCATTAATAGAAATTGAGGGCTCTTTTGGCCTGTGGTCCCCGAGGCACATCTGAACACCCTGTAAGGAAACTGATTTGTAGGACTAAAAGGACTGCTTTCGGTGGATCTGGGGCGCCTGCATCGGCCTCTCCGTGTGTCTGGAGGACTGTAGATATCTCTGCAAGCAGGGAGGGATCGCAGGTTCCTGAGGCACTGCGGCCTGTGGTGAGTGCTCAGCCCACTCTGCCCAAAAATCTCAGACTGTTTCGGACCCTCCAGGCTTCCAAGTGCAGTGAAGTGGAGAAGTGGGTTTGAGGCCTCTACATCCGCCTCCCCATCCCGGCTGCACTTGGAGAACTGCTGAGCTTCCGACGGGTGGGTGGGCCCACACTATCCCCGAAGCCCAGCCTGTTTCGCTGCCATGCTTAGCAATCCCTGTGCAGAGGAGGGGATGGGCGGATCTGAGGCGCCTGCATCCGCCTCTCCCTGTGTCTGGAGGTCCTTGGATATCTCTGCAAGCAGTGAGGGATCACAGGTTCCTGAGGCACCACGGCCTGTGGTGAGTACCCTAACACGACTGTGATTGGAAAGCTGTGGAGCTTACAAGGGGCAGGTGGGCGCACAGTGTCCCTGAGGCCCAGCTTGTCTGGAACTACGGAGTTCTGAGCAGGCAGAGGGCCATTAGTTCTGCAGGCCCAGTGGCTTTGCGTAATGGGGTGCCAGAGTCGCAGTAGCTGCAAACATAGAAGGGGATTTTCAACAGATCCTGAGGTGGCTTTCAAATAACACGTGAAACACAGAAATATAGGAAAATGACAAAACCAAAGACCAAATTACAACTTCAAGCCTCCAGCCCATCTCAAGAAACCCTAGGAGTAATGTATATAGAAGAAAATATATGCCATCCAGCTCAAATATCGGACACAATAGCTACTGAAATAGACAAGCAAATCCAGGAAGCTTTAAAGAAATTCAAACTCAAAATAATCTCCCAGGTAAAAGAAGAAATGATAAAAGAAATGAAAGAGATTCTGAATATATCTAAAGAAAACACAGATAAAAAATTGGGGGAACTAAACAAAAAGATAGAATTCCTAGACAAGCAATATAAGAAACAAACAGAATACACAATGCAGATGCACAGAGATATACAGGAAATAAAAAAAACTCCACTGAAAGTTGTAAAAACCACCTTAATGAAAGTGAAGATAGAATTTCAGACCTTGAAGACAGGATTGCAGCTAGTGAACAGGAAAGGAAAGATCTTTTAAAAATAACAATGAACCAGGAAACAACAATTCAACAACTGCAAGATGATGCAAAGAAGATTAACATAAGAATGATAGGGATTAATGAAAAAGAAGGAGACAACATAAAGGATGTCAAGAGGATATTTAGAGAAGTAATAGCTGAAAATTTCCCAAGCATGAGATCAGAAACTGACATCAGAATCAGTGAAGCATATAGAACTCCAAATAGTCATAACCAAAATAAAACTACACCCAGACATATAATGACCACCATCCCAGAAATCCAACACAAGAATAGACTATTAAAAGCTGTCAGAGAAAAAAGACATATCACTTATAAAGGAAAACCTATCAGAATCACAGCAGACTTCTCAGCACAAACAATGAAGTCAAGAAGAGCATGGAGTGAAGTATTCCAGATTCTAAAGCAAAATGATTTCCAAACTAGAATGATATATCCTGCAAAACTATCATTCAAAATTGATGGTGAAATACGATACTTCCATGAAAAGAACAGCTGAAGAACTTCATGAACACCAAACCAACCCTGCAAAAAATACTGAGAGACAGTTTAGATACACAAAGAAAAAAACCACTAAGCAAAGCAAATAATTAAACAGAACAGAAAGATACAGATGCAACAGCAGAGAGATAACATTCCTACAATAAACTAGCATTTAACAGTAATAACCATTAATGTAAATGGTCTCAATGCACCAATCGAAAGAAACAGACTAGCAGAATGGATCGAGAAACAAAATCCAACCATATGCTGTTTACAGGAAACCCATCTAATCCAGAAAGATACTCACAGACTGAAAGGCAAAGGATGGGAAACAATTCTTCATGAAGCAGGAATCCAAAAAAAAAAAAAAAAAAGACAGGAGTAGCCATTCTGTTTGCAGACAACGTGAACTTTAAACCAATAATGACCATAAAGGACAAAGAAGGTCACTACATATTCCTAAGGGGAAAACTCCAACAGGAAGAGATAATTATCATAAATATATACGCACCAAACTCCAGAGCACTCACTTATATAAAATAATTATTAACAGAAATGAAAATTCAAATTATCAGTAACACAATTGTAACAGGAGACCTTAATATGCCAGTGACACCAAGGGACAGATCAACGAGACAGAAAATGAGCAAAGAAATAACAGAACTGAATCACACATGTGAACAAATGGGTTTGATAGACATATATAGAATGTTCCACCCAACAACATCAGAATACACATTCTTCTCAGCAGTACATGGATCATTCTCTAAAATAGACCATATATTAACTCACAGAACATATTCAAACAAATGCAAAAGAGTTGAAATCATCCCTTGCATGTTATCGGATCATAGCGCTCTGATATTAGAAATTAATGATAAAAGATACTGCAAAAATCCCGCAAACACATGGAAACTGAATAACACACTCTTGAGTAATCAGTGAGTCACAGAAGAAATTAAAGAAGAAATTAAACAATACCTAAAAGAAAATGAAAATGCAGATACAACTTACCGGAATCTGTGGGATGCAATGAAAGCCATCCTCAGAGGAAAATTTATTGCACTGAGTTCCCATATCAGGAAAACAGAACAAATACAAATAAATAACTTGATGCTACACCTCAAACAGCTAGAAAAAGAAGAGCAAGTCAAGCCCAAAGCCAAAAGAAGAGAGGAAATTATAAAAATCAGAGCAGAAATCAATGCAATAGAGACTAAGAAAACAATCCAAAGAATCAACGAATCAAAGAGTTGGTTCTTTGAAAGAATAAATAAAATCGATAAGCCGCTAGCCAACCTTATTTTAAAAAGGGAAGAAAAAGCTCAAATTCATGCAATAAGAAATGAAAAAGGTGAAATCACTACAGACCCAATAGAAATACAGAAGATCATCAACACCTATTTCGAAAACCTCTACTCTCAAAAGTTTGATAACACAGAAGAAATAGACAGATTCTTAGAAACATATGAAGTACCAAAGCTAGATAAAGAGGATGTAAACTGTTGAATAACCCAATCTCTGTTAATGAAATTGAAAATGTCATTAAGTCCTTACCCACCAAGAAGAGCCCAGGCCCAGATGGATTCACTGCAGAATTCTACAAGTAATACAAAGAAGACCTAATGCTGACACTCCTCAAACTATTCAATGAATTTGAAAGGGAAGCAATCATTCCTAAGTCATTCATGGAAGCAAATATTACTCTAGTACCAAAACCACAGAAAGACACAACTAAAAAACAGAACTATAGACCAATATCCCCAATGAACACAGATGCAAAAATCCTCAATAAAATATTGGCAAATAGGATGCAGCAAATCATCAAGAAGATTATACACCATGACCAAGTGGGATTCATCCCAGGAATGCAAGGATGGTTCAACATATGCAAATCAATAACTGTAATCCACCATATCAATAAAGCCAAAAATAAGAATCACATGATCATTTCTATAGATGCAGAAAAAGCCTTCGATAAGGTCCAACATTTATTCATGATAAGAACTTTACAGAAAATTGGAA
This sequence comes from Cavia porcellus, assembly GCF_034190915.1. Classification (NCBI taxonomy): domain Eukaryota; kingdom Metazoa; phylum Chordata; class Mammalia; order Rodentia; family Caviidae; genus Cavia; species Cavia porcellus. The sequence continues at coordinate 4,443,795 of NW_026947486.1, read as the reverse complement.
TAGATGGTCTTTACCTCAATATAATAAAGGCCATTTATGACAAACCAACAGCCAGCATCATACTAAATGGCCAAAAATTGAATGCCTTTACTTTAAATTCAAGCACAAGACAAGGATGTCCTTTATCACCACTCCTATTTAATATAGTACTGCAAGTACTATCCAGAGCAATTAGACAAGAAAGAGAAATAAAAGGGGTAAAGATAGGAAAAGAAAAACTTAAATTGTCATTGTTTGCAGATGACATGATACTCTACATAGAAGACACCCTAAACTCCATTGATAGACTCTTAGATACAATAAATAAATTCAGTAATGTGGCTGGATACAAAATCAATACTCAGAAGTCAATAGCATTCCTATACACGAACAACAAAATCACAGAGAGGGAAATAAGAGAAACTGGACTACTCACATTAGCAAGCAAAAAAAATGAAATATATAGGAATTACTCTTACGAAAGAAGTGAGAGACTTATACAGTGAAAATTATAATACACTGAAAAAGGAAATTGAGGATGATCTCAGAAAATGGAAAGACATCCCTTGCTCATGGATAGGAAGAAAAAACATTGTGAAGATGGCTATTCTCCCAAAACTCTTATACAGATTCAATGCAATCCCAATAGAAATACCATCAACATTCCTTATAGATCTAGAGAAATCACTCCTAAATTTCATCTGGAACCAGAAGAGACCTAGAATCGCAAAGGCAATTCTAAGCATCGAAGACAAAGCAGGAGGCATCACAATCCCTGACTTGAAGTTATACTACAAAGCAACAGTAGTAAAATCAACATGGTATTGGAATCAAAACAGAGCTGAAGATCAGTGGAATAGATTAGAAGACACGACCACAACTACAAACACATTCAATCACCTTATCTTTGATAAATGCACCAAGCAGGCTCACTGAAAGAATGACAGTCTCTTTAATAAATGGTGTTGGAAAAACTGGCTCTCCATTTGCCGAAAACTAAAGCTAGACCCATGTCTATCACCATGTACTAAATTAAAATCTAAATGGGTCAAAGATTTGAATATTAAAACAGAAACACTAAATCTATTGGAAGACAAATTGGGTAGAAACCTTGGAGACATAGGAGTAGGTAGAGAATTCATGAACAGGACTCAAACCGCACGGGAAATACTTCCCAGAATCAATAACTGGGACCACTTCTTATTAAAAAGTTTCTGCATGTCAAAAGAAATCTCCAGCATAGTGAAAAGAAAACCCACCAACTGGGAAAAGATTTTAGTGAACTCTCTCTCAGACAAGGGACTCTTGTCTAAAACATATAAAGAATTAAAAAAAAACTCAGACCACCAAAATTCAAAGATCCAATCCAAAAATGGGCATCTGAGATGAATACGCACTTCTCAGATGAAGAAATGCAAATGGCAAATAAATACATGAAAAAATGTTCATCATCATTGGTCATTAGAGAAATGCAAATTAAACCACACTGAGATACCATCTCACTCCTGAAAGAATGGCCAGGATCAAGAAAACCAACAACAACAAATGCTGGAGAGGCTGTGGGGTAAAAGGAACTCTCCTGCACTGTTGGTGGGAGTGTAGATTGGTACAGCCTTTGTGGAGGTCTGTTTGGAGATTTCTCAAAAAGTTGGGATTGGAAATCCCATTTATTCCAGCTATTCCACTTCTAGGCATATTCCCAAAAGAACTGAAAGCATCATACCACAGTGATATATGTGCACCTATGTTTATAGCAGCACAATTTGTAATCACCAGATCTTGGAAACAACCCAAGTGTCCATCAACTGATGAATGGATAAAAATGTGTGGTATTTCTATACAATGGAGTATTATTCAGCTATAAAGTAGTTTCACATTGAGATATTTATCAATAAATGGGCGCAGCTTGAGACCATACTCATAAGTGAAATAAATCAATCCCGCATGTGTGAATACCGAATAGTTTCCCTAATGTAAGTAACGATTCAAATATATAAAAATATGTGGTAATCATGATTCCCCATTATGTGGCTTTGAAGCCTTATAAAGTTTTCACTTATTAATTGGAAAGGCTTTATTCTGGGCTTCTTGATATGGAAATATTTGAAGCTATAGTATATGAAGTTTTATTCAAATATTTCAAGGAAAAAGACCGACACTATGGTAACTTCTATTAAGTCGGGTTATTTGGTGGTGAAGCACTAGGTTGCTGAAACAGTCATGCTTTGACCTGTATTGTTATATTGTTATGTCCTGTTTTATCTCAATCTCTCCCTTATTCTTTAAAAAAATTATTTAGTTATTTCTTATGTTTTTTTAATTAAGGGGAAAAATTTTAAAAATTAGCAGGATATATAATAGAAACTCTTTTTGATTTCCTATTAACTTGTTTTGAAGTCCTGTAATACTCCCATGATCTTGTTTTGACTGATTAGACTCTGTTCCATTGTTTATGATAGTATCAATTTTGAGGGTATAGGCAACTACTTTGAAGGCAATAAGATTCACTAAGATGCCCATTCTGGTTTGACTATTGTCTCCTTTGGAAATCCTGTAATGTTTACAATGCCTAAGTTTTATTGGCCTTGTTCTCTACTGTTTTGTTCAACTTTATAATATCTAATGAGATAGACAAATCTTTTTAAGGAAACAAGAGACATCGTTGATAACCATTGTTGATAACCTACTACTCTGTTTTACATCATGTGCTATGTCTATCCTTGGTTTTGACTGACAGCGTTGTTTTGCCATATTTGACTTTATTCTCTCCCCCCAAAAGTAATAAGAACTAAGGAGTAATAAAATCCAAAATGTGTAAATTTTGTTGTAAAAAAGAGAGGGGAAAAATGAGCTCTAACGGATATAACAGCAAGTGTGTTTAGGGGTGTTAAATAGCTGACTATATTAATGTTTTTTATCATTGAACACAGCTGTTTGCAGTCTCTCTTTTTGAATGTCCACTTTGTATTCTTTGATGCTGTGATTTGAGCAACTATTTCTAAGATGATAATATGTAATCTATTAACAGGTGATTTCTTACTGTTTTTTTTTTTTTTTTTTGTAGTTCTGTATTACGTGTACCCTTACACCGCTTTGTTTTGTTTTGTTTTGTTTTCTCTTTTTCCTTTTAAATAAAATTTAAAATAAAAAGAAATTGGGTTATTCAGCAGTTTTACATCTTAAAACAACACTGAGAATGTTGCACTGAATATCATGCACTCATACTTAGATCTTTTTAGAAGTGGCTGAATCTAGGTTTTGTGAATATTCGGTGTGTGATAATTGGATGAGTCCACTGGTTCATATAGCATTTTCGAGTGTGGGTATTGGGAAGACCCCTGTGTGCGGGGGGCAGCACCAATTAATAGGCTTGTAGTCTGGATGGACTATAAAGGAAAAGACAGAGAATGAGCTTTCGGTTTCCTGCCTGTCTTGCTAGGACAATGTTTTCTCTGTCACAGTAAGCTGCCTTGGAGCCAGTCAGATGTGTATTGAAACCTCTCTAAACTATGAGCTAAAATAAATCTTTTCTCTTTAAATTGAGGTTGCCAAATACTTTTTTGCAGAAATGAGTATGTAACGAAGACATATAGATTTTAACAAATATATCTATATTTATTAAACATAATGTTTTAAGGATTTCAACACTTTTCTAGTACTATTCATACAGTAAATTCTCAGGGCAACCAAATTTAAATACTGTATATGTAAATATTATATGTAATGAGTATGCACTCATAGCTTTTTGTTATGTGTGTATATTTGATTGAAACAAATTTTTCAGTAGACTTGAAGTCATTCTGACAGCAGAATGAAATACTCTCTTGGTATATACAAAATAAGTATACAAACTATTGTTAACTACAAAAGATAACCAGGAATTGACTTTTAAGAAAGATTCGAGGTATCTTCACAGTGATGATGAAATTAACGCTATATTTATGAATATGAGGTATATTTCAAATCTTAAGAGCTCGAATGAATGTTAAAAATTAATTTATAATTTTTCACACATAGTGAGGTAACTATAGCATATGAAAGTTCATACAGTATCTAAATTGTTTGTTCTATGAAAATTATGAAAATTCATTATGACATAATAGTAGTTTTGCTTGCATGACAATTCCTTAAAATATTAAAATCTCATGTAGCATTGATGTTATACATTAAAAACTGGTTGTCAAATTTACTCCAACAGAATTAAATCACCATGGTACTTAGCATAGATGTTCCACATAAGAAAAGTTTCCAGGATAAATAGAGACATAGAGAAGGAGAAGAGAGGTTTTGAGGCACTGTGGATTCTCTTATATCTTTCTTCTTGAACAATTGGTTCTCCTGGAGAAGTTTTGGTCCTTACAATGAACATTGCTTCCTGGCTCTGGAGGGGAAGACCAGTGCCACTTAATTCCTAGGATGAACTCATCACGCTCACTTCCTGGCATGTGCTGGACTACGCTTATCATTGGAGGACATACAGGTATCCAGGTTGCTGAGGATGATTGTGTTGCTTTTTAGGGTAACCTTACTCTTTGCTTTAAGCATGACTTCTGATTTCCAGTGTAGCACACTCAACCTATGAACACAGCTTCTTTCTTCTGCTGGCATAGACTTTCTAGCTTCCGCTGCTGATCTTTGGGCCTTCCCAGGACAGATCCATATAAGAGACTGGAGTGAGTCCTTCTTATGGACTCACGACCTCCAGATGGACTTGTGAGAGGCATTGTCATGAGCTCTGGGTCTTCATCTAGACTCATGTAGGACATTGTTTTGGGGATTCAGGCCCTTGGTTGAATATTCTATTGCTTTGTTGTTTTGGACATATTTACTGCACTTTCTTGTGTTCAAATCTAGATGACCATCATAAAATAACATTATAAATTCTGTGCCCTGATTCCAATTGTTTTCCTAACAAACCCTGACTACAATAATTGAGCTTAGTATTATGATTATATGCTGGAAAATATCAGTATCAGAAGAAATACATCAGTCTTTGGATTGAAATGGAAATTTTTAAGATCTGGTTAGAAGGTCCTACCAACCAGGAAGAAAATATTTTATTCAATGCTAAAGCAGATATTTTTACTTTCTTTGAAATAAAAGTTAAAATATTTATTATTACATTTGCAGTTCTCTAAGTTAAAAATGTACTTTTTCTCTCTCAATGAGCGGTATACTTTATACTATTATTAGAAGTACAATTTTGATAGTATTCATAGTGTCATATCTATTGTGCATTTATTCTCATCTCTTTCACAAAATATGCTAAAAGGCCAATAGGTTGTCTTTGTATGCTAGATATTTAATAGCTCCCACACAAGGTGTACATATTTGTGCACTAAAAAATCACTTTCTTTGTAAATGTCTTTAGAATTTATTCATGAAAATTTAACTACAGAAATGGTTTTGTGAAAAAGCAAGTCTAGATGATCCATATTAAAATAATACTAAGGAATACCTCAGTCTGAAGTGTTATAGAAAACAAGTTCCTTGGTCACTAACATCAGTTTTTTCTTCTTCATATAGTGTATTAGGCAGCTTTACCATTGCTGAAACGTAATATCCAAAACCCAAAATTTAAAGGAGGTGAAGTTAAATAGAGCTCATATTTTCAAGGGGTTCAGTACATGGATGGCAGACTCCAAGGCAAAACTATCAGGGTAGAAGTGCATTGTCAGAAAAACATGCTTAGCTCATGGAATGTGAAAAATAGAGCAAAAAATAGCACCAAGAGGTAGGGTGAGGTTTCAGATAGAGGACCTAAGTCATTTCACAGTGATTCTCCAAGACTCCACTCAATCTATGATGCACTGGAGTGCCTACTGGTTCCCAAATGTAATCAAAATTCCAGAAATCTAATATAAAAACAGAATATTAAAAGCTGTCAGAGACAAGAAACAGATCACTTACAAGGGAGCACCCATCAAAATTACAGCAGACTTCCTGGCACAAACCATCAAACCACGAAAAACGTGGGGGGAAATAATTCAAGCTTTGAAAGATAATAACCTCCAGCCAAGATTGATATATCCTGCACAACTGTCCCTAGAAATTGATGGAAAAACAAGGTGCTTCCAAGATAAAGAGGAACTAGGGGAATTTGCAACTACTAATTCAACTCTACAGAGAATACTGCAGGATAGTCTAAAAAAGGAAAATACCAAGATTCCAGAAATAGTGGCAGAGAAGCCACAATGAATGGAGCAGAAAACTAAATGAAGAGGACAAACTGACAACAAACGACAGAAAAAGAGCTCAACAGAAATGAGGCAGAGAAGATTTGAAGGTAGGAACAGCTATTTTGGAGAACACAAGACATCATATTAGCCAGTGCTGACTTAGTATCATCTTGGTGTGAAGTCCCATCCAAGTTGTATCCTTCTGTCTCCATTGGTCTTAAAAGGTTGTACCTTATTGGATTTTATTATATATGATAATATAAGCAAAAACTTTTATAGACATGGAGTTTATATAGAAATCATTGTTCATTTTCTGTTAATTGGTTCTAAATTCCCTGTAATAATGTTATTCTCTTGAATGGTTTTATAGTGTCTTGATATGTTTGGTACTACAGTATAAGAAGTTATACTCAAAGATTTCAAGGAAAGAGACACTATGGTAACTATTTTTGTGTCAAGATATCTTGTGGTGAAACACTATTTTGCTTAAATGGCTTTGACCTGCACTGTTCTGTTGTTATGCACTCTTTTATCTCAATCCCCTTTTTTAATTATTTACTTTTTTCTTTTTATTTTTTAATTAAAGGAAAAATAAATAAAAAATAGCAGGATACATTATAGTAACCTACTTTGATTTCCTATTAACTTGATTTGAAATCCTGTATTGCTCTCACCATCTTGTTTTGACTGATTTTCCTGTATTCTGCTTTGCTTGATAGTATCAAGTTCGAAAGTGTAGGCATAACTGTGAAGGCAATAAGAATCATTATGATGCCCATTCTGGTTGACTATTATTTTCTTGTAAAATCCTGTAATGTCTCCAATGCTTTGGTTTTATTCTTTACTGTTTAGTTCAATTTTTTATAACTGCCAATTCTTGTTAAAATAGCAAGAGGCAGTATGGTAACCATTGGTGATCACCTTATATTTAGTTTTTTATATTATCTATTATGTCCATGCTTTTGATTTTACTGACTCTGTTCTGATATGTTGCATTTGGTTTTACTCTCTTCAAAAAAAGTAATAAGAACTGTAGGAGTACTAAAACCCAAAATGTGTAATTGTCATTATACAAAAGAAAAGAAAAGAAAGTGCTCTAAAGGTTATAACTGCATATATGTTTAAGTGTATAAGATATAGATAACCATATTACTGAGTGGTTTTTGGATCATTGAACAAAACTGTTTGCACTCTCACTGTTTGAAGGTCCACTTTATATGCTTCAATTTTGTAACTTGAACAACTATTTCTAAGATGAGAATATGTAATCTATTAACTAGTGATTTCCTACTGTTTATTTTTTAAATTTTGTATTACTTGTACCCTTTTTCTGTTTTTTCCTTTTTCTCCTTAAATAAAAAAATTTTCTTCCTTGAATTTAAATAACAATTCAATATTATATAATAGAATTTTAGTAGAAATTTCTCAGTTACACTGGGTGGGAATGCTCCTATCTTGTAGGAGTTAGTCTTTGCAGTCCATTGTTAGTGGTTCGTATTGTTTTAGGCACAGTGCGGTGTAGCAACAGTATGGGATGGGGGAAGCTGCTCACCTCATAGTGACTGAGAAGCAGAGAGGACAAACCTGGAGTCCCAATCTTCTGCAAGTATATGTTTCCAATATCTAATTTCATTTTATACCCCTACTTAGTAGATTGCAAATCATGTTGAGTAAAAAGTCTTTCCATTATTTAGATAGAATACCTGATACTTTCCAATTAAAGCAGGAAAGATTTATTTTGGTTCATCTATTTCAAAGATTCAGTCCGCAGTTGATTGGCTCCAAGGAAGAAATGACAGGGTAGACAGGCATAGCATATGCACTGAAGAGTATAATATCCCCATGATCCAGTCACATTTGAAATCTTACTGCTGACACACTGGATTTCTGAGGGACACTTCCATCCAAAACATAAAGCCATATTTCAACAGGTATGTTTTTACATGAAATTTAAAAATCACATAACATTCTTCTGTAAATTCATGGGCTCATGTCTGTAACATAATGCAAATGAGTTCAGGCCATCATAGAGAGTCTGAAAACCATAAATATTCTAAAATTCCTCGTAAATCTAAATTGAATGTCTCCTCAGGAATTCAACATAAAGTCCCATGTGTGTCTCTCTAAAATTCCAGTAAGTTACATACTTATAAAGCATTTTCATTGCAAAAGGAAATAATATAAAAGAAGAAAGATGAATCCAATAACAGAATGATACCTAACAGCAAGCATTAAATTCATGAACAGTATCTGGCACACACAAAGTCATGACATGATTTGAAAAGGGCTTGGGTATGCCCCCCCCCAATGACCTTGCAGGCTGAAGCCAAGTTCTTACTCTTAAGCTGCTTCTGCTCACTCTGGCAGCTTGCCCATGCAGGCTTCTCATGTTGGTGTCATCTTTAACTTGCTGACCTTTCTAAACTTTTGTTTTGTCCTCATGGTATCTTTAAACACTCAGGAGCTGCTTGACAGGACTCTGACCTTAACACAAAGCACCTTACTATACTTTCCTGTGCATTCTTCCAGAGAACTCACTTGAACCATGGCCTCAGGTAGCTTAGGATGAGGGCGTGTGCTTTCAGAGTGGAGCATGGGGAAATGTATTCCAGAGAAAGAATTTCTTTTTTTAAAAAAAATTATTTAAAAGGTAAAAAAGAAAAAGCAAAACAAAACAGTGTAAGGGAACAATTAATACAGAACTACAAAAAACAGTATGAAATTACCAGTTAATAGATTACACAATGTCATCTTAGGTGCTCAAGTCACAGAATCAAAGCATACAAAGTGGACATTCAAACAGTGAGACTGCAAACAGTTGTGTTCAATGACCGAAGAAAAACTCAGTAATATGTTCATCTATCCTAACACACCTAAACACACATGCTGTTGTATCCTTTAGAGCACCTTTTTTCCTCTTTTTTACAACAAAATTTACACATTTTGGGTTTTATTACTCCTATAGTTCCTATTACGTTTTTTGGAAGAGAATAAAACCAAATATGATAAAACAATGCTGTCAGTGAAAACCAAGGATAGACATAGCACACGATGTAAAAACAAAGTACAAGGCTATCAACAATGGTTATCATAATGCCTCTTGCTTCCTTAAAAAGAATTGCCTATATCATTAGGTTAATAAAGTTGAACAAAACAGTACAGAACAAAACCAATAAAACCTAAACATTGTTAACATTACAGGACTTCAAAAGAAGATAATAGTCAAACCAGAATGGGCATCATAGTGAAACTTATTGCCTTCAAAGTAGTTGCCTATACCCTCAAACTTGATACTATCAAACAGAATGGAACAGAGTCTAATCAGTCAAAACAAGACAGTGGGAGTTATACAGGACTTCAAACCAAGTTAATAGGCAATTGGAAAAGTTACTATAATATATCCTGCTAATTTTTTTTTGTTTTTCCCCTTAATTAAAAAATAATAAAATTAATAAATAAATTATTTTTTAATGAATAAGGGGGAGATTGAGATAAAAGGACATAACAACATAACAATACAGGTCAAATCATGACAATTTCAATGACCTAGTGCTTCACCACCAAATAACCTGACTTAATAGTAGTTACCATAGTGTCTTTTTCCTTGAAATATTTGAATGTAACTTCGTATGTTATAGCATCAAACATATCAAGACAGTGTGAAACCGTTCAAGTGGATAAAAGTTTTACAGGGTATTTAGAACCAGGTAGCAGAAAACAAACAATGGTTTCTATATTATCTCTTGGCCTATAAAATTTTTTGTTTATTCTATCTCATATAATAAAATCCAGTAAGATACACCATGATAAAACAAATAGAGACAGAAGAGCAATAGTTTGGTGAGGCTTCAAAACAAGATGATATTAAATCAGCAATAGCTATTATGATGTCTTCTTTTCTTCAAAACAGCTTTTCATTCCATCACAGGCAATAATATCAACCAGCCCCGAAAAAAGCCATTCCAATTAATGAGTGAAAACTTTATAAGGCTTCAAGGCCACATAATGGGGAATCAGAATTACCACATACTTTTACATATTTGAATCATTTCTTACAGTAGGGAAACTATTCGATATTCACACATGTGATTTTTATTTATTTCACTCATAAGTATGGTCTCAAGCTGCGCCCATTTATTTATAAGTATCTCAATGTGTCTTTCTTTATAGCTGAGTAGTACTGCATTGTATAAAATACCACAACTTTTTTATCCATTCCTCAGTTGATGGACACTTGGGTTGTTTTCAAGTTCTGGTGATTACAAATTGTGCTGCTATAAACATAGGTACACATATATCACTGTAGTATGATGCTTTCAGTTCTTCTGGGAATATGCCTAGAAGTGGAATAGCTGGAACAAAGGGGGCTTCCAATCCCAGCTTTTGGAGAAATCTCCAGACTGACCTCCACAAAAGTTGTACCAGTCTACACTCCCACCAACAGTGCAGGAGAGTTCCTGTTACCCCACATACAGCCTTCCAGCATTTGTTGGTGTTGGTTTTCTTGAACCTGGCCATTCTTTCAGGAGTGCGGTGGAATTTCAGGGTGTTTTTCTTTTCCATTTCTGTAATGACTACTGACGATGAACATTTTTTCATGTATTTATTTGCCATTTGTATTTCTTCATCTGAGAAGCGTGTGTTCATCTCAGATGCCCATTTTAGGATTGGATCTTTGAATTTTGGGGCTCTGAGTTTTTTAATTCTTTGTATGTTTTAGACAAAAGTCCCTTGTCTGAGTGGGAGCTCACTAAGTTCGTTTCCGAGTTTGTGGGTTTTCTTTTCACTATGTTGGAGACTTTTTTTTACATGCAGAAACTTTTTAATAAGAGGTGGTCCCAGTTATTGATTCTGGGTAGTATTTCCCTTGTGGTTTGAGTCCTGTTCATGAATTATCTACCACCCCTATTTCTTCAAGGTTTCTACCCAATTTGTCTTCCAATAGATTTAGTGTTTCTGTTTTAATATTCAGATCTTTGATCCATTTAGATTTTAATTTAATACATGGTGATAGGCATGGTTCTAACTTTAGTTTTCGGCAAATGGAGAGCCAGTTTTTCCCACACCATTTATTAAAGAGTCTGTCTTTCTTCCAGTGAACCTGCTTGGCTCCTTTATCAAGGATAAGGTGGTTGAGTGTGGTTGTAGTTGTGGTTGTGTCTTCTAATCTATTCCACTGATCTTTGGCTCTGTTTTGATTCCAGTACTATGTTGATTTTACTATGGTTGCTTTGTAGTATAACTTCAAGTCAGGGATTGTGATGCCTCCAGGCTTGCCTTTGCTATTCTAGGTCTCTTCTCACTTCAGATGAATTTTAGGAGTAATTTCTCTAGATCTATGAGGTGTGTTGATGGTATTTTTATTGGGATTGCATTGAATGTGTATAAGAGTTTTTGGAGAATGGCCATTTTCACAATGATTATTCTTCATATCCATGAGCAGGCGATGTCTTTCCTCCTTTTTTTCTGAGATCATGTTCAATTTCTTTTTTCAGTGTATTATAATTTTCCCTGTATAGGTATTTCACTTCTTTTGTAAGAGTAATTCTTAATATTTCATTTTTTAGGATGCTAATGTGAAGAGTGTGGCTTCTCTTATTTCTCTCTCTTTGAATTTGTTGTCAGTGTATGGGAATGCTATTGATTTTTAAGTACTGATTTCATATGCAGCTACATTACTGAATTTATTTATTATGCCTAAGTGTCTTTCAATGGAGTTTAGGGGGTCTTCTATATAAAGTATCATGTCATCTGCAAACAATGATAATTTAAATTCATTTTTTGCTATCTTTAACCCTTTTATTTCTTGCTCTTGTCTAATTGCTCTGGCTAGCACTTCCAGTAGTATATTAAGTATGAGTGGTGATAAAGGACATCCTTGTCTTGTGCCTGATTTTAAAGTAAAGGCCTTCAATTTTTGGCCATTTAGTATGATACTGGCTATTGGTTTCTCATAGATGGCCTTATTATATTGAGATAAAGACCATCTATTCCAGTTTTCTGTAAAGTTCTTATCATGAATGAATGTTGAACCTTATCAAAAGCTTTTTCTGCTTCTATAGAAATGATCATGTGATTCTTACTTTTGGCTTTATTGATATAGTGGATTCTATTTATTGATTTACGTATGCTGAACCATCCCTGCATGCCTTGGATGAATCTCACTTGATCATGGTGTATAATCTTCTTGATTAGCTGCATCCTAATTGCCAATATTTTATTGAGGATTTTTGCACCTGTGTTCATTAGGGAGATTGGTCTAGAGTTCTCTTTTTTCATTCGGTCTTTCGCAGGTTTTGGTACTAGAGTAATATTTGCTTCCAAGAATGTCTTAAGAAGGATTACTTACCTTTCAATTTTATGGAATAGTTTGAGGAGTGTCAACATTAGGTCTTCTTTGTATTTCTTATAGAATTCTGCAGTGAATCCATCTGGGCCTGGGTTCTTCTTTGTAGGTAAAGACTTAATTACATTTTCAATTCCATCAATAGAGATTGGGTTATTCAGCAGTTTTACATCCTCTTGATCTGGCTTTGGTACTTCATATGTTTCTAAGAATGTCTCTATTTCTTCTGTCTTATCAAACCTTTGAGAGTAGAGGTTTTCAAATTAGGTGTTGACGATCTTCTGTATTTCTATATAGTCTGTAGTGATTTCACCTTTTTCATTTCTTATTACATGAATTTGAGCTTTTTCTTCCCTTTTTTCAATAATGTTGGCTAGGATGTTATCAATTTTATTTATTCTTTCAAAAAACCAACACATTGATTCGTTGATTTCTTGGATTGTTTTCTTAGTCTCTATTGCATTGATTTCTGCTCTATTTTTTATAATTTCCTCTCCTCTTTTGTCTTTGAGATTGACTTGCTGTTCTTGTTCTACTTGTTTGAGATGCAGCATCAAGTTATTTATTTGCATTCATTGTGTTTTCCTGATGTGGGAAGTCAGTGCAATAAATTTTCCTCTGAGGACAGCTTTCATTGTATCCCACAGATTTTGGTAAGTTGTATCTGTAATTTCATTTTCTTGTAGGTATTGTTTAATTTCTTCTTGAATTTCTTCTGTGACTCACTGATTACTCAAGAGTGTGTTATTCAGTTTCCATGTGTTTGTGGGATTTTTGCAGTATCTTTTATCATTAATTTCTAATTTCAAAGTGCTATGATCTGATAACATGCAAGGGATGATTTTGATTCTTTTTTATTTATTTAAATATGTTCTGTGAGATAATATATGGTCTATTTTAGAGAATGACGCATGTACTGCTAAGAAGAATGTGTATTCTGATGTTGTTGGGTGAAATGTTCTGTATATGTCTATCAAGTCCATTTGTTCACAGGTGTGATTCAGTTCTGTTATTTCTTTGCTGATTTTCTGTCCGGTTGATCTGTCACTTGGTGTCAATGGTGTGTTAAGGTATCCTGTTACAACTGTGTTACTGATAATTTGATTTTTAATTTTGGTTAATACTTGTTTTATATTACTGGGTGCTGTGGAATTTGGTGCTTGTATATTTAAGATCGCTATCTCCATCCTAAAATGGCGGCTTGCTAGGAGATGGGCGGAGAGTCTCTCTGGAGAAACCATATTAGAAGCCAAAATATGACAACATGGAGAGGGCCAGATGAATGGATAAAGATTCTTATTAACCAAAACAGCGCAGCTGGAGGATTTAAAGTCCTGCTGAGACTGTGAAGGCTGATAACGGGAGGCTGAAAATTCCACGCCTTTAAATCAACAAACTGAGCCATGGACCCAACAGAAAAAGCTGTGTTGGCTTTTGGTGACTGCTGGAAACTGAGACCTGGGACCCTGAGAAGCAGCCAGGACTGCCCTGCTGCACCAGAGGAGATTGTGCAAGGCTCTGGAGCTCCGAAGCTGAATGCTGTGCAGTTTTCTGACCATTCCGCACTGTGCCAGGAGTGCGGGGAGGGCAGGCAGCGTGGTGTACAGTGGACCTGGGAGGAGGACCTGTGCTGAACCCTGGTGAGTACTGGGGACCCGACGGCTGCTGGGGTTGGCCAGAGAACATCTTAGAATTGGGCAGTACCCGCCACCACAGGGACATCAATAACACAGAGGGTCTGGCAGCAGACATGTTAGAGTTGGGCAGAACCTACAGCTCGGTGACATCACTGAGTCCCCCTGTAGGGAGGTCTGGTGGAAGACATCTTGAAATTGGGCAGAGCCTGATGCCGTGCTGGCTTCAGCATCATACAGAGAACTAGTGGAAGACATCTTGGATTTGGGCAGATCTGCTGTTCTGGTGCTCCTGTCACAGAGAGGTCTGGAAGAGAACAGCTGGGATTTGGGCAGAACCCTGTGCCATAGTGACATTAGTCAACTGCTTCTAGTACAGAGAGAACTGGCAGGAGCTACTGGGGCTAAACCAAGCCTCTGCTTGGGGCCCAATAAGCAGATAAAAATAGTCACAACTCAGTGACATCCAGAAAGTACAGCCTAATTTACGGATTGACTGGCACAGAGGCTGGAGGTTAGCCTGTACCACCCCAGCATCCCAGCCTACCCCTGATAACAGCAAATTGGGTAGGACAGCAAAAACTCAAGTCAGCACGCTTCTGAAAGGCCCTAAGCAATTCAGAGAGGGCCAGAGACCCCCAGGACACTCCAGTCTGAAAGAAACCAGAAACATGACAAGAGATAAAAATGAAAAAAAAAATCTCCAGCTGCCCAACATGAGAAAATAAGCCCAGGAGAAGTAAACACTGAAGAGAACAAGCACAGTAACCATCCAATACTTGACACAACATCAGCCAAAATTAAAAAATACCTTCATGATATCATAGATGATTTTAAAGCTATACTCCTGATCCAAGTGAGGCAAGATATAAAGAGATTAATTAAAGAAATGACAAGCCCCACACAAGAGAACACAGATGGAAGAACTGAGGAAATCAGAAAAGAAAGAGAAACTTCTAAAGAAGAATTTAAACATAACTTAGAATACAGGAAACAGATCCAAAGAGAATACCAGGAAACTAAACACTCCATTGAACACTGGCAAAATGCCTTGACAGAAACTAAAGACAGCCTTCTGAAACTTGAGAGATTTATGGCATATGATTGTGAAAGAGAAAGCCTCTTAAAAATAACAAGGAACCAGAAAGAAACAATTCAAAAACTAGAAGATGACAAAAAGATACATAACTTAAGAATAAAGAATGTGAGTGAGGAAGCAGGAGCAACCAAAAATGAAATACAAAGAATATTCAAAGATATATTAAAGCAAAATTTCCCATGTATAGCAAAAAGAATTGATATCCAGATAAAAGAGGCATACAGAACACCAGCTACCTACAACCAAAACAGATCTACGCCTAGACATATAATAATCAAGTTTCCAGAAATCCACCAAAAGAACAGAATATTAAAAGCAGTCAGAGAAAAGATGCAGATTACCTACAATGGGAAAATTATCAAAATAACAGCAGACTTCTCAAGACAAACTGTTAAGTCAAGAAGGGAGTGGGGAGAAATATTCCAAGTCCTGAAAGAAAATAATATGCAACCAAAGCTCATATACCCATCAAAACTCTCTCTCAAAATTAATGGAGAAATAAGATGCTTCCAAGACAAGGAGGAACTGTGGGAGTTCGTGGCCACCAATCCAACCCTACAGAGAGTGCTGAATGACATTACAGAGAAAGAGAGGAAGGGATAACAGGATTCTAGCAACAGTGGCAGAGAGGCCTCAATGAACTGGGCAGACAGTGGAATGAGGGAATAAGGTGGACAAATTATAGCAGAAAAGTGGAGTAGCAGACATGAGGCAGAGAAGGTAAGCTATAGTCTTTAGTATAGACAGCTCTGAAACAGTATAAAAAAAGAAAGGCAGAGGTCATTGTTAATGGTGTATAAGGATTTAAAAGACACAGTAGTCTTATCACCATATTTAGTTTGACTTTAATTTGTCTGGTCTGTCCACTCATGTCAGATTTGAGGGCACAGACATCTTGACCCAAAAATAGCAGGTTATACCATGGGAACTATCCTTACTTTCGGATTAACTTAAACTGAAATCCTCTATTACTTACATTGTCTTACTATGACTGATCTTAATTGAATCTGAATCATGAGACTATGGGTTGGCCTTGGCTGATTCTATTTGAAAGTGGTATGCTTGTTAGTATCAACCCTAAAAGTAGAGGCAACTACTCTGAAGATGACAAGATGTAAAGGATATCCATACTGGTATTAACTAGTAACAGCTCTCAAATCCTACAATGCTGTCAAAGCCAAGGTTTTATAAAAATATGTGATACTATGTTTAACTATAATAAGCCGGTGTTGTGGACAAATCTATTGAAAATAACAATAGAAAACCTAGTAACTATGGAAGATCATCTATATTGTGGTCTTATATGTCTTATCCATTGCATGTTTTTCTAGGAAATTGTTTTGCTGTCTTGCTATGACTTGGTTTTCCCTATAATACAGAGAGGATAGATATGTATGTAGAAATTCACACATGGGTTTTTTTTAATTGTTTACAGGAACAGATTATATAATGCAAGATGTAATGAACAGATACTCTGAGGAAGAGAAGCTAAGAAACCTGAGGCTAATTTTGTAGCATTATGATATAAATTCTAGCAATACTATTGTTCACTGATTAGAATGACATTGGACTGGTTTCTTGAGTTCATTTTCAGCATATGTAGAGATGGGGACAGCTATCGCAAAGAGAATGAGAGATGTAATGGTAGTTATTATTGTCTTCCCTAATTTGGAACTTGAGGACCTAAAAAGCCTTCATCATCCTGTAATGATTTGATTAGTTCTATAATATGCAATAAGTAAATAAAGTGGGTGAAGATGGGGACAAATATTTGTAAGAAACTAGAGACAGTTAGATAGACAGTGAAGATCTCCAGTGGACTTGCTTTGAAATCTGTATTTCTTTAAATTGTTTTTTTAACTGTTTTGTTCTGTTTTGATATGTTTAATCTTACGCTCTTTGAGATGGAAAACAAATGTGTAGAACTGATAACCATATTACTGAGCTTTTGTTCGATCATAGAGCAGAACGGTTTGTAGTGTCACTTTTTGAATGTCATTATAAATACTTTAATTCTATAACCTGAACAGCTTTTTCTAAGATGACAATGTGTAACTTATCAACCAGCAATTTCTTACTGTTTGTTTTTCTGTAATTTTGTATTATTTCTACCCTTTTTTTAATCTCCATGTATTTTTTTGTTTCCTTTTCTTTAAATAAATAAAAAAAAAAGATTAAGATAGTTATCTCTTCCTCTTGGAGTTTTCCCCTAATGAGTATGTGGTGACCTTCTTTGTCTTTTCTAATCATTGTTGGTTTAAAGTTCACAGTGTCTGCAAACATAATGGCTACTCCTGCTCTTTCTTGGATTCCTGTTGTGTGAAGTACTGCTTTCCATCCTTTTACTCTCAGTCTGCGAGTAACATTCGGGGTTAGATGGGTTTCCTGTAAACAGCATAAGATTGGATTTTGTTTCTTGATCCATTCTGCCAGTCTATTTCTTTTAATTGGTGCATTGAGACCATTTACATTAATGGTTATAACTGTTCTATGTTGATTTATTGTTGATATGTTATCTTTCTGATGTTGCATATTTATCTTTCTGTTGTGTTTAGTTATCTGTTTTACTTAGTTGTTTTTTCCTTTGTGTATCTAAACTGTCTTTCAATATTCTTTGCAGGGTTGGCTTGGTGATCATGAAGTTCTTCAGCTGTTCTTTTTCATGTAAGTATCGTATTTCACCATCAATTTTGAATGATACTTTTTCAGGGTACATCAGTTTAGGTTGGAAATCATTTTCCTTTAGGATCTGGAATACTTCACTCCATGCTCTTCTTGACTTTATTGTTTGTGCTGAGAAGTCTGATATTATTCTGATAGGTTTTCCTTTAAAAGTGATCTGTCTTTTCTCTCTGACAGCTTTTAATAATCTATTCTTGTGTTGGATTTCTGGGATGGTAATTATTATATATCTGGGTGTAGTTTTATTTTGGTTATGACTATTTGGAGGTCTGTATGCTTCACTGAACCTGTTTTTGGTTTCTGGTCTCATGCTTGGGAAATTTTCAGCTATTACTTCTCTAAATATCCTCTTGACATCCTTTATGTTGCCCCTCTCTTTTTCGTTAATCCCTATCAATCTTGTTGTTTTTCTTTGTGTTGTCTTGCAGTTTTTGAATTGTTATTTCCTGACTCTTTGTTATTGTTCAAAGATCCTTTCTTTCCTGCTCTCTAGCTGCAATCCTGTCTTCAAGGCCTGAAATTATATCTTCACTTTCATTGAGGTGGTTTTCACAGCTTTCAATGGAATTTTTGATTTCCTGTATATCTCTGTGCATCTGCTTTATGTATTCTGTTTCTTATATTGCTCATCTAGGGATTCTTTTTATTTAGTTCCTCCAATTTTTTGACTGTGTTTTCGTTAGATATGTTCAGCATCTCTTTCATTTCTTTTATCATTTCTTCTTTTACCTGGGAGATTATTTCGAGTTTGAATTCCTTTAGAGATTCCCAGAGTTGCTTGTTTATTTCAGTAGTTATTATGTCTGATATTTGAGGTGTATGGCATATATTCTCTTCTATATACATCGCTCCTAGGGTTTCTTGAGATGGGCTGGAGGTTTGAGGTTGTAATTTGGTCTTTCCTTTTGTCATTCTCCTATATGTCTTTGTTTCAAGTGTTATGTGCCTGCCTGCTTGCTTGGAACTCCACAGTTCTCTGAGCGCAGCCAGAACTGGAAGGCAGAGGCAGGCACCTCCGACCTGCCTAGCTGTTTCACTGCACCCAGAAGGCTCAAGGGTCCTGAACAAGCTAGGCTCAGGGTGAGAATGTGTGGGGCACTTACCCCAGGAAGCAGGGCCTCTGGAAATGGTGATGCTCACCTGCTTGCTTAGAAATCCACAGTCCTCCAGACACATGGGGAGGCAGATGCAGGCACCCCAGACCCACCCAGCCCTTCCACTGCACCCAGACTGTGTGAGGGTCCTAAACAGGCTGGGCTTCAGGGACAGTGTGCGCCAGCCTGCTTGCTTGGAACTCCACAGTTATCCGAGTGCAGCCAGAACTGGGAGGCAGATGTAGGTGCTTCTGATCCACCTAGTCCTTTTCCTGGACCCAGAAGGCTCGGGGCCCTGAACAAGCTAGGCTGGAGGAGAGTTTGTGGGGCACTTACCCCAGGATGCAGGGCCTCTGGAACTGGTGATGCTCGTCTGCTTGCTTAGAAATCCACAGTCCTCCAGACACATGGGGAGGCGGATCGAGAAATAATTTCCTAGGCAGCATTATCATCACAGGGTACCATGGATCTCTCATCTACAAATAAGGACTTTGAAATATCACATTTTTATACCTTTAACCTGTTAGGGTGGATTCTTTGTGTTCCCTGAGATCTTCTCTACTTGCAAGTTACAAACTATTTGGCTTCTTTTTAGCGACTTGAATCTTTTTAACAGTATGTTTTTTCTTGCTTGTATCAGCAAATAGATCACTTTCATTGTCTAACTAAGTATTTTAAAATCTGTAAACTGGATATTTGCTCCCAGTTCTCCCTTGATATCTGACTAAAAGAAGGAAGCATTACTAATGTTGTAGCCTGAGTGCTGTGTTGCTTTGCATTTTGTTACTAAAGTTGGTCTTTAAATAAGTTCCAATAACTGCATTCTGTGTTTTCTCTTAGTCACCCATATATTTTCAAATTCCTGTCACAATCAATTACAAAGTATTCTAATCCTCTTAGAATGGAACAGCAGTCCTCAAGTTCTTGGTATGTCTTATGTATGTTTGTGTGGTGTGTGTGTGTGTGTGTGTGTGTGTGTGTGTGTGTGTGTGTGTATCTGTTTAATGTTACCATAAAAAGAAAACTTTAAGAAGAGTGACTTAGGAAATGCTTGTTTACTGTCATGGTTTCATTATTTCAGGTGTTCCAGCTAATGAGTGTTTGGCTTCTGTTTCTTTGGTCCTGTTGTAACACATTCTATCACGCTGCAAACATAACAAAAAATACTGTTCACCTGATAGAAACAAAGAGGCAAATGAAGAAAGAGAGACACAGAGCGAAAGGCAGAGGTAATCATAGAGATGAAGAGGCAGATATGAAAGAGGGAGGAAGGGAGGAAGAGATGGTGGAGAAGAGAGAAGAAGGGAGCATAGGGTAGGAAAGGAACAGGAGAAGAAAGAATGAAAATGAAAATGAAAATTCAGGATCCTAATATTTCCTATCACTGGGAGTGCCTAAATTTTTAGGACCAAGCCTCCAACATATAGTAATTAGATTGTATTTAAGATCTAATCTATAGTAATTTCTATTAGCTGAAAGCAATCTGATGAAAATATGAAGGCGAGAAAGGCTACTTGATCAATCCTGTGCAGTTTAAACACCTAAAATCACAAAGCAGTTGGGAAATGGAGTAATGATTTTTGAAAGGTCGCTTAGGAAAACCAGTACCATTCTTTCCCATTTATTAGACTCAATTAATTCATTTGTTTCCACTGTTTCCTGCTATCCTTTCCTTTATATCTTACCTCTTCAAACCCTTTTTTCAATTGTCATTTCATCTACTCTGATCTTTTATAAAAAGGTGTTAGCAAGTACATTTAGTCTTTAGAAGTGATGAAATGTTTAAAAAATGTAGAACTTAAATTTCTTTAAAATCTGTAACTGTTAGATTTATTGTAATTTTAAACAGCTAAAGAGAAAAGACAGTAGATCTTGCTCAAATTTTTACTTCACATTTCCGCTACATCTTGTAAATCAGTTTCATTCATAGTTATATACATTTTTTATTTTATTTTAAAAAGTGTAAAACAATAAAACCAATTAAAGCCAACCAGTGTAAGAGATACAGGACTTCAACAATATTACAAAATCAACAATGGTTACCATAATACCTTGTGATGTCTTCAAGATAGCTGCAGTTTACTTTGACATGTTGAAAGACAAAGAAAACAATTGAATAGAAACAATAAAAATGAAAATATGCAATAAAGTCTTCAAAACAAGCCAACAGTAAATCTAAAATTGCTAACAGAATGTATTTTCTTATCTTTGAAATAGCTGTTTCTGCCATCAGATTTAACATGAAGTAAACAAAAGAAAATAAAACTCAACACAGCAAAACAATGGAGAAGATATAGGACTTCCCAACAAGACCATAAGAAATCAACAGTGGCTTTAACCCTCAGAAGGATATTCCTTTTAGATGCCACAGTATGTATAGGTGTCCGTATCACGCAAGCACTTTCCCTAGACCTCTAATGTCAGTGAAACCCCAAATCAACACAGATGTCCAAAAGCATTTCACTGTGAACAAAGCCGTGATGCTATCAACACAGCTGTGTTTTTCCAGATAAGTTGCTTTCTTATGTGGGCGGAGTGAATTGGTATTTCTTGTTTGGCAGCCAGTGCTCCAGAAGAGGCTTTGGACTGGTTCTTCCCAGTCCAGCGGCGATCAAAAGATGGCACTGATTCCCAGACTGGGCTTGCTTCCTGGTGTGGCCTTTTTCTCTCTAACCACAATCTGCGAATAGGGCTGACAAATGGGGAGATGTTTTTGTCTGGTTGAACTCCATCATTGTTTATTGAGAAGTATCTTATGGTTGATTATTTGATACATTTTTACTTTTAATTTTCTCTGCTTTTTCTTTTTCTGTTTTTTTTAGATGATATTTCACTATGTTGTTCAAAGTATCCTTGAACATATGATACAATCTTTCTGATTCCTCCAAATAGCTGGGAGAACAGGCATGTACCATCCACCTGCCTATAAATGGATTTTCAACTTTTGTGCATTACCAGAGTAAAAACTTGCTGCTTATAGACTCTTAATTTGTTATCTGAAAATTTTAAAAATCAAATATATTTTCCAAAACATGGTTGGAGGATTTAATTATGCCTCAACAATTATCCACCTAAGATCGTGGATTCTTGAACTAATAATGTAAATATTTGCTTTTTAAACATAGTGAATTTTTCTATTGGATTTTCAAGTGGATTTTTCTATTGGATTTTCAAACTCAGTCTATAAAGTTGAATTTCAAGGATAGCAAAGGAAAATGTTGGACATTCCTGGTTTAGGCAAGTGTATTACATATAAAATACTAAATCAGTTGATGTGACTTAAAGTCATATCCAATCTGTATGATTACAGACAGTATCTAATATAAAACTGCTCCAGCAATGTAAAGTCAAAATCATCACTAACGTTATTTTCTATGTGGATTTCTAGAGGCAATAGCAATGTATAGCAAATTATAAAACATGAACAAAGTATACAGTAGTCTTTTAATGTATATGTGAGTTAGCATATTTTCGACCTAGACGATATTTCCGTGGCCAAAACTGAAATAAATCCATCAAATCTGTAAAATGTCTGTGATTTTAGAGCAACTTTTTAATATTTTTTTTTTAAATTTTATTAAGTATTTTGAATAACAGATCTATTTCATGTAATGAAATTTGAATGGCTGCAGCAAGTAGTTAGCTTTCTTTCAATCCTAACACCTTCCAAATTTCCAAATATTTCCCAAATCATTAATACTCCAGTACCTTCATTTATGACTTATGTGGCAGTTGGTTTCTAAGATGAGCACAAATGATTTTTACTAGACTTTTTATTATTTGACAGAGCTATGGATATGATGCAATATCACCCTGTCATTAGGTTTTGATTCACAGGACAGTGAGTATTTTAAAATGGAGAATATTCAGCTGATTGATGTAATCAACTAGGTCAGAATAACATGAGAGAATTTCCAGTGTAGATAAGATAGCTTTGATATGTCTTTCTCTCATTCTCTGTAAGTACATCTAGGATAACTAAATGTTGAAAGGAAGAAGGTAAGTTAAGCATTTTCAGAATTGTTCGACAACATAACAACAGGCCATAAGACAATCCACTGTTATGCAACATAAAAGTGTTAATCGGACCTTACATTTCCTAACTCCCAACTCAGAGACAGAAATTTTCTTAGGTAGGCAGCTCTTGAACAATGTAAAATGGGAATCCTACCAAAAAACACAAAATGAGACCAATAAAAGTTGCTAAAAGCAACAATGGAATTCCTGTTCATAATATGTGACCAGGAAGAGTAGACTTCTTTTGCAGTGCACCTGAGACATTGTTCACTGCATATGTATCTGGTAGTCCAGGGTACCTATACAGGTCACAGTACTAACGAATGCGATTCAATTGCAAAAAAAAAAAAAAAAAATGTGAAACACACCTTTCTTTAATATTCTGGCCCTGGAATTCTTTTTTCACTATTCAGTGAAATTGGGCATATTGTTGATACTAGAAAGAGGGTCCTTCAACAGAAAGAATTTTAAGACTGTGAGTCGTTCCCAGAGTCTCCTAATATGGAATTGTTCAAAATACCAGCAAAATCACTCACATATTAAATGAAGAACTGAACTCACTGCAATTTGAATGAGAGATTGCAATCTAGTGAATACAATTTCAAGATAAATAGAGTTACAAATGTATGAGAAAAGTTTAACATTACCATCACAAAAAATTATTCAAAGAATTTAACATTCTCTTATACAAGTAAAAAATGAAAAAAAAATACACCAAAAAATAACAAGTTTTAAAAATATCAGATTTAAGAAATGACATCTAAAACACAAAATTCACAGAAAGGCGCAAGAAGTAGAGTGGGGATGACACGGGACAGAATCAATGAACTTGAAGATGGATCAACAGAATTCACCTAAAACAAAGAAAAGCGATAAACTCAAGATAAATGATGAATCTGAGGAAAAGTAAGAAAACAACGCTTTTACCTTCTATGTGAAATCTAAAGAAAGGGGAGCAGCAAGAAAGCAGACGTGAAACTACATATGAAATTGCAATCTTACAAAGAGAATGGGAAAATGTGAAATGAGCAGTAGAAATGGCTAATGAGCAGAAGAAATGATCCATGCATGCTACATGTATGCACAAATATGCCCATATGAAATGTCTTATTTTTATACTACTATGCATTAGTAAAAGTGTAGAAGTCAAAATTTGTAGACAATAAACGAAAATCCAAAAAAATATAACTCATGTAGAAGGAAATTAGTAATGAATGACTGAAAACTACACAAATGTAACAAAAGGTGAAAGAAAAGAGATTCAAGAAGATGAATAGTGTTTCCCATAGGGTCAAATAGAATGAGAGGTGCACTGGCGGTAGGAGACTATCACTGAAAAATAGAGGTACTCTGAAACAGGGGAGATTATCATATTCAGAAATGGTAGATCAGTATGAATGATGAATATTCTAGATCAAACCAAACACTTGGGTACCTGACAGTGGGAAGCACGGTAGAAATTCTTTGGTTCTTGGTTCTGACTTGGCTGATGTCAGCATACATACTCATTTTGCAATCCTTATGCTTAAAGAAAACTCAATTTTATATGCATCCCTAGTGTACTGGGTTTGATCTATTCCAGCACAAACCTTTATCACTTAATGTGTTTGTATAGTATTTCTCATCTATTAAGGTACAGCATCACCCAATAAAATTCCAAAGTAATATTATGCATTATATATACTACAAGGGTTAAACTTAAGGAATTTGGTTTATTTATTTATTTATATTTTAAAGAGAGTAAAGTACAGCAAAATAAGATAGAACTAACCCAATCGAAGCAATGAAGTAAAATTGGTAAAGAAATTCATAGTAGCATAGAAGGATGACAATAATAGGTATCACAGTATATCTTGTTGTCTTGACAATAGGTGTGTTCCATCAGGTATACCAAAATCAAACCAAAAACAGAACACTATAAAACCAATCAAAACAAAGAATTCAGTAGAGCATAACAATTAATCAGAACAAATCAAAACAGAGAAAACAATATCGGTCTTCAAAACATGATAGGAGGAAATTCCCCATATTTGCTATATTGAATACTGTCTTCCTCCCAAGTGATGCTCAGACTTCTGGCCCTAGGTCTATGTAATCAAGCAAACAGTATAAGAATTTAGTTGCATTATGTACCTTACTTGCTATACATTCCAGCTGACCTGGAAACCATCCAGTTGCTAACTGTGAAGGGGAGTTGGTGGCAGGAAGAAGACATGGGATGACTGATTCTGAGCCCTGGCACACGTAAGTTCACTGGAGACAGTGACTTATTGTTTCTCTGGCACTCCACTAGCTCATGCCACATACCAGGAAGCCTGGCTGATTAATTTAATGGTTGGTTCCCCAAGTTTCAGCACTGAATTCAGTTTTCATCAAAAATGAACACATTGAGTTCTAAAGAAGTTAGATGAATGAATATACAATGACCCTAAGTAATGGATGCTCTGATAGAAATTCAGACAGTGGGTATAATGGAATGATCTACAGGGTGCAATTCATGGAAGTAGAAGTCAATGCTCCTGAAAACTAGATTACATCTAAATTCTGACACTTAGCATTAGAAATTAACCATGGGAATACAGTAACTAATCTTACTTCAAGTCAAGCAAACAGTATATATGAGAGTAGTTATGCCTGAAATATAGTAGGAAATTCAGGGATTAAGATGAGGTATATTTAACTGAATCATCGTGTTAAAGAGAATCAAAAGGAGTCTTGAATAAATCAGTAAATTAGTCACATACATTAGTAACGATAGAGAGCTAACAAACGGGCCTGTCTATTATGCTATAGAGTTGGACTAGTGAGATGAGATCGCATCTCAGCAGCAGATCAGTTGCCTAGCATGTTTGTCACTCTAGGTTTGATCTCTAGGTCACACACACACACAGACACACATACTGACACACACAGACACAGAGAGAGAAAGAGACAGACAGACAGACAGACAAACAGACAGACAGACACACAGAAAAAGACAGAGGAAATGACAGAAAGATGAATTGTTTCTAAGAAAATCCTATTCCCAATGTTGTTATAATAGTGGCAATGATAACTATAATTATTTGAATTTTAGAATCATCAGTAAGGATATGTGGATTACATTGCCTCAAATTTAAATGTTCAAAATATGTAAGATTAATGAAATAACAAAGTATAAATTAATGAAATAAATTTAAGGGAGTTTATGTAGGTATGTATGAAGATGCGAGAAGTAATTTAAAAGGAGTAGAATCACACAAGTTTGCGAACTGTTTGGGGTGATTTAGAGACATTACCATGTTGACAGTTTAGGTGACTGAGAGGTTGGTGGGAGGCTCCACAGATACAAGAAATACAGCATAACTTTTGTTATAGTTCTAAGGGTAAAAATCACTCAGCTGAGATCTTTGAATTTTGAAATATCTAAGTAATAATAAATAGGTGGTATTTATCTAGCTAGAATGAAATATCAATAGGACTCTAAAATCAGAGAAATGATGCTAAGTGAATTTAAAGAAATATTAAGTATTTCCTGTAAAAACCCATTCACTAGTAAAAAAGAGGGAGAGGAATACAGCTCCATGGAACAATGAAGACAGAGAGAAACAAGAGAACAATGGTAGACAAGATAGCGATTAAAAAACAAAGTATAAAAAGATATTCAAATCCATGCATTCAAATAAGTCAGGGATATACAGTATTTCCTGTAGGTAATGATCAGAATCAATTTATAGCAGTTTTACTAATGAAAAAATAGTTAAATTCACATATGAATATAAAAATTTCCCATTTAAAAGACTTTTTAAAAAACAAAAGCCCAGGTGTAGACATGGCTAATAAATATACTCTTGTAAATGAAAATAATATTTAGCCAGTGATGTTTGTCTATTGTTATATCCTGTGGTTCTGGAGTCTAGGGGTTGACAGACTCACAATCACCATGCTTGTCTCTCTCTCTCCAGTGTAGAAAAAGGAAGAACAGTCAGAGCAGGCCAGTGAAAAAGCCAGAACTTTCTTTCAGGCATTGCAAACATGTTCTAGAGTCATTCAGTGGAGGAGTAGAGACATACAAAGTTGAGAAAGCTATGAGTGCGCAAGCAGTTTAGTTCTTACATAATTAGAGTACCAAATTTACTCTTTTTTGGAGGGTCATTACTTGATTCATTACTAGGTTCCTTACTAGAGGCCAGGTTACATTGTCCATTAGGAGATTTTGGTGGGAAACCTTCTTTTGGGGAGAAGTAAACTAGTTAATGTAGATCTTAGGAGAACAGTTCAAGTACAAAGAAATAAGTGTGCAAATCACCAGCTGCAAGCTCACTTTAGCTACTCAGAAGCAGGTTGCCAAATTCACAATCTGTCAGCTCTGCTGCATGCTTCTTGCTGAGATGCAGAGACCCCAATCTTTCCATTACTTAAAGGAGCGCTATCTCCCTAACATAATTCCTTCTAAGGATCCCTATTGTTTCTAGATTTCTCCTCTGCTGTTGATATCAGGGTTGTTCCATCTCTGCTACTTCTTGCTGAGAGTGGGGCACCTGCTGGTACAGTCTATGTTGACCAGCAGGAGTTTGATTTAGTGGGCTACAGTATAAGGAAAAAGGCACCTCTGTAGTTGGTTCCATCGGTAAGTCCATCCTCATCTTTTTGGATTAATGTGGTCTGAAGTGAAGTAAGGCACTTCATTATACAAGGGCCAAAACTGAAGAACAATAATATGGCCCTCAGTGATCTGACTGTAAGGAACTGTTAACGTAGGTGCAGAACATCATTGATAATGACACAAAAACACGTTTGGTGAGAAAGTATCCAATTTAAAAAATGTCAGTGGTCTAAGAACATGCGAATGAGTGAGTCCAGATGAAATGTTTTTTATCCATTCATTGATATATTGTGGCAGCAGCTACTGTGAGATTTTTTTTTGTTGTTTATACAGAGTTGGTACCCACTGTGTATGTGAATCTAACTAGGGCAGCAATCAAGGTAGCTGTTCTCAACATGTTAGTGTTTCCTTTTGTTTTATTAATATGGTACAGGTGCCATTTTCCTTTATATTAAATTATTGGTAGGTTTCTTCTACAGAGGATTTGTTGACAGCCACTTAATTTCTTCTTGCTGGGTTAGAATGCAACATCCTCTGTAGGATCAAAGCTCCAGAAAGTCAAATATTCAGCTCTTTTCTTCTGACATACATTGAAGAGACGCTCTCTAAGGCCACAGAGGGGCAGGAAGTGTTTGCTTTATTATTTTATGTGTCTATATTTGTCATCTTTTTGTTTAGCCCTATGACTGCTTCTCTACTGTGTTGTTGATTGATTAATTTTGGACCAGTTTTGAAACCATCACTCCAAGTCATTGGTGGTCAGTGAGACACAAAAGTCAGTATCCATGATGAGAAGTGTCATCATGCAGGCATTGATCCTCACCCATGCTGAGTTTGACTGGTGCATATGATTGGAATTTGGTGCCATTATAGAGAATGCACAGGTCATGATGTGGTGGATAACAAATATAATAAATTGGAGAAACTGAGAACAAATTTTCTTGGCCACCTCTCACTGGGGACATCTCATCAGGACCACCATAAAAGGGGGAGCCTCTCACAATGAGGGCAGTACTAGTAGTGCCACACAGGTTGCTGCCTTACCAGGCACTGATGGGAGTATCTTCTACAAGTAGGTTTTGATATGTTCTCCCATCAATTCCCCTGTGGAAGGAAACAACTTAAGACCTAAAGTAGGGTTGGGGAAGCTCAAGAACATGTGTGTGGATATACCATTTCTTTATTTTCCTCTGATTTAAATTGTGAGGTTAAATGCTGAGAGGCAAAACTGGATATGCAAAAGCATGGCCAGCAATGAATGTTTTCTGTGGCCAGTGCCTAGGTTTGCCATATTAAAGATTTGCTACCACAGCCAGCCATATTTAAAGTTTATAGTTCCATGTAAATGGATTCCTTCTGGTGGGATATGGACAAAAGTCTCACTCAGGACAATTAAAACATTCCAGTTATAAGGGAGTTGGCAGAAGACTGAAACACTGTAAGTGAAGAAATAATCCACAAAAAGTTGGCACAGCAACCAGTGTCTTAAGTCCTCCTAGTGAATGGACATTTACAGCTCAAAGACAGAGTCATTGGGGAGACTTTTCTAATTGTGTTTTGAAAAGAAGACTGAGGTCAAGCAAGCAAGCCCAATCTGGGAATCAGTGCCATGTGCAGAGCAAAAAAGACTGGGACAGACAGACCCCAGTCTCTTCCATGAGTCAGTGTTATTCCTGGACCGAGGGTAGAATGAACAAAGCCACAAGAGCAAGAAATCCCAGTCTGGGGACCAGGACCATGTGTGGGCAACCAATGGACTTGAGCAGACAGACTCCAGGCTATGCTGGTGTGCAAGGTGGCAGACAAGATGTATGACCCCATAGCACTCTCCCCAGACCCTCTAGTATAAGTGCCCATCTTATCCAGAGAAACACAGGCTGTAATGGTAACTATGAGGGTTAAATGCAAATGGATGTCTGTGTGCTTTGGTGTTTCCCTAACACTGCATGTCCAGGGCCAGTTGTCTCATTGTGGATTCAAAGGACAGCCTTGTGCAGTGTGACATCTAGGAGGGATCTCTAGGGGTAGCATCCATTGTTAATTCCCTATGGTCTTTTGAAAGTCCTATCTCATTTCCTTTGTTTTGTTTTGCTGGGTTTTATTCTCTTTAGTATTGTGTGGAGGCGGGAAAAGCCATTGCATCGATAGGAAAATATGCTCAGGTAGGAATGTTGGATTTTTGTTGGCTTGCATTCAAGTCCTTTATTGCATCAATTGATTCATTTTTAGTGTTTCTCTTCTATTCTGTTACGTTTGATTTTTAGTGTTTCTAAAGTGGTGTGCAGCTGTTTTGAAGACATCAAAAGGCATTATGGTAACAATTGTTGACTTTGTAATGTCTTGAGGTTCAGTATATTTTACATTGTGTTGTTTTTATTGGTTTCAGTCTGTTTTATCTTCTTTAAAATAAAAAAAAAATAATTCTGAGTTTTTTTCTGAGGTGCATTGGATTTAGATGTTGTACCTGAAATTGCAGGAGGGTCGTGACCCTAAGTATCCAGAAGCAATTAACAGCTTTACTCAGGAATGGTGAATCCAGTTGTCAGTTCCTATTTATCACTTTAACTGCAGTGCAATTGAAAAAATGAAGGTATCAGGAAGCTCCCATTGGGGCTTGGTAATGTCCTATCTGTCTAAGTTCTTTAATATTACCAAAGATCCTATGAAAGGGAGGCTCACTAGACAGTGTAGGTTAGGGCTTTATTTGTCTCATGGCTAACAGGATTTATAGGAACTAGACTAGAGACATCACTTGCTTCAAGGCTCCCTCAGTTTCTTCATCAAATACGATGTCATTTCTGAGGAATACTCTCCCATATAAGAGATCAAAAGGAAACATTCCTGAAACCTGGCCATATTTCTGGCTCATTTTTATGACATATATTTAGGAAGTGTTTTGAAGTAGTCATATGTTCTTAAACAAGCTTAAGCAAGCGCCTTCTTAGCATTCCATTAGCACAGGATGATTGTGGCCTATCAAGTCAGAGCTATTGATAGTGTATTTCGATGGACTTAGAAATGCTTTGAGTAATCTCAGAAAAAAATTCAGAGCCATTGTCACTCTGGAATCTACAAGGGAATGCCAAACTGGAATTATCTCATCAACAAAAACTTTAATAACACTTTTTCCATCGGTGACATGATAAGTTATGACTCTGTACATCCTGTGAGTGAGTGTGTGTGTGTGTGTGTGTGTGTGTGTGTGTGTGTGTACCAAGACCAAGAGAACCTGGTGGTTTCAACTCACTGGCATCTCAACACAATCAAGTTGCCAGTCTCCTCTAAGTTAAATAAGCTGGTATTCTTTTCCCAATCATTATAATCAGGCATTCTGAGGGTTTGTTTCTAAGCAGATCTCATAAATATTAAGTACCTCCTGGATTAGTGTGTCATTCCTTTCCCTAGAGACCTCTTTTCATGTGAGTGAGGGAATTTTTTGTCCCAAATAATAGATGTCATCGATGCCCTTGACTATCTTCCAGATTAGGCAGCTAGGTAGGTGAGCCATTCATTGGGAGCAGTGCACCAGCCATCAAAATTTAGGGTCCATCCCTGAAGTTTGGCCAGCTGCACATCCTAGTCCAAGTACCCAGGTGAAGTGGTAAACATGAGACTAGCAGACCACAGCAGAGGGCACTTTAACTGTCAGGAGGCAGATGCTTAGGCATCCTTGTCACCACTTTTACATCCTATGGCAAGAGGGTCTTGTCTCTTCTGAGGCAGTTGTAGGATTTCTGAGATATGTTTTATAGGAGACCCTTTTGAGGTGAATGAACCTCATTTTTTTTTACAAAACTAATTATTTATTGAGCCATTTTCAGTTCAAAAACTCAGTCAAAATGAGTAACAGCCACCAATGACAGACTCCCCAATGAGTCAAGTCAAAATGTCCAACAATAAATTTGTTCTGGTTTCATATTCCAGTAATTGGACTACAGATATTCAAAGCTAGTTTAAAAGAGAACAAAAACCAACAAGCTGAGACGTCAGAGACCTTCAGAGGCAAAGAAACTCTTCAGAATGAGAAATCTGCATTTCTCTGGGGAAAGAGGAATCCCCTCAGAGATGCTGGTGCAAGTGGGAATTCTTTTTGCAAAATGTTTATCTTTCTCACTTACTTCTAAAATTTATTAGCTCTATACCTGCCTGTAAGTGGAGTTTTAGGACACTCTGCCTGGATATTGACTAGACTTGGTTACTTACTTGGGGACATTAAGAGGAGGTCCTTTTATAAAATACTACACAGTGCTGCTGGCAGCTTTAAAGATGGTCTACCCTTCTTCTTCCTCATCCACCTCTGTTGGGGCCCGGAACTGAAAACTGCCAAAAGCTTGCCAAAGCCTCCGGGAAGGCTGTGCCCAAGGGATTGGCATGCTTCTGCCCCACCTCACTGGGAATAGATCTCAGCATCTCTGCATGATGTCAGCAGAATCCTGAGCAGCACTTATCTCATGCTGCATCTGTCTGGCTGGGGCAGGGTGGGATGTGTGTCTGTCACCATCTGCGCTGATCCAGGGTGGCCCCTGCATGGGTGTCATGCCCAGGGCCACTGTGCCTGACCACGATCTGTCCTGGATGCAGCTCATCCTGGAGCAGAGATGCAGCAGGGGTCAGGAGGTCTTGGGCCTAGCTCAGCCTGATTTATGGCTTTGCTGAAAACTGCACAGTTTTCACAGCTTCAGCAAGGGTGTCTGTGGCAGCATCTGCAACATAGCAACAAGCCGGGTAAGTGGCATCCCTAGCCATCAGCACCCACGGCTGAGATCGGGCTGGGGAGTGGAATGTGATCTCAGTAGCACCGTGGGGACTAGGAGAAACAGGCTTCTCTGGGCTTCCTGCAAGACCTCTTCTTACAAATAGCACCATGAATAATCACTATATGAAAGGCATATTGATAATCAGTATAGATTTAACATTTTTTGTCCTTAGACAATGGGCTATATCAATATAGAGCTTGGACAGCTGCATTCTGGGTACTTGTTGCTGGGACCAGGGGCCCTGATTTCATAACTCCAAGTGTCCCACTATTGCATACTGTTATAGATTATACATTGTGTCAGCTTGAGAAGTATCGCAGTTTAACTGAGAGGGTCAGCAGACAGCAGGATTCTTACTTGGTAAATATCTTCATCCTGTGCAAAGGAGGGCAAGGAGATTTTGTGAGTGTTGCACCAGTCCTAAAGTGGTGGAGATGGCCTGTATTCAATAAAAGGCAGGAGAAGAAGCTTGTTCTGCTTCCATTTTGCTCTAGCTGCTTTTGCGCTGGCTGGTGTCTTCAAGTGTTGCCCTAGTGCCATGCCATTCTGCCTTGTAGCCTGCAGATTATGGACTGGGACCTTCAAAAACTGTAAGTTAAAGAAACCTTTCCTTGGGGCTGGGGATTTAGCTCAGCGGCATAAGTGCCTGCCTTGCAAGCAGGCAGTCGTGAGTTCGATCCCTGGTACCGATAAAAAAAGGAAAAAGACAAAAAAAACAAACAAACAAAAAAAAAAGAAACCTTTCCTTGCTTCACTTTAGGCATTGGAAATTTTGTCCCAGCAACTAGAGAAAAGTAACCATGACATATATAAAGCTCTTCTGATTAACTCTTGAAATAAGGAACTGCCATCAATGAATTTTTGCAACTGTAGTGTCCTTAACAGGCTGGTCACATAGCCCTGGACTCAATTGTTAAGTCTAATTTATAGTCAGCACAATCATGCTGGTGTTTATCTAGTTCCCTGGGATCAGACAGAAAGGTAGAGTTGAAGCTTTGACAGGTTTCAAAATTATTGTGAACCTCTAATAGGAAGAACCAGTATTTTAAAATGTGGGCATCTGTGATGCAGGGATGGACTTGCCAATTAAGGTGTGTCTTAAAGTCACGAGGACATTCTAGGACAGTGCCCATTCTTGAGTGTGTTTATGGATTTTAGGAACTAAGATTCTTGTAGAATCCAATGATCACAGGCAACCTGATGATCCTTCATTCACTGAATTTAACGCATTGCTTATATAAACCACAGGCTGGGGACTCCACATAAGGGGTATAGGAAGACCTTCAAGGTAAGCTCCTGTCTTTCTGTCCAAGTGAAAGTGTATCTATCTAACTCCAGGAGCCCTATGAGGTGCTATTGAGCAGAACCTGTTTTAACTCCTAAAAAGCAGAGTTGATCTATGGATTCCTGATGATAATGTAATTCTTAGTTTCTTGTGTCCCTTTGAGAAGATGATAAAAGGTCTAAGTGTAACAGAGCTTCCACAAAGTCTTGTGATTCCCAAAAAGACACTGAGTTGGGTTTGGGAAGCTCATCAGTGGTTGAATTTTCTCAGAGCTCGGAGCCCTCTTGTCAGCTGAAATACACAATCCCGGTTAAGTAACTGAAGCGTGGCATATCCAGGACTTTTCTTGGGACAGTTTATAGCTCTGAGTTTCCAAGAAACTGAGCAGAGATTCTGTGCCCTCTTATGCTATTGTCCTGTTTTGTTCACTAAGCGTCAGGTAATCAACATACTGTTGGAAGGTAATTTGTGTCTCTCCATATTCTAGGAAGTCTTCAGCAAAAGCCAGAACAAAAATGTGAGGACCGTTATGGCAAGTCTGAAAACCTCTGCCCATGTCAATTGTCCATTTCAGTGAGGGCATTCAAAATGCAAACAGATTTGGCCCTCAAATTCCAAAGTGGTGTAAAATCAGACATGTTACAGGGATAGAACTGAAAACTAGCCAGCAGAGCCCAGGATCTGGTCCAAAATAGTGTAGGAATTAGAGATCATGGGATAGAGTGACAAGACTCGCTCACTGTGGATGTGTACATCTTACACAAGCCTCCATTTATCTGGGCTTGTTTTCCCCAATCATGGCACTCTTATAACGACTCACAGTTTCTCTGTATAACATTACCAGAATGATGTGTTATCATTACTCTCCAATTTCTGAAAAATAAGGTATTGTTTTTTGAGTGCAAAATACATAGGATCCTATAGCTGATTCAGGACCAGGATGGTATGAAGACTGATTACACTGTGTGTCCATCCATTCCCTACAAAGGATTTCCTTGTAACTCTTGAAGGGAAAATGTTCCCTTCTGATTATTGAATCTTGAGGCAGGAGAAGTTAGACCTCACCCGTAGGTAATACAATCTCTTCCCAAGAGTCAGGTTAGGGTCACAGCATTACAAGAAAGGAGTGAGATAAACGAAGATGGCATCAAGTCAAAGTCATAAATTGAAAGCAAATTATTTCTCCTGAATTTCTCAATATGTCCTGCGCATGAAAGAGCAAGGTCCAGGGGGAAAAATAACAGAGGTGCAGGCACCTGTATCCATGACAGAGTCACAGGCTGCCCTTCCCTCGGCCATCAAATTTGCCTGGGGCTCCTTAGGCAAAAGTTAGGAGGACAAATAATGTGGCCCAGGGGTGCAACTTTGAAGGTTTTTCACCACAATGAAGTCTTTTCTGCAATGATGACTTGTTCTCAGGGGTTTAAATTTTTATTTTCAATCTTGAAAGGGGGTACAGTCTGGTTAGCAATGACCTGGAGTCTTATAAAATCACACAGATTGTCCTTCGAATTGAATTCTCTTCCAAGTCAACATTTCAAAGTTTGTTATTTCAGGTGCTCATTGTCTGGTAGGCCTTTCTATCTCCATTATAAAAGACCTCAGGGACCTCTCTCACAAGGACACTGAAATCCAGGTTATTTTTTTACCAGGCCCTCTACCAAATTCTGAAATTTTTTGGCCAATGTCCTTGGTTGACTATATCAACACTTTATCTCTAGGTGACGCTTTCCCTTCATGACTCTTAGGATCCATCCAGGTGAATCTGGACATGGCATCTGTTAGGCACTGAAAAAATACAGTTAGAGGCTCCTATTTTCTTGCTAAATCTCACTCAACTCATCATAGTTGGCAGGCCTTATTCTGAATCTCTTTAGGTGCCACTTAACACAGTACATTTTGGAATCTGGACTCTCCTCACACTAGGCCATCCAGTCCCAATTGGTGCTTGGTTCTAGGGGCTGCCTCATCATCCATGGGAGCATGTACACTCAGTATTCTTAGCCTCTGTATTTCACACTGACAGGGCATAAATAAGGCATTTCCTACCTTGGCAGCAAAAACCAGAACCCTGTAATTCCCTGAATGAGAGTCTCAGCAGAGAGGAACATACCACCATTCTGTGTCAGTTTAAATAGTGAGACCAACCTTTAAAGCCATGATATATTCATCAGGATCATCATATCTCTCTATGTATTATAGTTCTGGATCAGTGAAGATGGCTTGTTCTGATGTCACCCCTACATTGGCACAGATGGGAAGGTATTTCTCAGGTTGCGCAGTAGGAAGTTGAGAAACGGTCTCTGAAAGAGGAAGGATGGAACCTTTTAGTACAATACACCAGAGACTGAGGTGTTCTTTCTGAGTATGATGGGTCAGACTTCTGGTTTATTTTCTCCTGGACCACCTGCTTTCCTAAG
The DNA here is from genome assembly GCF_034190915.1 of Cavia porcellus. Classification (NCBI taxonomy): domain Eukaryota; kingdom Metazoa; phylum Chordata; class Mammalia; order Rodentia; family Caviidae; genus Cavia; species Cavia porcellus. Next base: position 4,407,718 of record NW_026947486.1, on the reverse strand, counting down.
GGAGTGGAAGAGGACAATGCCACCAAGAAGAAGGTTTCAAAAAAAACATATTGATACTCACTCTGGTTGGTCTGAAAGTCTGAAAAACTCTTGGACATAGGACACCTAACCTCTTATTCCTTTCCAATTGCAAAGGAAATCTACTTGGAGAGTAGTTTTATAGTCTAAAAGTCTTCTGGTACTCCTCCAAACATGAGCCTCAATACAATAGAATGCAAGAAATGTTTTGTTAAATAACTGGGAATCTAAATCTTTCAAGTGCTTGAGGAGACATTCCAGCGCGTGTAGGGGAATTTCTGAGGGTGTAGTCACTACATCTGTGGAAAAAAAACAGGACAAAAATTGATGAGGAACAGAGTTCTTCTATCTTTATACCTCTAACTGAGTCAAGGGAGACAATCCTTTGTCAGGCATCACCGAGTACAGTGAATCAAATAGTGCTATGGATCAGTCATCCTTCATCCTCCAATCAGAGACTTGTTCATGGCCACTGACCAATACAAGCACAGACATCCCCTTGACCACTATTAAGAATGTATGGATAGAGATTCCGGAAGAACATGGCGGGTAGATAGCGGCAGCTTCTGAGGCTTTTGGAGAAACCGCACTTCAAATGTAGGAATGGTGCCAGACAGGAAGTCCCAGGCAAGGGGGGATATTCTTTGCTACCCAGGAATGAACTAAATTAAGAGAAACCATCTGGAAATGCAATCCGGGTGAGACAGCAGGCACAGATAAGGTCTCAGCACGGAAGCTGGACCCGCGCCACTGGAAACTGCAATTTGAATTACCTGCAGCCGCTGTTGCATCCCAGTCAACACAGCAGGGAAAGAGGCGCGAAAGCTCGGAGAGTGGGAAGCATTAAAAGAAGTTGGGAACAGGACTGGCCGGGTGCCCTGCATCGACCTGTGGTGAGTGAGTGAATTGGACCCTTACATAGAGAAGGAGGCTTCAGCGGAAGACATACTCAGACCGGACAGACTTCCAGGAACAAGAAGCTACAGTGACTTCAGTCTCATATCCCCCTCTCAAGCCAGATTGGTGGGGAGTGCCTGGCCTGTGAGATACTGCTGGATGAGACCCAATAGGCTAGCCCAACTCAGGTCCCAGCGCCTGAAGGTGCACCCTTGGGGTAGGTTGAACTGGAGGGGTGGGCCCAGCAGATGTTGCCCAGGTGTGCATCTCCCTAGTACACTGCAGTGGGCGGGAACACCTAGCTGGTGCAATTCAAACAGACTGTGGCCGACAGGGCAGGAAGCTGGGCCTCCTATACACACTTAAATATAAGGAACAAAGAATATGCGAAGAGGGAGCAACCAGAAAGTGTCCTCGGCCCCCAAACCTGAGAAACACGCAATAGCAGACATGGCACCAATAGATATAAAGCGCTATCTCCAGAGCCTCATAGACGAGTTGAGGAATGAAGTTATCAATGACCTGAAGCAAGACATAAGCAGAATAGTTAGAGAAATGCTAAGCACCGCCCAAGAAAAAAACAGACGGTGGAATGGAAGAACAGAAAAAAAGGGGAGAATTGTTTGATGGAGAAAATAGAGAAAACATGGAATACGTGAAGCAGGTTCAAAGAGATTACTGCCAGGTGCCGCGGCCAGCGCGGGGAAGGAGTCAGGCGAGAGACTGAAGACACAGGGAGACCAGTTGCTCAGGAGGCAAAAGGCGATTTATTGAAGGACTACAGAGTTTTTATAATGTTTCAAAACAAAGAGCAGTACAAGTCACTTCAGGACACTTTCTTGTGCACACAGCAAAGGTAAACATGCTCCTGGGCCCATGAGAAACTTCTATGTTGTGCAGCCCAGGAGGTAAACATGTTCTTGGGCCCATGAGAAACTTCTATTGTTTATGTTATGAAGCTTTTCCCAGATTAATATCAGCGCGATGCTTTGTCTAGAAGGCTGAGGTCACTGCAGGATGAGGAACTGATTGAGGTCCAGCTTCAGTGTGTGGTTTCCCACACCCGTTCACTGCCGGACCCCTGGCTCCTGCTCCCAACAGATTACCAGGAAACTAAAAACTCTATTGAAAGCTGGCATCACAGCTTGAAAGAAACTAACGACAGATTATCCGAACTGGAGGGCAGATTTGTACTATGGAGCATGAAATGAAAAACTTCTTAAAAATAAGAAAAAAACAAACAGCAACAATACAAAAACTAAAAGATGATAAGAGGATCTATAACTTAAGAATTAAGAACATAAGAAGTGGGGACACAAACAAATGGACTACCAAAGCTATTCACAGAAATAATCTAAGAGAAGTTCCCTAATTTGGCAAATGGGAAAGACACTCAGATATATGAGGCATACAGGTCTCCAGTCACCTACAACCCAAACAGAGCTACACACAGGCATATAATAATCAAAATTCCAGAAATCCAATGTAAGAACAGAATATTAAAAGCCGTCAGAGACAAGAAACAGATCACTTACAAGGGAGCACCGATCAGAATTACAGCAGACTTCTTGGCACAAACCATCAAACCACAAAGAACATGGGGGAAATAATTCAAACTTTGAAAGATAATAACCTCCAGCCAAGATTGATATATCCTGCACAACTGTCCCTAGAAATTGATGGAAAAACAAGGTGCTTCCAGGATAAAGAGGAACTAGGGGAATATGCAACCACTAATTCAACTCTACAGAGAATACTGCAGGGTAATCTAAAAAAGGAAAATATCAAGATTCCAGAAATAGTGGCAGAGAAGCCACAATGAATGGAGCAGAAAATGAAATGAAGAATGACAAACTGACAACAAACGACAGAAAAAGAGCTCAACAGAAATGAAGCAGAGAAGATTGGAAGGTAGAAACAGCTGTTTCGGAGAAAACAAGACATCATAATAGCTAGTGCTGATTTAGTATCATCTTGTTTTGAAGTCCCATCAAACGTGTATTCTTCAGTCTCCATTGGTCTTAAAAGGTTGTATCTATACAATATAATATAAGCAAAAACTTTTATAGACAAGGAGTTTATATAGAAACCATTGTTCATTTTCTGTCAATTGTTTCTAAATACCCTGTAATAATATCATTCTCTTGAATGGTTTTATAGTGTCTTGATATGTTTGGTGCTACAGTATAAGAAGTTATACGCAAAGATTTCAAGGAAAGAGACACTATGGTAACTATTTTTATGTCAAGATATCTTGTGGTGAAACACTGGTTTGCTTAAATGGTTATGATTTGACCTGCGCTGTTCTGTTGTTATGTCCTCTTTTATCTCAATCCCCCCTTTTTTATTTACTTTTTCTTTTTATTTTTTTAATTATGGGAAAGATAAATAAAAATAGCAGAATGCATTATAGTAACCTACTTTGATTTCCTATTAACTTGATTTGAAATCCTTTATTGCCCTCACCATCTTGTTTTGACTGATTTTCCTCTATTCTTCTTTGCTTGATAGTACCAAGATTGAAAGTATAGGCAAAACTGTGAAGACAATAAGAATCATTATGATGCCCATTCCAATTGACTGTTTTTTTTTTCTTGTAAAATCCTGTAATGTCTCCAATGCTTTGGTTTTATTCTTTCCTGGTTAGTTCAATTTTATTGTAACTGCCAATTCTTCTTAAAATAGCAAGAGGCAGTTTGGTAACCATTGTTGACCACCTTATATTTAGTTTTTACATTATCTATTATGTTCATCCTTTTGATTTGACTGACTCTGTTCTAATATGTTGCAATTGGTTTTACTCTCTTCAAAAAAAAGTAATAAGAACTGTGGGAGTAATAAAACCCAAAATGTGTAATTGTTATTCTACAAAAAAAAAGGAAAGTGTTCTAAAGGTTATAACTTCATATATGTTGAAGTGTATAAGATAGATAACCATATTACTGAGTGTTTTTTGGATCATTGAACAAAACTGTTTGCACTCTCACTGTTTGAAAGTCCACTTTATGTGCTTTAGTTTTGTAACTTGAACAACTATTTCTAAGATAAGAATATGTAATCTATTAACTAGTGATTTCTTACTGTTTATTTTTTAAATTTTATATTACTTGTACACTTTTTCTGTTTTTTTTTTCTTTTTCTCCTTAAATAAAAAAAATAAATAGGTACTGAATGTCAGAACATGTTACAGGGATAACAGTAACAAGTCCCATAAAATATCTCATTATGTTCACAATAGTTGTTCTTTCAATCATGTGTAGCAAAATCAAACCAAATACAAAACATTAAAGAACTTATCAAAACAGAATATTGAATAGAGCAAAACAATTAATCAGATCAAAGCAAAACAATATTAACAATATTTGCCTTCAAAGAGATGGTAGAAGGAAATCACCCCTATTTGCTATATTACATATGGTCAGCCTGCTAAGAAATGCTCAGAATTCTGGCTCCCATTTGTTAAAGGGTGGCAAGGGGCAGATGGGATGTTTGTTTCTTTGCCTGCATGCCAGTAGGCTCATGGCTGCTTACCACAGAGGTGGGCTGGTGGCTTGGTTTCCCAGTGCCCTATGTTCCAGCATGGCATGAATCTCAGGAGATGCTGGGTGTTTCTCCCCATGTGGTGGCTGCCACTTGCCCAAGCTCTACCTTTTTATAAAGTCATGTACCATGATCATTGTTTTGTTTTGACTGAGTCAATTCTGTTTTATTTAATTTGATTTTATTCTCTTCAAAAAAATTAAAAGTTATTAAATGCCAAAGGTTTCTGGGAAGCCCTTGAAGCTAAGAGAGGTGCAGAATGATTTCTTATACTGTCCAGAAGTAATTAACTTTGATAGTGGTTTATTTCAACTTGTGGTGTCTTGGATCCATGAGAATTGCCATATTTTCAAACAACCAAATATGTGACAAAAAATTTACTGAAGCTGTGGGAGATTAAGGCAAATGTTAAGAACAATTTTAGCTCAGATTAACCTTATAAACTTAATAACAAATTTAGTGAGTAATTCTCATATATTTTCCAAAGTCATAACACATGTAATATGTAAAACTAACACATATCACATTAAATAAGAAATATTTCAAATTATAACACATTTTCCTTTACCATTCATCCTTTTTTCCTATCATACTGTTGTCAAAACTCACAGAAAACTATGATTTATGTTGGTTAATGATAGACTTTAAATGACCTTATTCATGCTCACTAAACCCCTTTCTGGACTGAAACAAGAGCTAAGACTTATGAGAAGGTCTGGAAGCGATTTGCATTTGCACAGCCTAACATTTCCTCAAAGATGTCATAGAGCAGGATATGTGACAAGAAGCAAACACAGGAGGAAGTGTTCCTAGTCAATACCAAACTGAATGTATGAATCAAAAAACCTGTGAAAGGTTTTAAGGCAAAGATATTGGCTACACAAGGAAGTTATACGTTTTAGAGAAGTAACCTTCAAAGAAAGGCTCGTATGTCAAAAGTTTGATGATCAGTCTATGATACTACTGGGCAGTGGTGGATACCTTAAGAAGCTGGATCTAATTTTTAAAAAGTTCAAATATTGACTCTGTCTCTTCTCTTATTTTAAAGAGAGGGAATAAAAACAATGATGCAGAATTTCCAAGTAGGGTAATAGGTAACTGAAAATGACTAATATATTTTTATCTTGTCTTCAAAGAAATTTCTCAGATTATAAGATAGAGTCATGCAAAATTGATTAACCAATAGTTTTAATATTCGACATGTGAAAAGTCAGTTTTCCAACACCACTTTGTGAAGAGGCTGTCTTTCTTTCATTGAACATGTTCAGGCTCTTTGTCAAAGATAAGTAGGCTGACTGTATTTGGATTTGTGTCTGCATATGCTAATCTGTCCAGTTGGTTCTCAGATCAGTTTTTTCCCATTAACATGTTGGTTTTATCACAGAAGATTTACAGTATCATTTCAGTACCATAATTGTGATGCCTCCTGACTTGCCTCTGATGCTGAGATCTACCCCCGCTTTTCTAGGTCTCCTCTACCAAATGAATTTTGGAAACATTTTCTCTAGATCTGTGGTATATGAATTGGGATTTCATTAAACCTGTAAAAGTTTAGGAGAATGGACATTTTCACAATGCTTTCTTTTTCTTTCCATGAGTAAGACATATATTTGTATTTTGTGGTACTCTCTTCAATTTCTTATTTTAGAGTGTTGTACTTTTAAATTTGTAGGTATTCTTCTTCTTTTGTTACATTGATACATATTTCATTTATTTTGGATGGTATTTTGAAGTGTGTTGTTTCACCAAGTTTTCTCTCAGTGAGTTTTTTGTTTGGGTATGTAATGTTATTGATTTTTCATTGTTAATTTTGTACCCAGCTAAGTTACTGAATTTAGTTATTAATTCTATACATGTTTTGGTGTAGTATTTTGTGTCTTCAATATACACTATCATGCCTGCTACAATTAATGACATTTTCTTCTTCCTTTCCTAACTTTATTCCTTTTATGCTCCTCTCTTTTCTAATTGATCTGGCAAATTTTCCCAGAACTTTACTGAATAATAGTGGTGATAGTGGACATCCTTGGCTTGTTCCTACTTTTGTAGTGAAAATTGTCAGTTTTTTTCCCATTTAGTGTGATGTTGGCTATTGCTTTGTCATAGATGTCTTATGTCAGATTGAGATAAAGACTAGCTATTCTGATTTTCTGTACAGTTCATATAATGAATGAGTGTTGGACTGTAATGAAACTTTTTTTCATCCACCTGTTTAGATGATTATGTGATTTCTGTCTTTGGTATGCTGATATGCCATTTTACATTTATTAATTTGTGTATGTTGAACCATCCCTGCATTCCTTGAGTGAATCACACATGTTCATGACATATAAGCTTCTTGATGATTTGTGTCATTATGTTCCTGAGTGCCTTATTGAGAATATATCTATGTTGATTAAGGAGATTGGTCAATAATTCTCTTTCTTTCTGTAATCTTTCTCGCATTTTGGTATCAGGGCAATGCTTGCTTCAAGGGATGAACTTGAGAATATTGCTTTCCTTTAAATTTCTTTAAATATTTGGTCAAATATTATCATTTAGAACTTTTTTATGATTTCCGTCATGATTCTGTAAAAATCTAGGCTTTTCTTTGATGGTTCATTAATAATATTCTTTTCAGTCTCATGAACTAATATTTGGTTATTCAGAATTTTATATCATCTTGATTCAGCTCTGATAGTTCAAATGCATCTATAAATCTGTGTATTTTTTGTGTTTTGCTTTCTGCTGAATAAATTTCTTTGTAATAGGTATATTTTTCTTCTCAATTTCCATAGGATATGCAATGATTTCACTTTTAATTCCACATTACATGATTTAAGTTTTTTCTTCCTTTTTTGATAAGGTTGACTATGGGTTTATCAATTTTATTTGTTTTTCCAAAGCACCAACTTTTTCATTCACTAATTCTTGCTATTGTTTTCTTAATCACCATCATGTTATTATCTGCTGTGTTCTTTGCAGTTTCCTGCTATTTACAGATGTTGGGCTTGACTTTTCTTTTTTCCTTGGAGGTGCTACGTTAGGTTATTTGTGGTTGTTCTGTTTTCCTGATGTGATAATTCACCTCTATAAATCTTCTTAGATTTGCTTTCATTATCTTCAACATCTCAATTTTTGTTTAATTGTAGTCATGCTTTCATTTAGTGTTTAATTCATGTCATACAGAGATTTTACAGAGGTATTATATAATTTCCATACGCTTATTTTTTTGATTTCTTTGCAATTAACTTCCAGTTCCATTGCACTATAGTCATATAATGTGCATAGCAAATTTCACTTCCTTTCCTTTTCTTTACATTCTATGTGGTAGTATAGCATCTATTTTAGAAAGTTTCTCACATGCAGCAGAAAGTCTCTACACTGATGTTGTTGCATGGAACACTGTAAAGCGCCTCTGTTCATAAGTATGTTGAAGTTCTGATGTTTATAATTCTGGTGCTGCTTTGTAATATTTTTTCTCTGTCTATTAATTTTCAGTTGTACATCTGTGAGATCCCACATTTGGTTCATATATATTTATTATTGCTATTTCTCCCTCTTGATTTTTCCCCTAACAAGTGTGTTATATCCCTTTTAATTTTTATTAGTCTTGCTTTGAAGCTCACATTATCTTCAATCATAATAGATCCTCTCACTTTTTTCTGGGTTCATTTTCCATTTGGTAGTGTTGTTCATTCTTGGAATTTCTGTCTATGAATTTCCTTTTGAGTTAAATATGTTTCTTATGTACAGTATATTGTTGGATCTATATCCTTGATCCATTCTGATGGTCTGTTTCATTGGAAAGTGAATTGAAGCCATTTACAATGATGGTTGCAATTGATATTTATTGGATTATCTTTGTCAATTACTTTCCTCCTGTTGATTCCATGCTTTTCCCCTCTGTTTGATTGCTTTCCCTATATCATGTTTTCTTGTTGTTGTTGAAACTTTGGTTATTTATGTGTCCATCTACAATACCTTTTGGGAGACTTGCAGTGTTGGCTCACTGGTTGAATTTCTGCAGTGGTTCTTTGTTATGGGAGTATATTGTTTCTTAAATAATTTTGAAAGATAGTTTTCCAGGATACATTAATCTGTGTTAGACGTTTTCTTTCAGGACTTTAAATACTTGACTTCAAGCTCTTCTCCATTTTATGGCTTGTTTTGAGAAGTAAGTCTTTCATGATTCTCTTAGGTTTTACTGTGTACGTGATCTGTATCTTCTCTCTCACACAGCTTTTAATATTCTATGCTTGTGTTGAATTTCTGGTATCTTGATTATAATGTGTCTGGCTGTAGATTTATTTTGGTTATGGCTAGATGGAATTCTATGTAGCTCATTCATCTAAATGTCATTTCCTTTTCTTATGCTTGCGAAATTTTCTGAAATTATTTCTGTAAATAGACTTTTAACGTCACTTGTTTTGAAATCCTGCTTTTTCACTCACATTTATTATTCTTAAGTAAGAATTCTTTCAGTTGTCTTACAGCAGTTGAATTGTTGCTTCCTTGATCCTTGCAACTTCTAAGAGATCTCTCTACATTCATAAGTTGCAAACCCTGTAAAATATTTGAAAAACACTTTTTTGTATCTTTCAAGTCATTTTCTCAGCTTTAAATGCAGTGTTTAATTTCCCATATGTCTCTTTGGATCTGCTTCATGTATTCTAAGTCATTTTTATATTCATTCAGATATTGTCTCATGTCCCTATGTTCCTCCATTCTTTCATCTATCTCTTCTTTAAGAGTGTTCAGTAATTGTTTATTATGCTTTTCAATTCTTCTTTTACCTGAGATAGTATTTCTGTTCTACTTTCTTTTGTAGTCTCATGAAGTTTTTTCTTTTCTTCTGAGGTGCAACTCCCAATGTCTTCCATGTTTGCTCCTCTTGGATTGAAGGCAAGAAACTACCTTTTGATTCTTGCTTTGTGACATGTTCCTGGGTTCTTCTTGACAACTGGTTAGTGGGGGTCCCAGGCAGTTCCACTATTGGCTACAAATTCTCTGAAGTGAGACTATTTGTTTCTTCCAGCCATTGCTGGCTGAGTAGCTGGTGTTGACCATTGGGTGCACTAGTTTGGGGCTGTCCACTGCTTTTCACAGCATGCTTTGACTCACCATTGACTGCTGGATTGCATGCAGGTGTAGGGCTGGCCATAGCTTCCTAGTTGGTTACCAGCAGGGATCTACAACCATGGTAGCCAGTGTGTGCATGAGGAGGGGCAGGGCTGGCTGATATCTGCCTCCCTACCAAACTGGTTAACAGCAGGGAGCCCCCACCATTGCTGCTAGTGTATGCATGTGGGTGGGGCTGGCTGCTGCCTTCAGGATGCACTGTTTACCAATGGGGAACCTCAGCAATTACTATTGGAATATGCACAGAGTCAGGGCTAAATCCAAGTAATTTCCATCATGTTCTCACAGCTAGTAACTTCTAGGAGGATCTGGTTGCACTTCTGGTGCTAATTGTATCCACTCTGACACCAAAATGGCTGCCATCCCTTCATGCTCTCTCCCACAAGAGGACATAGCCCTCTTCCCTGACTGCCAGCCAGTGCAATCTTCTGGGTCTGCTGATCCCCTCCACTGCCCAGTCTCCTTACAATGCTTCTGGCTCACCAGTTGCCACCCTCATCGTGACAGTGCATCCCCAGGTTACAACAGTACTTCTTGTACAGTAATTATGGCTCTGGGTGAAGGTGACTCAAGTTACAGTCTTCTTTTTCATTTGATTTTTTTTACTCACCCTGTGAGCTTTAACTCTCACTTAGGTACTTCCTGAATCCAGGAAACTCACTTATTTCCTTCTTGTTTTCACAATGATGCTATATTAAACCATCTGGACTTTCTCTCGTAAAGACTCTTTAATCTGCTGCTTACTGTTCTGCCTTAAAAATTACTTTTAAAACCAGAAGTGGTGGTGCACAAATGAAATATAATCACTTTGTGAGACTGAAAAAGGCAGAACATAAATTCAAGACTAGCTTTGAAAATTTAGGTACAAATCAAGTCATTCTCTCAAAATTAATAAGTGAAAAGGTTGCAATATAAGTGCTGGATTCAGTTCCTAGGACAGAGCTAGAGAGAGACAGAGAGAGAGAGAGACAGACAGACAGACAGACAGACAGACAGAGAGGAAGAGTGGAAGAAAAGAGGAAGGAGAAGAAGGAGGAGGAGGAAGAGGAGAAAGAGATCTGAATGTGGCAGGAGCAGGAGGAGAAGGAGGAAGAGAGATCTGAATGTGAGGTGACATTATTTAGAACACAAGAATATAACATATAAAAAATTCTATGATCTCCATTTCTCTGCAGTATTGATTCATTTATAATTTTGTAAAAGAATAATGCTTGAATAACATGAATCAATAACTTTTTCTAGGAAAATGAAAACAAATTTATTATTCAAAATAACCTTTCCCACTTTCAAAGAGTTAACATTATTGCATACCGACTGAAAGAAAAATCTTCAGTAACTTGAAATTTCTTTCTGATTACAAATCATAAAAGTATAATATTAAATATAAAACATTTTATATCTAATATTGGACACTTTTAGTACATCATATGGAAAGGAGAATATTATTTCATATTCATCATATCACTAGTTGTTGAATCAGGCCTAAGCATGTCCACATTAGCAGTGTGTTTTTTTTAAAATTTTATTTGGAAAGTAGTAAAATACAACAGAACAAGACAGAATAAAGCCAACTAAGATCGTACAGTGAAACTGGTACAGAACTTCACAGCAGGTTACCAGGATAACAGTAATAGGTATCACAGTATATTTTGATATCTTTACAATAGTTGTTCTTTCAATCATGTATATCAAAATAAGATGAAATACAGAACATTATAGAACTTATCAAAACAGAATATTGTCTAGAGCAGTGCCACTAATCAGAATAGAGCAAAACAGTAATAAAAATACTTGCCTTCAAAGAGATGGTAGAAGGAAATCCCCCTTATTTGCTATGATCAACCTTGCAGGAAATGCTCAGATTTCTGGTTGCCATTTGAGAAAGGGGGGACAGGAGAAGGGGGATAGGGGAAGTGGGATATTTGACTCTAGGCCGTGTAACAGTAGGTTCAGTATTGCTTAGCAGGGAGGCAGGCTGGTTGCTTGGTTTCCCAGCTTTGTAAGTTCCCATATGATCTGGATATCAGAAGACACTGGTGGTTCTCCCTCTGGACAGCCGTAGTTTGCCACACTGAAGCCACTTACCAGGGAGGGGAGCTGCTGGCTTGGTTTACCAGCATCCAAAGTTCCAACATGGTGCAGATCTCAGGAGATACTAGTGATTCTCCCCCTGGGAGGGACACAGCTGGCCACACCACAGCCACTTACCAGGGAGAGGTGCTGATTTATTGGTTTCCTAGTGTCCTAAGTTCCAACATGGTGTGGATCTCAGGAGCTGCTGGTGGTTTTCCCCGTGGAAGGGCTGCAGTCTATGACACCACAACCACACACCAGGGAGGGGAGGTGCTTGTATGAATTACCAGCATCCAGGGAGGGGAGGTGCTTGCTTGGCTTCCCAGAGTCCTAAGTTCCAACATGGTGCCAATCTCAGAAGACACTGGTGGTTCTTCCCCTGGAAGGGCCAAAGTCTGCCACACTGCCACTGCTCACCAGGGAGGGGAGGTGCTTGCTTGGCTTCCCAGCATCCTAAATTCCAACATGGCGTGGATCTCAGGAGATTCTGGTGGTTCTCCCCCTGGAAGGGCCAAAGTCTGCCACACTGCTGCCACTTACCAGAGAGGGGAGGTGCTTGCTTGGCTTCCAAGCATCCAGGGAAGGGGGGTGCTTGCTTGGCTTCCCAGTGTCCCAAGTTCCAACATGGTGTGGATCTCAGTAGCTGCTGGTGGTTCTCCCCCTGGAAGGGTGGCAGTCTTCCACACCACAGCCACTTACCAGGGAGGGGAGGTGCTTGCTTGGCTTCCTAGTGTCTTAACTTCCAACGCGGTGCGGATCTCAGCAGCTGCTGGTACGAATACCTTCAGGATACTGAGGTGATGTAGTTTTCTTCCAGAAATCTTTTTTAGGTTCTTATTGTCCTGCTGGAATATTAGCTCAGTGAAGTCAGAAAACTCATTAATGTTCTGGGCCCCTCCAGGACTCAGGAAGACCACTGGAAAACAGCAGTTGCTTGGTGCACATACTGCTGAATGAATGGTAGCAAGGGTCACATAGATGCTAGATGCTCCACAAAACCCTGTATCAGCAGTGAGTTTTTCTAATCAAAGTATAAACTAAAACTTGACTCAAAGTATTGATTTTTATCTCATTTCATGAATTAGGACAACAAAAATATAACAAACCCATCCTATATTTTTTCCTTGAATGAATAAGATTTACACTGAGTAGATAAATTCTTTCCAGTCAATTTTATGTTTAATGATAACCAAAAGAAAATATCACAATTGTCAGCCAAAATTAAGACATGAGACCAAAATAAATTCTATTCAGAGAGCAAACTCTGATAAGTAATAGGGGTCATCTAATTGACCAATACAAATTTGTGAGGTAAGAGTAGGGTCTTCATTGCTATAGAAGGATTAATGTAGAATTTACAAACTTGAATCAGGAAGATTCAGATATGATTGTGAAGTATAATCTGGATTATTGATTTATAATGTACTCATCAGATTGATCCAAAACATTTTCTCATATAGTAATCTTCAAAATAAAACTATAATCATAGTTGTCTTAGAAGGTATAGAGTTAATTTAATAAGAACAGGGAATTCGAGAATGACACAAACAAAATAAGACAAACTATTGAATGTGGGAAACATTCTGAAAGATATCTCTTGCAATATGCAACTCTTATTTTTCATTTTCAAGCATAGAACAACAAAATGTTACTTGTGGTCATGGTTCTCACCATCCGAGGAGGTAGGACTAGCAGAAACAGTGTTGGACTAATTCTGTTTGCTCATATTTTTTCTGTCTTTTTTGGTTCATTTGTGCACTGTTTCTTTGGCAAATTGTTGCATTCAAACTATAACTCTCAGGTTCCCTTGTTGGCTTCTATTTGAGTTCAGCCAAAATCAAATATTAACTGGATATCAAAGAAGAGAAAAGAACTTTTCAAATCTTAGGCAATTACTAAAACTTTTCATGACTGGTTCTCAAGCGGGCATGCCCATTTCCAAGGTTACCTGCACTTTATCTGCAGAAGTGCTAAAAGTTTCATGTTGTTGTGCCTCTCTGATTACTAATCTCTTTTCTTTTTCCCTTAATGTGCAATCTCTTTAATATTTTACCCATAAAATTTGTTTCCTTGAAATATTTGAAATTACTTCCATTTCCTATACCTTACTGATAAATAAGGAGCAGATATAAAACAAAACCAAACCAAAAAATTAATTTGAGACTAGAAAACAAGGAAAAATTTACTTAGAATATTCTCCAGGTACATTCAGAGGATAGCACATTTTCGATGTGTTATTAACTGATAGTTTTTGTATATGTGTGTGTGTGAGTGTGTACATGTGTGGGTATTGTCGTAGAAGGGAACATGCTTTCTTTATATACTTCTATGTAATTTTGCTACAAATGGTACATTTTTTCTGTGACTTAGTTTGTGTGTGTGTGTGTGTGTGTGTGTGTGTGTGTGTGTGTGTGTTTCATTTTTATCGGTACTGGAGATCGAACTCACGACTGCCTGCTTGCAAGGCAGGTGCTTATGCCGCTGAGCTAAATCCCCAGCCCCTGTGACTTAGTTTTATTTTGTCAATTTTTCTCATCAGTCGTTAGGAAGGAGTTGCATATTTAGGAGTTATGAAGCATCTGTCAGTTTGAATCCTGTTTTTCTCAGAGGATATGTTCAGAGAAGTGATTCTCTAACAATGTTAAGGAAATCCCTTGTCAGATTTACTGAGATAGATTCCAAATAGGAGCATCAATAGCAGGATTAGTTTTGTTAATTGCACATTTCCCAACAGTGTCCTCTTACACATTTTCCTTCAAGATCCACTGAAGCCTACTCAGTCAAAGGTATAAATATTATTTTGTTCAGTTTCAAGGCTAAAGTTCCTAGTCTACAACAATGACAGACATAGATCAGGATAATTAATTTGTGCCAGTGCTGCAGTTTGAAGCAATCAACAGGACAATAATATAAAGAAGCTTTGACTGAGAGAGGCTACTGTACCTCCTTCCTTAACAAAAAGGTGGTGGGCATAACCCATACTCTACTATTACACAGTAATGTAGATTTCTAGGCTGAGTTACTTACTGTTTTACAAATTTAAAGGTGATTATTTTTGAAGTACTGCTGAAAGGCATGAGAATGCAGGAATGAACAAAAGTAAATTTATTGGATTTTGTTTATCAATATTACTGGCAAATGGATTTCATGTTTGCATATATTAGTTAACATATTTTATGAAGGACAAATATGTACTTTGGAGGCCAAAGAATAACTATAAGTTTATTTAATGTTATAAAATAGGAAACCAGAGTATTTACATGAAACACCATGGTGGCTAGTGTATCCACCTCTGAAACACAGATACACAGATTTCTGCAGTCATTTACCTTGTTCACAGATTAGGAATAAAAGCATTTTCAAATATTTGTCATTATGACTTTTTATGCCTCTATGATAACTGTTTTAAATTGAAATAATTTTGAGTGATTATAATCCCTAATTTGTTTCATAAGTCAAGTAATTGTTGAAATTACTGTCTAGTGAAAGAAAAAATTCAATATGTTATGCTTATAATTGGATTAAATGGTTTGACGAAATGTGTGGCTTGCATGAGATGTTTATTGATTGGTAAGCACTAGATTTTTCAGATGATAATTCATAAAATCAGTTAAGAGGATTTGGGAATTATAGCTATATCCCACATGTGACAAATCATATACTTTTTCACTCATCTCATATAATAATTTTATTGCTTAATTTTTATAGTATCCATTTGTATATTTGTTTTATAGAATGAAGATAAAACAAAATTTCATAACAAATTGATAAGAAAATAACAATGCTTAATACTTTGTGTATTACTATCTTGAAAGTAGATACTCATAGTGTAATATATAGATGTAAAACATTCTCTAATTTGTGTACTCTTGTACACTCTTATTCTTTCTAAAACTAAGGAGATAACAGTTTTTCCACGTGTGTTTGATTTATTTTACTTATTAGTATGTTCTCAAGTTGTATCCATTTACGTATAAAAGTTTCAATATTGTTTCTTGTTTTTACAGTAATATATTTTATTTTGCTTTGTTTTTCCATCTAATAAAAAATGATGGATGTATATGTAGAGTCTTACACAAGCATAGAAATTTTCCTAAACAGTTTATGAGAATTGATTTATTATGCATGGTGTGAACGGCTACCTTGAAGAAAAAGAGACATTATGTTAGCCATTGCTCACTTCCTACTGTCATGCTGTGAAATCTAGCAATGCTTTTATTTATATTTAGAGTGTCTTAGTCTGTTTTGTATTATTTAATTTCATCATATATGAAAATATCAACAGCTATTTTCAAGAGAACAAGCATCATTACCATAGCCAATCTTGATTTTCTTATTGTCTGGTTTTGAAGGCCTTACACATTATTTTGTTTTGTATGAATTCAATGTGTGTGAAGATGTAGAGAGTTATTTAGAAGAAATCAAGAGACATTATGGTAGCCACTGATGTCCTGTTGTCTTGCTTTGAAATCCTGTGTTTCTTATATTGTTTTATTTTCTGATATGCTTTGTTCGTTATTTTTTTTCTGTTTTTTAACCACTTTAAATATAACAGCAACAGCTTTTATGCAGAAAAATTCTCCAATTGATATTAATTAAAAAGGTCCTTTTCTATAAATTAAAAGGTGCTACCAGTACAACTAACTTGCATTTTTCTCCTTTTTCTCTTTCTTCTTCTCCACTTTCCACATTCTAGTTCCCTTTTCCTTTTTAAAAACTTCTTCCCATTTCTCAATATTGATTGTACATTTTATTTTTATTTTATTTTTTTTTTTTTATTTAAGAGGAAAAAGAGAAAAACACAAAACAAAACAAAGCAGTGTAAGGGTACACGTAATACAGAACTACAAAAAAAAAAAAAACATAACAGTAAGAAATCACCTGTTAGTAGATTACATATTATCATCTTGAAAATAGTTGCTCAAATCACTGTATCAAAGAATACAAGGTGGACATTCAAACAGGGAGACTGCAAACAGCTGTGTTCAATGATCCAAAAACATTGATATAGTCAGCTATTTAACACCCCTAAACACACTTGCTGTTATATCCGTTAGAGCTCTTTTTCTTTTTTCTTTTTTTTTCCCTCTCTTTTTTACAACAAAATTTACACATTTTGGATTTTATTACTCCTTAGTGCTTATTACTCTTTTTGGGGGGAGAGAATACAGTCAAATATGGCAAAACAAAGCTGTCAGTCAAAACCAAGGATAGACATAGCACATGGTGTGGAACAGAGTACAAGGTTATCAACAATGGTTATCAACGTTGTCTCTTGTTTCCTTAAAAAGAATTGTCTATCTCATTAGATATTATAAAGTTGGACAAAACAGTAGAGAACAAGACCAATAAAACTTAGGCATTGTAAACATTACAGGACTTCCAAAGAAGACAATAGTCAAACCAGAATGGGTATCTTAGTGAATCTTATTGCCTTTAAAGTAGTTGCCTATGTCTTCAAACTTGATACTATCATATAGAATGGAACAGAGTCTAATCAGTCAAAACAAGATCGTGGGAGTATTACAGGACTTCAAAACAAGTTAATAGGAAATCAAAAAGAGTTACTATTTATATATCCTAATTTTTTAAATTTTTTCTTTAATTAAGACAAACATAAGAAATGACTAAATAATTTTTTTAAAAGAATCAGGGGGAGATTAAGATAAAACAGGACATAACAATATAACAATAGAGGTCAAAGCATGACTGTTTCAGCAACCTAGTACTTCACCACCATATAACCCGACTTAATAATAGGGTCGGGCCTGGTTAGTACTTGGATGGGAGATTGTACATTTTAGCACTCATTTACTATTACTGTTTCATAAGCCAGGATAACAATATGATGCTTACATGTGTGAATCTTATTTATTTCACTAATGTATATGGTCTCAAATTCCATATATTGATCCATAAAAGTCTCAAGATTACAATTCTTTACAGCTGAGTAATATACAATTGTATAAAAATAGCACATCGTTTTAATATGTGTCTCAGTTCATGGGAATTTGCTTTGCTTCCAGGATTTGTTTTTTGCACATTATGCTTCCATAAATATGGATTTTCACATATGCCACTCTGGTATGATGTTTTCAGTTCTTCTGGGAAGAAAATCAGATGTGGAATATCTCAGCCCAATTTGTGCTATAAATCTAAAGTTTTGAGGAATCTCCATACTGTAAATCTTAAAGTAATCTCCTATTTTCACATTATTGATCTGTAATTTTTCTAATAACAATATACAATATTCTGTAAGTGAGTTGGATATAACAGACTTTAAATAAAATAAAAAGTGTTAAATGAACCTAAGAATGTTACAAATTTGTTGAAATATTTCATATAGTAAATAAATATATAGAGAATCAGTATCACAAAAGTATTTCAGATCATGGAATTATCTATGTATGTAAAACTGGACATATGAATTTATATTGGAAAAGTCACCAAATATGTTTCAGTTATGATCATTATTTAATCATTTTTCTTACTGTTGACATGGTATTATACTACACAGCTCATGCTGGCCTCAAACCCACTATATAGCACAGTTGGCCTTGAACTCAGTCATCCACCTGCCTCAGCCTCATCTCTCCAGTCCAGAGATTACAGTCATGACTCACCAACATACCAGGGGAACATTCATTCTTTAAAAAATAGTATTTAATTGTTACTCAGTTTTCAAGTGGTCTTGCCTCTGAAGATGGGCAGGGCTGTATGGAGCAACCTGTTGTCTCTATGCCCGTACATGCAGAAGCTGACTATCAAAGAGGCAGAACCAAGAAACACATGTCATCTATGCTATGCTTACTGTCCCTGATACTTACCAGAAGATTCCTTTCAATTCTGAGAACTGAAGGCCAGTATCAAAAAGATCATGAGTTACCTTCACCCTCCTCCAATTGTGGAAGATTGATGGCTCTCAAGGTGGACAGTCTAACTTCTCACTCATCATTCAATATCATGTAGCATATTTTAGAGACATATGGGCACACTGTCAATGTATACATCCCACAATATGGCTTTAATAAAGCCTAATAAGGATTTACTCTTTGTGGCTTTCTACTATATTTACCTCACGGAGATCAGCACAGATGTTCTAGAGGGGGTCATATTTGATATTCCCGAGGTACAGGTGTAGAAGGCACATTAGGTCATCTCTTATATTCCTACTGTACTGTTTATGTAGAACAGTAAGTCACAGGTTGGAGGTAGACAACTATATGTGGAGGCCAGAGCTCACAATCTAGGTAAAGTCATGACTACAAAAGGTGATTCTAAGTTCAATTCTAGAGCAAATTAGGAAGTCTGTTGTTGCTTCTTTTGTGAATTTTTTTTTTACCATTTTACTATTTGATTTATGCCTTGCTTGGGGGAGCTAATTTCATTTTGTGCAGCATTAATTGCTTTCATGGAATTAACAATATTATAACATTTTAGAAATTAAGAAGTTGAGTGACTGCAATTTTGCTTATTGGTTCAAATATTTGAAGAATTCATTTTCTTTAGAGTGTTCATTATTTTGCATTAGATGTAATCATATTACATTATTAGTTTTGTTCTCCACTTTTTTTAATTTTGAAGAAAATATAACTACAAGAAAAAAAACAGGATAAATACAATCAAAACAAAGCAATGAATGTAATACAAGACTTGAAAACAAGATAAATGGAAACCAAAAATGCTACCATTATGCCCCTTGAAAACTTCAAAATAACTGCCTGTACCATCAGGCACAATAAAATCAATGCAGACAAAATAGAGTAAAACCGATAAAACTAACACAAGGATAGCAATAAAGGACTTCAAAAGAAGACAATAGAAATACAAGACAGTGACTATCATGATGCATTTTAATATCCAAATCTGTTGCTTAAAGCATCAGACATAATAAAATCAAACAGAACAAAGTAGATTGCTCAATCAAAACAAAGTAATGAACATGATACAAGTTTCAAAACAAGATAAAAGGACATGAATAATGACTATCATATTACCACTTGTTAACTTCAAAATAAGTGCCTGTACCATCATGCATAAAAAAATGAAGCAAAGCGGAACAGATTAGAACCAGTACAACAAACAATGAACATGACACAAGATTTTAAAATAAGAGAATAGAAATACAGCAGTGGCTATAATAGCATATCTTGTTATCTTCAAAGTAGCTGCTTATACCATCAGACATAATAAAATCAAACTAAACAAAATAGAATAAAATGTATCAAAAGAAAAAATGTAAAGAAGTAAAAAAAAATGAAAGCAAGTGAAGTAATACTGGGCTTTAAAAATCAGTAATAGCTACTCTAACGGCTATCAGGAATGACTACTATAATACATTTTGCTATTTTTGAAATAGTTGTCCACATCTTCAAATATGATCAAGTCAAACAAAATTTAAAAAACAAGCCAAACTGAACAACGAAAACAATACAGAATTTCCACACAGGATGTAGATTAACAATGGCCATTGCTTTCCCTTTCTAGACATCACCTCCCTTTTGGCCTTCACAGTATTTATTGTGCTTTCTGAATCCCACTACATCCTTTAGTTTATTATAGTAGTGAGCTATAATAAGTTCAAGTCAGGGATTGTGATGCCTCCTGCTTTGCCTTTGCTGGTTAGAATTGCCTTTGCTATGCTAGGCCTCTTTTGGGTTCCGATGAATTTTAGGAGTGATTCCCCTAGATCTATGAGGTATGATGATGGTATTTTCACTGGAATTGCATTGAATCTCTATAACAATTTTGGGAGAATGGCCATTTTCACAATGTTTATTCTTCCTATCTCTGAAAAAAGGATGTCTTTCCATTTTCTGAGATCCTCTATTTTTTCAGGGTGTCATAATTTTCTCTGGATAGATGTTTTACTTCTTTTGTGAGATTAATTCCTAAGTGTTGCATTTTTTGTATGATTGTGTGAAGGGTGTGGCTTTTCTTATGTTTCTCTCAGTGATTTTGTTTTTAGTGTATAGATGCTATTGATTTTGAGTATTGATTTTGTATCCAGCTACATTGCTGAATTTATTTATTATATATAGGAGTCTTTCAATGGAGTTTTGGGGGACTTCTAGGTAGAGTATAGTGTCATCTGCAAATAATGATAATTTATTTTCCTCTTTTCCTATATTTATCCCTTTTACTTCTCTCTCTTGTCTAATTGCTCTGGCTAGTATTTCCAGTGCTATGTTGAATGGGAGGGCTGATAAGGGACATCCTTGTTTTGTGCCTCATTTTAGGGTAAACACTTTCAGTTTGTGGCCATTTAATATGATGCTGGCTATTGTTTTGGTATAGATGGCCTTTATCATATTGAGGTAAAGACCATCTATTCCCATTTTCTGTAAGGTTCTTATCATAAGTGAGTGTTGGACCTTATCAAAGCTTTTTCTGCATCTATAGAAATAATCATGTGATTTTAATTTTGGCTTTATTGGTACAGTGGATTACATTTATTGATTTACATATGTTGAACCATCCCTGAATGCCTGGGATCAATCCCATTTGGTCATGGTGTATAATCTTCTTCATGATTTGCTACATCCTGTTTGCCAATATTTTATTGAGGATTTTTGCATCTGTGTTCATTAGGGAGATTGGCCAGTGGTTCCATTTTTTATTTGGATCTTTCTCAGGTTTTGCTACTTGGGTAATATTTGCTTCCAGGAATGACTTAGGAAGATGCTTTTCTTTCGATTTCATTAAAGATTTTGAGGAATGTCAGCATTAAGTCTTCTTTGTGTTTCTTGTAGAATTCCAAATTGAATCCATCTGATACTGGGTGCTTCTTTGTAGATGAGGACTTAATGACATTTTCAATTTCAGTAATAGAAATTTGGTTATTCAGGAGTTTTACATCTTTACCTAGCTTTGGAACTTCATATGTTTCTAGGAATCTGTCCACTTCCTCTGTGTTATCAAACCTATGAGAGGAGAGGTTTTTGAAATAGGTGTTGATGAACTGCTATATTTCCATAGAGTCTGTAGTGATTCCACCCTTTTCATTCTTTATTACATGAATTTGAGATTTTTCTTCCCTTTTTAAAATAAGGTTGGCTAGGAGCTTATCAATTTTACTCTTTCAAAGAACCAACTCTTTGATTCATTGGTTCTTTGGATTTATTTCTTAGTCTCTATTGCATTAATTTTTGTTCTGATTTTTATAATTTCCCCCCTCCTTTGGCTTTGAGTTTGACTTGTTCTTCTTGCTTTCCAGATGTTTGAGATGTAGCATCAGGTTGTTTATTTCTTTCATTCTGTTTTCCCGATGTGGGAACTCAGTGCAATATATTTTCCTCTGATAAATGCTTTCATAGCATCCTACAGATTCTAGTAAGTTGTATTTGTATTTTCATTTGCTTGTAGGTATTGTTTAATTTCTTTTTTTTCCCTGTGGCCTGATGATTTGCAAGTGTGTATTATTCAATTTCCATGTTATGCAGGTTTTTTATCATTCATTTCAGTTTCATGGCACTATGATATGATAACATGCACAGATAATTTCAATTCTTTTGCATTTGTTTTACTATGTTCTGTGGGCTAGTACATGGTCTGTTTTAGAGAATTTCCATGTGCTGTTGTGAAGAATGTATATTCTGATGTTGTTGGATAGAAAACTCGTCTATCAAATCCATTTGTTCACAGTTGTGATTCAGTTTTTTATTTCTTTGCTAATTTTCTGTCTAGTTGATCTGTCCCTTGATGTCAATGTTGTATTAAGTTCTTCTATTATAGCTGTGTTATTGCTTATTTGATTTTTCATTTCTAGTAACACTTGCTTTGTATAACCAGGTGCTCTGGAATTTGGAGCATGTATATTTAAGATTGTTATCTCTTCCTCTGGATGTTTTGCCCTAACCAGTATGTAATGACCTCTTTTATCTCTTAGGATCATTCTTGGTTGGAAGTTCACATTGTCTACAAACAGAGTAGCTACCCCCATTTTTTCTTCAATTCCTGTTGCATGATATAATGTGTTTCATCCTTTGACCATCAGTCTGTGAGTTTCCTTTTGGGTTAGATGGGTTTCTTGTAGACAGGATATGGTTGAATGTTGTATCTTGATCCATTCTTCCAGTCTGTTTCTTTTAATTTGTGAAATGAGACCATTTACATTAATGGCTATAACTGATATATATCAGTTCATTGTTGACATTATCTTTCTGATGTTGCATCTTTTTCTTTCCATTCTGTCTAATTGTCTGCCTTGATTAGTGGCTTTTTCCTATGTGTATCTAAACTGTTTTTCTGTATTCTTTGCAGGGTTGACTTGGTGATGATGAAGTTCTTTAGCTGTTGTTTGTCATGGAAGTATCTCATTTCTCCATTCATTTTGAAGGAAAATTTTGCAGGGTACATCAGTCTAGATTGGAAATCATTTTCCTTTAGGATCTGAAATACTTCACTCCATGCTCTTCTTGACTTCATTGTTTGTGTTGAGAAGTCTGTTATGATTCTGGTAGGTTTTCCTTTCTAGGAGATCTGTCATTTCACTCTAACTGCTTTTAGTATTCTGTTATTATGCTGTATTTCTGGGATGATGATTATTATGTGTCTGAGTGTAGTTTTATTTTGGCTATGACTCTTTGGGAATGTATATGCTTCATTACAGCACTGTTTCCAGAATGGAAAAAAGGTCACTGGGCATCGCCCATGAAGGCCTGACATTTGCAGTGACTAGTCTAGTGTGGTTGGAAGCTGGGAAGGTCCTTGACCACACGGAGTGAGGATCTTAAACTCTCCCGGGGCTCAGGATATTGAGCAGGAACTCACCCCAGGCAGCAGCCCAGTTCACTCCTCTGGCAGCACAGTTCCCAGATTGAAAGAAGGTCACTGTGCATGGCCCAGAAAGACTGTAACCTGCAAAGCCTAGTCTAGTATTGCTGGAAGCTGGGTGCATTCTTGACCACTGGGTGTGATCAATTATAGGTACTTTTAATCTTATTAAGTTTGAATTGATATTCTTGATGATAGTCTCTCTTGGTTTGGCTTGAAACTGAAAATACTATCCAATATCCTTGTTTCCTTATACCTGGCATGAACTATACCTCCACTCAGCTTTCCTCTTTACGTCATATCTATCAAATTAGCACCATGATATAGAAATTATTTTCAATGCCTATTGTTCAATTCTCTTTCTCTGATCAACTGAGTGAAGAGAATTTGACAAGTACAGTCAACCCTCTCATATAGTGAAATTGAATCCTAGAGAGATTATATGATTGGGCAGCTGTTTCTCCCATGCACTAATCACAGGCAGAGTGAGCCAGAAAGTGATCAGCCACTGCCTGCTTGGTGCTGCCAATGGAAGGCCTTTGCCTTCATGTGCCAAGTTCAGGCAGAGAGAGCCTGCTGCCTTTGCCTGCCAGGTGCCACCACTGGAAAGCTTTTTCCTCCATGTGCACAGTGCCAGTGGAGAGCCAGGATAAGATCTGTCTCTGTCTGCCAGGCACTGCCACCAGAAAGCCCTTTCCTCTGCATGCCCACTTTAGGCAGAGAGTCAGAAGATCCACCATAACCTTCAGGGAGCTGCTGCCAGAAGGATCCTTCATGCAGGCAGCCCGTAGGTTCAAGGACACAGAGCCAGGTAAACCCTATGCATCTGTAGGCCAATAAAGGAGGCCCTTTGTTCCTTTGGCCAGGCATCAGTCACTAGCAGAATAAGATAGCAGAATAAGCACTTGTACCTCTGGGTGTCTGCCAAGTTCCAGGGAGTCCCAGTCTAGAGACACAGGATAAAAGAAGCAGCCCCACCTGCAGGCACACTTGATCATTGGTGCAGCCACAGTGTAGCTGTTCAGGTCTGGACAAGGTCATTTCACACCTTGCTACCTCCTTGTAAATCTGGAATTAGAGGAACCCAGCTGCTTGTCTCACTTCCCTACACTGACTAGCGGCAATCAAAATGAGAGGGTCTGGGGCTCCACAATAAGCTTTTTGTGAGAAAGCTAGGAAAATGTCTTGATCAAGGAGGAAATGTCAAACTCAGATCTCCAGCCCACACAAACAAGCCTGAGAGGTACAGTCGTGGAAGAAAACTGAACTCACACACCTGAAATCTCTGAGAGGATAGCAACTGAAGCAAGGAAACAACTTTGTAACATTGTAAAAACAGTCATATCAGAAATAATGTCTCAGGTTAAAAATGAAATCACGAACTGAATGAATTGTTCAGCAAGTCTAAAGAAAATGTAGAAAAAAGAAAGATACTAAGAAAGTTATGAAAACATTGAATGACTATAGAAATGAATTACAATGCATGAGACAGATTCAAAGAGAGATCCAGAAAATTAAAAATTCAATTGCAAGTTCGTAATACCACTTGAAAGAGACTGAAGATAGACTTTCAAATCTCGAAGATAGAATTGCAGCTAATGATTGTGAAAGGAAAAATTCCTTAAAAATAATATGGAATCCAGAAATAGCAACTCAATGGCTACAAGATGATGCAAAGATTCATAATTGAAGAGTGAGTGATAGGTTTTGTTGAAGAACCAGGGGTCAACACAAATGAAATGAAAAAAATATTCACAGAACTAATAGAATAAACTTCCCAAACATAGGAAATAGACTGGACATGCAGATAAATGAGGCATATTAGACTCCCACTAGCCATAACCAAAGTAAATCTACACCCAGATATATAATAATCAGGATCCCAGAAATTTAGCACAAGAACAGAATATTAAAAGCTGTTACAAAAATGAGACAGATCACCTATAATGGAAAACCAATCAGAATCACATCAGACTTATCAACACAAACCATCAAGTCAAAAAGAGTTTGGAGTGAAGTGTTTCCAACACTGAAGGAAAATATCTTCCAATCCAGATTCATCTACCCAGCAAAACAATCTTTCAAAATTGATGGAAAATTAAGATACTTCCATGATAAACAACAACTGAAGGAATCCATGACTACAAAACCAACCCTACAGAGACTGCAAGCAAATATTCTAGAGAGAAATAAAGATGACCATGGTTCCAGGAATAGCAGTAGAGGAGGATCCCCAAACAGGACTAGCAATTGAATAAAGGGGAAATATGGAAGACCATTATCAGAAGTATAGTATGGCAGAGATGAGATAATATATGGTGGTTGTAAGCATTAATGTAGATGGCCTCAGTTCAGCAACAGAAAAAAACACAGGGAGAGTAGATCAGAAAACAACATCCATCAATATACTCTTTACAAGAAGGACATTTAACTTGAAAGGAAATGCGAAGGATGAAAATCAGAGGGGAGGGACTTCCGGGAGAACATGGTGGACAGATAACAGATGCTACGGAGGCTCTCTGAAAGGCTTGGTTCAGAAGTCAGGAAGGGTGCGGAGTAAGGGGACATAAGCAGGTAGAGATATGATCTGCTGACTCAGGAACGAACTGGGCTGAGAGAAACCAACTTGGAATGCAGTCCTGGTGCTAAAGCAGGAACAGAAAAGCCTCAGTGTGGAGGCTGGACCCCGCGCCATTGGAAGCCGCGATCTGGGTTTCCCACCGCACGGCGGCTGGCTGCCTCTACATCGGCTTGGCAAGGAGAGAGACACGCGGAAGCTCTGAGAACGGGAATCTGCAAACGGAGTTGAAAACAGGATGGGCAGGGAGGTGTGCACTGACTTGTGGTGAGGTGAGTGAGAGAAACTGACACTCTACCACAGTTTGACTCCAGCGGAGGACTTTCTGGGCCCGGGCAGTCCTGTGGGGGCAGGGCGTGGTGGAGACTCCAGCCACACATCCCCCTCTCGGGCGGGATTGGTGAAAAGTGCCTGGCCTGCATGACAATGCTGGCAGACTTGGTAGGCTGGCCCAACCCAGATCCCAGAGCCTGACGGTGGCCCAGAGGGGCGACCCCTGCATAGGCTGCCTAGTCCGTAACTCCCTGGTGCACTGCGGTGGGCGGGAACACCTAGCCAGTGCAATTTGATCAGGCTGTGGCTGACAGGGAGGGAAGCTGGGCCTCCTATGTAAGCTTGCATATATAAAGAACAGAGAATATGGGAAAAGGCAGCAACAAGAAAGGCTCCTGGCCCCCAATTCTGAGAAACAGGCAATAGCAGACACCGCACCAATAGACATAAAGCACCATATAGAGAGCCTCATAGACCAATTCAGGAATGAAGTTATCAATGACCTGAAGCTAGAAGTATGCAGAATAGTTAGAGAAATGCTAAGCACGACCCAAAAAAACAGATGGTGGAATGGAAGAACAGAAAAAGAGGGGAGAATTGTTTGATGGAGAAAACAGAGAAAGCATAGAATACATGAAGCAGGTTCAAAGGGACTACCAAGATACTAAGAAGTCTATCCAAGACTGGCATAACAGCTTGAAAGAAACTAAGGACAGACTATCTGAACTGGAGGGCAGATTGTAATATGGGAGAATGAAATTAAAAACTTCTTGAAAATAACAAAGAAACAAACAGCAATAATACAAAGACAAGAAGATGATAAGAGGATCCATAACTTAAGGATTAAGAACATAAAAGAAGAAGTAGGGACACAAACAAGTGAACTACAAAAGCTACTCACAGAAATAATCCAGGAGAATTTTCCTAATTTAGCAAAAGGTAAAGACACTCAGATGTATGAGGCATACAGGACCCCAGCTACCTACAACCCAAACAGAGCAACACTCAGGCATATAATAATCAAAATTCCAGAAATTCAATACAAGAACAGAATATTGAAAGCTGTCAGAGACAAGAAACAGACCACTTACAAGGGAACACCCACCAGAATTACAGCAGATTTCTCTGCACAAACCATCAAATCACGAAGAGTGTGGGGGGAAATAATTCAAGCTTTGAAAGATAATAATCTCCAGCCAAGATTGAGATATCCTGCACAACTGTCCCTGGAAATTGATGGAAAAACAAGGTGCTTCCAGGATAAAGAGGAACTGGGGGAATTTGCAACCAGCAATTCAACTCTACAGAGAGTTTTGCAGGATATTTTAAAAAAAGAAAAATACAAAGAATCCAGAAATAGTGGCGGGGAGGCAACAATAAA
Source organism: Cavia porcellus (assembly GCF_034190915.1). Lineage (NCBI taxonomy): Eukaryota > Metazoa > Chordata > Mammalia > Rodentia > Caviidae > Cavia > Cavia porcellus. The sequence goes on along the minus strand of NW_026947486.1, from coordinate 4,380,062 downwards.
TGGAGCAGAGAACAAAATGAAGAAGACAAACTGACAGCTACTGACAGAAAAAGAGCTCAACAGAAATGAGGCAGAGAAGATTGGATGATAGGAACAGCTACTTTGGAGAAAATGACATCTTAATAGGTAATACTGATTTAGTATCATCTTGTTTTGAAGTCTCATCTAGCTTTTGTTCTTCTGTCTCCAATGGTCTAAATAGGTTGTATCTTACTGGATTTTATTATGGACGATAGTATAAGCAAAAACCCTTTAAAGACAAGGAGATTATACAGAAACCATCGTTCATTTTCTGTTAGTTGATTCTAAATACTCTGTAATGCTGTCATTCTCTTAAATGGTTTTACATTGTTTTGATATACTTAATGCTACAGTATACGAAGTTGTACTCAAGGATTTCAAGGAAAGAGACAATATGGTAACTAATTTTAGGTCAGGATTATCTGGTGGTGAAACACTATTCTGCTTAAATGGTTATGTTTTGATCTGCACTGTTTTGCTGTTATGCCCTCTTTTATCTCAATCACTCCATTATTTGCTTTTTTATGTTTATCCTTTTAATTAAAGGAAAAAATAGCAGGATATATTATAGTAACCCACTTTGACTTTTCATTATCTCAATTTAAAGCCCTGTATTACTCTCACCATCTGTTTTTGACTGATGTTCCCCTATTCTGTTTTGCTGGATAGTATCAGGTTCGAAAGTTTAGGCATCAGCTGTGAAGATAATGAGATTCATTATAATGCCCATTCTCATTGACTTTTATCTACTTTTGAAGACCTACAATGTCTCCAATGCTTTGGTTTTGTCGGTTTTATTCTTTACTGTTTTGTTCAATCGTATTATAACTAATGATATAGGCAATTCTATTAGAGATAGCGGGAGGCATTATGGTAACCATTGTTGATCACCTTGTATTAGTTTGCAGTATTATTGTTGGAATGTCCACTTTACAAGCTTTAATTTTGTGACTTGAACAATTATTTTTAAGATGACAATATGTAATCCATTAACTAGTGATTTCCTACTGTTTATTTTTTTCTGTAAATCTGTATAACTTGTACCCTTTCTCTGCTTTTTTTTCTATTCTCCTTAAATAAAAAAAAAGAAAATCAAAGGAGAGAAAATAATTGCTCCATGGGACAAGAGACCAAAAAGAAAAAAAAGCAAGAATACTTTCCCATCAACCACAAAATGTATAGAAAATTTATAGTATTTCCATGCAGTGGAAAGCTAACCAGGCATAAAGTACAATTATCTCAAGTCTCCTATAGGTAAATAGATTAAACTGGTTATCATGTTCAAGGTGAACATAGTTCTAGCTCATATGCATCAACCCTAGCATAAGAAACATAAGGAGTTAATGGGATCCAAAAGCAAAGTAGTTAATGTACCAGGGAAGAATAGAAAACGTCTAGGAGGGAAAGATGGATACTACTGTTAATTTCTTATTTTGTTGCCTTGAACGCTTGCAATATTTGAAAATTTTGTTCTGTCTTTCTTTTTGTTGTTAGATTTTATGCTGTCAGATGATAGGTATAGCCATTTTGAATATAATGGGATATATTGTAGTAATCACGGTTTCATATTATATTAATTTGAAGTATTATAATGCTTTCATTCATTTCTTTGGTTTTGTTTGACTTTATCATGTGTGTTGGTATGAACAGATATTGTAAAGAAAACAAGACATTACGGTAGCAATTGCTGAATAATTATCATCTTAAAGTTGAAGTTTTACCACGCTTTGGTTTTTCTCCTTTGATTATTCTATCCTATGTTTTATTTGATTTTATTATGTGTGCTGTTATGAACAAATTTTGAGGAAATTGAGATAGAGTAGCCATTATTCATTTCTTGTTATTTGGTTTTGAAGTACTGTAATGCTTTCATTCTTTTGAATGGTTTTATACTGTTTTGTTGTGTCTGGATTTATTGTGTGTGAAAGTATGTTAAACAAGGTAGGCAAGAAACCCCACCCCAGTCTGGGGGAACTTTCTTTGTTGCCTGGGGACCAGCACATGTTTTCCTGATGGGACCAGCGAGTGGGGCCCAGGAATGGAATCCTGCACCAGTCTGGGGGAACTCTCTTCATCACCTGGGGACCAGCCAGTGGTTTCCTTCCAGGACCAGTGAGTCAGGTAGGCACGGAACCCCGCCCCAGTCTGGGAGAGCTCTCTTCCTCTCCTGGGGGCAAGACTGCAGTTCCCTGCTTGGCCCAGCAAGTGGGGCCACAGAGCAGAACACAGTCCCAGTCTGGGTGAACTCTCTCCCTCACTTGGAGAAACACTTGAAGCTCAAAAATATAGGAAAATGACAAAACAAAAGACCAAAATGAAACATCAAACATCCAGCCCATCCCAAGAAATCCTAGGAATGATATACATAGAGGAAAACACATGACACATACCTGAAATACCTGAAATAAAGAAGCAGCTCTGGGAAGCCTTAAAGGAATTCAAACTAGAAATGATCTCTCAGGTAAAAGAAGAAATGATAAAAGAAATGAAGGAGATGCTGAACATATCTAAAGAAGACACTGTTAAAAATTGGAGGACCTAAAAGATAGAATCCCAGGATGAACAATATAAGAAACAAAGAGAATACAAAAAGCAGATGCAAAGAGATATGCAGGAAATCAAAAACCCATTGCAAGTTGTAAAAACCACCTCAATGAATGAGAAGATAGAATCTCAGACCTTGAAGACAAGAGTGCAGCCAGTGAACAGGAAAGGAAAGATTTTTAAAAATGACAAGAAATCAGGAAATAACAATTCAACACCTGCCAGATGACATAAAGTGGAACAAAATAAGGTTGATAGGGATAAATGAAAAAGGAGACAACATAAAGGATATCAAGAGGATATTTAGAGAAGTAACAGCTGAAAGTTTCTCAAACACGAGATTGGAAACTGATATCAAGATCAATGAAGCATATAGAACTCCAAATAGCCATAAACAAAATAAATCTACACCCAGACATATAATAATCACCGTCCCAGAAATAGAATAAAAGAATAGAATATTAAAAGCTGTCAGAGAAAAAAGACAGATCACCTATAAAGGAAAACCTATCAGAATCACAGCAGACTTCTCAGCACAAAAAATAAAGTCAAGAAGAGCATGGAGTGAAGTATTTCAGATCCTAAAGGAAAATGATTTCCAACCTAGGATGATGTACCTTGCAAAACTGTCCTTCAAAACCAGTGGAGAAATAAGATACTTCCATAACAACGAACAGCTGAAAAACTACATGGACACCAAGCCAACCCTGCAAAGAATACTGAAAGACTGCCTAGATATTTAGGAAAAAAAATCACTAAACAAAGCAGACAATTAAACAGAACAGAAAGATAAAGATGCAACAACAGAAAGCTAACATGTCAACAATGAACCAATATATATCAGATATAATCATTATTGTAAATGGTCTCTATGCGCCAATTAAAAGAAACACACTGGCAGAACGGATCAAGAAACAAAATCCAACCTTATGTTGTCTACAGTAACCCATCTAACCCAAAAGGATACTCACAGACTAAAAGTCAAAGGATGGAAAACAATACTTCATGCAACAGGAACTCCAAAAAAGTGGGGGTAGCTATTCTGTTTGAAGACAATCTTAATTTCAAGCCAATAATGACCAGAAGGGATAAAGAAGGTCACTACATACTGGTTAGGGGAAAACTTCAAGAGGAAGAGATAACTATCTTAAATATATATGCACCAAACTCCAGAGCACCCAGTTATATAAAACAAGTACTAACAGAAACGAAAAACCAAATTACCAGTAACACAATTCTAACAGGAGACCTTAACATACCATTGACACCAATGGACAGATCAACCAGACAGAAAGTTAGCAAAGAAATAAAAGAACTGAATCGCACCTGTGAAAAAATGGACTTAATAGACATATACAGAGTATCCAACCCAACAACAACAGAATACACATTCTTCTCAGCAGCACATGGGTTATTCTCTAAAATATACCATATATTAATTCACAGAACATATTTAAATAAATGCAAAATTATCCCTTGCATGCTATTGGACCATCGCACTATAAAATTAGAAATTAATGATGAAAGATACTGCAAAAATCACATAAACACATAGAAACTGAATAACACACTCTTGAATAATCAGTGGGTCAAAGAAGAAATTAAAGAAGAAATTAAACAATACCTACAAACAAATGAAAACACAAATACAACTTACCGGAATCTGTGGGATGCAATGACAAATGTTCTCAGAGGAAAATTTATTGTACTGAGTTGCCACATTAGGAAAGCAAAACTAATACAAATAAATAACTTGATGTTACCCCTCAGACATCTAGAAGAAGAGGAGCAAGTCAAGCCCAAAGCCAAAAGAAGAGAAGAAATTATGAAAATCAGAACAGTAATCAGTGCAGTAGAAACCAAAAACACAATCCAAAAAATCAGCAAATCAAAGAGCTGATTCTTTGAAAGAATAAATAAAATTGACAAGCCCCTAGCCAACCTTATTAAAAAAGGGAACAAAAGCTCAAATTCATACAATAAGGAATGAAAGAGGCGAAATTACTACAGACCCTATAGAAATAAAGAAGATCAGAAACACCTATTTTGAAAACCTCTACTCTCAAATATTTGATAACACAGAGGAAACAGATTCCTAGAAGCATACGAAGTACCAAAGCTAGGTCATGATGATGTAAAACTACTGAATAACGCAGTTTCTATTAATGAAATTGAAAACATAATTAAATTTTACCAAAAAGAAGAGCCCAGGCCTAGACAGATTCACTGCAGAATTCTGCAAGAAATACAGATAAGAACTAATGCCAACATTCCTCAAACTCTTCAATGAAGTTGAAAGGGAAGAAATCCTTACTAAATCATTCCTAGAAGCAAACATTACTCTAGTACCAAAACTAGAGAAGGACCCAACTGAAAAAGAGAACTACAGACCAATTTCCCTAATGAACACAGATGCAAAAATCCTCAATAAAACATTGGCAAATAGGATGCAGCAAATCATCAAGAAGATCATACATCCCCACCAAGTGGGATTCATCCCAGGCATGCAGGGATGGTTCAATACACATAAATCAATAAATGTAATCCACCATATCAATAAAGCCAAAAGTAAGAATCACATGATCATTTCTATAGATGCATAAAAAGCCTTTGATAAGGTCCAATATTCATTCATTGTCGGGGTCGCTCCCGGCCAGCAGGAAAGACACACGACAAAGTCTGGCGGTGTGCAACCTTGCCTTTATTTGTCTCCGCGTGGGCCCCGCGAGGCCTCCTCTCTGCCACCAGCCCTTTCTCGCCGGTGGACTTTTTCTCTCTCTCTCTGTGCTTCCTGTCGTGGCGGGAGAGGCATTTACTTTTATAGGGTAACAGTGGCCAATCAGTTTAAAGCGCGCGATGCGGGCTGACTGGCTAACATCAGCTGTTGCTAGGCAGACTATCTCACAGAGCGGGTTGTTTAAGTCGCCAGCGCAATCAGGGGGCAGGAAGCAGGCGCCAACTTGGCTCACTCGATGGGAGGGGCAATCTAGCTCAGGCTCCGCTCCCACCCACAGGCCCTACGTCCGCCAAGTAAGGCGACCGGTGTTGGCCGCGGCTCCCAACATCTCCCCCTATTTTATTTACTTTGAATGAATGTATGCATCGCAGCCCACCCTGGATCGAGTGCAGAGGCTTATGCCCTGTGTTGAGGCCCACCGTAGGCCCTTGGCTTGGACCCTGGTCGGCCGCCCCGGGTCCGCCAAGGCCTTGAGACCCTCGTCCTTTTTTCAGGGCCAGGAGTGAACTGGACGGAACCTGGATGTACATAGGCATGTACTCATGCCCCTCTGTGTGATCCCCTTGGAGAGGCATCTAGATCTGGGCAGATTTTAGTAATCCAGCGGCTTTTGTGCGCAATGGGGTAGGGCCTGGCTTAGGTCGAGTCGTGCTGGGGAGGCACGCTCTTACCCGTCATTGACTTACCTACCCTGCTGTGTGGTGTCATTAGGGAAGGAATGCGGAAGACCCGCCACACCTAGACCCGGTCGTAGGCCAGTCGAGCGAGCCATGCGTAGGCCTGGGGGTCATTGTGCCCATCACGGGCTGCTGCCAGGGCCGCATGGGCAACCAGGCGTACTTGACGCCGGGCCGCCGCAAGGCGCCCATTAATAAATGATGTAACCCATCGGAGCAAGAATGGTCCTATAAGCAGGAGCAAGAACAAGGAGCATAGAGGGCCTAACAAGGGTAGCACATAGGGGAGCAAGCCGTTCTAGGCCCCCAAAAAGGGATTGTCCTGCAGTTTTTTTAGGGCTCATCTTGTTGTTGGGTCTGCGGTTGGCCCCTGGTGGAACAGGCCTGATCTTCAGTCGAGGGACTTGTCGCGTCAACCTCTCTGGGACCCACAGTGGTTCTCGTCCCGGTTCCTGCGGAAAAACACAAACCGCGCCTCGGTTCCAGCTAACCACCGGATCTGGGCCCATCCATTGTCATGCCATAGATAACCGCGCCTTTGGAGGCAGGCCTTGGCTTACTCCCCCTTTTTATTTTTTATTTATTTATTTATTTATTTATTTTTTGGTCTTTTTTTTTTTTTTTTTTTTTTTTTTTTTTTTATCGGTACCAGGGATCGAACTCGCGATTGCCTGCTTACAAGGCAGGCGTTTATGTCGCTGAGCTAAATCCCCAGCCCCTGTTTCCTCGACCGGCGTTTTTTTTAGCCTGCTCGGCAGAGTAGCCGCCCATGAAAATACCGTCCGCCCCGCAGCGCAACGTCATAGGACGGCGGTCGCGACAGAGTGGAACGGGGCGTCACTTTTTGTGCCGGCTGAGAGAAGGGAAGGTTCCCTGTAGCGGCCTCTCGGCGGGGAGCCGCTTCTGGAAAAGAGCTCCAGGGCGGAGCGGATGGCTCTCTATCTCCTCCCCACCAGAGAGCGCTCGGGGGCCCTTTTTTTTCTCTCTGCTTTTTTCGGGCGGCGCACGCACACAATTTGTGGCGCAACTCGGCATAGGAGTCAAGGCACGCATGTATCATTTTCCACAGGGGGCGAATAGCCGGCGAAATATCCCCTCCCAATTCTGCCGAGGGGAGGTCTCCGCCTAACTTTTCCCATGACGGCAGGTTTAAATGCCCTGTGGGTAAAAACCAGGGAGCCACCCTATCTATCTCTGCTATGAATAGTTTTAGTGTTTTTTGACCTACCCTGAGGTCTCTAGCTTTTAAAAGCTTTTTAAGGGCCTTTACCAAGGGCTGCGCCTCCGTGCTCGGTAAATTACCCATCTTCAACCTCTAAGGGCTGTTACTCACCGCGTGTGACTTAAAGAACCCGTCACCTACGCGTGAGCCTGAGGGGAGTCTAAAAGCCCTGTAGGTGCGCGCCACCCAGAGCCCAGGCTTATCCCCAACTCACCTGTCCGGCAGCACCACGCTGGAGCGTTGCACACCACCGCCGTGTCTCGGGGTTGATCAGTCCCCGTACGGGCCACCAAATGTCGGGGTCGCTCCCGGCCAGCAGAAAAGACACACGACAAAGTCTGGCGGTGTACAACCTTGCCTTTATTTGTCTCCGCGTGGGCCCCGCGAGGCCTCCTCTCTGCCACCAGCCCTTTCTCGCCGGTAGACTTTTTCTCTCTCTCTCTGTGCTTCCTGTCGTGGCGGGAGAGACATTTACTTTTATAGGGTAACAGTGGCCAATCAGTTTAAAGCGCGCGATGCGGGCTGACTGGCTAACATCAGCTATTGCTAGACAGACTATCTCACAAAGCGGGTTGTTTAAGTCGCCAACACAATCAGGGGACAAAAAACAGGCGCCAACTTGGCTCACTCGATGAGAGGGGCAATCTAGCTCAGGCTCCGCTCCCACCCACAGGCCCTACGTCCGCCAAGTAAGGCGACCGGTGTTGGCCGCGGCTCCCAACAATTCATGACAAGAACCTTACAGAAAATTGGAATAGATGGTTTACCTCAATATAATTAAGGTCATCTATGACAAACCAACAGCCAATATCATACTAAATGGCCAAAAATTGAAGGCCTTTGCTTTAAAATCAGGCACAAGACAAGGATGTCCCTTATCTTGGCTCCTACTTAATATAGTACTGGAAATACTGGCCAGAGCAATTAGACAAGAGAGAGAAATAAAAGGCGTAAAGATAGGAAAACAAGAAGTTAAATTATCATTATTTGCAGATGACATGGTTCTCTATATAGAAGATCCCCAAAACTCCATTGAAAGGCTCCTAGATATAATAAATAAATTCAGTAATGTAGCTGGATACAGAATCAATACTCAAAAATCAATAACATTTCTATACACTAAAAACAAAATCACTGAGAGAGAAATAAGAGAGGCCACACCCTTCACATTAGCAACCAAAAAAATGAAATATTTAGGAATTACTCTCACGAAAGAAGTGAAAGACCTGTATAGGGAAAATTATAACACACTAAAATTAAAATTGAAGATGATCTCAGAAAATGGAAAGACATCCCTTGGTCATGGATAGGAAGAATAAATATTGTGAAAATGGCCATTCTCCCAAAACTTTTATACAGATTTAATGCAATCTCGATAAAAAATACCATCAACATACCTCATAGAACTCGAGAAATCACTCTTAAAGTTCATCTGAAGCGAGAAGAGACCTAGAATAGCAAGTATAGTTCTAAGCAGCAAAGGCAAGGCAGGAGGTATCACCCTGACTTGAAGTTATACTACAAGGCAACTGTAGTAAAATCAACATGGTACTGAAACCAAAACAGAGCCAAAGATCAGTGGAATAGATTAGAAGATTCAACTACAATTACAAACACACTCAACCACCTTATCTTTGATAAAGGGACCAAACATGTTCACTAGAAGAATGACAATCTCTTTAATAAATGGTGTTGGAAAAACTGGCTCTCCATATGCCGAAAACTAAAACTAGACCCATGCCTATCACCATGTACTAAAATAAAATCTAAATGGATCAAAGATCTAAACATTAAAACAGAAACATTAAATCTATTGGAAGACAAATTGGGTAAAAACCTTGAAGACATAGGAGTATGTAAAGAATTCATGAACAGGACTCAAACAGGATGGGAAAGACTTCCCAGAGTCAATAACTGGAATTGCCTCTTATTAAAAAGTTACTGCACGTCAAAAAAATCTCCATCATAGTGAAAAGAAAACCCACAAACTGGTAAAAGACCTTAGTGAACTGCCCCTCAGACAAAGGACTTCTGTATGAAACATAAAGAATTTTTAAAAAATCAGACCACCAAAATTCAAATACCCAATCCAAAAATGGGCACCTGAGATGAATAAATAATTTGCAGATGAAGAAATACAAATGGCAAATAAATACATGAAAAAATGTTCGCCGTCACTGGTCATTAGAAAAATGCAAATTAAAACCATACTGAGATTTCATCTCACTCCTGAAAGAATGGCCAAGATCAAGAAAACCATCAACAACAAATGCTGGAGAGACTGTGGGGAAAAAGGAACTCTCCTGCACTGTTGGTGGGATTGTAGAGTAGTGCGACCATTGTGGAGGTCATTTTGGAGATTTCTCCAAAAGCTGGGATTCGAAGCCCCATTTGTTCCTGCTATTCCACTTCTAGGCATATTCCCAGAAGACCTGAAAACATCATACCACAGTGATATATGTGCTCCCATGTTTATAGTAGCACTATTTGTAATAGCCAGATCTTGGAAACAACCTAAGTGTCCATCAACTGAGAAATGGATAAAAAAAAAAGTTGTGTTATTTTTATACAATGGAGCACTACTCAGCTATAAAGAAGGATCACATTGAGATATTTATAAATAAATGGACACAGCTTGAGACTGTACTCAGCATTGAAATAAATCAAACTCACTTGTGTAAATACCGAATAGTTTCCCTAGTGTCAGAAATTATAAGAATACATAAAAGTATGTGGTAATCATGACTCTCAATCATATTGGTTGGAATCCACATAATGTTATCACTCATTAATTGCAATGGTTTTAACCTGGGTTGTTTGATCTTACTATTGGTGATAGTACGAATAGCTTTTCTGAAGAAAACAACACATCATAAAAACTAGTGCTGATTTAATATCATCTTTTTTTGAAGTCACATCAAGCTGTTTTACATCTGTTTCCACTAGTTTTAACATGTAGTATCTTACTATATTTTATTATATGCGATAGTATAAACAAAAATTTTTATAGGCAAAGAGATAATGTAGAAACCATTGTTCATTTTCTGTTAACTGGTTCTAAATTCCCTGTAACTTCTTCATTCTCTTGAATAGCTTCAGACTGTCTTGATATGCTTGATGCTATAGTATATGAAGTTATACTCAAATAATACAAGGAAGGAGGCACTATGGTGACTACTATTATGTTAGATTATCTGGGGGTGAAACACAATGATGCTTAAATTGTTTGGTTCTGATCTGTGTTGTTCTAATACAATGCCCTCTTTTATCTCAATCTCTACACTTTTTAAAATTAATCTTTTTTTTTTTACTTTTTTTTTCAATTAAGGAAAACTAAATTGGAAAATAGTGGGATATATTATAGTAACTTTTTTTGTTTTCCTATTAACCTGGTATGAACCCCAGTATTGCCCTCCCCATCTTGTTCTGTCAGAATTTGCTGTGTTCCATTTTGTTTGATGGTATCAAGTTTGAGGGTATAGGCAACCACTTTGAGGGCAATGGGATTCACTATGATGCCCATTGTGGTTTGACTATTGTCTTCTTTTGAAGTCCTGTAAGGTCTCCAGTGTAGGTTTTGTTGGTCTTGTTCTGTACTGTTTTGATCAATTCTATTATACCTGATGATATAGGCAACTCTTTTTAAAAATAGCAAGAGGCACAATGGTACCCATTTTTGATCACCTGATATTCTGTTTGTGCATCATGTACTATGCCCATCCTTCTGTTCTAACTGACTCTGTTTTGTTTAGTCACGTTAGGTTTTATTATTTTCAAAAAAAGTAATAAGAACTGTGGGAGTAAAAAAAAACCCAAGAAGTGTAATTGTTATTAAAAAGAGAGGAAAGGAGAGTGGTCTAAGGGATATAACTGCATGTATGTTTGAGTGTGTAGGATGGAAATCTATATTACTGAGCTTTTGTTGGATCATTGACCAGCACTGTCTGCAGTATCACTGTATGAATGTACACTTTATATGCTTTAATTTTATAATTTGGACAACTGTTTCTAAGATGACAATATGTAACCTATTAACTAGTGATATCTTACTGTATTTTTTCTTGAAATTCTGTATTATTTGTACCCTTTTACTGCTATGTTCTATATTTCCTTTCTTTTTTCTGTTTAAATAAAAAAAAGAACTACTTCAACAACAACAAAAAAAGTATGCTAAACTATTTCAAAGAAAAGAGACATTACGGTGGCTACAGTAAATTTCTTGTTGTGAAGAGCTGTGTTGCTTGCATTGTTCAGTTCTGATTTGATTTTCTCTGTTCTCTTTTGTTTTATTCTCTTTAAAACAAAAATAGAAAAAAATAAATGATTGGGCAGTTACTGGTACACGTCATCTTGATACTGTTAATTCTTGGCCCAGGTATATTTTTCCTAGCTGTCAAATTACCTCATTCTGTTGTGTTTCAGGACTTTGGAGGATTAGTATGTTTCAGGACAAATACTGAAAGGAAGATTTTTAAATAGACAACACATTTTGTATCTTAGCATCTCAGTCAATGAAATCTCATAATTTCAGTGGAATTAAATGTAATACTAGTTGTAGCTAGAAATAATGCTGAAATCAGTGGTTATTAAACAAGGCAGGAATCTGTAAAATCATTCATAAAACACACCACACATATATGTACACACATGCACAATCTCCTCACTCTAAGATTTTGCTGTATTCAGTCATCAAAAAATTTCCACCAGTGTGTTAATTGATTATACAACTCTGTAATATTTCACTCTTTATTAAGGTATGAGTGACAGATATTTAAATGCCCACTAGGACCATTTTTTTAACATAACAAAATGTTTTGAGATAATTTACTTTGTGATATTTTTCCTACTTTTGGAATGAAATCAATATGATTGAGTCAGAGTATCGAATTTCACTGTAAATGTCCTATTACATTTCATTTGTTGCTTTGCTTTGAATGATATGAGTATCTGAGAAATTAATAATGTATATGACTAATTTTCATTATTGATTTAAATATTTGAAGCAAAATGTCATTTCCTTCAGAAAGCTCCCATGTTTGGTTGAGATATAAGCAGATTATTAGTTTTTGGCTTCTTATCTTATTGTACATGACCATTGCTCAAAACTCTCTAGCGACTACTGATTAAGGGTTTACTTCATTCTTTATAATTACAAACTTTTTGAAATTAGTGTAAACTTCCTTACATATGCTGTTTCTCTTAAATTGAAATGTTGAACCAAACATATATTAATAAGAAAATATGTCAGGTGATAAGAATTGATTTAGATGGACTATTTATGAGATCTGATTTTAATTTCTTGTGCATATCTGTGTATTAGGCACAGTTATATGGCAATTGAGTAAGGCCCAGTCACTGTTACAGGGATATTACCCTGTGTAGAGTGTGTGGTTATTTCATCTTGTAGTTATTCCTATGTAAAATAATGCATGGTGTAGAAGCAACTGACTGCCAAGAATATTAATAACTTAGACAGATGGACTTGTAAGCCACCAGAGCTAAGGTAGATACAAACACACTGTGCATGTAGTGAGCACACCTAGTGGAAAATAAATGCACCTTTATTTTTTTCTCTAACACCAACATGCTATATCATCTTATCAGCATGTATGAACTTAAAGATGAAAGATGCTAAGAAAGCAAATCGTTTATGCTTTTGTTAATACCAATATCCTAATTTATTCCTTATTTCTATACTATATCAAATTACTGAAGCTTCATCTTAAAATTGTTCTTGATGTTGTAAAATATAAAATTTAAAAGCTCAGTTCTTTCATACAGTTTTAAAACAATAAGACTTTGAGAGTATCTTGGATATGGTTTCATAAACAATAATTTAGCAAGAAAACAAAGTGCAAACCTTCAGAAGTCCAAGTGTAAATATTTTAAGCACCAGACTACAGTCAGTGTCTTGCATCTGCCCCTGCCTTGTGGATTTGTTCATCACAGTTGCAATTACTTACCCCTGGCTAACTCTAAATCTTTTGGAGTTGACATTTATAGCTCAGTATTCCTTTTCACTTACTAGGTTTGAATTATTATTTTTGAAGATTGTGTTTCCTGACTTCAAATAGGATTTGAAGCTGCTACCTTGTTCCCTTGCTACTTTTTACCTGGCATTAAATCTATCTCTATTCAGCTTTTCCTGTTTATTTCAAATTTGCCAAATACACACCTTGTCTCAGTCACTGTCTTCAATTCCCACTTCCCAAATCATTTTGCCTGAGCAATGGAATGAATCAGACTTCAACAAATATATGTAACCCTGCTCCACTGTGGACTTGAAGTATAGGGACATTAATAATTGGTTACTTAACTGTAGACTTCATGTTGAGTCTCTTAATTCTTGACCCAAGCATTTTTCGTATACATCAAATTACTGCAGTCTTTTGTGTTTCAATACATCAAAAGAGAATGATGTTTTGAAGCAAATTTTTAAAGCAAGATGTTTAAATAGATAGTATACATAGTGCCCTGATGCTTCAGTCTTTGAAATCTCAAGACTTGAAAGAAAATAAATGTACTATTAGTAGTAACTAGAAATTACACTGAAGTAAAATCTTATTTATCTAGCAAGCGTTCTGTTCAAACTTTCTTAAACAAACATACCATACATAAATGCACACACAGGCACAACATCTATGCACTTTGTTAAATGTAGGCATTTATAAAATGGCACCAGGAAGAATTGTTTCCTTATCATCATCTCACTCTTTAATAAGTATCACAAAGTCATTTGAATTCCCATCAGACCCATGTCCTCACTTAATATAAACCAAACATTTGTTTATATTTCTTAATTTAATTTTATTTATTTTAAAGAGAAAAAATGCAATTAAGCAAGGTTTGAAATGAGGGAAGTAGCAGACTGGCAATAATTAATACACTGTGAGTTGCTATCTTGATATCAGTTACTCAGAGCACAAGATATAGGCATGAAATATTTTCCAAACAATATTAGCACATATTTATCTTTTTAAAGAATTAAGAGAAACTAACTGTATATATACACAAGATAGTTTCCCTTCATTTAGAATTCAATCAATATTACTGGTTCAGATAATCAAAAGTCATTGTGCAATGTCTATATAACATATGAAACAAATTCAAAAATAGTGACAATTTGAAAGTAACTCATGGTATAGAAAAGTAGAAAATTTTACAAAATCAGAATTATTTGCTATGACCATGTTTAATTCATAGTCATCTAAAAATGTTCAATTATTTCAACCTACTCACATTCAATGTCAGTGCCTAATAGTTCAACAAAGTAGTGACAGAAGAAGTTTTCTTACTGCTTTCATAATAAGCAAACCAAATTAATTTAAATTCTAGACAACTTTTGCTTTATACAGTTCTCACAAACAAGTAAGTTTTGCAAAACAGATACATTAAAATTACTTTTTAGACATCTGATTTTACTAGAGATCATATCACTGTCATTTTCACGTTGCTCTTAACAGGGCCTTTCATTGCTACAAAACTGACACCCATTCAAGGGCTTAGATTTTTAAAAACAATAAATTGTTTTGCAAATTTTAAAATCTTTCAGGCACATCTAAATTCTGGCGTGTCCCAAGGCTTTTCTGCTTTCTAATTCACTGTATTTGTTTTCCTCTCACTACATAATTTCTCCACAGCATCTGGTAGAGAAGTTTGAGTTTATAACCTATGAGCTTGTCAATCACAATGCAAAATAGTTTTTCATTTTCCTTCATTTAGAAATTCTAGCTCACAGCTCAGATTTAACCCTTAATTGGACAATTTTTTGTGAGTTGATTCTATTTAAGCCAATTGTTTGTTGGCATTGCCAGCAGGTTAAAATAGATGATAGGACATGTTTGTGTCATATGTCCAATCCTTTGACCAGGAAAGTGAATTCACTGCACCTAATTATACTTGACTAACACTGGAGAATGGAGTTTTAGACCCTGGAAAGTTTCATGCATAGGTTAAATGGATAATAAGCAGGCAGAAAAAAACCACTGACAATATATCAAAATGGAATAAAACCACTACAAAATATCGTAATTTGTGCCTTGTTTTTAGCAGGCAAAATGAAAACCCATTTACAGTCTGTAGTGATTATATTCTCTTGGATTTAATGAAACAATATTTATGCCACAACCACGTAGTTGTAACCATTTCTACAAATGAGACATGGCCTCTCTGAGATAGATTCATTGCAGCAACACTAACCCAAGTATCACTACAAGCAAAAAAATGTTATTGTTTTCAGTTGTCAGGGAACTTCTGTCCCTTCTCATGAATTCTCTGTATAACAGATGCTTGCTACACCCCAATATTTGATACATAGTAAACTCAAAAGCTGAATTTCTTTTGTTGTGCCTTCTTACTTTTAAGTCCTAATGGCTTCATCTTGTTTTATACAATTCCTTAAACTCTGTCAGGCCCATGTAGCTAAGTAGTAGCACTGTAGTATGATGAAAGCTTTGATTCAATTCCAGCACTGCTC
This sequence comes from Cavia porcellus, assembly GCF_034190915.1. NCBI lineage: Eukaryota > Metazoa > Chordata > Mammalia > Rodentia > Caviidae > Cavia > Cavia porcellus. The sequence continues at coordinate 4,364,385 of NW_026947486.1, read as the reverse complement.
AATGAAGAGACAAACAAACAAACAAAATCAAATCTGGTAAGATATTTCTAATGCAGAAAATTTCTTCCACAAATGCATCCAGTTGTATTTATATTTTCGTTTCTCAAAAAATATATTTGTAAAACAAAATTAACTGGAATGCCATAGACACTTTTAAAACAGTTGCATAATCATTTGGTCTACAATGATGACTTAATAATCGTGTTGCATGTAGGTTAGTGCAGTAAGGGTGATTTGGTGTAAATAACACTCATTTGCAATGGTCTGAAATAAAGATGTAAGAGTTTTTGTAATTTTAAATATTTTAATTTGAAACTACATTCAGAACAATTCCCTTAAGCTATTCCTATAATGACAGCATTTGAGTACTGAATTTGGAACATTACAAAATTTGACTTAATAAATCAATCCATCAAATCAAACTGAGTAAGTTATTCCTAGTCACGCAATTAAGTAAGATGAGAATGGCCTGAAATTTTGAAGAAGGAGTTTATGGAACATAACCAATTGAAACTGGTTTTGTAATTTACATTGTACATAGCATTACAAGTAACAAAAATCGCAAAGACTTCCTTCCCAATGAGACTAAAAACAGCCTGGATTCCAGCCTGGACAAGTTAGGGAACTTCTGAGGGACTTACATTCCAAAAGGGTAAGAAACTCTGGGTGATGGTGAAAACCTGTAATTGTAGCATTTGTAAAACTAAAAGGCAGGAGTTTGGCTGTGAATTTGAGGCCATCTTGGGCTATCTCAAAGTAAATAAACAAACAAATAAGCAACAATGTATGTATTAAATCCCCATGGGGAGGTAGTGTGTAGAATTTGGTCTATTCTAATTGGTTGGCAATATTTACCTTTTATTATTAAAAAAAATTTTATTAAGAGACCTGTTCCTTTAAATCGCCGAATTGCCAAACTGAACTGGAGCTGGTGATCCTTCTGGCTCCTAATTCGAGAGCAGTGCTATGGCAATGAGCCGCTCCACACCCTATCATCCCCTGGCTTTGAGTGAAACTTAGTTTGAACACAGCTTCTGTTACGCAATAATGAACCATAAAGGCACCTGGGCAACGCATCCCAGCGAGCCCTGTGTGAGGGGCAAGCTAAACCAGGAGACCTGACAGAGGTCCAGATAGGCAGAGACTAAGCAATGGCAACTCCACTAAAACAGAAAATAAAGAAAACAGAAACCTAGTCCTGTTTCTTAGCAGTGTCTCCTATTCAAGGGAAGTTCTTCTTCACTTAGCGAGACAGAAAACTAAGAGCCAACCCTTAAAGACATGGACTCCGAGTTGTCGCCACGAAATCAGTGCAGTGGACTTGCTCGGGAAGAGGATGGATTTGCGAACAGCTGGACTGAACAACACTCCAATCTTAGAAGACACAACAATTTCCCAGGAGTCAGAAGACAAAGTGGAGAGGAAGAGGTGAATAGACAGCCAAGTACATGGTACATGCCAGAGGAACCAGGTGAAAGTAAGCTTTTATTTCTCTCTTAAGGAGAATTACATGGGTTGAGTTAGGAACTTCACAGTAGTATAGCCAAAGATTTGCACCAATTAATTTCATCCTTGTGAAAAGAGAACTATGGGTTCATATATGGTGAGAATATGAAGAATTGTTTTTTGATTACTATTTATGTAATTTTAATTGGGAAACGTGAGAAATGGCCTTGTATTAGTCAGTGTTCCTGTAGTTAAACACAGGTCTAAACATCTACAATTTGAAGGAAGGAGACTTACATAATATGGCTTAGGGTTTTTCAAGATTCAGTGCATGATACCACCTTTAAAAGCAGGAAAGAGCCTGACTTCTTGGTCTGTGTGTGTGTGTGTGTGTGTGTGTGTGTGTGTGTGTGTGTTTTAAGAGAGTTGCCTTTCTTTCCAATTACGTTTTCTGGCAGAAGATAAATATGGATTCCAATGTAGTTTCATGAAACATTACTGAGTTTTATGTCTCAAACTGTTACGTGCAAATAGTAAAATCTTTCACTACTATAGAATAGTGTTCCATGCAGAATATTTCCACTGTTTTACAGTTTGAGAAACTGCTTCATGAATGTGTAAGTTACTTAAGATATTTTTCCCTTGTAACACTATAATTGTGTGGGATGTTTGGTGATACTCTTTCAGTTCTAATATGCGTGATGTGCATTGCTTTTTCTTTATTCTCTTTTGTTATAGGTTTGTCAGCCATATTAAATCTTTCAGAGATAAAGCATTTTGCTTCATATTTTCTTTGTTTGTGTGTTAGGTGTCACTGAAATCTTCTCTTCTTTATTTTTTTTTAAATTCTTTTTACATTTGGTTTTATTTGGCAATGTTTTTCTAACTACTTTCCTCAAACTGACATTTTTTTCTTTGTCTGAGATATGACTGAGTTGTGTGATGTGTATTTTTCCTATTCAGAAAATTTCTTTTTGTCTTTGGCTCATTTCCAGTTGGAGGCCTTTAGGATCACATAATATCTTCCATATTTTACAAATAATTTTACTTTTATTGACGTTTTTCATTAGTCAAATGTGACTTTTATCTTGGTGCATGTTTCACAAATGTATAAAAATGTATATTTTGCTGTTGCTTGTTGAAGTGTTGTACGTATATATAATTTAGTTAATGCTATTTTTCTGGTCTTTGATGATTTCCTATCCAGTAAATGTCAGTTTGAAAAGTAGTATTCACTTTCCAAAATGTAAATGTATATTTCCCTATTCACCCTAGCAGTTTTGCTTCAAACGATTTGAGGCTCTATTATTGAGTATATTCTTACAACTTTTTATGTGCCCTGATATGATCCTTTTATTAATATATACATTTCTATTTGCTTCAAGTAATGTTTTGTGTTGAATTTTACTTTAGTTAATATTAATACAATCACTCTTGATTTATTTTTATCAAATTTTAACTCTATACCATTTTTATCTCGCTATTCTTAACATATAAAATTTGCAGTTGGTTTCATGTAAAGGGAATATGGTAGAAATGTATTTTTATCCTGTGTACACATCTGTAACTTTTAGCGTAAAATTAAGGTAAATGTTGATTTTGCAAGTTTCTATTTGAGGTATTTACTTTCTGTTGTTTCATTTCTATATGTTTCTGTTACCTTTATATTTTATCTTTGTGTATAATTTTTGTGCTCCAAAACAAAAACTCACTTAATTTTTCCTTGAGACAAATTTTTGCTACATAGTTCAGGCTAAATTTGAACTCACTGTTTAACCCAGGCTGGCCTCAAACTCTTGACAATCCTCCTGCTTCAGTCTCTCAGGTACTTAAATTATAGAAGTGCACCACTACACCTTGCCCTTTCTTTGTGTTTTTCTGTATTTTTATTTTTTGTAGTAAAAAAAATCTTTCCTCCAGAATGGTATTTCCACCACTCCAGAATCATAAACAATGCAGTGTATTGAGTACAATATATATGATAGTCATTTTTCCACTGAAAAATATACACAGAAAAGCTAATTAAACAATTAGGTACTGCCAGTTGAGATTTAGCACACAGTATAGTTAAAAGAAAGAGTATTTAGCAATACAAAATAATATATCTGGGTAATACTCAAAAAAGTGCTATAGATGGGTAGAAAAAAATCCACTGTTTTGCCTCAAAATGTATTGCACAGATATTTAAAGAAAGAAAAAAAAGTCATCCTAAAATAAATAAGGCAAACAGTTCTTTAAAAAAGTGGACAAGAACAAAATAAAGGAACATTAACTGAACACAAATCAGATTATGTGATTCAAAATATCTTCCAATTAATATAAAATTCTTCCCAACAATAAACTGAAGAATAAAGTAAAATTTATCATTATTCCTCCACAGATAACTTAAATGCATTTTAAGTGTAGTCTTCAGTACATCTATGGGCCAATGTCAGATCCATCTTCTCTCTGGCTACATGAAGGGCTCTAAAGGACAGCTCTTTTCTCAAAGTGATGATTTAGCATGCAAGCACAGTTTTCAAACTGCAGTTGCCCAGTATCACTCTCCCCATTTCTTCAACATGAGATTGGAAGCCATGACACATTCTAAGCACAGACTGGTGGTTTGACTCAGAAGTCACCAAGATGAGTGGAAGTAAACAATTAGCTGTGTATCTTCTCTTTCTGAAGTTGTCTGAGTGCTTTCCTCAGGGAACATTTGTATTGTGGTTATAACATTTGCCATAGTGTTAATCTCACAACCCATCATCTACTCAGAGAGCACTTTTTGTAGTATTAAAACAGGATTCTCACAAGAGTAAGGTACAAATTACCACCTTTACAAAGTGTCACTACAGTTGTGTTGTGGAAAAACCCTGCACCAAAAAGGAAACTGCTACGCACCTAAGGATTTGAAAGGCAGCTTGTTTAGTTAATGCCAGCTGACTGGAGGACTAAGTCTGAGTCCAAATCTCCAATCCAGAGTCAGTTTAGAGTTCAGTTTAAATAGAGTTGGCAAGCAGGAATTACAAGGCTGCTGAAAATTTATTAATTTTTTTTTACATAATAGGTTCAAATATTAAAGTGTATGTTATCAAGCAGATTTGCGGTTAAGCAGGTATACTTATAAGAATTGTTTGTCAAAAGAAAGGAACGTCTTGGGAGGGCAGAAATAGGGGATGAGTAGAGCAAGTGAAGTTAAATGTGGCCTTGACTGGGCCAGTCTGTTTTAGATATGATGTCCTTGAAGTGAAAAGTTACGCATATTTTTCTAGGGAGGAAAACACAGACCTTAGAGCTGGACACAGTCATGTTGACCTAGCATGTTGGCCTGGAGCAGCATCAGAAAGAAGAAAATCAAGGCTGAGTTTTGCAGTCTAATAGTTTGATACTTAGCATGAGCACAGTTATAGGCTATTAATTGATTTTTAAATTCTGCTATAAAAAGGCTATAGGTTTGCTATTCTATAGTTTCACTCTTCCTTTTGCACCCATATTCGTTTCATATTTCTTTAAATGGTCTTCTAAATTGTGTGTCTGTTCTCTGAACTCCCACTCTTTCAAATTTAGATCACTGCTTACTGTCAACTTCTGTGCTAGTTGTGTCTGTGCTGCCATAATTCTTACACAATCATTACCTGTATCCTGCTCCTCCTGCAGATTTGGCTCATAGCCCTTCTTCAGGCCCTCAAGTTCGGTTTGCAGATTCATTATTTTTGCAGTCATTTCTTCTTTATGAGCATCAAGGTTTCTTAGAATTGTTTGGCTCTTTTAGGTAGATGATTATTCTTCTCTGCAATTTTTATGGAACCAATTAGTCTCTTCTTGTTGGCTTTCTAAACCTTCAATTTCTACCTCCAGGGTTTTAGTGATAGTTCATTTTATGATAATTTCTAGCTCCTGTTTTTTTGTGTTTGTGTCAGCTAGATATTAAACTCCCACAGTTTTAATTTGTTTTACCTTTTTCTTTTTGAGATTGATTTTTAATTTCCTCAATTTTCTATTACTACATTTTTTCAAGACCTAATGTCTGGATTCATCTTAGGGCATATCTTTATGTATTTAATGTATCTTGTTTGTTTTTATTCCTTTCTCTTTCCTTTGTTTTCCCACTTCTCTCTCTAGATTCTTTCACCATTTACAGAAGATTAATCTCCCTGTCTGGAATTTTCTTCTTGAATATTCATTCTTTGTATTCCACACATAAATATGTTTTGCAATATTTAACCTCTTGTCCAGTGGATTTTATGTAATATTATCTTGTCAAGATGCATCACATTTTTCTTAGAGGTGACTGAAGTTTATCCTTCCTTGTAGCGTAGTAATATTCTCTAATGTATACATACCGCATTTTTAAGCTATTACTCTGTTGGTTAAAGTATTGACCCCTTCAAGATTTAGGTATTTTGAGTTGTAATGCAGTAAATGTGCATATTCATGTATCATTGTGGTATGCCTTGAACTCTTGAGAAAGATACCAAGAAGGGTAGAATTAGGCTAAAATGGGATTACTAGTTTATGGTTCTAAGGGACTTGTATTTCTTTTTGAATATATTACTTGGTATTTGCTTCTTACTACTTTCTCTGGATATTACATTGTATATGTAACAATATACTTCATTGGGTTTGCTGATGCTCCAATTTGAATGAAGGATAGCAATCATAATTCTATTTAGGTTCTTCTACTTTGTCAATTATACACTGTTTTGACTACTTTTTGGTGTTAAAATTTTGTTTGGAGTATAAGAGATGGTTAGAAAACTTATTAGAAAATTAAAATTTTGTTTGGAGTATAAGAGATGGTTAGAAATCTTATTAGAAAAATGATATTTTCTTCTTTCCATGGACTATATTCTTTCTTCATTGCTTGTGCTTAGAAACTTAATTTTGCTATTTTTATTAGACTTGCTTACTTTTCCTCTATTTAGGGTTTGCCAATGTATTTTTAAGCACAAGACACTTAATTTTCTTTTCTCAGTACATGCTTATAATACGTAAGGTTTAGAATTTTGCACTAGACAATGTTATGGCATAGCGGTATACTGTTATGTATAAACATTTTTTTCTCTAGCCATTCATATGTTGATGGTTATACAGGCTGTAAACCCACCTTAGCTACTATGAATTGTGTTGTAATAAACATGGCGTGCATGTACCAATGTGTATATATTATATTTTAAATGCTTTGGGGGAAATACCTAGAATGGGAATTTCTCAGTGTCTTTCTGTCGGTTTCTCTCTGTGTCCTTTTCTCTTTTTCTCTGTATTTTATCTCCTTTACTCTCTCTCCTTTGTCTCTCCTGTTTCTGTCCCTCTCTGTGTCCTCTATCTATATCTCTCCATGTACTCCATCTCTCGCCCACTCCCCATTCTCTTCGTCTATTTTTCACTGTCTCATTTCCTTACTGTCTCTGTCTCTTCTTTATTTCTGATTCCATTCTTCCATTTCTTCATTTAAATTTTTATTTTTGGTTTCTTTACCCTGAGCACTGCAATAAGTGATTAGGAGACATGTTTGCATCAAATAGGCAAGAATTCCTATTTACATACTTGTTCTGTGCAAAGCAAAGAATGACACAACTAATATGGATTTGGTACAATAATTTTCAAATGAGTAATATTACATTAAATGCAAAAATAAGACTGGTACACCAAAAACCTAAGTAATAATTATTAAACAAATCTCACAATTCTGAAGGAAATTACTCTTAATTTATTACATTCAATATGCAGGAATTTTCTTTTGGTCTTTCTCTCCTTACATTTTAGTAGCACTTGTTGCCCAAACAAAATGGTCACATTAATTGTGGGGTGTGAACCTGGGCATAATATAATATAAATATTTTCCCTCCTTTTAACATTTGTCTCCTTATAATTTACAAAAACTTTGTTTCCCTTTTTTCCTTTTATTTTCTTTTTAATTCCATTTTATTTTTTTCGCTTTCTGCTCTACCCTCCCTTGTCCCTCCTCCAATTAAAGCAGATTCTTCCTACTACCAATATCTCTACTCCATGTTGAACCATATTTGCACTTTGAGTTTCTCACACAGAAAAAAGTAGATGTTTAAACTAGTGTGTCTGATGTATTTCTCTGAAATTATTGTCTCAAAACAAATTCCTTTACCTACAAATGTGCCAGGTTTATTTTTCATTGCCTATATTTTTCATAAATATGACATTTTCTTTATCCATTATTCTGTTGTTGGTTTTATGAGGTGTTCCCCAATTTAGATGCCTTGAATTTCACTGCTATTAATGTGGGCATTCACATGCTACAAGTGATATGATGCTTTTAACACTCTCATGAAAGTAAATAGAAGTGCAATAGCTGTGTCTAATGGGAGTTCTAGTTTTAGTTTTTGAGGAAACTCTATACACACTTCCACAGTGGTTGTACCAATTTACATTCCCACCAGCAATGGAGAAAAGTTCCTTTTTCCCCACAGTCCTACCAGCATTTGTTAGTGGTTGGTTTTTTGATAATACCCATTCTTTCTGGAGGAAGAAGGAATACCAGTGTTGTTTTAATTTGCATTACTTCAAAGATGAGTAATACTGAACATTTTATTCTTGTATTGATTTGTTGTTTGTATTTCTTTAGCTGAGAAGGGTCTATTCATTTTAGATGTTCATTTTGGATAAGGCTTTTAAATCCAGTAAGTCTTTTATTATACTTATTTATAATTTCTAGATATTTGTCTTTTTTGTGAGGGGAACTGATAAAAGATTTCTCCCATTCTGTGAGTAGTGTCTTCACTCTGTTGGTGATTTATTTTTTTGTGCTAAAGCTTTTAATTTGATGAGATGTCAGCCAGCTGTTGATCCACTGAATGTTTTCGATGCAATCTAGGTTAAGTTTATAAAGTGTTTGCCTACAACTATGTCTTCAGGAATTTTACCTATTTCTGGAGATTGAGTGTGGGATGCAAGATGAGGGAAGTGTGAGCAGAGAATGACAAAATTTGTTATGATGTTGAAACCTGTTCATATGTTCATGGTGAATTAATATAAATGGCCTGAATTCACCATTAAAGAAAAATAGAAGAGTGGAGCAAGAAACAAAATTCAACAGTATGCTATACTGAACTCAAAAGATAATTCATAGACTGTAAATCAAAGGATGGAAAAAGTACTTCATAGAGTGAGATCCCACAAAAAAGCAAGGTCACTATTCCCTTGATAGACAATGTGAACTTCAAACCAAGAATTATCAAAAGACATAAAGAAGGTCACTACATACTTGTTGGGGGGAAACTTCAAGCAGAAGTAATAATATTCATCAATATGTATGCACCTAATATGGACATACCCAGAACTGTAAGACAAATATTAATAAATAGGAAAAATCAAATAAGCAATAGTATTTTTATAACTGGAGACTTTAACATCCCATTAGAAAGAGACAGATCAAGTATTCAAAAAAGTCAAAAAAGAAATACCAGCAGTAAATGAAACTTGTGAACGAATGGACTGGGTATACATGTACAAAGTGTCTTGTCCAACAACATCAGAATACACCTACTCCTCAACTGCATGTGGAATGTTCACCAAAACAGACCACATACTGGCCCACAGAACATGCATAAGTGAATGCAAAGGAGCAGAAATGATTATCCCAAGTACAGTATATGACCGTAGTGCAATGAAATTGGAAATTAATGTCAAAACAAACCTCAAAAATTCCACCAACATAAGGAAATTAATACCACCATATTGACCAACTAATGGGTCACAGAGAAAATCAAAGAAGAGTTTAAAAAATATATGCAATCAAAAGAAAATGCACATGCAAATTGTTGAAAACTGTGGGATGCAATGAAAACGCTCCCAAGCATATTTATAGCAGTGAATTCTCACATGAGGAAAACAGAGCAAGCACAAATGAAGACCATAATTCTGTACCTCAAAATTCAAGAGAAAGAATAATTCAAGCAAAAGCCCAAAGAAGAGCGAAAATTATGAAGATCAGAACAGGAATTGGCACAATGGAGGTCGAGAAAAATATAACAAATTAAAGAATTAAAATGTTGGTTCTTTGAAAGTGTAAGTCAAATTGATATACTCCTAGACAATCTTATCAAAAAAGGAAATAAAATTCAAATTCATCCAATAAGGAATGAAAAGGTTGAAATAATTAAAGATCATTTGGAAATACAGAAGATCATCAAAACCCACTTTGAAAACTTTTACTTTTAGAGGATCAAAAATACAGAAAAATGGACAGATTCCTAGAAACATGAATTACCAAACCTCAATCAAGAAGACATAAAACATCCTGAATAACCCAACCTCAGTTATTGAAATTGAAAATATAATTAAAATCTTACAAAAAACTTTTCAGAAAGTCCAGCACTCATTAATGGTAAAAACTCGATAGAAAGTTGGAATAGATGGTCTTTATCTCCATCTGATAAAAAACATCTTTGACAAACCAACAGCCAACATCATTATAAATGCTCAAACCTGATAATATTCTAAAATCAGGAGCAAGTCAACGACATCCACTGTCATCACTCTTGTTCAGTATATTTCTGGAACATAGCCTGAGGAATTATAAGATAGAGAGAATTAAAGGAATAGAGATAAGCAAGGAGGAAGTAATATTATCAGTATTCACAGTTGACAAGATACTCCACCTAAAGACATTAAAAACTCCAGCAACAGACTTCTAGACTTAATAATCAAATTTAGAAGCATAGCTGGGTACAAAAGCAATATTGAAAACTCAATAGCATTTCTGTACACAGACAATAAATGCATTGAAAGAGAAATTAGCATAACCACATCCTTCACAATATCACTCAAAATAATGAAATACTTGGTAGTCCGTATAACAAAAGAAGTAAAAGTTTTATACTTTGAAAATTACAGTTCTCTAAATAAAAGAGATTTAAGGGAAATTCAGAAAATGTAAAGAAATCCCTTGTTCATTGATAGAGAGAACCAACATTGTGAAAATGGTCATACTCCCAAAAGTCTTAAATAAGGATAATGCAATTCTGATCAAATTATCATTAATGTACCTCACAGATCTAGAGAAAACATTCACAAAATTCATATGGGACCAAAAGAGACCTACTATAGCACAGTCAATCCTGGGCACCAAAGCCAAGGCATGAGGCGTCTCAATCACTGACTTGAAATGGTAATGCGTATTTGCTATAAGAACAACAGCACCATAAAGTCAAAAAAAGAAAAAATGAAAATAAAGAAATAAACAGACATGTGAGGGTCAGTGGAAAAGAACATAAGATAGAGGCACAACCAAAAACACATTCAGGCACCTTATCTTGGACAAAAGTTCTAAACACGTTCATAGGAAGGATAGTAGTGTTGGAAAAAGAGGCTTTCTACATGATATAGAGGTAAAATAGACCAATGCCTAACACCATGAACTAAAGTAGCAGTCGATTAAAGATCTAAATAATAGGAAACAAACACTAAACCTACTGTAAGAAAAAATAAGAAAAATATCAAAGACATATTGCTACGCAAACAGTTCTTAAACAAAACAATACTCCATAATAAGTACATCAGAGAATCAACCAAAGGGATCTCATCTTCTTAAAAATGTTTACACATCAAAAGATGTCACCAACACAATGAATAGAAAACCTTTGAAATGTTAAATTACTTTTTCCAACTGTCCCTCAAAGGACTTTTACATGAAATGTATAGAGAATTGTAAAGAATCAGGTGCCCCATATTTAACGAACCAATCCAAAATTAGACGTCTGAGATGGATATAGAATTCTCAGATGAAGAATGAGAAGTGGCACATAAATATATGAGAAAATGTTCAACACTATGCGTCATTCAAGAAATGCAAATTAAAACAACACTGAGATGTCATCTCACTCCAGAAAGAATGGGTACCATTAAAATATTAAACAATAACAAGTGCTGGGGGAGTTACGCTGAAAGATCAGCCCTTCCACATTATTGGTGGAAATGTAGAGTACTAAAACCAATGTGGAAATCAGTGTGCAAATTCCTCAGAAAACTAGGATTAAGTGTTCCGTTTGACTCAACTATTCTCCTTCTGTGTTTCCAGAAGAATTGAAAGAATCATGGCACAGTGACGTATGTACAACCAAGTTTACAGCTGCACAGTTTGTAATATCCAGGTCTCGGAAACAACACAATTGCACATCAAATGCAACAATGAAACATGTTATGATATTTTTAAACAATGGAATACTACTCAGCCATAGAAAATGATAAACACATTCTTTTCTATGTTTTTATAAGAGATTCAACTAGAAAAAGTACTCATATGTTAAATAAATAAGATTTTGAATGCGTAAGCAGAATTTAGACTCACTAGAGAAATGAATTGAAAGAATAAGTTATATCCAAAAGTTACAATAGATATAGTAACGAACTGAAATGAACTACTAGAAGGAAAATTGCATTGTTTGGTCAGTCTTGCATGCCTGTATCTGGTACTGTAAGCAACTATTTGGATGACAATACTATGCAGTGTAAAAACCATTGTTAAATTCTTATCTTCTTGTTTTGAAATCCTGTATCACTAACATTTGTTGCTCTTGTTATTTTGCTTTCATTGTTGTTTTTTATTGTTTTCTTGCTTCTTGCTTTTTTTGTTTCTTTCTTTATAAAATAATATACATATATATATTTATGTTAAGCTTTGTTTGAATCCATTGAATCATGTTAAAAATGATCTTAACATGACTACAAATGTTGATATTGAAGTTAAAGCAGTGCCCTATTCTTTTTATTTTGTTATTAATTTTGTACATTTATTAACACATGTTCACAGTATGTAATGTTTACATTTATTCTAGGGTGTTTGTACATGTACATAACACATCCAATTTTTTGTCTCATTCTACTACCCTTCCACCCTGTTCAACCCAAATCTTTATTTCATTCCCATTTTAAAAATATCTATGTCCATTAGTTTCTTCCAGTAGTTTTTTTTTAAATCTCTATCCCTCTTCTCTGCCCTTCCTCCGTTTCTTGTTGCATTTCTCATTTGAAATATCCCCCCATATTTCCTATTATCTGCTGTATATTTTGCTTCAGGCTGCAGACGGTAAAAGGAACTCTTTTACATTGTAGTTGAGAATGTAAACCAGTCCAGCCACTCTGCTGTACATTTTGACTATTCCCAAAAACATGAAACCAAGAAATTCCATTTGATCCAATTATCCTAACTATGGGATTCTTCCCAAAGCTGAAGATATGATATCACAATGCATAACTGTTTTATGGTTGCATAATTTTTCATAACTGAATCTTGCAAACATCCCATATATATTTACTTACAAATAAATGATTAATATAAATGTGCTATTCATACACAATGGAGTTCTATTCTGCCATAAAGAAGGATTAATTTCAGACATTTGTAGGTAACTGAATGTATCTTAAAATGAAAATATTAAGTGAAATATATCAGGCACATAAATTATCACATGAAATATTGTATATGAGAAACCAAAGCAAAAATACACCACTATTCTCTTCTTATTCTCTTTTGTACGTTTACAGGCAACTGTTGCATGTAATGTCATAAGTAAGTTCAAGAATAAATTAGGAAAGACAGGAGTAATTAAGAAAACATGTAAGGGAGAAAACATAAAATAGGATAGAAATGTTTGTCACAAAGAGAAAAGACACTAAAGAACAAAAGAGCACATAATGAAGGAAACAACTTCAAAAAGAAAAAAAATGTTAAAAACAAAGCAAGAGTCTAAGTGAGAAAAAAAGGAAAAAAATAGAACCTGAAGAGATATAAAAGCACCAAAAAAACCCTCCTCATTGTCTTTATCAACACAATATTCACACAACTCCCTTCCTACTCTAGACATAGGCCATTGGTAAGGAGTCACTTCCGATTTCCTCCTGCCTTTGGTCTGCTTGACACCATTTATGGGAGTGGTAAGGGCTGTGTCTCTACCAGAATTCATTCCTGAGTATAAGCAGTGTTTTGGACATATTTAATTGCAGAAGAGTTTCTCTTTCCTGAGGCCTGGTAGTTCAATTAATTTGGGAAGAGGAGTATGCAAAATAATTTTTCTTGCATATGTGCGCCCTTCACTTCAACCAGTGTCCTCTAAATCCTACTCCCCTGCTTCTGGGCAAATCTCCTGTTTGTGTCTGTGTTCTTGTAGGAGCTATTTGCATAGTGTATTCTTGGAAGAGCTCTGTTCCAGCCAGCCCCTTCTATTTCTTTGCACTTAGATTCATATCTGTCCCAGAAGTAAGAGCTCTACTTTCCAATCTGCAGAACTTGGTGTAGCTCCCAGGTGTGGCAGATACCCTACTGCATGTGCAGGACAGTGGGCAATAGGTATGATTTCTCACTGACTCGGATCTTTTCAGTGTTTGGGGAAACAACAGGAAAACACATATTCTGGACTGAATCTTCCCAGGATCTCTACTCCCTAGTGTCTTCAGAGATGTCATCCATAGGTGACTGCCTGCAGGCTTGGTACAATTCGCATTTTCACAGGGTTCAGAGGCTCCCTGCCTAGGTTAGAGTTCTTCATTTGTGGATACATGGAGGAGTGTGGGGTGTGGGATGCTGCCAAGACACAGTGTTCCTAGTGTTCAAGAGAATGTTGAGGCGCTGCTCATTTGCATTTTGCTCGGTCTACTTTTCTCTAGTTACACTATCTATCTATCCTAGGGGCTCAGACTGCAATTTACTTCGATGCCAGTTTTCCTCTTCCAGGTGAAAGGGAGAATAGTTAAGGAGTTTATCCTAGACATCAGGACTCTCTGGTGCTGTCTCTTTTCTTAATGGTAACTGACTGTTCCCAAGATGATATTTTCCCTCAGTAAAGGGTTCCTAGAAAGTCAGTGCCTTGTGGCAAATCTGGTTACATTTTCAACAACTCAAGTATTTAGTCTTGATCTAGAGAATTTGTCTTTCCAATTGCCTTTCTAATTCTAGGTATGCTTGACTCCTCTATACCAAACTACCTGTAATCTTCTTTGTGACTCTTCTCTGAGTATCTCCTAATGTACCTCCTCTAACCTGTCAGGTGGAAATCCTTGTTAAATGATTGCAACAGAGAAATCTTTTTAATTTTGCCTATACCTATGAGACCTTTATGTTGCAATGAAATCATGTGTATTATGAAAGCAATCAGTCAAGATCCTATAAATCTTGTTGTATACTAATGAAGATTAAACAAAAATGCATAGTAATGCAAAAGAAAATGCTAGCAACTACACTTTGAGGTTACATTGTTAAAATGTATTGGCATGTGGACAGTGAATTGAAAGAAACATCTTTTTACTGCCCTGAGCAGTGATAGGTGATACTCTGTAATTTACAACCTATTGCTAATAAACCTTTTTCAGATTCTTGTTTTCATGTTTTTACTTTTGTATTTTAAAGAGAAAAATAAACACATAAAAGAAATAACATAAATGAGACAAAAAAGTAACTACATCAAGAAAAATCCAAAAACATTAAGAATATAGACTTTCAAAACAAGGTGATAAGAGTTTAACAATGATGGTAATACTGCATATGGTTATCTTAAAATGTATTTACTTAACCAGATATATACATTCAAAATTGATCAAAATGTATGAGTATTAATTACTAGGAGAAACAGTAATATAATTATGTTAGCTATATTCTGTATATATATATATATATATACATATATACCAATCCTTATATTTTTCCTTTTACTTTCCTTGTTTTCTCCTTTCCCCTATCCCAGTTGTTTTTTCCCCTTGAGCAGTTTCATACCCTTTCACAATATCTACTGTGTATTTTGTATCTTATTTACACTTTCAGCGTCTTACACTTGGGAGACAATATGATGTTTACACATATGAGCCTCATTTATTTTACTTACATTTATGATCTCAAGTCACATCCATTTACAATAAAAATTTCAATTGATCCTTCTTTATACATGTGTAGCACTCCATTTTATAAATGTATTACAACATGTTTATCCATTCCTTGATTGATGGACACTTGTATTGTTTCCAAGGTTTGGCTATTATAAATTGTGCTGCTACAAATATGGGTGCACATATATCACTGTGGTATAATGTTTTCAGTTCTTCTGGGAAATTTTCAAGAAAGGGGATAGCTGAGTCAAATGGGACCTCTAAGCCTTGCTTTTCATGAAATCTTCACAGTGATTTTACACAGTGACTGCACCTGCCTACACTGCTACCAACAATTGAGAAGGGTTCATATTCCCCACAGCCCCTGTAGCATTTGGAATTGGTTGATTTATGGAATTTCAATGTTGTTTAATTTGCATTTCGCTAATGACTATTGATGTTAAATGTTTTCATGCATTTATTTAATATTCTCTTCATCTGAGAATTGCGTATCATTCTCAGATGCCCATTTTTGGATAGAGTGTTTGAACTTGGGGGTCCAGATGTTTTTCAATTCTTTACATGTTCTAGATAAAAGTCTTTTGTCTGAGAGACTGTTGGCAAATTTTTGCAAATCTGTTGAATATTTTCCCAATCTATGCATCATTTCTTTTGAAGTGCATAAACATTTTACTCAGATGAGATCCAAGTCGTTGATTCTAGGAGGTACTTCCCATGCAAGTTGTATTTTGTTAAGGAAGTTTCTACTTATTCCTATGTCTTCAAGATTTTTACCTACTTTGTCTTTCAGTAGATTTAGTGTTTCAGTTTTCATATTTGGATTCTGGATCCATTTTTCCTTTAGACTTAGTGCATATTGACAGGCAAGGATGTAGTGTAAGTCTTGGGCACGTGGAAATTCAGTGTTTCGAGTCCCATTTATTCAAGAAATTATCTTTCTTCCAATGAACATGTTTGGTGCCTTTTGCAAGATGAGGTAGCTGAGTGTTTCTGTAGTTGTGTCTATATCATCTATTCTTCTCCATTCTTCCTTAGGTCTGTTTTCTTTTCCCAGTATCAAACTTATTAATGCAACTTTATAGTATAATTTCAAGTCAGGGATTGTGGTGCATCCTGCCTCATCTTTATTGCCCAAGACAGCCATTGCTATTCTAGGTCTCTTCTGGTCCCAGATGAATTTTAAAAGTGATTCTTCTACATATGTGATATTTGCTAATGACATTTTAATCAGGATTTTATTAAAACTGTGTAAAGAGTTTTGAGAGGATGACCATTTTCTTTTTTTTTTTTTTTTAATTTAAGAGGAAAAACAGAAAAACACAAAACAAACCAAAGCGGCGTAAGGGTACACGCAATACAGAACTACAAAAAAACAAAACAAAACAAAACAAAACAAAAAAACATAACAGTAAGAAATCACCTTTTCACAATGTTGACTCTTCCTATCCATGAGGAAAGAATATATTTCTGTTTTCTGAGGTGCTTTTAGATCTCTTTTTTAGGGAAGTGTTATTTTCAATATATAAAACTTTCACTTCCTTTGTTGGACCGATTTCTAAGGATTTCATATCTTTGGATGCTATTGTGAATGGTGGTATTTTCCTCATTTCACTCTCAGTGAGTTTGTTCTTTGTGTATAGAAGTGCTATCAATTTTTGGGTGTTGATTTGGTTTCCAGCCAAGCTGAGGAATTTGCTTTTTAAAACTAGGAGAATTTTGATACATTTTTGAGATTTTTTATGTAGAGTATCTTATTGTCTGCAAATAATGATAATTTACCTTCTTGCTTTCCTATCCTTAGTCATTTTACATCTCTTTTCTGTCTAATTACTCTGGCTAATGTGTCCAGAATTGTATTGAATAAGAATGGTGATAGTAGACATCCTTGTACTCTTCTTGATTTGAAAGCTTACAATTGTTCGTTTAGTATGATGTTGACTGTTGGTCTGTCATAGATGGATATTATCAGATTAAGGGACAGACCATCTACTCATATTTATTTCAGGGTTTTTACCATTTATTTATATTTAGGTACCACAAATGACTGCTGGATTTTATCATAGGCTTCTGCGTCTATTGAAATGATCTTGTGATTTTTATGTTTGGGACTGTTAATATGGTGCATTGTATTTATTGATTAGCATGTGCTGAACCATTGCTACATTCCTGGAATGAATCCCTCTTGGTCTTGTAATAAAATATTCTCGATGATTTTCTACATCTTGTTTGCTACTTCTTAATTTAAGTCTTTTGTTTCTGTGTTCATTGCAATAATTTTCCTGTAGGTCTCTTATTTTCTATTCAGTTCATTTTCTAGTTTTGGTATCAGGTTAATACTTGCACATTAGGAATGAGGTAGCAAGAATTGCTTCCTTTTCTATTTTATTAAAGAATATGAGGAGTATCAATTTTAAATCTACTCTAAATACTTGTAGAAATGAGCTCTGAATCCATTGGTACATAGGCTTTCCTTTGAGAGTAATTTTCTAATTATATTTTCAATTTCAGTACCTGAGCTTAAATTACTCACAAGTCTTACATCTTGTTGATTCAGTTTTGGTAGTTCATAGGGTTCTAGGAATCTATTTTTTCTACATTTTCCATCCTATGCAACTATATGTGTTTGAAGTAAGTATTGATGATATGAATTTCCAGAAAATTTATGGTAATTTCATCATTTTAATTCCTCAATGCATGAATTTGGGTTTTTTTCTTTTTTTATTGATAAGGTTGGCTATGGGAGTATCAATTTTGTTTTTGCATTCAAGGACCCGACTCTTCATTTCATTTTTTGTGCAGATTTGGTACTCTAAATGGAGTTAATTTATACTCTAATCTTCATAATTTCTTAACTCTGTGCACTTTGGGTTTGGCTTCCTCTTCTTTTTCTAGTTTAAGTGTAGGTGTAGCATTTGACTTTTTATTTATACTCACTCTGATTTCATGAGACATGAGAATTCATTGGTATAACCTCCCACTTAGGACTGCTTTCATTTCATCCCAGAGTTCAGTATGTTGTGTGTGAATTTTCATTTGATTGTAGATTTTGTTTAATGTTCTCTTGAGACTCTTCTGTGACACATTGGTTTTTCTGAAGAGTGTTATTTAATTTCCATGTGTTTGTGGAGTTTTGTGGTTTCTTTTGCGTTAATTTCCAACTGCATTGCATTATGGTCAAATAACATGCATGCACTTATCTAAGCAAGTTCTGTAGGCTCCTATATGTTCTGTTTTATCAAATGATGCATTCGCAGCTGAGAACAACATGTATTTCGATGTTATTGAGTGCAACATTCTGTGTACATTTTAAGTTCATTTATTCACATATTTGATTCAGTTCTGTTATTTGTTTACTGCTTTTTATTCTAGTTCATCTGTCTCTTTGTGATAGTCGGGTATTAAGGTCTGATGTTGCAACCGTGTTATTGTTTATATGGTTTTTCATATGTATTAATATTTGACTTATATATTTGTGTGCTCCCATGTTTGTTGTATATAAATTTGTAATTGCTATTTCTTCCTGATGAATTTTCCCTCTAACAGTATGTAATGACCTTCTTATCTTTCTTGATAATTTTTGGTTTGAAGTTCACCGTGTCTACAAAAAAGATAGCTACCCCTGCTGTTTTCTGTGTTACTGTTGCCTGGAATATTGTTTTCTTTCCATTGACATAAAGTCCACAAGATTCATTTTGTGATAAACATATTTTTTGTATGCAACATGTTCTTGGCTCTGGTTTGTTGATCCATTCTATCATATTTTTACTTTTTCCTTGTGGATTAACACATTTTTATGTTGATGATAATAGTAACTTCTTTTTTGTTGTTGTTTTGTTTTTGTTTTTGTTTTTGGTTCCAGGGAACTAACTCATGACCTTGTACTTGCCACGTAGGCACTTATACTACAGAGCTAAATCTCCAGCCATATGTCGATGATAATAATTGGTATGTATTGGCTTGTTTTAACAAGTTATTTTCCTGATAATTGATTTCTTGTTTTACACGCTATTTAACTGCTTGCCTGGCCTGATGGATTCTTTCTAATGTTATCTTTGGAATTCTGTTCATTTTAATCACTGCCTAGATTATACTTCATTACTCATTGTAGAATCAGATTTGTACTCATAAATTTCCTCTGTTCTTCATCATGGAAATGTCTGATTTACCCATTCATTTTAAAAGGTAGTTTTGCAGGCTGCATCAGCTTAGTTTGGAAGTTGCTTTCTTTCAGGGATTCAAATATTTCACTCCAAGTTTTTCTTGTATTTGAATGTTTCAGCTATGATTCTAAAGTTATCTTTTTTGGTGATGAGTTTCATTTTTCTAGCAGCTTTTAATATTCTGTTTTTGTGCTGAATGTCTGGGAACTCGATTATCATATGTGTGTGCGGACTTATTTTAGTTATGACCATTTAGGTCCCTGTATGCCTCCCTTATAAGCTTGTCTAATTCCTTTCACATGTTTGTGAAATTTTCTGTTTTTACATCTGCAAATACTGTTTAAGTCATTGTGTTAATGCCTGCTTTTTCATTAACACCCATACTTCTTATCTTATTTTTCTTTACACTATCTTAGAGCTGTTGAGATGTTATTTCGTGGTCCCCTGCTGCATTTAAGAGAGCTGTTCTTTCATGGTTTCAAGCCATGATCCTGTTTCTATGTTGGAAAGTTAATCTTCACCTTTATTCAAATGGATTCTCCAGCTTTGAGTGGTATTTTTAATTTACTATGTGTTCGAATCTGTTTCATATATTCTAATCTTTTCTTGCTTTGTTCATTCAAGGTTTCCATCATTTTCCTGTAGTGCTGTACTTTTTCATGTTTGTCATCTCTAACTGTGTTGAACAATTTTTCATCGTTGATGCCATTTCTTTTTTTTTTTTTTCCATTGCACTTTTATTTGAATCTAGTACTTGGGACAATTGTCCAAGAGGGCCGATATTTCCCAATTTAATTTTGAGATAATAAAACAAGCAACAAAACAAGTGTTTGGGATTTTAGTTTCTCACCCTTTTCATCAAGACTCACTGCCTCCCATCATCAATATTTATTGAGCATTTACAGTGTACTAGGCACAATAGAACATACAGAAAACATTGTCCCTGCTCTTGAGGAGCTTACATTCTAAAAGGAAAAAAAAATACACCTCTTTTAAAACGGCAATTTTGTTTGGTGTTTTCTGTAAAGTACTGAGGAAGTATTCTTAGGGTGAGCTTTGGGTATAACTTAGCCCCATCATTAGAGAAGAGAGAAAGGATTTTAAAAGCGGACAACAACAGACTATTCAGGATAGGAGTGTGCACAGGGAGACAGACACCACCTCATCAGCTAAGGAGAGATGTGCTGCAGTGAAGAGGATGAGGGAAGGAGTTTGTGGGATGCAAGCAAAGGAAGCAGGTATCTTAGACATCGAGTGGAGCCAGAAAGATCATGCGGCCTTTTCCCAAGCATATGGCCACCAAATAGGAATGGTTAGTGACAAGACAGAAGGCTAAAAAAGGTCACCTTGTGCACCTGACAAAGAATAAAGGATCAAAATTGAAGGCAAGCTATAAAGAGTATTAAGAAATTCTTAAAAACTGAAAGTAATCTGGAAGCACAAACTTACAGTTAATGCTACCCAATTTGTGCCATTTCTTTTTTTTAACCTGAGAGATTATTTCTGACCCAATTTCCTCTATATGTTCATGGATTTGTCTCTTTATTTCACTTGCTGTCTTTCCAGGTATTTCTGGAGTGTATGTTCTAATTTCTTCTCTTTTGATATCTCCTGTAGGAATTCTGAAAGGGTGGGAGGCCTAAGATTGGATTTTGCTTTTCTGTTTGTCATTTTTTTCCATTGTTTCAAATTTTGGCCTTTTCAAACTCACTAGTTTCACCTACACCTTGTTTGCACTGCTGTCAGAGTTTTACTGTGAAGATGGTTTTCTTGCAGTGTCCAGGTCCAGGTGGAGAATGGCATCACTAGGGTGACTGAAAGCCCACTGCAGTCACCTAGGTGGAGAGTGCCATCACCAGTGGAGTTGCAGGACTGTGCAGTCACTTGGCTATAGGGAAGCATCACCTTTAGGGCCCCCACCAGCATCCAGATTCTCTCTTTTAAATTTATGAATTGATCAAAGAGCTGCTCAGTTTTTGCCAAATTGTATTGAAAACATGCTGCCTTTATTCATAAATTTGGACAGTATTCACTAAGAAAGTCTTAACCATGTGAGTGTAAATTATGAAAATGCTCAAAGCTTGAGTCATTTATTCTTTATCAATTGTTTTGAAAACAGATTATGAAGTGTTACTACATGATGCTTTAAATTTTCTTAATTTATTAATGACATCCTCCTTTTTTGTGGTGACAGGTGGACAGATGTCTCCAGATGACTACTGTGAAACAATGGAGCTTTCCTGTTTGGAGCAAATAGAACATAGGACACAAAGAGATCAAAGTGATACTCCATCTCGTGTATTAGGAAATCAGAGTAATGCAAGCAGCAGACATTCCAGGAGACGACATTTAGAGCAAGACCATTTAGCATTTTCACGACGACCCAGAGAACATATGGAAAACCCACAGTGTCAGTTACAATTTACTGTTTTACCCACATGCCAAGAAATTACACCTGGAACACTAGTGGAAGAAGGATGTTCCAGAACGAAAAGATCAAAGGGCAGGAAGCAAAGAAATAGAAGAGCTAGGCAAAGAGATGAAAGTAGCTTGTGTCCAGATAATAGAAGTGAATTAGTAACGAGATATGATAGTATATCACCTGAGGCTTCTAGCCAGCTCTCAGTAAGGGAGAATGAGACATTTTCTAGGAATATGCCATATGAGATACCGAGACAACAAATAACCAGACCTATGTTACAGAGTACTGATGATTTTGCAGCTTCTGGTCATAGGTATGTTCAAAGAGAATATTCTCCACACCTAACTAGAAACAGGGAATCTGTACAATCTCAAAGAAGACATACACTCATAGTTCCTAACCTTTTAATCACTCTTACACCTGGAGTGGATTATTCACATAGTGACGTGGAAAGTATGAATGCATTCATACATGAGAGAGGGTACAATAGTGCTAGCATAGAAGATGTCAGAAACACAATTTCAAGTGCTGAAGAGACAGGCATAGGAAGAAATGTTGGTACTGTCAGAATACCTACTTTGAGAAATTCAAATACTGGCATAAATGATACAATCTCAATTGCAACTCCTAGAGACGTATTAGACCAGATACCAAGAGGATTTGTAGATGAAAGTATTTTTAACCCATCTATCCAACTTACAAATGAACACGTTGTCACCTTGCCAGTAAGAACCTTTGGAAGTACAGAACCTGTGAAGCACTGTACTGTCTGCATTACACGATTCAAAAAAGGTGATAACATCTGCACTCTACTGTGTTTACATGAATATCATGTTCAATGTATTGTTCCTTGGCTGTTGTACAATGCTACCTGTCCTATTTGTCGATTAAATGTACTAGATTAAAATGACAGAGAAAACTCTTACATTGTGAACCCTCAAAGATATCATCTTATAGTGAGGGACAAACAATATTCTTGCTTTATGTTCTATGTTTAAATCCATGTATAAATACAAAGTAACAGCCAAAACCAAATAATTTGTTAAACAGCAAATTATGTACCCCAGTCCCGGTTTCAGAATAAAAAGTGACTTAAAAAATATGTCTTCCTGGACTTTAAATAACAATTCCATCTTATAGCATATCATAGAATTTGAGTAGAAATTTCTCAATTATTCTGGGTGGCAATGATCCTGATCTCATAGGAGTTAGACTTCGCAGTCAAATGTTAGTGGTTCCTATTGTTTTAGGCACAGAACAGTGTAGCAGCACCATGGGATGGTGTAATCCTCTCACCTCATAGTGACTGAGAAGCAGAGAGGAAAGAACTGGATTCCCAATACCTCTTCAAGGATATATGTCCAATATCTATTTTCATTCTATAACCCTGCTTCATAAATTGGAAATCATGTTGTAGTAAAAGCCTTTGCATTGTTCAGATAGAATACTTGACTCCTGCCAAATAAATGGGGGAAGACAGTTTTTGGCTCATTTTTCCAAGGATTCAGTCCAAAGTTGATTGGCTCCTGGGAAGAAATGACAGGATAGATAGTCATAGCCTATACACTGATGAGTATAATGTCCCCATGATCTAGTCACCTTTCAAAAGCCCCACTTCTTTATTTATTTATTTATTTATTTATATTTTGTATTTTTACTGGTACCAGAGATCGAACTCATGACCACAGGCTTGCAAGGTAGACGCTTAGGCCACTGAGCTAAATCCCCAGCCCCTAAAAGCCCCATTTCTTTTTTTTTTTTTTAATTTTATGTAAGGAGAAAAAAAAGCAGAGAAAGTGTACAAGTTATACAGATTTACAGAAAAAAATAAACAATAGGAAAGCACTAGTTAATGGATTACATATTGTCATCTTAGAAATAATTGTTCGAGTCACAAAATTAAAGCTTGTAAAGTGGACATTCCAACAATGATACTGCAAACAGTTCTGTTCAATGATCCAATAAAACACAGTGATATCGTCCGGGAGAACATGGCGGACAGATAGCAGATCCTACAGAGACTCTCTGAAAGGCTTGGTTCAGAAGTCAGCAATGGTGCGGACTAAGGAGACATAAGCCGGTAGAGATATGCTCTGCTGACTCAGGAACGAACTGGGCTGAGAGAAACCAACTTGGAATGCAGTCCTGGTGCCAAAATAGGAACAGAAAAGTCTCGGTGTGGAGGTTGGACCCCACGCCATTGGAAGCCGCGATTTGGGTTTCCCGCCGCGTGGCAGCCTGCTGCCTCTACATCAGGCTCAGCAAGGAGAGAGATGCGCAGAAGCTCTGAGAACGGGAGTCTGCGAACGGAGTCGAAAACAGGAGGTATACACTGACTTGTGGTAAGGTGAGTGAGAGTAACTGACACTCTACCACAGTTTGACTCCATTGGAGGACTCTCTGGGCTCGGGCAGTCCTGCGGGAGCAGGGCGTGGTGGTGACTCCAGCCACATATTCCCCTCTCGTATGGGATTGGTGAAAAGTGCTTGGCCTGCGTGACGCTGCTGGTGGACTCAGTAGGCTGGCCCAACCCAGATCCCAGAGACTGACGGTGGCCCAGAAGGGTGACTCCCGCGTAGGCTGCCTAGTCCACAACTCCCTGGTGCGCTGCCGGTGGGCGGGAACACCTAGCCAGCGCAATTCGATCAGGCTCTGACTGACAGGGAGGGAAGCTGGGCCTCCTTTGTAAGCTTGCTTATATAAGGAACAGAGAATATGGGAAAAGGCAGCAACAAGAAAGGCTCCTCGGCCCCCAATTCGGAGAAACAGGCAATAGCAGACACTGCACCAATAGACATAAAGCACCATATAGAGAGCCTCATAGACCAATTCAGGAATGAATTTATCAACGACCTGAAGCTAGAAGTATGCAGAATAGTTAGAGAAATGCTAAGCACCACCCAGGAAAAAACAGATGGTGGAATGGAAGAACAGAAAAAGAGGGGAGAATTGTTTGATGGAGAAAACAGAGAAAGCATAGAGTACGTGAAGCAGGTTCAAAGGGACTACCAAGATACTAAGAAGTCTATCCAAGACTGGCATAACAGCTTGAAAGAAACTAAGGACAGACTATCTGAACTGGAGGGCAGACTTGTAATATGGGAGAATGAAATGAAAAACTTCTTAAAAATAACAAAGAAACAAACAGCAATAATACAAAGACAAGAAGATGATAAGAGGAGCCATAACTTAAGGATTAAGAACATAAAAGAAGAAGTAGGGACACAAACAAGTGAACTACAAAAGCTACTCACAGAAATAAACCAGGAGAATTTTCCTAATTTAGCAAAAGGTAAAGATACTCAGATGTATGAGGCATACAGGACCCCAGCTACCTACAACCCAAACAGAGCTACACCCAGGCATATAATAATCAAAATTCCAGAAATTCAATACAAGAACAGAATATTAAAAGCTGTCAGAGACAAGAAACAGACCACTTACAAGGGAACACCCATCAGAATTACAGCAGATTTCTCTGCACAAACCAT
Organism: Cavia porcellus; assembly: GCF_034190915.1. Classification (NCBI taxonomy): domain Eukaryota; kingdom Metazoa; phylum Chordata; class Mammalia; order Rodentia; family Caviidae; genus Cavia; species Cavia porcellus. Next base: position 4,339,036 of record NW_026947486.1, on the reverse strand, counting down.
CAAATCACGAAGAGCATGGGGGAAAATAATTCAAGCTTTGAAAGATAATAATCTCCAGCCAAGATTGAGATATCCTGCACAACTGTCCCTGGAAATTGATGGAAAAACAAGGTGCTTCCAGGATAAAGAGGAAATAGGGGAATGTGCAACCACCAACTCAACTCTACAGAAAGTATTGCAGGATATTCTAAAAAAAGAAAAATACAAACAACCCAGAAATAGTGGCGGGGAGGCCACAACAAATGGAGCAGAGAACAAAATGAAGAAGACAAACTGACAGCTACTGACAGAAAAAGAGCTCAACAGAAATGAGACACAGAAGACTGGATGATAGGGACAGCTATTTTGGAGAAAATGACATCTTAATAGGCAATACTGATTTAGTATCATCTTGTTTTGAAGTCTCATCTAGCTTTTGTTCTTCTGTCTCCAATGGTCTAAATAGGTTGTATCTTATTGGATTTTATTATGTACAATAGTATAAGCAATAACCTTTTAAAGACAAGGACATTATACAGAAACCATTGTTCATTTTCTGTTAGTCGATTCTAAATACTCTGTAATGCTGTCATTCTCTTAAAAGGTTTTACATTGTTTTGATATACTTAATGCTACAGTATACGAAGTTGTACCCAAGGACTTCAAGGAAAGAGTCAATATGGTAACTACTTTTGGGTCGGGATTATCTGGTGGTGAAACACTATTCTGCTTAAATGGTTATGTTTTGATCTGCGCTGTTTTACTGCTATGCCCTCTTTTATCTCAATCTCCACTCCATTATTTTTTTATTTTTATCCATTTAATTAAAGGGAAAAAATAGCAGGATATATTATAATAACCCACTTTGACTTTCTATTATCTCAATTGAAAGCCCTGTATTACCCTCACCATCTTGTTTTTGACTGATGTTCCCCTATTCTGTTTTGCTGGATAGTATCAGGTTCGAAAGTTTAGGCATCAGCTGTGAAGATAATGAGATTCATTATAACACCCATTCTCGTTGACTTTTATCTACTTTTGAACACCTACAATGTCTCCAATGGTTTGGTTTTGTCGGTTTTGTTCTTTACTGTTTTGTTCAATTTTATTATAACTGATGATATAGGCAATTCTATTAGAGATAGCGGCAGGCATTATGGTAATCATTGTTGATCACCTTGTATTATGTTTTTACATTATCTATTATGTCCACCCTTTTGACTTGACCGATTTGGGTCTGTTATATCACACTTGGTTTTACTCTCTTCCAAAAAAGCAATAAGAACCGTGAGAGCAATGAAACCCAAAATGTGTAATAGTCATTATACAAAAGAGAGGAAAAGAAAGTGTTCTAAACTATATAACTGCATGTATATTTAAGTGTATAAGATAGAAAATGATATCACAGAGTTTTTTTGGATCATTGAACAGAACTGTTTGCAGTATCATTGTTGGAATGTCCACTCTACAAGCTTTAATTTTGTGACTTGAACAATTATTTCTAAGATGGCAATATATAATCCATTAACTAGTGATTTCCTACTGTTCAATTTTTTCTTCTGTAAATCTGTATAACTTGTAAAAAAAAAACAACACAGTGATATCATTTTCTATCTTATACACTTAAATATACATGCAGTTATATCATTTAGAGCACTTTCTTTTCCCCTCTTTTGTACAATGACTATTACACATTTTGGGTTTTATTGCTCCCACGGTTCTTATTACTTTTTTGGAAGACAGTAAAACCAAATGTGACATAACAGAACAGAGTCTGTCAAATCAAAAGGGTTGACATAATAGATAATGTAAAAACATAATACAAGGTGATCAACAATGGTTACCATAATGCCTCCCACTATTTCAAATAGAATTGCCCATATCATCAGTTATAATAAAATTGAACAAAACAGTAAAGAACAAAACCGACAAAACCAAAACATTGGAGACATTGTAGGTGTTCAAAAGTAGATAAAAGTCAATGAGAATGGGAGTTATAATGAATCTCACTATCTTCACAGTTGTTGCCTAAACTTTCAAACCCAGTACTATCCAGCAAAACAGAATAGGGGGACATCAGTCAAAAACAAGATGGTGAGAGTAATACAGGGTTTTAAATCAAGATAATTGAAAGTCAAAGTGGGTTACTATAATATATCCTGCTATTTTTATTTATTTTTCCCTTAATTAAAAGGATAAAAATAAAAAAGTAAATAATGGAGTGGAGATTGAGATAAAAGAGGGCATAACAGCAAAACAGTGCAGATCAAAACATAACCATTTAAGCAGAATAGTGTTTCACCACAAGATAATCCTGACATAAAAGTGTTACCTTATTGCCTCTTTCCTTGAAATCCTTGAGTACAGCTTCGTATACTGTAGCATTAAATATATCAAAACAATGTAAAACCATTTAAGAGAATGGCAGCATTACAGGGTATTTAGAATCAACTAACAGAAAATGAACAATGGTTTCTGTATAATCTCCTTGTCTTTAAAAGTTTTTGCTTATACTATCATACATAATAAAATCCAATAAGATACAACCTGTTGAGACCAATGGAGACAGAAGAACAAAAGCTTGATGAGACTTCAAAACAAGATGATACTAAATTAGTATTACCTATTAAGACATCATTTTCTCCAAAATAGCTGTTCCTACCATCCAATCTTCTCTGCGTCATTTCTGTTGAGCTCTTTTTCTGTCAGTAGCTGTCAGTTTGTCTTCTTCATTTTGTTCTCTGCTCCATTCGTTGTGGCCTCCCCGCCACTATTTCTGGATTCTTCGTATTTTTCTTTTTTTAGAATGTCCTGCAATACTTTCTGTAGAGTTGAACTGGTGGTTGCAAATTCCCCTATTTCCTCTTTATCCTGGAAGCACCTTGTTTTTCCATCAATTTCCAGGGACAGTTGTGCAGGATATCTCAATCTTGGCTGGAGATTATTATCTTTCAAAGCTTGAATTATTTCCCCCCCACGCTCTTCATGATTTGATGGTTTGTGCAGAGAAATCTGCTGTAATTCTGATGGGTGTTCCCTTGTAAGTGGTCTGTTTCTTGTCTCTGACAGCTTTTAATATTCTGTTCTTGTATTGAATTTCTGGACTTTTGATTATTGTATGCCTGGGTGTTGCTCTGTTTGGGTTGTAGGTGGCTGGGACCCTGTTTGCCTCATACATCTGAGTATCTTTACCTTTTGCTAAATTAGGAAAATTCTCCTGGATTATTTCTGTGAGTAGCTTTTGTAGTTTATTTGTTTGTGTCCCTACTTCTTCTTTTATGTTCTTAATTCTTAAGTTATTGATCCTCTTATCATCTTCTTGTCTTTATATTATTGCTGTTTGTTTCTTTGTTATTTTTAAGAAGTTTTTCTTTTCATTCTCCCATATTACAAATCTGCCCTCCAGTTCAGATAGTCTGTCCTTAGTTTCTTTCAAGCTGTTATGCCAGTTTTTGATAGACTTTTTAGTTTCCTGGTAGTCCCTTTGAACCTGCTTCACGTACTCTATGCTTTCTCTGTTTTCTCCATCAAACAATTCTCCCCTCTTTTTCTGTTCTTCCATTCCACCATCTGTTTTTTCTTGGGTGGTGCTTAGCATTTCTCTAACTATTCTGCTTACTTCTAGCTTCAGGTCATTGATAACTTCATTCCTGAACTGATCTATGAGGCTCTCTAGTTGGCGCTTTATGTCTGTTGGTGCAGTGTTCGCTATTACCTGTTTCTCAGGATTGGGGGCTGAGGAACCTTTCTTGTTGCTGCCTCTTCCCATATTCTTTTTTCCTTATGTATGCAAGCTTATATAGGAGGCCCAGCTTCCCTCCCTGTCAGCCACAGCCTGATCGAATTGTGCTGGTTAGGTGTTCCTGCCCACTGCAGCACACCAGGAAGTTCCAGACCAGGCAGCCTATGCGGGGCCCGCCCCTCCAGGCCACCCTCAGGCTCTGGGATCTGGGTTGGGCTAGCCTACTGGGCCCTTCAGCAATGTCACATAGGCTAGGCACTTCTTACCAATCCTGCTTGAGAGGGGGATATGTGGCTGAAGTTGCCACCACGCCCTGTTCCCGCAAGTCTGCCCAGTCCCAGAACGTCCTCCGCTAGAGTCAAACTGTGGTAGAGTGTCAGTTTCTCTCACTCACCACACCACAAGTCAGTGCACGCCTCCCTGCCCGTCCTGTTTTTGACTCTGTTCGCAGATTCCCATTCTCAGAGCTTCCGTGCGTCTCTCTCCCTGCCGAGCCAATGTAGACGCAGCAGCCACGCAGCGGGAAACCCAAATCGTGGCTTCCAATGGCGCGGGCTCCAGCCTCCACACTGAGGCTTTTCTGTTCCTGTTCTAGCACCAGGACTGCATTCCAAGTTGGTTTCTCTCAGCCCAGTTCGTTCCTGGGTCAACAGAGCATATCTCCACCGGCTTATATCTCCTTACTCCGCACCATTGCTGACTTCTGAGCCGAGTCTTTCAGAGAGCCTCCGTAGCACTGTTATCTGTCCTCCATGTTCTCCCGGAAGTCCCCAAAGCTCCACTTCTTAAGGCATTAAAATTCTGAGGAAAACTTACATTTAAACCACAAAACCAGACTTCAATGCATATGTGCTTTAAAGGAAGTTGAAGAACCACATAGCATTCACTGCTAACCTGCAAGGACTCATATCTGTTCATTAATGCAAATGAGTTCAGGCCATCGAAGAGTCTGCAAAATCATAATTTTTAAAAAAAATTTCTTAAAAATGTAAATTGAATGTCTCCTCATGTACTAAATGTAAAGTCTGATGCAAGGCCCGCTAAAACTCTAGCAAGTTTTATACTCATAAAACATGATGTCGCAGGATAAGCATTTTCATCTCAAAATGAAAGAATATAAAATTAGAAAGAGGAATCCAACAAAAGAAAGACTGATATCTAGCAGTGAGTATTAAATTTATGAACAGTGTCTGGCACACACAAAATCATGATATGATCTGCAAAGGGCTTGGTTATCTCCATCCTATGGCCTTGTGGGCTAAAGCCCACATAGTCATTCTTAAGCTGTCTCTGATCACTTGTGGAAGCTTCCAAAAGCAGGCTTCTCATGATTGGGTCATCTTTAACCTGCTGGGCTTTCTAAACTTTGGTTTTCTCCTCATAGTATCTTATACCACTCAGAAGCTGCTTGAAAGGACTCTGACCTTACCACATAGTACCTTCCCATGCTTTCCTGTGCATCCCTCCATAAATAAATACTTATTATATTTGTGCTGCCTGCAATACCATCATAAGGTAACAGCGTCAAGATCTGATCATGGTTGGAGCTGAATCAGAACTCACTTGAACCATGACCTCGGGGAGCTTGGAATGAGGGCTTGTGCCTTGAGAGTGGAGCATGGGGAAGTGAATACCAGACAATTTCCTAGCCAGCATTATCAATCATCACAGGGAATCATGAATCTCTCATCTCCCAAGAACTTCTGTGAAAAACCACATTTTCACACCTTTGAATCTGCAAGGCTGGATTCTTTGTGTTCCCTGAGATCTTCCCTCCTGTAAAGTTGCAAACTACTTGGCTTCTTTTCAGGAACTTTTATCTTTTTAACAACAAGTCTTTTCTTGGCTGTATCATCAAACAGTACCCTTTGTTGGTCTAACTGAGATGTTTTAAAATCTGCAAACTCTGTATTTGATCCCGCTTCTGACTTGAAATCTGGCTAAAAGAAGGCAACAGTACTGATGCTCTAGCCTGAGTCCTGTGTTGCCTTGCATTTTCTTACTAATATCAGCCTTATTTTAAGTTCCAGTTACTGCTTTCTATGTTTTCTTTATGTAACTTCTACATTTTCAAACTTTTGTGACAAAAAAATTCCAGTCTTCTAAACCACATTGAATGTAACAGTAGTCCTCAGCTTCTTGGTATGCTGTGTGTGTGTGTGCTTGTATGTGTTCATGTGTATTAACTTGCTTTATAATAAAATAAAAATAAATCTTTGAGAAAAAGAACTTAGGAAATGATTTAGTCTCATAGTTTCATTTTTCAGGTGTTCCAGTTAATGAATATCTGGCTTATGTTTCTCTGTTCCTGTTGCAGCACATTCTACCTGGCTTCACACATATAACTGAAAAGTTATGTTCACCTGATAGAAACAAGTTAGCAAAGGGAGATAGAGAGAGGGAGAATGATTGGCAGAGGGAGACAGAGAGAGACAGAGACAAATATGCAAGGGGGAGGAACAGAGGAGAGAAGATAGAGAAGAGAGGAGAGGAGGGGTGCAGAGGAGAGGAAATGACAGAAGAGAGAATAAAAATGAAAATTCATAATCCTAATATTTTCTTCAGTGGGTGCGCCTAAATGTGGAGGCCAAACCTTCCACATTCAGTCCTTTGACTGCGTTTAACATCTAAACTGTAGTAATTTCCATTAGCTTGAGGCAATCTGATGAAAATTTGAAGGCAAGGAAGACTACTTGATCGTTCCTATGCAGCTCAAGCTCCTAAAATCACATAGCAGGTGGGAAATGAAGTGAAGATCTGTAAAGGCCATTTAGCAAAGCCAGTACCATCAGCACCAATTAATTAGACACAGTTTATTTAGTTCATTGTTTTGCTTTTTCCTGTCATCCATTTGCTTTATGACTTATCTCTTTAAACAGTCCTTTTCAACTGTCTTTTCATCTACTCTGTTTATAAAAAAAAGTGTTGGCAACTATTCTTGGTCTTTAGAAGTGTTTAAAATTTTTTTAAAGTATAGAACTTAAATTTCTTTAAAATATGTCATAATTACATTTATTATAATTTCAAACAACAAGAGAATATATATTTCTCAAATTTTTACTTCACATTTCAACTACATCTTGAAAATCAGTTTCATTCATAATTATATATATATATATATGTATATATATATATATATATACATTTAATTTTATTTTAAAGAGAGCAAAAAAGAAAAAAATCAATGAAAACAAACCAGTGTAAGAGATACAGGAATTCAAAATATTACAAAATCAAACATACTTACAATAATGCCTTTTGATGTCTTCAAGATAGCTTCATATTACTTTGGACATATTAAAAAACAAACAGAACACAAGAGAATAGAAACAATGAAACGATGCAATAAAGGTTTCAAAACAAGCCAACAGTAAATCCGAAATTCCTACCATAGTGTATCTACCTATCTTTGAAATAGCTGTTTCAACCATCAGATTTCACATATACTAAGCAAATGAGAATAAAACCAAAAACAACAGAACAATAGCAAAGCTACAGAATTTCAAAAAATGATCATAGGGAGTCAACAATGGCTGCTACCCTAAGAAGGAGATCTTCCACTCAGTACCACACTGCTAACTGCCGTCCTCTGTGATCAAACCACTGCCCCTAGGCCAGCAATATCAGTGAAACACCAAAACAACATAGGTATCTAATTGCATTTCACATTGAAAGCTATCATCACAACTTGTGTTTCTTAGGATAATCTGATAGCTTATGTGTGAGGAGATGGATTCGTACTTCTTGTTTGGCATCCCATGCACAGGAAGGGGCTTAGGTATGGCTTTTCCCAGTCTTCCAGAATCCTATGCATGGTACTGGTTCCCAGATTGGGCTTATTTCCTGGAGTGGCCTTATTTTGTCTTCCCCTAACCCAAGAATGGCACTGACACGGGAGAGGCTTGGGTCTGGCTCTACGCAATCTAGTGACATACAGCATGTGGCACTGGTTCACAGACTGGGCTTGCTTCCTTCTGTGGACTTTTTCTCTCTAATGACAGTCTGTGAATGGGGTTGACTCATGGTACAGAGGCTTTGCTGTGGTTGTACCCCATCATTTATCTTATACTTGATTATTTGATACATGTTTACTTTCAATTTTCTCTCCTTTTTTAATTTTTTTTCATCTTTTTTTGAAATGAGTTTTCACTACTTTGTTCCAGTATCCTTGAACATATGAGACAATCTTTCTAATTCCCCTATCTGGAATAACAGGTATGCACCATTCACCAGTCTATATTTGGCTTTTGAACTTCTATGCATTACCAGAGTAAAAACTTGCGGATGTAGACACTTATTTTGTGACCTGAATTTTTTTAAAAACCAATCCTGATTTGAAAAATATGGCTGGCCAATTTAATTATGCCCCAGAAATTATCCACCTAAGTTCATGGATACTTGAAATAAATGTGTAAATACTTTCTTTCTAAACGTAGTGAAGGATTCTTTTTTATTTTTAAAATCAACTTATAAGTTTGACTTACAAGGGAGGCAGAGGAAAATATTTTCCATTCCTGGTTTAGGCAAGTGTATTTTCTATTCAATGCTAAATCAATTCTTGTGATTTAAATCCATGGACAATTTTTATGAATATGGACAGTATTAAATAGAAAAGTGCTCCAGAAATGCAAACTCAGTATCATCACTAACATTATTTTCTGTATCAATTTCTTAAAGTTCAGCATATTATATCAAGTTATAAAACATGCATAGGGGGTAAAGTAGCCTTTTAATGTATCAGTGAGTTAGCATATTTTTGAAATAGAAAGTATTTGTGTGGTCAAAACTGAAATAATGTATCAAAGCCCTAAAATTCCTGTGATTTAAGAACAATGCTTAAAATATTTCTTGATTTTATTACATATTCTGCATAACATCAATTTCAGGTAACAAAAGTAGATTGGATGTAACCAGTATTTAACATTCTTTCCATTCTAATAATTTCCAGTCTTTCAAATCTTTACTACATCATTAATTATCAAGAAATTTCATTTATGACTTCTGTGGTAGTTGGATTCTAAGATGACCATAAACGATTTTGTAAGATCATTTTATTATTTGACAGAGCTATGTATATGAGGCAGTGTCACTCCATCTTCACATTCTGATGCACATCACAGTGTATATTTTAAAATGGAAAACACTCAGCTGATTGATGTAATCAGCTATGCCTGCATAACAAGAGAAGGTTTCCAGTCTAGATAAGATAGCTTAGATATGTCTTTTTCTCTCATTCTCTGTAAGTACAACTAGGATAAATGAAGTTGAAATTAAAGTAAATTCAACACTTTCAAAAATGTTGAACAGCATAACAGCAAGCCATAAGACACTCAGTTGTTACACAACACAAAAGTTTTACTTGGACTCTACATTTTCTAACTCCCAACTCAGGACAGAAAGTTTCTTAGGTTGGAAGCTCTTGCACTAGTTAAAATGGAAATCCTACTAGAAACGCAATGAGAGACCAGTAGAATTTGAAAAAGCAACAGTGAAACAGTCCTGTTTATAATATGTGACCAGGAAAAATACTCACCTTTCACAGTGGACCTGAGACATTCTTCTTCAATGCATATGTATTTGGTATTCCAGGGTACAATACTAACAAATGTGATTCAAGTGCAAAAAAAAATCTGAAACATACTTTTTTTTTTAATCCTATGGGCCTGGGATTCTTTTTCCCTACTGAAAGAAATTGGACTTATTGTTAATACTAGAAAGAGGGAACCTGAAACAGAAAGCATTTTAAGACAGTATATGCCAGAGTTTCCTAATATGAAATGGTTCAAAATACCAGCAAAACCACTCACACATCATAACACATCATATGAAGAACTGAACTCATCAAAATTTCAGTGAGAAATTGCAACCTAGTGACTACAACCTCAAGAAAAATTAGAATATAGTATTATCTGAAAAAGTTTTAACATCCCCAGTACAAAAAATAATTCAAAGAATTAAACATTCACTTATGGAAGTAAAAAATGAAAAATCCCAATAAATAAATACAAGTAATAAAAATACCAGATGTTATATATGATATTTAAGTCATAAAATTCACAGAATGGCATGAGTATTAGAGTGGGGATGACACAGGTCAGAATCAATGAATTTGAAAATAGATCAATAAAATTTACTTACAACAAAGAAAAGCAATAAAGTGAAAATAAATTAACATAACCTCATGCATCTGAGGCACAGTAAGAAAACCACACTTTTCCCTTAAATGTTAAATCTAAAAAAGGGGGAGCAGCATGAATGTAGAAGGGAGATTATTTAGAACATAGCAGTCTAGTAAAGGGAGTGGGAAAAGGTGAACTAGCTAATGAGCAGTAGAAATGATCCATGCATGTTAAATGTATGCACAAATATGCCCACATGAAGTGTTTTATTTTTATAAATTCTATGTGTTAGTAAAACTGTAGAAGGCAAAATTTGTAGACAATACTCTAAAGGTTGAAGAAAGATAATTGGGGTAGAAGGATATAAGTAATTAATAGCTGAAACCCACTAAAATGTATCAACATGTGAGAGAAAACTGATTCAAGTTGAGCAGCGTTTCTGACAGGATCAAATAGAATGAGAGGTGCATTGGAGACAGGACAGTATCACTGAATAATAGAGGTAATCTGAGAGAGGACAGGCAATCATATCCAGAAAAGTTAGATTAATATGAAAAAATGCATCTTCTAGATTGAACCAAACACTTGGGTAGTTGAGAATGGGAAGCAAGGTAGAAATTCTTGCTTCTGTTTCAAATATTGGGATGACATCAGGATACAGACTTATTTTGCAAACTTTATGCTTAAAGAAAACTCAAATTTTATATGTGTCCCCAGTGTACTGGAATTTAATCTATTCTAGCCTAGACCTATCTCACTTAATATGTCTGAATAGTATTTCTTGTCCATTAAGTTACAATATAACCCAAGAATTTTCCAAAATAACATTATATGCATTATGTGTTTAATACAGGATTTAAAGTGAAAGAATTCAGTTTGTTTATTGACTTACTTATGTGTTTATAATTTAAAGATAGTAAAGTACAGCAAAATAAGACAGAACAAACCCAATAAAGGTGATGGAGCAAAATTGGCAAAGAAGTTAGAGTAGCATACTGGAATAACAATCATAGGTACCATAGTATATCTCATCGTCTTCAAAACAGTTTCCCATACAGTCAGGTATAGCAAAATCAAAGCAAAAAAAATATCAAACCAATTGAAACAGATTATTGAATAGAGCATAAAAACTAATCAGGACAAAGCAAAATATTGAAAAAGATACTGGCCTTCAAAACCAGATGGAAGAAATTCCCCATACTTGCAATATTGAACACTGTCATCCTCCCAAGTGATCCTCAGACCCTGGGCCCTAGGTTAGCTTAATCAACCAAACAATAAGCATTTAGTTTCATTCTTTACCTTAATTGCTATCCATCCAGCAGACCTGGATGCCATGCAGTTTATAATCAAGGAGCGGGTGTTGGTGGCGGTGAGTGGCACAGGATGGTTGATTCTCGGCCCATGCACCTGTAAGCTCATGGGAGACTCTGACTAATTCTCTCCCTGGCATGCCCATGGCTCATGCCGCTTACCAGAGAGGCTGGATCATTGATTTCTTGGTTTCCCTATTTTTAGCACAGAATTCAGTTTTTAGCACAAACGAACATGTTGAGTTCTAAAGAAGGTAAATGAATGAACATACAGTGACATGATCTGATGGAGCAAAATTGGTAAACTAAATGCTCTGATAGAAATTCAAACAATGGATATGTTGGAATCATTTACAAGATGTAATTCATAGAAGTAGAATTCATTGCTCCTTAAAACCAGATTGCATCTGAACTGTGATTCTTGCACTTGGAATTAACCATTGACATACTGTAACTAATTTTACTACAAATCAAGTAAACAGTATATATTATAGCAGTGATGGATGAAAGACCATAGGAAATTCATGGATCAGGTTGTGGTATATTTTAACTGAATCAACATGTTCCACAGAATAAAGAGAACACTTAAATACATTAGTAAAACTGCCAAATATATTAGTAAGGATAGAGATATAACAAAGGAACTTTTTTATTTTGCTGAAGAGTTGGACTAGAGAGCTAAGGTCTCACCTCAGCAGCAGATTAGATGTCTACGTATGTCACCCTAGGTTTCATCCCTAGCTCTCTCTCCCTCTCTCTCTCTCTCTCTCTCTCTCTCTCTCTCTCTCTCTCACACACACACACACACACACACACACACACACACACAACCTATTCTTGCAAACACACAGAAACAGAGAGAGGGAGAGAGAGCTCACACACACAGACACAGAGAGAGACAGACACCCAGAGACAAAGAGAAAACAGAAATGTAGTGACAGATGAATTATTTCTAAGCAATTCAAATTTTCAATGTTATTTTAATGCTAGTAGTAACGACAGTAATTACCTGACTTTTAGAATCATCAGTGTGACATTGCCACAATTTTAACTGTTCAAAATATGTAAAATTAATTAAATGAAAAATTATAAGTTAATGAAATTGATTTATAAGACTTTATGTAGTTATGTATACAGATTAAAGGAATTTAGAAGGAGTAGAATGAAGCTTGTGAACTGCTTCAGGTGATTTAAAGACAATAACAAGTTAACAGTTTAGGTGACTGAGGGGGTGGTGCGAAGCTCCACAGATAAAAGAAATACAGTATATCCATTTTGTTATAGCCCAAAGAGTAAAATAATTCATGTGAGATCTTTGAAATTTGAAATGTCTGAGTAATAATATTTTATTGGTGGTATGTATCTAGCTAGAATGAAATATCAAGTAAGACTCTAAAATCAAAGCAAAGATCCTAAACTGAAATTAAAGAAATATTAAATATTTCCTGTAAAAAACTCATTCAGTGGCAAAAAGAGGGAGATGAACAGAGCTCCTTGTAACAAGTAAGACAAAGAAAAAGGAGAGATCAAAGATAAACAAGACAGTGAATAAAAAAGAAAGTATAAAGAGGTATAGAAATCCATGCATTCAAATAAGTCAGGGACATACAATACTTCTTGCAGATAATGATAAGAATGTATTTATAGCAATTTCACTAATGTAAAAATACTTAAATCCAAATATAAATATCAAAATTTCACATTTTAAAAGACTTTTTAAGAAAATAAAAGCCCAGGGGCAGATACGACTAATAAATATACTCTTGCAAATGATAATATTATTAAGCTAGTAAGTCTGCCTATTGTTACACCTTATAGGTCTGGGGTCTAGTGGTTTACACACAGAAAATCACTATGCTTGTCTCTCTCTCTCTCCAATGTAGAAACAGGAAGAGCTTTCAGATGAGGCCAGTGCAAAAGCAAGAACTTTCATACAGGCATTGCAAAAGTGTCACAGAGTGATTCAGGGGAGGGTGGAAATACACGCACAAGGTGAGAAAAGCCTGGCTGTGGCTAGCAGTTTGGTTCTTACATCATTAGAGTGTCAAACTCACTCTTTCTTAGAGGGTCATTATTGATTGGTTATTAGGTTGCTTAATATGGGCCAGGTTATGTTGTTCAATAGAAGATTTTGGCACGGAAATTTTTCTTTTAGGGAGAAAAAGACTCCCTAAAATTCAAGTGGGTCTTAGGAGAACAGTGCTACTACAGAGAAGTAAGTGTCCAAACCGCAGGCTGAAAGCTCCTATAGGTACACAGAGGCAGATGCCAAATCCACAAACTGTCAGCTCTGTTCCATATTGGTTCCGGAGATGCAGAAATTCCTTTCATTTCACTTTTTAAAGGGATCCTATCTTCCTAATCTAATCTCTTCTAAAGACCCTGACTGTTTCTAGATTTCACGTGTACTGTTGGAATCAGATTGACTCCCTCTCTGGCTACTTCTTGCTGAGTGGACGGAATCTCCTGCTGCAGTCTAAGGTACTAATCAAGAGTGTGATTTAGTGAGCTACAGTTGGCGGAATGAGGCACTACATAGTTGGCCCCATCTGCAAGTCCAACTTCATCTTGGTTGGATTAATGTGGTCTGAAATTCAGTGAAACATATTATTATACCAGTGCCAAAACTGCAGAGCAATAATATAGCACTCAGTGATCGTAGAAGAGTGAAAATTCAGATGGATACAAATCTGACTGTATCCATGTACTTTTGGCGGCCACATTTTTATGTGGAGGAAAATGCGGGATGCAAGAAAGTCTACAATCACTTGGATGTGGAGCCATTTAGCTTTTGCCATGATGTCTAGTGCACAGGATTTGATCTGTAATATAGGGATAATATAAGTGCAGCACATCATTCATAATGGCACAGAAACCTCTTTGGTGAGAAAGTATCCAAATTATAACTGTCAGTGGCTTAAGACCATGCAAATGAGTGAGTCAAGTTAGAATATTTTGATTCATTGATTGAGATACTGTGGCAGTAGCTACTGTGATAATTTTTATCTATGCAGAGTTGATGACCACTGTGTATGTTAATTCAACTAGGGCAGCAATCATGGCAGCTATTTTGAATGCATTACTCTCTGCTAATGCTCTATTCATTTGGTGCTGGTACTATTCTCCTTTCTATTAAATTGCTTGTAGGTTTCTTTTACAGAGTGTTTGTTGAGAGCCTTTCACTTGATTCCCGCTGGGTTAGACTGCTGCATCCTCTGTAGGATCAAAGCTCCAGAAAGTAAAATTTGCAGGCTTTTTCTTCTGACATATATTAAAGGAATACTCTCTAGGGGCACACAGGGGCTGGATGTGTTTGCTTTGTTAACTCATGTGTCTATAATTGCAGTCTTTTCATTTAGCACTAAAACTGCTGCTTGCCCATCTTGTTTCTTGATTAAAATGGAGCGAGTTTTGAAAACATGACTCCAAGACATTGGTGGTCAGTGAGTCACAAAAGTCAGTGTCTATGGGGGATTTAGTTCAGTGGCATGAATGCCTGTCTGGCAAGAGCACAGTCATGAGTTTGATCCACAGTAACAAAGGTAAAATTAAATAAAGTCAGTTTCCATGATAAGAGTCATCACAGGAAGCATTGCTCCTGAGACATTTTGAAGTTGATTGGTGCATTTAATTGGAATTCATTGCCATTATATAGAGTGCACAGTTCTCGATGTGCTGGATAACAAATGTAATAAATCAGGGAAAACTAAGAGCAAATTTCCTCAGCCATCCCTCACTGTAGAGGTCTCATCAGGGCCACCATAAAAGTGAGAGCCTTGGGGCTGGGGATTTAGCTCAGCAGCATAAGCACCTGCCCTGCAAGCAGGCAGTCGTGAGTTTGATTCCTGGTACCAATAAAAATAAAAAAGACAAATAAAAGTGGGAGCCTCCTATCATGGGGACAGCATTACTAGTGGCCCCTGAGTTGCTGCATTGCCAGGCACCCACTGGAGTACCTTCCACAGGTAGGTTTTGACATTTTCTCCCTTTAATTCCCCTGGGGAAGGAAAAAAATTAAGACCTAATTCCAGGTTGAGGAAATTCAAGAAAATATGGGTGAGAAATACTACTTCTGTATTTTGATCTGACTGGATTTGTGAGATTAAATTCTGAGAGGAAAAGATGCGTCCTCAAAAAGGATAGCCAACAATGAGTGTTTACTGTGGCCAGTGCCTAGGTTTGCCTTATTGAAGAATTGTTACTCCAGCCAGCCAAATTAAACAATTGTTGCTCCCTGGTAAATGGATTCCTTCAAGTGGGATATGGACGGGAATGTTTCTCAGGACAATGAAAGCATTCCAGCCATATGAGAATTGACAATAAGACTGAAACACTGTTAAAGGAGAAATAATCCATAAAAGTTGACACAGCAACCAGTGGCTTAATCCTTCCTAGTGAATGGGAATTTACAACTTGTTGTAGTCAGGATTATGAGGAATAAAATTATAATCAGGACATGGAACTTAAAATATCATTTTATTATGGTCACCCAGAGTTAACAAAAAGTGCAAGAAATCTATGCACAACTCCAAAGTCATAGAATAGCCAACCAAGGCACAGAATCCCACAGTAATGTCCTGCATGAGTTAAGTTGAAGACCCAGAGCTCATGACAATGCCTCCTACAAGTCCAACTGGAGGTCTAGAGCCATAAGAAGGACTCATGGAAGTCTCTTTTAAGGATCTGTGCTGGGATGTCCCAAAGATCCCAGGTGGAAGATATAAAGTCTATGCCAGAATAGCTAAGGAGCTGTGCTGATAGGTTGAGGGTTCTTGGCTGGAGCTGAGAAGTCACACTCAAAGACCAGAGATATTCTGAAATGATCACAGCAACATGGAGGCCCCAAGCTCCTCCAAAGGTAAGCAGAGTCCAGTACATGCTAGGAAGCGAGCTTGAGGAGTTCATCCCGGATTTTAAGCAGCACACTTCTTCCCCTCTGGAACCAGGAAGCAACGCACAATATAAGGACCAGAGCTTCTCCAGTAGAATCAAGGGCTCAAACAGAAACATGCAGGAGAATCCACAATGTCTCAACAGCTTAACATCTCTTCTTCTCCACGTCTCTCTTTATGCTGGAACTTTTTTCAGGTGGAACATCTACACTCAACACCGTGGTTATTTAATTCCACTGGTGTCAAGTTGACACCTGTTTTTAACCTATAACACAGCTCAAAGACAGAAAATCACTGAGGTCACTTTTCTAATTGTCTTTTGAAAAGAAGTCTGAGGTCAAGCAAGCAAGCCCAGTCTGGGAACCAGTGCCATTTGTGGACCACCAACAGACTATAATAGACAAGCCCAGTCTCTCTGCATGAGTCCCTGCCATTCCTGGACTGGGAGTAGGGAGAACAAAGCCACACTAGCAAGCAAGACCAGTCTGGGAACCAGTGCCATGTACTGACCACCAACAAACTGAAACAGATGGATTCCAGGCCATACTGATGTTCAGGCTGGTAAACAAGAAGTATCATCCCACACCAGCTTTCCCCTATGCCTTGCTAAAAGTGATCATCTTATCCAAAGAAACACATTTTCTTTTTTTGTTTCTATGACATTTAAATTCCTGAATATATTGTTCATCCATTATATTTAATGTAGTTAAGTATAATCTAATTCCTGAATGTATCAGTAATCCATCAAACAATTTTTATGACTAAAACTACAAGTAACTTAGAATCTAATTGAAAGCAATAGAGTATGATGTGGTATTTTGAAATATGATTATCAAATAAGGTAATATTCTAAATATGTCATTAAAAAAGTTGTCTACAGTCTGTTAAACTGCTGTTAATTTTTTCCTTGGCACAGTAGAATAGCAAGAACAGAAAGTGGAAAAATGCAAAACAGGCTCTCATTGCAGGCATGGGAGAGCTCAGAAGAGTGCAAAATCCCTCTGAAGCAGATAAAGAAGTGGTGAGCTTTTATTTGGTTTGACAAGAGCTAGAGTTTGGAGGGACAAGCAGAATGACACATTGAGAGCTGTTTGGGGGAATGTTGATGAGCACGTGAAAAATGGAGAGTTCAATATTTAGATTTATAAGAAAAATGCAGAAGTCAGTATTGGAAGGACTTGCTGCCCACTGCCATGTTGAGCAGGCTCCATGCTGAGCCTGCATCAGGCTGAGCCTGACCACGTTTCTCATAGCTGTGTCAAGCAGTGAGTGAATGTGATGATATTAGGTATACTTTTCAAGCAACATGTGTGATTCCTTAATTTGCAAACTCGTGTAGGTGTTGGAATAGTTTTACATTTTGTTTCTGTAATTCTTCCTGTGTATTCTGCTACATAAATGCATCATTTACCAACTGTAAAATGCAAATTTTTTAATGCTTGTGTGAATTCCATTGACAAATTTGTTGACTATATATGCTATTTGTGTGAGAAAATCACTTGACTCAAACATCATTTATTTTTCTCTTGGGCAGTTTTTGCTTGTTTTTTGCTACCTTAAATTTAAGGGTATTTCTGATATTATTATAAAAAATACATTAACCCATTTTGAATCATGAAAATACTACTATTAGATACAGAATGATTCAGTGTGTCTGAGAATCACTGTAACTTTCACTCTTTCTGCTTTGATCTTGAATCTTTCTACATTACACTTCCTTTCATTTTTGTATGTGAAAGAATTGTCCATTATTGAGGGACACTTTAAATGACATGTTTGCTTTGGCTAATACCATCACAGTCTCAGGAACAAAAGGAAGAATTTCAGTCATCTGCTTATGCATCATAGGTTGAAATATCTTGCACAGCACTTATTGCATTAAAATTTACATGAGTTGTGTTACAAATACTCTTTTAGCATACTATTTCACAAGCATTCTGTGGACAGGTTTTCTTAAAATTTTTAGTACATTACTGCAATTAAATATGCCTAGATTAAATACCCAGATTCTGCTATAGATGATATCAAATATTTTTCCATGTAACCAAATGTGTTATCTCCATGTATTATTGATGTAAGAAAAACGTAAATTCTTACCTGTTTACCAGATATCAAATATTCTAAGTTCATGGTCTCACAATATCATATGAAGTTGCAAAGCAAAGGAAGGATTTTTGAGAGTTTTATTGTTTTTTATGTCCTTTTTTTTTCTTCTCTCTTTAAATTAAAAAAAAAAAAAAAACCAAACAAACAAACAAGAGGAGCCACAAGGGGGCGGCCATTGACCATGAGATCCATCCCAAGATGGTGGCACCCTGTCACATGGCGGAGGGTCACAACATGGTGACCATTTCCGGCACAAGCTGGAACAGTCATGCAGCTTGCTGGAAGGAAACAGCAACTGAGACCTAGTATGGAGGTAAGAATGCTGTAGGGGATAGAGAGTTCTTAGGAGAATAAGAGGTCAGAGACTGAGAGCAAGCACTAACAGAGGATTGGAGCCACTGGGAGAATTATGGGCTCCAGGAGAGGGAGGGGAAAACGATCGCACATCGGGAGATAACTGCAACACAGAGGGATTAGAGCTGCTGGGAGCATTAGGGGTTGAGGGAGGGGGAGATGTTTGCATGGTGGGAGGTAACGACGAGGAACGATTTTGGGGGTAGGCAGGTGGTGGCCAGTAAAAAACCAGGGGTACTTCATTCAGCAGATTATGAGGCCAGGAGGGGAGTTTGTGGCGCAGCAGAGCTGGCTAAAAGTACCTGGGTGGGGATACAAAATTTAATGAGAGAAGGGCATGTTCTCAGAACAAGGAAAGCCTGTACATAAGGGATCTCTGCTAACTTGTCACCAGACTGACAGAAATTGTAGAGGTTTTTGAGAATACAGGGGTCAAACGTCCCCTCTCTGGGTCAAGGGTTGCCAATAAGTGGGTAGGTCGGCCAAACCTCCTGGCAGTAAAAAGTTAATCATTTAGTTTTTATGGTGCTTTTAATCTTAAGAGTATGAAGATAGGAAATTAGGCATTGTAGAGGCATCTTTTGGGAATTAGAAAAACTGATTCCCATGACTAATTCAGACAAGAAACGAGCTGAGGCCCGGAGGGTGAGCTGTCACTCTTCCCTTGGCACCAAATGTTGGTTAGGGTCCAAAAACTCATATATTCCAGTCTCCACTGAGAGATTTATGAGTGGAGTCCATGTGGGGTCAGTAACAGTTCTTCCCTTGAGAGCGTGAAGCTCTGAGGTATGTGAGGGTCTTGCAGTGTTGACAGTCCAGAAAACTGTGCCTTGAGCTATCTGAACCAAAAGGAGGTGAGAGATTTTCGAGTGTGGACTCAGGTTGCCCAGAAAGACCCTGCCCTGAGCTGTCTTAAGGATGGGAGAGCATGACAAACCCATGCAAAGGGGGAGAAAACTCACCTGGGGCCAAGCCCAGTGCCAATAATACTCTGGAGTTTGCTCACCTGAGATTAATCAGGCTGGTGCTGTGTGTGAGTGGTTGGCAACAAGTCAAGCAGCTCCCGGAAGAGGAAAAGCAGAGAAATAATCCAGGATGAATTGGCTGGGGACTCAACTGGGAATGTGTGCCAGGAGTCAATCACCAGCCAATTGAGTCATGGCACCAAATGATAAGATTATATCCAAAAGATGAGAAGTAAAAAACAAAAGAGGCCTTTATTCTGAGAACACAAAGAAAGAAAACCAAAACCCATGACAGCTGGACTCCAGATTTCTCTCTGGCTGACACATGGCATGGGGGTATGTAAATAGCCCCGGTTTGGGGTGGAACCTGAAGGGGCATCAAGGACGCATGGGTAGCCCACTGGTCTTGATTTGGCACTGTAGGTAAATTCCTAGGGGGCAGGGAAGATGGAGTCACAGGTAAATTCCTAAGGGTGGGGGACATAGGAGGACCTTGGTTTTACCTCTAAGGCTTCACCGGCTACAGTGTCCTGTCTGGGCCAAAACTCTTTCAAGATTGTCTTGTTTTCTTGTTTTCTCTTTTTTGAAACAGCCTATTGCTCTGTAGTTCAGGCTGGTCTTGAGATAACTTCATAGCCCAGGCTGGACTGGAACTAACAAGGATCATTCCACCTCAGCCTCCCGGTTGCTGGGATTACAGGCATGAGCCACAATGCCCAGCATTTGCACAGATATTCTTACAAAATTTGTGAAGTCACACTACTTCTCTATATGTAGTTTCTGTGCCTCAGGATTTAGGCATATGCCCCTCTTTTGTTTTGGCTTCCCTTGCCCAAGGTCTCCATTTCTCTTGGGTTAAGCTCCAAGGCCTGAAGCAAGGGTGTGGCTGCCCTTCCTAGTGTTTGTCACACGATGATTACAGCCCAGGAGAACAAGGTCCAAGGACACTTGGTCGTGTGAATGGGATGAGGAATGAGTACAGATTCATGGGTTAATCAGGACATGCCATGGAGTTGAGTGGCTATGGTAGAAACAAAATATCAGGCCATGGGCTGAAGCCTGAGGCTTCTGTACCTACACTCTTGAATAGTGTTACCACTTGCCTGGTAGGAAATTGTGTGCTCCTAATTGGACTATCATGTTTTTTATTTTTTTTTTGTTTCATTTTCTCACATAGGAGGAACATTACCATAGTTTTAAGAGGCAGGAGGGTCTTACCTATGAGATATTTGACAAAAGGGATAGGTTAGAAGCCAAGAATTACTCAAGAGCCCATGGAGTTTGAAAAAAAGTGACATGAAGTTGAGAATTTTAATGTCTGTCTCTCTTTACGAAAGTTTTTCTCTAATATTTGGTATGAATTACTGTTACATTGAGAGGTAAACCTGCACATGAAATAAAGTTAATCTGTCCTTTCCTCATTTTGCTTGAAACCACATACTGTGCCAGTTATATTGCCTTCCCCAGCAGAACACTGAGAAGGGGACAGCAACAGTTTCACACTGTTGGAATTTACGAGGAAACACATGAAGTAACACTGTGAAATTTCAAGGAAAATGTGCTGTCCCTTAACAATGGCAAGTTTAGGCAAACTTTTAGTTACTCTCAATCTTAGAATGTCTGAAAATGAGGAAAAGACAATGTGCCTGTCCACAGTGGGATAGGGCATCCTCTGAAGCACAGGTTTGTGGAAATAGGAATTACAAGGGAAGAATGAACTCCCAAATTGGAGTTGAAGTTTTCTTTGTCCAGCCCTAGAAAGCTATTGGCTACAGCCCCAAGAGTCAGGCTGGGTGACCAAGGGGGAGACAGAGATCAAAAGGGGAAAAGCTTTTTAGGGAAATAGATACTTGGCCAGGTGCCCAGAATATTGGCAAACTGTGTTTGGTGTCAAGTTACTCAAAACTTGCCTTCACAAGAAAGCAAATTCCAGCAGGACCATTGACTAGAAAGCAGACATATTTCAAAGGAGTGGTAAAAAGCTGTTGAGGTCCACACTGAGTTCGGTGAAAAGTGGCAGTGTCTGTTAGCCTTTCAGGTTTTAATAGGAGAAAATCTAAAATTATGTATTACTTCTTTGATGGATTGCTTTAGGGATCTAGGCGAAGTCTAAAACAATGTGAGTGTTGTCTGATTCACAAAGTTAAAAATAAAAAATAAAAAATTTGAAAAACCACACAACCAATCAAATCCAAAATGTTAAATCCAAAGAGTTTTACTGGTTTTCAAACCACTTATGGAATTAAAATCTATTGAAGAGTTTTATTCTGCGATCTGCCTTACTCAGACCCTGTATATCAAGAACTGTGAATGCAATATTCAAAATGATCTGTGAAGTGACCTTTTATTGGTGAATCTATGAAATAATAGACATGCTATATGCTTGATACCTGATACATTCTCCATGTCTGCTCTCAAATGAAGTGGATGCCCATGATTTAGGCTGTTTTTTTGGGGGGGCTAGTGTGTCTTCCACTAGAGTTACTGGACGATCTTCTGTCCAGTGTTCTACTGCTCAAGGTA
This sequence comes from Cavia porcellus, assembly GCF_034190915.1. Taxonomy (NCBI): domain Eukaryota; kingdom Metazoa; phylum Chordata; class Mammalia; order Rodentia; family Caviidae; genus Cavia; species Cavia porcellus. The sequence goes on along the minus strand of NW_026947486.1, from coordinate 4,317,043 downwards.
GGAGACCACACATGTGACCACCAACATGAGAACATTCCTTCAACAGCCTGATTAAATCATCATCAGAATTTAATTTCCTTTTCATCCTTAATATGTTCTTTCCTTGGTCTTTGTTTCTTGAAATATAGTGAGCTCTGTTCTGAGTCCTGATCTCCAACCTACCACGTATTTCCACGCATGTTCATTTGGGAAACATGTCAAGAACTTGCTCTGTGCTTGTTTCATTGTTTTAGGATATCTGCTCTTGAAATTCACCTTCAACCACAGTCTCTGACTTCCAAAACCATGTTATTGCAGAGGATATTTGCTGAGAAATTTCAAAGAAAGTTCTTATACTGAGGTGAAGGAGGTCAACAAGCCTTCACCAAATAACGTAGGGAACAGGACTCAGCAAAATTACAGAAATGTCAAGGGAAGAAAGGATGCTCAAGGCAAGATCATTGTGGAGATCATCTGCAAGTTCCTGGGATATTTCATTGCCCATTGATATTTTATCCATGTGTAGATTTGCAGGCATTTCCATCCACAAACTCTGAGCAATGAAGCCTTCAGAGAAAATACCCTTGGATACCAGGCCTCTGAAAATTCAACCTTTTCAAATCTTGCCCTGCAAGATCCTCTGTGCCACTGTGGTCTCCATGGCAACATCCAGCATTGTGACTCAGGTCTCCTACTGCAAACATATATCATAGAACCTGAGGTCTACCTCACAATGCTGCTCAGCCAATCATAGCCCTGTGTGGTTGCCTGGCACCTCCTGGTTTCTGTGAACTGTTTTAGCCCAACTCTGCAGCTTTCCACCTCATACAACCACAGCTATTCCAATAATGCAGTTTTTTCCTTATCCTCTCTGGGTTGGGTCAGAATTTTCTTTCCAGTTGTAGTGATCAAGAAAACTGGGCATACTTTGTGAAGTGGAAGTAATTAGAGAACCTCTTGCTCTGTCCCGTGGTCCAAGGGGTCCATGATTGACTACCCAGTCTATTATTTTTTACAAATTGATAGAGTCAAATATTTTAGGGCTAAGAAAGATAATGCCACAATGTGGTGGGTTCTGCCTGGTTTCTGAGGGCTTGGAAAATAAACCTGCAAACCCTACATGCAGTCTCTCCTGGATTACTGCCACCATGGTGATATCAGTTGTCACTGAATGTTATGACTTAACTCTAACCAATGCACCTACTCTTGTTCTGTATGCACTGATAGTGTTAAGATTGTAATCCTTGTAAAAACTTAAGTTTCATCTTTTTGTAACTTTCTACGCCTTTTAACATATTAGTGCTAATGAGCTGTCCCGAGATAATTAACTGCCTACCCTTTCTACATGTTATTGCTAATGAGCTGTCTCGAAATAATTAATTTTCTACTTTCTTCTCCAAATGTTATTGCAGATGTGCTATTCTGAGATAATGTTTATCCACAGAATGGGAGTAACTTTTAAGGCGCCAAAAGCTCCAGATGTTATCAGAACTAAGTGGGCAATTTTACAGTTTCCAGACCTAAGTCAGCAGCTTAACAGTTCTGCGGGTTTGTGTGTGTGTGTGTGTGTGTGTGTGTGTGTGTGTGTGTGTGTGTCACTTGCTTTTAAAATCTTCAGTCTCTTTGGCCCGCAGTCTCTGGGTAGATCCTTAAGGGGGCTGCTTCGCCATGCCTGAAATAAATTTGGAGCTTTTGCTCCAAATTTCTTGATTCCTTGCTTCCTTGGATTTTGTTCCAGGGTCTAAGCTATCTCATTTGTGGGCTCACCCAGGGTGGAAGCAAGACCCTCGACTCAATTCTGAACACCTAAAAGTGAGTACTCTGCAGGGTTTATTTGGGCAGCAGTCAGTTTGTAATTTTGGAGGGGATGCCTTCAATTTCACAAGCGAAGACCTCTCGAGGACAGAGTCAATTGGTTTTTTGGGACGAATTTCCATCCATTTGTGACTTTGCCCTGGTGGGGAACCCGTCTGTGGGTTAATTTGTTAGTCCCTCCAGATCCCAAAATTTGATCTATTTTTGAACAAAGGCCAGTTTTGCTGCAGCTTGTCTTGTCTTGTATGTCTGATTGTATGTCTGTTTGGTCTAACTGTCCCCCTTTTGGTTACCCAACCTTAACAGAGCATTCACTCCTAGGAACCCCCTCTATGAGACCAAAATTGGTGAAAGCGATTCTGACAATTATTCTCATCTCATTGTTATTTGGCCTCTTCCTTCTAATCTTATCTCTGTCTCTTAGATCCCCCCACAAGAGAAGAGAGTCGACATCTTTGCTGGCCATGGGGCAAACTGAATCTAAATTCAGCATGCCCCTCAGCCTTGTGTTTGATCACTTTAAAGAATTCAAGTGGCGAGCAGAGGGATATGGGGAAAAGGTTTACAAAACCCGATTAACAACTTTTGTCACACAGGAATGGCCATTAGGGACCCAGGGGGTCTGGCCCCCCTCCGGGTCTTTTAACATGGAGACAGGTACGTTTTTTGGGCCCATTGCTCAACCTGACTAAATTGTCTATATTCAGATTTGGATAGACATAATTTCTGCTGCTCCTTCTTGGATTAAGCCCTCTCGCAACAGAGTCACTGTGGCACTCAAACCAAAAGAAAAGCTCAAAAAGCTGCCTTCTGAACCTACCACACCTCTGGTCCTGCCCTCTGAATAAGACCCCCTGGACCCGCTGGAGGCACTCTCACTGGCTCCCCTGTATCCCACCTCTGATCCCCAATCTGATTCCACTGCTCCATCCCTGCTGCGTCCCATTGTACCCTCCGCCACCTGAAGCCCAAGAAGTCCTCAAAGCAGAGCTCTGAGGCAATTCCCCTTTATCCATTACAGGAGGTCCATGCTTCCAGTGGGGGCTCAATGTTTGTGTATACTCCTTTCTCTGGGTCAAGCGGTTAGAGTCTGGCACCTCAGCCCAAAAGGCTGAGCTCATTGCTTTGACTGAAGCATTAAAGTTAGACACCAGGAAGAGGGTAAATATCTATACTGACAGTAGATATGCTTTTGATACTGTACATGTACATGGAGCCATCTATCAAGAGTGGGGTCTCTTAACCTCAGCTGAGACTAAGACAAAAAAATGCCCCACAGATCCTAGACTTGTTGGCAGCTGTCTGGCTACCTCAGCGGGTTGCTATTATTCATTGCAAGGCACATCAGATAGGAAAAGACCCCCATCATCCAAGGAAATAATTTAGCAGACCAAGCTGCTAGAAAAATAGCAACCACATCAGAGGGGCCCACCGAGGAAGTAGCTACTTTAATGTTGGTTCCTCCCACGTTATCAGAGCCAATTTACACAAAAAGGACTTACAATTAGCATCTCAGCTTGGAGCAAAACTCCTCACTCAGGAGTTTGGTATCAATTACCAGATAAGGGAGTGCTGTTGCCAGAGGCGCTAGGGAGTAATCTGCTATGCCAGGCTCAACAAACCACCCATTTAGGGGGAAATAAACTTGCCGAATTGTTCAGAACTCGTTTTTTCATTCCAAGTCTTTCCAAATTGACTGCCTCTTTGAGCGCCTGATGCCTGCAATGCCTGTTGGTAAACCTGACCAGAAGCTCCCCACTGGAGACTGCCAGATATCGAGGAGCAGCCCCAGGAGAACATTGGGAAGTAGACTTTACAGACATGGTAAAACCTGGTTTACAGGGACACCTCAATCTCTTGGTATTAATAGACACTTTTACTGGCTGGGTGGAGGCTTTCCCCACCAAATCTGAATCAACATTAGTGGTAGCCAGAAAGCTATTACATGAGATCATACATCCATTTGGCCTTCCATTATCAATGGGGTCCGACAATGGTCTGGCTTTCATAGCCCAAGTCACCCAAAAGTTAGCCCAGGCATTAAAGATTAATTGGAAACTCCACTGTGTCTATCGGCCACAAAGCTCAGGGCAAGTAGAACATATGAACCGAACTCTCAAGGACACTGTAGCTAAGCTGTCTTTAGACACTGGTGATAATTGGGTGAGCCTTCCTCCCTTTGCTCTGCTGTGAGCTAGATATAGTCCTTATGTCGGGGTAGAATTTCTCCATTTGAGGCTATGTTCAGAATGCCCCCTCCACTGATCCCAAGGCTCTGAGGACAAATTAGCTGAGATAACTAACCAAGATCTCATTAAGTCATTGCAGAGGCTATAGCCTGTGCTGACCTCCATCCATCAGCTGTTTAGACAAAAACACCCGGGCCCGACCTCGGAGACACCATTAAGGACACCCATCGAGCCGGGAACTTCAGTCTTGGTATGATGCCATCATCCAGACTCCCTCAAACCCCGCTGGGAAGGACCTTTCACCATCGTGCTCAGTACCCTCACTGCAGTCAAGGTAGCTGGAAAAACTGTGTGGACTCACCATACCCATGTAAAGCCATTGAAAATGGCAGATGATGAGGATCACACCCAATGGACTGTACAGCAGACTGGTAACCCCTTAAAGTTAAAATTGACTAGACTTAGATTACATCAGACATGTACTGCTGTAGCTTGCTTGTTTCTGCCCCTTTTAGTCTACTACTGGGAATTTTAATAGGGCTGTTACCAACCTCATGTGACAGGTTCGGACCACCAGTAAGCCAAAAACAGCTGTTAGAATCTCTGTATGGAAGTCTGTGTGACTGTGAAGGAGGTCATTTTCATGGCAGTGGGTCCTGCACCGATAGGACTCTAATTGTGCAGGCTGGTCATACAGATTGTGGAAACAAAATAGCAATTTTTGTAGCTAGGCTCGCCATTACAGGAGGGGTAACTCAAAGGTGGGAATGCAAAGCAAAACCTCTCGTGATACATAAAATAGGCAGCCAACTGGGGCCCTGCCCTAAAGATTGTCCTTATTATTCAGAAATGCATTCCTCCTGCTATGACTCTGTGCAAGAATGTATAGGCAGAGATGACAAGGCATACTTCATTGCTGGGCTTAAGTTTACATATATTAGGAGTGCTGGGGGTGACTGGCCCATCAATGCAATGGTAATAGGAAATCCAAAGTATGCCCAAGGCTCATGTAATGGCACAGCTGGTAAACCACTGTGCTGGAACAAAGTGTCCCCAATACATGTCTCTGATGGAGGTGGGCCACAGGATAAGACCAGAGAACTCATGGTTGAAGAACAAGTTAAACTGATTATAGAGATTATAGAGATAATGTTTCCCCAGATACATTACCACCCCCTGATGCTGCCTAAACCATAGGGAATTGATTTAGATACTCAGACTTCTGACATTCTAGAGGCCACTTATAGGGCCTTAAATGCTTCCAACCCGACTTTGGCTAAAGATTGTTGGCTGTGCATGGCCCAAGGCCCTCCCATGGCTTTTGCAGTCCCCTCTAATGGCCCTTGACCACACTGAAAGAACTAGATCCCTTAAACTGTACTGCTGGTCTTCCCTTTAGAGTACCACCAATAGGGTTTAAAGATTCCCCTGTCTCCAAGGAAGTTTTCATAACAACACTTCCGACATTGATATGAGGTTCGTTGCCTTTGCTCACTGAAGTTCCATAATTAACCAGACTGCCTCCCTTTGTCCTGCCAAAGGACAAGTGTTCATCTGTGGAGGCAATCTGGCCCATAATTTCCTCCCAACTAACTGGTCAGGAATATGTATCACAGCTGTCTTGTTACCTGACATAGAGGTTATACCCGGGGATGAGCAAATCCCCATTCCTAGCCTGGATTACACTACAGGCTGTTCAAAGAGGACAGTTAAATTTATCCCTTTACTAGTGGGTCTAGAAATATCAGGAGCCCTGGGAATGGGGGCAGCAGGGGTGGGGGTCTCTGCTCAAGTTTCCAACCAGGTTGTCAAGGATGTGCAGGAATTATCTAGCACCATTCAAGACATTCAAGATCAAGTAGATTTGTTAGCTGAAGTAGTCCTTCAAAATAGAAGAGGGCTAGACTTACTGATGACAGAACAAGGAGGGATCTGTGTGGCACTGCAAGAACGATGCTGTTTTTATGCAAACAAGTACAGCATTGCTCGACATAAAATCAGGAGATTGCAGGAAGATCTGGTAAAAAAAAGAGAGCTATTTGAAAACCCCTTTTGGTGTGTCTGGAATGGAAATCTGCCTTATCTTCTGCCCTTGCTTGGACCATTGCTAGGGTTGCTACTCTTGATTTCAATATGTCTTGGTATAATCAATAGAATAACTGCATATATTAGACAACAAATGCAGAACATAAAGCTGATGATGATCCATCAGCAAGCCTATGAACTTATTCCCCAGGACCTGTAGCATATTAGGCCAAAGGTTTGGCCTCACCCACAACATCAGAGGGGAATGTTATGGGTTAAATCTAACCAATGTGCCTCCTCTTGTTCCATATGCACCGATAGGGTTAAGTTTCCAATCCTTGTCAAAACTTAAGTTTCAGGTTCTTGTAACTTTCTCCCTCTTTTCACAAGTTAATGCTAACGAGCTGTCCCCAGATAATTAATCAACTCCCCCTTCCACATGTTATAGCTAACCAGCTGTCTGGAATTAATTAATATTCTACTTTCTTCTACGAAAGTTACTCTAGGTGTGCTATTGTGAGATAATGTTTATCCACAGAATGGGAGTAACTCGAAAGGCACCAAAAGCTCCAGATGTTATCAGAACTAAGTGGGCAGCTTTACAGTGTTCAGACTTAAGTCAACAGCTTAACAGCTCTGCAATTTTTTTCTCTCTCTTGCTTTTAAAATCACTTTCTTCAGTCTTGGCAGCACACAGTCTATGGGTGATCCTTAAGGGGGCTGAATTGCCAGGCCTGAAATAAAAGACTTTGCTTCAAATTTCTTGATTCCTTGCTTTCTTGGATTTTATTCCTGGGTCCAAGCGATTTCACCAGAAGCCAGCAACCAGAGGATGAGTCCCTAAGAGAAGGAGAACTCTTGCAAAGCATGAATATTTGGAGTGCCTGCTTCAACTATCCAGCTTCCTTGTCCTTCACACTTCTGAGATCCCAATTTAAAGGAGGTCTGAAGCTATGCCAGCATAAGCCTGCACACACTAGACATGAGGTATTGGCTCAATACATAAACCAACACCATCCTAGAGAGTTTATCAGCAGCAGGTTTTCCCAAATTTCAAATGTAACCAGGTGGAAGGGAAACCCTTACAAATGGGATCCAAATTCCTCTTTCCCTTAATGCCCCAGATATTTTCTCATGATATGAAATATTTAGTCTCCACAAACAAGAAGTGATCCCAATGACCCATGCCCTGATGGTCTTAATTACTTTTTTTCACTTTTTTGAAACATCCAATCACTCTGTAGTTCAGGCAGGCCTTGAGATAACTTCGTAGCCCAGGCTGGACTGGAACTCACAAGAATCCTTCCACCTCAGCCTCCAGATTGCTAGGATTACAGTCAGGAGCTACCATGCCCAGCATTTGCACCGATATTCTTACAAAATATGTGAAATCACACTACTGGACTATAGGAAGCTTCTGTGCTTCAGGCTTTAGGAATATGCTCCACTTTTGTCTTGGCTTCCCTTGCCCAGGGTCTCCATTTCTCTTGGGATAAGCTCCAAGGCTAGAGGCAAGGGTGTGGCTGCCCTTCCTAGGGTGTGTCATAGGATGATTACAGCCCAGGTAAACAAGGTCAAAGGACACTGGTCCTGGGCATGGGAGAAGGAATGTGTAGAGTTTCATAAGTTATTTGAGATATGTCATGGAGTTGAGTGGCTGTGCTAGAAACAAAATATCAGGCCATGGGCTGAAACCTGAAGCTTCAGTACCTATACCCTCTTGAATAGTTTTGACAATTGCCTGCTGGGCAATTGTGGGTTCTGTATTGAACTTCAATATGTTATTTTTTTTGCTTTCACTTTTTCACATAGGAGGAACAATATCACTGTTTTAAGAGGAAGGAGTGCTATACCTATGAGATTTTGACAAAGGTGATAGATTAGAAGCCAAGAATTCCTCAAAAAGCCCATGGAGTTTGAAGAAAAGTGACATGAATATGAGAGGTTTCATGTCTGTCTCTCTTTATGAAAGTTTTTCTCTATGATTTGATAAGAGTTACTGTTACTTTGAGAGGTCAACCTGCACAGGATTTAAAGGTAATCTCTCCTTCCAACATTCTGCTTTAAATTGAAGAGACCAAGAAAGCTCGTTCCATCTGCTGCTTCCCCTCCCCTTCTCCCTTCAGATATAACTAGGTTAAGTTTTAACTTCCTAAAGGCCATAAAACAAAGGCCTGAGGTAATAGCTCCTGACATCCCGGGTCTTCCCTATCTGGTAGCCCTGTCACAAATTGTGTTAATTGCATCAGATTGTATTAGATTGTACATTCTTCACAAAAATAGCTTTGTTTATATCATAGTAATACCCGTAACTTGGTATTATATCACAGTAATACCCATAACTGTAAATGTGTGTCTTCCTTTTCCTCTGGGTAAAAGATCGATATGGTAATCAACGCTCTTCTCTGTAAAGAATTGTAAAATCTTACCTAATTGATATGCTAACCATTGTTGCCCTCTACAAATAGAATGGTTGTGGTGCTAAAGTAAGGTAATTAAGGTTGTTAATTGCTGTTAGACTTTTTTATTCAGGAGATATTAGGAACAGATACCCACCCCCAGCTAAGAACAGAACTGAGTCCCATGACCCAGTTGACTCAGTTCTAACTCAGCTCTGCGAGAGGCCCAAAAGAAAACATCTGCAACCATGGCTGGTTAATGTCAGGAAACTCAGAGATAAAGTCTGCTGACTATGCTAATCAAGATTGGGAAGTATGTCAAAACCAAGCCACACAGGAACTAGGTGACCTAAAAATAAGCTGTACAAAACAAGATGGTTAATCAACTCTGACCCACTGGTCGCCCCTCATGATCTGACCAATCACAAATGGACAAATAGCCAACCGTTCTGCTCTAACTGCAATGATTGGCTTCTGTAACAAACACTTCCTTTGCAGTTTTTTCCCTTAAAAGCACCAGCTTTGCCCCAACTCGGGGTTCTCCGTTTCCACCTGTTTGGAGCACCCCGTGTGCAGGGAATAATAAAAACCCCTTTGTTCTCGCATGAGAGCTGAGTCCTTGAGGTCTCCTCTGCAACGCCAGTCTTACAAAACCACATCCTGTTCCAGTTATATTGCCTATCATGGCAGAACACTGAGAAAGGGACAGCAACAGTTTCACACTGTTGGAATTTACCAGAAGACACATGGAGTAACAGTGTGAAACTTCAAGGGAAGTGTGCTGTCCCTTAACAATGGCAAGTTTGGGCAAACTCCTAGTTACTCTGAATTGCAGAATGTCTGAAAGTGATGAAAGGACTATGGGACTGTACACTGGGGAATAGGGCGTCCTCTGAAGCACAACTTTGTGAGAAAGAAATTACAAGGAAAGAATGACCTCTCAAAATGGATTTGAAATTTATTTTTATCCAGCCCTAGAGCGCTATTGGCCGAAGCCCTGAGGGTCAGATTGGATGACCAAGGGGTGAGGAGAGATCAAAAGAAAAACACAAACTTTTTAGGGAACTAGATATTTGGCCAGGTGCCCAGAATAGTGGCAAACTGTGTTTGGTGTCAAGTTGCTCAAAACTTGCCTTCACAAGAAAGCAACTTTCAGCAGGACCATTGACTAGGAAGAGGACATATTTCAAAGGAATTGTAAAAAGCCTTTTAGCTCCACACCGAGTTTAGGGGAAAAATGGCAGTGTCTGTTAGCCTTTCAGGTTTTAATAGGAGAAAACCTAAAATCATGTATGATCTCTTTGATGGATTCCTTCAGAGATTTAGGAGAAGTCTAAAACAAAATGGGTGTGGTCTTGTATGACTCATAAAGTTAAAATTAGGAAAACAAAACAATTTGAAAAACCGCACAACCAATAAAATCCAAAACATTAAATTGAAAGAGTTTCACAGGTTTTAAAAACACTTATGGAATTAACATCTATTGAAGACATTTATTCTGTGATCTGCCTTACTCAGACCCTGTATATCAGGAACTGTGAAAGCAAAATTCAAAATGTTATGTGAAGTCACCTTTTAATTGGTGAGTCGACGACACAATAGACATGCTCTGTGCTTGCTTCCTCATACATTCTCCATATGTGCTCTCAGAAAAAATGTATACAGAGTACTTAGGCTGGTTTCTTTTTGCACTATTGTGTTTTCCACTAGAGTTACTAGAAGAACTTCTGTCCTGTGTTCAACTGCCCAAGTTGGAGAACACACATGTCACAACTAACATGAAATCTTCCCTTCAACAGCCTAATTAAATCATCATGAGAATTTAGTTTCCCTTCCATTCTCAAAGATATTTACAACAGATTGATGGCTCCCTTGCTTTCCCATGTTCTTTCCTTGGTCTTTCCTATCTTCAAATTTGGTGCTCTGTTCTGAGTCCTGATCTCCAACTTCCCCCATATTTCTACACATATGGAAACCTGTCAAGAACTTGCTCAGGGGTGGTATCATTGTGTTAGGATATCTGCTCTTGAAATTCACCATCAACCCACAGTCTCTGATTTCAAAACCCATGTGCTTGCAGATGATTTTCTGCTGAGAAATTTCACAGAAAGTTCTTATACTGCAGGTTAATGAGGTCAACAAGGCCTCCATGAATAATGCAGGGAACACAGCTAAGAAAAATGACATACATGTCAAGGAAGAAATGGATGCTTAAGGCAAGATCATTGCAGAGATCATCTGCAAGTTCCTGGGATATTTCATTTCCCATTGATATTTTATCCATGTGTAGACTTGCAGGCATTTCCATCCACAAACTGTGTGCAATGAAGCCTTTAGAGAAAATACTGTTGGATACCAGGCCTCTGAAAATTCATCCATTTCAAAATTTGCCCTGCAAATCATCTGTGCCACTGAGGTCTCCATGACAATGTCCAGCCTTGTGACTGATGTCTCCTACTGCAAACATGTATCCTAGAACCTGAAGTCTAGCTGACAGTGCTGCTCAGCCAGTCACAGCCCAGTGTGGTTGCCTGACAACCATAGCCCAACTCTGCATCTTTCCACCTCATACAACCACAGCCATTGAATCATGCAGTATTTTCCTTAGCCTCTCTAGTTTGGGTCAGAATTTTCTTTCCAGTTGCAGTTATCAAGAAAACTTGACATACTTTGTGAAGTGGAGGGAAGTAATTGGAGAAACTCTTGCTCTGTCCTGTGGTTTAAGGGGTCCAAATGTTAGTAGTCAGTGTATTAATTTTTCAAACTGATAGAGCCAAATGTGTCAGGGCAAGAAAAGAAAATGTCACCATGTGTTAGGTTCTGCCCGATTTCTCAGGGCTTGAAAAATAAACCTGCACTCTCTAAATGCAGTCTCTCCTGGATTATTGCCACCATGGTGATATCAGTTGGCACTGAAACCCAGCAACCTGAGGATGAGTCCCTAAGTGAAGGAGAACTCTTGCAAGGCATAAATATTTGGAATGCCTGCTTCGAATATCCAGTTTCCTTGTGTTTCACAACTCTGAGGTCCCAATTTCAAGGAGGTCTGTAGCTATGCACCCATAACCCTGCACACACTAGACATGAGGTACTGGCTTAACACATAAACCACCAACATCCTAGAGAGCTCATCAGCAACAGGTTTTCCCAAATTTCAAATGTAACCAGGTGGAAGGGAAACCCTTAGAAATGGGATCCAAATTCCCCTTTCCCTTAATATCCCAGGTATTTTCTCATGGTATGAAATATTTAGTCTCCACAACTAATGAAGTGATCCCAATGACCTATCACCAGATAGTTTTGCTTTGTTGTTTTCACTTTTTTTCAAACAGTGTATTGCTCTGTAATTCACGCTGGCCTAGAACTAACATTATGGCCCAGGCTGGAATGGAACTCACAAACAGCCTTCCACCTCAGCCTCACGATTGCTGAGTTTACAGGCATGAGCCACCATGCCCAGCATTTGCACAGATATTCTTACACAATTTGTGTAATCACATTACTGCTCTATAGGTAGCTTTTGTACCTCAGTCTTTAGGCAAATGTCCCACTTTTGTTTTGGCTCCCCTTGGGCAGCATCTCCATTTCTGTTGGTATAAGCTCCAAGACTGCAGGCAAGGGTGTGGCCTCCCCTTTCCAGGGTGTGACATGGGATGTTTACAGCCCAGGCGAACAAGGTCCAAGGACACTGGGCCCTCTGTATGTGATAAGGAATGAGTACAGATTCAGGAGTTAATCCGGACATACCAGAGAGCTGAGTGACTATGGTTGAAACAAAATATCAGGCCATGGGCTGAAGCCTGAAGCTTCAGTACCTATACCCTCTTGAATAATTTTGACAATTACCTGCTGGACAATTGTGTGCTCTGAATTGGACTTTAATCTGTTATATTTTTTTTTTGCTTTCATTTTTTCACATAGGAGGAAGATTACCATTGTTTTTGAAAGGTTTGGGCCCAGACAGGACACTGTAGCCAGGAAAGCCACAACCGGAAGCAGGAAGCCCCATCTTTCCCTGCCCCTAGGAAGTTACCTGTGACGCCATCTTCCCACCCCTGGGAATTTACATATGGCGCCAAACCTAGGATCAATGGGCTACCTGTGTATCCCTAATGCCCGCCTTAGGTTCCACCCCAAACCGAGGCTATTTACAGGCCCCCACGCCACGTGTCCACAGGAGAGATCACCGGACGCCAGCTGTGGGGGTGCCGGTCATCTCTCTCTGTGTTCTCAGAATAAAGGCCGCTTTGTATTTTATATTTCTTATTTATTATCTTTTGTTAATATTTTTCATCTTTTGGAAATAACTCTATCATTTGGTTCCGTGACTCGATAGGCAGGCAACTGACTCTTGGGCCACATACCCAGAGTCTCCTAGCCGATAACCAGATAACATCCTGGATTAATCCCGAGCTTTTTCCTCTCCCAAGACGTTCCTGTCGCCAGCCGCCTGCACTCCGCATTGGCCGGACTGATTTCAGGTGAGCACTCCCTAGGGAACTTTTCGCACTGGGCAGCCCCAGTGGAGTGTTCTCCCCGTCTGCATGGGTCTGTGCATTTTCACGTCCTTAGGACCACCCAGGGCAGGGTTCTTTCTGGGCAAACCTGCATCCACAAAATCTCTCACGTTCTTTGGGTTCGGATAGCCCAAAGCAGAGATCTTTGGGAACGCCCACACTGAAAGAACGCCTCACTTCCCTTAAAGCCTTGCGCTTTCACGGGCAAAACTGTTACTGACCCCACGTAGACTCCACTCCTAAATCTCTCAGTGACGACTGGAATTTATGAGTTTTTGGAACATTAGCCGCCGCGTGGTACCACAAATAAGTGACGACATGTTCTGGACCTCCGGTTTTTTTTCTTGCCTGAATTGAAAGAGTTAACTTTACAGCTGCAACCCCCGAGCTATCTGTACAAAACAGGAAGGGACTTTCCGTGGGTCAAAAACCGCAGAATGTTCTGTTTCAGTGAGTTAGGCAAGATAAAGCAACTGTTCCGGAAACACAGTGACCGAGCTACGAACCCCGGGCACCAAAGTTACCCAACCCTAAGGCCCTCCAATCAGCCCCCGCCAAGCCCTGCGCCGTTCAAAACTAACCAATGCAATCTTCTGTAATCTCGCCTGCTTTGCGGTTTATGCCTTTAAAAACCCTGTATAACTTCCCCTTGGGGTCCTCCGCACTCATTTGCCGGGTGGACCCCATGCGCATGGAAATAAAGTTTTGCCCCCTTAGAGGCGTGAGTCCTTGGGGTCTTCTTCTCTGGGATGCCGGCCTTACATTTGGAGGCCCCAGCGAGATCGTACGTCTCACGGGAGACGATCTCAACGGCTCAGCGTCCCTCTTCGGGTGAGTTAGACTGGTCATATTTTTACTTTCGTTTTGGATCTATCCGCCGTTTCTCTTCGCCCCAGGCCGAACTCCGGCTCTACTTCAGGGGCATTTGTTCTTTGGTGATTGGGGGACGCCCCACACAGTTTTCCGTGATTCACCGTCTGCGATAGGATTTTTCTATCAGTCTGGGGAATTTCATTCCCAATCTGTGGTCCATCCGGGACCGTCTGTGATAGGATTTTCCTATCGGTCTGGGGAATTTCATTCCCAATCTGTGGTCTGTACGGGCCAATCTGGAGGCACCCCTTAAGGTGACTCATTTGGTGTGAGACTAATGCGTGAGAGTGAGGTGGCTGGCCCGTTTGTCCTGTGTGTTGTGGCTGTTGTGATCAGTTATTTGTTGTGTCGCGCGTACGCTAACCACTCTTTGTCTTCAGAACACCATGGGACAGACGACATTGTCCCCATTGGCCCTCACCCTCGACCACTGGTCAGAGGTTGGAGAGAGGGCTAACAATCTCTCCTTACAGGTTAAAAAAGGTAAATGGCAGACTTTCTGCTCGTCTGAGTGGCCCACATTCTCCGTGGGATGGCCACCGGAGGGGACTTTCCACCTTCCCCTCATTTTAGCAGTTAAAAACATCATCTTCCGCCCCGGATGAGAGGGCCACCCCGACCAGGTCGCCTACAACTTGGTATGGCAAGACCTCAGGGAGGAGCCCCCACCGTGGGTAAATCCCTTCCTTCCTCCACCCGACTCCTCCATACCCAAACTCCTAGCTCTGAAAGGGCCCCATGCCTCGGTCCTGCCTGACTCCCAAACTGACCTCCCTCTGCTCGACTGTGATCACCCTCCTCCTCGACCTACCTTGCCTCCTCCTTATGCACTTCCACCACCCGTCTCCCCGCTGGAGTCGGAGGCCTCCCTTCCCTCAGCTCCAACTCGCTCTCCGTGCTCCTCACCTCCCTCTGTGGCCTGCTCCGAGACCAGTTCCCCTGGGCCTGAGGGCCCAGCCCGGAACACCCACAGTAGGCAACGGCCGGAGGACCCTGTCGTCACTCTCCCTCTCCGTCCCTACGGGCCCACTATAAGTGATGGGACAGCGGAGGGGGAAATGCCGGCCCTACAGTATTGGCCATTCTCATCCTCAGACTTATACAACTGGAAAAATAATAACCCCTCTTTCTCCGATGACCCCTCTAAGTTAACAGGCCTAATGGACTCGCTCATGTTCTCTCACCAACCCACATGGGATGACTGCCAACAACTATTGGGGGTCCTGTTCACCACCGAGGAAAGAGATCGAATCCTCCTCGAAGCCTGAAAAAAACGTTCCAGGAGATGATGGCAGACCCACCCAGAGACCCGATCGGATTGACGATCTTTTCCCGCTAAAGCGCTCCGACTGGGACCCCAACTCTCCTGACGGTAGGCAGCATCTTTCCATCTATCGCCAGACTCTAATGGCGGGTCTCCGGGCGGCCACAAGGCACCCTACCAATTTGGCCAAGGTAAGAGAAATAACTCAAGCCCACTGAGACTCCCTCAGTTTTTCTAGAACGCCTGATGGAGGCTTACCGACAGTACACGCCTTTTGACCCTGAAGATGAAGGGCAACAGGGCTCAATCACCATGGCCTTCATAGGGCAATCGGCTCCTGATATAAGACGTAAGCTCCAAAGGCTAGATGGTCTACAAGACCTAACTCTGAGGGATCTCATTAAGGAAGCTGAAAAAGTCTACTATAAACGAGAGACAGAGGAGGAAAGGGAGTTAGCTAGAGACAAAAGATGAAACAAGGAATTGGCAAAAGTGTTGGCCACAGTTATTCAGGGTAAGCCTGAGACAGGAAAGGGAAAGCCCAATCGCCCCCCATTAGACCCTGACCAATGTGCATATTGCAACGAGAAAGGACACCTAATTAAAGACTGCGAAAAACTTAAAAGGAAGCAAGCCAAGGAGGAACGAGAAAAGCAGTCCTCACAGCTGGCCCCCATGCTCACTTTAGATGAAGAAGATTAAGGACTTCGGGGCTCGGTTCCCCTCCCCGAGCTCAGGGTAACATTTAAGGTGGAGGGGACTCCCGTGGAATTTGAGGTCGACACGGGAGCTGTTTACTCAGCCCTTCAGGCACCATTGGGAGACCTTTTAGCCAAAAAATCGCTAGTTCAAGGGGCTAATGGAAGCAAATATCGCTCATGGACCACCGAGCGCACGGTCAAGCTGGGAAAAGGAAAAGTAAAACATTCCTTCCTGGTCATCCCGGAATGTCCTGCTCCCCTGTTAGGGAGAGATCTGTTAACTAAATTAGGGGCAAAAATTTCCTTTGAGCCCCAGGGACCTCAAGTGACATTCCGCAACCTGAAGGTTGGACAGCCCATGGTTACAATATTAACTCTAAAGTTGGAAGATGAATATAGGCTCTATAATGATCAGAGTCTCCAGCCTGTTCCTCCTGCTTGGTTAGCTGATTTCAAGGACTCCTGGGCTGAAACGGCTGGATTGGGACTAGCCAACCAACAGCCACCTGTGGTGGTCACTCTAAAGGCCACTGCCTCCCCCATCCGGATTAGACAATACCCCATTGGCAGAGAGGCCTACCAAGGAATCAAGGTACACATACAGAGACTTTTAGATCAGGGGGTACTAACCCCTTGTCGGTCGGCATGGAATACACCACTACTCCCTGTTAAAAAGCCGGGAACCAATGATTACCGGCCAGTGCAGGACTTGAGGGAGGTCAACAAAAAGGTGGAAGACATCCACCCCACTGTGCCAAACCCCTATAATCTCCTCAGTGGCTTAAACCCATCCAGAACCTGGTACACTGTCCTAGATTTGAAAGATGCCTTTTTCTGCTTGCCCCTCCATAAGGACAGCCAACCTCTGTTTGCGTTTGAATGGACTGACCCAGACTCTGGAATAAATGGACAATTGACATGGACGCACCTCCCCCAGGGATTCAAGAACAGCCCAACTATCTTTGATGAGGCTCTCGACAAAGATCTGGCTCCATTCCGGGCTCAACACCCGAACCTCACTCTACTTCAATATGTGGATGACTTGCTGCTGGCAGCAGATTCAGAGAAGGACTGCAACAACGGGACCCAGGATCTCCTATGTGAGTTGGCCACTCTGGGATACAGAGCATTGGCAAAATGGCTCAGATCTGCAAACGAGAGGTAATTTTTCTGGGTTACTCCCTAAGGGAAGGAAAAAGATGGCTCACTGAAGCTAGAAAGCAGACTGTGGTCCAGATTCCTCCCCCCAAAAGCCAAAAGCAGCTCCAAGAATTTCTGGGTACGGCAGGGTTTTGCCGGCTGTGGATCCCAGGATTCGCATCCTTGGCAGCTCCCCTTTAACCATTGCTTAAGGGAGGATCACCCTTTGTCTGGGGAAAGGATCACCAACAGGCCTTCAATGCCATCAAGCGGGCCCTCCTATCTGCTCTGGCCCTAGCTCTACCTGATATAAACAAACCCTTCACTCTCTTCATCGAAGAGAGAAAGGGAATAGCCAGAGGAGTGCTAACTCAGACCTTTGGGCCATGGAAACGACCGGTGGCGTACCTCTCAAAGAGACTAGATACTGTGGCAAACAGATGGCCACTGTGCTTAAAGGCCATTGCAGCAGCAGCCCTGCTCACTACGGACACTGACAAACTGACTTTGGGACAAAAATTGACAATTATTGCCCCACACACGTTAGAAAGTGTCATCCGCCAACCTCCCGATAGGTGGCTCTCAAACACCCGGATTACACATTACCAAAGCCTCTTACTCAATAAAGACAAAGTAACCTTTGGGCCCCCGGTGACCCTCAATCCGGCAACCCTACTACCAGAAGAAACTCCAGAACCAATTCTTCATACCTGCCAAGATATCCTGGCAGAGGGAACCGGGGTGCAATTGGACCTGTCGGATTACCCCTTGCCCGATGCTGAGGTGACCTATTTCACTGACGGAAGTAGCTTCTTGGTCCAAGCTGGCCACAGGCAAGAGACTATGTGGTTCCAGGCCTGGACAATACTGGGAAGTAGACTTTACTGAAGTTAAACCTGCCCAGTATGGACTAAAATATCTGTTAGTCTTTGTGGACACCTTTTCCAGATGGATCGAGGCCTTTCCTACCAAAAAGGAAACTGCTGCCGTAGTCACAAAGAAGTTGATAGAAGAAAATTTTCCCCGGTTCGGACTACCAAAGTTAATAGGGTCTGATAATGGGCCGGCGTTTGTGGCTAAGGTAAGTCAGGGATTGGCCAACATATTGGGGATTGATAGGAAATTATAGACCCCAAAGTTCAGGACAGGTAGAAACTATTAAGGAGACCCTCACTAAATTAGCTCATGAGACTGGCTTAAAAGATTGGACGATGCTCCTGCCTTATGCTCTTTTTCGTGCGTGGAATACCCTGTCAGCCAAACCTCCTAACCTCACTCCCTTTGAGATCCTCTTTGGCACTCAACCCCCCATTCGGGATCCCACTCCCTTGACTGAACATTCCACCCTGTTACAAACCTCCTTGTCTGACAGGCTCATCACCCTTTACCGCCTACAAAAGGATTTGTGGACACAGCTAGCCTCAGCCTGCGCTCCCAGCGAATCTCCCATACCACATCCATACCAGGTGGGAGACTTTGTGCTCGTCCGGTGCACAACAAGAGACCCTACAACCTCGCTGGAAAGGACCATACCAGATCCTATTAACCACCCCCACAGTGATAAAGGTCGACGGCATCGCCTCTTGGATCCATGCGTCACATTTGAAACCAGCTTCGGCACCAGAGGACGGTCACTGGGAACTCAAGTGGTCTGATAACCCCCTAAAGCTAAAGCTGCACCGAAAAACCCCCTAAAACTGTGTATAGACACCTCCCTTGTGTGCTCCTACAAGATGACCCACATAAGACCCCAGACTTTAGCCCTCTGGGCCCTGACGGGGCTACTTATATTGATAATCCCCGCCGTGGCCAGCCCCCACCATCCCTGGAAGTGGTCATTAATATGGTGGGGGGACCAACGAGTGATCCGAACTTGGGAGGGATCTGGCCCGCCCACCTTTAACTTTAGGTCCTGTGAGCTTGCACCCATCAGCCCTTGTCTTGACCTAATCCCGAGAACCCCCTCTGAGTGAAACCAAAGCTCTCTCTCTCTGGGAGTCAATCCTGCCGTATGTCCTTCCCTTATTGGGACCTCTGGCTGGGTTCATCACGGTCATGGCTATAGCTCCCTGCCTCATTAATCGCGTAACCAAGTTCGTGAGGTCTCAGATTTCTCAAGTAAAAGTTATGATGCTACGCCAAGAATATGACCCCTGCCCATACAAGACCTATAGGATTAAAGGTTATTCACAAGAAAAGGGGGGAATGAAAGAGTTAACTTTACAGCTGCAACACCCGAGCTATCTGTACAAAACAGGAAGGGACTTTCCGTGGGTCAAAAACCGCAGAATGTTCTATTTCAGTGAGTTAGGCAAGATAAAGCAACTGTTCCGGAAACACAGTGACCGAGCTATGAACCCCAGGCACCAAAGTTACCCAACCCTAAGGCCCTCCAATCAGCCCCCGCCAAGCCCTGCGCCGTTCAAAACTAACCAATGCGATCTGCTTCTCTAATCTCACCTGCTTTGCGGTTTATGCTTTAAAAACCCTGTATAACTTCCCCTTGGGGTCCTCCGCACTCGTTTGCCGGGTGGACCCCATGCGCATGGAAATAAAGTTTTGCCCCCTTAGAGGCGTGAGTCCTTGGGGTCTTCTTCCCTGTGACGCTGGCCTTACAGAATTAGTCATGGGGAATGTATTTTCTAACTCCCAAAAGACGCCTTTACAATGCCTAATTTCCAATTTACGTACTCTAAAAATTAAAGGTACCATAAAAACTAAACAACTAACTTTTTACTGCCAGGAGGTCTGGCCAACCTACCTGCTTATCGGCAAGCCTTGGCCCAAAAAAGGAACATTTGACCCCTGCATTCTGAGGAACTTGTACGATTTTTGTCAAGCTGGCAACAAGTTATTAGAACTCCCTTATGTCCAAGCCTTTCTTATTCTGAGAACACGCCCATCTCTCATTAAATCTTGTGCTCCCGCTGAGATACTTTTAGCAAACTCTACCACGCTGCAAACTTTTCCGCCCTGCCCTCAGGGTTCGCTTGAGGACGTTCCTCTGGTGTTTTTCCAGCCACCGCCTGCCTACCACCAAACTCGTTCCCTGGCATTACCTCCCACCGGGCCGCTCTCCCTTCCCCCTATGCCTGATTCTCTCAGCAGCTCTAATCCCTCTCCGTCGCAGATACCTCCCGCTGTGCAATGCTCTCCCTCTCTGCTTTCCGGGACCCATAACTCTTCCAGCAGCTTTAATCCCTCTGTTAGTACTTCCTCGCAGTCTCTGACTTCCTCTCCTGAGAATTCTGTATCCCCTACAGCATTCTCACTGCCCGCCCACCATACTAGGTCTCGGTCGCTATGTCCTTCCAGCAGGCCGCGTGATTGTTCCAGCTTCCGCCAGGAACAGTCGCCATGTTGCAACCCTCTGCCACGTGGGATGGCACTGCCATGTTCAGGAGGGCCACATGGCGACAGGGTGCCGCCATGTTTCGGGTCACGTGACAGGGCGCCGCCATGTTTCCAGGACCCTCACTGTCAACTGACGTCTTCTTGTGGCTCCTCTTGTGAACTGCAACAGCTGCCCTGTTGCAGTGCACATGATGCTTCATTGTGCACACAGTGAGACGCCATCTTCTCATGTTTCCCAAGGTGACCGGCAGCAGCTCTGTAGCCACTCTACAGATGATTGCTCACATGCGCCTACCGGAAGGATGGCTGCTCAATGGCCCTCTGCTCCGGAATCTCCTCAGGCTCTGCTATCGCTTCGGGAGCCAGCTGGCCCCAAGGAACTTGTTAACATCCATGTGCCTTTTTACACTTCTGATCTATCCCAGACTGTCCATAAATTAGGTAGCTTTTCTGTTGACCCACAGAATTATATCAGGCAATTTGAATTCATTACTAATTGTTATGATTTACATTTTAAGGATGTTTATGGGATTCTAAATACCACTCTCACCTCACAAGAACGGAATCAGCTGTGGCAAGCAGCTCAAAAAGAAGCTGATCACAACCCAGCTGTGTTCCTAAACTGGTTTTCTAATCCTCGTGCCCTGCAAGCAGTTCCAGCTTCGCGTGCTGTGTTGGGCCGCCTCCCAGCCCCTCCCCCATGCACCATCCCAGCCCCTCCCTCCCCCATGCGCCATCATCGCCGCTGCCACCTTACACGTTTCTGGGGGCAGTCTGAGCCCGCCCCTGCGCTCTACATCCCAGCACTTGCCCCACTCACTGGGCGTGCTCTGCCGGAGCGCCGCGAAACAGCAGCTCAGCGGCTCCGCTCAGCCATGCTTTTTATTAAAAATTGGCTCCACTCAAAAGATGCTTTTTTATTACAATTCTCAAACCATTTAATCAAGGTTATTGGCCACCTGATAATTTTACCAGCCTTGTTTATCAATCAAAGCCTTCACCAATCTCCTGTTTAACAACTAAGGTTATAAATTCCTTTTTGCTGGGAACCACTAGCTCTATTTCAAGACAAGGGTTTTCTTCAAAGTTTTATTTTATTTGTCTTGGTTCATACTACTGCAAATAACAACTTTAAAAGTAAATGTGTTCAGAATTTGACAGTATTAGATCAGTTTTGATTTATTCATAAGATTGATAACCTTTACTGCAAAATGTTTCCATTAAAGCCTTCTTTGGCAGACTAAGGCTTTGTTAATTCTACGTGTCACCCTATAAAAAAAGTGATATGCCATCCAGATAAAGCCTGCTCTTTAATCCAAAATGCCAATATTAAATTCCTGCATACTTACTTAATTCTATTGTAGTACAAATCCCAAACAAAAAGGCAAAATTTGACCTTCAAACCTTAGAGAGATCTTAATATGGTTTTTCATATTTTTAACACTTGTGACACTTGGAGTTCTGAGACAGGAAAACCTACACAAGGTGGAGCTGCCTGGCCCCTCCATGGACCATGCTCAAATGCAGCAGAAGACATTGGCCACAAAATGCCCCATCCTGGCATTCTTTGAGACCTTACTCCAGGGCTACTGGACTGTCCTAGCCACCAGAGAGTGGGTAAGTCATCCTAAGTTCTAGCCCTGACAGGAAATGTCAACACTGCCAGATTCGTCCCCAACAGAAAATCGCTGCTGAAGACTGAGAAGACTCAGGGCCAGCAGCCACCTTTGTGGGTGTCTGTCTCGGATTCCAAGTTGCACTACAGCCTCAGGTAAGACATTCTCTATATTTGTGGACATAGAGGCCATATATACAGAATTCTTCCTGAGTATTCAGGCTGCTATATTAAGTCCTCAATCTCTATGACAGGGTATTGATGGTCAACCTATGCCATTTACAAACTGGGCCTATTTTGTGCAGGTCCCAGTCCTAAATCTTAAAATGCCTTTTATACAGGCTGACTTAGACACACTGAGGCCTCAACAGCTTCCACCTGTTGTTGCTGGTGGACCCTTCCTCAGTGATATAGACCACCCCCTTCCTATCTTATTCACCAGTTTCTCAGGTAACCCTAGTCAAGACTCACAGATACATTTTTGTCTTCTCACTTGGTTTATACTTTTTCAGGATACATAAAAGCCTTTCTCATACTTGCTAAAGTTCTGTTACAGCAAATCATTCCAAAGACTACAACCAGGTTACAGTGACCCATGCCTAAATCAAAGTTGCTGGACTGCCATCCTGATTTCACATCACTCAGGCTAAGTGGTGCCCTTCCAGCCCTAAATCTGATCATTCTGAGTGGTCACCTCATCTTCTGTCGCCTACCCATCTCCGTCTCACAAAGGCCTCGCAGCCACAGTTAACAGGCTAAGTCATGTTTTGTTATCCATTTTGGTTCCTAATTTCTTACATTCTATTAATGATCATTGTTACAGCAGGACTCTTTAACAGTATTGCCTACAGACTCCAACATCATGCATACCAGAGACAAGCCTCACCAACCTACCGTTTTAACTTTTATGCTTTCAGATGGGGGAGTAATCACCTCTCATAACTCCACTCCTCCTAACCCCACGTTTAATTTTCAGAATTCTGTCTCACCATGGAAATGTTTCTACCTCAACATGGTCCTGATAGAATGATATGTCTAAATCAAAGGCACCTTTCCTTCTACCTCACCTGGGTCCTTAAATATGACAGTGCCATGTCTCCTCATCACATCTTGTCTCTTTGTTTTTCCAGTCTGACATACATGCATTCACCAGTGAAGTAGTCCTGGCTAAAACACCTGGCAGCAGCGTCTACCTGGGCATCAACCTTCATCCTGTCGACTCCCCTAGGCTCCAGTACAGCTCCCTTTGCCAGCAGGAAGTAGTTAAAGAGAGAAATCTTGACCCCTTTTCATAATAATAATCATAAGACGGGATATGAAAGGGTTTTGGCCCAGACAGGACACTGTAGCCAGGAAAGCCACAACTGGAAGCAGGAAGCCCCATCTTTCCCTGCCCCTAGGAAGTTACCTGTGATGCCATCTTCCCGCCCCTGGGAATTTACATATGGCGCCAAACCTAGGACCAATGGGCTACCTGTGTATCCCTAATGCCCGCCTTAGGTTCCACCCCAAACCGAGGCTATTTACAGGCCCCCACGCCACGTGTCCGCCGGAGAGATCACTGGACGCCAGCGGTTGGGGTGCCGGTGATCTCTCTCCGTGTTCTCAGAATAAAGGCCGCTTTTTATTTTATATTTCTCATCTTTTGTTAATATTTTTCATCTTTTGGAAATAACTCTATCAGTTTTAAGAGGCAGGAGTGCCTTACCTAAGAGATATTTGACAAACAGGATAGGTTAGAAGCCAAGAATTCCTCAAAAGCCCAAGGAGTTTGAAGAAATGTTATATGAAGTTGAGAGTTTTAATGTCTATCTCTTCATGAAAGTGTTTTCTATGACTTGGTTGCAATTAGTGTTACTTTGAGAGGTCAACCTGCACATAAAATAAAGGTAATCTCTCCTTTCAACATTCTGCTTTAAACCACATCCTGTGCCAGTTATATTGCCTACCACAGCAGAACACTGAGAAGGTGACACCAACTGTTTCACACTGTTGGAATTTCCAAGGAGACACATGGAGTACCACTGTGAAACTTCAAGGGAAGTGTGCTGTCCCTTAACAATGGCAAGTTTGCACAAAAGCCTAGGTATGCTGAATAGTAGAATGTCTAAAAGTGATGAAAAGACTATGGGCCTTTACACAGGGGAATAGGGTGTCCTCTGAAGCACAGCTTTGTGCAATAGGAATTACAAGGAAAGAATGACCTCTCAAAATGGATTTGAAATTTATTTTTATCCAGCCCTAGAGCGCTATTGGCCGAAGCCCTGAGGGTCAGATTGGATGACCAAGGGGTGAGGAGAGATCAAAAGAAAAACACAAACTTTTTAGGGAACTAGATATTTGGCCAGGTGCCCAGAATAGTGGCAAACTGTGTTTGGTATCAAGTTGCTCAAAACTTGCCTTCACAAGAAAGAAAATTCCAGCAGGACCATTGACTAGTAAGAGGACATATTTCAAAGGAATTGTAAAAAGCCTTTTAGGTCCACACTGAGTTTAGGGGAAAAATGGCAGTGTCTGTTAGCCTTTCAGGTTTTAATAGGAGAAAACCTAAAATCATGTATGATCTAGTTGATGGATTCCTTCAGAGATTTAGGAGAAGTCTAAAACAAAATGGATGTGGTCTTATATGACTCATAAAGTTAAAATTAGAAAAACAAAACAATTTGAAAAACCACACAATCAATAAAATCCAAAACATTAAACTCAAAGAGTTTCACAGGTTTTCAAAGCACTTGTGGAGTTAACATCTATTGAAGACATTTATTCTAAGATCTGCCTTACTCAGACTCTGTATGTCAGGAACTGTGAAAGCAATATTGAAAATTATATGTGAAGTGAACTTTTAATTGATGAATCCATGACACAATAGACATGCTCTGTGATTGATACCTGGTACATTGTAGATTTTCTATATGTGCTCTCAGAGGAAATGTATACAGAGTACTTAGACTGGTTTCTTTTTGCACTATTGTGCCTTTTACTAGAGTTACTAGAAGATCTTCTGTCCTGTGTTTCACTGCCCAAGGCAGGAGACCACACATGTCAAAACCAACATTGGACCTTCCCTTCAACAGCCTAATTAAATTATCATAAGAATTTAATTTGCCTTTCATCCTTAAAGATTTTTACAACAGATTGACTGGCTCTTTTGCTTTCCTGTGTTCTTTCCTTGGTCTTTCCTATCTTTAAATTTGGTGAGCTCTGTTCTGAATCCAAATCTCCAACCTCTCACATATTTCCATGCATGTTCATTTGGGAAACATGTCAAGAACTTGCTAACAGGTTGTTTCATTCTTTTAGGATATCCGTTCTTCATATTCACCTTCAACCACAGTGTCTGATTTCCAGAGCCATATGCTTGCAGATGATTTTCTCCTGAGAAATTTCACCAAAAGTTCTTATACTGCAGGTAAATGAGGTCAACAAGGCTTCCATGAATAATGTAAGGAACACAACTCAGCAAAATGACAGATATTTCAAGGGAAAAGTACATGCTCAATGAAAGATCATTGCAGAGATGATCTTCAACTTCATGGGATATTTCATGTCTCAATGATATTTTATCCATGTGCAGATATGCAGGCATTTCCATCCACAAACTCTGAGCTTTGAAGCCTTCAGAGAAAATACTGTTGGATACCAGGTCTCTGAAAATTCATCCTATTCAAATCTTGCCCTGCAAAATCCTCTCTGCCACTGAGGTCTCCATGGGAATGCCAGCATTGTGACTCAGGTCTCCTACTGCAAACATGGGTCCTAGTGCCTAAGTCTAGCTCACAATGCTGCTCAGCCAATCACAGCGCAGCGTGGTTGCCTGGCAACCACAAGCCTGCTGGTTTCTGTGACCTGTTTTAGGCCAACTCTGTATCTTTCTACCTCATACAACCACAGCCATTCCAATCAGTCAGTAATTTCCTTAGCCGCTCTAGGATGGGTCCAAATTTTCTTTCCAGTTGTAGTGATCAAGAGAACTAGACATACTTTGTGAAGTGGAGGGAAGTAATTGGAGAACCTCTTGCTCTGTCCCATCTTCTAAGCAGTCCAATGTGAACTACCCAGTCTGTAATTTTTTTTAACACTGATAGAGCCAAAAGTTTCAGGTGGAGGAAAAAAAATGCCACAGTGTGTTGGGCTCTGCCTTGTTTCTGAGAGCTTGGAAATTAAACCTGCAAACCTTACATGCAGTTTGTCCTGGATTACTGCCATCCGTGAAAGCTAGCAACCAGAGGATGACTCCCTAAGTGAAGGAGAATCCTTGCAAGGCATGAATATTTGGAGTGCCTGCTTCAACTATCCAGCTTCCTTGTGGTTCACGTTTCTGAGATCCCAATTTGAAGCAAGTCTGCGGCTATGCCAGCATAACCCTGCACAAACTAAACATGAGATACTGGCTCAATATATAAACCAACAACATCCCAGAGAGCTTATCAGCAGCAGGTTTTCCCAAATTCCAAATGTAACCAGGTGGAAGGGAAATCCTTAGAAATGGGATCCAAATTCTGCTTTCCCTTAATGCTCCAGATATTTTCTCATGGTATAAAATATTTGGTCTGCACCACTCTTCAAGTGATCCCAATGACATATTCCCAGATGGTCTTGGTTCATTATTTTCTCTTTTTTGAAACAGCTTATCACTCTGTAGTTCAGGTTGGCCTTGAGCTAACTTCGTAGCCCAGCCTGGACTGGAACTCACAAAGATCCTTCCACCTCAGTCTCCTAATTGCTGGGATTACAGGCATGAGCCACCATTCCCAGCATTTGACCAGATATTCTTACAAAATTTGTGAAATCACACTACTACTCTATAGTTAGCTTCTGTGCCTCAGGCTTTAGGCATATGCCCTTCTTTTGTCTTGGTTCTGCTTGCCCAGGGTCTCCATTTCTCTTGTGGTAAGCTACAAGGCCAGAGGCAAGGGTGTGTCATGGGATGATTACAGCCAAGTTGAACAAGGTCCAAGGACACTGGGTCCTGTGCATGGGATGATGTATGAGTAGATTCATGAGTTAATTAGGACATGCCATGGAGCTGAGTGGCTATGGTACAAACAAAATGTCATGCCATGGACTGAAGCCTGAGGCTATTGTAGCTATACCCTATTGAATAGTGTTGACACATTCCTGCTGGGCAATTGTGTGCTCTGAATTGGACTCTAATGTGTTTTATTTTTATTTTCTCACATAGGAGGAACATTACCGCAGGAGTGTCTTACCTATGAGATATTTGAGAAAAGTGATATGTTAGAAGCCAAGAATTCCTCAAGACCCCATGGAGTTTCAAAAAAACGACATGAAGTTGAGAGTTTTCATGCCCATCTGTCTTTATAAAAGCTTTTCTTTAATATTTGGTAGGAATTACTCCTACTTTGAGAAGTCAACATGCACATGCAAGAAAGGTAATTTCCTTTCCTCATTCTGCTTGAAACCACATCCTGTGCCAGTTATATTGCCTTCCCAGCAGAGAGAGGGCAGCAACATTTTCATACTGTTAGAATTTCTGAGGAGACATATGGAGTAACACTGTGAAACTTTGAGGGAAGTGTGCTGCCCTTTAACTATGGCAAGTTTGGGCAAACTCCTAGTTACTCTGAATCTTAGAAAGTCTCACAGTGAGGGAAAGACAATGGTCCTGTCCACAGTGGAATAGGGAGTCCCCTGAAGCACTGCTTTGTGGAAATAGGAATTACAAGGGAAAAATGAACTCCCAAAATGGAGTTGAAATTTTTTTTGTCCAGCCCTAGAAAGCTATTGACTGCAGACCCAAGGGTCAGATTGGATGACCAAGGGGTGAGCAGAGATCAAAAGAAAAACACAAACTTTTTAGGGAACTGGATATTTGGCCAGGTGCCCAGTTGGTGTCAAGTTCCTCAAAACTTGCCTTCACAAGAAAGCAACTTCCAGCAGGACCACTGACTAGAAAGAGAACATATTTCAAAGGAGTGGTAAAAAGCTCTTTAGCTCCACACTGAGTTTAAATGAAAAGTGGCAGTGACTGTTAGCCTTTCAGGTTTTAATAGGAGAATATCTAAAGTCATTTATTATCTCTTTGATGGATTCCTTCAGAGATTTAGGAGATATCTAAAACAACATGAGTGGTCTTGTCGGACTCACAAACTTAAAATTAGAAAAACAAAATGTGATAGCTTTGACCCCTTAATAAAACCCAAAAAAGCAAGAAATTAAAATTTGGGGAGCAAATGCTTTATTTTAGGCCAGGCTTTGTGGCACAATCCCCGGGATCCAGTTTAGAGACTGCATGCTCACAGCTGAGGGATTAAGCTTTTAAAGCTAAAAACCACAGGAATGTTGTAGGAGCTGACACAGTTAGATAGCATCTGGGCCTTACAGAACTTCTTGTAATTTCCTTGAAGTTAAGTATTTCTTAAAGAACAGCACAATTTATTACAGATAGCTGGATGATGGGTAGGGGAGGATGTTATAGGAAACTGATACCTAAGGTTTTTACAAGTTTTTCAGGACATTGAAACTTAATCTAGAAAGATAGGAAGGGAAGGGGGGGCTGAGCGGTGCACACAAAACAGAAATGAGGCACAAGGGTTAAAACTAGGCTATAACGTTCCCCTCTGATGTTGTGACTGAGGTAAAATCTTTGACCTAAATTTTAAGGATTTTGAGGTATGGGCTCATAGGCGTGCTGGCATAACATCATCAACTTTATGCCTCGTATTTGTTGTCTGGCATATGCAATTATTCTGTTGAGTATATAGGACCTACTGTGACCAAGAGCAGTACTCTTAAAAATGGTCCAAGCAAGGGCAGGAGATTGGGCAGGATTCCATTTTAGACACTCCATAAAGGGTTTTAAAGAGCTCTCTCCTCCTTTTAACTAGGTCTTCCTGTAGTCTCTTGATTTTTTCTCGGACAATGCCGGACTTGTTTACATAAAAGCAGCATTGTTCCCGCAATGCCGCACAGATCACTCCTTGTTCTGCCATTAGGAGGTCTAGTCCCCTTCTGTTTTGGAGAACTACTTCAGCCAACGAGTCTATTTGGTCTTGGATGACCTGAATGGTACTAGATAATGCCTGCACATCACTAACAATCTGGTTGGAAAGTTGGACAGAAACCCCTATTCCTTCTGCCCCCAAACCTAAGGCTCCTGATATTCTTAGGCCTACCAATCAAGGGATACATTGAATTGCCCTCTTTGAGCAGTCTGTAATGTAATCTAAACTAGGAATTGGGACAGGCTCATCCCCAGGTAGGATCTCTATGTCAGGCAACAGGACAGCTGTTACACATATCCCTGTCCAGCTGGTTGGGAGGAAAGTATAGGCCATATTTCCTCCACAACTAAATACTTGCCTTTCAGCTGCATAAAGGGAGGTAGTCCAGTTAATTATGGAACTACAATTAGTAAATGCAACGAACCCCACGTCATTGTTGGAGGTATCATTATGAAAACCTCCTTGGAGACAGAGAGAGTCCTTGAAGCCTACTGGTTGTACTCTAAAGGGAGGACCAGCACTACAATTAAAGTAATCTTGTTCCTCCAGCATAATCAGAGAAACATTGGTGGGGATAGCAAGGGCCATGGGGGAGCCCTATGCCATGCATAACCAGCCATCTTCAGCCAAAGTTGAGTTGGAAGCATTTAAGGCTTTATGAGTGGCCTCTATAATATCAGAAGTTTGAGCATCCAGATCAACTCCCCACAATTTAGGCAGCATCAAGGGGTGGTAATGTATCTGAGGAAACATTATTTTTAATAAGAACAATTCTGAGGGCATGGCCTTGGCTGGCTGCCTTTGTTAGGTATCACACAGGGCTTTAACTTACACATCGACATTTGAGTCAAAACCCCTGTAACTGAGGGTATACTGAGGCAACAAGGAATGCGCTAACTTGTCCCCACAATCTGTCCAAAGACTGTATGCAATAATTCATCATTTGTGTGGGAAGGATCTCGATCCCTGTTTCCTACTTTGTGTATAATTCCCCCCGAGTTGATGTCTTTACCTTTAGTAATATAGCCCCCTCTACAATCACAGGGGCTCCCACATAAAGATCTTAACAATTGTTCTTTGCTTACAGGGGGACCAAAGCCGCCATGCAAGTTTGGCATCAATATTATTAAAATCAAAGCAAGCGAGCTAAAGCAGTTCATGACTGGCATAATCTAACTATGTTTAGTCAATTTTAACTTCAAGGGGTTACCAGTCTGCTGTGTAGTCCACTGAGTATGTCCCGCATGGTCTGCTATTTCCAGTGGCTTTATGTGAGTATGGTGAATCCATGTAGTGTTTCCTGCTACCTTGATGGCAGTGGGGGTGCTGAGCACCATGGTGAAAGGTCCTTCCTAGCAGGGTTCGAGGGAGTCGCAGTGGTGGCATTGCACCAAGACTTGAGTCCCTGGCTTGATCGGCACCTTGGGGGGCATCTCTGAAGGCAGATCAGGGTGTTTTTGTCTAAACAGCTGGTGGATTGAAGTCAACATGGGTTGGAGAGTGTGCAGGGATTTAATGAGATCTTGATTAGTTATTTCAGCTACTTTATCTTCTGACAATCTTGGAACCAATGGCGGGGTCCTCCTGAACATATCTTCAAAGGGGGAAATTCCAGAAACTTATAGGGTACATCTAGCTCTTAACAGTGCAAAGGGAAGAAGGCTCATCCAATTATCGCCAGTTTCCAAGGACAGTTTAGCTGAAGTATCCTTGATAGTCCAGTTCATGCACTCTACTTGCCCTGAACTTTGTGGCCCATAGGCACGGTGGAGTTTTCCAATTAATCTTTAATACCTGGGCTAACTTTTGGGTGACTTGGACTATGAAAACAAGGCAATTATCGGACGCCATTGATAGCAGGAGGCCAAATCAAGGAATGATCTCATGCAGTAGCTTTTTATCTACCACTAAGTTTGACTTGGGCTTAGTAGGGAAAGTCTCTACCCAGCCAGTAAAGGTGTCTTCTAATACCAAGAGATAGCGATGCTCCTGTAAACCAGGCTTTACCATGTCCATGAAGTCTACTTTCCAATGTTCTCCTGGAACAATTCCTCCATGTCGGGTGGTCTCCAACATAGAGCTCTTGGCTGAGTTGACTAACAAGCACTGTGGGCATCTGGAGCTCAAAGACATGGTCAGTTTGCAGAGTTTTGGAATAAAAAACCAAGTTCTGAACAATTCAGCAAGTTTAGTTCCCCCTAAATGGGTAGTTTGGTGAGCCCGGTGTAACAGTGCCCATCCTAGTGCCTCTGGTAACAGTGCTCATTTATCAGGTAACTGGTACCAGCCCCCCTGGGATGGGGGCCTTGGCTCCAAGTTGAGATGCTAACTGTAGGTCTTTCTTTGTGTAGACTGGTTCTGACAAGGTCGGAGGGACTAACTTCAGAGCAGTTACCTCCTCAGTTGGCCCCTCTGATGTAGTGGCTACTTTTTAAGCAGCCCGATCTGCCAAATTGTTTCCTAGAGTGAATAACAGCCACCCACTGAGGCAGCCAGATTGCTGCCAGCAAGTCTAGGATCTGTGGAGCATTTTATATCTTAGTTCTGGGCCGAGGTTAAGAGACCTCGCTCCTAATAGATGGCTCCATGTACACGTACAGTAGCGAAAAGCATATACTGTCAGCATAGATGTTTACCCTCTTTCCCATAGCTAGTTTTAGCGCTCAGTCAAAGCAATGAGCTCCGCCTTTTGGGCAAAGGTGCCAGGCTCTAACTGCTTAACCCAGAGTACCTCCTTTTCAGTGGTCACTACTGCCCCTGCCACTTGTTTTCCATTCTGCATGAAGTTGCTTCCATTGATGAAATAGTTGTCGGCATTTCCCAAAGGCTGGTTGGTAAGATCAGCCTGTAGGTTCTGCTGCAGTTCAAGGATGTCAGCACACTCATGGGGAGGCATCCTTTGTTCCTGCAGGTCATCATCAGACACAAGGGTGGCTGGGTTTAAAGCTGAAGAATTCTTGAAAACTACTGACTCTGGGTCTAGAAGCAGGGCCTGATAGTGTGAAATTCTAGCATGTGAAAGCCATTGTTTGGGAAGGGTTTTGATAAGAGTCTCTAAACTGTGGTAGGTCACTACAAAAAATTTCTGTCCAAAAGTGAGGTTTTTTTAGCCTCTTTAAGTAACATTGCCACAGCAGCTAGGATTCTCAGGCAGGGGGGCCATCCTGCTGTCACTGGATCAAGTCTTTTGGAGAGGTAGGCTATAGGCCTCTTCCAAGGGCCAATGTCCTGGGTTACGACTCCTTTGGAAATGCCCCTGAGTTCATCTATGAACAATGTGAATGGCTTGGAAACATCAGGGAGTCCCAGGGCTGGGGTCTCTGTCAAGGCCCACTTGAGCTACTGAAGGCCCATTCACATTTATCAGTCCAGTTCAGTGAATTTTGAGTTTCCCACTTAAGGGAGTCATATAGGGGAAGAGCTTTTCAGTAAAATTTAGAATCCATAGCCTACAGTATCCAACCACCCCCAGAAACTCTCGTACTTATTTTTTTTAAATTGTCTCTCATAAAGCAGTTCTAACACCTTGGTTATCTTCTTGTTGGTAGTGTCTTGTAAATTTTCTCAGTTCTCAAAGACCTTTTTGTGCTATCTCTATTAATGGGCTGAGGGGCATTTTCTCAAATCTCTCAAATCTTTGCAATTTTTGTATAACATGTGGTGCCGACTGAGTTGCAAAGAGAACAACTGGTGATACTGGGGGGAACCTCCTTACTTCTGGTTGTCCAATCAGGGTGAGACAAAAGGAAAACATGATTTTGGCATTCTGATTCGGAAAGCAGGCTTCATCTGGATGACACACAGCTTTTTCCAGCGTGCCACAGGGCAGGCCATCATTTTACTGAAGTTATATACTTAACAAAAAGTCTTCAGTCTGCCCTTCCCCAACTCACAGTATTGTAAATTATCCTGTTGGGCTCTTTGCTCTTGATTTGCAACACAAAGCTGCTTAAGCACCCCCAACAATAGCCATGCCACAGAAAGCATTTTCTCTTTTACATTTTTACTTTAAGACAAAACCACCCTTTTAAAAACTTATTAATAGTCAATGACCTTTTTCTCTTGCTTTTAGACATCATTAAAACCTTTAATAAAATCCTTGAAATGACCTTTTAGTAGTCTAAAACATATTTAATCATTTTATGTCTTTTTACCATATTAAAATGCTGTATTTTAAAAAACTGTAACCTTTTAACTGGCTCAATTGCAGTATGACCTGGTTTTTACTTGGTAAAGTTGATATGATTCTTAAAAACCATAAATATACATATATATGTGCACATATGTTTACATTTACCCAGAAAAAAATACTTTTTTAAAAGGCATGCCAAGGTTGGAAGTAATAAATTGAGGACTAAAACAATAAACAAGGTGCCACAACATTAAAAGCACAAAGGTTGCTTTGTGCATAGTTTGGTGAGCTAAAGGAAATAAATTTTTATTATGAACCTTGAGTCTAATAAGCCATATGGATCCTGCAACAGTAATGAGCAGCGAACCCCTAACTTAGTAACAAATTCTCAGTCAGACAATTCTAAAGTAAAAAAAAAAAACAAAAAAAAAAAAACCTGAACATAAATATCTAAATCCCTTTGTCCGTTTTGGGCTCATAGAAGGGGTTCCTAGGAGAGAATGTTCTGTTATATTTGGGATAAACAAAAGGATAACAATCAGAAGAAATGGACACACAGACAGACATACAAGACAAGATAAGCTGCAGCAAAAATGGGCTTTGCTCAAAAATTGGCCAAATTTTGGAATTGGTCAAATTTTGGGATTTGGAGGAATTAACAAATTAACTAATAGAGCAGGTCCCCTCACAGGGCAGAGTCACAAATGGATGAGATTCGTCCCAAAAAACCCAACTGACTCTGTCCTCAGGAGGTCCTCACTCCCCAGATTGAGGACATTCCCTCCCAATGGAGCAGTTACCCACCTCCCAAATTGAAGGCGTCCCCTCCCAATAGAGCGGTTCGCCACCCAGGGCAGAGTCACAAATGGATGAGAATCATTCCTAAAAACCAATTAACTCTGTCCTTAGGAGGTTCCCACTCCTCAAATTGAGGGCGTTCTCTCCCAAAGTGTGAACTAACCGTGGTCTAATTAATCCCTCCAGAGTACTTACTTTTAGGTGTTCAGAATGGAGTCAGGGGTCTTGCTTCCATCCCAGATGGGCCCTCAAATGTGATAGCGTGGACACTGGAATAAAATCCAAGGGAGCAAGAAATTAAAATTTGGGGAGCAAAGGCTTTATTCTAGGCCAGGCCTGGCGACACAGCCTCCAGGAGCCAATATTGAGACTGTATGCCTTACAGCTGAAAGGGTTGGCTTTTAAAGCCGAAAACAACAGGAATGTTGCAAACTTTCACCCAGTTTGATAACTTCCTTATAGTTAAACATTTCTTAAGGACAGCACATTGTATTGCAGATAGGCTGAAGGGGGTGGGGGGATTAAAAGAAACAGAAACTTAAGTCTTTACTGGAGATGGAATTTTAATCTCTATTGAAATAGTGCATACAGAACAGAAAGGAGGTGCATTGGTTAGAACTAGGTTACAAAAAGAACTTCCATTCAAGAGCCAGATTAAATCATCATGAGAATTTAATTTCCCTTTCATCCTAAAAGATTTTTGCATCAGATTGACTGGCTCTCTTTCTTTCCTATGTTCTTTCCTTGGTCTTTCCTACCTTGAAAGTTGGTGAGCTCTGCTCTGAGCTCTGACCTCCAACCTCCCCAATATTTCCAAATATGTTGATCTGGGAAACATGTCAAGAACTAGTTCAGGGGTTGGTTCTTTGTTTTAGGACATGTATTCTTGAAATTCAACTTCAACCACAGTTTCTGATTTCCAAACCCATGTGCTTGCAGAGGATTTTCTGCTGAGAAATATCACAGAAAGTTCTTATACTGTGGATGAATGAGGCTAGCAAGGCTTCACTGAATAGCTTAGGGAACAGGACTCAGCAAAATGACAGACATGTCAAGGATAAAGCAGATGTCCAAGGAAAGATCATTTGAGAGATCATCTGCAAATTACTGGGATATTTTATGTCCCATTGATATTATATCCATGTGTAGATTTTACAGGCAGTTCCATGCACAAATTCTGAGAAGTGAAGCCTTCAGAGAGAATTCTGTTGGATACCAGGACTCTGAAAATTCATCCTTTTGAAATCTTGCCCCGCAAGATCCTCTGTGCCACTGAGGTGTCCATGGCAATACTCAGCACTGTGACTCAGGTCTCCTACTGCAAAAATATATCCTAGAACCTGAAGTGTAGCTCACAATGCTGCTCAGCCAATCACAGCCCAGTGGTTGCCTGGCAATCACAAGCCGCCTGGTTTATGTGCACTGTTTTAGCCCAACTCTGTAGCTTTCCACCTCATACAACCACAGCCATTCCAATCATGCAGTATTTTGCTAGGATGGGTCAGAATTTTCTTTCTGTTGTAGTGATCAAGAACTTGACATACTTTGTGAAGTGAGGGAAGTAACTGGAGAATCTCTTGCTCTAACATGTGGTCTAAGAAGTCCAAACTCGGCTACCCCAGTCTATTAATTTTTTCAAACATATGGAGACAAATGTTTCAGGGTAGGAAAAAAAATGCCACAATGTGTTGGGTTATGCCTGGTTTCTGAGGGCTTGGAAAATAAACCTGTAAACCCTACATGCGGTGTCTCCTGGATTACTGCCACCATAGTAGTATCAATTGGCACTGAAAGCCAGCAACCACAGGATGAGTCCTTAAGAGAAGGAGAAGCCTTGCATGAATATTTGGAGTCCCTGCTTCAACTATCCAGCTTCCTTATGGTTCACATTTCTGAGGTCCCAATTTAAACGAAGTCTACAGCTATGGCAGCATAACTCTGCACACACTAAACAAACTACTAGTTCAATACATAAACCAATAAAATCCTAGAGAGCTTATCAGCAGCAGAATTTCCCAAATTTCAAATGTAACCAGGTGGAAGGGAAACCCTTAGAAATGGGAACTAAATTCCCCTTTCTCCTAATGCCACAGAAATACATGGTATGAAATATTTAGTCTCCACAACTCATGAAGTGATCCCAATGACCTATGCCCAGATATTTTTGTTTTCTTTGTTTCTCTTTTTTAAAACAGCATCTCACTTTGTAGTTCAGGCTGACCTTAAGCTAACTTCTAGCCCAGGCTGGACTCGAACACACAAGGATCCTTCCATATCAGCCTCCGGATTGCTAGGATTACAGGCATGAGTCACCATGCACAGCATTTCCACAGACATTCTGACAAAATTTGTGAAATCCCACTACTGGTCTATAGGTAGCTTCTGTGCCTCAAATTTTAGGAATATGCCTCTCTTTGCCTTGGCTCCCCTTGCCCAGGGTCTGCATTTCTCTTGGGATAAGCTCCAAGCCCTGAGGCTAGGGTGTGGCTGCCCTTCTTGGGTTTGTCATGGGATGATTACATCCCAGGTGAACAAGGTCCAAGGTCACTGGGTCCTGTGCATGGGATGAAGAATGAGTACAAAGTGAGCATTGTGACTGAAGTCTCCTAATGCAAACATGTAACATAGAACCTGAAGTCTAGCTCACAGTGCTGTTCAGTCAGTCACAGCCCAGTGTGGTTGCCTGGCAATCACAAGCCTCCAGATTTTTGTCAACTGTTATAGCCCAACTCTGCAGCTTTCCACCTCCTACACCCACAGCCATTCCACTCATGCAGTATTTTCCTTAGCCTCTGTAGGTTGGGTCAGAATTTTCTTTCCAGGTGTAGTGATCATGAAAAATTGACATACTTTGTGAAGTGGAATGAAGTA
The DNA here is from genome assembly GCF_034190915.1 of Cavia porcellus. Taxonomy (NCBI): domain Eukaryota; kingdom Metazoa; phylum Chordata; class Mammalia; order Rodentia; family Caviidae; genus Cavia; species Cavia porcellus. The sequence continues at coordinate 4,280,406 of NW_026947486.1, read as the reverse complement.
ATTTGAGAACCTCTTGTACTGTCCCATTTTCTAAGGGGTCCAAACTTGAGTACACAGTTTATTAATTTTTTCAAACTGACAGAGTCAAATGTTTCAAGGGGAGAAAAGAAAATGCCACAATGTGTTCGGTTATGCCTGGGTTTGGAGGGATTTGAAAAAATTCCTGCAAATCCTACATGCAGCCTCTCCTTAATTACTGCCACGCTGGTAGTATTAGCTGGCACTGAAAGACAGCAACCTGAGGATGAGTCCTTATGTGAAGGGGAAGCCTTGCAGGGCATGAATATTTGGAGAGCCTGCTTCAACTAACCAGCTTCCTTGTGGTTCACATTTCTGAGATCCCAATTTAAAAAGGTCTGCAGATATGCCAGCATAACCTTGCACACACTAGACATGTGCAAATGGCACAATACATAAAACAACAACATCCTAGAGAGCTTATCAGCAGCAGGTTTTCCCAAAATTCAAATGTAACCACGAGGAAGGGAAACCCTTAGGAACAGGATGAAATGCCCCTTTCCCTTAATGAGCCAGATACTTTCTCATGGTATGAAATATTTAGTCTCCACAACTCATGAAGTGATCCCAAAGACCTATGCCCAGAAAGTCTTGTTTCCTTGTTTTTTTTTCTTTTTTGAAAAATCCTATCACTCTGAAATTCAGGCTGGCTTTGAGGTAACTTCCTAGCTCTGGATGGACTGGAACTCACAAGGATCCTTCCACCTCAGCCTCCTGATTGCTGAGTTTACAGGCATGAGCCACCATGCCAAGCATGTGCCCAGATATTCTTACATAATTTGTAAAATCCCACTACTGGTCTATAGGTAGCTTCAGTGCCTCAGGCTTTAGATATTTGCCTCTCTTTGTCTTGGCTCCCCTTGCCCAGGGTCTCCATTTCTCTTGGGGTAAGCTCCAAGACCGAGGTAAGGGTGTGGCTGCCCTTGCCAGGGTGTGTCATAGCATAATTACAGCCCAAGTGAGCAAGGTCCAAGGACACTGGGTGCTGTGCCTTTGATGAGGAATGAGTACAGATTCATGAGTAAATCAGGACACACCAGGGAACTGAGTGGTCATGGTAGAAACAAATTTTCAAGCCATGGGCTCAAGGATGAACCTTCTGTACCTCTACCCTCTTTCATAGTGTTCACACTTGACTGCTGGGCAATGGTGTGCTCTGAAATGTACTTTAATGTGTTTTATTTTATTTTTTTATTTGCTTTCACTTTCTCAAATGGGAGGAACATTACCTTGGTTTGAAGAAACAGGAGTGTCTTACGTATGAGATATTTGACAAAAGTGATTCTAGAAACCTAGAATTCAGATCGAGCCCATGGAGTTTCAAAAAAAGTGACATCAAGGTGAGTTTTTTCATGTCCATTTCTCTTTACAAAAGCTTTTCTCTCCTATTTGTTAGGAATTACTCTTACTTTGAGACATCAACCTGCACATGAAATAAAGGTACTCTCTCCTTTCCTAATTCTGCTTGAAATCATATCCTGTGCCAGTTATATTTCCTTCCCGAGAAGAACACAGAGAAGGGGACAGCAAGAGTTTCCTACTGTTGGAATTTCCAAGGAGACATATGAAGTAACACTGGAAAACTTCAAGGGAAGTGTGCTGCCCTTTAACATTAGCAAGTTTGGGCAAACCCCTAGTTCCTGAAAATCTTTGAAAGTCTGAAAGTAAGGGAAAGGTAATGAGCCTCTCCACAGTGGAATAAGGGCATTCTCTGAAGCACAGATTTTTTTGAAATGGGAATTACAAGGGAAGAATGTACTCCCAAAAATGGACTTGAAATTTTCTTCTTCCAGCCATAGAAAGCTATTGGCTGCAGACCCAAGGTTTGGCTTGGATGACCACAGTGTGAGCAGAGATAAAACACACACACACACACACACACACACACACACACACACACACACACACACTATTTAGGGAACTCGGCGTTTGGCCAGATTTCCAGAATAGTGGCAAACGGTGTTTGGTGTCAAGTTGCTCAAAACTTGCCTTCACAAGAAAACACCTTCAGGAAGAACCAGTGACTTTAAGAGAACATATTTAAAAGAAGTGGTAAAAAGTTGTTTAGCCCATCACTGAGTTTAGATGAAAAATGACAGTATTTGTTAGGCTTTCCCTTTTTAATAGGACAAATCTCAATCATGTATTATCTCTTTGATGGATTCCTTCAGAGTTTTAGAAGAAGTCTAACTCAATATGAGTGCGGTCTTTTCTGACTCACAAAGTTGAAATTTGTAAAACAAACAAATTGAAAAATGACACAAACAATAAAACATAAAACATCAAATTAAAAGGATTTCACTGGTTTTCAAATCACTTATGGAATTAACATCTATTGAAGAGATTTATTCTGTGATCTGCCTTACTCAGACCCTGTATATCAGCAACTGTGAAAGCAAAATTCAAAATGTTACGTGAAGTGACATTTTAATTGGTGAATCCATGACCCAATAGTCATTCTCTTTTGACACATGGTATATTATCCATATATTCTCTCAAAGGAAAGGAATACACAGGATGCAGGCTGATTTTTTTTCACTGTTGTGTCTTCCACCAAAGTTAGTTGAAGATCTTCTGTCCTGTGTTCCATTGCCCAAGGCACGAGACCACACATGTGACTGCCAACAGGAGAACTTCGCTTCAATAGTCTCATTAAATCATCATGAGAATATAATTTCCCTTTCACCCTCAAAGTTTTTTACCTCAGATTAACTGGCTCTCCTGATTTCCCATGTTTTTCCTTGGTCTTTCCTACCTGGGAAGTTGGTGAGCTCTCTTCTGAGTCCTAATCTCCAACTTCCCTGTATTTGCACAAATGTTCATCTGGGAAACATGTCAAGATCTTCCTTGGGGCTTTGTTTCATTATTTGAAGATATGTGCTTTTGAAATTCAACTTTAACCACTGTCTCTCATTTCCAAAGTCATGTGCTTGCAGAGGTTTTCTGCTGAGAAATTTCACAGAAAGGTCTTATACTGCAGGTGAATGACTCCAGCAAGTCTTCACTGAATAGCTTAGGGAACAGGACTCAGCCAAATGACAAACATGACAAGGGGAATGCGGATGCTCAAGGCAAGGACATGGCAGAGATCATCTGCCAGTTCTTGGGATATTTCATATCCCATTGATAATACATCCATGTGTAGATTTGCAGGAATTTCCATCCACAAACTCTGAACAGTGAAGCCTTCAATGGCCCGGCTTTTATAGCCTAAGTTACCCAAAAGTTAGCTCAGGTATTAAAAATTGATTGGAAACTACACTGTGTCTATTGGCCAGAGAGTTCAGGGCAAGTAGAATGCATGAATTGGACCAATAAGGACACTGTAACTAAGCTTTCTTTAGAAACAGGCAACAATTGGGTGAGCCTTCTTCCCTTCGCCTTTTTAAGGGCCATGTGTACCCCCTATATTTCTGGAATTTCCCCTTTCGAGGCTAGGTTTGGGAGGCCTCCACCATTGGTCCCTAAATTGTCAGAGGACAAATTAGCTGAAATAACTAACCAAGATCTCATTAAGTCCTTACAGAATCTCCAGCCTGTGCTGACCTCAATCCACCAGTTGTTCAGACAAAAACATCCAAACCCATCTTCAGAAATGCCGCTCAAGGTGCCGATCGAGCCAGGAACTTCAGTCCTGGTATGAGGCCACCACCAGGACTTACTCGAGCCTTGTTGGGAAGGACCTTTCACCGTGGTGCTCAGCATTCCCACCTTCGTCAAGGTAGCAGGAAAGACCACGTGGATCCATCGCACCCACGTCAAACCATTGGGAGCTACAGGTGACAAGGAAAATCCCTAGTGGACTGTACAATGGACTGGTAACCCATTAAAGTTAAAATTTGTAAAAGACCCTCAGTCATAAGATCATGTCTCTGTTATGGTATTTAGTTTGGTACTCAATTGCAATCATAAACTCTGGAAATGGATATTGGATTATTTCAGATGAAAAAACTAAAAGGGAATTAGGAAGGGCTAAAGGCACAAACAATCAGATGACCATTGACCTATGTACACTTTTTAATGGTATTATACTTAATGATGACAGTCCATCAGGCAGAATAGGTTGGTCAGTCCCACGTAGCTTCTGCTCTGGCCATGGGCCCAAGGCTCTGCAAGTTATGTTTCAACTCAAACAGGCATCCTTGTATGTATGTCCTAAGAACCAACCTGACCCCAGTTATAATGTGTATTGTGCCTCAGATCCAACACACCAATATTGTTATTCCTGGTCATGTGTTACAGGAGGCTTAAATGGGTATTATAACTCTGAAAAGTATCTCACTGTCAAGTACATAGGAAACAACGACTGTTATCATGTTTATACTTGTAACTCAGTCCAGCTAACCTTTCTGAAACAAACGGATTTTTGGTGGTTAGGGCAGGGACTTACTTATGCTATTAAGATTTATAAATCTGGACATGATCCTGGGGTTAGCATTAATATCTTATATAAACCACCTAGAAAGCCCCCTGTAGTCATTTACAAAAGAGGACGCCACCCAGTGGCGGCCCCCACTCCAAAAGTATCCACTAACTTCCCACACAGCCACCCCTGGAGACATATTCTGATGTCTCCATTGATTGAGGCCATGTGTAATGGGAGTATTTACCATACAGGCCAACCCCAGATAAAGCTGTGTGCATGTAGGGGAGAAGGAGATATCAAACACTGGATAGAGGTTAAAGTGCCTAGTCCTGATCCAACACCGATACAAGCTGCAACCATTCATGTTGGTGTCGCTCCCGGCCGGCAGGAAAGACACACGACAAAGTCTGGCGGTGTGCAACCTTGTCTTTATTTGTCTCCGCGTGGGCCCCGCAAGGCCTCCGCTCTGCCACCAGCCCTTTCTCGCCGGTGGACTTTCTCTATCTCTCTCTGTGCTTCTCTCTCGTAGCGGGAGAGGCACTCACTTTTATAGGGTAACAGTGGCCAATCAGTTCAAAGCGCGCGATGCGGGCTGACTGGCTAACATCAGTTGTTGCTAGGCAGACTATCTTACAGAGCGGGTTGTTTAAGTCGCCAGGGCAATCAGGGGGCAGGAAGCAGGCGCCAACTTGGCTCACTCGATGGGAGGGGTAATCTAGCTCAGGCTTTGTTCTTTTCTACAGGCCTCACGTCCGCCAAATAAGGCGACCGGGCTCGGCCGCGGCTCCCAACATCTCCCCCTATTTTATTTATTTTGAATGAATGTATGCATCGCAGCCCGCCCTGGATTGAGTGCAGAGGCTTATGCCCTGTGTTGAGGCCCACCGTAGGCCCTTGGCTTGGACCCTGGTCAGCCATCCCCGGGTCCACCAAGGCCTTGAGACCCTCGTCCTTTTTCCAGGGCCAGGAGTGAACTGGACAGAACCTGGATGCACATAGGCATGCACTCATGCCCCTCCGTGCGATCCCCTCGGAGAGACATCTAGATCTGGGCAGATTCTAGTAATCCAGCGGCTTTCGTGCAGTATGGGGTAGGGCCTGGCTTAGGTCGAGTCGTGCTGGGGAGGCACGCTCTTACCCGTCATTGACTCACCTACCCTGATGTGCGGTGTCATTAGGGAAGGAATTCGGGAGACCCACCACATCTAGACTCGGTCGTAGGCCAACCGAGCGAGCCATGCGTAAGCCTGGGGGTCATTGTGCCCATCACGGGCTGCTGCCAGGGCCGCATGGGCAACCAGGAGTACTTGATGCCGGGCCGTCGCAAGGCGCCCATTAATAAATGATGTGACTTGGGGCTGGGGATTTAGCTCAGCGGCATAAGCGCCTGCCTTGCAAGCAGGCAGTCGTGAGTTCGGTCCCTGGTACCGATAAAAACGAAAAAAAAGACAAAAAAAAAAAAATAAATAAATGATGTGACCCATCGGAGCAAGCATGGTCCTATAAGCAGGAGCAAGAACAAGGAGCATAGAGGGCCTAACAAGGGTAGCACATAGGGGAGCAAGCCGTTCCAGGCCCCCAAAAAGGGATTGTCCTGCAGTTCTTTTAGGGCTCATCTTGTTGTTGGGTCTGCGGTTGGCCTCTGGTGGAACAGGCCTGATCTTCAGTCGAGGGACTTGTCGCGTCAACCTCTCTGGGACCCACAGTGGTTCTCGTCCCGGTTCCTGCGGAAAAACACAAACCGCGTCTCGGTTCCAGCTAACCACCGGATCCGGGCCCATCCATTGTCATGCCATAGATAACCACGCCTTTGGAGGCAGGCCTTGGCTTACTCCCCCTTTTTGTTTTTTATTTTTTATTTATTTATTTTTTTTATTTTTTTTTTTTTTTCGGTACCGGGGATCGAACTCGCGATTGCCTGCTTACAAGGCAGGCGCTTATGCTGCTGAGCTAAATCCCCAGCCCTTGTTTCCTTGACCGGCGTTTTTCTTAGCCTGCTCAACAGAGAACTCTGCGTACCATGCTCGCCAGTCTAAGTAGCTGCCTGAGGGTAGACATGCTTTTGCCAACTGGGTCCAGTCCGCTGGGGTGAGCGGCCCAGAAGACAAGTTTTTTAGCACAGCTATGGTATAGGGTGCTGTGGGCCCGAAGGTCGTGGCAGCGCTTTTTAATTTTTTAATCTGTTTTATTTTAAACGGTTTCCAAACATTGTGCCCTTTGCCTGGGGCCATTTGCACAGGAAATACTCCATAAGGACCGTAATCTAGTCCTTGCATCGGTGGATCCCCTCCGAACCATCGTTTACCCTTCCATAACCGCCCATGAAAATACCGTCCGCCCCGCGGCGCGACGTCATAGGACGGCGGTCGCGACAGAGTGGAACGGGGCGTCACTTCCTGTGCCGGCTGAGAGAAGGGAGGGTCCCCCGTAGCGGCCTCTCGGTGAGGGACCGCTTCCGGGAACGTGTTCCAGGGCGGAGCAGAAGGTTCTGTCTCCCTCCCCTGCCAGGGGGCGCTCAGAAGCTCTCTGCTTTTTCGTAAGCCTAGCTGAGCGGAGCGCAATTCGCGGCGCAACGCAGCAAAAGAGCCTTGCGTCTCCCCATCAAGCGACTTAGCCTCCTGACAGCTGGTCTCTTTGGCCTCCTTGCCATTCAACTTTCCTTCGTCCTCGGAGTCAGACGACTCCGAGGCTAGAGCCCCGTCCTCCTCCTTAGCATCCTTGTTCCCCTTGACGGACCCCTCTCGGGAGCTCCCTGACTGGGCCTGCTCAAAAGCCTTGCGTGCGTCCATGATTTCCGCGTCTATAACTGCCGAAGGGAACCCCTTCCCCTCCCCTTCAAGACACGCATGTATCATTTCCCACAGGGGGTGAATAGCCGGCGAAATATCGCCTTCCAATTCCACCGAGGCGAGGTCCCCGCCTAACTTCTCCCATGACGGCAGGTTTAAATTCCCCGTGGGTAAAAACCAGGGAGCCACCCTATCTACCTCTGCTATGAATAGTTCCAGTGTTTTTTGACCTACCCTGAGGTCTCTAGCTTTTAAAAGCTTTCTAAGGGCCTTTACCAAGGGCCGCGCCTCCGCGCTTGGTAAATTACCCATCTCTAACCTCTAAGGGCTGTAACTCACCGCGTGTGACTTAAAGAACCCGTCACCTACACGTGAGCCTGAGGGGAGTCTAAAAGCCCTGTAGGTGCGCGCCACCCAGAGCCCAGGCTTATCCCCCACTCACCTGTCCGGCAGCACCACGCTGGAGCGTTGCACACCACCGAGGGGAGTGATCAGTTCCCCGTACGGGCCACCAGTGTCAGTGTCGCTCCCGGCCGGCAGGAAAGACACACGACAAAGTCTGGCGGTGTGCAACCTTGTCTTTATTTGTCTCCGCGTGGGCCCCGCGAGGCCTCCGCTCTGCCACCAGCCCTTTCTCACCGGTGGACTTTCTCTATCTCTCTCTGTGCTTCTCTCTCGTAGCAGGAGAGGCACTCACTTTTATAGGGTAACAGTGGCCAATCAGTTCAAAGCGCGCGATGCGGGCTGACTGGCTAACATCAGTTGTTGCTAGGCAGACTATCTTACAGAGCGGGTTGTTTAAGTCGCCAGGGCAATCAGGGGGCAGGAAGCAGGCGCCAACTTGGCTCACTCGATGGGAGGGGTAATCTAGCTCAGGCTTTGTTCTTTTCTACAGGCCTCACGTCCGCCAAGTAAGGCGACCGGGCTCGGCCGTGGCTCCCAACACATTCAGAGACTACAAGAAACTGATTTTAAAAAGTCTAGACGGGCACTTCCTGAGCCCAAAACCTCCACCCCACCTTCAATGAGAACAGAGTTGTTCCAACCTTTAGAGGTAGTGGCTGAGCTACTTAACAACTCCATTGATAGCGGTTTGTCAATCCCATGCTGGCTGTGTCTGGCCCCGGAGCCCCCCTTCTACAAGGGCTACATTACAGTCATTGATAAAGTGACCTCTGATTCCTCCAAATGCAATATGTTTCTTCCCCAATCTTTATGGAAGAGTACCAGTTTAGAGGGGATAAATGGTACCTGCATATATCATTCCAGCCACACAGCCCCAGAATATTGTGACCTTTCTTGCTCTTATTGCATTACAGGAGCTGGTGATACTACTCCTATAGTGGCCCCGGCCAACCATTGGTGGGCTTGTATGTCAGGTTGGTTCCCTTGTATGATTTCAAAAAAGTTTGTTGTTGACCAAGATGAGGTGTGTGTACTAACTCAGGTCCTGCCTAGAATTTATTGGCACTCAGAGGAAGAAGGAAACCAGGTTCTCACCTCTACTAGTCACCAGATAAATAAGAGAAGTCCGGTTCTTCCTATTATGGCAGGGATCAGTGTATTCTCAGCTCTCGGGTTAGGTGCTGCCTCCATGGAAGTTAGTATACACCAGTACAATATGCTATCTCAACAGGTGGATGAAGAAATAAAACGAGTTCAAAATGCTATTGAGGCCTTAGAAGACTCAATTGATTCATTAGCTGCAGTAGCTCTCCAAACTCACAGAGGGCTAGACCTCCTATTAGCTGAAAAAGGAGGACTATGCTTGGCCTTGGGAGAACAATGCTGCCTGTATGCTAATCAATCTGCAGTGGTAAAGCAAAATTTAGCCGAACTCCAAAAAGGCATACAAGAAAGAGAAAGACTAAGGTGAGGAACTCTGGGATGGGCAGAACAAATGTTCTCCTTCCCAACATGGATGACAAACACATAATAGCGACCGTAGTCCATCCTCTTGTTATGATTCTAGTGTTAGTTACTTCAGGTCCCTGCATAGTAAATAGGTGAACTGCATATATCAGGCGTCAGATGCAGAGCATAAAATTAATGATGGTTAAACAACAAACGTATGAGCTTGTCCCCCGAGATCTGTAGGTCAAAGATTTGACCTCAGTCACAACATCAGAGGGGAATGTTATAACCTAAGCTGCCCAAACTATCGCACCGTGAAGCCTGTTCTGTATAAGGGCTGTGCTGCTTCCCTTCCCCTTCACCCTTCACATCTAACTAGGTTAAGTTTTAACTTCCCAAAAGGTCATATAACAAAGGACTGAGGTAATAGTTCCTAGCAACACACTTCCCTACCAGGTGGCCCGTCATAAATTGTGTTAATTGTGTTAGACTGTACTATTCTTCACAAAACTTGCTTTACTGTTCTTTGAACATAAAAATTAATGTCAGGACATTACAGAGAGTTCTGTAAAGTCCAGCTGCCAGTAGCAACCTAATTGTGTAATTGTGTCAATAGCCTTAGCATTCCTGTGGTTTTTCGCTTTATAAGTGACTGACTTTAGCTGTGAAGGGTGCAGTCTTTGGGTTAACCCTAGAGAGACTGTGCCACCAGGCCTGGAAATAAAGCCTTTGCCCCACAAATTATAATTTCTTGCTTCCTTGGGTTTTATTCTGGGGTCCGAGCAATCACAGTACTAGCTCAATACATAAACCAACATAATCCTAGAGAGCTTATCAGCAGCAGGTTTTCCCAAATTTCAAATGTAACCAGGTGGAAGGGAAACCATTAAAATCGGATCCAAATTCCCCTTTCCCTTAATATCCCAGGTATTTCCTCATGGTATGAAATATTTAGTCTCCACAACTCATGAAGTGATCCCAGTGACCTATGCCCAGAGAGTCTTGTTTTCTTTTGTTCTCTTTTTTGAAACAGCATCTCACTAAATAGTTGAGACTGGCCTTGAGGTAACTATGTAGCCCAAGTTGGACTCAAATTCAAAAGGATCCTTGCATCTCAGCCTCCCAGTTGCTGGGACTGCAGGCATGAGTCACCATGCCAAGTACGTGCACAGATATTCTTACATAATTTAAGAAATCCCACTACCAGTTTATAGGTAGCTTCTGTGCCTCAGGTTTTAGCAATGTTCCTCTCTTTGTCTTGGCTCCCCTTTCCCAGGTTCTCCATTTCTCTTGGGACAAGCTCCAAGGCCCGAGGTAAGGGTGTGGCTGCACTTCCTAGAGTGTGTCGTGGAATGAGTATAGCCCAGGTGAACAAGGTCCAAGGACACAAGGTCCTGTGTATTTGATGAGGAATGTGAACAGATTCAGGAGTCAATGGGGACACGCCCGGGACCTGAGTGACCATGGTAGAAACAAAATTTCAGGCCATGGGCTGAAGCCTGAGCCTTCTGTACCTCTGGGCTCTTGAATAGTGTTCACATGTGCCTGCTGTGCAATTGTGTGCTCTGAGATGTACTGTAAAAAATCTTATTTTACTTTCTTTTCACTAGAGTTATTTCCAAAGATGAAAAATATTAACAAAAGATGAGAAATATAAAATAAAAAGCGGCCTTTATTCTGAGAACACGGAGAGAGATGACTGGCACCCCCACCGCTGGGGTCCGGCCATCTCTCCGGCGGACACGTGGCATGGGGGCCTGTAAATAGCCTCGGTTTGGGGTGGAACCTAAGGCAGGCATTAGGGATACACAGGTAGCCCATTGGTCCTAGGCTTGGCGCCATATGTAAATTTCCAAGGGCAGGAAGATGGCGTCACAGGTAATGTCCCAGGGGCAGGGGAGATGGGGCTTCCTGCTTCCGGTTGTGGCTTTCCTGGCTACAGTGTCCTATCTGGGCCAAAACCCTTTCATATCCCGTCTTATGATTATTATTATGAAAAGGGGTGAAGATTTCTCTCTTTAACTACTTCCTGCTGGCAAAGGGAGCTGTACTGGAGCCTAGGGGAGTCGACGGGATGAAGGTTGATGCCCAGGTAGACACTGCTGCCAGGTGTTTTGGCCAGGACAACCTCACTGGTGAATGCACGTATGTCAGACTGGAAAAACAAAGAGACAAAATGTTATGAGGAGACATGGCACTGTCATATTTAAGGACCCACGTGAGGTCGAAGGAAAGGTGCCTTTGATTTAGACATATCATTCTATCAGGACCATGTTGAGGTAGAAACATTTCCATGGTAAGGCAGAATTCTGAAAATTAAACATGGGGTTAGGAGGAGTGGAGTTATGAGAGGTGATTACTCCCCCATCTGAAAGCATAAAAGTTAAGACGGTAGGTTGGTGAGGCTTGTCTCTGGTATGCATGATGTTGGAGTCTGTAGGCAATACTGTTAAAGAGTCCTGCTGTAAAAATGATCATTAATAGAATGTAAGAAATTAGGAACCAAAATTGATAACAAAACATGACTTCGCCTGTTAACTGTGGCTGCGAGGCCTTTGTGAGACGGAGACGGGTAGGCGACAGAAGATGAGGTGACCACTCAGAATGATCAGATTTAGGGCTGGAAGGGCACCTCTTAGCCTGAATGATGTGAAACCAGGATGGCAGTCTAGCAACTTTGACATAAGCATGGGTCACTGTAACCTGGTTGTAGTCCTTGGAATGATTTGCTGTAACAGAACTTTAGCAAGTATGAGAAAGGCTTTTATGTATCCTGAAAAAGTATAAACCAAGTGAGAAGACTGGGACCTGCACAAAATAGGCCCTGTTTGTAAATGGCATAGGTTGACCATCAATACCCTGTCATAGAGATTGAGGACTTAATATAGCAGCCTGAATACTCAGGAAGACCTCTGTATATATGGCCTCTATGTCCACAAATATAGAGAATGTCTTACCTGAGACTTTAGTGCAACTTGGAATCTGAGGCAGACACCTTAAAGGGGGCTGTTTTTGCCCTGAACTTCCTCAGTCTTCAGCAGCGATTTTCTGTTGGTGACGAATCTGGCAGTGTCGACATATCCTGTGAGGGCTATTACTTAGGATGACTTACCTACTCTCTGGTGGCTAGGACAGTCCAGTAGCCCTGGAGTAAGGTCTCAAAGAATGCCAGGATGGGGCATTTTGTTGCCCAATGTCTTCTGCTGCATTTGAGCATGGTCCATGGAGGGGCCAGGCAGCTCCACCTTGTGTAGGTTTACCTGTCTCAGAACTCCAAGTGTCACAAGTGCTAAAAATATAAAAAACCATATTAAGATCTCTATAAGTTTTGAAGGTCAAGTTTTGCCTTTTTGTTTGGGATTTGGACTACAGTAGAATTAAGTATGCAGGAATTTAATATTGGCATTTTAGATTAGAGAGCAGGCTTTATCTGGATGGCACATAAAGTTGTTATTTGCAGTAGTATGAACCAAGACAAATAAAATAAAACTTTTAAGAAAACCCTTGTCTTGAAATAGAGCTAGTGGTTCCCAGCAAAAAGGAATTTATAACCTTAGTTGTTAAACAGGAGATTGGTGAAGGCTTTGACTGATAAACAATGCTGGTAAAATTATCAGGTGGCAAATAACCTTGATTAAATGGTTTGAGAAATGTAATAAAAAAGCATCTTTTGAGTGGAGCCAAATTGTAAAAAAAAGCATGGCTGAGCAGAGCCGCTGCACTGCTGTTTCACGGTGTTCTGGCAGACCACACCCAGAGGTTGGGGCAAGCGCTGGGATGTAGTGCTCAGGGTCGGGCTCAGACTGCCCCCGGAAACGTGTAAGGTGACAGCTGCGTCGAGGACAGCGCACAGGGGAGTTAGGGGCTGGGACTGCGCATGGGGGAGGGGCTGGGAGGTGGCCCAACACAGCACGCAAAGCTGGAACTGCTTGCAGGGTGCGAGGATTAGAAAGCCAATTTAGGAACACAGCTGGGTTTTGATTAGCTTCCTGGACCTGTTTTAAAAGTTTGTTATAGTTAGTATGTTTGACCTGCTCTGGCACAGCTAAAGCCCCAGAGTCATTATCAGCAGTGTTAACCTCATGTCTGTGATCATCTTTTTCTCGAACTGCTTGCCACAGCTGATTCTGTTCTTGTGAGCTGAGAGTGGTATTTAGAATCCCATAAACATCCTTAAAATGTAAATCATAACAATTAGTAATAAATTTAAATTGCTTGATTTAATTCTGTGGGTCAACAGAAAAGCTACCTAATTTATGGGCAATCTGGGATAGATCAGAAAGGGGAAAAGGCACATGGATGTTAACAAGTCCCTCAAGGCCAGCTTGCTCCCGAAGAGGTAGCAGAGCCTGAGGAGATTCCGGAGCAGAGGGCCTTTGAGCAGCCATCCTTCTGGTAGGCGCATGTGAGCAATCATCTGTAGAGCAGCTACAGAGCTGCTGCCGGTCACCCTGGGAAACACGAGCAGATGGCATCTCACTGTGTGCCTTGCAGCTAGAGGACTGCTGTCGGCAGCACAATGAAGCATCATGTGCACTGTCAACAGGGCGGCTGTTGCAGTTCACAAGAGGAGCCACAAGGAGACGCCTGTTGACAGTGAGGGTCCTGGAAACATGGCAGCACTCTGTCACATGACCCAAAACATGGCATCGCCCTGTCACGTGACCAAAAACATGGCGGTGCCCTGTCACCATGTGGCCCTCCTGAACATTGCGGCGCCATGCCACGTGGCAGAGGGTTGCAACATGGCGACTGTTCCCGGCAGAAGCTGGAACAATCATGCGGCCTGCTGGAAGGACATAGAGACTGAGACCTAGTATGGTGGGCAGGTGGTGAGAATGCTGTAGGGGATATAGAATTCTCAGGAGAGGAAGTCGGAGACTGCGAGAAAGTGTTAACAGAGGGATTAAAGCTGCTGGAAGAGTTATGGGTACTGGAAGGCAAAGAGGGAGACGATCGCACAGTAGGAGGTATCCGCGATGGAGAGGGATTAGAGCTGCTTTGAGAATCAGGCATAGGGGGAGGGGAGAGCGGCCCAGCAGGAGGTAACGGCAGGGAACAAGTTTGGTGGTAGGCAGGCGGCGGCCGGGAAAACAATGGAGGGCAGGACGGAAAAGTTTGTGGCGCTGTAGACTTAACTAAAAGTATCTCAGCGGGAGCACAAGACTTAATGAGAGATGGGCGTGTTCTCAGAATAAGAAAGGCTTGGACATAAGGGAGTTCTAATAACTTGTTGCCAGCTTGACAAAAATCGTACAAGTTCCTGAGAATGCAGGGGTCAAATGTTCCTTTTTTGGGCCAAGGTTTGCCGATAAGCAGGTAGGTTGGCCAGACCTCCTGGCAGTAAAAAGTTAGTTGTTTAGTTTTTATGGTACCTTTAATTTTTAGAGTACATAAATTGGAAATTAGGCATTGTAAAGGCGCCTTTTGGGAGTTAGAAAATATGTTCCCCATGACTGATTCAGGCAAGAAAAAAACCGGAGGTCCAGAACAAGTCGTCACTTATTTGTGGTACCATGCGGTGGCTAAGGTTCCAAAAACTCTTAAATTCCAGTCGTCACTGAGAGATTTAGGAGTGGAGCCTACATGGGGTTAGTAACAGTTTTGCCTGTGAAAGCGCAAGGCTTTAAGGGAAGTGAGGTGTTCTTTCAGTGTGGATGTTCCCAAAGATCTCTGCTTTGGGCTATCCGAACCCAAAGAACATGAGAGATTTTGTGGATGCAGGTTTGCCCAGAAAGAACCCTGCCCTGGGCGGTCCTAAGGACGTGAAAATGCACAGACCCATGCAGACGGGGAGAACATTCCACTGGGGCTGCCCAGTCCAAAAAGTTCTTCGGGGAGTGCTCACCTGAAATCAATCTGGCCGATGCAGAGTGCAGGCGGCTGGCAACAGGAACATCTTGGGAGAGGAAAAAGCTCAGGATTAATCCAGGATGTTATCTGGTTATCAGCTAGGAGACTCAACTGTGTGTGTGGCCCAAGAGTCAGTTGCCTGCCGATCGAGTCACGGCACCAAATGCTAGAGTTATTTCCAAAAGATGAAAAATATTAACAAAAGATGATAAATATAAAATAAAAAGCGGCCTTTATTCTGAGAACATGGAGAGAGATGACCGGCACCCCCACCGCTGGCGTCCGGCGATCTCTCTGGCGGACACGTGGCATGGGGGCCTGTAAATAACCTCGGTTTGGGGTGGAACCTAAGGCGGGCATTAGGGATACACAGGTAGCCCATTGGTCCTAGGCTTGGTGCCATATGTAAATTTCCAGGTTCTGAAAGACGGCATCACAGGTAACTTCCTAGGGTCAGGGGAGATGGGGCTTCCTGCTTCCGGTTGTGGCTTTCCTGGCTACAGTGTCCTATCTTGGCCAAAACCCTTTCACTTTTTGCGTTCATTTTGCAACATGGGAGGAACATTACCGTGGTTTGAAGAAGTAGGAGTGTCTTACCTATGAGATAGTTCACAAAAGTGATATGATAGAAGCCAAGAATTCTTCAAGAGTCCATGGAGTTTCAAAAAAAGTGACATAAAGCTGAGAGGTTTCATATCCATCTCTCTTTACAAATGCTTTTCACTCCTATTTAGTAGGAATTAGTCTTATGTGAGACATCAACTTGCACATGAAATGAAAGTAATCTCTCCTTTCCTCATTCTGTGTGAAACCACGTCTTGGGCCAGTTATATTTCCTTCGCCAGAAGAACATGGAGAAGGGGATAGCAAGATTTTCCCACTGTTGAAATTCCCAAGGAGACACATGAAGTAACACTGTAAAACTTCAAGGGAAGTGTGGTGCCCCTTAACAATGGCAAGTTTCGGCACACCCCTATTTACTGAAAAGTTTAGAATGTCTGAAAGTGAGGAAAAGACAGTGGGCCTCTCCACAGTGGAATAGGAAGTCCTCTGAAGCACAGATATGTGGAAATAAGAATTCCAGTGGAAGAGTGAACTAACAAAATGGAATTGAAAATTTCTTAGTCCAGCCCTAGAAAGCTATTCACTGCAGCCCAGAGGATCGGCTTAGACAACCAAGGTGTGAGCAGGGATCAACAGAAACACATACTATTTGGTGAACTCAGTATTTGGCCAGGTGTCAAGAATAGTGGCAAACTGTGTTTGGAGTAAAGTTGCTCAAAAATGGCCTTCATAACGAAACACCTTCCTGCAGGACCAGTGACTAGAAATAGGACATATTTTAAAGGAGTGGTAAAAATTTGTTCAGCCGAAAACAGTTTAGATGAAATGTGGCAGTTCCTGTTAGTCTTTCACGTTTTAATATGACAAATCTAAATCATGTATTATCTCTTTGATGGATTCTTTCAGAGTTTTAGAAAAAGTCTAAATCAATGAGTGTGGTTTTGTCTGACTCACAAAGTTAAATTATTAAAACAAATAATATGAAAAATCACACAACCAAAAAAATACAAAACATTAAATCCAAAGGGTTTCACTGGTTTTCAAACCACTTATGGAATTAACATCTATTGAAGAGATTTATTGGGTGACCTGCCTTACTCAGACCCTGTATATCAGGAACTGTGAAAGCAAAATTGAAATTGTCATATGAAGTGCCCTTTTAATTGGTGAATCCATGGACCCAACAGACATATTCTCTTTTGACACCTGGTACATAATCAATATATGCTCTCAAAGGAAAGGAATACACAAGATTTAGGCTGATTTTTTTTTATCACTATTGTGTCTTGCACCAGAGTTAGTTGAAGTTCTTCTGTTCTGTGTTCCGCTGACCAATGCACGAGACCACACATGTGACAACCAATATGAGAAGTTCACTTCAACAGCCTGAATAAATCATCATGAGAATATAATTTCCCTTTCATCCCCAAAGATTTTTATATCAGACTGAATGGTTCTCTTGCTTTCCCATGTTTTTCCTTGGTCTTTCATACCTTGAAAGTTGGTGAGCTCGGCCATCTCCTGCAGAGGAGGAGCTGGGCGGATCCGGAGTCCCAGCAGAAGCCCGTTCCTTTGTCTTAAGGACTGAATACTTCTGCAAGCAGGGAGGCATCGCAGCTTCCTGAGGCACCTCAGCCTGTGGTGAGTGCCCAGCACAGTCTGCCCAAATCTCAGACTGTTCCGGACCCCCCAGGCTTCTGGGTGCAGTGAAGTGGAGCAGTGGGTTAGAAGCCACTACAGCTGCCCCCCCCCCCGGCTACACTTGGAAGTCTGCTGAGCTCCTGACGGATGGGCGGGCCTACACTAACCCCCGAGCCCAGCCGCGCCTAGCCATCTGCCTGCAGAGGAGGAGCTGGGCGGATCTGGTGTGCCTGCAGAAGTCCCTTCCTTTGCCTAGAGAACTGTGGATATCTCTGCAAGCAGGGAGGGATCACAGGCTCCTGAGGCACTGTGGCCTGTGGAGAGCACCCTAACCCGGCTGCAATTGAAGAGCTGTGGATCTTCCAAGGGGCAGGTGGGCGCACAGTGTCCCTGAGGCCCAGCTTGTCTGGAACTGCGGAGTTCTGAGCAGGCAGAGGAGGGACACTGGTTCTGCAGGCCCAGTGGCTTGGGGCAGTGCGGTGTCAGAGGCTCAGTAGCTCCAAGCATAGAAGGGGATTTTCAACAGATCCTGAGGAAGCTTTCAAATAACACTTGAAACACAGAAATATACAAAATGACAAAACGAAAGACCAAATTACAACCTCAAACCTCCAGCCCATCTCAGGAAACCCTAGGAGCAATGTATATAGAAGAAAATATATCCCATCCACCTCATATATCAGACATAATAGCTACTGAAGTTGACAAACAACTCCAGGAAGCTTTAAAGAAATTCAAACTCGAAATAATCTCCCAGATAAAAGAAGAAATGATAAAAGAAATGAAAGAGATTCTAAATATATCTAAAGAAAACACAGATAAAAAATTGGAGGAACTAAACAAAAAGATAGAATTCCTAGACGAGCAATATAAGAAACAAACAGAATACATAATGCAGATGCACAGAGATATACAGGAAATAAAAAACTCCACTGAAAGTTGTAAAAACCGCCTTAATGAAAGTGAAGATAGAATTTCAGACCTTGAAGACATGATTGCAGCTAGTGAACAGGAAAGGAAAGATCTTTTGAAAATAACAAGGAATCAGGAAACAACAATTCAACAACTGCAAGACGATGCAAAGAAGAATAACATAAGAATGATAGGGATTAATGAAAGAGAGGGAGACAACATAAAGGATGTCAAGCGGATATTTAGAGAAGTAATAGCTGAAAATTTCCCAAGCATGAGATCAGAAACTGACATCAAGATCAGTGAAGCATATAGAACTCCAAACACTCATAACCAAAATAAAACTACACCCAGACATATAATAATCACCATCCCAGAAATCCAACACAAGAATAGATTATTAAAAGCTGTCAGAGAGAAAAGACAGATCACTTATAAAGGAAAACCTATCAGAATCACAGCAGACTTCTCAGCACAAACGATAAAGTCAAGAAGAGCATGGAGTGAAATATTCCAGATCCTAAAGCAAAATGATTTCCAACCAAGACTGATATATCCTGCAAAACTATCATTCAAAATAGATGGTGCAATACGATACTTCCATGACAAAGAACAGCTGAAGAACTTCATGAACACCAAACCGACCCTGCAAAAAATATTGAAAGACAGTTTAGATACACAAAGGAAAAAACCACTAAGCAAAGCAAATAATTAAACAGAACAGAAAGATAAAGATGCAACAGCAGAGAGATAACATTCCTACAATTAACCAGCATTTAACAGTAATAACCATTAATGTAAATGGTCTCAATGCACCAAGCAAAAGAAACAGACTAGCAGAATGGATCAAGAAACAAAATCCAACCATATGCTGTTTACAGGAAACCCATCTAACCCAGAAGGATACTCACAGACTGAAAGTCAAAGGATGGAAAACAATTCTTCATGCAGCAGGAATCCAGAAAAAGGCAGGAGTAGCCATTCTGTTTGCAGACAACGTGAACTTTAAACCAACAATGACCATAAAGGACAAAGAAGGTCACTACATACTTGTAAGGGGAAAACTCCAAGAGGAAGAGATAACTATCTTAAATATATACGCACCAAACTCCAGAGCACCAAGTTATATAAAACAATTATTAACAGAAATGAAAACTCAAATTATCAGTAACACAATTATAACAGGAGACCTTAATACGCCATTGACACCAAGGGACAGATCAACCAGACAGAAAATGAGCAAAGAAATAACAGAACTGAATCATACCGGTGAACAAATGGGTTTGATAGACATATACAGGATGTTCCACCCAACAACATCAGAATACACATTCTTCTCACCAGTACATGGATCATTTTCTAAAATAGACCATATATTAGCTCACAGAACATATTTAAACAAGTGCAAAAGAGCTGAAATCATCCCTTGCATGTTATCGGATCATAGCGCTCTGAAATTAGAAATTAATGATAAAAGATACTGCAAAAATCCCACAAACACATGGAAACTGAATAACACACTCTTGAGTAATCAGTGGGTCACAGAGGAAATTAAAGAAGAAATCAAACAATACCTAAAAGAAAATGAAAATACAGATACAACTTACCGGAACCTGTGGGATGCAATGAAAGCCGTCCTGAGAGGAAAATTTATTGCACTGAGTTCCCACATCAGGAAAACAGAACGAATACAAATAAATAACTTGATGCTACACCTCAAACAGCTAGAAAAAGAAGAGCAAGTCAAGCCCAAAGCCAAAAGAAGAGAGGAAATTATAAAAATCAGAGCAGAAATCAATGCAATAGAGACTAAGAAAACAATCCAAAGAATCAACAAATCAAAGAGTTGGTTCTTTGAAAGAATAAATAAAATCGATAAGCCCCTAGCCAACCTTATTAAAAAAAGGGAAGAAAAAGCTCAAATTCATGCAATAAGAAATGAAAAAGGAGAAATCACTACAGACCCAATAGAAATACAGAAGATCATCAACATCTACTTCGAAAACCTCTACTCTCAAAAGTTTGATAACACAGAAGAAATAGACAGATTCTTAGAAGCATATGAAGTGCCAAAGCTAGATCAAGAGGATGTAAAACTGTTGAATAACCCAATCTCTGTTACTGAAATTGAAAATGTAATTAAGTCCTTACCCACCAAGAAGAGCCCAGGCCCAGATGGATTCACTGCAGAATTCTACAAGAAATACAAAGAAGACCTAATGCCGACACTCCTCAAACTGTTCAATGAAATTGAAAGGGAAGCAATCCTTCCTAAGTCATTCCTGGAAGCAAATATTACTCTAGTACCAAAACCTGAGAAAGACCCAACTAAAAAAGAGAACTATAGACCGATCTCCCTAATGAACACAGATGCAAAAATCCTCAATAAAATATTGGCAATTAGGATCCAGCAAATCATCAAGAAGATTATACACCATGACCAAGTGGGATTCATCCCAGGAATGCAAGGATGGTTCAACATATGCAAATCAATAAATGTAATCCACCATATCAATAAAGCCAAAAATAAGAATCACATGATCATTTCTATAGATGCAGAAAAAGCCTTCGATAAGGTCCAACATTTATTCATGATAAAAACATTACAGAAAATTGGAATAGATGGTCTTTACCTCAATATAATAAAGGCCATTTATGACAAACCAACAGCCAGCATCATACTAAATGGCCAAAAATTGAAAGCCTTTACTTTAAAATCAGGCACAAGACAAGGATGTCCTTTATCACCACTCCTATTTAGTATAGTACTGGAAGTACTAGCCAGAGCAATTAGGCAAGAAAGAGAAATAAAAGGGGTAAAGATAGGAAAAGAAGAAGTTAAGTTATCATTGTTTGCAGATGACATGATACTCTACATAGAAGACCCCCTAAACTCCATTGAAAGACTCTTAGATACAATAAATAAATTCAGTAATGTGGCTGGATACAAAATCAATACTCAGAAATCAATAGCATTCCTATACACGAACAACAAAATTACAGAGAGGGAAATAAGAGAAACTGGACTATTCACATTAGCAAGCAAAAAAATGAAATATTTAGGAATTACTCTTACGAAAGAAGTGAAAGACTTATACAGTGAAAACTATAATACACTGAAAAAGGAAATTGAAGATGATCTCAGAAAATGGAAAGACATCCCTTGCTCATGGATAGGAAGAACAAACATTGTGAAGATGGCCATTCTCCCAAAACTCTTATACAGATTCAATGCAATCCCAATAGAAATACCATCAACATACCTTATAGATCTAGAGAAATCACTCCTAAATTTCATCTGGAACCAGAAGAGACCTAGAATCGCAAAGGCAATTCTAAGCAGCAAAGGCAAAGCAGGAGGCATCACAATCCCTGACTTGAAATTATACTACAAAGCAACAGTAGTAAAATCAACATGGTATTGGAATCAAAACAGAGGCGAAGATCAATGGAGTAGATTAGAAGATACAACCACAACTACAAACACACTCAACCACCTTATCTTTGATAAAGGAGCCAAGCAGGTTCACTGGAAGAACGACAGTCTCTTTAATAAATGGTGCTGGGAAAACTGGCTCTCCATTTGCCGAAAACTAAAGCTAGACCCATGTCTATCACCATGTACTAAATTAAAATCTAAATGGGTCAAAGATCTGAATATTAAAACAGAAACACTAAATCTATTGGAAGACAAAGTGGGTAGAAACCTTGGAGACATAGGAGTAGGTAGAGAATTCATGAACAGGACTCAAACCGCACGGGAAACACTTCCCAGAATCAATAACTGGGACCACATCTTATTAAAAAGTTTCTGCATGTCAAAAGAAATCTCCAGCATAGTGAAAAGAAAACCCACAAACTGGGAAAAGATTTTAGTGAACTCTCTCTCAGACAAGGGACTCTTGTCTAAAACATATAAAGAATTTAAAAAACTCAGACCTCCAAAATTCAAAGATCCAATCCAAAAATGGGCATCTGAGATGAATACGCAATTCTCAGATGAAGAAATGCAAATGGCAAATAAATATATGAAAACATGCTCATCATCATTGGTCATCAGAGAAATGCAAATTAAAACCACACTGAGATTCCATCTCACTCCTGAAAGAATGGCCAGGATCAAGAAAACCAACAACAACAAATGCTGGAGAGGATGTGGGGAAAAAGGAACTCTCCTGCACTG
This sequence comes from Cavia porcellus, assembly GCF_034190915.1. Taxonomy (NCBI): domain Eukaryota; kingdom Metazoa; phylum Chordata; class Mammalia; order Rodentia; family Caviidae; genus Cavia; species Cavia porcellus. Next base: position 4,258,226 of record NW_026947486.1, on the reverse strand, counting down.
TTGGTGGGAGTGTAGACTGGTACAGCCTTTGTGGAGGTCTGTCTGGAGGTTTCTCAAAAAGTTGGGATTGGAAATCCCATTTATTCCAGCTATTCCACTTCTAGGCGTATTCCCAGAAGAACTGAAAGCATCATACCACAGTGATTTATGTGCACCTATGTTTATAGCAGCACAATTTGTAATCGCCAGATCTTGGAAACAACCCAAGTGTCCATCAACTGAGGAATGGATAAAAAAGTTGTGGTATTTCTATACAATGGAATATTATTCAGCTATAAAGAAGGATCACATTGAGATATTTATCAATAAATGGGTGCAGCTTGAGACCATGCTCATAAGTGAAATAAATCAATCTCGCATGTATGAATACCGAATAGTTTCCCTAATGTAAGTAATGATTCAAATATATGAAAATATGTGGCAATCATGATTCCCCATTATGTGGCCTTGAAGCCTTATAAAATTTTCACTTATTAATTAGAAAGGCTTTATTCCGGGCTTCTTGATATGGAAATATTTGAAGCTATAGTATATGAAGTTTTATCCAAATATCTCAAGGAAAAAGACAGACACTATGGTAACTATTATTCTTTAAAAAATTATTTAGTTATTTCTTATGTTTATTTTAATTAAGGGAAAAATTTAAAAAATTAGGATATATAATAGTAACTCTTTTCGATTTCCTATTAACTTGTTTTGAAGTCCTGTAATGCTCCCACGATCTTGTTTTGACTGATTAGACTCTGTTCCATTCTGTGGGATAGTATCAGGTCCGAGGGTATAGGCAACTACTTTGAAGGCAGTAAGATTCACTAAGATGCCCATTCTGGTTTGACTATTGTCTCCTTTGGAAGTCCTGTAATGTTTACAATGTCTAAGTTTTATTGGTCTTGTTCTCTACTGTTTTGTCCAACTTTATAATATCTAATGAGATAGACAAATCTTTTTAAGGAAACAAGAGACAACGTTGATAACTATTGTTAATAACCGTATACTCTGTTCTACATCATGTGCTAAGTCTATCCTTGGTTTTCACTGACAGCTTTGTTCTGCCATATTTGACTTTATTCTCCCCCCCAAAAAAGTAATAAGAACTAAGGAGTAATAAAATCTAAAATGTGTAAATTTTGTTGTAAAAAGAGAGGAAGGGGAAAAAAGAGCTCTAACGGATATAACAGCAAGTGTGTATAGGGATGTTGAATAGCTGACTATATTAATGTTTTTGGATCATTGAACACAGCTGTTTGTAGTCTCTCTGTTTGAATGTCTACTTTGTATTCTTTGATACTGTGATTTGAGCAACTATTTCCAAGATGATAATATGTAATCTATTAACAGGTGATTTCTTACTGTTATGCTTTTTTTTGTAGTTCTGTATTATATGTAACCTTACACTGCTTTGTTTTGTTTTGTGTTTTTCTCTTTTTCCTCTTAAATAAAAAAAAAAAGTTGGTGAGCTCTATTCTCAGTCCTGATCTCCAACTTTCCCTGAATTTCCACATATGTTCATCTGGGAATCCTGTCAAGATCTTGCTTGGGGCTTCTTTCATTGTTTTAGGATATCTGCTCCTGAAATTCAACTTAAACCACTGTCTCTCATTTCCAAAGCTATGTGCTTGCAGAGGATTTTGCTGAGAAATTTCACAGAAAGTGCTTATACTGCAGGTGAATGATGCCAGCAAGTCTTCACTGAATATCTTAGGGAACAGCAGTCACCAAAATGACAGTCATGACAAGGGGAAAGCGGATGCTCAAGCCAAGGACATTGCAGAGATCATCTGCCAGTTCCTGGGTATTTCATATCTCACTGCTAAAACCCACACATGTAGAGTTGCAGGCATTTCAATCGACAAATTCTGAGAAGTGAACCCTTTAGAGAAAATACTGTTGGATATCAGGCCTCTGAATCTTCATCCTATTCAAATCTTGCCCAGCAAGATCCTATGTGCCACTGAGGCCTCCATGGGAAGGCCCAGCATTGTGAATCAGGTCTCCTACTGCAAATATGGGTTCCTAGAGCCTGAAGTCTAGCTCAAAATGCTGCTCAGCCAATCACAGCCCAGTATGGTTGCCTGGAAACCACAAGCCTGCTGGTTTCTGTGAACTCTTTTAGCCCAATTCTGTAGCTTTCCACCTCATACAACCACAGGCGTTCCAATAATGCAGCATTTTCCTTAGCCTCTCCATGTTGGGTCAGAATTTTCTTTCTAGATATTGTGATCAAGCAAATTGGACATGCTTTGTGAAGTGGAGGGAAGTAATTGGAAAACCTCTTGTTCTGTCCCGTGGTCTAAGGGGTCCAAACTTGACTGCCACAGTCTATTAAGTTTTTTAAAGCTTATAGACCTGAATGTTTCAGGGTGAGGAAAGAAGATGCCACAGTGAGTTGGGTTCTGCTGATTTTCTGAGGGCTTGGAAAATAAACCTGCACAATCTCCATGCAGTCTCTCCTGGATTACTGCCACCTTGGTAGTATCAGATAGCACTGAAAGCCAGCAACCAGAGGATGAGTCCATAACTGAAGAAGAATCCTGCAGGGCATGAGTTTTTGAACTGCATGCTTCAACTGTCCAGCTTCCTTGTGGTTCACATGCCTGAGAATCCAATTTCTCGGAGGTCTGTAGCTATTCCAGCATAACCTTGCTCACTAGACATGAGGCACTAGCTGAACACATAAACCAGCATCATCCTAGAGAGCCTATCAGTAACAGGTTTTCCAAAATATGTATCCAGGTGGAAGGGAACCCTTAGAAATGGGATCCAAATTCTCCTTTCCCTTAATATTCCATGCATTTTCTCATGGTATGAAATATTTAGTCTCCAAAAGTCATGAAGTGATCCCAGTGACCTATGCCCAGAGAATCTTGTTTTCTTTTGTTATCTTTTTTGAAACAGGATCTCACTAAGTAGTTGAGACTGGCCTTTCGCTAACTTCATAGCCCAAGCTGAACTCAAACTCACAAGGATCCTTCCACCTCAGCCTCCCGATTGCTGGCATTGCAGGCATGAGCCAACATACCAAGAATGTGCACAGATATTCTTACATAATTTGTGATATCCCACTACTGGTCTATAGGTAGCTTCAGTGCCTCAGGCTTTCCGAGTATGCCTCTATTTGTTTTAGCTCCCCTTGCCCAGGTTCTCCATTTCACTTGGGATAACCTCCATGGCCGGAGTTAAGGGTGTGTCTGCCCTGTTTAGGGTGTTTCAGTGGATGATTATAGCCCAGGTGAACAAGGTCCAAGGACACTGCATCCTGTGCATTTGATGAGGAATGAGTACACATTCAGGAGTTAATGGGGACATACCAGGGGGCTCAGTGCCCATGGTGGAAACAAAACTTGAGGGCATGGCCTGAAGGCTGAGCCCTCTGTACCTCTGTGCTCTTGAATAGTGTTCACAAGTGCCTGCTGGGCAACCATGTTCTCTGAAATGTACTCTAAAGAGTTTAATTTTATTTTTTGTTTGCTTTAATTTTCTCACATAGGAGGAACATTACCGTGGTTTGAAGAAGCAGGAGTGTATTTCTTAGGAGATATTTGACAACAGTGATATGTTAGAACCCATGAATTGCTCAAGAGGCCATGTAGTTTCAAAACAGTGACAAGAAGTTGAGTGTTTTCATGTCCATCTCTCTTTACAAAAGCTTTTCTCTCCTATTTGCTAGGAATTACTCTTGGATACATCAACCTGCACATGAAATAAAGGCTGTCTCTCTTTTCCTCATTCTGCTAGAAACCACATCCTGTGCCAGTTATATTTCCTTCTCCAGAAGAACATGGTGAAGGGGACAGCAAGATTTTCACACTGCTAGAATTTCCCAGGAGACACCTGAAGTAACACAGTAAAACTTCAAGGGAAGTGTGCTCTCCCTTGACAATGGCAAGTTGTTGCAAACCCCTACGTATTGAAAATCTTAGAAACTCTGAAAGATAAGGAACGACAATTGGCCTCTCCACAGTGGCATAGGGTGTCCTCTGAAGCATAGATTTGTGGAAATAGGAATTAAAAGGGAACAATGAACTCCCAAGATGTACTTGAGATTTTCTTTGTCCAGCACTAGAAAGCTATTGGCTGCATCCTAGAGATCCGGCTTGAATGACCAAGGTGTGAGCATATATTAAAGAAACACACACTATTTAGGGATCTTGGTATTTGGCCACATGTCCAGAATAGTGGCAAACAGTGTTTGAAGTCAAGTTGCTCCAAATTTGCCTTCATAAAAAACACCTTCCACCAGGACCAGTGACTAGAAAGAGGACATATTTCAAAGGATTGGAAAAACATGTATACCCCAACACTGAGTTTAGATGAAAAGGGGCAGCGTCCATTAGCCTTTCAAATTTTAATACAACAAATCTAAATCATGTATTATCTCTTTGATGGATTCCTTCAGAGTTTTAGGGGAATTCTAAATCAACATGAGTGTGGTGTTGTCTGACTCACAAAGTTAAAACTAGTAAAAGCAATAATTTGAAAAACCACACAACTAATAAATACAAAACATTAAATTCAAAGAGTTTCACTGGTTTTCAAACCTCTTATAGAATTAACATCTATTGAAGAGATTTATTATGCCATCTGATTGCCTCAGACCCTGAATATCAGGAACTGTGAAAGCAAAATTGGAAATGTTATATGAAATTCCCTTTCAATTGGTGAATCCATGACCCAACAGACATGTTCTATTTTGACATCTGGTACATTATCCAAATATGCTCTCAAAGGAATTGAATACACAGGACTTAGGCTGATTTCTTTAATCACTATTGTGTCTTGCACCAGAGTTAGTTGAAGATCTTCTGCCCTGTGTCCCACTGCCCAAGAAACAAGACCACACATTTGAAAACAAACATGAGAATTTTACTTCAACAGACTGAATAAATCATCATGAGAATATAATTTCCCTTTCATCCTCAAAGATTTTTAAGTCAGACTGAATGGTTCTCTTGTTTTCCCATGTTTGTCCTTGGTCTTTGCTACCTTGAAAGTTGGTGAGCTCTGTTCTGAGTCCTGATCTCCAACTTCGCCCATATTTCCACAGAGGTTCACCTGCTAAACAAGTCAAGATGTAAGATCACCATCTCAAAGAAGGCCCCAAGGAGCCAGATCTCATGAAAAATTAAGGGGTTTTCTTGTCCGCACATGCGAGGAACCCTCCGAACCAACTCCAGTGGGGAGAGGGGAGCGAGAGAGTCCCCGGGTAGGGAAGTGCAGAGTAGATAAAGCATAAAACCACAAAGCAAGCGTCAGTTACAGAAGCAGATGGCTTGATGTTTTTGAAAACTCACATCCTGTCTGGCAGGGTCAATAGTTCATGGTGCTCTTATTTTGGGGACTTTGGACCACAACTTCCCTATAATGCCAGAACATCTGGTTGTTCTGACGGTGTGACAAGGCAAGAGGGGTTCCCTGAATTTTTTTAACTCTTCATTCCCCCCTTTTCTTGTGAGCATCTCTAATCCTAGAGATTATTAGTAGGTATTGAGTCATATTGGTATCTCAGGACCATCATCAAGACCATCATATTTACCTGGGAGGCCTGTGATTGCACCAGATGTGTAATCTTGTTTAGAACACAAGGGCCAATGGTAAGGAATAAGAGCAAAGCAGCTAAAGGGCCTAGGAGGGTAACAACATAAGGAGCTAACCCTTGCCATATGGAAGAGAAGGATGTCCCCGAAGAGCATTTTTTTCTCTAGTTTTGATATTTTCTGAGTTTGGACATGGCATCTTTTACTATGCCTGAATGGTCAACATAACAACAGCACTCTTCTTTTAGAGCGGCACATAGGCCGCCCTCCTTTAGGAGGAGTAGGTCTAGTCCCCTATTGTTTTGGAGACCTACTTTAGCCAACGAGTCTATTTGGTCTTGAATGACCTGAATGATACTAGATAATGTCTGTACATCACTAACATTCTGGTAGGAATGTTCGACAGAAACCCCTACTCTGTTGCCCCCATGCCTAAGGCTCCTGATATCTTTAAGCCTACCAATAAGGAACAAATTGAATTGCCCACTTTGAGTAGCCTGTGATGTAATCTAAACTAGGAATGGGGACAGGCTCATCCCTGGGTAGTATCTCTATATCAGGCAACAGGACAGCTGTTACACATATCCCTGTCCAGTTAGTTGGGAGGAAGGTATAGGCCACATTTCTTCCACAAATAAATACTTGTCCTTTGGCAGGATAAAGGAGGCCGTTAACTATGGAAGTATAATCAGTAAATGTAATGAACTCCACATCAATGTTGGAGGTATCGTTATGAAAACCTCCTTGGAGACACAGAGAGTGTTTGAAGCCTACTGATTGTACTCTAAAGGGGGGACCAGCACTACAATTTAAGTAATCTTGTTTCTCCAGTGCAGCCAGAGAAACACTTTTGGGGATGGCAAGGGGGATGGGGGAGCTCTATGCCACGCATAACCAGCAATTCTTCAGCCAAAGTTGGGTCGGAAGCATTTAAGGCTTTATGAGTGGCCTCTAGAATATCATAAGTTTGAGCATCCCGACCAACTCGCCGTGATTTAGGCAGCTTATTTTTATTAGCAGCTTGACTCGCTCCTCAAGCACGAGTTTTTTGATCTTATTTGTGGCCTGCCCCTATCAGACACATGTATAGGGCCACCCTGCTCCAGCACCCTGATTTATCAACCATGTTGAGACATGAGGCTTGGGCATACTTTGAACTTCCTATCACTGTCGGATTTGTCGACCAATCACCTTTAACTCTTTCAGCCCTTGTCCTCATAAGCTCAGCAGTGAAGTAAGTTTTGCTATCTATGCCTATACATTCTTGTACAGAGTAATAGCAGGAGGAATGCATTTTTGAATACTAAGAACAATTCTGAGGGCATGGCCCTCACTGGCTGCCTTTGTTAGGTATCACACGGGGCTTTATCATTTACATCTACCTTTTAGTCAAACCCCCTGAAACTGAGGGTATAGCAACAAGGAATGTTAACTTGTCTGCACAATCTGTCCGAAGACCGTACGTATACAATTTATCATTTGTGTGGCGAGGATCTTGATCTTTGTTTCCTATTGTATGTATAATTCCCCCCAGTTGGTGTATTTACCTTTAGTAATATAGCCCCCTCCACAATCACAGGAGCTCCCACATAAAGATCTTAACAATTGTTCTTTGCTTACAGGGGGACCAAAGCCGCCATGCAAGTTGGGCATCAAAGTTATTAAAATCAAGCAAGCAAGCTAAAACAGTACATGACTGGCATAATCTAACTATGTCTTACTCAATTTTAACTTTAAGGGGTTACCAGTCTGAGTAAGTCCCTCGTTTTCTGCTGTTTCCAGTGGCTTTACATGAGGGTAGTGAATCTACACAGTTTTTTCTGCTACGTTGATGGCAGTGGGGTTACTGAGCACCACGGTGAAAGGTCCTTCCCAGCAGGGTTCGAGGGAGTCACAGTGGTGACATTGCATCAAGACTGGAGTCTCTGGATTAATCAGCACCTTGAGAGGTGTCTCTGAAGGCAGATCCTGGTGTTTTTGTCTAATCTAAACAGCTGGTGGATTGAAGTCAACACAGGTTGGAGAGTCTGCTGGGACTTAATGATATCTTGATTAGTTATTTTAGCTAGTTTATTTTCAGGCAATCTTGGAACCAATGGCAGGGTCCTCCCAACATGGCTTCAATGGGAGAAATTCCAGAAACATATGGGGTATATCTAGCTCTTAGTGCAAAGGGAAGAAGGCTCACACAATTATCACCAGTTTTTGAAGACAGCTTAGCTTAAATGTCCTTGAGACTTTGGTTCATATGTTTTACTTGTCCTGAGCTTTTGTGGCTGATAGGCACAGTGGAGTTTTAATTAATCTTTATTGCCTGGGCTAACTTTTGGGTGACTCGAGCTATGAAAGCCAGGCCATTATCGGACCCCATTGATAGTGGGAGGCCAAATCAAGGTATGATCTCATGTAGTAGCCTTTTAACTACCACTAAGGCTGACTCAGACTTAGTAGGGAAAACCTATACCCAGCCAGTAAAAGTGTTTATTAATACCAAGAGATAGCGGTACCCCTGTAAATCAGGCTTTACCATGTCATGAAGTTCTCCTGGAACAATTTTTTAATGTCACGTGGTCTCCAGCATAGAGCTCTTGGCTGAGTTGACTAACAATCACTGTGGGCATCTGGAGCTCAAAGAGGTGGTCAGTTTGCAGAGTTTTGTAATAAAAAACCGAGTTCTGAACAATTCCACAAGTTTAGTTTTCTCTAACTGAGTAGTCTGGTGAACCCGGTGTAACAGCTCCCACCCTAGTGCTTGCAGTAACAGTACTTGTTTATCAGGTAACTGGTACCAGCCCCCAAGGATGGGGGAATTTACTCCAAGTTGAGATGCTAACTGTAAGTCATTTTTGTGTAGACTGGTTCTGAAAAGGTTGGAGGGACTAGAATCAGAGCAATTACTTTCTTGATTGGCCCCTCTGATGTGGTTGCTATTTTTCGAGTGGCTTGATCTGCCAAACTGTTCCCTAAGGTGACAGTGTCATATCCTGTCTGGTGAGCCTTGTAATGAATAATAGCAACTCGTTGAGGCAGCCAGACAACTGCCAGCAAGTCTAGAATCTGTGGAGCATTTTTAATATTAGTCCCAACTGAGGTTAAGAGACCTTGCTCTGATAGATGGCTCCATGTGTATGTACAGTACAAAAGCATATCTACGGTCAGTTAAAATGTTTACCTCCTTTCCTGTGTCTAGTTTTAGCCTCTCAGTCAAAGCAACAAGCTCCGCCTTTTGGGCAGTGGTGCCAGACTCTACCCGCTTAACACAGAGTACCTCCTTTTCAGTGGTCACTGCTGCCCCAGCCACTCATTTGCCGTTCTGGATGAAGCTGCTTCCATTGATGAAATAGTTGTCGGCATTTCCCAAAAGCTGGTTGGTAAGATCAGCCCTTAGGTTTTGCTGTAGTTCAAGGATTTCAGCACACTCATGGAAAGGTGTCCTTTGTTCCTCCAGGTCATCATCAGGCATAAGTGTGGCTGAAGAAGTCTTGAATATCACTGATTCTGGGTCTAGAAGCAGGGCTTCACAGTGTAGAATTCTGGCATTCAAAAGCCTTTTTTTTTTCAGGAAGGTTTTGATAAAAGTCTCTAAACTCTGAGAGGTTACCACAGAAATCACTTGCCCGAAGTGAGTTTCTTCACCTCCTTAAGTAACATTGTCACAGCAGCTAGTATTTTTAGGCAAGTGGGCCATACTCCTGTCACTGGATCAAGTCTTTTGGAGAGGTAGGCTATAACCTCTTTTAAGGGACAATGTCCTGAGTTAGGACTCCTTTGGCAATGTCCCTGAGTTTGTCTATGAACAAGGTGAATGCCTTGGTAACATCAGGGAGTCCCAGGGATGGGGCCTCTGTCAAGCCTACTTGAGCTGCTGGAAGGCCTGTTCACATTTATCAGTCGAGTTCAATGTTTTGAGTTTCTCCCTTACAGGTATCATATAGAGGCGAACTTCTCAGTAAAATTTAGCCTACAGCATCAAAATGCCCCCAGAAACTCTCATCTGTTTTTAAAAATTTCTCTCATAGAGCAATTCTAACACCTTGGTTATCTTTTTGTTGGTAGCTTTTTGTAAATTTTTTAGTTCTCAAAGACCTTTTGTGCTATCTCTATTAATTGGCTGAGGGGCATTTCCTCAAACCTCTCAAACCTTTGCAAATTTTGTCTAACATGTGGGGCCAACTGAGTTGTAAAGAGAACAACTGGCAATACTGGGAAATCTCCTTACCTCTGGATGTCCAATCGGGGTGGGACAAAAGGAGAACATGGTTTTGGCATTCTGGATCAGAGAGCCGGCTTCATTTGGATGGCACACTGCTCTTTTTTTTTTTTCCAGGATGTCACATGGCAGGCCATCATTTTACTGAAATTATATTCTTAACAAAAAAGAGCTTTTTCATAGGTAACAAAATTGTGCTGCATAATCTTCCAGATTTTTACAGCACATGCAAGAACTTGTATCTTATCTCTAGTATCACCTATAATCTCATTTTAATGGAAATATTTTGCAGCAAAGTACAATCTTATGAATACTTTTACCAAAACTGATCTAATATTGTCAAATTCTGAACACATTTACTTTTTGTCAAACCTCTTATTTAGAGTACTATAAACCAAGACAAATAAAATTCACATCCTCTTGAGCCTTCTACAACTTACAATATACCTCTCAAGCTAAGCTTTTATCTCTTTTTTTTTTCCACATTCAGGAACAGCCAGACATTTTTACTTGAAGACCACTCTCTTTGTCCCTCTTTTTACTATTATCAGTCAATTGGCCAGAAAAATGAACCGAAAAGAAATGGCCGTACTTACCCGAGAGATACTTTGTTGCCATTGGGGCATCCCTTGGTGAGGGGGGGGACAGATCTCGCTGGGGGCCTCCAAATGTAAGATCGCCATTGCAAAGAAGGACCCAAGGAGCCAGCTCTCATGAAAAAACAAGGGGTTTTATTGTCCTCTCAAGCGTGGGACCATCCGACCACACTCCCGTGGGGAGAGAGGAGTGAGAGAGTGCCCGGGTAGGAAAGTGAAGAGTACATAAAGCCGAACACCACAAAGCAAGCGTTGGTTACACAAGCAGATGGCTTGATGTTTTTTGAAAACTCAGATCCTGTCTGGCAGGGTCGATAGTTCACAGTGCTCTTATTTTTGGGGACGTTGGACCACAACTTTCCTATCAGGCCAGAACATCTGGTTGTTCTGACCCTGTGACAAGGCAAGAAGGGTTTCCTGAATGTTTGAACTCTTCAAAGATCTGGTTCGGGGCTTGTTTCATTGTTTTAGGATATCTGCTGTTGAAATTGAACTTCAACCACTGTCGCTAATTTGCGAAGCTATGTGCTTGCACAGGATTTCTTCTGAGAAATTTCACAGAAAGTTCTTATACTGCAGGTGAATGATGCCAGCAAGTCTTCACTGAAGATCATAGGGAACAGCACTCATTAAAATGAGAGTCATGACAAGGGTAAAGCAGATGCTCAAGGAAAGGACATTGAAGCGATCATCTACCAGTTCCTGTGATATTTCATATCCAATTGATAATACCACCATGTGTAGATTTTCAGGCCTTTCAGTGGACAAATTATGAACAGTGAATTTCTCAGAGAAAATTCTGTTGTATATCTGGCCTCTGAATCTTCATCCTATTTAAATCTTGCCCTACAAGATTCTCTGTGCAACTGAGGTCTCCATGGAAACGCCCAGCATTGAGCCTTAAGTTTCCTACTGCAGACATGGTTCCTAGAGCCTGAAGTGTACCTTACACAGCTGCTCAGCCAATCACAGCCCTGTGTGGTTACCTGGCAACCACAAGCCTGCTGCTTTCTGTGAACTATTTTAGATCAACTCTGTAGCTTTCCACCTCATACAACCACAGCCATTCCAATAAAGCAGTACTTTCCTTAGCTTCTCTAGGTTGGGTCAGAATTTTCTTTCTAGCTGTACTGATCAAGCAAATTGGACATGCTTTGTGAAGTGGAGGGAAGTAATTGGAAAACTTTTCGTTCTATCCCATGGTCTAAGGGGTTCAAACTTGACTGCCCCAGTCTATTAACTTTAAAGCTTATAGAGCACAATGTTTCAGGGTGAGGAAAGAAAATGCCACAATGAGTAGGGTTCTGCAGATTTTCTGAGGGCTTGGAAAATATACCTGCACACACTCGATGCAGTCTTTCCCAGATTGCTTCCCTTGCTAGTGTCACATAGCACTGAAGACAAGAAAACAGAGGATGAGGCCCCAAGTGAAGGAGAATCTGGAGGGCATGAATATTTTGAGTGACTGCTCAACTGTCCAGCTTCCTTGTGGTTCACATGCCTGAGATCCCAATTTCATGGAGGTCTGCAGCTATTCAAGCATAACCTTGCACAGTAGACATAAGGTACTAGCTCAACACATAAACCAGCATCATCCTAGAGAGTACATCAGCAGCAGGTTTTCACAAATTTCAAATGTATCCAGGTAGAAGGGAAACCCTTAGAAATGGGATCCAAATTCCCCTTTCCCTTAATATCCCACTTATTTTCTCATTTTATGAAATATTTAGTCTTCACAACTCATGAAGTGATCCTCCTGACCTATGCCCAGACAGTCTTGTTTTCTTTTGTTGTCTTTTTTGAAACAGGATCTCACTAAGTAGTTGATACTGGCCTTCAGCAAACTTCATAGCCCAAGCAGGACTCGAACTCACAAGGATCGCTCCACCTCAGCCTCCTGATTGCTGGCATTACAGGCATGAGTCAACATGCCAAGCATGTGAACAGATATTGTCACATAATTTGTTATATCCCACTACTGGTCTATAGGTAGCTTCAGTGCCTCAGCCTTTAGGAATATGCCTCTCTTTGTTTTGGCTCCCCTTGCCCAGGTTCTCCATTTCTCTTGGGATGAGCTCCAAGCCCGTAGTAAGGGTGTGGCTGCCATGCCTAGGGTGTGTCAGGGGATGATTATGTCCCAGTTGCACAGGTTCCAAGGAAACTGCGTCCTGTTCATTTGATGAGGAATGAGAACAAATTCAGGAGTTAATGGGGACATGCCAGGAAGCTGAGTGGCCATGGTGGAAACAAAGTTTCAAGCCATGGGCTGAAGGTTGAGCCTTCTGTACCTCTGAGCTCTTGAATAGTGTTCACACATGCCTGCTGGGCAATTGTGTGCTGTGAAATGTACTCTAATGCATTTTATTTTATTTTATTTTTCTTGCTTTCATTTTCTCACATGGGAGGAACATTGACGTGGTTTGAAGAAGCAGGACTGAATTACCTAGGAGATATTTGAGAAAAGTGATATGTTAGAAGCCTAGATTGCTCAAGATTCCATGCAGTTTCTAAAAAAGTGACATGAATTTGAGTGTATTAATGTCCTTCTCTCTTTACAAAACCTTTTCTCTCCTATTTGGACGGAATTACTCTTAATTTGAGACGTCAACCTCCACATGAAATAAAGGTAATCTCTCCTTTCCTCATTCTGCTAGAAACCACATCTTGTGCCAGTAATATTTCCTTCCCCAGAAGAACATGGTGAAGAGAACAGCAAGGTTTTACCACTGTTGGAATTTTCAAGGAGACAGGTGATGTAACACTGTAAAACTTCAAGGGAAGTGCGTGGTCCCTTAACAATGGCAAGTTGGCACAAACCCCTACTTACTGAAAATCTTAGACAATCTGAAAGATAGGGAAAGACAATGGTCCTCTCCACAGTGGCGTAGAGCATCCTCTGAGGCACAGATTTGTGGAAATAGGAATTACAAGTGAACAATGAGCTCCCAAATTGTACTTGAAATTTTCTTTGTCCAGCCCTAGAAAGCTATTGGCTGCCATCCTGGGATTCGGCTTGGACGACCAAAGTGTAAGCATAGATCAAAGAAAGACACACTATTTAGCGAACTCATTATTTGGCCACATGTCCAGAATAGCAGCAAACTGTGTTTGATCTCAAGTTGCTCCAAACTTGCCTTCACAAAAAAACACCTTGCAACAGGACCAGTGACTCGAAAGAGGACATATTTCAAAGGAGTGGTAAAAACATGTTTACCCCAACACTGAGTTTAGATGAAAAGAGGCATTGTCTGTTGTCAGTTCCCATTTTAACAGGACAAACCAAATCATGTATTATCTCTTTGATGGATTCCTTCAGAGTTTTAGGGGAACTCTAAATCAATATGAGTGTGGTCTTGTCTGACTCACAAAGTTAAAATTAGTAAAAAAAAAAGAACAATTTGAAAAGCCACACAACCAATGAAATACAAAACATTAAATCCAAAGTGTTTCACTGGTTTTCAAACCACTTGTGGAATTAGCATCTATTGAAGAGATACATTCTGCAATTTGCCTGACTCAGAGGCTGTATATAAAGAACTGTGAAAGGAAAATTGAAAATGTTATATGACGTGCCTTTTTAATTGGTGAATCCATGACTCAACAGACATATTCTCTTTTGACACCTGGTACATTATTCATATATGCTCTCAAAGGAAAGGAATCCACAGGATTTAGGCTGATTTTTTATCACTATTGTGTCTTGCACCAGATCTTCTGTCCTGGGTTTCACTGCCCAAGGCATGAGAAGACACATGTTACAACCAACAAGAGAAATTCACTTCAACAGTCTGAATAAACCATCATGAGAATATAATTTCCCTTTCATCCTCAAAGATTTTTAAATCAGACTGAATTGTTCTCTTGCTTTCCCATGTTTTCCTTGGTCTTTCCTACCTTGAAAGTTGGAGAGTTCTGTTCTCAGTCCTGATCTCCATCATCCCCCATATTTCCACACATGTTTGTATTGGAAACATGTCAAGAACTTACTCGAGCTTGTTTCATTGCTTTAGGTTATTTGGTCTTGAAATTCAACTTCAACCACTGTTTCTCATTTCAAAAGGTATGTGCTTGCACAGGATTTCTGCTGAGAAATTTCACAAAAAGTTCTTATATTGCAGGTGAATGATGCCAGCAAGTCCTCACTGAATATCTCAAGGAAAAGCACTCACTAAAATGACAGTCATGACAAGGGGAAAGTGGATGCTCAAGGCAATGACATTGCAGAGATCATCTGCCAGTTCCTGGGAGATTTCTTTTGCCATTGATAATACCACTATGTGTAGATTTGCAGTCATTGCAGTAAACAAATTCTGAGCAGTGAACCATTCAGAGAAAATACTGTTGGACATCAGGCCTCTGAATCTTCATTCTATTGAAATCTAGACCTGCAGATCCTCTGTGCCACGGATGTCTCCATGGCAATGCCAAGCATTGTGACTCAGGACTCCTACTGCAAACATGGGTCCTAGAGCCTGAAGTCTAGCTCACAATGCTGCTCAGCCAGTCACATCCCAGTGTGGTTGCCTGACAACCACAAGTCGGCTGGTTTCTGTGAACAGTTTTAGCCCAAATCTGTAGCTTTCCATCTCATACAACCACAGCCATTCCAATAATGCAATATTTTCCTTAGACTATCTAGGTTGGGTCAGAATTTTTTTTCTAGCTGTAGTGATCAAGAAAGTTGGACATGCTTTGTGAAGTGGAGGGAAGTAATTGGAAAACTTCATGCTCTGTTCCGTGTTCTAAGGGTTCCAAACTTGACTGTCACAGTCTATTAATTTTTTAAAGCTTATAGAGTGAAATGTTTCAGGGCGAGGAAAGAAAATTCCACAATGATTTGGGTTCTGAGGATTTTCTGAGGGCATGGAAAATAAACCTGCACACGCTCCATGCAGTCTCTCCTGGATTACTCCCACCTTGGTAATATCAGTTAGCACTGAAAGCCAGCAACCAGAGGATGAGTCTCTAAGTGAAGGAGCTTCCTTGTAGGGCATGAATGTTTGGAGTGCCTGCTTAAACTGTCCATCTTCCTTGTGTTTCACATGCCTGAGATCCCAATTTCAAGGAGGTCTGCATCTATTCCTGCATAACCTTGCACACCTGACATGAGCTACTAGCTCAACACATAAACCAGCATCATTCTAGAGAGCCTATCAGCAGCAGGTTTTCCCTAATTTCAAATGTATCCAGGTGGAAGAGGAACCCTTAGAAATGGGATCCAAATTCCACTTTCCCTTAATATCCCAGGAAATTTTCATGCTATGAAATACTTAGTTTTCACAACTCATGAAGTGATCGTACTGACCTATGTCCAGAGAGTCTTCTTTTGTTTTGTTTTGTTTTGTTTTTGAAACAAGATCTCACTAAGTAGTTGAGACTGCCCTTGAGATAACTTCATAGCCCAAACTGGACTCGAACTCACAAGGATCCTTCCACCTCAGCCTCCCGACTGCTGGCACGAGGCAGCATGACAAACACGCGCACACATATTCTTGCATAATTTGTGATATCCCACTACTGGTCTATAGGTAGCTTCAGTTCCTCAGGCTTTAGGAATATGCCTCTCTTTGTTTTGGCTCCCCTTGCCAAGGTTCTCCATTTCCCTTGGGATAAGGTCCAAGGCGCGAGGAAGGGTGTGGCTTCCCTGTCTAAGGTGTGTCAGGGGATTATTATAGCCCAGGTGAACAAGGTCCCAGGACAATGGGTCCTGTGCATTTGATGAGGAATGAGTATAGATTCAGGAGTTAATGGGGACATGCCTGGGAGCTCAGTGGCCATGATGGAAACAAAATTTCAGGCCATGGGCTGAAGACTGAGCCTTCTGTACCTCTGCACTCTTGAATAGTGTTGACACATGCATGCTGGGCAATTGTGTGCTCTGAAATGTACTCTAATGCTTTTGATTTTATTTATTTTTTCTTTCATTTTCTCACTTGGAAGGAAGATTGCCGTGGTTTGAAGAAGCAGGAGTGTATTACCTAGGAGATATTTGACATAAGTGACATGTTAGAAGCAATGAATTGCTCTAGAGCACATGTAGTTTCAAAAACAGTGACATGAAGTTGAGTATTTTAATATCCATGTCTCTTTTAAAAAGCTTTTCTCTCCTATTTGGTAGGAATTTCTCTAACTTTGAGACATCAACCTGAACATGAAATGAAGGTAATCTCCCTTTCCTCATTCTGCTAGAAACCACATCCTGTGCCAGTTATATTTCCATCCCCAGAAGAACACGGTGAAGGGGACAACAAGAGTTTAACACTGTTGAAATTTCCGAGGAGACTCCAGAAGTAACACTGTAAAACTTCAAGGGAAGTGTGCTGTCCCTTAACAATGGCAAGTTGGCACAAAAACCTACTTACTGAAAATCTTAGAAATTCTGAAACATAGGGAAGGACAAGGGGCCTCTTCACAGTGGCATAGCGCATCCTCTGAAGCACAGATTTGTGAAAATAAGAATTACAAGGGAACAATGAACTCCCAAATGTACTTGAAATTTTTTTAGTCCATACCTAGAAGGAAATTGGCTTCAGCCACAAGATTCAGCTGTGAAGACCAAGGTGTGATCATAGATCAAAAAACAAACAGTATTTTGGGAACTCGGTATTTGGTCATGTGTCCAGAAGAGTGGCAAACTGTGTTTGATTTCCAGTTGTTCTAAACTTGTCTTCATAAAAAACAGTTTCCAACAGGACCACTGACTAGAAAGAGGACATATTTCAGAATAGTGGTAAAAAGATGCTTAGCCCAAAACTTGAGTTTAGATGAAAAGTGGCAGTCTCCATTACCCTTTCACATTTTAATATGACAAATATAATCGTGTATTATCTCTTTGATGGATTCCTTCAGAGTTTTAGGGGCAATCTAAATCAATATGAGTGTGGTTTTGTCTGACTCACAAAGTTAAAATTATTAAAACAAACAATATGAAAAATCACACAACCAACAAAATACAAAACATTAAATCCAATGGATTTTACTGGTTTTCAAACCCCTTAGGGAATTTACATCTATTGAAGAGATTTATTCTGTGATCTGCCTGACTCAGACCCTGTATATCAGGAACTGTGAAAGCAAAATTGAAAATGCTATATGAAGTTCCCTTTTAATTGGTGAATCAATGACCCAACAGAAATGTTCTCTTTTGACACTTGGTACATTATCCATATATGCTCTCAAAGGAAAGGAATATACAGGATTTAGGCTGATTTTTTATCTCTATTGTGTCTTGCACCAGCCTGATTAAATCATCATGAGAACATAGTTTTGCTTTCATCCTTAAAGATTTTTAAATGAGACTAAATGGATCTCTTGCTTCCCCAAGTTTTTCCTTGGTCTTTAGTACCTGAAAGTTGGTGAGCTCTGTTCTCAGTCTTGATCTACAACTTCCCCCGCATTTCCACACATGTTCATCTGAGAAACATGTCAAGATCTTGCTCGGGGCTTGTTTCATTATTTTAGGATATCTACTCTTGAAAATAACTTTAAGCACTGTCTCTCATTTCCAAAGCTATTTGCTTGCAGAGGATTTTTGCAGAGAAATTTCACAGAAAGTTGTTATACTGCAGGTGAATGATGCCAGCAAGTCTTCACTGAATATCTTAAGGAAAAGCACTCACCAAAATGACAGTCATGACAAGGGGAAAGTGGATGCTCAAGGCAAGGACATTGCTGAGATCATCTGCCAGTTCCTGGGATATTTCATATCCAATTGATAATACCACCATGTGTAGATTTGCAGGCATTTAAATCAACAAATTCTGAGCAGTGAAACCTTCATAGAAAATACTGTTGAATATCAGGCCTCTGAATCTTCATCCTATTCAAATCTTGCCTGTAGTGGCCAAGCCCAGCAGTGTGCCTCAGGTGTCCTACTGCAAACATGGGTCCTAGAGCCTGAAGTCTAGCTCACAATGCTGCTCAGCCAATCGCAGCCCAGTGTGGTTGCCTGGCAAGACAAGCCTGCTGGTTTCTATGATCTGTTTTTACCCAACTCAGTAACTTTCCAACTCATACAACCACAGCCATTCCAATAATGCAGTATTTTCCTTAGCCTCTCTAGGTTGGGTCAGAATTTTCTTTCTAGCTGTAGTGATCAAGCAAATTGGACATGCTTTGTGAAGTGGAGGGAAGTAATTGGAAAACCTCTTGTTCTGTCCAGTGGTCTAAGGAGTCCAAACTTAAAACTCCCATCTATTATTTTTTAAAGCTTATATAGCCAAATGTCCCAGTGTGAGGAAAGGAAATGCCACAATGAATTGGGTTCTCCCGATTTTTTGAGGGTTTGGAAAATAAACCTGCAAACACTCCATGCAGTCTCTCCTGGATTACTGCCACCTTGGTAGTATCAGTTAGCACTGAAAGCCAGCAACCAGAGAATGAGTCCATAAGTGAAGGAGAATCCTTGCCTGGCATGAATATTTGGAGTGCCTGCTTCAACTGTTCTGCTTCCTTGTGGTTCACATGCCTGAGATCCCAATTTCAAGGAGGCCTGCAGCTATTCCTCCATAACCTTGCATACTAGACATGAGGTACTAGCTCAACAAATAAACCAGCATCATCCTAGAGAGCCTATCAGCACCAGGGTTTCTCATATTTCAAGTGTATCCAGGTGGAAGGGGAACCATTAGAAATGGGATTCAAATTCCCCTTTCCCTTAATATCCCAGGTATTTCCTCATGGTATGTAATATTTAATCTCCACAACTCATGAAGTGATGGCCGTAACCTATGTCCAGAGAGTGTTGTTTACTTTTGTTGTCTTTTTGGAAACTGGATCTCACTAAGCAGTTTAGACTGGCCTTGAGCTAACTTCCTAGAGCAAGCTGGACTTGAACTCACCAGGATCTCCCTCCTCAGCCTCCCAATTGCTGGCAGTGCATGTATGAGCCACCATGCCAAGCATTTGCATACATATTCTTACATAATTTGTGGTATCCCACTACTGGTCTATAGGTAGCTTCAGTGCCACAGGCTTTAAGAATATGCCTCTCTTTGTTATGGCTCCCCTTGCACAGGTTCTCCATTTCTCTTGGGATAAGCTCCAAGACCCAAGGTAAGGGTGTGGCTGCTCTGTCTACCATGTGTCTGGGGTTGATTAATGCCCAGGTGAACAAGGTCCAAGGACACTGCATTTTGTGCATTTGATGAATGAGTACAGATTCAGGAAATAATGTGGATATGCCAGGGATCTGTGTGGCCATGGTGGAAACCAAATTTCAGGCCATGGGCTGAAGGCTGAGCCTTCTGTACTTCTTTGCTTTTGAATAGTGATCACACGTGCCTGCTGGGCAATTGTGTGCTCTGAAATGTACTCTAATACATCTTATTTATATATATTTTTGGCTTTCATTTTCTCACATCAGAGGAACATTGCCATGGTTTGAAGAAGCAGCAGTGTATTAACTAGGATATATTTGACAAAAGAGATATTTTAGAAGCCATGAATTGTTCAAGAGCTCACATAGTTTCAAAAAAAAGAGACATGAAATTCAGTGTTTTCATGTCCATCTCTCTTTACAAAAGCTTTTCTCTCCTATTTGGTAGAAATTATTCTTCCTTTGAGACATGAACCTGCACATGAAATAAAGGTAATCTCTCCTTTCTTCATTCTACTAGAAACCACATCCTGTGGCAGTTATATTTCCTTCCCCAGAAGAACACAGTGAGCAGCAAAATTTTCCCACTGTTGGAATTTCCAAGGAGACACATGAAGTACCACTACAAAGCTTCAAGGTAAGTGTGCTGTCCCTTAATAAGGGCAATTTGGCACAAACTCCTACTCACTGAAATTGTTTGAAAGTCTGAAAGATAGGGAAAGAAAATGGCCCTCTCTACAGTGGCAGAGAGTGTCCTTTGAAGCACAGATTTGCAGAAATAGGAATTACAAGAAACAATGAACTCCCAAAATGTACTTGAAATTTTCATTGCCCAGCCCTACAAAGCTATTGGCTGCAGAACAAGATTCGGGTTGGACAACCAAGGTGTGAGCATACATCAAAGAAACACACACTATTTAGGGAACTCAGTATTTGGCCATGTGTCCAGAATAGTGGCAAACTGTGTTTAATGTCAAGTTGCTCCAAACTTGCCTGCACAAAAAACACCTTCCAGCAGGACCAGTGACTAGAAAGAGGACATATTTCAAAGGAGTGGTAAAAAGATGTTTAACACACTGAGTTAGATGAAAAGCGGCAGTGTCTGTTAGCCTTTCACATTTTAATATGGCAAATCTAAATCATATATTCTCTTTGATGGAATCCTTCAGAGTTTTAGGGGAACTCCAAATTATTATGTGTGGTCTTGTATGACTCACAAAGTTAAAATTCATAAAACAAACTATTTGAAAAACCACACAACCAATAAAAGACAAAACATTAAATCCAAAAGGTTTCACTGGTTTTTTAACCACTTACAGAATTAACATTTATCGAAGAGTTTTATTCTGCTATCTGCATGACTCAGACCCTGTATATCAGGCACTATGGAAGCAAAATTGAAAATATTTTATGAAGTGCCATTTTAATTGGTGAATCCATGACCCAACAGACATGTTCTCTTTTGACACCTGGTACATTATCCATATATGCTCTGAAAGGAAATGAATACAGAGGATTTAAGCTGCTTTTTTAATCACTATTGTGTCTTGCACCACTTAGTTGAAGATCTTCTGTTCTGTGTTCCGCTGCCCAAGACATGAGACCACACATATGACAACCAACATGAGAACTTCACTTCACCAGCCTGAATAAATCATCATGAGGATATAATTTCCCTTTCATCCTAAAAGATTTTTAAATCAGACTGAATGGTTCTCATGTTTTCTCATGTTTTTCCTTGGTCTTTCCTACCTTGAAAGTTGGTGAGCTCTGTTCTCAGTCCTGATTGCCAACTTCCCCCATATTTCCACACATGTTCATGTGGGAAAAATGTGAAGATCATGCTCGGGGCTTCTTTCATGGTTTTAAGACACCTGCTCTTGAAATTCAACTTCAACCACTGTATCTTTTTTCCAAAGCTCTGTGCTTGCAGAGGATTTCTGACAGGAAATTTCACTGAAATTTCCAATATTGGAGCAGAATGATGCCAACAAGTCTTCACTGAATATCTTAGGGAATAGCACTCACCAAAATGACAGTAAAGACAAGGGGAAAGCGTATGCTCAAGGCAAGGTCATTGCTGAAATCATCCGCTAATTCCTGGGATATTTCATATCCCATTGATAATACCACCATGTGTAGATTTGCAGGCATTTCAACCAACAAATTCTGAGCAGTGAACCCTTTACAGAAAATACTGTTGGATATCAGGCCTCTGAATCTTCATCCTATTCAAATCTAGACCTGCAGATCCTCTGTGCCACAGATGTCTCCATGTCAATGCCAAGCATTGTGACTTAGTTCTCCTACTGCAAACATTGGTCCTAGAGCCTAAGTCTAGCTCACAATGCTGCTCAGCCAATCACAGCCCAGTGGGGTTGCCTGGCAACCACAAGTCTGCTGGTTTCTGTGAACTGTTTTAGCTCAACTCTGTAGCTTTCCACCTCATACAACCACAGCCATTCCAATAATGCAGTATTTTCCTTAGCCTCTCTAGGTTGGGTCAGAATTTTCTTTCGAGCTGTAGTGATCAAACAAATTGCACATGTTTTGTGAAGTGGAGGGAAGTAATTAGAAAACCTCTTGTTCTGTCCCATGGTCTAAGGGGTCCAAACTTGACTGCCACCATCTATTAATTTTTTAAAGCTTATATAGCCGAATCTTCCAGGGTGAGGAGAGAAAATGCCACAATGAGTTGGGTTCTACCAATTTTCTGAGGGCTTGGAAAATCAACCTGCACACCCTCCATGCAATGTCTCCTGGATTACTTCCACCTTGGTAGTATCAGTTAGCACTGAAAGCCACCAACCAGATGATGAGTCCCTAAGTGAAGGAGAATTCTTGCAGGGCATGAATATTTGGAATGCCTTCTTCAACTGTCCAGCTTCCTTTTGGTTCACATGCCTGAGATCCCAATTTCAAGGAGGTCTGCATCTATTCCAGCATAACCTTGCACACTAGACATGAGGTACAAGCTCAACACCCAATCCAGCATCATCCTAGAGAGCCTATCTGCAGCAGGTTTTCCCAAATTTCAAATGTATCCAGGTGGAAGGGAAAACCTTACAATGAAATCCAAATTACCCTTTCCCTTAATATCACAGGTATTTTCTCATGGTATGAAATATTTAGTCTCAATAACCCAGTAAGTAATCGCAGTGACCTATGCCCAGAAAGTCTTGTTTTCATTTTTGAAACAGGATCTCATTAAGTAGTTGAGACTGGCCTTGAGCTATCTTCGTAGCCCAAGCTAGACTGGAGCTCACAAGGATCTTTCCACCTAACCTCCAGATTGCTGGCATTGCAAGTATGAGCCACTATGCCAAGCATGTGCACAGATATTCTTACATAATTTGTGAAATCCCACTACTGGTATATAGGTAGCTTCAGTGCCTCAGGCTTTTGGGATATGCTTCTCTTTGTTTTGGAACCCCTTGCCCAGGTTCTCCATTTCTCTTGGGATGTACTCCAAGGCCAGAGGTAAGGGTGTGGCTGCCCTGTCTAGGGTGTTTCAGGGGATGATTATAGCCCAGGTGAAAATGGTCCAAGGACATAGCTTCCTGAGCATTTGATGAGGAATGAGTAAAGACTCAGGAATTAATGGCCATATGCCAGAGAACTGAGTAGCCATGGTTCAAACAAAATTTCAGGCCATGGGCTGAAGGCTGAGCCTTCTGTAAACCTGCAATCTAGAAGAGTGTTCACACGTGCCTGCTGGGCAATTGTGTGCTCTGAAATGTACTTTAATGCATTTTATTTTATTTTAATTTTTGCTTTCATTTTCTCACATGGGAGGATCTTTGCCATTGTTTGAAGAAGCAGGAGTGTATTAATTAGGAGACATTCAACAAAAGTGATATGTAAGAAGCCATGAATTGATCAAGAGCCCATGCTGTTTCAAAAAAGAGATGTGAAGTTGAGTGTTTTCATGTCCATCTCTCTTTACAAAAGCTTTGCTCTCCCGTTTAGTAGGAATCACTCTGACTTTGAGGTGTCAACTTGCCCGTAAAATAAAGGTAATCTCTCCTTTCCACATTCTGCTAGAAATTACATCCTGTGCCAATTATATTTCCTTCCCCAGAAGAACACGGTGAAGGGGACAGCAAGATTTTCCCACTGTTGGAATTTCGGAGGAAACACATGAAGTAACACTGTAAAACTTCAAGGGAAGTGTGCTGTCCCTTAACAATGGCAAGTGGGTGCAAGCCTCCAATTACTGAAAATCTTAGAAAGTTTGAAAGATAGGGAAAGACAATGGGCCTCTTCACAGTGGAATAGGGAATCCTCTGAAGCACAGATTGGTGTTAATAGGGAACAATGAACTCCCAAAATGTACTTGAAATTTTCTTTGTCCTGCCCTAAAAAACTATTTGCTGCATCCCAGAGATTCGTCTTGGAAGACCAAGGTGTGAGCATACAGCAAAGAAACAGACTATTTAGGGAACTCGGTATGTGGCCACGTGTCCAGAATACTGGCAAACTGAGTTTGATGTCAAGTTGCTCCAAAGGTGCCTTCACAAAAAGCACCTTCCAACAGGACCAGTGATTAGAAAGAGAACATATTTCAAAGGAGTGGTAAAAAGATGTTTAGCCCAACACTGAGTTTAGATGAAAAGTGGCACTCTCTGTTAGCATTTCACATTTAGATACGACAAATCTAAATCATGTATTATCTTTTGATGGATTCCTTCAGAGTTTTAGGGGAACTCTAAATCACGTTGAGGGTGGTATTGTCTGAGTCACAAAGTTAAAATTAGTAAAACAAATAACTTGAAAAACCACACAACCAATAAAATACAAAACATCAAATCAAAAGGGTTTCATTGGTTTTCAAACCACTTATGGAATTAACATCTATTGAAGAGATTTATTCTGGGATCTGCCTGACTCAGACACTGTATATCAGGAACTGTGAAAGCAAAATTGAAAATGTTATATGAAGTGTCCTTTTAATTGGTGAATCCATGACCCAACACACAGGTTCCCTTTGACACCTGGTACATTATCCATATATGCTCTCAAAGGAAAGGAAAACACAGGATTTAGGCTGATCTTTTTTTTTATCACTATTGTGTCTTGCACCAGTTAGTTGAAGATCTTCTGTCCTGTGTTCTGCTGCCCAAGGCATGACACCAGACATGTGACAACCAAAATCAGAACTCCATTTCAACAGTCAGAATAAATCATCAATAGAATATAATTTCCATTTCATCCTCAAATATTTTTAAATCAGACTGAATTGTTGTCTTGCTTTCCCATGTTTCTCCTTGGTCTTTCCTACCTTGACAGTTGGTGAGCTCTGTTCGCAGTCCTGATCCCCAACCTCCCCCGTGTTTCCACACATGTTCTTCTGAGAAACATGTCAAGATCTTGCTCAGGGCTTGTTTCGTAGTTTTAGGATATCTGCTCTTGAAATTCAACTTCAACCACTATCTCTCATTTCCAAAGCTGTGTGCTTGCAGAGGCTTTCTGCTGAGAAATTTCACAGAAATTTCTTATACTGGAGGTGAATGATGCCAGCAAGTCTTTACTGAATAACTTAGGGAACAAAATGAATAACCGAATAACTTAGTCACAAAAATGACAGTCATGACAAGGGGAAAGTGGATGCTCAAGGCAAGGACATTGCTGAGATCATCTGCCAAATCCTGGGATATTTTATATCCCATTGACAATACCTCCATGTGTAGATTTGCAGACATTTCAATCGACAAATTCTGAGCAGTGAACCCTTCAAAGAAAATACTTTTGGATATCAGGCCTCTGAATCTTCATCCTATGCGGATCTTACCCTGCAAGGTACTCTGTGCCACTGAGGTCTCCATGGCAACGCCCAGCATTGTGACTCAGGTCTCCTACTGCAAACATGGGTCCTAGTGCCTAAGTCTAGCTCACAATGCTGCTCAGCCAATCACAGCCAGTGTGGCTGCCTGTCAACCACAAGCCTGCTGGTTTCTGTGAACTGTTTTAGCCCAACTCTGTAGCTTTCCACCTCATACAACCACTGCCATTCCAATAATGCAGTATTTTCCTCAGGCTCTCTTTGTTGTGTCAGAATTTTCTTTCTAGCTCTAGTGATCGATCAATTTGGACATGCTTTGTGAAGTGGAATAAAGTAATTGGAAAACCTCTTGTTCTGTCTTGTGGCCTAAGGGTACAAACTTGACTGCCACAGTCTATTAATTTTTAAAGCTTTCAGAGCCAAATGTTTCAGGTTGAGGAAAGAAAATTTGACAATGAGTTGGGTTTTAACAATTTTCTGAGGGCTTGAAAAATAAACCTGCATACTATCCATGCAGTCTCTCCTGGATTTCTGCCACCTTGGGAGTGTCAGTTAGCACTGAAATCCAGCAACCAGAGGATGAGTCCCTAAGTGAAGGAGAATCCTTGCAGGGCATGAATATTAGGAGTGCCTGCATCAACTGTCCAGCTTCTTTGTGGTTCACATTCTTGAGATCCCAATTTCAAGGAGCTCTGCATCTCTTCCTGCATAACCTTGCCCATTAGATATGAAGTACTAGCTCAACATATAAACCAGCATCATCCTAGAGAGCCTATCAGCAGCAGGTTTTCCCAGATTTCAAATGTATCCAGGTGAAAGGGGAAACCTTAGAAATGGTATCCAAATTCCCCTTTCCCTTAATATCTCAGGAATTTTCTCATGGTATGAAATATTTAGCCTTCACAACTCATGAAGTGATCCCAGTGACCTATGCCCACACAGTCTTGCTTTCTTTTGTTTGCTTTTTTGAAACAGGATCTCACTAAGTATTTGATACTGGCCTTGAACTAACTTCGTAGCCCTAGCTGGACTCAAACTCACAAGGATCCTTCCCCCTCAGCCTTCGGATTGCTGGCATTGCAGGCATGAGTCGACATGCCGAGCATGTGAACAGATATTCTTACATAATTTGTGATATCCCACTACTGGTCTATAGGTAGCTTCAGTGCCTCAGGCTTTAGGAATATGCCTCTCTTTTTTTAGCTTCCCTTTCCCAAGGTCTCCATTTCTCTTGGGGTAAGTTCCAAGGCTCAAGGTAAGGGTATGGCTGCCGTGTCTAGGGTGTGTCCGGGCATCATTATAACCCAGGTGAACAAGGTCCAAGGACACTGCAAACCGTGCATTTGATGAGGAATGAGTACAGATTCAGGAGTTAAGGGGGACGTGCCAGGGAGCTGAATGGACACGGTCCAAACAAAATTTCATGCCATGGGAAGAAGGCTGAGCCTTCTGTACCTCTGCACTTTTGAATAGTCTTCCCACGTGCTTGCTGGGCAATTGTGCGCTCTGAAAGGTACTCTAATACTTTTTATTCATTTTAAATTTTTTGCTTTCATTTTCTCACTAGAGGGAACATTGCCTTTGTTTGAGGAAACAGGAGTGTATTACCTAGGAGATATTTGACAAAAGTGATATGTTAGAAGCCATGAATTGCTCAAGAGCCTATATAGTTTCAAAAAAAGTGACATGAAGTTGTGTGTTTTCACGTCCATCTCTCTTTACAAAAGCTTTTCTTTCCTATTTGGTAGGAATTACTCTTACTTTGAGATGTCAACATGCACATGAAATAAAGGAAACCTCTTCTTTCGTCATTCTGCTAGAAACCACATCCTGTGCCAGTTACATTTCCTTCTGCAGAAGAACACGGTGAGGGGGACAGCAACATTGTCTCACTTTTGGAAGCAACACTGTCAAACTTCAAGGCAAGTGTGCTGTCCCTTAACAATGGCAGGTTGGCGCAAACCCCTACTTACTGAAAATCTTAGAAAGTCTGAAAGATAGGGAAAGACAATGGGCCTCTCCACAGTGGAATAGGGCGTACCCTGAAGCACAGATTTGTGTTAATAGGAATTACAAGGGAACAATGAACTCGCAAAATGTACTTGAAATTTTCTTTGTCCAGCCCTAGAAATCAATTGTCTGCCGTCCCAAGATTCAGCTTGAACTACCAGGCATGATCATAGATCAAAGAAACACACACTATTTAGGGAACTCGGTATTTGGCCACCTGTGCAGAATAGTGGCAAACTGTGTTTGATGTCAAGTTGCTCCAAACTTGCCTTCACACCTTCCTACACCTTCCTACAGGACCAGTGACTAGAAAGAGAACGTATTTCAAAGGAGTGGGAAAAAGATGTTTAGCCCAACAGTGAGTTTAGATGAAAAGTGGCACTGTCTGTTAGCATTTCACATTTTAATACAACAAATCTAAATCATGTATTATCTTTTGATGGATTCCTTCAGAGTTTTAGGGGAACTATAAATCACGTTGAAGGTGGTATTGTCTGAGTCACAAAGTTAAAATTAGTCAAACAAACAATTTGAAAAACCACACAACCAATAAAATACAAAACATTAAATCCAAATGGTTTCACTGGTTTTCAAACCACTTATGGAATTAATATCTTTTGAAGAGATTTATTCTGCGATCTGCCTGACTCAGACCTGACCCTGTATATCAGGAACTGTGAAAGCAAAGTTGAAAATTCTGTATGAAGTGCCCTTTTAATTTTTGAATCCATGACCAAACCGACATGTTCTCTTTTGACACCTGGTACATTATCCATAGATCCTCCCAAAGCAAAGGAATACAGAGGATGTAGGCTGATTTTTTTATCGCTATTGTGTCTTGCACCAGAGTTAGTTGAAGATCTTCTGTCCTGTGTTCTGCTGCCCAAGGCACGAGACCACACATGTGAAAACCAACATGAGATCTTCACTTCAAGAGCCAGAATAAATCATTATGAGAATATAATTTCCCTTTCATCCTCAAAGATTTTTAAATGAGACTGAAGAGTTCTCTTGCTTTCCCATGTTTTTCCTTGGTCTTTCCTACCTTGACAGTTGGTGATCTCTGTTCTCAGTCCTGATCTCCAACTTCTCCCATATTTCCACACATGTTCATCTGGGAAACATGTCAAGACCTTGCTCAGAGCTTGTTTCATAGTTTTAGCATATCTGCTCTTGAATTTCAACTTCAAACACTGTCTCTGAATTCCAAAGCTATGTGCTTGCAGAGGTTTTGGCTGAGAAATTTGACAGAAATTTCTTATAGTGCAGGTGAATGATGCCAGCAATTCTTCACTAAATAACTTAGGGAACAGCACTCACGAAAATGACACTCACGGCAAGGGGAAAGCGGATGCTCAAGGCAAGGATATTGCTGAGATCATCTGCCAATTCCTGGGATATTTCATATCCCATTGATAATACCACCATGTGTAGATTTTCAGACATTTCAATGGACAAATTCTGAGCAGTGAACCCTTCAGAGAAAATACTGTTGGATATCAGGCCTCTGAATCTTCATCCAATTCAAATCTTGCCCTGTAAGATCCTCTGTGCCACTGAGGTATCCATGGCAACACACAGCATTGTGACTCAGGTCTCCTACTGCAAACATGGGCAGTAGAGCCTGAAGTCAACTCACAATGCTACTCAGCCAATCACAGCCCACTGTGGTTGGCTGGCAACTGAAAGGGTTTTGGCCCAGACAGCACACTGTAGCCAGGAAAGCCACACCCTCAAGCCCCTATCTCCCCCGCCCCTAGGAAGTTACCTGTGATGCCATCTTCCCGCCCCTGGAAATTTACATATGGTGCCAAACCTAGGACCAATGGGCTACCAGTACTTCCCTAATTCCCGCCTTAAGTTCCACCCCAGACGGAGGCTATTTACATGCCCCCACACCACGTGTCCGCCGGAGAGATCACCGGACGTCAGCGGTGGGGGTGCTGGTCATCTCTCTCTGTGTTCTCAGAATAAAGCCCACTTTTTATTTTATACTTCTCATCTTTTGGAAATACTTTTCATCTTTTGGAAATAATCCTAGAATTTGGTGCCATGACTCGATTGGCAGGCGATTTATTCCTGGGACACACCCAGTTGAGCCAATAACCAGATAACATCCTGGATTAATCCCGAGCTTTTTCCTCTCCCGTGACGTCCCTGTTGCCAGCCACCTGCAGTCAGCATTGGCCAGATTGATTGATTTCAGGTGAGCACTCCCCAGGGAACTTTTGGCACTGGGCAGCCCCAGTCAACTGTTCTCCCTGTTCACATGGGTTTGTGCATTTTCATGTCCTTAGGACAGCGCAGGGCAGGGTTCTTTTTGGGCAAACCTGTGTCCACAAAATCTCTCATGTTCTTTGGGTTCGGATAGACCAAAGCAGAGATTTTTGGGGACCACACACATTGAAAGAACACCTCACTTCCCATAAGCCTTGCGCTTTCAAGGGCAAAACTGTTACTGACCCCACGCAGGCTCCAATCCTAAATCTCTCAGTGATGACTGGAATTTACGAGTTTTTGGAACTGTAGCTGCTGCGTGGTGCCACAAGCGAGAGACGGCTTGTTGTGGACCTCTGGCTTTTTTCTTGCCTGAGTCAGTCATGGGGAACGTATTTTCTAACTCTCAAAAGACACCTTTACAATGCCTAATTTCCAATTTATGTACTCTAAAAATTAAAAGTATCATAAAAACTAAACAATTAACTTTTTATTGCCAGGAGGTCTGGCCAACCTACCTGCTTATTGGCAAGCGTTGGCCCAAAAAAGGAATATTTGACCCCTGCAGTCTCAGGAATGTGTATGATTTTTGTCAAGCTGGCAACAAGTTATTAGAACTCCCTTATATTCAGGCCTTTCTTATTCTGAGAACACACCCATCTCTCGTTAAGTCTTGTGCTCCCACTCAGATACTTGTAGCTAAGTCTACTGCGCTGCAAACTTTTCTGTCCTGCCCTCCAGTATTTTCCCGGCCGCCGCCTGCCTACCCCCAAACTCATTCCCTGCCATTACCTCCCACTGGACCGATCTCTCCTCCCCCTATGCCTGATTCTGTCAGCAGCTCTAATCCCTCTCTGTTGAAGATACCTCTTGCTTTGCAATCATCTCCCTCTCCACCTTCCAGGACCCATAACTCTCTCAGCAGCTCTAATCCCTCTGTGCTGCAGTTATCTCCCGCTGTGCAATCCTCTCCCCCTCCGTCTCCTGGGACCCATAACTCTCCCAGTGGCTCTGATCCCTCTGTTAGCGCTTCCTCACAGTCTCTGACTTCTCCTTTTCCTGAGAATTCTCTATCCCCTACAGCATTCTCACCACCTGCCAACCATACTAGGTTCCTTTGCTATGTCCTTCCAGCAGGCCGTGTGATTGTTCCAGCTTGCGCCGGGAACAGTTGCCATGTTGCAACCTTCTGCCATGTGATATGGTGCCGCCATGTTCAGGAGGGTCACATGGCGACAGGGTGCCACCGTGTTCCCAGAACCCTAACTGCCAACTGGCGCCCCCTTGTGGCTCCACTTGTGAACTGCAACAGCTGCCCTGTTGCAATGCACATGATGCTTCACTGTGCTGCTGACAGCAGTCCTCTCGCTGCAAGGCACACAGTGAGACACCATCTACCTGTGTTTCCCAGGGTGACCGGCAGCAGCTCTGTAGCCACTCTGCAAATGATTGCTCACACGTGCCTACTGGATGGATGGCTGCCCAATGGCCCTCTGCTCTGGAATCCTCTCCTCAGGCTCTGCTACCGCTTCAGGAGCAAGCTGGCCCCAAGGAACTTGTTAACATCCATGTGCCTTGTTCCCTTTCTGATCTATTTCAGATTACCCTTAAATTAGGTAGCCTTTCTGTTGACCCACAGAATTATATCAGGCAATTTAAATTTATTACTAATTGTTATGATTTACATTTTAAGGATGTTTATGTGATTCTAAATACCACTCTCAGCTCAGAAGAATGGAATTACCTGTGGCAAGCCGCTCAAAAAGAAGCTGATTACAGACATAAGGTAAACACTGCTGATAATGACTCTGGGCCTATAGCTGTGCCAGAGCAGGTCAAACATACTAACTATAACAAACTTTTAAAACAGGTCCAGGAGGCTAATCAAAACCCAGCTGTGTTCCTAAATTGGCTTTCTAATCCTCGCGCCCTGCAAGCAGTTCCAGCTTCGTGTGCTGCATTGGGCCGCCTCCCAGCCTCTCCACCACGCACCGTCCCAGCCCCTCCCTCCCCTGTGTGCCGTTGTCGCTCGCCGCTGCCACCTTACGCATTTCTGGGGGCAGTCCCAGCCCGCCCCTGCATGCTTCGTCCTGGAACTTGCCCCACCCCCATGCTGGGCGTGCTCTGCCGGCGTGCTACGAAACAGCAGCTCAGCAGCTCTGCTCAGGCGTGCTTTTTTTACAATTCGGCTCCACTCAAGAGATGCTACTTTTTAATCACAATTCTCAAACCATTTAATCAAGGTTATTGGCTACCTGAGAACTTTACCAGCCATGTTTATCAATCAAAGCCTTCACCAATCTCCTGTTTAACAACTAAGGTTATAAATTCCTTTTTGCTGGGAACCACTAGCTCTATTTCAAGACAAGGGTTTTCTTCGAAGTTTTATTTTATTTGTCTTGGTTCATACTACTGCAAATAACAACTTTAAAAGTAAATGTGTTCAGAATTTGACAGTATTAGATCAGTTTTGATAGATTTATTCATAAGATTGCTAAAGCTTTACTGCAAAATGTTTCCATTAAAGCCTTGTTTGGCAGACTAAAGCTTTTTTTGTTAATTCTACGTGTCACCCTATAAAAAAGCAATGTGCCATTCAGATAAATCCTGCTCTCTAATCTAAAATGCCAAAATTAAATTCCTGCATACTTACTTAATTCTACTATAGTCCAAATCCCAAACAAAAAGGCAAAACTTCACCTTTAAACCTTAGAGAGATCTTAATATGGTTTTTTATATTTTTAACACTTGTGACACTTGGAGTTCTGAGACACATAAAGCTACACAAGGTGGAGCTGCCTGGCCCCCCCATGGACCATGCTCAAATGCAGCAGAAGACATTGGGCAAAAAAATGCCCCATCCTGGCATTCTTTGAGACCTTACTTCAGGGCTGCTGGACTGTCCTAGCCACCAAAGCGTGAGTAAGCCATCCTAACTTCTAGCCCTCACAGGAAATGTTGACACTGCCAGATTCATCACCGACAGAAAATTGCTGCTGAAGACTGATGGGATTCAGGGCAACAACAGCCCCCTTTAAGGTGTCCGTCTCAGATTCCAAGTCACACTAAAGTCTCAGGTAAGACATTCTCTATATTTGTGGACATAGAGGCCATATATACAGAGTTCTTCCTGAGTATTCAGGCTGCTATATTAAGTCCTCAATCTCTATGACAGGGTATTGATGGTCCACCTATGCCATTTACAAACTGGGCCTATTTTGTGCAGGTCCCAGTCCTAAATCTTAAAATGCCTTTTATACAGGCTGACTTAGACACACTGAGGCCTCAATAGCTTCCACCTGTTGTTGCTGGTGGACCCTTCCTCAGTGATATAGACCACCCCCTTCCTTTCTTATTCACCAATTTCTCAGGTAACCCTAGTCAAGACTCACAGATACATTTTTGTCTTCTCACTTGGTTTATACTTTTTCAGGACACATAAAATCCTTTCTCATACTTGCTAAAGTTCTGTTACAGCAAATCATTCCAAGGACTACAACCAGGTTACAGTGACCCATGCCTAAATCAAAGTTGCTGGACTGCCATCCTGGTTTCACATCACTCAGGCTAAGAGGTGCCCTTTCTGCCCTAAATCTGATCATTCTGAGTGGTCATCTCATCTTCTGTAGCCTACCAGTCTCCATCACACAAAGGCCTCGCAGCCACAGTTGACAGGGTAAGTCATGTTTTGTTATCCACTTTGGTTCCTAATTTCTTACATTCTATTAATGATCATTTTTATGGCAGGACTCTTTAACAGTATTGCCTACAGACTCCAACATCATGCACACCAGAGACAAGCCTTACCAACCTACTGTCTTAACTTTTATGCTTTCAGATGGGGGAGTAAGCACCTCTCATAACTCCACTCCTCTTAACCCCAAGTTTAATTTTCAGAATTGTGCCTTACCGTGGGACATGTCTAAATCAAAGGCACCTTTCCCTCTACCTCACCTGGTTCCTTAAATATGACAGTGCCATGTCTCCTCCTAACATCTTGGCTCTTTGTTTTTCCAGTCTGACATAGGTGCATTCACCAGTGAAGTTGTCCTGGCTAAAACACCTGGCATCAGCGTCTACCTGGGCATCAACCTTCATCCCATCAACTCCTGTAGGCTCCAGTACAGCGCCCTCTGCCAGCAGGAAGTAGTTAAAGACAGAAATCTTCACCCCTTTTCATAATAATCATAAGACGGGATATGAAATGGTTTTGGCTCAGATAGGACACTGTACCCAGGAAAGCCTCAACCGGAAGCAGGAAGCCCCAATCTCACCCGCCCTAGGAAGTTACATGTGATGCCATCTTCCCGCCCCTGGAAATTTACATATGGCACCAAACCTAGGACCAAAGGGCTACCAGTACATCCCTAATGCCCGCCTTAGGTTCCACCCCAAACCGAGGCTATTTACATGCCCCCACGCCACGTGTTCACCAGAGAGATTGCCAGACATCAGCAGTGGGGGTGCCTGTTATCTCTCTCTGTGTTCTCAGAATAAAGACAGCTTTTCATTTTATACTTCTCAACTTTTGGAAGTATTTTTCGTCTTTTGGAAATAATCCTAGCATTAGCCTTTCAAGTTTTAATAGGAGAAACGTAAATCATGTATTAGATCTTTGATGGATTCCTTCAGAGTTTTTGGAGAGGTCTAAATTAGTATGAGTTTGGCTTGTCTGACTCACAAAGATAAAATTAGTAAAACAAACACTTTGTAATTAGTAAATAACAAGTTACAATTAGTAAAACAAACCAATCAACCAATAAAATACAAACATTAAATCCAAAACGTTTCACTGGTTTTCAAACCACTTATGGAATGAACATCTATTGAACAGGCTAGCTCTGCGTTCTGCTTTACTCAGACCCTGTACATGAGGAACTGTGAAAGCAAAATTAAAATATTATGTTGTGACCATTTAATTGGTGAAATCATGACCCAAGAGACATGTTCTCTTTTGAAACCTGGTACATTGTCCACATATGCTCTCAATGGAAAGAATACACAGGATATAGTCTGATTTTTTTCACTAATTTGTCTTCCACCAGAGTTAGTCGAAGATCTCCTGTCCTGCGTTCCACTGCCCAATGCAGGACACCACACATATGACACCAAACATGAGAAATTCACTTCTACAGCCTGATTAAATCATCATGAGAATATAATTTCTCTTTCATCCCCAAAGATTTTTACATCAGATTAACCAGCTCTCTTGCTTTCCCATGTTTTTCCCTGCTTTTTCTCCCTTGACCTTGGTGAGCTCTGTTCTGAGTCCTGATCTAAAACTTCCCCCATATTTCCACACATGTTCATCTGGGAAACATGTCAAGATCTTGTTCGGGGCATGTTTCATTGTTTTTGAATATCTGTTCTTGAAATTCAATTTCAACCACTGTCTCTCCTTTCCAAAGCCATATGCTTGCAGAGCATTTCTGCTGAGAAATTTCACAGAAATGTCTTATACTGAAGGTGAATGATGCCAGCAAGTCTTCACTGAATAGCTAAGGGAACAGGACTCAGCCAAATGACAGACCTGACAAGTGGAAAGTGGATGCTCAAGGCAACGACATGGCACAGACCATCTGCCAGTTCCTGGCATATTTCATATCCCATTGATAATGCATCCATGTGTAGATTTGCAGGCATTTCCATCCACAAACTCTGAGCAGTGAACTCTTCAGAGAAAATACTTTGGAATATCAGGCCTCTGAATCTTCATCCTATTCAAATCTGGCCCTGCAAGTTCCTCTTTCCCCCTGAGGTCTGCATGGCAAAGTCCAGCATTTTGACTCAGGTCTCCTACTGCAAACATTGGTCCTAGAGGCTAAGTCTTGCTCACAATGCTGCACAGACAATCACAGCCCAGTGCGTTTGCCTGGCAACCATAAGCCTGCTGGTTTCTGTGAACGGTTTTAGCCCAACTCTGTAGATTTCCACCTCATACAACCACAGCCATTCCAATAATGCAGTATTTTCCTTAGCCTCTCTAGGTTGGATCAGAATTTTCTTTCCAGGTGTAGTGATCAAGGAAATTGTACATGCTTTGTGAAGTGGAGGGAAGTAATAGGAAACCATCTTGTTCTGTCCCGTGGTCTAAGGGGTCCATACTTGAGTGCCCCAGTCTATTAATTTTTTAAAGCTTATAGAGCTAAACATTCCTGTGTGAGAAAAGTAAATGTCACAATGAGTTCGGTTCTGGAGATTTTCTGAGGGCTTGGAAAATCAACCTGCAAACCTTCCATGGAGTCGCTCCTGGATTACTGCCACCTTGGTAGCATCAGTTAGCACTGAAATCCAGCAACCACAGGAGGAGACCCTAAATGAAGGAGAAACTTTGCAGGGCATGAATATTTGGAGTGTCTCCTTCAACTGTCCAGTTTCCTTGTGGTCCACATGCCTGAGATCCAAATTTCAAAGAGATCTGCAGCTATTCCAGCATAATCTTGCACACTAGACATGAGGTACTCACTCAACACAAAAAGCAGTATCATCCTAGAGAGCCTATCAGCAGCAGGTTTTCCCAAATTTCAAATGTATCCAGGTGGAAGGGACACCCTTAGAAATGGGATCCAAATACCCCTTTCCCTTAATATCCCAGGTATTTTCTCATGGTATGAAATATTTAGTCTCCACAATTCATAAAGTGATCCCAGTGACCGATGCCCAGAGAATTTTGTTTTGTTTTCTTTTTTGAAACAGGATCTCACTAAGTAGTTGAGACTGGCCTTGAGCTAACTTCATAGCCCAAGCTG
Organism: Cavia porcellus; assembly: GCF_034190915.1. NCBI lineage: Eukaryota > Metazoa > Chordata > Mammalia > Rodentia > Caviidae > Cavia > Cavia porcellus. Next base: position 4,222,031 of record NW_026947486.1, on the reverse strand, counting down.
GACTCGAGCTCACAAGGATCCTTCCACCACAGCCTCCTGATTACTGGCATTGTAGGCATCAGCCACCATGCCAAGCATGTGCACAGATATTCTTACATAATTTGTGATATCCCACTACTGTCTATAGGTAGCTTGAGTGCCTCAGTCTTTAGGAATATGCCTTGCTTTGTTTTGGCTCCCCTTGCCCAGGTTCCCCATTTCCCTTGGGATAAGCTACAAGGAATGAGGGAAGGGTCTGCCTTCCCAGTCTAGGGTGTGTCAGCAGATGATTATAGCCCAGGTGAACAAGGTCAAAGGACACTGCGTTCTGTGCATTTGATGGGCAATGTGTACAGATTCAGGAGTTAATGGGGACATGCCATGGAGCTGAGTGGCTGTGTTGGAAAAAACTGTTGGAAAAAAAAATTTCAGGCCATGGGCTGAAGGCTAAGCCTTCTGTACCTCTGCACTCTTGAATAGTGTTCACACGTACCTGGTGGACAATTGTGTGCTCTGAAATGTACTCCAATGCATTTTATTTTATTTTATTATTATTATTTTTTTTTGCTTTCATTTTCTGACATGCGAGGAACATTACTGGAGTTTGCAGAAGCAGGAGTGTATTACATAGGAGATATTTGACAAAAGTGATATGTCAGAAGCTATGAATTGTTCAAGAAGCCATGTAGTTTCAAAAAAACATGAAGTTGAGTGTTTTCATGTCCATCTCCCTTTACAAAAGCTTTTCTCTCCTATTTGGCATTAATTATTCTTACTTTGAGACATCAACCTCCACATGAAATAAAGGTAATCTCTCCTTTCCTCATTCTGCTAGAAAACACATCCTGTGCCAGTTATATTTCCTTCCTCAGAAGAATATGGTTAAGGGGGAAGCAAGATTTTCCCACTGCTGGAATTTCCAAGGAGACACATGAAGTAACACTGTAAAACTTCAAGGGAAGTGTGTTGCCCCTTAATAACATCAAGTTGGTGCAAAACCCTACTTCGTGAAAATCTTAGAATGTCTGAAAGATAGGGAAAGACAATGGGCCTCTCCACAGTTGCATAGGGCATCCTCTGAAGCAGAGAGTTGTGGAAATATGAATTACAAGTGAACAACGAACTCCCAAAATGTACTTGAAATTTTCATTGTCCAGCCTTAGAAAGCTATTGGCTGCAGCCTTGAGATTCAGCTTGGATGACCAAGGTGTGAGCATAAATCAAAGAAACACACACTATTTAGGGAACTCAATATTATGCCATGTGTTCAGAATGGTGGCAAAATGTGTTTGATGTCAAGATTCTCCAAATTTGCCTTCACAAAAAACACCTTCCAACAGGACCAGTGACTAGAAAGTGGACATATTTCAAAGCAGTGGTAAAAAGATGTTTAGCCCAACACTGAGTTTCGACGAAAAGTGGCAGTGTCTGTTAGCCTTTCACATTTTAACACGACAAGTCTAAATCATGTGTTATCTCCTTGAAGGATTCCTTCAGAGTTTTAGGGGACTCTAAATCAATATGATTGTGGTCTTGTCTGACTTACAAAGTTAAATTTAGTAAAACAAACAATGTGAAAAACCACACAACCAATAAAATACAAAACTTTAAATCTAAAGGATTTCACTTATTTTCAAAACACTTATGGGGCTAGCATCTATTGAAGAGATTTACTCTGCAATCTGCCGGACTCAAACCCTGAATATCAGGAACTGTGAAAGCAAAATTGAAAATGTCATAAGAAGTGCCCTTTTAAATGGTGAATCCATAATCCAAGAGACATGTTCTCCTTTGATACCCGGTACATTATCCATATATGCTCTCAAAGGAAACGAATACACAGGATTTAGGCTGATTTTTTTATCACTATTCTGTCTTGCACCAAAGTAAGTTGAAGATCTTCTGCCCTGTGTTCTGCAACCCAAGGCAGGAGACCACACATGTGACAACCAACATGAGAACTTCACTTCAACAGCCTGAATAAATCATCATGAGTATATAATTTCCCTTTCATGCTCAAAGATTTTTAAATCAGACTGAATGGATCACTTACTTTCCCATGTTTTTCATTGGTCTTTCCTACCTTGAAAGTTGGTGAGCTCTGTTCTCAATCCTTATCCCCAACTACCCTGAATTTCCACACATGTTCATGTGGGAAACATGCCAAGATCTTGCTCAGGGCTTGTTTCCTTATTTTAGGATATGTGCTCTAGAAATTCAACTTCAACCACTGTTACTCATTTCCAAAGCTGTGTGCTTGCAGAGGATTTCTGCTGAGAAATTTCACTGAAAGTTCTTATACTGCAGGTGAATGATGCCAGCAAGTCTTCACTGAATATCTTAGGGAACAGCACTCCACAAAATGACAGTCATGACAAGGGGAAACCTGATGCTCAAGGCAAGGACTTTACAGAGATCATCTGCCAGTTCCTGGGATATTTCATGTTCCATTGATAATACCACCATGTGTAAATTTGCAGGCATTTCATTCGACAAATTCTGGGCAGTGAACCCTTCAGAGAAAATACTTTTGGATATCAGACCTCTGAAACTTCATCCTATTCAAATCTTGCCCTGAAAGTTCCTCTGTGCCACTGAGGTCTCCATGGCAACGCCCAGCATTGTGACTCATGCCTCCTACTGCAAACATGGGTCCTAGAGCCTGAGGTCTAGCTCCCAATGCTGCTCAGCAAATCACAGCCCAGTGGGGTTGCTTGGCTACCGCAAGCCTGCTGGTTTCTGTGAACTGTTTTAGCCCAACTCTGTAGCTTTCCACCTCATACAATCACAGCCACTCCAATAATGCAGTATTTTCCTTAGCCTCCCTAGGCTGGGTCAGAATTTTCTTTCTAGCTGTAGTGATCAAGCAAATTGCACATGTTTTGTGAAGAGGAGGGAAGTAGTTGGAAAACCTCATGTTTTGTGCCTTGGTCTAAGGGGTCCAAACTTGACAGCCCCCGTCTATTAATTTTTTAAAGCTTATAGAGCCATATGTTCCAGTTTGAGGAAAGAAAATGCCAGAATGAGTTGGGTTCTTGAGATTTTCTGAGGGCTTGGAAAATAAACCTGCAAATCTTCCATGCAGTCTCTCTTGGATTACTGCCACCTTGGTAGTATCACTTAGCACTGAAAGCCAGCAACCACAGTATGCATCCCTAAGGGAAGGATAATCCTTGTAGGGCATGAATATTTGGAGTGCCTGCTTCAAATGTCCAGCTTTATTGTGGTTTACATGCCTGAGATCCCAATTTCAAGGAGGTCTGCAGCAATTCCAGCATAACCTTGCACATTAGACATGAGGTACTCGCTGAACACATAAACAAGCATCATCCTAGAGAGCCTATCATTGGCATGTTTTCACAGTTTTCAAATGTATCCAGGAGGAAGGGATACCCTTAGAAATAGGATCCAAATAGCCCTTTCCCTTAATTTCCCACGTATTTTCTCATGGTATGAAATGCTTATTCTCCACAACTCATGAACTTATGCCAGTGACCTATGCCCAGAGAGTCTTGTTTTCTATGGTTGTCTTTTTGGAAACAAGATCTCTCTTAGTACTTGAGACTGTCCTTGAGCTAACTTTGTTGACCAAACTGGATTGGATCTCACAAGGATCCTTACACCTGAGCCTCCTGATTGCTGGCACTGCAAGCATGAGCCACCATGTCAAGCATGTGCACAGATATTTTTACATAATTTGTGATATCGCACTACTGCTCTATAGGTAGCATCTGTGCCTCAGGATTTAGGAATATGCCTCTGTTTGTTTTGGCTCCCCTTGCCCAGGTTCTCCATTTCTCTTGGCATAAACTCCAAGGCTTGTGTTAAGTGTGTGGCTGCCCTGTCTAGGGGATGATTATAGCCCAGGTGAACAAGGTCCAAGGACACTGCTTCCTGTGCTTTTGATGAGGAATGAGTACATATTCAGGAGGTAATTGGGACATGCCAGGGACCTGAGTGGCCATGGTGCAAACAAAAATTTAGGCCATGAGCTGAAGCCTGAGACTTTTGTAACTCTGGGCTCTTGAATAGTGTTCACATGTGCCTGATGGGCAATAGTGTGCTCTGAAATGTATTCTAATGCGTTTTATTTTATATTTTTTTCTTTCAATTTCTCACATGGGAAGAACATTGCTGTGGTTTGAACAAGCAGAAGTGTATTTCCTAGGATATATTTGACAAAAGTGATATGTTAAAGCCATGAACTGCTCAAGAGCACATGTAGTTTCAAAAATAGTGATGCGAAGTTCAGTGTTTTCGTGTCCATCTCTCTTTACAAAAGCTTTTCTCTCCTATTTGGTAGGAATTACTATTACTTTGAGATGTCAACCTGCACATGATATAAAGGTAATCTCTCCTTTCCGAATTCTACTAGAAACCACATCCTGTGATGGTTATTTACCTTTCCCCAGAAGAACTCAGTGACAGGAACTGCAAGATTTTCCCACTGTTGGAATTTCTGAGGAGACAGATGGAGTAACACTGTAAAATTTCAAGGGAAGTGTGTTGTCCCTTAATAATGGCAAGTTGGTGCAAACCCCTACTTACGGAAAATCTTAGAAATTCTGAAAAATAGGGAAAAACAATAAGCCTTTCTACAGTGTCACAGGGCCTCCTCTGAAGCACAGATTAGTGGAAATAGGAATTACAAGGGAGCGATGAACTCCCAAAATGTACTTGAAGTTTTCATTGTCCAGCCCTACAAAGCTATTGGCTGCAGCCCCTAATTTCATCTGGGTTGACCAAGGTGTGAGCATAGATCAAAGAAATACACACTATTTAGAGAACTCGGTTTTTGGCCATGTGTCCAGAACAGTGGAAAACTATGTTTGATGTCAAGTTGCTGCAAAGTTGCCTTCACAAAAAACACGTTCCAACAGGAATAGTAATTAGAAAGAGGACATATTTCAACTGAGTGGTAAAAAGATGTTTATTCCAACACTGAGTTTACATGAAAAGTGGCAGTGTCTGTTAGCCTTTCACGTTTTAATGTGACAAATCTAAATCATGTATTATCTCTTTGATGGATTCCTTCAGAGTTTTAGGGGAACTCTAAATCAATATGATTGTGGTGTTTTCTGACTCACAAGGATAAAATCATTAAAACAAGCAATGTGAAAACCACACAACCAACAAAATACAAAACATTAAATCCAAAGGGTTTCACTGGTTTTCAAAACAATTGTGGAATTACCATCTATTGAAGAGATTTATTCTGTGATCTGCCTGGCTCAGACCCTGTATATCAGGAACTGTGAGAGCAAAATTGAAAATGCTATATGAAGTTCCCTTTAAATAGGTGAATCCATGACCCAACAGACATGTTCTCTTTTGAAACCTGGGTACATTATCCATATATGTTTTCAAAGGAAAGGAATACACAGGATTTAGGCTGATTTTTTGCACCAGAGTTTCTTGCACCAGGGTTAGTTGAAGATCTTCTGTCCTGTGCTTGGTTGCCCAGTCACAAGACCACACATGTGACAACCAACAGGAGAACTTCACTTCAACAGCCAGAATAAATCATCATGAGAATATAATCTCCCTTTCATCCTCAAAGATTTTAAATCAGACTGAATGGTTCTCTTGCTTTCCCATGTTTTTCCTTGGTCTCTCCTACCTTGAAAGTTGGTGAGATCTGCTCTCAGTCGTGATCTCCTAGTTCCCCTGAATTTCCACACAGGGTCCTCTTGGAAACATGTCAAGCTCTTGCTCGGGGCCTTTTTCATTGTTTTACAATATCCACTCTTGAAATTCAACTTCAACCACTGTCTCTCATTTCCAAACCTATGTGCTTGCAGAGGATTTCTGCTGAGAAATTTTACAGAAAGTTCTTATACTGCAGGTGAATGATGCCAGCAAGTCTTCACTGAATATCTTAGCGAACAGCACTCCCCAAAATGACAGTCATGACAAGGGGAAAGCAGATGCTCAAGGCAAGGACTTTGCAGAGATCATCTGCCAGTTCCTGGGATATTTCATATCCGACTTATAATACCACCATGTGTAGATTTGCAGGCATGTCAATTGACAAATTCTGAGCATTGACCCCTTGAGAGAAAATACTGTTGGATATCAGGCCTCTGAATCTTCCTCCTATTCAAATCCTGCCCTGCATTATCCTATGTGCCACTGAGGTCTCCATGGCAATGCCCAGCATTGTGACTTAGGTCTCCTACTTCAAACATGGGTCTTAGAGCCTGAAGTCTACCTCACAATGCTGCTCAGCCCTTCAAAGCCCAGTGTGGTTACCTGGCAACCAAAAGCCTGCAGTTTTCTATGAACTGTTTTAGCCCAACTCTGTAGATTTACACCTCATACATCCACAGCCATTCCAGTAATGCAGTATTTTCATTAGTCTCTGTAGATTGGGTCAGAATTTTCTGTCTAGCTGTAATGATCAAGCAAATTGGACATGCTTTTTGAATTGGAGGGAAGTTATCAGAAAATCTCTTGTTCTGTCCTGAGATCTAAGGGGCGCAAACTGGACTGCCCCAGTGTATTACTTTTTTAAAGCTCATAGAGCCAGATGTTCCAGTGTGAGGAAAGAAATTGTCACAATGAATCAGGTTCTGCCAATTGTCTGAGGGCTTGGAAAATAAACATGCACACCCTACATGCAGTCTCTCCTGGATTACTGCCACTTGGTAGTATCTCTTAGAACTGATAGCCAGCAATCAGAGGATGAGTCCCTAAGTGAAGGAGAATCCTTGCAGGTCATAAATATTTGGAGTGCCTACTTCAAATGTCCAGCTTCCTTGTGGTTCACATGCCTGAGATCCCAATTTCAAGGAGGTCTGCATTTATTCCAGCTTAACCTTGCACACTAGACATGAGGTACTAGCTCAACACATAAACCAGCATCATCCTAGAGAGCCTAGCAGCAGCAGGTTGTCCCAAATTTCAAATGAATCCAGGTGGAAGGGAAATCCTTAGAAATGGGATCAAATTCCCCTTTCCCTTAATATCCCACAGATTTTTCATGGTATGAAATATTTAGTTGCCACAACTCATGAAGTGATCCCAGTGACCTATGCCCAGAGAATATTTTCTTTTGTTGTCTTTTTTGAAGCAGGATCTCACTAAGTATTTGAGACTGCCCTTGAGTTAACTCTGTACCCCAAGCTGGACTCACACTCACAAGGATCCTTCAACCTCAGCCTCTGGATTGCTGGCATTGCAGGCATGACCCACCAGGCCAAGCATGTGCACAGGTATTCTTACATAATTTGTGATATCCCACTACTGGTCTATAGGTAGCATCTGTGCCTCAAGATTTAGGAATATGCTTCTATTTGTTTTGACTCCCCTTGCTCAGGTTCTCCATTTCTCTTGGGATAAGCTCCATAGCCCGAGGTAAGGGTCTGGCTGCCTCTCTAGGGTGGGTCAGGGGATGATTATAGCCCAGGTGAACAAGGTCCAAAGACACTTCATCCTGTGCATTTGATGAGGAATGAGTACAGATTCAGGAGTTAATGGCGACATGCCAGGGAGCTGAGTGGCCATTTTGGAATCCAAATTTCTGGCCATGAGCTGAAGGCTGAGCCTTCTGTACCTCTGGGCTCTTGAATTTTGTTCACAAGTGCCTGCTGGGCAATTGTGTGCTCTGAAATGTACTCTATTGTGTTTTATTTCATTTTATGTTTTTGCTTTCATTTTCTCACATGGGAGTCACATTGCAGGGCTTTGGAGAAGGAGGAGTGTATTACCTAGGAGATATTTGAGAAAAGTGATATGTTAGAAGCCATGAATTGCTCAAGAGCCCATGTAGTTTCAAGAAAAGTGACATGAAGTTGAATGTTTTCATGTCCATTTCTCTTTACAAAAGCTTTTCTCTCCTATTTGTTTTTTTTTTTTTTTTTGTCTTTTTCCTTTTTGTTGGTAGCAGGGATCGAACTCACGACTGCCTGCTTGCAAGGCAGGTGCTTATGCCACTGAGATAAATCCCCAGCCCCTTCTCTCCTATTTGGTAGCAATTACTATTACTTTGAGATGTCAACCTCCACATGAAATAAAGGTAATTTCTCCTTTCCACATTCTGCTAGAAACCACATCCTGTGCTAGTTGTTGTACTCTAAGAAAATAGCTTCGTTATATGTGTATTATAACAAAACCTTTAACAATGGCTTACTGTATGTTATTTCCTTCTTATGTCTTTGGAGGACCTAATTGATATGTTAATCAATGCTCTTCTCTGTAAAGAATTGTAAAACCTTACCTCATTGATATGTTAATCATTGTTGCCCTCTACAAACAACAAATGTTGTGTTAAAACAAGCTAAGGAGGGTTGTTAATCACTGTTAGGCACCTCTATTCTCTGCTAAACGCTAAATAAAACTAGGATGGCCCTCTAATTTGCACTTGTTTGAAGTAACTTGCTTGTGTGCAGGGAGATTTGCTTATTAGCATAACCCTTTACCTGACCTTTATCCCTCTCCCCAGAAAAAAAGAAAACATAACCACCATTTTCTGTTTTGTATGGCTCCTTATTGCCTCCCCTCTCCCCTTACTTATCTATCTAGGCTAGGCCATAAAGATTTTGGGTTTCTGGTGACCTCTTACTGACCTGGTGGTGGTCTGTCATAAATGGTGCCTTAGTTTCAAAGAAATTACACGAAAATGTTGTGGCTTAACCTTAATGCACCAAAAGGGTTAAGTTTCAAATCCTTGTGAAGGCTTAAGTTTCAGCTTCTTGTAACTTTCGACCCCTTCCCACCTGTTAGTGTTAATGAGCTGACCTGAGATAATTAGCTTTCTACTTTCTTCACCAAATGTTATTGCTGATAATTCTTATCTGCAGGATGGGAGTAACTCAAAAGGCACCAAAGGCTCCCGAGGTTGTCAGAACGAAGTGGACAGCTATAGTTTCCAGATTTGGGTCAACAAGTTTGATGGTTCTGCACGTTTCTTTGTTTCTCCACCCCCCCCCTTTTCCTCTAGCCTCTGTTTAAAGTCCTCCCTTCAGTCTCTGGCATGCGGTCTCCAAATTGGCTCCCAGAGAATCACCACCAGTCCAGGTCTAATAAAGCCTTTGCTTCCCAAATTTCAGTCCCTTGCTTCCTTGGATTTTATATCAGGGTCAGAGTTATTACATTTGTGGTCTCGCCCTGGATGGGAGCAAGACCTCAGACTCATTTCTGAACATTTGAATGTAAGTACTCTAGAGGGTTTGTTTGGGCCATGGTCAATTGGTAATTTTGAGGGGACACCCTCAATTTGGGAGAGGGAACCTCCGGAGGACAGTCAATTGGTTTTTGGACGAATTCCGTTCATTTGTGGCTCTGCCTCAGGTGCGAACTTCTCCGTTGGGAAAGGGACACCCTCAGTTTGGGGAGTGGGGACCTCCCAAAGACAGAGTTAATTGGTTTTTGGTTTTTGGTTTTTGGACGAACCTCGTCCATTTGTGACTCTGCCCCAGGTGGGGAACCACTGCACTGGTTAATTTGTTAATTCCTCCAGATCCCAAAATTTGACTAATATTTGAGCAAAGGCCATTTTGCTGCAGCTTGTCTTGTATGTCTGTTTGTGTATCCATTTGTTCTAGTTGTCCTCCTTTTGGTTACCCCAAATCTAACAGAACATTCTCTTCTAGGAACCCCTTCTATGAGCCCAAAATGGGCAAAGGGATTTAGATATTGATGTGCAGTGTTTTTGTACTTTAAAATTGTTTGCCTGTTTGGATTTGTTACTAACTTAGGGGCTCGCTGCCCATTTCTGTTTCAGGATCCATATGGCTTATTGGACTCAAGGTTCATAGTAATAAAAAATAATATTTTCTTTAGCTCACCAAACTGTGCACGAAGCAACCTTTGTTTGTGTCTTTAATGTTGTGGTGCCTTGTTTAATATTTTAGTCCTCAATTGATTGCTTGCAACTTTGGCATGCCTTTTTAAAAGGAGTATTTTTCTTTCTGGTTAAAATGTAAACATATGTGCACATATATGTGTATATTTATGGTTTTTAAAAATCATATCAACTTTACCAAGTGAAAACCAGGTCATACTGTAATTGAGCCAGTTAAAAGGTTATAGTTTTTTTTTTAACAGCATTTTAATGTGGTAAAAAGACATAAAATAATTAAATATATTTTAGAGTACTCAAAGGTGACTTCAAGGGTTTTGTTGAGAGTTTTAATGTTGTCTGCAAAGCGATAGGAAAGGTAATTGACTGGTAATAGTAAAAAAGAGGGACAAAGAAAGTCGTTTGTCTTCAAGTAAAAGTATCTGGCTGTGCCAGAATGTAAAAAAAGACAAAACTTGGGGGTGTAAGTTATAGAAAGCTTGAGAGGATGTGAATTTTATTTGTCTTGGTTTATAGTACTGCAAATAACAGGTTTGACAAGAAGTAAATGTGTTCAGAATTTGACACTATTAGATCAGTTTTGGTAGATTTATTTATAAGATTAGATAACCTTTGCTACAAAATGTTTCCATTAAAATGAGATTATAGGTGATTATAGAGATAAGATACAAGTTTTTGCATGTGCTGTCAACATCTGGGAGATGATATGGCACAATTTTGTTACCTATGAAAAAGCCTGTTTTTGTTAAGTATGTAATTTCAGGAAAATGATGGGCTGCCACGTGGCACCCTGGGACAAAAGGTGCTTTGCCATCCTGATGAAGCCTGCTCTCTGATACACAATGCCAAAAACATGTTTTCCTTTTGTCCCACCCCGATTGGACATCCAGAGGTAAGGAGGTTTTCCTAATATCGCCAGTTGTTCTCTTTGAAACTCAGTCTGCCCCACAAGTTAGACAAAAATTACAAAGGTTTGAGAGTTTTGAGAAAAATGCCCCTCAGCCAGTTAATAGAGATAACACAAAAGGTCTTTTAAAACAGGGAAAATATTATCATCTACTAGGAAATTTGTCCAGTGTACCTGATTCGTCACAAACTGACTTAGAGTTAAAACTGTTAAGTAAATGGAAACAGGAGATTCCAAAAGTCTGCACAGAAGACAACCCTCCAGCACTAGCAGTTAACCAAGTTCCCCTTGTAGTGGAGATCTTACCCCAAGCACGCCCCCATCTGCCTGCGGCAATACCCGAAAAGCTTTCAGGCCCAGAAATGGATTAAAGTCCACATACAGGGGCTAAGAGACAATGGTATTCTCATTCCTTGTGTCTCTCCCTGGAACATGCCCTTGCTTCCAGTCCAGAAGTCAGGGACAAATAACTATCACCCTGTACAGGATCTCTGAGAGGTTAATAGATGATTTCTGAGTCTGCACCCAATAGTGCCAAATCTTTACACCCTGCTCAGCCTCCTCAATCCGGAAAATGCCTAGTACTCTGTTCTAGACCTGAAAGATGCTTTCTTCACTTTGCCTCTTGCTCTGGTGAGTCAACTCCTTTATGCCTTCGAATGGACTGGCCCAGATACAGGGATAAAAGAACAGCTGACCTGGACACGTTTACCTCAGGGTTACAAGAACTCTTCCACTCTTTTTTATGAGGCATTAACAAGAGATCTTTTGGAATTTAGGGAAGAACACCCTGAGATAGTGCTCCTCCAGTTTGTGAATGACTTGTTAATAGCCTCGACCCCCCTAGAAGCTTGTAAGCTTGTCAAAAGACAACTGAGGAACTGTTAAGGACTTTGGGGCAATTGGGCTATAAAGTCTCTGCTAAAAAGGCCTAATTGTGCTGTCAGGCTGTTACTCATCTGGGATACAAATTCCAGAAAAAAAGGGGGGACTTTGTCTAAAAAAAGAGTCCAGGCTATATTGCAGATCCCATCCCCAGAAACTAAGAAACAGGTGCATGAATTTCTGGGAGCTGTTGGATACTGCAGGTTGTGGATTCTAAATTTTACTGAAACAGCTCACCCCCTATATGACTCCCTTAAAGGAAAAACTCACTGAACTGGACTAATAAATGTGAATGGACCTTGCAGCAGCTCAAGTGGACCTTGACAGAGGCCCCAGCCCTGGGACTCCCTGATGTTACCAATCCATTCACCTTATTCATAGATAAACACAGGAGCATTGTCAAAGGAATCCTAAACCAGGACATTGGCCCTTGGGAGAGGCCTATAGCCTATCTTTCCAAAAGGCTCAATCCAGTAACAGGAGGGTGGCCTCTATGCCTAAAAATTCTGGCTGCTGTGGCAATGCTACTAAAAGGGGCTAAGAAACTCACTTTTGGACACAAGATTTCTGTAGTGACCTCCCACAGTTTAAAGACTCTTATCAAAACCCCTCCCAAAAATGGTTTTCGAACACTAGAATTTCACACAATTAGGCCCTGCTCCTAGACCCAGAGTTGGTAGTTTTCAAGACTTCTTCAGCTTTAAACCCAGCCATCCTTATGCCTGACGATGACTGGAGGAATTTCATAGATGTAAGCAGCTTCATCCAGAGTGGCAGATGAGTGGCCGGGGCAGCAGTGACCACCAAAAAGGAGTTACTCTGGGTTAAGTGGTTAGAGCTTGCCACCCCAGCCCAAAAGGCAGAGCTCATTGCTTTGACTGAGGTGCTAAAACTAGCCATAAGAAAGAGGGTAAACATCTATACTGATAGCAGATATGCTTTTGCTACTATACATGTACATGGAGCCATCTATTAGGACCGAGGTCTCTTAACCTTGGCTGGGGCTAAGATAAAAAAATGCTCCACACATCCTAGACATGCTGGCAGCAGTCTGGCTGTCTCAGCAGATTGCTGCTATTCACCCGAGGGAACAATTTGGCAGATCAGGCCACTCAAAGAGTAGCAATCACATCAGAGAGGCCAGCCGAGAAAGTAACTGCTCTGATGCTAGTCCCTCTGACCTTGTCAAAACCAGACTACACAAAGAAAGACTGTACTGGTTGTTGTGAGCCATCTAACAGATTCCAGTCCCTGTGACCAAAAGACAAGTGCAAAATTTCTAGGAGCCACAGGACTGATCCAGAGTTTGGGACCCTGGCAGAGGCCTGTTGCCTATCTTTCCAAGAGACTTGACTCTGTGGCAGCCAGATGGCTACTCTGTCTGCGGTTATTTCCTCTGTGGCCCCCTCATAAAGGAGGCTTAAAAACTGACTTTTGGACACAAACTCTTAATTGTTTCCTCCTATTCACTGGAAACTCTCATCAAGGCCCGCCAAATGATGGGTGTCTAACTCCTGAGCCATACACTATCAGACACTATTTCTGGAAACAGCAGCTTCAAACTCGCCTACTTTTCTGCCTGAGGATGACCCCTTGTTGCCTCACCACAATTGTACTGAGGTCATTGATCACCTCACGGGACTTTGACTTGATCTAGCAAATAAGTCACTATCTAGAGTTCCATCCTACTTCTCCAATAGAAGCAGTTACGTGTCTATCAAGGTAATCGAGTCACAGGAGCTGCCATTATACACTCTCAGGTTCTATGGGAACAAATCTTAGAGCCAGAGACATCAACCTAGTGGGCTAAACTCATTGCCCACACGGAGTCCTCAAGTTGTCTTAATCAAAAATGGTGTTTATCAGCTTCTGGGGTCAAAAGATTAAAATTGCTACCCAAATTTGGACTTGTTGGCTGCCATCTAGATGCCAAGGAGAGTGGCTACTATCTGCTGTATACCCCATTGGGCAGAAGATGATCTTGTTATACAGAAAAATAATTTGACAAATGTCACCTTCCAAAAGACAGCCAGACAGCCCCAAAATCAGTGGGGATTGAGATAAGCTTGACATTACTGATGATTCCACCTACATTCTTTGTCAGAGCCCACTGGCACTTAAAAAGATTAGCATTTGGTAGCTGTACTTCTGAGAGATCCCTGGGGGCTAATATCAAGCTATCCCAGTCTGTGAGCTTTAGACGCCCTCAGTGCCAAATGGTAAATCCAAAAGAACTGCAACAAATAGAAACCACTGGTTATCATGGGACTATGCCTAGAAAACACTAGAAAATAGATTTTATAAAAATAAAAAAGCCTGAACTTCAAAGATATAAGTGTTTACTTATAATGGCTGATACTTTCACTAGATGTGTAAAACTGTTTTCTACTTAGTCTGAGTCAGCTCTGATAGCAGTTTCCCTGATTTGGTCTCCCTTTTAATTCATGGGGTCTGACAATGGCCCGGCTTTTATAGCCTAGTAACTCAAACTAACCTAAGCTTTGCAGATCAATTAGAAAACTCCATTGGGCTTACCAGCCTCATAGTTCAGGAGAGGTAAACAGATAAGTCAGATGTTAAAGACCATAATTACTAAGGGCCTTTAAAACTGGCAAAAACTGAGTGAGTCTCTTTTCCTTTTGCCCATTTGCATGCACGATGCACCCCCTATGTTGCAGATATTTCCTCATTTGAGGTTTTATATGAGAGACCTTCCTCTTATCCTTAAAGTTTTCTAAAAAATTAGCTGATTTAACTAATCAAGATCTTATTAAGTCCCCCCCCCCAGACTTGTCAGCTAGCTCTGACTTCCTTCCACTGGTTATTTCGCTGATGCCCACTGTGAGCTGGAGAGCCTAGACACCTGGACACGGGTCCTCATCAAGCAACCTCACCATGAATCTCTTGAGCCACAATGGACTATCAAAGTATAGCTGAAAGCCTGCCTGGATTCTTCGTTCCCACTGCAAGCAGGTCCCAGCTTCAAAAGACAATTAGTCTGCGGATAAGAATCATTTCTTCCAAGGACACTTTAAAGCTTAAGATTGTCTAAAGTAACTGATAATTTTGTGTTCTCCTCCTTTGTAGAGACCCTGATGAGGACTCTGTCTGACTTAAAATTGTTACTTGTATGATAAAACAGAGTAAATTTAAATGCTGGTTTTCTTTCTCCTTTTGGTTAACAGCTTTAATGACAGCTGCAAGACCTTTGTTAATCCTCCTACTGGGCCTTGTGTTGTAAACAAGTTGATAAACTATGTCAAAGATCTTAAAAGCATATGATTTTAAAGACACATGCAAGGTTATAAACAGATGCCAATGAGTCTATGATTTGACTCACTGACTAAAATCAGTGGGGAATGTTGTACTCTAAGAAAATAGTTTCTTTGTATGTGTGTTTTAACAAAACCTGTAACACGGGCTTACTGTATGAGTGTTCCTTCTTATGTATTTGGATGACCTAATTGATATGTTAATCAATGCTCTTCTCTGTAAAGAATTGTATAACCTTACGTAATTGATATGTTAACCATTGTTGCTCTCTACAAACAACAGAAGTTGTGCTAAAACAAGCTAACAAGGGTTGTTAATCACTGTTAGGCACCTCTATTCTCCGCTAAACAGCTAAAGAAAACTAGGATGGCCCTCTAAATTACACTTGTTTGAAGTAACTTGCTTGTGTGTAGGGAGATTTTCTTACTAGCATAACCCTTTACCTGACCTTGATCACCCTCCCCAAAAAGAAAGAAAAACATAACCACCATGTTTTGTTCTGTATAGTGCCTTATTGCCTCTGCTCTCCCCTTACCTATCTATCTAGGCTAGGCCATAAAGATTTTGGGTTTCTGGTGACCTCTTCCTGACCCGGTGGTGGACTGTCATAAAATTTGCCTTAGCTTCAAAGAAATTACAGGAAAATGTGGCTTAACACTAATGCACCAAAAGGGTTAAGTTCCAAATCCTTGGGTGAAGGCTTAAGTTTCAGCTTCTTGTAATTTGCGACTCCTTCCCACTTGTTAGTGTTAATGAGCTGTCCTGAGATAATTAGCTTTCTACTTTTTTCTCCAAATGTTATTGCAGATAATTCTTATCTGCAGGATGGGAGTAACTCAAAAGGTGCCAAAGGCTCCAGAGGTTGTCAGAACTAAGTGGACAGCTAAACAGTTTCCAGATTCAGGTCATCAAGTTTGATGGCTCTGCAGGTTTCTTTGTTTATCCCCCCCCCACCTTTTCTTCCAGCGTCCTTTTAAAGTCCTCCCTTCAGTCTCTGGCACTCGGTCTCCAAATTGGCTCCCGGAGACTCTTCATCAGGCTTGGTCTATTAAAGCCATTGCTTCCCAAATTTGAGTCTCCTAGTTTCTTGGATTTGTATACCGGGGTCTGAGTTATTACACTAGTTATATTTCTTTCCCCAGAAGAACACGACGAAGGGGACAGCAAGATTTTCCCAATGTTGGAATTTCCAAGGAGACACATGAAGTACCACTGTAAAATTTCAAGGGAAGCGTGACGTCCCTTAATAATGGCAGGTTGACACAAACCCCTACTTACTGAAAATCTTAGAAAGTCTGAAAGATAGGGAAAGACAATGTGCCTCTCCACATTGGCATAGGGTGTCCTCTGAACCACAGATATGTGAAAATAGGAATTAAAAAGGAACAATGAACTCCCAAAATGTACTTGAAATTTTCATTTTCCACCACTAGAAAGCTATTGCCTGCAGCCACAAGATTCAACTTGGATGACCAAGGTGTGAGCATAGATCAAAGAAGCACACACTATTTAGGGAACTCAGTATTAGGCCACATGTCCAGAATAGTGGCAAACTGTGTTTGATGTCATGTTGATCCAAATGTGCCTTCACAAAAAACACCTTCCAACAGGACCAGTGACAAGAAAGAGGACATATTTCAATGGAATGGTACAAAGATGTTTATCC
Organism: Cavia porcellus; assembly: GCF_034190915.1. Taxonomy (NCBI): domain Eukaryota; kingdom Metazoa; phylum Chordata; class Mammalia; order Rodentia; family Caviidae; genus Cavia; species Cavia porcellus. The sequence goes on along the minus strand of NW_026947486.1, from coordinate 4,205,519 downwards.
CAACACTGAGATTAGATTAAAAGTGACAGTGTCTGTTAGCCTTTCACATTTTAATATGACAAATCTAAATCATGTATTATAGCTTTGATGGATTCCTTCAGCGTTTTAGGGAAAATCTAAATCTATATGTGTGGTCTTCTCTGACTCACAAAGTTAAAATTAGTAAAGCAACCAATTTGAAAAACCACACAACCAATAAAATACAAAACAATAAATCCAAAGGGTGTCCCTGGGTTTCAAACAATTATGGAATTAAAATCTATTGAAGAGATTTATTCTGCAATCTGCCTGACTCAGACCCTGTATATCAGGAACTGTGAAAGCAAAATTGAAAATGTTATATGAAGTGCCATTTTAATTGGTGAATCCATGACCCAACAGACATATTCTCTTTTGACAACTGTTAAATTATCCATATATGCTCTCAAAGGAAAGGAATACACAGGATTTAGGCAGATTTTCTTTTATCACTATTGTATCTTGCACCAGAGCTAGTTGCACATCTTCTGACCTGTGTTCCGCTGCCCAAAGCATGAGATCACACATGTGACAACCAACATGAGAACCTCACTTCAACAGCCTGAATAAATCATCATGAGAATATAATTGCCCTTTCATCCTTAAAGATTTTTAAATCAGAATGAATGGTTGTCTTGCTTTCCCATGTTTATCCTTGGTCTTTCCTACCTTGAAAGTTGGTGAGCTCTGTTCTCAGTCTTGATATCGAACTTTCCCCATATTTCCACACATGTTGATCTGCGAAAAATGTCAAGATCGTGCTTGGGGCTTGTTTCATTGTTTTAGGATATCTGCTCTTGAAATTCAACTTCAGCCACTCTCTCTCATTTTCAAAGCTATGTGCTTGCAGAGGATTTCTGCTGAGAAATTTCACAGAAAGTTCTTATACTGCAGGTGAATGATGCCAGCAAGTCTTCACTGAATATCTTAGGGAAAAACACTCACCAAAATGACAGTCATGACAAAGGGAATGCGGATGCTCAAGGCAAGAACATTGCAGAGATCTTCTGCCAGTTCCTGGGATGTTTCATATCCCATTAATAATCATACCATGTGTAGATTTGCAGACATTTCAATCGACAAATTCTGAGCAGTGAACACTTCAGAGAAAATACTGTTGTATATCAGTCCTCTGAATCGTGACTCTATTTAAATCTTGCCCTGCAAGATCCTCTGCGCCACTGAGGTCTCCATGGCAATGACCAGCATTATGACTCAGGTCTCCTACTGCAAATGTGTGTTCTAGAGCCAGAAGTCTACCTCACTATGCTGCTCAGCCAATCACAGCCCAGTGGGGTTGCCTGGCAACCACAAGCCTGCTGGTTTCTGTGAACTGTTTTAGCCCAACTCTGTAACTTTCCACCTCATACAGCCACAGTCATTTCAATAATGCAGTATTTTCCTTAGCCTCTCTAGGTTGGGTCAGAATTTTCTTTCTAGCTGTAGTGATCAAGCAAATTGGACATGCTTTGTGAAGTGGAGGGAAGTAATTGGAAAACCTCTTGTTCTGTGCCTTGATCTAACGGGTCCAAACTTGACTGCCCCAGCCTATTAATTTTTTAAAGCTTATAGAGCCAGATGTTCCAGTTTGAGGAAAGAAAATGCCACATTGAGTTGGGTTCTGTCGATTTTCTGATGGCTTGGAAAATAAACCTGCAAAACCTCCATGCACTCTCTCCTGGATTACTGCCACCTTGGTAGTATCACTTAACACTGAAAGCCAGCAACCAGAGGATGAGTCCATAAGTGAAGGAGAATCCTTCCAGGGCATGTATATTTGTAGTGCCTGCTTTAACTGTCCAGCTTCCTTGTGGTTCACATGCCTGACATCCCAATTTGAAGGAGGTCTGCAGCTATTCCAGCATAACCTTGCACACTAGACATCAGGTACTAACTCAACACATAAACCAGCATCATCCTAGGGAGCCTATCAGCCGCAGGTTTTCCCAAATTTCAAATGAATCCAGGTGGAAGGGAAACCCTTAGAAATGTGATTCAAATTCCCCTTTCCCTTAATATCCCAGGTATTTTCTCATGGTATGAAATATTTAGTCCCCACAACTCATGAAATGATCCCAGTTTCCTATGCCCAGAGAATCTTGTTTTGTTTTGTTGTCTTTTTTGAAACAGGATCTCACTAAGTAGTTGACACTGGGCTGGAGCTAACTTCATAGCCCAAGCAGGACTCGAACTCACAAGGATCCTTCCACCTCAGCCTCCTGATTGCTGGCATTGCAGGCGTCAACCACCATGCTAAGCATGTGCACAGATTTTCTTACAAAATTTGTGAAATCCCACTACTGGTCTATAGGTAGCTTCAGTGCCTCAGGCTTTAGGAATATGCATTTCTTTGTTTTGGCTCCCCTTGCCCAGATTCTCCATTTCTCTTGGGATAAGCTCCAAGGCCGGAGCTAAGGGTGTGGCTGCCATGTCTAGGCTGTGTCAGGGGATGATGTTCTCAGAATAAAAGCCACTTTTTATTTTATACTTCTCATCTTTTGGAAATATTTTTCATCTTTTGGAAATAATCCTAGCATTTCATGCCATGACTTGATTGGCAGGCGATTGACTCCTGGGACACACCCAGTTGAGTCCCCTAGTCAATAACCAGATAACATCCTGGATTAATTCTGAACTCTTTCCTCTCTCGAGAAGTCCTTGTCCCCAGCCACCTGCACTCAGCATTGGCCAGATTGATTTCATGTGAGCACTCCCCGGGGATCTTTTGTTTACTGGGCAGCCACAGTCTACTCTTCTCCCCGTTCACGTTGTTCTGTGCATTCTGTTCATTTTCACGTCCTTAGGACAGCCCAGGGCATGATTCTTTCTGGGCAAACCTGTGTCCACACTCTATAACATCTCTCACATTCTTTGGGTTCAGATAGCCCAAAGCAGAGATTTTTGGACCGCCCACACTGAAAGAATCGCCTCACTCCCCTTAAAGCCTTGTGCTTTCATGGGCAAAACTGTTACTGACACTATGTGGGCTCCACTCGTAAATCTCTCAGTGACAACTAGAATATATGAGTTTTGGAGCCATAGCAGCCACGTGATGCCAAATGAGTGACAGCTTGATCTGGACCACCAGCTTCTTTCTTGCCTGAATCAGTCATGCGAAATGTATTTTCTAACTCCCAAAAGACGCCTTTACAATGCCTAGTTTCCAGTTTACATACTCTAAAAATTAAAAGTACCATAAAAACTAAACAATTAACATTTTACTGCCAGGAGGTCTGGCCAACCTACCTGCTTATTGGCAAGTGTTGGCCCTAAGGAACATTAGACCACTGCATTCTTAGAAACCTGTATGATTTCTGTCAGACCAGCAACAAGTTATTAGAACTCCCTTGTGTTCAGGCCTTTCTTGTTCTGAGAACACGCCAGTCTCTCATTAAGTCTTGTGATCCCACTGAGATACTTTTAGCTAACTCTACCGCACTGCAAACTTTTCCGTCCTACCCTCAGGATTTGCTTGAGGATGTTCCTCTGGTGTTTTCCCGGCTGCTGCCTGCCTACCCCCAAACTCATTGCCTGCCATTACCTCCCACCAAACTGCTCTCCCCTCCCCCTATGCCTGATTCTCTCAGCAGTCCTGGTCCCAATGCGTTGCAGATACCTCCTGCTGTGCGATCATCTCCCTCTCTGCCTTCTGGGACCCATAACTCTCCCAGCAACCCTAATCACTCTGTTAGTGCTTCCTCAAAGTCTCCGATTTCTTTTTATCTTGAGAATTCTCTACCCCCTACAGCATTCTCACCACCCACCCACCATACTAGGTCTCCATCGCTCTGTCCTTCCAGCAGGCTGCGTGATTGTTCCAGCTTGCGCCCGCAATAGTAGCCATGTTGCAACCCTCTGCCACGTGGCATGGTGCTGCCATGTTCAGGAGGGTCACATGGCGACAGGGTGCTGCCATGTTTTAGGTCACGTGACAGCACACCGCCATGTTCCCAGGACCCTCACTGTCAATGGGCGCCCCCTTGTGTCTCCTCTAGGGAACTGCAACAGCTGCCCTGTTGTAGTGCATATGATGCTTCACTGTGGTGCCGACAGCATTGCTCTCACTGCAAAGCACACAGTGAGATGCCATCTGCCTGTTTCCCAGGGTGACTGGCAGCAATTCTGTAGCTGCTCTACAGATGATTGCTCACATGTGCCTACCGGAGGGATGGCTGCCCAATGGCCCTCTGCTCTGGAATCTTCTCCTCAGGCTCTTCTACTGCTTTGGGAGCAAGCTGACCACAAGGGACTTGTTAACATCCATGTGCCTTTTCCCCTTTCTGATCTACCCCAGATTGCCCATAAATTAGGTAGCTTCTCTGTTGACCCACAGAATTATTTCAGGCAATTTGAATTCATTACTAATTGTTATGATTTACATTTTAAGGATGTTAATGTGATTTTAAATACTACCCTTAGGTTCAGGGATAGTCCCCACTCCTTTAGTCAGGCTCTCACTACTGACCTCACAGAACTTGATCTCAAACCTAGTGTTCTCCTTCAATATATAGATGACCTTCTATTATGTTCTCCATCCCATATGTTAGCCATAAACCACACAGCCAGTCTTCTTAATTTCCTTGCTAGTCGTGGATACAGGGTCTCTCCTGCTAAAGCCCAGATAGCCTCCCCAAAAGTCAAATACCTAGGTCTTGCTCTCACCCCCACTACTCGCTCCATCACCTCAGATCATAAGGCAATTCTTCCTGATCCCCAGGTGCCCACAACTAAACAGCAGGTTCCATCTTTCCTAGGTTTAGCTAATTTCTTTCGTCTCTGGATTCCTAACTTTGCAGCCCTAGCTCAACCCCTCTACAAGGCCGCTAAGGTTCCTTATCAGAACCCCTGGACCCTACTAGGCCCATACATGCCTCCTTTCATAAATTAAAAGAGGCTATCCTAAAAGCTCCAGCTCTTACCCTTCCTGATCCCTCCCAACCTTTCATCCTATACACTACTTGTCAGGGCCACAATGCTATAGGTGTACTAGGACACAAAAAGGGACTTTCTTTTCAAGCAGTAGCTTACTTATCAAAACAGCTAGATCACACAGTAAAAGGATGGGCTCCTTGACTCTGAGCTCTTGCAGCTGCAGCCCTCTTGACACAGGAAGCTAAAAGGTTTACATTAGGGCAATCTATTACAGTACACTCACCTCATCACCTACTTGAGCTTATCTCACATAAGGTGCTCCCTGCTCTAATGACCCCTTCTCGCCTTCAACAAGTACACTTAGCTCTCTCTCAAGACTCTTCCATCTCTATTGCAACTAGTGGTCCTCTAAGTATAGCCACCTTACTTCCCACCTCAGAGGGCCACCCTCACCATGATTGTATTGAGCTCTTACAGATGACTCCCACCCATTTCTCTCACATCAGTAGCATACCTCTCTCTTTGGCATTCGACACATGGTTCATAGATGACAGTTCAACAAAGACAGACAACCAAAAAAAGGCAGGATACACAATAGTTAACCAGTCAAAAGTTATAGAGGCAAATCCACTGCCACCTGGGACCTCTTCGCAGAGGGGAGAACTTATTGCCCTTACAAGGGCTCTTACACTAGCCAAAGGCAAGATTATAAATATATACACTGACTCAAAGTATACATTTAGCATTTTACACTCTCATGCCTCTATCTGGCAAGAACGGGGTTTTATTACCACTCAGGGAACCCCCCATCATTAATGCTCCCATTATCCTTAAACTTCTAGAGGCAGCCCAACTTCCAAAGCAGGCAGCAGTTATTCATTGTAGGGGACACCAAAACTCTACAGATCCTATTTCTCAAGGCAATGCCTTTGCAGATTCACAAGCCAAGCTAGCTGCACAAAGGCCCTGCCCTTCTGATTTTCTCCCGTTAGTCCCTAATAGTCTACCTCAGCCTAATTACTCACCAGAGCAGTTACAGCTACTTCATAAACCAGGTTACACACAAAACACTCAGGGATGGATTTTTCAGGGATCTAAACTTTTTCTCCCACATTAACAGGCCTTAGACATCATAGCTGACTTACACAACTGTTTTCATATAGGATCACAGGCCCTATACAAACTCTTAGCCCCAATAGTCACACACACTTCTCTAAAAGCTATCATTCTTAAGATTACTCACACCTGTGATCTCTGTGCCAGGACCTCTCTTCAGGGATGTATGGCACCCCCTTTCTTTCCTACCCATCAGTTTCGAGGACACACCCCTGATCAGGACTGGCAGATAGATTTTACACACATGCCCTGCCACAAAACTCTCAAATATCTTCTCACCTTTGTTTGTACTTTTTCAGGATGGATAGAAGCCTTTCCCACAGCCAGAGAAACTGCTGATGTAGTTCCCAAAGTCATATTACAAGAAAGCATTCCAAGGTTTGGTTTACCTCAGAGTATTCAGTCAGATAATGGTCCCGAATTTATTTCTCAGATCACTCAACAGGTATCCTCAGACTTACACATCACCTGGCACCTACACATCCCATACCATCCACAATCCTCAGGAAAAGTAGAAAAGGCAAATGGTCTCATAAAGACACACCTTACAAAACTCACTTTAGAACTACATCAACCTTGGCCTCAACTTTTGCCCTTAGCCTTAGCCAAGCTTAGGGCACTTCCCCAGGCTCCTACTTTCTTAAGTCCTTTTGAACTTATGTATGGCAGGACATTCTTACTCCACAATCTTCCTACTCCCCAAAGTCTCTCTCCCCTGGCTGACTATGTCCCAGTTATCTCCTTCCTCTGACACCTTCTGTGACAACATGGTGATCTCTGCCTCCTACAACCCTCTGGAGAAAACAAACCAGATCCTCCCATATCTCCAGGAGATCTAATTTATCTCAAATGTCCTAAATCCACAGGACTACAACCAAGGTGGAATGGCCCCCATCTGGTCTACTTGGCTACGCCTACAGCAGTCAAAGTTGCTGGACTCCCATCCTGGTTTTACATCACTCAGGCTAAGAGGTGCCCTCCCAGCCCTAAAATCTGATCATTCTGAGTGGTCATCTCATCTTCTGTTGCCTACCCATCTCTGTCTCACAAAGGCCTTGCAGCCACAGTTAACAGGCGAAGTCATGTTTTGTTATCCACTTTGGTTCCTAATTTCTTACATTCTATTAATGATCATTTTTACAGCAGGACTCTTGACAGTCTTTCCTAAAGACTCCCACATCATGCATAAGATAATCTTCATAATGTTCTATATGATAACAGTTGCAGTTCTTTCTACCTTCAGCTGTCTGGTTAAACGTGACATCCCTGAAAGCCTAAGCCCTTACCTTCCCTATACTGGTACAGTGACCGCCTTCCCTGCTCGCTCTATTTCTTCCAGTTCAACTCCTGGACCAGAGATAAGTTTTATACACCTACTTTCTTAACTTTTATGTTTTCAGATGGGGGAGTAATCACCTCTCATAACATCATGTCTCCTAACCTTACATTTAATTTTCAGAATTCTGCCTTACCGCGGAACATGACTAAATCAAAGGCACCTCTCCCTCTACCTCACCTGGGTCCTTAAATATGACAGTACCATGTCTCCTCATAACATCTTGTCTCTTGGTTTTTCCAGTCTAACATACGTGCATTCACCAGTGAAGTTTCCTGGACAAAACACCTGGCACCAGCACCTACCGGGGCATCAACCTTCATCCCGTTGACTCCCCTGGGCTCTGATTCAGTGCCCTCTTCCAGCAGGAAGTAGTTAAAGAGAAAAATCCTCACTCCTTTTCATAATAATAATCATAAGACGGGATATGAAAGGGTTTTGGCCCAGACAGGACACTGAAGCCAGGAAAGCCTCAACCGGAAGCAGGAAGCCCCTATCTCTCCTGCCCCTAGGAAGTTACCAGTGACATCATCTTCCCACCACTGGAAATTTACATATGGTGCAAAACCTAGGACCAATGGGCTACCTGTACATCCCTAATGCCCGCCTTAGGTTCCACCCCAAACTGAGGCTATTTACATACTACCATGCCAAGTGTCCACCAGAGACATTGCCGGTCGCCAGCGGTGGGGGGTACCAGTCGTCTCTCTCCATGATCTCAGAATAAAGGGAGCTTTTTATTTTATACTTCTCACCTTTTGGAAATATTTTTCATCTTTTGGAAATAATCCTAGCAGACACCTGAACACTGGAAAACTTTAAGAGAAGTGTGCTGGCCTTAACAATGGCAAGTTGGTGCAAAGCCCTATTTACTAAAAATCTTAGAAAGTCTGAAAGTTAGGGAAAGACAATGGGCTTCTTCACAGTGGAATAGGGCATCCTCTGAAGCACAGATATGTGGAAATAGGAATTACAAGGGAACAATGAACTCCCAAAATGTACTTGAAATTTTCTTTGCCCAGCCCTAGAAAGCTATTGGCTTCAGGCCTGAGATTCAGTTGGGTTGCCTAAAGTGTGAGCATACATCAAAGAAACACACACTATTTAGGGAACTAGGTATTTGGCCACGTGTCCAGAATAGTGGCAAACTATATTTCATGTCAAGTTGCTCCAAACTAGCCTTCACAAAAAACACCTTCCAACAGGACCAGTGACTAGAAAGAGGACATATTTCAAAGGAGTGCTAAAAAGATGTTTAGCCCAACACTGAGTTTATATGAAAAGTGGCAAGGTCTCTTAGCCTTTCACATTTTAATATGACAAATCTAAATCATGTATTATCTTTTTGACGGATTCCTTCAGAGTATTAGGGGAACTCTAAATCATTATAAGTGTGGTCTTGTCTGACTCACACAGTTAAAATTAGTAAAACAAACAATTTGAAAAACCACACAACCAATAAAATACAAAATATTAAATCCCAAGGGTTTCACTGGTTTTCAAACCACTTATGGAATTAATATCTTTTGAAGAGATTTATTCTGCGATCTGCCTGACTCAGACCCTGTATATCAGGAACTGTGAAAGCAAAATTGAAAACGTTATATGAAGCTCCCTTTTAATTGGTGAATCCATAATGCAACAGACATGTTCTCTTTTGACACCTGGTACATTATCCATATATGTTCTCAAAGGAAAGGAATACACAGGACTTAGGCTGATTTTTTATCACTATGGAGTCTTGCACCAGAATTAGTTGAAGATCTTCTGCCCTGTGTTCCGCTACCCAAGGCAGGAGACCACACATGTGACAACCAACATGAGAACTTCACTTCAACAACCTGAATAAATCATCATGAGAATATAATTTCCCTATCATCCTAAAAGATTTTTAAATCATACTGAATCATTCTCTTGCTTTCCAATGGTTTTCCTTGGTCTTTCCTACCTTGAAAGTTGGTGAGAACTGCTCTCAGTCCTGATCTCCAGCTTCCCCAGTTTTTCGCACATGTTCATCTGGGAAACATGCCAAGATCTTGCTTGGGGCTTGTTGCATTGTTTTAGGATATCTGCTTTTGAAATTCAATTTCACCCACTGTCTCTCATTGCCAAAGCTATGTGCTTACAGAGGATTTCTGCTGAGAAATTTCACAGAAAGTTCTTATACTGCAGGTGAATGATGCCAGCAAGTCTTCACTGAATATCTTAGGGAACAGCACTCACCAAAATTACATTCGTGACAAGGATGAAAGCGGATGCTCAAAGCAAGGACATTGCAGAAATTAACTGCCAGTTTCAGGGATATTTCATATCCCATTGATAATAGCACCATGTGTAGATTTGCAGGCATTTCAATAGACAAATTCTGAGCAGTGAACCCTTCAGAGAAAATACTGTTGGATATCAGGTCTCCGAATCTAGATCCTATTCAAGTCCTGCCCTGCAGGATCCTCTGTGCCACTGAGGACTCAGTTAAATGATAGACATGACAAGGGGAAAATGATGCTCAAGGCAAGGACATGGCAGAGATCACCTGCCAGGTCCTGGCATATTTCATATCCTGCTGATAATATATTCATGGGTAGACTTGCAGGCATTTCCATCCACAAACTCTGAGCAGTGAAGCCTTCAGAGAAAACGCTGTGGGATACCAGGGCCAAGAATATTCATCCTATTAAAATCTTGCCAAACAAGGTCCTCTGTGCCACTGAGTTCTCCATGGCAATGCCCAGCATTGTTCCTCAGGTCTCCTACTGCAAACATGGGTCCTAGAGCCTGAAGTCTAGCTCACAATGCTGCTCAGCCAATCACAGCCCAGTGTGGTTGCCTGAAAACCACAAGCCTGCTGGTTTCTGTGAACGATTTTAGCCCAACTCTGTAGCATTCCACCTCATAAAACCACAGCCATTCCAAGAATGCAGGATTTTCCTTAGCCTCTCTAGGTTGGGTCAGAATTTTCTTTCTAGCTGTAGTGATCAAGCAAATTGCACATGCTTTGTGAAGTAGAGGGAAGTAATCGGAAAACCTCTTGTTCTTTCCCATGGTCCAAGGAGGGCAAAATTGACTGCCACAGTCGATTAATTTTTTTAAAGCTTATAGAGCCAAATGTTTCAGGGTGAGGAAAGAAAATGCCACAATGAGTTGGGTTCTGCCGATTTTCTGAGGGCTTGGAAAATAAACCTGCACACCCTCCATGCAGTCCCTCCTGCATTACTGCCACCTTGGTAGTATCAGCACTGAAAGCCAGCAACCAGAGGATGAGTCCCTGAGTGAAGGAGAATCCTTGCAGAGCATGAACATTTGGAGTTCCTGCTTCAACTGTCCAGCATCCTTTAGTTTCACATGCCTGAGATCCCAATTTCAAGGAGGTGTGCAATTATTCCAGCATAACCCTGCACAGCAGACATGAGGTACTAGCTCAGTACATCATGTTACATAGGTTATCAGCAGCAAGTTCTCCCAAATTTCAAACGTAACCAGGGGAAGGGAAACCCTTAGAACTGGGATCCAAATGCCCCTTTCCCTTAATATCCCAGGTATTTTCTCATGGTACAAAATCTTTATTCTCCACAACTCATGAAATGAACCCAGTGACCTATGCCCAGAGTGTCTTGTTTTCTTTTATTCTCTTGTTTGAAACAGCATCTCACTAATTTGCTGAGACTGGCCTAGAGATAACTTCATAGCCCAAGATGGACTGGAACTCCCAAGGATCCTTCTGCCTCAGCCTGCAGATTTCTGGGATTGTGCCCAGAGATTCTTACGTAATTTTTGAAATCCCACTACTGGTCTAAAGGTAGCTTCTGTGCCTCAGGCTTTACGAATATGCCTCCCTTTTTCTTGGCTCCCCTTTGCTATGGGTCTCCATTTCTCTTGTGATATGTTACAAGGCCGAGATAAGGGTGTAGCTGCACTTCTAGGGTGTGTCATGGGATGATTACAGCCCAGGTGAAGAGGGTTCAAGGACACTGCGTCCTGTGCATTTGATGAGGAAATCAGTAAAGTTTCATGAGTTAATCAGTACATGCCAGGGAGCTGAGAAGCCAAGGTAGAAACAATACTTCAGGCCATGGGCTGAAGGCTGAGTCTTCTGTACCTCTACCTTCTTAAATGGTTTTCACATCTGCGTGTCAGACAATTGTGGGCTCCGAAATATTTTTATTGTGTTTTGTGTTATTTTATTTTATTTTATTTTATTTTATTTTATCTATATTTTTTTGAAATGGAAGGAAAATTACCATGCTTTGAAGAAGGTGGAGTGTCTTACTTATGGGAAATTTGACAAAAGTGATATTTTAGGAGCCAAGAATTCCTCAAGAGCCCATGGAGTTTCAGAAAAAGGAAATGAAGTTGAGCGTTTTCATGTTTGTGTCTCTTTACAAAGGTTTTCTCTCCTATTTGATAGGAATTACTGTTACTTTGAGAGATCAACCTGCACATGAAATAAAGGCAATCTCTCCTTTCCTCATTCTGCTTGGAACCATATCCTGTGCCAGTTATATTTACTTCCCCAGAAGCGCATGGAGAAGGGGACAACAAGAGTTTCTCACTTTTGGAATTTCCAACGAGACACATGAAATAACACTGTACAACTTCAAGTGAAATGTCTTGTCCCTTCACAATGGCAAGTTTGGGCAAACCTCTACTTCTGAAAATCTTAGAAAGTCTGAAAGTGAGGGAAAGACAATGGGCCTCTCCACAGTTGGATAGGGCATCCTCTGAAGCCCAGATTTCTGGGAAAAGTAATTATGAAGAACAAATGAACTCCCAGAGGGACTTGATATTTTCGTTGTCCAGGCCTAGAACACTATTGGCTACAGCCTGCAGGTTCGGCTTGGATGACCAATCTGTGAGCAGAGATCAAAATAAAACACACACTATTTAGGGAACTCCATATTTAGCCCGGTGTCCAGAAGAGTGGCAAACTGTGTTTTGTGTCAAGTTGCTCAAATCTTGCCTTCACAAGAAAGTAACCTCCAGCAGGACCAGTGACTAGAACAGGACACATTTCAAAGGTGTGGTAAAAAGTCGTTTACCCCAACAATGAATTTAGATGAAAAGTGGCAGAGTCTGTTAGCCTTTCAAGATTTAATAGGAGAAACCTAAATCATGCATTGGCTTTGTGATGGATTCCTTCAGAGTTTTTGGAGAGGTCAAAATCAATATGAGTGTGGCCTTGTCTGACTCACAAAGTTAAATTAGTAAAACAAACAATTTGAAAAACCAATCAACCAATAAAATACAAAACATTTAATCCAAAGTGTTTCAATGGTTTTCAAACCACTTATGGAATAAACATCTATTGAACAGGCCTACTCTGCATTCTGCTTTACTGAGACCCTGTACATGATAAACTGTGAAAGCAAATTTCAAAATGTTATGTAAAGTGACCACTTAATTGGTGAAACCATGACCCAACAGACATGTTCTCTTTTGAAACCTGTTACATTATCCATATATGCTTTCAAAGGAAAGGAATCCACAGGTTTTAGGCTTTTTTCCCCACTATTTTGTCTACCAAAGGAGATAGTTGAAGATCTCGTGTCCTGCATTCCACTGCCCAATGCAGGAGACCACACACATGACAACCAACATGAGAACTTCACTTCTACAGCCTGATTAAATCATCATGAGAATATAATTTTCCTTTCATCATCAAAGATTTTTATATCAGATTATCCAGCTCTCTTGCTTTCCCATATTTTTTCCTGGTTTTTCTACCTTGACAAGGGTGAGCTCTGTTCTGAGTCCTGATCTCCAACTTCCCCTATATTTCCATACATGTTCATCTGGGAAACATGTCAAGATCTTCTTCGCTGCTTGTTTCATATTTTTAGAATATCTGCTCCTGAAATTCAACTTCAACCACTGTCTCTCACTTGCAAAGCCATGTGCTTGCAGAGGATTTCTAGTGAGAAATTTCACAGAAAGATCTTATACTGCAGGTGAAAGACGCCAGCGAGTCTTCACTGAATAGCTTAGGGAGTAAGACTCAGCCAAATGACAGACATGACAGGGGGAAAGCGGATGCTCAAGGCAAGGCCATGGCAGAGATCATCTGCCAGATCCTGGCATATTTCATATCCCATTGATAATAAATCCATGTGTAGATTTGCAGGAATTTTCATCCTCAAACTCTGAGCAGTGAAGCCTTCAGAGAAAATACTGTGGGATACCAGGCCTATGAATATTCATCCTACTTAAATCTTTCCCTACAAGGTCCTCTGTGCCACTGAGGTCCTTATGGCCACGCCCAGCATTGTGACTTAGGTCTCTTATTGCAAACATGGATCCTAGAGCCTAAAGTCTAGCTCACAATGCTGCTCAGCCAATCACAACCCAGTACGGTGGCCTGGCAAGCACAGCCTGTTGATTTCTGTGACTGTTTCAGCCCAACTCCGTAGCTTTCCAACTCATACAACCACAGCCATTCCAATCGTGCAGTATTTGATTAGCCACTCTAGGTTGGGTCAGAATTTTCTTTCTAGTTGTAGTGATCAAGCAAATTTGACATACTTTGTGAAGTGGAGGGAAGTAACTGGAAAACGTTTTACTGTGTCTGTGGTCTAAGGGGTCCAAACTTGACTACCCAAGTCTATTAAATTTTCAAACTTATAGAGCCAAATGTTTCTGGGGGAGGAAAGCAAATGCCACAACGAGATGGATTCTGTCGAGTTTTGATGGATTTGGAAACAAACCTGCAAACCCTACATGCAGGCTCTCCTGGATTACTGCCACCATAGTAGTATCAGCACTGAAAGCCAGCAACCAGAAGATGAGTGCTTAAGTGAAGGAGTGTCGTTGCAGTGGATGAAATTTGGAGTGCCTGCTTCAACTATCCAACTTCCTTGGGGTTCAGCTGTCTGAGATCCCAATTTCAAGGAGGTCTGCAGCTATTCCAGCATAACCTTGCACACTAAACATGAGGTACTAGCTCAATACATAAACCAACATCATGCTAGATAGCTTATAAGCAGCAGGTTTTCCCAGATTTCAAATGTAACACGGAAAAAGGGAAACCCTTAGAAACGGCATCCAAATGCCCGTTTCCCTTAGTATCCCAGGTATTTTCTCATGGTATGAAATATTTAGCCTCCACAAGTCATGAAGTGAACCCAGTGACTTATGCGGAGAGTGTCTTGTTTTCTTTTGTTCTCTTTTTTGAAACAGCATCTCATTAAGTGTTGAAACTGGCCTTGAGATAACTTCCTAGCCCAAGATGGACTGGAATCCCAAGGATCCTTCCACCTCAGCCTCCACATTGCTCATATTATAGGCATGAGCCACCATGCCAAGCATGTGCACAGAGATTCTCATATAATTTGTGAAATCCCACTACTGGTCTATAGGTAGCTTCTGTGCCTCAGGCTTTAGGAATATGCCTCTCTTTGTTTTGGCTCCCCTTGCTCAGATCTCCATTTCTCTTGTGATAAGCTCCAAGGACCCAGGTAAGGGTGTGGCTGCCCTTCCTTGGGTGTGTCATGGGATGATTACAGCCCAGGTGAATAGGGTTGAATGATATTGGATCCTGTGCATTTGATGAGGAAATGAGTAAAGATTCATGAGTTAATGTGGGCATGCAAGGGAGCTGAGGGACCCTTGTAGAGAAAAACTTCAGGCAATGGGCTGAAGGCTGAGGTTTCTGTGCCTCTACCCACTTGAATAGTGTTCACAGGTGCCTGGTCGTCAATTGCATGCTCTGAAACGTACTTTAATGTGTTTTGTTTTATTTTATTTCATTTTTTCCTTTAATTTTTTCACATGGAAGGAACAGTACCCTGGTTTGAAGAAGCTGGAGTGTCTTACCTATGAGAAATTTGACAAAAGGGATATTTTAGGAGCCAAGAATTCAAGAGCCCTTCTTGTTTCAAAAAACTGACATGAATTTGAGTGTTTTCATGTCCATGTCTCTTTACAAAACCTTTTACCTCATATTTGATAGGAATTGCTGTTACTTTGAAAGGTCAACCTGCACATGAAATAAAGATAATCTCTCCTTACCTCATTTTGCTTGAAACCACATCCTGTGCCAGTTATATTTCCTTCCCCAGAAGCACACAGAGAAAGGGACAGCAAGCGTTTCACACTGTTGGAATTTCCAAGGAGACACATGAAGTAATACTGTACAATTTCAAGTGAAGTGTGCTGTCCCTTCACAGTGGCATGTTTGGGCAAACCTCTAGCTAGTGAAAATCTTAGAAAGTGTGAAAGTGAGTGAAAGAAAATAGGTCTCTCCACAGTTGGATAGGGCATCCCCTAAAGCACACATTTGTGGAAAAATTAATTATGAGGAACAAATGAACTCCCAAAATGGACTTGAAGTTTTCTTTGTCCAGCCCCAGAACACTATTGGCTGCAGCCCCAAGGATTGGCTTGGATGACCAACTTGTGAGTAGAGATCAAAATAAAACACACACTATTTAGGGAACTCGATATTTGGCCAGGTGTCGAGAATAGTGGCAAAATGAATTTGGTTTCAATTGCTCAAATCTTGCCTTCACAAGGAAGTAAATTCCAGCACTGTAAGATCACCGTCGCAAAGAAGGCCTCAAGGATCCAGCTCTCATGAAAAATCAAGCGGTTTTTATTGTCTGTGCATGCGAGGGACCCTCTGACCATACTCCATGGGAGAGGGGAGCGGGGGAGTGCAGAGTAGGGAAGCGCAAAGTATATAAAGCCGAAAGCCGCAAAGCAAGCATAGGTTACAGAAGCAGATGGCATTGGTTAATATGGGTTGTGTCGTTCGCTTACTTGTGAGTGAGCTATCTGCTGCAGGTGGCTTGATGTTTTTGACAATTCATATCCTGTCTGGCATGGCTGATAGTTCATGGTGCTCTTATTTTTGGGGATGTCAGATCACAACTTCCCTATCAGGTCAGAACATCTAGTTGTTCTGTCCGAGTGACAAGGCAAGAGGGGTTTCCTGAATGTTTTAACTCTTCCTTCCCCACTTTTTTTGTGAGGCTCTCTAATCCTAGAGATTATTAGTAGGTACTGAGCCATATTGGTGTCTCAAGAATATCATCTTTACCTGGGAGACCTGTGATCACACCAGCTGTGTCATTTGTTTAGAATGCAAGGGCTAATGGGAAGAAGTAGGAGCAAAGCAGCTAAAGGGCCTAGGAGGGGGACAACATAAGGAGCTAGCCCTTGCCATAGGGAAGGGAAGGATGTCTCCGAAGAGTATTCTTTTTGTCTAGTTTTGATATTTTTTTTCTGAGTTTGGACATGGCGTCTTTTACTATGCCTGAATGGTCAACATAAAAACAGCATTCTTTTTTTTTTTTTTTTTTTTTTTTTTTAGAGCGGCACATAGGCCACCCACCTTTAGGAGCAGTAGGTCTAGTCCCCTTCTGTTTTGGAGAACTACTTTAGCCAACAATTCTATTTGGTCTTGAATGACCTGAATGGTACTAGATAATGTCTGCACATCACTAATAATCTGGTTGGAAGGTTGGACAGAAACCCCTTCTCCTGTTGCCCCCATACCTAAGGCTCCTGATATCTTTAAGCCTACCAATAAGGAATAAATTGAACTTACCACTTTGAGTGTCCTGTGATGGAATCTAAACTAGGAATGGGAATAGGTTCATCCCTGGGTAGGATCTCTATATCAGGCAACAGGACAGCTGTTACATATATCCCTGTCTAGTTAGTTGGGAGGAAGGTATAGGCCACATTTCTTCCACAAATAAATACTTGTCCTTTGGCAGGATAAAGGAGGTAGTCCAGTTAACTATGGAAGTATAATCAGAAAATGTAACAAACTGCACGTCATTGTTGGAGGTATCATTATGAAAACCTCCTTGGAGACAGAGAGAGTCCTTGAAATCTACTAGTTATACTCTAAAGGGGGGACCAGCACTATAATTAAATCATCTTGTTTCTCCAGTGTAGCCAGAGAAACACTGTTGGAGATGGCAAGGGGGATGGGGGAGCCCTATGCCATGTATAACCAGCAATTCTTTAGCCAAAGTTGGGTTGGAAGCATTTAAGGCTTTATGAGTGGCTTCCAGAGTATCATAAGTTTGAGCATCCAGATTAACCCCCCGTGATTTAAGCAGCTTATCTTTAATAGCAGCTTGACTCGTTCCTCAACCACCAGAGTTTTTTGATCTTATCTTGTGGCCCGCCCCTATCAGACACATGTATAGGGCCACCCTGCTCCAGCACCCTGATTTACCAACCATGTTGAGACATGAGGCTTGGGCATACTTTGAACTTCCTATCACTGTCCGATTTGTTGACCAATAACAGTTAACTCTTTTAGCCTATGTCCTCATAAGCTCAGCAGTGAAATAAGTTTTGCTATCTATGCCTATACATTCTTGTACAGAGTCATAGCAGGAGGAATGCATTTTTGAATACTAAGAACAATTTTGAGCACATGGCCCTCACTAGCTGCCTTTGTTAGGTATCACGGGGGTTTATCATTTACAACTACCTTTTAGTCAAACCCCCTGAAACTGAGGGTATAGCAACAAGGAATGTTAACTTGTCCCCAAAATCTGTCCGAAGACCGTATGTATACAATTTATCATTTGTGTGGGGAGGATCTCAATCTTTGTTTTCTATTGTATGTATAATTCCCCCCAGTTGGTGTCTTTACCTTTAGTAATATAGACCCCTCTACAGTCACAGGAGCTCCCACATAAAGACCTTAACAATTGTTCGTTGCTTACAGGGGGACCAAAGCTGCCACGCAAGGTCGGCATCAATGTTATTAAAATCAAATCAAGCAAGCTAAAACAGTTCAGGACCACCATAATCTAACTATGTCTTACTCAATTTTAACCTTAAGGGGTTACCAGTCTGTTATGTAGTCTACTGAGTAAGTCCCTCATTGTCTGCTGTTTCCAGTGGCTTTACGTGAGTGTAGTGAATCTACACAGTTTTTTGCTACCTTGATGGCAGTGGGGGTACTGAGCACCACGGTGAAAGGTCCTTCACAGCAGGGTTTGAGGGAGTCACGGTGGTGACATTGCAGCAAGGCCAGAGTCCCTGGCTTGAGCCGCACCTTGAGAGGTGTCTCTGAAGGCAGATTCGGGTGTTTTTGTCTAGTCTAAACAGCTGGTGGATCGAAGTCAACACTGGTTGGAGAGTCTATCGGGACTTAATGAGATCTCGATTAGTTATTTTAGCTAGTTTGTTTTTTGGCAATCTTGAAACCAATGGCAGGGGCCTCCCAACATGGTTTTAAGGGGGAAATTCCAGAAATGTATGGGGTACGTCTAGCTCTTAGTGCAAATGGAAGAAGGTTCACCAAATTATCACCAGTTTTTGAAGACAGCTTAGCTAAAATGTCCTTGAGACTTTGGTTTATACATTTTAATTGACCTGAGCTTTGTGGCTGATAGGCATAGTGGAGTTTTAATTAATTTTTAATGCCTGGGCTAACTTTTGGGTGACTTGGGCTATGAAAGCCAGGCCATTATTGGACCCCATTGATAGTGGGAGGCCAAATCAAGGTATGATCTCATGCAATAGTCTTTAACTACCACTAAGGCTGGTTCAGACTTAGTAGGGAAAGCCTCTACCCAGCCAGTAGAAGTGTTTATTAATACCAAGAGATAGCGGTACCCCTGTAAATCAGGGTTTACCATGCCATGAAGTCTACTTTTTAATGTTCTCCTGGAACAATTTTTTAATGTCGTGTGGTCTCCAGCATAGAGCTCTTGGCTGAGTTGACTAACAATCACTGTGGGCATCTGGAGCTCAAAGAGGTGGTCAGTTTTTCAGAGTTTTGGAATAAAAAACAGAATTCTGAACACTTCCACAAGTTGTTTTCTCTAAACGAGTAGTCTGGCGAGCCTGGTGTAACAGCTCCCACCCTAGTGTCTCCAGTAACAGTACTTGTTTATCAGATAACTGGTATCAGCCCCTGGGGATGGGGGACTTTACTCCAAGTTGAGATGCTAACTGTAGGTCCTTTTTTGTTGTGTGTGTGTGTGTGTGTGTGTGTGTGTGTGTGTGTGTGTAGACTGTTTCTGACAAGGTTGGAGGGACTAGAATTGGAGCGGTTACTTTCTTGGTTGGCCCCTCTGATGTGGTTGCTATTTTTCAAGTGGCTTGATCTGCCAAACTGTTTCCTAAGGTAACAGTGTCATCTCCTGTCTGGTGAGTCTTGTAATGAATAATAGCAACTCATTGAGGCAGGCAGACATCTGCCAGCAAGTCTAGAATCTGTGGAGCATTTTTAATCTTAGTACCAGGTGAGGTTGAGAGACCTTGCTCTGATAGATGGCTCCATGTCCATGTACAGTAGCAAAAGCATATCTACTGTCAGTTAAAAATGTTTACCCTCTTTCCCATGGCTAGTTTTAGCCTCTCAGTCAAAGCAACAAGCTCCGCCTTTTGGGCAGAGGTGTCGGGCTCTACCTGCATAACCCAGTGTATCTCTCTCTTTTTTTTTTTTTTTTTTTGGTGGTCACTGCTGCCCCAGCCACTCGTTTGCCATTCTGGATGAAGCTGCTTTCATCAATGAAATAGTTGTCCCAAAAGCTGGTTGGTAAGATCAGCCCATAGGTTCTGCTGCAGTTTAAGGATGTCAGCACATTCATTGAGAGGTGTCCTTTGTTCCTCCATGTCATCATCAGGCATAAGGGTGGCTGGGTTTAAAGCTGAAGAAGTCTTGAATATCACTGACTCTGGGTCTAGAAGCAGGGCTTCACAGTGTAGAATTCTGGCATTTGAAAGCCTTTTTTTTTCCAGGAGGTGTTTTGATAAGAGTCTCTACACTATGAGAGGTTACCACAGAAATCACTTGCCAAAAGTGAGTTTCTTCTCCTCCTTAAGTAACATTGTCACAGCAGCTAGTATTCTTACGCAAGGGGGTCATACTCCTGTCACTGGATCAAGTCTTTTGGAGAGGTAGGCTATAGGCGTCTTCAAAGGGCCAATGTCTTGAGTTAGGACTCCTTTGGCAATGCCCCTGAGTTTTTCTGTGAACAAGGTGAACACCTTGGTAACATCAGGGAGTCCCAGGGCTAGGGCCTCTGTCAAGGCCTTTGAGCTGCTGGAAGGCCTGTTCACATTTATCAGTCCAGTTCAGTGTTTTGAGTTTCTCTCTTACAGAAGTCATATAGAGGCAAGCTTTTTAGAAAAATTTAGCCTACAGTATCCAAACGCCCCCAGAAAATCTCGTCTGTGTTGTTAAAATTTTTTTTTCTCATAGAGCAGTTTTAACACCTTGGTTATCTTTTTGTTGGTAGCTTTTTGTAAATTTTCTAGTTCTCAAAGACCTTTTGTGCTATCTCTGTTAACTGGCTGAGGGGCATTTCCTCAAACCTCTCAAACCTTTGCAATTTTTGTCTAACATGTGGGGCTGACTAAGTTGCAAAGACAACAACTGGCAATACTGGGAAACCTCCTTACCTCTGGGTGTCCAATCGGGGTGGGACAAAAGGAGAATATGGTTTTGGCATTCTGGATCAGAGAGCCGGCTTCCTTTGGATGGCACACCACTCTTTTTTTTTCCTTTCCAGGATGTCACGTGGCAGGCCACCATTTTACTGAAATTGTATTCTTAACAAAAAAAAAGAGGCTTTTTTACAGGTAACAAAATTGTGCTGCATAATCTCCCAGATGTTTATAGCACATGCAGGAACTTGTATCTTATCTCTAGTATCACCTATAATCTCATTTTAATGGAAACATTTTGCAGTAAAGTACAATCTTATGAATACTTCTACCAAAATTGATCTAATATTGTCAAATTCTGAAAACATTTACTTCTTGTCAAACCTGTTATTTGCAGTACTATAAACCAAGACAAATAAAATTTACATCCTCTTGAGCCTTTTACAATTTACAATATACCCCCCAAGTTAAGCTTTTATCTTTTTTCACATTCTGGGACAGCCAGACATTTTTACTTGAAGACAAAACACCTTTTTTTGTCCCTCTTTTTATTATTACCAGTCAATTACCTTTTCTCTCACTTGTCAGACATCATCAAAACTCTTAACAAAACCCTTGAAGTCACCTTTTAGTAGTCTAAAACATACTTAACTATTTTATGTCTTTTTACCACATAATAATGCTGTATTCTTATAAACAAAACTGTAACCTTTTAACTGGCTCAAATATAGTACGACCTGGTTTTTACTTGGTAAACTTGATATGATTCTTAAAAATCATAAATATACATGTATATGTGCACATATGTTTACATTTTAACCAGAAAGAAAAATACTCCTTTTAAAAGGCATGCCGAGGTTGCAAGCAATCAATTGAAGACTTACATATTAAACAAGGTGCCACAACATTAAAGACACAAACAAAGGGTGCTTCGTGCATAGTTTGATGAGCTAAAGAAAATAATTCTCATTATGAACCTTGAATCTTATAAGCCATATGGATCCTGTGACAGCAATGGGCAACAAGCCCATAAGTTAGCAACAAATTTAAACAGGCAAACAATTCTAAAGTACAAAAACTCTGAACATAATATCTAAATCCTTTAGTCCATTTTGGGCTTGTAGAAGGGGTTCCACGAGAGAATGTTCTGTTAGATTTGGGGTAACCAAAAGGAGAACAATTAGAACAAATGGACACACAGACATATAAGACAAGACAAGCTGCAACAAAATGGCCTTTGCTCAAAAATTAGTCAAATTTTGGGATCTGGAGGAATTTACAAATTAACCAATGGAGCAGTTCTCCCCCTGGGCAGAGTCTCAGATAGACGGAATTTGTCCAAAAAAACCCCACAAATGACTCTGTCCTCACGGGGGGGGGGTGGTCCCACTGCCAAACTGGGGGCGTCCCCTCCAAATTACAAATTGACCATGGCCCAAAAAAACTCTCCAGAGTACTTACTTTCAGATGTTCAGAAATGAGTCTGGGGTCTTGCTCTCAATCCCGGACTGAGCCCCTAAATGTGATAACTTGGACCCCGGTATGAAATTCAAGGAAGTAAGAAATTAAAATTTGGGAAGCAAAGGCTTTATTTTCAGGCCTAGAGACACAGTCTCTCTAGGGTTAACCCAAAGACTGGGCACCTGACAACTAAAGATCAGGGCTTTTATCTTGTAAATCCACAAACAGCTGCTGGTCACACAATGTAAGGAAGGGGATAGAGGTATGACGCACTACAAAGCAGAAATGGCAATTAACAACCTTAGTTACCTTACTTGAGCACCTTTTACAACTGTTCTTTGTAGAGGACAACATTAGGTAAAACTTTACAATTCTTTTCACAGGAGAGCACTGATTAACATATCAATCCTTTAAGCAGAGGGAAAGGAACACACAGTATGATACAATCTAATGCAATTAACACAATTTTTGACTGACTATCTCGTAGAGGAGGGGGGTTGTCAGGAGCTATTACCTCAGGCCTTTGTTTTATGGCCTTTTAGGAAGTTAAAACTTAACCTAGTTAGATTTTAAGGGGGAAGAGGAGGGGAAAGCAGCAGGCAGGCTTATACAGAACAGGCTTCATGGAGCAATAGTTAGGGGGCTTTAGGTTATTACAGTTCCCTTACTTTCGACCAATGGTCTAGAGTAAGGAAAGAGGCTTCGAGACACTTTGTCCCATGACAAAAGAGAGGACAAAGACTGAGACAACAGAGAACACCAATAAGACAAAACACATCACACATTCTGGCCGGCCACATTCACAGGAGATCATGAATCCACCACCAATGGGTGGGGGGAAGAGACCCCTCCTAACAAACTTGGAGTCCAAGGGACAAATGGACTCCCAAGAGAAACGTTTTGGGGCATCCCCCAAAGAAATTGTCCTATGTTAGGATTGCGAGGTATGGGTCAGAAGGGATCCAGGGCAGTTAAGACAATCGATCACAAAAATCAAACTAAAGGGAACAGCCGTACTTACCCCGAGAGATACTTCCTGGCCATTGGGGCTCCCTAGGCGAGGTGGGGACAGATCCTGCTCGGGCCTCCAAATGTAAAATCACCGTCGCAAATAAGGCCCCAATGATCCAGCTCTCATGAAAAATCAACGGGTTTTTATTGTCTGTGCATGCAAAGGACCCTCCGACCGCACTCCGTGGGAAAGGGGAGCGGGAGAGTGCCGAGCACGGAAGTGCAACGTATATAAAGTCGAAAGCCGCAAAGCAAGCGTCAGTTACAGAAGCAGGTGGCATTGGTTAATAGGGGTCGTGTCATTCGCTTACAGGTGGGTGAGCTATCTGCTGCAGGTGGCTTGATGCTTTTGAAAACTCATATCTTGTCTGGCAGGGTCGATAGTTCACAGTGCTCTTATTTTTGGGGACGTCGGATCACAACTTCCCTTTCAGGTCAGAATATCTGGTTGTTCTGACCAAGTGACAAGGCAAGAGGGGTTTCCTGAATGTTTTAACTCTTCAGCATGATCAGTGACTAGAAGAGGACACATTTCAAAGGAGTGGTAATAAGTTGTTTAGCCCAACACTGAATTTAGATGAAAAGTGGCAGAGTCTGTTAGATTTTCAAATTTTAATAGGAGAAACATAAATCAAGTATTAACTCTTTGATGGATTCCTTCAGAGTTTTTGGGGAGGTCTAAATCAATATGACTGTTGGCTTCTCTGACTCACAAAGTTAAAATTAGTAAAACAAAGAACTTCAAAAACCAATCAACCAATAAAATACAAAAAATTAAATCAAAAGGCTTTCACTGGTTTTCAAACCACTTATGGAATGAATATCTACTGAAAAGGCTTACTCTGTGTTCTGCTTTACTCAGACCCCGTACATGAGGAACTGTGAAAGCAAAATTTAAAATGTTATGCGAAGTGGCCACTTAATTGGTGAAACCATGACCCAGTAGACATGTTCTCTTTGAAACCTGGTACATGATCCATATACGCTATGAAAGGAAAGGAATACAGAGGAATTAGGCTGAATTGTTTCACTATGTTGTCTTCCACCAGAGTTACTTGAAGATCTCCTGTCCTATGTTCCACTGCCCAATGCAGGAGACCACACATAGGAAAAGCAACATGAAAACTTCACTTCTACAGCCTGGTTAAATCATCATGAGAATATAATTTCCCTTTCATGATCAAAGATTTTAACCCAGCTGTCTTGCTTTCCCATGTTTTTCACTGGTTTTTCTAACTTGAAATTGGTGACCTTGGATCTAAATCCTGACTCCAATTTCCCCCATATTTCCACACATGTTCATCTGGGAAACATGTCAAGATCTTGACTGTTTTAGAATATCTGCTCTTGAAATTCAACATCAACCACTGTCTTTCACTTCCAAAGCCATGTGCTTCCAGAGGATTTCTGCTGAGAAATTTCACAGAAAGGTCATATACTGCAGGTGAATGATGCCAGCAAGTCTTCACTTAATAGCATAGGGAACAGGACTCAGTCAAATGACAGACATGACAAGGGGAAAATGATGCTCAAGGCAAGGACATGGCAGAGATCACCTGCCACGTCCTGGCATATTTCATATCCCACTGATAATACATCCATGGGTAGATTTTCAAGCATTTCCATCCACAAACTCAGAGCAGTGAAGCCTTCAGAGAAAACACTGTGGGATACCAGGGCCATGAATATTCATCCTATTAAAATCTTGCCATACAAGATCCTCTGTGCCACTGAGTTCTCCATGGCAATACCCAGCATTGTGACTCAGGTCTCCTACTGCAAACATGGATCCTAGAGCCTAAAGGCTAGCTCACAATGCTGCTCAGCCAATCACAGCCCAGTGAGGTTTCCTGGCAACCACAAGCCTCCTGATTTCTGTGAACTGTTTCAGCCCACTCTGTAGCTCTCCACCTCATAAAACCACAGCCATTCCAATCATGCAGTATTTGATTAGCTTCTCTAGGTTGGGTCAGAATTTTCTTTCCAGTTGTAGGGATCAAGCAAGTTTGACATACTTTGTGAAGTGGAGGGAAGTAATTTGAAAACCTTTTGCACTGTCTGTGGTCTAAGTGGTCCAAACTTGAGTACCACAGTCTATTACATTTTCAAACTTATAGAGCCTAATGTTTCAGGGGAAGAAAGAAAACGCCAAAATGAATTGCATTCTGCAAAGTTTATGATGGCTTGGGAAACAAACCTGCAAACCATGCATGTAGTATCTCCTGGATTACTGCCACCGTGGTAGTATCAGTTAGCACTGAAAGCCAGCAACCAGAGTATATGTCCCAAAATGAAAGAGATTCTTTGCAGGGCATGAATATTTGGAATGCCTGCTTCAACTATCCAGCTTCCTTGGGGTTCATATGCCTGCAATCCGAATTTCAAGAAGGTCTGCAGTTATTCCAGCATTACTCTGCACACAAGACATGAAGTACTAGCTCAGTAACTGAACCAACATCATGTGAGACAGCTTATCAGCAGCAGGTTTTCCAAGATGTCAAATATAACAGGATGAAAGGGAAACATTTAAAAACGGGATCCAAATGCCACTTTACCTTAATATCCTGGGTATTTTCTCATGGTATGAATTATTTAGTCTCCACAAATCATGAAGTGAACGCAATGACCTATGCCCAGAGTGTCTTGTTTTCTTTTGTTATCTTTTTTGAAACAGCATCTCATTAAGTTGTTGAAACTTGCCTTGAGATAACTTCATAGCCCAAGATGGACTGGAACTCACAAGGATCCTTCCACCTCAGCTTCCAGATTGCTGGGATTATCGGCATGAGCCACCATGCAAAGCATGTGCACAGAGATTCTTACATATTTTGTGAAATCCCACTGCTGGTGTATAGTTAGGTTCTGTGCCTCAGGCTTTAGGAATATGGCTCTCTTTGTTTTAGCTCCCCTTGCTCAGGTTCCATTTCTCTTGTGATAAGCTCCAAGGCCCCATGTAAGGTTGTGGCTGCCCTTCCTGGGATGTATCCCTGGATGATTACAGTCCAGGTGAACAGGGTTTAAAGACATTGGATCTTGTGCATTTGATGAGGAAATTAGTAAGGAATCATGAGTTAATGTGGACATGCCAGGGAGCTGAAGGGCCATGGTAGAGACAAAACTTCAAGTCATGGGCTGAAAGCTGAGTCTTCTGTACTTCTACCCTCTTGAAAACTGTTCACACGTGCCTGCTGGGCAATTGTCTGCTCTGAAATATGCTTAATGTCTTTTGTTTTGTTTAATTTTATTTTTTGCTTTAATTTTTTCACATGGAAGGAACAGTACCATGGTTGAAGAAGCTGGAGTGTCTTACCTATGAGAAATTTGACAAAAGTGATATTTTTGGAGCCATGAATTCTTCAAGTGCCCTTGTCGTTTCAATAAAAGTGACATGAAGTTGAGCGTTTTCATGTCCATGTCTCTTTGCAAAAGCTTTCACCTCCAATTTGATAGGAATTACTGTTACTTTGCAAGGTCCACCTGGACATGAAATAAAGGTAATCTCTCCTTTCCTCATTCTGCGTGAAACCACATCCTGTGCCAGTTATATTTCCTTCCCAAGAAGCACACAGAGAAGGGGACAGCAAGAGTTTCCCTCTGTTTGAATTTCCAAGGATACAAATGAAGTAATACTGTACAACTTCAAGTGAAGTGTGCTGTCCCTTCACAATGCAAAGTTTGGGCAAACCTATAGTTACTGAAAATCTTAGAAAGTCTGAAAGTGAATGAAACAAAATGGGCCTCCCCACAGTTGGATAGGGCGTCCCCTGAAGCACACATTTGTGGAAAAATTAATTCAGAGGGACAAATGAACTCCTAAAATGGACTTGAAATTTTCTTTGTCCAGCGCTAGAATGCTATTGGCTGTAGCACCGAAGTTTGGCTTAGATGACCTACATGTGAACAGAGATCAAAATAAAACACAAACTGTTTAGGCAACTTGACATTTGGCTAGGTGTCCAGAATAGTGGCAGACTGTATTTGGTGACATTTTGCAGAAATCTTGCCTTCAGAAGAAAGTAACTTCCAGCGTCACCAGTGACTAGAAGAGGACACACTTCGAAGGAGTGGTAAATAGTCATTTAGCACAACACTGAATTTAGATGAAAAGTGGCAGAGGCTGTTAGCCTTTCAAGTTTTAATAGTAGAAACCTAAATCATGTATTAGCTTTGTGATGGATTCCTTCAGAGTTTTTGGAGAGGTTTAAATCAATATGAGTGTGGGCTTGTCTGACTCACATAGTTAAAATTAATAAAACAAACTATATGAAATCCAATCAACCAATAAAATACAAAATATTAAATCCCAAAGGTCTCTCTGGTTTTCAAACCACTTATGGAATGAACAGCTATTGAACAGGCTTACTCTGCGTTCTGCTTTACTCAGACCCTGTACATGAGGAACTGTGACAGCAAATTTCAAAATGTTATGAGAAGCTACCATTTAATTGGTGAAACCATGACCCAATAGACATGCTCTCTTTTGACACCTGGTACATTATCCATATATGCTCTCAAAGGAAAAGAATACACAGGATTTAGGCTGATTTTTTTCCACTGTGTTGTCTTCAACCAGAGTTAGTTAAAGATCTCCTGGCCTGCATTCCACTAACCAATGCAGGAGACCACACATAGGAAAAGCAACATGAGAACTTCACTTCTGCAGCCTGATTAAATCATCATGAGAATATAATTTACCCTTCATGATCAAAGATTTTTACAACACGTTAACCAGCTGTCTTGCTTTCCCATGTTTTTCCCTGTTTTTTTTTTAACTTGAAATTGGTGACCTCGGTTTTAAATCCTGACTCCAATTTCCCCCATATTTCCACACATATTCATCTGGGAAACATGTCAAGATCCTGATCATGGCTTGCTTCATTGTTTTAGAATATCTGCTCTTGAAATTCAACTTCAACGACTGTCTTTCACTTCCAAAGACATGTGCTTCCAGAGGATTTCTGCTGAGAAATTTCACAGAAAGATCTTACACTGCAGGTGAATGATGCCAGCAAGTCTTCTCTGAATAGCATAGGGAACAGGACTCAGGCAAATGATAGACATGACAAGGGGAAAATGATGCTCAAGGCAAGGACATGGCGGAGATCACCTGCCAGGTCCTGGCATATTTCATATCCCACTGATAATACATCCATGGGTAGATTTGCACGCATTTCCATCCACAAACTCAGAGCAGTGAAGCCTTCAGAGAAAATGCTGTGGGATACAAGGCCCATGAATATTCATCCTATTAAAATCTTGCCATACAAGATCCTCTGTGTCACTGAGTTCTCCATGGCAATGCCCAGCATTGTGACTCAGGTCTCATACTGCAAACATGGATCCTAGAGCCTAAAGTCTACCTCACAATGCTGCTCAGCCAATCTAAACCCAGTGTGGTTTCCTGGCAACCACAAGCCTCCTGATTTCTGTGAACTGTTTCAGCCCACTCTGTAGCTCTCCACCTCATAAAACCACAGCCATTCCAATCATGCAGTATTTGATTAACTTCTCGAGGTTGGGTCAGAATTTTCTTTCCAGTTGTAGGGATCAAGCAAGTTTGACATACTTTGTGAAGTGAAGGGAAGTAATTGGAAAACCTTTTGCACTGTCTGTCGCCTAAGTGGTCCAAACTTGACTACCCCTGTCTATTAAATTTTCAAACTTATAGAGCCTAATGTTTCAGGGGAAGAAAGAAAACGCCAAAATGAGTTGCATTCTGCGAAGTTTCTGATGGCTTGGGAAACAAACCTGCAAACCATGCATGTAGTATCTCCTGGATTACTGCCACCGTGGTAGTATCAGTTAGCACTGAAAGCCAGCAACCAGAGTATATGTCCCAAAATGAAAGAGATTCTTTGCAGGGCATGAATATTTGGAATGCCTGCTTCAACTATCCAGCTTCCTTGGGGTTCACATGCCTGGGATCCCAATTTCACCAAAGTCTGCAGCTATTCCAGCATTACTCTGCACACAAGACATGAAGTACTAGCTCAATACCTAAACCAACATTATGTGAGACAGCTTATCAGCAGCAGGTTTTCCCAGATGTCAAATGTAACAGGGTGCAAGGCAAACATTTAAAAACGGGATCCAAATGCCACTTTCCATTAATATCCCAGGTATTTTCTCATGGTATGAAATATTTAGTCTCCACAAATCATGAAGTGAACGCAGTGACCTATGCCTAGGGTGTCTTGTTTTCTTTTGTTCTCTTTTTTGAAACAGCATCTCATTAAGTTGTTGAAATTTGCCTTGAGATAACTTCATAGCCCAAGATGGAGTGGAACTCCCAAGGATCCTTCCACCTCACCCTCCTCATTGCTGGGATTATTGGCGTGAGCCACCATGCAAAGCATGTGCACAGAGATTCTTACATAATTTGTGAAATCCCACTGCTGGTGTATGGGTAGCCTCTGTGCCTCAGGCTTTAGGAATATGCCTCTCTTTGTTTGGGCTCCCCTTGCTCAGGTCTCCATTTCTCTTGTAATAAACTACAAGGCCCCAGGTAAGGGTGTGGCTGCGCTTCCTCGGATGTGTCACTGGATGATTACAGTCCAGGTGAACAGGGTTTAAGGACATTGGATCTTGTGCATTTGATGAGGTAATTAGTAAAGCATCATGAGTTAATGTGGACATGCCAGGGAGCTGAAGGGACATGGTAGAGACAAAACTTCAAGCCATGGGCTGAAGGCTGAGCCTTCTGTACCTCTACCTTCTTAAATGGTTTTCACATGTGCCTGTGGGGCAACTGTTTGCTCTGAAATGCTTTTATTGTGTTTTATTTTATTTTATTTTATTTTATTTTTTCTTTATTTTTTCACATGGAAGGAACAATACCATGGTTTGAAGAAGCTGGAGTGTTTTATCTATGGGAAATTTGACAAAAGTGATATTTTAGGAGCCATGAATTCTTCAAGTGCCCTTGGCGTTTCAATAAAAGTGACATGAAGTTGAGCGTTTTCCTGTCCATATCTCTTTACAAAAGGTTTTACCTCCTTTTTCATAGGAATTACTGTTACTGTCAAAGGTCAACCTGCACATGAAATAAAGGCAATCTCTCCTTTCCTCATTCTTCTTGAAACCATATCCTGTGCCAGTTCTGTTCTCCAGAAGCACACAGAGAAGGGGACAGCAAGAGTTTCCCACTGTAGGAATTTCCAACGAAATACATGAAATAATACTGTACAACCTCATGTGAAGTGTGCTGTCCCTTCACAATGACAAGTTTGAGCAAACCTCTAGTTCTGAAAATCTTAGAAAGTCTGAAAATTAGTGAAAGAAAATGGGCCTCTCCACAGTGGGATATGGCATCCCCTGAAGCACACATTTGTGGAAAAAGTAATTACGAAGGACGAATAAACTCCCAAAATGGACTTGAAATTTTCTTTGAGGTTCAGCTTGCATGTCCAATGTTTGAGCAGAGATCCAAATAAAACACACACTATTTAGGGAACTCGATATTTGGCCAGGTGTCCAGAATAGTGGCAAACTGTTTTTGGTGTCAATTTGCTCAAATATTGCCTTCACAAGAAAGTAACTTCCAGCACAACAAGTGACTAGAAGAGGACACATTTCAAAGGAGTGATAAAAAGTAGTGTAGCCCAACACTGAATTTAGATGAAAAGTAGCAGAGTCTATTAGCCTTTAATTTTTAATAGGAGAAACCTAAATCATGTATTAGCTCTTTGATGGATTTCTGCAGAGTTTTTGGAGAGGTCTAAATCATTATGAGTGAGGGCTTGTGTGACTCACAAAGTTAAAACTTGTAAAACAAACAATTTGAAAAACCAGTCAACCAGTAAAATATAAAACATTAAATCCAGAGGGTTTCACTGGTTTTCAATCCACTTATCAAATGAACATCTATTGAACAGGCTTTCTCTGTGTTCAGCTTTACTCATACCCAGTACATGAGGAACCATCATAGCAAAATTCAAAATGTTATGTGAAGTGACCATTTAATTGTTGAAACCATGACCGAATAGACATGTTCTGTTATGAAACCTGATACATTTTCCATATATGCTCTCAAAGGAAAGGAATGCACCAGATTTAGGCTGATTTTTTTTTCACCATTTTGTCTTCCACCAGTGTTAGTTGAAGATCTCCTGTCCTGCATTCTACTGCCCAATGCAGTAGACCACACATATGACAACCAACATGAGAACTTCACTTCTCCATCCTGATTAAATCATCATGAGAATATAATTTCCCTTTCATCATCAAAGATATTTACATGAGATTAACCAGCTGTTTGGCTTTCCCATGTTTTTCCCTGGTTTTTGTACCCTGAAATTGGCGAGCTCGGTTCTGAGTCCTGATGTGCAACTTGCCCAATTTTTCCACACATGTTCAACTGGGACACATGTCAAGATCTTGTTCAGGGCTTGTTTCATTGTTTTAGAATATCTCCTCTTGAAATTCAACTTCAACCACTGTCTCTCATTTCCAAAGCCATGTGATTACAAAGGATTTCTCCTGAGAAATTTCACAGAAAGTGAAAGTGTTTTGGCCCAGATAGGACACTGTAGCCAGGAAAGCCACAACCGGAAGCAGGAAGCCCCATCTCCCCTGCCCCTAGGAAGTTACCTGTGACGCCATCTTCCCGCCTCTGGAAATTTACTTATAGCGCCAATCCTAGGACCAATGGGCTACCTGTGTATCCCTAATGCCCTCCTTAGGTTCCACCCCAAACTGAGGTCATTTACAGGCCCCCACACCATGTGTCCACCTGAGAGATCACTGGACGCCAGCGGTTGTGGTGCCGGCCATCTCTCTCCGTGTTCTCAGAATAAAGGCCGCTTTGTATTTTATATTTCTCATCTTTTGTTAATATTTTTTATCTTTTGGAAGTAACTCTAGCATTTGGTGCCGTGACTCAATCGGCAGGGGATTGACTCCTGGGACACACACTCAGTGGAGTCCCCTAGCCAATAACCAGATAACATCCTGGATTAATCCCGAGCTTTTTCCTCCCCCGAGATGTCCTTGTTGCCAGCCACCTGCACTCCACATCGGCCAGATTGATTTCAGGTGAGCACTCCCCAGGGAACTTTTGGTACTGGGCAGCCCCAGTCAACTGTTCTCCCCGTCTGCATGGGTCTGTGCATTTTAACATCCTTAGGACTGCCCAGGGCAGGGTTCTTTCTGGGCAAACCTGTGTCCACAAAATCTCTCACATTCTTTGGGAACAGATAGACCAAAGCAGAGATTTTTGGGACTGCCCACACTGAAAGAACGCCTCACTTCCCTTAAAGCCTTGTGCTTTCACGGGCAAAACTGTTACTGACCCCACGCAGGCTACACTCCTAAATCTCTCAGTGATGACTGGAATTTACGAGTTTTTGGAACCTTAGCCACCGCGTGGTACCACAAATAAGTGACGACTTGTTCTGGACCTCTGGTTTTTTTCTTGCCTGAATCAGTCATGGGGAACATATTTTCTAACTCCCAAAAGATGCCTTTACAGTGCCTAATTTCCAATTTATGTACTCTAAAAATTAAAGGTACCATAAAAACTAAACAACTAACTTTTTACTGCCAGGAAGTCTGGCCAACCTACCTGCTTATCGGCAAGCCTTGGCCCCAACAAGGAACATTTGACCCCTGCATTCTCAGGAACTTGTACGATTTTTGTCAAGCTGGCAACAAGTTATTAAAACTCCCTTATATTCAAGCCTTTCTTATTCTCAGAACACCCCATCTCTCATTAAGTCTTGTGCTCCTGCTCAGATACTTTTAGCTAAGTCTACTGTGCTGCAAAATTTTCTGTTCTGCCCTCTGTTCTTTTCCCGGCCACTGCCTGCCTACCACCAAACTTGTTCCCTGCCGTTACCTCCTGCCGGACCGCTCTCCCCTTCCCTTATGCCTGATCCTCTCAACAGCTTTAATCCCTCTCCGTCACAGATACCTCCTGCTGTGCGATAGTCTCCCTCTCCACCTTCCAGGACCCATAACTCTCCCAGCAGCTCTAATCCCTCTGTGTGGCAGTTATCTCCTGAAGTTCCATCCTCTCCCCCTCCTTCTCCTGGGACCCATAACTCTCTCAGCAGCTCTAATCCCTCTGTTAGTGCTTCCTCGCAGTCTCTGACTTCTTCTTCTCCTGAGAATTCTCTATCCCCTACACCATTCTCACCACCCGCCCACCATACTAGGTCTCGGGCACTATGTCCTTCCAGCAGGCCACGTGATTGTTCCAGCTTGCGCTGGGAACAGTCGCCATGTTGCAACCCTCTGCCACGTGGTATGGCGCTGCCATGTTCAGGAGGGACACATGGCTACAGGGTGCCACCATGTTCCCAGGAACCTTACTGTCAACAGGCGTCCCCTTGTAGCTCCACTTGTGAACTGCAACAGCCGCCCTGTTGCAAGGCACATGATGCTTCATTGTGCTGCCGACAGCAATCCTCTCACTGCAAGGCACACGGTGAGATGCCATCTGCCTGTGTTTCCCAGGGTGACCGGCAGCAGCTCTGTAGCTGCTCTACAGATGAATGCTCACATGCGCCTACCGGAGGGATGGCTGCCCAATGGCCCTCTGCTCTGGAGTCTTCTCCTCAGTCTCTGCTTCCAATTCGGGAGCAATCTGGCCCCAAGGAACTTGTTAACATCCATGTGCCTTTTTCCCTTTCTGATCTATCCCAGATTACCCTTAAATTATGTAGCCTCTCTGTTGACCCACAGAATTATATCCAGCAATTTAAATTTATTACTAATTGTTATGATTTATATTTTAAGGATGTTTATGTGATTCTAAATACCTCTAATATCTCACAAGAACGGAATCAGCTGTGGCAAGCAGCTCATAAAGAAGCTGATCACAGACATGAGGTAAACACTGCTGATAATGACTCTGGGCCTATAGCTGTGCCAGAGCAGGTCAAACATACTAACTGTAACAAACTTTTAAAACAGGTCCTGGAAGCTAATCAAAACCCAGCTGTGTTCCTAAATTGGCTTTCTAATCCTTGCGCCCCGCAAGCAGTTCCAGCTTCGCGCGCAGTGTCAGGCCGCCTCTCAGCCCCTCCCCCATGCGCTGTCCCAGCCCTTCCCTCCGCCATGCACCATCGTCACCGCTGTCACCTTACGTGTTTCTGGGGGCAGTCCCAGCCCACCCCTTTGTGCTACGTCTCAGCGTTTGCCCCACCCACTGGGTGTGCTCTGCTGGAGCACCATGAAACAGCAGCTCAGTGGCTCTGCTCAGGCATGCTTTTTTACAATTTGGCTCCACTCAAAAATGCTTTTTATTACAATTCTCAAACCATTTAATCAAAGTTACTGGCCACCTGATAATTTTACCAGCCTTGTTTATCAATCAAAGCCTTCACCAATCCCCTGTTTAACAACTAAGGTTATAAATTTCTTTTTGCTGAGAACCACTAGCTCTATTTCAAGACAAGGGTTTTCTTCAAAGTTTTATTTTATTTGTCTTGGTTCATACTACTGCAAATAACAATTTTAAAAGTAAATGTGTTCAGAATTTGACAGTATTAGATCAGTTTTGATTTATTCATAAGATTGCTAAACCTTTACTGCAAAATGTTTCCATTAAAGCCTTTTTGGCAGACTAAAGCTTTTATTGTTAATTCTACATGTCACCCTATAAAAAAGTGATATGCCATTCAGATAAAGCCTGCTTTCTGATCTAAAATGCCAATATTAAATTCCTACACACTTAATTCTACTGAAGTCCAAATCCCAAACAAAAAGGCAAAACTTGACCTTCAAACATTATAGAGATCTTAATATGGTTTTTCATATTTTTAACACTTGTGACACTTGGAGTTCTGAGACAGGTAAACATACACAAGGTGGAGCTGCCTGGCCCCACCATGGACCACGCTCAAATGCAGCAGAAGACATTGGGCAAGAAAATCTCCCTTCCTGGCATTCTTTGAGACCTCACTTCAGGGCTACTGGACTGTCCTAGCCACCAGAGAGTGGGTAAGTCATCGTAGCCCTCACAGAAAATGTCGACACTGCCAGATTCGTCACTGACAGAAAATCGCTGCTGAAGACTGAGGGGGTTCAGGGCAACAACAGCCCTCTTTAAGGTGTCCGTCTCAGATTTCAAGTCGCACTACAGTCTCAGGTAAGACATTCTCTATATTTGTGGACATAGAGGCCATATATACAGAGTTCTTCCTGAGTATTCAGGCTGCTAAATTAAGTCCTCAATCTCTATGATGGGGTATTGATAGTCAACCTATGCCATTTACAAACAGGGACTATTTTGTGCAGGTCCCAGTCTTCTCACTTGGTTTATACTTTTTCAGGATACATAAAAGCCTTTCTCATACTTGCTAAAGTTCTGTTACAGCAAATCATTCCAAGGACTACAACTAGGTTACAGTGACCCATGCCTAAATCACAGTTGCTGGACTGCCATTCTGGTTTCACATCACTCAGGCTAAGAGGTGCCCTTCCAGCCCTAAATCTGATCATTCTGAGTGGTCATCTCATCTTCTGTCGCCTACCCGTCTCCATCTCACAAAGGCCTCGCAGCCACAGTTAACAGGCGAAGTCATGTTTTGTTATCCACTTTGGTTCCTAATTTCTTACATTCTATTAATGATCATTTTTACAGCAGGACTCTTGACAGTCTTTCCTAAAGACTCCCACATCATGCGTAAGATAAACTTCATAATGTTCTATATGATAACAGTTGCAGTTCTTTCTACCCTCAGCTGTCTGGTTAGACGTGACATCCCTGAAAGCTTAAGCCCTTACCTTCCCTATACAGGTAGAGCCACCGCCTTCCCTGCTCCCCCTATTCTTTCCAGTTCAACTCCTGGACCGGAGACAAGTTTTATACACCTACCCTCTTAACTTTCATGCTTTCATATGGGGGAGTAAGCACCTTTCATAACTCCACTCCTCCTAACCCCACGTTTAATTTTCAGAATTCTGTCTCACCATGGAAATGTTTCTACCTCAACATGGTCCTGATAGAATGATATATCTAAATCAAAGGCACCTTTCCTTCGACCTCACCTGGGTCCTTAAATATAACAGTGCCATGTCTCCTCCTAACATTTTGTCTCTTTGTTTTACCAGTCTGACATACATGCATTCACCAGTGAAGTTTTCTTGGCAAAACACCTGGCAGCAGCGTCTACCTGGGCATCAACCTTCATCCCATCGACTCCCCTAGGCTCCAGTACAGCGCCCTTTGCCAGCAGGAAGCAGTTGAAGAGAGAAATCTTCACCACTTTTCATAATAATAATCATAAGATGGGATATGAAAGGGTTTTGGCCCAGATAGGACACTGTAGCCAGGAAAGCCACAACCGGAAGCAGGAAGCCCCATCTCCCCTGCCCCTAGGAAGTTACCTGTGATGCCATCTTCCCACCCCTGGAAATTTACATATGGCGCCAAACCTAGGACCAATGGGCTACCTGTGTATCCCTAATGCCCGCCTTAGGTTCCACCCCAAACCAAGGCTATTTACAGGCCCCCACGCAAAGTGTCCACCGGAGAGATCACCGGACGCCAGCAGTGGGGGTGCCAGTCATCTCTCTCCATGTTCTCAGAATAAAGGCCACTTTGTATTTTATATTTCTCATCTTTTGTTAATAGTTTTCATCTTTTGGAAATAACCCTAGCAAAAAGGTCTTATCCTGCCGGTGATTGATGCCGTCTTCAATGAATAGCTTAGGGAATAGCAAGTCTTCACTGAATACCTTAGGGAACATGACTCAGCCAAATGACAGACATGACAAGGGGAAAGCGGATGCTCAAGGCAAGGACATGGCAGTGATCATCTGCCAGGTCCTGACATATTTCATATCCCATTGATAATACATCCATGTGTAGATTTGCAAGCATTTCCATCCACAAACTCTGAGCAGTGAAGCCTTCAGAGAAAATATTGTGGGATACCAGGCCTATAAATATTCATCCTATTTATATTTGGCCCTACAAGGTCCTCTGTGCCCCTGAGTTCTCCATGGCAATGCCCAACATTGTGACTCAGGTCTCCTACCGCAAACATGGATCCTAGAGCCTAAAGTCTAGCTCACAGTGGTGCTCAGCAAATCACAGCCCAGTTTGGGTGCCTGGCAACCACAAGCCTGCTGAATTCTGTGAACTGTTTCTGCCCAACTCTGTAGCTTTCCACCTCCTACAACTACAGCCATTCCAATCATGCAGTATTTGATTAGCCTCTCTAGGTTGGGTCAGAATTTTCTTTGTAGTTGTAGTGATCAAGCAAATTTGACATACTTTGTGAAGTGGAAGGAAGTATTTGGAAAAGCTTTTGCTCTGTCTGTGGTCTAAGGGGTGCAAACTTGACTACCCCATTCTATTAAATTTTCAAACTTATAGAGCCAAATGTTTCAGAGGCGGAAAGAAAATGAAACAATGCTTAGGTTCTGCCAAGTTTCTGATGGCTTGGGAAACAAACCTCCAAACCATACATGCAGTCTCTCCTGGATTACTGCCACCATGGTAGTGTCAATTAGCACTGAAAGCCAGCAACCAGAAGATGAGTGCGTAAGTGAAGGAGAATCCTTGCAGGGCATGAATATTTGGAGTGCCTGCTTCAACTATCCAGCTTCCTTGGGGTTCACATGTCTGAGATCCTAATTTCAAGGAGGTATGCAGCTATTCCAACATAACCCTGCACACTCGACATGAGGTCCTAGCTCAATACATAAACCAACATCATTCTAGATAGCTTATCAGCAGCAGGTTTTCCCAGATTTCAAATGTAACATTGTGAAAGGGAAACACTTAGAAATGGGATCCAAATGCCCCTTTCCCTTAATATCCCAGGTATTTTCTCATGGTATGAAATATTTATTCTTCATAACTCACGATGTGAACCCAGTGACCTATGCCCAGAGTGTCTTTTTTTCTTTTGTTCTCTTTTTTGAAGCAGCATCTCAATAAGTTGTTGAAACGGACCTTGAGATAACTTTGTAGTCCAAGATGGACTGGAACTCCCAAAGATCCTTCTAGCTCAGCTCGCAGATTGTTGGGATTATAGGCATGAGCCACCATGCCAAGCATGTGCACAGGGATTCTTACATAATTTTTGAAATGCCACTACTGGTGTATTGGTAGCTTCTGTGCCTCAGGCTTTAGGAATATCCCACTCTTTATTTTGGCTCCCCTTGCTCAGGTGTCCATTTCTCTTGTGATAAGCTCCAAGGCCCCAGGTAAGGGTGTGGCTGCCCTTCTCTGGTGTGTCATGGGATGATTACAGCACAGGTGAACAGGGTTGAAGGACATTAGATCCTGTGCATTTGATGAGAAAATGAGTACAGATTCTGTGAGATCACCGTCACAAGGAAGGCCCCAAGGAGTCAGCTCTCATGAAAAATCAAGGGGTTTTATTGTTAGTGCATGTGAGAGACCCTCACAAGGCACTCTCGTGTGGAGAGGATAGTGAGAGAGTGCCTGGTAGGGAAATGCATAGTATAGAAAGCCAGAAGCTGCAAAGCTAGCATCAGTTAAAGAAGCAGATGGCATTGGTCAATAGGGGTCATGTCCATTGCTTGCTGGTTGTTGAGATATCTGCTGCAGGTGGCTTGATGTTTTTGAAAAGTCATATCCTGTCTGGCAGGGTCGATAGTTCATGGTGTTCTTATTTTTGGGGACATCGGATCACAACTTCCCTATCAAGCCAGAACATCTGGTTGTTCTGACCATGTGACTAGGCAGGAGGAGTTTCCTGAATGTTTTAAGTCTTCATCCCCCCCTTTTTTTGTGAAAGTCTCTTATCCTAGAGATTATTAGTAGGTACTGGGTCATATTGGTATCTCAAGACCATCATCTTTACCTGGGAGACCTGTGATCACACCAGATGTGTGATCTTGTTTAGAACGCAATGGCCAATGGTAAGGAGTAGGAGCAAAGCAGCAAAAGGGCCTAGGAGGGGGACAATATAAGGAGCTAGCCCTTGCCATAGAGAAGGGAAGGATGTCTCTGAAGAGTATTCTTTTTCTCTAGTTTTGATATTTTCTCTGAGTTTGGGCATGGCGTCTTTTACTGTGCCTGAATGGTCAACATAAAAACAGCTCTCTTCTTTTAGAGCGGCACATAGGCTGCCCTCCTTTAGGAGGAGTAGGTCTAGTCCCATCCTGTTTTGTAGGACCACCCCAGATAAGGAGGTTAAAGAGGTTTGCAAGGCTGTTATAGTAGCCTTTATTTGTTTTATATCTTCATTTATTGTGGCCCGCAACTGATGGAAGTGTTGTTGCCCCTTAATCAATGCAGCAGTTTCTGTTCCTACCCCTACTATAATCCCCATCCCCAAGAGTACAGCTAGGGTCACAGTCATTGGGTCTCGTTTAGTTCTGTGGCCAGGCAGTGGGTCTTTAAGGGGCCCAGGTGTATATGAGATATGGGGAAAAATCTTTACCATCACACAAAGATCATGATTTGAGTCGAAGGCGTCAGCAGCTACGCAGGGTGTGAATCCTGACTTGCATGCCCAGTATGTCTCCGGGGCTGGGATAAGATACTGGTTTGGACTAGAAGAACGTGAAGTCTTACAAACTCTCTGAATTTTAGTTGGCCAGTTTGAGGGTTTTCTGAGACATGTCCCAATTCCTGAAATCTCTAAAAGGTTAATAGGGTAGTTTTTTTTTCCCCAGGAGCATTTGCTTTGGTCTGTTGCTCTTATAAAGGACTCATTAACTGCAATTCCCTCATAGTATGGGGGCATGGAACTTAAGCATAGCCAACATGATCATGTGAGGTTAGGCTGAGTATGATTTAAGGCAATATATGCTCCTTGGATCAGCTTGAATAAGTTATCACCTAGAAGGGGCGATGGGGTTTCATAGCAACCGGGAGAGGGGAAGGGCTCCGAGGATTAAGGGGTGATTTTGGCCTTTGTTTTTGGATTTTAGATGTAACAGTGGTGCTATCTTTGAGTGCAGTTTCTACCTTGGGGAGTGTCCTGTCTCCCTGAGGGGAAGGCCTAGGTGTAGGTAGGAAGATATGTTCACCCAGGTCAGTTTCTGATGGTAGGGTACAGATGGGACCTTTAGATATGAAGAGGACACTACCTGGGTCAGTACCTGATAAATAGGCCTGGATGCCCCAAGCCTGCCTCTTGCCCCAGTGAGGGTCATTGGGGGCTAAAACTGTTATAATTAGAGTATCAAGCTTTCCTCTTTTCCAAGCCCTCTGAATGGACAGATGACGGTCTATCGATGGGGGTGTCCATCCAGAGGCCAGGGTTACACAATCCCAGTAGGGGCACCAGAACTCAGAGGGGGGTCCTATAATAGGTAGGAGTTCCCTCGAGGGGGCAGAGATATACATGGAAATCCCCCTCGCAGCTAGTGTCAGGAATTGCTGAGCACAGACTTATTTCAAAAGTGGGCTTTGCTGTTTCCCTCCATTGAGCTAATAGCTTGGTCTCGGAGTAATTTTTGTCATGGCTCTGGTAGACCCTCCATGCCAGCGACACATGTGGGTTGCCATTGCATGGGGGGCATAGCAGGATCAGAGCAATGGCAACAGAGCTGAGCAGGGCAAGAATCTGGCACATCATGAGAGGTTCTATTCAAGGAGCCTAATTTCCACTGGCACTTCCAGGCAGTTTAGTAAGAGAACAGGGTTACTATGCTAAAGAATAGGGAGAGGAGACTAATTTTTGCAAGATGGCCTAGGTCTGAGGGAAATGTGACCCACAATCCTATGGCCGGCATAATGGTAACAGA
The DNA here is from genome assembly GCF_034190915.1 of Cavia porcellus. Lineage (NCBI taxonomy): Eukaryota > Metazoa > Chordata > Mammalia > Rodentia > Caviidae > Cavia > Cavia porcellus. The sequence continues at coordinate 4,164,667 of NW_026947486.1, read as the reverse complement.
GACAATGATGACGGCAAAGCCGTCTGGGTAACAGAGTAACATGAGGGTATCTTGGCTCCTTAAACAGGTGTTGTCCTTCGAAATTGAATTTTGAGGGGGTTACCAGTTCGTTCTAAGGTCCAGTTGTTATCCTGAGGCGGGGAGGCAGGCTTCAGGTGCAACGCATGTATCCAGGGAGCGATGCTGTGGACCTTAACCATGGTGGGGGTAGTCAGTAGCACTTGATAAGGTCCTTTCCAGCGAGGCTGCAGGGTTTGAACTTGATGGTAGTGGACCAGCATGAAGTCACCCACTTGATAAGGGTGAGGGGTTGGCGAGTCGCTGGGGGTGTAGGCCGTGAACAGTTGTTTCCAAAGGATCTTTTGTATTTGCTTGAAAGCGATGAGCCTGTCAGACAGAAAGGGGGTAATACAGCAGAGCTATCCTCTGGAGAGGGCTCAGATGGGAGGAGGGGTGCTGAAAAGAATTTCAAAAGGAGTTAGGTTAGGGGGTTTGGCCGATGGAGTGTTTCGAGCATGGAAAAGGTCATAAGGCAGGAGCATTGTCCAATCTTGTAAGCCAGCCTCATGGACTAATTTAGTTAGGGTGTCTTTGATGGTTCTGTTCATTCTTTCTACCTGTCCTGAACTTTGGGGTCTATAAGCACAATGTAATTTCCAATCAATTCCCAATGCATTGGCCAACCCCTGACTCACCTTAGCCACAAACACTGGCGTGTTATCAGACTCGATTACCTTTGGCTGTCTGAAGCAGGGGAAGATTTCTTCCATCAATTTTTTTTGTGACAGCGGCAGCAGTCTCCTTCTTGGTAGGGTATGCCTCATCCAACAAGAGAAAGTATCAACAAAAGCCAGTAGATATCTATATCCATATCAGGCAGGTTTAATTTCAGTGAAATCTACTTCTCAATATTGTCCGGGCCTTGTGCCTCTTAGTCTCTTTCCCGGGGCTAGCTTGGTAAGATGGGCATTAGTCAGCTGGCATGCCTTACAGTTGGCCACAGTTTGAGTGGCAGCTGCATGGACAGAAGAGGGCATCTCTGGAAGATTCTGGTGTTGATCCAGTTGGCATAATTTTTTAATCCCTAGATGGGTGAGCTGATGTGCTCTTTGAAGGTAGAAGGTCAAATAAGAGACTTCAGGCCCTTTAGGGGACTGGGGTCCCTTGTCTATTTGAGCCTCCTCTTTAGGGGGGACAACAGTACCAAGTGCTAGCATCTGGGGGCTGTCTATGGCTGCAGACCTTGCTGCCACATCCGCCAAATAGTTTCCCTTGGTGACAAGGTCAGTCCCTTTTTGATGGCTCTTAGAATGTATTATAGCCACTTTTTGTGGTAGCATGACTGCAGCAGCAATTGTAGAATCTCCTGTTTGTGTTTTATTTCTTTTCCTGCAGAGGTTAAGAGTCTGCTCTGTCTGTATATGGCCCCATGGATGTGGGCAGTGGCAAAAGCATACCGGCTATCAGTGTAGATGTTTGCTCGCTTTCCTTTGGCGAGCTCCAGGGCATTAGTGAGGGCAATTACTTCAGCCCTTTGAGCTGAGGAGCCCTCCTTTAGTCCGGTTGCCCAGGTCACATTGGAGTGGTTGGTCACCTCGGCCCCTGCATACCACTTATCTCGCATCAGGAAGCTGCTCCCATCAGTGAAATAGGTTACATCTGCATCGGGCAATGGCTGATCCGTTAAGTCGGGCCGTATTCCTGTTTCCTCTGCCAGGATGTCCTGGCAGGTGTGTAGAACCGGCTCCGAAGTCTCTTCTGGCATCAGTGTTGCTGGGTTAAGGACCGTCGGGGATCCGAAGGTTATCCGGTCTTTGTTGAGAAGGAGGCTTTGGTAGTGGGCGATGTGCGCATTGGAAAGCCACCTGTCAGGTGGCTGGCAGATAATGCTCTCCAACGTGTGAGGGGCAATGATGGTCAGTTTTTGACCTAGAGTCAGTTTGTCTGCATCTCCAGTGAGCAAGGCTGCTGCTGCAATGGTTTTAAGGCATGGGGGCCATCCATTTGCCACTGGATCTAGCCTCTTTGAGAGGTAGGCCATGGGCCTTTTCCATGGTCCACAGGTCTGGGTTAATACCCTTCTGGCTATTCCATTTTTCTCTTCAATGAAGAGAATGAATGGCTTGCCTATATTGGGAAGCACTAAGGCTGGGGCTGACAGGAGTACTCACTTGATGGCATCAAAAGCTTGTTGGTGGCTTTCCCCCAGACAAAAGATAAGCCCCCTTTGGGTAGTGGGTATAAGGGGCTGCTAGGCATGCAAATCCTGGGATCCACAGCCAGCAAAACCCCGCAGTTCCCAAAAATTCTCGTAAAAGTCTCTGACTTTTTGGTGGGGGAATCTGGGTTACAGTCTATTTTCGTGCCTCAGTGAGCCATGTCTTACCCCCCTTTAGAGTATAGCCTAGAAAAACCACCTCCCTTCTGCAGATTTGGGCCTTTTTGGCTGATACTCTATATCCCAATATGTCCAACTCACATAAGAGAGCTTGAGTCCCCTTAACACACTTAGATTCCATGTCGGCTGCTAGCAGCAGGTCATCTACATATTGAAGAAGAGTGAGGTCTGCATGCTGAGCCCGGAAAGCCGCCAAATCCTTGTGGAGGGCCTCATCAAAGATGGTAGGGCTGTTTTTGAACCGCTGAGGGAGGAGTGTCCAAGTCATTTGCCCAGTAGCCCCCATGTCTGGGTCAGTCCATTCGAATGTGAACAGGGGCTGGCTATCCTTGTGTAGGGGCAAACAGAAGAAAGTGTCTTTTAAATCAAGGACAGTGTAAAAGGTTTTGGATGGACTCAGGCCGCTAAGCAAGTTATAAGGATTTGACAATGTGGGGTGGATGTCTTCCACCCTACTGTTAACTTCTCTCAGATCCTGTACTGGTGGATAATCATTGGTTCCTAGTTTCTTAACTGGGAGCAATGGAGTGTTTCATTCAGATCGGCAGGGAGTCAATACTTTTAGATCTAACAGTCTCTGTATATTTTTTTTATACCTTGATGGGCCTCCTTACTGATGGGGTACTGTTTGACTCGGATGGGTGGGGTGGTGCCCATTGGGAGGGTCTCGATCAGGCCATTCACATGTAGGGACAGAAACATCATGGGGGTCTAAACAAGGCAGTGGCAAAGTAGGATGGAGCAAAGCACCATGGGGTGGTGAGCATGGGGAGGTCTTGACAGATGCAGTGGCAATGTAGGATAGGTATCTTTACAGGGTGGTGCCCATTGGGCGGGTCTCTAGCAGGTCATTCACATGCAGGAGTGACAGAAACATTACAGGTTAGAATTAATCAGGAGGGACTGAATTAGGCAGTGGCAATGTAGGATGGAGAAAAGCACCACGGGGTGGTGAGCATGGGGAGGTCCTGAAACATGCAGTGGCAATGTGGGATAGGATTCTAAAAAACATCATGCAGTGGTGCATATGGGGAGGGTCTCTAGCAGGGAATTCACATGTAGGAGTGAGAGAAACATCACGGGGTGGTGTGAATCGGGAGGGTCCGAATTAGGCAGTGGCAACCTAGGATGGAGAAAAGCACCACGGGATGGTGAGCATGGGGAGGTCCTGAAACATGCAGTGGAGATGTAGCATAGGTTTCTAAAAATCATCAGGGGGTGGTGCGCATTGGGAGGGTCTGTAGCAGGCCATTCACATGTAACAGTGAGAGAAACATCACGGGGTGGTGTGAATCGGGAGGGTCTGAATTAGTCAGTGACAATGTAGGATGGAGCAAAGCACAAGAGGCTGGTGAGGATGGGGAGGTCCCAAAAGATGCAGTGGCAATGTAGGATAGGTTTCTAAAAACATCACAGGATGGTGCACATTGGGTGGGTCTCTAGCAGGCCATTCACATGTAGGAGTGACAGAAACATTACAGGTTAGAGTGAATCAGGAGGGTCTGAATTAGGCAGTGGCAATGTAGGATGGAGAAAAGCACCACGGGGTGGTGAGCATGGGGAGGTCCTGAAACATGCAGTGGCAATGTGGGATAGGATTCTAAAAAACATCATGAAGTGGTGCATATTGGGAGGGTCTCTAGCAGGGCATTCACATGTAGGAGTGAGAGAAACATCACGGGGTGGTGTGAATCGGGAGGGTCCGAATTAGGCAGTGGCAACCTAGGATGGAGAAAAGCACCACGGGGTGGTGAGCATGAGGAGGTCCCGAAACACGCAGTGGCGATGTAGGATAGGTTTCTAATAAACATCAGGGGGTGGTGCCCATTTGGAGGGTCTGTAGCAGGCCATTCACATGTAACAATGAGAGAAACATCACGGGGTGGTGTGAATCGGGAGGGTCTGAATTAGTCAGTGACAATGTAGGATGGAGCAAAGCACAAGAGGCTGGTGAGCATGGGGAGGTCCCAAAAGATGCAGTGGCAATGTAGGATAGGTTTCTAAAAAACATCACAGGATGGTGCGCATTGGGTGGGTCTCTAGCAGGCCATTCACATGTTGGAGAGAGGGAAACATCACAGGGTGGTGTGAATCAGGAGGGTCTGCATTAGGCAGTGCCAATATAGGATGGAGAAAATCACCACAGGGTGGTGAGCATGGGGAGGTCTGGAAACATGCAGTGGCAATGTAGGATAGGTTGCTAAAAAACATCACGGGGTGGTGCTCATTGGGAGGGTCTCTAGCAGGCCATTAACATGTAGGATAGAGAGAAACATCAAGGGGTGGTGTGAATTGGGAAGGTCTGAATTAGGCAGTGTCAATGTAGGATGGAGAAAAGCATCATGGGGTGGTGAGCATGGGGAGGTCCTGAAACATGCAGTGGAAGTGTAGGATGGGTTTCTAAAAAGCATCATGGGGTGGTGCGCATTCGGATGGTCTGTAACAGGCCTTTCACATGTAGCACTGAGAGAAAAATAATGGGCTAGTGTGAATCAGGAGGGTCTGAATTAGGATAGTGTGTGAGTGGCAATGTAGGATGGAGAAGAACACCACGGTGTGGTGAGCATGGGGAGGCCCCGAAACATGCGGTGCCAATGTAGGATAGGTTTCCAAAAACATCACGGGGTGGTGCGCATTGGGAGGGTCTCTAACAGGCCATTCACATGTCAGAATGATAGAAACATCATTGTGTTGTGTGAATCAGGAATGTCTAAATTAGCATAGGCAGTGAGTGGTAAAGTAGGATGAAGAAAACCACCATCGGGTTGTGAGCATGGGGAGGTCCCGAAACATGCAGTGGCAATGTAGGATAGGTTTCTAAAAAACATCACCGGGTGGTGCGTATTGGGAGGGTCTCTAACAAGCCATTCACAGGTAGGAGTGAGAGAAACATTACGGAGTGGTGTGAATCGGAAGGGTCTGAATTAGGATAGGCATCGAGTGGCAATGTAGGATGGAGAAAAGCACCACGGGGTGGTGAGCATGGGAACGTCCCGAACCATGCAGTGGCAATGTACATAGGGTTCTAAAACAGATCACGGGGTGGTGCGCATTGGGAGGGTCTCTTACAGGCCTTTCACATGTAGCACTGAGAAAAACATCATGGGCTAGTGTGAATCGGGTGGGTCTGAATTAGGATAGGCCGTGAGCGGCAATGAAGGATGGAGAAAGGCACCACGGGGTGGTGAGCATGGGGAGGCCCCAAAACATGAAGTGGCGATGTAGGATAGGTTTCTAAAAAACATCACGGGGCAGTGCGCATTGGGAGTGTCTCTAACAGGCCATTCATATGTAGCACTGAGAAAGACATCACGGGCTAGTGTGAATCGGGTGGGTCTCAATTAGGATAGGCAGTGAGCGGCAATGTAGGATGGAGAAAGGCACCACGGGGTGGTGAGCAGGGCGAGGCCCCAAAACATGCAGTGGCAATGTAGGATAGGTTTCTAAAAAACATCACGAGGTGGTGTGATTCGGGAAGGTCTGAATTATGATCGCCAGTGAGAGGCAATATAGGATGGAGAAAAACACCACGGGAGGGTGAACATGGGGAAGTCCCGAAACATGCAGTGGCAATCTGGGTAAGGTTTCTAAAAAACATCACGGGGTGGTGCGCATTGGGAGGGTCTCTAACAGGCCATTCACATGTAGGAGTTAGAGAAACATCTCAGCTGGTGTGAATCGGGACGGTCTGAATTAGGCAGTAGCAATGTAAGTTGGAGAAAAGCACCATGGGGTTTTGACTATGGGGATATCCCGAAACATGCAGTGACAATGTAGGAAAGGTTTCTAAAAATCATCATGGGGTGGTGCACATTGGGAAGGTCTTTAACAGACCATTCACATGTTGGAGTGAGAAAACTTCACGGGGTGGTGTGAATCGGGAGGGTCTGAATTAGGATAGGCAGTGAGGGGCAATGTAGGATGGAGAAAAGCAGCATGGGGTTGTTAGCATGGGAAGTTCCCGAAACATGCAGTGGCAATGTAGGATAGGTTTCTAAAAGACATCAAGTGGTGGTGGGCATTGAAAAGTTCTCTAACATGCCATTCCCATGTAGGAGTGAGAAAAACAACACGGGGTGGTGTGAATCAGGAGGGTCTGAATTAGGGAGTGGCAATATAGGATGCAGAAAAGCACCACGGGGTGGTGAGCATGGGGAGGTCCTGAAACATGCAGTGGAAATGTAGGATGTTTCAAAAAAAAATCACAGCGTGGTGCACATTGGGAGGGGCTCTAGCAGGTCATTCACCTGTAGCAGTGAGAGAAACATCACAGGGTGGTGTGAATCGGGAGGGTCTGAATTAGGCAGTGGCAATGTAGGATGGAGAGAGGAATCACGGGGTGGTGCGCATTGGGAGGGTCTCTAGCAGGCCATTAACATGTACAAGTGAGAGAAACATCACAGGTTGGTGTGAATTGGGAGGGTCTGAATTTGGCAGTGGCAGTGTAGGATGTAGCAAAGCACCACGGGGTAGTGAACATAGGGAGGTCCCGAAACATGCAGTGGCAATGTAGGATAGGTTTCTAAAAAACATCACGGAGTGGTGTGCATTGGGAGGGTCTCCAGCAGGCCATGCACATGTAGGTGTGAGAGAAACATCACGGGGTGGTGTGAATCGGGAGGGTCTTAATTAGGCAGTGGCAATGTAGGATGGAGAAAAGCACCATGGGATGGTGAGCATGGGGAGGTCCCGAAACCTGCAGTGGCAATGTAGGATAGGTTTCTAAAAAACATCCAGGGGTGGTGCACATTGGGAGGGTCTCTAGCAGGCCATTCACATGTAGGAGTGAGAGAAACATAACAGGGTGTGTGCATCAGGAGGGTCTGAATTAGGCAGTGGCAATGTAGGATGGAGAAAAGCATCCCGGGTTGCTGAGCATGGTGAGGTCCCAAAACATGCAGTGGCAATGCAGTATAGGTTTCTACAAAACATCACAGGGTGGTGTGCATTGGGAGGGTCTCTAACAGACCACTCGCATGTAGGAGTGAGAGAAACATCATGGGTTAGTGCGAATCGGGGCATCTGAATTAGGCAGTGGCAATGTAGGATGGAGCAAAGCACCACGGGTTGGTGAGCATGAGGAGGTTCCAAAACATGCAGTGGCAATGAAGAATAGGTTTCTCAAAAACATCAAGGTGTGGTGTGCCCTGGGAGGGTCTCTAACAGGCCTTTCACATGTAACACTGAGAGAAACATCACGGGCTACTATGAATCAGGGGGGTGTCTGAATTAGGATAGGCAGTGAGTGGCAAAGTAGAATGGTGAAAAGCACCACGGGGTGGTCAGCATGGGGAGGCCCCGAACCATGCAGTGGCAATATAGGATAGGGTTCTAAAAAGCATCACAGAGAGGTGAGCCTTGGGAGGTTGTCTAACAGGCCATTCACATGTGGGAATGAGAGAAACATCACGGGGTGGTGAGCATTGGGAGGGCCTCTAGCAGGCCATTCCCATGTAGCTGCGAGAGAAACATCATAGGTTTGGGTGAATCAGGAGGGTCTGAATTAGGCAGTGGCAATGTAGGATGGAGAAAAGCATCACGGGGTCGTGAGCATGGGGAGGCCCCAAACAATGCAGTGGCAATGTACATAGGGTTCTAAAAAACATCATGGGGTGGTGCGCATTGAGAGGGTCTCTAACAGGCCTTTCACATGTAACACTGAGAGTAACATCACGGGCTACTGTGAATCGGGCGGGGGGAGGGGTCTGAATTAGGACAGGCAGTGAGTGGCAACTTAGAATGGAGAAAAGCACCACTGGGTGGTGAGCATGGGGAGGCCCCGAACCATGCAGTGGCAATATAGGATAGGGTTCTAAAAAACATCACGGGTTGGTGTGCAATGGGAGGGACTCTAACAGGCCTTTCACATGTAGCACTGAGAGAAACATCACGGGATAGTGTGAATCGGGAGGGTCTGAATTAGGATAGGCCATGAGTGGCAATGAAGGTTGGAGAAAAGAACCACGGGGTGGTGAGCATGGGGTGGTACCGAAACATGCAGTGGCAATGTAGGATAGGTTTCTAAAAAGCAACATGGAGTGGTGTGCATTGGGATGTTTTCTAACAGGCCATTCACATGTCGGAATGAGAGAAACATCACGGGGTGGTGGGCATTGGGAGGGCCTCTAGTAGGCCATTCACATGTAGCAGTGAGAGAAGCATCAGGGTTTCTGTGAATCAGGAGGGTCTGAATTAGGCAGTGGCCATGTAGGATGGAGAAAAGCACCACGTGGTGGTGAGAATGGGGAGGTCCGAAACATGCAGTGGCAATGTAGGATAGGTTTCTAAAAACATCACGGGATTGTGCACATTGGGAGGGTCTCTAATAGGCCATTCACATGTAGGAGTGAGAGAACCATTACCTGGTAGTGTGAATCGGGATGGTCTGAATTAGGATAGGCAGTGAGCGGCAAGGTAGGATGGAGAAAAGCACCACGGGGTGGTGAGCATGGGGAGGACCGGAACCATGCCATGGCAATGTAGGATAGGGTTCTAAAAAACATGACGGGGTGGTGCACATTGGGAGGGACACTAAAAGGCCTTTCACATGGCAAATGATGAAACATCACGGGCTAGTGTGATTCAGGAGGGTCTCAATTAGGATATTCACTGAGTAGCAATGTATGATGGAGAAAAGCACCATGGGTGGTGAGCATGAGGAGGTCCCGAAAGATGCAGTGGCAATGAAGGATAGGTTTCTAAAAAACATCACGGGGTGGTGCGCATTGCGATGGCCTCTAACAGCCCTTTCACAAGTAGCACCAAGAGAAAAATAACGGGCTATTGTGAATTGGGAGGGTCTGAATTAGGATAGGCTGTGAGTGGCAATGTAGGATGGAGAAGAGCACCACGGGGTGGTGCGCATTGGGAGGGTCTCTAACAGGCCATTCACATGTAGGAGTGATAGAAACATCTTGCAGTTGTGTGAATCAGGAATGTCTGAATTAGGATAGGCAGTTAGTGGCAAAGAAGGATTAAGAAAAGCACCATCGGATTGTGAGCATGAGGGTGGCCGAAACATGCAGTGGCAATGTAGGATAGGTTTCTTAAAAACATCACAGGGTGGTGGGCATTGGGAGGGTCTCTAACAAGCCATTCACAGGTAGGAGTGAGAGAAACATCATGGGGTGGTGTGAATCGGGAGGGTCTGAATTAGGATAGGCACTAAGTGGCAATGTAGCATGGAGAAGAGCAACATGGGGTGGTTAGCATGGGGAGGTCCCGAAACATGCAGGGGCAATGTAGGATAGCTTTCTGAAAAACATCATGGGGTGGTGCGCATTGGGAGGGTCTCTAACAGGCCATTCACATGTAGGACTGAGAGAACCATCACAGGGTGGAGTGAATCGGAATGGTCTGAATTAGGATAGGCAGTGAGTGGCAATGTAGGATGGAGAAAAGCACCACGGGATGGTGACCATGGGCAGGGCCCGAAACATGCAGTGGCAATGTTGGATAGGTTTGTAAAAAACATCACGGGTTGGTGCACATTGGGAAGGTCTCTAACAGGCCCTTCACATGTAGCACTGAGAGAAACATCACGGGCTAGTGTGAATCAGGAGGGTCTGAATTAGGATAGGCAGTGAGTGGCAATGTAGCATGAAGAAAAGCACCATCGGTTGGTGAGCATTGGGACATCCTGAAACATGCAGTGGCAATGAAGGATAGGTTTCTAAAAAACATCACCAGGTTGTGTGCATTGGGAGGGTGTCTAACAAGCCATTCACATGTAGGAGTTAGAGAAACATAAAGGGGTGGTGTGAATCGGGATGGTCTGAATTAGGCAGTAGCAATGTAGGTTGGAGAAAAGCACCACGGGGTTTTGACTATGGCGATATCCCGAAACTTGCACTGGCAATGTAGGATGGGTTTCTAAAAAACCTCACGGGGTGGTGCACATTGGGAGCATTTGTAACAGTCTATTCACATGTCGGAGTGAGTGAAACATCACGGAGTGGTGTGAATCGGGAGGGTCTGATTTAGGATAGGCAGTGAGTGGCAATGTAGGATGGAGAAAAGCACCACGGGGTGGTTAGCATGGGGAGGTCCTGAAACATGCAGTGGCAATGTAGGATAGGTTTCTAAGAAACATCATGTGGTGGTTCGCATTGGGTGTGTCTCTAACAGGCCGTTCACATGTAGGAGTGAGAGAACCATCACGGGTTGGTGTGAATCGGGAGGGTCTGAATTAGGATAGGCAGGGAGTGGCAATGTAGGACGCAGGAAAGCAGCATGGGGTTGTGAGCATGGGGAGGTCCCAAAACATGCAGTGGCAATGTAGAATAGGTTTCTAAAAAACATCACAGGGTGGTGTGCTTTGGGAGGTTCTCTAACAGGCCATTCACATTTTGGAGTGAGAGAAACATCATGGGGTGTTGTGAATCTGGAGGATCATAATTAGGATGTGCAGTGAGTGGCAATGTCAGATGGAGAAAAGAACGACGGGATTTTGAGCATGGGGGGGGCAAAACATGCAGTGGCAATGTAGGATTGGTTTCTAAAAAATATCTTGGGGTGGTGCCCATTTCGAGGGTTTCTCACAGGCCATTCATATGTAGGAGTGAGAGAAACATCACGGGGTTGTGTGAACCGGGATGACCTGAATTAGGCAGCAGCAATGTAGGATGGAGAAAAGCACCACGGGTTCGTGAGCATGGGGAGGCCCCAAACCATGCAGTGGCAATGTACATAGGGTTCTAAAAAACATCATGGGGTGGTGCGCATTGAGAGGATCTCTAACAGGCCTTTCACATGTAACACTGGGAGAAACATCACGGGCTACTGTGAATTGGGGGGGTCTGAATTAGGAGAGGCCATGAGTGGCAATGAAGGTTGGAGAAAAGCACCACGGGGTGGTGAGCATGGGGTGGTACCAAAACATGCAGTGGCAATGTAGGATAGGTTTCTAAAAAGCAACACGGGGTGGTGTTCATTGGGAGGTTCTCTAACAGGCCATTCACATGTCGGAATGAGAGAAACATCATGGGGTGGTGGGCATTGGGAGGGCCTCTAGCAGGCCATTCACATGTAGCAGTGAGAGAAACATCAGAGGTTCTGTGAATCATGAGGGTCTTAATTAGGAAGTGGCAATGTAGGATGGAGAAAAGCACCACGTGGTGGTGAGAATGGGGAGGTCCAAAACATGCAGTGGCAATGTAGGATAGGTTTCTAAAAAACATCATGGTATTGTGCACATTGGGAGGGTCTCTAACAGGCCATTCAGATGTAGGAGTGAGAGAACCATTACCTGGTAGTGTGAATCGGGATGGTGTGAATTAGGATAGGCTGTGAGTGGCAATGTAGGATGGAGAAGAACACCACAGGGTGGTGCACATTGGGAGGGTCTCTAACAGGCCATTCACATGTAGGAGTGATAGAAACATCTTGTGGTTGTGTGAATCAGGAATGTCTGAATTAGTATAGGCAGTTAGTGGCAAAGTAGGATTAAGAAAAGCACCATCGGATTGTGAGCATGAGGGTGGCTGAAACATGCTGTGACAATGTAGGATAGGATTCTTAAAAACATCTCGGGGTGGTGCGCATTGGGAGGGTCTCTAACAAGACATTTACAGGTAGGAGTGAGAGAAACATCACGCGGTGTTGTGAATCCGGAGGGTCTGAATTAGGATAGGCAGTTAGTGGCAATGTAGAATGGAGAAAAGCACCATGGGTTTTGAGCATGGGGAGGTACCCTAACATGCAGTGGCAATGTAGGATAGGTTTCTGAAAAACACCACGGGGTGGTGCGCATTGAGATGGTCTCTAACAGGCCATTTACATGTAGGAGTAAGAGAAACATCATGGGGTGGTGTGAATCGGGAGGGTCTGAATTAGGATAGGCAGTAAGTGGCAATGTAGCATGGAGAAAAGCAGCATGGGGTGGTTAGCATGGGGAGGTCCCAAAACATGCAGTGGCAATGTAGGATAGCTTTCTGAAAAACATCATGGGGTGGTGCGCATTGGGAGGGTCTCTAACAGGCCATTCACATGTAGGGCTGAGAGGGCCATCACAGGGTGGTGTCAATCAGGACAGTCTGAATTAGGATAGGCAGTGAGTGGCAATGTAGGATGGAGAAAAGCACCATGGGATGGTGACCATGGGCAGGGCCCGAAACATGCAGTGGCAATGTTGTATAGGTTTCTAAAAAACATCACAGGTTGGTGCGCATTGAGAAGGTCTCTAACAGGCCCTTTACATGTAGCACTGAGAGAAACATCATGGGCTAGTGTGAATCAGGAGGGTCTGAATTAGGATAGGCAGTGAGTTGCAATGTAGGATGGAGAAAAGCACCACGGTGTCGTGAGCATGGGGAGGCCCTGAACCATGCAGTGGCAATGTACATAGGTTTCTAAAAAACATCACGGGTTGGTGCACATTGGGAGGGACTCTAACAGGCCTTTCACATGTAGCACTGAGAGAAACATCACAGGATAGTGTGAATCTGGAGGGTCTGAATTAGGATAGGCAGTGAGTGGCAATGAAGGATGGAGAAACACACCACGGGGTGGTGAGCATGGGGTGGTACTGAAACATGCAGTGGCAATGTAGGATAGGTTTCTAAAAAGCATCAAGGGGTCCTGCGCATTGGGAGGTCCTCTAACAGGCCATTCACATGTAGGAGTGAGAGAAACATCACGGGGTGGTGTGAATCGGGATGTTCTGAATTAGGCAGTATCAATGTAGGTTGGAGAAAAGCACCATGGGGTTTTGACTATGGGGATATCCCGAAACATGCAGTGGCAATGTAGGATGTGTTTCTAAAAAACCTCACGGGGTGGTGCATATTGGGAGCGTCTGTAACAGACTATTCAAATGTCGGAGTCAGTGAAACATCACGGGGTGGTGTGAATCGGGAGGGTCTGATTTAGGATAGGCAGTGAGTGGCAATGTAGGATGAAGAAAAGCAGCATGGGGTGGTTAGCATGGGGAGGTCCCGAAACATGCAGTGATAGGTAGGATAGGTTTCTAAAAACATCATGTGGTGGTGCGCATTGGGTGGGTCTCTAACTTGCCATTCACATGTAGCACTGAGAGAATCATCACGGGCTAGTGTGAATCGGGAGGTTCTAAATTAGGATAGGCAGTGAGTGGCAATGAAGGTTGGAGAAAAGCACCACGGGGTGGTGAGCATGGGGTGGTACCAAAACATGAAGTGGCAATGTAGGATAGGCTTCTAAAAAGCATCACAGGTTGGTGCGCATTGGGAGGTTCTCTAACAGGCCATTCACATGTGGGCATGAGAGAAACATCACGGGGTGGTGAGAATTGGGAGGGCCTCTAGCAGGCCATTCCCATGTAGCTGTGAGAGAAACATCATAGGTTTGTGTGAATTGGGAAGGTCTGAATTAGGCAGTGGCAACGTAGGATGGAGAAAAGCACCACGGGCTGGTGAGCATGGGGAGGTCCCGAAACATGCAATGCCAATGTAGGACAGGTTTGTAAAAAACATCAGAGGGTGGTGCGCATTGGGAGGGTCTCTAACAGACCATTCACATGTATGAGTGAGAGAAACATCACGGGGTGGTGTGAATCGGGAGGGTATTAATTGGGCAGTGGCAGTGTAGGATGGAGAAAAGCATCACGGGATGTTGTGGGAGGGGAGGTCCCAAAACATGCAGTGGCAATGTAGGATAGGTTTCTAAAAAACATCACAGGGTGGTGCGAATTGGAAGGGTGTCTAACAGGCCATTCACAAGTAGGACTGAGAGAAACATCACGGGGTGGTATGAATTGGGAGTGTCTGAATTAGGATAGTTAATGAGTGGCACTGTAGGATATAGAAAAGCACCACGGGGTGATGAGCAAGGGGAGGTTCCCAAACAGGCAGTGGCAATGTAGGAGAGGTTTCTAAAAGACATCACGGGGTGGTGGGCATTGGAATGGTCTCTAACAGGCCACTCACATGTAGGATTGAGAGAAACATCAAGGGGTGGTGTGAATCTGGAGGGTATTAATTAGGATGGGCAGTGAGTGGCAATGTCGGATGGAGAAAAGAACGACGGGATTTTGAGAATGGGGGGGGCCCGAAACATGCAGTGGCAATGTAGGATTGGTTTCTAAAAAATATCTTGGGGTGGTGCGCATTTCGAGGGTTTCTAACAGGCCATTCACATGTCAGAGTGAGAGAAACATCTCAGGGTGGTGTGAATCGGGAGGGTCTGATTTAGGATAGGCAGTGAGTGGCAATGTAGGATGGAGAAAAGCACCACGGGATTGTGAGCATGGGGAGGCCCCGAAACATGCAGTGGCAATATTGGATAGGTTTCTAAAAATCATTATGGGGTGTTTCCCATTGAGATGGTCTCTAACAGGCCATTCACATGTAGCACACAGAGAAGCATCATGGGCTAGTGTGAATCGGCAGGGTCTGAATTAGGATAGGCAGTGAGTGGCAATGTGGCATGAAGAAAAGCACCACTGATGGTGAGCATGGGGAGGTCCCGAAAGATGCAGTGGCAATGTAGGATAGGTTTCTAAAAAACATCACGGGGTTGTGCGCATTGGGATGGTCTCTAACAGCCCTTTCACAAGTAGCACCGAGAGAAAAATCACGGGCTAGTGTGAATCGGGAGGGTCTGAATTATGATAGGCTGTGAGTGGCAATGTAGGATGGAGAAGAGCACCACGGGGTGGTGCGCATTGGGAGGGTCTCTAACAGGCCATTCACATGTAGGAGTGAGAGAAACATCACGAGGTGGTGTGAATCGGGAGGGTCACATGCAGAAGGG
Organism: Cavia porcellus; assembly: GCF_034190915.1. NCBI lineage: Eukaryota > Metazoa > Chordata > Mammalia > Rodentia > Caviidae > Cavia > Cavia porcellus. The sequence continues at coordinate 4,149,540 of NW_026947486.1, read as the reverse complement.
TACAGCAAGAGGTTCCCACTGTTGGAATTTCCAAGGAGACACATGAAGTAATTCTGTACAACTTCAAGTGAAGTGTGCTGTCCCTTCACAATGGCAAGTCTGAGCAAACCTCTAGTTACTGAAAATCTTAGAAAGTCTGAAAGTGAGTGAATGAAAACGGGCCTTTCCACAGTTGCATTGGGCATCCCCTGAAGGACAGATTTGTGGAAAAAGTCATTCTGAGGGATGAATGAACTCCAAAAACGGAATGGAAATTTTCTTTGTTCAGCCCTAGAATGCTAATGGCTGCAGCCCTGAGGTTCGTCTTGGATGATCAACATGTGAGCAGAGATCAAAATAAAAATCACACTATTTAGGGAACTCGATATTTGACCAGGTGTCTAGAATAGTGGCAAAATGTACTTGGTGTTAATTTGCTCAAATCTTGCCTTGAAAAAAAGTAAATTCCAGCAGGACCAGTGACTAGAGGAGGACATATTTCAAGGGAGTAGTAAAAAGTCATCTTGGAAATAGTTGCTCAAATCACAGTATCAAAGAATACAAAGTAGACATTCAAACAGAGAGACTGCAAACAGCTGTGTTCAATGATCCAAAAACATTAATATAGTCAGCTATTTAACAGCCCTATACACACTTGCTGTTATATCCGTTAGAGCTCTTTTTTTCCCTTCCTCTCTTTTTTACAACAAAATTTACACATTTTGGATTTTATTATTCCTTAGTTCTTATTACTTTTTTGGGGGGGGAGAAAATAAAGTCAAATATGGCAAAACAAAGCTGTCAGTCAAAACCAAGGATAGATAATAATCTATTAACAGGTGATTTCTTACTGTTATGTTTTTTTTTTGTAGTTCTGTATTATGTGTAACCTTACACTGCTTTGTTTTGTTTTGTGTTTTTCTCTTTTTCCTCTTAAATAAAAAAAAAGAAAAAAAAAGTCATTTAGCCCAACACTGAATTTAGATAAAAAGAAGCAGAGACTGTTCGCCTTTGAAGTTTTAGTAGGAGAAACCTATAACATGTAACTATCCAGCTTCCATGGGGTTCACATGTCTGAGATCCGTATTTCTAAGAGGTCTGCAACTATTCCAGCATAAACTTGCACACTAGACAGGAGGTACTCACTGAATATATAAACAAACATCATGCTAGATAGCTTAGCAGAGTCTGTTATTCTTTCAAGTTTTAATAGGATAAATCTATAACATGTAATAGTTGTTACATGAATACCTTCAGAGTTTTTGGAGAGTTCTAAATCACTATGAGTGAGGGCTTCTCTGACACACAAAGTTAAAAATAGTAAAACAAGCAATTTGAAAAACCAATCAAGCAATAAAATACAAAACATTAAGTCCAAAAGCTTTCACTGGTTTTCAAACTACTTACAGAATGGACCTCTATTGAACAGGCTTACTCTGCATTCTGCTTTACTCAGGCCCTGTACATGAGCAACTGTGAAAGCAAAATTCAAAATATTATGTTAAGTGACCATATAAGTGTTGAAACCATGACTCAATAGATATGTTCTCTTTGGAAACTTTGTACATTATCCATATATGCTCTCAAAGGAAAAGAATACACAGGATTTAGGCTGATCTTTTTTTCACTATTTTGTCTTCCACCAGAGTTATTTGAAGATCTCCTGTTCTGCATCCACTGCCCAATGCAGGAGAACACACATATGACAACCAACATTAGGACTTCACATCTACAGCCTGATTAAATCATCATGAGAACATAATTTTCCTTTCATCATCAAAGATTTTTACATGAGATTAACCAGCTCTTTTGATTTCCCATGTTTTTCCATGGTTTTTCTACCTTGAAATTGGTGAGCTCTGTTCTCAGTCCTGATCTCCAACTTCCCCCATATTTCCAAACATATTCATCTGGGAAACAGGTCAAGGTCTTGTTCGGGGCTTCTTTCATTGTTTTCAAATATCTGCTCTTGAAATTCAACTTCCACCACTGTCTCACATATCCAAAGCTCTGTGCTTGCAGAGGATTTCTGCTGAGAAATTTCACAGAAAGCTCTTATACTGCAGGGGAATGATGCCAGCAAGTCTTGACTGAATAGCTTAGGGAACAGGACTCAGGCAAATGACAGACATGACAAGGGAAAAGCATATGCTCAAGGAAAGGACATGGCAGCGATCATCTGCCAGGCCCTGGCATATTTCATATCCCATTGAAAGTACATCCATGTGTAGATTTGCAGGCGTTTCCATCCACAAACTATGAGCATTGAAGCCTTCAGAGAAAATACTGTGGGATACCAGGCCTATGAATATTCATCCTACTTAAATCTTTCCCTACAAGTTCCTCTGTGCCACTGAAGTCTCCATGGCAAGGCCTAGCATTGTGACTCAGGTCTCCCACTGCAAACATGGATCCTAGAGCCTAAAGTCCAGCTCACAGTGCTGCTCAGCCAATCACAGCCCAGTGTGGCTTCCAGGCAACCACAAGCCTGCATATTTCTGTGAACTGTTTGAGCCCAATTGTGCCGCTTTCCATCTCATACAACCACAGCCATTCCAATCATGCAGTATGTGATTAACCTCTCTATGTTGTGTCAGAATTTTCTTTGTAGTTGTAGTGATCAAGCAAATTTGCCATATTTGAGAAGTGGAGGGAAGTAATTGGATAACCTTTTGCTCTGTCTGTGGTCTATGGGATCCAAACTTGAGTAGCCCAGTCTCTTAAATTTTCAAACTTGGAGAGCCAAATGTTTCATGAGAGGAAGGGAAATGCCACAATGAGTTGGGTTCTGAAGAGTTTCTGACGGTTTGGGAAAAAAACCTGCAAACCATAATTGCAGTCACTCTCGATAACTGCCACCATGGTAGTATCAGTTAGCACTGAAAGCCTGCTACCAGAAGATGAGTCCCAAATTGACAGTGAATCCTTGCAGTGCATGAATATTTGGAGTGCCTGCTTCAACTATCCAGCTACCTTGGGGTTGACATGTCTGAGATCCCTATTTCAAGGAGGTCTGCCACTATTCCAGCATAACTCTGCACACTAGACATGAGGTACTAGCTCAATACATAAACCAACATCATGCTAGATAGCTTACCAACAGCAGGTTTTCCAAAATTTCAAATGTAACATGGTGAAAGGGAAACCCTTAGAAACAGGATCCAAATGCCCCTTCCCCTTAGTATCCCAGGAATTTTCTCATAGTATGGAATATTTAGTCTCCACAAGTCATGAAGTGAACCCAGTGACCTATGCCCATAATGTCTTGTTTTCTTTTGTTCTCTGTTTTGAAACAGAATCTTATGAAGTTGGTGAAAGAGGCCTTGAGATAACTTTGTAGCCCAAGGTGGACTGGAACTCCCAAGTATCCTTCCAACTCAGCCTCCACATTGATAGGATTATAGGGATGAGCCAGCATGCCACTCATGTGCACAGAGATTCTTACATAATTTGTGAAATCCCACTACTGGTCTATAGGTAGCTTCTGTGCCTCAGGCTTTAGGCATATGCCTCTCTTTGTTTTGGCTCCCCTTGCTCAGGTGTCCATTTCTCTTGTGATAAGCTCCAAGGCCCCAGGTAAGGGTGTGGCTGCCATTCCTCTGCTGTGTCCATGGATGATTATAGCCCAGGGTTCAAGGATATCGGATCTTGTGCATTTGAAGAGGAAATGAGTAAAGATTCATGAGTTAATGGGGACATGCCAGTTAACTGAGGGGCCATAATAGAGACAAAACTGCAGGCCATGCGCTGAAGGCTGATCCTTCTGTACCTCTTCCCACTTGAATAGAGTTTTCAAAGGCCTGCTGAGCAATTGTGTGCTCTCAAATGTAATTTAATGTGTTTTGTTTTAATTTATTTATATTTTTGCTTTGATATTTCACATGGAAGGAGCAGTACCATGGTTTTAAGAAGCTGGAGTGTCTTACCTAAGACAAATTAGAAAAAAGTGATATTTTAGGAGCCATGAATTCCTCATGTGCCCTTGGCATTTCAAAAAAGTGTCATGAAGTTGAGCATGTCATGTCCATGCCTCTTTACAGAAGATTTTAGCTCCTATTTGATAGGAATTACTTTTGCTTTGAATCCTCAACCTGCACATGAAATAAAGATAATCCCTCCTTTCCTCATTCTGCTTAAAACCACATCTTTCGTTAGTTATATTTTCTTCCCAAATACACATGTAGAAGGCAGAGCAAAAGTTTCCCACTGTTGGAATTTCCACGGAGACACATGAAATAATACTGTACAACTTCAAGTGAAGTGTGCTGTCCCTTCACAATGACAAGTCTGGGCAAATTTCTAGTTACTGAAAATCTTAGAAAGTCTGAAAGTGACTGAATGAGAATGGGCCTCTCCACAGTTGGATAGGGCGTCCCCTGAAGCACACATTTGTGGAAAAAGTAATTATGAGGGACGAATGAACTCACAAAATGGAACGGAAATTTTCTTTGCTCAGCCCTAGAACGCTATTGGCTGCAGCCCTGAAGTTTGGCTTGGATGACCAACGTATGAGCAGAGATCAAAATAAAACACACACTATTCAGGGAACTCGATATTTGACCAGTTGTCCAGAATAGTGGCAAAATGTACTTGGTGTCAATTTGCTCAAATCTTGCCTTCACAAGAAAGTAAATTCCAGCATGACCAGTGACTAGAGGAGGACACATTTCAAAGGAGTGTTAAAAAGTCATTTACCCCAATACTGAATTTAGATGAAAAGTAGCAGAGTATATTAGCCTTTCAAATTTTAATAGGAGAAACCTATAACATGTAAGAGCTGTTCCATGAATACCTTCAGAGTTTTTCAAGAGTTCTAAATCACTATGAGTGAGGGCTTCTCTGACTCAGAAAGTTAAAAAAGAGTAAAACAAACTATTTGAAAAACCAATCAACCAACAAAATAAAAAACATTAAGTCCAAAGGGTTTCACTGGTTTTCAAACCACTTATAGAATGGACATCTATTGAACAGGCTTACTCTGTGTTCTGCTTTACACAGACCTTGCACATGAACAGCTGTGAAAGCAAAATTCAAACTGTTATGTGAGGTGACCATTTAATTGATGAAACTATGACCCAATAGACATGTTCTCTTTTGAAACTTTGTACGTTATCCATATATGCTCTCAAAGGAAAGGAATACAAAGGATTTAGGCTGATTTTTTTTCACTATTTTGTCTTCCACTAGAGTTACTTGAAGATCTCCTGTCCTGCATCCACTTCCCAATGCAGGAGACCACACATATGACAAACAATATGAGAACTGATTAAATCATGCTGATTAATCATCCTGATTAAATCATCATGAGAATATAATTTTCTTTTCATCATCAAAGACTTTTATATCAGATTAACCAGCGCTCTGGCTTTCCCATGTTTTTCCCTGGTTTTTGTACGTTGAAATGGGTGTGCACTCTTCTCAGCCTTGATCTCCATCTTCCCCCATATTTCCAAACATATTCATCTGGGAAACATGTCAAGATCCTGTCCGGGGCTTTTTTCATTGTTTTCAAATATCTCCTAATGAAATTCTACTTCCACCACAGTCTCTCATTTCCAATGCCATGTGCTTGCAGAGGATTTCTGCTGAGAAATGTCACAGAAACCTCTTATACTGCGGGGGAATGATGCCAGCAAGTCTTCACTGAATAGCTTATGGAACAGGACTCAGCCAAATGACAGACATGACAAGGCGAAAGCGGATGCTCAAGGAAAGGACATGGCAGGGATCATCTGCCAGGTCATGGCATATTTAATATCCCATTGATAATACATCCATGTGTAGATTTGCAAACGTTTCCATCCACAAACTCTGAGCATTGAAGGCTTCAGAGAAAATACTGTGGGATACCAGGCCTGTGAATATTTCTCCAATTCAAATCTTGCCCTCCAAGTCCTCTGTGCCACTGAGGTCTCCATGGCAACACCCAGCATTGTGACTCAGGTCTCCTACTGCAAACATGGATCCTAGAGCCTAAAGTCCAGCTCACAATGCTGCTCAGCCAATCACAGCCCAATGTGGTTGCCTGCAACCGCAAGCCTGCAGATTTCTGTGAACTGTTTCAGCCCAACTCTGCAGCTTTCCACCTCATACAACCACAGCCATTCCCATCATGCAGTATGTGATTAGCCTCTCTATGTTGTGTCAGAATTTTCTTTTTAGTTATAGTGATCCAGAAAATTTGACATGTTTTGACAACTGCAAGGAAGTAATTGGAAAACCTTTTGCTCTGTCTGTGGTCTATGGGGCCCAAACTTGACTACCCCAGTCTATTAAATTTTCAAACTTAGAGTGCCAAATGTTTCAGGGGAGGAAAGAAAATGCCACAATGAGTTGGGTTCTCCTGATTTTCTGATGGCTTGGGAAACAAACCTGCAACCCATACATACAGTCTCTCGTGGATTACTGCCCCATGTTAGTATCAGTTTGCACTGAAAGCCAGCAACCAGAAGATGAGTCCCAAAGTGAAAGTGAATCATTGCAGTGCATATATATTCGGAGTTCCTGCTTCAACTATCCAGCTTCCTTGGGGTTCACATGTCCGAGATCAATATTTCAAGTAGGTCTGAAACTATTCCAGCATAACCCTGCACTCTAGACATGTACTAGCTCAATACATAAACCAACATCATGCCAGATAGCTTATCAGCAGCGGGTTTTCCCAGATTTCAAATGTAACAGGGTGAAAGGGAAACCCTTAGAAACGGGATCCTAATCTCCGTTTCCCTTTGTATCCCAGGTATTTTCTCATGGTATGGAATATTTAGTCTCCACAACTCATGAAGTGAACCCAGTGACCTATGCACAGAATGTCTTGTTTTCTTTTGTTCTCTTTTTTGATACAGCATCTTATGAAGTTGTTGAAAGAGGCCTTGAGATAACTTCGTACCCCAAGATGGACTGGAACTCCCAAGGATCCTTCCACCTCAGCCTCCAGATTGCTGGGATTATAGGCATGAGCCACCATGCCAAGCATGTGCACAGAGATTCTTACATAATTTGTGAATTCCCACTACTGGTCTATACGTAGCTTCTATGCCTCAGGCTTTAGGAATATGCCTCCCATTGGTTTGGCTCCCCCTGCTCAGGTGTCCATTTCTCTTGTGATAAGCTCCAAGGCCCCAGGTAAGGGTGTGGCTGCCCTTCCTCTGGTGTTTCCTTGGATAATTACAGCCCAGGTGAACATGGTTCAAGGATATTGGATCCTGTGCATTGAAGAGCAAATGAGTAAAGATTCATGAGTTAATGGGGACATGCCAGGGAACTGAGGGGCCATGACAGAGACAAAACTTCATGCCATGGGCTGAAGGCTGAGCCTTCTGTACCTCGTGAATAGTGTTCACACGGGCCTGCTGAGCAATTGTGTGCTCTCAAATGTAATTTAATGTGTTTTGTTTTAATTTATTTGTATTTTTGCTTTGATTTTTTCACATGGAAGGAACAGTACCATGGTTTGAAGAAGATGGAGTGTCTTACCTAAGAGAAATTTTTAAAAAGTGATATTTTAGGAGCCAAGAATTCCTCAAGTGCCATTGGCATTTCAAAAAAGTGTCATTAAGTTGAGCATGTCATGTCCATGTCTCTTTACAACAGATTTTACCTCGTATTTGATAGGAATTACTGTTACTTTGAAAGGTCAACCTGCACATGAAATAAAGATAATCCCTCCTTTCCTCATTCTGCCTGAAACCACATCCTTTGTTAATTATATTTTCTTCCCCAGAAACACATGGAGAAAGTACAGCAGGAGTTTCCCACTGTTGGAATTTCCACAGAGACACATGAAGTAATACTGTACAACTTCAAATGAAGTGTGCTGTCCCTTCACAATGGCAAGTCTGGGCAAACCTCTAGTTACTTAAAATCTTAGAAAGTCTTAAAGTGATTGAATGAAAATGGGCCTCTCCACAGTTGGCTAGGGTGTCCCCTGAAGCACACATTTGTGGAAAAAGTAATTACAAGGGACGAATGAACTCCCAAAATGGAATGGAAATTTTCTTTGCTCAGCCCTAGAATGCTATTGGCTAGAGCCCTGAGGTTTGGCTTGAATGACCAACGTGTGAGCAGAGATCAAAATAAAACACACACTATTCAGGGAACTAGATATTTGACCAGGGGTCCAGAATAGTGGCAAAATGTACTTGGTGTCAATTTGCTCAAATCTTGCCTTCACAAGAATGTAAATTCCAGCACAATGTGATGGTGCACATCAGGAGGATCTGAACCAGTGAGGTAAAATGTAGGACTGAGAAAAACACCACAGGGCGGTGGGCATATGAAGGTTCTGGACGAAGCCATGAAAATGTAGGCATGAGAAAAACACAACAGTGTGTTGTGCTTCGGGATGGTCTGAGCCAGGGCAGGAAAATGTAGCAGTCAGAAAACCACCACAGTGTTGTCAGGAATGTCTAAACCAGGCCGGGAAAATGTTGGAATGAGAAAACCACCAAAGGGTGGTACACATAGGATCTTCTGAACCAGGCCCGGAAAATGTAGGAATGAGAAAAACACCACGGGGTGATGCGCATCGGAAGGGTCTGAACCAGGCCAGGAAAATGTAGGACTTCGAAAAACACAATGGGGTGGTGCGCATCAGGAGGGTCTGAACCAGGCAGTGGAAATGCAGTGGTGAGAAAAACACCACGGGGTGGAGCGCATCTCAAGGGTCTGACCTGGCCTTGGAAACGTAGAAGTGAGAAAAACTCCATGTGGTATAGCGCATCTGGACGGTCTGAACCAGACAGTGGAAATGTAGGATTGTTAAAAACATCACAGGTTGGTGCACATAGGGAAGTCTGAACCAGATAGGGAAATGTAGGAGTGAGGAAAAGACCACTTTGTGGTGGGCATCGGGATGTTGTGTACCAGGTCTTAAAATGTATGTTTGATAAGTAAACCATGAGGTTGTGTGTATTGGGTGGGTCTTTACAAGGCTGGAAAAATGTAGGAGTTTGAAAAACACCACGGGGTGGAGCACATTGGGAGGGTCTGAACCAGGCAGTCAAAGTGTAGTAGTGAGAAAAATGCCACATGGGGGAGCACATCGGGAAAATTTGAACCAGGCAGTGGAAATGTAGGATTGAGAAAAACACCAAGGGGTTGCATGCACCATGAGGGTCAGAAACAGGCCATTAAAATGTGAGAGTGAGTGAGAAAAACACCATGCAGTGGTGCGCATCGGGAGGGTCTCAAACAGGCCATTAACATGTAGGAGTGAGAGAAACATCACAGGGTGTTGCGCATCGAGTGGGTTTGAAACACGTAGTGGAAATGTAGGATTGAGAAAAGCACCACGGGGTGGTTCGCAACGGGAGGTTCAGAAACAGGCAGTGGAAATGTAGGTTTCTAAAAAATATCACAGGGTGGTGCACATAGGGAAGTATGAACCAGATTGGGATGAGTGAGGAGTGAGAGGAGTGAGGAGTCTAGGAGTGAGAAAAAGACCACTGGGTGGTGCACATCGGGATGTTGTGAACCAGGCCAGGAAAATGTAAGTGTGAGAAAAACACCACAGGGTGGTGTACACAGGATGGGTATGATCCAGACCAAAAAATGTAGAAGTGAAAAAAACACCACAGGGTGGAGCGCATCAGGAGGGTCCGAACCAGGCAGTCTAAGTGTAGTAGTGAGAAAAACAACACAGGGGGAGCGCATTGGAATGGTCTGAATGAGGTAGTGGGAATGTGAGACACATGTCACATATGACATCACATGCATGACTAATGTCACATGTCACACATGTGACATGTGACATGTGACTTGTGAAATGTGTCACACCTGTGACATTTGATATGTGACATGTATCACACGTGTGACATTTGATATGTGACATGTATGACATACTAATAATCTCTAGCATTCAACATCTTCAAAAAAAGGGGGGGAATGAAGAGTTAAAAACTTCAGGAAAGCCCTCTTGCCTTGTCACTTGGTCAGAACAACCAGATGTTCTGACCTGGTAGAGAAGTTGTGATCCAGCGTCCCCAAAAATAAGAGCACCGTGAACTATCAACCCTGCCAGACAGGATATGAGTTTTCAGATACATCAAGCCACCAGCAGCAGATAGCTCATCCACTAGTAAAAAAACGGCACAACCCCCTATTAACCAATGCCATCTGCTTCTGTAACTGACGCTTGCTTTGCGGCTTTCGGCTTTATATACTCTGCACTTTCCTATTCGGCACTCTCTCGCACCCCTCTCCGACCAGAGTGTGTTGAAGGGTCCCTCGCATGCGTGGACAATAAAAACCCCTTGATTTTTCCTGACAGCTGGATCTTAGGGGCCTTCTTTGCGACGGTGATCTTACAGCTTTTACCTCATGTTTGACAGGAATTATTGTTACTTTGAAAGGTCAACCTGCACATGAAATAAAGGTAATCTCTCCTTTCCTCATTCTGCTTGAAACGACATCCTGTGCCAGTTATATTTCCATCCCCAGAAGCACATGGAGAAGGAGACAGCAAGAGTTTCCCACTGTTGGAATTTCCAAGGCGACACATGAAGTAATACTGTATAACTTCAAGTGAAGTGTGCTTTCCCTTCACAATGGCAAGTTCGGGCAAACCTCTAATTACTGAAAATCTTAGAAAGTCTGAAAGTGACTGAAAGAAAATGGGCCACTCAACAGTTGGATAGGGCATCCCCTGAAGCACACATTTTTGGAAAAAGTAATTATGAGGGACGAATGAAGTCACAAAATGGACTTGAAATTTTTTTTGTCCAGTGCTAGAAGACTATTGGCTGCAGCCCCAAGGTTTGTCTTGGATGACCAATGTGTGATCAGAGATCAAAATAAAACACACACTATTTAGGGAACTCGATATTTGGCCAGGTGTCCAGAAGAGTGGCAAAATGTATTTGGTGTCAATTTGTTAAATCTTGCCTTCACAAGAAAGTAAACTCCAGCATGACCAGTGACTAGAAGAGGACACATTTCAAAGGAATGGTAAAAAGTCGTTTAGCCCAACTGTGAATTTAGATGAAAAGTTTCAGAGTCTATTAGCCTTTCAATTTTAATAGAGGAAACCTAAATCATGTATTAGTGCTTTGATGGATTCCTTCAGAGTTTTTGGAGAGGTCTAAATCAATAGGAGTGTGGGCATCTCTGACTCACAAAGTTAAAATTAGTAAAAAAACAATTTGAAAAACCAGTCAACCAATAAAATTCAAAACATTAAATACAAAGTGTTTCACTGCTTTTCAAAGCACTTATGGAATGAACATCTATTGAACAGACTTACTCTGCGTTCTGCTTTACTCAGACCCAGTACATGAGGAACTGTAAAAGCAAAATTCAAAATGTTTTGTGAAGTGACCAATTAATTGATGAAACCATGACCCAAAATACATGTTCTCTTTTGAAACCTTGTACATTATCCTTATATGCTCTCAAATAAAAGGAATACACAGTATTCAGGCTGATTTTTCTTTCACTATTTTATCTTCCACAAGAGTTAGTTGAAGATCTTAGGGTTAGGGTTAGGCTTAGGGTTAGGGTTAGAGTTAGGGTTAGGGTTAGCATCTGAGTGATCTGTGAACTATTTGATCATCAGCCCCTCTGTGCTCCATTAGTGTCAGCAGATAAACCAAGAAATTATGGTACTTAGATCCAGAGCTCTGAGATTGTTTTTGGAATAATCCCTGGAAAATGATTCTAATACTTAATACAAAATCTAGAAGGTATTAAATCATTTTTCATAATGATTACTTAACATATTATTATAAAAACTGGTAATATAATTATTAAAAATAATGAAATGGATTTCTTGAAGTATTTAACAGTATCTATCATATTATGGAAATGTAAAATATATATTTAATGTGATTGTTATTTTGTAAATGCAGCATGATTATTTAGGAAATACTTGTAAAATATTTGACATATATTATTGCTCTTTGAATCTCTGGAATTGATCACTGTTGAGGTGTGGTTTTTGCTAGTTTTGTATTCATTTTATACTGATCATCAATCTTTTTAATTTTAAATTGATGAATAAGATTATGGGGACTGCACAGCATAATATAATGTAGATTTTCCCTGATTTGATATTGGGAATCTAACACAAGGCCTCATGCTTGCCAGGCATGTGCTGTGCTGCAGCATTATAAACTTGGCCCCTAATATAGGTTTACATATCAATATTTAAGTATAGTTATTTAAATGCAATGCTATTACAATGGTCAGAGGAGACATACGTTCAAAACCACTTCAAATCCAATGACAAGTATATTGGCTAAATTTTGCAAATTGACACGTGTATTATAGCACACAATTATCATTTATATAATGAGAAAATATGAAATCTACATTGTTACTCATTTTTCAACAACAATGTGAATAATTTTTAAAGTTAGTCACTGTAATGCAAAATAGAGTTCTTGGAATCTTCATGAAATGAAGATGCAAATTGCCTAATGTTGAAACACACTTTTATTCAAACACTGAAAATATTCAAGAACATTTTAGACAAAACCAAAGAAAAATCTCTCAAAATGAAATAAAAACAAAAACTTCAATGCTTTTATAAGTTCCATAAAAGTTTTCTAATATGGTTTACATAAAAGTATATGTACAATTGTGTAACACACATAATTTAGAAATACTAGCAAGTAAACACGAACCAAACAAATTCTTGAGGATTGTAAGGAAAATGGGACTGTTATTCCCCTGTCAAACAGAAGGGAAAATGTTTCTTTCACTGTGCAGGCTCTTTGGAAATTTCTTATTGTGGTAAAGCCAGCAAAGGACTAAAAAAGCCTGATGTGTACACACAGATGACCTAAACACGATGTACTCATGCACCTTGTGATGATGCTTCTGTTAGTTTTATCTCTCCAGAAAGGAAGAAGTTTGCTTGTAGGCACAGCTGGGACATCTGGAGAAGTTTTCTAAGAATAAAATATTTGAATGATCAGCGTTAGCCAATCACATAGTGGAGTCTCCAGGAGACTTCTTAGGGAAGAGACAGCCTGACCACACAGCCGCTCTACTGAGGAGAGTTCTCTATCAGAGCCTCCACCCCTTGCTGCCTGAAGGACCACCAATCAATCCAGGGTCCCACAGAGCTGCTCCTTCTATTCACCTAAGTAATTTGGACACACAACAAACATGTAATGCAATCAGGTCACTAAACCTTTATCCAAACCCAGAGCATGCACATCATAAGAAATAAACCCGTGTTAGTGCTATGAAAATGGGAGGTGGTGGTGTCACACTGTGCTTCCGAAAGCTGGAACAGAAAAGACTGCAAGACTAGGTGCTATTAGAGGGACAGGATGCATAGGTAAAAGGAAGAGAGGCTCATGGGAAAGCTCTATTTCTAGTCAACTTCAAAGTAAACATAAAAGTAATGCATTAGCAAATGCTGCTAAATAGAAATGGAAGCAACATTCTGGACATCTTCTAAAAAATAAAGAGTATAATGTCATGGGATTGTGAAACTTTGCCCTTAGATATTTGTCCAATTGTTTTGAAATTCAATAATATCTCAGTTGATAGATGCCTCTGTTCCTGATCAATTCACTTTGGAAACAGAAGTACTTCACAAAATTTTGCTTCCATTCATAAACTCTGCATTGAGTGAACACAAGCTGGTCAGCTTCTCCACATGAAGAGAAAAGCAATCATTTTTCCTCAAATTGTGTAAAAATTAAGTTTGTGAACTGAGGTACCACTATATGTATCATCACAGATACATTCTGTGGAGTGCTTGGGCCCAACTTCTTAGTAGACAGATTTCTTTCCTTCCTGTATTTTACAGGAAGGGTGTGTCAATTCTTTTCTTATAGCAGGGAAAAAACACTTGATTGCCAAGGTAAAGGATGAAAGGCTTATTTAGCTAAAAGCTTGTAGAAGTTTCAGTTCAAAATTGACTGGCTAATGGCGAGATAGCACATGGCAGAAGGCAACATTCATGGCAGTACAGGATACCAAAATGAAGGACAGGGATGGAGATCATCTCTGTGCATTATACTGTGTACTGACTACCTGCCTTTTGGGTCCCATAGTCCCAGCATTGGACCATAAATTATAATACATATTCAAATATTCTAGATTCAACCACTTCCCAAATCCTTTGGAGGGATATTTAACACCAACCATAACAGAAGGTGAAGATATTAGACAGTCACACAATTATCACATTCAATTAGGATGCACAAATTTTCATCTTTGCTACTCTCCATTTGTTCACCAATTTTCTAAGAAAACTTCAGTCTTATCATGTCTGTCATCCTGCCACCTAGGCAGCTGCTCCTTTCTCAGTGTTTTTGACACACTCAAGGTATGGTAACCAAATTGTGTCTCACATAGTAGTACACAGGCCTGACTTTAGACTTTAGACTACTCAACTCCAGGTAGGTTATGCTGGAAGTCTTGTCTGCAGGGAGAGTGGCCCTGCCCTGGAATTTCTGAGCATATTTAGTTTGTCCATTCATTGGATCAGTCTTCCCAATCTAGTCCAGATCTTGTTTAGGGCTCTGCCACACACAGTTGACCCAGTAACTGGTGAAAGTGTAACATAAAGCCTTTCAGGACACCTTCATTGAGGCACCAAGCTGCCTCAGCTCAGCCCCATTCTGCACCCACTGCACATGGGTGTATGCACCAGTGGAGAGGAGACAGGAATGGGCTCTGACAAGCACTGGTCTCCACCTCAGCCTGAGAGTGGAGATCCCTTACCTGTTGAATCCAGAACCACGTAGAGGATTCCCCATGTCCAGTCCATGGTGGAGAGCTGTTCTCTGGCTGATGGTGTAGAGAAATGTGATAGTTAGAGAATGATCTAGGGCACAGATGGATTTGTATTTTCCAAAGGAAATTCAGGTTATTTGCATATTTATGAAGCAGGGACCTTTTCAGATTAAGATCTGAACCTCCTGTGAAAGGGCATAGATGGCACACAGGGCAAGGTACAGTGGGGTTATGGGGCCTATATACTTATCTTCTATATGAAAACCTGTCCCATGCTGACTGCATGGCCCTATGCAGAAATAACTCCTTTCAATGACAATCAAGTCTTCACAGAAGAAGGTCTACAGAGAAAATGCTAGTCTTAATGGTCTCCAGACTTCTGGTCCCCCTAAGAGGTATCATTTTCTGTGATTCTGAGTGGGTGCACACACTCTGGGATACTTTCTTCAAGTACTAAGAATGCACATTTTTGACTGAGAGAGACTCTTCTCATTCCACATGAGGACACAGAAAGATCGGGAGATGTCTCCTGATAACAGTCAGGTCTTCTGGAACAATTTACTCAACACCTGTCTGAGTTGCTGAGGTCCTACTAATTCCAAAGAAAAGACCTGGGTCTTCACACCATCAGTATGATATGCTATACAGGGCCATGCAACTGCTATGTTTCCTTGAGGTAGAATTTTAATGACCCAGTTTCCAAAGTCTTGCATAAGACTATTTGGTGTTTGAGTCTTTTTCCCAGGTTCTTTTGGATTTATAGATTCACAAAAAATTTATTTACACACTACTCTTTATTATTATCCACTGATTTCATCCACATAGACAGAGACAGTGAAACTTTTAAAACTTTCAATATTGTGCACAACCAGACTCAGCACACATCACATAGATTCTCCATCACTGATGCAGACCATGCATCTGTCACTTGCTCTTCTCCCAAAATACTGTGCCACCCATTCATTCTTGGGGTCAACACCACGACCTGAGGGAAACACTAAAGTGAAGTACTGGGACAAGTGAGTCTCACTTGAGTTAAGAAAATTCCTTCCTGTTTTGCACCATCTTACTAATGAGATATTCTATGTACTAGAAGGTCCTGTAGGTGGCTCTCCCTGTGTTCCTTAATTAGGTAAACTCACCACACCCAACAGGACTTTCCTCAAATATGTGTGCTCACTATAAACAGGAGCACCCTTTTATCAGGAAGAGGAAATATCAGTCCTTAACTATAGGACCCATCAGTGTTGATGTTAGTCCAGCTCAGGAGCCAAGCAGAGGGTGGAGGTGGAGGTACATTTGATTTCCCAAGATAAGTGTGACTGTGATATGCATGGCCATATCTGAGGGACAGCGACCTATGTGTGAGAACCTCACCTCAGCTCTGGCTTCAGGACAAAAGGTCATCTATGAAGAATGCATAAGTTTTTCTTCTTCACAATACACCTGTGTAAAGAAGACCATAAGCATAAACTGTCCATAATACTGATCATAAGTATTGAAATACACTTCAATACATTTGAAAAAGGTCTGTAGATATGACAGACAGAGATAGAATTAAGAAAAAAACTGAGATAAAATAATGAAAATTCATGAAGCGCAAATTATGAGAATCTGTTTAAGAAATAATGAATGTTATGTAAATACTGAGTATTTGACCTCATATTATGACTGAATTGTGTGAGTGTGTGTGTGTGTGTGAGAGAGAGAGAGAGAGAGAGAGAAAGAGGGAGAGAGAGAGAGAGAGAGAGAGAGAGAGAGAGAGAATTCAGACACTGTTTCTGACTGTATTTGTGAATTCCTAACTTCTAAAATCCAGCAAGAAAGTGCAAGCCAAAGTCCTACTCAGTGTGCTGTCACAGAATGAGAAAACTGAATCCCCTGGATGCTGCCCTGAGGCCAGCCAGGCTGCTCCTCTTCCCTCCTTCCTCAATACTCATTGTACCCTGGGGCTGAACCTGGAGACCCGGTATTCTGAGAGAGTCAAAGAGAGGGCTGTATGTTCCCAGACTTTAGAAATAGGGATGTGGCGGTTTTAATTTCTTAATCTGAAACATTTATTTCTGCATGAGATGAGTCCATGTCATCTAGAAACAATTAGTACATTCATTTTAGATGTTGATGAATTGCCATATTACAGACACCAGATTTCATAAAATGTGTAATTTTCTTCAAGATGGGTACAAGTCACGTTTACTCATCAAGTGAAATTACATATAGGAGATGAAAAATTCAATATATAAATATGTATTTATGCGGGCATGTTTAACAGAAAAAGTCTACTTGAACATGGATACTTCATCAGTCATCTGAAGCACTGTGTCTGGAGGTATCCTCAAGTCATACAATCTTAAGACAGAGAGGAAAGTCCAGAAACCACCAGAAAGCCCTAACTACTAGCTTCCATTTCTGCACCTGTTCCTGAGGCCCTCTATGTTTCTCTATGAGACAGTACACCCTGCTGGCCCCAAGTGCCTCAGATGGGAGGTTTGTGTCTGGGCCCATTCTGATGTCCCCTCACTATGTCTCCCATAGTAATACATGGCCATGCCATTGGGTCTCAGGCTTCTCATTTGCAGGCACAGTGTGCTCTTGCTGTTGCCTCTGGAGATGGTGAATTGGCCATTAATGGGGTCTACATAGTATCTACTACCACCAGTGTTACTGATAACTGAGATCAACCCCTGTACCTTTTCTGGAGGCTGGCAGATCCAGCT
Organism: Cavia porcellus; assembly: GCF_034190915.1. Taxonomy (NCBI): domain Eukaryota; kingdom Metazoa; phylum Chordata; class Mammalia; order Rodentia; family Caviidae; genus Cavia; species Cavia porcellus. Next base: position 4,132,150 of record NW_026947486.1, on the reverse strand, counting down.
CATCCAGCAGCTACTGAAGGTGAATCCAGAGGCCATGCAGGAGAGTTTTAGAGACCACCAGGCTGTATCAGGCTTCCCCCAGACTCCACCAGCTGCTCTTCAGGCTGGACACCTGCAAGCACAAGCACATTCTATTCAGGAAACTGTAACACATGCCCACTGTTTATCACAGTCATGTCCACTTCCCACTCCATATCCTTTCTTCTTATCATGGTTTGTTTCAGTGGCCCACACCCTCATGCACTTATGGATGTGATCAATTCCAGTGTTTGGGACTGGGTCATTGGAAAGTACTTTGATTGGTGATGTGATTGCAACACACTCCTAGGGGTGGAGCCCGGACAAAATATATGGCAGGAAGAAGGTGTTTCTCTCTCACTTGCCTGATGATGCCTTGCAGCTTGTGGCCATGAATGGCAGGCCTGCTATGCCACTCTGCCTTGGAGCCAGCTGAGTATGGACTGAAAACTTCAAAAACTGTAAGAAAGAAACCTCTCCTTTCATCATTTTGTGTTTTGGGTACATACATTGTCCCAGGAACAAGAAAACAGTAACCAAGACACTTCTCTATAATTTACCTTTCGGAAGTTCAAACAGGAAAGCCCAACTTAGCCCCAAATGCATAGTGATTTTCTGTGCTCAGTCCTGATCACCAAGTGTGAAAAGCTGGGCATCTAGGGTTGGGCTCCTCTGCAGAACTGCAGGGTGAGGGCTGGGCTGGTTTGCATGAGTGCAGGGAGGCCTTATTTGCATTTCTTTCTGCTATATAAACAGCACTATTTTCTGACACTCAGAGCAGGTAGATTCCACAGCAGATGTGAGTGTGCTGGGCAAGTTTGGTATCAAAGACACATTCAAGACAATATTAAAGCTCATGTGACAGTGTGCTGTTGTGTTTTTAATTCTTCATCACCTTTCATTTTTCTCCATACACACAGATCACGCCTTTTGTAATCATGATGCTTGCTTTGTAAAGATGTGAAATGCTGAGTGCCATGAGCAGTTGTGCTCTCCACATAGCATCTGATGCTGTGTGAATGTCATCCCCATTGCCTAGGTCCTCATGATAATAGCCCACTTTAAGTTAGTGTGGAAAGTCCGCTGTACTCTCTTTCATAGCACAGCACTCCTTAGTGGAGAGAAATCCTATGAATTAACTGAATGTGGGCAAACATTTATCCACATGTCTCACTGAATTGAGAAGTCTTCTGAACAGACACACTGTGCTTCTAAGTAATACTGAAAAGTCATTAGGTAGAAAATAAATGTCAGTGAGGAGCAGAAAATTTATGTTGAAGAGAAATGAGTGAATATAGAATTTTATACTGAAAATAAAATTTGAATGTATTATGTGATAAAATAGTCTGTCAAACTTTATCCCTTATTCTGAATTTGAGAGATTACACACTGAGAACTTTTATAAATGTAAGAAATGTGTAAATATCTTTGCCAAAATGCAAATGCTCATTCATATAAAAACTCATACTGAGAGAAATCTTGTGAATGTGGGCAAGCTTTAACTCTAATGACATACCTTAGTCGGCAGAGAAATGGTTGTGAGGGAAATTTTTTTACCTGTGGAAAGTATGGGAAAATGTTCAGTGACAAATTCAGTCTCACAGAGCACGAGCATTTTCATACTAGAGAGAAATATTTTGAGTTTAATAAATGTGGGAAAGCCTTGAGCCAAAATCAGTTTGTTATAAACTATTAGAACATCAATACTGCAGGGAAACTTTTTGAATGTAATGATTTTGGAAAGTCCTAGAGCAAAAAGTAAAATGCCATTACCTATCAGAAAATTCACACTGGAGAGAAACATTTTTAATGTGAAGATTGGGGTAAAACTTCCATCCAGAAGTCAAACTTCATCAGACACTACTTAACTCACACTGGAAAGAAGCCCTTCATGTGTAACAAACTCTTCATATGTAAAGAGTGTGGGAAATCTTTTAGCAGCAAATTAAATCTTACAATGTCGATGTCGCTCCCGGCCGGCAGGAAGGACACACGACAAAGTCTGGCAGTGGACAACCTTTTGTTTTATTTTCCTTCTCCGTACAGCCTGCCCTGGGACCGCTCCCAGCTGAAGCCTCCTTTGGTCCGCTCCCCGCGGCTCCCTTTGGGCTTCACTCCGAAGCCTCTATCGGTCCGCTCTCCGCGGCTCCTTTTGGGCTTCTACTTCCGGGCTTCTACCTGGCTTCTACTTCCCCCCAGGGGTGGCACCGGTATATATACGGATACAGTGTCCAATCATGTTAAAGTAAGCAAGGCAAGCTAATTGGCTAACATCATCAGTTGCCAGGCAGACTATATTGTTGAGCGGGTTGCTTACGCGGTAAGCAGGAAACTAACGTACTCGATGGGAGGGGTAATCTACCTCAGGCTTTACTCTTTCCTACAGGCCTCACGTCCGCCAAGTAAGGCGACCAGGCTCGGGGCTGCGGCTCCCAACATCTCCCCCTTTTTTATTTTTTATGAATGTGCGCATCGTAGCCCTTCCTGGACTGGGTGCAGAGGCTTATGCCCTATGCGTAGGCCCACCGTAGGTCCTTGGCTTAGACCCTGGTCGGCCGTGCCATGGTCTGCCAAGGCCCTGAGGCCCTCGTCCTTTTTCTAGGGCCAGGCACAAACTGGACGGAACCTGGATGCACACAAGCTTGCACTCATTTCCTCTCCGTAAAGAAATCCCCTCGGAGAGAAATTTAGACCTGGGCAGCATCTAACAGTCCAGCGGCTTACGTGCAGGATGGGGTAGGGCCTGGCTTAGGTCGAGTCGTGCTGGGGAGGCACGCTCTTACCCGTCATTGACTCACCTACCCTGCTGTGTATTGTCACCTTATGGAGGAGAATGAGGGATGCCCGCCATATCTAGACTCGGTCGTGGGCCAATCGAGCAAGCCATGCATATGCCTGAGGATCTTCTTGTCCATTTCAGGCTACCGCTATTTCTATTTATCTTGTTGGTTGGTCTGTGATGGATCTCCGGTAGGGCAGGTCTGATCTTCAGTCGAGGGCTTTGTTGCCCGTGTCAGTCTCTCCGGTATCCACAGTGGTTCTCGTCCCGGTTCCTGTGGGAAAACACAAACCGCGCCTCGGTTCCAGCTGACCACTGGATCCGGGCCCATCCATTGTCCTGTCAGGACATCTTTCCACTTCACCCACCCTTTATGGTTGGGGGAAGGGTTGCAGTGCTCCACAGCTGGGGAGCGATTATCATTATTTAAATTTTAAAAATTGTGTGTGAATAGTGCCATGGATAATCGTGCCTTTGGGGCCAGGCCTTGGCCTACTCCCCCTTTTTGTTTTTGTAAAATTTCTTTGAGGCTTCTATGAGCCCTCTCAATGATTCCTTGACCTTGGGGATTGTATGGGATACCATGTTTTAATTGAACCTCCATCATTTTGCAGAACTCATTGAAAGCTTTGCCTATATAGGCTGGTCCATTATCAGTTTTTAATATTTTTGGTTTGCCCCATGCGGCCCAAGCCGCCAGGCAATGATTGATCACATTAGACACTTTTTCACCTGTTTTTGCTGTTGCAAATATGACGCGAGAACAGGTGTCTGTGGAAACATGAACATATTTAAGAGTCCCTAACTCCTGTATATGTGTGATGTCCATCTGCCAAACATCACCAGGGATCAAACCTCGAGGGTTTACTCCCATCGGTATGGCAGGTTTGTATGTGGCACAGGAGTCACATAGTCGCACGATATCTCGTGCATCTGCTCTGGAAACATGGAAATGGTTTGCTAGTGTCCTGGCATTGACATGAAACTTATCATGGAAGGCACGGGCTCGCTCGATTGGTGTTAGTAAGGTAAAAATCCATAACGGGCGAGTGGCAGTATCAGCAGCCGCATTCCCCTGTGCCATAGGCCCTGGCAGGGATGTATGTGCTCTTATGTGGGTGGTGAAGACCTTATGGTGTCTGTTCTGAAGCAATGTCTGGATAGACAGGAACAGCCCAGCCACTGTGGAAGTGGATCTAATTAAACCGGCAGTCTCAAGCACTTGCATAGCATTGACCACATACCTAGAATCGGAGACAATGTTAATGTGTCCTAATCTAAGTTGTGTACTGACTATTTTTGACAAGGCTAATAGCTTCTCCTTAGGCAGGGGCCACTGAGGTACCCAAACCGGATCATTTGATTTCCAGGTGATTTTGATCGAAGTGGGTAGGAGAGCTTCTTCAGCGGCCCCTAAGAAAAACCCAATCCTTGCCTACCTTTTTTGTTCTCTACTGGTATTGGGGATGTCCGACCCTGCAGGGCATTGCCCAAGCCTTTGCCGGGGGTATATCCCTGGTTCCTGAGTATATCCTTAGCCTGGGGGGAGCAGTTTGACGTAAGCGTGACATCCATCTGAGTGAGGATGTCCCTTCCCCATAGAGACACTGGCAACTGCAACACAAATGGTTGGAAATGGCCCTGATGACCCTCCTCATCGCACCAGAGCAGGGTTGAAGCACTAACCTGAGGAGCTGACACCATCCCCAGGCCCTGCAGCGTGTTATCTGCAGTGTTGGTGGGCCAGTTGGAAGGCCAATCCTTTCTGGAGATAATGGAACGGTCAGCTCCTGTGTCTAGGAGCCCTGTTATATTCTTGCCATTGACCTTAAGTGAGAGCATGGGCCTTTTACCAAGTGTCATATGGAGTCCCTCAAAGACTTCCCCTGAGGAACCGAAACCTTGACTTTCTCTAATTTTCTGCTTTGAGGGAAATCTCTTGTGGAGACTGGGGAGCAGCAAGAGCTGCGCTATCTTGTCTCCTTTATTGATTACCATAGTACCCACAAGAGATTGAACCATAATTTTAATATGTCCTGTGTAGTCTGAGTCTATGACCCCCGGGACTACTGTGAGACCCCGAAGGGCCGTGGAGGATCTCCCGATCACCAGACCCACGGAATTTTCGGGTAACGGTCCCTTAAAGGTGGTTTCAACCACTTGAACACCCATATCAGGCACTAATATAAGTCCTGAGGCGACACTGAGGTCCACACCTGCTGACCCAGGGGTGGCCCTTGTTGAAGGCTGCCACCCTGAGCTGTCCTGTCTCTGGGGCGGGGGCCCGCCTGTGAAGGGGGCCCCCTCTGGCCGTTTTTTGGCTCTGTAGCATCTTGTCCACAAATACAGTTGCCCTGAGCATCAAAGACCGACCTACACTCCTCAGCTTTGTGTGATCCCTTCTTGCATCGCCCACAAACATATGGCTCTTCATTCCTAGGACGGGGCCTAGCATCTGCATTGTTTGGGCAGTGACGTTTAATGTGTCCTGGCTCCCCGCAGGCAAAACACCCTTTAGCCTTACATTCCCCTCCTGACCCGCGAGGTCCCCTCTGCTGTACAGCCGCGGCCAGGAGAGCAGCCACTCCCGAGTTGGAGAGCGGCCCCCCTATCTCTCTGCATATCCTAATCCAGGCATTGAGGTCCTTGTTCTTATGAGGAGCTATCGCTGCCTTGCACTCCTTTGTACATTGCTCGAAAATCAGCTGCCTTACCAGCGGTCGAGCCACTCCCGGATCAGAAAATATCTTATCGGCAGCATCTTGCATTCGGGCCACAAAGTCAACAAATGGCTCTGTGGTACCCTGAATTATTTTTGAAAGACACAAGGAGGCTGTTCCGGCACCACTTACTTGCTTCCAGGCGCGGAGCCCTATGGCATTGATTTGTTCATAGACAGCGCCGGGGAACTGAGTCTGATCATCAGCGTGCTGACCTTCTCCCATAAGCATTTCTTTGTTCCACCCCCGGTTTCCCCGATTGGCGTTTCTCTCAGCCTGCTCTGCAGAGAACTCTGCGTACCAGGCTCGCCAATCCAGGTAACTACCCGAGGGCAGACACGCCTTTGCCAGCTGAATCCAGTCCGCGGGGGTGAGGGGCCCAAAAGACAGATTCTCCAGCATGGCAATGGTGTAAGGCGCAGTCGGCCCAAAGGTTGTAACTGCATTTTTAAGTTCTCTAATCTGCTTTATCTCAAAAGGCTCCCATACATTGCGTCCCTGGCCCATAGCTACTTGTACAGGAAATATCCCGTAGGGGCCACTATCTATCCCAGGTGGATGTACCTCATGAGACAAGCGTCCCCCCTGCCAAAGCCGCCTGTAAAAATACCGACCCGCCGGCGGCGGAGCATAAGACGGCGGCCGTGATTGGGCGGAAAATGGGGGCTCGTGCATCACTTCCTGTTCTGGCGAAAGGGGAGGGAGCTCCCAGGCGGCCACCTCGTGGCGAGGGATCGCCTCCCTCTCGCGCCGGGGAGCGCTCAGGAGCTCTCTACTCCTCCGCAGACCAGGTTGAGCAGAGCGCAATTCGCGGCGCAACGCTGGAAAAGAACCCTGCGACTCCTTATTGAGCGACTTAGGCTCCTGACAGCTGGTCTCTTGGCCCCCTTGCCATTTAACTTTCCCTCGTCCTCGGAGTCAGACGACTCCGAGGCTAGAGCCCCGTCCTTCTCCTTAGCATCTTTGTTCCCCTTGACGGGCCCCTCTCGGGAGCTCCCTGACTGGGCCTGCTCAGATACCCTGCGTACTTTTGTAAGCTCTTGAGAGCTTTCTCCACAACCACCCTCGCTCTTAGTGTTGCTACCTAGCATGTTTCCCATTTTTTAATATGTTACTCACCGCGTGAGGCCCAAGGAATCCGCCACTTACGCGTGAGCCTGAGGGGAGTCTAAAAGCCCTGTAGGTGCGCGCCACCCAGAGCCCAGGCTTATCCCCAACTCACCTGTCTCGCAGCTCTGTACTGGAGCGTTGTCCACTGTCACGTCTCGGGGGTGATCAGTCCCCGGGCGGGCCACCAAATGTCGATGTCGCTCCCGGCCGGCAGGAAGGACACACGACAAAGTCTGGCAGTGGACAACCTTTTGTTTTATTTTCCTTCTCCGTACAGCCTGCCCTGGGACCGCTCCCAGCTGAAGCCTCCTTTGGTCCGCTCCCCGCGGCTCCCTTTGGGCTTCACTCCGAAGCCTCTATCGGTCCGCTCTCCGCGGCTCCTTTTGGGCTTCTACTTCCGGGCTTCTACCTGGCTTCTACTTCCCCCCAGGGGTGGCACCGGTATATATACGGATACAGTGTCCAATCATGTTAAAGTAAGCAAGGCAAGCTAATTGGCTAACATCATCAGTTGCCAGGCAGACTATATTGTTGAGCGGGTTGCTTACGCGGTAAGCAGGAAACTAACGTACTCGATGGGAGGGGTAATCTACCTCAGGCTTTACTCTTTCCTACAGGCCTCACGTCCGCCAAGTAAGGCGACCGGGCTCGGGGCTGCGGCTCCCAACATTACTGAGCATGAAAAAATTCATATTGCAGAGAAACACTTTAAATATAATGAATATAACAGCTTTTGGCCAGAAAAGTACCTCATAAAATATCAAAACATTCACACTGAAGTGAAACTCTACAAATGTAATGAATGTGGAAAAGCCTTCTCTCATTGAACATCACTTATTGTACATATGAGGATTCATTCAGGTGATAAACCTTATGAATTAAATGGATGTTGGAAAGCCTTCTTTCCCTGTGCACATGAGAATTCATACAAGTGAGAAGCCCTGTGGTTGTAATGAATTTGGGAATACTTTCTTGCAATTCTCAATTCTACATCTGTATTTGAGAATACACACAGGTAAGAAGTCTTATGCATGTAGTAAGTGTGGAAAAGTTACTGCCAGAAGTTATAACACATTAGACATCAGAAAATTTACACTCATGAAGACCTGTAAATTGTATCAAAATGGAAAAACATGCATCAGAAATTTGTATCTCACAGTATATCAGAAATAGTTTGAAGCTTAGGCTCCTTAGTTAGGTGAATTTAACAACTGCTAAAACATTGGAGGGCATCAACATTTCATACTGAAGAAAAAGGCCTTCATATGCTAAGACTGTGCCCTAACAAAAAAGAAGAAAAAAACTAAATCAATCAAACAAGCAAACAAATAAACAAAAGTACATCAGAAGTGACACTGACTTTAGATTCAGTTTTCTAAAACTGGGAAGAGAAAATAGAGGCTTGTTAATACACTCACCATAAATCTGGTGATCTTCAACAGTGTAAAAAATAAGATATAAATATTACAGTGGAAGAAATAAAACATATGCAATCATTAGTAAATAATGAACCTTTGTGATAGTGATTCAGCAAAGCATAAGAAAGTTCAAAAAGACATTTACATTTATTAAAATTGTAATATGAAATAGATTGCATTAGTAGATGAAAAAATAATTTAAAAATGTTTGGCGTAATTTGTTCTGCAAGAATAGAAAATGGGGACTATATAAATGTAATGGGAAATGAAGACAGAATTATTTAAAGCCAGTATAACAAAATGGTTATGATCTGGAGAATATAAAAACATTTCTTGTAACAAATTCAAAACCATATATTAGTTTTAATTATGTGTATGCTCAGGAAATTCCAGGAGTTTTTCTGTAGCTCAATTTTTAGTAACCAGATGTTGAAAAGAATTCAAATATCTTATAATGAAATGATACACATGTGTAAAACTCCAACAAATGAAGCTACATGCTCATTGAAACACCTAAAACATATTGGGATGGAAAATCTGTGAAGAATGATATATATAATACCCTGAAATTTTCTAAATTTGAGTTGTAAAGTTTCCTTGATGAAATTCAATACTTTGTATTGCAAATACATATGCATATGTACATAATATGTACATACATAAATGAATACACACAAACTGTTGTTGCTGGCCTGTGAATAGTGGAGTAAGAATTGGAATGAGTGTTGCAGAATGTAGTGAGAAAGGTCTCCATCTTTTTATATAAATGTGTATTTCTATGCAAGTAAAAGTGTGAAGATAGTAATTATGCATTGTGGTATATGGATATTTTGTCTTATTTTTTGTACTTTTCTGGATGTTTTAATGTCTCACAAAATTAAAAATAGGGTGTCGATGACAATTCTATATGTGTAGAAAACACATTATAAATAATTCCAAATCAGACACTAAACATTTCGCAAAACTTATTTCTAAATATTTTATCAGTAACGAGTAAAGAGTTTCTCGAAGTAATATGGAAAATAGCTATTTTAACAAAATTAAAGTGACATAAAAAAGGTGCCAGTGAAAAAGCTGCGATCAACACAAATGATATAAAATGTATAATTACAGAAGAGCAGAAAACTTATGAAGCATGGAAAAAGTACCTATCCTGCAAATAAGTGAGGCATATAGGATTCCAGCTATCATTATCAAAATAAATCTATGCACAGGCATATAATAATCAAGATCCCAGAGATTCAAGAACTTAATGTTAAATGCTGTTCAAAAACAAAATGATCATCTATAAAGGAAAACCCATCAGGGTCACAGGAGACTTTCAATAAAAACCATCAAATTGAGAGGAACTTGGAGTGAAGTGTTTCATATACTGAAAAAAAAAAAACTTTCAACCCAGATTGATTTCCCCTGCAAAATTAAATTTCAAAAATCTTGGAAAAATTAACTACTTCCATGATAAAGAGCAATGCAGGAAATTCATGACCATCCCAGGAGAGTGCTTAATGATATTCTAGAGAGAAATGAAAATGACTACACTTTAAGAAACAGTAGCTGAGAGGGATTGTGGAGCATAGCAGGCAATTGCATGGAGGGGTAATGCACAGGACTAATGGCAGGAGGATAGTGCGGCAGAGATAAGCTAGTGTATGTTAGTTGTAATCATTAGTGTTGATGGTCTGAACTTATCAATAAAAAGAAATACAGGCAGAGTGGGTCAGGGGATAGGATTAGTGAGTATGTTGTATAAAGCACACACATTTGACTTGAAAAAATGGACAAACTGAACTTGGCAGAGACAATACAATATTCCATGAGACAGAGACTCAGACTAAAACATGTTTAATTTGCCCACAAACTGCAGAATGATTTGGAAAGATATAGTATTTTTATATGATAGAAAACTATTACACTATAAAGAATTATGCCCCCTTGTAAGTTGAATGGATCAGACTTGATATGATAATTATGGGTAAAATTTTTCAGACTCACATAGATGAACATCATGTTTTCTCCCTGGTATAACAAACTGAATGAGTTAATGAGATCCAGAATCTAAAATTGATATTGTGAAAGTGAAAGAGTAGGAAACATCCAAAAAGGGAAAATGTTAACTATTGTTAATTCTCTATTATGTTGTTTTGAAATCCTGTATCATTTTCATTCCTGTTCATTTTCAATGAACATTTCATTAATGTTCTATGTTTCAGCTTATTGCAAGGAAAGCTGCTCATCCTCTTGTAAGTGTAATCACATGGTAAAGCATGGATTTCACAATTTTTTTTAAAACAGAGAACTATATAACAGGGAAAATGGACATCTGAAAAGTAATAAAATTTCTTAACTCCATAAAACAATTGGTGCTAAATTCCATCTTATACCAGCAGAATGGCAATCATCAAGAAATCCAACAACAGCACATTCTGGCACGGCAGCAGTCATGCAGGGTCACATTCATATTGCTTGTGAGAATGTAAACTATTACAAACATTATGGGACTTCATATGGGGTTTCTTTCCCAAAGAGATAAAGATGTGATGCCTATATTTAAACAAATGCTACTCAGAAGGACAGTGCAGACACCTTTGTAGAAAATTCATGCAACTGGAAAGTATAACACTGGGTAAAGTAATTCTGAAAGACAAGTTTCAGTTACCTACGGAACTTCAAATTTGAGTAAGAAAAAGTACAAACAGAACACAATAAATGAGGAATAGAAGGAAGCCAGGGAATAGATCTCTGGTAAATGGGAAGGAGTCTAACAGAACATACATATGCAAAGCAGGAGACAGAAGACAAAAGAATTATTGTGTAGATGTGGCATATCCATGACCCTAAGAACCTAACTGAAAGAAAAAATTATATGCGATAAACATGAGGTAAAATCAATAACATCAACATGAAAGAAAATAGGAAAATTAGATTCAACACAGGGGGAAGACTTGAAACAGGGAAGAGGAAATTGAGTAAAAAGGAATCAAGCTGTATTGTATACAGGTACTCACTCTCCAAGATGAATGTAAACAGCCCACAGAACAAATATATACTAACAAACGTAACTCAAATAATGGAAATTAAATAAATATTAAAGGGAAAGACATTATCTTCAAAATGTTGTAGAACCCAACATTTCAGGTCTTTAAGAGACCTGGAACAGAAACAGGAAGAGAATACCACAGATTATAACAGGAAACCATCCCCAGGAGACTGCACCTGGTCCTCAATCTGATGAGAGAACAGTGTGTTCTGAGTGTGCCCCTGTTGTCCTGAGCACCCCTGCAGGGAGTTTCCTTTCTGGGATCACACTGATTTATCTTCACTGTGTCTCCCGAACAGTAATACATAGCCATATTCTCAGCTCTCAGGCTGCTCAGTGTGAGTGAAACTTGGCTTTTGGGAGTGTCCATGATCATGCCCACTCGAGACTGAAGGGCAGAGTCATCATTTGATCTTCCAACAATCCATACCACACCAATCCACTCCAGCCCCTTGCCTAGAGCCTGAGGGACCCAGTGCTCATGATAACTAGTTAAAGAGAATCCAGAGCCTGTGCCTGTGAGGTACAGGGTCTCTGAAGTCTTCACCAGGCCAGGTCCTGACTGCTGCACTGCATTTGGGATAAGATATCTGAAGACAAGAAGCATCCCCAGCAGTCAAACACACCATATTCCTTGTACTCAGCTTCCTCTCCTGACCTAGAAAGACACTCACCAAAAGGAGCTGCCACCAGGCACAGGAGCAGAGCCAAGAACACCATGCCCAATGAATGTTGCTGAGGGAAGTAGAATGGTGCTGCTCAGGGAGAACTGGCTTTTCATCCTGAGACTGGAGTCTGCTTTGCATGAGGGAGTCACTGAGGGTGTAAGAGTTTTGAAAGAAAACAGGGCGTTTTGTCCTTCTAAGGAAGAGGGAATTTCTTATCATGATCAGAGCTGAGGGTGACAACAGAGATTCTTTTTTACATCTTCTTCAGCATTCATACTTCCACATGAAGGGAAATTGAGCATGGGGAACTATTTGTTGATTTTGAGCAAAATTCTTGTGGGAATCATTAACATTAGAATATTTATGTTGTGGATGGTTTCTTGACTAATGTCTGCCTTTCCATAGGAGGGTTTATAGAGGACCAGAGAACTGTGTATCTGTGGTACTTACTGAACTTGGAGAAAAAAAAGTTTCAAAAATAACTAAACTTTATTCTTTTGGCAACCAATGTGCTCTTCACAAGACTGTCCTTTTGAAAATTAATGTTTCTTCTTGTTTGTAGTCTTCCCGCACTAGACTTCATTGACAACCTCTCTTCCAAATTTACTGGACATACGTTCCCACAATTCCCTGATTTAAGAAAATCTAAGAAAGCCCATATATCTCCTTCACAGCCAATGCTTGGCTTTGGAAAATCAGGATTCTCTACTGTTATCTGGAAATGCCAGGTCTCCACATGGAAGACAGACATTCTGTCCTTCTGCCATGGATCCCTGAACCTAAAGCCTCATATTTTCATAATGAATCAAGTTTATAGACATCAGGATACAAATCTATTGTCATAAAATATTCTCATATTTAAAGTATATCACATATTTAAAACCTTCTATGTATATTTTTCTTCATTACACAATAAACTTTTCATGAAAAATGTGACTGCGACCACTGTTATTCTCTTAATTTACATTTTATATTTGACTGTGTTCCAAAAGACATCCAAATAAACTTGAATTAGCACTCATAAATATCAGCATAAAAAATATACCAACAGAACACAGAGAAAATGGCGAGTTACAAGTTTAAGGATTTACAATGCATAAGAAGTGTTTTAAATTGAGCTCCTCCTCCACCATGAGTTGTTTGTAAGTCTAGGATAATAGTACCTAATTCTGCTCTTTGGGTGTAAGAGTGTATTTGCCCCTTTGGCCGAAGGGCTTCTGATACCAGAAACTCAGAAGAACCCATTTGGGTTCATTGTGGCATTTTGTTTCCTCCCCTGAAACATTTGGCTTTCTAAGTTTGAAAATTGAATACACTGGGGTAGTCAAGTTTGGACCCCATATACCACAAACAGAGCTAAAGACAGAGCCAATTACTTTCCTCCACTTGTCAAAATATGTCAAATTTGTTTGATCACCACAAGTTCAAATAAAATTCTGAGGCAACTTAGAGAGGTTAATCAAATACTGCATGATTGGAATGGCTGTGTTTGAATGATGTGGAAAGCTGCAGAGTTGCACTGAAACTGTTCCCAGAAATCCACAGGCTTGTGGTTGCCAGGCAACCACACTGGGCTGAGATTGGCTGAACATCACTGTGAGGTGGATTTTAGGCTCTAGGTTTGAAAATTTAAAAGATTGGGTAGTCAAGTGTGGAACCAATAGACCACAGACAGAGCAAAAGGTTTTCCAATTACTTCCCTCCACTTCTCAAAATATGTCAAATTTGCTTGTTGACGACAACTGTGAAGAAAATTCTGAGGCAACATAGAGAGGCTAATCAAATACTGCATGATGGGAATGGCTGTGGTTGTAGGAGGTGGAAAGCTGCAGAGTTGGGCTGAAACAGTTCACAGAAACCGACAAGCTTGTGGTTGCCAGTCAATCACACTGGGCTGTGATTGGCTGAGCACCATCATGAGTAGGACTTTAGGTTCTAGGATACAAGTTTGCAGTAGGAGACCTGAGTCACAATGCTGGGCGTTGCCATGGAGACCTCAGTGGCACAGAGGACCTTGTAGGGCAAGATTTAAATAGGATGAATATTCGTAGGCCTGGTATGCCATAGGATTGTCTCTAAAGGCTTCACTGCTCAGAATTTGTGGGTGGAAAAGCGTGCCAATCTACACATGGATGTACTTTCAATGGGATATGAAATATGCCAGGGCCTGGCAGATGATCTCTGCCATGTCCTTTCCTTGAGCATATGCTTTTCCCTTGTCATGTCCGTCATTTGGCTGAGTCCTGTTCCCTAAGCTATTCAGTCAAGACTTGCTGGCATCATTCACCTGCAGTATAAGAGCTTCCTGTGAAATTTCTCAGCAGAAATCCTCTGCAAGCACATAGCTTTGGATATGAGAGACAGTGGTGGAAGTTGAATTTCAAGAGCAGATATTTGAAAACAATGAAACAAGCCCCGAATAAGATCTTTGCATGTTTCCCAGATGAATATGTTTGGAAATATGGGGGAAGATGGAGATCAAGGCTGAGAAGAGTGCACACCCATTTCAAGGTACAAAAACCAGGGAAAAACATGGGAAAGCAAGGGAGCTGCTTAATCTAATGTAAAAATCTTTGATGATGAAAGGAAAATTATATTCTCATGATGATTTAATCAGGCTGTAGAAGTGAAGTTCTCATGTTGGTTGTCATATGTGTGGCCTTCTGCGTTGGGCAGTGGATACAGGACAGGAGATCTTCAAATAAATCTGGTGGAGCACAAAATACTGAAAAAAAATCAGCCTAAATCCTGTGTATTCCTTTACTTTGAGAACATATATGGATAATGTACGAAGTTTCAAAAGAGAAAATGTCTATTGGGTCATGGTTTCACCAATTAAATGGTCACTTCACATAACATTTTGAATTTTGCTTTCACACTTGCTCATGTACCTGGCCTGAGTAAAGCAGAACACAGAGTAAGCCTGTTCATTAAATGTGCATTCCATAAGTGGTTTCAAAATCAGTGAAACCCTTTGAAATTAGTGTTTGTATTTTATTGGTTGATTGGTTTTACAAATTGTTTGTTTTACTATTTTTAACTTTGTGAGATGAGGGAAACCCTCACTCATAGTGATTTAGACCTCTGCAAAAACTCTGAAGGTATTCATGTAACAGCTATTACATGTTATAAGTTTATCCTATTAAAATTTGAAAGACTAACAGACTCTGCTACTTTTCATCTAAATTCAGTGTTGGGCTAAATTCAGTGTTCAACTTTTTACAAGTCCTTTGAAATGTGTCCTCCTCTGGTCACTGGTCGTGCTGGAATTTACTTTCTTGTGAAGAGAGTATTTGAGAAAATTGACACAAGTACAGTTTGCCACTATTCTGGACACCTGGTTAAATATCGAGTTCCCTAAATGGTGTGTGTATGATTTTGATCTCTGCTCACACTTTGGTCATCCAGTTAGAACCACAGGACTCCAGGCAATAGCATTCCAGGCCTAAACAAGAAAATTTCCATTCCATTTTGGGAGTTCATTCGTCTCTCATAAGTACTTTTTCCAGAAATGTGTGCTTCAGGAGAGGCCCTATCCAAATGTGGAGAGGCCCATTTTCATTCACTCACTTTCAGACTTTCTAAGATTTTCAGTTACTAGAGGTTTGCCCAGACTTGCCATTGTCAAGGGACAGTGCACTTCACTTGAAGTTGTGCAGTATTACTTCATGTGTCTCCGTGGAAATTCCACCAATGGGAAACTCTTGCTGTAGTCATCTCCAAGTGTTTCCGCGTAAGAAAATATAACTAACAAAGGATGTGGTTTCAAGCAGAATGAGGAAAGGAGTGATTATCTTTATTTCAGTGCAGGTTGACCTTTCAAAGAAACAGTAATTCCTATCAAATAGGAGGTAAAATCTTTGTAAACAGACAAGGACATGACAGACTCAAGTTTATGTCACTTTTTTTTAAAACGCCAAGGGCATTTGAGAAATTCTTGGCTACTGAATTGTCCCTTTTTTCAAATTTCTCTTAGGTAAGACACTCCAGCTTCTTCAAACCATGGTACTGTTCCTTCCATGTAAAAAACCAAAGCAAAAAACAAAATAAATTAAAACAAAACCCATTAAATTCCATTTGAGAGCACACAATTGCTCAGCAGGCCCACTATTGAAGAAGCTAGAGGTACAGAAGCCTCAGGCTTCAGCCCATGGCCTGAAGTTTTTTCTCTATCATGGCCCCTCAATTCCCTGGCATGTCCACATTAACTCATGAAACTTTACTCATTTCCTCTTCAAATGCGCAGGATCCAATATATTTGAACCCTGTTCACCTGGGCTGTAATCATCCAAGGACACACCAGAGGAAGGGCAGCCACTCCCTCGCCTGGGGCCTTGGAGCTTATCACAATAGAAATGGACACCTGAACAAGGGGAGCCAAAACAAGAGAGGCATATTCCTAAAGCCTGAAGCACAGAAGCTACCTATAGACCAATAGTGGGATTTCACAAATTATGTAAGAATCTCTGTGCACATGCTTGGCATGGTCGCTCATGCCTATAATCCCAGCAATCTGGGGGCTGAGGTGGGTGGATCCTTGGGAGTTCCAGTCCATCTTGGCCTAGGAATTTTTCTCAAGCCTCTTTCAACAACTACATAAGATGCTCTTTAAAAAAAGAGAACAACAGAAAACTAGATACAGTTGGCCTATGTCCCTGGGTTCACTTCATGAGTTGTGGAGACTAAATATTCCATGCCATGAGAAAATACCTGGGATTTTTAGGGAAAGGGTCATTTGCATCCCGTTTCTAAGGGTTTCCCTTTCACCATGTTACATTTGAATTCTGGGAAAACCTGCTGGTGATAAGCTATCTAGCATTATGTTGATTTAGGTATTGAGCTAGTACCTCACGTTTAGTGTTCAGGGTTATGCTGCAATGGCTGCAGACCTCCTTGAAATAGTGATTGCAGTCATGTGAACCCCGAGGAAGCTGGATAGTTGAAGCAGGCACTCCAAATATTCATGCACTGCAAGGATTCACTTTCACTTTGGGACACATCTTCTGGTTGCTTGCTTTTAGTGCTAACTGATACTACCATGGTGGCAGTAATCCAGCAGAGATTGCATGTATTTTTTGCAGGTTTGTTTCCCAAGCCACCAGAAACTCCGCAGAACCCAAATCATTGTGGCATTTTCTTTCCTCCCCTGAAACATTTGGCTTTCTAAGTTTGAAAATTTAATAGACTGGGGTAGTCAAGTTTGGACCCCATATACCACAAACAGAGCTAAAGACAGAGCCAATTACTTCCCTCCACTTGTCAAAATATGTCAAATTTGTTTGATCACCACAACTTCAAAGAAAATTCTGAGGCAACTTAGAGGGGTTAATCAAATACTGCATGATTGGAATGGCTGTGGTTGTATGAGGTGGAAAGCTGCAGAGTTGGGCTGAAACTGTTGCCAGAAATCCACAGGCTTGTGGTTGCCAGGCAACCACACTGGGCTGAGATTGGCTGAACATCACTGTGAGGTGGATTTTAGGCTCTAGGTTTGAAAATTTAAAAGACTGGGGTAGTCAAGTGTGGAACCCATAGACCACAGACAGAGCAAAAGGTTTTCCAATTACTTCCCTCCACTTCTCAAAATATGTCAAATTTGCTTGATCACTACAAGTGCAAAAAGAATTCTGAGGCAACATAGAGAGGCTAATCAAATACTGCATGATTGGAATGGCTGTGGTTGTAGGAGGTGGAAAGCTGCAGAGTTGGGCTGAAACAGTTCACAGAAACCCACAAGCTTGTGGTTGCCAGTCAACCACACTGGGCTGTGATTGGTTGAGCACCATTGTGAGTTGGACTTTAGGTTCTAGGATACAAGTGTGCAGTAGGAGACCTGAGTCACAATGCTGGGCATTGCCATGGAGAACTCAGTGGCACAGAGGATCTTGTAGGGCAAGATTTAAATAGGATGAATATTCGTAGGCCTGGTATGCCACAGGATTCTCTCTAAAGGCTTCACTGCTCAGAATTTGTGGGTGGAAATGCATGCCAATCTACACATGGATGTACTTTCAATGGGATATGAAATATGCCAGGGCCTTGGCAGATGATCGCTGCCATGTCCTTTCCTTGAGCATACGCTTTTCCCTTGTCATGTCCGTCATTTGGCTGAGTCCTGTTCCCTAAGCTATTCAGTCAAGACTTGCTGGCATCATTCACCTGCAGTATAAGAGCTTTCTGTGAAATTTCTCAGCAGAAATCCTCTGCAAGCACATAGCTTTGCATATGAGAGAGAGTGGTGGAAGTTGAATTTCAAGAGCAGATATTTGAAAACAATGAAACAAGGCCCGAATAAGATCTTTACATGTTTCCCAGATGAATATGTTTGGAAATATGGGGGAAGATGGAGATCAAGGCTGAGAAGAGTGCACACCCATTTCAAGGTACAAAAACCAGGGAAAAACATGGGAAAGCAAGAGAGCTGGTTAATCTAATGTAAAAATTTTGATGATGAAAGGAAAATTATATTCTCATGATGATTTAATCAGGCTGTAGAAGTGAAGTTCTCATGTTGGTTGTCATATGTGTGGCCTTCTGCATTGGGCAGTGGATGCAGGACAGGAGATCTTCAAATAAATCTGGTGGAACACAAAATACTGAAAAAAAAATCAGCCTAAATCCTGTGTAATCCTTTCCTTTGAGAACATATATGGATAATGTACGAAGTTTCAAAAGAGAAAATGTCTATTGGGTCATGGTTTCACCAATTAAATGGTCACTTCACATAACATTTTGAATTTTGCTTTCACACTTGCTCATGTACAGGGCCTGAGTAAAGCAGAATGCCGAGTAAGCCTGTTCAATAAATGTGCATTCCATAAGTGGTTTCAAAATCAGTGAAACCCTTTGGACTTAGTGTTTGTATTTTATTGGTTGATTGGTTTTACAAATTGTTTGTTTTACTATTTTTAACTTTGTGAGATGAGGGAAACCCTCACTCATAGTGATTTAGACCTCTGCAAAAACTCTGAAGGTATTCATGTAACAGCTATTACATGTTATAAGTTTCTCCTATTAAAATTTGAAAGACAAAAGACTTTGCTGCTTTTCATCTAAATTCAGTGTTGGGCTAACTTCAGTGTTGGACTTTTTACAAGTCCTTTGAAATGTGTCCTCCTCTGGTCACTGGTCGTGCTGGAGTTTACTTTCTTGTGAAGAGAGGATTTGAGCAAATTGACACAAGTACAGTTTGCCACTATTCTGGACACCTGGTTAAATATCGAGTTCCCTAAATGGTGTGTGTATGATTTTGATCTCTGCTCACACTTTGGTCATCCAGTTAGAACCACAGGGCTCCAGGCAATAGCATTCCAGGCCTAAACAAGAAAATTTCCATTCCATTTTGGAGTTCATTCGTCTCTCATAAGTACTTTTTCCAGAAATGTGTGCTTCAGGAGAGGCCCTATCCAAATGTGGAGAGGCCCATTTTCATTCACTCACTTTCAGACTTTCTAAGATTTTCAGTTACTAGAGGTTTGCCCAGACTTGCCATTGTCAAGGGACAGTGCACTTCACTTGAAGTTGTGCAGTATTACTTCATGTGTCTCCGTGGAAATTCCACCAATGGGAAACTCTTGCTGTAGTCATCTCCAAGTGTTTCCGCGTAAGAAAATATAACTAACAAAGGATGTGGTTTCAAGCAGAATGAGGAAAGGAGTGATTATCTTTATTTCAGTGCAGGTTGACCTTTCAAAGAAACAGTAATTCCTATCAAATAGGAGGTAAAATCTTTGTAAACAGACAAGGACATGACAGACTCAAGTTTATGTCACTTTTTTTTAAAACGCCAAGGGCATTTGAGAAATTCTTGGCTACTGAATTGTCCCTTTTTTCAAATTTCTCTTAGGTAAGACACTCCAGCTTCTTCAAACCATGGTACTGTTCCTTCCATGTAAAAAACCAAAGCAAAAAACAAAATAAATTAAAACAAAACCCATTAAATTCCATTTGAGAGCACACAATTGCTCAGCAGGCCCACTATTGAAGAAGCTAGAGGTACAGAAGCCTCAGGCTTCAGCCCATGGCCTGAAGTTTTTTCTCTATCATGGCCCCTCAATTCCCTGGCATGTCCACATTAACTCATGAAACTTTACTCATTTCCTCTTCAAATGCGCAGGATCCAATATATTTGAACCCTGTTCACCTGGGCTGTAATCATCCAAGGACACACCAGAGGAAGGGCAGCCACTCCCTCGCCTGGGGCCTTGGAGCTTATCACAATAGAAATGGACACCTGAACAAGGGGAGCCAAAACAAGAGAGGCATATTCCTAAAGCCTGAAGCACAGAAGCTACCTATAGACCAATAGTGGGATTTCACAAATTATGTAAGAATCTCTGTGCACATGCTTGGCATGGTCGCTCATGCCTATAATCCCAGCAATCTGGGGGCTGAGGTGGGTGGATCCTTGGGAGTTCCAGTCCATCTTGGCCTAGGAATTTTTCTCAAGCCTCTTTCAACAACTACATAAGATGCTCTTTAAAAAAAGAGAACAACAGAAAACTAGATACAGTTGGCCTATGTCCCTGGGTTCACTTCATGAGTTGTGGAGACTAAATATTCCATGCCATGAGAAAATACCTGGGATTTTTAGGGAAAGGGTCATTTGCATCCCGTTTCTAAGGGTTTCCCTTTCACCATGTTACATTTGAATTCTGGGAAAACCTGCTGGTGATAAGCTATCTAGCATTATGTTGATTTAGGTATTGAGCTAGTACCTCACGTTTAGTGTTCAGGGTTATGCTGCAATGGCTGCAGACCTCCTTGAAATAGTGATTGCAGTCATGTGAACCCCGAGGAAGCTGGATAGTTGAAGCAGGCACTCCAAATATTCATGCACTGCAAGGATTCACTTTCACTTTGGGACACATCTTCTGGTTGCTTGCTTTTAGTGCTAACTGATACTACCATGGTGGCAGTAATCCAGCAGAGATTGCATGTATTTATTGCAGGTTTGTTTCCCAAGCCACCAGAAACTCCGCAGAACCCAAATCATTGTGGCATTTTCTTTCCTCCCCTGAAACATTTGGCTTTCTAAGTTTGAAAATTTAATAGACTGGGGTAGTCAAGTTTGGACCCCATATACCACAAACAGAGCTAAAGACAGAGCCAATTACTTCCCTCCACTTGTCAAAATATGTCAAATTTGTTTGATCACCACAACTTCAAAGAAAATTCTGAGGCAACTTAGAGGGGTTAATCAAATACTGCATGATTGGAATGGCTGTGGTTGTATGAGGTGGAAAGCTGCAGAGTTGGGCTGAAACTGTTGCCAGAAATCCACAGGCTTGTGGTTGCCAGGCAACCACACTGGGCTGAGATTGGCTGAACATCACTGTGAGGTGGATTTTAGGCTCTAGGTTTGAAAATTTAAAAGACTGGGGTAGTCAAGTGTGGAACCCATAGACCACAGACAGAGCAAAAGGTTTTCCAATTACTTCCCTCCACTTCTCAAAATATGTCAAATTTGCTTGATCACTACAAGTGCAAAAAGAATTCTGAGGCAACATAGAGAGGCTAATCAAATACTGCATGATTGTAATGGCTGTGGTTGTAGGAGGTGGAAAGCTGCAGAGTTGGGCTGAAACAGTTCACAGAAACCCACAAGCTTGTGGTTGCCAGTCAACCACACTGGGCTGTGATTGGTTGAGCACCATTGTGAGTTGGACTTTAGGTTCTAGGATACAAGTGTGCAGTAGGAGACCTGAGTCACAATGCTGGGCATTGCCATGGAGAACTCAGTGGCACAGAGGATCTTGTAGGGCAAGATTTAAATAGGATGAATATTCGTAGGCCTGGTATGCCACAGGATTCTCTCTAAAGGCTTCACTGCTCAGAATTTGTGGGTGGAAATGCATGCCAATCTACACATGGATGTACTTTCAATGGGATATGAAATATGCCAGGGCCTTGGCAGATGATCGCTGCCATGTCCTTTCCTTGAGCATACGCTTTTCCCTTGTCATGTCCGTCATTTGGCTGAGTCCTGTTCCCTAAGCTATTCAGTCAAGACTTGCTGGCATCATTCACCTGCAGTATAAGAGCTTTCTGTGAAATTTCTCAGCAGAAATCCTCTGCAAGCACATAGCTTTGCATATGAGAGAGAGTGGTGGAAGTTGAATTTCAAGAGCAGATATTTGAAAACAATGAAACAAGGCCCGAATAAGATCTTTACATGTTTCCCAGATGAATATGTTTGGAAATATGGGGGAAGATGGAGATCAAGGCTGAGAAGAGTGCACACCCATTTCAAGGTACAAAAACCAGGGAAAAACATGGGAAAGCAAGAGAGCTGGTTAATCTAATGTAAAAATTTTGATGATGAAAGGAAAATTATATTCTCATGATGATTTAATCAGGCTGTAGAAGTGAAGTTCTCATGTTGGTTGTCATATGTGTGGCCTTCTGCATTGGGCAGTGGATGCAGGACAGGAGATCTTCAAATAAATCTGGTGGAACACAAAATACTGAAAAAAAAATCAGCCTAAATCCTGTGTAATCCTTTCCTTTGAGAACATATATGGATAATGTACGAAGTTTCAAAAGAGAAAATGTCTATTGGGTCATGGTTTCACCAATTAAATGGTCACTTCACATAACATTTTGAATTTTGCTTTCACACTTGCTCATGTACAGGGCCTGAGTAAAGCAGAATGCCGAGTAAGCCTGTTCAATAAATGTGCATTCCATAAGTGGTTTCAAAATCAGTGAAACCCTTTGGACTTAGTGTTTGTATTTTATTGGTTGATTGGTTTTACAAATTGTTTGTTTTACTATTTTTAACTTTGTGAGATGAGGGAAACCCTCACTCATAGTGATTTAGACCTCTGCAAAAACTCTGAAGGTATTCATGTAACAGCTATTACATGTTATAAGTTTCTCCTATTAAAATTTGAAAGACAAAAGACTTTGCTGCTTTTCATCTAAATTCAGTGTTGGGCTAACTTCAGTGTTGGACTTTTTACAAGTCCTTTGAAATGTGTCCTCCTCTGGTCACTGGTCGTGCTGGAGTTTACTTTCTTGTGAAGAGAGGATTTG
The DNA here is from genome assembly GCF_034190915.1 of Cavia porcellus. Classification (NCBI taxonomy): domain Eukaryota; kingdom Metazoa; phylum Chordata; class Mammalia; order Rodentia; family Caviidae; genus Cavia; species Cavia porcellus. Next base: position 4,109,363 of record NW_026947486.1, on the reverse strand, counting down.
AGCAAATTGACACAAGTACAGTTTGCCACTATTCTGGACACCTGGTTAAATATCGAGTTCCCTAAATGGTGTGTGTATGATTTTGATCTCTGCTCACACTTTGGTCATCCAGTTAGAACCACAGGGCTCCAGGCAATAGCATTCCAGGCCTAAACAAGAAAATTTCCATTCCATTTTGGAGTTCATTCGTCTCTCATAAGTACTTTTTCCAGAAATGTGTGCTTCAGGAGAGGCCCTATCCAAATGTGGAGAGGCCCATTTTCATTCACTCACTTTCAGACTTTCTAAGATTTTCAGTTACTAGAGGTTTGCCCAGACTTGCCATTGTCAAGGGACAGGGCACTTCACTTGAATTTGTGCAGTACTACTTCATGTGTCTCCGTGGAAATTCCACCAATGGGAAACTCTTGCTGTAGTCATCTCCAAGTGTTTCCGCGTAAGAAAATATAACTAACAAAGGATGTGGTTTCAAGCAGAATGAGGAAAGGAGTGATTATCTTTATTTCAGTGCAGGTTGACCTTTCAAAGAAACAGTAATTCCTATCAAATAGGAGGTAAAATCTTTGTAAAGAGACAAGGACATGACACGCTCAAGTTTATGTCACTTTTTTTTTAAACGCCAAGGGCATTTGAGAAACTCTTGGCTGCTGAATTGTCCCTTTTTTCAAATTTCTCTTAGGTAAGACACTCCAGCTTCTTCAAACCATGGTACTGTTCCTTCCATGTGAAAAACCAAAGCAAAAAACAAAATAAATTAAAACAAAACCCATTAAATTCCATTTGAGAGCACACAATTGCTCAGCAGGCCCACTATTGAAGAAGCTAGAGGTACAGAAGCCTCAGGCTTCAGCCCATGGCCTGAAGTTTTGTCTCTATCATGGTCCCTCAATTCCCTGGCATGTCCACATTAACTCATGGAACTTTACTCATTTCCTCTTCAAATGCACAGGATCCAATATATTTGAACCCTGTTCACCTGGGGTGTAATCATCGAAGAACACACCAGAGGAAGGGCAGCCACTCCCTTGCCTGGGGCCTTGGAGCTTATCATAATAGAAATGGACACCTGAACAAGGGGAGCCCAAACAAAGAGAGGCATATTTCTAAAGCCTGAAGCACAGAAGCTACCTATAGACCAGTAGTGGGATTTCACAAATTATGTAAGAATCTCTGTGCACATGCTTGGCATGGTCGCTCATGCCTATAATCCCAGCAATCTGGGGGCTGAGGTGGGTGGATCCTTGGGAGTTCCAGTCCATCTTGGCCTAGGAATTTTTCTCAAGGCCTCTTTCAACAACTACATAAGATGCTCATTCCAAAAAGAGAACAAAAGAAAACTAGACACAGTTGGCCTATGTCCCTGGGTTCACTTCATGAGTTGTGGAGACTAAATATTCCATGCCATGAGAAAATACCTGGGATTTTTAGGGAAAGGGGCATTTGCATCCCGTTTCTAAGGGTTTCCCTTTCAACATGTTACATTTGAATTCTGGGAAAACCTGCTGGAGATAAGCTATCTAGCATTATGTTGATTTACGTATTGAGCTAGTACCTCACGTTTAGTGTTCAGGGTTATGCTGCAATGGGTGCAGACCTCCTTGAAATAGCGATTGCAGTCATGTGAACCCCGAGGAAGCTGGATAGTTGAAGCAGGCACTCCAAATATTCATGCACTGCAAGGATTCACTTTCACTTTGGGACACATCTTCTGGTTGCTGGCTTTTAGTGCTAACTGATACTACCATGGTGGCAGTAATCCAGCAGAGATTGCATGTATGGTTTGCAGGTTTGTTTCCCAAGCCACCAGAAACTCCGCAGAACCCAAATCATTGTGGCATTTTCTTTCCACCCCTGAAACATTTGGATTTCTAAGTTTGAAAATTTAATAGATTGGGGTAGTCAAGTTTGGACCCCATATACCACAAAAAGAGCTAAAGACAGAGCCAATTACTTCCCTCCTCTTGTGAAAATATGTCAAATTTGTTTGATCACCACAAGTTCAAATAAAATTCTGAGGCAACTTAGAGAGGTTAATCAAATACTGCATGATTGGAATGGCTGTGGTTGTATGAGGTGGAAAGGTGCAGAGTTGGGCTGAAACTGTTCCCAGAAATCCACAGGCTTGTGGTTGCCAGGCAACCACACTGGGCTGAGATTGGCTGAACATCACTGTGAGGTGGATTTTAGGCTCTAGGTTTGAAAATTTATAAGACTGGGGTAATCAAGTGTGGAACCCATAGACCACAGACAGAGCAAAAGGTTTTCCAATTACTTCCCTCCACTCCTCAAAATATGTCAAATTTGCTTGATCACTACAAGTGCAAAAAGAATTCTGAGGCAACATAGAGAGGCTAATCAAATACTGCATGATTGGAATGGCTGTGGTTGTAGGAGGTGGAAAGCTGCAGAGTTGGGCTGAAACAGTTCACAGAAACCCACAAGCTTGTGGTTGCCAGTCAACCACACTGGGCTGTGATTGGCTGAGCACCATTGTGAGCTGGACTTTAGGTTCTAGGATACAAGTTTGCAGTAGGAGACCTGCGTCACAATGCTGGGCGTTGCCATGGAGACCTCAGTGGCACAGAGGATATTGTAGGGCAAGATTTAAATAGGATGAATATTCGTATACCTGTTATGCCACAGGATTCTCTCTAAAGGCTTCACTGCTCAGAATTTGTGGGTGGAAATGCAAGCCAATCTACACATGGATGTACTTTCAGTGGGATATGAAATATGCCAGGGCCTGGCAGATGATCGCTGCCATGTCCTTTCCTTGAGCATATGCTTTTCCCTTGTCATGTCCATCATTTGGCTGAGTCCTGTTCCCTAAGCTATTCAGTCAAGACTTGCTGGCATCATTCACCTGCAGTATAAGAGCTTTCTGTGAAATTTCTCAGCAGAAATCCTCTGCAAGCACATAGCTTTGCATATGAGAGACAGTGGTGGAAGTTGAATTTCAAGAGCAGATATTTGAAAACAATGAAACAAGCCCCGAATAAGATCTTTACATGTTTCCCAGAAGAATATGTTTGGAAATATGGGGGAAGATGGAGATCAAGGCTGAGAAGAGTGCACACCCATTTCAAGGTTCAAAAACCAGGGAAAAACATGGGAAAGCAAGAGAGCTGGTTAATCTAATGTAAAAATATTTGATGATGAAAGGAAAATTATATTCTCATGATGATTTAATCAGGCTGTAGAAGTGAAGTTCTCATGTTGGTTGTCATATGTGTGGCCTTCTGCGTTGGGCAGTGGATGCAGGACTGGAGATCTTCAAATAAATCTGGTGGAACACAAAACACTGAAAAAAAAATCAGCCTAAATCCTGTGTATTCTTTCCTTTGAGAACATATATGGATAATGTACGAAGTTTCAAAAGAGAAAATGTCTATTGGGTCATGGTTTCACCAATTAAATGGTCACTTCACATAACATTTTGAATTTTGCTTTCACACTTGCTCATGTACAGGGCCTGAGTAAAGCAGAACGCAGAGTAAGCCTGTTCAATAAATGTGCATTCCATAAGTGGTTTCAAAATCAGTGAAACCCTTTGGACTTAGTGTTTGTATTTTATTGGTTGTTTGGTTTTACAAATTGTTTGTTTTACTATTTTTAACTTTGTGAGATGAGGGAAACCCTCACTCATAGTGATTTAGACCTCTGCAAAAACTCTGAAGGTATTCATGTAACAGCTATTACATGTTATAAGTTTCTCCTATTAAAATTTGAAAGACAAAAGAATCTGCTACTTTTCATCTAAATTCAGTGTTGGGCTAACTTCAGTGTTGGACTTTTTACAAGTCCTTTGAAATGTGTCCTCCTCTGGTCACTGGTCATGCAGGAATTTACTCTCTTGTGAAGAGAGGATTTGAGCAAATTGACACAAGTACAGTTTGCCACTATTCTGGACACCTGGTTAAATATCGAGTTCCCTAAATGGTGTGTGTATGATTTTGATCTCTGCTCACACTTTGGTCATCCAGTTAGAACCACAGGGCTCCGGGCAATAGCATTCCAGGCCTAAACAAGAAAATTTCCATTCCATTTTGGGAGTTCATTTGTCTCTCATAAGTACTTTTTCCAGAAATGTGTGCTTCAGGAGAGGCCCTATCCAAATGTGGAGAGGCCCATTTTCATTCACTCACTTTCAGACTTTCTAAGATTTTCAGTTACTAGAGGTTTGCCCAGACTTGTCATTGTCAAGGGACAGTGCACTTCACTTGAAGTTGTGCAGTATTACTTCATGTGTCTCCATGGAAATTCCACCAATGGGAAACTCTTGCTGTAGTCATCTCCAAGTGTTTCTGCCTAAGAAAATATAACTAACAAAGGATGTGGTTTCAAGCAGAATGAGGAAAGGAGTGATTATCTTTATTTCAGTGCAGGTTGACCTTTCAAAGAAACAGTGATTCCTATCAAATAGGAGGTAAAATCTTTGTAAAGAGAGAAGGACATGACACGCTCAAGTTTATGTCACTTTTTTTAAAATGCCAAGGGTATTTGAGAAATTCTTGGCTGCTGAAATGTCCCTTTTTTCAAATAACTCTTAGGTAAGACACTCCAGCTTCTTCAAACCATGGTACTGTTCCTTCCATGTAAAAAACCAAAGCAAAAAACAAAATAAATTAAAACAAAACCCATTAAATTACATTTGAGAGCACACAATTGCTCAGCAGGCCCACTATTGAAGAAGCTAGAGGTAGAGAATCCTCAGGCTTCAGCCCATGGCCTGAAGTTTTGTCTCTATCATGGCCCCTCAATTCCCTGGCATGTCCACATTAACTCATGAAACTTTACTCATTTCCTCTTCAAATGCGCAGGATCCAATATATTTGAACCCTGTCCACCTGGGCTGTAATCATCCAAGAACACACCAGAGGAAGGGCAGCCACCCCCTTGCCTGGGGCCTTGGAGCTTATCACAATAGAAATGGACACCTCAACAAGGGGAGCCCAAACAAAGAGAGGCATATTCCTAAAGCCTGAAGCACAGAAGCTACCTATAGACCAGTAGTGGGATTTCACAAATTATGTAAGGATCTCTGTGCACATGTTTGGCATGGTCGCTCATGCCTATAATCCCAGCAATCTGGGGGCTGAGGTGGGTGGATCCTTGGGAGTTCCAGTCCATCTTGGCCTAGGAATTTTTCTCAAAGCCTCATTCAACAACTACATAAGATGCTCTTTCCAAAAAAAAAAACAACAGAAAACTAGAAACAGTTGGCCTATGTCCCTGGGTTCACTTCATGAGTTGTGGACACTAAATATTCCATGCCATGAGAAAATACCTGGGATTTTTAGGGAAAGGGGCATTTGCATCCCGTTTCTAAGGGTTTCCCTTTCACCATGTTACATTTGAATTCTGGGAAAACCTGCTGGTGATAAGCTATCTAGCATTATGTTGATTTAGGTATTGAGCTAGTACCTCACGTTTAGTGTTCAGGGTTATTCTGCAATGGCTGCAGACCTATTTGAAATAGCGATTGCAGTCATGTGAACCCCGAGGAAGCTGGATAGTTGAAGCAGGCACTCCAAATATTCATGCACTGCAAGGATTCACTTTCACTTTGGGACACATCTTCTGGTTGCTGGCTTTTAGTGCTAACTGATACTACCATGGTGGCAGTAATCCAGCAGAGATTGCATGTATGGTTTGCAGGTTTGTTTCCCAAGCCACCAGAAACTCCGCACAACCCAAATCATTGTGGCATTTTCTTTCCTCCCCTGAAACATTTGGCTTTCTAAGTTTGAAAATTTAATAGACTGGGGTAGTCAAGTTTCGACACCATATACCACAAACAGAGCTAAAGACAGAGCCAATTACTTCCCTCCACTTGTCAAAATATGTCAAATTTGTTTGATCACCACAACTTCAAAGAAAATTCTGAGGCAACTTAGAGAGGTTAATCAAATACTGCATGATTGGAATGGCTGTGGTTGTATGAGTTGGAAAGCTCCAGATTTGGGCTGAAACTGTTCACAGAAATCCACAGGCTTGTGGTTTCCAGGCAACCACACTGGGCTGAGATTGGCTGAACATCACTGTGAGGTGGATTTTAGGCTCTAGGTTTGAAAATTTAAAAGACTGGGGTAGTCAACTGTGGAACCCATAGACCACAGACAGAGCAAAAGGTTTTCCAATTACTTCCCTCCACTTCTCAAAATATGTCAAATTTGCTTGATCACTACAAGTGCAAAAAGAATTCTGAGGCAACATAGAGAGGCTAATCAAATACTGCATGATTGCAATGGCTGCGGTTGTAGGAGGTGGAAAGCTGCAGAGTTGGGCTGAAACAGTTGACAGAAACCCACAAGCTTGTGGTTGCCAGTCAACCACACTGGGCTGTGATTGGTTGAGCACCATTGTGAGCTGGACTTTAGGTTCTAGGATACAAGTTTGCAGTAGGAGACCTGAGTCACAATGCTGGGCGTTGCCATGGAGACCTCAGTGGCACAGAGGATCTTGTAGGGCAAGATTTAAATAGGATGAATATTCATAGGCCTGGTATGCCACAGGATTCTCTCTAAAGGCTTCACTGCTCAGAATTTGTGGGTGGAAATGCGTGCCAATCTACACATGGATGTACTTTAGATGGGATATGAAATATGCCAGGGCCTGGCAGATGATCGCTGCCATGTCCTTTCCTTGAGCATATGCTTTTCCCTTGTCATGTCCGTCATTTTGCTGAGTCCTGTTCCCTAAGCTATTCAGTCAAGACTTGCTGGCATCATTCACCTGCAGTATAAGAGCTTTCTGTAAAATTTCTCAGCAGAAATCCTCTGCAAGCACATAGCTTTGCATATGAGAGACAGTGGTGGAAGTTGAATTTCAAGAGCAGATATTTGAAAACAATGAAACAAGCCCCGAATAAGATCTTTACATGTTTCCCAAATGAATATGTTTGGAAATATGGGGGAAGATGGAGATCAAGGCTGAGAAGTGTGCACACCCATTTCAAGGTACAAAAACCAGGGAAAAACATGGGAAAGCAAGAGAGCTGGTTAACCTAATGTAAAAATCTTTGATGATGAAAGGAAAATTATATTCTCATGATGATTTAATCAGGCTGTAGAAGTGAAGTTCTCATGTTGGTTGTCATATGTGTGGCCTTCTGCGTTGGGCAGTGGATGCAGGACAGGAGATCTTCAAATAAATCTGGTGGAACCCAAAATACTGAAAAAAAAATCAGCCTAAATCCTGTGTATTCCTTTCCTTTGAGAACATATATGGATAACGTACGAAGTTTCAAAAGAGAAAATGTCTATTGGGTCATGGTTTCACCAATGAAATGGTCACTTCACATAACATTTTGAATTTTGCTTTCACACTTGCTCATGTACAGGGCCTGAGTAAAGCAGAACGCAGAGTAAGCCTGTTCAATAAATGTGCATTCCATAAGTGGTTTCAAAATCAGTGAAACCCTTTGGATTTAGTGTTTGTATTTTATTGGTTGATTGGTTTTACAAATTGTTTCTTTTACTATTTTTAACTTTGTGAGATGAGGGAAACCCTCACTCATAGTGATTTAGACCTCTGCAAAAACTCTGAAGGTATTCATGTAACAGCTATTACATGTTATAAGTTTCTCCTATTAAAATTTGAAAGACAAAAGACTCTGCTGCTTTTCATCTAAATTCAGTGTTGGGCTAACTTCAGTGTTGGACTTTTTACAAGTCCTTTGAAATGTGTCCTCCTCTGGTCACTGGTCGTGCTGGAGTTTACTTTCTTGTGAAGAGAGGATTTGAGCAAATTGACACAAGTACAGTTTGCCACTACTCTGGACACCTGGTTAAATATCGAGTTCCCTAAATGGTGTGTGTATGATTTTGATCTCTGCTCACACTTTGGTCATCCAGTTAGAACCACAGGGCTCCAGGCAATAGCATTCCAGGCCTAAACAAGAAAATTTCCATTCCATTTTGGGAGTTCATTCGTCTCTCATAAGTACTTTTTCCAGAAATGTGTGCTTCAGGAGAGGCCCTATCCAAATGTGGAGAGGCCCATTTTCATTCACTCCCTTTCAGACTTTCTAAGATTTTCAGTTACTAGAGGTTTGCCCAGACTTGCCATTGTCAAGGGACAGTGCACTTCCCTTGAAGTTGTGCAGTATTACTTCATGTGTCTCCGTGGAAATTCCACCAATGGGAAACTCTTGCTGTAGTCATCTCCAAGTGTTTCCGCGTAAGAAAATATAACTAACAAAGGATGTGGTTTCAAGCAGAATGAGGAAAGGAGTGATTATCTTTATTTCAGTGCAGGTTGACCTTTCAAAGAAACAGTAATTCCTATCAAATAGGAGGTAAAATCTTTGTAAAGAGACAAGGACATGACACGCTCAAGTTTATGTCCCTTTTTTTTAAAACGCCAAGGGCATTTGAGAAATTCTTGGCTGCTGAATTGTCCCTTTTTTCAAATTTCTCTTAGGTAAGACACTCCAGCTTCTTCAAACCATGGTACTGTTCCTTCCATGTAAAAAACCAAAGCAAAAAACAAAATAAATTAAAACAAAACCCATTAAATTCCATTTGAGAGCACACAATTGCTCAGCAGGCCCACAATTGAAGAAGCTAGAGGTACAGAAGCCTCAGGCTTCAGCCCATAGCCTGAAGATTTGTCTCTATCATGGCCCCTCAATTCCCTGGCATATCCACATTAACTCATGAAACTTTACTCATTTCCTCTTCAAATGCGCAGGATCCAATATATTTGAACCCTGTTTACCTGGGCTGTAATCATCCAAGAACACACCAGAGGAAGTGCAGCCACCCCCTTGCCTGGGGCCTTGGAGTTTATCACAATAGAAACGGACACCTGAACAAGGGGAGCCCAAACAAAGAGAGGCATATTCCTAAAGCCTGAAGCACAGAAGCTACCTATAGACCAGTAGTGGGATTTCACAAATTATGTAAGGATCTCTGTGGACATGCTTGGCATCGTCGCTCATGCCTATAATCCCAGCAATCTGGGGGCTGAGGTGGGTGGATCCTTGGGAGTTCCAGTCCATCTTGGCCTAGGAATTTTTCTCAAGGCCTCTTTCAACAACTACATAAGATACTCTTTCCAAAAAGAGAACAACAGTAAACTAGACATAGTTGGCCTAGGTCCCTGGGTTCACTTCATGAGTTGTGGACACTAAATATTCCATGCCATGAGAAAATACCTGGGATTTTTAGGGAAAGGGGCATTTGCATCCCGTTTCTAAGGGTTTCCCTTTCACCATGTTACATTTGAATTCTGGGAAAACCTGCTGGTGATAAGCTATCTAGCATTATGTTGATTTAGGTATTGAGCTAGTACCTCACGTTTAGTGTTCAGGGTTATGCTGCAATGGCTGCAGACCTCCTTGAAATAGCGATTGCAGTCACGTGAACCCCGAGGAAGCTGGATAGTTGAAGCAGGCACTCCAAATATTCATGCACTGCAAGGATTCACTTTCACTTTGGGACACATCTTCTGGTTGCTGGCTTTTAGTGCTAACTGATACTACCATGGTGGCAGTAATCCAGCAGAGATTGCATGTATGGTTTGCAGGTTTGTTTCCCAAGCCACCAGAAACTCCGCAGAACCCAAATCATTGTGGCATTTTCTTTCCTCCCCTGAAACATTTGGCTTTCTAAGTTTGAAAATTTAATAGACTGGGGTAGTCAAGTTTGGACCCCATATACCACAAACAGAGCTAAAGACAGTGCCAATTACTTCCCTCCACTTGTCAAAATATGTCAAATTTGTTTGATCACCACAACTTCAAAGAAAATTCTGAGGCAACTTAGAGAGGTTAATCAAATACTGCATAATTGGAATGGCTGTGGTTGTACGAGGTGGAAAGCTGCAGAGTTGGGCTGAAACTGTTCCCAGAAATCCACAGGCTTGTGGTTGCCAGGCAACCACACTGGGCTGAGATTGGCTGAACATCACTGTGAGGTGGATTTTAGGCTCTAGGTTTGAAAATTTAAAAGACTGGTGTAGCCAAGTGTGGAACCCATAGACCACAGACAGAGCAAAAGGTTTTCCAATTACTTCCCTCCACTTCTCAAAATATATCAAATTTGCTTGATCACTACAAGTGCAAAAAGAATTCTGAGGCAACATAGAGAGGCTAATCAAATACTGCATGATTGGAATGGCTGTGGTTGTAGGAGGTGGAAAGCTGCAGAGTTGGGCTGAAACAGTTCACAGAAACCCACAAGCTTGTGGTTGCCAGTCAACCACACTGGGCTGTGATTGGCTGAGCACCATTGTGAGCTGGACTTTAGGTTCTAGGATACAAGTTTGCAGTAGGAGACCTGAGTCACAATGCTGGGCGTTCCCATGGAGACCTCAGTGGCACAGAGGATCTTGTAGGGCAAGATTTAAATAGGATGAATATTCGTAGGCCTGGTATGCCACAGGATTCTCTCTAAAGGCTTCACTGCTCAGAATTTGTGGGTGGAAATGCGTGCCAATCTACACATGGATGTACTTTCAATGGGATATGAAATATGCCAGGGCCTGGCAGATGATCGCTGCCATGTCCTTTCCTTGAGCATACGCTTTTCCCTTGTCATGTCCGTCATTTGGCTGAGTCCTGTTCCCTAAGCTATTCAGTCAAGACTTGCTGGCATCATTCACCTGCAGTATAAGAGCTTTCTGTGAAATTTCTCAGCAGAAATCCTCTGCAAGCACATAGCTTTGGATATGAGAGACAGTGGTGGAAGTTGAATTTCAAGAGCAGATATTTGAAAACAATGAAACAAGCCCCGAATAAGATCTTTACATGTTTCCCAGATGAATATGTTTGGAAATACGGGGGAAGATGGAGATCAAGGCTGAGAAGAGTGCACACCCATTTCAAGGTACAAAAACCAGGGAAAAACATGGGAAAGCAAGAGAGCTGGTTAATCTAATGTAAAAATCTTTGATGATGAAAGGAAAATTATATTCTCATGATGATTTAATCAGGCTGTAGAAGTGAAGTTCTCATGTTGGTTGTCATATGTGTGGCCTTCTGCGTTCGGCAGTGGATGCAGGACAGGAGATCTTGAAATAAATCTGGTGGAACACAAAATACTGAAAAAAAAATCAGTCTAAATCCTGTGTATTCCTTTCCTTTGAGAACATATATGGATAATGTATGAAGTTTCAAAAGAGAAAATGTCTATTGGGTCATGGTTTCACCAATTAAATGGTCACTTCACATAACATTTTGAATTTTGCTTTCACACTTGCTCATGTACAGGGCCTGAGTAAAGCAGAATGCAGAGTAAGCCTGTTCAATAAATGTGCATTCCATAAGTGGTTTCAAAATCAGTGAAACCCTTTGGACTTAGTGTTTGTATTTTATTGGTTGATTGGTTTTACAAATTGTTTGTTTTACTATTTTTAACTTTGTGAGATGAGGGAAACCCTCACTCATAGTGATTTAGACCTCTGCAAAAACTCTGAAGGTATTCATGGAACAGCTATTACATGTTATAAGTTTCTCCTATTAAAATTTGAAAGACAAAAGACTCTGCTACTTTTCATCTAAATTCAGTGTTGGGCTAACTTCAGTGTTGGACTTTTTACAAGTCCTTTGAAATGTGTCCTCCTCTGGTCACTGGTCGTGCTGGAATTTACTTTCTTGTGAAGAGAGGATTTGAGCAAATTGACACAAGTACAGTTTGCCAATATTCTGGACACCTGGTAAATATCGAGTTCCCTAAATGGTGTGTGTATGATTTTGATCTCTGCTCACACTTTGGTCATCCAGTTAGAACCAGAGGGCTCCAGGCAATAGCATTCCAGGCCTAAACAAGAAAATTTCCATTCCATTGTGGGAGTTCATTCGTCTCTCATAAGTACTTTTTCCAGAAATGTGTGCTTCAGGAGAGGCCCTATCCAAATATGGAGAGGCAAATTTTCATTCACTCACTTTCAGACTTTCTAAGATTTTCAGTTACTAGAGGTTTGCCCAGACTTGCCATTGTCAAGGGACAGTGCACTTCACTTGAAGTTGTGCAGTATTACTTCATGTGTCTCCGTGGAAATTCCACCAATGGGAAACTCTTGCTGTAGTCATCTCCAAGTGTTTCCGCGTAAGAAAATATAACTAACAAAGGATGTGGTTTCAAGCAGAATGAGGAAAGGAGTGACTATCTTTATTTCAGTGCAAGTTCACCTTTCAAAGAAACAGTAATTCCTATCAAATAGGAGGTAAAATCTTTGTAAAGAGACAAGGACATGACACGCTCAAGTATATGTCACTTTTTTTTAAAACGCCAAGGGCATTTGAGAAATTCTTGGCTGCTGAATTGTCCCTTTTTTCAAATTTCTCTTAGGTAAGACACTCCAGCTTCTTCAAACCATGGTACTGTTCCTTCCATGTAAAAAACCAAAGCAAAAAACAAAATAAATTAAAACAAAACCCATTAAATTCCTTTTGAGAGCACACAATTGCTCAGCAGGCCCACTATTGAAGAAGCTAGAGGTACAGAAGCCTCAGGCTTCAGCCCATGGCCTGAAGTTTTGTCTCTATCATGGCCCCTCAATTCCCTGGCATGTCCACATTAACTCATGAAACCTTACTCATTTCCTCTTCAAATGTGCAGGGTCCAATATATTTGAACCCTGTTCACCTGGGGTGTAATCATCCAAGAACACACCAGAGGAAGGGCAGCCACCCCCTTGCCTGGGGCCTTGGAGCTTATCACAATAGAAATGGACACCTCAACAAGGGGAGCCCAAACAAAGAGAGGCATATTCCTAAAACCTGAAGCACAGAAGCTAAATATAGACCAGTAGTGGCATTTCACAAATTATGTAAGGGTCTCTGTGCACATGCTTGGCATGGTCGCTCATGCCTATAATCCCAGCAATCTGGGGGCTGAGGTGGATGGATCCTTGGGTGTTCCAGTCCATCTTGGCCTAGGAATTTTTCTTAATGCCTCTTTCAACAACTACATAAGATGCTCTTTCCAAAAAGAGAACAACAGAAAACTAGACACAGTTGGCCTAGGTCCCTGGGTTCACTTCATGAGTTGTGGACACTAAATATTCCATGCCATGAGAAAATACCTGGGATTTTTAGGGAAAGGGGCATTTGCATCCCGTTTCTAAGGGTTTCCCTTTCACCATGTTACATTTGAATTCTGGGAAAACCTGCTGGTGATAAGCTATCTAGCATTATGTTGATTTAGGTATTGAGCTAGTACCTCACGTTTAGTGTTCAGGGTTATGCTGCAATGGCTGCAGACCTCCTTGAAATAGCGATTGCAGTCATGTGAACCCCGAGGAAGCTGGATAGTTGAAGCAGGCACTCCAAATATTCATGCACTGCAAGGATTCACTTTCACTTTTGGACACATCTTCTGGTTGCTGGCTTTTAGTGCTAACTGATACTACCATGGTGGCAGTAATCCAGCAGAGATTGCATGTATGGTTTGCAGGTTTGTTTCCCAAGCCACCAGAAACTCCGCAGAACCCAAATCATTGTGGCATTTTCTTTCCTCCCCTGAAACATTTGGCTTTCTAAGTTTGAAAATTTAATAGACTGGGGTAGTCAAGTTTGGACCCCATATACCACAAACAGAGCTAAAGACAGCGCCAATTACTTCCCTCCACTTGTCAAAATATGTCAAATTTGTTTGATCACCACAACTTCAAAGAAAATTCTGAGGCAACTTAGAGAGGTTAATCAAATACTGCATGATTGGAATGGCTGTGGTTGTATGAGGTGGAAAGCTGCAGAGTTGGGCTGAAAATGTTCCCAGAAATCCACAGGCTTGTGGTTGCCAGGCAACCACACTGGGCTGAGATTGGCTGAACATCACTGTGAGGTGGATTTTAGGCTCTAGGTTTGAAAATTTAAAAGACTGGGATAGTCAAGTGTGGAACCCACAGACCACAGATAGAGCAAAAGGTTTTCCAATTACTTCCCTCCACTTCTCAAAATATGTCAAATTTGCTTGATCACTACTAGTGCAAAAAGAATTCTGAGGCCACATAGAGAGGCTAATCAAATACTGCATGATTGGAATGGCTGTGGTTGTAGGAGGTGGAAAGCTGCAGAGTTGGGCTGAAATAGTTCACAGAAATCCACAAGCTTGTGGTTGCCAGTCAACCACACTGGGCTGTGATTGGCTGAGCACCATTGTGAGCTGGACTTTAGGTTCTAGGATACAAGTTTGCAGTAGGAGACCTGAGTCACAATGCTGGGCGTTGCCATGGAGACCTCAGTGGCACAGAGGATCTTGTAGGGCAAGATTTAAATAGGATGAATATTCGTAGGCCTGGTATGCCACAGGATTCTCTCTAAAGACTTCACTGCTCAGAATTTTTGGGTGGGAATGCGTGCCAATCTACACATGGATGTACTTTCAATGGGATATGAAATATGCCAGGGCCTGGCACATGATCGCTGCCATGTCCTTTCCTTGAGCATATGCTTTTCCCTTGTCATGTCCGTCATTTGGCTGAGTCCTGTTCCCTAAGCTATTCAGTCAAGACTTGCTGGCATCATTCACCTGCAGTATAAGAGCTTTCTGTGAAATTTCTCAGAGAAATCCTCTGCAAGAACATAGCTTTGGATATTAGAGACAGTGGTGGAAGTTGAATTTCAAGAGCAGATATTTGAAAACAATGAAACAAGCCTTGAATAAGATCTTTGCATGTTTCCCAGATGAATATGTTTGGAAATATGGGGGAAGATGGAGATCAAGGCTGAGAAGAATGCACACCCATTTCAAGGTACAAAAACCAGGGAAAAACATGGGAAAGCAAGAGAGCTGGTTAATCTAATGTAAAAATCTTTGATGATGAAAGGAAAATTATATTCTCATGATGATTTAATCAGGCTGTAGAAGTGAAGTTCTCATGTTGGTTGTCATATGTGTGGCCTTCTGCATTGGGCAGTGGATGCAGCACAGGAGATCTTCAAATAAATCTGGTGGAACACAAAACACTGAAAAAAAATCAGCCTAAATCCTGTGTATTCCTTTCCTTTGAGAACATATATGGATAATGTACGAAGTTTCAAAAGAGAAAATGTCTATTGGGTCATGGTTTCACCAAATAATGGTCACTTCACATAACATTTTGAATTTTGTTTTCACACTTGCTCATGTACAGGGCCTGAGTAAAGCAGAATGCAGAGTAAGCCTGTTCAATAAATGTGCATTCCATAAGTGGTTTCAAAATCAGTGAAACCCTTTGGACTTAGTGTTTGTATTTTATTGGTTGATTGGTTTTACAAATTGTTTGCTTTACTATTTTTAACTTTGTGAGATGAGGGAAACCCTCACTCATAGTGATTTAGACCTCTGCAAAAACTCTGAAGGTATTCATGTAACAGCTATTACATGTTATAAGTTTCTCCTATTAAAATTTGAAAGACTAACAGACTCTGCTACTTTTCATCTAAATTCAGTGTTGGGCTAACTTCAGTGTTGGACTTTTTACAAGTCCTGTGAAATGTGTCCTCCTCTGGACAGTGGTCGTGCTGGAATTTACTTTCTTGTGAAGAGAGGATTTGAGCAAATTGACACAAGTACAGTTTGCCACTATTCTGGACACCTGGTTAAATATCGAGTACCCTAAATGGTGTGTGTATGATTTTGATCTCTGCTCACACTTTGGTCATCCAGTTAGAACCAGAGGGCTCCAGGCAATAGCATTCCAGGCCTAAACAAGAAAATTTCCATTCCATTTTGTGAGTTCATTCGTCTCTCATAAGTACTTTTTCCAGAAATGTGTGCTTCAGGAGAGGCCCTATCCAAATGTGGAGAGGCCCATTTTCATTCACTCACTTTCAGACTTTCTAAGATTTTCAGTTACTAGAGGTTTGCCCAGACTTGCCATTGTCAAGGGACAGGGCACTTCACTTGAAATTGTGCAGTATTACTTCATGTGTCTCCGTGGAAATTCCATCAATGGGAAACTCTTGCTGTAGTCATCTCCAAGTGTTTCTGCGTAAGAAAATACAACTAACAAAGGATGTGGTTTCAAGCAGAATGAGGAAAGGAGTGATTATCTTTATTTCAGTGCAGGTTGACCTTTCAAAGAAACAGTAATTCCTATCAAATAGGAGGTAAAATCTTTGTAAAGAGACAAGGACATGACACGCTCAAGTTTATGTCACTTTTTTTTAGAACACCAAGGGCATTTGAGAAATTCTTGGCTGCTGAATTGTCCCTTTTTTGAAATTTCTCTTAGGTAAGACACTCCAGCTTCTTCAAACCATGGTACTGTTCCTTCCATGTAAAAAACCAAAGCAAAAAACAAAATAAATTAAAACAAAACCCATTAAATTCCATTTGAGAGCACACAATTGCTCAGCAGGCCCACTATTGAAGAAGCTAGAGGTACAGAAGCCTCAGGCTTCAGCCCATGGCCTGAAGTTTTGTCTCTATCATGGCCCCTCAATTTCCTGGCATGTCCACATTAACTCATGAAACTTTACTCATTTCCTCTTCAAATGTGCAGGATCCAATATATTTGAACGCTGTTCACCTGGGCTGTAATCATCCAAGAACACACCAGAGGAAGGGCAGCCACCCCCTTGCCTGGGGCCTTGGAGCTTATCACAATAGAAATGGACACCTCAACAAGGGGAGCCCAAACAAAGAGAGGCATATTCCTAAAGCCTGAAGCACAGAAGCTACCTATAGACCAGTAGTGGGATTTCACAAATTATGTAAGAATCTCTGTGCACATGCTTGGCATGGTTGCTCATGCCTATAATCCCAGCAATCTGGGGGCTGAGGTGGGTGGATCCTTGGGAGTTCCAGTCCATCTTGGCCTAGGAATTTTTCTCAAGGCCTCTTTCAACAACTACATAAGATGCTCTTTCCAAAAAGAGAACAACAGAAAACTAGACACAGTTGCCCTAGGTCCCTGGTTTCACTTCATGAGTTGTGGAGACTATTCCATGCCATGAGAAAATACCTGGGATTTTTAGGGAAAGGGGCATTTGCATCCCGTTTCTAAGGGTTTCCCTTTTACCATGTTACATTTGAATTCTGGGAAAACCTGCTGGTGATAAGCTATCTAGCATTATGTTGATTTAGGTATTGAGCTAGTACCTCACCTTTAGTGCTCAGGGTTGTGCTGCAATGGCTGCAGACCTCCTTG
Source organism: Cavia porcellus (assembly GCF_034190915.1). Taxonomy (NCBI): domain Eukaryota; kingdom Metazoa; phylum Chordata; class Mammalia; order Rodentia; family Caviidae; genus Cavia; species Cavia porcellus. The sequence goes on along the minus strand of NW_026947486.1, from coordinate 4,092,278 downwards.
AAATAGCGATTGCAGTCATGTGAACCCCGAGGAAGCTGGATAGTTGAAGTAGGCACTCCAAATATTCATGCACTGCAAGGATTCACCTTCACTTTGGGACATATCTTCTGGTTGCTGGCTTTTAGTGCTAACTGATACTACCATGGTGGCAGTAATCCAGCAGAGATTGCGTGTATGGTTTGCAGGTGTGTTTCCCAAGCCACCAGAAACTCCGCAGAACCCAAATCATTGTGGCATTTTCTTTGCTCCCCTGAAACATTTGGCTTTCTAAGTTTGAAAATTTAATAGACTGGGGTAGTCAAGTTTGGACCCCATATACCACAAACAGAGCTAAAGACAGAGCCAGTTACTTCCCTCCACTTGTCAAAATATGTCAAATTTGCTTGATCACTACAAGTGCAAAAAGAATTCTGAGGCAACATAGAGAGGCTAATCAAATACTGCATGATTGGAATGGCTGTGGTTGTAGGAGGTGGAAAGCTGCAGAGTTGGGCTGAAACAGTTCACAGAAACCCACAAGCTTGTGGTTGCCAGTCAACCACACTGGGCTGTGATTGGCTGAGCACCATTGTGAGCTGGACTTTAGGTTCTAGGATACAAGTTTGCAGTAGGAGACCTGAGTCACAATGCTGGGCGTTGCCATGGAGACCTCAGTGGCACAGAGGATCTTGTAGGGCAAGATTTAAATAGAATGAATATTGGTAGGCCTGGTATGCCACAGGATTCTCTCTAAAGGCTTCACTGCTCAGAATTTGTGGGTGGAAATGCGTGCCAATCTACACATGGATGTACTTTCAATGGGATATGAAATATGCCAGGGCCTGGCAGATGATCGCTGCCATGTCCTTTCCTTGAGCATACGCTTTTCCCTTGTCATGTCCGTCATTTGGCTGAGTCCTGTTCCCTAAGCTATTCAGTCAAGACTTGCTGGCATCATTCACCTGCAGTATAAGAGCTTTCTGTGAAATTTCTCAGCAGAAATCCTCTGCAAGCACATAGCTTTGGATATGAGAGACAGTGGTGGAAGTTCAATTTCAAGAGCAGATATTTGAAAACAATGAAACAAGCCTTGAATAAGATCTTTGCATGTTTCCTAGATGAATATGTTTGGAAATATGGGGGAAGATGGAGATCAAGGCTGAGAAGAGTGCACACCCATTTCAAGGTACAAAAACCAGGGAAAAACATGGGAAAGCAAGAGAGCTGGTTAATCTAATGTAAAAATCTTTGATGATGAAAGGAAAATTATATTCTCATGATGATTTAATCAGGCTGTAGAAGTGAAGTTCTCATGTGGGTTGTCATATGTGTGGCCTTCTGCGTTGGGCAGTGGATGCAGGACAGGAGATCTTCAAATAAATCTGGTGGAACACAAAACACTGAAAAAAAAATCAGCCTAAATCCTGTGTATTCCTTTCCTTTGAGAACATATATGGATAATGTACGAAGTTTCAAAAGAGAAAATGTCTATTGGGTCATGGTTTCACCAAATAATGGTCACTTCACATAACATTTTGAATTTTGCTTTCACACTTGCTCATGTACAGGGCCTGAGTAAAGCAGAATGCAGAGTAAGCCTGTTCAATAAATGTGCATTCCATAAGTGGTTTCAAAATCAGTGAAACCCTTTGGACTTAGTGTTTGTATTTTATTGGTTGATTGGTTTTACAAATTGTTTCTTTTACTATTTTTAACTTTGTGAGATGAGGGAAACTCTCACTCATAGTGATTTAGACCTCTGCAAAAACTCTGAAGTTATTCATGTAACAGCTATTACATGTTATAAGTTTCTCCTATTAAAATTTGAAAGACTAACAGACTCTGCTACTTTTCATCTAAATTCAGTGTTGGGCTAACTTCAGTGTTGGACTTTTTACAAGTCCTGTGAAATGTGTCCTCCTCTGGACACTGGTCGTGCTGGAATTTACTTTCTTGTGAAGAGAGGATTTGAGCAAATTGACACAAGTACAGTTTGCCACTATTCTGGACACCTGGTTAAATATCGAGTTCCCTAAATGGTGTGTGTATGATTTTGATCTCTGCTCACACTTTGGTCATCCAGTTAGAACCACAGGGCTCCAGGCAATAGCATTCCAGGCCTAAACAAGAAAATTTCCATTCCATTTTGTGAGTTCATTCGTCTCTCATAAGTACTTTTTCCAGAAATGTGTGCTTCAGGAGAGGCCCTATCCAAATGTGGAGAGGCCCATTTTCATTCACTCACTTTCAGACTTTCTAAGATTTTCAGTTACTAGAGGTTTGCCCAGACTTGCCATTGTCAAGGAACAGGGCACTTCACTTGAAATTGTGCAGTATTACTTCATGTGTCTCCGTGGAAATTCCACCAATGGGAAACTCTTGCTGTAGTCATCTCCAAGTGTTTCTGTGTAAGAAAATATAACTAACAAAGGATGTGGTTTCAAGCAGAATGAGGAAAGGAGTGATTATCTTTATTTCAGTGCAGGTTGACCTTTCAAAGTAACAGTAATTCCTATCAAATAGGAGGTAAAATCTTTGTAAAGAGACAAGGACATGACACGCTCAAGTTTTTGTCACTTTTTTTTAAAACACCAAGGGCATTTGAGAAATTCTTGGCTGCTGAATTGTCCCTTTTTTCAAATTTCTCTTAGGTAAGACACTCCAGCTTCTTCAAAATATGGTACTGTTCCTTCCATGTAAAAAACCAAAGCAAAAAACAAAATAAATTAAAACAAAACCCATTAAATTCCATTTGAGAGCACACAATTGCTCAGCAGGCCCACTATTGAAGAAGCTAGAGGTACAGAAGCCTCAGGCTGCAGCCCATGGCCTGAAGTTTTGTCTCTATCATGGCCCCTCAATTCCATGGCATGTCCACATTAACTCATGAAACTTTACTCATTTCCTCTTCAAATGCACAGGATCCAATATATTTGAACCCTGTTCACCTGGGCTGTAATCATCCAAGAACACACCAGAGGAAGGGCAGCCACCCCCTTGCCTGGGGCCTTGGAGCTTATCACAATAGAAATGGACACCTGAACAAGGGGAGCCCAAACAAAGAGAGGCATATTCCTAAAGCCTGAAGCACAGAAGCTACCTATAGACCAGTAGTGGGATTTCACAAATTATGTAAGAATCTCTGTGCACATGCTTGGCATGGTCGCTCATGCCTATAATCCCAGCAATCTGGGGGCTGAGGTGGGTGGATCCTTGGGAGTTCCAGTCCATCTTGGCCTAGGAATTTTTCTCAAGGCCTCTTTCAACAACTACATAAGATGCTCTTTCCAAAAAGAGAACAACAGAAAACTAGACACAGTTGCCCTAGGTCCCTGGTTTCACTTCATGAGTTGTGGAGACTATTCCATGCCATGAGAAAATACCTGGGATTTTTAGGGAAAGGGGCATTTGCATCCCGTTTCTAAGGGTTTCCCTTTCACCATGTTACATTTGAATTCTGGGAAAACCTGCTGGTGATAAGCTATCTAGCATTATGTTGATTTAGGTATTGAGCTAGTACCTCACCTTTAGTGTTCAGGGTTATGCTGCAATGGCTGCAGACCTCCTTGAAATAGCGATTGCAGTCATGTGAACCCCGAGGAAGCTGGATAGTTGAAGTAGGCACTCCAAATATTCATGCACTGCAAGGATTCACTTTCACTTTTGGACACATCTTCTGGTTGCTGGCTTTTAGTGCTAACTGATACTACCATGGTGGCAGTAATCCAGCAGAGATTGCATGTATGGTTTGCAGGTGTGTTTCCCAAGCCACCAGAAACTCCGCAGAACCCAAATCATTGTGGCATTTTCTTTCCTCCCCTGAAACATTTGGCTTTCTAAGTTTGAAAATTTAATAGACTGGGGTAGTCAAGTTTGGACCCCATATACCACAAACAGAGCTAAAGACAGCGCCAGTTACTTCCCTGCACTTGTCAAAATATGTCAAATTTGTTTGATCACCACAACTTCAAAGAAAATTCTGAGGCAACTTAGAGAGGTTAATCAAATACTGCATGATTGGAATGGCTGTGGTTGTATGAGGTGGAAAGCTGCAGAGTTGGGCTGAAACTGTTGCCAGAAATCCACAGGCTTGTGGTTGCCAGGCAACCACACTGGGCTGAGATTGGCTGAACATCACTGTGAGGTGGATTTTAGGCTCTAGGTTTGAAAATTTAAAAGACTGGTGTAGTCAAGTGTGGAACACATAGACCACAGACAGAGCAAAAGGTTTTCCAATTACTTCCCTCCACATCTCAAAATATGTCAAATTTGCTTGATCACTACAAGTGCAAAAAGAATTCTGAGGCAACATAGAGAGGCTAATCAAATACTGCATGATTGGAATGGCTGTGGTTGTAGGAGGTGGAAAGCTGCAGAGTTGGGCTCAAACAGTTCACAGAAACCCACAAGCTTGTGGTTGCCAGTCAACCACACTGGGCTGTGATTGGCTGAGCACCATTGTGAGCTGGACTTTAGGTTCTAGGATACAAGTTTGCAGTAGGAGACCTGAGTCACAATGCTGGGCGTTGCCATGGAGACCTCAGTGGAACAGAGGATCTTGTAGGGCAAGATTTAAATAGGATGAATATTCCAAGGCCTGGTATGCCACAGGATTCTCTCTAAAGGCTTCACTGCTCAGAATTTGTGGGTGGAAATGCTAGCCAATCTACACATGGATGTACTTTCAATGGGATATGAAATATGCCAGGGCCTGGCAGATGATCGCTGCCATGTCCTTTCCTTGAGCATACGCTTTTCCCTTGTCATGTCCGTCATTTGGCTGAGTCCTGTTCCCTAAGCTATTCAGTCAAGACTTGCTGGCATCATTCACCTGCAGTATAAGAGCTTTCTGTGAAATTTCTCAGCAGAAATCCTCTGCAAGCACATAGCTTTGGATATGAGAGACAGTGGTGGAAGTTCAATTTCAAGAGCAGATATTTGAAAACAATGAAACAAGCCTTGAATAAGATCTTTGCATGTTTCCTAGATGAATATGTTTGGAAATATGGGGGAAGATGGAGATCAAGGCTGAGAAGAGTGCACACCCATTTCAAGGTACAAAAACCAGGGAAAAACATGGGAAAGCAAGAGAGCTGGTTAATCTAATGTAAAAATCTTTGATGATGAAAGGAAAATTATATTCTCATGATGATTTAATCAGGCTGTAGAAGTGAAGTTCTCATGTTGGTTGTCATATGTGTGGCCTTCTGCGTTGGGCAGTGGATGCAGGACAGGAGATCTTCAAATAAATCTGGTGGAACACAAAACACTGAAAAAAAAATCAGCCTAAATCCTGTGTATTCCTTTCCTTTGAGAACATATATGGATAATGTACGAAGTTTCAAAAGAGAAAATGTCTATTGGGTCATGGTTTCACCAAATAATGGTCACTTCACATAACATTTTGAATTTTGCTTTCACACTTGCTCATGTACAGGGCCTGAGTAAAGCAGAATGCAGAGTAAGCCTGTTCAATAAATGTGCATTCCATAAGTGGTTTCAAAATCAGTGAAACCCTTTGGACTTAGTGTTTGTATTTTATTGGTTGATTGGTTTTACAAATTGTTTGTTTTACTATTTTTAACTTTGTGAGATGAGGGAAACTCTCACTCATAGTGATTTAGACCTCTGCAAAAACTCTGAAGTTATTCATGTAACAGCTATTACATGTTATAAGTTTCTCCTATTAAAATTTGAAAGACTAACAGACTCTGCTACTTTTCATCTAAATTCAGTGTTGGGCTAACTTCAGTGTTGGACTTTTTACAAGTCCTGTGAAATGTGTCCTCCTCTGGACACTGGTCGTGCTGGAATTTACTTTCTTGTGAAGAGAGGATTTGAGCAAATTGACACAAGTACAGTTTGCCACTATTCTGGACACCTGGTTAAATATCGAGTTCCCTAAATGGTGTGTGTATGATTTTGATCTCTGCTCACACTTTGGTCATCCAGTTAGAACCACAGGGCTCCAGGCAATAGCATTCCAGGCCTAAACAAGAAAATTTCCATTCCATTTTGTGAGTTCATTCGTCTCTCATAAGTACTTTTTCCAGAAATGTGTGCTTCAGGAGAGGCCCTATCCAAATGTGGAGAGGCCCATTTTCATTCACTCACTTTCAGACTTTCTAAGATTTTCAGTTACTAGAGGTTTGCCCAGACTTGCCATTGTCAAGGAACAGGGCACTTCACTTGAAATTGTGCAGTATTACTTCATGTGTCTCCGTGGAAATTCCACCAATGGGAAACTCTTGCTGTAGTCATCTCCAAGTGTTTCTGTGTAAGAAAATATAACTAACAAAGGATGTGGTTTCAAGCAGAATGAGGAAAGGAGTGATTATCTTTATTTCAGTGCAGGTTGACCTTTCAAAGTAACAGTAATTCCTATCAAATAGGAGGTAAAATCTTTGTAAAGAGACAAGGACATGACACGCTCAAGTTTTTGTCACTTTTTTTTAAAACACCAAGGGCATTTGAGAAATTCTTGGCTGCTGAATTGTCCCTTTTTTCAAATTTCTCTTAGGTAAGACACTCCAGCTTCTTCAAAATATGGTACTGTTCCTTCCATGTAAAAAACCAAAGCAAAAAACAAAATAAATTAAAACAAAACCCATTAAATTCCATTTGAGAGCACACAATTGCTCAGCAGGCCCACTATTGAAGAAGCTAGAGGTACAGAAGCCTCAGGCTGCAGCCCATGGCCTGAAGTTTTGTCTCTATCATGGCCCCTCAATTCCCTGGCATGTCCACATTAACTCATGAAACTTTACTCATTTCCTCTTCAAATGCACAGGATCCAATATATTTGAACCCTGTTCACCTGGGCTGTAATCATCCAAGAACACACCAGAGGAAGGGCAGCCACCCCCTTGCCTGGGGCCTTGGAGCTTATCACAATAGAAATGGACACCTGAACAAGGGGAGCCCAAACAAAGAGAGGCATATTCCTAAAGCCTGAAGCACAGAAGCTACCTATAGACCAGTAGTGGGATTTCACAAATTATGTAAGAATCTCTGTGCACATGCTTGGCATGGTCGCTCATGCCTATAATCCCAGCAATCTGGGGGCTGAGGTGGGTGGATCCTTGGGAGTTCCAGTCCATCTTGGCCTAGGAATTTTTCTCAAGGCCTCTTTCAACAACTACATAAGATGCTCTTTCCAAAAAGAGAACAACAGAAAACTAGACACAGTTGCCCTAGGTCCCTGGTTTCACTTCATGAGTTGTGGAGACTATTCCATGCCATGAGAAAATACCTGGGATTTTTAGGGAAAGGGGCATTTGCATCCCGTTTCTAAGGGTTTCCCTTTCACCATGTTACATTTGAATTCTGGGAAAACCTGCTGGTGATAAGCTATCTAGCATTATGTTGATTTAGGTATTGAGCTAGTACCTCACCTTTAGTGTTCAGGGTTATGCTGCAATGGCTGCAGACCTCCTTGAAATAGCGATTGCAGTCATGTGAACCCCGAGGAAGCTGGATAGTTGAAGTAGGCACTCCAAATATTCATGCACTGCAAGGATTCACTTTCACTTTTGGACACATCTTCTGGTTGCTGGCTTTTAGTGCTAACTGATACTACCATGGTGGCAGTAATCCAGCAGAGATTGCATGTATGGTTTGCAGGTGTGTTTCCCAAGCCACCAGAAACTCCGCAGAACCCAAATCATTGTGGCATTTTCTTTCCTCCCCTGAAACATTTGGCTTTCTAAGTTTGAAAATTTAATAGACTGGGGTAGTCAAGTTTGGACCCCATATACCACAAACAGAGCTAAAGACAGCGCCAGTTACTTCCCTGCACTTGTCAAAATATGTCAAATTTGTTTGATCACCACAACTTCAAAGAAAATTCTGAGGCAACTTAGAGAGGTTAATCAAATACTGCATGATTGGAATGGCTGTGGTTGTATGAGGTGGAAAGCTGCAGAGTTGGGCTGAAACTGTTGCCAGAAATCCACAGGCTTGTGGTTGCCAGGCAACCACACTGGGCTGAGATTGGCTGAACATCACTGTGAGGTGGATTTTAGGCTCTAGGTTTGAAAATTTAAAAGACTGGTGTAGTCAAGTGTGGAACACATAGACCACAGACAGAGCAAAAGGTTTTCCAATTACTTCCCTCCACATCTCAAAATATGTCAAATTTGCTTGATCACTACAAGTGCAAAAAGAATTCTGAGGCAACATAGAGAGGCTAATCAAATACTGCATGATTGGAATGGCTGTGGTTGTAGGAGGTGGAAAGCTGCAGAGTTGGGCTGAAACAGTTCACAGAAACCCACAAGCTTGTGGTTGCCAGTCAACCACACTGGGCTGTGATTGGCTGAGCACCATTGTGAGCTGGACTTTAGGTTCTAGGATACAAGTTTGCAGTAGGAGACCTGAGTCACAATGCTGGGCGTTGCCATGGAGACCTCAGTGGAACAGAGGATCTTGTAGGGCAAGATTTAAATAGGATGAATATTCCAAGGCCTGGTATGCCACAGGATTCTCTCTAAAGGCTTCACTGCTCAGAATTTGTGGGTGGAAATGCTAGCCAATCTACACATGGATGTACTTTCAATGGGATATGAAATATGCCAGGGCCTGGCAGATGATCGCTGCCATGTCCTTTCCTTGAGCATACGCTTTTCCCTTGTCATGTCTGTCATTTGGCTGAGTCCTGTTCCCTAAGCTATTCAGTCAAGACTTGCTGGCATCATTCTCCTGCAGTATAAGAGCTTTCTGCGAAATTTCTCAGCAGAAATCCTCTGCAAGCACATAGCTTTGGATATGAGAGACAGTGGTGGAAGTTGAATTTCAAGAGCAGATATTTGAAAACAATGAAACAAGCCTTGAATAAGATCTTTGCATGTTTCCCAGATGAATATGTTTGGAAATATGGGGGAAGATAGAGATCAAGGCTGAGAAGAGTGCACACCCATTTCAACGTACAAAAACCAGGGAAAAACATGGGAAAGCAAGAGAGCTGGTTAATCTAATGTAAAAATCTTTGATGATGAAAGGAAAATTATATTCTCATGATGATTTAATCAGGCTGTAGAAGTGAAGTTCTCATGTTGGTTGTCATATGTTTGGCCTTCTGCGTTGGGCAGTGGATGCAGGGCAGGAGATCTTCAAATAAATCTGGTGGAACACAAAACACTGAAAAAAAAATCAGCCTAAATCCTGTGTATTCCTTTCCTTTGAGAACATATATGGATAATGTACGAAGTTTCAAAAGAGAAAATGTCTATTGGGTCATGGTTTCACCAAACAATGGTCACTTCACATAACATTTTGAATTTTGCTTTCACACTTGCTCATGTACAGGGCCTGAGTAAAGCAGAATGCAGAGTAAGCCTGTTCAATAAATGTGCATTCCATAAGTGGTTTCAAAATCAGTGAAACCCTTTGGACTTAGTGTTTGTATTTTATTGGTTGATTGGTTTTACAAATTGTTTGTTTTACTATTTTTAACTTTGTGAGATGAGGGAAACCCTCACTCATAGTGATTTAGACCTCTGCAAAAACTCTGAAGGTATTCATGTAACAGCTATTACATGTTATAAGTTTCTCCTATTAAAATTTGAAAGACTAACAGACTCTGCTACTTTTCATCTAAATTCAGTGTTGGGCTAACTTCAGTGTTGGACTTTTTACAAGTCCTGTGAAATGTGTCCTCCTCTGGACACTGGTCGTGCTGGAATTTACTTTCTTGTGAACAGTGGATTTGAGCAAATTGACACAAGTACAGTTTGCCACTATTCTGGACACCTGGTTAAATATCGAGTTCCCTAAATGGTGTGTGTATGATTTTGATCTCTGCTCACACTTTGGTCATCCAGTTAGAACCACAGGGCTCCAGGCAATAGCATTCCAGGCCTAAACAAGAAAATTTCCATTCCATTTTGTGAGTTCATTCGTCTCTCATAAGTACTTTTTCCAGAAATGTGTGCTTCAGGAGAGGCCCTATCCAAATGTGGAGAGGCCCATTTTCATTCACTCACTTTCAGACTTTCTAAGATTTTCAGTTACTAGAGGTTTGCCCAGACTTGCCATTGTCAAGGGACAGGGCACTTCACTTGAAATTGTGCAGTATTACTTCATGTGTCTCCGTGGAAATTCCACCAATGGGAAACTCTTGCTGTAGTCATCTCCAAGTGTTTCTGCATAAGAAAATATAACTAACAAAGGATGTGGTTTCAAGCAGAATGAGGAAAGGAGTGATTATCTTTATTTCAGTGCAGGTTGACCTTTCAAAGAAACAGTAATTCCTATCAAATAGGAGGTAAAATCTTTGTAAAGAGACAAGAACTTGACATGCTAAAGTTTATGTCACTTTTTTTTTTGTCTTTTTCATTTTTATCGGTACCAGGGATCGAACTCACAACCGCCTGTTGTAAGGCAGGTGCTTATGCCGCTGAGGTAAATCCCCAGCCCCTATGTCACTTTTTTTTAAAACGCCAAGGGCATTTGAGAAATTCTTGGCTGCTGAATTGTCCCTTTTTTCAAATTTCTCTTAGGTAAGACACTCCAGCTTCTTCAAACCATGGTACTGTTCCTTCCATGTAAAAAACCAAAGCAAAAAACAAAATAAATTAAAACAAAACCCATTAAATTCCATTTGAGAACACACAATTGCTCAGCAGGCCCACTATTGAAGAAGCTAGAGGTACAGAAGCCTCAGGCTTCAGCCCATGGCCTGAAGTTTTGTCTCTATCATGGCCCCTCAATTCCCTGGCATGTCCACATTAACTCATGAAACTTTACTCATTTCCTCTTCAAATGCACAGGATCTAATATATTTGAACCCTGTTCACCTGGGCTGTAATCATCCAAGCACAACCTAGGAAGGGCAGCCACCCCCTTGCCTGAGGCCTTGGAGCTTATCACAATAGAAATGGACACCTGAACAAGGGGAGCCCAAACAAAGAGAGGCATATTCCTAAAGCCTGAAGCACAGAAGCTACCTATAGACCAGTAGTGGGATTTCACAAATTCTGTAAGGATCTCTGTGCACATGCTTGGCATGGTCGCTCATGCCTATAATCCCAGCAATCTGGGGGCTGAGGTGGGTGGATCCTTGGGAGTTCCAGTCCATCTTGGCCTAGGAATTTATCTCAAGGCCTCTTTCAACAACTACATAAGATGCTCTTTCCAAAAAGAGAACAATAGAAAACTAGACACAGTTGGCCTAGGACCCTGGGTTCACTTCATGAGTTGTGGAGACTAAATATTCCATGCCATGAGAAAATACCTGGGATTTTTAGGGAAAGGGGCATTTGCATCCCGTTTCTAAGGGTTTCCCTTTCACCATGTTACATTTGAATTCTGGGAAAACCTGCTGGTGATAAGCTATCTAGCACTATGTTGATTTAGGTATTGAGCTTGTACCTCACGTTTAGTGTTCAGGGTTATGCTGCAATGGCTGCAGACCTCCTTGAAATAGCGATTGCAGTCATGTGAACCCCGAGGAAGCTGGATAGTTGAAGCAGGCACTCCAAATATTCATGCACTGCAAGGATTCACTTTCACTTTGGGACACATCTTCTGGTTGCTGGCTTTTAGTGCTAACTGATACTACTATGGTGGCAGTAATCCAGCAGAGATTGCATGTATTTTTTGCAGGTTTGTTTCCCAAGCCACCAGAAACTCCGCAGAACCCAAATCATTGTGGCATTTTCTTTCCTCCCCTGAAACTTTTGGCTTTGAAGTTTGAAAATTTAATAGACTGGGGTAGTCAAGTTTGGACCCCATATACCACAAACAGAGCTAAAGACAGCGCCAATTACTTCCCTCCACTTGTCAAAATATGTCAAATTTGTTTGATCACCACAACTTCAAAGAAAATTCTGAGGCAACTTAGAGAGGTTAATCAAATACTGCATGATTGGAATGGCTGTGGTTGTATGAGGTGGAAAGCTGCAGAGTTGGGCTGAAAATGTTCCCAGAAATCCACAGGCTTGTGGTTTCCAGGCAACCACACTGGGCTGAGATTGGCTGAACATCACTGTGAGGTGGATTTTAGGCTCTAGGTTTGAAAATTTAAAAGACTGTGGTAGTCAAGTGTGGAACCCATAGACCACAGACAGAGCAAAAGATTTTCCAATTACTTCCCTCAACTTCTGAAAATATGTCAAATTTGCTTGATCGCTACAAGTGCAAAAAAAATTCTGAGGCAACATAGAGAGGCTAATCAAATACTGCATGATTGGAATGGCTGTGGTTGTAGGAGGTGGAAAGCTGCAGAGCTGGGCTGAAACAGTTCACAGAAACCCACAAGCTTGTGGTTGCCAGTCAACCACACTGGGCTGTGATTGGCTGAGCACCATTGTGAGCTGGACTTTAGGTTCTAGGATACAAGTTTGCAGTAGGAGACCTGAGTCACAATGCTGGGCGTTGCCATGGAGACCTCAGTGGAACAGAGGATCTTGTAGGGCAAGATTTAAATAGGATGAATATTCCAAGGCCTGGTATGCCACAGGATTCTCTCTAAAGGCTTCACTGCTCAGAATTTGTGGGTGGAAATGCTAGCCAATCTACACATGGATGTACTTTCAATGGGATATGAAATATGCCAGGGCCTGGCAGATGATCGCTGCCATGTCCTTTCCTTGAGCATATGCTTTTCCCTTGTCATGTCCGTCATTTGGCTGAGTCCTGTTCCCTAAGCTATTCAGTCAAGACTTGCTGGCATCATTCACCTGCAGTATAAGAGCTTTCTGTGAAATTTCTCAGCAGAAATCCTCTGCAAGCACATAGCTTTGGATATGAGAGACAGTGGTGGAAGTTGATTTTCAAGGGCAGATATTTGAAAACAATGAAACAAGCCCTGAATAAGATCTTTGCATGTTTCCCAGATGAATATGTTTGGAAATATGGGGGAAGATGGAGATCAAGGCTGAGAAGAGTGCACACCCATTTCAAGGTACAAAAACCAGGGAAAAACATGGGAAAGCAAGAGAGCTGGTTAATCTAATGTAAAAATCTTTGATGATGAAAGGAAAATTATATTCTCATGATGATTTAATCAGGCTGTAGAAGTGAAGTTCTCATGTTGGTTGTCATATGTGTGGCCTTCTGCGTTGGGCAGTGGATGCAGGACAGGAGATCTTCAAATAAATCTGGTGGAACACAAAATACTGAAAAAAAAATCAGCCTAAATCCTGTGTATTCCTTTCCTTTGAGAACATATATGGATAATGAATGAAGTTTCAAAAGAGAAAATGTCTATTGGGTCATGGTTTCCCCAATTAAATGGTCACTTCACATAACATTTTGAATTTTGCTTTCACACTTGCTCATGTACAGGGCCTGAGTAAAGCAGAACGCAGAGTAAGCCTGTTCAATAAATGTGCATTCCATAAGTGCTTTCAAAATCAGTGAAACCCTTTGGACTTAGTGTTTGTATTTTATTGGTTGATTGGTTTTACAAATTGTTTGTTTTACTATTTTTAACTTTGTGAGATGAGGGAAACCCTCACTCATAGTGATTTAGACCTCTGCAAAAACTCTGAAGGTATTCATGTAACAGCTATTACATGTTATAAGTTTCTCCTATTAAAATTTGAAATACTAACAGACTCTGCTACTTTTCATCTAAATTCAGTGTTGAGCTAACTTCAGGGATGGACTTTTTACAAGTCCTTTGAAATGTGTCCTCCTCTAGTCACTGGTCGTGCTGGAATTTACTTTCTTGTGAAGACAGGATTTGAGCAAATTGACACAAGTACAGTTTGCCACTACTCTGGACACCTGGTTAAATATCGAGTTCCCTAAATGCTGTGTGTTTTACTTTGATCTCTGCTCACACTTTGCTCATGCAGTTAGAAACACAGGGCTCCAGGCCATAGCGTTCCAGGCCTAAACAAGAAAATTTCCATTCCGTTTTGGGAGTTCAAGCGTCTCTCATAATTACTTTTTCCACAAATGTGTGCTTCAGGAGAGGCCCTGTCCAAATGTGGAGAGGCCCATTTTCATTCACTCACTTTTAGACTTTCTAAGATTTTCAGTTACTAGAGGTTTGCCCAGAATTGCCATTGTCAAGGGACAGGGCACTTCACTTGAAGTTGTGCAGTATTACTTCATGTGTCTCCGTGGAAATTCCACCAATGGGAAACTCTTGCTGTACTGATCTCCAAGTGTTTATGTGTAAGAAAATATAATTAACAAAGGATGTGGTTTCAAGCAGAATGAAGAAAGGAGGGATTATCTTTATTTCAGTGCAAGTTGACCTTTCAAAGAAACAGTAATTCCTATCAAATAGGAGGTAAAATCTTTTATAAAGAGACATGGACATGACAGGCTCAACTTTATGTCACTTTTTTTTAAAACGCCAAGGGCATTTGAGAAATTCTTGGCTGCTGAATTGTCCCTTTTTGCAAATTTCTCTTAGATAAGACACTCCAGCTTCTTTAAACCATGGTACAGTTCCTTCCATGTAAAAAACCAAAGCAAAAAACAAAATAAATTCAAACAAAACCCATCAAATTACATTTGAGAGCACACAATTGCTCAGCAGGCCCACTCTTCAAGAAGCTAGAGGTAGAGAATCCTCAGCCTTCAGCCCATGGCCTGAAGTTTTGTCTCTATCATGGCCCCTCAATTCCCTGGCATGTCCACATTAACTCATGAATCTTTACTCATTTCCTCTTCAAATGCACAGGATCCAATATATTTGAACCCTGTTCACCTGGGCTGTAATCATCCAAGGACACACCAGAGGAAGGGCAGCCACTCCCTTGCCTGGGGCCTTGGAGCTTATCACAATAGAAATGGACACCTGAACAAGGGGAGCCAAAACAAAGAGAGGCATATTTCTAAAGCCTGAAGCACAGAAGCTACCTATAGACCAGTAGTGGGATTTCACAAATTATGTAAGAATCTCTGTGCACATGCTTAGCATGGTCTCTCATGCCTATAATCCCAGCAATCTGGGGGCTGAGGTGGATGGATCCTTGGGAGTTCCAGTCCATCTTGGGCTACGAATTTATCTCAAGGCCTCTTTCAACAACTACATAAGGTGCTGTTTCCAAAAAGAGGACAACATTAAACTAGACACACTTGGTCTAGGTCCCTGGGTTCACTACATGAGTTGTGGAGTCTAAATATTCCATGCCATGAGAAAATACCTGGGATTTTTAGTGAAAGGGGCATTTGCATCCCTTTTCTAAGGGTTTCCCTTTCACCATGTTATATTTGAATTCTGGGAAAACCTGCTGGTGATCAGGTATTGAGCTAATACCTCATGTTTAGTGTTCAGGGTTATGCTGGAATGGCTTCAGACCTCCTTGAAATAGCGATTGCAGACAAGTGAACCCCAAGGAAGCTGGATAGTTGAAGCAGGCACTCCAAATATTCATGCACTGCAAGGGCTCAGTTTCATTTTAGGTCTCATCTTCTGGTTGCTGGCTTTTAGTGCTAACTGATACTACCATGGTGGCAGTAATAAGGCAGAGACTGCATGTATGGTTTACGGGTTTGCTTCCCAAGCCACCAGAAACTTGGCAGAACCCAAATCATTGTGGTTTTTTGTTTCCTCCCTTGAAACATTTGGCTTTCTAAGTTGATAATTGAATAGACTGGGCTAGTCACCTTTGCACCCCATATACCACAAACAGAGCTAAAGACAGAGCCAATTACTTCCCTCCACTTGTCAAAATATGTCAAATTTGCTTGATCACCACAACTTCAAAGAAAATTCTGAGGCAACTTAGAGAGGTTAATCAAATACTGCATGATTGAAATGGCTGTGGTTGTATGAGGTGCAAAGCTGCAGAGTTGGGCTGAAACTGTTCACAGAAATCCACAGGCTTGTGGTTGCCAGGCAACCACACTGGGCTGAGATTGGCTGAACATCACTGTGAGGGGGATTTGAGGCTCGAGGTTTGAAAATTTAAAAGACTGGTGTAGTCAAGTTTGGAACCCATAGACCTCAGACATACCAAAAGGTTTTCCAATGACTTCCCTTCACTTCTCAAAATATGTAAAATTTTCTTGATCACTACAACTGTAAAAAAAAATTCTGAGGCAACATAGAGAGGCTAATCAAATACTGCATGATTGGAATGGCTGTGGTTGTATGAGGTGGAAAGCTGCAGAGTTGGGCTGAAACAGTTCACAGAAATCCACAAGCTTGTGGTTGCCAGGCAACCACAATGGGCTGTGATTGGCTGAGCACCATTGTGAGCTAGACTTTAGGCTTTAGGATACAAGTGTGCAGTAGGAGACCTGAGTCACAATGCTGGGCGTTTCCATGGAGACCTCAGTGGCACAGAGGACCTTGTAGGGCAAGATTTAAATAGGATGAATATTCTTGGCCTGGTATGCCACAATATTCTCTCTGAAGGCTTCACTGCTCAGAATTTGTGGATGGAAATCCTATCCAATCTACACACGGAAGTACTTTCAATGGGATATGAAATATGCCAGGGCCTGGCAGATGATCTCTGCCATGTCCTATCCTTGAGCATACGCTTTTCCCTTGTCATGTCTGTCATTTGGCTGAGTCCTGTTCCCTAAGCTATTCAGTCAAGCCTTTCTGGCATCATTCACCTGCAGTATAAGAGCTTTCTGTGAAATTTCTCAGCAGAAATCCTCTGCAAGCACATAGCTTTGGATATGAGAGACCGTGATGGAAGTTGAATTTCAAGGGCAGATATTTGAGAACAATGAAACAAGCCGTGAATAAGATCTTTACATGTTTCCCAGAGAATATGTTTGGAAATACGGGGGAAGATGGAGATCAAGGCTGAGAAGAGTACACACCCATTTCAAGGTACAAAGACAAGGGAAAAACATGGGAAACCAAGAGAGCTGGTTAATCTGATGTAAAAATCTTTGATGATGAAAGGAAAATTGTATTCTCATGATGATATAATCAGGCTGTAGAAGTGAAGTTCTCATGTTGCTTGTCCTATGTGTGGCCTTCTGCTTTGGGCAGTGGATGCAGGACAGGAGATCTTCAAATAAATCTGGTGGAACACAAAATACTGAAAAAAATTCAGCCTAAATACTGTGTATTCCTTCCCTTTGAGATCATATTTGGAAAATGTACGAAGTTTCAAAAGAGAAAATGTCTATTGGGTCATGGTTTCAACAATGAAATGGTCACTTCACATAACATTTTGAATTTTGCTTTCACAGTTGCTCATGTACCGGGCCTGAGTAAAGCAGAATGCAGAGTAAGCCTCATCAATAGTTGTGCATTCCATAAGGGGTTTTAAAACCAGTGAATCCCTTTGGACTTAGTGTTTGTATTTAATTGGTTGATTGGTTTTTCAAATTGTTTGTTTTACTATTTTTAACTTTGTGAGTCAGGGAAGCCCTCACTCATAGTGATTTCGACCTCTCCAAACGCTCTGAAGTTATTCATGTAACAGCTATTACATGCTATAAGTTTCTCCTATTAAAACTTGAAAGACTAACAGACTCTGCTATTTTTCATCTAAATTCAGTGTTGGGCTAACTTCAGGGTTGGACTTTTTACAAGTCCTTTGAAATGTGTCCTCCTCTAGTCACTGGTCGTGCTGGAATTTACTTTCTTGTGAAGACAAGATTTGAGCAAATTGACACAAGTTCAGTTTGCCACTACTCTGGACACCTGGTTAAATATCGAGTTCCCTAAATGCTGTGTGTTTTACTTTGATCTCTGCTCACACTTTGCTCATCTAGTTAGAAACACAGGGCTCCAGGCCATAGCGTTCCAGGCCTAAACAAGAAAATGTCCATTCCGTTTTGGGAGTTCATGCGTCTCTCATAATTACTTTTTCCACAAATGTGTGCTTCAGGAGAGGCCCTGTCCAAATGTGGAGAGGCCCATTTTCATTCACTCCCTTTCAGACTTTCTAAGATTTTCAGTTACTAGAGGTTTGCCCAGACTTGGCATTGTCCAGGGACACTGCACTTCACTTGAAGTTGTGCAGTATTACTTCATGTGTCTCCGTGGAAATTCCACCAATGGGAAACTCTTGCTGTAGTCATCTCCAAGTGTTTCTGTGTAAGAAAATATAACTAACATAGGATGTGGTTTGAAGCAGAATGAGGAAAGGAGGTGTTAGGGCCAATGCCGCAGGGGAAGAGACCCCAAGGACTCAGCTCTTGGTGAGGAAAAGAAAGTTTATTTCCATGCGCATGGGGTCCCTCAGGCAAACGTGTGCGGAGGGGCCCCGAGGGGAATTTGTGCAGGGTTTTTAAAGGTACACGCAGGAGGCAAGCAAGTTTACAGAAGCAAATCGCATTGGTTAATTTTGAGCGGCGCAGGACCTGGCTAATGCTGATTTGAGGGTCTGGGGCTGAGTAACCATGGAGACCGAGGGTCTTGGGTTGACCTTAGAGTGCCAGGTGCCCCCTGGTCCTATTTATACAGTACATTCTTTTGCTTATCTCTATCTTTACAGAGAACAGAACATCTAGTGGTTAATGACTAGCAGAGACATTCCCTTTGGCCCTGCTCTGATTATCTCCTGGGAAAGGTTTAGGGAGTGAAGCATTCTTTACTGCTGGGTTCTGATAGCTCTGGGGAGTTAGGGAGTTAGCCCTTTCATTCCCCCCCGCTCTGGGGAGTTAGGGAGTTAGCCCTTTCATTCCCCCCTCTGGGGAGTTAGGGAGTTAACCCTTTTATTCCCCCGCTCTGGGGAGTTAGGGAGTTAACCCTTTCATTCCCCGCTCTGGGGAGGGGGTTGTAGCAGGGGGGTCGACTCTCACATAGGGATTATCTTTATTTCAGTGCAGGTTGACCTTTCAAAGAAACAGTAATTCCTATCAAATAGGAGGTAAAATCTTTTGTAAAGAGACATGGACATGACACGCTCAACTTTATGTCACTTTTTTTAAAACGCCAAGGGCATTTGAGAAATTCTTGGCTGCTGAATTGTCCCTTTTTGCAAATTTCTCTTAGGTAAGACACTCCAGCTTCTTTAAACCATGGTACATTTCCTTCCATGTAAAAAACCAAAGCAAAAAACAAAATAAATTAAAACAAAACCCATCAAATTACATTTGAGAGCACACAATTGCTCAGCAGGCCCACTATTGAAGAAGCTAGAGGTAGAGAATCCTCAGCCTTCAGCCCATGGCCTGAAGTTTTGTCTCTATCATGGCCCCTCAATTCCCTGGCATGTCCACATTAACTCATGAATCTTTACTCATTTCCTCTTCAAATGCACAGGATCCAATATATTTGAACCCTGTTCACCTGGGCTGTAATCATCCAAGGACACACCAGAGGAAGGGCAGCCACTCCCTTGCCTGGGGCCTTGGAGCTTATCACAATAGAAATGGACACCTGAACAAGGGGAGCCAAAACAAAGAGAGGCATATTCCTAAAGCCTGAAGCACAGAAGCTACCTATAGACCAGTAGTGGGATTTCACAAATTATGTAAGAATCTCTGTGCACATGCTTGGCATGGTCCCTCATGCCTATAATCCCAGCAATCTGGGGGCTGAGGTGGATGGATCCTTGGGAGTTCCAGTCCAACTTGGCCTAGGAATTTTTCTCAAGGCCTCTTTCAACAACTACATAAGATGCTGTTTCCAAAAAGAGGACAACATTGAACTAGACACACTTGGTGTAGGTCTCTGGGTTCACTACATGAGTTGTGGAGGCTAAATATTCCATGCCATGAGAAAATACCTGGGATTTTTAGTGAAAGGGGCATTTGCATCCCTTTTCTAAGGGTTTCCCTTTCACCATGTTACATCTGAGTTCTGGGAAAACCTGCTGGTGATAAGCTATCTAGCATTATGTTGGTTTAGGTATTGAGCTAGTACCTCATGTTTAGTGTTCAGGGTTATAATGGAATGGCTGCAGACCTCCTTGAAATAGCGATTGCAGACAAGTGAACCCCGAGGAAGCTGGATAGTTGAAGCAGGCACTCCAAATATTCATGCACTGCAAGGATTCACTTCATTTTGGGTCTCATCTTCTGGTTGCTGGCTTTTAGTGCTACCTGATACTACCATGGTGGCAATAATAAGGCAGAGACTGCATGTATGGTTTGCAGGTTTGCTTCCCAAGCCACCAGAAACTTGACAGAACCCAAATCATAGTGGCATTTTCTTTCTTCCCTTGAAACATTTGGCTTTCTAAGTTTGAAAATTGAATAGACTGGGCTAGTCACGTTTGGACCCCATATACCACAAACAGAGCTAAAGACAGAGCCAATTACTTCCCTCCACTTGTCAAAATATGTCAAATTTGCTTGATCACCACAACTTCAAAGAAAATTCTGAGGCAACTTAGACAGGTTAATCAAATACTTCATGATTGGAATGGCTGTGGTTGTATGAGGTGGAAAGCTGTGGAGTTGCACTGAAACTGTTCCCAGAAATCCACAGGCTTGTGGTTGCCAGGCAACCACACTGGGCTGAGATTGGCTGAACATCACTGTGAGGTGGATTTTAGGCTCTAGGTTTGAAAATTTAAAAGACTGGTGTAGTCAAGTGTGGAACCCATAGACCTCAGACATACCAAAAGGTTTTCCAATGACTTCCCTGCACTTCTCAAAATATGTCAAATTTTCTTGATCACTACAACTGTAAAAAAAATTCTGAGGCAACATAGAGAGGCTAATCAAATACTGCATGATTATAATGGCTGTGGTTGTATGAGGAGGAAAGCTGCAGATTTGGGCTGAAACAGTTCACAGAAATCCACAAGCTTGTGGTTGCCAGGCAACCACAATGGGCTGTGATTGCCTGAGCACCATTGTGAGCTGGAATTTAGGCTCTAGCATACAAGTGTGCAGTAGGAGACCTGAGTCACAATGCTGGGCGTTGCCATGGAGACCTCAGTGGCACAGAGGACCTTGTAGGGCAAGATTTAAATAGGATGAATATTCTTGGCCTGGTATGCCACAATATTCTCTCTGAAGGCTTCACTGCTCAGAATTTGTGGATGGAAATGCTAGCCAATCTACACATGGATGTACTTTCAATGGGATATGAAATATGCCAGGGCCTGGCAGATGATCTCTGCCATGTCCTATCCTTGAGCATACGCTTTTCCCTTGTCATGTCTGTCATTTGGCTGAGTCCTGTTCCCTAAGCTATTCAGTCAAGACTTGCTGGCATCATTCACCTGCAGTATAAGAGCTTTCTGTGAAATTTCTCAGCAGAAATCCTCTGCAAGTACATAGCTTTGGATATGAGAGACCGTGGTGGAAGTTGAATTTCAAGGGCAGATATTTGAAAACAATGAAACAAGCCCCGAATAAGATCTTTACATGTTTCCCGGATGAATATGTTTGGAAATACGGGGGAAAATGGAGATCAAGGCTGAGAAGAGTGCACACACATTTCAAGGTACAAAAACCAGGGAAAAACATGGGAAAGCAAGAGAGCTGGTTAATCTGATGTAAAAATCTTTGATGATGAAAGGAAAATTATATTCTCATGATGATTTAATCAGGCTGTAGAAGTGAAGTTCTCATGTGGGTTGTATTATGTGTGGCCTTCTGCATTGGGCAGTGGATGCAGGACAGGAGATCTTCAAATAAATCTGGTGGAACACAAAATACTGAAAAAAAAATTCAGCCTAAATCCTGTGTATTCCTTCCGTTTGAGAACATATATGGATAATGTACGAAGTTTCAAAAGAGAAAATGTCTATTGGGTCATGGTTTCAACAATGAAATGGTCACTTCACATAACATTTTGAATTTTGCTTTCACAGTTCCTCATGTACCGGGCCTGAGTAAAGCAGAAGGCAGAGTAAGCCTCATCAATAGTTGTGCATTCCATAAGTGGTTTTAAAACCAGTGAAACCCTTTGGACTTAGTGTTTGTATTTAATTGGTTGATTGGTTTTTCAAATTGTTTGTTTTACTATTTTTAACTTTGTGAGTCAGGGAAGCCCTCACTCATAGTGATTTCGACCTCTCCAAAAGCTCTGAAGTTATTCATGTAACAGCTATTACATGCTATAAGTTTCTCCTATTAAAACTTGAAAGACTAACAGACTCTGCTACTTTTCATCTAAATTCAGTGTTGGGCTAACTTCAGGGTTGGACTTTTTACAAGTCCTTTGAAATGTGTCCTCCTCTAGTCACTGGTCGTGCTGGAATTTACTTTGTTGTGAAGACAAGATTTGAGCAAATTGACACAAGTTCAGTTTGCCACTACTCTGGAAACCTGGTTAAATATCGAGTTCCCTAAATGGTGTGTGTTTTACTTTGATCTCTGCTCACACTTTGCTCATCTAGTTAGAACCACAGGGCTCCAGGCCACAGCGTTCCAGGCCTAAACAAGAAAATTTCCATTCCGTTTTGGAAGTTCATGTGTCTCTCATAATTACTTTTTCCACAAATGTGTGCTACAGGAGAGGCCCTGTCCAAATGTGGAGAGGCCCATTTTCATTCACTCACTTTTAGACTTTCTAAGATTTTCAGTTACTAGAGGTTTGCCCAGACTTGGCATTGTCAAGGGACAGTGCACTTCACTTGAAGTTGTGCAATATTACTTCATGTGTCTCCGTGGAAACTCCACCAATGGGAAACTCTTGCTGTAGTCATCTCCAAGTGTTTCTGTGAAAGAAAATATAACTAACAAAGGATGTGGTTTGAAGCAGAATGAGGAAAGGAGGGATTATCTTTATTTCAGTGAAGGTTGACCTTTCAAAGAAACAGTAATTCCTATCAAATAGGAGGTAAAATCTTTTATAAAGAGACATGGACATGACACGCTCAACTTTATGTCACTTTTTTTAAAACGCCAAGGGCATTTGAGAAATTCTTGGCTGCTGAATTGTCCCTTTTTGCAAATTTCTCTTAGGTAAGACACTCCAGCTTCTTTAAACCATGGTACAGTTCCTTCCATGTAAAAAACCAAAGCAAAAAACAAAATAAATTAAAACAAAACCCATCAAATTACATTTGAGAGCACACAATTGCTCAGCAGGCCCACTATTCAAGAAGCTAGAGGTACAGAATCCTCAGCCTTCAGCCCATGGCCTGAAGTTTTGTCTCTATCATGGCCCCTCAATTCCCTGGCATGTCCACATTAACTCATGAATCTCTACTCATTTCCTCTTCAAATGCACAGGATCCAATATATTTGAACCCTGTTCACCTGGGCTGTAATCATGCAAGGCACACCAGAGGAAGGGCAGCCACTCCCTTGCCTGGGGCCTTGGAGCTTATCACAGTAGAAATGGACACCTGAACAAGGGGAGCCAAAAGAAAGAGAGGCATATTCCTAAAGCCTGAATCACAGAAGCTACCTATAGACCAGTAGTGGGATTTCACAAATTATGTAAGAATCTCTGTGCACATGCTTGGCATGGTCCCTCATGCCTATAATCGCAGCAATCTGGGGGCTGTGGTGGATGGATCCTTGGGAGTTCCAGTACATCTTGGGCTACGCATTTATCTCAAGGCCTCCTTCAACAACTACATAAGATGCTGTTTCCAAAAAGAGGACAACATTAAACTAGACACACTTGGTCTAGGTCCCTGGGTTTACTACATG
Source organism: Cavia porcellus (assembly GCF_034190915.1). Lineage (NCBI taxonomy): Eukaryota > Metazoa > Chordata > Mammalia > Rodentia > Caviidae > Cavia > Cavia porcellus. The sequence goes on along the minus strand of NW_026947486.1, from coordinate 4,068,857 downwards.
AGTTGTGGAGTCTAAATATTCCATGCCATGAGAAAATACCTGGGATTTTTAGTGAAAGGGGCATTTGCATCCCTTTTCTAAAGGTTTCCCTTTAACCATGTTACATTTGAATTCTGGGAAAACCTGCTGGTGATAAGGTATTGAGCTAATACCTCATGTTTAGTGGTCAGGGTTATGCTGGAATGGATACAGACCTCCTTGAAATAGCTATTGCAGACAAGTGAACCCCGAGGAAGCTGGATAGTTGAAGCAGGCACTCCAAATATTCATGCACTGCAAGGATTCACTTTCATTTTGGGTCTCATCTTCTGGTTGCTGGCTTTTAGTGCTAACTGATACTACCATGGTGGCAGTAATCCAGCAGAGACTGCATGTATGGTTTGCAGGTTTGCTTCCCAAGCCACCAGAAACTTGGTAGAACCCAAATCATTGTGGCATTTTCTTTCCTCCCTTGAAACATTTGGCTTTCTAAGTTTGATAATTGAATAGACTGGGCTAGTCAAGTTTGGACCCAATATACCTCAAACAGAGCTAAAGACAGACCCAATTACTTCCCTCCACTTGTCAAAATATGTCAAATTTGCTTGATCACCACAACTTCAAAGAAAATTCTTAGGCAACTTAGAGAGGTTAATCAAATACTGCATGATTGGAATGGCTGTGGTTGTATGAGGTGGAAAGCTGCAGAGTTGGGCTGAAACTGTTCACAGAAATCCACAGGCTTGTGGTTGCCAGGCAACCACCCTGGGCTGAGATTGGCTGAACATCACTGTGAGGGGGATTTTAGGCTCTAGGTTTGAAAATTTAAAAGACTGCTATAGTCAAGTTTGGAACCCATAGACCTCAGACATACCAAAAGGTTTTCCAATGACTTCCCTCCACTTCTCAAAATATGTCAAATTTTAATGATCACTACAACTGTAAAAAAAATTCTGAGGCAACATAGAGAGACTAATCAAATACTGCATGATTGGAATGGCTGTGGTTGTATGAGGTGGAAAGCTGCAGAGTTGGGCTGAAACAGTTCACAGAAATCCACAAGCTTGTGGTTGGCAGGCAACCATAATGGGCTGTGATTGGCTGAGCACCATTGTGAGCTGGACTTTAGGCTCTAGGATACAAGTGTGCAGTAGGAGACCTGAGTCACAATGCTGGGCGTTGCCATGGAGACCTCAGTGGCACAGAGGACCTTGTAGGGCAAGATTTAAATAGGATGAATATTCTTGGCCTGGTATGCCACAATATTCTCTCTGAAGGCTTCACTGCTCAGAATTTGTGGATGGAAATGCTAGCCAATCTACACATGGATGTACTTTCAATGGGATATGAAATATGCCAGGGCCTGGCAGATGATCTCTGCCATGTCCTATCCTTGAGCATACGCTTTTCCCTTGTCATGTCTGTCATTTGGCTGAGTCCTGTTCCTAAGCTATTCAGTCAAGACTTGCTGGCATCATTCACCTGCAGTATAAGAGCTTTCTGTGAAATTTCTCAGCAGAAATCCTCTGCAAGTACATAGCTTTGGATATGAGAGACAGTGGTGGAAGTGGAATTTCAAGGGCAGATATTTGAAAACAATGAAACAAGCCCCGAATAAGATCTTTACATGTTTCCTGGTTGAATATGTTTGGAAATACAGGGGAAGATGGAGATCAAGGCTGAGAAGAGTGCACACCCATTTCAAGGTACAAAAACCAGGGAAAAACATGGGAAAGCAAGAGAGTTGGTTAATCTGATGGAAAAATCTTTGTTGATGAAAGGAAAATTATATTCTCATGATGATTTAATCAGGCTGTAGAAGTGAAGTTCTCATGTTGGTTGTCCTATGTGTGGCCTTCTGCATTTGGAAGTGGATGCAGGACAGGAGATCTTCAAATAAACCTGGTGGAACTCAAAATACTGAAAAAAAATTCAGCCTATATCGTGTGTCTTCCTTCCCTTTGAGAACATATGTGGATAATGTATGAAGTTTCAAAAGAGAAAATGTCTATTGGGTCATGGTTTCAACAATGAAATGGTCACTTCACATAACATTTTGAATTTTGCTTTCACAGTTGCTCATGTACCAGGCCTGAGTAAAGCAGAATGCAGAGTAAGCCTCATCAATAGTTGTGCATTCCATAAGTGGTTTTAAAACCAGTGAAACCCTTTGGACTTAGTGTTTGTATTTAATGGGTTGATTGGTTTTTCAAATTGTTTGATTTACTATTTTTAACTTTGTGAGTCAGGGAAGCCTTCATTCATAGTGATTTCGACCTCTCCAAAAGCTCTGAAGTTATTCATGTAACAGCTATTACATGCTATAAGTTTCTCCTCTTAAAACTTGAAAGACGAACAGACTTTGCTACTTTTCTTCTAAATTCAGTGTTGGGCTAACTTCAGTGTTGGACTTTTTACAAGTCCTTTGAAATGTGTCCTCCTCTAGTCACTGGTCGTGCTGGAATTTACTTTCTTGTGAAGACAGGATTTGAGCAAATTGACAGAAGTACAGTTTGCCACTACTCTGGACACCTGGTTAAATATTGAGATCCTTAAATGGTGTGTGTTTTACTTTGATCTCTGCTCACACTTTGCTCATCCAGTTAGAAACACAGGGCTCCAGGCCATAGCGTTCCAGGCCTAAACAAGAAAATTTCCATTCCGTTTTGGGAGTTCATGCATCTCTCATAATTACTTTTTCAACAAATGTGTGCTTCAGGAGAGGCCCTGTCCAAATGTGGAGAGGCCCATTCTCATTCACTCACTTTTAGACTTTCTAAGATTTTCAGTTTCTAGAGGTTTGCCCCGACTTGCCATTGTCAAAGGACAGTGCACTTCACTTGAAGTTGTGCAGTATTACTTCATGTGTCTCCGTGGAAATTACACCAATGAGAAACTCTTGCTGTAGTCATCTCCAAGTGTTTCTGTGTAAGAAAATATAACTAAAAAAGGATGTGGTTTCAAGCAGAATGAGGAAAGGAGTGATTATCTTTATTTCAGTGCAGGTTGACCTTTCAAAGAGACAGTAATTCCTATCAAATAGGAGGTAAAATCTTTTGTAAAGAGACACGGACATGACACGCTCAAGTTTATGTCACTTTTTTTAAAACGCCAAGGGCATTTGAGAAATTCTTGGCTGCTGAATTGTCCCTTTTTGCAAATTTCTCTTAGGTAAGACACTCCAGCTTGTTTAAACCATGGTACAGTTCCTTCCATGTAAAAAACCAAAGCAAAAAACAAAATAAATTAAAACAAAACCCATCAAATTACATTTGAGATCACACAATTGCTCAGCAGGCCCACTATTGAAGAAGCTAGAGGTAGAGAATCCTCAGTCTTCAGCCCATGGCGTGAAGTTTTGTCTCTATCATGGCCCCTCAATTCCCTGGCATGTCCACATTAACTCATGAATCTTTACTCATTTCCCCTTCAAATGCACAGGATCCAATATATTTGAACCCTGTTCACCTGGGCTGTAATCATCCAAGGACACACCAGAGGAAGGGCAGCCACTCCCTTGCCTGGGGCCTTGGAGCTTATCACAATAGAAATGGACACATGAACAAGGGGAGCCAAAACAAAGAGAGGCATATTCCTAAAGCCTGAAGCACAGAAGCTACCTGTATACCAGTAGTGGGATTTCACAAATTATGTAAGAATCTCTGTGCACATGCTTGGCATGGTCGCTCATGCCTATAATCCCAGCAATCTGGGGGCTGAGGTGGATGGATCCTTGGGAGTTCCAGTCCATCTTGGGCTACGAATTTATCTCAAGGCCTCTTTCAACAACTACATAAGATGCTGTTTCCAAAAAGAGGACAACATTAAACTAGATACACTTGGTCTAGTTCCCTGGGTTCTCTACATGAGTTGTGGAGTCCAAATATTCCATGCCATGAGAAAATACCTGGGATTTTTAGTGAAAGGGGCATTTGCATCACTTTTCTAAGGGTTTCCCTTTCACCATGTTACATTTGAATTCTGGGAAAACCTGCTGGTGATAAGGTATTGTGCTAATACCTCATGTTTAGTGTTCAGGGTTATGCTTCAATGGCTGCAGACCTCCTTGAATTAGGGATTGCAGACAAGTGAACACCAAGGAAGCTGGATAGTTGAAGCAGGCACTACAAATATTCATGCACTGCAAGATTCACTTTCATTTTGGGTCTCATCTTCTGGTTGCTGGCTTTTAGTGCTACCTGATACTACCATGGTGGCAGTAATCCAGCAGAGACTGCATGTATGGTTTGCAGGTTTGCTTTCCAAGCCACCAGAAACTTGGCAGAACCCAAATCATTGTGGCATTTTCTTTCCTCCCTTGAAACATTTGGCTTTCTAAGTTTGATAATTGAATAGACTGGGCTAGTCACGTTTGGACCCCATATACCACAAACAGAGCTAAAGACAGAGCCAATTACTTCCCTCCACTTGTCAAAATATATCAAATTTGCTTTATCACCACAACTTCAAAGAAAATTCTGAGGCAACGTAGAGAGGTTAATCAAATACTGCATGATTGGAATGGCTGTGGTTGTATGAGGTGGAAAGCTGCAAAGTTGGGCTGAAACTGTTAACAGAAATCCACAGGCTTGTGGTTGCCAGGCAACCACACTGGGCTGAGATTGGCTGAACATCACTGTGAGGGGGATTTTTAGGCTCTAGGTCTGAAAATTTAAAAGACTGGGGTAGTCAAGTTTGGAACCCATAGACCTCAGACATACCAAAAGCTTTACCAATGACTTCCCTCCACTTCTCAAAATATGTCAAATTTTCTTGATCACTACAACTGTAAAAAAAATTCTGAGGCAACATAGAGAGGCTAATCAAATACTGCATGATTGGAATGGCTGTGGTTGTAGGAGGTGGAAAGCTACAGAGTTGGGCTGAAACAGTTCACAGAAATCCACAAGCTTGTGGTTGACAGGCAACCACAATGGGCTGTGATTGGCTGAGCACCATTGTGAGCTGGACTTTAGGCTCTAGGATACAAGTGTGCAGTAGGAGACCTGAGTCACAGTGCTCGGCATTGCCATGGAGACCTCAGTGGCACAGAGGACCTTGTAGGGCAAGATTTAAATAGGATGAATATTCTTGGCCTGGTATGCCACAATATTCTCTCTGAAGGCTTCACTGCTCAGAATTTGTGGATGGAAATGCTTGCCAATCTACACATGGATGTACTTTCAATGGGATATGAAATATGCCAGGGCCTGGCAGATAATCTCTGCCATGTCCTATCCTTGAGCATTAGCTTTTCCCTTGTCATGTCTGTCATTTGGCTGAGTCCTGTTCCCTAAGCTATTCAGTCAAGACTTGCTGGCATCATTCACCTGCAGTATAAGAGCTTTCTGTGAAATTTCTCAGCAGAAATCCTCTGCAAGTACATAGCTTTGGATATGAGAGACAGTGGTAGAAGTTGAATTTCAAGGGCAGATATTTGAAAACAAGCCCCGAATAAGATCTTTACATGTTTCCCAGATGAATATGTCTGGAAATACAGGGGAAGATGGAGATCAAGGCTGAGAAGACTGCACACACATTTCAAGGTACAAAAACCAGGGAAAAACATGGGAAAGCAAGAGAGTTGGTTAATCTGATGTAAAAATCTTTGATGATGAAAGGAAAATTATATTCTCATGATGATTTATTCAGGCTGTAGAAGTGACGTTCTCATGTGGGTTGTCCTATGTGTGGCCTTCTGCATTGGGAAGTGGATGCAGGACAGGAGATCTTCAAATAAATCTGGTGGAACACAAAATACTGAAAAAAAAATTCAGCCTAAATCCTGTGTATTCCTTCCGTTTGAGAACATATATGGGTAATGTACGAAGTTTCAAAAGAGAAAATGTCTATTGGGTCATGGTTTCAACAATGAAATGGTCACTTCACGTAACATTTTGAATTTTGCTTTCACAGTTGCTCATGTGCCGGGCCTGAGTAAAGCAGAATGCAGAGTAAGCCTCATCAATAGTAGTGCATTCCATAAGTGGTTTTAAAACTAGTGAAACCCTTTGGACTTAGTGTTTGTATTTGATTGGTTGATTGGTTTTTCAAATTGTTTGTTTTACGATTTTTAACTTTGTGAATCAGGGAAACCCTCACTCATAGTGATTTCGACCTTTCCAAAAGCTCTGAAGTTATTCATGTAACAGCTATTACATGCTATAAGTTTCTCCTATTAAAACTTGAAAGACTAACAGAATCTGCTACTTTTCATCTAAATTCAGTGTTGGGCTAACTTCAGGGTTGGACTTTTTACAAGTCCTTTGAAATGTGTCCTCCTCTAGTCACTGGTCGTGCTGGAATTTACTTTTTTTGAAGACAGGATTTGAGCAAATTGACACAAGTACAGTTTGCCACTACTCTGGACACCTGGTTAAATATCGCGTTCCCTAAATGCTGTGTATTTTACTTTGATCTCTGCTCACACTTTGCTCATGCAGTTAGAAACACAGGGCTCCATGCAATAGCGTTCCAGGCCTAAACAAGAAAATTTCCATTCCGTTTTGGGAGTTCATGCGTCTCTCATAATTACTTTTTCCACAAATGTGTGCTTCAGGAGGGGCCTTGTCCAAATGTGGAGAGGCCCATTTTCATTCACTCACTTTTAGACTTTCTAAGATTTTCAGTTACTAGAGGTTTGCCCAGACTTGGCATTGGCAAGGGACAGTGCACTTCACTTGAAGTTGTGCAGTATTACTTCACGTGTCTCCGTGGAAATTAGACCAATGGGAAACTCTTGCTGTAGTCATCTCCAAGTGTTTCTGTGTAAGAAAATATAACTAACAAAGGATGTGGTTTCAAGCACAATGAGGAAAGGAGGGATTATCTTTATTTCAGTGCAGGTTGACCTTTCAAAGAAACAGTAATTCCTATCAAATAGGAGGAAAAATCTTTTGTAAAGAGACATGGACATGACACGCTCAACTTTATGTCACTTTTTTTAAAACGCCAAGGGCATTTGAGAAATTCTTGGCTGCTCAATTGTCCCTTTTTGCAAATTTTTCTTAGGTAAGACACTCCAGCTTCTCTAAACCATGGTACAGTTCCTTCCATGTAAAAATCCAAAGCAAAAAACAAAATAAATTAAAACAAAACCCATCAAATTACATTTGAGAGCACACAATTGCTCAGCAGGCCCACTATTCAAGAAGCTAGAGGTAGAGAATCTTCAGCCTTCGGCCCATGGCCTGAAGTTTTGTCTCTATCATGGCCCCTCAATTCCCTGGCATGTCCACATTAACTCATGAATCTTTACTCATTTCCTCTTCAAATGCACAGGATCCAATATATTTGAACCCTGTTCACCTGGGCTGTAATCATCCAAGGATACACCAGAGGAATGGCAGCCACTCCCTTGCCTGGGGCCTTTGAGCTTATCACAATAGAAATGTACACCTGAACAAGGGGAGCCAAAAAAGAGAGGCATATTCCTAAAGCCTGAAGCACACAAGCTACCTATAGACCAGTAGTGGGATTTCACAAATTATGTAAGAATCTCTGTGCACATGATTGGCATGGTCCCTCATGCCTATAATCCAGCAATCTGGGGGCTGAGGTGGATGTATCCTTGGGAGTTCCAGTCCATCATTGGCTACGAATTTATCTCAAGGCCTCTTTCAACAACTACATAAGATGCTGTTTCCAAAAAGCGGACAACATTAAACTAGACACACTTGGTCTAGGTCCCTGGGTTCACTACATGAGTTGTGGAATCTAAATTTTCCATGCCATGAGAAAATACCTGGGATTTTTAGTGAAAGGGTTTTTGCATGCCTTTTCTAAGGGTTTCCCTTTCACCATGTCATATTTGAATTCTGGGAAAACCTTCTGGTGATAAGGTATTGAGCTAGTACCTCATGTTTAGTGTTCAGGGTTATGGTGGAATGGCTGCAGACCTCCTTGAAATAGCGATTACAGACAATTGAACCCCGAGGAAGCTGGATAGTTGAAGCAGGCTCTCCAAATATTCATGCACTGCAAGGATTCACTTTCATTTTGGGTCTCATCTTCTGGTTGCTGGCTTTTAGTGCTAACTGATACTACCATGGTGGCAGTAATCCAGCACAGACTGCATGTTTGGTTTGCAGGTTTGCTTCCTAAGCCACCAGAAACTTGGCAGAACTCAAATCATTGTGGCATTTTCTTTCCTCCCTTGAAACATTAGGCTTTCTAAGTTTGATAATTGAATAGACTGGGCTACTCACATTTGGACCCCATATACCACAAACAGAGCTAAAGACAGAGCCAATTACTTCCCTCCACTTGTCAAAATATGTCAAATTTGCTTGATCAGCACTACTTCAAAGAAAATTCTGAGGCAACGTAGAGAGGTTAATCAAATACTGCATGATTTGAATGGCTGTGGTTGTATGAGGTGCAAAGCTGCAGAGTTGGGCTGAAACAGTTCACAGAAATCCACAAGCTTGTGGTTGCCAGGCAACCACAATTGGCTGTGATTGGCTGAGCACCATTGTGAGCTGGACTTTAGGCTCTAGGATACAAGTGTGCAGTAGGAGACCGGAGTCACAATGCTGGGCATTGCCATGGAGACCTCAGTGGCACAGAGGACCTTGTAGGGCAAGATTTAAATAGGATGAATATTCTTGGCCTGGTATGCCACAATATTCTCTCTGAAGGCTTCACTGCTCAGAATTTGTGGATGGAAATGCTAGCCAATCTACACATGGATGTACTTTCAATGGGATATGAAATATGCCAGGGCCTGGCAGATGATCTCTGCCATGTCCTATCCTTGAGCATACGCTTTTCCCTTGTCATGTCTGTCATTTGGCTGAGTCCTGTTCCCTAAGCTATTCAGTCAAGACTTGCTGGCATCATTCACCTGCAGTATAAGAGCTTTCTGTGAAATTTCTCAGCAGAAATCCTCTGCAAGTACATAGCTTTGGATATGAGAGACAGTGGTGGAAGTTGAATTTCAAGGGCAGATATTTGAAAACAAGCCCGGAATAAGATCTTTACATGTTTCCCAGATGAATATGTTTGGAAATACGGGGGAAGATGGAGATAAAGGCTGAGAAGAGTGCACACCCATTTCAAGGTACAAAAACCAGGGAAAAACATGGGAAAGCAAGAGAGCTGGTTAATCTGATGTAAAAATCTTTGATGATGAAAGGAAAATTATATTCTCATGATGATTTAATCAGGCTGTAGAAGTGAAGTTCTCATATTGGTTGTCCTATGTGTGGCCTTCTGCATTGGGAAGTGGATGCAGGACAGGAGATCTTCCAATAAATCTGGTGGAACACAAAATACTGAAAAAAAAAATTCAGCCTAAATCCTGTGTCTTCCTTCCCTTTGAGAACATTTATGGATAATATATGAAGTTTCAAAAGAGAAAATATCTATTGGGTCATGGTTTCAACAATGAAATGGTCACTTCACATACCATTTTGAATTTTGCTTTCACAGTTGCTCATTTACCGGGCCTGAGTAAAGTAGAATGCAGAGTAAGCCTCATCAATAGTTGTGCATTCCATAAGTGGTTTTAAAGCCAGTGAAACCCTTTGGACTTAGTGTTTGTATTTAATTGGTTGATTGGTTTTTCAAATTGTTTGATTTACTATTTTTAACTTTGTGAATCAGGGAAGCCCTCATTCATAGTGATTTCGACCTCTCCAAAAGCTCTGAAGTTATTCATGTAACAGCTATTACATGCTATAAGTTTCTCCTATTAAAACTTGAAAGACTAACAGACTCTGCTACTTTTCATCTAAATTCAGTGTTGGGCTAACTTCAGGGTTGGACTTTTTACAAGTCCTTTGAAATGTGTCCTCCTCTAGTCACTGGTCGTGCTGGAATTTACTTTCTTGTGAAGACAGGATTTGAGCAAATTGACACAAGTACAGTTTGCCACTACTCTGGACACCTGGTTAAATATTGAGTTCCCTAAATGGTGTGTGATTTACTTTGATCTCTGCTCACACTTTGCTCATCCAGTTAGAAACACAGGGCTCCAGGCGATAGCGTTCCAGGCCTAAACATGAAAATTTCCATTCCCTTTTGGGAGTTCATGCATCTCTCATAATTACTTTTTCCACAAATGTGTGCTTCAGGAGAGTCCCTGTCCAAATGTGGAGAGTCCCATTTTCATTCACTCACTTTTAGACTTTCTAAGATTTTCAGTTTCTAGAGGTTTGCCCAGACTTGCCATTGTCAAGGGACAGTGCACTTCACTTGAAGTTGTGCAGTATTACTTCATGTGTCTCCGTGAAAATTCCACCAACGGGAAATTCTTGCTGTAGTCATCTCCAAGTGTTTCTGTGTAAGAAAATATAACTAACAAAGGATGTGGTTTCAAGCAGAATGAGGAAAGGAGGGATTATCTTTATTTCAGTGCAGGTTGACCTTTCAAAGAAACAGTAATTCCTATCAAATAGGAGGTAAAATCTTTTGTAAAGAGACACGGACATGACACGCTCAACTTTATGTCACTTTTTTTAAAACGCCAAGGGCATTTGAGAAATTCTTGGCTGCTGAATTGTCCCTTTTTGCAAATTTCTCTTAGGTAAGACACTCCAGCTTCTTTAAACCATGGTACAGTTCCTTCCATGTAAAAAACCAAAGCAAAAAACAAAATAAATTAAAACAAAACCCATCAAATTACATTTGAGAGCACACAATTGCTCAGCAGGCCCACTATTGAAGAAGCTAGAGGTAGAGAATCCTCAGGCTTCAGCCCATGGCCTGAAGTTTTGTCTCTATCATGGACCCTCAGTTCCCTGGCATGTCCACATTAACTCATGAATCTTTACTCATTTCCTCTTCAAATGCACAGGATCCAATATATTTGTACCCTGTTCACTTGGGCTGTAATCATGCAAGGACACACCAGAGGAAGGGCAGCCACTCCCTTGCCTGGGGCCTTGGAGCTTATCACAGTAGAAATGGACACCTGAACAAGGGGAGCCAAAACAAAGAGAGGCATATTCCTAAAGCCTGAAGCACAGAAGCTACCTATAGACCAGTAGTGGGATTTCACAAATTATGTAAGAATCTCTGTGCACATGCTTGGCATGGTCCCTCATGCCTATAATCCCAGCAATCTGGGGGCTGAGGTGGATGGATCCTTGGGAGTTCTAGTCCATCTTGGGCTACGAATTTATCTCAAGGCCTCTTTCAACAACTACATAAGATGCTGTTTCCAAAAAGAGGACAACATTAAACTAGACACACTTGGTCTAGGTCCCTGGGTTCTCTACATGAGTTGTGGAGTCTAAATATTCCATGCCATGAGAAAATACCTGGGATTTTTAGTGAAAGGGGCATTTGCATCCCTTTTCTAAAGGTTTCCCTTTCACCATGTTACATTTGAATTCTGGGAAAACCAGCTGGTGATAAGGTATTGAGCTAGTACCTCATGTTTAGTATTCAGGGTTAAGCTGGAATGGCTGCAGACCTCCTTGAAATAGCGATTGCAGACAAGTGAACCCCGAGGAAGCTGGATAGTTGAAGCAGGCACTCCACATATTCATGCACTGCAAGGATTCACTTTCATTTTGGGTCTCATCTTCTGGTTGCTGGCTTTTAGTGCTAACTCATACTACCATGGTGGCAGTAATCCAGCAGAGACTGCATGTATGGTTTGCAGGTTTGCTTCCCAAGCCACCAGAAACTTGGCAGAACCCAAATCATTGTGGTATTTTCTTTCCTCCCTTGAAACATTTGGCTTTCTAAGTTTGATAATTGAATAGACTGGGCTAGTCACGTTTGGACACCATATACCACAAACAGAGCTAAAGACAGAGCGAATTACTTCCCTCCACTTGTCAAAATATGTCAAATTTGCTTGATCACCACAACTTCAAAGAAAATTCTGAGGCAACTTAGACAGGTTAATCAAATACTGCATGATTGGAATAGCCGTGGGTGTATGAGGTGGAAAGCTGCAGAGTTGGGCTGAAACTGTTCACAGAAATCCACAGGCTTGTGGTTGCCAGGCAACCACACTGGGCTTAGATTGGCTGAACATCACTGTGAGGGGGATTTTAGGCTCTAGGCTTGAAAATTTAAAAGACTGGTGTAGTCAAGTTTGGAACCCATAGACCTCAGACATACCAAAAGGTTTTCCAATGACTTCCCTGCACTTCTCAAAATATGTCAAATTTTCTTGATCACTACAACTGTAAAAAAAATTCTGAGGCAACATAGAGAGGCTAATCAAATACTGCATGATTGGAATGGCTGTGATTTTATGAGGTGGAAAGCTGCAGAGTTGGGCTGAAACAGTTCACAGAAATCCACAAGCTTGTGGTTGCCAGGCAACCACAATGGGCTGTGATTGGCTGAGCACCATTGTGAGCTGGTCTTTAGGCTCTAGCATACAAGTGTGCTGTAGGAGACCTGAGTCACAATGCTGGGCGTTGCCTTGGAGACCTCAGTGGCACAGAGGACCTTGTAGGGCAAGATTTAAATAGGATGAATATTCTTGGCCTGGTATGCCACAATATTCTCTCTGAAGGCTTCACTGCTCAGAATTTGTGGATGGAAATGCTAGCCAATCTACACATGGATGTACTTTCAATGGGATATGAAATATGCCAGGGCCTGGCAGATGATCTCTGCCATGTCCTATCCTTGAGCATACGCTTTTCCCTGGTCATGTCTGTCATTTTGCTGAGTCCGGTTCGCTAAGCTATTCAGTCAAGACTTGCTGGCATCATTCACCTGCAGTATAAGAGCTTTCTGTGAAATTTCTCAGCAGAAATCCTCTGCAAGTACATAGCTTTGGATATGAGAGACAGTGGTGGAAGTTGAATTTCAAGGGCAGATATTTGAAAACAATGAAACAAGCCCCGAATAAGATCTTTACATGTTTCCCAGATGAATATGTTTGGAAATACGGGGGAAGATGGAGATCAAGGCTGAGAAGAGTGCACACCCATTTCAAGGTACAAAAACCAGGGAAAAACATGGGAAAGCAAGAAAGCTGGTTAATCTGATGTAAAAATCTTTGATGATGAAAGGAAAATTATATTCTCATGATGATTTAATCAGGCTGTAGAAGTGAAGTTCTCATGTGGGTTGTCCTATGTGTGGCCTTCTGCATTGGGAAGTGGATGCAGGACAGGAGATCTTCAAATAAATCTGGTGGAACACAAAATACTGAAAAAAAAATTCGGCCTAAATCCTGTGTATTCCTTCCGTTTGAGAACATACATGGGTAATGTACGAAGTTTCAAAAGCGAAAAAGTCTATTGGGTCATGGTTTCAACTTTGAAATGCTCACTTCACATAACATTTTGAATTTTGCTTTCACAGTTGCTCATGTACCGGGCCTGAGTAAAGCAGAATGCAGAGTAAGCCTCATCAATAGGTGTGCTTTCCATAAGTGGTTTTAAAACCAGTGAAACCCTTTGGACTTAGTGTTTGTATTTAATTGGTTGATTGGTTTTTCCAATTGTTTGATTTACTATTTTTAACTTTGTGAGTCAGGGAAGCCCTGACTCATAGTGATTTCGACCTCTCCAAAAGCTCTGAAGTTATTCAAGTAATAGCTATTACATGCTATAATTTTCTCCTATTAAAACTTGAAAGACTAACAGACTCTGCTACTTTTCATCTAAATTCAGTGTTGGGCTAACTTCAGGGTTGGGCTTTTTACAAGTCCTTTGAAATGTGTCCTCCTCTAGGCACTGGTCGTGCTGGAATTTACTTTCTTGTGAAGACAGGATTTGAGCAAATTGACACAAGTACAGTTTGCCACTACTCTGGACACCTGGTCAAATATCGAGTTCCCTAAATGGTGTGTGTTTTACTTTGATCTCTGCTCACACTTTGCTCATCCAGTTAGAAACACAGGGCTCCAGGCCATAGCATTCCAGGCCTAAACAAGAAAATTTCCATTCCGTTTTGGGAGTTCATGCGTCTCTCATAATTACTTTTTCCACAAATGTGTGCTTCAGGAGAGGCCCTATCCCAATGTGGAGAGGCCCATTTTCATTCACTCACTTTCAGACTTTCTAAGATGTTCAGTTACTAGAGGTTTGCCCAGACTTGCCATTGGCAAGGGACAGTGCACTTCACTTGAAGTTGTGCAGTATTACTTCATGTGTCTCCGTGGATATTCCACCAATGGGAAACTCTTGCTGTAGTCATCTCCAAGTATTTCTGTGTAAGAATATATAACTAACAAAGTATGTGGTTTCAAGCAGAATGAGGAAAGGAGGGATTATCTTGATTTCAGTGCAGGTTGACCTTTCAAAGAAACAGTAATTCCTATCAAATAGGAGGTAAAATCTTTTGTAAAGAGACATGGAGATGACATGGTCAACTTTATGTCACTTTTTTTAAAACGCCAAGGGCATTTGAGAAATTCTTGGCTGCTGAATTGTCCCTTTTTGCAAATTTATCTTACTTAAGACACTCCAGCTCTTTAAACCATGGTACAGTTCCTTCCATGTAAAAAACCAAAGCAAAAAACAAAATAAATTAAAACAAAACCCATCAAATTACATTTGAGAGCACACAATTGCTCAGCAGGCCCACTATTGAAGAAGCTAGAGGTAGAGAATCCTCAGGCTTCAGCCCATGGCCTGAAGTTTTGTCTCTATCATGGACCCTCAGTTCCCTGGCATGTCCACATTAACTCATGAATCTTTACTCATTTCCTCTTCAAATGCACAGGATCCAATATATTTGTACCCTGTTCACTTGGGCTGTAATCATGCAAGGACACACCAGAGGAAGGGCAGCCACTCCCTTGCCTGGGGCCTTGGAGCTTATCACAGTAGAAATGGACACCTGAACAAGGGGAGCCAAAACAAAGAGAGGCATATTCCTAAAGCCTGAAGCACAGAAGCTACCTATAGACCAGTAGTGGGATTTCACAAATTATGTAAGAATCTCTGTGCACATGCTTGGCATGGTCCCTCATGCCTATAATCCCAGCAATCTGGGGGCTGAGGTGGATGGATCCTTGGGAGTTCTAGTCCATCTTGGGCTACGAATTTATCTCAAGGCCTCTTTCAACAACTACATAAGATGCTGTTTCCAAAAAGAGGACAACATTAAACTAGACACACTTGGTCTAGGTCCCTGGGTTCTCTACATGAGTTGTGGAGTCTAAATATTCCATGCCATGAGAAAATACCTGGGATTTTTAGTGAAAGGGGCATTTGCATCCCTTTTCTAAAGGTTTCCCTTTCACCATGTTACATTTGAATTCTGGGAAAACCAGCTGGTGATAAGGTATTGAGCTAGTACCTCATGTTTAGTATTCAGGGTTAAGCTGGAATGGCTGCAGACCTCCTTGAAATAGCGATTGCAGACAAGTGAACCCCGAGGAAGCTGGATAGTTGAAGCAGGCACTCCACATATTCATGCACTGCAAGGATTCACTTTCATTTTGGGTCTCATCTTCTGGTTGCTGGCTTTTAGTGCTAACTCATACTACCATGGTGGCAGTAATCCAGCAGAGACTGCATGTATGGTTTGCAGGTTTGCTTCCCAAGCCACCAGAAACTTGGCAGAACCCAAATCATTGTGGTATTTTCTTTCCTCCCTTGAAACATTTGGCTTTCTAAGTTTGATAATTGAATAGACTGGGCTAGTCACGTTTGGACACCATATACCACAAACAGAGCTAAAGACAGAGCGAATTACTTCCCTCCACTTGTCAAAATATGTCAAATTTGCTTGATCACCACAACTTCAAAGAAAATTCTGAGGCAACTTAGACAGGTTAATCAAATACTGCATGATTGGAATAGCCGTGGGTGTATGAGGTGGAAAGCTGCAGAGTTGGGCTGAAACTGTTCACAGAAATCCACAGGCTTGTGGTTGCCAGGCAACCACACTGGGCTTAGATTGGCTGAACATCACTGTGAGGGGGATTTTAGGCTCTAGGCTTGAAAATTTAAAAGACTGGTGTAGTCAAGTTTGGAACCCATAGACCTCAGACATACCAAAAGGTTTTCCAATGACTTCCCTGCACTTCTCAAAATATGTCAAATTTTCTTGATCACTACAACTGTAAAAAAAATTCTGAGGCAACATAGAGAGGCTAATCAAATACTGCATGATTGGAATGGCTGTGATTTTATGAGGTGGAAAGCTGCAGAGTTGGGCTGAAACAGTTCACAGAAATCCACAAGCTTGTGGTTGCCAGGCAACCACAATGGGCTGTGATTGGCTGAGCACCATTGTGAGCTGGTCTTTAGGCTCTAGCATACAAGTGTGCTGTAGGAGACCTGAGTCACAATGCTGGGCGTTGCCTTGGAGACCTCAGTGGCACAGAGGACCTTGTAGGGCAAGATTTAAATAGGATGAATATTCTTGGCCTGGTATGCCACAATATTCTCTCTGAAGGCTTCACTGCTCAGAATTTGTGGATGGAAATGCTAGCCAATCTACACATGGATGTACTTTCAATGGGATATGAAATATGCCAGGGCCTGGCAGATGATCTCTGCCATGTCCTATCCTTGAGCATACGCTTTTCCCTGGTCATGTCTGTCATTTTGCTGAGTCCGGTTCGCTAAGCTATTCAGTCAAGACTTGCTGGCATCATTCACCTGCAGTATAAGAGCTTTCTGTGAAATTTCTCAGCAGAAATCCTCTGCAAGTACATAGCTTTGGATATGAGAGACAGTGGTGGAAGTTGAATTTCAAGGGCAGATATTTGAAAACAATGAAACAAGCCCCGAATAAGATCTTTACATGTTTCCCAGATGAATATGTTTGGAAATACGGGGGAAGATGGAGATCAAGGCTGAGAAGAGTGCACACCCATTTCAAGGTACAAAAACCAGGGAAAAACATGGGAAAGCAAGAAAGCTGGTTAATCTGATGTAAAAATCTTTGATGATGAAAGGAAAATTATATTCTCATGATGATTTAATCAGGCTGTAGAAGTGAAGTTCTCATGTGGGTTGTCCTATGTGTGGCCTTCTGCATTGGGAAGTGGATGCAGGACAGGAGATCTTCAAATAAATCTGGTGGAACACAAAATACTGAAAAAAAAATTCGGCCTAAATCCTGTGTATTCCTTCCGTTTGAGAACATACATGGGTAATGTACGAAGTTTCAAAAGCGAAAAAGTCTATTGGGTCATGGTTTCAACTTTGAAATGCTCACTTCACATAACATTTTGAATTTTGCTTTCACAGTTGCTCATGTACCGGGCCTGAGTAAAGCAGAATGCAGAGTAAGCCTCATCAATAGGTGTGCTTTCCATAAGTGGTTTTAAAACCAGTGAAACCCTTTGGACTTAGTGTTTGTATTTAATTGGTTGATTGGTTTTTCCAATTGTTTGATTTACTATTTTTAACTTTGTGAGTCAGGGAAGCCCTGACTCATAGTGATTTCGACCTCTCCAAAAGCTCTGAAGTTATTCAAGTAATAGCTATTACATGCTATAATTTTCTCCTATTAAAACTTGAAAGACTAACAGACTCTGCTACTTTTCATCTAAATTCAGTGTTGGGCTAACTTCAGGGTTGGGCTTTTTACAAGTCCTTTGAAATGTGTCCTCCTCTAGGCACTGGTCGTGCTGGAATTTACTTTCTTGTGAAGACAGGATTTGAGCAAATTGACACAAGTACAGTTTGCCACTACTCTGGACACCTGGTCAAATATCGAGTTCCCTAAATGGTGTGTGTTTTACTTTGATCTCTGCTCACACTTTGCTCATCCAGTTAGAAACACAGGGCTCCAGGCCATAGCATTCCAGGCCTAAACAAGAAAATTTCCATTCCGTTTTGGGAGTTCATGCGTCTCTCATAATTACTTTTTCCACAAATGTGTGCTTCAGGAGAGGCCCTATCCCAATGTGGAGAGGCCCATTTTCATTCACTCACTTTCAGACTTTCTAAGATGTTCAGTTACTAGAGGTTTGCCCAGACTTGCCATTGGCAAGGGACAGTGCACTTCACTTGAAGTTGTGCAGTATTACTTCATGTGTCTCCGTGGATATTCCACCAATGGGAAACTCTTGCTGTAGTCATCTCCAAGTATTTCTGTGTAAGAATATATAACTAACAAAGTATGTGGTTTCAAGCAGAATGAGGAAAGGAGGGATTATCTTGATTTCAGTGCAGGTTGACCTTTCAAAGAAACAGTAATTCCTATCAAATAGGAGGTAAAATCTTTTGTAAAGAGACATGGAGATGACATGGTCAACTTTATGTCACTTTTTTTAAAACGCCAAGGGCATTTGAGAAATTCTTGGCTGCTGAATTGTCCCTTTTTGCAAATTTATCTTACTTAAGACACTCCAGCTCTTTAAACCATGGTACAGTTCCTTCCATGTAAAAAACCAAAGCAAAAAACAAAATAAATTAAAACAAAACCCATCAAATTACATTTGAGAGCACAGAATTGCTCAGCATGCCCACTATTGAAGAAGCTAGAGGTAGAGAATCCTCAGCCTTCAGCCCATGGCCTGAAGTTTTGTCTCTATCATGGCCCCTCAATTCCCTGGCATGTCCACATTAACTCATGAATCTTTACTCATTTCCTCTTCAAATGCACAGGATCCAATATATTTGAACCCTGTTCACCTGGGCTGTAATCATCCAAGGACACACAAGAGGAAGGGCAGCCACTCCCTTGCCTGGGGCCTTGGAGCTTATCACAATAGAAATGGACACCTGAACAAGGTTAGCCAAAACAAAGAGAGGCATATTCCTAAAGCCTGAAGCACAGAAGCTACCTATAGACCAGTAGTGGGATTTTACAAATTACGTAAGAATCTCTGTGCACATGCTTGGCATGGTCCCTCATGACTATAATCCCAGCAATCTGGTGGCTGAGGTGGATGGATCCTTGGGAGTTCCAGTCCATCTTGGGCTACGAATTTATCTCAAGGCCTCTTTCAACAACTACATAAGATGCTGTTTCCAAAAAGAGGACAACATTAAACTAGACACACTTGGTCTAGGTCGCTGGGTTCACTACATCAGTTGTGGAGTCTAAATATTCCAAGCCATGAGAAAATACCTGGGATTTTTAGTGAAAGGGGCATTTGCATCCCTTTTCTAAAGGTTTCCCTTTCACCATGTTACATTTGAATTCTGGGAAAACCTGCTGGTGATAAGCTATCTAGCATTTTGTTGGTTTAGGTATTGAGCTAGTACCTCATCTTTAGTGTTCAGGGTTATACTGGAATGGCTGCAGACCTCCTTGAAATAGCGATTGCAGACAAGTGAACCACGAGCAAGCTGGAAATTTGAAGCAGGCACTCCAAATATTCATGCATTGCAAGGTTTCACTTTCATTTTGGGTCTCATCTTCTGTTTGCTGGCTTTTAGTGCTAACTGATACTACCATGGTGGCAGTAATCCAGCAGAGACTGCATGTATGGTTTTCAGGTTTGCTTCCCAAGCCACCAGAAACCTGGCAGAACCCAAATCATTGTGGTTTTTTGTTTCCACCCTTGAAACATATGGCTTTCTAAGTTTGATAATTGAATAGACTGGGCTAGTCACGTTTGGACCCCATATACCACAAACAGAGCTAAAGACAGAGCCAATTACTTCCCTCCACTTGTCAAAATATGTCCAATTTGCTTGATCAGCACAACTTCAAAGAAAATTCTGAGGCAATTTAGAGAGGTTAATCAAATACTGCATGATTGGAATGGCTGTGGTTGTATGAGGTGCAAAGCTGCAGAGTTGGGCTGAAACTGTTCACAGAAATCCACAGGCTTGTGGTTGCCAGGCAACCACACTGGGCTGAGATTGGCTGAACATCACTGTGAGGGGGATTTTAGGCTCTAGGTTTGAAAATTTAAAAGACTGGGGTAGTCAAGTTTGGAAACCATAGACCTCAGACATACCAAAAGGTTTTCCAATGACTTCCCTCCACTTCTCAAAATATGTCAAATTTTCTTGATCACTACAACTGTAAAAGAAATTCTGAGGCAACATAGAGAGGCTAATCAAATACTGCATGATTGGAATGGCTGTGGTTGTATGAGGTGGAAAGCTGCAGAGTTGGGCTGAAACAGTGCACAGAAATCCACAAGCTTGTGGTTGCCAGGCAACCACAATGGGCTGTGATTGGCTGAGCACCATTGTGAGGTGAACTTTAGGCTCTAGCATACAAGTGTGCAGTAGGAGACCTGAGTCACAATGCTGGGCGTTGCCATGGAGACCTCAGTGGCACAGAGGACCTTGTAGGGCAAGATTTAAATAGGATGAATATTCTTGGCCTGGTATGCCACAATATTCTCTCTGAAGGCTTCACTGCTCAGAATTTGTGGATGGAAATGCTTGCCAATCTACACATGGATGTACTTTCAATGGGATATGAAATATGCCAGGGCCTGGCAGATGACCTCTTCCATGTCCTATCCTTGAGCATACGCTTTTCCCTTGTCATGTCAGTCATTTGGCTGAGTCCTGTTCCCTAAGCTATTCAGTCAAGACTTGCTGCCATCATTCACCTGCAGTATAAGAGCTTTCTGTGAAATTTCTCAGCAGAAATCCTCTGTGAGCACATAGCTTTGGATATGAGATACAGTGGTGGAAGTTGAATTTCAAGGGCAGATATTTGAAAACAATGAAACAAGCCCGGAACAAGATCTTTATATGTTTCCCAGATGAATATCCTTGGAAATATGGGGGAAGATGGAGATCAAGGCTGAGAAGAGTGCACCCCCATTTCAAGGTACAAAAACCAGGGATAAACATGGGAAAGCAAGAGAGCTGGTTAATCTGATGTAAAAATCTTTGATGATGAAAGGAAAATTATATTCTCATGATGATTTAATCAGGCTGTAGAAGTGAAGTTCTCATGTTGGTTGTCCTATGTGTGGCCTTCTACATTGGGCAGTAGATGCAGGACAGGAGATCTTCAAATAAATCTGGTGGAACACAAAATACTGAAAAAAAAATTGAGCCTAAATCCTGTGTATTCCTTCCCTTTGAGAACATATATGGATAATGTACGAAGTTTCAAAAGAGAAAATGTCTATTGGGTCATGGTTTCAACAATGAAATGGTCACTTCACATAACATTTTGAATTTTGCTTTCACAGTTGCTCATGTACCGGGCCTGAGTAAAGCAGAATGCAGGGTAAGCCTCATCAATAGTTGTGCATTCCATAAGTGGTTTTAAAACCAGTGAAACCCTTTGGACTTAGTGTTTGTATTTAATTGGTTGATTGGTTTTTCAAATTGTTTGTTTTACTATTTTTGACTTTGTGAGTCAGGGAAGCCCTCACTCATAGTGATTTCGACCTCTCCAAAAGCTCTGAAGTTATTCATGTAACAGCTATTACATGCTATAAGTTTCTCCTATTAAAACTTGAAAGACTAACTGACTCTGCTACTTTTCATCTAAATCCAGTGTTGGGCTAACTTCAGGGTTGGACTTTTTACAAGTCCTTTGAAATGTGTCCTCCTCTAGTCACTGGTCGTGCTGGAATTTACTTTCTTGTGAAGACAGGATTTGAGCAAATTGACACAAGTACAGTTTGCCACTACTCTGGACACCTGGTTAAATATCGAGTTCCCTAAATGGTGTGTGTTTTACTTTGATCTCTGCTCACACTTTGCTCATCCAGTTAGAAACACAGGGCTCCAGGCCATAGCGTTCCAGGCCTAAACAAGAAAATTTTCATTCCGTTTTGGGAGTTCATGAGTCTCTCATAATTACTTTTTCCACAAATGTGTGCTTCAGGAGAGGCCCTGTCCAAATGTGGAGAGGCCCATTTTCATTCACTCCCTTTCAGACTTACTAAGATTTTCAGTTACTAGAGGTTTGCTCAGACTTGGCATTGTCAAGGGACAGTGCACTTCACTTGAAGTTGTGCAGTATTACTTCATGTGTCTCCGTGGAAATTCCACCATTGGGAAACTCTTGCTGTAGTCATCTACAAGTGTTTCTGTGTAAGAAAATATAACTAACAAAGGATGTGGTTTCAAGCAGAATGAGGAAAGGAGGGATTATCTTTATTTCAGTGCAGGTTGACCTTTCAAAGAAACAGTAATTCCTATCAAATAGGAGGTAAAATCTTTTGTAAAGAGACATGGACATGACACGCTCAACTTTATGTCACTTTTTTTAAAACGCCAAGGGCATTTGAGAAATTCTTGGCTGCTGAATTGTCCCTTTTTGCAAATTTCTCTTAGGTAAGACACTCCAGCTTCTTTAAACCATGGTACATTTCCTTCCATGTAAAAAACCAAAGCAAAAAACAAAATAAATTAAAACAAAACCCATCAAATTACATTTGAGAGCACACAATTGCTCGGCAGGCCCACTATTCAAGAAGCTAGAGGTACAGAATCCTCAGCCTTCAGCCTGAAGTTTTGTCTCTATCATGGCCCCTCAATTCCCTGGCATGTCCACATTAACTCATGAATCTCTATTAATTTCCTCTTCAAATGCACAGGATCCAATATATTTGAACCCTGTTCACCTGGGCTGTAATCATGCAAGGCACACCAGAGGAAGGGCAGCCACTCCCTTGCCTGGGGCCTTGGAGCTTATCACAGTAGAAATGGACACCTGAACAAGGGGAGCCAAAACAAAGAGAGGCATATTCCTAAAGCCTGAAGCACAGAAGTTACATATAGACCAGTAGTGGGATTTCACAAATTATGTAAGAATCTCTGTGCACATGCTTGGCATGGTCCCTCATGCCTATAATCCCAGCAATCTGGGGGCTGTGGTGGATGGATCCTTGGGAGTTCCAGTCCATCTTGGGCTACACATTTATCTCAAGGCCTCTTTCAACAATTACATAAGATGCTGTTTCCAAAAAGAGGACAACATTAAACTAGACACTCTTGGTCTAGGTCCCTGGGTTCACTACATGAGTTGTGGAGTCTAAATATTCCATGCTATGAGAAAATACCTGGGATTTTTAGTGAAAGGGGCATTTGCATCCCTTTTCTAAAGGTTTCCCTTTCACCATGTTACATTTGAATTCTGGGATACCTGCTGGTGATAAGGTATTGAGCTAATACCTCAGGTTTAGTGTTCAGGGTTATGCTGGAATGGCTACAGACCTCCTTGAAATAGCTATTGCAGACAAGTGAACCCCGAGGAAGCTGGATAGTTGAAGCAGGCACTCCAAATATTCATGCACTGCAAGGATTCACTTTCATTTTGGGTCTCATCTTCTGGTTGCTGGCTTTTAGTGCTAACTGATACTGCCATGGTGGCAGTAATCCAGCAGAGACTGCATGTATGGTTTGCAGGTTTGCTTCCCAAGCCACCAGAAACTTGGCAGAACCCAAATCATTGTGGCATTTTCTTTCCTCCCTTGAAACATTTGGCTTTCTAAGTTTGATAATTGAATAGACTGGGCTAGTCACGTTTGGACAACATATACCACAAACAGAGCTAAAGACAGAGCCAATTACTTCCCTCCACTTGTCAAAATATGTCAAATTTGCTTGATCAGCACAACTTCAAAGAAAATTCTGAGGCAACTTAGAGAGTTTAATCAAATACTGCAGGATTGGAATGGCTGTGGTTGTATGAGGTGCAAAGCTGCAGAGTTGGGCTGAAACTGTTCACAGAAATCCACAGGCTTGTGGTTGCCAGGCAACCACACTGGGCTGAGATTGGCTGAACATCACTGTGAGGGGGATTTTAGGCTCTAGGTTTGAAAATTTAAAAGACTGGGGTAGTCAAGTTTGGAACCCATAGACCTCAGACATACCAAAAGGTTTTCCAATGACTTCCCTCCACTTCTCAAAATATGTCAAATTTTCTTGATCACTACAACTGTAAAAAAAATTCTGAGGCAACATAGAGAGGCTAATCAAATACTGCATGATTGGAATGGCTGTGGTTGTATGAGGTGGAAAGCTGCAGAGTTGGGCTGAAACAGTTCACAGAAATCCACAAGCTTGTGGTTGCCAAGCAACCACAATGGGCTGTGATTGGCTGAGCACCATTGTGAGCTGGACTTTAGGCTCTAGGATACAAGTGTGCAGTAGGAGACCTGAGTCACAATGCTGGGCGTTGCCATGGAGACCTCAGTGGCACAGAGGACCTTGTAGGGCAAGATTTAAATAGGATGAATATTCTTGGCCTGGTATGCCACAATATTCTCTCTGAAGGCTTCACTGCTCAGAATTTGTGGATGGAAATGCTAGCCAATCTACACATGGATGTACTTTCAATGGGATAAGAAATATGCCAGGGCCTGGCAGATGATCTCTGCCATGTCCTATCCTTGAGCATACGCTTTTCCCTTGTCATGTCTGTCATTTGGCTGAGTCCTGTTCCCTAAGCTATTCAGTCAAGACTTGCTGGCATCATTCACCTGCAGTATAAGAGCTTTCTGTGAAATTTCTCAGCAGAAATCCTCTGCAAGTACATAGCTTTGAATATGAGAGACAGTGGTGGAAGTTGAATTTCAAGGGCAGATATTTGAAAACAATGAAACAAGCCCCGAATAAGATCTTTACATGTTTCCCGGATGAATATGTTTGGAAATACGGGGGAAGATGGAGATCAAGGCTGAGAAGAGTGCACACCCATTTCAAGGTACAAAAACCAGGGAAAAACATGGGAAAGCAAGAGAGCTGGTTAATCTGATGTAAAAATCTTTGATGGTGAAAGGAAAATTATATTCTCATGATGATTTAATCAGGCTGTAGAAGTGAAGTTCTCATGTGGGTTGTATTATGTGTGGCCTTCTGCATTGGGCAGTGGATGCAGGACAGGAGATCTTCAAATAAATCTGGTGGAACAGAAAACACTGAAAAAACAATTCAGCCTAAATCCTGTGTATTCCTTCCCTTTGAGAACATATATGGATAATGTACGAAGTTTCAAAAGAGAAAATGTCTATTGGGTCATGGTTTCAACAATGAAATGGTCACTTCACATAACATTTTGAATTTTGCTTTCACAGTTGCTCATGTACCGGGCCTGAGTAAAGCAGAATGCAGAGTAAGCCTCATCAATATTTGTGCATTCCATAAGTGGTTTTAAAACCAGTGAAACCCTTTGGACTTAGTGTTTGTATTTAATTGGTTGATTGGTTTTTCAAATTGTTTGTTTTACTATTTTTAACTTTGTGAGTCAGGGAAGCCCTCACTCATAGTGATTTCGACCTCTCCAAACGCTCTGAAGTTATTCATGTAACAGCTATTACATGCTATAAGTTTCTCCTATTAAAACTTGAAAGACTAACAGACTCTGCTATTTTTCATCTAAATTCAGTGTTGGGCTAACTTCAGGGTTGGACTTTTTACAAGTCCTTTGAAATGTGTCCTCCTCTAGTCACTGGTCGTGCAGGAATTTACTTTCTTGTGAAGACAAGATTTGAGCAAATTGACACAAGTTCAGTTTGCCACTACTCTGGAAACCTGGTTAAATATCGAGTTCCCTAAATGGTGTGTGTTTTACTTTGATCTCTGCTCACACTTTGCTCATCCAGTTAGAAACACAGGGCTCCAGGCCATAGCGTTCCAGGCCTAAACAAGAAAATTTCCATTCCGTTTTGGGAGTTCATGCGTCTCTCATAATTACTTTTTCCACAAATGTGTGCTTCAAGAGAGGCCCTGTCCAAATGTGGAGAGGCCCATTTTCATTCACTCACTTTTAGACTTTCTAAGATTTTCAGTTACTAGAGGTTTGCCCAGACTTGGCATTGTCAAGGGACAGTGCACTTCACTTGAAGTTGTGCAATGTTACTTCATGTGTCTCCGTGGAAATTCCACCAATGGGAAACTCTTGCTGTAGTCATCTCCAAGTGTTTCTGTGTAAGAAAATATAACTAACATAGGATGTGGTTTCAAGCAGAATGAGGAAAGGAGGGATTATCTTTATTTCAGTGCAGGTTGACCTTTCAAAGAAACAGTAATTCCTATCAAATAGGAGGTAAAATCTTTTGTAAAGAGACATGGACATGACACGCTCAACTTTATGTCACTTTTTTTAAAACGCCAAGGGCATTTGAGAAATTCTTGGCTGCTGAATTGTCCCTTTTTGCAAATTTCTCTTAGGTAAGAAACTCCAGCTTCTTTAAACCATGGTACATTTCCTTCCATGTAAAAAACCAAAGCAAAAAACAAAATAAATTAAAACAAAAACCCATCAAATTGCATTTGAGAGCACACAATTGCTCAGCAGGCCCACTCTTCAAGAAGGTAGAGGTAGAGAATCCTCACCCTTCAGCCCATGGCCTGAAGTTTTGTCTCTATCATGGCCCCTCAATTCCCTGGCATGTCCACATTAACTCATGAATCTCTACTCATTTCCTCTTCAAATGCACAGGATCCAATATATTTGAACCCTGTTCACCTGGGCTGTAATCATGCAAGGCACACCAGAGGAAGGGCAGCCACTCCCTTGCCTGGGGCCTTGGAGCATATCACAGTAGAAATGGACACCTGAACAAGGGGAGCCAAAACAAAGAGAGGCATATTCCTAAAGCCTGAAGCACAGAAGCTACCTATAGACCAGTAGTGGGATTTCACAAATTATGTAAGAATCTCTGTGCACATGCTTGGCATGGTCCCTCATGCCTATAATCCCAGCAATCTGGGGGCTGAGGTGGATGGATCCTTGGGAGTTCCAGTCCATCTTGGGCTACGCATTTATCTCAAGGCCTCTTTCAACAACTACATAAGATGCTGTTTCCAAAAAGAGGACAACATTAAACTAGACACACTTGGTCTAGGTCCCTGGGTTCACTACATGAGTTGTGGAGTCTAAATATTCCATGCCATGAGAAAATACCTGGGATTTTTAGTGAAAGGGGCATTTGCATCCCTTTTCTAAAGGTTTCCCTTTCACCATGTTACATTTGAATTCTGGGAAACCTGCTGGTGATAAGGTATTGAGCTAATACCGCATGTTTAGTGTTCAGGGTTATTCTGGAATGGCTGCAGACCTCCTTGAAATAGCGATTGCAGACAAGTGAACCCCGAGGAAGCTGGATAGTTGAAGCAGGCACTCCAAATATTCATGCACTGCAAGGATTCACTTTCATTTTGGGTCTCATCTTCTGGTTGCTGGCTTTTAGTGCTAACTGATACTACCATGGTGGCAGTAAACCAGCAGAGACTGCATGTATGGTTTGCAGGTTTGCTTCCCAAGCCACCAGAAACTTGGCAGAACCCAAATCATTGTGGCATTTTCTTTCCTCCCTTGAAACATTTGGCTTTCTAAGTTTGATAATTGAATAGACTGGGCTAGTCACGTTTGGACCCCATATACCACAAACAGAGCTAAAGACAGAGCCAATTACTTCCCTCCCCTTGTCAAAATATGTCAAATTTGCTTGATCAGCACAACTTCAAAGAAAATTCTGAGGCAACTTAGAGAGGTTAATCAAATACTGCATAACTGGAATGGCTGTGGTTGTATGAGGTGCAAAGCTGCAGAGTTGGGCTGAAACTGTTCACAGAAATCCACAGGCTTGTGGTTGCCCGGCAACCACACTGGGCTGAGATTGGCTGAACATCACTGTGAGGGGGATTTTAGGCTCTAGGTTTGAAAATTTAAAAGACTGGTGTAGTCAAGTTTGGAACCCATAGACCTCAGACATACCAAAAGGTTTTCCAATGACTTCCCTCCACTTCTCAAAATATGTCAAATTTTCTTGATCACTACAACTGTAAAAAAAATTCTGAGGCAACATAGAGAGGCTAATCAAATACTGCATGATTGGAATGGCTGTGGTTGTATGAGGTGGAAAGCTGCAGAGTTGGGCTGAAACAGTTCACAGAAATCCACAAGCTTGTGGTTGCCAGGCAACCACAATGGGCTGTGATTGGCTGAGCACCATTGTGAGCTGGACTTTAGGCTCTAGCATACAAGTGTGCAGTAGGAGACCTGAGTCCCAATGCTGGGCGTTGCCATGGAGACGTCAGTGGCACCGAGGACCTTGTAGGGCAAGATTTAAATAGGATGAATATTCTTGGCCTGGTATGCCACAATATTCTCTCTGAAGGCTTCACTGCTCAGAATTTGTGGATGGAAATGCTAGCCAATCTACACATGGATGTACTTTCAATGGGATATGAAATATGCCAGGGCCTGGCAGATGATCTCTGCCATGTCCTATCCTTGAGCATATGCTTTTCCCTTGTAATGTCTGTCATTTGGCTGAGTCCTGTTCCCTAAGCTATTCAGTCAAGACTTGCTGGCCTCATTCACCTGCAGTATAAGAGCTTTCTGTGAAATTTCTCAGCAGAAATCCTCTGCAAGTACATAGCTTTGGATATGAGAGACAGTGGTGGAAGTTGAATTTCAAGGGCAGATATTTGAAAACAATGAAACAAGCCCCGAATAAGATCTTTACATGTTTCCCGGATGAATATGTTTGGAAATACGGGGGAAGATGGAGATCAAGGCTGAGAAGAGTGCACACCCATTTCAAGGTACAAAAACCAGGGAAAAACATGGGAAAGCAAGAGAGCTGGTTAATCTGATGTAAAAATCTTTGATGATGAAAGGAAAATTATATTCTCATGATGATTTAATCAGGCTGTAGAAGTGAAGTTCTCATGTGGGTTGTATTATGTGTGGCCTTCTGCATTGGGCAGTGGATGCAGGACAGGAGATCTTCAAATAAATCTGGTGGAACACAAAATACTGAAAAAAAAATTCAGCCTAAATCCTGTGTATTCCTTCCCTTTGAGAACATATATGGATAATGTACGAAGTTTCAAAAGAGAAAATGTCTATTGGGTCATTGTTTCAACAATGAAATGGTCACTTCACATAACATTTTGAATTTTGCTTTCACAGTTGCTCATGTACCGGGCCTGAGTAAAGCAGAATGCAGAGTAAGCCTCATCAATAGTTGTGCATTCCATAAGTGGTTTTAAAACCAGTGAAACCCTTTGGACTTAGTGTTTGTATTTAATTGGTTGATTGGTTTTTCAAATTGTTTGTTTTACTATTTTTAACTTTGTGAGTCAGGGAAGCCCTCACTCATAGTGATTTCGACCTCTCCAAACGCTCTGAAGTTATTCATGTAACAGCTATTACATGCTATAAGTTTCTCCTATTAAAACTTGAAAGACTAACAGACTCTGCTATTTTTCATCTAAATTCAGTGTTGGGCTAACTTCAGGGTTGGACTTTTTACAAGTCCTTTGAAATGTGTCCTCCTCTAGTCACTGGTCGTGCTGGAATTTACTTTCTTGTGAAGACAAGATTTGAGCAAATTGACACAAGTTCAGTTTGCCACTACTCTGAACACCTGGTTAAATATCGAGTTTCCTAAATGGTGTGTGTTTTACTTTGATCTCTGCTCACACTTTGCTCATCCAGTTAGAAACACAGGGCTCCAGGCCATAGCGTTCCAGGACTTAACAAGAAAATTTCCATTCCGTTTTGGGAGTTCATGCGTCTCTCATAATTACTTTTTCCACAAATGTGTGCTTCAGGAGAGGCCCTGTCCAAATGTGGAGAGGCCCATTTTCATTCACTCACTTTTAGACTTTCTAAGATTTTCAGTTACTAGAGGTTTGCCCAGACTTGGCATTGTCAAGGGACAGTGCACTTCACTTGAAGTTGTGCAATATTACTTCATGTGTCTCCGTGGAAATTCCACCAATGGGAAACTCTTGCTGTAGTCATCTCCAAGTGTTTCTGTGTAAGAAAATATAACTAACATAGGATGTGGTTTCAAGCAGAATGAGGAAAGGAGGGATTATCTTTATTTCAGTGCAGGTTGACCTTTCAAAGAAACAGAAATTCCTATCAAAAAGGAGGTAAAATCTTTTGTAAAGAGACATGGACATGACACGCTCAACTTTATGTCACTTTTTTTAAAACGCCAAGGGCATTTGAGAAATTCTTGGCTGCTGAATTGTCCCTTTTTGCAAATTTCTTTTAGGTAAGACACTCCAGCTTCTTTAAACCATGGTACAGTTCCTTCCATGTAAAAAACCAAAGCAAAAAACAAAATAAATTAAAACAAAACCCATCAAATTACATTTGAGAGCACACAATTGCTCGGCAGGCCCACTATTCAAGAAGCTAGAGGTACAGAATCCTCAGCCTTCAGCCTGAAGTTTTGTCTCTATCATGGCCCCTCAATTCCCTGGCATGTCCACATTAACTCATGAATCTCTACTCATTTCCTCTTCAAATGCACAGCATCCAATATATTTGAACCCTGTTCACCTGGGCTGTAATCATGCAAGGCACACCAGAGGAAGGGCAGCCACTCCCTTGCCTGGGGCCTTGGAGCTTATCACAGTAGAAATGGACACCTGAACAAGGGGAGCCAAAACAAAGAGAGGCATATTCCTAAAGCCTGAAGCACAGAAGCTACCTATAGACCAGTAGTGGGATTTCACAAATTATGTAAGAATCTCTGTGCACATGCTTGGCATGGTCCCTCATGCCTATAATCCCAGCAATCTGGGGGCTGTGGTGGATGGATCCTTGGGAGTTCCAGTCCATCTTGGGCTACGCATTTATCTCAGGGCCTCTTTCAACAACTACATAAGATGCTGTTTCCAAAAGGAGGACAACATTAAACTAGACACACTTGGTCTAGGACCCTGGGTTCACTACATGAGTTGTGGAGTCTAAATATTCCATGCCATGAGAAAATACCTGGGATTTTTAGTGAAAGGGGCATTTGCATCCCTTTTCTAAAGGTTTCCCTTTCACCATGTTACATTTGAATTCTGGGAAACCTGCTGGTGATAAGGTATTGAGCTAATACCTCATGTTTAGTGTTCAGGGTTATGCTGGAATGGCTGCAGACCTCCTTGAAATAGCGATTGCAGACAAGTGAACCCCGAGGAAGCTGGATAGTTGAAGCAGGCACTCCAAATATTCATGCACTGCAAGGATTCACTTTCATTTTGGGTCTCATCTTCTGGTTGCTGGCTTTTAGTGCTAACTGATACTACCATGGTGGCAGTAATCCAGCAGAGACTGCATGTATGGTTTGCAGGTTTGCTTCCCAAGCCACCAGAAACTTGGCAGAACCCAAATCATTGTGGCATTTTCTTTCCTCCCTTGAAACATTTGGCTTTCTAAGTTTGATAATTGAATAGACTGGGCTAGTCACGTTTGGACCCCATATACCACAAACAGAGCTAAAGACAGAGCCAATTACTTCCCTCCACTTGTCAAAATATGTCAAATTTGCTTGATCAGCACAACTTCAAAGAAAATTCTGAGGCAACTTAGAGAGGTTAATCAAATACTGCATAATTGGAATGGCTGTGGTTGTATGAGGTGCAAAGCTGCAGAGTTGGGCTGAAACTGTTCACAGAAATCCACAGGCCTGTGGTTACCAGGCAACCACACTGGGCTGAGATTGGCTGAACATCACTGTGAGGGGGATTTTAGGCTCTAGGTTTGAAAATTTAAAAGACTGGGGTAGTCAAGTTTGGAACCCATAGACCTCAGACATACCAAAAGGTTTTCCAATGACTTCCCTCCACTTCTCAAAATATGTCAAATTTTCTTGATCACTACAACTGTAAAAAAAATTCTGAGGCAACATAGAGAGGCTAATCAAATACTGCATGATTGGAATGGCTGTGGTTGTATGAGGTGGAAAGCTGCAGAGTTGGGCTGAAACAGTTCACAGAAATCCACAAGCTTGTGGTTGCCAGGCAACCACAATGGGCTGTGATTGGCTGAGCAGCATTGTGAGCTGGACTTTAGGCTCTAGGATACAAGTGTGCAGTAGGAGACCTGAGTCACAATGCTGGGCGTTGCCATGGAGACCTCAGTGGCACAGAGGACCTTGTAGGGCAAGATTTAAATAGGATGAATATTCTTGGCCTGGTATGCCACAATATTCTCTCTGAAGGCTTCACTGCTCAGAATTTGTGGATGGAAATGCTAGCCAATCTACACATGGATGTACTTTCAATGGGATATGAAATATGCCAGGGCCTGGCAGATGATCTCTGCCATGTCCTATCCTTGAGCATACGCTTTTCCCTTGTCATGTCTGTCATTTGGCTGAGTCCTGTTCCCTAAGCTATTCAGTCAAGACTTGCTGGCATCATTCACCTGCAGTATAAGAGCTTTCTGTGAAATTTCTCAGCAGAAATCCTCTGCAAGTACATAGCTTTGGATATGAGAGACAGTGGTGGAAGTTGAATTTCAAGGGCAGATATTTGAAAACAATGAAACAAGCCCCGAATAAGATCTTTACATGTTTCCCAGATGAATATGTTTGGAAATACAGGGGAAGATGGAGATCAAGGCTGAGAAGAGTGCACACCCATTTCAAGGTACAAAAACCAGGGAAAAACATGGGAAAGCAAGAGAACTGGTTAATCTGATGTAAAAATCTTTGATGATGAAAGGAAAATTATATTCTCATGATGATTTAATCAGGCTGTAGAAGTGAAGTTCTCATGTGGGTTGTATTATGTGTGGCCTTCTGCATTGGGCAGTGGATGCAGGACAGGAGATCTTCAAATAAATCTGGTGGAACACAAAATACTGAAAAAAAAATTCAGCCTAAATCCTGTGTATTCCTTCCCTTTGAGAACATATATGGATAATGTACGAAGTTTCAAAAGAGAAAATGTCTATTGGGTCATGGTTTCAACAATGAAATGGTCACTTCACATAACATTTTGAATTTTGCTTTCACAGTTGCTCATGTACCGGGCCTGAGTAAAGCAGAATGCAGAGTAAGCCTCATCAATAGTTGTGCATTCCATAAGTGGTTTTAAAACCAGTGAAACCCTTTGGACTTAGTGTTTGTATTTAATTGGTTGATTGGTTTTTCAAATTGTTTGTTTTACTATTTTTAACGTTGTGAGTCAGGGAAGCCCTCACTCATAGTGATTTCGACCTCTCCAAACGCTCTGAAGTTATTCATGTAACAGCTATTACATGCTATAAGTTTCTCCTATTAAAACTTGAAAGACTAACAGACTCTCTATTTTTCATCTAAATTCAGTGTTGGGCTAACTTCAGGGTTGGACTTTTTACAAGTCCTTTGAAATGTGTCCTCCTCTAGTCACTGGTCGTGCTGGAATTTACTTTCTTGTGAAGACAAGATTTGAGCAAATTGACACAAGTTCAGTTTGCCACTACTCTGAACAGCTGGTTAAATATCGAGTTCCCTAAATGGTGTGTGTTTTACTTTGATCTCTGCTCACACTTTGCTCATCTAGTTAGAAACACAGGGCTCCAGGCCACAGCGTTCCAGGCCTAAACAAGAAAATTTCCATTCCGTTTTGGAAGTTCATGTGTCTCTCATAATTACTTTTTCCACAAATGTGTGCTACAGGAGAGGCCCTGTCCAAATGTGGAGAGGCCCATTTTCATTCACTCACTTTTAGACTTTCTAAGATTTTCAGTTACTAGAGGTTTGCCCAGACTTGGCATTGTCAAGGGACAGTGCACTTCACTTGAAGTTGTGCAATATTACTTCATGTGTCTCCGTGGAAATTCCACCAATGGGAAACTCTTGCTGTAGTGATCTCCAAGGGTTTCTGTGTAAGAAAATATAACTAACATAGGATGTGGTTTCAAGCAGAATGAGGAAAGGAGGGATTATCTTTATTTCAGTGCAGGTTGACCTTTCAAAGAAACAGTAATTCCTATCAAATAGGAGGTAAAATCTTTTGTAAAGAGACATGGACATGACACGCTCAACTTTATGTCACTTTTTTTAAAACGCCAAGGGCATTTGAGAAATTCTTGGCTGCTGAATTGTCCCTTTTTGCAAATTTCTCTTAGGTAAGACACTCCAGCTTCTTTAAACCATGGTACAGTTCCTTCCATGTAAAAAACCAAAGCAAAAAACAAAATAAATTAAAACAAAACCCATCAAATTACATTTGAGAGCACACAATTGCTCGGCAGGCCCACTATTCAAGAAGCTAGAGGTACAGAATCCTCAGCCTTCAGCCTGAAGTTTTGTCTCTATCATGGCCCCTCAATTCCCTGGCATGTCCACATTAACTCATGAATCTCTACTCATTTCCTCTTCAAATGCACAGGATCCAATATATTTGAACCCTGTTCACCTGGGCTGTAATCATGCAAGGCACACCAGAGGAAGGGCAGCCACTCCCTTGCCTGGGGCCTTGGAGCTTATCACAGTAGAAATGGACACCTGAACAAGGGGAGCCAAAACAAAGAGAGGCATATTCCTAAAGCCTGAAGCACAGAAGCTACCTATAGACCAGTAGTGGGATTTCACAAATTATGTAAGAATCTCTGTGCACATGCTTGGCATGGTCCCTCATGCCTATAATCCCAGCAATCTGGGGGCTGTGGTGGATGGATCCTTGGGAGTTCCAGTCCATCTTGGGCTACGCATTTATCTCAAGGCCTCTTTCAACAACTACATAAGATGCTGTTTCCAAAAAGAGGACAACATTAAACTAGACACACTTGGTCTAGGTCCCTGGGTTCACTACATGAGTTGTGGAGTCTAAATATTCCATGCCATGAGAAAATACCTGGGATTTTTAGTGAAAGGGGCATTTGCATCCCTTTTCTAAAGGTTTCCCTTTCACCATGTTACATTTGAATTCTGGGAAACCTGCTTGTGATAAGGTATTGAGCTAATACCTCAGGTTTAGTGTTCACGGTTATGCTGGAATGGCTACAGACCTCCTTGAAATAGCTATTGCAGACAAGTGAACCCCGAGGAAGCTGGATAGTTGAAGCAGGCAGTCCAAATATTCATGCACTGCAAGGATTCACTTTCATTTTGGGTCTCATCTTCTGGTTGCTGGCTTTTACTGCTAACTCATACTACCATGGTGGCAGTAATCCAGCAGAGACTGCATGTATGGTTTGCAGGTTTGCTTCCCAAGCCACCAGAAACTTGGCAGAACCCAAATCATTGTGGCATTTTCTTTCCTCCCTTGAAACATTTGGCTTTCTAAGTTTGATAATTGAATAGACTGGGCTAGTCACGTTTGGACCCCATATACCACAAACAGAGCTAAAGACAGAGCCAATTACTTCCCTCCACTTGTCAAAATATGTCAAATTTGCTTGATCAGCACAACTTCAAAGAAAATTCTGAGGCAACTTAGACAGGTTAATCAAATACTGCATGATTGGAATGGCTGTGGTTGTATGAGGTGCAAAGCTGCAGAGTTGGGTTGAAACTGTT
Source organism: Cavia porcellus (assembly GCF_034190915.1). Classification (NCBI taxonomy): domain Eukaryota; kingdom Metazoa; phylum Chordata; class Mammalia; order Rodentia; family Caviidae; genus Cavia; species Cavia porcellus. The sequence continues at coordinate 4,033,861 of NW_026947486.1, read as the reverse complement.
CACAGAAATCCACAGGCTTGTGGTTGCCAGGCAACCACACTGGGCTGAGATTGGCTGAACATCACTGTGAGGGGGATTTTAGGCTCTAGGTTTGAAAATTTAAAAGACTGGGGTAGTCAAGTTTGGAACCCATAGACCTCAGACATATCAAAAGGATTTCCAATGACTTATCTCCACTTTTCAAAATATGTCAAATTTTCTTGATCACTACAACTGTAAAAAAAATTCTGAGGCAACATAGAGAGGCTAATCAAATACTGCATGATTGGAATGGCTGTGGTTGTATGAGGTGGAAAGCTGCAGAGTTGGGCTGAAACAGTTCACAGAAATCCACAAGCTTGTGGTTGCCAGGCAATCACAATGGGCTGTGATTGGCTGAGCACCATTGTGAGCTGGACTTTAGGCTCTAGGATACAAGTGTGCAGTAGGAGACCTGAGTCACAATGCTGGGCGTTGCCATGGAGTCCTCAGTGGCACAGAGGACCTTGTAGGGCAAGGTTTAAATAGGATGAATATTCTTGGCCTGGTATGCCACAATATTCTCTCTGAAGGCTTCACTGCTCAGAATTTGTGGATGGAAATGCTAGCCAATCTACACATGGATGTACTTTCAATGGGATATGAAATATGCCAGGGCCTGGCAGATGATCTCTGCCATGTCCTATCCTTGAGCATACGCTTTTCCCTTGTCATGTCTGTCATTTGGCTGAGTCCTGTTCCCTAAGCTATTCAGTCAAGACTTGCTGGCATCATTCACCTGCAGTATAAGAGCTTTCTGTGAAATTTCTCAGCAGAAATCCTCTGCATGTACATAGCTTTGGATATGAGAGACAGTGGTGGAAATTGAATTTCAAGGGCAGATATTTGAAAAAAATGAAACAAGCCCCGAATAAGATCTTTACATGTTTCCCAGATGAATATGTTTGGAAATACGGGGGAAGATGGAGATCAAGGCTGAGAAGAGTGCACACCCATTTCAAGGTACAAAAACCAGGGAAAAACATGGGAAAGCAAGAGAGCTGGTTAATCTGATGTAAAAATCTTTGATGATGAAAGGAAAATTATATTCTCATGATGATTTAATCAGGCTGTAGAAGTGAAGTTCTCATGTCGGTTGTATTATGTGTGGCCTTCTGCATTGGGCAGTGGATGCAGGACATGAGATCTTCAAATAAATCTGGTGGAACACAAAATACTGAAAAAAAATTCAGCCTAAATCCTGTGTATGCCTTCCCTTTGAGAACATATATGGATAATGTACGAAGTTTCAAAAGAGAAAATGTCTATTGGGTCATGGTTTCAACAATGAAATGGTCACTTCACATAACATTTTGAATTTTGCTTTCACAGTTGCTCATGTACCGGGCCTGAGTAAAGCAGAATGCAGAGTAAGCCTCATCAATAGTTGTGCATTCCATAAGTGGTTTTAAAACCAGTGAAACCCTTTGGACTTAGTGTTTGTATTTAATTGGTTGATTGGTTTTTCAAATTGTTTGTTTTACTATTTTTAACTTTGTGAGTCAGGGAAGCCCTCACTCATAGTGATTTCGACCTCTCCAAAAGCTCTGAAGTTATTCATGTAACAGCTATTACATGCTATAAGTTTCTCCTATTAAAACTTGAAAGACTAACAGACTCTGCTACTTTTCATCTAAATTCAGTGTTGGGCTAACTTCAGGGTTGGACTTTTTACAAGTCCTTTGAAATGTGTCCTCCTCTAGTCACTGGTCGTGCTGGAATTTACTTTCTTGTGAAGACAAGATTTGAGCAAATTGACACAAGTTCAGTTTGCCACTACTCTGAACACCTGGTTAAATATCGAGTTCCCTAAATGGTGTGTGTTTGACTTTGATCTCTGCTCACACTTTGCTCATCCAGTTAGAAACACAGGGCTCCAGGCCATAGCGTTCGAGGCCTAAACAAGAAAATTTCCATTCCGTTTTGGGAGTTCATGCGTCTCTCATAATTACTTTTTCCACAAATGTGTGCTTCAGGAGAGGCCCTGTCCAAATGTGGAGAGGCCCATTTTCATTCACTCACTTTTAGACTTTCTAAGATTTTCAGTTACTAGAGGTTTGCCCAGACTTGCCATTGTCAAGGGACAGTGCACTTCACTTGAAGTTGTGCAATATTACTTCATGTGTCTCCGTGGAAATTCCACCAATGGGAAACTCTTGCTGTAGTGATCTCCAAGGGTTTCTGTGTAAGAAAATATAACTAACATAGGATGTGGTTTCAAGCAGAATGAGGAAAGGAGGGATTATCTTTATTTCAGTGCAGGTTGACCTTTCAAAAAAACAGTAATTCCTATCAAATAGGAGGTAAAATCTTTTGTAAAGAGACATGGACATGACACGCTCAACTTTATGTCACTTTTTTTAAAACGCCAAGGGCATTTGAGAAATTCTTGGCTGCTGAATTGTCCCTTTTTGCAAATTTCTCTTAGGTAAGACACTCCAGCTTCTTTAAACCATGGTACAGTTCCTTCCATGTAAAAAACCAAAGCAAAAAACAAAATAAATTAAAACAAAACCCATCAAATTACATTTGAGAGCACACAATTGCTCGGCAGGCCCACTATTCAAGAAGCTAGAGGTACAGAATCCTCAGCCTTCAGCCTGAAGTTTTGTCTCTATCATGGCCCCTCAATTCCCTGGCATGTCCACATTAACTCATGAATCTCTACTCATTTCCTCTTCAAATGCACAGGATCCAATATATTTGAACCCTGTTCACCTGGGCTGTAATCATGCAAGGCACACCAGAGGAAGGGCAGCCACTCCCTTGCCTGGGGCCTTGGAGCTTATCACAGTAGAAATGGACACCTGAACAAGGACAGCCAAAACAAAGAGAGGCATATTCCTAAAGCCTGAAGCACAGAAGCTACCTATAGACCAGTGGTGGGATTTCACAAATTATGTAAGAATCTCTGTGCACATGCTTGGCATGGTCCCTCATGCCTATAATCCCAGCAATCTGGGGGCTGTGGTGGATGGATCCTTGGGAGTTCCAGTCCATCTTGGGCTACGCATTTATCTCAAGGCCTCTTTCAACAACTACATATGATGCTGTTTCCAAAAAGAGGACAACATTAAACTAGACACACTTGGTCTAGGTCCCTGGGTTCACTACATGAGTTGTGGAGTCTAAATATTCCATGCCATGAGAAAATACCTGGGATTTTTAGTGAAAGGGGCATTTGCATCCCTTTTCTAAAGGTTTCCCATTCACCATGTTACATTTGAATTCTGGGAAACCTGCTGGTGATAAGGTATTGAGCTAATACCTCAGGTTTAGTGTTCACGGATATGCTGGAATGGATGCAGACCTCCTTGAAATAGCGATTGCAGACAAGTGAACCCCGAGGAAGCTGGATAGTTGAAGCAGGCACTCCAAATATTCATGCACTGCAAGGATTCACTTTCATTTTGGGTCTCATCTTCTGGTTGCTGGCATTTAGTGCTAACTCATACTACCATGGTGGCAGTAATCCAGCAGAGACTGCATGTATGGTTTTCAGGTTTGCTTCCCAAGCCACCAGAAACTTGGCAGAACCCAAATCATTGTGGCATTTTCTTTCCTCCCTTGAAACATTTGGCTTTCTAAGTTTGATAATTGAATAGACTGGGCTAGTCACGTTTGGACCCCATATACCACAAACAGAGCTAAAGACAGAGCCAATTACTTCCCTCCACTTGTCAAAATATGTCAAATTTGCTTGATCAGCACAACTTCAAAGAAAATTCTGAGGCAACTTAGAGAGGTTAATCAAATACTGCATAATTGGAATGGCTGTGGTTGTATGAGGTGCAAAGCTGCAGAGTTGGGCTGAAACTGTTCACAGAAATCCACAGGCTTGTGGTTGCCAGGCAACCACACTGGGCTGAGATTGGCTGAACATCACTGTGAGGGGGATTTTAGACTCTAGGTTTGAAAATTTAAAAGACTGGGGTAGTCAAGTTTGGAACCCATAGACCTCAGACATACCAAAAGGTTTTCCAATGACTTCCCTCCACTTCTCAAAATATGTCAAATTTTCTTGATCACTACAACTGTAAAAAAAATTCTGAGGCAACATAGAGAGGCTAATCAAATACTGCATGATTGAAATGGCTGTGATTGTATGAGGTGGAAAGCTGCAGAGTTGGGCTGAAACAGTTCACAGAAATCCACAAGCTTGTGGTTGCCAGGCAACCACAATGGGCTGTGATTGGCTGAGCACCATTGTGAGCTGGACTTTAGGCTCTAGGATACAAGTGTGCAGTAGGAGACCTGAGTCACAATGCTGGGCGTTGCCATGGAGACCTCAGTGGCACAGAGGACCTTGTAGGGCAAGATTTAAATAGGATGAATATTCTTGGCCTGGTATGCCACAATATTCTCTCTGAAGGCTTCACTGCTCAGAATTTGTGGATGGAAATGCTAGCCAATCTACACATGGATGTACTTTCAATGGGATATGAAACATGCCAGGGCCTGGCAGATGATCTCTGCCATGTCCTATCCTTGAGCATAGGCTTTTCCCTTGTCATGTCTGTCATTTGGCTGAGTCCTCTTCCTAAGCTATTCAGTCAAGACTTGCTGGCATCATTCACCTGCAGTATAAGAGCTTTCTGTGAAATTTCTCAGCAGAAATCCTCTGCAAGTACATAGCTTTGGATATGAGAGACAGTGGTGGAAGTTGAATTTCAAGGGCAGATATTTGAAAACAATGAAACAAGCCCCGAATAAGATCTTTACATGTTTCCCAGATGAATATGTTTGGAAATACAGGGGAAGATGGAGATCAAGGCTGAGAAGAGTGCACACCCATTTCAAGGTACAAAAACCAGGGAAAAACATGGGAATGCAAGAGAGCTGGTTAATCTGATGTAAAAATCTTTGATGATGAAAGGAAAATTATATTCTCATGATGATTTAATCAGGCTGTAGAAGTGAAGTTCTCATGTGGGTTGTATTATGTGTGGCCTTCTGCATTGGGCAGTGGATGCAGGACAGGAGATCTTCAAATAAATCTGGTGGAACACAAAATACTGAAAAAAAAAATTCAGCCTAAATCCTGTGTATTCCTTCCCTTTGAGAACATATATGGATAATGAACGAAGTTTCAAAAGAGAAAATGTCTATTGGGTCATGGTTTCAACAATGAAATGGTCACTTCACATAACATTTTGAATTTTGCTTTCACAGTTGCTCATGTACCGGGCCTGAGTAAAGCAGAATGCAGAGTAAGCCTCATCAATAGTTGTGCATTCCATAAGTGGTTTTAAAACCAGTGAAACCCTTTGGACTTAGTGTTTGTATTTAATTGGTTGATTGGTTTTTCAAATTGTTTGTTTTACTATTTTTAACTTTGTGAGTCAGGGAAGCCCTCACTCATAGTGATTTCGACCTCTCCAAACGCTCTGAAGTTATTCATGTAACAGCTATTACATGCTATAAGTTTCTCCTATTAAAACTTGAAAGACTAACAGACTCTGCTATTTTTCATCTAAATTCAGTGTTGGGCTAACTTCAGGGTTGGACTTTTTACAAGTCCTTTGAAATGTGTCCTCCTCTAGTCACTGGTCGTGCTGGAATTTACTTTCTTGTGAAGACAAGATTTGAGCAAATTGACACAAGTTCAGTTTGCCACTACTCTGAACACCTGGTTAAATATCGAGTTCCCTAAATTGTGTGTGTTTTACTTTGATCTCTGCTCACACTTTGCTCATCCAGTTAGAAACACAGGGCTCCAGGCCATAGCATTCCAGGCCTTAACAAGAAAATTTCCATTCCGTTTTGGGAGTTCATGCGTCTCTCATAATTACTTTTTCCACAAATGTGTGCTTCAGGAGAGGCCCTGTCCAAATGTGGAGAGGCCCATTTTCATTCACTCACTTTTAGACTTTCTAAGATTTTCAGTTACTAGAGGTTTGCCCAGACTTGCCATTGTCAAGGGACAGTGCACTTCACTTGAAGTTGTGCAATATTACTTCATGTGTCTCCGTGGAAATTCCACCAATGGGAAACTCTTGCTGTAGTCATCTCCAAGGGTTTCTGTGTAAGAAAATATAACTAACATAGGATGTGGTTTCAAGCAGAATGAGGAAAGGAGGGATTATCTTTATTTCAGTGCAGGTTGACTTTTCAAAGAAACAGTAATTCCTATCAAATAGGAGGTAAAATCTTTTGTAAAGAGACATGGACATGACACGCTCAACTTTATGTCACTTTTTTTAAAACGCCAAGGGCATTTGAGAAATTCTTGGCTGCTGAATTGTCCCTTTTTGCAAATTTCTCTTAGGTAAGCCACTCCAGCTTCTTTAAACCATGGTACAGTTCCTTCCATGTAAAAAACCAAAGCAAAACCAAAATAAATTAAAACAAAACCCATCAAATTACATTTGAGAGCACACAATTGCTCGGCAGGCCCACTATTCAAGAAGCTAGAGGTACAGAATCCTCAGCCTTCAGCCTGAAGTTTTGTCTCTATCATGGCCCCTCAATTCCCTGGCATGTCCACATTAACTCATGAATCTCTACTCATTTCCTCTTCAAATGCACAGGATCCAATATATTTGAACCCTGTTCACCTGGGCTGTAATCATGCAAGGCACACCAGAGGAAGGGCAGCCACTCCCTTGCCTGGGGCCTTGGAGCTTATCACAGTAGAAATGGACACCTGAACAAGGACAGCCAAAACAAAGAGAGGCATATTCCTAAAGCCTGAAGCACAGAAGCTACCTATAGACCAGTGGTGGGATTTCACAAATTATGTAAGAATCTCTGTGCACATGCTTGGCATGGTCCCTCATGCCTATAATCCCAGCAATCTGGGGGCTGTGGTGGATGGATCCTTGGGAGTTCCAGTCCATCTTGGGCTACGCATTTATCTCAAGGCCTCTTTCAACAACTACATAAGATGCTGTTTCCAAAAAGAGGACAACATTAAACTAGACACACTTGGTCTAGGTCCCTGGGTTCACTACATGAGTTGTGGAGTCTAAATATTCCATGCCATGAGAAAATACCTGGGATTTTTAGTGAAAGGGGCATTTGCATCCCTTTTCTAAAGGTTTCCCATTCACCATGTTACATTTGAATTCTGGGAAACCTGCTGGTGATAAGGTATTGAGCTAATACCTCAGGTTTAGTGTTCACGGATATGCTGGAATGGATGCAGACCTCCTTGAAATAGCGATTGCAGACAAGTGAACCCCGAGGAAGCTGGATAGTTGAAGCAGGCACTCCAAATATTCATGCACTGCAAGGATTCACTTTCATTTTGGGTCTCATCTTCTGGTTGCTGGCTTTTAGTGCTAACTCATACTACCATGGTGGCAGTAATCCAGCAGAGACTGCATGTATGGTTTGCAGGTTTGCTTCCCAAGCCACCAGAAACTTGGCAGAACCCAAATCATTGTGGCATTTTCTTTCCTCCCTTGAAACATTTGGCTTTCTAAGTTTGATAATTGAATAGACTGGGCTAGTCACGTTTGGACCCCATATACCACAAACAGAGCTAAAGACAGAGCCAATTACTTCCCTCCACTTGTCAAAATATGTCAAATTTGCTTGATCAGCACAACTTCAAAGAAAATTCTGAGGCAACTTAGAGAGGTTAATCAAATACTGCATAATTGGAATGGCTGTGGTTGTATGAGGTGCAAAGCTGCAGAGTTGGGCTGAAACTGTTCACAGAAATCCACAGGCTTGTGGTTGCCAGGCAACCACACTGGGCTGAGATTGGCTGAACATCACTGTGAGGGGGATTTTAGACTCTAGGTTTGAAAATTTAAAAGACTGGGGTAGTCAAGTTTGGAACCCATAGACCTCAGACATACCAAAAGGTTTTCCAATGACTTCCCTCCACTTCTCAAAATATGTCAAATTTTCTTGATCACTACAACTGTAAAAAAAATTCTGAGGCAACATAGAGAGGCTAATCAAATACTGCATGATTGAAATGGCTGTGATTGTATGAGGTGGAAAGCTGCAGAATTGGGCTGAAACAGTTCACAGAAATCCACAAGCTTGTGGTTGCCAGGCAACCACAATGGGCTGTGATTGGCTGAGCACCATTGTGAGCTGGACTTTAGGCTCTAGGATACAAGTGTGCAGTAGGAGACCTGAGTCACAATGCTGGGCGTTGCCATGGAGACCTCAGTGGCACAGAGGACCTTGTAGGGCAAGATTTAAATAGGATGAATATTCTTGGCCTGGTATGCCACAATATTCTCTCTGAAGGCTTCACTGCTCAGAATTTGTGGATGGAAATGCTAGCCAATCTACACATGGATGTACTTTCAATGGGATATGAAACATGCCAGGGCCTGGCAGATGATCTCTGCCATGTCCTATCCTTGAGCATAGGCTTTTCCCTTGTCATGTCTGTCATTTGGCTGAGTCCTCTTCCTAAGCTATTCAGTCAAGACTTGCTGGCATCATTCACCTGCAGTATAAGAGCTTTCTGTGAAATTTCTCAGCAGAAATCCTCTGCAAGTACATAGCTTTGGATATGAGAGACAGTGGTGGAAGTTGAATTTCAAGGGCAGATATTTGAAAACAATGAAACAAGCCCCGAATAAGATCTTTACATGTTTCCCAGATGAATATGTTTGGAAATACAGGGGAAGATGGAGATCAAGGCTGAGAAGAGTGCACACCCATTTCAAGGTACAAAAACCAGGGAAAAACATGGGAATGCAAGAGAGCTGGTTAATCTGATGTAAAAATCTTTGATGATGAAAGGAAAATTATATTCTCATGATGATTTAATCAGGCTGTAGAAGTGAAGTTCTCATGTGGGTTGTATTATGTGTGGCCTTCTGCATTGGGCAGTGGATGCAGGACAGGAGATCTTCAAATAAATCTGGTGGAACACAAAATACTGAAAAAAAAAATTCAGCCTAAATCCTGTGTATTCCTTCCCTTTGAGAACATATATGGATAATGAACGAAGTTTCAAAAGAGAAAATGTCTATTGGGTCATGGTTTCAACAATGAAATGGTCACTTCACATAACATTTTGAATTTTGCTTTCACAGTTGCTCATGTACCGGGCCTGAGTAAAGCAGAATGCAGAGTAAGCCTCATCAATAGTTGTGCATTCCATAAGTGGTTTTAAAACCAGTGAAACCCTTTGGACTTAGTGTTTGTATTTAATTGGTTGATTGGTTTTTCAAATTGTTTGTTTTACTATTTTTAACTTTGTGAGTCAGGGAAGCCCTCACTCATAGTGATTTCGACCTCTCCAAACGCTCTGAAGTTATTCATGTAACAGCTATTACATGCTATAAGTTTCTCCTATTAAAACTTGAAAGACTAACAGACTCTGCTATTTTTCATCTAAATTCAGTGTTGGGCTAACTTCAGGGTTGGACTTTTTACAAGTCCTTTGAAATGTGTCCTCCTCTAGTCACTGGTCGTGCTGGAATTTACTTTCTTGTGAAGACAAGATTTGAGCAAATTGACACAAGTTCAGTTTGCCACTACTCTGAACACCTGGTTAAATATCGAGTTCCCTAAATTGTGTGTGTTTTACTTTGATCTCTGCTCACACTTTGCTCATCCAGTTAGAAACACAGGGCTCCAGGCCATAGCGTTCCAGGCCTTAACAAGAAAATTTCCATTCCGTTTTGGGAGTTCATGCGTCTCTCATAATTACTTTTTCCACAAATGTGTGCTTCAGGAGAGGCCCTGTCCAAATGTGGAGAGGCCCATTTTCATTCACTCACTTTTAGACTTTCTAAGATTTTCAGTTACTAGAGGTTTGCCCAGACTTGCCATTGTCAAGGGACAGTGCACTTCACTTGAAGTTGTGCAATATTACTTCATGTGTCTCCGTGGAAATTCCACCAATGGGAAACTCTTGCTGTAGTCATCTCCAAGGGTTTCTGTGTAAGAAAATATAACTAACATAGGATGTGGTTTCAAGCAGAATGAGGAAAGGAGGGATTATCTTTATTTCAGTGCAGGTTGACTTTTCAAAGAAACAGTAATTCCTATCAAATAGGAGGTAAAATCTTTTGTAAAGAGACATGGACATGACACGCTCAACTTTATGTCACTTTTTTTAAAACGCCAAGGGCATTTGAGAAATTCTTGGCTGCTGAATTGTCCCTTTTTGCAAATTTCTCTTAGGTAAGCCACTCCAGCTTCTTTAAACCATGGTACAGTTCCTTCCATGTAAAAAACCAAAGCAAAACCAAAATAAATTAAAACAAAACCCATCAAATTACATTTGAGAGCACACAATTGCTCGGCAGGCCACTATTCAAGAAGCTAGAGGTACCGAATCCTCAGCCTTCAGCCTGAAGTTTTGTCTCTATCATGGCCCCTCAATTCCCTGGCATGTCCACATTAACTCATGAATCTCTACTCATTTCCTCTTCAAATGCACAGGATCCAATATATTTGAACCCTGTTCACCTGGGCTGTAATCATGCAAGGCACACCAGAGGAAGGGCAGCCACTCCCTTGCCTGGGGCCTTGGAGCTTATCACAGTAGAAATGGACACCTGAACAAGGGGAGCCAAAACAAAGAGAGGCATATTCCTAAAGCCTGAAGCACAGAAGCTACATATAGACCAGTAGTGGGATTTCACAAATTATGTAAGAATCTCTGTGCACATGCTTGGCATGGTCCCTCATGCCTATAATCCCAGCAATCTGGGGGCTGTGGTGGATGGATCCTTGGGAGTTCCAGTCCATCTTGGGCTACGCATTTATCTCAAGGCCTCTTTCAACAACTACATAAGATGCTGTTTCCAAAAAGAGGACAACATTAAACTAGACACACTTGGTCTAGGTCCCTGGGTTCACTACATGAGTTGTGGAGTCTAAATATTCCATGCCATGAGAAAATACCTGGGATTTTTAGTGAAAGGGGCATTTGCATCCCTTTTCTAAAGGTTTCCCTTTCACCATGTTACATTTGAATTCTGGGAAACCTGCTTGTGATAAGGTATTGAGCTAATACCTCAGGTATAGTGTTCACGGTTATGCTGGAATGGCTACAGACCTCCTTGAAATAGCTATTGCAGACAAGTGAACCCCAAGGAAGCTGGATAGTTGAAGCAGGCACTCCAAATATTCATGCACTGCAAGGATTCACTTTCATTTTGGGTCTCATCTTCTGGTTGCTGGCTTTCAGTGCTAACTCATACTACCATGGTGGCAGTAATCCAGCAGAGACTGCATGTATGGTTTGCAGGTTTGCTTCCCAAGCCACCAGAAACTTGGCAGAACCCAAATCATTGTGGCATTTTCTTTCCTCCCTTGAAACATTTGGCTTTCTAAGTTTGATAATTGAATAGACTGGGCTAGTCACGTTTGGACCCCATATACCACAAACAGAGCTAAAGACAGAGCCAATTACTTCCCTCCACTTGTCAAAATATGTCAAATTTGCTTGATCAGCACAACTTCAAAGAAAATTCTGAGGCAACTTAGAGAGGTTAATCAAATACTGCATGATTGGAATGGCTGTGGTTGTATGAGGTGCAAAGCTGGAGAGTTGGGCTGAAACTGTTCACAGAAATCCACAGGCTTGTGGTTGCCAGGCAACCACACTGGGCTGAGATTGGCTGAACATCACTGTGAGGGGGATTTTAGGCTCTAGGTTTGAAAATTTAAAAGACTGGGGTAGTCAAGTTTGGAACCCATAGACCTCAGACATATCAAAAGGTTTTCCAATGACTTCCCTCCACTTCTCAAAATATGTCAAATTTTCTTGATCACTACAACTGTAAAAAAAATTCTGAGGCAACATAGAGAGGCTAATCAAATACTGCATGATTGGAATGGCTGTGGTTGTATGAGGTGGAAAGCTGCAGAGTTGGGCTGAAACAGTTCACAGAAATCCACAAGCTTGTGGTTGCCAGGCAACCACAATGGGCTGTGATTGGCTGAGCACCATTGTGAGCTGGACTTTAGGCTCTAGCATACAAGTGTGCAGTAGGAGACCTGAGTCACAATGCTGGGTGTTGCCATGGAGACCTCAGTGGCACAGAGGACCTTGTAGGGCAAGATTTAAATAGGATGAATATTCTTGGCCTGGTATGCCACAATATTCTCTCTGAAGGCTTCACTGCTCAGAATTTGTGGATGGAAATGCTAGCCAATCTACAAATGGATGTACTTTCAATGGGATATGAAATATGCCAGGGCCTGGCAGATGATCTCTGCCATGTCCTATCCTTGAGCATACGCTTTTCCCTTGTCATGTCTGTCATTTGGCCTAGTCCTGTTCCCTAAGCTATTCAGTCAAGACTTGCTGGCATCATTCACCTGCAGTATAAGAGCTTTCTGTGAAATTTCTCAGCAGAAATCCTCTGCAAGTACATAGCTTTGGATATGAGAGACAGTGGTGGAAGTTGAATTTCAAGGGCAGATATTTGAAAACAATGAAACAAGCCCCGAATAAGATCTTTACATGTTTCCCAGATGAATATGTTTGGAAATACGGGGGAAGATGGAGATCAAGGCTGAGAAGAGTGCACACCCATTTCAAGGTACAAAAACCAGGGAAAAACATGGGAAAGCATGAGAGCTGGTTAATCTGATGTAAAAATCTTTGATGATGAAAGGAAAATTATATTCACATGATGATTTAATCAGGCTGTAGAAGTGAAGTTCTCATGTGGGTTGTATTATGTGTGGCCTTCTGCATTGGGCAGTGGATGCAGGACAGGAGATCTTCAAATAAATCTGGTGGAACACAAAATACTGAAAAAACAATTCAGCCTAAATCCTGTGTATTCCTTCCCTTTGAGAACATATATGGATAATGTACGAAGTTTCAAAAGAGAAAATGTCTATTGGGTCATGGTTTCAACAATGAAATGGTAACTTCACATAACATTTTGAATTTTGCTTTCACAGTTGCTCATGTACCGGGCCTGAGTAAAGCAGAATGCAGAGTAAGCCTCATCAATAGTTGTGCATTCCATAAGTGGTTTTAAAACCAGTGAAACCCTTTGGACTTAGTGTTTGTATTTAATTGGTTGATTGGTTTTTCAAATTGTTTGTTTTACTATTTTTAACTTTGTGAGTCAGGGAAGCCCTCACTCATAGTGATTTCGACCTCTCCAAACGCTCTGAAGTTATTCATGTAACAGCTATTACATGCTATAAGTTTCTCCTATTAAAACTTGAAAGACTAACAGACTCTGCTACTTTTCATCTAAATTCAGTGTTGGGCTAACTTCAGGGTTGGACTTTTTACAAGTCCTTTGAAATGTGTCCTCCTCTAGTCACTGGTCGTGCTGGAATTTACTTTCTTGTGAAGACAAGATTTGAGCAAATTGACACAAGTTCAGTTTGCCACTACTCTGGACACCTGGTTAAATATCGAGTTCCCTAAATGGTGTGTGTTTTACTTTGATCTCTGCTCACACTTTGCTCATCCAGTTAGAAACACATGGCTCCAGGCCATAGCGTTCCAGGCCTAAACAAGAAAATTTCCATTCCGTTTTGGGAGTTCATGTGTCTCTCATAATTACTTTTTCCACAAATGTGTGCTTCAGGAGAGGCCCTGTCCAAATGTGGAGAGGCCCATTTTCATTCACTCACTTTTAGACTTTCTAAGATTTTCAGTTTCTAGAGGTTTGCCCAGACTTGGCATTGTCAAGGGACAGTGCACTTCACTTGAAGTTGTGCAATATTACTTCATGTGTCTCCGTGGAAATTCCACCAATGGGAAACTCTTGCTGTAGTCATCTCCAAGTGTTTCTGTGTAAGAAAATATAACTAACATAGGATGTGGTTTCAAGCAGAATGAGGAAAGGAGGGATTATCTTTATTTCAGTGCAGGTTGACCTTTCAAAGAAACAGTAATTCCTATAAAATAGGAGGTAAAATCTTTTGTAAAGAGACATGGACATGACACGCTCAACTTTATGTCACTTTTTTTAAAACGCCAAGGGCATTTGAGAAATTCTTGGCTGCTGAATTGTCCCTTTTTGCAAATTTCTCTTAGGTAAGACACTCCAGCTTCTTTAAACCATGGTACAGTTCCTTCCATGTAAAAAACCAAAGCAAAAAACAAAATAAATTAAAACAAAACCCATCAAATTACATTTGAGAGCACACAATTGCTTGGCAGGCCCACTATTCAAGAAGCTAGAGGTACAGAATCCTCAGCCTTCAGTCCATGGCCTGAAGTTTTGTCTCTATCATGGCCCCTCAATTCCCTGGCATGTCCACATTAACTCATGAATCTCTACTCATTTCCTCTTCAAATGCACAGGATCCAATATATTTGAACCCTGTTCACCTGGGCTGTAATCATGCAAGGCACACCAGAAGAAGGGCAGCCACTCCCTTGCCTGGGGCCTTGGAGCTTATCACAGTAGAAATGGACACCTGAACAAGGGGAGCCAAAACAAAGAGAGGCATATTCCTAAAGCCTGAAGCACAGAAGCTACCTATAGACCAGTAGTGGGATTTCACAAATTATGTAAGAATCTCTGTGCACATGCTTGGCATGGTCCCTCATGCCTATAATCCCAGCAATCTGGGGGCTGTGGTGGATGGATCCTTGGGAGTTCCAGTCCATCTTGGGCTACGCATTTATCTCAGGGCCTCTTTCAACAACTACATAAGATGCTGTTTCCAAAAAGAGGACAGCATTAAACTAGACACACTTGGTCTAGGTCCCTGGGTTCACTACATGAGTTGTGGAGTCTAAATATTCCATGCCATGAGAAAATACCTGGGATTTTTAGTGAAAGGGGCATTTGCATCCCTTTTCTAAAGGTTTCCCTTTCACCATGTTACATTTGAATTCTGGGAAACCTGCTGGTGATAAGGTATTGAGCTAATACCTCATGTTTAGTGTTCAGGGTTATGCTGGAATGGCTGCAGACCTCCTTGAAATAGCGATTGCAGACAAGTGAACCCCGAGGAAGCTGGATAGTTGAAGCAGGCACTCCAAATATTCATGCACTGCAAGGATTCACTTTCATTTTGGGTCTCATCTTCTGGTTGCTGGCTTTTAGTGCTAACTCATACTACCATGGTGGCAGTAATCCAGCAGAGACTGCATGTATGGTTCGCAGGTTTGCTTCCCAAGCCACCAGAAACTTGGCAGAACCCAAATCATTGTGGCATTTTCTTTCCTCCCTTGAAACATTTGGCTTTCTAAGTTTGATAATTGAATACAATGGGCTAGTCACGTTTGGACCCCATATACCACAAACAGAGCTAAAGACAGAGCCAATTACTTCCCTCCACTTGTCAAAATATGTCAAATCTGCTTGATCAGCACAACTTCAAAGAAAATTCTGAGGCAACTTAGAGAGGTCAATCAAATACTGCATGATTGGAATGGCTGTGGTTGTATGAGGTGCAAAGCTGCAGAGTAGGGCTGAAACTGTTCACAGAAATCCACAGGCTTGTGGTTGCCAGGCAACCACACTGGGCTGAGATTGGCTGAACATCACTGTGAGGGGGATTTTAGGCTCTAGGTTTGAAAATTTAAAAGACTGGAGTAGTCAAGTTTGGAACCCATAGACCTCAGACATACCAAAAGGTTTTCCAATGACTTCCCTCCACTTCTCAAAATATGTCAAATTTTCTTGATCACTACAACTGTAAAAAAAATTCTGAGGCAACATAGAGAGGCTAATCAAATACTGCATGATTGGAATGGCTGTGGTTGTATGAGGTGGAAAGCTGCAGAGTTGGGCTGAAACACTTAACAGAAATCCACAAGCTTGTGGTTGCCAGGCAACCACAATGGGCTGTGATTGGCTGAGCACCATTGTGAGCTGGACTTTAGGCTCTAGGATACAAGTGTGCAGTAGGAGACCTGAGTCACAATGCTGGGTGTTGCCATGGAGACCTCAGTGGCACAGAGGACCTTGTAGGGCAAGGTTTAAATAGGATGAATATTCTTGGCCTGGTTTGCCACAATATTCTCTCTGAAGGCTTCACTGCTCAGAATTTGTGGATGGAAATGCTAGCCAATCTACACATGGATGTACTTTCAATGGGATATGAAATATGCCAGGGCCTGGCAGATGATCTCTGCCATGTCCTATCCTTGAGCATACGCTTTTCCCTTGTCATGTCTGTCATTTGGCTGAGTCCTGTTCCCTAAGCTATTCAGTCAAGACTTGCTGGCATCATTCACCTGCAGTATAAGAGCTTTCTGTGAAATTTCTCAGCAGAAATCCTCTGCAAGTACATAGCTTTGGATATGAGAGACAGTGGTGGAAGTTGAATTTCAAGGGCAGATATTTGAAAACAATGAAACAAGCCCCGAATAAGATCTTTACATGTTTCCCGGATGAATATGTTTGGAAATACGGGGGAAGATGGAGATCAAGGCTGAGAAGAGTGCACACCCATTTCAAGGTACAAAAACCAGGGAAAAACATGGGAAAGCAAGAGAGCTGGTTAATCTGATGTAAAAATCTTTGATGATGAAAGGAAAATTATATTCTCATGATGATTTAATCAGGCTGTAGAAGTGAAGTTCTCATGTGGGTTGTATTATGTGTGGCCTTCTGCATTGGGCAGTGGATGCAGGACAGGAGATCTTCAAATAAATATGGTGGAACACAAAATACTGAAAAAAAAATTCAGCCTAAATCCTGTGTATTCCTTCTCTTTGAGAACATATATGGATAATGTACGAAGTTTCAAAAGAGAAAATGTCTGTTGGGTTATGGTTTCAACAATGAAATGGTCACTTCACATAACATTTTAAATTTTGCTTTCACAGTTGCTCATGTACCGGGCCTGAGTAAAGCAGAATGCAGAGTAAGCCTCATCAATAGTTGTGCATTCCATAAGTGGTTTTAAAACCAGTGAAACCCTTTGGACTTAGTGTTCGTATTTAATTGGTTGATTGGTTTTTCAAATTGTTTGTTTTACTATTTTTGACTTTGTGAGTCAGGGAAGCCCTCACTCATAGTGATTTCGACCTCTCCAAACGCTCTGAAGTTATTCATGTAGCAGCTATTACATGCTATAAGTTTCTCCTATTAAAACTTGAAAGACTAACAGACTCTGCTACTTTTCATCTAAATTCAGTGTTGGGCTAACTTCAGGGTTGGACTTTTTACAAGTCCTTTGAAATGTGTCCTCCTCTAGTCACTGGTCATGCTGGAATTTACTTTCTTGTGAAGACAAGATTTGAGCAAATTGACACAAGTTCAGTTTGCCACTACTCTGGACACCTGGTTAAATATCGAGTTCCCTAAATGGTGTGTGTTTTACTTTGATCTCTGCTCACACTTTGCTCATCTAGTTAGAAACACAGGGCTCCAGGCAATAGCGTTCCAGGCCTAAACAAGAAAATTTCCATTCCGTTTTGGGAGTTCATGCGTCTCTCATAATTACTTTTTCCACAAATGTGTGCTTCAGGAGAGGCCCTGTCCAAATGTGGAGAGGCCCATTTTCATTCACTCACTGTTAGACTTTCTAAGATTTTCAGTTACTAGAGGTTTGCCCAGACTTGGCATTGTCAAGGGACAGTGCACTTCACTTGAAGTTGTGCAGTATTACTTCATGTGTCTCCGTGGAAATTCCACCAATGGGAAACTCTTGCTGTAGTCATCTCCAAGTGTTTCTGTGTAAGAAAATATAACTAACATAGGATGTGGTTTCAAGCAGAATGAGGAAAGGAGGGATTATCTTTATTTCAGTGCAGGTTGACCTTTCAAAGAAACAGTAATTCCTATCAAATAGGAGGTAAAATCTTTTGTAAAGAGACATGGACATGACACGCTCAACTTTATGTCACTTTTTTTAAAACGCCAAGGGCATTTGAGAAATTCTTGGCTGCTGAATTGTGCCTTTTCGCAAATTTCTCTTAGGTAAGACACTCCAGCTTCTTTAAACCATGGTACAGTTCCTTCCATGTAAAAAACCAAAGCAAAAAACAAAATAAATTAAAACAAAACCCATCAAATTACATTTGAGAGCACACAATTGCTCGGCAGGCCCACTATTCAAGAAGCTAGAGGTACAGAATCCTCAGCCTTCAGCCTGAAGTTTTGTCTCTATCATGGCCCCTCAATTCCCTGGCATGTCCACATTAACTCATGAATCTCTACTCATTTCCTCTTCAAATGCACAGGATCCAATATATTTGAACCCTGTTCACCTGGGCTGTAATCATGCAAGGCACACCAGAGGAAGGGCAGCCACTCCCTTGCCTGGGGCCTTGGAGCATATCACAGTAGAAATGGACACCTGAACAAGGGGAGCCAAAACAAAGAGAGGCATATTCCTAAAGCCTGAATCACAGAAGCTACCTATAGACCAGTAGTGGGATTTCACAAATTATGTAAGCATCTCTGTGCACATGCTTGGCATGGTCCCTCATGCCTTTAATCCCAGCAATCTGGGGGCTGTGGTGGATGGATCCTTGGGAGTTCCAGTACATCTTGGGCTACGCATTTATCTCAAGGCCTCTTTCAACAACTACATAAGATGCTGTTTCCAAAAAGAGGACAACATTAAACTAGACACACTTGGTCTAGGTCCCTGGGTTCACTACATGAGTTGTGGAGTCTAAATATTCCATGCCATGAGAAAATACCTGGGATTTTTAGTGAAAGGGGCATTTGCATCCCTTTTCTAAAGGTTTCCCTTTCACCATGTTACATTTGAATTCTGGGAAACCTGCTGGTGATAAGGTATTGAGCTAATACCTCAGGTTTAGTGTTCAGGGTTATGCTGGAATGGCTGCAGACCTCCTTGAAATAGCGATTGCAGACAAGTGAACCCCGAGGAAGCTGGATAGTTGAAGCAGGCACTCCAAATATTCATGCACTGCAAGGATTCACTTTCATCTTGGGTCTCATCTTCTGGTTGCTGGCTTTTAGTGCTAACTCATACTACCATGGTGGCAGTAATCCAGCAGAGACTGCATGTATGGTTTGCAGGTTTGCTTCCCAAGCCACCAGAAACTTGGCAGAACCCAAATCATTGTGGCATTTTCTTTCCTCCCATGAAACATTTGGCTTTCTAAGTTTGATAATTGAATAGACTGGGCTAGTCACGTTTGGACCCCATATACCACAAACAGAGCTAAAGACAGAGCCAATTACTTCCCTCCACTTGTCAAAATATGTCAAATTTGCTTGATCAGCACAACTTCAAAGAAAATTCTGAGGCAACTTAGAGAGGTTAATCAAATACTGCATAATTGGAATGGCTGTGGTTGTATGAGGTGCAAAGCTGCAGAGTTGGGCTGAAACTGTTCACAGAAATCCACAGGCTTGTGGTTGCCAGGCAACCACACTGGGCTGAGATTGGCTGAACATCACTGTGAGGGGGATTTTAGGCTCTAGGTTTGAAAATTTAAAAGACTGGGGTAGTCAAGTTTGGAACCCATAGACCTCAGACATACCAAAAGGTTTTCCAATGACTTCCCTCCACTTCTCAAAATATGTCAAATTTTCTTGATCACTACAACTGTAAAAAAAATTCTGAGGCAACATAGAGAGGCTAATCAAATACTGCATGATTGGAATGGCTGTGGTTGTATGAGGTGGAAAGCTGCAGAGTTGGGCTGAAACAGTTCACAGAAATCCACAAGCTTGTGGTTGCCAGGCAACCACAATGGGCTGTGATTGGCTGAGCACCATTGTGAGCTGGACTTTAGGCTCTAGGATACAAGTGTGCAGTAGGAGACCTGAGTCACAATGCTGGGCGTTGCCATGGAGACCTCAGTGGCACAGAGGACCTTGTAGGGCAAGATTTAAATAGGATGAATATTCTTGGCCTGGTATGCCACAATATTCTCTCTGAAGGCTTCACTGCTCAGAATTTGTGGATGGAAATGCTAGCCAATCTACACATGGATGTACTTTCAATGGGATATGAAATATGCCAGGGCCTGGCAGATGATCTCTGCCATGTCCTATCCTTGAGCATACGCTTTTCCCTTGTCATGTCTGTCATTTGGCTGAGTCCTGTTCCCTAAGCTATTTAGTCAAGACTTGCTGGCATCATTCACCTGCAGTATAAGAGCTTTCTGTGAAATTTCTCAGCAGAAATCCTCTGCAAGTACATAGCTTTGGATATGAGAGACAGTGGTGGAAGTTGAATTTCAAGGGCAGATATTTGAAAGCAATGAAACAAGCCCTGAACAAGATCTTTACATGTTTCCCAGATGAATATGTTTGGAAATACGGGGGAAGATGGAGATCAAGGCTGAGAAGAGTGCACACCCATTTCAAGGTACAAAAACCAGAGAAAAACATGGGAAAGCAAGAGAGCTGGTTAATCTGATGTAAAAATCTTTGATGATGAAAGGAAAATTATATTCTCATGATGATTTAATCAGGCTGTAGAAGTGAAGTTCTCATGTGGGTTGTATTATGTGTGGCCTTCTGCATTGGGCAGTGGATGCAGGACAGGAGATCTTCAAATAAATCTGGTGGAACACAAAATACTGAAAAAAAAAATTCAGCCTAAATCCTGTGTATTCCTTCCGTTTGAGAACATATATGGGTAATGTACGAAGTTTCAAAAGAGAAAATGTCTATTGGGTCATGGTTTCAACAATGAAATGGTCACTTCACATAACATTTTGAATTTTGCTTTCACAGTTGCTCATGTACCGGGCCTGAGTAAAGCAGAAGGCAGAGTAAGCCTCATCAATAGTTGTGCATTCCATAAGTGGTTTTAAAACCAGTGAAACCCTTTGGACTTAGTGTTTGTATTTAATTGGTTGATTGGTTTTTCAAATTGTTTGTTTTACTATTTTTAACTTTGTGAGTCAGGGAAGCCCTCACTCATAGTGATTTCGACCTCTCCAAAAGCTCTGAAGTTATTCATGTAACAGCTATTACATGCTATAAGTTTCTCCTATTAAAACTTGAAAGACTAACAGACTCTGCTACTTTTCATCTAAATTCAGTGTTGAGCTAACTTCAGGGTTGGACTTTTTACAAGTCCTGTGAAATGTGTCCTCCTCTAGTCACTGGTCATGCTGGAATTTACTTTCTTGTGAAGACAAGATTTGAGCAAATTGACACAAGTTCAGTTTGCCACTACTCTGGAAACCTGGTTAAATATCGAGTTCCCTAAATGGTGTGTGTTTTACTTTGATCTCTGCTCACACTTTGCTCATCTAGTTAGAACCACAGGGCTCCAGGCCACAGCGTTCCAGGCCTAAACAAGAAAATTTCCATTCCGTTTTGGAAGTTCATGCGTCTCTCATAATTACTTTTTCCACAAATGTGTGCTTCAGGAGAGGCCCTGTCCAAATGTGGAGAGGCCCATTTTCATTCACTCACTTTTAGACTTTCTAAGATTTTCAGTTACTAGAGGTTTGCCCAGACTTGGCATTGTCAAGGGACAGTGCACTTCACTTGAAGTTGTGCAATATTACTTCATGTGTCTCCGTGGAAATTCCACCAATGGGAAACTCTTGCTGTAGTCATCTCCAAGTGTTTCTGTGTAAGAAAATATAACTAACAAAGGATGTGTTTTGAAGCAGAATGAGGAAAGGAGGGATTATCTTTATTTCAGTGCAGGTTGACCTTTCAAAGAAACAGTAATTCCTATCAAATAGGAGGTAAAATCTTTTGTAAAGAGACATGGACATGACACGCTCAACTTTATGTCACTTTTTTTAAAACGCCAAGGGCATTTGAGAAATTCTTGGCTGCTGAATTGTGCCTTTTCGCAAATTTCTCTTAGGTAAGACACTCCAGCTTCTTTAAACCATGGTACAGTTCCTTCCATGTAAAAAACCAAAGCAAAAAACAAAATAAATTAAAACAAAACCCATCAAATTACATTTGAGAGCACACAATTGCTCGGCAGGCCCACTATTCAAGAAGCTAGAGGTACAGAATCCTCAGCCTTCAGCCTGAAGTTTTGTCTCTATCATGGCCCCTCAATTCCCTGGCATGTCCACATTAACTCATGAATCTCTACTCATTTCCTCTTCAAATGCACAGGATCCAATATATTTGAACCCTGTTCACCTGGGCTGTAATCATGCAAGGCACACCAGAGGAAGGGCAGCCACTCCCTTGCCTGGGGCCTTGGAGCATATCACAGTAGAAATGGACACCTGAACAAGGGGAGCCAAAACAAAGAGAGGCATATTCCTAAAGCCTGAATCACAGAAGCTACCTATAGACCAGTAGTGGGATTTCACAAATTATGTAAGCATCTCTGTGCACATGCTTGGCATGGTCCCTCATGCCTTTAATCCCAGCAATCTGGGGGCTGTGGTGGATGGATCCTTGGGAGTTCCAGTACATCTTGGGCTACGCATTTATCTCAAGGCCTCTTTCAACAACTACATAAGATGCTGTTTCCAAAAAGAGGACAACATTAAACTAGACACACTTGGTCTAGGTCCCTGGGTTCACTACATGAGTTGTGGAGTCTAAATATTCCATGCCATGAGAAAATACCTGGGATTTTTAGTGAAAGGGGCATTTGCATCCCTTTTCTAAAGGTTTCCCTTTCACCATGTTACATTTGAATTCTGGGAAACCTGCTGGTGATAAGGTATTGAGCTAATACCTCAGGTTTAGTGTTCAGGGTTATGCTGGAATGGCTGCAGACCTCCTTGAAATAGCGATTGCAGACAAGTGAACCCCGAGGAAGCTGGATAGTTGAAGCAGGCACTCCAAATATTCATGCACTGCAAGGATTCACTTTCATCTTGGGTCTCATCTTCTGGTTGCTGGCTTTTAGTGCTAACTCATACTACCATGGTGGCAGTAATCCAGCAGAGACTGCATGTATGGTTTGCAGGTTTGCTTCCCAAGCCACCAGAAACTTGGCAGAACCCAAATCATTGTGGCATTTTCTTTCCTCCCATGAAACATTTGGCTTTCTAAGTTTGATAATTGAATAGACTGGGCTAGTCACGTTTGGACCCCATATACCACAAACAGAGCTAAAGACAGAGCCAATTACTTCCCTCCACTTGTCAAAATATGTCAAATTTGCTTGATCAGCACAACTTCAAAGAAAATTCTGAGGCAACTTAGAGAGGTTAATCAAATACTGCATAATTGGAATGGCTGTGGTTGTATGAGGTGCAAAGCTGCAGAGTTGGGCTGAAACTGTTCACAGAAATCCACAGGCTTGTGGTTGCCAGGCAACCACACTGGGCTGAGATTGGCTGAACATCACTGTGAGGGGGATTTTAGGCTCTAGGTTTGAAAATTTAAAAGACTGGGGTAGTCAAGTTTGGAACCCATAGACCTCAGACATACCAAAAGGTTTTCCAATGACTTCCCTCCACTTCTCAAAATATGTCAAATTTTCTTGATCACTACAACTGTAAAAAAAATTCTGAGGCAACATAGAGAGGCTAATCAAATACTGCATGATTGGAATGGCTGTGGTTGTATGAGGTGGAAAGCTGCAGAGTTGGGCTGAAACAGTTCACAGAAATCCACAAGCTTGTGGTTGCCAGGCAACCACAATGGGCTGTGATTGGCTGAGCACCATTGTGAGCTAGACTTTAGGCTCTAGCATACAAGTGTGCAGTAGGAGACCTGAGTCACAATGCTGGGCGTTGCCATGGAGACCTCAGTGGCACAGAGGACCTTGTAGGGCAAGATTTAAATAGGATGAATATTCTTGGCCTGGTATGCCACAATATTCTCTCTGAAGGCTTCACTGCTCAGAATTTGTGGATGGAAATGCTAGCCAATCTACACATGGATGTACTTTCAATGGGATATGAAATATGCCAGGGCCTGGCAGATGATCTCTGCCATGTCCTATCCTTGAGCATACGCTTTTCCCTTGTCATGTCTGTCATTTGGCTGAGTCCTGTTCCCTAAGCTATTCAGTCAAGACTTGCTGGCATCATTCACCTGCAGTATAAGAGCTTTCTGTGAAATTTCTCAGCAGAAATCCTCTGCAAGTACATAGCTTTGGATATGAGAGACAGTGGTGGAAGTTGAATTTCAAGGGCAGATATTTGAAAACAATGAAACAAGCCCCGAATAAGATCTTTACATGTTTCCCAGATGAATATGTTTGGAAATACGGGGGAAGATGGAGATCAAGGCTGAGAAGAGTGCACACCCATTTCAAGGTACAAAAACCAGGGAAAAACATGGGAAAGCAAGAGAGCTGGTTAATCTGATGTAAAAATCTTTGATGATGAAAGGAAAATTATATTCTCATGATGATTTAATCAGGCTGTAGAAGTGAAGTTCTCATGTGGGTTGTATTATGTGTGGCCTTCTGCATTGGGCAGTGGATGCAGGACAGGAGATCTTCAAATAAATATGGTGGAACACAAAATACTGATAAAAAAATTCAGCTTAAATCCTGTGTATTCCTTCCCTTTGAGAACATATATGGATAATGTACGAAGTTTCAAAAGAGAAAATGTCTATTGGGTCATGGTTTCAACAATGAAATTGTCACTTCACATAACATTTTGAATTTTGCTTTCACAGTTGCTCATGTACCGGGCCTGAGTAAAGCAGAATGCAGAGTAAGCCTCATCAATAGTTGTGCATTCCATAAGTGGTTTTAAAACCAGTGAAACCCTTTGGACTTAGTGTTTGTATTTAATTGGTTGATTGGTTTTTCAAATTGTTTGTTTTACTATTTTTAACTTTGTGAGTCAGGGAAGCCCTCACTCATAGTGATTTCGACCTCTCCAAACGCTCTGAAGTTATTCATGTAACAGCTATTACATGCTATAAGTTTCTCCTATTAAAACTTGAAAGACTAACAGACTCTGCTATTTTTCATCTAAATTCAGTGTTGGGCTAACTTCAGGGTTGGACTTCTTACAAGTCCTTTGAAATGTGTCCTCCTCTAGTCACTGGTCGTGCTGGAATTTACTTTCTTGTGAAGACAAGATTTGAGCAAATTGACACAAGTTCAGTTTGCCACTACTCTGAACACCTGGTTAAATATCGAGTTCCCTAAATGGTGTGTGTTTGACTTTGATCTCTGCTCACACTTTGCTCATCCAGTTAGAAACACAGGGCTCCAGGCCATAGCGTTCCAGGCCTTAACAAGAAAATTTCCATTCCGTTTTGGGAGTTCATGCGTCTCTCATAATTACTTTTTCCACAAATGTGTGCTTCAGGAGATGCCCTGTCCAAATGTGGAGAGGCCCATTTTCATTCACTCACTTTTAGACTTTCTAAGATTTTCAGTTACTAGAGGTTTGCCCAGACTTGGCATTGTCAAGGGACAGTGCACTTCACTTGAAGTTGTGCAATATTACTTCATGTGTCTCCGTGGAAATTCCACCAATGGGAAACTCTTGCTGTAGTCATCTCCAAGGGTTTCTGTGTAAGAAAATATAACTAACATAGGATGTGGTTTCAAGCAGAATGAGGAAAGGAGGGATTATCTTTATTTCAGTGCAGGTTGACCTTTCAAAAAAACAGTAATTCCTATCAAATAGGAGGTAAAATCTTTTGTAAAGAGACATGGACATGACACGCTCAACTTTATGTCACTTTTTTTAAAACGCCAAGGGCATTTGAGAAATTCTTGGCTGCTGAATTGTCCCTTTTTGCAAATTTCTCTTAGGTAAGACACTCCAGCTTCTTTAAACCATGGTACAGTTCCTTCCATGTAAAAAACCAATGCAAAAAACAAAATAAATTAAAACAAAACCCATCAAATTACATTTGAGAGCACACAATTGCTCGGCAGGCCCACTATTCAAGAAGCTAGAGGTACAGAATCCTCAGCCTTCAGCCTGAAGTTTTGTCTCTATCATGGCCCCTCAATTCCCTGGCATGTCCACATTAACTCATGAATCTCTACTCATTTCCTCTTCAAATGCACAGGATGCAATATATTTGAACCCTGTTCACCTGGGCTGTAATCATGCAAGGCACACCAGAGGAAGGGCAGCCACTCCCTTGCCTGGGGCCTTGGAGCTTATCACAGTAGAAATGGACACCTGAACAAGGGGAGCCAAAACAAAGAGAGGCATATTCCTAAAGCCTGAAGCACAGAAGCTACCTATAGACCAGTAGTGGGATTTCACAAATTATGTAAGAATCTCTGTGCACATGCTTGGCATGGTCCCTCATGCCTATAATCCCAGCAATCTGGGGGCTGTGGTGGATGGATCCTTGGGAGTTCCAGTCCATCTTGGGCTACGCATTTATCTCAAGGCCTCTTTCAACAACTACATAAGATGCTGTTTCCAAAAAGAGGACAACATTAAACTAGACACACTTGGTCTAGGTCCCTGGGTTCACTACATGAGTTGTGGAGTCTAAATATTCCATGCCATGAGAAAATACCTGGTCTTTTTAGTGAAAGGGGCATTTGCTTCCCTTTTCTAAAGGTTTCCCTTTCACCATGTTACATTTGAATTCTGGGAAACCTGCTTGTGATAAGGTATTGAGCTAATACCTCAGGTTTAGTGTTCACGGTTATGCTGGAATGGCTACAGACCTCCTTGAAATAGCTATTGCAGACAAGTGAACCCCGAGGAAGCTGGATAGTTGAAGCAGGCAGTCCAAATATTCATGCACTGCAAGGATTCACTTTCATTTTGGGTCTCATCTTCTGGTTGCTGGCTTTTAGTGCTAACTCATACTACCATGGTGGCAGTAATCCAGCAGAGACTGCATGTATGGTTTGCAGGTTTGCTTCCCAAGCCACCAGAAACTTGGCAGAACCCAAATCATTGTGGCATTTTCTTTCCTCCCTTGAAACATTTGGCTTTCTAAGTTTGATAATTGAATAGACTGGGCTAGTCACGTTTGGACCCCATATACCACAAACAGAGCTAAAGACAGAGCCAATTACTTCCCTCCACTTGTCAAAATATGTCAAATTTGCTTGATCAGCACAACTTCAAAGAAAATTCTGAGGCAACTTAGACAGGTTAATCAAATACTGCATAATTGGAATGGCTGTGGTTGTATGAGGTGCAAAGCTGCAGAGTTGGGTTGAAACTGTTCACAGAAATCCACAGGCTTGTGGTTGCCAGGCAACCACACTGGGCTGAGATTGGCTGAACATCACTGTGAGGGGGATTTTAGGCTCTAGGTTTGAAAATTTAAAAGACTGGGGTAGTCAAGTTTGGAACCCATAGACCTCAGACATATCAAAAGGATTTCCAATGACTTATCTCCACTTCTCAAAATATGTCAAATTTTCTTGATCACTACAACTGTAAAAAAAATTCTGAGGCAACATAGAGAGGCTAATCAAATACTGCATGATTGGAATGGCTGTGGTTGTATGAGGTGGAAAGCTGCAGAGTTGGGCTGAAACAGTTCACAGAAATCCACAAGCTTGTGGTTGCCAGGCAATCACAATGGGCTGTGATTGGCTGAGCACCATTGTGAGCTGGACTTTAGGCTCTAGGATACAAGTGTGCAGTAGGAGACCTGAGTCACAATGCTGGGCGTTGCCATGGAGTCCTCAGTGGCACAGAGGACCTTGTAGGGCAAGGTTTAAATAGGATGAATATTCTTGGCCTGGTATGCCACAATATTCTCTCTGAAGGCTTCACTGCTCAGAATTTGTGGATGGAAATGCTAGCCAATCTACACATGGATGTACTTTCAATGGGATATGAAATATGCCAGGGCCTGGCAGATGATCTCTGCCATGTCCTATCCTTGAGCATACGCTTTTCCCTTGTCATGTCTGTCATTTGGCTGAGTCCTGTTCCCTAAGCTATTCAGTCAAGACTTGCTGGCATCATTCACCTGCAGTATAAGAGCTTTCTGTGAAATTTCTCAGCAGAAATCCTCTGCATGTACATAGCTTTGGATATGAGAGACAGTGGTGGAAATTGAATTTCAAGGGCAGATATTTGAAAACAATGAAACAAGCCCCGAATAAGATCTTTACATGTTTCCCAGATGAATATGTTTGGAAATACGGGGGAAGATGGAGATCAAGGCTGAGAAGAGTGCACACCCATTTCAAGGTACAAAAACCAGGGAAAAACATGGGAAAGCAAGAGAGCTGGTTAATCTGATGTAAAAATCTTTGATGATGAAAGGAAAATTATATTCTCATGATGATTTAATCAGGCTGTAGAAGTGAAGTTCTCATGTCGGTTGTATTATGTGTGGCCTTCTGCATTGGGCAGTGGATGCAGGACATGAGATCTTCAAATAAATCTGGTGGAACACAAAATACTGAAAAAAAATTCAGCCTAAATCCTGTGTATGCCTTCCCTTTGAGAACATATATGGATAATGTACGAAGTTTCAAAAGAGAAAATGTCTATTGGGTCATGGTTTCAACAATGAAATGGTCACTTCACATAACATTTTGAATTTTGCTTTCACAGTTGCTCATGTACCGGGCCTGAGTAAAGCAGAATGCAGAGTAAGCCTCATCAATAGTTGTGCATTCCATAAGTGGTTTTAAAACCAGTGAAACCCTTTGGACTTAGTGTTTGTATTTAATTGGTTGATTGGTTTTTCAAATTGTTTGTTTTACTATTTTTAACTTTGTGAGTCAGGGAAGCCCTCACTCATAGTGATTTCGACCTCTCCAAAAGCTCTGAAGTTATTCATGTAACAGCTATTACATGCTATAAGTTTCTCCTATTAAAACTTGAAAGACTAACAGACTCTGCTACTTTTCATCTAAATTCAGTGTTGGGCTAACTTCAGGGTTGGACTTTTTACAAGTCCTTTGAAATGTGTCCTCCTCTAGTCACTGGTCGTGCTGGAATTTACTTTCTTGTGAAGACAAGATTTGAGCAAATTGACACAAGTTCAGTTTGCCACTACTCTGAACACCTGGTTAAATATCGAGTTCCCTAAATGGTGTGTGTTTGACTTTGATCTCTGCTCACACTTTGCTCATCCAGTTAGAAACACAGGGCTCCAGGCCATAGCGTTCCAGGCCTAAACAAGAAAATTTCCATTCCGTTTTGGGAGTTCATGCGTCTCTCATAATTACTTTTTCCACAAATGTGTGCTTCAGGAGAGGCCCTGTCCAAATGTGGAGAGGCCCATTTTCATTCACTCACTTTTAGACTTTCTAAGATTTTCAGTTACTAGAGGTTTGCCCAGACTTGCCATTGTCAAGGGACAGTGCACTTCACTTGAAGTTGTGCAATATTACTTCATGTGTCTCCGTGGAAATTCCACCAATGGGAAACTCTTGCTGTAGTCATCTCCAAGGGTTTCTGTGTAAGAAAATATAACTAACATAGGATGTGGTTTCAAGCAGAATGAGGAAAGGAGGGATTATCTTTATTTCAGTGCAGGTTGACCTTTCAAAAAAACAGTAATTCCTATCAAATAGGAGGTAAAATCTTTTGTAAAGAGACATGGACATGACACGCTCAACTTTATGTCACTTTTTTTAAAACGCCAAGGGCATTTGAGAAATTCTTGGCTGCTGAATTGTCCCTTTTTGCAAATTTCTCTTAGGTAAGACACTCCAGCTTCTTTAAACCATGGTACAGTTCCTTCCATGTAAAAAACCAAAGCAAAAAACAAAATAAATTAAAACAAAACCCATCAAATTACATTTGAGAGCACACAATTGCTCGGCAGGCCCACTATTCAAGAAGCTAGAGGTACAGAATCCTCAGCCTTCAGCCTGAAGTTTTGTCTCTATCATGGCCCCTCAATTCCCTGGCATGTCCACATTAACTCATGAATCTCTACTCATTTCCTCTTCAAATGCACAGGATCCAATATATTTGAACCCTGTTCACCTGGGCTGTAATCATGCAAGGCACACCAGAGGAAGGGCAGCCACTCCCTTGCCTGGGGCCTTGGAGCTTATCACAGTAGAAATGGACACCTGAACAAGGACAGCCAAAACAAAGAGAGGCATATTCCTAAAGCCTGAAGCACAGAAGCTACCTATAGACCAGTGGTGGGATTTCACAAATTATGTAAGAATCTCTGTGCACATGCTTGGCATGGTCCCTCATGCCTATAATCCCAGCAATCTGGGGGCTGTGGTGGATGGATCCTTGGGAGTTCCAGTCCATCTTGGGCTACGCATTTATCTCAAGGCCTCTTTCAACAACTACATAAGATGCTGTTTCCAAAAAGAGGACAACATTAAACTAGACACACTTGGTCTAGGTCCCTGGGTTCACTACATGAGTTGTGGAGTCTAAATATTCCATGCCATGAGAAAATACCTGGGATTTTTAGTGAAAGGGGCATTTGCATCCCTTTTCTAAAGGTTTCCCATTCACCATGTTACATTTGAATTCTGGGAAACCTGCTGGTGATAAGGTATTGAGCTAATACCTCAGGTTTAGTGTTCACGGATATGCTGGAATGGATGCAGACCTCCTTGAAATAGCGATTGCAGACAAGTGAACCCCGAGGAAGCTGGATAGTTGAAGCAGGCACTCCAAATATTCATGCACTGCAAGGATTCACTTTCATTTTGGGTCTCATCTTCTGGTTGCTGGCTTTTAGTGCTAACTCATACTACCATGGTGGCAGTAATCCAGCAGAGACTGCATGTATGGTTTGCAGGTTTGCTTCCCAAGCCACCAGAAACTTGGCAGAACCCAAATCATTGTGGCATTTTCTTTCCTCCCTTGAAACATTTGGCTTTCTAAGTTTGATAATTGAATAGACTGGGCTAGTCACGTTTGGACCCCATATACCACAAACAGAGCTAAAGACAGAGCCAATTACTTCCCTCCACTTGTCAAAATATGTCAAATTTGCTTGATCAGCACAACTTCAAAGAAAATTCTGAGGCAACTTAGAGAGGTTAATCAAATACTGCATAATTGGAATGGCTGTGGTTGTATGAGGTGCAAAGCTGCAGAGTTGGGCTGAAACTGTTCACAGAAATCCACAGGCTTGTGGTTGCCAGGCAACCACACTGGGCTGAGATTGGCTGAACATCACTGTGAGGGGGATTTTAGACTCTAGGTTTGAAAATTTAAAAGACTGGGGTAGTCAAGTTTGGAACCCATAGACCTCAGACATACCAAAAGGTTTTCCAATGACTTCCCTCCACTTCTCAAAATATGTCAAATTTTCTTGATCACTACAACTGTAAAAAAAATTCTGAGGCAACATAGAGAGGCTAATCAAATACTGCATGATTGGAATGGCTGTGGTTGTATGAGGTGGAAAGCTGCAGAGTTGGGCTGAAACAGTTCACAGAAATCCACAAGCTTGTGGTTGCCAGGCAACCACAATGGGCTGTGATTGGCTGAGCACCATTGTGAGCTGGACTTTAGGCTCTAGGATACAAGTGTGCAGTAGGAGACCTGAGTCACAATGCTGGGCGTTGCCATGGAGACCTCAGTGGCACAGAGGACCTTGTAGGGCAAGATTTAAATAGGATGAATATTCTTGGCCTGGTATGCCACAATATTCTCTCTGAAGGCTTCACTGCTCAGAATTTGTGGATGGAAATGCTAGCCAATCTACACATGGATGTACTTTCAATGGGATATGAAACATGCCAGGGCCTGGCAGATGATCTCTGCCATGTCCTATCCTTGAGCATACGCTTTTCCCTTGTCATGTCTGTCATTTGGCTGAGTCCTCTTCCTAAGCTATTCAGTCAAGGCTTGCTGGCATCATTCACCTGCAGTATAAGAGCTTTCTGTGAAATTTCTCAGCAGAAATCCTCTGCAAGTACATAGCTTTGGATATGAGAGACAGTGGTGGAAGTTGAATTTCAAGGGCAGATATTTGAAAACAATGAAACAAGCCCCGAATAAGATCTTTACATGTTTCCCAGATGAATATGTTTGGAAATACGGGGGAAGATGGAGATCAAGGCTGAGAAGAGTGCACACCCATTTCAAGGTACAAAAACCAGGGAAAAACATGGGAATGCAAGAGAGCTGGTTAATCTGATGTAAAAATCTTTGATGATGAAAGGAAAATTATATTCTCATGATGATTTAATCAGGCTGTAGAAGTGAAGTTCTCATGTGGGTTGTATTATGTGTGGCCTTCTGCATTGGGCAGTGGATGCAGGACAGGAGATCTTCAAATAAATCTGGTGGAACACAAAATACTGAAAAAAAAAATTCAGCCTAAATCCTGTGTATTCCTTCCCTTTGAGAACATATATGGATAATGAACGAAGTTTCAAAAGAGAAAATGTCTATTGGGTCATGGTTTCAACAATGAAATGGTCACTTCACATAACATTTTGAATTTTGCTTTCACAGTTGCTCATGTACCTGGCCTGAGTAAAGCAGAATGCAGAGTAAGCCTCATCAATAGTTGTGCATTCCATAAGTGGTTTTAAAACCAGTGAAACCCTTTGGACTTAGTGTTTGTATTTAATTGGTTGATTGGTTTTTCAAATTGTTTGTTTTACTATTTTTAACTTTGTGAGTCAGGGAAGCCCTCACTCATAGTGATTTCGACCTCTCCAAACGCTCTGAAGTTATTCATGTAACAGCTATTACATGCTATAAGTTTCTCCTATTAAAACTTGAAAGACTAACAGACTCTGCTATTTTTCATCTAAATTCAGTGTTGGGCTAACTTCAGGGTTGGACTTTTTACAAGTCCTTTGAAATGTGTCCTCCTCTAGTCACTGGTCGTGCTGGAATTTACTTTCTTGTGAAGACAAGATTTGAGCAAATTGACACAAGTTCAGTTTGCCACTACTCTGAACACCTGGTTAAATATCGAGTTCCCTAAATTGTGTGTGTTTTACTTTGATCTCTGCTCACACTTTGCTCATCCAGTTAGAAACACAGGGCTCCAGGCCATAGCGTTCCAGGCCTTAACAAGAAAATTTCCATTCCGTTTTGGGAGTTCATGCGTCTCTCATAATTACTTTTTCCACAAATGTGTGCTTCAGGAGAGGCCCTGTCCAAATGTGGAGAGGCCCATTTTCATTCACTCACTTTTAGACTTTCTAAGATTTTCAGTTACTAGAGGTTTGCCCAGACTTGCCATTGTCAAGGGACAGTGCACTTCACTTGAAGTTGTGCAATATTACTTCATGTGTCTCCGTGGAAATTCCACCAATGGGAAACTCTTGCTGTAGTCATCTCCAAGGGTTTCTGTGTAAGAAAATATAACTAACATAGGATGTGGTTTCAAGCAGAATGAGGAAAGGAGGGATTATCTTTATTTCAGTGCAGGTTGACTTTTCAAAGAAACAGTAATTCCTATCAAATAGGAGGTAAAATCTTTTGTAAAGAGACATGGACATGACACGCTCAACTTTATGTCACTTTTTTTAAAACGCCAAGGGCATTTGAGAAATTCTTGGCTGCTGAATTGTCCCTTTTTGCAAATTTCTCTTAGGTAAGCCACTCCAGCTTCTTTAAACCATGGTACAGTTCCTTCCATGTAAAAAACCAAAGCAAAAAACAAAATAAATTAAAACAAAACCCATCAAATTACATTTGAGAGCACACAATTGCTCGGCAGGCCACTATTCAAGAAGCTAGAGGTACAGAATCCTCAGCCTTCAGCCTGAAGTTTTGTCTCTATCATGGCCCCTCAATTCCCTGGCATGTCCACATTAACTCATGAATCTCTACTCATTTCCTCTTCAAATGCACAGGATCCAATATATTTGAACCCTGTTCACCTGGGCTGTAATCATGCAAGGCACACCAGAAGAAGGGCAGCCACTCCCTTGCCTGGGGCCTTGGAGCTTATCACAGTAGAAATGGACACCTGAACAAGGGGAGCCAAAACAAAGAGAGGCATATTCCTAAAGCCTGAAGCACAGAAGCTACCTATAGACCAGTAGTGGGATTTCACAAATTATGTAAGAATCTCTGTGCACATGCTTGGCATGGTCCCTCATGCCTATAATCCCAGCAATCTGGGGGCTGTGGTGGATGGATCCTTGGGAGTTCCAGTCCATCTTGGGCTACGCATTTATCTCAGGGCCTCTTTCAACAACTACATAAGATGCTGTTTCCAAAAAGAGGACAGCATTAAACTAGACACACTTGGTCTAGGTCCCTGGGTTCACTACATGAGTTGTGGAGTCTAAATATTCCATGCCATGAGAAAATACCTGGGATTTTTAGTGAAAGGGGCATTTGCATCCCTTTTCTAAAGGTTTCCCTTTCACCATGTTACATTTGAATTCTGGGAAACCTGCTGGTGATAAGGTATTGAGCTAATACCTCATGTTTAGTGTTCAGGGTTATGCTGGAATGGCTGCAGACCTCCTTGAAATAGCGATTGCAGACAAGTGAACCCCGAGGAAGCTGGATAGTTGAAGCAGGCACTCCAAATATTCATGCACTGCAAGGATTCACTTTCATTTTGGGTCTCATCTTCTGGTTGCTGGCTTTTAGTGCTAACTCATACTACCATGGTGGCAGTAATCCAGCAGAGACTGCATGTATGGTTCGCAGGTTTGCTTCCCAAGCCACCAGAAACTTGGCAGAACCCAAATCATTGTGGCATTTTCTTTCCTCCCTTGAAACATTTGGCTTTCTAAGTTTGATAATTGAATACAATGGGCTAGTCACGTTTGGACCCCATATACCACAAACAGAGCTAAAGACAGAGCCAATTACTTCCCTCCACTTGTCAAAATATGTCAAATCTGCTTGATCAGCACAACTTCAAAGAAAATTCTGAGGCAACTTAGAGAGGTCAATCAAATACTGCATGATTGGAATGGCTGTGGTTGTATGAGGTGCAAAGCTGCAGAGTTGGGCTGAAACTGTTCACAGAAATCCACAGGCTTGTGGTTGCCAGGCAACCACACTGGGCTGAGATTGGCTGAACATCACTGTGAGGGGGATTTTAGGCTCTAGGTTTGAAAATTTAAAAGACTGGAGTAGTCAAGTTTGGAACCCATAGACCTCAGACATACCAAAAGGTTTTCCAATGACTTCCCTCCACTTCTCAAAATATGTCAAATTTTCTTGATCACTACAACTGTAAAAAAAATTCTGAGGCAACATAGAGAGGCTAATCAAATACTGCATGATTGGAATGGCTGTGGTTGTATGAGGTGGAAAGCTGCAGAGTTGGGCTGAAACACTTAACAGAAATCCACAAGCTTGTGGTTGCCAGGCAACCACAATGGGCTGTGATTGGCTGAGCACCATTGTGAGCTGGACTTTAGGCTCTAGGATACAAGTGTGCAGTAGGAGACCTGAGTCACAATGCTGGGCGTTGCCATGGAGACCTCAGTGGCACAGAGGACCTTGTAGGGCAAGGTTTAAATAGGATGAATATTCTTGGCCTGGTTTGCCACAATATTCTCTCTGAAGGCTTCACTGCTCAGAATTTGTGGATGGAAATGCTAGCCAATCTACACATGGATGTACTTTCAATGGGATATGAAATATGCCAGGGCCTGGCAGATGATCTCTGCCATGTCCTATCCTTGAGCATACGCTTTTCCCTTGTCATGTCTGTCATTTGGCTGAGTCCTGTTCCCTAAGCTATTCAGTCAAGACTTGCTGGCATCATTCACCTGCAGTATAAGAGCTTTCTGTGAAATTTCTCAGCAGAAATCCTCTGCAAGTACATAGCTTTGGATATGAGAGACAGTGGTGGAAGTTGAATTTCAAGGGCAGATATTTGAAAACAATGAAACAAGCCCCGAATAAGATCTTTACATGTTTCCCGGATGAATATGTTTGGAAATACGGGGGAAGATGGAGATCAAGGCTGAGAAGAGTGCACACCCATTTCAAGGTACAAAAACCAGGGAAAAACATGGGAAAGCAAGAGAGCTGGTTAATCTGATGTAAAAATCTTTGATGATGAAAGGAAAATTATATTCTCATGATGATTTAATCAGGCTGTAGAAGTGAAGTTCTCATGTGGGTTGTATTATGTGTGGCCTTCTGCATTGGGCAGTGGATGCAGGACAGGAGATCTTCAAATAAATATGGTGGAACACAAAATACTGAAAAAAAAATTCAGCCTAAATCCTGTGTATTCCTTCTCTTTGAGAACATATATGGATAATGTACGAAGTTTCAAAAGAGAAAATGTCTATTGGGTTATGGTTTCAACAATGAAATGGTCACTTCACATAACATTTTGAATTTTGCTTTCACAGTTGCTCATGTACCGGGCCTGAGTAAAGCAGAATGCAGAGTAAGCCTCATCAATAGTTGTGCATTCCATAAGTGGTTTTAAAACCAGTGAAACCCTTTGGACTTAGTGTTCGTATTTAATTGGTTGATTGGTTTTTCAAATTGTTTGTTTTACTATTTTTGACTTTGTGAGTCAGGGAAGCCCTCACTCATAGTGATTTCGACCTCTCCAAACGCTCTGAAGTTATTCATGTAGCAGCTATTACATGCTATAAGTTTCTCCTATTAAAACTTGAAAGACTAACAGACTCTGCTACTTTTCATCTAAATTCAGTGTTGGGCTAACTTCAGGGTTGGACTTTTTACAAGTCCTTTGAAATGTGTCCTCCTCTAGTCACTGGTCATGCTGGAATTTACTTTCTTGTGAAGACAAGATTTGAGCAAATTGACACAAGTTCAGTTTGCCACTACTCTGGACACCTGGTTAAATATCGAGTTCCCTAAATGGTGTGTGTTTTACTTTGATCTCTGCTCACACTTTGCTCATCTAGTTAGAAACACAGGGCTCCAGGCAATAGCGTTCCAGGCCTAAACAAGAAAATTTCCATTCCGTTTTGGGAGTTCATGCGTCTCTCATAATTACTTTTTCCACAAATGTGTGCTTCAGGAGAGGCCCTGTCCAAATGTGGAGAGGCCCATTTTCATTCACTCACTGTTAGACTTTCTAAGATTTTCAGTTACTAGAGGTTTGCCCAGACTTGGCATTGTCAAGGGACAGTGCACTTCACTTGAAGTTGTGCAGTATTACTTCATGTGTCTCCGTGGAAATTCCACCAATGGGAAACTCTTGCTGTAGTCATCTCCAAGTGTTTCTGTGTAAGAAAATATAACTAACATAGGATGTGGTTTCAAGCAGAATGAGGAAAGGAGGGATTATCTTTATTTCAGTGCAGGTTGACCTTTCAAAGAAACAGTAATTCCTATCAAATAGGAGGTAAAATCTTTTGTAAAGAGACATGGACATGACACGCTCAACTTTATGTCACTTTTTTTAAAACGCCAAGGGCATTTGAGAAATTCTTGGCTGCTGAATTGTGCCTTTTCGCAAATTTTTCTTAGGTAAGACACTCCAGCTTCTTTAAACCATGGTACAGTTCCTTCCATGTAAAAAACCAAAGCAAAAAACAAAATAAATTAAAACAAAACCCATCAAATTACATTTGAGAGCACACAATTGCTCGGCAGGCCCACTATTCAAGAAGCTAGAGGTACAGAATCCTCAGCCTTCAGCCTGAAGTTTTGTCTCTATCATGGCCCCTCAATTCCCTGGCATGTCCACATTAACTCATGAATCTCTACTCATTTCCTCTTCAAATGCACAGGATCCAATATATTTGAACCCTGTTCACCTGGGCTGTAATCATGCAAGGCACACCAGAGGAAGGGCAGCCACTCCCTTGCCTGGGGCCTTGGAGCATATCACAGTAGAAATGGACACCTGAACAAGGGGAGCCAAAACAAAGAGAGGCATATTCCTAAAGCCTGAATCACAGAAGCTACCTATATACCAGTAGTGGGATTTCACAAATTATGTAAGAATCTCTGTGCACATGCTTGGCATGGTCCCTCATGCCTTTAATCCCAGCAATCTGGGGGCTGTGGTGGATGGATCCTTGGGAGTTCCAGTACATCTTGGGCTACGCATTTATCTCAAGGCCTCTTTCAACAACTACATAAGATTCTGTTTCCAAAAAGAGGACAACATTAAACTAGACACACTTGGTCTAGGTCCCTGGGTTTACTACATGAGTTGTGGAGTCTAAATATTCCATGCCATGAGAAAATACCTGGGATTTTTAGTGAAAGGGGCATTTGCATCCCTTTTCTAAAGGTTTCCCTTTAACCATGTTACATTTGAATTCTGGGAAAACCTGCTGGTGATAAGGTATTGAGCTAATACCTCATGTTTAGTGTTCAGGGTTATGCTGGAATGGCTACAGACCTCCTTGAAATAGCGATTGCAGACAAGTGAACCCCGAGGAAGCTGGATAGTTGAAGCAGGCACTCCAAATATTCATGCACTGCAAGGATTCACTTTCATTTTGGGTCTCATCTTCTGGTTGCTGGCTTTTAGTGCTAACTGATACTACCATGCTGGCAGCAATCCAGCAGAGACTGCATGTATGGTTTGCAGGTTTGCTTCCCAAGCCACCAGAAACTTGGCAGAACCCAAATCATTGTGGCATTTTCTTTCCTCCCTTGAAACATTTGGCTTTCTAAGTTTGATAATTGAATAGACTGGGCTAGTCAACTTTGGACCCCATATACCACAAACAGAGCTAAAGACAGAGCTAATTTCTTCCCTCCACTTGTCAAAATATGTCAAATTTGCTTGATCAGCACAACTTCAAAGAAAATTCTGAGGCAAATTAGAGAGGTTAATCAAATACTGCATGATTGGAATGGCTGTGGTTGTATGAGGTGCAAAGCTGCAGAGTTGGGCTGAAACTGTTCACAGAAATCCACAGGCTTGTGGTTGCCAGGCAACCACACTGGCCTGACATTGGCTGAACATCACTGTGAGGGGGATTTTAGGCTCTAGGTTTGAAAATTTAAAAGACTGGGGTAGTCACGTTTGGAACCCATAGACCTCAGACATACCAAAAGGTTTTCCAATGACTTCCCTCCACTTCTCAAAATATGTCAAATTTTCTTGATCACTACAACTGTAAAAAAAATTCTGAGGCAACATAGAGAGGCTAAT
This sequence comes from Cavia porcellus, assembly GCF_034190915.1. Taxonomy (NCBI): domain Eukaryota; kingdom Metazoa; phylum Chordata; class Mammalia; order Rodentia; family Caviidae; genus Cavia; species Cavia porcellus. The sequence continues at coordinate 3,995,207 of NW_026947486.1, read as the reverse complement.
CAAATACTGCATGATTGGAATGGCTGTGGTTGTATGAGGTGGAAAGCTGCAGAGTTGGACTGAAACAGTTCACAGAAATCCACAAGCTTGTGGTTGCCAGGCAACCACAATGGGCTGTGATTGGCTGCGCACCATTGTGAGCTGGACTTTAGGCTCTAGGATACAAGTGTGCAGTAGGAGACCTGAGTCACAATGCTGGGCGTTGCCATGGAGACCTCAGTGGCACAGAGGACCTTGTAGGGCAAGATTTAAATAGGATGAATATTCTTGGCCTGGTATGCCACAATATTCTCTCTGAAGGCTTCACTGCTCAGAATTTGTGGATGGAAATGCTAGCCAATCTACACATGGATGTACTTTCAATGGGATATGAAATATGCCAGGGCCTGGCAGATGATCTCTGCCATGTCCTATCCTTGAGCATACGCTTTTCCCTTGTCATGTCTGTCATTTGGCTGAGTCCTGTTCCCTAAGCTATTTAGTCAAGACTTGCTGGCATCATTCACCTGCAGTATAAGAGCTTTCTGTGAAATTTCTCAGCAGAAATCCTCTGCAAGTACATAGCTTTGGATATGAGAGACAGTGGTGGAAGTTGAATTTCAAGGGCAGATATTTGAAAACAATGAAACAAGCCCTGAACAAGATCTTTACATGTTTCCCAGATGAATATGTTTGGAAATACGGGGGAAGATGGAGATCAAGGCTGAGAAGAGTGCACACCCATTTCAAGGTACAAAAACCAGAGAAAAACATGGGAAAGCAAGAGAGCTGGTTAATCTGATGTAAAAATCTTTGATGATGAAAGGAAAATTATATTCTCATGATGATTTAATCAGGCTGTAGAAGTGAAGTTCTCATGTGGGTTGTATTATGTGTGGCCTTCTGCATTGGGCAGTGGATGCAGGACAGGAGATCTTCAAATAAATCTGGTGGAACACAAAATACTGAAAAAAAAATTCAGCCTAAATCCTGTGTATTCCTTCCGTTTGAGAACATATATGGGTAATGTACGAAGTTTCAAAAGAGAAAATGTCTATTGGGTCATGGTTTCAACAATGAAATGGTCACTTCACATAACATTTTGAATTTTGCTTTCACAGTTGCTCATGTACCGGGCCTGAGTAAAGCAGAAGGCAGAGTAAGCCTCATCAATAGTTGTGCATTCCATAAGTGGTTTTAAAACCAGTGAAACCCTTTGGACTTAGTGTTTGTATTTAATTGGTTGATTGGTTTTTCAAATTGTTTGTTTTACTATTTTTAACTTTGTGAGTCAGGGAAGCCCTCACTCATAGTGATTTCGACCTCTCCAAAAGCTCTGAAGTTATTCATGTAACAGCTATTACATGCTATAAGTTTCTCCTATTAAAACTTGAAAGACTAACAGACTCTGCTACTTTTCATCTAAATTCAGTGTTGAGCTAACTTCAGGGTTGGACTTTTTACAAGTCCTGTGAAATGTGTCCTCCTCTAGTCACTGGTCATGCTGGAATTTACTTTCTTGTGAAGACAAGATTTGAGCAAATTGACACAAGTTCAGTTTGCCACTACTCTGGAAACCTGGTTAAATATCGAGTTCCCTAAATGGTGTGTGTTTTACTTTGATCTCTGCTCACACTTTGCTCATCTAGTTAGAACCACAGGGCTCCAGGCCACAGCGTTCCAGGCCTAAACAAGAAAATTTCCATTCCGTTTTGGAAGTTCATGCGTCTCTCATAATTACTTTTTCCACAAATGTGTGCTTCAGGAGAGGCCCTGTCCAAATGTGGAGAGGCCCATTTTCATTCACTCACTTTTAGACTTTCTAAGATTTTCAGTTACTAGAGGTTTGCCCAGACTTGGCATTGTCAAGGGACAGTGCACTTCACTTGAAGTTGTGCAATATTACTTCATGTGTCTCCGTGGAAATTCCACCAATGGGAAACTCTTGCTGTAGTCATCTCCAAGGGTTTCTGTGTAAGAAAATATAACTAACAAAGGATGTGTTTTGAAGCAGAATGAGGAAAGGAGGGATTATCTTTATTTCAGTGCAGGTTGACCTTTCAAAGAAACAGTAATTCCTATCAAATAGGAGGTAAAATCTTTTGTAAAGAGACATGGACATGACACGCTCAACTTTATGTCACTTTTTTTAAAACGCCAAGGGCATTTGAGAAATTCTTGGCTGCTGAATTGTGCCTTTTCGCAAATTTCTCTTAGGTAAGACACTCCAGCTTCTTTAAACCATGGTACAGTTCCTTCCATGTAAAAAACCAAAGCAAAAAACAAAATAAATTAAAACAAAACCCATCAAATTACATTTGAGAGCACACAATTGCTCGGCAGGCCCACTATTCAAGAAGCTAGAGGTACAGAATCCTCAGCCTTCAGCCTGAAGTTTTGTCTCTATCATGGCCCCTCAATTCCCTGGCATGTCCACATTAACTCATGAATCTCTACTCATTTCCTCTTCAAATGCACAGGATCCAATATATTTGAACCCTGTTCACCTGGGCTGTAATCATGCAAGGCACACCAGAGGAAGGGCAGCCACTCCCTTGCCTGGGGCCTTGGAGCATATCACAGTAGAAATGGACACCTGAACAAGGGGAGCCAAAACAAAGAGAGGCATATTCCTAAAGCCTGAATCACAGAAGCTACCTATAGACCAGTAGTGGGATTTCACAAATTATGTAAGAATCTCTGTGCACATGCTTGGCATGGTCCCTCATGCCTTTAATCCCAGCAATCTGGGGGCTGTGGTGGATGGATCCTTGGGAGTTCCAGTACATCTTGGGCTACGCATTTATCTCAAGGCCTCTTTCAACAACTACATAAGATGCTGTTTCCAAAAAGAGGACAACATTAAACTAGACACACTTGGTCTAGGTCCCTGGGTTTACTACATGAGTTGTGGAGTCTAAATATTCCATGCCATGAGAAAATACCTGGGATTTTTAGTGAAAGGGGCATTTGCATCCCTTTTCTAAAGGTTTCCCTTTAACCATGTTACATTTGAATTCTGGGAAAACCTGCTGGTGATAAGGTATTGAGCTAATACCTCATGTTTAGTGTTCAGGGTTATGCTGGAATGGCTACAGACCTCCTTGAAATAGCGATTGCAGACAAGTGAACCCCGAGGAAGCTGGATAGTTGAAGCAGGCACTCCAAATATTCATGCACTGCAAGGATTCACTTTCATTTTGGGTCTCATCTTCTGGTTGCTGGCTTTTAGTGCTAACTGATACTACCATGGTGGCAGCAATCCAGCAGAGACTGCATGTATGGTTTGCAGGTTTGCTTCCCAAGCCACCAGAAACTTGGCAGAACCCAAATCATTGTGGCATTTTCTTTCCTCCCTTGAAACATTTGGCTTTCTAAGTTTGATAATTGAATAGACTGGGCTAGTCAACTTTGGACCCCATATACCACAAACAGAGCTAAAGACAGAGCTAATTTCTTCCCTCCACTTGTCAAAATATGTCAAATTTGCTTGATCAGCACAACTTCAAAGAAAATTCTGAGGCAAATTACAGAGGTTAATCAAATACTGCATGATTGGAATGGCTGTGGTTGTATGAGGTGCAAAGCTGCAGAGTTGGGCTGAAACTGTTCACAGAAATCCACAGGCTTGTGGTTGCCAGGCAACCACACTGGCCTGACATTGGCTGAACATCACTGTGAGGGGGATTTTAGGCTCTAGGTTTGAAAATTTAAAAGACTGGGGTAGTCACGTTTGGAACCCATAGACCTCAGACATACCAAAAGGTTTTCCAAAGACTTCCCTCCACTTCTCAAAATATGTCAAATTTTCTTGATCACTACAACTGTAAAAAAAATTCTGAGGCAACATAGAGAGGCTAATCAAATACTGCATGATTGGAATGGCTGTGGTTGTATGAGGTGGAAAGCTGCAGAGTTGGACTGAAACAGTTCACAGAAATCCACAAGCTTGTGGTTGCCAGGCAACCACAATGGGCTGTGATTGGCTGCGCACCATTGTGAGCTGGACTTTAGGCTCTAGGATACAAGTGTGCAGTAGGAGACCTGAGTCACAATGCTGGGCGTTGCCATGGAGACCTCAGTGGCACAGAGGACCTTGTAGGGCAAGATTTAAATAGGATGAATATTCTTGGCCTGGTATGCCACAATATTCTCTCTGAAGGCTTCACTGCTCAGAATTTGTGGATGGAAATGCTAGCCAATCTACACATGGATGTACTTCCATGGGATATGAAATATGCCAGGGCCTGGCAGATGATCTCTGCCATGTCCTATCCTTGAGCATACGCTTTTCCCTTGTCATGTCTGTCATTTGGCTGAGTCCTGTTCCCTAAGCTATTTAGTCAAGACTTGCTGGCATCATTCACCTGCAGTATAAGACCTTTCTGTGAAATTTCTCAGCAGAAATCCTCTGCAAGTACATAGCTTTGGATATGAGAGACAGTGGTGGAAGTTGAATTTCAAGGGCAGATATTTGAAAACAATGAAACAAGCCCTGAACAAGATCTTTACATGTTTCCCAGATGAATATGTTTGGAAATACGGGGGAAGATGGAGATCAAGGCTGAGAAGAGTGCACACCCATTTCAAGGTACAAAAACCAGAGAAAAACATGGGAAAGCAAGAGAGCTGGTTAATCTGATGTAAAAATCTTTGATGATGAAAGGAAAATTATATTCTCATGATAATTTAATCAGGCTGTAGAAGTGAAGTTCTCATGTGGGTTGTATTATGTGTGGCCTTCTGCATTGGGCAGTGGATGCAGGACAGGAGATCTTCAAATAAATCTGGTGAAACACAAAATACTGAAAAAAAAATTCAGCCTAAATCCTGTGTATTCCTTCCGTTTGAGAACATATATGGGTAATGTACGAAGTTTCAAAAGAGAAAATGTCTATTGGGTCATGGTTTCAACAATGAAATGGTCACTTCACATAACATTTTGAATTTTGCTTTCACAGTTGCTCATGTACCGGGCCTGAGTAAAGCAGAAGGCAGAGTAAGCCTCATCAATAGTTGTGCATTCCATAAGTGGTTTTAAAACCAGTGAAACCCTTTGGACTTAGTGTTTGTATTTAATTGGTTGATTGGTTTTTCAAATTGTTTGTTTTACTATTTTTAACTTTGTGAGTCAGGGAAGCCCTCACTCATAGTGATTTCGACCTCTCCAAAAGCTCTGAAGTTATTCATGTAACAGCTATTACATGCTATAAGTTTCTCCTATGAAAACTTGAAAGACTAACAGACTCTGCTACTTTTCATCTAAATTCAGTGTTGGGCTAACTTCAGGGTTGGACTTTTTACAAGTCCTGTGAAATGTGTCCTCCTCTAGTCACTGGTCATGCTGGAATTTACTTTCTTGTGAAGACAAGATTTGAGCAAATTGACACAAGTTCAGTTTGCCACTACTCTGGAAACCTGGTTAAATATCGAGTTCCCTAAATGGTGTGTGTTTTACTTTGATCTCTGCTCACACTTTGCTCATCTAGTTAGAACCACAGGGCTCCAGGCCACAGCGTTCCAGGCCTAAACAAGAAAATTTCCATTCCGTTTTGGAAGTTCATGCGTCTCTCATAATTACTTTTTCCACAAATGTGTGCTTCAGGAGAGGCCCTGTCCAAATGTGGACAGGCCCATTTTCATTCGCTCACTTTTAGACTTTCTAAGATTTTCAGTTACTAGAGGTTTGCCCAGACTTGGCATTGTCAAGGGACAGTGCACTTCACTTGAATTTGTGCAATATTACTTCATGTGTCTCCGTGGAATTTCCACCAATGGAAAACTCTTGCTGTAGTCATCTCCATGTGTTTCTGTGTAAGAAAATGTAACTAACAAAGATGTGGTTTGAAGCAGAATGAGGAAAGGAGGGATTATCTTTATTTCAGTGCAGGTTGACCTTTCAAAGAAACAGTAATTCCTATCAAATAGGAGGTAAAATCTTTTGTAAAGAGACATGGACATGACACTCTCAACTTTATGTCACTTTTTTTAAAACGCCAAGGGCATTTGAGAAATTCTTGGCTGCTGAATTGTCCCTTTTTGCAAATTTCTCTTAGGTAAGACACTCCAGCTTCTTTAAACCATGGTACAGTTCCTTCCATGTAAAAAACCAAAGCAAAAAACAAAATAAATTAAAACAAAACCCATCAAATTACATTTGAGAGCACACAATTGCTCGGCAGGCCCACTATTCAAGAAGCTAGAGGTACAGAATCCTCAGCCTTCAGCCTGAAGTTTTGTCTCTATCATGGCCCCTCAATTCCCTGGCATGTCCACATTAACTCATGAATCTCTACTCATTTCCTCTTCAAATGCACAGGATCCAATATATTTGAACCCTGTTCACCTGGGCTGTAATCATGCAAGGCACACCAGAGGAAGGGCAGCCACTCCCTTGCCTGGGGCCTTGGAGCATATCACAGTAGAAATGGACACCTGAACAAGGGGAGCCAAAACAAAGAGAGGCATATTCCTAAAGCCTGAAGCACAGAAGCTACCTATAGAGCAGTAGTGGGATTTCACAAATTATGTAAGAATCTCTGTGCACATGCTTGGCATGGTCCCTCATGCCTATAATCCCAGCAATCTGGGGGCTGTGGTGGATGGATCCTTGGGAGTTCCAGTCCATCTTGGGCTACGCATTTATCTCAAGGCCTCTTTCAACAACTACATAAGATGCTGTTTCCAAAAAGAGGACAACATTAAACTAGACACACTTGGTCTAGGTCCCTGTGTTTACTACATGAGTTGTGGAGTCTAAATATTCCATGCCATGAGAAAATACCTGGGATTTTTAGTGAAAGGGGCATTTGCATCCCTTTTCTAAAGGTTTCCCTTTAACCATGTTACATTTGAATTCTGGGAAAACCTGCTGGTGATAAGGTATTGAGCTAATACCTCATGTTTAGTGTTCAGGGTTATGCTGGAATGGCTACAGACCTCCTTGAAATAGCGATTGCAGACAAGTGAACCCCGAGGAAGCTGGATAGTTGAAGCAGGCACTCCAAATATTCATGCACTGCAAGGATTCACTTTCATTTTGGGTCTCATCTTCTGGTTGCTGGCTTTTAGTGCTAACTGATACTACCATGGTGGCAGCAATCCAGCAGAGACTGCATGTATGGTTTGCAGGTTTGCTTCCCAAGCCACCAGAAACTTGGCAGAACCCAAATCATTGTGGCATTTTCTTTCCTCCCTTGAAACTGTTGGCTTTCTAAGTTTGATAATTGAATAGACTGGGCTAGTCAACTTTGGACCCCATATACCACAAACAGAGCTAAAGACAGAGCTAATTACTTCCCTCCACTTGTCAAAATATGTCAAATTTGCTTGACCAGCACAACTTCAAAGAAAATTCTGAGGTAACTTAGAGAGGTTAATCAAATACTGCATGATTGGAATGGCTGTGGTTGTATGAGGTGCAAAGCTACAGAGTTGGGCTGAAACTGTTCACAGAAATCCACAGGCTTGTTGTTGCCAGGCAACCACACTGGGCTGAGATTGGCTGAACATCACTGTGAGGGGGATTTTAGGCTCTAGGTTTGAAAATTTAAAAGACTGGGGTAGTCAAGTTTGGAACCCATAGACCTCAGACATACCAAAAGGTTTTCCAATGACTTCCCTCCACTTTTCAAAATATGTCAAATTTTCTTGATCACTACAAATGTAAAAAAAATTCTGAGGCAACATAGAGAGGCTAATCAAATACTGCATGATTGGAATGGCTGTGGTTGTATGATGTGGAAAGCTGCAGAGTTGGGCTGAAACAGTTCACAGAAATCCACAAGCTTGTGGTTGCCAGGCAACCACAATGGGCTGTGATTGGCTGAGCACCATTGTGAGCTGGACTTTAGGCTCTAGGATACAAGTGTGCAGTAGGAGACCTGAGTCCCAATGCTGGGCGTTGCCATGGAGACCTCAGTGGCACAGAGGACCTTGTAGGGCAAGATTTAAATAGGATGAATATTCTTGGCCTGGTATGCCACAATATTCTCTCTGAAGGCTTCACTGCTCAGAATTTGTGGATGGAAATGCTAGCCAATCTACACATGGATGTACTTTCAATGGGATATGAAATATGCCAGGGCCTGGCAGATGATCTCTGCCATGTCCTATCCTTGAGCATACGCTTTTCCCTTGTCATGTCTGTCATTTGGCTGAGTCCTGTTCCCTAAGCTATTCAGTCAAGACTTGCTGGCATCATTCACCTGCAGGATAAGAGCTTTCTGTGAAATTTCTCAGCAGAAATCCTCTGCAAGTACATAGCTTTGGATATGAGAGACAGTGGTGGAAGTTGAATTTCAAGGGCAGATATTTGAAAACAATGAAACAAGCCCCGAATAAGATCTTCACATGTTTCCGGGATGAATATGTTTGGAAATACGGGGGAAGATGGAGATCAAGGCTGAGAAGAGTGCACACCCATTTCAAGGTACAAAAACCAGGGAAAAACATGGGAAAGCAAGAGAGCTGGTTAAACTGATGTAAAAATCTTTGATGATGAAAGGAAAATTATATTCTCATGATGATTTAATCAGGCTGTAGAAGTGAAGTTCTCATGTGGGTTGTATTATGTGTGGCCTTCTGCATTGGGCAGTGGATGCAGGACAGGAGATCTTCAAATAAATCTGGTGGAACACAAAATACTGAAAAAAAAATTCAGCCTAAATCCTGTGTATTCCTTCCCTTTGAGAACATATATGGATAATGCACGAAGTTTCAAAAGAGAAAATGTCTATTGGGTCATGGTTTCAACAATGAAATGGTCACTTCACATAACATTTTGAATTTTGCTTTCACAGTTGCTCATGTACCGGGCCTGAGTAAAGCAGAATGCAGAGTAAGCCTCATCAATAGTTGTGCATTCCATAAGTGGTTTTAAAACCAGTGAAACCCTTTGGACTTAGTGTTTGTATTTAATTGGTTGATTGGTTTTTCAAATTGTTTGTTTTACTATTTTTAACTTTGTGAGTCAGGGAAGCCCTGACTCATAGTGATTTCGACCTCTCCAAACGCTCTGAAGTTATTCATGTAACAGCTATTACATGCTATAAGTTTCTCCTATTAAAACTTGAAAGACTAACAGACTCTGCTACTTTTCATCTAAATTCAGTGTTGGGCTAACTTCAGGGTTGGACTTTTTACAAGTCCTTTGAAATGTGTCCTCCTCTAGTCACTGGTCATGCTGGAATTTACTTTCTTGTGAAGACAAGATTTGAGCAAATTGACACAAGTACAGTTTGCCACTACTCTGGACACCTGGTTAAATATCGAGTTCCCTAAATGGTGTGTGTTTTACTTTGATCTCTGCTCACACTTTGCTCATCTAGTTAGAAACACATGGCTCCAGGCCATAGCGTTCCAGGCCTAAACAAGAAAATTTCCATTCCGTTTTGGGAGTTCATGCGTCTCTCATAATTACTTTTTCCACAAATGTGTGCTTCAGGAGAGGCCCTGTCCAAATGTGGAGTGGCCCATTTTCATTCACTCACTTTTAGACTTTCTAAGATTTTCAGTTACTAGAGGTTTGCCCAGACTTCGCATTGTCAAGGGACAGTGCACTTCACTTGAAGTTGTGCAATATTACTTCATGTGTCTCCGTGGAAATTCCACCAATGGGAAACTCTTGCTGTAATCATCTCCAAGTGTTTCTGTGTAAGAAAATATAACTAACATAGGATGTGGTTTCAAGCAGAAAGAGGAAAGGAGGGATTATCTTTATTTCAGTGCAGGTTGACCTTTCAAAGAAACAGTAATTCCTATCAAATAGGAGGTAAAATCTTTTGTAAAGAGACATGGACATGACACGCTCAACTTTATGTCACTTTTTTTAAAACGCCAAGGGCATTTGAGAAATTCTTGGCTGCTGAATTGTGCCTTTTTGCAAATTTCTCTTAGGTAAGACACTCCAGCTTCTTTAAACCATGGTAAAGTTCCTTCCATGTAAAAAACCAAAGCAAAAAACAAAATAAATTAAAACAAAACCCATCAAATTACATTTGAGAGCACACAATTGCTCGGCAGGCCCACTATTCAAGAAGCTAGAGGTACAGAATCCTCAGCCTTCAGCCTGAAGTTTTGTCTCTATCATGGCCCCTCAATTCCCTGGCATGTCCACATTAACTCATGAATCTCTACTCATTTCCTCTTCAAATGCACAGGATCCAATATATTTGAACCCTGTTCACCTGGGCTGTAATCATGCAAGGCACACCAGAGGAAGGGCAGCCACTCCCTTGCCTGGGGCCTTGGAGCTTATCACAGTAGAAATGGACACCTGAACAAGGGGAGCCAAAACAAAGAGAGGCATATTCCTAAAGCCTGAAGCACAGAAGCTACATATAGACCAGTAGTGGGATTTCACAAATTATGTAAGAATCTCTGTGCACATGCTTGGCATGGTCCCTCATGCCTATAATCCCAGCAATCTGGGGGCTGTGGTGGATGGATCCTTGGGAGTTCCAGTCCATCTTGGGCTACGCATTTATCTCAAGGCCTCTTTCAACAACTACATAAGATGCTGTTTCCAAAAAGAGGACAACATTAAACTAGACACACTTGGTCTAGGTCCCTGGGTTCACTACATGAGTTGTGGAGTCTGAATATTCCATGCCATGAGAAAATACCTGGGATTTTTAGTGAAAGGGGCATTTGCATCCCTTTTCTAAAGGTTTCCCTTTCACCATGTTACATGTGAATTCTGGGAAACCTGCTGGTGATAAGGTATTGAGCTAATACCTCATGTTTAGTGTTCAGGGTTATGCTGGAATGGCTGCAGACCTCCTTGAAATAGCGATTGCAGACAAGTGAACCCCGAGGAAGCTGGATAGTTGAAGCAGGCACTCCAAATATTCATGCACTGCAAGGATTCACTTTCATTTTGGGTCTCATCTTCTGGTTGCTGGCTTTTAGTGCTAACTCATACTACCATGGTGGCAGTAATCCAGCAGAGACTGCATGTATGGTTTGCAGGTTTGCTTCCCAAGCCACCAGAAACTTGGCAGAACCCAAATCATTGTGGCATTTTCTTTCCTCCCTTGAAACATTTGGCTTTCTAAGTTTGATAATTGAATAGAATGGGCTAGTCACGTTTGGACCCCATATACCACAAACATAGCTAAAGATAGAGCCAATTACTTCCCTCCACTTGTCAAAATATGTCAAATTTGCTTGACCAGCACAACTTCAAAGAAAATTCTGAGGTAACTTAGAGAGGTTAATCAAATACTGCATGATTGGAATGGCTGTGGTTGTATGAGGTGCAAAGCTACAGAGTTGGGCTGAAACTGTTCACAGAAATCCACAGGCTTGTGGTTGCCAGGCAACCACACTGGGCTGAGATTGGCTGAACATCACTGTGAGGGGGATTTTAGGCTCTAGGTTTGAAAATTTAAAAGACTGGGGTAGTCAAGTTTGGAACCCATAGACCTCAGACATACCAAAAGGTTTTCCAATGACTTCCCTCCACTTCTCAAAATATGTCAAATTTTCTTGATCACTACAAATGTAAAAAAAATTCTGAGGCAACATAGAGAGGCTAATCAAATACTGCATGATTGGAATGGCTGTGGTTGTATGAGGTGGAAAGCTGCAGAGTTGGGCTGAAACACTTAACAGAAATCCACAAGCTTGTGGTTGCCAGGCAACCACAATGGGCTGTGATTGGCTGAGCACCATTGTGAGCTGGACTTTAGGCTCTAGGATACAAGTGTGCAGTAGGAGACCTGAGTCACAATGCTGGGCGTTGCCATGGAGACCTCAGTGGCACAGAGGACCTTGTAGGGCAAGATTTAAATAGGATGAATATTCTTGGCCTGGTATGCCACAATATTCTCTCTGAAGGCTTCACTGCTCAGAATTTGTGGATGGAAATGCTAGCCAATCTACACATGGATGTACTTTCAATGGGATATGAAATATGCCAGGGCCTGGCAGATGATCTCTGCCATGTCCTATCCTTGAGCATACGCTTTTCCCTTGTCATGTCTGTCATTTGGCTGAGTCCTGTTCCCTAAGCTATTCAGTCAAGACTTGCTGGCATCATTCACCTGCAGTATAAGAGCTTTCTGTGAAATTTCTCAGCAGAAATCCTCTGCAAGTACATAGCTTTGGATATGAGAGACCGTGGTGGAAGTTGAATTTCAAGGGCAGATATTTGAAAACAATGAAACAAGCCCCGAATAAGATCTTTACATGTTTCCCGGATGAATATGTTTGGAAATACGGGGGAAAATGGAGATCAAGGCTGAGAAGAGTGCACACCCATTTCAAGGTACAAAAACCAGGGAAAAACATGGGAAAGCAAGAGAGCTGGTTAATCTGATGTAAAAATCTTTGATGATGAAAGGAAAATTATATTCTCATGATGATTTAATCAGGCTGTAGAAGTGAAGTTCTCATGTGGGTTGTATTATGTGTGGCCTTCTGCATTGGGCAGTGGATGCAGGACAGGAGATCTTCAAATAAATCTGGGGGAACACAAAATACTGAAAAAAAAATTCAGCCTAAATCCTGTGTATTCCTTCCCTTTGAGAACATATATGGATAATGCACGAAGTTTCAAAAGAGAAAATGTCTATTGGGTCATGGTTTCAACAATGAAATGGTCACTTCACATAACATTTTGAATTTTGCTTTCACAGTTGCTCATGTACCGGGCCTGAGTAAAGCAGAATGCAGAGTAAGCCTCATCAATAGTTGTGCATTCCATAAGTGGTTTTAAAACCAGTGAAACCCTTTGGACTTAGTGTTTGTATTTAATTGGTTGATTGGTTTTTCAAATTGTTTGTTTTACTATTTTTAACTTTGTGAGTCAGGGAAGCCCTGACTCATAGTGATTTCGACCTCTCCAAACGCTCTGAAGTTATTCATGTAACAGCTATTACATGCTATAAGTTTCTCCTATTAAAACTTGAAAGACTAACAGACTCTGCTACTTTTCATCTAAATTCAGTGTTGGGCTAACTTCAGGGTTGGACTTTTTACAAGTCCTTTGAAATGTGTCCTCCTCTAGTCACTGGTCGTGCTGGAATTTACTTTCTTGTGAAGACAAGATTTGAGCAAATTGACACAAGTACAGTTTGCCACTACTCTGGACACCTGGTTAAATATCGAGTTCCCTAAATGGTGTGTGTTTTACTTTGATCTCTGCTCACACTTTGCTCATCTAGTTAGAAACACATGGCTCCAGGCCATAGCGTTCCAGGCCTAAACAAGAAAATTTCCATTCCGTTTTGGGAGTTCATGCGTCTCTCATAATTACTTTTTCCACAAATGTGTGCTTCAGGAGAGGCCCTGTCCAAATGTGGAGTGGCCCATTTTCATTCACTCACTTTTAGACTTTCTAAGATTTTCAGTTACTAGAGGTTTGCCCAGACTTCGCATTGTCAAGGGACAGTGCACTTCACTTGAAGTTGTGCAATATTACTTCATGTGTCTCCGTGGAAATTCCACCAATGGGAAACTCTTGCTGTAATCATCTCCAAGTGTTTCTGTGTAAGAAAATATAACTAACATAGGATGTGGTTTCAAGCAGAAAGAGGAAAGGAGGGATTATCTTTATTTCAGTGCAGGTTGACCTTTCAAAGAAACAGTAATTCCTATCAAATAGGAGGTAAAATCTTTTGTAAAGAGACATGGACATGACACGCTCAACTTTATGTCACTTTTTTTAAAACGCCAAGGGCATTTGAGAAATTCTTGGCTGCTGAATTGTGCCTTTTTGCAAATTTCTCTTAGGTAAGACACTCCAGCTTCTTTAAACCATGGTAAAGTTCCTTCCATGTAAAAAACCAAAGCAAAAAACAAAATAAATTAAAACAAAACCCATCAAATTACATTTGAGAGCACACAATTGCTCGGCAGGCCCACTATTCAAGAAGCTAGAGGTACAGAATCCTCAGCCTTCAGCCTGAAGTTTTGTCTCTATCATGGCCCCTCAATTCCCTGGCATGTCCACATTAACTCATGAATCTCTACTCATTTCCTCTTCAAATGCACAGGATCCAATATATTTGAACCCTGTTCACCTGGGCTGTAATCATGCAAGGCACACCAGAGGAAGGGCAGCCACTCCCTTGCCTGGGGCCTTGGAGCTTATCACAGTAGAAATGGACACCTGAACAAGGGGAGCCAAAACAAAGAGAGGCATATTCCTAAAGCCTGAAGCACAGAAGCTACATATAGACCAGTAGTGGGATTTCACAAATTATGTAAGAATCTCTGTGCACATGCTTGGCATGGTCCCTCATGCCTATAATCCCAGCAATCTGGGGGCTGTGGTGGATGGATCCTTGGGAGTTCCAGTCCATCTTGGGCTACGCATTTATCTCAAGGCCTCTTTCAACAACTACATAAGATGCTGTTTCCAAAAAGAGGACAACATTAAACTAGACACACTTGGTCTAGGTCCCTGGGTTCACTACATGAGTTGTGGAGTCTAAATATTCCATGCCATGAGAAAATACCTGGGATTTTTAGTGAAAGGGGCATTTGCATCCCTTTTCTAAAGGTTTCCCTTTCACCATGTTACATGTGAATTCTGGGAAACCTGCTGGTGATAAGGTATTGAGCTAATACCTCATGTTTAGTGTTCAGGGTTATGCTGGAATGGCTGCAGACCTCCTTGAAATAGCGATTGCAGACAAGTGAACCCCGAGGAAGCTGGATAGTTGAAGCAGGCACTCCAAATATTCATGCACTGCAAGGATTCACTTTCATTTTGGGTCTCATCTTCTGGTTGCTGGCTTTTAGTGCTAACTCATACTACCATGGTGGCAGTAATCCAGCAGAGACTGCATGTATGGTTTGCAGGTTTGCTTCCCAAGCCACCAGAAACTTGGCAGAACCCAAATCATTGTGGCATTTTCTTTCCTCCCTTGAAACATTTGGCTTTCTAAGTTTGATAATTGAATAGAATGGGCTAGTCACGTTTGGACCCCATATACCACAAACATAGCTAAAGATAGAGCCAATTACTTCCCTCCACTTGTCAAAATATGTCAAATTTGCTTGACCAGCACAACTTCAAAGAAAATTCTGAGGTAACTTAGAGAGGTTAATCAAATACTGCATGATTGGAATGGCTGTGGTTGTATGAGGTGCAAAGCTACAGAGTTGGGGTGAAACTGTTCACAGAAATCCACAGGCTTGTGGTTGCCAGGCAACCACACTGGGCTGAGATTGGCTGAACATCACTGTGAGGGGGATTTTAGGCTCTAGGTTTGAAAATTTAAAAGACTGGGGTAGTCAAGTTTGGAACCCATAGACCTCAGACATACCAAAAGGTTTTCCAATGACTTCCCTCCACTTCTCAAAATATGTCAAATTTTCTTGATCACTACAAATGTAAAAAAAATTCTGAGGCAACATAGAGAGGCTAATCAAATACTGCATGATTGGAATGGCTGTGGTTGTATGAGGTGGAAAGCTGCAGAGTTGGGCTGAAACACTTAACAGAAATCCACAAGCTTGTGGTTGCCAGGCAACCACAATGGGCTGTGATTGGCTGAGCACCATTGTGAGCTGGACTTTAGGCTCTAGGATACAAGTGTGCAGTAGGAGACCTGAGTCACAATGCTGGGCGTTGCCATGGAGACCTCAGTGGCACAGAGGACCTTGTAGGGCAAGATTTAAATAGGATGAATATTCTTGGCCTGGTATGCCACAATATTCTCTCTGAAGGCTTCACTGCTCAGAATTTGTGGATGGAAATGCTAGCCAATCTACACATGGATGTACTTTCAATGGGATATGAAATATGCCAGGGCCTGGCAGATGATCTCTGCCATGTCCTATCCTTGAGCATACGCTTTTCCCTTGTCATGTCTGTCATTTGGCTGAGTCCTGTTCCCTAAGCTATTCAGTCAAGACTTGCTGGCATCATTCACCTGCAGTATAAGAGCTTTCTGTGAAATTTCTCAGCAGAAATCCTCTGCAAGTACATAGCTTTGGATATGAGAGACCGTGGTGGAAGTTGAATTTCAAGGGCAGATATTTGAAAACAATGAAACAAGCCCCGAATAAGATCTTTACATGTTTCCCGGATGAATATGTTTGGAAATACGGGGGAAAATGGAGATCAAGGCTGAGAAGAGTGCACACCCATTTCAAGGTACAAAAACCAGGGAAAAACATGGGAAAGCAAGAGAGCTGGTTAATCTGATGTAAAAATCTTTGATGATGAAAGGAAAATTATATTCTCATGATGATTTAATCAGGCTGTAGAAGTGAAGTTCTCATGTGGGTTGTATTATGTGTGGCCTTCTGCATTGGGCAGTGGATGCAGGACAGGAGATCTTCAAATAAATCTGGTGGAACACAAAATACTGAAAAAAAAATTCAGCCTAAATCCTGTGTATTCCTTCCGTTTGAGAACATATATGGATAATGTACGAAGTTTCAAAAGAGAAAATGTCTATTGGGTCATGGTTTCAACAATGAAATGGTCACTTCACATAACATTTTGAATTTTGCTTTCACAGTTCCTCATGTACCGGGCCTGAGTAAAGCAGAAGGCAGAGTAAGCCTCATCAATAGTTGTGCATTCCATAAGTGGTTTTAAAACCAGTGAAACCCTTTGGACTTAGTGTTTGTATTTAATTGGTTGATTGGTTTTTCAAATTGTTTGTTTTACTATTTTTAACTTTGTGAGTCAGGGAAGCCCTCACTCATAGTGATTTCGACCTCTCCAAAAGCTCTGAAGTTATTCATGTAACAGCTATTACATGCTATAAGTTTCTCCTATTAAAACTTGAAAGACTAACAGACTCTGCTACTTTTCATCTAAATTCAGTGTTGGGCTAACTTCAGGGTTGGACTTTTTACAAGTCCTTTGAAATGTGTCCTCCTCTAGTCACTGGTCGTGCTGGAATTTACTTTGTTGTGAAGACAAGATTTGAGCAAATTGACACAAGTTCAGTTTGCCACTACTCTGGAAACCTGGTTAAATATCGAGTTCCCTAAATGGTGTGTGTTTTACTTTGATCTCTGCTCACACTTTGCTCATCTAGTTAGAACCACAGGGCTCCAGGCCACAGCGTTCCAGGCCTAAACAAGAAAATTTCCATTCCGTTTTGGAAGTTCATGTGTCTCTCATAATTACTTTTTCCACAAATGTGTGCTACAGGAGAGGCCCTGTCCAAATGTGGAGAGGCCCATTTTCATTCACTCACTTTTAGACTTTCTAAGATTTTCAGTTACTAGAGGTTTGCCCAGACTTGGCATTGTCAAGGGACAGTGCACTTCACTTGAAGTTGTGCAATATTACTTCATGTGTCTCCGTGGAAACTCCACCAATGGGAAACTCTTGCTGTAGTCATCTCCAAGTGTTTCTGTGAAAGAAAATATAACTAACAAAGGATGTGGTTTGAAGCAGAATGAGGAAAGGAGGGATTATCTTTATTTCAGTGAAGGTTGACCTTTCAAAGAAACAGTAATTCCTATCAAATAGGAGGTAAAATCTTTTGTAAAGAGACATGGACATGACACGCTCAACTTTATGTCACTTTTTTTAAAACGCCAAGGGCATTTGAGAAATTCTTGGCTGCTGAATTGTCCCTTTTTGCAAATTTCTCTTAGGTAAGACACTCCAGCTTCTTTAAACCATGGTACAGTTCCTTCCATGTAAAAAACCAAAGCAAAAAACAAAATAAATTAAAACAAAACCCATCAAATTACATTTGAGAGCACACAATTGCTCAGCAGGCCCACTATTCAAGAAGCTAGAGGTACAGAATCCTCAGCCTTCAGCCCATGGCCTGAAGTTTTGTCTCTATCATGGCCCCTCAATTCCCTGGCATGTCCACATTAACTCATGAATCTCTACTCATTTCCTCTTCAAATGCACAGGATCCAATATATTTGAACCCTGTTCACCTGGGCTGTAATCATGCAAGGCACACCAGAAGAAGGGCAGCCACTCCCTTGCCTGGGGCCTTGGAGCTTATCACAGTAGAAATGGACACCTGAACAAGGGGAGCCAAAAGAAAGAGAGGCATATTCCTAAAGCCTGAATCACAGAAGCTACCTATAGACCAGTAGTGGGATTTCACAAATTATGTAAGAATCTCTGTGCACATGCTTGGCATGGTCCCTCATGCCTATAATCGCAGCAATCTGGGGGCTGTGGTGGATGGATCCTTGGGAGTTCCAGTACATCTTGGGCTACGCATTTATCTCAAGGCCTCCTTCAACAACTACATAAGATGCTGTTTCCAAAAAGAGGACAACATTAAACTAGACACACTTGGTCTAGGTCCCTGGGTTTACTACATGAGTTGTGGAGTCTAAATATTCCATGCCATGAGAAAATACCTGGGATTCTTAGTGAAAGGGGCATTTGCATCCCTTTTCTAAAGGTTTCCCTTTAACCATGTTACATTTGAATTCTGGGAAAACCTGCTGGTGATAAGGTATTGAGCTAATACCTCATGTTTAGTGGTCAGGGTTATGCTGGAATGGATACAGACCTCCTTGAAATAGCTATTGCAGACAAGTGAACCCCGAGGAAGCTGGATAGTTGAAGCAGGCACTCCAAATATTCATGCACTGCAAGGATTCACTTTCATTTTGGGTCTCATCTTCTGGTTGCTGGCTTTTAGTGCTAACTCATACTACCATGGTGGCAGTAATCCAGCAGAGACTGCATGTATGGTTTGCAGGTTTGCTTCCCAAGCCACCAGAAACTTGGCAGAACCCAAATCATTGTGGCATTTTCTTTCCTCCCTTGAAACATTTGGCTTTCTAAGTTTGATAATTGAATAGACTGGGCTAGTCACGTTTGGACAACATATACCACAAACAGAGCTAAAGACAGAGCCAATTACTTCCCTCCACTTGTCAAAATATGTCAAATTTGCTTGATCAGCACAACTTCAAAGAAAATTCTGAGGCAACTTAGAGAGGTTAATCAAATACTGCATGATTGGAATGGCTGTGGTTGTATGAGGTGCAAAGCTGCAGAGTTGGGCTGAAACTGTTCACAGAAATCCACAGGCTTGTGGTTGCCAGGCAACCACACTGGGCTGAGATTGGCTGAACATCACTGTGAGGGGGATTTTAGGCTCTAGGTTTGAAAATTTAAAAGACTGGGGTAGTCACGTTTGGAACCCATAGACCTCAGACATACCAAAAGGTTTTCCAATGACTTCCCTCCACTTCTCAAGATATGTCAAATTTTCTTGATCACTACAACTGTAACAAAAATTCTGAGGCAACATAGAGAGGCTAATCAAATACTGCATGATTGGAATGGCTGTGGTTGTATGAGGTGGAAAGCTGCAGAGTTGGGCTGAAACAGTTCACAGAAATCCACAAGCTTGTGGTTGCCAGGCAACCACAATGGGCTGTGATTGGCTGAGCACCATTGTGAGCTGGACTTTAGACTCTAGGATACAAGTGTGCAGTAGGAGACCTGAGTCACAATGCTGGGCGTTGCCATGGAGACCTCAGTGGCACAGAGGACCTTGTAGGGCAAGATTTAAATAGGATGAATATTCTTGGCCTGGTATGCCACAATATTCTCTCTGAAGGCTTCACTGCTCAGAATTTGTGGATGGAAATGCGAGCCAATCTACACATGGATGTACTTTCAATGGGATATGAAATATGCCAGGGCCTGGCAGATGATCTCTGCCATGTCCTATCCTTGAGCATACGCTTTTCCCTTGTCATGTCTGTCATTTGGCTGAGTCCTGTTCCCTAAGCTATTCAGTCAAGACTTGCTGGCATCATTCACCTGCAGTATAAGAGCTTTCTGTGAAATTTCTCAGCAGAAATCCTCTGCAAGTACATAGCTTTGGATATGAGAGACAGTGGTGGAAGTTGAATTTCAAGGGCAGATATTTGAAAACAATGAAACAAGCCCCGAATAAGATCTTTACATGTTTCCCGGATGAATATGTTTGGAAATACGGGGGAAGATGGAGATCAAGGCTGAGAAGAGTGCACACCCATTTCAAGGTACAAAAACCAGGGAAAAACATGGGAAAGCAAGAGAGCTGGTTAATCTGATGTAAAAATCTTTGATGATGAAAGGAAAATTATATTCTCATGATGATTTAATCAGGCTGTAGAAGTGAAGTTCTCATGTGGGTTGTATTATGTGTGGCCTTCTGCATTGGGCAGTGGATGCAGGACAGGAGATCTTCAAATAAATCTGGTGGAACACAAAATACTGAAAAAAAAATTCAGCCTAAATCCTGTGTATTCCTTCCCTTTGAGAACATATATGGATAATGTACGAAGTTTCAAAAGAGAAAATGTCTATTGGGTCATGGTTTCAACAATGAAATGGTCACTTCACATAACATTTTGAATTTTGCTTTCACAGTTCCTCATGTACCGGGCCTGAGTAAAGCAGAATGCAGAGTAAGCCTCATCAATAGTTGTGCATTCCATAAGTGGTTTTAAAACCAGTGAAACCCTTTGGACTTAGTGTTTGTATTTAATTGGTTGATTGGTTTTTCAAATTGTTTGTTTTACTATTTTTAACTTTGTGAGTCAGGGAATCCCTCACTCATAGTGATTTCGACCTCTCCAAACGCTCTGAAGTTATTCATTTTGCAGCTATTACATGCTATAAGTTTCTCCTATTAAAACTTGAAAGACTAACAGACTCTGCTATTTTTCATCTAAATTCAGTGTTGGGCTAACTTCAGGGTTGGACTTTTTACAAGTCCTTTGAAATGTGTCCTACTCTAGTCACTGGTCGTGCTGGAATTTACTTTCTTGTGAAGACAAGATTTGAGCAAATTGACACTAGTTCAGTTTGCCACTACTCTGGACACCTGGTTAAATATCGAGTTCCCTAAATGGTGTGTGTTTTACTTTGATCTCTGCTCACACTTTGCTCATCTAGTTAGAAACACAGGGCTCCAGGCCATAGCGTTCCAGGCCTAAACAAGAAAATTTCCATTCCGTTTTGGGAGTTCATGCGTCTCTCATAATTACTTTTTCCACAAATGTGTGCTTCAGGAGAGGCCCTGTCCAAATGTGGAGAGGCCCATTTTCATTCACTCACTTTTATACTTTCTAAGATTTTCAGTTACTAGAGGTTTGCCCAGACTTGCCATTGTCAAGGGACAGTGCACTTCACTTGAAGTTGTGCAATATTACTTCATGTGTCTCCGTGTAAATTCCACCAATGGGAAACTCTTGCTGTAGTCATCTCCAAGTGTTTCTGTGTAAGAAAATATAACTAACAAAGGATGTGGTTTCAAGCAGAATGAGGAAAGGAGGGATTATTTTTATTTCACTGCAGGTTGACCTTTCAAAGAAACAGTAATTCCTATCAAATAGGAGGTAAAATCTTTTGTAAAGAGACATGGACATGACACGCTCAACTTTATGTCACATTTTTTAAAACGCCAAGGGCATTTGAGAAATTCTTGGCTGCTGAATTGTCCCTTTTTGCAAATTTCTCTTAGGTAAGACACTCCAGCTTCTTTAAACCATGGTACAGTTCCTTCCATGTAAAAAACCAAAGCAAAAATCAAAATAAATTAAAACAAAACCATCAAATTACATTTGAGAGCACACAATTGCTCAGCAGGCCCACTATTCAAGAAGCTAGAGGTACAGAATCCTCAGCCTTCGGCACATGGCCTGAAGTTTTGTCTCTATCATGGCCCCTCAATTCCCTGGCATGTCCACATTAACTCATGAATCTTTACTCATTTCCTCTTCAAATGCACAGGATCCAATATATTTGAACCCTGTTCACCTGGGCTGTATTCATCCAAGGACACACCAGAGGAAGGGCAGCCACTCCCTTGCCTGGGGCCTTGGAGCTTATCACAATAGAAATGGACACCTGAACAAGGGGAGCCAAAACAAAGAGAGGCATATTCCTAAAGCCTGAAGCACAGAAGCTACCTATAGAGCAGTAGTGGGATTTCACAAATTATGTAAGAATTTCTGTGCACATGTTTGGGACACAAAATACTGAAAAAAAAATTCAGCCTAAATCCTGTGTATTCCTTCCCTTTGAGAACATATATGGATAATGTACGAAGTTTCAAAAGAGAAAATGTCTATTGGGTCATGGTTTCAACAATGAAATGGTCACTTCACATAATATTTTGAATTTTGCTTTCACAGTTGCTCATGTACCGGGCCTGAGTAAAGCAGAATGCAGAGTAAGCCTCATCAATAGCTGTGCATTCCATAAGTGGTTTTAAAACCAGTGAAACCCTTTGGACTTAGTGTTTGTATTTAATTGGTTGATTGGTTTTTCAAATTGTTTGTTTTACTATTTTTAACTTTGTGAGTCAGGGTCGCTCATTCCTATAATCCCAGCAATCTGGGGGCTGAAGTGGATGGATCCTTGGGAGTTCCAGTCCATCTTGGGCTACGAATTTATCTCAAGGCCTCTTTCAACAACTACATAAGATGCTGTTTCCAAAAAGAGGACAACATTAAACTAGACACACTTGGTCTTGGTCTCTAGGTTCACTACATGAGTTGTGGAGTCTAAATATTCCATGCCATGAGAAAATACCTGGGATTTTTAGTGAAAAGGGCATTTGCATCCCTTTTCTAAGGGTTTCCCTTTCAGCATGTTACATTTGAATTCTGGGAAAACCCGCTGGTGATAAGGTATTGAGCTAATACCTCATGTTTAGTGTTCAGGGTTATGCTGGAATGGCTGCAGACCTCCTTGAAATAGCGATTGCAGACAAGTGAACCCCGGGAAGCTGGATAGTTGAAGCAGGCACTCCAAATATTCATGCACTGCAAGGATTCACTTTCATTTTTGGTCTCATCTTCTGGTTGCTGGCTTTTAGTGCTAACTGATACTACCATGGTGGCAGTAATCCAGCAGAGACTGCATGTATGGTTTGCAGGTTTGCTTCCCAAGCCACCAGAAACTTGGCAGAACCCAAATCATTGTGGCATTTTCCTTCCTCCCTTGAAACATTTGGCTTTCTAAGTTTGATAATTGAATAGACTGGGCTAGTCACGTTTAGACCCCATGTACCACAAACAGAGCTAAAGACAGAGCCAATTACTTCCCTCCACTTGTCAAAATATGTCAAATTTGCTTGATCACCACAACTTCAAAGAAAATTCTGAGGCAACTTAGAGAGGTTAATCAAATACTGCATGATTGGAATGGCTGTGGTTGTATGAGGTGGAAAGCTGCAGAGTTGGGATGAAACAGTTCACAGAAATCCACAAGCTTGTGGTTGCCAGGCAACCATAATATGCTGTGATTGGCTGAGCACCATTGTGTGCTGGACTTTAGGCTCTAGGATACAAGTGTGCAGTAGGAGACCTGAGTCACAATGCTGGGCATTGCCATGGAGACCTCAGTGGCACAGAGGACCTTGTAGGGCAAGATTTATATAGGATAAATATTCTTGGCCTGGTATGCCACAATATTCTCTCTGAAGGCTTCACTGCTCAGAATTTGTGGATGGAAATGTTAGCCAATCTACACATGAATGTACTTTCATTGGGGTATGAAATATGCCAGGGCCTTGCAGATGATCTCTGCCATGTCCTATCCTTGAGCATACGCTTTTCCCTTGTCATGTCTGTCATTTGACTGAGTCCTGTTCCCTAAGCTATTCAGTCAAGACTTGCTGGCTTCATTCACCTGCAGTATAAGAGCTTTCTGTGAAATTTCTCAGCAGAAATCCTCTGCAAATACATAGCCTTTGATATGAGAGACAGTGGTGGAAGTTGAATTTCAAGGCCAGATATTTAAAAACAATGAAACAAGCCCCGAATAAGATCTTTACATGTTTCCCAGATGAATATGTTTGGAAATACGGGGGAAGATGGAGATCAAGGCTGAGAAGAGTGCACACCCATTTCAAGGTACAAAAACCAGGGAAAAACGTGGGCAAGCAAGAGAGCTGGTTAATCTGATATAAAAATCTTTGATGATGAAAGGAAAGTTATATTCTAATGATGATTTCATCAGGCTGTAGAAGTGAAGTTCTCATGTTGGTTGTCCTATGTGTGGCCTTCTGCATTGGGCAGTGGATGCAGGACAGGAGATCTTCAAATAAATCTGGTGGAACACAAAATACTGAAAAAAAAAAATTCAGCCTAAATCCTGTGTATTCCTTCCCTTTGAGAACATATATGGATAATGTACGAAGTTTCAAAAGAGAAAATGTCTATTGGGTCATGGTTTCAACAATGAAATGGTCACTTCACATAACATTTTGAATTTTGCTTTCACAGTTGCTCATGTACCGGGCCTGAGTAAAGCAGAATGCAGAGTAAGCCTCATCAATTGTTGTGCATTCCATAAGTGGTTTTAAAACCAGTGAAACCCTTTGGACTTAGTGTTTGTATTTAATTGGTTGATTGGTTTTTCAAATTGTTTGTTTTACTATTTTTAACTTTGTGAGTCAGGGAAGCCCTCACTCATAGTGATTTCGACCTCTCCAAAAGCTCTGAAGTTATTCATGTAACAGCTATTACATGCTATAAGTTTCTCCTATTAAAACTTGAAAGACTAACAGACTCTGCTACTTTTCATCTAAATTCAGTGTTGGGCTAACTTTAGGGTTGGACTTTGTACAAGTCCTTTAAAATGTGTCCTCCTCTAGTCACTGGTCGTGCTGGAATTTACTTTCTTGTGAAGACAGGATTTGAGCAAATTGACACAAGTACAGTTTGCCACTACTCTGGACACCTGGTTAAATATCGAGTTCCCTAAATGCTGTGTATTTTACTTTGATCTCTGCTCACACTTTGCTCATCCAGTTAGAAACACAGGGCTCCAGGCCATAGCGTTCCAGGCCTAAACAAGAAAATTTCCATTCCGTTTTGGGAGTTCATGCGTCTCTCATAATTACTTTTTCCACAAATGTGTGCTTCAGGAGAGGCCCTGTCCCAATGTGGAGAGGCCCATTTTCATTCACTCACTTTTAGACTTTCTAAGATTTTCAGTTACTAGAGGTTTGCCCAGACTTGCCATTGTCAAGGGACAGTGCACTTCACTTGAAGTTGTGCAGTATAACTTCATGTGTCTCCGTGGAAATTCCACCAATGGGAAACTCTTGCTGTAGTCATCTCCAAGTGTTTCTGTGTAAGAAAATATAACTAACAAAGGATGTGGTTTCAAGCAGAATGAGGAAAGGAGGGATTATTTTTATTTCAGTGCAGGTTGACCTTTCAAAGAAACAGTAATTCCTATCAAATAGGAGGTAAAATCTTTTGTAAAGAGACATGGACATGACACGCTCAAGTTTATGTCACATTTTTTAAAACGCCAAGGGCATTTGAGAAATTCTTGGCTGCTGAATTGTCCCTTTTTGCAAATTTCTCTTAGGTAAGACACTCCAGCTTCTTTAAACCATGGTACAGTTCCTTCCATGTAAAAAACCAAAGCAAAAATCAAAATAAATTAAAACAAAACCATCAAATTACATTTGAGAGCACACAATTGCTCAGCAGGCCCACTATTCAAGAAGCTAGAGGTACAGAATCCTCAGCCTTCGGCCCATGGCCTGAAGATTTGTCTCTATCATGGCCCCTCAATTCCCTGGCATGTCCACATTAACTCATGAATCTTTACTCATTTCCTCTTCAAATGCACAGGATCCAATATATTTGAACCCTGTTCACCTGGGCTGTATTCATCCAAGGACACACCAGAGGAAGGGCAGCCACTCCCTTGCCTGGGGCCTTGGAGCTTATCACAATAGAAATGGACACCTGAACAAGGGGAGCCAAAACAAAGAGAGGCAGATTCCTAAAGCCTGAAGCACAGAAGCTACCTATAGACCAGTAGTGGGATTTCACAAATTATGTAAGAATTTCTGTGCACATGTTTGGCATGGTCGCTCATGCCTATAATCCCAGCAATCTGGGGGCTGAAGTGGATGGATCCTTGTGAGTTCCAGTCCATCTTGGGCTACGAATTTATCTCAAGGCCTCTTTCAACAACTACATAAGATGCTGTTTCCAAAAAGAGGACAACATTAAACTAGACACACTTGGTCTTGGTCCCTAGGTTCACTACAAGAGTTGTGGAGTCTAAATATTCCATGCCATGAGAAAATACCTGGGATTTTTAGTGAAAAGGGCATTTGCATCCCTTTTCTAAGGGTTTCCCTTTCACCATGTTACATTTGAATTCTGGGAAAACCTGCTGGTGATAAGGTATTGTGCTAATACCTCATGTTTAGTGTTCAGGGTTATGCTGGAATGGCTGCAGACCTCCTTGAAATAGCGATTGCAGACAAGTGAACCCCGGGAGGCTGGATAGTTGAAGCAGGCACTCCAAATATTCATGCACTGCAAGGATTCACTTTCATTTTTGGTCTCATCTTCTGGTTGCTGGCTTTTAGTGCTAACTGATACTACCATGGTGGCAGTAATCCAGCAGAGACTGCATGTATGGTTTGCAGGTTTGCTTCCCAAGCCACCAGAAACTTGGCAGAACCCAAATCATTGTTGCATTTTTCTTCCTCCCTTGAAACTTTTGGCTTTCTAAGTTTGATAATTGAATAGACTGGGCTAGTCACGTTTGGACCCCATATACCACAAACAGAGCTAAAGACAGAGCCAATTACTTCCCTCCACTTGTCAAAATATGTCAAATTTGCTTGATCACCACAACTTCAAAGAAAATTCTGAGGCAACTTAGAGAGGTTAATCAAATACTGCATGATTGGAATGGCTGTGGTTGTATGAGGTGGAAAGCTGCAGAGTTGGGATGAAACAGTTCACAGAAATCCACAAGCTTGTGGTTGCCAGGCAACCATAATATGCTGTGATTGGCTGAGCACCATTGTGTGCTGGACTTTAGGCTCTAGGATAGAAGTGTGCAGTAGGAGACCTGAGTCACAATGCTGGGCGTTGCCATGGAGACCTCAGTGGCACAGAGGACCTTGTAGGGCAAGATTTATATAGGATAAATATTCTTGGCCTGGTATGCCACAATATTCTCTCTGAAGGCTTCACTGCTCAGAATTTGTGGATGGAAATGTTAGCCAATCTACACATGGATGTACTCTCATTGGGATATGAAATATGCCAGGGCCTTGCAGATGATCTCTGCCATGTCCTATCCTTGAGCATACACTTTTCCCTTGTCATGTCTGTCATTTGACTGAGTCCTGTTCCCTAAGCTATTCAGTCAAGACTTGCTGGCTTCATTCACCTGCAGTATAAGAGCTTTCTGTGAAATTTCTCAGCAGAAATCCTCTGCAAATACATAGCCTTTGATATGAGAGACAGTGGTGGAAGTTGAATTTCAAGGGCAGATATTTAAAAACAATGAAACAAGCCCCGAATAAGATCTTTACATGTTTCCCAGATGAATATGTTTGGAAATACGGGGGAAGATGGAGATCAAGGCTGAGAAGAGTGCACACCCATTTCAAGGTACAAAAACCAGGGAAAAACATGGGCAAGCAAGAGAGCTGGTTAACCTGATATAAAAATCTTTGATGATGAAAGGAAAATTATATTCTAATGATGATTTCATCAGGCTGTAGAAGTGAAGTTCTCATGTGGG
Organism: Cavia porcellus; assembly: GCF_034190915.1. Taxonomy (NCBI): domain Eukaryota; kingdom Metazoa; phylum Chordata; class Mammalia; order Rodentia; family Caviidae; genus Cavia; species Cavia porcellus. The sequence continues at coordinate 3,967,744 of NW_026947486.1, read as the reverse complement.
TTGTATTATGTGTGGCCTTCTGCATTGGGCAGTGGATGCAGGACAGGAGATCTTCAAATAAATCTGGTGGAACACAAAATACTGAAAAAAAAATTCAGCCTAAATCCTGTGTATTCCTTCCCTTTGAGAACATATATGGATAATGTACGAAGTTTCAAAAGAGAAAATGTCTATTGGGTCATGGTTTCAACAATGAAATGGTCACTTCACATAACATTTTTAATTTTGCTTTCACAGTTGCTCATGTACCGGGCCTGAGTAAAGCAGAATGCAGAGTAAGCCTCATCAATTGTTGTGCATTCCATAAGTGGTTTTAAAACCAGTGAAACCCTTTGGACTTAGTGTTTGTATTTAATTGGTTGATTGGTTTTTCAAATTGTTTGTTTTACTATTTTTAACTTTGTGAGTCAGGGAAGCCCTCACTCATAGTGATTTCGACCTCTCCAAAGCTCTGAAGTTATTCATGTAACAGCTATTACATGCTATAAGTTTCTCCTATTAAAACTTGAAAGACTAACAGACTCTGCTACTTTTCATCTAAATTCAGTGTTGGGCTAACTTCAGGGTTGGACTTTTTACAAGTCCTTTGAAATGTGTCCTCCTCTAGTCACTGGTCGTGCTGGAATTTACTTTCTTGTGAAGACAGGATTTGAGCAAATTGACACAAGTACAGTTTGCCACTACTCTGGACGTCTGGTTAAATATCGAGTTCCCTAAATGCTGTGTGTTTTACTTTGATCTCTGCTCACACTTTGCTCATCCAGTTAGAAACACAGGGCTCCAGGCCATAGCGTTCCAGGCCTAAACAAGAAAATTTCCATTCCGTTTTGGGAGTTCATGCGTCTCTCATAATTACTTTTTCCACAAATGTGTGCTTCAGGAGAGGCCCTGTCCCAATGTGGAGAGGCCCATTTTCATTCACTCACTTTTAGACTTTCTAAGATTTTCAGTTACTAGAGGTTTGCCCAGACTTGCCATTGTCAAGGGACAGTGCACTTCACGTGAAGTTGTGCAGTATTACTTCATGTGTCTCCGTGGAAATTCCACCAATGGGAACCTCTTGCTGTAGTCATCTCCAAGTGTTTCTGTGTAAGAAAATATAACTAACAAAGGATGTGGTTTCAAGCAGAATGAGGAAAGGAGGTATTATCTTTATTTCAGTGTAGGTTGACCTTTCAAAGAAACAGTAATTCCTATCAAATAGGAGGTAAAATCTTTTGTAAAGAGACATGGACATGACACGCTCAACTTTATGTCACTTTTTTAAAACGCCAAGGGCATTTTAGAAATTCTTGGCTGCTGAATTGTCCCTTTTTGCAAATTTCTCTTAGGTAAGACACTCCAGCTTCTTTAAACCATGGTACAGTTCGTTCCATGTAAAAAACCAAAGCAAAAATCAAAATAAATTAAAACAAAACCATCAAATTACATTTGAGAGCACAGAATTGCTCAGCAGGCCCACTATTCAAGAAGCTAGAGGTACAGAATCCTCAGCCTTCGGCCCATGGCCTGAAGTTTTGTCTCTATCATGGCCCCTCAATTCCCTGGCATGTCCACATTAACTCATGAATCTTTGCTCATTTCCTCTTCAAATGCACAGGATCCAATATATTTGAACCCTCTTCACCTGGGCTGTAATCATCCAAGGACACACCAGAGGAAGGGCAGCCACTCCCTTGCCTGGGGCCTTGGAGCTTATCACAATAGAAATGGACACCTGAACAAGGGGAGCCAAAACAAAGAGAGGCATATTCCTAAAGCCTGAAGCACAGAAGGTACCTATAGACCAGTAGTGGGATTTCACAAATTATGTAAGAATTTCTGTGCACATGTTTGGCATGGTCGCTCATGCCTATAATCCCAGCAATCTGGGGGCTGAGGTGGATGGATCCTTGGGAGTTCCAGTCCATCTTGGGCTACGAATTTATCTCAAGGCCTCTTTCAACAACTACATAAAATGCTGTATCCAAAAATAGGACAACGTTAAACTAGACACACTTGGTCTTGGTCCCTGTGTTCACTACATGAGTTGTGGAGTCTAAATATTCCATGCCATGAGAAAATACCTGGGATTTTTAGTGAAAGGGGCATTTGCAACCCTTTTCTAAGGGTTTCCCTTTCACCATGTTACATTTGAATTCTGGGAAAACCCGCTGGTGATAAGGTATTGAGCTAATACCTCATGTTTAGTGTTCAGGGTTATGCTGGAATGGCTGCAGACCTCCTTGAAATAGCGATGGCAGACAAGTGAACCCCGGGAAGCTGGATAGTTGAAGCAGGCACTCCAAATATTCATGCACTGCAAGGATTCACTTTCATTTTGGGTCTCATCTTCTGGTTGCTGGCTTTTAGTGCTAACTGATACTACCATGGTGGCAGTAATCCAGCAGAGACTGCATGTATGGTTTGCAAGTTTGCTTCCCAAGCCACCAGAAACTTGGCAGTACCCAAATCATTGTGGCATTTTCCTTCCTCCCTTGAAACATTTGGCTTTCTAAGTTTGATAATTGAATAGACTGGGCTAGTCACGTTTGGACCCCATATACCACAAACAGAGCTAAAGACAGAGCCAATTACTTCCCTCCACTTGTCAAAATATGTCAAATTTGCTTGATCACCACAACTTGAAAGAAAATTCTGAGGCAACTTAGAGAGGTTAATCAAATACTGCATGATTGGAATGGCTGTGGTTGTATGAGGTGGAAAGCTGCAGAGTTGGGCTGAAACAGTTCACAGAAATCCACAGGCTTGTGGATGCCAGGCAACCACACTGGGCTCAGATTGGCTAAACATCACTGTGAGGGGGATTTTAGGCTCTAGGTTTGAAAATTTAAAAGACTGAGCTAGTCAAGTTTGGAACCCATAGACCTCAGAAATACCAAAAGGTTTTCCAATGACTTCCCTCCACTTCTCAAAATATGTCAAATTTTCTTGATGACTACAACTGTAAAAAAAATTCTGAGGCAACATAGAGAGGCTAATCAAATACTGCATGATTGGAATGGCTGTGGTTGTATGAGGTGGAAAGCTGCAGAGTTGGGATGAAACAGTTCACAGAAATCCACAAGCTTGTGGTTGCCAGGCAACCACAATGGGCTGTGATTGGCTGAGCACCATTGTGAGCTGGACTTTAGGCTCTAGAATACAAGTGTGCAGTAGGAGACCTGAGTCACAATGCTGGGCGTTGCCATGGAGACCTCAGTGGCACAGAGGACCTTGTAGGGCAAGATTTAAATAGGATGAATATTCTTGGCCTGGTATGCCACAATATTCTCTCTGAAGGCTTCACTGCTCAGAATTTGTGGATGGAAATGCTAGCCAATCTACACATGGATGTACTTTCAATGGGATATGAAATATGCCAGGGCCTGGCAGATGATCTCTGCCATGTCCTATCCTTGAGCATACGCTTTTCCCTTGTCATGTCTGTCATTTGGCTGAGTCCTGTTCCCTAAGCTATTCAGTCAAGACTTGCTGGCATCATTCACCTGCAGTATAAGAGCTTTCTGTGAAATTTCTCAGCAGAAATCCTCTGCAAGTACATAGCTTTGGATATGAGAGACAGTGGTGGAAGTTGAATTTCAAAGGCAGATATTTAAAAACAATGAAACAAGCCCCAAATAAGATCTTTACATGTTTCCCAGATGAATATGTTTGGAAATACGGGGGAAGATGGAGATCAAGTCTGAGAAGAGTGCACACCCATTTCAAGGTACAAAAACCAGGGAAAAACATGGGAAAGCAAGAGAGCTGGTTAATCTGATGTAAAAATCTTTGATGATGAAAGGAAAATTATATTCTCATGATGATTTAATCAGGCTGTAGAAGTGAAGTTCTCATGTGGGTTGTATTATGTGTGGCCTTCTGCATTTGGCAGTGGATGCAGGACAGGAGATCTTCAAATAAATCTGGTGGAACACAAAATACTGAAAAAAAAAATTCAGCCTAAATCCTGTGTATTCCTTCCCTTTGAGAACATATATGGATAATGTACGAAGTTTCAAAAGAGAAAATGTCTATTGGGTCATGGTTTCAACAATGAAATGGTCACTTCACATAATATTTTGAATTTTGCTTTCACAGTTGCTCATGTACCGGGCCTGAGTAAAGCAGAATGCAGAGTAAGCCTCATCAATAGCTGTGCATTCCATAAGTGGTTTTAAAACCAGTGAAACCCTTTGGACTTAGTGTTTGTATTTAATTGGTTGATTGGTTTTTCAAATTGTTTGTTTTACTATTTTTAACTTTGTGAGTCAGGGAAGCCCTCACTCATAGTGATTTCGACCTCTCCAAAAGCTCTGAAGTTATTCATGTAACAGCTATTATATGCTATACGTTTCTCCTATTAAAACTTGAAAGACTAACAGACTCTGCTACTTTTCATCTACATTCAGTGTTGGCCTAACTTCAGGGTTGGACTTTTTACAAGTCCTTTAAAATGTGTCCTCCTCTAGTCACTGATCGTGCTGGAATTTACTTTCTTTGAAGACAGGATTTGAGCAAATTGACACAAGTACAGTTTGCCACTACTCTGGACAACTGGTTAAATATCGAGTTCCCTAAATGCTGTGTGTTTTACTTTGATCTCTGCTCACACTTTGCTCATCCAGTTAGAAACACAGGGCTCCAGGCCATAGCATTCCAGGCCTAAACAAGAAAATTTCCATTCCGTTTTGGGAGTTCATGCGTCTCTCATAATTACTTTTTCCACAAATGTGTGCTTCAGGAGAGGCCCTGTCCCAATGTGGAGAGGCCCATTTTCATTCACTCACTTTTAGACTTTCTAAGATTTTCAGTTACTAGAGGTTTGCCCAGACTTGCCATTGTCAAGGGACAGTGCACTTCACTTGAAGTTGTGCAGTATTACTTCATGTGTCTCCGTGGAAATTCCACCAATGGGAAACTCTTGCTGTAGTCATCTCCAAGTGTTTCTGTGTAAGAAAATATAACTAACAAAGGATGTGGTTTCAAGCAGAATGAGGAAAGGAGGGATTATTTTTATTTCAGTGCAGGTTGACCTTTCAAAGAAACAGTAATTCCTATCAAATAGGAGGTAAAATCTTTTGTAAAGAGACATGGACATGACACGCTCAACTTTATGTCACATTTTTTAAAACGCCAAGGGCATTTGAGAAATTCTTGGCTGCTGAATTGTCCCTTTTTGCAAATTTCTCTTAGGTAAGACACTCCAGCTTCTTTAAACCATGGTACAGTTCGTTCCATGTAAAAAACCAAAGCAAAAATCAAAATAAATTAAAACAAAACCATCAAATTACATTTGAGAGCACACAATTGCTCAGCAGGCCCACTATTCAAGAAGCTAGAGGTACAGAATCCTCAGCCTTCGGCCCATGGCCTGAAGTTTTGTCTCTATCATGGCCCCTCAAATCCCTGGCATGTCCACATTAATTCATGAATCTTTACTCATTTCCTCTTCAAATGCACAGGATCCAATATATTTGAACCCTGTTCACCTGGGCTGTATTCATCCAAGGACACACAAGAGGAAGGGCAGCCACTCCCTTGCCTGGGGCCTTGGAGCTTATCACAATAGAAATGGACACCTGAACAAGGGGAGCCAAAACAAAGAGAGGCATATTCCTAATGCCTGAAGCACAGAAGCTACCTATAGACCAGTAGTGGGATTTCACAAATTATGTAAGAATTTCTGTGCACATGTTTGGCATGGTCGCTCATGCCTATAATCCCAGCAATCTGGGGCCTGAAGTGGATGGATCCTTGGGAGTTCCAGTCCATCTTGGGCTACGAATTTATCTCAAGGCCTCTTTCAACAACTACATAAGATGCTGTTTCCAAAAAGAGGACAACATTAAACTAGACACACTTGGTCTTGGTCCCTAGGTTCACTACATGAGTTGTGGAGTCTAAATATTCCATGCCATGAGAAAATACCTGGGATTTTTAGGGAAAAGGGCATTTGCATCCCTTTTCTAAGGGTTTCCCTTTCAGCATGTTACATTTGAATTCTGGGAAAACCCGCTGGTGATAAGGTATTGAGCTAATACCTGATGTTTAGTGTTCAGGGTTATGCTGGAATGGCTGCAGACCTCCTTGAAATAGCGATTGCAGACAAGTGAACACCGGGAAGCTGGATAGTTGAAGCAGGCACTCCAAATATTCATGTACTGCAAGGATTCACTTTCATTTTTGGTCTCATCTTCTGGTTGCTGGCTTTTAGTGCTAACTGATACTACCATGGTGGCAGTAATCCAGCAGAGACTGCATGTATGGTTTGCAGGTTTGCTTCCCAAGCCACCAGAAAATTGGTAGAACCCAAATCATTGTGGCATTTTCCTTCCTCCCTTGAAACATTTGGCTTTCTAAGTTTGATAATTGAATAGACTGGGCTAGTCACGTTTGGACCCCATATACCACAAACAGAGCTAAAGACAGAGCCAATTACTTCCCTCCACTTGTCAAAATATGTCAAATTTGCTTGATCACCACAACTTCAAAGAAAATTCTGAGGCAACTTAGAGAGGTTAATCAAATACTGCATGATTGGAATGGGTGTGGTTGTATGAGGTGGAAAGCTGCAGAGTTGGGATGAAACAGTTCACAGAAATCCACAAGCTTGTGGTTGCCAGGCAACCATAATATGCTGTGATTGGCTGAGCACCATTGTGTGCTGGACTTTAGGCTCTAGGATACAAGTGTGCAGTAGGAGACCTGAGTCACAATGCTGGGCGTTGCCATGGAGACCTCAGTGGCACAGAGGACCTTGTAGGGCAAGATTTATATAGGATAAATATTCTTGGCCTGGTATGCCACAATATTCTCTCTGAAGGCTTCACTGCTCAGAATTTGTGGATGGAAATGTTAGCCAATCTACACATGGATGTACTCTCATTGGGATATGAAATATGCCAGGGCCTTGCAGATGATCTCTGCCATGTCCTATCCTTGAGCATACGCTTTTCCCTTGTCATGTCTGTCATTTGACTGAGTCCTGTTCCCTAAGCTATTCAGTCAAGACTTGCTGGCTTCATTCACCTGCAGTATAAGAGCTTTCTGTGAAATTTCTCAGCAGAAATCCTCTGCAAATACATAGCCTTTGATATGAGAGACAGTGGTGGAAGTTGAATTTCAAGGGCAGATATTTAAAAACAATGAAACAAGCCCCGAATAAGATCTTTACATGTTTCCCAGATGAATATGTTTGGAAATACGGGGGAAGATGGAGATCAAGGCTGAGAAGAGTGCACACCCATTTCAAGGTACAAAAACCAGGGAAAAACATGGGCAAGCAAGAGAGCTGGTTAATCTGATATAAAAATCTTTGATGATGAAAGGAAAATTATATTCTAATGATGATTTCATCAGGCTGTAGAAGTGAAGTTCTCATGTTGGTTGTCCTATGTGTGGCATTCTGCATTGGGCAGTGGATGCAGGACAGGAGATCTTCAAATAAATCTGGTGGAACACAAAATACTGAAAAAAAAATTCAGCCTAAATCCTGTGTATTCCTTCCCTTTGAGAACATATATGGATAATGTACGAAGTTTCAAAAGAGAAAATGTCTATTGGGTCATGGTTTCAACAATGAAATGGTCACTTCACATAACATTTTGAATTTTGCTTTCACAGTTGCTCATGTACCGGGCCTGAGTAAAGCAGAATGCAGAGTAAGCCTCATCAATTGTTGTGCATTCCATAAGTGGTTTTAAAACCAGTGAAACCCTTTGGACTTAGTGTTTGTATTTAATTGGTTGATTGGTTTTTCAAATTGTTTGTTTTACTATTTTTAACTTTGTGAGTCAGGGAAGCCCTCACTCATAGTGATTTCGACCTCTCCAAAAGCTCTGAAGTTATTCATGTAACAGCTATTACATGCTATACGTTTCTCCTATTAAAACTTGAAAGACTAACAGACTCTGCTACTTTTCATCTAAATTCAGTGTTGGGCTAACTTCAGGGTTGGACTTTGTACAAGTCCTTTAAAATGTGTCCTCCTCTAGTCACTGGTCGTGCTGGAATTTACTTTCTTGTGAAGACAGGATTTGAGCAAATTGACACAAGTACAGTTTGCCACTACTCTGGACAACTGGTTAAATATCGAGTTCCCTAAATGCTGTGTGTTTTACTTTGATCTCTGCTCACACTTTGCTCATCCAGTTAGAAACACAGGGCTCCAGGCCATAGCGTTCCAGGCCTAAACAAGAAAATTTCCATTCCGTTTTGGGAGTTCATGCGTCTCTCATAATTACTTTTTCCACAAATGTGTGCTTCAGGAGAGGCCCTGTCCCAATGTGGAGAGGCCCATTTTCATTCACTCACTTTTAGACTTTCTAAGATTTTCAGTTACTAGAGGTTTGCCCAGACTTGCCATTGTCAAGGGACAGTGCACTTCACTTGAAGTTGTGCAGTATTACTTCATGTGTCTCCGTGGAAATTCCACCAATGGGAAACTCTTGCTGTAGTCATCTCCAAGTGTTTCTGTGTAAGAAAATATAACTAACAAAGGATGTGGTTTCAAGCAGAATGAGGAAAGGAGGGATTATTTTTATTTCAGTGCAGGTTGACCTTTCAAAGAAACAGTAATTCCTATCAAATAGGAGGTAAAATCTTTTGTAAAGAGACATGGACATGACACGCTCAACTTTATGTCACATTTTTTAAAACGCCAAGGGCATTTGAGAAATTCTTGGCTGCTGAATTGTCCCTTTTTGCAAATTTCTCTTAGGTAAGACACTCCAGCTTCTTTAAACCATGGTACAGTTCGTTCCATGTAAAAAACCAAAGCAAAAATCAAAATAAATTAAAACAAAACCATCAAATTACATTTGAGAGCACACAATTGCTCAGCAGGCCCACTATTCAAGAAGCTAGAGGTACAGAATCCTCAGCCTTCGGCCCATGGCCTGAAGTTTTGTCTCTATCATGGCCCCTCAAATCCCTGGCATGTCCACATTAATTCATGAATCTTTACTCATTTCCTCTTCAAATGCACAGGATCCAATATATTTGAACCCTGTTCACCTGGGCTGTATTCATCCAAGGACACACAAGAGGAAGGGCAGCCACTCCCTTGCCTGGGGCCTTGGAGCTTATCACAATAGAAATGGACACCTGAACAAGGGGAGCCAAAACAAAGAGAGGCATATTCCTAAAGCCTGAAGCACAGAAGCTACCTATAGACCAGTAGTGGGATTTCACAAATTATGTAAGAATTTCTGTGCACATGTTTGGCATGGTCGCTCATGCCTATAATCCCAGCAATCTGGGGCCTGAAGTGGATGGATCCTTGGGAGTTCCAGTCCATCTTGGGCTACGAATTTATCTCAAGGCCTCTTTCAACAACTACATAAGATGCTGTTTCCAAAAAGAGGACAACATTAAACTAGACACACTTGGTCTTGGTCCCTAGGTTCACTACATGAGTTGTGGAGTCTAAATATTCCATGCCATGAGAAAATACCTGGGATTTTTAGGGAAAAGGGCATTTGCATCCCTTTTCTAAGGGTTTCCCTTTCAGCATGTTACATTTGAATTCTGGGAAAACCCGCTGGTGATAAGGTATTGAGCTAATACCTGATGTTTAGTGTTCAGGGTTATGCTGGAATGGCTGCAGACCTCCTTGAAATAGCGATTGCAGACAAGTGAACACCGGGAAGCTGGATAGTTGAAGCAGGCACTCCAAATATTCATGTACTGCAAGGATTCACTTTCATTTTTGGTCTCATCTTCTGGTAACTGGCTTTTAGTGCTAACTGATACTACCATGGTGGCAGTAATCCAGCAGAGACTGCATGTATGGTTTGCAGGTTTGCTTCCCAAGCCACCAGAAAATTGGTAGAACCCAAATCATTGTGGCATTTTCCTTCCTCCCTTGAAACATTTGGCTTTCTAAGTTTGATAATTGAATAGACTGGGCTAGTCACGTTTGGACCCCATATACCACAAACAGAGCTAAAGACAGAGCCAATTACTTCCCTCCACTTGTCAAAATATGTCAAATTTGCTTGATCACCACAACTTCAAAGAAAATTCTGAGGCAACTTAGAGAGGTTAATCAAATACTGCATGATTGGAATGGGTGTGGTTGTATGAGGTGGAAAGCTGCAGAGTTGGGATGAAACAGTTCACAGAAATCCACAAGCTTGTGGTTGCCAGGCAACCATAATATGCTGTGATTGGCTGAGCACCATTGTGTGCTGGACTTTAGGCTCTAGGATACAAGTGTGCAGTAGGAGACCTGAGTCACAATGCTGGGCGTTGCCATGGAGACCTCAGTGGCACAGAGGACCTTGTAGGGCAAGATTTATATAGGATAAATATTCTTGGCCTGGTATGCCACAATATTCTCTCTGAAGGCTTCACTGCTCAGAATTTGTGGATGGAAATGTTAGCCAATCTACACATGGATGTACTCTCATTGGGATATGAAATATGCCAGGGCCTTGCAGATGATCTCTGCCATGTCCTATCCTTGAGCATACGCTTTTCCCTTGTCATGTCTGTCATTTGACTGAGTCCTGTTCCCTAAGCTATTCAGTCAAGACTTGCTGGCTTCATTCACCTGCAGTATAAGAGCTTTCTGTGAAATTTCTCAGCAGAAATCCTCTGCAAATACATAGCCTTTGATATGAGAGACAGTGGTGGAAGTTGAATTTCAAGGGCAGATATTTAAAAACAATGAAACAAGCCCCGAATAAGATCTTTACATGTTTCCCAGATGAATATGTTTGGAAATACGGGGGAAGATGGAGATCAAGGCTGAGAAGAGTGCACACCCATTTCAAGGTACAAAAACCAGGGAAAAACATGGGCAAGCAAGAGAGCTGGTTAATCTGATATAAAAATCTTTGATGATGAAAGGAAAATTATATTCTAATGATGATTTCATCAGGCTGTAGAAGTGAAGTTCTCATGTTGGTTGTCCTATGTGTGGCCTTCTGCATTGGGCAGTGGATGCAGGACAGGAGATCTTCAAATAAATCTGGTGGAACACAAAATACTGAAAAAAAAATTCAGCCTAAATCCTGTGTATTCCTTCCCTTTGAGAACATATATGGATAATGTACGAAGTTTCAAAAGAGAAAATGTCTATTGGGTCATGGTTTCAACAATGAAATGGTCACTTCACATAACATTTTGAATTTTGCTTTCACAGTTGCTCATGTACCGGGCCTGAGTAAAGCAGAATGCAGAGTAAGCCTCATCAATTGTTGTGCATTCCATAAGTGGTTTTAAAACCAGTGAAACCCTTTGGACTTAGTGTTTGTATTTAATTGGTTGATTGGTTTTTCAAATTGTTTGTTTTACTATTTTTAACTTTGTGAGTCAGGGAAGCCCTCACTCATAGTGATTTCGACCTCTCCAAAAGCTCTGAAGTTATTCATGTAACAGCTATTACATGCTATAAGTTTCTCCTATTAAAACTTGAAAGACTAACAGACTCTGCTACTTTTCATCTAAATTCAGTGTTGGGCTAACTTCAGGGTTGGACTTTGTACAAGTCCTTTAAAATGTGTCCTCCTCTAGTCACTGGTCGTGCTGGAATTTACTTTCTTGTGAAGACAGGATTTGAGCAAATTGACACAAGTACAGTTTGCCACTACTCTGGACAACTGGTTAAATATCGAGTTCCCTAAATGCTGTGTGTTTTACTTTGATCTCTGCTCACACTTTGCTCATCCAGTTAGAAACACAGGGCTCCAGGCCATAGCGTTCCAGGCCTAAACAAGAAAATTTCCATTCCGTTTTGGGAGTTCATGCGTCTCTCATAATTACTTTTTCCACAAATGTGTGCTTCAGGAGAGGCCCTGTCCAAATGTGGTGAGGCCCATTTTCATTCACTCACTTTTAGACTTTCTAAGATTTTCAGTTACTAGAGGTTTGCCCAGACTTGCCATTGTCAAGGGACAGTGCACTTCACTTGAAGTTGTGCAGTATTACTTCATGTGTCTCCGTGGAAATTCCACCAATGGGAAACTCTTGCTGTAGTCATCTCCAAGTGTTTCTGTGTAAGAAAATATAACTAACAAAGAATGTGGTTTCAAGCAGAATGAGGAAAGGAGGGATTATCTTTATTTCAGTGCAGGTTGACCTTTCAAAGAAACAGTAATTCCTATCAAATAGGAGGTAAAATCTTTTGTAAAGAGACATGGACATGACACGCTCAACTTTATGTCACTTTTTTTAAAACGCCAAGGGCATTTGAGAAATTCTTGGCTGCTGAATTGTCCCTTTTTGCAAATTTCTCTTAGGTAAGACACTCCAGCTTCTTTAAACCATGGTACAGTTCCTTCCATGTAAAAAACCAAAGCAAAAAACAAAATAAATTAAAACAAAACCCATCAAATTACATTTGAGAGCACACAATTGCTCAGCAGGCCCACTATTCAAGAAGCTAGAGGTACAGAATCCTCAGCCTTGGGTCCATGGCCTGAAGTATTGTCTCTATCATGGCCCCTCAATTCCCTGGCATGTCCACATTAACTCATGAATCTTTACTCATTTCCTCTTCAAATGCACAGGATCCAATATATTTGAACCCTGTTCACCTGGGCTGTAATCATCCAAGGACACACCAGAGGAAGGGCAGCCACTCCCTTGCCTGGGGCCTTGGAGCTTATCACAATAGAAATGGACACCTGAACAAGGGGAGCCAAAACAAAGAGAGGCATATTCCTAAAGCCTGAAGCACAGAAACTACCTATAGACCAGTAGTGGGATTTCACAAATTATGTAAGAATCTCTGTGCACATGCTTGGCATGGTCGCTCATGCCTATAATCCCAGCAATCTGGGGGCTGTGGTGGATGGATCCTTGGGAGTTCCAGTCCATCTTGGGCTACGAATTTATCTCAAGGCCTCTTTCAACAACTACATAAGATGCTGTTTCCAAAAAGAGGACAACATTAAACTAGACACACTTGGTCTAGGTCCCTGGGTTCACTACATGAGTTGTGGAGTCTAAATATTCCATGCCATGAGAAAATACCTGGGATTTTTTGTGAAAGGGGCATTTGCATCCCTTTTCTAAGGGTTTCCCTTTCAAAACGTTACAGTTGAATTCTGGGAAAACCTGCTGGTGATAAGGTATTGTGCTAATACCTCATGTTTATTGTTCCGGGTTATGCTGGAATGGCTGCAGACCTCCTTGAAATAGCGATTGCAGACAAGTGAACCCCGAGGAAGCTGGATAGTTGAAGCAGGCACTCCAAATATTCATGCACTGCAAGGATTCACTTTCATTTTGGGTCTCATCTTCTGGTTCCTGGCTTTTAGTGCTAACTGATACTACCATGGTGGCAGTAATCCAGCAGAGACTGCATGTATGGTTTGCAGGTTTGCTTCGCAAGCCACCAGAAACTTGGCAGAACCCAAATTTTTGTGGCATTTTCTTTCCTCCCTGAAACATTTGGCTTTCTATGTTTGATAATTGAATAGACTGGGCTAGTCACTTTGGACCCCATATACCACAAACAGAGCTAAAGACAGACCCAATTACGTCCCTCCACTTGTCAAAATATGTCAAATTTGCTTGATCAGCACAACTTCAAAGAAAATTCTGAGGCAACTTAGAGAGGTTAATCAAATACTGCATGATTGGAATGGCTGTGGTTGTATGAGGTGCAAAGATGCAGAGTTGGGCTGAAACTGTTCACAGAAATCCACAGGCTTGTGGTTGCCAGGCAACCACACTGGGCTGAGATTGGCTGAACATCACTGTGAGGGGGATTTTAGGCTCTAGGTTTGAAAATTTAAAAGACTGGGGTAGTCAAGTTTGGAACCCATAGACCTCAGACATACCAAAAGGTTTTCCAATGACTTCCCTCCACTTCTCAAAATATGTCAAATTTTCTTGATCACTACAACTGTAAAAAAAAATTCTGATGCAACATAGAGAGGCTAATCAAATACTGCATGATTGGAATGGCTGTGGTTGTATGAGGTGGAAAGCTGCAGAGTTGGGCTGAAACAGTTCACAGAAATCCACAAGCTTGTGGTTGCCAGAAAACCACAATGGGCTGTGATTGGCTGAGCACCATTGTGAGCTGGACTTTAGGCTCTAGGATACAAGTGTGCAGTAGGAGACCTGAGTCACAATGCTGGGCATTGCCATGGAGACCTCAGTGGCACAGAGGACCTTGTAGGGCAATATTTAAATAGGATGAATATTCTTGGCCTTGTATGCCACAATATTCTCTCTGAAGGCTTCACTGCTCAGAATTTGTGGATGGAAATGCTAGCCAATCTACACATGGATGTACTTTCAATGGGATATGAAATATGCCAGGGCCTGGATGATGATCTCTGCCATGTCCTATGCTTGAGCATATGGTTTTCCCTTGTCATGTCTGTCATTTGGCTGAGTCCTGTTCCCTAAGCTATTCAGTCAAGACTTGCTGGCATCATTCACCTGCAGTATAAGAGCTTTCTGTGAAATTTCTCAGCAGAAATCCTCTGCAAGTACATAGCTTTGGATAGGAGAGACAGTGGTGGAAGTTGAATTTCAAGGGCAGATATTTGAAAACAATGAAACAAGCCCCGAATAAGATCTTTACATGTTTCCCAGATGAATATGTTTGGAAATACGGGGGAAGATGGAGATCAAGGCTGAGAAGAGTGCACACCCATTTCAAGGTACAAAAACCAGGGAAAAACATGGGCAAGCAAGAGAGCTGGTTAATCTGATATAAAAATCTTTGATGATGAAAGGAAAATTATATTCTAATGATGATTTCATCAGGCTGTAGAAGTGAAGTTCTCATGTGGGTTGTATTATGTGTGGCCTTCTGCATTGGGCAGTGGATGCAGGACAGGAGATCTTCAAATAAATCTGGTGGAACACAAAATACTGAAAAAAAAAATTCAGCCTAAATCCTGTGTATTCCTTCCCTTTGAGAACATATATGGATAATGTACGAAGTTTCAAAAGAGAAAATGTCTATTGGGTCATGGTTTCAACAATGAAATGGTCACTTCACATAACATTTTTAATTTTGCTTTCACAGTTGCTCATGTACCGGGCCTGAGTAAAGCAGAATGCAGAGTAAGCCTCATCAATTGTTGTGCATTCCATAAGTGGTTTTAAAACCAGTGAAACCCTTTGGACTTAGTGTTTGTATTTAATTGGTTGATTGGTTTTTCAAATTGTTTGTTTTACTATTTTTGACTTTGTGAGTCAGGGAAGCCCTCACTCATAGTGATTTCGACCTCTCCAAAGCTCTGAAGTTATTCATGTAACAGCTATTACATGCTATAAGTTTCTCCTATTAAAACGTGAAAGACTAACAGACTCTGCTACTTTTCATCTAAATTCAGTGTTGGGCTAACTTCAGGGTTGGACTTTTTACAAGTCCTTTGAAATGTGTCCTCCTCTAGTCACTGGTCGTGCTGGAATTTACTTTCTTGTGAAGACAGGATTTGAGCAAATTGACACAAGTACAGTTTGCCACTACTCTGGACGTCTGGTTAAATATCGAGTTCCCTAAATGCTGTGTGTTTTACTTTGATCTCTGCTCACACTTTGCTCATCCAGTTAGAAACACAGGGCTCCAGGCCATAGCGTTCCAGGCCTAAACAAGAAAATTTCCATTCCGTTTTGGGAGTTCATGCGTCTCTCATAATTACTTTTTCCACAAATGTGTGCTTCAGGAGAGGCCCTGTCCCAATGTGGAGAGGCCCATTTTCATTCACTCACTTTTAGACTTTCTAAGATTTTCAGTTACTAGAGGTTTGCCCAGACTTGCCATTGTCAAGGGACAGTGCACTTCACTTGAAGTTGTGCAGTATTACTTCATGTGTCTCCGTGGAAATTCCACCAATGGGAAACTCTTGCTGTAGTCATCTCCAAGTGTTTCTGTGTAAGAAAATATAACTAACAAAGGATGTGGTTTCAAGCAGAATGAGGAAAGGAGGGATTATCTTTATTTCAGTGTAGGTTGACCTTTCAAAGAAACAGTAATTCCTATCAAATAGGAGGTAAAATCTTTTGTAAAGAGACACGGACATGACACGCTCAACTTTATGTCAATTTTTTAAAACGCCAAGGGCATTTTAGAAATTCTTGGCTGCTGAATTGTCCCTTTTTGCAAATTTCTCTTAGGTAAGACACTCCAGCTTCTTTAAACCATGGTACAGTTCGTTCCATGTAAAAAACCAAAGCAAAAATCAAAATAAATTAAAACAAAACCATCAAATTACATTTGAGAGCACAGAATTGCTCAGCAGGCCCACTATTCAAGAAGCTAGAGGTAGAGAATCCTCAGCCTTCGGCCCATGGCCTGAAGGTTTGTCTCTATCATGGCCCCTCAATTCCCTGGCATGTCCACATTAACTCATGAATCTTTACTCATTTCCTCTTCAAATGCACAGGATCCAATCTATTTGAACCCTGTTCACCTGGGCTGTAATCATCCAAGGACACACCAGAGGAAGGGCAGCCACTCCCTTGCCTGGGGCCTTGGAGCTTATCACAATAGAAATGGACACCTGAACAAGGGGAGCCAAAACAAAGAGAGGCATATTCCTAAAGCCTGAAGCACAGAAGGTACCTATAGACCAGTAGTGGGATTTCACAAATTATGTAAGAATTTCTGTGCACATGTTTGGCATGGTCGCTCATGCCTATAATCCCAGCAATCTGGGGGCTGAGGTGGATGGATCCTTGGGAGTTCCAGTCCATCTTGGGCTACGAATTTATCTCAAGGCCTCTTTCAACAACTACATAAGATGCTGTTTCCAAAAATAGGACAACGTTAAACTAGACAAACTTGGTCTTGGTCCCTGTGTTCACTACATGAGTTGTGGAGTCTAAATATTCCATGCCATGAGAAAATACCTGGGATTTTTAGTGAAAGGGGCATTTGCAACCCTTTTCTAAGGGTTTCCCTTTCACCATGTTACATTTGAATTCTGGGAAAACCCGCTGGTGATAAGGTATTGAGCTAATACCTCATGTTTAGTGTTCAGGGTTATGCTGGAATGGCTGCAGACCTCCTTGAAATAGCGATGGCAGAAAAGTGAACCCCGCGAAGCTGGATAGTTGAAGCAGGCACTCCAAATATTCATGCACTGCAAGGATTCACTTTCATTTTGGGTCTCATCTTCTGGTTGCTGGCTTTTAGTGCTAACTGATACTACCATGGTGGCAGTAATCCAGCAGAGACTGCATGTATGGTTTGCAAGTTTGCTTCCCAAGCCACCAGAAACTTGGCAGAACCCAAATCATTGTGGCATTTTCCTTCCTCCCTTGAAACATTTGGCTTTCTATGTTTGATAATTGAATAGACTGGGCTAGTCAAGTTTGGACCCCATATACCACAAACAGAGCTAAAGACAGAGCCAATTACTTCCCTCCACTTGTCAAAATATGTCAAATTTGCTTGATCACCACAACTTCAAAGAAAATTCTGAGGCAACTTAGAGAGGTTAATCAAATACTGCATGATTGGAATGGCTGTGGTTGTATGAGGTGGAAAGCTGCAGAGTTGGGCTGAAACAGTTCACAGAAATCCACAGGCTTGTGGATGCCAGGCAACCACACTGGACTCAGATTGGCTAAACATCACTGTGAGGGGGATTTTAGGCTCTAGGTTTGAAAATTTAAAAGACTGAGCTAGTCAAGTTTGGAACCCATAGACCTCAGAAATACCAAAAGGTTTTCCAATGACTTCCCTCCACTTCTCAAAATATGTCAAATTTTCTTGATGACTACAACTGTAAAAAAAATTCTGAGGCAACATAGAGAGGCTAATCAAATACTGCATGATTGGAATGGCTGTGGTTGTATGAGGTGGAAAGCTGCAGAGTTGGGATGAAACAGTTCACAGAAATCCACAAGCTTGTGGTTGCCAGGCAACCACAATGGGCTGTGATTGGCTGAGCACCATTGTGAGCTGGACTTTAGGCTCTAGAATACAAGTGTGCAGTAGGAGACCTGAGTCACAATGCTGGGCGTTGCCATAGAGACCTCAGTGGCACAGAGGACCTTGTAGGGCAAGATTTAAATAGGATGAATATTCTTGGCCTGGTATGCCACAATATTCTCTCTGAAGGCTTCACTGCTCAGAATTTGTGGATGGAAATGCTAGCCAATCTACACATGGATGTACTTTCAATGGGATATGAAATATGCCAGGGCCTGGCAGATGATCTCTGCCATGTCCTATAATTGAGCATACGCTTTTCCCTTGTCATGTCTGTCATTTGGCTGAGTCCTGTTCCCTAAGCTATTCAGTCAAGACTTGCTGGCATCATTCACCTGCAGTATAAGAGCTTTCTGTGAAATTTCTCAGCAGAAATCCTCTGCAAGTACATAGCTTTGGATAGGAGAGACAGTGGTGGAAGTTGAATTTCAAAGGCAGATATTTAAAAACAATGAAACAAGCCCCAAATAAGATCTTTACATGTTTCCCAGATGAATATGTTTGGAAATACGGGGGAAGATGGAGATCAAGGCTGAGAAGAGTGCACACCCATTTCAAGGTACAAAAACCAGGGAAAAACATGGGAAAGCAAGAGAGCTGGTTAATCTGATGTAAAAATCTTTGATGATGAAAGGAAAATTATATTCTCATGATGATTTAATCAGGCTGTAGAAGTGAAGTTCTCATGTTGGTTGTCCTATGTGTGGCCTTCTGCATTTGGCAGTGGATGCAGGACAGGTGATCTTCAAATAAATCTGGTGTAACACAAAATACTGAAAAAAAAATTCAGCCTAAATCCTGTGTATTCCTTCCCTTTGAGAACATATATGGATAATGTACGAAGTTTCAAAAGAGAAAATGTCTATTGGGTCATGGTTTCAACAATGAAATGGTCACTTCACATAACATTTTGAATTTTGCTTTCACAGTTGCTCATGTACCGGGCCTGAGTAAAGCAGAATGCAGAGTAAGCCACATCAATAGCTGTGCATTCCATAAGTGGTTTTAAAACCAGTGAAACCCTTTGGACTTAGTGTTTGTATTTAATTGGTTGATTGGTTTTTCAAATTGTTTGTTTTACTATTTTTAACTTTGTGAGTCAGGGAAGCCCTCACTCATAGTGATTTCGACCTCTCCAAAAGCTCTGAAGTTATTCATGTAACAGCTATTACATGCTATACGTTTCTCCTATTAAAACTTGAAAGACTAACAGACTCTGCTACTTTTCATCTAAATTCAGTGTTGGGCTAACTTCAGGGTTGGACTTTGTACAAGTCCTTTAAAATGTGTCCTCCTCTAGTCACTGGTCGTGCTGGAATTTACTTTCTTGTGAAGACAGGATTTGAGCAAATTGACACAAGTACAGTTTGCCACTACTCTGGACAACTGGTTAAATATCGAGTTCCCTAAATGCTGTGTGTTTTACTTTGATCTCTGCTCACACTTTGCTCATCCAGTTAGAAACACAGGGCTCCAGGCCATAGCGTTCCAGGCCTAAACAAGAAAATTTCCATTCCGTTTTGGGAGTTCATGCGTCTCTCATAATTACTTTTTCCACAAATGTGTGCTTCAGGAGAGGCCCTGTCCCAATGTGGAGAGGCCCATTTTCATTCACTCACTTTTAGACTTTCTAAGATTTTCAGTTACTAGAGGTTTGCCCAGACTTGCCATTGTCAAGGGACAGTGCACTTCACTTGAAGTTGTGCAGTATTACTTCATGTGTCTCCGTGGAAATTCCACCAATGGGAAACTCT
Source organism: Cavia porcellus (assembly GCF_034190915.1). Classification (NCBI taxonomy): domain Eukaryota; kingdom Metazoa; phylum Chordata; class Mammalia; order Rodentia; family Caviidae; genus Cavia; species Cavia porcellus. The sequence continues at coordinate 3,948,091 of NW_026947486.1, read as the reverse complement.
TGCTGTAGTCATCTCCAAGTGTTTCTGTGTAAGAAAATATAACTAACAAAGGATGTGGTTTCAAGCAGAATGAGGAAAGGAGGGATTATTTTTATTTCAGTGCAGGTTGACCTTTCAAAGAAACAGTAATTCCTATCAAATAGGAGGTAAAATCTTTTGTAAAGAGACATGGACATGACACGCTCAACTTTATGTCACATTTTTTAAAACGCCAAGGGCATTTGAGAAATTCTTGGCTGCTGAATTGTCCCTTCTTGCAAATTTCTCTTAGGTAAGACACTCCAGCTTCTTTAAACCATGGTACAGTTCGTTCCATGTAAAAAACCAAAGCAAAAATCAAAATAAATTAAAACAAAACCATCAAATTACATTTGAGAACACACAATTGCTCAGCAGGCCCACTATTCAAGAAGCTAGAGGTACAGAATCCTCAGCCTTCGGCCCATGGCCTGAAGTTTTGTCTCTATCATGGCCCCTCAAATCCCTGGCATGTCCACATTAATTCATGAATCTTTACTCATTTCCTCTTCAAATGCACAGGATCCAATATATTTGAACCCTGTTCACCTGGGCTGTATTCATCCAAGGACACACAAGAGGAAGGGCAGCCACTCCCTTGCCTGGGGCCTTGGAGCTTATCACAATAGAAATGGACACCTGAACAAGGGGAGCCAAAACAAAGAGAGGCATATTCCTAAAGCCTGAAGCACAGAAGCTACCTATAGACCAGTAGTGGGATTTCACAAATTATGTAAGAATTTCTGTGCACATGTTTGGCATGGTCGCTCATGCCTATAATCCCAGCAATCTGGGGCCTGAAGTGGATGGATCCTTGGGAGTTCCAGTCCATCTTGGGCTACGAATTTATCTCAAGGCCTCTTTCAACAACTACATAAGATGCTGTTTCCAAAAAGAGGACAACATTAAACTAGACACACTTGGTCTTGGTCCCTAGGTTCACTACATGAGTTGTGGAGTCTAAATATTCCATGCCATGAGAAAATACCTGGGATTTTTAGGGAAAAGGGCATTTGCATCCCTTTTCTAAGGGTTTCCCTTTCAGCATGTTACATTTGAATTCTGGGAAAACCCGCTGGTGATAAGGTATTGAGCTAATACCTGATGTTTAGTGTTCAGGGTTATGCTGGAATGGCTGCAGACCTCCTTGAAATAGCGATTGCAGACAAGTGAACCCCGGGAAGCTGGATAGTTGAAGCAGGCACTCCAAATATTCATGTACTGCAAGGATTCACTTTCATTTTTGGTCTCATCTTCTGGTTGCTGGCTTTTAGTGCTAACTGATACTACCATGGTGGCAGTAATCCAGCAGAGACTGCATGTATGGTTTGCAGGTTTGCTTCCCAAGCCACCAGAAAATTGGTAGAACCCAAATCATTGTGGCATTTTCCTTCCTCCCTTGAAACATTTGGCTTTCTAAGTTTGATAATTGAATAGACTGGGCTAGTCACGTTTGGACCCCATATACCACAAACAGAGCTAAAGACAGAGCCAATTACTTCCCTCCACTTGTCAAAATATGTCAAATTTGCTTGATCACCACAACTTCAAAGAAAATTCTGAGGCAACTTAGAGAGGTTAATCAAATACTGCATGATTGGAATGGGTGTGGTTGTATGAGGTGGAAAGCTGCAGAGTTGGGATGAAACAGTTCACAGAAATCCACAAGCTTGTGGTTGCCAGGCAACCATAATATGCTGTGATTGGCTGAGCACCATTGTGTGCTGGACTTTAGGCTCTAGGATACAAGTGTGCAGTAGGAGACCTGAGTCACAATGCTGGGCGTTGCCATGGAGACCTCAGTGGCACAGAGGACCTTGTAGGGCAAGATTTATATAGGATAAATATTCTTGGCCTGGTATGCCACAATATTCTCTCTGAAGGCTTCACTGCTCAGAATTTGTGGATGGAAATGTTAGCCAATCTACACATGGATGTACTCTCATTGGGATATGAAATATGCCAGGGCCTTGCAGATGATCTCTGCCATGTCCTATCCTTGAGCATACGCTTTTCCCTTGTCATGTCTGTCATTTGACTGAGTCCTGTTCCCTAAGCTATTCAGTCAAGACTTGCTGGCTTCATTCACCTGCAGTATAAGAGCTTTCTGTGAAATTTCTCAGCAGAAATCCTCTGCAAATACATAGCCTTTGATATGAGAGACAGTGGTGGAAGTTGAATTTCAAGGGCAGATATTTAAAAACAATGAAACAAGCCCCGAATAAGATCTTTACATGTTTCCCAGATGAATATGTTTGGAAATACGGGGGAAGATGGAGATCAAGGCTGAGAAGAGTGCACACCCATTTCAAGGTACAAAAACCAGGGAAAAACATGGGCAAGCAAGAGAGCTGGTTAATCTGATATAAAAATCTTTGATGATGAAAGGAAAATTATATTCTAATGATGATTTCATCAGGCTGTAGAAGTGAAGTTCTCATGTTGGTTGTCCTATGTGTGGCCTTCTGCATTGGGCAGTGGATGCAGGACAGGAGATCTTCAAATAAATCTGGTGGAACACAAAATACTGAAAAAAAAATTCAGCCTAAATCCTGTGTATTCCTTCCCTTTGAGAACATATATGGATAATGTACGAAGTTTCAAAAGAGAAAATGTCTATTGGGTCATGGTTTCAACAATGAAATGGTCACTTCACATAACATTTTGAATTTTGCTTTCACAGTTGCTCATGTACCGGGCCTGAGTAAAGCAGAATGCAGAGTAAGCCTCATCAATTGTTGTGCATTCCATAAGTGGTTTTAAAACCAGTGAAACCCTTTGGACTTAGTGTTTGTATTTAATTGGTTGATTGGTTTTTCAAATTGTTTGTTTTACTATTTTTAACTTTGTGAGTCAGGGAAGCCCTCACTCATAGTGATTTCGACCTCTCCAAAAGCTCTGAAGTTATTCATGTAACAGCTATTACATGCTATAAGTTTCTCCTATTAAAACTTGAAAGACTAACAGACTCTGCTACTTTTCATCTAAATTCAGTGTTGGGCTAACTTCAGGGTTGGACTTTGTACAAGTCCTTTAAAATGTGTCCTCCTCTAGTCACTGGTCGTGCTGGAATTTACTTTCTTGTGAAGACAGGATTTGAGCAAATTGACACAAGTACAGTTTGCCACTACTCTGGACACCTGGTTAAATATCGAGTTCCCTAAATGCTGTGTGTTTTACTTTGATCTCTGCTCACACTTTGCTCATCCAGTTAGAAACACAGGGCTCCAGGCCATAGCGTTCCAGGCCTAAACAAGAAAATTTCCATTCCGTTTTGGGAGTTCATGCGTCTCTCATAATTAATTTTTCCACAAATGTGTGCTTCAGGAGAGGCCCTGTCCCAATGTGGAGAGGCCCATTTTCATTCACTCACTTTTAGACTTTCTAAGATTTTCAGTTACTAGAGGTTTGCCCAGACTTGCCATTGTCAAGGGACAGTGCACTTCACTTGAAGTTGTGCAGTATTACTTCATGTGTCTCCGTGGAAATTCCACCAATGGGAAACTCTTGCTGTAGTCATCTCCAAGTGTTTCTGTGTAAGAAAATATAACTAACAAAGGATGTGGTTTCAAGCAGAATGAGGAAAGGAGGGATTATCTTTATTTCAGTGCAGGTTGACCTTTCAAAGAAACAGTAATTCCTATCAAATAGGAGGTAAAATCTTTTGTAAAGAGACATGGACATGCCACGCTCAACTTTATGTCACTTTTTTTAAAACGCCAAGGGTATTTGAGAAATTCTTGGCTGCTGAATTGTCCCTTTTTGCAAATTTCTCTTAGGTAAGACACTCCAGCTTCTTTAAACCATGGTACAGTTCCTTCCATGTAAAAAACCAAAGCAAAAAACAAAATAAATTAAAACAAAACAAATAAAATTACATTTGAGAGCACACAATTGCTCAGCAGGCCCACTATTCAAGAAGCTAGAGGTACAGAATCCTCAGCCTTCAGCCCATGGCCTGAAGTTTTGTCTCTATCATGGCCCCTGAATTCCGTGGCATGTCCACATTAACTCATGAATCTCTCCTCATTTCCTCTTCAAATGCACAGGATCCAATATATTTGAACCCTGTTCACCTGGGCTGTAATCATGCAAGGCACACCAGAGGAAAGGCAGCCACTCCCTTGCCTGGGGCCTTGGAGCTTATCACAGTAGAAATGGACACCTGAACAAGGGGAGCCAAAACAAAGAGAGGCATATTGCTAAAGCCTGAAGCACAGAAGCTACGTATAGACCAGTAGTGGGATTTCACAAATTATGTAAGAATCTCTGTGCACATGCTTGGCATGGTCGCTCATGCCTATAATCCCAGCAATCTGGGGGCTGAGGTGGATGGATCCTTGGGAGTTCCAGTCCATCTTGGGCTACGAATTTATCTCAAGGCCTCTTTCAACAACTACATAAGATGCTGTTTCCAAAAAGAGGACAACATTAAACTAGACACACTTGGTCTAGGTCCCTGGGTTCACTACATGAGTTGTGGAGTCTAAATATTTCATGCCATGAGAAAATACCTGGGATTTTTAGTGAAAGGGGCATTTGCATCCCTTTTCTAAGGGTTTCCCTTTCACCATGTTACAGTTGAATTCTGGGAAAACCTGCTGGCGATAAGGTATAGTGCTAATACCTCATGTTTAGTGTTCAGGGTTATGCTGGAATGGCTTCAGACCTCCTTGAAATAGCGATTGCAGACAAGTGAACCCCGAGGAAGCTGGATAGTTGAAGCAGGCACTCCAAATATTCATGCACTGCAAGGATTCACTTTCATTTTGGGTCTCATCTTCTGGTTGCTGGCTTTTGGTGCGAACTGATACTACCATGGTGGCAGTAATCCAGTAGAGACTGCATGTATGGTTTGCAGGTTTGCTTCCCAAGCCACCAGAAACTTGGCAGAACCCAAATTTTTGTGGCATTTTCTTTCCTCCCTGAAACATTTGGCTTTCTAAGTTTGATAATTGAATAGACTGGGCTAGTCACTTTGGACCCCATATACCACAAACAGAGCTAAAGACAGAGCCAATTACTTCCCTCCACTTGTCAAAATATGTCAAATTTGCTTGATCACCACAACTTCAAAGAAAATTCTGAGGCAACTTAGAGAGGTTAATCAAATACTGCATGATTGGAATGGCTGTGGTTGTAAGAGGTGGAAAGCTGCAGAGTTGGGCTCAAACTGTTCACAGAAATCCACAAGCTTGTGGTTGCCAGGCAACCACAATGGGCTGAGATTGGCTGAGCACCATTGTGAGCTGGACTTTAGGCTCTAGGATACAAGTGTGCAGTAGGAGACCTGAGTCACAATGCTGGGCGTTGCCATGGAGATCTCAGTGGCACAGAGGACCTTGTAGGGCAAGATTTAAATAGGATGAATATTCTTGGCCTGGTATGCCACAATATTCTCTCTGAAGGCTTCACTGCTCAGAATTTGTGGATGGAAATGCTAGCCAATCTACACATGGATGTACTTTCAATGGGATATGAAATATGCCAGGGCCCGGCAGATGATCTCTGCCATGTCCTATCCATGAGCATACGCTTTTCCCTTGTCATGTCTTTCATTTGGCTGAATCCTGTTCCCTAAGCTATTCAGGCAAGACTTGCTGGCTTCATTCACCTGCAGTATAAGAGCTTTCTGTGAAATTTCTCAGCGGAAATCCTCTGCAAGTACATAGCTTTGGATATGAGAGACAGTGGTGGAAGTTGAATTTCAAGGGCAGATATTTGAAAACAATGAAACAAGCCCCGAATAAGATCTTTACATGTTTCCCAGATGAATATGTTTGGAAATACGGGGGAAGATGGAGATCAAGGCTGAGAAGAGTGCACACCCATTTCAAGGTACAAAAACCAGGGAAAAACATGGGAAAGCAAGAGAGCTGGTTAATCTGATGTAAAAATCTTTGATGATGAAAGGAAAATTATATTCTAATGATGATTTCATCAGGCTGTAGAAGTGAAGTTCTCATGTTGGTTGTCCTATGTGTGGCCTTCTGCATTGGGCAGTGGATGCAGGACAGGAGATCTTCAAATAAATCTGGTGGAACACAAAATACTAAAAAAAAAATTCAGCCTAAATCCTGTGTATTCCTTCCCTTTGAGAACATATATGGATAATGTACGAAGTTTCAAAAGAGAAAATGTCTATTGGGTCATGGTTTCAACAATGTAATGGTCACTTCACATAACATTTTGAATTTTGCTTTCACAGTTGCTCATGTACCGGGCCTGAGTAAAGCAGAATGCAGAGTAAGCCTCATCAATTGTTGTGCATTCCATAAGTGGTTTTAAAACCAGTGAAACCCTTTGGACTTAGTGTTTGTATTTAATTGGTTGATTGGTTTTTCAAATTGTTTGTTTTACTATTTTTAACTTTGTGAGTCAGGGAAGCCCTCACTCATAGTGATTTCGACCTCTCCAAAAGCTCTGAAGTTATTCATGTAACAGCTATTACATGCTATAAGTTTCTCCTATTAAAACTTGAAAGACTAACAGACTCTGCTACTTTTCATCTAAATTCAGTGTTGGCCTAACTTCAGGGTTGGACTTTTTACAAGTCCTTTGAAATGTGTCCTCCTCTACTCACTGGTCGTGCTGGAATTTACTTTCTTGTGAAGACAGGATTTGAGCAAATTGACACAAGTACAGTTTGCCACTACTCTGGACAGCTGGTTAAATATCGAGTTCCCTAAATGCTGTGTGTTTTACTTTGATCTCTGCTCACACTTTGCTCATCCAGTTAGAAACACAGGGCTCCAGGCCATAGCGTTCCAGGCCTAAACAAGAAAATTTCCATTCCGTTTTGGGAGTTCATGCATCTCTCATAATTCCTTTTTCCACAAATGTGTGCTTCAGGAGAGGCCCTGTCCAAATGTGGTGAGGCCCATTTACATTCACTCACTTTTAGACTTTCTAAGATTTTCAGTTACTAGAGGTTTGCCCAGACTTGCCATTGTCAAGGGACAGTGCACTTCACTTGAAGTTGTGCAGTATTACTTCATGTGTCTCCGTGGAAATTCCACCAATGGGAAACTCTTGCTGTAGTCATCTCCAAGTGTTTCTGTGTAAGAAAATATAACTAACAAAGAATGTGGTTTCAAGCAGAATGAGGAAAGGAGGGATTATCTTTATTTCAGTGCAGGTTGACCTTTCAAAGAAACAGTAATTCCTATAAAATAGGAGGTAAAATCTTTTGTAAAGAGACATGGACATGACACGCTCAACTTTATGTCACTTTTTTTAAAACGCCAAGGGCATTTGAGAAATTCTTGGCTGCTGAATTGTCCCTTTTTGCAAATTTCTCTTAGGTAAGACACTCCAGCTTCTTTAAACCATGGTACAGTTCCTTCCATGTAAAAAACCAAAGCAAAAAACAAAATAAATTAAAACAAAACCCATCAAATTACATTTGAGAGCACACAATTGCTCAGCAGGCCCACTATTCAAGAAGCTAGAGGTAGAGAATCCTCAGCCTTGGGTCCATGGCCTGAAGTTTTGTCTCTATCATGGCCCCTCAATTCCCTGGCATGTCCACATTAACTCATGAATCTTTACTCATTTCCTCTTCAAATGCACAGGATCCAATATATTTGAACCCTGTTCACCTGGGCTTTAATCATCCAAGGACACACCAGAGGAAGGGCAGCCACTCCCTTGCCTGGGGCCTTGGAGCTTATCACAATAGAAATGGACACCTGAACAAGGGGAGCCAAAACAAAGAGAGGCATATTCCTAAAGCCTGAAGCACAGAAACTACCTATAGACCAGTAGTGGGATTTCACAAATTATGTAAGAATCTCTGTGCACATGCTTGGCATGGTCGCTCATGCCTATAATCCCAGCAATCTGGGGGCTGAGGTGGATGGATCCTTGGGAGTTCCAGTCCATCTTGGGCTACCAATTTATCTCAAGGCCTCTTTCACCAACTACATAAGATGCTGTTTCCAAAAAGAGGACAACATTAAACTAGACACACTTGGTCTAGGTCCCTGGGTTCACTACATGAGTTGTGGAGTCTAAATATTCCATGCCATGAGAAAATACCTGGGATTTTTTGTGAAAGGGGCATTTGCATCCCTTTTCTAAGGGTTTCCCTTTCAAAATGTTACAGTTGAATTCTGGGAAAACCTGCTGGTGATAAGGTATTGTGCTAATACCTCATGTTTATTGTTCCGGGTTATGCTGGAATGGCTGCAGACCTCCTTGAAATAGCGATTGCAGACAAGCGAACCCCGAGGAAGCTGGATAGTTGAAGCAGGCACTCCAAATATTCATGCACTGCAAGGATTCACTTTCATTTTGGGTCTCATCTTCTGGCTGCTGGCTTTTGGTGCGAACTGATACTACCATGGTGGCAGTAATCCAGTAGAGACTGCATGTATGGTTTGCAGGTTTGCTTCCCAAGCCACCAGAAACTTGGCAGAACCCAAATTTTTGTGGCATTTTCTTTCCTCCCTGAAACATTTGGCTTTCTAAGTTTGATAATTGAATAGACTGGGCTAGTCACTTTGGACCCCATATACCACAAACAGAGCTAAAGACAGACCCAATTACTTCCCTCCACTTGTCAAAATATGTCAAATTTGCTTGATCACCACAACTTCAAAGAAAATTCTGAGGCAACTTAGAGAGGTTAATCAAATACTGCATGATTGGAATGGCTGTGGTTGTATGAGGTGCAAAGCTGCAGAGTTGGGCTGAAACTGTTCACAGAAATCCACAGGCTTGTGGTTGCCAGGCAACCACACTGGGCTGAGATTGGCTGAACATCACTGTGAGGGGGATTTTAGGCTCTAGGTTTGAAAATTTAAAAGACTGGGGTAGTCAAGTTTGGAACCCATAGACCTCAGACATACCAAAAGGTTTTCCAATGACTTCCCTCCACTTCTCAAAATATGTCAAATTTTCTTGATCACTACAACTGTAAAAAAAAATTCTGATGCAACATAGAGAGGCTAATCAAATACTGCATGATTGGAATGGCTGTGGTTGTATGAGGTGGAAAGCTGCAGAGTTGGGCTGAAACAGTTCACAGAAATCCACAAGCTTGTAGTTGCCAGAAAACCACAATGGGCTGTGATTGGCTGAGCACCATTGTGAGCTGGACTTTAGGCTCTAGGATACAAGTGTGCAGTAGGAGACCTGAGTCACAATGCTGGGCATTGCCTTGGAGACCTCAGTGGCACAGAGGACCTTGTAGGGCAATATTTAAATAGGATGAATATTCTTGGCCTGGTATGCCACAATATTCTCTCTGAAGGCTTCACTGCTCAGAATTTGTGGATGGAAATGCTAGCCAATCTACACATGGATGTACTTTCAATGGGATATGAAATATGCCAGGGCCTGGATGATGATCTCTGCCATGTCCTATCCTTGAGCATATGGTTTTCCCTTGTCATGTCTGTCATTTGGCTGAGTCCTGTTCCCTAAGCTATTCAGTCAAGACTTGCTGGCATCATTCACCTGCAGTATAAGAGCTTTCTGTGAAATTTCTCAGCAGAAATCCTCTGCAAGTACATAGCTTTGGATAGGAGAGACAGTGGTGGAAGTTGAATTTCAAGGGCAGATATTTGAAAACAATGAAACAAGCCCCGAATAAGATCTTTACATGTTTCCCAGATGAATATGTTTGGAAATACGGGGGAAGATGGAGATCAAGGCTGAGAAGAGTGCACACCCATTTCAAGGTACAAAAACCAGGGAAAAACATGGGAAAGCAAGAGAGCTGGTTAATCTGATGTAAAAATCTTTGATGATGAAAGGAAAATTATATTCTCATGATGATTTAATCAGGCTGTAGAAGTGAAGTTCTCATGTGGGTTGTCCTATGTGTGGCCTTCTGCATTGGGCAGTGGATGCAGGACAGGAGATCTTCAAATAAATCTGGTGGAACACAAAATACAGAAAAAAAAAATTCAGCCTAAATCCTGTGTATTCCTTCCCTTTGAGAACATATATGGATAATGTACGAAGTTTCAAAAGAGAAAATGTCTATTGGGTCATGGTTTCAACAATGAAATGGTCACTTCACATAACATTTTGAATTTTGCTTTCACAGTTGCTCATGTACCGGGCCTGAGTAAAGCAGAATGCAGAGTAAGCCTCATCAATTGCTGTGCATTCCATAAGTGGTTTTAAAACCAGTGAAACCCTTTGGACTTAGTGTTTGTATTTAATTGGTTGATTGGTTTTTCAAATTGTTTGTTTTACTATTTTTAACTTTGTGAGTCAGGGAAGCCCTCACTCATAGTGATTTCGACCTCTCCAAAAGCTCTGAAGTTATTCATGTAACAGCTATTACATGCTATAAGTTTCTCCTATTAAAACTTGAAAGACTAACAGACTCTGCTACTTTTCATCTAAATTCAGTGTTGGCCTAACTTCAGGGTTGGACTTTTTACAAGTCCTTTGAAATGTGTCCTCCTCTAGTCACTGGTCGTGCTGGAATTTACTTTCTTGTGAAGACAGGATTTGAGCAAATTGACACAAGTACAGTTTGCCACTACTCTGGACACCTGGTTAAATATCGAGTTCCCTAAATGCTGTGTGTTTTACTTTGATCTCTGCTTACACTTTGCTCATCCAGTTAGAAACACAGGGCTCCAGGCCATAGCGTTCCAGGCCTAAACAAGAAAATTTCCATTCCGTTTTGGGAGTTCATGCGTCTGTCATAATTACTTTTTCCACAAATGTGTGCTTCAGGAGAGGCCCTGTCCCAATGTGGAGAGGCCCATTTTCATTCACTCACTTTTAGACTTTCTAAGATTTTCAGTTACTAGAGGTTTGCCCAGACTTGCCATTGTCAAGGGACAGTGCACTTCACTTGAAGTTGTGCAGTATTACTTCATGAGTCTCCGTGGAAATTCCACCAATGGGAAACTCTTGCTGTAGTCATCTCCAAGTGTTTCTGTGTAAGAAAATATAACTAACAAAGAATGTGGTTTCAAGCAGAATGAGGAAAGGAGGGATTATCTTTATTTCAGTGCAGGTTGACCTTTCAAAGAAACAGTAATTCCTATCAAATAGGAGGTAAAATCATTTGTAAAGAGACATGGACATGACACGCTCAACTTTATGTCACTTTTTTTAAAACACCAAGGGCATTTGAGAAATTCTTGGCTGCTGAATTGTCCCTTTTTGCAAATTTCTCTTAGGTAAGACACTCCAGCTTCTTTAAACCATGGTACAGTTCCTTCCATGTAAAAAACCAAAGCAAAAAACAAAATAAATTAAAACAAAACCCATCAAATTACATTTGAGAGCACACAATTGCTCAGCAGGCCTACTATTCAAGAAGCTAGAGGTACAGAATCCTCAGCCTTCAGTCCATGGCCTGAAGTATTGTCTCTATCATGGCCCCTCAATTCCCTGGCATGTCCACATTAACTCATGAATCTCTCCTAATTTCCTCTTCAAATGCACAGGATCCAATATATTTGAACCCTGTTCACCTGGGCTGTAATCATGCAAGGCACACCAGAGGAAGAGCAGCCACTCCCTTGCCTGGGGCCTTGGAGCTTATCACAGTAGAAATGGACACCTGAACAAGGGGAGCCAAAACAAAGAGAGGCATATTCCTAAAGCCTGAAGCACAGAAGCTACCTATAGACCAGTAGTGGGATTTCACAAATTATGTAAGAATCTCTGTGCACATGCTTGGCATGGTCGCTCATGCCTATAATCCCAGCAATCTGGGGGCTGAGGTGGATGGATCCTTGGGAGTTCCAGTCCATCTTGGGCTACGCATTTGTCTCAAGGCCTCTTTCAACAACTACATAAGATGCTGTTTCCAAAAAGAGGACAACATTAAACTAGACACACTTGGTCTAGGTCCCTGGGTTCACTACATGAGTTGTGGAGTCTAAATATTTCATGCCATGAGAAAATACCTGGGATTTTTAGTGAAAGGGGCATTTGCATCCCTTTTCTAAGGGTTTCCCTTTCACCATGTTACAGTTGAATTCTGGGAAAACCTGCTGGCGATAAGGTATAGTGCTAATACCTCATGTTTAGTGTTCAGGGTTATGCTGGAATGGCTTCAGACCTCCTTGAAATAGCGATTGCAGACAAGTGAACCCCGAGGAAGCTGGATAGTTGAAGCAGGCACTCCAAATATTCATGCACTGCAAGGATTCACTTTCATTTTGGGTCTCATCTTCTGGTTGCTGGCTTTTGGTGCGAACTGATACTACCATGGTGGCAGTAATCCAGTAGAGACTGCATGTATGGTTTGCAGGTTTGCTTCCCAAGCCACCAGAAACTTGGCAGGACCCAAATTTTTGTGGCATTTTCTTTCCTCCCTGAAACATTTGGCTTTCTAAGTTTGATAATTGAATAGACTGGGCTAGTCACTTTGGACCCCATATACCACAAACAGAGCTAAAGACAGAGCCAATTACTTCCCTCCACTTGTCAAAATATGTCAAATTTGCTTGATCACCACAACTTCAAAGAAAATTCTGAGGCAACTTAGAGAGGTTAATCAAATACTGCATGATTGGAATGGCTGTGGTTGTATGAGGTGGAAAGCTGCAGAGTTGGGCTCAAACTGTTCACAGAAATCCACAAGCTTGTGGTTGCCAGGCAACCACAATGGGCTGTGATTGGCTGAGCACCATTGTGAGCTGGACTTTAGGCTCTAGGATACAAGTGTGCAGTAGGAGACCTGAGTCACAATGCTGGGCGTTGCCATGGAGACCTCAGTGGCACAGAGGACCTTGTAGGGCAAGATTTAAATAGGGTGAATATTCTTGGCCTGGTATGCCACAATATTCTCTCTGAAGGCTTCACTGCTCAGAATTTGTGGATGGAAATGCTAGCCAATCTACACATGGATGTACTTTCAATGGGATATGAAATATGCCAGGGCCCGGCAGATGATCTCTGCCATGTCCTATCCTTGAGCATACGCTTTTCCCTTGTCATGTCTTTCATTTGGCTGAATCCTGTTCCCTAAGCTATTCAGGCAAGACTTGCTGGCTTCATTCACCTGCAGTATAAGAGCTTTCTGTGAAATTTCTCAGCAGAAATCCTCTGCAAGTACATAGCTTTGGATAGGAGAGACAGTGGTGGAAGTTGAATTTCAAGGGCAGATATTTGAAAACAATGAAACAAGCCCCGAATAAGATCTTTACATGTTTCCCAGATGAATATGTTTGGAAATACGGGGGAAGATGGAGATCAAAGCTGAGAAGAGTGCACACCCATTTCAAGGTACAAAAACCAGGGAAAAACATGGGCAAGCAAGAGAGCTGGTTAATCTGATGTAAAAATCTTTGATGATGAAAGGAAAATTATATTCTAATGATGATTTCATCAGGCTGTAGAAGTGAAGTTCTCATGTTGGTTGTCCTATGTGTGGCCTTCTGCATTGGGCAGTGGATGCAGGACAGGAGATCTTCAAATAAATCTGGTGGAACACAAAATACTGAAAAAAAAATTCAGCCTAAATCCTGTGTATTCCTTCCCTTTGAGAACATATATGGATAATGTACGAAGTTTCAAAAGAGAAAATGTCTATTGGGTCATGGTTTCAACAATGAAATGGTCACTTCACACAACATTTTGAATTTTGCTTTCACAGTTGCTCATGTACCGGGCCTGAGTAAAGCAGAATGCAGAGTAAGCCTCATCAATAGTTGTGCATTCCATAAGTGGTTTTAAAACCAGTGAAACCCTTTGGACTTAGTGTTTGTATTTAATTGGTTGATTGGTGTTTCATATTGTTTGCTTTACTATTTTTAACATTGTGAGTCAGGGAAGCCCTCACTCATAGTGATTTCGACCTCTCCAAAAGCTCTGAAGTTATTCATGTAACAGCTATTACATGCTATAAGTTTCTCCTATTAAAACTTGAAAGACTAACAGACTCTGCTACTTTTCATCTAAATTCAGTGTTGGCCTAACTTCAGGGTTGGACTTTTTACAAGTCCTTTGAAATGTGTCCTCCTCTAGTCACTGGTCGTGCTGGAATTTACTTTCTTGTGAAGACAGGATTTGAGCAAATTGACACAAGTACAGTTTGCCACTACTCTGGACAGCTGGTTAAATATCGAGTTCCCTAAATGCTGTGTGTTTTACTTTGATCTCTGCTCACACTTTGCTCATCCAGTTAGAAACACAGGGCTCCAGGCCATAGCGTTCCAGGCCTAAACAAGAAAATTTCCATTCCGTTTTGGGAGTTCATGCATCTCTCATAATTCCTTTTTCCACAAATGTGTGCTTCAGGAGAGGCCCTGTCCAAATGTGGTGAGGCCCATTTTCATTCACTCACTTTTAGACTTTCTAAGATTTTCAGTTACTAGAGGTTTGCCCAGACTTGCCATTGTCAAGGGACAGTGCACTTCACTTGAAGTTGTGCAGTATTACTTCATGTGTCTCCGTGGAAATTCCACCAATGGGAAACTCTTGCTGTAGTCATCTCCAAGTGTTTCTGTGTAAGAAAATATAACTAACAAAGAATGTGGTTTCAAGCAGAATGAGGAAAGGAGGGATTATCTTTATTTCAGTGCAGGTTGACCTTTCAAAGAAACAGTAATTCCTATAAAATAGGAGGTAAAATCTTTTGTAAAGAGACATGGACATGACACGCTCAACTTTATGTCACTTTTTTGAAAACGCCAAGGGCATTTGAGAAATTCTTGGCTGCTGAATTGTCCCTTTTTGCAAATTTCTCTTAGGTAAGACACTCCAGCTTCTTTAAACCATGGTACAGCTCCTTCCATGTAAAAAACCAAAGCAAAAAACAAAATAAATCAAAACAAAACCCATCAAATTACATTTGAGAGCACACAATTACTCAGCAGGCCCACTATTCAAGAAGCTAGAGGTACAGAATCCTCAGCCTTGGGTCCATGGCCTGAAATTTTGTCTCTATCATGGCCCCTCAATTCCCTGGCATGTCCACATTAACTCATGAATCTTTACTCATTTCCTCTTCAAATGCACAGGATCCAATATATTTGAACCCTGTTCACCTGGGCTGTAATCATCCAAGGACACACCAGAGGAAGGGCAGCCACTCCCTTGCCTGGGGCCTTGGAGCTTATCACAATAGAAATGGACACCTGAACAAGGGGAGCCAAAACAAAGAGAGGCATATTCCTAAAGCCTGAAGCACAGAAACTACCTATAGACCAGTAGTGGGATTTCACAAATTATGTAAGAATCTCTGTGCACATGCTTGGCATGGTCGCTCATGCCTATAATCCCAGCAATCTGGGGGCTGTGGTGGATGGATCCTTGGGAGTTCCAGTCCATCTTGGGCTACGAATTTATCTCAAGGCCTCTTTCAACAACTACATAAGATGCTGTTTCCAAAAAGAGGACAACATTAATCTAGACACACTTGGTCTAGGTCCCTGGGTTCACTACATGAGTTGTGGAGTCTAAATATTCCATGCCATGAGAAAATACCTGGGATTTTTTGTGAAAGGGGCATTTGCATCCCTTTTCTAAGGGTTTCCCTTTCTAAATGTTACAGTTGAATTCTGGGAAAACCTGCTGGTGATAAGGTATTGTGCTAATACCTCATGTTTATTGTTCCGGGTTATGCTGGAATGGCTGCAGACCTCCTTGAAATAGCGATTGCAGACAAGTGAACCCCGAGGAAGCTGGATAGTTGAAGCAGGCACTCCAAATATTCATGCACTGCAAGGATTCACTTTCATTTTGGGTCTCATCTTCTGGTTCCTGGCTTTTAGTGCTAACTGATACTACCATGGTGGCAGTAATCCAGCAGAGACTGCATGTATGGTTTGCAGGTTTGCTTCGCAAGCCACCAGAAACTTGGCAGAACCCAAATTTTTGTGGCATTTTCTTTCCTCCCTGAAACATTTGGCTTTCTAAGTTTGATAATTGAATAGACTGGGCTAGTCACTTTGGACCCCATATACCACAAACAGAGCTAAAGACAGACCCAATTACTTCCCTCCACTTGTCAAAATATGTCAAATTTGCTTGATCACCACAACTTCAAAGAAAATTCTGAGGCAACTTAGAGAGGTTAATCAAATACTGCATGATTGGAATGGCTGTGGTTGTATGAGGTGCAAAGCTGCAGAGTTGGGCTGAAACTGTTCACAGAAATCCACAGGCTTGTGGTTGCCAGGCAACCACACTGGGCTGAGATTGGCTGAACATCACTGTGAGGGGGATTTTAGGCTCTAGGTTTGAAAATTTAAAAGACTGGGGTAGTCAAGTTTGGAACCCATAGACCTCAGACATACCAAAAGGTTTTCCAATGACTTCCCTCCACTTCTCAAAATATGTCAAATTTTCTTGATCACTACAACTGTAAAAAAAAATTCTGATGCAACATAGAGAGGCTAATCAAATACTGCATGATTGGAATGGCTGTGGTTGTATGAGGTGGAAAGCTGCAGAGTTGGGCTGAAACAGTTCACAGAAATCCACAAGCTTGTAGTTGTCAGAAAACCACAATGGGCTGTGATTGGCTGAGCACCATTGTGAGCTGGACTTTAGGCTCTAGGATACAAGTGTGCAGTAGGAGACCTGAGTCGCAATGCTGGGCATTGCCATGGAGACCTCAGTGGCACAGAGGACCTTGTAGGGCAATATTTAAATAGGATGAATATTCTTGGCCTGGTATGCCACAATATTCTCTCTGAAGGCTTCACTGCTCAGAATTTGTGGATGGAAATGCTAGCCAATCTACACATGGATGTACTTTCAATGGGATATGAAATATGCCAGGGCCTGGATGATGATCTCTGCCATGTCCTATCCTTGAGCATATGGTTTTCCCTTGTCATGTCTGTCATTTGGCTTAGTCCTGTTCCCTAAGCTATTCAGTCAAGACTTGCTGGCATCATTCACCTGCAGTATAAGAGCTTTCTGTGAAATTTCTCAGCAGAAATCCTCTGCAAGTACATAGCTTTGGATAGGAGAGACAGTGGTGGAAGTTGAATTTCAAGGGCAGATATTTGAAAACAATGAAACAAGCCCCGAATAAGATCTTTACATGTTTCCCAGATGAATATGTTTGGAAATACGGGGGAAGATGGAGATCAAGGCTGAGAAGAGTGCACACCCATTTCAAGGTACACAAACCAGGGAAAAACATGGGAAAGCAAGAGAGCTGGTTAATCTGATGTAAAAATCTTTGATGATGAAAGGAAAATTATATTCTCATGATGATTTAATCAGGCTGTAGAAGTGAAGTTCTCATGTGGGTTGTCCTATGTGTGGCCTTCTGCATTGGGCAGTGGATGCAGGACAGGAGATCTTCAAATAAATCTGGTGGAACACAAAATACAGAAAAAAAAAATTCAGCCTAAATCCTGTGTATTCCTTCCCTTTGAGAACATATATGGATAATGTACGAAGTTTCAAAAGAGAAAATGTCTATTGGGTCATGGTTTCAACAATGAAATGGTCACATCACATAACATTTTGAATTTTGCTTTCACAGTTGCTCATGTACCGGGCCTGAGTAAAGCAGAATGCAGAGTAAGCCTCATCAATATTTGTGCATTCCATAAGTGGTTTTAAAACCAGTGAAACCCTTTGGACTTAGTGTTTGTATTTAATTGGTTGATTGGTTTTTCAAATTGTTTGTTTTACTATTTTTAACTTTGTGAGTCAGGGAAGCCCTCACTCATAGTGATTTCGACCTCTCCAAAAGCTCTGAAGTTATTCATGTAACAGCTATTACATGCTATAAGTTTCTCCTATTAAAACTTGAAAGACTAACAGACTCTGCTACTTTTCATCTAAATTCAGTGTTGGCCTAACTTCAGGGTTGGACTTTTTACAAGTCCTTTGAAATGTGTCCTCCTCTAGTCACTGGTCGTGCTGGAATTTACTTTCTTGTGAAGACAGGATTTGAGCAAATTGACACAAGTACAGTTTGCCACTACTCTGGACACCTGGTTAAATATCGAGTTCCCTAAATGCTGTGTGTTTTACTTTGATCTCTGCTCACACTTTGCTCATCCAGTTAGAAACACAGGGCTCCAGGCCATAGCGTTCCAGGCCTAAACAAGAAAATTTCCATTCCGTTTTGGGAGTTCATGCGTCTCTCATAATTACTTTTTCCACAAATGTGTGCTTCAGGAGAGGCCCTGTCCAAATGTGGAGAGGCCCATTTTCATTCACTCACTTTTAGACTTTCTAAGATTTTCAGTTACTAGAGGTTTGCCCAGACTTGCCATTGTCAAGGGACAGTGCACTTCACTTGAAGTTGTGTAGTATTACTTCATGAGTCTCCGTGGAAATTCCACCAATGGGAAACTCTTGCTGTAGTCATCTCCAAGTGTTTCTGTGTAAGAAAATATAACTAACAAAGAATGTGGTTTCAAGCAGAATGAGGAAAGGAGGGATTATCTTTATTTCAGTGCAGGTTGACCTTTCAAAGAAACAGTAATTCCTATCAAATAGGAGGTAAAATCATTTGTAAAGAGACATGGACATGACACGCTCAACTTTATGTCACTTTTTTTAAAACACCAAGGGCATTTGAGAAATTCTTGGCTGCTGAATTGTCCCTTTTTGCAAATTTCTCTTAGGTAAGACACTCCAGCTTCTTTAAACCATGGTACAGTTCCTTCCATGTAAAAAACCAAAGCAAAAAACAAAATAAATTAAAACAAAACCCATCAAATTACATTTGAGAGCACACAATTGCTCAGCAGGCCCACTATTCAAGAAGCTAGAGGTACAGAATCCTCAGCCTTCAGTCCATGGCCTGAAGTATTGTCTCTATCATGGCCCCTCAATTCCCTGGCATGTCCACATTAACTCATGAATCTCTCCTAATTTCCTCTTCAAATGCACAGGATCCAATATATTTGAACCCTGTTCACCTGGGCTGTAATCATGCAAGGCACACCAGAGGAAGGGCAGCCACTCCCTTGCCTGGGGCCTTGGAGCTTATCACAGTAGAAATGGACACCTGAACAAGGGGAGCCAAAACAAAGAGAGGCATATTCCTAAAGCCTGAAGCACAGAAGCTACCTATAGACCAGTAGTGGGATTTCACAAATTATGTAAGAATCTCTGTGCACATGCTTGGCATGGTCGCTCATGCCTATAATCCCAGCAATCTGGGGGCTGAGGTGGATGGATCCTTGGGAGTTCCAGTCCATCTTGGGCTACGCATTTGTCTCAAGGCCTCTTTCAACAACTACATAAGATGCTGTTTCCAAAAAGAGGACAACATTAAACTAGACACACTTGGTCTAGGTCCCTGGGTTCACTACATGAGTTGTGGAGTCTAAATATTTCATGCCATGAGAAAATACCTGGGATTTTTAGTGAAAGGGGCATTTGCATCCCTTTTCTAAGGGTTTCCCTTTCACCATGTTACAGTTGAATTCTGGGAAAACCTGCTGGCGATAAGGTATAGTGCTAATACCTCATGTTTAGTGTTCAGGGTTATGCTGGAATGGCTTCAGACCTCCTTGAAATAGCGATTGCAGAGAAGTGAACCCCGAGGAAGCTGGATAGTTGAAGCAGGCACTCCAAATATTCATGCACTGCAAGGATTCACTTTCATTTTGGGTCTCATCTTCTGGTTACTGGCTTTTGGTGCGAACTGATACTACCATGGTGGCAGTAATCCAGTAGAGACTGCATGTATGGTTTGCAGGTTTGCTTCCCAAGCCACCAGAAACTTGGCAGAACCCAAATCTTTGTGGCATTTTCTTTCCTCCCTGAAACATTTGGCTTTCTAAGTTTGATAATTGAATAGACTGGGCTAGTCACTTTGGACCCCATATACCACAAACACAGCTAAAGATAGAGACAATTACTTCCCTCCACTTGTCAAAATATGTCAAATTTGCTTGATCACCACAACTTCAAAGAAAATTCTGAGGCAACTTAGAGAGATTAATCAAATACTGCATGATTGGAATGGCTGTGGTTGTATGAGGTGGAAAGCTGCAGAGTTGGGCTCAAACTGTTCACAGAAATCCACAAGCTTGTGGTTGCCAGGCAACCACAATGGGCTGAGAGTGGCTGAGCACCATTGTGAGCTGGACTTTAGGCTCTAGGATAAAAGTGTGCAGTAGGAGACCTGAGTCACAATGCTGGGCATTGCCATGGAGACCTCAGTGGCACAGAGGACCTTGTAGGGCAGGATTTAAATAGGATGAATATTCTTGGCCTGGTATGCCACAATATTCTCTCTGAAGGCTTCACTGCTCAGAATTTGTGGATGGAAATGCTAGCCAATCTACACATGGATGTACTTTCAATGGGATATGAAATATGCCAGGGCCCGGCAGATGATCTCTGCCATGTCTTATCCTTGAGCATACGCTTTTCCATTGTCATGTCTTTTATTTGGCTGAGTCCTATTCCCTAAGCTATTGAGTCAAGACTTGCTGGCTTCATTCACCTGCAGTATAAGAGCTTTCTGTGAAATTTCTCAGCAGAAATCCTCTGCAAGTACATAGCTTTGGATATGAGAGACAGTGGTGGAAGTTGAATTTCAAGGGCAGATATTTGAAAACAATGAAACAAGCCCCGAATAAGATCTTTACATGTTTCACAGATGAATATGTTTGGAAATACGGGGGAAGATGGAGATCAAGGCTGAGAAGAGTGCACACCCATTTCAAGGTACAAAAACCAGGGGAAAACATGGGAAAGCAAGAGAGCTGGTTAATCTGATGTAAAAATCTTTGATGATGAAAGGAAAATTATATTCTCATGATGATTTAATCAGGCTGTAGAAGTGAAGTTCTCATGTTGGTTGTCCTATGTGTGGCCTTCTGCATTGGGCAGTGGATGCAGGACAGGAGATCTTCAAATAAATCTGGTGGAACACAAAATACTGAAAAAAAAATTCAGCCTAAATCCTGTGTATTCCTTCCCTTTGAGAACATATATGGATAATGTATGAAGTTTCAAAAGAGAAAATGTGTATTGGGTCATGGTTTCAACAATGAAATGGTCACTTCACATAACATTTTGAATTTTGCTTTCACAGTTGCTCATGTACCGGACCTGAGTAAAGCAGAATGCAGAGTAAGCCTCATCAATTGTTGTGCATTCCATAAGTGGTTTTAAAACCAGTGAAACCCTTTGGACTTAGTGTTTGTATTTAATTGGTTGATTGGTTTTTCAAATTGTGTGTTTTACTATTTTTAACTTTGTGAGTCAGGGAAGCCCTCACTCATAGTGATTTCGACCTCTCCAAAAGCTCTGAGGTTATTCATGTAACAGCTATTACATGCTATAAGTTTCTCCTATTAAAACTTGAAAGACTAACAGACTCTGCTACTTTTCATCTAAATTCAGTGTTGGCCTAACTTCAGGGTTGGACTTTTTACAAGTCCTTTGAAATGTGTCCTCCTCTAGTCACTGGTCGTGCTGGAATTTACTTTCTTGTGAAGACAGGATTTGAGCAAATTGACACAAGTACAGTTTGCCACTACTCTGGACACCTGGTTAAATATCGAGTTCCCTAAATGCTGTGTGTTTTACTTTGATCTCTGCTCACACTTTGCTTATCCAGTTAGAAACACAGGGCTCCAGGCCATAGCGTTCCAGGCCTAAACAAGAAAATTTCCATTCCGTTTTGGGAGTTCATGCGTCTCTCATAATTACTTTTTCCACAAATGTGTGCTTCAGGAGAGGCCCTGTCCAAATGTGGAGAGGCCCATTTTCATTCACTCACTTTTAGACTTTCTAAGATTTTCAGTTACTAGAGGTTTGCCCAGACTTGCCATTGTCAAGGGACAGTGCACTTCACTTGAAGTTGTGCAGTATTACTTCATGTGTCTCCGTGGAAATTCCACCAATGGGAAACTCTTGCTGTAGTCATCTCCAAGTGTTTCTGTGTAAGAAAATATAACTAACAAAGAATGTGGTTTCAAGCAGAATGAGGAAAGGAGGGATTATCTTTATTTCAGTGCAGGTTGACCTTTCAAAGAAACAGTAATTCCTATCAAATAGGAGGTAAAATCTTTTGTAAAGAGACATGGACATGACACGCTCAACTTTATGTCACTTTTTTTAAAACGCCAAGGGCATTTGAGAAATTCTTGGCTGCTGAATTGTCCCTTTTTGCAAATTTCTCTTAGGTAAGACACTCCAGCTTCTTTAAACCATGGTACAGTTCCTTCCATGTAAAAAACCAAAGCAAAAAACAAAATAAATTAAAACAAAACCCATCAAATTACATTTGAGAGCACACAATTGCTCAGCAGGGCCACTATTCAAGAAGCTAGAGGTACAGAATCCTCAGCCTTCAGTCCATGGCCTGAAGTTTTGTCTCTATCATGGCCCCTCAATTCCCTGGCATGTCCACATTAACTCATGAATCTCTCCTCATTTCCTCTTCAAATGCACAGGATCCAATATATTTGAACCCTGTTCACCTGGGCTGTAATCATGCAAGGCACACCAGAGGAAGGGCAGCCACTCCCTTGCCTGGGGCCTTGGAGCTTATCACAGTAGAAATGGACACCTGAACAAGGGGAGCCAAAACAAAGAGAGGCATATTCCTAAAGCCTGAAGCACAGAAGCTACCTATAGACCAGTAGTGGGATTTCACAAATTATGTAAGAATCTCTGTGCACATGCTTGGCATGGTCGCTCATGCCTATAATCCCAGCAATCTGGGGGCTGAGGTGGATGGATCCTTGGGAGTTCCAGTCCATCTTGGGCTACGAATTTATCTCAAGGCCTCTTTCAACAACTACATAAGATGCTGTTTCCAAAAAGAGGACAACATTAAACTAGACACACTTGGTCTAGGTCCCTGGGTTCACTACATGAGTTGTGGAGTCTAAATATTTCATGCCATGAGAAAATACCTGGGATTTTTAGTGAAAGGGGCATTTGCATCCCTTTTCTAAGGGTTTCCCTTTCACCATGTTACAGTTGAATTCTGGGAAAACCTGCTGGCGATAAGGTATAGTGCTAATACCTCATGTTTAGTGTTCAGGGTTATGCTGGAATGGCTTCAGACCTCCTTGAAATAGCGATTGCAGACAAGTGAACCCCGAGGAAGCTGGATAGTTGAAGCAGGCACTCCAAATATTCATGGACTGCAAGGATTCACTTTCATTTTGGGTCTCATCTTCTGGTTGTTGGCTTTTGGTGCGAACTGATACTACCATGGTGGCAGTAATCCAGTAGAGACTGCATGTATGGTTTGCAGGTTTGCTTCCCAAGCCACCAGAAACTTGGCAGAACCCAAATCTTTGTGGCATTTTCTTTCCTCCCTGAAACATTTGGCTTTCTAAGTTTGATAATTGAATATACTGGGCTAGTCACTTTGGACCCCATATACCACAAACACAGCTAAAGATAGAGACAATTACTTCCCTCCACTTGTCAAAATATGTCAAATTTGCTTGATCACCACAACTTCAAAGAAAATTCTGTGGCAACTTAGAGAGGTTAATCAAATACTGCATGATTGGAATGGCTGTGGTTGTATGAGGTGGAAAGCTGCAGAGTTGGGCTCAAACTGTTCACAGAAATCCACAAGCTTGTGGTTGCCAGGCAACCACAATGGGCTGTGATTGGCTGAGCACCATTGTGAGCTGGACTTTAGGCTCTAGGATACAAGTGTGCAGTAGGAGACCTGAGTCACAATGCTGGGCGTTGCCATGGACTCCTCAGTGGCACAGAGGACCTTGTAGGGTAAGATTTAAATAGGATGAATATTCTTGGCCTGGTATGCCACAATATTCTCTCTGAAGGCTTCACTGCTCAGAATTTGTGGATGGAAATGCTAGCCAATCTACACATGGATGTACTTTCAATGGGATATGAAATATGCCAGGGCCCGACAGATGATCTCTGCCATGTCCTATCCTTGAGCATACGCTTTTCCCTTGTCATGTCTTTCATTTGGCTGAGTCCTGTTCCCTAAGCTATTCAGTCAAGACTTGCTGGCTTCATTCACCTGCAGTATAAGAGCTTTCTGTGAAATTTCTCAGCAGAAATCCTCTGCAAGTACATAGCTTTGGATATGAGAGACAGTGGTGGAAGTTGAATTTCAAGGGCAGATATTTGAAAACAATGAAACAAGCCCCGAATAAGATCTTTACATGTTTCCCAGATGAATATGTTTGGAAATATGGGGGAAGATGGAGATCAAGGCTGACAAGAGTGCACACCCATTTCAAGGTACAAAAACCAGGGAAAAACATGGGAAAGCAAGAGAGCTGGTTAATCTGATGTAAAAATCTTTGATGATGAAAGGAAAATTATATTCTCATGATGATTTAATCAGGCTGTAGAAGTGAAGTTCTCATGTGGGTTGTCCTATGTGTGGCCTTCTGCATTGGGCAGTGGATGCAGGACAGGAGATCTTCAAATAAATCTGGTGGAACACAAAATACTGAAAAAAAAATTCAGCCTATGTCCTGTGTATTCCTTCCCTTTGAGAACATATATGGATAATGTACGAAGTTTCAAAAGAGAAAATGTCTATTGGGTCATGGTTTCAACAATGAAATGGTCACTTCACATAACATTTTGAATTTTGCTTTCACAGTTGCTCATGTACCGGGCCTGAGTAAAGCAGAATGCAGAGTAAGCCTCATCAATTGTTGTGCATTCCATAAGTGGTTTTAAAACCAGTGAAACCCTTTGGACTTAGTGTTTGTATTTAATTGGTTGATTGGTTTTTCAAATTGTGTGTTTTACTATTTTTAACTTTGTGAGTCAGGGAAGCCCTCACTCATAGTGATTTCGACCTCTCCAAAAGCTCTGAAGTTATTCATGTAACAGCTATTACATGCTATAAGTTTCTCCTATTAAAACTTGAAAGACTAACAGACTCTGCTACTTTTCATCTAAATTCAGTGTTGGCCTAACTTCAGGGTTGGACTTTTTACAAGTCCTTTGAAATGTGTCCTCCTCTAGTCACTGGTCGTGCTGGAATTTACTTTCTTGTGAAGACAGGATTTGAGCAAATTGACACAAGTACAGTTTGCCACTACTCTGGACACCTGGTTAAATATCGAGTTCCCTAAATGCTGTGTGTTTTACTTTGATCTCTGCTCACACTTTGCTCATCCAGTTAGAAACACAGGGCTCCAGGCCATAGCGTTCCAGGCCTAAACAAGAAAATTTCCATTCCGTTTTGGGAGTTCATGCGTCTCTCATAATTACTTTTTCCACAAATGTGTGCTTCAGGAGAGGCCCTGTCCAAATGTGGAGAGGCCCATTTTCATTCACTCACTTTTAGACTTTCTAAGATTTTCAGTTACTAGAGGTTTGCCCAGACTTGCCATTGTCAAGGGACAGTGCACTTCACTTGAAGTTGTGCAGTATTACTTCATGTGTCTCCGTGGAAATTCCACCAATGGGAAACTCTTGCTGTAGTCATCTCCAAGTGTTTCTGTGTAAGAAAATATAACTAACAAAGAATGTGGTTTCAAGCAGAATGAGGAAAGGAGGGATTATCTTTATTTCAGTGCAGGTTGACCTTTCAAAGAAACAGTAATTCCTATCAAATAGGAGGTAAAATCTTTTGTAAAGAGACATGGACATGACACGCTCAACTTTATGTCACTTTTTTTAAAACGCCAAGGGCATTTGAGAAATTCTTGGCTGCTGAATTGTCCCTTTTTGCAAATTTCTCTTAGGTAAGACACTCCAGCTTCTTTAAACCATGGTACAGTTCCTTCCATGTAAAAAACCAAAGCAAAAAACAAAATAATTTAAAACAAAACCCATCAAATTACATTTGAGAGCACACAATTGCTCAGCAGGCCCACTATTCAAGAAGCTAGAGGTAGAGAATCCTCAGCCTTGGGTCCATGGCCTGAAGTTTTGTCTCTATCATGGCCCCTCAATTCCCTGGCATGTCCACATTAACTCATGAATCTTTACTCATTTCCTCTTCAAATGCACAGGATCCAATATATTTGAACCCTGTTCACCTGGGCTGTAATCATCCAAGGACACACCAGAGGAAGGGCAGCCACTCCCTTGCCTGGGGCCTTGGAGCTTATCACAATAGAAATGGACACCTGAACAAGGGGAGCCAAAACAAAGAGAGGCATATTCCTAAAGCCTGAAGCACAGAAACTACCTATAGACCAGTAGTGGGATTTCACAAATTATGTAAGAATCTCTGTGCACATGCTTGGCATGGTCGCTCATGCCTATAATCCCAGCAATCTGGGGGCTGAGGTGGATGGATCCTTGGGAGTTCCAGTCCATCTTGGGCTACGAATTTATCTCAAGGCCTCTTTCAACAACTACATAAGATGCTGTTTCCAAAAAGAGGACAACATTAAACTAGACACACTTGGTCTAGGTCCCTGGGTTCACTACATGAGTTGTGGAGTCTAAATATTCCATGCCATGAGAAAATACCTGGGATTTTTAGTGAAAGGGGCATTTGCATCCCTTTTCTAAGGGTTTCCCTTTCACCATGTTACATTTGAATTCTGGGAAAACCTGCTGGTGATAAGGTATTGTGCTAATACCTCATGTTTAGTGTTCAGGGTTATGCTGGAATGGCTGCAGACCTCCTTGAAATAGCGATTGCAGACAAGTGAACCCCAAGGAAGCTGGATAGTTGAAGCAGGCACTCCAAATATTCATGCACTGCAAGGATTCACTTTCATTTTGGGTCTCATCTTCTGGTTGCTGGCTTTTAGTGCTAACTGATACTACCATGGTGGCAGTAATCCAGCAGAGACTGCATGTATGGTTTGCAGGTTTGCTTCCCAAGCCACCAGAAACTTGGTAGAACCCAAATCATTGTGGCATTTTCTTTCCTCCCTTGAAACATTTGGCTTTCTAAGTTTGATAATTGAATAGACTGGGCTAGTCACGTTTGGACCCCATATACCACAAACAGAGCTAAAGACAGACCCAATTACTTCCCTCCACTTGTCAAAATATGTCAAATTTGCTTGATCACCACAACTTCAAAGAAAATTCTGAGGCAACTTAGAGAGGTTAATCAAATACTGCATGATTGGAATGGCTGTGGTTGTATGAGGTGGAAAGCTGCAGAGTTGGGCTGAAACTGTTCACAGAAATCCACAGGCTTGTGGTTGCCAGGCAACCACACTGGGCTGAGATTGGCTGAACATCACAGTGAGGGGGATTTTAGGCTCTAGGCTTGAAAATTTAAAAGACTGGAGTAGTCAAGTTTGGAACCCATAGACCTCAGACATACCAAAAGGTTTTCCAATGACTTCCCTCCACTTCTCAAAATATGTCAAATTTTCTTGATCACTACAACTGTAAAAAAAAATTCTGATGCAACATAGAGAGGCTAATCAAATACTGCATGATTGGAATGGCTGTGGTTGTATGAGGTGGAAAGCTGCAGAGTTGGGCTGAAACAGTTCACAGAAATCCACAAGCTTGTGGTTGCCAGAAAACCACAATGGGCTGTGATTGGCTGAGCACCATTGTGAGCTGGACTTTAGGCTCTAGGATACAAGTGTGCAGTAGGAGACCTGAGTCACAATGCTGGGCATTGCCATGGAGACCTCAGTGGCACAGAGGACCTTGTAGGGCAATATTTAAATAGGATGAATATTCTTGGCCTGGTATGCCACAATATTCTCTCTGAAGGTTTCACTGCTCAGAATTTGTGGATGGAAATGCTAGCCAATCTACACATGGATGTACTTTCAATGGGATATGAAATATGCCAGGGCCTGGACGATGATCTCTGCCATGTCCTATCCTTGAGCATATGCTTTTCCCTTGTCATGTCTGTCATTTGGCTGAGTCCTGTTCCCTAAGCTATTCAGTCAAGACTTGCTGGCATCATTCACCTGCAGTATAAGAGCTTTCTGTGAAATTTCTCAGCAGAAATCCTCTGCAAGTAAATAGCTTTGGATAGGAGAGACAGTGGTGGAAGTTGAATTTCAAGGGCAGATATTTGAAAACAATGAAACAAGCCCCGAATAAGATCTTTACATGTTTCCCAGATGAATATGTTTGGAAATACGGGGGAAGATGGAGATCAAGGCTGAGAAGAGTGCACACCCATTTCAAGGTACAAAAACCAGGGAAAAACATGGGAAAGCAAGAGAGCTGGTTAATCTGATGTAAAAATCTTTGATGATGAAAGGAAAATTATATTCTCATGATGATTTAATCAGGCTGTAGAAGTGAAGTTCTCATGTTGGTTGTCCTATGTGTGGCCTTCTGTATTGGGCAGTGGATGCAGGACAGGAGATCTTCAAATAAATCTGGTGGAACACAAAATACTGAAAAAAAATTCAGCCTAAATCCTGTGTATTCTTTCCCTTTGAGAACATATATGGATAATGTACGAAGTTTCAAAAGAGAAAATGTCTATTGGGTCATGGTTTCAACAATGAAATGGTCACTTCACATAACATTTTGAATTTTGCTTTCACAGTTGCTCATGTACCGGGCCTGAGTAAAGCAGAATGCAGAGTAAGCCTCATCAATTGTTGTGCATTCCATAAGTGGTTTTAAAACCAGTGAAACCCTTTGGACTTAGTGTTTGTATTTAATTGGTTGATTGGTTTTTCAAATTGTGTGTTTTACTATTTTTAACTTTGTGAGTCAGGGAAGCCCTCACTCATAGTGATTTCGACCTCTCCAAAAGCTCTGAAGTTATTCATGTAACAGCTATTACATGCTATAAGTTTCTCCTATTAAAACTTGAAAGACTAACAGACTCTGCTACTTTTCATCTAAATTCAGTGTTGGCCTAACTTCAGGGTTGGACTTTTTACAAGTCCTTTGAAATGTGTCCTCCTCTAGTCACTGGTCGTGCTGGAATTTACTTTCTTGTGAAGACAGGATTTGAGCAAATTGACACAAGTACAGTTTGCCACTACTCTGGACAGCTGGTTAAATATCGAGTTCCCTAAATGCTGTGTGTTTTACTTTGATCTCTGCTCACACTTTGCTCATCCAGTTAGAAACACAGGGCTCCAGGCCATAGCGTTCCAGGCCTAAACAAGAAAATTTCCATTCCGTTTTGGGAGTTCATGCGTCTCTCATAATTACTTTTTCCACAAATGTGTGCTTCAGGAGAGGCCCTGTCCAAATGTGGAGAGGCCCATTTTCATTCACTCACTTTTAGACTTTCTAAGATTTTCAGTTACTAGAGGTTTGCCCAGACTTGCCATTGTCAAGGGACAGTGCACTTCACTTGAAGTTGTGCAGTATTACTTCATGTGTCTCCGTGGAAATTCCACCAATGGGAAACTCTTGCTGTAGTCATCTCCAAGTGTTTCTGTGTAAGAAAATATAACTAACAAAGAATGTGGTTTCAAGCAGAATGAGGAAAGGAGGGATTATCTTTATTTCAGTGCAGGTTGACCTTTCAAAGAAACAGTAATTCCTATCAAATAGGAGGTAAAATCTTTTGTAAAGAGACATGGACATGACACACTCAACTTTATGTCACTTTTTTTAAAACGCCAAGGGCATTTGAGAAATTCTGGGCTGCTGAATTGTCCCTTTTTGCAAATTTCTCTTAGGTAAGACACTCCAGCTTCTTTAAACCATGGTACAGTTCCTTCCATGTAAAAAACCAAAGCAAAAAACAAAATAATTTAAAACAAAACCCATCAAATTACATTTGAGAGCACACAATTGCTCAGCAGGCCCACTATTCAAGAAGCTAGAGGTAGAGAATCCTCAGCCTTGGGTCCATGGCCTGAAGTTTTGTCTCTATCATGGCCCCTCAATTCCCTGGCATGTCCACATTAACTCATGAATCTTTACTCATTTCCTCTTCAAATGCACAGGATCCAATATATTTGAACCCTGTTCACCTGGGCTGTAATCATCCAAGGACACACCAGAGGAAGGGCAGCCACTCCCTTGCCTGGGGCCTTGGAGCTTATCACAATAGAAATGGACACCTGAACAAGGGGAGCCAAAACAAAGAGAGGCATATTCCTAAAGCCTGAAGCACAGAAACTACCTATAGACCAGTAGTGGGATTTCACAAATTATGTAAGAATCTCTGTGCACATGCTTGGCATGGTCGCTCATGCCTATAATCCCAGCAATCTGGGGGCTGAGGTGGATGGATCCTTGGGAGTTCCAGTCCATCTTGGGCTACGAATTTATCTCAAGGCCTCTTTCAACAACTACATAAGATGCTGTTTCCAAAAAGAGGACAACATTAAACTAGACACACTTGGTCTAGGTCCCTGGGTTCACTACATGAGTTGTGGAGTCTAAATATTCCATGCCATGAGAAAATACCTGGGATTTTTAGTGAAAGGGGCATTTGCATCCCTTTTCTAAGGGTTTCCCTTTCACCATGTTACATTTGAATTCTGGGAAAACCTGCTGGTGATAAGGTATTGTGCTAATACCTCATGTTTAGTGTTCAGGGTTATGCTGGAATGGCTGCAGACCTCCTTGAAATAGCGATTGCAGACAAGTGAACCCCAAGGAAGCTGGATAGTTGAAGCAGGCACTCCAAATATTCATGCACTGCAAGGATTCACTTTCATTTTGGGTCTCATCTTCTGGTTGCTGGCTTTTAGTGCTAACTGATACTACCATGGTGGCAGTAATCCAGCAGAGACTGCATGTATGGTTTGCAGGTTTGCTTCCCAAGCCACCAGAAACTTGGTAGAACCCAAATCATTGTGGCATTTTCTTTCCTCCCTTGAAACATTTGGCTTTCTAAGTTTGATAATTGAATAGACTGGGCTAGTCACGTTTGGACCCCATATACCACAAACAGAGCTAAAGACAGACCCAATTACTTCCCTCCACTTGTCAAAATATGTCAAATTTGCTTGATCACCACAACTTCAAAGAAAATTCTGAGGCAACTTAGAGAGGTTAATCAAATACTGCATGATTGGAATGGCTGTGGTTGTATGAGGTGGAAAGCTGCAGAGTTGGGCTGAAACTGTTCACAGAAATCCACAGGCTTGTGGTTGCCAGGCAACCACACTGGGCTGAGATTGGCTGAACATCACTGTGAGGGGGATTTTAGGCTCTAGGCTTGAAAATTTAAAAGACTGGGGTAGTCAAGTTTGGAACCCATAGACCTCAGACATACCAAAAGGTTTTCCAATGACTTCCCTCCACTTCTCAAAATATGTCAAATTTTCTTGATCACTACAACTGTAAAAAAAAATTCTGATGCAACATAGAGAGGCTAATCAAATACTGCATGATTGGAATGGCTGTGGTTGTATGAGGTGGAAAGCTGCAGAGTTGGGCTGAAACAGTTCACAGAAATCCACAAGCTTGTGGTTGCCAGAAAACCACAATGGGCTGTGATTGGCTGAGCACCATTGTGAGCTGGACTTTAGGCTCTAGGATACAAGTGTGCAGTAGGAGACCTGAGTCACAATGCTGGGCATTGCCATGGAGACCTCAGTGGCACAGAGGACCTTGTAGGGCAATATTTAAATAGGATGAATATTCTTGGCCTGGTATGCCACAATATTCTCTCTGAAGGCTTCACTGCTCAGAATTTGTGGATGGAAATGCTAGCCAATCTACACATGGATGTACTTTCAATGGGATATGAAATATGCCAGGGCCTGGACGATGATCTCTGCCATGTCCTATCCTTGAGCATATGCTTTTCCCTTGTCATGTCTGTCATTTGGCTGAGTCCTGTTCCCTAAGCTATTCAGTCAAGACTTGCTGGCATCATTCACCTGCAGTATAAGAGCTTTCTGTGAAATTTCTCAGCAGAAATCCTCTGCAAGTAAATAGCTTTGGATAGGAGAGACAGTGGTGGAAGTTGAATTTCAAGGGCAGATATTTGAAAACAATGAAACAAGCCCCGAATAAGATCTTTACATGTTTCCCAGATGAATATGTTTGGAAATACGGGGGAAGATGGAGATCAAGGCTGAGAAGAGTGCACACCCATTTCAAGGTACAAAAACCAGGGAAAAACATGGGAAAGCAAGAGAGCTGGTTAATCTGATGTAAAAATCTTTGATGATGAAAGGAAAATTATATTCTCATGATGATTTAATCAGGCTGTAGAAGTGAAGTTCTCATGTGGGTTGTCCTATGTGTGGCCTTCTGCATTGGGCAGTGGATGCAGGACAGGAGATCTTCAAATAAATCTGGTGGAACACAAAATACTGAAAAAAAAAATTCAGCCTAAATCCTGTGTATTCCTTCCCTTTGAGAACATATATGGATAATGTACGAAGTTTCAAAAGAGAAAATGTCTATTGGGTCATGGTTTCAACAATGAAATGGTCACATCACATAACATTTTGAATTTTGCTTTCACAGTTGCTCATGTACCGGGCCTGAGTAAAGCAGAATGCAGAGTAAGCCTCATCAATTGTTGTGCATTCCATAAGTGGTTTTAAAACCAGTGAAACCCTTTGGACTTAGTGTTTGTATTTAATTGGTTGATTGGTTTTTCAAATTGTTTGTTTTACTATTTTTAACTTTGTGAGTCAGGGAAGCCCTCACTCATAGTGATTTCGACCTCTCCAAAAGCTCTGAAGTTATTCATGTAACAGCTATTACATGCTATAAGTTTCTCCTATTAAAACTTGAAAGACTAACAGACTCTGCTACTTTTCATCTAAATTCAGTGTTGGCCTAACTTCAGGGTTGGACTTTTTACAAGTCCTTTGAAATGTGTCCTCCTCTAGTCACTGGTCGTGCTGGAATTTACTTTCTTGTGAAGACAGGATTTGAGCAAATTGACACAAGTACAGTTTGCCACTACTCTGGACACCTGGTTAAATATCGAGTTCCCTAAATGCTGTGTGTTTTACTTTGATCTCTGCTCACACTTTGCTCATCCAGTTAGAAACACAGGGCTCCAGGCCATAGCGTTCCAGGCCTAAACAAGAAAATTTCCATTCCGTTTTGGGAGTTCATGCGTCTCTCATAATTACTTTTTCCACAAATGTGTGCTTCAGGAGAGGCCCTGTCCAAATGTGGAGAGGCCCATTTTCATTCACTCACTTTTAGACTTTCTAAGATTTTCAGTTACTAGAGGTTTGCCCAGACTTGCCATTGTCAAGGGACAGTGCACTTCACTTGAAGTTGTGCAGTATTACTTCATGTGTCTCCGTGGAAATTCCACCAATGGGAAACTCTTGCTGTAGTCATCTCCAAGTGTTTCTGTGTAAGAAAATATAACTAACAAAGAATGTGGTTTCAAGCAGAATGAGGAAAGGAGGGATTATCTTTATTTCAGTGCAGGTTGACCTTTCAAAGAAACAGTAATTCCTATCAAATAGGAGGTAAAATCTTTTGTAAAGAGACATGGACATGACACGCTCAACTTTATGTCACTTTTTTTAAAACGCCAAGGGCATTTGAGAAATTCTTGGCTGCTGAATTGTCCCTTTTTGCAAATTTCTCTTAGGTAAGACACTCCAGCTTCTTTAAACCATGGTACAGTTCCTTCCATGTAAAAAACCAAAGCAAAAAACAAAATAATTTAAAACAAAACCCATCAAATTACATTTGAGAGCACACAATTGCTCAGCAGGCCCACTATTCAAGAAGCTAGAGGTAGAGAATCCTCAGCCTTGGGTCCATGGCCTGAAGTTTTGTCTCTATCATGGCCCCTCAATTCCCTGGCATGTCCACATTAACTCATGAATCTTTACTCATTTCCTCTTCAAATGCACAGGATCCAATATATTTGAACCCTGTTCACCTGGGCTGTAATCATCCAAGGACACACCAGAGGAAGGGCAGCCACTCCCTTGCCTGGGGCCTTGGAGCTTATCACAATAGAAATGGACACCTGAACAAGGGGAGCCAAAACAAAGAGAGGCATATTCCTAAAGCCTGAAGCACAGAAACTACCTATAGACCAGTAGTGGGATTTCACAAATTATGTAAGAATCTCTGTGCACATGCTTGGCATGGTCGCTCATGCCTATAATCCCAGCAATCTGGGGGCTGAGGTGGATGGATCCTTGGGAGTTCCAGTCCATCTTGGGCTACGAATTTATCTCAAGGCCTCTTTCAACAACTACATAAGATGCTGTTTCCAAAAAGAGGACAACATTAAACTAGACACACTTGGTCTAGGTCCCTGGGTTCACTACATGAGTTGTGGAGTCTAAATATTCCATGCCATGAGAAAATACCTGGGATTTTTAGTGAAAGGGGCATTTGCATCCCTTTTCTAAGGGTTTCCCTTTCACCATGTTACATTTGAATTCTGGGAAAACCTGCTGGTGATAAGGTATTGTGCTAATACCTCATGTTTAGTGTTCAGGGTTATGCTGGAATGGCTGCAGACCTCCTTGAAATAGCGATTGCAGACAAGTGAACCCCAAGGAAGCTGGATAGTTGAAGCAGGCACTCCAAATATTCATGCACTGCAAGGATTCACTTTCATTTTGGGTCTCATCTTCTGGTTGCTGGCTTTTAGTGCTAACTGATACTACCATGGTGGCAGTAATCCAGCAGAGACTGCATGTATGGTTTGCAGGTTTGCTTCCCAAGCCACCAGAAACTTGGTAGAACCCAAATCATTGTGGCATTTTCTTTCCTCCCTTGAAACATTTGGCTTTCTAAGTTTGATAATTGAATAGACTGGGCTAGTCACGTTTGGACCCCATATACCACAAACAGAGCTAAAGACAGACCCAATTACTTCCCTCCACTTGTCAAAATATGTCAAATTTGCTTGATCACCACAACTTCAAAGAAAATTCTGAGGCAACTTAGAGAGGTTAATCAAATACTGCATGATTGGAATGGCTGTGGTTGTATGAGGTGGAAAGCTGCAGAGTTGGGCTGAAACTGTTCACAGAAATCCACAGGCTTGTGGTTGCCAGGCAACCACACTGGGCTGAGATTGGCTGAACATCACAGTGAGGGGGATTTTAGGCTCTAGGCTTGAAAATTTAAAAGACTGGAGTAGTCAAGTTTGGAACCCATAGACCTCAGACATACCAAAAGGTTTTCCAATGACTTCCCTCCACTTCTCAAAATATGTCAAATTTTCTTGATCACTACAACTGTAAAAAAAAATTCTGATGCAACATAGAGAGGCTAATCAAATACTGCATGATTGGAATGGCTGTGGTTGTATGAGGTGGAAAGCTGCAGAGTTGGGCTGAAACAGTTCACAGAAATCCACAAGCTTGTGGTTGCCAGAAAACCACAATGGGCTGTGATTGGCTGAGCACCATTGTGAGCTGGACTTTAGGCTCTAGGATACAAGTGTGCAGTAGGAGACCTGAGTCACAATGCTCGGCATTGCCATGGAGACCTCAGTGGCACAGAGGACCTTGTAGGGCAATATTTAAATAGGATGAATATTCTTGGCCTGGTATGCCACAATATTCTCTCTGAAGGCTTCACTGCTCAGAATTTGTGGATGGAAATGCTAGCCAATCTACACATGGATGTACTTTCAATGGGATATGAAATATGCCAGGGCCTGGACGATGATCTCTGCCATGTCCTATCCTTGAGCATATGCTTTTCCCTTGTCATGTCTGTCATTTGGCTGAGTCCTGTTCCCTAAGCTATTCAGTCAAGACTTGCTGGCATCATTCACCTGCAGTATAAGAGCTTTCTGTGAAATTTCTCAGCAGAAATCCTCTGCAAGTAAATAGCTTTGGATAGGAGAGACAGTGGTGGAAGTTGAATTTCAAGGGCAGATATTTGAAAACAATGAAACAAGCCCCGAATAAGATCTTTACATGTTTCCCAGATGAATATGTTTGGAAATACGGGGGAAGATGGAGATCAAGGCTGAGAAGAGTGCACACCCATTTCAAGGTACAAAAACCAGGGAAAAACATGGGAAAGCAAGAGAGCTGGTTAATCTGATGTAAAAATCTTTGATGATGAAAGGAAAATTATATTCTCATGATGATTTAATTAGGCTGTAGAAGTGAAGTTCTCATGTTGGTTGTCCTATGTGTGGCCTTCTGTATTGGGCAGTGGATGCAGGACAGGAGATCTTCAAATAAATCTGGTGGAACACAAAATACTGAAAAAAAAAATTCAGCCTAAATCCTGTGTATTCCTTCCCTTTGAGAACATATATGGATAATGTACGAAGTTTCAAAAGAGAAAATGTCTATTGGGTCATGGTTTCAACAATGAAATGGTCACATCACATAACATTTTGAATTTTGCTTTCACAGTTGCTCATGTACCGGGCCTGAGTAAAGCAGAATGCAGAGTAAGCCTCATCAATTGTTGTGCATTCCATAAGTGGTTTTAAAACCAGTGAAACCCTTTGGACTTAGTGTTTGTATTTAATTGGTTGATTGGTTTTTCAAATTGTGTGTTTTACTATTTTTAACTTTGTGAGTCAGGGAAGCCCTCACTCATAGTGATTTCGACCTCTCCAAAAGCTCTGAAGTTATTCATGTAACAGCTATTACATGCTATAAGTTTCTCCTATTAAAACTTGAAAGACTAACAGACTCTGCTACTTTTCATCTAAATTCAGTGTTGGCCTAACTTCAGGGTTGGACTTTTTACAAGTCCTTTGAAATGTGTCCTCCTCTAGTCACTGGTCGTGCTGGAATTTACTTTCTTGTGAAGACAGGATTTGAGCAAATTGACACAAGTACAGTTTGCCACTACTCTGGACACCTGGTTAAATATCGAGTTCCCTAAATGCTGTGTGTTTTACTTTGATCTCTGCTCACACTTTGCTCATCCAGTTAGAAACACAGGGCTCCAGGCCATAGCGTTCCAGGCCTAAACAAGAAAATTTCCATTCCGTTTTGGGAGTTCATGCGTCTCTCATAATTACTTTTTCCACAAATGTGTGCTTCAGGAGAGGCCCTGTCCAAATGTGGAGAGGCCCATTTTCATTCACTCACTTTTAGACTTTCTAAGATTTTCAGTTACTAGAGGTTTGCCCAGACTTGCCATTGTCAAGGGACAGTGCACTTCACTTGAAGTTGTGCAGTATTACTTCATGTGTCTCCGTGGAAATTCCACCAATGGGAAACTCTTGCTGTAGTCATCTCCAAGTGTTTCTGTGTAAGAAAATATAACTAACAAAGAATGTGGTTTCAAGCAGAATGAGGAAAGGAGGGATTATCTTTATTTCAGTGCAGGTTGACCTTTCAAAGAAACAGTAATTCCTATCAAATAGGAGGTAAAATCTTTTGTAAAGAGACATGGACATGACACGCTCAACTTTATGTCACTTTTTTTAAAACGCCAAGGGCATTTGAGAAATTCTGGGCTGCTGAATTGTCCCTTTTTGCAAATTTCTCTTAGGTAAGACACTCCAGCTTCTTTAAACCATGGTACAGTTCCTTCCATGTAAAAAACCAAAGCAAAAAACAAAATAAATTAAAACAAAACCCATCAAATTACATTTGAGAGCACACAATTGCTCAGCAGGCCCACTATTCAAGAAGCTAGAGGTAGAGAATCCTCAGCCTTGGGTCCATGGCCTGAAGTTTTGTCTCTATCATGGCCCCTCAATTCCCTGGCATGTCCACATTAACTCATGAATCTTTACTCATTTCCTCTTCAAATGCACAGGATCCAATATATTTGAACCCTGTTCACCTGGGCTGTAATCATCCAAGGACACACCAGAGGAAGGGCAGCCACTCCCTTGCCTGGGGCCTTGGAGCTTATCACAATAGAAATGGACACCTGAACAAGGGGAGCCAAAACAAAGAGAGGCATATTCCTAAAGCCTGAAGCACAGAAACTACCTATAGACCAGTAGTGGGATTTCACAAATTATGTAAGAATCTCTGTGCACATGCTTGGCATGGTCGCTCATGCCTATAATCCCAGCAATCTGGGGGCTGAGGTGGATGGATCCTTGGGAGTTCCAGTCCATCTTGGGCTACGAATTTATCTCAAGGCCTCTTTCAACAACTACATAAGATGCTGTTTCCAAAAAAAGGACAACATTAAACTAGACACACTTGGTCTAGGTCCCTGGGTTCACTACATGAGTTGTGGAGTCTAAATATTCCATGCCATGAGAAAATACCTGGGATTTTTAGTGAAAGGGGCATTTGCATCCCTTTTCTAAGGGTTTCCCTTTCACCATGTTACATTTGAATTCTGGGAAAACCTGCTGGTGATAAGGTATTGTGCTAATACCTCATGTTTAGTGTTCAGGGTTATGCTGGAATGGCTGCAGACCTCCTTGAAATAGCGATTGCAGACAAGTGAACCCCAAGGAAGCTGGATAGTTGAAGCAGGCACTCCAAATATTCATGCACTGCAAGGATTCACTTTCATTTTGGGTCTCATCTTCTGGTTGCTGTCTTTTAGTGCTAACTGATACTACCATGGTGGCAGTAATCCAGCAGAGACTGCATGTATGGTTTGCAGGTTTGCTTCCCAAGCCACCAGAAACTTGGTAGAACCCAAATCATTGTGGCATTTTCTTTCCTCCCTTGAAACATTTGGCTTTCTAAGTTTGATAATTGAATAGACTGGGCTAGTCACGTTTGGACCCCATATACCACAAACAGAGCTAAAGACAGACCCAATTACTTCCCTCCACTTGTCAAAATATGTCAAATTTGCTTGATCACCACAACTTCAAAGAAAATTCTGAGGCAACTTAGAGAGGTTAATCAAATACTGCATGATTGGAATGGCTGTGGTTGTATGAGGTGGAAAGCTGCAGAGTTGGGCTGAAACTGTTCACAGAAATCCACAGGCTTGTGGTTGCCAGGCAACCACACTGGGCTGAGATTGGCTGAACATCACTGTGAGGGGGATTTTAGGCTCTAGGCTTGAAAATTTAAAAGACTGGGGTAGTCAAGTTTGGAACCCATAGACCTCAGACATACCAAAAGTTTTCCAATGAGTTCCCTCCACTTCTCAAAATATGTCAAATTTTCTTGATCACTACAACTGTAAAAAAAAATTCTGATGCAACATAGAGAGGCTAATCAAATACTGCATGATTGGAATGGCTGTGGTTGTATGAGGTGGAAAGCTGCAGAGTTGGGCTGAAACAGTTCACAGAAATCCACAAGCTTGTGGTTGCCAGAAAACCACAATGGGCTGTGATTGGCTGAGCACCATTGTGAGCTGGACTTTAGGCTCTAGGATACAAGTGTGCAGTAGGAGACCTGAGTCACAATGCTGGGCATTGCCATGGAGACCTCAGTGGCACAGAGGACCTTGTAGGGCAATATTTAAATAGGATGAATATTCTTGGCCTGGTATGCCACAATATTCTCTCTGAAGGCTTCACTGCTCAGAATTTGTGGATGGAAATGCTAGCCAATCTACACATGGATGTACTTTCAATGGGATATGAAATATGCCAGGGCCTGGACGATGATCTCTGCCATGTCCTATCCTTGAGCATATGCTTTTCCCTTGTCATGTCTGTCATTTGGCTGAGTCCTGTTCCCTAAGCTATTCAGTCAAGACTTGCTGGCATCATTCACCTGCAGTATAAGAGCTTTCTGTGAAATTTCTCAGCAGAAATCCTCTGCAAGTAAATAGCTTTGGATAGGAGAGACAGTGGTGGAAGTTGAATTTCAAGGGCAGATATTTGAAAACAATGAAACAAGCCCCGAATAAGATCTTTACATGTTTCCCAGATGAATATGTTTGGAAATACGGGGGAAGATGGAGATCAAGGCTGAGAAGAGTGCACACCCATTTCAAGGTACAAAAACCAGGGAAAAACATGGGAAAGCAAGAGAGCTGGTTAATCTGATGTAAAAATCTTTGATGATGAAAGGAAAATTATATTCTCATGATGATTTAATCAGGCTGTAGAAGTGAAGTTCTCATGTTGGTTGTCCTATGTGTGGCCTTCTGCATTGGGCAGTGGATGCAGGACAGGAGATCTTCAAATAAATCTGGTGGAACACAAAATACTGAAAAAAAAAATTCAGCCTAAATCCTGTGTATTCCTTCCCTTTGAGAACATATATGGATAATGTACGAAGTTTCAAAAGAGAAAATGTCTATTGGGTCATGGTTTCAACAATGAAATGGTCACATCACATAACATTTTGAATTTTGCTTTCACAGTTGCTCATGTACCGGGCCTGAGTAAAGCAGAATGCAGAGTAAGCCTCATCAATTGTTGTGCATTCCATAAGTGGTTTTAAAACCAGTGAAACCCTTTGGACTTAGTGTTTGTATTTAATTGGTTGATTGGTTTTTCAAATTGTTTGTTTTACTATTTTTAACTTTGTGAGTCAGGGAAGCCCTCACTCATAGTGATTTCGACCTCTCCAAAAGCTCTGAAGTTATTCATGTAACAGCTATTACATGCTATAAGTTTCTCCTATTAAAACTTGAAAGACTAACAGACTCTGCTACTTTTCATCTAAATTCAGTGTTGGCCTAACTTCAGGGTTGGACTTTTTACAAGTCCTTTGAAATGTGTCCTCCTCTAGTCACTGGTCGTGCTGGA
Source organism: Cavia porcellus (assembly GCF_034190915.1). Lineage (NCBI taxonomy): Eukaryota > Metazoa > Chordata > Mammalia > Rodentia > Caviidae > Cavia > Cavia porcellus. The sequence continues at coordinate 3,907,803 of NW_026947486.1, read as the reverse complement.
ATTTACTTTCTTGTGAAGACAGGATTTGAGCAAATTGACACAAGTACAGTTTGCCACTACTCTGGACACCTGGTTAAATATCGAGTTCCCTAAATGCTGTGTGTTTTACTTTGATCTCTGCTCACACTTTGCTCATCCAGTTAGAAACACAGGGCTCCAGGCCATAGCGTTCCAGGCCTAAACAAGAAAATTTCCATTCCGTTTTGGGAGTTCATGCGTCTCTCATAATTACTTTTTCCACAAATGTGTGCTTCAGGAGAGGCCCTGTCCAAATGTGGAGAGGCCCATTTTCATTCACTCACTTTTAGACTTTCTAAGATTTTCAGTTACTAGAGGTTTGCCCAGACTTGCCATTGTCAAGGGACAGTGCACTTCACTTGAAGTTGTGTAGTATTACTTCATGAGTCTCCGTGGAAATTCCACCAATGGGAAACTCTTGCTGTAGTCATCTCCAAGTGTTTCTGTGTAAGAAAATATAACTAACAAAGAATGTGGTTTCAAGCAGAATGAGGAAAGGAGGGATTATCTTTATTTCAGTGCAGGTTGACCTTTCAAAGAAACAGTAATTCCTATCAAATAGGAGGTAAAATCTTTTGTAAAGAGACATGGACATGACACGCTCAACTTTATGTCACTTTTTTTAAAACGCCAAGGGCATTTGAGAAATTCTTGGCTGCTGAATTGTCCCTTTTTGCAAATTTCTCTTAGGTAAGACACTCCAGCTTCTTTAAACCATGGTACAGTTCCTTCCATGTAAAAAACCAAAGCAAAAAACAAAATAAATTAAAACAAAACCCATCAAATTACATTTGAGAGCACACAATTGCTCAGCAGGCCCACTATTCAAGAAGCTAGAGGTACAGAATCCTCAGCCTTCAGTCCATGGCCTGAAGTTTTGTCTCTATCATGGCCCCTCAATTCCCTGGCATGTCCACATTAACTCATGAATCTCTCCTCATTTCCTCTTCAAATGCACAGGATCCAATATATTTGAACCCTGTTCACCTGGGCTGTAATCATGCAAGGCACACCAGAGGAAGGGCAGCCACTCCCTTGCCTGGGGCCTTGGAGCTTATCACAGTAGAAATGGACACCTGAACAAGGGGAGCCAAAACAAAGAGAGGCATATTCCTAAAGCCTGAAGCACAGAAGCTACCTATAGACCAGTAGTGGGATTTCACAAATTATGTAAGAATCTCTGTGCACATGCTTGGCATGGTCGCTCATGCCTATAATCCCAGCAATCTGGGGGCTGAGGTGGATGGATCCTTGGGAGTTCCAGTCCATCTTGGGCTACGAATTTATCTCAAGGCCTCTTTCAACAACTACATAACATGCTGTTTCCAAAAAGAGGACAACATTAAACTAGACACACTTGGTCTAGGTCCCTGGGTTCACTACATGAGTTGTGGAGTCTAAATATTTCATGCCATGAGAAAATACCTGGGATTTTTAGTGAAAGGGGCATTTGCATCCCTTTTCTAAGGGTTTCCCTTTCACCATGTTACAGTTGAATTCTGGGAAAACCTGCTGGCGATAAGGTATAGTGCTAATACCTCATGTTTAGTGTTCAGGGTTATGCTGGAATGGCTGCAGACCTCCTTGAAATAGCGATTGCAGACAAGTGAACCCCAAGGAAGCTGGATAGTTGAAGCAGGCACTCCAAATATTCATGCACTGCAAGGATTCACTTTCATTTTGGGTCTCATCTTCTGGTTGCTGGCTTTTAGTGCTAACTGATACTACCATGGTGGCAGTAATCCAGCAGAGACTGCATGTATGGTTTGCAGGTTTGCTTCCCAAGCCACCAGAAACTTGGTAGAACCCAAATCATTGTGGCATTTTCTTTCCTCCCTTGAAACATTTGGCTTTCTAAGTTTGATAATTGAATAGACTGGGCTAGTCACGTTTGGACCCCATATACCACAAACAGAGCTAAAGACAGACCCAATTACTTCCCTCCACTTGTCAAAATATGTCAAATTTGCTTGATCACCACAACTTCAAAGAAAATTCTGAGGCAACTTAGAGAGGTTAATCAAATACTGCATGATTGGAATGGCTGTGGTTGTATGAGGTGGAAAGCTGCAGAGTTGGGCTGAAACTGTTCACAGAAATCCACAGGCTTGTGGTTGCCAGGCAACCACACTGGGCTGAGATTGGCTGAACATCACTGTGAGGGGGATTTTAGGCTCTAGGCTTGAAAATTTAAAAGACTGGGGTAGTCAAGTTTGGAACCCATAGACCTCAGACATACCAAAAGGTTTTCCAATGACTTCCCTCCACTTCTCAAAATATGTCAAATTTTCTTGATCACTACAACTGTAAAAAAAAATTCTGATGCAACATAGAGAGGCTAATCAAATACTGCATGATTGGAATGGCTGTGGTTGTATGAGGTGGAAAGCTGCAGAGTTGGGCTGAAACAGTTCACAGAAATCCACAAGCTTGTGGTTGCCAGAAAACCACAATGGGCTGTGATTGGCTGAGCACCATTGTGAGCTGGACTTTAGGCTCTAGGATACAAGTGTGCAGTAGGAGACCTGAGTCACAATGCTGGGCATTGCCATGGAGACCTCAGTGGCACAGAGGACCTTGTAGGGCAATATTTAAATAGGATGAATATTCTTGGTCTGGTATGCCACAATATTCTCTCTGAAGGCTTCACTGCTCAGAATTTGTGGATGGAAATGCTAGCCAATCTACACATGGATGTACTTTCAATGGGATATGAAATATGCCAGGGCCTGGACGATGATCTCTGCCATGTCCTATCCTTGAGCATATGCTTTTCCCTTGTCATGTCTGTCATTTGGCTGAGTCCTGTTCCCTAAGCTATTCAGTCAAGACTTGCTGGCATCATTCACCTGCAGTATAAGAGCTTTCTGTGAAATTTCTCAGCAGAAATCCTCTGCAAGTACATAGCTTTGGATAGGAGAGACAGTGGTGGAAGTTGAATTTCAAGGGCAGATATTTGAAAACAATGAAACAAGCCCCGAATAAGATCTTTACATGTTTCCCAGATGAATATGTTTGGAAATACGGGGGAAGATGGAGATCAAGGCTGAGAAGAGTGCACACCCATTTCAAGGTACAAAAACCAGGGAAAAACATGGGAAAGCAAGAGAGCTGGTTAATCTGATGTAAAAATCTTTGATGATGAAAGGAAAATTATATTCTCATGATGATTTAATCAGGCTGTAGAAGTGAAGTTCTCATGTGGGTTGTCCTATGTGTGGCCTTCTGCATTGGGCAGTGGATGCAGGACAGGAGATCTTCAAATAAATCTGGTGGAACACAAAATACTGAAAAAAAAATTCAGCCTAAATCCTGTGTATTCCTTCACTTTGAGAACATATATGGATAATGTACGAAGTTTCAAAAGAGAAAATGTCTATTGGGTCATGGTTTCAACAATGAAATGGTCACTTCACATAACATTTTGAATTTTGCTTTCACAGTTGCTCATGTACCGGGCCTGAGTAAAGCAGAATGCAGAGTAAGCCTCATCAATTGTTGTGCATTCCATAAGTGGTTTTAAAACCAGTGAAACCCTTTGGACTTAGTGTTTGTATTTAATTGGTTGATTGGTTTTTCAAATTGTGTGTTTTACTATTTTTAACTTTGTGAGTCAGGGAAGCCCTCACTCATAGTGATTTCGACCTCTCCAAAAGCTCTGAAGTTATTCATGTAACAGCTATTACATGCTATAAGTTTCTCCTATTAAAACTTGAAAGACTAACAGACTCTGCTTCTTTTCATCTAAATTCAGTGTTGGCCTAACTTCAGGGTTGGACTTTTTACAAGTCCTTTGAAATGTGTCCTCCTCTAGTCACTGGTCGTGCTGGAATTTACTTTCTTGTGAAGACAGGATTTGAGCAAATTGACACAAGTACAGTTTGCCACTACTCTGGACACCTGGTTAAATATCGAGTTCCCTAAATGCTGTGTGTTTTACTTTGATCTCTGCTCACACTTTGCTCATCCAGTTAGAAACACAGGGCTCCAGGCCATAGCGTTCCAGGCCTAAACAAGAAAATTTCCATTCCGTTTTGGGAGTTCATGCGTCTCTCATAATTACTTTTTCCACAAATGTGTGCTTCAGGAGAGGCCCTGTCCAAATGTGGAGAGGCCCATTTTCATTCACTCACTTTTAGACTTTCTAAGATTTTCAGTTACTAGAGGTTTGCCCAGACTTGCCATTGTCAAGGGACAGTGCAATTCACTTAAAGTTGTGCAGTATTACTTCATGTGTCTCCGTGGAAATTCCACCAATGGGAAACTCTTGCTGTAGTCATCTCCAAGTGTTTCTGTGTAAGAAAATATAACTAACAAAGAATGTGGTTTCAAGCAGAATGAGGAAAGGAGGGATTATCTTTATTTCAGTGCAGGTTGACCTTTCAAAGAAACAGTAATTCCTATCAAATAGGAGGTAAAATCTTTTGTAAAGAGACATGGACATGACACGCTCAACTTTATGTCACTTTTTTTAAAACGCCAAGGGCATTTGAGAAATTCTTGGCTGCTGAATTGTCCCTTTTTGCAAATTTCTCTTAGGTAAGACACTCCAGCTTCTTTAAACCATGGTACAGTTCCTTCCATGTAAAAAACCAAAGCAAAAAACAAAATAAATTAAAACAAAACCCATCAAATTACATTTGAGAGCACACAATTGCTCAGCAGGCCCACTATTCAAGAAGCTAGAGGTAGAGAATCCTCAGCCTTGGGTCCATGGCCTGAAGTTTTGTCTCTATCATGGCCCCTCAATTCCCTGGCATGTCCACATTAACTCATGAATCTTTACTCATTTCCTCTTCAAATGCACAGGATCCAATATATTTGAACCCTGTTCACCTGGGCTGTAATCATCCAAGGACACACCAGAGGAAGGGCAGCCACTCCCTTGCCTGGGGCCTTGGAGCTTATCACAATAGAAATGGACACCTGAACAAGGGGAGCCACAACAAAGAGAGGCATATTCCTAAAGCCTGAAGCACAGAAACTACCTATAGACCAGTAGTGGGATTTCACAAATTATGTAAGAATCTCTGTGCACATGCTTGGCATGGTCGCTCATGCCTATAATCCCAGCAATCTGGGGGCTGAGGTGGATGGATCCTTGGGAGTTCCAGTCCATCTTGGGCTACGAATTTATCTCAAGGCCTCTTTCAACAACTACATAAGATGCTGTTTCCAAAAAGAGGACAACATTAAACTAGACACACTTGGTCTAGGTCCCTGGGTTCACTACATGAGTTGTGGAGTCTAAATATTCCATGCCATGAGAAAATACCTGGGATTTTTAGTGAAAGGGGCATTTGCATCCCTTTTCTAAGGGTTTCCCTTTCACCATGTTACATTTGAATTCTGGGAAAACCTGCTGGTGATAAGGTATTGTGCTAATACCTCATGTTTAGTGTTCAGGGTTATGCTGGAATGGCTGCAGACCTCCTTGAAATAGCGATTGCAGACAAGTGAACAAGGAAGCTGGATAGTTGAAGCAGGCACTCCACATATTCATGCACTGCAAGGATTCACTTTCATTTTGGGTCTCATCTTCTGGTTGCTGGCTTTTAGTGCTAACTGATACTACCATGGTGGCAGTAATCCAGCAGAGACTGCATGTATGGTTTGCAGGTTTGCTTCCCAAGCCACCAGAAACTTGGTAGAACCAAAATCATTGTGGCATTTTCTTTCCTCCCTTGAAACATTTGGCTTTCTAAGTTTGATAATTGAATAGACTGGGCTAGTCACGTTTGGACCCCATATACCACAAACAGAGCTAAAGACAGACCCAATTACTTCCCTCCACTTGTCAAAATATGTCAAATTTGCTTGATCACCACAACTTCAAAGAAAATTCTGAGGCAACTTAGAGAGGTTAATCAAATACTGCATGATTGGAATGGCTGTGGTTGTATGAGGTGGAAAGCTGCAGAGTTGGGCTGAAACTGTTCACAGAAATCCACAGGCTTGTGGTTGCCAGGCAACCACACTGGGCTGAGATTGGCTGAACATCACTGTGAGGGGGATTTTAGGCTCTAGGCTTGAAAATTTAAAAGACTGGGGTAGTCAAGTTTGGAACCCATAGACCTCAGACATACCAAAAGGTTTTCCAATGACTTCCCTCCACTTCTCAAAATATGTCAAATTTTCTTGATCACTACAACTGTAAAAAAAAATTCTGATGCAACATAGAGAGGCTAATCAAATACTGCATGATTGGAATGGCTGTGGTTGTATGAGGTGGAAAGCTGCAGAGTTGGGCTGAAACAGTTCACAGAAATCCACAAGCTTGTGGTTGCCAGAAAACCACAATGGGCTGTGATTGGCTGAGCACCATTGTGAGCTGGACTTTAGGCTCTAGGATACAAGTGTGCAGTAGGAGACCTGAGTCACAATGCTGGGCATTGCCATGGAGACCTCAGTGGCACAGAGGACCTTGTAGGGCAATATTTAAATAGGATGAATATTCTTGGCCTGGTATGCCACAATATTCTCTCTGAAGGCTTCACTGCTCAGAATTTGTGGATGGAAATGCTAGCCAATCTACACATGGATGTACTTTCAATGGGATATGAAATATGCCAGGGCCTGGACGATGATCTCTGCCATGTCCTATCCTTGAGCATATGCTTTTCCCTTGTCATGTCTGTCATTTGGCTGAGTCCTGTTCCCTAAGCTATTCAGTCAAGACTTGCTGGCATCATTCACCTGCAGTATAAGAGCTTTCTGTGAAATTTCTCAGCAGAAATCCTCTGCAAGTACATAGCTTTGGATAGGAGAGACAGTGGTGGAAGTTGAATTTCAAGGGCAGATATTTGAAAACAATGAAACAAGCCCCGAATAAGATCTTTACATGTTTCCCAGATGAATATGTTTGGAAATACGGGGGAAGATGGAGATCAAGGCTGAGAAGAGTGCACACCCATTTCAAGGTACAAAAACCAGGGAAAAACATGGGAAAGCAAGAGAGCTGGTTAATCTGATGTAAAAATCTTTGATGATGAAAGGAAAATTATATTCTCATGATGATTTAATCAGGCTGTAGAAGTGAAGTTCTCATGTGGGTTGTCCTATGTGTGGCCTTCTGCATTGGGCAGTGGATGCAGGACAGGAGATCTTCAAATAAATCTGGTGGAACACAAAATACTGAAAAAAAAATTCAGCCTAAATCCTGTGTATTCCTTCCCTTTGAGAACATATATGGATAATGTACGAAGTTTCAAAAGAGAAAATGTCTATTGGGTCATGGTTTCAACAATGAAATGGTCACTTCACATAACATTTTGAATTTTGCTTTCACAGTTGCTCATGTACCGGGCCTGGGTAAAGCAGAATGCAGAGTAAGCCTCATCAATTGTTGTGCATTCCATAAGTGGTTTTAAAACCAGTGAAACCCTTTGGACTTAGTGTTTGTATTTAATTGGTTGATTGGTTTTTCAAATTGTGTGTTTTACTATTTTTAACTTTGTGAGTCAGGGAAGCCCTCACTCATAGTGATTTCGACCTCTCCAAAAGCTCTGAAGTTATTCATGTAACAGCTATTACATGCTATAAGTTTCTCCTATTAAAACTTGAAAGACTAACAGACTCTGCTACTTTTCATCTAAATTCAGTGTTGGCCTAACTTCAGGGTTGGACTTTTTACAAGTCCTTTGAAATGTGTCCTCCTCTAGTCACTGGTCGTGCTGGAATTTACTTTCTTGTGAAGACAGGATTTGAGCAAATTGACACAAGTACAGTTTGCCACTACTCTGGACACCTGGTTAAATATCGAGTTCCCTAAATGCTGTGTGTTTTACTTTGATCTCTGCTCACACTTTGCTCATCCAGTTAGAAACACAGGGCTCCAGGCCATAGCGTTCCAGGCCTAAACAAGAAAATTTCCATTCCGTTTTGGGAGTTCATGCGTCTCTCATAATTACTTTTTCCACAAATGTGTGCTTCAGGAGAGGCCCTGTCCAAATGTGGAGAGGCCCATTTTCATTCACTCACTTTTAGACTTTCTAAGATTTTCAGTTACTAGAGGTTTGCCCAGACTTGCCATTGTCAAGGGACAGTGCAATTCACTTAAAGTTGTGCAGTATTACTTCATGTGTCTCCGTGGAAATTCCACCAATGGGAAACTCTTGCTGTAGTCATCTCCAAGTGTTTCTGTGTAAGAAAATATAACTAACAAAGAATGTGGTTTCAAGCAGAATGAGGAAAGGAGGGATTATCTTTATTTCAGTGCAGGTTGACCTTTCAAAGAAACAGTAATTCCTATCAAATAGGAGGTAAAATCTTTTGTAAAGAGACATGGACATGACACGCTCAACTTTATGTCACTTTTTTTAAAACGCCAAGGGCATTTGAGAAATTCTTGGCTGCTGAATTGTCCCTTTTTGCAAATTTCTCTTAGGTAAGACACTCCAGCTTCTTTAAACCATGGTACAGTTCCTTCCATGTAAAAAACCAAAGCAAAAAACAAAATAAATTAAAACAAAACCCATCAAATTACATTTGAGAGCACACAATTGCTCAGCAGGCCCACTATTCAAGAAGCTAGAGGTAGAGAATCCTCAGCCTTGGGTCCATGGCCTGAAGTTTTGTCTCTATCATGGCCCCTCAATTCCCTGGCATGTCCACATTAACTCATGAATCTTTACTCATTTCCTCTTCAAATGCACAGGATCCAATATATTTGAACCCTGTTCACCTGGGCTGTAATCATCCAAGGACACACCAGAGGAAGGGCAGCCACTCCCTTGCCTGGGGCCTTGGAGCTTATCACAATAGAAATGGACACCTGAACAAGGGGAGCCACAACAAAGAGAGGCATATTCCTAAAGCCTGAAGCACAGAAACTACCTATAGACCAGTAGTGGGATTTCACAAATTATGTAAGAATCTCTGTGCACATGCTTGGCATGGTCGCTCATGCCTATAATCCCAGCAATCTGGGGGCTGAGGTGGATGGATCCTTGGGAGTTCCAGTCCATCTTGGGCTACGAATTTATCTCAAGGCCTCTTTCAACAACTACATAAGATGCTGTTTCCAAAAAGAGGACAACATTAAACTAGACACACTTGGTCTAGGTCCCTGGGTTCACTACATGAGTTGTGGAGTCTAAATATTCCATGCCATGAGAAAATACCTGGGATTTTTAGTGAAAGGGGCATTTGCATCCCTTTTCTAAGGGTTTCCCTTTCACCATGTTACATTTGAATTCTGGGAAAACCTGCTGGTGATAAGGTATTGTGCTAATACCTCATGTTTAGTGTTCAGGGTTATGCTGGAATGGCTGCAGACCTCCTTGAAATAGCGATTGCAGACAAGTGAACCCCAAGGAAGCTGGATAGTTGAAGCAGGCACTCCACATATTCATGCACTGCAAGGATTCACTTTCATTTTGGGTCTCATCTTCTGGTTGCTGGCTTTTAGTGCTAACTGATACTACCATGGTGGCAGTAATCCAGCAGAGACTGCATGTATGGTTTGCAGGTTTGCTTCCCAAGCCACCAGAAACTTGGTAGAACCCAAATCATTGTGGCATTTTCTTTCCTCCCTTGAAACATTTGGCTTTCTAAGTTTGATAATTGAATAGACTGGGCTAGTCACGTTTGGACCCCATATACCACAAACAGAGCTAAAGACAGACCCAATTACTTCCCTCCACTTGTCAAAATATGTCAAATTTGCTTGATCACCACAACTTCAAAGAAAATTCTGAGGCAACTTAGAGAGGTTAATCAAATACTGCATGATTGGAATGGCTGTGGTTGTATGAGGTGGAAAGCTGCAGAGTTGGGCTGAAACTGTTCACAGAAATCCACAGGCTTGTGGTTGCCAGGCAACCACACTGGGCTGAGATTGGCTGAACATCACTGTGAGGGGGATTTTAGGCTCTAGGCTTGAAAATTTAAAAGACTGGGGTAGTCAAGTTTGGAACCCATAGACCTCAGACATACCAAAAGGTTTTCCAATGACTTCCCTCCACTTCTCAAAATATGTCAAATTTTCTTGATCACTACAACTGTAAAAAAAAATTCTGATGCAACATAGAGAGGCTAATCAAATACTGCATGATTGGAATGGCTGTGGTTGTATGAGGTGGAAAGCTGCAGAGTTGGGCTGAAACAGTTCACAGAAATCCACAAGCTTGTGGTTGCCAGAAAACCACAATGGGCTGTGATTGGCTGAGCACCATTGTGAGCTGGACTTTAGGCTCTAGGATACAAGTGTGCAGTAGGAGACCTGAGTCACAATGCTGGGCATTGCCATGGAGACCTCAGTGGCACAGAGGACCTTGTAGGGCAATATTTAAATAGGATGAATATTCTTGGCCTGGTATGCCACAATATTCTCTCTGAAGGCTTCACTGCTCAGAATTTGTGGATGGAAATGCTAGCCAATCTACACATGGATGTACTTTCAATGGGATATGAAATATGCCAGGGCCTGGACGATGATCTCTGCCATGTCCTATCCTTGAGCATATGGTTTTCCCTTGTCATGTCTGTCATTTGGCTGAGTCCTGTTCCCTAAGCTATTCAGTCAAGACTTGCTGGCATCATTCACCTGCAGTATAAGAGCTTTCTGTGAAATTTCTCAGCAGAAATCCTCTGCAATTACATAGCTTTGGATAGGAGAGACAGTGGTGGAAGTTGAATTTCAAGGGCAGATATTTGAAAACAATGAAACAAGCCCCGAATAAGATCTTTACATGTTTCCCAGATGAATATGTTTGGAAATACGGGGGAAGATGGAGATCAAGGCTGAGAAGAGTGCACACCCATTTCAAGGTACAAAAACCAGGGAAAAACATGGGAAAGCAAGAGAGCTGGTTAATCTGATGTAAAAATCTTTGATGATGAAAGGAAAATTATATTCTCATGATGATTTAATCAGGCTGTAGAAGTGAAGTTCTCATGTGGGTTGTCCTATGTGTGGCCTTCTGCATTGGGCAGTGGATGCAGGACAGGAGATCTTCAAATAAATCTGGTGGAACACAAAATACTGAAAAAAAAATTCAGCCTAAATCCTGTGTATTCCTTCCCTTTGAGAACATATATGGATAATGTACGAAGTTTCAAAAGAGAAAATGTCTATTGGGTCATGGTTTCAACAATGAAATGGTCACTTCACATAACATTTTGAATTTTGCTTTCACAGTTGCTCATGTACCGGGCCTGGGTAAAGCAGAATGCAGAGTAAGCCTCATCAATTGTTGTGCATTCCATAAGTGGTTTTAAAACCAGTGAAACCCTTTGGACTTAGTGTTTGTATTTAATTGGTTGATTGGTTTTTCAAATTGTGTGTTTTACTATTTTTAACTTTGTGAGTCAGGGAAGCCCTCACTCATAGTGATTTCGACCTCTCCAAAAGCTCTGAAGTTATTCATGTAACAGCTATTACATGCTATAAGTTTCTCCTATTAAAACTTGAAAGACTAACAGACTCTGCTACTTTTCATCTAAATTCAGTGTTGGCCTAACTTCAGGGTTGGACTTTTTACAAGTCCTTTGAAATGTGTCCTCCTCTAGTCACTGGTCGTGCTGGAATTTACTTTCTTGTGAAGACAGGATTTGAGCAAATTGACACAAGTACAGTTTGCCACTACTCTGGACACCTGGTTAAATATCGAGTTCCCTAAATGCTGTGTGTTTTACTTTGATCTCTGCTCACACTTTGCTCATCCAGTTAGAAACACAGGGCTCCAGGCCATAGCGTTCCAGGCCTAAACAAGAAAATTTCCATTCCGTTTTGGGAGTTCATGCGTCTCTCATAATTACTTTTTCCACAAATGTGTGCTTCAGGAGAGGCCCTGTCCAAATGTGGAGAGGCCCATTTTCATTCACTCACTTTTAGACTTTCTAAGATTTTCAGTTACTAGAGGTTTGCCCAGACTTGCCATTGTCAAGGGACAGTGCACTTCACTTGAAGTTGTGCAGTATTACTTCATGTGTCTCCGTGGAAATTCCACCAATGGGAAACTCTTGCTGTAGTCATCTCCAAGTGTTTCTGTGTAAGAAAATATAACTAACAAAGAATGTGGTTTCAAGCAGAATGAGGAAAGGAGGGATTATCTTTATTTCAGTGCAGGTTGACCTTTCAAAGAAACAGTAATTCCTATCAAATAGGAGGTAAAATCTTTTGTAAAGAGACATGGACATGACACGCTCAACTTTATGTCACTTTTTTTAAAACGCCAAGGGCATTTGAGTAATTCTTGGCTGCTGAATTGTCCCTTTTTGCAAATTTCTCTTAGGTAAGACACTCCAGCTTCTTTAAACCATGGTACAGTTCCTTCCATGTAAAAAACCAAAGCAAAAAACAAAATAAATTAAAACAAAACCCATCAAATTACATTTGAGAGCACACAATTGCTCAGCAGGCCCACTATTCAAGAAGCTAGAGGTAGAGAATCCTCAGCCTTGGGTCCATGGCCTGAAGTTTTGTCTCTATCATGGCCCCTCAATTCCCTGGCATGTCCACATTAACTCATGAATCTTTACTCATTTCCTCTTCAAATGCACAGGATCCAATATATTTGAACCCTGTTCACCTGGGCTGTAATCATCCAAGGACACACCAGAGGAAGGGCAGCCACTCCCTTGCCTGGGGCCTTGGAGCTTATCACAATAGAAATGGACACCTGAACAAGGGGAGCCACAACAAAGAGAGGCATATTCCTAAAGCCTGAAGCACAGAAACTACCTATAGACCAGTAGTGGGATTTCACAAATTATGTAAGAATCTCTGTGCACATGCTTGGCATGGTCGCTCATGCCTATAATCCCAGCAATCTGGGGGCTGAGGTGGATGGATCCTTGGGAGTTCCAGTCCATCTTGGGCTACGAATTTATCTCAAGGCCTCTTTCAACAACTACATAAGATGCTGTTTCCAAAAAGAGGACAACATTAAACTAGACACACTTGGTCTAGGTCCCTGGGTTCACTACATGAGTTGTGGAGTCTAAATATTCCATGCCATGAGAAAATACCTGGGATTTTTAGTGAAAGGGGCATTTGCATCCCTTTTCTAAGGGTTTCCCTTTCACCATGTTACATTTGAATTCTGGGAAAACCTGCTGGTGATAAGGTATTGTGCTAATACCTCATGTTTAGTGTTCAGGGTTATGCTGGAATGGCTGCAGACCTCCTTGAAATAGCGATTGCAGACAAGTGAACCCCAAGGAAGCTGGATAGTTGAAGCAGGCACTCCACATATTCATGCACTGCAAGGATTCACTTTCATTTTGGGTCTCATCTTCTGGTTGCTGGCTTTTAGTGCTAACTGATACTACCATGGTGGCAGTAATCCAGCAGAGACTGCATGTATGGTTTGCAGGTTTGCTTCCCAAGCCACCAGAAACTTGGTAGAACCCAAATCATTGTGGCATTTTCTTTCCTCCCTTGAAACATTTGGCTTTCTAAGTTTGATAATTGAATAGACTGGGCTAGTCACGTTTGGACCCCATATACCACAAACAGAGCTAAAGACAGACCCAATTACTTCCCTCCACTTGTCAAAATATGTCAAATTTGCTTGATCACCACAACTTCAAAGAAAATTCTGAGGCAACTTAGAGAGGTTAATCAAATACTGCATGATTGGAATGGCTGTGGTTGTATGAGGTGGAAAGCTGCAGAGTTGGGCTGAAACTGTTCACAGAAATCCACAGGCTTGTGGTTGCCAGGCAACCACACTGGGCTGAGATTGGCTGAACATCACTGTGAGGGGGATTTTAGGCTCTAGGCTTGAAAATTTAAAAGACTGGGGTAGTCAAGTTTGGAACCCATAGACCTCAGACATACCAAAAGGTTTTCCAATGACTTCCCTCCACTTCTCAAAATATGTCAAATTTTCTTGATCACTACAACTGTAAAAAAAAATTCTGATGCAACATAGAGAGGCTAATCAAATACTGCATGATTGGAATGGCTGTGGTTGTATGAGGTGGAAAGCTGCAGAGTTGGGCTGAAACAGTTCACAGAAATCCACAAGCTTGTGGTTGCCAGAAAACCACAATGGGCTGTGATTGGCTGAGCACCATTGTGAGCTGGACTTTAGGCTCTAGGATACAAGTGTGCAGTAGGAGACCTGAGTCACAATGCTGGGCATTGCCATGGAGACCTCAGTGGCACAGAGGACCTTGTAGGGCAATATTTAAATAGGATGAATATTCTTGGCCTGGTATGCCACAATATTCTCTCTGAAGGCTTCACTGCTCAGAATTTGTGGATGGAAATGCTAGCCAATCTACACATGGATGTACTTTCAATGGGATATGAAATATGCCAGGGCCTGGACGATGATCTCTGCCATGTCCTATCCTTGAGCATATGCTTTTCCCTTGTCATGTCTGTCATTTGGCTGAGTCCTGTTCCCTAAGCTATTCAGTCAAGACTTGCTGGCATCATTCACCTGCAGTATAAGAGCTTTCTGTGAAATTTCTCAGCAGAAATCCTCTGCAAGTACATAGCTTTGGATAGGAGAGACAGTGGTGGAAGTTGAATTTCAAGGGCAGATATTTGAAAACAATGAAACAAGCCCCGAATAAGATCTTTACATGTTTCCCAGATGAATATGTTTGGAAATACGGGGGAAGATGGAGATCAAGGCTGAGAAGAGTGCACACCCATTTCAAGGTACAAAAACCAGGGAAAAACATGGGAAAGCAAGAGAGCTGGTTAATCTGATGTAAAAATCTTTGATGATGAAAGGAAAATTATATTCTCATGATGATTTAATCAGGCTGTAGAAGTGAAGTTCTCATGTGGGTTGTCCTATGTGTGGCCTTCTGCATTGGGCAGTGGATGCAGGACAGGAGATCTTCAAATAAATCTGGTGGAACACAAAATACTGAAAAAAAAATTCAGCCTAAATCCTGTGTATTCCTTCCCTTTGAGAACATATATGGATAATGTACGAAGTTTCAAAAGAGAAAATGTCTATTGGGTCATGGTTTCAACAATGAAATGGTCACTTCACATAACATTTTGAATTTTGCTTTCACAGTTGCTCATGTACCGGGCCTGGGTAAAGCAGAATGCAGAGTAAGCCTCATCAATTGTTGTGCATTCCATAAGTGGTTTTAAAACCAGTGAAACCCTTTGGACTTAGTGTTTGTATTTAATTGGTTGATTGGTTTTTCAAATTGTGTGTTTTACTATTTTTAACTTTGTGAGTCAGGGAAGCCCTCACTCATAGTGATTTCGACCTCTCCAAAAGCTCTGAAGTTATTCATGTAACAGCTATTACATGCTATAAGTTTCTCCTATTAAAACTTGAAAGACTAACAGACTCTGCTACTTTTCATCTAAATTCAGTGTTGGCCTAACTTCAGGGTTGGACTTTTTACAAGTCCTTTGAAATGTGTCCTCCTCTAGTCACTGGTCGTGCTGGAATTTACTTTCTTGTGAAGACAGGATTTGAGCAAATTGACACAAGTACAGTTTGCCACTACTCTGGACACCTGGTTAAATATCGAGTTCCCTAAATGCTGTGTGTTTTACTTTGATCTCTGCTCACACTTTGCTCATGCAGTTAGAAACACAGGGCTCCAGGCCATAGCGTTCCAGGCCTAAACAAGAAAATTTCCATTCCGTTTTGGGAGTTCATGCGTCTCTCATAATTACTTTTTCCACAAATGTGTGCTTCAGGAGAGGCCCTGTCCAAATGTGGAGAGGCCCATTTTCATTCACTCACTTTTAGACTTTCTAAGATTTTCAGTTACTAGAGGTTTGCCCAGACTTGCCATTGTCAAGGGACAGTGCACTTCACTTGAAGTTGTGCAGTATTACTTCATGTGTCTCCGTGGAAATTCCACCAATGGGAAACTCTTGCTGTAGTCATCTCCAAGTGTTTCTGTGTAAGAAAATATAACTAACAAAGAATGTGGTTTCAAGCAGAATGAGGAAAGGAGGGATTATCTTTATTTCAGTGCAGGTTGACCTTTCAAAGAAACAGTAATTCCTATCAAATAGGAGGTAAAATCTTTTGTAAAGAGACATGGACATGACACGCTCAACTTTATGTCACTTTTTTTAAAATGCCAAGGGCATTTGAGTAATTCTTGGCTGCTGAATTGTCCCTTTTTGCAAATTTCTCTTAGGTAAGACACTCCAGCTTCTTTAAACCATGGTACAGTTCCTTCCATGTAAAAAACCAAAGCAAAAAACAAAATAAATTAAAACAAAACCCATCAAATTACATTTGAGAGCACACAATTGCTCAGCAGGCCCACTATTCAAGAAGCTAGAGGTAGAGAATCCTCAGCCTTGGGTCCATGGCCTGAAGTTTTGTCTCTATCATGGCCCCTCAATTCCCTGGCATGTCCACATTAACTCATGAATCTTTACTCATTTCCTCTTCAAATGCACAGGATCCAATATATTTGAACCCTGTTCACCTGGGCTGTAATCATCCAAGGACACACCAGAGGAAGGGCAGCCACT
Organism: Cavia porcellus; assembly: GCF_034190915.1. NCBI lineage: Eukaryota > Metazoa > Chordata > Mammalia > Rodentia > Caviidae > Cavia > Cavia porcellus. The sequence continues at coordinate 3,891,356 of NW_026947486.1, read as the reverse complement.
CCCTTGCCTGGGGCCTTGGAGCTTATCACAATAGAAATGGACACCTGAACAAGGGGAGCCACAACAAAGAGAGGCATATTCCTAAAGCCTGAAGCACAGAAACTACCTATAGACCAGTAGTGGGATTTCACAAATTATGTAAGAATCTCTGTGCACATGCTTGGCATGGTCGCTCATGCCTATAATCCCAGCAATCTGGGGGCTGAGGTGGATGGATCCTTGGGAGTTCCAGTCCATCTTGGGCTACGAATTTATCTCAAGGCCTCTTTCAACAACTACATAAGATGCTGTTTCCAAAAAGAGGACAACATTAAACTAGACACACTTGGTCTAGGTCCCTGGGTTCACTACATGAGTTGTGGAGTCTAAATATTCCATGCCATGAGAAAATACCTGGGATTTTTAGTGAAAGGGGCATTTGCATCCCTTTTCTAAGGGTTTCCCTTTCACCATGTTACATTTGAATTCTGGGAAAACCTGCTGGTGATAAGGTATTGTGCTAATACCTCATGTTTAGTGTTCAGGGTTATGCTGGAATGGCTGCAGACCTCCTTGAAATAGCGATTGCAGACAAGTGAACCCCAAGGAAGCTGGATAGTTGAAGCAGGCACTCCACATATTCATGCACTGCAAGGATTCACTTTCATTTTGGGTCTCATCTTCTGGTTGCTGGCTTTTAGTGCTAACTGATACTACCATGGTGGCAGTAATCCAGCAGAGACTGCATGTATGGTTTGCAGGTTTGCTTCCCAAGCCACCAGAAACTTGGTAGAACCCAAATCATTGTGGCATTTTCTTTCCTCCCTTGAAACATTTGGCTTTCTAAGTTTGATAATTGAATAGACTGGGCTAGTCACGTTTGGACCCCATATACCACAAACAGAGCTAAAGACAGACCCAATTACTTCCCTCCACTTGTCAAAATATGTCAAATTTGCTTGATCACCACAACTTCAAAGAAAATTCTGAGGCAACTTAGAGAGGTTAATCAAATACTGCATGATTGGAATGGCTGTGGTTGTATGAGGTGGAAAGCTGCAGAGTTGGGCTGAAACTGTTCACAGAAATCCACAGGCTTGTGGTTGCCAGGCAACCACACTGGGCTGAGATTGGCTGAACATCACTGTGAGGGGGAGTTTAGGCTCTAGGCTTGAAAATTTAAAAGACTGGGGTAGTCAAGTTTGGAACCCATAGACCTCAGACATACCAAAAGGTTTTCCAATGACTTCCCTCCACTTCTCAAAATATGTCAAATTTTCTTGATCACTACAACTGTAAAAAAAAATTCTGATGCAACATAGAGAGGCTAATCAAATACTGCATGATTGGAATGGCTGTGGTTGTATGAGGTGGAAAGCTGCAGAGTTGGGCTGAAACAGTTCACAGAAATCCACAAGCTTGTGGTTGCCAGAAAACCACAATGGGCTGTGATTGGCTGAGCACCATTGTGAGCTGGACTTTAGGCTCTAGGATACAAGTGTGCAGTAGGAGACCTGAGTCACAATGCTGGGCATTGCCATGGAGACCTCAGTGGCACAGAGGACCTTGTAGGGCAATATTTAAATAGGATGAATATTCTTGGCCTGGTATGCCACAATATTCTCTCTGAAGGCTTCACTGCTCAGAATTTGTGGATGGAAATGCTAGCCAATCTACACATGGATGTACTTTCAATGGGATATGAAATATGCCAGGGCCTGGACGATGATCTCTGCCATGTCCTATCCTTGAGCATATGCTTTTCCCTTGTCATGTCTGTCATTTGGCTGAGTCCTGTTCCCTAAGCTATTCAGTCAAGACTTGCTGGCATCATTCACCTGCAGTATAAGAGCTTTCTGTGAAATTTCTCAGCAGAAATCCTCTGCAAGTACATAGCTTTGGATAGGAGAGACAGTGGTGGAAGTTGAATTTCAAGGGCAGATATTTGAAAACAATGAAACAAGCCCCGAATAAGATCTTTACATGTTTCCCAGATGAATATGTTTGGAAATACGGGGGAAGATGGAGATCAAGGCTGAGAAGAGTGCACACCCATTTCAAGGTACAAAAACCAGGGAAAAACATGGGAAAGCAAGAGAGCTGGTTAATCTGATGTAAAAATCTTTGATGATGAAAGGAAAATTATATTCTCATGATGATTTAATCAGGCTGTAGAAGTGAAGTTCTCATGTGGGTTGTCCTATGTGTGGCCTTCTGCATTGGGCAGTGGATGCAGGACAGGAGATCTTCAAATAAATCTGGTGGAACACAAAATACTGAAAAAAAAATTCAGCCTAAATCCTGTGTATTCCTTCCCTTTGAGAACATATATGGATAATGTACGAAGTTTCAAAAGAGAAAATGTCTATTGGGTCATGGTTTCAACAATGAAATGGTCACTTCACATAACATTTTGAATTTTGCTTTCACAGTTGCTCATGTACCGGGCCTGGGTAAAGCAGAATGCAGAGTAAGCCTCATCAATTGTTGTGCATTCCATAAGTGGTTTTAAAACCAGTGAAACCCTTTGGACTTAGTGTTTGTATTTAATTGGTTGATTGGTTTTTCAAATTGTGTGTTTTACTATTTTTAACTTTGTGAGTCAGGGAAGCCCTCACTCATAGTGATTTCGACCTCTCCAAAAGCTCTGAAGTTATTCATGTAACAGCTATTACATGCTATAAGTTTCTCCTATTAAAACTTGAAAGACTAACAGACTCTGCTACTTTTCATCTAAATTCAGTGTTGGCCTAACTTCAGGGTTGGACTTTTTACAAGTCCTTTGAAATGTGTCCTCCTCTAGTCACTGGTCGTGCTGGAATTTACTTTCTTGTGAAGACAGGATTTGAGCAAATTGACACAAGTACAGTTTGCCACTACTCTGGACACCTGGTTAAATATCGAGTTCCCTAAATGCTGTGTGTTTTACTTTGATCTCTGCTCACACTTTGCTCATGCAGTTAGAAACACAGGGCTCCAGGCCATAGCGTTCCAGGCCTAAACAAGAAAATTTCCATTCCGTTTTGGGAGTTCATGCGTCTCTCATAATTACTTTTTCCACAAATGTGTGCTTCAGGAGAGGCCCTGTCCAAATGTGGAGAGGCCCATTTTCATTCACTCACTTTTAGACTTTCTAAGATTTTCAGTTACTAGAGGTTTGCCCAGACTTGCCATTGTCAAGGGACAGTGCACTTCACTTGAAGTTGTGCAGTATTACTTCATGTGTCTCCGTGGAAATTCCACCAATGGGAAACTCTTGCTGTAGTCATCTCCAAGTGTTTCTGTGTAAGAAAATATAACTAACAAAGAATGTGGTTTCAAGCAGAATGAGGAAAGGAGGGATTATCTTTATTTCAGTGCAGGTTGACCTTTCAAAGAAACAGTAATTCCTATCAAATAGGAGGTAAAATCTTTTGTAAAGAGACATGGACATGACACGCTCAACTTTATGTCACTTTTTTTAAAATGCCAAGGGCATTTGAGTAATTCTTGGCTGCTGAATTGTCCCTTTTTGCAAATTTCTCTTAGGTAAGACACTCCAGCTTCTTTAAACCATGGTACAGTTCCTTCCATGTAAAAAACCAAAGCAAAAAACAAAATAAATTAAAACAAAACCCATCAAATTACATTTGAGAGCACACAATTGCTCAGCAGGCCCACTATTCAAGAAGCTAGAGGTAGAGAATCCTCAGCCTTGGGTCCATGGCCTGAAGTTTTGTCTCTATCATGGCCCCTCAATTCCCTGGCATGTCCACATTAACTCATGAATCTTTACTCATTTCCTCTTCAAATGCACAGGATCCAATATATTTGAACCCTGTTCACCTGGGCTGTAATCATCCAAGGACACACCAGAGGAAGGGCAGCCACTCCCTTGCCTGGGGCCTTGGAGCTTATCACAATAGAAATGGACACCTGAACAAGGGGAGCCACAACAAAGAGAGGCATATTCCTAAAGCCTGAAGCACAGAAACTACCTATAGACCAGTAGTGGGATTTCACAAATTATGTAAGAATCTCTGTGCACATGCTTGGCATGGTCGCTCATGCCTATAATCCCAGCAATCTGGGGGCTGAGGTGGATGGATCCTTGGGAGTTCCAGTCCATCTTGGGCTACGAATTTATCTCAAGGCCTCTTTCAACAACTACATAAGATGCTGTTTCCAAAAAGAGGACAACATTAAACTAGACACACTTGGTCTAGGTCCCTGGGTTCACTACATGAGTTGTGGAGTCTAAATATTCCATGCCATGAGAAAATACCTGGGATTTTTAGTGAAAGGGGCATTTGCATCCCTTTTCTAAGGGTTTCCCTTTCACCATGTTACATTTGAATTCTGGGAAAACCTGCTGGTGATAAGGTATTGTGCTAATACCTCATGTTTAGTGTTCAGGGTTATGCTGGAATGGCTGCAGACCTCCTTGAAATAGCGATTGCAGACAAGTGAACCCCAAGGAAGCTGGATAGTTGAAGCAGGCACTCCACATATTCATGCACTGCAAGGATTCACTTTCATTTTGGGTCTCATCTTCTGGTTGCTGGCTTTTAGTGCTAACTGATACTACCATGGTGGCAGTAATCCAGCAGAGACTGCATGTATGGTTTGCAGGTTTGCTTCCCAAGCCACCAGAAACTTGGTAGAACCCAAATCATTGTGGCATTTTCTTTCCTCCCTTGAAACATTTGGCTTTCTAAGTTTGATAATTGAATAGACTGGGCTAGTCACGTTTGGACCCCATATACCACAAACAGAGCTAAAGACAGACCCAATTACTTCCCTCCACTTGTCAAAATATGTCAAATTTGCTTGATCACCACAACTTCAAAGAAAATTCTGAGGCAACTTAGAGAGGTTAATCAAATACTGCATGATTGGAATGGCTGTGGTTGTATGAGGTGGAAAGCTGCAGAGTTGGGCTGAAACTGTTCACAGAAATCCACAGGCTTGTGGTTGCCAGGCAACCACACTGGGCTGAGATTGGCTGAACATCACTGTGAGGGGGAGTTTAGGCTCTAGGCTTGAAAATTTAAAAGACTGGGGTAGTCAAGTTTGGAACCCATAGACCTCAGACATACCAAAAGGTTTTCCAATGACTTCCCTCCACTTCTCAAAATATGTCAAATTTTCTTGATCACTACAACTGTAAAAAAAAATTCTGATGCAACATAGAGAGGCTAATCAAATACTGCATGATTGGAATGGCTGTGGTTGTATGAGGTGGAAAGCTGCAGAGTTGGGCTGAAACAGTTCACAGAAATCCACAAGCTTGTGGTTGCCAGAAAACCACAATGGGCTGTGATTGGCTGAGCACCATTGTGAGCTGGACTTTAGGCTCTAGGATACAAGTGTGCAGTAGGAGACCTGAGTCACAATGCTGGGCATTGCCATGGAGACCTCAGTGGCACAGAGGACCTTGTAGGGCAATATTTAAATAGGATGAATATTCTTGGCCTGGTATGCCACAATATTCTCTCTGAAGGCTTCACTGCTCAGAATTTGTGGATGGAAATGCTAGCCAATCTACACATGGATGTACTTTCAATGGGATATGAAATATGCCAGGGCCTGGACGATGATCTCTGCCATGTCCTATCCTTGAGCATATGCTTTTCCCTTGTCATGTCTGTCATTTGGCTGAGTCCTGTTCCCTAAGCTATTCAGTCAAGACTTGCTGGCATCATTCACCTGCAGTATAAGAGCTTTCTGTGAAATTTCTCAGCAGAAATCCTCTGCAAGTACATAGCTTTGGATAGGAGAGACAGTGGTGGAAGTTGAATTTCAAGGGCAGATATTTGAAAACAATGAAACAAGCCCCGAATAAGATCTTTACATGTTTCCCAGATGAATATGTTTGGAAATACGGGGGAAGATGGAGATCAAGGCTGAGAAGAGTGCACACCCATTTCAAGGTACAAAAACCAGGGAAAAACATGGGAAAGCAAGAGAGCTGGTTAATCTGATGTAAAAATCTTTGATGATGAAAGGAAAATTATATTCTCATGATGATTTAATCAGGCTGTAGAAGTGAAGTTCTCATGTGGGTTGTCCTATGTGTGGCCTTCTGCATTGGGCAGTGGATGCAGGACAGGAGATCTTCAAATAAATCTGGTGGAACACAAAATACTGAAAAAAAAATTCAGCCTAAATCCTGTGTATTCCTTCCCTTTGAGAACATATATGGATAATGTACGAAGTTTCAAAAGAGAAAATGTCTATTGGGTCATGGTTTCAACAATGAAATGGTCACTTCACATAACATTTTGAATTTTGCTTTCACAGTTGCTCATGTACCGGGCCTGGGTAAAGCAGAATGCAGAGTAAGCCTCATCAATTGTTGTGCATTCCATAAGTGGTTTTAAAACCAGTGAAACCCTTTGGACTTAGTGTTTGTATTTAATTGGTTGATTGGTTTTTCAAATTGTGTGTTTTACTATTTTTAACTTTGTGAGTCAGGGAAGCCCTCACTCATAGTGATTTCGACCTCTCCAAAAGCTCTGAAGTTATTCATGTAACAGCTATTACATGCTATAAGTTTCTCCTATTAAAACTTGAAAGACTAACAGACTCTGCTACTTTTCATCTAAATTCAGTGTTGGCCTAACTTCAGGGTTGGACTTTTTACAAGTCCTTTGAAATGTGTCCTCCTCTAGTCACTGGTCGTGCTGGAATTTACTTTCTTGTGAAGACAGGATTTGAGCAAATTGACACAAGTACAGTTTGCCACTACTCTGGACACCTGGTTAAATATCGAGTTCCCTAAATGCTGTGTGTTTTACTTTGATCTCTGCTCACACTTTGCTCATCCAGTTAGAAACACAGGGCTCCAGGCCATAGCGTTCCAGGCCTAAACAAGAAAATTTCCATTCCGTTTTGGGAGTTCATGCGTCTCTCATAATTACTTTTTCCACAAATGTGTGCTTCAGGAGAGGCCCTGTCCAAATGTGGAGAGGCCCATTTTCATTCACTCACTTTTAGACTTTCTAAGATTTTCAGTTACTAGAGGTTTGCCCAGACTTGCCATTGTCAAGGGACAGTGCACTTCACTTGAAGTTGTGCAGTATTACTTCATGTGTCTCCGTGGAAATTCCACCAATGGGAAACTCTTGCTGTAGTCATCTCCAAGTGTTTCTGTGTAAGAAAATATAACTAACAAAGAATGTGGTTTCAAGCAGAATGAGGAAAGGAGGGATTATCTTTATTTCAGTGCAGGTTGACCTTTCAAAGAAACAGTAATTCCTATCAAATAGGAGGTAAAATCTTTTGTAAAGAGACATGGACATGACACGCTCAACTTTATGTCACTTTTTTTAAAATGCCAAGGGCATTTGAGTAATTCTTGGCTGCTGAATTGTCCCTTTTTGCAAATTTCTCTTAGGTAAGACACTCCAGCTTCTTTAAACCATGGTACAGTTCCTTCCATGTAAAAAACCAAAGCAAAAAACAAAATAAATTAAAACAAAACCCATCAAATTACATTTGAGAGCACACAATTGCTCAGCAGGCCCACTATTCAAGAAGCTAGAGGTAGAGAATCCTCAGCCTTGGGTCCATGGCCTGAAGTTTTGTCTCTATCATGGCCCCTCAATTCCCTGGCATGTCCACATTAACTCATGAATCTTTACTCATTTCCTCTTCAAATGCACAGGATCCAATATATTTGAACCCTGTTCACCTGGGCTGTAATCATCCAAGGACACACCAGAGGAAGGGCAGCCACTCCCTTGCCTGGGGCCTTGGAGCTTATCACAATAGAAATGGACACCTGAACAAGGGGAGCCACAACAAAGAGAGGCATATTCCTAAAGCCTGAAGCACAGAAACTACCTATAGACCAGTAGTGGGATTTCACAAATTATGTAAGAATCTCTGTGCACATGCTTGGCATGGTCGCTCATGCCTATAATCCCAGCAATCTGGGGGCTGAGGTGGATGGATCCTTGGGAGTTCCAGTCCATCTTGGGCTACGAATTTATCTCAAGGCCTCTTTCAACAACTACATAAGATGCTGTTTCCAAAAAGAGGACAACATTAAACTAGACACACTTGGTCTAGGTCCCTGGGTTCACTACATGAGTTGTGGAGTCTAAATATTCCATGCCATGAGAAAATACCTGGGATTTTTAGTGAAAGGGGCATTTGCATCCCTTTTCTAAGGGTTTCCCTTTCACCATGTTACATTTGAATTCTGGGAAAACCTGCTGGTGATAAGGTATTGTGCTAATACCTCATGTTTAGTGTTCAGGGTTATGCTGGAATGGCTGCAGACCTCCTTGAAATAGCGATTGCAGACAAGTGAACCCCAAGGAAGCTGGATAGTTGAAGCAGGCACTCCACATATTCATGCACTGCAAGGATTCACTTTCATTTTGGGTCTCATCTTCTGGTTGCTGGCTTTTAGTGCTAACTGATACTACCATGGTGGCAGTAATCCAGCAGAGACTGCATGTATGGTTTGCAGGTTTGCTTCCCAAGCCACCAGAAACTTGGTAGAACCAAAATCATTGTGGCATTTTCTTTCCTCCCTTGAAACATTTGGCTTTCTAAGTTTGATAATTGAATAGACTGGGCTAGTCACGTTTGGACCCCATATACCACAAACAGAGCTAAAGACAGACCCAATTACTTCCCTCCACTTGTCAAAATATGTCAAATTTGCTTGATCACCACAACTTCAAAGAAAATTCTGAGGCAACTTAGAGAGGTTAATCAAATACTGCATGATTGGAATGGCTGTGGTTGTATGAGGTGGAAAGCTGCAGAGTTGGGCTGAAACTGTTCACAGAAATCCACAGGCTTGTGGTTGCCAGGCAACCACACTGGGCTGAGATTGGCTGAACATCACTGTGAGGGGGAGTTTAGGCTCTAGGCTTGAAAATTTAAAAGACTGGGGTAGTCAAGTTTGGAACCCATAGACCTCAGACATACCAAAAGGTTTTCCAATGACTTCCCTCCACTTCTCAAAATATGTCAAATTTTCTTGATCACTACAACTGTAAAAAAAAATTCTGATGCAACATAGAGAGGCTAATCAAATACTGCATGATTGGAATGGCTGTGGTTGTATGAGGTGGAAAGCTGCAGAGTTGGGCTGAAACAGTTCACAGAAATCCACAAGCTTGTGGTTGCCAGAAAACCACAATGGGCTGTGATTGGCTGAGCACCATTGTGAGCTGGACTTTAGGCTCTAGGATACAAGTGTGCAGTAGGAGACCTGAGTCACAATGCTGGGCATTGCCATGGAGACCTCAGTGGCACAGAGGACCTTGTAGGGCAATATTTAAATAGGATGAATATTCTTGGCCTGGTATGCCACAATATTCTCTCTGAAGGCTTCACTGCTCAGAATTTGTGGATGGAAATGCTAGCCAATCTACACATGGATGTACTTTCAATGGGATATGAAATATGCCAGGGCCTGGACGATGATCTCTGCCATGTCCTATCCTTGAGCATATGCTTTTCCCTTGTCATGTCTGTCATTTGGCTGAGTCCTGTTCCCTAAGCTATTCAGTCAAGACTTGCTGGCATCATTCACCTGCAGTATAAGAGCTTTCTGTGAAATTTCTCAGCAGAAATCCTCTGCAAGTACATAGCTTTGGATAGGAGAGACAGTGGTGGAAGTTGAATTTCAAGGGCAGATATTTGAAAACAATGAAACAAGCCCCGAATAAGATCTTTACATGTTTCCCAGATGAATATGTTTGGAAATACGGGGGAAGATGGAGATCAAGGCTGAGAAGAGTGCACACCCATTTCAAGGTACAAAAACCAGGGAAAAACATGGGAAAGCAAGAGAGCTGGTTAATCTGATGTAAAAATCTTTGATGATGAAAGGAAAATTATATTCTCATGATGATTTAATCAGGCTGTAGAAGTGAAGTTCTCATGTGGGTTGTCCTATGTGTGGCCTTCTGCATTGGGCAGTGGATGCAGGACAGGAGATCTTCAAATAAATCTGGTGGAACACAAAATACTGAAAAAAAAATTCAGCCTAAATCCTGTGTATTCCTTCCCTTTGAGAACATATATGGATAATGTACGAAGTTTCAAAAGAGAAAATGTCTATTGGGTCATGGTTTCAACAATGAAATGGTCACTTCACATAACATTTTGAATTTTGCTTTCACAGTTGCTCATGTACCGGGCCTGGGTAAAGCAGAATGCAGAGTAAGCCTCATCAATTGTTGTGCATTCCATAAGTGGTTTTAAAACCAGTGAAACCCTTTGGACTTAGTGTTTGTATTTAATTGGTTGATTGGTTTTTCAAATTGTGTGTTTTACTATTTTTAACTTTGTGAGTCAGGGAAGCCCTCACTCATAGTGATTTCGACCTCTCCAAAAGCTCTGAAGTTATTCATGTAACAGCTATTACATGCTATAAGTTTCTCCTATTAAAACTTGAAAGACTAACAGACTCTGCTACTTTTCATCTAAATTCAGTGTTGGCCTAACTTCAGGGTTGGACTTTTTACAAGTCCTTTGAAATGTGTCCTCCTCTAGTCACTGGTCGTGCTGGAATTTACTTTCTTGTGAAGACAGGATTTGAGCAAATTGACACAAGTACAGTTTGCCACTACTCTGGACACCTGGTTAAATATCGAGTTCCCTAAATGCTGTGTGTTTTACTTTGATCTCTGCTCACACTTTGCTCATCCAGTTAGAAACACAGGGCTCCAGGCCATAGCGTTCCAGGCCTAAACAAGAAAATTTCCATTCCGTTTTGGGAGTTCATGCGTCTCTCATAATTACTTTTTCCACAAATGTGTGCTTCAGGAGAGGCCCTGTCCAAATGTGGAGAGGCCCATTTTCATTCACTCACTTTTAGACTTTCTAAGATTTTCAGTTACTAGAGGTTTGCCCAGACTTGCCATTGTCAAGGGACAGTGCACTTCACTTGAAGTTGTGCAGTATTACTTCATGTGTCTCCGTGGAAATTCCACCAATGGGAAACTCTTGCTGTAGTCATCTCCAAGTGTTTCTGTGTAAGAAAATATAACTAACAAAGAATGTGGTTTCAAGCAGAATGAGGAAAGGAGGGATTATCTTTATTTCAGTGCAGGTTGACCTTTCAAAGAAACAGTAATTCCTATCAAATAGGAGGTAAAATCTTTTGTAAAGAGACATGGACATGACACGCTCAACTTTATGTCACTTTTTTTAAAATGCCAAGGGCATTTGAGTAATTCTTGGCTGCTGAATTGTCCCTTTTTGCAAATTTCTCTTAGGTAAGACACTCCAGCTTCTTTAAACCATGGTACAGTTCCTTCCATGTAAAAAACCAAAGCAAAAAACAAAATAAATTAAAACAAAACCCATCAAATTACATTTGAGAGCACACAATTGCTCAGCAGGCCCACTATTCAAGAAGCTAGAGGTAGAGAATCCTCAGCCTTGGGTCCATGGCCTGAAGTTTTGTCTCTATCATGGCCCCTCAATTCCCTGGCATGTCCACATTAACTCATGAATCTTTACTCATTTCCTCTTCAAATGCACAGGATCCAATATATTTGAACCCTGTTCACCTGGGCTGTAATCATCCAAGGACACACCAGAGGAAGGGCAGCCACTCCCTTGCCTGGGGCCTTGGAGCTTATCACAATAGAAATGGACACCTGAACAAGGGGAGCCACAACAAAGAGAGGCATATTCCTAAAGCCTGAAGCACAGAAACTACCTATAGACCAGTAGTGGGATTTCACAAATTATGTAAGAATCTCTGTGCACATGCTTGGCATGGTCGCTCATGCCTATAATCCCAGCAATCTGGGGGCTGAGGTGGATGGATCCTTGGGAGTTCCAGTCCATCTTGGGCTACGAATTTATCTCAAGGCCTCTTTCAACAACTACATAAGATGCTGTTTCCAAAAAGAGGACAACATTAAACTAGACACACTTGGTCTAGGTCCCTGGGTTCACTACATGAGTTGTGGAGTCTAAATATTCCATGCCATGAGAAAATACCTGGGATTTTTAGTGAAAGGGGCATTTGCATCCCTTTTCTAAGGGTTTCCCTTTCACCATGTTACATTTGAATTCTGGGAAAACCTGCTGGTGATAAGGTATTGTGCTAATACCTCATGTTTAGTGTTCAGGGTTATGCTGGAATGGCTGCAGACCTCCTTGAAATAGCGATTGCAGACAAGTGAACCCCAAGGAAGCTGGATAGTTGAAGCAGGTACTCCACATATTCATGCACTGCAAGGATTCACTTTCATTTTGGGTCTCATCTTCTGGTTGCTGGCTTTTAGTGCTAACTGATACTACCATGGTGGCAGTAATCCAGCAGAGACTGCATGTATGGTTTGCAGGTTTGCTTCCCAAGCCACCAGAAACTTGGTAGAACCCAAATCATTGTGGCATTTTCTTTCCTCCCTTGAAACATTTGGCTTTCTAAGTTTGATAATTGAATAGACTGGGCTAGTCACGTTTGGACCCCATATACCACAAACAGAGCTAAAGACAGACCCAATTACTTCCCTCCACTTGTCAAAATATGTCAAATTTGCTTGATCACCACAACTTCAAAGAAAATTCTGAGGCAACTTAGAGAGGTTAATCAAATACTGCATGATTGGAATGGCTGTGGTTGTATGAGGTGGAAAGCTGCAGAGTTGGGCTGAAACTGTTCACAGAAATCCACAGGCTTGTGGTTGCCAGGCAACCACACTGGGCTGAGATTGGCTGAACATCACTGTGAGGGGGAGTTTAGGCTCTAGGCTTGAAAATTTAAAAGACTGGGGTAGTCAAGTTTGGAACCCATAGACCTCAGACATACCAAAAGGTTTTCCAATGACTTCCCTCCACTTCTCAAAATATGTCAAATTTTCTTGATCACTACAACTGTAAAAAAAAATTCTGATGCAACATAGAGAGGCTAATCAAATACTGCATGATTGGAATGGCTGTGGTTGTATGAGGTGGAAAGCTGCAGAGTTGGGCTGAAACAGTTCACAGAAATCCACAAGCTTGTGGTTGCCAGAAAACCACAATGGGCTGTGATTGGCTGAGCACCATTGTGAGCTGGACTTTAGGCTCTAGGATACAAGTGTGCAGTAGGAGACCTGAGTCACAATGCTGGGCATTGCCATGGAGACCTCAGTGGCACAGAGGACCTTGTAGGGCAATATTTAAATAGGATGAATATTCTTGGCCTGGTATGCCACAATATTCTCTCTGAAGGCTTCACTGCTCAGAATTTGTGGATGGAAATGCTAGCCAATCTACACATGGATGTACTTTCAATGGGATATGAAATATGCCAGGGCCTGGACGATGATCTCTGCCATGTCCTATCCTTGAGCATATGCTTTTCCCTTGTCATGTCTGTCATTTGGCTGAGTCCTGTTCCCTAAGCTATTCAGTCAAGACTTGCTGGCATCATTCACCTGCAGTATAAGAGCTTTCTGTGAAATTTCTCAGCAGAAATCCTCTGCAAGTACATAGCTTTGGATAGGAGAGACAGTGGTGGAAGTTGAATTTCAAGGGCAGATATTTGAAAACAATGAAACAAGCCCCGAATAAGATCTTTACATGTTTCCCAGATGAATATGTTTGGAAATACGGGGGAAGATGGAGATCAAGGCTGAGAAGAGTGCACACCCATTTCAAGGTACAAAAACCAGGGAAAAACATGGGAAAGCAAGAGAGCTGGTTAATCTGATGTAAAAATCTTTGATGATGAAAGGAAAATTATATTCTCATGATGATTTAATCAGGCTGTAGAAGTGAAGTTCTCATGTGGGTTGTCCTATGTGTGGCCTTCTGCATTGGGCAGTGGATGCAGGACAGGAGATCTTCAAATAAATCTGGTGGAACACAAAATACTGAAAAAAAAATTCAGCCTAAATCCTGTGTATTCCTTCCCTTTGAGAACATATATGGATAATGTACGAAGTTTCAAAAGAGAAAATGTCTATTGGGTCATGGTTTCAACAATGAAATGGTCACTTCACATAACATTTTGAATTTTGCTTTCACAGTTGCTCATGTACCGGGCCTGGGTAAAGCAGAATGCAGAGTAAGCCTCATCAATTGTTGTGCATTCCATAAGTGGTTTTAAAACCAGTGAAACCCTTTGGACTTAGTGTTTGTATTTAATTGGTTGATTGGTTTTTCAAATTGTGTGTTTTACTATTTTTAACTTTGTGAGTCAGGGAAGCCCTCACTCATAGTGATTTCGACCTCTCCAAAAGCTCTGAAGTTATTCATGTAACAGCTATTACATGCTATAAGTTTCTCCTATTAAAACTTGAAAGACTAACAGACTCTGCTACTTTTCATCTAAATTCAGTGTTGGCCTAACTTCAGGGTTGGACTTTTTACAAGTCCTTTGAAATGTGTCCTCCTCTAGTCACTGGTCGTGCTGGAATTTACTTTCTTGTGAAGACAGGATTTGAGCAAATTGACACAAGTACAGTTTGCCACTACTCTGGACACCTGGTTAAATATCGAGTTCCCTAAATGCTGTGTGTTTTACTTTGATCTCTGCTCACACTTTGCTCATCCAGTTAGAAACACAGGGCTCCAGGCCATAGCGTTCCAGGCCTAAACAAGAAAATTTCCATTCCGTTTTGGGAGTTCATGCGTCTCTCATAATTACTTTTTCCACAAATGTGTGCTTCAGGAGAGGCCCTGTCCAAATGTGGAGAGGCCCATTTTCATTCACTCACTTTTAGACTTTCTAAGATTTTCAGTTACTAGAGGTTTGCCCAGACTTGCCATTGTCAAGGGACAGTGCACTTCACTTGAAGTTGTGCAGTATTACTTCATGTGTCTCCGTGGAAATTCCACCAATGGGAAACTCTTGCTGTAGTCATCTCCAAGTGTTTCTGTGTAAGAAAATATAACTAACAAAGAATGTGGTTTCAAGCAGAATGAGGAAAGGAGGGATTATCTTTATTTCAGTGCAGGTTGACCTTTCAAAGAAACAGTAATTCCTATCAAATAGGAGGTAAAATCTTTTGTAAAGAGACATGGACATGACACGCTCAACTTTATGTCACTTTTTTTAAAATGCCAAGGGCATTTGAGTAATTCTTGGCTGCTGAATTGTCCCTTTTTGCAAATTTCTCTTAGGTAAGACACTCCAGCTTCTTTAAACCATGGTACAGTTCCTTCCATGTAAAAAACCAAAGCAAAAAACAAAATAAATTAAAACAAAACCCATCAAATTACATTTGAGAGCACACAATTGCTCAGCAGGCCCACTATTCAAGAAGCTAGAGGTAGAGAATCCTCAGCCTTGGGTCCATGGCCTGAAGTTTTGTCTCTATCATGGCCCCTCAATTCCCTGGCATGTCCACATTAACTCATGAATCTTTACTCATTTCCTCTTCAAATGCACAGGATCCAATATATTTGAACCCTGTTCACCTGGGCTGTAATCATCCAAGGACACACCAGAGGAAGGGCAGCCACTCCCTTGCCTGGGGCCTTGGAGCTTATCACAATAGAAATGGACACCTGAACAAGGGGAGCCACAACAAAGAGAGGCATATTCCTAAAGCCTGAAGCACAGAAACTACCTATAGACCAGTAGTGGGATTTCACAAATTATGTAAGAATCTCTGTGCACATGCTTGGCATGGTCGCTCATGCCTATAATCCCAGCAATCTGGGGGCTGAGGTGGATGGATCCTTGGGAGTTCCAGTCCATCTTGGGCTACGAATTTATCTCAAGGCCTCTTTCAACAACTACATAAGATGCTGTTTCCAAAAAGAGGACAACATTAAACTAGACACACTTGGTCTAGGTCCCTGGGTTCACTACATGAGTTGTGGAGTCTAAATATTCCATGCCATGAGAAAATACCTGGGATTTTTAGTGAAAGGGGCATTTGCATCCCTTTTCTAAGGGTTTCCCTTTCACCATGTTACATTTGAATTCTGGGAAAACCTGCTGGTGATAAGGTATTGTGCTAATACCTCATGTTTAGTGTTCAGGGTTATGCTGGAATGGCTGCAGACCTCCTTGAAATAGCGATTGCAGACAAGTGAACCCCAAGGAAGCTGGATAGTTGAAGCAGGCACTCCACATATTCATGCACTGCAAGGATTCACTTTCATTTTGGGTCTCATCTTCTGGTTGCTGGCTTTTAGTGCTAACTGATACTACCATGGTGGCAGTAATCCAGCAGAGACTGCATGTATGGTTTGCAGGTTTGCTTCCCAAGCCACCAGAAACTTGGTAGAACCCAAATCATTGTGGCATTTTCTTTCCTCCCTTGAAACATTTGGCTTTCTAAGTTTGATAATTGAATAGACTGGGCTAGTCACGTTTGGACCCCATATACCACAAACAGAGCTAAAGACAGACCCAATTACTTCCCTCCACTTGTCAAAATATGTCAAATTTGCTTGATCACCACAACTTCAAAGAAAATTCTGAGGCAACTTAGAGAGGTTAATCAAATACTGCATGATTGGAATGGCTGTGGTTGTATGAGGTGGAAAGCTGCAGAGTTGGGCTGAAACTGTTCACAGAAATCCACAGGCTTGTGGTTGCCAGGCAACCACACTGGGCTGAGATTGGCTGAACATCACTGTGAGGGGGATTTTAGGCTCTAGGCTTGAAAATTTAAAAGACTGGGGTAGTCAAGTTTGGAACCCATAGACCTCAGACATACCAAAAGGTTTTCCAATGACTTCCCTCCACTTCTCAAAATATGTCAAATTTTCTTGATCACTACAACTGTAAAAAAAAATTCTGATGCAACATAGAGAGGCTAATCAAATGCTGCATGATTGGAATGGCTGTGGTTGTATGAGGTGGAAAGCTGCAGAGTTGGGCTGAAACAGTTCACAGAAATCCACAAGCTTGTGGTTGCCAGAAAACCACAATGGGCTGTGATTGGCTGAGCACCATTGTGAGCTGGACTTTAGGCTCTAGGATACAAGTGTGCAGTAGGAGACCTGAGTCACAATGCTGGGCATTGCCATGGAGACCTCAGTGGCACAGAGGACCTTGTAGGGCAATATTTAAATAGGATGAATATTCTTGGCCTGGTATGCCACAATATTCTCTCTGAAGGCTTCACTGCTCAGAATTTGTGGATGGAAATGCTAGCCAATCTACACATGGATGTACTTTCAATGGGATATGAAATATGCCAGGGCCTGGACGATGATCTCTGCCATGTCCTATCCTTGAGCATATGCTTTTCCCTTGTCATGTCTGTCATTTGGCTGAGTCCTGTTCCCTAAGCTATTCAGTCAAGACTTGCTGGCATCATTCACCTGCAGTATAAGAGCTTTCTGTGAAATTTCTCAGCAGAAATCCTCTGCAAGTACATAGCTTTGGATAGGAGAGACAGTGGTGGAAGTTGAATTTCAAGGGCAGATATTTGAAAACAATGAAACAAGCCCCGAATAAGATCTTTACATGTTTCCCAGATGAATATGTTTGGAAATACGGGGGAAGATGGAGATCAAGGCTGAGAAGAGTGCACACCCATTTCAAGGTACAAAAACCAGGGAAAAACATGGGAAAGCAAGAGAGCTGGTTAATCTGATGTAAAAATCTTTGATGATGAAAGGAAAATTATATTCTCATGATGATTTAATCAGGCTGTAGAAGTGAAGTTCTCATGTGGGTTGTCCTATGTGTGGCCTTCTGCATTGGGCAGTGGATGCAGGACAGGAGATCTTCAAATAAATCTGGTGGAACACAAAATACTGAAAAAAAAATTCAGCCTAAATCCTTTGTATTCCTTCCCTTTGAGAACATATATGGATAATGTACGAAGTTTCAAAAGAGAAAATGTCTATTGGGTCATGGTTTCAACAATGAAATGGTCACTTCACATAACATTTTGAATTTTGCTTTCACAGTTGCTCATGTACCGGGCCTGGGTAAAGCAGAATGCAGAGTAAGCCTCATCAATTGTTGTGCATTCCATAAGTGGTTTTAAAACCAGTGAAACCCTTTGGACTTAGTGTTTGTATTTAATTGGTTGATTGGTTTTTCAAATTGTTTGTTTTACTATTTTTAACTTTGTGAGTCAGGGAAGCCCTCACTCATAGTGATTTCGACCTCTCCAAAAGCTCTGAAGTTATTCATGTAACAGCTATTACATGCTATAAGTTTCTCCTATTAAAACTTGAAAGACTAACAGACTCTGCTACTTTTCATCTAAATTCAGTGTTGGCCTAACTTCAGGGTTGGACTTTTTACAAGTCCTTTGAAATGTGTCCTCCTCTAGTCACTGGTCGTGCTGGAATTTACTTTCTTGTGAAGACAGGATTTGAGCAAATTGACACAAGTACAGTTTGCCACTACTCTGGACACCTGGTTAAATATCGAGTTCCCTAAATGCTGTGTGTTTTACTTTGATCTCTGCTCACACTTTGCTCATCCAGTTAGAAACACAGGGCTCCAGGCCATAGCGTTCCAGGCCTAAACAAGAAAATTTCCATTCCGTTTTGGGAGTTCATGCGTCTCTCATAATTACTTTTTCCACAAATGTGTGCTTCAGGAGAGGCCCTGTCCAAATGTGGAGAGGCCCATTTTCATTCACTCACTTTTAGACTTTCTAAGATTTTCAGTTACTAGAGGTTTGCCCAGACTTGCCATTGTCAAGGGACAGTGCACTTCACTTGAAGTTGTGCAGTATTACTTCATGTGTCTCCGTGGAAATTCCACCAATGGGAAACTCTTGCTGTAGTCATCTCCAAGTGTTTCTGTGTAAGAAAATATAACTAACAAAGAATGTGGTTTCAAGCAGAATGAGGAAAGGAGGGATTATCTTTATTTCAGTGCAGGTTGACCTTTCAAAGAAACAGTAATTCCTATCAAATAGGAGGTAAAATCTTTTGTAAAGAGACATGGACATGACACGCTCAACTTTATGTCACTTTTTTTAAAACGCCAAGGGCATTTGAGTAATTCTTGGCTGCTGAATTGTCCCTTTTTGCAAATTTCTCTTAGGTAAGACACTCCAGCTTCTTTAAACCATGGTACAGTTCCTTCCATGTAAAAAACCAAAGCAAAAAACAAAATAAATTAAAACAAAACCCATCAAATTACATTTGAGAGCACACAATTGCTCAGCAGGCCCACTATTCAAGAAGCTAGAGGTAGAGAATCCTCAGCCTTGGGTCCATGGCCTGAAGTTTTGTCTCTATCATGGCCCCTCAATTCCCTGGCATGTCCACATTAACTCATGAATCTTTACTCATTTCCTCTTCAAATGCACAGGATCCAATATATTTGAACCCTGTTCACCTGGGCTGTAATCATCCAAGGACACACCAGAGGAAGGGCAGCCACTCCCTTGCCTGGGGCCTTGGAGCTTATCACAATAGAAATGGACACCTGAACAAGGGAGCCACAACAAAGAGAGGCATATTCCTAAAGCCTGAAGCACAGAAACTACCTATAGACCAGTAGTGGGATTTCACAAATTATGTAAGAATCTCTGTGCACATGCTTGGCATGGTCGCTCATGCCTATAATCCCAGCAATCTGGGGGCTGAGGTGGATGGATCCTTGGGAGTTCCAGTCCATCTTGGGCTACGAATTTATCTCAAGGCCTCTTTCAACAACTACATAAGATGCTGTTTCCAAAAAGAGGACAACATTAAACTAGACACACTTGGTCTAGGTCCCTGGGTTCACTACATGAGTTGTGGAGTCTAAATATTCCATGCCATGAGAAAATACCTGGGATTTTTAGTGAAAGGGGCATTTGCATCCCTTTTCTAAGGGTTTCCCTTTCACCATGTTACATTTGAATTCTGGGAAAACCTGCTGGTGATAAGGTATTGTGCTAATACCTCATGTTTAGTGTTCAGGGTTATGCTGGAATGGCTGCAGACCTCCTTGAAATAGCGATTGCAGACAAGTGAACCCCAAGGAAGCTGGATAGTTGAAGCAGGCACTCCAAATATTCATGCACTGCAAGGATTCACTTTCATTTTGGGTCTCATCTTCTGGTTGCTGGCTTTTAGTGCTAACTGATACTACCATGGTGGCAGTAATCCAGCAGAGACTGCATGTATGGTTTGCAGGTTTGCTTCCCAAGCCACCAGAAACTTGGTAGAACCCAAATCATTGTGGCATTTTCTTTCCTCCCTTGAAACATTTGGCTTTCTAAGTTTGATAATTGAATAGACTGGGCTAGTCACGTTTGGACCCCATATACCACAAACAGAGCTAAAGACAGACCCAATTACTTCCCTCCACTTGTCAAAATATGTCAAATTTGCTTGATCACCACAACTTCAAAGAAAATTCTGAGGCAACTTAGAGAGGTTAATCAAATACTGCATGATTGGAATGGCTGTGGTTGTATGAGGTGGAAAGCTGCAGAGTTGGGCTGAAACTGTTCACAGAAATCCACAGGCTTGTGGTTGCCAGGCAACCACACTGGGCTGAGATTGGCTGAACATCACTGTGAGGGGGATTTTAGGCTCTAGGCTTGAAAATTTAAAAGACTGGGGTAGTCAAGTTTGGAACCCATAGACCTCAGACATACCAAAAGGTTTTCCAATGACTTCCCTCCACTTCTCAAAATATGTCAAATTTTCTTGATCACTACAACTGTAAAAAAAAATTCTGATGCAACATAGAGAGGCTAATCAAATACTGCATGATTGGAATGGCTGTGGTTGTATGAGGTGGAAAGCTGCAGAGTTGGGCTGAAACAGTTCACAGAAATCCACAAGCTTGTGGTTGCCAGAAAACCACAATGGGCTGTGATTGGCTGAGCACCATTGTGAGCTGGACTTTAGGCTCTAGGATACAAGTGTGCAGTAGGAGACCTGAGTCACAATGCTGGGCATTGCCTTGGAGACCTCAGTGGCACAGAGGACCTTGTAGGGCAATATTTAAATAGGATGAATATTCTTGGCCTGGTATGCCACAATATTCTCTCTGAAGGCTTCACTGCTCAGAATTTGTGGATGGAAATGCTAGCCAATCTACACATGGATGTACTTTCAATGGGATATGAAATATGCCAGGGCCTGGACGATGATCTCTGCCATGTCCTATCCTTGAGCATATGCTTTTCCCTTGTCATGTCTGTCATTTGGCTGAGTCCTGTTCCCTAAGCTATTCAGTCAAGACTTGCTGGCATCATTCACCTGCAGTATAAGAGCTTTCTGTGAAATTTCTCAGCAGAAATCCTCTGCAAGTACATAGCTTTGGATAGGAGAGACAGTGGTGGAAGTTGAATTTCAAGGGCAGATATTTGAAAACAATGAAACAAGCCCCGAATAAGATCTTTACATGTTTCCCAGATGAATATGTTTGGAAATACGGGGGAAGATGAAGATCAAGGCTGAGAAGAGTGCACACCCATTTCAAGGTACAAAAACCAGGGAAAAACATGGGAAAGCAAGAGAGCTGGTTAATCTGATGTAAAAATCTTTGATGATGAAAGGAAAATTATATTCTCATGATGATTTAATCAGGCTGTAGAAGTGAAGTTCTCATGTGGGTTGTCCTATGTGTGGCCTTCTGCATTGGGCAGTGGATGCAGGACAGGAGATCTTCAAATAAATCTGGTGGAACACAAAATACTGAAAAAAAAATTCAGCCTAAATCCTGTGTATTCCTTCCCTTTGAGAACATATATGGATAATGTACGAAGTTTCAAAAGAGAAAATGTCTATTGGGTCATGGTTTCAACAATGAAATGGTCACTTCACATAACATTTTGAATTTTGCTTTCACAGTTGCTCATGTACCGGGCCTGGGTAAAGCAGAATGCAGAGTAAGCCTCATCAATTGTTGTGCATTCCATAAGTGGTTTTAAAACCAGTGAAACCCTTTGGACTTAGTGTTTGTATTTAATTGGTTGATTGGTTTTTCAAATTGTGTGTTTTACTATTTTTAACTTTGTGAGTCAGGGAAGCCCTCACTCATAGTGATTTCGACCTCTCCAAAAGCTCTGAAGTTATTCATGTAACAGCTATTACATGCTATAAGTTTCTCCTATTAAAACTTGAAAGACTAACAGACTCTGCTACTTTTCATCTAAATTCAGTGTTGGCCTAACTTCAGGGTTGGACTTTTTACAAGTCCTTTGAAATGTGTCCTCCTCTAGTCACTGGTCGTGCTGGAATTTACTTTCTTGTGAAGACAGGATTTGAGCAAATTGACACAAGTACAGTTTGCCACTACTCTGGACACCTGGTTAAATATCGAGTTCCCTAAATGCTGTGTGTTTTACTTTGATCTCTGCTCACACTTTGCTCATCCAGTTAGAAACACAGGGCTCCAGGCCATAGCGTTCCAGGCCTAAACAAGAAAATTTCCATTCCGTTTTGGGAGTTCATGCGTCTCTCATAATTACTTTTTCCACAAATGTGTGCTTCAGGAGAGGCCCTGTCCAAATGTGGAGAGGCCCATTTTCATTCACTCACTTTTAGACTTTCTAAGATTTTCAGTTACTAGAGGTTTGCCCAGACTTGCCATTGTCAAGGGACAGTGCACTTCACTTGAAGTTGTGCAGTATTACTTCATGTGTCTCCGTGGAAATTCCACCAATGGGAAACTCTTGCTGTAGTCATCTCCAAGTGTTTCTGTGTAAGAAAATATAACTAACAAAGAATGTGGTTTCAAGCAGAATGAGGAAAGGAGGGATTATCTTTATTTCAGTGCAGGTTGACCTTTCAAAGAAACAGTAATTCCTATCAAATAGGAGGTAAAATCTTTTGTAAAGAGACATGGACATGACACGCTCAACTTTATGTCACTTTTTTTAAAATGCCAAGGGCATTTGAGTAATTCTTGGCTGCTGAATTGTCCCTTTTTGCAAATTTCTCTTAGGTAAGACACTCCAGCTTCTTTAAACCATGGTACAGTTCCTTCCATGTAAAAAACCAAAGCAAAAAACAAAATAAATTAAAACAAAACCCATCAAATTACATTTGAGAGCACACAATTGCTCAGCAGGCCCACTATTCAAGAAGCTAGAGGTAGAGAATCCTCAGCCTTGGGTCCATGGCCTGAAGTTTTGTCTCTATCATGGCCCCTCAATTCCCTGGCATGTCCACATTAACTCATGAATCTTTACTCATTTCCTCTTCAAATGCACAGGATCCAATATATTTGAACCCTGTTCACCTGGGCTGTAATCATCCAAGGACACACCAGAGGAAGGGCAGCCACTCCCTTGCCTGGGGCCTTGGAGCTTATCACAATAGAAATGGACACCTGAACAAGGGGAGCCACAACAAAGAGAGGCATATTCCTAAAGCCTGAAGCACAGAAACTACCTATAGACCAGTAGTGGGATTTCACAAATTATGTAAGAATCTCTGTGCACATGCTTGGCATGGTCGCTCATGCCTATAATCCCAGCAATCTGGGGGCTGAGGTGGATGGATCCTTGGGAGTTCCAGTCCATCTTGGGCTACGAATTTATCTCAAGGCCTCTTTCAACAACTACATAAGATGCTGTTTCCAAAAAGAGGACAACATTAAACTAGACACACTTGGTCTAGGTCCCTGGGTTCACTACATGAGTTGTGGAGTCTAAATATTCCATGCCATGAGAAAATACCTGGGATTTTTAGTGAAAGGGGCATTTGCATCCCTTTTCTAAGGGTTTCCCTTTCACCATGTTACATTTGAATTCTGGGAAAACCTGCTGGTGATAAGGTATTGTGCTAATACCTCATGTTTAGTGTTCAGGGTTATGCTGGAATGGCTGCAGACCTCCTTGAAATAGCGATTGCAGACAAGTGAACCCCAAGGAAGCTGGATAGTTGAAGCAGGCACTCCACATATTCATGCACTGCAAGGATTCACTTTCATTTTGGGTCTCATCTTCTGGTTGCTGGCTTTTAGTGCTAACTGATACTACCATGGTGGCAGTAATCCAGCAGAGACTGCATGTATGGTTTGCAGGTTTGCTTCCCAAGCCACCAGAAACTTGGTAGAACCCAAATCATTGTGGCATTTTCTTTCCTCCCTTGAAACATTTGGCTTTCTAAGTTTGATAATTGAATAGACTGGGCTAGTCACGTTTGGACCCCATATACCACAAACAGAGCTAAAGACAGACCCAATTACTTCCCTCCACTTGTCAAAATATGTCAAATTTGCTTGATCACCACAACTTCAAAGAAAATTCTGAGGCAACTTAGAGAGGTTAATCAAATACTGCATGATTGGAATGGCTGTGGTTGTATGAGGTGGAAAGCTGCAGAGTTGGGCTGAAACTGTTCACAGAAATCCACAGGCTTGTGGTTGCCAGGCAACCACACTGGGCTGAGATTGGCTGAACATCACTGTGAGGGGGATTTTAGGCTCTAGGCTTGAAAATTTAAAAGACTGGGGTAGTCAAGTTTGGAACCCATAGACCTCAGACATACCAAAAGGTTTTCCAATGACTTCCCTCCACTTCTCAAAATATGTCAAATTTTCTTGATCACTACAACTGTAAAAAAAAATTCTGATGCAACATAGAGAGGCTAATCAAATGCTGCATGATTGGAATGGCTGTGGTTGTATGAGGTGGAAAGCTGCAGAGTTGGGCTGAAACAGTTCACAGAAATCCACAAGCTTGTGGTTGCCAGAAAACCACAATGGGCTGTGATTGGCTGAGCACCATTGTGAGCTGGACTTTAGGCTCTAGGATACAAGTGTGCAGTAGGAGACCTGAGTCACAATGCTGGGCATTGCCATGGAGACCTCAGTGGCACAGAGGACCTTGTAGGGCAATATTTAAATAGGATGAATATTCTTGGCCTGGTATGCCACAATATTCTCTCTGAAGGCTTCACTGCTCAGAATTTGTGGATGGAAATGCTAGCCAATCTACACATGGATGTACTTTCAATGGGATATGAAATATGCCAGGGCCTGGACGATGATCTCTGCCATGTCCTATCCTTGAGCATATGCTTTTCCCTTGTCATGTCTGTCATTTGGCTGAGTCCTGTTCCCTAAGCTATTCAGTCAAGACTTGCTGGCATCATTCACCTGCAGTATAAGAGCTTTCTGTGAAATTTCTCAGCAGAAATCCTCTGCAAGTACATAGCTTTGGATAGGAGAGACAGTGGTGGAAGTTGAATTTCAAGGGCAGATATTTGAAAACAATGAAACAAGCCCCGAATAAGATCTTTACATGTTTCCCAGATGAATATGTTTGGAAATACGGGGGAAGATGGAGATCAAGGCTGAGAAGAGTGCACACCCATTTCAAGGTACAAAAACCAGGGAAAAACATGGGAAAGCAAGAGAGCTGGTTAATCTGATGTAAAAATCTTTGATGATGAAAGGAAAATTATATTCTCATGATGATTTAATCAGGCTGTAGAAGTGAAGTTCTCATGTGGGTTGTCCTATGTGTGGCCTTCTGCATTGGGCAGTGGATGCAGGACAGGAGATCTTCAAATAAATCTGGTGGAACACAAAATACTGAAAAAAAAATTCAGCCTAAATCCTTTGTATTCCTTCCCTTTGAGAACATATATGGATAATGTACGAAGTTTCAAAAGAGAAAATGTCTATTGGGTCATGGTTTCAACAATGAAATGGTCACTTCACATAACATTTTGAATTTTGCTTTCACAGTTGCTCATGTACCGGGCCTGGGTAAAGCAGAATGCAGAGTAAGCCTCATCAATTGTTGTGCATTCCATAAGTGGTTTTAAAACCAGTGAAACCCTTTGGACTTAGTGTTTGTATTTAATTGGTTGATTGGTTTTTCAAATTGTTTGTTTTACTATTTTTAACTTTGTGAGTCAGGGAAGCCCTCACTCATAGTGATTTCGACCTCTCCAAAAGCTCTGAAGTTATTCATGTAACAGCTATTACATGCTATAAGTTTCTCCTATTAAAACTTGAAAGACTAACAGACTCTGCTACTTTTCATCTAAATTCAGTGTTGGCCTAACTTCAGGGTTGGACTTTTTACAAGTCCTTTGAAATGTGTCCTCCTCTAGTCACTGGTCGTGCTGGAATTTACTTTCTTGTGAAGACAGGATTTGAGCAAATTGACACAAGTACAGTTTGCCACTACTCTGGACACCTGGTTAAATATCGAGTTCCCTAAATGCTGTGTGTTTTACTTTGATCTCTGCTCACACTTTGCTCATCCAGTTAGAAACACAGGGCTCCAGGCCATAGCGTTCCAGGCCTAAACAAGAAAATTTCCATTCCGTTTTGGGAGTTCATGCGTCTCTCATAATTACTTTTTCCACAAATGTGTGCTTCAGGAGAGGCCCTGTCCAAATGTGGAGAGGCCCATTTTCATTCACTCACTTTTAGACTTTCTAAGATTTTCAGTTACTAGAGGTTTGCCCAGACTTGCCATTGTCAAGGGACAGTGCACTTCACTTGAAGTTGTGCAGTATTACTTCATGTGTCTCCGTGGAAATTCCACCAATGGGAAACTCTTGCTGTAGTCATCTCCAAGTGTTTCTGTGTAAGAAAATATAACTAACAAAGAATGTGGTTTCAAGCAGAATGAGGAAAGGAGGGATTATCTTTATTTCAGTGCAGGTTGACCTTTCAAAGAAACAGTAATTCCTATCAAATAGGAAGTAAAATCTTTTGTAAAGAGACATGGACATGACACGCTCAACTTTATGTCACTTTTTTTAAAACGCCAAGGGCATTTGAGTAATTCTTGGCTGCTGAATTGTCCCTTTTTGCAAATTTCTCTTAGGTAAGACACTCCAGCTTCTTTAAACCATGGTACAGTTCCTTCCATGTAAAAAACCAAAGCAAAAAACAAAATAATTTAAAACAAAACCCATCAAATTACATTTGAGAGCACACAATTGCTCAGCAGGCCCACTATTCAAGAAGCTAGAGGTAGAGAATCCTCAGCCTTGGGTCCATGGCCTGAAGTTTTGTCTCTATCATGGCCCCTCAATTCCCTGGCATGTCCACATTAACTCATGAATCTTTACTCATTTCCTCTTCAAATGCACAGGATCCAATATATTTGAACCCTGTTCACCTGGGCTGTAATCATCCAAGGACACACCAGAGGAAGGGCAGCCACTCCCTTGCCTGGGGCCTTGGAGCTTATCACAATAGAAATGGACACCTGAACAAGGGGAGCCACAACAAAGAGAGGCATATTCCTAAAGCCTGAAGCACAGAAACTACCTATAGACCAGTAGTGGGATTTCACAAATTATGTAAGAATCTCTGTGCACATGCTTGGCATGGTCGCTCATGCCTATAATCCCAGCAATCTGGGGGCTGAGGTGGATGGATCCTTGGGAGTTCCAGTCCATCTTGGGCTACGAATTTATCTCAAGGCCTCTTTCAACAACTACATAAGATGCTGTTTCCAAAAAGAGGACAACATTAAACTAGACACACTTGGTCTAGGTCCCTGGGTTCACTACATGAGTTGTGGAGTCTAAATATTCCATGCCATGAG
This sequence comes from Cavia porcellus, assembly GCF_034190915.1. Lineage (NCBI taxonomy): Eukaryota > Metazoa > Chordata > Mammalia > Rodentia > Caviidae > Cavia > Cavia porcellus. The sequence goes on along the minus strand of NW_026947486.1, from coordinate 3,864,021 downwards.
AAAATACCTGGGATTTTTAGTGAAAGGGGCATTTGCATCCCTTTTCTAAGGGTTTCCCTTTCACCATGTTACATTTGAATTCTGGGAAAACCTGCTGGTGATAAGGTATTGTGCTAATACCTCATGTTTAGTGTTCAGGGTTATGCTGGAATGGCTGCAGACCTCCTTGAAATAGCGATTGCAGACAAGTGAACCCCAAGGAAGCTGGATAGTTGAAGCAGGCACTCCAAATATTCATGCACTGCAAGGATTCACTTTCATTTTGGGTCTCATCTTCTGGTTGCTGGCTTTTAGTGCTAACTGATACTACCATGGTGGCAGTAATCCAGCAGAGACTGCATGTATGGTTTGCAGGTTTGCTTCCCAAGCCACCAGAAACTTGGTAGAACCCAAATCATTGTGGCATTTTCTTTCCTCCCTTGAAACATTTGGCTTTCTAAGTTTGATAATTGAATAGACTGGGCTAGTCACGTTTGGACCCCATATACCACAAACAGAGCTAAAGACAGACCCAATTACTTCCCTCCACTTGTCAAAATATGTCAAATTTGCTTGATCACCACAACTTCAAAGAAAATTCTGAGGCAACTTAGAGAGGTTAATCAAATACTGCATGATTGGAATGGCTGTGGTTGTATGAGGTGGAAAGCTGCAGAGTTGGGCTGAAACTGTTCACAGAAATCCACAGGCTTGTGGTTGCCAGGCAACCACACTGGGCTGAGATTGGCTGAACATCACTGTGAGGGGGATTTTAGGCTCTAGGCTTGAAAATTTAAAAGACTGGGGTAGTCAAGTTTGGAACCCATAGACCTCAGACATACCAAAAGGTTTTCCAATGACTTCCCTCCACTTCTCAAAATATGTCAAATTTTCTTGATCACTACAACTGTAAAAAAAAATTCTGATGCAACATAGAGAGGCTAATCAAATACTGCATGATTGGAATGGCTGTGGTTGTATGAGGTGGAAAGCTGCAGAGTTGGGCTGAAACAGTTCACAGAAATCCACAAGCTTGTGGTTGCCAGAAAACCACAATGGGCTGTGATTGGCTGAGCACCATTGTGAGCTGGACTTTAGGCTCTAGGATACAAGTGTGCAGTAGGAGACCTGAGTCACAATGCTGGGCATTGCCTTGGAGACCTCAGTGGCACAGAGGACCTTGTAGGGCAATATTTAAATAGGATGAATATTCTTGGCCTGGTATGCCACAATATTCTCTCTGAAGGCTTCACTGCTCAGAATTTGTGGATGGAAATGCTAGCCAATCTACACATGGATGTACTTTCAATGGGATATGAAATATGCCAGGGCCTGGACGATGATCTCTGCCATGTCCTATCCTTGAGCATATGCTTTTCCCTTGTCATGTCTGTCATTTGGCTGAGTCCTGTTCCCTAAGCTATTCAGTCAAGACTTGCTGGCATCATTCACCTGCAGTATAAGAGCTTTCTGTGAAATTTCTCAGCAGAAATCCTCTGCAAGTACATAGCTTTGGATAGGAGAGACAGTGGTGGAAGTTGAATTTCAAGGGCAGATATTTGAAAACAATGAAACAAGCCCCGAATAAGATCTTTACATGTTTCCCAGATGAATATGTTTGGAAATACGGGGGAAGATGGAGATCAAGGCTGAGAAGAGTGCACACCCATTTCAAGGTACAAAAACCAGGGAAAAACATGGGAAAGCAAGAGAGCTGGTTAATCTGATGTAAAAATCTTTGATGATGAAAGGAAAATTATATTCTCATGATGATTTAATCAGGCTGTAGAAGTGAAGTTCTCATGTGGGTTGTCCTATGTGTGGCCTTCTGCATTGGGCAGTGGATGCAGGACAGGAGATCTTCAAATAAATCTGGTGGAACACAAAATACTGAAAAAAAAAATTCAGCCTAAATCCTGTGTATTCCTTCCCTTTGAGAACATATATGGATAATGTACGAAGTTTCAAAAGAGAAAATGTCTATTGGGTCATGGTTTCAACAATGAAATGGTCACTTCACATAACATTTTGAATTTTGCTTTCACAGTTGCTCATGTACCGGGCCTGAGTAAAGCAGAATGCAGAGTAAGCCTCATCAATTGTTGTGCATTCCATAAGTGGTTTTAAAACCAGTGAAACCCTTTGGACTTAGTGTTTGTATTTAATTGGTTGATTGGTTTTTCAAATTGTTTGTTTTACTATTTTTAACTTTGTGAGTCAGGGAAGCCCTCACTCATAGTGATTTCGACCTCTCCAAAAGCTCTGAAGTTATTCATGTAACAGCTATTACATGCTATAAGTTTCTCCTATTAAAACTTGAAAGACTAACAGAATCTGCTACTTTTCATCTAAATTCAGTGTTGGCCTAACTTCAGGGTTGGACTTTTTACAAGTCCTTTGAAATGTGTCCTCCTCTAGTCACTGGTCGTGCTGGAATTTACTTTCTTGTGAAGACAGGATTTGAGCAAATTGACACAAGTACAGTTTGCCACTACTCTGGACACCTGGTTAAATATCGAGTTCCCTAAATGCTGTGTGTTTTACTTTGATCTCTGCTCACACTTTGCTCATCCAGTTAGAAACACAGGGCTCCAGGCCATAGCGTTCCAGGCCTAAACAAGAAAATTTCCATTCCGTTTTGGGAGTTCATGCGTCTCTCATAATTACTTTTTCCACAAATGTGTGCTTCAGGAGAGGCCCTGTCCAAATGTGGAGAGGCCCATTTTCATTCACTCACTTTTAGACTTTCTAAGATTTTCAGTTACTAGAGGTTTGCCCAGACTTGCCATTGTCAAGGGACAGTGCACTTCACTTGAAGTTGTGCAGTATTACTTCATGTGTCTCCGTGGAAATTCCACCAATGGGAAACTCTTGCTGTAGTCATCTCCAAGTGTTTCTGTGTAAGAAAATATAACTAACAAAGAATGTGGTTTCAAGCAGAATGAGGAAAGGAGGGATTATCTTTATTTCAGTGCAGGTTGACCTTTCAAAGAAACAGTAATTCCTATCAAATAGGAGGTAAAATCTTTTGTAAAGAGACATGGACATGACACGCTCAACTTTATGTCACTTTTTTTAAAACGCCAAGGGCATTTGAGAAATTCTTGGCTGCTGAATTGTCCCTTTTTGCAAATTTCTCTTAGGTAAGACACTCCAGCTTCTTTAAACCATGGTACAGATCCTTCCATGTAAAAAACCAAAGCAAAAAACAAAATAAATTAAAACAAAACCCATCAAATTACATTTGAGAGCACACAATTGCTCAGCAGGCCCACTATTCAAGAAGCTAGAGGTAGAGAATCCTCAGCCTTGGGTCCATGGCCTGAAGTTTTGTCTCTATCATGGCCCCTCAATTCCCTGGCATGTCCACATTAACTCATGAATCTTTACTCATTTCCTCTTCAAATGCACAGGATCCAATATATTTGAACCCTGTTCACCTGGGCTGTAATCATCCAAGGACACACCAGAGGAAGGGCAGCCACTCCCTTGCCTGGGGCCTTGGAGCTTATCACAATAGAAATGGACACCTGAACAAGGGGAGCCACAACAAAGAGAGGCATATTCCTAAAGCCTGAAGCACAGAAACTACCTATAGACCAGTAGTGGGATTTCACAAATTATGTAAGAATCTCTGTGCACATGCTTGGCATGGTCGCTCATGCCTATAATCCCAGCAATCTGGGGGCTGAGGTGGATGGATCCTTGGGAGTTCCAGTCCATCTTGGGCTACGAATTTATCTCAAGGCCTCTTTCAACAACTACATAAGATGCTGTTTCCAAAAAGAGGACAACATTAAACTAGACACACTTGGTCTAGGTCCCTGGGTTCACTACATGAGTTGTGGAGTCTAAATATTCCATGCCATGAGAAAATACCTGGGATTTTTAGTGAAAGGGGCATTTGCATCCCTTTTCTAAGGGTTTCCCTTTCACCATGTTACATTTGAATTCTGGGAAAACCTGCTGGTGATAAGGTATTGTGCTAATACCTCATGTTTAGTGTTCAGGGTTATGCTGGAATGGCTGCAGACCTCCTTGAAATAGCGATTGCAGACAAGTGAACACCAAGGAAGCTGGATAGTTGAAGCAGGCACTCCAAATATTCATGCACTGCAAGGATTCACTTTCATTTTGGGTCTCATCTTCTGGTTGCTGGCTTTTAGTGCTAACTGATACTACCATGGTGGCAGTAATCCAGCAGAGACTGCATGTATGGTTTGCAGGTTTGCTTCCCAAGCCACCAGAAACTTGGTAGAACCCAAATCATTGTGGCATTTTCTTTCCTCCCTTGAAACATTTGGCTTTCTAAGTTTGATAATTGAATAGACTGGGCTAGTCACGTTTGGACCCCATATACCACAAACAGAGCTAAAGACAGACCCAATTACTTCCCTCCACTTGTCAAAATATGTCAAATTTGCTTGATCACAACTTCAAAGAAAATTCTGAGGCAACTTAGAGAGGTTAATCAAATACTGCATGATTGGAATGGCTGTGGTTGTATGAGGTGGAAAGCTGCAGAGTTGGGCTGAAACTGTTCACAGAAATCCACAGGCTTGTGGTTGCCAGGCAACCACACTGGGCTGAGATTGGCTGAACATCACTGTGAGGGGGATTTTAGGCTCTAGGCTTGAAAATTTAAAAGACTGGGGTAGTCAAGTTTGGAACCCATAGACCTCAGACATACCAAAAGGTTTTCCAATGACTTCCCTCCACTTCTCAAAATATGTCAAATTTTCTTGATCACTACAACTGTAAAAAAAAATTCTGATGCAACATAGAGAGGCTAATCAAATACTGCATGATTGGAATGGCTGTGGTTGTATGAGGTGGAAAGCTGCAGAGTTGGGCTGAAACAGTTCACAGAAATCCACAAGCTTGTGGTTGCCAGAAAACCACAATGGGCTGTGATTGGCTGAGCACCATTGTGAGCTGGACTTTAGGCTCTAGGATACAAGTGTGCAGTAGGAGACCTGAGTCACAATGCTGGGCATTGCCATGGAGACCTCAGTGGCACAGAGGACCTTGTAGGGCAATATTTAAATAGGATGAATATTCTTGGCCTGGTATGCCACAATATTCTCTCTGAAGGCTTCACTGCTCAAATTTGTGGATGGAAATGCTAGAAAATCCACACATGGATGTACTTTCAATGGGATATGAAATATGCCAGGGCCTGGCAGATGATCTCTGCCATGTCCTATCCTTGAGCATACGCTTTTCCCTTGTCATGTCTTTCATTTGGCTGAGTCCTGTTCCCTAAGCTATTCAGTCAAGACTTGCTGGCTTCATTCACCTGCAGTATAAGAGCTTTCTGTGAAATTTCTCAGCAGAAATCCTCTGCAAGTACATAGCTTTGGATATGAGAGACAGTGGTGGAAGTTGAATTTCAAGGGCAGATATTTGAAAACAATGAAACAAGCCCCGAATAAGATCTTTACATGTTTCCCAGATGAATATGTTTGGAAATACGGGGGAAGATGGAGATCAAGGCTGAGAAGAGTGCACACCCATTTCAAGGTACAAAAACCAGGGAAAAACATGGGAAAGCAAGAGAGCTGGTTAATCTGATGTAAAAATCTTTGATGATGAAAGGAAAATTATATTCTCATGATGATTTAATCAGGCTGTAGAAGTGAAGTTCTCATGTTGGTTGTCCTATGTGTGGCCTTCTGCATTGGGCAGTGGATGCAGGACAGGAGATCTTCAAATAAATCTGGTGGAACACAAAATACTGAAAAAAAAATTCAGCCTAAATCCTGTGTATTCCTTCCCTTTGAGAACATATATGGATAATGTACGAAGTTTCAAAAGAGAAAATGTCTATTGGGTCATGGTTTCAACAATGAAATGGTCACTTCACATAACATTTTGAATTTTGCTTTCACAGTTGCTCATGTACCGGGCCTGAGTAAAGCAGAATGCAGAGTAAGCCTCATCAATTGTTGTGCATTCCATAAGTGGTTTTAAAACCAGTGAAACCCTTTGGACTTAGTGTTTGTATTTAATTGGTTGATTGGTTTTTCAAATTGTTTGTTTTACTATTTTTAACTTTGTGAGTCAGGGAAGCCCTCACTCATAGTGATTTCGACCTCTCCAAAAGCTCTGAAGTTATTCATGTAACAGCTATTACATGCTATAAGTTTCTCCTATTAAAACTTGAAAGACTAACAGACTCTGCTACTTTTCATCTAAATTCAGTGTTGGCCTAACTTCAGGGTTGGACTTTTTACAAGTCCTTTGAAATGTGTCCTCCTCTAGTCACTGGTCGTGCTGGAATTTACTTTCTTGTGAAGACAGGATTTGAGCAAATTGACACAAGTACAGTTTGCCACTACTCTGGACACCTGGTTAAATATCGAGTTCCCTAAATGCTGTGTGTTTTACTTTGATCTCTGCTCACACTTTGCTCATCCAGTTAGAAACACAGGGCTCCAGGCCATAGCGTTCCAGGCCTAAACAAGAAAATTTCCATTCCGTTTTGGGAGTTCATGCGTCTCTCATAATTACTTTTTCCACAAATGTGTGCTTCAGGAGAGGCCCTGTCCAAATGTGGAGAGGCCCATTTTCATTCACTCACTTTTAGACTTTCTAAGATTTTCAGTTACTAGAGGTTTGCCCAGACTTGCCATTGTCAAGGGACAGTGCACTTCACTTGAAGTTGTGCAGTATTACTTCATGTGTCTCCGTGGAAATTCCACCAATGGGAAACTCTTGCTGTAGTCATCTCCAAGTGTTTCTGTGTAAGAAAATATAACTAACAAAGAATGTGGTTTCAAGCAGAATGAGGAAAGGAGGGATTATCTTTATTTCAGTGCAGGTTGACCTTTCAAAGAAACAGTAATTCCTATCAAATAGGAGGTAAAATCTTTTGTAAAGAGACATGGACATGACACGCTCAACTTTATGTCACTTTTTTTAAAACGCCAAGGGCATTTGAGTAATTCTTGGCTGCTGAATTGTCCCTTTTTGCAAATTTCTCTTAGGTAAGACACTCCAGCTTCTTTAAACCATGGTACAGTTCCTTCCATGTAAAAAACCAAAGCAAAAAACAAAATAAATTAAAACAAAACCCATCAAATTACATTTGAGAGCACACAATTGCTCAGCAGGCCCACTATTCAAGAAGCTAGAGGTAGAGAATCCTCAGCCTTGGGTCCATGGCCTGAAGTTTTGTCTCTATCATGGCCCCTCAATTCCCTGGCATGTCCACATTAACTCATGAATCTTTACTCATTTCCTCTTCAAATGCACAGGATCCAATATATTTGAACCCTGTTCACCTGGGCTGTAATCATCCAAGGACACACCAGAGGAAGGGCAGCCACTCCCTTGCCTGGGGCCTTGGAGCTTATCACAATAGAAATGGACACCTGAACAAGGGGAGCCAAAACAAAGAGAGGCATATTCCTAAAGCCTGAAGCACCGAAACTACCTATAGACCAGTAGTGGGATTTCACAAATTATGTAAGAATCTCTGTGCATATGCTTGGCATGGTCGCTCATGCCTATAATCCCAGCAATCTGGGGGCTGAGGTGGATGGATCCTTGGGAGTTCCAGTCCATCTTGGGCTACGAATTTATCTCAAGGCCTCTTTCAACAACTACATAAGATGCTGTTTCCAAAAAGAAGACAACATTAAACTAGACACACTTGGTCTAGGTCCCTGGGTTCACTACATGAGTTGTGGAGTCTAAATATTCCATGCCATGAGAAAATACCTGGGATTTTTAGTGAAAGGGGCATTTGCATCCCTTTTCTAAGGGTTTCCCTTTCACCATGTTACATTTGAATTCTGGGAAAACCTGCTGGTGATAAGGTATTGTGCTAATACCTCATGTTTAGTGTTCAGGGTTATGCTGGAATGGCTGCAGACCTCCTTGAAATAGCGATTGCAGACAAGTGAACACCAAGGAAGATGGATAGTTGAAGCAGGCACTCCAAATATTCATGCACTGCAAGGATTCACTTTCATTTTGGGTCTCATCTTCTGGTTGCTGGCTTTTAGTGCTAACTGATACTACCATGGTGGCAGTAATCCAGCAGAGACTGCATGTATGGTTTGCAGGTTTGCTTCCCAAGCCACCAGAAACTTGGTAGAACCCAAATCATTGTGGCATTTTCTTTCCTCCCTTGAAACATTTGGCTTTCTAAGTTTGATAATTGAATAGACTGGGCTAGTCAAGTTTGGACCCAATATACCTCAAACAGAGCTAAAGACAGACCCAATTACTTCCCTCCACTTGTCAAAATATGTCAAATTTGCTTGATCACCACAACTTCAAAGAAAATTCTGAGGCAACTTAGAGAGGTTAATCAAATACTGCATGATTGGAATGGCTGTGGTTGTATGAGGTGGAAAGCTGCAGAGTTGGGCTGAAACTGTTCACAGAAATCCACAGGCTTGTGGTTGCCAGGCAACCACACTGGGCTGAGATTGGCTGAACATCACTGTGAGGGGGATTTTAGGCTCTAGGCTTGAAAATTTAAAAGACTGGGGTAGTCAAGTTTGGGACCCATAGACCTCAGACATACCAAAAGGTTTTCCAATGACTTCCCTCCACTTCTCAAAATATGTCAAATTTTCTTGATCACTACAACTGTAAAAAAAATTCTGATGCAACATAGAGAGGCTAATCAAATACTGCATGATTGGAATGGCTGTGGTTGTATGAGGTGGAAAGCTGCAGAGTTGGGCTGAAACAGTTCACAGAAATCCACAAGCTTGTGGTTGCCAGAAAACCACAATGGGCTGTGATTGGCTGAGCACCATTGTGAGCTGGACTTTAGGCTCTAGGATACAAGTGTGCAGTAGGAGACCTGAGTCACAATGCTGGGCATTGCCATGGAGACCTCAGTGGCACAGAGGACCTTGTAGGGCAATATTTAAATAGGATGAATATTCTTGGCCTGGTATGCCACAATATTCTCTCTGAAGGCTTCACTGCTCAGAATTTGTGGATGGAAATGCTAGCCAATCTACACATGGATGTACTTTCAATGGGATATGAAATATGCCAGGGCCTGGACGATGATCTCTGCCATGTCCTATCCTTGAGCATATGCTTTTCCCTTGTCATGTCTGTCATTTGGCTGAGTCCTGTTCCCTAAGCTATTCAGTCAAGACTTGCTGGCATCATTCACCTGCAGTATAATAGCTTTCTGTGAAATTTCTCAGCAGAAATCCTCTGCAAGTACATAGCTTTGGATAGGAGAGACAGTGGTGGAAGTTGAATTTCAAGGGCAGATATTTGAAAACAATGAAACAAGCCCCGAATAAGATCTTTACATGTTTCCCAGATGAATATGTTTGGAAATACGGGGGAAGATGGAGATCAAGGCTGAGAAGAGTGCACACCCACTTCAAGGTACAAAAACCAGGGAAAAACATGGGAAAGCAAGAGAGCTGGTTAATCTGATGTAAAAATCTTTGATGATGAAAGGAAAATTATATTCTCATGATGATTTAATCAGGCTGTAGAAGTGAAGTTCTCATGTTGGTTGTCCTATGTGTGGCCTTCTGCATTGGGCAGTGGATGCAGGACAGGAGATCTTCAAATAAATCTGGTGGAACACAAAATACTGAAAAAAAAATTCAGCCTAAATCCTGTGTATTCCTTCCCTTTGAGAACATATATGGATAATGTACGAAGTTTCAAAAGAGAAAATGTCTATTGGGTCATGGTTTCAACAATGAAATGGTCACTTCACATAACATTTTGAATTTTGCTTTCACAGTTGCTCATGTGCCGGGCCTGAGTAAAGCAGAATGCAGAGTAAGCCTCATCAGTAGTTGTGCATTCCATAAGTGGTTTTAAAACCAGTGAAACCCTTTGGACTTAGTGTTTGTATTTAATTGGTTGATTGGTTTTTCAAATTGTTTGTTTTACTATTTTTAACTTTGTGAGTCAGGGAAGCCCTCACTCATAGTGATTTCGACCTCTCCAAAAGCTCTGAAGTTATTCATGTAACAGCTATTACATGCTATAAGTTTCTCCTATTAAAACTTGAAAGACTAACAGACTCTGCTACTTTTCATCTAAATTCAGTGTTGGCCTAACTTCAGGGTTGGACTTTTTACAAGTCCTTTGAAATGTGTCCTCCTCTAGTCACTGGTCGTGCTGGAATTTACTTTCTTGTGAAGACAGGATTTGAGCAAATTGACACAAGTACAGTTTGCCACTACTCTGGACACCTGGTTAAATATCGAGTTCCCTAAATGCTGTGTGTTTTACTTTGATCTCTGCTCACACTTTGCTCATCCAGTTAGAAACACAGGGCTCCAGGCCATAGCGTTCCAGGCCTAAACAAGAAAATTTCCATTCCGTTTTGGGAGTTCATGCGTCTCTCATAATTACTTTTTCCACAAATGTGTGCTTCAGGAGAGGCCCTGTCCAAATGTGGAGAGGCCCATTTTCATTCACTCACTTTTAGACTTTCTAAGATTTTCAGTTACTAGAGGTTTGCCCAGACTTGGCATTGTCAAGGGACAGTGCACTTCACTTGAAGTTGTGCAGTATTACTTCATGTGTCTCCGTGGAAATTCCACCAATGGGAAACTCTTGCTGTAGTCATCTCCAAGTGTTTCTGTGTAAGAAAATATAACTAACAAAGAATGTGGTTTCAAGCAGAATGAGGAAAGGAGGGATTATCTTTATTTCAGTGCAGGTTGACCTTTCAAAGAAACAGTAATTCCTATCAAATAGGAGGTAAAATCTTTTGTAAAGAGACATGGACATGACACGCTCAACTTTATGTCACTTTTTTTAAAACGCCAAGGGCATTTGAGTAATTCTTGGCTGCTGAATTGTCCCTTTTTGCAAATTTCTCTTAGGTAAGACACTCCAGCTTCTTTAAACCATGGTACAGTTCCTTCCATGTAAAAAACCAAAGCAAAAAACAAAATAAATTAAAACAAAACCCATCAAATTACATTTGAGAGCACACAATTGCTCAGCAGGCCCACTATTCAAGAAGCTAGAGGTAGAGAATCCTCAGCCTTGGGTCCATGGCCTGAAGTTTTGTCTCTATCATGGCCCCTCAATTCCCTGGCATGTCCACATTAACTCATGAATCTTTACTCATTTCCTCTTCAAATGCACAGGATCCAATATATTTGAACCCTGTTCACCTGGGCTGTAATCATCCAAGGACACACCAGAGGAAGGGCAGCCACTCCCTTGCCTGGGGCCTTGGAGCTTATCACAATAGAAATGGACACCTGAACAAGGGGAGCCAAAACAAAGAGAGGAATATTCCTAAAGCCTGAAGCACCGAAACTACCTATAGACCAGTAGTGGGATTTCACAAATTATGTAAGAATCTCTGTGCATATGCTTGGCATGGTCGCTCATGCCTATAATCCCAGCAATCTGGGGGCTGAGGTGGATGGATCCTTGGGAGTTCCAGTCCATCTTGGGCTACGAATTTATCTCAAGGCCTCTTTCAACAACTACATAAGATGCTGTTTCCAAAAAGAAGACAACATTAAACTAGACACACTTGGTCTAGGTCCCTGGGTTCACTACATGAGTTGTGGAGTCTAAATATTCCATGCCATGAGAAAATACCTGGGATTTTTAGTGAAAGGGGCATTTGCATCCCTTTTCTAAGGGTTTCCCTTTCACCATGTTACATTTGAATTCTGGGAAAACCTGCTGGTGATAAGGTATTGTGCTAATACCTCATGTTTAGTGTTCAGGGTTATGCTGGAATGGCTGCAGACCTCCTTGAAATAGCGATTGCAGACAAGTGAACACCAAGGAAGATGGATAGTTGAAGCAGGCACTCCAAATATTCATGCACTGCAAGGATTCACTTTCATTTTGGGTCTCATCTTCTGGTTGCTGGCTTTTAGTGCTAACTGATACTACCATGGTGGCAGTAATCCAGCAGAGACTGCATGTATGGTTTGCAGGTTTGCTTCCCAAGCCACCAGAAACTTGGTAGAACCCAAATCATTGTGGCATTTTCTTTCCTCCCTTGAAACATTTGGCTTTCTAAGTTTGATAATTGAATAGACTGGGCTAGTCAAGTTTGGACCCAATATACCTCAAACAGAGCTAAAGACAGACACAATTACTTCCCTCCACTTGTCAAAATATGTCAAATTTGCTTGATCACCACAACTTCAAAGAAAATTCTGAGGCAACTTAGAGAGGTTAATCAAATACTGCATGATTGGAATGGCTGTGGTTGTATGAGGTGGAAAGCTGCAGAGTTGGGCTGAAACTGTTCACAGAAATCCACAGGCTTGTGGTTGCCAGGCAACCACACTGGGCTGAGATTGGCTGAACATCACTGTGAGGGGGATTTTAGGCTCTAGGCTTGAAAATTTAAAAGACTGGGGTAGTCAAGTTTGGAACCCATAGACCTCAGACATACCAAAAGGTTTTCCAATGACTTCCCTCCACTTCTCAAAATATGTCAAATTTTCTTGATCACTACAACTGTAAAAAAAATTCTGATGCAACATAGAGAGGCTAATCAAATACTGCATGATTGGAATGGCTGTGGTTGTATGTTGTGGAAAGCTGCAGAGTTGGGCTGAAACAGTTCACAGAAATCCACAAGCTTGTGGTTGCCAGAAAACCACAATGGGCTGTGATTGGCTGAGCACCATTGTGAGCTGGACTTTAGGCTCTAGGATACAAGTGTGCAGTAGGAGACCTGAGTCACAATGCTGGGCATTGCCATGGAGACCTCAGTGGCACAGAGGACCTTGTAGGGCAATATTTAAATAGGATGAATATTCTTGGCCTGGTATGCCACAATATTCTCTCTGAAGGCTTCACTGCTCAGAATTTGTGGATGGAAATGCTAGCCAATCTACACATGGATGTACTTTCAATGGGATATGAAATATGCCAGGGCCTGGCCGATGATCTCTGCCATGTCCTATCCTTGAGCATATGCTTTTCCCTTGTCATGTCTGTCATTTGGCTGAGTCCTGTTCCCTAAGCTATTCAGTCAAGACTTGCTGGCATCATTCACCTGCAGTATAAGAGCTTTCTGTGAAATTTCTCAGCAGAAATCCTCTGCAAGTACATAGCTTTGGATAGGAGAGACAGTGGTGGAAGTTGAATTTCAAGGGCAGATATTTGAAAACAATGAAACAAGCCCCGAATAAGATCTTTACATGTTTCCCAGATGAATATGTTTGGAAATACGGGGGAAGATGGAGATCAAGGCTGAGAAGAGTGCACACCCATTTCAAGGTACAAAAACCAGGGAAAAACATGGGAAAGCAAGAGAGCTGGTTAATCTGATGTAAAAATCTTTGATGATGAAAGGAAAATTATATTCTCATGATGATTTAATCAGGCTGTAGAAGTGAAGTTCTCATGTTGGTTGTCCTATGTGTGGCCTTCTGCATTGGGCAGTGGATGCAGGACAGGAGATCTTCAAATAAATCTGGTGGAACACAAAATACTGAAAAAAAAATTCAGCCTAAATCCTGTGTATTCCTTCCCTTTGAGAACATATATGGATAATGTACGAAGTTTCAAAAGAGAAAATGTCTATTGGGTCATGGTTTCAACAATGAAATGGTCACTTCACATAACATTTTGAATTTTGCTTTCACAGTTGCTCATGTGCCGGGCCTGAGTAAAGCAGAATGCAGAGTAAGCCTCATCAGTAGTTGTGCATTCCATAAGTGGTTTTAAAACCAGTGAAACCCTTTGGACTTAGTGTTTGTATTTAATTGGTTGATTGGTTTTTCAAATTGTTTGTTTTACTATTTTTAACTTTGTGAGTCAGGGAAGCCCTCACTCATAGTGATTTCGACCTCTCCAAAAGCTCTGAAGTTATTCATGTAACAGCTATTACATGCTATAAGTTTCTCCTATTAAAACTTGAAAGACTAACAGACTCTGCTACTTTTCATCTAAATTCAGTGTTGGGCTAACTTCAGGGTTGGACTTTTTACAAGTCCTTTGAAATGTGTCCTCCTCTAGTCACTGGTCGTGCTGGAATTTACTTTCTTGTGAAGACAGGATTTGAGCAAATTGACACAAGTACAGTTTGCCACTACTCTGGACACCTGGTTAAATATCGAGTTCCCTAAATGCTGTGTGTTTTACTTTGATCTCTGCTCACACTTTGCTCATCCAGTTAGAAACACAGGGCTCCAGGCCATAGCGTTCCAGGCCTAAACAAGAAAATTTCCATTCCGTTTTGGGAGTTCATGCGTCTCTCATAATTACTTTTTCCACAAATGTGTGCTTCAGGAGAGGCCCTGTCCAAATGTGGAGAGGCCCACTTTCATTCACTCACTTTTAGACTTTCTAAGATTTTCAGTTACTAGAGGTTTGCCCAGACTTGCCATTGTCAAGGGACAGTGCACTTCACTTGAAGTTGTGCAGTATTACTTCATGTGTCTCCGTGGAAATTCCACCAATGGGAAACTCTTGCTGTAGTCATCTCCAAGTGTTTCTGTGTAAGAAAATATAACTAACAAAGGATGTGGTTTCAAGCAGAATGAGGACAGGAGGTATTATCTTTATTTCAGTGCAGGTTGACCTTTCAAAGAAACAGTAATTCCTATCAAATAGGAGGTAAAATCTTTTGTAAAGAGACCTGGACATGACACGCTCAAATTTATGTCACTTTTTTTAAAACGCCAAGGGCATTTGAGAAATTCTTGGCTGCTGAATTGTCCCTTTTTGCAAATTTCTCCTAGGTAAGACACTCCAGCTTCTTTAAACCATGGTACAGTTCCTTCCATGTAAAAAACCAAAGCAAAAAACAAAATAAATTAAAACAAAACCCATCAAATTACATTTGAGAGCACACAATTGCTCAGCAGGCCCACTATTCAAGAAGCTAGTGGTACAGAATCCTCAGCCTTCAGCCCATGGCCTGAAGTTTTGTCTCTATCATGGCCCCTCAATTCCCTGGCATGTCCACATTAACTCATGAATCTTTACTCATTTCCTCTTCAAATGCACAGGATCCAATATATTTGAACCCTGTTCACCTGGGCTGTAATCATCCAAGGACACACCAGAGGAAGGGCAGCCACTCCCTTGCCTGGGGCCTTGGAGCTTATCACAATAGAAATGGACACCTGAACAAGGGGAGCCAAAACAAAGAGAGGCATATTCCTAAAGCCTGAAGCACAGAAGCTACCTATAGACCAGTAGTGGGATTTCACAAATTATGTAAGAATCTCTGTGCACATGCTTGGCATGGTCGCTCATGCCTATAATCCCAGTAATCTGGGGGCTTAGGTGGATGGATCCTTGGGAGTTCCAGTCCATCTTGGGCTACGAATTTATCTCAAGGCCTCTTTCAACAACTACATAAGATGCTGTTTCCAAAAAGAGGACAACATTAAACTAGACACACTTGGTCTCGGTCCCTGGGTTCACTACATGAGTTGTGGAGTCTAAATATTCCATGCCATGAGAAAATACCTGGGATTTTTAGTGAAAGGGGCATTTGCATCCCTTTTCTAAGGGTTTCCCTTTCACCATGTTACATTTGAATTCTGGGAAAACCTGCTGGTGATAAGGTATTGTGCTAATACCTCATGTTTTGTGTTCAGGGTTATGCTGGAATGGCTGCAGACCTCCTTGAAATAGCGATTGCAGACAAGTGAACCCCGAGGAAGCTGGATAGTTGAAGCAGGCACTCCAAATATTCATGCACTGCAAGGATTCACTTTCAGTTTGGGTCTCATCTTCTGGTTGCTGGCTTTTAGTGCTAAATGATACTACCATGGTGGCAGTAATCCATCAGACACTGCATGTATGGTTTGCAGGTTTGCTTCCCAAGCCACCAGAAACTTGGCAGAACCCAAATCATTGTGGCATTTTCTTTCCTCCCTTGAAACATTTGGCTTTCTAAGTTTGATAATTGAATAGACTGGGCTAGTCATCTTTGGACCCCATATACCACAAACAGAGCTAAAGACAGAGCCAATGACTTCCCTCCACTTGTCAAAATATTTCAAATTTGCTTGATCACCACAACTTCAAAGAAAATTCTGAGGCAACTTAGAGAGGTTAATCAAATACTGCATGATTGGAATGGCTGTGGTTGTATGAGGTGGAAAGCTGCAGAGTTGGGCTGAAACTGTTCACAGAAATCCACAGGCTTGTGGTTGCCAGGCAACCACACTGGGCTGAGATTGGCTGAACATCACTGTGAGGGGGATTTTAGGCTCTAGGTTTGAAAATTTAAAAGACTGGGGTAGTCAAGTTTGGAACCTGTTGTACCCTAAGAAAATAGCTTTGTTATATGTGTATTATAGCAAACCTGTATAGGGGCTTACTAAATGTGTTTGTTTTATCGTTTTTCCCTAACTGATATGTTAAGGGACCTAATTGATCTGTTGAGCAACACTCTCCTCTGTAAAGAATTGCAAGAATCTCACCTAATTGATATGTTAACCATTGTTGCTCTCTACAAACTACAGAAGCTGTGCTAAAACAAGCTAACAAGGGTTGTTAATCACTGCTAGGAGCCTCTATTCTCCGCTAAAGAGCTAAGGAAAACTAAAATGGCAATTAATTTACATTTGTTTAAAGTAACCTGCTTGTGTGCAGAGAGATTTGCGTGTGAGTTTAACCCTTTACCCTGACCTTGACACATTACCGCCGTTTTCTGTTCTGTATGGCGCCTTATTGCCTCCCTCTCCCCTCACCTATCTATCTAGGCCATAAAGAATTTGGGTTTCTGGTGACCTCCCCCTGACCCGGTGATGATCTGTTGTAAAATGAGCCTGCCCCAATTTTAAGAACTGCTTAGCTTAAACAAATTACCGGGTAATACTATGGCCCAAACCCCAATCGGTGCTTTCCTTTTGTTCCGTATGTATCAAATGAGTTAGATATCAGGTCTTCGTAAAACTTAAGTTCTAGCGTCTCATAACTTGTGACCCCTTCGCACTCACTAGCGAAGACAAGCTGTCCTGAGATAATTAACTGTCCACTTTCTTCTCCAAATATTGCTGCAGACGTGCCACTCTGAGATAATGTCAGTCTGCAGGATGGAAATAATTTTTAAAAAACACCAGGAACTCCCGAGATTGTCAGAGCTAAGTAGACAGCAATACAGTTTCCAGACTCGGGTCAACAAGTTTGATGGCTCTACAGGTTTCTTTGTTTCTCTCCCCCCGCCCTTTCCTCCAGCCCCTTTTTAAAGTCCTCCCTTCAGCTTCTAGGGGACAGTCTCCAAATTGGCTCCCGGAGACTGGTCGCCAGGCCTGGAAATAAAGCCTTTGCCACTAAATTTTCGGTCTCTTGCCTCCTTGGATTTTATACCGGGGCTCAAGTTATAACATTTGGGGGCTCACCCTGGATGGAAGCAAGACCCCAGACTCATTTTTGAACATTTGAAAGTAAGTGCTCTGGAGGATTTGTTTGGGCCGCGGTCAATTTGTAATTTTGAGGGGACGCCCTCAATTTGGGAGCGGGAACCACCCGAGGACAGAGTCAGTTGGTTTGTAGGACAAATTCTGTCCATTTGTGACTCTGCCCCGGGTGGGGAACAGCTCCGTTTGGAAGGGGACGCCCTTAATTTGGGAAGTGAAACCTCCTGAGGACAGAGTCAATTGGTTTTTGCCATTTGTGACTCTGCACCGGGTGAGGAACCACTCTGTTGGTTAATTTGTTAATTCCTCCAGATCCCAAAATTTGACTAATTTTGGGGCAAAGGCCATTTTTGCTGCAGCTTGTCTCATCTTGTATGTCTGTTTGTTTGTCCATTTGTTCTAATTGTTCTCCTTTTGGTTACCCTAAATCTAACAGAACATTCTCTCCTAGGAACCCCTTCTACGAGCCCAGAATGGACAAAGGGATTTAGATATTGATGTGCAGTGTTTTTGTTCTTTAAAATTGTTTGCCTGTTTGGATTTGTTACTAACTTAGGGGCTTGTTGCCCATTTCTGTTGCAGGATCCATATGGCTTATTAGATTCAAGCTTCATAATAAGAAAAATTATTTCCTTTAGCTCACCAAACTGTGCAAAAAGCACCCTTTGTTTGTGTCTTTAATGTTGTGGCGCCTTGTTTAATATGTAAGTCTTCAACTGATTGCTTGCAACCTTGGCATGCCTTTTAAAAGGAGTATTTTTCTTTCTGGTTAAAAAGTAAATATATGTGCACATATATGTGTATATTTATGGTTTTAAGAATCATATCAACTTTACCAAGTAAAAACCAGGTCATACTGTAATTGAGCCAGTTAAAAGGTTATAGCTTTAAAAAACCCCAGCATTTTAATGTGGTAAAAAGACATAAAATTAATTAAATATGTTTTAGACTACTAGAAGGTAACTTCAAGGGTTTTGTTGAGAGTTTTAATGTTGTCTGAGAAGCAAAAAAAGAGATAATTAACTGGTGATAGTAAAAAAGAGGGACAAAGAAAGTGGTTTGTCTTCAAGTAAAATGTCTGCTGTGCCAAAATGTAAAAAAAAGATAAAACTTAGAGGTATATTGTAAGTTATAAAAAGCTCGAGATGATATAAATTTTGTCTTGGTTTATAGTACTGAAGACAACAGGTTTGACAAGAAGTAAATGTGTTCAAAGTTTGACAGTATTAGATCAGTTTTGATAGATTTATTTATAAGATTCTAAACCTTTGCTGCAAAGTGTTTCCATTAATATGAGATTATAGATGATAATAGAGATAAGATATAAGTTTTCACATGTGCTGTGGACCTCTGGGAGATTATATGGCACAATTTTGTTACCTATGAAAAAGCTTCTTTTTGTTAAGTATGTAATTTCAGTAAAATGATGGCCTGCCAGGTGGCACCCTGGGACAAAAGGTGGTGTGCCATCCAGATAAAGCCTGCTCTCTGATATGGAATGCCAAAACCATGTTGTCCTTTTGTCCCAAGCCGATTGGACATCCAGAGGTAAGGAGGTTTCCCTAGTATCGCCAGTTGGTCTCTTTGCAACTCAGTCGGCCCCACATGTTAGAAAAAAGATTACAAAGGTTTGAGAGTTTAAAAAAAAATGCCCCTCAGCCAGTTGATAGAGATAGCACAAAAGGTCTTTTAAAACTAAAAAAATTACCGTCTACTGGAAAATTTGTCCAGCGTACCTGAGTCCTCACAACTGACTTAGAGTTAAAACTGTTGGGCAAATGGAATCAGGAGATTCCAGAAGTCTGGGCAGAAGACAATCCTCCAGGGCTAGCAGTCAGCCAAGTCCCCCTTCTGATGGAGCTCTTACCCCAAGCATGCCCCTTCTGCTTGTGACAATGCCCGATAAGCCTGCAGGCCTGGAAAGGGATTTAAAGTCCACATGCAGAGGCTAAGAGACAATGATATTCTCATTCCTTGTGTCTCTCCCTGGAACATGCCCTTGCTTCTAGTCACTGAAGCCAGGGACAAATAACTATCGCTCTGTACAGGATCTCGGAGAGTTAATACATGAGTTCTGAGTCTATACCCAACAGTGCCAAATCCTGAGAACACCTGGTACTCTGTTCTGAACCTGAAAGATGCTTTCTTCACTTTGCCACTTACTCTGGTGAGTCAACTCCTTTTTGCCTTTGAATGGACTGACCCAGATACGGGGGTAAAAAAACAGCTGACCCGGACACATTTACCTCAGGGTTACAAGAACTCTCCCACTCTTTTTGATGAGACATTAATAAGAGATCTTTTAAAATTAAAAAAAAAAAAACACCCTGAGATAGTGCTCCTCCAACACATGGATGACTTGTTAATAGCCTCGACCCCCACAGAAGCTTGTAAGCTTGTCAAGAGACAACTGAGAAACTGTTAAGGACTTTGGGGCAATTAGGCTATAAAGTCTCGACTAAAAGGGCACAATTGTGCTGTCAGGCTGTGACTCATCTGGACTACAAATTGCAAAAAAAAAAAAAAAAGGAGGATTTTGTCTAAAAAAATTGTCCAGGCTATATTGCAGATCCCATTTCCAGAAACTAAGAAACAGGTGCGCGAATTTCTGGGAGCTGTCGGATACTCCAGGCTGTAGATTCTAAATTTTACTGAAACAGCTCACCCCCTATAGGGCTCCCTTAAGGAAAAAACTCACTAAACTGGACTGATAAATATAAACTGGACCTTGCGGCAGCTCAAGTGGGCCTTGACAGAGGCCCCAGCCCTGGGACTCCCTGATGTTACCAAGCCATTCACCTTGTTCGTAGATGAACTCAGGGGCATTGCCAAAGGAGTCCTAACCCAGGACATTGGCTCTTGAAAGAGGCCTATAGCCTATCTTTCCAAAAGGCTCAATCCAGTAACAAGAGGGTGGCCTCCATGCCTAAAATTCTGGCCGCTGTGGCGATGCTACTTAAAAGAGGCCAAAAACAAAAAAAAAACAACAAAAAACAAAACAAAACAAAAAAAAAAACCTCACTTTTGGACAGAAGATTTCTGTAGTGACCTCCCACAGTTTAGAGACTCTTATCAAAACCCCTCCTAAAAATGTGAGTGCTAAAATCTCACACTATTAGGCCCTGCTCCTAGACCCAGAATTGATAGTTTTCAAGACTTCTTCAGTTTTAAACCCAGCCACCCTTATGCCTGACAACGACCTGAGAAATTTCACAGATGGAAGCAGCTTCATCCAGAATGGCAGAGGCAGATGAGTGGCCGGGGCAGCAGTGACCACCAAAAGGAGGTACTCTGGGTTAAGCGGTTAGAGCCTGGCATCTCTGTCCAAAAGGTGGAGCTCATTGCTTTGACTGAGGTACTAAAACTAGCCACAAAAAAGAGGGTAAACATCTATACTGATAGTAGATATGCTTTTGCTACTATACATGTACATGGAGCCATCTATTAAGAGCGAGGTCTCTTAACCTCGGCCAGGGCAAAGATTTAAAAAAAGGGGGGGGTGGCTCCACAGATCCTAGATTTGCTGGCAACAGTCTGGCTGTCGGCAGATTGCTGCTATTCACCTGAGGAAACAATTTGGCAGATCAGGCCTCTCAAAGAGTAGCAATCACATCAGAGGGGCCAGCCGAGAAAGTAACTGCTCTGATACAAGTCCCCCCGACCTTGTCAAAACCAGTCTACACAAAGAAAGACTGCACTGGTTGTTGTGAGCCATCTAACAGATTCCAGTCCCTGTGACTAAAAGACAAGTGCAAAATCTCTAGGAGCCACAGGACTGATCCAGAGTTTGGGACCCTGGCAGAGGTCTGTTATCTACCTTTCCAAGACACTTGATTCTGTAACAACCAGATGGCCACCCTGTCTGTGGTGATTTCCTCAGTGGCCCCCTCATAAAGGAAGCTTAAAAATTGACTTTTGGACACAAACTCTTGTTTCTTCCTGTTCCCTGGAGACTCTCATCAAGGCCCCATCAGACTGCGGATGTCTAATTCCTGAGCCATACATTATCAGGCACTATTTCTGGAAACAGCAGCTTCAAACTCTGGCTACTTTGCTGCCTGAGGATGACACCTCGTTGCCTCATTACAATTGTACTGAGGTCATTGATCACCTGACGGGACTTCGACCTTATCTAGTGGATAAGCCATTATCTAGAGTTCCATCCTACTTCTCTGATGGAAGCAGCTACGTCTATCAAGGTAAGCGGGTCTTGGGAGCTGCCGTTACACAAAATCTCAGGTTCTATGGGAACAAATCTTAGAGCCAGAGACATCAACATAGTGGGCTAAACCCATTGCCCACACTGAGGCCTCAAGTTGTCTTTATCAAAAATGGGGTTTATTGTCTTCTGGAGTCAAAAGATTAAATTGCTCCCCAAATTTGGACTTGTTGGCTGCCATCTAGATGCCAAAGAAAATGGCTACTATCTGCTGTATAAGCCATTGGGCAGAAGATGATCTTGTTATAGGAAAAAATAATTTGACAAATGCCACCTTCCAAAAGATAGCCAGAAAGCCCCAAAATCAGTGGGGATTGAGATAAGCTTGACATTACTGCTGATCCCACCTATTTTCTTTGTCAGAGCCCATTTATACTTAAAAAGACCAGCATCGGGCAGCTCAACTTCCGAGAGATTCCTGGGGGCTAATATCAAGCTAGCCCAGTCTGTGAGCTTCAGATGCCCTCAGTGCCAATTGGTAAATCTAAAAGTACTGCAACAAATAGAAACCACTAGTTATCGTGAGACTATGCCTAAAAACACTAAAAAATAGATTTTACAAAAATAAAAAGCCTAAAACTTCAAGGATATAAATGTTATAATGGTTGATACTTTCATTAGATGAGTAAAAGCATTTTCTACTTAGTCTGAGTCAGCTCTGATAGCAGTTTCCCTGATTTGGTCTCCCTTTTTATCCATGGGGTCCGACAATGGCCTGGCTTTTATAGCCTAATAACTCAAATTAACCTAAGCTTTACAGATCAATTAAAAACTCGATTGGGCTTACCAGCCTCAGAGTTCAGGAGAGATAAAAAGATAAGTTAGATTTTAAAGACTATAATTACTAATGGCCTTAAAAACTGGCGAAAACTGGGTAAGTCTCTTTTCCTTCTGCCCCTTTGTGTGCGTGATGCATCCCCTATGTTGCAGATATTTCCTCTTTTGAGGTTTTATATAAGAGATCTTCCTCTTATCATTAAAGGTTTCTAAAAATTAGCTGATTTAACTAATCAAGATCTTATTAAGTCTCCCCCAGACTTTTCAGCCAGCTCTGACTTCCATCCACTGGTTATTTCGTTGCTGCCCACTGCGAGCTAAAGAGCCTAGGCACCTAGACAAGCGACCTCACCATAAATCACTTGAGCTGCAATGGACTGTCAAAGTAGCTGAAAGCCTGCCTAGATTCAACGTTCCCACTGCAGACAGGTCCCAGCTTCAAAAGACCATTAGCCTGCGGATAAATAAACTGTCATTTCTTCCAAGAACACTTTAAAGCTTAAGATTGTCTAATATAACTGATAATTTTGTGTTCTCCTCTTTTGTAGAGACCCCTAAGAGGCCTCTGTCTGACTTAAAAATTGTTACTTATATGATAAAACAGAGTAAATTTAAATGTTGGTTTTCTTTCTCCTTTTGGTTAACAGCTTTAATGACAGCTACAAGACCTTTGTTAATCCTCCTACTGGGCCTTGTGTTATAAACAAGTTGATAAACTATGTCAAAGTTCTTAAAAGCTTATAATTTTAAAGACACATACAAGGTTATAAACAGACGCTAAGGAGTCAATGATTTGACACACTGACTAAAATCAGTGGGGAATGTTGTACCCTAAGAAAATAGCTTTGTTATATGTGTATTATAGCAAACCTGTATAGGGGCTTACTAAATGTGTTTGTTTTATCGTTTTTCCCTAACTGATATGTTAAGGGACCTAATTGATCTGTTGAGCAACACTCTCCTCTGTAAAGAATTGCAAGAATCTCACCTAATTGATATGTTAACCATTGTTGCTCTCTACAAACTACAGAAGCTGTGCTAAAACAAGCTAACAAGGGTTGTTAATCACTGCTAGGAGCCTCTATTCTCCGCTAAAGAGCTAAGGAAAACTAAAATGGCAATTAATTTACATTTGTTTAAAGTAACCTGCTTGTGTGCAGAGAGATTTGCGTGTGAGTTTAACCCTTTACCCTGACCTTGACACATTACCGCCGTTTTCTGTTCTGTATGGCGCCTTATTGCCTCCCTCTCCCCTCACCTATCTATCTAGGCCATAAAGAATTTGGGTTTCTGGTGACCTCCCCCTGACCCGGTGATGATCTGTTGTAAAATGAGCCTGCCCCAATTTTAAGAACTGCTTAGCTTAAACAAATTACCGGGTAATACTATGGCCCAAACCCCAATCGGTGCTTTCCTTTTGTTCTGTATGTATCAAATGAGTTAGATATCAGGTCTTCGTAAAACTTAAGTTCCAGCGTCTCATAACTTGTGACCCCTTCGCACTCACTAGCGAAGACAAGCTGTCCTGAGATAATTAACTGTCCACTTTCTTCTCCAAATATTGCTGCAGACGTGCCACTCTGAGATAATGTCAGTCTGCAGGATGGAAATAATTTTTAAAAAACACCAGGAACTCCCGAGATTGTCAGAGCTAAGTAGACAGCAATACAGTTTCCAGACTCGGGTCAACAAGTTTGATTGCTCTACAGGTTTCTTTGTTTCTCTCCCCCCGCCCTTTCCTCCAGCCCTTTTTAAAGTCCTCCCTTCAGCTTCTAGGGGACAGTCTCCAAATTGGCTCCCGGAGACTGGTCGCCAGGCCTGGAAATAAAGACTTTGCCACTAAATTTTCGGTCTCTTGCCTCCTTGGATTTTATACTGGGGCTCAAGTTATAACAGAACCCATAGACCTCAGACATACCAAAAGGTTTTCCAATGACTTCCCTCCACTTCTCAAAATATGTCAAATTTTCTTGATCACTACAACTGTAAAAAAAATTCTGAGGCAACATAGAGAGGCTAATCAAATACTGCATGATTGGAATGGCTGTGGTTGTATGAGGTGGAAAGCTGCAGAGTTGGGCTGAAACAGTTCACAGAAATCCACAAGCTTGTGGTTGCCAGGCAACCACAATGGGCTGTGATTGGCTGAGCACCATTGTGAGCTGGACTTTAGGCTCTAGGATACAAGTGTGCAGTAGGAGACCTGAGTCACAATGCTGGGCGTTGCCATGGAGACCTCAGTGGCACAGAGGACCTTGTAGGGCAAGATTTAAATAGGATGAATATTCTTGGCATGGTATGCCACAATATTCTCTCTGAAGGATTCACTGCTCAGAATTTGTGGATGGAAATGCTAGCCAATCTACACATGGATGTACTTTCAATGGGATATGAAATATGCCAGGGCCTGGCAGATGATCTCTGCCATGTCCTATCCTTGAGCATACGCTTTTCCCTTGTCATGTCTGTCATTTGGCTGAGTCCTGTTCGCTAAGCTATTCAGTCAAGACTTGCTGGCATCATTCACCTGCAGTATAAGAGCTTTCTGTGAAATTTCTCAGCAGAAATCCTCTGCAAGTACATAGCTTTGGATAGGAGAGACAGTGGTGGAAGTTGAATTTCAAGGGCAGATATTTGAAAACAATGAAACAAGCCCCGAATAAGATCTTTACATGTTTCCCAGATGAATGTGTTTGGAAATACGGGGGAAGATGGAGATCAAGGCTGAGAAGAGTGCACACCCATTTCAAGGTACAAAAACCAGGGAAAAACATGGGAAAGCAAGAGAGCTGGTTAATCTGATGTAAAAATCTTTGATGATGAAGGGAAAATTATATTCTCATGATGATTTAATCAGGCTGTAGAAGTGAAGTTCTCATGTTGGTTGTCCTATGTGTGGCCTTCTGCATTGGGCAGTGGATGCAAGACAGGAGATCTTCAAATAAATCTGGTGGAACACAAAATACTGAAAAAAAAAATTCAGCTTAAATCCTGTGTATTCCTTCCCTTTGAGAACATATAAGGATAATGTACGAAGTTTCAAAAGAGAAAATGTCTATTGCGTCATGGTTTCAACAATGAAATGGTCACTTCACATATCATTTTGAATTTTGCTTTCACAGTTGCTCATGTGCCGGGCCTGAGTAAAGCAGAATGCAGAGTAAGCCTCATCAATAGTTGTGCATTCCATAAGTGGTTTTAAAACCAGTGAAACCCTTTGGACTTAGTGTTTGTATTTAATTGGTTGATTGGTTTTTCAAATTGTTTGTTTTACTATTTTTCACTTTGTGAGTCAGGGAAGCCCTCACTCATAGTGATTTCGACCTCTCCAAAAGCTCTGAAGTTATTCATGTAACAGCTATTACATGCTATAAGTTTCTCCTATTAAAACTTGAAAGACTAACAGACTCTGCTACTTTTCATCTAAATTCAGTGTTGGCCTAACTTCAGGGTTGGACTTTTTACAAGTCCTTTGAAATGTGTCCTCCTCTAGTCACTGGTCGTGCTGGAATTTACTTTCTTGTGAAGACAGGATTTGAGCAAATTGACACAAGTACAGTTTGCCACTACTCTGGACACCTGGTTAAATATCGAGTTCCCTAAATGCTGTGTGTTTTACTTTGATCTCTGCTCACACTTTGCTCATCCAGTTAGAAACACAGGGCTCCAGGCCATAGCGTTCCAGGCCTAAACAAGAAAATTTCCATTCCGTTTTGGGAGTTCATGCGTCTCTCATAATTACTTTTTAAACAAATGTGTGCTTCAGGAGAGGCCCTGTCCAAATGTGGAGAGGCCCATTTTCATTCACTCACTTTTAGACTTTCTAAGATTTTCAGTTACTAGAGGTTTGCCCAAACTTGCCATTGTCAAGGGACAGTGCACTTCACTTGAAGTTGTGCAGTATTACTTCATGTGTCTCCGTGGAAATTCCACCAATGGGAAACTCTTGCTGTAGTCATCTCCAAGTGTTTCTGTGTAAGAAAATATAACTAACAAAGAATGTGGTTTCAAGCAGAATGAGGAAAGGAGGGATTATCTTTATTTCAGTGCAGGTTGACCTTTCAAAGAAACAGTAATTCCTATCAAATAGGAGGTAAAATCTTTTGTAAAGAGACATGGACATGACACGCTCAACTTTATGTCACTTTTTTTAAAACGCCAAG
Source organism: Cavia porcellus (assembly GCF_034190915.1). Lineage (NCBI taxonomy): Eukaryota > Metazoa > Chordata > Mammalia > Rodentia > Caviidae > Cavia > Cavia porcellus. The sequence continues at coordinate 3,837,559 of NW_026947486.1, read as the reverse complement.
GGCATTTGAGTAATTCTTGGCTGCTGAATTGTCCCTTTTTGCAAATTTCTCTTAGGTAAGACACTCCAGCTTCTTTAAACCATGGTACAGTTCCTTCCATGTAAAAAACCAAAGCAAAAAACAAAATAAATTAAAACAAAACCCATCAAATTACATTTGAGAGCACACAATTGCTCAGCAGGCCCACTATTCAAGAAGCTAGAGGTAGAGAATCCTCAGCCTTGGGTCCATGGCCTGAAGTTTTGTCTCTATCATGGCCCCTCAATTCCCTGGCATGTCCACATTAACTCATGAATCTTTACTCATTTCCTCTTCAAATGCACAGGATCCAATATATTTGAACCCTGTTCACCTGGGCTGTAATCATCCAAGGACACACCAGAGGACGGGCAGCCACTCCCTTGCCTGGGGCCTTGGAGCTTATCACAATAGAAATGGACACCTGAACAAGGGGAGCCAAAACAAAGAGAGGCATATTCCTAAAGCCTGAAGCACCGAAATTACCTATAGACCAGTAGTGGGATTTCACAAATTATGTAAGAATCTCTGTGCATATGCTTGGCATGGTCGCTCATGCCTATAATCCCAGCAATCTGGGGGCTGAGGTGGATGGATCCTTGGGAGTTCCAGTCCATCTTGGGCTACGAATTTATCTCAAGGCCTCTTTCAACAACTACATAAGATGCTGTTTCCAAAAAGAAGACAACATTAAACTAGACACACTTGGTCTAGGTCCCTGGGTTCACTACATGAGTTGTGGAGTCTAAATATTCCATGCCATGAGAAAATACCTGGGATTTTTAGTGAAAGGGGCATTTGCATCCCTTTTCTAAGGGTTTCCCTTTCACCATGTTACATTTGAATTCTGGGAAAACCTGCTGGTGATAAGGTATTGTGCTAATACCTCATGTTTAGTGTTCAGGGTTATGCTGGAATGGCTGCAGACCTCCTTGAAATAGCGATTGCAGACAAGTGAACACCAAGGAAGATGGATAGTTGAAGCAGGCACTCCAAATATTCATGCACTGCAAGGATTCACTTTCATTTTGGGTCTCATCTTCTGGTTGCTGGCTTTTAGTGCTAACTGATACTACCATGGTGGCAGTAATCCAGCAGAGACTGCATGTATGGTTTGCAGGTTTGCTTCCCAAGCCACCAGAAACTTGGTAGAACCCAAATCATTGTGGCATTTTCTTTCCTCCCTTGAAACATTTGGCTTTCTAAGTTTGATAATTGAATAGACTGGGCTATTCAAGTTTGGACCCTATATACCTCAAACAGAGCTAAAGACAGACCCAATTACTTCCCTCCACTTGTCAAAATATGTCAAATTTGCTTGATCACCACAACTTCAAAGAAAATTCTGAGGCAACTTAGACAGGTTAATCAAATACTGCATGATTGGAATGGCTGTGGTTGTATGAGGTGGAAAGCTGCAGAGTTGGGCTGAAACTGTTCACAGAAATCCACAGGCTTGTGGTTGCCAGGCAACCACACTGGGCTGAGATTGGCTGAACATCACTGTGAGGGGGATTTTAGGCTCTAGGCTTGAAAATTTAAAAGACTGGGGTAGTCAAGTTTGGAACCCATAGACCTCAGACATACCAAAAGGTTTTCCAATGACTTCCCTCCACTTCTCAAAATACGTCAAATTTTCTTGATCACTACAACTGTAAAAAAAATTCTGATGCAACATAGAGAGGCTAATCAAATACTGCATGATTGGAATGGCTGTGGTTGTATGAGGTGGAAAGCTGCAGAGTTGGGCTGAAACAGTTCACAGAAATCCACAAGCTTGTGGTTGCCAGAAAACCACAATGGGCTGTGATTGGCTGAGCACCATTGTGAGCTGGACTTTAGGCTCTAGGATACAAGTGTGCAGTAGGAGACCTGAGTCACAATGCTGGGCATTGCCATGGAGACCTCAGTGGCACAGAGGACCTTGTAGGGCAATATTTAAATAGGATGAATATTCTTGGCCTGGTATGCCACAATATTCTCTCTGAAGGCTTCACTGCTCAGAATTTGTGGATGGAAATGCTAGCCAATCTACACATGGATGTACTTTCAATGGGATATGAAATATGCCAGGGCCTGGCCGATGATCTCTGCCATGTCCTATCCTTGAGCATATGCTTTTCCCTTGTCATGTCTGTCATTTGGCTGAGTCCTGTTCCCTAAGCTATTCAGTCAAGACTTGCTGGCATCATTCACCTGCAGTATAAGAGCTTTCTGTGAAATTTCTCAGCAGAAATCCTCTGCAAGTACATAGCTTTGGATAGGAGAGACAGTGGTGGAAGTTGAATTTCAAGGGCAGATATTTGAAAACAATGAAACAAGCCCCGAATAAGATCTTTACATGTTTCCCAGATGAATATGTTTGGAAATACGGGGGAAGATGGAGATCAAGGCTGAGAAGAGTGCACACCCATTTCAAGGTAAAAAACCAGGGAAAAACATGGGAAAGCAAGAGAGCTGGTTAATCTGATGTAAAAATCTTTGATGATGAAAGGAAAATTATATTCTCATGATGATTTAATCAGGCTGTAGAAGTGAAGTTCTCATGTTGGTTGTCCTATGTGTGGCCTTCTGCATTGGGCAGTGGATGCAGGACAGGAGATCTTCAAATAAATCTGGTGGAACACAAAATACTGAAAAAAAAATTCAGCCTAAATCCTGTGTATTCCTTCACTTTGAGAACATATATGGATAATGTACGAAGTTTCAAAAGAGAAAATGTCTATTGGGTCATGGTTTCAACAATGAAATGGTCACTTCACATAACATTTTGAATTTTGCTTTCACAGTTGCTCATGTGCCGGGCCTGAGTAAAGCAGAATGCAGAGTAAGCCTCATCAGTAGTTGTGCATTCCATAAGTGGTTTTAAAACCAGTGAAACCCTTTGGACTTAGTGTTTGTATTTAATTGGTTGATTGGTTTTTCAAATTGTTTGTTTTACTATTTTTAACTTTGTGAGTCAGGGAAGCCCTCACTCATAGTGATTTCGACCTCTCCAAAAGCTCTGAAGTTATTCATGTAACAGCTATTACATGCTATAAGTTTCTCCTATTAAAACTTGAAAGACTAACAGACTCTGCTACTTTTCATCTAAATTCAGTGTTGGGCTAACTTCAGGGTTGGACTTTTTACAAGTCCTTTGAAATGTGTCCTCCTCTAGTCACTGGTCGTGCTGGAATTTACTTTCTTGTGAAGACAGGATTTGAGCAAATTGACACAAGTACAGTTTGTCACTACTCTGGACACCTGGTTAAATATCGAGTTCCCTAAATGCTGTGTGTTTTACTTTGATCTCTGCTCACACTTTGCTCATCCAGTTAGAAACACAGGGCTCCAGGCCATAGCGTTCCAGGCCTAAACAAGAAAATTTCCATTCCGTTTTGGGAGTTCATGCGTCTCTCATAATTACTTTTTCCACAAATGTGTGCTTCAGGAGAGGCCCTGTCCAAATGTGGAGAGGCCCACTTTCATTCACTCACTTTTAGACTTTCTAAGATTTTCAGTTACTAGAGGTTTGCCCAGACTTGCCATTGTCAAGGGACAGTGCACTTCACTTGAAGTTGTGCAGTATTACTTCATGTGTCTCCGTGGAAATTCCACCAATGGGAAACTCTTGCTGTAGTCATCTCCAAGTGTTTCTGTGTAAGAAAATATAACTAACAAAGGATGTGGTTTCAAGCAGAATGAGGACAGGAGGTATTATCTTTATTTCAGTGCAGGTTGACCTTTCAAAGAAACAGTAATTCCTATCAAATAGGAGGTAAAATCTTTTGTAAAGAGACCTGGACATGACACGCTCAAATTTATGTCACTTTTTTTAAAATGCCAAGGGCATTTGAGAAATTCTTGGCTGCTGAATTGTCCCTTTTTGCAAATTTCTCCTAGGTAAGACACTCCAGCTTCTTTAAACCATGGTACAGTTCCTTCCATGTAAAAAACCAAAGCAAAAAACAAAATAAATTAAAACAAAACCCATCAAATTACATTTGAGAGCACACAATTGCTCAGCAGGCCCACTATTCAAGAAGCTAGAGGTACAGAATCCTCAGCCTTCAGCCCATGGCCTGAAGTTTTGTCTCTATCATGGCCCCTCAATTCCCTGGCATGTCCACATTAACTCATGAATCTTTACTCATTTCCTCTTCAAATGCACAGGATCCAATATATTTGAACCCTGTTCACCTGGGCTGTAATCATCCATGGACACACCAGAGGAAGGGCAGCCACTCCCTTGCCTGGGGCCTTGGAGCTTATCACAATAGAAATGGACACCTGAACAAGGGGAGCCAAAACAAAGAGAGGCATATTCCTAAAGCCTGAAGCACAGAAGCTACCTATAGACCAGTAGTGGGATTTCACAAATTATGTAAGAATCTCTGTGCACATGCTTGGCATGGTCGCTCATGCCTATAATCCCAGTAATCTGGGGGCTTAGGTGGATGGATCCTTGGGAGTTCCAGTCCATCTTGGGCTACGAATTTATCTCAAGGCCTCTTTCAACAACTACATAAGATGCTGTTTCCAAAAAGAGGACAACATTAAACTAGATACACTTGGTCTCGGTCCCTGGGTTCACTACATGAGTTGTGGAGTCTAAATATTCCATGCCATGAGAAAATACCTGGGATTTTTAGTGAAAGGGGCATTTGCATCCCTTTTCTAAGGGTTTCCCTTTCACCATGTTACATTTGAATTCTGGGAAAACCTGCTGGTGATAAGGTATTGTGCTAATACCTCATGTTTTGTGTTCAGGGTTATGCTGGAATGGCTGCAGACCTCCTTGAAATAGCGATTGCAGACAAGTGAACCCCGAGGAAGCTGGATAGTTGAAGCAGGCACTCCAAATATTCATGCACTGCAAGGATTCACTTTCAGTTTGGGTCTCATCTTCTGGTTTCTGGCTTTTAGTGCTAAATGATACTACCATGGTGGCAGTAATCCATCAGACACTGCATGTATGGTTTGCAGGTTTGCTTCCCAAGCCACCAGAAACTTGGCAGAACCCAAATCATTGTGGCATTTTCTTTCCTCCCTTGAAACATTTGGCTTTCTAAGTTTGATAATTGAATAGACTGGGCTAGTCACCTTTGGACCCCATATACCACAAACAGAGCTAAAGACAGAGCCAATGACTTCCCTCCACTTGTCAAAATATTTCAAATTTGCTTGATCACCACAACTTCAAAGAAAATTCTGAGGCAACTTAGAGAGGTTAATCAAATACTGCATGATTGGAATGGCTGTGGTTGTATGAGGTGGAAAGCTGCAGAGTTGGGCTGAAACTGTTCACAGAAATCCACAGGCTTGTGGTTGCCAGGCAACCACACTGGGCTGAGATTGCCTGAACATCACTGTGAGGGGGATTTTAGGCTCTAGGTTTGAAAATTTAAAAGACTGGTGTAGTCAAGTTTGGAACCTGTTGTACCCTAAGAAAATAGCTTTGTTATATGTGTATTATAGCAAACCTGTATAGGGGCTTACTAAATGTGTTTGTTTTATCGTTTTTCCCTAACTGATATGTTAAGGGACCTAATTGATCTGTTGAGCAACACTCTCCTCTGTAAAGAATTGCAAGAATCTCACCTAATTGATATGTTAACCATTGTTGCTCTCTACAAACTACAGAAGCTGTGCTAAAACAAGCTAACAAGGGTTGTTAATCACTGCTAGGAGCCTCTATTCTCCGCTAAAGAGCTAAGGAAAACTAAAATGGCAATTAATTTACATTTGTTTAAAGTAACCTGCTTGTGTGCAGAGAGATTTGCGTGTGAGTTTAACCCTTTACCCTGACCTTGACACATTACCGCCGTTTTCTGTTCTGTATGGCGCCTTATTGCCTCCCTCTCCCCTCACCTATGTATCTAGGCCATAAAGAATTTGGGTTTCTGGTGACCTCCCCCTGACCCGGTGATGATCTGTTGTAAAATGAGCCTGCCCCAATTTTAAGAACTGCTTAGCTTAAACAAATTACCGGGTAATACTATGGCCCAAACCCCAATCGGTGCTTTCCTTTTGTTCCGTATGTATCAAATGAGTTAGATATCAGGTCTTCGTAAAACTTAAGTTCTAGCGTCTCATAACTTGTGACCCCTTCGCACTCACTAGCGAAGACAAGCTGTCCTGAGATAATTAACTGTCCACTTTCTTCTCCAAATATTGCTGCAGACGTGCCACTCTGAGATAATGTCAGTCTGCAGGATGGAAATAATTTTTAAAAAACACCAGGAACTCCCGAGATTGTCAGAGCTAAGTAGACAGCAATACAGTTTCCAGACTCGGGTCAACAAGTTTGATGGCTCTACAGGTTTCTTTGTTTCTCTCCCCCCGCCCTTTCCTCCAGCCCCTTTTTAAAGTCCTCCCTTCAGCTTCTAGGGGACAGTCTCCAAATTGGCTCCCGGAGACTGGTCGCCAGGCCTGGAAATATAGCCTTTGCCACTAAATTTTCGGTCTCTTGCCTCCTTGGATTTTATACCGGGGCTCAAGTTATAACATTTGGGGGCTCACCCTGGATGGAAGCAAGACCCCAGACTCATTTTTGAACATTTGAAAGTAAGTGCTCTGGAGGATTTGTTTGGGCCGCGGTCAATTTGTAATTTTGAGGGGACGCCCTCAATTTGGGAGCGGGAACCACCCGAGGACAGAGTCAGTTGGTTTGTAGGACAAATTCTGTCCATTTGTGACTCTGCCCCGGGTGGGGAACAGCTCCGTTTGGAAGGGGACGCCCTTAATTTGGGAAGTGAAACCTCCTGAGGACAGAGTCAATTGGTTTTTGCCATTTGTGACTCTGCACCGGGTGAGGAACCACTCTGTTGGTTAATTTGTTAATTCCTCCAGATCCCAAAATTTGACTAATTTTGGGGCAAAGGCCATTTTTGCTGCAGCTTGTCTCATCTTGTATGTCTGTTTGTTTGTCCATTTGTTCTAATTGTTCTCCTTTTGGTTACCCTAAATCTAACAGAACATTCTCTCCTAGGAACCCCTTCTACGAGCCCAGAATGGACAAAGGGATTTAGATATTGATGTGCAGTGTTTTTGTTCTTTAAAATTGTTTGCCTGTTTGGATTTGTTACTAACTTAGGGGCTTGTTGCCCATTTCTGTTGCAGGATCCATATGGCTTATTAGATTCAAGCTTCATAATAAGAAAAATTATTTCCTTTAGCTCACCAAACTGTGCAAAAAGCACCCTTTGTTTGTGTCTTTAATGTTGTGGCGCCTTGTTTAATATGTAAGTCTTCAACTGATTGCTTGCAACCTTGGCATGCCTTTTAAAAGGAGTATTTTTCTTTCTGGTTAAAAAGTAAATATATGTGCACATATATGTGTATATTTATGGTTTTAAGAATCATATCAACTTTACCAAGTAAAAACCAGGTCATACTGTAATTGAGCCAGTTAAAAGGTTATAGCTTTAAAAAACCCCAGCATTTTAATGTGGTAAAAAGACATAAAATTAATTAAATATGTTTTAGACTACTAGAAGGTAACTTCAAGGGTTTTGTTGAGAGTTTTAATGTTGTCTGAGAAGCAAAAAAAGAGATAATTAACTGGTGATAGTAAAAAAGAGGGACAAAGAAAGTGGTTTGTCTTCAAGTAAAATGTCTGCTGTGCCAAAATGTAAAAAAAAGATAAAACTTAGAGGTATATTGTAAGTTATAAAAAGCTCGAGATGATATAAATTTTGTCTTGGTTTATAGTACTGAAGACAACAGGTTTGACAAGAAGTAAATGTGTTCAAAGTTTGACAGTATTAGATCAGTTTTGATAGATTTATTTATAAGATTCTAAACCTTTGCTGCAAAGTGTTTCCATTAATATGAGATTATAGATGATAATAGAGATAAGATATAAGTTTTCACATGTGCTGTGGACCTCTGGGAGATTATATGGCACAATTTTGTTACCTATGAAAAAGCTTCTTTTTGTTAAGTATGTAATTTCAGTAAAATGATGGCCTGCCAGGTGGCACCCTGGGACAAAAGGTGGTGTGCCATCCAGATAAAGCCTGCTCTCTGATATGGAATGCCAAAACCATGTTGTCCTTTTGTCCCAAGCCGATTGGACATCCAGAGGTAAGGAGGTTTCCCTAGTATCGCCAGTTGGTCTCTTTGCAACTCAGTCGGCCCCACATGTTAGAAAAAAGATTACAAAGGTTTGAGAGTTTAAAAAAAAAATGCCCCTCAGCCAGTTGATAGAGATAGCACAAAAGGTCTTTTAAAACTAAAAAAATTACCGTCTACTGGAAAATTTGTCCAGCGTACCTGAGTCCTCACAACTGACTTAGAGTTAAAACTGTTGGGCAAATGGAATCAGGAGATTCCAGAAGTCTGGGCAGAAGACAATCCTCCAGGGCTAGCAGTCAGCCAAGTCCCCCTTCTGATGGAGCTCTTACCCCAAGCATGCCCCTTCTGCTTGTGACAATGCCCGATAAGCCTGCAGGCCCGGAAAGGGATTTAAAGTCCACATGCAGAGGCTAAGAGACAATGATATTCTCATTCCTTGTGTCTCTCCCTGGAACATGCCCTTGCTTCTAGTCACTGAAGCCAGGGACAAATAACTATCGCTCTGTACAGGATCTCGGAGAGTTAATACATGAGTTCTGAGTCTATACCCAACAGTGCCAAATCCTGAGAACACCTGGTACTCTGTTCTGAACCTGAAAGATGCTTTCTTCACTTTGCCACTTACTCTGGTGAGTCAACTCCTTTTTGCCTTTGAATGGACTGACCCAGATACGGGGGTAAAAAAACAGCTGACCCGGACACATTTACCTCAGGGTTACAAGAACTCTCCCACTCTTTTTGATGAGACATTAATAAGAGATCTTTTAAAATTAAAAAAAAAAAAACACCCTGAGATAGTGCTCCTCCAACACATGGATGACTTGTTAATAGCCTCGACCCCCACAGAAGCTTGTAAGCTTGTCAAGAGACAACTGAGAAACTGTTAAGGACTTTGGGGCAATTAGGCTATAAAGTCTCGACTAAAAGGGCACAATTGTGCTGTCAGGCTGTGACTCATCTGGACTACAAATTGCAAAAAAAAAAAAAAAGGAGGATTTTGTCTAAAAAAAGTGTCCAGGCTATATTGCAGATCCCATTTCCAGAAACTAAGAAACAGGTGCGCGAATTTCTGGGAGCTGTCGGATACTCCAGGCTGTAGATTCTAAATTTTACTGAAACAGCTCACCCCCTATAGGGCTCCCTTAAGGAAAAAACTCACTAAACTGGACTGATAAATATAAACTGGACCTTGCGGCAACTCAAGTGGGCCTTGACAGAGGCCCCAGCCCTGGGACTCCCTGATGTTACCAAGCCATTCACCTTGTTCGTAGATGAACTCAGGGGCATTGCCAAAGGAGTCCTAACCCAGGACATTGGCTCTTGAAAGAGGCCTATAGCCTATCTTTCCAAAAGGCTCAATCCAGTAACAAGAGGGTGGCCTCCATGCCTAAAATTCTGGCCGCTGTGGCGATGCTACTTAAAAGAGGCCAAAAAAAAAAAAAAAAAAAACAAAACAAAACAAAACAAAACAAAAAAAAAAACCTCACTTTTGGACAGAAGATTTCTGTAGTGACCTCCCACAGTTTAGAGACTCTTATCAAAACCCCTCCTAAAAATGTGAGTGCTAAAATCTCACACTATTAGGCCCTGCTCCTAGACCCAGAATTGATAGTTTTCAAGACTTCTTCAGTTTTAAACCCAGCCACCCTTATGCCTGACAACGACCTGAGAAATTTCACAGATGGAAGCAGCTTCATCCAGAATGGCAGAGGCAGATGAGTGGCCGGGGCAGCAGTGACCACCAAAAGGAGGTACTCTGGGTTAAGCGGTTAGAGCCTGGCATCTCTGTCCAAAAGGTGGAGCTCATTGCTTTGACTGAGGTACTAAAACTAGCCACAAAAAAGAGGGTAAACATCTATACTGATAGTAGATATGCTTTTGCTACTATACATGTACATGGAGCCATCTATTAAGAGCGAGGTCTCTTAACCTCGGCCAGGGCAAAGATTTAAAAAAAGGGGGGGTGGCTCCACAGATCCTAGATTTGCTGGCAACAGTCTGGCTGTCGGCAGATTGCTGCTATTCACCTGAGGAAACAATTTGGCAGATCAGGCCTCTCAAAGAGTAGCAATCACATCAGAGGGGCCAGCCGAGAAAGTAACTGCTCTGATACAAGTCCCCCCGACCTTGTCAAAACCAGTCTACACAAAGAAAGACTGCACTGGTTGTTGTGAGCCATATAACAGATTCCAGTCCCTGTGACTAAAAGACAAGTGCAAAATTTCTAGGAGCCACAGGACTGATCCAGAGTTTGGGACCCTGGCAGAGGTCTGTTATCTACCTTTCCAAGACACTTGATTCTGTAACAACCAGATGGCCACCCTGTCTGTGGTGATTTCCTCAGTGGCCCCCTCATAAAGGAAGCTTAAAAATTGACTTTTGGACACAAACTCTTGTTTCTTCCTGTTCCCTGGAGACTCTCATCAAGGCCCCATCAGACTGCGGATGTCTAATTCCTGAGCCATACATTATCAGGCACTATTTCTGGAAACAGCAGCTTCAAACTCTGGCTACTTTGCTGCCTGAGGATGACACCTCGTTGCCTCATTACAATTGTACTGAGGTCATTGATCACCTGACGGGACTTCGACCTTATCTAGTGGATAAGCCATTATCTAGAGTTCCATCCTACTTCTCTGATGGAAGCAGCTACGTCTATCAAGGTAAGCGGGTCTTGGGAGCTGCCGTTACACAAAATCTCAGGTTCTATGGGAACAAATCTTAGAGCCAGAGACATCAACATAGTGGGCTAAACCCATTGCCCACACTGAGGCCTCAAGTTGTCTTTATCAAAAATGGGGTTTATTGTCTTCTGGAGTCAAAAGATTAAATTGCTCCCCAAATTTGGACTTGTTGGCTGCCATCTAGATGCCAAAGAAAATGGCTACTATCTGCTGTATAAGCCATTGGGCAGAAGATGATCTTGTTATAGGAAAAAATAATTTGACAAATGCCACCTTCCAAAAGATAGCCAAAAAGCCCCAAAATCAGTGGGGATTGAGATAAGCTTGACATTACTGCTGATCCCACCTATTTTCTTTGTCAGAGCCCATTTATACTTAAAAAGACCAGCATCGGGCAGCTCAACTTCCGAGAGATTCCCGGGGGCTAATATCAAGCTAGCCCAGTCTGTGAGCTTCAGATGCCCTCAGTGCCAATTGGTAAATCTAAAAGTACTGCAACAAATAGAAACCACTAGTTATCGTGAGACTATGCCTAAAAACACTAAAAAATAGATTTTACAAAAATAAAAAGCCTAAAACTTCAAGGATATAAATGTTATAATGGTTGATACTTTCATTAGATGAGTAAAAGCATTTTCTACTTAGTCTGAGTCAGCTCTGATAGCAGTTTCCCTGATTTGGTCTCCCTTTTTATCCATGGGGTCCGACAATGGCCTGGCTTTTATAGCCTAATAACTCAAATTAACCTAAGCTTTACAGATCAATTAAAAACTCGATTGGGCTTACCAGCCTCAGAGTTCAGGAGAGATAAAAAGATAAGTTAGATTTTAAAGACTATAATTACTAATGGCCTTAAAAACTGGCGAAAACTGGGTAAGTCTCTTTTCCTTCTGCCCCTTTGTGTGCGTGATGCATCCCCTATGTTGCAGATATTTCCTCTTTTGAGGTTTTATATAAGAGATCTTCCTCTTATCATTAAAGGTTTCTAAAAATTAGCTGATTTAACTAATCAAGATCTTATTAAGTCTCCCCCAGACTTTTCAGCCAGCTCTGACTTCCATCCACTGGTTATTTCGTTGCTGCCCACTGCGAGCTAAAGAGCCTAGGCACCTAGACAAGCGACCTCACCATAAATCACTTGAGCTGCAATGGACTGTCAAAGTAGCTGAAAGCCTGCCTAGATTCAACGTTCCCACTGCAGACAGGTCCCAGCTTCAAAAGACCATTAGCCTGCGGATAAATAAACTGTCATTTCTTCCAAGAACACTTTAAAGCTTAAGATTGTCTAATATAACTGATAATTTTGTGTTCTCCTCTTTTGTAGAGACCCCTAAGAGGCCTCTGTCTGACTTAAAAATTGTTACTTATATGATAAAACAGAGTAAATTTAAATGTTGGTTTTCTTTCTCCTTTTGGTTAACAGCTTTAATGACAGCTACAAGACCTTTGTTAATCCTCCTACTGGGCCTTGTGTTATAAACAAGTTGATAAACTATGTCAAAGTTCTTAAAAGCTTATAATTTTAAAGACACATACAAGGTTATAAACAGACGCTAAGGAGTCAATGATTTGACACACTGACTAAAATCAGTGGGGAATGTTGTACCCTAAGAAAATAGCTTTGTTATATGTGTATTATAGCAAACCTGTATAGGGGCTTACTAAATGTGTTTGTTTTATCGTTTTTCCCTAACTGATATGTTAAGGGACCTAATTGATCTGTTGAGCAACACTCTCCTCTGTAAAGAATTGCAAGAATCTCACCTAATTGATATGTTAACCATTGTTGCTCTCTACAAACTACAGAAGCTGTGCTAAAACAAGCTAACAAGGGTTGTTAATCACTGCTAGGAGCCTCTATTCTCCGCTAAAGAGCTAAGGAAAACTAAAATGGCAATTAATTTACATTTGTTTAAAGTAACCTGCTTGTGTGCAGAGAGATTTGCGTGTGAGTTTAACCCTTTACCCTGACCTTGACACATTACCGCCGTTTTCTGTTCTGTATGGCGCCTTATTGCCTCCCTCTCCCCTCACCTATCTATCTAGGCCATAAAGAATTTGGGTTTCTGGTGACCTCCCCCTGACCCGGTGATGATCTGTTGTAAAATGAGCCTGCCCCAATTTTAAGAACTGCTTAGCTTAAACAAATTACCGGGTAATACTATGGCCCAAACCCCAATCGGTGCTTTCCTTTTGTTCTGTATGTATCAAATGAGTTAGATATCAGGTCTTCGTAAAACTTAAGTTCCAGCGTCTCATAACTTGTGACCCCTTCGCACTCACTAGCGAAGACAAGCTGTCCTGAGATAATTAACTGTCCACTTTCTTCTCCAAATATTGCTGCAGACGTGCCACTCTGAGATAATGTCAGTCTGCAGGATGGAAATAATTTTTAAAAAACACCAGGAACTCCCGAGATTGTCAGAGCTAAGTAGACAGCAATACAGTTTCCAGACTCGGGTCAACAAGTTTGATTGCTCTACAGGTTTCTTTGTTTCTCTCCCCCCGCCCTTTCCTCCAGCCCTTTTTAAAGTCCTCCCTTCAGCTTCTAGGGGACAGTCTCCAAATTGGCTCCCGGAGACTGGTCGCCAGGCCTGGAAATAAAGACTTTGCCACTAAATTTTCGGTCTCTTGCCTCCTTGGATTTTATACTGGGGCTCAAGTTATAACAGAACCCATAGACCTCAGACATACCAAAAGGTTTTCCAATGACTTCCCTCCACTTCTCAAAATATGTCAAATTTTCTTGATCACTACAACTGTAAAAAAAATTCTGAGGCAACATAGAGAGGCTAATCAAATACTGCATGATTGGAATGGCTGTGGTTGTATGAGGTGGAAAGCTGCAGAGTTGGGCTGAAACAGTTCACAGAAATCCACAAGCTTGTGGTTGCCAGGCAACCACAATGGGCTGTGATTGGCTGAGCACCATTGTGAGCTGGACTTTAGGCTCTAGGATACAAGTGTGCAGTAGGAGACCTGAGTCACAATGCTGGGCGTTGCCATGGAGACCTCAGTGGCACAGAGGACCTTGTAGGGCAAGATTTAAATAGGATGAATATTCTTGGCATGGTATGCCACAATATTCTCTCTGAAGGATTCACTGCTCAGAATTTGTGGATGGAAATGCTAGCCAATCTACACATGGATGTACTTTCAATGGGATATGAAATATGCCAGGGCCTGGCAGATGATCTCTGCCATGTCCTATCCTTGAGCATACGCTTTTCCCTTGTCATGTCTGTCATTTGGCTGAGTCCTGTTCCCTAAGCTATTCAGTCAAGACTTGCTGGCATCATTCACCTGCAGTATAAGAGCTTTCTGTGAAATTTCTCAGCAGAAATCCTCTGCAAGTACATAGCTTTGGATAGGAGAGACAGTGGTGGAAGTTGAATTTCAAGGGCAGATATTTGAAAACAATGAAACAAGCCCCGAATAAGATCTTTACATGTTTCCCAGATGAATGTGTTTGGAAATACGGGGGAAGATGGAGATCAAGGCTGAGAAGAGTGCACACCCATTTCAAGGTACAAAAACCAGGGAAAAACATGGGAAAGCAAGAGAGCTGGTTAATCTGATGTAAAAATCTTTGATGATGAAGGGAAAATTATATTCTCATGATGATTTAATCAGGCTGTAGAAGTGAAGTTCTCATGTTGGTTGTCCTATGTGTGGCCTTCTGCATTGGGCAGTGGATGCAGGACAGGAGATCTTCAAATAAATCTGGTGGAACACAAAATACTGAAAAAAAAAATTCAGCTTAAATCCTGTGTATTCCTTCCCTTTGAGAACATATAAGGATAATGTACGAAGTTTCAAAAGAGAAAATGTCTATTGGGTCATGGTTTCAACAATGAAATGGTCACTTCACATATCATTTTGAATTTTGCTTTCACAGTTGCTCATGTGCCGGGCCTGAGTAAAGCAGAATGCAGAGTAAGCCTAATCAATAGTTGTGCATTCCATAAGTGGTTTTAAAACCAGTGAAACCCTTTGGACTTAGTGTTTGTATTTAATTGGTTGATTGGTTTTTCAAATTGTTTGTTTTACTATTTTTAACTTTGTGAGTCAGGGAAGCCCTCACTCATAGTGATTTCGACCTCTCCAAAAGCTCTGAAGTTATTCATGTAACAGCTATTACATGCTATAAGTTTCTCCTATTAAAACTTGAAAGACTAACAGACTCTGCTACTTTTCATCTAAATTCAGTGTTGGCCTAACTTCAGGGTTGGACTTTTTACAAGTCCTTTGAAATGTGTCCTCCTCTAGTCACTGGTCGTGCTGGAATTTACTTTCTTGTGAAGACAGGATTTGAGCAAATTGACACAAGTACAGTTTGCCACTACTCTGGACACCTGGTTAAATATCGAGTTCCCTAAATGCTGTGTGTTTTACTTTGATCTCTGCTCACACTTTGCTCATCCAGTTAGAAACACAGGGCTCCAGGCCATAGCGTTCCAGGCCTAAACAAGAAAATTTCCATTCCGTTTTGGGAGTTCATGCGTCTCTCATAATTACTTTTTCCACAAATGTGTGCTTCAGGAGAGGCCCTCTCCAAATGTGGAGAGGCCCACTTTCATTCACTCACTTTTAGACTTTCTAAGATTTTCAGTTACTAGAGGTTTGCCCAGACTTGCCATTGTCAAGGGACAGTGCACTTCACTTGAAGTTGTGCAGTATTACTTCATGTGTCTCCGTGGAAATTCCACCAACGGGAAACTCTTGCTGTAGTCATCTCCAAGTGTTTCTGTGTAAGAAAATATAACTAACAAAGGATGTGGTTTCAAGCAGAATGAGGAAAGGAGGGATTATCTTTATTTCAGTGCAGGTTGACCTTTCAAAGAAACAGTAATTCCTATCAAACAGGAGGAAAAATCTTTTGTAAAGAGACATGGACATGACACGCTCAACTTTATGTCACTTTTTTTAAAACACCAAGGGCATTTGAGAAATTCTTGGCTGCTGAATTGTCCCTTTTTGCAAATTTCTCTTAGGTAAGACACTCCAGCTTCTTTAAACCATGGTACAGTTCCTTCCATGTAAAAAACCAAAGCAAAAAACAAAATAAATTAAAACAAAACCCATCAAATTACATTTGAGAGCACACAATTGCTCAGCAGGCCCACTATTCAAGAAGCTAGAGGTACAGAATCCTCAGCCTTCAGCCCATGGCCTGAAGTTTTGTCTCTATCATGGCCCCTCAATTCCCTGGCATGTCCACATTAACTCATGAATCTCTCCTCATTTCCTCTTCAAATGCACAGGATCCAATATATTTGAACCCTGTTCACCTGGGCTGTAATCATGCAAGGCACACCAGAGGAAGGGCAGCCACTCCCTTGCCTGGGGCCTTGGAGCTTATCACAGTAGAAATGGACACCTGAACAAGGGGAGCCAAAACAAAGAGAGGCATATTCCTAAAGCCTGAAGCACAGAAGCTACCTATAGACCAGTAGTGGGATTTCACAAATTATGTAAGAATCTCTGTGCACATGCTTGGCATGGTCGCTCATGCCTATAATCCCAGCAATCTGGGGGCTGAGGTGGATGGATCCTTGGGAGTTCCAGTCCATCTTGGGCTACGAATTTATCTCAAGGCCTCTTTCAACAACTACATAAGATGCTGTTTCCAAAAAGAGGACAACATTAAACTAGACACACTTGGTCTAGGTCCGTGGGTTCACTACATGAGTTGTGGAGTCTAAATATTTCATGCCATGAGAAAATACCTGGGATTTTTAGTGAAAGGGGCATTTGCATCCCTTTTCTAAGGGTTTCCCTTTCACCATGTTACAGTTGAATTCTGGGAAAACCTGCTGGCGATAAGGTATAGTGCTAATTCCTCATGTTTAGTGTTCAGGGTTATGCTGGAATGGCTTCAGACCTCCTTGAAATAGCGTTGCAGACAAGCGAACCCCGAGGAAGCTGGATAGTTGAAGCAGGCACTCCAAATATTCATGCACTGCAAGGATTCACTTTCATTTTGGGTCTCATTTTCTGGTTGCTGGCTTTTGGTGCGAACTGATACTACCATGGTGGCAGTAATCCAGTACAGACTGCAGGTATGGTTTGCAGGTTTGCTTCCCAAGGCACCAGAAACTTGGCAGAACCCAAATCATTGTGGCATTTTCTTTCCTCCCTGAAACATTTGGCTTTCTAAGTTTGATAATTGAATAGACTGGGCTAGTCACTTTGGACCCCATATACCACAAACAGAGCTAAAGATAGAGACAATTACTTCCCTCCACTTGTCAAAATATGTCAAATTTGCTTGATCACCACAACTTCAAAGAAAATTCTGAGGCAACTTAGAGAGGTTAATCAAATACTGCATGATTGGAATGGCTGTGGTTGTATGAGGTGGAAAGCTGCAGAGTTGGGCTCAAACTGTTCACAGAAATCCACAAGCTTGTGGTTGCCAGGCAACCACAATGGGCTGTGATTGGCTCAGCACCATTGTGAGCTGGACTTTAGGCTCTAGGATACAAGTGTGCAGTAGGAGACCTGAGTCACAATGCTGGGCGTTGCCATGGAGACCTCAGTGGCACAGAGGACCTTGTAGGGCAAGATTTAAATAGGATGAATATTCTTGGCCTGGTATGCCACAATATTCTCTCTGAAGGCTTCACTGCTCAGAATTTGTGGATGGAAATGCTAGCCAATCTACACATGGATGTACTTTCAATGGGATATGAAATATGCCAGGGCCTGGCAGATGATCTCTGCCATGTCCTATCCTTGAGCATACGCTTTTCCCTTGTCATGTCTTTCATTTGGCTGAGTCCTGTTCCCTAAGCTATTCAGTCAAGACTTGCTGGCTTCATTCCCCTGCAGTATAAGAGCTTTCTGTGAAATTTCTCAGCAGAAATCCTCTGCAAGTACATAGCTTTGGATATGAGAGACAGTGGTGGAAGTTGAATTTCAAGGGCAGATATTTGAAAACAATGAAACAAGCCCCGAATAAGATCTTTACATGTTTCCCAGATGAATATGTTTGGAAATACGGGGGAAGATGGAGATCAAGGCTGAGAAGAGTGCACACCCATTTCAAGGTACAAAAACCAGGGAAAAACATGGGAAAGCAAGAGAGCTGGTTAATCTGATGTAAAAATCTTTGATGATGAAAGGAAAATTATATTCTCATGATGATTTAATCAGGCTGTAGAAGTGAAGTTCTCATGTTGGTTGTCCTATGTGTGGCCTTCTGCATTGGGCAGTGGATGCAGGACAGGAGATCTTCAAATAAATCTGGTGGAACACAAAATACTGAAAAAAAAATTCAGCCTAAATCCTGTGTATTCCTTCCCTTTGAGAACATATATGGATAATGTACGAAGTTTCAAAAGAGAAAATGTCTATTGGGTCATGGTTTCAACAATGAAATGGTCACTTCACATAACATTTTGAATTTTGCTTTCACAGTTGCTCATGTACCGGGCCTGAGTAAAGCAGAATGCAGAGTAAGCCTCATCAATTGTTGTGCATTCCATAAGTGGTTTTAAAACCAGTGAAACCCTTTGGACTTAGTGTTTGTATTTAATTGGTTGATTGGTTTTTCAAATTGTTTGTTTTACTATTTTTAACTTTGTGAGTCAGGGAAGCCCTCACTCATAGTGATTTCGACCTCTCCAAAAGCTCTGAAGTTATTCATGTAACAGCTATTACATGCTATAAGTTTCTCCTATTAAAACTTGAAAGACTAACAGACTCTGCTACTTTTCATCTAAATTCAGTGTTGGCCTAACTTCAGGGTTGGACTTTTTACAAGTCCTTTGAAATGTGTCCTCCTCTAGTCACTGGTCGTGCTGGAATTTACTTTCTTGTGAAGACAGGATTTGAGCAAATTGACACAAGTACAGTTTGCCACTACTCTGGACACCTGGTTAAATATCGAGTTCCCTAAATGCTGTGTGTTTTACTTTGATCTCTGCTCACACTTTGCTCATCCAGTTAGAAACACAGGGCTCCAGGCCATAGCGTTCCAGGCCTAAACAAGAAAATTTCCATTCCGTTTTGGGAGTTCATGCGTCTCTCATAATTACTTTTTCCACAAATGTGTGCTTCAGGAGAGGCCCTGTCCAAATGTGGAGAGGCCGACTTTCATTCACTCACTTTTAGACTTTCTAAGATTTTCAGTTACTAGAGGTTTGCCCAGACTTGCCATTGTCAAGGGACAGTGCACTTCACTTGAAGTTGTGCAGTATTACTTCATGTGTGTCCGTGGAAATTCCACCAACGGGAAACTCTTGCTGTAGTCATCTCCAAGTGTTTCTGTGTAAGAAAATATAACTAACAAAGGATGTGGTTTCAAGCAGAATGAGGAAAGGAGGGATTATCTTTATTTCAGTGCAGGTTGACCTTTCAAAGAAACAGTAATTCCTATCAAACAGGAGGAAAAATCTTTTGTAAAGAGACATGGACATGACACGCTCAACTTTATGTCACTTTTTTTAAAACACCAAGGGCATTTGAGAAATTCTTGGCTGCTGAATTGTCCCTTTTTGCAAATTTCTCTTAGGTAAGACACTCCAGCTTCTTTAAACCATGGTACAGTTCCTTCCATGTAAAAAACCAAAGCAAAAAACAAAATAAATTAAAACAAAACCCATCAAATTACATTTGAGAGCACACAATTGCTCAGCAGGCCCACTATTCAAGAAGCTAGAGGTACAGAATCCTCAGCCTTCAGCCCATGGCCTGAAGTTTTGTCTCTATCATGGCCCCTCAATTCCCTGGCATGTCCACATTAACTCATGAATCTCTCCTCATTTCCTCTTCAAATGCACAGGATCCAATATATTTGAACCCTGTTCACCTGGGCTGTAATCATGCAAGGCACACCAGAGGAAGGGCAGCCACTCCCTTGCCTGGGGCCTTGGAGCTTATCACAGTAGAAATGGACACCTGAACAAGGGGAGCCAAAACAAAGAGAGGCATATTCCTAAAGCCTGAAGCACAGAAGCTACCTATAGACGAGTAGTGGGATTTCACAAATTATGTAAGAATCTCTGTGCACATGCTTGGCATGGTCGCTCATGCCTATAATCCCAGCAATCTGGGGGCTGAGGTGGATGGATCCTTGGGAGTTCCAGTCCATCTTGGGCTACGAATTTATCTCAAGGCCTCTTTCAACAACTACATAAGATGCTGTTTCCAAAAAGAGGACAACATTAAACTAGACACACTTGGTCTAGGTCCGTGGGTTCACTACATGAGTTGTGGAGTCTAAATATTTCATGCCATGAGAAAATACCTGGGATTTTTAGTGAAAGGGGCATTTGCATCCCTTTTCTAAGGGTTTCCCTTTCACCATGTTACAGTTGAATTCTGGGAAAACCTGCTGGCGATAAGGTATAGTGCTAATACCTCATGTTTAGTGTTCAGGGTTATGCTGGAATGGCTTCAGACCTCCTTGAAATAGCGATTGCAGACAAGCGAACCCCGAGGAAGCTGGATAGTTGAAGCAGGCACTCCAAATATTCATGCACTGCAAGGATTCACTTTCATTTTGGGTCTCATCTTCTGGTTGCTGGCTTTTGGTGCGAACTGATACTACCATGGTGGCAGTAATCCAGTACAGACTGCAGGTATGGTTTGCAGGTTTGCTTCCCAAGGCACCAGAAACTTGGCAGAACCCAAATCATTGTGGCATTTTCTTTCCTCCCTGAAACATTTGGCTTTCTAAGTTTGATAATTGAATAGACTGGGCTAGTCACTTTGGACCCCATATACCACAAACAGAGCTAAAGATAGAGACAATTACTTCCCTCCACTTGTCAAAATATGTCAAATTTGCTTGATCACCACAACTTCAAAGAAAATTCTGAGGCAACTTAGAGAGGTTAATCAAATACTGCATGATTGGAATGGCTGTGGTTGTATGAGGTGGAAAGCTGCAGAGTTGGGCTCAAACTGTTCACAGAAATCCACAAGCTTGTGGTTGCCAGGCAACCACAATGGGCTGTGATTGGCTCAGCACCATTGTGAGCTGGACTTTAGGCTCTAGGATACAAGTGTGCAGTAGGAGACCTGAGTCACAATGCTGGGCGTTGCCATGGAGACCTCAGTGGCACAGAGGACCTTGTAGGGCAAGATTTAAATAGGATGAATATTCTTGGCCTGGTATGCCACAATATTCTCTCTGAAGGCTTCACTGCTCAGAATTTGTGGATGGAAATGCTAGCCAATCTACACATGGATGTACTTTCAATGGGATATGAAATATGCCAGGGCCTGGCAGATGATCTCTGCCATGTCCTATCCTTGAGCATACGCTTTTCCCTTGTCATGTCTTTCATTTGGCTGAGTCCTGTTCCCTAAGCTATTCAGTCAAGACTTGCTGGCTTCATTCCCCTGCAGTATAAGAGCTTTCTGTGAAATTTCTCAGCAGAAATCCTCTGCAAGTACATAGCTTTGGATATGAGAGACAGTGGTGGAAGTTGAATTTCAAGGGCAGATATTTGAAAACAATGAAACAAGCCCCGAATAAGATCTTTACATGTTTCCCAGATGAATATGTTTGGAAATACGGGGGAAGATGGAGATCAAGGCTGAGAAGAGTGCACACCCATTTCAAGGTACAAAAACCAGGGAAAAACATGGGAAAGCAAGAGAGCTGGTTAATCTGATGTAAAAATCTTTGATGATGAAAGGAAAATTATATTCTCATGATGATTTAATCAGGCTGTAGAAGTGAAGTTCTCATGTTGGTTGTCCTATGTGTGGCCTTCTGCATTGGGCAGTGGATGCAGGACAGGAGATCTTCAAATAAATCTGGTGGAACACAAAATACTGAAAAAAAAATTCAGCCTAAATCCTGTGTATTCCTTCCCTTTGAGAACATATA
This sequence comes from Cavia porcellus, assembly GCF_034190915.1. Classification (NCBI taxonomy): domain Eukaryota; kingdom Metazoa; phylum Chordata; class Mammalia; order Rodentia; family Caviidae; genus Cavia; species Cavia porcellus. The sequence goes on along the minus strand of NW_026947486.1, from coordinate 3,815,950 downwards.
TGGATAATGTACGAAGTTTCAAAAGAGAAAATGTCTATTGGGTCATGGTTTCAACAATGAAATGGTCACTTCACATAACATTTTGAATTTTGCTTTCACAGTTGCTCATGTACCGGGCCTGAGTAAAGCAGAATGCAGAGTAAGCCTCATCAATTGTTGTGCATTCCATAAGTGGTTTTAAAACCAGTGAAACCCTTTGGACTTAGTGTTTGTATTTAATTGGTTGATTGGTTTTTCAAATTGTTTGTTTTACTATTTTTAACTTTGTGAGTCAGGGAAGCCCTCACTCATAGTGATTTCGACCTCTCCAAAAGCTCTGAAGTTATTCATGTAACAGCTATTACATGCTATAAGTTTCTCCTATTAAAACTTGAAAGACTAACAGACTCTGCTACTTTTCATCTAAATTCAGTGTTGGCCTAACTTCAGGGTTGGACTTTTTACAAGTCCTTTGAAATGTGTCCTCCTCTAGTCACTGGTCGTGCTGGAATTTACTTTCTTGTGAAGACAGGATTTGAGCAAATTGACACAAGTACAGTTTGCCACTACTCTGGACACCTGGTTAAATATCGAGTTCCCTAAATGCTGTGTGTTTTACTTTGATCTCTGCTCACACATTGCTCATCCAGTTAGAAACACAGGGCTCCAGGCCATAGCGTTCCAGGCCTAAACAAGAAAATTTCCATTCCGTTTTGGGAGTTCATGCGTCTCTCATAATTACTTTTTCCACAAATGTGTGCTTCAGGAGAGGCTCTGTCCAAATGTGGAGAGGCCCACTTTCATTCACTCACTTTTAGACTTTCTAAGATTTTCAGTTACTAGAGGTTTGCCCAGACTTGCCATTGTCAAGGGACAGTGCACTTCACTTGAAGTTGTGCAGTATTACTTCATGTGTCTCCGTGGAAATTCCACCAACGGGAAACTCTTGCTGTAGTCATCTCCAAGTGTTTCTGTGTAAGAAAATATAACTAACAAAGGATGTGGTTTCAAGCAGAATGAGGAAAGGAGGGATTATCTTTATTTCAGTGCAGGTTGACCTTTCAAAGAAACAGTAATTCCTATCAAACAGGAGGAAAAATCTTTTGTAAAGAGACATGGACATGACACGCTCAACTTTATGTCACTTTTTTTAAAACACCAAGGGCATTTGAGAAATTCTTGGCTGCTGAATTGTCCCTTTTTGCAAATTTCTCTTAGGTAAGACACTCCAGCTTCTTTAAACCATGGTACAGTTCCTTCCATGTAAAAAACCAAAGCAAAAAACAAAATAAATTAAAACAAAACCCATCAAATTACATTTGAGAGCACACAATTGCTCAGCAGGCCCACTATTCAAGAAGCTAGAGGTACAGAATCCTCAGCCTTCAGCCCATGGCCTGAAGTTTTGTCTCTATCATGGCCCCTCAATTCCCTGGCATGTCCACATTAACTCATGAATCTCTCCTCATTTCCTCTTCAAATGCACAGGATCCAATATATTTGAACCCTGTTCACCTGGGCTGTAATCATGCAAGGCACACCAGAGGAAGGGCAGCCACTCCCTTGCCTGGGGCCTTGGAGCTTATCACAGTAGAAATGGACACCTGAACAAGGGGAGCCAAAACAAAGAGAGGCATATTCCTAAAGCCTGAAGCACAGAAGCTACCTATAGACCAGTAGTGGGATTTCACAAATTATGTAAGAATCTCTGTGCACATGCTTGGCATGGTCGCTCATGCCTATAATCCCAGCAATCTGGGGGCTGAGGTGGATGGATCCTTGGGAGTTCCAGTCCATCTTGGGCTACGAATTTATCTCAAGGCCTCTTTCAACAACTACATAAGATGCTGTTTCCAAAAAGAGGACAACATTAAACTAGACACACTTGGTCTAGGTCCGTGGGTTCACTACATGAGTTGTGGAGTCTAAATATTTCATGCCATGAGAAAATACCTGGGATTTTTAGTGAAAGGGGCATTTGCATCCCTTTTCTAAGGGTTTCCCTTTCACCATGTTACAGTTGAATTCTGGGAAAACCTGCTGGCGATAAGGTATAGTGCTAATACCTCATGTTTAGTGTTCAGGGTTATGCTGGAATGGCTTCAGACCTCCTTGAAATAGCGATTGCAGACAAGCGAACCCCGAGGAAGCTGGATAGTTGAAGCAGGCACTCCAAATATTCATGCACTGCAAGGATTCACTTTCATTTTGGGTCTCATCTTCTGGTTGCTGGCTTTTGGTGCGAACTGATACTACCATGGTGGCAGTAATCCAGTACAGACTGCAGGTATGGTTTGCAGGTTTGCTTCCCAAGGCACCAGAAACTTGGCAGAACCCAAATCATTGTGGCATTTTCTTTCCTCCCTGAAACATTTGGCTTTCTAAGTTTGATAATTGAATAGACTGGGCTAGTCACTTTGGACCCCATATACCACAAACAGAGCTAAAGATAGAGACAATTACTTCCCTCCACTTGTCAAAATATGTCAAATTTGCTTGATCACCACAACTTCAAAGAAAATTCTGAGGCAACTTAGAGAGGTTAATCAAATACTGCATGATTGGAATGGCTGTGGTTGTATGAGGTGGAAAGCTGCAGAGTTGGGCTCAAACTGTTCACAGAAATCCACAAGCTTGTGGTTGCCAGGCAACCACAATGGGCTGTGATTGGCTCAGCACCATTGTGAGCTGGACTTTAGGCTCTAGGATACAAGTGTGCAGTAGGAGACCTGAGTCACAATGCTGGGCGTTGCCATGGAGACCTCAGTGGCACAGAGGACCTTGTAGGGCAAGATTTAAATAGGATGAATATTCTTGGCCTGGTATGCCACAATATTCTCTCTGAAGGCTTCACTGCTCAGAATTTGTGGATGGAAATGCTAGCCAATCTACACATGGATGTACTTTCAATGGGATATGAAATATGCCAGGGCCTGGCAGATGATCTCTGCCATGTCCTATCCTTGAGCATATGCTTTTCCCTTGTCATGTCTTTCATTTGGCTGAGTCCTGTTCCCTAAGCTATTCAGTCAAGACTTGCTGGCTTCATTCCCCTGCAGTATAAGAGCTTTCTGTGAAATTTCTCAGCAGAAATCCTCTGCAAGTACATAGCTTTGGATATGAGAGACAGTGGTGGAAGTTGAATTTCAAGGGCAGATATTTGAAAACAATGAAACAAGCCCCGAATAAGATCTTTACATGTTTCCCAGATGAATATGTTTGGAAATACGGGGGAAGATGGAGATCAAGGCTGAGAAGAGTGCACACCCATTTCAAGGTACAAAAACCAGGGAAAAACATGGGAAAGCAAGAGAGCTGGTTAATCTGATGTAAAAATCTTTGATGATGAAAGGAAAATTATATTCTCATGATGATTTAATCAGGCTGTAGAAGTGAAGTTCTCATGTTGGTTGTCCTATGTGTGGCCTTCTGCATTGGGCAGTGGATGCAGGACAGGAGATCTTCAAATAAATCTGGTGGAACACAAAATACTGAAAAAAAAATTCAGCCTAAATCCTGTGTATTCCTTCCCTTTGAGAACATATATGGATAATGTACGAAGTTTCAAAAGAGAAAATGTCTATTGGGTCATGGTTTCAACAATGAAATGGTCACTTCACATAACATTTTGAATTTTGCTTTCACATTTGCTCATGTACCGGGCCTGAGTAAAGCAGAATGCAGAGTAAGCCTCATCAATTGTTGTGCATTCCATAAGTGGTTTTAAAACCAGTGAAACCCTTTGGACTTAGTGTTTGTATTTAATTGGTTGATTGGTTTTTCAAATTGTTTGTTTTACTATTTTTAACTTTGTGAGTCAGGGAAGCCCTCACTCATAGTGATTTCGACCTCTCCAAAAGCTCTGAAGTTATTCATGTAACAGCTATTACATGCTATAAGTTTCTCCTATTAAAACTTGAAAGACTAACAGACTCTGCTACTTTTCATCTAAATTCAGTGTTGGCCTAACTTCAGGGTTGGACTTTTTACAAGTCCTTTGAAATGTGTCCTCCTCTAGTCACTGGTCGTGCTGGAATTTACTTTCTTGTGAAGACAGGATTTGAGCAAATTGACACAAGTACAGTTTGCCACTACTCTGGACACCTGGTTAAATATCGAGTTCCCTAAATGCTGTGTGTTTTACTTTGATCTCTGCTCACACTTTGCTCATCCAGTTAGAAACACAGGGCTCCAGGCCATAGCGTTCCAGGCCTAAACAAGAAAATTTCCATTCCGTTTTGGGAGTTCATGCGTCTCTCATAATTACTTTTTAAACAAATGTGTGCTTCAGGAGAGGCCCTGTCCAAATGTGGAGAGGCCCATTTTCATTCACTCACTTTTAGACTTTCTAAGATTTTCAGTTACTAGAGGTTTGCCCAGACTTGCCATTGTCAAGGGACAGTGCACTTCACTTGAAGTTGTGCAGTATTACTCCATGTGTCTCCGTGGAAATTCCACCAATGGGAAACTCTTGCTGTAGTCATCTCCAAGTGTTTCTGTGTAAGAAAATATAACTAACAAAGAATGTGGTTTCAAGCAGAATGAGGAAAGGAGGGATTATCTTTATTTCAGTGCAGGTTGACCTTTCAAAGAAACAGTAATTCCTATCAAATAGGAGGTAAAATCTTTTGTAAAGAGACATGGACATGACACGCTCAACTTTATGTCACTTTTTTTAAAACGCCAAGGGCATTTGAGAAATTCTTGGCTGCTGAATTGTCCCTTTTTGCAAATTTCTCTTAGGTAAGACACTCCAGCTTCTTTAAACCATGGTACAGTTCCTTCCATGTAAAAAACCAAAGCAAAAAACAAAATAAATTAAAACAAAACCCATCAAATTACATTTGAGAGCACACAATTGCTCAGCAGGCCCACTATTCAAGAAGCTAGAGGTAGAGAATCCTCAGCCTTGGGTCCATGGCCTGAAGTTTTGTCTCTATCATGGCCCCTCAATTCCCTGGCATGTCCACATTAACTCAAGAATCTTTACTCATTTCCTCTTCAAATGCACAGGATCCAATATATTTGAACCCTGTTTACCTGGGCTGTAATCATCCAAGGACACACCAGAGGAAGTGCAGCCACTCCCTTGCCTGGGGCCTTGGAGCTTATCACAATAGAAATGGACACCTGAACAAGAGGAGCCAAAACAAAGAGAGGCATATTCCTAAAGCCTGAAGCACAGAAACTACCTATAGACCAGTAGTGGGATTTCACAAATTATGTAAGAATCTCTGTGCACATGCTTGCCATGGTCGCTCATGGCTATAATCCCAGCAATCTGGGGGCTGAGGTGGATGGATCCTTGGGAGTTCCAGTCCATCTTGGGCTACGAATTTATCTCAAGGCCTCTTTCAACAACTACATAAGATACTGTTTCCAAAAAGAGGACAACATTAAACTAGACACACTTGGTCTAGGTCCCTGGGTTCACTACATGAGTTGTGGAGTCTAAATATTCCATGCCATGAGAAAATACCTGGGATTTTTAGTGAAAGGGGCATTTGCATCCCTTTTCTAAGGGTTTCCCTTTCACCATGTTACATTTGAATTCTGGGAAAACCTGCTGGTGATAAGGTATTGTGCTAATACCTCATGTTTAGTGTTCAGGGTTATGCTGGAATGGCTGCAGACCTCCTTGAAATAGCGATTGCAGACAAGTGAACACCAAGGAAGATGGATAGTTGAAGCAGGCACTCCAAATATTCATGCACTGCAAGGATTCACTTTCATTTTGGGTCTCATCTTCTGGTTGCTGGCTTTTAGTGCTAACTGATACTACCATGGTGGCAGTAATCCAGCAGAGACTGCATGTATGGTTTGCAGGTTTGCTTCCCAAGCCACCAGAAACTTGGTAGAACCCAAATCATTGTGGCATTTTCTTTCCTCCCTTGAAACATTTGGCTTTCTAAGTTTGATAATTGAATAGACTGGGCTAGTCAAGTTTGGACCCAATATACCTCAAACAGAGCTAAAGACAGACCCAATTACTTCCCTCCACTTGTCAAAATATGTCAAATTTGCTTGATCACCACATCTTCAAAGAAAATTCTGAGGCAACTTAGAGAGGTTAATCAAATACTGCATGATTGGAATGGCTGTGTTTGTATGAGGTGGAAAGCTGCAGAGTTGGGCTGAAACTGTTCACAGAAATCCACAGGCTTGTGGTTGCCAGGCAACCACACTGGGCTGAGATTGGCTGAACATCACTGTGAGGGGGATTTTAGGCTCTAGGCTTGAAAATTTAAAAGACTGGGGTAGTCAAGTTTGGAACCCATAGACCTCAGACATACCAAAAGGTTTTCCAATGACTTCCCTCCACTTCTCAAAATATGTCAAATTTTCTTGATCACTACAACTGTAAAAAAAATTCTGATGCAACATAGAGAGGCTAATCAAATACTGCATGATTGGAATGGCTGTGGTTGTATGAGGTGGAAAACTGCAGAGTTGGGCTGAAACAGTTCACAGAAATCCACAAGCTTGTGGTTACCAGGCAACCACAATGGGCTGTGATTGGCTCAGCACCATTGTGAGCTGGACTTTAGGCTCTAGGATACAAGTGTGCAGTAGGAGACCTGAGTCACAATGCTGGGCCTTGCCATGGAGACCTCAGTGGCACAGAGGACCTTGTAGGGCAATATTTAAATAGGATGAATATTCTTGGCCTGGTATGCCACAATATTCTCTCTGAAGGCTTCACTGCTCAGAATTTGTGGATGGAAATGCTAGCCAATCTACACATGGATGTACTTTCAATGGGATATGAAATATGCCAGGGCCTGGCCGATGATCTCTGCCATGTCCTATCCTTGAGCATATGCTTTTCCCTTGTCATGTCTGTCATTTGGCTGAGTCCTGTTCCCTAAGCTATTCAGTCAAGACTTGCTGGCATCATTCACCTGCAGTATAAGAGCTTTCTGTGAAATTTCTCAGCAGAAATCCTCTGCAAGTACATAGCTTTGGATAGGAGAGACAGTGGTGGAAGTTGAATTTCAAGGGCAGATATTTGAAAACAATGAAACAAGCCCCGAATAAGATCTTTACATGTTTCCCAGATGAATATGTTTGGAAATACGGGGGAAGATGGAGATCAAGGCTGAGAAGAGTGCACACCCATTTCAAGGTAAAAAACCAGGGAAAAACATGGGAAAGCAAGAGAGCTGGTTAATCTGATGTAAAAATCTTTGATGATGAAAGGAAAATTATATTCTCATGATGATTTAATCAGGCTGTAGAAGTGAAGTTCTCATGTTGGTTGTCCTATGTGTGGCCTTCTGCATTGGGCAGTGGATGCAGGACAGGAGATCTTCAAATAAATCTGGTGGAACACAAAATACTGAAAAAAAAATTCAGCCTAAATCCTGTGTATTCCTTCCCTTTGAGAACATATATGGATAATGTACGAAGTTTCAAAAGAGAAAATGTCTATTGGGTCATGGTTTCAACAATGAAATGGTCACTTCACATAACATTTTGAATTTTGCTTTCACATTTGCTCATGTACCGGGCCTGAGTAAAGCAGAATGCAGAGTAAGCCTCATCAGTCGTTGTGCATTCCATAAGTGGTTTTAAAACCAGTGAAACCCTTTGGACTTAGTGTTTGTATTTAATTGGTTGATTGGTTTTTCAAATTGTTTGTTTTACTATTTTTAACTTTGTGAGTCAGGGAAGCCCTCACTCATAGTGATTTCGACCTCTCCAAAAGCTCTGAAGTTATTCATGTAACAGCTATTACATGCTATAAGTTTCTCCTATTAAAACTTGAAAGACTAACAGACTCTGCTACTTTTCATCTAAATTCAGTGTTGGCCTAACTTCAGGGTTGGACTTTTTACAAGTCCTTTGAAATGTGTCCTCCTCTAGTCACTGGTCGTGCTGGAATTTACTTTCTTGTGAAGACAGGATTTGAGCAAATTGACACAAGTACAGTTTGCCACTACTCTGGACACCTGGTTAAATATCGAGTTCCCTAAATGCTGTGTGTTTTACTTTGATCTCTGCTCACACTTTGCTCATCCAGTTAGAAACACAGGGCTCCAGGCCATAGCGTTCCAGGCCTAAACAAGAAAATTTCCATTCCGTTTTGGGAGTTCATGCGTCTCTCATAATTACTTTTTCCACAAATGTGTGCTTCAGGAGAGGCCCTGTCCAAATGTGGAGAGGCCCATTTTCATTCACTCACTTTTAGACTTTCTAAGATTTTCAGTTACTAGAGGTTTGCCCAGACTTGGCATTGTCAAGGGACAGTGCACTTCACTTGAAGTTGTGCAGTATTACTTCATGTGTCTCCGTGGAAATTCCACCAATGGGAAACTCTTGCTGTAGTCATCTCCAAGTGTTTCTGTGTAAGAAAATATAACTAACAAAGAATGTGGTTTCAAGCAGAATGAGGAAAGGAGGGATTATCTTTATTTCAGTGCAGGTTGACCTTTCAAAGAAACAGTAATTCCTATCAAATAGGAGGTAAAATCTTTTGTAAAGAGACATGGACATGACACGCTCAACTTTATGTCACTTTTTTTAAAACGCCAAGGGCATTTGAGTAATTCTTGGCTGCTGAATTGTCCCTTTTTGCAAATTTCTCTTAGGTAAGACACTCCAGCTTCTTTAAACCATGGTACAGTTCCTTCCATGTAAAAAACCAAAGCAAAAAACAAAATAAATTAAAACAAAACCCATCAAATTACATTTGAGAGCACACAATTGCTCAGCAGGCCCACTATTCAAGAAGCTAGAGGTAGAGAATCCTCAGCCTTGGGTCCATGGCCTGAAGTTTTGTCTCTATCATGGCCCCTCAATTCCCTGGCATGTCCACATTAACTCATGAATCTTTACTCATTTCCTCTTCAAATGCACAGGATCCAATATATTTGAACCCTGTTCACCTGGGCTGTAATCATCCAAGGACACACCAGAGGAAGGGCAGCCACTCCCTTGCCTGGGGCCTTGGAGCTTATCACAATAGAAATGGACACCTGAACAAGGGGAGCCAAAACAAAGAGAGGCATATTCCTAAAGCCTGAAGCACCGAAACTACCTATAGACCAGTAGTGGGATTTCACAAATTATGTAAGAATCTCTGTGCATATGCTTGGCATGGTCGCTCATGCCTATAATCCCAGCAATCTGGGGGCTGAGGTGGATGGATCCTTGGGAGTTCCAGTCCATCTTGGGCTACGAATTTATCTCAAGGCCTCTTTCAACAACTACATAAGATGCTGTTTCCAAAAAGAAGACAACATTAAACTAGACACACTTGGTCTAGGTCCCTGGGTTCACTACATGAGTTGTGGAGTCTAAATATTCCATGCCATGAGAAAATACCTGGGATTTTTAGTGAAAGGGGCATTTGCATCCCTTTTCTAAGGGTTTCCCTTTCACCATGTTACATTTGAATTCTGGGAAAACCTGCTGGTGATAAGGTATTGTGCTAATACCTCATGTTTAGTGTTCAGGGTTATGCTGGAATGGCTGCAGACCTCCTTGAAATAGCGATTGCAGACAAGTGAACACCAAGGAAGATGGATAGTTGAAGCAGGCACTCCAAATATTCATGCACTGCAAGGATTCACTTTCATTTTGGGTCTCATCTTCTGGTTGCTGGCTTTTAGTGCTAACTGATACTACCATGGTGGCAGTAATCCAGCAGAGACTGCATGTATGGTTTGCAGGTTTGCTTCCCAAGCCACCAGAAACTTGGTAGAACCCAAATCATTGTGGCATTTTCTTTCCTCCCTTGAAACATTTGGCTTTCTAAGTTTGATAATTGAATAGACTGGGCTAGTCAAGTTTGGACCCAATATACCTCAAACAGAGCTAAAGACAGACCCAATTACTTCCCTCCACTTGTCAAAATATGTCAAATTTGCTTGATCACCACAACTTCAAAGAAAATTCTGAGGCAACTTAGAGAGGTTAATCAAATACTGCATGATTGGAATGGCTGTGGTTGTATGAGGTGGAAAGCTGCAGAGTTGGGCTGAAACTGTTCACAGAAATCCACAGGCTTGTGGTTGCCAGGCAACCACACTGGGCTGAGATTGGCTGAACATCACTGTGAGGGGGATTTTAGGCTCTAGGCTTGAAAATTAAAAGACTGGGGTAGTCAAGTTTGGGACCCATAGACCTCAGACATACCAAAAGGTTTTCCAATGACTTCCCTCCACTTCTCAAAATATGTCAAATTTTCTTGATCACTACAACTGTAAAAAAAATTCTGATGCAACATAGAGAGGCTAATCAAATACTGCATGATTGGAATGGCTGTGGTTGTATGAGGTGGAAAGCTGCAGAGTTGGGCTGAAACAGTTCACAGAAATCCACAAGCTTGTGGTTGCCAGAAAACCACAATGGGCTGTGATTGGCTGAGCACCATTGTGAGCTGGACTTTAGGCTCTAGGATACAAGTGTGCAGTAGGAGACCTGAGTCACAATGCTGGGCATTGCCATGGAGACCTCAGTGGCACAGAGGACCTTGTAGGGCAATATTTAAATAGGATGAATATTCTTGGCCTGGTATGCCACAATATTCTCTCTGAAGGCTTCACTGCTCAGAATTTGTGGATGGAAATGCTAGCCAATCTACACATGGATGTACTTTCAATGGGATATGAAATATGCCAGGGCCTGGACGATGATCTCTGCCATGTCCTATCCTTGAGCATATGCTTTTCCCTTGTCATGTCTGTCATTTGGCTGAGTCCTGTTCCCTAAGCTATTCAGTCAAGACTTGCTGGCATCATTCACCTGCAGTATAATAGCTTTCTGTGAAATTTCTCAGCAGAAATCCTCTGCAAGTACATAGCTTTGGATAGGAGAGACAGTGGTGGAAGTTGAATTTCAAGGGCAGATATTTGAAAACAATGAAACAAGCCCCGAATAAGATCTTTACATGTTTCCCAGATGAATATGTTTGGAAATACGGGGGAAGATGGAGATCAAGGCTGAGAAGAGTGCACACCCACTTCAAGGTACAAAAACCAGGGAAAAACATGGGAAAGCAAGAGAGCTGGTTAATCTGATGTAAAAATCTTTGATGATGAAAGGAAAATTATATTCTCATGATGATTTAATCAGGCTGTAGAAGTGAAGTTCTCATGTTGGTTGTCCTATGTGTGGCCTTCTGCATTGGGCAGTGGATGCAGGACAGGAGATCTTCAAATAAATCTGGTGGAACACAAAATACTGAAAAAAAAATTCAGCCTAAATCCTGTGTATTCCTTCCCTTTGAGAACATATATGGATAATGTACGAAGTTTCAAAAGAGAAAATGTCTATTGGGTCATGGTTTCAACAATGAAATGGTCACTTCACATAACATTTTGAATTTTGCTTTCACAGTTGCTCATGTGCCGGGCCTGAGTAAAGCAGAATGCAGAGTAAGCCTCATCAGTAGTTGTGCATTCCATAAGTGGTTTTAAAACCAGTGAAACCCTTTGGACTTAGTGTTTGTATTTAATTGGTTGATTGGTTTTTCAAATTGTTTGTTTTACTATTTTTAACTTTGTGAGTCAGGGAAGCCCTCACTCATAGTGATTTCGACCTCTCCAAAAGCTCTGAAGTTATTCATGTAACAGCTATTACATGCTATAAGTTTCTCCTATTAAAACTTGAAAGACTAACAGACTCTGCTACTTTTCATCTAAATTCAGTGTTGGCCTAACTTCAGGGTTGGACTTTTTACAAGTCCTTTGAAATGTGTCCTCCTCTAGTCACTGGTCGTGCTGGAATTTACTTTCTTGTGAAGACAGGATTTGAGCAAATTGACACAAGTACAGTTTGCCACTACTCTGGACACCTGGTTAAATATCGAGTTCCCTAAATGCTGTGTGTTTTACTTTGATCTCTGCTCACACTTTGCTCATCCAGTTAGAAACACAGGGCTCCAGGCCATAGCGTTCCAGGCCTAAACAAGAAAATTTCCATTCCGTTTTGGGAGTTCATGCGTCTCTCATAATTACTTTTTCCACAAATGTGTGCTTCAGGAGAGGCCCTGTCCAAATGTGGAGAGGCCCACTTTCATTCACTCACTTTTAGACTTTCTAAGATTTTCAGTTACTAGAGGTTTGCCCAGACTTGGCATTGTCAAGGGACAGTGCACTTCACTTGAAGTTGTGCAGTATTACTTCATGTGTCTCCGTGGAAATTCCACCAATGGGAAACTCTTGCTGTAGTCATCTCCAAGTGTTTCTGTGTAAGAAAATATAACTAACAAAGAATGTGGTTTCAAGCAGAATGAGGAAAGGAGGGATTATCTTTATTTCAGTGCAGGTTGACCTTTCAAAGAAACAGTAATTCCTATCAAATAGGAGGTAAAATCTTTTGTAAAGAGACATGGACATGACACGCTCAACTTTATGTCACTTTTTTTAAAACGCCAAGGGCATTTGAGTAATTCTTGGCTGCTGAATTGTCCCTTTTTGCAAATTTCTCTTAGGTAAGACACTCCAGCTTCTTTAAACCATGGTACAGTTCCTTCCATGTAAAAAACCAAAGCAAAAAACAAAATAAATTAAAACAAAACCCATCAAATTACATTTGAGAGCACACAATTGCTCAGCAGGCCCACTATTCAAGAAGCTAGAGGTAGAGAATCCTCAGCCTTGGGTCCATGGCCTGAAGTTTTGTCTCTATCATGGCCCCTCAATTCCCTGGCATGTCCACATTAACTCATGAATCTTTACTCATTTCCTCTTCAAATGCACAGGATCCAATATATTTGAACCCTGTTCACCTGGGCTGTAATCATCCAAGGACACACCAGAGGACGGGCAGCCACTCCCTTGCCTGGGGCCTTGGAGCTTATCACAATAGAAATGGACACCTGAACAAGGGGAGCCAAAACAAAGAGAGGCATATTCCTAAAGCCTGAAGCACCGAAACTACCTATAGACCAGTAGTGGGATTTCACAAATTATGTAAGAATCTCTGTGCATATGCTTGGCATGGTCGCTCATGCCTATAATCCCAGCAATCTGGGGGCTGAGGTGGATGGATCCTTGGGAGTTCCAGTCCATCTTGGGCTACGAATTTATCTCAAGGCCTCTTTCAACAACTACATAAGATGCTGTTTCCAAAAAGAAGACAACATTAAACTAGACACACTTGGTCTAGGTCCCTGGGTTCACTACATGAGTTGTGGAGTCTAAATATTCCATGCCATGAGAAAATACCTGGGATTTTTAGTGAAAGGGGCATTTGCATCCCTTTTCTAAGGGTTTCCCTTTCACCATGTTACATTTGAATTCTGGGAAAACCTGCTGGTGATAAGGTATTGTGCTAATACCTCATGTTTAGTGTTCAGGGTTATGCTGGAATGGCTGCAGACCTCCTTGAAATAGCGATTGCAGACAAGTGAACACCAAGGAAGATGGATAGTTGAAGCAGGCACTCCAAATATTCATGCACTGCAAGGATTCACTTTCATTTTGGGTCTCATCTTCTGGTTGCTGGCTTTTAGTGCTAACTGATACTACCATGGTGGCAGTAATCCAGCAGAGACTGCATGTATGGTTTGCAGGTTTGCTTCCCAAGCCACCAGAAACTTGGTAGAACCCAAATCATTGTGGCATTTTCTTTCCTCCCTTGAAACATTTGGCTTTCTAAGTTTGATAATTGAATAGACTGGGCTAGTCAAGTTTGGACCCAATATACCTCAAACAGAGCTAAAGACAGACCCAATTACTTCCCTCCACTTGTCAAAATATGTCAAATTTGCTTGATCACCACAACTTCAAAGAAAATTCTGAGGCAACTTAGAGAGGTTAATCAAATACTGCATGATTGGAATGGCTGTGGTTGTATGAGGTGGAAAGCTGCAGAGTTGGGCTGAAACTGTTCACAGAAATCCACAGGCTTGTGGTTGCCAGGCAACCACACTGGGCTGAGATTGGCTGAACATCACTGTGAGGGGGATTTTAGGCTCTAGGCTTGAAAATTTAAAAGACTGGGGTAGTCAAGTTTGGGACCCATAGACCTCAGACATACCAAAAGGTTTTCCAATGACTTCCCTCCACTTCTCAAAATATGTCAAATTTTCTTGATCACTACAACTGTAAAAAAAATTCTGATGCAACATAGAGAGGCTAATCAAATACTGCATGATTGGAATGGCTGTGGTTGTATGAGGTGGAAAGCTGCAGAGTTGGGCTGAAACAGTTCACAGAAATCCACAAGCTTGTGGTTGCCAGAAAACCACAATGGGCTGTGATTGGCTGAGCACCATTGTGAGCTGGACTTTAGGCTCTAGGATACAAGTGTGCAGTAGGAGACCTGAGTCACAATGCTGGGCATTGCCATGGAGACATCAGTGGCACAGAGGACCTTGTAGGGCAATATTTAAATAGGATGAATATTCTTGGCCTGGTATGCCACAATATTCTCTCTGAAGGCTTCACTGCTCAGAATTTGTGGATGGAAATGCTAGCCAATCTACACATGGATGTACTTTCAATGGGATATGAAATATGCCAGGGCCTGGACGATGATCTCTGCCATGTCCTATCCTTGAGCATATGCTTTTCCCTTGTCATGTCTGTCATTTGGCTGAGTCCTGTTCCCTAAGCTATTCAGTCAAGACTTGCTGGCATCATTCACCTGCAGTATAATAGCTTTCTGTGAAATTTCTCAGCAGAAATCCTCTGCAAGTACATAGCTTTGGATAGGAGAGACAGTGGTGGAAGTTGAATTTCAAGGGCAGATATTTGAAAACAATGAAACAAGCCCCGAATAAGATCTTTACATGTTTCCCAGATGAATATGTTTGGAAATACGGGGGAAGATGGAGATCAAGGCTGAGAAGAGTGCACACCCACTTCAAGGTACAAAAGCCAGGGAAAAACATGGGAAAGCAAGAGAGCTGGTTAATCTGATGTAAAAATCTTTGATGATGAAAGGAAAATTATATTCTCATGATGATTTAATCAGGCTGTAGAAGTGAAGTTCTCATGTTGGTTGTCCTATGTGTGGCCTTCTGCATTGGGCAGTGGATGCAGGACAGGAGATCTTCAAATAAATCTGGTGGAACACAAAATACTGAAAAAAAAATTCAGCCTAAATCCTGTGTATTCCTTCCCTTTGAGAACATATATGGATAATGTACGAAGTTTCAAAAGAGAAAATGTCTATTGGGTCATGGTTTCAACAATGAAATGGTCACTTCACATAACATTTTGAATTTTGCTTTCACAGTTGCTCATGTGCCGGGCCTGAGTAAAGCAGAATGCAGAGTAAGCCTCATCAGTAGTTGTGCATTCCATAAGTGGTTTTAAAACCAGTGAAACCCTTTGGACTTAGTGTTTGTATTTAATTGGTTGATTGGTTTTTCAAATTGTTTGTTTTACTATTTTTAACTTTGTGAGTCAGGGAAGCCCTCACTCATAGTGATTTCGACCTCTCCAAAAGCTCTGAAGTTATTCATGTAACAGCTATTACATGCTATAAGTTTCTCCTATTAAAACTTGAAAGACTAACAGACTCTGCTACTTTTCATCTAAATTCAGTGTTGGCCTAACTTCAGGGTTGGACTTTTTACAAGTCCTTTGAAATGTGTCCTCCTCTAGTCACTGGTCGTGCTGGAATTTACTTTCTTGTGAAGACAGGATTTGAGCAAATTGACACAAGTACAGTTTGCCACTACTCTGGACACCTGGTTAAATATCGAGTTCCCTAAATGCTGTGTGTTTTACTTTGATCTCTGCTCACACTTTGCTCATCCAGTTAGAAACACAGGGCTCCAGGCCATAGCGTTCCAGGCCTAAACAAGAAAATTTCCATTCCGTTTTGGGAGTTCATGCGTCTCTCATAATTACTTTTTCCACAAATGTGTGCTTCAGGAGAGGCCCTGTCCAAATGTGGAGAGGCCCATTTTCATTCACTCACTTTTAGACTTTCTAAGATTTTCAGTTACTAGAGGTTTGCCCAGACTTGGCATTGTCAAGGGACAGTGCACTTCACTTGAAGTTGTGCAGTATTACTTCATGTGTCTCCGTGGAAATTCCACCAATGGGAAACTCTTGCTGTAGTCATCTCCAAGTGTTTCTGTGTAAGAAAATATAACTAACAAAGAATGTGGTTTCAAGCAGAATGAGGAAAGGAGGGATTATCTTTATTTCAGTGCAGGTTGACCTTTCAAAGAAACAGTAATTCCTATCAAATAGGAGGTAAAATCTTTTGTAAAGAGACATGGACATGACACGCTCAACTTTATGTCACTTTTTTTAAAACGCCAAGGGCATTTGAGTAATTCTTGGCTGCTGAATTGTCCCTTTTTGCAAATTTCTCTTAGGTAAGACACTCCAGCTTCTTTAAACCATGGTACAGTTCCTTCCATGTAAAAAACCAAAGCAAAAAACAAAATAAATTAAAACAAAACCCATCAAATTACATTTGAGAGCACACAATTGCTCAGCAGGCCCACTATTCAAGAAGCTAGAGGTAGAGAATCCTCAGCCTTGGGTCCATGGCCTGAAGTTTTGTCTCTATCATGGCCCCTCAATTCCCTGGCATGTCCACATTAACTCATGAATCTTTACTCATTTCCTCTTCAAATGCACAGGATCCAATATATTTGAACCCTGTTCACCTGGGCTGTAATCATCCAAGGACACACCAGAGGACGGGCAGCCACTCCCTTGCCTGGGGCCTTGGAGCTTATCACAATAGAAATGGACACCTGAACAAGGGGAGCCAAAACAAAGAGAGGCATATTCCTAAAGCCTGAAGCACCGAAACTACCTATAGACCAGTAGTGGGATTTCACAAATTATGTAAGAATCTCTGTGCATATGCTTGGCATGGTCGCTCATGCCTATAATCCCAGCAATCTGGGGGCTGAGGTGGATGGATCCTTGGGAGTTCCAGTCCATCTTGGGCTACGAATTTATCTCAAGGCCTCTTTCAACAACTACATAAGATGCTGTTTCCAAAAAGAGGACAACATTAAACTAGACACACTTGGTCTAGGTCCCTGGGTTCACTACATGAGTTGTGGAGTCTAAATATTCCATGCCATGAGAAAATACCTGGGATTTTTAGTGAAAGGGGCATTTGCATCCCTTTTCTAAGGGTTTCCCTTTCACCATGTTACATTTGAATTCTGGGAAAACCTGCTGGTGATAAGGTATTGTGCTAATACCTCATGTTTAGTGTTCAGGGTTATGCTGGAATGGCTGCAGACCTCCTTGAAATAGCGATTGCAGACAAGTGAACACCAAGGAAGATGGATAGTTGAAGCAGGCACTCCAAATATTCATGCACTGCAAGGATTCACTTTCATTTTGGGTCTCATCTTCTGGTTGCTGGCTTTTAGTGCTAACTGATACTACCATGGTGGCAGTAATCCAGCAGAGACTGCATGTATGGTTTGCAGGTTTGCTTCCCAAGCCACCAGAAACTTGGTAGAACCCAAATCATTGTGGCATTTTCTTTCCTCCCTTGAAACATTTGGCTTTCTAAGTTTGATAATTGAATAGACTGGGCTAGTCAAGTTTGGACCCAATATACCTCAAACAGAGCTAAAGACAGACCCAATTACTTCCCTCCACTTGTCAAAATATGTCAAATTTGCTTGATCACCACAACTTCAAAGAAAATTCTGAGGCAACTTAGAGAGGTTAATCAAATACTGCATGATTGGAATGGCTGTGGTTGTATGAGGTGGAAAGCTGCAGAGTTGGGCTGAAACTGTTCACAGAAATCCACAGGCTTGTGGTTGCCAGGCAACCACACTGGGCTGAGATTGGCTGAACATCACTGTGAGGGGGATTTTAGGCTCTAGGCTTGAAAATTTAAAAGACTGGGGTAGTCAAGTTTGGAACCCATAGACCTCAGACATACCAAAAGGTTTTCCAATGACTTCCCTCCACTTCTCAAAATATGTCAAATTTTCTTGATCACTACAACTGTAAAAAAAATTCTGATGCAACATAGAGAGGCTAATCAAATACTGCATGATTGGAATGGCTGTGGTTGTATGTTGTGGAAAGCTGCAGAGTTGGGCTGAAACAGTTCACAGAAATCCACAAGCTTGTGGTTGCCAGAAAACCACAATGGGCTGTGATTGGCTGAGCACCATTGTGAGCTGGACTTTAGGCTCTAGGATACAAGTGTGCAGTAGGAGACCTGAGTCACAATGCTGGGCATTGCCATGGAGACCTCAGTGGCACAGAGGACCTTGTAGGGCAATATTTAAATAGGATGAATATTCTTGGCCTGGTATGCCACAATATTCTCTCTGAAGGCTTCACTGCTCAGAATTTGTGGATGGAAATGCTAGCCAATCTACACATGGATGTACTTTCAATGGGATATGAAATATGCCAGGGCCTGGCCGATGATCTCTGCCATGTCCTATCCTTGAGCATATGCTTTTCCCTTGTCATGTCTGTCATTTGGCTGAGTCCTGTTCCCTAAGCTATTCAGTCAAGACTTGCTGGCATCATTCACCTGCAGTATAAGAGCTTTCTGTGAAATTTCTCAGCAGAAATCCTCTGCAAGTACATAGCTTTGGATAGGAGAGACAGTGGTGGAAGTTGAATTTCAAGGGCAGATATTTGAAAACAATGAAACAAGCCCCGAATAAGATCTTTACATGTTTCCCAGATGAATATGTTTGGAAATACGGGGGAAGATGGAGATCAAGGCTGAGAAGAGTGCACACCCATTTCAAGGTACAAAAACCAGGGAAAAACATGGGAAAGCAAGAGAGCTGGTTAATCTGATGTAAAAATCTTTGATGATGAAAGGAAAATTATATTCTCATGATGATTTAATCAGGCTGTAGAAGTGAAGTTCTCATGTTGGTTGTCCTATGTGTGGCCTTCTGCATTGGGCAGTGGATGCAGGACAGGAGATCTTCAAATAAATCTGGTGGAACACAAAATACTGAAAAAAAAATTCAGCCTAAATCCTGTGTATTCCTTCCCTTTGAGAACATATATGGATAATGTACGAAGTTTCAAAAGAGAAAATGTCTATTGGGTCATGGTTTCAACAATGAAATGGTCACTTCACATAACATTTTGAATTTTGCTTTCACAGTTGCTCATGTGCCGGGCCTGAGTAAAGCAGAATGCAGAGTAAGCCTCATCAGTAGTTGTGCATTCCATAAGTGGTTTTAAAACCAGTGAAACCCTTTGGACTTAGTGTTTGTATTTAATTGGTTGATTGGTTTTTCAAATTGTTTGTTTTACTATTTTTAACTTTGTGAGTCAGGGAAGCCCTCACTCATAGTGATTTCGACCTCTCCAAAAGCTCTGAAGTTATTCATGTAACAGCTATTACATGCTATAAGTTTCTCCTATTAAAACTTGAAAGACTAACAGACTCTGCTACTTTTCATCTAAATTCAGTGTTGGGCTAACTTCAGGGTTGGACTTTTTACAAGTCCTTTGAAATGTGTCCTCCTCTAGTCACTGGTCGTGCTGGAATTTACTTTCTTGTGAAGACAGGATTTGAGCAAATTGACACAAGTACAGTTTGCCACTACTCTGGACACCTGGTTAAATATCGAGTTCCCTAAATGCTGTGTGTTTTACTTTGATCTCTGCTCACACTTTGCTCATCCAGTTAGAAACACAGGGCTCCAGGCCATAGCGTTCCAGGCCTAAACAAGAAAATTTCCATTCCGTTTTGGGAGTTCATGCGTCTCTCATAATTACTTTTTCCACAAATGTGTGCTTCAGGAGAGGCCCTGTCCAAATGTGGAGAGGCCCACTTTCATTCACTCACTTTTAGACTTTCTAAGATTTTCAGTTACTAGAGGTTTGCCCAGACTTGCCATTGTCAAGGGACAGTGCACTTCACTTGAAGTTGTGCAGTATTACTTCATGTGTCTCCGTGGAAATTCCACCAATGGGAAACTCTTGCTGTAGTCATCTCCAAGTGTTTCTGTGTAAGAAAATATAACTAACAAAGGATGTGGTTTCAAGCAGAATGAGGACAGGAGGTATTATCTTTATTTCAGTGCAGGTTGACCTTTCAAAGAAACAGTAATTCCTATCAAATAGGAGGTAAAATCTTTTGTAAAGAGACCTGGACATGACACGCTCAAATTTATGTCACTTTTTTTAAAACGCCAAGGGCATTTGAGAAATTCTTGGCTGCTGAATTGTCCCTTTTTGCAAATTTCTCCTAGGTAAGACACTCCAGCTTCTTTAAACCATGGTACAGTTCCTTCCATGTAAAAAACCAAAGCAAAAAACAAAATAAATTAAAACAAAACCCATCAAATTACATTTGAGAGCACACAATTGCTCAGCAGGCCCACTATTCAAGAAGCTAGTGGTACAGAATCCTCAGCCTTCAGCCCATGGCCTGAAGTTTTGTCTCTATCATGGCCCCTCAATTCCCTGGCATGTCCACATTAACTCATGAATCTTTACTCATTTCCTCTTCAAATGCACAGGATCCAATATATTTGAACCGTGTTCACCTGGGCTGTAATCATCCAAGGACACACCAGAGGAAGGGCAGCCACTCCCTTGCCTGGGGCCTTGGAGCTTATCACAATAGAAATGGACACCTGAACAAGGGGAGCCAAAACAAAGAGAGGCATATTCCTAAAGCCTGAAGCACAGAAGCTACCTATAGACCAGTAGTGGGATTTCACAAATTATGTAAGAATCTCTGTGCACATGCTTGGCATGGTCGCTCATGCCTATAATCCCAGTAATCTGGGGGCTTAGGTGGATGGATCCTTGGGAGTTCCAGTCCATCTTGGGCTACGAATTTATCTCAAGGCCTCTTTCAACAACTACATAAGATGCTGTTTCCAAAAAGAGGACAACATTAAACTAGACACACTTGGTCTCGGTCCCTGGGTTCACTACATGAGTTGTGGAGTCTAAATATTCCATGCCATGAGAAAATACCTGGGATTTTTAGTGAAAGGGGCATTTGCATCCCTTTTCTAAGGGTTTCCCTTTCACCATGTTACATTTGAATTCTGGGAAAACCTGCTGGTGATAAGGTATTGTGCTAATACCTCATGTTTTGTGTTCAGGGTTATGCTGGAATGGCTGCAGACCTCCTTGAAATAGCGATTGCAGACAAGTGAACCCCGAGGAAGCTGGATAGTTGAAGCAGGCACTCCAAATATTCATGCACTGCAAGGATTCACTTTCAGTTTGGGTCTCATCTTCTGGTTGCTGGCTTTTAGTGCTAAATGATACTACCATGGTGGCAGTAATCCATCAGACACTGCATGTATGGTTTGCAGGTTTGCTTCCCAAGCCACCAGAAACTTGGCAGAACCCAAATCATTGTGGCATTTTCTTTCCTCCCTTGAAACATTTGGCTTTCTAAGTTTGATAATTGAATAGACTGGGCTAGTCACCTTTGGACCCCATATACCACAAACAGAGCTAAAGACAGAGCCAATGACTTCCCTCCACTTGTCAAAATATT
Organism: Cavia porcellus; assembly: GCF_034190915.1. Taxonomy (NCBI): domain Eukaryota; kingdom Metazoa; phylum Chordata; class Mammalia; order Rodentia; family Caviidae; genus Cavia; species Cavia porcellus. The sequence goes on along the minus strand of NW_026947486.1, from coordinate 3,794,563 downwards.
TCAAATTTGCTTGATCACCACAACTTCAAAGAAAATTCTGAGGCAACTTAGAGAGGTTAATCAAATACTGCATGATTGGAATGGCTGTGGTTGTATGAGGTGGAAAGCTGCAGAGTTGGGCTGAAACTGTTCACAGAAATCCACAGGCTTGTGGTTGCCAGGCAACCACACTGGGCTGAGATTGGCTGAACATCACTGTGAGGGGGATTTTAGGCTCTAGGTTTGAAAATTTAAAAGACTGGGGTAGTCAAGTTTGGAACCTGTTGTACCCTAAGAAAATAGCTTTGTTATATGTGTATTATAGCAAACCTGTATAGGGGCTTACTAAATGTGTTTGTTTTATCGTTTTTCCCTAACTGATATGTTAAGGGACCTAATTGATCTGTTGAGCAACACTCTCCTCTGTAAAGAATTGCAAGAATCTCACCTAATTGATATGTTAACCATTGTTGCTCTCTACAAACTACAGAAGCTGTGCTAAAACAAGCTAACAAGGGTTGTTAATCACTGCTAGGAGCCTCTATTCTCCGCTAAAGAGCTAAGGAAAACTAAAATGGCAATTAATTTACATTTGTTTAAAGTAACCTGCTTGTGTGCAGAGAGATTTGCGTGTGAGTTTAACCCTTTACCCTGACCTTGACACATTACCGCCGTTTTCTGTTCTGTATGGCGCCTTATTGCCTCCCTCTCCCCTCACCTATCTATCTAGGCCATAAAGAATTTGGGTTTCTGGTGACCTCCCCCTGACCCGGTGATGATCTGTTGTAAAATGAGCCTGCCCCAATTTTAAGAACTGCTTAGCTTAAACAAATTACCGGGTAATACTATGGCCCAAACCCCAATCGGTGCTTTCCTTTTGTTCCGTATGTATCAAATGAGTTAGATATCAGGTCTTCGTAAAACTTAAGTTCTAGCGTCTCATAACTTGTGACCCCTTCGCACTCACTAGCGAAGACAAGCTGTCCTGAGATAATTAACTGTCCACTTTCTTCTCCAAATATTGCTGCAGACGTGCCACTCTGAGATAATGTCAGTCTGCAGGATGGAAATAATTTTTAAAAAACACCAGGAACTCCCGAGATTGTCAGAGCTAAGTAGACAGCAATACAGTTTCCAGACTCGGGTCAACAAGTTTGATGGCTCTACAGGTTTCTTTGTTTCTCTCCCCCCGCCCTTTCCTCCAGCCCCTTTTTAAAGTCCTCCCTTCAGCTTCTAGGGGACAGTCTCCAAATTGGCTCCCGGAGACTGGTCGCCAGGCCTGGAAATAAAGCCTTTGCCACTAAATTTTCGGTCTCTTGCCTCCTTGGATTTTATACCGGGGCTCAAGTTATAACATTTGGGGGCTCACCCTGGATGGAAGCAAGACCCCAGACTCATTTTTGAACATTTGAAAGTAAGTGCTCTGGAGGATTTGTTTGGGCCGCGGTCAATTTGTAATTTTGAGGGGACGCCCTCAATTTGGGAGCGGGAACCACCCGAGGACAGAGTCAGTTGGTTTGTAGGACAAATTCTGTCCATTTGTGACTCTGCCCCGGGTGGGGAACAGCTCCGTTTGGAAGGGGACGCCCTTAATTTGGGAAGTGAAACCTCCTGAGGACAGAGTCAATTGGTTTTTGCCATTTGTGACTCTGCACCGGGTGAGGAACCACTCTGTTGGTTAATTTGTTAATTCCTCCAGATCCCAAAATTTGACTAATTTTGGGGCAAAGGCCATTTTTGCTGCAGCTTGTCTCATCTTGTATGTCTGTTTGTTTGTCCATTTGTTCTAATTGTTCTCCTTTTGGTTACCCTAAATCTAACAGAACATTCTCTCCTAGGAACCCCTTCTACGAGCCCAGAATGGACAAAGGGATTTAGATATTGATGTGCAGTGTTTTTGTTCTTTAAAATTGTTTGCCTGTTTGGATTTGTTACTAACTTAGGGGCTTGTTGCCCATTTCTGTTGCAGGATCCATATGGCTTATTAGATTCAAGCTTCATAATAAGAAAAATTATTTCCTTTAGCTCACCAAACTGTGCAAAAAGCACCCTTTGTTTGTGTCTTTAATGTTGTGGCGCCTTGTTTAATATGTAAGTCTTCAACTGATTGCTTGCAACCTTGGCATGCCTTTTAAAAGGAGTATTTTTCTTTCTGGTTAAAAAGTAAATATATGTGCACATATATGTGTATATTTATGGTTTTAAGAATCATATCAACTTTACCAAGTAAAAACCAGGTCATACTGTAATTGAGCCAGTTAAAAGGTTATAGCTTTAAAAAACCCCAGCATTTTAATGTGGTAAAAAGACATAAAATTAATTAAATATGTTTTAGACTACTAGAAGGTAACTTCAAGGGTTTTGTTGAGAGTTTTAATGTTGTCTGAGAAGCAAAAAAAGAGATAATTAACTGGTGATAGTAAAAAAGAGGGACAAAGAAAGTGGTTTGTCTTCAAGTAAAATGTCTGCTGTGCCAAAATGTAAAAAAAAGATAAAACTTAGAGGTATATTGTAAGTTATAAAAAGCTCGAGATGATATAAATTTTGTCTTGGTTTATAGTACTGAAGACAACAGGTTTGACAAGAAGTAAATGTGTTCAAAGTTTGACAGTATTAGATCAGTTTTGATAGATTTATTTATAAGATTCTAAACCTTTGCTGCAAAGTGTTTCCATTAATATGAGATTATAGATGATAATAGAGATAAGATATAAGTTTTCACATGTGCTGTGGACCTCTGGGAGATTATATGGCACAATTTTGTTACCTATGAAAAAGCTTCTTTTTGTTAAGTATGTAATTTCAGTAAAATGATGGCCTGCCAGGTGGCACCCTGGGACAAAAGGTGGTGTGCCATCCAGATAAAGCCTGCTCTCTGATATGGAATGCCAAAACCATGTTGTCCTTTTGTCCCAAGCCGATTGGACATCCAGAGGTAAGGAGGTTTCCCTAGTATCGCCAGTTGGTCTCTTTGCAACTCAGTCGGCCCCACATGTTAGAAAAAAGATTACAAAGGTTTGAGAGTTTAAAAAAAAATGCCCCTCAGCCAGTTGATAGAGATAGCACAAAAGGTCTTTTAAAACTAAAAAAATTACCGTCTACTGGAAAATTTGTCCAGCGTACCTGAGTCCTCACAACTGACTTAGAGTTAAAACTGTTGGGCAAATGGAATCAGGAGATTCCAGAAGTCTGGGCAGAAGACAATCCTCCAGGGCTAGCAGTCAGCCAAGTCCCCCTTCTGATGGAGCTCTTACCCCAAGCATGCCCCTTCTGCTTGTGACAATGCCCGATAAGCCTGCAGGCCTGGAAAGGGATTTAAAGTCCACATGCAGAGGCTAAGAGACAATGATATTCTCATTCCTTGTGTCTCTCCCTGGAACATGCCCTTGCTTCTAGTCACTGAAGCCAGGGACAAATAACTATCGCTCTGTACAGGATCTCGGAGAGTTAATACATGAGTTCTGAGTCTATACCCAACAGTGCCAAATCCTGAGAACACCTGGTACTCTGTTCTGAACCTGAAAGATGCTTTCTTCACTTTGCCACTTACTCTGGTGAGTCAACTCCTTTTTGCCTTTGAATGGACTGACCCAGATACGGGGGTAAAAAAACAGCTGACCCGGACACATTTACCTCAGGGTTACAAGAACTCTCCCACTCTTTTTGATGAGACATTAATAAGAGATCTTTTAAAATTAAAAAAAAAAAAACACCCTGAGATAGTGCTCCTCCAACACATGGATGACTTGTTAATAGCCTCGACCCCCACAGAAGCTTGTAAGCTTGTCAAGAGACAACTGAGAAACTGTTAAGGACTTTGGGGCAATTAGGCTATAAAGTCTCGACTAAAAGGGCACAATTGTGCTGTCAGGCTGTGACTCATCTGGACTACAAATTGCAAAAAAAAAAAAAAAAGGAGGATTTTGTCTAAAAAAATTGTCCAGGCTATATTGCAGATCCCATTTCCAGAAACTAAGAAACAGGTGCGCGAATTTCTGGGAGCTGTCGGATACTCCAGGCTGTAGATTCTAAATTTTACTGAAACAGCTCACCCCCTATAGGGCTCCCTTAAGGAAAAAACTCACTAAACTGGACTGATAAATATAAACTGGACCTTGCGGCAGCTCAAGTGGGCCTTGACAGAGGCCCCAGCCCTGGGACTCCCTGATGTTACCAAGCCATTCACCTTGTTCGTAGATGAACTCAGGGGCATTGCCAAAGGAGTCCTAACCCAGGACATTGGCTCTTGAAAGAGGCCTATAGCCTATCTTTCCAAAAGGCTCAATCCAGTAACAAGAGGGTGGCCTCCATGCCTAAAATTCTGGCCGCTGTGGCGATGCTACTTAAAAGAGGCCAAAAACAAAAAAAAAACAACAAAAAACAAAACAAAACAAAAAAAAAAACCTCACTTTTGGACAGAAGATTTCTGTAGTGACCTCCCACAGTTTAGAGACTCTTATCAAAACCCCTCCTAAAAATGTGAGTGCTAAAATCTCACACTATTAGGCCCTGCTCCTAGACCCAGAATTGATAGTTTTCAAGACTTCTTCAGTTTTAAACCCAGCCACCCTTATGCCTGACAACGACCTGAGAAATTTCACAGATGGAAGCAGCTTCATCCAGAATGGCAGAGGCAGATGAGTGGCCGGGGCAGCAGTGACCACCAAAAGGAGGTACTCTGGGTTAAGCGGTTAGAGCCTGGCATCTCTGTCCAAAAGGTGGAGCTCATTGCTTTGACTGAGGTACTAAAACTAGCCACAAAAAAGAGGGTAAACATCTATACTGATAGTAGATATGCTTTTGCTACTATACATGTACATGGAGCCATCTATTAAGAGCGAGGTCTCTTAACCTCGGCCAGGGCAAAGATTTAAAAAAAGGGGGGGGGTGGCTCCACAGATCCTAGATTTGCTGGCAACAGTCTGGCTGTCGGCAGATTGCTGCTATTCACCTGAGGAAACAATTTGGCAGATCAGGCCTCTCAAAGAGTAGCAATCACATCAGAGGGGCCAGCCGAGAAAGTAACTGCTCTGATACAAGTCCCCCCGACCTTGTCAAAACCAGTCTACACAAAGAAAGACTGCACTGGTTGTTGTGAGCCATCTAACAGATTCCAGTCCCTGTGACTAAAAGACAAGTGCAAAATCTCTAGGAGCCACAGGACTGATCCAGAGTTTGGGACCCTGGCAGAGGTCTGTTATCTACCTTTCCAAGACACTTGATTCTGTAACAACCAGATGGCCACCCTGTCTGTGGTGATTTCCTCAGTGGCCCCCTCATAAAGGAAGCTTAAAAATTGACTTTTGGACACAAACTCTTGTTTCTTCCTGTTCCCTGGAGACTCTCATCAAGGCCCCATCAGACTGTGGATGTCTAATTCCTGAGCCATACATTATCAGGCACTATTTCTGGAAACAGCAGCTTCAAACTCTGGCTACTTTGCTGCCTGAGGATGACACCTCGTTGCCTCATTACAATTGTACTGAGGTCATTGATCACCTGACGGGACTTCGACCTTATCTAGTGGATAAGCCATTATCTAGAGTTCCATCCTACTTCTCTGATGGAAGCAGCTACGTCTATCAAGGTAAGCGGGTCTTGGGAGCTGCCGTTACACAAAATCTCAGGTTCTATGGGAACAAATCTTAGAGCCAGAGACATCAACATAGTGGGCTAAACCCATTGCCCACACTGAGGCCTCAAGTTGTCTTTATCAAAAATGGGGTTTATTGTCTTCTGGAGTCAAAAGATTAAATTGCTCCCCAAATTTGGACTTGTTGGCTGCCATCTAGATGCCAAAGAAAATGGCTACTATCTGCTGTATAAGCCATTGGGCAGAAGATGATCTTGTTATAGGAAAAAATAATTTGACAAATGCCACCTTCCAAAAGATAGCCAGAAAGCCCCAAAATCAGTGGGGATTGAGATAAGCTTGACATTACTGCTGATCCCACCTATTTTCTTTGTCAGAGCCCATTTATACTTAAAAAGACCAGCATCGGGCAGCTCAACTTCCGAGAGATTCCCGGGGGCTAATATCAAGCTAGCCCAGTCTGTGAGCTTCAGATGCCCTCAGTGCCAATTGGTAAATCTAAAAGTACTGCAACAAATAGAAACCACTAGTTATCGTGAGACTATGCCTAAAAACACTAAAAAATAGATTTTACAAAAATGAAAAGCCTAAAACTTCAAGGATATAAATGTTATAATGGTTGATACTTTCATTAGATGAGTAAAAGCATTTTCTACTTAGTCTGAGTCAGCTCTGATAGCAGTTTCCCTGATTTGGTCTCCCTTTTTATCCATGGGGTCCGACAATGGCCTGGCTTTTATAGCCTAATAACTCAAATTAACCTAAGCTTTACAGATCAATTAAAAACTCGATTGGGCTTACCAGCCTCAGAGTTCAGGAGAGATAAAAAGATAAGTTAGATTTTAAAGACTATAATTACTAATGGCCTTAAAAACTGGCGAAAACTGGGTAAGTCTCTTTTCCTTCTGCCCCTTTGTGTGCGTGATGCATCCCCTATGTTGCAGATATTTCCTCTTTTGAGGTTTTATATAAGAGATCTTCCTCTTATCATTAAAGGTTTCTAAAAATTAGCTGATTTAACTAATCAAGATCTTATTAAGTCTCCCCCAGACTTTTCAGCCAGCTCTGACTTCCATCCACTGGTTATTTCGCTGCTGCCCACTGCGAGCTAAAGAGCCTAGGCACCTAGACAAGCGACCTCACCATAAATCACTTGAGCTGCAATGGACTGTCAAAGTAGCTGAAAGCCTGCCTAGATTCAACGTTCCCACTGCAGACAGGTCCCAGCTTCAAAAGACCATTAGCCTGCGGATAAATAAACTGTCATTTCTTCCAAGAACACTTTAAAGCTTAAGATTGTCTAATATAACTGATAATTTTGTGTTCTCCTCTTTTGTAGAGACCCCTAAGAGGCCTCTGTCTGACTTAAAAATTGTTACTTATATGATAAAACAGAGTAAATTTAAATGTTGGTTTTCTTTCTCCTTTTGGTTAACAGCTTTAATGACAGCTACAAGACCTTTGTTAATCCTCCTACTGGGCCTTGTGTTATAAACAAGTTGATAAACTATGTCAAAGTTCTTAAAAGCTTATAATTTTAAAGACACATACAAGGTTATAAACAGACGCTAAGGAGTCAATGATTTGACACACTGACTAAAATCAGTGGGGAATGTTGTACCCTAAGAAAATAGCTTTGTTATATGTGTATTATAGCAAACCTGTATAGGGGCTTACTAAATGTGTTTGTTTTATCGTTTTTCCCTAACTGATATGTTAAGGGACCTAATTGATCTGTTGAGCAACACTCTCCTCTGTAAAGAATTGCAAGAATCTCACCTAATTGATATGTTAACCATTGTTGCTCTCTACAAACTACAGAAGCTGTGCTAAAACAAGCTAACAAGGGTTGTTAATCACTGCTAGGAGCCTCTATTCTCCGCTAAAGAGCTAAGGAAAACTAAAATGGCAATTAATTTACATTTGTTTAAAGTAACCTGCTTGTGTGCAGAGAGATTTGCGTGTGAGTTTAACCCTTTACCCTGACCTTGACACATTACCGCCGTTTTCTGTTCTGTATGGCGCCTTATTGCCTCCCTCTCCCCTCACCTATCTATCTAGGCCATAAAGAATTTGGGTTTCTGGTGACCTCCCCCTGACCCGGTGATGATCTGTTGTAAAATGAGCCTGCCCCAATTTTAAGAACTGCTTAGCTTAAACAAATTACCGGGTAATACTATGGCCCAAACCCCAATCGGTGCTTTCCTTTTGTTCTGTATGTATCAAATGAGTTAGATATCAGGTCTTCGTAAAACTTAAGTTCCAGCGTCTCATAACTTGTGACCCCTTCGCACTCACTAGCGAAGACAAGCTGTCCTGAGATAATTAACTGTCCACTTTCTTCTCCAAATATTGCTGCAGACGTGCCACTCTGAGATAATGTCAGTCTGCAGGATGGAAATAATTTTTAAAAAACACCAGGAACTCCCGAGATTGTCAGAGCTAAGTAGACAGCAATACAGTTTCCAGACTCGGGTCAACAAGTTTGATTGCTCTACAGGTTTCTTTGTTTCTCTCCCCCCGCCCTTTCCTCCAGCCCTTTTTAAAGTCCTCCCTTCAGCTTCTAGGGGACAGTCTCCAAATTGGCTCCCGGAGACTGGTCGCCAGGCCTGGAAATAAAGACTTTGCCACTAAATTTTCGGTCTCTTGCCTCCTTGGATTTTATACTGGGGCTCAAGTTATAACAGAACCCATAAACCTCAGACATACCAAAAGGTTTTCCAATGACTTCCCTCCACTTCTCAAAATATGTCAAATTTTCTTGATCACTACAACTGTAAAAAAAATTCTGAGGCAACATAGAGAGGCTAATCAAATACTGCATGATTGGAATGGCTGTGGTTGTATGAGGTGGAAAGCTGCAGAGTTGGGCTGAAACAGTTCACAGAAATCCACAAGCTTGTGGTTGCCAGGCAACCACAATGGGCTGTGATTGGCTGAGCACCATTGTGAGCTGGACTTTAGGCTCTAGGATACAAGTGTGCAGTAGGAGACCTGAGTCACAATGCTGGGCGTTGCCATGGAGACCTCAGTGGCACAGAGGACCTTGTAGGGCAAGATTTAAATAGGATGAATATTCTTGGCATGGTATGCCACAATATTCTCTCTGAAGGATTCACTGCTCAGAATTTGTGGATGGAAATGCTAGCCAATCTACACATGGATGTACTTTCAATGGGATATGAAATATGCCAGGGCCTGGCAGATGATCTCTGCCATGTCCTATCCTTGAGCATACGCTTTTCCCTTGTCATGTCTGTCATTTGGCTGAGTCCTGTTCGCTAAGCTATTCAGTCAAGACTTGCTGGCATCATTCACCTGCAGTATAAGAGCTTTCTGTGAAATTTCTCAGCAGAAATCCTCTGCAAGTACATAGCTTTGGATAGGAGAGACAGTGGTGGAAGTTGAATTTCAAGGGCAGATATTTGAAAACAATGAAACAAGCCCCAAATAAGATCTTTACATGTTTCCCAGATGAATGTGTTTGGAAATACGGGGGAAGATGGAGATCAAGGCTGAGAAGAGTGCACACCCATTTCAAGGTACAAAAACCAGGGAAAAACATGGGAAAGCAAGAGAGCTGGTTAATCTGATGTAAAAATCTTTGATGATGAAGGGAAAATTATATTCTCATGATGATTTAATCAGGCTGTAGAAGTGAAGTTCTCATGTTGGTTGTCCTATGTGTGGCCTTCTGCATTGGGCAGTGGATGCAAGACAGGAGATCTTCAAATAAATCTGGTGGAACACAAAATACTGAAAAAAAAAATTCAGCTTAAATCCTGTGTATTCCTTCCCTTTGAGAACATATAAGGATAATGTACGAAGTTTCAAAAGAGAAAATGTCTATTGCGTCATGGTTTCAACAATGAAATGGTCACTTCACATATCATTTTGAATTTTGCTTTCACAGTTGCTCATGTGCCGGGCCTGAGTAAAGCAGAATGCAGAGTAAGCCTCATCAATAGTTGTGCATTCCATAAGTGGTTTTAAAACCAGTGAAACCCTTTGGACTTAGTGTTTGTATTTAATTGGTTGATTGGTTTTTCAAATTGTTTGTTTTACTATTTTTCACTTTGTGAGTCAGGGAAGCCCTCACTCATAGTGATTTCGACCTCTCCAAAAGCTCTGAAGTTATTCATGTAACAGCTATTACATGCTATAAGTTTCTCCTATTAAAACTTGAAAGACTAACAGACTCTGCTACTTTTCATCTAAATTCAGTGTTGGCCTAACTTCAGGGTTGGACTTTTTACAAGTCCTTTGAAATGTGTCCTCCTCTAGTCACTGGTCGTGCTGGAATTTACTTTCTTGTGAAGACAGGATTTGAGCAAATTGACACAAGTACAGTTTGCCACTACTCTGGACACCTGGTTAAATATCGAGTTCCCTAAATGCTGTGTGTTTTACTTTGATCTCTGCTCACACTTTGCTCATCCAGTTAGAAACACAGGGCTCCAGGCCATAGCGTTCCAGGCCTAAACAAGAAAATTTCCATTCCGTTTTGGGAGTTCATGCGTCTCTCATAATTACTTTTTCCACAAATGTGTGCTTCAGGAGAGGCCCTGTCCAAATGTGGAGAGGCCGACTTTCATTCACTCACTTTTAGACTTTCTAAGATTTTCAGTTACTAGAGGTTTGCCCAGACTTGCCATTGTCAAGGGACAGTGCACTTCACTTGAAGTTGTGCAGTATTACTTCATGTGTGTCCGTGGAAATTCCACCAACGGGAAACTCTTGCTGTAGTCATCTCCAAGTGTTTCTGTGTAAGAAAATATAACTAACAAAGGATGTGGTTTCAAGCAGAATGAGGAAAGGAGGGATTATCTTTATTTCAGTGCAGGTTGACCTTTCAAAGAAACAGTAATTCCTATCAAACAGGAGGAAAAATTTTTGTAAAGAGACATGGACATGACACGCTCAACTTTATGTCACTTTTTTTAAAACACCAAGGGCATTTGAGAAATTCTTGGCTGCTGAATTGTCCCTTTTTACAAATTTCTCTTAGGTAAGACACTCCAGCTTCTTTAAACCATGGTACAGTTCCTTCCATTTAAAAAACCAAAGCAAAAAACAAAATAAATTAAAACAAAACCCATCAAATTACATTTGAGAGCACACAATTGCTCAGCAGGCCCACTATTCAAGAAGCTAGAGGTACAGAATCCTCAGCCTTCAGCCCATGGCCTGAAGTTTTGTCTCTATCATGGCCCCTCAATTCCTTGGCATGTCCACATTAACTCATGAATCTTTACTCATTTCCTCTTCAAATGCAAGGGTTCCAATATATTTGAACCCTGTTCAACTGGGCTGTAATCATGCAAGGCACACCAGAGGAAGGGCAGCCACTCCCTTGCCTGGGGCCTTGGAGCTTATCACAGTAGAAATGGACACCTGAACAAGGGGAGCCAAAACAAAGAGAGGCATATTCCTAAAGCCTGAAGCACAGAAGCTACCTATAGACCAGTAGTGGGATTTCACAAATTATGTAAGAATCTCTGTGCACATGCTTGGCATGGTCGCTCATGCCTATAATCCCAGCAATCTGGGGGCTGAGGTGGATGGATCCTTGGGAGTTCAAGTCCACCTTGGGCTACGAATTTATCTCAAGGCCTCTTTCAACAACTACATAAGATGCTGTTTCCAAAAAGAGGACAACATTAAACTAGACACACTTGGTCTAGGTCCCTGGGTTCACTACATGAGTTGTGGAGTCTAAATATTTCATGCCATGAGAAAATACCTGGGATTTTTAGTGAAAGGGGCATTTGCATCCCTTTTCTAAGGGTTTCCCTTTCAGCATGTTACAGTTGAATTCTGGGAAAACCTGCTGGTGATAAGGTATTGTGCTCATACCTCATGTTTAGTGTTCAGGGTTATGCTGGAATGGCTGCAGACCTCCTTGAAATAGCGACTGCAGACAAGTGAACCCCGAGGAAGCTGTATAGTTGAAGTAGGCACTCCAAATATTCATGCACTGCAAGGATTCACTTTCATTTTGGGTCTCATCTTCTGGTTGCTGGCTTTTGGTGCGAACTGATACTACCATGGTGGCAGTAATCCAGTAGAGACTGCATGTATGGTTTGCAGGTTTGCTTCCCAAGCCACCAGAAACTTGGCAGAACCCAAATCATTGTGGCATTTTCTTTCCTCCCTTGAAACATTTGGCTTTCTAAGTTTGATAATTGAATAGACTGGGCTAGTCACCTTTGGACCCCATATACCACTAACAGAGCTAAAGACAGACCCAATTACTTCCCTCCACTTGTCAAAATATGTCAAATTTGCTTGATCACCACAACTTCAAAGAAAATTCTGAGGCAACTTAGAGAGGTTAATCAAATACTGCATGATTGGAATGGCTGTTGTTGTATGAGGTGGAAAGCTGCAGAGTTGGGCTAAAACTGTTCACAGAAATCCACAGGCTTGTGGTTGCCAGGCAACCACACTGGGCTGAGATTGGCTGAACATCACTGTGAGGGAGATTTTAGGCTCTACGTTTGAAAATTGAAAAGACTGGGGTAGTCAAGTTTGGAACCCATAGAGCTCAGACATACCAAAAGGTTTTCCAATGACTTCCCTCCACTTCTCAAAATATGTCAAATTTTCTTGATCACTACAACTGTAAAAAAAATTCTGAGGCAACATAGAGAGGCTAATCAAATACTGCATGATTGGAATGGCTGTGGTTATATGAGGTGGAAAGCTGCAGAGTTGGGCTGAAACAGTTCACAGAAATCCACAAGCTTGTGGTTGCCAGGCAACCACAATAGGCTGGTATTGGCTGAGCAGCATTGTGAGCTGGACTTTAGGCTCTAGGATACAAGTGTGCAGAAGGAGACCTGAGTCACAATGCTGGGCGTTGCCATGGAGACCTCAGTGGCACAGAGGACCTTGTAGGGCAAGATTTAAATAGGATGAATATTCTTGGCCTGGTATGCCACAATATTCGCTCTGAAGGCTTCACTGCTCAGAATTTGTGGATGGAAATGCTAGCCAATCTACACATGGATGTACTTTCAATGGGATATGAAATATGCCAGGGCCTGGCAGATGATCTCTGCCATGTCCTATCCTTGAGCATACGCTTTTCCCTTGTCATGTCTGTCATTTGGCTTAGTCCTGTTCCCTAAGCTATTCAGTCAAGACTTGCTGGCATCATTCACCTGCAGTATAAGAGCTTTCTGTGAAATTTCTCAGCAGAAATCCTCCGCAAGTACATAGCTTTGGATACGAGAGACAGTGGTGGAAGTTGAATTTCAAGGGCAGATATTTGAAAACAATGAAACAAGCCCCGAATAAGATCTTTACATGTTTCCCAGATGAATATGTTTGGAAATACGGGGGAAGATGGAGATCAAGGCTGAGAAGCGTGCACACCCATTTCAAGGTACAAAAACCAGGGAAAAACATGGGAAAGAAAGAGAGCTGGTTAATCTGATGTAAAAATATTTGATGATGAAGGGAAAATTATATTCTCATGATGATTTAATCAGGCTGTAGAAGTGAAGTTCTCATGTTGGTTGTCCTATGTGTGGCCTTCTGCATTGGGCAGTGGATGCAGGACAGGAGATCTTCAAATAAATCTGGTGGAACACAAAATACTGAAAAAAAAAATTCAGCTTAAATCCTGTGTATTCCTTCCCTTTGAGAACATATATGGATAATGTACGAAGTTTCAAAAGAGAAAATGTCTATTGGGTCATGGTTTCAACAATGAAATGGTCACTTCACATAACATTTTGAATTTTGCTTTCACAGTTGCTCATGGGCCGGGCCTGAGTAAAGCAGAATGCAGAGTAAGCCTCATCAATTGTTGTGCATTCCATAAGTGGTTTTAAAACCAGTGAAACCCTTTGGACTTAGTGTTTGTATTTAATTGGTTGATTGGTTTTTCAAATTGTTTGTTTTACTATTTTTCACTTTGTGAGTCAGGGAAGCCCTCACTCATAGTGATTTCGACCTCTCCAAAAGCTCTGAAGTTATTCATGTAACAGCTATTACATGCTATAAGTTTCTCCTATTAAAACTTGAAAGACTAACAGACTCTGCTACTTTTCATCTAAATTCAGTGTTGGGCTAACTTCAGGGTTGGACTTTTTACAAGTCTTTTGAAATGTGTTCTCCTCTAGTCACTGGTCGTGCTGGAATTTACTTTCTTGTGAAGACAGGATTTGAGCAAATTGACACAAGTACAGTTTGCCACTACTCTGGACACCTGGTTAAATATCGAGTTCCCTAAATGCTGTGTGTTTTACTTTGATCTCTGCTCACACTTTGCTCATCCAGTTAGAAACACAGGGCTCCAGGCCATAGCGTTCCAGGCCTAAACAAGAAAATTTCCATTCCGTTTTGGGAGTTCATGCGTCTCTCATAATTACTTTTTCCACAAATGTGTGCTTCAGGAGAGGCCCTGTCCAAATGTGGAGAGGCCCACTTTCATTCACTCACTTTTAGACTTTCTAAGATTTTCAGTTACTAGAGGTTTGCCCAGACTTGCCATTGTCAAGGGACAGTGCACTTCACTTGAAGTTGTGCAGTATTACTTCATGTGTCTCCGTGGAAATTCCACCAATGGGAAACTCTTGCTGTAGTCATCTCCAAGTGTTTCTGTGTAAGAAAATATAACTAACAAAGGATTTGGTTTCAAGCAGAATGAGGAAAGGAGGGATTATCTTTATTTCAGTGCAGGTTGACCTTTCAAAGAAACAGTAATTCCTATCAAACAGGGGGAAAAATCTTTTGTAAAGAGACATGGACATGACACGCTCACCTTTATGTCACTTTTTTTAAAACGCCAAGGGCATTTGAGAAATTCTTGGCTGCTGAATTGTCCCTTTTTGCAAATTTCTCTTAGGTAAGACACTCCAGCTTCTTTAAACAATGGTACAGTTCCTTCCATGTAAAAAACCAAAGCAAAAAACAAAATAAATTAAAACAAAACCCATCAAATTACATTTGAGAGCACACAATTGCTCAGCAGGCCCACTATTCAAGAAGCTAGAGGTACAGAATCCTCAGCCTTGGGTCCATGGCCTGAAGTTTTGTCTCTATCATGGCCCCTCAATTCCCTGGCATGTCCACATTAACTCATGAATCTCTCCTCATTTCCTCTTCAAATGCACAGGATCCAATATATTTGAACCCTGTTCACCTGGGCTGTAATCATCCAAGGACACACTAGAGGAAGGGCAGCCACTCCCTTGCCTGGGGCCTTGGACCTTATCACAATAGAAATGGACACCTGAACAAGGGGAGCCAAAACAAAGAGAGGCATATTCCTAAAGCCTGAAGCACAGAAGCTACCTATAGACCAGTAGTGGGATTTCACAAATTATGTAAGAATCTCTGTGCACATGCTTGGCATGGTCGCTCATGCCTATAATCCCAGCAATCTGGGGGCTGAGGTGGATGGATCCTTGGGAGTTCCAGTCCATCTTGGGCTACGAATTTATCTCAAGGCCTCTTTCAACAACTACATAAGATGCTGTTTCCAAAAAGAGGACAACATTAAACTAGACACACTTGGTCTAGGTCCCTGGGTTCACTACATGAGTTGTGGAGTCTAAATATTCCATGCCATGAGAAAATACCTGGGATTTTTAGTGAAAGGGGCATTTGCGTCCCTTTTCTAAGGGTTTCCCTTTCACCATGTTACATTTGAATTCTGGGAAAACCTGCTGGTGATAAGGTATTGTGCTAATACCTCATGTTTAGTGTTCAGGGTTATGCTGGAATGGCTTCAGACCTCCTTGAAATAGCGATTGCAGACAAGTGAACCATGAGGAAGCTGGATAGTTGAAGCAGGCACTCCAAATATTCATGCACTGCAAGGATTCACTTTCAGTTTGGGTCTCATCTTCTGGTTGCTGGCTTTTAGTGCTAACTCATACTACCATGGTGGCAGTAATCCAGCAGAGACTGCATGTATGGTTTGCAGGTTGGCTTCCGAAGCCACCAGAAACTTGGCAGAACCCAAATCATTGTGGCATTTTCTTTCCTCCCTTGAAACATTTGGCTTTCTAAGTTTGATAATTGAATAGACTGTGCTAGTCACGTTTGGACCTCATATACCACAAACAGAGCTAAAGACAGAGCCAATTACTTCCCTCCACTTGTCAAAATATGTCAAATTTGCTTGATCACCACAACTTCAAAGAAAATTCTGAGGCAACTTAGAGAGGTTAATCAAATACTGCATGATTGGAATGGCTGTGGTTGTATGAGGTGGAAAGCTGCAGAGTTGGGCTGAAACTGTTCACAGAAATCCACAGGCTTGTGGTTGCCAGGCAAGCACACTGGGCTGAGATTGGCTGAACATCACTGTGAAGGGGATTTTAGGCTCTAGGTTTGAAAATTTAAAAGACTGGGGTAGTCAAGTTTGGAACCCATAGAGCTCAGACATACCAAAAGGTTTTCCAATGACTTCCCTCCACTTCTCAAAATATGTCAAATTTTCTTGATCACTACAACTGTAAAAAAAATTCTGAGGCAACATAGAGAGGCTAATCAAATACTGCATGATTGGAATGGCTGTGGTTGTAAGAGGTGGAAAGCTGCAGAGTTGGGCTGAAACAGTTCACAGAAATCCACAAGCTTGTGGTTGCCAGGCAACCACAATGGGCTGTGATTGGCTGAGCACCATTGTGAGCTGGACTTTAGGCTCTAGGATACAAGTGTGCAGTAGGAGACCTGAGTCACAATGCTGGGCGTTGCCATGGAGACCTCAGTGGCACAGAGGATCTTGTAGGGCAAGATTTAAATAGGATGAATATTCTTGGCCTGGTATGCCACAATATTCTCTCTGAAGGCTTCACTGCTCAGAATTTGTGGATGGAAATGCTAGCCAATCTACACATGGATGTACTTTCAATGGGATATGAAATATGCCAGAGATGGCAGATGATCTCTGCCATGTCCTATCCTTGAGCATACGCTTTTCCCTTGTCATGTCTGTCATTTGGCTGAGTCCTGTTCCCTAAGCTATTGAGTCAAGATTTGCTGGCATCATTCACCTGCAGTATAAGAGCTTTCTGTGAAATTTCTCAGCAGAAATCCTCTGCAAGTACATAGCTTTGGATATGAGAGACAGTGGTGGAAGTTGAATTTCAAGGGCAGATATTTGAAAACAATGAAACAAGCCCCAAATAAGATCTTTACATGTTTCCCAGATGAATGTGTTTGGAAATACGGGGGAAGATTGAGATCAAGGCTGAGAAGTGTGCATACCCATTTCAGGGTACAAAAACCAGGGAAAAACATGGCAAAGCAAGAGAGCTGATTAATCTGATGTAAAAATCTTTGATAATGAAAGGAAAATTATATTCTCCTGATGATTTAATCAGGCTGTAGAAGTGAAGTTCTCATGTTGGTTGTCCTATGTGTGGCCTTCTGTATTGGGCAGTGGATGCAGGACAGGAGATCTTCAAATAAATCTGGTGGAACACAAAATACTGAAAAAAAAATTCAGCCTAAATCCTGTGTATTCCTTCCCTTTGAGAACATATATGGATAATGTACGAAGTTTCAAAAGAGAAAATGTCTATTGGGTCATGGTTTCAACAATGAAATGGTCACTTCACATAACATTTTGAATTTTGCTTTCACAGTTGCTCATGTACCGGGCCTGACTAAAGCAGAATGCATAGTAAGCCTCATCAATAGTTGTGCATTCCATAAGTGGTTTTAATACCAGTGAAACCCTTTGGACTTAGTGTTTGTATTTAATTGGTTGATTGGTTTTTCAAATTGTTTGTTTTACTATTTTTAACTTTGTGAGTCAGGGAAGCCCTCACTCATAGTGATTTCGACCTCTCCAAAAGCTCTGAAGTTATTCATGTAACAGCTATTACATGCTATAAGTTTCTCCTATTAAAACTTGAAAGACTAACAGACTCTGCTACTTTTCATCTAAATTCAGTGTTGGGCTAACTTCAGGGTTGGACATTTTACAAGTCCTTTGAAATGTGTCCTCCTCTAGTCACTGGTCGTGCTGGAATTTACTTTCTTGTGAAGACAGGATTTGAGCAAATTGACACAAGTACAGTTTGCCACTACTCTGGACACCTGGTTAAATATCGAGTTCCCTAAATGCTGTGTGTTTTACTTTGATCTCTGCTCACACTTTGCTCATCCAGTTAGAAACACAGGGCTCCAGGCCATAGCGTTCCAGGCCTAAACAAGAAAATTTCCATTCCATTTTGGGAGTTCATGCGTCTCTCATAATTACTTTTTCCACAAATGTGTGCTTCAGGAGAGGCCCTGTCCCAATGTGGAGAGGCCCACTTTCATTCACTCACTTTTAGACTTTCTAAGATTTTCTGTTACTAGAGGTTTGCCCAGACTTGCCATTGTCAAGGGACAGTGCACTTCACTTGAAGTTGTGCAGTATTACTTCATGTGTCTCCGTGGAAACTCCACCAATGGGAAACTCTTGCTGTAGTCATCTCCAAGTGTTTCTGTGTAAGAAAATATAACTAACAAAGAATGTGGTTTCAAGCAGAATGAGGAAAGGAGGGATTATCTTTATTTCAGTGCAGGTTGACCTTTCAAAGAAACAGTAATTCCTATCAAATAGGAGGTAAAATCTTTTGTAAAGAGACATGGACATGACAAGCTCAACTTCATGTCACTTTTTTTAAAACGCCAAGGGCATTTGAGAAATTCTTGGCTGCTGAATTGTCCCTTTTTGCAAATTTCTCTTAGGTAAGACACTCCAGCTTCTTTAAACCATGGTACAGTTCCTTCCATGTAAAAAACCAAAGCAAAAAACAAAGTAAATTAAAATAAAACCCATCAAATTACATTTGAGAGCACACAATTGCTCAGCAGGCCCACTATTCAATAAGCTAGAGGTAGAGAATCCTCAGCCTTCAACCCATGGCCTGAAGTTTTGTCTCTATCATGGTCCCTCAATTACCTGGCATGTCCACATTAACTCATGAATCTTTACTCATTTCCTCTTCAAATGCACAGGATCCAATATATTTGAACCCTGTTCACCTGGGCTGTAATCATCCAAGGACACACCAGAGGAAGGGCAGCCACTCCCTTGCCTGGGGCCTTGGAGCTTATCACAATAGAAATGGACACTTGAACAAGGGGAGCCAAAACAAAGAGAGGCATATTCCTAAAGCCTGAAGCACAGAAGCTACCTATAGACCAGTAGTGGGATTTCACAAATTATGTAAGAATCTCTGTGCACATGCTTGGCATGGTCACTCATGCCTATAATCCCAGCAATCTGGGGGCTGAGGTAGATGGATTCTTGGGAGTTCCAGTCCACCTTGGGCTACGAATTTATCTCAAGGCCTCTTTCAACAACTACATAAGATGCTGTTTCCAAAAAGAGGACAACATTAAACTAGACACACTTGGTCTAGGTCCCTGGGTTCACTACATGAGTTGTGGAGTCTAAATATTCCATGCCATGAGAAAATACCTGGGATTTTTAGTGAAAGGGGCATTTGCATCCCTTTTCTAAGGGTTTCCCTTTCACCATGTTACATTTGAATTCTGGGAAAACCTGCTGGTGATAAGGTATTGTGCTAATACCTCATGTTTAGTGTTCAGGGTTATGCTGGAATGGCTGCAGACCTCCTTGAAATAGGGATTGCAGACAAGTGAACCGCGAGGAAGCTGGATAGTTGAAGCAGGCACTCCAAATATTCATGCACTGCAAGGATTCACTTTCATTTTGGGTCTCATCTTCTGGTTGCTGGCTTTCAGTGCTAACTGATACTACCATGGTGGCAGTAATCCAGCAGAGACTGCATGTATGGTTTGCAGGTTTGCTTCCCAAGCCACCAGATACTTGGCAGAACCCAAATCATTGTGGCATTTTCTTTCCTCCCTTGAAACATTTGGCTTTCTAAGATTGATAATTGAATAGACTGGGCTAGTCACCTTTGGACCCCATATACCACCAACAGAGCTAAAGACAGAGCCAATTACTTCCCTCCACTTGTCAAAATATGTCAAATTTGCTTGATCACCACAACTTCAAAGAAAATTCTGAGGCAACTTAGAGAGGTTAATCAAATACTGCATGATTGGAATGGCTGTGGTTGTATGAGGTGGAAAGCTGCAGAGTTGGGCTGAAACTGTTCACAGAAATCCACAGGCTTGTGGTTGCCAGGCAAGCACACTGGGCTGAGATTGGCTGAACATCACTGTGAAGGGGATTTTAGGCTCTAGGTTTGAAAATTTAAAAGACTGGGGTAGTCAAGTTTGGAACCCATAGAGCTCAGACATACCAAAAGGTTTTCCAATGACTTCCCTCCACTTCTCAAAATATGTCAAATTTTCTTGATCACTACAACTTCAAAGAAAATTCTGAGGCAACTTAGAGAGGTTAATCAAATACTGCATGATTGGAATGGCTGTGGTTGTATGAGGTGGAAAGCTGCAGAGTTGGGCTGAAACTGTTCACAGAAATCTACAGGCTTGTGGTTGCCAGGCAACCACACTGGGCTGAGATTGGCTGAACATCACTGTGAAGGGGATTTTAGGCTCTAGGTTTGAAAATTTAAAAGACTGGGGTAGTCAAGTTTGGAACCCATAGAGCTCAGACATACCCAAAGGTTTTCCAATGACTTCCCTCCACTTCTCAAAATATGTCAAATTTTCTTGATCACTACAACTGTAAAAAAAATTCTGAGGCAACATAGAGAGGCTAATCAAATACTGCATGATTGGAATGGCTGTGGTTGTAAGAGGTGGAAAGCTGCAGAGTTGGGCTGAAACAGTTCACAGAAATCCACAAGCTTGTGGTTGCCAGGCAACCACAATGGGCTGTGATTGGCTGAGCACAATTGTGAGCTGGACTTTAGGCTCTAGGATACAAGTGTGCAGTAGGAGACCTGAGTCACAATGCTGGGCGTTGCCATGGAGACCTCAGTGGCACAGAGGACCTTGTAGGGCAAGATTTAAATAGGATGAATATTCTTGGCCTGGTATGCCACAATATTCTCTCTGAAGGCTTCACTGCTCAGAATTTGTGGATGGAAATGCTAGCCAATCTACACATGGATGTACTTTCAATGGGATATGAAATATGCCAGAGATGGCAGATGATCTCTGCCATGTCAAATCCTTGAGCATACGCTTTTCCCTTGTCATGTCTGTCATTTGGCTGAGTCCTGTTCCCTAAGCTATTCAGTCAAGACTTACTGGCATCATTCACCTGCAGTATAAGAGCTTTCTGTGAAATTTCTCAGCAGAAATCCTCTGCAAGTACATAGCTTTGCATATGAGAGACAGTGGTGGAAGTTGAATTTCAAGGGCAGATATTTGAAAACAATGAAACAAGCCCCAAATAAGATCTTTACATGTTTCCCAGATGAATGTGTTTGGAAATACGGGGGAAGATGGAGATCAAGGCTGAGAAGCATGCATACCCATTTCAAGGTACAAAAACCAGGGAAAAACATGGCAAAGCAAGAGAGCTGGTTAATCTGATGTAAAAATCTTTGATAATGAAAGGAAAATTATATTCTCCTGATGATTTAATCAGGCTGTAGAAGTGAAGTTCTCATGTTGGTTGTCCTATGTGTGGCCTTCTGTATTGGGCAGTGGATGCAGGACAGGAGATCTTCAAATAAATCTGGTGGAACACAAAATACTGAAAAAAAAATTCAGCCTAAATCCTGTGTATTCCTTCCCTTTGAGAACATATATGGATAATGTACGAAGTTTCAAAAGAGAAAATGTCTATTGGGTCATGGTTTCAACAATGAAATGGTCACTTCACATAACATTTTGAATTTTGCTTTCACAGTTGCTCATGTACCGGGCCTGAGTAAAGCAGAATGCAGAGTAAGCCTCATCAATTGTTGTGCATTCCATAAGTGGTTTTAAAACCAGTGAAACCCTTTGGACTTAGTGTTTGTATTTAATTGGTTGATTGGTTTTTCAAATTGTTTGTTTTACTATTTTTCACTTTGTGAGTCAGGGAAGCCCTCACTCATAGTGATTTCGACCTCTCCAAAAGCTCTGAAGTTATTCATGTAACAGCTATTACATGCTATAAGTTTCTCCTATTAAAACTTGAAAGACTAACAGACTCTGCTACTTTTCATCTAAATTCAGTGTTGGCCTAACTTCAGGGTTGGACTTTTTACAAGTCCTTTGAAATGTGTCCTCCTCTAGTCACTGGTCGTGCTGGAATTTACTTTCTTGTGAAGACAGGATTTGAGCAAATTGACACAAGTACAGTTTGCCACTACTCTGGACACCTGGTTAAATATCGAGTTCCCTAAATGCTGTGTGTTTTACTTTGATCTCTGCTCACACTTTGCTCATCCAGTTAGAAACACAGGGCTCCAGGCCATAGCGTTCCAGGCCTAAACAAGAAAATTTCCATTCCGTTTTGGGAGTTCATGCGTCTCTCATAATTACTTTTTCCACAAATGTGTGCTTCAGGAGAGGCCCTGTCCAAATGTGGAGAGGCCGACTTTCATTCACTCACTTTTAGACTTTCTAAGATTTTCAGTTACTAGAGGTTTGCCCAGACTTGCCATTGTCAAGGGACAGTGCACTTCACTTGAAGTTGTGCAGTATTACTTCATGTGTGTCCGTGGAAATTCCACCAACGGGAAACTCTTGCTGTAGTCATCTCCAAGTGTTTCTGTGTAAGAAAATATAACTAACAAAGGATGTGGTTTCAAGCAGAATGAGGAAAGGAGGGATTATCTTTATTTCAGTGCAGGTTGACCTTTCAAAGAAACAGTAATTCCTATCAAACAGGAGGAAAAATTTTTGTAAAGAGACATGGACATGACACGCTCAACTTTATGTCACTTTTTTTAAAACACCAAGGGCATTTGAGAAATTCTTGGCTGCTGAATTGTCCCTTTTTACAAATTTCTCTTAGGTAAGACACTCCAGCTTCTTTAAACCATGGTACAGTTCCTTCCATTTAAAAAACCAAAGCAAAAAACAAAATAAATTAAAACAAAACCCATCAAATTACATTTGAGAGCACACAATTGCTCAGCAGGCCCACTATTCAAGAAGCTAGAGGTACAGAATCCTCAGCCTTCAGCCCATGGCCTGAAGTTTTGTCTCTATCATGGCCCCTCAATTCCTTGGCATGTCCACATTAACTCATGAATCTTTACTCATTTCCTCTTCAAATGCAAGGGTTCCAATATATTTGAACCCTGTTCAACTGGGCTGTAATCATGCAAGGCACACCAGAGGAAGGGCAGCCACTCCCTTGCCTGGGGCCTTGGAGCTTATCACAGTAGAAATGGACACCTGAACAAGGGGAGCCAAAACAAAGAGAGGCATATTCCTAAAGCCTGAAGCACAGAAGCTACCTATAGACCAGTAGTGGGATTTCACAAATTATGTAAGAATCTCTGTGCACATGCTTGGCATGGTCGCTCATGCCTATAATCCCAGCAATCTGGGGGCTGAGGTGGATGGATCCTTGGGAGTTCAAGTCCACCTTGGGCTACGAATTTATCTCAAGGCCTCTTTCAACAACTACATAAGATGCTGTTTCCAAAAAGAGGACAACATTAAACTAGACACACTTGGTCTAGGTCCCTGGGTTCACTACATGAGTTGTGGAGTCTAAATATTTCATGCCATGAGAAAATACCTGGGATTTTTAGTGAAAGGGGCATTTGCATCCCTTTTCTAAGGGTTTCCCTTTCAGCATGTTACAGTTGAATTCTGGGAAAACCTGCTGGTGATAAGGTATTGTGCTCATACCTCATGTTTAGTGTTCAGGGTTATGCTGGAATGGCTGCAGACCTCCTTGAAATAGCGACTGCAGACAAGTGAACCCCGAGGAAGCTGTATAGTTGAAGCAGGCACTCCAAATATTCATGCACTGCAAGGATTCACTTTCATTTTGGGTCTCATCTTCTGGTTGCTGGCTTTTGGTGCGAACTGATACTACCATGGTGGCAGTAATCCAGTAGAGACTGCATGTATGGTTTGCAGGTTTGCTTCCCAAGCCACCAGAAACTTGGCAGAACCCAAATCATTGTGGCATTTTCTTTCCTCCCTTGAAACATTTGGCTTTCTAAGTTTGATAATTGAATAGACTGGGCTAGTCACCTTTGGACCCCATATACCACTAACAGAGCTAAAGACAGACCCAATTACTTCCCTCCACTTGTCAAAATATGTCAAATTTGCTTGATCACCACAACTTCAAAGAAAATTCTGAGGCAACTTAGAGAGGTTAATCAAATACTGCATGATTGGAATGGCTGTTGTTGTATGAGGTGGAAAGCTGCAGAGTTGGGCTAAAACTGTTCACAGAAATCCACAGGCTTGTGGTTGCCAGGCAACCACACTGGGCTGAGATTGGCTGAACATCACTGTGAGGGAGATTTTAGGCTCTACGTTTGAAAATTGAAAAGACTGGGGTAGTCAAGTTTGGAACCCATAGAGCTCAGACATACCAAAAGGTTTTCCAATGACTTCCCTCCACTTCTCAAAATATGTCAAATTTTCTTGATCACTACAACTGTAAAAAAAATTCTGAGGCAACATAGAGAGGCTAATCAAATACTGCATGATTGGAATGGCTGTGGTTATATGAGGTGGAAAGCTGCAGAGTTGGGCTGAAACAGTTCACAGAAATCCACAAGCTTGTGGTTGCCAGGCAACCACAATAGGCTGGTATTGGCTGAGCAGCATTGTGAGCTGGACTTTAGGCTCTAGGATACAAGTGTGCAGAAGGAGACCTGAGTCACAATGCTGGGCGTTGCCATGGAGACCTCAGTGGCACAGAGGACCTTGTAGGGCAAGATTTAAATAGGATGAATATTCTTGGCCTGGTATGCCACAATATTCGCTCTGAAGGCTTCACTGCTCAGAATTTGTGGATGGAAATGCTAGCCAATCTACACATGGATGTACTTTCAATGGGATATGAAATATGCCAGGGCCTGGCAGATGATCTCTGCCATGTCCTATCCTTGAGCATACGCTTTTCCCTTGTCATGTCTGTCATTTGGCTTAGTCCTGTTCCCTAAGCTATTCAGTCAAGACTTGCTGGCATCATTCACCTGCAGTATAAGAGCTTTCTGTGAAATTTCTCAGCAGAAATCCTCCGCAAGTACATAGCTTTGGATACGAGAGACAGTGGTGGAAGTTGAATTTCAAGGGCAGATATTTGAAAACAATGAAACAAGCCCCGAATAAGATCTTTACATGTTTCCCAGATGAATATGTTTGGAAATACGGGGGAAGATGGAGATCAAGGCTGAGAAGCGTGCACACCCATTTCAAGGTACAAAAACCAGGGAAAAACATGGGAAAGAAAGAGAGCTGGTTAATCTGATGTAAAAATATTTGATGATGAAGGGAAAATTATATTCTCATGATGATTTAATCAGGCTGTAGAAGTGAAGTTCTCATGTTGGTTGTCCTATGTGTGGCCTTCTGCATTGGGCAGTGGATGCAGGACAGGAGATCTTCAAATAAATCTGGTGGAACACAAAATACTGAAAAAAAAAATTCAGCTTAAATCCTGTGTATTCCTTCCCTTTGAGAACATATATGGATAATGTACGAAGTTTCAAAAGAGAAAATGTCTATTGGGTCATGGTTTCAACAATGAAATGGTCACTTCACATAACATTTTGAATTTTGCTTTCACAGTTGCTCATGGGCCGGGCCTGAGTAAAGCAGAATGCAGAGTAAGCCTCATCAATTGTTGTGCATTCCATAAGTGGTTTTAAAACCAGTGAAACCCTTTGGACTTAGTGTTTGTATTTAATTGGTTGATTGGTTTTTCAAATTGTTTGTTTTACTATTTTTCACTTTGTGAGTCAGGGAAGCCCTCACTCATAGTGATTTCGACCTCTCCAAAAGCTCTGAAGTTATTCATGTAACAGCTATTACATGCTATAAGTTTCTCCTATTAAAACTTGAAAGACTAACAGACTCTGCTACTTTTCATCTAAATTCAGTGTTGGGCTAACTTCAGGGTTGGACTTTTTACAAGTCTTTTGAAATGTGTTCTCCTCTAGTCACTGGTCGTGCTGGAATTTACTTTCTTGTGAAGACAGGATTTGAGCAAATTGACACAAGTACAGTTTGCCACTACTCTGGACACCTGGTTAAATATCGAGTTCCCTAAATGCTGTGTGTTTTACTTTGATCTCTGCTCACACTTTGCTCATCCAGTTAGAAACACAGGGCTCCAGGCCATAGCGTTCCAGGCCTAAACAAGAAAATTTCCATTCCGTTTTGGGAGTTCATGCGTCTCTCATAATTACTTTTTCCACAAATGTGTGCTTCAGGAGAGGCCCTGTCCAAATGTGGAGAGGCCCACTTTCATTCACTCACTTTTAGACTTTCTAAGATTTTCAGTTACTAGAGGTTTGCCCAGACTTGCCATTGTCAAGGGACAGTGCACTTCACTTGAAGTTGTGCAGTATTACTTCATGTGTCTCCGTGGAAATTCCACCAATGGGAAACTCTTGCTGTAGTCATCTCCAAGTGTTTCTGTGTAAGAAAATATAACTAACAAAGGATTTGGTTTCAAGCAGAATGAGGAAAGGAGGGATTATCTTTATTTCAGTGCAGGTTGACCTTTCAAAGAAACAGTAATTCCTATCAAACAGGGGGAAAAATCTTTTGTAAAGAGACATGGACATGACACGCTCACCTTTATGTCACTTTTTTTAAAACGCCAAGGGCATTTGAGAAATTCTTGGCTGCTGAATTGTCCCTTTTTGCAAATTTCTCTTAGGTAAGACACTCCAGCTTCTTTAAACAATGGTACAGTTCCTTCCATGTAAAAAACCAAAGCAAAAAACAAAATAAATTAAAACAAAACCCATCAAATTACATTTGAGAGCACACAATTGCTCAGCAGGCCCACTATTCAAGAAGCTAGAGGTACAGAATCCTCAGCCTTGGGTCCATGGCCTGAAGTTTTGTCTCTATCATGGCCCCTCAATTCCCTGGCATGTCCACATTAACTCATGAATCTCTCCTCATTTCCTCTTCAAATGCACAGGATCCAATATATTTGAACCCTGTTCACCTGGGCTGTAATCATCCAAGGACACACTAGAGGAAGGGCAGCCACTCCCTTGCCTGGGGCCTTGGACCTTATCACAATAGAAATGGACACCTGAACAAGGGGAGCCAAAACAAAGAGAGGCATATTCCTAAAGCCTGAAGCACAGAAGCTACCTATAGACCAGTAGTGGGATTTCACAAATTATGTAAGAATCTCTGTGCACATGCTTGGCATGGTCGCTCATGCCTATAATCCCAGCAATCTGGGGGCTGAGGTGGATGGATCCTTGGGAGTTCCAGTCCATCTTGGGCTACGAATTTATCTCAAGGCCTCTTTCAACAACTACATAAGATGCTGTTTCCAAAAAGAGGACAACATTAAACTAGACACACTTGGTCTAGGTCCCTGGGTTCACTACATGAGTTGTGGAGTCTAAATATTCCATGCCATGAGAAAATACCTGGGATTTTTAGTGAAAGGGGCATTTGCGTCCCTTTTCTAAGGGTTTCCCTTTCACCATGTTACATTTGAATTCTGGGAAAACCTGCTGGTGATAAGGTATTGTGCTAATACCTCATGTTTAGTGTTCAGGGTTATGCTGGAATGGCTTCAGACCTCCTTGAAATAGCGATTGCAGACAAGTGAACCATGAGGAAGCTGGATAGTTGAAGCAGGCACTCCAAATATTCATGCACTGCAAGGATTCACTTTCAGTTTGGGTCTCATCTTCTGGTTGCTGGCTTTTAGTGCTAACTCATACTACCATGGTGGCAGTAATCCAGCAGAGACTGCATGTATGGTTTGCAGGTTGGCTTCCGAAGCCACCAGAAACTTGGCAGAACCCAAATCATTGTGGCATTTTCTTTCCTCCCTTGAAACATTTGGCTTTCTAAGTTTGATAATTGAATAGACTGTGCTAGTCACGTTTGGACCTCATATACCACAAACAGAGCTAAAGACAGAGCCAATTACTTCCCTCCACTTGTCAAAATATGTCAAATTTGCTTGATCACCACAACTTCAAAGAAAATTCTGAGGCAACTTAGAGAGGTTAATCAAATACTGCATGATTGGAATGGCTGTGGTTGTATGAGGTGGAAAGCTGCAGAGTTGGGCTGAAACTGTTCACAGAAATCCACAGGCTTGTGGTTGCCAGGCAAGCACACTGGGCTGAGATTGGCTGAACATCACTGTGAAGGGGATTTTAGGCTCTAGGTTTGAAAATTTAAAAGACTGGGGTAGTCAAGTTTGGAACCCATAGAGCTCAGACATACCAAAAGGTTTTCCAATGACTTCCCTCCACTTCTCAAAATATGTCAAATTTTCTTGATCACTACAACTGTAAAAAAAATTCTGAGGCAACATAGAGAGGCTAATCAAATACTGCATGATTGGAATGGCTGTGGTTGTAAGAGGTGGAAAGCTGCAGAGTTGGGCTGAAACAGTTCACAGAAATCCACAAGCTTGTGGTTGCCAGGCAACCACAATGGGCTGTGATTGGCTGAGCACCATTGTGAGCTGGACTTTAGGCTCTAGGATACAAGTGTGCAGTAGGAGACCTGAGTCACAATGCTGGGCGTTGCCATGGAGACCTCAGTGGCACAGAGGATCTTGTAGGGCAAGATTTAAATAGGATGAATATTCTTGGCCTGGTATGCCACAATATTCTCTCTGAAGGCTTCACTGCTCAGAATTTGTGGATGGAAATGCTAGCCAATCTACACATGGATGTACTTTCAATGGGATATGAAATATGCCAGAGATGGCAGATGATCTCTGCCATGTCCTATCCTTGAGCATACGCTTTTCCCTTGTCATGTCTGTCATTTGGCTGAGTCCTGTTCCCTAAGCTATTGAGTCAAGATTTGCTGGCATCATTCACCTGCAGTATAAGAGCTTTCTGTGAAATTTCTCAGCAGAAATCCTCTGCAAGTACATAGCTTTGGATATGAGAGACAGTGGTGGAAGTTGAATTTCAAGGGCAGATATTTGAAAACAATGAAACAAGCCCCAAATAAGATCTTTACATGTTTCCCAGATGAATGTGTTTGGAAATACGGGGGAAGATTGAGATCAAGGCTGAGAAGTGTGCATACCCATTTCAGGGTACAAAAACCAGGGAAAAACATGGCAAAGCAAGAGAGCTGATTAATCTGATGTAAAAATCTTTGATAATGAAAGGAAAATTATATTCTCCTGATGATTTAATCAGGCTGTAGAAGTGAAGTTCTCATGTTGGTTGTCCTATGTGTGGCCTTCTGTATTGGGCAGTGGATGCAGGACAGGAGATCTTCAAATAAATCTGGTGGAACACAAAATACTGAAAAAAAAATTCAGCCTAAATCCTGTGTATTCCTTCCCTTTGAGAACATATATGGATAATGTACGAAGTTTCAAAAGAGAAAATGTCTATTGGGTCATGGTTTCAACAATGAAATGGTCACTTCACATAACATTTTGAATTTTGCTTTCACAGTTGCTCATGTACCGGGCCTGACTAAAGCAGAATGCATAGTAAGCCTCATCAATAGTTGTGCATTCCATAAGTGGTTTTAATACCAGTGAAACCCTTTGGACTTAGTGTTTGTATTTAATTGGTTGATTGGTTTTTCAAATTGTTTGTTTTACTATTTTTAACTTTGTGAGTCAGGGAAGCCCTCACTCATAGTGATTTCGACCTCTCCAAAAGCTCTGAAGTTATTCATGTAACAGCTATTACATGCTATAAGTTTCTCCTATTAAAACTTGAAAGACTAACAGACTCTGCTACTTTTCATCTAAATTCAGTGTTGGGCTAACTTCAGGGTTGGACATTTTACAAGTCCTTTGAAATGTGTCCTCCTCTAGTCACTGGTCGTGCTGGAATTTACTTTCTTGTGAAGACAGGATTTGAGCAAATTGACACAAGTACAGTTTGCCACTACTCTGGACACCTGGTTAAATATCGAGTTCCCTAAATGCTGTGTGTTTTACTTTGATCTCTGCTCACACTTTGCTCATCCAGTTAGAAACACAGGGCTCCAGGCCATAGCGTTCCAGGCCTAAACAAGAAAATTTCCATTCCATTTTGGGAGTTCATGCGTCTCTCATAATTACTTTTTCCACAAATGTGTGCTTCAGGAGAGGCCCTGTCCCAATGTGGAGAGGCCCACTTTCATTCACTCACTTTTAGACTTTCTAAGATTTTCTGTTACTAGAGGTTTGCCCAGACTTGCCATTGTCAAGGGACAGTGCACTTCACTTGAAGTTGTGCAGTATTACTTCATGTGTCTCCGTGGAAACTCCACCAATGGGAAACTCTTGCTGTAGTCATCTCCAAGTGTTTCTGTGTAAGAAAATATAACTAACAAAGAATGTGGTTTCAAGCAGAATGAGGAAAGGAGGGATTATCTTTATTTCAGTGCAGGTTGACCTTTCAAAGAAACAGTAATTCCTATCAAATAGGAGGTAAAATCTTTTGTAAAGAGACATAGACATGACAAGCTCAACTTTATGTCACTTTTTTTAAAACGCCAAGGGCATTTGAGAAATTCTTGGCTGCTGAATTGTCCCTTTTTGCAAATTTCTCTTAGGTAAGACACTCCAGCTTCTTTAAACCATGGTACAGTTCCTTCCATGTAAAAAACCAAAGCAAAAAACAAAGTAAATTAAAATTAAACCCATCAAATTACATTTGAGAGCACACAATTGCTCAGCAGGCCCACTATTCAATAAGCTAGAGGTAGAGAATCCTCAGCCTTCAACCCATGGCCTGAAGTTTTGTCTCTATCATGGTCCCTCAATTACCTGGCATGTTCACATTAACTCATGAATCTTTACTCATTTCCTCTTCAAATGCACAGGATCCAATATATTTGAACCCTGTTCACCTGGGCTGTAATCATCCAAGGACACACCAGAGGAAGGGCAGCCACTCCCTTGCCTGGGGCCTTGGAGCTTATCACAATAGAAATGGACACTTGAACAAGGGGAGCCAAAACAAAGAGAGGCATATTCCTAAAGCCTGAAGCACAGAAATTACCTATAGACCAGTAGTGGGATTTCACAAATTATGTAAGAATCTCTGTGCACATGCTTGGCAGGGTCACTCATGCCTATAATCCCAGCAATCTGGGGGCTGAGGTAGATGGATCCTTGGGAGTTCCAGTCCACCTTGGGCTACGAATTTATCTCAAGGCCTCTTTCAACAACTACATAAGATGCTGTTTCCAAAAAGAGGACAACATTAAACTAGACACACTTGGTCTAGGTCCCTGGGTTCACTACATGAGTTGTGGAGTCTAAATATTCCATGCCATGAGAAAATACCTGGGATTTTTAGTG
Source organism: Cavia porcellus (assembly GCF_034190915.1). Classification (NCBI taxonomy): domain Eukaryota; kingdom Metazoa; phylum Chordata; class Mammalia; order Rodentia; family Caviidae; genus Cavia; species Cavia porcellus. The sequence continues at coordinate 3,763,670 of NW_026947486.1, read as the reverse complement.
AAAGGGGCATTTGCATCCCTTTTCTAAGGGTTTCCCTTTCACCATGTTACATTTGAATTCTGGGAAAACCTGCTGGTGATAAGGTATTGTGCTAATACCTCATGTTTAGTGTTCAGGGTTATGCTGGAATGGCTGCAGACCTCCTTGAAATAGCGATTGCAGACAAGTGAACCCCGAGGAAGCTGGATAGTTGAAGCAGGCACTCCAAATATTCATGCACTGCAAGGATTCACTTTCATTTTGGGTCTCATCTTCTGGTTGCTGGCTTTCAGTGCTAACTGATACTACCATGGTGGCAGTAATCCAGCAGAGACTGCATGTATGGTTTGCAGGTTTGCTTCCCAAGCCACCAGATACTTGGTAGAACCCAAATCATTGTGGCATTTTCTTTCCTCCCTTGAAACATTTGGCTTTCTAAGATTGATAATTGAATAGACTGGGCTAGTCACCTTTGGACCCCATATACCACCAACAGAGCTAAAGACAGAGCCAATTACTTCCCTCCACTTGTCAAAATATGTCAAATTTGCTTGATCACCACAACTTCAAAGAAAATTCTGAGGCAACTTAGAGAGGTTAATCAAATACTGCATGATTGGAATGGCTGTGGTTGTATGAGGTGGAAAGCTGCAGAGTTGGGCTGAAACTGTTCACAGAAATCCACAGGCTTGTGGTTGCCAGGCAAGCACACTGGGCTGAGATTGGCTGAACATCACTGTGAAGGGGATTTTAGGCTCTAGGTTTGAAAATTTAAAAGACTGGGGTAGTCAAGTTTGGAACCCATAGAGCTCAGACATACCAAAAGGTTTTCCAATGACTTCCCTCCACTTCTCAAAATATGTCAAATTTTCTTGATCACTACAACTTCAAAGAAAATTCTGAGGCAACTTAGAGAGGTTAATCAAATACTGCATGATTGGAATGGCTGTGGTTGTATGAGGTGGAAAGCTGCAGAGTTGGGCTGAAACTGTTCACAGAAATCTACAGGCTTGTGGTTGCCAGGCAACCACACTGGGCTGAGATTGGCTGAACATCACTGTGAAGGGGATTTTAGGCTCTAGGTTTGAAAATTTAAAAGACTGGGGTAGTCAAGTTTGGAACCCATAGAGCTCAGACATACCCAAAGGTTTTCCAATGACTTCCCTCCACTTCTCAAAATATGTCAAATTTTCTTGATCACTACAACTGTAAAAAAAATTCTGAGGCAACATAGAGAGGCTAATCAAATACTGCATGATTGGAATGGCTGTGGTTGTAAGAGGTGGAAAGCTGCAGAGTTGGGCTGAAACAGTTCACAGAAATCCACAAGCTTGTGGTTGCCAGGCAACCACAATGGGCTGTGATTGGCTGAGCACAATTGTGAGCTGGACTTTAGGCTCTAGGATACAAGTGTGCAGTAGGAGACCTGAGTCACAATGCTGGGCGTTGCCATGGAGACCTCAGTGGCACAGAGGACCTTGTAGGGCAAGATTTAAATAGGATGAATATTCTTGGCCTGGTATGCCACAATATTCTCTCTGAAGGCTTCACTGCTCAGAATTTGTGGATGGAAATGCTAGCCAATCTACACATGGATGTACTTTCAATGGGATATGAAATATGCCAGAGATGGCAGATGATCTCTGCCATGTCCTATCCTTGAGCATACGCTTTTCCCTTGTCATGTCTGTCATTTGGCTGAGTCCTGTTCCCTAAGCTATTCAGTCAAGACTTACTGGCATCATTCACCTGCAGTAGAAGAGCTTTCTGTGAAATTTCTCAGCAGAAATCCTCTGCAAGTACATAGCTTTGCATATGAGAGACAGTGGTGGAAGTTGAATTTCAAGGGCAGATATTTGAAAACAATGAAACAAGCCCCAAATAAGATCTTTACATGTTTCCCAGATGAATGTGTTTGGAAATACGGGGGAAGATGGAGATCAAGGCTGAGAAGCATGCATACCCATTTCAAGGTACAAACACCAGGGAAAAACATGGCAAAGCAAGAGAGCTGGTTAATCTGATGTAAAAATCTTTGATAATGAAAGGAAAATTATATTCTCCTGATGATTTAATCAGGCTGTAGAAGTGAAGTTCTCATGTTGGTTGTCCTATGTGTGGCCTTCTGTATTGGGCAGTGGATGCAGGACAGGAGATCTTCAAATAAATCTGGTGGAACACAAAATACTGAAAAAAAAATTCAGCCTAAATCCTGTGTATTCCTTCCCTTTGAGAACATATATGGATAATGTACGAAGTTTCAAAAGAGAAAATGTCTATTGGGTCATGGTTTCAACAATGAAATGGTCACTTCACATAACATTTTGAATTTTGCTTTCACAGTTGCTCATGTACCGGGCCTGAGTAAAGCAGAATGCAGAGTAAGCCTCATCAATTGTTGTGCATTCCATAAGTGGTTTTAAAACCAGTGAAACCCTTTGGACTTAGTGTTTGTATTTAATTGGTTGATTGGTTTTTCAAATTGTTTGTTTTACTATTTTTAACTTTGTGAGTCAGGGAAGCCCTCACTCATAGTGATTTCGACCTCTCCAAAAGCTCTGAAGTTATTCATGTAACAGCTATTACATGCTATAAGTTTCTCCTATTAAAACTTGAAAGACTAACAGACTCTGCTACTTTTCATCTAAATTCAGTGTTGGCCTAACTTCAGGGTTGGACTTTTTACAAGTCCTTTGAAATGTGTCCTCCTCTAGTCACTGGTCGTGCTGGAATTTACTTTCTTGTGAAGACAGGATTTGAGCAAATTGACACAAGTACAATTTGCCACTACTCTGGACACCTGGTTAAATATCGAGTTCCCTAAATGCTGTGTGTTTTACTTTGATCTCTGCTCACACTTTGCTCATCCAGTTAGAAACACAGGGCTCCAGGCCATAGCGTTCCAGGCCTAAACAAGAAAATTTCCATTCCGTTTTGGGAGTTCATGCGTCTCTCATAATTACTTTTTCCACAAATGTGTGCTTCAGGAGAGGCCCTGTCCAAATGTGGAGAGGCCCATTTTCATTCACTCACTTTTAGACTTTCTAAGATTTTCAGTTACTAGAGGTTTGCCCAGACTTGCCATTGTCAAGGGACAGTGCACTTCACTTGAAGTTGTGCAGTATTACTTCATGTGTCTCCGTGGAAATTCCACCAATGGGAAACTCTTGCTGTAGTCATCTCCAAGTGTTTCTGTGTAAGAAAATATAACTAACAAAGAATGTGGTTTCAAGCAGAATGAGGAAAGGAGGGATTATCTTTATTTCAGTGCAGGTTGACCTTTCAAAGAAACAGTAATTCCTATCAAATAGGAGGTAAAATCTTTTGTAAAGAGACATGGACATGACACGCTCAACTTTATGTCACTTTTTTTAAAACGCCAAGGGCATTTGAGAAATTCTTGGCTGCTGAATTGTCCCTTTTTGCAAATTTCTCTTAGGTAAGACACTCCAGCTTCTTTAAACCATGGTACAGTTCCTTCCATGTAAAAAACCAAAGCAAAAAACAAAATAAATTAAAACAAAACCCATCAAATTACATTTGAGAGCACACAATTGCTCAGCAGGCCCACTATTCAAGAAGCTAGAGGTAGAGAATCCTCAGCCTTGGGTCCATGGCCTGAAGTTTTGTCTCTATCATGGCCCCTCAATTCCCTGGCATGTCCACATTAACTCAAGAATCTTTACTCATTTCCTCTTCAAATGCACAGGATCCAATATATTTGAACCCTGTTCACCTGGGCTGTAATCATCCAAGGACACACCAGAGGAAGTGCAGCCACTCCCTTGCCTGGGGCCTTGGAGCTTATCACAATAGAAATGGACACCTGAACATGGGGAGCCAAAACAAAGAGAGGCATATTCCTAAAGCCTGAAGCACAGAAACTACCTATAGACCAGTAGTGGGATTTCACAAATTATGTAAGAATCTCTGTGCACATGCTTGCCATGGTCGCTCATGGCTATAATCCCAGCAATCTGGGGGCTGAGGTGGATGGATCCTTGGGAGTTCCAGTCCATCTTGGGCTACGAATTTATCTCAATGCCTCTTTCAACAACTACATAAGATGCTGTTTCCAAAAAGAAGACAACATTAAACTAGACACACTTGGTCTAGGTCCCTGGTTTACTACATGAGTTGTGGAGTCTAAATATTCCATGCCATGAGAAAATACCTGGGATTTTTAGTGAAAGGGGCATTTGCATCCCTTTTCTAAGGGTTTCCCTTTCACCATGTTACATTTGAATTCTGGGAAAACCTGCTGGTGATAAGGTATTGTGCTAATACCTCATGTTTAGTGTTCAGGGTTATGCTGGAATGGCTGCAGACCTCCTTGAAATCGCGATTGCAGACAAGTGAACACCAAGGAAGATGGATAGTTGAAGCAGGCACTCCAAATATTCATGCACTGCAAGGATTCACTTTCATTTTGGGTCTCATCTTCTGGTTGCTGGCTTTTAGTGCTAACTGATACTACCATGGTGGCAGTAATCCAGCAGAGACTGCATGTATGGTTTGCAGGTTTGCTTCCCAAGCCACCAGAAACTTGGTAGAACCCAAATCATTGTGGCATTTTCTTTCCTCCCTTGAAACATTTGGCTTTCTAAGTTTGATAATTGAATAGACTGGGCTAGTCAAGTTTGGACCACATATACCACAAACAGAGCTAAAGACAGACCCAATTACTTCCCTCCACTTGTCAAAATATGTCAAATTTGCTTGATCACCACAACTTCAAAGAAAATTCTGAGGCAACTTAGAGAGGTTAATCAAATACTGCATGATTGGAATGGCTGTGGTTGTATGAGGTGGAAAGCTGCACAGTTGGGCTGAAACTGTTCACAGAAATCCACAGGCTTGTGGTTGCCAGGCAACCACACTGGGCTGAGATTGGCTAAACATCACTGTGAGGGGGATTTTAGGCTCTAGGCTTGAAAATTTAAAAGACTGGGGTAGTCAAGTTTGGAACCCATAGACCTCAGACATACCAAAAGGTTTTCCAATGACTTCCCTCCACTTCTCAAAATATGTCAAATTTTCTTGATCACTACAACTGTAAAAAAAAATTCTGATGCAACATAGAGAGGCTAATCAAATACTGCATGATTGGAATGGCTGTGGTTGTATGAGGTGGAAAGCTGCAGAGTTGGGCTGAAACAGTTCACAGAAATCCACAAGCTTGTGGTTGCCAGAAAACCACAATGGGCTGTGATTGGCTGAGCACCATTGTGAGCTGGACTTTAGGCTCTAGGATACAAGTGTGCAGTAGGAGACCTGAGTCACAATGCTGGACATTGCCATGGAGACCTCAGTCGCACAGAGGACCTTGTAGGGCAATATTTAAATAGGATGAATATTCTTGGCCTGGTATGCCACAATATTCTCTCTGAAGGCTTCACTGCTCAGAATTTGTGGATGGAAATGCTAGCCAATCTACACATGGATGTACTTTCAATGGGATATGAAATATGCCAGGGCCTGGACGATGATCTCTGCCATGTCCTATCCTTGAGCATATGGTTTTCCCTTGTCATGTCTGTCATTTGGCTGAGTCCTGTTCCCTAAGCTATTCAGTCAAGACTTGCTGGCATCATTCACCTGCAATATAAGAGCTTTCTGTGAAATTTCTCAGCAGAAATCCTCTGCAAGTACATAGCTTTGGATAGGAGAGACAGTGGTGGAAGTTGAATTTCAAGGGCAGATATTTGAAAACAATGAAACAAGCCCCGAATAAGATCTTTACATGTTTCCCAGATGAATATGTTTGGAAATACGGGGGAAGATGGAGATCAAGGCTGAGAAGAGTGCACACCCATTTCAAGGTACAAAAACCAGGGAAAAACATGGTAAAGCAAGAGAGCTGGTTAATCTGATGTAAAAATCTTTGATGATGAAAGGAAAATTATATTCTCATGATGATTTAATCAGGCTGTAGAAGTGAAGTTCTCATGTTGGTTGTCCTATGTGTGGCCTTCTGCATTGGGCAGTGGATGCAGGACAGGAGATCTTCAAATAAATCTGGTGGAACACAAAATACTGAAAAACAATTCAGCCTAAATCCTGTGTATTCCTTCCCTTTGAGAACATATATGGATAATGTACGAAGTTTCAAAAGAGAAAATGTCTATTGGGTCATGGTTTCAACAATGAAATGGTCACTTCACATAACATTTTGAATTTTGCTTTCACAGTTGCTCATGTACCGGGCCTGAGTAAAACAGAATGCAGAGTAAGCCTCATCAATTGTTGTGCATTCCATAAGTGGTTTTAAAACCAGTGAAACCCTTTGGACTTAGTGTTTGTATTTAATTGGTTGATTGGTTTTTCAAATTGTTTGTTTTACTATTTTTAACTTTGTGAGTCAGGGAAGCCCTCACTCATAGTGATTTCGACCTCTCCAAAAGCTCTGAAGTTATTCATGTAACAGCTATTACATGCTATAAGTTTCTCCTATTAAAACTTGAAAGACTAACAGACTCTGCTACTTTTCATCTAAATTCAGTGTTGGCCTAACTTCAGGGTTGGACTTTTTACAAGTCCTTTGAAATATGTCCTCCTCTAGTCACTGGTCGTGCTGGAATTTACTTTCTTGTGAAGACAGGATTTGAGCAAATTGACACAAGTACAGTTTGCCACTACTCTGGACACCTGGTTAAATATCGAGTTCCCTAAATGCTGTGTGTTTTACTTTGATCTCTGCTCACACTTTGCTCATCCAGTTAGAAACACAGGGCTCCAGGCCATAGCGTTCCAGGCCTAAACAAGAAAATTTCCATTCCGTTTTGGGAGTTCATGCGTCTCTCATAATTACTTTTTCCACAAATGTGTGCTTCAGGAGAGGCCCTGTCCAAATGTGGAGAGGCCCATTTTCATTCACTCACTTTTAGACTTTCTAAGATTTTCAGTTACTAGAGGTTTGCCCAGACTTGCCATTGTCAAGGGACAGTGCACTTCACTTGAAGTTGTGCAGTATTACTTCATGTGTCTCCGTGGAAATTCCACCAATGGGAAACTCTTGCTGTAGTCATCTCCAAGTGTTTCTGTGTAAGAAAATATAACTAACAAAGAATGTGGTTTCAAGCAGAATGAGGAAAGGAGGGATTATCTTTATTTCAGTGCAGGTTGACCTTTCAAAGAAACAGTAATTCCTATCAAATAGGAGGTAAAATCTTTTGTAAAGAGACATGGACATGACACGCTCAACTTTATGTCACTTTTTTTAAAACGCCAAGGGCATTTGAGAAATTCTTGGCTGCTGAATTGTCCCTTTTTGCAAATTTCTCTTAGGTAAGACACTCCAGCTTGTTTAAACCATGGTACAGTTACTTCCATGTAAAAAACCAAAGCAAAAAACAAAATAAATTAAAACAAAACCCATCAAATTACATTTGAGAGCACACAATTGCTCAGCAGGCCCACTATTCAAGAAGCTAGAGGTAGAGAATCCTCAGCCTTGGGTCCATGGCCTGAAGTTTTGTCTCTATCATGGCCCCTCAATTCCCTGGCATGTCCACATTAACTCAAGAATCTTTACTCATTTCCTCTTCAAATGCACAGGATCCAATATATTTGAACCCTGTTTACCTGGGCTGTAATCATCCAAGGACACACCAGAGGAAGTGCAGCCACTCCCTTGCCTGGGGCCTTGGAGCTTATCAGAATAGAAATGGACACCTGAACAAGGGGAGCCAAAACAAAGAGAGGCATATTCCTAAAGCCTGAAGCACAGAAACTACCTATAGACCAGTAGTGGGATTTCACAAATTATGTAAGAATCTCTGTGCACATGCTTGCCATGGTAGCTCATGGCTATAATCCCAGCAATCTGGGGTCTGAGGTGGATGGATCCTTGGGAGTTCCAGTCCATCTTGGGCTACGAATTTATCTCAAGGCCTCTTTCAACAACTACATAAGATGCTGTTTCCAAAAAGAAGACAACATTAAACTAGACACACTTGGTCTAGGTCCCTGGTTTACTACATGAGTTGTGGAGTCTAAATATTCCATGCCATGAGAAAATACCTGGGATTTTTAGTGAAAGGGGCATTTGCATCCCTTTTCTAAGGGTTTCCCTTTCACCATGTTACATTTGAATTCTGGGAAAACCTGCTGGTGATAAGGTATTGTGCTAATACCTCATGTTTAGTGTTCAGGGTTATGCTGGAATGGCTGCAGACCTCCTTGAAATAGTGATTGCAGACAAGTGAACACCAAGGAAGATGGATAGTTGAAGCAGGCACTCCAAATATTCATGCACTGCAAGGATTCACTTTCATTTTGGGTCTCATCTTCTGGTTGCTGGCTTTTAGTGCTAACTGATACTACCATGGTGGCAGTAATCCAGCAGAGACTGCATGTATGGTTTGCAGGTTTGCTTCCCAAGCCACCAGAAACTTGGTAGAACCCAAATCGTTGTGGCATTTTCTTTCCTCCCTTGAAACATTTGGCTTTCTAAGTTTGATAATTGAATAGACTGGGCTAGTCAAGTTTGGACCTCATATACCACAAACAGAGCTAAAGACAGACCCAATTACTTCCCTCCACTTGTCAAAATATGTCAAATTTGCTTGATCACCACAACTTCAAAGAAAATTCTGAGGCAACTTAGAGAGGTTAATCAAATACTGCATGATTGGAATGGCTGTGGTTGTATGAGGTGGAAAGCTGCAGAGTTGGGCTGAAACTGTTCACAGAAATCCACAGGCTTGTGGTTGCCAGGCAACCACACTGGGCTGAGATTGGCTAAACATCACTGTGAGGGGGATTTTAGGCTCTAGGCTTGAAAATTTAAAAGACTGGTGTAGTCAAGTTTGGAACCCATAGACCTCAGACATACCAAAAGGTTTTCCAATGACTTCCCTCCACTTCTCAAAATATGTCAAATTTTCTTGATCACTACAACTGTAAAAAAAATTCTGATGCAACATAGAGAGGCTAATCAAATACTGCATGATTGGAATGGCTGTGGTTGTATGAGGTGGAAAGCTTCAGAGTTGGGCTGAAACAGTTCACAGAAATCCACAAGCTTGTGGTTGCCAGAAAACCACAATGGGCTGTGATTGGCTGAGCACCATTGTGAGCTGGACTTTAGGCTCTAGGATACAAGTGTGCAGTAGGAGACCTGAGTCACAATGCTGGACATTGCCATGGAGACCTCAGTGGCACAGAGGACCTTGTAGGGCAATATTTAAATAGGATGAATATTCTTGGCCTGGTATGCCACAATATTCTCTCTGAAGGCTTCACTGCTCAGAATTTGTGGATGGAAATGCTAGCCAATCTACACATGGATGTACTTTCAATGGGATATGAAATATGCCAGGGCCTGGACGATGATCTCTGCCATGTCCTATCCTTGAGCATATGCTTTTCCCTTGTCATGTCTGTCATTTGGCTGAGTCCTGTTCCCTAAGCTATTCAGTCAAGACTTGCTGGCATCATTCACCTGCAGTATAAGAGCTTTCTGTGAAATTTCTCAGCAGAAATCCTCTGCAAGTACATAGCTTTGGATAGGAGAGACAGTGGTGGAAGTTGAATTTCAAGGGCAGATATTTGAAAACAATGAAACAAGCCCCGAATAAGATCTTTACATGTTTCCCAGATGAATATGTTTGGAAATACGGGGGAAGATGGAGATCAAGGCTGAGAAGAGTGCACACCCATTTCAAGGTACAAAAACCAGGGAAAAACATGGGAAAGCAAGAGAGCTGGTTAATCTGATGTAAAAATCTTTGATGATGAAAGGAAAATTATATTCTCCTGATGATTTAATCAGGCTGTAGAAGTGAAGTTCTCATGTTGGTTGTCCTATGTGTGGCCTTCTGTATTGGGCAGTGGATGCAGGACAGGAGATCTTCAAATAAATCTGGTGGAACACAAAATACTGAAAAAAAAAATTCAGCCTAAATCCTGTGTATTCCTTCCCTTTGAGAACATATATGGATAATGTACGAAGTTTCAAAAGAGAAAATGTCTATTGGGTCATGGTTTCAACAATGAAATGGTCACTTCACATAACATTTTGAATTTTGCTTTCACAGTTGCTCATGTACCGGGCCTGACTAAAGCAGAATGCAGAGTAAGCCTCATCAATAGTTGTGCATTCCATAAGTGGTTTTAATACCAGTGAAACCCTTTGGACTTAGTGTTTGTATTTTATTGGTTGATTGGTTTTTCAAATTGTTTTTTTTACTATGTTTAACTTTGTGAGTCAGGGAAGCCCTCACTCATAGGGATTTCGACCTCTCCAATAGCTCTGAAGTTATTCATGTAACAGCTATTACATGCTGTAAGTTTCTCCTATTAAAACTTGAAAGACTAACAGACTCTGCTACTTTTCATCTAAATTCAGTGTTGGCCTAACTTCAGGGTTGGTCTTTTTACAAGTCCTTTGAAATGTGTCCTCCTCTAGTCACTGGTCGTGCTGGAATTTACTTTCTTGTGAAGACAGGATTTGAGCAAATTGACACAAGTACAGTTTGCCACTACTCTGGACACCTGGTTAAATATCGAGTTCCCTAAATGCTGTGTGTTTTACTTTGATCTCTGCTCACACTTTGCTCATCCAGTTAGAAACACAGGTCTCCAGGCCATAGCGTTCCAGGCCTAAACAAGAAAATTTCCATTCCATTTTGGGAGTTCATGCGTCTCTCATAATTACTTTTTCCACAAATGTGTGCTTCAGGAGAGGCCCTGTCCCAATGTGGAGAGGCCCACTTTCATTCACTCACTTTTAGACTTTCTAAGATTTTCTGTTACTAGAGGTTTGCCCAGACTTGCCATTGTCAAGGGACAGTGCACTTCACTTGAAGTTGTGCAGTATTACTTCATGTGTCTCCGTGGAAACTCCACCAATGGGAAACTCTTGCTGTAGTCATCTCCAAGTGTTTCTGTGTAAGAAAATATAACTAACAAAGGATGTGGTTTCAAGCAGAATGAGGAAAGGAGGGATTATCTTTATTTCAGTGCAGGTTGACCTTTCAAAGAAACAGTAATTCCTATCAAATAGGAGGTAAAATCTTTTGTAAAGAGACATGGACATGACAAGCTCAACTTTATGTCACTTTTTTTAAAACGCCAAGGGCATTTGAGAAATTCTTGGCTGCTGAATTGTCCCTTTTTGCAAATTTCTCTTACGTAAGACAATCCAGCTTCTTTAAACCATGGTACAGTTCCTTCCATGTAAAAAACCAAAGCAAAAAACAAAATAAATTAAAACAAAACCCATCAAATTACATTTGAGAGCACACAATTGCTCAGCAGGCCCACTATTCAAGAAGCTAGAGGTACAGAATCCTCAGCCTTCAGCCCATGGCCTGAAGTTTTGTCTCTATCATGGCCCCTCAATTCCCTGGCATGTCCACATTATCTCATGAATCTTTACTCATTTCCTCTTCAAATGCACAGGATCCAATATATTTGAACCCTGTTCACCTGGGCTGTAATCATCCAAGGACACACCAGAGGAAGGGCAGCCACTCCCTTGCCTGGGGCCTTGGAGCTTATCACAGTAGAAATGGACACCTGAACAAGGGGAGCCAAAACAAAGAGAGGCATATTCCTAAAGCCTGAAGCACAGAAGCTACCTATAGACCAGTAGTGGGATTTCACAAATTATGTAAGAATCTCTGTGCACATGCTTGGCATGGTCGCTCATGCCTATAATCCCAGCAATCTGGGGGCTGAGGTGGATGGATCCTTGGGAGTTCCAGTCCACCTTGGGCTACGAATTTATCTCAAGGCCTCTTTCAACAACTACATAAGATGCTGTTTCCAAAAAGAGGACAACATTAAACTAGACACACTTGGTCTAGGTCCCTGGGTTCACTACATGAGTTGTGGAGTCTAAATATTCCATGCCATGAGAAAATACCTGGGATTTTTAGTGAAAGGGGCATTTGCATCCCTTTTCTAAGGGTTTCCCTTTCACCATGTTACATTTGAATTCTGGGAAAACCTGCTGGTGATAAGGTATTGTGCTAATACCTCATGTTTAGTGTTCAGGGTTATGCTGGAATGGCTGCAGACCTCCTTGAAATAGGGATTGCAGACAAGTGAACCCCGAGGAAGCTGGATAGTTGAAGCAGGCACTCCAAATATTCATGCACTGCAAGGATTCACTTTCATTTTGGGTCTCATCTTCTGGTTGCTGGCTTTCAGTGCTAACTGATACTACCAAGGTGGCAGTAATCCAGCAGAGACTGCATGTATGGTTTGCAGGTTTGCTTCCCAAGCCACCAGAAACTTGGCAGAACCCAAATCATTGTGGCATTTTCTTTCCTCCCTTGAAACATTTGGCTTTCTAAGTTTGATAATTGAATAGACTGGGCTAGTCACCTTTGGACCCCATATACCACCTACAGAGCTAAAGACAGAGCCAATTACTTCCCTCCACTTGTCAAAATATGTCAAATTTGCTTGATCACCACAACTTCAAAGAAAATTCTGAGGCAACTTAGAGAGGTCAATCAAATACTGCATGATTGGAATGGCTGTGGTTGTATGAGGTGGAAACCTGCAGAGTTGGGATGAAACTGTTCACAGAAATCCACAGGCTTGTGGTTGCCAGGCAACCAAACTGGGCTGAGATTGGCTGAACATCACTGTGAGGGGGATTTTAGGCTCTAGGTTTGAAAATTGCAAAGACTGGGGTAGTGAAGTTTGGAACCCATAGACGTCAGACATACCAAAAGGTTTTCCAATGACTTCCCTCCACTTCTCAAAATATGTCAAATTTTCTTGATCACTACAACTGTAAAAAAAAATTCTGAGGCAACATAGAGAGGCTAATCAAATACTGCATGATTGGAATGGCTGTGGTTGTATGAGGTGGAAAGCTGCAGAGTTGGGCTGAAATAGTTCACAGAAATCCACAAGCTTGTGGTTGCCAGGAAACCACAATGGGCTGTGATTGGCTGAGCACCATTGTGAGCTGGGCTTTAGGCTCTAGGATACAAGTGTGCAGTAGGAGACCTGAGTCACAATGCTGGGCCTTGCCATGGAGACCTCAGTGGCACAGAGGACCTTGTAGGGCAATATTTAAATAGGATGAATATTCTTGGCCTGGTATGCCACAATATTCTCTCTGAAGGCTTCACTGCTCAGAATTTGTGGATGGAAATGCTAGCCAATCTACACATGGATGTACTTTCAATGGGATATGAAATATGCCAGGGCCTGGCAGATGATCTCTGCCATGTCCTATCCTTGAGCATATGCTTTTCCCTTGTCATGTCTGTCATTTGGCTGAGTCCTGTTCCCTAAGCTATTCAGTCAAGACTTGCTGGCATCATTCACCTGCAGTATAAGAGCTTTCTGTGAAATTTCTCAGCAGAAATCCTCTGCAAGTACATAGCTTTGGATATGAGAGACAGTGGTGGAAGTTGAATTTCAAGGGCAGATATTTGAAAACAATGAAACAAGCCCCGAATAAGATCTTTACATGTTTCCCAGATGAATGTGTTTGGAAATACGGGGGAAGATGGAGATCAAGGCTGAGAAGCGTGCATACCCATTTCAAGGTACAAAAACCAGGGAAAAACATGGCAAAGCAAGAGAGCTGGTTAATCTGATGTAAAAATCTTTGATAATGAAAGGAAAATTATATTCTCCTGATGATTTAATCAGGCTGTAGAAGTGAAGTTCTCATATTGGTTGTCCTATGTGTGGCCTTCTGTATTGGGCAGTGGATGCAGGACAGGAGATCTTCAAATAAATCTGGTGGAACACAAAATACTGAAAAAAAAATTCAGCCTAAATCCTGTGTATTCCTTCCCTTTGAGAACATATATGGATAATGTACGAAGTTTCAAAAGAGAAAATGTCTATTGGGTCATGGTTTCAACAATGAAATGGTCACTTCACATAACATTTTGAATTTTGCTTTCACAGTTGCTCATGTACCGGGCCTGACTAAAGCAGAATGCAGAGTAAGCCTCATCAATAGTTGTGCATTCCATAAGTGGTTTTAATACCAGTGAAACCCTTTGGACTTAGTGTTTGTATTTCATTGGTTGTTTGGTTTTTCAAATTGTTTGTTTTACTATTTTTAACTTTGTGAGTCAGGGAAGCCCTCACTCATAGTGATTTCGACCTCTCCAAAATCTCTGAAGTTATTCATGTAACAGCTATTACATGCTATAAGTTTCTCCTATTAAAACTTGAAAGACTAACAGACTCTGCTACTTTTCATCTAAATTCAGTGTTGGCCTAACTTCAGGGTTGGTCTTTTTACAAGTCCTTTGAAATGTGTCCTCCTCTAGTCACTGGTCGTGCTGGAATTTACTTTCTTGTGAAGACAGGATTTGAGCAAATTGACACAAGTACAGTTTGCCACTACTCTGGACACCTGGTTAAATATCGAGTTCCCTAAATGCTGTGTGTTTTACTTTGATCTCTGCTCACACTTTGCTCATCCAGTTAGAAACACAGGGCTCCTGGCCATAGGGTTCCAGGCCTAAACAAGAAAATTTCCATTCCATTTTGGGAGTTCATGCGTCTCTCATAATTACTTTTTCCACAAATGTGTGCTTCAGGAGAGGCCCTGTCCCAATGTGGAGAGGCCCACTTTCATTCACTCACTTTTAGACTTTCTAAGATTTTCTGTTACTAGAGGTTTGCCCAGACTTGCCATTGTCAAGGGACAGTGCACTTCACTTGAAGTTGTGCAGTATTACTTCATGTGTCTCCGTGGAAACTCCACCAATGGGAAACTCTTGCTGTAGTCATCTCCAAGTGTTTCTGTGTAAGAAAATATAACTAACAAAGGATGTGGTTTCAAGCAGAATGAGGAAAGGAGGGATTATCTTTATTTCAGTGCAGGTTGACCTTTCAAAGAAACAGTAATTCCTATCAAATAGGAGGTAAAATCTTTTGTAAAGAGACATGGACATGACACGCTCAACTTTATGTCACTTTTTTTAAAACGCCAAGGGCATTTGAGAAATTCTTGGCTGCTGAATTGTCCCTTTTTGCAAATTTCTCTTAGGTAAGACACTCCAGCTTCTTTAAACCATGGTACAGTTCCTTCCATGTAAAAAACCAAAGCAAAAAAAAATAAATTAAAACAAAACCCATCAAATTACATTTGAGAGCACACAATTGCTCAGCAGGCCCACTATTCAAGAAGCTAGAGGTACAGAATCCTCAGCCTTCAGCCCATGGCCTGAAGTTTTGTCTCTATCATGGCCCCTCAATTCCCTGGCATGTCCACATTATCTCATGAATCTTTACTCATTTCCTCTTCAAATGCACAGGATCCAATATATTTGAACCCTGTTCACCTGGGCTGTAATCATCCAAGGACACACCAGAGGAAGGGCAGCCACTCCCTTGCCTGGGGCCTTGGAGCTTATCACAGTAGAAATGGACACCTGAACAAGGGGAGCCAAAACAAAGAGAGGCATATTCCTAAAGCCTGAAGCACAGAAGCTACCTATAGACCAGTAGTGGGATTTCACAAATTATGTAAGAATCTCTGTGCACATGCTTGGCATGGTCGCTCATGCCTATAATCCCAGCAATCTGGGGGCTGAGGTGGATGGATCCTTGGGAGTTCCAGTCCACCTTGGGCTACGAATTTATCTCAAGGCCTCTTTCAACAACTACATAAGATGCTGTTTCCAAAAAGAGGACAACATTAAACTAGACACACTTGGTCTAGGTCCCTGGCTTCACTACATGAGTTGTGGAGTCTAAATATTCCATGCCATGAGAAAATACCTGGGATTTTTAGTGAAAGGGGCATTTGTATCCCTTTTCTAAGGGTTTCCCTTTCACCATGTTACATTTGAATTCTGGGAAAACCTGCTGGTGATAAGGTATTGTGCTAATACCTCATGTTTAGTGTTCAGGGTTATGCTGGAATGGCTGCAGACCTCCTTGAAATAGGGATTGCAGACAAGTGAACCCCGAGGAAGCTGGATAGTTGAAGCAGGCACTCCAAATATTCATGCACTGCAAGGATTCACTTTCATTTTGGGTCTCATCTTCTGGTTGCTGGCTTTCAGTGCTAACTGATACTACCAAGGTGGCAGTAATCCAGCAGAGACTGCATGTATGGTTTGCAGGTTTGCTTCCCAAGCCACCAGAAACTTGGCAGAACCCAAATCATTGTGGCATTTTCTTTCCTCCCTTGAAACATTTGGCTTTCTAAGTTTGATAATTGAATAGACTGGGCTAGTCACCTTTGGACCCCATATACCACCTACAGAGCTAAAGACAGAGCCAATTACTTCCCTCCACTTGTCAAAATATGTCAAATTTGCTTGATCACCACAACTTCAAAGAAAATTCTGAGGCAACTTAGAGAGGTCAATCAAATACTGCATGATTGGAATGGCTGTGGTTGTATGAGGTGGAAACCTGCAGAGTTGGGCTGAAACTGTTCACAGAAATCCACAGGCTTGTGGTTGCCAGGCAACCAAACTGGGCTGAGATTGGCTGAACATCACTGTGAGGGGGATTTTAGGCTCTAGGTTTGAAAATTGCAAAGACTGGGGTAGTGAAGTTTGGAACCCATAGACGTCAGACATACCAAAAGGTTTTCCAATGACTTCCCTCCACTTCTCAAAATATGTCAAATTTTCTTGATCACTACAACTGTAAAAAAAAATTCTGAGGCAACATAGAGAGGCTAATCAAATACTGCATGATTGGAATGGCTGTGGTTGTATGAGGTGGAAAGCTGCAGAGTTGGGCTGAAATAGTTCACAGAAATCCACAAGCTTGTGGTTGCCAGGAAACCACAATGGGCTGTGATTGGCTGAGCACCATTGTGAGCTGGGCTTTAGGCTCTAGGATACAAGTGTGCAGTAGGAGACCTGAGTCACAATGCTGGGCGTTGCCATGGAAACCTCAGTGGCACAGAGGACCTTGTAGGGCAAGATTTAAATAGGATGAATATTCTTGGCCTGGTATGCCACAATATTCTCTCTGAAGGCTTCACCGCTCAGAATTTGTGGATGGAAATGCTAGCCAATCTACACATGGATGTACTTTCAATGGGATATGAAATATGCCAGAGATGGCAGATGATCTCTGCCATGTCCTATCCTTGAGCATACGCTTTTCCCTTGTCATGTCTGTCATTTGGCTGAGTCCTGTTCCCTAAGCTATTCAGTCAAGAATTGCTGGCATCATTCACCTGCAGTATAAGAGCTTTCTGTGAAATTTCTCAGCAGAAATCCTCTGCAAGTACATAGCTTTGGATATGAGAGACAGTGGTGGAAGTTGAATTTCAAGGGCAGATATTTGAAAACAATGAAACAAGCCCCGAATAAGATCTTTACATGTTTCCCAGATGAATGTGTTTGGAAATACGGGGGAAGATGGAGATCAAGGCTGAGAAGCGTGCATACCCATTTCAAGGTACAAAAACCAGGGAAAAACATGGCAAAGCAAGAGAGCTGGTTAATCTGATGTAAAAATCTTTGATAATGAAAGGAAAATTATATTCTCCTGATGATTTAATCAGGCTGTAGAAGTGAAGTTCTCATGTTGGTTGTCCTATGTGTGGCCTTCTGTATTGGGCAGTGGATGCAGGACAGGAGATCTTCAAATAAATCTGGTGGAACACAAAATACTGAAAAAAAAAAATTCAGCCTAAATCCTGTGTATTCCTTCCCTTTGAGAACATATATGGATAATGTACGAAGTTTCAAAAGAGAAAATGTCTATTGGGTCATGGTTTCAACAATGAAATGGTCACTTCACATAACATTTTGAATTTTGCTTTCACAGTTGCTCATGTACCGGGCCTGACTAAAGCAGAATGCAGAGTAAGCCTCATCAATAGTTGTGCATTCCATAAGTGGTTTTAATACCAGTGAAACCCTTTGGACTTAGTGTTTGTATTTCATTGGTTGTTTGGTTTTTCAAATTGTTTGTTTTACTATTTTTAACTTTGTGAGTCAGGGAAGCCCTCACTCATAGTGATTTCGACCTCTCCAAAATCTCTGAAGTTATTCATGTAACAGCTATTACATGCTATAAGTTTCTCCTATTAAAACTTGAAAGACTTCCAGATTCTGCTACTTTTCATCTAAATTCAGTGTTGGGCTAACTTCAGGGTTGGACTTTTTACAAGTCCTTTGAAATGTGTCCTCCTCTAGTCACTGGTCGTGCTGGAATTTACTTTCTTGTGAAGACAGGATTTGAGCAAATTGACACAAGTACAGTTTGCCACTACTCTGGACACCTGGTTAAATATCGAGTTCCCTAAATGCTGTGTGTTTTACTTTGATCTCTGCTCACACTTTGCTCATCCAGTTAGAAACACAGGGCTCCTGGCCATAGGGTTCCAGGCCTAAACAAGAAAATTTCCATTCCATTTTGGGAGTTCATGCGTCTCTCATAATTACTTTTTCCACAAATGTGTGCTTCAGGAGAGGCCCTGTCCCAATGTGGAGAGGCCCACTTTCATTCACTCACTTTTAGACTTTCTAAGATTTTCTGTTACTAGAGGTTTGCCCAGACTTGCCATTGTCAAGGGACAGTGCACTTCACTTGAAGTTGTGCAGTATTACTTCATGTGTCTCCGTGGAAACTCCACCAATGGGAAACTCTTGCTGTAGTCATCTCCAAGTGTTTCTGTGTAAGAAAATATAACTAACAAAGGATGTGGTTTCAAGCAGAATGAGGAAAGGAGGGATTATCTTTATTTCAGTGCAGGTTGACCTTTCAAAGAAACAGTAATTCCTATCAAATAGGAGGTAAAATCTTTTGTAAAGAGACATGGACATGACACGCTCAACTTTATGTCACTTTTTTTAAAACGCCAAGGGCATTTGAGAAATTCTTGGCTGCTGAATTGTCCCTTTTTGCAAATTTCTCTTAGGTAAGACACTCCAGCTTCTTTAAACCATGGTACAGTTCCTTCCATGTAAAAAACCAAAGCAAAAAACAAAATAAATTAAAACAAAACCCATCAAATTACATTTGAGAGCACACAATTGCTCACCAGGCCCACTATTCCAGAAGGTAGAGGTAGAGAATCCTCAGCCTTCAGCCCATGGCCTGAAGTTTTGTCTCTATCATGGTCCCTCAATTCCCTGGCATGTCCACATTAACTCATGAATCTTTACTCATTTCCTCTTCAAATGCACAGGATCCAATATATTTGAACCGTGTTCACCTGGGCTGTAATCATCCAAGGACACACCAGAGGAAGGGCAGCCACTCCCTTGCCTGGGGCCTTGGAGCTTATCACAATAGAAATGGACACCTAAACAAAGGGAGCCAAAACAGAGAGAGGCATATTCCTAAAGCCTGAAGCACAGAAGCTACCTATAGACCAGTAGTGGGATTTCACAAATTATGTAAGAATCTCTGTGCACATGCTAGGCATGGTCGCTCATGCCTATAATCCCAGCAATCTGGGGGCTGAGGTGGATGGATCCTTGGGAGTTCCAGTCCATCTTGGGCTACGAATTTATCTCAAGGCCTCTTTCAACAACTACATAAGATGCTGTTTCCAAAAAGAGGACAACATTAAACTAGACACACTTGGTCTAGGTCCCTGGGTTCACTACATGAGTTGTGGAGTCTAAATATTCCATGCCCTGAGAAAATACCTGGGATTTTTAGTGAAAGGGGCATTTGCATCCCTTTTCTAAGGGTTTCCCTTTCACCATGTTACATTTGAATTCTGGGAAAACCTGCTGGTGATAAGGTATTGAGCTAATACCTCATGTTTAGTGTTCAGGGTTATACTGGAATGGCTGCAGACCTCCTTGAAATAGCGATTGCAGACAAGTGAACCCCGAGGAAGCTGGATAGTTGAAGCAGGCACTCCAAATATTCATGCACTGCAAGGCTTCACTTTCATTTGGGTCTCATCTTCTGGTTGCTGGCTTTTAGTGCTAACTGATACTACCATGGTGGCAGTAATCCAGCAGAGACTGCATGTATGGTTTGCAGGTTTGCTTCCCAAGCCACCAGAAACTTGGCAGAAACCAAATCATTGTGGCATTTTCTTTCCTCCCTTGAAACATTTGGCTTTCTAAGTTTGATAATTGAATAGACTGAGCTAGTCACCTTTGGACTCCATATACCACAAACAGAGCTAAAGACAGAGCCAATTACTTCCCTCCACTTGTCAAAATATGTCAAATTTGCTTGATCACCACAACTTCAAAGAAAATTCTGAGGCAACTTAGAGAGGTTAATCAAATACTGCATGATTGGAATGGCTGTGGTTGTATGAGGTGGAAAGCTGCACAGTTGGGCTGAAACTGTTCACAGAAATCCACAGGCTTGTGGTTGCCAGGCAACCACACTGGGCTGAGATTGGCTGAACATCACTGTGAGGGAGATTTTAGGCTCTACGTTTGAAAATTGAAAAGACTGGGGTAGTCAAGTTTGGAACCCATAGAGCTCAGACATACCAAAAGGTTTTCCAATGACTTCCCTCCACTTCTCAAAATATGTCAAATTTTCTTGATCACTACAACTGTAAAAAAAATTCTGAGGCAACATAGAGAGGCTAATCAAATACTGCATGATTGGAATGGCTGTGGTTATATGAGGTGGAAAGCTGCAGAGTTGGGCTGAAACAGTTCACAGAAATCCACAAGCTTGTGGTTGCCAGGCAACCACAATGGGCTGTGATTGGCTGAGCACAATTGTGAGCTGGACTTTAGGCTCTAGGATACAAGTGTGCAGTAGGAGCCCTGAGTCACAATGCTGGGCGTTGCCATTGAAACCTCAGTGGCACAGAGGACGTTGTAGGGCAAGATTTAAATAGGATGAATATTCTTGGCATGGTATGCCGCAATATTCTCTCTGAAGGCTTCACTGCTCCGAAATTGTGGATGGAAATGCTAGCCAATCTACACATGGATGTACTTTCAATGGGATATGAAATATGCCAGGGCCTGGCAGATGATCTCTGCCATGTCCTGTCCTGGAGTATACGCTTTTCCCTTGTCATGTCTGTCATTTGGCTGAGTCCTGTTCCCTAAGCTATTCAGTCAAGACTTGCTGGCATCATTCACCTGCAGTATAAGAGCTTTCTGTGAAATTTCTCAGCAGAAATCCTCTGCAAGTACATAGCTTTGGATATGAGAGACAGTGGTGGAAGTTGAATTTCAAGGGCAGATATTTGAAAACAATGAAACAAGCCCCGAATAAGATCTTTACATGTTTCGCAGATGAATATGTTTGGAAATACGGGGGAAGATGGAGATCAAGGCTGAGAAGAGTGCACACCCATTTCAAGGTACAAAAACCAGGGAAAAACATGGGAAAGCAAGAGAGCTGGTTAATCTGATGTAAAAATCTTTGATGATGAAAGGAAAATTATATTCTCATGATGATTTAATCAGGCTGTAGAAGTGAAGTTCTCATGTTGGTTGTCCTATGTGTGGCCTTCTGCATTGGGCAGTGGATGCAGGACAGGAGATCTTCAAATAAATCTGGTGGAACACAAAATACTGAAAAAAAAATTCAGCCTAAATCCTGTGTATTCCTTCACTTTGAGAACATATATGGATAATGTACGAAGTTTCAAAAGAGAAAATGTCTATTGGGTCATGGTTTCAACAATGAAATAGTCACTTCACATAACATTTTGAATTTTGCTTTCACAGTTGCTCATGTGCCGGGCCTGAGTAAAGCAGAATGCAGAGTAAGCCTCATCAATAGTTGTGCATTCCATAAGTGGTTTTAAAACCAGTGAAACCCTTTGGACTTAGTGTTTGTATTTAATTGGTTGATTGGTTTTTCAAATTGTTTGTTTTACTATTTTTAACTTTGTGAGTCAGGGAAGCCCTCACTCATAGTGATTTCGACCTCTCCAAAAGCTCTGAAGTTATTCATGTAACAGCTATTACATGCTATAAGTTTCTCCTATTAAAACTTGAAAGACTAACAGACTCTGCTACTTTTTATCTAAATTCAGTGTTGGGCTAACTTCAGGGTTGGACTTTTTACAAGTCCTTTGAAATGTGTCCTCCTCTAGTCACTGGTCGTGCTGGAATTTACTTTCTTGTGAAGACAGGATTTGAGCAAATTGACACAAGTACAGTTTGCCACTACTCTGGACACCTGATTAAACATGGAGTTCCCTAAATGCTGTGTGTTTTACTTTGATCTCTGCTCACACTTTGCTCATCCAGTTAGAAACACAGGGCTCCAGGCCATAGCATTCCAGGCCTAAACAAGAAAATTTCCATTCCGTTTTGGGAGTTCATGTGTCTCTCATAATTACTTTTTCCACAAATGTGTGCTTCAGGAGAGGCCCTGTCCAAATGTGGAGAGGCCCACTTTCATTCACTCACTTTTAGACTTTCTAAGATTTTCTGTTACTAGAGGTTTGCCCAGACTTGCCATTGTCAAGGGACAGTGCACTTCACTTGAAGTTGTACAGCATTACTTCATGTGTCTCCGTGGAAAGTCCACCAATGGGAAACTCTTGCTGTAGTCATCTCCAAGTGTTTCTGTGTAAGAAAATATAACTAACAAAGGATGTGGTTTCAAGCAGAATGAGGAAAGGAGGGATTATCTTTATTTCAGTGCAGGTTGACCTTTCAAAGAAACAGTAATTCCTATCAAATAGGAGGTAAAATCTTTTGTAAAGAGACATGGACATGACACGCTCAACTTTATGTCACTTTTTTTAAAACGCCAAGGGCATTTGAGAAATTCTTGGCTGCTGAATTGTCCCTTTTTGCAAATTTCTCTTACGTAAGACAATCCAACTTCTTTAAACCATGGTACAGTTCCTTCCATGTAAAAAACCAAAGCAAAAAACAAAATAAATTAAAACAAAACCCATCAAATTACATTTGAGAGCACACAATTGCTCAGCAGGCCCACTATTCAAGAAGCTAGAGGTACAGAATCCTCAGCCTTCAGCCCATGGCCTGAAGTTTTGTCTCTATCATGGCCCCTCAATTCCCTGGCATGTCCACATTATCTCATGAATCTTTACTCATTTCCTCTTCAAATGCACAGGATCCAATATATTTGAACCCTGTTCACCTGGGCTGTAATCATCCAAGGACACACCAGAGGAAGGGCAGCCACTCCCTTGCCTGGGGCCTTGGAGCTTATCACAGTAGAAATGGACACCTGAACAAGGGGAGCCAAAACAAAGAGAGGCATATTCCTAAAGCCTGAAGCACAGAAGCTACCTATAGACCAGTAGTGGGATTTCACAAATTATGTAAGAATCTCTGTTCACATGCTTGGCATGGTCGCTCATGCCTATAATCCCAGCAATCTGGGGGCTGAGGTGGATGGATCCTTGGGAGTTCCAGTCCACCTTGGGCTACGAATTTATCTCAAGGCCTCTTTCAACAACTACATAAGATGCTGTTTCCAAAAAGAGGACAACATTAAACTAGACACACTTGGTCTAGGTCCCTGGGTTCACTACATGAGTTGTGGAGTCTAAATATTCCATGCCATGAGAAAATACCTGGGATTTTTAGTGAAAGGGGCATTTGCATCCCTTTTCTAAGGGTTTCCCTTTCACCATGTTACATTTGAATTCTGGGAAAACCTGCTGGTGATAAGGTATTGTGCTAATACCTCATGTTTAGTGTTCAGGGTTATGCTGGAATGGCTGCAGACCTCCTTGAAATAGGGATTGCAGACAAGTGAACCCCGAGGAAGCTGGATAGTTGAAGCAGGCACTCCAAATATTCATACACTGCAAGGATTCACTTTCATTTTGGGTCTCATCTTCTGGTTGCTGGCTTTCAGTGCTAACTGATACTACCAAGGTGGCAGTAATCCAGCAGAGACTGCATGTATGGTTTGCAGGTTTGCTTCCCAAGCCACCAGAAACTTGGCAGAACCCAAATCATTGTGGCATTTTCTTTCCTCCCTTGAAACATTTGGCTTTCTAAGTTTGATAATTGAATAGACTGGGCTAGTCACCTTTGGACCCCATATACCACCTACAGAGCTAAAGACAGAGCCAATTACTTCCCTCCACTTGTCAAAATATGTCAAATTTGCTTGATCACCACAACTTCAAAGAAAATTCTGAGGCAACATAGAGAGGTCAATCAAATACTGCATGATTGGAATGGCTGTGGTTGTATGAGGTGGAAACCTGCAGAGTTGGGCTGAAACTGTTCACAGAAATCCACAGGCTTGTGGTTGCCAGGCAACCAAACTGGGCTGAGATTGGCTGAACATCACTGTGAGGGGGATTTTAGGCTCTAGGTTTGAAAATTGCAAAGACTGGGGTAGTCAAGTTTGGAACCCATAGACGTCAGACATACCAAAAGGTTTTCCAATGACTTCCCTCCACTTCTCAAAATATGTCAAATTTTCTTGATCACTACAACTGTAAAAAAAAATTCTGAGGCAACATAGAGAGGCTAATCAAATACTGCATGATTGGAATGGCTGTGGTTGTATGAGGTGGAAAGCTGCAGAGTTGGGCTGAAATAGTTCACAGAAATCCACAAGCTTGTGGTTGCCAGGCAACCACAATGGGCTGTGATTGGCTGAGCACCATTGTGAGCTGGGCTTTAGGCTCTAGGATACAAGTGTGCAGTAGGAGACCTGAGTCACAATGCTGGGCGTTGCCATGGAGACCTCAGTGGCACAGAGGACCTTGTAGGGCAAGATTTAAATAGGATGAATATTCTTGGCCTGGTATGCCACAATATTCTCTCTGAAGGCTTCACTGCTCAGAATTTGTGGATGGAAATGCTAGCCAATCTACACATGGATGTACTTTCAATGGGATATGAAATATGCCAGGGCCTGGCAGATGATCTCTGCCATGTCCTATCCTTGAGCATACGCTTTTCCCTTGTCATGTCTGTCATTTGGCTGAGTCCTGTTCCCTAAGCTATTCAGTCAAGACTTGCTGGCATCATTCACCTGCAGTATAAGAGCTTTCTGTGAAATTTCTCAGCAGAAATCCTCTGCAAGTACATAGCTTTGGATATGAGAGACAGTGGTGGAAGTTGAATTTCAAGGGCAGATATTTGAAAACAATGAAACTAGCCCCGAATAAGATCTTTACATGTTTCCCAGATGAATGTGTTTGGAAATACGGGGGAAGATGGAGATCAAGGCTGAGAAGCGTGCATACCCATTTCAAGGTACAAAAACCAGGGAAAAACATGGCAAAGCAAGAGAGCTGGTTAATCTGATGTAAAAATCTTTGATAATGAAAGGAAAATTATATTCTCCTGATGATTTAATCAGGCTGTAGAAGTGAAGTTCTCATGTTGGTTGTCCTATGTGTGGCCTTCTGCATTGGGCAGTGGATGCAGGACAGTAGATCTTCAAATAAATCTGGTGGAACACAAAATACTGAAAAAAAAATTCAGCCTAAATCCTGTGTATTCCTTCCCTTTGAGAACATATATGGATAATGTATGAAGTTTTAAAAGAGAAAATGTCTATTGGGTCATGGTTTCAACAATGAAATGGTCACTTCACATAACATTTTGAATTTTGCTTTCACAGTTGCTCATGTACCGGACCTGAGTAAAGCAGAATGCAGAGTAAGCCTCATCAATTGT
Organism: Cavia porcellus; assembly: GCF_034190915.1. Taxonomy (NCBI): domain Eukaryota; kingdom Metazoa; phylum Chordata; class Mammalia; order Rodentia; family Caviidae; genus Cavia; species Cavia porcellus. The sequence goes on along the minus strand of NW_026947486.1, from coordinate 3,738,198 downwards.
TGTGCATTCCATAAGTGGTTTTAAAACCAGTGAAACCCTTTGGACTTAGTGTTTGTATTTAATTGGTTGATTGGTTTTTCAAATTGTGTGTTTTACTATTTTTAACTTTGTGAGTCAGGGAAGCCCTCACTCATAGTGATTTCGACCTCTCCAAAAGCTCTGAAGTTATTCATGTAACAGCTATTACATGCTATAAGTTTCTCCTATTAAAACTTGAAAGACTAACAGACTCTGCTACTTTTCATCTAAATTCAGTGTTGGCCTAACTTCAGGGTTGGACTTTTTACAAGTCCTTTGAAATGTGTCCTCCTCTAGTCACTGGTCGTGCTGGAATTTACTTTCTTGTGAAGACAGGATTTGAGCAAATTGACACAAGTACAGTTTGCCACTACTCTGGACACCTGATTAAATATGGAGTTCCCTAAATGCTGTGTGTTTTACTTTGATCTCTGCTCACACTTTGCTCATCCAGTTAGAAACACAGGGCTCCAGGCCATAGGGTTCCAGGCCTAAACAAGAAAATTTCCATTCCATTTTGGGAGTTCATGTGTCTCTCATAATTACTTTTTCCACAAATGTGTGCTTCAGGAGAGGCCCTGTCCAAATGTGGAGAGGCCCACTTTCATTCACTCACTTTTAGACTTTCTAAGATTTTTAGTTACTAGAGGTTTGCCCAGACTTGCCATTCTCAAGGGACAGTGCACTTCACTTGAAGTTGTGCAGTATTACTTCATGTGTCTCCGTGGAAATTCCACCAATGGGAAACTCTTGCTGTAGTCATCTCCAAGTGTTTCTGTGTAAGAAAATATAACTAACAAAGGATGTGGTTTCAAGCAGAATGAGGAAAGGAGGGATTATCTTTATTTCAGTGCAGTTTGACCTTTCAAAGAAACAGTAATTCCTATCAAATAGGAGGTAAAATCTTTTGTAAAGAGACATGGACATGACAAGCTCAACTTTATGTCACTTTTTTTAAAACGCCAAGGGCATTTGAGAAATTCTTGGCTGCTGAATTGTCCCTTTTTGCAAATTTCTCTTAGGTAAGACATTCCAGCTTCTTTAAACCATGGTACAGTTCCTTCCATGTAAAAACCAAAGCAAAAAACAAAATAAATTAAAACAAAACCCATCAAATTACATTTGAAAGCACAGAATTGCTCAGCAGGCCCACTATTCAAGAAGCTAGAGGTAGAGAATCCTCAGCCTTCAGCCCATGGCCTGATGTTTTGTCTCTATCATGGCCCCTCAATTCCCTGGCATGTCCACATTAACTTATGAATCTTTACTCATTTCCTCTTCAAATGCACAGGATCCAATATATTTGAACCCTGTTCACCTGGGCTGTAATCATCCAAGGACACACCAGAGGAAGGGCAGCCACTCCCTTGCCTGGGGCCTTGGAGCTTATCACAATAGAAATGGACACCTGAACAAGGGGAGCCAAAACAAAGAGAGGCATATTCCTAAAGCCTGAAGCACAGAAGCTACCTATAGACCAGTAGTGGGATTTCACAAATTATGTAAGAATCTCTGTGCACATGCTTGGCATGGTCGCTCATGCCTATAATCCCAGCAATCTGGGGGCTGAGGTGGATGGATCCTTGGGAGTTCCAGTCCACCTTGGGCTACGAATTTATCTCAAGGCCTCTTTCAACAACTACATAAGATGCTGTTTCCAAAAAGAGGACAACATTAAACTAGACACACTTGGTCTAGGTCCCTGGGTTCACTACATGAGTTGTGGAGTCTAAATATTCCATGCCATGAGAAAATACCTGGGATTTTTAGTGAAAGGGGCATTTGCATCCCTTTTCTAAGGGTTTCCCTTTCACCATGTTACATTTGAATTCTGGGAAAACCTGCTGGTGATAAGGTATTGTGCTAATACCTCATGTTTAGTGTTCAGGGTTATGCTGGAATGGCTGCAGACCTCCTTGAAATAGCGATTGCAGACAAGTGAACCCCGAGGAAGCTGGATAGTTGAAGCAGGCACTCCAAATATTCATGCACTGCAAGGATTCACTTTCATTTTGGGTCTCATCTTCTGGTTCCTGGCTTTTAGTGCTAACTGATACTACCATGGTGGCAGTAATCCAGCAGAGACTGCATGTATGGTTTGCAGGTTTGCTTCGCAAGCCACCAGAAAGTTGGCAGAACCCAAATCATTGTGGCATTTTCTTTCCTCCCTTGAAACATTTGGCTTTCTAAGTTTGATAATTGAATAGACTGGGCTAGTCACCTTTGGACCCCATATACCACAAACAGAGCTAAAGACAGAGCCAATTACTTCCCTCCACTTGTCAAAATATGTCAAATTTGCTTGATCACCACAACTTCAAAGAAAATTCTGAGGCAACTTAGAGAGGTTAATCAAATACTGCATGATTGGAATGGCTGTTGTTGTATGAGGTGGAAAGCTGCAGAGTTGGGCTGAAACTGTTCACAGAAATCCACAGGCTTGTGGTTGCCAGGCAACCACACTGGGCTGAGATTGGCTGAACATCACTGTGAGGGAGATTTTAGGCTCTAGTTTTGAAAATTGAAAAGACTGGGGTAGTCAAGTTTGGAACCCATAGAGCTCAGACATACCAAAAGGTTTTCCAATGACTTCCCTCCACTTCTCAAAATATGTCAAATTTTCTTGATCACTACAACTGTAAAAAAAATTCTGAGGCAACATAGAGAGGCTAATCAAATACTGCATGATTGGAATGGCTGTGGTTGTAAGAGGTGGAAAGCTGCAGAGTTGGGCTGAAACAGTTCACAGAAATCCACAAGCTTGTGGTTGCCAGAAAACCACAATGGGCTGTGATTGGCTGAGCACCATTGTGAGCTGGACTTTAGGCTCTAGGATACAAGTGTGCAGTAGGAGACCTGAGTCACAATGCTGGGCATTGCCATGGAGACCTCAGTGGCACAGAGGACCTTGTAGGGCAATATTTAAATAGGATGAATATTCTTGGCCTGGTATGCCACAATATTCTCTCTGAAGGCTTCACTGCTCAGAATTTGTGGATGGAAATGCTAGCCAATCTACACATGGATGTACTTTCAATGGGATATGAAATATGCCAGGGCCTGGCCGATGATCTCTGCCATGTCCTATCCTTGAGCATATGCTTTTCCCTTGTCATGTCTGTCATTTGGCTGAGTCCTGTTCCCTAAGCTATTCAGTCAAGACTTGCTGGCATCATTCACCTGCAGTATAAGAGCTTTCTGTGAAATTTCTCAGCAGAAATCCTCTGCAAGTACATAGCTTTGGATAGGAGAGACAGTGGTGGAAGTTGAATTTCAAGGGCAGATATTTGAAAACAATGAAACAAGCCCCGAATAAGATCTTTACATGTTTCCCAGATGAATATGTTTGGAAATACGGGGGAAGATGGAGATCAAGGCTGAGAAGAGTGCACACCCATTTCAAGGTACAAAAACCAGGGAAAAACATGGGAAAGCAAGAGAGCTGGTTAATCTGATGTAAAAATCTTTGATGATGAAAGGAAAATTATATTCTCATGATGATTTAATCAGGCTGTAGAAGTGAAGTTCTCATGTTGGTTGTCCTATGTGTGGCCTTCTGCATTGGGCAGTGGATGCAGGACAGGAGATCTTCAAATAAATCTGGTGGAACACAAAATACTGAAAAAAAAATTCAGCCTAAATCCTGTGTATTCCTTCCCTTTGAGAACATATATGGATAATGTACGAAGTTTCAAAAGAGAAAATGTCTATTGGGTCATGGTTTCAACAATGAAATGGTCACTTCACATAACATTTTGAATTTTGCTTTCACAGTTGCTCATGTGCCGGGCCTGAGTAAAGCAGAATGCAGAGTAAGCCTCATCAGTAGTTGTGCATTCCATAAGTGGTTTTAAAACCAGTGAAACCCTTTGGACTTAGTGTTTGTATTTAATTGGTTGATTGGTTTTTCAAATTGTTTGTTTTACTATTTTTAACTTTGTGAGTCAGGGAAGCCCTCACTCATAGTGATTTCGACCTCTCCAAAAGCTCTGAAGTTATTCATGTAACAGCTATTACATGCTATAAGTTTCTCCTATTAAAACTTGAAAGACTAACAGACTCTGCTACTTTTCATCTAAATTCAGTGTTGGGCTAACTTCAGGGTTGGACTTTTTACAAGTCCTTTGAAATGTGTCCTCCTCTAGTCACTGGTCGTGCTGGAATTTACTTTCTTGTGAAGACAGGATTTGAGCAAATTGACACAAGTACAGTTTGACACTACTCTGGACACCTGGTTAAATATCGAGTTCCCTAAATGCTGTGTGTTTTACTTTGATCTCTGCTCACACTTTGCTCATCCAGTTAGAAACACAGGGCTCCAGGCCATAGCGTTCCAGGCCTAAACAAGAAAATTTCCATTCCGTTTTGGGAGTTCATGCGTCTCTCATAATTCCTTTTTCCACAAATGTGTGCTTCAGGAGAGGCCCTGTCCAAATGTGGAGAGGCCCACTTTCATTCACTCACTTTTAGACTTTCTAAGATTTTCAGTTACTAGAGGTTTGCCCAGACTTGCCATTGTCAAGGGACAGTGCACTTCACTTGAAGTTGTGCAGTATTACTTCATGTGTCTCCGTGGAAATTCCACCAACGGGAAACTCTTGCTGTAGTCATCTCCAAGTGTTTCTGTGTAAGAAAGTATAACTAACAAAGGATGTGGTTTCAAGCAGAATGAGGAAAGGAGGGATTATTTTTATTTCAGTGCAGGTTGACCTTTCAAAGAAACAGTAATTCCTATCAAATAGGAGGTAAAATCTTTTGTAAAGAGACATGGACATGACACGCTCAACTTTATGTCACTTTTTTTAAAACGCCAAGGGCATTTGAGAAATTCTTGGCTGCTGAATTGTCCCTTTTTGCAAATTTCTCTTAGGTAAGACACTCCAGCTTCTTTAAACCATGGTACAGTTCCTTCCATGTAAAAAATCAAAGCAAAAAACAAAATAAATTAAAACAAAACCCATCAAATTACATTTGAGAGCACACAATTGCTCAGCAGGCCCACTATTCAAGAAGCTAGAGGTACAGAATCCTCAGCCTTCAGCCCATGGCCTGAAGTTTTGTCTCTATCATGGCCCCTCAATTCCCTGGCATGTCCACATTATCTCATGAATCTTTACTCATTTCCTCTTCAAATGCACAGGATGCAATATATTTGAACCCTGTTCACCTGGGCTGTAATCATCCAAGGACACACCAGAGGAAGGGCAGCCACTCCCTTGCCTGGGGCCTTGGAGCTTATCACAGTAGAAATGGACACCTGAACAAGGGGAGCCAAAACAAAGAGAGGCATATTCCTAAAGCCTGAAGCACAGAAGCTACCTATAGACCAGTAGTGGGATTTCACAAATTATGTAAGAATCTCTGTGCACATGCTTGGCATGGTCGCTCATGCCTATAATCCCAGCAATCTGGGGGCTGAGGTGGATGGATCCTTGGGAGTTCCAGTCCATCTTGGGCTACGAATTTATCTCAAGGCCTCTTTCAACAACTACATAAGATGCTGTTTCCAAAAAGAGGACAACATTAAACTAGACACACTTGGTCTAGGTCCCTGGGTTCACTACATGAGTTGTGGAGTCTAAATATTCATGCCATGAGAAAATACCTGGGATTTTTAGTGAAAGGGGCATTTGCATCCCTTTTCTAAGGGTTTCCCTTTCACCATGTTACAGTTGAATTCTTGGAAAACCTGCTGGCGATAAGGTATAGTGCTAATACCTCATGTTTAGTGTTCAGGGTTATGCTGGAATGGCTTCAGACCTCCTTGAAATAGCTATTGCAGACAAGTGAACCCCGAGGAAGCTGGATAGTTGAAGCAGGCACTCCAAATATTCATGGACTGCAAGGATTCACTTTCATTTTGGGTCTCATCTTCTGGTTGCTGGCTTTTGGTGCGAACTGATACTACCATGGTGGCAGTAATCCAGTAGAGACTGCATGTATGTTTTGCAGGTTTGCTTCCCAAGCCACCAGAAACTTGGCAGAACCCAAATCTTTGTGGCATTTTCTTTCCTCCCTGAAACATTTGGCTTTCTAAGTTTGATAATTGAATAGACTGGGCTAGTCACTTTGGACCCCATATACCACAAACAGAGCTAAAGATAGAGACAATTACTTCCCTCCACTTGTCAAAATATGTCAAATTTGCTTGATCACCACAACTTCAAAGAAAATTCTGAGGCAACTTAGAGAGGTTAATCAAATACTGCATGATTGGAATGGCTGAGGTTGTATGAGGTGGAAAGCTGCAGAGTTGGGCTCAAACTTTTCACAGAAATCCACAGGCTTGTGGTTGCCAGGCAACCACAATGGGCTGTGATTGGCTGAGCACCATTGTGAGCTGGACTTTAGGCTCTAGGATAAAAGTGTGCAGTAGGAGACCTGAGTCACAATGCTGGGCGTTGCCATGGAGACCTCAGTGGCACAGAGGCCCTTGTAGGGCAAGATTTAAATAGGATGAATATTCTTGGCCTGGTATGCCACAATATTCTCTCTGAAGGCTTCACTGCTCAGAATTTGTGGATGGAAATGCTAGCCAATCTACACATGGATGTACTTTCAATGGGATATGAAATATGCCAGGGCCCGGCAAATGATCTCTGCCATGTCTTATCCTTGAGCATACGCTTTTCCCTTGTCATGTCTTTCATTTGGCTGAGTCCTGTTCCCTAAGCTATTCAGTCAAGACTTGCTGGCTTCATTCACCTGCAGTATAAGAGCTTTGTGTGAGATTTCTCAGCAGAAATCCTCTGCAAGTACATAGCTTTGAATATGAGAGACAGTGGTGGAAGTTGAATTTCAAGGGCTGATATGTGAAAACAATGAAACAAGCCCCGAATAAGATCTTTACATGTTTCCCAGATGAATATGTTTGGAAATACGGGGCAAGATGGAGATCAAGGCTGAGAAGAGTGCACACCCATTTCAAGGTACAAAAACCAGGGAAAAACATGGGAAAGCAAGAGAGCTGGTTAATCTGATGTAAAAATCTTTGATGATGAAAGGAAAATTATATTCTCATGATGATTTAATCAGGCTGTAGAAGTGAAGTTCTCATGTTGGTTGTCCTATGTGTGGCCTTCTGCATTGGGCAGTGGATGCAGGACAGGAGATCTTCAAATAAATCTGGTGGAACACAAAATACTGAAAAAAAAATTCAGCCTAAATCCTGTGTATTCCTTCCCTTTGAGAACATATATGGATAATGTACGAAGTTTCAAAAGAGAAAATGTCTATTGGGTCATGGTTTCAACAATGAAATGGTCACTTCACATAACATTTTGAATTTTGCTTTCACAGTTGCTCATGTACCGGGCCTGAGTAAAGCAGAATGCAGAGTAAGCCTCATCAATTGTTGTGCATTCCATAAGTGGTTTTAAAACCAGTGAAACCCTTTGGACTTAGTGTTTGTATTTAATTGGTTGATTGGTTTTTCAAATTGTTTGTTTTACTATTTTTCACTTTGTGAGTCAGGGAAGCCCTCACTCATAGTGATTTCGACCTCTCCAAAAGCTCTGAAGTTATTCATGTAACAGCTATTACATGCTATAAGTTTCTCCTATTAAAACTTGAAAGACTAACAGACTCTGCTACTTTTCATCTAAATTCAGTGTTGGCCTAACTTCAGGGTTGGACTTTTTACAAGTCCTTTGAAATGTGTCCTCCTCTAGTCACTGGTCGTGCTGGAATTTACTTTCTTGTGAAGACAGGATTTGAGCAAATTGACACAAGTACAGTTTGCCACTACTCTGGACACCTGGTTAAATATCGAGTTCCCTAAATGCTGTGTGTTTTACTTTGATCTCTGCTCACACTTTGCTCATCCAGTTAGAAACACAGGGCTCCAGGCCATAGCGTTCCAGGCATAAACAAGAAAATTTCCATTCCGTTTTGGGAGTTCATGCGTCTCTCATAATTACTTTTTCCACAAATGTGTGCTTCAGGAGAGGCCCTGTCCAAATGTGGAGAGGCCCATTTTCATTCACTCACTTTTAGACTTTCTAAGATTTTCAGTTACTAGAGGTTTGCCCAGACTTGCCATTGTCAAGGGACAGTGCACTTCACTTGAAGTTGTGCAGTATTACTTCATGTGTCTCCGTGGAAATTCCACCAATGGGAAACTCTTGCTGTAGTCATCTCCAAGTGTTTCTGTGTAAGAAAATATAACTAACAAAGAATGTGGTTTCAAGCAGAATGAGGAAAGGAGGGATTATCTTTATTTCAGTGCAGGTTGACCTTTCAAAGAAACAGTAATTCCTATCAAATAGGAGGTAAAATCATTTGTAAAGAGACATGGACATGACACGCTCAACTTTATGTCACTTTTTTTAAAACGCCAAGGGCATTTGAGAAATTCTTGGCTGCTGAATTGTCCCTTTTTGAAAATTTCTCTTAGGTAAGACACTCCAGCTTCTTTAAACCATGGTACAGTTCCTTCCATGTAAAAAACCAAAGCAAAACACAAAATAAATTAAAACAAAACCCATCAAATTACATTTGAGAGCACACAATTGCTCAGCAGGCCCACTATTCAAGAAGCTAGAGGTACAGAATCCTCAGCCTTCAGTCCATGGCCTGAAGTTTTGTCTCTATCATGGCCCCTCAATTCCCTGGCATGTCCACATTAACTCATGAATCTCTCCTCATTTCCTCTTCAAATGCACAGGATCCAATATATTTGAACCGTGTTCACCTGGGCTGTAATCATGCAAGGCACACCAGAGGAAGGGCAGCCACTCCCTTGCCTGGGGCCTTGGAGCTTATCACAGTAGAAATGGACACCTGAACAAGGGGAGCCAAAACAAAGAGAGGCATATTCCTAAAGCCTGAAGCACAGAAGCTACCTATAGACCAGTAGTGGGATTTCACAAATTATGTAAGAATCTCTGTGCACATGCTTGGCATGGTCGCTCATGCCTATAATCCCAGCAATCTGGGGGCTGAGGTGGATGGATCCTTGGGAGTTCCAGTCCATCTTGGGCTACGAATTTATCTCAAGGCCTCTTTCAACAACTACATAAGATGCTGTTTCCAAAAAGAGGACAACATTAAACTAGACACACTTGGTCTAGGTCCCTGGGTTCACTACATGAGTTGTGGAGTCTAAATATTTCATGCCATGAGAAAATACCTGGGATTTTTAGTGAAAGGGGCATTTGCATCCCTTTTCTAAGGGTTTCCCTTTCACCATGTTACAGTTGAATTCTGGGAAATCCTGCTGGCGATAAGGTATAGTGCTAATACCTCATGTTTAGTGTTCAGGGTTATGCTGGAATGGATTCAGACCTCCTTGAAATAGCGATTGCAGACAAGTAAACCCCGAGGAAGCTGGATACTTGAAGCAGGCACTCCAAATATTCATGCACTGCAAGGATTCACTTTCATTTTGGGTCTCATCTTCTGGTTGCTGGCTTTTGGTGCGAACTGATACTACCATGGTGGCAGTAATCCAGTAGAGACTGCATGTATGGTTTGCAGGTTTGCTTCCCAAGCCACCAGAAACTTGGCAGAACCCAAATCATTGTGGCATTTTCTTTCCTCCCTGAAACATTTGGCTTTCTAAGTTTGATAATTGAATAGACTGGGCTAGTCACTTTGGACCCCATATACCACAAACAGAGCTAAAGATAGAGACAATTACTTCCCTCCACTTGTCAAAATATGTCAAATTTGCTTGATCACCACAACTTCAAAGAAAATTCTGAGGCAACTTAGAGAGGTTAATGAAATACTGCATGATTGGAATGGCTGTGGTTGTATGAGGTGGAAAGCTGCAGAGTTGGGCTCAAACTGTTCACAGAAATCCACAAGCTTGTGGTTGCCAGGCAACCACAATGGGCTGTGATTGGCTGAGCACCATTGTGAGCTGGACTTTAGGCTCTAGGATACAAGTGTGCAGTAGGAGACCTGAGTCACAATGCTGGGTGTTGCCATGGAGACCTCAGTGGCACAGAGGACCTTGTAGGGCAAGATTTAAATAGGATGAATATTCTTGGCCTGGTATGCCACAATATTCTCTCTGAAGGCTTCACTGCTCAGAATTTGTGGATGGAAATGCTAGCCAGTCTACACATGGATGTACTTTCAATGGGATATGAAATATGCCAGGGCCTGGCAGATGATCTCTGCCATGTCTTATCCTTGAGCATACGCTTTTCCCTTGTCATGTCTTTCATTTGGCTGAGTCCTGTTCCCTAAGCTATTCAGTCAAGACTTGCTGGCTTCATTCACCTGCAGTATAAGAGCTTTCTGTGAAATTTCTCAGCAGAAATCCTCTGCAAGTACATAGCTTTGGATATGAGAGACAGTGGTGGAAGTTGAATTTCAAGGGCAGATATTTGAAAACAATGAAACAAGCCCCGAATAAGATCTTTACATGTTTCCCAGATGAATATGTTTGGAAATACGGGGGAAGATGGAGATCAAGGCTGAGAAGAGTGCACACCCATTTCAAGGTACAAAAACCAGGGAAAAACATGGGAAAGCAAGAGAGCTGGTTAATCTGATGTAAAAATCTTTGATGATGAAAGGAAAATTATATTCTCATGATGATTTAATCAGGCTGTAGAAGTGAAGTTCTCATGTTGGTTGTCCTATGTGTGGCCTTCTGCATTGGGCAGTGGATGCAGGACAGGAGATCTTCAAATAAATCTGGTGGAACACAAAATACTGAAAAACAATTCAGCCTAAATCCTGTGTATTCCTTCCCTTTGAGAACATATATGGATAATGTACGAAGTTTCAAAAGAGAAAATGTCTATTGGGTCATGGTTTCAACAATGAAATGGTCACTTCACATAACATTTTGAATTTTGCTTTCACAGTTGCTCATGTACCGGGCCTGAGTAAAGCAGAATGCAGAGTAAGCCTCATCAATTGTTGTGCATTCCATAAGTGGTTTTAAAACCAGTGAAACCCTTTGGACTTAGTGTTTGTATTTAATTGGTTGATTGGCTTTTCAAATTGTTTGTTTTACTATTTTTAACTTTGTGAGTCAGGGAAGCCCTCACTCATAGTGATTTCGACCTCTCCAAAAGCTCTGAAGTTATTCATGTAACAGCTATTACATGCTATAAGTTTCTCCTATTAAAACTTGAAAGACTAACAGACTCTGCTACTTTTCATCTAAATTCAGTGTTGGCCTAACTTCAGGGTTGGACTTTTTACAAGTCCTTTGAAATGTGTCCTCCTCTAGTCACTGGTCGTGCTGGAATTTACTTTCTTGTGAAGACAGGATTTGAGCAAATTGACACAAGTACAGTTTGCCACTACTCTGGACACCTGGTTAAATATCGAGTTCCCTAAATGCTGTGTGTTTTACTTTGATCTCTGCTCACACTTTGCTCATCCAGTTAGAAACACAGGGCTCCAGGCCATAGCGTTCCAGGCCTAAACAAGAAAATTTCCATTCCGTTTTGGGAGTTCATGCGTCTCTCATAATTACTTTTTCCACAAATGTGTGCTTCAGGAGAGGCCCTGTCCAAATGTGGAGAGGCCCATTTTCATTCACTCACTTTTAGACTTTCTAAGATTTTCAGTTACTAGAGGTTTGCCCAGACTTGCCATTGTCAAGGGACAGTGCACTTCACTTGAAGTTGTGCAGTATTACTTCATGTGTCTCCGTGGAAATTCCACCAATGGGAAACTCTTGCTGTAGTCATCTCCAAGTGTTTCTGTGTAAGAAAATATAACTAACAAAGAATGTGGTTTCAAGCAGAATGAGGAAAGGAGGGATTATCTTTATTTCAGTGCAGGTTGACCTTTCAAAGAAACAGTAATTCCTATCAAATAGGAGGTAAAATCTTTTGTAAAGAGACATGGACATGACACGCTCAACTTTATGTCACTTTTTTTAAAACGCCAAGGGCATTTGAGTAATTCTTGGCTGCTGAATTGTCCCTTTTTGCAAATTTCTCTTAGGTAAGACACTCCAGCTTCTTTAAACCATGGTACAGTTCCTTCCATGTAAAAAACCAAAGCAAAAAACAAAATAAATTAAAACAAAACCCATCAAATTACATTTGAGAGCACACAATTGCTCAGCAGGCCCACTATTCAAGAAGCTAGAGGTAGAGAATCCTCAGCCTTGGGTCCATGGCCTGAAGTTTTGTCTCTACCATGGCCCCTCAATTCCCTGGCATGTCCACATTAACTCATGAATCTTTACTCATTTCCTCTTCAAATGCACAGGATCCAATATATTTGAACCCTGTTCACCTGGGCTGTAATCATCCAAGGACACACCAGAGGAAGGGCAGCCACTCCCTTGCCTGGGGCCTTGGAGCTTATCACAATAGAAATGGACACCTGAACAAGGGGAGCCAAAACAAAGAGAGGCATATTCCTAAAGCCTGAAGCACAGAAACTACCTATAGACCAGTAGTGGGATTTCACAAATTATGTAAGAATCTCTGTGCATATGCTTGGCATGGTCGCTCATGCCTATAATCCCAGCAATCTGGGGGCTGAGGTGGATGGATCCTTGGGAGTTCCAGTCCATCTTGGGCTACGAATTTATCTCAAGGCCTCTTTCAACAACTACATAAGATGCTGTTTCCAAAAAGAAGACAACATTAAACTAGACACACTTGGTCTAGGTCCCTGGGTTCACTACATGAGTTGTGGAGTCTAAATATTCCATGCCATGAGAAAATACCTGGGATTTTTAGTGAAAGGGGCATTTGCATCCCTTTTCTAAGGGTTTCCCTTTCACCATGTTACATTTGAATTCTGGGAAAACCTGCTGGTGATAAGGTATTGTGCTAATACCTCATGTTTAGTGTTCAGGGTTATGCTGGAATGGCTGCAGACCTCCTTGAAATAGCGAGTGCAGACAAGTGAACACCAAGGAAGATGGATAGTTGAAGCAGGCACTCCAAATATTCATGCACTGCAAGGATTCACTTTCATTTTGGGTCTCATCTTCTGGTTGCTGGCTTTTAGTGCTAACTGATACTACCATGGTGGCAGTAATCCAGCAGAGACTGCATGTATGGTTTGCAGGTTTGCTTCCCAAGCCACCAGAAACTTGGTAGAACCCAAATCATTGTGGCATTTTCTTTCCTCCCTTGAAACATTTGGCTTTCTAAGTTTGATAATTGAATAGACTGGGCTAGTCAAGTTTGGACCCAATATACCTCAAACAGAGCTAAAGACAGACCCAATTACTTCCCTCCACTTGTCAAAATATGTCAAATTTGCTTGATCACCACAACTTCAAAGAAAATTCTGAGGCAACTTAGAGAGGTTAATCAAATACTGCATGATTGGAATGGCTGTGGTTGTATGAGGTGGAAAGCTGCAGAGTTGGGCTGAAACTGTTCACAGAAATCCACAGGCTTGTGGTTGCCAGGCAACCACACTGGGCTGAGATTGGCTGAACATCACTGTGAGGGGGATTTTAGGCTCTAGGCTTGAAAATTTAAAAGACTGGGGTAGTCAAGTTTGGAACCCATAGACCTCAGACATACCAAAAGGTTTTCCAATGACTTCCCTCCACTTCTCAAAATATGTCAAATTTTCTTGATCACTACAACTGTAAAAAAAATTCTGATGCAACATAGAGAGGCTAATCAAATACTGCATGATTGGAATGGCTGTGGTTTTATGAGGTGGAAAGCTGCAGAGTTGGGCTGAAACAGTTCACAGAAATCCACAAGCTTGTGGTTGCCAGAAAACCACAATGGGCTGTGATTGGCTGAGCACCATTGTGAGCTGGACTTTAGGCTCTAGGATACAAGTGTGCAGTAGGAGACCTGAGTCACAATGCTGGGCATTGCCATGGAGACCTCAGTGGCACAGAGGACCTTGTAGGGCAATATTTAAATAGGATGAATATTCTTGGCCTGGTATGCCACAATATTCTCTCTGAAGGCTTCACTGCTCAGAATTTGTGGATGGAAATGCTAGCCAATCTACACATGGATGTACTTTCAATGGGATATGAAATATGCCAGGGCCTGGCCGATGATCTCTGCCATGTCCTATCCTTGAGCATATGCTTTTCCCTTGTCATGTCTGTCATTTGGCTGAGTCCTGTTCCCTAAGCTATTCAGTCAAGACTTGCTGGCATCATTCACCTGCAGTATAAGAGCTTTCTGTGAAATTTCTCAGCAGAAATCCTCTGCAAGTACATAGCTTTGGATAGGAGAGACAGTGGTGGAAGTTGAATTTCAAGGGCAGATATTTGAAAACAATGAAACAAGCCCCGAATAAGATCTTTACATGTTTCCCAGATGAATATGTTTGGAAATACGGGGGAAGATGGAGATCAAGGCTGAGAAGAGTGCACACCCATTTCAAGGTACAAAAACCAGGGAAAAACATGGGAAAGCAAGAGAGCTGGTTAATCTGATATAAAAATCTTTGATGATGAAAGGAAAATTATATTCTCATGATGATTTAATCAGGCTGTAGAAGTGAAGTTCTCATGTTGGTTGTTCTATGTGTGGCCCTCTGCATTGGGCAGTGGATGCAGGACAGGAGATCTTCAAATAAATCTGGTGGAACACAAAATACTGAAAAAAAAATTCAGCCTAAATCCTGTGTATTCCTTCCCTTTGAGAACATATATGGATAATGTACGAAGTTTCAAAAGAGAAAATGTCTATTGGGTCATGGTTTCAACAATGAAATTGTCACTTCACATAACATTTTGAATTTTGCTTTCACAGTTGCTCATGTGCCGGACCTGAGTAAAGCAGAATGCAGAGTAAGCCTCATCAGTAGTTGTGCATTCCATAAGTGGTTTTAAAACCAGTGAAACCCTTTGGACTTAGTGTTTGTATTTAATTGGTTGATTGGTTTTTCAAATTGTTTGTTTTACTATTTTTAACTTTGTGAGTCAGGGAAGCCCTCACTCATAGTGATTTCGACCTCTCCAAAAGCTCTGAAGTTATTCATGTAACAGCTATTACATGCTATAAGTTTCTCCTATTAAAACTTGAAAGACTAACAGACTCTGCTACTTTTCATCTAAATTCAGTGTTGGGCTAACTTCAGGGTTGGACTTTTTACAAGTCCTTTGAAATGTGTCCTCCTCTAGTCACTGGTCGTGCTGGAATTTACTTTCTTGTGAAGACAGGATTTGAGCAAATTGACACAAGTACAGTTTGCCACTACTCTGGACACCTGGTTAAATATCGAGTTCCCTAAATGCTGTGTGTTTTACTTTGATCTCTGCTCACACTTTGCTCATCCAGTTAGAAACACAGGGCTCCAGGCCATAGCGTTCCAGGCCTAAACAAGAAAATTTCCATTCCGTTTTGGGAGTTCATGCGTCTCTCATAATTACTTTTTCCACAAATGTGTGCTTCAGGAGAGGCCCTGTCCAAATGTGGAGAGGCCCACTTTCATTCACTCACTTTTAGACTTTCTAAGATTTTCAGTTACTAGAGGTTTGCCCAGACTTGCCATTGTCAAGGGACAGTGCACTTCACTTGAAGTTGTGCAGTATTACTTCATGTGTCTCCGTGGAAATTCCACCAATGGGAAACTCTTGCTGTAGTCATCTCCAAGTGTTTCTGTGTAAGAAAATATAACTAACAAAGGATGTGGTTTCAAGCAGAATGAGGACAGGAGGTATTATCTTTATTTCAGTGCAGGTTGACCTTTCAAAGGAACAGTAATTCCTATCAAATAGGAGGTAAAATCTTTTGTAAAGAGACCTGGACATGACACGCTCAACTTTATGTCACTTTTTTTAAAACGCCAAGGGCATTTGAGAAATTCTTGGCTGCTGAATTGTCCCTTTTTGCAAATTTCTCTTAGGTAAGACACTCCAGCTTCTTTAAACCATGGTACAGTTCCTTCCATGTAAAAAACCAAAGCAAAAAACAAAATAAATTAAAACAAAACCCATCAAATTACATTTGAGAGCACACAATTGCTCAGCAGGCCCACTATTCAAGAAGCTAGAGGTACAGAATCCTCAGCCTTCAGCCCATGGCCTGAAGTTTTGTCTCTATCATGGCCCCTCAATTCCCTGGCATGTCCACATTAACTCATGAATCTTTACTCATTTCCTCTTCAAATGCACAGGATCCAATATATTTGAACCGTGTTCACCTGGGCTGTAATCATCCAAGGACACACCAGAGGAAGGGCAGCCACTCCCTTGCCTGGGGCCTTGGAGCTTATCACAATAGAAATGGACACCTGAACAAGGGAAGCCAAAACAAAGAGAGGCATATTCCTAAAGCCTGAAGCACAGAAGCTACCTATAGACCAGTAGTGGGATTTCACAAATTATGTAAGAATCTCTGTGCACATGCTTGGCATGGTCGCTCATGCCTATAATCCCAGTAATCTGGGGGCTTAGGTGGATGGATCCTTGGGAGTTCCAGTCCATCTTGGGCTACGAATTTATCTCAAGGCCTCTTTCAACAACTACATAAGATGCTGTTTCCAAAAAGAGGACAACATTAAACTAGACACACTTGGTCTAGGTCCCTGGGTTCACTACATGAGTTGTGGAGTCTAAATATTCCATGCCATGAGAAAATACCTGGGATTTTTAGTGAAAGGGGCATTTGCATCCCTTTTCTAAGGGTTTCCCTTTCACCATGTTACATTTGAATTCTGGGAAAACCTGCTGGTGATAAGGTATTGTGCTAATACCTCATGTTTTATGTTCAGGGTTATGCTGGAATGGCTGCAGACCTCCTTGAAATAGCGATTGCAGACAAGTGAACCCCGAGGAAGCTGGATAGTTGAAGCAGGCACTCCAAATATTCATGCACTGCAAGGATTCACTTTCAGTTTGGGTCTCATCTTCTGGTTGCTGGCTTTTAGTGCTAACTGATACTACCATGGTGGCAGTAATCCATCAGACACTGCATGTATGGTTTGCAGGTTTGCTTCCCAAGCCACCAGAAACTTGGCAGAACCCAAATCATTGTGGCATTTTCTTTCCTCCCTTGAAACATTTGGCTTTCTAAGTTTGATAATTGAATAGACTGGGCTAGTCACCTTTGGACCCCATATACCACAAACAGAGCTAAAGACAGAGCCAATGACTTCCCTCCACTTGTCAAAATATGTCAAATTTGCTTGATCACCACAACTTCAAAGAAAATTCTGAGGCAACATAGAGAGGTCAATCAAATACTGCATGATTGGAATGGCTGTGGTTGTATGAGGTGGAAACCTGCAGAGTTGGGCTGAAACTGTTCACAGAAATCCACAGGCTTGTGGTTGCCAGGCAACCACACTGGGCTGAGATTGGCTGAACATCACTGTGAGGGGGATTTTAGGCTCTAGGTTTGAAAATTTGAAAGACTGGGGTAGTCAAGTTTGGAACCTGTTGTACCCTAAGAAAATAGCTTTGTTATATGTGTATTATAGCAAACCTGTATAGGGGCTTACTAAATGTGTTTGTTTTATCGTTTTTCCCTAACTGATATGTTAAGGGACCTAATTGATCTGTTGAGCAACACTCTCCTCTGTAAAGAATTGCAAGAATCTCACCTAATTGATATGTTAACCATTGTTGCTCTCTACAAACTACAGAAGCTGTGCTAAAACAAGCTAACAAGGGTTGTTAATCACTGCTAGGAGCCTCTATTCTCCGCTAAAGAGCTAAGGAAAACTAAAATGGCAATTAATTTACATTTGTTTAAAGTAACCTGCTTGTGTGCAGAGAGATTTGCGTGTGAGTTTAACCCTTTACCCTGACCTTGACACATTACTGCCGTTTTCTGTTCTGTATGGCGCCTTATTGCCTCCTTCTCCCCTCACCTATCTATCTAGGCCAGAAAGAATTTGGGTTTCTGGTGACCTCCCCCTGACCCGGTGATGATCTGTCGTAAAATGAGCCTGCCCCAATTTTAAGAACTGCTTAGCTTAAACAAATTACCGGGTAATACTATGGCCCAAACCCCAATCGGTGCTTTCCTTTTGTTCCGTATGTATCAAATGAGTTAGATATCAGGTCTTCGTAAAACTTAAGTTCTAGCGTCTCATAACTTGTGACCCCTTCGCACTCACTAGCGAAGACAAGCTGTCCTGAGATAATTAACTGTCCACTTTCTTCTCCAAATATTGCTGCAGACGTGCCACTCTGAGATAATGTCAGTCTGCAGGATGGAAATAATTTTTAAAAAACACCAGGAACTCCCGAGATTGTCAGAGCTAAGTAGACAGCAATACAGTTTCCAGACTCGGGTCAACAAGTTTGATGGCTCTACAGGTTTCTTTGTTTCTCTCCCCCCGCCCTTTCCTCCAGCCCCTTTTTAAAGTCCTCCCTTCAGCTTCTAGGGGACAGTCTCCAAATTGGCTCCCGGAGACTGGTCGCCAGGCCTGGAAATAAAGCCTTTGCCACTAAATTTTCGGTCTCTTGCCTCCTTGGATTTTATACCGGGGCTCAAGTTATAACATTTGGGGGCTCACCCTGGATGGAAGCAAGACCCCAGACTCATTTTTGAACATTTGAAAGTAAGTGCTCTGGAGGATTTGTTTGGGCCGCGGTCAATTTGTAATTTTGAGGGGACGCCCTCAATTTGGGAGCGGGAACCACCCGAGGACAGAGTCAGTTGGTTTGTAGGACAAATTCTGTCCATTTGTGACTCTGCCCCGGGTGGGGAACAGCTCCGTTTGGAAGGGGACGCCCTTAATTTGGGAAGTGAAACCTCCTGAGGACAGAGTCAATTGGTTTTTGCCATTTGTGACTCTGCACCGGGTGAGGAACCACTCTGTTGGTTAATTTGTTAATTCCTCCAGATCCCAAAATTTGACTAATTTTGGGGCAAAGGCCATTTTTGCTGCAGCTTGTCTCATCTTGTATGTCTGTTTGTTTGTCCATTTGTTCTAATTGTTCTCCTTTTGGTTACCCTAAATCTAACAGAACATTCTCTCCTAGGAACCCCTTCTACGAGCCCAGAATGGACAAAGGGATTTAGATATTGATGTGCAGTGTTTTTGTTCTTTAAAATTGTTTGCCTGTTTGGATTTGTTACTAACTTAGGGGCTTGTTGCCCATTTCTGTTGCAGGATCCATATGGCTTATTAGATTCAAGCTTCATAATAAGAAAAATTATTTCCTTTAGCTCACCAAACTGTGCAAAAAGCACCCTTTGTTTGTGTCTTTAATGTTGTGGCGCCTTGTTTAATATGTAAGTCTTCAACTGATTGCTTGCAACCTTGGCATGCCTTTTAAAAGGAGTATTTTTCTTTCTGGTTAAAAAGTAAATATATGTGCACATATATGTGTATATTTATGGTTTTAAGAATCATATCAACTTTACCAAGTAAAAACCAGGTCATACTGTAATTGAGCCAGTTAAAAGGTTATAGCTTTAAAAAACCCCAGCATTTTAATGTGGTAAAAAGACATAAAATTAATTAAATATGTTTTAGACTACTAGAAGGTAACTTCAAGGGTTTTGTTGAGAGTTTTAATGTTGTCTGAGAAGCAAAAAAAGAGATAATTAACTGGTGATAGTAAAAAAGAGGGACAAAGAAAGTGGTTTGTCTTCAAGTAAAATGTCTGCTGTGCCAAAATGTAAAAAAAAGATAAAACTTAGAGGTATATTGTAAGTTATAAAAAGCTCGAGATGATATAAATTTTGTCTTGGTTTATAGTACTGAAGACAACAGGTTTGACAAGAAGTAAATGTGTTCAAAGTTTGACAGTATTAGATCAGTTTTGATAGATTTATTTATAAGATTCTAAACCTTTGCTGCAAAGTGTTTCCATTAATATGAGATTATAGATGATAATAGAGATAAGATATAAGTTTTCACATGTGCTGTGGACCTCTGGGAGATTATATGGCACAATTTTGTTACCTATGAAAAAGCTTCTTTTTGTTAAGTATGTAATTTCAGTAAAATGATGGCCTGCCAGGTGGCACCCTGGGACAAAAGGTGGTGTGCCATCCAGATAAAGCCTGCTCTCTGATATGGAATGCCAAAACCATGTTGTCCTTTTGTCCCAAGCCGATTGGACATCCAGAGGTAAGGAGGTTTCCCTAGTATCGCCAGTTGGTCTCTTTGCAACTCAGTCGGCCCCACATGTTAGAAAAAAGATTACAAAGGTTTGAGAGTTTAAAAAAAAATGCCCCTCAGCCAGTTGATAGAGATAGCACAAAAGGTCTTTTAAAACTAAAAAAATTACCGTCTACTGGAAAATTTGTCCAGCGTACCTGAGTCCTCACAACTGACTTAGAGTTAAAACTGTTGGGCAAATGGAATCAGGAGATTCCAGAAGTCTGGGCAGAAGACAATCCTCCAGGGCTAGCAGTCAGCCAAGTCCCCCTTCTGATGGAGCTCTTACCCCAAGCATGCCCCTTCTGCTTGTGACAATGCCCGATAAGCCTGCAGGCCTGGAAAGGGATTTAAAGTCCACATGCAGAGGCTAAGAGACAATGATATTCTCATTCCTTGTGTCTCTCCCTGGAACATGCCCTTGCTTCTAGTCACTGAAGCCAGGGACAAATAACTATCGCTCTGTACAGGATCTCGGAGAGTTAATACATGAGTTCTGAGTCTATACCCAACAGTGCCAAATCCTGAGAACACCTGGTACTCTGTTCTGAACCTGAAAGATGCTTTCTTCACTTTGCCACTTACTCTGGTGAGTCAACTCCTTTTTGCCTTTGAATGGACTGACCCAGATACGGGGGTAAAAAAACAGCTGACCCGGACACATTTACCTCAGGGTTACAAGAACTCTCCCACTCTTTTTGATGAGACATTAATAAGAGATCTTTTAAAATTAAAAAAAAAAAAACACCCTGAGATAGTGCTCCTCCAACACATGGATGACTTGTTAATAGCCTCGACCCCCACAGAAGCTTGTAAGCTTGTCAAGAGACAACTGAGAAACTGTTAAGGACTTTGGGGCAATTAGGCTATAAAGTCTCGACTAAAAGGGCACAATTGTGCTGTCAGGCTGTGACTCATCTGGACTACAAATTGCAAAAAAAAAAAAAAAAGGAGGATTTTGTCTAAAAAAATTGTCCAGGCTATATTGCAGATCCCATTTCCAGAAACTAAGAAACAGGTGCGCGAATTTCTGGGAGCTGTCGGATACTCCAGGCTGTAGATTCTAAATTTTACTGAAACAGCTCACCCCCTATAGGGCTCCCTTAAGGAAAAAACTCACTAAACTGGACTGATAAATATAAACTGGACCTTGCGGCAGCTCAAGTGGGCCTTGACAGAGGCCCCAGCCCTGGGACTCCCTGATGTTACCAAGCCATTCACCTTGTTCGTAGATGAACTCAGGGGCATTGCCAAAGGAGTCCTAACCCAGGACATTGGCTCTTGAAAGAGGCCTATAGCCTATCTTTCCAAAAGGCTCAATCCAGTAACAAGAGGGTGGCCTCCATGCCTAAAATTCTGGCCGCTGTGGCGATGCTACTTAAAAGAGGCCAAAAACAAAAAAAAAACAACAAAAAACAAAACAAAACAAAAAAAAAAACCTCACTTTTGGACAGAAGATTTCTGTAGTGACCTCCCACAGTTTAGAGACTCTTATCAAAACCCCTCCTAAAAATGTGAGTGCTAAAATCTCACACTATTAGGCCCTGCTCCTAGACCCAGAATTGATAGTTTTCAAGACTTCTTCAGTTTTAAACCCAGCCACCCTTATGCCTGACAACGACCTGAGAAATTTCACAGATGGAAGCAGCTTCATCCAGAATGGCAGAGGCAGATGAGTGGCCGGGGCAGCAGTGACCACCAAAAGGAGGTACTCTGGGTTAAGCGGTTAGAGCCTGGCATCTCTGTCCAAAAGGTGGAGCTCATTGCTTTGACTGAGGTACTAAAACTAGCCACAAAAAAGAGGGTAAACATCTATACTGATAGTAGATATGCTTTTGCTACTATACATGTACATGGAGCCATCTATTAAGAGCGAGGTCTCTTAACCTCGGCCAGGGCAAAGATTTAAAAAAAGGGGGGGGGTGGCTCCACAGATCCTAGATTTGCTGGCAACAGTCTGGCTGTCGGCAGATTGCTGCTATTCACCTGAGGAAACAATTTGGCAGATCAGGCCTCTCAAAGAGTAGCAATCACATCAGAGGGGCCAGCCGAGAAAGTAACTGCTCTGATACAAGTCCCCCCGACCTTGTCAAAACCAGTCTACACAAAGAAAGACTGCACTGGTTGTTGTGAGCCATCTAACAGATTCCAGTCCCTGTGACTAAAAGACAAGTGCAAAATCTCTAGGAGCCACAGGACTGATCCAGAGTTTGGGACCCTGGCAGAGGTCTGTTATCTACCTTTCCAAGACACTTGATTCTGTAACAACCAGATGGCCACCCTGTCTGTGGTGATTTCCTCAGTGGCCCCCTCATAAAGGAAGCTTAAAAATTGACTTTTGGACACAAACTCTTGTTTCTTCCTGTTCCCTGGAGACTCTCATCAAGGCCCCATCAGACTGTGGATGTCTAATTCCTGAGCCATACATTATCAGGCACTATTTCTGGAAACAGCAGCTTCAAACTCTGGCTACTTTGCTGCCTGAGGATGACACCTCGTTGCCTCATTACAATTGTACTGAGGTCATTGATCACCTGACGGGACTTCGACCTTATCTAGTGGATAAGCCATTATCTAGAGTTCCATCCTACTTCTCTGATGGAAGCAGCTACGTCTATCAAGGTAAGCGGGTCTTGGGAGCTGCCGTTACACAAAATCTCAGGTTCTATGGGAACAAATCTTAGAGCCAGAGACATCAACATAGTGGGCTAAACCCATTGCCCACACTGAGGCCTCAAGTTGTCTTTATCAAAAATGGGGTTTATTGTCTTCTGGAGTCAAAAGATTAAATTGCTCCCCAAATTTGGACTTGTTGGCTGCCATCTAGATGCCAAAGAAAATGGCTACTATCTGCTGTATAAGCCATTGGGCAGAAGATGATCTTGTTATAGGAAAAAATAATTTGACAAATGCCACCTTCCAAAAGATAGCCAGAAAGCCCCAAAATCAGTGGGGATTGAGATAAGCTTGACATTACTGCTGATCCCACCTATTTTCTTTGTCAGAGCCCATTTATACTTAAAAAGACCAGCATCGGGCAGCTCAACTTCCGAGAGATTCCCGGGGGCTAATATCAAGCTAGCCCAGTCTGTGAGCTTCAGATGCCCTCAGTGCCAATTGGTAAATCTAAAAGTACTGCAACAAATAGAAACCACTAGTTATCGTGAGACTATGCCTAAAAACACTAAAAAATAGATTTTACAAAAATGAAAAGCCTAAAACTTCAAGGATATAAATGTTATAATGGTTGATACTTTCATTAGATGAGTAAAAGCATTTTCTACTTAGTCTGAGTCAGCTCTGATAGCAGTTTCCCTGATTTGGTCTCCCTTTTTATCCATGGGGTCCGACAATGGCCTGGCTTTTATAGCCTAATAACTCAAATTAACCTAAGCTTTACAGATCAATTAAAAACTCGATTGGGCTTACCAGCCTCAGAGTTCAGGAGAGATAAAAAGATAAGTTAGATTTTAAAGACTATAATTACTAATGGCCTTAAAAACTGGCGAAAACTGGGTAAGTCTCTTTTCCTTCTGCCCCTTTGTGTGCGTGATGCATCCCCTATGTTGCAGATATTTCCTCTTTTGAGGTTTTATATAAGAGATCTTCCTCTTATCATTAAAGGTTTCTAAAAATTAGCTGATTTAACTAATCAAGATCTTATTAAGTCTCCCCCAGACTTTTCAG
Organism: Cavia porcellus; assembly: GCF_034190915.1. Classification (NCBI taxonomy): domain Eukaryota; kingdom Metazoa; phylum Chordata; class Mammalia; order Rodentia; family Caviidae; genus Cavia; species Cavia porcellus. Next base: position 3,714,510 of record NW_026947486.1, on the reverse strand, counting down.
CCAGCTCTGACTTCCATCCACTGGTTATTTCGCTGCTGCCCACTGCGAGCTAAAGAGCCTAGGCACCTAGACAAGCGACCTCACCATAAATCACTTGAGCTGCAATGGACTGTCAAAGTAGCTGAAAGCCTGCCTAGATTCAACGTTCCCACTGCAGACAGGTCCCAGCTTCAAAAGACCATTAGCCTGCGGATAAATAAACTGTCATTTCTTCCAAGAACACTTTAAAGCTTAAGATTGTCTAATATAACTGATAATTTTGTGTTCTCCTCTTTTGTAGAGACCCCTAAGAGGCCTCTGTCTGACTTAAAAATTGTTACTTATATGATAAAACAGAGTAAATTTAAATGTTGGTTTTCTTTCTCCTTTTGGTTAACAGCTTTAATGACAGCTACAAGACCTTTGTTAATCCTCCTACTGGGCCTTGTGTTATAAACAAGTTGATAAACTATGTCAAAGTTCTTAAAAGCTTATAATTTTAAAGACACATACAAGGTTATAAACAGACGCTAAGGAGTCAATGATTTGACACACTGACTAAAATCAGTGGGGAATGTTGTACCCTAAGAAAATAGCTTTGTTATATGTGTATTATAGCAAACCTGTATAGGGGCTTACTAAATGTGTTTGTTTTATCGTTTTTCCCTAACTGATATGTTAAGGGACCTAATTGATCTGTTGAGCAACACTCTCCTCTGTAAAGAATTGCAAGAATCTCACCTAATTGATATGTTAACCATTGTTGCTCTCTACAAACTACAGAAGCTGTGCTAAAACAAGCTAACAAGGGTTGTTAATCACTGCTAGGAGCCTCTATTCTCCGCTAAAGAGCTAAGGAAAACTAAAATGGCAATTAATTTACATTTGTTTAAAGTAACCTGCTTGTGTGCAGAGAGATTTGCGTGTGAGTTTAACCCTTTACCCTGACCTTGACACATTACCGCCGTTTTCTGTTCTGTATGGCGCCTTATTGCCTCCCTCTCCCCTCACCTATCTATCTAGGCCATAAAGAATTTGGGTTTCTGGTGACCTCCCCCTGACCCGGTGATGATCTGTTGTAAAATGAGCCTGCCCCAATTTTAAGAACTGCTTAGCTTAAACAAATTACCGGGTAATACTATGGCCCAAACCCCAATCGGTGCTTTCCTTTTGTTCTGTATGTATCAAATGAGTTAGATATCAGGTCTTCGTAAAACTTAAGTTCCAGCGTCTCATAACTTGTGACCCCTTCGCACTCACTAGCGAAGACAAGCTGTCCTGAGATAATTAACTGTCCACTTTCTTCTCCAAATATTGCTGCAGACGTGCCACTCTGAGATAATGTCAGTCTGCAGGATGGAAATAATTTTTAAAAAACACCAGGAACTCCCGAGATTGTCAGAGCTAAGTAGACAGCAATACAGTTTCCAGACTCGGGTCAACAAGTTTGATTGCTCTACAGGTTTCTTTGTTTCTCTCCCCCCGCCCTTTCCTCCAGCCCTTTTTAAAGTCCTCCCTTCAGCTTCTAGGGGACAGTCTCCAAATTGGCTCCCGGAGACTGGTCGCCAGGCCTGGAAATAAAGACTTTGCCACTAAATTTTCGGTCTCTTGCCTCCTTGGATTTTATACTGGGGCTCAAGTTATAACAGAACCCATAGACCTCAGACATACCAAAAGGTTTTCCAATGACTTCCCTCCACTTCTCAAAATATGTCAAATTTTCTTGATCACTACAACTGTAAAAAAAATTCTGAGGCAACATAGAGAGGCTAATCAAATACTGCATGATTGGAATGGCTGTGGTTGTATGAGGTGGAAAGCTGCAGAGTTGGGCTGAAACAGTTCACAGAAATCCACAAGCTTGTGGTTGCCAGGCAACCACAATGGGCTGTGATTGGCTGAGCACCATTGTGAGCTGGACTTTAGGCTCTAGGATACAAGTGTGCAGTAGGAGACCTGAGTCACAATGCTGGGCGTTGCCATGGAGACCTCAGTGGCACAGAGGACCTTGTAGGGCAAGATTTAAATAGGATGAATATTCTTGGCATGGTATGCCACAATATTCTCTCTGAAGGATTCACTGCTCAGAATTTGTGGATGGAAATGCTAGCCAATCTACACATGGATGTACTTTCAATGGGATATGAAATATGCCAGGGCCTGGCAGATGATCTCTGCCATGTCCTATCCTTGAGCATACGCTTTTCCCTTGTCATGTCTGTCATTTGGCTGAGTCCTGTTTGCTAAGCTATTCAGTCAAGACTTGCTGGCATCATTCACCTGCAGTATAAGAGCTTTCTGTGAAATTTCTCAGCAGAAATCCTCTGCAAGTACATAGCTTTGGATAGGAGAGACAGTGGTGGAAGTTGAATTTCAAGGGCAGATATTTGAAAACAATGAAACAAGCCCCAAATAAGATCTTTACATGTTTCCCAGATGAATGTGTTTGGAAATACGGGGGAAGATGGAGATCAAGGCTGAGAAGAGTGCACACCCATTTCAAGGTACAAAAACCAGGGAAAAACATGGGAAAGCAAGAGAGCTGGTTAATCTGATGTAAAAATCTTTGATGATGAAGGGAAAATTATATTCTCATGATGATTTAATCAGGCTGTAGAAGTGAAGTTCTCATGTTGGTTGTCCTATGTGTGGCCTTCTGCATTGGGCAGTGGATGCAAGACAGGAGATCTTCAAATAAATCTGGTGGAACACAAAATACTGAAAAAAAAAATTCAGCTTAAATCCTGTGTATTCCTTCCCTTTGAGAACATATAAGGATAATGTACGAAGTTTCAAAAGAGAAAATGTCTATTGCGTCATGGTTTCAACAATGAAATGGTCACTTCACATATCATTTTGAATTTTGCTTTCACAGTTGCTCATGTGCCGGGCCTGAGTAAAGCAGAATGCAGAGTAAGCCTCATCAATAGTTGTGCATTCCATAAGTGGTTTTAAAACCAGTGAAACCCTTTGGACTTAGTGTTTGTATTTAATTGGTTGATTGGTTTTTCAAATTGTTTGTTTTACTATTTTTCACTTTGTGAGTCAGGGAAGCCCTCACTCATAGTGATTTCGACCTCTCCAAAAGCTCTGAAGTTATTCATGTAACAGCTATTACATGCTATAAGTTTCTCCTATTAAAACTTGAAAGACTAACAGACTCTGCTACTTTTCATCTAAATTCAGTGTTGGCCTAACTTCAGGGTTGGACTTTTTACAAGTCCTTTGAAATGTGTCCTCCTCTAGTCACTGGTCGTGCTGGAATTTACTTTCTTGTGAAGACAGGATTTGAGCAAATTGACACAAGTACAGTTTGCCACTACTCTGGACACCTGGTTAAATATCGAGTTCCCTAAATGCTGTGTGTTTTACTTTGATCTCTGCTCACACTTTGCTCATCCAGTTAGAAACACAGGGCTCCAGGCCATAGCGTTCCAGGCCTAAACAAGAAAATTTCCATTCCGTTTTGGGAGTTCATGCGTCTCTCATAATTACTTTTTCCACAAATGTGTGCTTCAGGAGAGGCCCTGTCCAAATGTGGAGAGGCCGACTTTCATTCACTCACTTTTAGACTTTCTAAGATTTTCAGTTACTAGAGGTTTGCCCAGACTTGCCATTGTCAAGGGACAGTGCACTTCACTTGAAGTTGTGCAGTATTACTTCATGTGTGTCCGTGGAAATTCCACCAACGGGAAACTCTTGCTGTAGTCATCTCCAAGTGTTTCTGTGTAAGAAAATATAACTAACAAAGGATGTGGTTTCAAGCAGAATGAGGAAAGGAGGGATTATCTTTATTTCAGTGCAGGTTGACCTTTCAAAGAAACAGTAATTCCTATCAAACAGGAGGAAAAATTTTTGTAAAGAGACATGGACATGACACGCTCAACTTTATGTCACTTTTTTTAAAACACCAAGGGCATTTGAGAAATTCTTGGCTGCTGAATTGTCCCTTTTTACAAATTTCTCTTAGGTAAGACACTCCAGCTTCTTTAAACCATGGTACAGTTCCTTCCATTTAAAAAACCAAAGCAAAAAACAAAATAAATTAAAACAAAACCCATCAAATTACATTTGAGAGCACACAATTGCTCAGCAGGCCCACTATTCAAGAAGCTAGAGGTACAGAATCCTCAGCCTTCAGCCCATGGCCTGAAGTTTTGTCTCTATCATGGCCCCTCAATTCCTTGGCATGTCCACATTAACTCATGAATCTTTACTCATTTCCTCTTCAAATGCAAGGGTTCCAATATATTTGAACCCTGTTCAACTGGGCTGTAATCATGCAAGGCACACCAGAGGAAGGGCAGCCACTCCCTTGCCTGGGGCCTTGGAGCTTATCACAGTAGAAATGGACACCTGAACAAGGGGAGCCAAAACAAAGAGAGGCATATTCCTAAAGCCTGAAGCACAGAAGCTACCTATAGACCAGTAGTGGGATTTCACAAATTATGTAAGAATCTCTGTGCACATGCTTGGCATGGTCGCTCATGCCTATAATCCCAGCAATCTGGGGGCTGAGGTGGATGGATCCTTGGGAGTTCAAGTCCACCTTGGGCTACGAATTTATCTCAAGGCCTCTTTCAACAACTACATAAGATGCTGTTTCCAAAAAGAGGACAACATTAAACTAGACACACTTGGTCTAGGTCCCTGGGTTCACTACATGAGTTGTGGAGTCTAAATATTTCATGCCATGAGAAAATACCTGGGATTTTTAGTGAAAGGGGCATTTGCATCCCTTTTCTAAGGGTTTCCCTTTCAGCATGTTACAGTTGAATTCTGGGAAAACCTGCTGGTGATAAGGTATTGTGCTCATACCTCATGTTTAGTGTTCAGGGTTATGCTGGAATGGCTGCAGACCTCCTTGAAATAGCGACTGCAGACAAGTGAACCCCGAGGAAGCTGTATAGTTGAAGCAGGCACTCCAAATATTCATGCACTGCAAGGATTCACTTTCATTTTGGGTCTCATCTTCTGGTTGCTGGCTTTTGGTGCGAACTGATACTACCATGGTGGCAGTAATCCAGTAGAGACTGCATGTATGGTTTGCAGGTTTGCTTCCCAAGCCACCAGAAACTTGGCAGAACCCAAATCATTGTGGCATTTTCTTTCCTCCCTTGAAACATTTGGCTTTCTAAGTTTGATAATTGAATAGACTGGGCTAGTCACCTTTGGACCCCATATACCACTAACAGAGCTAAAGACAGACCCAATTACTTCCCTCCACTTGTCAAAATATGTCAAATTTGCTTGATCACCACAACTTCAAAGAAAATTCTGAGGCAACTTAGAGAGGTTAATCAAATACTGCATGATTGGAATGGCTGTTGTTGTATGAGGTGGAAAGCTGCAGAGTTGGGCTAAAACTGTTCACAGAAATCCACAGGCTTGTGGTTGCCAGGCAACCACACTGGGCTGAGATTGGCTGAACATCACTGTGAGGGAGATTTTAGGCTCTACGTTTGAAAATTGAAAAGACTGGGGTAGTCAAGTTTGGAACCCATAGAGCTCAGACATACCAAAAGGTTTTCCAATGACTTCCCTCCACTTCTCAAAATATGTCAAATTTTCTTGATCACTACAACTGTAAAAAAAATTCTGAGGCAACATAGAGAGGCTAATCAAATACTGCATGATTGGAATGGCTGTGGTTATATGAGGTGGAAAGCTGCAGAGTTGGGCTGAAACAGTTCACAGAAATCCACAAGCTTGTGGTTGCCAGGCAACCACAATAGGCTGGTATTGGCTGAGCAGCATTGTGAGCTGGACTTTAGGCTCTAGGATACAAGTGTGCAGAAGGAGACCTGAGTCACAATGCTGGGCGTTGCCATGGAGACCTCAGTGGCACAGAGGACCTTGTAGGGCAAGATTTAAATAGGATGAATATTCTTGGCCTGGTATGCCACAATATTCGCTCTGAAGGCTTCACTGCTCAGAATTTGTGGATGGAAATGCTAGCCAATCTACACATGGATGTACTTTCAATGGGATATGAAATATGCCAGGGCCTGGCAGATGATCTCTGCCATGTCCTATCCTTGAGCATACGCTTTTCCCTTGTCATGTCTGTCATTTGGCTTAGTCCTGTTCCCTAAGCTATTCAGTCAAGACTTGCTGGCATCATTCACCTGCAGTATAAGAGCTTTCTGTGAAATTTCTCAGCAGAAATCCTCCGCAAGTACATAGCTTTGGATACGAGAGACAGTGGTGGAAGTTGAATTTCAAGGGCAGATATTTGAAAACAATGAAACAAGCCCCGAATAAGATCTTTACATGTTTCCCAGATGAATATGTTTGGAAATACGGGGGAAGATGGAGATCAAGGCTGAGAAGCGTGCACACACATTTCAAGGTACAAAAACCAGGGAAAAACATGGGAAAGCAAGAGAGCTGGTTAATCTGATGTAAAAATATTTGATGATGAAGGGAAAATTATATTCTCATGATGATTTAATCAGGCTGTAGAAGTGAAGTTCTCATGTTGGTTGTCCTATGTGTGGCCTTCTGCATTGGGCAGTGGATGCAGGACAGGAGATCTTCAAATAAATCTGGTGGAACACAAAATACTGAAAAAAAAAATTCAGCTTAAATCCTGTGTATTCCTTCCCTTTGAGAACATATATGGATAATGTACGAAGTTTAAAAAGAGAAAATGTCTATTGGGTCATGGTTTCACCAATGAAATGGTCACTTCACATAACATTTTGAATTTTGCTTTCACAATTGCTCATGTGCCGGGCCTGAGTAAAGCAGAATGCAGAGTAAGCCTCATCAATAGTTGTGCATTCCATAAGTGGTTTTAAAACCAGTGAAACCCTTTGGACTTAGTGTTTGTATTTAATTGGTTGATTGGTTTTTCAAATTGTTTGTTTTACTATTTTTAACTTTGTGAGTCAGGGAAGCCCTCACTCATAGTGATTTCGACCTCTCCAAAAGCTCTGAAGTTATTCATGTAACAGCTATTACATGCTATAAGTTTCTCCTATTAAAACTTGAAAGACTAACAGACTCTGCTACTTTTCATCTAAATTCAGTGTTGGGCTAACTTCAGGGTTGGACTTTTTACAAGTCCTTTGAAATGTGTCCTCCTCTAGTCACTGGTCGTGCTGGAATTTACTTTCTTGTGAAGACAGGATTTGAGCAAATTGACACAAGTACAGTTTGCCACTACTCTGGACACCTGGTTAAATATCGAGTTCCCTAAATGCTGTGTGTTTTACTTTGATCTCTGCTCACACTTTGCTCATCCAGTTAGAAACACAGGGCTCCAGGCCATAGCGTTCCAGGCCTAAACAAGAAAATTTCCATTCCGTTTTGGGAGTTCATGCGTCTCTCATAATTACTTTTTCCACAAATGTGTGCTTCAGGAGAGGCCCTGTCCAAATGTGGAGAGGCCCACTTTCATTCACTCACTTTTAGACTTTCTAAGATTTTCAGTTACTAGAGGTTTGCCCAGACTTGCCATTGTCAAGGGACAGTGCACTTCACTTGAAGTTGTGCAGTATTACTTCATGTGTCTCCGTGGAAATTCCACCAATGGGAAACTCTTGCTGTAGTCATCTCCAAGTGTTTCTGTGTAAGAAAATATAACTAACAAAGAATGTGGTTTCAAGCAGAATGAGGAAAGGAGGGATTATCTTTATTTCAGTGCAGGTTGACCTTTCAAAGAAACAGTAATTCCTATCAAACAGGAGGAAAAATCTTTTGTAAAGAGACATGGATATGACACGCTCACCTTTATGTCACTTTTTTTAAAACGCCAAGGGCATTTGAGAAATTCTTGGCTGCTGAATTGTCCCTTTTTGCAAATTTCTCTTAGGTAAGACACTCCAACTTCTTTAAACAATGGTACAGTTCATTCCATGTAAAAAACCAAAGCAAAAAACAAAATAAATTAAAACAAAACCCATCAAATTACATTTGAGAGCACACAATTGCTCAGCAGGCCCACTATTCAAGAAGCTAGAGGTAGAGAATCCTCAGCCTTGGGTCCATGGCCTGAAGTTTTGTCTCTATCATGGCCCCTCAATTCCCTGGCATGTCCACATTAACTCATGAATCTCTCCTCATTTCCTCTTCAAATGCACAGGATCCAATATATTTGAACCCTGTTCACCTGGGCTGTAATCATCCAAGGACACACCAGAAGAAGGGCAGCCACTCCCTTGCCTGGGGCCTTGGACCTTATCACAATAGAAATGGACACCTGAACAAGGGGAGCCAAAACAAAGAGAGGCATATTCCTAAAGCCTGAAGCACAGAAGCTACCTATAGACCAGTAGTGGGATTTCACAAATTATGTAAGAATCTCTGTGCACATGCTTGGCATGGTCGCTCATGCCTATAATCCCAGCAATCTGGGGTCTGAGGTGGATGGATCCTTGGGAGTTCCAGTCCATCTTGGGCTACGAATTTATCTCAAGTCCTCTTTCAACAACTACATAAGATGCTGTTTCCAAAAAGAGGACAACATTAAACTAGACACACTTAGTCTAGGTCCCTGGGTTCACTACATGAGTTGTGGAGTCTAAATATTCCATGCCATGAGAAAATACCTGGGATTTTTAGTGAAAGGGGCATTTGCGTCCCTTTTCTAAGGGTTTCCCTTTCACCATGTTACATTTGAATTCTGGGAAAACCTGCTGGTGATAAGGTATTTTGCTAATACCTCATGTTTAGTGTTCAGGGTTATGCTGGAATGGCTGCAGACCTCCTTGAAATAGCGATTGCAGACAAGTGAACTCTGAGGAAGCTGGATAGTTGAAGCAGGCACTCCAAATATTCATGCACTGCAAGGATTCACTTTCAGTTTTGGTCTCATCTTCTGGTTGCTGGCTTTTAGTGCTAACTGATACTACCATGGTGGCAGTAATCCAGCAGAGACTGCATGTATGGTTTGCAGGTTTGCTTCCGAAGCCACCAGAAACTTGGCAGAACCCAAATCATTGTGGCATTTTCTTTCCTCCTTTGAAACATTTGGCTTTCTAAGTTTGATAATTGAATAGACTGTGCTAGTCACGTTTGGACCTCATATACCACAAACAGAGCTAAAGACAGAGCCAATTACTTCCCTCCACTTGTCAAAATATGTCAAATTTGCTTGATCACCACAACTTCAAAGAAAATTCTGAGGCAACTTAGAGAGGTTAATCAAATACTGCATGATTGGAGTGGCTGTGGTTGTATGAGGTGGAAAGCTGCAGAGTTGGGCTGAAACTGTTCACAGAAATCCACAGGCTTGTGGTTGCCAGGCAAGCACACTGGGCTGAGATTGGCTGAACATCACTGTGAAGGGGATTTTAGGCTCTAGGTTTGAAAATTTAAAAGACTGGGGTAGTCAAGTTTGGAACCCATAGAGCTCAGACATACCAAAAGGTTTTCCAATGACTTCCCTCCACTTCTCAAAATATGTCAAATTTTCTTGATCACTACAACTGTAAAAAAAATTCTGAGGCAACATAGAGAGGCTAATCAAATACTGCATGATTGGAATGGCTGTGGTTGTAAGAGGTGGAAAGCTGCAGAGTTGGGCTGAAACAGTTCACAGAAATCCACAAGCTTGTGGTTGCCAGGCAACCACAATGGGCTGTGATTGGCTGAGCAGCATTGTGAGCTGGACTTTAGGCTCTAGGATACAAGTGTGCAGTAGGAGACCTGAGTCACAATGCTGGGCGTTGCCATGGAGACCTCAGTGGCACAGAGGATCTTGTAGGGCAAGATTTAAATAGGATGAATATTCTTGGCCTGGTATGCCACAATATTCTCTCTGAAGGCTTCACTGCTCAGAATTTGTGGATGGAAATGCTAGCCAATCTACACATGGATGTACTTTCAATGGGATATGAAATATGCCAGAGATGGCAGATGATCTCTGCCATGTCCTATCCTTGAGCATACGCTTTTCCCTTGTCATGTCTGTCATTTGGCTGAGTCCTGTTCCCTAAGCTATTGAGTCAAGACTTGCTGGCATCATTCACCTGCAGTATAAGAGCTTTCTGTGAAATTTCTCAGCAGAAATCCTCTGCAAGTACATAGCTTTGGATATGAGAGACAGTGGTGGAAGTTGAATTTCAAGGGCAGATATTTGAAAACAATGAAACAAGCCCCAAATAAGATCTTTACATGTTTCCCAGATGAATGTGTTTGGAAATACGGGGGAAGATGGAGATCAAGGCTGAGAAGCGTGCATACCCATTTCAAGGTACAAAAACCAGGGAAAAACATGGCAAAGCAAGAGAGCTGGTTAATCTGATGTAAAAAACTTTGATGATGAAAGGAAAATTATATTCTCCTGATGATTTAATCAGGCTGTAGAAGTGAAGATCTCATGTTGCTTGTCCTATGTGTGGCCTTCTGTATTGGGCAGTGGATGCAGGACAGGAGATCTTCAAATAAATCTGGTGGAACACAAAATACTGAAAAAAAAAATTCAGCCTAAATCCTGTGTATTCCTTCCCTTTGAGAACATATATGGATAATGTACGAAGTTTCAAAAGAGAAAATGTCTATTGGGTCATGGTTTCAACAATGAAATGGTCACTTCACATAACATTTTGAATTTTGCTTTCACAGTTGCTCATGTACCGGGCCTGACTAAAGCAGAATGCAGAGTAAGCCTCATCAATAGTTGTGCATTCCATAAGTGGTTTTAATACCAGTGAAACCCTTTGGACTTAGTGTTTGTATTTCATTGGTTGTTTGGTTTTTCAAATTGTTTGTTTTACTATTTTTAACTTTGTGAGTCAGGGAAGCCCTCACTCATAGTGATTTCGACCTCTCCAAAAGCTCTGAAGTTATTCATGTAACAGCTATTACATGCTATAAGTTTCTCCTATTAAAACTTGAAAGACTTCCAGACTCTGCTACTTTTCATCTAAATTCAGTGTTGGGCTAACTTCAGGGTTGGACTTTTTACAAGTCCTTTGAAATGTGTCCTCCTCTAGTTACTGGTCATGCTGGAATTTACTTTCTTGTGCAGACTGGATTTGAGCAAATTGACACAAGTACAGTTTGCCACTACTCTGGACACCTGGTTAAATATCGAGTTCCCTAAATGCTGTGTGTTTTACTTTGATCTCTGCTCACACTTTGCTCATCCAGTTAGAAACACAGGGCTCCTGGCCATAGGGTTCCAGGCCTAAACAAGAAAATTTCCATTCCATTTTGGGAGTTCATGCGTCTCTCATAATTACTTTTTCCACAAATGTGTGCTTCAGGAGAGGCCCTGTCCCAATGTGGAGAGGCCCACTTTCATTCACTGACTTTTAGACTTTCTAAGATTTTCTGTTACTAGAGGTTTGCCCAGACTTGCCATTGTCAAGGGACAGTGCACTTCACTTGAAGTTGTGCAGTATTACTTCATGTGTCTCCGTGGAAACTCCACCAATGGGAAACTCTTGCTGTAGTCATCTCCAAGTGTTTCTGTGTAAGAAAATATAACTAACAAAGGATGTGGTTTCAAGCAGAATGAGGAAAGGAGGGATTATCTTTATTTCAGTGCAGGTTGACCTTTCAAAGAAACAGTAATTCCTATCAAATAGGAGGTAAAATCTTTTGTAAAGAGACATGGACATGACAAGCTCAACTTTATGTCACTTTTTTTAAAACGCCAAGGGCATTTGAGAAATTCTTGGCTGCTGAATTGTCCCTTTTTGCAAATTTCTCTTAGGTAAGACACTCCAGCTTCTTTAAACCATGGTACAGTTCCTTCCATGTAAAATACCAAAGCAAAAAACAAAATAAATTAAAATAAAACCCATCAAATTACATTTGAGAGCACACAATTGCTCAGCAGGCCCACTATTCAATAAGCCAGAGGTAGAGAATCCTCAGCCTTCAGCCCATGGCCTGAAGTTTTGTCTCTATCATGGTCCCTCAATTCCCTGGCATGTCCACATTAACTCATGAATCTTTACTCATTTCCTCTTCAAATGCACAGGATCCAATATATTTGAACCCTGTTCACCTGGGCTGTAATCATCCAAGGACACACCAGAGGAAGGGCAGCCACTCCCTTGCCTGGGGCCTTGGAGCTTATCACAATAGAAATGGACACTTGAACAAGGGGAGCCAAAACAAAGAGAGGCATATTCCTAAAGCCTGAAGCACTGAAGCTACCTATAGACCAGTAGTGGGATTTCACAAATTATGTAAGAATCTCTGAGCACATGCTTGGCATGGTCACTCATGCCTATAATCCCAGCAATCTGGGGGCTGAGGTAGATGGATCCTTGGGAGTTCCAGTCCACCTTGGGCTACGAATTTATCTCAAGGCCTCTTTCAACAACTACATAAGATGCTGTTTCCAAAAAGAGTACAACATTAAACTAGACACACTTGATCTAGGTCCCTGGGTTCACTACATGAGTTGTGGAGTCTAAATATTCCATGCCATGAGAAAATACCTGGGATTTTTAGTGAAAGGGGCATTTGCATCCCTTTTCTAAGGGTTTCCCTTTCACCATGTTACATTTGAATTCTGGGAAAACCTGCTGGTGATAAGGTATTGTGCTAATACCTCATGTTTAGTGTTCAGGGTTATGCTGGAATGGCTGCAGACCTCCTTGAAATAGGGATTGCAGACAAGTGAACCCCGAGGAAGCTGGATAGTTGAAGCAGGCACTCCAAATATTCATGCACTGCAAGGATTCACTTTCATTTTGGGTCTCATCTTCTGGTTGCTGGCTTTCAGTGCTAACTGATACTACCATGCTGGCAGTAATCCAGCAGAGACTGCATGTATGGTTTGCAGGTTTGCTTCCCAAGCCACCAGATACTTGGCAGAACCCAAATCATTGTGGCATTTTCTTTCCTCCCTTGAAACATTTGGCTTTCTAAGATTGATAATTGAATAGACTGGGCTAGTCACCTTTGGACCCCATATACCACCAACAGAGCTAAAGACAGAGCCAATTACTTCCCTCCACTTGTCAAAATATGTCAAATTTGCTTGATCACCACAACTTCAAAGAAAATTCTGAGGCAACTTAGAGAGGTTAATCAAATACTGCATGATTGGAATGGCTGTGGTTGTATGAGGTGGAAAGCGGCAGAGTTGGGCTGAAACTGTTCACAGAAATCCACAGGCTTGTGGTTGCCAGGCAAGCACACTGGGCTGAGATTGGCTGAACATCACTGTGAAGGGGATTTTAGGCTCTAGGTTTGAAAATTTAAAAGACTGGGGTAGTCAAGTTTGGAACCCATAGAGCTCAGACATACCAAAAGGTTTTCCAATGACTTCCCTCCACTTCTCAAAATATGTCAAATTTTCTTGATCACTACAACTGTAAAAAAAATTCTGAGGCAACATAGAGAGGCTAATCAAATACTGCATGATTGGAATGGCTGTGGTTCTAAGAGGTGGAAAGCTGCAGAGTTGGGCTGAAACATTTCACAGAAATCCACAAGCTTGTGGTTGCCAGGCAACCACAATGGGCTGTGATTGGCTGAGCACCATTGTGAGCTGGACTTTAGGCTCTAGGATACAAGTGTGCAGTAGGAGACCTGAGTCACAATGCTGGGCGTTGCCATGGAGACCTCAGTGGCACAGAGGACCTTGTAGGGCAAGATTTAAATAGGATGAATATTCTTGGCCTGGTATGCCACAATATTCTCTCTGAAGGCTTCACTGCTCAGAATTTGTGGATGGAAATGCTAGCCAATCTACACATGGATGTACTTTCAATGGGATATGAAATATGCCAGAGATGGCAGATGATCTCTGCCATGTCCTATCCTTGAGCATACGCTTTTCCCTTGTCATGTCTGTCATTTGGCTGAGTCCTGTTTACTAAGCTATTCAGTCAAGACTTGCTGGCATCATTCACCTGCAGTATAAGAGCTTTCTGTGAAATTTCTCAGCAGAAATCCTCTGCAAGTACATAGCTTTGGATATGAGAGACAGTGGTGGAAGTTGAATTTCAAGGGCAGATATTTGAAAACAATGAAACAAGCCCCAAATAAGATCTTTACATGTTTCCCAGATGAATGTGTTTGGAAATAAGGGGGAAGATGGAGATCAAGGCTGAGAAGCGTACATACCCATTTCAAGGTACAAAAACCAGGGAAAAACATGGGAAAGCAAGAGAGCTGGTTAATCTGATGTAAAAATCTTTGATGATGAAAGGAAAATTATATTCTCCTGATGATTTAATCAGGCTGTAGAAGTGAAATTCTCATGTTGGTTGTCCTATGTGTGGCCTTCTGTATTGGGCAGTGGATGCAGGACAGGAGATCTTCAAATAAATCTGGTGGAACACAAAATACTGAAAAAAAAAATTCAGCCTAAATCCTGTGTATTCCTTCCCTTTGAGAACATATATGGATAATGTATGAAGTTTCAAAAGAGAAAATGTCTATTGGGTCATGGTTTCAACAATGAAATGGTCACTTCACATAACATTTTGAATTTTGCTTTCACAGTTGCTCATGTACCGGGCCTGACTAAAGCAGAATGCAGAGTAAGCCTCATCAATAGTTGTGCATTCCATAAGTGGTTTTAATACCAGTGAAACCCTTTGGACTTAGTGTTTGTATTTAATTGGTTGATTGGTTTTTCAAATTGTTTGTTTTACTATTTTTAACTTTGTGAGTTGGGGAAGCCCTCACTCATAGTGATTTCGAACTCTACAAAAGCTCTGAAGTTATTCATGTAACAGCTATTACATGCTATAAGTTTCTCCTATTAAAACTTGAAAGACTAACAGACTCTGCTACTTTTCATCTAAATTCAGTGTTGGGCTAACTTCAGGGTTGGACTTTTTACAAGTCCTTTGAAATGTGTCCTCCTCTAGTCACTGGTCGTGCTGGAATTTACTTTCTTGTGAAGACAGGATTTGAGCAAATTGACACAAGTACAGTTTGCCACTACTCTGGACACCTGGTTAAATATCGAGTTCCCTAAATGCTGTGTGTTTTACTTTGATCTCTGCTCACACTTTGCTCATCCAGTTAGAAACACAGGTCTCCAGGCCATAGCGTTCCAGGCCTAAACAAGAAAATTTCCATTCCGTTTTGGGAGTTCATGCGTCTCTCATAATTACTTTTTCCACAAATGTGTGCTTCAGGAGAGGCCCTGTCCCAATGTGGAGAGGCCCACTTTCATTCACTCACTTTTAGACTTTCTAAGATTTTCTGTTACTAGAGGTTTGCCCAGACTTGCCATTGTCAAGGGACAGTGCACTTCACTTGAAGTTGTGCAGTATTACTTCATGTGTCTCCGTGGAAACTCCACCAATGGGAAACTCTTGCTGTAGTCATCTCCAAGTGTTTCTGTGTAAGAAAATATAACTAACAAAGGATGTGGTTTCAAGCAGAATGAGGAAAGGAGGGATTATCTTTATTTCAGTGCAGGTTGACCTTTCAAAGAAACAGTAATTCCTATCAAATAGGAGGTAAAATCTTTTGTAAAGAGACATGGACATGACAAGCTCAACTTTATGTCACTTTTTTTAAAACGCCAAGGGCATTTGAGAAATTCTTGGCTGCTGAATTGTCCCTTTTTGCAAATTTCTCTTACGTAAGACAATCCAGCTTCTTTAAACCATGGTACAGTTCCTTCCATGTAAAAAACCAAAGCAAAAAACAAAATAAATTAAAACAAAACCCATCAAATTACATTTGAGAGCACACAATTGCTCAGCAGGCCCACTATTCAAGAAGCTAGAGGTACAGAATCCTCAGCCTTCAGCCCATGGCCTGAAGTTTTGTCTCTATCATGGCCCCTCAATTCCCTGGCATGTCCACATTATCTCATGAATCTTTACTCATTTCCTCTTCAAATGCACAGGATCCAATATATTTGAACCCTGTTCACCTGGGCTGTAATCATCCAAGGACACACCAGAGGAAGGGCAGCCACTCCCTTGCCTGGGGCCTTGGAGCTTATCACAATAGAAATGGACACCTGAACAAGGGGAGCCAAAACAAAGAGAGGCATATTCCTAAAGCCTGAAGCACAGAAGCTACCTATAGACCAGTAGTGGGATTTCACAAATTATGTAAGAATCTCTGTGCACATGCTTGGCATGGTCGCTCATGCCTATAATCCCAGCAATCTGGGGGCTGAGGTGGATGGATCCTTGGGAGTTCCAGTCCACCTTGGGCTACGAATTTATCTCAAGGCCTCTTTCAACAACTACATAAGATGCTGTTTCCAAAAAGAGGACAACATTAAACTAGACACACTTGGTCTAGGTCCCTGGGTTCACTACATGAGTTGTGGAGTCTAAATATTCCATGCCATGAGAAAATACCTGGGATTTTTAGTGAAAGGGGCATTTGCATCCCTTTTCTAAGGGTTTCCTTTTCACCATGTTACATTTGAATTCTGGGAAAACCTGCTGGTGATAAGGTATTGTGCTAATACCTCATGTTTAGTGTTCAGGGTTATGCTGGAATGGCTGCAGACCTCCTTGAAATAGGGATTGCAGACAAGTGAACCCCGAGGAAGCTGGATAGTTGAAGCAGGCACTCCAAATATTCATGCACTGCAAGGATTCACTTTCATTTTGGGTCTCATCTTCTGGTTGCTGGCTTTCAGTGCTAACTGATACTACCAAGGTGGCAGTAATCCAGCAGAGACTGCATGTATGGTTTGCAGGTTTGCTTCCCAAGCCACCAGAAACTTGGCAGAACCCAAATCATTGTGGCATTTTCTTTCCTCCCTTGAAACATTTGGCTTTCTAAGTTTGATAATTGAATAGACTGGGCTAGTCACCTTTGGACCCCATATACCACCAACAGAGCTAAAGACAGAGCCAATTACTTCCCTCCACTTGTCAAAATATGTCAAATTTGCTTGATCACCACAACTTCAAAGAAAATTCTTAGGCAACTTATAGAGGTCAATCAAATACTGCATGATTGGAATGGCTGTGGTTGTATGAGGTGGAAAGCTGCAGAGTTGGGCTGAAACTGTTCACAGAAATCCACAGGCTTGTGGTTGCCAGGCAACCACACTGCGCTGAGATTGGCTGAACATCACTGTGAGGGGGATTTTAGGCTCTAGGTTTGAAAATTGCAAAGACTGGGGTAGTGAAGTTTGGAACCCATAGACGTCAGACATACCAAAAGGTTTTCCAATGACTTCCCTCCACTTCTCAAAATATGTCAAATTTTCTTGATCACTACAACTGTAAAAAAAAATTCTGAGGCAACATAGAGAGGCTAATCAAATACTGCATGATTGGAATGGCTGTGGTTGTATGAGGTGGAAAGCTGCAGAGTTGGGCTGAAATAGTTCACAGAAATCCACAAGCTTGTGGTTGCCAGGCAACCAAAATGGGCTGTGATTGGCTGAGCACCATTGTGAGCTGGGCTTTAGGCTCTAGGATACAAGTGTGCAGTAGGAGACCTGAGTCACAATGCTGGGCGTTGCCATGGAGACCTCAGTGGCACAGAGGACCTTGTAGGGCAAGATTTAAATAGGATGAATATTCTTGGCCTGGTATGCCACAATATTCTCTCTGAAGGCTTCACTGCTCAGAATTTGTGGATGGAAATGCTAGCCAATCTACACATGGATGTACTTTCAATGGGATATGAAATATGCCAGGGCCTGGCAGATGATCTCTGCCATGTCCTATCCTTGAGCATACGCTTTTCCCTTGTCATGTCTGTCATTTGGCTGAGTCCTGTTCCCTAAGCTATTCAGTCAAGACTTGCTGGCATCATTCACCTGCAGTATAAGAGCTTTCTGTGAAATTTCTCAGCAGAAATCCTCTGCAAGTACATAGCTTTGGATATGAGAGACAGTGGTGGAAGTTAAATTTCAAGGGCAGATATTTGAAAACAATGAAACAAGCCCCGAATAAGATCTTTACATGTTTCCCAGATGAATGTGTTTGGAAATACGGGGGAAGATGGAGATCAAGGCTGAGAAGCGTGCATACCCATTTCAGGGTACAAAAGCCAGGGAAAAACATGGCAAAGCAAGAGAGCTGGTTAATCTGATGTAAAAATCTTTGATAATGAAAGGAAAATTATATTCTCCTGATGATTTAATCAGGCTGTAGAAGTGAAGTTCTCATGTTGGTTGTCCTATGTGTGGCCTTCTGTATTGGGCAGTGGATGCAGGACAGGAGATCTTCAAATAAATCTGGTGGAACACAAAATACTGAAAAAAAAATTTCAGCCTAAATCCTGTGTATTCCTTCCCTTTGAGAACATATATGGATAATGTACGAAGTTTCAAAAGAGAAAATGTCTATTGGGTCATGGTTTCAACAATGAAATGGTCACTTCACATAACATTTTGAATTTTGCTTTCACATTTGCTCATGTACCGGGCCTGACTAAAGCAGAATGCAGAGTAAGCCTCATCAATAGTTGTGCATTCCATAAGTGGTTTTAATACCAGTGAAACCCTTTGGACTTAGTGTTTGTATTTCATTGGTTGTTTGGTTTTTCAAATTGTTTGTTTTACTATTTTTAACTTTGTGAGTCAGGGAAGCCCTCACTCATAGTGATTTCGACCTCTCCAAAAGCTCTGAAGTTATTCATGTAACAGCTATTACATGCTATAAGTTTCTCCTATTAAAACTTGAAAGACTAACAGACTCTGCTACTTTTCATCTAAATTCAGTGTTGGCCTAACTTCAGGGTTGGACTTTTTACAAGTCCTTTGAAATGTGTCCTCCTCTAGTCACTGGTCGTGCTGGAATTTACTTTCTTGTGAAGACAGGATTTGAGCAAATTGACACAAGTACAGTTTGCCACTACTCTGGACACCTGGTTAAATATCGAGTTCCCTAAATGCTGTGTGTTTTACTTTGATCTCTGCTCACACTTTGCTCATCCAGTTAGAAACACAGGTCTCCAGGCCATAGCGTTCCAGGCCTAAACAAGAAAATTTCCATTCCATTTTGGGAGTTCATGCGTCTCTCATAATTACTTTTTCCACAAATGTGTGCTTCAGGAGAGGCCCTGTCCCAATGTGGAGAGGCCCACTTTCATTCACTCACTTTTAGACTTTCTAAGATTTTCTGTTACTAGAGGTTTGCACAGACTTGCCATTGTCAAGAGACAGTGCACTTCACTTGAAGTTGTGCAGTATTACTTCATGTGTCTCCGTGGAAACTCCACCAATGGGAAACTCTTGCTGTAGTCATCTCCAAGTGTTTCTGTGTAAGGAAATATAACTAACAAAGGATGTGGTTTCAAGCAGAATGAGGAAAGGAGGGATTATCTTTATTTCAGTGCAGGTTGACCTTTCAAAGAAACAGTAATTCCTATCAAATAGGAGGTAAAATCTTTTGTAAAGAGACCTGGACATGACAAGCTCAACTTTATGTCACTTTTTTTAAAACGCCAAGGGCATTTGAGAAATTCTTGGCTGCTGAATTGTCCCTTTTTGCAAATTTCTCTTACGTAAGACAATCCAGCTTCTTTAAACCATGGTACAGTTCCTTCCATGTAAAAAACCAAAGCAAAAAACAAAATAAATTAAAACAAAACCCATCAAATTACATTTGAGAGCACACAATTGCTCAGCAGGCCCACTATTCAAGAAGCTAGAGGTACAGAATCCTCAGACTTCAGCCCATGGCCTGAAGTTTTGTCTCTATCATGGCCCCTCAATTCCCTGGCATGTCCACATTATCTCATGAATCTTTACTCATTTCCTCTTCAAATGCACAGGATCCAATATATTTGAACCCTGTTCACCTGGGCTGTAATCATCCAAGGACACACCAGAGGAAGGGCAGCCACTCCCTTGCCTGGGGCCTTGGAGCTTATCACAGTAGAAATGGACACCTGAACAAGGGGAGCCAAAACAAAGAGAGGCATATTCCTAAAGCCTGAAGCACAGAAGCTACCTATAGACCAGTAGTGGGATTTCACAAATTATGTAAGAATCTCTGTGCACATGCTTGGCATGGTCGCTCATGCCTATAATCCCAGCAATCTGGGGGCTGAGGTGGATGGATCCTTGGGAGTTCCAGTCCACCTTGGGCTACGAATTTATCTCAAGGCCTCTTTCAACAACTACATAAGATGCTGTTTCCAAAAAGAGGACAACATTAAACTAGACACACTTGGTCTAGGTCCCTGGGTTCATAACATGAGTTGTGGAGTCTAAATATTCCATGCCATGAGAAAATACCTGGGATTTTTAGTGAAAGGGGCATTTGCATCCCTTTTCTAAGGGTTTCCCTTTCACCATGTTACATTTGAATTCTGGGAAAACCTGCTGGTGATAAGGTATTGTGCTAATACCTCATGTTTAGTGTTCAGGGTTATGCTGGAATGGCTGCAGACCTCCTTGAAATAGGGATTGCAGACAAGTGAACCCCGAGGAAGCTGGATAGTTGAAGCAGGCACTCCAAATATTCATGCACTGCAAGGATTCACTTTCATTTTGGGTCTCATCTTCTGGTTGCTGGCTTTCAGTGCTAACTGATACTACCATGGTGGCAGTAATCCAGCAGAGAATGCATGTATGGTTTGCAGGTTTGCTTCCCAAGCCACCAGAAACTTGGCAGAACCCAAATCATTGTGGCATTTTCTTTCTTCCCTTGAAACATTTGGCTTTCTAAGATTGATAATTGAATAGACTGGGCTAGGCACCTTTGGACCCCATATACCACCAACAGAGCTAAAGACAGAGCCAATTACTTCCCTCCACTTGTCAAAATATGTCAAATTTGCTTGATCACCACAGCTTCAAAGAAAATTCTGAGGCAACTTAGAGAGGTTAATCAAATACTGCATGATTGGAATGGCTGTGGTTGTATGAGGTGGAAAGCTGCAGGGTTGGGCTGAAACTGTTCACAGAAATCCACAGGCTTGTGGTTGCCAGGCAACCACACTGGGCTGAGATTGGCTGAACATCACTGTGAAGGGAATTTTAGGCTCTAGGTTTGAAAATTTAAAAGACTGGGGTAGTCAAGTTTGGAACCCATAGAGCTCAGACATACCAAAAGGTTTTCCAATGACTTCCCTCCACTTCTCAAAATATGTCAAATTTTCTTGATCACTACAACTGTAAAAAAAATTCTGAGGCAACATAGAGAGGCTAATCAAATACTGCATGATTGGAATGGCTGTGGTTGTAAGAGGTGGAAAGCTGCAGAGTTGGGCTGAAACATTTCACAGAAATCCACAAGCTTGTGGTTGCCAGGCAAACACAATGGGCTGTGATTGGCTGAGCACCATTGTGAGCTGAACTTTAGGCTCTAGGATACAAGTGTGCAGTAGGAGACCTGAGTCACAATGCTGGGCGTTGCCATGGAGACCTCAGTGGCACAGAGGACCTTGTAGGGCAAGATTTAAATAGGATGAATATTCTTGGCCTGGTATGCCACAATATTCTCTCTGAAGGCTTCACTGCTCAGAATTTGTGGATGGAAATGCTAGCCAATCTACACATGGATGTACTTTCAATGGGATATGAAATATGCCAGCGATGGCAGATGATCTCTGCCATGTCCTATCCTTGAGCATACGCTTTTCCCTTGTCATGTCTGTCATTTGGCTGAGTCCTGTTCCCTAAGCTATTCAGTCAAGACTTGCTGGCATCATTCACCTGCAGTATAAGAGCTTTCTGTGAAATTTCTCAGCAGAAATCCTCTGCAAGTACATAGCTTTGGATACGAGAGACAGTGGTGGAAGTTGAATTTCAAGGGCAGATATTTGAAAACAATGAAACAAGCCCCAAATAAGATCTTTACATGTTTCCCAGATGAATGTGTTTGGAAATACGGGGGAAGATGGAGATCAAGGCTGAGAAGCGTGCATACCCATTTCAAGGTACAAAAACCAGGGAAAAACATGGCAAAGCAAGAGAGCTGGTTAATCTGATGTAAAAATCTTTGATGATGAAAGGAAAATTATATTCTCCTGATGATTTAATCAGGCTGTAGAAGTGAAGTTCTCATGTTGGTTGTCCTATGTGTGGCCTTCTGTATTGGGCAGTGGATGCAGGACAGGAGATCTTCAAATAAATCTGGTGGAACACAAAATACTGAAAAAAAAATTCAGCCTAAATCCTGTGTATTCCTTCCCTTTGAGAACATATATGGATAATGTACGAAGTTTTAAAAGAGAAAATGTCTATTGGGTCATGGTTTCAACAATGAAATGGTCACTTCACATAACATTTTGAATTTTGCTTTCACAGTTGCTCATGTACCGGGCCTGAGTAAAGCAGAATGCAGAGTAAGCCTCATCAATAGTTGTGCATTCCATAAGTGGTTTTAATACCAGTGAAACCCTTTGGACTTAGTGTTTGTATTTTATTGGTTGATTGGTTTTTCAAATTGTTTGTTTTACTATTTTTAACTTTGTGAGTCAGGGAAGCCCTCACTCATAGTGATTTCGACCTCTCCAAAAGCTCTGAAGTTATTCATGTAACAGCTATTACATGCTGTAAGTTTCTCCTATTAAAACTTGAAAGACTAACAGACTCTGATACTTTTCATCTAAATTCAGTGTTGGCCTAACTTCAGGGTTGGACTTTTTACAAGTCCTTTGAAATGTGTCCTCCTCTAGTCACTGGTCGTGCTGGAATTTACTTTCTTGTGAAGACAGGATTTGAGCAAATTGACACAAGTACAGTTTGCCACTACTCTGGACACCTGGTTAAATATCGAGTTCCCTAAATGCTGTGTGTTTTACTTTGATCTCTGCTCACACTTTGCTCATCCAGTTAGAAACACAGGTCTCCAGGCCATAGCGTTCCAGGCCTAAACAAGAAAATTTCCATTCCATTTTGGGAGTTCATGCGTCTCTCATAATTACTTTTTCCACAAATGTGTGCTTCAGGAGAGGCCCTGTCCCAATGTGGAGAGGCCCACTTTCATTCACTCACTTTTAGACTTTCTAAGATTTTCTGTTACTAGAGGTTTGCACAGACTTGCCATTGTCAAGGGACAGTGCACTTCACTTGAAGTTGTGCAGTATTACTTCATGTGTCTCCGTGGAAACTCCACCAATGGGAAACTCTTGCTGTAGTCATCTCCAAGTGTTTCTGTGTAAGGAAATATAACTAACAAAGGATGTGGTTTCAAGCAGAATGAGGAAAGGAGGGATTATCTTTATTTCAGTGCAGGTTGACCTTTCAAAGAAACAGTAATTCCTATCAAATAGGAGGTAAAATCTTTTGTAAAGAGACATGGACATGACAAGCTCAACTTTATGTCACTTTTTTTAAAACGCCAAGGGCATTTGAGAAATTCTTGGCTGCTGAATTGTCCCTTTTTGCAAATTTCTCTTACGTAAGACAATCCAGCTTCTTTAAACCATGGTACAGTTCCTTCCATGTAAAAAACCAAAGCAAAAAACAAAATAAATTAAAACAAAACCCATCAAATTACATTTGAGAGCACACAATTGCTCAGCAGGCCCACTATTCAAGAAGCTAGAGGTACAGAATCCTCAGCCTTCAGCCCATGGCCTGAAGTTTTGTCTCTATCATGGCCCCTCAATTCCCTGGCATGTCCACATTATCTCATGAATCTTTACTCATTTCCTCTTCAAATGCACAGGATCCAATATATTTGAACCCTGTTCACCTGGGCTGTAATCATCCAAGGACACACCAGAGGAAGGGCAGCCACTCCCTTGCCTGGGGCCTTGGAGCTTATCACAGTAGAAATGGACACCTGAACAAGGGGAGCCAAAACAAAGAGAGGCATATTCCTAAAGCCTGAAGCACAGAAGCTACCTATAGACCAGTAGTGGGATTTCACAAATTATGTAAGAATCTCTGTGCACATGCTTGGCATGGTCGCTCATGCCTATAATCCCAGCAATCTGGGGGCTGAGGTGGATGGATCCTTGGGAGTTCCAGTCCACCTTGGGCTACGAATTTATCTCAAGGCCTCTTTCAACAACTACATAAGATGCTGTTTCCAAAAAGAGGACAACATTAAACTAGACACACTTGGTCTAGGTCCCTGGGTTCACTACATGAGTTGTGGAGTCTAAATATTCCATGCCATGAGAAAATACCTGGGATTTTTAGTGAAAGGGGCATTTGCATCCCTTTTCTAAGGGTTTCCCTTTCACCATGTTACATTTGAATTCTGGGAAAACCTGCTGGTGATAAGGTATTGTGCTAATACCTCATGTTTAGTGTTCAGGGTTATGCTGGAATGGCTGCAGACCTCCTTGAAATAGGGATTGCAGACAAGTGAACCCCGAGGAAGCTGGATAGTTGAAGCAGGCACTCCAAATATTCATGCACTGCAAGGATTCACTTTCATTTTGGGTCTCATCTTCTGGTTGCTGGCTTTCAGTGCTAACTGATACTACCAAGGTGGCAGTAATCCAGCAGAGACTGCATGTATGGTTTGCAGGTTTGCTTCCCAAGCCACCAGAAACTTGGCAGAACCCAAATCATTGTGGCATTTTCTTTCCTCCCTTGAAACATTTGGCTTTCTAAGTTTGATAATTGAATAGACTGGGCTAGTCACCTTTGGACCCCATATACCACCTACAGAGCTAAAGACAGAGCCAATTACTTCCCTCCACTTGTCAAAATATGTCAAATTTGCTTGATCACCACAACTTCAAAGAAAATTCTGAGGCAACTTAGAGAGGTCAATCAAATACTGCATGATTGGAATGGCTGTGGTTGTATGAGGTGGAAACCTGCAGAGTTGGGCTGAAACTGTTCACAGAAATCCACAGGCTTGTGGTTGCCAGGCAACCAAACTGGGCTGAGATTGGCTGAACATCACTGTGAGGGGGATTTTAGGCTCTAGGTTTGAAAATTGCAAAGACTGGGGTAGTGAAGTTTGGAACCCATAGACGTCAGACATACCAAAAGGTTTTCCAATGACTTCCCTCCACTTCTCAAAATATGTCAAATTTTCTTGATCACTACAACTGTAAAAAAAAATTCTGAGGCAACATAGAGAGGCTAATCAAATACTGCATGATTGGAATGGCTGTGGTTGTATGAGGTGGAAAGCTGCAGAGTTGGGCTGAAATAGTTCACAGAAATCCACAAGCTTGTGGTTGCCAGGCAACCACAATGGGCTGTGATTGGCTGAGCACCATTGTGAGCTGGGCTTTAGGCTCTAGGATACAAGTGTGCAGTAGGAGACCTGAGTCACAATGCTGGGCGTTGCCATGGAGACCTCAGTGGCACAGAGGACCTTGTAGGGCAAGATTTAAATAGGATGAATATTCTTGGCCTGGTATGCCACAATATTCTCTCTGAAGGCTTCACTGCTCAGAATTTGTGGATGGAAATGCTAGCCAATCTACACATGGATGTACTTTCAATGGGATATGAAATATGCCAGGGCCTGGCAGATGATCTCTGCCATGTCCTATCCTTGAGCATACGCTTTTCCCTTGTCATGTCTGTCATTTGGCTGAGTCCTGTTCCCTAAGCTATTCAGTCAAGACTTGCTGGCATCATTCACCTGCAGTATAAGAGCTTTCTGTGAAATTTCTCAGCAGAAATCCTCTGCAAGTATATAGCTTTGGATATGAGAGACAGTGGTGGAAGTTGAATTTCAAGGGCAGATATTTGAAAACAATGAAACAAGCCCCGAATAAGATCTTTACATGTTTCCCAGATGAATGTGTTTGGAAATACGGGGGAAGATGGAGATCAAGGCTGAGAAGCGTGCATACCCATTTCAAGGTACAAAAACCAGGGAAAAACATGGCAAAGCAAGAGAGCTGGTTAATCTGATGTAAAAATATTTGATGATGAAAGGAAAATTATATTCTCCTGATGATTTAATCAGGCTGTAGAAGTGAAGTTCTCATGTTGGTTGTCCTATGTGTGGCCTTCTGTATTGGGCAGTGGATGCAGGACAGGAGATCTTCAAATAAATCTGGTGGAACACAAAATACTGAAAAAAAAATTCAGCCTAAATCCTGTGTATTCCTTCCCTTTGAGAACATATATGGATAATGTACGAAGTTTCAAAAGAGAAAATGTCTATTGGGTCATGGTTTCAACAATGAAATGGTCACTTCACATAACATTTTGAATTTTGCTTTCACAGTTGCTCATGTACCGGGCCTGACTAAAGCAGAATGCAGAGTAAGCCTCATCAATAGTTGTGCATTCCATAAGTGGTTTTAATACCAGTGAAACCCTTTGGACTTAGTGTTTGTATTTCATTGGTTGTTTGGTTTTTCAAATTGTTTGTTTTACTATTTTTAACTTTGTGAGTCAGGGAAGCCCTCACTCATAGTGATTTCGACCTCTCCAAAAGCTCTGAAGTTATTCATGTAACAGCTATTACATGCTATAAGTTTCTCCTATTAAAACTTGAAAGACTAACAGACTCTGCTACTTTTCATCTAAATTCAGTGTTGGCCTAACTTCAGGGTTGGACTTTTTACAAGTCCTTTGAAATGTGTCCTCCTCTAGTCACTGGTCGTGCTGGAATTTACTTTCTTGTGAAGACAGGATTTGAGCAAATTGACACAAGTACAGTTTGCCACTACTCTGGACACCTGGTTAAATATCGAGTTCCCTAAATGCTGTGTGTTTTACTTTGATCTCTGCTCACACTTTGCTCATCCAGTTAGAAACACAGGTCTCCAGGCCATAGCGTTCCAGGCCTAAACAAGAAAATTTCCATTCCATTTTGGGAGTTCATGCGTCTCTCATAATTACTTTTTCCACAAATGTGTGCTTCAGGAGAGGCCCTGTCCCAATGTGGAGAGGCCCACTTTCATTCACTCACTTTTAGACTTTCTAAGATTTTCTGTTACTAGAGGTTTGCACAGACTTGCCATTGTCAAGGGACAGTGCACTTCACTTGAAGTTGTGCAGTATTACTTCATGTGTCTCCGTGGAAACTCCACCAATGGGAAACTCTTGCTGTAGTCATCTCCAAGTGTTTCTGTGTAAGGAAATATAACTAACAAAGGATGTGGTTTCAAGCAGAATGAGGAAAGGAGGGATTATCTTTATTTCAGTGCAGGTTGACCTTTCAAAGAAACAGTAATTCCTATCAAATAGGAGGTAAAATCTTTTGTAAAGAGACATGGACATGAAAAGCTCAACTTTATGTCACTTTTTTTAAAACGCCAAGGGCATTTGAGAAATTCTTGGCTGCTGAATTGTCCCTTTTTGCAAATTTCTCTTACGTAAGACAATCCAGCTTCTTTAAACCATGGTACAGTTCCTTCCATGTAAAAAACCAAAGCAAAAAACAAAATAAATTAAAACAAAACCCATCAAATTACATTTGAGAGCACACAATTGCTCAGCAGGCCCACTATTCAAGAAGCTAGAGGTACAGAATCCTCAGCCTTCAGCCCATGGCCTGAAGTTTTGTCTCTATCATGGCCCCTCAATTCCCTGGCATGTCCACATTATCTCATGAATCTTTACTCATTTCCTCTTCAAATGCACAGGATCCAATATATTTGAACCCTGTTCACCTGGGCTGTAATCATCCAAAGACACACCAGAGGAAGGGCAGCCACTCCCTTGCCTGGGGCCTTGGAGCTTATCACAGTAGAAATGGACACCTGAACAAGGGGAGCCAAAACAAAGAGAGGCATATTCCTAAAGCCTGAAGCACAGAAGCTACCTATAGACCAGTAGTGGGATTTCACAAATTATGTAAGAATCTCTGTGCACATGCTTGGCATGGTCGCTCATGCCTATAATCCCAGCAATCTGGGGGCTGAGGTGGATGGATCCTTGGGAGTTCCAGTCCACCTTGGGCTACGAATTTATCTCAAGGCCTCTTTCAACAACTACATAAGATGCTGTTTCCAAAAAGAGGACAACATTAAACTAGACACACTTGGTCTAGGTCCCTGGGTTCACTACATGAGTTGTGGAGTCTAAATATTCCATGCCATGAGAAAATACCTGGGATTTTTAGTGAAAGGGGCATTTGCATCCCTTTTCTAAGGGTTTCCCTTTCACCATGTTACATTTGAATTCTGGGAAAACCTGCTGGTGATAAGGTATTGTGCTAATACCTCATGTTTAGTGTTCAGGGTTATGCTGGAATGGCTGCAGACCTCCTTGAAATAGGGATTGCAGACAAGTGAACCCCGAGGAAGCTGGATAGTTGAAGCAGGCACTCCAAATATTCATGCACTGCAAGGATTCACTTTCATTTTGGGTCTCATCTTCTGGTTGCTGGCTTTCAGTGCTAACTGATACTACCAAGGTGGCAGTAATCCAGCAGAGACTGCATGTATGGTTTGCAGGTTTGCTTCCCAAGCCAC
The DNA here is from genome assembly GCF_034190915.1 of Cavia porcellus. Classification (NCBI taxonomy): domain Eukaryota; kingdom Metazoa; phylum Chordata; class Mammalia; order Rodentia; family Caviidae; genus Cavia; species Cavia porcellus. The sequence goes on along the minus strand of NW_026947486.1, from coordinate 3,686,364 downwards.
CAGAAACTTGGCAGAACCCAAATCATTGTGGCATTTTCTTTCCTCCCTTGAAACATTTGGCTTTCTAAGTTTGATAATTGAATAGACTGGGCTAGTCACCTTTGGACCCCATATACCACCTACAGAGCTAAAGACAGAGCCAATTACTTCCCTCCACTTGTCAAAATATGTCAAATTTGCTTGATCACCACAACTTCAAAGAAAATTCTGAGGCAACTTAGAGAGGTCAATCAAATACTGCATGATTGGAATGGCTGTGGTTGTATGAGGTGGAAACCTGCAGAGTTGGGCTGAAACTGTTCACAGAAATCCACAGGCTTGTGGTTGCCAGGCAACCAAACTGGGCTGAGATAGGCTGAACATCACTGTGAGGGGGATTTTAGGCTCTAGGTTTGAAAATTGCAAAGACTGGGGTAGTGAAGTTTGGAACCCATAGACGTCAGACATACCAAAAGGTTTTCCAATGACTTCCCTCCACTTCTCAAAATATGTCAAATTTTCTTGATCACTACAACTGTAAAAAAAAATTCTGAGGCAACATAGAGAGGCTAATCAAATACTGCATGATTGGAATGGCTGTGGTTGTATGAGGTGGAAAGCTGCAGAGTTGGGCTGAAATAGTTCACAGAAATCCACAAGCTTGTGGTTGCCAGGCAACCACAATGGGCTGTGATTGGCTGAGCACCATTGTGAGCTGGGCTTTAGGCTCTAGGATACAAGTGTGCAGTAGGAGACCTGAGTCACAATGCTGGGCGTTGCCATGGAGACCTCAGTGGCACAGAGGACCTTGTAGGGCAAGATTTAAATAGGATGAATATTCTTGGCCTGGTATGCCACAATATTCTCTCTGAAGGCTTCACTGCTCAGAATTTGTGGATGGAAATGCTAGCCAATCTACACATGGATGTACTTTCAATGGGATATGAAATATGCCAGGGCCTGGCAGATGATCTCTGCCATGTCCTATCCTTGAGCATACGCTTTTCCCTTGTCATGTCTGTCATTTGGCTGAGTCCTGTTCCCTAAGCTATTCAGTCAAGACTTGCTGGCATCATTCACCTGCAGTATAAGAGCTTTCTGTGAAATTTCTCAGCAGAAATCCTCTGCAAGTACATAGCTTTGGATATGAGAGACAGTGGTGGAAGTTGAATTTCAAGGGCAGATATTTGAAAACAATGAAACAAGCCCCGAATAAGATCTTTACATGTTTCCCAGATGAATGTGTTTGGAAATACGGGGGAAGATGGAGATCAAGGCTGAGAAGCGTGCATACCCATTTCAAGGTACAAAAACCAGGGAAAAACATGGCAAAGCAAGAGAGCTGGTTAATCTGATGTAAAAATCTTTGATGATGAAAGGAAAATTATATTCTCCTGATGATTTAATCAGGCTGTAGAAGTGAAGTTCTCATGTTGGTTGTCCTATGTGTGGCCTTCTGTATTGGGCAGTGGATGCAGGACAGGAGATCTTCAAATAAATCTGGTGGAACACAAAATACTGAAAAAAAAATTCAGCCTAAATCCTGTGTATTCCTTCCCTTTGAGAACATATATGGATAATGTACGAAGTTTCAAAAGAGAAAATGTCTATTGGGTCATGGTTTCAACAATGAAATGGTCACTTCACATAACATTTTGAATTTTGCTTTCACAGTTGCTCATGTACCGGGCCTGACTAAAGCAGAATGCAGAGTAAGCCTCATCAATAGTTGTGCATTCCATAAGTGGTTTTAATACCAGTGAAACCCTTTGGACTTAGTGTTTGTATTTCATTGGTTGTTTGGTTTTTCAAATTGTTTGTTTTACTATTTTTAACTTTGTGAGTCAGGGAAGCCCTCACTCATAGTGATTTCGACCTCTCCAAAAGCTCTGAAGTTATTCATGTAACAGCTATTACATGCTATAAGTTTCTCCTATTAAAACTTGAAAGACTTCCAGACTCTGCTACTTTTCATCTAAATTCAGTGTTGGGCTAACTTCAGGGTTGGACTTTTTACAAGTCCTTTGAAATGTGTCCTCCTCTAGTCACTGGTCATGCTGGAATTTACTTTCTTGTGAAGACAGGATTTGAGCAAATTGACACAAGTACAGTTTGCCACTACTCTGGACACCTGGTTAAATATCGAGTTCCCTAAATGCTGTGTGTTTTACTTTGATCTCTGCTCACACTTTGCTCATCCAGTTAGAAACACAGGGCTCCTGGCCATAGGGTTCCAGGCCTAAACAAGAAAATTTCCATTCCATTTTGGGAGTTCATGCGTCTCTCATAATTACTTTTTCCACAAATGTGTGCTTCAGGAGAGGCCCTGTCCCAATGTGGAGAGGCCCACTTTCATTCACTCACTTTTAGACTTTCTAAGATTTTCTGTTACTAGAGGTTTGCCCAGACTTGCCATTGTCAAGGGACAGTGCACTTCACTTGAAGTTGTGCAGTATTACTTCATGTGTCTCCGTGGAAACTCCACCAATGGGAAACTCTTGCTGTAGTCATCTCCAAGTGTTTCTGTGTAAGAAAATATAACTAACAAAGGATGTGGTTTCAAGCAGAATGAGGAAAGGAGGGATTATCTTTATTTCAGTGCAGGTTGACCTTTCAAAGAAACAGTAATTCCTATCAAATAGGAGGTAAAATCTTTTGTAAAGAGACATGGACATGACAAGCTCAACTTTATGTCACTTTTTTTAAAACGCCAAGGGCATTTGAGAAATTCTTGGCTGCTGAATTGTCCCTTTTTGCAAATTTCTCTTAGGTAAGACACTCCAGCTTCTTTAAACCATGGTACAGTTCCTTCCATGTAAAAAACCAAAGCAAAAAACAAAATAAATTAAAACAAAACCCATCAAATTACATTTGAGAGCACACAATTGCTCAGCAGGCCCACTATTCAAGAAGCTAGAGGTACAGAATCCTCAGCCTTCAGCCCATGGCCTGAAGTTTTGTCTCTATCATGGCCCCTCAATTCCCTGGCATGTCCACATTATCTCATGAATCTTTACTCATTTCCTCTTCAAATGCACAGGATCCAATATATTTGAACCCTGTTCACCTGGGCTGTAATCATCCAAGGACACACCAGAGGAAGGGCAGCCACTCCCTTGCCTGGGGCCTTGGAGCTTATCACAGTAGAAATGGACACCTGAACAAGGGGAGCCAAAACAAAGAGAGGCATATTCCTAAAGCCTGAAGCACAGAAGCTACCTATAGACCAGTAGTGGGATTTCACAAATTATGTAAGAATCTCTGTGCACATGCTTGGCATGGTCGCTCATGAATATAATCCCAGCAATCTGGGGGTTGAGGTGGATGGATCCTTGGGAGTTCCAGTCCACCTTGGGCTACGAATTTATCTCAAGGCCTCTTTCAACAACTACATAAGATGCTGTTTCCAAAAAGAGGACAACATTAAACTAGACACACTTGGTCTAGGTCCCTGGGTTCACTACATGAGTTGTGGAGTCTAAATATTCCATGCCATGAGAAAATACCTGGGATTTTTAGTGAAAGGGGCATTTGCATCCCTTTTCTAAGGGTTTCCCTTTCACCATGTTACATTTGAATTCTGGGAAAACCTGCTGGTGATAAGGTATTGTGCTAATACCTCATGTTTAGTGTTCAGGGTTATGCTGGAATGGCTGCAGACCTCCTTGAAATAGGGATTGCAGACAAGTGAACCCCGAGGAAGCTGGATAGTTGAAGCAGGCACTCCAAATATTCATGCACTGCAAGGATTCACTTTCATTTTGGGTCTCATCTTCTGGTTGCTGGCTTTCAGTGCTAACTGATACTACCAAGGTGGCAGTAATCCAGCAGAGACCGCATGTATGGTTTGCAGGTTTGCTTCCCAAGCCACCAGATACTTGGCAGAACCCATATCATTGTGGCATTTTCTTTCCTCCCTTGAAACATTTGGCTTTCTAAGATTGATAATTGAATAGACTGGGCTAGTCACCTTTGGACCCCATATACCACCAACAGAGCTAAAGACAGAGCCAATTACTTCCCTCCACTTGTCAAAATATGTCAAATTTGCTTGATCACCACAACTTCAAAGAAAATTCTGAGGCAACTTAGAGAGGTTAATCAAATACTGCATGATTGGAATGGCTGTGGTTGTATGAGGTGGAAAGCGGCAGAGTTGGGCTGAAACTGTTCACAGAAATCCACAGGCTTGTGGTTGCCAGGCAAGCACACTGGGCTGAGATTGGCTGAACATCACTGTGAAGGGGATTTTAGACTCTAGGTTTGAAAATTTAAAAGACTGGGGTAGTCAAGTTTGGAACCCATAGAGCTCAGACATACCAAAAGGTTTTCCAATGACTTCCCTCCACTTCTCAAAATATGTCAAATTTTCTTGATCACTACAACTGTAAAAAAAATTCTGAGGCAACATAGAGAGGCTAATCAAATACTGCATGATTGGAATGGCTGTGGTTCTAAGAGGTGGAAAGCTGCAGAGTTGGGCTGAAACATTTCACAGAAATCCACAAGCTTGTGGTTGCCAGGCAACCACAATGGGCTGTGATTGGCTGAGCACCATTGTGAGCTGGACTTTAGGCTCTAGGATACAAGTGTGCAGTAGGAGACCTGAGTCACAATGCGGGGCGTTGCCATGGAGACCTCAGTGGCACAGAGGACCTTGTAGGGCAAGATTTAAATAGGATGAATATTCTTGGCCTGGTATGCCACAATATTCTCTCTGAAGGCTTCACTGCTCAGAATTTGTGGATGGAAATGCTAGCCAATCTACACATGGATGTACTTTCAAAGGGATATGAAATATGCCAGAGATGGCAGATGATCTCTGCCATGTCCTATCCTTGAGCATACGCTTTTCCCTTGTCATGTCTGTCATTTGGCTGAGTCCTGTTTACTAAGCTATTCAGTCAAGACTTGCTGGCATCATTCACCTGCAGTATAAGAGCTTTCTGTGAAATTTCTCAGCAGAAATCCTCTGCAAGTACATAGCTTTGGATATGAGAGACAGTGGTGGAAGTTGAATTTCAAGGTCAGATATTTGAAAACAATGAAACAAGCCCCAAATAAGATCTTTACATGTTTCCCAGATGAATGTGTTTGGAAATACGGGGGAAGATGGAGATCAAGGCTGAGAAGCGTGCATACCCATTTCAAGGTACAAAAACCAGGGAAAAACATGGGAAAGCAAGAGAGCTGGTTAATCTGATGTAAAAATCTTTGATGATGAAAGGAAAATTATATTCTCCTGATGATTTAATCAGGCTGTAGAAGTGAAGTTCTCATGTTGGTTGTCCTATGTGTGGCCTTCTGTATTGGGCAGTGGATGCAGGACAGGAGATCTTCAAATAAATCTGGTGGAACACAAAATACTGAAAAAAAAAATTCAGCCTAAATCCTGTGTATTCCTTCCCTTTGAGAACATATGTAGATAATGTACGAAGTTTCAAAAGAGAAAATATCTATTGGGTCATGGTTTCAACAATGAAATGGTCACTTCACATAACATTTTGAATTTTGCTTTCACAGTTGCTCATGTACCGGGCCTGACTAAAGCAGAATGCAGAGTAAGCCTCATCAATAGTTGTGCATTCCATAAGTGGTTTTAATACCAGTGAAACCCTTTGGACTTAGTGTTTGTATTTAATTGGTTGATTGGTTTTTCAAATTGTTTGTTTTACTATTTTTAACTTTGTGAGTTGGGGAAGCCCTCACTCATAGTGATTTCGAACTCTCCAAAAGCTCTGAAGTTATTCATGTAACAGCTATTACATGCTATAAGTTTCTCCTATTAAAACTTGAAAGACTAACAGACTCTGCTACTTTTCATCTAAATTCAGTGTTGGGCTAACTTCAGGGTTGGACTTTTTACAAGTCCTTTGAAATATGTCCTCCTCTAGTCACTGGTCGTGCTGGAATTTCCTTTCTTGTGAAGACAGGATTTGAGCAAATTGACACAAGTACAGTTTGCCACTACTCTGGACACCTGGTTAAATATCGAGTTCCCTAAATGCTGTGTGTTTTACTTTGATCTCTGCTCACACTTTGCTCATCCAGTTAGAAACACAGGGCTCCAGGCCACAGCGTTCCAGGCCTAAACAAGAAAATTTCCATTCCGTTTTGGGAGTTCATGCGTCTCTCATAATTACTTTTTCCACAAATGTGTGCTTCAGGAGAGGCCCTGTCCAAATGTGGAGAGGCCCATTTTCATTCACTCACTTTTAGACTTTCTAAGATTTTCAGTTACTAGAGGTTTGCCCAGACTTGCCATTGTCAAGGGACAGTGCACTTCACTTGAAGTTGTGCAGTATTACTTCATGTGTCTCCGTGGAAATTCCACCAATGGGAAACTCTTGCTGTAGTCATCTCCAAGTGTTTCTGTGCAAGAAAATATAACTAACAAAGAATGTGGTTTCAAGCAGAATGAGGAAAGGAGGGATTATCTTTATTTCAGTGCAGGTTGACCTTTCAAAGAAACAGTAATTCCTATCAAATAGGAGGTAAAATCTTTTGTAAAGAGACATGGACATGACACGCTCAACTTTATGTCACTTTTTTTAAAACGCCAAGGGCATTTGAGAAATTGTTGGCTGCTGAATTGTCCCTTTTTGCAAATTTCTCTTAGGTAAGACACTCCAGCTTCTTTAAACCATGGTACAGTTCCTTCCATGTAAAAAACCAAAGCAAAAAACAAAATAAATTAAAACAAAACCAATCAAATTACATTTGAGAGCACACAATTGCTCAGCAGGCCCACTATTCAAGAAGCTAGATGTACAGAATCCTCAGCCTTCAGTCCATGGCCTGAAGTTTTGTCTCTATCATGGCCCCTCAATTCCCTGGCATGTCCACATTAACTCATGAATCTCTCCTCATTTCCTCTTCAAATGCACAGGATCCAATATATTTGAACCCTGTTCACCTGGGCTGTAATCATGCAAGGCACACCAGAGGAAGGGCAGCCACTCCCTTGCCTGGGGCCTTGGAGCTTATCACAGTAGAAATGGACACCTGAACAAGGGGAGCCAAAACAAAGAGAGGCATATTCCTAAAGCCTGAAGCACAGAAGCTACCTATAGACCAGTAGTGGGATTTCACAAATTATGTAAGAATCTCTGTGCACATGCTTGGCATGGTCGCTCATGCCTATAATCCCAGCAATCTGGGGGCTGAGGTGGATGGATCCTTGGGAGTTCCAGTCCACCTTGGGCTACGAATTTATCTCAAGGCCTCTTTCAACAACTACATAAGATGCTGTTTCCAAAAAGAGGACAACATTAAACTAGACACACTTGGTCTAGGTCCCTGGGTTCACTACATGAGTTGTGGAGTCTAAATATTTCATGCCATGAGAAAATACCTGGGATTTTTAGTGAAAGGGGCATTTGCATCCCTTTTCTAAGGGTTTCCCTTTCAGCATGTTACAGTTGAATTCTGGGAAAACCTGCTGGCGATAAGGTATAGTGCTAATACCTCATGTTTAGTGTTCAGGGTTATGCTGGAATGGCTTCAGACCTCCTTGAAATAGCGATTACAGACAAGTGAACCCCGAGGAAGCTGTATAGTTGAAGCAGGCACTCCAAATATTCATGCACTGCAAGGATTCACTTTCATTTTGGGTCTCATCTTCTGGTTGCTGGCTTTTGGTGCGAACTGATACTACCATGGTGGCAGTAATCCAGTAGAGACTGCATGTATGGTTTGCAGGTTTGCTTCCCAAGCCACCAGAAACTTGGCAGAACCCAAATCATTGTGGCATTTTCTTTCCTCCCTTGAAACATTTGGCTTTCTAAGTTTGATAATTGAATAGACTGGGCTAGTCACCTTTGGACCCCATATACCACTAACAGAGCTAAAGACAGAGCCAATTACTTCCCTCCACTTGTCAAAATATGTCAAATTTGCTTGATCACCACAACTTCAAAGAAAATTCTGAGGCAACTTAGAGAGGTTAATCAAATACTGCATGATTGGAATAGCTGTGGTTGTATGAGGTGGAAAGCTGCAGAGTTGGGCTGAAACTGTTCACAGAAATCCACAGGCTTGTGGTTGCCAGGCAACCACACTGGGCTGAGATTGGCTGAACATCACTGTGAGGGAGATTTTAGGCTCAACGTTTGAAAATTGAAAAGACTGGGGTAGTCAAGTTTGGAACCCATAGAGCTGAGACATACCAAAAGGTTTTCCAATGACTTCCCTCCACTTCTCAAAATATGTCAAATTTTCTTGATCACTACAACTGTAAAAAAAATTCTGAGGCAACATAGAGAGGCTAATCAAATATTGCATGATTGGAATGGCTGTGGTTATATGAGGTGGAAAGCTGCAGAGTTGGGCTGAAACAGTTCACAGAAATCCACAAGCTTGTGGTTGCCAGGCAACCACAATAGGCTGGTATTGGCTGAGCAGCATTGTGAGCTGGACTTTAGGCTCTAGGATACAAGTGTGCAGAAGGATACCTGAGTCACAATGCTGGGCGTTGCCATGGAGACCTCAGTGGCACAGAGGACCTTGTAGGGCAAGATTTAAATAGGATGAATATTCTTGGCCTGGTATGCCACAATATTCGCTCTGAAGGCTTCACTGCTCAGAATTTGTGGATGGAAATGCTAGCCAATCTACACATGGATGTACTTTCAATGGGATATGAAATATGCCAGGGCCTGGCAGATGATCTCTGCCATGTCCTATCCTTGAGCATACGCTTTTCCCTTGTCATGTCTGTCATTTGGCTTAGTCCTGTTCCCTAAGCTATTCAGTCAAGACTTGCTGGCATCATTCACCTGCAGTATAAGAGCTTTCTGTGAAATTTCTCAGCAGAAATCCTCCGCAAGTACATAGCTTTGGATACGAGAGACAGTGGTGGAAGTTGAATTTCAAGGGCAGATATTTGAAAACAATGAAACAAGCCCCGAATAAGATCTTTACATGTTTCCCAGATGAATATGTTTGGAAATACGGGGGAAGATGGAGATCAAGGCTGAGAAGCGTGCACACCCATTTCAAGGTACAAAAACCAGGGAAAAACATGGCAAAGCAAGAGAGCTGGTTAATCTGATGTAAAAATCTTTGATGATGAAAGGAAAATTATATTCTCCTGATGATTTAATCAGGCTGTAGAAGTGAAGTTCTCATGTTGGTTGTCCTATGTGTGGCCTTCTGTATTGGGCAGTGGATGCAGGACAGGAGATCTTCAAATAAATCTGGTGGAACACAAAATACTGAAAAAAAAATTCAGCCTAAATCCTGTGTATTCCTTCCCTTTGAGAACATATATGGATAATGTACGAAGTTTCAAAAGAGAAAATGTCTATTGGGTCATGGTTTCAACAATGAAATGGTCACTTCACATAACATTTTGAATTTTGCTTTCACAGTTGCTCATGTACCGGGCCTGACTAAAGCAGAATGCAGAGTAAGCCTCATCAATAGTTGTGCATTCCATAAGTGGTTTTAAAACCAGTGAAACCCTTTGGACTTAGTGTTTGTATTTAATTGGTTGATTGGTTTTTCAAATTGTTTGTTTTACTATTTTTAACTTTGTGAGTCAGGGAAGCCCTCACTCATAGTGATTTCGACCTCTCCAAAAGCTCTGAAGTTATTCATGTAACAGCTATTACATGCTATAAGTTTCTCCTATTAAAACTTGAAAGACTTCCAGACTCTGCTACTTTTCATCTAAATTCAGTGTTGGGCTAACTTCAGGGTTGGACTTTTTACAAGTCCTTTGAAATGTGTCCTCCTCTAGTCACTGGTCATGCTGGAATTTACTTTCTTGTGAAGACAGGATTTGAGCAAATTGACACAAGTACAGTTTGCCACTACTCTGGACACCTGGTTAAATATCGAGTTCCCTAAATGCTGTGTGTTTTACTTTGATCTCTGCTCACACTTTGCTCATCCAGTTAGAAACACAGGGCTCCTGGCCATAGGGTTCCAGGCCTAAACAAGAAAATTTCCATTCCATTTTGGGAGTTCATGCGTCTCTCATAATTACTTTTTCCACAAATGTGTGCTTCAGGAGAGGCCCTGTCCCAATGTGGAGAGGCCCACTTTCATTCACTCACTTTTAGACTTTCTAAGATTTTCTGTTACTAGAGGTTTGCCCAGACTTGCCATTGTCAAGGGACAGTGCACTTCACTTGAAGTTGTGCAGTATTACTTCATGTGTCTCCGTGGAAACTCCACCAATGGGAAACTCTTGCTGTAGTCATCTCCAAGTGTTTCTGTGTAAGAAAATATAACTAACAAAGGATGTGGTTTCAAGCAGAATGAGGAAAGGAGGGATTATCTTTATTTCAGTGCAGGTTGACCTTTCAAAGAAACAGTAATTCCTATCAAATAGGAGGATAAATCTTTTGAAAAGAGACATGGACATGACACGCTCAACTTTATGTCACTTTTTTTAAAACGCCAAGGGCATTTGAGAAATTCTTGGCTGCTGAATTGTCCCTTTTTGCAAATTTCTCTTAGGTAAGACACTCCAGCTTCTTTAAACCATGGTACAGTTCCTTCCATGTAAAAAACCAAAGCAAAAAACAAAATAAATTAAAACAAAACCCATCAAATTACATTTGAGAGCACACAATTGCTCAGCAGGCCCACTATTCCAGAAGCTAGAGGTAGAGAATCCTCAGCCTTCAGCCCATGGCCTGAAGCTTTGTCTCTATCATGGTCCCTCAATTCCCTGGCATGTCCACATTAACTCATGAATCTTTACTCATTTCCTCTTCAAATGCACAGGATCCAATATATTTGAACCGTGTTCACCTGGGCTGTAATCATCCAAGGACACACCAGAGGAAGGGCAGCCACTCCCTTGCCTGGGGCCTTGGAGCTTATCACAATAGAAATGGACACCAAAACAAAGGGAGCCAAAACAGAGAGAGGCATATTCCTAAAGCCTGAAGCACAGAAGCTACCTATAGACCAGTAGTGGGATTTCACAAATTATGTAAGAATCTCTGTGCACATGCTAGGCATGGTCGCTCATGCCTATAATCCCAGCAATCTGGGGGCTGAGGTGGATGGATCCTTGGGAGTTCCAGTCCATCTTGGGCTACGAATTTATCTCAAGGCCTCTTTCAACAACTACATAAGATGCTGTTTCCAAAAAGAGGACAACATTAAACTAGACACACTTGGTCTAGGTCCCTGGGGTCACTACATGAGTTGTGGAGTCTAAATATTCCATGCCGTGAGAAAATACCTTGGATTTTTAGTGAAAGGGGCATTTGCATCCCTTTTCTAAGGGTTTCCCTTTCACCATGTTACATTTGAATTCTGGGAAAACCTGCTGGTGATAAGGTATTGAGCTAATACCTCATGTTTAGTGTTCAGGGTTATCCTGGAATGGCTGCAGACCTCCTTGAAATAGCGATTGCAGACAAGTGAACCCTGAGGAAGCTGGATAGTTGAAGCAGGCACTCCAAATATTCATGCACTGCAAGGCTTCACTTTCATTTTGGGTCTCATCTTCTGGTTGCTGGCTTTTAGTGCTAACTGATACTACCATGGTGGCAGTAATCCAGCAGAGACTGCATGTATGGTTTGCAGGTTTGCTTCCGAAGCCACCAGAAACTTGGCAGAAACCAAATCATTGTGGCATTTTCTTTCCTCCCTTGAAACATTTGGCTTTCTAAGTTTGATAATTGAATAGACTGAGCTAGTCACCTTTGGACTCCATATACCACCAACAGAGCTAAAGACAGAGCCAATTACTTCCCTCCACTTGTCAAAATATGTCAAATTTGCTTGATCACCACAACTTCAAAGAAAATTCTGAGGCAACTTAGAGAGGTTAATCAAATACTGCATGATTGGAATGGCTGTGGTTGTATGAGGTGGAAAGCTGCAGAGTTGGGCTGAAACTGTTCACAGAAATCCATAGGCTTGTGGTTGCCAGGCAACCACACTCTGCTGAGATTGGCTGAACATCACTGTGAGGGAGATTTTAGGCTCTAGGTTTGAAAATTGAAAAGACTGGTGTAGTCAAGTTTGGAACCCATAGACGTCAGACATACCAAAAGGTTTTCCAATGACTTCCCTCCACTTCTCAAAATATGTCAAATTTTCTTGATCACTACAACTGTAAAAAAAAATTCTGAGGCAACATAGAGAGGCTAATCAAATACTGCATGATTGGAATGGCTGTGGTTGTATGAGGTGGAAAGCTGCAGAGTTGGGCTGAAATAGTTCACAGAAATCCACAAGCTTGTGGTTGCCAGGCAACCACAATGGGCTGTGATTGGCTGAGCACCATTGTGAGCTGGGCTTTAGGCTCTAGGATACAAGTGTGCAGTAGGAGACCTGAGTCACAATGCTGGGCGTTGCCATGGAGACCTCAGTGGCACAGAGGACCTTGTAGGGCAAGATTTAAATAGGATGAATATTCTTGGCCTGGTATGCCACAATATTCTCTCTGAAGGCTTCACTGCTCAGAATTTGTGGATGGAAATGCTAGCCAATCTACACATGGATGTACTTTCAATGGGATATGAAATATGCCAGGGCCTGGCAGATGATCTCTGCCATGTCCTATCCTTGAGCAAACGCTTTTCCCTTGTCATGTCTGTCATTTGGCTGAGTCCTGTTCCCTAAGCTATTCAGTCAAGACTTGCTGGCATCATTCACCTGCAGTATAAGAGCTTTCTGTGAAATTTCTCAGCAGAAATCCTCTGCAAGTACATAGCTTTGGATATGAGAGACAGTGGTGGAAGTTGAATTTCAAGGGCAGATATTTGAAAACAATGAAACAAGCCTCGAATAAGATCTTTACATGTTTCCCAGATGAATGTGTTTGGAAATACGGGGGAAGATGGAGATCAAGGCTGAGAAGCGTGCATACCCATTTCAAGGTACAAAAACCAGGGAAAAACATGGCAAAGCAAGAGAGCTGGTTAATCTGATGTAAAAATCTTTGATAATGAAAGGAAAATTATATTCTCCTGATGATTTAATCAGGCTGTAGAAGTGAAGTTCTCATGTTGGTTGTCCTATGTGTGGCCTTCTGTATTGGGCAGTGGATGCAGGACAGGAGATCTTCAAATAAATCTGGTGGAACACAAAATACTGAAAAAAAAAATTCAGCCTAAATCCTGTGTATTCCTTCCCTTTGAGAACATATATGGATAATGTACGAAGTTTCAAAAGAGAAAATGTCTATTGGGTCATGGTTTCAACAATGAAATGGTCACTTCACATAACATTTTGAATTTTGCTTTCACAGTTGCTCATGTACCGGGCCTGAGTAAAGCAGAATGCAGAGTAAGCCTCATCAATTGTTGTGCATTCCATAAGTGGTTTTAAAACCAGTGAAACCCTTTGGACTTAGTGTTTGCATTTAATTGGTTGATTGGTTTTTCAAATTGTTTGTTTTACTATTTTTAACTTTGTGAGTCAGGGAAGCCCTCACTCATAGTGATTTCGACCTCTCCAAAAGCTCTGAAGTTATTCATGTAACAGCTATTACATGCTATAAGTTTCTCCTATTAAAACTTGAAAGACTAACAGACTCTGCTACTTTTCATCTAAATTCAGTGTTGGGCTAACTTCAGGGTTGGACTTTTTACAAGTCCTTTGAAATGTGTCCTCCTCTAGTCACTGGTCGTGCTGGAAATTACTTTCTTGTGAAGACAGGATTTGAGCAAATTGACACATGTACAGTTTGCCACTACTCTGGACACCTGGTTAAATATCGAGTTCCCTAAATGCTGTGTTTTACTTTGATCTCTGCTCACACTTTGCTCATCCAGTTAGAAACACAGGGCTCCAGGCCATAGCGTTCCAGGCCTAAAGAAGAAAATTTCCATTCCGTTTTGGGAGTTCATACGTCTCTCATAATTACTTTTTCCACAAATGTGTGCTTCAGGAGAGGCCCTGTCCAAATGTGGAGAGGCCCATTTTCATTCACTCACTTTTAGACTTTCTAAGATTTTAAGTTACTAGAGGTTTGCCCAGACTTGCCATTGTCAAGGGACAGTGCACTTCACTTGAAGTTGTGCAGTATTACTTCATGTGTCTCCGTGGAAATTCCACCAATGGGAAACTCTTGCTGTAGTCATCTCCAAGTGTTTCTGTGTAAGAAAATATTACTAACAAAGGATGTGGTTTCAAGAAGAATGAGGAAAGGAGGGATTATCTTTATTTCAGTGCAGGTTGACCTTTCAAAGAAACAGTAATTCCTATCAAATAGGAGGTAAAATCTTTTGTAAAGAGACATGGACATGACACGCTCAACTTTATGTCACTTTTTTTAAAACGCCAAGGGCATTTGAGAAATTCTTGGCTGCTGAATTGTCCCTTTTTGCAAATTTCTCTTAGGTAAGACACTCCAGCTTCTTTAAACCATGGTACAGTTCCTTCCATGTAAAAAACCAAAGCAAAAAACAAAATAAATTAAAACAAAACCCATCAAATTACATTTGAGAGCACACAATTGCTCAGCAGGCCCACTATTCAAGAAGCTAGAGGTAGAGAATCCTCAGCCTTGGGCCCATGGCCTGAAGTTTTGTCTCTATCATGGCCCCTCAAAGCCCTGGCATGTCCACATTAACTCATGAATCTTTACTCATTTCCTCTTCAAATGCACAGGATCCAATATATTTGAACCCTGTTCACCTGGGCTGTAATCATCCAAGGACACACCAGAGGAAGGGCAGCCACTCCCTTGCCTGGGGCCTTGGAGCTTATCACAATAGAAATGGACACCTGAACAAGGGGAGCCAAAACAAAGAGAGGCATATTCCTAAAGCCTGAAGCACAGAAACTACCTATAGACCAGTAGTGGGATTTTACAAATTATGTAAGAATCTCTGTGCACATGCTTGGCATGGTCGCTCATGCCTATAATCCCAGCAATCTGGGGGCTGAGGTGGATGGTTCCTTGGGAGTTCCAGTCCATCTTGGGCTACGCATTTATCTCAAGGCCTCTTTCAACAACTACATAAGATGTTGTTTCCCAAAAGAGGACAACATTAAACTAGACACACTTGGTCTAGGTCCCTGGGTTCACTACATGAGTTGTGGAGTCTAAATATTCCATGCCATGAGAAAATACCTGGGATTTTTAGTGAAAGGGGCATTTGCATCCCTTTTCTAAGGGTTTCCCTTTCACCATGTTACATTTGAATTCTGGGAAACCCTGCTGTTGATAAGGTATTGAGCTAATACCTCATGTTTAGTGTTCAGGGTTATGCTGGAATGGCTGCAGACCTACTTGAAATAGCGATTGCAGACAAGTGAACCCCGAGGAAGCTGGATAGTTGAAGCAGGCACTCCAAATATTCATGCACTGCAAGGATTCACTTTCATTTTGGGTCTCATCTTCTGGTTGCTGGCTTTTAGTGCTAACTGATACTACCATGGTGGCAGTAATCGAGCAGAGACTGCATGTATGGTTTGCAGGTTTGCTTCCCAAGCCACCAGAAACTTGGCAGAACCCAAATCATTGTGGCATTTTCTTTCCTCCCTTGAAACATTTGGCTTTCTAAGTTTGATAATTGAATAGACTAGGCTAGTCAACTTTGGACCCCATATACCACAAACAGAGCTAAAGACAGAGCCAATTACTTCCCTCCACTTGTCAAAATATGTCAAATTTGCTTGATCAACACAACTTCAAAGAAAATTCTGAGGCAACTTAAAGAGGTTAATCAAATACTGCATGATTGGAATGGCTGTGGTTGTATGAGGTGGAAAGCTGCAGAGTTGGGCTGAAACTGTTCACAGAAATCCACAGGCTTGTGGTTGCCAGGCAACCACACTGGGCTCAGATTGGCTGAACATCACTGTGAGGGGGATTTTAGGCTCTAGGTTTGAAAATTTAAAAGACTGGGGTAGTCAAGTTTATAACCCATAGACCTGAGACATACCAAAAGGTTTTCCAATGACTTCCCTCCACTTCTCAAAATATGTCAAATTTTCTTGATCACTACAACTGTAAAAAAAGTTCTGAGGCAACATAGAGAGGCTAATCAAATACTGCATGATTGGAATGGCTGTGGTTGTATGAGGTGGAAAGCTGCAGAGTTGGGCTGAAACAGTTCACAGAAATCCACAAGCTTGTGGTTACCAGGCAACCACAATGGGCTGTGATTGGCTGAGCACCATTGTGAGCTGGACTTTAGGCTCTAGGATACATGTGTGCAGTAGGAGTCCTGAGTCACAATGCTGGGCGTTGCCATGGAGACCTCAGTGGCACAGAGGACCTTGTAGGGCAAGATTTAAATAGGATGAATATTCTTGGCCTGGTATGCCACAATATTCTCTCTGAAGGCTTAACTGCTCAGAATTTGTGGATGGAAATGCTAGCCAATCTACACATGGATGTACTTTCAATGGGATATGAAATATGCCAGGGCCTGCAGATGATCTCGGCCATGTCCTATCCTTGAGCATATGCTTTTCCCTTGTCATGTCTGTCATTTGGCTGAGTCCTGTTCCCTAAGCTATTCAGTCAAGACTTGCTGGCATAATTCACCTGCAGTATAAGAGCTTTCTGTGAAATTTCTCAGCAGAAATCCTCCGCAAGTACATAGCTTTGGATATGAGAGACAGTGGTGGAAGTTGAATTTCAAGGGCAGATATTTGAAAACAATGAAACAAGCCCCGAATAAGATCTTTACATGTTTCCCAGATGAATATGTTTGGAAATACGGGGGAAGATGGAGATCAAGGCTGAGAAGAGTGCAAACCCATTTCAAGGTACAAAAACCAGGGAAATACATGGGAAAGCAAGAGAGCTGATTAATCTGATGTAAAAATCTTTGATGATGAAAGGAAAATTATATTCTCATGATGATTTAATCAGGCTGTAGAAGTGAAGTTCTCATGTTGGTTGTCCTATGTGTGGCCTTCTGCATTGGGCAGTGGATGCAGGACAGGAGATCTTCAAATAAATCTGGTGGAACACAAAATACTGAAAAAAAATTCAGCTTAAATCCTGTGTATTCCTTCCCTTTGAGAACATATATGGATAATGTACGAAGTTTCAAAAGAGAAAATGTCTATTGGGTCATGGTTTCAACAATGAAATGGTCACTTCACATAACATTTTGAATTTTGCTTTCACAGTTGCTCACGTGCCGGGCCTGAGTAAAGCAGAATGCAGAGTAAGCCTCATCAATAGTTGTGCATTCCATAAGTGGTTTTAAAACCAGTGAAACCCTTTGGACTTAGTGTTTGTATTTAATTAGTTGATTGGTTTTTCAAATTGTTTGTTTTACTATTTTTAACTTTGTGAGTCAGGGAAGCCCTCACACATAGTGATTTCGACCTCTCCAAAAGCTCTGAAGTTATTCATGTAACAGCTATTACATGCTATAATTTTCTCCTATTAAAACTTGAAAGACTAACAGACTCTGCTACTTTTCATCTAAATTCAGTGTTGGGCTAACTTCAGGGTTGGACTTTTTACAAGTCCTTTGAAATGTGTCCTCCTCTAGTCACTGGTCGTGCTGGAATTTACTTTCTTGTGAAGACAGGATTTGAGCAAATTGACACAAGTACAGTTTGCCACTACTCTGGACACCTGGTTAAATATCGAGTTCCCTAAATGCTGTGTGTTTTACTTTGATCTCTGCTCACACTTTTCTCATCCAGTTAGAAAAACAGGGCTCCAGGCCATAGCGTTCCAGGCCTAAACAAGAAAATTTCCATTCCGTTTTGGGAGTTCATGCGTCTCTCATGATTACTTTTTCCACAAATGTGTGCTTCAGGAGAGGCCCTGTCCTAATGTGGAAAGGCCCATTTTCATTCACGCACTTTTATACTTTCTAAGATTTTCAGTTACTAGAGGTTTGCCCAGACTTGCCATTGTCAAGGGACAGTGCACTTCACTTGAAGTTGTGCAGTATTACTTCATGTGTCTCCGTGGAAATTCCACCAATGGGAAACTCTTGTTGTAGTCATCTCCAAGTGTTTCTGTGTAAGAAAATATAACTAACAATGGATGTGGTTTCAAGCAGAATGAGGAAAGGAGGGATTATCTTTATTTCAGTGCTGGTTGACCTTTCAAAGAAACAGTAATTCCTATCAAATAGGAGGTAAAATCTTTTGTAAAGAGACATGGACATGACACGCTCAACTTTATGTCACTTTTTTTAAAACGCCAAGGACATTTGAGAAATTCTTGGCTGCTCAATTGTCCCTTTTTGCAAATTTCTCTTAGGTAAGACACTCCAGCTGCTTTAAACCATGGTACAGTTCAACTCTTCCAAGTAAAAAACCAAAGCAAAAAACAAAATAAATTAAAACAAAACCCATCAAATTACATTTGAGAGCACACAATTGCTCAGCAGGACCACTATAGAAGAAGCTAGGGGTAGAGAATCCTCAGGCTTCAGCCTATGGCCTGAAGTTTTGTCTCTATCATGGCCCCTCAATTCCCTGGCATGTCCACATTAACTCATGAATCTTTACTCATTTCCTCTTCAAATGCACAGGATCCAATATATTTGAACCCTTTTCCCCTGGGCTGTGATCATCCAAGGACACACCAGAGGAAGGGCAGCCACTC
This sequence comes from Cavia porcellus, assembly GCF_034190915.1. Lineage (NCBI taxonomy): Eukaryota > Metazoa > Chordata > Mammalia > Rodentia > Caviidae > Cavia > Cavia porcellus. The sequence goes on along the minus strand of NW_026947486.1, from coordinate 3,667,874 downwards.
CCTTGCCTGGGGCCTTGGAGCTTATCACAATAGAAATCGACCCCTGAACAAGGGGAGCCAAAACTAAGAGAGGCATATTCCTAAAGCCTGAAGCACAGAAGCTACCTAGAGACCAGCAGTGGGATTTCACAAATTATGTAAAAATCTCTGTGCACATGCTTGGCATGGTCGCTCATGCCTATAAGCCCAGCAATCTGGGGACTGAGGTGGATGGATCCTTGGGAGTTCCAGTCCATCTTGGGCTACGAATTTATCTCAAGGCCTCTTTCAACAACTACATAAGATGCTGTTTCCAAAAAGAGGACAACATTAAACTAGACACACTTGGTCTAGGTCCCTGGGTTCACTACATGAGTTGTGGAGTCTAAATATTCCATGCCATGAGAAAATACCTGGGATTTTTAGTGAAAGGGGCATTTGCATCCCTTTTCTAAGGGTTTCCCTTTCACCATGTTACATTTGAATTCTGGGAAAACCTGCTGGTGATAAGGTATTGTGCTAATGCCTCATGTTTAGTGTTCAGGGTTATGCTGGAATGGATACAGACCTCCTTGAAATAGCGATTGCAGACAAGTGAACCCCGAGGAAGCTCGATAGTTGAAGCAGGCACTCCAAATATTCATGCACTGCAAGGATTCACTTTCATTTTGGGTCTCATCTTCTGGTTGCTGGCTTTTAGTGCTAACTGATACTACCATGGTGGCAGTAATCCAGCAGAGACTGCATGTATGGCTTGCAGGTTTGCTTCCCAAGCCACCAGAAACTTGGCAGAACCCAAATCATTGTGGCATTTTCTTTCCTCCCTTGAAAATTTTGGCTTTCTAAGTTTGATAATTGAATAGACTGGGCTAGTCACGTTTGGACCCCATATACCACAAACAGAGCTAAAGACAGAGCCAATTACTTCCCTCCACTTGTCAAAATATGTCAAATTTGCTTGATCACCACAACTTCAAAGAAAATTCTGAGGCAACTTAAAGAGGTTAATCAAATACTGCATGATTGGAATGGCTGTGGTTGTATGAGGTGGAAAGCTGCCGAGTTGGGCTGAAATTTTTTACAGAAATCCACAGGCTTGTGGTTGCCAGGCAACCACAATGGGCTGGGATTGGCTGAGCACCATTGTGAGCTGGACTTTAGGCTCTAGGTTTGAAAATTTAAAAGACTGGGGTAGTCAAGTTTGGAACCCATAGACCTCAGACATACCAAAAGGTTTTCCAATGACTTCCCTCCACTTCTCAAAATATGTCAAATTTTCTTGATCACTACAACTGTAAAAAAAAATTCTGAGGCAACATAGAGAGGCTAATCAAATACTGCATGAATGGAATGGCTGTGGTTGTATGAGGTGGAAAGCTGCAGATTTGGGCTGAAAAGGTTCACAGAAATCCACAAGCTTGTGGTTGCCAGGCAACCACAGTGGGCTTTGATTGGCTGAGCACCACTGTGAGCTGGACTTTAGGCTCTAGGATACAAGTGTGCAGTAGGAGACCTGAGTCACAATGCTGGGCGTTGCCATGGAGACCTCAGTGGCCCAGAGGAACTTGTAGGGCAAGATTTAAATAGGATGAATATTCTTGGCCTGGTATGCCTCAATATTCTCTCTGAAGCCTTCACTGCTCAGAATTTGTGGATGGAAATGCTAGCCAATCTACACATGGATGTACTTTCAATGGGATATGAAATATGCCAGGGCCTGGCAGATGATCTCTGCCATGTCCTATCCTTGAGCATACGCTTTTCCCTTGTCATGTCTGTCATTTGGCTGAGTCCTGTTCCCTAAGCTCTTCAGTCAAGACTTGCTGGCATCATTCACCTGCAGTATAAGAGCTTTCTGTGAAATTTCTCAGCAGAAATCCTCTGCAAGTACATAGCTTTGGATATGAGAGACAGTGGTGGAAGTTGAATTTCAAGGGCAGATATTTGAAAACAATGAAACAAGCCCCGAATAAGATCTTTACATGTTTCCCAGATGAATGTGTTTGGAAATACGGGGGAAGATGGAGATCAAGGCTGAGAAGAGTGCACACCCATTTCAAGGTACAAAAACCAGGGAAAAACATGGGAAAGCAAGAGAGCTGGTTAATCTGATGTAAAAATCTTTGATGATGAAAGGAAAATTATATTCTCATGGTGATTTAATCAGCCTGTAGAAGTGAAGTTCTCATGTTGTTTGTCCTTTGTGTGGCCTTCTGCATTGGACAGAGGATGCAGGACAGGAGATCTTCAAATAAATCTGGTGGAACACAAAATACTGAAAAAAAAATTCAGCCTAAATCCTGTGTATTCCTTCCCTTTGAGAACATATATGGATAATGTACGAAGTTTCAAAAGAGAAAATGTCTATTGGGTCATGGTTTCAACAATGAAATGGTCACTTCACATAACATTTTGAATTTTGCTTTCACAGTTGCTCACGTACCGGGCCTGAGTAAACAGAATGCAGAGTAAGCCTCATCAATAGTTGTGCATTCCATAAGTGGTTTTAAAACCAGTGAAACCCTTGGGACTTAGTGTTTGTATTTAATTGGTTGATTGGTTTATCAAATTGTTTGTCTTACTATTCTTAACTTTGTGAGTCAGGGAAGCCCTCACTCATAGTGATTTCGACCTCTCCAAAAGCTCTGAAGTTATTCATGTAACAGCTATTACATGCTATAAGTTTCTCCTATTAAAACTTGAAAGACTAACAGACTCTGCTACTTTTCATCTAAATTCAGTGTTGGGCTAACTTCAGGGTTGGACTTTTTACAAGTCCTTTGAAATGTGTCCTCGTCTAGTCACTGGTCGTGCTGGAATTTACTTTCATGTGAAGACAGGATTTGAGCAAATTGACACAAGTACAGTTTGCCACTACTCTGGACACCTGGTTAAATATCGAGTTCCCTAAATGCTGTGTGTTTTACTTTGATCTCTGCTCACACTTTGCTCATCCAGTTAGAAACACAGGGCTACAGGCTATAGCGTTCCAGGCCTAAACAAGAAAATTTCCATTCCGTTTTGGGAGTTCATGCGTCTCGCATAATTACTTTTTCCACAAATGTGTGCTTCAGGAGAGGCCCTGTCCAAATGTGGAGAGGCCCATTTTCATTCACTCACTTTTAGACTTTCTAAGATTTTCAGTTACTAGAGGTTTGCCCAGACTTGCCATTGTCAAGGGACAGTGCACTTCACTTGAAGTTGTGCAGTATTACTTCATGTGTCTCCGTGGAAATTCCACCAATGGGAAACTCTTGCTGTAGTCATCTCCAAGTGTTTCTGCCTAAGAATATATAACTAACAAAGGATTTGGTTTCAAGCAGAATGAGGAAAGGAGGGATTATCTTTATTTCAGTGCAGGTTGACCTTTCAAAGAAACAGTAATTCCTATCAAATAGGAGGTAAAATCTTTTGTAAAGAGGCATGGACATGACACGCTCAACTTTATGTCACTTTTTTTAAAACGCCAAGGACATTTGAGAAATTCTTGGCTGCTGAATTGTCCCTTTTTGCAAATTTCTCTTAGGTAAGACACTCCAGCTGCTTTAAACCATGGTACAGTTCAACTCTTCCAAGTAAAAAACCAAAGCAAAAAACAAAATAAATTAAAACAAAACCCATCAAATTACATTTGAGAGCACACAATTGCTCAGCAGGACCACTATTGAAGAAGCTAGGGGTAGAGAATCCTCAGGCTTCAGCCCATGGCCTGAAGTTTTGTCTCTATCATGGCCCCTCAATTCCCTGGCATGTCCACATTAACTCATGAATCTTTACTCATTTCCTCTTCAAAGGCACAGGATCCAATATATTTGAAACCTGTTCACCTGGGTTGTAATCATCCAAGGACACACCAGAGGAAGGGCAGCCACTCCCTTGCCTGGGGCCTTGGAGCTTATCACAATAGAAATGGACACCTGAACAAGGAGAGCCAAAACAAAGAGAGGCATATTCCTAAAGCCTGAAGCATAGAAGCTACCTACAGACAAGCAGTGGGATTTCACAAATTATGTAAGAATCTCTGTGCACATGCTTGGCATGGTTGCTCATGCCTATAAGCCCAGCAATCTGGGGGCTGAGGTGGATGGATCCTTGGGAGTTCCAGTCCATCTTGGGCTACGAATTTATCTCAAGGCCTCTTTCAACAACTACATAAGATGCTGTTTCCAAAAAGAGGACAACATTAAACTAGACACACTTGGTCTAGGTCCCTGGGTTCACTACATGAGTTGTGGAGTCTAAATATTCCATGCCATGAGAAAATACCTGGGATTTTTAGTGAAAGGGGCATTTGCATCCCTTTTCTAAGGGTTTCCCTTTCACCATGTTACATTTGAATTCTGGGAACACCTGCTGGTGATAAGGTATTGTGCTAATACCTCATGTTTAGTGTTCAGGGTTATGCTGGAATGGATACAGACCTCCTTGAAATAGCGATTGCAGACAAGTGAACCCTGAGGAAGCTCGATAGTTGAAGCAGGCACTCCAAATATTCATGCACTGCAAGGAATCACTTTCATTTTGGGTCTCATCTTCTGGTTGCTGGCTTTTAGTGCTAACTGATACTACCATGGTGGCAGTAATCCAGCAGAGACTGCATGTATGGCTTGCAGGTTTGCTTCCCAAGCCACCAGAAACTTGGCAGAACCCAAATCATTGTGGCATTTTCTTTCCTCCCTTGAAAATTTTGGCTTTCTAAGTTTGATAATTGAATAGACTGGGCTAGTCACGTTTGGACCCCATATACCACAAACAGAGCTAAAGACAGAGCCAATTACTTCCCTCCACTTGTCAAAATATGTCAAATTTGCTTGATCACCACAACTTCAAAGAAAATTCTGAGGCAACTTAAAGAGGTTAATCAAATACTGCATGATTGGAATGGCTGTGGTTGTATGAGGTGGAAAGCTGCCGAGTTGGGCTGAAATTTTTTACAGAAATCCACAGGCTTGTGTTTGCCAGGCAACCACAATGGGCTGTGATTGGCTGAGCACCATTGTGAGCTGGACTTTAGGCTCTAGGTTTGAAAATTTAAAAGACTGGGGTAGTCAAGTTTGGAACCCATAGACCTCAGACATACCAAAAGGTTTTCCAATGACTTCCCTCCACTTCTCAAAATATGTCAAATTTTCTTGATCACTACAACTGTAAAAAAAAATTCTGAGGCAACATAGAGAGGCTAATCAAATACTGCATGAATGGAATGGCTGTGGTTGTATGAGGTGGAAAGCTGCAGATTTGGGCTGAAAAGGTTCACAGAAATCCACAAGCTTGTGGTTGCCAGGCAACCACAGTGGGCTTTGATTGGCTGAGCACCATTGTGAGCTGGACTTTAGGCTCTAGGATACAAGTGTGCAGTAGGAGACCTGAGTCACAATGCTGGGCGTTGCCATGGAGACCTCAGTGGCCCAGAGGAACTTGTAGGGCAAGATTTAAATAGGATGAATATTCTTGGCCTGGTATGCCTCAATATTCTCTCTGAAGCCTTCACTGGTCAGAATTTGTGGATGGAAATGCTAGCCAATCTACACATGGATGTACTTTCAATGGGATATGAAATATGCCAGGGCCTGGCAGATGATCTCTGCCATGTCCTATCCTTGAGCATACGCTTTTCCCTTGTCATGTCGTTCATTTGGCTGAGTCCTGTTCCCTAAGCTCTTCAGTCAAGACTTGCTGGCATCATTCACCTGCAGTATAAGAGCTTTCTGTGAAATTTCTCAGCAGAAATCCTCTGCAAGTACATAGCTTTGGATATGAGAGACAGTGGTGGAAGTTGAATTTCAAGGGCAGATATTTGAAAACAATGAAACAAGCCCCGAATAAGATCTTTACATGTTTCCCAGATGAATGTGTTTGGAAATACGGGGGAAGATGGAGATCAAGGCTGAGAAGAGTGCACACCCATTTCAAGGTACAAAAACCAGGGAAAAACATGGGAAAGCAAGAGAGCTGGTTAATCTGATGTAAAAATCTTTGATGATGAAAGGAAAATTATATTCTCATGATGATTTAATCAGCCTGTAGAAGTGAAGTTCTCATGTTGTTTGTCCTTTGTGTGGCCTTCTGCATTGGACAGTGGATGCAGGACAGGAGATCTTCAAATAAATCTGGTGGAACACAAAATACTGAAAAAAAAATTCAGCCTAAATCCTGTGTATTCCTTCCCTTTGAGAACATATATGGATAATGTACGAAGTTTCAAAAGAGAAAATGTCTATTGGGTCATGGTTTCAACAATGAAATGGTCACTTCACATAACATTTTGAATTTTGCTTTCACAGTTGCTCATGTACCGGGCCTGAGTAAACAGAATGCAGAGTAAGCCTCATCAATAGTTGTGCATTCCATAAGTGGTTTTAAAACCAGTGAAACCCTTGGGACTTAGTGTTTGTATTTAATTGGTTGATTGGTTTATCAAATTGTTTGTCTTACTATTCTTAACTTTGTGAGTCAGGGAAGCCCTCACTCATAGTGATTTCGACCTCTCCAAAAGCTCTGAAGTTATTCATGTAACAGCTATTACATGCTATAAGTTTATCCTATTAAAACTTGAAAGACTAACAGACTCTCCTACTTTTCATCTAAATTCAGTGTTGGGCTAACTTCAGGGTTGGACTTTTTACAAGTCCTTTGAAATGTGTCCTCGTCTAGTCACTGGTCGTGCTGGAATTTACTTTCATGTGAAGACAGGATTTGAGCAAATTGACACAAGTACAGTTTGCCACTACTCTGGACACCTGGTTAAATATCGAGTTCCCTAAATGCTGTGTGTTTTACTTTGATCTCTGCTCACACTTTGCTCATCCAGTTAGAAACACAGGGCTCCAGGCCATAGCGTTCCAGGCCTAAACAAGAAAATTTCCATTCCGTTTTGGGAGTTCATGCGTCTCGCATAATTACTGTTTCCACAAATGTGTGCTTCAGGAGAGGCCCTGTCCAAATGTGGAGAGGCCCATTTTCATTCACTCACTTTTAGACTTTCTAAGATTTTCAGTTACTAGAGGTTTGCCCAGACTTGCCATTGTCAAGGGACAGTGCACTTCACTTGAAGTTGTGCAGTATTACTTCATGTGTCTCCGTGGAAATTCCACCAATGGGAAACTCTTGCTGTAGTCATCTCCAAGTGTTTCTGCCTAAGAATATATAACTAACAAAGGATTTGGTTTCAAGCAGAATGAGGAAAGGAGGGATTATCTTTATTTCAGTGCAGGTTGACCTTTCAAAGAAACAGTAATTCCTATCAAATAGGAGGTAAAATCTTTTGTAAAGAGGCATCGACATGACACGCTCAACTTTATGTCACTTTTTTTAAAACGCCAAGGACATTTGAGAAATTCTTGGCTGCTGAATTGTCCCTTTTTGCAAATTTCTCTTAGGTAAGACACTCCAGCTGCTTTAAACCATGGTACAGTTCAACTCTTCCAATTAAAAAACCAAAGCAAAAAACAAAATAAATTAAAACAAAACCCATCAAATTACATTTGAGAGCACACAATTGCTCAGCAGGACCACTATTGAAGAAGCTAGGGGTAGAGAATCCTCAGGCTTCAGCCCATGGCCTGAAGTTTTGTCTCTATCATGGCCCCTCAATTCCCTGGCATGTCCACATTAACTCATGAATCTTTACTCATTTCCTCTTCAAAGGCACAGGATCCAATATATTTGAAACCTGTTCACCTGGGCTGTAATCATCCAAGGACACACCAGAGGAAGGGCAGCCACTCCCTTGCCTGGGGCCTTGGAACTTATCACAATAGAAATGGACACCTGAACAAGGGGAGCCAAAACAAAGAGAGGCATATTCCTAAAGCCTGAAGCATAGAAGCTACCTACAGACAAGCAGTGGGATTTCACAAATTATGTAAGAATCTCTGTGCACATGCTTGGCATGGTCGCTCATGCCTATAATACCAGCAATCTGGGGGGCTGAGGTGGATGGATCCTTGGGAGTTCCAGTCCATCTTGGGCTATGAATTTATCTCAAGGCCTCTTTCAACAACTACATAAGATGCTGTTTCCAAAAAGAGGACAACATTAAACTAGACACACTTGGTCTAGGTCCCTGGGGTCACTACATGAGTTGTGGAGTCTACATATTCCATGCCATGAGAAAATAGCTGGGATTTTTAGTGAAAGGGGCATTTGCATCCCTTTTCTAAGGGTTTCCCTTTCACCATGTTACATTTGAATTCTGGGAACACCTGCTGGTGATAAGGTATTGTGCTAATACCTCATGTTTAGTGTTCAGGGTTGTGCTGGAATGGATGCAGACCTCCTTGAAATAGCGATTGCAGACAAGTGAACCCCGAGGAAGCTGGATAGTTGAAGCAGGCACTCCAAATATTCATGCACTGCAAGGATTCACTTTCACTTTGGGTCTCATCTTCTGTTTGCTGGCTTTTAGTGCTAACTGATACTACCATGGTGGCAGTAATCCAGCAGAGACTGCATGTATGGTTTGCAGGTTTGCTTCCCAAGCCACCAGAAACTTGGCAGAACCCAAATCATTGTGGCATTTTCTTTCCTCCCTTGAAACATTTGGCTTTCTAAGTTTGATAATTGAATAGACTGGGCTAGTCACGTTCAGACCCCATATAACACAAACAGAGCTAAAGACAGAGCCAATTACTTCCCTCCACTTGTCAAAATATGTCAAATTTGCTTGATCACCACAACTTCAAAGAAAATTCTGAGGCAACTTAGAGAGCTTAATCAAATACTGCATGATTGGAATGGCTGTGGTTGTATGAGGTGGAAAGCTGCCGAGTTGGGCTGAAATTTTTTACAGAAATCCACAGGCTTGTGGTTGCCAGGCAAGCACACTGGGCTGAGATTGGCTGAACATCACTGTGAGGGGGATTTTAGGCTCTAGGTTTGAAAATTTAAAAGACTGGTGTAGTCAAGTTTGGAACCCATAGACCTCAGACATACCAAAAGGTTTTCCAATGACTTCCCTCCACTTCTCAAAATATGTCAAATTTTCTTGATTACTACAACTGTAAAAAAAAATTCTGAGGCAACATAGAGAGGCTAATCAAATACTGCATGATTGGAATGGCTGTGGTTGTATGAGGTGGAAAGCTGCAGAGTTGGGCTGAAACAGTTCACAGAAATCCACAAGCTTGTGGTTACCAGGCAACCACAATGGGCTGTGATTGGCTGAGCACCATTGTGAGCTGGACTTTAGGCTCTAGGATACACGTGTGCAGTAGTAGACCTGAGTCACAATGCTGGGCGTTGCCATGGAGACCTCAGTGGCACAGAAGACCTTGTAGGGCAAGATTTAAATAGGATGAATATTCTTGGCCTGGTATGCCACAATATTCTCTCTGAAGGCTTCACTGCTCAGAATTTGTGGATGTAAAAGCTAGCCAATCTACACATGGATGTACTTTCAATGGGATATGAAATATGCCAGGGCCTGGCAGATGATCTCTGCCATGGCCTATCCTTGAGCATACGCTTTTCCCTTGTCATGTCTGTCATTTGGCTGAGTCCTGTTCCCTAAGCTATTCAGTCAAGACTTGCTGCCATCATTGACCTGCAGTATAAGGGCTTTCTGTGAAATTTCTCAGCAGAAATCCTCTGCAAGTACATAGCTTTGGATATGAGAGACAGTGGTGGAAGTTGAATTTCAAGGGCAGATATTTGAAAACAATTAAAGAAGCCCCGAATAAGATCTTTACATGTTTCCCAGATGAATATGTTTGGAAATACGGGGGAAGATGGAGATCAAGGCTGAGAAGAGTGCACACCCATTTCAAGGTACAAAAACCAGGGAAAAACATGGGAAAGCAAGAGAGCTGGTTAATCTGATGTAAAAATCTTTGATGATGAAAGGAAAATTATATTCTCATGATGATTTAATCAGGCTGTAGAAGTGAAGTTCTCATGTTGGTTGTCCTATGTGTGGCCTTCTGCATTGGGCAGTGGATGCAGGACAGGAGATCTTCAAATAAATCTGGTGGAACACAAAATACTGAAAAAAAATTCAGCCTAAATCCTGTGTATTCCTTCCCTTTGAGAACATATATGGATAATGTACGAAGTTTCAAAAGAGAAAATGTCTATTGGGTCATGGTTTCAACAATGAAATGGTCACTTCACATAACATTTTGAATTTTGCTTTCACAGTTGCTCATGTACCGGGCCTGAGTAAAGCAGAATGCAGAGTAAGCCTCATCAATAGTTGTGCATTCCATAAGTGGTTTTAAAACCAGTGAAACCCTTTGGACTTAGTGTTTGTATTTAATTGGTTGATTGGTTTTTCAAATTGTTTGTTTTACTATTTTTAACTTTGTGAGTCAGGGAAGCCCTCACTCATAGTGATTTCGACCTCTCCAAAAGCTCTGAAGTTATTCATGTAACAGCTATTACATGCTATAAGTTTCTCCTATTAAAACTTGAAAGACTAACAGACTCTGCTACTTTTCATCTAAATTCAGTGTTGGGCTAACTTCAGGGTTGGACTTTTTACAAGTCCTTTGAAATGTGTCCTCCTCTAGTCACTGGTCGTGCTGGAATTTTCTTTCTTGTGAAGACAGGATTTGAGCAAATTGACACAAGTACAGTTTGCCACTACTCTGGACACCTGGTTAAATATCGAGTTCCCTAAATGCTGTGTGTTTTACTTTGATCTCTGCTCACACTTTGCTCATCCAGTTAGAAACACAGGGCTCCAGGCCATAGCGTTCCAGGCCTAAAGAAGAAAATTTCCATTCCGTTTTGGGAGTCCATGCGTCTCTCATAATTACTTTTTCCACAAATGTGTGCTTCAGGAGAGGCCCTGTCCAAATGTGGAGAGGCCCATTTTCATTCACTCACTTTTAGACTTTCTAAGATTTTCAGTTACTAGAGGTTTGCCCAGACTTGCCATTGTCAAGGGACAGTGCACTTCACTTGAAGTTGTGCAGTATTCCTTCATGTGTCTCCGTGGAAATTCGACCAATGCGAAACTCTTGCTGTAGTCATCTCCAAGTGTTTCTGCATAAGAAAATATAACTAACAAAGGATGTGGTTTCAAGCAGAATGAGGAAAGGAGGGATTATCTTTATTTCAGTGCAGGTTGACCTTTCAAAGAAACAGTAATTCCTATCAAATAGGAGGTAAAATCTTTTGTAAAGAGACATGGACATGACACACTCAACTTTATGTCACTTTTTTTAAAACGCCAAGGGCATTTGAGAAATTCTTGGCTGCTGAATTGTCCCTTTTTGCAAATTTCTCTTATGTAAGACACTCCAGCTTCTTTAAACCATGGTACAGTTCCTTCCATGTAAAAAACCAAAGCAAAAAACAAAATAAATTAAAACAAAACCCATCAAATTACATTTGAGAGCACACAATTGCTCAGCAGGCCCACTATTCAAGAAGCTAGAGGTAGAGAATCCTCAGCCTTCGGCCCATGGCCTGAAGTTTTGTCTCTATCATGGCCCCTCAATTCCCTGGCATGTCCACATTAACTCATGAATCTTTACTCATTTCCTCTTCAAATGCACAGGATCCAATATATTTGAACCCTTTTCACCTGGGCTGTGATCATCCAAGGACACACCAGAGGAAGGGCAGCCACTCCCTTGCCTGGGGCCTTGGAGCTTATCACAATAGAAATCGACCCCTGAACAAGGGGAGCCAAAACTAAGAGAGGCATATTCCTAAAGCCTGAAGCACAGAAGCTACCTAGAGACCAGCAGTGGGATTTCACAAATTATGTAAAAATCTCTGTGCACATGCTTGGCATGGTCGCTCATGCCTATAAGCCCAGCAATCTGGGGGCTGAGGTGGATGGATCCTTGGGAGTTCCAGTCCATCTTGGGCTACGAATTTATCTCAAGGCCTCTTTCAACAACTACATAAGATGCTGTTTCCAAAAAGAGGACAACATTAAACTAGACACACTTGGTCTAGGTCCCTGGGTTCACTACATGAGTTGTGGAGTCTAAATATTCCATGCCATGAGAAAATACCTGGGATTTTTAGTGAAAGGGGCATTTGCATCCCTTTTCTAAGGGTTTCCCTTTCACCATGTTACATTTGAATTCTGGGAACACCTGCTGGTGATAAGGTATTGTGCTAATACCTCATGTTTAGTGTTCAGGGTTATGCTGGAATGGATACAGACCTCCTTGAAATAGCGATTGCAGACAAGTGAACCCCGAGGAAGCTGGATAGTTGAAGCAGGCACTCCAAATATTCATGCACTGCAAGGATTCACTTTCATTTTGGGTCTCATCTTCTGGTTGCTGGCTTTTAGTGCTAATTGATACTACCATGGTGGCAGTAATCCAGCAGAGACTGCATGTATGGTTTGCAGGTTTGCTTCCCAAGCCACCAGAAACTTGCTAGAACCCAAATCATTGTGGCATTTTCCTTCCTCCCTTGAAACATTTGGCTTTCTAAGTTTGATAATTGAATAGACTGGGCTAGTCACGTTTGGACCCCATATACCACAAACAGAGCTAAAGACAGAGCCAATTACTTCCCTCCACTTGTCAAAATATGTCAAATTTTCTTGATCACTACAACTGTAAAAAAAAATTCTGAGGCAACATAGAGAGGCTAATCAAATACTGCATGATTGGAATGGCTGTGGTTGTATGAGGTGGAAAGCTGCAGAGTTGGGCTGAAACAGTTCACAGAAATCCACAAGCTTGTGGTTACCAGGCAACCACAATGGGCTGTGATTGGCTGAGCACCATTGTGAGCTGGACTTTAGGCTCTAGGATACACGTGTGCAGTAGTAGACCTGAGTCACAATGCTGGGCGTTGCCATGGAGACCTCAGTGGCACAGAAGACCTTGTAGGGCAAGATTTAAATAGGATGAATATTCTTGGCCTGGTATGCCACAATATTCTCTCTGAAGGCTTCACTGCTCAGAATTTGTGGATGGAAAAGCTAGCCAATCTACACATAAATGTACTTTCAATGGGATATGAAATATGCCAGGGCCTGGCAGATGATCTCTGCCATGTCCTAACCTTGAGCATACGCTTTTCCCTTGTCATGTCTGTCATTTGGCTGAGTCCTGTTCCCTAAGCTATTCAGTCAAGACTTGCTGCCATCATTCACCTGCAGTATAAGGGCTTTCTGTGAAATTTCTCAACAGAAATCCTCTGCAAGTACATAGCTTTGGATATGAGAGACAGTGGTGGAAGTTGAATTTCAAGGGCAGATATTTGAAAACAATTAAACAAGCCCCGAATAAGATCTTTACATGTTTCCCAGATGAATATGTTTGGAAATACGGGGGAAGATGGAGATCAAGGCTGAGAAGAGTGCACACCCATTTCAAGGTACAAAAACCAGGGAAAAACATGGGAAAGCAGGAGAGCTGGTTAATCTGATGTAAAAATCTTTGATGATGAAAGGAAAATTATATTCTCATGATGATTTAATCAGGCTGTAGAAGTGAAGTTCTCATGTTGGTTGTCCTATGTGTGGCCTTCTGCATTGGGCAGTGGATGCAGGACAGGAGATCTTCAAATAAATCTGGTGGAACACAAAATACTGAAAAAAAATTCAGCCTAAATCCTGTGTATTCCTTCCCTTTGAGAACATATATGGATAATGTACGAAGTTTCAAAAGAGAAAATGTCTATTGGGTCATGGTTTCAACAATGAAATGGTCACTTCACATAACATTTTGAATTTTGCTTTCACAGTTGCTCATGTACCGGGCCTCAGTAAAGCAGAATGCAGAGTAAGCCTCATCAATAGTTGTGCATTCCATAAGTGGTTTTAAAACCAGTGAATCCCTTTGGACTTAGTGTTGGTATTTAATTGCTTGATTGGTTTTTCAAATTGTTTGTTTTACTATTTTTAACTTTGTGAGTCAGGGAAGCCCTCACTCATAGTGATTTCGACCTCTGCAAAAGCTCTGAAGTTATTCATGTAACAGCTATTACATGCTATAAGTTTCTCCTATTAAAATTTCAAAGACTAACAGACTCTGCAACTTTTCATCTAAATTCAGTGTTGGGCTAACTTCAGGGTTGGACTTTTTACAAGTCCTTTGAAATGTGTCCTCCTCTAGTCACTGGTCGTGCTGGAATTTACTGTCTTGTGAAGGCAGGATTTGAGCAAATTGACACAAGTACAGTTTGCCACTACTCTGGACACCTGGTTAAATATCGAGTTCCCTAAATGCTGTGTGTTTTACTTTGATCTCTGCTCACACTTTGCTCATCCAGTTAGAAACACAGGGCTCCAGGCCATAGCGTTCCAGGCCTAAACAAGAAAATTTCCATTCCGTTTTGGGAGTTCATGCGTCTCTCATAATTACTTTTTCCACAAATGTGTGCTTCAGGAGAGGCCCTGTCCAAATGTGGAGAGGCCCATTTTCATTCACTCACTTTTAGACTTTCTAAGAGTTTCAGTTACTAGAGGTTTGCCCAGACTTGCCATTGTCAAGGGACAGTGCACTTCACTTGAAGTTGGGCAGTATTACTTCATGTGTCTCCGTGGAAATTCGACCAATGCGAAACTCTTGCTGTAGTCATCTCCAAGTGTTTCTGCGTAAGAAAATATAACTAACAAAGGATGTGGTTTCAAGCAGAATGAGGAAAGGAGGGATTATCTTTATTTCAGTGCAGGTTGACCTTTCAAAGAAACAGTAATTCCTAACAAATAGGAGGTAAAATCTTTTGTAAATAGACATGGACATGACACGCTCAACTTTATGTCACTTTTTTTAAAACGCCAAGGGCATTTGAGAAATTCTTGGCTGCTGAATTGTCCCTTTTTGCAAATTTCTCTTAGGTAAGACACTCCAGCTTCTTTAAACCATGGTACAGTTCCTTCCATGTAAAAAACCAAAGCAAAAAAACAAAATAAATTCAAACAAAACCCATCAAATTACATTTGAGAGCACACAATTGCTCAGCAGGCCCACTATTCCAGAAGCTAGAGGTAGAGAATACTCAGCCTTCGGCCCATGGCCTGAAGTTTTGTCTCTATCATGGCCCCTCAATTCCCTGGCATGTCCACATTAACTCATGAATCTTTACTCATTTCCTCTTCAAATGCACAGGATCCAATATATTTGAACCCTTTTCACCTGGGCTGTGATCATCCAAGGACACACCAGAGGAAGGGCAGCCACTCCCTTGCCTGGGGCCTTGGAGCTTATCACAATAGAAATCGACCCCTGAACAAGGGGAGCCAAAACTAAGAGAGGCATATTCCTAAAGCCTGAAGCACAGAAGCTACCTAGAGACCAGCAGTGGGATTTCACAAATTATGTAAAAATCTCTGTGCACATGCTTGGCATGGTCGCTCATGCCTATAAGCCCAGCAATCTGGGGGCTGAGGTGGATGGATCCTTGGGAGTTCCAGTCCATCTTGGGCTACGAATTTATCTCAAGGCCTCTTTCAACAACTACATAAGATGCTGTTTCCAAAAAGAGGACAACATTAAACTAGACACACTTGGTCTAGGTCCCTGGGTTCACTACATGAGTTGTGGAGTCTAAATATTCCATGCCATGAGAAAATACCTGGGATTTTTAGTGAAAGGGGCATTTGCATCCCTTTTCTAAGGGTTTCCCTTTCACAATGTTACATTTGAATTCTGGGAACACCTGCTGGTGATAAGGTATTGTGCTAATACCTCATGTTTAGTGTTCAGGGTTATGCTGGAATGGATACAGACCTCCTTGACATAGCGATTGCAGACAAGTGAACGCCGAGGAAGCTGGATAGTTGAAGCAGGCACTCCAAATATTCATGCACTGCAAGGATTCACTTTCATTTTGGGTCTCATCTTCTGGTTGCTGGCTTTTAGTGCTAACTGATACTACCATGGTGGCAGTAATCCAGCAGAGACTGCATGTATGGCTTGCAGGTTTGCTTCCCAAGCCACCAGAAACTTGCTAGAACCCAAATCATTGTGGCATTTTCTTTCCTCCCTTGAAACATTTGGCTTTCTAAGTTTGATAATTGAATAGACTGGGCTAGTCACGTTTGGACCCCATATACCACAAACAGAGCTAAAGACAGAGCCAATTACTTCCCTCCACTTGTCAAAATATGTCAAATTTGCTTGATCACCACAACTGTAAAAAAAAATTCTGAGGCAACATAGAGAGGCTAATCAAATACTGCATGATTGGAATGGCTGTGGTTGTATGAGGTGGAAAGCTGCAGGGTTGGGCTGAAACAGTTCACAGAAATCCACAA
Organism: Cavia porcellus; assembly: GCF_034190915.1. Classification (NCBI taxonomy): domain Eukaryota; kingdom Metazoa; phylum Chordata; class Mammalia; order Rodentia; family Caviidae; genus Cavia; species Cavia porcellus. The sequence continues at coordinate 3,651,715 of NW_026947486.1, read as the reverse complement.
GCTTGTGGTTACCAGGCAACCACAATGGGCTGTGATTGGCTGAGCACCATTGTGAGCTGGACTTTAGGCTCTAGGATACACGTGTGCAGTAGTAGACCTGAGTCACAATGCTGGGCGTTGCCATGGAGACCTCAGTGGCACAGAAGACCTTGTAGGGCAAGATTTAAATAGGATGAATATTCTTGGCCTGGTATGCCACAATATTCTCTCTGAAGGCTTCACTGCTCAGAATTTGTGGATGGAAAAGCTAGCCAATCTACACATAAATGTACTTTCAATGGGATATGAAATATGCCAGGGCCTGGCAGATGATCTCTGCCATGTCCTAACCTTGAGCATACGCTTTTCCCTTGTCATGTCTGTCATTTGGCTGAGTCCTGTTCCCTAAGCTATTCAGTCAAGACTTGCTGCCATCTTTCACCTGCAGTATAAGGGCTTTCTGTGAAATTTCTCAACAGAAATCCTCTACAAGTACATAGCTTTGGATATGAGAGACAGTGGTGGAAGTTGAATTTCAAGGGCAGATATTTGAAAACAATTAAACAAGCCCCGAATAAGATCTTTACATGTTTCCCAGATGAATATGTTTGGAAATACGGGGGAAGATGGAGATCAAGGCTGAGAAGAGTGCACACCCATTTCAAGGTACAAAAACCAGGGAAAAACATGGGAAAGCAGGAGAGCTGGTTAATCTGATGTAAAAATCTTTGATGATGAAAGGAAAATTATATTCTCATGATGATTTAATCAGGCTGTAGAAGTGAAGTTCTCATGTTGGTTGTCCTATGTGTGGCCTTCTGCATTGGGCAGTGGATGCAGGACAGGTGATCTTCAAATAAATCTGGTGGAACACAAAATACTGAAATAAAATTCAGCCTAAATCCTGTGTATTCCTTCCCTTTGAGAACATATATGGATAATGTACGAAGTTTCAAAAGAGAAAATGTCTATTGGGTCATGGTTTCAACAATGAAATGGTCACTTCACATAACATTTTGAATTTTGCTTTCACAGTTGCTCATGTACCGGGCCTCAGTAAAGCAGAATGCAGAGTAAGCCTCATCAATAGTTGTGCATTCCATAAGTGGTTTTAAAACCAGTGAATCCCTTTGGACTTAGTGTTTGTATTTAATTGGTTGATTGGTTTTTCAAATTGTTTGTTTTACTATTTTTAACTTTGTGAGTCAGGGAAGCCCTCACTCATAGTGATTTCGACCTCTCCAAAAGCTCTGAAGTTATTCATGTAACAGCTATTACATGCTATAAGTTTCTCCTATTAAAATTTCAAAGACTAACAGACTCTGCAACTTTTCGTCTAAATTCAGTGTTGGGCTAACTTCAGGGTTGGACTTTTTACAAGTCCTTTGAAATGTGTCCTCCTCTAGTCACTGGTCGTGCTGGAATTTACTGTCTTGTGAAGGCAGGATTTGAGCAAATTGACACAAGTACAGTTTGCCACTACTCTGGACACCTGGTTAAATATCGAGTTCCCTAAATGCTGTGTGTTTTACTTTGATCTCTGCTCACACTTTGCTCATCCAGTTAGAAACACAGGGCTCCAGGCCATAGCGTTCCAGGCCTAAACAAGAAAATTTCCATTCCGTTTTGGGAGTTCATGCGTCTCTCATAATTACTTTTTCCACAAATGTGTGCTTCAGGAGAGGCCCTGTCCAAATGTGGAGAGGCCCATTTTCATTCACTCACTTTTAGACTTTCTAAGAGTTTCAGTTACTAGAGGTTTGCCCAGACTTGCCATTGTCAAGGGACAGTGCACTTCACTTGAAGTTGTGCAGTATTACTTCATGTGTCTCCGTGGAAATTCGACCAATGCGAAACTCTTGCTGTAGTCATCTCCAAGTGTTTCTGCATAAGAAAATATAACTAACAAAGGATGTGGTTTCAAGCAGAATGAGGAAAGGAGGGATTATCTTTATTTCAGTGCAGGTTGACCTTTCAAAGAAACAGTAATTCCTAACAAATAGGAGGTAAAATCTTTTGTAAAGAGACATGGACATGACACGCTCAACTTTATGTCACTTTTTTTAAAACGCCAAGGGCATTTGAGAAATTCTTGGCTGCTGAATTGTCCCTTTTTGCAAATTTCTCTTAGATAAGACACTCCAGCTTCTTTAAACCATGGTACAGTTCCTTCCATGTAAAAAACCAAAGCAAAAAAACAAAATAAATTCAAACAAAACCCATCAAATTACATTTGAGAGCACACAATTGCTCAGCAGGCCCACTATTCCAGAAGCTAGAGGTAGAGAATACTCAGCCTTCGGCCCATGGCCTGAAGTTTTGTCTCTATCATGGCCCCTCAATTCCCTGGCATGTCCACATTAACTCATGAATCTTTACTCATTTCCTCTTCAAATGCACAGGATCCAATATATTTGAACCCTTTTCACCTGGGCTGTGATCATCCAAGGACACACCAGAGGAAGGGCAGCCACTCCCTTGCCTGGGGCCTTGGAGCTTATCACAATAGAAATCGACCCCTGAACAAGGGGAGCCAAAACTAAGAGAGGCATATTCCTAAAGCCTGAAGCACAGAAGCTACCTAGAGACCAGCAGTGGGATTTCACAAATTATGTAAAAATCTCTGTGCACATGCTTGGCATGGTCGCTCATGCCTATAAGCCCAGCAATCTGGGGGCTGAGGTGGATGGATCCTTGGGAGTTCCAGTCCATCTTGGGCTACGAATTTATCTCAAGGCCTCTTTCAACAACTACATAAGATGCTGTTTCCAAAAAGAGGACAACATTAAACTAGACACACTTGGTCTAGGTCCCTGGGTTCACTACATGAGTTGTGGAGTCTAAATATTCCATGCCATGAGAAAATACCTGTGATTTTTAGTGAAAGGGGCATTTGCATCCCTTTTCTAAGGGTTTCCCTTTCACCATGTTACATTTGAATTCTGGGAACACCTGCTGGTGATAAGGTATTGTGCTAATACCTCATGTTTAGTGTTCAGGGTTATGCTGGAATGGATACAGACCTCCTTGAAATAGCGATTGCAGACAAGTGAACGCCGAGGAAGCTGGATAGTTGAAGCAGGCACTCCAAATATTCATGCACTGCAAGGATTCACTTTCATTTTGGGTCTCATCTTCTGGTTGCTGGCTTTTAGTGCTAACTGATACTACCATGGTGGCAGTAATCCAGCAGAGACTGCATGTATGGTTTGCAGGTTTGCTTCCCAAGCCACCAGAAACTTGCTAGAACCCAAATCATTGTGGCATTTTCTTTCCTCCCTTGAAACATTTGGCTTTCTAAGTTTGATAATTGAATAGACTGGGCTAGTCACGTTTGGACCCCATATACCACAAACAGAGCTAAAGACAGAGCCAATTACTTCCCTCCACTTGTCAAAATATGTCAAATTTGCTTGATCACCACAACTGTAAAAAAAAATTCTTAGGCAACATAGAGAGGCTAATCAAATACTGCATGATTGGAATGGCTGTGGTTGTATGAGGTGGAAAGCTGCAGGGTTGGGCTGAAACAGTTCACAGAAATCCACAAGCTTGTGGTTACCAGGCAACCACAATGGGCTGTGATTGGCTGAGCACCATTGTGAGCTGGACTTTAGGCTCTAGGATACACGTGTGCAGTAGTAGTCCTGAGTCACAATGCTGGGCGTTGCCATGGAGACCTCAGTGGCACAGAAGACCTTGTAGGGCAAGATTTAAATAGGATGAATATTCTTGGCCTGGTATGCCACAATATTCTCTCTGAAGGCTTCACTGCTCAGAATTTGTGGATGGAAAAGCTAGCCAATCTACACATAAATGTACTTTCAATGGGATATGAAATATGCCAGGGCCTGGCAGATGATCTCTGCCATGTCCTAACCTTGAGCATACGCTTTTCCCTTGTCATGTCTGTCATTTGGCTGAGTCCTGTTCCCTAAGCTATTCAGTCAAGACTTGCTGCCATCATTCACCTGCAGTATAAGGGCTTTCTGTGAAATTTCTCAACAGAAATCCTCTGCAAGTACATAGCTTTGGATATGAGAGACAGTGGTGGAAGTTGAATTTCAAGGGCAGATATTTGAAAACAATTAAACAAGCCCCGAATAAGATCTTTACATGTTTCCCAGATGAATATGTTTGGAAATACGGGGGAAGATGGAGATCAAGGCTGAGAAGAGTGCACACCCATTTCAAGGTACAAAAACCAGGGAAAAACATGGGAAAGCAGGAGAGCTGGTTAATCTGATGTAAAAATCTTTGATGATGAAAGGAAAATTATATTCTCATGATGATTTAATCAGGCTGTAGAAGTGAAGTTCTCATGTTGGTTGTCCTATGTGTGGCCTTCTGCATTGGGCAGTGGATGCAGGACAGGAGATCTTCAAATAAATCTGGTGGAACACAAAATACTGAAAAAAAATTCAGCCTAAATCCTGTGTATTCCTTCCCTTTGAGAACATATATGGATAATGTACGAAGTTTCAAAAGAGAAAATGTCTATTGGGTCATGGTTTCAACAATGAAATGGTCACTTCACATAACATTTTGAATTTTGCTTTCACAGTTGCTCATGTACCGGGCCTCAGTAAAGCAGAATGCAGAGTAAGCCTCATCAATAGTTGTGCATTCCATAAGTGGTTTTAAAACCAGTGAATCCCTTTGGACTTAGTGTTTGTATTTAATTGGTTGATTGGTTTTTCAAATTGTTTGTTTTACTATTTTTAACTTTGTGAGTCAGGGAAGCCCTCACTCATAGTGATTTCGACCTCTCCAAAAGCTCTGAAGTTATTCATGTAACAGCTATTACATGCTATAAGTTTCTCCTATTAAAATTTCAAAGACTAACAGACTCTGCAACTTTTCGTCTAAATTCAGTGTTGGGCTAACTTCAGGGTTGGACTTTTTACAAGTCCTTTGAAATGTGTCCTCCTCTAGTCACTGGTCGTGCTGGAATTTACTGTCTTGTGAAGGCAGGATTTGAGCAAATTGACACAAGTACAGTTTGCCACTACTCTGGACACCTGGTTAAATATCGAGTTCCCTAAATGCTGTGTGTTTTACTTTGATCTCTGCTCACACTTTGCTCATCCAGTTAGAAACACAGGGCTCCAGGCCATAGCGTTCCAGGCCTAAACAAGAAAATTTCCATTCCGTTTTGGGAGTTCATGCGTCTCTCATAATTACTTTTTCCACAAATGTGTGCTTCAGGAGAGGCCCTGTCCAAATGTGGAGAGGCCCATTTTCATTCACTCACTTTTAGACTTTCTAAGAGTTTCAGTTACTAGAGGTTTGCCCAGACTTGCCATTGTCAAGGGACAGTGCACTTCACTTGAAGTTGTGCAGTATTACTTCATGTGTCTCCGTGGAAATTCGACCAATGCGAAACTCTTGCTGTAGTCATCTACAAGTGTTTCTGCATAAGAAAATATAACTAACAAAGGGTGTGGTTTCAAGCAGAATGAGGAAAGGAGGGATTATCTTTATTTCAGTGCAGGTTGACCTTTCAAAGAAACAGTAATTCCTAACAAATAGGAGGTAAAATCTTTTGTAAAGAGACATGGACATGACACGCTCAACTTTATGTCACTTTTTTTAAAACGCCAAGGGCATTTGAGAAATTCTTGGCTGCTGAATTGTCCCTTTTTGCAAATTTCTCTTAGGTAAGACACTCCAGCTTCTTTAAACCATGGTACAGTTCCTTCCATGTAAAAAACCAAAGCAAAAAAACAAAATAAATTCAAACAAAACCCATCAAATTACATTTGAGAGCACACAATTGCTCAGCAGGCCCACTATTCCAGAAGCTAGAGGTAGAGAATCCTCAGCCTTCGGCCCAAGGCCTGAAGTTTTGTCTCTATCATGGCCCCTCAATTCCCTGGCATGTCCACATTAACTCATGAATCTTTACTCATTTCCTCTTCAAATGCACAGGATCCAATATATTTGAACCCTTTTCACCTGGGCTGTGATCATCCAAGGACACACCAGAGGAAGGGCAGCCACTCCCTTGCCTGGGGCCTTGGAGCTTATCACAATAGAAATCGACCCCTGAACAAGGGGAGCCAAAACTAAGAGAGGCATATTCCTAAAGCCTGAAGCACAGAAGCTACCTAGAGACCAGCAGTGGGATTTCACAAATTATGTAAAAATCTCTGTGCACATGCTTGGCATGGTCGCTCATGCCTATAAGCCCAGCAATCTGGGGGCTGAGGTGGATGGATCCTTGGGAGTTCCAGTCCATCTTGGGCTACGAATTTATCTCAAGGCCTCTTTCAACAACTACATAAGATGCTGTTTCCAAAAAGAGGACAACATTAAACTAGACACACTTGGTCTAGGTCCCTGGGTTCACTACATGAGTTGTGGAGTCTAAATATTCCATGCCATGAGAAAATACCTGGGATTTTTAGTGAAAGGGGCATTTGCATCCCTTTTCTAAGGGTTTCCCTTTCACCATGTTACATTTGAATTCTGGGAACACCTGCTGGTGATAAGGTATTCTGCTAATACCTCATGTTTAGTGTTCAGGGTTATGCTGGAATGGATACAGACCTCCTTGAAATAGCGATTGCAGACAAGTGAACCCCGAGGAAGCTGGACAGTTGAAGCAGGCACTCCAAATATTCATGCACTGCAAGGATTCACTTTCATTTTGGGTCTCATCTTCTGGTTGCTGGCTTTTAGTGCTAACTGATACTACCATGGTGGCAGTAATCCAGCAGAGACTGCATGTATGGTTTGCAGGTTTGCTTCCCAAGCCACCAGAAACTTGCTAGAACCCAAATCATTGTGGCATTTTCTTTCCTCCCTTGAAACATTTGGCTTTCTAAGTTTGATAATTGAATAGACTGGGCTAGTCACGTTTGGACCCCATATACCACAAACAGAGCTAAAGACAGAGCCAATTACTTCCCTCCACTTGTCAAAATATGTCAAATTTTCTTGATCACTACAACTGTAAAAAAAAATTCTGAGGCAACATAGAGAGGCTAATCAAATACTGCATGATTGGAATGGCTGTGGTTGTATGAGGTGGAAAGCTGCAGGGTTGGGCTGAAACAGTTCACAGAAATCCACAAGCTTGTGGTTACCAGGCAACCACAATGGGCTGTGATTGGCTGAGCACCATTGTGAGCTGGACTTTAGGCTCTAGGATACACGTGTGCAGTAGTAGACCTGAGTCACAATGCTGGGCGTTGCCATGGAGACCTCAGTGGCACAGAAGACCTTGTAGGGCAAGATTTAAATAGGATGAATATTCTTGGCCTGGTATGCCACAATATTCTCTCTGAAGGCTTCACTGCTCAGAATTTGTGGATGTAAAAGCTAGCCAATCTACACATGGATGTACTTTCAATGGGATATGAAATATGCCAGGGCCTGGCAGATGATCTCTGCCATGTCCTAACCTTGAGCATACGCTTTTCCCTTGTCATGTCTGTCATTTGGCTGAGTCCTGTTCCCTAAGCTATTCAGGCAAGACTTGCTGCCATCATTCACCTGCAGTATAAGGGCTTTCTGTGAAATTTCTCAACAGAAATCCTCTGCAAGTACATAGCTTTGGATATGAGAGACAGTGGTGGAAGTTGAATTTCAAGGGCAGATATTTGAAAACAATTAAACAAGCCCCGAATAAGATCTTTACATGTTTCCCAGATGAATATGTTTGGAAATATGGGGGAAGATGGAGATCAAGGCTGAGAAGAGTGCACACCCATTTCAAGGTACAAAAACCAGGGAAAAACATGGGAAAGAAGGAGAGCTGGTTAATGTGATGTAAAAATCTTTGATGATGAAAGTAAAATTATATTCTCATGATGATTTAATCAGGCTGTAGAAGTGAAGTTCTCATGTTGGTTGTCCTATGTGTGGCCTTCTGCATTGGGCAGTGGATGCAGGACAGGAGATCTTCAAATAAATCTGGTAGAACACAAAATACTGAAAAAAAATTCAGCCTAAATCCTGTGTATTCCTTCCCTTTGAGAACATATATGGATAATGTACGAAGTTTCAAAAGAGAAAATGTCTATTGGGTCATGGTTTCAACAATGAAATGGTCACTTCACATAACATTTTGAATTTTGCTTTCACAGTTGCTCATGTACCGGGCCTCAGTAAAGCAGAATGCAGAGTAAGCCTCATCAATATTTGTGCATTCCATAAGTGGTTTTAAAACCAGTGAATCCCTTTGGACTTAGTGTTTGTATTTAATTGGTTGATTGGTTTTTCAAATTGTTTGTTTTACTATTTTTAACTTTGTGAGTCTGGGAAGCCCTCACTCATAGTGATTTCAACCTCTCCAAAAGCTCTGAAGTTATTCATGTAACAGCTATTACATGCTATAAGTTTCTCCTATTAAAATTTCAAAGACTAACAGACTCTGCAATTTTTCATCTAAATTCAGTGTTGGGCTAACTTCAGGGTTGGACTTTTTACAAGTCCTTTGAAATGTGTCCTCCTCTAGTCACTGGTCGTGCTGGAATTTACTGTCTTGTGAAGGCAGGATTTGAGCAAATTGACACAAGTACAGTTTGCCACTACTCTGGACACCTGGTTAAATATCGAGTTCCCTAAATGCTGTGTGTTTTACTTTGATCTCTGCTCACACTTTGCTCATCCAGTTAGAAACACAGGGCTCCAGGCCATAGCGTTCCAGGCCTAAACAAGAAAATTTCCATTCCGTTTTGGGAGTTCATGCGTCTCTCATAATTACTTTTTCCACAAATGTGTGCTTCAGGAGAGGCCCTGTCCAAATGTGGAGAGGCCCATTTTCATTCACTCACTTTTAGACTTTCTAAGAGTTTCAGTTACTAGAGGTTTGCCCAGACTTGCCATTGTCAAGGGACAGTGCACTTCACTTGAAGTTGTGCAGTATTACTTCATGTGTCTCCGTGGAAATTCGACCAATGCGAAACTCTTGCTGTAGTCATCTCCAAGTGTTTCTGCGTAAGAAAATATAACTAACAAAGGATGTGGTTTCAAGCAGAATGAGGAAAGGAGGGATTATCTTTATTTCAGTGCAGGTTGACCTTTCAAAGAAACAGTAATTCCTAACAAATAGGAGGTAAAATCTTTTGTAAAGAGACATGGACATGACACGCTCAACTTTATGTCACTTTTTTTAAAACGCCAAGGGCATTTGAGAAATTCTTGTCTGCTCAATTGTCCCTTTTTGCAAATTTCTCTTAGGTAACACACTCCAGCTTCTTTAAACCATGGTACAGTTCCTTCCATGTAAAAAACCAAAGCAAAAAAACAAAATAAATTCAAACAAAACCCATCAAATTACATTTGAGAGCACACAATTGCTCAGCAGGCCCACTATTCCAGAAGCTAGAGGTAGAGAATCCTCAGCCTTCGGCCCATGGCCTGAACTTTTGTCTCTATCATGGCCCCTCAATTCCCTGGCATGTCCACATTAACTCATGAATCTTTACTCATTTCCTCTTCAAATGCACAGGATCCAATATATTTGAACCCTTTTCACCTGGGCTGTAATCATCCAAGGACACACCAGAGGAAGGGCAACCACTCCCTTGCCTGGGGCCTTGGAGCTTATCACAATAGAAATGGACACCTGAACAAGGGGAGCCAAAACAAAGAGAGGCATATTCCTAAAGCCTGAAGCACAGAAGCTACCTATAGACCAGCAGTGGGATTTCACAAATTATGTAAGAATCTCTGTGCACATGCTTGGCATGGTCGCTCATGCCTATAATCCCAGCAATCTGGGGGCTGAGGTGGATGGATCCTTGGGAGTTCCAGTCCATCTTGGGCTACGAATTTATCTCAAGGCCTCTTTCAACAACTACATAAGATGCTGTTTCCAAAAAGAGGACAACATTAAACTAGACACACTTGGTCTAGGTCCCTGGGTTCACTACATGAGTTGTGGAGTCTAAATATTCCATGCCATGAGAAAATACCTGGGATTTTTAGTGAAAGGGGCATTTGCATCCCTTTTCTAAGGGTTTCCCTTTCACCATGTTACATTTGAATTCTGGGAAAACCTGCTGGTGATAAGGTATTGTGCTAATACCTCATGTTTAGTGTTCAGGGTTATGCTGGAATGGCTGCAGCCCTCCTTGAAATAGCGATTGCAGACAAGTGAAGCCCGAGGAAGCTGGATAGTTGAAGCAGGCACTCCAAATATTCATGCACTGCAAGGATTCACTTTCATTTTGGGTCTCATCTTCTGGTTGCTGGCTTTCAGTGCTAACTGATACTACCATGGTGGCAGTAATCCAGCAGAGACTGCATGTATTGTTTGCAGGTTTGCTTCCCAAGCCACCAGAAACTTGGCAGAACCCAAATCATTGTGGCATTTTCTTTCCTCCCTTGAAACATTTGGCTTTCTAAGTTTGATAATTGAATAGACTGGGCTAGTCACCTTTGGACCCCATATACCACAAACAGAGCTAAAGACAGAGCCAATTACTTCCCTCCACTTGTCAAAATATGTCAAATTTGCTTGATCACCACAACTTCAAAGAAAATTCTGAGGCAACTTAGAGAGGTTAATCAAATACTGCATGATTGGAATGGCTGTGGTTGTATGAGGTGGAAAGCTGCAGAGTTGGGCTGAAACTGTTCACAGAAATCCACAGGCTTGTTTTTGGCAGGCAAGCACACTGGGCTGAGATTGGCTGAACATCACTGTGAGGGGGATTTTAGGCTCTAGGTTTGAAAATTTAAAAGACTGGGGTAGTCAAGTTTGGAACCCATAGACGTCGGACATACCAAAAGGTTTTCCAATGACTTCCCTCCACTTCTCAAAATATGTCAAATTTTCTTGATCACTTCAACTGTAAAAAAAATTCTGAGGCAACATAGAGAGGCTAATCAAATACTGCATGATTGGAATGGCTGTGGTTGTATGAAGTGGAAAGCTGCAGAGTTGGGCTGAAACAGTTCACAGAAATCCACAAGCTTGTGGTTGCCAGAAAACCACAATGGGCTGTGATTGGCTGAGCACCATTGTGAGCTGGACTTTAGGCTCTAGGATACAAGTGTGCAGTAGGAGACCTGAGTCACAATGCTGGGCGTTGCCATGGAGACCTCAGTTGCACAGAGGAACTTGTAGGGCAAGATTTAAATAGGATGAATATTCTTGGCCTGGTATGCCACAATATTCTCTCTGAAGGCTTCACTGCTCAGAATTTGTGGATGGAAATGCTAGCCAATCTACACATGGATGTACGTTCAATGGGATATGAAATATGCCAGGGCCTGGCAGATGATCTCTGCCATGTCCTATCCTTGAGCATACGCTTTTCCCTTGTCATGTCTGTCATTTGGCTGAGTCCTGTTCCCTAAGCTATTCAGTCAAGACTTGCTGGCATCATTCACCTGCAGTATAAGAGTTTTCTGTGAAATTTCTCAGCAGAAATCCTCTGCAAGTACTTAGCTTTGGATAGGAGAGACAGTGGTGGAAGTTGAATTTCAAGGGCAGATATTTGAAAACAATGAAACAAGCCCCGAATAAGATCTTTACATGTTTCCCAGATGAATATGTTTGGAAATACGGGGGAAGATGGAGATCAAGGCTGAGAAGAGTGCACACCCATTTCAAGGTACAAAAACCAGGGAAAAACATGGGAAAGAAGGAGAGCTGGTTAATCTGATGTAAAAATCTTTGATGATGAAAGTAAAATTATATTCTCATGATGATTTAATCAGGCTGTAGAAGTGAAGTTCTCATGTTGGTTGTCCTATGTGTGGCCTTCTGCATTGGGCAGTGGATGCAGGACAGGAGATCTTCAAATAAATCTGGTAGAACACAAAATACTGAAAAAAAATTCAGCCTAAATCCTGTGTATTCCTTCCCTTTGAGAACATATATGGATAATGTACGAAGTTTCAAAAGAGAAAATGTCTATTGGGTCATGGTTTCAACAATGAAATGGTCACTTCACATAACATTTTGAATTTTGCTTTCACAGTTGCTCATGTACCGGGCCTCAGTAAAGCAGAATGCAGAGTAAGCCTCATCAATAGTTGTGCATTCCATAAGTGGTTTTAAAACCAGTGAATCCCTTTGGACTTAGTGTTTGTATTTAATTGGTTGATTGGTTTTTCAAATTGTTTGTTTTACTATTTTTAACTTTGTGAGTCTGGGAAGCCCTCACTCATAGTGATTTCGACCTCTCCAAAAGCTCTGAAGTTATTCATGTAACAGCTATTACATGCTATAAGTTTCTCCTATTAAAATTTCAAAGACTAACAGACTCTGCAACTTTTCATCTAAATTCAGTGTTGGGCTAACTTCAGGGTTGGACTTTTTACAAGTCCTTTGAAATGTGTCCTCCTCTAGTCACTGGTCGTGCTGGAATTTACTGTCTTGTGAAGGCAGGATTTGAGCAAATTGACACAAGTACAGTTTGCCACTACTCTGGACACCTGGTTAAATATCGAGTTCCCTAAATGCTGTGTGTTTTACTTTGATCTCTGCTCACACTTTGCTCATCCAGTTAGAAACACAGGGCTCCAGGCCATAGCGTTCCAGGCCTAAACAAGAAAATTTCCATTCCGTTTTGGGAGTTCATGAGTCTCTCATAATTACTTTTTCCACAAATGTGTGCTTCAGGAGAGGCCCTGTCCAAATGTGGAGAGGCCCATTTTCATTCACTCACTTTTAGACTTTCTAAGAGTTTCAGTTACTAGAGGTTTGCCGAGACTTGCCATTGTCAAGGGACAGTGCACTTCACTTGAAGTTGTGCAGTATTACTTCATGTGTCTCCGTGGAAATTCCACCAATGGGAAACTCTTGCGGTAGTCATCTCCAAGTGTTTCTGTGTAAGAAAATATAACTAACAAAGTATGTGGTTTCAAGCAGAATGAGGAAAGGAGGGATTATCTTTATTTCAGTGCAGGTTGACCTTTCAAAGAAACAGTAATTCCTAACAAATAGGAGGTAAAATCTTTTGTAAAGAGACATGGACATGACACGCTCAACTTTATGTCACTTTTTTTTAAAACGTCAAGGGCATTTGAGAAATTCTTGGCTGCTGAATTGTACCTTTTTGCAAATTTCTCTTAGGTAACACACTCCATCTTCTTTAAACCATGGTACAGTTCCTTCCATGTAAAAAACCAAAGCAAAAAACAAAATAAATTCAAACAAAACCCATCAAATTACATTCGAGAGCACACAATTGCTCAGCAGGCCCACTATTCCAGAAGCTAGAGGTAGAGAATCCTCAGCCTTCGGCCCATGGCCTGAACTTTTGTCTCTATCATGGCCCCTCAATTCCCTGGCATGTCCACATTAACTCATGAATCTTTACTCATTTCCTCTTCAAATGCACAGGATCCAATATATTTGAACCCTGTTCACCTGGGCTGTAATCATCCAAGGACACACCAGAGGAAGGGCAGCCACTCCCTTGCCTGGGGCCTTGGAGCTTATCACAATAGAAATGGACACCTGAACAAGGGGAGCCAAAACAAAGAGAGGCATGTTACTAAAGCCTGAAGCACAAAAGCTACCTATAGACCAGCAGTGGGATTTCACACATTATGTAAGAATCTCTGTGCACATGCTTGGCATGGTCGCTCATGCCTATAATCCCAGCAATCTGGGGGCTGAGGTGGATGGATCCTTGGGAGTGCCAGTCCATCTTGGGTTACGAATTTATCTCAAGGCCTCTTTCAACAACTACATAAGATGCTGTTTCCAAAAAGAGGACAACATTAAACTAGACACACTTGGTCTAGGTCACTGGGTTCACTACATGAGTTGTGGAGTCTAAATATTCCATGCCATGAGAAAATACCTGGGATTTTTAGTGAAAGGGGCATTTGCATCCCTATTCTAAGGGTTTCCCTTTCACCATGTTACATTTCAATTCTGGGAAATCCTGCTGGTGATAAGGTACTGTGCTAATACCTCATGTTTAGTGTTCAGGGTTATGCTGGAATGGATGCAGACCTCCTTGAAATAGCGATTGCAGACAAGTGAACCCCGAGGAAGCTGGATAGTTGAAGCAGGCAATCCAAATATTCATGCACTACAAGGATTCACTTTCATTTTGGGTCTCATCTTCTGGTTGCTGGCTTTTAGTGCTAACTGATACTACCATGGTGGAAGTAATCCAGCAGAGACTGCATGTATGGTTTGCAGGTTTGCTTCCCAAGCCACCAGAAACTTGGCAAAACCCAAATCATTGTGGCATTTTCTTTCCTCCCTTGAAACATTTGGCTTTCTAAGTTTGATAATTGAATAGACTGGGCTAGTCAACTTTGGACCCCATATACCACAAACAGAGCTAAAGACAGAGCCAATTACTTCCCTCCACTTGTCAAAATATGTCAAATTTGCTTGATCACCACAACTGCCAAGAAAATTCTGAATCAACTTAGAGAGGTTAATCAAATACTGCATGATTGGAATGGCTGTGGTTGTATGAGGTGGAAAGCTGCAGAGTTGGGCTAAAACTGTTCACAGAAATCCACAGGCTTGTGGTTGCCAGGCAAGCACACTGGGCTGAGATTGGCTAAACATCACTGTGAGGGGGATTTTAGGCTCAAGGTTTGAAAATTTAAAAGACTGGTGTAGTCAAGTTTGGAACCCATAGACCTCAGACATACCAAAACGTTTTCCAATGACTTCCCTCCACTTCTCAAAATATGTCAAATTTTCTTGATCACTACAACTGTAAAAAAAATTCTGAGGCAACATAGAGAGGGTAATCAAATACTGCATGATTGGAATGGCTGTGGTTGTATGAGGTGGAAAGCTGCAGAGTTGGGCTGAAACAGTTCACAGAAATCCACAAGCTTGTGGTTGCCTGGCAACCACAATGGGCTGTGATTCGCTGAGCACCATTGTGAGCTGGACTTTAGGCTCTAGGATACAAGTGTGCAGTAGGAGACCTGAGTCACAATGCTGGGCGATGTCATGGAGACCTCAGTGGCACAGAGGACCTTGTAGGGCAAGATTTAAATAGGATGAATATTCTTGGCCTGGTATGCCTCAATATTCTCTCTGAAGGCTTCACTGCTCAGAATTTGTGGATGGAAATGCTAGCCAATCTACACATGGATGTACTTTCAATGGCATATGAAATATGCCAGGGCCTGGCAGATGATCTCTGCCATGTCCTATCCTTGAGCATACTCTTTTCCCTTGTCATGTCTGTCATTTGGCTGAGTCCTGTTCCCTAAGCTCTTCAGTCAAGACTTGCTGGGATCATTGACCTGCAGTATAAGAGCTTTCTGTGAAATTTCTCAGCAGAAATCCTCTGCAAGTACATAGCTTTGGATATGAGAGACAGTGGTGGAAGTTGAATTTCAAGGGCAGATATTTGAAAACAATGAAACAAGCCCCGATTAAGATCTTTACATGTTTCCCAGATGAATATGTTTGGAAATACGGGGGAAGATGGAGATCAAGGCTGAGAAGAGTGCACACCCATTTCAACGTACAAAAACCAGGGAAAAACATGGGAAAGCAACAGAGCTGGTTAATCTGATGTAAAAATCTTTGATGATGAAAGGAAAATTATATTCTCATGATGATTTAATCAGGCTGTAGAAGTGAAATTCTCATGTTGTTTGTCCTATGTGTGGCCTTCTGCATTGGGCAGTGGATGCATGACAGGAGATCTTCAAATAAATCTGGTGGAACACAAATTACTGAAAAAAAAATTCAGCCTAAATCCTGTGTATTCCTTCCCTTTGAGAACATATATGGATAATGTACGAAGTTTCAAAAGAGAAAATGTCTATTGGGTCATGGTTTACACAATGAAATGGTCACTTCACATAACATTTTGAATTTTGCTTTCACAGTTGCTCATGTACCGGGCCTGAGTAAAGCAGAATGCAGAGTAAGCCTCATCAATAGTGGTGCATTCCATAAGTGGTTTTAAAACCAGTGAAACCCTTTGGACCTAGTGTTTGTATTTAATTGGTTGATTGGTTTTTCAAATTGTTTGTTTTACTATTCTTAACTTTGTGAGTCAGGGAAGCCCTCACTCATAGTGATTTCGACCTCTCCAAAAGCTCTGAAGTTATTCATGTAACAGCTATTGTGAGATTCGACCCCCCTGCTACAACCCCCTCCCCAGAGCGGGGAATGAAAGGGTTAACTCCCTAACTCCCCAGAGCGGGGGAATGAAAGGGTTAACTCCCTAACTCCCCAGAGCGGGGGGAATGAAAGGGCTAACTCCCTAACTCCCCAGAGCGGGGGGGAATGAAAGGGCTAACTCCCTAACTCCCCAGAGCTATCAGAACAGAGCAGTAAAGAATGCTTCACTCCCTAAACCTTTCCCAGGAGATAATCAGAGCAGGGCCAAAGGGAATGTCTCTGCTAGTCATTAACCACTAGATGTTCTGTTCTCTGTAAAGATAGAGATAAGCAAAAGAATGTACTGTATAAACAGGACCAGGGGGCACCTGGCACTCTAAGGTCAACCCAAGACCCTCGGTCTCCATGGTTACTCAGCCCCAGACCCTCAAATCAGCATTAGCCAGGTCCTGCGCCGCTCAAAATTAACCAATGTGATTTGCTTCTGTAAACTTGCTTGCCTCCTGCGTGTACCTTTAAAAACCCTGCACAAATTCCCCTCGGAGCCCCTCCGCACACGTTTGCCTGAGGGACCCCATGCGCATGGAAATAAACTTTCTTTTCCTCACCAAGAGCTGAGTCCTTGGGGTCTCTTCCCCTGCGGCGTTGGCCCTAACATCGTGGAGTCCCCAGCGAGATTAGCACGTCTCACGGGAGGTGACCCCAACGGCTCTACGGGTGAGTACGACTGGTCGCTTTTCATACCACCGGTGTTTACGCCCCGAGCCATACGGCTCCGATCTAGGGGCAATTTTTGTTATCTGTTTCGCACTCTGTTCCCTGGTGACTGGGGGACGCCCCACACGGTTTCCGTGGTTCACCGTCTGCGATAGGGTCTCCCTGTCAATCTGGGGGATTTCGATTCCCAATCTGTGGTCCGTCTGGGCCAATCTGGAGACACCCTTTGAGGTGACTCATCTGGGGGATTTCGATTCCCAGTCTGTGGTCCGCCCGGGCCAATCTGGAGACACCCTGTAAGGTGTCTCATTTGGAGTGAAACTGATGCGTATGCATGTGAATGAAGTGGCCGGCCTGATTGTTTTGTGTGTCGTGGGTGCTGTGTTAGGTTATTTGTTGTACCGCGCTTGCGTTAACCGCCCTGTGACAATAGAACGTCATGGGACAGTCGACCTCATCCCCATTGTCCCTCACCCTCGACCATTGGTCGGAGGTGCGGAAGAGGGCTCACGATCTCTCCTTGCAGGTCAAGAAGAGTAAGTGGCAGGATTTCTGCTCGACTGAGTGGCCTGCTTTCTCTGTGGGGTGGCCACCGGAGGGGACTTTTCATCTGCCCCTCATTCTAGCAGTTAAGGACGTCATCTTCCGCCCCGGACAAAGGGGGCACCCTGATCAAGTCGCTTACATCCTGGTATGGCAGGACCTCAGGGAGGAACCCCCATTATGGGTAAAATCCTTTCTTCCCCCTTCTGACTCATCTGTACCAAAGCTTTTAGCTCTGAAAGGACCTCCCACTTCGGCTCCGGTCCTGCCCGAGTCTCAGCCTGATCTACCCTTACTCGACTATGACCAGCCTCCTCCTTCCCAGCCGACTCAACCTCCTCCGTACCCACTCTCTCCTCCAGCCTCCTCGTCCGAATCGAGTGCTGCTTCTCCGTCAGCCCCCTCTTCACCTGAGCTAAATTCCTCTTCTCCTCCGGTACCCACGTCCCCTCTATATCCCCCACTCCCTGCGATGGCTTGCCCCGAGCCCACACCTCCGGGGCCCACGGGCCCAGCCCAGAACACTCGGAGCAAGCTACGGCCTGAGGATCCAGTCGTTGCCCTCCCTCTCCGTCCCTATGGGCCCATGATAGACGATGGGACAGATGGAGGGCAGATGCCCGCTTTACAGTACTGGCCTTTTTCTACCTCAGATCTCTATAACTGGAAAAACAATAACCCTCCTTTTTCTGATGATCCTTCTAAGCTAACAGGTCTAATGGATTCTGTTATGTTCTCCCACCAACCCACATGGGACGACTGTCAACAGCTCCTAGGGGTCCTGTTCACCACCGAGGAAAGAGACCGCATCCTCCTGGAAGCCCGGAAAGCTGTTCCCGGAGAGGATGGCAGACCCACCCAGAGACCAGACCGGATCGATGACTTCTTCCCCTTAAAGCGCCCCAACTGGGACCCCAACTCACCTGCTGGTAGGCAGCATCTTTCTATCTATCGCCAGACTCTAATGGCAGGTCTCCGGGTGGCCGCAAGGCGCCCCACTAATCTGGCCAAGGTAAGAGAAGTTACCCAAGGACCTACTGAGACTCCCTCAGTTTTTCTAGAACGCCTGATGGAAGCTTACCGGCGATATACGCCTTTTAACCCTGAGGAGGAAGGCTGAAAAGGCTCGATAGCTATGGCCTTTATAGGACAATCGGCCCCTGATATAAGACGTAAGCTCCAAAGGCTAGATGGTCTCCAAGACCTGACTCTGAGGGATCTTGTTAAGGAAGCTGAAAAGGTCTACTATAAGCGGGAGACAGAGGAAGAGAAAGAGTTAGCTAGGGACAAAAGACGAAACAAGGAATTAACTAAGATGTTGGCCACAGTTATTCAGGGAAAACCTGAGCCAGGAAAGGGAAAGCCCACTCGCCCTCCATTAGACCCTGATCAATGTGCATATTGTAAGGAAAAAGGACACCTGATCAAAGACTGTGAAAAGTTAAAAAAGAAACGGGCCAAAGAAGAACGAGAAAGACAGTCCTCACAGCGATCCCGAGCCCCCATGCTCGCCCTAGATGAAGAAGACTGAGGACTTCGGGGCTCGGATCCCCTCCCCGAGCTCAGGGTAATGTTTAAAGTGGAGGGGACTCCCGTGGAATTCGAGGTCGATACGGGAGCTGTTTATTCGGCCTTACAAGCCCCCTTAGGGGCCCTTTCAACTAAGAAATCATTAGTTCAAGGGGCTAACGGGAGCAAATATCGCTCGTGGACCATTGAGCGCACAGTTGACTTAGGCAAGGGAAAAGTAAAACACTCCTTTCTGGTTATTCCCGAATGTCCTGCTCCCCTCTTGGGACGGGACTTATTAACCAAACTGGGGGCAAAGATTTCCTTTGAGCCCCAAGGACCTCAAGTAACATTCCGTAACCCAAAGGTTGGGCAACCTATGGTTACGGTGTTATCTCTAAAACTGGAAGATGAATATAGGCTCTACGACCACCAGGATCCCCAGCCTATCGCCCCAGCCTGGCTGACTGATTTTAAAGAATCCTGGGCCGAGATGGCTGGACTCGGGCTGGCAAGCCAGCAACCGCCTGTAGTGGTTACTTTAAAAACCACTGCCTCCCCTATTCGGGTCAAGCAATATCCCATTAATAGAGAAGCTCACCTAGGGATTAAGGTGCACATACAGAGACTTTTAGACCAAGGGGTATTAACTCCTTGTCGGTCTGCATTTAATACTCCGTTACTCCCGGTCAAAAAGCCCGGGACGAATGACTACAGACCGGTACAGGACCTAAGGGAGGTCAATAGCAGGGTAGAAGACATTCACCCCACCGTACCCAATCCCTATAATCTCCTCAGCGGGTTAAATCCGTCAAGGACTTGGTATACTGTTCTGGATTTAAAGGATGCCTTTTTCTGTTTGCCTTTACACAAAGATAGCCAGCCCTTATTTGCATTTGAATGGACGGACCCTGAGACTGGGTCCGCCGGACAACTAACCTGGACGCGCCTCCCACAGGGCTTCAAAAACAGCCCAACCATCTTTGATGAAGCCCTACATAAGGATTTAGCCCCCTTTCGGGCTCAACACCCAAGCCTCACCCTTCTTCAATATGTAGATGACTTGCTGCTGGCTGCGGACTCTGAGGGTGACTGCACAAGCGGAACTCAGGACCTTTTACGTGAGTTGGCTATCCTGGGGTATAGGGCATCAGCAAAAAAGGCTCAAATTTGTAAGCGAGAGGTAATTTTTCTGGGCTACTCCTTAAAAGGGGGACAAAGGTGGCTCACTGAGGCCAGAAAACAGACTGTGGTCCAGATTCCCCCTCCAAAGAGTCAAAAACAATTACGAGAGTTCCTGGGCACTGCGGGGTTCTGCCGGTTATGGATCCCCGGATTCGCAACTTTGGCAGCTCCCCTATATCCGTTACTGAAGGGGGGATCTCCCTTTATCTGGAAAAAAGATCACCAGCAGGCCTTTGATGCCATCAAGCGGGCTCTCCTGTCCGCTCCGGCCCTGGCTCTTCCTAATGTGGATAAGCCCTTTACTCTCTTCATGGAAGAAAAAAAAGGAATAGCGAGAGGAGTGCTGACCCAGGCCTTTGGGCCATGGAGGCGTCCGGTGGCTTACCTCTCAAAAAGACTGGACACTGTGGCAAGCGGGTGGCCACCCTGCCTAAAGGCCATCGCAGCAGCTGCCTTGCTCATTAAAGACGCTGACAAATTGACTTTGGGACAGAAAATAACAATCATTGCCCCGCACACGCTAGAAAGCATCATCCGCCAGCCTCCAGACAGGTGGCTCTCAAATGCCAGAGTTACTCATTATCAGAGCCTCTTGCTCAACAAGGACAAGATAACTTTTGGACCCCCGGTGACTCTCAACCCGGTGACCCTGCTGCCGGAAGAAGCTTCGGAACCCGTCCTCCATACCTGCCAGGACGTCTTGGCAGAAGAGGCCGGAGTACGACCGGACTTATTGGATTGCCCCCTACCCAATGCAGAGGTGACCTACTTCACTGACGGGAGTAGCTTTTTGATTCAAGGTAAGCGGTACGCGGGGGCGGCTGTGACTGATTATTCCAATGTTATATGGACAGCCAGACTAGAGGACGGGTCCTCGGCCCAAAAGGCCGAACTGATTGCTTTGACTAAGGCTCTGGAGCTCGCTAAAGGAAAGCGAGCGAACATTTACACGGATAGCCGATATGCTTTTGCAACGGCCCACATCCACGGGGCCATATACCGCCAGCAGGGGCTTCTGACCTCCGCAGGAAAAGAAATAAAACACAAACAGGAAATCCTCCAGTTGCTCGCTGCAGTTATGTTGCCCCAGAAGGTGGCGATAATACACTGTAACAGCCACCAGAAAGGGACTGATCCCGTCACAAGGGGAAACAACCTGGCCGATCAGGCAGCAAAATCTGCAGCCATGGGAGACTCACAGATGTTAGTGACTGATGTCAAAGATTCTCCTCAAAAGGAGAAAGCTCAGATTAACCAAACCCCTGAAACACCTGATTTGACTGCTTACATACAACAGGCCCACCGGCTCACTCATTTGGGAGCTAAAAAGCTAAGCCTACTGGCCCAACGCCAAGACTTCCCAGGGGCATCCCCCACTGCCATACGTCAGGTCGCCAATCGGGTGGTGGCTAATTGTGAGGCATGTCAATTGACCAATGCCTACCCTGCCAAGCTGGCCCCCGGCAAAAGGCTACGCGGCACCAGACCTGGACAATACTGGGAAGTGGACTTTACAGAAGTTAAGCCTGCCCGATGCGGACTAAAATATCTGCTAGTTTTTGTAGACACCTTTTCTGGATGGACTGAGGCTTTTCCTACCAAAAAGGAAACCGCTGCCGTGGTAACTAAAAAATTGATGGAAGAAATATTTCCCCGGTTCGGATTGCCAAAGGTAATAGGGTCTGATAATGGACCGGCGTTTGTGGCTAAGGTAAGTCAGGGACTGGCCAACATATTGGGGATTGATTGGAAATTACATTGTGCTTATAGACCCCAAAGTTCAGGACAGGTAGAGAGAATGAATAGAACTATTAAGGAGACCCTCACTAAATTGGCTCATGAGACTGGCTTAAAAGATTGGACGATGCTCCTGCCGTATGCCCTTTTTCGCGCGCGAAACACCCCGTCTACCAAACCCCCTAACCTTACTCCCTTCGAAATCCTTTTTGGCACTCCACCCCCCATTCGAGATCTCACTCCCTTAACTGAGCATGCTGCCTTGTTGCCAACCTCCCTGTCTGACAGGCTCATCGCCCTTGACAACCTGCAGAGGGACGTGTGGACGCAGCTAGCCTCGGCCTATGCTCCCAGTGAGTTCCCCGCGCCACATCCGTACCAGGTGGGAGACTTTGTGTTCGTCCGGCGCCACCAACAAGAGACTCTACAGCCTCGCTGGAAAGGACCGTACCAGGTCCTATTGACTACTCCTACAGCGGTAAAGGTTGACGGAGTCGCCTCTTGGATCCACGCGTCACACCTAAAGCCTGCCTCGGCACCAGTGGACGGCTCCTGGGAACTCAAACGGTCTGATAACCCCCTGAAGCTAAAGTTGCGCCGAAGGACCCCCTGAGATTATTCAGAGTACTACCCTTATGTGTCCCTCTAAGATGACCCGTATGGGACCCCAGACTTTAACCCTCCGGGCTCTAATGGGATTACTTATATTAATAATCCCCACTGTAGCTAGCCCCCATCGCCCCTGGAAATGGTCGTTAATACGATGGGGGGACTCACGTGTGGGTAGCACCTGGAAAGGATCAGGAAGTCCATGGTTTGCGCCCACACCCTGTTGGTTCTTTCCAGGGCTCCAATGTCCCAAACAAAGTCATTTTTATCTTTGTCCCGCACCAACCGGGAGTAGATCATATTGTAATTCCCCAGGAGAATATTTTTGTGCTTATTGGGGCTGTGAAACCGCTGCAACAGGGTGGCAACCCGCCTTCCCCGATAAACACCTTAAAATGACATGGGGGCCGCCGGGATGCAGCCTAGATAACTACCCACCGGCTGGTCAGAGATCCTGTCAGGTTCTAAATATCACTGTCACCACTCCTGAGGACCCAGGTTGGCTGACAGGACGCACCTGGGGACTTCGAGTCTATGAGCCAGGTAAAGACAGGGGAAGCCTTATTCTCATAAAAAAGGTTCCCCTGCAGGCCCCATTTGTGCCCATAGGCCCAAACTTTACTCTAAAGCCAAAATATAATCAGCCTACTATAGATCCTGTTACTACTGTTCAAACAACCATAGTAAGTCCCTCAGCCATAACAGTTTCTCAAGCTCCGCTACTCCAGACAGATCACGTACCTGTCCCTCAATATTCACATTCTAACCTACTCAGTTTGATTAAAGGAGCATACATGGCTTTAAATCATACCCGACCTGATCTCCCCCAATCCTGTTGGCTATGTCTAAGTCCTAATCCCCCGTATTATGAGGGAACCGCTCTAAATGACTCTTATACACTAACCCCCAACCCCGGCCAATGCGATTGGAATCAAGTATACCACACTCTCCCCCTTCCTGGCCTCGCTGGTCAAGGAACTTGTATAGGAGCAGTTGATAACTGGCCAACAAGCTTGCGACATCTTTGCCTCACACACACTAATTCCTTTCCCAAAGATCAGTACCTCGTCCCTCCTACTGGAGCCTTTTGGCTATGTACCAATGGGCTCACTCCTTGTGTCTCCACTAACGTCCTCCTTGCAGACAGCAGCTCCTGCATCCTTATAGACCTTATGCCACGCATTAAATATCTCCCCCCTAACACGCTCCCCCTCATGGGAGGTCGATATAAACGAGAACCTGTCTCCCTGACCCTAGCAGTCCTATTGGGGATAGGTGTGGCGGGGGGGATAGGAACTGGCACAGCAGCCCTCATTACTGGGCATCAGTCTCGCCAACAGCTTCTTGCAGTAGTAAACCAAGATTTACAGGCCTTAGAAACTTCTATAACTGCGTTACAACAATCTCTCTCGTCTCTATCTGAAGTAGTGTTACAGAACAGAAGAGGCTTAGATCTTCTATTTTTAAAAGAAGGCGGTCTCTGCGCTGCACTTAGAGAAGAATGTTGTTTCTACACTGATCATACTGGGATTGTAAAAGACGCAATGGAAAAGCTGAGAGAGAGAATCAAATCTCGAGAGCCCCCTTCAAGTGAAGCCAAAATGTTTTCCTTCTGGGAATCAATCCTGCCCTATGTTCTCCCTTTACTGGGACCCCTGGCCGGATTCATTATAGTCATGGCTATAGCCCCTTGCCTCATTAACCGAGTAACCCAATTTGTGAGGGCTCAGATCTCTCAGGTAAAAGTTATGGTGCTACGTCAACAATATGACCCCTTACCTATACAGGACCTTTAGGATTAAAAGTCATTGGAAAAAAATAAAAGGCGGGAATGTGAGAGTCGACCCCCCTGCTACAACCCCCTCCCCAGAGCGGGGAATGAAAGGGTTAACTCCCTAACTCCCCAGAGCGGGGGAATGAAAGGGTTAACTCCCTAACTCCCCAGAGCGGGGGAATGAAAGGCTAACTCCCTAACTCCCCAGAGCGGGGGGGAATGAAAGGGCTAACTCCCTAACTCCCCAGAGCTATCAGAACAGAGCAGTAAAGAATGCTTCACTCCCTAAACCTTTCCCAGGAGATAATCAGAGCAGGGCCAAAGGGAATGTCTCTGCTAGTCATTAACCACTAGATGTTCTGTTCTCTGTAAAGATAGAGATAAGCAAAAGAATGTACTGTATAAACAGGACCAGGGGGCACCTGGCACTCTAAGGTCAACCCAAGACCCTCGGTCTCCATGGTTACTCAGCCCCAGACCCTCAAATCAGCATTAGCCAGGTCCGGCGCTGCTCAAAATTAACCAATGCGATTTGCTTCTGTAAACTTGCTTGCCTCCTGCGTTTACCTTTAAAAACCCTGCACAAATTCCCCTCGGAGCCCCTCCACACACGTTTGCCTGAGGGACCCCATGCGCATGGAAATAAACTTTCTTTTCCTCACCAAGAGCTGAGTCCTTGGGGTCTCTTCCCCTGCGGCGTTGGCCCTAACACTATTACATGCTATAAGTTTCTCCTATTAAAACTTGAAAGACTAACAGACTCAGCTTCTTTTCATCTAAATTCAGTGTTGGGCTAACTTCAGGGTTGGACTTTTTACAAGTCCTTTGAAATGTGTCCTCCTCTACTATCTGGTCGTGCTGGAATTTACTTTCTTGTGAAGACAGGATTTGAGCAAATTGACACAAGTACAGTTTGCCACTACTCTGGACACCTGGTTAAATATCGAGTTCCCTAAATGCTGTGTGTTTGATTTTGATCTCTGCTCACACTTTGCTCATCCAGTTAGAAACACAGGGGGCCAGGCCATAGCGTTCCCGGCATAAACAAGAAAATTTCCATTCCGTTTTGGGAGTTCATGCGTCTCTCATAATTACTTTTTCCACAAATGTGTGCTTCAGGAGAGGCCCTGTCCAAATTTGGAGAGGCCCATTTTCATTCACTCACTTTTAGACTTTCTAAGATTTTCAGTTACTAGAGGTTTGCTCAGACTTGCCATTGTCAAGGGACGGTGCACTTCACTTGAAGTTGTGCAGTATTACTTCATGTGTCTCCTTGGAAATTCCACCAATGGGAAACTCTTGCTGTAGTCATCTCCAAGTGTTTCTGTGTAAGAAAATATAACTAACAAAGGATGTGGTTTCAAGCAGAATGAGGAAAGGAGGGATTATCTTTATTTCAGTGCAGGTTGACCTTTCAAAGAAACAGTAATTCCTATCAAATAGGAGGTAAAATTTTTGTAAAGAGACATGGACATGACACGCTCAACTTTATGTCACTTTTTTTTAAAACGCCAAGGGCATTTGAGAAATTCTTGGCTGCTGAATTGTACCTTTTTGCAAATTTCTCTTAGGTAAGACACTCCAGCTTCTTTAAACCATGGTACAGTTCCTTCCATGTAAAAAACCAAAGCAAAAAACAAAATAAATTCAAACAAAACCCATCAAATTACGTTTGAGAGCACACAATTTCTCAGCAGGCCCACTATTCCAGAAGCTAGAGGTAGAGAATCCTCAGCCTTCGGCCCATGGCCTGAAGTTTTGTCTCTATCATGGCCCCTCAATTCCCTGGCATGTCCACATTAACTCATGAATCTTTACTCATTTCCTCTTCAAATGCACAGGATCCAATATATTTGAACCCTGTTCACCTGGGCTGTAATCATCCAAGGACACACCAGAGGAAGGGCAGCCACTCCCTTGCCTGGGGCCTTGGAGCTTATCACAATAGAAATGGACACCTGAACAAGGGGAGCCAAAACAAAGAGAGGCATATTCCTAAAGCCTGAAGCACAGAAGCTACCTATAGACCAGTAGTGGGATTTCACAAATTATGTAAGAATCTCTGTGCACATGCTTGGCATGGTCGCTCATGCCTATAATCCCAGCAATCTGGGGGCTGAGGTGGATGGATCCTTGGGAGTTCCAGTCCATCTTGGGCTACGAATTTATCTCAAGGCCTCTTTCAACAACTACATAAGATGCTGTTTCCAAAAAGAGGACAACATTAAACTAGACACACTTGGTCTAGGTCCCTGGGTTCACTACATGAGTTGTGGAGTCTAAATATTCCATGCCATGAGAAAATACCTGGGATTTTTAGTGAAAGGTGCATTTGCATCCCTTTTCTAAGGGTTTCCCTTTCACCATGTTACATTTGAATTCTGGGAAAACCTGCTGGTGATAAGGTATTGTGCTAATACCTCATGTTTAGTGTTCAGGGTTATGCTGCAATGGCTGCGGCCCTCCTTGAAATAGCGATTGCAGACAAGTGAACCCCGAGGAAGCTGGATAGTTGAAGCAGGCACTCCAAATATTCATGCACTGCAAGGATTCACTTTCATTTTGGGTCTCATCTTCTGGTTGCTGGCTTTCAGTGCTAACTGATACTACCATGGTGGCAGTAATCCAGCAGAGACCGCATGTATGGTTTGCAGGTTTGCTTCCCAAGCCACCAGAAACTTGGCAGAACCCAAATCATTGTGGCATTTTCTTTCCTCCCTTGAAACATTTGGCTTTCTAAGTTTGATAATTGAATAGACTGGGCTAGTCACGTTTGGACCCCATATACCACAAACAGAGCTAAAGACAGAGCCAATTACTTCCCTCCACTTGTCAAAATATGTCAAATTTGTTTGATCACCACAACTTCAAAGAAAATTCTGAGGCAACTTAGAGAGGTTAATCAAATACTGCATGATTGGAGTGGCTGTGGTTGTATGAGGTGGAAAGCTGCAGAGTTGGGCTGAAACTGTTCACAGAAATCCACAGGCTTGTGGTTGCCAGTCAAGCACACTGGGCTGAGATTGGCTGAACATCACTGTGAGGGGGATTTTAGGCTCTAGGTTTGAAAATTTAAAAGACTGGGGTAGTCAAGTTTGGAACCCATAGACCTCAGACATACCAAAACGTTTTCCAATGAGTTCCCTCCACTTCTCAAAATGTGTCAAATTTTCTTGATCACTTCAACTGTAAAAGAAATTCTGAGGCAACATAGAGAGGCTAATCAAATACTGCATGATTGGAATGGCTGTGGTTGTATGAGGTGGAAAGCTGCAGAGTTGGGCTGAAACAGTTCACAGAAATCCACAAGCTTGTGGTTGCCAGGCAACCACAATGGGCTGTGATTCGCTGAGCACCATTGTGAGCTGGACTTTAGGCCCTAGGATACAAGTGTGCAGTAGGAGACCTGAATCACAATGCTGGGCGTTGCCATGGAGACCTCAGTGGCCCAGAGGAACTTGTAGGGCAAGATTTAAATAGGATGAATATTCTTGGCCTGGTATGCCTCAATATTCCCTCTGAAGGCTTCACTGCTCAGAATTTGTGGATGGAAATGCTAGCCAATCTACACATGGATGTACTTTCAATGGGATATGAAATATGCCAGGGCCTGGCAGATGATCTCTGCCATGTCCTATCCTTGAGCATCCGCTTTTCCCTTGTCATGTCTGTCATTTGGCTGAGTCCTGTTCCCTAAGCTATTCAGTCAAGACTTGCTGGCATCATTCACCTGCAGTATAAGAGCTTTCTGTGAAATTTCTCAGCAGAAATCCTCTGCAAGTACATAGCTTTGGATATGAGAGACAGTGGTGGAAGTTGAATTTCAAGGGCAGATATTTGAAAACAATGAAACAAGCCCCGAATAAGATCTTTACATGGTTCCCAGATGAATATGTTTGGAAATACGGGGGAAGATGGAGA
Source organism: Cavia porcellus (assembly GCF_034190915.1). Classification (NCBI taxonomy): domain Eukaryota; kingdom Metazoa; phylum Chordata; class Mammalia; order Rodentia; family Caviidae; genus Cavia; species Cavia porcellus. The sequence goes on along the minus strand of NW_026947486.1, from coordinate 3,623,711 downwards.
TCAAGGCTGAGAAGAGTGCACACCCATTTCAAGGTACAAAAACCAGGGAAAAACATGGGAAAGCAAGAGAGCTGGTTAATCTGATGTAAAAATCTTTGATGATGAAAGGAAAATTATATTCTCATGATGATTTAATCAGGCTGTAGAAGTGAAGTTCTCATGTTGGTTGTCCTATGTGTGGCCTTCTGCATTGGGCAGTGGATGCAGGACAGGAGATCTTCAAATAAATCTGGTGGAACACAAAATACTGAAAAAAAAATTCAGCCTAAATCCTGTGTATTCCTTCCCTTTGAGAACATATATGGATAATGTACGAAGTTTCAAAAGAGAAAATGTCTACTGGGTCATGGTTTCAACAATGAAATGGTCACTTCACATAACATTTTGAATTTTGCTTTCACAGTTGCTCATGTACCGGGCCTGAGTAAAGCAGAATGCAGAGTAAGCCTCATCAATAGTTGTGCACTCCATAAGTGGTTTTAAACCTGTGAATCCCTTTGGACTTAGTGTTTGTATTTAATTGGTTGCTTGGTTTTTCAAATTGTTTGTTTTACTATTCTTAACTTTGTGAGTCAGGGAAGCCCTCACTCATAGTGATTTCGACCTCTCCAAAAGCTCTGAAGTTATTTATGTAACAGCTATTACATGCTTTCTCCTATTAAAACTTGAAAGAATAATAGACTCTGCTACTTTTGATCTAAATTCAGTGTTGGGCTAACTTCAGGGTTGGACTTTTTACAAGTCCTTTGAAATGTGTCCTCCTCTAGTCACTGGTCGTGCTGGAATTTACTTTCTTGTGAAGACAGGATTTGAGCAAATTGACACAAGTACAGTTTGCCACTACTCTGGACACCTGGTTAAATATCGAGTTCCCTAAATGTTGTGTGTTTTACTTTGATCTCTGCTCACACTTTGCTCTTCCAGTTCGAAACACAGGGCTCCAGGCCATAGCGTTCCAGGCCTAAACAAGAAAATTTCCATTCCGTTTTGGGAGTTCATGCGTCTCTCATAATTCCTTTTCCACATATGTGTGCTTCAGGAGAGGCCCTGTCCAAATGTGGAGAGGCCCATTTTCATTCACTCACTTTTAGACTTTCTAAGATGTTCAGTTACTAGAGGTTTGCTCAGACTTGCCATTGTCAAGGGACAGTGCACTTCACTTGAAGTTGTGCAGTATTACTTCATGTGTCTCCGTGGAAATTCCACCAATGGGAAACTCTTGCTGTAGTCATCTCCAAGTGTTTCTGTGTAAGAAAATATAACTAACAAAGGATGTGGTTTCAAGCAGAATGAGGAAAGGAGGGATTATCTTTATTTCAGTGCAGGTTGACGTTTCAAAGAAACAGTAATTCCTATCAAATAGGAGGAAAAATCTTTTGTAAAGAGACATAGACATGACACGCTCAACTTTATGTCACTTTTTTTAAAACGCCAAGGGCATTTGAGAAATTCTTGGCTGCTGAATTGTACCTTTTTGCAAATTTCTCTTAGGTAAGACACTCCAGCTTCTTTAAACCATGGTACAGTTCCTTCCAAGTAAAAAACCAAAGCAAAAAACAAAATAAATTCAAACAAAACCCATCAAATTACATTTGAGAGCACACAATTGCTCAGCAGGACCACTATTCCAGAAGCTAGAGGTAGAGAATCCTCAGCCTTCGGCCCATGGCCTGAAGTTTTGTCTCTATCATGGCCCCTCAATTCCCTGGCATGTCCACATTAACTCATGAATCTTTACTCATTTCCTCTTCAAATGCACAGGATCCAATATATTTGAACCCTGTTCACCTGGGCTGTAATCATCCAAGGACACACCAGAGGAAGTGCAGCCACTCCCTTGCGTGGGGCCTTGGAGCTTATCACAATAGAAATCGACACCTGAACAAGGGGAGCCAAAACAAAGAGAGGCATATTCCTAAAGCCTGAAGCACAGAAGCTACCTATAGACCAGTAGTGGGATTTCACAAATTATGTAAGAATCTCTGTGCACATGCTTGGCATGGTCGCTCATGCCTATAATCCCAGCAATCTGGGGGCTGAGGTGGATGGATCCTTGGGAGTTCCAGTCCATCTTGGGCTACGAATTTATCTCAAGGCCTCTTTCAACAACTACATAAGATGCTGTTTCCAAAAAGAGGACAACATTAAACTAGACACACTTGGTCTAGGTCCCTGGGTTCACTACATGAGTTGTGGAGTCTAAATATTCCATGCCATGAGAAAATACCTGGGATTTTTAGTGAAAGGGGCATTTGCATCCCTTTTCTAAGGGTTTCCCTTTCACCATGTTACATTTGAATTCTGGGAAAACCTGCTGGTGATAAGTTATAGTGCTAATACCTCATGTTTAGTGTTCAGGGTTATGCTGGAATGGCTGCAGCCCTCCTTGAAATAGCGATTGCAGACAAGTGAACCCCGAGGAAGCTGGATAGTTGAAGCAGGCACTCCAAATATTCATGCACTGCAAGGATTCACTTTCATTTTGGGTCTCATCTTCTGGTTGCTGGCTTTCAGTGCTATCTGATACTACCATGGTGGCAGTAATCCAGCAGAGACTGCATGTATGGTTTGCAGGTTTGCTTCCCAAGCCACCAGACACTTGGCAGAACCCAAATCATTGTTGCATTTTCTTTCCTCCCTTGAAATATTTGGCTTTCTAAGTTTGATAATTGAATAGACTGGGCTAGTCACCTTTGGACCCCATATACCACACACAGAGCTAAAGACAGAGCCAATTACTTCCCTCCACTTGTCAAAATATGTCAAATTTGCTTGATCACCACAACTTCAAAGAAAATTCTGAGGCAACTTAGAGAGGTTAATCAAATACTGCATGATTTGAATGGCTGTGGTTGTATGAGGTGGAAAGCTGCAGAGTTGGGCTGAAACTGTTCACAGAAATCCAGAGGCTTGTGGTTGCCAGGCAAGCACACTGGGCTCAGATTGGCTGAACATCACTGTGAGGGGGATTTTAGGCTCTAGGTTTGAAAATTTAAAAGACTGGGGTAGTCAAGTTTGGAACCCATAGACCTCAGACATACCAAAACGTTTTCCAATGAGTTCCCTCCACTTCTCAAAATGTGTCAAATTTTCTTGATCACTTCAACTGTAAAAAATATTCTGAGGCAACATAGAGAGGCTAATCAAATACTGCATGATTGGAATGGCTGTGGTTTTATGAGGTGGAAAGCTGCAGAGTTGGGCTGAAACAGTTCACAGAAATCCACAAGCTTGTGTTTGCCAGGCAACCACAATGGGCTTTGATTGGCTGAGCACCATTGTGAGCTGGACTTTAGGCTCTAGGATACAAGTATGCAGTAGGAGACCTGAGTCACAATGCTGGGCGTTGCCATGGAGACCTCAGTGGCCCAGAGGAACTTGTAGGGCAAGATTTAAATAGGATGAATATTCTTGGCCTGGTATACCTCAATACTCTCTCTGAAGGCTTCACTGCTCAGAATTTGTGGATGGAAATGCTAGCCAATCTACACATGGATGTACTTTCAATGGGATATGAAATATGCCAGGGCCTGGCAGATGATCTCTGCCATGTCCTATCCTTGAGCATCCGCTTTTCCCTTGTCATGTCTGTCATTTGGCTGAGTCCTGTTCCCTAAGCTATTCAGTCAAGACTTGCTGGCATCATTGACCTGCAGTATAAGAGCTTTCTGTGAAATTTCTCAGCAGAAATCCTCTGCAAGTACATAGCTTTGGATATGAGAGACAGTGGTGGAAGTTGAATTTCAAGGGCAGATATTTGAAAACAATGAAACAAGCCCCGAATAAGATCTTTACATGTTTCCCAGATGAATATGTTTGGAAATACGGGGGAAGATGGAGATCAAGGCTGAGAAGAGTGCACACCCATTTCAAGGTACAAAAACCAGGGAAAAGCATGGGAAAGCAAGAGAGCTGGTTAATCTGATGTAAAAATCTTTGATGATGAAAGGAAAATTATATTCTCATGATGATTTAATCAGGCTGTAGAAGTGAAGTTCTCATGTTGGTTTTCCTATGTGTGGCCTTCTGCATTGGGCAGTGGATGCAGGACAGGAGATCTTCAAATAAATCTGGTGGAACACAAAATACTGAAAAAAAAGTTCAGCCTAAATCCTGTGTATTCCTTCCCTTTGAGAACATATATGGATAATGTACGAAGTTTCAAAAGAGAAAATGTCTATTGGGTCATGGTTTCAACAATGAAATGGTCACTTCACATAACATTTTGAATTTTGCTTTCACAGTTGCTCATGTACCAGGCCTGAGTAAAGCAGAATGCAGAGTAAGCCTCATCAATAGTTGTGCATTCCATAAGTGGTTTTAAAACCAGTGAATCCCTTTGGACTTAGTGTTTGTATTGAATTGGTTGATTGGTTTATCACATTGTTTGTTTTACTATTCTTAACTTTGTCAGTCAGGGAAGCCCTCACTCATAGTGATTTCGACCTCTCCAAAAGCTCTGAAGTTATTCATGTAACAGCTATTACATGCTATAAGTTTCTCCTATTAAAACTTGAAAGACTAACAGACTCAGCTTCTTTTCATCTAAATTCAGTGTTGGGCTAACTTCAGGGTTGGACTTTTTACAAGTCCTTTGAAATGTGTCCTCCTCTAGTATCTGGTCGTGCTGGAATTTACTTTCTTGTGAAGACAGGATTTGAGCAAATTGACACAAGTACAGTTTGCCACTACTCTGGACACCTGGTTAAATATCGAGTTCCCTAAATGCTGTGTGTTTGATTTTGATCTCTGCTCACACTTTGCTCATCCAGTTAGAAACACAGGGGGCCAGGCCATAGCGTTCCAGGCCTAAACAAGAAAATTTCCATTCCGTTTTGGGAGTTCATGCGTCTCTCATAATTCCTTTTTCCACAAATGTGTGCTTCAGGAGAGGCCCTGTCCAAATGTGGAGAGGCCCATTTTCATTCACTCAGTTTTAGACTTTCTAAGATGTTCAGTGACTAGAGGTTTGCCCAGACTTGCCATTGTCAAGGGACAGTGCACTTCACTTGAAGTTGTGCAGTATTACTTCATGTGTCTCCGTGGAAATTCGACCAATGCGAAACTCTTGCTGTAGTCATCTCCAAGTGTTTCTGCGTAAGAAAATATAACTAACAAAGGATGTGGTTTCAAGCAGAATGAGGAAAGGAGGGATTATCTTTATTTCAGTGCAGGTTGACCTTTCAAAGAAACAGTAATTCCTATCAAATAGGAGGTAAAATCTTTTGTAAAGAGACATGGACATGACACGCTCAACTTTATGTCACTTTTTTTTAAAACGCCAAGGGCATTAGAGAAATTCTTGGCTGCTGAATTGTACCTTTTTGCAAATTTCTCTTAGGTAAGACACTCCAGCTTCTTTAAGCCATGGTACAGTTTCTTCCATGTAAAAAACCAAAGCAAAAAACAAAATAAATTCAAACAAAACCCATCAAATTACTTTCGAGAGCACACAATTTCTCAGCAGGCCCACTATTCCAGAAGCTAGAGGTAGAGAATCCTCAGCCTTCGGCCCATGGCCTGAAGTTTTGTCTCTATCATGCCCCCTCAATTCCCTGGCATGTCCACATTAACTCATGAATCTTTACTCATTTCCTCTTCAAATGCACAGGATCCAATATATTTGAACCCTGTTCACCTGGGCTGTAATCATCCAAGGACACACCAGAGGAAGGGCAGCCACTCCCTTGCCTGGGGCCTTGGAGCTTATCACAATAGAAATGGACACCTGAACAAGGGGAGCCAAAACAAAGAGAGGCATATTCCTAAAGCCTGAAGCACAGAAGCTACCTATAGATCAGCAGTGGGATTTCACAAATTATGTAAGAATCTCTGTGCACATGCTTGGCATGGTCGCTCATTCCTATAATCCCAGCAATCTGGGGGCTGAGGTGGATGGATCCTTGGGAGTTCCAGTCCATCTTGGGCTACGAATTTATCTCAAGGCCTCTTTCAACAACTACATAAGACGCTGTTTCGAAAAAGAGGACAACATTAAACTAGACACACTTGGTCTAGGTCCCTGGGTTCACTACATGAGTTGTGGAGTCTAAATATTCCATGCCATGAGAAAATACCTGGGATTTTTAGTGAAAGGGGCATTTGCATCCCTTTTCTAAGGGTTTCCCTTTCACCATGTTACATTTGAATTCTGGGAAAACCTGCTGGTGATAAGGTATTGTGCTAATACCTCATGTTTAGTGTTCAGGGTTATGCTGGAATGGCTGCAGCCCTCATTGAAATAGCGATTGCAGACAAGTGAATCCCGAGGAAGCTGGATAGTTGAAGCAGGCACTCCAAATATTCATGCACTGCAAGGATTCACTTTCATTTTGGGTCTCATCTTCTGGTTGCTGGCTTTCAGTGCTAACTGATACTACCATGGTGGCAGTAATCCAGCAGAGACTGCATGTATGGTTTGCAGGTTTGCTTCCCAAGCCACCAGAAACTTGACAGAACCCAAATCATTGTGGCATTTTCTTTCCTCCCTTGAAACATTTGGCTTTCTAAGTTTGATAATTGAATAGACTGGGCTAGTCACCTTTGGACCCCATATACCACAAACAGAGCTAAAGACAGACCCAATTACTTCCCTCCACTTGTCAAAATATTTCAAATTTGCTTGATCACCACAACTTCAAAGAAAATTCTGAGGCAACTTAGAGAGGTTAATCAAATACTGCATGATTGGAATGGCTGTGGTTGTATGAGGTGGAAAGCTGCAGAGTTGGGCTGAAACTGTTCACAGAAATCCACAGGCTTGTGGTTGGCAGGCAAGCACACTGGGCTCAGATTGGCTGAACATCACTGTGAGGGGGATTTTAGGCTCTAGGTTTGAAAATTTAAAAGACTGGGGTAGTCAAGTTTGGAACCCATAGACCTCAGACATACCAAAACGTTTTCCAATGAGTTCCCTCCACTTCTCAAAATGTGTCAAATTTTCTTGATCACTTCAACTGAAAAAAAAATTCTGAGGCAACATAGAGAGGCTAATCAAATACTGCATGATTGGAATGGCTGTGGTTTTATGAGGTGGAAAGCTGCAGAGTTGGGCTGAAACAGTTCACAGAAATCCACAAGCTTGTGGTTGCCAGGCAACCACAATGGGCTTTGATTGGCTGAGCAACATTGTGAGCTGGACTTTAGGCTCTAGGATACAAGTGTGCAGTAGGAGACCTGAGTCACAATGCTGGGCGTTGCCATGGAGACCTCAGTGGCCCAGAGGAACTTGTAGGGCAAGATTTAAATAGGATGAATATTCTTGGCCTGGTATGCCTCAATACTCTCTCTGAAGGCTTCACTGTTCAGAATTTGTGGATGGAAATGCTAGCCAATCTACACATGGATGTACTTTCAATGGGATATGAAATATGCCAGGGCCTGGCAGATGATCTCTGCCATGTCCTATCCTTGAGCATCCGCTTTTCCCTTGTCATGTCTGTCATTTGGCTGAGTCCTGTTCCCTAAGCTCTTCAGTCAAGACTTGCTGGCATCATTGACCTGCAGTATAAGAGCTTTCTGTGAAATTTCTCAGCAGAAATCCTCTGCAAGTACATAGCTTTGGATATGAGAGACAGTGGTGGAAGTTGAATTTCAAGGGCAGATATTTGAAAACAATGAAACAAGCCCCGAATAAGATCTTTACTTGTTTCCCAGATGAATATGTTTGGAAATACGGGGGAAGATGGAGATCAAGGCTGAGAAGAGTGCACACCCATTTCAAGGTACAAAAACCAGGGAAAAACATGGGAAAGCAAGAGAGCTGGTTAATCTGATGTAAAAATCTTTGATGATGAAAGGAAAATTATATTCTCATGATGATTTAATCAGGCTGTAGAAGTGAAGTTCTCATGTTGGTTGTCCTATGTGTGGCCTTCTGCATTGGGCAGTGGATGCAGGACAGGAGATCTTCAAATAAATCTGGTGGAACACAAAATACTGAAAAAAAGTTCAGCCTAAATCCTGTGTATTCCTTCCCTTTGAGAACATATATGGATAATGTACGAAGTTTCAAAAGAGAAAATGTCTATTGGGTCATGGTTTCAACAATGAAATGGTCACTTCACATAACATTTTGAATTTTGCTTTCACAGTTGCTCATGTACCGGGCCTGAGTAAAGCAGAATGCAGAGTAAGCCTCATCAATAGTTGTGCATTCCATAAGTGGTTTTAAAACCAGTGAATCCCTTTGGACTTAGTGTTTGCATTGAATTGGTTGCTTGGTTTTTCAAATTGTTTGTTTTACTATTCTTAACTTTGTGAGTCAGGGAAGCCCTCACTCATAGTGATTTCGACCTCTCCAAAAGCTCTGAAGTTATTCATGTAACAGCTATTACATGCTATAAGTTTCTCCTATTAAAACTTGAAAGACTAACAGACTCAGCTTCTTTTCATCTAAATTCAGTGTTGGGCTAACTTCAGGGTTGGACTTTTTACAAGTACTTTGAAATGTGTCCTCCTCTAGTATCTGGTCGTGCTGGAATTTACTTTCTTGTGAAGACAGGATTTGAGCAAATTGACACAAGTACAGTTTGCCACTACTCTGGACACCTGGTTAAATATCGAGTTCCCTAAATGCTGTGTGTTTGATTTTGATCTCTGCTCACACTTTGCTCATCCAGTTAGAAACACAGGGGGCCAGGCCATAGCGTTCCAGGCCTAAACAAGAAAATTTCCATTCCGTTTTGGGAGTTCATGCGTCTCTCATAATTACTTTTTCCACAAATGTGTGCTTCAGGAGAGGCCCTGTCCAAATTTGGAGAGGCCCATTTTCATTCAATCACTTTTAGACTTTCTAAGATTTTCAGTTACTAGAGGTTTGCCCAGACTTGCCATTGTCAAGGGACAGTGCACTTCACTTGAAGTTGTGCAGTATTATTTCATGTGTCTCCTTGGAAATTCCACCAATGGGAAACTCTTGCTGTAGTCATCTCCAAGTGTTTCTGTGTAAGAAAATATAACTAACAAAGTATGTGGTTTCAAGCAGAATGAGGAAAGGAGGGATTATCTTTATTTCAGTGCAGGTTGACCTTTCAAAGAAACAGTAATTCCTATCAAATAGGAGGTAAAATCTTTTGTAAAGAGACATGGACATGACACGCTCAACTTTATGTCACTTTTTTTTAAAACGCCAAGGGCATTTGAGAAATTCTTGGCTGCTGAATTGTACCTTTTTGCAAATTTCTCTTAGGTAAGACACTCCAGCTTCTTTAAACCATGGTACAGTTCCTTCCATGTAAAAAAGCAAAGCAAAAAACAAAATAAATTCAAACAAAACCCATCAAATTACGTTTGAGAGCACAAAATTTCTCAGCAGGCCCACTATTCCAGAAGCTAGAGGTAGAGAATCCTCAGCCTTCAGCCCATGGCCTGAAGTATTGTCTCTATCATGGCCTCTCAATTCCCTGGCATGTCCACATTAACTCATGAATCTTTACTCATTTCCTCTTCAAATGCACAGGATCCAATATATTTGAACCCTGTTCACCTGGGCTCTAATCATCCAAGGACACACCAGAGGAAGGGCAGCCACTCCCTTGCCTGGGGCCTTGGAGCTTATCACAATAGAAATGGACACCTGAACAAGGGGAGCCAAAACAAAGAGAGGCATATTCCTAAAGCCTGAAGCACAGAAGCTACCTATAGACCGTTAGTGGGATTTCACAAATTATGTAAGAATCTCTGTGCACATGCTTGGCATGGTCGCTCATGCCTATAATCCCAGCAATCTGGGGGCTGAGGTGGATGGATCCTTGGGAGTTCCAGTCCATCTTGGGCTACGAATTTATCTCAAGGCCTCTTTCAACAACTACATAAGATGCTGTTTCCAAAAAGAGGACAACATTAAACTAGACACACTTGGTCTAGGTCCCTGGGTTCACTACATGAGTTGTGGAGTCTAAATATTCCATGCCATGAGAAAATACCTGGGATTTTTAGTGAAAGGGGCATTTGCATCCCTTTTCTAAGGGTTTCCCTTTCACCATGTTACATTTGAATTCTGGGAAAACCTGCTGGTGATAAGGTATAGTGCTAATACCTCATGTTTAGTGTTCAGGGTTATGCTGGAATGGCTGCAGCCCTCCTTGAAATAGCGATTGCAGACAAGTGAACCCCGAGGAAGCTGGATAGTTGAAGCAGGCACTCCAAATATTCATGCACTGCAAGGATTCACTTTCATTTTGGGTCTCATCTTCTGGTTGCTGGCTTTCAGTGCTAACTGATACTACCAAGGTGGCAGTAATCCAGCAGAGACTGCATGTATGGTTTGCAGGTTTGCTTCCCAAGCCACCAGACACTTGGCAGAACCCAAATCATTGTTGCATTTTCTTTCCTCCCTTGAAATATTTGGCTTTCTAAGTTTGATAATTGAATAGACTGGGCTAGTCACCTTTGGACCCCATATACCACAAACAGAGCTAAAGACAGAGCCAATTACTTCCCTCCACTTGTCAAAATATGTCAAATTTGCTTGATCACCACAACTTCAAAGAAAATTCTGAGGCAACTTAGAGAGGTTAATCAAATACTGCATGATTGGAATGGCTGTGGTTCTATGAAGTGGAAAGCTGCAGAGTTGGGCTGAAACTGTTCACAGAAATCCACAGGCTTGTGGTTGGCAGGCAAGCACACTGGGCTCAGATTGGCTGAACATCACTGTGAGGGGGATTTTAGGCTCTAGGTTTGAAAATTTAAAAGACTGGTGTAGTCAAGTTTGGAACCCATAGACCTCAGACATACCAAAAGTTTTTCCAATGACTTCCCTCCACTTCTCAAAATATGTCAAATTTTCTTGATCACTACAACTGTAAAAAAAAATTCTGAGGCAACATAGAGATGCTAATCAAATACTGCATGATTGGACTGGCTGTGGTTGTATGAGGTGGAAAGCTGCAGAGTTGGGCTGAAACAGTTCACAGAAATCCACAAGCTTGTGGTTGCCAGGCAACCACAATGGGCTGTAATTGGCTAAGCACCATTGTGAGCTGAACTTTAGGCTCTAGGATACAAGTGTGCAGTAGGAGACCTGAGTCACAATGCTGGGCGTTGCCATGGAGACCTCAGTGGCACAGAGGACCTTGTAGGGCAAGATTTAAATAGGATGAATATTCTTGGCCTGGTATGCCACAATATTCTCTCTGAAGGCTTCACTGCTCAGAATTTGTGGATGGAAATGCTAGCCAATCTACACATGGATGTACTTTCAATGGGATATGAAATATGCCAGGGCCTGGCAGATGATCTCTGCCATGTCCTATCCTTGAGCATACGCTTTTCCCTTGTAATGTCTCTCATTTGGCTGAGTCCTGTTCCCTAAGCTCTTCAGTCAAGACTTGCTGGCATCATTGACCTGCAGTATAAGAGCTTTCTGTGAAATTTCTCAGCAGAAATCCTCTGCAAGTACATAGGTTTGGAAATGAGAGACAGTGGTGGAAGTTGAATTTCAAGGGCAGATATTTGAAAACAATGAAACAAGCCCCGAATAAGATCTTTACATGTTTCCCAGATGAATATGTTTGGAAATACGGGGGAAGATGGAGATCAAGGCTGAGAAGAGTGCACACCCATTTCAAGGTACAAATCCAGGGAAAAACATGGGAAAGCAAGAGAGCTGGTTAATATGATGTAAAAATCTTTGATGATGAAAGGAAAATTATATTCTCATGATTATTTAATCAGGCTGTAGAAGTGAAGTTCTCATGTGGGTTGTCCTATGTGTGGCCTTCTGAATTGGGCAGTGGATGCAGGACAGGAGATCTTCAAATAAATCTGGTGGAACACAAAATACTGAAAAAAAAATTCAGCCTAAATCCTGTGTATTCCTTCCCTTTGAGAACATATATGGATAATGTATGAAGTTTCAAAAGAGAAAATGTCTATTGGGTCATGGTTTCAACAATGAAATGGTCACTTCACATAACATTTTGAATTTTGCTTTCATAGTTGCTCATGTACCGGGCCTGAGTAAAGCAGAATGCAGAGTAAGCCTCATCAATAGTTGTGCATTCCATAAGTGGTTTTAAAACCAGTGAAACCCTTTGGACTTAGTGTTTGTATTTAATTGGTTGATTATTTTTTCAAATTGTTTGTTTTACTATTTTTTACTTTGTGAGTCAGGGAAGCCCTCACTCATAGTGATTTCGACCTCTCCAAAAGCTCTGAAGTTATTCATGTAACAGCTATTACATGCTATAAGTTTCTCCTATTAAAACTTGAAAGACTAACAGACTCTGCTACTTTTCATCTAAATTCAGTGTTGGGCTAACTTCAGGGTTGGACTTTTTACAAGTCCTTTGAAATGTGTCCTCCTCTAGTCACTGTTCGTGCTGGAATTTACTTTCTTGTGAAGACAGGATTTGAGCAAATTCACACAAGTACAGTTTGCCACTACTCTGGACACCTGGTTAAATATCGAGTTCCCTAAGTGTTGTGTGTTTTACTTTGATCTCTGCTCACACTTTGCTCTTCCAGTTAGAAACACAGGGCTCCAGGCCATAGCGTTCCAGGCCTAAACAAGAAAATTTCCATTCTGTTTTGGGAGTTCATGCGTCTCTCATAATTCCTTTTTCCACATATGTGTGCTTCAGGAGAGGCCCTGTCCAAATGTGGAGAAGCCCATTTTCATTCACTCACTTTTAGACGTTCTAAGATGTTCAGTTACTAGAGGTTTGCTCAGACTTGCCATTGTCAAGGGACAGTGCACTTCACTTGAAGTTGTGCAGTATTACTTCATGTGTCTCCGTGGAAATTCCACCAATGGGAAACTCTTGCTGTAGTCATCTCCAAGTGTTTCTGTGTAAGAAAATATAACTAACAAAGGATGTGGTTTCAAGCAGAATGAGGAAAGGAGGGATTATCTTTATTTCAGTGCAGGTTGACCTTTCAAAGAAACAGTAATTCCTATCAAATAGGAGGAAAAATCTTTTGTAAAGAGACATAGACATGACACGCTCAACTGTATGTCACTTTTTTTAAAACGCCAAGGGCATTTGAGAAATTCTTGGCTGCTGAATTGTCCCTTTTTGCAAATTTCTCTTAGGTAAGACACTCCAGCTTCTTTAAACCATGGTACAGTTCCTTCCATGTAAAAACCCAAAGCAAAAAACAAAATAAATTCAAACAAAACCCATCAAATTCCGTTTGAGAGCACAAAATTTCTCAGCAGGCCCACTATTCCAGAAGCTAGAGGTAGAGAATCCTCAGCCTTCAGCCCATGGCCTGAAGTTTTGTCTCTATCATGGCCCCTCAATTCCCTGGCATGTCCACATTAACTCATGAATCTTTACTCATTTCCTCTTCAAATGCACAGGATCCAATATATTTGAACCCTGTTCACCTGGGCTCTAATCATCCTAGGACACACCAGAGGAAGGGCAGCCACTCCCTTGCCTGGGGCCTTGGAGCTTATCACAATAGAAATGGACACCTGAACAAGGGGAGCCAAAACAAAGAGAGGCATATTCCTAAATCCTGAAGCACAGAAGCTACCTATAGACCAGTAGTGGGATTTCACAAATCATGTAAGAATCTCTGTGCACATGCTTGGCATGGTCGCTCATGCCTATAATCCCAGCAATCTGGGGGCTGAGGTGGATGGATCCTTGGGAGTTCCAGTCCATCTTGGGCTACGAATTTATCTCAAGGCCTCTTTCAACAACTACATAAGATGCTGTTTCCAAAAAGAGGACAACATTAAACTAGACACACTTGGTCTAGGTCCCTGGGTTCACTACATGAGTTGTGGAGTCTAAATATTCCATGCCATGAGAAAATACCTGGGATTTTTAGTGAAAGGGGCATTTGCATCCCTTTTCTAAGGGTTTCCCTTTCACCATGTTACATTTGAATTCTGGGAAAACCTGCTGGTGATAAGGTATAGTGCTAATACCTCATGTTTAGTGTTCAGGGTTATGCTGGAATGGCTGCAGCCCTCCTTGAAATAGCGATTGCAGACAAGTGAACCCCGAGGAAGCTGGATAGTTGAAGCAGGCACTCCAAATATTCATGCACTGCAAGGATTCACTTTCATTTTGGGTCTCATCTTCTGGTTGCTGGCTTTCAGTGCTAACTGATACTACCATGGTGGCAGTAATCCAGCAGAGACTGCATGTATGGTTTGCAGGTTTGCTTCCCAAGCCCCCAGACACTTGGCAGAACCCAAATCATTGTTGCATTTTCTTTCCTCCCTTGAAATATTTGGCTTTCTAAGTTTGATAATTGAATAGACTGGGCTAGTCACCTTTGGACCCCATATACCACAAACAGAGCTAAAGACAGAGCCAATTACTTCCCTCCACTTGTCAAAATATGTCAAATTTGCTTGATCACCACAACTTCAAAGAAAATTCTGAGGCAACTTAGAGAGGTTAATCAAATACTGCATGATTGGAATGGCTGTGGTTCTATGAAGTGGAAAGCTGCAGAGTTGGGCTGAAATTGTTCACAGAAATCCACAGGCTTGTGGTTGCCAGGCAACCACACTGGGCTCAGATTGGCTGAACATCACTGTGAGGGGGATTTTAGGCTCTAGGTTTGAAAATTTAAAAGACTGGTGTAGTCAAGTTTGGAACCCATAGACCTCAGACATACCAAAAGGTTTTCCAATGACTTCCCTCCACTTCTCAAAATATGTCAAATTTTCTTGATCACTACAACTGTAAAAAAAAATTCTGAGGCAACATAGAGATGCTAATCAAATACTGCATGATTGGACTGGCTGTGGTTGTATGAGGTGGAAAGCTGCAGAGTTGGGCTGAAACAGTTCACAGAAATCCACAAGCTTGTGGTTGCCAGGCAACCACAATGGGCTGTAATTGGCTAAGCACCATTGTGAGCTGAACTTTAGGCTCTAGGATACAAGTGTGCAGTAGGAGACCTGAGTCACAATGCTGGGCGTTGCCATGGAGACCTCAGTGGCACAGAGGACCTTGTAGGGCAAGATTTAAATAGGATGAATATTCTTGGCCTGGTATGCCACAATATTCTCTCTGAAGGCTTCACTGCTCAGAATTTGTGGATGGAAATGCTAGCCAATCTACACATGGATGTACTTTCAATGGGATATGAAATATGCCAGGGCCTGGCAGATGATCTCTGCCATGTCCTATCCTTGAGCATACGCTTTTCCCTTGTAATGTCTCTCATTTGGCTGAGTCCTGTTCCCTAAGCTCTTCAGTCAAGACTTGCTGGCATCATTGACCTGCAGTATAAGAGCTTTCTGTGAAATTTCTCAGCAGAAATCCTCTGCAAGTACATAGGTTTGGAAATGAGAGACAGTGGTGGAAGTTGAATTTCAAGGGCAGATATTTGAAAACAATGAAACAAGCCCCGAATAAGATCTTTACATGTTTCCCAGATGAATATGTTTGGAAATACGGGGGAAGATGGAGATCAAGGCTGAGAAGAGTGCACACCCATTTCAAGGTACAAATCCAGGGAAAAACATGGGAAAGCAAGAGAGCTGGTTAATATGATGTAAAAATCTTTGATGATGAAAGGAAAATTATATTCTCATGATTATTTAATCAGGCTGTAGAAGTGAAGTTCTCATGTGGGTTGTCCTATGTGTGGCCTTCTGAATTGGGCAGTGGATGCAGGACAGGAGATCTTCAAATAAATCTGGTGGAACACAAAATACTGAAAAAAAAATTCAGCCTAAATCCTGTGTATTCCTTCCCTTTGAGAACATATATGGATAATGTATGAAGTTTCAAAAGAGAAAATGTCTATTGGGTCATGGTTTCAACAATGAAATGGTCACTTCACATAACATTTTGAATTTTGCTTTCACAGTTGCTCATGTACCGGGCCTGAGTAAAGCAGAATGCAGAGTAAGCCTCATCAATAGTTGTGCATTCCATAAGTGGTTTTAAAACCAGTGAAACCCTTTGGACTTAGTGTTTGTATTTAATTGGTTGATTATTTTTTCAAATTGTTTGTTTTACTATTTTTAACTTTGTGAGTCAGGGAAGCCCTCACTCATAGTGATTTCGACCTCTCCAAAAGCTCTGAAGCTATTCATGTAACAGCTATTACATGCTATAAGTTTCTCCTATTAAAACTTGAAAGACTAACAGACTCTGCTACTTTTCATCTAAATTCAGTGTTGGGCTAACTTCAGGGTTGGACTTTTTACAAGTCCTTTGAAATGTGTCCTCCTCTAGTCACTGTTCGTGCTGGAATTTACTTTCTTGTGAAGACAGGATTTGAGCAAATTCACACAAGTACAGTTTGCCACTACTCTGGACACCTGCTTAAATATCGAGTTCCCTAAATGCTGTGTGTTTTACTTTGATCTCTGCTCACACTTTGCTCATCCAGTTAGAAACACAGGGCTCCAGGCCATAGCGTTCCAGGCCTAAACAAGAAAATTTCCATTCCGTTTTGGGAGTTCATGCGTCTCTCGTAATTACTTTTCCCACAAATGTGTGCTTCAGGAGAGGCCCTGTCCAAATGTGGAGAGGCCCATTTTCATTCACTCACTTTTAGACTTTCTAAGATTTTCAGTTACTAGAGGTTTGCCCAGACTTGCCATTGTCAAGGGACAGTGCACTTCACTTGAAGTTGTGAAGTATTACTTCATGTGTCTCTGTGGAAATTCCACCAATGGGAAACTCTTGCTGTAGTCATCTCCAAGTGTTTCTGTGTAAGAAAATATAACTAACAAAGGATGTGGTTTCAAGCAGAATGAGGAAAGGAGGGATTATCTTTATTTCAGTGCAGGTTGACCTTTCAAAGAAACAGTAATTCCTATCAAATAGGAGGAAAAATCTTTTGTAAAGAGACATGGACATGACACGCTCAACTTTATGTCACTTTTTTTAAAACGCCAAGGGGATTTGAGAAATTCTTGGCTGCTGAATTCTACCTTTTTCAAATTTCTCTTAGGTAAGACACTCCAGCTTCTTTAAACCATGGTACAGTTCCTTCCATGTAAAAATCCAAAGCAAAAAACAAAATAAATTAAAACAAAACCCATCAAATTACATTTGAGAGCACACAATTGCTCAGCAGGCCCACTATTCAAGAAGCTAGAGGTAGAGAATCCTCAGCCTGTGGCCCATGTCCTGAAGTTTTGTCTCTATCATGGCCCCTCAATTCCCTGGCATGTCCACATTACCTCATGAATCTTTACTCATTTCCTCTTCAAATGCACAGGATGCAATATATTTGAACCCTGTTCACCTGGGCTGTAATCATCCAAGGACACACCAGAGGAAGGGCAGCCACTCCCTTGCCTGGGGCCTTGGATCTTATCACAATAGAAATGGACACCTGAACAAGGGGAGTCAAAACAAAGAGAGGCATATTCCTAAAGCCTGAAGCACAGAAGCTACCTATAGACCAGCAGTGGGATTTCACAAATTATGTAAGAATCTCTGTGCACATGCATGGCATGGTCGCTCATGCCTATAATCCCAGCAATCTGGGGGCTGAGGTGGATGGATCCTTGGGAGTTCCAGTCCATCTGGGGCTACGAATTTATCTCAAGGCCTCTTTCAACTACTACATAAGATGCTGTTTCCAAAAAGAGGACAACATTAAACTAGACACACTTGGTCTAGGTCCCTGGGTTCACTACATGAGTTGTGGAGTCTAAGTATTCCATGCCATGAGAAAATACCTGGGATTTTTAGTGAAAGGGGCATTTGCATCCCTTTTCTAAGGGTTTCCCTTTCACCATGTTACATTTGAATTCTGGGAAAACCTGCTGGTGATAAGGTATTGTGCTAATACCTCATGTTTAGTGTTCAGGGTTATGCTGGAATGGCTGCAGCCCTCCTTGAAATAGCGATTGCAGACAAGTGAACCCCGAGGAAGCTGGATAGTTGAAGCAGGCACTCCAAATATTCATGCACTGCAAGGATTCACTTTCATTTTGGGTCTCATCTTCTGGTTGCTGGCTTTCAGTGCTAACTGATACTACCATGGTGGCAGTAATCCAGCAGAGACTGAATGTATGGTTTGCAGGTTTGCTTCCCAAGCCACCAGAAACTTGGCAGAACCCAAATCATTGTGGCATGTTCTTTCCTCCCTTGAAACCTGTGGCTTTCTAAGTTTGATAATTGAATAGACTGGGCTAGTCACCTTTGGACCCCATATACCACAAACAGAGCTAAAGACAGAGCCAATTACTTCCCTCCACTTGTCAAAATATGTCAAATTTGCTTGATCACCACAACTTCAAAGAAAATTCTGAGGCAACTTAGAGAGGTTAATCAAATACTGCATGATTGGAATGGCTGTGGTTGTATGAGGTGGAAAGCTGCAGAGTTGGGCTGAAAATGTTCACAGAAATCCACAGGCTTGTGGTTGCCAGGCAACCACACTGGGCTCAGATTGGCTGAACATCACTGTGAGGGGGATTTTAGGCTCTAGGTTTGAAAATTTAAAAGACTGGTGTAGTCAAGTTTGGAACCCATAGACCTCAGACATACCAAAAGTTTTTCCAATGACTTCCCTCCATTTCTCAAAATATGTCAAATATTCTTGATCACTACAACTGTAAAAAAAATTCTGAGGCAACATAGAGAGGCTAATCAAATACTGCATGAGTGGAATGGCTGTGGTTGTATGAGGTGGAAAGCTGCAGAGTTGGGCTGAAACAGTTCACAGAAATCCACAGGCTTGTGGTTGCCAGGCAACCACACTGGGCTCAGATTGGCTGAACATCACTGTGAGGGTGATTTTAGGCTCTAGGTTTGAAAATTTAAAAGACTGGTGTAGTCAAGTTTGGAACCCATAGACCTCAGACATACCAAAAGGTTTTCCAATGACTTCCCTCCACTTCTCAAAATATGTCAAATATTCTTGATCACTACAACTGTAAAAAAAATTCTGAGGCAACATAGAGAGGCTAATCAAATACTGCATGATTGGAATGGCTGTGGTTGTATGAGGTGGAAAGCTGCAGAGTTGGGCTGAAACAGTTCACAGAAATCCACAAGCTTGTGGTTGCCAGGCAACCACAATGGGCTGTGATTGGCTGAGCACCATTGTGAGCTGCACTTTAGGCTCTAGGATACAAGTGTGCAGTAGGAGACCTGAGTCACAATGCTGGGCGTTGCCATGGAGACCTCAGTGGCCCAGAGGACCTTGTAGGGCAAGATTTAAATAGGATGAATATTCTTTGCCTGGTATGCCTCAATATTCTCTCTGAAGGCTTCACTGCTCAGAATTTGTGGATGGAAATGCTAGCCAATCTACACATGGATGTCCTTTCAATGGGATATGAAATATGCCAGGGCCTGGCAGACGATCTCTGCCATGTCCTATCCTTGAGCATACGCTTTTCCCTTGTCATGTCTGTCATTTGGCTGAGTCCTGTTCCCTAAGCTATTCAGTCAAGACTTGCTGGCATCATTCACCTGCAGTATAAGAGCTTTCTGTGAAATTTCTCAGCAGAAATCCTCTGCAAGTACATAGCTTTGGATATGAGAGACAGTGGTGGAAGTTGAATTTCAAGGGCAGATATTTGAAAACAATGAAACAAGCCCCGAATAAGATCTTTACATGTTTCCCAGATGAATATGTTTCGAAATACGGGGGAAGATGGAGATCAAGGCTGAGAAGAGTGCACACCCATTTCAAGGTACAAAAACCAGGGAAAAACATGGGCAAGCAAGCGAGCTGGTTAATCTGATGTAAAAGTCTTTGATGATGAAAGGAAAATTATATTCTCATGATGATTTAATCAGGCTGTAGAAGTGAAGTTCTCATGTGGGTTGTCCTATGTGTGGCCTTCTGCATTGGGCATTGGATGCAGGACAGGAGATCTTCAAATAAATCTGGTGGAACACAAAATACTGAAAAAAAATTCAGCCTAAATCCTGTGTATTCCTTCCCTTTGAGAACATATATGGATAATGTACGAAGTTTCAAAAGAGAAAATGTCTATTGGGTCATGGTTTCAACAATGAAATGGTCACTTCACATAACACTTTGAATTTTGCTTTCACAGTTGCTCATGTACCTGGCCTGAGTAAAGGAGAATGCAGAGTAAGCCTCATCAATAGTTGTGCATTCCATAAGTGGTTTTAAAACCAGTGAAACCCTTTGGACTTAGTGTTTGTATTTAATTGTTTGTTTGATTTTTCAAATTGTTTGTTTTACTATTCTAAACTTTGTGAGTCAGGGAAGCCCTCACTCATAGTGATTTCGACCTCTCCAAAAGCTCTGAAGTTATTCATGTAACAGCTATTACATGCTATAAGTTTCTCCTATTAAAACTTGAAAGACTGACAGACTCTGTTAATTTTCATCTAAATTCAGTGTTGGGCTAACTTCAGGGTTGGACTTTTTACAAGTCCTTTGAAATGTGTCCTCCTCTAGTCACTGGTCGTGCTGGAATTTACTTTCTTGTGAAGACAGGATTTGAGCAAATTGACACAAGTACAGTTTGCCACTACTCTGGACACCTGGTTAAATATCGAGTTCCCTAAACGCTGTGTGTTTTACTTTGATCTCTGCTCACACTTTGCTCGTCCAGTTAGAAACACAGGGCTCCAGGCCATAGCGTTCCAGGCCTAAACAAGAAAATTTCCATTCCGTTTTGGGAGTTCATGCGTCTCTCGTAATTACTTTTCCCACAAATGTGTGCTTCAGGAGAGGCCCTGTCCAAATGTGGAGAGGCCCATTTTCATTCACTCACTTTTAGACTTTCTAAGATTTTCAGTTACTAGAGGTTTGCCCAGACTTGCCATTGTCAAGGGACAGTGCACTTCACTTGAAGTTGTGAAGTATTACTTCATGTGTCTCTGTGGAAATTCCACCAATGGGAAACTCTTGCTGTAGTTATCTCCAAGTGTTTCTGTGTAAGAAAATATAACTAACAAAGGATGTGGTTTCAAGCAGAATGAGGAAAGGAGGGATTATCTTTATTTCAGTGCAGGTTGACCTTTCAAAGAAACAGTAATTCCTATCAAATAGGAGGAAAAATCTTTTGTAAAGAGACATGGACATGACACGCTCAACTTTATGTCACTTTTTTTAAAATGCCCAGGGGATTTGAGAAATTCTTGGCTGCTGAATTCTACCTTTTTCAAATTTCTCTTAGGTAAGACACTCCAGGTTCTTTAAACCATGGTACAGTTCCTTCCATGTAAAAATCCAAAGCAAAAAACAAAATAAATTAAAACAAAACGCATCAAATTACATTTGAGAGCACACAATTGCTCAGCAGGACCACTATTCAAGAAGCTAGAGGTAGAGAATCCTCAGCCTGTGGCCCATGTCCTGAAGTTTTGTCTCTATCATGGCCCCTCAATTCCCTGGCATGTCCACATTAACTCATGAATCTTTACTCATTTCCTCTTCAAATGCACAGGATGCAATATATTTGAACCCTGTTCACCTGGGCTGTAATCATCCAAGGACACACCAGAGGAAGGGCAGCCACTCCCTTGCCTGGGGCCTTGGAGCTTATCACAATAGAAATGGACACCTGAACAAGGGGAGTCAAAACAAAGAGAGGCATATTCCTAAAGCCTGAAGCACAGAAGCTACCTATAGACCAGCAGTGGGATTTCACAAATTATGTAAGAATCTCTGTGCACATGCATGGCATGGTCGCTCATGCTTATAATCCCAGCAATCTGGGGGCTGAGGTGGATGGATCCTTGGGAGTTCCAGTCCATCTGGGGCTACGAATTTATCTCAAGGCCTCTTTCAACAACTACATAAGATGCTGTTTCCAAAAAGAGGACAACATTAAACTAGACACACTTGGTCTAGGTCCCTGGGTTCACTACATGAGTTGTGGAGTCTAAATATTCCATGCCATGAGAAAATACCTGGGATTTTTAGTGAAAGGGGCATTTGCATCCCTTTTCTAAGGGTTTCCCTTTCTCCATGTTACATTTGAATTCTGGGAACACCTGCTGGTGATAAGGTATTGTGCTAATACCTCATATTTAGTGTTCAGGGTTATGCTGGAATGGATGCAGCCCTCCTTGAAATAGCGATTGCAGACAAGTGAACCCCGAGGAAGCTGGATAGTTGAAGCAGGCACTCCAAATATTCATGCACTGCAAGGATTCACTTTCATTTTGGGTCTCATCTTCTGGTTGCTGGCTTTCAGTGCTAACTGATACTACCATGGTGGCAGTAATCCAGCAGAGACTGAATGTATGGTTTGCAGGTTTGCTTCCCAAGCCACCAGAAACTTGGCAGAACCCAAATCATTGTGGCATGTTCTTTCCTCCCTTGAAACATGTGGCTTTCTAAGTTTGATAATTGAATAGACTGGGCTACTCACCTTTGGACCCCATATACCACAAACAGAGCTAAAGACAGAGCCAATTACTTCCCTCCACTTGTCAAAATATGTCAAATTTGCTTGATCACCACAACTTCAAAGAAAATTCTGAGGCAACTTAGAGAGGTTAATCAAATACTGCATGATTGGAATGGCTGTGGTTGTATGAGGTGGAAAGCTGCAGAGTTGGGCTGAAAATGTTCACAGAAATCCACAGGCTTGTGGTTGCCAGGCAACCACACTGGGCTCAGATTGGCTGAACATCACTGTGAGGGGGATTTTAGGCTCTAGGTTTGAAAATTTAAAAGACTGGGGTAGTCAAGTTTGGAACCGATAGACCTCAGACATACCAAAAGGTTTTCCAATGACTTCCCTCCACTTCTCAAAATATGTCAAATATTCTTGATCACTACAACTGTAAAAAAAATTCTGAGGCAACATAGAGAGGCTAATCAAATAATTCATGATTGGAATGGCTGTGGTTGTATGAGGTGGAAAGCTGCAGAGTTGGGCTGAAACAGTTCACAGAAATCCACAAGCTTGTGGTTGCCAGGCAACCACAATGGGCTGTGATTGGCTGAGCACCATTGTGAGCTGGACTTTAGGCTCTAGGATACAAGTGTGCAGTAGGAGACCTGAGTCACAATGCTGGGCGTTGCCATGGAGACCTCAGTGGCCCAGAGGACCTTGTAGGGCAAGATTTAAATAGGATGAATATTCTTGGCCTGGTATGCCACAATATTCTCTCTGAAGGCTTCACTGCTCAGAATTTGTGGATGGAAATGCTAGCCAATCTACACATGGATGTACTTTCAATGGGATATGAAATATGCCAGGGCCTGGCAGATGATCTCTGCCATGTCCTATCCTTGAGCATACGCTTTTCCCTTGTAATGTCTCTCATTTGGCTGAGTCCTGTTCCCTAAGCTCTTCAGTCAAGACTTGCTGGCATCATTGACCTGCAGTATAAGAGCTTTCTGTGAAATTTCTCAGCAGAAATCCTCTGCAAGTACATAGGTTTGGAAATGAGAGACAGTGGTGGAAGTTGAATTTCAAGGGCAGATATTTGAAAACAATGAAACAAGCCCCGAATAAGATCTTTACATGTTTCCCAGATGAATATGTTTGGAAATACGGGGGAAGATGGAGATCAAGGCTGAGAAGAGTGCACACCCATTTCAAGGTACAAATCCAGGGAAAAACATGGGAAAGCAAGCGAGCTGGTTAATCTGATGTAAAAGTCTTTGATGATGAAAGGAAAATTATATTCTCATGATGATTTAATCAGGCTGTAGAAGTGAAGTTCTCATGTGGGTTGTCCTATGTGTGGCCTTCTGCATTGGGCAGTGGATGCAGGACAGGAGATCTTCAAATAAATCTGGTGGAACACAAAATACTGAAAAAAAAATTCAGCCTAAATCCTGTGTATTCCTTCCCTTTGAGAACATATATGGATAATGTACGAAGTTTCAAAAGAGAAAATGTCTATTGGGTCATGGTTTCAACAATGAAATGGTCACTTCACATAACACTTTGAATTTTGCTTTCACAGTTGCTCATGTACCTGGCCTGAGTAAAGCAGAATGCAGAGTAAGCCTCATCAATAGTTGTGCATTCCATAAGTGGTTTTAAAACCAGTGAAACCCTTTGGACTTAGTGTTTGTATTTAATTGGTTGTTTGATTTTTCAAATTGTTTGTTTTACTATTCTAAACTTTGTGAGTCAGGGAAGCCCTCACTCATAGTGATTTCGACCTCTCCAAAAGCTCTGAAGTTATTCATGTAACAGCTATTACATGCTATAAGTTTCTCCTATTAAAACTTGAAAGACTAACAGACTCTGCTACTTTTCATCTAAATTCAGTGTTGGGCTAACTTCAGGGTTGGACTTTTTACAAGTCCTTTGAAATGTGTCCTCCTCTAGTCACTGGTCGTGCTGGAATTTACTTTCTTGTGAAGACAGGATTTGAGCAAATTGACACAAGTACAGTTTGCCACTACTCTGGACACCTGGTTAAATATCGAGTTCCCTAAATGCTGTGTGTTTTACTTTGATCTGTGCTCACACTTTGCTCATCCAGTTAGAAACACAGGGCTCCAGGCCATAGCGTTCCAGGCCTAAACAAGAAAATTTCCATTCCGTTTTGGGAGTTCATGCGTCTCTCGTAATTACTTTTCCCACAAATGTGTGCTTCAGGAGAGGCCCTGTCCAAATGTGGAGAGGCCCATTTTCATTCACTCACTTTTAGACTTTCTAAGATTTTCAGTTACTAGAGGTTTGCCCAGACTTGCCATTGTCAAGGGACAGTGCACTTCACTTGAAGCTGTGAAGTATTACTTCATGTGTCTCCGTGGAAATTCCACCAATGGGAAACTCTTGCTGTAGTCATCTCCAAGTGTTTCTGTGTAAGAAAATATAACTAACAAAGGATGTGGTTTCAAGCAGAATGAGGAAAGGAGGGATTATCTTTATTTCAGTGCAGGTTGACCTTTCAAAGAAACAGTAATTCCTATCAAATAGGAGGAAAAATCTTTTGTAAAGAGACATGGACATGACACGCTCAACTTTATGTCACTTTGTTTAAAACGCCAAGGGGATTTGAGAAATTCTTGGCTGCTGAATTCTACCTTTTTCAAATTTCTCTTAGGTAAGACACTCCAGCTTCTTTAAACCATGGTACAGTTCCTTCCATGTAAAAATCCAAAGCAAAAAACAAAATGAATTAAAACAAAACCCATCAAATTACATTTGAGAGCACACAATTGCTCAGCAGGCCCACTATTCCAGAAGCTAGAGGTAGAGAATCCTCAGCCTTCGGCCCATGGCGTGAAGTTTTGTCTCTATCATGGCCCCTCAATTCCCTGGCATGTCCACATTAACTCATGAATCTTTACTCATTTCCTCTTCAAATGCACAGGATCCAATATATTTGAACCCTGTTCACCTGGGCTGTAATCAATCAAGGACACACCAGAGGAAGGGCAACCACTCCCTTGCCTGGGGCCTTGGAGCTTATCACAATAGAAATGGACACCTGAACAAGGGGAGCCAAAACAAAGAGAGGCATATTCCTAAAGCCTGAAGCACAGAAGCTACCTATAGACCAGTAGTGGGATTTCACAAATTATGTAAGAATCTCTGTGCACATGCTTGGCATGGTCGCTCATGCCTATAATCCCAGCAATCTGGGGGCTGATGTGGATGGATCCTTGGGAGTTCCAGTCCATCTTGGGCTACGAATTTATCTCAAGGCCTCTTTCAACAACTACATAAGATGCTGTTTCCAAAAAGAGGACAACATTAAACTAGACACACTTGGTCTAGGTCCCTGGGTTCACTACATGAGTTGTGGAGTCTAAATATTCCATGCCATGAGAAAATACCTGGGATTTTTAGTGAAAGGTGCATTTGCATCCCTTTTCTAAGGATTTCCCTTTCACCATGTTACATTTGAATTCTTGGAAAACCTGCTGGTGATAAGGTATTGTGCTAATACCTCATGTTTAGTGTTCAGGGTTATGCTGGAATGGCTGCAGACCTCCTTGAAATAGCGATTGCAGACAAGTGAACCCCGAGGAAGCTGGATAGTTGAAGCAGGCACTCCAAATATTCATGCACTGCAAGGATTCACTTTCATTTTGGGTCTCATCTTCTGTTTGAGGCTTTCAGTGCTAACTGATACTACCATGGTGGCAGTAATCCAGCAGAGATTGCATGTATGGTTTGCAGGTTTGCTTCCCAAGCCACCAGAGACTTGGCAGAACCCAAATCATTGTGGCATTTTCTTTCGTCCCTTGAAACATTTGGCTTTCTAAGTTTGATAATTGAATAGACTGGGCTACTCACCTTTGGACCCCATATACCACAAACAGAGCTAAAGACAGAGCCAATTACTTCCCTCCACTTGTCAAAATATGTCAAATTTGCTTGATCACCACAACTTCCAAAAAATTCTGAGGCAACTTAGAGAGGTTAATCAAATACTGCGTGATTGGAATGGCTGTGGTTGTATGAGGTGGAAAGCTGCAGAGTTGGGCTGAAACTGTTCACAGAAATCCACAGGCTTGTGGTTGCCAGGCAACCACACTGGGCTCAGATTGGCTGAACATCACTGTGAGGGGGATTTTAGGCTCTAGCTTTGAAAATTTAAAAGACTGGAGTAGTCAAGTTTGGAACCCATAGACCTCAGACATACCAAAAGGTTTTCCAATGACTTCCCTCCACTTCTCAAAATGTGTCAAATTTTGTTGATCACTACAACTGTAAAAAAAAAATTCGGAGGCAACATAGAGAGGCTAATCAAATACTGCATGATTGGAATGGCTGTGGTTGTATGAGGTGGAAAGCTGCAGAGTTGGGCTGAAACAGTTCACAGAAATCAACAAGCTTGTGGTTGCCAGGCAACCACAATGGGCTGTGATTGGCTGAGCACCATTGTGAGCTGGACTTTAGGCTCTAGGATACAAGTGTGCAGTAGAAGTCCTGAGTCACAATGCTGGGCGTTGCCATGGAGACCTCAGTGGCACAGAGGACCTTGTAGGGCAAGATTTAAATAGGATGAATATTGTTGGCCTGGTATGCCACAATATTCTCTCTGAAGGCTTCACTGCTCAGAATTTGTGGATGGAAATGCTACCCAATCAACACATGGATGTACTTTCAATGGGATATGAAATATGCCAGGACCTGGCAGATGATCTCTGCCATGTCCTATCCTTGAGCATACGCTTTTCCCTTGTCATGTCTGTCATTTGGCTGAGTCCTGTTCCCTAAGCTATTCAGTCAAGACTTGCTGCCATCATTCACCTGCAGTATAAGAGCTTTCTGTGAAATTTCTCACCAGAAATCCTCTGCAAGTACATAGCTTTGGATATGAGAGACAGTGGTGGAAGTTGAATTTCAAGGGCAGATATTTGAAAACAATGAAACAAGCCCCGAATAAGATCTTTACATGTTTCCCAGATGAATATGTTTGGAAATACGGGGGAAGATGGAGATCAAGGCTGAGAAGAGTGCACACCCATTTCAAGGTACAAAAACCAGGGAAAAACATGGGAAAGCAAGAGAGCTGGTTAATCTGATGTAAAAATCTTTGATGATGAAAGGAAAATTATATTCTCATGATGATTTAATCAGGCTGTAGAAGTGAAGTTCTCATGTTGGTTGTCCTATGTGTGGCCTTCTGCATTGTGCAGTGGATGCAGGACAGGAGATCTTCAAATAAATCTGGTGGAACACAAAATACTGAAAAAAAAATTCAGCCTAAATCCTGTGTATTCCTTCCCTTTGAGAACATATATGGATAATGTACGAAGTTTCAAAAGAGAATATGTCTATTGGGTCATGGTTTCAACAATGAAATGGTCACTTCACATAACATTTTGAATTTTGCTTTCACAGTTGCTCATGTACCGGGCCTGAGTAAAGCAGAATGCAGAGTAAGCCTCATCAATAGTTGTGCATTTCATAAGTGGTTTTAAAACCAGTGAAACCCTTTGGACTTAGTGTTTGTATTTAATTGGTTGATTGGTTTTTCAAATTGTTTGTTTTACTATTTTTAATTTTGTGAGTCAGGGAAGTCCTCACTCATAGTGATTTCGACCTCTCCAAAAGCTATGAAGTTATTCATGTTGAAAGGGTTAACTCCCTAACTCCCCAGAGCGGGGAATAAAAGGGTTAACTCTCTAACTCCCCAGAGCTATCAGAGCAGAGAAAAAAAAAAAGAATGAATGCACCTGCAAGGTCGTTCTGTCTCAACAAGATAAGTAAGACAAGTAACTGTTCTGTTCTGGGCACATAGTGACTGGGCTAGGACCCCCAGTCTCCATGGTTACTCAACCCCAAACCCCTCCAATCAATTTCTGCCAAATCCTATGCTGCTCAAAATTAACCAATGCGATTTGCTTCTGTAAACTTGCTTGCCTCCCGCTTGTACCCTTAAAAACCCTACACAAATTCCCCTCGGGGCCCCTCTGCACTTGTTTGCCTGGGGGACCCCATGCGCATGGAAATAAACTTTTTTCCCTCACCAAGAATTGAGTCCTTGGGGTCTCTTTCCCTGCGGCGTCGGCCCTAACATCTTGGAGGCCCCACCGAGATAGCACGTCCCCCGGAAGTGACCTCAACGGCTCTGCGGTGGGTGAGTACGACCGGTCGCTTCTTATTTTTACTCTGAGGATCAATCTACCGGTATTTTATGCCCCGAGTCAACCGGGCAATTTTTGTTACCTGTTTTTGTTATCTGTTCTCTGTTCTCTGGTGACCGGGGGACGCCCCACACGGTTTTCCGTGACTCACCGTCTGCGATAGGATTTTCCTATCGGTCTGGGGAATTTCATTCCCAATCTGTGGTCCTTCTGGGCCAGTCTGGGGAATTTCATTCCCAATCTGTGGTCCTTCTGGGCCAATCTGGGGAATTTCATTCCCAATCTGTGGTCCATCCGGGCCAATCTGGAGGCACCCCCTAAGGTGACTCGTTTGATGTAAAACTATTGCGTGAGAGTGAGGTGGCCGGCCTGTTTGTCCTGTATGTTGTGACTGTTGTGAACGGTTATTTGTTGTGTCGCGTGTACGCTAACCACTCTTTGTCTTCAGAACATCATGGGCCAGACGACATCGTCCCCATTGTCCCTCAGCCTCAACCATTGGTCGGAGGCTCGAGAGAGGGCTCACAATCTCTCCTTACAGGTTAAAAAAGTAAATGACAGACTTTCTGCTCGTCTGAGTGGCCCACATTCTCCGTGGGTTGGCTACCGGAGGGGACTTTCCACCTTCCCCTCATCTTAGCAGTTAAGAACATCATTTTCTGCCCTGGACGAGAGGGCCACCCCGACTGGATTGCCTACATCTTGGTATGACAGGACCTCAGGGAGGAGCCCCCACCGTGGGTAAAACCCTTCCTTCCTCCGCCCTCTCCTTGGTTGCCTATTTAAACTTGTTACTAACTTAGGGGCTTGTTGCCCATTTCTGTTGTAGGATCCATATGGCTTATTAGATTAAAGGTTCATGATAAAAAAATTATTTCCTTTAGCTGACCAAACTATGCAAGAAGCTCCCTTTGTTTGTGTCTTTAATGTTGTGGCGCCTTGTTTAATATGTAAGACTTCAATTGATTACTTGCAACCTCAGCATGCCTTTTAAAAGGAGTATTTTTTTCTCTCTGGTAAAAATATAAACATGTGCACATATATATATATATCTATGGTTGTTAAGAGCCATGTCAACTTTGCCAAGTAAAAACCAGGCGGTACTATATTTGAGCCAGTTAAAAGGTTACAGTTTTGTTTTTAAAATACAGCATTTTTATGTGGTAAAAAAAAACATAAAATAAGTATGTTTTGGACTACTAAAAGGTGACTTCAAGGGTTTTGTTGAGAGTTTTGATGTTGTCTGAGAAGTGAAAAAAAAAGGTAATTGACTGGTAATAGTAAAAAGAGGGACAAAGTGAGTGGTCTTCAAGTAAAGGTGTCTGGCTATGCCAGAATGTAAAAAAGGATCAAAGCTTAGTTTGAGAGGTATTATTGTAAGTTGTAAAAGGCTCAAGAGGATGTGAATTTTATTTGTCTTGGTTTATAGTACTACAAATAACAGGTTTGACAAAAAGTAAATGTGTTCAGAATTTGACAGTATTAGATCAGTTTTGGTAAAAGTATGCATAAGATTGTACTTTGCTGCAAAATGTTTCCATTAAAATGAGATTATAGGTGATACTACAAATAAGATACAAGTTCTTACATGTACTGTGAACATCTGGGAGATTATGCAGCACAATTTTGTTACCTGTAAAAAAGCCCTTTTTGTTAAGAATATAATTTTAGTAAAATGATGGCCTGCCACGTGACACCCTTAGACAAAAAACAGTGTGCCATCCAGATGAAGCCGGCTCTCTGATCCGGAATGCCAAAACCATGTTCTCCTTTTGTGCTACCCTGACTGGACATCCAGAGGTAAGGAGGTTTCCCAGTATCGCCAGTTGTTCTCTTTGTAACTCAGTCGGCCCCACATGTTAGACAAAAATTACAAAGGTTTGAGAGGTTTAAAAAAATGCCCCTCAGCCAGTTAATAGAGATAGCACAAAAAGGTCTTTAAAAACTAAAAAATTTACAAAAAGATAGTCAAGGTGTTATAAAAAAAAAACTTTAAAAAACAGACGAGAGTTTCTAGGGACAATTGGATACTGTAGGCTAAATTTTACTAAAACGCTTGCCTCTATATGACTCTCATAAGGGAAAAACTCAAAATTCGCTGAACTGGACTGATAAATGTAAACAGGCCTTCCAACAGCTCAAGCAGGCCTTGGCAGAGGCCCCAGCCCTGGGACTCCCTGACGTTACAAAGCCTTTCATCTTGTTCATAGATAAACTCAGGGACATTGCCAAAGGAGTCCTAACTCAGGACATTGGCCCTTAAAAGAGGCCTATAGCCTACCTCTCCAAAAGACTTAATCCAATAACAGGAGTATGGCCCCCTGCCTTAAAATACTAGCTACTGTGACAATGTTACTTAAGAAAACAAAAAAACACGCTTTGGGCAAGTAATTTCTGTGGTAACCTCTCACAGTTTAGAGACTCTTATCAAAACCCCTCCTAAAAAAGGCTCTCCAATGCCAAAATTCTACTGTCAAGCCCTGCTTCTAGACCCAGAGTCAATGATATTCAAGACTTCTTCAGCTTTAAACCCAGCCACCCTTATACCTGATGATGACCTAGAGGAACAAAGGACACCTCTCCATGAGTGTGCTGACATCCTCAAACTACAGCGGAACCTACAGGCTGATCTTACTGACCAGCTTTTGGAAAATGCCGACAACTGTTCGATGGAAGCAGCTTCATCCAGAACGGCAGAGACAGATGAGTGGCCGGGACAACAGTGACCACCAAAAAGGAGGTACTCTGGGTTAAAGGGTTAGAGCCTGGCACCTCTGCCCAAAAGGCGGAGCTCATTGCTTTGACTGATGTACTAAAACTAGCCACGAAAAAGAGGGTAAACATCTATACTGATAGTACATATGCTTTTGCTACTATACATATACATAGAGCCATCTATTAAGAGCGAGGTCTCTTAACCTTGGCCAGAGCTAAGATTAAAAAAAAAAAAAAAAGAGGGCTCCACAAATCCTAAATTTGCTGGCAGCAGTCTGGCTGTCAGCAGATTGCTGCTATTCACCTGAGGAAACAATTTGGCAGATCAGGCCGCTAAAAGAGTAACAATCACATCAGAGAGGCCAACCAAAAAAAAGTAACTGCTCTGATGCGAGTCCCCCCGACCTTATCAGAACCAGTCTACACAAAAAAAAGACTACACTGGTTGTTGTGAGCCATCTAACGGATTCCAGTCCCTGTGACTAAAAGACAAGTACAAAATTTCTAAGAGCCACAGGACTGATCCAGAGTTTGAGACCCTGACAGAGGCCTGTTGTCTACCTTTCCAAGAGACTTGGTTCTGTGGCAACCAGATGGCCACCCTGTCTGCGGTGATTTCTTCAATGGCCCCCTCATAAAGGAGGCTTAAAAATTGACTTTTAGACACAAACTCTTAATTGTTTCCTCCTATTCACTGGAGACTCTCATCAAGGCCCCACCAGACTGATGGATGTCTAATTCCTGAGCCATACATTATCAGGCACTATTTCTAGAAACAACAGCTTCAAACTCGGCTACTTTGCTGCCTGAGGATGACCCCTCGTTGCCTCATTGATCACCTCATGAAACATCGACCTTATGTAGTTGATAAGCTACTGTCTAGAGTTCCATCCTACTTCTCTGATAAAAACAGTTATGTCTCTCAAGAGCCCATTTGCACTTAAAAAGACCAACATCTGGCAGCTCAACTTCCAAGAGATTCCGGGGGCTAATATCAAGCTAGCCCAGTCTGTAAACTTCAGATGCCCTCAGTGCCAATTGATAAATCTAAAAGTACTACAACAAATAAAAACCACTGGTTATCGTGGGACTATGCCTAAAAACACTAAAAAATAAATTTTACAAAAATAAAAAGCCTAAACTTCAAAAATATAAGTGTTTTCTACTTAGTCTGAGTCAGCTCTGATAACAGTTTCTCTGATTTGGTCTCCCTTTTTATCCGTGGGGTCCAACAATGGCCTGGCTTTTATAGCCTAGTAACTCAAATTAACCTAAGCTTTACAGATCAATTAAAAAAAAAAAAACTCGATTGGGCTTACCAGCCTCAGAGTTCAAAAAAGGTAAAAAGATAAGTTAGATTTTAAAGACTATAATTGCTAATGGCCTTAAAAACTGGCAAAAACTGGGTGAGTCTCTTTTCCTTCTGCCTCTTTACATGCGTGATACACCCCCTATGTTGTAGATATTTCCTCTTTTGAGGTTTTATGTGAGGTTTCTAAAAATTAGCTAATTTAACTAATCAAGATCTTATTAAGTCTCCCCAGACTTTTCAGCTAGCTGTGACTTCCATCTACTGGTTACTTTGCTGCTGCCCACTACAGCTAAAGAGCCTAGACACCTGGACAAGCGACCTCACCGTAAATCTCTTGAGAGCGACCTCACCATAAATCTCTTAAGCCGCAATAGATTGTCAAAATAGCTAAAAGCCTGCCTAGATTCAACGTTCCCAATGCAGACAAGTCCCAACTTCAAAAGACCGTCAGCCTACAAATAAGTAAACTGTCATTTCTTCCAAGGACACTTTAAAGCTTAAAATTGTCTAATATAACTGATAATTTTGTGTTCTCCTCCTTTATAGAGACCCCAAGGAGGCCTCTGTCTGACTTAAAAATTGTTACTTATATGGTAAAACAGAGTAAATTTAAATGTTGGTTTTCTTTCTCCTTTTGGTTAACAGCTTTAATGACAGCTACAAGACCTTTGTTAATCCTCCTACTGGGCCTTATGTTGTAAACAAGTTGATAAACTATGTCAAAGTTCTTAAAAGCTTGTGATTTTAAAGACACATACAAGGTTATAAACAGATACAATAAAAAAGCTAAAAAAAAATTAAATCTCAAGAGCCCCCTTCAAATAAAGCCAAAATGTTCTCCTTCTGGAAATCAATCCTGCCCTATATTCTCCCTTTACTGGGACCCCTGGCTAGATTCATTATAGTCATGGCTATAGCCCCTTACCTCATTAACCGAGTAACCCAGTTTGTGAGGGCTCAGATCTCTCAAGTAAAGGTTATGGTGCTACGTCAACAATATGATCCCTTACCAATACAGGACCTTTAAGATTAAAAGTCATCAAAAAAAAAGGGGGGGGGAATGAAAGGGTTAACTCCCTAACTCCCCAGAGCGGGGAATAAAAGGGTTAACTCCCTAACTCCCCAGAGCGGGGAATAAAAGGGTTAACTCTCTAACTCCCCATAGCTATCAGAGCAGAGAAAAAAAAAAAAGAAAGAATGCACCTGCAAGGTCGTTCTGTCTCAACAAGATAAGTAAGACAAGTAACTGTTCTGTTCTGGGCACATAGTGACTGGGCTAGGACCCCCAGTCTCCATGGTTACTCAACCCCAAACCCCTCCAATCAATTTCTGCCAAATCCTATGCTGCTCAAAATTAACCAATGCGATTTGCTTCTGTAAACTTGCTTGCCTCCCGCTTGTACCCTTAAAAACCCTACACAAATTCCCCTCGGGGCCCCTCTGCACTTGTTTGCCTGGGGGACCCCATGCGCATGGAAATAAACTTTTTTCCCTCACCAAGAATTGAGTCCTTGGGGTCTCTTTCCCTGCGGCGTCGTCCCTAACAATGTAACAGCTATTACATGCTATAAGTTTCTCCTATTAAAACTTGAAAGACTAACAGACTCTGCTACTTTTCATCTAAATTCAGTGTTGGGCTTACTTCAGGGTTGGACTTTTTACAAGTCCTTTGAAATGTGTCCTCCTCTAGTCACTGGTCGTGCTGGAATTTACTTTCTTGTGAAGACAAGATTTGAGCAAATTGACACAAGTACAGTTTGCCACTACTCTGGACACCTGGTTAAATATCGAGTTCCCTAAATGCTGTGTGTTTTACTTTGATCTCTGCTCACACTTTGCTCATCCAGTTAGAAACACAGGGCTCCAGGCCATAGCGTTCCAGGCCTAAACAAGAAAATTTCCATTCCGTTTTGGGAGTTCATGCGTCTCGCATAATTACTTTTTCCACAAATGTGTGCTTCAGGAGAGGCCCTGTCCCAATGTGGAGAGGCCCATTTTCATTCACTCACTTTTAGACTTTCTAAGAGTTTCAGTTACTAGAGGTTTGCCCAGACTTGCCATTGTCAAGGGACAGTGCACTTCACTTGAAGTTGTGCAGTATTACTTCATGTGTCTCCGTGGAAATTCCACCATGGGAAACTCTTGCTGTAGTCATCTCCAAGTGTTTCTGTGTAAGAAAATATAACTAACAAAGGATGTGGTTTCAAGCAGAATGAGGAAAGGAGGGATTATCTTTATTTCAGTGCAGGTTGACCTTTCAAAGAAACAGTAATTCCTATCAAATAGGCAGTAAAATCTTTTGTAAAGAGACATGGACATGACACGCTCAACTTTATCTCACTTTTTTTTAAATGCCAAGGGCATTTGAGAAATTCTTGGCTGCTGAATTGTCCCTTTTTGCAAATTTCTCTTAGGTAAGACACTCCAGCTTCTTTAAACCATGGTACAGTTCCTTCCATGTAAAAAACCAAAGCAAAAAACAAAATAATTTAAAACAAAACCCATCAAATTACATTTGAGAGCACACAATTGCTCAGCAGGCCCACTATTCAAGAAGCTAGAGGTAGAGAATCCTCAGCCTTCGGCCCATGGCCTGAAGTTTTGTCTCTATCATGGCCCCTCAATTCCCTGGCATGTCCACATTAACTCATGAATCTTTACTCATTTCCTCTTCAAATGCACAGTATCCAATATATTTGAACCCTGTTCACCTGGGCTGTAATCATCCAAGGACAAACCAGAAGAAGGGCAGCCACTCCTTTGCCTGGGGTCTTGGAGCTTATCACAATAGAAATGGACACCTGAACAAGGGGAGCCAAAAAAAGAGAGGCATATTCCTAAAGCCTGAAGCACAGAAGCTACCTATAGACCAGCAGTGGGATTTCACAAATTATGTAAGAATCTCTGTGCACATGCTTGGCATGGTCGCTCATGCCTATAATCCCAGCAATCTGGGGGCTGAGGTGGATGGATCCTTGGGAGTTCCAGTCCATCTTGGGCTACGAATTTATCTCAAGGCCTCTTTCAACAACTACATAAGATGCTGTTTCCAAAAAGAGGACAACATTAAACTAGACACACTTGGTCTAGGTCCCTGGGTTCACTACATGAGTTGTGGAGTCTAAATATTCCATGCCATGAGAAAATACCTGGGATTTTTAGTGAAAGGGGCATTTGCATCCCTTTTCTAAGGATTTCCCTTTCACCATGTTACATTTGAATTCTGGGAAAACCTGCTGGTGATAAGGTATTGTGCTAATACCTCATGTTTAGTGTTCAGGGTTATGCTGGAATGGCTGCAGACCTCCTTGAAATAGCGATTGCAGACAAGTGAACCCCTAGGAAGCTGGATAGTTGAAGCAGGCACTCCAAATATTCATGCACTGCAAGGATTCACTTTCATTTTGGGTCTTATCTTCTGTTTGAGGCTTTCAGTGCTAACTGATACTACCATGGTGGCAGTAATCCAGCAGAGATTGCATGTATGGTTTGCAGGTTTGCTTCCCAAGCCACCAGAGACTTGGCAGAACCCAAATCATTGTGGCATTTTCTTTCGTCCCTTGAAACATTTGGCTTTCTAAGTTTGATAATTGAATAGACTGGGCTAGTCACCTTTGGACCCCATATACCACAAACAGAGCTAAAGACAGAACCAATTACTTCACTCCACTTGTCAAAATATGTCAAATTTGCTTGATCACCACATCTTCAAAGAAAATTCTGAGGCAACTTAGAGAGCTGAATCAAATACTGCATGATTGGAATGTCTGTGGTTGTATGAGGTGGAAAGCTGCAGAGTTGGGCTGAAACTGTTCACAGAAATCCACAGGCTTGTGGTTGCCAGGCAGCCACACTGGGCTCAGATTGGCTGAACATCACTGTGAGGGGGATTTTAGGCTCTAGCTTTGAAAATTTAAAAGACTGGGGTAGTCAAGTTTGGAACCCATAGACCTCAGACATACCAAAAGGTTTTCCAATGACTTCCCTCCACTTCTCAAAATATGTCAAATTTTCTTGATCACTACAACTGTAAAAAAAAAATTCTGAGGCAACATAGAGAGGCTAATGAAATACTGCATGATTGGAATGGCTGTGGTTGTATGAGGTGGAAAGCTGCAGAGTTGGGCTGAAACAGTTCACAGAAATCCACAAGCTTGTGGTTGTCAGGCAACCACAATGGGCTGTGATTGGCTGAGCACCATTGTGAGCTGGACTTTAGGCTCTAGGATACAAGTGTGCAGTAGGAGTCCTGAGTCACAATGCTGGGCGTTGCCATGGAGACCTCTGTGGCACAGAGGACCTTGTAGGGCAAGATTTAAATAGGATGAATATTCTTGGCCTGGTATGCCACCATATTCTCTCTGAAGGCTTCACTGCTCAGAATTTGTGGATGGAAATGCTAGCCAATCTACACATGGATGTACTTTCAATGGGATATGAAATATGCCAGGGCCTGGCAGATGATCTCTGCCATGTCCTATCCTTGAGCATACGCTTTTCCCTTGTCATGTCTGTCATTTGGCTAAGTCCTGTTCCCTAAGCTCTTCAGTCAAAACTTGCTGGCATCACTGACCTGCAGTATAAGACCTTTCTGTGAAATTTCTCAGCAGAAATCGTCTGCAAGTACATAGCTTTGGATATGAGAGACAGTGGTGGAAGCTGAATTTCAAGGGCAGATATTTGAAAACAATGAAACAAGCCCCGAAGAAGATCTTTACATGTTTCCCAGATGAATATGTTTGGAAATACGGGGGAAGATGGAGATCAAGCCTGAGAAGAGTGCACACCCATTTCAAGGTACAAAAACCAGGGAAAAACATGGGCAAGCAAGCGAGCTGGTTAATCTGATGTAAAAATCTTTGATGATGAAAGGAAAATTATATTCTCATGATGATTTAGTCAGGCTGTAGAAGTGAAGTTCTCATGTGGGTTGTCCTATGTGTGGCCTTCTGCATTGGGCAGTGGATCCAGGACAGGAGATCTTCAAATAAATCTGGTGGAACACAAAATACTGAAAAAAAAATTCAGCCTAAATACTGTGTATTCCTTCCCTTTGAGAACATATATGGATAATGTACGAAGTTTCAAAAGAGAAAATGTCTATTGGGTCATGGTTTCAACAATGAAATGGTCACTTCACATAACATTTTGAATTTTGCTTTCACAGTTGCTCATGTACCGGGCCTGAGTAAAGCAGATTGCAGAGTAAGCCTCATCAATAGTTGTGCATTCCATAAGTGTCGATGTCGCTCCCGACTGGCAGGAAGGATACACGACAAAGTCTGGCAGTGGACAACCTTTTCTTTTATTTTCTCTCCGTACAGCCTACCCTGGGACCGCTCCCAGCTGAAGCCTCCTCTGGTCCGCTCCCCGCGGCTCCTTCCGGGCTTCGCTCCGAAGCCTCTACCGGTCCACTCTCCGCGGCTCCTTTTGGGCTTCTACCCGAAGCCTCTACCGGTCCGCTCTCCGCGGCTCCTTTTGGGCTTCTACTTCCCCCCAGCGGTGGCACCAGTATATATACGGATACAGTGTCCAATCATGTTAAAGTAAGCAAGGCAAGCTGATTGGCTAACATCATCAGTTGCTAGGCAGACTATATTGTTGAGCGGGTTGTTTACGCGGTAAGCAGGAAACTAACGTGCTCGATGGGAGGGGTAATCTAACTCAGGCTTTACTCTTTACTACAGGCCTCACGTCCGCTGCGCATGGCGAGCTATCACAGACGCGGCTCCCAACATCTCCCCCTTTTTTATTTTTTATGAATGTGCGCATCGTAGCCCTTCCTGGACTGGGTGCAGAGGCTTATGCCCTATGCGTAGGTCCTTGGATTAGACCCTGGTCGGCCGTCCCATGGTCTGCCAAGGCCCTGAGGCCCTCGTCCTTTTTCTAGGGCCAGGCACAAACTGGACGGAACCTGGATGCACACAAGCTTGCACTCATTTCCTCTCCGTAAAGAAATCCCCTCGGAGAGAAATTTAGACCTGGGCAGCATCTAACAGTCCAGCGGCTTACGTGCAGGATGGGGTAGGGCCTGTCTTAGGTTGAGTCATGCTGGGGAGGCATGCTCTTACCCGTCATTGACTCATCTACCCTGCTATATCATAATTTTTTAGAGGAGGAGTGTGGGAAGCTCACCGTCCCTAGACTCGGTCGTAGGCTAGGCGAGCGAGCCATGCATATGCCTGAGGATCTTTTTGTCCATTTTGGGCTACCGCTATTTTTATTCATCTTGTTGGTTGGTCTGTGATGGATCTCCGGTAGGGCAGGTCTGATCTTCAGTCGAGGGCTTTGTTGCCCGTGTCAGTCTCTCCGGTACCCACAGTGTTTCTCGTCCCGATTCCTGCAGAAAAACACAAACCGCGCCTCGGTTCCAGCTGATTACCGGATCCGGGCCCATCCATTGTCATGCCATAGATAACCGCGCCTTTGGAGGCAGGCCTTGGCTTACTCCCCCTTTTTATTTTTTTTTGTTATTTTTGGTCTTTTTCTTTTTTTTTTTTTTTTTTTATCGGTACCAGGGATCGAACTCGCGACTGCCTGCTTACAAGCCAAGCGCTTATGCCTCTGAGCTAAATCCCCAGCCCCCATTTCCTCGACCGGCGTTTTTCTCAGCCTGCTCGGCAGAGTAGCCGCCCATGAAAATCATAGGACGGCGGTCATGACAGAGTGGAACGGGGCGTCACTTCCTGTGCCGGCTGAGAGAAGGGAGGGTTCCCTGTAGCGGCCTCTCGGTGGGGAGCCGCTTCTGGAGAAGAGCTCCAGGGCGGAGCGGATGGCTCTCTATCTCCTCCCCGCCAGAGAGCGCCGGGGGGCCCTTTCTCCTCTCTCTGCTTTTTTCGAGCGGAGCACGCACACAATTCGCGGCGCAACTCGGCATAGGAGTCAAGGCACACATGTATCATTTCCCACAGGGGGCGAATAGCCGGCGAAATATCGCCTCCCAATTCCGCCGAGGCGAGGTCCCCGCCTAACTTCTCCCATGACGGCAGGTTTAAATGCCCCATGGGTAAAAACCAGGGAGCTATCCTATCTACCTCTGCTATGAATAGTTCCAGTGTTTTTTGACCTACCCTGAGGTCCCTAGACTTTAAAAGCTTCTTAAGGGCCTTTACCAAGGGCCGCGCCTCCGCACTCGGTAAATTACCCATCTTTAACCTCTAAGGGCTGTAACTCACTGCGTGTGACTTAAAGAACCCGTCACCTACGCCTGAGCCTGAGGGGAGTCTAAAAGCCCTGTAGGTGCGCGCCACCCAGAGCCCAGGCTTATCCCCAACTCACCTGTCCTGCAGCACTGTGTTGGAGCGTTGTCCACTACCACGTCTCGGGGGTGATCAATCCCCGTGCGGGCCACCAAATGTCGATGTCGCTCCCGGCCGGCAGGAAGGACACACGACAAAGTCTGGCAGTGGACAACCTTTTCTTTTATTTTCTCTCCATACAGCCTACCCTGGGACCGCTCCCAGCTGAAGCCTCCTCTGGTCCGCTCCCCGCGGCTCCTTCCGGGCTTCGCTCCGAAGCCTCTACCGGTCCGCTCTCCGCGGCTCCTTTTGGGCTTCTACTTCCCCCCAGGGGTGGCACCAGTATATATACGGATACAGTGTCCAA
The DNA here is from genome assembly GCF_034190915.1 of Cavia porcellus. Classification (NCBI taxonomy): domain Eukaryota; kingdom Metazoa; phylum Chordata; class Mammalia; order Rodentia; family Caviidae; genus Cavia; species Cavia porcellus. Next base: position 3,583,678 of record NW_026947486.1, on the reverse strand, counting down.
TCATGTTAAAGTAAGCAAGGCAAGCTGATTGGCTAACATCATCAGTTGCTAGGCAGACTATATTGTTGAGCGGGTTGTTTACGCAGTAAGCAGGAAACTAACGTGCTCGATGGGAGGGGTAATCTAACTCAGGCTTTACTCTTTACTACAGGCCTCACGTCCGCCGCGCATGGCGAGCTATCACAGACGCGGCTCCCAACACATAAGTGGTTTTAAAACCAGTGAAACCCTTTGGACTTAGTGTTTGTATTTAATTGGTTGATTGGTTTTTCAAATTGTTTGTTTTACTATTTTTAACTTTGTGAGTCAGGTAAGCCCTCACTCATAGTGATTTCGACCTCTCCAAAAGCTCTGAAGTTACTCATGTGACAGCTATTACATGCTATAAGTTTCTCCTATTAAAACTTGAAAGACTAACAGACTCTGCTACTTTTCATCTAAATTCAGTGTTGGGCTAACTTCAGGGTTGGACTTTTTACAAGTCCTTTGAAATGTGTCCTCCTCTAGTCACTGGTCGTGCTGGAATTTACTTTCTTGTGAAGACAGGATTTGAGCAAATTGACACAAGTACAGTTTGGCACTACTCTGGACACCTGGTTAAATATCGAGTTCCCTAAATGCTGTGTGTTTTACTTTGATCTCTGCTCACACTTTGCTCATCCAGTTAGAAACACAGGGCTCCAGGCCATAGCGTTCCAGGCCTAAACAAGAAAATTTCCATTCCATTTTGGGAGTTCATGCGTCTCTCATAATTACTTTTTCCACAAATGTGTGCTTCAGGAGAGGCCCTGTCCAAATGTGGAAAGGCCCATTTTCATTCACTCACTTTTAGACTTTCTAAGATTTTCAGTTACTAGAGGTTTGCCCAGACTTGCCATTGTCAAGGGACAGTGCACTTCACTTGAAGTTGTGCAGTATTACTTCATGTGTCTCCGTGGAAATTCCACCAATGGGAAACTCTTGCTGTAGTCATCTCCAAGTGTTTCTGTGTAAGAAAATATAACTAACAAAGGATGTGGTTTCAAGCAGAATGAGGAAAGGAGGGATTATCTTTATTTCAGTACAGGTTGACATTTCAAAGAAACAGTAATTCCTATCAAATAGGAGGTAAAATCTTTTGTAAAGAGACATGGACATGACACGCTCAACGTTATGTCACTTTTTTTAAAATGCCAAGGGCATTTGAGAAATTCTTGGTTGCTGAATTGTCCCTTTTTGCAAATTTCTCTTAGGTAAGACACTCCAGCTTCTTTAAACCATGGTACAGTTCCTTCCATGTAAAAAACCAAAGCAAAAAACAAAATAAATTAAAACAAAACCCATCAAATTACATTTGAGAGCACACAATTGCTCAGCAGCCCACTATTCAAGAAGCTAGAGGTAGAGAATCCTCAGCCTTCAGCCCATGTCCTGAAGTTTTGTCTCTATCATGGCCCCTCAATTCCCTGGCATGTCCACATTAACTCATGAATCTTTACTCATTTCCTCTTCAAATGCACAGGATCCAATATATTTGAACCCTGTTCACCTGGGCTGTAATCATCCAAGGACACACCAGAGGAAGGGCAGCCACTCCCTTGTCTGGGGCCTTGGAGCTTATCACAATAGAAAAGGACACCTGAACAAGGGGAGCCAAAACAAAGAGAGGCATATTCCTAAAGCCTGAAGCACAGAAGCTACCTATAGACCAGTAGTGGGATTTCACAAATCATGTAAGAATTTCTGTGCACATGCTTGGCATGGTCGCTCATGCCTATAATCCCAGAAATCTGGGGGCTGAGGTGGATGGATCCTTGGGAGTTCCAGTCCATCTTGGGCTACGAATTTATCTCAAGGCCTCTTTCAACAACTACATAAGATGCTGTTTCCAAAAAGAGGACAACATTAAACTAGACACACTTGGTCTAGGTCCCTGGGTTCACTACATGAGTTGTAGAGTCTAAATATTCCATGCCATGAGAAAATACCTGGGATTTTTAGTGAAAGGGGCATTTGCATCCCTTTTCTAAGGGTTTCCCTTTCACCATGTTACATTTGAATTCTGGGAAAACCTGCTGGTGATAAGGTATTGTGCTAATACCTCATGTTTAGTGTTCAGGGTTATGCTGGAATGGCTGCAGACCTTCTTGAAATAGCGATTGCAGACAAGTGAACCCTGAGGAAGCTGGATAGTTGAAGCACGCACTCCAAATATTCATGCACTGCAAGGATTCACTTTCATTTTGGGTCTCATCTTCTGGTTGCTGGCTTTTAGTGCTAACTGATACTACCATGGTGGCAGTAATCCAGCAGAGACTGCATGTATGGTTTGCAGGTTTCCTTCTCAAGCCACCAGAAACTTGGCAGAATCAAAATCATTGTGGCATTTTCTTTCCTCCCTTGAAACATTTGGCTTTCTAAGTTTGATAATTGAATAGACTGGGCTAGTCACCTTTGGACCACATATACCACAAACAGAGCTAAAGACAGACCCAATTACTTCCCTCCACTTGTCAAAATATGTCAAATTTGTTTGATCACCACAACTTCAAAGAAAATTCTGAGGCAACTTAGGGAGGTTAATCAAATACTGCATGATTGGAATGTCTGTGGTTGTATGAGGTGGAAAGCTGCAGAGTTGGGCTGAAACTGTTCACAGAAATCCACAGGCTTGTGGTTGCCAGGCAAGCACACTGGGCTGAGATTGGCTGAACATCACTGTGTGGGTGATTTTAGGCTCTAGGTTTGAAAATTTAAAAGACTGGGGTAGTCAAGTTTGGAACCCATAGACCTCAGACATACCAAAAGGTTTTCCAATGACTTCCCTCCACTTCTCAAAATATGTCAAATTTTCTTGATCACTACAACTGTAAAAAAAATTCTGAGGCAACATAGAGAGGCTAATCAAATACTGCATGATTGGAATGGCTGTGGTTGTATGAGGTGGAAAGCTGCAGAGTTGGGCTGAAACAGTTCACAGAAATCCACAAGCTTGTGGTTGCCAGGCAACGACAATGGGCTGTGATTGGCTGAGCACCATTGTGAGCTGGATTTTAGGCTCTAGGATACAAGTGTGCAGTAGGAGACCTGAGTCACAATGCTGGGCATTGCCATGGAGACCTCAGTGGCACAGAGGACCTTGTAGGGCAAGATTTAAATAGGATGAATATTCTTGGCCTGGTATGCCACCATATTCTCTCTGAAGGCTTCACTGCTCAGAATTTGTGGATGGAAATGCTAGCCAATCTACACATGGATGTACTTTCAAAGGGATATGAAATATGCCAGGGCCTGGCAGATGATCTCTGCCATGTCCTATCCTTGAGCATACGCTTTTCCCTTGTCATGTCTGTCATTTGGCTGAGTCCTGTTCCCTAAGCTCTTCAGTCAAAACTTGCTGGCATCACTGACCTGCAGTATAAGAGCTTTCTGTGAAATTTCTCAGCAGAAATCCTCTGCAAGTACATAGCTTTGGAGATGAGAGACAGTGGTGGAAGTTGAATTTCAAGGGCAGATATTTGAAAACAATGAAACAAGCCCCGAATAAGATCTTTACATGTTTCCCAGATGAATATGTTTGGAAATACGGGGGAAGATGGAGATCAAGGCTGAGAAGAGTGCACACCCATTTCAAGGTACAAAAACCAGGGGAAAACATGGGAAAGCAAGAGAGCTGGTTAATCTGATGTAAAAATCTTTGATGATGAAAGGAAAATTATATTCTCATGATGATTTAATCAGGCTGTAGAAGTGAAGTTCTCATGTTGGTTGTGCTATGTGTGGTCTTCTGCATTGGGCAGTGGATGCAGGACAGGAGATCTTCAAATAAGTCTGGTGGAACACAAACTACTGGAAAAAAAATTCAGCCTAAATCCTGTGTATTCCTTCCCTTTGAGAACATATATGGATAATGTATGAAGTTTCAAAAGAGAAAATGTCTATTGGGTCATGCTTTCAACAATGAAATGGTCACTTCACATAACATTTTGAATTTTGCTTTCACAGTTGCTCATGTACCGGGCCTGAGTAAAGCAGAATGCAGAGTAAGCCTCATCAATAGTTGTGCATTCCATAAGTGGTTTTAAAACCAGTGATACCCTTTGGACTTAGTGTTTGTATTTAATTGGTTGATTGGTTTTTCAAATTGTTTGTTTTACTATTTTTAACTTTGTGAGTCAGGGAAGCCCTCACTCATAGTGATTTCGACCTCTCCAAAAGCTCTGAAGTTATTCATGCAACAGCTATTACATGCTATAAGTTTCTCCTATTAAAACTTGAAAGACTAACAGACTCTGCTACTTTTCATCTAAATTCAGTGTTGGGCTAACTTCAGGGTTCGACTTTTTACTAGTCCTTTGAAATGTGTCCTCCTCTAGTCACTGGTCGTGCTGGAATTTACTTTATTGTGAAGACAGGATTTGAGAAAATTGACACAAGTACAGTTTGCCACTACTCTGGACACCTGGTTAAATATCGAGTTCCCTAAATGCTGTGTGTTTTACTTTGATCTCTGCTCACACTTTGCTCATCCAGTTAGAAACACAGGGCTCCAGGCCATAGCGTTCCAGGCCTAAACAAGAAAATTTCCATTCCGTTTTGGGAGTTCATGCGTCTCTCATAATTACTTTTTCCACAAATGTGTGCTTCAGGAGAGGCCCTGTCCAAATGTGGAGAGGCCCATTTTCATTCACTCACTTTTAGACTTTGTAAGATTTTCAGGTACTAGAGGTTTGCCCAGACTTGCCATTGTCAAGGGACAGTGCACTTCACTTGAAGCTGTGCAGTAATACTTCATGTGTCTCCATGGAAATTCCACCAATGGGAAACTCTTGCTGTAGTCATCTCCAAGTGTTTCTGTGTAAGAAAATATAACTAACAAAGGATGTGGTTTCAAGCAGAATGAGGAAAGGAGGGATTATCTTTATTTCAGTACAGGTTGACATTTCAAAGAAACAGTAATTCCTATCAAATAGGAGGTAAAATGTTTTGTAAAGAGACATGGACATGACACGCTCAATGTTATGTCACTTTTTTTAAAACGCCAAGGGCATTTGAGAAATTCTTGGATGCTGAATTGTCCCTTTTTGCAAATTTCTCTTCAGTAAGACTCTCCAGCTTCTTTAAACCATGGTACAGTTCCGTCCATGTAAAAAACCAAAGCAAAAAACAAAATAAATTCAAACAAAACCCATCAAATTACATTTGAGAGCACACAATTGCTCAGCAGGCCCACTATTCCAGAAGCTAGAGGTAGAGAATCCTCAGCCTTCGGCCCATGGCCTGAAGTTTTGTCTCTATCATGGCCCCTCAATTCCCTGGCATGTCCACATTAACTCATGAATCTTTACTCATTTCCTCTTCAAATGCACAGGATCCAATATATTTGAACCCTGTTCACCTGGGCTGTAATCATCCAAGGACACACCAGAGGAAGTGCAGCCACTCCCTTGCCTGGGACCTTGGAGCTTATCACAATAGAAATGGACACCTGAACAAGGGGAGCCAAAACAAAGAGAGGCATATTCCTAAAGCCCGAGGCACAGAAGCTATCTATAGACCAGTAGTGGGATTTCACAAATTATGTAAGAATCTCTGTGCACATGCTTGGCATGGGCGCTCATGCCTATAATCCCAGCAATCTGGGGGCTGAGGTGGATGGATCCTTGGGAGTTCCAGTCCATCTTGGGCTACGAATTTATCTCAAGGCCTCTTTCAACAACTACATAAGATGCTGTTTCCAAAAAGAGGACAACATTAAACTAGACACACTTGGTCTAGGTCCCTGGGTTGACTGCATGAGTTGTGGTGTCTAAATATTCCATGCCATGAGAAAATACCTGGGATTTTTAGTGAAAGGGGCATTTGCATCCCTTTTCTAAGGGTTTCCCTTTCACCATGTTACATTTTAATTTTTGGAAAACCTGCTTGTGATAAGGTATTGTGCTAATACCTCATGTTTAGTGTTCAGGGTTATGCTGAAATGGATGCAGGCCTCCTTGAAATAGAGATTGCAGACAAGTGAACCCCGAGGAAGCTGGATAGTTGAAGCAGGCACTCCAAATATTCATGCACTGCAAGGATTCACTTTCATTTTGGGTCTCATCTTCTGGTTGCTGGCTTTTAGTCCTAACTGATACTACCATGGTGGCAGTAATCCAGCAGAGACTGCATGTATGGTTTGCAGGTTTGCTTCCCAAGCCACCAGAAACTTGGCAGAACACAAATCATTGGGGCATTTTCTTTCCTCCCTTGAAACACTTGGCTTTCTAAGTTTGATAATTGAATAGACTGGGCTAGTCACGTTTGGACCCCATATACCACAAAGAAAGCTAAAGGCAGAGCCAATTACTTCCCTCCACTTGTCAAAATATGTCAAATTTGCTTGATCACCACAACTTCAAAGAAAATTCTGAGGCAACTTAGAGAGGTTAATCAAATACTGCATGATTGGAATGGCTGTGGTTGTATGAGGTGGAAAGCTGCAGAGTTGGGCTGAAACAGTTCACAGAAATCAACAAGCTTGTGGTTGCCAGGCAACCACAATGGGCTGTGATTGGCTGAGCACCATTGTGAGCTGGACTTTAGGCTCTAGGATACAAGTGTGCAGTAGGAGACCTGAGTCACAATGCTGGGCGTTGCCATGGAGACCTCAGTGGCACAGAGGACCTTGTAGGGCAAGATTTAAATAGGATGAATATTCTTGGCCTGGTATGCCACAATATTCTCTCTGAAGGCTTCACTGCTCAGAATTTGTGGATGGAAATGCTAGCCAATCTACACATGGATGTACTTTCAATGGGATATGAAATATGCCAGAGATGGCAGATGATCTCTGCCATGTCCTATCCTTGAGCATACGCTTTTCCCTTGTCATGTCTGTCATTTGGCTGAGTCCTGTTCCCTAAGCTATTCAGTCAAGACTTGCTGGCATCATTCACCTGCAGTATAAGAGCTTTCTGTGAAATTTCTCAGCAGAAATCCTCTGCAAGTACATAGCTTTGGATATGAGAGACAGTGGTGGAAGTTGAATTTCAAGGGCAGATATTTGAAAACAATGAAACAAGCCCCGAATAAGATCCTTACATGTTTCCCAGATGAATATGTTTGGAAATACGGGGGAAGATGGAGATCAAGACTGAGAAGAGTGCATACCCATTTCAAGGTACAAAAACCAGGGAAAAACTTGGGAAAGCAAGAGAGCTGGGTAATCTGATGTAAAAATCTTTGATGATGAAAGGAAAATTATATTCTCATGATGATTTAATCAGGCTATAAAAGTGAAGTTCTCATGTTGGTTGTCCTATGTGTGGCTTTCTGCATTGGGCAGTGGATGCAGGACAGGAGATCTTCAAATAAATCTGGTGGAACACAAAATACTGAAAACAAAAATTCAGCCTAAATCCGGTGTATTCCTTCTCTTTGAGAACATATATGGATAATGAATGAAGTTTCAAAAGAGAAAATGTCTATTGGGTTATGGTTTCAACAATGAAATGGTCACTTCACATAACATTTTGAATTTTGCTTTCACAGTTGCTCATGTACCAGGCCTGAGTAAAGCAGAAAGCAGAGAAAGCCTCATCAATAGTTGTGCATTCCATAAGTGGTTTTAAAACCAGTGAAACCCTTTGGACCTACTGTTTGTTTTTAATGGGTTGATTTGTTTTTCTAATTGTTTGTTTTACTATTTTTAACTTTGTGAGTCAGGGAAGCCCTCACTCATAGTGATTTCGACCTCTCCAAAAGTTCTGAAGTTATTCATGTAACAGCTATTACATGCTATAAGTTTCTCCTATTAAAACTTGAAAGACTAACAGACTCTGCTACTTTTCATCTAAATTCAGTGTTGGGCTAACTTCAGGGTTGGACTTTTTACAAGTCCTTTGAAATGTGTCCTCCTCTAGTCACTGGTCGTGCTGGAATTTACTTTCTTGTGAAGACAGGATTTGAGCAAATTGACACAAGTACAGTTTGCCACTACTCTGGACACCTGATTAAATATCGAGTTCCCAAAATGCTGTGTGTTTTACTTTGATCTCTGCTCACACTTTGCTCATCCAGTTAGAAACACAGGGCTCCAGGTCATAGCGTTCCAGGCCTAAACAAGAAAATTTCCATTCCGTTTTGGGAGTTCATGCGTCTCTCATAATTCCTTTTTCCACAAATGTGTGCTTCAGGAGAGGCCCTGTCCAAATGTGGAGAGGCCCATTTTCATTCACTCACTTTTAGACTTTCTAAGATTTTCAGTTACTAGAGGTTTGCCCAGACTTGCCATTGTCAAGGGACAGTGCACTTCACTTGAAGTTGTGCAGTATTACTTCATGTGTCTCCATGGAAATTCCACCAATGGGAAACTCTTGCTGTAGTCATCTCCAAGTGTTTCTGTGTAAGAAAATATAACTAACAAAGGATGTGGTTTCAAGCAGAATGAGGAAAGGAGGGATTATCTTTATTTCAGTGCAGGTTGACCTTGCAAAGAAACAGTAATTCCTATCAAATAGGAGGTAAAATCTTTTGTAAAGAGACATGGACATGACACGCTCAACTATATCTCACTTTTTTTAAAACGCCAAAGGAATTTGAGAAATTCTTGGCTGTTGAATTGTCCCTTTTTGCAAATTTCTATTAGGTAAGACACTCCAGCTTCTTTAAACCATGGTACAGTTCCGTCCATGTAAAAAACCAAAGTAAAAAACAAAATAAATTCAAACAAAACCCATCAAATTACATTTGAGAGCACACAATTGCTCAGCAGGCCCACTATTCAAGAAGCTAGAGGTAGAGAATCCTCAGCCTTCGGCACATGGCCTGAAGTTTTGTCTCTATCATGGCCCCTCAATTCCCTGGCATGTCCACATTAACTCATGAATCTTTACTCATCTCCTCTTCAAATGCACAGGATCCAATATATTTGAACCCTGTTCACCTGGGCTGTAATCATCCAAGGACACACCAGAGGAAGGGCAGCCACTCCCTTGCCTGGGACCTTGGAGCTTATCACAATAGAAATGGACACCTGAACAAGGGGAGCCAAAACAAAGAGAGGCATATTCCTAAAGCCCGAGGCACAGAAGCTATCTATAGACCAGTAGTGGGATTTCACAAATTATGTAAGAATCTCTGTGCACATGCTTGGCATGGGCGCTCATGCCTATAATCCCAGCAATCTGGGGGCTGAGGTGGATGGATCCTTGGGAGTTCCAGTCCATCTTGGGCTACGAATTTATCTCAAGGCCTCTTTCAACAACTACATAAGATGCTGTTTCCAAAAAGAGGACAACATTAAACTAGACACACTTGGTCTAGGTCCCTGGGTTGACTGCATGAGTTGTGGAGTCTAAATATTCCATGCCATGAGAAAATACCTGGGATTTTTAGTGAAAGGGGCATTTGCATCCCTTTTCTAAGGGTTTCCCTTTCACCATGTTACATTTTAATTTTTGGAAAACCTGCTTGTGATAAGGTATTGTGCTAATACCTCATGTTTAGTGTTCAGGGTTATGCTGAAATGGATGCAGGCCTCCTTGAAATAGAGATTGCAGACAAGTGAACCCCGAGGAAGCTGGATAGTTGAAGCAGGCACTCCAAATATTCATGCACTGCAAGGATTCACTTTCATTTTGGGTCTCATCTTCTGGTTGCTGGCTTTTAGTCCTAACTGATACTACCATGGTGGCAGTAATCCAGCAGAGACTGCATGTATGGTTTGCAGGTTTGCTTCCCAAGCCACCAGAAACTTGGCAGAACACAAATAATTGTGGCATTTTCTTTCCTCCCTTGAAACATTTGGCTTTCTAAGTTTGATAATTGAATAGACTGGGCTAGTCACGTTTGGACCCCATATACCACAAAGAAAGCTAAAGACAGAGCCAATTACTTCCCTCCACTTGTCAAAATATGTCAAATTTGCTTGATCACCACAACTTCAAAGAAAATTCTGAGGCAATTTAGAGAGGTTAATCAAATACTGCATGATTGGTGTGGCTGTGGTTGTATGAGGTGGAAAGCTGCAGAGTTGGGCTGAAACTGTTCACAGAAATCCACAGGCTTGTGGTTGCCAGGCAAGCACACTGGGCTGAGATTGACTGAACATCACTGTGAGGGGGATTTTAGGCTCTAGGTTTGAAAATTTAAAAGACTGGGGTAGTCAAGTTTGGAACCCATAGACCTCAGACATACCAAAGGTTTTCCAATGACTTCCCTCCACTTCTCAAAATATGTCAAATTTTCTTGATCACTACAACTGTAAAAAAAATTCTGAGGCAACATAGAGAGGCTAATCAAATACTGCATGATTGGAATGGCTGTGGTTGTATGAGGTGGAAAGCTGCAGAGTTGGGCTGAAACAGTTCACAGAAATCAACAAGCTTGTGGTTGCCAGGCAACCACAATGGGCTGTGATTGGCTGAGCACCATTGTGAGCTGGACTTTAGGCTCTAGGATACAAGTGTGCAGTAGGAGACCTCAGTCACAATGCTGGGCATTGTCATGGAGACCTCAGTGGCACAGAGGACCTTGTAGGGCAAGATTTAATAGGATGAATATTCTTGGCCTGCTATGCCACAATATTCTCTCTGAAGGCTTCACTGCTCAGAATTTGTGGATGGAAATGCTAGCCAATCTACACATGGATGTACTCTCAATGGGATATGAAATATGCCAGGGCCTGGCAGATGATCTCTGCCATGTCCTACCCTTGAGCATACGCTATTCCCTTGTCATGTCTGTCATTTGGCTGAGTCCTGTTCCCTAAGCTATTCAGTCAAGACTTGCTGGCATCATTGACCTGCAGTATAAGAGCTTTCTGTGAAATTTCTCAGCAGAAATCCTCTGCAAGTACATAGCTTTGGATATGAGAGACAGTGGTGGAAGTTGAATTTCAAGGGCAGATATTTGAAAACAATGAAACAAGCCCCGAATAAGATCCTTACATGTTTCCCAGATGAATATGTTTGGAAATACGGGGGAAGATGGAGATCAAGACTGAGAAGAGTGCACACCCATTTCAAGGTACAAAAACCAGGGAAAAACTTGGGAAAGCAAGAGAGCTGGGTAATCTGATGTAAAAATCTTTGATGATGAAAGGAAAATTATATTCTCATGATGATTTAATCAGGCTATAAAAGTGAAGTTCTCATGTTGGTTGTCCTATGTGTGGCTTTCTGCATTGGGCAGTGGATGCAGGACAGGAGATCTTCAAATAAATCTGGTGGAACACAAAATACTGAAAACAAAAATTCAGCCTAAATCCGGTGTATTCCTTCTCTTTGAGAACATATATGGATAATGAATGAAGTTTCAAAAGAGAAAATGTCTATTGGGTTATGGTTTCAACAATGAAATGGTCACTTCACATAACATTTTGAATTTTGCTTTCACAGTTGCTCATGTACCGGGCCTGAGTAAAGCAGAAAGCAGAGAAAGCCTCATCAATAGTTGTGCATTCCATAAGTGGTTTGAAAACCAGTGAAACCCTTTGGACCTACTGTTTGTTTTTAATGGGTTGATTTGTTTTTCAAATTGTTTGTTTTACTATTTTTAACTTTGTGAGTCAGGGAAGCCCTCACTCATAGTGATTTCGACCTCTCCAAAAGCTCTGAAGTTATTCATGTAACAGCTATTACATGCTATAAGTTTCTCCTATTAAAACTTGAAAGACTAACAGACTCTGCTACTTTTCATCTAAATTCAGTGTTGGGCTAACTTCAGAGTTGGACTTTTTACAAGTCCTTTGAAATGTGTCCTCCTCTAGTCACTGGTCGTGCTGGAATTTACTTACTTGTGAAGACAGGATTTGAGCAAATTGACACAAGTACAGTTTGCCACTACTCTGGACACCTGATTAAATATCGAGTTCCCTAAATGCTGTGTGTTTTACTTTGATCTCTGCTCACACTTTGCTCATCCAGTTAGAAACACAGGGCTCCAGGCCATAGCGTTCCAGGCCTAAACAAGAAAATTTCCATTCCGTTTTGGGAGTTCATGCGTCTCTCATAATTCCTTTTCCCACAAATGTGTGCTTCAGGAGAGGCCCTGTCCAAATGTGGAGAGGCCCATTTTCATTCACTCACTTTTAGACTTTCTAAGATTTTCAGTTACTAGAGGTTTGCCCAGACTTGCCATTGTCAAGGGACAGTGCACTTCACTTGAAGTTGTGCAGTATTACTTCATGTGTCTCCATGGAAATTCCACCAATGGGAAACTCTTGCTGTAGTCATCTCCAAGTGTTTCTGTGTAAGAAAATATAACTAACAAAGGATGTGGTTTCAAGCAGAATGAGGAAAGGAGGGATTATCTTTATTTCAGTGCAGGTTGACCTTGCAAAGAAACAGTAATTCCTATCAAATAGGAGGTAAAATCTTTTGTAAAGAGACATGGACATGACACGCTCAACTTTATCTCACTTTTTTTAAAAAGCCAAGGGCATTTGAGAAATTCTTGGCTGTTGAATTGTCCCTTTTTGCAAATTTCTATTAGGTAAGACACTCCAGCTTCTTTAAACCATGGTACAGTTCCTTCCATGTAAAAAACCAAACCAAAAAACAAAATAAATTAAAACAAAACCCATCAAATTACATTTGAGAACACAATTGCTCAGCAGGCCCACTATTCCAGAAGCTAGAGGTAGAGAATCCTCAGCCTTCGGCCCATGGCCTGAAGTTTTGTCTCTATCATGGCCCCTCAATTCCCTGGCATGTCCACATTAACTCATGAATCTTTACTCATTTCCTCTTCAAATGCACAGGATCCAATCTATTTGAACCCTGTTCACCTGGGCTGTAATCATCCAAGGACACACCAGAGGAAGGGCAGCCACTCCCTTGCCTGGGGCCTTGGAGCTTATCACAATAGAAATTGACACCTGAACAAGGGGAGCCAAAACAAAGAGAGGCATATTCCTAAAGCCTGAAGCACAGAAGCTACCTATAGACCAGTAGTGGGATTTCACAAATTATGTAAGAATCTCTGTGCACATGCTTGGCATGGTCGCTCATGCCTATAATCCCAGCAATCTGGGGGCTGAGGTGGATGGATCCTTGGGAGTTCCAGTCCATCTTGGGCTATGAATTTATCTCAAGGCCTCTTTCAACAACTACATAAGATGCTGTTTCCAAAAAGAGGACAACATTAAACTAGACACACTTGGTCTAGGTCCCTGGGTTCACTACATGAGTTGTGGAGTCTAAATATTCCATGCTATGAGAAAATACCTGGGATTTTTAGTGAAAGGGGAATTTGCATCCCTTTTCTAAGGGTTTCCCTTTCACCATGTTACATTTCAATTCTGGGAACACTTGCTGGTGATAAGGTATTGTGCTAATACCTCATGTTTAGTGTTCAGGGTTATGCTGGAATAGCTGCAGCCCTCCTTGAAATAGCGATTGCGGACAAGTGAACCCCGAGGAAGCTGGATAGTTGAAGCAGGCACTCCAAATATTCATGCACTGCAAGGATTCACTTTCATTTTGGGTCTCATCTTCTGGTTGCTGGCTTTTAGTGCTAACTGATACTACCATGGTGGCAGTAATCCAGCAGAGACTGCATGTATGGTTTGCAGGTTTGCTTCCCAAGCCACCAGAAACTTGGCAGAACCCAAATCATTGTGGCATTTTTTTCATCCCTTGAAACATTTGGCTTTCTAAGTTTGATAATTGAATAGACTGGGCTAGTCACGTTTGGACCCCATATACCACAAAGAGAGCTAAAGACAGAGCCAATTGCTTCACTCCACTTGTCAAAATATGTCAAATTTGTTTGATCACCACAACTTCAAAGAAAATTCTGAGGCAACTTAGAGAGGTTAATCAAATACTACATGATTGGAATGGCTGTGGTTGTATGAGGTGGAAAGCTGCAGAGTTGGGCTGAAACTGTTCACAGTAATCCACAGGCTTGTGGTTGCCAGGCAAGTACACTGGGCTAAGATTGGCTGAACATCACTGTGAGGGGGATTTTAGGCTCTAGGTTTGAAAATTTAAAAGACTGGGGTAGTCAAGTTTGGAACCCATAGACCTCAGACATACCAAAAGCTTTTCCAATGACTTCCCTCCACTTCTCAAAATATGTCAAATTTTCTTGATCACTACAACTGTAAAAAAAATTCTGAGGCAACATAGAGAGGCTAATCAAATACTGCATGATTGGAATGGCTGTGGTTGTATGAGGTGGAAAGCTGCAGAGTTGGGCTGAAACAGTTCACAGAAATCCACAAGCTTGTGGTTGCCAGGCAACCACAATGGGCTGTGATTGGCTGAGCACCATTGTGAGCTGGACTTTAGGCTCTAGGATACAAGTGTGCAGTAGGAGACCTCAGTCACAATGCTGGGCGTTGCCATGGAGACCTCAGTGGCACAGAGGACCTTGTAGGGCAAGATTTCAATAGGATGAATATTCTTGGCCTGGTATGCCACAATATTCTCTCTGAAGGCTTCACTGCTCAGAATTTGTGGATGTAAATGCTAGCCAATCTACACATGGATGTACTCTCAATGGGATATGAAATATGCCAGGGCCTGGCAGATGATCTCTGCCATGTCCTACCCTTGAGCATACGCTTTTCCCTTGTCATGTCTGTCATTTGGCTGAGTCCTGTTCCCTAAGCTATTCAGTCAAGACTTGCTGGCTTCATTCACCTGCAGTATAAGAGCTTTCTGTGAAATTTCTCAGCAGAAATCCTCTGCAAGTACATAGCTTTGGATATGAGAGACAGTGGTGGAAGTTGAATTTCAAGGGCAGATATTTGAAAACAATGAAACAAGCCCCGAATAAGATCTTTACATGTTTCCCAGATGAATATGTTTCGAAATACGGGGGAAGATGGAGATCAAGGCTGAGAAGAGTACACACCCATTTCAAGGTACAAAAACCAGGGGAAAACATGGGAAAGCAAGAGAGCTGGTTAATCTGATGTAAAAATCTTTGATGATGAAAGGAAAATTATATTCTCATGATGATTTAATCAGGCTGTAGAAGTGAAGTTCTCATGTTGGTTGTCCTATGTGTGGCCTTCTGCATTGGGCAGTGGATGCAGGACAGGAGATCTTCAAATAAATCTGGTGGAACACAAAATACTGAAAAAAAAATTCAGCCTAAATCCGGTGTATTCCTTCTCTTTGAGAACATATATGGATAATGTACAAAGTTTCAAAAGAGAAAATGTCTATTGGGTCATGGTTTTAACAATGAAATGGTCACTTCACATAACATTTTGAATTTTGCTTTCACAGTTGCTCATGTACCAGGCCTGATTAAAGCAGAATGCAGAGTAAGCCTCATCAATAGTTGTGCATTCCATAAGTGGTTTTAAAACCAGTGAAACCCTTTGGACTTAGTGTTTGTATTTAATTGGTTGATTGGTTTTTCAAATTGTTTGTTTTACTATTTTTACCTTTGTGAGTCAGGGAAGCCCTCACTCATAGTGATTTCGACCTCTCCAAAAGCTCTGAAGTTATTCATGTAACAGCTATTACATGGTATAAGTTTCTCCTATTGAAACTTGAAAGACTAACCGACTCTGCTACTTTTCATCTAAATTCAGTGTTGGGCTAACTTCAGGGTTGGACTTTTTACAAGTCCTTTGAAATGTGTCCTCCTCTAGTCAGCGGTCGTGCTGGAATTTACTTTCTTGTGAAGACAGGATTTGAGCAAATTGACACAAGTACAGTTTGCCACTACTCTGGACACCTGATTAAATATCGAGTTCCCTAAATGCTGTGTGTTTTACTTTGATCTCTGCTCACACTTTGCTCATCCAGTTAGAAACACAGGGCTCCAGGCCATAGCGTTCCAGGCCTAAACAAGAAAATTTCCATTCCGTTTTGGGAGTTCATGCGTCTCTCATAATTCCTTTTTCCACAAATGTGTGCTTTAGGAGAGGCCCTGTCCAAATGTGGAGAGGCCCATTTTCATTCACTCTCTTTTAGACTTTCTAAGATTTTCAGTTACTAGAGGTTTGCCCAGACTTGCCATTGTCAAGGGACAGTGCACTTCACTTGAAGTTGTGCAGTATTACTTCATGTGTCTCCATGGAAATTCCACCAATGGGAAACTGTTGCTGTAGTCATCTCCAAGTGTTTCTGTGTAAGAAAATATAACTAACAAAGGATGTGGTTTCAAGCAGAATGAGGAAAGGAGGGATTATCTTTATTTCAGTGCAGGTTGACCTTTCAAAGAAACAGTAATTCCTATCAAATAGGAGGTAAAATCTTTTGTAAAGAGACATGGACATGACACGCTCAACTTTATCTCACTTTTTTTAAAAAGCCAAGGGCATTTGAGAAATTCTTGGCTGTTGAATTGTCCCTTTTTGCAAATTTCTCTTAGGTAA
Organism: Cavia porcellus; assembly: GCF_034190915.1. Taxonomy (NCBI): domain Eukaryota; kingdom Metazoa; phylum Chordata; class Mammalia; order Rodentia; family Caviidae; genus Cavia; species Cavia porcellus. The sequence goes on along the minus strand of NW_026947486.1, from coordinate 3,567,372 downwards.
GACACTCCAGCTTCTTTAAACCATGGTACAGTTCCTTCCATGTAAAAAACCAAACCAAAAAACAAAATAAATTAAAACAAAACCCATCAAATTACATTTGAGAACACAATTGCTCAGCAGGCCCACTATTCCAGAAGCTAGAAGTAGAGAATCCTCAGCCTTCGGCCCATGGCCTGAAATTTTGTCTCTATCATGGCCCCTCAATTCCCTGGCATGTCCACATTAACTCATGAATCTTTACTCATTTCCTCTTCAAATGCACAGGATCCAATCTATTTGAACCCTGTTCACCTGGGCTGTAATCATCCAAGGACACACCAGAGGAAGGGCAGCCACTCCCTTGCCTGGGGCCTTGGAGCTTATCACAATAGAAATGGACACCTGAACAAGGGGAGCCAAAACAAAGAGAGGCATATTCCTAAAGCCTGAAGCACAGAAGCTACCTATAGACCAGTAGTGGGATTTCACAAATTATGTAAGAATCTCTGTGCACATGCTTGGCATGGTCGCTCATGCCTATAATCCCAGCAATCTGGGGGCTGAGGTGGATGGATCCTTGGGAGTTCCAGTCCATCTTGGGCTACGAATTTATCTCAAGGCCTCTTTCAACAACTACATAAGATGCTGTTTCCAAAAAGAGGACAACATTAAACTAGACACACTTGGTCTAGGTTCCTGGGTTCACTGCATGAGTTGTGGAGTCTAAATATTCCATGCCATGAGAAAATACCTGGGATTTTTAGTGAAAGGGGCATTTGCATCCCTTTTCTAAGGGTTTCCCTTTCACCATGTTACATTTGAATTTTTGGAAAACCTGCTGGTGATAAGGTATTGTGCTAATACCTCATGTTTAGTGTTCAGGGTTATGCTGGAATGGATGCAGAACTCCTTGAAATAGCGATTGCAGACAAGTGAACCCCGAGGAAGCTGGATAGTTGAAGCAGGCACTCCAAATATTCATGCACTGCAAGAATTCAATTTCATTTTGGGTCTCATCTTCTGGTTGCTGGCTTTTAGTCCTTACTGATACTACCATGGTGGCAGTAATCCAGCAGAGACTGCATGTATGGTTTGCAGGTTTGCTTCCCAATCCACCAGAAACTTGGCAGAACACAAATCATTGGGGAATTTTATTTCCTCCCTTGAAACATTTGGCTTTCTAAGTTTGATAATTGAATAGACTGGGCTAGTCACGTTTGGACCCCATATACCACAAAGAAAGCTAAAGACAGAGCCAATTACTTCCCTCCACTTGTCAAAATATGTCAAATTTGCTTGATCACCACAACTTCAAAGAAAATTCTGAGGCAACTTAGAGAGGTTAATCAAATACTGCATGATTGGAATGGCTGTCGTTGTATGAGGTGGAAAGCTGCAGAGTTGGACTGAAACTGTTCACAGAAATCCACAGGCTTGTGGTTGCCAGGCAAGCACACTGGGCTGAGATTGGCTGAACATCACTCTGACGGGGATTTTAGGCTCTAGGTTTGAAAATTTAAAAGACTGGGGTAGTCAAGTTTGGAACCCATAGACCTCAGACATGCCAAAAGGTTTTCCAATGACTTACCTCCACTTTTCAAAATATGTCAAATTTTCTTGATCACTACAACTGTAAAAAAAATTCTGAGGCAACATAGAGAGGCTAATCAAATACTGCATTATTGGAATGGCTGTGGTTGTATGAGGTGGAAAGCTGCAGAGTTGGGCTGAAAGTGTTCACAGAAATCCACAGGCTTGTGGTTGCCAGGCAAGCACACTGGGCTGAGATTGGCTGAACATCACTGTGAGGGGGATTTTAGGCTCTAGGTTTGAAAATTTAAAAGACTGGGGTAGTCAAGTTTGGAACCCATAGACCTCAGACATACCAAAAGGTTTTCCAATGACTTCCCTCCACTTCTCAAAATATGTCAAATTTTCTTGATCACTACAACTGTAAAAAAAATTCTGAGGCAACATAGAGAGGCTAATCAAATACTGCATGATTGGAATGGCTGTGGTTGTATGAGGTGGAAAGCTGCAGAGTTGGGCTGAAACAGTTCACAGAAATCAACAAGCTTGTGGTTGCCAGGCAACCACAATGGGCTGTGATTGGCTGAGCACCATTGTGAGCTGGACTTTAGGTTCTAGGATACAAGTGTGCAGTAGGAGACCTCACTCACAATGCTGGGCATTGTCATGGAGACCTCAGTGGCACAGAGGACCTTGTAGGGCAAGATTTAAATAGGATGAATATTCTTTTCCTGCTATGCCACAATATTCTCTCTGAAGGCTTCACTGCTCAGAATTTGTGGATGGAAATGCTAGCCAATCTACACATGGATGTACTCTCAATGGGATATGAAATATGCCAGGGCCTGGCATATGATCTCTGCCATGTCCTACCCTTGAGCATACGCTTTTCTCTTGTCATGTCTGTCATTTGGCTGAGTCCTGTTCCCTAAGCTATTCAGTCAAGACTTGCTGGCATCATTCACCAGCAGTATAAGAGTTTTCTGTGAAATTTCTCAGCAGAAATCCTCTGCAAGTACATAGCTTTGGATATGAGAGACAGTGGTGGAAGTTGAATTTCAAGGGCAGATATTTGAAAACAATGAAACAAGCCCCGAATAAGATCCTTACATGTTTCCCAGATGAATACGTTTGGAAATACGGGGGAAGATGGAGATCAAGGCTGAGAAGAGTGCACACCCATTTCAAGGTACAAAAACCAGGGAAAAACTTGGGAAAGCAAGAGAGTTGGTTAATCTGATGTAAAAATCTTTGATGATGAAAGGAAAATTATATTCTCATGATGATTTAATCAGGCTATAGAAGTGAAGTTCTCATGTTGGTTGTCCTATGTGTGGCTTTCTACATTGGGCAGTGGATGCAGGACAGGAGATCTTCAAATAAATCTGGTGGAACACAAAATACTGAAAACAAAAATTCAGCCTAAATCCGGTGTATTCCTTCTCTTTGAGAACATATATGGATAATGAATGAAGTTTCAAAAGAGAAAATGTCTATTGGGTTATGGTTTCAACAATGAAATGGTCACTTCACATAACATTTTGAATTTTGCTTTCACAGTTGCTCATGTACCGGGCCTGAGTAAAGCAGAAGGCAGAGAAAGCCTCATCAATCGTTGTTCATTCCATAAGTGGTTTTAAAACCAGTGAAACCCTTTGGACCTACTGTTTGTTTTTAATGGGTTGATTGGTTTTTCAAATTGTTTGTTTTACTATTTTTAACTTTGCGAGTCAGGGAAGCCCTCACTCATAGTGATTTCGACCTCTTCAAAAGCTCTGAAGTTATTCATGTAACAGCTATTACATGCTATAAGTTTCTCCTATTAAAACTTGAAAGACTAACAGACTCTGCTACTTTTCATCTAAATTCAGTGTTGGGCTAACTTCCGGGTTGGACTTTTTACAAGTCCTTTGAAATGTGTCCTCCTCTAGTCAGTGGTCGTGCTGGAATTTACTTTCTTGTGAAGACAGGATTTGAGCAAATTGACACAAGTACAGTTTGCCACTACTCTGGACACCTGGTTAAATATCGAGTTCCCTAAATGCTGTGTGTTTTACTTTGATCTCTGCTCACACTTTGCTCATCCAGTTAGAAACACAGGGCTCCAGGCCATAGCGTTCCAGGCCTAAACAAGAAAATTTCCATTCCGTTTTGGGAGTTCATGCGTCTCTCATAATTACTTTTTCCACAAATGTGTGCTTCAGCAGAGGCCCTGTCCAAATGTGGAGAGGCCCATTTTCATTCACCCACTCTTAGACTTTCTAAGATTTTCAGTTACTAGAGGTTTGCCCAGACTTGCCATTGTCAAGGGACAGTGCACTTCACTTGAAGTTGTGCAGTATTACTTCATGTGTCTCCGTGGAAATTCCACCAATGGGAAACTCTTGCTGTGGTCATCTCCAAGTGTTTCTGTGTAAGAAAATATAACTAACAAAGGATGTGGTTTCAAGCAGAATGAGGAAAGGAGGGATTATCTTTATTTCAGTGCAGGTTGACCTTTCAAAGAAACAGTAATTCCTATCAAATAGGAGGAAAAATCTTTTGTAAAGAGACATGGACATGACACGCTCAACTTTATGTCACTTTTTTTAAAACACCAAGGGCATTTGAGAAATTCTTGGCTGCTGAATTGTACCTTTTTGCAAATTTCTCTTAGGTAAGACACTCCAGCTTCTTTAAACCATGGTACAGTTCCTTCCATGTAAAAAACCAAAGCAAAAAACAAAATAAATTAAAACAAAACCCATCAAATTACATTTGAGAGCACACAATTGCTCAGGAGGCCCACTATTCAAGAAGCTAGAGGTAGAGAATCCTCAGCCTTCAGCCCATGGCCTGAATTTTTGTCTCTATCATGGACCCTCCATTCCCTGGCATGTCCACATTAACTCATGAAACTTTACTCATTTCCTCTTCAAATGCACAGGATCCAATATATTTGAACCCTGTTCACCAGGGCTGTAATAATCCAAGGACACACCAGAGGAAGGGCAGCCACTCCCTTGCCTGGGGCCTTGGAGCTTATCACAATAGAATTGGACACCTGAACAATGGGAGCCAAAACAAAGAGAGGCATATTCCTGAAGCCTGAAGCACAGAAGCTACCTATAGACCAGTAGTTGGATTTCACAAATTATGTAAGAATCTCTGTGCACATGCTTGGCATGGTCGCTCATGCCTATAATCCCAGCAATCTGGGGGCTGAGGTGGATGGATCCTTGGGAGTTCCAGTCCATCTTGGGCTACGAATTTATCTCAAGGCCTCTTTCAACAACTACATAAGATGCTGTTTCCAAAAAGAGGACAACATTAAACTAGACACACTTGGTCTAGGTCCCTGGGTTCACTACATGAGTTGTGGAGTCTAAATATTCCATGCCATGAGAAAATTCCTGGGATTTTTAGTGAAAGGGGCATTTGCATCCCTTTTCTAAGGGTTTCCCTTTCACCATGTTACATTTGAATTCTGGGAAATCCTGCTGGTGATAAGGTATTGAGCTAATACCTCATGTTTAGTGTTCAGGGTTATGCTGGAATGGCTGCAGCCCTCCTTGAAATAGCGATTGCAGACAAGTGAACCCCGAGGAAGCTGGATAGTTGAAGCAGGCACTCCAAATATTCATGCACTGCAAGGATTCACTTTCATTTTGGGTCTCATCTTCTGGTTGCTGGCTTTTATTGCTAACTGATGCTACCATGGTGGCAGTAATCCAGCAGAGACTGCATGTATGGTTTGCAGGTTTGCTTCCCAAGCCACCAGAAACTTGGCAGAACCCAAATCATTGTGGCATTTTCTTTCCTCCCTTGAAACATTTGGCTTTCTAAGTTTGATAATCGAATAGACTGGGCTAGTCACGTTTGGACCCCATATACCACAAACAGAGCTAAAGACAGAGCCAATTACTTCCCTCCACTTGTCAAAATATGTCAAATTTGCTTGATCACCACAACTTCAAAGAAAATTCTGAGGCAACTTAGAGAGGTTAATCAAATACTGCATGATTGGAATGGCTGTGGTTGTATGAGGTGGAAAGCTGCAGATTTGGGCTGAAACTGTTCACAGAAATCCACAGGCTTGTGGTTGCCAGGCAAGCACACTGGGCTGAGATTGACTGAACATCACTCTGAGGGGGATTTTAGGCTCTAGGTTTGAAAATTTAAAAGACTGGGCTAGTCAATTTTGGAACAAATAGACCTCAGACATACCAAAAGGTTTTCCAATGACTTCGATCCACTTATCAAAATATGTCAAATTTTCTTGATCACTAAAACTGTAATAAAAATTCTGAGGCAACATAGAGACGCTAATCAAATACTGCATGATTGGAATGTCTGTGGTTGTATGAGGTGGAAAGCTGTAGAGTTGGGCTGAAACTGTTCACAGAAATCCACAGGCTTGTGGTTGCCTGGCATCCACACTGGGCTCAGATTTGCTGAACATCACTGTGAGGGGATTTTAGGCTCTAGGTTTGAAAATTTAAAAGAATGGTGTAGTCAAGTTTGGAACCCATAGACCTCAGACATACCAAAACGTTTTCCAATGACTTCCCTCCACTTCTCAAAATATGTCAAATTTTCTTGATCACTACAACTGTAAAATAAAATTCTGAGGCAACATAGAGAGGCTAATCAAATACTGCATGATTGGAATGGCTGTGGTTGTATGAGGTGGAAAGCTGCAGAGTTGGGCTGAAACAGTTCACAGAAATCCACAAGCATGTGGTTGCCAGGCAACCACAATGGGCTGTGATTGGCTGAGCACCATTGTGAGCTGGACATTAGGCTCTAGGATACAAGTGTGCAGTAGGAGTCCTGAGTCACAATGCTGGGCGTTGCCATGGAGACCTCAGTGGCACAGAGGACCTTGTAGGGCAAGATTTAAATAGGATGAATATTCTTGGACTGGTATACCACAATATTCTCTCTGAAGGCTTCATTGCTCAGAATTTGTGGATGGAAATGCTAGCCAATGTACATGGATGTACTTTCAATGGGATATGAAATATGCCAGGGCCTGGCATATGATCTCTGCCATGTCTTACCCTTGAGCATACGCTTTTCCCTTGTCATGTCTGTCATTTGGCTGAGTCCTGTTCCCTAAGCTATTCAGTCAAGACTTGCTGGCATCATTCACCTGCAGTATAAGAGCTTTCTGTGAAATTTCTCAGCAGAAATCCTCTGCAAGTACATAGCTTTGGATATGAGAGACAGTGGTGGAAGTTGAATTTCAAGGGCAGATATTTGAAAACAATGAAACAAGCCCCGAATAAGATCTTTACATGTTTCCCAGATGAATATGTTTGGAAATACGGGGGAAGATGGAGATCAAGGCTGAGAAGAGTGCACACCCATTTCAAGGTACAAAAACCAGGGAATAACATGGGAAAGCAAGAGAGCTGGTTAATCTGATGTAAAAATCTTTGATGATGAAAGGAAAATTATATTCTCATGATGATTTAATCAGGCTGTAGAAGTGAAGTTCTCATGTTGGTTGTCCTATGTGTGGCCTTCTGTATTGGGCAGTGGATGCAGGACAGGAGATCTTCAAATAAATCTGGTGGAACACAAAATACTGAAAAAAAAATTCAGCCTAAATCCTGTGTATTCCTTCCCTTTGAGAACATATATGGATAATGTACGAAGTTTCAAAAAAGAAAATGTCTATTGGGTCATGGTTTCAACAATGAAATGGTCACTTCACATAACATTTTGAATTTTGCTTTCACAGTTGCTCATGTACCGGGCCTGAGTAAAGCAGAATGCAGAGTAAGCCTCATCAATAGTTGTGCATTCCATAAGTGGTTTTAAAACCAGTGAAACCCTTTGGACTTAGTGTTTGTATTTAATTGGTTGATTGGTTTTTCAAATTGTTTGTTTTACTATTTTTAACTTTGTGAGTCAGGGAAGCCCTCACTCATAGTGATTTCGACCTCTCCAAAAGCTCTGAAGTTATTCATGTAAAAGCTATTACATGCTATAAGTTTCTCCTATTAAAACTTTAAAGACTAACAGACTCTGCTACTTTTCATCTAAATTCAGTGTTAGGCAAACTTCATGGTTGGACTTTTTACAAGTCCTTTGAAATGTGTACTCCTCTATTCACTGGTCGTGCTGGAATTTAGTTTCTTGTGAAGACAGGATTTGAGCAAATTGACACAAGTACAGTTTTTCACTACTCTGGACACTTGGTTAAATATCGAGTTCCCTAAATGGTGTGTGTTTTACTTTGATCTCTGCTCACACTTTGCTCATCCAGTTAGAAACACAGGGCTCCAGGCCATAGCGTTCCAGGCCTAAACAAGAAAATTTCCATTCCGTTTTGGGAGTTCATGCGTCTCTCATAATTACTTTTTCCACAAATGTGTGCTTCAGCAGAGGCCCTGTCCAAATGTGGAGAGGCCCATTTTCATTCACCCACTTTTAGACTTTCTAAGATTTTCAGTTACTAGAGGTTTGCCCAGACTTGCCATTGTCAAGGGACAGTGCACTTCACTTGAAATTGTGCAGTATTACTTCATGTGTCTCCGTGGAAATTCCACCAATGGGAAACTCTTGCTGTAGTCATCTCCAAGTGTTTCTGTGTAAGAAAATATAACTAACAAAGGATGTGGTTTCAAGCAGAATGAGGAAAGGAGGGATTATCTTTATTTCGTTGCAGGTTGACCTTTCAAAGAAACAGTAATTCCTATCAAATAGGAGGAAAAATCTTTTGTAAAGAGACATGGACATGACACGCTCAACTTTGTCACTTTTTTTAAAACGCCAAGGGCATTTGAGAAATTCTTGGCTGCTGAATTGTACCTTTTTGCAAATTTCTCTTAGGTAAGACACTCCAGCTTCTTTAAACCATGGTACAGTTCCTTCCATGTAAAAAACCAAAGCAAAAAACAAAATAAATTAAAACAAAACCCATCAAATTACATTTGAGAGCACACAATTGCTCAGGAGGCCCACTATTCAAGAAGCTAGAGGTAGAGAATCCTCAGCCTTCGGCCCATGGCCTGAAGTTTTGTCTCTATCATGGCCCCTCAATTCCCTGGCATGTCCACATTAACTCATGAATCTTTACTCATTTCCTCTTCAAATGCACAGGATCCAATATATTTGAACCCTGTTCACCTTGGCTGTAATCAATCAAGGACACACCAGAGGAAGTGCAGCCACTCCCTTGCCTGGGGCCTTGGAGCTTATCACAATAGAAATGGACACCTGAACAAGGGGAGCCAAAACAAAGAGAGGCATATTCCTAAAGCCTGAAGCACAGAAGCTACCTATAGACCAGTAGTGGGATTTCACAAATTATGTAAGAATCTCTGTGCACATGCTTGGCATGGTCGCTCATGCCTATAATCCCAGCAATCTGGGGGCTGAGGTGGATGGATCCTTGGGAGTTCCAGTCCATCTTGGGCTACGAATTTATCTCAAGGCCTCTTTCAACAACTACATAAGATGCTGTTTCCAAAAAGAGGACAACATTAAACTAGACACACTTGGTCTAGGTCCCTGGGTTCACTACATGAGTTGTGGAGTCTAAATATTCCATGCCATGAGAAAATACCTGGGATTTTTAGTGAAAGGGGCATTTGCATCCCTTTTCTAAGGGTTTCCCTTTCACCATGTTACATTTGAATTCTGGGAAAACCTGCTGGTGATAAGGTATTGTGCTAATACCTCATGTTTAGTGTTCAGGGTTATGCTGGAATGGCTGCAGCCCTCCTTGAAATAGCGATTGCAGACAAGTGAACCCCTAGGAAGCTGGATAGTTGACGCAAGCACTCCAAATATTCATGCACTGCAAGGATTCACTTTCATTTTGGGTCTCATCTTCTGGTTGCTGGCATTCAGAGTTAACTGATACTACGATGGTGGCAGTAATCCAGCAGAGATTGCATGTATGGTTTGCAGGTTTGCTTCCCAAGCCACCAGAAACTTGGCAGAACCCAAATCATTGTGGCATTTTCTTTCCTCCCTTGAAACATTTGGCTTTCTAAGTTTGATAATTGAATAGACTGGGCTAGTCACCTTTGGACCCCATATACCACAAACAGAGCTAAAGACAGAGCCAATTACTTCCCTCCACTTGTCAAAATTGAAAGGTTTGGCCCAGGCAGGACACTGTAGCCAGGAAAGCCACAACTGGAAGCAGGAAGCCCCATCTTGCCCTGCCCCTAGGAAGTTACCTGTGACGCCATCTTCCCGCCCCTGGGAATTTACATATGGCGCCAAACCTAGGACCAATGGGCTACCTGTGTATCCCTAATGCCCGCCTTAGGTTCCACCCCAAACCGAGGTTATTTACAGGCCCCCACGCCACGTGTCCACCGGAGAGATCGCCGGACGCCAGCGGTGGGGTTGCCGGTCATCTCTCTCCGTGTTCTCAGAATAAAGGCCGCTTTTTATTTTATATTTCTCATCTTTTGTTAATATTTTTCATCTTTTGGAAATAACTCTATCATTTGTTGCCGTGACTCGATCGGCAGGCAACTGACTCTTGGGCCACATACCCAGAGTTTCCTCGCCGATAACCAGATAACATCCTGGATTAATCCCGAGCTTTTTCCTCTCCCGAGACGTTCCTGTCGCCAGCCGCCTGCACTCCGCATCGGCCAGACTGATTTCAGGTGAGCACTCCCCGGGGAACTTTTCGCACTGGGCAGCCCCAGTGGAATGTTCTCCCCGTCTGCGTGGGTCTGTGCATTTTCACGTCCTTAGGACCGCCCAGGGCAGGGTTCTTTCTGGGCAAACCTGCGCCCACAAAATCTCTCACGTTCTTTGGGTTCGGATAGCCCAAAGCAGAGATTTTTGGGACCGCCCACACTGAAAGACCCTCACTTCCCTTAAAGCCTTGCGCTTTCACGGGCAAAACTGTTACTGACCCCACGTAGACTCCATTCGTAAATCTCTCAGTGACGACTGGAGTTTACGGTTTGGAACCGTAGCTGCCGCGTGGTACCACAAATAAGTGACGACTTTTTTCTGGACCTCCGGTTTTTTTTTTCTTGCCTGAATCAGTCATGGGGAACGTATTTTCTAACTCCCAAAAGACGCCTTTACGGTGCCTAATTTCCAATTTACGTACTCTAAAAATTAAAGGTACCATAAAAACTAAACAACTAACTTTTTACTGCCAGGAGGTCTGGCCAACCTACCTGCTTATCGACAAGCCTTGGCCCAAACAAGGAACATTTGACCCCTGCATTCTCAGGAACTTGTACGATTTTTGTCAAGCTGGCAACAAGTTATTAGAACTCCCTTATGTCCAAGCCTTTCTTATTCTGAGAACACGCCCATCTCTCATTAAGTCTTGTGCTCCAGCTGAGATACTTTTAGCTAAGTCTACTGCGCCGCAAACTTTTCCGTCCTGCTCTCCGTTTTCCCAGCCGCCGCCTGCCTACCACCAAACTCGTTCCCTGCCATTACCTCCTGCCAGACCACTCTCTCCTTCCCCTATGCCTGATTCTCCCAGCAGCTCTAATCCCTCTCCGCCGCAGATACCTCCCACTGTGCGATCGTCTCCCTCTCTGCCTTCCGGGACCCATAACTCTCCCAGCAGCTTTAATCCCTCTGTTAGCGCTTCCTCGCAGTCTCCAACTTCCTCTCCTGCGAATTCTGTATCCCCTACAGCATTCTCACCGCCTGCCCACCATACTAGGTCTCGGTCGCTATGTCCTTCCAGCAGGTCGTGTGATTGTTTCAGCTTGCGCGGGGAACAGTCGCCATGTTGCAACCCTCTGCCACGTGGCATGGCGCCGCCATGTTCCGGAGGGCCACATGGCGACAGGGCGCCACCATGTTTCGGGCCACGTGACAGGGCGCCGCCATGTTCCCAGGCGCCACCATGTTTTGGGTCACGTGACAGGGCGCCGCCATGTTTCCAGGACCCTCACTGTCAACAGGCGTCTCCTTGTGGCTCCTCTTGTGAACTACAACAGCCGCCCTGTTGCAGTGCACATGACGCTTCATTGTGCTGCCGACAGCAGTCCTCTAGCTGCGAGGCGCACAGTGAGACGCCATCTGCTCGTGTTTCCCAGGGTGACCGGCAGCAGCTCTGTAGCCACTCTACAGATGATTGCTCACATGCGCCTACCGGAAGGATGGCTGCTCAAGGGCCCTCTGCTCCAGAAACTCCTCAGGCTCTGCTACCGCTTCGGGAGCAAGCTGGCCCCGAGGGGCTTGTTAACATCCATGTGCCTTTTTCCCTTTCTGATCTATCCCAGATTGCCCATAAATTAGGTAGCCTCTCTGTTGACCCACAGAACGATATCAGGCAATTTGAATTCATTACTAATTGTTATGATTTACATTTTAAGGATGTTTATGTGATTCTAGATACCTCTCTCATCTCACAAGAACGGAATCAGCTGTGGCAAGCAGTTCGAGAAAAAGCTGGTCACAGACATGAGGTAAACACCGCTAGTAATGACTCTAGGCCTATAGCTATGCCAGAGCAGGACAAGCATACTAACTATAACAAACTTTTAAAACAGGTCCAGGAGGCTAATCAAAACCCAGCTGTGTTCCTAAATTGGCTTTCTAATCCTCGCGCCCTGCAAGCAGTTCCAGCTTTGCGCACTGTGTCGGGCCGCCTCCCAGCCCCTCCCCCATGCGCCGTCCCAGCCCCTCCCTCCCCTGTGCATCACCGTCGCCGCCGCTGCCACCTTACACGTTTCCGGGGGCAGTCCGAGCCCGCCCCTGCGCGCTACATCCCAGCGCTTGCCCCACCCACTGGGCGTGCTCTGCCGGAGCGCCGCGAAACAGCAGCTCAGCGGCTCTGCTCAGGCATGCTTTTTTTTTACAATTTGGCTCCGTTCAAAAGATGCTTTTTTATTACAATTCTCAAACCATTTAATCAAGGTTATTGGCCACCTGATAATTTTACCAGCCTTGTTTATCAATCAAAGCCTTCACCAATCTCCTGTTTAACAACTAAGGTTATAAATTCCTTTTCGCTGGGAACCACTAGCTCTATTTCAAGACAAGGGTTTTCTTCAAAGTTTTATTTTATTTGTCTTGGTTCATACTACTGCAAATAACAACTTTAAAAGTAAATGTGTTCAGAATTTGACAGTATTAGATCAGTTTTGATTGATTTATTCATAAGATTGCTAAACCTTTACTGCAAAATGTTTCCATTAAAGCCTTGTTTGGTAGACTAAAGCTTTGTTAATTCTACGTGTCACCCTATAAAAAAAAAGTGATATTCCTGCATATTTACTTAATTCTACTATAGTCCAAATCCCAAACAAAAAGACAAAACTTGACCTTCAAACCTTATAGAGATCTTAATATGGTTTTTCATATTTTTAACACTTGTGACACTTGGAGTTCTGAGACAGGTAAACCTACACAAGGTGGAGCTGCCTGCCCCCTCCATGGACCACGCTCAAATGCAGCAGAAGATACTGGACAAGAAAATGCCCCATCCTGGCATTCTTTGAGACCTTACTCCAGGGCCGCTGGACTGTCCTAGCCACCAGAGAGTGGGTAAGCCATCCTAAGTTCTAGCCCTCACAGGAAATGTCGACACTGCCAGATTCGTCACCGACAGAAAATCGCTGCTGGAGGCTGAGGGGGTTCAGGGCAACAACAGCCCCCTTTAAGGTGTCCGTCTCGGATTCCAATTCGTACTAAAGTCTCAGGTAAGGCATTCTCTATATTTGTGGACATAGAGGCCATATATACAGAGTTCTTCCTGAGTATTCAGGCTGCTATATTAAGTCCTCAATCTCTATGATGGGGTATTGATGGTCAACCTATGCCATTTACAAACAGGGCCTATTTTGTGCAGGTCCCAGTCTTCTCACTTGGTTTATACTTTTTCAGGATGCATAAGAGCCTTTCTCATACTTGCTAAAGTTCTGTTACAGCAAATCATTCCAAGGACAACAACCAGGTTGCAGCGACCCATGTCTAAATCAAAGTTGCTAGACTGCCATCCTGGTTTCACATCACTCAGGCTAAGAGGTGCCCTTCCAGCCCTAAATCTGATCATTCTGAGTGGTCATCTCATCTCCTGTCGCCTACCTGTCTCCGTCTCACAAAGGCCTCGCAGCCACAGTTAACAGGCTAAGTCATGTTTTGTTATCCACTTTGGTTCCTAATTTCTTACATTCTATTAATGATCATTTTTACAGCAGGACTCTTTAACAGTATTGCCTACAGACTCCAACATCATGCATACCAGAGACAAGCCTCACCAACCTACTGTCTTAACTTTTATGCTTTCAGATGGGGGAGTAATCACCTCTCATAACTCCACTCCTCCTAACCCCATGTTTAATTTTCAGAATTCTGCCTCACCGTGGAAATGTTTCTACCTCAACATGGTCCTGATAGAATGATATGTCTAAATCAAAGGCACCTTTCCTTCTACTTCACCTGGGTCCTTAAATATGACAGTGCCATGTCTCCTCATAACATTTTGTCTCTTTGTTTTTCCAGTCTGACATACGTGCATTCACCAGTGAAGCTGTCCTGGCTAAAACACTTGGCAGCAGCATCTACCTGGGCATCAACCTTCATCCCGTCAACTCCCCTAGGCTCCAGTACAGCGCCCTTTGCCAGCAGGAAGTAGTTAAAGAGAGAAATCTTCGCCCCTTTTCATAATAATAACCATAAGACGGGATATGAAAGGTTTGGCCCAGGCAGGACACTGTAGCCAGGAAAGCCACAACCGGAAGCAGGAAGCCCCATCTTGCCCTGCCCCTAGGAAGTTACCTGTGACGCCATCTTCCCGCCCCTGGGAATTTACATATGGCGCCAAACCTAGGACCAATGGGCTACCTGTGTATCCCTAATGCCCGCCTTAGGTTCCACCCCAAACCGAGGTTATTTACAGGCCCCCACGCCACGTGTCCGCCGGAGAGATCGCCGGACGCCAGCGGTGGGGTTGCCGGTCATCTCTCTCCGTGTTCTCAGAATAAAGGCCGCTTTTTATTTTATATTTCTCATCTTTTGTTAATATTTTTCATCTTTTGGAAATAACTCTATCAAAAATATGTCAAATTTGCTTGATCACCACAACTTCAAAAATAATTCTGAGGCAACTTAGAGAGGTTAATCAAATACTGCATGATTGGAATGGCTGTGGTTGTATGAGGTGGAAAGCTGCAGAGTTGGGCTGAAACTGTTCACAGAAATCCACAGGCTTGTGGTTGCCAGGCAACCACACTGGGCTCAGATTGGCTGAACATCACTGTGAGGGGGATTTTAGGCTCTAGGTTTGAAAATTTAAAAGACTGGGGTGGTCAAGTTTGGAACCCATAGACCTCAGATATACCAAAAGATTTTCCAATGACTTCCCTCCACTTCTCAAAATATGTCAAATTTTCTTGATCACTACAACTGTAAAAAAAATTCTGAGGCAACATAGAGAGGCTAATCAAATACTGCATGATTGGAATGGCTGTGGTTGTATGAGGTGGAAAGCTGCAGAGTTGGGCTGAAACAGTTCACAGAAATCCACAAGCTTGTGGTTGCCAGGCAACCACACTGGGCTGTGATTGGCTGAGCACCATTGTGAGCTGGACTTTAGGCTCTAGGATACAAGTGTGCAGTAAGAGTCCTGAGTCACAATGCTGGGCATTGCCATGGAGACCTCAGTGGCACAGAGGACCTTGTAGGGCAAGATTTAAATAGGATGAATATTCTTCGCCTGATATGCCACAATATTCTCTCTGAAGGCTTCACTGCTCAGAATTTGTGGATGGAAATGCTAGCCAATCTACACATGGATGTACTTTCAAAGGGATATGAAATATGCCAGGGCCTGGCAGATGATCTCTGCCATGTCCTACCCTTGAGCATACGCTTTTCCCTTGTCATGTCTGTCATTTGGCTGAGTCCTGTTCCCTAAGCTATTCAGTCAAGACTTGCTGGCTTCATTCACCTGCAGTATAAGAGCTTTCTGTGAAATTTCTCAGCAGAAATCCTCTGCAAGTACATAGCTTTGGATATGAGAGACAGTGGTGGAAGTTGAATTACAAGGGCAGATATTTGAAAACAATGAAACAAGCCCCGAATAAGATCTTTACATGTTTCCCAGATGAATATGTTTGGAAATACGGGGGAAGATGGAGATCAAGGCTGAGAAGAGTGCACACCCATTTCAAGGTACAAAAACCAGGGAAAAACATGGGAAAGCAAGAGAGCTGGTTAATCTGATGTAAAAATCTTTGATGATGAAAGGAAAATTATATTCTCATGATGATTTAATCAGGCTGTAGAAGTGAAGTTCTCATGTTGGTTGTCCTATGTGTGGCCTTCTGCATTGGGCAGTGGATGCAGGACAGGACATCTTCAAATAAATCTGGTGGAACACAAAATACTGAAAAAAAAATTCAGCATAAATACTGTGTATTCCTTCCCTTTGAGAACATATATGGATAATGTACGAAGTTTCAAAAGAGGAAATGTCTATTGGGTCATGGTTTTAACAATGAAATGGTCACTTCACATAACATTTTGAATTTTGCTTTCACAGTTGCTCATGTACCGGGCCTGAGTAAAGCAGAATGCAGAGTAAGCCTCATCAATAGTTGTGCATTCCATAAGTGGTTTTAAAACCAGTGAAACCCTTTGGACTTAGTGTTTGTATTTAATTGGTTGTTTGATTTTTCAAATTGTTTGTTTTACTATTCTAAACTTTGTGAGTCAGGGAAGCCCTCACTCATAGTGATTTTGACCTCTCCAAAAGCTCTGAAGTTATTCATGTAACAGCTATTACATGCTATAAGTTTCTCCTATTAAAACTTGAAAGACTAACAGACTCTGCTACTTTTCATCTAAATTCAGTGTTGGGCTAACTTCAGGGTTGGACTTTTTACAAGTCCTTTGAAATGTGTCCTCCTCTAGTCACTGGTCGTGCTGGAATTTACTTTCTTGTGAAGACAGGATTTGAGCAAATTGACACAAGTACAGTTTGCCACTACTCTGGACACCTGGTTAAATATCAAGTTCCCTAAATGCTGTGTGTTTTACTTTGATCTCTGCTCACACTTTGCTCATCCAGTTAGAAACACAGGGCTCCAGGCCATAGCGTTCCAGGCCTAAACAAGAAAATTTCCATTCTGTTTTGGGAGTTCATGCGTCTCTCATAATTCCTTTTTCCACATATGTGTGCTTCAGGAGAGGCCCTGTCCAAATGTGGAGAAGCCCATTTTCATTCACTCACTTTTAGACGTTCTAAGATGTTCAGTTACTAGAGGTTTGCTCAGACTTGCCATTGTCAAGGGACAGTGCACTTCACTTGAAGTTGTGCAGTATTACTTCATGTGTCTCCGTGGAAATTCCACCAATGGGAAACTCTTGCTGTAGTCATCTCCAAGTGTTTCTGTGTAAGAAAATATAACTAACAAAGGATGTGGTTTCAAGCAGAATGAGGAAAGGAGGGATTATCTTTATTTCAGTGCAGGTTGACCTTTCAAAGAAACAGTAATTCCTATCAAATAGGAGGAAAAATCTTTTGTAAAGAGACATGGACATGACACGCTCAACTTTATGTCACTTTTTTTAAAACGCCAAGGGGATTTGAGAAATTCTTGGCTGCTGAATTCTACCTTTATCAAATTTCTCTTAGGTAAGACACTCCAGCTTCTTTAAACCATGGTACAGTTCCTTCCATGTAAAAATCCAAAGCAAAAAACAAAATAAATTAAAACAAAACCCATCAAATTACATTTGAGAGCACACAATTGCTCAGCAGGCCCACTATTCAAGAAGCTAGAGGTACAGAATCCTCAGCCTGTGGCCCATGTCCTGAAGTTTTGTCTCTATCATGGCCACTCAATTCCCTGGCATGTCCACATTACCTCATGAATCTTTACTCATTTCCTCTTCAAATGCACAGGATGCAATATATTTGAACCCTGTTCACCTGGGCTGTAATCATCCAAGGACACACCAGAGGAAGGGCAGCCACTCCCTTGCCTGGGGCCTTGGAGCTTATCACAATAGAAATGGACACCTGAACAAGGGGAGTCAAAACAAAGAGAGGCATATTCCTAAAGCCTGAAGCACAGAAGCTACCTAGAGACCAGCAGTGGGATTTCACAAATTATGTAAGAATCTCTGTGCACATGCATGCCATGGTCGCTCATGCCTATAATCCCAGCAATCTGGGGGCTGAGGTGGATGGATCCTTGGGAGTTCCAGTCCATCTGGGGCTACGAATTTATCTCAAGGCCTCTTTCAACAACTACATAAGATGCTGTTTCCAAAAAGAGGACAACATTAAACTAGACACACTTGGTCTAGGTCCCTGGGTTCACTACATGAGTTGTGGAGTCTAAATATTCCATGCCATGAGAAAATACCTGGGATTTTTAGTGAAAGGGGCATTTGCATCCCTTTTCTAAGGGTTTCCCTTTCACCATGTTAAATTTGAATTCTGGGAAAACCTGCTGGTGATAAGGTATTGTGCTAATACCTCATGTTTAGTGTTCAGGGTTATGCTGGAATGGATGCAGACCTCCTTGAAATAGCGATTGCAGACAAGTAAACCCCGAGGAAGCTGGATAGTTGAAGCAGGCACTCCAAATATTCATGCACTGCAAGGATTCACTTTCATTTTGGGTCTCATCTTCTGGTTGCTGGCATTCAGTGCTAACTGATACTACCATGGTGGCAGTAATCCAGCAGAGACTGAATGTATGGTTTGCAGGTTTGCTTCCCAAGCCACCAGAAACTTGGCAGAACCCAAATCATTGTGGCATGTTCTTTCCTCTCTTGAAACATGGGCTTTCTAAGTTTGAGAATTGAATAGACTGGGCTACTGAACTTTGGACCCCATATACCACAAACAGAGCTAAAGACAGAGCCAATTACTTCCCTCCACTTGTCAAAATATGTCAAATTTGCTTGATCACCACAACTTCAAAGAAAATTCTGAGGCAACTTAGAGAGGTTAGTCAAATACTGCATGATTGGAATGGCTGTGGTTGTATGAGGTGGAAAGCTGCAGAGTTGGGCTGAAACTGTTCACAGAAATCCACAGGCTTGTGGTTGCCAGGCAACCACACTGGGCTCAGATTGGCTGAACATCACTGTGAGGGGGATTTTAGGCTCTAGGTTTGAAAATTTAAAAGACTGGGGTGGTCAAGTTTGGAACCCATAGACCTCAGATATACCAAAAGATTTTCCAATGACTTCCCTCCACTTCTCAAAATATGTCAAATTTTCTTGATCACTACAACTGTAAAAAAAATTCTGAGGCAACATAGAGAGGCTAATCAAATACTGCATGATTGGAATGGCTGTGGTTGTATGAGGTGGAAAGCTGCAGAGTTGGGCTGAAACAGTTCACAGAAATCCACAAGCTTGTGGTTGCCAGGCAACCACACTGGGCTGTGATTGGCTGAGCACCATTGTGAGCTGGACTTTAGGCTCCAGGATACAAGTGTGCAGTAGGAGTCCTGAGTCACAATGCTGGGCATTGCCATGGAGACCTCAGTGGCACAGAGGACTTGTAGGGCAAGATTTAAATAGGATGAATATTCTTCGCCTGGTATGCCACAATATTCTCTCTGAAGGCTTCACTGCTCAGAATTTGTGGATGGAAATGGTAGCCAATCTACACATGGATGTACTTTCAATGGGATATGAAATATGCCAGGGCCTGGCAGATGATCTCTGCCATGTCCTATCCTTGAGCATACGCTTTTCCCTTGTCATGTCTGTCATTTGGCTGAGTCCTGTTCCCTAAGCTATTCAGTCAAGACTTGCTGGCATCATTCACCTGCAGTATAAGAGCTTTCTGTGAAATTTCTCAGCAGAAATCCTCTGCAAGTACATAGCTTTGGATATGAGAGACAGTGGTGGAAGTTGAATTTCAAGGGCAGATATTTGAAAACAATGAAACAAGCCCCGAATGAGATCTTTACATGTTTCCCAGATGAATATGTTTGGAAATACGGGGGAAGATGGAGATCAAGGCTGAGAAGAGTGCACACCCATTTCAAGGTACAAAAACCAGGGAAAAACATGGGAAAGCAAGAGAGCTGGTTAATCTGATGTAAAAATCTTTGATGATGAAAGGAAAATTATATTCTCATGATGATTTAATCAGGCTGTAGAAGTGAAGTTCTCATGTTGGTTGTCCTATGTGTGGCCTTCTGCATTGGGCAGTGGATGCAGGACAGGAGATCTTCAAATAAATCTGGTGGAACACAAAATACTGAAAAAAAAATTCAGCCTAAATCCTGTGTATTCCTTCCCTTTGAGAACATATATGGATAATGTACGAAGTTTCAAAAGAGAAAATGTCTATTGGGTCATGGTTTCAACAATGAAATGGTCACTTCACATAACATTTTGAATTTTGCTTTCACAGTTGCTCATGTACCGGGCCTGAGTAAAGCAGAATGCAGAGTAAGCCTCATCAATAGTTGTGCATTCCATAAGTGGTTTTAAAACCAGTGAAACCCTTTGGACTTAGTGTTTGTATTTAATTGGTTGATTGGTTTTTCAAATTGTTTGTTTTACTATTTTTAATTTTGTGAGTCAGGGAAGTCCTCACTCATAGTGATTTCGACCTCTCCAAAAGCTATGAAGTTATTCATGTTGAAAGGGTTAACTCCCTAACTCCCCAGAGCAGGGAATAAAAGGGTTAACTCTCTAACTCCCCAGAGCTATCAGAGCAGAGAAAAAAAAAAAGAAAGAATGCACCTGCAAGGTCGTTCTGTCTCAACAAGATAAGTAAGACAAGTAACTGTTCTCTTCTGGGCACATAGTGACTGGGCTAGGACCCCCAGTCTCCATGGTTACTCAACCCCAAACCCCTCCAATCAATTTCTGCCAAATCCTATGCTGCTCAAAATTAACCAATGCGATTTGCTTCTGTAAACTTGCTTGCCTCCCGCTTGTACCCTTAAAAACCCTACACAAATTCCCCTCGGGGCCCCTCTGCACTTGTTTGCCTGGGGGACCCCATGCGCATGGAAATAAACTTTTTTCCCTCACCAAGAATTGAGTCCTTGGGGTCTCTTTCCCTGCGGCGTCGGCCCTAACATCTTGGAGGCCCCACCGAGATAGCACGTCCCCCGGAAGTGACCTCAACGTCTCTGCGGTGGGTGAGTACGACCGGTCGCTTCTTATTTTTACTCTGAGGATCAATCTACCGGTATTTTATGCCCCGAGTCAACCGGGCAATTTTTGTTACCTGTTTTTGTTATCTGTTCTCTGTTCTCTGGTGACCGGGGGACGCCCCACACGGTTTTCCGTGACTCACCGTCTGCGATAGGATTTTCCTATCGGTCTGGGGAATTTCATTCCCAATCTGTGGTCCTTCTGGGCCAGTCTGGGGAATTTCATTCCCAATCTGTGGTCCTTCTGGGCCAATCTGGGGAATTTCATTCCCAATCTGTGGTCCATCCGGGCCAATCTGGAGGCACCCCCTAAGGTGACTCATTTGATGTAAAACTATTGCGTGAGAGTGAGGTGGCCGGCCTGTTTGTCCTGTATGTTGTGACTGTTGTGAACGGTTATTTGTTGTGTCGCGTGTACGCTAACCACTCTTTGTCTTCAGAACATCATGGGCCAGACGACATCGTCCCCATTGTCCCTCAGCCTCAACCATTGGTCGGAGGCTCGAGAGAGGGCTCACAATCTCTCCTTACAGGTTAAAAAAGTAAATGACAGACTTTCTGCTCGTCTGAGTGGCCCACATTCTCCGTGGGTTGGCTACCGGAGGGGACTTTCCACCTTCCCCTCATCTTAGCAGTTAAGAACATCATCTTCTGCCCTGGACGAGAGGGCCACCCCGACCGGATCGCCTACATCTTGGTATGACAGGACCTCAGGGAGGAGCCCCCACCGTGGGTAAAACCCTTCCTTCCTCCGCCCTCTCCTTGGTTGCCTATTTAAACTTGTTACTAACTTAGGGGCTTGTTGCCCATTTCTGTTGTAGGATCCATATGGCTTATTAGATTAAAGGTTCATGATAAAAAAAATTATTTCCTTTAGCTGACCAAACTATGCAAGAAGCTCCCTTTGTTTGTGTCTTTAATGTTGTGGCGCCTTGTTTAATATGTAAGACTTCAATTGATTACTTGCAACCTCAGCATGCCTTTTAAAAGGAGTATTTTTTTCTCTCTGGTAAAAATATAAACATGTGCACATATATATATATCTATGGTTGTTAAGAGCCATGTCAACTTTGCCAAGTAAAAACCAGGCGGTACTATATTTGAGCCAGTTAAAAGGTTACAGTTTTGTTTTTAAAATACAGCATTTTTATGTGGTAAAAAAACATAAAATAAGTATGTTTTGGACTACTAAAAGGTGACTTCAAGGGTTTTGTTGAGAGTTTTGATGTTGTCTGAGAAGTGAAAAAAAAAGGTAATTGACTGGTAATAGTAAAAAGAGGGACAAAGTGAGTGGTCTTCAAGTAAAGGTGTCTGGCTATGCCAGAATGTAAAAAAGGATCAAAGCTTAGTTTGAGAGGTATTATTGTAAGTTGTAAAAGGCTCAAGAGGATGTGAATTTTATTTGTCTTGGTTTATAGTACTACAAATAACAGGTTTGACAAAAAGTAAATGTGTTCAGAATTTGACAGTATTAGATCAGTTTTGGTAAAAGTATGCATAAGATTGTACTTTGCTGCAAAATGTTTCCATTAAAATGAGATTATAGGTGATACTACAAATAAGATACAAGTTCTTACATGTACTGTGAACATCTGGGAGATTATGCAGCACAATTTTGTTACCTGTAAAAAAGCCCTTTTTGTTAAGAATATAATTTTAGTAAAATGATGGCCTGCCACGTGACACCCTTAGACAAAAAACAGTGTGCCATCCAGATGAAGCCGGCTCTCTGATCCAGAATGCCAAAACCATGTTCTCCTTTTGTGCTACCCTGACTGGACATCCAGAGGTAAGGAGGTTTCCCAGTATCGCCAGTTGTTCTCTTTGTAACTCAGTCGGCCCCACATGTTAGACAAAAATTACAAAGGTTTGAGAGGTTTAAAAAAATGCCCCTCAGCCAGTTAATAGAGATAGCACAAAAAGGTCTTTAAAAACTAAAAAATTTACAAAAAGATAGTCAAGGTGTTATAAAAAAAAAAACTTTAAAAAACAGACGAGAGTTTCTAGGGACAATTGGATACTGTAGGCTAAATTTTACTAAAATGCTTGCCTCTATATGACTCTCATAAGGGAAAAACTCAAAATTCGCTGAACTGGACTGATAAATGTAAACAGGCCTTCCAACAGCTCAAGCAGGCCTTGGCAGAGGCCCCAGCCCTGGGACTCCCTGACGTTACAAAGCCTTTCATCTTGTTCATAGATAAACTCAGGGACATTGCCAAAGGAGTCCTAACTCAGGACATTGGCCCTTAAAAGAGGCCTATAGCCTACCTCTCCAAAAGACTTAATCCAATAACAGGAGTATGGCCCCCTGCCTTAAAATACTAGCTACTGTGACAATGTTACTTAAGAAAACAAAAAAACACGCTTTGGGCAAGTAATTTCTGTGGTAACCTCTCACAGTTTAGAGACTCTTATCAAAACCCCTCCTAAAAAAGGCTCTCCAATGCCAAAATTCTACTGTCAAGCCCTGCTTCTAGACCCAGAGTCAATGATATTCAAGACTTCTTCAGCTTTAAACCCAGCCACCCTTATACCTGATGATGACCTAGAGGAACAAAGGACACCTCTCCATGAGTGTGCTGACATCCTCAAACTACAGCGGAACCTACAGGCTGATCTTACTGACCAGCTTTTGGAAAATGCCGACAACTGTTCGATGGAAGCAGCTTCATCCAGAACGGCAGAGACAGATGAGTGGCCGGGACAACAGTGACCACCAAAAAGGAGGTACTCTGGGTTAAAGGGTTAGAGCCTGGCACCTCTGCCCAAAAGGCGGAGCTCATTGCTTTGACTGATGTACTAAAACTAGCCACGAAAAAGAGGGTAAACATCTATACTGATAGTACATATGCTTTTGCTACTATACATATACATAGAGCCATCTATTAAGAGCGAGGTCTCTTAACCTTGGCCAGAGCTAAGATTAAAAAAAAAAAAAAAAAGAGGGCTCCACAAATCCTAAATTTGCTGGCAGCAGTCTGGCTGTCAGCAGATTGCTGCTATTCACCTGAGGA
The DNA here is from genome assembly GCF_034190915.1 of Cavia porcellus. NCBI lineage: Eukaryota > Metazoa > Chordata > Mammalia > Rodentia > Caviidae > Cavia > Cavia porcellus. The sequence goes on along the minus strand of NW_026947486.1, from coordinate 3,543,764 downwards.
AACAATTTGGCAGATCAGGCCGCTAAAAGAGTAACAATCACATCAGAGAGGCCAACCAAAAAAAAGTAACTGCTCTGATGCGAGTCCCCCCGACCTTATCAGAACCAGTCTACACAAAAAAAAGACTACACTGGTTGTTGTGAGCCATCTAACGGATTCCAGTCCCTGTGACTAAAAGACAAGTACAAAATTTCTAAGAGCCACAGGACTGATCCAGAGTTTGAGACCCTGACAGAGGCCTGTTGTCTACCTTTCCAAGAGACTTGGTTCTGTGGCAACCAGATGGCCACCCTGTCTGCGGTGATTTCTTCAATGGCCCCCTCATAAAGGAGGCTTAAAAATTGACTTTTAGACACAAACTCTTAATTGTTTCCTCCTATTCACTGGAGACTCTCATCAAGGCCCCACCAGACTGATGGATGTCTAATTCCTGAGCCATACATTATCAGGCACTATTTCTAGAAACAACAGCTTCAAACTCGGCTACTTTGCTGCCTGAGGATGACCCCTCGTTGCCTCATTGATCACCTCATGAAACATCGACCTTATGTAGTTGATAAGCTACTGTCTAGAGTTCCATCCTACTTCTCTGATAAAAACAGTTATGTCTCTCAAGAGCCCATTTGCACTTAAAAAGACCAACATCTGGCAGCTCAACTTCCAAGAGATTCCGGGGGCTAATATCAAGCTAGCCCAGTCTGTAAACTTCAGATGCCCTCAGTGCCAATTGATAAATCTAAAAGTACTACAACAAATAAAAACCACTGGTTATCGTGGGACTATGCCTAAAAACACTAAAAAATAAATTTTACAAAAATAAAAAGCCTAAACTTCAAAAATATAAGTGTTTTCTACTTAGTCTGAGTCAGCTCTGATAACAGTTTCTCTGATTTGGTCTCCCTTTTTATCCGTGGGGTCCAACAATGGCCTGGCTTTTATAGCCTAGTAACTCAAATTAACCTAAGCTTTACAGATCAATTAAAAAAAAAAAAACTCGATTGGGCTTACCAGCCTCAGAGTTCAAAAAAGGTAAAAAGATAAGTTAGATTTTAAAGACTATAATTGCTAATGGCCTTAAAAACTGGCAAAAACTGGGTGAGTCTCTTTTCCTTCTGCCTCTTTACATGCGTGATACACCCCCTATGTTGTAGATATTTCCTCTTTTGAGGTTTTATGTGAGGTTTCTAAAAATTAGCTAATTTAACTAATCAAGATCTTATTAAGTCTCCCCAGACTTTTCAGCTAGCTGTGACTTCCATCTACTGGTTACTTTGCTGCTGCCCACTACAGCTAAAGAGCCTAGACACCTGGACAAGCGACCTCACCGTAAATCTCTTGAGAGCGACCTCACCATAAATCTCTTAAGCCGCAATAGATTGTCAAAATAGCTAAAAGCCTGCCTAGATTCAACGTTCCCAATGCAGACAAGTCCCAACTTCAAAAGACCGTCAGCCTACAAATAAGTAAACTGTCATTTCTTCCAAGGACACTTTAAAGCTTAAAATTGTCTAATATAACTGATAATTTTGTGTTCTCCTCCTTTATAGAGACCCCAAGGAGGCCTCTGTCTGACTTAAAAATTGTTACTTATATGGTAAAACAGAGTAAATTTAAATGTTGGTTTTCTTTCTCCTTTTGGTTAACAGCTTTAATGACAGCTACAAGACCTTTGTTAATCCTCCTACTGGGCCTTATGTTGTAAACAAGTTGATAAACTATGTCAAAGTTCTTAAAAGCTTGTGATTTTAAAGACACATACAAGGTTATAAACAGATACAATAAAAAAGCTAAAAAAAAATTAAATCTCAAGAGCCCCCTTCAAATAAAGCCAAAATGTTCTCCTTCTGGAAATCAATCCTGCCCTATATTCTCCCTTTACTGGGACCCCTGGCTAGATTCATTATAGTCATGGCTATAGCCCCTTACCTCATTAACCGAGTAACCCAGTTTGTGAGGGCTCAGATCTCTCAAGTAAAGGTTATGGTGCTACGTCAACAATATGATCCCTTACCAATACAGGACCTTTAAGATTAAAAGTCATCAAAAAAAAAGGGGGGGGGAATGAAAGGGTTAACTCCCCAACTCCCCAGCGCGGGGAATAAAAGGGTTAACTCCCTAACTCCCCAGAGCGGGGAATAAAAGGGTTAACTCTCTAACTCCCCAGAGCTATCAGAGCAGAGAAAAAAAAAAAGAAAGAATGCACCTGCAAGGTCGTTCTGTCTCAACAAGATAAGTAAGACAAGTAACTGTTCTGTTCTGGGCACATAGTGACTGGGCTAGGACCCCCAGTCTCCATGGTTACTCAACCCCAAACCCCTCCAATCAATTTCTGCCAAATCCTATGCTGCTCAAAATTAACCAATGCGATTTGCTTCTGTAAACTTGCTTGCCTCCCGCTTGTACCCTTAAAAACCCTACACAAATTCCCCTCGGGGCCCCTCTGCACTTGTTTGCCTGGGGGACCCCATGCGCATGGAAATAAACTTTTTTCCCTCACCAAGAATTGAGTCCTTGGGGTCTCTTTCCCTGCGGCGTCGTCCCTAACAATGTAACAGCTATTACATGCTATAAGTTTCTCCTATTAAAACTTGAAAGACTAACAGACTCTGCTACTTTTCATCTAAATTCAGTGTTGGGCTTACTTCAGGGTTGGACTTTTTACAAGTCCTTTGAAATGTGTCCTCCTCTAGTCACTGGTCGTGCTGGAATTTACTTTCTTGAGAAGACAAGATTTGAGCAAATTGACACAAGTACAGTTTGCCACTACTCTGGACACCTGGTTAAATATCGAGTTCCCTAAATGGTGTGTGTTTTACTTTGATCTCTGCTCACACTTTGCTCATCCAGTTAGAAACACAGGGCTCCAGGCCATAGCGTTCCAGGCCTAAACAAGAAAATTTCCATTCCGTTTTGGGAGTTCATGCGTCTCTCGTAATTACTTTTCCCACAAATGTGTGCTTCAGGAGAGGCCCTGTCCAAATGTGGAGAGGCCCATTTTCATTCACTCACTTTTAGACTTTCTAAGATTTTCAGTTACTAGAGGTTTGCCCAGACTTGCCATTGTCAAGGGACAGTGCACATCACTTGAAGTTGTGAAGTATTACTTCATGTGTCTCCGTGGAAATTCCACCAATGGGAAACTCTTGCTGTAGTCATCTCCAAGTGTTTCTGTGTAAGAAAATATAACTAACAAAGGATGTGGTTTCAAGCAGAATGAGGAAAGGAGGGATTATCTTTATTTCAGTGCAGGTTGACCTTTCAAAGAAACAGTAATTCCTATCAAATAGGAGGAAAAATCTTTTGTAAAGAGACATGGACATGACACTCTCAACTTTATGTCACTTTTTTTAAAACGCCAAGGGGATTTGAGAAATTCTTGGCTGCTGAATTCTACCTTTATCAAATTTCTCTTAGGTAAGACACTCCAGCTTCTTTAAACCATGGTACAGTTCCTTCCATGTAAAAATCCAAAGCAAAAAACAAAATAAATTAAAACAAAACCCATCAAATTACATTTGAGAGCACACAATTGCTCAGCAGGCCCACTATTCAAGAAGCTAGAGGTAGAGAATCCTCAGCCTGTGGCCCATGTCCTGAAGTTTTGTCTCTATCATGGCCCCTCAATTCCCTGGCATGTCCACATTACCTCATGAATCTTTACTCATTTCCTCTTCAAATGCACAGGATGCAATATATTTGAACCCTGTTCACCTGGGCTGTAATCATCCAAGGACACACCAGAGGAAGGGCAGCCACTCCCTTGCCTGGGGCCTTGGAGCTTATCACAATAGAAATGGACACCTGAACAAGGGGAGTCAAAACAAAGAGAGGCATATTCCTAAAGCCTGAAGCACAGAAGCTACCTATAGACCAGCAGTGGGATTTCACAAATTATGTAAGAATCTCTGTGCACATGCATGGCATGGTCGCTCATGCCTATAATCCCAGCAATCTGGGGGCTGAGGTGGATGGATCCTTGGGAGTTCCAGTCCATCTGGGGCTACGAATTTATCTCAAGGCCTCTTTCAACAACTACATAAGATGCTGTTTCCAAAAAGAGGACAACATTAAACTAGACACACTTGGTCTAGGTCCCTGGGTTCACTACATGAGTTGTGGAGTCTAAATATTCCATGCCATGAGAAAATACCTGGGATTTTTAGTGAAAGGGGCATTTGCATCCCTTTTCTAAGGGTTTCCCTTTCACCATGTTACATTTGAATTCTGGGAAAACCTGCTGGTGATAAGGTATTGTGCTAATACCTCATGTTTAGTGTTCAGGGTTATGCTGGAATGGCTGCAGACCTCCTTGAAATAGCGATTGCAGACAAGTAAACCCCAAGGAAGCTGGATAGTTGAAGCAGGCACTCCAAATATTCATGCACTGCAAGGATTCACTTTCATTTTGGGTCTCATCTTCTGGTTGCTGGCTTTCAGTGCTAACTGATACTACCATGGTGGCAGTAATCCAGCAGAGACTGAATGTATGGTTTGCAGGTTTGCTTCCCAAGCCACCAGAAACTTGGCAGAACCCAAATCATTGTGGCATGTTCTTTCCTCCCTTGAAACATGTGGCTTTCTAAGTTTGAGAATTGAATAGACTGGGCTACTCAACTTCGGACCCCATATACCACAAACAGAGCTAAAGACAGAGCCAATTACTTCCCTCCACTTGTCAAAATATGTCAAATTTGCTTGATCACCACAACTTCAAAGAAAATTCTGAGGCAACTTAGAGAGGTTAATCAAATACTGCATGATTGGAATGGCTGTGGTTGTATGAGGTGGAAAGCTGCAGAGTTGGGCTGAAACTGTTCACAGAAATCCACAGGCTTGTGGTTGCCAGGCAACCACACTGGGCTCAGATTGGCTGAACATCACTGTGAGGGGGATTTTAGGCTCTAGGTTTGAAAATTTAAAAGACTGGGGTGGTCAAGTTTGGAACCCATAGACCTCAGATATACCAAAAGATTTTCCAATGACTTCCCTCCACTTCTCAAAATATGTCAAATTTTCTTGATCACTACAACTGTAAAAAAAATTCTGAGGCAACATAGAGAGGCTAATCAAATACTGCATGATTGGAATGGCTGTGGTTGTATGAGGTGGAAAGCTGCAGAGTTGGGCTGAAACAGTTCACAGAAATCCACCAGCTTGTGGTTGCCAGGCAACCACACTGGGCTGTGATTGGCTGAGCACCATTGTGAGCTGGACTTTAGGCTCTAGGATACAAGTGTGCAGTAGGAGTCCTGAGTCACAATGCTGGGCATTGCCATGGAGACCTCAGTGGCACAGAGGACCTTGTAGGGCAAGATTTAAATAGGATGAATATTCTTCGCCTGGTATGCCACAATATTCTCTCTGAAGGCTTCACTGCTCAGAATTTGTGGATGGAAATGCTAGCCAATCTACACATGGATGTACTTTCAATGGGATATGAAATATGCCAGGGCCTGACAGATGATCTCTGCCATGTCCTATCCTTGAGCATACGCTTTTCCCTTGTCATGTCTGTCATTTGGCTGAGTCCTGTTCCCTAAGCTATTCAGTCAAGACTTGCTGGCATCATTCACCTGCAGTATAAGAGCTTTCTGTGAAATTTCTCAGCAGAAATCCTCTGCAAGTACATAGCTTTGGATATGAGAGACAGTGGTGGAAGTTGAATTTCAAGGGCAGATATTTGAAAACAATGAAACAAGCCCCGAATAAGATCTTTACATGTTTCCCAGATGAATATGTTTGGAAATACGGGGGAAGATGGAGATCAAGGCTGAGAAGAGTGCACACCCATTTCAAGGTACAAAAACCAGGGAAAAACATGGGAAAGCAAGAGAGCTGGTTAATCTGATGTAAAAATCTTTGATGATGAAAGGAAAATTATATTCTCATGATGATTTAATCAGGTTGTAGAAGTGAAGTTCTCATGTTGGTTGTCCTATGTGTGGCCTTCTGCATTGGGCAGTGGATGCAGGACAGGAGATCTTCAAATAAATCTGGTGGAACACAAAATACTGAAAAAAAAATTCAGCCTAAATCCTGTGTATTCCTTCCCTTTGAGAACATATATGGATAATGTACGAAGTTTCAAAAGAGAAAATATCTATTGGGTCATGGTTTCAACAATGAAATGGTCACTTCACATAACATTTTGAATTTTGCTTTCACAGTTGCTCATGTACCGGGCCTGAGTAAAGCAGAATGCAGAGTAAGCCTCATCAATAGTTGTGCATTCCATAAGTGGTTTTAAAACCAGTGAAACCCTTTGGACTTAGTGTTTGTATTTAATTGGTTGATTGGTTTTTCAAATTGTTTGTTTTACTATTTTTAATTTTGTGAGTCAGGGAAGTCCTCACTCATAGTGATTTCGACCTCTCCAAAAGCTCTGAAGTTATTCATGTTGAAAGGGTTAACTCCCTAACTCCCCAGAGCGGGGAATAAAAGGGTTAACTCCCTAACTCCCCAGAGCGGGGAATAAAAGGGTTAACTCTCTAACTCCCCAGAGCTATCAGAGCAGAGAAAAAAAAAAAAGAAAGAATGCACCTGCAAGGTCGTTCTGTCTCAACAAGATAAGTAAGACAAGTAACTGTTCTCTTCTGGGCTCATAGTGACTGGGCTAGGACCCCCAGTCTCCATGGTTACTCAACCCCAAACCCCTCCAATCAATTTCTGCCAAATCCTATGCTGCTCAAAATTAACCAATGCGATTTGCTTCTGTAAACTTGCTTGCCTCCCGCTTGTACCCTTAAAAACCCTACACAAATTCCCCTCGGGGCCCCTCTGCACTTGTTTGCCTGGGGGACCCCATGCGCATGGAAATAAACTTTTTTCCCTCACCAAGAATTGAGTCCTTGGGGTCTCTTTCCCTGCGGCGTCGGCCCTAACATCTTGGAGGCCCCACCGAGATAGCACGTCCCCCGGAAGTGACCTCAACGGCTCTGCGGTGGGTGAGTACGACCGGTCGCTTCTTATTTTTACTCTGAGGATCAATCTACCGGTATTTTATGCCCCGAGTCAACCGGGCAATTTTTGTTACCTGTTTTTGTTATCTGTTCTCTGTTCTCTGGTGACCGGGGGACGCCCCACACGGTTTTCCGTGACTCACCGTCTGCGATAGGATTTTCCTATCGGTCTGGGGAATTTCATTCCCAATCTGTGGTCCTTCTGGGCCAGTCTGGGGAATTTCATTCCCAATCTGTGGTCCTTCTGGGCCAATCTGGGGAATTTCATTCCCAATCTGTGGTCCATCCGGGCCAATCTGGAGGCACCCCCTAAGGTGACTCATTTGATGTAAAACTATTGCGTGAGAGTGAGGTGGCCGGCCTGTTTGTCCTGTATGTTGTGACTGTTGTGAACGGTTATTTGTTGTGTCGCGTGTATGCTAACCACTCTTTGTCTTCAGAACATCATGGGCCAGACGACATCGTCCCCATTGTCCCTCAGCCTCAACCATTGGTCGGAGGCTCGAGAGAGGGCTCACAATCTCTCCTTACAGGTTAAAAAAGTAAATGACAGACTTTCTGCTCGTCTGAGTGGCCCACATTCTCCGTGGGTTGGCTACCGGAGGGGACTTTCCACCTTCCCCTCATCTTAGCAGTTAAGAACATCATCTTCTGCCCTGGACGAGAGGGCCACCCCGACCGGATCGCCTACATCTTGGTATGACAGGACCTCAGGGAGGAGCCCCCACCGTGGGTAAAACCCTTCCTTCCTCCGCCCTCTCCTTGGTTGCCTATTTAAACTTGTTACTAACTTAGGGGCTTGTTGCCCATTTCTGTTGTAGGATCCATATGGCTTATTAGATTAAAGGTTCATGATAAAAAAAATTATTTCCTTTAGCTGACCAAACTATGCAAGAAGCTCCCTTTGTTGTGTCTTTAATGTTGTGGCGCCTTGTTTAATATGTAAGACTTCAATTGATTACTTGCAACCTCAGCATGCCTTTTAAAAGGAGTATTTTTTTCTCTCTGGTAAAAATATAAACATGTGCACATATATATATATCTATGGTTGTTAAGAGCCATGTCAACTTTGCCAAGTAAAAACCAGGCGGTACTATATTTGAGCCAGTTAAAAGGTTACAGTTTTGTTTTTAAAATACAGCATTTTTATGTGGTAAAAAAACATAAAATAAGTATGTTTTGGACTACTAAAAGGTGACTTCAAGGGTTTTGTTGAGAGTTTTGATGTTGTCTGAGAAGTGAAAAAAAAAGGTAATTGACTGGTAATAGTAAAAAGAGGGACAAAGTGAGTGGTCTTCAAGTAAAGGTGTCTGGCTATGCCAGAATGTAAAAAAGGATCAAAGCTTAGTTTGAGAGGTATTATTGTAAGTTGTAAAAGGCTCAAGAGGATGTGAATTTTATTTGTCTTGGTTTATAGTACTACAAATAACAGGTTTGACAAAAAGTAAATGTGTTCAGAATTTGACAGTATTAGATCAGTTTTGGTAAAAGTATGCATAAGATTGTACTTTGCTGCAAAATGTTTCCATTAAAATGAGATTATAGGTGATACTACAAATAAGATACAAGTTCTTACATGTACTGTGAACATCTGGGAGATTATGCAGCACAATTTTGTTACCTGTAAAAAAGCCCTTTTTGTTAAGAATATAATTTTAGTAAAATGATGGCCTGCCACGTGACACCCTTAGACAAAAAACAGTGTGCCATCCAGATGAAGCCGGCTCTCTGATCCAGAATGCCAAAACCATGTTCTCCTTTTGTGCTACCCTGACTGGACATCCAGAGGTAAGGAGGTTTCCCAGTATCGCCAGTTGTTCTCTTTGTAACTCAGTCGGCCCCACATGTTAGACAAAAATTACAAAGGTTTGAGAGGTTTAAAAAAATGCCCCTCAGCCAGTTAATAGAGATAGCACAAAAAGGTCTTTAAAAACTAAAAAATTTACAAAAAGATAGTCAAGGTGTTATAAAAAAAAAACTTTAAAAAACAGACGAGAGTTTCTAGGGACAATTGGATACTGTAGGCTAAATTTTACTAAAATGCTTGCCTCTATATGACTCTCATAAGGGAAAAACTCAAAATTCGCTGAACTGGACTGATAAATGTAAACAGGCCTTCCAACAGCTCAAGCAGGCCTTGGCAGAGGCCCCAGCCCTGGGACTCCCTGACGTTACAAAGCCTTTCATCTTGTTCATAGATAAACTCAGGGACATTGCCAAAGGAGTCCTAACTCAGGACATTGGCCCTTAAAAGAGGCCTATAGCCTACCTCTCCAAAAGACTTAATCCAATAACAGGAGTATGGCCCCCTGCCTTAAAATACTAGCTACTGTGACAATGTTACTTAAGAAAACAAAAAAACACGCTTTGGGCAAGTAATTTCTGTGGTAACCTCTCACAGTTTAGAGACTCTTATCAAAACCCCTCCTAAAAAAGGCTCTCCAATGCCAAAATTCTACTGTCAAGCCCTGCTTCTAGACCCAGAGTCAATGATATTCAAGACTTCTTCAGCTTTAAACCCAGCCACCCTTATACCTGATGATGACCTAGAGGAACAAAGGACACCTCTCCATGAGTGTGCTGACATCCTCAAACTACAGCGGAACCTACAGGCTGATCTTACTGACCAGCTTTTGGAAAATGCCGACAACTGTTCGATGGAAGCAGCTTCATCCAGAACGGCAGAGACAGATGAGTGGCCGGGACAACAGTGACCACCAAAAAGGAGGTACTCTGGGTTAAAGGGTTAGAGCCTGGCACCTCTGCCCAAAAGGCGGAGCTCATTGCTTTGACTGATGTACTAAAACTAGCCACGAAAAAGAGGGTAAACATCTATACTGATAGTACATATGCTTTTGCTACTATACATATACATAGAGCCATCTATTAAGAGCGAGGTCTCTTAACCTTGGCCAGAGCTAAGATTAAAAAAAAAAAAAAAGAGGGCTCCACAAATCCTAAATTTGCTGGCAGCAGTCTGGCTGTCAGCAGATTGCTGCTATTCACCTGAGGAAACAATTTGGCAGATCAGGCCGCTAAAAGAGTAACAATCACATCAGAGAGGCCAACCAAAAAAAAGTAACTGCTCTGATGCGAGTCCCCCCGACCTTATCAGAACCAGTCTACACAAAAAAAAGACTACACTGGTTGTTGTGAGCCATCTAACGGATTCCAGTCCCTGTGACTAAAAGACAAGTACAAAATTTCTAAGAGCCACAGGACTGATCCAGAGTTTGAGACCCTGACAGAGGCCTGTTGTCTACCTTTCCAAGAGACTTGGTTCTGTGGCAACCAGATGGCCACCCTGTCTGCGGTGATTTCTTCAATGGCCCCCTCATAAAGGAGGCTTAAAAATTGACTTTTAGACACAAACTCTTAATTGTTTCCTCCTATTCACTGGAGACTCTCATCAAGGCCCCACCAGACTGATGGATGTCTAATTCCTGAGCCATACATTATCAGGCACTATTTCTAGAAACAACAGCTTCAAACTTGGCTACTTTGCTGCCTGAGGATGACCCCTCGTTGCCTCATTGATCACCTCATGAAACATCGACCTTATGTAGTTGATAAGCTACTGTCTAGAGTTCCATCCTACTTCTCTGATAAAAACAGTTATGTCTCTCAAGAGCCCATTTGCACTTAAAAAGACCAACATCTGGCAGCTCAACTTCCAAGAGATTCCGGGGGCTAATATCAAGCTAGCCCAGTCTGTAAACTTCAGATGCCCTCAGTGCCAATTGATAAATCTAAAAGTACTACAACAAATAAAAACCACTGGTTATCGTGGGACTATGCCTAAAAACACTAAAAAATAAATTTTACAAAAATAAAAAGCCTAAACTTCAAAAATATAAGTGTTTTCTACTTAGTCTGAGTCAGCTCTGATAACAGTTTCTCTGATTTGGTCTCCCTTTTTATCCGTGGGGTCCAACAATGGCCTGGCTTTTATAGCCTAGTAACTCAAATTAACCTAAGCTTTACAGATCAATTAAAAAAAAAAAAAACTCGATTGGGCTTACCAGCCTCAGAGTTCAAAAAAGGTAAAAAGATAAGTTAGATTTTAAAGACTATAATTGCTAATGGCCTTAAAAACTGGCAAAAACTGGGTGAGTCTCTTTTCCTTCTGCCTCTTTACATGCGTGATACACCCCCTATGTTGTAGATATTTCCTCTTTTGAGGTTTTATGTGAGGTTTCTAAAAATTAGCTAATTTAACTAATCAAGATCTTATTAAGTCTCCCCAGACTTTTCAGCTAGCTGTGACTTCCATCTACTGGTTACTTTGCTGCTGCCCACTACAGCTAAAGAGCCTAGACACCTGGACAAGCGACCTCACCGTAAATCTCTTGAGAGCGACCTCACCATAAATCTCTTAAGCCGCAATAGATTGTCAAAATAGCTAAAAGCCTGCCTAGATTCAACGTTCCCAATGCAGACAAGTCCCAACTTCAAAAGACCGTCAGCCTACAAATAAGTAAACTGTCATTTCTTCCAAGGACACTTTAAAGCTTAAAATTGTCTAATATAACTGATAATTTTGTGTTCTCCTCCTTTATAGAGACCCCAAGGAGGCCTCTGTCTGACTTAAAAATTGTTACTTATATGGTAAAACAGAGTAAATTTAAATGTTGGTTTTCTTTCTCCTTTTGGTTAACAGCTTTAATGACAGCTACAAGACCTTTGTTAATCCTCCTACTGGGCCTTATGTTGTAAACAAGTTGATAAACTATGTCAAAGTTCTTAAAAGCTTGTGATTTTAAAGACACATACAAGGTTATAAACAGATACAATAAAAAAGCTAAAAAAAAATTAAATCTCAAGAGCCCCCTTCAAATAAAGCCAAAATGTTCTCCTTCTGGAAATCAATCCTGCCCTATATTCTCCCTTTACTGGGACCCCTGGCTAGATTCATTATAGTCATGGCTATAGCCCCTTACCTCATTAACCGAGTAACCCAGTTTGTGAGGGCTCAGATCTCTCAAGTAAAGGTTATGGTGCTACGTCAACAATATGATCCCTTACCAATACAGGACCTTTAAGATTAAAAGTCATCAAAAAAAAAAGGGGGGGGGGAATGAAAGGGTTAACTCCCTAACTCCCCAGAGCGGGGAATAAAAGGGTTAACTCCCTAACTCCCCAGAGCGGGGAATAAAAGGGTTAACTCTCTAACTCCCCAGAGCTATCAGAGCAGAGAAAAAAAAAAAAAGAAAGAATGCACCTGCAAGGTCGTTCTGTCTCAACAAGATAAGTAAGACAAGTAACTGTTCTGTTCTGGGCACATAGTGACTGGGCTAGGACCCCCAGTCTCCATGGTTACTCAACCCCAAACCCCTCCAATCAATTTCTGCCAAATCCTATGCTGCTCAAAATTAACCAATGCGATTTGCTTCTGTAAACTTGCTTGCCTCCCACTTGTACCCTTAAAAACCCTACACAAATTCCCCTCGGGGCCCCTCTGCACTTGTTTGCCTGGGGGACCCCATGCGCATGGAAATAAACTTTTTTCCCTCACCAAGAATTGAGTCCTTGGGGTCTCTTTCCCTGCGGCGTCGTCCCTAACAATGTAACAGCTATTACATGCTATAAGTTTCTCCTATTAAAACTTGAAAGACTAACAGACTCTGCTACTTTTCATCTAAATTCAGTGTTGGGCTTACTTCAGGGTTGGACTTTTTACAAGTCCTTTGAAATGTGTCCTCCTCTAGTCAATGGTCGTGCTGGAATTTACTTTCTTGTGAAGACAAGATTTGAGCAAATTGACACAAGTACAGTTTGCCACTACTCTGGACACCTGGTTAAATATCGAGTTCCCTAAATGCTGTGTGTTTTACTTTGATCTCTGCTCACACTTTGCTCATCCAGTTAGAAACACAGGGCTCCAGGCCATAGCGTTCCAGGCCTAAACAAGAAAATTTCCATTCCGTTTTGGGAGTTCATGCGTCTCGCATAATTACTTTTTCCACAAATGTGTGCTTCAGGAGAGGCCCTGTCCAAATGTGGAGAGGCCCATTTTCATTCACTCACTTTTAGACTTTCTAAGATTTTCAGTTACTAGAGGTTTGCCCAGACTTGCCATTGTCAAGGGACAGTGCACTTCACTTGAAGTTGTGCAGTATTACTTCATGTGTCTCCGTGGAAATTCCACCAATGGGAAACTCTTGCTGTAGTCATCTCCAAGTGTTTCTGTGTAAGAAAATATAACTAACAAAGGATGTGGTTTCAAGCAGAATGAGGAAAGGAGGGATTATCTTTATTTCAGTGCAGGTTGACCTTTCAAAGAAACAGTAATTCCTATCAAATAGGCAGTAAAATCTTTTGTAAAGAGACATGGACATGACACGCTCAACTTTATCTCACTTTTTTTTAAATGCCAAGGGCATTTGAGAAATTCTTGGCTGCTGAATTGTCCCTTTTTGCAAATTTCTCTTAGGTAAGACACTCCAGCTTCTTTAAACCATGGTACAGTTCCTTCCATGTAAAAAACCAAAGCAAAAAACAAAATAATTAAAAACAAAACGCATCAAATTACATTTGAGAGCACACAATTGCTCAGCAGGCCCACTATTCCAGAAGCTAGAGGTAGAGAATCCTCAGCCTTCGGCCCATGGCCTGAAGTTTTGTCTCTATCATGGCCCCTCAATTCCCTGGCATGTCCACATTACCTCATGAATCTTTACTCATTTCCTCTTCAAATGCACAGGATGCAATATATTTGAACCCTGTTCACCTGGGCTGTAATCATCCAAGGACACACCAGAGGAAGGGCAGCCACTCCCTTGCCTGGGACCTTGGAGCTTATCACAATAGAAATGGTCACCTGAACAAGGGGAGCCAAAACAAAGAGAGGCATATTCCTAAAGCCTGAAGCACAGAAGCTACCTATAGACCAGCAGTGGGATTTCACAAATTATGTAAGAATCTCTGTGCACATGCATGGCATGGTCGCTCATGCCTATAATCCCAGCAATCTGGGGGCTGAGGTGGATGGATCCTTGGGAGTTCCAGTCCATCTGGGGCTACGAATTTATCTCAAGGCCTCTTTCAACAACTACATAAGATGCTGTTTCCAAAAAGAGGACAACATTAAACTAGACACACTTGGTCTAGGTCCCTGGGTTCACTACATGAGTTGTGGAGTCTAAATATTCCATGCCATGAGAAAATTCCTGGGATTTTTAGTGAAAGGGGCATTTGCATCCCTTTTCTAAGGGTTTCCCTTTCACCATGTTACATTTGAATTCTGGGAAAACCTGCTGGTGATAAGGTATTGTGCTAATACCTCATGTTTAGTGTTCAGGGTTATGCTGCAATGGCTGCAGACCTCCTTGAAATAGCGATTGCAGACAAGTGAACCCCGAGGAAGCTGGATAGTTGAAGCAGGCACTCCAAATATTCATGCACTGCAAGGATTCACTTTCATTTTGGGTCTCATCTTCTGGTTGCTGGCTTTTAGTGCTAACTGATACTACCATGGTGGCAGTAATCCAGCAGAGAATGCATGTATGGTTTGCAGGTTTCCTTCTCAAGCCACCAGAAACTTGGCAGAATCAAAATCATTGTGGCATTTTCTTTCCTCCCTTGAAACATTTGGCTTTCTAAGTTTGATAATTGAATAGACTGGGCTAGTCACGTTTGGACCCCATATACCACAAACAGAGCTAAAGACAGAGCCAATTACTTCCCTCCACTTGTCAAAATATGTCAAATTTGTTTGATCACCACAACTTCAAAGAAAATTCTGAGGCAACATAGGGAGGTTAATCAAATACTGCATGATTGGAATGTCTGTGGTTGTATGAGGTTGAAAGCTGCAGAGTTGGGCTGAAACTGTTCACAGAAATCCACAGGCTTGTGGTTGCCAGGCAAGCACACTGGGCTGAGATTGGCTGAACATCACTGTGAGGGTGATTTTAGGCTCTAGGTTTGAAAATTTAAAAGACTGGGGTAGTCAAGTTTGGAACCCATAGACCTCAGACATACCAAAAGGTTTTCCAATGACTTCCCTCCACTTCTCAAAATATGTCAAATTTTCTTGATTACTACAACTGTAAAAAAAATTCTGAGGCAACATAGAGAGGCTAATCAAATACTGCATGATTGGAATGGCTGTGGTTGTATGAGGTGGAAAGCTGCAGAGTTGGGCTGAAACAGTTCACAGAAATCCACAAGCTTGTGGTTGCCAGGCAACGACAATGGGCTGTGATTGGCTGAGCACCATTGTGAGCTGGACTTTAGGCTCTAGGATACAAGTGTGCAATAGGAGACCTGAGTCACAATGCTGGGCGTTGCCATGGAGACCTCAGTGGCACAGAGGACCTTGTAGGGCAAGATTTAAATAGGATGAATATTCTTGGCCTGGTATGCCACCATATTCTCTCTGAAGGCTTCACTGCTCAGAATTTGTGGATGGAAATGCTAGCCAATCTACACATGGATGTACTTTCAAAGTGATATGAAATATGCCAGGGCCTGGCAGATGATCTCTGCCATGTCCTACCCTTGAGCATACGCGTTTCCCTTGTCATGTCTGTCATTTGGCTGAGTCCTGTTCCCTAAGGTATTCAGTCAAGACTTGCTGGCTTCATTCACCTGCAGTACAAGAGCTTTCTGTGAAATTTCTCAGCAGAAATCCTCTGCAAGTACATAGCTTTGGATATGAGAGACAGTGGTGGAAGTTGAATTTCAAGGGCAGATATTTGAAAACAATGAAACAAGCCCCGAATAAGATCTTTACATGTTTCCCAGATGAATATGTTTGGAAATACGGGGAAAGATGGAGATCAAGGCTGAGAAGAGTGCACACCCATTTCAAGGTACAAAAACCAGGGGAAAACATGGGAAAGCAAGAGAGCTGGTTAATCTGATGTAAAAATCTTTGATGATGAAAGGAAAATTATATTCTCATGATGATTTAATCAGGCTGTAGAAGTGAAGTTCTCATGTTGGTTGTCCTATGTGTGGCCTTCTGCATTGGGCAGTGGATGCAGGACAGGAGATCTTCAAATAAATCTGTTGGAACACAAAATACTGAAAACAAAAATTCAGCCTAAATCCGGTGTATTACTTCCCTTTGAGAACATATATGGATAATGTACGAAGTTTCACAAGAGAAAATGTCTATTGGGTCATGGTTTCAACAATGAAATGGTCACTTCACATAACATTTTGAATTTTACTTTCACAGTTGCTCATGTACCGGACCTGAGTAAAGCAGAATGCAGAGAAAGCCTCATCAATAGTTGTTCATTCCATAAGTGGTTTTAAGACCAGTGAAACCCTTTGGACTTACTGTTTGTTTTTAATGGGTTGATTGGTTTTTCAAATTGTTTGTTTTACTATTTTTAACTTTGTGAGTCAGGGAAGCCCTCACTCATAGTGATTTCGAACTCTCCAAAAGCTCTGAAGTTATTCATGTAACAGCTATTACATGCTATAAGTTTCTCCTATTAAAACTTGAAAGACTAACAGACTCTGCTACTTTTCATCTAAATTCAGTGTTGGGCTAACTTCAGGGTTGGACTTTTTTCAAGTCCTTTGAAATGTGTCCTCCTCTAGTCACTGGTCGTGCTGGAATTTACTTTCTTGTGAAGACAGGATTTGAGCAAATTGACACATGTACAGTTTGCCACTACTCTGGACACCTGGTTAAATATCGAGTTCCCTAAATGGTGTGTGTTTTACTTTGATCTCTGCTCACACTTTGCTCATCCAGTTAGAAACACAGGGCTCCAGGCCATAGCGTTCCAGGCCTAAACAAGAAAATTTCCATTCCGTTTTGGGAGTTCATGTGTCTCGCATAATTAATTTTTCCACAAATGTGTGCTTCAGGAGAGGCCCTGTCCAAATGTGGAGAGGCCCATTTTCATTCACTCACTTTTAGACTTTCTAAGATTTTCAGTTACTAGAGGTTTGCCCAGACTTGCCACTGTCAAGGGACAGTGCACTTCACTTGAAGTTGTGCAGTATTACTTCATGTGTCTCCGTGGAAATTCCACCAATGGGAAACTCTTGCTGTAGTCATCTCCAAGTGTTTCTGTGTAAGAAAATATAACTAACAAAGGATGTGGTTTCAAGCAGAATGAGGAAAGGAGGGATTATCTTTATTTCAGTGCAGGTTGACCTTTCAAAGAAACAGTAATTCCTATCAAATAGGAGGAAAAATCTTTTGTAAAGAGACATGGACATGACACGCTCAACTTTATGTCACTTTTTTTAAAACGCCAAGGGCATCTGAGAAATTCTTGGCTGTTGAATTGTCCCTTTTTGCAAATTTCTCTTAGGTAAGACACTCCAGCTTCTTTAAACCATGGTACAGTTCCTTCCATGTAAAAAACCAAAGCAAAAAACAAAATAAATTAAAACAAAACCCATCAAATTACATTTGAGAGCACACAATTGCTCAGCAGGCCCACTATTCAAGAAGCTAGAGGTAGAGAATCCTCAGCCTTCAGCCCATGGCCTGAAGTTTTGTCTCTATCATGGCCCCTCAATTCCCTGGCATGTCCACATTAACTCATGAATCTTTACTCATTTCCTCTTCAAATGCACAGGATCCAATATATTTGAACCCTGTTCACCTGGGCTGTAATCATCCAAGGACACACCAGAGGAAGGGCAGCCACTCCCTTGCCTGGGGCCTTGGAGCTTATCACAATAGAAATGGACACCTGAACAAGGGGAGCCAAAACAAAGAGAGGCATATTCCTAAAGCCTGAAGCACAGAAGCTACCTATAGACCAGTAGTGGGATTTCACAAATTATGTAAGAATCTCTGTGCACATGCTTGGCATGGTCGCTCATGCCTATAATCCCAGCAATCTGGGGGCTGAGGTGGATGGATCCTTGGGAGTTCCAGTCCATCTTGGGCTATGAATTTATCTCAAGGCCTCTTTCAACAACTACATAAGATGCTGTTTCCAAAAAGAGGACAACATTAAACTAGACACACTTGGTCTAGGTCCCTGGGTTCACTACATGAGTTGTGGAGTCTAAATATTCCATGCCATGAGAAAATACCTGGGATTTTTAGTGAAAGGGGCATTTGCATCCCTTTTCTAAGGGTTTCCCTTTCACCATGTTACATTTGAATTCTGGGAAAACCTCCTGGTGATAAGGTATTGAGCTAATACCTCATGTTTAGTGTTCAGGGTTATGCTGGAATGGATGCAGAACTCCTTGAAATAGCGATTGCAGACAAGTGAACCCCGAGGAAGCTGGATAGTTGAAGCAGGCACTCCAAATATTCATGCACTGCAAGGATTCACTTTCATTTTGGGTCTCATCTTCTGGTTGCTGGCTTTTAGTGCTAACTGATACTACCATGGTCGCAGTAATCCAGCAGAGACTGCATGTATGGTTTGCAGGTTTGCTTCCCAAGTCACCAGAAACTTGGCAGAACCCAAATCATTGTGGCATTTTCTTTCCTCCCTTGAAACATTTGGCTTTCTAAGTTTGATAATTGAATAGACTGGGCTAGTCACCTTTGGACCCCATATACCACAAACAGAGCTAAAGACAGAGCCAATTACTTCCCTCCACTTGTCAAACAATGTCAAATTTTTTGATCACCACGACTTCAAAGAAAATTCTGAGGCAACTTAGAGAGGTTAATCAAATACTGCATGATTGGAATGGCTGTGGTTGTATGAGGTGGAAAGCTGCAGAGTTGGGCTGAAACTGTTCACAGAAATCCACAGGCTTGTGGTTGCCAAGAAAGCACACTGGGCTGAGATTGGCTGAACATCACTGTGAGGGGGATTTTAGGCTCTAGGTTTGAAAATTTAAAAGACTGGGGTAGTCAAGTTTGGAACCCATAGACCTCAGACATACCAAAGGTTTTTCCAATGACTTCCCTCCACTTCTCAAAATATGTCAAATTTTCTTGATCACTACAACTGTAAAAAAAATTCTGAGGCAACATAGAGAGGCTAATCAAATACTGCATGATTGGAATGGCTGTGGTTGTATGAGGTGGAAAGCTGCAGAGTTGGGCTGAAACAGTTCACAGAAATCCACAAGCTTGTGGTTGCCAGGCAACGACAATGGGCTGTGATTGGCTGAGCACCATTGTGAGCTGGACTTTAGGCTCTAGGATACAAGTGTGCAGTAGGAGACCTGAGTTACAATGCTGGGCATTGCCATGGAGACCTCAGTGGCACAGAGGACCTTGTAGGGCAAGATTTAAATAGGATGAATATTCTTGGCCTGGTATGCCACAATATTCTCTCTGAAGGCTTCACTGCTCAGAATTTGTGGATGGAAATGCTAGCCAATCTACACATGGATGTACTTTCAAAGGGATATGAAATATGCCAGGGCCTGGCAGATGATCTCTGCCATGTCCTACCCTTGAGCATACGCATTTCCCTTGTCATGTCTGTCATTTGGCTGAGTCCTTTTCACTAAGCTATTCAGTCAAGACTTGCTGGCTTCATTCACCTGCAGTATAAGAGCTTTCTGTGAAATTTCTCAGCAGAAATCCTCTGCAAGTACATAGCTTTGAATATGAGAGACAGTGGTGGAAGTTGAATTTCAAGGGCAGATATTTGAAAACAATGAAACAAGCCCCGAATAAGATCTTTACATGTTTCCCAGATGAATATGTTTGGAAATACGGGGGAAGATGGAGATCAAGGCTGAGAAGAGTGCACACCCATTTCAAGGTACAAAAACCAGGGAAAAACTTGGGCAAGCAAGAGAGCTGGTTAATCTGATGTAAAAATCTTTGATGATGAAAGGAAAATTATATTCTCATGATGATTTAATCAGGCTGTAGAAGTGAAGTTCTCATGTTGGTTGTCCTATGTGTGGCCTTCTGCATTGGGCAGTGGATGCAGGACAGGAGATCTTCAAATAAATCTGGTGGAACACAAAATACTGAAAAAAAAATTCAGCCTAAATCCGGTGTATTCCTTCCCTTTGAGAACATATATGGATAATGTACGAAGTTTCAAAAGAGAAAATGTCTATTGGGTCATGGTTTCAACAATGAAATGGTCACTTCACATAAATTTTGAATTTTGCTTGCACAGTTGCTCATGTACCGGGCCTGAGTAAAGCAGAATGCAGAGAAAGCCTCATCAATAGTTGTGCATTCCATAAGTGGTTTTAAAACCAGTGAAACCCTTTGGACTTACTGTTTGTTTTTAATGGGTTGATTGGTTTTTCAAATTGTTTGTTTTACTATTTTTAACTTTGTGAGTCAGGGAAGCCCTCACTCATAGTGATTTCGACCTCTCCAAAAGCTCTGAAGTTATTCATGTAACAGCTATTACATGCTATAAGTTTCTCCTATTAAAACTTGAAAGACTAACAGACTCTGCTACTTTTCATCTAAATTCAGTGTTGGGCTAACTTCAGGGTTGGACTTTTTACAAGTCCTTTGAAATGTGTCCTCCTCTAGTCACTGGTCGTGCTGGAATTTACTTTCTTGTGAAGACAGGATTTGAGCAAATTGACACAAGTACAGTTTGCCACTACTCTGGACACCTGGTTAAATATCGAGTTCCCTAAATGCTGTGTGTTTTACTTTGATCTCTGCTCACACTTTGCTCATCCAGTTAGAAACACAGGGCTCCAGGCCATAGCGTTCCAGGCCTAAACAAGAAAATTTCCATTCCGTTTTGGGAGTTCATGTGTCTCGCATAATTACTTTTTCCACAAATGTGCGCTTCAGGAGAGGCCCTGTCCAAATGTGGAGAGGCCCATTTTCATTCACTCACTTTTAGACTTTCTAAGATTTTCAGTTACTAGAGGTTTGCCCAGACTTGCCATTATCAAGGGACAGTGCACTTCACTTGAAGTTGTGCAGTATTACTTCATGTGTCTCCGTTGAAATTCCACCAATGGGAAACTCATGCTGTAGTCATCTCCACGTGTTTCTGTGTAAGAAAATATAACTAACAAAGGATGTGGTTTCAAGCAGAATGAGGAAAGGAGGGATTATCTTTATTTCAGTGCAGGTTGACCTTTCAAAGAAACAGTAATTCCTATCAAATAGGAGGTAAAATCTTTTGTAAAGAGACATGGACATGACACGCTCAACTTTATGTCACTTTTTTTAAAACGCCAAGGGCATTTGAGAAATTCTTGGCTGTTGAATTGTCCCTTTTTGCAAATTTCTCTTAGGTAAGACACTCCAGCTTCTTTAAACCATGGTACAGTTCCTTCCATGTAAAAAACCAAAGCAAAAAACAAAATAAATTAAAACAAAACCCATCAAATTACATTTGAGAGCACACAATTGCTCAGCAGGTCCACTATTCAAGAAGCTAGAGGTAGAGAATCCTCAGCCTTCAGCCCATGGCCTGAAGTTTTGTCTCTATCATGGCCCCTCAATTCCCTGGCATGTCCACATTAACTCATGAATCTTTACTCATTTCCTCTTCAAATCCACAGGATCCAATATATTTGAACCCTGTTCACCTGGGCTGTAATCATCCAAGGACACACCAGAGGAAGGGCAGCCACTCCCTTGCCTGGGGCCTTGGAGCTTATCACAATAGAAATGGACACCTGAACAAGGGGAGCCAAAACAAAGAGAGGCATATTCCTAAAGCCTGAAGCACAGAAGCTACCTATAGACCAGTAGTGGGATTTCACAAATTATGTAAGAATCTCTGTGCACATGCTTGGCATGGTCGCTCATGCCTATAATCCCAGCAATCTGGGGGCTGAGGTGGATGGATCCTTGGGAGTTCCAGTCCATCTTGGGCTACGAATTTATCTCAAGGCCTCTTTCAACAACTACATAAGATGCTGTTTCCAAAAAGAGGACAACATTAAACTAGACACACTTGGTCTAGGTCCCTGGGTTCACTACATGAGTTGTGGAGTCTAAATATTCCATGCCATAAGAAAATATCTGGGATTTTTAGTGAAAGGGGCATTTGCATCCCTTTTCTAAGGGTTTCCCTTTCACCATGTTACATTTGAATTCTGGGAAAACCTCCTGGTGATAAGGTATTGTGCTAATACCTCATGTTTAGTGTTCAGGGTTATGCTGGAATGGCTGCAGACCTCCTTGAAATAGCGATTGCAGACAAGTGAACCCCGAGGAAGCTGGATAGTTGAAGCAGGCACTCCAAATATTCATGCACTGCAAGGATTCACTTTCATTTTGGGTCTCATCTTCTGGTTGCTGGCTTTTAGTGCTAACTGATACTACCATGGTGGCAGTAATCCAGCAGAGAATGCATGTATGGTTTGCAGGTTTCCTTCCCAAGCCACCAGAAACTTGGCAGAATCAAAATCATTGTGGCATTTTCTTTCCTCCCTTGAAACATTTGGCTTTCTAAGTTTGATAATTGAATAGACTGGGCTAGTCACGTTTGGACCCCATATACCACAAACAGAGCTAAAGACAGAGCCAATTACTTCCCTCCACTTGTCAAAATATGTCAAATTTGTTTGATCACCACAACTTCAAAGAAAATTCTGAGGCAACTTAGGGAGGTTAATCAAATACTGCATGATTGGAATGTCTGTGGTTGTATGAGGTTGAAAGCTGCAGAGTTGGGCTGAAACTGTTCACAGAAATCCACAGGCTTGTGGTTGCCAGGCAAGCACACTGGGCTGAGATTGGCTGAACATCACTGTGAGGGGGATTTTAGGCTCTAGGTTTGAAAATTTAAAAGACTGGGGTAGTCAAGTTTGGAACCCATAGACCTCAGACATACCAAAGGTTTTTCCAATGACTTCCCTCCACTTCTCAAAATATGTCAAATTTTCTTGATCACTACAACTGTAAAAAAAATTCTGAGGCAACATAGAGAGGCTAATCAAATACTGCATGATTGGAATGGCTGTGGTTGTATGAGGTGGAAAGCTGCAGAGTTGGGCTGAAACAGTTCACAGAAATCCACAAGCTTGTGGTTGCCAGGCAACCACAATGGGCTGTGATTGGCTGAGCACCATTGTGAGCTGGACTTTAGGCTCTAGGATACAAGTGTGCAGTAGGAGACCTGAGTTACAATGCTGGGCATTGCCATGGAGACCTCAGTGGCACAGAGGACCTTGTAGGGCAAGATTTAAATAGGATGAATATTCTTGGCCTGGTATGCCACAATATTCTCTCTGAAGGCTTCACTGCTCAGAATTTGTGGATGGAAATGCTAGCCAATCTACACATGGATGTACTTTCAAAGGGATATGAAATATGCCAGGGCCTGGCAGATGATCTCTGCCATGTCCTACCCTTGAGCATACGCATTTCCCTTGTCATGTCTGTCATTTGGCTGAGTCCTGTTCACTAAGCTATTCAGTCAAGACTTGCTGGCTTCATTCACCTGCAGTATAAGAGCTTTCTGTGAAATTTCTCAGCAGAAATCCTCTGCAAGTACATAGCTTTGAATATGAGAGACAGTGGTGGAAGTTGAATTTCAAGGGCAGATATTTGAAAACAATGAAACAAGCCCCGAATAAGATCTTTACATGTTTCCCAGATGAATATGTTTGGAAATACGGGGGAAGATGGAGATCAAGGCTGAGAAGAGTGCACACCCATTTCAAGGTACAAAAACCAGGGAAAAACTTGGGCAAGCAAGAGAGCTGGTTAATCTGATGTAAAAATCTTTGATGATGAAAGGAAAATTATATTCTCATGATGATTTAATCAGGCTGTAGAAGTGAAGTTCTCATGTTGGTTGTCCTATGTGTGGCCTTCTGCATTGGGCAGTGGATGCAGGACAGGAGATCTTCAAATAAATCTGGTGGAACACAAAATACTGAAAAAAAAATTCAGCCTAAATCCGGTGTATTCCTTCCCTTTGAGAACATATATGGATAATGTACGAAGTTTCAAAAGAGAAAATGTCTATTGGGTCATGGTTTCAACAATGAAATGGTCACTTCACATAAATTTTGAATTTTGCTTGCACAGTTGCTCATGTACCGGGCCTGAGTAAAGCAGAATGCAGAGAAAGCCTCATCAATAGTTGTGCATTCCATAAGTGGTTTTAAAACCAGTGAAACCCTTTGGACTTACTGTTTGTTTTTAATGGGTTGATTGGTTTTTCAAATTGTTTGTTTTACTATTTTTAACTTTGTGAGTCAGGGAAGCCCTCACTCATAGTGATTTCGACCTCTCCAAAAGCTCTGAAGTTATTCATGTAACAGCTATTACATGCTATAAGTTTCTCCTATTAAAACTTGAAAGACTAACAGACTCTGCTACTTTTCATCTAAATTCAGTGTTGGGCTAACTTCAGGGTTGGACTTTTTACAAGTCCTTTGAAATGTGTCCTCCTCTAGTCACTGGTCGTGCTGGAATTTCCTTTCTTGTGAAGACAGGATTTGAGCAAATTGACACAAGTACAGTTTGCCACTACTCTGGACACCTGGTTAAATATCGAGTTCCCTAAATGCTGTGTGTTTTACTTTGATCTCTGCTCACACTTTGCTCATCCAGTTAGAAACACAGGGCTCCAGGCCATAGCGTTCCAGGCCTAAACAAGAAAATTTCCATTCCGTTTTGGGAGTTCATGTGTCTCGCATAATTACTTTTTCCACAAATGTGCGCTTCAGGAGAGGCCCTGTCCAAATGTGGAGAGGCCCATTTTCATTCACTCACTTTTAGACTTTCTAAGATTTTCAGTTACTAGAGGTTTGCCCAGACTTGCCATTATCAAGGGACAGTGCACTTCACTTGAAGTTGTGCAGTATTACTTCATGTGTCTCCGTGGAAATTCCACCAATGGGAAACTCATGCTGTAGTCATCTCCACGTGTTTCTGTGTAAGAAAATATAACTAACAAAGGATGTGGTTTCAAGCAGAATGAGGAAAGGAGGGATTATCTTTATTTCAGTGCAGGTTGACCTTTCAAAGAAACAGTAATTCCTATCAAATAGGAGGAAAATATTTGGTAAAGAGACATGGACATGACACGCTCAACTTTATGTCACTTTTTTTAAAACGCCAAGGGCATTTGAGAAATTCTTGGCTGCTGAATTGTCCCTTTTTGCAAATTTCTCTTAGGTAAGACACTCCAGCTTCTTTAAACCATGGTACAGTTCCTTCCGTGTAAAAAACCAAAGCAAAAAACAAAATAAATTAAAACAAAACCCATCAAATTACATTTGAGAGCACACAATTGCTCAGCAGGCCCACTATTCAAGAAGCTAGAGGTAGAGAATCCTCAGCCTTCAGCCCATGGCCTGAAGTTTTGTCTCTATCATGGCCCCTCAATTCCCTGGCATGTCCACATTAACTCATGAATCTTTACTCATTTCCTCTTCAAATGCACAGGATCCAATATATTTGAACCCTGTTCACCTGGGCTGTAATCATCCAAGGGCACACCAGAGGAAGGGCAGCCACTCCCTTGCCTGGGGCCTTGGAGCTTATCACAATAGAAATGGACACCTGAACAAGGGGAGCCAAAACAAAGAGAGGCATATTCCTAAAGCCTGAAGCACAGAAGCTACCTATAGACCAGTAGTGGGATTTCACAAATTATGTAAGAATCTCTGTGCACATGCTTGGCATGGGCGCTCATGCCTATAATCCCAGCAATCTGGGGGCTGAGGTGGATGGATCCTTGGGAGTTCCAGTCCATCTTGGGCTAGGAATTTATCTCAAGGCCTCTTTCAACAACTACATAAGATGCTGTTTCCAAAAAGAGGACAACATTAAACTAGACACACTTGGTCTAGGTCCCTGGGTTCACTACATGAGTTGTGGAGTCTAAATATTCCATGCCATGAGAAAATACCTGGGATTTTTAGTGAAAGGGGCATTTGCATCCCTTTTCTAAGGGTTTCCCTTTCACCATGTTACATTTGAATTCTGGGAAAACCTGCTGGTGATAAGGTATTGAGCTAATACCTCATGTTTAGTGTTCAGGGTTATGCTGGAATGGATGCAGAACTCCTTGAAATAGCGATTGCAGACAAGTGAACCCCGAGGAAGCTGGATAGTTGAAGCAGGCACTCCAAATATTCATGCACTGCAAGGATTCACTTTCATTTTGGGTCTCATCTTCTGGTTGCTGGCTTTTAGTGCTAACTGATACTACCATGGTCGCAGTAATCCAGCAGAGACTGCATGTATGGTTTGCAGGTTTGCTTCCCAAGCCACCAGAAACTTGGCAGGACCCAAATCATTGTGG
This sequence comes from Cavia porcellus, assembly GCF_034190915.1. Taxonomy (NCBI): domain Eukaryota; kingdom Metazoa; phylum Chordata; class Mammalia; order Rodentia; family Caviidae; genus Cavia; species Cavia porcellus. The sequence continues at coordinate 3,517,696 of NW_026947486.1, read as the reverse complement.
CATTTTCTTTCCTCCCTTGAAACATTTGGCTTTCTAAGTTTGATAATTGAATAGACTGGGCTAGTCACCTTTGGACCCCATATACCACAAACAGAGCTAAAGACAGAGCCAATTACTTCCCTCCACTTGTCAAACAATGTCAAATTTGTTTGATCACCACGACTTCAAAGAAAATTCTGAGGCAACTTAGAGAGGTTAATCAAATACTGCATGATTGGAATGGCTGTGGTTGTATGAGGTGGAAAGCTGCAGAGTTGGGCTGAAACTGTTCACAGAAATCCACAGGCTTGTGGTTGCCAGGAAAGCACACTGGGCTGAGATTGGCTGAACATCACTGTGAGGGGGATTTTAGGCTCTAGGTTTGAAAATTTAAAAGACTGGGGTAGTCAAGTTTGGAACCCATAGACCTCAGACATACCAAAGGTTTTTCCAATGACTTCCCTCCACTTCTCAAAATATGTCAAATTGTCTTGATCACTACAACTGTAAAAAAAATTCTGAGGCAACATAGAGAGGCTAATCAAATACTGCATGATTGGAATGGCTGTGGTTGTATGAGGTGGAAACCTGCAGAGTTGGGCTGAAACAGTTCACAGAAATCCACAAGCTTGTGGTTGCCAGGCAACCACAATGGGCTGTGATTGGCTGAGCACCATTGTGAGCTGGACTTTAGGCTCTAGGATACAAGTGTGCAGTAGGAGACCTGAGTTACAATGCTGGGCATTGCCATGGAGACCTCAGTGGCACAGAGGACCTTGTAGGGCAAGATTTAAATAGGATGAATATTCTTGGCCTGGTATGCCACAATATTCTCTCTGAAGGCTTCACTGCTCAGAATTTGTGGATGGAAATGCTAGCCAATCTACACATGGATGTACTTTCAAAGGGATATGAAATATGCCAGGGCCTGGCAGATGATCTCTGCCATGTCCTACCCTTGAGCATACACATTTCCCTTGTCATGTCTGTCATTTGGCTGAGTCCTGTTCACTAAGCTATTCAGTCAAGACTTGCTGGCTTCATTCACCTGCAGTATAAGAGCTTTCTGTGAAATTTCTCAGCAGAAATCCTCTGCAAGTACATAGCTTTGAATATGAGAGACAGTGGTGGAAGTTGAATTTCAAGGGCAGATATTTGAAAACAATGAAACAAGCCCCGAATAAGATCTTTACATGTTTCCCAGATGAATATGTTTGGAAATACGGGGGAAGATGGAGATCAAGGCTGAGAAGAGTGCACACCCATTTCAAGGTACAAAAACCAGGGAAAAACTTGGGCAAGCAAGAGAGCTGGTTAATCTGATGTAAAAATCTTTGATGATGAAAGGAAAATTATATTCTCATGATGATTTAATCAGGCTGTAGAAGTGAAGTTCTCATGTTGGTTGTCCTATGTGTGGCCTTCTGCATTGGGCAGTGGATGCAGGACAGGAGATCTTCAAATAAATCTGGTGGAACACAAAATACTGAAAAAAAAATTCAGCCTAAATCCGGTGTATTCCTTCCCTTTGATAACATATATGGATAATGTACGAAGTTTCAAAAGAGAAAATGTCTATTGGGTCATGGTTTCAACAATGAAATGGTCACTTCACATAAATTTTGAATTTTGCTTGCACAGTTGCTCATGTACCGGGCCTGAGTAAAGCAGAATGCAGAGAAAGCCTCATCAATAGTTGTGCATTCCATAAGTGGTTTTAAAACCAGTGAAACCCTTTGGACTTACTGTTTGTTTTTAATGGGTTGATTGGTTTTTCAAATTGTTTGTTTTACTATTTTTAACTTTGTGAGTCAGGGAAGCCCTCACTCATAGTGATTTCGACCTCTCCAAAAGCTCTGAAGTTATTCATGTAACAGCTATTACATGCTATAAGTTTCTCCTATTAAAACTTGAAAGACTAACAGACTCTGCTACTTTTCATCTAAATTCAGTGTTGGGCTAACTTCAGGGTTGGACTTTTTACAAGTCCTTTGAAATGTGTCCTCCTCTAGTCACTGGTCGTGCTGGAATTTACTTTCTTGTGAAGACAGGATTTGAGCAAATTGACACAAGTACAGTTTGCCACTACTCTGGACACCTGGTTAAATATCGAGTTCCCTAAATGCTGTGTGTTTTACTTTGATCTCTGCTCACACTTTGCTCATCCAGTTAGAAACACAGGGCTCCAGGCCATAGCGTTCCAGGCCTAAACAAGAAAATTTCCATTCCGTTTTGGGAGTTCATGTGTCTCGCATAATTACTTTTTCCACAAATGTGCGCTTCAGGAGAGGCCCTGTCCAAATGTGGAGAGGCCCATTTTCATTCACTCACTTTTAGACTTTCTAAGATTTTCAGTTACTAGAGGTTTGCCCAGACTTGCCATTATCAAGGGACAGTGCACTTCACTTGAAGTTGTGCAGTATTACTTCATGTGTCTCCGTGGAAATTCCACCAATGGGAAACTCATGCTGTAGTCATCTCCACGTGTTTCTGTGTAAGAAAATATAACTAACAAAGGATGTGGTTTCAAGCAGAATGAGGAAAGGAGGGATTATCTTTATTTCAGTGCAGGTTGACCTTTCAAAGAAACAGTAATTCCTATCAAATAGGAGGAAAATATTTGGTAAAGAGACATGGACATGACACGCTCAACTTTATGTCACTTTTTTTAAAACGCCAAGGGCATTTGAGAAATTCTTGGCTGCTGAATTGTCCCTTTTTGCAAATTTCTCTTAGGTAAGACACTCCAGCTTCTTTAAACCATGGTACAGTTCCTTCCGTGTAAAAAACCAAAGCGAAAAACAAAATAAATTAAAACAAAACCCATCAAATTACATTTGAGAGCACACAATTGCTCAGCAGGCCCACTATTCAAGAAGCTAGAGGTAGAGAATCCTCAGCCTTCAGCCCATGGCCTGAAGTTTTGTCTCTATCATGGCCCCTCAATTCCCTGGCATGTCCACATTAACTCATGAATCTTTACTCATTTCCTCTTCAAATGCACAGGATCCAATATATTTGAACCCTGTTCACCTGGGCTGTAATCATCCAAGGGCACACCAGAGGAAGGGCAGCCACTCCCTTGCCTGGGGCCTTGGAGCTTATCACAATAGAAATGGACACCTGAACAAGGGGAGCCAAAACAAAGAGAGGCATATTCCTAAAGCCTGAAGCACAGAAGCTACCTATAGACCAGTAGTGGGATTTCACAAATTATGTAAGAATCTCTGTGCACATGCTTGGCATGGGCGCTCATGCCTATAATCCCAGCAATCTGGGGGCTGAGGTGGATGGATCCTTGGGAGTTCCAGTCCATCTTGGGCTAGGAATTTATCTCAAGGCCTCTTTCAACAACTACATAAGATGCTGTTTCCAAAAAGAGGACAACATTAAACTAGACACACTTGGTCTAGGTCCCTGGGTTCACTACATGAGTTGTGGAGTCTAAATATTCCATGCCATGAGAAAATACCTGGGATTTTTAGTGAAAGGGGCATTTGCATCCCTTTTCTAAGGGTTTCCCTTTCACCATGTTACATTTGAATTCTGGGAAAACCTGCTGGTGATAAGGTATTGAGCTAATACCTCATGTTTAGTGTTCAGGGTTATGCTGGAATGGATGCAGAACTCCTTGAAATAGCGATTGCAGACAAGTGAACCCCGAGGAAGCTGGATAGTTGAAGCAGGCACTCCAAATATTCATGCACTGCAAGGATTCACTTTCATTTTGGGTCTCATCTTCTGGTTGCTGGCTTTTAGTGCTAACTGATACTACCATGGTCGCAGTAATCCAGCAGAGACTGCATGTATGGTTTGCAGGTTTGCTTCCCAAGCCACCAGAAACTTGGCAGGACCCAAATCATTGTGGCATTTTCTTTCCTCCCTTGAAACTTTTGGCTTTCTAAGTTTGATAATTGAATAGACTGGGCTAGTCACCTTTGGACCCCATATACCACAAACAGAGCTAAAGACAGAGCCAATTACTTCCCTCCACTTGTCAAACAATGTCAAATTTGTTTGATCACCACGACTTCAAAGAAAATTCTGAGGCAACTTAGAGAGGTTAATCAAATACTGCATGATTGGAATGGCTGTGGTTGTATGAGGTGGAAAGCTGCAGAGTTGGGCTGAAACTGTTCACAGAAATCCACAGGCTTGTGGTTGCCAGGAAAGCACACTGGGCTGAGATTGGCTGAACATCACTGTGAGGGGGATTTTAGGCTCTAGGTTTGAAAATTTAAAAGACTGGGGTAGTCAAGTTTGGAACCCATAGACCTCAGACATACCAAAGGTTTTTCCAATGACTTCCCTCCACTTCTCAAAATATGTCAAATTTTCTTGATCACTACAACTGTAAAAAAAATTCTGAGGCAACATAGAGAGGCTAATCAAATACTGCATGATTGGAATGGCTGTGGTTGTATGAGGTGGAAACCTGCAGAGTTGGGCTGAAACAGTTCACAGAAATCCACAAGCTTGTGGTTGCCAGGCAACCACAATGGGCTGTGATTGGCTGAGCACCATTGTGAGCTGGACTTTAGGCTCTAGGATACAAGTGTGCAGTAGGAGACCTGAGTTACAATGCTGGGCATTGCCATGGAGACCTCAGTGGCACAGAGGACCTTGTAGGGCAAGATTTAAATAGGATGAATATTCTTGGCCTGGTATGCCACAATATTCTCTCTGAAGGCTTCACTGCTCAGAATTTGTGGATGGAAATGCTAGCCAATCTACACATGGATGTACTTTCAAAGGGATATGAAATATGCCAGGGCCTGGCAGATGATCTCTGCCATGTCCTACCCTTGAGCATACACATTTCCCTTGTCATGTCTGTCATTTGGCTGAGTCCTGTTCACTAAGCTATTCAGTCAAGACTTGCTGGCTTCATTCACCTGCAGTATAAGAGCTTTCTGTGAAATTTCTCAGCAGAAATCCTCTGCAAGTACATAGCTTTGAATATGAGAGACAGTGGTGGAAGTTGAATTTCAAGGGCAGATATTTGAAAACAATGAAACAAGCCCCGAATAAGATCTTTACATGTTTCCCAGATGAATATGTTTGGAAATACGGGGGAAGATGGAGATCAAGGCTGAGAAGAGTGCACACCCATTTCAAGGTACAAAAACCAGGGAAAAACTTGGGCAAGCAAGAGAGCTGGTTAATCTGATGTAAAAATCTTTGATGATGAAAGGAAAATTATATTCTCATGATGATTTAATCAGGCTGTAGAAGTGAAGTTCTCATGTTGGTTGTCCTATGTGTGGCCTTCTGCATTGGGCAGTGGATGCAGGACAGGAGATCTTCAAATAAATCTGGTGGAACACAAAATACTGAAAAAAAAATTCAGCCTAAATCCGGTGTATTCCTTCCCTTTGATAACATATATGGATAATGTACGAAGTTTCAAAAGAGAAAATGTCTATTGGGTCATGGTTTCAACAATGAAATGGTCACTTCACATAAATTTTGAATTTTGCTTTCACAGTTGCTCATGTACCGGGCCTGAGTAAAGCAGAATGCAGAGAAAGCCTCATCAATAGTTGTGCATTCCATAAGTGGTTTTAAAACCAGTGAAACCCTTTGGACTTACTGTTTGTTTTTAATGGGTTGATTGGTTTTTCAAATTGTTTGTTTTACTATTTTTAACTTTGTGAGTCAGGGAAGCCCTCACTCATAGTGATTTCGACCTCTCCAAAAGCTCTGAAGTTATTCATGTAACAGCTATTACATGCTATAAGTTTCTCCTATTAAAACTTGAAAGACTAACAGACTCTGCTACTTTTCATCTAAATTCAGTGTTGGGCTAACTTCAGGGTTGGACTTTTTACAAGTCCTTTGAAATGTGTCCTCCTCTAGTCACTGGTCGTGCTGGAATTTACTTTCTTGTGAAGACAGGATTTGAGCAAATTGACACAAGTACAGTTTGCCACTACTCTGGACACCTGGTTAAATATCGAGTTCCCTAAATGCTGTGTGTTTTACTTTGATCTCTGCTCACACTTTGCTCATCCAGTTAGAAACACAGGGCTCCAGGCCATAGCGTTCCAGGCCTAAACAAGAAAATTTCCATTCCGTTTTGGGAGTTCATGCGTCTCGCATAATTACTTTTTCCACAAATGTGCGCTTCAGGAGAGGCCCTGTCCAAATGTGGAGAGGCCCATTTTCATTCACTCACTTTTAGACTTTCTAAGATTTTCAGTTACTAGAGGTTTGCCCAGACTTGCCATTATCAAGGGACAGTGCACTTCACTTGAAGTTGTGCAGTATTACTTCATGTGTCTCCGTGGAAATTCCACCAATGGGAAACTCTTGCTGTAGTCATCTCCACGTGTTTCTGTGTAAGAAAATATAACTAACAAAGGATGTGGTTTCAAGCAGAATGAGGAAAGGAGGGATTATCTTTATTTCAGTGCAGGTTGACCTTTCAAAGAAACAGTAATTCCTATCAAATAGGAGGAAAATCTTTGGTAAAGAGACATGGACATGACACGCTCAACTTTATGTCACTTTTTTTAAAACGCCAAGGGCATTTGAGAAATTCTTGGCTGCTGAATTGTCCCTTTTTGCAAATTTCTCTTAGGTAAGACACTCCAGCTTCTTTAAACCATGGTACAGTTCTTTCCATGTAAAAAACCAGAGCAAAAAACAAAATAAATTAAAACAAAACCCATCAAATTACATTTGAGAGCACACAATTGCTCAGCAGGCCCACTATTCAAGAAGCTAGAGGTAGAGAATCCTCAGCCTTCAGCCCATGGCCTGAAGTTTTGTCTCTAACATGGCCCATCAATTCCCTGGCATGTCCACATTAACACATGAATCTTTATTCATTTCCTCTTCAAATGCACAGGATCCAATATATTTGAACCCTGTTCACCTGGGCTGTAATCATCCAAGGACACACCAGAGGAAGGGCAGCCACTCCCTTGCCTGGGGCCTTGGAGCTTATCACAATAGAAATGGACACCTGAACAAGGGGAGCCAAAACAAAGAGAGGCATATTCCTAAAACCTGAAGCACAGAAGCTACCTATTGACCAGTAGTGGGATTTCACAAATTATGTAAGAATCTCTGTGCACATGCTTGGCATGGTCGCTCATGCCTATAATCCCAGCAATCTGGGGGCTGAGGTGGATGGATCCTTGGGAATTCCACTCCATCTTGGGCTAGGAATTTATCTCAAGGCCTCTTTCAACAACTACATAAGATGCTGTTTCCAAAAAGAGGACAACATTAAACTAGACACACTTGGTCTAGGTCCCTGGGTTCACTACATGAGTTGTGGAGTCTAAATATTCCATGCCATGAGAAAATTCCTGGGATTTTTAGTGAAAGGGTCATTTGCCTCCCTTTTCTAAGTTTTTCCCTTTCACCATGTTACATTTGAATTCTGGGAAAACCTGCTGGTGATAAGGAATTGAGGTAATACCTCATGTTTAGTGTTCAGGGTTATGCTGGAATGGCTGCAGCCCTCCTTGAAATAGCGATTGCAAACAAGTGAACCCCGAGGAAGCTGGATAGTTGAAGCAGGCACTCCAAATATTCATGCACTGCAAGGATTCACTTTCATTTTGGGTCTCATCTTCTGGTTGCTGGCTTTTAGTGCTAACTGATACTACCATGGTGGCAGTAATCCAGCAGAGACTGCATGTATGGTTTGCAGGTTTGCTTCCCAAGCCACCAGAAACTTGGCAGAATCCAAATCATTGTGGCATTTTCTTTCCTCCCTTGAAACATTTGGCTTTCTAAGTTTGATAATTGAATAGACTGTTCTAGTCACGTTTGGACCCCATATACCACAAACAGAGCTAAAGACAGAGCCAATTACTTCCCTCCACTTGTCAAACTATGTCAAATTTGTGTGATCACCATGACTTCAAAGAAAAGTCTGAGGCAACTTAGAGAGGTTAATCAAATACTGCATGATTGGAATGGCTGTGGTTGTATGAGGTGGAAAGCTGCAGAGTTGGGCTGAAACTGTTCACAGAAATACACAGGCTTGTGGTTGCCAGGCAAGCACACTGGGCTGAGATTGGCTGAACATCACTGTGAGGGGGATTTTAGGCTCTAGGTTTGAAAATTTAAAAGACTGAGGTAGTCAAGTTTGGAACCCATAGACCTCAGACATGCCAAAAGGTTTTCCAATGACTTCCCTCCACTTCTCAAAATATGTCAAATTTTCTTGATCACTACAACTGTAAAAAAAATTCTGAGGCAACATAGAGAGGCTAATCAAATACTGCATGGTTGGAATGGCTGTGCTTGTATGAGGTGGAAAGCTGCAGAGTTGGGCTGAAACTGTTCACAGACATCCACAGGCTTGTGTTTGCCAGGCAAGCACACTGGGCTGAGATTGGCTGAACATCACTGTGAGGGGGATTTTAGGCTCTAGGTTTGAAAATTTAAAAGACTGGTGTAGTCAAGTTTGGAACCCATAGACCTCAGACATACCAAAATGTTTTCCAATGACTTCCCTCCACTTCTCAAAATATGTCAAATTTTCTTGATCACTACAACTGTAAAAAAAAATTCTGAGGCAACATAGAGAGGCTAATCAAATACTGCATAATTGGAATGGCTGTGGTTTTATGAGGTGGAAAGCTGCAGAGTTGGGCTGAAACAGTTCACAGAAATCCACAAGCTTGTGGTTGCCAGGCAACCACAATGGGCTGTGATTGGCTGAGCACCATTGTGAGCTGGACTTTAGGCTCTAGGATACAAGTGTGCAGTAGGAGTCCTGAGTCACAATGCTGGGCGTTGCCCTGGAGACCTCAGTGGCACAGAGGACCTTGTAGGGCAAGATTTAAATAGGATGAATATTCTTGGCCTGGTATGCCACAATATTCTCTCTGAAGGCTTCACTGCTCAGAATTTGTGGATGGAAATCCTAGCCAATCTACACATGGATGCACTTTCAATGGGATATGAAATATTCCAGGGCCTGGCAGATAATCTCTGCCATGTCCTACCCTTGAGCATACGCTTTTCCCTTGTTATGTCTGTCATTTGGCTGAGTCCTGTTCCCTAAGCTATTCAGTCAAGACTTGCTGGCTTCATTCACCTGTAGTATAAGAGCTTTCTGTGAAATTTCTCAGCAGAAATCCTCTGCAAGTACATAGCTTTGGAGATGAGAGACAGTGGTGGAAGTTGAATTTCAAGGGCAGATATTTGAAAACAATGAAACAAGCCCCGAATAAGATCTTTACATGTTTCCCAGATGAATATGTTTGGAAATACGGGGGAAGATGGAGATCAAGGCTGAGAAGAGTACACACCCATTTCAAGGTACAAAAACCAGGGAAAAACATGGGAAAGCAAGATAGCTGGTTAATCTGATGTAAAAATCTTTGATGATGAAAGGAAAATTATATTCTCATGATGATTTAATCAGGCTGTAGAAGTGAAGTTCTCATGTTAGTTGTCCTATATGTGGTCTTCTGCATTGGGCAGTGGATGCAGGACAGGAGATCTTCAAATAAGTCTGGTGGAACACAAACTACTGGAAAAAAAATTCAGCCTAAATCCTGTGTATTCCTTCCTCTTGAGAACATATATGGATAATGTACGAAGTTTCAAAAGAGAAAATGTCTATTGGGTCATGGTTTCAACAATGAAATGGTCACTTCACATAACATTTTGAATTTTGCTTTCACAGTTGCTCATGTACCGGGCCTGAGTAAAGCAGAATGCAGAGTAAGCCTCATCAATAGTTGTGCATTCCATAAGTGTCGATGTCGCTCCCAGCCGGCAGGAAGGACACACGACAAAGTCTGGCAGTGGACAACCTTTTCTTTTATTTTCTCTCCGTACAGCCTGCCCTGGGACCGCTCCCAGCTGAAGCCTCCTCTGGTCCGCTCCCCGCGGCTCCTTCCGGGCTTCGCTCCGAAGCCTCTACCGGTCCGCTCTCCGCGGCTCCTTTTGGGCTTCTACCCGAAGCCTCTACCGGTCCGCTCTCCGCGGCTCCTTTTGGGCTTCTACTTCCCCCCAGCGGTGGCACCAGTATATATACGGATACAGTGTCCAATCATGTTAAAGTAAGCAAGGCAAGCTGATTGGCTAACATCATCAGTTGCTAGGCAGACTATATTGTTGAGCGGGTTGTTTACGCGGTAAGCAGGAAACTAACGTGCTCGATGGGAGGGGTAATCTAACTCAGGCTTTACTCTTTACTACAGGCCTCACGTCCGCTGGGCATGGCGAGCTATCACAGACGCGGCTCCCAACATCTCCCCCTTTTTTATTTTTTATGAATGTGCGCATCGTAGCCCTTCCTGGACTGGGTGCAGTGGCTTATGCCCTATGCGTAGGTCCTTGGCTTAGACCCTGGTCGGCCGTCCCATGGTCTGCCAAGGCCCTGAGGCCCTCGTCCTTTTTCTAGGGCCAGGCACAAACTGGACGGAACCTGGATGCACACAAGCTTGCACTCATTTCCTCTCCGTAAAGAAATCCCCTCGGAGAGAAATTTAGACCTGGGCAGCATCTAACAGTCCAGCGGCTTACGTGCAGGATGGGGTAGGGCCTGTCTTAGGTTGAGTCATGCTGGGGAGGCATGCTCTTACCCGTCATTGACTCATCTACCCTGCTATATCATAATTTTTTAGAGGAGGAGTGTGGGAAGCTCACCGTCCCTAGACTCGGTCGTAGGCTAGGCGAGCGAGCCATGCATATGCCTGAGGATCTTTTTGTCCATTTTGGGCTACCGCTATTTTTATTCATCTTGTTGGTTGGTCTGTGATGGATCTCCGGTAGGGCAGGTCTGATCTTCAGTCGAGGGCTTTGTTGCCCGTGTCAGTCTCTCCGGTACCCACAGTGTTTCTCGTCTCGATTCCTGCAGAAAAACACAAACCGCGCCTCGGTTCCAGCTGATTACCGGATCCGGGCCCATCCATTGTCATGCCATAGATAACCGCGCCTTTGGAGGCAGGCCTTGGCTTACTCCCCCTTTTTATTTTATATTTTTTTATTTTTGGTCTTTTTCTTTTTTTTTTTTTTTTTTTTTTTATCGGTACCAGGGATCGAACTCGCGACTGCCTGCTTACAAGCCAAGCGCTTATGCCTCTGAGCTAAATCCCCAGCCCCCATTTCCTCGACCGGCGTTTTTCTCAGCCTGCTCGGCAGAGTAGCCGCCCATGAAAATCATAGGACGGCGGTCATGACAGAGTGGAACGGGGCGTCACTTCCTGTGCCGGCTGAGAGAAGGGAGGGTTCCCTGTAGCGGCCTCTCGGTGGGGAGCCGCTTCTGGAGAAGAGCTCCAGGGCGGAGCGGATGGCTCTCTATCTCCTCCCCGCCAGAGAGCGCCGGGGGGCCCTTTCTCCTCTCTCTGCTTTTTTCGAGCGGAGCACGCACACAATTCGCGGCGCAACTCGGCATAGGAGTCAAGGCACACATGTATCATTTCCCACAGGGGGCGAATAGCCGGCGAAATATCGCCTCCCAATTCCGCCGAGGCGAGGTCCCCGCCTAACTTCTCCCATGACGGCAGGTTTAAATGCCCCATGGGTAAAAACCAGGGAGCTATCCTATCTACCTCTGCTATGAATAGTTCCAGTGTTTTTTGACCTACCCTGAGGTCCCTAGACTTTAAAAGCTTCTTAAGGGCCTTTACCAAGGGCCGCGCCTCCGCACTCGGTAAATTACCCATCTTTAACCTCTAAGGGCTGTAACTCACCGCGTGTGACTTAAAGAACCCGTCACCTACGCGTGAGCCTGAGGGGAGTCTAAAAGCCCTGTAGGTGCGCGCCACCCAGAGCCCAGGCTTATCCCCAACTCACCTGTCCTGCAGCACTGTGTTGGAGCGTTGTCCACTACCACGTCTCGGGGGTGATCAATCCCCATGCGGGCCACCAAATGTCGATGTCGCTCCCGGCCGGCAGGAAGGACACACGACAAAGTCTGGCAGTGGACAACCTTTTCTTTTATTTTCTCTCCGTACAGCCTACCCTGGGACCGCTCCCAGCTGAAGCCTCCTCTGGTCCGCTCCCCGCGGGTCCTTCCGGGCTTCGCTCCGAAGCCTCTACCGGTCCGCTCTCCGCGGCTCCTTTTGGGCTTCTACTTCCCCCCAGGGGTGGCACCAGTATATATACGGATACAGTGTCCAATCATGTTAAAGTAAGCAAGGCAAGCTGATTGGCTAACATCATCAGTTGCTAGGCAGACTATATTGTTGAGCGGGTTGTTTACGCGGTAAGCAGGAAACTAACGTGCTCGATGGGAGGGGTAATCTAACTCAGGCTTTACACTTTACTACAGGCCTCACGTCCGACGTGCATGGCGAGCTATCACAGACGCGGCTCCCAACACATAAGTGGTTTTAAAACCAGTGAAACCCTTTGGACTTAGTGTTTGTATTTAATTGGTTGATTGGTTTTTCAAATTGTTTGTTTTACTATTTTTAACTTTGTGAGTCAGGTAAGCCCTCACTCATAGTGATTTCGACCTCTCCAAAAGCTCTGAAGTTACTCATGTGACAGCTATTACATGCTATAAGTTTCTCCTATTAAAACTTGAAAGACTAACAGACTCTGCTACTTTTCATCTAAATTCAGTGTTGGGCTAACTTCAGGGTTGGACTTTTTACAAGTCCTTTGAAATGTGTCCTCCTCTAGTCACTGGTCGTGCTGGAATTTACTTTCTTGTGAAGACAGGATTTGAGCAACTTGACACAAGTACAGTTTGGCACTACTCTGGACACCTGGTTAAATATCGAGTTCCCTAAATGCTGTGTGTTTTACTTTGATCTCTGCTCACACTTTGCTCATCCAGTTAGAAACACAGGGCTCCAGGCCATAGCGTTCCAGGCCTAAACAAGAAACTTTCCATTCCGTTTTGGGAGTTCATGCGTCTCTCATAATTCCTTTTTCCACAAATGTGTGCTTCAGGAGAGGCCCTGTCCAAATGTGGAAAGGCCCATTTTCATTCACTCACTTTTAGACTTTCTAAGATTTTCAGTTACTAGAGGTTTGCCCAGACTTGCCATTGTCAAGGGACAGTGCACTTCACTTGAAGTTGTGCAGTATTACTTCATGTGTCTCCGTGGAAATTCCACCAATGGGAAACTCTTGCTGTAGTCATCTCCACGTGTTTCTGTGTAAGAAAATATAACTAACAAAGGATGTGGTTTCAAGCAGAATGAAGAAAGGAGGGATTATCTTTATTTCAGTACAGGTTGACATTTCAAAGAAACAGTAATTCCTATCAAATAGGAGGTAAAATCTTTTATAAAGAGACATGGACATGACACGCTCAACTTTATCTCACTTTTTTTAAAAAGCCAAGGGCATTTGAGAAATTCTTGGCTGTTGAATTGTCCCTTTTTGCAAATTTCTCTTAGGTAAGACACTCCAGCTTCTTTAAACCATGGTACAGTTCCTTCCATGTAAAAAACCAAAGCAAAAAACAAAATAAATTAAAACAAAACCCATCAAATTACATTTGAGAGCACACAATTGCTCAGCAGCCCACTATTCAAGAAGCTAGAGGTAGAGAATCCTCAGCCTTCAGCCCATGTCCTGAAGTTTTGTCTCTATCATGGCCCCTCAATTCCCTGGCATGTCCACATTAACTCATGAATCTTTAATCATTTCCTCTTCAAATGCACAGGATCCAATCTATTTGAACCCTGTTCACCTGGGCTGTAATCATCCAAGGACACACCAGAGGAAGGGCAGCCACTCCCTTGCCTGGGGCCTTGGAGCTTATCACAATAGAAATGGACACCTGAACAAGGGGAGCCAAAACAAAGAGAGGCATATTCTTAAGCCTGAAGCACAGAAGCTACCTATAGACCAGTAGTGGGATTTCACAAATTATGTAAGAATTTCTGTGCACATGCTTGGCATGGTCGCTCATGCCTATATTCCCAGCAATCTGGGGGCTGAGGTGCATGGATCCTTGGGAGTTCCAGTCCATCTTGGGCTACGAATTTATCTCAAGGCCTCTTTCAACAACCACATAAGATGCTGTTTCCAAAAAGAGGACAACATTAAACTAGACACACTTGGTCTAGGTCCCTGGGTTCACTACATGAGTTGTAGAGTCTAAATATTCCATGCCATGAGAAAATACCTGGGATTTTTAGTGAAAGGGGCATTTGCATCCCTTTTCTAAGGGTTTCCCTTTCACCATGTTACATTTGAATTCTGGGAAAACCTGCTGGTGATAAGGTATTGTGCTAATACCTCATGTTTAGTGTTCAGGGTTATGCTGGAATGGCTGCAGACCTACTTGAAATAGCGATTGCAGACAAGTGAACCCTGAGGAAGCTGGATAGTTGAAGCACGCACTCCAAATATTCATGCACTGCAAGGATTCACTTTCATTTTGGGTCTCATCTTCTGGTTGCTGGCTTTTAGTGCTAACTGATACTACCATGGTGGCAGTAATCCAGCAGAGACTGCATGTATGGTTTGCAGGTTTGCTTCCCAAGCCACCAGAAACTTGGCAGAACCCAAATCATTGTGGCATTTTCTTTCCTCCCTTGAAACATTTGGCTTTCTAAGTTTGATAATTGAATAGACTGGGCTAGTCACCTTTGGACCCCATATACCACAAACAGAGTTAAAGACAGAGCCAATTACTTCCCTCCACTTGTCAAAATATGTCAAATTTGTTTGATCACCACAACTTCAAAGAAAATTCTGAGGCAACTTAGGGAGGTTAATCAAATACTGCATAATTGGAATGTCTGTGGTTGTATGAGGTGGAAAGCTGCAGAGTTGGGCTGAAACTGTTCACAGAAATCCACAGGCTTGTGGTTGCCAGGCAAGCACACTGGGCTGAGATTGGCTGAACATCACTGTGAGGGGGATTTTAGGCTCTAGGTTTGAAAATTTAAAAGACTGGGGTAGTCAAGTTTGGAACCCATAGACCTCAGACATACCAAAAGGTTTTCCAATGACTTCCCTCCACTTCTCAAAATATGTCAAATTTTCTTGATCACTACAACTGTAAAAAATTCTGAGGCAACATAGAGAGGCTAATCAAATACTGCATGATTGGAATGGCTGTGGTTGTATGAGGTGGAAAGCTGCAGAGTTGGGCTGAAACAGTTCACAGAAATCCACAAGCTTGTGGTTGCCAGGCAACCACAATGGGCTGTGATTGGCTGAGCACCATTGTGAGCTGGACTTTAGGCTCTAGGATACAATTGTGCAATAGGAGACCTGAGTCACAATGCTAGGCGTTGCCATGGAGACCTCAGTGGCACAGAGGACCTTGTAGGGCAAGATATAAATAGGATGAATATTCTTCGCCTGGTATGCCACAATATTCTCTCTGAGGGCTTCACTGCTCAGAATTTGTGGATGGAAATGCTAGCCAATCTACACATGGATGTACTTTCAAAGGGATATGAAATATGCCAGGGCCTGGCAGATGATCTCTGCCATGTCCTACCCTTGAGCATCCGCTTTTCCCTTGTCATGTCTGTCATTTGGCTGAGTCCTGTTCCCTAAGCTATTCAGTCAAAACTTGCTGGCATCATTGACCTGCAGTATAAGAGCTTTCTGTGAAATTTCTCAGCAGAAATCCTCTGCAAGTACATAGCTTTGGATATGAGAGACAGTGGTGGAAGTTGAATTTCAAGGGCAGATATTTGAAAACAATGAAACAAGCCCCGAATAAGATCTTTACATGTTTCCCAGATGAATATGTTTGGAAATACAGGGGAAGATGTAGATCAAGGCTGAGAAGAGTGCACACCCATTTCAAGGTACAAAAACCAGGGGAAAACATGGGAAAGCAAGAGAGCTGGTTAATCTGATGTAAAAATCTTTGATGATGAAAGGAAAATTATATTCTCATGATGATTTAATCAGGCTGTAGAAGTGAAGTTCTCATGTTGGTTGTCCTATGTGTGGCCTTCTGCATTGGGCAGTGGATGCAGGACAGGAGATCTTCAAATAAATCTGGTGGAACACAAAATACTGAAAACAAAAATTCAGCCTAAATCCGGTGTATTCCTTCCCTTTGAGAACATATATGGATAATGTACGAAGTTTCAAAAGAGAAAATGTCTATTGGGTCATGGTTTAAACAATGAAATGGTCACTTCACATAACATTTTGAATTTTGCTTTCACAGTTGCTCATGTACCGAGCCTGAGTAAAGCAGAATGCAGAGAAAGCCTCATCAATAGTTGTTCATTTCATAAGTGGTTTTAAGACCAGTGAAACCCTTTGGACTTACTGTTTGTTTTTAATGGGTTGATTGGTTTTTCAAATTGTTTGTTTTACTATTTTTAACTTTGTGAGTCAGGGAAGCCCTCACTCATAGTGATTTCGAACTCTCCAAAAGCTCTGAAGTTATTCATGTAACAGCTATTACATGCTATAAGTTTCTCCTATTAAAACTTGAAAGACTAACAGACTCTGCTACTTTTCATCTAAATTCAGTGTTGGGCTAACTTCAGGGTTGGACTTTTTACAAGTCCTTTGAAATGTGTCCTCCTCTAGTCACTGGTCGTGCTGGAATTTACTTTCTTGTGAAGACAGGATTTGAGCAAATTGACACAAGTACAGTTGGCCACTTCTCTGGACACCTGGTTAAATATCGAGTTCCCTAAATGGTGTGTGTTTTACTTTGATCTCTGCTCACACTTTGCTCATCCAGTTAGAAACACAGGGCTCCAGGCCATAGCGTTCCAGGCCTAAACAAGAAAATTTCCATTCCGGTTTGGGAGTTCATGTGTCTCTCATAATTACTTTTTCCACAAATGTGTGCTTCAGGAGAGGCCCTGTCCAAATGTGGAGAGGCCCATTTTCATTCACTCACTTTTAGACTTTCTAAGATTTTCAGTTACTAGAGGTTTGCCCAGACTTGCCATTGTCAAGGGACAGTGCACTTCACTTGAAGTTGTGCAGTATTACTTCATGTGTCTCCGTGGAAATTCCACCAATGGGAAACTCTTGCTGTAGTCATCTCCAAGTGTTTCTGTGTAAGAAAATATAACTAACAAAGGATGTGGTTTCAAGCAGAATGAGGAAAGGAGGGATTATCTTTATTTCAGTGCAGGTTGACCTTTCAAAGAAACAGTAATTCCTATCAAATAGGAGGTAAAATCTTTTGTAAAGAGACATGGACATGACACGCTCAACTTTATGTCACTTTTTTTAAAATGCCAAGGGCATTTGAGAAATTCTTGGCTGTTGAATTCTCCCTTTTTGCAAATTTCTCTTAGGTAAGACACTCCAGCTTCTTTAAACCATGGTACAGTTCCTTCCATGTAATAAACCAAAGCAAAAAACAAAATAAATTAAAACAAAACCCATCAAATTACATTTGAGAGCACACAATTGCTCAGCAGGCCCACTATTCAAGAAGCTAGAGGTAGAGAATCCTCAGCCTTCGGCCCATGTCCTGAAGTTTTGTCTCTATCATGGCCCCTCAATTCCCTGGCATGTCCACATTAACTCATGAATCTTTACTCATTTCCTCTTCAAATGCACAGGATCCAATATATTTGAACCCTGTTCACCTGGGCTGTAATCATCCAAGGACACACCAGAGGAAGGGCAGCCACTCCCTTGCCTGGGGCCTTGGAGCTTATCACAATAGAAATGGACACCTGAACAAGGGGAGCCAAAACAAAGAGAGGCATATTCCTAAAGCCTGAAGCACAGAAGCTACCTATAGACCAGTAGTGGGATTTCACAAATTATGTAAGAATCTCTGTGCACATGCTTGGCATGGTCGCTCATGCCTATAATCCCAGCAATCTGGGGGCTGAGGTGGATGGATCCTTGGGAGTTCCAGTCCATCTTGGGCTACGAATTTATCTCAAGGCCTCTTTCAACAACTACATAAGATGCTGTTTCCAAAAAGAGGACAACATTAAACTAGACACACTTGGTCTAGGTCCCTGGGTTCACTACATGAGTTGTGGAGTCTAAATATTCCATGCCATGAGAAAATACCTGGGATTTTTAGCGAAAGGGGCATTTGCATCCCTTTTCTAAGGGTTTCCCTTTCACCATGTTACATTTGAATTCTGGGAAAACCTGCTGGTGATAAGGTATTGTGCTAATACCTCATGTTTAGTGTTCAGGGTTATGCTGGAATGGCTGCAGCCCTCCTTGAAATAGCGATTGCAGACAAGTGAACCCCTAGGAAGCTGGATAGTTGACGCAGGCACTCCAAATATTCATGCACTGCAAGGATTCACTTTCATTTTGGGTCTCATCTTCTGGTTGCTGGCTTTCAGAGCTAACTGATACTACCATGGTGGCAGTAATCCAGCAGAGATTGCATGTATGGTTTGCAGGTTTGCTTCCCAAGCCACCAGAAACTTGGCAGAACCCAAATCATTGTGGCATTTTCTTTCCTCCCTTGAAACATTTGGCTTTCTAAGTTTGATAATTGAATAGATTGGGCTAGTCACCTTTGGACCCCATATACCACAAACAGAGCTAAAGACAGAGCCAATTACTTCCCTCCACTTGTCAAAATATGTCAAATTTGCTTGATCACCACAACTTCAAAAATAATTCTGAGGCAACTTAGAGAGGTTAATCAAATACTACATGATTGGAATGGCTGTGGTTGTATGAGGTGGAAAGCTGCAGAGTTGGGCTGAAACTGTTCAAAGAAATCCACAGGCTTGTGGTTGCCAGGCAACCACACTGGGCTCAGATTGGCTGAACATCACTGTGAGGGGGATTTTAGGCTCTAGGTTTGAAAATTTAAAAGACTGGGGTGGTCAAGTTTGGAACCCATAGACCTCAGATATACCAAAAGATTTTCCAATGACTTCCCTCCACTTCTCAAAATATGTCAAATTTTCTTGATCACTACAACTGTAAAAAAAATTCTGAGGCAACGTAGAGAGGCTAATCAAATACTGCATGATTGGAATGGCTGTGGTTGTATGAGGTGGAAAGCTGCAGAGTTGGGCTGAAACAGTTCACAGAAATCCACAAGCTTGTG
Source organism: Cavia porcellus (assembly GCF_034190915.1). Lineage (NCBI taxonomy): Eukaryota > Metazoa > Chordata > Mammalia > Rodentia > Caviidae > Cavia > Cavia porcellus. The sequence goes on along the minus strand of NW_026947486.1, from coordinate 3,498,792 downwards.
GTTGCCAGGCAACCACAATGGGCTGTGATTGGCTGAGCACCATTGTGAGCTGGACTTTAGGCTCTAGGATACAAGTGTGCAGTAGGAGTCCTGAGTCACAATGCTGGGCATTGCCATGGAGACCTCAGTGGCACAGAGGACCTTGTAGGGCAAGATTTAAATAGGATGAATATTCTTCGCCTGGTATGCCACAATATTCTCTCTGAAGGCTTCACTGCTCAGAATTTGTGGATGGAAATGCTAGCCAATCTACACATGGATGTACTTTCAAAGGGATATGAAATATGCCAGGGCCTGGCAGATGATCTCTGCCATGTCCTACCCTTGAGCATACGCTTTTCCCTTGTCATGTCTGTCATTTGTCTGAGTCCTGTTCCCTAAGCTATTCAGTCAAGACTTGCTGGCTTCATTCACCTGCAGTATAAGAGCTTTCTGTGAAATTTCTCAGCAGAAATCCTCTGCAAGTACATAGCTTTGGATATGAGAGACAGTGGTGGAAGTTGAATTACAAGGGCAGATATTTGAAAACAATGAAACAAGCCCCGAATAAGATCTTTACATGTTTCCCAGATGAATATGTTTGGAAATACGGGGGAAGATGGAGATCAAGGCTGAGAAGAGTGCACACCCATTTCAAGGTACAAAAACCAGGGAAAAACATGGGAAAGCAAGAGACCTGGTTAATCTGATGTAAAAATCTTTGATGATGAAAGGAAAATTATATTCTCATGATGATTTAATCAGGCTGTAGAAGTGAAGTTCTCATGTTGGTTGTCCTATGTGTGGCCTTCTGCATTGGGCAGTGGATGCAGGACAGGACATCTTCAAATAAATCTGGTGGAACACAAAATACTGAAAAAAAAATTCAGCCTAAATACTGTGTATTCCTTCCCTTTGAGAATATATATGGATAATGTACGAAGTTTCAAAAGAGGAAATGTCTATTGGGTCATGGTTTTAACAATGAAATGGTCACTTCACATAACATTTTGAATTTTGCTTTCACAGTTGCTCATGTACCGGGCCTGAGTAAAGCAGAATGCAGAGTAAGCCTCATCAATAGTTGTGCATTCCATAAGTGTCGATGTCGCTCCCAGCCGGCAGGAAGGACACACGACAAAGTCTGGCAGTGGACAACCTTTTCTTTTATTTTCTCTCCGTACAGCCTGCCCTGGGACCGCTCCCAGCTGAAGCCTCCTCTGGTCCGCTCCCCGCGGCTCCTTCCGGGCTTCGCTCCGAAGCCTCTACCGGTCCGCTCTCCGCGGCTCCTTTTGGGCTTCTACCCGAAGCCTCTACCGGTCCGCTCTCCGCGGCTCCTTTTGGGCTTCTACTTCCCCCCAGCGGTGGCACCAGTATATATACGGATACAGTGTCCAATCATGTTAAAGTAAGCAAGGCAAGCTGATTGGCTAACATCATCAGTTGCTAGGCAGACTATATTGTTGAGCGGGTTGTTTACGCGGTAAGCAGGAAACTAACGTGCTCGATGGGAGGGGTAATCTAACTCAGGCTTTACTCTTTACTACAGGCCTCACGTCCGCTGGGCATGGCGAGCTATCACAGACGCGGCTCCCAACATCTCCCCCTTTTTTATTTTTTATGAATGTGCGCATCGTAGCCCTTCCTGGACTGGGTGCAGAGGCTTATGCCCTATGCGTAGGTCCTTGGCTTAGACCCTGGTCGGCCGTCCCATGGTCTGCCAAGGCCCTGAGGCCCTCGTCCTTTTTCTAGGGCCAGGCACAAACTGGACGGAACCTGGATGCACACAAGCTTGCACTCATTTCCTCTCCGTAAAGAAATCCCCTCGGAGAGAAATTTAGACCTGGGCAGCATCTAACAGTCCAGCGGCTTACGTGCAGGATGGGGTAGGGCCTGTCTTAGGTTGAGTCATGCTGGGGAGGCATGCTCTTACCCGTCATTGACTCATCTACCCTGCTATATCATAATTTTTTAGAGGAGGAGTGTGGGAAGCTCACCGTCCCTAGACTCGGTCGTAGGCTAGGCGAGCGAGCCATGCATATGCCTGAGGATCTTTTTGTCCATTTTGGGCTACCGCTATTTTTATTCATCTTGTTGGTTGGTCTGTGATGGATCTCCGGTAGGGCAGGTCTGATCTTCAGTCGAGGGCTTTGTTGCCCGTGTCAGTCTCTCCGGTACCCACAGTGTTTCTCGTCTCGATTCCTGCAGAAAAACACAAACCGCGCCTCGGTTCCAGCTGATTACCGGATCCGGGCCCATCCATTGTCATGCCATAGATAACCGCGCCTTTGGAGGCAGGCCTTGGCTTACTCCCCCTTTTTATTTTATATTTTTTTATTTTTGGTCTTTTTCTTTTTTTTTTTTTTTTTTTTTTTATCGGTACCAGGGATCGAACTCGCGACTGCCTGCTTACAAGCCAAGCGCTTATGCCTCTGAGCTAAATCCCCAGCCCCCATTTCCTCGACCGGCGTTTTTCTCAGCCTGCTCGGCAGAGTAGCCGCCCATGAAAATCATAGGACGGCGGTCATGACAGAGTGGAACGGGGCGTCACTTCCTGTGCCGGCTGAGAGAAGGGAGGGTTCCCTGTAGCGGCCTCTCGGTGGGGAGCCGCTTCTGGAGAAGAGCTCCAGGGCGGAGCGGATGGCTCTCTATCTCCTCCCCGCCAGAGAGCGCCGGGGGGCCCTTTCTCCTCTCTCTGCTTTTTTCGAGCGGAGCACGCACACAATTCGCGGCGCAACTCGGCATAGGAGTCAAGGCACACATGTATCATTTCCCACAGGGGGCGAATAGCCGGCGAAATATCGCCTCCCAATTCCGCCGAGGCGAGGTCCCCGCCTAACTTCTCCCATGACGGCAGGTTTAAATGCCCCATGGGTAAAAACCAGGGAGCTATCCTATCTACCTCTGCTATGAATAGTTCCAGTGTTTTTTGACCTACCCTGAGGTCCCTAGACTTTAAAAGCTTCTTAAGGGCCTTTACCAAGGGCCGCGCCTCCGCACTCGGTAAATTACCCATCTTTAACCTCTAAGGGCTGTAACTCACCGCGTGTGACTTAAAGAACCCGTCACCTACGCGTGAGCCTGAGGGGAGTCTAAAAGCCCTGTAGGTGCGCGCCACCCAGAGCCCAGGCTTATCCCCAACTCACCTGTCCTGCAGCACTGTGTTGGAGCGTTGTCCACTACCACGTCTCGGGGGTGATCAATCCCCATGCGGGCCACCAAATGTCGATGTCGCTCCCGGCCGGCAGGAAGGACACACGACAAAGTCTGGCAGTGGACAACCTTTTCTTTTATTTTCTCTCCGTACAGCCTACCCTGGGACCGCTCCCAGCTGAAGCCTCCTCTGGTCCGCTCCCCGCGGGTCCTTCCGGGCTTCGCTCCGAAGCCTCTACCGGTCCGCTCTCCGCGGCTCCTTTTGGGCTTCTACTTCCCCCCAGGGGTGGCACCAGTATATATACGGATACAGTGTCCAATCATGTTAAAGTAAGCAAGGCAAGCTGATTGGCTAACATCATCAGTTGCTAGGCAGACTATATTGTTGAGCGGGTTGTTTACGCGGTAAGCAGGAAACTAACGTGCTCGATGGGAGGGGTAATCTAACTCAGGCTTTACACTTTACTACAGGCCTCACGTCCGACGTGCATGGCGAGCTATCACAGACGCGGCTCCCAACACATAAGTGGTTTTAAAACCAGTGAAACCCTTTGGACTTAGTGTTTGTATTTAATTGGTTGATTGGTTTTTCAAATTGTTTGTTTTACTATTTTTAACTTTGTGAGTCAGGTAAGCCCTCACTCATAGTGATTTCGACCTCTCCAAAAGCTCTGAAGTTACTCATGTGACAGCTATTACATGCTATAAGTTTCTCCTATTAAAACTTGAAAGACTAACAGACTCTGCTACTTTTCATCTAAATTCAGTGTTGGGCTAACTTCAGGGTTGGACTTTTTACAAGTCCTTTGAAATGTGTCCTCCTCTAGTCACTGGTCGTGCTGGAATTTACTTTCTTGTGAAGACAGGATTTGAGCAACTTGACACAAGTACAGTTTGGCACTACTCTGGACACCTGGTTAAATATCGAGTTCCCTAAATGCTGTGTGTTTTACTTTGATCTCTGCTCACACTTTGCTCATCCAGTTAGAAACACAGGGCTCCAGGCCATAGCGTTCCAGGCCTAAACAAGAAACTTTCCATTCCGTTTTGGGAGTTCATGCGTCTCTCATAATTCCTTTTTCCACAAATGTGTGCTTCAGGAGAGGCCCTGTCCAAATGTGGAAAGGCCCATTTTCATTCACTCACTTTTAGACTTTCTAAGATTTTCAGTTACTAGAGGTTTGCCCAGACTTGCCATTGTCAAGGGACAGTGCACTTCACTTGAAGTTGTGCAGTATTACTTCATGTGTCTCCGTGGAAATTCCACCAATGGGAAACTCTTGCTGTAGTCATCTCCACGTGTTTCTGTGTAAGAAAATATAACTAACAAAGGATGTGGTTTCAAGCAGAATGAAGAAAGGAGGGATTATCTTTATTTCAGTACAGGTTGACATTTCAAAGAAACAGTAATTCCTATCAAATAGGAGGTAAAATCTTTTATAAAGAGACATGGACATGACACGCTCAACTTTATCTCACTTTTTTTAAAAAGCCAAGGGCATTTGAGAAATTCTTGGCTGTTGAATTGTCCCTTTTTGCAAATTTCTCTTAGGTAAGACACTCCAGCTTCTTTAAACCATGGTACAGTTCCTTCCATGTAAAAAACCAAAGCAAAAAACAAAATAAATTAAAACAAAACCCATCAAATTACATTTGAGAGCACACAATTGCTCAGCAGCCCACTATTCAAGAAGCTAGAGGTAGAGAATCCTCAGCCTTCAGCCCATGTCCTGAAGTTTTGTCTCTATCATGGCCCCTCAATTCCCTGGCATGTCCACATTAACTCATGAATCTTTAATCATTTCCTCTTCAAATGCACAGGATCCAATCTATTTGAACCCTGTTCACCTGGGCTGTAATCATCCAAGGACACACCAGAGGAAGGGCAGCCACTCCCTTGCCTGGGGCCTTGGAGCTTATCACAATAGAAATGGACACCTGAACAAGGGGAGCCAAAACAAAGAGAGGCATATTCTTAAGCCTGAAGCACAGAAGCTACCTATAGACCAGTAGTGGGATTTCACAAATTATGTAAGAATTTCTGTGCACATGCTTGGCATGGTCGCTCATGCCTATATTCCCAGCAATCTGGGGGCTGAGGTGCATGGATCCTTGGGAGTTCCAGTCCATCTTGGGCTACGAATTTATCTCAAGGCCTCTTTCAACAACCACATAAGATGCTGTTTCCAAAAAGAGGACAACATTAAACTAGACACACTTGGTCTAGGTCCCTGGGTTCACTACATGAGTTGTAGAGTCTAAATATTCCATGCCATGAGAAAATACCTGGGATTTTTAGTGAAAGGGGCATTTGCATCCCTTTTCTAAGGGTTTCCCTTTCACCATGTTACATTTGAATTCTGGGAAAACCTGCTGGTGATAAGGTATTGTGCTAATACCTCATGTTTAGTGTTCAGGGTTATGCTGGAATGGCTGCAGACCTACTTGAAATAGCGATTGCAGACAAGTGAACCCTGAGGAAGCTGGATAGTTGAAGCACGCACTCCAAATATTCATGCACTGCAAGGATTCACTTTCATTTTGGGTCTCATCTTCTGGTTGCTGGCTTTTAGTGCTAACTGATACTACCATGGTGGCAGTAATCCAGCAGAGACTGCATGTATGGTTTGCAGGTTTGCTTCCCAAGCCACCAGAAACTTGGCAGAACCCAAATCATTGTGGCATTTTCTTTCCTCCCTTGAAACATTTGGCTTTCTAAGTTTGATAATTGAATAGACTGGGCTAGTCACCTTTGGACCCCATATACCACAAACAGAGTTAAAGACAGAGCCAATTACTTCCCTCCACTTGTCAAAATATGTCAAATTTGTTTGATCACCACAACTTCAAAGAAAATTCTGAGGCAACTTAGGGAGGTTAATCAAATACTGCATAATTGGAATGTCTGTGGTTGTATGAGGTGGAAAGCTGCAGAGTTGGGCTGAAACTGTTCACAGAAATCCACAGGCTTGTGGTTGCCAGGCAAGCACACTGGGCTGAGATTGGCTGAACATCACTGTGAGGGGGATTTTAGGCTCTAGGTTTGAAAATTTAAAAGACTGGGGTAGTCAAGTTTGGAACCCATAGACCTCAGACATACCAAAAGGTTTTCCAATGACTTCCCTCCACTTCTCAAAATATGTCAAATTTTCTTGATCACTACAACTGTAAAAAATTCTGAGGCAACATAGAGAGGCTAATCAAATACTGCATGATTGGAATGGCTGTGGTTGTATGAGGTGGAAAGCTGCAGAGTTGGGCTGAAACAGTTCACAGAAATCCACAAGCTTGTGGTTGCCAGGCAACCACAATGGGCTGTGATTGGCTGAGCACCATTGTGAGCTGGACTTTAGGCTCTAGGATACAATTGTGCAATAGGAGACCTGAGTCACAATGCTAGGCGTTGCCATGGAGACCTCAGTGGCACAGAGGACCTTGTAGGGCAAGATATAAATAGGATGAATATTCTTCGCCTGGTATGCCACAATATTCTCTCTGAGGGCTTCACTGCTCAGAATTTGTGGATGGAAATGCTAGCCAATCTACACATGGATGTACTTTCAAAGGGATATGAAATATGCCAGGGCCTGGCAGATGATCTCTGCCATGTCCTACCCTTGAGCATCCGCTTTTCCCTTGTCATGTCTGTCATTTGGCTGAGTCCTGTTCCCTAAGCTATTCAGTCAAAACTTGCTGGCATCATTGACCTGCAGTATAAGAGCTTTCTGTGAAATTTCTCAGCAGAAATCCTCTGCAAGTACATAGCTTTGGATATGAGAGACAGTGGTGGAAGTTGAATTTCAAGGGCAGATATTTGAAAACAATGAAACAAGCCCCGAATAAGATCTTTACATGTTTCCCAGATGAATATGTTTGGAAATACAGGGGAAGATGGAGATCAAGGCTGAGAAGAGTGCACACCCATTTCAAGGTACAAAAACCAGGGGAAAACATGGGAAAGCAAGAGAGCTGGTTAATCTGATGTAAAAATCTTTGATGATGAAAGGAAAATTATATTCTCATGATGATTTAATCAGGCTGTAGAAGTGAAGTTCTCATGTTGGTTGTCCTATGTGTGGCCTTCTGCATTGGGCAGTGGATGCAGGACAGGAGATCTTCAAATAAATCTGGTGGAACACAAAATACTGAAAACAAAAATTCAGCCTAAATCCGGTGTATTCCTTCCCTTTGAGAACATATATGGATAATGTACGAAGTTTCAAAAGAGAAAATGTCTATTGGGTCATGGTTTCAACAATGAAATGGTCACTTCACATAACATTTTGAATTTTGCTTTCACAGTTGCTCATGTACCGAGCCTGAGTAAAGCAGAATGCAGAGAAAGCCTCATCAATAGTTGTTCATTTCATAAGTGGTTTTAAGACCAGTGAAACCCTTTGGACTTACTGTTTGTTTTTAATGGGTTGATTGGTTTTTCAAATTGTTTGTTTTACTATTTTTAACTTTGTGAGTCAGGGAAGCCCTCACTCATAGTGATTTCGAACTCTCCAAAAGCTCTGAAGTTATTCATGTAACAGCTATTACATGCTATAAGTTTCTCCTATTAAAACTTGAAAGACTAACAGACTCTGCTACTTTTCATCTAAATTCAGTGTTGGGCTAACTTCAGGGTTGGACTTTTTACAAGTCCTTTGAAATGTGTCCTCCTCTAGTCACTGGTCGTGCTGGAATTTACTTTCTTGTGAAGACAGGATTTGAGCAAATTGACACAAGTACAGTTGGCCACTTCTCTGGACACCTGGTTAAATATCGAGTTCCCTAAATGGTGTGTGTTTTACTTTGATCTCTGCTCACACTTTGCTCATCCAGTTAGAAACACAGGGCTCCAGGCCATAGCGTTCCAGGCCTAAACAAGAAAATTTCCATTCCGGTTTGGGAGTTCATGTGTCTCTCATAATTACTTTTTCCACAAATGTGTGCTTCAGGAGAGGCCCTGTCCAAATGTGGAGAGGCCCATTTTCATTCACTCACTTTTAGACTTTCTAAGATTTTCAGTTACTAGAGGTTTGCCCAGACTTGCCATTGTCAAGGGACAGTGCACTTCACTTGAAGTTGTGCAGTATTACTTCATGTGTCTCCGTGGAAATTCCACCAATGGGAAACTCTTGCTGTAGTCATCTCCAAGTGTTTCTGTGTAAGAAAATATAACTAACAAAGGATGTGGTTTCAAGCAGAATGAGGAAAGGAGGGATTATCTTTATTTCAGTGCAGGTTGACCTTTCAAAGAAACAGTAATTCCTATCAAATAGGAGGTAAAATCTTTTGTAAAGAGACATGGACATGACACGCTCAACTTTATGTCACTTTTTTTAAAATGCCAAGGGCATTTGAGAAATTCTTGGCTGTTGAATTCTCCCTTTTTGCAAATTTCTCTTAGGTAAGACACTCCAGCTTCTTTAAACCATGGTACAGTTCCTTCCATGTAATAAACCAAAGCAAAAAACAAAATAAATTAAAACAAAACCCATCAAATTACATTTGAGAGCACACAATTGCTCAGCAGGCCCACTATTCAAGAAGCTAGAGGTAGAGAATCCTCAGCCTTCGGCCCATGTCCTGAAGTTTTGTCTCTATCATGGCCCCTCAATTCCCTGGCATGTCCACATTAACTCATGAATCTTTACTCATTTCCTCTTCAAATGCACAGGATCCAATATATTTGAACCCTGTTCACCTGGGCTGTAATCATCCAAGGACACACCAGAGGAAGGGCAGCCACTCCCTTGCCTGGGGCCTTGGAGCTTATCACAATAGAAATGGACACCTGAACAAGGGGAGCCAAAACAAAGAGAGGCATATTCCTAAAGCCTGAAGCACAGAAGCTACCTATAGACCAGTAGTGGGATTTCACAAATTATGTAAGAATCTCTGTGCACATGCTTGGCATGGTCGCTCATGCCTATAATCCCAGCAATCTGGGGGCTGAGGTGGATGGATCCTTGGGAGTTCCAGTCCATCTTGGGCTACGAATTTATCTCAAGGCCTCTTTCAACAACTACATAAGATGCTGTTTCCAAAAAGAGGACAACATTAAACTAGACACACTTGGTCTAGGTCCCTGGGTTCACTACATGAGTTGTGGAGTCTAAATATTCCATGCCATGAGAAAATACCTGGGATTTTTAGCGAAAGGGGCATTTGCATCCCTTTTCTAAGGGTTTCCCTTTCACCATGTTACATTTGAATTCTGGGAAAACCTGCTGGTGATAAGGTATTGTGCTAATACCTCATGTTTAGTGTTCAGGGTTATGCTGGAATGGCTGCAGCCCTCCTTGAAATAGCGATTGCAGACAAGTGAACCCCTAGGAAGCTGGATAGTTGACGCAGGCACTCCAAATATTCATGCACTGCAAGGATTCACTTTCATTTTGGGTCTCATCTTCTGGTTGCTGGCTTTCAGAGCTAACTGATACTACCATGGTGGCAGTAATCCAGCAGAGATTGCATGTATGGTTTGCAGGTTTGCTTCCCAAGCCACCAGAAACTTGGCAGAACCCAAATCATTGTGGCATTTTCTTTCCTCCCTTGAAACATTTGGCTTTCTAAGTTTGATAATTGAATAGATTGGGCTAGTCACCTTTGGACCCCATATACCACAAACAGAGCTAAAGACAGAGCCAATTACTTCCCTCCACTTGTCAAAATATGTCAAATTTGCTTGATCACCACAACTTCAAAAATAATTCTGAGGCAACTTAGAGAGGTTAATCAAATACTACATGATTGGAATGGCTGTGGTTGTATGAGGTGGAAAGCTGCAGAGTTGGGCTGAAACTGTTCAAAGAAATCCACAGGCTTGTGGTTGCCAGGCAACCACACTGGGCTCAGATTGGCTGAACATCACTGTGAGGGGGATTTTAGGCTCTAGGTTTGAAAATTTAAAAGACTGGGGTGGTCAAGTTTGGAACCCATAGACCTCAGATATACCAAAAGATTTTCCAATGACTTCCCTCCACTTCTCAAAATATGTCAAATTTTCTTGATCACTACAACTGTAAAAAAAATTCTGAGGCAACATAGAGAGGCTAATCAAATACTGCATGATTGGAATGGCTGTGGTTGTATGAGGTGGAAAGCTGCAGAGTTGGGCTGAAACAGTTCACAGAAATCCACAAGCTTGTGGTTGCCAGGCAACCACAATGGGCTGTGATTGGCTGAGCACCATTGTGAGCTGGACTTTAGGCTCTAGGATACAAGTGTGCAGTAGGAGTCCTGAGTCACAATGCTGGGCATTGCCATGGAGACCTCAGTGGCACAGAGGACCTTGTAGGGCAAGATTTAAATAGGATGAATATTCTTCGCCTGGTATGCCACAATATTCTCTCTGAAGGCTTCACTGCTCAGAATTTGTGGATGGAAATGCTAGCCAATCTACACATGGATGTACTTTCAAAGGGATATGAAATATGCCAGGGCCTGGCAGATGATCTCTGCCATGTCCTACCCTTGAGCATACGCTTTTCCCTTGTCATGTCTGTCATTTGGCTGAGTCCTGTTCCCTAAGCTATTCAGTCAAGACTTGCTGGCTTCATTCACCTGCAGTATAAGAGCTTTCTGTGAAATTTCTCAGCAGAAATCCTCTGCAAGTACATAGCTTTGGATATGAGAGACAGTGGTGGAAGTTGAATTACAAGGGCAGATATTTGAAAACAATGAAACAAGCCCCGAATAAGATCTTTACATGTTTCCCAGATGAATATGTTTGGAAATACGGGGGAAGATGGAGATCAAGGCTGAGAAGAGTGCACACCCATTTCAAGGTACAAAAACCAGGGAAAAACATGGGAAAGCAAGAGACCTGGTTAATCTGATGTAAAAATCTTTGATGATGAAAGGAAAATTATATTCTCATGATGATTTAATCAGGCTGTAGAAGTGAAGTTCTCATGTTGGTTGTCCTATGTGTGGCCTTCTGCATTGGGCAGTGGATGCAGGACAGGACATCTTCAAATAAATCTGGTGGAACACAAAATACTGAAAAAAAAATTCAGCCTAAATACTGTGTATTCCTTCCCTTTGAGAATATATATGGATAATGTACGAAGTTTCAAAAGAGGAAATGTCTATTGGGTCATGGTTTTAACAATGAAATGGTCACTTCACATAACATTTTGAATTTTGCTTTCACAGTTGCTCATGTACCGGGCCTGAGTAAAGCAGAATGCAGAGTAAGCCTCATCAATAGTTGTGCATTCCATAAGTGTCGATGTCGCTCCCAGCCGGCAGGAAGGACACACGACAAAGTCTGGCAGTGGACAACCTTTTCTTTTATTTTCTCTCCGTACAGCCTGCCCTGGGACCGCTCCCAGCTGAAGCCTCCTCTGGTCCGCTCCCCGCGGCTCCTTCCGGGCTTCGCTCCGAAGCCTCTACCGGTCCGCTCTCCGCGGCTCCTTTTGGGCTTCTACCCGAAGCCTCTACCGGTCCGCTCTCCGCGGCTCCTTTTGGGCTTCTACTTCCCCCCAGCGGTGGCACCAGTATATATACGGATACAGTGTCCAATCATGTTAAAGTAAGCAAGGCAAGCTGATTGGCTAACATCATCAGTTGCTAGGCAGACTATATTGTTGAGCGGGTTGTTTACGCGGTAAGCAGGAAACTAACGTGCTCGATGGGAGGGGTAATCTAACTCAGGCTTTACTCTTTACTACAGGCCTCACGTCCGCTGGGCATGGCGAGCTATCACAGACGCGGCTCCCAACATCTCCCCCTTTTTTATTTTTTATGAATGTGCGCATCGTAGCCCTTCCTGGACTGGGTGCAGAGGCTTATGCCCTATGCGTAGGTCCTTGGCTTAGACCCTGGTCGGCCGTCCCATGGTCTGCCAAGGCCCTGAGGCCCTCGTCCTTTTTCTAGGGCCAGGCACAAACTGGACGGAACCTGGATGCACACAAGCTTGCACTCATTTCCTCTCCGTAAAGAAATCCCCTCGGAGAGAAATTTAGACCTGGGCAGCATCTAACAGTCCAGCGGCTTACGTGCAGGATGGGGTAGGGCCTGTCTTAGGTTGAGTCATGCTGGGGAGGCATGCTCTTACCCGTCATTGACTCATCTACCCTGCTATATCATAATTTTTTAGAGGAGGAGTGTGGGAAGCTCACCGTCCCTAGACTCGGTCGTAGGCTAGGCGAGCGAGCCATGCATATGCCTGAGGATCTTTTTGTCCATTTTGGGCTACCGCTATTTTTATTCATCTTGTTGGTTGGTCTGTGATGGATCTCCGGTAGGGCAGGTCTGATCTTCAGTCGAGGGCTTTGTTGCCCGTGTCAGTCTCTCCGGTACCCACAGTGTTTCTCGTCTCGATTCCTGCAGAAAAACACAAACCGCGCCTCGGTTCCAGCTGATTACCGGATCCGGGCCCATCCATTGTCATGCCATAGATAACCGCGCCTTTGGAGGCAGGCCTTGGCTTACTCCCCCTTTTTATTTTATATTTTTTTATTTTTGGTCTTTTTCTTTTTTTTTTTTTTTTTTTTTTATCGGTACCAGGGATCGAACTCGCGACTGCCTGCTTACAAGCCAAGCGCTTATGCCTCTGAGCTAAATCCCCAGCCCCCATTTCCTCGACCGGCGTTTTTCTCAGCCTGCTCGGCAGAGTAGCCGCCCATGAAAATCATAGGACGGCGGTCATGACAGAGTGGAACGGGGCGTCACTTCCTGTGCCGGCTGAGAGAAGGGAGGGTTCCCTGTAGCGGCCTCTCGGTGGGGAGCCGCTTCTGGAGAAGAGCTCCAGGGCGGAGCGGATGGCTCTCTATCTCCTCCCCGCCAGAGAGCGCCGGGGGGCCCTTTCTCCTCTCTCTGCTTTTTTCGAGCGGAGCACGCACACAATTCGCGGCGCAACTCGGCATAGGAGTCAAGGCACACATGTATCATTTCCCACAGGGGGCGAATAGCCGGCGAAATATCGCCTCCCAATTCCGCCGAGGCGAGGTCCCCGCCTAACTTCTCCCATGACGGCAGGTTTAAATGCCCCATGGGTAAAAACCAGGGAGCTATCCTATCTACCTCTGCTATGAATAGTTCCAGTGTTTTTTGACCTACCCTGAGGTCCCTAGACTTTAAAAGCTTCTTAAGGGCCTTTACCAAGGGCCGCGCCTCCGCACTCGGTAAATTACCCATCTTTAACCTCTAAGGGCTGTAACTCACCGCGTGTGACTTAAAGAACCCGTCACCTACGCGTGAGCCTGAGGGGAGTCTAAAAGCCCTGTAGGTGCGCGCCACCCAGAGCCCAGGCTTATCCCCAACTCACCTGTCCTGCAGCACTGTGTTGGAGCGTTGTCCACTACCACGTCTCGGGGGTGATCAATCCCCATGCGGGCCACCAAATGTCGATGTCGCTCCCGGCCGGCAGGAAGGACACACGACAAAGTCTGGCAGTGGACAACCTTTTCTTTTATTTTCTCTCCGTACAGCCTACCCTGGGACCGCTCCCAGCTGAAGCCTCCTCTGGTCCGCTCCCCGCGGGTCCTTCCGGGCTTCGCTCCGAAGCCGCTACCGGTCCGCTCTCCGCGGCTCCTTTTGGGCTTCTACTTCCCCCCAGGGGTGGCACCAGTATATATACGGATACAGTGTCCAATCATGTTAAAGTAAGCAAGGCAAGCTGATTGGCTAACATCATCAGTTGCTAGGCAGACTATATTGTTGAGCGGGTTGTTTACGCGGTAAGCAGGAAACTAACGTGCTCGATGGGAGGGGTAATCTAACTCAGGCTTTACACTTTACTACAGGCCTCACGTCCGCCGTGCATGGCGAGCTATCACAGACGCGGCTCCCAACACATAAGTGGTTTTAAAACCAGTGAAACCCTTTGGACTTAGTGTTTGTATTTAATTGGTTGATTGGTTTTTCAAATTGTTTGTTTTACTATTTTTAACTTTGTGAGTCAGGTAAGCCCTCACTCATAGTGATTTCGACCTCTCCAAAAGCTCTGAAGTTACTCATGTGACAGCTATTACATGCTATAAGTTTCTCCTATTAAAACTTGAAAGACTAACAGACTCTGCTACTTTTCATCTAAATTCAGTGTTGGGCTAACTTCAGGGTTGGACTTTTTACAAGTCCTTTGAAATGTGTCCTCCTCTAGTCACTGGTCGTGCTGGAATTTACTTTCTTGTGAAGACAGGATTTGAGCAACTTGACACAAGTACAGTTTGCCACTACTCTGGACACCTGGTTAAATATCGAGTTCCCTAAATGCTGTGTGTTTTACTTTGATCTCTGCTCACACTTTGCTCATCCAGTTAGAAACACAGGGCTCCAGGCCATAGCGTTCCAGGCCTAAACAAGAAAATTTCCATTCCGTTTTGGGAGTTCATGCGTCTCTCATAATTCCTTTTTCCACAAATGTGTGCTTCAGGAGAGGCCCTGTCCAAATGTGGAAAGGCCCATTTTCATTCACTCACTTTTAGACTTTCTAAGATTTTCAGTTACTAGAGGTTTGCCCAGACTTGCCATTGTCAAGGGACAGTGCACTTCACTTGAAGTTGTGCAATATTACTTCATGTGTCTCCGTGGAAATTCCACCAATGGGAAACTCTTGCTGTAGTCATCTCCACGTGTTTCTGTGTAAGAAAATATAACTAACAAAGGATGTGGTTTCAAGCAGAATGAGGAAAGGAGGGATTATCTTTATTTCAGTACAGGTTGACATTTCAAAGAAACAGTAATTCCTATCAAATAGGAGGTAAAATTTTTTATAAAGAGACATGGACATGACACGCTCAACTTTATCTCACTTTTTTTAAAAAGCCAAGGGCATTTGAGAAATTCTTGGCTGTTGAATTGTCCCTTTTTGCAAATTTCTCTTAGGTAAGACACTCCAGCTTCTTTAAACCATGGTACAGTTCCTTCCATGTAAAAAACCAAACCAAAAAACAAAATAAATTAAAACAAAACCCATCAAATTACATTTGAGAGCACACAATTGCTCAGCAGCCCACTATTCAAGAAGCTAGAGGTAGAGAATCCTCAGCCTTCAGCCCATGTCCTGAAGTTTTGTCTCTATCATGGCCCCTCAATTCCCTGGCATGTCCACATTAACTCATGAATCTTTAATCATTTCCTCTTCAAATGCAAAGGATCCAATCTATTTGAACCCTGTTCACCTGGGCTGTAATCATCGAAGGACACACCAGAGGAAGGGCAGCCACTCCCTTGCCTGGGGCCTTGGAGCTTATCACAATAGAAATGGACACCTGAACAAGGGGAGCCAAAACAAAGAGAGGCATATTCTTAAGCCTGAAGCACAGAAGCTACCTATAGACCAGTAGTGGGATTTCACAAATTATGTAAGAATTTCTGTGCACATGCTTGGCATGGTCGCTCATGCCTATAATCCCAGCAATCTGGGGGCTGAGGTGGATGGATCCTTGGGAGTTCCAGTCCATCTTGGGCTACGAATTTATCTCAAGGCCTCTTTCAACAACCACATAAGATGCTGTTTCCAAAAAGTGGACAACATTAAACTAGACACACTTGGTCTAGGTCCCTGGGTTCACTACATGAGTTGTAGAGTCTAAATATTCCATGGCATGAGAAAATACCTGGGATTTTTAGTGAAAGGGGCATTTGCATCCCTTTTCTAAGGGTTTCCCTTTCACCATGTTACATTTGAATTCTGGGAAAACCTGCTGGTGATAAGGTATTGTGCTAATACCTCATGTTTAGTGTTCAGGGTTATGCTGGAATGGCTGCAGACCTACTTGAAATAGCGATTGCAGACAAGTGAACCCTGAGGAAGCTGGATAGTTGAAGCACGCACTCCAAATATTCATGCACTGCAAGGATTCACTTTCATTTTGGGTCTCATCTTCTGGTTGCTGGCTTTTAGTGCTAACTGATACTACCATGGTGGCAGTAATCCAGCAGAGACTGCATGTATGGTTTGCAGGTTTGCTTCCCAAGCCACCAGAAACTTGGCAGAACCCAAATCATTGTGGCATTTTCTTTCCTCCCTTGAAACATTTGGCTTTCTAAGTTTGATAATTGAATAGACTGGGCTAGTCACCTTTGGACCCCATATACCACAAACAGAGTTAAAGACAGAGCCAATTACTTCCCTCCACTTGTCAAAATATGTCAAATTTGTTTGATCACCACAACTTCAAAGAAAATTCTGAGGCAACTTAGGGAGGTTAATCAAATACTGCATAATTGGAATGTCTGTGGTTGTATGAGGTGGAAAGCTGCAGAGTTGGGCTGAAACTGTTCAGAGAAATCCACAGGCTTGTGGTTGCCAGGCAAGCACACTGGGCTGAGATTGGCTGAACATCACTGTGAGGTGGATTTTAGGCTCTAGGTTTGAAAATTTAAAAGACTGGGGTAGTCAAGTTTGGAACCCATAGACCTCAGACATACCAAAAGGTTTTCCAATGACTTCCCTCCACTTCTCAAAATATGTCAAATTTTCTTGATCACTACAACTGTAAAAAAATTCTGAGGCAACATAGAGAGGCTAATCAAATACTGCATGATTGGAATGGCTGTGGTTGTATGAGGTGGAAAGCTGCAGAGTTGGGCTGAAACAGTTCACAGAAATCCACAAGCTTGTGGTTGCCAGGCAACCACAATGGGCTGTGATTGGCTGAGCACCATTGTGAGCTGGACTTTAGGCTCTAGGATACAATTGTGCAATAGGAGACCTGAGTCACAATGCTAGGCGTTGCCATGGAGACCTCAGTGGCACAGAGGACCTTGTAGGGCAAGATTTAAATTGGATGAATATTCTTCGCCTGGTATGCCACAATATTCTCTCTGAGGGCTTCACTGCTCAGAATTTGTGGATGGAAATGCTAGCCAATCTACACATGGATGTACTTTCAAAGGGATATGAAATATGCCAGGGCCTGGCAGATGATCTCTGCCATGTCCTACCCTTGAGCATACGCTTTTCCCTTGTCATGTCTGTCATTTGGCTGAGTCCTGTTCCCTAAGCTATTCAGTCAAGACTTGCTGGCATCATTGACCTGCAGTATAAGAGCTTTCTGTGAAATTTCTCAGCAGAAATCCTCTGCAAGTACATAGCTTTGGATATGAGAGACAGTGGTGGAAGTTGAATTTCAAGGGCAGATATTTGAAAACAATGAAACAAGCCCCGAATAAGATCTTTACATGTTTCCCAGATGAATATGTTTGGAAATACAGGGGAAGATGGAGATCAAGGCTGAGAAGAGTGCACACCCATTTCAAGGTACAAAAACCAGGGGAAAACATGGGAAAGCAAGAGAGCTGGTTAATCTGATGTAAAAATCTTTGATGATGAAAGGAAAATTATATTCTCATGATGATTTAATCAGGCTGTAGAAGTGAAGTTCTCATGTTGGTTGTCCTATGTGTGGCCTTCTGCATTGGGCAGTGGATGCAGGACAGGAGATCTTCAAATAAATCTGGTGGAACACAAAATACTGAAAACAAAAATTCAGCCTAAATCCGGTGTATTCCTTCCCTTTGAGAACATATATGGATAATGTACGAAGTTTCAAAAGAGAAAATGTCTATTGGGTCATGGTTTCAACAATGAAATGGTCACTTCACATAACATTTTGAATTTTGCTTTCACAGTTGCTCATGTACCGAGCCTGAGTAAAGCAGAATGCAGAGAAAGCCTCATCAATAGTTGTTCATTTCATAAGTGGTTTTAAGACCAGTGAAACCCTTTGGACTTACTGTTTGTTTTTAATGGGTTGATTGGTTTTTCAAATTGTTTGTTTTACTATTTTTAACTTTGTGAGTCAGGGAAGCCCTCACTCATAGTGATTTCGAACTCTCCAAAAGCTCTGAAGTTATTCATGTAACAGCTATTACATGCTATAAGTTTCTCCTATTAAAACTTGAAAGACTAACAGACTCTGCTACTTTTCATCTAAATTCAGTGTTGGGCTAACTTCAGGGTTGGACTTTTTACAAGTCCTTTGAAATGTGTCCTCCTCTAGTCACTGGTCGTGCTGGAATTTACTTTCTTGTGAAGACAGGATTTGAGCAAATTGACACAAGTACAGTTGGCCACTTCTCTGGACACCTGGTTAAATATCGAGTTCCCTAAATGGTGTGTGTTTTACTTTGATCTCTGCTCACACTTTGCTCATCCAGTTAGAAACACAGGGCTCCAGGCCATAGCGTTCCAGGCCTAAACAAGAAAATTTCCATTCCGGTTTGGGAGTTCATGTGTCTCTCATAATTACTTTTTCCACAAATGTGTGCTTCAGGAGAGGCCCTGTCCAAATGTGGAGAGGCCCATTTTCATTCACTCACTTTTAGACTTTCTAAGATTTTCAGTTACTAGAGGTTTGCCCAGACTTGCCATTGTCAAGGGACAGTGCACTTCACTTGAAGTTGTGCAGTATTACTTCATGTGTCTCCGTGGAAATTCCACCAATGGGAAACTCTTGCTGTAGTCATCTCCAAGTGTTTCTGTGTAAGAAAATATAACTAACAAAGGATGTGGTTTCAAGCAGAATGAGGAAAGGAGGGATTATCTTTATTTCAGTGCAGGTTGACCTTTCAAAGAAACAGTAATTCCTATCAAATAGGAGGTAAAATCTTTTGTAAAGAGACATGGACATGACACGCTCAACTTTATGTCACTTTTTTTAAAACGCCAAGGGCATTTGAGAAATTCTTGGCTGTTGAATTGTCCCTTTTTGCAAATTTCTCTTAGGTAAGACACTCCAGCTTCTTTAAACCATGGTACAGTTCCTTCCATGTAATAAACCAAAGCAAAAAACAAAATAAATTAAAACAAAACCCATCAAATTACATTTGAGAGCACACAATTGCTCAGCAGGCCCACTATTCAAGAAGCTAGAGGTAGAGAATCCTCAGCCTTCGGCCCATGTCCTGAAGTTTTGTCTCTATCATGGCCCCTCAATTCCCTGGCATGTCCACATTAACTCATGAATCTTTACTCATTTCCTCTTCAAATGCACAGGATCCAATATATTTGAACCCTGTTCACCTGGGCTGTAATCATCCAAGGACACACCAGAGGAAGGGCAGCCACTCCCTTGCCTGGGGCCTTGGAGCTTAACACAATAGAAATGGACACCTGAACAAGGGGAGCCAAAACAAAGAGAGGCATATTCCTAAAGCCTGAAGCACAGAAGCTACCTATAGACCAGTAGTGGGATTTCACAAATTATGTAAGAATCTCTGTGCACATGCTTGGCATGGTCGCTCATGCCTATAATCCCAGCAATCTGGGGGCTGAGGTGGATGGATCCTTGGGAGTTCCAGTCCATCTTGGGCTACGAATTTATCTCAAGGCCTCTTTCAACAACTACATAAGATGCTGTTTCCAAAAAGAGGACAACATTAAACTAGACACACTTGGTCTAGGTCCCTGGGTTCACTACATGAGTTGTGGAGTCTAAATATTCCATGCCATGAGAAAATACCTGGGATTTTTAGTGAAAGGGGCATTTGCATCCCTTTTCTAAGGGTTTCCCTTTCACCATGTTACATTTCAATTCTGGGAAAACCTGCTGGTGATAAGGTATTGTGCTAATACCTCATGTTTAGTGTTCAGGGTTATGCTGGAATGGCTGCAGACCTCCTTGAAATAGCGATTGCAGACAAGTGAACCCCGAGGAAGCTGGATAGTTGAAGCAGGCACTCCAAATATTCATGCACTGCAAGGATTCACTTTCATTTTGGGTCTCATCTTCTGGTTGCTGGCTTTCAGTGCTAACTGATACTACCATGGTGGCAGTAATCCAGCAGAGACTGCATGTATGGTTTGCAGGTTTCCTTCTCAAGCCACCAGAAACTTGGCAGAACCAAAATCATTGTGGCATTTTCTTTCCTCCCTTGAAACATTTGGCTTTCTAAGTTTGATAATCGAATAGACTGGGCTAGTCACGTTTGGACACCATATACCACAAACAGAGCTAAAGACAGAGCCAATTACTTCCCTCCACTTGTCAAAATATATCAAATTTGTTTGATCACCACAACTTCAAAGAAAATTCTGAGGCAACTTAGGGAGGTTAATCAAATACTGCATGATTGGAATGTGATCTCTGCTCACACTTTGCTCATCCAGTTAGAAACACAGGTCTCCAGGCCATAGCGTTCCAGGCCTAAACAAGAAAATTTCCATTCCGTTTTGGGAGTTCATGCGTCTCTCATAATTACCTTTTCCACAAATGTGTGCTTTAGAAGAGGCACTAAATGCTGTGTGACAGGACAGGATTTGAGCAAATTGACACAAGTACAGTTTGCCACTACTCTGGACACCTGGTTAAATATCGAGTTCCCTAAATGGTGTGTGTTTTACTTTGATCTCTGCTCACACTTTGCTCATCCAGTTAGAAACACAGGGCTCCAGGCCATAGCGTTCCAGGCCTAAACAAGAAAATTTCCATTCCGTTTTGGGAGTTCATGCGTCTCTCATAATTACTTTTTCCACAAATGTGTGCTTCAGAAGAGGCCCTGTCCAAATGTGGAGAGGCACATTTTCATTCACTCACTTTTAGACTTTCTAAGATTTTCAGTTACTAGAGGTTTGCCCAGACTTGCCATTGTCAAGGGACAGTGCACTTCACTTGAAGTTGTGCAGTATTACTTCATGTGTCTCCGTGGAAATTCCACCAATGGGAAACTCTTGCTGTAGTCATCTCCACGTGTTTCTGTGTAAGAAAATATAACTAACAAAGGATGTGGTTTCAAGCAGAATGAGGAAAGAGGGATTATCTTTATTTCAGTGCAGGTTGACCTTTCAAAGAAACAGTAATTCCTATCAAATAGGAGGTAAAATCTTTTGTAAAGAGACATGGACATGACACGCTCAACTTTATGTCACTTTTTTTAAAACGCCAAGGGCATTTGAGAAATTCTTGGCTGCTGAATTGTCCCTTTTTGCAAATTTCTCTTAGGTAAGACACTCCAGCTTCTTTAAACCATGGTACAGTTTCTTCCATGTAAAAAACCAAACCAAAAAACAAAATAAATTAAAACAAAACCCATCAAATTACATTTGAGAACACAATTGCTCAGCAGGCCCACTATTCCAGAAGCTAGAGGTAGAGAATCCTCAGCCTTCGGCCCATGGCCTGAAGTTTTGTCTCTATCATGGCCCATCAATTCCCTGGCATGTCCACATTAACTCATGAATCTTTACTCATTTCCTCTTCAAATGCACAGGATCCAATCTATTTGAACCCTGTTCACCTGGGCTGTAATCATCCAAGGACACACCAGAGGAAGGGCAGCCACTCCCTTGCCTGGGGCCTTGGACCTTATCACAATAGAAATGGACACCTGAACAAGGGGAGCCAAAACAAAGAGAGGCATATTCCTAAAGCCTGAAGCACAGAAGCTACCTATAGACCAGTAGTGGGATTTCACAAATTATGTAAGAATCTCTGTGCACATGCTTGGCATGGTCGCTCATGCCTATAATCCCAGCAATCTGGGGGCTGAGGTGGATGGATCCTTGGGAGTTCCAGTCCATCTTGGGCTACGAATTTATGTCAAGGCCTCTTTCAACAACTACATAAGATGCTGTTTCCAAAAAGAGGACAACATTAAACTAGACACACTTGGTCTAGGTCCCTGGGTTCACTACATGAGTTGTGGAGTCTAAATATTCCATGCCATGAGAAAATTCCTGGGATTTTTAGTGAAAGGGGCATTTGCCTCCCTTTTCTAAGTTTTTCCCTTTCACCATGTTACATTTGAATTCTTGGAAAACCTGCTGGTGATAAGGTATTGAGCTAATACCTCATGTTTAGTGTTCAGGGTTATGCTGGAATGGCTGCAGACCTCCTTGAAATAGTGATTGCAGACAAGTGAACCCCGAGGAAGCTGGATAGTTGAAGCAGGCACTCCAAATATTCATGCACTGCAAGGATTCACATTCATTTTGGGTCTCATCTTCTGGTTGCTGGCTTTTAGTGCTAACTGATACTACCATGGTGGCAGTAATCCAGCAGAGACTGCATGTATGGTTTGCAGGTTTGCTTCCCAAGCCACCAGAAACTTGGCAGAACACAAATCATTGTGGCATTTTCTTTCCTCCCTTGAAACATTTGGCTTTCTAAGTTTGATAATTGAATAGACTGGGCTAGTCACGTTTGGACCCCATATACCACAAAGAAAGCTAAAGACAGAGCCAATTACTTCCCTCCACTTGTCAAAATATGTCAAATTTGCTTGATCACCACAACTTCAAAGAAAATTCTGAGGCAACTTAGAGAGGTTAATCAAATACTGCATGATTGGAATGGCTGTGGTTGTATGAGGTGGAAAGCTGCAGAGTTGGACTGAAACTGTTCACAGAAATCCACAGGCTTGTGGTTGCCAGGCAAGCACACTGGGCTGGGATTGGCTGAACATCACTCTGACGGGGATTTTAGGCTCTAGGTTTGAAAATTTAAAAGACTGGGGTAGTCAAGTTTGGAACCCATAGACCTCAGACATTACAAAAGGTTTTCCAATGAGTTACCTCCACTTTTCAAAATGTGTCAAATTTTCTTGATCACTACAACTTTAAAAAAAATTCTGAGGCAACATAGAGAGGCTAATCAAATACTGCATGATTGGAATGGCTGTGGTTGTATGAGGTGGAAAGCTGCAGAGTTAGGCTGAAACTGTTCACAGAAATCCACAGGCTTGTGGTTGCCAGGCAAGCACACTGGGCTGAGATTGGCTGAACATCACTGTGAGGGGGATTTTAGGTTCTAGGTTTGAAAATTTAAAAGACTGGGGTAGTCAAGTTTGAAACCCATAGACCTCGGACATACCAAAAGGTTTTTCAATGACTTCCCTCCACTTCTCAAAATATGTCAAATTTTCTTGATCACTACAACTGTAAAAAAAATTCTGAGGCAACATAGAGAGGCTAATCAAATACTGCATGATTGGAATTGCTGTGGTTGTATGAGGTGGAAAGCTGCAGAGTTGGGCTGAAACAGTTCACAGAAATCAACAAGCTTGTGGTTGCCAGGCAACCACAATGGGCTGTGATTGGCTGAGCACCATTGTGAGCTGGACTTTAGGCTCTAGGATACAAGTGTGCAGTAGGAGACCTCAGTCACAATGCTGGGCATTGTCATGGAGACCTCAGTGGCACAGAGGACCTTGTAGGGCAAGATTTAAATAGGATGAATTTTCTTGGCCTGCTATGCCACCATATTCTCTCTGAAGGCTTCACTGCTCAGAATTTGTGGATGGAAATGCTAGCCAATCTACACATGGATGTACTCTCAATGGGATATGAAATATGCCAGGGCCTGGCAGATGATCTCTGCCATGTCCTACCCTTGAGCATACGCTTTTCCCTTGTCATGTCTGTCATTTGGCTGAGTCCTGTTCCCTAAGCTATTCAGTCAAGACTTGCTGGCATCATTGACCTGCAGTATAAGAGCTTTCTGTGAAATTTCTCAGCAGAAATCCTCTGCAAGTACATAGCTTTGGATATGAGAGACAGTGGTGGAAGTTGAATTTCAAGGGCAGATATTTGAAAACAATGAAACAAGCCCCGAATAAGATCCTTACATGTTTCCCAGATGAATACGTTTGGAAATACGGGGGAAGATGGAGATCAAGGCTGAGAAGAGTGCACACCCATTTCAAGGTACAAAAACCAGGGAAAAACTTGGGAAAGCAAGAGAGCTGGTTAATCTGATGTAAAAATCTTTGATGATGAAAGGAAAATTATATTCTCATGATGATTTAATCAGGCTATAGAAGTGAAGTTCTCATGTTGGTTGTCCTATGTGTGGCTTTCTGCATTGGGCAGTGGATGCAGGACAGGAGATCTTCAAATAAATCTGGTGGAACACAAAATACTGAAAACAAAAATTCAGCCTAAATCCGGTGTATTCCTTCTCTTTGAGAACATATATGGATAATGAATGAAGTTTCAAAAGAGAAAATGTCTATTGGGTTATGGTTTCAACAATGAAATGGTCACTTCACATAACATTTTGAATTTTGCTTTCACAGTTGCTCATGTACCGGGCCTGAGTAAAGCAGAATGCAGAGAAAGCCTCATCAATAGTTGTGAATTCCATAAGTGGTTTTAAAACCAGTGAAACCCTTTGGACCTACTGTTTGTTTTTAATGGGTTGATTGGTTTTTCAAATTGTTTGTTTTGTTAGGGCCAACGCCGCAGGGAAAGAGACCCCAAGGACTCAGCTCTTGGTGAGGAAAAGAAAGTTTATTTCCATGCGCATGGGGTCCCTCAGGCAAACGTGTGCGGAGGGCCCCCGAGGGGAATTTGAGCAGGGTTTTTAAAGGTACACGCAGGAGGCAAGCAAGTTTACAGAAGCAAATCGCATTGGTTAATTTTGAGCGGCGCAGGACCTGGCTAATGCTGATTTGAGGGTCTGGGGCTGAGTAACCATGGAGACCGAGGGTCTTGGGTTGACCTTAGAGTGCCAGGTGCTCCCTGGTCCTGTTTATACAGTAAATTCTTTTGCTTATCTCTATCTTTACAGAGAACAGAACGTCTAGTGGCTAATGACTAGCAGAGACATTCCTTTTGGCCCCGCTCTGACTATCTCCTGGGAAAAGGTTTAGGGAGTGAAGCACTCTTTACTGCTCTGTTCTGATAGCTCTGGGAAGTTAGGGAGTCAACCCTTTTATTCCCCGCTCTGGGGAGTTAGGGAGTTAACCCTTTCATTCCCCGCTCTGGGGAGTTAGGGAGTTAACCCTTTTATTCCCCGCTCTGGGGAGTTAGGGAGTCAACCCTTTCATTCCCCGCTCTGGGGAGTTAGGGAGTCAACCCTTTCATTCCCCGCTCTGGGGAGGGGGTTGTAGCAGGGGGGTCGACTCTCACATTCCCCCCTTTTATTTCTCCAATGACTTTTAATCTTAAAGGTCCTGTATAGGTAAGGGGTCATATTGTTGGCGTAGCACCATAACTTTTACCTGAGAGATCTGAGCCCTCACAAATTGGGTTACTCGGTTAATGAGGCAAGGGGCTATAGCCATGACTATAATGAATCCGGCCAGGGGTCCCAGTAAAGGGAGAACATAGGGCAGGATTGATTCCCAGAAGGAAAACATTTTGGCTTCACTTGAAGGGGGCTCTCGAGATTTGATTCTCTCTCTCAGCTTTTCCATTGCGTCTTTTACAATCCCAGTATGATCAGTGTAGAAACAACATTCTTCTCTAAGTGCAGCGCAGAGACCGCCTTCTTTTAAAAATAGAAGATCTAAGCCTCTTCTGTTCTGTAACACTACTTCAGATAGAGACGAGAGAGATTGTTGTAACGCAGTTATAGAAGTTTCTAAGGCCTGTAAATCTTGGTTTACTACTGCAAGAAGCTGTTGGCGAGACTGATGCCCAGTAATGAGGGCTGCTGTGCCAGTTCCTATCCCCCCCGCCACACCTATCCCCAATAGGACTGCTAGGGTCAGGGAGACAGGTTCTCGTTTATATCGACCTCCCATGAGGGGGAGCGTGTTAGGGGGGAGATATTTAATGCGTGGCATAAGGTCTATAAGGATGCAGGAGCTGCTGTCTGCAAGGAGGACGTTAGTGGAGACACAAGGAGTGAGCCCATTGGTACATAGCCAAAAGGCTCCAGTAGGAGGGACGAGGTACTGATCTTTGGGAAAGGAATTAGTGTGTGTGAGGCAAAGATGTCGCAAGCTTGTTGGCCAGTTATCAACTGCTCCTATACAAGTTCCTTGACCAGCGAGGCCAGGAAGGGGGAGAGTGTGGTATACTTGATTCCAATCGCATTGGCCGGGGTTGGGGGTTAGTGTATAAGAGTCATTTAGAGCGGTTCCCTCATAATACGGGGGATTAGGACTTAGACATAGCCAACAGGATTGGGGGAGATCAGGTCGGGTATGATTTAAAGCCATGTATGCTCCTTTAATCAAACTGAGTAGGTTAGAATGTGAATATTGAGGGACAGGTACGTGATCTGTCTGGAGTAGCGGAGCTTGAGAAACTGTTATGGCTGAGGGACTTACTATGGTTGTTTGAACAGTAGTAACAGGATCTATAGTAGGCTGATTATATTTTGGCTTTAGAGTAAAGTTTGGGCCTATGGGCACAAATGGGGCCTGCAGGGGAACCTTTTTTATGAGAATAAGGCTTCCCCTGTCTTTACCTGGCTCATAGACTCGAAGTCCCCAGGTGCGTCCTGTCAGCCAACCTGGGTCCTCAGGAGTGGTGACAGTGATATTTAGAACCTGACAGGATCTCTGACCAGCCGGTGGGTAGTTATCTAGGCTGCATCCCGGCGGCCCCCATGTCATTTTAAGGTGTTTATCGGGGAAGGCGGGTTGCCACCCTGTTGCAGCGGTTTCACAGCCCCAATAAGCACAAAAATATTCTCCTGGGGAATTACAATATGATCTACTCCCGGTTGGTGCGGGACAAAGATAAAAATGACTTTGTTTGGGACATTGGAGCCCTGGAAAGAACCAACAGGGTGTGGGCGTAAACCATGGACTTCCTGATCCTTCCCAGGTGCTACCCACACGTGAGTCCCCCCATCGTATTAACGACCATTTCCAGGGGCGATGGGGGCTAGCTACAGTGGGGATTATTAATATAAGTAATCCCATTAGAGCCCGGAGGGTTAAAGTCTGGGGTCCCATACGGGTCATCTTAGAGGGACACATAAGGGTAGTACTCTGAATAATCTCAGGGGGTCCTTCGGCGCAACTTTAGCTTCAGGGGGTTATCAGACCGTTTGAGTTCCCAGGAGCCGTCCACTGGTGCCGAGGCAGGCTTTAGGTGTGACGCGTGGATCCAAGAGGCGACTCCGTCAACCTTTACCGCTGTAGGAGTAGTCAATAGGACCTGATACGGTCCTTTCCAGCGAGGCTGTAGAGTCTCTTGTTGGTGGCGCCGGACGAACACAAAGTCTCCCACCTGGTACGGATGTGGCGCGGGGAACTCACTGGGAACATAGGCCGAGGCTAGCTGCGTCCACACGTCCCTCTGCAGGTTGTCAAGGGCGATGAGCCTGTCAGACAGGGAGGTTGGCAACAAGGCAGCATGCTCAGTTAAGGGAGTGAGATCTCGAATGGGGGGTGGAGTGCCAAAAAGGACTTTGAAGGGAGTAAGGTTAGGGGGTTTGGTGGACGGGGTGTTTCGCGCGCGAAAAAGGGCATACGGCAGGAGCATCGTCCAATCTTTTAAGCCAGTCTCATGAGCCAATTTAGTGAGGGTCTCTTTAATAGTTCTATTCATTCTCTCTACCTGTCCTGAACTTTGGGGTCTATAAGCACAATGTAATTTCCAATCAATCCCCAATATGTTGGCCAGTCCCTGACTTACCTTAGCCACAAACGCCGGTCCATTATCAGACCCTATTACCTTTGGCAATCCGAACCGGGGAAATATTTCTTCCATCAATTTTTTAGTTACCATGGCAGCGGTTTCCTTTTTGGTAGGAAAAGCCTCAGTCCATCCAGAAAAGGTGTCTACAAAAACTAGCAGATATTTTAGTCCGCATCGGGCAGGCTTAACTTCTGTAAAGTCCACTTCCCAGTATTGTCCAGGTCTGGTGCCGCGTAGCCTTTTGCCGGGGGCGAGCTTGGCAGGGTAGGCATTGGTCAATTGACATGCCTCACAATTAGCCACCACCCGATTGGCGACCTGACGTATGGCAGTGGGGGATGCCCCTGGGAAGTCTTGGCGTTGGGCCAGTAGGCTTAGCTTTTTAGCTCCCAAATGAGTGAGCCGGTGGGCCTGTTGTATGTAAGCAGTCAAATCAGGTGTTTCAGGGGTTTGGTTAATCTGAGCTTTCTCCTTTTGAGGAGAATCTTTGACATCAGTCACCAACATCTGTGAGTCTCCCATGGCTGCAGATTTTGCTGCCTGATCGGCCAGGTTGTTTCCCCTTGTGACGGGATCAGTCCCTTTCTGGTGGCTGTTACAGTGTATTATCGCCACCTTCTGGGGCAACATAACTGCAGCGAGCAACTGGAGGATTTCCTGTTTGTGTTTTATTTCTTTTCCTGCGGAGGTCAGAAGCCCCCGCTGGCGGTATATGGCCCCGTGGATGTGGGCCATTGCAAAAGCATATCGGCTATCCGTGTAAATGTTCGCTCGCTTTCCTTTAGCGAGCTCTAGAGCCTTAGTCAAAGCAATCAGTTCGGCCTTTTGGGCCGAGGACCCGTCCTCTAGTCTGGCTGTCCATATAACATTGGAATAATCAGTCACAGCCGCCCCCGCATACCGCTTACCTTGAATCAAAAAGCTACTCCCGTCAGTGAAGTAGGTCACCTCTGCATTGGGTAGGGGGCAATCCAATAAGTCCGGTCGTACTCCGGCCTCTTCTGCCAAGACGTCCTGGCAGGTATGGAGGACGGGTTCCGAAGCTTCTTCCGGCAGCAGGGTCGCCGGGTTGAGAGTCACCGGGGGTCCAAAAGTTATCTTGTCCTTGTTGAGCAAGAGGCTCTGATAATGAGTAACTCTGGCATTTGAGAGCCACCTGTCTGGAGGCTGGCGGATGATGCTTTCTAGCGTGTGCGGGGCAATGATTGTTATTTTCTGTCCCAAAGTCAATTTGTCAGCGTCTTTAATGAGCAAGGCAGCTGCTGCGATGGCCTTTAGGCAGGGTGGCCACCCGCCTGCCACAGTGTCCAGTCTTTTTGAGAGGTAAGCCACCGGACGCCTCCATGGCCCAAAGGCCTGGGTCAGCACTCCTCTCGCTATTCCTTTTTTTTCTTCCATGAAGAGAGTAAAGGGCTTATCCACATTAGGAAGAGCCAGGGCCGGAGCGGACAGGAGAGCCCGCTTGATGGCATCAAAGGCCTGCTGGTGATCTTTTTTCCAGATAAAGGGAGATCCCCCCTTCAGTAACGGATATAGGGGAGCTGCCAAAGTTGCGAATCCGGGGATCCATAACCGGCAGAACCCCGCAGTGCCCAGGAACTCTCGTAATTGTTTTTGACTCTTTGGAGGGGGAATCTGGACCACAGTCTGTTTTCTGGCCTCAGTGAGCCACCTTTGTCCCCCTTTTAAGGAGTAGCCCAGAAAAATTACCTCTCGCTTACAAATTTGAGCCTTTTTTGCTGATGCCCTATACCCCAGGATAGCCAACTCACGTAAAAGGTCCTGAGTTCCGCTTGTGCAGTCACCCTCAGAGTCCGCAGCCAGCAGCAAGTCATCTACATATTGAAGAAGGGTGAGGCTTGGGTGTTGAGCCCGAAAGGGGGCTAAATCCTTATGTAGGGCTTCATCAAAGATGGTTGGGCTGTTTTTGAAGCCCTGTGGGAGGCGCGTCCAGGTTAGTTGTCCGGCGGACCCAGTCTCAGGGTCCGTCCATTCAAATGCAAATAAGGGCTGGCTATCTTTGTGTAAAGGCAAACAGAAAAAGGCATCCTTTAAATCCAGAACAGTATACCAAGTCCTTGATGGATTTAACCCGCTGAGGAGATTATAGGGATTGGGTACGGTGGGGTGAATGTCTTCTACCCTGCTATTGACCTCCCTTAGGTCCTGTACCGGTCTGTAGTCATTCGTCCCGGGCTTTTTGACCGGGAGTAATGGAGTATTCCATGCAGACCGACAAGGAGTTAATACCCCTTGGTCTAAAAGTCTCTGTATGTGCACCTTAATCCCTAGGTGAGCTTCTCTATTAATGGGATATTGTTTGACCCGAATAGGGGAGGCAGTGGTTTTTAAAGTGACCACTACGGGCGGTTGCTGGCTTGCCAGCCCGAGTCCAGCCGTCTCGGCCCAGGATTCTTTAAAATCAGTCAGCCAGGCTGGGGCGATAGGCTGGGGATCCTGGTGGTCGTAGAGCCTATATTCATCTTCCAGTTTTAGAGATAACACCATAACCATAGGTTGCCCAACCTTTGGGTTACGGAATGTTACTTGAGGTCCTTGGGGCTCAAAGGAAATCTTTGCCCCCAGTTTGGTTAATAAGTCCCGTCCCAGGAGTGGAGCAGGACATTCGGGAATAACCAGAAAGGAGTGTTTTACTTTTCCCTTGCCTAAGTCAACTGTGCGCTCAGTGGTCCACGAGCGATATTTGCTCCCGTTAGCCCCTTGAACTAATGATTTCTTAGTTGAAAGGGCCCCTAAGGGGGCTTGTAAGGCCGAATAAACAGCTCCCGTATCGACCTCGAATTCCACGGGAGTCCCCTCCACTTTAAACATTACCCTGAGCTCGGGGAGGGGATCCGAGCCCCGAAGTCCCTAGTCTTCTTCATCTAGGGCGAGCATGGGGGCTCAGGATTGCTGTGAGGACTGCTTTTCTCGTTCTTCTTTGGCCCGTTTCTTTTTTAACTTTTCACAGTCTTTGATCAGGTGTCCTTTTTCCTTACAATATGCACATTGGTCAGGGTCTAATGGAGGGCGAGTGGGTTTTCCCTTTCCTGGTTCAGGTTTTCCCTGAATAACTGTGGCCAACATCTTAGTTAATTCCTTGTTTCGTCTTTTGTCCCTAGCTAACTCTTTCTCTTCCTCTGTCTCCCGCTTATAGTAGACCTTTTCAGCTTCCTTAACAAGATCCCTCAGAGTCAGGTCTTGGAGACCATCTAGCCTTTGGAGCTTACGTCTTATATCAGGGGCCGATTGTCCTATAAAGGCCATAGCTATCGAGCCTTTTCGGCCTTCCTCCTCAGGGTTACAAGGCGTATATCGCCGGTAAGCTTCCATCAGGAGTTCTAGAAAAACTGAGGGAGTCTCAGTAGGTCCTTGGGTAACTTCTCTTACCTTGGCCAGATTAGTGGGGCGCCTTGCGGCCACCCGGAGACCTGCCATTAGAGTCTGGCGATAGATAGAAAGATGCTGCCTACCAGCAGGTGAGTTGGGGTCCCAGTTGGGGCGCTTTAAGGGGAAGAAGTCATCGATCCGGTCTGGTCTCTGGGTGGGTCTGCCATCCTCTCCGGGAACAGCTTTCCGGGCTTCCAGGAGGATGCGGTCTCTTTCCTCGGTGGTGAACAGGACCCCTAGGAGCTGTTGACAGTCGTCCCATGTGGGTTGGTGGGAGAACATAACAGAATCCATTAGACCTGTTAGCTTAGAAGGATCATCAGAAAAAGGAGGGTTATTGTTTTTCCAGTTATAGAGATCTGAGGTAGAAAAAGGCCAGTACTGTAAAGCGGGCATCTGCCCTCCATCTGTCCCATCGTCTATCATGGGCCCATAGGGACGGAGAGGGAGGGCAACGACTGGATCCTCAGGCCGTAGCTTGCTCCGAGTGTTCTGGGCTGGGCCCGTGGGCCCCGGAGGTGTGGGCTCGGGGCAAGCCATCGCAGGGAGTGGGGGATATAGAGGGGACGTGGGTACCGGAGGAGAAGAGGAATTTAGCTCAGGTGAAGAGGGGGCTGACGGAGAAGCAGCACTCGATTCGGATGAGGAGGCTGGAGGAGAGAGTGGGTACGGGGGAGGTTGAGTCGGCTGGGAAGGAGGAGGCTGGTCATAGTCGAGTAAGGGTAGATCAGGCTGAGACTCGGGCAGGACCGGAGCCGAAGTGGGAGGTCCTTTCAGAGCTAAAAGCTTTGGTACAGATGAGTCAGAAGGGGGAAGAAAGGATTTTACCCATAATGGGGGTTCCTCCCTGAGGTCCTGCCATACCAGGATGTAAGCGACTTGATCAGGGTGCCCCCTTTGTCCGGGGCGGAAGATGACGTCCTTAACTGCTAGAATGAGGGGCAGATGAAAAGTCCCCTCTGGTGGCCACCCCACAGAGAAAGCAGGCCACTCAGTCGAGCAGAAATCCTGCCACTTACTCTTCTTGACCTGCAAGGAGAGATCGTGAGCCCTCTTCCGCACCTCCGACCAATGGTCGAGGGTGAGGGACAATGGGGATGAGGTCGACTGTCCCATGACGTTCTATTGTCACAGGGCGGTTAACGCAAGCGCGGTACAACAAATAACCTAACACAGCACCCACGACACACAAAACAATCAGGCCGGCCACTTCATTCACATGCATACGCATCAGTTTCACTCCAAATGAGACACCTTACAGGGTGTCTCCAGATTGGCCCGGGCGGACCAC
This sequence comes from Cavia porcellus, assembly GCF_034190915.1. Taxonomy (NCBI): domain Eukaryota; kingdom Metazoa; phylum Chordata; class Mammalia; order Rodentia; family Caviidae; genus Cavia; species Cavia porcellus. The sequence goes on along the minus strand of NW_026947486.1, from coordinate 3,466,714 downwards.
AGACTGGGAATCGAAATCCCCCAGATGAGTCACCTCAAAGGGTGTCTCCAGATTGGCCCAGACGGACCACAGATAGGGAATCGAAATCCCCCAGATCGATAGGGAGACCCTATCGCAGACGGTGAACCACGGAAACCGTGTGGGGCGTCCCCCAGTCACCAGGGAACAGAGTACGAAACAGATAACAAAAATTGCCCCTAGATCGGAGCCTTATGGCTCGGGGCGTAAACACCGGTGGTATGAAAAGCGACCAGTCGTACTCACCCGTAGAGCCGTTGGGGTCACCTCCCGTGAGACGTGCTAATCTCGGTGGAACCTCCAAGATGTTAGGGCCAACGCCGCAGGGAAAGAGACCCCAAGGACTCAGCTCTTGGTGAGGAAAAGAAAGTTTATTTCCATGCGCATGGGGTCCCTCAGGCAAACGTGTGCGGAGGGGCCCCGAGGGGAATTTGTGCAGGGTTTTTAAAGGTACACGCAGGAGGCAAGCAAGTTTACAGAAGCAAATCGCATTGGTTAATTTTGAGCGGCGCAGGACCTGGCTAATGCTGATTTGAGGGTCTGGGGCTGAGTAACCATGGAGACCAAGGGTCTTGGGTTGACCTTAGAGTGCCAGGTGCTCCCTGGTCCTGTTTATACAGTACATTCTTTTGCTTATCTCTATCTTTACAGAGAACAGAACATCTAGTGGCTAATGACTAGCAGAGACATTCCTTTTGGCCCCGCTCTGACTATCTCCTGGGAAAAGGTTTAGGGAGTGAAGCACTCTTTACTGCTCTGTTCTGATAGCTCTGGGAAGTTAGGGAGTCAACCCTTTTATTCCCCGCTCTGGGGAGTTAGGGAGTTAACCCTTTCATTCCCCGCTCTGGGGAGTTAGGGAGTCAACCCTTTTATTCCCCGCTCTGGGGAGTTAGGGAGTCAACCCTTTCATTCCCCGCTCTGGGGAGTTAGGGAGGCAACCCTTTCATTCCCCGCTCTGGGGAGGGGGTTGTAGCAGGGGGGTCGACTCTCACAGTTTTACTATTTTTAACTTTGTGAGTCAGGGAAGCCCTCACTCATAGTGATTTCCACCTCTCCAAAAGCTCTGAAGTTATTCATGTAACAGCTATTACATGGTATAAGTTTCTCCTATTAAAACTTGAAAGACTAACAGACTCTGCTACTTTTCATCTAAATTCAGTGTTGGGCTAACTTCAGGGTTGGACTTTTTACAAGTCCTTTGAAATGTGTCCTCCTCTAGTCACTGGTCGTGCTGGAATTTACTTTCTTGTGAAGACAGGATTTGAGCAAATTGACACAAGTACAGTTTGCCACTACTCTGGACACCTGATTAAATATCGAGTTCCCTAAATGCTGTGTGTTTTACTTTGATCTCTGCTCACACTTTGCTCATCCAGTTAGAAACACAGGGCTCCAGGCCATAGCGTTCCAGGCCTAAACAAGAAAATTTCCATTCCGTTTTGGGAGTTCATGCGTCTCTCATAATTCCTTTTTCCACAAATGTGTGCTTCAGGAGAGGCCCTGTCCAAATGTGGAGAGGCCCATTTTCATTCACTCACTTTTAGACTTTCTAAGATTTTCAGTTACTAGAGGTTTGCCCAGACTTGCCATTGTCAAGGGACAGTGCACTTCACTTGAAGTTGTGCAGTATTACTTCATGTGTCTCCATGGAAATTCCACCAATGGGAAACTCTTGCTGTAGTCATCTCCAAGTGTTTCTGTGTAAGAAAATATAACTAACAAAGGATGTGGTTTCAAGCAGAATGAGGAAAGGAGGGATTATCTTTATTTCAGTGCAGGTTGACCTTTCAAAGAAACAGTAATTCCTATCAAATAGGAGGTAAAATCTTTTGTAAAGAGACATGGACATGACACGCTCAACTTTATCTCACTTTTTTTAAAAAGCCAAGGGCATTTGAGAAATTCTTGGCTGTTGAATTGTCCCTTTTTGCAAATTTCTATTAGGTAAGACACTCCAGCTTCTTTAAACCATGGTACAGTTCCTTCCATGTAAAAAACCAAACCAAAAAACAAAATAAATTAAAACAAAACCCATCAAATTACATTTGAAAACACAATTGCTCAGCAGGCCCACTATTCCAGAAGCTAGAGGTAGAGAATCCTCAGCCTTCGGCCCATGGCCTGAAGTTTTGTCTCTATCATGGCCCCTCAATTCCCTGGCATGTCCACATTAACTCATGAATCTTTACTCATTTCCTCTTCAAATGCACAGGATCCAATCTATTTGAACCCTGTTCACCTGGGCTGTAATCATCCAAGGACACACCAGAGGAAGGGCAGCCACTCCCTTGCCTGGGGCCTTGGAGCTTATCACAATAGAAATGGACACCTGAACAAGGGGAGCCAAAACAAAGAGAGGCATATTCCTAAAGCCTGAAGCACAGAAGCTACCTATAGACCAGTAGTGGGATTTCACAAATTATGTAAGAATCTCTGTGCACATGCTTGGCATGGTCGCTCATGCCTATAATCCAAGCAATCTGGGGGCTGAGGTGGATGGATCCTTGGGAGTTCCAGTCCATCTTGGGCTATGAATTTATCTCAAGGCCTCTTTCAACAACTACATAAGATGCTGTTTCCAAAAAGAGGACAACATTAAACTAGACACACTTGGTCTAGGTCCCTGGGTTCACTACATGAGTTGTGGAGTCTAAATATTCCATGCTATGAGAAAATACCTGGGATTTTTAGTGAAAGTGGAATTTGCATCCCTTTTCTAAGGGTTTCCCTTTCACCATGTTACATTTCAATTCTGGGAACATCTGCTGGTGATAAGGTATTGTGCTAATACCTCATGTTTAGTGTTCAGGGTTATGCTGGAATGGCTGCAGCCCTCCTTGAAATAGCGATTGCAGACAAGTGAACCCCGAGGAAGCTGGATAGTTGAAGCAGGCACTCCAAATATTCATGCACTGCAAGGATTCACTTTCATTTTGGGTCTCGTCTTCTGGTTGCTGGCTTTTAGTGCTAACTGATACTACCATGGTGGCAGTAATCCAGCAGAGACTGCATGTATGGTTTGCAGGTTTGCTTCCCAAGCCACCAGAAACTTGGCAGAACCCAAATCATTGTGGCATTATTTTCATCCCTTGAAACATTTGGCTTTCTAAGTTTGATAATTGAATAGACTGGCCTAGTCACGTTTGGACCCCATATACCACAAAGAGAGCTAAAGACAGAGCCAATTACTTCCCTCCACTTGTCAAAATATGTCAAATTTGTTTGATCACCACAACTTCAAAGAAAATTCTGAGGCAACTTAGAGAGGTTAATCAAATACTACATGATTGGAATGGCTGTGGTTGTATGAGGTGGAAAGCTGCAGAGTTGGGCTGAAACTGTTCACAGTAATCCACAGGCTTGTGGTTGCCAGGCAAGTACACTGGGATGAGATTGGCTGAACATCACTGTGAGGGGGATTTTAGGCTCTAGGTTTGAAAACTTAAAAGACTGGGGTAGTCAAGTTTGGAACCCATAGACCTCAGACATACCAAAAGGTTTTCCAATGACTTCCCTCCACTTCTCAAAATATGTCAAATTTTCTTGATCACTACAACTATAAAAAAAATTCTGAGGCAACATAGAGAGGCTAATCAAATACTGCATGATTGGAATGGCTGTGGTTGTATGAGGTGGAAAGCTGCAGAGTTGGGCTGAAACAGTTCACAGAAATCAACAAGCTTGTGGTTGCCAGGCAACCACAATGGGCTGTGATTGGCTGAGCACCATTGTGAGCTGGACTTTAGGCTCTAGGATACAAGTGTGCAGTAGGAGACCTGAGTCACAATGCTGGGCGTTGCCATTGAGACCTCAGTGGCACAGAGGACCTTGTAGGGCAAGATTTAAATAGGATGAATATTCTTGGCCTGGTATGCCAGAATATTCTCTCTGAAGGCTTCACTGCTCAGAATTTGTGGATGGAAATGCTAGCCAATCTACACATGGATGTACTCTCAATGGGATATGAAATATGCCAGGGCCTGGCAGATGATCTCTGCCATGTCCTACCCTTGAGCATACGCTTTTCCCCTGTCATGTCTGTCATTTGGCTGAGTCCTGTTCCCTAAGCTATTCAGTCAAGACTTGCTGGCTTCATTCACCTGCAGTATAAGAGCTTTCTGTGAAATTTCTCAGCAGAAATCCTCTGCAAGTACATAGCTTTGGATATGACAGACAGTGGTGGAAGTTGAATTTCAAGGGCAGATATTTGAAAACAATGAAACAAGCCCCGAATAAGATCTTTACATGTTTCCCAGATGAAAATGTTTGGAAATACGGGGGAAGATGGAGATCAAGGCTGAGAAGAGTGCACACCCATTTCAAGGTACAAAAACCAGGGAAAAACTTGGGAAAGCAAGAGAGCTGGTTAATCTGATGTAAAAATCTTTGATGATGAAAGGAAAATTATATTCTCATGATGATTTAATCAGGCTATAGAAGTGAAGTTCTCATGTTGGTTGTCCTATGTGTGGCTTTCTGCATTGGGCAGTGGATGCAGGACAGGAGATCTTCAAATAAATCTGGTGGAACACAAAATACTGAAAACAAAAATTCAGCCTAAATCCGGTGTATTCCTTCCCTTTGAGAACATATATGGATAATGTACGAAGTTTCAAAAGAGAAAATGTCTATTGGGTTATGGTTTCAACATTGAAATGGTCACTTCACATAACATTTTGAATTTTGCTTTCACAGTTGCTCATGTACCAGGCCTGAGTAAAGCAGAATGCAGAGAAAGCCTCATCAATAGTTGTGCATTCCATAAGTGGTTTTAAAACCAGTGAAACCCTTTGGACTTACTGTTTGTTTTTAATTGGTTGATTGGTTTTTCAAATTGTTTGTTTTATTATTTTTAACTTTGTGAGTCAGGGAAGCCCTCACTCATAGTGATTTCGACCTCTCCAAAAGCTCTGAAGTTATTCATGTAACAGCTATTACATGCTATAAGTTTCTCCTATTAAAACTTGAAAGACTAACAGACTCTGCTACTTTTCATCTAAATTCAGTGTTGGGCTAACTTCCGGGTTGGACTTTTTAAAGTCCTTTGAAATGTGTCCTCCTCTAGTCAGTGGTCGTGCTGGAATTTACTTTCTTGTGAAGACAGGATTTGAGCAAATTGACACAAGTACAGTTTGCCACTACTCTGGACACCTGGTTAAATATCGAGTTCCCTAAATGCTGTGTGTTTTACTTTGATCTCTGCTCACACTTTGCTCATCCAGTTAGAAACACAGGGCTCCAGGCCATAGCGTTCCAGGCCTAAACAAGAAAATTTCCATTCCGTTTAGGGAGTTCATGCGTCTCTCATAATTCCTTTTTCCACAAATGTGTGCTTCAGGAGAGGCCCTGTCCAAATGTGGAGAGGCCCATTTTCATTCACTCACTTTTAGACTTTCTAAGATTTTCAGTTTCTAGAGGTTTGCCCAGACTTGCCATTGTCAAGGGACAGTGCACTTCACTTGAAGTTGTGCAGTATTACTTCATGTGTCTCCGTGGAAATTCCACCAATGGGAAACTCTTGCTGTAGTCATCTCCACGTGTTTCTGTGTAAGAAAATATAACTAACAAAGGATGTGGTTTCAAGCAGAATGAGGAAAGGAGGGATTATCTTTATTTCAGTGCAGGTTGACCTTTCAAAGAAACAGTAATTCTTATCAAATAGGAGGAAAAATCTTTTGTAAAGAGACATGGACATGACACGCTCAACTTTATGTCACTTTTTTTTAAAACACCAAGGGCATTTGAGAAATTCTTGGCTGCTGAATTGTACCTTTTTGCAAATTTCTCTTAGGTAAGACACTCCAGCTTCTTTAAACCATGGTACAGTTCCTTCCATGTAAAAAACGAAAGCAAAAACCAAAATAAATTAAAACAAAACCCATCAAATTACATTTGAGAGCACACAATTGCTCAGGAGGACCACTATTCAAGAAGCTAGAGGTAGAGAATCCTCAGCCTTCAGCCCATGGCCTGAATTTTTGTCTCTATCATGGACCCTCCATTTCCTGGCATGTCCACATTAACTCATGAATCTTTACTCATTTCCTCTTCAAATGCACAGGATCCAATATATTTGAACCCTGTTCACCAGGGCTGTAATAATCCAAGGACACACCAGAGGAAGGGCAGCCACTCCCTTGCCTGGGGCCTTGGAGCTTATCACAATAGAATTGGAGACCTGAACAATGAGAGCCAAAACAAAGAGAGGCATATTCCTGAAGCCTGAAGCACAGAAGCTACATATAGACCAGTAGTGGGATTTCACAAATTATGTAAGAATCTCTGTGCACATGCTTGGCATGGTCGCTCATGCCTATAATCCAAGCAATCTGGGGGCTGAGGTGGATGGATCCTTGGGAGTTCCAGTCCATCTTGGGCTACGAATTTATCTCAAGGCCTCTTTCAACAAGTACATAAGATGCTGTTTCCAAAAAGAGGACAACATTAAACTAGACACACTTGGTCTAGGTCCCTGGGTTCACTACATGAGTTGTGGAGTCTAAATATTCCATGCCATGAGAAAATTCCTGGGATTTTTAGTGAAATGGGCATTTGCATCCCTTTTCTAAGGGTTTCCCTTTCACCATGTTACATTTGAATTCTGGGAAATCCTGCTGGTGATAAGGTATTGAGCTAATACCTCATGTTTAGTGTTCAGGGTTATGCTGGAATGGCTGCAGACCTCCTTGAAATAGTGATTGCAGACAAGTGAACCCCGAGGAAGCTGGATAGTTGAAGCAGGCACTCCAAATATTCATGCACTGCAAGGATTCACTTTCATTTTGGGTCTCATCTTCTGGTTGCTGGGTTTTAGTGCTAACTGATGCTACCATGGTGGCAGTAATCCAGCAGAGACTGCATGTATGGTTTGCAGGTTTGCTTCCCAAGCCACCAGAAACTTGGCAGAACCCAAATCATTGTGGCATTTTCTTTCCTCCCTTGAAACATTTGGCTTTCTAAGTTTGATAATCGAATAGACTGGGCTAGTCACGTTTGGACCCCATATACCACAAACAGAGCTAAAGACAGAGCCAATTACTTCCCTCCACTTGTCAAAATATGTCAAATTTGCTTGATCACCACAACTTCAAAGAAAATTCTGAGGCAACTTAGAGAGGTTAATCAAATACTGCATGATTGGAATGGCTGTGGTTGTATGAGGTGGAAAGCTGCAGAGTTGGGCTGAAACTGTTCACAGAAATCCACAGGCTTGTGGTTGCCAGGCAAGCACACTGGGCTGAGATTGGCTGAACATCACTCTGAAGGGGATTTTAGGCTCTAGGTTTGAAAATTTAAAAGACTGGGGTAGTCAATTTTGGAACCCATAGACCTCAGACATACCAAAAGGTTTTCCAATGACTTCGATCCACTTATCAAAATATGTCAAATTTTCTTGATCACTAAAACTGTAATAAAAATTCTGAGGCAACATAGAGAGGCTAATCAAATACTGCATGATTGGAATGTCTGTGGTTGTATGAGGTGGAAAGCTGCAGAGTTGGGCTGAAACTGTTCACAGAAATCCACAGGCTTGTGGTTGCCAGGCATCCACACTGGGCTCAGATTTGCTGAACATCACTGTGAGGGGGATTTTAGGCTCTAGGTTTGAAAATTTAAAAGACTGGGGTAGTCAAGTTTGGAACCCATAGACCTCAGACATACCAAAACGTTTTCCAATGACTTCCCTCCACTTCTCAAAATATGTCAAATTTTCTTGATCACTACAACTGTAAAATAAAATTCTGAGGCAACATAGAGAGGCTAATCAAATACTGCATGATTGGAATGGCTGTGGTTGTATGAGGTGGAAAGCTGCAGAGTTGGGCTGAAACAGTTCACAGAAATCCACAAGCATGTGGTTGCCAGGCAACCACAATGGGCTGTGATTGGCTGAGCACCATCGTGAGCTGGACTTTAGGCTCTAGGATACAAGTGTGCAGTAGGAGCCCTGAGTCACAATGCTGGGCGTTGCCATGGAGACCTCAGTGGCACAGAGGACCTTGTAGGGCAAGATTTAAATAGGATGAATATTCTTGGACTGGTATGCCACAATATTCTCTCTGAAGGCTTCATTGCTCAGAATTTGTGGATGGAAATGCTAGCCAATGTACATGGATGTACTTTCAATGGGATATGAAATATGCCAGGGCCTGGCATATGATCTCTGCCATGTCTTACCCTTGAGCATACGCTTTTCCCTTGTCATGTCTGTCATTTGGCTGAGTCCTGTTCCCTAAGCTATTCAGTCAAGACTTGCTGGCATCATTCACCTGCAGTATAAGAGCTTTCTGTGAAATTTCTCAGCAGAAATCCTCTGCAAGTACATAGCTTTGGATATGAGAGACAGTGGTGGAAGTTGAATTTCAAGGGCAGATATTTGAAAACAATGAAACAAGCCCCGAATAAGATCTTTACATGTTTCCCAGATGAATATGTTTGGAAATACGGGGGAAGATGGAGATCAAGGCTGAGAAGAGTGCACACCCATTTCAAGGTACAAAAACCAGGGAATAACATGGGAAAGCAAGAGAGCTGGTTAATCTGATGTAAAAATCTTTGATGATGAAAGGAAAATTATATTCTCATGATGATTTAATCAGGCTGTAGAAGTGAAGTTCTCATGTTGGTTGTCCTATGTGTGGCCTTCTGTATTGGGCAGTGGATGCAGGACAGGAGATCTTCAAATAAATCTGGTGGAACACAAAATACTGAAAAAAATAATTCAGCCTAAATCCTGGGTATTCCTTCCCTTTGAGAACATATATGGATAATATACGAAGTTTCAAAAGAGAAAATGTCTATTGGGTCATGGTTTCAACAATGAAATGGTCACTTCACATAACATTTTGAATTTTGCTTTCACAGTTGCTCATGTACCGGGCCTGAGTAAAGCAGAATGCAGAGTAAGCCTCATCAATAGTTGTGCATTCCATAAGTGGTTTTAAAACCAGTGAAACCCTTTGGACTTAGTGTTTGTATTTAATTGGTTGATTGGTTTTTCAAATTGTTTGTTTTACTATTTTTAACTTTGTGAGTAAGGGAAGCCCTCACTCATAGTGATTTCGACCTCTCCAAAAGCTCTGAAGTTATTCATGTAACAGCTATTACATGCTATAAGTTTCTCCTATTAAAACTTGAAAGACTAACAGACTCTGCTACTTTTCATCTAAATTCAGTGTTAGGCAAACTTCATGGTTGGACTTTTTACAAGTCCTTTGAAATGTGTACTCCTCTATTCACTGGTCGTGCTGGAATTAATTTCTTGTGAAGACAGGATTTGAGCAAATTGACACAAGTACAGTTTGTCACTACTCTGGACACTTGATTAAATATCGAGTTCCCTAAATGGTGTGTGTTTTACTTTGATCTCTGCTCACACTTTGCTCATCCAGTTAGAAACACAGGGCTCCAGGCCATAGCGTTCCATGCCTAAACAAGAAAATTTCCATTCCGTTTTGGGAGTTCATGCGTCTCTCATAATTACTTTTTCCACAAATGTGTGCTTCAGGAGAGGCCCTGTCCAAATGTGGAGAGGCCCATTTTCATTCACTCACTTTTAGACTTTCTAAGATTTTCAGTTTCTAGAGGTTTGCCCAGACTTGCCATTGTCAAGGGACAGTGCACTTCACTTGAAGTTGTGCAGTATTACTTCATGTGTCTCCGTGGAAATTCCACCAATGGGAAACTCTTGCTGTAGTCATCTCCACGTGTTTCTGTGTAAGAAAATATAACTAACAAAGGATGTGGTTTCAAGCAGAATGAGGAAAGGAGGGATTATCTTTATTTCAGTGCAGGTTGACCTTTCAAAGAAACAGTAATTCCTATCAAATAGGAGGAAAAATCTTTTGTAAAGAGACATGGACATGACACGCTCAACTTTATGTCACTTTTTTTAAAACACCAAGGGCATTTGAGAAATTCTTGGCTGCTGAATTGTACCTTTTTGCAAATTTCTCTTAGGTAAGACACTCCAGCTTCTTTAAACCATGGTACAGTTCCTTCCATGTAAAAAACCAAAGCAAAAAACAAAATAAATTAAAATAAAACCCATCAAATTTCATTTGAGAGCACACAATTGCTCAGGAGGACCACTATTCAAGAAGCTAGAGGTAGAGAATCCTCAGCCTTCAGCCCATGGCCTGAATTTTTGTCTCTATCATGGACGCTCCATTTCCTGGCATGTCCACATTAACTCATGAAACTTTACTCATTTCCTCTTCAAATGCACAGGATCCAATATATTTGAACCCTGTTCACCAGGGCTGTAATAATCCAAGGACACACCAGAGGAAGGGCAGCCACTCCCTTGCCTGGGGCCTTGGAGCTTATCACAATAGAAATGGACACCTGAACAATGAGAGCCAAAACAAAGAGAGGCATATTCCTGAAGCCTGAAGCACAGAAGCTACCTATAGACCAGTAGTGGGATTTCACAAATTATGTAAGAATCTCTGTGCACATGCTTGGCATGGTCGCTCATGCCTATAATCCCAGCAATCTGGGGGCTGAGGTGGATGGATCCTTGGGAGTTCCAGTCCATCTTGGGCTACGAATTTATCTCAAGGCCTCTTTCAACAACTACATAAGATGCTGTTTCCAAAAAGAGGACAACATTAAACTAGACACACTTGGTCTAGGTCCCTGGGTTCACTACATGAGTTGTGGAGTCTAAATATTCCATGCCATGAGAAAATTCCTGGGATTTTTAGTGAAAGGGGCATTTGCCTCCCTTTTATAAGTTTTTCCCTTTCACCATGTTACATTTGAATTCTGGGAAAACCTGCTGGTGATAAGGAATTGAGGTAATACCTCATGTTTAGTGTTCAGGGTTATGCTGGAATTGCTGCAGCCCTCCTTGAAATAGCGATTGCAGACAAGTGAACCCCGAGGAAGCTGGATAGTTGAAGCAGGCACTCCAAATATTCATGCACTGCAAGGATTCACTTTCATTTTCGGTCTCATCTTCTGGTTGCTGGATTTTAGTGCTAACTGATACTACCATGGTGGCAGTAATCCAGCAGAGACTGCATGTATGGTTTGCAGGTTTGCTTCCCAAGCCACCAGAAACTTGGCAGAACCCAAATCATTGTGGCATTTTCTTTCCTCCCTTGAAACATTTGGCTTTCTAAGTTTGATAATTGAATAGACTGGGCTAGTCACCTTTGGACCCCATATACCACAAACAGAGCTAAAGACAGAGCCAATTACTTCCCTCCACTTGTCAAACTATGTCAAATTTGTTTGATCACCATGACTTCAAAGAAAATTCTGAGGCAACTTAGAGAGGTTAATCAAATACTCCCTGATTGGAATGGCTGTGGTTGTATGAGGTGGAAAGCTGCAGAGTTGGGCTGAAACTGTTCACAGAAATACACAGGCTTGTGGTTGCCACGCAACCACACTGGGCTCAGATTGGCTGAACATCACTGTGAGGGGGATTTTATGCTCTAGGTTTGAAAATTTAAAAGACTGGGGTAGTCAAGTTTGGAACCCATAGACCTCAGACATACCAAAAGGTTTTCCAATGACTTCCCTCCACTTCTCAAAATATGTCAAATTTTCTTGATCATTACAACTGTAAAAAAAATTCTGAGGCAACATAGAGAGGCTAATCAAATACTGCATGATTGGAATGGCTGTGGTTGTATGAGGTGGAAAGCTGCAGAGTTGGGCTGAAACAGTTCACAGAAATCCACAAGCTTGTGGTTGTCAGGCAACCACAATGGGCTGTGATTGGCTGAGCACCATTGTGAGCTGGACTTTAGGCTCTAGGATACAAGTGTGCAGTAGGAGACCTGAGTCACAATGATGGGCATTGCCATGGAGACCTCAGTGGCACAGAGGACCTTGTAGGGCAAGATTTAACTAGGATGAATATTCTTGGCCTGGTATGCCACAATATTCTCTCTGAAGGCTTCACTGCTCAGAATTTGTGGATGGAAATGCTAGCCAATCTACACATGGATGTACTTTCAAAGGGATATGAAATATGCCAGGGCCTGGCAGATGATCTCTGCCATGTCCTACCCTTGAGCATACGCATTTCCCTTGTCATGACTGTCATTTGGCTGAGTACTGTTCCCTAAGCTATTCAGTCAAGACTTGCTGGCTTCATTCACCTGCAGTATAAGAGCTTTCTGTGAAATTTCTCAGCAGAAATCCTCTGCAAGTACATAGCTTTGGATATGAGAGACAGTGGTGGAAGTTGAATTTCAAGGGCAGATATTTGAAAACAATGAAACAAGTCCCGAATAAGATCTTTACATCTTTCCCAGATGAATATGTTTGGAAATACGAGGGAAGATGGAGATCAAGGCTGAGAAGAGTGCACACCCATTTCAAGGTACAAAAACCAGGGAAAAACATGGGAAAGCAAGAGAGCTGGTTAATCTGATGTAAAAATCTTTGATGATGAAAGGAAAATTATATTCTCATGATGATTTAATCAGGCTGTAGAAGTGAAGTTCTCATGTTGGTTGTCCTATGTGTGGCCTTCTTCATTGGGCAGTGGATGCAGGACAGGAGATCTTCAAATAAATCTGGTGGAACACAAAATACTGAAAAAAAAATTCAGCCTAAATCCTGTGTATTCCTTCTCTTTGAGAACATATATGGATAATGTACAAAGTTTCAAAAGAGAAAATGTCTATTGGGTCATGGTTTTAACAATGAAATGTTCACTTCACATAACATTTTGAATTTTGCTTTCACAGTTGCTCATGTACCGGGCCTGAGTAAAGCAGAATGCAGAGTAAGCCTCATCAATAGTTGTGCATTCCATAAGTGGTTTTAAAACCAGTGAAACCCTTTGAACTTAGTGTTTGTATTTAATTGGTTGATTGGTTTTTCAAATTGTTTGTTTTACTATTTTTAACTTTGTAAGTCAGGGAAGCCTTCACTCATAGTGATTTCGACCTCTCCAAAAGCTCTGAAGTTATTCATGTAACAGCTATTACATGCTATAAGTTTCTCCTATTAAAACTTGAAAGACTAACCGACTCTGCTACATTTCATCTAAATTCAGTGTTGGGCTAACTTCAGGGTTGGACGTTTTACAAGTCCTTTGAAATGTGTCCTCTTCTAGTCACTGGTCGTGCTGGAATTTACTTTCTTGTGAAGACAGGATTTGAGCAAATTGACACAAGTACAGTTTGCCACTACTCTGGACACCTGGTTAAATATCGAGTTCCCTAAATGCTGTGTGTTTTACTTTGATCTCTGCTCACACTTTGCTCATCCAGTTAGAAACAAAGGGCTCCAGGCCATAGCGTTCCAGGCCTAAACAAGAAAATTTCCATTCCGTTTTGGGAGTTCATGCGTCTCTCATAATTACTTTTTCCACAAATGTGTGCTTCAGAAGAGGCCCTGTCCAAATGTGGAGAGGCCCATTTTCATTCACTCACTTCTAGACTTTCTAAGATTTTCAGTTACTACAGGTTTGCCCAGACTTGCCATTGTCAAGGGACAGTGCACTTCACTTGAAGTTGTGCAGTATTACTTCATGTGTCTCCGTGGAAATTCCACCAATGGGAAACTCTTGCTGTAGTCATCTCCACGTGTTTCTGTGTAAGAAAATATAACTAACAAAGGATGTGGTTTCAAGCAGAATGAGGAAAGGAGGGATTATCTTTATTTCAGTGCAGGTTGACCTTTCAAAGCAACAGTAATTCCTATCAAATAGGAGGAAAAATCTTTTGTAAAGAGACATGGACATGACACGCTCAACTTTATGTCACTTTTTTTAAAACGCCAAGGGCATTTGAGAAATTCTTGGCTGCTGAATTGTCCCTTTTTGCAAATTTCTGTTAGGTAAGACACTCCAGCTTCTTTAAACCATGGTACAGTTCCTTCCATGTAAAAAACCAAAGCAAAAAACAAAATAAATTAAAACAAAACCCATCAAATTACATTTGAGAGCACACAATTGCTCAGCAGGCCCACTATTCAAGAAGCTAGAGGTAGAGAATCCTCAGCCTTCAGCCCATGGCTTAAAGTTTTGTCTCTAACATGGCCCATCAATTCCCTGGCATGTCCACATTAACTCATGAATCTTTACTCATTTCCTCTTCAAATGCACAGGATCCAATATATTTGAACCCTGTTCACCTGGGCTGTAATCATCCAAGGACACACCAGAGGAAGGGCAGCCACTCCCTTGCCTGGGGCCTTGGAGCTTATCACAATAGAAATGGACACCTGAACAAGGGGAGCGAAAACAAAGAGAGGCATATTCCTAAAGCCTGAAGCACAGAAGCTACCTATAGACCAGTAGTGGGATTTCACAAATTATGTAAGAATCTCTGTGCACATGCTTGGCATGGTCGCTCATGCCTATAATCCCAGCAATCTGGGGGCTGAGATGGATGGATCCTTGGGAGTTCCAGTCCATCTTGGGCTACGAATTTATGTCAAGGCCTCTTTCAACAACTACATAAGATGCTGTTTCCAAAAAGAGGACAACATTAAACTAGACACACTTGGTCTAGGTCCCTGGGTTCACTACATAAGTTGTGGAGTCTAAATATTCCATGCCATGAGAAAATACCTAGGATTTGTAGTGAAAGGGGCATTTGCATCCCTTTTCTAAGGGTTTCCCTTTCACCATGTTACATTTGAATTTTTGGAAAACCTGCTGGTGATAAGGTATTGTGCTAATACCTCATGTTTAGTGTTCAGGGTTATGCTGGAATGGATGAAGACCTCCTTGAAATAGCGATTGCAGACAAGTGAACCCCGAGGAAGCTGGATTGTTGAAGCCGGCACTCCAAATATTCATGCACTGCAAGGATTCAATTTCATTTTGGGTCTCATCTTCTGCTTGCTGGCTTTTAGTCCTAACTGATACTACCATGGTGGCAGTAATCCAGCAGAGACTGCATGTATGGTTTGCAGGTTTGCTTCCCAAGCCACCAGAAACTTGGCAGAACACAAATCATTGTGGCATTTTCTTTCCTCCCTTGAAACATTTGGCTTTCTAAGTTTGATAATTGAATAGACTGGGCTAGTCACGTTTGGACCCCATATACCACAAAGAAAGCTAAAGACAGAGCCAATCACTTCCTTCCACTTTTCAAAATATGTCAAATTTGCTTGATCACCACAACTTCAAAGAAAATTCTGAGGCAACTTAGAGAGGTTAATCAAATACTGCATGATTGGAATGGCTGTGGTTGTATGAGGTGGAAAGCTGCAGAGTTGGACTGAAACTGTTCACAGAAATCCACAGGCTTGTGGTTGCCAGGCAAGCACACTGGGCTGAGATTGGCTGAACATCACTCTGACGGGGATTTTAGGCTCTAGGTTTGAAAATTTAAAAGACTGGGGTAGTCAAGTTTGGAACCCATAGACCTCAGACATGCCAAAAGGTTTTCCAATGACTTACCTCCACTTCTCAAAATATGTCAAATTTTCTTGATCACTACAACTGTAAAAAAAATTCTGAAGCAACATAGAGAGGCTAATCAAATACTGCATGATTGGAATGGCTGTGGTTGTATGAGGTGGAAAGCTGCAGAGTTGGGCTGAAACTGTTCCCAGAAATCCACAGGCTTGTGGTTGCCAGGCAAGCACACTGGGCTGAGATTGGCTGAACATCACTGTGAGGGGGATTTTAGGCTCTAGGTTTGAAAATTTAAAAGACTTGTGTAGTCAAGTTTCAACCCATAGACCTCAGACATACCAAAAGGTTTTCCAATGACTTTCCTCCACTTCTCAAAATATGTCAAATTTTCTTGATCACTACAACTGTAAAAAAAAATTCTGAGGCAACATAGAGAGGTTAATCAAATACTGCATGATTGGAATGGCTGTGGTTTTATGAGGTGGAAAGCTGCAGAGTTGGGCTGAAACAGTTCACAGAAATCCACAAGCTTGTGGTTGCCAGGCAACCACAATGGGCTGTGATTGGCTGAGCACCATTGTGAGCTGGACTTTAGGCTCTAGGATAGAAGTGTGCAGTAGGAGTCCTGAGTCACAATGCTGGGCGTTGCCATGGAGACCTCAGTGGCACAGAGGACCTTGTAGGGCAAGATTTAAATAGGATGAATATTCTTAGCCTGGTATGCCACAATATTCTCTCTGAAGGCTTCACTGTTCAGAATTTGTGGATGGAAATCCTAGCCAATCTACACATGGATGCACTTTCAATGGGATATGAAATATGCCAGGGCCTGGCAGATGATCTCTGCCATGTCCTACCCTTGAGCATACGCTTTTCCCTTGATATGTCTGTCATTTGGCTGAGTCCTGTTCCCTAAGCTATTCAGTCAAGACTTGCTGGCATCATTCACCTGCAGTATAAGAGCTTTCTGTGAAATTTCTCAGCAGAAATCCTCTGCAAGTGCATAGCTTTGGATATGAGAGACAGTGGTGGAAGTTGAATTTCAAGGGCAGATATTTGAAAACAATGAAACAAGCCCCGAATAAGATCTTTACATGTTTCCCAGATGAATATGTTTGGAAATACGGCAGAAGATGGAGATCAAGGCTGAGAATAGAACACACCCATTTCAAGGTTCAAAAACCAGGGAAAAACATGGGAAACCAAGAGAGCTGGTTAATCTGATGTAAAAATCTTTGATGATGAAAGGAAAATTATATTCTCATGATGATTTAATCAGGCTGTAGAAGTGAAGTTCTCATGTTGGTTGTCCTATGTGTGGCCTTCTGCATTGGGCAGTGGATGCAGGACAGGAGATCTTCAAATAAATCTGGTGGAACACAAAATACTGAAAAAAAAATTCAGCCTAAATCCTGTGTATTCCTTCTCTTTGAGAACATATATGGATAATGTACAAAGTTTCAAAAGAGAAAATGTCTATTGGGTCATGGTTTTAACAATGAAATGGTCACTTCACATAACATTTTGAATTTTGCTTTCACAGTTGCTCATGTACCAGGCCTGATTAAAGCACAATGCAGAGTAAGCCTCATCAATAGTTGTGCATTCCATAAGTGGTTTTAAAACCAGTGAAACCCTTTGAACTTAGTGTTTGTATTTAATTGGTTGATTGGTTTTTCAAATTGTTTGTTTTACTATTTTTAACTTTGTGAGTCAGGGAAGCCCTCACTCATAGTGATTTCGACCTCTCCAAAAGCTCTGAAGTTATTCATGTAACAGCTATTACATGCTATAAGTTTCTCCTATTAAAACTTGAAAGACTAACCGACTCTGCTACATTTCATCTAAATTCAGTGTTGGGCTAACTTCAGGGTTGGCCTTTTTACAAGTCTTTTGAAATGTGTCCTCCTCTAGTCACTGGTTGTGCTGGAATTTACTTTCTTGTGAAGACAGGATTTGAGCAAATTGACACAAGTACAGTTTGCCACTACTCTGGACACCTGGTTAAATATCGAGTTCCCTAAATGCTGTGTGTTTTACTTTGATCTCTGCTCACACTTTGCTCATCCAGTTAGAAACACAGGGCTCCAGGCCATAGCGTTCCAGGCCTAAACAAGAAAATTTCCATTCCGTTTTGGGAGTTCATGCGTCTCTCATAATTCCTTTTTCCACAAATGTGTGCTTCAGGAGAGGCCCTGTCCAAATGTGGAGAGGCCCATTTTCATTCACTCACTTTTAGACTTTCTAAGATTTTCAGTTACTAGAGGTTTGCCCAGACTTGCCATTGTCAAGGGACAGTGCACTTCACTTGAAGTTGTGCAGTATTACTTCATGTGTCTCCATGGAAATTCCACCAATGGGAAACTCTTGCTGTAGTCATCTCCAAGTGTTTCTGTGTAAGAAAATATAACTAACAAAGGATGTGGTTTCAAGCAGAATGAGGAAAGGAGGGATTATCTTTATTTCAGTGCAGGTTGACCTTTCAAAGAAACAGTAATTCCTATCAAATAGGAGGTAAAATCTTTTGTAAAGAGACATGGACATGACACGCTCAACTTTATCTCACTTTTTTTAAAAAGTCAAGGGCAATTGAGACATTCTGGGCTGTTGAATTGTCCCTTTTTGCAAATTTCTCTTAGTTAAGACACTCCAGCTTCTTTAAACCATGGTACAGTTCCTTCCATGTAAAAAACCAAACCAAAGAACAAAATAAATTAAAACAAAACCCATCAAATTACATTTGAGAACACAATTGCTCAGCAGGCCCACTATTCCAGAAGCTAGAGGTAGAGAATCCTCAGCCTTCGGCCCATGGCCTGAAGTTTTGTCTCTATCATGGCCCATCAATTCCCTGGCATGTCCACATTAACTCATGAATCTTTACTCATTTCCTCTTCAAATGCACAGGATCCAATCTATTTGAACCCTGTTCACCTGGGCTGTAATCATCCAAGGACACACCAGAGGAAGGGCAGCCACTCCCTTGCCTGGGGCCTTGGAGCTTATCACAATAGAAATGGACACCTGAACAAGGGGAGCCAAAACAAAGAGAGGCATATTCCTAAAGCCTGAAGCACAGAAGCTACCTATAGACCAGTAGTGGGATTTCACAAATTATGTAAGAATCTCTGTGCACATGCTTGGCATGGTCGCTCATGCCTATAATCCCAGCAATCTGGGGGCTGAGGTGGATGGATCCTTGGGAGTTCCAGTCCATCTTGGGCTACGAATTTATCTCAAGGCCTCTTTCAACAACTACATAAGATGCTGTTTCCAAAAAGAGGACAACATTAAACTAGACACACTTGGTCTAGGTTCCTGGGTTCACTGCATGAGTTGTGGAGTCTAAATATTCCATGCCATGAGAAAATACCTGGGATTTTTAGTGAAAGGGGCATTTGCATCCCTTTTCTAAGGGTTTCCCTTTCACCATGTTACATTTGAATTTTTGGAAAACCTGCTTGTGATAAGGTATTGTGCTAATACCTCATGTTTAGTGTTCAGGGTTATGCTGGAATGGATGAAGACCTCCTTGAAATAGCGATTGCAGACAAGTGAACCCCGAGGAAGCTGGATAGTTGAAGCAGGCACTCCAAATATTCATGCACTGCAAGGATTCAATTTCATTTTGGGTCTCATCTTCTGCTTGCTGGCTTTTAGTCCTAACTGATACTACCATGGTGGCAGTAATCCAGCAGAGACTGCATGTATGGTTTGCAGGTTTGCTTCCCAAGCCACCAGAAACTTGGCAGAACACAAATCATTGTGGCATTTTCTTTCCTCCCTTGAAACATTTGGCTTTCTAAGTTTGATAATTGAATAGACTGGGCTAGTCACGTTTGGACCCCATATACCACAAAGAAAGCTAAAGACAGAGCCAATTACTTCCCTCCACTTGTCAAAATATGTCAAATTTGCTTGATCACCACAACTTCAAAGAAAATTCTGAGGCAACTTAGAGAGGTTAATCAAATACTGCATGATTGGAATGGCTGTGGTTGTATGAGGTGGAAAGCTGCAGAGTTGGGCTGAAACTGTTCACAGAAATCCACAGGCTTGTGGTTGCCAGGCAAGCACACTGGGCTGAGATTGGCTGAACATCACTCTGACGGGGATTTTAGGCTCTAGGTTTGAAAATTTAAAAGACTGGGGTAGTCAAGTTTGGAACGCATAGACCTCAGACATGCCAAAAGGTTTTCCAATGACTTACCTCCACTTCTCAAAATATGTCAAATTTTCTTGATCACTACAACTGTAAAAAAAATTCTGAGGCAACATAGAGAGGCTAATCAAATACTCCATGATTGGAATGGCTGTGGTTTTATGAGGTGGAAAGCTGCAGAGTTGGGCTGAAACAGTTCACAGAAATCCACAAGCTTGTGGTTGCCAGGCAACCACAATGGGCTGTGATTGGCTGAGCACCATTGTGAGCTGGACTTTAGGCTCTAGGATACAAGTGTGCAGTAGGAGTCCTGAGTCACAATGCTGGGCGTTGCCATGGAGACCTCAGTGGCACAGAGGACCTTGTAGGGCAAGATTTAAATAGGATGAATATTCTTGGCCTGGTATGCCACAATATTCTCTCTGAAGGCTTCACTGCTCAGAATTTGTGGATGGAAATCCTAGCCAATCTACACATGGATGCACTTTCAATGGGATATGAAATATGCCAGGGCCTGGCAGATGATCTCTGCCATGTCCTACCCTTGAGCATACGCTTTTCCCTTGATATGTCTGTCATTTGGCTGAGTCCTGTTCCCTAAGCTATTCAGTCAAGACTTGCTGGCATCATTCACCTGCAGTATAAGAGCTTTCTGTGAAATTTCTCAGCAGAAATCCTCTGCAAGTACATAGCTTTGGATATGAGAGACAGTGGTGGAAGTTGAATTTCAAGGGCAGATATTTGAAAACAATGAAACAAGCCCCGAATAAGATCTTTACATGTTTCCCAGATGAATATGTTTGGAAATACGGCAGAAGATGGAGATCAAGGCTGAGAAGAGAACACACCCATTTCAAGGTTCAAAAACCAGGGAAAAACATGGGAAAGCAAGAGAGCTGGTTAATCTGATGTAAAAATCTTTGATGATGAAAGGAAAATTATATTCTCATGATGATTTAATCAGGCTGTAGAAGTGAAGTTCTCATGTTGGTTGTCCTATGTGTGGCCTTCTGCATTGGGCAGTGGATGCAGGACAGGAGATCTTCAAATAAATCTGGTGGAACACAAAATACTGAAAAAAAAATTCAGCCTAAATCCTGTGTATTCCTTCTCTTTGAGAACATATATGGATAATGTACAAAGTTTCAAAAGAGAAAATGTCTATTGGGTCATGGTTTTAACAATGAAATGGTCACTTCACATAACATTTTGAATTTTGCTTTCACAGTTGCTCATGTACCAGGCCTGATTAAAGCACAATGCAGAGTAAGCCTCATCAATAGTTGTGCATTCCATAAGTGGTTTTAAAACCAGTGAAACCCTTTGGACTTAGTGTTTGTATTTAATTGGTTGATTGGTTTTTCAAATTGTTTGTTTTACTCTTTTTAACTTTGTGAGTCAGGGAAGCCCTCACTCATAGTGATTTCGACCTCTCCAAAAGCTCTGAAGTTATTCATGTAACAGCTATTACATGCTATAAGTTTCTCCTATTAAAACTTGAAAGACTAACCGACTCTGCTACATTTCATCTAAATTCAGTGTTGGGCTAACTTCAGGGTTGGACTTTTTACAAGTCCTTTGAAATGTGTCCTCCTCTAGTCACTGGTTGTGCTGGAATTTACTTTCTTGTGAAGACAGGATTTGAGCAAATTGACACAAGTACAGTTTGCCACTACTCTGGACACCTGGTTAAATATCGAGTTCCCTAAATGCTGTGTGTTTTACTTTGATCTCTGCTCACACTTTGCTCATCCAGTTAGAAACACAGGGCTCCAGGCCATAGCGTTCCAGGCCTAAACAAGAAAATTTCCATTCCGTTTTGGGAGTTCATGCGTCTCTCATAATTACTTTTTCCACAAATGTGTGCTTCAGGAGAGGCCCTGTCCAAATGTGGAGAGGCCCATTTTCATTCACTCACTTTTAGACTTTCTAAGATTTTCAGTTACTAGAGGTTTGCCCAGACTTGCCATTGTCAAGGGACAGTGCACTTCACTTGAAGTTGTGCAGTATTACTTCATGTGTCTCCATGGAAATTCCACCAATGGGAAACTCTTGCTGTAGTCATCTCCAAGTGTTTCTGTGTAAGAAAATATAACTAACAAAGGATGTGGTTTCAAGCAGAATGAGGAAAGGAGGGATTATCTTTATTTCAGTGCAGGTTGACCTTTCAAAGAAACAGTAATTCCTATCAAATAGGAGGTAAAATCTTTTGTAAAGAGACATGGACATGACACGCTCAACTTTATCTCACTTTTTTTAAAAAGCCAAGGGCATTTGAGACATTCTGGGCTGTTGAATTTTCCCTTTTTGCAAATTTCTCTTAGGTAAGACACTCCAGCTTCTTTAAACCATGGTACAGTTCCTTCCATGTAAAAAACCAAACCAAAGAACAAAATAAATTAAAACAAAACCCATCAAATTACATTTGAGAGCACACAATTTCTCAGCAGGCCCACTATTCCAGAAGCTAGAGGTAGAGAATCCTCAGCCTTCGGCCCATGGCCTGAAGTTTTGTCTCTATCATGGCCCATCAATTCCCTGGCATGTCCACATTAACTCATGAATCTTTACTCATTTCCTCTTCAAATGCACAGGATCCAATCTATTTGAACCCTGTTCACCTGGGCTGTAATCATCCAAGGACACACCAGAGGAAGGGCAGCCACTCCCTTGCCTGGGGCCTTGGAGCTTATCACAATAGAAATGGACACCTGAACAAGGGGAGCCAAAACAAAGAGAGGCATATTCCTAAAGCCTGAAGCACAGAAGCTACCTATAGACCAGTAGTGGGATTTCACAAATTATGTAAGAATCTCTGTGCACATGCTTGGCATGGTCGCTCATGCCTATAATCCCAGCAATCTGGGGGCTGAGGTGGATGGATCCTTGGGAGTTCCAGTCCATCTTGGGCTACGAATTTATCTCAAGGCCTCTTTCAACAACTACATAAGATGCTGTTTCCAAAAAGAGGACAACATTAAACTAGACACACTTGGTCTAGGTTCCTGGGTTCACTGCATGAGTTGTGGAGTCTAAATATTCCATGCCATGAGAAAATACCTGGGATTTTTAGTGAAAGGGGCATTTGCATCCCTTTTCTAAGGGTTTCCCTTTCACCATGTTACATTTGAATTTTTGGAAAACCTGCTTGTGATAAGGTATTGTGCTAATACCTCATGTTTAGTGTTCAGGGTTATGCTGGAATGGATGAAGACCTCCTTGAAATAGCGATTGCAGACAAGTGAACCCCGAGGAAGCTGGATAGTTGAAGCAGGCACTCCAAATATTCATGCACTGCAAGGATTCAATTTCATTTTGGGTCTCATCTTCTGCTTGCTGGCTTTTAGTCCTAACTGATACTACCATGGTGGCAGTAATCCAGCAGAGACTGCATGTATGGTTTGCAGGGTTGCTTCCCAAGCCACCAGAAACTTGGCAGAACACAAATCATTGTGGCATTTTCTTTCCTCCCTTGAAACATTTGGCTTTTTAAGTTTGATAATTGAATAGACTGGGCTAGTCACGTTTGGACCCCATATACCACAAAGAAAGCTAAAGACAGAGCCAATTACTTCCCTCCACTTGTCAAAATATGTCAAATTTGCTTGATCACCACAACTTCAAAGAAAATTCTGAGGCAACTTAGAGAGGTTAATCAAATACTGCATGATTGGAATGGCTGTGGTTGTATGAGGTGGAAAGCTGCAGAGTTGGACTGAAACTGTTCACAGAAATCCACAGGCTTGTGGTTGCCAGGCAAGCACACTGGGCTGAGATTGGCTGAACATCACTCTGACGGGGATTTTAGGCTCTAGGTTTGAAAATTTAAAAGACTGGGGTAGTCAAGTTTGGAACCCATAGACCTCAGACATGCCAAAAGGTTTTCCAATGACTTACCTCCACTTCTCAAAATATGTCAAATTTTCTTGATCACTACAACTGTAAAAAAAATTCTGAGGCAACATAGAGAGGCTAATCAAATACTGCATGATTGGAATGGCTGTGGTTGTATGAGGTGGAAAGCTGCAGAGTTGGGCTGAAACTGTTCCCAGAAATCCACAGGCTTGTGGTTGCCAGGCAAGCACACTGGGCTGAGATTGGCTGAACATCACTGTGAGGGGGATTTTAGGCTCTAGGTTTGAAAATTTAAAAGACTTGTGTAGTCAAGTTTGGAACCCATAGACCTCGGACATACCAAAAGGTTTTCCAATGACTTCCCTCCACTTCTCAAAATATGTCAAATTTTCTTGATCGCTACAACTGTAAAAAAAAATTCTGAGGCAACATAGAGAGGTTAATCAAATACTGCATGATTGGAATGGCTGTGCTTTTATGAGGTGGAAAGCTGCAGAGTTGGGCTGAAACAGTTCACAGAAATCCACAAGCTTGTGGTTGCCAGGCAACCACAATGGGCTGTGATTGGCTGAGCACCATTGTGAGCTGGACTTTAGGCTCTAGGATACAAGTGTGCAGTAGGAGTCCTGAGTCACAATGCTGGGCGTTGCCATGGAGACCTCAGTGGCACAGAGGACCTTGTAGGGCAAGATTTAAATAGGATGAATATTCTTGGCCTGGTATGCCACAATATTCTCTCTGAAGGCCTCACTGCTCAGAATTTGTGGATGGAAATCCTAGCCAATCTACACATGGATGCACTTTCAATGGGATATGAAATATGCCAGGGCCTGGCAGATGATCTCTGCCATGTCCTACCCTTGAGCATACGCTTTTCCCTTGATATGTCTGTCATTTGGCTGAGTCCTGTTCCCTAAGCTATTCAGTCAAGACTTGCTGGCATCATTCACCTGCAGTATAAGAGCTTTCTGTGAAATTTCTCAGCAGAAATCCTCTGCAAGTACATAGCTTTGGATATGAGTGACAGTGGTGGAAGTTGAATTTCAAGGGCAGATATTTGAAAACAATGAAACAAGCCCCAAATAAGATCTTTACATGTTTCCCAGATGAATATGTTTGGAAATACGGCAGAAGATGGAGATCAAGGCTGAGAAGAGAACACACCCATTTCAAGGTTCAAAAACCAGGGAAAAACATGGGAAAGCAAGAGAGCTGGTTAATCTGATGTAAAAATCTTTGATGATGAAAGGAAAATTATATTCTCATGATGATTTAATCAGGCTGTAGAAGTGAAGTTCTCATGTTGGTTGTCCTATGTGTGGCCTTCTGCATTGGGCAGTGGATGCAGGACAGGAGATCTTCAAATAAATCTGGTGGAACACAAAATACTGAAAAAAAAATTCAGCCTAAATCCTGTGTATTCCTTCTCTTTGAGAACATATATGGATAATGTACAAAGTTTCAAAAGAGAAAATGTCTATTGGGTCATGGTTTTAACAATGAAATGGTCACTTCACATAACATTTTGAATTTTGCTTTCACAGTTGCTCATGTACCAGGCCTGATTAAAGCACAATGCAGAGTAAGCCTCATCAATAGTTGTGCATTCCATAAGTGGTTTTAAAACCAGTGAAACCCTTTGAACTTAGTGTTTGTATTTAATTGGTTGATTGGTTTTTCAAATTGTTTGTTTTACTATTTTTAACTTTGTGAGTCAGGGAAGCCCTCACTCATAGTGATTTCGACCTCTCCAAAAGCTCTGAAGTTATTCATGTAACAGCTATTACATGCTATAAGTTTCTCCTATTAAAACTTGAAAGACTAACCGACTCTGCTACATTTCATCTAAATTCAGTGTTGGGCTAACTTCAGGGTTGGACTTTTTACAAGTCCTTTGAAATGTGTCCTCCTCTAGTCACTGGTTGTGCTGGAATTTACTTTCTTGTGAAGACAGGATTTGAGCAAATTGACACAAGTACAGTTTGCCACTACTCTGGACACCTGGTTAAATATCGAGTTCCCTAAATGCTGTGTGTTTTACTTTGATCTCTGCTCACACTTTGCTCATCCAGTTAGAAACACAGGGCTCCAGGACATAGCGTTCCAGGCCTAAACAAGAAAATTTCCATTCCGTTTTGGGAGTTCATGCGTCTCTCATAATTACTTTTTCCACAAATGTGTGCTTCAGGAGAGGCCCTGTCCAAATGTGGAGAGGCCCATTTTCATTCACTCACTTTTAGACTTTCTAAGATTTTCAGTTACTAGAGGTTTGCCCAGACTTGCCATTGTCAAGGGACAGTGCACTTCACTTGAAGTTGTGCAGTATTACTTCATGTGTCTCCATGGAAATTCCACCAATGGGAAACTCTTGCTGTAGTCATCTCCAAGTGTTTCTGTGTAAGAAAATATAACTAACAAAGGATGTGGTTTCAAGCAGAATGAGGAAAGGAGGGATTATCTTTATTTCAGTGCAGGTTGACCTTTCAAAGAAACAGTAATTCCTATCAAATAGGAGGTAAAATCTTTTGTAAAGAGACATGGACATGACACGCTCAACTTTATCTCACTTTTTTTAAAAACCCAAGGGCATTTTAGAAATTCTTGGCTGTTGAATTGTCCCTTTTTGCAAATTTCTATTAGGTAAGACACTCCAGCTTCTTTAAACCATGGTACAGTTCCTTCCATGTAAAAAACCAAACCAAAAAACAAAATAAATTAAAACAAAACCCATCAAATTACATTTGAGAACACAATTGCTCAGCAGGCCCACTATTCCAGAAGCTAGAGGTAGAGAATCCTCAGCCTTCGGCCCATGGCCTGAAGTTTTGTCTCTATCATGGCCCATCAATTCCCTGGCATGTCCACATTAACTCATGAATCTTTACTCATTTCCTCTTCAAATGCACAGGATCCAATCTATTTGAACCCTGTTCACCTGGGCTGTAATCATCCAAGGACACACCAGAGGAAGGGCAGCCACTCCCTTGCCTGGGGCCTTGGACCTTATCACAATAGAAATGGACACCTGAACAAGGGGAGCCAAAACAAAGAGAGGCATATTCCTAAAGCCTGAAGCACAGAAGCTACCTATAGACCAGTAGTGGGATTTCACAAATTATGTAAGAATCTCTGTGCACATGCTTGGCATGGTCGCTCATGCCTATAATCCCAGCAATCTGGGGGCTGAGGTGGATGGATCCTTGGGAGTTCCAGTCCATCTTGGGCTACGAATTTATCTCAAGGCCTCTTTCAACAACTACATAAGATGCTGTTTCCAAAAAGAGGACAACATTAAACTAGACACACTTGGTCTAGGTTCCTGGGTTCACTGCATGAGTTGTGGAGTCTAAATATTCCATGCCATGAGAAAATACCTGGGATTTTTAGTGAAAGGGGCATTTGCATCCCTTTTCTAAGGGTTTCCCTTTCACCATGTTACATTTGAATTTTTGGAAAACCTGCTGGTGATAAGGTATTGTGCTAATACCTCATGTTTAGTGTTCAGGGTTATGCTGGAATGGATGCAGACCTCCTTGAAATAGCGATTGCAGACAAGTGAACCCCGAGGAAGCTGGATAGTTGAAGCAGGCACTCCAAATATTCATGCACTGCAAGGATTCAATTTCATTTTGGGTCTCATCTTCTGCTTGCTGGCTTTTAGTCCTAACTGATACTACCATGGTGGCAGTAATCCAGCAGAGACTGCATGTATGGTTTGCAGGTTTGCTTCCCAAGCCACCAGAAACTTGGCAGAACACAAATCATTGTGGCATTTTCTTTCCTCCCTTGAAACATTTGGCTTTCTATGTTTGATAATTGAATAGACTGGGATAGTCAAGTTTGGACCCCATATACCACAAAGAAAGCTAAAGACAGAGCCAATTACTTCCCTCCACTTGTCAAAATATGTCAAATTTTCTTGATCACCACAACTTCAAAGAAAATTCTGAGGCAACTTAGAGAGGTTAATCAAATACTGCATGATTGGAATGGCTGTGGTTGTATGAGGTGGAAAGCTGCAGAGTTGGACTGAAACTGTTCACAGAAATCCACAGGCTTGTGGTTGCCAGGCAAGCACACTGGGCTGAGATTGGCTGAACATCACTCTGACGGGGATTTTAGGCTCTAGGTTTGAAAATTTAGAAGACTGGGGTAGTCAAGTTTGCAACCCATAGACCTCAGACATGCCAAAAGGTTTTCCAATGACTTACCTCCACTTCTCAAAATATGTCAAATTTTCTTGATCACTACAACTGTAAAAAAAATTCTGAGGCAACATAGAGAGGCTAATCAAATACTGCATGATTGGAATGGCTGTGGTTGTATGAGGTGGAAAGCTGCAGAGTTGGGCTGAAACTGTTCCCAGAAATCCACAGGCTTGTGGTTGCCAGGCAAGCACACTGGGCTGAGATTGGCTGAACATCACTCTGAGGGGGATTTTAGGCTCTAGGTTTGAAAATTTAAAAGACTGGTGTAGTCAAGTTTGGAACCCATAGACCTCGGACATACCAAAAGGTTTTCCAATGACTTCCCTCCACTTCTCAAAATATGTCAAAATTTCTTGATCACTACAAGTGTAAAAAAAAATTCTGAGGCAACATAGAGAGGCTAATCAAATACTGCATGATTGGAATGGCTGTGGTTGTATGAGGTGGAAAGCTGCAGAGTTGGGCTGTATCAGTTCACAGAAATCCACAAGCTTGTGGTTGCCAGGCAACCACAATGGGCTGTGATTGGCTGAGCACCATTGTGAGCTGGACTTTAGGCTCTAGGATACAAGTGTGCAGTAGGAGTCCTGAGTCACAATGCTGGGCGTTGCCATGGAGACCTCAGTGGCACAGAGGACCTTGTAGGGCAAGATTTAAATAGGATGAATATTCTTGGCCTGGTATGCCACAATATTCTCTTTGAAGGCTTCACTGCTCAGAATTTGTGGATGGAAATCCTAGCCAATCTACACATGGATGCACTTTCAATGGGATATGAAATATGCCAGGGCCTGGCAGATGATCTCTGCCATGTCCTACCCTTGAGCATACGCTTTTCCCTTGTCATGTCTGTCATTTGGCTGAGTCCTGTTCCCTAAGCTATTCAGTCAAGACTTGCTGGCATCATTCACCTGCAGTATAAGAGCTTTCTGTGAAATTTCTCAGCAGAAATCCTCTGCAAGTACATAGCTTTGGATATGAGAGACAGTGGTGGAAGTTGAATTTCAAGGGCAGATATTTGAAAACAATGAAACAAGCCCCGAATAAGATCTTTACATGTTTCCCAGATGAATATGTTTGGAAATACGGGGGAAGATGGAGATCAAGGCTGAGAAGAGTACACACCCATTTCAAGGTTCAAAAACCAGGGAAAAACATGGGAAAGCAAGAGAGCTGGTTAATCTGATGTAAAAATCTTTGATGATGAAAGGAAAATTATATTCTCATGATGATTTAATCAGGCTGTAGAAGTGAAGTTCTCATGTTGGTTGTCCTATGTGTGGCCTTCTGCATTGGGCAGTGGATGCAGGACAGGAGATCTTCAAATAAATCTGGTGGAACACAAAATACTGAAAAAAAAATTCAGCCTAAATCCTGTGTATTCCTTCTCTTTGAGAACATATAAGGATAATGTACAAAGTTTCAAAAGAGAAAATGTCTATTGGGTCATGGTTTTAACAATGAAATGGTCACTTCACATAACATTTTGAATTTTGCTTTCACAGTTGCTCATGTACCAGTCCTGATTAAAGCACAATGCAGAGTAAGCCTCATCAATAGTTGTGCATTCCATAAGTGGTTTTAAAACCAGTGAAACCCTTTGGACTTAGTGTTTGTATTTAATTGGTTGATTGTTTTTTCAAATTGTTTGTTTTACTATTTTTAACTTTGTGAGTCAGGGAAGCCCTCACTCATAGTGATTTCGACCTCTCCAAAAGCTCTGAAGTTATTCATGTAACAGCTATTACATGCTATAAGTTTCTCCTATTAAAACTTGAAAGACTAACCGACTCTGCTACTTTTCATCTATATTCAGTGTTGGGCTAACTTCAGGGTTGGACTTTTTACAAGTCCTTTGAAATGTGTCCTCCTCTAGTAACTGGTCATGCTGGAATTTACTTTCTTTTGAAGACAGGATTTTAGCAAATTGACACAAGTACAGTTTGCCACTACTCTGGACACCTGGTTAAATATCGAGTTCCCTAAATGCTGTGTGTTTTACTTTGATCTCTGCTCACACTTTGCTCATCCAGTTAGAAACACAGGGCTCCAGGCCATAGCGTTCCAGGCCTAAACAAGAAATTTTCCATTCCGTTTTGGGAGTTCATGCGTCTCTCATAATTCCTTTTTCCACAAATGTGTGCTTCAGGAGAGGCCCTGTCCAAATGTGGAGAGGCCCATTTTCATTCACTCACTTTTAGACTTTCTAAGATTTTCAGTTACTAGAGGTTTGCCCAGACTTGCCATTGTCAAGGGACAGTGCACTTCACTTGAAGTTGTGCAGTATTACTTCATGTGTCTCCATGGAAATTCCACCAATGGGAAACTCTTGCTGTAGTCATCTCCAAGTGTTTCTGTGTAAGAAATTATAACTAACAAAGGATGTGGTTTCAAGCAGAATGAGGAAAGGAGGGATTATCTTTATTTCAGTGCAGGTTGACCTTTCAAAGAAACAGTAATTCCTATCAAATAGGAGGTAAAATCTTTTGTAAAGAGACATGGACATGACACGCTCAACTTTATCTCACTTTTTTTAAAAACCCAAGGGCATTTGAGACATTCTGGGCTGTTGAATTGTCCCTTTTTGCAAATTTCTCTTAGGTAAGACACTCCAGCTTCTTTACACCATGGTACAGTTCCTTCCATGTAAAAAACCAAACCAAAAAACAAAATAAATTAAAACAAAACCCATCAAATTACATTTGAGAACACAATTGCTCAGCAGGCCCACTATTCCAGAAGCTAGAGGTAGAGAATCCTCAGCCTTCGGCCCATGGCCTGAAGTTTTGTCTCTATCATGGCCCATCAATTCCCTGGCATGTCCACATTAACTCATGAATCTTTACTCATTTCCTCTTCAAATGCACAGGATCCAATCTATTTGAACCCTGTTCACCTGGGCTGTAATCATCCAAGGACACACCAGAGGAAGGGCAGCCACTCCCTTGCCTGGGGCCTTGGAGCTTATCACAATAGAAATGGACACCTGAACAAGGGGAGCCAAAACAAAGAGAGGCATATTCCTAAAGCCTGAAGCACAGAAGCTACCTATAGACCAGTAGTGGGATTTCACAAATTATGTAAGAATCTCTGTGCACATGCTTGGCATGGTCGCTCATGCCTATAATCCCAGCAATCTGGGGGCTGAGGTGGATGGATCCTTGGGAGTTCCAGTCCATCTTGGGCTACGAATTTATCTCAAGGCCTCTTTCAACAACTACATAAGATGCTGTTTCCAAAAAGAGGACAACATTAAACTAGACACACTTGGTCTAGGTTCCTGGGTTCACTGCATGAGTTGTGGAGTCTAAATATTCCATGCCATGAGAAAATACCTGGGATTTTTAGTGAAAGGGGCATTTGCATCCCTTTTCTAAGGGTTTCCCTTTCACCATGTTACATTTGAATTTTTGGAAAACCTGCTGGTGATAAGGTATTGTGCTAATACCTCATGTTTAGTGTTCAGGGTTATGCTGGAATGGATGCAGACCTCCTTGAAATAGCGATTGCAGACAAGTGAACCCCGAGGAAGCTGGATAGTTGAAGCAGGCACTCCAAATATTCATGCACTGCAAGGATTCAATTTCATTTTGGGTCTCATCTTCTGCTTGCTGGCTTTTAGTCCTAACTGATACTACCATGGTGGCAGTAATCTAGCAGAGACTGCATGTATGGTTTGCAGGTTTGCTTCCCAAGCCACCAGAAACTTGGCAGAACACAAATCATTGTGGCATTTTCTTTCCTCCCTTGAAACATTTGGCTTTCTATGTTTGATAATTGAATAGACTGGGCTAGTCACGTTTGGACCCCATACACCACAAAGAAAGCTAAAGACAGAGCCAATTACTTCCCTCCACTTGTCAAAATATGTCAAATTTTCTTGATCACCACAACTTCAAAGAAAATTCTGAGGCAACTTAGAGAGGTTAATCAAATACTGCATGATTGGAATGGCTGTGGTTTTATGAGGTGGAAAGCTGCAGAGTTGGACTGAAACTGTTCACAGAAATCCACAGGCTTGTGGTTGCCAGGCAAGCACACTGGGCTGAGATTGGCTGAACATCACTCTGACGGGGATTTTAGGCTCTAGGTTTGAAAATTTAGAAGACTGGGGTAGTCAAGTTTGGAACCCATAGACCTCAGACATGCCAAAAGGTTTTCCAATGACTTACCTCCACTTCTCAAAATATGTCAAATTTTCTTGATCACTACAACTGTAAAAAAAATTCTGAGGCAACATAGAGAGGCTAATCAAATACTGCATGATTGGAATGGCTGTGGTTGTATGAGGTGGAAAGCTGCAGAGTTGGGCTGAAACTGTTCACAGAAATCCACAGGCTTGTGGTTGCCAGGCAAGCACACTGGGCTCAGATTGGCTGAACATCACTGTGAGGGGGATTTTAGGCTCTAGGTTTGAAAATTTAAAAGACTGGTGTAGTCAAGTTTGGAACAAATAGACCTCGGACATACCAAAAGGTTTTCCAATGACTTCCCTCCACTTCTCAAAATATGTCAAATTTTCTTGATCACTACAACAGTAAAAAAAAATTCTGAGGCAACATAGAGAGGCTAATCAAATACTGCATGATTGGAATAGCTGTGGTTGTATGAGGTGGAAAGCTGCAGAGTTGGGCTGTAACAGTTCACAGAAATCCACAAGCTTGTGGTTGCCAGGCAACCACAATGGGCTGTGATTGGCTGAGCACCATTGTGAGCTGGACTTTAGGCTCTAGGATACAAGTGTGCAGTAGGAGTCCTGAGTCACAATGCTGGGCGTTGCCATGGAGACCTCAGTGGCACAGAGGACCTTGTAGGGCAAGATTTAAATAGGATGAATATTCTTGGCCTGGTATGCCACAATATTCTCTTTGAAGGCTTCATTGCTCAGAATTTGTGGATGGAAATCCTAGCCAATCTACACATGGATGCACTTTCAATGGGATATGAAATATGCCAGGGCCTGGCAGATGATCTCTGCCATGTCCTACCCTTGAGCATACGCTTTTCCCTTGTCATGTCTGTCATTTGGCTGAGTCCTGTTCCCTAAGCTATTCAGTCAAGACTTGCTGGCATCATTCACCTGCAGTATAAGAGCTTTCTGTGAAATTTCTCAGCAGAAATCCTCTGCAAGTACATAGCTTTGGATATGAGAGACAGTGGTTTAAGTTGAATTTCAAGGGCAGATATTTGAAAACAATGAAACAAGCTCCGAATAAGATCTTTACATGTTTCCCAGATGAATATGTTTGGAAATACGGGGGAAGATGGAGATCAAGGCTGAGAAGAGTACACACCCATTTCAAGGTTCAAAAACCAGGGAAAAACATGGGAAAGCAAGAGAGCTGGTTAATCTGATGTAAAAATCTTTGATGATGAAAGGAAAATTATATTCTCATGATGATTTAATCAGGCTGTAGAAGTGAAGTTCTCATGTTGGTTGTCCTATGTGTGGCCTTCTGCATTGGGCAGTGGATGCAGGACAGGAGATCTTCAAATAAATCTGGTGGAACAGAAAATACTGAAAAAAAAATTCAGCCTAAATCCTGTGTATTCCTTCTCTTTGAGAACATATATGGATAATGTACAAAGTTTCAAAAGAGAAAATGTCTATTGGGTCATGGTTTTAACAATGAAATGGTCACTTCACATAACATTTTGAATTTTGCTTTCACAGTTGCTCATGTACCAGGCCTGATTAAAGCACAATGCAGAGTAAGCCTCATCAATAGTTGTGCATTCCATAAGTGGTTTTAAAACCAGTGAAACCCTTTGGACTTAGTGTTTGTATTTAATTGGTTGATTGTTTTTTCAAATTGTTTGTTTTACTCTTTTTAACTTTGTGAGTCAGGGAAGCCCTCACTCATAGTGATTTCGACCTCTCCAAAAGCTCTGAAGTTATTCATGTAACAGCTATTACATGCTATAAGTTTCTCCTATTAAAACTTGAAAGACTAACCGACTCTGCTACTTTTCATCTATATTCAGTGTTGGGCTAACTTCAGGGTTGGACTTTTTACAAGTCCTTTGAAATGTGTCCTCCTCTAGTCACTGGTCATGCTGGAATTTACTTTCTTTTGAAGACAGGATTTGAGCAAATTGACACAAGTACAGTTTGCCACTACTCTGGACACCTGGTTAAATATCGAGTTCCCTAAATGCTGGGTGTTTTAATTTGATCTCTGCTCACACTTTGCTCATCCAGTTAGAAACACAGGGCTCCAGGCCATAGCGTTCCAGGCCTAAACAAGAAATTTTCCATTCCGTTTTGGGAGTTCATGCGTCTCTCATAATTCCTTTTTCCACAAATGTGTGCTTCAGGAGAGGCCCTGTCCAAATGTGGAGAGGCCCATTTTCATTCACTCACTTTTAGACTTTCTAAGATTTTCAGTTACTAGAGGTTTGCCCAGACTTGCCATTGTCAAGGGACAGTGCACTTCACTTGAAGTTGTGCAGTATTACTTCATGTGTCTCCATGGAAATTCCACCAATGGGAAACTCTTGCTGTAGTCATCTCCAAGTGTTTCTGTGTAAGAAATTATAACTAACAAAGGATGTGGTTTCAAGCAGAATGAGGAAAGGAGGGACTATCTTTATTTCAGTGCAGGTTGACCTTTCAAAGAAACAGTAATTCCTATCAAATAGGAGGTAAAATCTTTTGTAAAGAGACATGGACAAGACACGCTCAACTTTATCTCACTTTTTTTAAAAACCCAAGGGCATTTGAGACATTCTGGGCTGTTGAATTGTCCCTTTTTGCAAATTTCTCTTAGGTAAGACACTCCAGCTTCTTTACACCATGGTACAGTTCCTTCCATGTAAAAAACCAAACCAAAAAAACAAAATAAATTAAAACAAAACCCATCAAATTACATTTGAGAACACAATTGCTCAGCAGGCCCACTATTCCAGAAGCTAGAGGTAGAGAATCCTCAGCCTTCGTCCCATGGCCTGAAGTTTTGTCTCTATCATGGCCCATCAATTCCCTGGCATGTCCACATTAACTCATGAATCTTTACTCATTTCCTCTTCAAATGCACAGGATCCAATCTATTTGAACCCTCTTCACTTGGGCTGTAATCATCCAAGGACACACCAGAGGAAGGGCAGCCACTCCCTTGCCTGGGGCCTTGGACCTTATCACAATAGAAATGGACACCTGAACAAGGGGAGCCAAAACAAAGAGAGGCATATTCCTAAAGCCTGAAGCACAGAAGCTACCTATAGACCAGTAGTGGGATTTCACAAATTATGTAAGAATCTCTGTGCACATGCTTGGCATGGTCGCTCATGCCTATAATCCCAGCAATCTGGGGGCTGAAGTGGATGGATCCTTGGGAGTTCCAGTCCATCTTGGGCTACGAATTTATCTCAAGGCCTCTTTCAACAACTACATAAGATGCTGTTTCCAAAAAGAGGACAACATTAAACTAGACACACTTGGTCTAGGTTCCTGGGTTCACTGCATGAGTTGTGGAGTCTAAATATTCCATGCCATGAGAAAATACCTGGGATTTTTAGTGAAAGGGGCATTTGCATCCCTTTTCTAAGGGTTTCCCTTTCACCATGTTACATTTGAATTTTTGGAAAACCTGCTGGTGATAAGGTATTGTGCTAATACCTCATGTTTAGTGTTCAGGGTTATGCTGGAATGGATGCAGACCTCCTTGAAATAGCGATTGCAGACAAGTGAACCCCGAGGAAGCTGGATAGTTGAAGCAGGCACTCCAAATATTCATGCACTGCAAGGATTCAATTTCATTTTGGGTCTCATCTTCTGGTTGCTGGCTTTTAGTCCTAACTGATACTACCATGGTGGCAGTAATCCAGCAGAGACTGCATGTATGGTTTGCAGGTTTGCTTCCCAAGCCACCAGAAACTTGGCAGAACACAAATCATTGTGGCATTTTCTTTCCTCCCTTGAAACATTTGGCTTTCTAAGTTTGAAAATTGAATAGACTGGGCTAGTCACGTTTGGACCCCATATACCACAAAGAAAGCTAAAGACAGAGCCAATTACTTCCCTCCACTTGTCAAAATATGTCAAATTTGCTTGATCACCACAACTTCAAAGAAAATTCTGAGGCAACTTAGATTGGTTAATCAAATACTGCATGATTGGAATGGCTGTGGTTTTATGAGGTGGAAAGCTGCAGAGTTGGACTGAAATTGTTCACAGAAATCCACAGGCTTGTGGTTGCCAGGCAAGCACACTGGGCTGAGATTGGCTGAACATCACTCCGACGGGGATTTTAGGCTCTAGGTTTGAAAATTTAAAAGACTGGGATAGTCAAGTTTGGAACCCATAGACCTCAGACATGCCAAAAGGTTTTCCAATGACTTACCTCCACTTCTCAAAATATGTCAAATTTTCTTGATCACTACAACTGTAAAAAAAATTCTGAGGCAACATAGAGAGGCTAATCAAATACTGCATGATTGGAATGGCTGTGGTTGTATGAGGTGGAAAGCTGCAGAGTTGGGTTGAAACTGTTCACAGAAATCCACAGGCTTGTGGTTGTCAGGCAAGCACACTGGGCTGAGATTGGCTGAACATCACTGTGAGGGAGATTTTAGGCTCTAGGTTTGAAAATTTAAAAGACTGGTGTAGCCAAGTTTGGAACCCATAGACCTCAGACATACCAAAAGCTTTTCCAATGACTTCCCTCCACTTCTCAAAATATGTCAAATTTTCTTGATCACTACAAAAGTAAGAAAAATTCTGAGGCAACATAGAGAGGCTAATCAAATACTGCATGATTGGAATGGCTGTGCTTTTATGAGGTGGAAAGCTGCAGAGTTGGGCTGAAACAGTTCACAGAAATCCACAAGCTTGTGGTTACCAGGCAACCACAATGGGCTGTGATTGGCTGAACACCATTGTGAGCTGGACTTTAGGCTCTAGGATACAAGTGTGCAGTAGGAGTCCTGAGTCACAATGCTGGGCGTTGCCATGGAGACCTCAGTGGCACAGAGGACCTTGTAGGGCAAGATTTAAATAGGATGAATATTCTTGGCCTGGTATGCCACAATATTCTCTCTGAAGGCTTCACTGCTCAGAATTTGTGGATGGAAATCCTAGCCAATCTACACATGGATGTACTTTCAATGGGATATGAAATATGCCAGGGCCTGGCAGATGATCTCTGCCATGTCCTACCCTTGAGCATACGCTTTTCCCTTGTTATGTCTGTCATTTGGCTGAGTCCTGTTCCCTAAGCTATTCAGTCAAGACTTGCTGGCATCATTCACCTGCAGTATAAGAGCTTTCTGTGAAATTTCTCAGCAGAAATCCTCTGCAAGTACATAGCTTTGGATATGAGAGACAGTGGTGGAAGTTGAATTTCAAGGGCAGATATTTGAAAACAATGAAACAAGCCCCGAATAAGATCTTTACATGTTTCCCAGATGAATATGTTTGGAAATACGGGGGAAGATGGAGATCAAGGCTGAGAAGAGTACACACCCATTTCAAGGTTCAAAAACCAGGGAAAAACATGGGAAAGCAAGAGAGCTGGTTAATCTGATGTAAAAATCTTTGATGATGAAAGGAAAATTATATTCTCATGATGATTTAATCAGGCTGTAGAAGTGAAGTACTCATGTTGGTTGTCCTATGTGTGGCCTTCTGCATTGGGCAGTGGATGCAGGACAGGAGATCTTCAAATAAATCTGGTGGAACACAAAATACTGAAAAAAAAATTCAGCCTAAATCCTGTGTATTCTTTCTCTTTGAGAACATATATGGATAATGTACAAAGTTTCAAAAGAGAAAATGTCTATTGGGTCATGGTTTTAACAATGAAATGGTCACTTCACATAACATTTTGAATTTTGCTTTCACAGTTGCTCATGTACCGGGCCTGAGTAAAGCAGAATGCAGAGAAAGCCTCATCAATAGTTGTGCATTCCATAAGTGGTTTTAAAACCAGTGAAACCCTTTGGACCTACTGTTTGTTTTTAATGGGTTGATTGGTTTTTCAAATTGTTTGTTTTACTATTTTTAACTTTGTGAGTCAGGGAAGCCCTCACTCATAGTGATTTCGACCTCTCCAAAAGCTCTGAAGTTATTCATGTAACAGCTATTACATGCTATAAGTTTCTCCTATTAAAACTTGAAAGACTAACAGACTCTGCTACTTTTCATCTAAATTCAGTGTTGGGCTAACTTCAGGGTTGGACTTTTTACAAGTCCTTTGAAATGTGTCCTCCTCTAGTCACTGGTCGTGCTGGAATTTACTTTCTTGTGAAGACAGGATTTGAGCAAATTGACACAAGTACAGTTTGCCACTACTCTGGACACCTGATTAAATATCGAGTTCCCTAAATGCTGTGTGTTTTACTTTGATCTCTGCTCACACTTTGCTCATCCAGTTAGAAACACAGGGCTCCAGGCCATAGCGTTCCAGGCCTAAACAAGAAAATTTCCATTCCGTTTTGGGAGTTCATGCGTCTCTCATAATTCCTTTTTCCACAAATGTGTGCCTCAGGAGAGGCCCTGTCCAAATGTGGAGAGGCCCATTTTCATTCACTCACTTTTAGACTTTCTAAGATTTTCAGTTACTAGAGGTTTGCCCAGACTTGCCATTGTCAAGGGACAGTGCACTTCACTTGAAGTTGTGCAGTATTACTTCATGTGTCTCCATGGAAATTCCACCAATGGGAAACTCTTGCAGTAGTCATCTCCAAGTGTTTCTGTGTAAGAAATTATAACTAACAAAGGATGTGGTTTCAAGCAGAATGAGGAAAGGAGGGATTATCTTTATTTCAGTGCAGGTTGACCTTTCAAAGAAACAGTAATTCCTATCAAATAGGAGGTAAAATCTTTTGTAAAGAGACATGGACATGACACGCTCAACTTTATCTCACTTTTTTTAAAAAGCCAAGGGCATTTGAGACATTCTGGGCTGTTGAATTGTCCCTTTTTGCAAATTTCTCTTAGGTAAGACACTCCAGCTTCTTTACACCATGGTACAGTTCCTTCCATGTAAAAAACCAAAGCAAAAAACAAAATAAATTAAAACAAAACCCATCAAATTACATTTGAGAGCACACAATTGCTCAGCAGCCCACTATTCAAGAAGCTAGAGGTAGAGAATCCTCAGCCTTCAGCCCATGTCCTGAAGTTTTGTCTCTATCATGGCCCCTCAATTCCCTGGCATGTCCACATTAACTCATGAATCTTTAATCATTTCCTCTTCAAATGCACAGGATCCAATCTATTTGAACCCTGTTCACCTGGGCTGTAATCATCCAAGGACACACCAGAGGAAGGGCAGCCACTCCCTTGCCTGGGGCCTTGGAGCTTATCACAATAGAAATGGACACCTGAACAAGGGGAGCCAAAACAAAGAGAGGCATATTCCTAAAGCCTGAAGCACAGAAGCTACCTATAGACCAGTAGTGGGATTTCACAAATTATGTAAGAATCTCTGTGCACATGCTTGGCATGGTCGCTCATGCCTATAATCCCAGCAATCTGGGGGCTGAGGTGGATGGATCCTTGGGAGTTCCAGTCCATCTTGGGCTACGAATTTCTCTCAAGGCCTCTTTCAACAACTACATAAGATGCTGTTTCCAAAAAGAGGACAACATTAAACTAGACACACTTGGTCTAGGTTCCTGGGTTCACTGCATGAGTTGTGGAGTCTAAATATTCCATGCCATGAGAAAATACCTGGGATTTTTAGTGAAAGGGGCATTTGCATCCCTTTTCTAAGGGTTTCCCTTTCACCATGTTACATTTGAATTTTTGGAAAACCTGCTGGTGATAAGGTATTATGCTAATACCTCATGTTTAGTGTTCAGGGTTATGCTGGAATGGAGGCAGACCTCCTTGAAATAGCGATTGCAGACAAGTGAACCCCGAGGAAGCTGGATAGTTGAAGCAGGCACTCCAAATATTCATGCACTGCAAGGATTCAATGTCATTTTGGGTCTCATCTTCTGCTTGCTGGCTTTTAGTCCTAACTGATACTACCATGGTGGCAGTAATCCAGCAGAGACTGCATGTATGGTTTGCAGGTTTGCTTCCCAAGCCACCAGAAACTTGGCAGAACACAAATCATTGTGGCATTTTCTTTCCTCCCTTGAAACATTTGGCTTTCTAAGTTTGATAATTGAATAGACTGGGCTAGTCACGTTTGGACCCCATATACCACAAAGAAAGCTAAAGACAGAGCCAATTACTTCCCTCCACTTGTCAAAATATGTCAAATTTGCTTGATCACCACAACTTCAAAGAAAATTCTGAGGCAACTTAGAGAGGTTAATCAAATACTGCATGATTGGAATGGCTGTGGTTTTATGAGGTGGAAAGCTGCAGAGTTGGACTGAAACTGTTCACAGAAATCCACAGGCCTGTGGTTGCCAGGCAAGCACACTGGGCTCAAATTGGCTGAACATCACTCTGACGGGGATTTTAGGCTCTAGGTTTGAAAATTTAAAAGACTAGGGTAGTCAAGTTTGGAACCCATAGACCTCAGACATGCCAAAAGGTTTTCCAATGACTTACCTCCACTTCTCAAAATATGTCAAATTTTCTTGATCACTACAACTGTAAAAAAAATTCTGAGGCAACATAGAGAGGCTAATCAAATACTGCATGATTGGAATGGCTGTGGTTGTATGAGGTGGAAAGCTGCAGAGTTGGGCTGAAACTGTTCACAGAAATCCACAAGCTTGTGGTTGTCAGGCAAGCACACTGGGCTGAGATTGGCTGAACATCACTGTGAGGGAGATTTTAGGCTCTAGGTTTGAAAATTTAAAAGACTGGTGTAGTCAAGTTTGGAACCCATAGACCTCAGACATACCAAAAGGTTTTCCAATGACTTCCCTCCACTTCTCAAAATATGTCAAATTTTCTTGATCACTACAACTGTAAAAAAAATTCTGAGGCAACATAGAGAGGCTAATCAAATACTCCATGATTGGAATGGCTGTG
Source organism: Cavia porcellus (assembly GCF_034190915.1). Lineage (NCBI taxonomy): Eukaryota > Metazoa > Chordata > Mammalia > Rodentia > Caviidae > Cavia > Cavia porcellus. The sequence goes on along the minus strand of NW_026947486.1, from coordinate 3,426,191 downwards.
GTTTTATGAGGTGGAAAGCTGCAGAGTTGGGCTGAAACAGTTCACAGAAATCCACAAGCTTGTGGTTGCCAGGCAACCACAATGGGCTGTGATTGGCTGAACACCATTGTGAGCTGGACTTTAGGCTCTAGGATACAAGTGTGCAGTAGGAGTCCTGAGTCACAATGCTGGGCGTTGCCATGGAGACCTCAGTGGCACAGAGGACCTTGTAGGGCAAGATTTAAATAGGATGAATATTCTTGGCCTGGTATGCCACAATATTCTCTCTGAAGGCTTCACTGCTCAGAATTTGTGGATGGAAATCCTAGCCAATCTACACATGGATGCACTTTCAATGGGATATGAAATATGCCAGGGCCTGGCAGATGATCTCTGCCATGTCCTACCCTTGAGCATACGCTTTTCCCTTGTTATGTCTGTCATTTGGCTGAGTCCTGTTCCCTAAGCTATTCAGTCAAGACTTGCTGGCATCATTCACCTGCAGTATAAGAGCTTTCTGTGAAATTTCTCTGCAGAAATCCTCTGCAAGTACATAGCTTTGGATATGAGAGACAGTGGTGGAAGTTGAATTTCAAGGGCAGATATTTGAAAACAATGAAACAAGCCCCGAATAAGATCTTTACATGTTTCCCAGATGAATATGTTTGGAAATACGGGGGAAGATGGAGATCAAGGCTGAGAAGAGTACACACCCATTTCAAGGTTCAAAAACCAGGGAAAAACATGGGAAAGCAAGAGAGCTGGTTAATCTGATGTAAAAATCTTTGATGATGAAAGGAAAATTATATTCTCATGATGATTTAATCAGGCTGTAGAAGTGAAGTACTCATGTTGGTTGTCCTATGTGTGGCCTTCTGCATTGGGCAGTGGATGCAGGACAGGAGATCTTCAAATAAATCTGGTGGAACACAAAATACTGAAAAAAAAAATTCAGCCTAAATCCTGTGTATTCTTTCTCTTTGAGAACATATATGGATAATGTACAAAGTTTCAAAAGAGAAAATGTCTATTGGGTCATGGTTTTAACAATGAAATGGTCACTTCACATAACATTTTGAATTTTGCTTTCACAGTTGCTCATGTACCGGGCCTGAGTAAAGCAGAATGCAGAGTAAGCCTCATCAATAGTTGTGCATTCCATAAGTGGTTTTAAAACGAGTGAAACCCTTTGGACTTAGTGTTTGTATTTAATTGGTTGATTGGTTTTTCAAATTGTTTGTTTTACTATTTTTAACTTTGTGAGTCAGGGAAGCCCTCACTCATAGTGATTTCGACCTCTCCAAAAGCTCTGAAGTTATTCATGTAACAGCTATTACATGCTATAAGTTTCTCCTATTAAAACTTGAAAGACTAAGAGACTCTGCTACTTTTCATCTAAATTCAGTGTTGGGCTAACTTCAGGGTTCGACTTTTTGAAATGTGTCCTCCTCTAGTCACTGGTCATGCTGGAATTTACTTTATTGTGAAGACAGGATTTGAGCAAATTGACACAAGTACAGTTTGCCACTACTCTGTACACCTGGTTAAATATCGAGTTCCCTAAATGCTGTGTGTTTTACTTTGATCTCTGCTCACACTTTGCTCATCCAGTTAGAAACACAGGGCTCCAGGCCATAGCGTTCCAGGCCTAAACAAGAAAATTTCCATTCCCTTTTGGGAGTTCATGCGTCTCTCATAATTCCTTTTTCCACAAATGTGTGCCTCAGGAGAGGCCCTGTCCAAATGTGGAGAGGCCCATTTTCATTCACTCACTTTTAGACTTTCTAAGATTTTCAGTTACTAGAGGTTTGCCCAGACTTGCCATTGTCAAGGGACAGTGCACTTCACTTGAAGTTGTGCAGTATTACTTCATGTGTCTCCGTGGAAATTCCACCAATGGGAAACTCTTGCTGTAGTCATCTCCAAGTGTTTCTGTGTAAGAAAATATAACTAACAAAGGATGTGGTTTCAAGCAGAATGAGGAAAGGAGGGATTATCTTTATTTCAGTACAGGTTGACATTTCAAAGAAACAGTAATTCCTATCAAATAGGAGGTAAAATGTTTTGTAAAGAGACATGGACATGACACGCTCAACGTTATGTCACTTTTTTTAAAATGCCAAGGGCATTTGAGAAATTCTTGGCTGCTGAATTGTCCCTTTTTGCAAATTTCTCTTAGGTAAGACACTCCAGCTTCTTTAAACCATGGTACAGTTCCTTCCATGTAAAAAACCAAAGCAAAAAACAAAATAAATTAAAACAAAACCCATCAAATTACATTTGAGAGCACACAATTGCTCAGCAGGCCCACTATTCCAGAAGCTAGAGGTAGAGAATCCTCAGCCTTCAGCCCATGGCCTGAAGTTTTGTCTCTATCATGGCCCCTCAATTCCCTGGCATGTCCACATTAACTCATGAATCTTTACTCATTTCCTCTTCAAATGCACAGGATCCAATATATTTGAACCCTGTTCACCTGGGCTGTAATCATCCAAGGACACACCAGAGGAAGGGCAGCCACTCCCTTGCCTGGGACCTTGGAGCTTATCACAATAGAAATGGACACCTGAACAAGGGGAGCCAAAACAAAGAGAGGCATATTCCTAAAGCCTGACGCACAGAAGCTACCTATAGACCAGTAGTGGGATTTCACAAATTATGTAAGAATCTTTGTGCACATGCTTGGCATGGTCGCTCATGCCTATAATCCCAGCAATCTGGGGGCTGAGGTGGATGGATCCTTGGGAGTTCCAGTCCATCTTGGGCTACGAATTTATCTCAAGGCCTCTTTCAACAACTACATAAGATGCTGTTTCCAAAAAGAGGACAACATTAAACTAGACACACTTGGTCTAGGTCCCTGGGTTCACTGCATGAGTTGTGGAGTCTAAATATTCCATGCCATGAGAAAATACCTGGGATTTTTAGTGAAAGGGGCATTTGCATCCCTTTTCTAAGGGTTTTCCTTTCACCATGTTACATTTGAATTTTTGGAAAACCTGCTTGTGATAAGGTATTGTGCTAATACCTCATGTTTAGTGTTCAGGGTTATGCTGAAATGGATGCAGGCCTCCTTGAAATAGCGATTGCAGACAAGTGAACCCCGAGGAAGCTGGATAGATGAAGCAGGCACTCCAAATATTCATGCACTGCAAGGATTCAATTTCATTTTGGGTCTCATCATCTGCTTGCTGGCTTTTACTCCTAACTGATACTACCATGGTGGCAGTAATCCAGCAGAGACTGCATGTATGGTTTGCAGGTTTGCTTCCCAAGCCACCAGAAACTTGGCAGAACACAAATCATTGTGGCATTTTCTTTCCTCCCTTGAAACATTTGGCTTTCTAAGTTTGATAATTGAATAGACTGGGCTAGTCACGTTTGGACCCCATATACCACAAAGAAAGCTAAAGACAGAGCCAATTACTTCCCTCCACTTGTAAAAATATGTCAAATTTGCTTGATCACCACAACTTCAAAGAAAATTCTGAGGCAACTTAGAGAGGTTAATCAAATACTGCATGATTGGTGTGGCTGTGGTTGTATGAGGTGGAAAGCTGCAGAGTTGGACTGAAACTGTTCACAGAAATCCACAGGCTTGTGGTTGCCAGGCAAGCACACTGGGCTGAGATTGGCTGAACATCACTCTGACGGGGATTTTAGGCTCTAGGTTTGAAAATTTAAATACTGGGGTAGTCAAGTTTGGAACCCATAGACCTCAGACATGCCAAAAGGTTTTCCAATGACTTACCTCCACTTCTCAAAATATGTCAAATTTTCTTGATCACTACAACTGTAAAAAAAATTCTGAGGCAACATAGAGAGGCTAATCAAATACTGCATGATTGGAATGGCTGTGGTTGTATGAGGTGGAAAGCTGCAGAGTTGGGCTGAAACTGTTCACAGAAATCCACAGGCTTGTGGTTGTCAGGCAAGCACACTGGGCTGAGATTGGCTGAACATCACTGTGAGGGGGATTTTAGGCTCTAGGTTTGAAAATTTAAAAGACTGGTGTAGTCAAGTTTGGAACCCATAGACCTCAGACATACCAAAAGGTTTTCCAATGACTTCCCTCCACTTCTCAAAATATGTCAAATTTTCTTGATCACTACAACTGTAAAAAAAATTCTGAGGCAACATAGAGAGGCTAATCAAATACTCCATGATTGGAATGGCTGTGGTTTTATGAGGTGGAAAGCTGCAGAGTTGGGCTGAAACAGTTCACAGAAATCCACAAGCTTGTGGTTGCCAGGCAACCACAATGGGCTGTGATTGGCTGAACACCATTGTGAGCTGGACTTTAGGCTCTAGGATACAAGTGTGCAGTAGGAGTCCTGAGTCACAATGCTGGGCGTTGCCATGGAGACCTCAGTGGCACAGAGGACCTTGTATGGCAAGATTTAAATAGGATGAATATTCTTGGCCTGGTATGCCACAATATTCTCTCTGAAGGCTTCACTGCTCAGAATTTGTGGATGGAAATCCTAGCCAATCTACACATGGATGCACTTTCAATGGGATATGAAATATGCCAGGGCCTGGCAGATGATCTCTGCCATGTCCTACCCTTGAGCATACGCTTTTCCCTTGTTATGTCTGTCATTTGGCTGAGTCCTGTTCCCTAAGCTATTCAGTCAAGACTTGCTGGCATCATTCACCTGCAGTATAAGAGCTTTCTGTGAAATTTCTCAGCAGAAATCCTCTGCAAGTACATAGCTTTGGATATGAGAGACAGTGGTGGAAGTTGAATTTCAAGGGCAGATATTTGAAAACAATGAAACAAGCCCCGAATAAGATCTTTACTTGTTTCCCAGATGAATATGTTTGGAAATACGGGGGAAGATGGAGATCAAGGCTGAGAAGAGTACACACCCATTTCAAGGTTCAAAAACCAGGGAAAAACATGGGAAAGCAAGAGAGCTGGTTAATCTGATGTAAAAATCTTTGATGATGAAAGGAAAATTATATTCTCATGATGATTTAATCAGGCTGTAGAAGTGAAGTACTCATGTTGGTTGTCCTATGTGTGGCCTTCTGCATTGGGCAGTGGATGCAGGACAGGAGATCTTCAAATAAATCTGGTGGAACACAAAATACTGAAAAAAAAATTCAGCCTAAATCCTGTGTATTCTTTCTCTTTGAGAACATATATGGATAATGTACAAAGTTTCAAAAGAGAAAATGTCTATTGGGTCATGGTTTTAACAATGAAATGGTCACTTCACATAACATTTTGAATTTTGCTTTCACAGTTGCTCATGTACCGGGCCTGAGTAAAGCAGAATGCAGAGTAAGCCTCATCAATAGTTGTGCATTCCATAAGTGGTTTCAAAATGAGTGAAACCCTTTGGACTTAGTGTTTGTATTTAATTGGTTGATTGGTTTTTCAAATTGTTTGTTTTACTATTTTTAACTTTGTGAGTCAGGGAAGCCCTCACTCATAGTGATTTCGACCTCTCCAAAAGCTCTGAAGTTATTCATGTAACAGCTATTACATGCTATAAGTTTCTCCTATTAAAACTTGAAAGACTAACAGACTCTGCTACTTTTCATCTAAATTCAGTGTTGGGCTAACTTCAGGGTTCGACTTTTTACTAGTCCTTTGAAATGTGTCCTCCTCTAGTCACTGGTCATGCTGGAATTTACTTTATTGTGAAGACAGGATTTGAGCAAATTGACACAAGTACAGTTTGCCACTACTCTGTACACCTGGTTAAATATCGAGTTCCCTAAATGCTGTGTGTTTTACTTTGATCTCTGCTCACACTTTGCTCATCCAGTTAGAAACACAGGGCTCCAGGCCATAGCGTTCCAGGCCTAAACAAGAAAATTTCCATTCCGTTTTGGGAGTTCATGCGTCTCTCATAATTCCTTTTTCCACAAATGTGTGCCTCAGGAGAGGCCCTGTCCAAATGTGGAGAGGCCCATTTTCATTCACTCACTTTTAGACTTTCTAAGATTTTCAGTTACTAGAGGTTTGCCCAGACTTGCCATTGTCAAGGGACAGTGCACTTCACTTGAAGTTGTGCAGTATTACTTCATGTGTCTCCGTGGAAATTCCACCAATGGGAAACTCTTGCTGTAGTCATCTCCAAGTGTTTCTGTGTAAGAAAATATAACTAACAAAGGATGTGGTTTCAAGCAGAATGAGGAAAGGAGGGATTATCTTTATTTCAGTACAGGTTGACATTTCAAAGAAACAGTAATTCCTATCAAATAGGAGGTAAAATGTTTTGTAAAGAGACATGGACATGACACGCTCAACGTTATGTCACTTTTTTTAAAATGCCAAGGGCATTTGAGAAATTCTTGGCTGCTGAATTGTCCCTTTTTGCAAATTTCTCTTAGGTAAGACACTCCAGCTTCTTTAAACCATGGTACAGTTCCTTCCATGTAAAAAACCAAAGCAAAAAACAAAATAAATTAAAACAAAACCCATCAAATTACATTTGAGAGCACACAATTGCTCAGCAGGCCCACTATTCAAGAAGCTAGAGGTAGAGAATCCTCAGCCTTCAGCCCATGGCCTGAAGTTTTGTCTCTATCATGGCCCCTCAATTCCCTGGCATGTCCACATTAACTCATGAATCTTTACTCATTTCCTCTTCAAATGCACAGGATCCAATATATTTGAACCCTGTTCACCTGGGCTGTAATCATCCAAGGACACACCAGAGGAAGGGCAGCCACTCCCTTGCCTGGGACCTTGGAGCTTATCACAATAGAAATGGACACCTGAACAAGGGGAGCCAAAACAAAGAGAGGCATATTCCTAAAGCCTGACGCACAGAAGCTACCTATAGACCAGTAGTGGGATTTCACAAATTATGTAAGAATCTTTGTGCACATGCTTGGCATGGTCGCTCATGCCTATAATCCCAGCAATCTGGGGGCTGAGGTGGATGGATCCTTGGGAGTTCCAGTCCATCTTGGGCTACGAATTTATCTCAAGGCCTCTTTCAACAACTACATAAGATGCTGTTTCCAAAAAGAGGACAACATTAAACTAGACACACTTGGTCTAGGTCCCTGGGTTGACTGCATGAGTTGTGGAGTCTAAATATTCCATGCCATGAGAAAATACCTGGGATTTTTAGTGAAAGGGGCATTTGCATCCCTTTTCTAAGGGTTTCCCTTTCACCATGTTACATTTGAATTTTTGGAAAACCTGCTTGTGATAAGGTATTGTGCTAATACCTCATGTTTAGTGTTCAGGGTTATGCTGAAATGGATGCAGGCCTCCTTGAAATAGCGATTGCAGACAAGTGAACCCCGAGGAAGCTGGATAGATGAAGCAGGCACTCCAAATATTCATGCACTGCAAGGATTCAATTTCATTTTGGGTCTCATCATCTGCTTGCTGGCTTTTAGTCCTAACTGATACTACCATGGTGGCAGTAATCCAGCAGAGACTGCATGTATGGTTTGCAGGTTTGCTTCCCAAGCCACCAGAAACTTGGCAGAACACAAATCATTGTGGCATTTTCTTTCCTCCCTTGAAACATTTGGCTTTCTAAGTTTGATAATTGAATAGACTGGGCTAGTCACGTTTGGACCCCATATACCACAAAGAAAGCTAAAGACAGAGCCAATTACTTCCCTCCACTTGTCAAAATATGTCAAATTTGCTTGATCACCACAACTTCAAAGAAAATTCTGAGGCAACTTAGAGAGGTTAATCAAATACTGCATGATTGGTGTGGCTGTGGTTGTATGAGGTGGAAAGCTGCAGAGTTGGACTGAAACTGTTCACAGAAATCCACAGGCTTGTGGTTGCCAGGCAAGCACACTGGGCTGAGATTGGCTGAACATCACTCTGACGGGGATTTTAGGCTCTAGGTTTGAAAATTTAAATACTGGGGTAGTCAAGTTTGGAACCCATAGACCTCAGACATGCCAAAAGGTTTTCCAATGACTTACCTCCACTTCTCAAAATATGTCAAAATTTCTTGATCACTACAACTGTAAAAAAAATTCTGAGGCAACATAGAGAGGCTAATCAAATACTGCATGATTGGAATGGCTGTGGTTGTATGAGGTGGAAAGCTGCAGAGTTGGGCTGAAACTGTTCACAGAAATCCACAGGCTTGTGTTTGCCAGGCAAGCACACTGGGCTGCGATTGGCTGAACATCACTGTGAGGGGGATTTTAGGCTCTAGGTTTGAAAATTTAAAAGACTGGGGTAGTCAAGTTTGGAACCCATAGACCTCAGACATACCAAAAGGTTTTCCAATGACGTCCCTTCACTTCTCAAAATATGTCAAATTTTCTTGATCACTACAACTGTAAAAAAAATTCTGAGGCAACATAGAGAGGCTAATCAAATACTGCATGATTGGAATGGCTGTGGTTGTAAGAGGTGGAAAGCTGCAGAGTTGGGCTGAAACAGTTCACAGAAATCAACAAGCTTGTGGTTGCCAGGCAACCACAATGGGCTGTGATTGGCTGAGCACCATTGTGAGCTGGACTTTAGGCTCTAGGATACAAGTGTGCCGTAGGAGACCTGAGTCACAATGCTGGGCGTTGCCATGGAGACCTCAGTGGCACAGAGGACCTTGTAGGGCAAGATTTAAATAGGATGAATATTCTTGGCCTGCTATGCCACAATATTCTCTCTGAAGGCTTCACTGCTCAGAATTTGTGGATGGAAATGCTAGCCAATCTACAAATGGATGTACTCTCAATTGGATATGAAATATGCCAGGGCCTGGCAGATGATCTCTGCCATGTCCTACCCTTGAGCATACGCTTTTCCCTTGTCATGTCTGTCATTTGGCTGAGTCCTGTTCCCTAAGCTATTCAGTCAAGACTTGCTGGCATCATTCACCTGCAGTATAAGAGCTTTCTGTGAAATTTCTCAGCAGAAATCCTCTGCAAGTACATAGCTTTGGATATGAGAGACAGTGGTGGAAGTTGAATTTCAAGGGCAGATATTTGAAAACAATGAAAGAAGCCCCAAATAAGATCCTTACATGTTTCCCAGATGAATATGTTTGGAAATACGGGGGAAGATGGAGATCAAGCCTGAGAAGAGTGCACACCCATTTCAAGGTACAAAAACCAGGGAAAAACTTGGGAAAGCAAGAGAGCTGGTTAATCTGATGTAAAAATCTTTGATGATGAAAGGAAAATTATATTCTCATGATGATTTAATCAGGCTATAGAAGTGAAGTTCTCATGTTGGTTGTCCTATGTGTGGCTTTCTGCATTGGGCAGTGGATGCAGGACAGGAGATCTTCAAATAAATCTGGTGGAACACAAAATACTGAAAACAAAAATTCAGCCTACATCCGGTGTATTCCTTCTCTTTGAGAACATGTATGGATAATGAATGAAGTTTCAAAAGAGAAAATGTCTATTGGGTTATGGTTTCAGCAATGAAATGGTCACTTCACATAACATTTTGAATTTTGCTTTCACAGTTGCTCATGTACCGGGCCTGAGTAAAGCAGAATGCAGAGAAAGCCTCATCAATAGTTGTGCATTCCATAAGTGGTTTTAAAACCAGTGAAACCCTTTGGACTTACTGTTTGTTTTTAATGGGTTGATTGGTTTTTCAAATTGTTTGTTTTACTATTTTTAACTTTGTGAGTCAGGGAAACTCTCACTCATAGTGATTTCGACCTCTCCAAAAGCTCTGAAGTTATTCATGTAACAGCTATTACATGCTATAAGTTTCTCCTATTAAAACTTGAAAGACTAACAGACTCTGCTACTTTTCATCTAAATTCAGTGTTGGGCTAACTTCAGGGTTGGACTTTTTACAAGTCCTTTGAAATGTGTCCTCCTCTAGTCACTGGTCGTGCAGGAATTTACTTTATTGTGAAGACAGGATTTGAGCAAATTGACACAAGTACAGTTTGCCACTACTCTGGACACCTGGTTAAATATCGAGTTCCCTAAATGCTGTGTGTTTTACTTTGATCTCTGCTCACACTTTGCTCATCCAGTTAGAAACACAGGGCTCCAGGCCATAGCGTTCCAGGCCTAAACAAGAAAATTTCCATTCCGTTTTGGGAGTTCATGCGTCTCTCATAATTCCTTTTTCCACAAATGTGTGCTTCAGGAGAGGCCCTGTCCAAATGGGGAGAGGCCCATTTTCATTCACTCACTTTTAGACTTTCTAAGATTTTCAGTTACTAGAGGTTTGCCCAGACTTGCCATTGTCAAGGGACAGTGCACTTCACTTGAAGTTGTGCAGTATTACTTCATGTGTCTCCATGGAAATTCCACCAATGGGAAACTCTTGCTGTAGTCATCTCCAAGTGTTTCTGTGTAAGAAAATATAACTAACAAAGGATGTGGTTTCAAGCAGAATGAGGAAAGGAGGGATTATCTTTATTTCAGTGCAGGTTGACCTTTCAAAGAAACAGTAATTCCTATCAAATAGGAGGTAAAATCTTTTGTAAAGAGACATGGACATGACACGCTCAACTTTATCTCACTTTTTTTAAAAAGCCAAGGGCATTTGAGAAATTCTTGGCTGCTGAATTGTCCCTTTTTGCAAATTTCTCTTAGGTAAGACACTCCAGCTTCTTTAAACCATGGAACAGTTCCTTTCATGTAAAAAACCAAACCAAAAAACAAAATAAATTAAAACAAAACCCATCAAATTACATTTGAGAACACAATTGCTCAGCAGGCCCACTATTCCAGAAGCTAGAGGTAGAGAATCCTCAGCCTTCGGCCCACGGCCTGAAGTTTTGTCTCTATCATGGCCCCTCAATTCCCTGGCATGTCCACATTAACTCATGAATCTTACTCATTTCCTCTTCAAATGCACAGGATCCAATCTTTTTGAACCCTGTTCACCTGGGCTGTAATCATCCAAGGACACACCAGAGGAAGGGCAGCCACTTCCTTGCCTGGGGCCTTGGAGCTTATCACAATATAAATGGACACCTGAACAAGGGGAGCCAAAACAAAGAGAGGCATATTCCTAAAGCCTGAAGCACAGAAGCTACCTATAGACCAGTAGTGGGATTTCACAAATTATGTAAGAATCTCTGTGCACATGCTTGGCATGGTCGCTCATGCCTATAATCCCAGCAATCTGGGTGCTGAGGTGGATGGATCCTTGGGAGTTCCAGTCCATCTTGGGCTACGAATTTATCTCAAGGCCTCTTTCAACAACTACATAAGATGCTGTTTCCAAAAAGAGGACAACATTAAACTAGACACACTTGGTCTTGGTCCCTGGGTTCACTACATGAGTTGTGGAGTCTAAATATTCCATGCCATGAGAAAATTCCTGGGATTTTTAGTGAAAGGGGCATTTGCATCCCTTTTCTAAGGGTTTCCCTTTCACCATGTTACATTTGAATTCTGGGAAATCCTGCTGGTGATAAGGTATTGAGCTAATACCTCATGTTTAGTGTTCAGCGTTATGCTGGAATGGCTGCAGGCCTCCTTGAAATAGCGATTGCAGACAAGTGAACCCCGAGGAAGCTGGATAGTTGAAGCAGGCAATCCAAATATTCATGCACTGCAAGGATTCACTTTCATTTTGGGTCTCATCTTCTGGTTGCTGGCTTTTAGTGCTAACTGATGCTACCATGGTGGCAGTAATCCAGCAGAGACTGCATGTATGGTTTGCAGGTTTGCTTCCCAAGCCACCAGAAACTTGGCAGAACCCAAATCATTGTGGCATTTTCTTTCCTCCCTTGAAACATTTGGCTTTCTAAGTTTGATAATCGAATAAACTGGGCTAGTCACGTTTGGACACCATATACCACAAACAGAGCTAAAGACAGAGACAATTACTTCCCTCCACTTGTCAAAATATGTCTAATTTGCTTGATCACCACAACTTCAAAGAAAATTCTGAGGCAACTTAGAGAGGTTAATCAAATACTGCATGATTGGAATGGCTGTGGTTGTATGAGGTGGAAAGCTGCAGAGTTGGGCTGAAACTGTTCACAGAAATCCACAGGCTTGTGGTTGCCAGGCAAGCACACTGGGCTGAGATTGGCTGAACATCACTCTGAGGGGGATTTTAGGCTCTAGGTTTGAAAATTTAAAAGACTGGGGTAGTCAATTTTGGAACCCATAGACCTCAGACATACCAAAAGGTTTTCCAATGACTTCCCTCCACTTATCAAAATATGTCAAATTTTCTTGATCACTAAAACTGTAAAAAAAATTCTGAGGCAACATAGAGAGGCTAATCAAATACTGCATGATTGGAATGGCTGTGGTTGTATGAGGTGGAAAGCTGCAGAGTTGGGCTGAAACTGTTCACAGAAATCCACAGGCTTGTGGTTGCCAGGCATCCACACTGGGCTCAGATTTGCTGAACATCACTGTGAGGGGGATTTTAGGCTCTAGGTTTGAAAATTTAAAAGACTGGGGTAGTCAAGTTTAGAACCCATAGACCTCAGACATACCAAAACGTTTTCCAATGACTTCCCTCCACTTCTCAAAATATGTCAAATTTTCTTGATCACTACAACTGTAAAAAAAAATTCTGAGGCAACATAGAGAGGCTAATCAAATACTGCATGATTGGAATGGCTGTGGTTGTATGAGGTGGAAAGCTGCAGAGTTGGGCTGAAACAGTTCACAGAAATCCACAAGCATGTGGTTGCCAGGCAACCACAATGGGCTGTGATTGGCTGAGCACCATTGTGAGCTGGACTTTAGGCTCTAGGATACAAGTGTGCAGTAGGAGTCCTGAGTCACAATGCTGGGCGTTGCCATGGAGACCTCAGTGGCACAGAGGACCTTGTAGGGCAAGATTTAAATAGGATGAATATTCTTGGACTGGTATGCCACAATATTCTCTCTGAAGGCTTCCTTGCTCAGAATTTGTGGATGGAAATGCTAGCCAATGTACATGGATGTATTTTCAATGGGATATGAAATATGCCAGGGCCTGGCATATGATCTCTGCCATGTCCTACCCTTGAGCATACGCTTATCCCTTGTCATGTCTGTCATTTGGCTGAGTCCTGTTCCCTAAGCTATTCAGTCAAGACTTGCTGGCATCATTCACCTGCAGTTTAAGAGCTTTCTGTGAAATTTCTCAGCAGAAATCCTCTGCAAGTACATAGCTTTGGATATGAGAGACAGTGGTGGAAGTTGAATTTCAAGGGCAGATATTTGAAAACAATGAAACAAGCCCCGAATAAGATCTTTACATGTTTCCCAGATGAATATGTTTGGAAATACGGGGGAAGATGCAGATCAAGGCTGAGAAGAGTGCACACCCATTTCAAGGTACAAAAACCAGGGAATAACATGGGAAAGCAAGCGAGCTGGTTAATCTGATGTAAAAATCTTTGATGATGAAAGGAAAATTATATTCTCATGATGATTTAATCAGGCTATACAAGTGAAGTTCTCATGTTGGTTGTCCTATGTGTGGCCTTCTGTATTGGGCAGTGGATGCAGGACAGGAGATCTTCAAATAAATCTGGTGGAACACAAAATACTGAAAAAAAAATTCAGCCTAAATCCTGTGAATTCCTTCCCTTTGAGAACATATATGGATAATGTACGAAGTTTCAAAAGAGAAAATGTCTATTGGGTCATGGTTTCAACAATGAAATGGTCACTTCACATAACATTTTGAATTTTGCTTTCACAGTTGCTCATGTACCGGGCCTGAGTAAAGCAGAATGCAGAGTAAGCCTCATCAATAGTTGTGCATTCCATAAGTGGTTTTAAAACCAGTGAAACCCTTTGGACTTAGTGTTTGTATTTAATTGGTTGATTGGTTTTTCAAATTGTTTGTTTTACTATTTTTAACTTTGTGAGTCAGGGAAGCCCTCACTCATAGTGATTTCGACCTCTCCAAAAGCTCTGAAGTTATTCATGTAACAGCTATTACATGCTATAAGTTTCTCCTATTAAAACTTGAAAGACTAACAGACTCTGCTACTTTTCATCTAAATTCAGTGTTGGGCTAACTTCAGGGTTGGACTTTTTACAAGTCCTTTGAAATGTGTCCTCCTCTAGTCACTGGTCGTGCTGGAATTTACTTTATTGTGAAGACAGGATTTGAGCAAATTGACACAAGTACAGTTTGCCACTACTCTGGACACCTGGTTAAATATCGAGTTCCCTAAATGCTGTGTGTTTTACTTTGATCTCTGCTCACACTTTGCTCATCCAGTTAGAAACACAGGGCTCCAGGCCATAGCGTTCCAGGCCTAAACAAGAAAATTTCCATTCCGTTTAGGGAGTTCATGCGTCTCTCATAATTCCTTTTTCCACAAATGTGTGCTTCAGGAGAGGCCCTGTCCAAATGTGGAGAGGCCCATTTTCATTCACTCACTTTTAGACTTTCTAAGATTTTCAGTTACTAGAGGTTTGCCCAGACTTGCCATTGTCAAGGGACAGTGCACTTCACTTGAAGTTGTGCAGTATTACTTCATGTGTCTCCATGGAAATTCCACCAATGGGAAACTCTTGCTGTAGTCATCTCCAAGTGTTTCTGTGTAAGAAAATATAACTAACAAAGGATGTGGTTTCAAGCAGAATGAGGAAAGGAGGGATTATCTTTATTTCAGTGCAGGTTGACCTTTCAAAGTAACAGTAATTCCTATCAAATAGGAGGAAAAATCTTTTGTAAAGAGACATGGACATGACACGCTCAACTTTATCTCACTTTTTTTAAAACGCCAAGGGCATTTGAGAAATTCTTGGCTGCTGAATTGTCCCTTTTTGCAAATTTCTCTTAGGTAAGACACTCCAGCTTCTTTAAACCATGGTACAGTTCCTTCCATGTAAAAAACCAAAGCAAAAAACAAAATAAATTAAAACAAAACCCATCAAATTACATTTGAGAGCACACAATTGCTCAGCAGGCCCACTATTCAAGAAGCTAGAGGTAGAGAATCCTCAGCCTTCAGCCCATGGCCTGAAGTTTTTTCTCTATCATGGCCCCTCAATTCCCTGGCATGTCCACATTAACTCATGAATCTTTACTCATTTCCTCTTCAAATGCACAGGATCCAATATATTTGAACCCTGTTCACCTGGGCTGTAATCATCCAAGGACACACCAGAGGAAGGGCAGCCACTCCCTTGCCTGGGACCTTGGAGCTTATCACAATAGAAATGGACACCTGAACAAGGGGAGCCAAAACAAAAAGAGAGGCATATTCCTAAAGCCTGACGCACAGAAGCTACCTATAGACCAGTAGTGGGATTTCACAAATTATGTAAGAATCTTTGTGCACATGCTTGGCATGGTCGCTCATGCCTATAATCCCAGCAATCTGGGGGCTGAGGTGGATGGATCCTTGGGAGTTCCAGTCCATCTTGGGCTACGAATTTATCTCAAGGCCTCTTTCAACAACTACATAAGATGCTGTTTCCAAAAAGAGGACAACATTAAACTAGACACACTTGGTCTAGGTCCCTGGGTTGACTGCATGAGTTGTGGAGTCTAAATATTCCATGCCATGAGAAAATACCTGGGATTTTTAGTGAAAGGGGCATTTGCATCCCTTTTCTAAGGGTTTCCCTTTCACCATGTTACATTTGAATTTTTGGAAAACCTGCTTGTGATAAGGTATTGTGCTAATACCTCATGTTTAGTGTTCAGGGTTATGCTGAAATGGATGCAGGCCTCCTTGAAATAGCGATTGCAGACAAGTGAACCCCGAGGAAGCTGGATAGATGAAGCAGGCACTCCAAATATTCATGCACTGCAAGGATTCAATTTCATTTTGGGTCTCATCATCTGCTTGCTGGCTTTTAGTCCTAACTGATACTACCATGGTGGCAGTAATCCAGCAGAGACTGCATGTATGGTTTGCAGGTTTGCTTCCCAAGCCACCAGAAACTTGGCAGAACCCAAATCATTGTGGCATTTTCTTTCCTCCCTTGAAACATTTGGCTTTCTAAGTTTGATAATTGAATAGACTGGGCTAGTCACGTTTGGACCCCATATACCACAAAGAAAGCTAAAGACAGAGCCAATTACTTCCCTCCACTTGTCAAAATATGTCAAATTTGCTTGATCACCACAACTTCAAAGAAAATTCTGAGGCAACTTAGAGAGGTTAATCAAATACTGCATGATTGGTGTGGCTGTGGTTGTATGAGGTGGAAAGCTGCAGAGTTGGACTGAAACTGTTCACAGAAATCCACAGGCTTGTGGTTGCCAGGCAAGCACACTGGGCTGAGATTGGCTGAACATCACTCTGACGGGGATTTTAGGCTCTAGGTTTGAAAATTTAAATACTGGGGTAGTCAAGTTTGGAACCCATAGACCTCAGACATGCCAAAAGGTTTTCCAATGACTTACCTCCACTTCTCAAAATATGTCAAAATTTCTTGATCACTACAACTGTAAAAAAAATTCTGAGGCAACATAGAGAGGCTAATCAAATACTGCATGATTGGAATGGCTGTGGTTGTATGAGGTGGAAAGCTGCAGAGTTGGGCTGAAACTGTTCACAGAAATCCACAGGCTTGTGTTTGCCAGGCAAGCACACTGGGCTGCGATTGGCTGAACATCACTGTGAGGGGGATTTTAGGCTCTAGGTTTGAAAATTTAAAAGACTGGGGTAGTCAAGTTTGGAACCCATAGACCTCAGACATACCAAAAGGTTTTCCAATGACGTCCCTTCACTTCTCAAAATATGTCAAATTTTCTTGATCACTACAACTGTAAAAAAAATTCTGAGGCAACATAGAGAGGCTAATCAAATACTGCATGATTGGAATGGCTGTGGTTGTAAGAGGTGGAAAGCTGCAGAGTTGGGCTGAAACAGTTCACAGAAATCAACAAGCTTGTGGTTGCCAGGCAACCACAATGGGCTGTGATTGGCTGAGCACCATTGTGAGCTGGACTTTAGGCTCTAGGATACAAGTGTGCCGTAGGAGACCTGAGTCACAATGCTGGGCGTTGCCATGGAGACCTCAGTGGCACAGAGGACCTTGTAGGGCAAGATTTAAATAGGATGAATATTCTTGGCCTGCTATGCCACAATATTCTCTCTGAAGGCTTCACTGCTCAGAATTTGTGGATGGAAATGCTAGCCAATCTACAAATGGATGTACTCTCAATTGGATATGAAATATGCCAGGGCCTGGCAGATGATCTCTGCCATGTCCTACCCTTGAGCATACGCTTTTCCCTTGTCATGTCTGTCATTTGGCTGAGTCCTGTTCCCTAAGCTATTCAGTCAAGACTTGCTGGCATCATTCACCTGCAGTATAAGAGCTTTCTGTGAAATTTCTCAGCAGAAATCCTCTGCAAGTACATAGCTTTGGATATGAGAGACAGTGGTGGAAGTTGAATTTCAAGGGCAGATATTTGAAAACAATGAAACAAGCCCCAAATAAGATCCTTACATGTTTCCCAGATGAATATGTTTGGAAATACGGGGGAAGATGGAGATCAAGGCTGAGAAGAGTGCACACCCATTTCAAGGTACAAAAACCAGGGAAAAACTTGGGAAAGCAAGAGAGCTGGTTAATCTGATGTAAAAATCTTTGATGATGAAAGGAAAATTATATTCTCATGATGATTTAATCAGGCTATAGAAGTGAAGTTCTCATGTTGGTTGTCCTATGTGTGGCTTTCTGCATTGGGCAGTGGATGCAGGACAGGAGATCTTCAAATAAATCTGGTGGAACACAAAATACTGAAAACAAAAATTCAGCCTACATCCGGTGTATTCCTTCTCTTTGAGAACATGTATGGATAATGAATGAAGTTTCAAAAGAGAAAATGTCTATTGGGTTATGGTTTCACCAATGAAATGGTCACTTCACATAACATTTTGAATTTTGCTTTCACAGTTGCTCATGTACCGGGCCTGAGTAAAGCAGAATGCAGAGAAAGCCTCATCAATAGTTGTGCATTCCATAAGTGGTTTTAAAACCAGTGAAACCCTTTGGACTTACTGTTTGTTTTTAATGGGTTGATTGGTTTTTCAAATTGTTTGTTTTACTATTTTTAACTTTGTGAGTCAGGGAAACTCTCACTCATAGTGATTTCGACCTCTCCAAAAGCTCTGAAGTTATTCATGTAACAGCTATTACATGCTATAAGTTTCTCCTATTAAAACTTGAAAGACTAACAGACTCTGCTACTTTTCATCTAAATTCAGTGTTGGGCTAACTTCAGGGTTGGACTTTTTACAAGTCCTTTGAAATGTGTCCTCCTCTAGTCACTGGTCGTGCAGGAATTTACTTTATTGTGAAGACAGGATTTGAGCAAATTGACACAAGTACAGTTTGCCACTACTCTGGACACCTGGTTAAATATCGAGTTCCCTAAATGCTGTGTGTTTTACTTTGATCTCTGCTCACACTTTGCTCATCCAGTTAGAAACACAGGGCTCCAGGCCATAGCGTTCCAGGCCTAAACAAGAAAATTTCCATTCCGTTTTGGGAGTTCATGCGTCTCTCATAATTCCTTTTTCCACAAATGTGTGCTTCAGGAGAGGCCCTGTCCAAATGTGGAGAGGCCCATTTTCATTCACTCACTTTTAGACTTTCTAAGATTTTCAGTTACTAGAGGTTTGCCCAGACTTGCCATTGTCAAGGGACAGTGCACTTCACTTGAAGTTGTGCAGTATTACTTCATGTGTCTCCATGGAAATTCCACCAATGGGAAACTCTTGCTGTAGTCATCTCCAAGTGTTTCTGTGTAAGAAAATATAACTAACAAAGGATGTGGTTTCAAGCAGAATGAGGAAAGGAGGGATTATCTTTATTTCAGTGCAGGTTGATCTTTCAAAGTAACAGTAATTCCTATCAAATAGGAGGAAAAATCTTTTGTAAAGAGACATGGACATGACACGCTCAACTTTATGTCACTTTTTTTAAAACGCCAAGGGCATTTGAGAAATTCTTGGCTGCTGAATTGTACCTTTTTGCAAATTTCTCTTAGGTAAGACACTCCAGCTTCTTTAAACCATGGTACAGTTCCTTCCATGTAAAAAACCAAAGCAAAAAAAAAATAAATTAAAACAAAACCCATCAAATTACATTTGAGAACACAATTGCTCAGCAGGCCCACTATTCCAGAAGCTAGAGGTAGAGAATCCTCAGCCTTCGGCCCACGGCCTGAAGTTTTGTCTCTATCATGGCCCCTCAATTCCCTGGCATGTCCACATTAACTCATGAATCTTACTCATTTCCTCTTCAAATGCACAGGATCCAATCTATTTGAACCCTGTTCACCTGGGCTGTAATCATCCAAGGACACACCAGAGGAAGGGCAGCCACTCCCTTGCCTGGGGCCTTGGAGCTTATCACAATATAAATGGACAGCTGAACAAGGGGAGCCAAAACAAAGAGAGGCATATTCCTAAAGCCTGAAGCACAGAAGCTACCTATAGACCAGTAGTGGGATTTCACAAATTATGTAAGAATCTCTGTGCACATGCTTGGCATGGTCGCTCATGCCTATAATCCCAGCAATCTGGGTGCTGAGGTGGATGGATCCTTGGGAGTTCCAGTCCATCTTGGGCTACGAATTTATCTCAAGGCCTCTTTCAACAACTACATAAGATGCTGTTTCCAAAAAGAGGACAACATTAAACTAGACACACTTTGTCTAGGTCCCTGGGTTCACTACATGAGTTGTGGAGTCTAAATATTCCATGCCATGAGAAAATTCCTGGGATTTTTAGTGAAAGGGGCATTTGCATCCCTTTTCTAAGGGTTTCCCTTTCACCATGTTACATTTGAATTCTGGGAAATCCTGCTGGTGATAAGGTATTGAGCTAATACCTCATGTTTAGTGTTCAGCGTTATGCTGGAATGGCTGCAGGCCTCCTTGAAATAGCGATTGCAGACAAGTGAACCCCGAGGAAGCTGGATAGTTGAAGCAGGCAATCCAAATATTCATGCACTGCAAGGATTCACTTTCATTTTGGGTCTCATCTTCTGGTTGCTGGCTTTTAGTGCTAACTGATGCTACCATGGTGGCAGTAATCCAGCAGAGACTGCATGTATGGTTTGCAGGTTTGCTTCCCAAGCCACCAGAAACTTGGCAGAACCCAAATCATTGTGGCATTTTCTTTCCTCCCTTGAAACATTTGGCTTTCTAAGTTTGATAATCGAATAAACTGGGCTAGTCACGTTTGGACCCCATATACCACAAACAGAGCTAAAGACAGAGCCAATTACTTCCCTCCACTTGTCAAAATATGTCTAATTTGCTTGATCACCACAACTTCAAAGAAAATTCTGAGGCAACTTAGAGAGGTTAATCAAATACTGCATGATTGGAATGGCTGTGGTTGTATGAGGTGGAAAGCTGCAGAGTTGGGCTGAAACTGTTCACAGAAATCCACAGGCTTGTGGTTGCCAGGCAAGCACACTGGGCTGAGATTGGCTGAACATCACTCTGAGGGGGATTTTAGGCTCTAGGTTTGAAAATTTAAAAGACTGGGGTAGTCAATTTTGGAACCCATAGACCTCAGACATACCAAAAGGTTTTCCAATGACTTCCCTCCACTTATCAAAATATGTCAAATTTTCTTGATCACTAAAACTGTAAAAAAAATTCTGAGGCAACATAGAGAGGCTAATCAAATACTGCATGATTGGAATGGCTGTGGTTGTATGAGGTGGAAAGCTGCAGAGTTGGGCTGAAACTGTTCACAGAAATCCACAGGCTTGTGGTTGCCAGGCATCCACACTGGCTCAGATTTGCTGAACATCACTGTGAGGGGGATTTTAGGCTCTAGGTTTGAAAATTTAAAAGACTGGGGTAGTCAAGTTTAGAACCCATAGACCTCAGACATACCAAAACGTTTTCCAATGACTTCCCTCCACTTCTCAAAATATGTCAAATTTTCTTGATCACTACAACTGTAAAAAAAAATTCTGAGGCAACATAGAGAGGCTAATCAAATACTGCATGATTGGAATGGCTGTGGTTGTATGAGGTGGAAAGCTGCAGAGTTGGGCTGAAACAGTTCACAGAAATCCACAAGCATGTGGTTGCCAGGCAACCACAATGGGCTGTGATTGGCTGAGCACCA
Organism: Cavia porcellus; assembly: GCF_034190915.1. Lineage (NCBI taxonomy): Eukaryota > Metazoa > Chordata > Mammalia > Rodentia > Caviidae > Cavia > Cavia porcellus. The sequence goes on along the minus strand of NW_026947486.1, from coordinate 3,405,252 downwards.
TTGTGAGCTGGACTTTAGGCTCTAGGATACAAGTGTGCAGTAGGAGTCCTGAGTCACAATGCTGGGCGTTGCCATGGAGACCTCAGTGGCACAGAGGACCTTGTAGGGCAAGATTTAAATAGGATGAATATTCTTGGACTGGTATGCCACAATATTCTCTCTGAAGGCTTCCTTGCTCAGAATTTGTGGATGGAAATGCTAGCCAATGTACATGGATGTATTTTCAATGGGATATGAAATATGCCAGGGCCTGGCATATGATCTCTGCCATGTCCTACCCTTGAGCATACGCTTATCCCTTGTCATGTCTGTCATTTGGCTGAGTCCTGTTCCCTAAGCTATTCAGTCAAGACTTGCTGGCATCATTCACCTGCAGTTTAAGAGCTTTCTGTGAAATTTCTCAGCAGAAATCCTCTGCAAGTACATAGCTTTGGATATGAGAGACAGTGGTGGAAGTTGAATTTCAAGGGCAGATATTTGAAAACAATGAAACAAGCCCCGAATAAGATCTTTACATGTTTCCCAGATGAATATGTTTGGAAATACGGGGGAAGATGGAGATTAAGGCTGAGAAGAGTGCACACCCATTTCAAGGTACAAAAACCAGGGAATAACATGGGAAAGCAAGCGAGCTGGTTAATCTGATGTAAAAATCTTTGATGATGAAAGGAAAATTATATTCTCATGATGATTTAATCAGGCTGTACAAGTGAAGTTCTCATGTTGGTTGTCCTATGTGTGGCCTTCTGTATTGGGCAGTGGATGCAGGACAGGAGATCTTCAAATAAATCTGGTGGAACACAAAATACTGAAAAAAAAATTCAGCCTAAATCCTGTGAATTCCTTCCCTTTGAGAACATATATGGATAATGTACGAAGTTTCAAAAGAGAAAATGTCTATTGGGTCATGGTTTCAACAATGAAATGGTCACTTCACATAACATTTTGAATTTTGCTTTCACAGTTGCTCATGTACCGGGCCTGAGTAAAGCAGAATGCAGAGTAAGCCTCATCAATAGTTGTGCATTCCATAAGTGGTTTTAAAACCAGTGAAACCCTTTGGACTTAGTGTTTGTATTTATTTGGTTGATTGGTTTTTCAAATTGTTTGTTTTACTATTTTTAACTTTGTGAGTCAGGGAAGCCCTCACTCATAGTGATTTCGACCTCTCCAAAAGCTCTGAAGTTATTCATGTAACAGCTATTACATGCTATAAGTTTCTCCTATTAAAACTTGAAAGACTAACAGACTCTGCTACTTTTCATCTAAATTCAGTGTTGGGCTAACTTCAGGGTTGGACTTTTTACAAGTCCTTTGAAATTTGTCCTCCTCTAGTCACTGGTCGTGCTGGAATTTACTTTATTGTGAAGACAGGATTTGAGCAAATTGACACAAGTACAGTTTGCCACTACTCTGGACACCTGGTTAAATATCGAGTTCCCTAAATGCTGTGTGTTTTACTTTGATCTCTGCTCACACTTTGCTCATCCAGTTAGAAACACAGGGCTCCAGGCCATAGTGTTCCAGGCCTAAACAAGAAAATTTCCATTCCGTTTAGGGAGTTCATGCGTCTCTCATAATTCCTTTTTCCACAAATGTGTGCTTCAGGAGAGGCCCTGTCCAAATGTGGAGAGGCCCATTTTCATTCACTCACTTTTAGACTTTCTAAGATTTTCAGTTACTAGAGGTTTGCCCAGACTTGCCATTGTCAAGGGACAGTGCACTTCACTTGAAGTTGTGCAGTATTACTTCATGTGTCTCCATGGAAATTCCACCAATGGGAAACTCTTGCTGTAGTCATCTCCAAGTGTTTCTGTGTAAGAAAATATAACTAACAAAGGATGTGGTTTCAAGCAGAATGAGGAAAGGAGGGATTATCTTTATTTCAGTGCAGGTTGACCTTTCAAAGTAACAGTAATTCCTATCAAATAGGAGGAAAAATCTTTTGTAAAGAGACATGGACATGACACGCTCAACTTTATCTCACTTTTTTTAAAACGCCAAGGGCATTTGAGAAATTCTTGGCTGCTGAATTGTACCTTTTTGCAAATTTCTCTTAGGTAAGACACTCCAGTTTCTTTAAACCATGGTACAGTTCCTTCCATGTAAAAAACCAAAGCAAAAAAAAAATAAATTAAAACAAAACCCATCAAATTACATTTGAGAGCACACAATTGCTCAGCAGGCCCACTATTCAAGAAGCTAGAGGTAGAGAATCCTCAGCCTTTGGCCCATGGCCAGAGGATTTGTCTCTATCATGGCCCCTCAATTCCCTGGCATGTCCACATTAACTCATGAATCTTTACTCATTTCCTCTTCAAATGCACAGGATCCAATCTATTTGAACCCTGTTCACCTGGGCTGTAATCATCCAAGGACACACCAGAGGAAGGGCAGCCACTCTCTTGCCTGGGGCCTTGGAGCTTATCACAATAGAAATGGACACCTGAACAAGGGGAGCCAAAACAAAGAGAGGCATATTCCTAAAGCCTGAAGCACAGAAGCTACCTATAGACCAGTAGTGGGATTTCACAAATTATGTAAGAATCTCTGTGCACATGCTTGGCATGGTCGCTCATGCCTATAATCCCAGCAATCTGGGGGCTGAGGTGGATGGATCCTTGGGAGTTCCAGTCCATCTTGGGCTACGAATTTATCTCAAGGCCTCTTTCAACAACTACATAAGATGCTGTTTCCAAAAAGAGGACAACATTAAACTAGACACACTTGGTCTAGGTCCCTGGGTTCACTACATGAGTTGTGCAGTCTAAATATTCCATGCCATGAGAAAATACCTGGGATTTTTAGTGAAAGGGGCATTTGCATCCCTTTTCTAAGGGTTTCCCTTTCACCATGTTACATTTGAATTCTGGGAAAACCTGCTGGTGATAAGGTATTGTGCTAATACCTCATGTTTAGTGTTCAGGGTTATGCTGGAATGGCTGCAGCCCTCCTTGAAATAGCGATTGCAGACAAGTGAACCCCGAGGAAGCTGGATAGTTAAAGCAGGCACTCCAAATATTCATGCACTGCAAGCATTCATTTTCATTTTGGGTCTCATCTTCTGGTTGCTGGCTTTCAGTGCTAACTGATACTACCATGGTGGCAGTAATCCAGCAGAGACTGCATGTATGGTTTGCAGGTTTGCTTCCCAAGCCACCAGAAACTTGGCAGAACCCAAATCATTGTGGCGTTTTCTTTCCTCCCTTGAAACATTTGGCTTTCTAAGTTTGATAATTGAATAGACTGGGCTAGTCAATTTGGACCCCATATACCACAAACAGAGCTAAAGACAGAGCCAATTACTTCCCTCCACTTGTCAAAATATGTCAAATTTGCTTGATCACCACAACTTCAAAGAAAATTCTGAGGCAACTTAGAGAGGTTAATCAAATACTGCATGATTGGAATGGCTGTGGTTGTATGAGGTGGAAAGTTGCAGAGTTGGGCTGAAACTGTTCACAGAAATCCACAGGCTTGTGGTTGCCAGGCAACCACACTGGGCTCAGATTGGCTGAACATCACTGTGAGGGGGATTTTAGGCTCTAGGTTTGAAAATTTAAAAGACTGGGGTAGTCAAGTTTGGAACCCATAGACCTCAGACATACCAAAAGGTTTTCCAATGACTTCCCTCCACTTCTCAAAATATGTCAAATTTTCTTGTTCACTACAACTGTAAAAAAAAATTCTGAGGCAACATAGAGAGGCTAATCAAATACTGCATGATTGGAATGGCTGTGGTTGTATGAGGTGGAAAGCTGCAGAGTTGGGCTGAAACAGTTCACAGAAATCCACAACCATGTGGTTGCCAGGCAACCACAATGGGCTGTGATTGGCTGAGCACCATTGTGAGCTGGACTTTAGGCTCTAGGATACAAGTGTGCAGTAGGAGTCCTGAGTCACAATGCTGGGCGTTGCCATGGAGACCTCAGTGGCACAGAGGACCTTGTAGGGCAAGATTTAAATAGAATGAATATTTTTGGACTGGTATGCCACAATATTCTCTCTGAAGGCTTCATTGCTCAGAATTTGTGGATGGAAATGCTAGCCAATGTACAAGGATGTACTTTCAATGGGATATGAAATATGCCAGGGCCTGGCATATGATCTCTGCCATGTCCTACCCTTGAGCATACGCTTTTCCCTTGTCATGTCTGTCATTTGGCTGAGTCCTGTTCCCTAAGCTATTCAGTCAAGACTTGCTGGCATCATTCACCTGCAGTATAAGAGCTTTCTGTGAAATTTCTCAGCAGAAATCCTCTGCAAGTACATAGCTTTGGATATGAGAGACAGTGGTGGAAGTTGAATTTCAAGGGCAGATATTTGAAAACAATGAAACAAGCCCCGAATAAGATCTTTACATGTTTCCCAGATGAATATGTTTGGAAATACGGGGGAAGATGGAGATCAAGGCTGAGAAGAGTGCACACCCATTTCAAGGTACAAAAACCAGGGAATAACATGGGAAAGCAAGAGAGCTGGTTAATCTGATGTAAAAATCTTTGATGATGAAAGGAAAATTATATTCTCATGATGATTTAATCAGGCTGTAGAAGTGAAGTTCTCATGTTGGTTGTCCTATGTGTGGCCTTCTGTATTGGGCAGTGGATGCAGGACAGGAGATCTTCAAATAAATCTGGTGGAACACAAAATACTGAAAACAAAAATTCAGCCTAAATCCTGTGTATTCCTTCCCTTTGAGAACATATATGGATAATGTACGAAGTTTCAAAAGAGAAAATGTCTATTGGGTCGTGGTTTAATCAATGAAATGGTCACTTCACATAACATTTTGAATTTTGCTTTCACAGTTGCTCATGTACCGGGCCTGAGTAAAGCAGAATGCAGAGTAAGCCTCATCAATAGTTGTGCATTCCATAAGTGGTTTTAAAATGAGTGAAACCCTTTGGACTTAGTGTTTGTATTTAATTGGTTGATTGGTTTTTCAAATTGTTTGTTTTACTATTTTTAACTTTGTGAGTCAGGGAAGCCCTCACTCATAGTGATTTCGACCTCTCCAAAAGCTGTGAAGTTATTCATGTAAAAGCTATTACATGCTATAAGTTTCTCCTATTAAAACTTGAAAGACTAACAGACTCTGCTACTTTTCATCTAAATTCAGTGTTAGGCAAACTTCATGGTTGGACTTTTTACAAGTCCTTTGAAATGTGTACTCCTCAATTCACTGGTCGTGCTGGAATTTAGTTTCTTGTGAAGACAGGATTTGAGCAAATTGACACAAGTACAGTTTGTCACTACTCTGGACACTTGGTTAAATATCGAGTTCCCTAAATGGTGTGTGTTTTACTTTGATCTCTGCTCACACTTTGCTCATCCAGTTAGAAACACAGGGCTCCAGGCCATAGCGTTCCAGGCCTAAACAAGAAAATTTCCATTCCGTTTTGGGAGTTCATGCGTCTCTCATAATTACTTTTTCCACAAATGTGTGCTTCAGCAGAGGCCCTGTCCAAATGTGGAGAGGCCCATTTTCATTCACCCACTTTTAGACTTTCTAAGATTTTCAGGTACTAGAGGTTTGCCCAGACTTGCCATTGTCAAGGGACAGTGAACTTCACTTGAAATTGTGCAGTATTACTTCATGTGTCTCCATGGAAATTCCACCAATGGGAAACTCTTGCTGTAGTCATCTCCAAGTGTTTCTGTGTAAGAAAATATAACTAACAAAGGATGTGGTTTCAAGCAGAATGAGGAAAGGAGGGATTATCTTTATTTCAGTGCAGGTTGATCTTTCAAAGTAACAGTAATTCCTATCAAATAGGAGGAAAAATCTTTTGTAAAGAGACATGGACATGACACGCTCAACTTTATGTCACTTTTTTTAAAACGCCAAGGGCATTTGAGAAATTCTTGGCTGCTGAATTGTACCTTTTTGCAAATTTCTCTTAGGTAAGACACTCCAGCTTCTTTAAACCATGGTACAGTTCCTTCCATGTAAAAAACCAAAGCAAAAAACAAAATAAATTAAAACAAAACCCATCAAATTACATTTGAGAGCACACAATTGCTCAGCAGGCCCACTATTCCAGAAGCTAGAGGTAGAGAATCCTCAGCCTTCAGCCCATGGCCAGAGGATTTGTCTCTATCATGGCCCCTCAATTCCCTGGCATGTCCACATTAACTCATGAATCTTTACTCATTTCCTCTTCAAATGCACAGGATCCAATATATTTGAACCCTGTTCACCTGGGCTGTAATCATCCAAGGACACACCAGAGGAAGTGCAGCCACTCCCTTGCCTGGGGCCTTGGAGCTTACCACAATAGAAATGGACACCTGAACAAGGGGAGCCAAAACAAAGAGAGGCATATTCCTAAAGCCTGAAGCACAGAAGCTACCTATAGACCAGTAGTGGGATTTCACAAATTATGTAAGAATCTCTGTGCACATGCTTGGCATGGTCGCTCATGCCTATAATCCCAGCAATCTGGGGGCTGAGGTGGATGGATCCTTGGGAGTTCCAGTCCATCTTGGGCTACGAATTTATCTCAAGGCCTCTTTCAACAACTACATAAGATGCTGTTTCCAAAAAGAGGACAACATTAAACTAGACACACTTGGTCTAGGTACCTGGGTTCACTACATGAGTTGTGGAGTCTAAATATTCCATGCCATGAGAAAATACCTGGGATTTTTAGTGAAAGGGGCATTTGCATCCCTTTTCTAAGGGTTTCCCTTTCACCATGTTACATTTGAATTCTGGGAAAACCTGCTGGTGATAAGGTATTGTGCTAATACCTCATGTTTATTGTTCAGGGTTATGCTGGAATGGCTGCAGCCCTCCTTGAAATAGCGATTGCAGACAAGTGAACCCCGAGGAAGCTGGATAGTTAAAGCAGGCACTCCAAATATTCATGCACTGCAAGGATTCACTTTCATTTTGGGTCTCATCTTCTGGTTGCTGGCTTTCAGTGCTAACTGATACTACCATGGTGGCAGTAATCCAGCAGAGACTGCATGTATGGTTTGCAGGTTTGCTTCCCAAGCCACCAGAAACTTGGCAGAACACAAATCATTGTGGCATTTTCTTTCCTCCCTTGAAACATTTGGCTTTCTAAGTTTGATAATTGAATAGACTGGGCTAGTCATCTTTGGACCCCATATACCACAAACAGAGCTAAAGACAGAGCCAATTACTTCCCTCCACTTGTCAAAATATGTGAAATTTGCTTGATCACCACAACTTCAAAGAAAATTCTGAGGCAACTTAGAGAGGTGAATCAAATACTGCATGATTGGAATGGCTGTGGTTGTATGAGGTGGAAAGTTGCAGAGTTGGGCTGAAACTGTTCACAGAAATCCACAGGCTTGTGGTTGTCAGGCAACCACACTGGGCTCAGATTGGCTGAACATCACTGTGAGGGGGATTTTAGGCTCTAGGTTTGAAAATTTAAAAGACTGGTGTAGTCAAGTTTGGAACCCATAGACCTCAGACATACCAAAAGGTTTTCCAATGACTTCCCTCCACTTCTCAAAATATGTCAAATTTTCTTGATCACTACAACTGTAAAAAAAAATTCTGAGGCAACATAGAGAGGCTAATCAAATACTGCATGATTGGAATGGCTGTGGTTGTATGAGGTGGAAAGCTGCAGAGTTGGGCTGAAACAGTTCACAGAAATCCACAAGCTTGTGGTTGCCAGGCAACCACAATGGGCTGTGATTGGCTGAGCACCATTGTGAGGTGGACTTTAGGCTCTAGGATACAAGTGTGCAGTAGGAGACCTGAGTCACAATGCTGGGCGTTGCCATGGAGACCTCAGTGGCACAGAGGACCTTGTAGGGCAAGATTTAAATAGGATGAATATTCTTGGCCTGGTATGCCACAATGTTTTCTCTGAAGGCTTCACTGCTCAGAATTTGTGGATGGAAATGCTAGCCAATCTACACATGGATGTACTTTCAATGGGATATGAAATATGCCAGGGCCTGGCAGATGATCTCTGCCATGTCCTATCCTTGAGCATACCCTTTTCCCTTGTCATGTCTGTCATTTGGCTGAGTCCTGTTCCCTAAGCTATTCAGTCAAGACTTGCTGGCTTCATTCACCTGCAGTATAAGAGCTTTCTGTGAAATTTCTCAGCAGAAATCCTCTGCAAGTACATAGTTTTGGATATGAGAGACAGTGGTGGAAGTTGAATTTCAAGGGCAGATATTTGAAAACAATGAAACAAGCCCCGAATAAGATCCTTACATGTTTCCCAGATGAATATGTTTGGAAATACGGGGGAAGATGGAGATCAAGGCTGAGAAGAGTGCACACCCATTTCAAGGTACAAAAACCAGTGAAAAACTTGGGAAAGCAAGAGAGCTGGTTAATCTGATGTAAAAATCTTTGATGATGAAAGGAAAATTATATTCTCATGATGATTTAATCAGGCTATAGAAGTGAAGTTCTCATGTTGGTTGTCCTATGTGTGGCTTTCTGCATTGGGCAGTGGATGCAGGACAGGAGATCTTCAAATAAATCTGGTGGAACACAAAATACTGAAAACAAAAATTCAGCGTAAATCCGGTGTATTCCTTCTCTTTGAGAACATATATGGATAATGAATGAAGTTTCAAAAGAGAAAATGTCTATTGGGTTATGGTTTCAACAATGAAATGGTCACTTCACATAACATTTTGAATTTTGCTTTCACAGTTGCTCATGTACCGGGCCTGAGTAAAGCAGAATGCAGAGAAAGCCTCATCAATAGTTGTGCATTCCATAAGTGGTTTTAAAACCAGTGAAACCCTTTGGACTTACTGTTTGTTTTTAATGGGTTGATTGGTTTTTCAAATTGTTTGTTTTACTATTTTTAACTTTGTGAGTCAGGGAAGCCCTCACTCATAGTGATTTCGACCTCTCCAAAAGCTCTGAAGTTATTCATGTAACAGCTATTACATGCTATAAGTTTCTCCTATTAAAACTTGAAAGACTAACAGACTCTGCTACTTTTCATCTAAATTCAGTGTTGGGCTAACTTCAGGGTTGGACTTTTTACAAGTCCTTTGAAATGTGTCCTCCTCTAGTCACTGGTCGTGCTGGAATTTACTTTCTTGTGAAGACAGGATTTGAGCAACTTGACACAAGTACAGTTTGCCACTACTCTGGACACATGGTTAAATATCGAGTTCCCTAAATGCTGTGTGTTTTACTTTGATCTCTGCTCACACTTTGCTCATCCAGTTAGAAACACAGGGCTCCAGGCCATAGCGTTCCAGGCCTAAACAAGAAAATTTCCATTCCGTTTTGGGAGTTCATGCGTCTCTCATAATTCCTTTTTCCACAAATGTGTGCTTCAGGAGAGGCCCTGTCCAAATGTGGAGAGGCCCATTTTCATTCACTCACTTTTAGACTTTCTAAGATTTTCAGTTACTAGAGGTTTGCCCAGACTTGCCATTGTCAAGGGACAGTGCACTTCACTTGAAGTTGTGCAGTATTACTTCATGTGTCTCCATGGAAATTCCACCAATGGGAAACTCTTGCTGTAGTCATCTCCACGTGTTTCTGTGTAAGAAAATATAACTAACAAAGGATGTGGTTTCAAGCAGAATGAGGAAAGGAGGGATTATCTTTATTTCAGTGCAGGTTGACCTTTCAAAGAAACAGTAATTCCTATCAAATAGGAGGTAAAATCTTTTATAAAGAGACATGGACATGACACGCTCAACTTTATCTCACTTTTTTTAAAACGCCAAGGGCATTTGAGAAATTCTTGGCTGTTGAATTGTCCCTTTTTGCAAATTTCTATTAGGTAAGACACTCCAGCTTCTTTAAACCATGGTACAGTTCCTTCCATGTAAAAAACCAAACCAAAAAACAAAATAAATTAAAACAAAACCCATCAAATTACATTTGAGAACACAATTGCTCAGCAGGCCCACTATTCCAGAAGCTAGAGGTAGAGAATCCTCAGCCTTCGGCCCATGGCCTGAAGTTTTGTCTCTATCATGGCCCCTCAATTCCCTGGCATGTCCACATTAACTCATGAATCTTTACTCATTTCCTCTTCAAATGCACAGGATCCAATCTATTTGAACCCTGTTCACCTGGGCTGTAATCATCCAAGGACACACCAGAGGAAGGGCAGCCACTCCCTTGCCTGGGGCCTTGGAGCTTATCACAATAGAAATGGACACCTGAACAAGGGGAGCCAAAACAAAGAGAGGCATATTCCTAAAGCCTGAAGCACAGAAGCTACCTATAGACCAGTAGTGGGATTTCACAAATTATGTAAGAATCTCTGTGCACATGCTTGGCATGGTCGCTCATGCCTATAATCCCAGCAATCTGGGGGCTGAGGTGGATGGATCCTTGGGAGTTCCAGTCCATCTTGGGCTATGAATTTATCTCAAGGCCTCTTTCAACAACTACATAAGATGCTGTTTCCAAAAAGAGGACAACATTAAACTAGACACACTTGGTCTAGGTTCCTGGGTTCACTACATGAGTTGTGGAGTCTAAATATTCCATGCTATGAGAAAATACCTGGGATTTTTAGTGAAAGGGGAATTTGCATCCCTTTTCTAAGGGTTTCCCTTTCACCATGTTACATTTCAATTCTGGGAACACCTGCTGGTGATAAGGTATTGTGCTAATACCTCATGTTTAGTGTTCAGGGTTATGCTGGAATGGCTGCAGACCTCCTTGAAATAGCGATTGCAGACAAGTGAACCCCGAGGTAGCTGGATAGTGGAAGCAGGCACTCCAAATATTCATGCACTGCAAGGATTCACTTTCATTTTGGGTCTCATCTTCTGGTTGCTGGCTTTTAGTGCTAACTGATACTACCATGGTGGCAGTAATCCAGCAGAGACTGCATGTATGGTTTGCAGGTTTGCTTCCCAAGCCACCAGAAACTTGGCAGAACCCAAATCATTGTGGCATTTTTTTCATCCCTTGAAACATTTGGCTTTCTAAGTTTGATAATTGAATAGACTGGGCTAGTCACGTTTGGACCCCATATACCACAAAGAGAGCTAAAGACAGAGCCAATTACTTCCCTCCACTTGTCAAAATATGTCAAATTTGTTTGATCACCACAACTTCAAAGAAAATTCTGAGGCAACTTAGAGAGGTTAATCAAATACTACATGATTGGAATGGCTGTGGTTGTATGAGGTGGAAAGCTGCAGAGTTGGGCTGAAACTGTTCACAGTAATCCACAGGCTTGTGGTTGCCAGGCAAGTACACTGGGCTGAAATTGGCTGAAAATCACTGTGAGGGGGATTTTAGGCTCTAGGTTTGAAAATTTAAAAGACTGGGGTAGTCAAGTTTGGAACCCATAGACCTCAGACATACCAAAAGGTTTTCCAATGACTTCCCTCCACTTCTCAAAATATGTCAAATTTTCTTGATCACTACAACTGTAAAAAAAAATTCTGAGGCAACATAGAGAGGCTAATCAAATACTGCATGATTGGAATGGCTGTGGTTGTATGAGGTGGAAAGCTGCAGAGTTGGGCTGAAACAGTTCACAGAAATCCACAAGCATGTGGTTGCCAGGCAACCACAATGGGCTGTGATTGGCTGAGCACCATTGTGAGCTGGACTTTAGGCTCTAGGATACAAGTGTGCAGTAGGAGTCCTGAGTCACAATGCTGGGCGTTGCCATGGAGACCTCAGTGGCACAGAGGACCTTGTAGGGCAAGATTTAAATAGGATGAATATTCTTGGACTGGTATGCCACAATATTCTCTCTGAAGGCTTCCTTGCTCAGAATTTGTGGATGGAAATGCTAGCCAATGTACATGGATGTATTTTCAATGGGATATGAAATATGCCAGGGCCTGGCATATGATCTCTGCCATGTCCTACCCTTGAGCATACGCTTATCCCTTGTCATGTCTGTCATTTGGCTGAGTCCTGTTCCCTAAGCTATTCAGTCAAGACTTGCTGGCATCATTCACCTGCAGTTTAAGAGCTTTCTGTGAAATTTCTCAGCAGAAATCCTCTGCAAGTACATAGCTTTGGATATGAGAGACAGTGGTGGAAGTTGAATTTCAAGGGCAGATATTTGAAAACAATGAAACAAGCCCCGAATAAGATCTTTACATGTTTCCCAGATGAATATGTTTGGAAATACGGGGGAAGATGGAGATCAAGGCTGAGAAGAGTGCACACCCATTTCAAGGTACAAAAACCAGGGAATAACATGGGAAAGCAAGCGAGCTGGTTAATCTGATGTAAAAATCTTTGATGATGAAAGGAAAATTATATTCTCATGATGATTTAATCAGGCTATACAAGTGAAGTTCTCATGTTGGTTGTCCTATGTGTGGCCTTCTGTATTGGGCAGTGGATGCAGGACAGGAGATCTTCAAATAAATCTGGTGGAACACAAAATACTGAAAAAAAAATTCAGCCTAAATCCTGTGAATTCCTTCCCTTTGAGAACATATATGGATAATGTACGAAGTTTCAAAAGAGAAAATGTCTATTGGGTCATGGTTTCAACAATGAAATGGTCACTTCACATAACATTTTGAATTTTGCTTTCACAGTTGCTCATGTACCGGGCCTGAGTAAAGCAGAATGCAGAGTAAGCCTCATCAATAGTTGTGCATTCCATAAGTGGTTTTAAAACCAGTGAAACCCTTTGGACTTAGTGTTTGTATTTAATTGGTTGATTGGTTTTTCAAATTGTTTGTTTTACTATTTTTAACTTTGTGAGTCAGGGAAGCCCTCACTCATAGTGATTTCGACCTCTCCAAAAGCTCTGAAGTTATTCATGTAACAGCTATTACATGCTATAAGTTTCTCCTATTAAAACTTGAAAGACTAACAGACTCTGCTACTTTTCATCTAAATTCAGTGTTGGGCTAACTTCAGGGTTGGACTTTTTACAAGTCCTTTGAAATGTGTCCTCCTCTAGTCACTGGTCGTGCTGGAATTTACTTTATTGTGAAGACAGGATTTGAGCAAATTGACACAAGTACAGTTTGCCACTACTCTGGACACCTGGTTAAATATCGAGTTCCCTAAATGCTGTGTGTTTTACTTTGATCTCTGCTCACACTTTGCTCATCCAGTTAGAAACACAGGGCTCCAGGCCATAGCGTTCCAGGCCTAAACAAGAAAATTTCCATTCCGTTTAGGGAGTTCATGCGTCTCTCATAATTCCTTTTTCCACAAATGTGTGCTTCAGGAGAGGCCCTGTCCAAATGTGGAGAGGCCCATTTTCATTCACTCACTTTTAGACTTTCTAAGATTTTCAGTTACTAGAGGTTTGCCCAGACTTGCCATTGTCAAGGGACAGTGCACTTCACTTGAAGTTGTGCAGTATTACTTCATGTGTCTCCATGGAAATTCCACCAATGGGAAACTCTTGCTGTAGTCATCTCCAAGTGTTTCTGTGTAAGAAAATATAACTAACAAAGGATGTGGTTTCAAGCAGAATGAGGAAAGGAGGGATTATCTTTATTTCAGTGCAGGTTGACCTTTCAAAGTAACAGTAATTCCTATCAAATAGGAGGAAAAATCTTTTGTAAAGAGACATGGACATGACACGCTCAACTTTATCTCACTTTTTTTAAAACGCCAAGGGCATTTGAGAAATTCTTGGCTGCTGAATTGTCCCTTTTTGCAAATTTCTCTTAGGTAAGACACTCCAGCTTCTTTAAACCATGGTACAGTTCCTTCCATGTAAAAAACCAAAGCAAAAAAAAATAAATTAAAACAAAACCCATCAAATTACATTTGAGAGCACACAATTGCTCAGCAGGCCCACTATTCAAGAAGCTAGAGGTAGAGAATCCTCAGCCTTTGGCCCATGGCCAGAGGATTTGTCTCTATCATGGCCCCTCAATTCCCTGGCATGTCCACATTAACTCATGAATCTTTACTCATTTCCTCTTCAAATGCACAGGATCCAATCTATTTGAACCCTGTTCACCTGGGCTGTAATCATCCAAGGACACACCAGAGGAAGAGCAGCCACTCCCTTGCCTGGGGCCTTGGAGCTTATCACAATAGAAATGGACACCTGAACAAGGGGAGCCAAAACAAAGAGAGGCATATTCCTAAAGCCTGAAGCACAGAAGCTACCTATAGACCAGTAGTGGGATTTCACAAATTATGTAAGAATCTCTGTGCACATGCTTGGCATGGTCGCTCATGCCTATAATCCCAGCAATCTGGGGGCTGAGGTGGATGGATCCTTGGGAGTTCCAGTCCATCTTGGGCTACGAATTTATCTCAAGGCCTCTTTCAACAACTACATAAGATGCTGTTTCCAAAAAGAGGACAACATTAAACTAGACACACTTGGTCTAGGTCCCTGGGTTCACTACATGAGTTGTGCAGTCTAAATATTCCATGCCATGAGAAAATACCTGGGATTTTTAGTGAAAGGGGCATTTGCATCCCTTTTCTAAGGGTTTCCCTTTCACCATGTTACATTTGAATTCTGGGAAAACCTGCTGGTGATAAGGTATTGTGCTAATACCTCATGTTTAGTGTTCAGGGTTATGCTGGAATGGCTGCAGCCCTCCTTGAAATAGCGATTGCAGACAAGTGAACCCCGAGGAAGCTGGATAGTTAAAGCAGGCACTCCAAATATTCATGCACTGCAAGCATTCATTTTCATTTTGGGTCTCATCTTCTGGTTGCTGGCTTTCAGTGCTAACTGATACTACCATGGTGGCAGTAATCCAGCAGAGACTGCATGTATGGTTTGCAGGTTTGCTTCCCAAGCCACCAGAAACTTGGCAGAACCCAAATCATTGTGGCATTTTCTTTCCTCCCTTGAAACATTTGGCTTTCTAAGTTTGATAATTGAATAGACTGGGCTAGTCAATTTGGACCCCATATACCACAAACAGAGCTAAAGACAGAGCCAATTACTTCCCTCCACTTGTCAAAATATGTCAAATTTGCTTGATCACCACAACTTCAAAGAAAATTCTGAGGCAACTTAGAGAGGTTAATCAAATACTGCATGATTGGAATGGCTGTGGTTGTATGAGGTGGAAAGTTGCAGAGTTGGGCTGAAACTGTTCACAGAAATCCACAGGCTTGTGGTTGCCAGGCAACCACACTGGGCTCAGATTGGCTGAACATCACTGTGAGGGGGATTTTAGGCTCTAGGTTTGAAAATTTAAAAGACTGGTGTAGTCAAGTTTGGAACCCATAGACCTCAGACATACCAAAAGGTTTTCCAATGACTTCCCTCCACTTCTCAAAATATGTCAAATTTTCTTGTTCACTACAACTGTAAAAAAAAATTCTGAGGCAACATAGAGAGGCTAATCAAATACTGCATGATTGGAATGGCTGTGGTTGTATGAGGTGGAAAGCTGCAGAGTTGGGCTGAAACAGTTCACAGAAATCCACAAGCATGTGGTTGCCAGGCAACCACAATGGGCTGTGATTGGCTGAGCACCATTGTGAGCTGGACTTTAGGCTCTAGGATACAAGTGTGCAGTAGGAGTCTTGAGTCACAATGCTGGGCGTTGCCATGGAGACCTCAGTGGCACAGAGGACCTTGTAGGGCAAGATTTAAATAGGATGAATATTTTTGGACTGGTATGCCACAATATTCTCTCTGAAGGCTTCATTGCTCAGAATTTGTGGATGGAAATGCTAGCCAATGTACATGGATGTACTTTCAATGGGATATGAAATATGCCAGGGCCTGGCATATGATCTCTGCCATGTCCTACCCTTGAGCATACGCTTTTCCCTTGTCATGTCTGTCATTTGGCTGAGTCCTTTTCCCTAAGCTATTCAGTCAAGACTTGCTGGCATCATTCACCTGCAGTATAAGAGCTTTCTGTGAAATTTCTCAGCAGAAATCCTCTGCAAGTACATAGCTTTGGATATGAGAGACAGTGGTGGAAGTTGAATTTCAAGGGCAGATATTTGAAAACAATGAAACAAGCCCCGAATAAGATCTTTACATGTTTCCCAGATGAATATGTTTGGAAATACGGGGGAAGATGGAGATCAAGGCTGAGAAGAGTGCACACCCATTTCAAGGTACAAAAACCAGGGAATAACATGGGAAAGCAAGAGAGCTGGTTAATCTGATGTAAAAATCTTTGATGATGAAAGGAAAATTATATTCTCATGATGATTTAATCAGGCTGTAGAAGTGAAGTTCTCATGTTGGTTGTCCTATGTGTGGCCTTTTGTATTGGGCAGTGGATGCAGTACAGGAGATCTTCAAATAAATCTGGTGGAACACAAAATACTGAAAACAAAAATTCAGCCTAAATCCTGTGTATTCCTTCCCTTTGAGAACATATATGGATAATGTACGAAGTTTCAAAAGAGAAAATGTCTATTGGGTCGTGGTTTAATCAATGAAATGGTCACTTCACTTAACATTTTGAATTTTGCTTTCACAGTTGCTCATGTACCGGGCCTGAGTAAAGCAGAATGCAGAGTAAGCCTCATCAATAGTTGTGCATTTCATAAGTGGTTTTAAAACCAGTGAAACCCTTTGGACTTAGTGTTTGTATTTAATTGGTTGATTGGTTTTTCAAATTGTTTGTTTTACTATTTTTAACTTTGTGAGTCAGGGAAGCCCTCACTCATAGTGATTTCGACCTCTCCAAAAGCTGTGAAGTTATTCATGTAAAAGCTATTACATGCTATAAGTTTCTCCTATTAAAACTTGAAAGACTAACAGACTCTGCTACTTTTCATCTAAATTCAGTGTTAGGCAAACTTCATGGTTGGACTTTTTACAAGTCCTTTGAAATGTGTACTCCTCCATTCACTGGTCGTGCTGGAATTTAGTTTCTTGTGAAGACAGGATTTGAGCAAATTGACACAAGTACAGTTTGTCACTACTCTGGACACTTGGTTAAATATCGAGTTCCCTAAATGGTGTGTGTTTTACTTTGATCTCTGCTCACACTTTGCTCATCCAGTTAGAAACACAGGGCTCCAGGCCATAGCGTTCCAGGCCTAAACAAGAAAATTTCCATTCCGTTTTGGGAGTTCATGCGTCTCTCATAATTACTTTTTCCACAAATGTGTGCTTCAGCAGAGGCCCTGTCCTAATGTGGAGAGGCCCATTTTCATTCACCCACTTTTAGACTTTCTAAGATTTTCAGTTACTAGAGGTTTGCCCAGACTTGCCATTGTCAAGGGACAGTGAACTTCACTTGAAATTGTGCAGTATTACTTCATGTGTCTCCATGGAAATTCCACCAATGGGAAACTCTTGCTGTAGTCATCTCCAAGTGTTTCTGTGTAAGAAAATATAACTAACAAAGGATGTGGTTTCAAGCAGAATGAGGAAAGGAGGGATTATCTTTATTTCAGTGCAGGTTGATCTTTCAAAGTAACAGTAATTCCTATCAAATAGGAGGAAAAATCTTTTGTAAAGAGACATGGACATGACACGCTCAACTTTATGTCACTTTTTTTAAAACGCCAAGGGCATTTGAGAAATTCTTGGCTGCTGAATTGTACCTTTTTGCAAATTTCTCTTAGGTAAGACACTCCAGCTTCTTTAAACCATGGTACAGTTCCTTCCATGTAAAAAACCAAAGCAAAAAAAAATAAATTAAAACAAAACCCATCAAATTACATTTGAGAACACAATTGCTCAGCAGGCCCACTATTCCAGAAGCTAGAGGTAGAGAATCCTCAGCCTTCGGCCCACGGCCTGAAGTTTTGTCTCTATCATGGCCCCTCAATTCCCTGGCATGTCCACATTAACTCATGAATCTTACTCATTTCCTCTTCAAATGCACAGGATCCAATCTATTTGAACCCTGTTCACCTGGGCTGTAATCATCCAAGGACACACCAGAGGAAGGGCAGCCACTCCCTTGCCTGGGGCCTTGGAGCTTATCACAATATAAATGGACAGCTGAACAAGGGGAGCCAAAACAAAGAGAGGCATATTCCTAAAGCCTGAAGCACAGAAGCTACCTATAGACCAGTAGTGGGATTTCACAAATTATGTAAGAATCTCTGTGCACATGCTTGGCATGGTCGCTCATGCCTATAATCCCAGCAATCTGGGTGCTGAGGTGGATGGATCCTTGGGAGTTCCAGTCCATCTTGGGCTACGAATTTATCTCAAGGCCTCTTTCAACAACTACATAAGATGCTGTTTCCAAAAAGAGGACAACATTAAACTAGACACACTTGGTCTAGGTCCCTGGGTTCACTACATGAGTTGTGGAGTCTAAATATTCCATGCCATGAGAAAATTCCTGGGATTTTTAGTGAAAGGGGCATTTGCATCCCTTTTCTAAGGGTTTCCCTTTCACCATGTTACATTTGAATTCTGGGAAATCCTGCTGGTGATAAGGTATTGAGCTAATACCTCATGTTTAGTGTTCAGCGTTATGCTGGAATGACTGCAGGCCTCCTTGAAATAGCGATTGCAGACAAGTGAACCCCGAGGAAGCTGGATAGTTGAAGCAGGCAATCCAAATATTCATGCACTGCAAGGATTCACTTTCATTTTGGGTCTCATCTTCTGGTTGCTGGCTTTTAGTGCTAACTGATGCTACCATGGTGGCAGTAATCCAGCAGAGACTGCATGTATGGTTTGCAGGTTTGCTTCCCAAGCCACCAGAAACTTGGCAGAACCCAAATCATTGTGGCATTTTCTTTCCTCCCTTGAAACATTTGGCTTTCTAAGTTTGATAATCGAATAAACTGGGCTAGTCACGTTTGGACCCCATATACCACAAACAGAGCTAAAGACAGAGCCAATTACTTCCCTCCACTTGTCAAAATATGTCTAATTTGCTTGATCACCACAACTTCAAAGAAAATTCTGAGGCAACTTAGAGAGGTTAATCAAATACTGCATGATTGGAATGGCTGTGGTTGTATGAGGTGGAAAGCTGCAGAGTTGGGCTGAAACTGTTCACAGAAATCCACAGGCTTGTGGTTGCCAGGCAAGCACACTGGGCTGAGATTGGCTGAACATCACTCTGAGGGGGATTTTAGGCTCTAGGTTTGAAAATTTAAAAGACTGGGGTAGTCAATTTTGGAACCCATAGACCTCAGACATACCAAAAGGTTTTCCAATGACTTCCCTCCACTTATCAAAATATGTCAAATTTTCTTGATCACTAAAACTGTAAAAAAAATTCTGAGGCAACATAGAGAGGCTAATCAAATACTGCATGATTGGAATGGCTGTGGTTGTATGAGGTGGAAAGCTGCAGAGTTGGGCTGAAACTGTTCACAGAAATCCACAGGCTTGTGGTTGCCAGGCATCCACACTGGCTCAGATTTGCTGAACATCACTGTGAGGGGGATTTTAGGCTCTAGGTTTGAAAATTTAAAAGACTGGGGTAGTCAAGTTTAGAACCCATAGACCTCAGACATACCAAAACGTTTTCCAATGACTTCCCTCCACTTCTCAAAATATGTCAAATTTTCTTGATCACTACAACTGTAAAAAAAAATTCTGAGGCAACATAGAGAGGCTAATCAAATACTGCATGATTGGAATGGCTGTGGTTGTATGAGGTGGAAAGCTGCAGAGTTGGGCTGAAACAGTTCACAGAAATCCACAAGCATGTGGTTGCCAGGCAACCACAATGGGCTGTGATTGGCTGAGCACCATTGTGAGCTGGACTTTAGGCTCTAGGATACAAGTGTGCAGTAGGAGTCCTGAGTCACAATGCTGGGCGTTGCCATGGAGACCTCAGTGGCACAGAGGACCTTGTAGGGCAAGATTTAAATAGGATGAATATTCTTGGACTGGTATGCCACAATATTCTCTCTGAAGGCTTCCTTGCTCAGAATTTGTGGATGGAAATGCTAGCCAATGTACATGGATGTATTTTCAATGGGATATGAAATATGCCAGGGCCTGGCATATGATCTCTGCCATGTCCTACCCTTGAGCATACGCTTATCCCTTGTCATGTCTGTCATTTGGCTGAGTCCTGTTCCCTAAGCTATTCAGTCAAGACTTGCTGGCATCATTCACCTGCAGTTTAAGAGCTTTCTGTGAAATTTCTCAGCAGAAATCCTCTGCAAGTACATAGCTTTGGATATGAGAGACAGTGGTGGAAGTTGAATTTCAAGGGCAGATATTTGAAAACAATGAAACAAGCCCCGAATAAGATCTTTACATGTTTCCCAGATGAATATGTTTGGAAATACGGGGGAAGATGGAGATTAAGGCTGAGAAGAGTGCACACCCATTTCAAGGTACAAAAACCAGGGAATAACATGGGAAAGCAAGCGAGCTGGTTAATCTGATGTAAAAATCTTTGATGATGAAAGGAAAATTATATTCTCATGATGATTTAATCAGGCTGTACAAGTGAAGTTCTCATGTTGGTTGTCCTATGTGTGGCCTTCTGTATTGGGCAGTGGATGCAGGACAGGAGATCTTCAAATAAATCTGGTGGAACACAAAATACTGAAAAAAAAATTCAGCCTAAATCCTGTGAATTCCTTCCCTTTGAGAACATATATGGATAATGTACGAAGTTTCAAAAGAGAAAATGTCTATTGGGTTATGGTTTCAACAATGAAATGGTCACTTCACATAACATTTTGAATTTTGCTTTCACAGTTGCTCATGTACCGGGCCTGAGTAAAGCAGAATGCAGAGAAAGCCTCATCAATAGTTGTGCATTCCATAAGTGGTTTTAAAACCAGTGAAACCCTTTGGACTTACTGTTTGTTTTTAATGGGTTGATTGGTTTTTCAAATTGTTTGTTTTACTATTTTTAACTTTGTGAGTCAGGGAAGCCCTCACTCATAGTGATTTCGACCTCTCCAAAAGCTCTGAAGTTATTCATGTAACAGCTATTACATGCTATAAGTTTCTCCTATTAAAACTTGAAAGACTAACAGACTCTGCTACTTTTCATCTAAATTCAGTGTTGGGCTAACTTCAGGTTTGGACTTTTTACAAGTCTTTTGAAATGTGTCCTCCTCTAGTCACTGGTCGTGCTGGAATTTACTTTCTTGTGAAGACAGGATTTGAGCAACTTGACACAAGTACAGTTTGCCACTACTCTGGACACATGGTTAAATATCGAGTTCCCTAAATGCTGTGTGTTTTACTTTGATCTCTGCTCACACTTTGCTCATCCAGTTAGAAACACAGGGCTCCAGGCCATAGCGTTCCAGGCCTAAACAAGAAAATTTCCATTCCGTTTTGGGAGTTCATGCGTCTCTCATAATTCCTTTTTCCACAAATGTGTGCTTCAGGAGAGGCCCTGTCCAAATGTGGAGAGGCCCATTTTCATTCACTCACTTTTAGACTTTCTAAGATTTTCAGTTACTAGAGGTTTGCCCAGACTTGCCATTGTCAAGGGACAGTGCACTTCACTTGAAGTTGTGCAGTATTACTTCATGTGTCTCCATGGAAATTCCACCAATGGGAAACTCTTGCTGTAGTCATCTCCACGTGTTTCTGTGTAAGAAAATATAACTAACAAAGGATGTGGTTTCAAGCAGAATGAGGAAAGGAGGGATTATCTTTATTTCAGTGCAGGTTGACCTTTCAAAGAAACAGTAATTCCTATCAAAGAGGAGGTAAAATCTTTTGTAAAGAGACATGGACATGACACGCTCAACTTTATCTCACTTTTTTTAAAAAGCCAAGGGGATTTGAGAAATTCTTGGCTGTTGAATTGTCCCTTTTTGCAAATTTCTATTAGGTAAGACACTCCAGCTTCTTTAAACCATGGTACAGTTCCTTCCATGTAAAAAACCAAACCAAAAAACAAAATAAATTAAAACAAAACCCATCAAATTACATTTGAGAACACAATTGCTCAGCAGGCCCACTATTCCAGAAGCTAGAGGTAGAGAATCCTCAGCCTTCGGCCCATGGCCTGAAGTTTTGTCTCTATCATGGCCCCTCAATTCCCTGGCATGTCCACATTAACTCATGAATCTTTACTCATTTCCTCTTCAAATGCACAGGATCCAATCTATTTGAACCCTGTTCACCTGGGCTGTAATCATCCAAGGACACACCAGAGGAAGGGCAGCCACTCCCTTGCCTGGGGCCTTGGAGCTTATCACAATAGAAATGGACACCTGAACAAGGGGAGCCAAAACAAAGAGAGGCATATTCCTAAAGCCTGAAGCACAGAAGCTACCTATAGACCAGTAGTGGGATTTCACAAATTATGTAAGAATTTCTGTGCACATGCTTGGCATGGTCGCTCATGCCTATAATCCCAGCAATCTGGGGGCTGAGGTGGATGGATCCTTGGGAGTTCCAGTCCATCTTGGGCTATGAATTTATCTCAAGGCCTATTCAACAACTATATAAGATGCTGTTTCCAAAAAGAGGACAAGATTAAACTAGACACACTTGGTCTAGGTTCCTGGGTTCACTACATGAGTTGTGGAGTCTAAATATTCCATGCTATGAGAAAATACCTGGGATTTTTAGTGAAAGGGGAATTTGCATCCCTTTTCTAAGGGTTTCCCTTTCACCATGTTACATTTCAATTCTGGGAACACCTGCTGGTGATAAGGTATTGTGCTAATACCTCATGTTTAGTGTTCAGGGTTATGCTGGAATGGCTGCAGACCTCCTTGAAATAGCGATTGTAGACAAGTGAACCCCGAGGAAGCTGGATAGTTGAAGCAGGCACTCCAAATATTCATGCACTGCAAGGATTCACTTTCATTTTGGGTCTCATCTTCTGGTTGCTGGCTTTTAGTGCTAACTGATACTACCATGGTGGCAGTAATCCAGCAGAGACTGCATGTATGGTTTGCAGGTTTGCTTCCCAAGCCACCAGAAACTTGGCAGAACCCAAATCATTGTGGCATTTTTTTCATCCCTTGAAACATTTGGCTTTCTAAGTTTGATAAATGAATAGACTGGGCTAGTCACGTTTGGACCCCATATACCACAAAGAGAGCTAAAGACAGAGCCAATTGCTTCCCTCCACTTGTCAAAATATGTCAAATTTGTTTGATCACCACAACTTCAAAGAAAATTCTGAGGCAACTTAGAGAGGTTAATCAAATACTACATGATTGGAATGGCTGTGGTTGTATGAGGTGGAAAGCTGCAGAGTTGGGCTGAAACTGTTCACAGTAATCCACAGGCTTGTGGTTGCCAGGCAAGTACACTGGGCTGAAATTGGCTGAAAATCACTGTGAGGGGGATTTTAGGCTCTAGGTTTGAAAATTTAAAAGACTGGTGTAGTCAAGTTTGGAACCCATAGACCTCAGACATACCAAAAGGTTTTCCAATGACTTCCCTCCACTTCTCAAAATATGTCAAATTTTCTTGATCACTACTACTGTAAAAAAAATTCTGAGGCAACATAGAGAGGCTAATCAAATGCTGCATGATTAGAATGGCTGTGGTTGTATGAGGAGGAAAGCTGCAGAGTTGGGCTGAAACAGTTCACAGAAATCAACAAGCTTGTGGTTGCCAGGCAACCACAATGGGCTGTGATTGGCTGAGCACCATTTTGAGCTGGACTTTAGGCTCTAGGATACAAGTGTGCAGTAGGAGACCTGAGTCACAATGCTGGGCGTTGCCATGGAGACCTCAGTGGCACAGAGGACCTTGTAGGGCAAGATTTAAATAGGATGAATATTCTTGGACTGGTATGCCACAATATTCTCTCTGAAGGCTTCACTGCTCAGAATTTGTGGATGGAAATGCTAGCCAATCTACACATGGATGTACTCTCAATGGGATATGAAATATGCCAGGGCCTGGCAGATGATCTCTGCCATGTCCTACCCTTGAGCATACGCTTTTCCCTTGTCATGTCTGTCATTTGGCTGAGTCCTGTTCCCTAAGCTATTCAGTCAAGACTTGCTGGCTTCATTCACCTGCAGTATAAGAGCTTTCTGTGAAATTTCTCAGCAGAAATCCTCTGCAAGTACATAGCTTTGGATATGAGAGACAGTGGTGGAAGTTGAATTTCAAGGGCAGATATTTGAAAACAATGAAACAAGCCCCGAATAAGATCTTTACATGTTTCCCAGATGAATATGTTTGGAAATACGGGGGAAGATGGAGATCAAGGCTGAGAAGAGTGCACACCCATTTCAAGGTACAAAAACCAGGGAAAAACTTGGGAAAGCAAGAGAGCTGGTTAATCTGATGTAAAAATCTTTGATGATGAAAGGAAAATTATATTCTCATGATGATTTAATCAGGTTATAGAAGTGAAGTTCTCATGTTGGTTGTCCTATGTGTGGCTTTCTGCATTGGGCAGTGGATGCAGGACAGGAGATCTTCAAATAAATCTGGTGGAACACAAAATACTGAAAACAAAAATTCAGCCTAAATCCGGTGTATTCCTTCTCTTTGAGAACATATATGGATAATGAATGAAGTTTCAAAAGAGAAAATGTCTATTGGGTTATGGTTTCAACAATGAAATGGTCACTTCACATAACATTTTGAATTTTGCTTTCACAGTTGCTCATGTACCGGGCCTGAGTAAAGCAGAATGCAGAGAAAGCCTCATCAATAGTTGTGCATTCCATAAGTGGTTTTAAAACCAGTGAAACCCTTTGGACTTACTGTTTGTTTTTAATGGGTTGATTGGTTTTTCAAATTGTTTGTTTTACTATTTTTAACTTTGTGAGTCAGGGAAGCCCTCACTCATAGTGATTTCGACCTCTCCAAAAGCTCTGAAGTTATTCATGTAACAGCTATTACATGCTATAAGTTTCTCCTATTAAAACTTGAAAGACTAACAGACTCTGCTACTTTTCATCTAAATTCAGTGTTGGGCTAACTTCAGGTTTGGACTTTTTACAAGTCCTTTGAAATGTGTCCTCCTCTAGTCACTGGTCGTGCTGGAATTTACTTTCTTGTGAAGACAGGATTTGAGCAAATTGACACAAGTACAGTTTGCCACTACTCTGGACACCTGGTTAAATATCGAGTTCCCTAAATGCTGTGTGTTTTACTTTGATCTCTGCTCACACTTTGCTTATCCAGTTAGAAACACAGGGCTCCAGGCCATAGCGTTCCAGGCCTAAACAAGAAAATTTCCATTCCGTTTTGGGAGTTCATGCGTCTCTCATAATTCCTTTTTCCACAAATGTGTGCTTCAGGAGAGGCCCTGTCCAAATGTGGAGAGGCCCATTTTCATTCACTCACTTTTAGACTTTCTAAGATTTTCAGTTACTAGAGGTTTGCCCAGACTTGCCATTGTCAAGGGACAGTGCACTTCACTTGAAGTTGTGCAGTATTACTTCATGTGTCTCCATGGAAATTCCACCAATGGGAAACTCTTGCTGTAGTCATCTCCAAGTGTTTCTGTGTAAGAAAATATAACTAACAAAGGATGTGGTTTCAAGCAGAATGAGGAAAGGAGGGATTATCTTTATTTCAGTGCAGGTTGACCTTTCAAAGAAACAGTAATTCCTATCAAAGAGGAGGTAAAATCTTTTGTAAAGAGACATGGACATGACACGCTCAACTTTATCTCACTTTTTTTAAAAAGCCAAGGGCATTTGAGAAATTCTTGGCTGTTGAATTGTCCCTTTTTGCAAATTTCTCTTAGGTAAGACACTCCAGCTTCTTTAAACCATGGTACAGTTCCTTCCATGCAAAAAACCAAAGCAAAAAACAAAATAAATTAAAACAAAACCCATCAAATTACATTTGAGAGCACACAATTGCTCAGCAGGCCCACTATTCAAGAAGCTAGAAGTAGAGAATCCTCAGCCTTCGGCCCATGGCCTGAAGTTTTGTCTCTATCATGACCCCTCAATTCCCTGGCATGTCCACATTAACTCATGAAACTTTACTCATTTCCTCTTCAAATGAACAGGATCCAATATATTTGAACCCTGTTCACCTGGGTTGTAATCATCCAAGGACACACCAGAGGAAGGGCAGCCACTCCCTTGCCTGGGGCCTTGGAGCTTATCACAATAGAAATGGACACCTGAACAAGGGGAGCCAAAACAAAGAGAGGCATATTCCTAAAGCGTGAAGCACAGAAGCTACCTATAGACCAGCAGTGTGATTTCACAAATTATGTAAGAATCTCTGTGCACATGCTTGAGATGGTCGCTCATGCCTATAATCCCAGCAATCTGGGGGCTGCGGTGGATGGATCCTTGGGAGTTCCAGTCCATCTTGGGCTACGAATTTATCTCAAGGCCTCTTTCAACAACTACATAAGATGCTGTTTCCAAAAAGAGGACAACATTAAACTAGACACACTTTGTCTAGGTCCCTGTGTTCACTACATGAGTTGTGGAGTCTAAATATTCCATGCCATGAGAAAATTCCTGGGATTTTTAGTGAAAGGGGCATTTGCATCCCTTTTCTAAGGGTTTCCCTTTCACCATGTTACATTTGAATTCTTGGAAAACCTGCTGGTGATAAGGTATTGTGCTAATACCTCATGTTTAGTGTTCAGGGTTATGCTGGAATGGCTGCAGCCCTCCTTGAAATAGCGATTGCAGACAAGTGAACCCCTAGGAAGCTGGATAGTTGACGCAGGCACTCCAAATATTCATGCACTGCAAGGATTCACTTTCATTTTGGGTCTCATGTTCTGGTTGCTGGCTTTCAGTGCTAACTGATACTACCATGGTGGCAGTAATCCAGCAGAGACTGCATGTATGGTTTGCAGGTTTGCTTCCCAAGCCACCAGAAACTTGGCAGAACCGAAATCATTGTGGCATTTTCTTTCCTCCCTTGAAACATTTGGCTTTCTAAGTTTGATAATTGAATAGACTGGGCTAGTCACGTTTGGACCCCATATACCACAAACAGAGCTAAAGACAGAGCCAATTACTTCCCTCCACTTGTCAAAATATGTCAAATTTGCTTGATCACCACAACTTCAAAGAAAATTCTGAGGCAACTTAGAGAGGTTAATCAAATACTGCATGATTGGAATGGCTGTGGTTGTATGAGGTGGAAAGCTGCAGAGTTGGGCTGAAACTGTTCACAGAAATCCACAGGCTTGTGGTTGCCAGGCAACCACACTGGGCTCAGATTGGCTGAACATCACTGTGAGGGGGATTTTCGGCTCTAGGTTTGAAAATTTAAAAGACTGGGGTAGTCAAGTTTGGAACCCATAGAGCTCAGACCTACCAAAAGGTTTTCCAATGACTTCCCTCCACTTCTCAAAATATGTCAAATTTTCTTGATCATTACAACTGTAAAAAAAATTCTGAGGCAACATAGAGAGGCTAATCAAATACTGCATGATTGGAATGGCTGTGGTTATATGAGGTGGAATGCTGCAGAGTTGGGCTGAAACAGTTCACAGAAATCCACAAGCTTGTGGTTGCCAGGCAACCACAATGGGCTGTGATTGGCTGAGCACCATTGTGAGCTGGACTTTAGGCTCTAGGATACAAGTGTGCAGTAGGAGACCTGAGTCACAATGCTGGGCGTTGCCATGGAGACCTCAGTGGCACAGAGGACCTTGTAGGGCAAGATTTAAATAGGATGAATATTCTTGGCCTGGTATGCCACAATATTCTCTCTGAAGGCTTCACTGCTCAGAATTTGTGGATGCAAATGCTAGCCAATCTACACATGGATGTACTTTCAATGGGATATGAAATATGCCAGGGCCTGGCAGATGATCTCTGCCATGTCCGATCCTTGAGCATACGCTTTTCCCTTGTCATGTCTGTCATTTGGCTGAGTCCTGTTCCCTAAGCTATTCAGTCAAGACTTGCTGGCATCATTCACCTGCAGTATAAGAGCTTTCTGTGAAATTTCTCAGCAGAAATCCTCTGCAAGTACATAGCTTTGGATATGAGAGACAGTGGTGGAAGTTGAATTTCAAGGGCAGATATTTGAAAACAATGAAACAAGCCCCGAATAAGATCTTTACATGTTTCCCAGATGAATATGTTTGGAAATACGGGGGAAGATGGAGATCAAGGCTGAGAAGCGTGCACACCCATTTCAAGGTACAAAAACCAGGGAAAAACATGGGAAAGCAAGAGAGCTGGTTAATCTGATGTAAAAATCTTTGATGATGAAAGGAAAATTATATTCTCATGATGATTTAATCAGGCTGTAGAAGTGAAGTTCTCATGTTGGTTGTCCTATGTGTGGCCTTCTGCATTGGGCAGTGGATGCAGGACAGGAGATCTTCAAATAAATCTGGTGGAACACAAAATACTGAAAAAAATAATTCAGCCTAAATCCTGGGTATTCCTTCCCTTTGAGAACATATATGGATAATATACGAAGTTTCAAAAGAGAAAATGTCTATTGGGTCATGGTTTCAACAATGAAATGGTCACTTCACATAACATTTTGAATTTTGCTTTCACAGTTGCTCATGTACCGGGCCTGAGTAAAGCAGAATGCAGAGTAAGCCTCATCAATAGTTGTGCATTCCATAAGTGGTTTTAAAACCAGTGAAACCCTTTGGACTTAGTGTTTGTATTTAATTGTTTGATTGGTTTTTCAAATTGTTTGTTTTACTATTTTTAACTTTGTGAGTCAGGGAAGCCCTCACTCATAGTGATTTCGACCTCTCCAAAAGCTCTGAAGTTATTCATGTAACAGCTATTACATGCTATAAGTTTCTCCTATTAAAACTTGAAAGACTAACACACTCTGCTACTTTTCATCTAAATTCAGTGTTGGGCTAAGTTCAGGGTTGGACTTTTTACAAGTCCTTTGAAATGTGTCCTCCTCTAGTCACTGGTCGTGCTGGAATTTACTTTCTTGTGAAGACAGGATTTGAGCAAATTGACACAAGTTCAGTTTGCCACTACTCTGGACACCTGGTTAAATATCGAGTTCCCTAAATGCTGTGTGTTTTACTTTGATCTCTGCTCACACTTTGCTCATCCAGTTAGAAACACAGGGCTCCAGGCCATAGCGTTCCAGGCCTAAACAAGAAAATTTCCATTCCGTTTTGGGAGTTCATGCGTCTCTCATAATTACTTTTTCCACAAATGTGTGCTTCAGGAGAGGCCCTGTCCAAATGTGGAGAAGCCCACTTTCATTCACTCACTTTTAGACTTTCTAAGATTTTCAGTTACTAGAGGTTTGCCCAGACTTGCCATTGTCAAGGGACAGTGCACTTCACTTGAAGTTGTGCAGTATTACTTCATGTGTCTCCGTGGAAATTCCACCAATGGGAAACTCTTGCTGTAGTCATCTCCAAGTGTTTCTGTGTAAGAAAATATAACTAACAAAGGATGTGGTTTCAAGCAGAATGAGGAAAGGAGGGATTATCTTTATTTCAGTGCAGGTTGACCTTTCAAAGAAACAGTAATTCCTATCAAATAGGAGGTAAAATCTTTTGTAAAGAGACATGGACATGACACGCTCAACTTTATGTCACTTTTTTTAAAACGCCAAGGGCATTTGAGAAATTCTTGGCTGTTGAATTGTCCCTTTTTGCAAATTTCTATTAGGTAAGACACTCCAGCTTCTTTAAACCATGGTACAGTTCCTTCCATGTAAAAAATCAAAGCAAAAAACAAAATAAATTAAAACAAAACCCATCAAATTACATTTGAGAACACAATTGCTCAGCAGGCCCACTATTCAAGAAGTTAGAGGTACATAATCCTCAGCCTTAAGCCCATGGCCTGAAGTTTTGTCTCTATCATGGGCCCTCAATTCCCGGGCATGTCCACATTAACTCATGAATCTTTACTCATTTCCTCTTCAAATGCACAGGATACAATATATTTGAACCCTGTTCACCTGGGCTGTAATCATCCAAGGACACACCAGAGGAAGGGCAGCCACTCCCTTGCCTGGGGCCTTGGAGCTTATCACAATAGAAATGGACACCTGAACAAGGGGAGCCAAAACAAAGAGAGGCATATTCCTAAAGCCTGAAGCACAGAAGCTACCTATAGACCAGTAGTGGGATTTAACAAATTATGTAAGAATCTCTGTGCACATGCTTGGCATGGTCGCTCGTGCCTATAATCCCAGCAATCTGGGTGCTGAGGTGGATGGATCCTTGGGAGTTCCAGTCCATCTTGGGCTACGAATTTATCTCAAGGCCTCTTTCAAGAACTACATAAGATGCTGTTTCCAAAAAGAGGACAACATTAAACTAGACACACTTGGTCTAGGTCCCTGTGTTCACTACATGAGTTGTGGAGTCTAAATATTCCATGCCATGAGAAAATTCCTGGGATTTTTAGTGAAAGGGGCATTTGCATCCCTTTTCTAAGGGTTTCCCTTTCACCATGTTACATTTGAATTCTTGGAAAACCTGCTGGTGATAAGGTATTGTGCTAATACCTCATGTTTAGTGTTCAGGGTTATGCTGGAATGGCTGCAGCCCTCCTTGAAATAGCGATTGCAGACAAGTGAACCCCTAGGAAGCTGGATAGTTGACGCAGGCACTCCAAATATTCATGCACTGCAAGGATTCACTTTCATTTTGGGTCTCATGTTCTGGTTGCTGGCTTTCAGTGCTAACTGATACTACCATGGTGGCAGTAATCCAGCAGAGACTGCATGTATGGTTTGCAGGTTTGCTTCCCAAGCCACCAGAAACTTGGCAGAACCCAAATCATTGTGGCATTTTCTTTCCTCCCTTGAAACATTTGGCTTTCTAAGTTTGATAATTGAATAGACTGGCCTAGTCACGTTTGGACCCCATATACCACAAACAGAGCTAAAGACAGAGCCAATTACTTCCCTCCACTTGTCAAAATATGTCAAATTTGCTTGATCACCACAACTTCAAAGAAAATTCTGAGGCAACTTAGAGAGGTTAATCAAATACTGCATGATTGGAATGGCTGTGGTTGTATGAGGTGGAAAGCTGCAGAGTTGGGCTGAAACTGTTCACAGAAATCCACAGCCTTGTGGTTGCGAGGCAACCACACTGCGCTCAGATTGGCTGAACTTCACTGTGAG
The DNA here is from genome assembly GCF_034190915.1 of Cavia porcellus. Classification (NCBI taxonomy): domain Eukaryota; kingdom Metazoa; phylum Chordata; class Mammalia; order Rodentia; family Caviidae; genus Cavia; species Cavia porcellus. Next base: position 3,374,473 of record NW_026947486.1, on the reverse strand, counting down.
GGGGATTTTAGGCTCTAGGTTTGAAAATTTAAAAGACTGGGGTAGTCAAGTTTGGAACCCATAGACCTCAGACATACCAAAAGGTTTTCCAATGACTTCCCTCCACTTCTCAAAATATGTCAAATTTTCTTGATCCCTACAACTGTAAAAAAAATTCTGAGGCAACATAGAGAGGCTAATCAAATACTGCATGATTGGAATGGCTGTGGTTGTATGAGTTGGAAAGCTGCAGAGTTGGGCTGAAACAGTTCACAGAAATCCACAAGCTTGTGGTTGCCAGGCAACCACAATGGGCTGTGATTGGCTGAGCACCATTGTGAGTTGGACTTTAGGCTCTAGGATACAAGTGTGCAGTTGGAGACCTGAGTCACACTGCTGGGCGTTGCCATGGAGACCTCAGTGGCACAGAGGACCTTGTAGGGCAAAATTTAAATAGGATGAATATTCTTGGCCTGGTATGCCACAATATTCTCTCTGAAGGATTCACTGCTCAGAATCTGTGGATGGAAATGCTAGCCAATCTACACATGGATGTACTTTCAATGGGATATGAAATATGCCGGGGCCTGGCAGATGATCTCTGCCATGTCCTATCCTTGAGCATACGCTTTTCCCTTGTCATGTCTGTTATTTGGCTGAGTCCTGTTCCCTAAGTTATTCAATCAAGACTTGCTGGCATCATTCACCTGCAGTATAAGAGCTTTCTGTGAAATTTCTCAGCAGAAATCCTCTGCAAGTACATAGCTTTGGATATGAGAGACAGTGGTGGAAGTTGAATTTCAAGGGCAGATATTTGAAAACAATGAAACAAGCCCCGAATAAGATCTTTACATGTTTCCCAGATGAATATGTTTCGAAATACGGGGGAAGATGGAGATCAAGGCTGAGAAGCTTGCACACCCATTTCAAGGTACAAAAACCAGGGAAAAACTTGGGAAAGCAAGAGAGCTGGTTAATCTGATGTAAAAATCTTTGATGATGAAAGGAAAATTATATTCTCATGATGGTTTAATCAGGCTATAGAAGTGAAGTTCTCATGTTGGTTGTCCTATGTGTGGCTTTCTGCATTGGGCAGTGGATGCAGGACAGGAGATCTTCAAATAAATCTGGTGGAACACAAAATACTGAAAACAAAAATTCAGCGTAAATCCGGTGTATTCCTTCTCTTTGAGAACATATATGGATAATGAATGAAGTTTCAAAAGAGAAAATGTCTATTGGGTTATGGTTTCAACAATGAAATGGTCACTTCACATAACATTTTGAATTTTGCTTTCACAGTTGCTCATGTACCGGGCCTGAGTAAAGCAGAATGCAGAGAAAGCCTCATCAATAGTTGTGCATTCCATAAGTGGTTTTAAAACCAGTGAAACCCTTTGGACTTACTGTTTGTTTTTAATGGGTTGATTGGTTTTTCAAATTGTTTGTTTTACTATTTTTAACTTTGTGAGTCAGGGAAGCCCTCACTCATAGTGATTTCGACCTCTCCAAAAGCTCTGAAGTTATTCATGTAACAGCTATTACATGCTATAAGTTTCTCCTATTAAAACTTGAAAGACTAACAGACTCTGCTACTTTTCATCTAAATTCAGTGTTGGGCTAACTTCAGGTTTGGACTTTTTACAAGTCCTTTGAAATGTGTCCTCCTCTAGTCACTGGTCGTGCTGGAATTTACTTTCTTGTGAAGACAGGATTTGAGCAACTTGACACAAGTACAGTTTGCCACTACTCTGGACACATGGTTAAATATCGAGTTCCCTAAATGCTGTGTGTTTTACTTTGATCTCTGCTCACACTTTGCTCATCCAGTTAGAAACACAGGGCTCCAGGCCATAGCGTTCCAGGCCTAAACAAGAAAATTTCCATTCCGTTTTGGGAGTTCATGCGTCTCTCATAATTCCTTTTTCCACAAATGTGTGCTTCAGGAGAGGCCCTGTCCAAATGTGGAGAGGCCCATTTTCATTCACTCACTTTTAGACTTTCTAAGATTTTCAGTTACTAGAGGTTTGCCCAGACTTGCCATTGTCAAGGGACAGTGCACTTCACTTGAAGTTGTGCAGTATTACTTCATGTGTCTCCATGGAAATTCCACCAATGGGAAACTCTTGCTGTAGTCATCTCCACGTGTTTCTGTGTAAGAAAATATAACTAACAAAGGATGTGGTTTCAAGCAGAATGAGGAAAGGAGGGATTATCTTTATTTCAGTGCAGGTTGACCTTTCAAAGAAACAGTAATTCCTATCAAAGAGGAGGTAAAATCTTTTGTAAAGAGACATGGACATGACACGCTCAACTTTATCTCACTTTTTTTAAAAAGCCAAGGGCATTTGAGAAATTCTTGGCTGTTGAATTGTCCCTTTTTGCAAATTTCTATTAGGTAAGACACTCCAGCTTCTTTAAACCATGGTACAGTTCCTTCCATGTAAAAAACCAAACCAAAAAACAAAATAAATTAAAACAAAACCCATCAAATTACATTTGAGAACACAATTGCTCAGCAGGCCCACTATTCCAGAAGCTAGAGGTAGAGAATCCTCAGCCTTCGGCCCATGGCCTGAAGTTTTGTCTCTATCATGGCCCCTCAATTCCCTGGCATGTCCACATTAACTCATGAATCTTTACTCATTTCCTCTTCAAATGCACAGGATCCAATCTATTTGAACCCTGTTCACCTGGGCTGTAATCATCCAAGGACACACCAGAGGAAGGGCAGCCACTCCCTTGCCTGGGGCCTTGGAGCTTATCACAATAGAAATGGACACCTGAACAAGGGGAGCCAAAACAAAGAGAGGCATATTCCTAAAGCCTGAAGCACAGAAGCTACCTATAGACCAGTAGTGGGATTTCACAAATTATGTAAGAATTTCTGTGCACATGCTTGGCATGGTCGCTCATGCCTATAATCCCAGCAATCTGGGGGCTGAGGTGGATGGATCCTTGGGAGTTCCAGTCCATCTTGGGCTATGAATTTATCTCAAGGCCTCTTTCAACAACTATATAAGATGCTGTTTCCAAAAAGAGGACAACATTAAACTAGACACACTTGGTCTAGGTTCCTGGGTTCACTACATGAGTTGTCGAGTCTAAATATTCCATGCTACGAGAAAATACCTGGGATTTTTAGTGAAAGGGGAATTTGCATCCCTTTTCTAAGGGTTTCCCTTTCACCATGTTACATTTCAATTCTGGGAACACCTGCTGGTGATAAGGTATTGTGCTAATACCTCATGTTTAGTGTTCAGGGTTATGCTGGAATGGCTGCAGACCTCCTTGAAATAGTGATTGTAGACAAGTGAACCCCGAGGAAGCTGGATAGTTGAAGCAGGCACTCCAAATATTCATGCACTGCAAGGATTCACTTTCATTTTGGGTCTCATCTTCTGGTTGCTGGCTTTTAGTGCTAACTGATACTACCATGGTGGCAGTAATCCAGCAGAGACTGCATGTATGGTTTGCAGGTTTGCTTCCCAAGCCACCAGAAACTTGGCAGAACCCAATTCATTGTGGCATTTTTTTCATCCCTTGAAACATTTGTCTTTCTAAGTTTGATAAATGAATAGACTGGGCTAGTCACGTTTGGACCCCATATACCACAAAGAGAGCTAAAGACAGAGCCAATTACTTCCCTCCACTTGTCAAAATATGTCAAATTTGTTTGATCACCACAACTTCAAAGAAAATTCTGAGGCAACTTAGAGAGGTTAATCAAATACTACATGATTGGAATGGCTGTGGTTGTATGAGGTGGAAAGCTGCAGAGTTGGGCTGAAACTGTTCACAGTAATCCACAGGCTTGTGGTTGCCAGGCAAGTACACTGGGCTGAAATTGGCTGAAAATCACTGTGAGGGGGATTTTAGGCTCTAGGTTTGAAAATTTAAAAGACTGGTGTAGTCAAGTTTGGAACCCATAGACCTCAGACATACCAAAAGGTTTTCCAATGACTTCCCTCCACTTCTCAAAATATGTCAAATTTTCTTGATCACTACTACTGTAAAAAAAATTCTGAGGCAACATAGAGAGGCTAATCAAATGCTGCATGATTAGAATGGCTGTGGTTGTATGAGGAGGAAAGCTGCAGAGTTGGGCTGAAACAGTTCACAGAAATCAACAAGCTTGTGGTTGCCAGGCAACCACAATGGGCTGTGATTGGCTGAGCACCATTGTGAGCTGGACTTTAGGCTCTAGGATACAAGTGTGCAGTAGGAGACCTGAGTCACAATGCTGGGCGTTGCCATGGAGACCTCAGTGGCACAGAGGACCTTGTAGGGCAAGATTTAAATAGGATGAATATTCTTGGACTGGTATGCCACAATATTCTCTCTGAAGGCTTCACTGCTCAGAATTTGTGGATGGAAATGCTAGCCAATCTACACATGGATGTACTCTCAATGGGATATGAAATATGCCAGGGCCTGGCAGATGATCTCTGCCATGTCCTACCCTTGAGCATACGCTTTTCCCTTGTCATGTCTGTCATTTGGCTGAGTCCTGTTCCCTAAGCTATTCAGTCAAGACTTGCTGGCTTCATTCACCTGCAGTATAAGAGCTTTCTGTGAAATTTCTCAGCAGAAATCCTCTGCAAGTACATAGCTTTGGATATGAGAGACAGTGGTGGAAGTTGAATTTCAAGGGCAGATATTTGAAAACAATGAAACAAGCCCCGAATAAGATCTTTACATGTTTCCCAGATGAATATGTTTGGAAATACGGGGGAAGATGGAGATCAAGGCTGAGAAGAGTGCACACCCATTTCAAGGTACAAAAACCAGGGAAAAACTTGGGAAAGCAAGAGAGCTGGTTAATCTGATGTAAAAATCTTTGATGATGAAAGGAAAATTATATTCTCATGATGATTTAATCAGGTTATAGAAGTGAAGTTCTCATGTTGGTTGTCCTATGTGTGGCTTTCTGCATTGGGCAGTGGATGCAGGACAGGAGATCTTCAAATAAATCTGGTGGAACACAAAATACTGAAAACAAAAATTCAGCCTAAATCCGGTGTATTCCTTCTCTTTGAGAACATATATGGATAATGAATGAAGTTTCAAAAGAGAAAATGTCTATTGGGTTATGGTTTCAACAATGAAATGGTCACTTCACATAACATTTTGAATTTTGCTTTCACAGTTGCTCATGTACCGGGCCTGAGTAAAGCAGAATGCAGAGAAAGCCTCATCAATAGTTGTGCATTCCATAAGTGGTTTTAAAACCAGTGAAACCCTTTGGACTTACTGTTTGTTTTTAATGGGTTGATTGGTTTTTCAAATTGTTTGTTTTACTATTTTTAACTTTGTGAGTCAGGGAAGCCCTCACTCATAGTGATTTCGACCTCTCCAAAAGCTCTGAAGTTATTCATGTAACAGCTATTACATGCTATAAGTTTCTCCTATTAAAACTTGAAAGACTAACAGACTCTGCTACTTTTCATCTAAATTCAGTGTTGGGCTAACTTCAGGTTTGGACTTTTTACAAGTCCTTTGAAATGTGTCCTCCTCTAGTCACTGGTCGTGCTGGAATTTACTTTCTTGTGAAGACAGGATTTGAGCAAATTGACACAAGTACAGTTTGCCACTACTCTGGACACCTGGTTAAATATCGAGTTCCCTAAATGCTGTGTGTTTTACTTTGATCTCTGCTCACACTTTGCTTATCCAGTTAGAAACACAGGGCTCCAGGCCATAGCGTTCCAGGCCTAAACAAGAAAATTTCCATTCCGTTTTGGGAGTTCATGCGTCTCTCATAATTCCTTTTTCCACAAATGTGTGCTTCAGGAGAGGCCCTGTCCAAATGTGGAGAGGCCCATTTTCATTCACTCACTTTTAGACTTTCTAAGATTTTCAGTTACTAGAGGTTTGCCCAGACTTGCCATTGTCAAGGGACAGTGCACTTCACTTGAAGTTGTGCAGTATTACTTCATGTGTCTCCATGGAAATTCCACCAATGGGAAACTCTTGCTGTAGTCATCTCCAAGTGTTTCTGTGTAAGAAAATATAACTAACAAAGGATGTGGTTTCAAGCAGAATGAGGAAAGGAGGGATTATCTTTATTTCAGTGCAGGTTGACCTTTCAAAGAAACAGTAATTCCTATCAAAGAGGAGGTAAAATCTTTTGTAAAGAGACATGGACATGACACGCTCAACTTTATCTCACTTTTTTTAAAAAGCCAAGGGCATTTGAGAAATTCTTGGCTGTTGAATTGTCCCTTTTTGCAAATTTCTCTTAGGTAAGACACTCCAGCTTCTTTAAACCATGGTACAGTTCCTTCCATGCAAAAAACCAAAGCAAAAAACAAAATAAATTAAAACAAAACCCATCAAATTACATTTGAGAGCACACAATTGCTCAGCAGGCCCACTATTCAAGAAGCTAGAGGTAGAGAATCCTCAGCCTTCGGCCCATGGCCTGAAGTTTTGTCTCTATCATGACCCCTCAATTCCCTGGCATGTCCACATTAACTCATGAAACTTTACTCATTTCCTCTTCAAATGAACAGGATCCAATATATTTGAACCCTGTTCACCTGGGTTGTAATCATCCAAGGACACACCAGAGGAAGGGCAGCCACTCCCTTGCCTGGGGCCTTGGAGCTTATCACAATAGAAATGGACACCTGAACAAGGGGAGCCAAAACAAAGAGAGGCATATTCCTAAAGCCTGAAGCACAGAAGCTACCTATAGACCAGCAGTGTGATTTCACAAATTATGTAAGAATCTCTGTGCACATGCTTGAGATGGTCGCTCATGCCTATAATCCCAGCAATCTGGGGGCTGCGGTGGATGGATCCTTGGGAGTTCCAGTCCATCTTGGGCTACGAATTTATCTCAAGGCCTCTTTCAACAACTACATAAGATGCTGTTTCCAAAAAGAGGACAACATTAAACTAGACACACTTCGTCTAGGTCCCTGTGTTCACTACATGAGTTGTGGAGTCTAAATATTCCATGCCATGAGAAAATTCCTGGGATTTTTAGTGAAAGGGGCATTTGCATCCCTTTTCTAAGGGTTTCCCTTTCACCATGTTACATTTGAATTCTTGGAAAACCTGCTGGTGATAAGGTATTGTGCTAATACCTCATGTTTAGTGTTCAGGGTTATGCTGGAATGGCTGCAGCCCTCCTTGAAATAGCGATTGCAGACAAGTGAACCCCTAGGAAGCTGGATAGTTGACGCAGGCACTCCAAATATTCATGCACTGCAAGGATTCACTTTCATTTTGGGTCTCATGTTCTGGTTGCTGGCTTTCAGTGCTAACTGATACTACCATGGTGGCAGTAATCCAGCAGAGACTGCATGTATGGTTTGCAGGTTTGCTTCCCAAGCCACCAGAAACTTGGCAGAACCGAAATCATTGTGGCATTTTCTTTCCTCCCTTGAAACATTTGGCTTTCTAAGTTTGATAATTGAATAGACTGGGCTAGTCACGTTTGGACCCCATATACCACAAACAGAGCTAAAGACAGAGCCAATTACTTCCCTCCACTTGTCAAAATATGTCAAATTTGCTTGATCACCACAACTTCAAAGAAAATTCTGAGGCAACTTAGAGAGGTTAATCAAATACTGCATGATTGGAATGGCTGTGGTTGTATGAGGTGGAAAGCTGCAGAGTTGGGCTGAAACTGTTCACAGAAATCCACAGGCTTGTGGTTGCCAGGCAACCACACTGGGCTGAGATTGGCTGAACATCACTGTGAGGGGGATTTTCGGCTCTAGGTTTGAAAATTTAAAAGACTGGGGTAGTCAAGTTTGGAACCCATAGAGCTCAGACCTACCAAAAGGTTTTCCAATGACTTCCCTCCACTTCTCAAAATATGTCAAATTTTCTTGATCATTACAACTGTAAAAAAAATTCTGAGGCAACATAGAGAGGCTAATCAAATACTGCATGATTGGAATGGCTGTGGTTATATGAGGTGGAATGCTGCAGAGTTGGGCTGAAACAGTTCACAGAAATCCACAAGCTTGTGGTTGCCAGGCAACCACAATGGGCTGTGATTGGCTGAGCACCATTGTGAGCTGGACTTTAGGCTCTAGGATACAAGTGTGCAGTAGGAGACCTGAGTCACAATGCTGGGCGTTGCCATGGAGACCTCAGTGGCACAGAGGACCTTGTAGGGCAAGATTTAAATAGGATGAATATTCTTGGCCTGGTATGCCACAATATTCTCTCTGAAGGCTTCACTGCTCAGAATTTGTGGATGGAAATGCTAGCCAATCTACACATGGATGTACTTTCAATGGGATATGAAATATGCCAGGGCCTGGCAGATGATCTCTGCCATGTCCGATCCTTGAGCATACGCTTTTCCCTTGTCATGTCTGTCATTTGGCTGAGTCCTGTTCCCTAAGCTATTCAGTCAAGACTTGCTGGCATCATTCACCTGCAGTATAAGAGCTTTCTGTGAAATTTCTCAGCAGAAATCCTCTGCAAGTACATAGCTTTGGATATGAGAGACAGTGGTGGAAGTTGAATTTCAAGGGCAGATATTTGAAAACAATGAAACAAGCCCCGAATAAGATCTTTACATGTTTCCCAGATGAATATGTTTGGAAATACGGGGGAAGATGGAGATCAAGGCTGAGAAGCGTGCACACCCATTTCAAGGTACAAAAACCAGGGAAAAACATGGGAAAGCAAGAGAGCTGGTTAATCTGATGTAAAAATCTTTGATGATGAAAGGAAAATTATATTCTCATGATGATTTAATCAGGCTGTAGAAGTGAAGTTCTCATGTTGGTTGTCCTATGTGTGGCCTTCTGCATTGGGCAGTGGATGCAGGACAGGAGATCTTCAAATAAATCTGGTGGAACACAAAATACTGAAAAAAATAATTCAGCCTAAATCCTGGGTATTCCTTCCCTTTGAGAACATATATGGATAATATACGAAGTTTCAAAAGAGAAAATGTCTATTGGGTCATGGTTTCAACAATGAAATGGTCACTTCACATAACATTTTGAATTTTGCTTTCACAGTTGCTCATGTACCGGGCCTGAGTAAAGCAGAATGCAGAGTAAGCCTCATCAATAGTTGTGCATTCCATAAGTGGTTTTAAAACCAGTGAAACCCTTTGGACTTAGTGTTTGTATTTAATTGGTTGATTGGTTTTTCAAATTGTTTGTTTTACTATTTTTAACTTTGTGAGTCAGGGAAGCCCTCACTCATAGTGATTTCGACCTCTCCAAAAGCTCTGAAGTTATTCATGTAACAGCTATTACATGCTATAAGTTTCTCCTATTAAAACTTGAAAGACTAACACACTCTGCTACTTTTCATCTAAATTCAGTGTTGGGCTAAGTTCAGGGTTGGACTTTTTACAAGTCCTTTGAAATGTGTCCTCCTCTAGTCACTGGTCGTGCTGGAATTTACTTTCTTGTGAAGACAGGATTTGAGCAAATTGACACAAGTTCAGTTTGCCACTACTCTGGACACCTGGTTAAATATCGAGTTCCCTAAATGCTGTGTGTTTTACTTTGATCTCTGCTCACACTTTGCTCATCCAGTTAGAAACACAGGGCTCCAGGCCATAGCGTTCCAGGCCTAAACAAGAAAATTTCCATTCCGTTTTGGGAGTTCATGCGTCTCTCATAATTACTTTTTCCACAAATGTGTGCTTCAGGAGAGGCCCTGTCCAAATGTGGAGAAGCCCACTTTCATTCACTCACTTTTAGACTTTCTAAGATTTTCAGTTACTAGAGGTTTGCCCAGACTTGCCATTGTCAAGGGACAGTGCACTTCACTTGAAGTTGTGCAGTATTACTTCATGTGTCTCCGTGGAAATTCCACCAATGGGAAACTCTTGCTGTAGTCATCTCCAAGTGTTTCTGTGTAAGAAAATATAACTAACAAAGGATGTGGTTTCAAGCAGAATGAGGAAAGGAGGGATTATCTTTATTTCAGTGCAGGTTGACCTTTCAAAGAAACAGTAATTCCTATCAAATAGGAGGTAAAATCTTTTGTAAAGAGACATGGACATGACACGCTCAACTTTATGTCACTTTTTTTAAAACGCCAAGGGCATTTGAGAAATTCTTGGCTGTTGAATTGTCCCTTTTTGCAAATTTCTATTAGGTAAGACACTCCAGCTTCTTTAAACCATGGTACAGTTCCTTCCATGTAAAAAATCAAAGCAAAAAACAAAATAAATTAAAACAAAACCCATCAAATTACATTTGAGAACACAATTGCTCAGCAGGCCCACTATTCAAGAAGTTAGAGGTACATAATCCTCAGCCTTAAGCCCATGGCCTGAAGTTTTGTCTCTATCATGGGCCCTCAATTCCCGGGCATGTCCACATTAACTCATGAATCTTTACTCATTTCCTCTTCAAATGCACAGGATACAATATATTTGAACCCTGTTCACCTGGGCTGTAATCATCCAAGGACACACCAGAGGAAGGGCAGCCACTCCCTTGCCTGGGGCCTTGGAGCTTATCACAATAGAAATGGACACCTGAACAAGGGGAGCCAAAACAAAGAGAGGCATATTCCTAAAGCCTGAAGCACAGAAGCTACCTATAGACCAGTAGTGGGATTTAACAAATTATGTAAGAATCTCTGTGCACATGCTTGGCATGGTCGCTCGTGCCTATAATCCCAGCAATCTGGGTGCTGAGGTGGATGGATCCTTGGGAGTTCCAGTCCATCTTGGGCTACGAATTTATCTCAAGGCCTCTTTCAAGAACTACATAAGATGCTGTTTCCAAAAAGAGGACAACATTAAACTAGACACACTTGGTCTAGGTCCCTGTGTTCACTACATGAGTTGTGGAGTCTAAATATTCCATGCCATGAGAAAATTCCTGGGATTTTTAGTGAAAGGGGCATTTGCATCCCTTTTCTAAGGGTTTCCCTTTCACCATGTTACATTTGAATTCTTGGAAAACCTGCTGGTGATAAGGTATTGTGCTAATACCTCATGTTTAGTGTTCAGGGTTATGCTGGAATGGCTGCAGCCCTCCTTGAAATAGCGATTGCAGACAAGTGAACCCCTAGGAAGCTGGATAGTTGACGCAGGCACTCCAAATATTCATGCACTGCAAGGATTCACTTTCATTTTGGGTCTCATGTTCTGGTTGCTGGCTTTCAGTGCTAACTGATACTACCATGGTGGCAGTAATCCAGCAGAGACTGCATGTATGGTTTGCAGGTTTGCTTCCCAAGCCACCAGAAACTTGGGAGAACCCAAATCATTGTGGCATTTTCTTTCCTCCCTTGAAACATTTGGCTTTCTAAGTTTGATAATTGAATAGACTGGCCTAGTCACGTTTGGACCCCATATACCACAAACAGAGCTAAAGACAGAGCCAATTACTTCCCTCCACTTGTCAAAATATGTCAAATTTGCTTGATCACCACAACTTCAAAGAAAATTCTGAGGCAACTTAGAGAGGTTAATCAAATACTGCATGATTGGAATGGCTGTGGTTGTATGAGGTGGAAAGCTGCAGAGTTGGGCTGAAACTGTTCACAGAAATCCACAGCCTTGTGGTTGCGAGGCAACCACACTGGGCTCAGATTGGCTGAACATCACTGTGAGGGGGATTTTAGGCTCTAGGTTTGAAAATTTAAAAGACTGGGGTAGTCAAGTTTGGAACCCATAGACCTCAGACATACCAAAAGGTTTTCCAATGACTTCCCTCCACTTCTCAAAATATGTCAAATTTTCTTGATCCCTACAACTGTAAAAAAAATTCTGAGGCAACATAGAGAGGCTAATCAAATACTGCATGATTGGAATGGCTGTGGTTGTATGAGTTGGAAAGCTGCAGAGTTGGGCTGAAACAGTTCACAGAAATCCACAAGCTTGTGGTTGCCAGGCAACCACAATGGGCTGTGATTGGCTGAGCACCATTGTGAGTTGGACTTTAGGCTCTAGGATACAAGTGTGCAGTAGGAGACCTGAGTCACACTGCTGGGCGTTGCCATGGAGACCTCAGTGGCACAGAGGACCTTGTAGGGCAAAATTTAAATAGGATGAACATTCTTGGCCTGGTATGCCACAATATTCTCTCTGAAGGATTCACTGCTCAGAATCTGTGGATGGAAATGCTAGCCAATCTACACATGGATGTACTTTCAATGGGATATGAAATATGCCGGGGCCTGGCAGATGATCTCTGCCATGTCCTATCCTTGAGCATACGCTTTTCCCTTGTCATGTCTGTTATTTGGCTGAGTCCTGTTCCCTAAGTTATTCAATCAAGACTTGCTGGCATCATTCACCTGCAGTATAAGAGCTTTCTGTGAAATTTCTCAGCAGAAATCCTCTGCAAGTACATAGCTTTGGATATGAGAGACAGTGGTGGAAGTTGAATTTCAAGGGCAGATATTTGAAAACAATGAAACAAGCCCCGAATAAGATCTTTACATGTTTCCCAGATGAATATGTTTCGAAATACGGGGGAAGATGGAGATCAAGGCTGAGAAGCTTGCACACCCATTTCAAGGTACAAAAACCAGGGAAAAACTTGGGAAAGCAAGAGAGCTGGTTAATCTGATGTAAAAATCTTTGATGATGAAAGGAAAATTATATTCTCATGATGGTTTAATCAGGCTGTAGAAGTGAAGTTCTCATGTTGGTTGTCCTATGTGTGGCCTTCTGCATTGGGCAGTGGATGCAGGACAGGAGATCTTCAAATAAATCTGGTGGAACACAAAATACTGAAAAAAAAATTCAGCCTAAATCCTTTGTATTCCTTCCCTTTGAGAACATATATGGATAATGTACGAAGTTTCAAAAGAGAAAATGTCTATTGGGTCATGGTTTCAACAATGAAATGGTCACTTCACATAACATTTTGAATTTTGCTTTCACAGTTGCTCATGTGCCGTGCCTGAGTAAAGCAGAATGCAGAGTAAGCCTCATCAATAGTTGTGCATTCCATAAGTGGTTTTAAAACCAGTGAAACCCTTTGGACTTAGTGTTTGTATTTAATTGGTTGATTGGTTTTTCAAATTGTTTGTTTTACTATTTTTAACTTTGTGAGTCAGGGAAGCCCTCACTCATAGTGATTTCCACCTCTCCAAAAGCTCTGAAGTTATTCATGTAACAGCTATTACATGGTATAAGTTTCTCCTATTAAAACTTGAAAGACTAACAGACTCTGCTACTTTCCATCTAAATTCAGTGTTGGGCTAACTTCAGGGTTGGACTTTTTACAAGTCCTTTGAAATGTGTCCTCCTCTAGTCACTGGTCGTGCTGGAATTTACTTTCTTGTGAAGACAGGATTTGAGCAAATTGACACAAGTACAGTTTCCCACTACTCTGGACCCATGGTTAAATATCGAGTTCCCTAAATGCTGTGTGTTTTACTTTGATCTCTGCTCACACTTTGCTCATCCAGTTAGAAACACAGGGCTCCAGGCCATAGCGTTCCAGGCGTAAACAAGAAAATTTCCATTCGGTGTTGGGAGTTTTTGCGTCTCTCATAATTACTTTTTCCACAAATGTGTGCTTCATTAGAGGCCCTGTCCAAATGTGGAGAGGCCCACTTTCATTCACTCATTTTAGACTTTCTAAGATTTTCAGTTACTAGAGGTTTGCCCAGACTTGCCATTGTCAAGGGACAGTGCACTTCACTTGAAGTTGTGCAGTATTACTTCATGTGTCTCCGTGGAAATTCCACCAATGGGAAACTCTTGCTGTAGTCATCTCCAAGTGTTTCTGTGTAAGAAAATATAACTAACAAAGGATGTGGTTTCAAGCAGAATGAGGAAAGGAGGGATTATCTTTATTGCAGTGCAGGTTGACCTTTCAAAGAAACAGTAATTCCTATCAAATAGGAGGTAAAATCTTTTGTAAAGAGATATGGACATGACGCGCTCAACTTTATGTCACTTTTTTTAAAACGCCAAGGGCATTTGAGAAATTCTTGGCTGCTGAATTGTCCCTTTTTGCAAATTTCTCTTTGGTAAGACACTCCAGCTTCTTTAAACCATGGTACAGTTCCTTCCATGTAAAAAAACAAAGCAAAAAACAAAATAAATTAAAATAAAACCCATCAAATTACATTTGAGAGCACACAATTGCTCATCAGGCCCACTATTCAAGAAGCTAGAGGTAGAGAATCCTCAGCCTTCGGCCCATGGCCTGAAGTTTTGTCTCTATCATGGCCCCTCAATTCCCTGGCATGTCCACATTAACTAATGAATCTTTACTCATTTCCTCTTCAAATGCACAGGATCCAATCTATTTGAACCCTGTTCACCTGGGCTGTAATCATCCAAGGACACACCAGAGGAAGGGCAGCCACTCCTTTGCCTGGGGCCTTGGAGCTTATCACAATAGAAATGGACACCTGAACAAGGGGAGCCAAAACAAAGAGAGGCATATTCCTAAAGCCTGAAGCACAGAAGCTACCTATAGACCAGTAGTGGGATTTCACAAATTATGTAAGAATCTCTGTGCACATGCTTGGCATGGTCGCTCATGCCTATAATCCCAGCAATCTTTGTGCTGAGGTGGATGGATCCTTGGGAGTTCCAGTCCATCTTGGGCTACGAATTTATCTCAAGGCCTCTTTCAACAACTACATAAGATGCTGTTTCCAAAAAGAGGACAACATTAAACTAGACACACTTGGTCTAGGTCCCTGGGTTCACTACATGAGTTGTGGAGTCTAAATATTCCATGCCATGAGAAAATACCTGGGATTTTTAGTGAAAGGGGCATTTGCATCCCTTTTCTAAGGGTTTCCCTTTCACCATGTTACATTTGAATTCTTGGAAAACCTGCTGGTGATAAGGTATTGTGCTAATACCTCATGTTTTGTGTTCAAGGTTATGCTGGAATGGCTGCAGACCTCCTTGAAATAGCGATTGCAGACAAGTGAACCCCGAGGAAGCTGGATAGTTGAAGCAGGCACTCCAAATATTCATGCACTGCAAGGATTCACTTTCATTTTGGATCTCATCTTCTGGTTGCTGGCTTTTACTGCTAACTGATACTACCATGGTGGCAGTAATCCAGCAGAGACTGCATGTATGGTTTGCAGGTTTGCTTACCAAGCCACCAGAAACTTGGCAGAACCCAAATCATTGTGGCATTTTCTTTCCTCCCTTGAAACATTTGGCTTTCTAAGTTTGATAATTGAATAGACTGAGCTAGTCACGTTTGGACCCCATATACCACAAACAGAGCTAAAGACAGATCCAATTACTTCCCTCCACTTGTCAAAATATGTCAAATTTGCTTGATCACCACAACTTCAAAGAAAATTCTGAGGCAACTTAGAGAGGTTAATCAAATACTGCATGATTGGAATGGCTGTGGTTGTATGAGGTGGAAAGCTGCAGAGTTGGGCTGAAACTGTTCACAAAAATCCACAGGCTTGTGGTTGCCAGGCAAGCACACTTGGCTGACATTGGCTGAACATCACTGTGAGGGGGATTTTAGGCTCTAGGTTTGAAAATTTAAAAGACTAGGGTAGTCAAGTTTGGAACCCATAGACCTCAGACATACCAAAAGGTTTTCCAATGACTTCCCTCCACTTCTCAAAATATGTCAAATTTTCTTGATCACTACAACTGTAACAAAAATTCTGAGGCAACATAGAGAGGCTAATCAAATACTGCATGATTGGAATGGCTGTGGTTGTATGAGGTGGAAAGCTGCAGAGTTGGGCTGAAACAGTTCACAGAAATCCACAAGCTTGTGGTTGCCAGGCAACCACAATGGGCTGTGATTGGCGGAGCACCATTGTGTGCTGGACTTTAGGCTCTAGGATACAAGTGTACATTTGGAGACCTGAGTCACATTGCTGGGCATTGCCATGGAGACCTCAGTGGCACGGAGGACCTTGTAGGGCAAGATTTAAATAGGATGAATATTCTTGGCCTGGTATGCCACAATATTCTCTCTGAAGGCTTCACTGCTCAGAATTTGTGGATGGAAATGCTAGCCAATCTACACATGGATGTACTTTCAATGGGATATGAAATATGCCAGGGCCTGGCAGATGATCTCTGCCATGTCCTATCCTTGAGCATACGCTTTTCCCTTGTCATGTCTGTCATTTGGCTGAGTCCTGTTCCCTAAGCTATTCAGTCAAGACTTGCTGGCATCATTCACCTGCAGTATAAGAGCTTTCTGTGAAATTTCTCAGCAGAAATCCTCTGCAAGTACATAGCTTTGGATATGAGAGACAGTGGTGGAAGTTGAATTTCAAGGGCAGATATTTGAAAACAATGAAACAAGCCCCGAATAAGATCTTTACATGTTTCCCAGATGAATATGTTTGGAAATACGAGGGAAGATGGAGATCAAGGCTGAGAAGAGTGCACACCCATTTCAAGGTACAAAAACCAGGGAAAAACATGGGAAAGCAAGAGAGCTGGTTAATCTGATGTAAAAATCTTTGATGATGAAAGGAAAATTATATTCTCATGATGATTTAATCAGGCTGTAGAAGTGAAGTTCTCATGTTGGTTGTCCTATGTGTGGCCTTCTGCATTGGGCAGTGGATGCAGGACAGGAGATCTTCAAATAAATCTGGTGGAACACAAAATACTGAAAAAAAAATTCAGCCTAAATCCTGTGTATTCCTTCCCTTTGAGAACATATATGGATAATGTACGAAGTTTGAAAAGAGAAAATGTCTATTGGGTCATGGTTTCAACAATGAAATGGTCACTTCACATGACATTTTGAGTTTTGCTTTCACAGTTGCTCATGTACCGGGCCTGAGTAAGGTAGAATGCAGAGTAAGCCTCATCAATAGTTGTGCATTCCATAAGTGGTTTTAAAACCAGTGAAACCCTTTGGACTTAGTGTTTGTATTTAATTGGTTGATTGGTTTTTCAAATTGTTTGTTTTACTATTTTTAACTTTGTGAGTCAGGGAAGCCCCCACTCATAGTGATTTTGACCTCTCCAAAAGCTCTGAAGTTATTCATGTAACAGCTATTACATGCTATAAGTTTCTCCTATTAAAACTTGAAAGACTAACAGACTCTGCTACTTTTCATCTAAATTCAGTGTTGGGCTAACTTCAGGGTTGGACTTTTTACAAGTCCTTTGAAATGTGTCCTCCTCTAGTCACTGGTCGTGCTGGAATTTACTTTCTTGTGAAGACAGGATTTGAGCAAATTGACACAAGTACAGTTTGCCACTACTCTGGACACCTGGTTAAATATCGAGTTCGCTAAATGCTGTGTGTTTTACTTTGATCTCTGCTCACACTTTGCTCATCCAGTTAGAAACACAGGGCTCCAGGCCATAGCGTTCCAGGCCTAAACAAGAAAATTTCCATTCCGTTTTGGGAGTTCATGCGTCTCTCATAATTACTTTTTCCACAAATGTGTGCTTCAGGAGAGGCCCTGTCCAAATGTGGAGAGGCCCATTTTCATTCACTCACTTTTAGACTTTCTAAGATTTTCAGTTACTAGAGGTTTGCCCAGACTTGCCATTGTCAAGGGACAGTGCACTTCACTTGAAGTTGTGCAGTATTACTTCATGTGTCTCCGTGGAAATTCCACCAATGGGAAACTCTTGCTGTAGTCATCTCCAAGTGTTTCTGTGTAAGAAAATATAACTACCAAAGGATGTGGTTTCAAGCAGAATGAGGAAAGGAGGGATTATCTTTATTTCAGTGCAGGTTGACCTTTCAAAGAAACAGTAATTCCTATCAAATAGGAGATAAAATCTTTTGTAAAGAGACATGGACATGACACGCTCAACTTTATGTCACTTTTTTTAAAATGCCAAGGGCATTTGAGAAATTCTTGGCTGCTGAATTGTCCCTTTTTGCAAATTTCTCTTAGGTAAGACACTCCAGCTTCTTTAAACCATGGTACAGTTCCTTCCATGTAAAAAACCAAAGCAAAAAACAAAATAAATTAAAATAAAACCCATCAAATTACATTTGAGAGAACACAATTGCTCAGCAGGCCCACTATTCAAGAAGCTAGAGGTACAGAATCCTCAGCCTTCAACCCATGGCCTGAAGTTTTGTCTCTATCATGGCCCCTCAATTCCCTGGCATGTCCACATTAACTCATGAATCTTTACTCATTTCCTCTTCAAATGCACAGGATCCAATATATTTGAACCCTGTTCACCTGGGCTGTAATCATCCAAGGACACACCAGAGGAAGGGCAGCCACTCCCTTGCCTGGGGCCTTGGACCTTATCACAATAGAAATGGACACCTGAACAAGGGGAGCCAAAACAAAGAGAGGCATATTCCTAAAGCCTGAAGCACAGAAGCTACCTATAGACCAGTAGTGGGATTTCACAAATTATGTAAGAATCTCTGTGCACATGCTTGGCATGGTCACTCATGCCTATAATCCCAGCAATCTGGGTGCTGAGGTGGATGGATCCTTGGGAGTTCCAGTCCATCTTGGGCTACGAATTTATCTCAAGGCCTCTTTCAACAACTACATAAAATGCTGTTTCCAAAAAGAGGACAACATTAAACTAGACACACTTGGTCTAGGTCCCTGGGTTCACTACATGAGTTGTGGAGTCTAAATATTCCATGCCATGAGAAAATACCTGGGATTTTTAGTGAAAGGGGCATTTGCATCCCTTTTCTAAGGGTTTCCCTTTCACCATGTTACATTTGAATTCTGGGAAAACCTGCTGGTGATAAGGTATTGTGCTAATACCTCATGTTTAGTGTTCAGGGTTATGCTGGAATGGCTGCAGACCTCCTTGAAATAGCGATTGCAGACAAGTGAACCCCGAGGAAGCTGGATAGTTGAAGCAGGCACTCCAAATATTCATGCACTGCAAGGATTCTCTTTCATTTTGTGTCTCATCTTCTGGTTGCTGGCTTTTAGTGCTAACTGATACTACCATGGTGGCAGTAATCCAGCAGAGACTGCATGTATGGTTGGCAGGTTTGCTTCCCAAGCCACCAGAAACTTGGCAGAACCCAAATCATTGTGGCATTTTCCTTCCTCCCTTGAAATATTTGGTTTTCTCAGTTTGATAATTGAATAGACCGGGCTAGTCACGTTTGGACCCCATATACCACAAACAGAGCTAAAGACAGAGCCAATTACTTCCCTCCAGTTGTCAAAATATGTCAAATTTGCTTGATCACCACAACTTCAAAGAAAATTCTGAGGCAACTTAGAGAGGTTAATCAAATACTGCATGGTTGGAATGGCTGTGGTTGTATGAGGTGGAAAGCTGCAGAGTTGGGCTGAAACTGTTCACAAAAATCCACAGGCTTGTGGTTGCCAGGCAAGCACACTTGGCTGACATTGGCTGAACATCACTGTGAGGGGGATTTTAGGCTCTAGGTTTGAAAATTTAAAAGACTAGGGTAGTCAAGTTTGGAACCCATAGACCTCAGACATACCAAAAGGTTTTCCAATGACTTCCCTCCACTTCTCAAAATATGTCAAATTTTCTTGATCACTACAACTGTAACAAAAATTCTGAGGCAACATAGAGAGGCTAATCAAATACTGCATGATTGGAATGGCTGTGGTTGTATGAGGTGGAAAGCTGCAGAGTTGGGCTGAAACAGTTCACAGAAATCCACAAGCTTGTGGTTGCCAGGCAACCACAATGGGCTGTGATTGGCGGAGCACCATTGTGTGCTGGACTTTAGGCTCTAGGATACAAGTGTACATTTGGAGACCTGAGTCACATTGCTGGGCATTGCCATGGAGACCTCAGTGGCACGGAGGACCTTGTAGGGCAAGATTTAAATAGGATGAATATTCTTGGCCTGGTATGCCACAATATTCTCTCTGAAGGCTTCACTGCTCAGAATTTGTGGATGGAAATGCTAGCCAATCTACACATGGATGTACTTTCAATGGGATATGAAATATGCCGGGGCCTGGCAGATGATCTCTGCCATGTCCTATCCTTGAGCATACGCTTTTCCCTTGTCATGTCTGTCATTTGGCTGAGTCCTGTTCCCTAAGCTATTCAGTCAAGACTTGCTGGCATCATTCACCTGCAGTATAAGAGCTTTCTGTGAAATTTCTCAGCAGAAATCCTCTGCAAGTACATAGCTTTGGATATGAGAGACAGTGGTGGAAGTTGAATTTCAAGGGCAGATATTTGAAAACAATGAAACAAGCCCCGAATAAGATCTTTACATGTTTCCCAGATGAATATGTTTGGAAATACGAGGGAAGATGGAGATCAAGGCTGAGAAGAGTGCACACCCATTTCAAGGTACAAAAACCAGGGAAAAACTTGGGAAAGCAAGAGAGCTGGTTAATCTGATGTAAAAATCTTTGATGATGAAAGGAAAATTATATTCTCATGATGGTTTAATCAGGCTGTAGAAGTGAAGTTCTCATGTTGGTTGTCCTATGTGTGGCCTTCTGCATTGGGCAGTGGATGCAGGACAGGAGATCTTCAAATAAATCTGGTGGAACACAAAATACTGAAAAAAAAATTCAGCCTAAATCCTTTGTATTCCTTCCCTTTGAGAACATATATGGATAATGTACGAAGTTTCAAAAGAGAAAATGTCTATTGGGTCATGGTTTCAACAATGAAATGGTCACTTCACATAACATTTTGAATTTTGCTTTCACAGTTGCTCATGTGCCGTGCCTGAGTAAAGCAGAATGCAGAGTAAGCCTCATCAATAGTTGTGCATTCCATAAGTGGTTTTAAAACCAGTGAAACCCTTTGGACTTAGTGTTTGTATTTAATTGGTTGATTGGTTTTTCAAATTGTTTGTTTTACTATTTTTAACTTTGTGAGTCAGGGAAGCCCTCACTCATAGTGATTTCCACCTCTCCAAAAGCTCTGAAGTTATTCATGTAACAGCTATTACATGGTATAAGTTTCTCCTATTAAAACTTGAAAGACTAACAGACTCTGCTACTTTCCATCTAAATTCAGTGTTGGGCTAACTTCAGGGTTGGACTTTTTACAAGTCCTTTGAAATGTGTCCTCCTCTAGTCACTGGTCGTGCTGGAATTTACTTTCTTGTGAAGACAGGATTTGAGCAAATTGACACAAGTACAGTTTCCCACTACTCTGGACCCATGGTTAAATATCGAGTTCCCTAAATGCTGTGTGTTTTACTTTGATCTCTGCTCACACTTTGCTCATCCAGTTAGAAACACAGGGCTCCAGGCCATAGCGTTCCAGGTGTAAACAAGAAAATTTCCATTCGGTGTTGGGAGTTTTTGCGTCTCTCATAATTACTTTTTCCACAAATGTGTGCTTCATTAGAGGCCCTGTCCAAATGTGGAGAAGCCCACTTTCATTCACTCACTTTTAGACTTTCTAAGATTTTCAGTTACTAGAGGTTTGCCCAGACTTGCCATTGTCAAGGGACAGTGCACTTCACTTGAAGTTGTGCAGTATTACTTCATGTGTCTCCGTGGAAATTCCACCAATGGGAAACTCTTGCTGTAGTCATCTCCAAGTGTTTCTGTGTAAGAAAATATAACTAACAAAGGATGTGGTTTCAAGCAGAATGAGGAAAGGAGGGATTATCTTTATTTCAGTGCAGGTTGACCTTTCAAAGAAACAGTAATTCCTATCAAATAGGAGGTAAAATCTTTTGTAAAGAGACATGGACATGACACGCTCAACTTTATGTCACTTTTTTTAAAACGCCAAGGGCATTTGAGAAATTCTTGGCTGTTGAATTGTCCCTTTTTGCAAATTTCTATTAGGTAAGACACTCCAGCTTCTTTAAACCATGGTACAGTTCCTTCCATGTAAAAAATCAAAGCAAAAAACAAAATAAATTAAAACAAAACCCATCAAATTACATTTGAGAACACAATTGCTCAGCAGGCCCACTATTCAAGAAGTTAGAGGTACATAATCCTCAGCCTTAAGCCCATGGCCTGAAGTTTTGTCTCTATCATGGGCCCTCAATTCCCGGGCATGTCCACATTAACTCATGAATCTTTACTCATTTCCTCTTCAAATGCACAGGATACAATATATTTGAACCCTGTTCACCTGGGCTGTAATCATCCAAGGACACACCAGAGGAAGGGCAGCCACTCCCTTGCCTGGGGCCTTGGAGCTTATCACAATAGAAATGGACACCTGAACAAGGGGAGCCAAAACAAAGAGAGGCATATTCCTAAAGCCTGAAGCACAGAAGCTACCTATAGACCAGTAGTGGGATTTAACAAATTATGTAAGAATCTCTGTGCACATGCTTGGCATGGTCGCTCGTGCCTATAATCCCAGCAATCTGGGTGCTGAGGTGGATGGATCCTTGGGAGTTCCAGTCCATCTTGGGCTACGAATTTATCTCAAGGCCTCTTTCAAGAACTACATAAGATGCTGTTTCCAAAAAGAGGACAACATTAAACTAGACACACTTGGTCTAGGTCCCTGTGTTCACTACATGAGTTGTGGAGTCTAAATATTCCATGCCATGAGAAAATTCCTGGGATTTTTAGTGAAAGGGGCATTTGCATCCCTTTTCTAAGGGTTTCCCTTTCACCATGTTACATTTGAATTCTTGGAAAACCTGCTGGTGATAAGGTATTGTGCTAATACCTCATGTTTAGTGTTCAGGGTTATGCTGGAATGGCTGCAGCCCTCCTTGAAATAGCGATTGCAGACAAGTGAACCCCTAGGAAGCTGGATAGTTGACGCAGGCACTCCAAATATTCATGCACTGCAAGGATTCACTTTCATTTTGGGTCTCATGTTCTGGTTGCTGGCTTTCAGTGCTAACTGATACTACCATGGTGGCAGTAATCCAGCAGAGACTGCATGTATGGTTTGCAGGTTTGCTTCCCAAGCCACCAGAAACTTGGGAGAACCCAAATCATTGTGGCATTTTCTTTCCTCCCTTGAAACATTTGGCTTTCTAAGTTTGATAATTGAATAGACTGGCCTAGTCACGTTTGGACCCCATATACCACAAACAGAGCTAAAGACAGAGCCAATTACTTCCCTCCACTTGTCAAAATATGTCAAATTTGCTTGATCACCACAACTTCAAAGAAAATTCTGAGGCAACTTAGAGAGGTTAATCAAATACTGCATGATTGGAATGGCTGTGGTTGTATGAGGTGGAAAGCTGCAGAGTTGGGCTGAAACTGTTCACAGAAATCCACAGCCTTGTGGTTGCGAGGCAACCACACTGGGCTCAGATTGGCTGAACATCACTGTGAGGGGGATTTTAGGCTCTAGGTTTGAAAATTTAAAAGACTGGGGTAGTCAAGTTTGGAACCCATAGACCTCAGACATACCAAAAGGTTTTCCAATGACTTCCCTCCACTTCTCAAAATATGTCAAATTTTCTTGATCCCTACAACTGTAAAAAAAATTCTGAGGCAACATAGAGAGGCTAATCAAATACTGCATGATTGGAATGGCTGTGGTTGTATGAGTTGGAAAGCTGCAGAGTTGGGCTGAAACAGTTCACAGAAATCCACAAGCTTGTGGTTGCCAGGCAACCACAATGGGCTGTGATTGGCTGAGCACCATTGTGAGTTGGACTTTAGGCTCTAGGATACAAGTGTGCAGTAGGAGACCTGAGTCACACTGCTGGGCGTTGCCATGGAGACCTCAGTGGCACAGAGGACCTTGTAGGGCAAAATTTAAATAGGATGAACATTCTTGGCCTGGTATGCCACAATATTCTCTCTGAAGGATTCACTGCTCAGAATCTGTGGATGGAAATGCTAGCCAATCTACACATGGATGTACTTTCAATGGGATATGAAATATGCCGGGGCCTGGCAGATGATCTCTGCCATGTCCTATCCTTGAGCATACGCTTTTCCCTTGTCATGTCTGTTATTTGGCTGAGTCCTGTTCCCTAAGTTATTCAATCAAGACTTGCTGGCATCATTCACCTGCAGTATAAGAGCTTTCTGTGAAATTTCTCAGCAGAAATCCTCTGCAAGTACATAGCTTTGGATATGAGAGACAGTGGTGGAAGTTGAATTTCAAGGGCAGATATTTGAAAACAATGAAACAAGCCCCGAATAAGATCTTTACATGTTTCCCAGATGAATATGTTTCGAAATACGGGGGAAGATGGAGATCAAGGCTGAGAAGCTTGCACACCCATTTCAAGGTACAAAAACCAGGGAAAAACTTGGGAAAGCAAGAGAGCTGGTTAATCTGATGTAAAAATCTTTGATGATGAAAGGAAAATTATATTCTCATGATGGTTTAATCAGGCTGTAGAAGTGAAGTTCTCATGTTGGTTGTCCTATGTGTGGCCTTCTGCATTGGGCAGTGGATGCAGGACAGGAGATCTTCAAATAAATCTGGTGGAACACAAAATACTGAAAAAAAAATTCAGCCTAAATCCTTTGTATTCCTTCCCTTTGAGAACATATATGGATAATGTACGAAGTTTCAAAAGAGAAAATGTCTATTGGGTCATGGTTTCAACAATGAAATGGTCACTTCACATAACATTTTGAATTTTGCTTTCACAGTTGCTCATGTGCCGTGCCTGAGTAAAGCAGAATGCAGAGTAAGCCTCATCAATAGTTGTGCATTCCATAAGTGGTTTTAAAACCAGTGAAACCCTTTGGACTTAGTGTTTGTATTTAATTGGTTGATTGGTTTTTCAAATTGTTTGTTTTACTATTTTTAACTTTGTGAGTCAGGGAAGCCCTCACTCATAGTGATTTCCACCTCTCCAAAAGCTCTGAAGTTATTCATGTAACAGCTATTACATGGTATAAGTTTCTCCTATTAAAACTTGAAAGACTAACAGACTCTGCTACTTTCCATCTAAATTCAGTGTTGGGCTAACTTCAGGGTTGGACTTTTTACAAGTCCTTTGAAATGTGTCCTCCTCTAGTCACTGGTCGTGCTGGAATTTACTTTCTTGTGAAGACAGGATTTGAGCAAATTGACACAAGTACAGTTTCCCACTACTCTGGACCCATGGTTAAATATCGAGTTCCCTAAATGCTGTGTGTTTTACTTTGATCTCTGCTCACACTTTGCTCATCCAGTTAGAAACACAGGGCTCCAGGCCATAGCGTTCCAGGCGTAAACAAGAAAATTTCCATTCGGTGTTGGGAGTTTTTGCGTCTCTCATAATTACTTTTTCCACAAATGTGTGCTTCATTAGAGGCCCTGTCCAAATGTGGAGAGGCCCACTTTCATTCACTCATTTTAGACTTTCTAAGATTTTCAGTTACTAGAGGTTTGCCCAGACTTGCCATTGTCAAGGGACAGTGCACTTCACTTGAAGTTGTGCAGTATTACTTCATGTGTCTCCGTGGAAATTCCACCAATGGGAAACTCTTGCTGTAGTCATCTCCAAGTGTTTCTGTGTAAGAAAATATAACTAACAAAGGATGTGGTTTCAAGCAGAATGAGGAAAGGAGGGATTATCTTTATTGCAGTGCAGGTTGACCTTTCAAAGAAACAGTAATTCCTATCAAATAGGAGGTAAAATCTTTTGTAAAGAGATATGGACATGACGCGCTCAACTTTATGTCACTTTTTTTAAAACGCCAAGGGCATTTGAGAAATTCTTGGCTGCTGAATTGTCCCTTTTTGCAAATTTCTCTTTGGTAAGACACTCCAGCTTCTTTAAACCATGGTACAGTTCCTTCCATGTAAAAAAACAAAGCAAAAAACAAAATAAATTAAAATAAAACCCATCAAATTACATTTGAGAGCACACAATTGCTCATCAGGCCCACTATTCAAGAAGCTAGAGGTAGAGAATCCTCAGCCTTCGGCCCATGGCCTGAAGTTTTGTCTCTATCATGGCCCCTCAATTCCCTGGCATGTCCACATTAACTAATGAATCTTTACTCATTTCCTCTTCAAATGCACAGGATCCAATCTATTTGAACCCTGTTCACCTGGGCTGTAATCATCCAAGGACACACCAGAGGAAGGGCAGCCACTCCTTTGCCTGGGGCCTTGGAGCTTATCACAATAGAAATGGACACCTGAACAAGGGGAGCCAAAACAAAGAGAGGCATATTCCTAAAGCCTGAAGCACAGAAGCTACCTATAGACCAGTAGTGGGATTTCACAAATTATGTAAGAATCTCTGTGCACATGCTTGGCATGGTCGCTCATGCCTATAATCCCAGCAATCTTTGTGCTGAGGTGGATGGATCCTTGGGAGTTCCAGTCCATCTTGGGCTACGAATTTATCTCAAGGCCTCTTTCAACAACTACATAAGATGCTGTTTCCAAAAAGAGGACAACATTAAACTAGACACACTTGGTCTAGGTCCCTGGGTTCACTACATGAGTTGTGGAGTCTAAATATTCCATGCCATGAGAAAATACCTGGGATTTTTAGTGAAAGGGGCATTTGCATCCCTTTTCTAAGGGTTTCCCTTTCACCATGTTACATTTGAATTCTTGGAAAACCTGCTGGTGATAAGGTATTGTGCTAATACCTCATGTTTTGTGTTCAAGGTTATGCTGGAATGGCTGCAGACCTCCTTGAAATAGCGATTGCAGACAAGTGAACCCCGAGGAAGCTGGATAGTTGAAGCAGGCACTCCAAATATTCATGCACTGCAAGGATTCACTTTCATTTTGGATCTCATCTTCTGGTTGCTGGCTTTTACTGCTAACTGATACTACCATGGTGGCAGTAATCCAGCAGAGACTGCATGTATGGTTTGCAGGTTTGCTTACCAAGCCACCAGAAACTTGGCAGAACCCAAATCATTGTGGCATTTTCTTTCCTCCCTTGAAACATTTGGCTTTCTAAGTTTGATAATTGAATAGACTGAGCTAGTCACGTTTGGACCCCATATACCACAAACAGAGCTAAAGACAGATCCAATTACTTCCCTCCACTTGTCAAAATATGTCAAATTTGCTTGATCACCACAACTTCAAAGAAAATTCTGAGGCAACTTAGAGAGGTTAATCAAATACTGCATGATTGGAATGGCTGTGGTTGTATGAGGTGGAAAGCTGCAGAGTTGGGCTGAAACTGTTCACAAAAATCCACAGGCTTGTGGTTGCCAGGCAAGCACACTTGGCTGACATTGGCTGAACATCACTGTGAGGGGGATTTTAGGCTCTAGGTTTGAAAATTTAAAAGACTAGGGTAGTCAAGTTTGGAACCCATAGACCTCAGACATACCAAAAGGTTTTCCAATGACTTCCCTCCACTTCTCAAAATATGTCAAATTTTCTTGATCACTACAACTGTAACAAAAATTCTGAGGCAACATAGAGAGGCTAATCAAATACTGCATGATTGGAATGGCTGTGGTTGTATGAGGTGGAAAGCTGCAGAGTTGGGCTGAAACAGTTCACAGAAATCCACAAGCTTGTGGTTGCCAGGCAACCACAATGGGCTGTGATTGGCGGAGCACCATTGTGTGCTGGACTTTAGGCTCTAGGATACAAGTGTACATTTGGAGACCTGAGTCACATTGCTGGGCATTGCCATGGAGACCTCAGTGGCACGGAGGACCTTGTAGGGCAAGATTTAAATAGGATGAATATTCTTGGCCTGGTATGCCACAATATTCTCTCTGAAGGCTTCACTGCTCAGAATTTGTGGATGGAAATGCTAGCCAATCTACACATGGATGTACTTTCAATGGGATATGAAATATGCCAGGGCCTGGCAGATGATCTCTGCCATGTCCTATCCTTGAGCATACGCTTTTCCCTTGTCATGTCTGTCATTTGGCTGAGTCCTGTTCCCTAAGCTATTCAGTCAAGACTTGCTGGCATCATTCACCTGCAGTATAAGAGCTTTCTGTGAAATTTCTCAGCAGAAATCCTCTGCAAGTACATAGCTTTGGATATGAGAGACAGTGGTGGAAGTTGAATTTCAAGGGCAGATATTTGAAAACAATGAAACAAGCCCCGAATAAGATCTTTACATGTTTCCCAGATGAATATGTTTGGAAATACGAGGGAAGATGGAGATCAAGGCTGAGAAGAGTGCACACCCATTTCAAGGTACAAAAACCAGGGAAAAACATGGGAAAGCAAGAGAGCTGGTTAATCTGATGTAAAAATCTTTGATGATGAAAGGAAAATTATATTCTCATGATGATTTAATCAGGCTGTAGAAGTGAAGTTCTCATGTTGGTTGTCCTATGTGTGGCCTTCTGCATTGGGCAGTGGATGCAGGACAGGAGATCTTCAAATAAATCTGGTGGAACACAAAATACTGAAAAAAAAATTCAGCCTAAATCCTGTGTATTCCTTCCCTTTGAGAACATATATGGATAATGTACGAAGTTTGAAAAGAGAAAATGTCTATTGGGTCATGGTTTCAACAATGAAATGGTCACTTCACATGACATTTTGAGTTTTGCTTTCACAGTTGCTCATGTACCGGGCCTGAGTAAGGTAGAATGCAGAGTAAGCCTCATCAATAGTTGTGCATTCCATAAGTGGTTTTAAAACCAGTGAAACCCTTTGGACTTAGTGTTTGTATTTAATTGGTTGATTGGTTTTTCAAATTGTTTGTTTTACTATTTTTAACTTTGTGAGTCAGGGAAGCCCCCACTCATAGTGATTTTGACCTCTCCAAAAGCTCTGAAGTTATTCATGTAACAGCTATTACATGCTATAAGTTTCTCCTATTAAAACTTGAAAGACTAACAGACTCTGCTACTTTTCATCTAAATTCAGTGTTGGGCTAACTTCAGGGTTGGACTTTTTACAAGTCCTTTGAAATGTGTCCTCCTCTAGTCACTGGTCGTGCTGGAATTTACTTTCTTGTGAAGACAGGATTTGAGCAAATTGACACAAGTACAGTTTGCCACTACTCTGGACACCTGGTTAAATATCGAGTTCGCTAAATGCTGTGTGTTTTACTTTGATCTCTGCTCACACTTTGCTCATCCAGTTAGAAACACAGGGCTCCAGGCCATAGCGTTCCAGGCCTAAACAAGAAAATTTCCATTCCGTTTTGGGAGTTCATGCGTCTCTCATAATTACTTTTTCCACAAATGTGTGCTTCAGGAGAGGCCCTGTCCAAATGTGGAGAGGCCCATTTTCATTCACTCACTTTTAGACTTTCTAAGATTTTCAGTTACTAGAGGTTTGCCCAGACTTGCCATTGTCAAGGGACAGTGCACTTCACTTGAAGTTGTGCAGTATTACTTCATGTGTCTCCGTGGAAATTCCACCAATGGGAAACTCTTGCTGTAGTCATCTCCAAGTGTTTCTGTGTAAGAAAATATAACTACCAAAGGATGTGGTTTCAAGCAGAATGAGGAAAGGAGGGATTATCTTTATTTCAGTGCAGGTTGACCTTTCAAAGAAACAGTAATTCCTATCAAATAGGAGATAAAATCTTTTGTAAAGAGACATGGACATGACACGCTCAACTTTATGTCACTTTTTTTAAAATGCCAAGGGCATTTGAGAAATTCTTGGCTGCTGAATTGTCCCTTTTTGCAAATTTCTCTTAGGTAAGACACTCCAGCTTCTTTAAACCATGGTACAGTTCCTTCCATGTAAAAAACCAAAGCAAAAAACAAAATAAATTAAAATAAAACCCATCAAATTACATTTGAGAGAACACAATTGCTCAGCAGGCCCACTATTCAAGAAGCTAGAGGTACAGAATCCTCAGCCTTCAACCCATGGCCTGAAGTTTTGTCTCTATCATGGCCCCTCAATTCCCTGGCATGTCCACATTAACTCATGAATCTTTACTCATTTCCTCTTCAAATGCACAGGATCCAATATATTTGAACCCTGTTCACCTGGGCTGTAATCATCCAAGGACACACCAGAGGAAGGGCAGCCACTCCCTTGCCTGGGGCCTTGGACCTTATCACAATAGAAATGGACACCTGAACAAGGGGAGCCAAAACAAAGAGAGGCATATTCCTAAAGCCTGAAGCACAGAAGCTACCTATAGACCAGTAGTGGGATTTCACAAATTATGTAAGAATCTCTGTGCACATGCTTGGCATGGTCACTCATGCCTATAATCCCAGCAATCTGGGTGCTGAGGTGGATGGATCCTTGGGAGTTCCAGTCCATCTTGGGCTACGAATTTATCTCAAGGCCTCTTTCAACAACTACATAAAATGCTGTTTCCAAAAAGAGGACAACATTAAACTAGACACACTTGGTCTAGGTCCCTGGGTTCACTACATGAGTTGTGGAGTCTAAATATTCCATGCCATGAGAAAATACCTGGGATTTTTAGTGAAAGGGGCATTTGCATCCCTTTTCTAAGGGTTTCCCTTTCACCATGTTACATTTGAATTCTGGGAAAACCTGCTGGTGATAAGGTATTGTGCTAATACCCCATGTTTAGTGTTCAGGGTTATGCTGGAATGGCTGCAGACCTCCTTGAAATAGCGATTGCAGACAAGTGAACCCCGAGGAAGCTGGATAGTTGAAGCAGGCACTCCAAATATTCATGCACTGCAAGGATTCTCTTTCATTTTGTGTCTCATCTTCTGGTTGCTGGCTTTTAGTGCTAACTGATACTACCATGGTGGCAGTAATCCAGCAGAGACTGCATGTATGGTTGGCAGGTTTGCTTCCCAAGCCACCAGAAACTTGGCAGAACCCAAATCATTGTGGCATTTTCCTTCCTCCCTTGAAATATTTGGTTTTCTCAGTTTGATAATTGAATAGACCGGGCTAGTCACGTTTGGACCCCATATACCACAAACAGAGCTAAAGACAGAGCCAATTACTTCCCTCCAGTTGTCAAAATATGTCAAATTTGCTTGATCACCACAACTTCAAAGAAAATTCTGAGGCAACTTAGAGAGGTTAATCAAATACTGCATGGTTGGAATGGCTGTGGTTGTATGAGGTGGAAAGCTGCAGAGTTGGGCTGAAACTGTTCACAAAAATCCACAGGCTTGTGGTTGCCAGGCAAGCACACTTGGCTGACATTGGCTGAACATCACTGTGAGGGGGATTTTAGGCTCTAGGTTTGAAAATTTAAAAGACTAGGGTAGTCAAGTTTGGAACCCATAGACCTCAGACATACCAAAAGGTTTTCCAATGACTTCCCTCCACTTCTCAAAATATGTCAAATTTTCTTGATCACTACAACTGTAACAAAAATTCTGAGGCAACATAGAGAGGCTAATCAAATACTGCATGATTGGAATGGCTGTGGTTGTATGAGGTGGAAAGCTGCAGAGTTGGGCTGAAACAGTTCACAGAAATCCACAAGCTTGTGGTTGCCAGGCAACCACAATGGGCTGTGATTGGCGGAGCACCATTGTGTGCTGGACTTTAGGCTCTAGGATACAAGTGTACATTTGGAGACCTGAGTCACATTGCTGGGCATTGCCATGGAGACCTCAGTGGCACGGAGGACCTTGTAGGGCAAGATTTAAATAGGATGAATATTCTTGGCCTGGTATGCCACAATATTCTCTCTGAAGGCTTCACTGCTCAGAATTTGTGGATGGAAATGCTAGCCAATCTACACATGGATGTACTTTCAATGGGATATGAAATATGCCGGGGCCTGGCAGATGATCTCTGCCATGTCCTATCCTTGAGCATACGCTTTTCCCTTGTCATGTCTGTCATTTGGCTGAGTCCTGTTCCCTAAGCTATTCAGTCAAGACTTGCTGGCATCATTCACCTGCAGTATAAGAGCTTTCTGTGAAATTTCTCAGCAGAAATCCTCTGCAAGTACATAGCTTTGGATATGAGAGACAGTGGTGGAAGTTGAATTTCAAGGGCAGATATTTGAAAACAATGAAACAAGCCCCGAATAAGATCTTTACATGTTTCCCAGATGAATATGTTTGGAAATACGAGGGAAGATGGAGATCAAGGCTGAGAAGAGTGCACACCCATTTCAAGGTACAAAAACCAGGGAAAAACTTGGGAAAGCAAGAGAGCTGGTTAATCTGATGTAAAAATCTTTGATGATGAAAGGAAAATTATATTCTCATGATGGTTTAATCAGGCTGTAGAAGTGAAGTTCTCATGTTGGTTGTCCTATGTGTGGCCTTCTGCATTGGGCAGTGGATGCAGGACAGGAGATCTTCAAATAAATCTGGTGGAACACAAAATACTGAAAAAAAAATTCAGCCTAAATCCTTTGTATTCCTTCCCTTTGAGAACATATATGGATAATGTACGAAGTTTCAAAAGAGAAAATGTCTATTGGGTCATGGTTTCAACAATGAAATGGTCACTTCACATAACATTTTGAATTTTGCTTTCACAGTTGCTCATGTGCCGTGCCTGAGTAAAGCAGAATGCAGAGTAAGCCTCATCAATAGTTGTGCATTCCATAAGTGGTTTTAAAACCAGTGAAACCCTTTGGACTTAGTGTTTGTATTTAATTGGTTGATTGGTTTTTCAAATTGTTTGTTTTACTATTTTTAACTTTGTGAGTCAGGGAAGCCCTCACTCATAGTGATTTCCACCTCTCCAAAAGCTCTGAAGTTATTCATGTAACAGCTATTACATGGTATAAGTTTCTCCTATTAAAACTTGAAAGACTAACAGACTCTGCTACTTTCCATCTAAATTCAGTGTTGGGCTAACTTCAGGGTTGGACTTTTTACAAGTCCTTTGAAATGTGTCCTCCTCTAGTCACTGGTCGTGCTGGAATTTACTTTCTTGTGAAGACAGGATTTGAGCAAATTGACACAAGTACAGTTTCCCACTACTCTGGACCCATGGTTAAATATCGAGTTCCCTAAATGCTGTGTGTTTTACTTTGATCTCTGCTCACACTTTGCTCATCCAGTTAGAAACACAGGGCTCCAGGCCATAGCGTTCCAGGCGTAAACAAGAAAATTTCCATTCGGTGTTGGGAGTTTTTGCGTCTCTCATAATTACTTTTTCCACAAATGTGTGCTTCATTAGAGGCCCTGTCCAAATGTGGAGAAGCCCACTTTCATTCACTCACTTTTAGACTTTCTAAGATTTTCAGTTACTAGAGGTTTGCCCAGACTTGCCATTGTCAAGGGACAGTGCACTTCACTTGAAGTTGTGCAGTATTACTTCATGTGTCTCCGTGGAAATTCCACCAATGGGAAACTCTTGCTGTAGTCATCTCCAAGTGTTTCTGTGTAAGAAAATATAACTAACAAAGGATGTGGTTTCAAGCAGAATGAGGAAAGGAGGGATTATCTTTATTTCAGTGCAGGTTGACCTTTCAAAGAAACAGTAATTCCTATCAAATAGGAGGTAAAATCTTTTGTAAAGAGACATGGACATGACACGCTCAACTTTATGTCACTTTTTTTAAAACGCCAAGGGCATTTGAGAAATTCTTGGCTGTTGAATTGTCCCTTTTTGCAAATTTCTATTAGGTAAGACACTCCAGCTTCTTTAAACCATGGTACAGTTCCTTCCATGTAAAAAATCAAAGCAAAAAACAAAATAAATTAAAACAAAACCCATCAAATTACATTTGAGAACACAATTGCTCAGCAGGCCCACTATTCAAGAAGTTAGAGGTACATAATCCTCAGCCTTAAGCCCATGGCCTGAAGTTTTGTCTCTATCATGGGCCCTCAATTCCCGGGCATGTCCACATTAACTCATGAATCTTTACTCATTTCCTCTTCAAATGCACAGGATACAATATATTTGAACCCTGTTCACCTGGGCTGTAATCATCCAAGGACACACCAGAGGAAGGGCAGCCACTCCCTTGCCTGGGGCCTTGGAGCTTATCACAATAGAAATGGACACCTGAACAAGGGGAGCCAAAACAAAGAGAGGCATATTCCTAAAGCCTGAAGCACAGAAGCTACCTATAGACCAGTAGTGGGATTTAACAAATTATGTAAGAATCTCTGTGCACATGCTTGGCATGGTCGCTCGTGCCTATAATCCCAGCAATCTGGGTGCTGAGGTGGATGGATCCTTGGGAGTTCCAGTCCATCTTGGGCTACGAATTTATCTCAAGGCCTCTTTCAAGAACTACATAAGATGCTGTTTCCAAAAAGAGGACAACATTAAACTAGACACACTTGGTCTAGGTCCCTGTGTTCACTACATGAGTTGTGGAGTCTAAATATTCCATGCCATGAGAAAATTCCTGGGATTTTTAGTGAAAGGGGCATTTGCATCCCTTTTCTAAGGGTTTCCCTTTCACCATGTTACATTTGAATTCTTGGAAAACCTGCTGGTGATAAGGTATTGTGCTAATACCTCATGTTTAGTGTTCAGGGTTATGCTGGAATGGCTGCAGCCCTCCTTGAAATAGCGATTGCAGACAAGTGAACCCCTAGGAAGCTGGATAGTTGACGCAGGCACTCCAAATATTCATGCACTGCAAGGATTCACTTTCATTTTGGGTCTCATGTTCTGGTTGCTGGCTTTCAGTGCTAACTGATACTACCATGGTGGCAGTAATCCAGCAGAGACTGCATGTATGGTTTGCAGGTTTGCTTCCCAAGCCACCAGAAACTTGGGAGAACCCAAATCATTGTGGCATTTTCTTTCCTCCCTTGAAACATTTGGCTTTCTAAGTTTGATAATTGAATAGACTGGCCTAGTCACGTTTGGACCCCATATACCACAAACAGAGCTAAAGACAGAGCCAATTACTTCCCTCCACTTGTCAAAATATGTCAAATTTGCTTGATCACCACAACTTCAAAGAAAATTCTGAGGCAACTTAGAGAGGTTAATCAAATACTGCATGATTGGAATGGCTGTGGTTGTATGAGGTGGAAAGCTGCAGAGTTGGGCTGAAACTGTTCACAGAAATCCACAGCCTTGTGGTTGCGAGGCAACCACACTGGGCTCAGATTGGCTGAACATCACTGTGAGGGGGATTTTAGGCTCTAGGTTTGAAAATTTAAAAGACTGGGGTAGTCAAGTTTGGAACCCATAGACCTCAGACATACCAAAAGGTTTTCCAATGACTTCCCTCCACTTCTCAAAATATGTCAAATTTTCTTGATCCCTACAACTGTAAAAAAAATTCTGAGGCAACATAGAGAGGCTAATCAAATACTGCATGATTGGAATGGCTGTGGTTGTATGAGTTGGAAAGCTGCAGAGTTGGGCTGAAACAGTTCACAGAAATCCACAAGCTTGTGGTTGCCAGGCAACCACAATGGGCTGTGATTGGCTGAGCACCATTGTGAGTTGGACTTTAGGCTCTAGGATACAAGTGTGCAGTAGGAGACCTGAGTCACACTGCTGGGCGTTGCCATGGAGACCTCAGTGGCACAGAGGACCTTGTAGGGCAAAATTTAAATAGGATGAACATTCTTGGCCTGGTATGCCACAATATTCTCTCTGAAGGATTCACTGCTCAGAATCTGTGGATGGAAATGCTAGCCAATCTACACATGGATGTACTTTCAATGGGATATGAAATATGCCGGGGCCTGGCAGATGATCTCTGCCATGTCCTATCCTTGAGCATACGCTTTTCCCTTGTCATGTCTGTTATTTGGCTGAGTCCTGTTCCCTAAGTTATTCAATCAAGACTTGCTGGCATCATTCACCTGCAGTATAAGAGCTTTCTGTGAAATTTCTCAGCAGAAATCCTCTGCAAGTACATAGCTTTGGATATGAGAGACAGTGGTGGAAGTTGAATTTCAAGGGCAGATATTTGAAAACAATGAAACAAGCCCCGAATAAGATCTTTACATGTTTCCCAGATGAATATGTTTCGAAATACGGGGGAAGATGGAGATCAAGGCTGAGAAGCTTGCACACCCATTTCAAGGTACAAAAACCAGGGAAAAACTTGGGAAAGCAAGAGAGCTGGTTAATCTGATGTAAAAATCTTTGATGATGAAAGGAAAATTATATTCTCATGATGGTTTAATCAGGCTGTAGAAGTGAAGTTCTCATGTTGGTTGTCCTATGTGTGGCCTTCTGCATTGGGCAGTGGATGCAGGACAGGAGATCTTCAAATAAATCTGGTGGAACACAAAATACTGAAAAAAAAATTCAGCCTAAATCCTTTGTATTCCTTCCCTTTGAGAACATATATGGATAATGTACGAAGTTTCAAAAGAGAAAATGTCTATTGGGTCATGGTTTCAACAATGAAATGGTCACTTCACATAACATTTTGAATTTTGCTTTCACAGTTGCTCATGTGCCGTGCCTGAGTAAAGCAGAATGCAGAGTAAGCCTCATCAATAGTTGTGCATTCCATAAGTGGTTTTAAAACCAGTGAAACCCTTTGGACTTAGTGTTTGTATTTAATTGGTTGATTGGTTTTTCAAATTGTTTGTTTTACTATTTTTAACTTTGTGAGTCAGGGAAGCCCTCACTCATAGTGATTTCCACCTCTCCAAAAGCTCTGAAGTTATTCATGTAACAGCTATTACATGGTATAAGTTTCTCCTATTAAAACTTGAAAGACTAACAGACTCTGCTACTTTCCATCTAAATTCAGTGTTGGGCTAACTTCAGGGTTGGACTTTTTACAAGTCCTTTGAAATGTGTCCTCCTCTAGTCACTGGTCGTGCTGGAATTTACTTTCTTGTGAAGACAGGATTTGAGCAAATTGACACAAGTACAGTTTCCCACTACTCTGGACCCATGGTTAAATATCGAGTTCCCTAAATGCTGTGTGTTTTACTTTGATCTCTGCTCACACTTTGCTCATCCAGTTAGAAACACAGGGCTCCAGGCCATAGCGTTCCAGGCGTAAACAAGAAAATTTCCATTCGGTGTTGGGAGTTTTTGCGTCTCTCATAATTACTTTTTCCACAAATGTGTGCTTCATTAGAGGCCCTGTCCAAATGTGGAGAGGCCCACTTTCATTCACTCATTTTAGACTTTCTAAGATTTTCAGTTACTAGAGGTTTGCCCAGACTTGCCATTGTCAAGGGACAGTGCACTTCACTTGAAGTTGTGCAGTATTACTTCATGTGTCTCCGTGGAAATTCCACCAATGGGAAACTCTTGCTGTAGTCATCTCCAAGTGTTTCTGTGTAAGAAAATATAACTAACAAAGGATGTGGTTTCAAGCAGAATGAGGAAAGGAGGGATTATCTTTATTGCAGTGCAGGTTGACCTTTCAAAGAAACAGTAATTCCTATCAAATAGGAGGTAAAATCTTTTGTAAAGAGATATGGACATGACGCGCTCAACTTTATGTCACTTTTTTTAAAACGCCAAGGGCATTTGAGAAATTCTTGGCTGCTGAATTGTCCCTTTTTGCAAATTTCTCTTTGGTAAGACACTCCAGCTTCTTTAAACCATGGTACAGTTCCTTCCATGTAAAAAAACAAAGCAAAAAACAAAATAAATTAAAATAAAACCCATCAAATTACATTTGAGAGCACACAATTGCTCATCAGGCCCACTATTCAAGAAGCTAGAGGTAGAGAATCCTCAGCCTTCGGCCCATGGCCTGAAGTTTTGTCTCTATCATGGCCCCTCAATTCCCTGGCATGTCCACATTAACTAATGAATCTTTACTCATTTCCTCTTCAAATGCACAGGATCCAATCTATTTGAACCCTGTTCACCTGGGCTGTAATCATCCAAGGACACACCAGAGGAAGGGCAGCCACTCCTTTGCCTGGGGCCTTGGAGCTTATCACAATAGAAATGGACACCTGAACAAGGGGAGCCAAAACAAAGAGAGGCATATTCCTAAAGCCTGAAGCACAGAAGCTACCTATAGACCAGTAGTGGGATTTCACAAATTATGTAAGAATCTCTGTGCACATGCTTGGCATGGTCGCTCATGCCTATAATCCCAGCAATCTTTGTGCTGAGGTGGATGGATCCTTGGGAGTTCCAGTCCATCTTGGGCTACGAATTTATCTCAAGGCCTCTTTCAACAACTACATAAGATGCTGTTTCCAAAAAGAGGACAACATTAAACTAGACACACTTGGTCTAGGTCCCTGGGTTCACTACATGAGTTGTGGAGTCTAAATATTCCATGCCATGAGAAAATACCTGGGATTTTTAGTGAAAGGGGCATTTGCATCCCTTTTCTAAGGGTTTCCCTTTCACCATGTTACATTTGAATTCTTGGAAAACCTGCTGGTGATAAGGTATTGTGCTAATACCTCATGTTTTGTGTTCAAGGTTATGCTGGAATGGCTGCAGACCTCCTTGAAATAGCGATTGCAGACAAGTGAACCCCGAGGAAGCTGGATAGTTGAAGCAGGCACTCCAAATATTCATGCACTGCAAGGATTCACTTTCATTTTGGATCTCATCTTCTGGTTGCTGGCTTTTACTGCTAACTGATACTACCATGGTGGCAGTAATCCAGCAGAGACTGCATGTATGGTTTGCAGGTTTGCTTACCAAGCCACCAGAAACTTGGCAGAACCCAAATCATTGTGGCATTTTCTTTCCTCCCTTGAAACATTTGGCTTTCTAAGTTTGATAATTGAATAGACTGAGCTAGTCACGTTTGGACCCCATATACCACAAACAGAGCTAAAGACAGATCCAATTACTTCCCTCCACTTGTCAAAATATGTCAAATTTGCTTGATCACCACAACTTCAAAGAAAATTCTGAGGCAACTTAGAGAGGTTAATCAAATACTGCATGATTGGAATGGCTGTGGTTGTATGAGGTGGAAAGCTGCAGAGTTGGGCTGAAACTGTTCACAAAAATCCACAGGCTTGTGGTTGCCAGGCAAGCACACTTGGCTGACATTGGCTGAACATCACTGTGAGGGGGATTTTAGGCTCTAGGTTTGAAAATTTAAAAGACTAGGGTAGTCAAGTTTGGAACCCATAGACCTCAGACATACCAAAAGGTTTTCCAATGACTTCCCTCCACTTCTCAAAATATGTCAAATTTTCTTGATCACTACAACTGTAACAAAAATTCTGAGGCAACATAGAGAGGCTAATCAAATACTGCATGATTGGAATGGCTGTGGTTGTATGAGGTGGAAAGCTGCAGAGTTGGGCTGAAACAGTTCACAGAAATCCACAAGCTTGTGGTTGCCAGGCAACCACAATGGGCTGTGATTGGCGGAGCACCATTGTGTGCTGGACTTTAGGCTCTAGGATACAAGTGTACATTTGGAGACCTGAGTCACATTGCTGGGCATTGCCATGGAGACCTCAGTGGCACGGAGGACCTTGTAGGGCAAGATTTAAATAGGATGAATATTCTTGGCCTGGTATGCCACAATATTCTCTCTGAAGGCTTCACTGCTCAGAATTTGTGGATGGAAATGCTAGCCAATCTACACATGGATGTACTTTCAATGGGATATGAAATATGCCAGGGCCTGGCAGATGATCTCTGCCATGTCCTATCCTTGAGCATACGCTTTTCCCTTGTCATGTCTGTCATTTGGCTGAGTCCTGTTCCCTAAGCTATTCAGTCAAGACTTGCTGGCATCATTCACCTGCAGTATAAGAGCTTTCTGTGAAATTTCTCAGCAGAAATCCTCTGCAAGTACATAGCTTTGGATATGAGAGACAGTGGTGGAAGTTGAATTTCAAGGGCAGATATTTGAAAACAATGAAACAAGCCCCGAATAAGATCTTTACATGTTTCCCAGATGAATATGTTTGGAAATACGAGGGAAGATGGAGATCAAGGCTGAGAAGAGTGCACACCCATTTCAAGGTACAAAAACCAGGGAAAAACATGGGAAAGCAAGAGAGCTGGTTAATCTGATGTAAAAATCTTTGATGATGAAAGGAAAATTATATTCTCATGATGATTTAATCAGGCTGTAGAAGTGAAGTTCTCATGTTGGTTGTCCTATGTGTGGCCTTCTGCATTGGGCAGTGGATGCAGGACAGGAGATCTTCAAATAAATCTGGTGGAACACAAAATACTGAAAAAAAAATTCAGCCTAAATCCTGTGTATTCCTTCCCTTTGAGAACATATATGGATAATGTACGAAGTTTGAAAAGAGAAAATGTCTATTGGGTCATGGTTTCAACAATGAAATGGTCACTTCACATGACATTTTGAGTTTTGCTTTCACAGTTGCTCATGTACCGGGCCTGAGTAAGGTAGAATGCAGAGTAAGCCTCATCAATAGTTGTGCATTCCATAAGTGGTTTTAAAACCAGTGAAACCCTTTGGACTTAGTGTTTGTATTTAATTGGTTGATTGGTTTTTCAAATTGTTTGTTTTACTATTTTTAACTTTGTGAGTCAGGGAAGCCCCCACTCATAGTGATTTTGACCTCTCCAAAAGCTCTGAAGTTATTCATGTAACAGCTATTACATGCTATAAGTTTCTCCTATTAAAACTTGAAAGACTAACAGACTCTGCTACTTTTCATCTAAATTCAGTGTTGGGCTAACTTCAGGGTTGGACTTTTTACAAGTCCTTTGAAATGTGTCCTCCTCTAGTCACTGGTCGTGCTGGAATTTACTTTCTTGTGAAGACAGGATTTGAGCAAATTGACACAAGTACAGTTTGCCACTACTCTGGACACCTGGTTAAATATCGAGTTCGCTAAATGCTGTGTGTTTTACTTTGATCTCTGCTCACACTTTGCTCATCCAGTTAGAAACACAGGGCTCCAGGCCATAGCGTTCCAGGCCTAAACAAGAAAATTTCCATTCCGTTTTGGGAGTTCATGCGTCTCTCATAATTACTTTTTCCACAAATGTGTGCTTCAGGAGAGGCCCTGTCCAAATGTGGAGAGGCCCATTTTCATTCACTCACTTTTAGACTTTCTAAGATTTTCAGTTACTAGAGGTTTGCCCAGACTTGCCATTGTCAAGGGACAGTGCACTTCACTTGAAGTTGTGCAGTATTACTTCATGTGTCTCCGTGGAAATTCCACCAATGGGAAACTCTTGCTGTAGTCATCTCCAAGTGTTTCTGTGTAAGAAAATATAACTACCAAAGGATGTGGTTTCAAGCAGAATGAGGAAAGGAGGGATTATCTTTATTTCAGTGCAGGTTGACCTTTCAAAGAAACAGTAATTCCTATCAAATAGGAGATAAAATCTTTTGTAAAGAGACATGGACATGACACGCTCAACTTTATGTCACTTTTTTTAAAATGCCAAGGGCATTTGAGAAATTCTTGGCTGCTGAATTGTCCCTTTTTGCAAATTTCTCTTAGGTAAGACACTCCAGCTTCTTTAAACCATGGTACAGTTCCTTCCATGTAAAAAACCAAAGCAAAAAACAAAATAAATTAAAATAAAACCCATCAAATTACATTTGAGAGAACACAATTGCTCAGCAGGCCCACTATTCAAGAAGCTAGAGGTACAGAATCCTCAGCCTTCAACCCATGGCCTGAAGTTTTGTCTCTATCATGGCCCCTCAATTCCCTGGCATGTCCACATTAACTCATGAATCTTTACTCATTTCCTCTTCAAATGCACAGGATCCAATATATTTGAACCCTGTTCACCTGGGCTGTAATCATCCAAGGACACACCAGAGGAAGGGCAGCCACTCCCTTGCCTGGGGCCTTGGACCTTATCACAATAGAAATGGACACCTGAACAAGGGGAGCCAAAACAAAGAGAGGCATATTCCTAAAGCCTGAAGCACAGAAGCTACCTATAGACCAGTAGTGGGATTTCACAAATTATGTAAGAATCTCTGTGCACATGCTTGGCATGGTCACTCATGCCTATAATCCCAGCAATCTGGGTGCTGAGGTGGATGGATCCTTGGGAGTTCCAGTCCATCTTGGGCTACGAATTTATCTCAAGGCCTCTTTCAACAACTACATAAAATGCTGTTTCCAAAAAGAGGACAACATTAAACTAGACACACTTGGTCTAGGTCCCTGGGTTCACTACATGAGTTGTGGAGTCTAAATATTCCATGCCATGAGAAAATACCTGGGATTTTTAGTGAAAGGGGCATTTGCATCCCTTTTCTAAGGGTTTCCCTTTCACCATGTTACATTTGAATTCTGGGAAAACCTGCTGGTGATAAGGTATTGTGCTAATACCTCATGTTTAGTGTTCAGGGTTATGCTGGAATGGCTGCAGACCTCCTTGAAATAGCGATTGCAGACAAGTGAACCCCGAGGAAGCTGGATAGTTGAAGCAGGCACTCCAAATATTCATGCACTGCAAGGATTCTCTTTCATTTTGTGTCTCATCTTCTGGTTGCTGGCTTTTAGTGCTAACTGATACTACCATGGTGGCAGTAATCCAGCAGAGACTGCATGTATGGTTGGCAGGTTTGCTTCCCAAGCCACCAGAAACTTGGCAGAACCCAAATCATTGTGGCATTTTCCTTCCTCCCTTGAAATATTTGGTTTTCTCAGTTTGATAATTGAATAGACCGGGCTAGTCACGTTTGGACCCCATATACCACAAACAGAGCTAAAGACAGAGCCAATTACTTCCCTCCAGTTGTCAAAATATGTCAAATTTGCTTGATCACCACAACTTCAAAGAAAATTCTGAGGCAACTTAGAGAGGTTAATCAAATACTGCATGGTTGGAATGGCTGTGGTTGTATGAGGTGGAAAGCTACAGAGTTGGGCTGAAACTGTTCACAGAAATCCACAGGCTTGTGGTTGCCAGGAAACCACACTGGGCTGAGATTGGCTGAACATCACTGTGAGGGGAATTTTAGGCTCTACGTTTGAAAATTTAAAAGACTGGGGTAGTCAAGTTTGGAACCCATAGAGCTCAGACATACCAAAAGGTTTTCCAATGACTTCCCTCCACTTCTCAAAATATGT
This sequence comes from Cavia porcellus, assembly GCF_034190915.1. Classification (NCBI taxonomy): domain Eukaryota; kingdom Metazoa; phylum Chordata; class Mammalia; order Rodentia; family Caviidae; genus Cavia; species Cavia porcellus. The sequence goes on along the minus strand of NW_026947486.1, from coordinate 3,332,023 downwards.
CAAATTTTCTTGATCACTACAACTGTAAAAAAAATTCTGAGGCAACATAGAGAGGCTAATCAAATACTGCATGATTGGAATGGCTGTGGTTATATGAGGTGGAAAGCTGCAGAGTTGGGCTGAAACAGTTCACAGAAATCCACAAGCTTGTGGTTGCCAGGCAACCACAATGGGCTTTGATTGGCTGAGCACCATTGTGAGCTGGACTTTAGGCTCTAGGATACAAGTGTGCAGTAGGAGACCTGAGTCACAATGCTGGGTGTTGCCATGGAGACCTCAGTGGCACGGAGGACCTTGTAGGGCAAGATTTTAATAGGATGAATATTCTTGGCCTGGTATGCCACAATATTCTCTCTGAAGGCTTCACTGCTCAGAATTTGTGGATGGAAATGCTAGCCAATCTACACATGGATGTACTTTCAATGGGATATGAAATATGCCAGGGCCTGGCAGATGATCTCTGCCATGTCCTATCCTTGAGCATAGGCTTTTCCCTTGTCATGTCTGTCATTTGGCTGAGTCCTGTTCCCTAAGCTATTCAGTCAAGACTTGCTGGCATCATTCACCTGCAGTATAAGAGCTTTCTGTGAAATTTCTCAGCAGAAATCCTCTGCAAGTACATAGCTTTGGATATGAGAGACAGTGGTGGAAGTTGAATTTCAAGGGCAGATATTTGAAAACAATGAAACAAGCCCCGAATAAGATCTTTACATGTTTCCCAGATGAATATGTTTGGAAATACGAGGGAAGATGGAGATCAAGGCTGAGAAGAGTGCACACCCATTTCAAGGTACAAAAACCAGGGAAAAACATGGGAAAGCAAGAGAGCTGGTTAATCTGATGTAAAAATCTTTGATGATGAAAGGAAAATTATATTCTCATGATGATTTAATCAGGCTGTAGAAGTGAAGTTCTCATGTTGGTTGTCCTATGTGTGGCCTTCTGCATTGGGCAGTGGATGCAGGACAGGAGATCTTCAAATAAATCTGGTGGAACACAAAATACTGAAAAAAAAATTCAGCCTAAATCCTGTGTATTCCTTCCCTTTGAGAACATATATGGATAATGTATGAAGTTTGAAAAGAGAAAATGTCTATTGGGTCATGGTTTCAACAATGAAATGGTCACTTCACATGACATTTTAAGTTTTGCTTTCACAGTTGCTCATATACCGGGCCTGAGTAAGTTAGAATGCAGAGTAAGCCTCATCAATAGTTGTGCATTCCATAAGTGGTTTTAAAACCAGTGAAACCCTTTGGACTTAGTGTTTGTATTTAATTGGTTGATTGGTTTTTCAAATTGTTTGTTTTACTATTTTTAACTTTGTGAGTCAGGGAAGCCCTCACTCATAGTGATTTCGACCTCTCCAAAAGCTCTGAAGTTATTCATGTAACAGCTATTACACGGTATAAGTTTCTCCTATTAAAACTTGAAAGACTAACAGACTCTGCTACTTTTCATCTAAATTCAGTGTTGGGCTAACTTCAGGGTTGGACTTTTTACAAGTCCTTTGAAATGTGTCCTCCTCTAGTCACTGGTCGTGCTGGAATTTACTTTCTTGTGAAGACAGGATTTGAGCAAATTGACACAAGTACAGTTTGCCACTACTCTGGACACCTGGTTAAATATCGAGTTCCCTAAATGCTGTGTGTTTTACTTTGATCTCTGCTCACACTTTGCTCATCCAGTTAGAAACACAGGGCTCCAGGCCATAGCGTTCCAGGCCTAAACAAGAAAATTTCCATTCCGTTTTGGGAGTTCATGCGTCTCTCATAATTACTTTTTCCACAAATGTGTGCTTCAGGAGAGGCCCTGTCCAAATGTGGAGAGGCCCATTTTCATTCACTCACTTTTAGACTTTCTAAGATTTTCAGTTACTAGAGGTTTGCCCAGACTTGCCATTGTCAAGGGACAGTGCACTTCACTTGAAGTTGTGCAGTATTACTTCATGTGTCTCCGTGGAAATTCCACCAATGGGAAACTCTTGCTGTAGTCATCTCCAAGTGTTTCTGTGTAAGAAAATATAACTACCAAAGGATGTGGTTTCAAGCAGAATGAGGAAAGGAGGGATTATCTTTATTTCAGTGCAGGTTGACCTTTCAAAGAAACAGTAATTCCTATCAAATAGGAGATAAAATCTTTTGTAAAGAGACATGGACATGACACGCTCAACTTTATGTCACTTTTTTTAAAACGCCAAGGGCATTTGAGAAATTCTTGGCTGCTGAATTGTCCCTTTTTGCAAATTTCTCTTAGGTAAGACACTCCAGCTTCTTTAAACCATGGTACAGTTCCTTCCATGTAAAAAACCAAAGCAAAAAACAAAATAAATTAAAATAAAACCCATCAAATTACATTTGAGAGAACACAATTGCTCAGCAGGCCCACTATTCAAGAAGCTAGAGGTACAGAATCCTCAGCCTTCAGCCCATGGCCTGAAGTTTTGTCTCTATCATGGCCCCTCAATTCCCTGGCATGTCCACATTAACTCATGAATCTTTACTCATTTCCTCTTCAAATGCACAGGATCCAATATATTTGAACCCTGTTCACCTGGGCTGTAATCATCCAAGGACACACCAGAGGAAGGGCAGCCACTCCCTTGCCTGGGGCCTTGGACCTTATCACAATAGAAATGGACACCTGAACAAGGGGAGCCAAAACAAAGAGAGGCATATTCCTAAATCCTGAAGCACAGAAGCTACCTATAGACCACTAGTGGGATTTCACAAATTATGTAAGAATCTCTGTGCACATGCTTGGCATGGTCGCTCATGCCTATAATCCCATCAATCTGGGGGCTGAAGTGGATGGATCCTTGGGAGTTCCAGTCCATCTTGGGCTACAAATTTATCTCAAGGCCTCTTTCAACAACTACATAAGATGCTGTTTCCAAAAAGAGGACAACATTAAACTAGACACACTTGGTCTAGGTTCCTGGGTTCACTACATGAGTTGTGGAGTCTAAATATTCCATGCTATGAGAAAATACCTGGGATTTTTAGTGAAAGGGGAATTTGCATCCCTTTTCTAAGGGTTTCCCTTTCACCATGTTACATTTGAATTCTGGGAAAACCTGCTGGTGATAAGGTATTGTGCTAATACCTCATGTTTAGTGTTCAGGGTTATGCTGGAATGGCTGCAGACCTCCTTGAAATAGCGATTGCAGACAAGTGAACCCCGAGGAAGCTGGATAGTTGAAGCAGGCACTCCAAATATTCATGCACTGCAAGGATTCACTTTCATTTTGGATCTCATCTTCTGGTTGCTGGCTTTTAGTGCTAACTGATACTACCATGGTGGCAGTAATCCAGCAGAGACTGCATGTATGGTTTGCAGGTTTGCTTCCCAAGCCACCAGAAACTTGGCAGAACCCAAATCATTGTGGCATTTTCTTTCCTCCCTTGAAACATTTGGCTTTCTAAGTTTGATAATTGAATAGACTGGGCTAGTCACGTTTGGACACCATATACCACAAACAGAGCTAAAGACAGAGCCAATTACTTCCCTCCACTTGTCAAAATATGTCAAATTTGCTTGATCACCACAACTTCAAAGAAAATTCTGAGGCAACTTAGAGAGGTTAATCAAATACTGCATGATTGGAATGGCTGTGGTTGTATGAGGTGGAAAGCTGCAGAGTTGGGCTGAAACTGTTCACAGAAATCCACAGGCTTGTGGTTGCCAGGCAAGCACACTGGGCTGACATTGGCTGAACATCACTGTGAGGGGGATTTTAGGCTCTAGGTTTGAAAATTTAAAAGACTAGGGTAGTCAAGTTTGGAACCCATAGACCTCAGACATACCAAAAGCTTTTCCAATGACTTCCCTCCACTTCTCAAAATATGTCAAATTTTCTTGATCACTACAACTGTAAAAAAAATTCTGAGGCAACATAGAGAGGCTAATCAAATACTGCATGATTGGAATGGCTGTGGTTGTATGAGGTGGAAAGCTGCAGAGTTGGGCTGAAACAGTTCACAGAAATCAACAAGCTTGTGGTTGCCAGGCAACCACAATGGGCTGTGATTGGCTGAGCACCATTGTGTGCTGGACTTTAGGCTCTAGGATACAAGTGTACAGTTGGAGACCTGAGTCACATTGCTGGGCATTGCCATGGAGACCTCAGTGGCACGGAGGACCTTGTAGGGCAAGATTTAAATAGGATGAATATTCTTGGCCTGGTATGCCACAATATTCTCTCTGAAGGCTTCACTGCTCAGAATTTGTGGATGGAAATGCTAGCCAATCTACACATGGATGTACTTTCAATGGGATATGAAATATGCCAGGGCCTGGCAGATGATCTCTGCCATGTCCGATCCTTGAGCATACGTTTTTCCCTTGTCATGTCTGTCATTTGGCTGATTCCTGTTCCCTAAGCTATTCAGTCAAGACTTGCTGGCATCATTCACCTGCAGTATAAGAGCTTTCTGTGAAATTTCTCAGCAGAAATCCTCTGCAAGTACATAGCTTTGGATATGAGAGACAGTGGTGGAAGTTGAATTTCAAGGGCAGATATTTGAAAACAATGAAACAAGCCCCGAATAAGATCTTTACATGTTTCCCAGATGAATATGTTTGGAAATACGGGGGAAGATGGAGATCAAGGCTGAGAAGAGTGCACACCCATTTCAAGGTACAAAAACCAGGGAAAAACATGGGAAAGCAAGAGAGCTGGTTAATCTGATGTAAAAATCTTGATGATGAAAGGAAAATTATATTCTCATGATGATTTAATCAGGCTGTAGAAGTGAAGTTCTCATGTTGGTTGTCCTATGTGTGGCCTTCTGCATTGGGCAGTGGATGCAGGACAGGAGATCTTCAAATAAATCAGGTGGAACTCAAAATACTGAAAAAAAAAATTCAGCCTAAATCCTGTGTATTCCTTCCCTTTGAGAACATATATGGATAATGTACGAAGTTTGAAAAGAGAAAATGTCTATTGGGTCATGGTTTCAACAATGAAATGGTCACTTCACATGACATTTTGAGTTTTGCTTTCACAGTTGCTCATGTACCGGGCCTGAGTAAGGTAGAATGCAGAGTAAGCCTCATCAATAGTTGTGCATTCCATAAGTGGTTTTAAAACCAGTGAAACCCTTTGGACTTAGTGTTTGTATTTAATTGGTTGATTGGTTTTTCAAATTGTTTGTTTTACTATTTTTAACTTTGTGAGTCAGGGAAGCCCTCACTCATAGTGATTTTGACCTCTCCAAAAGCTCTGAAGTTATTCATGTAACAGCTATTACATGCTATAAGTTTCTCCTATTAAAACTTGAAAGACTAACAGACTCTGCTACTTTTCATCTAAATTCAGTGTTGGGCTAACTTCAGGGTTGGACTTTTTACAAGTCCTTTGAAATGTGTCCTCCTCTAGTCACTGGTCGTGCTGGAATTTACTTTCTTGTGAAGACAGGATTTGAGCAAATTGACACAAGTACAGTTTGCCACTACTCTGGACACCTGGTTAAATATCGAGTTCGCTAAATGCTGTGTGTTTTACTTTGATCTCTGCTCACACTTTGCTCATCCAGTTAGAAACACAGGGCTCCAGGCCATAGCGTTCCAGGCCTAAACAAGAAAATTTCCATTCCGTTTTGGGAGTTCATGCGTCTCTCATAATTACTTTTTCCACAAATGTGTGCTTCAGGAGAGGCCCTGTCCAAATGTGGAGAGGCCCATTTTCATTCACTCACTTTTAGACTTTCTAAGATTTTCAGTTACTAGAGGTTTGCCCAGACTTGCCATTGTCAAGGGACAGTGCACTTCACTTGAAGTTGTGCAGTATTACTTCATGTGTCTCCGTGGAAATTCCACCAATGGGAAACTCTTGCTGTAGTCATCTCCAAGTGTTTCTGTGTAAGAAAATATAACTACCAAAGGATGTGGTTTCAAGCAGAATGAGGAAAGGAGGGATTATCTTTATTTCAGTGCAGGTTGACCTTTCAAAGAAACAGTAATTCCTATCAAATAGGAGATAAAATCTTTTGTAAAGAGACATGGACATGACACGCTCAACTTTATGTCACTTTTTTTAAAACGCCAAGGGCATTTGAGAAATTCTTGGCTGCTGAATTGTCCCTTTTTGCAAATTTCTCTTAGGTAAGACACTCCAGCTTCTTTAAACCATGGTACAGTTCCTTCCATGTAAAAAACCAAAGCAAAAAACAAAATAAATTAAAATAAAACCCATCAAATTACATTTGAGAGAACACAATTGCTCAGCAGGCCCACTATTCAAGAAGCTAGAGGTACAGAATCCTCAGCCTTCAGCCCATGGCCTGAAGTTTTGTCTCTATCATGGCCCCTCAATTCCCTGGCATGTCCACATTAACTCATGAATCTTTACTCATTTCCTCTTCAAATGCACAGGATCCAATCTATTTGAACCCTGTTCACCTGGGCTGTAATCATCCAAGGACACACCAGAGGAAGGGCAGCCACTCCCTTGCCTGGGGCCTTGGACCGTATCACAATAGAAATGGACACCTGAACAAGGGGAGCCAAAACAAAGAGAGGCATATTCCTAAAGCCTGAAGCACAGAAGCTACCTATAGACCAGTAGTGGGATTTCACAAATTATGTAAGAATCTCTGTGCACATGCTTGGCATGGTCACTCATGCCTATAATCCCAGCAATCTGGGTGCTGAGGTGGATGGATCCTTGGGAGTTCCAGTCCATCTTGGGCTACGAATTTATCTCAAGGCCTCTTTCAACAACTACATAAGATGCTGTTTCCAAAAAGAGGACAACATTAAACTAGACACACTTGGTCTAGGTCCCTGGGTTCACTACATGAGTTGTGGAGTGTAAATATTCCATGCCATGAGAAAATACCTGGGATTTTTAGTGAAAGGGGCATTTGCATCCCTTTTCTAAGGGTTTCCCTTTCACCATGTTACATTTGAATTCTGGGAAAACCTGCTGGTGATAAGGTATTGTGCTAATACCTCATGTTTAGTGTTCAGGGTTATGCTGGAATGGCTGCAGACCTCCTTGAAATAGCGATTGCAGACAAGTGAACCCCGAGGAAGCTGGATAGTTGAAGCAGGCACTCTAAATATTCATGCACTGCAAGGATTCTCTTTCATTTTGTGTCTCATCTTCTGGTTGCTGGCTTTTAGTGCTAACTGATACTACCATGGTGGCAGTAATCCAGCAGAGACTGCATGTATGGTTGGCAGGTTTGCTTCCCAAGCCACCAGAAACTTGGCAGAACCCAAATCATTGTGGCATTTTCCTTCCTCCCTTGAAATATTTGGTTTTCTAAGTTTGATAATTGAATAGACCAGGCTAGTCACGTTTGGACCCCATATACCACAAAGAGAGCTAAAGACAGAGCCAAATACTTCCCTCCACTTGTCAAAATATGTCAAATTTGCTTGATCACCACAACTTCAAAGAAAATTCTGAGGCAACTTAGAGAGGTTAATCAAATACTGCATGGTTGGAATGGCTGTGGTTGTATGAGGTGGAAAGCTACAGAGTTGGGCTGAAACTGTTCACAGAAATCCACAGGCTTGTGGTTGCCAGGAAACCACACTGGGCTGAGATTGGCTGAACATCACTGTGAGGGGAATTTTAGGCTCAACGTTTGAAAATTTAAAAGACTGGGGTAGTCAAGTTTGGAACCCATAGAGCTCAGACATACCAAAAGGTTTTCCAATGACTTCCCTCCACTTCTCAAAATATGTCAAATTTTCTTGATCACTACAACTGTAAAAAAAATTCTGAGGCAACATAGAGAGGCTAATCAAATACTGCATGATTGGAATGGCTGTGGTTATATGAGGTGGAAAGCTGCAGAGTTGGGCTGAAACAGTTCACAGAAATCCACAAGCTTGTGGTTGCCAGGCAACCACAATGGGCTTTGATTGGCTGAGCACCATTGTGAGCTGGACTTTAGGCTCTAGGATACAAGTGTGCAGTAGGAGACCTGAGTCACAATGCTGGGTGTTGCCATGGAGACCTCAGTGGCACGGAGGACCTTGTAGGGCAAGATTTTAATAGGATGAATATTCTTGGCCTGGTATGCCACAATATTCTCTCTGAAGGCTTCACTGCTCAGAATTTGTGGATGGAAATGCTAGCCAATCTACACATGGATGTACTTTCAATGGGATATGAAATATGCCAGGGCCTCGCAGATGATCTCTGCCATGTCCTATCCTTGAGCATAGGCTTTTCCCTTGTCATGTCTGTCATTTAGCTGAGTCCTGTTCCCTAAGCTATTCAGTCAAGACTTGCTGGCATCATTCACCTGCAGTATAAGAGCTTTCTGTGAAATTTCGCAGCAGAAATCCTCTGCAAATACATAGCTTTGGATATGAGAGACAGTGGTGGAAGTTGAATTTCAAGGGCAGATATTTGAAAACAATGAAACAAGCCCCGAATAAGATCTTTACATGTTTCCCAGATGAATATGTTTGGAAATACGAGGGAAGATGGACATCAAGGCTGAGAAGAGTGCACACCCATTTCAAGGTACAAAAACCAGGGAAAAACATGGGAAAGCAAGAGAGCTGGTTAATCTGATGTAAAAATCTTTGATGATGAAAGGAAAATTATATTCTCATGATGATTTAATCAGGCTGTAGAAGTGAAGTTCTCATGTTGGTTGTCCTATGTGTGGCCTTCTGCATTGGGCAGTGGATGCAGGACAGGAGATCTTCAAATAAATCTGGTGGAACACAAAATACTGAAAAAAAATTTCAGCCTAAATCCTGTGTATTCCTTCCCTTTGAGAACATATATGGATAATGTACGAAGTTTGAAAAGAGAAAATGTCTATTGGGTCATGGTTTCAACAATGAAATGGTCACTTCACATGACATTTTGAGTTTTGCTTTCACAGTTGCTCATGTACCGGGCCTGAGTAAGGTAGAATGCAGAGTAAGCCTCATCAATAGTTGTGCATTCCATAAGTGGTTTTAAAACCAGTGAAACCCTTTGGACTTAGTGTTTGTATTTAATTGGTTGATTGGTTTTTCAAATTGTTTGTTTTACTATTTTTAACTTTGTGAGTCAGGGAAGCCCTCACTCATAGTGATTTCGACCTCTCCAAAAGCTCTGAAGTTATTCATGTAACAGCTATTACATGGTATAAGTTTCTCCTATTAAAACTTGAAAGACTAACAGACTCTGCTACTTTTCATCTAAATTCAGTGTTGGGCTAACTTCAGGGTTGGACTTTTTACAAGTCCTTTGAAATGTGTCCTCCTCTAGTCACTGGTCGTGCTGGAATTTACTTTCTTGTGAAGACAGGATTTGAGCAAATTGACACAAGTACAGTTTGCCACTACTCTGGACACCTGGTTAAATATCGAGTTCGCTAAATGCTGTGTGTTTTACTTTGATCTCTGCTCACACTTTGCTCATCCAGTTAGAAACACAGGGCTCCAGGCCATAGCGTTCCAGGCCTAAACAAGAAAATTTCCATTCCGTTTTGGGAGTTCATGCGTCTCTCATAATTACTTTTTCCACAAATGTGTGCTTCAGGAGAGGCCCTGTCCAAATGTGGAGAGGCCCATTTTCATTCACTCACTTTTAGACTTTCTAATATTTTCAGTTACTAGAGGTTTGCCCAGACTTGCCATTGTCAAGGGACAGTGCACTTCACTTGAAGTTGTGCAGTATTACTTCATGTGTCTCCGTGGAAATTCCACCAATGGGAAACTCTTGCTGTAGTCATCTCCAAGTGTTTCTGTGTAAGAAAATATAACTACCAAAGGATGTGGTTTCAAGCAGAATGAGGAAAGGAGGGATTATCTTTATTTCAGTGCAGGTTGACCTTTCAAAGAAACAGTAATTCCTATCAAATAGGAGATAAAATCTTTTGTAAAGAGACATGGACATGACACGCTCAACTTTATGTCACTTTTTTTAAAACGCCAAGGGCATTTGAGAAATTCTTGGCTGCTGAATTGTCCCTTTTTGCAAATTTCTCTTAGGTAAGACACTCCAGCTTCTTTAAACCATGGTACAGTTCCTTCCATGTAAAAAACCAAAGCAAAAAACAAAATAAATTAAAATAAAACCCATCAAATTACATTTGAGAGAACACAATTGCTCAGCAGGCCCACTATTCAAGAAGCTAGAGGTACAGAATCCTCAGCCTTCAGCCCATGGCCTGAAGTTTTGTCTCTATCATGGCCCCTCAATTCCCTGGCATGTCCACATTAACTCATGAATCTTTACTCATTTCCTCTTCAAATGCACAGGATCCAATCTATTTGAACCCTGTTCACCTGGGCTGTAATCATCCAAGGACACACCAGAGGAAGGGCAGCCACTCCCTTGCCTGGGGCCTTGGACCGTATCACAATAGAAATGGACACCTGAACAAGGGGAGCCAAAACAAAGAGAGGCATATTCCTAAATCCTGAAGCACAGAAGCTACCTATACACCAGTAGTGGGATTTCACAAATTATGTAAGAATCTCTGTGCACATGCTTGGCATGGTCACTCATGCCTATAATCCCAGCAATCTGGGTGCTGAGGTGGATGGATCCTTGGGAGTTCCAGTCCATCTTGGGCTACGAATTTATCTCAAGGCCTCTTTCAACAACTACATAAGATGCTGTTTCCAAAAAGAGGACAACATTAAACTAGACACACTTGGTCTAGGTCCCTGGGTTCACTACATGAGTTGTGGAGTCTAAATATTCCATGCCATGAGAAAATACCTGGGATTTTTAGTGAAAGGGGCATTTGCATCCCTTTTCTAAGGGTTTCCCTTTCACCATGTTACATTTGAATTCTGGGAAAACCTGCTGGTGATAAGGTATTGTGCTAATACCTCATGTTTAGTGTTCAGGGTTATGCTGGAATGGCTGCAGACCTCCTTGAAATAGCGATTGCAGACAAGTGAACCCCGAGGAAGCTGGATAGTTGAAGCAGGCACTCCAAATATTCATGCACTGCAAGGATTCTCTTTCATTTTGTGTCTCATCTTCTGGTTGCTGGCTTTTAGTGCTAACTGATACTACCATGGTGGCAGTAATCCAGCAGAGACTGCATGTATGGTTGGCAGGTTTGCTTCCCAAGCCACCAGAAACTTGGCAGAACCCAAATCATTGTGGCATTTTCCTTCCTCCCTTGAAATATTTGGTTTTCTAAGTTTGATAATTGAATAGACCGGGCTAGTCACGTTTGGACCCCATATACCACAAAGAGAGCTAAAGACAGAGCCAATTACTTCCCTCCACTTGTCAAAATATGTCAAATTTGCTTGATCACCACAACTTCAAAGAAAATTCTGAGGCAACTTAGAGAGGTTAATCAAATACTGCATGGTTGGAATGGCTGTGGTTGTATGAGGTGGAAAGCTACAGAGTTGGGCTGAAACTGTTCACAGAAATCCACAGGCTTGTGGTTGCCAGGAAACCACACTGGGCTGAGATTGGCTGAACATCACTGTGAGGGGAATTTTAGGCTCAACGTTTGAAAATTTAAAAGACTGGGGTAGTCAAGTTTGGAACCCATAGAGCTCAGACATACCAAAAGGTTTTCCAATGACTTCCCTCCACTTCTCAAAATATGTCAAATTTTCTTGATCACTACAACTGTAAAAAAAATTCTGAGGCAACATAGAGAGGCTAATCAAATACTGCATGATTGGAATGGCTGTGGTTATATGAGGTGGAAAGCTGCAGAGTTGGGCTGAAACAGTTCACAGAAATCCACAAGCTTGTGGTTGCCAGGCAACCACAATGGGCTTTGATTGGCTGAGCACCATTGTGAGCTGGACTTTAGGCTCTAGGATACAAGTGTGCAGTAGGAGACCTGAGTCACAATGCTGGGTGTTGCCATGGAGACCTCAGTGGCACGGAGGACCTTGTAGGGCAAGATTTTAATAGGATGAATATTCTTGGCCTGGTATGCCACAATATTCTCTCTGAAGGCTTCACTGCTCAGAATTTGTGGATGGAAATGCTAGCCAATCTACACATGGATGTACTTTCAATGGGATATGAAATATGCCAGGGCCTCGCAGATGATCTCTGCCATGTCCTATCCTTGAGCATAGGCTTTTCCCTTGTCATGTCTGTCATTTAGCTGAGTCCTGTTCCCTAAGCTATTCAGTCAAGACTTGCTGGCATCATTCACCTGCAGTATAAGAGCTTTCTGTGAAATTTCGCAGCAGAAATCCTCTGCAAATACATAGCTTTGGATATGAGAGACAGTGGTGGAAGTTGAATTTCAAGGGCAGATATTTGAAAACAATGAAACAAGCCCCGAATAAGATCTTTACATGTTTCCCAGATGAATATGTTTGGAAATACGGGGGAAGATGGAGATCAAGGCTGAGAAGAGTGCACACCCATTTCAAGGTACAAAAACCAGGGAAAAACATGGGAAAGCAAGAGAGCTGGTTAATCTGATGTAAAAATCTTTGATGATGAAAGGAAAATTATATTCTCATGATGATTTAATCAGGCTGTAGAAGTGAAGTTCTCATGTTGGTTGTCCTATGTGTGGCCTTCTGCATTGGGCAGTGGATGCAGGACAGGAGATCTTCAAATAAATCTGGTGGAACACAAAATACTGAAAAAAAATTTCAGCCTAAATCCTGTGTATTCCTTCCCTTTGAGAACATATATGGATAATGTACGAAGTTTGAAAAGAGAAAATGTCTATTGGGTCATGGTTTCAACAATGAAATGGTCACTTCACATGACATTTTGAGTTTTGCTTTCACAGTTGCTCATGTACCTGAGTAAGGTAGAATGCAGAGTAAGCCTCATCAATAGTTGTGCATTCCATAAGTGGTTTTAAAACCAGTGAAACCCTTTGGACTTAGTGTTTGTATTTAATTGGTTGATTGGTTTTTCAAATTGTTTGTTTTACTATTTTTAACTTTGTGAGTCAGGGAAGCCCTCACTCATAGTGATTTCGACCTCTCCAAAAGCTCTGAAGTTATTCATGTAACAGCTATTACATGGTATAAGTTTCTCCTATTAAAACTTGAAAGACTAACAGACTCTGCTACTTTTCATCTAAATTCAGTGTTGGGCTAACTTCAGGGTTGGACTTTTTACAAGTCCTTTGAAATGTGTCCTCCTCTAGTCACTGGTCGTGCTGGAATTTACTTTCTTGTGAAGACAGGATTTGAGCAAATTGACACAAGTACAGTTTGCCACTACTCTGGACACCTGGTTAAATATCGAGTTCGCTAAATGCTGTGTGTTTTACTTTGATCTCTGCTCACACTTTGCTCATCCAGTTAGAAACACAGGGCTCCAGGCCATAGCGTTCCAGGCCTAAACAAGAAAATTTCCATTCCGTTTTGGGAGTTCATGCGTCTCTCATAATTACTTTTTCCACAAATGTGTGCTTCAGGAGAGGCCCTGTCCAAATGTGGAGAGGCCCATTTTCATTCACTCACTTTTAGACTTTCTAATATTTTCAGTTACTAGAGGTTTGCCCAGACTTGCCATTGTCAAGGGACAGTGCACTTCACTTGAAGTTGTGCAGTATTACTTCATGTGTCTCCGTGGAAATTCCACCAATGGGAAACTCTTGCTGTAGTCATCTCCAAGTGTTTCTGTGTAAGAAAATATAACTACCAAAGGATGTGGTTTCAAGCAGAATGAGGAAAGGAGGGATTATCTTTATTTCAGTGCAGGTTGACCTTTCAAAGAAACAGTAATTCCTATCAAATAGGAGATAAAATCTTTTGTAAAGAGACATGGACATGACACGCTCAACTTTATGTCACTTTTTTTAAAACGCCAAGGGCATTTGAGAAATTCTTGGCTGCTGAATTGTCCCTTTTTGCAAATTTCTCTTAGGTAAGACACTCCAGCTTCTTTAAACCATGGTACAGTTCCTTCCATGTAAAAAACCAAAGCAAAAAACAAAATAAATTAAAATAAAACCCATCAAATTACATTTGAGAGAACACAATTGCTCAGCAGGCCCACTATTCAAGAAGCTAGAGGTACAGAATCCTCAGCCTTCAGCCCATGGCCTGAAGTTTTGTCTCTATCATGGCCCCTCAATTCCCTGGCATGTCCACATTAACTCATGAATCTTTACTCATTTCCTCTTCAAATGCACAGGATCCAATATATTTGAACCCTGTTCACCTGGGCTGTAATCATCCAAGGACACACCAGAGGAAGGGCAGCCACTCCCTTGCCTGGGGCCTTGGACCTTATCACAATAGAAATGGACACCTGAACAAGGGGAGCCAAAACAAAGAGAGGCATATTCCTAAATCCTGAAGCACAGAAGCTACCTATAGACCACTAGTGGGATTTCACAAATTATGTAAGAATCTCTGTGCACATGCTTGGCATGGTCGCTCATGCCTATAATCCCATCAATCTGGGGGCTGAAGTGGATGGATCCTTGGGAGTTCCAGTCCATCTTGGGCTACAAATTTATCTCAAGGCCTCTTTCAACAACTACATAAGATGCTGTTTCCAAAAAGAGGACAACATTAAACTAGACACACTTGGTCTAGGTCCCTGGGTTCACTACATGAGTTGTGGAGTCTAAATATTCCATGCCATGAGAAAATACCTGGGATTTTTAGTGAAAGGGGCATTTGCATCCCTTTTCTAAGGGTTTCCCTTTCACCATGTTACATTTGAATTCTTGGAAAACCTGCTGGTGATAAGGTATTGTGCTAATACCTCATGTTTAGTGTTCAGGGTTATGCTGGAATGGCTGCAGACCTCCTTGAAATAGCAATTGCAGACAAGTGAACCCCGAGGAAGCTGGATAGTTGAAGCAGGCACTCCAAATATTCATGCACTGCAAGGATTCACTTTCATTTTGGATCTCATCTTCTGGTTGCTGGCTTTTAGTGCTAACTGATACTACCATGGTGGCAGTAATCCAGCAGAGACTGCATGTATGGTTTGCAGGTTTGCTTCCCAAGCCACCAGAAACTTGGCAGAACCCAAATCATTGTGGCATTTTCTTTCCTCCCTTGAAACATTTGGCTTTCTAAGTTTGATAATTGAATAGACTGGGCTAGTCATGTTTGGACCCCATATACCACAAACAGAGCTAAAGACAGAGCCAATTACTTCCCTCCACTTGTCAAAATATGTCAAATTTGCTTGATCACCACAACTTCAAAGAAAATTCTGAGGCAACTTAGGTTAATCAAATACTGCATGATTGGAATGGCTGTGGTTGTATGAGGTGGAACGCTGCAGAGTTGGGCTGAAACTGTTCACAGAAATCCACAGGCTTGTGGTTGCCAGGCAAGCACACTGGGCTGACATTGGCTGAACATCACTGTGAGGGGGATTTTAGGCTCTAGGTTTGAAAATTTAAAAGACTAGGGTAGTCAAGTTTGGAACCCATAGACCTCAGACATACCAAAAGGTTTTCCAATGACTTCCCTCCACTTCTCAAAATATGTCAAATTTTCTTGATCACTACAACTGTAAAAAAAATTCTGAGGCAACATAGAGAGGCTAATCAAATACTGCATGATTGGAATGGCTGTGGTTGTATGAGGTGGAAAGCTGCAGAGTTGGGCTGAAACAGTTCACAGAAATCCACAAGCTTGTGGTTGCCAGGCAACCACAATGGGCTGTGATTGGCGGAGCACCATTGTGTGCTGGACTTTAGGCTCTAGGATACAAGTGTACAGTTGGAGACCTGAGTCACATTGCTGGGCATTGCCATGGAGACCTCAGTGGCACGGAGGACCTTGTAGGGCAAGATTTAAATAGGATGAATATTCTTGGCCTGGTATGCCACAATATTCTCTCTGAAGGCTTCACTGCTCAGAAATTGTGGATGGAAATGCTAGCCAATCTACACATGGATGTACTTTCAATGGGATATGAAATATGCCAGGGACTGGCAGATGATCTCTGCCATGTCCTATCCTTGAGCATACGTTTTTCCCTTGTCATGTCTGTCATTTGGCTGAGTCCTGTTCCCTAAGCTATTCAGTCAAGACTTGCTGGAATCATTCACCTGCAGTATAAGAGCTTTCTGTGAAATTTCTCAGCAGAAATCCTCTGCAAGTACATAGCTTTGGATATGAGAGACAGTGGTGGAAGTTGAATTTCAAGGGCAGATATTTGAAAACAATGAAACAAGCCCCGAATAAGATCCTTACATGTTTCCCAGATGAATATGTTTGGAAATATGGGGGAAGATGGAGATCAAGCCTGAGAAGAGTGCACACCCATTTCAAGGTACAAAAACCAGGGAAAAACATGGCAAAGCAAGAGAGCTGGTTAATTCGATGTAAAAATCTTTGATGATGAAAGGAAAATTATATTCTCATGATGATTTAATCAGGCTGTAGAAGTGAAGTTCTCATGTTGGTTGTCCTATGTGTGGCCTTCTGCATTGGGCAGTGGATGCAGGACAGGAGATCTTCAAATAATTCTGGTGGAACACAAAATACTGAAAAAAAAAATTCAGCCTAAATCCTGTGTATTCCTTCCCTTTGAGAACATATATGGATAATGTATGAAGTTTCAAAAGAGAAAATGTCTATTGGGTCATGGTTTCAACAATCAAGTGGTCACTTCACATAACATTTTAATTTTGCTTTCACAGTTGCTCATGTACCGGGCCTGAGTAAAGCAGAATGCAGAGTAAGCCTCATCAATAGTTGTGCATTCCATAAGTGGTTTTAAAACCAGTGAAACCCTTAGGACCTAGTGTTTGTATTTAATTGGTTGATTGGTTTTTCAAATTGTTTGTTTTACTCTTTTAAACTTTGGGAGTCAGGGAAGCCCTCACTCATAGTGATTTAGACCTCTCCAGAAGCTCTTAAGTTATTCTTGTAACAGCTATTACATGTTATAAGTTTCTCCTATTAAAACTTGAAAGACTAACAGACTCTGCTACTTTTCATCTAAATTCAGTGTTGTGCTAAATTCAGTGTTGGACCTTTTTTTTACAAGTCCTTTGAAATGTGTCCTCCTCTAGTCACTGGTCGTGCTGGAATGTACTTTTTGTGAAGACAGGATTTGAGCAAAGTGACACAAGTACAGTTTGCCACTACTCTGGACACCTGGTTAAATATCGAGTTTCCTAAATGGTATGTGTTTTACTTTGATCTCTGCTCACACTTTGCTCATCCAGTTAGAAACACAGGGCTCCAGGCCATAGCGTTCTAGGCCAAAACAAGAAAATTTCCATTCCGTTTTGGGAGTTCATCCATCTCTCATAATTACATTTTCCACAAATGTGTGCTTCAGGAGAGGCCCTGTCTAAATGTGGAGAGGCCCATTTTCATTCACTCACTTTCAGACTTTCTAAGATTTTCAGTTACTAGAGGTTTGTCCAGACTTGCCATTGTCAAGGGACAGTGCACTTCACTTGAAGTTGTGCAGTATTACTCCATGTGTGTCTGTGGAAATTCCACCAATGGGAAACTCTTGCTGTAGTCATCTCCAAGTGTTTCTGCGTAAGAAAATATAACTAACAAAGGATGTGGTTTCAAGCAGAATGAGGAATGGAGGGATAATCTTTATTTCAGTGCAAGTAGACCTTTCAAAGAAACAGTAATTCCTATGAAATAGGAGGTAAAATCTTTTGTAAAAAGACATGGATATGACATGCTCAACTTTATGTCACATTTTTTAAAAAGCCAAGGTCATTTGAGATATTTTTGGCTGCTGAATTGTCCCTTTTTTCAAATTTCTCTTAGGTAAGACACTCCAGTTTCTTCAAACCATGGTACAGTTCCTTCCATGTAAAAAACCAAAGCAAAAAACAAAATAAATTAAAACAAAACCCATCAAATTACATTTGAGAGCACACAATTGCTCAGCAGGCCCACTATTCAAGAAGCTAGAGGTACAGAAGCCTCAGTCTTCAGCCCATGGCCTGAAGTTTTGTCTCTATCATGGCCCCTCAATTCCCTGGCATGTCCACATTAACTCATGAATCTTTACTCATTTCCTCTTCAAATGCACAGGATCCAATACATTTGAACCCTGTTCACCTCGGCTGTAATCATCCAAGGACACACCAGAGGAAGTTCAGCCACCCCCATGCCTGGGGCCTTGGAGCTTATCACAATAGAAATGGAATCCTGAACAAGGGGAGCCAAAACAAAGAGAGGAATATTCCTAAAGTCTGAAACACAGAAGCTACCTATAGACCACTAGTGGGATTTCACAAATTATGTAAGAATCTCTGGGCACATGCTTGGCATGGTCGCTCATGCCTATAATCCCAGCAATCTGGGGGCTGAGGTGGATGGATCCTTGGGAGTTCCAGTCCATCGTGGGCTACTAATTTATCTCAAGGTCTCTTTCAACAACTACATAAGATGCTGTTTCCAAAAAGAGGACAACAGAAAACTAGACACACTTTGTCTAGGTCCTGGTGTTCACTACATGAGTTGTGGAGTCTAAATATTCCATGCCATGAGAAAATACCTGGGATTTTTAGTGAAAGGGGCATTTGCATCCCTTTTCTAAGGGTTTCCCTTTCACCATGTTACTTTTGAATTCTGGGAAAACCTGCTGGTGACAAGCTATCTAGCATTATGTTGGTTTAGGTATTGAGCTAGTACCTTATGTTTAGTGTTCAGGGTTATGCTGGAATGGCTGCAGACCTCCTTGAAATAACTATTGCAGACAAGTGAACCACGAGGAAGCTGGATAGTTGAAGCAGGCACTCCAAATATTCATGCACTGCAAGGATTCACTTTCATTTTGGGACTCATCTTCTGGTTGCTGGCTTTTAGTGCTAACTGATACTACCATGGTGGCAGTAATCCAGCAGAGACTGCATGTATGGTTTACAAGTTTGCTTCCCAAGCCACCAGAAACTTGGCAGAACACAAATCATTGTGGCATTTTCTTTCCTCCCCTTAAACATTTGTCTTTCTAAGTTTGAAAATTGAATAGACTGGGCTAGTCAGGTTTGGACCCCATGTACCACCAACAGAGCTAAAGACAGAGCCAATTACTTCCCTCCACTTGTCAAAATATGTCAAATTTGCTTGGTCACCACAACTTCAAAGAAAATTCTGAGGCAACTTAGAGAGGTGAATCAAATACTGCCTGATTTGAATCGCTGTGGTTGTATGAGGTGGAAAGCTGCAGAGTTGGGCTGAAACAGTTCACAGAAAGCCACAAGCGTGTGGTTGCCAGGCAACCACACTGGGCTGTGATTGGCTGAGCACCATTGTGAGCTGGACTTTAGGCTCTAGGATACAAGTGTGCAGTAGGAGACCTGATTCACAATGCTGGGCGTTGCCATGGAGACCTCAGTGGCACAGAGGACCTTGTAGGGCAAGATCTAAATAGGATGAATATTCTTGGCCTGGTATACCACAGGATTCTCACTGAAGGCTTCACTGCTCAGAATTTGGGGATGGAAATGCTTGCCAATCTACACATGGATGTACTTTCAATGGGATATGAAATATGCCAGGGCCTGGCAGTTGTTCTCTGACATGTCCTATCCTTGAGCATACGCTTTTCCCTTGTCATGTCTGTCATTTGGCTGAATCCTGTTCCCTAAGCTATTCAGTCAAGACTTGCTGGAATCATTCACCTGCAGTATAAGAGCTTTCTGTGAAATTTCTCAGCAGAAATCCTCTGCAAGCACATAGCTTTGTATATGAGAGACAGTGGTGGAAGTTGAATTTCAAGGGCAGATATTTGAAAACAATGAAACAAGCCCCGAATAAGATCTTTACATGTTTCCCAGATGAATATGTTTGGAAATACGGGGGAAGATGGAGATCAAGACTGAGAAGAGTGAACACCCATTTCAAGGTACAAAAACCAGGGAAAAACATGGGAAAGCAAGAGAGCTGGTTAATTTGATGTAAAAATCTTTGATGATGAAAGGAAAATTATATTCTCATGGTGATTTAATCAGGCTGTAGCAGTGAAGTTCTCATGTTGGTTGTCCTATGTGTGGCCTTCTGCATTGGGCAGTGGATGCAGGACAGGAGATCTTCAAATAAATCTGGTGGAACACAAAATAGTGAAAAAAATATAAATCTAAATCCTGTGTATTCCTTCCCTTTGAGAACATATATGGATAATGTCCGGAGTTTCAAAAGACAAAATGTCTATTGGGTCATGGTTTCAACAATGAAATGGTCACTTCACATAACATTTTGAATTTTGCTTTCACAGTTGCTCATGTACCGGGCCTGAGTAAAGCAGAATGCAGAGTAAGCCTCATCAATAGTTGTGCATTCCATAAGTGGTTTTAAAACCAGTGAAACCCTTTGGACCTAGTGTTTGTATTTAATTGGTTGATTGGTTTTTCAAATTGTTTGTTTTACTATTTTTAACTTTGGGAGTCAGGGAAGCCCTCACTCATAGTGATTTAGACCTCTCCAAAAGCTCTGAAGTTATTCATGTAACAGCTATTGCATGTTATAAGTTTCCCCTATTAAAACTTGAAAGACTAACAGACTCTGCTACTTTTCATCTAATTTCAGTGTTGCGCTAAATTCAGTGTTGGAATTTTTTTTACAAGTCCTTTGAAATGTGTCCTCCTCTAGTCACTGGTCGTGCTGGAATTTACTGTCTTGTGAAGACAGGATTTGAGCAAATTGACACAAGTACAGTTTGCCACTACTCTGGACACCTGGTTAAATATCGAGTTGCCTAAATGGTGTGTGTTTTACTTTGATCTCTGCTCACACTTTGCTCATCCAGTTAGAACCACAGGGCTCCAAGCCATAGCGTTCTAGGCCAAAACAAGAAAATTTCCATTCCGTTTTGGGAGTTCATTTGTCTCTCATAATTACTTTTTCCACAAATGTGTGCTTCAGGAGAGGCCCTGTCCAAATGTGGAGAGGCCCATTTTCATTCACTCACTTTCAGACTTTCTAAGATTTTCAGTTACTAGAGGTTTGCCCAGACTTGCCATTGTCAAGGGACAGTGCACTTCACTTGAAGTTGTGCAGTATTACTTCATGTGTGTCCGTGGAAATTCCACCAATGGGAAACTCTTGCTGTAGTCATCTCCAAGTGTTTCTGCGTAAGAAAATATAACTAACAAAGGATGTGGTTCCAAGCAGAATGAGGAATGGAGGGATAATCTTTATTTCAGTGCAGGTTGACCTTTCAAAGAAACAGTAATTCCTATGAAATAGGAGGTAAAATCTTTTGTAAAGAGACATGGATATGACATGCTCAACTTTGTGTCACATTTTTTAAAATGCCAAGGTCATTTGAGAAATTCTTGGCTGCTGAATTGTCCCTTTTTTCAAATTTTTCTTAGGTAAGACACTCCAGTTTCTTCAAACCATGGTACTGTTTGGGCCAACGCCGCAGGGAAAGAGACCCCAAGGACTCAGCTCTTGGTGAGGAAAAGAAAGTTTATTTCCATGCGCATGGGGTCCCTCAGGCAAACGTGTGCGGAGGGGCCCCGAGGGGAATTTGTGTAGGGTTTTTAAAGGTACACGCAGGAGGCAAGCAAGTTTACAGAAGCAAATCGCATTGGTTAATTTTGAGCGGCGCAGGACCTGGCTAATGCTGATTTGAGGGTCTGGGGCTGAGTAACCATGGAGACCGAGGGTCTTGGGTTGACCTTAGAGTGCCAGGTGCCCCCTGGTCCTGTTTATACAGTACATTCTTTTGCTTATCTCTATCTTTACAGAGAACAGAACACCTAGTGGTTAATGACTAGCAGAGACATTCCTTTTGGCCCTGCTCTGACTATCTCCTGGGAAAGGTTTAGGGAGTGAAGCATTCTTTACTGCTCTGTTCTGATAGCTCTGGGGAGTTAGGGAGTTAACCCTTTTATTCCCCGCTCTGGGGAGTTAGGGAGTCATCCCTTTCATTCCCCGCTCTGTGGAGTTAGGGAGTTAACCCTTTTATTCCCCGCTCTGGGGAGTTAGGGAGTTAACCCTTTCATTCCCCGCTCTGGGGAGTTAGGGAGTCATCCCTTTCATTCCCCGCTCTGGGGAGGGGGTTGTAGCAGGGGGGTCGACTCTCACATTCCCCCCTTTTATTTCTCCAATGACTTTTAATCCTAAAGGTCCTGTATAGGTAAGGGGTCATATTGTTGACGTAGCACCATAACTTTTACCTGAGAGATCTGAGCCCTCACAAATTGGGTTACTCGGTTAATGAGGCAAGGGGCTATAGCCATGACTATAATGAATCTGGCCAGGGGTCCCAGTAAAGGGAGAACATAGGGCAGGATTGATTCCCAGAAGGAAAACATTTTGGCTTCATTTGAAGGGGGCTCTCGAGATTTGATTCTCTCTCTCAACTTTCCATTGCGTCCTTTACAATCCCAGTATGATCAGTGTAGAAACAACATTCTTCTCTAAGTGCGGCGCAGAGACCGCCTTCTTTTAAAAATAGAAGATCTAAGCCTCTTCTGTTCTGTAACACTACTTCAGATAGAGACGAGAGAGATTGTTGTAACGCAGTTATAGAAGTTTCTAAGGCCTGTAAATCTTGGTTTACTACTGCAAGAAGTTGTTGGCGACACTGATGCCCAGTAATGAGGGCTGCTGTGCCAGTTCCTATCCCCCCCGCCACACCTATCCCCAATAGGACTGCTACGGTCAGGGAGACAGGTTCTCGTTTATATCGACCTCCCATGAGGGGGAGCGTGTTAGGGGGGAGATATTTAATGCGTGGCATAAGGTCTATAAGGATGCAGGAGCTATCCCCTGCCAGGAGTACATTTGTGGAGACACAAGGGGTGAGCCCTGTAGTACATAACCAGAATGCCCCAGTAGGAGGGATGAGGTATTGGTTCCTGGGGAAGGAGCGAGTATGTGTGAGGCAACGATGGCGTAGGTTTGTAGGCCAATTATCAAGTGTCCCTATACAGGTTCCTCGGCTAGCGAGGTCAGGTAAAGGTAGGGTGTGGAACACATGATCCCAGTCGCACTGATCGGGATTAGGAGTCAGCGTATAGGAGTCATTTAGAGCAGTCCCCTCATAATATGGAGGGTTAGCATTTAGACATAACCAACAAGGTTGGGCTAGGTCTGGATGGGTAAGATTGAGGGCTTTATGAGCCCCAAGTATAAGACTGAGGAGGGAGTTCACGGTTGGGGGGACGAGTCCCGACTCAGGGGGATTAGTTAAATACCCGGAGGGGATGTGAGGTGAGACTATGGGCACTTGGCTTTGGGTAGTCACAGGCATGGGGGATGAAGGCCCCCTAGCTGTTGTTGGAGAAGGTGTGGACAGCAGTGGCTCTGTCTTTAGTTTCTTTTTAATTAAAATGAGCCCTCCTGTGTCCGGTCCACTCATATAGTATCTAAATCCCCAGATTTTTCCTGTCGTCCAAGATTGGTCCTCGGGGGTAAGGACCTCGAGTTGTAAATGTCGGCAATTACCTGGTCCTCCGTCATAGGAGTGGAGGCTCCTTTTTGACAGTGGCAAAGGGCCTTTATGTTGACCTCCCCCTGTTGCTGACAAGCTAAGGTGTCGGTCCTTTATTGAGGGGGTCCATGCTGTGGCCATTGTTTCACATCCCCAGTAGGCACAATAATATTCGCCTGGGGAATTGCAATAACTCCTTCCTTCCACAGACGCGGGACAAAGATATATTTCCGGGGGTTGGTCAACGTTAGGGTTAAGTGGAACAATATCACAGGAATAGAAACTAAAGGTTGGATGGCCTGAACCTGTCCACTTATCAACCTCTTTTGGGCTGTCCCATCGGCTTAATGTCCAGACCCAAGGGCGGTGGGGGTTCGCTATTGTAGGGGTGACTAACACTAACATTAACATGAGTAATTTCATTATAGCCCAGGGGGTTACAACCTGGGGTTTTTGTTGGGTCATCTCATAGTAATACATAAGGGGGGTGTACAGAAACAGCATTAAAGAGTCTTTCGGCTCAGCTTAAGTTTTAAGGGGTTATCAGACCGCTTGAGTTCCCAGGAGCCGTCCTCTGGCGCTGAAGCAGGCTTTAGATGTGACGCGTGGATCCAAGAGGCGACTCCGTCAACCTTTACCGCTGTAGGAGTAGTCAATAGGACCTGGTACGGTCCTTTCCAGCGAGGCTGTAGAGTCTCTTGTTGGTGGCGCCGGACGAACACAAAGTCTCCCACCTGGTACGGATGTGGCGCGGGGAACTCACTGGGAGCATAGGCCGAGGCTAGCTGCGTCCACACGTCCCTCTGTAGATTGTCAAGGGCGATGAGCCTGTCAGACAGGGAGGTTGGCAACAAGGCAGCATGCTCAGTTAAGGGAGTGAGATCTCGAATGGGGGGTGGAGTGCCAAAAAGGATTTCGAAGGGAGTAAGGTTAGGGGGTTTGGTAGACGGGGTGTTTCGCGCGCGAAAAAGGGCATACGGCAGGAGCATCGTCCAATCTTTTAAGCCAGTCTCATGAGCCAATTTAATGAGGGTCTCCTTAATAGTTCTATTCATTCTTTCTACCTGTCCTGAACTTTGGGGTCTATAAGCACAATGTAATTTCCAATCAATCCCCAATATGTTGGCCAGTCCCTGACTTACCTTAGCCACAAACGCTGGTCCATTATCAGACCCTATTACCTTTGGCAATCCGAACCGGGGAAATATTTCCTCCATCAATTTTTTAGTTACCACGGCAGCGGTTTCCTTTTTGGTAGGAAAAGCCTCAGTCCATCCAGAAAAGGTGTCTACAAAAACTAGCAGATATTTTAGTCCGCATCGGGCAGGCTTAACTTCTGTAAAGTCCACTTCCCAGTATTGTCCAGGTCTGGTGCCGCGTAGCCTTTTGCCGGGGGCCAGCTTGGCAGGGTAGGCATTGGTCAATTGACATGCCTCACAATTAGCCACCACCCGATTGGCGACCTAACGTATGGCAGTGGGGAATACCCCTGGGAAGTCTTGGCGTTGGGCCAGTAGGCTTAGCTTTTTAGCTCCCAAATGAGTGAGCCGGTGGGCCTGTTGTATGTAAGCAGTCAAATCAGGTGTTTCAGGGGTTTGGTTAATCTGAGCTTTCTCCTTTTGAGGAGAATCTTTGACATCAGTCACCAACACCTGTGAGTCTCCCATGGCTGCAGATTTTGCTGCCTGATCGGCCAGGTTGTTTCCCCTTGTGATGGGATCAGTCCCTTTCTGGTGGCTGTTACAGTGTATTATCGCCACCTTCTGGGGCAACATAACTGCAGCGAGCAACTGGAGGATTTCCTGTTTGTGTTTTATTTCTTTTCCTGCGGAGGTCAGAAGCCCCCGCTGGCGGTATATGGCCCCGTGGATTTGGGCCATTGCAAAAGCATATCGGCTATCCGTGTAAATGTTCGCTCGCTTTCCTTTAGCGAGCTCCAGAGCCTTAGTCAAAGCAATCAGTTCGGCCTTTTGGGTCGAGGACCCGTCCTCTAGTCTGGCTGTCCATATAACATTGGAATAATCAGTCACAGCCGCCCCCGCATACCGCTTACCTTGAATCAAAAAGCTACTCCCGTCAGTGAAGTAGGTCACCTCTGCATTGGGTAGGGGGCAATCCAATAAGTCCGGTCGTACTCCGGCCTCTTCTGCCAAGACGTCCTGGCAGGTATGGAGGACGGGTTCCGAAGCTTCTTCCGGCAGCAGAGTCGCCGGGTTGAGAGTCACCGGGGGTCCAAAAGTTATCTTGTCCTTGTTGAGCAAGAGGCTCTGATAATGAGTAACTCTGGCATTTGAGAGCCACCTGTCTGGAGGCTGGCGGATGATGCTTTCTAGCGTGTGCGGGGCAATGATTGTTATTTTTTGTCCCAAAGTCAATTTGTCAGCGTCTTTAATGAGCAAGGCAGCTGCTGCGATGGCCTTTAGGCAGGGTGGCCACCCGCTTGCCACAGTGTCCAGTCTTTTTGAGAGGTAAGCCACCGGACGCCTCCATGGCCCAAAGGCCTGGGTCAGCACTCCTCTCGCTATTCCTTTTTTTTCTTCCATGAAGAGAGTAAAGGGCTTATCCACATTAGGAAGAGCCAGGGCCAGAGCGGACAGGAGAGCCCGCTTGATGGCATCAAAGGCCTGCTGGTGATCTTTTTTCCAGATAAAGGGAGATCCCCCCTTCAGTAACGGATATAGGGGAGCTGCCAAAGTTGCGAATCCGGGGATCCATAACCGGCAGAACCCCGCAGTGCCCAGGAACTCTCGTAATTGTTTTTGACTCTTTGGAGGGGGAATCTGGACCACAGTCTGTTTTCTGGCCTCAGTGAGCCATATTTTTCCCCCTTTTAAGGAGTAGCCCAGAAAAATTACCTCTCGCTTACAAATTTGAGCCTTTTTTGCTGATGCCCTATACCCCAGGATAGCAAACTCACGTAAAAGGTCCTGAGTTCCGCTTGTGCAGTCACCCTCAGAGTCCGCAGCCAGCAGCAAGTCATCTACATATTGAAGAAGGGTGAGGCTTGGGTGTTGAGCCCGAAAGGGGGCTAAATCCTTATGTAGGGCTTCATCAAAGATGGTTGGGCTGTTTTTGAAGCCCTGTGGGAGGCGCGTCCAGGTTAGTTGTCCGGCGGACCCAGTCTCAGGGTCCGTCCATTTAAATGCAAATAAGGGCTGGCTATCTTTGTGTAAAGGCAAACAGAAAAAGGCATCCTTTAAATCCAGAACAGTATACCAAGTCCTTGATGGATTTAACCCGCTGAGGAGATTATAGGGATTGGGTACGGTGGGTTGAATGTCTTCTACCCTGCTATTGACCTCCCTTAGGTCCTGTACCGGTCTGTAGTCATTCGTCCCGGGCTTTTTGACCGGGAGTAACGGAGTATTCCATGCAGACCGACAAGGAGTTAATACCCCTTGGTCTAAAAGTCTCTGTATGTGCACCTTAATCCCTAGGTGAGCTTCTCTATTAATGGGATATTGCTTGACCCGAATAGGGGAGGCAGTGGTTTTTAAAGTGACCACTACGGGCGGTTGCTGGCTTGCCAGCCCGAGTCCAGCCGTCTCGGCCCAGGATTCTTTAAAATCAGTCAGCCAGGCTGGGGCGATAGGCTGGGGATCCTGGTGGTCGTAGAGCCTATATTCATCTTCCAGTTTTAGAGATAACACCGTAACCATAGGTTGCCCAACCTTTGGGTTACGGAATGTTACTTGAGGTCCTTGGGGCTCAAAGGAAATCTTTGCCCCCAGTTTGGTTAATAAGTCCCGTCCCAGGAGGGGAGCAGGACATTCGGGAATAACCAGAAAGGAGTGTTTTACTTTTCCCTTGCCTAAGTCAACTGTGCGCTCAGTGGTCCACGAGCGATATTTGCTCCCGTTAGCCCCTTGAACTAATGATTTCTTAGTTGAAAGGGCCCCTAAGGGGGCTTGTAAGGCCGAATAAACAGCTCCCGTATCGACCTCGAATTCCACGGGAGTCCCCTCCACTTTAAACATTACCCTGAGCTCGGGGAGGGGATCCGAGCCCCGAAGTCCCTAGTCTTCTTCATCTAGGGCGAGCATGGGGGCTCGGGATCGCTGTGAGGACTGCCTTTCTCGTTCTTCTTTGGCCCGTTTTTTTTTTAACTTTTCACAGTCTTTGATCAGGTGTCCTTTTTCCTTACAATATGCACATTGGTCAGGGTCTAATGGAGGGCGAGTGGGCTTTCCCTTTCCTGGTTCAGGTTTTCCCTGAATAACTGTGGCCAACATCTTAGTTAATTCCTTGTTTCGTCTTTTGTCCCTAGCTAACTCTTTCTCTTCCTCTGTCTCCCGCTTATAGTAGACCTTTTCAGCTTCCTTAACAAGATCCCTCAGAGTCAGGTCTTGGAGACCATCTAGCCTTTGGAGCTTACGTCTTATATCAGGGGCCGATTGTCCTATAAAGGCCATAGCTATCGAGCCTTGTCGGCCTTCCTCCTCAGGGTTAAAAGGCGTATATCGCCGGTAAGCTTCCATCAGGCGTTCTAGAAAAACTGAGGGAGTCTCAGTAGGTCCTTGGGTAACTTCTCTTACCTTGGCCAGATTAGTGGGGCACCTTGCGGCCGCCCGGAAACCTGCCATTAGAGTCTGGCGATAGACAGAAAGATGCTGCCTACCAGCAGGTGAGTTGGGGTCCCAGTTGGGGCGCTTTAAGGGGAAGAAGTCATCGATCCGGTCTGGTCTCTGGGTGGGTCTGCCATCCTCTCCGGGAACAGCTTTCCGGGCTTCCAGGAGGATGTGGTCTCTTTCCTCGGTGGTGAACAGGACCCCTAGGAGCTGTTGACAGTCGTCCCATGTGGGTTGGTGGGAGAACATAACAGAATCCATTAGACCTGTTAGCTTAGAAGGATCATCAGAAAAAGGAGGGTTATTGTTTTTCCAGTTATAGAGATCTGAGGTAGAAAAAGGCCAGTACTGTAAAGCGGGCATCTGCCCTCCATCTGTCCCATCGTCTATCATGGGCCCATAGGGACGGAGAGGGAGGGTAACGACTGGATCCTCAGGCCGTAGCTTGCTCCGAGTGCTCTGGGCTGGGCCCGTGGGCCCCGGAGGTGTGGGCTCGGGGCAAGCCATCGCAGGGAGTGGGGGATATAGAGGGGACGTGGGTATCGGAGGAGGAGAGGAATTTAGCTCAGGTGAAGAGGGGGCTGACGGAGAAGCAGCACTCGATCCGGACGAGGAGGCTGGGGGAGAGAGCGGGTACGGAGGAGGTTGAGTCAGCTGGGAAGGAGGAGGCTGGTCATAGTCGAGTAAGGGTAGATCAGGCTGAGACTCAGGCAGGACCGGAGCCGAAGTGGGAGGTCCTTTCAGAGCTAAAAGCTTTGGTACAGATGAGTCAGAAGGGGGAAGAAAGGATTTTACCCATAATGGGGGTTCCTCTCTGAGGTCCTGCCATACCAGGATGTAAGCGACCTGATCAGGGTGCCCCCTTTGTCCGGGGCGGAAGATGACGTCCTTAACTGCTAGAATGAGGGGCAGATGAAAAGTCCCCTCTGGTGGCCATCCCACAGAGAAAGCAGGCCACTCAGTCGAGCAGAAATCCTGCCACTTACTCTTCTTGACCTGCAAGGAGAGATCGTGAGCCCTCTTCCGCACCTCCGACCAATGGTCGAGGGTGAGGGACAATGGGGATGAGGTCGACTGTCCCATGACGTTCTATTGTCACAGGGCGGTTAACGCAAGCGCGGTACAACAAATATCCAAGCACAGCACCCACGACACACAAAACAATCAGGCCGGCCACTTCATTCACATGCATACGCATCAGTTTCACTCCAAATGAGACACCTTACAGGGTGTCTCCAGATTGGCCCGGGTGGACCACAGACTGGGAATCGAAATCCCCCAGATGAGTCACCTCAAAGGGTGTCTCCAAATTGGCCCAGACGGACCACAGATTGGGAATCGAAATTCCCCAAATCGATAGGGAGGCCCTATCGCAGACGGTGAACCACGGAAACCGTGTGGGGCGTCCCCCAGTCACCAGGGAACAGAGTACGAAACAGATAACAAAAATTGCCCCTAGATCGGAGCCGTATGGCTCGGGGCGTAAACACCGGTGGTATGAAAAGCGACCAGTCGTACTCACCCGTAGAGCCGTTGGGGTCACCTCCCGTGAGACGTGCTTATCTCGCTGGGGCCTCCACGATGTTAGGGCCAACGCCGCAGGGAAAGAGACCCCAAGGACTCAGCTCTTGGTGAGGAAAAGAAAGTTTATTTCCATGCACATGGGGTCCCTCAGGCAAACGTGTGCGGAGGGGCCCCGAGGGGAATTTGTGTAGGGTTTTTAAAGGTACACGCAGGAGGCAAGCAAGTTTACAGAAGCAAATCGCATTGGTTAATTTTGAGCGGCGCAGGACCTGGCTAATGCTGATTTGAGGGTCTGGGGCTGAGTAACCATGGAGACCGAGGGTCTTGGGTTGACCTTAGAGTGCCAGGTGCCCCCTGGTCCTGTTTATACAGTACATTCTTTTGCTTATCTCTATCTTTACAGAGAACAGAACACCTAGTGGTTAATGACTAGCAGAGACATTCCTTTTGGCCCTGCTCTGACTATCTCCTGGGAAAGGTTTAGGGAGTGAAGCATTCTTTACTGCTCTGTTCTGATAGCTCTGGGGAGTTAGGGAGTTAACCCTTTTATTCCCCGCTCTGGGGAGTTAGGGAGTCATCCCTTTCATTCCCCGTTCTGGGGAGTTAGGGAGTTAACCCTTTTATTCCCCGCTCTGGGGAGTTAGGGAGTTAACCCTTTCATTCCCCGCTCTGGGGAGTTAGGGAGTCATCCCTTTCATTCCCCGCTCTGGGGAGGGGGTTGTAGCAGGGGGGTCGACTCTTACAGTACTGTTCCTTCCATGTAAAAAACCAAAGCAAAAAACAAAATAAATTAATACAAAACCCATCAAATTACATTTGAGAGCACACAATTGCTCAGCAGGCCCACTATTCAAGAAGCTAGAGGTACAGAAGCCTCAGCCTTCAGCCCATGGCCTGAAGTTTTGTCTCTATCATGGCCCCTCAATTCCCTGGCATGTCCACATTAACTCATGAATCTTTACTCATTTCCTCTTCAAATGCACAGGATCCAATATATTTGAACCCTGTTCACCTGGGCTGTAATCATCCAAGGACACACCAGAGGAAGGGCAGCCACCCCCTTGCCTGGGGCCTTGGAGCTTATCACAATAGAAATGGAAACCTGAACAAGGGGAGCCAAAACAAAGAGAGGGATATTCCTAAAGTCTGAAACACAGAAGCTACCTATAGACCAGTAGTGGGAATTCACAAATTATGTAAGAATCTCTGTGCACATGTTTGGCATGGTCGCTCATGCCTATAATCCCAGCAATCTGGGAGCTGAGGTGGATGGATCCTTGGGAGTTCCAGTCCATCCTGGGCTATGAATTTATCTCAAGGCCTCTTTCAACAACTACATAAGATGCTGTTTCCAAAAAGAGGACAACAGAAAAGTAGACACACTTGGTCGAGGTCCCTGGGTTCACTACATGAGTTGTGGAGTCTAAATATTCCATGCCATGAGAAAATACCTGGCATTGTTAGTGAAAGGGGCATTTGCATCCCTTTTCTAAGGGTTTCCCTTTCACCATGTTACATTTGAATTCTGGGAAAACCTGCTGGTGACAAGCTATCTAGCATTATGTTGGTTTAGGTATTGAGCTAGTACCTCATATTTAGTGTTCAGGGTTATGCTGGAATGTCTGCAGACCTCCTTGAAATAGCTATTGCAGACATGTGAACCCCGAGGAAGCTGGATAGTTGAAGCAGGCACTCCAAATATTCATGCACTGCAAGGATTCACTTTAATTTTGGGACTCATCTTCTGGTTGCTGGCTTTTAGTGCTAACTGATACCACCATGGTCTCAGTAATCCAGCAGAGACTGCATGTATGGTTTGCAAGTTTGTTTACCAAGCCACCAGAAACTTGGCAGAACACTAATCATTGTGGCATTTTCTTTGCTCCCCTGAAACATTTGGCTTTCTAAGTTTGAAAATTGAATAGACTGGGCTAGTCAGGTTTGGACCCCATGTACCACCAACAGAGCTAAAGACAGAGCCAATTACTTCCCTCCACTTGTCAAAATATGTCAAATTTGCTTGGTCACCACAACTTCAAAGAAAATTCTGAGGCAACTTAGAGAGGTGAATCAAATACTGCCTGATTGGAATGGCTGTGGTTGTATGAGGTGGAAAGCTGCAGAGTTGGGCTGAAACTGTTCACAGAAATCCACAGACTTGTGGTTGCCAGGCAACCACACTGGGCTGAGATTGGCTGAACATCACTGTGAGGTGGATTTTAGGCTCTAGGTTTGAAAATTTAAAAGACTGGTGTAGTCAAGTTTGGAACACATCGACCACAGACAGACCAAATGGTCTTTCAATTACTTCCCTCCACTTCTCAAAATATGTCAAATTTTCTTGATCACTACAACTGTAAAAAACATTCTGAGGCAACATAGAGAGGCTAATCAAATACTGCATGATTGGAATGGCTGTGGTTGTATGAGGTGGAAAGCTGCAGAGTTGGGCTGAAACAGTTCACAGAAAGCCACAAGCTTGTGGTTGCCGGGCAACCACACTTGGCTGTGATGGGCTGAGCACCATTGTGAGCTGGACTTTAGGCTCTAGGATACAAGTATGCAGTAGGAGACCTGAGTCACAATGCTGGGCGTTGCCATGGAGACCTCAGTGGCACAGAGGACCTTGTAGGGCAAGATTTAAATAGGATGAATATTCTTGGCCTGGTATGCCACAGGATTCTCACTGAAGGCTTCACTGCTCAGAATTTGGGGATGGAAATGCTTGCCAATCTACACATGGATGTACTTTCAATGGGATATGAAATATGCCAGGGCCTGGCAGATGTTCTCTGACATGTCCTATCCTTGAGCATATGCTTTTCCCTTGTCATGTCTGTCACTTGGCTGAGTCCTGTTCCCTAAGCTATTCAGTCAAGACTTGCTTTAATCATTCACCTGCAGTATAAGAGCTTTCTGTGAAATTTCTCAGCAGAAATCCTGTGCAAGCAGATAGCTTTTTATATGAGAGACAGTCGTCGAAGTTGAATTTCAAGGGCAGATATTTGAAAACAATGAAACAAGCCCCGAATAAGATCTTTACATGTTTCCCAGATGAATATGTTTGGAAATACGGGGGAAGATGAAGATCAAGACTGAGAAGAGTGCACACCCATTTCAAGGGACAAAAACCAAGGAAAAACATGGAAAAGCAAGAGAGCTGGTTAATTTGATGTAAAAATCTTTGATGATGAAAGGAAAATTATATTCTCATGGTGATTTAATCAGGCTGTAGCAGTGAAGTTCTCATGTTGTTTGTCCTATGTGTGGCCTTCTGCATTGGGCAGTGGATGCAGGACAGGAGATCTTCAAATAAATCTGGTGGAACACAAAATAGTGAAAAAAATATCAATCTAAATCCTGCGTATTCCTTCCCTTTGAGAACATATATGGATAATGTGCGGAGTTTCAAAAGACAAAATGTCTATTGGGTCATGGTTTCCCCAATGAAATGGTCACATCACATAACATTTGGAATTTTGCTTTCACAGTTGCTCATGTACCGGGCCTGAGTAAAGCAGAATGCAGAGTAAGCCTCATCAATAGTTGTGCATTGCATAAGTGGTTTTAAAACCAGTGAAACCCTTTGGACCTAGTGTTTGTATTTAATTGGTTGATTGGTTTTTCAAATTGTTTGTTTCACTATTTTTAACTTTGTGAGTCAGGGAAGCCCTCACTCATAGTGATTTAGACCTCTCCAGAAGCTCTGAAGTTATTCATGTAACAGCTATTGCATGTTATAAGTTTCTCCTATTAAAACTTGAAAGACTAACAGACTCTGCTACTTTTCATCTAAATTTAGTGTTGGACTTTTTTTTACAAGTCCTTTGAAATGTGTACTCCTCTAGTCACTGGTCGTGCTGGAATGTACTTTCTTGTGAAGACAGGATTTAAACAAATATACACAAGTACAGTTTGCCACTACTCTGGACACCTGGTTAAATATCGAGTTGCCTAAATGGTGTGTGTTTTACTTTGATCTATGCTCACACTTTGCTCATCCAGTTAGAACCACAGGGCTCCAGGCCATAGCGTTCTAGGCCTAAACAAGAAAATTTCCATTCCGTTTTGTGAGTTCATTCGTCTCTCATAATTACTTTTTCCACAAATGTGTGCTTCAGGAGAGGCCCTGTCTAAATGTGGAGAGGCCCATTTTCATTCACTCACTTTCACACTTTCTAAGATTTTCAGTTACTAGAGGTTTGCCCAGACTTGCCATTGTCAAGGGACAGTGCACTTCACTTAAAGTTGTGCAGTATTACTTCATGTGTCTCCGTGGAAATTCCACCAATGGGAAACTCTTGCTGTAGTCATCTCCAAGTGTTTCTGCATAAGAAAATATAACTAACAAAGGATGTGGTTTCAAGCAGAATGCGGAATGGAGGGATAATCTTTATTTCAGTGCAGGTTGACCTTTCAAAGAAACAGTAATTCCTATGAAATAGGAGGTAAAATCTTTTGTAAAGAGACATGGATATGACATGCTCAACTTTATGTCACATTTTTTAAAAAGCCAAGGGCATTTGAGAAATTCTTGGCTGCTGAATTGTCCCTTTTTTCAAATTTCTCTTAGGCAAGACACTCCAGTTTCTTCAAACCATGGTACTGTTCCTTCCATGTAAAAAACCAAAGCAAAAACAAAATAAATTAAAACAAAACCCATCAAATTACATTTGAGAGCACACAATTGCTCAGCAGGCCCACTATTCAAGAAGCTAGAGGTACAGAAGCCTCAGCCTTCAACCCATGGCCTGAAGTTTTGTCACTATCATGGCCCCTCAATTCCCTGGCATGTCCACATTAACTCATGAATCTTTACTCATTTCCTTTTCAAATGCACAGGATCCAATATATTTGAACCCTGTTCACCTGGGCTGTAATCATCCAAGGACACACCAGAGGAAGGGCAGCAACCCCCTTGCCTGGGGCCTTGGAGCTTATCACAATAGAAATGGACACCTGAACAAGGGGAGCCAAAACAAAGAGAGGAATATTGTTAAAGTCTGAAACACAGAAGCTACCTATAGACCAGTAGTGGGATTTCACAAATTATGTAAGAATCTCTGTGCACATGCTTGACATGGTCGCTCATGCCTATAATCCCAGCAATCTGGGGGCTTAGGTGGATGGATCCTTGGGAGTTCCAGTCCATCGTGGGCTACGAATTTATCTCAAGGCCTCTTTCAACAACTACATAAGATGCTGTTTGCACAAAGAGGACAACAGAAAACTAGACACACTTGGTCTAGGTCCTGGGGTTCACTACATGAGTTGTGGAGTCTAAATATTCCATGCCATGAGAAAATACCTGGGATTGTTAGTGAAAGGGGCATTTGCATCCCTTTTCTAAGGGTTTCCCTTTCACCATGTTACATTTGAATTCTGGGAAAACCTGCTGGTGACAAGCTATCTAGCATTATGTTGGTTTAGGTATTGAGCTAGTACCTCATGTTTAGTGTTCAGGGTTATGCTTGAATGGCTACAAACCTCCTTGAAATAGCTATTGCAGACATGTGAACCCCGAGGAAGCTGGATAGTTGAAGCAGGCACTCCAAATATTCGTGCACTGCAAGGATTCACTTTCATTTTGGGACTCATCTTCTGGTTGCTGGCTTTTAGTGCTAACTGATACCACCATGGTGGCAGTAATCCAGCAGAGACTGCATGTATGGTTTGCAACTTTGCTTCCCAAGCCACCAGAAACTTGGCAGAACACTAATCATTGTGGCATTTTCTTTCCTCCCCTGAAACATTTGGCTTTCTAAGTTTTAAAATTGAATAGACTGGGCTAGTCAGGTTTGGACCCCATGTACCACCAAGATAGCTAAAGACAGAGCCAATTACTTCCCTCCACTTGTCAAAATATGTCAAATTTGCTTGGTCACCACAACTTCAAAGAAAATTCTGAGGCAACTTAGAGTGTTGAATCAAATACTGCCTAATTGGAATGGCTGTGGTTGTATGAGGTGGAAAGCTGCAGAGTTGGGCTGAAACTGTTCACAGAAATCCACAGGCTTGTGGTTGCCAGGCAACCACTCTGGGCTGAGATTGGCTAAACATCACTGTGAGGTGGATTTTAGGCTCTAGGTTTGAAAATATAAAAGACTGGGGTAGTCAAGTTTGGAACACATAGACCACAGACAGACCAAATGGTCTTTCAGTTACTTCCCTCCACTTCTCAAAATATGTCAAATTTTCTTGATCACTACAACTGTAAAAAAAATTCTGAGGCAACATAGACAGGCTAATCAAATACTGCATGATTGGAATGGCTGTGGTTGTATGAGGTGGAAAGCTGCAGAGTTGGGCTGAAACATTTCACAGAAATCCACAAGCTTGTGGTTGCCAGGCAACCACACTGGGCTGTGATTGGCTGAGCACCATTGTGAGCTGGACTTTAGGCTCTAGGATACAAGTATGCAGTAGGAGACCTGAGTCACAATGCTGGGCGTTGCCATGGAGACCTCAGTGGCACAGAGGACCTTGTAGGGCAAGATTTAAATAGGATGAATATTCTTGGCCTGGTATGCCACAGGATTCTCACTGAAGGCTTCACTGCTCAGAATTTGGGGATGGAAATGCTTGCCAATCTACACATGGATGTACTTTCAATGGGATATGAAATATGCCAGGCCCTGGCAGATGTTCTCTGACATGTCCTATCCTTGAGCATATGCTTTTCCCTTGTCATGTCTGTCACTTGGCTGAGTCCTGTTCCCTAAGCTATTCAGTCAAGACTTGCTGGAATCATTCACCTGCAGTATAAGAGCTTTCTGTGATATTTCTCAGCAGAAATCCTCTGCAAGCACATAGCTTTTTATATGAGAGACAGTGGTCGAAGTTGAATTTCAAGGGCAGATATTTGAAAACAATGAAACAAGCCCCGCATAAGATCTTTACATGTTTCCCAGATGAATATGTTTAGAAATATGGGGGAAGATGGAGATCAAGACTGAGAAGAGTGCACACCCATTTCAAGGGACAAAAACCAAGGAAAAATATGGAAAAGCAAGAGAGCTGATTAATTTGATGTAAAAATCTTTGATGATGAAAGGAAAATTATATTCTCATGGTGATTTAATCAGGCTGTAGCAGTGAAGTTCTCATGTTGGTTGTCCTATGTGTGGCCTTCTGCATTGGGCAGTGGATGCAGGACAGGAGATCTTCAAATAAATCTGGTGGAACACAAAATAGTGAAAAAAAATTCAGCCCAAATCCTGTTTATTCCTTCCCTTTGAAAACATATATGGATAATGTACATAGTTTCAAAAGACAAAATGTCTATTGGGTCATGGTTTCACCAATGAAATGGTCACTTCACATAACCTTTTGAATTTTGCTTTCACAGTTGCTCATGTACTGAGCCTGAGTAAAGCAGAATGCAGAGTAAGCCTCATCAATAGTTGTGCATTCCATAAGTGGTTTTAAAACCAGTGAAACCCTTTGGACTTAGTGTTTGTAATTAATTGGTTGATTGGTTTTACAAATTGTTTGTTTTACTATTTTTAACTTTGGGAGTCAGGGAAGCCCTCTCTCATAGTGATTTAGACCTCTCCAAAAGCTCTGAAGTTATTCATGTAACAGTTATTACATGCTGTAAGTTTCTCCTGTTAAAACTTGAAATACTAACAGACTCTGCTACTTTTCATCTAAATTAAGTGTTGGGCTAAATTCAGTGTTGGACTTTTTACAAGTCCTTTGAAATGTGTCCTCCTCTAGTTACTGGTCGTGCTGGAATTTACTTTCTTGTGAAGACAGGATTTGAGCAAATTGACACAAGTACAGTTTGCCACTACTCTGGACACCTGGTTAAATATCGAGTTCCCTAAATGCTGGGTGTTTTACTTTGATCTCTGCTCATACTTTGCTCATCCCGTTAGAACCACAGGGCTCCAGGCCATAGCGTTCCAGGCCTAAACAAGAAAATTTCCATTCCATTTTGGGAGTTCATTCATCTCTCATAATTACTTTTTCCACAAATGTGTGCTTCAGGAGAGGCCCTGTCTAAATGTTGAGAGACCCATTTTCATTCACTCAGTTTCTGACTTTCTAAGATTTTCAATTACTAGAAGTATGCCCAGACTTGCCATTGTCAAGGGACAGTGCACTTCACTTGAATTTGTGCAGTATTACTTCATGTGTCTCCGTGGAAATTCCACCAATGGGAAACTCTTGCTGTAGTCATCTCCAAGTGTTTCTGTGTAAGAAAATATAACTAACAAAGGATGTGGTTTCAAGCAGAATGGGGAAAGAGGGATTATGTTTATTTCAGTGCAGGTTGACCTTTCAAAGAAACAGTAATTCCTATCAAATAGGAGGAAAAATCTTTTGTAAAGAGAGATGGACATGACACGATCAACTTTATGTCACTTTTTTTAAAACACCAAGGGCATTTGAGAAATTCTTGGCTGTTGAATTGTCCCTTTTTTCTAATTTCTCTTAGGTAACACACTCCAGCTTCTTCAAACCATGGTACTGTTCCTTCCATGTAAAAAACCAAAGCAAAAAACAAAATAAATTAAAACAAAACCCATCAAATTACATTTGAGAGCACAGAATTGCTCAGCAGGCCCACTATTCAAGAAGCTAGAGGTACAGAAGCCTCAGCCTTCAGCCCATGGCCTGAAATTTTGTCTCTATCATGGCCCCTCATTTCCCTGGCATGTCCACATTAACTCATAAATCTTTACTCATTTCCTCTTCAAATGCACAGGATCCAATATATTTGAACCCTGTTCACCTGGGCTGTAATCATCCAAGGACACACCAGAGGAAGGGCAGCCACCCCCTTGCCTGGGGCCTTGGAGCTTATCACAATAGAAATGGACACCTGAACAAGGGGAGCCAAAACAAAGAGAGGCATATTCCTAAAGCCTGAAGCACAGAAGCTACCTATAGACCAGTAGTGGGATTTCACAAATTATGTAAGAATCTCTGTGCACATGCTTGGCATGGTCGCTCATGCCTATAATCCCAGCAATCTGGGGGCTGAGGTGGATGGATCCTTGGGAGTTCCAGTCCATCTTGGGCTATTAATTTATCTCAAGGCCTCTTTCAACAACTACATAAGATGCTGTTTCCAAAAAAAGGACAACGGAAAACTAGACACACTTGGTCCAAGTCTCTGGGTTCACTACATGAGTTGTGGAGTCTATATAGTCCATGCCATGAGAAAATACCTGGAATTTTTAGGGAAAGATGCATTTGCATCTCGTTTCTAAGGGTTTCCTTTTCACCATGTTACATTTGAATTCTGGGAAAACCTGCTGTTGATAAGCTATCTAGCATTATGTTGGTTTAGGTATTGAGCTATTACCTCATGTTTAGGGTTCAGGGTTATGCTGGAATGGCTGCAGACCTCCTTGAAATAGCGATTGCAGACAAGTGAACCCCGTGAAAGCTGGATAGTTGAAGCAGGCACTCCAAATATTCATGCACTGCAAGGATTCACTTTCATTTTGGGTCTCATCTTCTGGTTGCTGGCTTTTATTGCTAACTGATACTACCATGGTGGCAGTAATCCAGCAGAGACTGCATGTATGGTTTGCAGGTTTGCTTCCAAAACCACCAGAAACTTGGCAGAGCCCAAATCATTGTGGCATTTACTTTCCTCCCCTGAAACATTTGGCTTTCTAAGTTTGATAATTGAATAGACTGGGCTAGTCACATTTGGACCCCATACACCACAAACACAGCTAAAGACAGAGCCAATTACTTCCCTCCACTTCTCAAAATATGTCACATTTTCTTTTTTTTTTGTCTTTTTCTTTTTTATTGGTACCGGGGATCGAACTCACGACTGCCTGCTTGCAAGGCAGGTGCTTAAGCCGCCGAGCTAAATCCCCAGCCCCATGTCACATTTTCTTGATCACTACAACTGTAAAAAAATTCTGAGGCAACATAGCGAGGCTAATCAAATACTGCATGATTGGAATGGCTGTGGTTGTATGAGGTGGAAAGCTGCAGAGTTGGGCTGAAACAGTTCACAGAAATCCACAAACTTGTGGTCGCCAGGCAACCACACAGGGCTGTGATTGGCTGAGCACCATTGCGAGCTGGACTGTAGGCTCTAAAATACAAGTGTGCAATAGGAGACCTGAGTCACAATGCTGGGCGTTGCCATGGAGACCTCAGTGGCACAGAAGACCTTGTAGGGCAAGATTTAAACAGGATGAATATTCTTGGCCTGGTATGCCACAATATTCTCTCTGAAGGCTTCACTGCTCAGAATTTGTGGATGGAAATGCTTGCCAATCTACACATGGATGTACTTTCAATGGGATATGAAATATGCCAGGGCCTGGCAGATGATCTCTGCCATGTCCTATTCTTGAGCATACGCTTTTCCCTTGTCATGTCTGTCATTTGGCTGAGTCCTGTTCCCTAAGCTATTCAGTCAAGACTTGCTGGAATCATTCACCTGCAGTATAAGAGCTTTCTGTGAAATTTCTCAGCAGAAATCCTCTGCAAGCACATAGCTTTGGATATGAGAGACAGTGGTGGAAGTTGAATTTCAAGGGCAGATATTTGAAAACAATGAAACAAGCCCCGAATAAGATCTTTACATGTTTCCCAGATGAATATATTTGGAAATACTGTGGAAGATGGAGATCAAGGCTGAGAAGAGTGCACACCCATTTCAAGGTACAAAAACCAGGGAAAAACATGGGAAAGCAAGAGAGCTGGTTAATCTGATGTGAAAATCTTTGATGATGAAAGGAAAATTATATTCTCATGATGATATAATCAGGCTGTAGAAGTGAAGTTCTCATGTTGGTTGTCCTATGTGTGGCCTTCAGCATTGGGCAGTGGATGCAGGACAGGAGATATTCAAATAAATCTGGTGGAACACAAAATACTAAAAAAAAAAATTCAGCCTAAATCCTGTGTATTCCTTCCCTTTGAGAACATATATGGCTAACGTATGAAGTTTGAAAAGTGAAAATGTCTATTGGGTCATGGTTTCAACAATGAAATGGTCACTTCACATAACATTTTGAATTTTGCTTTCACAATTGTTCATGTACCGGGCCTGAGTAAAGCAGAAGGCAGAGTAAGCCTCATCAATAGTTGTGCATTCCATAAGTGATTTTCAAACCAGTGAAGCCCTTTGGACTTAGTGTTTGTATTTAATTGGTTGATTGTTTTTTCAAATTGTTTGTTTTACTATTTTTAACTTTGTGCGTCAGGGAAGCCCTTACTCATAGTGATTTAGACCTCTCCAAAAGCTCTGAAGTTATTTATTTTTTTTATTTATTTATTTTTTAATTTTATTTAAGAAGAAAAGAAAAAAAAGCAGAGAACGGGTACAAGTTATACAGATTTGCAGAAAAAAATGAACAGTAGGAAATCACTAGTTGATGGATTACATATTGTCATCTTAGAAATAATTGTTTAAGTCACAAAATTAATGCTTGTAAAGTGGACATTCCATCAATGATACTGCAAACAGTTCTGTTCAATGATCCAATAAAACTCTGTGATATCATTTTCTATCTTATACACTTAAATATGCATGCAGTTATATAGTTTAGAGCACTTTCTTTTCCTCTCTCTTGTACGATTTGGGTTTCATTGCTCCCACGGGTCTTATTACTTTTTTGGAAGAGAGTAAAACCAAATGTGACATAACAGAACCGAATCGGTCAAGTCAAAAGGGTGGACATAATAGATAATGTGAAAACATATTACAACGTTATCAACAATGGTTACCATAATGCCTTCCACTATCTCTAATAGAATTGCCTATATCGTTAGTTATAATACAATTGAACAAAACAGTAAAGAATAAAACCGACAAAACCAAAACATTGGAGACATTGTAGGTCTTCAAAAGTAGATAAAAGTCAATGAGAATGGGCATTATAATGAGTCTCATTATCTTCACAGCTGATGCCTAAATTTTCGAACCTGATACTATCCAGCAAAACAGAATAGGGGAACATCAGTTAAAAACCAGATGGTGAGAGTAATACGGGGCTTTAAATCGAGGTAATGGAAAGTCAAAGTGGGTTACTATAATATATCCTGCTATATTTTTCCTTTAATTAAAAGGATAAAAATAAAAAAAGTAAATAATGGAGTGGAGACTGAGATAAAAGAGGGCATAGAAACGAAACAGCACAGATCAAAACATAACCATTTAAGCAGAATAGTGTTTCACCACCAGATAATCCTGACCTAAAAGTAGTTACCATATTGTCTCTTTCCTTGAAATCCTTGAGTACATCTTCGTATACTGTAGCATTAAGTATATCAAAACAATGTAAAACCATTTAAGAGAATGACAGCATTACAGAGTATTTAGAATCGACTAACAGAAAATGAACAATGGTTTCTGTATCATCTCCTTGTCTTTAAAAGTTTTTTGCTTATACTATCGTACATAAAAAAATCCAGTAAGATACAACCTATTTAGACCATTGGAGACAGAAGGACAAAAGCTAGGTGAGACTTCAAAACAAGATGATAGTAAATCAGTATTACCTATTAAGATGTCATTTTCTCCAAAATAGCTATTCCTATCATCCAATCTTCTCTGCCTCATTTCTGTTGAGCTCTTATTCTGTCAGTAGCTGTCAGTTTGTCTTCTTCACTTTGTTCTCTGCTCCATTCGTTGTGGCCTCCACTATTGCTGGATTCTTTGTATTTTTCTTTGTTTAGAATGTCCTGCAATACTCTCTCTAGAGTTGAATTGGTGGTTGCAAATTCCCCCAGTTCCTCTTTATCCTGGAAGCACCTTGTTTTTCCATCAATTTCCAGGGACAGTTGTGCAGGATATCTCAATCTTGGCTGGAGATTATTATCTTTCAAAGCTTGAATTATTTCCCCCCATGCTCTTCGTGATTTGATGGTTTGTGCAGAGAAATCTGCTGTAATTCTGATGGGTGCTCCCTTGTAAGTGGTCTGTTTCTTGTCTCTGACAGCTTTTAATATTCTGTTCTTGTATTGAATTTCTGGAATTTTTATTATTATATGCCTGGGTGTTGCTCCGTTTGGGTTGTAGGTAGCTGGGGTCCTGTATGCCTCATACATTTGAGTATCTTTACCTTTTGCTAAATTAGGAAAATTCTCCTGGATTATTTCTGTGAGTAGCTTTTGTAGTTCATTTGTTTGTGTCCCTACTTCTTCTTTTATGTTCTTAATCCTTAAGTTATGGATCCTCTTATCATCTTCTTGTCTTTCTATTATTGCTGTTTGTTTCTTTGTTGTTTTAAAGAAGATTTTCATTTCATTCTCCCATATTACAATTCTGCCCTCCAGTTCAGATAGTCTGTCCTTAGTTTCTTTCAAGCTGTTATGCCAGTCTTCGATAGACTTCTTAGTTTCTTGGTAGTCCCTTTGAACCTGCTTCACGTATTCTATACTTTCCCTGTTATCTCCATCAAACAATTCTCCCCTCTTTTTCTGTTCTTCCATTCCACCATCTGTTAACAAAAGCTAGGTGAGACTTCAAAACAAGATGATAGTAAATCAGTATTACCTATTAAGATGTCATTTTCTCCAAAATAGCTATTCCTATCATCCAATATTCTCTGCCTCATTTCTGTTGAGCTCTTATTCTGTCAGTAGCTGTCAGTTTGTCTTCTTCACTTTGTTCTCTGCTCCATTCGTTGTGGCCTCCACTATTGCTGGATTCTTTGTATTTTTCTTTGTTTAGAATGTCCTGCAATACTCTCTCTAGAGTTGAATTGGTGGTTGCAAATTCCCCCAGTTCCTCTTTATCCTGTAAGCACCTTATTTTTCCATCAATTTCCAGGGACAATCTTGGCTGGAGATTATTATCTTTCAAAGCTTGAATTATTTCCCCCCCCCATGCTCTTCATGATTTGATGGTTTGTGCAGAGAAATCTGCTGTAATTCTGATGGGTGCTCCCTTGTAAGTGGTCTGTTTCTTGTCTCTGACAGCTTTTAATATTCTGTTCTTGTATTGAATTTCTGGAATTTTTATTATTATATGCCTGGGTGTTGCTCTGTTTGGGTTGTAGGTAGCTGGGGTCCTGTGTGCCTCATACATCTGAGTATCTTTACCTTTTGCTAAATTAGGAAAATTCTCCTGGATTATTTCTGTGAGTAGCTTTTGTAGTTCATTTGTTTGTGTCCCTACTTCTTCTTTTATGTTCTTAATCCTTAAGTTATGGATCCTCTTATCATCTTCTGGTGTTTCTATTATTGCTGTTTGTTTCTTTGTTATTTTAAAGAAGTTTTTCATTTCATTCTCCCATATTACAATTCTGCCCTCCAGTTCAGATAGTCTGTCCTTAGTTTGTTTCAAGCTGTTATGCCAGTCTTCGATAGACTTCTTAGTTTCTTGGTAGTCCCTTTGAACCTGCTTCACGTATTCTATACTTTCCCTGTTATCTCCATCAAACAATTCTCCCCTCTTTTTCTGTTCTTCCATTCCACCATCTGTTAACAAAAGCTAGGTGAGACTTCAAAACAAGATGATAGTAAATCAGTATTACCTATTAAGATGTCATTTTCTCCAAAATAGCTATTCCTATCATCCAATATTCTCTGCCTCATTTCTGTTGAGCTCTTATTCTGTCAGTAGCTGTCAGTTTGTCTTCTTCACTTTGTTCTCTGCTCCATTCGTTGTGGCCTCCACTATTGCTGGATTCTTTGTATTTTTCTTTGTTTAGAATGTCCTGCAATACTCTCTCTAGAGTTGAATTGGTGGTTGCAAATTCCCCCAGTTCCTCTTTATCCTGGAAGCACCTTATTTTTCCATCAATTTCCAGGGACAATCTTGGCTGGAGATTATTATCTTTCAAAGCTTGAATTATTTCCCCCCCCATGCTCTTCATGATTTGATGGTTTGTGCAGAGAAATCTGCTGTAATTCTGATGGGTGCTCCCTTGTAAGTGGTCTGTTTCTTGTCTCTGACAGCTTTTAATATTCTGTTCTTGTATTGAATTTCTGGAATTTTTATTATTA
This sequence comes from Cavia porcellus, assembly GCF_034190915.1. Classification (NCBI taxonomy): domain Eukaryota; kingdom Metazoa; phylum Chordata; class Mammalia; order Rodentia; family Caviidae; genus Cavia; species Cavia porcellus. The sequence continues at coordinate 3,287,725 of NW_026947486.1, read as the reverse complement.
TATGCCTGGGTGTTGCTCTGTTTGGGTTGTAGGTAGCTGGGGTCCTGTATGCCTCATACATCTGAGTATCTTTACCTTTTGCTAAATTAGGAAAATTCTCCTGGATTATTTCTGTGAGTAGCTTTTGTAGTTCATTTGTTTGTGTCCCTACTTCTTCTTTTATGTTCTTAATCCTTAAGTTATGGATCCTCTTATCATCTTCTTGTGTTTCTATTATTGCTGTTTGTTTCTTTGTTATTTTAAAGAAGTTTTTCATTTCATTCTCCCATATTACAATTCTGCCCTCCAGTTCAGATAGTCTGTCCTTAGTTTCTTTCAAGCTGTTATGCCAGTCTTCGATAGACTTCTTAGTTTCTTGGTAGTCCCTTTGAACCTGCTTCACGTATTCTATACTTTCCCTGTTATCTCCATCATACAATTCTCCCCTCTTTTTCTGTTCTTCCATTCCACCATCTGTTTTTTCTTGGGTGGTGCTTAGCATTTCTCTAACTATTTTGCATACTTCTAGCTTCAGGTCATTGATAACTTCATTCCTGAATTGGTCTATGAGGCTCTCTATATGGCGCTTTATGTCTATTGGTGCGGTGTCCGCTATTGCCTGTTTCTCAGAATTGGGGGCCGAGGAGCCTTTCTTGTTGCTGCCTCTTCCCATATTCCCTGTTCCTTATATATGCAAGTTTATATGAGAGGCCCATCTTCTCTCCCTGTCAGCCACAGCCTGATTGAATTGCGCCGGTTAGGTGTTCCCACTCACTGCTGCGCACCAGGCAGCCCACGTGGGGCCCACCCCTCCGGGCCTCCATCGGGCTCTGGGATCTGAGTTGGGCCAGCCTACTGGGTACGCCAGCAGCGTCATGCAGGCCAGGTACTTTTCCCCAATCCCGCCCGAGAGGGGAATGTGTGGCTGGAGTCGCCACTGCGCCCTGCTCCCGCAGGACTGCTCGGGCCCAGAAAGTCTGCTGGACTCAAACTGTGGTGGAATGTCAGTTTCTCTCACTCACCTCGCCACAAGTCAGAACATGCCTCCCTGCCCATCCTGTTTTCAACTCCATTCACAGACTCCCGTTCTCAGAGTTTCCCTGTGTCTCTCTCCTTGCTGAGCCGTTATAGAGGCAGCCAGCCACCGCGCGGTGGGAAACCCAAATCGCGGCTTCCAATGGCGTGGGGTCCAGCAGAGGCTTTTCTGTTCCTGTGTTAGCAACAGGACTGCATTCCAAGTTGGTTTCTCTCAGCGGACTTCGTTCCTGAGTCAGCAGAGCATACCTCCACCTGCGTATGTCTCTTTAGTCCGCACCATACCTGGCTCCTGAGCCTAGGATTTCAGAGAGCCTCCGGTAGTTGCTGTTATCTGTCCACCATGTTCTCCGGAAGCTGAAGTTATTCATGTAACAGCTATTACATGTTATAAGTTTCTCCTATTAAAACTTGAAAGACTAACAGACTCTGATACTTTTCATCTAAATTCTGTGTTGCGCTAAATTCAGTGTTGGACTTTTTACAAGTCCTTTGAAATGTGTCCTCATCTAGTCACTGGTCGTGCTGGAATGTACTTTCTTGTGAAGACAGGATTTGAGCAAATTGACACAAGTACAGTTTGCCACTACTCTGGACACCTGGTTAAATATTGAGTTCCCTAAATGCTGGGTGTTTTACTTTGATCTCTGCTCACATTTTGCTCATGCAGTTAGAACCACAGGGCTCCAGGCCATACCGTTCCAGGCCTAAACAAAAAATTTCCATTCCGTTTTGTGAGTTCATTCGTCTCTCATAATTACTTTTTCCACAAATGTGTGCTTCAGGAGAGGCCCTGTCTAAATCTGGAGAGGCCCATTTTCATTCACTCACTTTCAGACTTTCTAAAAATTTCAGTTAGTATAAGTTTGCCCAGACTTGCCATTGTCAAGGGACAGTGCACTTCACTTGAAGTTGTGCAGTATTACTTCATGTGTCTCCGTGGAAATTCCACCAATGGGAAACTCTTGCTGTAGTCATCTCCAAGTGTTTCTGCGTAAGAAAATATAACTAACAAAGGATGTGGTTTCAAGCAGAATGGGGAAAGAGGGATTATGTTTATTTCAGTGCAGGTTGACCTTTCAAAGAAACAGTAATTCCTATCAAATAGGAGGAAAAATCTTTTGTAAAGAGACATGGACATGACACGATCAACTTTATGTCACTTTTTTAAAACGCCAAGGGCATTTGAGAAATTCTTGGCTGCTGAATTGTCCCTTTTTTCAAATTTCTCTTAGGTAAGACACTCCAGCTTCTTTAAACCATGGTACTGTTCCTTCCATGTAAAAAACCAAAGCAAAAAACAAAATAAATTAAAACAAAACCCATCAAATTACATTTGAGAGCACAGAATTGCTCAGCAGGCCCACTATTCAAGAAGCTAGAGGTACAGAAGCCTCAGCCTTCAGCCCATGGCCTGAAGTTTGGTCTCTATTATCATGGTCCCTCAATTCCCTGGCATGTCCACATTAACTCATGAATCTTTACTCATTTCCTCTTCAAATGCACAGGATCCAATATATTTGAACCCTGTTCACCTGGGCTGTAATCATCCAAGGACACACCAGAGGAAGGGCAGCCAACCACTTGCCTGGGGCCTTGGAGCTTATCACAATAGAAATGGACACCTGAACAAGGGGAGCCAAAACAAAGAGAGGCATATTCCTAAAGCCTGAAGCACAGAAGCTACCTATAGAGCAGCAGTGGGATTTCACAAATTATGTAAGAATCTCTGTGCACATGCTTGGCATGGTCGCTCATGCCTATAATCCCAGCAATCTGGGGGCTGAGGTGGATGGATCCTTGGGAGTTCCAGTCCATCTTGGGCTATGAATTTATCTCAAGGCCTCTTTCAACAACTACATAAGATGCTGTTTCCAAAAAAAGGACAACGGAAAACTAGAAACTCTTCGTCCAGGTCCCTGGGTTCACTACATGAGTTCTGGAGTCTAAATATTCCATGCCATGAGAAAACACCTGGGATTTTTAGGGAAAGGGTCATTTGCATCTCTTTTCTAAGTGTTTCCCTTTCACCATGTTACATTTGAATTCTGGGAAAACCTGCTGGTGATAAGCTATCTAGCATTATGTTGGTTGAGGTATTGAGCTAGTACCTCATGTTTAGTGTCCAGGGTTATGCTGGAATGGCTGCAGACCTCCTTGAAATAGCGATTGCAAACAAGTGAACCCCGAGGAAGCTGGATAGTTGAAGCAGGCACTCCAAATATTCATGCACTAGAAGAATTCACTTTCATTTTGGGACTCATCTTCTGGTTGCTGGCTTTTAGTGCTAACTGATACTACCATGGTGGCAGTAATCCAGCAGAGACTGCATGTATGGTTTGCAGGTTTGCTTCCCAAGCCACCAGAAACTTGGCAGAACCCAAATCATTGTGGCATTTTCCTTGATCCCGTGAAACATTTGGCCTTCTAAGTTTGAAAATTGAATAGACTGGGCTAGTCAAGTTTGGACTCTATATACCACCAACAGAGCTAAAGACAGAGCCAGTTACTTCCCTCCACTTGTCAAAATATGTCAAATTTGCTTGATCACCACAACTTCAAAGAAAATTCTGAGGCAACTTAGAGAGGTGAATCAAATACTGCATGATTGGAATAGCTGTGTTTGTATGAGGTGGAAAGCTGCAGAGTTGGGCTGAAACTGTTCACTGAAATCCACAGGCTTGTGGTTGGCAGGCAACCACACTGGGCTGCGATTGGCAGAACATCACTGTGAGGTGGATTTTAAGCTCTAGGTTTGAAAATGTAAAAGACTGGAGTAGTCAAGTTTGGAACCAATATACCTGAGACATACCAAAACGTTTTCTAATTACTTCCCTCCGCTTCTCAAAATATGTCAAATTTTCTTGATGACTACAACTCTAAAAAAAATTCTGAGGCACCATAGCGAGGCTAATCAAATACTGCATGATTGGAATGGCAGTGGTTGTATGAGGTGGAAAGCTGCAGAGTTGGGCTGAAACAGTTCACAGAAATCCACAAGCTTGTGGTCGCCAGGCATCCACACTGGGCTGTGATTGGCTGAGCACCATTGTGAGCTGGACTTTAGGCTCTAGGATACAAGTGTGCAGTAGGAGACCTGAGTCACAATGCTGGGCGTTGACATGGAGACCTCATTGGCACAGAGGACCTTGGAGGGCAAGATTTAAATAGGATGAATATTCTTGGCCTGGTATGCCACAATATTCTCTCTGAAGGCTTCACTGCTCAGAATTTGTGGATGGAAATGCCTGCCAATCTACACATGGATGTACTTTCAATGGGATATGAAATATGCCAGGGCCTGGCAGATGATCTCTGCCATGTCCTATCCTTGAGCATACGCTTTTCCCTTGTCATGTCTGTCATTTGTCCGAGTCCTGTTCCCTAAGCTATTCAGTCAAGACTTGCTGGCATCATTCACCTGCAGTATAAGAGCTTTCTATGAAATTTCTCAGCAGAAATCCTCTGCAAGCACATAGCTTTGGATATGAGAGACAATGGTGGAAGTTGAATTTCAAGGGCAGATATTTGAAAACAATGAAACAAGCCCCAAATAAGATCTTTACATGTTTCCCAGATGAATATGTTTGGAAATATGGGGGAAGATTCAGATCAAGGCTTAGAAGAGTGCACACCCATTTCAAGGTACAAAAACCAGGGAAAAACATGGGAAAGCAACAGAGCTGGTTAATCTGATGTAAAAATCTTTGATGAAGAAAGGAAAATTACATTCTCATAATGATATAATCAGACTGTAGCAGTGAAGTTCTCATGTTGGTTGTCCTATGTGTGGCCTTCTGCATTGGGCAGTGGATGCAGGACAGGAGATCGTCAAATAAATCTGGTGGAACACAAAATACTGAAAAACAATTCAGCCTAAATCCTGTGTATTCCTTCCCTTTGAGAACATATATGGATAATGTACAAAGTTTCAAAAGAGAAAATGTCTATTGGGTCATGGTTTCACCAGTGAAATGGTCACTTCACATAACATTTTGCATTTTGCTTTCACAGTTGCTCAGGTACCGGGCCTGCGTAAAGCAGAATGCAGAGTGAGCCTCATCAATAGTTATGCATTCTATAAGTGGTTTTAAAACCAGTGAAACCCTTTGGACTTAGTGTTTGTATTTAATTGGTTGATTGGTTTTCAAATTGTTTGTTTTACTATTTTTAACTTTGTGAGTCAGGGAAGCCCTCACTCATAGTGAATTAGACCTCTCCATAAGCTCTCAAGTTATTCATGTAACAGCTATTCCATGTTATAAGTTTCTCCTATTAAAACTTGAAAGACTAACAGACTCTGCTAATATTCATTTAAATACAGTGTTGGGCTAAATTCAGTGTTGGACTTTTTACAAGTCCTTTGAAATGTGTCCTCCTCTAGTCACTGGTCATGCTGGAATGTACTTTCTTGTGAAGACAGGATTTGAGCAAATTGACACAAGTACATTTTGCCACTACTCTGGACACCTGGTTAAATATTGAGTTCCCTAAATGGTGTGTGTTTTACTTTGATCTCTGCTCACACTTTGCTCATCCAGTTAGAACCACAGGGCTCCAGGCCATAGCGTCCAGGCCTAAAAAGAAAACTTCCATTCCGTTTTGGGAGTTCATTGTCTCTCATAATTACTTTTTCCACAAATGTGTCCTTCAGGAGAGGCCCTGTCCAAATATGGAGAGGCCCATTTTCATTCACTCACTTTCAGACTTTCTAAGATTTTCAGTTCCTAGAGGTTTGCCCAGACTTGCCATTGTCAAGGGACAGTGCACTTCACTTGAAGTTGTGCAGTATTACTTCATGTGTCTCCGTGGAAATTCCACCAATGGGAAACTCTTGTTGTAGTCATCTCCAAGTGTTTCTGCGTAAGAAAATATAACTAACAAAGGATGTGGTTTCAAGCAGAATGAGGAAAGGAGGGATTATCATTATTTCAGTGCAGGTTGACATTTCAAAGAAACAGTAATTCCTAAGAAATAGGAGGTAAAATCTTTTATAAAGAGACATGGACATGATACGCTCAACTTTATGTCACTTTTTTTAAAATGCCAAGGGCATTTGAGAAATTCTTGGCTGCTGAATTGTACCTTTTTTCAAATTTCTCTTAGGTAAGGCACTCCAGCCTCTTCAAACCGTGGTACTGTTCCCACCATGTAAAAAACCAAAACAAAACACAAAGTAAATTAAAACAAAACCCATCAAATTACATTTGAGAGCACACAATTGCTCAGCAGGCCCACTATTCAAGAAGCTAGAGGTACAGAAGCCTCAGCCTTCAGCCCATGGCCTGAAGTTTTGTCTCTATCATGGCCCCTCAATTCCCTGGCATGTCCACATTAACTCATGAATCTTTACTCATTTCCTCTTCAAATGCACAGGATCCAATATATTGGAACCCTGTTCACCTGGGCTGTAATCATCCAAGGACACACCAGAGGAAGGGCAGCCACCCCCTTGCCTGAGGCTTTGGAGCTTATCCCAATAGAAATGGACACCTGAACAAGGTGAGCCAAAACAAAGAGAGGCATATTCCTAAAGCCTGAAGCACAGAAGCTACCTATAGACGAGTAGTGGGATTTCACAAATTATGTAAGAATCTCTGTGCACATGCTTGGCATGGTTGCTCATGCCTATAATCCCAGCAATCTGGTGTCTGAGGTGGATGGATCCTTGGGAGTTCCAGTCCATCTTGGGCTACGAATTTATCTCAAGGCCTCTTTCAAAAACTACATAAGATGCTGTTTCCAAAAAGAGGACAACAGAAAACTAGACACACTTGGTCTAGGTCCCTGGGTTCACTACATGAGTTGTGGAGTCTAAATATTCCATGCCATGAGAAAATACCTGGGATTTTTAGGGAAAGGGTCATTTGCATCTCTTTTCTAAGTGTTTCCCTTTCACCATGTTACATTTGAATTCTGGGAAAACCTGCTGGTGATAAGCTATCTAGCATTATGTTGGTTGAGGTATTGAGCTAGTACCTCATGTTTAGTGTCCAGGGTTATGCTGGAATGGCTGCAGACCTCCTTGAAATAGCGATTGCATACAAGTGAACCCCGAGGAAGCTGGATAGTTGAAGCAGGCACTCCAAATATTCATGCACTAGAAGAATTCACTTTCATTTTGGGACTCATCTTCTGGTTGCTGGCTTTTAGTGCTAACTGATACTACCATGGTGGCAGTAATCCAGCAGAGACTGCATGTATGGTTTGCAGGTTTGCTTCCCAAGCCACCAGAAACTTGGCAGAACCCAAATCATTGTGGCATTTTCTTTCCTCCCTTGAAACATTTGGCTTTCTAATTTTGATAATTGAATAGACTGGGCTGGTCACCTTTGGACAAAATAAACCACAAACAGAGCTAAAGACAGAGCCAATTACTTCCCTCCACTTGTCAAAATATGTCAAATTTGCTTGATCACCACAACTTCAAAGAAAATTCTGAGGCAACTTAGAGCGGTGAATCAAATACTGCATGATTGGAATGGCTGTGGTTGTATGAGGTGGAAAGCTGCAGAGTTGGGCTGGAACTGTTCACAGAAATCCACAGGCTTGTGGTTGCCAGGCAACCACACTGGGCTGCGATTGGCTGAACATCACTGTGAGGGGGATTTTAGGCTCTAGGTTTGAAAATTTAAAAGACTGGGGTAGTCAAGTTTGGAACCCATAGACCTCAGACATACCAAAACGTTTTCCAAAGACTTCCCTCCACTTCTCAAAATATGTCAAATTTTCTTGATCACTACAACTGTAAAAAAAAAAATTCTGAGGCAACATCGAGAGGCTAATCAAATACTGCATAATTGGAATGTCTGTGGTTGTATGAGGTGGAAAGCTGCAGAGTTGGGCTGAAACAGTTCACAGAAATCCACAAGCTTGTGGTTGCCAGGCAACCACACAGGGCTGCGATTGGCTGAGCACCATTGTGAGCTGGACTTTAGGCTCTAGGATACAAGTGTGCAGTAGGAGACCTGAGTCACAATGCTGGGCGTTGCCATGGAGACCTCAGTGGGACAGAGGACCTTGTAGGGCAAGATTTAAATAGGATGGATATTCTTGACCTGGTATGCCACAATATTCTCTCTGAAGGCTTCACTGCTCAGAATTTGTGGATGGAAATGCTAGCCAATCTACACATGGATGTACTTTCAATGGGATATGAAATATGCCAGGGCCTGGCAGATGATCTCTGCCATGTCCTATCCTTGAGCATACGCTTTTCCCTTGTCATGTCTGTCATTTGGCTGAGTCCTGTTCCCTAAGCTATTCAGTCAAGACTTGCTGGCATCATTGACCTGCAGTATAAGAGCTTTCTTTGAAATTTCTCAGCAGAAATCCTCTGCAAGTACATAGCTCTGGATATGAGAGACAGTGGTGGAAGTTGAATTTCAGGGGCAGATATTTGAAAACAATGAAACAAGCCCCGAATAAGATCTTTACATGTTTCCCAGATGAATATGTTTGGAAATACGGGGGAAGATGGAGATCAAGGCTGAGAAGAGTGCACACCCATTTCAAGGTACAAAAACCAGGGAAAAACATGGGAAAGCAAGAGAGCTGGTTAATCTGATGTAAAAATCTTTGATGATGAAAGGAAAATTATATTCTCATGATGATTTAATCAGGCTGTAGAAGTGAAGTTCTCATGTGGGTTGTCCTATGTGTGGCCTTCTGCATTGGGCAGTGGATGCAGGACAGGAGATCTTCAAATAAATCTGGTGGAACACAAAATACTGAAAAAAAAATTCAGCCTAAATCCTGTGTATTCCTTCCCTTTGAGAACATATATGGATAATGTACGAAGTTTCAAAAGAGAAAATGTCTATTGGGTCATGGTTTCAACAATGAAATGGTCACTTCACATAACATTTTGAATTTTGCTTTCACAGTTGCTCATGTACCGGGCCTGAGTAAAGCAGAATGTAGAGTAAGACTCATCAATAGTTGTGCATTCCATAAGTGGTTTTAAAACCAGTGAAACCCTTTGGACTTAGTGTTTGTATTTAATTGGTTGATTGGTTTTTCAAATTGTTTGTTTTACTATTCTTAACTTTGTGAGTCAGGGAAGCCCTCACTCATAGTGATTTCGACCTCTCCAAAAGCTCTGAAGTTATTCATGTAACAGCTATTACATGCTATAAGTTTCTCCTATTAAAACTTGAAAGACTAACAGACTCTGCTACTTTTCATGTAAATTCAGTGTTGGGCTAACTTCAGGGTTGGACTTTTTACAAGTCCTTTGAAATGTTTCCTCCTCTAGTCACTGGTCATGCTGGAATTTACTTTCTTGTGAAGACAGGATTTGAGCAAATTGACACAAGTACAGTTTCCCACTACTCTGCACACCTGGTTAAATATCGAGTTCCATAAATGGTGTGTGTTTCACTTTGATCTCTGCTCACACTTTGATCATGCAGTTAGAAACACAGGGCTCCAGGCCATAGCGTTCCAGGCCTAAACAAGAAAATTTCCATTCCGTTTTGGGAGTTCATGCGTCTCTCATAATTAATTTTTCCACAAATGTGTGCTTCAGGAGAGGCCCTGTCCAATGTGGAGAGGCCCATTTTCATTCACTCACTTTTAGACTTTCTAAGATTTTCAGTTACTAGAGGTTTGCCCAGACTTGCCATTGTCAAGGGACAGTGCACTTCACTTGAAGTTGTGCAGTATTACTTCATGTGTCTCCGTGGAAATTCCACCAATGGGAAACTCTTGCTGTAGTCATCTCCAAGTGTTTCTGTGTAAGAAAATATAACTAACAAAGGATGTGGTTTCAAGCAGAATGAGGAAAGGAGGGATTATCTTTATTTCAGTGCAGGTTGACCTTTCAAAGAAACAGTAATTCCTATCAAATAGGAGGTAAAATCTTTTGTAAAGAGACATGGACATGACACGCTCAACTTTATGTCACTTTTTTTAAAACGCCAAGGGCATTTGAGAAATTCTTGGCTGCTGAATTGTCCCTTTTTGCAAATTTCTCTTAGGTAAGACACTCCAGCTTCTTTAAACCATGGTACAGTTCCTTCCATGTAAAAAACCAAAGCAAAAAACAAAATAAATTAAAACAAAACCCATCAAATTACATTTGAGAGCACACAATTGCTCAGCAGGCCCACTATTCCAGAAGCTAGAGGTAGAGAATCCTCAGCCTTCGGCCCATGGCCTGAAGTTTTGTCTCTATCATGGCCCCTCAATTCCCTGGCATGTCCACATTAACTCATGAATCTTTACTCATTTCCTCTTCAAATGCACAAGATCCAGTATATTTGAACCCTGTTCACCTGGGCTGTAATCATCCAAGGACACACCAGAGGAAGGGCAGCCACTCACTTGCCTGGGGCCTTGGAGCTTATCACAATAGAATTGGACACCTGAACAAGGGGAGCCAAAACAAAGAGAGGCATATTCCTAAAGCCTGAAGCACAGAAGCTACCTATAGACAAGCAGTGGGATTTCACAAATTATGTAAGAATCTCTGTGCACATGCTTGGCATGGTCGCTCATGCCTATAATCCCAGCAATCTGGGGGCTGAGGTGGATGGATCCTTGGGAGTTCCAGTCCATCTTAGGCTATGAATTTATCTCAAGGCCTCTTTCAACAACTACATAAGATGCTGTTTCCAAAAAGAGGACAACATTAAACTAGACACACTTGGTCTAGGTCCCTGGGTTCACTACATGAGTTGTGGAGTCTAAATATTCCATGCCATGAGAAAATACCTGGGATTTTTAGTGAAAGGGGCATTTGCATCCCTTTTCTAAGTGTTTCCCTTTCACCATGTTACATTTGAATTCTGGGAAAACCTGCTGGTGATAAGGTATTGTGCTAATACCTCATGTTTAGTGTTCAGGGTTATGCTGGAATGGATGCAGACCTCCTTGAAATAGCGATTGCAGACAAGTGAACCCCGAGGAAGCTGGATAGTTGAAGCAGGCACTCCAAATATTCATGCACTGCAAGGATTCACTTTCATTTTGGGTCTCATCTTCTGGTTGCTGGCTTTCAGTGCTAACTGATACTACCATGGTGGCAGTAATCCAGCAGAGACTGCATGTATGGTTTGCAGGTTTGCTTCCCAAGCCACCAGAAACTTGGCAGAACCCAAATCATTGTGGCATTTTCTTTCCTCCCTTGAAACATTTGGCTTTCTAATTTTGATAATTGAATAGACTGGGCTGGTCACCTTTGGACACCATATACCACAAACAGAGCTAAAGACAGAGCCAATTACTTCCCTCCACTTGTCAAAATATGTCAAATTTGCTTGATCACCACAACTTCAAAGAAAATTCTGAGGCAACTTAGAGCGGTTAATGAAATACTGCATGATTGGAATGGCTGTGGTTGTATGAGGTGGAAAGCTGCAGAGTTGGGCTGAAACTGTTCACAGAAATCCACAGGCTTGTGGTTGCCAGGCAACCACACTGGGCTGCGATTAGCTGAACATCACTGTGAGGGGGATTTTAGTCTCTAGGTTTGAAAATTTAAAAGACTGGGGTAGTCAAGTTTGGAACCCATAGACCTCAGACATACCAAAAGGTTTTCCAATGACTTCCCTCCACTTCTCAAAATATGTCAAATTTTCTTGATCACTACAACTGTAAAAAAAAATTCTGAGGCAACATAGAGAGGCTAATCAAGTACTGCATGATTGGAATGGGTGTGGTTGTATGAGGTGGAAAGCTGCAGAGTTGGGCTGAAACTGTTCACAGAAATCCACAAGCTTGTGGTTGCCAGGCAACCACAAAGGTCTGTTATTGGCTGAGCACCATTGTGAGCTGGACTTTAGGCTCTAGGATACAAGTGTGCAGTAGGAGACCTGAGTCACAATGCTGGGCGGTGCCATGGAGACCTCAGTGGCACAGAGGACCTTGTAGGGCAAGATTTAAATAGGATGAATATTCTTGGCCTGGTAGTCCACAATATTCTCTCTGAAGGCTTCACTGCTCAGAATTTGTGGATGGAAACGCTAGCCAATCTACACATGGATGTACTTTCAATGGGATATGAAATATGCCAGGGCCTGGCAGATGATCTCTGCCATGTCCTATCCTTGAGCATACGCTTTTCCCTTGTCATGTCTGTCATTTGGCTGAGTCCTGTTCCCTAAGCTATTCAGTCAAGACTTGCTGGCATCATTGACCTGCAGTATAAGAGCTTTCTGTGAAATTTCGCAGCAGAAATCCTCTGCAAGTACATAGCTTTGGATATGAGAGACAGTGGTGGAAGTTGAATTTCAAGGGCAGATATTTGAAAACAATGAAATAAGCCCCAAATAAGATATTTACATGTTTCCCAGATGAATATGTTTGGAAATACGGCGGAAGATGGAGATCAAGGCTGAGAAGAGTGCACACTCATTTCAAGGTACAAAAACCAGGGAAAAACATGGGCAAGCAAGCGAGCTGGTTAATGTGATGTAAAAATCTTTGATGATGAAAGGAAAATTATATTCTCATGATGATTTAATCAGGCTGTAGAAGTGAAGTTCTCATGTGGGTTGTCCTATGTGTGTCCTTCTGCATTGGGCAGTGGATGCAGGACAGGAGATCTTCAAATAAATCTGGTGGAACACAAAATACTGAAAAAAAAATTCAGCCTAAATCCTGTGTATTCCTTCCCTTTGAGAACATATATGGATAATGTACGAAGTTTCAAAAGAGAAAATGTCTATTGGGTCATGGTTACAACAATGAAATGGTCACTTCACATAACATTTTGAATTTTGCTTTCACAGTTGCTCATGTACCGGGCCTGAGTAAAGCAGAATGCAGAGTAAGCCTCATCAATAGTTGTGCATTCCATAAGTGGTTTTAAAACCAGTGAAACCCTTTGGACTTAGTGTTTGTATTTAATTGGTTGATTGGTTTTTCAAATTGTTTGTTTTACTATTTTTAACTTTGTGAGTCAGGGAACCCCTCACTCATAGTGATTTAGACCTCTCCAGAAGCTCTGAAGTTATTCTTGTAACAGCTATTACATGTTATAAGTTTCTCCTATTAAAACTTGAAAGACTAACAGACTCTGCTACTTTTCATCTAAATTCAGTGTTGGGCTAACTTCAGGGTTGGACTTTTTACAAGTCCTTTGAAATGTGTCCTCCTCTAGTCACTGGTCGTGCTGGAATTTACTTTCTTGTGAAGACAGGATTTGAGCAAATTGACACAAGTACAGTTTGCCACTACTCTGGACACCTGGTTAAATATCGAGTTCCCTAAATGGTGTGTGTTTTACTTTGATCTCTGCTCACACTTTGCTCATCCAGTTAGAAACACAGGGCTCCAGGCCATAGCGTTCCAGGCCTAAACAAGAAAATTTCCATTCCGTTTTGGGAGTTCATGCGTCTCTCATAATTACTTTTTCCACAAATGTGTGCTTCAGGAGAGGCCCTGTCCAAATGTGGAGAGTCCCATTTTCATTCAGTCACTTTTAGACTTTCTAAGATTTTCAGTTACTAGAGGTTTGCCCAGACTTGCCATTGTCAAGGGACAGTGCACTTCACTTGAAGTTGTGCAGTATTACTTCATGTGTCTCCGTGGAAATTCCACCAATGGGAAACTCTTGCTGTAGTCATCTCCAAGTGTTTCTGTGTAAGAAAATATAATTAACAAAGGATGTGGTTTCAAGCAGAATGAGGAAAGGAGGGATTATCTTTATTTCAGTGCAGGTTGACCTTTCAAAGAAACAGTAATTCCTATCAAATAGGAGGAAAAATCTTTTGTAAAGAGACATGGACATGACACGCTCAACTTTATATCACTTTTTTTAAAACGCCAAGGGCATTTGAGAAATTCTTGGCTGCTGAATTGTCCCTTTTTGCAAATTTCTCTTATGTAAGACACTCCAGCTTCTTTAAACCATGGTACAGTTCCTTCCATGTAAAAAACCAAAGCAAAAAACAAAATAAATTAAAACAAAACCCATCAAATTACATTTGAGAGCACACAATTGCTCAGCAGGCCCACTATTCCAGAAGCTAGAGGTAGAGAATCCTCAGCCTTCAGGCCATGGCCTGAAGTTTTGTCTCTATCATGGCCCCTCAATTCCCTGGCATGTCGACATTAACTCATGAATCTTTACTCATTTCCTCTTCAAATGCACAGGATCCAATCTATTTGAACCCTGTTCAGCTGGGCTGTAATCATCCAAGGACACACCAGAGGAAGGGCAGCCACTCCCTTGCCTGGGGCCTTGGAGCTTATCACAATAGAATTGGACACCTGAACAAGGGGAGCCAAAACAAAGAGAGGCATATTCCTAAAGCCTGAAGCACAGAAGCTACCTATAGACAAGCAGTGGGATTTCACAAATTATGTAAGAATCTCTGTGCACATGCTTGGCATGGTCGCTCATGCCTATAATCCCAGCAATCTGGGGGCTGAGGTGGATGGATCCTTGGGAGTTCCAGTCCATCTTAGGCTATGAATTTATCTCAAGGCCTCTTTCAACAACTACATAAGATGCTGTTTCCAAAAAGAGGACAACATTAAACTAGACACACTTGGTCTAGGTCCCTGGGTTCACTACATGAGTTGTGGAGTCTAAATATTCCATGCCATGAGAAAATACCTGGGATTTTTAGTGAAAGGGGCATTTGCATCCCTTTTCTAAGTGTTTCCCTTTCACCATGTTACATTTGAATTCTGGGAAAACCTGCTGGTGATAAGGTATTGTGCTAATACCTCATGTTTAGTGTTCAGGGTTATGCTGGAATGGATGCAGACCTCCTTGAAATAGCGATTGCAGACAAGTGAACCCCGAGGAAGCTGGATAGTTGAAGCAGGCACTCCAAATATTCATGCACTGCAAGGATTCACTTTCATTTTGGGTCTCATCTTCTGGTTGCTGGCTTTCAGTGCTAACTGATACTACCATGGTGGCAGTAATCCAGCAGAGACTGCATGTATGGTTTGCAGGTTTGCTTCCCAAGCCACCAGAAACTTGGCAGAACCCAAATCATTGTGGCATTTTCTTTCCTCCCTTGAAACATTTGGCTTTCTAATTTTGATAATTGAATAGACTGGGCTGGTCACCTTTGGACAAAATAAACCACAAACAGAGCTAAAGACAGAGCCAATTACTTCCCTCCACTTGTCAAAATATGTCAAATTTGCTTGATCACCACAACTTCAAAGAAAATTCTGAGGCAACTTAGAGCGGTTAATCAAATACTGCATGATTGGAATGGCTGTGGTTGTATGAGTTGGAAAGCTGCAGAGTTGGGCTGAAACTGTTCACAGAAATCCACAGGCTTGTGGTTGCCAGGCAACCACACTGGGCTGCGATTGGCTGAACATCACTGTGAGGGGGATTTTAGTCTCTAGGTTTGAAAATTTAAAAGACTGGGGTAGTCAAGTTTGGAACCCATAGACCTCAGACATACCAAAACGTTTTCCAAAGCCTTCCCTCCACTTCTCAAATATGTCAAATTTTCTTGATCACTACAACTGTAAAAAAAAAAAATTCTGAGGCAACATCGAGAGGCTAATCAAATACTGCATAATTGGAATGTCTGTGGTTGTATGAGGTGGAAAGCTGCAGAGTTGGGCTGAAACAGTTCACAGAAATCCACAAGCTTGTGGTTGCCAGGCAACCACACAGGGCTGCGATTGGCTGAGCACCATTGTGAGCTGGACTTTAGGCTCTAGGATACAAGTGTGCAGTAGGAGACCTGAGTCACAATGCTGGGCGTTGCCATGGAGACCTCAGTGGGACAGAGGACCTTGTAGGGCAAGATTTAAATAGGATGGATATTCTTGACCTGGTATGCCACAATATTCTCTCTGAAGGCTTCACTGCTCAGAATTTGTGGATGGAAATGCTAGCCAATCTACACATGGATGTACTTTCAATGGGATATGAAATATGCCAGGGCCTGGCAGATGATCTCTGCCATGTCCTATCCTTGAGCATACGCTTTTCCCTTGTCATGTCTGTCATTTGGCTGAGTCCTGTTCCCTAAGCTATTCAGTCAAGACTTGCTGGCATCATTGACCTGCAGTATAAGAGCTTTCTGTGAAATTTCTCAGCAGAAATCCTCTGCAAGTACATAGCTCTGGATATGAGAGACAGTGGTGGAAGTTGAATTTCAGGGGCAGATATTTGAAAACAATGAAACAAGCCCCGAATAAGATCTTTACATGTTTCCCAGATGAATATGTTTGGAAATACGGGGGAAGATGGAGATCAAGGCTGAGAAGAGTGCACACCCATTTCAAGGTACAAAAACCAGGGAAAAACATGGGAAAGCAAGAGAGCTGGTTAATCTGATGTAAAAATCTTTGATGATGAAAGGAAAATTATATTCTCATGATGATTTAATCAGGCTGTAGAAGTGAAGTTCTCATGTTGGTTGTCCTATGTGTGGCCTTCTGCATTGGGCAGTGGATGCAGGACAGGAGAACTTCAAATAATTCTGGTTGGACACAAAATACTGAAAAAAAAATTCAGCCTAAATCCTGTGTATTCCTTCCCTTTGAGAACATATATGGATAATGTACGAAGTTTCAAAAGAGAAAATGTCTATTGGGTCATGGTTTCAACAATGAAATGGTCACTTCACATAACATTTTGAATTTTGCTTTCACAGTTGCTCATGTACCGGGCCTGAGTAAAGCAGAATGCAGAGTAAGACTCATCAATAGTTGTGCATTCCATAAGTGGTTTTAAAACCAGTGAAACCCTTTGGACTTAGTGTTTGTATTTAATTGGTTGATTGGTTTTTCAAATTGTTTGTTTTACTATTCTTAACTTTGTGAGTCAGGGAAGCCCTCACTCATAGTGATTTCGACCTCTCCAAAAGCTCTGAAGTTATTCATGTAACAGCTATTACATGCTATAAGTTTCTCCTATTAAAACTTGAAAGACTAACAGACTCTGCTACTTTTCATCTAAATTCAGTGTTGGGCTAACTTCAGGGTTGGACTTTTTACAAGTCCTTTGAAATGTGTCCTCCTCTAGTCACTGGTCGTGCTGGAATTTACTTTCTTGTGAAGACAGGATTTGAGCAAATTGACACAAGTACAGTTTGCCACTACTCTGGACACCTGGTTAAATATCGAGTTCCCTAAATGGTGTGTGTTTTACTTTGATCTCTGCTCACACTTTGCTCATCCAGTTAGAAACACAGGGCTCCAGGCCATAGCGTTCCAGGCCTAAACAAGAAAATTTCCATTCCGTTTTGGGAGTTCATGCGTCTCTCATAATTACTTTTTCCACAAATGTGTGCTTCAGGAGAGGCCCTGTCCAAATGTGGAGAGTCCCATTTTCATTCAGTCACTTTTAGACTTTCTAAGATTTTCAGTTACTAGAGGTTTGCCCAGACTTGCCATTGTCAAGGGACAGTGCACTTCACTTGAAGTTGTGCAGTATTACTTCATGTGTCTCCGTGGAAATTCCACCAATGGGAAACTCTTGCTGTAGTCATCTCCAAGTGTTTCTGTGTAAGAAAATATAATTAACAAAGGATGTGGTTTCAAGCAGAATGAGGAAAGGAGGGATTATCTTTATTTCAGTGCAGGTTGACCTTTCAAAGAAACAGTAATTCCTATCAAATAGGAGGAAAAATCTTTTGTAAAGAGACATGGACATGACACGCTCAACTTTATATCACTTTTTTTAAAACGCCAAGGGCATTTGAGAAATTCTTGGCTGCTGAATTGTCCCTTTTTGCAAATTTCTCTTATGTAAGACACTCCAGCTTCTTTAAACCATGGTACAGTTCCTTCCATGTAAAAAACCAAAGCAAAAAACAAAATAAATTAAAACAAAACCCATCAAATTACATTTGAGAGCACACAATTGCTCAGCAGGCCCACTATTCCAGAAGCTAGAGGTAGAGAATCCTCAGCCTTCAGGCCATGGCCTGAAGTTTTGTCTCTATCATGGCCCCTCAATTCCCTGGCATGTCGACATTAACTCATGAATCTTTACTCATTTCCTCTTCAAATGCACAGGATCCAATCTATTTGAACCCTGTTCACCTGGGCTGTAATCATCCAAGGACACACCAGAGGAAGGGCAGCCACTCCCTTGCCTGGGGCCTTGGAGCTTATCACAATAGAATTGGACACCTGAACAAGGGGAGCCAAAACAAAGAGAGGCATATTCCTAAAGCCTGAAGCACAGAAGCTACCTATAGACAAGCAGTGGGATTTCACAAATTATGTAAGAATCTCTGTGCACATGCTTGGCATGGTCGCTCATGCCTATAATCCCATCAATCTGGGGGCTGAGGTGGATGGATCCTTGGGAGTTCCAGTCCATCTTAGGCTATGAATTTATCTCAAGGCCTCTTTCAACAACTACATAAGATGCTGTTTCCAAAAAGAGGACAACATTAAACTAGACACACTTGGTCTAGGTCCCTGGGTTCACTACATGAGTTGTGGAGTCTAAATATTCCATGCCATGAGAAAATACCTGGGATTTTTAGTGAAAGGGGCATTTGCATCCCTTTTCTAAGTGTTTCCCTTTCACCATGTTACATTTGAATTCTGGGAAAACCTGCTGGTGATAAGGTATTGTGCTAATACCTCATGTTTAGTGTTCAGGGTTATGCTGGAATGGATGCAGACCTCCTTGAAATAGCGATTGCAGACAAGTGAACCCCGAGGAAGCTGGATAGTTGAAGCAGGCACTCCAAATATTCATGCACTGCAAGGATTCACTTTCATTTTGGGTCTCATCTTCTGGTTGCTGGCTTTCAGTGCTAACTGATACTACCATGGTGGCAGTAATCCAGCAGAGACTGCATGTATGGTTTGCAGGTTTGCTTCCCAAGCCACCAGAAACTTGGCAGAACCCAAATCATTGTGGCATTTTCTTTCCTCCCTTGAAACATTTGGCTTTCTAATTTTGATAATTGAATAGACTGGGCTGGTCACCTTTGGACAAAATAAACCACAAACAGAGCTAAAGACAGAGCCAATTACTTCCCTCCACTTGTCAAAATATGTCAAATTTGCTTGATCACCACAACTTCAAAGAAAATTCTGAGGCAACTTAGAGCGGTTAATCAAATACTGCATGATTGGAATGGCTGTGGTTGTATGAGTTGGAAAGCTGCAGAGTTGGGCTGAAACTGTTCACAGAAATCCACAGGCTTGTGGTTGCCAGGCAACCACACTGGGCTGCGATTGGCTGAACATCACTGTGAGGGGGATTTTAGTCTCTAGGTTTGAAAATTTAAAAGACTGGGGTAGTCAAGTTTGGAACCCATAGACCTCAGACATACCAAAACGTTTTCCAAAGCCTTCCCTCCACTTCTCAAATATGTCAAATTTTCTTGATCACTACAACTGTAAAAAAAAAAATTCTGAGGCAACATCGAGAGGCTAATCAAATACTGCATAATTGGAATGTCTGTGGTTGTATGAGGTGGAAAGCTGCAGAGTTGGGCTGAAACAGTTCACAGAAATCCACAAGCTTGTGGTTGCCAGGCAACCACACAGGGCTGCGATTGGCTGAGCACCATTGTGAGCTGGACTTTAGGCTCTAGGATACAAGTGTGCAGTAGGAGACCTGAGTCACAATGCTGGGCGTTGCCATGGAGACCTCAGTGGGACAGAGGACCTTGTAGGGCAAGATTTAAATAGGATGGATATTCTTGACCTGGTATGCCACAATATTCTCTCTGAAGGCTTCACTGCTCAGAATTTGTGGATGGAAATGCTAGCCAATCTACACATGGATGTACTTTCAATGGGATATGAAATATGCCAGGGCCTGGCAGATGATCTCTGCCATGTCCTATCCTTGAGCATACGCTTTTCCCTTGTCATGTCTGTCATTTGGCTGAGTCCTGTTCCCTAAGCTATTCAGTCAAGACTTGCTGGCATCATTGACCTGCAGTATAAGAGCTTTCTGTGAAATTTCTCAGCAGAAATCCTCTGCAAGTACATAGCTCTGGATATGAGAGACAGTGGTGGAAGTTGAATTTCAGGGGCAGATATTTGAAAACAATGAAACAAGCCCCGAATAAGATCTTTACATGTTTCCCAGATGAATATGTTTGGAAATACGGGGGAAGATGGAGATCAAGGCTGAGAAGAGTGCACACCCATTTCAAGGTACAAAAACCAGGGAAAAACATGGGAAAGCAAGAGAGCTGGTTAATCTGATGTAAAAATCTTTGATGATGAAAGGAAAATTATATTCTCATGATGATTTAATCAGGCTGTAGAAGTGAAGTTCTCATGTTGGTTGTCCTATGTGTGGCCTTCTGCATTGGGCAGTGGATGCAGGACAGGAGAATTTCAAATAATTCTGGTTGGACACAAAATACTGAAAAAAAAATTCAGCCTAAATCCTGTGTATTCCTTCCCTTTGAGAACATATATGGATAATGTACGAAGTTTCAAAAGAGAAAATGTCTATTGGGTCATGGTTTCAACAATGAAATGGTCACTTCACATAACATTTTGAATTTTGCTTTCACAGTTGCTCATGTACCGGGCCTGAGTAAAGCAGAATGCAGAGTAAGACTCATCAATAGTTGTGCATTCCATAAGTGGTTTTAAAATCAGTGAAACCCTTTGGACTTAGTGTTTGTATTTAATTGGTTGATTGGTTTTTCAAATTGTTTGTTTTACTATTCTTAACTTTGTGAGTCAGGGAAGCCCTCACTCATAGTGATTTCGACCTCTCCAAAAGCTCTGAAGTTATTCATGTAACAGCTATTACATGCTATAAGTTTCTCCTATTAAAACTTGAAAGACTAACAGACTCTGCTACTTTTCATCTAAATTCAGTGTTGGGCTAACTTCAGGGTTGGACTTTTTACAAGTCCTTTGAAATGTTTCCTCCTCTAGTCACTGGTCATGCTGGAATTTACTTTCTTGTGAAGACAGGATTTGAGCAAATTGACACAAGTACAGTTTCCCACTACTCTGGACACCTGGTTAAATATCGAGTTCCATAAATGGTGTGTGTTTCACTTTGATCTCTGCTCACACTTTGATCATGCAGTTAGAAACACAGGGCTCCAGGCCATAGCGTTCCAGGCCTAAACAAGAAAATTTCCATTCCGTTTTGGGAGTTCATGCGTCTCTCATAATTACTTTTTCCACAAATGTGTGCTTCAGGAGAGGCCCTGTCCAATGTGGAGAGGCCCATTTTCATTCACTCACTTTTAGACTTTCTAAGATTTTCAGTTACTAGAGGTTTGCCCAGACTTGCCATTGTCAAGGGACAGTGCACTTCACTTGAAGTTGTGCAGTATTACTTCATGTGTCTCCGTGGAAATTCCACCAATGGGAAACTCTTGCTGTAGTCATCTCCAAGTGTTTCTGTGTAAGAAAATATAACTAACAAAGGATGTGGTTTCAAGCAGAATGAGGAAAGGAGGGATTATCTTTATTTCAGTGCAGGTTGACCTTTCAAAGAAACAGTAATTCCTATCAAATAGGAGGTAAAATCTTTTGTAAAGAGACATGGACATGACACGCTCAACTTTATGTCACTTTTTTTAAAACACCAAGGGCATTTGAGAAATTCTTGGCTGCTGAATTGTCCCTTTTTGCAAATTTCTCTTAGGTAAGACACTCCAGCTTCTTTAAACCATGGTACAGTTCCTTCCATGTAAAAAACCAAAGCAAAAAACAAAATAAATTAAAACAAAACCCATCAAATTACATTTGAGAGCACACAATTGCTCAGCAGGCCCACTATTCAAGAAGCTAGAGGTAGAGAATCCTCAGCCTTGGGCCCATGGCCTCAAGTTTTGTCTCTATCATGGCCCCTCAATTCCCTGGCATGTCCACATTAACTCATGAATCTTTACTCATTTCCTCTTCAAATGCACAGGATCCAGTATATTTGAACCCTGTTCACCTGGGCTGTAATCATCCAAGGACACACCAGAGGAAGGGCAGCCACTCACTTGCCTGGGGCCTTGGAGCTTATCACAATAGAATTGGACACCTGAACAAGGGGAGCCAAAACAAAGAGAGGCATATTCCTAAAGCCTGAAGCACAGAAGCTACCTATAGACAAGCAGTGGGATTTCACAAATTATGTAAGAATCTCTGTGCACATGCTTGGCATGGTCGCTCATGCCTATAATCCCAGCAATCTGGGGGCTGAGGTGGATGGATCCTTGGGAGTTCCAGTCCATCTTAGGCTATGAATTTATCTCAAGGCCTCTTTCAACAACTACATAAGATGCTGTTTCCAAAAAGAGGACAACATTAAACTAGACACACTTGGTCTAGGTCCCTGGGTTCACTACATGAGTTGTGGAGTCTAAATATTCCATGCCATGAGAAAATACCTGGGATTTTTAGTGAAAGGGGCATTTGCATCCCTTTTCTAAGTGTTTCCCTTTCACCATGTTACATTTGAATTCTGGGAAAACCTGCTGGTGATAAGGTATTGTGCTAATACCTCATGTTTAGTGTTCAGGGTTATGCTGGAATGGATGCAGACCTCCTTGAAATAGCGATTGCAGACAAGTGAACCCCGAGGAAGCTGGATAGTTGAAGCAGGCACTCCAAATATTCATGCACTGCAAGGATTCACTTTCATTTTGGGTCTCATCTTCTGGTTGCTGGCTTTCAGTGCTAACTGATACTACCATGGTGGCAGTAATCCAGCAGAGACTGCATGTATGGTTTGCAGGTTTGCTTCCCAAGCCACCAGAAACTTGGCAGAACCGAAATCATTGTGGCATTTTCTTTCCTCCCTTGAAACATTTGGCTTTCTAATTTTGATAATTGAATAGACTGAGCTGGTCACCTTTGGACAAAATAAACCACAAACAGAGCTAAAGACAGAGCCAATTACTTCCCTCCACTTGTCAAAATATGTCAAATTTGCTTGATCACCACAACTTCAAAGAAAATTCTGAGGCAACTTAGAGAGGTTAATCAAATACTGCATGATTGGAATGGCTGTGGTTGTATGAGGTGGAAAGCTGCAGAGTTGGGCTGAAACTGTTCACAGAAATCCACAGGCTTGTGGTTGCCAGGCAACCACACTGGGCTCAGATTGGCTGAACATCACTGTGAGGGGGATTTTAGGCTCTAGGTTTGAAAATTTAAAAGACTGGGGTAGTCAAGTTTGGAACCCATAGACCTCAGACATACCAAAACGTTTTCCAAAGACTTCCCTCCACTTCTCAAAATATGTCAAATTTTCTTGATCACTACAACTGTAAAAAAAAAAATTCTGAGGCAACATCGAGAGGCTAATCAAATACTGCATAATTGGAATGTCTGTGGTTGTATGAGGTGGAAAGCTGCAGAGTTGGGCTGAAACAGTTCACAGAAATCCACAAGCTTGTGGTTGCCAGGCAACCACACAGGGCTGCGATTGGCTGAGCACCATTGTGAGCTGGACTTTAGGCTCTAGGATACAAGTGTGCAGTAGGAGACCTGAGTCACAATGCTGGGCGTTGCCATGGAGACCTCAGTGGGACAGAGGACCTTGTAGGGCAAGATTTAAATAGGATGGATATTCTTGACCTGGTATGCCACAATATTCTCTCTGAAGGCTTCACTGCTCAGAATTTGTGGATGGAAATGCTAG
The DNA here is from genome assembly GCF_034190915.1 of Cavia porcellus. NCBI lineage: Eukaryota > Metazoa > Chordata > Mammalia > Rodentia > Caviidae > Cavia > Cavia porcellus. The sequence goes on along the minus strand of NW_026947486.1, from coordinate 3,264,186 downwards.
CCAATCTACACATGGATGTACTTTCAATGGGATATGAAATATGCCAGGGCCTGGCAGATGATCTCTGCCATGTCCTATCCTTGAGCATACCCTTTTCCCTTGTCATGTCTGTCATTTGGCTGAGTCCTGTTCCCTAAGCTATTCAGTCAAGACTTGCTGGCTTCATTCACCTGCAGTATAAGAGCTTTCTGTGAAATTTCTCAGCAGAAATCCTCTGCAAGTACATAGTTTTGGATATGAGAGACAGTGGTGGAAGTTGAATTTCAAGGGCAGATATTTGAAAACAATGAAACAAGCCCCGAATAAGATCCTTACATGTTTCCCAGATGAATATGTTTGGAAATACGGGGGAAGATGGAGATCAAGGCTGAGAAGAGTGCACACCCATTTCAAGGTACAAAAACCAGGGAAAAACTTGGGAAAGCAAGAGAGCTGGTTAATCTGATGTAAAAATCTTTGATGATGAAAGGAAAATTATATTCTCATGATGATTTAATCAGGCTATAGAAGTGAAGTTCTCATGTTGGTTGTCCTATGTGTGGCTTTCTGCATTGGGCAGTGGATGCAGGACAGGAGATCTTCAAATAAATCTGGTGGAACACAAAATACTGAAAACAAAAATTCAGCGTAAATCCGGTGTATTCCTTCTCTTTGAGAACATATATGGATAATGAATGAAGTTTCAAAAGAGAAAATGTCTATTGGGTTATGGTTTCAACAATGAAATGGTCACTTCACATAACATTTTGAATTTTGCTTTCACAGTTGCTCATGTACCGGGCCTGAGTAAAGCAGAATGCAGAGAAAGCCTCATCAATAGTTGTGCATTCCATAAGTGGTTTTAAAACCAGTGAAACCCTTTGGACTTACTGTTTGTTTTTAATGGGTTGATTGGTTTTTCAAATTGTTTGTTTTACTATTTTTAACTTTGTGAGTCAGGGAAGCCCTCACTCATAGTGATTTCGACCTCTCCAAAAGCTCTGAAGTTATTCATGTAACAGCTATTACATGCTATAAGTTTCTCCTATTAAAACTTGAAAGACTAACAGACTCTGCTACTTTTCATCTAAATTCAGTGTTGGGCTAACTTCAGGGTTGGACTTTTTACAAGACCTTTGAAATGTGTCCTCCTCTAGTCACTGGTCGTGCTGGAATTTACTTTCTTGTGAAGACAGGATTTGAGCAACTTGACACAAGTACAGTTTGCCACTACTCTGGACACATGGTTAAATATCGAGTTCCCTAAATGCTGTGTGTTTTACTTTGATCTCTGCTCACACTTTGCTCATCCAGTTAGAAACACAGGGCTCCAGGCCATAGCGTTCCAGGCCTAAACAAGAAAATTTCCATTCCGTTTTGGGAGTTCATGCGTCTCTCATAATTCCTTTTTCCACAAATGTGTGCTTCAGGAGAGGCCCTGTCCAAATGTGGAGAGGCCCATTTTCATTCACTCACTTTTAGACTTTCTAAGATTTTCAGTTACTAGAGGTTTGCCCAGACTTGCCATTGTCAAGGGACAGTGCACTTCACTTGAAGTTGTGCAGTATTACTTCATGTGTCTCCATGGAAATTCCACCAATGGGAAACTCTTGCTGTAGTCATCTCCACGTGTTTCTGTGTAAGAAAATATAACTAACAAAGGATGTGGTTTCAAGCAGAATGAGGAAAGGAGGGATTATCTTTATTTCAGTGCAGGTTGACCTTTCAAAGAAACAGTAATTCCTATCAAATAGGAGGTAAAATCTTTTGTAAAGAGACATGGACATGACACGCTCAACTTTATCTCACTTTTTTTAAAAAGCCAAGGGCATTTGAGAAATTCTTGGCTGTTGAATTGTCCCTTTTTGCAAATTTCTATTAGGTAAGACACTCCAGCTTCTTTAAACCATGGTACAGTTCCTTCCATGTAAAAAACCAAACCAAAAAACAAAATAAATTAAAACAAAACCCATCAAATTACATTTGAGAACACAATTGCTCAGCAGGCCCACTATTCCAGAAGCTAGAGGTAGAGAATCCTCAGCCTTCGGCCCATGGCCTGAAGTTTTGTCTCTATCATGGCCCCTCAATTCCCTGGCATGTCGACATTAACTCATGAATCTTTACTCATTTCCTCTTCAAATGCACAGGATCCAATCTATTTGAACCCTGTTCACCTGGGCTGTAATCATCCAAGGACACACCAGAGGAAGGGCAGCCACTCCCTTGCCTGGGGCCTTGGAGCTTATCACAATAGAAATGGACACCTGAACAAGGGGAGCCAAAACAAAGAGAGGCATATTCCTAAAGCCTGAAGCACAGAAGCTACCTATAGACCAGTAGTGGGATTTCACAAATTATGTAAGAATTTCTGTGCACATGCTTGGCATGGTCGCTCATGCCTATAATCCCAGCAATCTGGGGGCTGAGGTGGATGGATCCTTGGGAGTTCCAGTCCATCTTGGGCTATGAATTTATCTCAAGGCCTCTTTCAACAACTATATAAGATGCTGTTTCCAAAAAGAGGACAACATTAAACTAGACACACTTGGTCTAGGTTCCTGGGTTCACTACATGAGTTGTGGAGTCTAAATATTCCATGCTATGAGAAAATACCTGGGATTTTTAGTGAAAGGGGAATTTGCATCCCTTTTCTAAGGGTTTCCCTTTCACCATGTTACATTTCAATTCTGGGAACACCTGCTGGTGATAAGGTATTGTGCTAATACCTCATGTTTAGTGTTCAGGGTTATGCTGGAATGGCTGCAGACCTCCTTGAAATAGCGATTGTAGACAAGTGAACCCCGAGGAAGCTGGATAGTTGAAGCAGGCACTCCAAATATTCATGCACTGCAAGGATTCACTTTCATTTTGGGTCTCATCTTCTGGTTGCTGGCTTTTAGTGCTAACTGATACTACCATGGTGGCAGTAATCCAGCAGAGACTGCATGTATGGTTTGCAGGTTTGCTTCCCAAGCCACCAGAAACTTGGCAGAACCCAAATCATTGTGGCATTTTTTTCATCCCTTGAAACATTTGTCTTTCTAAGTTTGATAAATGAATAGACTGGGCTAGTCACGTTTGGACCCCATATACCACAAAGAGAGCTAAAGACAGAGCCAATTACTTCCCTCCACTTGTCAAAATATGTCAAATTTGTTTCATCACCACAACTTCAAAGAAAATTCTGAGGCAACTTAGAGAGGTTAATCAAATACTACATGATTGGAATGGCTGTGGTTGTATGAGGTGGAAAGCTGCAGAGTTGGGCTGAAACTGTTCACAGTAATCCACAGGCTTGTGGTTGCCAGGCAAGTACACTGGGCTGAAATTGGCTGAAAATCACTGTGAGGGGGATTTTAGGCTCTAGGTTTGAAAATTTAAAAGACTGGTGTAGTCAAGTTTGGAACCCATAGACCTCAGACATACCAAAAGGTTTTCCAATGACTTCCCTCCACTTCTCAAAATATGTCAAATTTTCTTGATCACTACTACTGTAAAAAAAATTCTGAGGCAACATAGAGAGGCTAATCAAATGCTGCATGATTGGAATGGCTGTGGTTGTATGAGGTGGAAAGCTGCAGAGTTGGGCTGAAACAGTTCACAGAAATCAACAAGCTTGTGGTTGCCAGGCAACCACAATGGGCTGTGATTGGCTGAGCACCATTGTGAGCTGGACTTTAGGCTCTAGGATACAAGTGTGCAGTAGGAGACCTGAGTCACAATGCTGGGCGTTGCCATGGAGACCTCAGTGGCACAGAGGACCTTGTAGGGCAAGATTTAAATAGGATGAATATTCTTGGACTGGTATGCCACAATATTCTCTCTGAAGGCTTCACTGCTCAGAATTTGTGGATGGAAATGCTAGCCAATCTACACATGGATGTACTCTCAATGGGATATGAAATATGCCAGGGCCTGGCAGATGATCTCTGCCATGTCCTACCCTTGAGCATACGCTTTTCCCTTGTCATGTCTGTCCTTTGGCTGAGTCCTGTTCCCTAAGCTATTCAGTCAAGACTTGCTGGCTTCATTCACCTGCAGTATAAGAGCTTTCTGTGAAATTTCTCAGCAGAAATCCTCTGCAAGTACATAGCTTTGGATATGAGAGACAGTGGTGGAAGTTGAATTTCAAGGGCAGATATTTGAAAACAATGAAACAAACCCCGAATAAGATCTTTACATGTTTCCCAGATGAATATGTTTGGAAATACGGGGGAAGATGGAGATCAAGGCTGAGAAGAGTACACACCCATTTCAAGGTACAAAAACCAGGGAAAAACTTGGGAAAGCAAGAGAGCTGGTTAATCTGATGTAAAAATCTTTGATGATGAAAGGAAAATTATATTCTCATGATGATTTAATCAGGCTGTAGAAGTGAAGTTCTCATGTTGGTTGTCCTATGTGTGGCCTTCTGTATTTGGCAGTGGATGCAGGACAGGAGATCTTCAAATAAATCTGGTGGAACACAAAATACTGAAAAAAAAATTCAGCCTAAATCCTGTGTATTCCTTCCCTTTGAGAACATATATGGATAATGTACGAAGTTTCAAAAGAGAAAATGTCTATTGGGTCATGGTTTCAACAATGAAATGGTCACTTCACATAACATTTTGAATTTTGCTTTCACAGTTGCTCATGTACCGGGCCTGAGTAAAGCAGAATGCAGAGTAAGCCTCATCAATAGTTGTGCATTCCATAAGTGGTTTTAAAACCAGTGAAACCCTTTGGACTTAGTGTTTGTATTTAATTGGTTGATTGGTTTTTCAAATTGTTTGTTTTACAATTTTTAACTTTGTGAGTCAGGGAAGCCCTCACTCATAGTGATTTCGACCTCTCCAAAAGCTCTGAAGTTATTCATGTAAAAGCTATTACATGCTATAAGTTTCTCCTATTAAAACTTGAAAGACTAACAGACTCTGCTACTTTTCATCTAAATTCAGTGTTAGGCAAACTTCATGGTTGGAATTTTTACAAGTCCTTTGAAATGTGTACTCCTCTATTCACTGGTCGTGCTGGAATTTAGTTTCTTGTGAAGACAGGATTTGAGCAAATTGACACAAGTACAGTTTGTCACTACTCTGGACACTTGGTTAAATATCGAGTTCCCTAAATGGTGTGTGTTTTACTTTGATCTCTGCTCACACTTTGCTCATCCAGTTAGAAACACAGGCATCCAGGCCATAGCGTTCCAGGCCTAAACAAGAAAATTTCCATTCCGTTTTGGGAGTTCATGCGTCTCTCATAATTACTTTTTCCACAAATGTGTGCTTCAGGAGAGGCCCTGTCCAATCTTGGAGAGGCCCATTTTCATTCACCCACTTTTAGACTTTCTAAGATTTTCAGTTACTAGAGGTTTGCCCAGACTTGCCATTGTCAAGGGACAGTGCACTTCACTTGAAATTGTGCAGTATTACTTCATGTGTCTCCGTGGAAATTCCACCAATGGGAAACTCTTGCTGTAGTCATCTCCAAGTGTTTCTGTGTAAGAAAATATAACTAACAAAGGATGTGGTTTCAAGCAGAATGAGGAAAGGAGGGATTATCTTTATTTCAGTGCAGGTTGACCTTTCAAAGTAACAGTAATTCCTATCAAATAGGAGGAAAAATCTTTTGTAAAGAGACATGGACATGACACGCTCAACTTTATGTCACTTTTTTTAAAATGCCAAGGGCATTTGAGAAATTCTTGGCTGCTGAATTGTACCTTTTTGCAAATTTCTCTTAGGTAAGACACTCCAGCTTCTTTAAACCATGGTACAGTTCCTTCCATGTAAAAAACCAAAGCAAAAAAAAAAAAATAAATTAAAACAAAACCCATCAAATTACATTTGAGAGCACACAATTGCTCAGCAGGCCCACTATTCCAGAAGCTAGAGGTAGAGAATCCTCAGCCTTCGGCCCATGGCCTGAAGTTTTGTCTCTATCATGGCCCCTCAATTCCCTGGCATGTCCACATTAACTCATGAATCTTTACTCATTTCCTCTTCAAATGCACAGGATCCAATATATTTGAACCCTGTTCACCTTGGCTGTAATCAATCAAGGACACACCAGAGGAAGTGCAGCCACTCCCTTGCCTGGGGCCTTGGAGCTTATCACAATAGAAATGGACACCTGAACAAGGGGAGCCAAAACAAAGAGAGGCATATTCCTAAAGCCTGAAGCACAGAAGCTACCTATAGACCAGTAGTGGGATTTCACAAATTATGTAAGAATCTCTGTGCACATGCTTGGCATGGTCGCTCATGCCTATAATCCCAGCAATCTGGGGGCTGAGGTGGATGGATCCTTGGGAGTTCCAGTCCATCTTGGGCTACGAATTTATCTCAAGGCCTCTTTCAACAACTACATAAGATGCTGTTTCCAAAAAGAGGACAACATTAAACTAGACACACTTGGTATAGGTACCTGGGTTCACTACATGAGTTGTGGAGTCTAAATATTCCATGCCATGAGAAAATACCTGGGATTTTTAGTGAAAGGGGCATTTGCATCCCTTTTCTAAGGGTTTCCCTTTCACCATGTTACATTTGAATTCTGGGAAAACCTGCTGGTGATAAGGTATTGTGCTAATACCTCATGTTTAGTGTTCAGGGTTATGCTGGAATGGCTGCAGCCCTCCTTGAAATAGCGATTGCAGACAAGTGAACCCCGAGGAAGCTGGATAGTTAAAGCAGGCACTCCAAATATTCATGCACTGCAAGGATTCACTTTCATTTTGGGTCTCATCTTCTGGTTGCTGGCTTTCAGTGCTAACCGATACTACCATGGTGGCAGTAATCCAGCAGAGACTGCATGTATGGTTTGCAGGTTTGCTTCCCAAGCCACCAGAAACTTGGCAGAACCCAAATCATTTTTCATTTTCTTTCCTCCCTTGAAACATTTGGCTTTCTAAGTTTGATAATTGAATAGACTGGGCTAGTCACCTTTGGAACCCATATACCACAAACAGAGCTAAAGACAGAGCCAATTACTTCCCTCCACTTGTCAAAATATGTCAAATTTGCTTGATCACCACAACTTCAAAGAAAATTCTGAGGCAACTTAGAGAGGTTAATCAAATACTGCATGATTGGAATGGCTGTGGTTGTATGAGGTGGAAAGTTGCAAAGTTAGGCTGAAACTGTTCACAGAAATCCACAGGCTTGTGGTTGCCAGGCAACCACACTGGGCTCAGATTGGCTGAACATCACTGTGAGGGGGATTTTAGGCTCTAGGTTTGAAAATTTAAAAGACTGGTGTAGTCAAGTTTGGAACCCATAGACTTCAGACATACCAAAAGGTTTTCCAATGACTTCCCTCCACTTCTCAAAATATGTCAAATTTTCTTGATCACTACAACTGTAAAAAAAATTCTGAGGCAACATAGAGAGGCTAATCAAATACTGCATGATTGGAATGTCTGTGGTTGTATGAGGTGGAAAGCTGCAGAGTTGGGCTGAAACTGTTCACAGAAATCCACAGGCTTGTGGTTGCCAGGCATCCACACTGGGCTCAGATTTGCTGAACATCACTGTGAGGGAGATTTTAGGCTCTAGTTTTGAAAATTTAAAAGACTGGGGTAGTCAAGTTTAGAACCCATAGACCTCAGACATACCAAAACGTTTTCCAATGTCTTCCCTCCACTTCTCAAAATATGTCAAATTTTCTTGATCACTACAACTGTAAAAAAAAATTCTGAGGCAACATAGAGAGGCTAATCAAATACTGCATGATTGGAATGGCTGTGGTTGTATGAGGTGGATAGCTGCAGAGTTGGGCTGAAACAGTTCACAGAAATCCACAAGCATGTGGTTGCCAGGCAACCACAATGGGCTGTGATTGGCTGAGCACCATTGTGAGCTGGACTTTAGGCTCTAGGATACAAGTGTGCAGTAGGAGTCCTGAGTCACAATGCTGGGCGTTGCCATGGAGACCTCAGTGGCACAGAGGACCTTGTAGGGCAAGATTTAAATAGGATGAATATTCTTGGACTGGTATGCCACAATATTCTCTCTGAAGGCTTCATTGCTCAGAATTTGTGGATGGAAATGCTAGCCAATGTACATGGATGTACTTTCAATGGGATATGAAATATGCCAGGGCCTGGCATATGATCTCTGCCATGTCCTACCCTTGAGCATACGCTTTTCCCTTGTCATGTCTGTCATTTGGCTGAGTCCTGTTCCATAAGCTATTCAGTCAAGACTTGCTGGCATCATTCACCTGCAGTATAAGAGCTTTCTGTGAAATTTCTCAGCAGAAATCCTCTGCAAGTACATAGCTTTGGATATGAGAGACAGTGGTGGAAGTTGAATTTCAAGGGCAGATATTTGAAAACAATGAAACAAGCCCCGAATAAGATCCTTACATGTTTCCCAGATGAATATGTTTGGAAATACGGGGGAAGATGGAGATCAAGGCTGAGAAGAGTGCACACCCATTTCAAGGTACAAAAACCAGGGAAAAACTTGGGAAAGCAAGAGAGCTGGTTAATCTGATGTAAAAATCTTTGATGATGAAAGGAAAATTATATTCTCATGATGATTTAATCAGGCTGTAGAAGTGAAGTTCTCATGTTGGTTGTCCTATGTGTGGCCTTCTGTATTTGGCAGTGGATGCAGGACAGGAGATCTTCAAATAAATCTGGTGGAACACAAAATACTGAAAAAAAAATTCAGCCTAAATCCTGTGTATTCCTTCCCTTTGAGAACATATATGGATAATGTACGAAGTTTCAAAAGAGAAAATGTCTATTGGGTCATGGTTTCAACAATGAAATGGTCACTTCACATAACATTTTGAATTTTGCTTTCACAGTTGCTCATGTACCGGGCCTGAGTAAAGCAGAATGCAGAGTAAGCCTCATCAATAGTTGTGCATTCCATAAGTGGTTTTAAAACCAGTGAAACCCTTTGGACTTAGTGTTTGTATTTAATTGGTTGATTGGTTTTTCAAATTGTTTGTTTTACAATTTTTAACTTTGTGAGTCAGGGAAGCCCTCACTCATAGTGATTTCGACCTCTCCAAAAGCTCTGAAGTTATTCATGTAAAAGCTATTACATGCTATAAGTTTCTCCTATTAAAACTTGAAAGACTAACAGACTCTGCTACTTTTCATCTAAATTCAGTGTTAGGCAAACTTCATGGTTGGAATTTTTACAAGTCCTTTGAAATGTGTACTCCTCTATTCACTGGTCGTGCTGGAATTTAGTTTCTTGTGAAGACAGGATTTGAGCAAATTGACACAAGTACAGTTTGTCACTACTCTGGACACTTGGTTAAATATCGAGTTCCCTATATGGTGTGTGTTTTACTTTGATCTCTGCTCACACTTTGCTCATCCAGTTAGAAACACAGGCATCCAGGCCATAGAGTTCCAGGCCTAAAGAAGAAAATTTCCATTGCGTTTTGGGAGTTCATGCGTCTCTCATAATTCCTTTTTCCACAAATGTGTGCTTCAGGAGAGGCCCTGTCCAAATGTGGAGAGGCCCATTTTCATTCACTCACTTTTAGACTTTCTAAGATTTTCAGTTACTAGAGGTTTGCCCAGACTTGCCATTGTCAAGGGACAGTGCACTTCACTAGAAGTTGTGCAGTATTACTTCATGTGTCTCCATGGAAATTCCACCAATGGGAAACTCTTGCTGTAGTCATCTCCAAGTGTTTCTGTGTAAGAAAATATAACTAACAAAGGATGTGGTTTCAAGCAGAATGAGGAAAGGAGGGATTATCTTTATTTCAGTGCAGGTTGACCTTTCAAAGAAACAGTAATTCCTATCAAATAGGAGGTAAAATCTTTTGGAAAGAGACATGGACATGACACGCTCAACTTTATGTCACTTTTTTTAAAACGCCAAGGGCATTTGAGAAATTCTTGGCTGCTGAATTGTCCCTTTTTGCAAATTTCTCTTAGGTAAGACACTCCAGCTTCTTTAAACCATGGTACAGTTCCTTCCATGTAAAAAACCAAAGCAAAAAACAAAATAAATTAAAACAAAACCCATCAAATTACATTTGAGAGCACACAATTGCTCAGCAGGCCCACTATTCAAGAAGCTAGATGTAGAGAATCCTCAGCCTTCGGCCCATGGCCTGAAGTTTTGTCTCTATCATGGCCCCTCAATTCCCTGGCATGTCCACATTAACTCATGAATCTTTACTCATTTCCTCTTCAAATGCACAGGATCCAATATATTTGAACCCTGTTCATCTGGGCTGTAATCATCCAAGGACACACCAGAGGAAGGGCAGCCACTCCCTTGCCTGGGGCCTTGGACCTTATCACAATAGAAATGGACACCTGAACAAGGGGAGCCAAAACAAAGAGAGGCATATTCCTAAAGCCTGAAGCAAAGAAGCTACCTATAGACCAGTAGTGGGATTTCACAAATTATGTAAGAATCTCTGTGCACATGCTTGGCATGGTCGCTCATGCCTATAATCCCAGCAATCTGGGGGCTGAGGTGGATGGATCCTTGGGAGTTCCAGTCCATCTTGGGCTACGAATTTATCTCAAGGCCTCTTTCAACAACTACATAAGATGCTGTTTCCAAAAAGAGGACAACATTAAACTAGACACACTTGGTCTAGGTCCCTGGGTTCACTACATGAGTTGTGGAGTCTAAATATTCCATGCCATGAGAAAATACCTGGGATTTTTAGTGAAAGGGGCATTTGCATCCCTTTTCTAAGTGTTTCCCTTTCACCATGTTACATTTGAATTCTGGGAAAACCTGCTGGTGATAAGGTATTGTGCTAATACCTCATGTTTAGTGTTCAGGGTTATGCTGGAATGGATGCAGACCTCCTTGAAATAGCGATTGCAGACAAGTGAACCCCGAGGAAGCTGGATAGTTGAAGCAGGCACTCCAAATATTCATGCACTGCAAGGATTCAATTTCATTTTGGGTCTCATCTTCTGCTTGCTGGCTTTCAGTGCTAACTGATACTACCATGGTGGCAGTAATCCAGCAGAGACTGCATGTATGGTTTGCAGGTTTGCTTCCCAAGCCACCAGAAACTTGGCAGAACCCAAATCTTTGTGGCATTTTCTTTCCTCCCTTGAAACAGTTGGCTTTCTAAGTTTGATAATTGAATAGACTGGGCTAGTCACCTTTGGATCCCATATACCACAAACAGAGCTAAAGACAGAGCCAATTACTTCCCTCCACTTGTCAAAATATGTCAAATTTGCTTGATCATCACAACTTCAAAGAAAATTCTGAGGCAACTTAGAGAGGTTAATCAAATACTGCATGACTGGAATGGCTGTGGTTGTTTGAGGTGGAAAGCTGCAGAGTTGGGCTGAAACTGTTCACAGAAATCCACAGGCTTGTGGTTGCCAGGCAACCACATTGGGCTCAGATTGGCTGAACATCACTGTGAGGGGGATTTTAGGCTCTAGGTTTGAAAATTTAAAAGACTGGGGTAGTCAAGTTTGGAACCCATAGACCTCAGACATACCAAAAGGTTTTCCAATGACTTCCCTCCACTTCTCAAAATATGTCAAATTTTCTTGATCACTACAACTGTAAAAAAAATTCTGAGACAACATAGAGAGGCTAATTAAATACTGCATGATTGTAATGGCTGTGGTTGTATGAGGTGGAAAGCTGCAGAGTTGGGATGAAACAGTTCACAGAAATCCACAAGCTTGTGGTTGCCAGGCAACCACAATGGGCTGTGATTGGCTGAGCACCATTGTGAGCTGGACTTTAGGCTCTAGGATACAAGTGTGCAGTAGGAGTCCTGAGTCACAATGCTGGGCGTTGCCATGGAGACCTCAGTGGCACAGAGGACCTTGTAGGGCAAGATTTAAATAGGATGAATATTCTTGGACTGGTATGCCACAATATTCTCTCTGAAGGCTTCATTGCTCAGAATTTGTGGATGGAAATGCTAGCCAATGTACATGGATGTACTTTCAATGGGATATGAAATATGCCAGGGCCTGGCATATGATCTCTGCCATGTCCTACCCTTGAGCATACGCTTTTCCCTTGTCATGTCTGTCATTTGGCTGAGTCCTGTTCCCTAAGCTATTCAGTCAAGACTTGCTGGCATCATTCACCTGCAGTATAAGAGCTTTCTGTGAAATTTCTCAGCAGAAATCCTCTGCAAGTACATAGCTTTGGATATGAGAGACAGTGGTGGAAGTTGAATTTCAAGGGCAGATATTTGAAAACAATGAAACAAGCCCCGAATAAGATCCTTACATGTTTCCCAGATGAATATGTTTGGAAATACGGGGGAAGATGGAGATCAAGGCTGAGAAGAGTGCACACCCATTTCAAGGTACAAAAACCAGGGAAAATCTTGGGAAAGCAAGAGAGCTGGTTAATCTGATGTAAAAATCTTTGATGATGAAAGGAAAATTATATTCTCATGATGATTTAATCAGGCTGTAGAAGTGAAGTTCTCATGTTGGTTGTCCTATGTGTGGCCTTCTGTATTTGGCAGTGGATGCAGGACAGGAGATCTTCAAATAAATCTGGTGGAACACAAAATACTGAAAAAAAAATTCAGCCTAAATCCTGTGTATTCCTTCCCTTTGAGAACATATATGGATAATGTACGAAGTTTCAAAAGAGAAAATGTCTATTGGGTCATGGTTTCAACAATGAAATGGTCACTTCACATAACATTTTGAATTTTGCTTTCACAGTTGCTCATGTACCGGGCCTGAGTAAAGCAGAATGCAGAGTAAGCCTCATCAATAGTTGTGCATTCCATAAGTGGTTTTAAAACCAGTGAAACCCTTTGGACTTAGTGTTTGTATTTAATTGGTTGATTGGTTTTTCAAATTGTTTGTTTTACAATTTTTAACTTTGTGAGTCAGGGAAGCCCTCACTCATAGTGATTTCGACCTCTCCAAAAGCTCTGAAGTTATTCATGTAAAAGCTATTACATGCTATAAGTTTCTCCTATTAAAACTTGAAAGACTAACAGACTCTGCTACTTTTCATCTAAATTCAGTGTTAGGCAAACTTCATGGTTGGAATTTTTACAAGTCCTTTGAAATGTGTCCTCCTCTAGTCACTGGTCGTGCTGGAATTTACTTTCTTGTGAAGACAGGATTTGAGCAAATTGACACAAGTACAGTTTGTCACTACTCTGGACACTTGGTTAAATATCGAGTTCCCTAAATGGTGTGTGTTTTACTTTGATCTCTGCTCACACTTTGCTCATCCAGTTAGAAACACAGGCATCCAGGCCATAGAGTTCCAGGCCTAAAGAAGAAAATTTCCATTGCGTTTTGGGAGTTCATGCGTCTCTCATAATTCCTTTTTCCACAAATGTGTGCTTCAGGAGAGGCCCTGTCCAAATGTGGAGAGGCCCATTTTCATTCACTCACTTTTAGACTTTCTAAGATTTTCAGTTACTAGAGGTTTGCCCAGACTTGCCATTGTCAAGGGACAGTGCACTTCACTAGAAGTTGTGCAGTATTACTTCATGTGTCTCCATGGAAATTCCACCAATGGGAAACTCTTGCTGTAGTCATCTCCAAGTGTTTCTGTGTAAGAAAATATAACTAACAAAGGATGTGGTTTCAAGCAGAATGAGGAAAGGAGGGATTATCTTTATTTCAGTGCAGGTTGACCTTTCAAAGAAACAGTAATTCCTATCAAATAGGAGGTAAAATCTTTTGGAAAGAGACATGGACATGACACGCTCAACTTTATGTCACTTTTTTTAAAACGCCAAGGGCATTTGAGAAATTCTTGGCTGCTGAATTGTCCCTTTTTGCAAATTTCTCTTAGGTAAGACACTCCAGCTTCTTTAAACCATGGTACAGTTCCTTCCATGTAAAAAACCAAAGCAAAAAACAAAATAAATTAAAACAAAACCCATCAAATTACATTTGAGAGCACACAATTGCTCAGCAGGCCCACTATTCAAGAAGCTAGAGGTAGAGAATCCTCAGCCTTCGGCCCATGGCCTGAAGTTTTGTCTCTATCATGGCCCCTCAATTCCCTGGCATGTCCACATTAACTCATGAATCTTTACTCATTTCCTCTTCAAATGCACAGGATCCAATCTATTTGAACCCTGTTCACCTGGGCTGTAATCATCCAAGGACACACCAGAGGAAGGGCAGCCACTCCCTTGCCTGGGGCCTTGGACCTTATCACAATAGAAATGGACACCTGAACAAGGGGAGCCAAAACAAAGAGAGGCATATTCCTAAAGCCTGAAGCAAAGAAGCTACCTATAGACCAGTAGTGGGATTTCACAAATTATGTAAGAATCTCTGTGCACATGCTTGGCATGGTCGCTCATGCCTATAATCCCAGCAATCTGGGGGCTGAGGTGGATGGATCCTTGGGAGTTCCAGTCCATCTTGGGCTACGAATTTATCTCAAGGCCTCTTTCAACAACTACATAAGATGCTGTTTCCAAAAAGAGGACAACATTAAACTAGACACACTTGGTCTAGGTCCCTGGGTTCACTACATGAGTTGTGGAGTCTAAATATTCCATGCCATGAGAAAATACCTGGGATTTTTAGTGAAAGGGGCATTTGCATCCCTTTTCTAAGTGTTTCCCTTTCACCATGTTACATTTGAATTCTGGGAAAACCTGCTGGTGATAAGGTATTGTGCTAATACCTCATGTTTAGTGTTCAGGGTTATGCTGGAATGGATGCAGACCTCCTTGAAATAGCGATTGCAGACAAGTGAACCCCGAGGAAGCTGGATAGTTGAAGCAGGCACTCCAAATATTCATGCACTGCAAGGATTCAATTTCATTTTGGGTCCAATCTTCTGCTTGCTGGCTTTCAGTGTTAACTGATACTACCATGGTGGCAGTAATCCAGCAGAGACTGCATGTATGGTTTGCAGGTTTGCTTCCCAAGCCACCAGAAACTTGGCAGAACCCAAATCTTTGTGGCATTTTCTTTCCTCCCTTGAAACAGTTGGCTTTCTAAGTTTGATAATTGAATAGACTGGGCTAGTCACCTTTGGATCCCATATACCACAAACAGAGCTAAAGACAGAGCCAATTACTTCCCTCCACTTGTCAAAATATGTCAAATTTGCTTGATCATCACAACTTCAAAGAAAATTCTGAGGCAACTTAGAGAGGTTAATCAAATACTGCATGACTGGAATGGCTGTGGTTGTTTGAGGTGGAAAGCTGCAGAGTTGGGCTGAAACTGTTCACAGAAATCCACAGGCTTGTGGTTGCCAGGCAACCACATTGGGCTCAGATTGGCTGAACATCACTGTGAGGGGGATTTTAGGCTCTAGGTTTGAAAATTTAAAAGACTGGGGTAGTCAAGTTTGGAACCCATAGACTTCAGACATACCAAAAGGTTTTCCAATGACTTCCCTCCACTTCTCAAAATATGTCAAATTTTCTTGATCACTACAACTGTAAAAAAAATTCTGAGACAACATAGAGAGGCTAATCAAATACTGCATGATTGTAATGGCTGTGGTTGTATGAGGTGGAAAGCTGCAGAGTTGGGATGAAACAGTTCACAGAAATCCACAAGCTTGTGGTTGCCAGGCAACCACAATGGGCTGTGATTGGCTGAGCACCATTGTGAGCTGGACTTTAGGCTCTAGGATACAAGTGTGCAGGAGGAGACCTGAGTCACAATGCTGGGCGTTGCCCTGGAGACCTCAGTGGCACAGAGGACCTTGTAGGGCAAGATTTAAATAGGATGAATATTCTTGGCCTGGTATGCCACAATATTCTCTCTGAAGGCTTCACTGCTCAGAATTTGTGGATGGAAATGCTAGCCAATCTACACATGGATGTACTTTCAATGGGATATGAAATATGCCAGGGCCTGGCAGATGATCTCTGCCATGTCCGATCCTTGAGCATCCGCTTTTCCCTTGTCATGTCTGTCATTTGGCTGAGTCCTGTTCCCTAAGCTATTCAGTCAAGAGTTGCTGGCATCATTGACCTGCAGTATAAGAGCTTTCTGTGAAATTTCTCAGCAGAAATCCTCTGCAAGTACATAGCTTTGGATATGAGAGACAGTGGTGGAAGTTGAATTTCAAGGGCAGATATTTGAAAACAATGAAACAAGCCACGAATAAGATCTTTACATGTTTCCCAGATGAATATGTTTGGAAATACGGGGGAAGATGGAGATCAAGGCTGAGAAGAGTGCACACCCATTTCAAGGTACAAAAACCAGGGAAAAACATGGGAAAGCAAGAGAGCTGGTTAATCTGATGTAAAAATCTTTGATGATGAAAGGAAAATTATATTCTCATGATGATTTAATCAGGCTGTAGAAGTGAAGTTCTCATGTGGGTTGTCCTATGTGTGGCCTTATGCATTGGGGAGTGGATGCAGGACAGGAGATCTTCAAATAAATCTGGTGGAACACAAAATACTGAAAAAGAATTTCAGCCTAAATCCTGTGTATTCCTTCCCTTTGAGAATATATAAGGATAATGTACGAAGTTTCAAAAGAGAAAATGTCTATTGGGTCATGGTTTCAACAATGAAATGGTCACTTCACATAACATTTTGAATTTTGCTTTCACAGTTGCTCATGTACCGGGCCTGAGTAAAGCAGAATGCAGAGTAAGCCTCATCAATAGTTGTGCATTCCATAAGTGGTTTTAAAACCAGTGAAACCCTTTGGACTTAGTGTTTGTTTTTAATTGGTGGATTGGTTTTTCAAATTGTTTGTTTTACTATTCTGAACTTTGTGAGTCAGGGAAGCCCTCACTCATAGTGATTTCGACCTCTCCAAAAGCTCTGAAGTTATTCATGTAACAGCTATTACATGCTATAAGTTTCTCCTATTAAAACTTGAAAGACTAACAGACTCAGCTTGTTTTCATCTAAATTCAGTGTTGGGCTAACTTCAGGGTTGGACTTTTTACAAGTCCTTTGAAATGTGTCCTCCTCTAGTCACTGGTCGTGCTGGAATTTACTTTCTTGTGAAGACAGGATTTGAGCAAATTGACACAAGTACAGTTTGCCACTACTCTGGACACCTGGTTAAATATCGAGTTCCCTAAATGCTGTGTGTTTTACTTTGATCTCTGCTCACACTTTGCTCATCCAGTTAGAAATACAGGGCTCCAGGCCATAGCGTTCCAGGCCTAAACAAAAAAATTTCCATTCCGTTTTGGAAGTTCATGCGTCTCTCATAATTACTTTTTCCACAAATGTGTGCTTCAGCAGAGGCCCTGCCCAAATGTGGAGAGGCCCATTTTCATTCACTCACTTTTAGACTTTCTAAGATTTTCAGTTACTAGAGGTTTGCCCAGACTTGCCATTGTCAAGGGACAGTGCACTTCACTTGAAGTTGTGCAGTATTAATTCATGTGTCTCCGTGGAAATTCCACCAATGGGAAACTCTTGCTGTAGTCATCTCCAAGTGTTTCTGTGTAAGAAAATATAAATAACAAAGGATGTGGTTTCAAGCAGAATGAGGAAAGGAGGGATTATCTTTATTTCAGTGCAGGTTGACCTTTCAAAGAAACAGTAATTCCTATCAAATAGGAGGAAAAATCTTTTGTAAAGAGACATGGACATGACACGCTCAACTTTATGTCACTTTTTTTAAAACGCCAAGGGCATTTGAGAAATTCCTGGCTGTTGAATTGTCCCTTTTTGCAAATTTCTCTTAGGTAAGACACTCCAGCTTCTTTAAACCATGGTACAGTTCCTTCCATGCAAAAAACCAAAGCAAAAAACAAAATAAATTCAAACAAAACCCATCAAATTACATTTGAGAGCACACAATTTCTCAGCAGGCCTACTATTCAAGAAGCTAGAGGTAGAGAATCCTCAGCCTTCGGCCCATGGCCTGAAGTTTTGTCTCTATCATGACCCCTCAATTCCCTGGCATGTCCACATTAACTCATGAATCTTTACTCATTTCCTCTTCAAATGAACAGGATCCAATATATTTGAACCCTGTTCACCTGGGCTGTAATCATCCAAGGACACACCAGAGGAAGGGCAGCCACTCCCTTGCCTGGGGCCTTGGAGCTTATCACAATAGAAATGGACACCTGAACAAGGGGAGCCAAAACAAAGAGAGGCATATTCCTAAAGCCTGAAGCACAGAAGCTACCTATAGACCAGCAGTGTGATTTCACAAATTATGTAAGAATCTCTGTGCACATGCTTGAGATGGTCGCTCATGATTATAATCCCAGCAATCTGGGGGCTGAGGTGGATGGATCCTTGGGAGTTCCAGTCCATCTTGGGCTACGAATTTATCTCAAGGCCTCTTTGAACAATTACATAACATGCTGTTTCCAAAAAGAGGACAACATTAAACTAGACACACTTGGTCTAGGTCCCTGGGTTCACTACATGAGTTGTGGAGTCTAAATATTCCATGCCATGAGAAAATTCCTGGGATTTTTAGTGAAAGGGGCATTTGCATCCCTTTTCTAAGGGTTTCCCTTTCACCATGTTACATTTGAATTCTGGGAAAACCTGCTGGAGATAAGGTATTGTGCTAATACCTCATGTTTAGTGTTCAGGGTTATGCTGGAATGGATGCAGACCTCCTTGAAATAGCGATTGCAGACAAGTGAACCCCGAGGAAGCTGGATAGTTGAAGCAGGCACTCCAAATATTCATGCACTGCAAGGATTCACTTTCATATTGGGTCTCGTCTTCTGGTTGCTGGCTTTCAGTGCTAACTGATACTACCATGGTGGCAGTAATCCAGCAGAGACTGCATGTATGGTTTGCAAGTTTGCTTCCCAAGCCACCAGAAACTTGGCAGAACCGAAATCATTGTGGCATTTTCTTTCCTCCCTTGAAACATTTGGCTTTCTAAGTTTGATAATTGAATAGACTGGGCTAGTCACCTTTGGACCCCATATACCACAAACAGAGCTAAAGACAGAGCCAATTACTTCCCTCCACTTGTCAAAATATGTCAAATTTGCTTGATCACCACAACTTCAAAGAAAATTCTGAGGCAACATAGAGAGGCTAATCAAATACTGCATGATTGGAATGGCTGTGGTTGTATGAGGTGGAAAGCTGCAGAGTTGGGATGAAACAGTTCACAGAAATCCACAAGCTTGTGGTTGCCAGGCAACCACAATGGGCTGTGATTGGCTGAGCACCATTGTGAGCTGGACTTTAGGCTCTAGGATACAAGTGCGCAGTAGGAGACCTGAGTCACAATGCTGGGCGTTGCCATGGAGACCTCAGTGGCACAGAGGACCTTGTAGGGCAAGATTTAAATAGGATGTATATTCTTGGCCTGGTATGCCTCAATATTCTCTCTGAAGGCTTCACTGCTCAGAATTTGTGGATGGAAATGCTAGCCAATCTACACATGGATGTACTTTCAATGGGATATGAAATATGCCAGGGCCTGGCAGATGATCTCTGCCATGTCCTATCCTTGAGCATACGCTTTTCCCTTGTCATGTCTGTCATTTGGCTGAGTCCTGTTCCCTAAGCTATTCAGTCAAGACTTGTTGGCATCATTCACCTGCAGTATAAGAGCTTTCTGTGAAATTTCTCAGCAGAAATCCTCTGCAAGTACATAGCTTTGGATATGAGAGACAGTGGTGGAAGTTGAATTTCAAGGGCAGATATTTGAAAACAATGAAACAAGCCCCGAATAAGATCTTTACATGTTTCCCAGATGAATATGTTTGGAAATATGGGGGAAGATGCAGATCAAGGCTGAGAAGAGTGCACACCCATTTCAAGGTACAAAAACCAGGGAAAAACATGGGCAAGCAAGCGAGCTGGTTAATCTGATGTAAAAATCTTTGATGATGAAAGGAAAATTATATTCTCATGATGATTTAATCAGGCTGTAGAAGTGAAGTTCTCATGTTGGTTGTCCTATGTGTGGCCTTCTGCATTGGGCAGTGGATGCAGGACAGGAGATCTTCAAATAAATCTGGTGGAACACAAAATACTGAAAAAAAAATTCAGCCTAAATCCTGTGTATTCCTTCCCTTTGAGAACATATATGGATAATGTACGAAGTTTCAAAAGAGAAAATGTCTATTGGGTCATGGTTTCAACAATGAAATGGTCACTTCACATAACATTTTGAATTTTGCTTTCACAGTTGCTCATGTACCGGGCCTGAGTAAAGCAGAATGCAGAGTAAGCCTCATCAATAGTTGTGCATTCCATAAGTGGTTTTAAAACCAGTGAAACCCTTTGGACTTAGTGTTTGTATTTAATTGGTGGATTGGTTTTTCAAATTGTTTGTTTTACTATTCTGAACTTTGTGAGTCAGGGAAGCCCTCACTCATAGTGATTTAGACCTCTCCAAAAGCTCTGAAGTTATTCATGTAACAGCTATTACATGCTATAAGTTTCTCCTATTAAAACTTGAAAGACTAACAGACTCTGCTATTTTCATCTAAATTCAGTGTTGGGCTAACTTCAGGGTTGGACTTTTTACAAGTCCTTTGAAATGTGTCCTCCTCTAGTCACTGGTCGTGCTGGAATTTACTTTCTTGTGAAGACAGGATTTGAGCAAATTGACACAAGTACAGTTTGCCACTACTCTGGACACCTGGTTAAATATCGAGTTCCCTAAATGCTGTGTGTTTTACTTTGATCTCTGCTCACACTTTGCTCATCCAGTTAGAAACACAGGGATCCAGGCCATAGCGTTCCAGGCCTAAACAAGAAAATTTCCATTCCGTTTTGGGAGTTCATGCGTCTCTCATAATTACTTTTTCCACAAATGTGTGCTTTAGGAGAGGCCCTGTCCAAATGTGGAGAGGCCCATTTTCATTCACTCACTTTTAGACTTTCTACGATTTTCAGTGACCAAAGGTTTGCCCAGACTTGCCATTGTCAAGGGACAGTGTACTTCACTTGAAGTTGTGCAGTATTACTTCATGTGTCTCCGTGGAAATTCCACCAATGGGAAACTCTTGCTGTAGTCATCTCCAAGTGTTTCTGTGTAACAAAATATAACTAACAAAGGATGTGGTTTCAAGCAGAATGAGGAAAGGAGGGATTATCTTTATTTCAGTGCAGGTTGACCTTTCAAAGAAACAGTAATTCCTATCAAATAGGAGGAAAAATCTTTTGTAAAGAGACATGGACATGACACGCTCAACTTTATGTCACTTTTTTTAAAACGCCAAGGGCATTTGAGAAATTCTTGGCTGCTGCATTGTCCCTTTTTGCAAATTTCTCTTAGGTAAGACACTCCAGCTTCTTTAAACCATGGTACAGTTCCTTCCATGTAAAAAACCAAAGCAAAAAACAAAATAAATTAAAACAAAACCCATCAAATTACATTTGAGAGCACACAATTGCTCAGCAGGCCCACTATTCAAGAAGCTAGAGGTAGAGAATCCTCAGCCTTGGGCCCATGGGCTGAAGTTTTGTCTCTATCATGGCCCCTCAATTCCCTGGCATGTCCACATTAACTCATGAATCTTTACTCATTTCCTCTTCAAATGCACAGGATCCAATATATTTGAACCCTGTTCACCTGGGCTGTAATCATCCAAGGACACACCAGAGGAAGGGCAGCCACTCCCTTGCCTGGGGCCTTGGAGCTTATCACAATAGAAATGGAAACCTGAACATGGGGAGCCAAAACAAAGAGAGGGATATTCCTAAAGCCTGAAGCACAGAAGCTACGTATAGACCAGTTGTGTTATTTCACAAATTATGTAAGAATCACTGTGCACATGCTTGGCATGGTCGCTCATGCCTATAATCCCAGCAATCTGGGGGCTGAGGTGGATGGATCCTTGGGAGTTCCAGTCCATCTTGGGCTACGAATTTATCTCAAGGCCTCTTTCAACAACTACATAAGATGCTGTTTCCAAAAAGAGGACAACATTAAACTAGACACACTTGGTCTAGGTCCCTGGGTTCACTACATGAGTTGTGGAGTCTAAATATTCCATGCCATGAGAAAATACCTGGGATTTTTAGTGAAAGGGGCATTTGCATCCCTTTTCTAAGGGTTTCCCTTTCACCATGTTACATTTGAATTCTGGGAAAACCTGCTGGTGATAAGGTATTGTGCTAATACCTCATGTTTAGTGTTCAGGGTTATGCTGGAATGGATGCAGACCTCCTTGAAATAGCGATTGCAGACAAGTGAACCCCGAGGAAGCTGGATAGTTGAAGCAGGCACTCCAAATATTCATGCACTGCAAGGATTCACTTTCATTTTGGGTCTCATCTTCTGGTTGCTGGCTTTTAGTGCTAACTGATACTACCATGGTGGCAGTAATCCAGCAGAGACTGCATGTATGGTTTGCTTCCCAAGCCACCAGAAACTTGGCAGAACCCAAATCATTGTGGCATTTTCTTTCCTCCCTTGAAACATTTGGCTTTCTAAGTTTGATAATTGAATAGACTGGGCTAGTCACGTTTGGATCCCATATACCACAAACAGAGCTAAAGACAGAACCAATTACTTCCCTCCACTTGTCAAAATATGTCAAATTTGCTTGATCACCACAACTTCAAAGAAAATTCTGAGGCAACTTAGAGAGGTTAATCAAATACTGCAAGATTGGAATGGCTGTGGTTGTATGAGGTGGATAGCTACAGAGTTGGGCTGAAACTGTTCACAGAAATCCACAGGCTTGTGTTTGCCAGGAACCACACTGGGCTCAGATTGGCTGAACATCACTGTGAGGGGGATTTTAGGCTCTAGGTTTGAAAATTTAAAAGACTGGGATAGTCAAGTTTGGAACCCATAGACCTCAGACATACCAAAAGGTTTTCCAATGACTTCCCTCCACTTGTCAAAATATGTCAAATTTGCTTGATCACCACAACTTCAAAGAAAATTCTGAGGGAACATAGAGAGGCTAATCAAATACTGCATGATTGGAATGGCTGTGGTTGTATGAGGTGGAAAGCTGCAGAGTTGGGATGAAACAGTTCACAGAAATCCACAAGCTTGTGGTTGCCAGGCAACCACAATGGGCTGTGATTGGCTGAGCACCATTGTGAGCTGGACTTTAGGCTCTAGGATACAAGTGCGCAGTAGGAGACCTGAGTCACAATGCTGGGCGTTGCCATGGAGACCTCAGTGGCACAGAGGACCTTGTAGGGCAAGATTTAAATAGGATGAATATTCTTGGCCTGGTATGCCTCAATATTCTCTCTGAAGGCTTCACTGCTCAGAATTTGTGGATGGAAATGCTAGCCAATCTACACATGGATGTACTTTCAATGGGATATGAAATATGCCAGGGCCTGGCAGATGATCTCTGCCATGTCCTATCCTTGAGCATACGCTTTTCCCTTGTCATGTCTGTCATTTGGCTGAGTCCTGTTCCCTAAGCTATTCAGTCAAGACTTGTTGGCATCATTCACCTGCAGTATAAGAGCTTTCTGTGAAATTTCTCAGCAGAAATCCTCTGCAAGTACATAGCTTTGGATATGAGAGACAGTGGTGGAAGTTGAATTTCAAGGGCAGATATTTGAAAACAATGAAACAAGCCCCGGATAAGATCTTTACATGTTTCCCAGATGAATATGTTTGGAAATATGGGGGAAGATGCAGATCAAGGCTGAGAAGAGTGCACACCCATTTCAAGGTACAAAAACCAGGGAAAAACATGGGCAAGCAAGCGAGCTGGTTAATCTGATGTAAAAATCTTAGATGATGAAAGGAAAATTACATTCTCATGATGATTTAATCAGGCTGTAGAAGTGAAGTTCTCATGTTGGTTGTCCTATGTGTGGCCTTCTGCATTGGGCAGTGGATGCAGGACAGGAGATCTTCAAATAAATCTGGTGGAACACCAAATACTGAAAAAAAATTCAGCCTAAATCCTGTGTATTCCTTCCCTTTGAGAACATATATGGATAATATACGAAGTTTCAAAAGAGAAAATGTCTATTGGGTCATGGTTTCAACAATGAAATGGTCACTTCACATAACATTTTGAATTTTGCTTTCACAGTTGCTCATGTACCGGGCCTGAGTAAAGCAGAATGCAGAGTAAGCCTCATCAATAGTTGTGCATTCCATAAGTGGTTTTAAAACCAGTGAAACCCTTTGGACTTAGTGTTTGTATTTAATTGGTTGATTGGTTTTTCAAATTTTTTGTTTTACTATTTTTAACTTTGTGAGTCAGGGAAGCCCTCACTCATAGTGATTTCGACCTCTCCAAAAGCTCTGAAGTTATTCATGTAACAGCTATTACATGGTATAAGTTTCTCCTATTAAAACTTGAAACACTAACAGACTCTGCTACTTTTCATCTAAATTCAGTGTTGGGCTAACTTCAGGGTTGGACTTTTTACAAGTCCTTTGAAATGTGTCCTCCTCTAGTCACTGGTCGTGCTGGAATTTACTTTCTTGTGAAGACAGGATTTGAGCAAATTGACACAAGTACAATTTGCCACTACTCTGGACACCTGGTTAAATATCGAGTTCCCTAAATGCTGTGTGTTTTACTTTGATCTCTGCTCACACTTTGCTCATCCAGTTAGAAACACAGGGCTCCAGGCAATAGCGTTTCAGGCCTAAACAAGAAAATTTCCATTCCGTTTTGGGAGTTCATGCGTCTCTCATAATTAATTTTTCACAAATGTGTGCTTCAGGAGAGGCCCTGTCCAAATGTGGAGAGGCCCATTTTCATTCACTCACTTTTAGACTTTCTAAGATTTTCAGTTACTAGAGGTTTGCCCAGACTTGCCATTGTCAAGGGACAGTGCACTTCACTTGAAGTTGTGCAGTATTACTTCATGTGTCTCCGTGGAAATTCCACCAATGGGAAACTCTTGCTCTAGTCATCTCCAAGTGTTTCTGTTTAAGAAAATATAACTAACAAAGGATGTGGTTTCAAGCAGAATGAGGAAAGGAGGAATTAAATTTATTTCAGTGCAGGTTGACCTTTCAAAAAACAGTAATTCCTATCAAATAGGAGGTAAAATCTTCTGTAAAGAGACATGGACATGACACGCTCAACTTTATGTCACTTTTTTTAAAACGCCAAGGGCATTTGAGAAATTCTTGGCTGCTGAATTGTCCCTTTTTGCAAATTTCTCTTAGATAAGACACTCCAGCTTCTTTAAACCATGGTACAGTTCCTTCCATGTAAAAAACCAAAGCAAAAAACAAAATAAATTAAAACAAAACCCATCAAATTACATTTGAGAGCACACAATTGCTCAACAGGCCCACTATTCAAGAAGCTAGAGGTAGAGAATCCTCAGGCTTGGGCCCATGGCCTGAAGTTTTGTCTCTATCATGGCCCCTCAATTCCCTGGCATGTCCACATTAACTAATGAATCTTTACTCATTTCCTCTTCAAATGCACAGTATCCAATATATTTGAACCCTGTTCACCTTGGCTGTAATCATCCAAGGACACACCAGAGGAAGGGCAGCCACTCCCTTGCCTGGGGCCTTGGAGCTTATCACAATAGAAATGGACACCTCAACAAGGGGAGCCAAAACAAACAGAGGCATATTCCTAAAGCCTGAAGCACAGAAGCTACTTATAGACCAGTAGTGCGATTTCACAAATTATGTAAGAATCTCTGTGCACATGCTTGGCATGGTCGCTCATGCCTATAATCCCAGCAATCTGGGGGCTGAGGTGGATGGATCCTTGGGAGTTCCAGTCCATCTTGGGCTACGAATTTATCTCAAGGCCTCTTTCAACAACTACATAAGATGCTGTTTCCAAAAAGAGGACAACATTAAACTAGACACACTTGGTCTAGGTCCCTGGGTTCACTACATGAGTTGTGGAGTCTAAATATTCCATGCCATGAGAAAATACCTGGGATTTTTAGTGAAAGGGGCATTTGCATCCCTTTTCTAAGTGTTTCGCATTCACCATGTTACAGTTGAATTCTGGGAAAACCTGCTGGTGATAAGGTATTGTGCTAATACCTCATGTTTAGTGTTCAGGGTTATGCTGGAATGGCTGCAGACCTCCTTGAAATAGCGATTGCAGACAAGTGAACCCTGAGGAAGCTAGACAGTTGAAGCAGGCACTCCAAATATTCATGCACTGCAAGGATTCTCTTTCATTTTGGGTCTCATCTTCTGGTTGCTGGCTTTTAGTGCTAACTGATACTACCATGGTGGCAGTAATCCAGCAGAGACTGCATGTATGGTTTGCTTCCCAAGCCACCAGAAACTTATCAGAACCCAAATCATTGTGGCATTTTCTTTCCTCCCTTGAAACATTTGGCTTTCTAAGTTTGATAATTGAATAGACTGGGCTAGTCACGTTTGGACCCCATATACCACAAACAGAGCTAAAGACAGAGCCAATTACTTCCCTCCACTTGTCAAAATATGTCAAATTTGCTTGATCACCACAACTTCAAAGAAAATTCTGAGGCAACTTAGAGAGGTTAATCAAATACTGCATGATTGGAATGGCTGTGGTTGTATGAGGTGCATAGCTACAGAGTTGGGCTGAAACTGTTCACAGAAATCCACAGGCTTGTGTTTGCCAGGAACCACACTGGGCTCAGATTGGCTGAACATCACTGTGAGGGGGATTTTAGGCTCTAGGTTTGAAAATTTAAAAGACTGGGATAGTCAAGTTTGGAACCCATAGACCTCAGACATACCAAAAGGTTTTCCAATGACTTCCCTCCACTTGTCAAAATATGTCAAATTTGCTTGATCACCACAACTTCAAAGAAAATTCTGAGGGAACATAGAGAGGCTAATCAAATACTGCATGATTGGAATGGCTGTGGTTGTATGAGGTGGAAAGCTGCAGAGTTGGGATGAAACAGTTGACAGAAATCCACAAGCTTGTGGTTGCCAGGCAACCACAATGGGCTGTGATTGGCTGAGCACCATTGTGAGCTGGACTTTAGGCTCTAGGATACAAGTGCGCAGTAGGAGACCTGAGTCACAATGCTGGGCGTTGCCATGGAGACCTCAGTGGCACAGAGGACCTTGTAGGGCAAGATTTAAATAGGATGAATATTCTTGGCCTGGTATGCCTCAATATTCTCTCTGAAGGCTTCACTGCTCAGAATTTGTGGATGGAAATGCTAGCCAATCTACACATGGATGTACTTTCAATGGGATATGAAATATGCCAGGGCCTGGCAGATGATCTCTGCCATGTCCTATCCTTGAGCATACCCTTTTCCCTTGTCATGTCTGTCATTTGGCTGAGTCCTGTTCCCTAAGCTATTCAGTCAAGACTTGTTGGCATCATTCACCTGCAGTATAAGAGCTTTCTGTGAAATTTCTCAGCAGAAATCCTCTGCAAGTACATAGCTTTGGATATGAGAGACAGTGGTGGAAGTTGAATTTCAAGGGCAGATATTTGAAAACAATGAAACAAGCCCCAGATAAGATCTTTACATGTTTCCCAGATGAATATGTTTGGAAATATGGGGGAAGATGCAGATCAAGGCTGAGAAGAGTGCACACCCATTTCAAGGTACAAAAACCAGGGAAAAACATGGGCAAGCAAGCGAGCTGGTTAATCTGATGTAAAAATCTTTAATGATGAAAGGAAAATTATATTCTCATGATGATTTAATCAGGCTGTAGAAGTGAAGTTCTCATGTTGGTTGTCCTATGTGTGGCCTTCTGCATTGGGCAGTGGATGCAGGACAGGAGATCTTCAAATAAATCTGGTGGAACACAAAATACTGAAAAAAAATTCAGCCTAAATCCTGTGTATTCCATCCCTTTGAGAACATATATGGATAATATACGAAGTTTCAAAAGAGAAAATGTCTATTGGGTCATGGTTTCAACAATGAAATGGTCACTTCACATAACATTTTGAATTTTGCTTTCACAGTTGCTCATGTACCGGGCCTGAGTAAAGCAGAATGCAGAGTAAGCCTCATCAATAGTTGTGCATTCCATAAGTGGTTTTAAAACCAGTGAAACCCTTTGGACTTAGTGTTTGTATTTAATTTGTTGATTGGTTTTTCAAATTTTTTGTTTTACTATTTTTAACTTTTTGAGTCAGGGAAGCCCTCACTCATAGTGATTTCGACCTCTCCAAAAGCTCTGAAGTTATTCATGTAACAGCTATTACATGCTATAAGTTTCTCCTATTAAAACTTGAAACACTAACAGACTCTGCTACTTTTCATCTAAATTCAGTGTTGGGCTAACTTCAGGGTTGGACTTTTTACAAGTCCTTTGAAATGTGTCCTCCTCTAGTCACTGGTCGTGCTGGAATTTACTTTCTTGTGAAGACAGGATTTGAGCAAATTGACACAAGTACAATTTGCCACTACTCTGGACACCTGGTTAAATATCGAGTTCCCTAAATGGTGTGTGTTTTACTTTGATCTCTGCTCACACTTTGCTCATCCAGTTAGAAACACAGGGCTCCAGGCAATAGCATTCCAGGCCTAAACAAGAAAATTTCCATTCTGTTTTGGGAGTACATGCGTCTCTCATAATTAATTTTTCACAAATGTGTGCTTCAGGAGAGGCCCTGTCCAAATGTGGAGAGGCCCATTTTCATTCACTCACTTTTAGACTTTCTAAGATTTTCAGTTACTAGAGGTTTGCCCAGACTTGCCATTGTCAAGGGACAGTGCACTTCACTTGAAGTTGTGCAGTATTACTTCATGTGTCTCCGTGGAAATTCCACCAATGGGAAACTCTTGCTGTAGTCATCTCCAAGTGTTTCTGTGTAAGAAAATATAACTAACAAAGGATGTGGTTTCAAGTAGAATGAGGAAAGGAGGGATTAAATTTATTTCAGTGCAGGTTGACCTTTCAAAAAACAGTAATTCCTATCAAACAGGAGGTAAAATCTTCTGTAAAGAGACATGGACATGACACGCTCAACTTTATGTCACTTTTTTTAAAACGCCAAGGGCATTTGAGAAATTCTTGGCTGCTGAATTGTCCCTTTTTGCAAATTTCTCTTAGATAAGACACTCCAGCTTCTTTGAACCATGGTACAGTTCCTTCCATGTAAAAAACCAAAGCAAAAAACAAAATAAATTAAAACAAAACCCATCAAATTACATTTGAGAGCACACAATTGCTCAGCAGGCCCACTATTCAAGAAGCTAGAGGTAGAGAATCCTCAGGCTTGGGCCCATGGCCTGAAGTTTTGTCTCTATCATGGCCCCTCAATTCTCTGGCATGTCCACATTAACTAATGAATCTTTACTCATTTCCACTTCAAATGCACAGTATCCAATATATTTGAACCCTGTTCACCTTGGCTGTAATCATCCAAGGACACACCAGAGGAAGGGCAGCCACTCCCTTGCCTGGGGCCTTGGAGCTTATCACAATAGAAATGGACACCTCAACAAGGGGAGCCAAAACAAATAGAGGCATATTCCTAAAGCCTGAAGCACAGAAGCTACTTATAGACCAGTAGTGGGATTTCACAAATTATGTAAGAATCTCTGTGCACATGCTTGGCATGGTCGCTCATGCCTATAATCCCAGCAATCTGGGGGCTGAGGTGGATGGATCCTTGGGAGTTCCAGTCCATCTTGGGCTACGAATTTATCTCAAGGCCTCTTTCAACAACTACATAAGATGCTGTTTCCAAAAAGAGGACAACATTAAACTAGACACACTTGGTCTAGGTCCCTGGGTTCACTACATGAGTTGTGGAGTCTAAATATTCCATGCCATGAGAAAATACCTGGGATTTTTAGTGAAAGGGGCATTTGCATCCCTTTTCTAAGTGTTTCGCATTCACCATGTTACAGTTGAATTCTGGGAAAACCTGCTGGTGATAAGGTATTGTGCTAATACCTCATGTTTAGTGTTCAGGGTTATGCTGGAATGGCTGCAGACCTCCTTGAAATAGCGATTGCAGACAAGTGAACCCTGAGGAAGCTGGACAGTTGAAGCAGGCACTCCAAATATTCATGCACTGCAAGGATTCTCTTTCATTTTGGGTCTCATCTTCTGGTTGCTGGCTTTTAGTGCTAACTGATACTACCATGGTGGCAGTAATCCAGCAGAGACTGCATGTATGGTTTGCAGGTTTGCTTCCCAAGCCACCAGAAACTTGGCAGAACCCAAATCATTGTGGCATTTTTTTCATCCCTTGAAACATTTGGCTTTCTAAGTTTGATAATTGAATAGACTGGGCTAGTCACGTTTGGACCCCATATACCACAAAGAGAGCTAAAGACAGAGCCAATTACTTCACTCCACTTGTCAAAATATGTCAAATTTGTTTGATCACCACAACTTCAAAGAAAATTCTGAGGCAACTTAGAGAGGTTAATCAAATACTACATGATTGGAATGGCTGTGGTTGTATGAGGTGGAAAGCTGCAGAGTTGGGCTGAAACTGTTCACAGAAATCCACAGGCTTGTGGTTGCCAGGCAACCACACTGGGCTGAGATTGGCTGAACATCACTGTGAGGGGGATTTTAGGGTCTAGGTTTGAAAATTTAAAAGACTGGGGTAGTCAAGTTTGGAACCCATAGACCTCAGACATACCAAAAGGTTTTCCAATGACTTCCCTCCACTTCTCAAAATATGTCAAATTTTCTTGATCACTACAACTGTAAAAAAAATTCTGAGGCAACATAGAGAGGCTAATCAAATACTGCATGATTGGAATGGCTGTGGTTGTATGAGTTGGAAAGCTGCAGAGTTGGGCTGAAACAGTTCACAGAAATCCACAAGCTTGTGGTTGCCAGGCAACCACAATGGGCTGTGATTGGCTGAGCACCATTGTGAGCTGGACTTTAGGCTCTAGGATACAAGTGTGCAGTAGGAGACCTGAGTCACAATGCTGGGCGTTGCCATGGAGACCTCAGTGGCACAGAGGACCTTGTAGGGCAAGATTTAAATAGGATGAATATTCTTGGCCTGGTATGCCACAATATTCTCTCTGAAGGCTTCACTGCTCAGAATTTGTGGATGGAAATGCTAGCCAATCTACACATGGATGTACGTTCAATGGGATATGAAATATGCCAGGGCCTGGCAGATGATCTCTGCCATGACCTATCCTTGAGCATAAGCTTTTCCCTTGTCATGTCTGTCATTTGGCTGAGTCCTGTTCCCTAAGCTATTCAGTCAAGACTTGCTGGCATCATTCACCTGCAGTATAAGAGCTTTCTGTGAAATTTCTCAGCAGAAATCCTCTGCAAGTACACAGCTTTGGATAGGAGAGACAGTGGTGGAAGTTGAATTTCAAGGGCATATATTTGAAAACAATGAAACAAGCCCCGAATAAGATCTTTACATGTCTCCCAGATTAATATGTTTGGAAATACGGGGGAAGATGGAGATCAAGGATGAGAAGAGTGCACACCCATTTCAAGGTACAAAAACCAGGGAAAAACATGGGAAAGCAAGAGAGCTGGTTAATCTGATGTAAAAATCTTTGATGATGAAAGGAAAATTATATTCTCATGATGATTTAATCAGGCTGTAGAAGTGAAGTTCTCATGTTGGTTGTCCTATGTGTGGCCTTCTGCATTGGGCAGTGGATGCAGGACAGGAGATCTTCAAATAAATCTGGTGGAACACAAAATACTGAAAAAAAAAATTCAGCCTAAATCCTGTGTATTCCTTCCCTCTGAGAACTTATATGGATAATGTACGAAGTTTCAAAAGAGAAAATGTCTATTGGGTCATGGTTTCAACAATGAAATGGTCACTTCACATAACATTTTGAATTTTGCTTTCACAGTTGCTCATGTACCGGGCCTGAGTAAAGCAGAATGCAGAGTAAGCCTCATCAATTGTTGTGCATTCCATAAGTGGTTTTAAAACCAGTGAAACCCTTTGGACTTAGTGTTTGTATTTAATTGGTTGATTGGTTTTTCAAATTGTTTGTTTAACTATTTTTAACTTTGTGAGTCAGGGAAGCCCTCACTCATAGTGATTTCGACCTCTCCAAAAGCTCTGAAGTTATTCATGTAACAGCTATTACATGCTATAAGTTTCTCCTATTAAAACTTGAAAGACTAACAGACTCTGCTACTTTTCATCTAAATTCAGTGTTGGGCTAACTTCAGGGTTGGACTTTTTACAAGTCCTTTGAAATGTGTCCTCCTCTAGTCACTGGTCGTGCTGGAATTTACTTTCTTGTGAAGACAGGATTTGAGCAAATTGACACATGTACAGTTTGCCACTACTCTGGACACTTGGTTAAATATCGAGTTCCCTAAATGCTGTGTGTTTTACTTTGATCTCTGCTCACACTTTGCTCATCCAGTTAGAAACACAGGGGGCCAGGCCATAGCGTTCGAGGCCTAAAGAAGAAAATTTCCATTCCGTTTTGGGAGTTCATGCGTCTCTCATAATTACTTTTTCCACAAATGTGTGCTTCAGGAGAGTCCTTGTCCAAATGTGGAGAGGCCCATTTTCATTCACTCACTTTTAGACTTTCTATGATTTTCAGTTACTAGAGGTTTGCCCAGACTTGCCATTGTCAAGGGACAGTGCACTTCACTTGAAGTTTTGCAGTATTACTTCATGTGTCTCCGTGGAAATTCCACCAATGGGAAACTCTTGCTGTAGTCATCTCCAAGTGTTTCTGTGTAAGAAAATATAACTACCAAAAGATGTGGTTTCAAGCAGAATGAGGAAAGGAGGGATTATCTTTATTTCAGTGCAGGTTGACCTTTCAAAGAAACAGTAATTCCTATCAAATAGGAGGTAAAATCTTTTGTAAAGAGACATGGACATGACACGCTCAACTTTATGTCACTTTTTTTAAAACGCCAAGGGCATTTGAGAAATTCTTGGCTGCTGAATTGTCCCTTTTTGCAAATTTCTCTTAGGTAAGACACTCCAGCTTCTTTAAACCATGGTACAGTTCCTTCCATGTAAAAAACCAAAGCAAAAAACAAAATAAATTAAAACAAAACCCATCAAATTACAGTTGAGAGCACACAATTGCTCAGCAGGCCCACCATTCAAGAAGCTAGAGGTAGAGAATCCTCAGGCTTTGGCCCATGGCCTGAAATTTTGTCTCTATCATGGCCCCTCAATTCCCTGGCATGTCCACATTAACTCATGAATCTTTACTCATTTCCTCTTCAAATGCACAGTATCCAATATATTTGAACCCTGTTCACCTGGGCTGTAATCATCCAAGGACACACCAGAGGAAGGGCAGCCACTCCCTTGCCTGGGGCTTTGGAGCTTATCACAATAGAAATGGACACCTGAACAAGGGGAGCCGAAACAAAGAGAGGCATATTCCTAAAGCCTGAAGCACAGAAGCTACCTATAGACCAGTAGTGGAATTTCACAAATTATGTAAGAATCTCTGTGCACATGGTTGTCATGGTCGCTCATGCCTATAATCCCAGCAATCTGGGGGCTGAGGTGGATGGATCCTTGGGAGTTCCAGTCCATCTTGGGCTACGAATTTATCTCAAGGCCTCTTTCAACAACTACATAAGATGCTGTTTCCAAAAAGAGGACAACATTAAACTAGACACACTTGGTCTAGGTCCCTGGGTTCACTACATGTGTTGTGGAGTCTATATATTCCATGCCATGAGAAAATACCTGGGATTTTTAGTGAAAGGGGCATTTGCATCCCTTTTCTAAGGGTTTCCCTTTCACCATGTGACAGTTGAATTCTGGGAAAACCTGCTGGTGATAAGGTATTGAGCTAATACCTCATGTTTAGTGTTCAGGGTTATGCTGGAATGGCTGCAGACCTCCTTGAAATAGCGATTGCAGAGAAGTGAACCCCGAGGAAGCTGGATAGTTGAAGCAGGCACTCCAAATATTTATGCACTTCAAGGATTCACTTTCATTTTGGGTCTCATCTTCTGGTTGCTGGCTTTTAGTGCTAACTGATACTACCATGGTGGCAGTAATCCAGCAGAGACTGCATGTATGGTTTGCAGGTTTGCTTCCCAACCCACAAGAAACTTGGCAGAACCCAAATCATTGTGGCATTTTCTTTCCCCCCTTGAAACTTTTGGCTTTCTAAGTTTGATAATTTAATAGACCGGGCTAGTCCCGTTTGGACCCCATATACCACAAACAGAGCTAAAGTCAGACCCAATTACTTCCCTCCACTTGTCAAAATATGTCAAATTTGCTTGATCACCACATCTTCAAAGAAAATTCTGAGGCAACTTAGAGAGGTTAATCAAATACTGCATGATTGGAATGGCTGTGGTTGTATGAGGTTGAAAGCTACAGAGTTGGGCTGAAACTGTTCACAGAAATCCACAGGCTTGTGGTTGCCAGGCAACCACACTGGGCTGAGATTGGCTGAACATCACTGTGAGGGGGATTTTAGGCTCTAGGTTTGAAAATTTAAAAGACTGGGTTGGTCAAGTTTGGAACCCATAGACCTCAGACATACCAAAAGGTTTTCCAATGACTTCCCTCCACTTCTCAAAATATGTCAAATTTTCTTGATCACTACAACTGTAAAAAAAATTCTGAGGCAACATAGAGAGGCTAATCAAATACTGCATGATTGGAATGGCTGTGGTTGTATGAGGTGGAAAGCTGCAGAGTTGGGCTGAAACAGTTCACAGAAATCCACAAGCTTGTGGTTGCCAGAAAACCACAATGGGCTGTGATTGGCTGAGCACCATTGTGAGCTGGACTTTAGGCTCTAGGATACAAGTGTGCAGTAGGAGACCTGAGTCACAATGCTGGGCATTGCCATGGAGACCTCAGTGGCACAGAGGACCTTGTAGGGCAAGATTTGAATAGGATGAATATTCTTGGCCTGGTATGCCACAATATTCTCTCTGAAGGCTTCAATGCTCAGAATTTGTGGATGCAAATGCTACCCAATCTACACATGGATGTACATTCAATGGGATATGAAATATGCCAGGGCCTGGCAGATGATCTCTGCCATGTCCTATCCTTGAGCATACGCTTTTCCCTTGTCATGTCTGTCATTTGGCTGATTCCTGTTCCCTAAGCTATTCAGTCAAGACTTGCTGGCATCATTGACCTGCAGTATAAGAGCTTTCTGTGAAATTTCTCAGCAGAAATCCTCTGCAAGTACATAACTTTGGATAGGAGAGACAGTGGTGGAAGTTGAATTTCAAGGGCAGATATTTGAAAACAATGAAACAAGCCCCGAATAAGATCTTTACATGTTTCCCAGATGAATATGTTTGGAAATACGGGGGAAGATGGAGATCAAGGCTGAGAAGTGTGCACACCCATTTCAAGGTAAAAAAAAACAGGGAAAAACATGGGAAAGCAAGAGAGCTGGTTAATCTGATGTAAAAATCTTTGATGATGAAAGGAAAATTATATTCTCATGATGATTTAATCAGGCTGTAGAAGTGAAGTTCTCATCTTGGTTGTCCTATGTGTGGCCTTCTGCATTGGGCAGTGGATGCAGGACAGGAGATCTTCAAATAAATCTGGTGGAACACAAAATACTGAAAAAAAATTCAGCCTAAATCCTGTGTATTCCTTCCCTGTGAGAACATATATGGATAATGTACGAAGTTTCAAAAGAGAAAATGTCTATTGGGTCATGGTTTCAACAATGAAATGGTCACTTCACATAACATTTTGAATTTTGCTTTCACAGTTGCTCATGTACCGGGCCTGAGTAAAGCAGAATGCAGAGTAAGCCTCATCAATTGTTGTGCATTCCATAAGTGGTTTTAAAACCAGTGAAACCCTTTGGACTTAGTGTTTGTATTTAATTGGTTGATTGGTTTTTCAAATTGTTTGTTTTACTATTTTTAACTTTGTGAGTCAGGGAAGCCCTCACTCATAGTGATTTCGACCTCTCCAAAAGCTCTGAAGTTATTCATGTAACAGCTATTACATGCTATAAGTTTCTCCTATTAAAACTTGAAAGACTAACAGACTCTGCTACTTTTCATCTAAATTCAGTGTTGGGCTAACTTCAGGGTTGGACTTTTTACAAGTCCTTTGAAATGTGTCCTCCTCTAGTCACTGGTTGTGCTGGAATTTACTTTCTTGTGAAGACAGGATTTGAGCAAATTGACACATGTACAGTTTGCCACTACTCTGGACACCTGGTTAAATATCGAGTTGTGAGAGTCGACCCCCCTGCTACAACCCCCTCCCCAGAGCGGGGAATGAAAGGGTTGACTCCCTAACTCCCCAGAGCGGGGAATAAAAGGGTTGACTCCCTAACTCCCCAGAGCGGGGAATAAAAGGGTAACTCCCTAACTCCCCAGAGCGGGGAATGAAAGGTTTAACTCCCTAACTCCCCAGAGCGGGGAATGAAAGGGTTGACTCCCTAACTTCCCAGAGCTATCAAAACAGAGCAGTAAAGAGTGCTTTACTCCCTAAACCTTTTCCCAGGAGATAGTCAGAGCGGGGCCAAAAGGAATGTCTCTGCTAGTCATTAGCCACTAGGTGTTCTGTTCTTTGTAAAGATAGAGATAAGCAAAAGAATGTACTGTATAAACAGGACCAGGGAGCACCTGGCACTCTAAGGTCAACCCAAGACCCTCGGTCTCCATGGTTAGTCAGCCCCAGACCCTCAAATCAGCATTAGCCAGGTCCTGCGCCGCTCAAAATTAACCAATGCGATTTGCTTCTGTAAACTTGCTTGCCTCCTGCGTGTACCTTTAAAAACCCTACACAATTCCCCTTCGGGGCCCCTCCGCACACGTTTGCCTGAGGGACCCCATGCGCATGGAAATAAACTTTCTTTTCCTCACCAAGAGCTGAGTCCTTGGGGTCTCTTTCCCTGCGGCGTTGGCCCTAACATCTTGGAGGCCCCAGCGAGATTAGAGATTAGCACGTCTCACGGGAGGTGACCCCAACGGCTCTACGGGTGAGTACGACTGGTCGCTTTTCATACCACCGGTGTTTACGCCCCGAGCCATACGGCTCCGATCTAGGGGCAATTTTTGTTATCTGTTTCGTACTCTGTTCCCTGGTGACTGGGGGACGCCCCACATGGTTTCCGTGGTTCACCGTCTGCGATAGGGTCTCCCTATCGATCTGGGGGATTTCGATTCCCAATCTGTGGTCCGTCTGGGCCAATCTGGAGACACCCTTTGAGGTGACTCATCTGGGGGATTTCGATTCCCAGTCTGTGGTCCGCCCGGGCCAATCTGGAGACACCCTGTAAGGTGTCTCATTTGGAGTGAAACTGATGCGTATGCATGTGAATGAAGTGGCCGGCCTGATTGTTTTGTGTGTCGTGGGTGCTGTGTTAGGTTATTTGTTGTACCGCGCTTGCGTTAACCGCCCTGTGACAATAGAACGTCATGGGACAGTCGACCTCATCCCCATTGTCCCTCACCCTCGACCATTGGTCGGAGGTGCGGAAGAGGGCTCACGATCTCTCCTTGCAGGTCAAGAAGAGTAAGTGGCAGGATTTCTGCTCGACTGAGTGGCCTGCTTTCTCTGTGGGGTGGCCACCAGAGGGGACTTTTCATCTGCCCCTCATTCTAGCAGTTAAGGACGTCATCTTCCGCCCCGGACAAAGGGGGCACCCTGATCAAGTCGCTTACATCCTGGTATGGCAGGACCTCAGGGAGGAACCCCCATTATGGGTAAAATCCTTTCTTCCCCCTTCTGACTCATCTGTACCAAAGCTTTTAGCTCTGAAAGGACCTCCCACTTCGGCTCCGGTCCTGCCCGAGTCTCAGCCTGATCTACCCTTACTCGACTATGACCAGCCTCCTCCTTCTCATCCGACTCAACCTCCCCCGTACCCACTCTCTCCTCCAGCCTCCTCGTCCGAATCGAGTGCTGCTTCTCCGTCAGCCCCCTCTTCACCTGAGCTAAATTCCTCTTCTCCTCCGGTACCCACGTCCCCTCTATATCCCCCACTCCCTGCGATGGCTTGCCCCGAGCCCACACCTCCGGGGCCCACGGGCCCAGCCCAGAACACTCGGAGCAAGCTACAGCCTGAGGATCCAGTCGTTGCCCTCCCTCTCCGTCCCTATGGGCCCATGATAGACGATGGGACAGATGGAGGGCAGATGCCCGCTTTACAGTACTGGCCTTTTTCTACCTCAGATCTCTATAACTGGAAAAACAATAACCCTCCTTTTTCTGATGATCCTTCTAAGCTAACAGGTCTAATGGATTCTGTTATGTTCTCCCACCAACCCACATGGGACGACTGTCAACAGCTCCTAGGGGTCCTGTTCACCACCGAGGAAAGAGACCGCATCCTCCTGGAAGCCCGGAAAGCTGTTCCCGGAGAGGATGGCAGACCCACCCAGAGACCAGACCGGATCGATGACTTCTTCCCCTTAAAGCGCCCCAACTGGGACCCCAACTCACCTGCTGGTAGGCAGCATCTTTCTATCTATCGCCAGACTCTAATGGCAGGTTTCCGGGCGGCCGCAAGGCGCCCCACTAATCTGGCCAAGGTAAGAGAAGTTACCCAAGGACCTACTGAGACTCCCTCAGTTTTTCTAGAACGCCTGATGGAAGCTTACCGGCGATATACGCCTTTTAACCCTGAGGAGGAAGGCCGAAAAGGCTCGATAGCTATGGCCTTTATAGGACAATCGGCCCCTGATATAAGACGTAAGCTCCAAAGGCTAGATGGTCTCCAAGACCTGACTCTGAGGGATCTTGTTAAGGAAGCTGAAAAGGTCTACTATAAGCGGGAGACAGAGGAAGAGAAAGAGTTAGCTAGGGACAAAAGACGAAACAAGGAATTAACTAAGATGTTGGCCACAGTTATTCAGGGAAAACCTGAGCCAGGAAAGGGAAAGCCCACTCGCCCTCCATTAGACCCTGATCAATGTGCATATTGTAAGAAAAAAGGACACCTGATCAAAGACTGTGGAAAGTTAAAAAAGAAACGGGCCAAAGAAGAACGAGAAAGACAGTCCTCACAGCGATCCCGAGCCCCCATGCTCGCCCTAGATGAAGAAGACTAGGGACTTCGGGGCTCGGATCCCCTCCCCGAGCTCAGGGTAATGTTTAAAGTGGAGGGGACTCCCGTGGAATTCGAGGTCGATACGGGAGCTGTTTATTCGGCCTTACAAGCCCCCTTAGGGGCCCTTTCAACTAAGAAATCATTAGTTCAAGGGGCTAACGGGAGCAAATATCGCTCGTGGACCACTGAGCGCACAGTTGACTTAGGCAAGGGAAAAGTAAAACACTCCTTTCTGGTTATTCCCGAATGTCCTGCTCCCCTCCTGGGACGGGACTTATTAACCAAACTGGGGGCAAAGATTTCCTTTGAGCCCCAAGGACCTCAAGTAACATTCCGTAACCCAAAGGTTGGGCAACCTATGGTTACGGTGTTATCTCTAAAACTGGAAGATGAATATAGGCTCTACGACCACCAGGATCCCCAGCCTATCGCCCCAGCCTGGCTAACTGATTTTAAAGAATCCTGGGCCGAGACGGCTGGACTTGGGCTGGCAAGCCAGCAACGGCCTGTAGTGGTTACTTTAAAAACCACTGCCTCCCCTATTCGGGTCAAGCAATATCCCATTAATAGAGAAGCTCACCTAGGGATTAACGTGCACATACAGAGACTTTTAGACCAAGGGGTATTAACTCCTTGTCGGTCTGCATGGAATACTCCGTTACTCCCGGTCAAAAAGCCCGGGACGAATGACTACAGACCGGTACAGGACCTAAGGGAGGTCAATAGCAGGGTAGAAGACATTCACCCCACCGTACCCAATCCCTATAATCTCCTCAGCGGGTTAAATCCGTCAAGGACTTGGTATACTGTTCTGGATTTAAAGGATGCCTTTTTCTGTTTGCCTTTACACAAAGATAGCCAGCCCTTATTTGCATTTAAATGGACGGACCCTGAGACTGGGTCCGCCGGACAACTAACCTGGACGCGCCTCCCACAGGGCTTCAAAAACAGCCCAACCATCTTTGATGAAGCCCTACATAAGGATTTAGCCCCCTTTCGGGCTCAACACCCAAGCCTCACCCTTCTTCAATATGTAGATGACTTGCTGCTGGCTGCGGACTCTGAGGGTGACTGCACAAGCGGAACTCAGGACCTTTTACGTGAGTTGGCTATCCTGGGGTATAGGGCATCAGCAAAAAAGGCTCAAATTTGTAAGCGAGAGGTAATTTTTCTGGGCTACTCCTTAAAAGGGGGACAAAGGTGGCTCACTGAGGCCAGAAAACAGACTGTGGTCCAGATTCCCCCTCCAAAGTGTCAAAAACAATTACGAGAGTTCCTGGGCACTGCGGGGTTCTGCCGGTTATGGATCCCCGGATTCGCAACTTTGGCAGCTCCCCTATATCCGTTACTGAAGGGGGGATCTCCCTTTATCTGGAAAAAAGATCACCAGCAGGCCTTTGATGCCATCAAGCGGGCTCTCCTGTCCGCTCCGGCCCTGGCTCTTCCTAATGTGGATAAGCCCTTTACTCTCTTCATGGAAGAAAAAAAAGGAATAGCGAGAGGAGTGCTGACCCAGGCCTTTGGGCCATGGAGGCGTCCGGTGGCTTACCTCTCAAAAAGACTGGACACTGTGGCAGGCGGGTGGCCACCCTGCCTAAAGGCCATCGCAGCAGCTGCCTTGCTCATTAAAGACGCTGACAAATTGACTTTGGGACAGAAAATAACAATCATTGCCCCGCACACGCTAGAAAGCATCATCCGCCAGCCTCCAGACAGGTGGCTCTCAAATGCCAGAGTTACTCATTATCAGAGCCTCTTGCTCAACAAGGACAAGATAACTTTTGGACCCCCGGTGACTCTCAACCCGGCGACCCTGCTGCCGGAAGAAGCTTCGGAACCCGTCCTCCATACCTGCCAGGACGTCTTGGCAGAAGAGGCCAGAGTACGACCGGACTTATTGGATTGCCCCCTACCCAATGCAGAGGTGACCTACTTCACTGACGGGAGTAGCTTTTTGATTCAAGGTAAGCGGTATGCGGGGGCGGCTGTGACTGATTATTCCAATGTTATATGGACAGCCAGACTAGAGGACGGGTCCTCGGCCCAAAAGGCCGAACTGATTGCTTTGACTAAGGCTCTAGAGCTCGCTAAAGGAAAGCGAGCGAACATTTACACGGATAGCCGATATGCTTTTGCAACGGCCCACATCCACGGGGCCATATACCGCCAGCGGGGGCTTCTGACCTCCGCAGGAAAAGAAATAAAACACAAACAGGAAATCCTCCAGTTGCTCGCTGCAGTTATGTTGCCCCAGAAGGTGGCGATAATACACTGTAACAGCCACCAGAAAGGGACTGATCCCGTCACAAGGGGAAACAACCTGGCCGATCAGGCAGCAAAATCTGCAGCCATGGGAGACTCACAGATGTTGGTGACTGATGTCAAAGATTCTCCTCAAAAGGAGAAAGCTCAGATTAACCAAACCCCTGAAACACCTGATTTGACTGCTTACATACAACAGGCCCACCGGCTCACTCATTTGGGAGCTAAAAAGCTAAGCCTACTGGCCCAACGCCAAGACTTCCCAGGGGCATCCCCCACTGCCATACGTCAGGTCGCCAATCGGGTGGTGGCTAATTGTGAGGCATGTCAATTGACCAATGCCTACCCTGCCAAGCTGGCCCCCGGCAAAAGGCTACGCGGCACCAGACCTGGACAATACTGGGAAGTGGACTTTACAGAAGTTAAGCCTGCCCGATGCGGACTAAAATATCTGCTAGTTTTTGTAGACACCTTTTCTGGATGGACTGAGGCTTTTCCTACCAAAAAGGAAACCGCTGCCATGGTAACTAAAAAATTGATGGAAGAAATATTTCCCCGGTTCGGATTGCCAAAGGTAATAGGGTCCGATAATGGACCGGCGTTTGTGGCTAAGGTAAGTCAGGGACTGGCCAACATATTGGGGATTGATTGGAAATTACATTGTGCTTATAGACCCCAAAGTTCAGGACAGGTAGAGAGAATGAATAGAACTATTAAAGAGACCCTCACTAAATTGGCTCATGAGACTGGCTTAAAAGATTGGACGATGCTCCTGCCGTATGCCCTTTTTCGCGCGCGAAACACCCCGTCCACCAAACCCCCTAACCTTACTCCCTTCAAAGTCCTTTTTGGCACTCCACCCCCCATTCGAGATCTCACTCCCTTAACTGAGCATGCTGCCTTGTTGCCAACCTCCCTGTCTGACAGGCTCATCGCCCTTGACAACCTGCAGAGGGACGTGTGGACGCAGCTAGCCTCGGCCTATGCTCCCAGTGAGTTCCCCGCGCCACATCCGTACCAGGTGGGAGACTTTGTGTTCGTCCGGCGCCACCAACAAGAGACTCTACAGCCTCGCTGGAAAGGACCGTATCAGGTCCTATTGACTACTCCTACAGCGGTAAAGGTTGACGGAGTCGCCTCTTGGATCCACGCGTCACACCTAAAGCCTGCCTCGGCACCAGTGGACGGCTCCTGGGAACTCAAACGGTCTGATAACCCCCTGAAGCTAAAGTTGCGCCGAAGGACCCCCTGAGATTATTCAGAGTACTACCCTTATGTGTCCCTCTAAGATGACCCGTATGGGACCCCAGACTTTAACCCTCCGGGCTCTAATGGGATTACTTATATTAATAATCCCCACTGTAGCTAGCCCCCATCGCCCCTGGAAATGGTCGTTAATACGATGGGGGGACTCACGTGTGGGTAGCACCTGGGAAGGATCAGGAAGTCCATGGTTTACGCCCACACCCTGTTGGTTCTTTCCAGGGCTCCAATGTCCCAAACAAAGTCATTTTTATCTTTGTCCCGCACCAACCGGGAGTAGATCATATTGTAATTCCCCAGGAGAATATTTTTGTGCTTATTGGGGCTGTGAAACCGCTGCAACAGGGTGGCAACCCGCCTTCCCCGATAAACACCTTAAAATGACATGGGGGCCGCCGGGATGCAGCCTAGATAACTACCCACCGGCTGGTCAGAGATCCTGTCAGGTTCTAAATATCACTGTCACCACTCCTGAGGACCCAGGTTGGCTGACAGGACGCACCTGGGGACTTCGAGTCTATGAGCCAGGTAAAGACAGGGGAAGCCTTATTCTCATAAAAAAGGTTCCCCTGCAGGCCCCATTTGTGCCCATAGGCCCAAACTTTACTCTAAAGCCAAAATATAATCAGCCTACTATAGATCCTGTTACTACTGTTCAAACAACCATAGTAAGTCCCTCAGCCATAACAGTTTCTCAAGCTCCGCTACTCCAGACAGATCACGTACCTGTCCCTCAATATTCACATTCTAACCTACTCAGTTTGATTAAAGGAGCATACATGGCTTTAAATCATACCCGACCTGATCTCCCCCAATCCTGTTGGCTATGTCTAAGTCCTAATCCCCCGTATTATGAGGGAACCGCTCTAAATGACTCTTATACACTAACCCCCAACCCCGGCCAATGCGATTGGAATCAAGTATACCACACTCTCCCCCTTCCTGGCCTCGCTGGTCAAGAAACTTGTATAGGAGCTGTTGATAACTGGCCAACAAGCTTACAACATCTTTGCCTCACACACACTAATTGCTTTCCCAAAGATCAGTACCTCGTCCCTCCTACTGGAGCCTTTTGGCTATGTACCAATGGGCTCACTCCTTGTGTCTCCACTAACGTCCTCCTTGCAGACAGCAGCTCCTGCATCCTTATAGACCTTATGCCACGCATTAAATATCTCCCCCCTAACACGCTCCCCCTCATGGGAGGTCGATATAAACGAAAACCTGTCTCCCTGACCCTAGCAGTCCTATTGGGGATAGGTGTGGCGGGGGGGATAGGAACTGGCACAGCAGCCCTCATTACTGGGCATCAGTCTCGCCAACAGCTTCTTGCAGTAGTAAACCAAGATTTACAGGCCTTAGAAACTTCTATAACTGCGTTACAACAATCTCTCTCGTCTCTATCTGAAGTAGTGTTACAGAACAGAAGAGGCTTAGATCTTCTATTTTTAAAAAAAGGCGGTCTCTGCGCTGCACTTAGAGAAGAATGTTGTTTCTACACTGATCATACTGGGATTGTAAAAGACGCAATGGAAAAGCTGAGAGAGAGAATCAAATCTCGAGAGCCCCCTTCAAGTGAAGCCAAAATGTTTTCCTTCTGGGAATCAATCCTGCCCTATGTTCTCCCTTTACTGGGACCCCTGGCCGGATTCATTATAGTCATGGCTATAGCCCCTTGCCTCATTAACCGAGTAACCCAATTTGTGAGGGCTCAGATCTCTCAGGTAAAAGTTATGGTGCTACGCCAACAATATGACCCCTTACCTATACAGGACCTTTAGGATTAAAAGTCATTGGAAAAATAAAAGGGGGGAGTGTGAGAGTCGACCCCCCTGCTACAACCCCCTCCCCAGAGCGGGGAATGAAAGGGTTGACTCCCTAACTCCCCAG
Source organism: Cavia porcellus (assembly GCF_034190915.1). Classification (NCBI taxonomy): domain Eukaryota; kingdom Metazoa; phylum Chordata; class Mammalia; order Rodentia; family Caviidae; genus Cavia; species Cavia porcellus. Next base: position 3,220,095 of record NW_026947486.1, on the reverse strand, counting down.
AGCGGGGAATAAAAGGGTTGACTCCCTAACTCCCCAGAGCGGGGAATAAAAGGGTTAACTCCCTAACTCCCCAGAGCGGGGAATGAAAGGGTTAACTCCCTAACTCCCCAGAGCGGGGAATGAAAGGGTTGACTCCCTAACTTCCCAGAGCTATCAAAACAGAGCAGTAAAGAGTGCTTCACTCCCTAAACCTTTTCCCAGGAGATAGTCAGAGCGGGGCCAAAAGGAATGTCTCTGCTAGTCATTAGCCACTAGGTGTTCTGTTCTTTGTAAAGATAGAGATAAGCAAAAGAATGTACTGTATAAACAGGACCAGGGAGCACCTGGCACTCTAAGGTCAACCCAAGACCCTCGGTCTCCATGGTTACTCAGCCCCAGACCCTCAAATCAGCATTAGCCAGGTCCTGCGCCGCTCAAAATTAACCAATGCGATTTGCTTCTGTAAACTTGCTTGCCTCCTGCGTGTACCTTTAAAAACCCTACACAATTCCCCTTCGGGGCCCCTCCGCACACGTTTGACTGAGGGACCCCATGCGCATGGAAATAAACTTTCTTTTCCTCACCAAGAGCTGAGTCCTTGGGGTCTCTTTCCCTGCGGCGTTGGCCCTAACAGAGTTCCCTAAATGCTGTGTGTTTTACTTTGATCTCTGCTCACACTTTGCTCATCCAGTTAGAAACACAGGGCTCCAGGCCATAGCGTTCCAGGCCTAAACAAGAAAATTTCCATTCCGTTTTGGGAGTTCATGCGTCTCTCATAATTACTTTTTCCACAAATGTGTGCTTCAGGAGAGTCCCTGTCCAAATGTGGAGAGGCCCATTTTCATTCACTCACTTTTAGACTTTCTATGATTTTCAGTTACTAGAGGTTTGCCCAGACTTGCCATTGTCAAGGGACAGTGCACTTCACTTGAAGTTGTGCAGTATTACTTCATGTGTCTCCGTGGAAATTCCACCAATGGGAAACTCTTGCTGTAGTCATCTCCAAGTGTTTCTGTGTAAGAAAATATAACTAACAAAGGATGTGGTTTCAAGCAGAATGAGGAAAGGAGGGATTATCTTTATTTCAGTGCAGGTTGACCTTTCAAAGAAACAGTAATTCCTATCAAATAGGAGGTAAAATCTTTTGTAAAGAGACATGGACATGACACGCTCAACTTTATGTCACTTTTTTTAAAACGCCAAGGGCATTTGAGAAATTCTTGGCTGCTGAATTGTCCCTTTTTGCAAATTTCTCTTAGGTAAGACACTCCAGCTTCTTTAAACCATGGTACAGTTCCTTCCATGTAAAAAACCAAAGCAAAAAACAAAATAAATTAAAACAAAACCCATCAAATTACATTTGAGAGCACACAATTGCTCAGCAGGCCCACTATTCAAGAAGCTAGAGGTAGAGAATCCTCAGCCTTGGGCCCATGGCCTGAAGTTTTGTCTCTATCATGGCCCCTCAATTCCCTGGCATGTCCACATTAACTCATGAATCTTTACTCATTTCCTCTTCAAATGCACAGGATCCAATATATTTGAACCCTGTTCACCTGGTCTGTAATCATCCAAGGACACACCAGAGGAAGGGCAGCCACTCCCTTGCCTGGGGCCTTGGAGCTTATCACAATAGAAATGGACACCTGAACAAGGGGAGCCAAAACAAAGAGAGGCATATTCCTAAAGCCTGAAGCACAGAAGCTACCTATAGACCAGCAGTGGGATTTCACAAATTATGTAAGAATCTCTGTGCACATGCTTGGCATGGTCGCTCATGCCTATAATCCCAGCAATCTGGGGGCTGAGGTGGATGGATCCTTGGGAGTTCCAGTCCATCTTGGGCTACGAATTTATCTCAAGGCCTCTTGCAACCACTACATAAGATGCTGTTTCCAAAAAGAGGACAACATTAAACTAGACACACTTGGTCTAGGTCCCTGGGTTCACTACATGAGTTGTGGAGTCTAAATATTCCATGCCATGAGAAAATACCTGGGATTTTTAGTGAAAGGGGCATGTGCATCCCTTTTCTAAGGGTTTCCCTTTCACCATGTTACAGTTGAATTCTGGGAAAACCTGCTGGTGATAAGGTATTGAGCTAATACCTCATGTTTAGTGTTCAGGGTTATGCTGGAATGGCTGCAGACCTCCTTGAAATAGCGATTGCAGACAAGTGAACCACGAGGAAGCTGGATAGTTGAAGCAGGCACTCCAAATATTCATGCACTGCAAGGATTCACTTTCATTTTGGGTCTCATCTTCTGGTTGCTGGCTTTTAGTGCTAACTGATACTACCATGGTGGCAGTAATCGAGCAGAGACTGCATGTATGGTTTCCAGGTTTGCTTCCCAAGCCACCAGAAACTTGGCAGAACCCAAATCATTTTTCATTTTCTTTCCTCCCTTGAAACATTTGGCTTTCTAAGTTTGATAATTGAATAGACTGGGCTAGTCACATTTGGACCCCATATACCACAAACAGAGCTAAAGACAGACCCAATTACTTCCCTCCACTTGTCAAAATATGTCAAATTTACTTGATCACCACAATTTCAAAGAAAATTCTGAGGCAACTTAGAGAGGTTAATCAAATACTGCATGATTGGAATGGCTGTGGTTGTATGAAGTGGAAAGCTGCAGAGTTGGGCTGAAACAGTTCACAGAAATCCACAAGCTTGTGGTTGCCAGAAAACCACAATGGGCTGTGATTGGCTGAGCACCATTGTGAGCTGGACTTTAGGCTCTAGGATACAAGTGTGCAGTAGGAGACCTGAGTCACAATGCTGGGCGTTGCCATGGAGACCTCAGTGGCACAGAGGAACTTGTAGGGCAAGATTTAAATAGGATGAATATTCTTGGCCTGGTATGCCACAATATTATCTCTGAAGGCTTCACTGCTCAGAATTTGTGGATGGAAATGCTAGCCAATCTACACATGGATGTACGTTCAATGGGATATGAAATATGCCAGGGCCTGGAAGATGATCTCTGCCATGACCTATCCTTGAGCATACGCTTTTCCCTTGTCATGTCTGTCATTTGGCTGAGTCCTGTTCCCTAAGCTATTCAGTCAAGACTTGCTGGCATCATTCACCTGCAGTATAAGAGCTTTCTGTGAAATTTCTCAGCAGAAATCCTCTGCAAGTACACAGCTTTGGATAGGAGAGACAGTGGTGGAAGTTGAATTTCAAGGGCAAATATTTGAAAACAATGAAACAAGCCCCGAATAAGATCTTTACATGTTTCCCAGATGAATATGTTTGGAAATACGGGGGAAGATGGAGATCAAGGCTGAGAAGAGTGCACACCCATTTCAAGGTACAAAAACCAGGGAAAAACATGGGAAAGCAAGAGAGCTGGTTAATCTGATGTAAAAATCTTTGATGATGAAAGGAAAATTATATTCTCATGATGATTTAATCAGGCTGTAGAAGTGAAGTTCTCATGTTGGTTGTCCTATGTGTGGCCTTCTGCATTGGGCAGTGGATGCAGGACAGGAGATCTTCAAATAAATCTGGTGGAACACAAAATACTGAAAAAAAAATTCAGCCTAAATCCTGTGTATTCCTTCCCTTTGAGAACTTATATGGATAATGTACGAAGTTTCAAAAGAGAAAATGTCTATTGGGTCATGGTTTCAACAATGAAATGGTCACTTCACATAACATTTTGAATTTTGCTTTCACAGTTGCTCATATACCGGGCCTGAGTAAAGCAGAATGCAGAATAAGCCTCATCAATCGTTGTGCATTCCATAAGTGGTTTTAAAACCAGTGAAACCCTTTGGACTTAGTGTTTGTATTTAATTGGTTGATTGGTTTTTCAAATTGTTTGTTTTACTATTTTTAACTTTGTGAGTCAGGGAAGCCCTCACTCATAGTGATTTCGACCTCTCCAAAAGCTCTGAAGTTATTCATGTAACAGCTATTACATGCTATAAGTTTCTCCTATTAAAACTTGAAAGACTAACAGACTCTGCTACTTTTCATCTAAATTCAGTGTTGGGCTAACTTCAGGGTTGGACTTTTTACAAGTCCTTTGAAATGTGTCCTCCTCTAGTCACTGGTCGTGCTGGAATTTACTTTCTTGTGAAGACAGGATTTGAGCAAATTGACACATGTACAGTTTGCCACTACTCTGGACACCTGGTTAAATATCGAGTTCCCTAAATGCTGTGTGTTTTACTTTGATCTCTGCTCACACTTTGCTCATCCAGTTAGAAACACAGGGCTCCAGGCCATAGCGTTCCAGGCCTAAAGAAGAAAATTTCCATTCCGTTTTGGGAGTTCATGCGTCTCTCATAATTACTTTTTCCACAAATGTGTGCTTCAGGAGAGTCCCTGTCCAAATGTGGAGAGGCCCATTTTCATTCACTCACTTTTAGACTTTCTATGATTTTCAGTTACTAGAGGTTTGCCCAGACTTGCCATTGTCAAGGGACAGTGCACTTCACTTGAAGTTGTGCAGTATTACTTCATGTGTCTCCGTGGAAATTCCACCAATGGGAAACTCTTGCTGTAGTCATCTCCAAGTGTTTCTGTGTAAGAAAATATAACTAACAAAGGATGTGGTTTCAAGCAGAATGAGGAAAGGAGGGATTATCTTTATTTCAGTGCAGGTTGACCTTTCAAAGAAACAGTAATTCCTATCAAATAGGAGGTAAAATCTTTTGTAAAGAGACATGGACATGACACGCTCAACTTTATGTCACTTTTTTTAAAACGCCAAGGGCATTTGAGAAATTCTTGGCTGCTGAATTGTCCCTTTTTGCAAATTTCTCTTAGGTAAGACACTCCAGCTTCTTTAAACCATGGTACAGTTCCTTCCATGTAAAAAACCAAAGCAAAAAACAAAATAAATTAAAACAAAACCCATCAAATTACATTTGAGAGCACACAATTGCTCAGCAGGCCCACTATTCAAGAAGCTAGAGGTAGAGAATCCTCAGCCTTGGGCCCATGGCCTGAAGTTTTGTCTCTATCATGGCCCCTCAATTCCCTGGCATGTCCACATTAACTCATGAATCTTTACTCATTTCCTCTTCAAATGCACAGGATCCAATATATTTGAACCCTGTTCACCTGGTCTGTAATCATCCAAGGACACACCAGAGGAAGGGCAGCCACTCCCTTGCCTGGGGCCTTGGAGCTTATCACAATAGAAATGGACACCTGAACAAGGGGAGCCAAAACAAAGAGAGGCATATTCCTAAAGCCTGAAGCACAGAAGCTACCTATAGACCAGCAGTGGGATTTCACAAATTATGTAAGAATCTCTGTGCACATGCTTGGCATGGTCGCTCATGCCTATAATCCCAGCAATCTGGGGGCTGAGGTGGATGGATCCTTGGGAGTTCCAGTCCATCTTGGGCTACGAATTTATCTCAAGGCCTCTTGCAACCACTACATAAGATGCTGTTTCCAAAAAGAGGACAACATTAAACTAGACACACTTGGTCTAGGTCCCTGGGTTCACTACATGAGTTGTGGAGTCTAAATATTCCATGCCATGAGAAAATACCTGGGATTTTTAGTGAAAGGGGCATGTGCATCCCTTTTCTAAGGGTTTCCCTTTCACCATGTTACAGTTGAATTCTGGGAAAACCTGCTGGTGATAAGGTATTGAGCTAATACCTCATGTTTAGTGTTCAGGGTTATGCTGGAATGGCTGCAGACCTCCTTGAAATAGCGATTGCAGACAAGTGAACCACGAGGAAGCTGGATAGTTGAAGCAGGCACTCCAAATATTCATGCACTGCAAGGATTCACTTTCATTTTGGGTCTCATCTTCTGGTTGCTGGCTTTTAGTGCTAACTGATACTACCATGGTGGCAGTAATCGAGCAGAGACTGCATGTATGGTTTCCAGGTTTGCTTCCCAAGCCACCAGAAACTTGGCAGAACCCAAATCATTTTTCATTTTCTTTCCTCCCTTGAAACATTTGGCTTTCTAAGTTTGATAATTGAATAGACTGGGCTAGTCACATTTGGACCCCATATACCACAAACAGAGCTAAAGACAGACCCAATTACTTCCCTCCACTTGTCAAAATATGTCAAATTTACTTGATCACCACAATTTCAAAGAAAATTCTGAGGCAACTTAGAGAGGTTAATCAAATACTGCATGATTGGAATGGCTGTGGTTGTATGAAGTGGAAAGCTGCAGAGTTGGGCTGAAACAGTTCACAGAAATCCACAAGCTTGTGGTTGCCAGAAAACCACAATGGGCTGTGATTGGCTGAGCACCATTGTGAGCTGGACTTTAGGCTCTAGGATACAAGTGTGCAGTAGGAGACCTGAGTCACAATGCTGGGCGTTGCCATGGAGACCTCAGTGGCACAGAGGAACTTGTAGGGCAAGATTTAAATAGGATGAATATTCTTGGCCTGGTATGCCACAATATTATCTCTGAAGGCTTCACTGCTCAGAATTTGTGGATGGAAATGCTAGCCAATCTACACATGGATGTACGTTCAATGGGATATGAAATATGCCAGGGCCTGGAAGATGATCTCTGCCATGACCTATCCTTGAGCATACGCTTTTCCCTTGTCATGTCTGTCATTTGGCTGAGTCCTGTTCCCTAAGCTATTCAGTCAAGACTTGCTGGCATCATTCACCTGCAGTATAAGAGCTTTCTGTGAAATTTCTCAGCAGAAATCCTCTGCAAGTACACAGCTTTGGATAGGAGAGACAGTGGTGGAAGTTGAATTTCAAGGGCAAATATTTGAAAACAATGAAACAAGCCCCGAATAAGATCTTTACATGTTTCCCAGATGAATATGTTTGGAAATACGGGGGAAGATGGAGATCAAGGCTGAGAAGAGTGCACACCCATTTCAAGGTACAAAAACCAGGGAAAAACATGGGAAAGCAAGAGAGCTGGTTAATCTGATGTAAAAATCTTTGATGATGAAAGGAAAATTATATTCTCATGATGATTTAATCAGGCTGTAGAAGTGAAGTTCTCATGTTGGTTGTCCTATGTGTGGCCTTCTGCATTGGGCAGTGGATGCAGGACAGGAGATCTTCAAATAAATCTGGTGGAACACAAAATACTGAAAAAAAAATTCAGCCTAAATCCTGTGTATTCCTTCCCTTTGAGAACTTATATGGATAATGTACGAAGTTTCAAAAGAGAAAATGTCTATTGGGTCATGGTTTCAACAATGAAATGGTCACTTCACATAACATTTTGAATTTTGCTTTCACAGTTGCTCATATACCGGGCCTGAGTAAAGCAGAATGCAGAATAAGCCTCATCAATCGTTGTGCATTCCATAAGTGGTTTTAAAACCAGTGAAACCCTTTGGACTTAGTGTTTGTATTTAATTGGTTGATTGGTTTTTCAAATTGTTTGTTTTACTATTTTTAACTTTGTGAGTCAGGGAAGCCCTCACTCATAGTGATTTCGACCTCTCCAAAAGCTCTGAAGTTATTCATGTAACAGCTATTACATGCTATAAGTTTCTCCTATTAAAACTTGAAAGACTAACAGACTCTGCTACTTTTCATCTAAATTCAGTGTTGGGCTAACTTCAGTGTTGGACTTTTTACAAGTCCTTTGAAATGTGTCCTCCTCTAGTCACTGGTCGTGCTGGAATTTACTTTCTTGTGAAGACAGGATTTGAGCAAATTGACACATGTACAGTTTGCCACTACTCTGGACACCTGGTTAAATATCGAGTTCCCTAAATGCTGTGTGTTTTACTTTGATCTCTGCTCACACTTTGCTCATCCAGTTAGAAACACAGGGCTCCAGGCCATAGCGTTCCAGGCCTAAAGAAGAAAATTTCCATTCCATTTTGGGAGTTCATGCGTCTCTCATAATTACTTTTTCCACAAATGTGTGCTTCAGGAGAGTCCCTGTCCAAATGTGGAGAGGCCCATTTTCATTCACTCACTTTTAGACTTTCTATGATTTTCAGTTACTAGAGGTTTGCCCAGACTTGCCATTGTCAAGGGACAGTGCACTTCACTTGAAGTTGTGCAGTATTACTTCATGTGTCTCCGTGGAAATTCCACCAATGGGAAACTCTTGCTGTAGTCATCTCCAAGTGTTTCTGTGTAAGAAAATATAACTAACAAAGGATGTGGTTTCAAGCAGAATGAGGAAAGGAGGGATTATCTTTATTTCAGTGCAGGTTGACCTTTCAAAGAAACAGTAATTCCTATCAAATAGGAGGTAAAATCTTTTGTAAAGAGACATGGACATGACACGCTCAACTTTATGTCACTTTTTTTAAAACGCCAAGGGCATTTGAGAAATTCTTGGCTGCTGAATTGTCCCTTTTTGCAAATTTCTCTTAGGTAAGACACTCCAGCTTCTTTAAACCATGGTACAGTTCCTTCCATGTAAAAAACCAAAGCAAAAAACAAAATAAATTAAAACAAAACCCATCAAATTACATTTGAGAGCACACAATTGCTCAGCAGGCCCACTATTCAAGAAGCTAGAGGTAGAGAATCCTCAGCCTTGGGCCCATGGCCTGAAGTTTTGTCTCTATCATGGCCCCTCAATTCCCTGGCATGTCCACATTAACTCATGAATCTTTACTCATTTCCTCTTCAAATGCACAGGATCCAATATATTTGAACCCTGTTCACCTGGTCTGTAATCATCCAAGGACACACCAGAGGAAGGGCAGCCACTCCCTTGCCTGGGGCCTTGGAGCTTATCACAATAGAAATGGACACCTGAACAAGGGGAGCCAAAACAAAGAGAGGCATATTCCTAAAGCCTGAAGCACAGAAGCTACCTATAGACCAGCAGTGGGATTTCACAAATTATGTAAGAATCTCTGTGCACATGCTTGGCATGGTCGCTCATGCCTATAATCCCAGCAATCTAGGGGCTGAGGTGGATGGATCCTTGGGAGTTCCAGTCCATCTTGGGCTACGAATTTATCTCAAGGCCTCTTGCAACCACTACATAAGATGCTGTTTCCAAAAAGAGGACAACATTAAACTAGACACACTTGGTCTAGGTCCCTGGGTTCACTACATGAGTTGTGGAGTCTAAATATTCCATGCCATGAGAAAATACCTGGGATTTTTAGTGAAAGGGGCATGTGCATCCCTTTTCTAAGGGTTTCCCTTTCACCATGTTACAGTTGAATTCTGGGAAAACCTGCTGGTGATAAGGTATTGAGCTAATACCTCATGTTTAGTGTTCAGGGTTATGCTGGAATGGCTGCAGACCTCCTTGAAATAGCGATTGCAGACAAGTGAACCACGAGGAAGCTGGATAGTTGAAGCAGGCACTCCAAATATTCATGCACTGCAAGGATTCACTTTCATTTTGGGTCTCATCTTCTGGTTGCTGGCTTTTAGTGCTAACTGATACTACCATGGTGGCAGTAATCGAGCAGAGACTGCATGTATGGTTTCCAGGTTTGCTTCCCAAGCCACCAGAAACTTGGCAGAACCCAAATCATTTTTCATTTTCTTTCCTCCCTTGAAACATTTGGCTTTCTAAGTTTGATAATTGAATAGACTGGGCTAGTCACATTTGGACCCCATATACCACAAACAGAGCTAAAGACAGACCCAATTACTTCCCTCCACTTGTCAAAATATGTCAAATTTACTTGATCACCACAATTTCAAAGAAAATTCTGAGGCAACTTAGAGAGGTTAATCAAATACTGCATGATTGGAATGGCTGTGGTTGTATGAAGTGGAAAGCTGCAGAGTTGGGCTGAAACAGTTCACAGAAATCCACAAGCTTGTGGTTGCCAGAAAACCACAATGGGCTGTGATTGGCTGAGCACCATTGTGAGCTGGACTTTAGGCTCTAGGATACAAGTGTGCAGTAGGAGACCTGAGTCACAATGCTGGGCGTTGCCATGGAGACCTCAGTGGCACAGAGGAACTTGTAGGGCAAGATTTAAATAGGATGAATATTCTTGGCCTGGTATGCCACAATATTATCTCTGAAGGCTTCACTGCTCAGAATTTGTGGATGGAAATGCTAGCCAATCTACACATGGATGTACGTTCAATGGGATATGAAATATGCCAGGGCCTGGAAGATGATCTCTGCCATGACCTATCCTTGAGCATACGCTTTTCCCTTGTCATGTCTGTCATTTGGCTGAGTCCTGTTCCCTAAGCTATTCAGTCAAGACTTGCTGGCATCATTCACCTGCAGTATAAGAGCTTTCTGTGAAATTTCTCAGCAGAAATCCTCTGCAAGTACACAGCTTTGGATAGGAGAGACAGTGGTGGAAGTTGAATTTCAAGGGCAAATATTTGAAAACAATGAAACAAGCCCCGAATAAGATCTTTACATGTTTCCCAGATGAATATGTTTGGAAATACGGGGGAAGATGGAGATCAAGGCTGAGAAGAGTGCACACCCATTTCAAGGTACAAAAACCAGGGAAAAACATGGGAAAGCAAGAGAGCTGGTTAATCTGATGTAAAAATCTTTGATGATGAAAGGAAAATTATATTCTCATGATGATTTAATCAGGCTGTAGAAGTGAAGTTCTCATGTTGGTTGTCCTATGTGTGGCCTTCTGCATTGGGCAGTGGATGCAGGACAGGAGATCTTCAAATAAATCTGGTGGAACACAAAATACTGAAAAAAAATTCAGCCTAAATCCTGTGTATTCCTTCCCTTTGAGAACATATATGGATAATGTACGAAGTTTCAAAAGAGAAAATGTCTATTGGGTCATGGTTTCAACAATGAAATGGTCACTTCACATAACATTTTGAATTTTGCTTTCACAGTTGCTCATATACCGGGCCTGAGTAAAGCAGAATGCAGAATAAGCCTCATCAATCGTTGTGCATTCCATAAGTGGTTTTAAAACCAGTGAAACCCTTTGGACTTAGTGTTTGTATTTAATTGGTTGATTGGTTTTTCAAATTGTTTGTTTTACTATTTTTAACTTTGTGAGTCAGGGAAGCCCTCACTCATAGTGATTTCGACCTCTCCAAAAGCTCTGAAGTTATTCATGTAACAGCTATTACATGCTATAAGTTTCTCCTATTAAAACTTGAAAGACTAACAGACTCTGCTACTTTTCATCTAAATTCAGTGTTGGGCTAACTTCAGGGTTGGACTTTTTACAAGTCCTTTGAAATGTGTCCTCCTCTAGTCACTGGTCGTGCTGGAATTTACTTTCTTGTGAAGACAGGATTTGAGCAAATTGACACATGTACAGTTTGCCACTACTCTGGACACCTGGTTAAATATCGAGTTCCCTAAATGCTGTGTGTTTTACTTTGATCTCTGCTCACACTTTGCTCATCCAGTTAGAAACACAGGGCTCCAGGCCATAGCGTTCCAGGCCTAAAGAAGAAAATTTCCATTCCGTTTTGGGAGTTCATGCGTCTCTCATAATTACTTTTTCCACAAATGTGTGCTTCAGGAGAGTCCCTGTCCAAATGTGGAGAGGCCCATTTTCATTCACTCACTTTTAGACTTTCTATGATTTTCAGTTACTAGAGGTTTGCCCAGACTTGCCATTGTCAAGGGACAGTGCACTTCACTTGAAGTTGTGCAGTATTACTTCATGTGTCTCCGTGGAAATTCCACCAATGGGAAACTCTTGCTGTAGTCATCTCCAAGTGTTTCTGTGTAAGAAAATATAACTAACAAAGGATGTGGTTTCAAGCAGAATGAGGAAAGGAGGGATTATCTTTATTTCAGTGCAGGTTGACCTTTCAAAGAAACAGTAATTCCTATCAAATAGGAGGTAAAATCTTTTGTAAAGAGACATGGACATGACACGCTCAACTTTATGTCACTTTTTTTAAAACGCCAAGGGCATTTGAGAAATTCTTGGCTGCTGAATTGTCCCTTTTTGCAAATTTCTCTTAGGTAAGACACTCCAGCTTCTTTAAACCATGGTACAGTTCCTTCCATGTAAAAAACCAAAGCAAAAAACAAAATAAATTAAAACAAAACCCATCAAATTACATTTGAGAGCACACAATTGCTCAGCAGGCCCACTATTCAAGAAGCTAGAGGTAGAGAATCCTCAGCCTTGGGCCCATGGCCTGAAGTTTTGTCTCTATCATGGCCCCTCAATTCCCTGGCATGTCCACATTAACTCATGAATCTTTACTCATTTCCTCTTCAAATGCACAGGATCCAATATATTTGAACCCTGTTCACCTGGGCTGTAATCATCCAAGGACACACCAGAGGAAGGGCAGCCACTCCCTTGCCTGGCGCCTTGGAGCTTATCACAATAGAAATGGACACCTGAACAAGGGGAGCCAAAACAAAGAGAGGCATATTCCTAAAGCCTGAAGCACAGAAGCTACCTATAGACCAGTAGTGGGATTTCACAAATTATGTAAGAATCTCTGTGCACATGCTTGGCATGGTCGATCATGCCTATAATCCCAGCAATCTGGGGGCTGAGGTGGATGGATCCTTGGGAGTTCCAGTCCATCTTGGGCTACGAATTTATCTCAAGGCCTCTTTCAACAACTACATAAGATGCTGTTTCCAAAAAGAAGACAACATTAAACTAGACACACTTGGTCTAGGTCCCTGGGTTCACTACATGAGTTGTGGAGTCTAAATATTCCATGCCATGAGAAAATACCTGGGATTTTTAGTGAAAGGGGCATTTGCATCCCTTTTCTAAGGGTTTCCCTTTCACCATGTTACAGTTGAATTCTGGGAAAACCTGCTGGTGATAAGGTATTGAGCTAATACCTCATGTTTAGTGTTCAGGGTTATGCTGGAATGGCTGCAGACCTCCTTGAAATAGCGATTGCAGACAAGTGAACCCCAAGGAAGCTGGATAGTTGAAGCAGGCACTCCAAATATTCATGCACTGCAAGGATTCACTTTCATTTTGGGTCTCATCTTCTGGTTGCTGGCTTTTAGTGCTAACTGATACTACCATGGTGGCAGTAATCGAGCAGAGACTGCATGTATGGTTTGCAGGTTTGCTTCCCAAGCCACCAGAAACTTGGCAGAACCCAAATCATTTTTCATTTTCTTTCCTCCCTTGAAACATTTGGCTTTCTAAGTTTGATAATTGAATAGACTGGGCTAGTCACATTTGGACGCCATATACCACAAACAGAGCTAAAGACAGACCCAATTACTTCCCTCCACTTGTCAAAATATGTCAAGTTTACTTGATCACCACAATTTCAAAGAAAATTCTGAGGCAACTTAGAGAGGTTAATCAAATACTGCATGATTGGAATGGCTGTGGTTGTATGAAGTGGAAAGCTGCAGAGTTGGGCTGAAACAGTTCACAGAAATCCACAAGCTTGTGGTTGCCAGAAAACCACAATGGGCTGTGATTGGCTGAGCACCATTGTGAGCTGGACTTTAGGCTCTAGGATACAAGTGTGCAGTAGGAGACCTGAGTCACAATGCTGGGCGTTGCCATGGAGACCTCAGTGGCACAGAGGAACTTGTAGGGCAAGATTTAAATAGGATGAATATTCTTGGCCTGGTATGCCACAATATTCTCTCTGAAGGCTTCACTGCTCAGAATTTGTGGATGGAAATGCTAGCCAATCTACACATGGATGTACGTTCAATGGGATATGAAATATGCCAGGGCCTGGAAGATGATCTCTGCCATGACCTATCCTTGAGCATACGCTTTTCCCTTGTCATGTCTGTCATTTGGCTGAGTCCTGTTCCCTAAGCTATTCAGTCAAGACTTGCTGGCATCATTCACCTGCAGTATAAGAGCTTTCTGTGAAATTTCTCAGCAGAAATCCTCTGCAAGTACACAGCTTTGGATAGGAGAGACAGTGGTGGAAGTTGAATTTCAAGGGCAAATATTTGAAAACAATGAAACAAGCCCCGAATAAGATCTTTACATGTTTCCCAGATGAATATGTTTGGAAATACGGGGGAAGATGGAGATCAAGGCTGAGAAGAGTGCACACCCATTTCAAGGTACAAAAACCAGGGAAAAACATGGGAAAGCAAGAGAGCTGGTTAATCTGATGTAAAAATCTTTGATGATGAAAGGAAAATTATATTCTCATGATGATTTAATCAGGCTGTAGAAGTGAAGTTCTCATGTTGGTTGTCCTATATGTGGCCTTCTGCATTGGGCAGTGGATGCAGGACAGGAGATCTTCAAATAAATCTGGTGGAACACAAAATACTGAAAAAAAAATTCAGCCTAAATCCTGTGTATTCCTTCCCTTTGAGAACTTATATGGATAATGTACGAAGTTTCAAAAGAGAAAATGTCTATTGGGTCATGGTTTCAACAATGAAATGGTCACTTCACATAACATTTTGAATTTTGCTTTCACTGTTGCTCATATACCGGGCCTGAGTAAAGCAGAATGCAGAATAAGCCTCATCAATCGTTGTGCATTCCATAAGTGGTTTTAAAACCAGTGAAACCCTTTGGACTTAGTGTTTGTATTTAATTGGTTGATTGGTTTTTCAAATTGTTTGTTTTACTATTTTTAACTTTGTGAGTCAGGGAAGCCCTCACTCATAGTGATTTCGACCTCTCCAAAAGCTCTGAAGTTATTCATGTAACAGCTATTACATGCTATAAGTTTCTCCTATTAAAACTTGAAAGACTAACAGACTCTGCTACTTTTCATCTAAATTCAGTGTTGGGCTAACTTCAGGGTTGGACTTTTTACAAGTCCTTTGAAATGTGTCCTCCTCTAGTCACTGGTCGTGCTGGAATTTACTTTCTTGTGAAGACAGGATTTGAGCAAATTGACACATGTACAGTTTGCCACTACTCTGGACACCTGGTTAAATATCGAGTTCCCTAAATGCTGTGTGTTTTACTTTGATCTCTGCTCACACTTTGCTCATCCAGTTAGAAACACAGGGCTCCAGGCCATAGCGTTCCAGGCCTAAAGAAGAAAATTTCCATTCCGTTTTGGGACTTCATGCGTCTCTCATAATTACTTTTTCCACAAATGTGTGCTTCAGGAGAGTCCCTGTCCAAATATGGAGAGGCCCATTTTCATTCACTCACTTTTAGACTTTCTATGATTTTCAGTTACTAGAGGTTTGCCCAGACTTGCCATTGTCAAGGGACAGTGCACTTCACTTGAAGTTGTGCAGTATTACTTCATGTGTCTCCGTGGAAATTCCACCAATGGGAAACTCTTGCTGTAGTCATCTCCAAGTGTTTCTGTGTAAGAAAATATAACTAACAAAGGATGTGGTTTCAAGCAGAATGAGGAAAGGAGGGATTATCTTTATTTCAGTGCAGGTTGACCTTTCAAAGAAACAGTAATTCCTATCAAATAGGAGGTAAAATCTTTTGTAAAGAGACATGGACATGACACGCTCAACTTTATGTCACTTTTTTTAAAACGCCAAGGGCATTTGAGAAATTCTTGGCTGCTGAATTGTCCCTTTTTGCAAATTTCTCTTAGGTAAGACACTCCAGCTTCTTTAAACCATGGTACAGTTCCTTCCATGTAAAAAACCAAAGCAAAAAACAAAATAAATTAAAACAAAACCCATCAAATTACATTTGAGAGCACACAATTGCTCAGCAGGCCCACTATTCAAGAAGCTAGAGGTAGAGAATCCTCAGCCTTCTGCCCATGGCCTGAAGTTTTGTCTCTATCATGGCCCCTCAATTCCCTGGCATGTCCACATTAACTCATGAATCTTTACTAATTTCCTCTTCAAATGCACAGGATCCAATATATTTGAACCCTGTTCACCTGGGCTGTAATCATCCAAGTACACACCAGAGGAAGGGCAGCCACTCCCTTGCCTGGGGCCTTGGAGCTTATCACAATAGAAATGGACACCTGAACAAGGGGAGCCAAAACAAAGAGAGGCATATTCCTAAAGCCTGAAGCACAGAAGCTACCTATAGACCAGTAGTGGGATTTCACAAATTATGTAAGAATCTCTGTGCACATGCTTGGCATGGTCGATCATGAATATAATCCCAGCAATCTGGGGGCTGAGGTGGATGGATCCTTGGGAGTTCCAGTCCATCTTGGGCTACGAATTTATCTCAAGGCCTCTTTCAACAACTACATAAGATGCTGTTTCCAAAAAGAAGACAACATTAAACTAGACACACTTGGTCTAGGGCCCTGGGTTCACTTCATGAGTTGTGGAGTCTAAATATTCCATGCCATGAGAAAATACCTGGGATTTTTAGTGAAAGGGGCATTTGCATCCCTTTTCTAAGGGTTTCCCTTTCACCATGTTACAGTTGAATTCTGGGAAAACCTGCTGGTGATAAGGTATTGAGCTAATACCTCATGTTTAGTGTTCAGGGTTATGCTGGAATGGCTGCAGACCTCCTTGAAATAGCGATTGCAGACAAGTGAACCACGAGGAAGCTGGATAGTTGAAGCAGGCACTCCAAATATTCATGCACTGGAAGGATTCACTTTCATTTTGGGTCTCATCTTCTGGTTGCTGGCTTTTAGTGCTAACTGATACTACCATGGTGGCAGTAATCGAGCAGAGACTGCATGTATGGTTTGCAGGTTTGCTTCCCAAGCCACCAGAAACTTGGCAGAACCCAAATCATTTTTCATTTTCTTTCCTCCCTTGAAACATTTGGCTTTCTAAGTTTGATAATTGAATAGACTGGGCTAGTCACATTTGGACGCCATATACCACAAACAGAGCTAAAGACAGACCCAATTACTTCCCTCCACTTGTCAAAATATGTCAAGTTTACTTGATCACCACAATTTCAAAGAAAATTCTGAGGCAACTTAGAGAGGTTAATCAAATACTGCATGATTGGAATGGCTGTGGTTGTATGAAGTGGAAAGCTGCAGAGTTGGGCTGAAACAGTTCACAGAAATCCACAAGCTTGTGGTTGCCAGAAAACCACAATGGGCTGTGATTGGCTGAGCACCATTGTGAGCTGGACTTTAGGCTCTAGGATACAAGTGTGCAGTAGGAGACCTGAGTCACAATGCTGGGCGTTGCCATGGAGACCTCAGTGGCACAGAGGAACTTGTAGGGCAAGATTTAAATAGGATTAATATTCTTGGCCTGGTATGCCACAATATTCTCTCTGAAGGCTTCACTGCTCAGAATTTGTGGATGGAAATGCTAGCCAATCTACACATGGATGTACGTTCAATGGGATATGAAATATGAGAGGGCCTGGCAGATGATCTCTGCCATGTCCTATCCTTGAGCATACGCTTTTCCCTTGTCATGTCTGTCATTTGGCTGAGTCCTGTTCCCTAAGCTATTCAGTCAAGACTTGCTGGCATCATTCCCCTGCAGTATAAGAGCTTTCTGTGAAATTTCTCAGCAGAAATCCTCTGCAAGTACACAGCTTTGGATAGGAGAGACAGTGGTGGAAGTTGAATTTCAAGGGCAAATATTTGAAAACAATGAAACAAGCCCCGAATAAGATCTTTACATGTTTCCCAGATGAATATGTTTGGAAATACGGGGGAAGATGGAGATCAAGGCTGAGAAGAGTGCACACCCATTTCAAGGTACAAAAACCAGGGAAAAACATGGGAAAGCAAGAGAGCTGGTTAATCTGATGTAAAAATCTTTGATGATGAAAGGAAAATTATATTCTCATGATGATTTAATCAGGCTGTAGAAGTGAAGTTCTCATGTTGGTTGTCCTATGTGTGGCCTTCTGCATTGGGCAGTGGATGCAGGACAGGAGATCTTCAAATAAATCTGGTGGAACACAAAATACTGAAAAAAAAATTCAGCCTAAATCCTGTGTATTCCTTCCCTTTGAGAACATATATGGATAATGTATGAAGTTTCAAAAGAGAAAATGTCTATTGGGTCATGGTTTCAACAATGAAATGGTCACTTCACATAACATTTTGAATTTTGCTTTCACAGTTGCTCATGTACCGGGCCTGAGTAAAGCAGAATGCAGAGTAAGCCTCATCAATTGTTGTGCATTCCATAAGTGGTTTTAAAACCAGTGAAACCCTTTGGACTTAGTGTTTGTATTTAATTGGTTGATTGGTTTTTCAAATTGTTTGTTTTACTATTTTTAACTTTGTGAGTCAGGGAAGCCCTCACTCATAGTGATTTCGACCTCTCCAAAAGCTCTGAAGTTATTCATGTAACAGCTATTACATGCTATAAGATTCTCCTATTAAAACTTGAAAGACTAACAGACTCTGCTACTTTTCATCTAAATTCAGTGTTGGGCTAACTTCAGGGTTGGACTTTTTACAAGTCCTTTGAAATGTGTCCTCCTCTAGTCACTGGTCGTGCTGGAATTTACTTTCTTGTGAAGACAGGATTTGAGCAAATTGACACATGTACAGTTTGCCACTACTCTGGACACCTGGTTAAATATCGAGTTCCCTAAATGCTGTGTGTTTTACTTTGATCTCTGCTCACACTTTGCTCATCCAGTTAGAAACACAGGGCTCCAGGCCATAGCGTTCCAGGCCTAAAGAAGAAAATTTCCATTCCGTTTTGGGAGTTCATGCGTCTCTCATAATTACTTTTTCCACAAATGTGTGCTTCAGGAGAGTCCCTGTCCAAATGTGGAGAGGCCCATTTTCATTCACTCACTTTTAAACTTTCTATGATTTTCAGTTACTAGAGGTTTGCCCAGACTTGCCATTGTCAAGGGACAGTGCACTTCACTTGAAGTTGTGCAGGATTACTTCATGTGTCTCCGTGGAAATTCCACCAATGGGAAACTTTTGCTGTAGTCATCTCCAAGTTTTTCTGTGTAAGAAAATATAACTAACAAAGGATGTGGTTTCAAGCAGAATGAGGAAAGGAGGGATTATCTTTATTTCAGTGCAGGTTGACCTTTCAAAGAAACAGTAATTCCTATCAAATAGGAGGTAAAATCTTTTGTAAAGAGACATGGACATGACACGCTCAACTTTATGTCACTTTTTTTAAAATGCCATGGGCATTTGAGAAATTCCTGGCTGCTGAATTGTCCCTTTTTGCAAATTTCTCTTAGGTAAGACACTCCAGCTTCTTTAAACCGTGGTACAGTTCCTTCCATGTAAAAAACCAAAGCAAAAAACAAAATAAATTAAAACAAAACCCATCAAATTACATTTGAGAGCACACAATTGCTCAGCAGGCCCACTATTCAAGAAGCTAGAGGTAGAGAATCCTCAGCCTTGGGCCTATGGCCCGAAGTTTTGTCTCTATCATTACCCCTCAATTCCCTGGCATGTCCACATTAACTCATGAATCTTTACTCATTTCCTCTTCAAATGCACAGGATCCAATATATTTGAACCCTGTTCACCTGGGCTGTAATCATCCAATGACACACCAGAGGAAGGGCAGCCACTCCCTTGCCTGGGGCCTTGGAGCTAATCGCAATAGAAATGGACACCTGAACAAGGGGAGCCAAAACAAAGAGAGGCATATTCCTACAGCCTGAAGCACAGAAGCTACCTATAGACCAGTAGTGGGATTTCACAAATTATGTAAGAATCTCTGTGCACATGCTTGGCATGGTCGCTCATGCCTATAATCCCAGCAATCTGGGGGCTGAGGTGGATGGATCCTTGGGAGTTCCAGTCCATCTTGGGCTACGAATTTATCTCAAGGCCTCTTTCAACAACTACATAAGATGCTGTTTCCAAAAAGAAGACAACATTAAACTAGACACACTTGGTCTAGGTCCCTGGGTTCACTACATGAGTTGTGGAGTCTAAATATTCCATGCCATGAGAAAATACCTGGGATTTTTAGTGAAAGGGGCATTTGCATCCCTTTTCTAAGGGTTTCCCTTTCACCATGTTACAGTTGAATTCTGGGAAAACCTGCTGGTGATAAGGTATTGAGCTAATACCTCATGTTTAGTGTTCAGGGTTATGCTGGAATGGCTGCAGACCTCCTTGAAATAGCGATTGCAGACAAGTGAACCCCGAGGAAGCTGGATAGTTGAAGCAGGCACTCCAAATATTCATGCACTGCAAGGATTCAATTTCATTTTGGGTCTCATCTTCTGGTTGCTGGCTTTTAGTGCTAACTGATACTACCATGGTGGCAGTAATCGAGCAGAGACTGCATGTATGGTTTGCAGGTTTGCTTCCCAAGCCACCAGAAACTTGGCAGAACCCAAATCATTTTTCATTTTCTTTCCTCCCTTGAAACATTTGGCTTTCTAAGTTTGATAATTGAATAGACTGGGCTAGTCAAATTTGGACCCCATATACCACAAACAGAGCTAAAGACAGACCCAATTACTTCCCTCCACTTGTCAAAATATGTCAAGTTTACTTGATCACCACAATTTCAAAGAAAATTCTGAGGCAACTTAGAGAGGTTAATCAAATACTGCATGATTGGAATGGCTGTGGTTGTATGAAGTGGAAAGCTGCAGAGTTGGGCTGAAACAGTTCACAGAAATCCACAAGCTTGTGGTTGCCAGAAAACCACAATGGGCTGTGATTGGCTGAACACCATTGTGAGCTGGACTTTAGGCTCTAGGATACAAGTGTGCAGTAGGAGACCTGAGTCAAAATGCTGGGCGTTGCCATGGAGACCTCAGTGGCACAGAGGAACTTGTAGGGCAAGATTTAAATAGGATTAATATTCTTGGCCTGGTATGCCACAATATTCTCTCTGAAGGCTTCACTGCTCAGAATTTGTGGATGGAAATGCTACCCAATCTACACATGGATGTACGTTCAATGGGATATGAAATATGCCAGGGCCTGGCAGATGATCTCTGCCATGTCCTATCCTTGAGCATACGCTTTTCCCTTGTCATGTCTGTCATTTGGCTGAGTCCTGTTCCCTAAGCTATTCAGTCAAGACTTGCTGGCATCATTCACCTGCAGTATAAGAGCTTTCTGTGAAATTTCTCAGCAGAAATCCTCTGCAAGTACACAGCATTGGATAGGAGAGACAGTGGTGGAAGTTGAATTTCAAGGGCAAATATTTGAAAACAATGAAACAAGCCCCGAATAAGATCTTTACATGTTTCCCAGATGAATATGTTTGGAAATACGGGGGAAGATGGAGATCAAGGCTGAGAAGAGTGCACACCCATTTCAAGGTACAAAAACCAGGGAAAAACATGGGAAAGCAAGAGAGCTGGTTAATCTGATGTAAAAATCTTTGATGATGAAAGGAAAATTATATTCTCATGATGATTTAATCAGGCTGTAGAAGTGAAGTTCTCATGTTGGTTGTCCTATGTGTGGCCTTCTGCATTGGGCAGTGGATGCAGGACAGGAGATCTTCAAATAAATCTGGTGGAACACAAAATACTGAAAAAAAAATTCAGCCTAAATCCTGTGTATTCCTTCCCTTTGAGAACTTATATGGATAATGTACGAAGTTTCAAAAGAGAAAATGTCTATTGGGTCATGGTTTCAACAATGAAATGGTCACTTCACATAACATTTTGAATTTTGCTTTCACAGTTGCTCATATACCGGGCCTGAGTAAAGCAGAATGCAGAATAAGCCTCATCAATTGTTGTGCATTCCATAAGTGGTTTTAAAACCAGTGAAACACTTTGGACTTAGTGTTTGTATTTAATTGGTTGATTGGTTTTTCAAATTGTTTGTTTTACTATTTTTAACTTTGTGAGTCAGGGAAGCCCTCACTCATAGTGATTTCGACCTCTCCAAAAGCTCTGAAGTTATTCATGTAACAGCTATTACATGCTATAAGTTTCTCCTATTAAAACTTGAAAGACTAACAGACTCTGCTACTTTTCATCTAAATTCAGTGTTGGGCTAACTTCAGGGTTGGACTTTTTACAAGTCCTTTGAAATGTGTCCTCCTCTAGTCACTGGTCGTGCTGGAATTTACTTTCTTGTGAAGACAGGATTTGAGCAAATTGACATATGTACAGTTTGCCACTACTCTGGACACCTGGTTAAATATCGAGTTCCCTAAATGCTGTGTGTTTTACTTTGATCTCTGCTCACACTTTGCTCATCCAGTTAGAAACACAGGGCTCCAGGCCATAGCGTTCCAGGCCTAAAGAAGAAAATTTCCATTCCGTTTTGGGACTTCATGCGTCTCTCATAATTACTTTTTCCACAAATGTGTGCTTCAGGAGAGTCCCTGTCCAAATGTGGAGAGGCCCATTTTCATTCACTCACTTTTAGACTTTCTATGATTTTCAGTTACTAGAGGTTTGCCCAGACTTGCCATTGTCAAGGGACAGTGCACTTCACTTGAAGTTGTGCAGTATTACTTCATGTGTCTCCGTGGAAATTCCACCAATGGGAAACTCTTGCTGTAGTCATCTCCAAGTGTTTCTGTGTAAGAAAATATAACTAACAAAGGATGTGGTTTCAAGCAGAATGAGGAAAGGAGGGATTATCTTTATTTCAGTGCAGGTTGACCTTTCAAAGAAACAGTAATTCCTATCAAATAGGAGGTAAAATCTTTTGTAAAGAGACATGGACATGACACGCTCAACTTTATGTCACTTTTTTTAAAACGCCAAGGGCATTTGAGAAATTCTTGGCTGCTGAATTGTCCCTTTTTGCAAATTTCTCTTAGGTAAGACACTCCAGCTTCTTTAAACCATGGTACAGTTCCTTCCATGTAAAAAACCAAAGCAAAAAACAAAATAAATTAAAACAAAACCCATCAAATTACATTTGAGAGCACACAATTGCTCAGCAGGCCCACTATTCAAGAAGCTAGAGGTAGAGAATCCTCAGCCTTCGGCCCATGGCCTGAAGTTTTGTCTCTATCATGGCCCCTCAATTCCCTGGCATGTCCACATTAACTCATGAATCTTTACTCATTTCCTCTTCAAATGCACAGGATCCAATATATTTGAACCCTGTTCACCTGGGCTGTAATCATCCAAGGACACACCAGAGGAAGGGCAGCCACTCCCTTGCCTGGGGCTTTGGAGCTTATCACAATAGAAATGGACACCTGAACAAGGGGAGCCAAAACAAAGAGAGGCATATTCCTAAAGCCTGAAGCAAAGAAGCTACCTATAGACCAGTAGTGGGATTTCACAAATTATGTAAGAATCTCTGTGCACATGCTTGGCATGGTCGCTCATGCCTATAATCCCAGCAATCTGGGGGCTGAGGTGGATGGATCCTTGGCAGTTCCAGTCCATCTTGGGCTACGAATTTATGTCAAGGCCTCTTTCAACAACTACATAAGATGCTGTTTCCAAAAAGAGGACAACATTAAACTAGACACACTTGGTCTAGGTCCCTGGGTTCACTACATGAGTTGTGGAGTCTAAATATTCCATGCCATGAGAAAATACCTGGGATTTTTAGTGAAAGGGGCATGTGCATCCCTTTTCTAAGGGTTTCCCTTTCACCATGTTATAGTTGAATTCTGGGAAAACCTGCTGGTGATAAGGTATTGAGCTAATACCTCATGTTTAGTGTTCAGGGTTATGCTGGAATGGCTGCAGACCTCCTTGAAATAGCGATTGCAGACAAGTGAACCACGAGGAAGCTGGATAGTTGAAGCAGGCACTCCAAATATTCATGCACTGCAAGGATTCACTTTCATTTTGGGTCTCATCTTCTGGTTGCTGGCTTTTAGTGCTAACTGATACTACCATGGTGGCAGTAATCGAGCAGAGACTGCATGTATGGTTTGCAGGTTTGCTTCCCAAGCCACCAGAAACTTGGCAGAACCCAAATCATTTTTCATTTTCTTTCCTCCCTTGAAACATTTGGCTTTCTAAGTTTGATAATTGAATAGACTGGGCTAGTCACATTTGGACCCCATATACCACAAACAGAGCTAAAGACAGACCCAATTACTTCCCTCCACTTGTCAAAATATGTCAAATTTACTTGATCACCACAATTTCAAAGAAAATTCTGAGGCAACTTAGAGAGGTTAATCAAATACTGCATGATTGGAATGGCTGTGGTTGTATGAAGTGGAAAGCTGCAGAGTTGGGCTGAAACAGTTCACAGAAATCCACAAGCTTGTGGTTGCCAGAAAACCACAATGGGCTGTGATTGGTTGAGCACCATTGTGAGCTGGACTTTAGGCTCTAGGATAGAAGTGTGCAGTAGGAGACCTGAGTCACAATGCTGGGCGTTGCCATGGAGACCTCAGTGGCACAGAGGAACTTCTAGGGCAAGATTTAAATAGGATGAATATTCTTGGCCTGGTATGCCACAATATTCTCTCTGAAGGCTTCACTGCTCAGAATTTGTGGATGGAAATGCTACCCAATCTACACATGAATGCACTTTCAATGGGATATGAAATATGCCAGGGCCTGGCAGATGATCTCTGCCATGTCCTATCCTTGAGCATACGCTTTTCCCTTGTCATGTCTGTCATTTGGCTGAGTCCTGTTCCCTAAGCTATTCAGTCAAGACTTGCTGGCATCATTCACCTGCAGTATAAGAGCTTTCTGTGAAATTTCTCAGCAGAAATCCTCTGCAAGTACACAGCTTTCGATAGGAGAGACAGTGGTGGAAGTTGAATTTCAAGGGCAAATATTTGAAAACAATGAAACAAGCCCCGAATAAGATCTTTACATGTTTCCCAGATGAATATGTTTGGAAATATGGGGGAAGATGGAGATCAAGGCTGAGAAGAGTGCACACCCATTTCAAGGTACAAAAACCAGGGAAAAACATGGGAAAGCAAGAGAGCTGGTTAATCTGATGTAAAAATCTTTGATGATGAAAGGAAAATTATATTCTCATGATGATTTAATCAGGCTGTAGAAGTGAAGTTCTCATGTTGGTTGTCCTATGTGTGGCCTTCTGCATTGGGCAGTGGATGCAGGACAGGAGATCTTCAAATAAATCTGGTGGAACACAAAATACTGAAAAAAAAAATTCAGCCTAAATCCTGTGTATTCCTTCCCTTTGAGAACATATATGGATAATGTACGAAGTTTCAAAGGAGAAAATGTCTATTGGGTCATGGTTTCAACAATGAAATGGTCACTTCACATAACATTTTGAATTTTGCTTTCACAGTTGCTCATGTACCGGGCCTGAGTAAAGCAGAATGCAGAGTAAGCCTCATCAATTGTTGTGCATTCCATAAGTGGTTTTAAAACCAGTGAAACCCTTTGGACTTAGTGTTTGTATTTAATTGGTTGATTGGTTTTTCAAATTGTTTGTTTTACTATTTTTAACTTCGTGAGTCAGGGAAGCCCTCACTCATAGTGATTTCGACCTCTCCAAAAGCTCTGAAGTTATTCATGTAACAGCTATTACATGCTATAAGTTTCTCCTATTAAAACTTGAAAGACTAACAGACTCTGCTACTTTTCATCTAAATTCAGTGTTGGGCTAACTTCAGGGTTGGACTTTTTACAAGTCCTTTGAAATGTGTCCTCCTCTAGTCACTGGTCGTGCTGGAATTTACTTTCTTGTGAAGACAGGATTTGAGCAACTTGACACAAGTACAGTTTGCCACTACTCTGGACACATGGTTAAATATCGAGTTCCCTAAATGCTGTGTGTTTTACTTTGATCTCTGCTCACACTTTGCTCATCCAGTTAGAAACACAGGGCTCCAGGCCATAGCGTTCCAGGCCTAAAGAAGAAAATTTCCATTCCGCTTTGGGAGTTCATGCGTCTCTCATAATTACTTTTTCCACAAATGTGTGCTTCAGGAGAGGCCCTGTCCAAATGTGGAGAGGCCCATTTTCATTCACTCACTTTTAGACTTTCTATGATTTTCAGTTACTAGAGGTTTGCCCAGACTTGCCATTGTCAAGGGACAGTGCACTTCACTTGAAGTTGTGCAGTATTACTTCATGTGTCTCCGTGGAAATTCCACCAATGGGAAACTCTTGCTGTAGTCATCTCCAAGTGTTTCTGTGTAAGAAAATATAACTAACAAAGGATGTGGTTTCAAGCAGAATGAGGAAAGGAGGGATTATCTTTATTTCAGTGCAGGTTGACCTTTCAAAGAAACAGTAATTCCTATCAAATAGGAGGTAAAATCTTTTGTAAAGAGACATGGACATGACACGCTCAACTTTATGTCACTTTTTTTAAAACGCCAAGGGCATTTGAGAAATTCTTGGCTGCTGAATTGTCCCTTTTTGCAAATTTATCTTAGGTAAGACACTCCAGCTTCTTTAAACCATGGTACAGTTCCTTCCATGTAAAAAACCAAAGCAAAAAACAAAATAAATTAAAACAAAACCCATCAAATTACATTTGAGAGCACACAATTGCTCAGCAGGCCCACTATTCAAGAAGCTAGAGGTAGAGAATCCTCAGCCTTCGGCCCATGGCCTGAAGTTTTGTCTCTATCATGGCCCCTCAATTCCCTGGCATGTCCACATTAACTCATGAATCTTTACTCATTTCCTCTTCAAATGCACAGGATCCAATATATTTGAACCCTGTTCACCTGGGCTGTAATCATCCAAGGACACACCAGAGGAAGGGCAGCCACTCCCTTGCCTGGGGCCTTGGACCTTATCACAATAGAAATGGACACCTGAACAAGGGGAGCCAAAACAAAGAGAGGCATATTCCTAAAGCCTGAAGCAAAGAAGCTACCTATAGACCAGTAGTGGGATTTCACAAATTATGTAAGAATCTCTGTGCACATGCTTGGCATGGTCGCTCATGCCTATAATCCCAGCAATCTGGGGGCTGAGGTGGATGGATCCTTGGGAGTTCCAGTCCATCTTGGGCTACGAATTTATGTCAAGGCCTCTTTCAACAACTACATAAGATGCTGTTTCCAAAAAGAGGACAACATTAAACTAGACACACTTGGTCTAGGTCCCTGGGTTCACTACATGAGTTGTGGAGTCTAAATATTCCATGCCATGAGAAAATACCTGGGATTTTTAGTGAAAGGGGCATGTGCATCCCTTTTCTAAGGGTTTCCCTTTCACCATGTTATAGTTGAATTCTGGGAAAACCTGCTGGTGATAAGGTATTGAGCTAATACCTCATGTTTAGTGTTCAGGGTTATGCTGGAATGGCTGCAGACCTCCTTGAAATAGCGATTGCAGACAAGTGAACCACGAGGAAGCTGGATAGTTGAAGCAGGCACTCCAAATATTCATGCACTGCAAGGATTCACTTTCATTTTGGGTCTCATCTTCTGGTTGCTGGCTTTTAGTGCTAACTGATACTACCATGGTGGCAGTAATCGAGCAGAGACTGCATGTATGGTTTGCAGGTTTGCTTCCCAAGCCACCAGAAACTTGGCAGAACCCAAATCATTTTTCATTTTCTTTCCTCCCTTGAAACATTTGGCTTTCTAAGTTTGATAATTGAATAGACTGGGCTAGTCACATTTGGACCCCATATACCACAAACAGAGCTAAAGACAGACCCAATTACTTCCCTCCACTTGTCAAAATATGTCAAATTTACTTGATCACCACAATTTCAAAGAAAATTCTGAGGCAACTTAGAGAGGTTAATCAAATACTGCATGATTGGAATGGCTGTGGTTGTATGAAGTGGAAAGCTGCAGAGTTGGGCTGAAACAGTTCACAGAAATCCACAAGCTTGTGGTTGCCAGAAAACCACAATGGGCTGTGATTGGTTGAGCACCATTGTGAGCTGGACTTTAGGCTCTAGGATACAAGTGTGCAGTAGGAGACCTGAGTCACAATGCTGGGCGTTGCCATGGAGACCTCAGTGGCACAGAGGAACTTCTAGGGCAAGATTTAAATAGGATGAATATTCTTGGCCTGGTATGCCACAATATTCTCTCTGAAGGCTTCACTGCTCAGAATTTGTGGATGGAAATGCTACCCAATCTACACATGAATGCACTTTCAATGGGATATGAAATATGCCAGGGCCTGGCAGATGATCTCTGCCATGTCCTATCCTTGAGCATACGCTTTTCCCTTGTCATGTCTGTCATTTGGCTGAGTCCTGTTCCCTAAGCTATTCAGTCAAGACTTGCTGGCATCATTCACCTGCAGTATAAGAGCTTTCTGTGAAATTTCTCAGCAGAAATCCTCTGCAAGTACACAGCTTTGGATAGGAGAGACAGTGGTGGAAGTTGAATTTCAAGGGCAAATATTTGAAAACAATGAAACAAGCCCCGAATAAGATCTTTACATGTTTCCCAGATGAATATGTTTGGAAATATGGGGGAAGATGGAGATCAAGGCTGAGAAGAGTGCACACCCATTTCAAGGTACAAAAACCAGGGAAAAACATGGGAAAGCAAGAGAGCTGGTTAATCTGATGTAAAAATCTTTGATGATGAAAGGAAAATTATATTCTCATGATGATTTAATCAGGCTGTAGAAGTGAAGTTCTCATGTTGGTTGTCCTATGTGTGGCCTTCTGCATTGGGCAGTGGATGCAGGACAGGAGATCTTCAAATAAATCTGGTGGAACACAAAATACTGAAAAAAAAAATTCAGCCTAAATCCTGTGTATTCCTTCCCTTTGAGAACATATATGGATAATGTACGAAGTTTCAAAAGAGAAAATGTCTATTGGGTCATGGTTTCAACAATGAAATGGTCACTTCACATAACATTTTGAATTTTGCTTTCACAGTTGCTCATGTACCGGGCCTGAGTAAAGCAGAATGCAGAGTAAGCCTCATCAATTGTTGTGCATTCCATAAGTGGTTTTAAAACCAGTGAAACCCTTTGGACTTAGTGTTTGTATTTAATTGGTTGATTGGTTTTTCAAATTTTTTGTTTTACTATTTTTAACTTCGTGAGTCAGGGAAGCCCTCACTCATAGTGATTTCGACCTCTCCAAAAGCTCTGAAGTTATTCATGTAACAGCTATTACATGCTATAAGTTTCTCCTATTAAAACTTGAAAGACTAACAGACTCTGCTACTTTTCATCTAAATTCAGTGTTGGGCTAACTTCAGGGTTGGACTTTTTACAAGTCCTTTGAAATGTGTCCTCCTCTAGTCACTGGTCGTGCTGGAATTTACTTTCTTGTGAAGACAGGATTTGAGCAAATTGACACATGTACAGTTTGCCACTACTCTGGACACCTGGTTAAATATCGAGTTCCCTAAATGCTGTGTGTTTTACTTTGATGTCTGCTCACACTTTGCTCATCCAGTTAGAAACACAGGGCTCCAGGCCATAGCGTTCCAGGCCTAAAGAAGAAAATTTCCATTCCGTTTTGGGAGTTCATGCGTCTCTCATAATTACTTTTTCCACAAATGTGTGCTTCAGGAGAGGCCCTGTCCAAATGTGGAGAGGCCCATTTTCATTCACTCACTTTTAGACTTTCTAAGATTTTCAGTTACTAGAGGTTTGCCCAGACTTGCCATTGTCAAGGGACAGTGCACTTCACTTGAAGTTGTGCAGTATTACTTCATGTGTCTCCGTGGAAATTCCACCAATGGGAAACTCTTGCTGTAGTCATCTCCAAGTGTTTCTGTGTAAGAAAATATAACTAACAAAGGATGTGGTTTCAAGCAGAATGAGGAAAGGAGGGATTATCTTTATTTCAGTGCAGGTTGACCTTTCAAAGAAACAGTAATTCCTATCAAATAGGAGGTAAAATCTTTTGTAAAGAGACATGGACATGACACGCTCAACTTTATGTCACTTTTTTTAAAACGCCAAGGGCATTTGAGAAATTCTTGGCTGCTGAATTGTCCCTTTTTGCAAATTTCTCTTAGGTAAGACACTCCAGCTTCTTTAAACCATGGTACAGTTCCTTCCATGTAAAAAACCAAAGCAAAAAACAAAATAAATTAAAACAAAACCCATCAAATTACATTTGAGAGCACACAATTGCTCAGCAGGCCCACTATTCAAGAAGCTAGAGGTAGAGAATCCTCAGCATTGGGCCCATGGCCTGAAGTTTTGTCTCTATCATGGCCCCTCAATTCCCTGGCATGTCCACATTAACTCATGAATCTTTACTCATTTCCTCTTCACATGCACAGGATCCAATATATTTGAACCCTGTTCACCTGGGCTGTAATCATCCAAGGACACACCAGAGGAAGTGCAGCCACTCCCTTGCCAGGCGCCTTGGAGCTTATCACAATAGAAATGGACACCTGAACAAGGGGAGCCCAAACAAAGAGAGGCATATTCCTAAAGCCTGAAGCACAGAAGCTACCTATAGACCAGTAGTGGGATTTCACAAATTATGTAAGAATCTCTGTGCACATGCTTGGCATGGTCGCTCATGCCTATAATCCCAGCAATCTGGGGGCTGAGGTGGATGGATCCTTGGGAGTTCCAGTCCATCTTGGGCTACGAATTTATCTCAAGGCCTCTTGCAACAACTACATAAGATGCTGTTTCCAAAAAGAGGACAACATTAAACTAGACACACTTGGTCTAGGTCCCTGGGTTCACTACATGAGTTGTGGAGTCTAAATATTCCATGCCATGAGAAAATACCTGGGATTTTTAGTGAAAGGGGCATGTGCATCCCTTTTCTAAGGGTTTCCCTTTCACCATGTTATAGTTGAATTCTGGGAAAACCTGCTGGTGATAAGGTATTGAGCTAATACCTCATGTTTAGTGTTCAGGGTTATGCTGGAATGGCTGCAGACCTCCTTGAAATAGCGATTGCAGACAAGTGAACCTCGAGGAAGCTGGATAGTTGAAGCAGGCACTCCAAATATTCATGCACTGCAAGGATTCACTTTCATTTTGGGTCTCATCTTCTGGTTGCTGGCTTTTAGTGCTAACTGATACTACCATGGTGGCAGTAATCGAGCAGAGACTGCATGTATGGTTTGCAGGTTTGCTTCCCAAGCCACCAGAAACTTGGCAGAACCCAAATCATTTTTCATTTTCTTTCCTCCCTTGAAACATTTGGCTTTCTAAGTTTGATAATTGAATAGACTGGGCTAGTCACATTTGGACCCCATATACCACAAACAGAGCTAAAGACAGACCCAATTACTTCCCTCCACTTGTCAAAATATGTCAAGTTTACTTGATCACCACAATTTCAAAGAAAATTCTGAGGCAACTTAGAGAGGTTAATCAAATACTGCATGATTGGAATGGCTGTGGTTGTATGAAGTGGAAAGCTGCAGAGTTGGGCTGAAACAGTTCACAGAAATCCACAACTTGTGGTTGCCAGAAAACCACAATGGGCTGTGATTGGCTGAGCACCATTGTGAGCTGGACTTTAGGCTCTAGGATACAAGTGTGCAGTAGGAGACCTGAGTCACAATGCTGGGCGTTGCCATGGAGACCTCAGTGGCACAGAGGAACTTGTAGGGCAAGATTTAAATAGGATGAATATTCTTGGCCTGGTATGCCACAAAATTCTCTCTGAAGGCTTCACTGCTCAGAATTTGTGGATGGAAATGCTAGCCAATCTACACATGGATGTACGTTCAATGGGATATGAAATATGCCAGGGCCTGGAAGATGATCTCTGCCATGACCTATCCTTGAGCATACGCTTTTCCCTTGTCATGTCTGTCATTTGGCTGAGTCCTGTTCCCTAAGCTATTCAGTCAAGACTTGCTGGCATCATTCACCTGCAGTATAAGAGCTTTCTGTGAAATTTCTCAGCAGAAATCCTCTGCAAGTACACAGCTTTGGATAGGAGAGACAGTGGTGGAAGTTGAATTTCAAGGGCAAATATTTGAAAACAATGAAACAAGCCCCGAATAAGATCTTTACATGTTTCCCAGATGAATATGTTTGGAAATACGGGGGAAGATGGAGATCAAGGCTGAGAAGAGTGCACACCCATTTCAAGGTACAAAAACCAGGGAAAAACATGGGAAAGCAAGAGAGCTGGTTAATCTGATGTAAAAATCTTTGATGATGAAAGGAAAATTATATTCTCATGATGATTTAATCAGGCTGTAGAAGTGAAATTCTCATGTTGGTTGTCCTATGTGTGGCCTTCTGCATTGGGCAGTGGATGCAGGACAGGAGATCTTCAAATAAATCTGGTGGAACACAAAATAGTGAAAAAAAAAAAAATTCAGCCTAAATCCTGTGTATTCCTTCCCTTTGAGAACTTATATGGATAATGTACGAAGTTTGAAAAGAGAAAATGTCTATTGGGTCATGGTTTCAACAATGAAATGGTCACTTCACATAACATTTTGAATTTTGCTTTCACAGTTGCTCATGTACCGGGCCTGAGTAAAGCAGAATGCAGAGTAAGCCTCATCAATTGTTGTGCATTCCATAAGTGGTTTTAAAACGAGTGAAACCCTTTGGACTTAGTGTTTGTATTTAATTGGTTGATTGGTTTTTCAAATTGTTTGTTTTACTATTTTTAACTTTGTGAATCAGGGAAGCCCTCACTCATAGTGATTTCGACCTCTCCAAAAGCTCTGAAGTTATTCATGTAACAGCTATTACATGCTATAAGTTTCTCCTATTAAAACTTGAAAGACTAACAGACTCTACTACTTTTCATCTAAATTCAGTGTTGGGCTAACTTCAGGGTTGGACTTTTTACAAGTCCTTTGAAATGTGTCCTCCTCTAGTCACTGGTCGTGCTGGAATTTACTTTCTTGTGAAGACAGGATTTGAGCAAATTGACACATGTACAGTTTGCCACTACTCTGGACACCTGGTTAAATATCGAGTTCCCTAAATGCTGTGTGTTTTACTTTGATCTCTGCTCACACTTTGCTCATCCAGTTAGAAACACAGGGCTCCAGGCCATAGCGTTCCAGGCCTAAAGAAGAAAATTTCCATTCCGCTTTGGGAGTTCATGCGTCTCTCATAATTACTTTTTCCACAAATGTGTGCTTCAGGAGAGGCCCTGTCCAAATGTGGAGAGGCCCATTTTCATTCACTCACTTTTAGACTTTCTATGATTTTCAGTTACTAGAGGTTTGCCCAGACTTGCCATTGTCAAGGGACAGTGCACTTCACTTGAAGTTGTGCAGTATTACTTCATGTGTCTCCGTGGAAATTCCACCAATGGGAAACTCTTGCTGTAGTCATCTCCAAGTGTTTCTGTGTAAGAAAATATAACTAACAAAGGATGTGGTTTCAAGCAGAATGAGGAAAGGAGGGATTATCTTTATTTCAGTGCAGGTTGACCTTTCAAAGAAACAGTAATTCCTATCAAATAGGAGGTAAAATCTTTTGTAAAGAGACATGGACATGACACGCTCAACTTTATGTCACTTTTTTTAAAACGCCAAGGGCATTTGAGAAATTCTTGGCTGCTGAATTGTCCCTTTTTGCAAATTTCTCTTAGGTAAGACACTCCAGCTTCTTTAAACCATGGTACAGTTCCTTCCATGTAAAAAACCAAAGCAAAAAACAAAATAAATTAAAACAAAACCCATCAAATTACATTTGAGAGCACACAATTGCTCAGCAGGACCACTATTCAAGAAGCTAGAGGTAGAGAATCCTCAGCCTTGGGCCCATGGCCTGAAGTTTTGTCTCTATCATGGCCCCTCAATTCCCTGGCATGTCCACATTAACTCATGAATCTTTACTCATTTCCTCTTCAAATGCACAGGATCCAATATATTTGAACCCTGTTCACCTGGGCTGTAATCATCCAAGGACACACCAGAGGAAGGGCAGCCACTCCCTTGCCTAGGGCCTTGGAGCTTATCACAATAGAAATGGACACCTGAACAAGGGGAGCCAAAACAAAGAGAGGCATATTCCTAAAACCTGAAGCACAGAAGCTACCTATAGACCAGTAGTGGGATTTCACAAATTATGTAAGAATCTCTGTGCACATGCTTGGCATGGTCGCTCATGCCTATAATCCCAGCAATCTGGGGGCTGAGGTGGATGGATCCTTGGGAGTTCCAGTCCATCTTGGGCTACGAATTTATCTCAAGGCCTCTTTCAACAACTACATCAGATGCTGTTTCTAAAAAGAGGACAACATTAAACTAGACACACTTGGTCTAGGTCCCTGGGTTCACTACATGAGTTGTGGAGTCTAAATATTCCATGCCATGAGAAAATACCTGGGATTTTTAGGGAAAGGGGCATTTGCATCCCTTTTCTAAGGGTTTCCCTTTCACCATGTTACAGTTGAATTCTGGGAAAACCTGCTGGTGATAAGGTATTGAGCTAATACCTCATGTTTAGTGTTCAGGGTTATGCTGGAATGGCTGCAGACCTCTTGAAATAGCGATTGCAGACAAGTGAACCACGAGGAAGCTGGATAGTTGAAGCAGGCACTCCAAATATTCATGCACTGCAAGGATTCACTTTCATTTTGGGTCTCATCTTCTGGTTGCTGGCTTTTAGTGCTAACTGATACTACCATGGTGGCAGTAATCGAGCAGAGACTGCATGTATGGTTTGCAGGTTTGCTTCCCAAGCCACCAGAAACTTGCTAGAACCCAAATCATTGTGGCATTTTCTTTCCTCCCTTGAAACATTTGGCTTTCTAAGTTTGATAATTGAATAGACTGGGCTAGTCACATTTGGACCCCATATACCACAAACAGAGCTAAAGACAGACCCAATTACTTCCCTCCACTTGTCAAAATATGTCAAGTTTACTTGATCACCACAATTTCAAAGAAAATACTGAGGCAACTTAGAGAGGTTAATCAAATACTGCATGATTGGAATGGCTGTGGTTGTATGAAGTGGAAAGCTGCAGAGTTGGGCTGAAACAGTTCACAGAAATCCACAAGCTTGTGGTTGCCAGAAAACCACAATGGGCTGTGATTGGCTGAGCACCATTGTGAGCTGGACTTTAGGCTCTAGGATACAAGTGTGCAGTAGGAGCCCTGAGTCACAATGCTGGGCGTTGCCATGGAGACCTCAGTGGCACAGAGGAACTTGTAGGGCAAGATTTAAATAGGATTAATATTCTTGGCCTGGTATGCCACAATATTCTCTCTGAAGGCTTCACTGCTCAGAATTTGTGGATGGAAATGCTACCCAATCTACACATGGATGTACATTCAATGGGATATGAAATATGCCAGGGCCTGGCAGATGATCTCTGCCATGTCCTATCCTTGAGCATACGCTTTTCCCTTGTCATGTCTGTCATTTGGCTGAGTCCTGTTCCCTAAGCTATTCAGTCAAGACTTGCTGGCATCATTCACCTGCAGTATAAGAGCTTTCTGTGAAATTTCTCAGCAGAAATCCTCTGCAAGTACACAGCATTGGATAGGAGAGACAGTGGTGGAAGTTGAATTTCAAGGGCAAATATTTGAAAACAATGAAACAAGCCCCGAATAAGATCTTTACATGTTTCCCAGATGAATATGTTTGGAAATACGGGGGAAGATGGAGATCAAGGCTGAGAAGAGTGCACACCCATTTCAAGGTACAAAAACCAGGGAAAAACATGGGAAAGCAAGAGAGCTGGTTAATCTGATGTAAAAATCTTTGATGATGAAAGGAAAATTATATTCTCATGATGATTTAATCAGGCTGTAGAAGTGAAGTTCTCATGTTGGTTGTCCTATGTGTGGCCTTCTGCATTGGGCAGTGGATGCAGGACAGGAGATCTTCAAATAAATCTGGTGGAACACAAAATACTGAAAAAAAAATTCAGCCTAAATCCTGTGTATTCCTTCCCTTTGAGAAAATATATGGATAATGTACGAAGTTTCAAAAGAGAAAATGTCTATTGGGTCATGGTTTCAACAATGAAATGGTCACTTCACATAACATTTTGAATTTTGCTTTCACAGTTGCTCATGTACCGGGCCTGAGTAAAGCAGAATGCAGAGTAAGCCTCATCAATTGTTGTGCATTCCATAAGTGGTTTTAAAACCAGTGAAACCCTTTGGACTTAGTGTTTGTATTTAATTGGTTGATTGGTTTTTCAAATTGTTTGTTTTACTATTTTTAACTTTGTGAGTCAGGGAAGCCCTCACTCATAGTGATTTCGACCTCTCCAAAAGCTCTGAAGTTATTCATGTAACAGCTATTACATGCTATAAGTTTCTCCTATTAAAACTTGAAAGACTAACAGACTCTGCTACTTTTCATCTAAATTCAGTGTTGGGCTAACTTCAGGGTTGGACTTTTTACAAGTCCTTTGAAATGTGTCCTCCTCTAGTCACTGGTCGTGCTGGAATTTACTTTCTTGTGAAGACAGGATTTGAGCAAATTGACACATGTACAGTTTGCCACTACTCTGGACACCTGGTTAAATATCGAGTTCCCTAAATGCTGTGTGTTTTACTTTGATCTCTGCTCACACTTTGCTCATCCAGTTAGAAACACAGGGCTCCAGGCCATAGCGTTCCAGGCCTAAAGAAGAAAATTTCCATTCCGTTTTGGGAGTTCATGCGTCTCTCATAATTACTTTTTCCACAAATGTGTGCTTCAGGAGAGGCCCTGTCCAAATGTGGAGAGGCCCATTTTCATTCACTCACTTTTAGACTTTCTATGATTTTCAGTTACTAGAGGTTTGCCCAGACTTGCCATTGTCAAGGGACAGTGCACTTCACTTGAAGTTGTGCAGTATTACTTCATGTGTCTCCGTGGAAATTCCACCAATGGGAAACTCTTGCTGTAGTCATCTCCAAGTGTTTCTGTGTAAGAAAATATAACTAACAAAGGATGTGGTTTCAAGCAGAATGAGGAAAGGAGGGATTATCTTTATTTCAGTGCAGGTTGACCTTTCAAAGAAACAGTAATTCCTATCAAATAGGAGGTAAAATCTTTTGTAAAGAGACATGGACATGACACGCTCAACTTTATGTCACTTTTTTAAAAACGCCAAGGGCATTTGAGAAATTCTTGGCTGCTGAATTGTCCCTTTTTGCAAATTTCTCTTAGGTAAGACACTCCAGCTTCTTTAAACCATGGTACAGTTCCTTCCATGTAAAAAACCAAAGCAAAAAACAAAATAAATTAAAACAAAACCCATCAAATTACATTTGAGAGCACACAATTGCTCAGCAGGCCCACTATTCAAGAAGCTAGAGGTAGAGAATCCTCAGCCTTGGGCCCATGGCCTGAAGTTTTGTCTCTATCATGGCCCCTCAATTCCCTGGCATGTCCACATTAACTCATGAATCTTTACTCATTTCCTCTTCAAATGCACAGGATCCAATCTATTTGAACCCTGTTCACCTGGGCTGTAATCATCCAAGGACACACCAGAGGAAGGGCAGCCACTCCCTTGCCTGGGGCCTTTGAGCTTATCACAATAGAAATGGACACCTGAACAAGGGGAGCCAAAACAAAGAGAGGCATAGTCCTAAAGCCTGAAGCACAGAAGCTACCTATAGACCAGTAGTGGGATTTCACAAATTATGTAAGAATCTCTGTGCACATGCTTGGCATGGTCGCTCATGCCTATAATTGCAGCAATCTGGGGGCTGAGGTGGATGGATCCTTGGGAGTTCCAGTCCATCTTGGGCTACGAATTTATCTCAAGGCCTCTTTCAACAACTACATAAGATGCTGTTTCCAAAAAGAGGACAACATTAAACTAGACACACTTGGTCTAGGTCCCTGGGTTCACTACATGAGTTGTGGAGTCTAAATATTCCATGCCATGAGAAAATACCTGGGATTTTTAGTGAAAGGGGCATTTGCATCCCTTTTCTAAGGGTTTCCCTTTCACCATGTGACAGTTGAATTCTGGGAAAACCTGCTGGTGATAAGGTATTGAGCTAATACCTCATGTTTAGTGTTCAGGGTTATGCTGGAATGGCTGCAGACCTCCTTGAAATAGCGATTGCAGACAAGTGAACCCCGAGGAAGCTGGATAGTTGAAGCAGGCACTCCAAATATTCATGCACTGCAAGGATTCACTTTCATTTTGGGTCTCATCTTCTGGTTGCTGGCTTTTAGTGCTAACTGATACTACCATGGTGGCAGTAATCCAGCAGAGACTGCATGTATGGTTTGCAGGTTTGCTTCCCAAGCCACCAGAAACTTGGCAGAACCCAAATCATTGTGGCAATTTCTTTCCTCCCTTGAAACATTTGGCTTTCTAAGTTTGATAATTGAATAGACTGGGCTAGTCACGTTTGGACCACATATACCCCAAACAGAGCTAAAGACAGAGCCAATTACTTCCCTCCATTTGTTAAAATATGTCAAATTTGCTTGATCAACACAACTTCAAAGAAAATTCTGAGGCAACTTAGAGAGGTTAATCAAATACTGCATGATTGGAATGGCTGTGGTTGTATGAGGTGGAAAGCTGCAGAGTTGGGCTGAAACTGTTCACAGAAATCCACAGGCTTGTGCTTGCCAGGCAACCACACTGGGCTGAGATTGACTGAACATCACTGTGAGGGGGATTTTAGGCTCTAGGTTTGAAAATTTAAAAGACTAGGGTAGTCAAGTTTGGAACCCATAGACCTCAGACATACCAAAAGGTTTTCCAATGACTTCCCTCCACTTCTCAAAATATGTCAAATTTTCTTGATCACTACAACTGTAAAAAAAAATTCTGAGGCAACATAGAGAGGCTAATCGAATACTGCATGAATGGAATGGCTGTGGTTGTATGAGGTGGAAAGCTGCAGAGTTGGGCTGAAACGGTTCACAGAAATCCACAAGCTTACGGTTGCCAGGCAACCACAATGGGCTTTCATTGGCTGAGCACCATTGTGAGCTGGACTTTAGGCTCTAGGATACAAGTGTGCAGTAGGAGACCTGAGTCACAATGCTGGGCGTTGCCATGGAGACCTCAGTGGCCCAGAGGACCTTGTAGGGCAAGATTTAAATAGGATGAATATTCTTGGCCTGGTATGCCTCAATATTCTCTCTGAAGGCTTCACTGCTCAGAATTTGTGGATGGAAATGCTAGCCAATCTACACATGGATGTACTTTCAATGGGATATGAAATATGCCAGGGCCTGGCAGATGATCTCTGCCTTGTCCTATCCTTGAGCATACGCTTTTCCCTTGTCATGTCTGTCATTTGGCTGAGTCCTGTTCCCTAAGCTCTTCAGTCAAGACTTGCTGGCATCATTCACCTGCAGTATAAGAGCTTTCTGTGAAATTTCTCAGCAGAAATCCTCTGCAAGTACATAGCTTTGGATATGAGAGACAGTGGTGGAAGTTGAATTTCAAGGGCAGATATTTGAAAACAATGAAACAAGCCCCGAATAAGATCTTTACATGTTTCCCAGATGAATGTGTTTGGAAATACGGGGGAAGATGGAAATCAAGGCTGAGAAGAGTGCACACCCATTTCAAGGTACAAAAACAAGGGAAAAACATGGGAAAGCAAGAGAGCTGGTTAATCTGATGTAAAAATCTTTGATGATGAAAGGAAAATTATATTCTCATGATGATTTAATCAGGCCTTAGAAGTGAAGTTCTCATGTTGGTTGTCCTATGTGTGGCCTTCTGCATTGGGCAGTGGATGCAGGACAGGAGATCTTCAAATAAATCTGGTGGAATACAAAATACTGAAAAAAAATTCAGCCTAAATCCTGTGTATTCCTTCCCTTTGAGAACATATATGGATAATGTACGAAGTTTCAAAAGAGAAAATGTCTATTGCGTCATGGTTTCAACAATGAAATGGTCACTTCACATTACATTTTGAATTTTGCTTTCACAGTTGCTCATGTACTGGGCCTGAGTAAAGCAGAATGCAGAGTAAGCCTCATCAATAGTTGTGCATTCTATAAGTGGTTTTAAAACCAGCGAAACCCTTTGGACTTAGTGTTTGTATTTAATTGGTTGCTATGTTTTTCAAATTGTTTGTTTTACTATTTTTAACTGTGTGAGTCAGGGAAGCCCTCACTCATAGTGATTTCGACCTCTCCAAAAGCTCTGAAGTTATTCATGTAACAGCTATTACATGCTATAAGTTTCTCCTATTAAAACTTGAAAGACTAACAGACTCTGCTACTTTTCATCTAAATTCAGTGTTGGGCTAACTTCAGGGTTGGACTTTTTACAAGTCCTTTGAAATGTGTCCTCCTCTAGTCACTGGTCGTGCTGGAATTTACTTTCTTGTGAAGACGGGATTTGAGCAAATTGACACAAGTACAGTTTGCCACTACTCTGGACACCTGGTTAAATATCGAGTTCCCTAAATGCTGTGTGTTTGACTTTGATCTCTGCTCACACTTTGCTCATCCAGTTAGAAACACAGGGCTCCAGGCCATAGCGTTCCAGGCCTAAACAAAAAATTTCCATTCCGTTTTAGGAGTTCATGCGTCTCTCATAATTACTTTTTCCACAAATGTGTGCTTCAGGAGAGGCCCTGTCCAAATGTGGAGAGGCCCATTTTGATTCACTCACTTTTAGACTTTCTAAGATTTTCAGTTACTAGAGGTTTGCCCAGACTTGCCATTGTCAAGGGACAGTGCACTTCACTTGAAGTTGTGCAGTATTACTTCATGTGTCTCCGTGGAAATTCCACCAATGGGAAACTCTTGCTGTAGTCATCTCCAAGTGTTTCTGTGTAAGAAAATATAACTAACAAAGGATGTGGTTTCAAGTAGAATGAGGAAAGGAGGGATTATCTTTATTTCAGTGCAGGTTGACCTTTCAAAGAAACAGTAATTCCTATCAAATAGGAGGTAAAATCTTTTGTAAAGAGACATGGACATGACACGCTCAACTTTATGTCACTTTTTTAAAATGCCAAGGGCATTTGAGAAATTCTTGGCTGCTGAACTGTCCCTTTTTGCAAATTTCTCTTAGGTAAGACACTCCAGCTTCTTTAAACCATGGTACAGTTCCTTCCATGTAAAAAACCAAAGCAAAAAACAAAATAAATTCAAACAAAACACATCAAATTACATTTGAGAGCACACAATTGCTCAGCAGGCCCACTATTCAACAAGCTAGAGGTAGAGAATCCTCAGCCTTCGGCCCATGGCCTGAAGTTTTGTCTCTATCATGGCCCCTCAATTTCCTGGCATGTCCACATTAACTCATGAATCTTTACTCATTTCCTCTTCAAATGCACAGGATCCAATATATTTGAACCCTGTTCACCTGGGCTGTAATCATCCAAGGACACACCAGAGGAAGTGCAGCCACTCCCTTGCCTGGGGATTTGGAGCTTATCACAATAGAAATCGACCCCTGAACAAGGGGAGCCAAAACTAAGAGAGGCATATTCCTAAAGCCTGAAGCACAGAAGCTAACTATAGTCCAGCAGTGGGATTTCACAAATTATGTAAAAATCTCTGTGCACATGCTTGGCATGGTCGCTCATGCCTATAAGCCCAGCAATCTGGGGGCTGAGGTGGATGGATCCTTGGGAGTTCCAGTCCATCTTGGGCTACGAATTTATCTCAAGGCCTCTTTCAACAACTACATAAGATGCTGTTTCCAAAAAGAGGACAACATTAAACTAGACACACTTGGTCTAGGTCCCTGGGTTCACTACATGAGTTGTGGAGTCTAAATATTCCATGCCATGAGAAAATACCTGGGATTTTTAGTGAAAGGGGCATTTGCATCCCTTTTCTAAGGGTTTCCCTTTCACCATGTTACATTTGAATTCTGGGAACACCTGTTGGTGATAAGGGATTGTGCTAATACCTCATGTTTAGTGTTCAGGGTTATGCTGGAATGGATGCAGACCTCCTTGAAATAGCGATTGCAGACAAGTGAACCCCGAGGAAGCTGGATAGTTGAAGCAGGCACTCCAAATATTCATGCACTGCAAGGATTCACTTTCATTTTGGGTCTCATCTTCTGGTTGCTGACTTTTAGTGCTAACTGATACTACCATGGTGGCAGTAATCCAGCAGAGACTGCATGTATGGTTTGCAGGTTTGCTTCCCAAGCCACCAGAAACTTGCTAGAACCCAAATCATTGTGGCATTTTCTTTGCTCCCTTGAAACATTTGGCTTTCTAAGTTTGATAATTGAATAGACTGGGCTAGTCACGTTTGGACCCCATATACCACAAACAGAGCTAAAGATAGAGCCAATTACTTCCCTCCACTTGTCAAAATATGTCAAATTTTCTTGATCACTACAACTGTAAAAAAAAATTCTGAGGCAATATAGAGAGGCTAATCAAATACTGCATGATTGGAATGGCTGTGGTTGTATGAGGTGGAAAGCTACAGAGTTGGGCTGAAACAGTTCACAGAAATCCACAAGCTTGTGGTTACCAGGCAACCACAATGGGCTGTGATTGGCTGAGCACCATTGTGAGCTGGACTTGAGGCTCTAGGATACACGTGTGCAGTAGTAGACCTGAGTCACAATGCTGGGCGTTGCCATGGAGACCTCAGTGGCACAGAAGACCTTGTAGGGCAAGATTTAAATAGGATGAATATTCTTGGCCTGGTATGCCACAATATTCTCTCTGAAGGCTTCACTGCTCAGAATTTGTGGATGGAAAAGCTAGCCAATATACACATAAATGTACATTCAATGGGATATGAAATATGCCAGGGCCTGGCAGATGATCTCTGCCATGTCCTATCCTTGAGCATACGCTTTTCCCTTGTCATGTCTGTCATTTGGCTGAGTCCTGTTCCCTAAGCTATTCAGTCAAGACTTGCTGCCATCATTCACCTGCAGTATAAGGGCTTTCTGTGAAATTTCTCAGCAGAAATCCTCTGCAAGTACATAGCTTTGGATATGAGAGACAGTGGTGGAAGTTGAATTTCAAGGGCAGATATTTGAAAACAATTAAACAATCCCCGAATAAGATCTTTACATGTTTCCCAGATGAATATGTTTGGAAATACGGGGGAAGATGGAGATCAAGGGTGAGAAGAGTGCACACCCATTTCAAGGTACAAAAACCAGGGAAAAACACTGGGAAAGCAAGAGAGCTGGTTAATCTGATGTAAAAATCTTTGATGATGAAAGGAAAATTATATTCTCATGATGATTTAATCAGGCTGTAGAAGTGAAGTTCTCATGTTGGTTGTCCTATGTGTGGCCTTCTGCATTGGGCAGTGGATGCAGGACAGGAGATCTTCAAATAAATCTGGTGGAACACAAAATACTGAAAAAAAATTCAGCCTAAATCCTGTGTATTCCTTCCCTTTGAGAACATATATGGATAATGTACGAAGTTTCAAAAGAGAAAATGTCTATTGGGTCATGGTTTCAACAATGAAATGGTCACTTCACATAACATTTTGAATTTTGCTTTCACAGTTGCTCATGTACCGGGCCTGAGTAAAGCAGAATGCAGAGTAAGCCTCATCAATAGTTGTGCATTCCATAAGTGGTTTTAAAACCAGTGAAACCCTTTGGACTTAGTGTTTGTATTTAATTGGTTGATTGGTTTTTCAAATTGTTTGTTTTACTATTTTTAACTTTGTGAGTCAGGGAAGCCCTCACTCATAGTGATTTCGACCTCTCCAAAAGCTCTGAAGTTATTCATGCAACAGCTATTACATGCTATAAGTTTCTCCTATTAAAACTTGAAAGACTAACAGACTCTGCTACTTTTCATCTAAATTCAGTGTTGGGCTAACTTCAGGGTTGGACTTTTTACAAGTCCTTTGAAATGTGTCCTCCTCTAGCACTGGTCGTGCTGGAATTTACTTTCTTGTGAAGACAGGATTTGAGCAAATTGACACAAGTACAGTTTGCCACTACTCTGGACACCTGGTTAAATATCGAGTTCCCTAAATGCTGTGTGTTTGACTTTGATCTCTGCTCACACTTTGCTCATCCAGTTAGAAACACAGGGCTCCAGGCCATAGCGTTCCAGGCCTAAACAAGAAAATTTCTATTCCGTTTTGGGAGTTCATGCGTCTCTCATAATTACTTTTTCCACAAATGTGTGCTTCAGGAGAGGCCCTGTCCAAATGTGGAGAGGCCCATTTTCATTCACTCACTTTTAGACTAAGATTTTCAGTTACTAGAGGTTTGCCCAGACTTGCCATTGTCAAGGGACAGTGCACTTCACTTGAAGTTGTGCAGTATTACTTCATGTGTCTCCGTGGAAATTCGACCAATGGGAAACTCTTGCTGTAGTCATCTCCAAGTGTTTCTGCGTAAGAAAATATAACTAACAAAGGATGTGGTTTCAAGCAGAATGAGGAAAGGAGGGATTATCTTTATTTCAGTGCAGGTTGACCTTTCAAAGAAACAGTAATTCCTATCAAATAGGAGGTAAAAGTTTTGTAAAGAGACATGGACATGACACACTCAACTTTATGTCACTTTTTTTAAAACGCCAAGGGCATTTGAGAAATTCTTGGCTGCTGAATTGTCCCTTTTTGCAAATTTCTCTTAGGTAAGACACTCCAGCTTCTTTAAACCATGGTACAGTTCCTTCCATGTAAAAAACCAAAGCAAAAAACAAAATAAATTCAAACAAAACCCACCAAATTACATTTGAGAGCACACAATTGCTCAGCAGGCCCACTATTCAAGAAGCTAGAGGTAGAGATTCCTCAGCCTTCAGCCCATGGCCTGAAGTTTTGTCTCTATCATGGCCCCTCAATTCCCTGGCATGTCCACATTAACTCATGAATCTTTACTCATTTCCTCTTCAAATGCACAGGATCCAATATATTTGAACCCTTTTCACCTGGGCTGTAATCATCCAAGGACACACCAGAGGAAGGGCAGCCACTCCCTTGCCTGGGGCCTTGG
Organism: Cavia porcellus; assembly: GCF_034190915.1. NCBI lineage: Eukaryota > Metazoa > Chordata > Mammalia > Rodentia > Caviidae > Cavia > Cavia porcellus. The sequence continues at coordinate 3,175,851 of NW_026947486.1, read as the reverse complement.
AGCTTATCACAATAGAAATCGACCCCTGAACAAGGGGAGCCAAAACTAAGAGAGGCATATTCCTAAAGCCTGAAGCACAGAAGCTACCTATAGACCAGCAGTGGGATTTCACAAATTATGTAAAAATCTCTGTGCACATGCTTGGCATGGTCGCTCATGCCTATAAGCCCAGCAATCTGGGTGCTGAGGTGGATGGATCCTTGGGAGTTCCAGTCCATCTTGGGCTACGAATTTATCTCAAGGCCTCTTTCAACAACTACATAAGATGCTGTTTCCAAAAGGAGGACAACATTAAACTAGACACACTTGGTCTAGGTCCCTGGGTTCACTACATGAGTTGTGGAGTCTAAATATTCCATGCCATGAGAAAATACCTGGGATTTTTAGTGAAAGGGGCATTTGCATCCCTTTTCTAAGGGTTTCCCTTTCACCATGTTACATTTGAATCCTGGGAACACCTGCTGGTGATAAGGTTTTGTGCTAATACCTCATGTTTAGTGTTCAGGGTTATGCTGGAATGGATGCAGACCTCCTTGAAATAGCGATTGCAGACAAGTGAACCCCGAGGAAGCTGGATAGTTGAAGCAGGCACTCCAAATATTCATGCACTGCAAGGATTCACTTTCATTTTGGGTCTCATCTTCTGGTTGCTGGCTTTTAGTGCTAACTGATACTACCATGGTGGCAGTAATCCAGCAGAGACTGCATGTATGGTTTGCAGGTTTGCTTCCCAAGCCACCAGAAACTTGCTAGAACCCAAATCATTGTGGCATTTTCTTTCCTCCCTTGAAACATTTGGCTTTCTAAGTTTGATAATTGAATAGACTGGGCTAGTCACGTTTGGACCCCATATACCACAAACAGAGCTAAAGACAGAGCCAATTACTTCCCTCCACTTGTCAAAATATGTCAAATTTTCTTGATCACTACAACTGTAAAAAAAAATTCTGAGGCAATATAGAGAGGCTAATCAAATACTGCATGATTGGAATGGCTGTGGTTGTATGAGGTGGAAAGCTGCAGAGTTGGGCTGAAACAGTTCACAGAAATCCACAAGATTGTGGTTACCAGGCAACCACAATGGGCTGTGATTGGCTGAGCACCATTGTGAGCTGGACTTTAGGCTCTAGGATACACGTGTGCAGTAGTAGACCTGAGTCACAATGCTGGGCGTTGCCATGGAGACCTCAGTGGCACAGAAGACCTTGTAGGGCAAGATTTAAATAGGATGAATATTCTTGGCCTGGTATGCCACAATATTCTCTCTGAAGGCTTCACTGCTCAGAATTTGTGGATGGAAAAGCTAGCCAATATACACATAAATGTACTTTCAATGGGATATGAAATATGCCAGGGCCTGGCAGATGATCTCTGCCATGTCCTATCCTTGAGCATACGCTTTTCCCTTGTCATGTCTGTCATTTGGCTGAGTCCTGTTCCCTAAGCTATTCAGTCAAGACTTGCTGCCATCATTCACCTGCAGTATAAGGGCTTTCTGTGAAATTTCTCAGCAGAAATCCTCTGCAAGTACATAGCTTTTAATATGAGAGACAGTGGTGGAAGTTGAATTTCAAGGGCAGATATTTGAAAACAATGAAACAAGCCCCGAATAAGATCTTTACATGTTTCCCAGATGAATATGTTTGGAAATACGGGGGAAGATGGAGATCAAGGGTGAGAAGAGTGCACACCAATTTCAAGGTACAAAAACCAGGGAAAAACATGGGAAAGCAAGAGAGCTGGTTAATCTGATGTAAAAATCTTTGATGATGAAAGGAAAATTATATTCTCATGATGATTTAATCAGGCTGTAGAAGTGAAGTTCTCATGTTGGTTGTCCTATGTGTGGCCTTCTGCATTGGGCAGTGGATGCAGGACAGGAGATCTTCAAATAAATCTGGTGGAACACAAAATACTGAAAAAAAATTCAGCCTAAATCCTGTGTATTCCTTCCCTTTGAGAACATATATGGATAATGTACGAAGTTTCAAAAGAGAAAATGTCTATTGGGTCATGGTTTCAACAATGAAATGGTCACTTCACATAACATTTTGAATTTTGCTTTCACAGTTGCTCATGTACCGGGCCTGAGTAAAGCAGAATGCAGAGTAAGCCTCATCAATAGTTGTGCATTCCATAAGTGGTTTTAAAACCAGTGAAACCCTTTGGACTTAGTGTTTGTATTTAATTGGTTGATTGGTTTTTCAAATTGTTTGTTTTACTATTTTTAACTTTGTGAGTCAGGGAAGCCCTCACTCATAGTGATTTCGACCTCTCCCAAAGCTCTGAAGTTATTCATGTAACAGCTATTACATGCTATAAGTTTCTCCTATTAAAACTTGAAAGACTAACAGACTCTGCTGCTTTTCATCTAAATTCAGTGTTGCGCTAACTTCAGGGTTGGACTTTTTACAAGTCTTTGAAATGTGTCCTCCTCTAGTCACTGGTCGTGCTGGAATTTACTTTGCTACTTTCATCTAAATTCAGTGTTGGGCTAACTTCAGTGTTGGACTTTTTACAAGTCCTTTGAAATGTGTCCTCCTCTAGCACTGGTCGTGCTGGAATTTACTTTCTTGTGAAGACAGGATTTGAGCAAATTGACACAAGTACAGTTTGCCACTACTCTGGACACCTGGTTAAATATCGAGTTCCCTAAATGCTGTGTGTTTGACTTTGATCTCTGCTCACACTTTGCTCATCCAGTTAGAAACACAGGGCTCCAGGCCATAGCGTTCCAGGCCTAAACAAGAAAATTTCTATTCCGTTTTGGGAGTTCATGCGTCTCTCATAATTACTTTTTCCACAAATGTGTGCTTCAGGAGAGGCCCTGTCCAAATGTGGAGAGGCCCATTTTCATTCACTCACTTTTAGACTTTCTAAGATTTTCAGTTACTAGAGGTTTGCCCAGACTTGCCATTGTCAAGGGACAGTGCACTTCACTTGAAGTTGTGCAGTATTACTTCATGTGTCTCCGTGGAAATTCGACCAATGCGAAACTCTTGCTGTAGTCATCTCCAAGTGTTTCTGCGTAAGAAAATATAACTAACAAAGGATGTGGTTTCAAGCAGAATGAGGAAAGGAGGGATTATCTTTATTTCAGTGCAGGTTGACCTTTCAAAGAAACAGTAATTCCTATCAAATAGGAGGTAAAATCTTTTGTAAAGAGACATGGACATGACACACTCAACTTTATGTCACTTTTTTTTAAAACGCCAAGGGCATTTGAGAAATTCTTGGCTGCTGAATTGTCCCTTTTTGCAAATTTCTCTTAGGTAAGACACTCCAGCTTCTTTAAACCATGGTACAGTTGCTTCCATGTAAAAAACCAAAGCAAAAAACAAAATAAATTCAAACAAAACCCATCAAATTACATTTGAGAGCACACAATTGCTCAGCAGGCCGACTATTCTAGAAGCTAGAGGTAGAGAATCCTCAGCCTTCGGCCCATGGCCTGAAGTTTTGTCTCTATCATGGCCCCTCAATTCCCTGGCATGTCCACATTAACTCATGAATCTTTACTCATTTCCACTTCAAATGCACAGGATCCAATATATTTGAACCCTGTTCACCTGGGCTGTAATCATCCAAGGACACACCAGAGGAAGGGCAGCCACTCCCTTGCCTGGGGCCTTGGAGCTTATCACAATAGAAATGGACACCTGAACAAGGGGAGCCAAAACAAAGAGAGGCATATTCCTAAAGCCTGAAGCACAGAAGCTACCTATAGACCAGTAGTGGGATTTCACAAATTATGTAAGAATCTCTGTGCACATGCTTGGCATGGTCGCTCATGCCTATAATCCCAGCAATCTGGGGGATGAGGTGGATGGATCCTTGGGAGTTCCAGTCCATCTTGGGCTACGAATTTATCTCAAGGCCTCTTTCAACAACTACATAAGATGCTGTTTCCAAAAAGAGGACAACATTAAACTAGACACACTTGGTCTAGGTCCCTGGGTTCACTACATGAGTTGTGGAGTCTAAATATTCCATGCCATGTGAAAATACCTGGGATTTTTAGTGAAAGGGGCATTTGCATCCCTTTTCTAAGGGTTTCCCTTTCACCATGTTACATTTGAATTCTGGGAAAACCTGCTGGTGATAAGGTATTATGCTAATACCTCATGTTTAGTGTTCAGGGTTATGCTGGAATGGCTGCAGCCCTCCTTGAAATAGCGATTGCAGACAAGTAAACCCCGAGGAAGCTGGATAGTTGAAGCAGGCACTCCAAATATTCATGCACTGCAAGGATTCACTTTCATTTTGGGTCTCATCTTCTGGTTGCTGGCTTTCAGTGCTAACTGATACTACCATGGTGGCAGTAATCCAGCAGAGACTGCATGTATTGTTTGCAGGTTTGCTTCCCAAGCCACCAGAAACTTGGCAGAACCCAAATCATTGTGGCATTTTCTTTCCTCCCTTGAAACATTTGGCTTTCTAAGTTTGATAATTGAATAGACTGGGCTAGTCACCTTTGGACCCCATATACCACAAACAGAGCTAAAGACAGAGCCAATTACTTCCCTCCACTTGTCAAAATATGTCAAATTTGCTTGATCACCACAACTTCAAAGAAAATTCTGAGGCAACTTAGAGAGGTTAATCAAATACTGCATGATTGGAATGGCTGTGGTTGTATGAGGTGGAAAGCTGCAGAGTTGGGCTGAAAATGTTCACAGAAATCCACAGGCTTGTGGTTGCCAGGCAACCACACTGGGCTCAGATTGGCTGAACATCACTGTGAGGGGGATTTTAGGGTCTAGGTTTGAAAATTTAAAAGACTGGGGTAGTCAAGTTTGGAACCCATAGACCTCAGACATACCAAAAGTTTTTCCAATGTCTTCCCTCCACTTCTCAAAATATGTCAAATATTCTTGATCACTACAACTGTAAAAAAAATTCTGAGGCAACATAGAGAGGCTAATCAAATACTGCATGATTGGAACGGCTGTGGTTGTATGAGGTGGAAAGCTGCAGAGTTGGGCTGAAACAGTTCACAGAAATCCACAAGCTTGTGGTTGCCAGGCAACCACAATGGGCTGTGATTGGCTGAGCACCATTGTGAGCTGGACTTTAGGCTCTAGGATACAAGTGTGCAGTAGGAGACCTGAGTCACAATGCTGGGCGTTGCCATGGAGACCTCAGTGGCCCAGAGGACCTTGTAGGGCAAGATTTAAATAGGATGAATATTCTTGGCCTGGTATGCCTCAATATTCTCTCTGAAGGCTTCACTGCTCAGAATTTGTGGATGGAAATGCTAGCCAATCTACACATGGATGTACTTTCAATGGGATATGAAATATGCCAGGGCCTGGCAGATGATCTCTGCCATGTCCTATCCTTGAGCATACGCTTTTCCCTTGTCATATCTGTCATTTGGCTGAGTCCTGTTCCCTAAGCTATTCAGTCAAGACTTGCTGGCATCATTCACCTGCAGTATAAGAGCTTTCTGTGAAATTTCTCAGCAGAAATCCTCTGCAAGTACATAGCTTTGGATATGAGAGACAGTGGTGGAAGTTGAATTTCAAGGGCAGATATTTGAAAACAATGAAACAAGCCCCGAATAAGATCTTTACATGTTTCCCAGATGAATATGTTTGGAAATACGGGGGAAGATGGAGATCAAGGCTGAGAAGAGTGCACACCCATTTCAAGGTACAAAAACCAGGGAAAAACATGGGCAAGCAAGCGAGCTGGTTAATCTGATGTAAAAGTCTTTGATGATGAAAGGAAAATTATATTCTCCTGATGATTTAATCAGGCTGTAGAAGTGAAGTTCTCATGTGGGTTGTCCTATGTGTGGCCTTCTGCATTGGGCAGTGGATGCAGGACAGGAGATCTTCAAATAAATCTGGTGGAACACAAAATACTGAAAAAAAATTCAGCCTAAATCCTGTGTATTCCTTCCCTTTGAGAACATATATGGATAATGTACGAAGTTTCAAAAGAGAAAATGTCTATTGGGTCATGGTTTCAACAATGAAATGGTCACTTCACATAACATTTTGAATTTTGCTTTCACAGTTGCTCATGTACCGGGCCTGAGTAAAGCAGAATGCAGAGTAAGCCTCATCAATAGTTGTGCATTCCATAAGTGGTTTTAAAACCAGTGAAACCCTTTGGACTTAGTGTTTGTATTTAATTGGTTGTTTGATTTTTCAAATTGTTTGTTTTACTATTCTAAACTTTGTGAGTCAGGGAAGCCCTCACTCATAGTGATTTCGACCTCTCCAAAAGCTCTGAAGTTATTCATGTAACAGCTATTACATGCTATAAGTTTCTCCTATTAAAACTTGAAAGACTAACAGACTCTGCTACTTTTCATCTAAATTCAGTGTTGGGCTAACTTCAGGGTTGGACTTTTTACAAGTCCTTTGAAATGTGTCCTCCTCTAGTCACTGGTCGTGCTGGAATTTACTTTCTTGTGAAGACAGGATTTGAGCCAATTGACACAAGTACAGTTTGCCACTACTCTGGACACCTGGTTAAATATCGAGTTCCCTAAATGCTGTGTGTTTTACTTTGATCTCTGCTCACACTTTGCTCATCCAGTTAGAAACACAGGGCTCCAGGCCATAGCGTTCCAGGCCTAAACAAGAAAATTTCCATTCCGTTTTGGGAGTTCATGCGTCTCTCGTAATTACTTTTCCCACAAATGTGTGCTTCAGGAGAGGCCCTGTCCAAATGTGGAGAGGCCCATTTTCATTCACTCACTTTTAGACTTTCTAAGATTTTCAGTTACTAGAGGTTTGCCCAGACTTGCCTTTGTCAAGGGACAGTGCACTTCACTTGAAGTTGTGAAGTATTACTTCATGTGTCTCTGTGGAAATTCCACCAATGGGAAACTCTTGCTGTAGTCATCTCCAAGTGTTTCTGTGTAAGAAAATATAACTAACAAAGGATGTGGTTTCAAGCAGAATGAGGAAAGGAGGGATTATCTTTATTTCAGTGCAGGTTGACCTTTCAAAGAAACAGTAATTCCTATCAAATAGGAGGAAAAATCTTTTGTAAAGAGACATGGACATGACACGCTCAACTTTATGTCACTTTTTTTAAAACGCCAAGGGCATTTGAGAAATTCTTGGCTGCTGAATTGTACCTTTTTCAAATTTCTCTTAGGTAAGACACTCCAGCTTCTTTAAACCATGGTACAGTTCCTTCCATGTAAAAATCCAAAGCAAAAAACAAAATAAATTAAAACAAACCCCATCAAATTACATTTGAGAGCACACAATTGCTCAGCAGGCCCACTATTCAAGAAGCTAGAGGTAGAGAATCCTCAGCCTGTGGCCCATGTCCTGAAGTTTTGTCTCTATCATGGCCCCTCAATTCCCTGGCATGTCCACATTAACTCATGAATCTTTACTCATTTCCTCTTCAAATGCACAGGATGCAATATATTTGAACCCTGTTCACCTGGGCTGTAATCATCCAAGGACACACCAGAGGAAGGGCAGCCACTCCCTTGCCTGGGGCCTTGGAGCTTATCACAATAGAAATGGACACCTGAACAAGGGGAGTCAAAACAAAGAGAGGCATATTCCTAAAGCCTGAAGCACAGAAGCTACCTATAGACCAGCAGTGGGATTTCACAAATTATGTAAGAATCTCTGTGCACATGCATGGCATGGTCGCTCATGCCTATAATCCCAGCAATCTGGGGGCTGAGGTGGATGGATCCTTGCGAGTTCCAGTACATCTGGGGCTACGAATTTATCTCAAGGCCTCTTTCAACAACTACATAAGATGCTGTTTCCAAAAAGAGGACAACATTAAACTACACACACTTGGTCTAGGTCCCTGGGTTCACTACATGAGTTGTGGAGTCTAAATATTCCATGCCATGAGAAAATACCTGGGATTTTTAGTGAAAGGGGCATTTGCATCCCTTTTCTAAGGGTTTCCCTTTCACCATGTTACATTTGAATTCTGGGAAAACCTGCTGGTGATAAGGTATTGTGCTAATACCTCATGTTTAGTGTTCAGGGTTATGCTGGAATGGCTGCAGCCCTCCTTGAAATAGCGATTGCAGACAAGTGAACCCCTAGAAAGCTGGATAGTTGAAGCAGGCACTCCAAATATTCATGCACTGCAAGGATTCACTTTCATTTTGGGTCTTATCTTCTGTTTGAGGCTTTCAGTGCTAACTGATACTACCATGGTGGCAGTAATCCAGCAGAGATTGCATGTATGGTTTGCAGGTTTGCTTCCCAAGCCACCAGAGACTTGGCAGAACCCAAATCATTGTGGCATTTTCTTTCATCCCTTGAAACATTTGGCTTTCTAAGTTTGATAATTGAATAGACTGGGCTAGTCACCTTTGGACCCCATATACCACAAACAGAGCTAAAGATAGAACCAATTACTTCACTCCACTTGTCAAAATATGTCAAATTTGCTTGATCACCACATCTTCAAAGAAAATTCTGAGGCAACTTAGAGAGCTGAATCAAATACTGCATGATTGGAATGGCTGTGGTTGTATGAGGTGGAAAGCTGCAGAGTTGGGCTGAAACTGTTCACAGAAATCCAAAGGCTTGTGGTTGCCAGGCAACCACACTGGGCTCAGATTGGCTGAACATCACTGTGAGGGGGATTTTAGGCTCTATCTTTGAAAATTTAAAAGACTGGGGTAGTCAAGTTTAGAACCCATAGACCTCAGACATACCAAAAGGTTTTACAATGACTTCCCTACACTTCTCAAAATATGTCAAATTTTCTTGATCACTACAACTGTAAAAAAAAATTCGGAGGCAACATAGAGAGGCTAATCAAATACTGCATGATTGGAATGGCTGTGGTTGTATGAGGTGGAAAGCTGCAGAGTTGGGCTGAAACAGTTCACAGAAATCCACAGGCTTGTGGTTGCCAGGCAACCACACTGGGCTCAGATTGGCTGAACATCACTGTGAGGGGGATTTTAGGGTCTAGGTTTGAAAATTTAAAAGACTGGGGTAGTCAAGTTTGGAACCCATAGACCTCAGACATACCAAAAGTTTTTCCAATGTCTTCCCTCCACTTCTCAAAATATGTCAAATATTCTTGATCACTACAACTGTAAAAAAAATTCTGAGGCAACATAGAGAGGCTAATCAAATACTGCATGATTGGAATGGCTGTGGTTGTATGAGGTGGAAAGCTGCAGAGTTGGGCTGAAACAGTTCACAGAAATCCACAAGCTTGTGGTTGCCAGGCAACCACAATGGGCTGTGATTGGCTGAGCACCATTGTGAGCTGGACTTTAGGCTCTAGGATACAAGTGTGCAGTAGGAGACCTGAGTCACAATGCTGGGCGTTGCCATGGAGACCTCAGTGGCCCAGAGGACCTTGTAGGGCAAGATTTAAATAGGATGAATATTCTTGGCCTGGTATGCCTCAATATTCTCTCTGAAGGCTTCACTGCTCAGAATTTGTGGATGGAAATGCTAGCCAATCTACACATGGATGTACTTTCAATGGGATATGAAATATGCCAGGGCCTGGCAGATGATCTCTGCCATGTCCTATCCTTGAGCATACGCTTTTCCCTTGTCATGTCTGTCATTTGGCTGAGTCCTGTTCCCTAAGCTATTCAGTCAAGACTTGCTGGCATCATTCACCTGCAGTATAAGAGCTTTCTGTGAAATTTCTCAGCAGAAATCCTCTGCAAGTACATAGCTTTGGATATGAGAGACAGTGGTGGAAGTTGAATTTCAAGGGCAGATATTTGAAAACAATGAAACAAGCCCCGAATAAGATCTTTACTTGTTTCCCAGATGAATATGTTTGGAAATACGGGGGAAGATGGAGATCAAGGCTGAGAAGAGTGCACACCCATTGCAAGGTACAAAAACCAGGGAAAAACATGGGCAAGCAAGCGAGCTGGTTAATCTGATGTAAAAGTCTTTGATGATGAAAGGAAAATTATATTCTCATGATGATTTAATCAGGCTGTAGAAGTGAAGTTCTCATGTGGGTTGTCCTATGTGTGGCCTTCTGCATTGGGCAGTGGATGCAGGACAGGAGATCTTCAAATAAATCTGGTGGAACACAAAATACTGAAAAAAAAATTCAGCCTAAATCCTGTGTATTCCTTCCCTTTGAGAACATATATGGATAATGTACGAAGTTTCAAAAGAGAAAATGTCTATTGGGTCATGGTTTCAACAATGAAATGGTCACTTCACATAACATTTTGAATTTTGCTTTCACAGTTGCTCATGTACCGGGCCTGAGTAAAGCAGAATGCAGAGTAAGCCTCATCAATAGTTGTGCATTCCATAAGTGGTTTTAAAACCAGTGAAACCCTTTGGACTTAGTGTTTGTATTTAATTGGTTGTTTGATTTTTCAAATTGTTTGTTTTACTATTCTAAACTTTGTGAGTCAGGGAAGCCCTCACTCATAGTGATTTCGACCTCTCCAAAAGCTCTGAAATTATTCATGTAACAGCTATTACATGCTATAAGTTTCTCCTATTAAAACTTGAAAGACTAACAGACTCTGCTACTTTTCATCTAAATTCAGTGTTGGGCTAACTTCAGGGTTGGACTTATTACAAGTCCTTTGAAATGTGTCCTCCTCTAGTCACTGGTCGTGCTGGAATTTACTTTCTTGTGAAGACAGGATTTGAGCAAATTGACACAAGTACAGTTTGCCACTACTCTGGACACCTGGTTAAATATCGAGTTCCCTAAATGCTGTGTGTTTTACTTTGATCTCTGCTCACACTTTGCTCATCCAGTTAGAAACACAGGGCTCCAGGCCATAGCGTTCCAGGCCTAAACAAGAAAATTTCCATTCCGTTTTGGGAGTTCATGCGTCTCTAGTAATTACTTTTCCCACAAATGTGTGCTTCAGGAGAGGCCCTGTCCAAATGTGGAGAGGCCCATTTTCATTCACTCACTTTTAGACTTTCTAAGATTTTCAGTTACTAGAGGTTTGCCCAGACTTGCCATTGTCAAGGGACAGTGCACTTCACTTGAAGTTGTGAAGTATTATTTCATGTGTCTCTGTGGAAATTCCACCAATGGGAAACTCTTGCTGTAGTCATCTCCAAGTGTTTCTGTGTAAGAAAATATAACTAACAAAGGATGTGGTTTCAAGCAGAATGAGGAAAGGAGGGATTATCTTTATTTCAGTGCAGGTTGACCTTTCAAAGAAACAGTAATTCCTATCAAATAGGAGGAAAAATCTTTTGTAAAGAGACATGGACATGACACGCTCAACTTTATGTCACTTTTTTTAAAACGCCAAGGGCATTTGAGAAATTCTTGGCTGCTGAATTGTACCTTTTTCAAATTTCTCTTAGGTAAGACACTCCAGCTTCTTTAAACCATGGTACAGTTCCTTCCATGTAAAAATCCAAAGCAAAAAACAAAATAAATTAAAACAAACCCCATCAAATTACATTTGAGAGCACACAATTGCTCAGCAGGCCCACTATTCAAGAAGCTAGAGGTAGAGAATCCTCAGCCTGTGGCCCATGTCCTGAAGTTTTGTCTCTATCATGGCCCCTCAATTCCCTGGCATGTCCACATTAACTCATGAATCTTTACTCATTTCCTCTTCAAATGCACAGGATGCAATATATTTGAACCCTGTTCACCTGGGCTGTAATCATCCAAGGACACACCAGAGGAAGGGCAGCCACTCCCTTGCCTGGGGCCTTGGAGCTTATCACAATAGAAATGGACACCTGAACAAGGGGAGTCAAAACAAAGAGAGGCATATTCCTAAAGCCTGAAGCACAGAAGCTACCTATAGACCAGCAGTGGGATTTCACAAATTATGTAAGAATCTCTGTGCACATGCATGGCATGGTCGCTCATGCCTATAATCCCAGCAATCTGGGGGCTGAGGTGGATGGATCCTTGCGAGTTCCAGTACATCTGGGGCTACGAATTTATCTCAAGGCCTCTTTCAACAACTACATAAGATGCTGTTTCCAAAAAGAGGACAACATTAAACTACACACACTTGGTCTAGGTCCCTGGGTTCACTACATGAGTTGTGGAGTCTAAATATTCCATGCAATGAGAAAATACCTGGGATTTTTAGTGAAAGGGGCATTTGCATCCCTTTTCTAAGGGTTTCCCTTTCACCATGTTACATTTGAATTCTGGGAAAACCTGCTGGTGATAAGGTATTGTGCTAATACCTCATGTTTAGTGTTCAGGGTTATGCTGGAATGGCTGCAGCCCTCCTTGAAATAGCGATTGCAGACAAGTGAACCCCTAGAAAGCTGGATAGTTGAAGCAGGCACTCCAAATATTCATGCACTGCAAGGATTCACTTTCATTTTGGGTCTTATCTTCTGTTTGAGGCTTTCAGTGCTAACTGATACTACCATGGTGGCAGTAATCCAGCAGAGATTGCATGTATGGTTTGCAGGTTTGCTTCCCAAGCCACCAGAGACTTGGCAGAACCCAAATCATTGTGGCATTTTCTTTCGTCCCTTGAAACATTTGGCTTTCTAAATTTGATAATTGAATAGACTGGGCTAGTCACCTTTGGACCCCATATACCACAAACAGAGCTAAAGATAGAACCAATTACTTCACTCCACTTGTCAAAATATGTCAAATTTGCTTGATCACCACATCTTCAAAGAAAATTCTGAGGCAACTTAGAGAGCTGAATCAAATACTGCATGATTGGAATGGCTGTGGTTGTATGAGGTGGAAAGCTGCAGAGTTGGGCTGAAACTGTTCACAGAAATCCACAGGCTTGTGGTTGCCAGGCAACCACACTGGGCTCAGATTGGCTGAACATCACTGTGAGGGGGATTTTAGGCTCTATCTTTGAAAATTTAAAAGACTGGGGTAGTCAAGTTTAGAACCCATAGACCTCAGACATACCAAAAGGTTTTACAATGACTTCCCTACACTTCTCAAAATATGTCAAATTTTCTTGATCACTACAACTGTAAAAAAAAAATTCGGAGGCAACATAGAGAGGCTAATCAAATACTGCATGATTGGAATGGCTGTGGTTGTATGAGGTGGAAAGCTGCAGAGTTGGGCTGAAACAGTTCACAGAAATCCACAAGCTTGTGGTTGCCAGGCAACCACAATGGGCTGTGATTGGCTGAGCACCATTGTGAGCTGGACTTTAGGCTCTAGGATACAAGTGTGCAGTAGGAGTCTTGAGTCACAATGCTGGGCGTTGCCATGGAGACCTCTGTGGCACAGAGGACCTTGTAGGGCAAGATTTAAATAGGATGAATATTCTTGGCCTGGTATGCCTCAATATTCTCTCTGAAGGCTTCACTGCTCAGAATTTGTGGATGGAAATGCTAGCCAATCTACACATGGATGTACTTTCAATGGGATATGAAATATGCCAGGGCCTGGCAGATGATCTCTGCCATGTCCTATCCTTGAGCATACGCTTTTCCCTTGTCATGTCTGTCATTTGGCTGAGTCCTGTTCCCTAAGCTATTCAGTCAAGACTTGCTGGCATCATTCACCTGCAGTATAAGAGCTTTCTGTGAAATTTCTCAACAGAAATCCTCTGCAAGTACATAGCTTTGGATATGAGAGACAGTGGTGGAAGTTAAATTTCAAGGGCAGATATTTGAAAACAATGAAACAAGCCCCGAATAAGATCTTTACATGTTTCCCAGATGAATATGTTTGGAAATACGGGGGAAGATGGAGATCAAGGCTGAGAAAAGTGCACACCCATTGCAAGGTACAAAAACCAGGGAAAAACATGGGCAAGCAAGCGAGCTGGTTAATCTGATGTAAAAGTCTTTGATGATGAAACGAAAATTATATTCTCATGGTGATTTAATCAGGCTGTAGAAGTGAAGTTCTCATGTGGGTTGTCCTATGTGTGGCCTTCTGCATTGTGCAGTGGATGCAGGACAGGAGATCTTCAAATAAATCTGGTGGAACACAAAATACTGAAAAAAAATTCAGCCTAAATCCTGTGTATTCCTTCCCTTTGAGAACATATATGGATAATGTACGAAGTTTCAAAAGAGAAAATGTCTATTGGGTCATGGTTTCAACAATGAAATGGTCACTTCACATAACATTTTGAATTTTGCTTTCACAGTTGCTCATGTACCGGGCCTGAGTAAAGCAGAATGCAGAGTAAGCCTCATAAATTGTTGTGCATTCCATAAGTGGTTTTAAAACCAGTGAAACCCTTTGGACTTAGTGTTTGTATTTAATTGGTTGATTGGTTTTTCAAATTGTTTGTTTTACTATTTTTAACTTCGTGAGTCAGGGAAGCCCTCACTCATAGTGATTTCGACCTCTCCAAAAGCTCTGAAGTTATTCATGTAACAGCTATTACATGCTATAAGTTTCTCCTATTAAAACTTGAAAGACTAACAGACTCTGCTACTTTTCATCTAAATTCAGTGTTGGGCTAACTTCAGGGTTGGACTTTTTACAAGTCCTTTGAAATGTGTCCTCCTCTAGTCACTGGTCGTGCTGGAATTTACTTTCTTGTGAAGACAGGATTTGAGCAAATTGACACAAGTACAGTTTGCCACTACTCTGGACACCTGGTTAAATATCGAGTTCCCTAAATGCTGTGTGTTTTACTTTGATCTCTGCTCACACTTTGCTCATCCAGTTAGAAACACAGGGCTCCAGGCCATAGCGTTCCAGGCCTAAACAAGAAAATTTCCATTCCGTTTTGGGAGTTCATGCGTCTCTCGTAATTACTTTTCCCACAAATGTGTGCTTCAGGAGAGGCCCTGTCCAAATGTGGAGAGGCCCATTTTCATTCACTCACTTTTAGACTTTCTAAGATTTTCAGTTACTAGAGGTTTGCCCAGACTTGCCATTGTCAAGGGACAGTGCACTTCACTTGAAGTTGTGAAGTATTACTTCATGTGTCTCTGTGGAAATTCTACCAATGGGAAACTCTTGCTGTAGTCATCTCCAAGTGTTTCTGTGTAAGAAAATATAACTAACAAAGGATGTGGTTTCAAGCAGAATGAAGAAAGGAGGGATTATCTTTATTTCAGTGCAGGTTGACCTTTCAAAGAAACAGTAATTCCTATCAAATAGGAGGAAAAATCTTTTGTAAAGAGACATGGACATGACACGCTCAACTTTATGTCACTTTTTTTAAAACGCCAAGGGCATTTGAGAAATTCTTGGCTGCTGAATTGTACCTTTTTCAAATTTCTCTTAGGTAAGACACTCCAGCTTCTTTAAACCATGGTACAGTTCCTTCCATGTAAAAATCCAAAGCAAAAAACAAAATAAATTAAAACAAACCCCATCAAATTACATTTGAGAGCACACAATTGCTCAGCAGGCCCACTATTCAAGAAGCTAGAGGTAGAGAATCCTCAGCCTGTGGCCCATGTCCTGAAGTTTTGTCTCTATCATGGCCCCTCAATTCCCTGGCATGTTCACATTAACTCATGAATCTTTACTCATTTCCTCTTCAAATGCAAAGGATCCAATATATTTGAACCCTGTTCACCTGGGCTGTAATCATCCAAGGACACACCAGAGGAAGGGCAGCCACTCCCTTGCCTGGGGCCTTGGAGCTTATCACAATAGAAATGGACACCTGAACAAGGGGAGTCAAAACAAAGAGAGGCATATTCCTAAAGCCTGAAGCACAGAAGCTACCTATAGACCAGCAGTGGGATTTCACAAATTATGTAAGAATCTCTGTGCACATGCATGGCATGGTCGCTCATGCCTATAATCCCAGCAATCTGGGGCCTGAGGTGGATGGATCCTTGGGAGTTCCAGTACATCTGGGGCTACGAATTTATCTCAAGGCCTCTTTCAACAACTACATAAGATGCTGTTTCCAAAAAGAGGACAACATTAAACTACACACACTTGGTCTAGGTCCCTGGGTTCACTACATGAGTTGTGGAGTCTAAATATTCCATGCCATGAGAAAATACCTGGGATTTTTAGTGAAAGGGGCATTTGCATCCCTTTTCTAAGGGTTTCCCTTTCACCATGTTACATTTGAATCCTGGGAAAACCTGCTGGTGATAAGGTATTGTGCTAATACCTCATGTTTAGTGTTCAGGGTTATGCTGGAATGGCTGCAGCCCTCATTGAAATAGCGATTGCAGACAAGTGAACCCCGAGGAAGCTGGATAGTTGAAGCAGGCACT
This sequence comes from Cavia porcellus, assembly GCF_034190915.1. Classification (NCBI taxonomy): domain Eukaryota; kingdom Metazoa; phylum Chordata; class Mammalia; order Rodentia; family Caviidae; genus Cavia; species Cavia porcellus. The sequence goes on along the minus strand of NW_026947486.1, from coordinate 3,159,760 downwards.
CCAAATATTCATGCACTGCAAGGATTCACTTTCATTTTGGGTCTCATCTTCTGGTTGCTGGCTTTCAGTGCTAACTGATACTACCATGGTGGCAGTAATCCAGCAGAGACTGAATGTATGGTTTGCAGGTTTGCTTCCCAAGCCACCAGAAACTTGGCAGAACCCAAATCATTGTGGCATGTTGTTTCCTCCCTTGAAACATGTGGCTTTCTAAGTTTGATAATTGAATAGACTGGGCTACTCACCTTTGGACCCCATATACCACAAACAGAGCTAAAGACAGAGCCAATTACTTCCCTCCACTTGTCAAAATATGTCAAATTTGCTTGATCACCACAACTTCAAAGAAAATTCTGAGGCAACTTAGAGAGGTTAATCAAATACTGCATGATTGGAATGGCTGTGGTTGTATGAGGTGGAAAGCTGCAGAGCTGGGCTGAAAATGTTCACAGAAATCCACAGGCTTGTGGTTGCCAGGCAACCACACTGGGCTCAGATTGGCTGAACATCACTGTGAGCGGGATTTTAGGGTCTAGGTTTGAAAATTTAAAAGACTGGGGTAGTCAAGTTTGGAACCCATAGACCTCAGACATACCAAAAGTTTTTCCAATGTCTTCCCTCCACTTCTCAAAATATGTCAAATATTCTTGATCACTACAACTGTAAAAAAAATTCTGAGGCAACATAGAGAGGCTAATCAAATACTGCATGATTGGAACGGCTGTGGTTGTATGAGGTGGAAAGCTGCAGAGTTGGGCTGAAACAGTTCACAGAAATCCACAAGCTTGTGGTTGCCAGGCAACCACAATGGGCTGTGATTGGCTGAGCATCATTGTGAGCTGGACTTTAGGCTCTAGGATACAAGTGTGCAGTAGGAGACCTGAGTCACAATGCTGGGCGTTGCCATGGAGACCTCAGTGGCCCAGAGGACCTTGTAGGGCAAGATTTAAATAGGATGAATATTCTTGGCCTGGTATGCCTCAATATTCTCTCTGAAGGCTTCACTGCTCAGAATTTGTGGATGGAAATGCTAGCCAATCTACACATGGATGTACTTTCAATGGGATATGAAATATGCCAGGGCCTGGCAGATGATCTCTGCCATGTCCTATCCTTGAGCATACGCTTTTCCCTTGTCATGTCTGTCATTTGGCTGAGTCCTGTTCCCTAAGCTATTCAGTCAAGACTTGCTGGCATCATTCACCTGCAGTATAAGAGCTTTCTGTGAAATTTCTCAGCAGAAATCCTCTGCAAGTACATAGCTTTGGATATGAGAGACAGTGGTGGAAGTTGAATTTCAAGGGCAGATATTTGAAAACAATGAAACAAGCCCCGAATAAGATCTTTACATGTTTCCCAGATGAATATGTTTGGAAATACGGGGGAAGATGGAGATCAAGGCTGAGAAGAGTGCACACCCATTTCAAGGTACAAAAACCAGGGAAAAACATGGGCAAGCAAGCGAGCTGGTTAATCTGATGTAAAAGTCTTTGATGATGAAAGGAAAATTATATTCTCCTGATGATTTAATCAGGCTGTAGAAGTGAAGTTCTCATGTGGGTTGTCCTATGTGTGGCCTTCTGCATTGGGCAGTGGATGCAGGACAGGAGATCTTCAAATAAATCTGGTGGAACACAAAATACTGAAAAAAAATTCAGCCTAAATCCTGTGTATTCCTTCCCTTTGAGAACATATATGGATAATGTACGAAGTTTCAAAAGAGAAAATGTCTATTGGGTCATGGTTTCAACAATGAAATGGTCACTTCACATAACATTTTGAATTTTGCTTTCACAGTTGCTCATGTACCGGGCCTATGCAGAGTAAGCCTCATCAATAGTTGTGCATTCCATAAGTGGTTTTAAAACCAGTGAAACCCTTTGGACTTAGTGTTTGTATTTAATTGGTTGTTTGATTTTTCAAATTGTTTGTTTTACTATTCTAAACTTTGTGAGTCAGGGAAGCCCTCACTCATAGTGATTTCGACCTCTCCAAAAGCTCTGAAGTTATTCATGTAACAGCTATTACATGCTATAAGTTTCTCCTATTAAAACTTGAAAGACTAACAGACTCTGCTACTTTTCATCTAAATTCAGTGTTGGGCTAACTTCAGGGTTGGACTTTTTAAAAGTCCTTTGAAATGTGTCCTCCTCTAGTCACTGGTCGTGCTGGAATTTACTTTCTTGTGAAGACAGGATTTGAGCAAATTGACACAAGTACAGTTTGCCACTACTCTGGACACCTGGTTAAATATCGAGTTCCCTAAATGCTGTGTGTTTTACTTTGATCTCTGCTCACACTTTGCTCATCCAGTTAGAAACACAGGGCTCCAGGCCATAGCGTTCCAGGCCTAAACAAGAAAATTTCCATTCCGTTTTGGGAGTTCATGCGTCTCTCGTAATTACTTTTCCCACAAATGTGTGCTTCAGGAGAGGCCCTGTCCAAATGTGGAGAGGCCCATTTTCATTCACTCACTTTTAGACTTTCTAAGATTTTCAGTTACTAGAGGTTTGCCCAGACTTGCCATTTTCAAGGGACAGTGCACTTCACTTGAAGTTGTGAAGTATTACTTCATGTGTCTCTGTGGAAATTCCACCAATGGGAAACTCTTGCTGTAGTCATCTCCAAGTGTTTCTGTGTAAGAAAATATAACTAACAAAGGATGTGGTTTCAAGCAGAATGAGGAAAGGAGGGATTATCTTTATTTCAGTGCAGGTTGACCTTTCAAAGAAACAGTAATTCCTATCAAATAGGAGGAAAAATCTTTTGTAAAGAGACATGGACATGACACGCTCAACTTTATGTCACTTTTTTTAAAACGCCAAGGGCATTTGAGAAATTCTTGGCTGCTGAATTGTACCTTTTTCAAATTTCTCTTAGGTAAGACACTCCAGCTTCTTTAAACCATGGTACAGTTCCTTCCATGTAAAAATCCAAAGCAAAAAACAAAATAAATTAAAACAAACCCCATCAAATTACATTTGAGAGCACACAATTGCTCAGCAGGCCCACTATTCAAGAAGCTAGAGGTAGAGAATCCTCAGCCTGTGGCCCATGTCCTGAAGTTTTGTCTCTATCATGGCCCCTCAATTCCCTGGCATGTCCACATTAACTCATGAATCTTTACTCATTTCCTCTTCAAATGCACAGGATGCAATATATTTGAACCCTGTTCACCTGGGCTGTAATCATCCAAGGACACACCAGAGGAAGGGCAGCCACTCCCTTGCCTGGGGCCTTGGAGCTTATCACAATAGAAATGGACACCTGAACAAGGGGAGTCAAAACAAAGAGAGGCATATTCCTAAAGCCTGAAGCACAGAAGCTACCTATAGACCAGCAGTGGGATTTCACAAATTATGTAAGAATCTCTGTGCACATGCATGGCATGGTCGCTCATGCCTATAATCCCAGCAATCTGGGGGCTGAGGTGGATGGATCCTTGCGAGTTCCAGTACATCTGGGGCTACGAATTTATCTCAAGGCCTCTTTCAACAACTACATAAGATGCTGTTTCCAAAAAGAGGACAACATTAAACTACACACACTTGGTCTAGGTCCCTGGGTTCACTACATGAGTTGTGGAGTCTAAATATTCCATGCCATGAGAAAATACCTGGGATTTTTAGTGAAAGGGGCATTTGCATCCCTTTTCTAAGGGTTTCCCTTTCACCATGTTACATTTGAATTCTGGGAAAACCTGCTGGTGATAAGGTATTGTGCTAATACCTCATGTTTAGTGTTCAGGGTTATGCTGGAATGGCTGCAGCCCTCCTTGAAATAGCGATTGCAGACAAGTGAACCCCTAGAAAGCTGGATAGTTGAAGCAGGCACTCCAAATATTCATGCACTGCAAGGATTCACTTTCATTTTGGGTCTTATCTTCTGTTTGAGGCTTTCAGTGCTAACTGATACTACCATGGTGGCAGTAATCCAGCAGAGATTGCATGTATGGTTTGCAGGTTTGCTTCCCAAGCCACCAGAGACTTGGCAGAACCCAAATCATTGTGGCATTTTCTTTCGTCCCTTGAAACATTTGGCTTTCTAAGTTTGATAATTGAATAGACTGGGCTAGTCACCTTTGGACCCCATATACCACAAACAGAGCTAAAGATAGAACCAATTACTTCACTCCACTTGTCAAAATATGTCAAATTTGCTTGATCACCACATCTTCAAAGAAAATTCTGAGGCAACTTAGAGAGCTGAATCAAATACTGCATGATTGGAATGGCTGTGGTTGTATGAGGTGGAAAGCTGCAGAGTTGGGCTGAAACTGTTCACAGAAATCCAAAGGCTTGTGGTTGCCAGGCAACCACACTGGGCTCAGATTGGCTGAACATCACTGTGAGGGGGATTTTAGGCTCTATCTTTGAAAATTTAAAAGACTGGGGTAGTCAAGTTTAGAACCCATAGACCTCAGACATACCAAAAGGTTTTACAATGACTTCCCTACACTTCTCAAAATATGTCAAATTTTCTTGATCACTACAACTGTAAAAAAAAATTCGGAGGCAACATAGAGAGGCTAATCAAATACTGCATGATTGGAATGGCTGTGGTTGTATGAGGTGGAAAGCTGCAGAGTTGGGCTGAAACAGTTCACAGAAATCCACAGGCTTGTGGTTGCCAGGCAACCACACTGGGCTCAGATTGGCTGAACATCACTGTGAGGGGGATTTTAGGGTCTAGGTTTGAAAATTTAAAAGACTGGGGTAGTCAAGTTTGGAACCCATAGACCTCAGACATACCAAAAGTTTTTCCAATGTCTTCCCTCCACTTCTCAAAATATGTCAAATATTCTTGATCACTACAACTGTAAAAAAAATTCTGAGGCAACATAGAGAGGCTAATCAAATACTGCATGATTGGAATGGCTGTGGTTGTATGAGGTGGAAAGCTGCAGAGTTGGGCTGAAACAGTTCACAGAAATCCACAAGCTTGTGGTTGCCAGGCAACCACAATGGGCTGTGATTGGCTGAGCACCATTGTGAGCTGGACTTTAGGCTCTAGGATACAAGTGTGCAGTAGGAGACCTGAGTCACAATGCTGGGCGTTGCCATGGAGACCTCAGTGGCCCAGAGGACCTTGTAGGGCAAGATTTAAATAGGATGAATATTCTTGGCCTGGTATGCCTCAATATTCTCTCTGAAGGCTTCACTGCTCAGAATTTGTGGATGGAAATGCTAGCCAATCTACACATGGATGTACTTTCAATGGGATATGAAATATGCCAGGGCCTGGCAGATGATCTCTGCCATGTCCTATCCTTGAGCATACGCTTTTCCCTTGTCATGTCTGTCATTTGGCTGAGTCCTGTTCCCTAAGCTATTCAGTCAAGACTTGCTGGCATCATTCACCTGCAGTATAAGAGCTTTCTGTGAAATTTCTCAGCAGAAATCCTCTGCAAGTACATAGCTTTGGATATGAGAGACAGTGGTGGAAGTTGAATTTCAAGGGCAGATATTTGAAAACAATGAAACAAGCCCCGAATAAGATCTTTACTTGTTTCCCAGATGAATATGTTTGGAAATACGGGGGAAGATGGAGATCAAGGCTGAGAAGAGTGCACACCCATTGCAAGGTACAAAAACCAGGGAAAAACATGGGCAAGCAAGCGAGCTGGTTAATCTGATGTAAAAGTCTTTGATGATGAAAGGAAAATTATATTCTCATGATGATTTAATCAGGCTGTAGAAGTGAAGTTCTCATGTGGGTTGTCCTATGTGTGGCCTTCTGCATTGGGCAGTGGATGAAGGACAGGAGATCTTCAAATAAATCTGGTGGAACACAAAATACTGAAAAAAAATTCAGCCTAAATCCTGTGTATTCCTTCCCTTTGAGAACATATATGGATAATGTACGAAGTTTCAAAAGAGAAAATGTCTATTGGGTCATGGTTTCAACAATGAAATGGTCACTTCACATAACATTTTGAATTTTGCTTTCACAGTTGCTCATGTACCGGGCCTGAGTAAAGCAGAATGCAGAGTAAGCCTCATCAATAGTTGTGCATTCCATAAGTGGTTTTAAAACCAGTGAAACCCTTTGGACTTAGTGTTTGTATTTAATTGGTTGTTTGATTTTTCAAATTGTTTGTTTTACTATTCTAAACTTTGTGAGTCAGGGAAGCCCTCACTCATAGTGATTTCGACCTCTCCAAAAGCTCTGAAGTTATTCATGTAACAGCTATTACATGCTATAAGTTTCTCCTATTAAAACTTGAAAGACTAACAGACTCTGCTACTTTTCATCTAAATTCAGCGTTGGGCTAACTTCAGGGTTGGACTTATTACAAGTCCTTTGAAATGTGTCCTCCTCTAGTCACTGGTCGTGCTGGAATTTACTTTCTTGTGAAGACAGGATTTGAGCAAATTGACACAAGTACAGTTTGCCACTACTCTGGACACCTGGTTAAATATCGAGTTCCCTAAATGCTGTGTGTTTTACTTTGATCTCTGCTCACACTTTGCTCATCCAGTTAGAAACACAGGGCTCCAGGCCATAGCGTTCCAGGCCTAAACAAGAAAATTTCCATTCCGTTTTGGGAGTTCATGCGTCTCTAGTAATTACTTTTCCCACAAATGTGTGCTTCAGGAGAGGCCCTGTCCAAATGTGGAGAGGCCCATTTTCATTCACTCACTTTTAGACTTTCTAAGATTTTCAGTTACTAGAGGTTTGCCCAGACTTGCCATTGTCAAGGGACAGTGCACTTCACTTGAAGTTGTGAAGTATTACTTCATGTGTCTCTGTGGAAATTCCACCAATGGGAAACTCTTGCTGTAGTCATCTCCAAGTGTTTCTGTGTAAGAAAATATAACTAACAAAGGATGTGGTTTCAAGCAGAATGAGGAAAGGAGGGATTATCTTTATTTCAGTGCAGGTTGACCTTTCAAAGAAACAGTAATTCCTATCAAATAGGAGGAAAAATCTTTTGTAAAGAGACATGGACATGACACGCTCAACTTTATGTCACTTTTTTTAAAACGCCAAGGGCATTTGAGAAATTCTTGGCTGCTGAATTGTACCTTTTTCAAATTTCTCTTAGGTAAGACACTCCAGCTTCTTTAAACCATGGTACAGTTCCTTCCATGTAAAAATCCAAAGCAAAAAACAAAATAAATTAAAACAAACCCCATCAAATTACATTTGAGAGCACACAATTGCTCAGCAGGCCCACTATTCAAGAAGCTAGAGGTAGAGAATCCTCAGCCTGTGGCCCATGTCCTGAAGTTTTGTCTCTATCATGGCCCCTCAATTCCCTGGCATGTCCACATTAACTCATGAATCTTTACTCATTTCCTCTTCAAATGCACAGGATGCAATATATTTGAACCCTGTTCACCTGGGCTGTAATCATCCAAGGACACACCAGAGGAAGGGCAGCCACTCCCTTGCCTGGGGCCTTGGAGCTTATCACAATAGAAATGGACACCTGAACAAGGGGAGTCAAAACAAAGAGAGGCATATTCCTAAAGCCTGAAGCACAGAAGCTACCTATAGACCAGCAGTGGGATTTCACAAATTATGTAAGAATCTCTGTGCACATGCATGGCATGGTCGCTCATGCCTATAATCCCAGCAATCTGGGGGCTGAGGTGGATGGATCCTTGCGAGTTCCAGTACATCTGGGGCTACGAATTTATCTCAAGGCCTCTTTCAACAACTACATAAGATGCTGTTTCCAAAAAGAGGACAACATTAAACTACACACACTTGGTCTAGGTCCCTGGGTTCACTACATGAGTTGTGGAGTCTAAATATTCCATGCCATGAGAAAATACCTGGGATTTTTAGTGAAAGGGGCATTTGCATCCCTTTTCTAAGGGTTTCCCTTTCACCATGTTACATTTGAATTCTGGGAAAACCTGCTGGTGATAAGGTATTGTGCTAATACCTCATGTTTAGTGTTCAGGGTTATGCTGGAATGGCTGCAGCCCTCCTTGAAATAGCGATTGCAGACAAGTGAACCCCTAGAAAGCTGGATAGTTGAAGCAGGCACTCCAAATATTCATGCACTGCAAGGATTCACTTTCATTTTGGGTCTTATCTTCTGTTTGAGGCTTTCAGTGCTAACTGATACTACCATGGTGGCAGTAATCCAGCAGAGATTGCATGTATGGTTTGCAGGTTTGCTTCCCAAGCCACCAGAGACTTGGCAGAACCCAAATCATTGTGGCATTTTCTTTCGTCCCTTGAAACATTTGGCTTTCTAAATTTGATAATTGAATAGACTGGGCTAGTCACCTTTGGACCCCATATACCACAAACAGAGCTAAAGATAGAACCAATTACTTCACTCCACTTGTCAAAATATGTCAAATTTGCTTGATCACCACATCTTCAAAGAAAATTCTGAGGCAACTTAGAGAGCTGAATCAAATACTGCATGATTGGAATGGCTGTGGTTGTATGAGGTGGAAAGCTGCAGAGTTGGGCTGAAACTGTTCACAGAAATCCACAGGCTTGTGGTTGCCAGGCAACCACACTGGGCTCAGATTGGCTGAACATCACTGTGAGGGGGATTTTAGGCTCTATCTTTGAAAATTTAAAAGACTGGGGTAGTCAAGTTTAGAACCCATAGACCTCAGACATACCAAAAGGTTTTACAATGACTTCCCTACACTTCTCAAAATATGTCAAATTTTCTTGATCACTACAACTGTAAAAAAAAAATTCGGAGGCAACATAGAGAGGCTAATCAAATACTGCATGATTGGAATGGCTGTGGTTGTATGAGGTGGAAAGCTGCAGAGTTGGGCTGAAACAGTTCACAGAAATCCACAAGCTTGTGGTTGCCAGGCAACCACAATGGGCTGTGATTGGCTGAGCACCATTGTGAGCTGGACTTTAGGCTCTAGGATACAAGTGTGCAGTAGGAGTCTTGAGTCACAATGCTGGGCGTTGCCATGGAGACCTCTGTGGCACAGAGGACCTTGTAGGGCAAGATTTAAATAGGATGAATATTCTTGGCCTGGTATGCCTCAATATTCTCTCTGAAGGCTTCACTGCTCAGAATTTGTGGATGGAAATGCTAGCCAATCTACACATGGATGTACTTTCAATGGGATATGAAATATGCCAGGGCCTGGCAGATGATCTCTGCCATGTCCTATCCTTGAGCATACGCTTTTCCCTTGTCATGTCTGTCATTTGGCTGAGTCCTGTTCCCTAAGCTATTCAGTCAAGACTTGCTGGCATCATTCACCTGCAGTATAAGAGCTTTCTGTGAAATTTCTCAGCAGAAATCCTCTGCAAGTACATAGCTTTGGATATGAGAGACAGTGGTGGAAGTTGAATTTCAAGGGCAGATATTTGAAAACAATGAAACAAGCCCCGAATAAGATCTTTACATGTTTCGCAGATGAATATGTTTGGAAATACGGGGGAAGATGGAGACCAAGGCTGAGAAGAGTGCACACCCATTTCAAGGTACAAAAACCAGGGAAAAACATGGGAAATCAAGCGAGCTGGTTAATCTGATGTAAAAATCTTTGATGATGAAAGGAAAATTATATTCTCATGATGATTTAATCAGCCTGTAGAAGTGAAGTTCTCATGTTGTTTGTCCTTTGTTTGGCCTTCTGCATTGGACAGTGGATGCAGGACAGGAGATCTTCAAATAAATCTGGTGGAACACAAAATACTGAAAAAAAAAATTCAGCCTAAATCCTGTGTATTCCTTCCCTTTGAGAACATATATGGATAATGTACGAAGTTTCAAAAGAGAAAATGTCTATTGGGTCATGGTTTCAACAATGAAATGGTCACTTCACATAACATTTTGAATTTTGCTTTCACAGTTGCTCATGTACCGGGCCTGAGTAAACAGAATGCAGAGTAAGCCTCATCAATAGTTGTGCATTCCATAAGTGGTTTTAAAACCAGTGAAACCCTTTGGACTTAGTGTTTGTATTTAATTGGTTGATTGGTTTTTCAAATTGTTTGTTTTACTATTCTTAACTTTGTGAGTCAGGGAAGCCCTCACTCATAGTGATTTCGACCTCTCCAAAAGCTCTGAAGTTATTCATGTAACAGCTATTACATGCTATAAGTTTCTCCTATTAAAACTTGAAAGACTAACAGACTCTGCTACTTTTCATCTAAATTCAGTGTTGGGCTAACTTCAGGGTTGGACTTTTTACAAGTCCTTTGAAATGTGTCCTCGTCTAGTCACTGGTCGTGCTGGAATTTACTTTCATGTGAAGACAGGATTTGAGCAAATTGACACAAGTACAGTTTGCCACTACTCTGGACACCTGGTTAAATATCGAGTTCCCTAAATGCTGTGTGTTTTACTTTGATCTCTGCTCACACTTTGCTCATCCAGTTAGAAACACAGGGCTCCAGGCCATAGGGTTCCAGGCCTAAACAAGAAAATTTCCATTCCGTTTTGGGAGTTCATGCGTCTCTCATAATTACTTTTTCCACAAATGTGTGCTTCAGGAGAGGCCCTGTCCAAATGTGGAGAGGCCCATTTTCATTCACTCACTTTTAGACTTTCTAAGATTTTCAGTTACTAGAGGTTTGCCCAGACTTGCCATTGTCAAGGGACAGTGCACTTCACTTGAAGTTGTGCAGTATTAATTCATGTGTCTCCGTGGAAATTCCACCAATGGGAAACTCTTGCTGTAGTCATCTCCAAGTGTTTCTGTGTAAGAAAATATAACTAACAAAGTATGTGGTTTCAAGCAGAATGAGGAAAGGAGGGATTATCTTTATTTCAGTGCAGGTTGACCTTTCAAAGAAACAGTAATTCCTATCAAATAGGAGGTAAAATCTTTTGTAAAGAGACATAGAGATGACACGCTCAACTTTATGTCACTTTTTTTAAAATGCCAGGGGCATTTGAGAAATTCTTGGATGCTGAATTGTCCCTTTTTGCAAATTTCTCTTAGGTAAGACACTCCAGCTTCTTTAAACCATGGTACAGTTCCTTCCCTGTAAAAAACCAAAGCAAAAAACAAAATAATTTAAAACAAAACCCATCAAATTACATTTGAGAGCACACAATTGCTCAGCAGGCCCACTATTCAAGAAGCTAGAGGTAGAGAATCCTCAGCCTTCAGCCCATGGCCTGAAGTTTTGTCTCTATCATGGCCCCTCAATTCCCTGGCATTTCCACATTAACTCATGAATCTTTACTCATTTCCTCTTCAAGTGCACAGGATCCAATATATTTGAACCCTGTTCACCTGGGCTGTAATCAATCAAGGACACACCAGAGGAAGGGCAACCACTCCCTTGCCTGGGGCCTTGGAGCTTATCACAATAGAAATGGACACCTGAACAAGGGGAGCCAAAACAAAGAGAGGCATATTCCTAAAGCCTGAAGCACAGAAGCTACCTATAGACCAGTAGTGGGATTTCACAAATTATGTAAGAATCTCTGTGCACATGGTTGTCATGGTCGCTCATGCCTATAATCCCAGCAATCTGGGGGCTGAGGTGGATGGATCCTTGGGAGTTCCAGTCCATCTTGGGCTACGAATTTATCTCAAGGCCTCTTTCAACAACTACATAAGATGCTGTTTCCAAAAAGAGGACAACATTAAACTAGACACACTTGGTCTAGGTCCCTGGGTTCACTACATGAGTTGTGGAGTCTAAATATTCCATGCCATGAGAAAATACCTGGGATTTTTAGTGAAAGGGGCATTTGCATCCCTTTTCTAAGGATTTCCCTTTCACCATGTTACATTTGAATTCTGGGAAAACCTGCTGGTGATAAGGTATTGTGCTAATACCTCATGTTTAGTGTTCAGGGTTATGCTGGAATGGCTGCAGCCCTCCTTGAAATAGCGATTGCAGACAAGTGAACCCCGAGGAAGCTGGATAGTTGAAGCAGGCACTCCAAATATTCATGCACTGCAAGGATTCACTTTTATTTTGGGTCTTATCTTCGGTTTGAGGCTTTCAGTGCTAACTGATACTACCATGGTGGCAGTAATCCAGCAGAGATTGCATGTATGGTTTGCAGGTTTGCTTCCCAAGCCACCAGAGACTTGGCAGAACCCAAATCATTGTGGCATTTTCTTTCGTCCCTTGAAACCTTTGGCTTTCTAAGTTTGATAATTGAATAGACTGGGCTAGTCACCTTTGGACCCCATATACCACAAACAGAGCTAAAGACAGAACCAATTACTTCACTCCACTTGTGAAAATATGTCAAATTTGCTTGATCACCACATCTTCAAAGAAAATTCTGAGGCAACTTAGAGAGCTGAATCAAATACTGCATGATTGGAATGGCTGTGGTTGTATGAGGTGGAAAGCTGCAGAGTTGGGCTGAAACTGTTCACAGAAATCCACAGGCTTGTGGTTGCCAGGCAACCACACTGGGCTCAGATTGGCTGAACATCACTGTGAGGGGGATTTTAGGCTCTATCTTTGAAAATTTAAAAGACTGGGGTAGTCAAGTTTAGAACCCATAGACCTCAGACATACCAAAAGGTTTTACAATGACTTCCCTACACTTCTCAAAATATGTCAAATTTTCTTGATCACTACAACTGTAAAAAAAAAATTCGGAGGCAAAATAGAGAGGCTAATCAAATACTGCATGATTGGAATGGCTGTGGTTGTATGAGGTGGAAAGCTGCAGAGTTGGGCTGAAACAGTTCACAGAAATCCACAAGCTTGTGGTTGTCAGGCAACCACAATGGGCTGTGATTGGCTGAGCACCATTGTGAGCTGGACTTTAGGCTCTAGGATACAAGTGTGCAGTAGGAGTCCTGAGTCACAATGCTGGGCGTTGCCATGGAGACCTCTGTGGCACAGAGGACCTTGTAGGGCAACATTTAAATAGGATGAATATTCTTGGCCTGGTATGCCACCATATTCTCTCTGAAGGCTTCACTGCTCAGAATTTGTGGATGGAAATGCTAGCCAATCTACACATGGATGTACTTTCAATGGGATATGAAATATGCCAGGGCCTGGCAGATGATCTCTGCCATGTCCTATCCTTGAGCATACGCTTTTCCCTTGTCATGTCTGTCATTTGGCTGATTCCTGTTCCCTAAGCTATTCAGTCAAGACTTGCTGGCATCATTCACCTGCAGTATAAGAGCTTTCTGTGAAATTTCTCAGCAAAAATCCTCTGCAAGTACATAGCTTTGGATATGAGAGACAGTGGTGGAAGTTGAATTTCAAGGGCAGATATTTGAAAACAATGAAACAAGCCCCGAATAAGATCTTTACATGTTTCCCAGATGAATATGTTTGGAAATACGGGGGAAGATGGAGACCAAGGCTGAGAAGAGTGCACACCCATTTCAAGGTACCAAAAGCAGGGAAACACATGGGAAATCAAGCGAGCTGGTTAATCTGATGTAAAAATCTTTGATGATGAAAGGAAAATTATATTCTCATGATGATTTAATCAGCCTGTAGAAGTGAAGTTCTCATGTTGGTTGTCCTTTGTGTGGCCTTCTGCATTGGGCAGTGGATGCAGGACAGGAGATCTTCAAATAAATCTGGTGGAACACAAAATACTGAAAAAAAAATTCAGCCTAAATCCTGTGTATTCCTTCCCTTTGAGAACATATATGGATAATGTATGAAGTTTCAAAAGAGAAAATGTCTATTGGGTCATGGTTTCAACAATGAAATGGTCACTTCACATAACATTTTGAATTTTGCTTTCACAGTTGCTCATGTACCGGGCCTGAGTAAAGCAGAATGCAGAGTAAGCCTCATCAATAGTTGTGCATTCCATAAGTGGTTTTAAAACCAGTGAAACCCTTTGGACTTAGTGTTTGTATTTAATTGGTTGATTGGTTTTTCAAATTGTTTGTTTTACTATTCTTAACTTTGTGAGTCAGGGAAGCCCTCACTCATAGTGATTTCGACCTCTCCAAAAGCTCTGAAGTTATTCATGTAACAGCTATTACATGCTATAAGTTTCTCCTATTAAAACTTGAAAGACTAACAGACTCTGCTACTTTTCATCTAAATTCAGTGTTGGGCTAACTTCAGGGTTGGACTTTTTACAAGTCCTTTGAAATGTGTCCTCCTCTAGTCACTGGTCGTGCTGGAATTTACTTTCATGTGAAGACAGGATTTGAGCAAATTGACACAAGTACAGTTTGCCACTACTCTGGACACCTGGCTAAATATCGAGTTCCCTAAATGCTGCGTGTTTTACTTTGATCTCTGCTCACACTTTGCTCATCCAGTTAGAAACACAGGGTTCCAGGCCATAGCGTTCCAGGCCTAAACAAGAAAATTTCCATTCCTTTTTGGGAGTTCATGCGTCTCGCATAATTACTTTTTCCACAAATGTGTGCTTCAGGAGAGGCCCTGTCCAAATGTGGAGAGGCCCATTTTCATTCACTCACTTTTAGACTTTCTAAGATTTTCAGTTACTAGAGGTTTGCCCAGACTTGCCATTGTCATGGGACAGTGCACTTCACTTGAAGTTGTGCAGTGTTACTTCATGTGTCTCCGTGGAAATTCCACCAATGGGAAACTCTTGCTGTAGTCATCTCCAAGTGTTTCTGTGTAAGAAAATATAACTAACAAAGGATGTGGTTTCAAGCAGAATGAGGAAAGGAGGGATTATCTTTATTTCAGTGCAGGTTGACCTTTCAAAGAAACAGTAATTGCTATCAAATAGGCGGTAAAATCTTTTGTAAAGAGACATGGAGATGACACGCTCAACTTTATGTCACTTTTTTTAAAATGCCAGGGGTATTTGAGAAATTCTTGGCTGCTGAATTGTCCCTTTTTGCAAATTTCTCTTAGGTAAGACACTCCAGCTTCTTTAAACCATGGTACAGTTCCTTCCATGTAAAAAACCAAAGCAAAAAACAAAATAATTTAAAACAAAACCCATCAAATAACATTTGAGAGCACACAATTGCTCAGCAGGCCCACTATTCCAGAAGCTAGAGGTAGAGAATCCTCAGCCTTCGGCCCATGGCCTGAAGTTTTGTCTCTATCATGGCCCCTCAATTCCCTGGCATGTCCACATTAACTCATGAATCTTTACTCATTTCCTCATCAAATGCACAGGATCCAATATATTTGAACCCTGTTCACCTGGGCTGTAATCAATCAAGGACACACCAGAGGAAGAGCAACCACTCCCTTGCCTGGGGCCTTGGAACTTATCACAATAGAAATGGACACCTGAACAAGGGGAGCCAAAACAAAGAGAGGCATATTCCTAAAGCCTGAAGCACAGAAGCTACCTATAGACCAGTAGTGGGATTTCACAAATTATGTAAGAATCTCTGTGCACATGCTTGGCATGGTCGCTCATGCCTATAATCCCAGCAATCTGGGGGCTGAGGTGGATGGATCCTTGGGAGTTCCAGTCCATCTTGGGCTACGAATTTATCTCAAGGCCTCTTTCAACAACTACATAAGATGCTGTTTCCAAAAAGAGGACAACATTAAACTAGACACACTTGGTCTAGGTCCCTGGGTTCACTACATGAGTTGTGGAGTCTAAATATTCCATGCCATGAGAAAATACCTGGGATTTTTAGTGAAAGGGGCATTTGCATCCCTTTTCTAAGGATTTCCCTTTCACCATGTTACATTTGAATTCTGGGAAAACCTGCTGGTGATAAGGTATTGTGCTAGTACCTCATGTTTAGTGTTCAGGGTTATGCTGGAATGGCTGCAGCCCTCCTAGAAATAGCGATTGCAGACAAGTGAACCCCTAGGAAGCTGGATAGTTGAAGCAGGCACTCCAAATATTCATGCACTGCAAGGATTCACTTTCATTTTGGGTCTCATCTTCTGTTTGAGGCTTTCAGTGCTAACTGATACTACCATGGTGGCAGTAATCCAGCAGAGATTGCATGTATGGTTTGCAGGTTTGCTTCCCAAGCCACCAGAGACTTGGCAGAACCCAAATCATTGTGGCATTTTCTTTCGTCCCTTGAAACATTTGGCTTTCTAAGTTTGATAATTGAATAGACTGGGCTAGTCACCTTTGGACCCCATATACCACAAACAGAGCTAAAGACAGAGCCAATTTCTTCCCTCCACTTGTCAAAATATTTCAAATTTGCTTGATCACCACAACTTCCAAGAAAATTCTGAATCAACTTAGAGAGGTTAATCAAATACTGCGTGATTGGAATGGCTGTGGTTGTATGAGGTGGAAAGCTGCAGAGTTGGGCTGAAACTGTTCACAGAAATCCACAGGCTTGTGGTTGCCAGGCAACCACACTGGGCTCAGATTGGCTGAACATCACTGTGAGGGGGATTTTAGGCTCTAGCTTTGAAAATTTAAAAGACTGGTGTAGTCAAGTTTGGAACCCATAGACCTCAGACATACCAAAAGGTTTTCCAATGACTTCCCTCCACTTCTCAAAATATGTCAAATTTTGTTGATCACTACAACTGTAAAAAAAAAATTCGGAGGCAACATAGAGAGGCTAATCAAATACTGCATGATTGGAATGGCTGTGGTTGTATGAGGTGGAAAGCTGCAGAGTTGGGCTGAAACAGTTCACAGAAATCCACAAACTTGTGGTTGCCAGGCAACCACAATTTGCTGTGATTGGCTGAGCACCATTGTGAGCTGGACTTTAGGCTCTAGGATACAAGTGTGCAGTAGAAGTCCTGAGTCACAATGCTGGGCGTTGTCATGGAGACCTCAGTGGCACAGAGGACCTTGTAGGGCAAGATTTAAATAGGATGAATATTCTTGGCCTGGTATGCCACAATATTCTCTCTGAAGGCTTCACTGCTCAGAATTTGTGGATGGAAATGCTAGCCAATCTACACATGGATGTACTTTCAATGGGATATGAAATATGCCAGGGCCTGGCAGATGATCTCTGCCATGTCCTATCCTTGAGCATACGCTTTTCCCTTGTCATGTCTGTCATTTGGCTGAGTCCTGTTCCCTAAGCTATTCAGTCAAGACTTGCTGGCATCATTCACCTGCAGTATAAGAGCTTTCTGTGAAATTTCTCAGCAGAAATCCTCTGCAAGTACATAGCTTTGGATATGAGAGACAGTGGTGGAAGTTGAATTTCAAGGGCAGATATTTGAAAACAATGAAACAAGCCCCGAATAAGATCTTTACATGTTTCCCAGATGAATATGTTTGGAAATACGGGGGAAGATGGAGATCAAGGCTGAGAAGAGTGCACACCCATTTCAAGGTACAAAAACCAGGGAAAAACATGGGAAAGCAAGAGAGCTGGTTAATCTGATGTAAAAATCTTTGATGATGAAAGGAAAATTATATTCTCATGATGATTTAATCAGGCTGTAGAAGTGAAGTTCTCATGTTGGTTGTCCTATTTGTGGCCTTCTGCATTGGGCAGTGGATGCAGGCCAGGAGATCTTCAAATAAATCTGGTGGAACACAAAATACTGAAAAAAAAATTCAGCCTAAATCCTGTGTATTCCTTCCCTTTGAGAACATATATGGATAATGTACGAAGTTTCAAAAGAGAAAATGTCTATTGGGTCATGGTTTCAACAATGAAATGGTCACTTCACATAACATTTTGAATTTTGCTTTCACAGTTGCTCATGTACCGGGCCTGAGTAAAGCAGAATGCAGAGTAAGCCTCATCAATAGTTGTGCATTCCATAAGTGGTTTTAAAACCAGTGAAACCCTTTGGACTTAGTGTTTGTATTTAATTGGTTGATTGGTTTTTCAAATTGTTTGTTTTACTATTTTTAATTTTGTGAGTCAAGGAAGTCCTCACTCATAGTGATTTCGACCTCTCCAAAAGCTCTGAAATTATTCATGTTGAAAGGGTTAACTCCCTAACTCCCCAGAGCGGGGAATAAAAGGGTTAACTCCCTAACTCCCCAGAGCGGGGAATAAAAGGGTTAACTCTCTAACTCCCCAGAGCTATCAGAGCAGAGAAAAAAAAAAGAATGAATGCACCTGCAAGGTCGTTCTGTCTCAACAAGATAAGTAAGACAAGTAACTGTTCTGTTCTGGGCACATAGTGACTGGGCTAGGACCCCCAGTGTCCATGGTTACTCAACCCCAAACCCCTCCAATCAATTTCTGCCAAATCCTATGCTGCTCAAAATTAACCAATGCGATTTGCTTCTGTAAACTTGCTTGCCTCCCGCTTGTACCCTTAAAAACCCTACACAAATTCCCCTCGGGGCCCTCTGCACTTGTTTGCCTGGGGGACCCCATGCGCATGGAAATAAACTTTTTTCCCTCACCAAGAATTGAGTCCTTGGGGTCTCTTTCCCTGCGGCGTCGGCCCTAACATCTTGGAGGCCCCACCGAGATAGCACGTCCCCCGGAAGTGACCTCAACGGCTCTGTGGTGGGTGAGTACGACCGGTCGCTTCTTATTTTTACTCTGAGGATCAATCTACTGGTATTTTATGCTCCGAGTCAACCGGGCAATTTTTGTTACCTGTTTTTGTTATCTGTTCTCTGTTCTCTGGTGACCGGGGGACGCCCCACACGGTTTTCCGTGACTCACCGTCTGCGATAGGATTTTCCTATCGGTCTGGGGAATTTCATTCCCAATCTGTGGTCCTTCTGGGCCAGTCTGGGGAATTTCATTCCCAATCTGTGGTCCTTCTGGGCCAATCTGGGGAATTTCATTCCCAATCTGTGGTCCATCCGGGCCAATCTGGAGGCACCCCCTAAGGTGACTCGTTTGATGTAAAACTATTGCGTGAGAGTGAGGTGGCCGGCCTGTTTGTCCTGTATGTTGTGACTGTTGTGAACAGTTATTTGTTGTGTCGCGTGTACGCTAACCACTCTTTGTCTTCAGAACATCATGGGCCAGACGACATCGTCCCCATTGTCCCTCAGCCTCAACCATTGGTCGGAGGCTCGAGAGAGGGCTCACAATCTCTCCTTACAGGTTAAAAAAGTAAATGACAGACTTTCTGCTCGTCTGAGTGGCCCACATTCTCCGTGGGTTGGCTACCGGAGGGGACTTTCCACCTTCCCCTCATCTTAGCAGTTAAGAACATCATTTTCTGCCCTGGACGAGAGGGCCACCCCGACTGGATCGCCTACATCTTGGTATGACAGGACCTCAGGGAGGAGCCCCCACCGTGGGTAAAACCCTTCCTTCCTCCGCCCTCTCCTTGGTTGCCTATTTAAACTTGTTACTAACTTAGGGGCTTGTTGCCCATTTCTGTTGTAGGATCCATATGGCTTATTAGATTAAAGGTTCATGATAAAAAAAATTATTTCCTTTAGCTGACCAAACTATGCAAGAAGCTCCCTTTGTTTGTGTCTTTAATGTTGTGGCGCCTTGTTTAATATGTAAGACTTCAATTGATTACTTGCAACCTCAGCATGCCTTTTAAAAGGAGTATTTTTTTCTCTCTGGTAAAAATATAAACATGTGCACATATATATATATCTATGGTTGTTAAGAGCCATGTCAACTTTGCCAAGTAAAAACCAGGCGGTACTATATTTGAGCCAGTTAAAAGGTTACAGTTTTGTTTTTAAAATACAGCATTTTTATGAGGTAAAAAAAACATAAAATAAGTATGTTTTGGACTACTAAAAGGTGACTTCAAGGGTTTTGTTGAGAGTTTTGATGTTGTCTGAGAAGTGAAAAAAAAAAGGTAATTGACTGGTAATAGTAAAAAGAGGGACAAAGTGAGTGGTCTTCAAGTAAAGGTGTCTGGCTATGCCAGAATGTAAAAAAGGATCAAAGCTTAGTTTGAGAGGTATTATTGTAAGTTGTAAAAGGCTCAAGAGGATGTGAATTTTATTTGTCTTGGTTTATAGTACTACAAATAACAGGTTTGACAAAAAGTAAATGTGTTCAGAATTTGACAGTATTAGATCAGTTTTGGTAAAAGTATGCATAAGATTGTACTTTGCTGCAAAATGTTTCCATTAAAATGAGATTATAGGTGATACTACAAATAAGATACAAGTTCTTACATGTACTGTGAACATCTGGGAGATTATGCAGCACAATTTTGTTACCTGTAAAAAAGCCCTTTTTGTTAAGAATATAATTTTAGTAAAATGATGGCCTGCCACGTGACACCCTTAGACAAAAAACAGTGTGCCATCCAGATGAAGCCGGCTCTCTGATCCGGAATGCCAAAACCATGTTCTCCTTTTGTGCTACCCTGACTGGACATCCAGAGGTAAGGAGGTTTCCCAGTATCGCCAGTTGTTCTCTTTGTAACTCAGTCGGCCCCACATGTTAGACAAAAATTACAAAGGTTTGAGAGGTTTAAAAAAATGCCCCTCAGCCAGTTAATAGAGATAGCACAAAAAGGTCTTTAAAAACTAAAAAATTTACAAAAAGATAGTCAAGGTGTTATAAAAAAAAAACTTTTAAAAACAGACGAGAGTTTCTAGGGACAATTGGATACTGTAGGCTAAATTTTACTAAAATGCTTGCCTCTATATGACTCTCATAAGGGAAAAATTCAAAATTCGCTGAACTGGACTGATAAATGTAAACAGGCCTTCGAACAGCTCAAGCAGGCCTTGGCAGAGGCCCCAGCCCTGGGACTCCCTGACGTTACAAAGCCTTTCATCTTGTTCATAGATAAACTCAGGGACATTGCCAAAGGAGTCCTAACTCAGGACATTGGCCCTTAAAAGAGGCCTATAGCCTACCTCTCCAAAAGACTTAATCCAATAACAGGAGTATGGCCCCCTGCCTTAAAATACTAGCTACTGTGACAATGTTACTTAAGAAAACAAAAAAACACGCTTTGGGCAAGTAATTTCTGTGGTAACCTCTCACAGTTTAGAGACTCTTATCAAAACCCCTCCTAAAAAAGGCTCTCCAATGCCAAAATTCTACTGTCAAGCCCTGCTTCTAGACCCAGAGTCAATGATATTCAAGACTTCTTCAGCTTTAAACCCAGCCACCCTTATACCTGATGATGACCTAGAGGAACAAAGGACACCTCTCCATGAGTGTGCTGACATCCTCAAACTACAGCGGAACCTACAGGCTGATCTTACTGACCAGCTTTTGGAAAATGCCGACAACTGTTCGATGGAAGCAGCTTCATCCAGAACGGCAGAGACAGATGAGTGGCCGGGACAACAGTGACCACCAAAAAGGAGGTACTCTGGGTTAAAGGGTTAGAGCCTGGCACCTCTGCCCAAAAGGCGGAGCTCATTGCTTTGACTGATGTACTAAAACTAGCCACGAAAAAGAGGGTAAACATCTATACTGATAGTACATATGCTTTTGCTACTATACATATACATAGAGCCATCTATTAAGAGCGAGGTCTCTTAACCTTGGCCAGAGCTAAGATTAAAAAAAAAAAAAGAGGGCTCCACAAATCCTAAATTTGCTGGCAGCAGTCTGGCTGTCAGCAGATTGCTGCTATTCACCTGAGGAAACAATTTGGCAGATCAGGCCGCTAAAAGAGTAACAATCACATCAGAGAGGCCAACCAAAAAAAAGTAACTGCTCTGATGCGAGTCCCCCCGACCTTATCAGAACCAGTCTACACAAAAAAAAGACTACACTGGTTGTTGTGAGCCATCTAACGGATTCCAGTCCCTGTGACTAAAAGACAAGTACAAAATTTCTAAGAGCCACAGGACTGATCCAGAGTTTGAGACCCTGACAGAGGCCTGTTGTCTACCTTTCCAAGAGACTTGGTTCTGTGGCAACCAGATGGCCACCCTGTCTGCGGTGATTTCTTCAATGGCCCCCTCATAAAGGAGGCTTAAAAATTGACTTTTAGACACAAACTCTTAATTGTTTCCTCCTATTCACTGGAGACTCTCATCAAGGCCCCACCAGACTGATGGATGTCTAATTCCTGAGCCATACATTATCAGGCACTATTTCTAGAAACAACAGCTTCAAACTCGGCTACTTTGCTGCCTGAGGATGACCCCTCGTTGCCTCATTGATCATCTCATGAAACATCGACCTTATGTAGTTGATAAGCTACTGTCTAGAGTTCCATCCTACTTCTCTGATAAAAACAGTTATGTCTCTCAAGAGCCCATTTGCACTTAAAAAGACCAACATCTGGTAGCTCAACTTCCAAGAGATTCCGGGGGCTAATATCAAGCTAGCCCAGTCTGTAAACTTCAGATGCCCTCAGTGCCAATTGATAAATCTAAAAGTACTACAACAAATAAAAACCACTGGTTATCGTGGGACTATGCCTAAAAACACTAAAAAATAAATTTTACAAAAACAAAAAGCCTAAACTTCAAAAATATAAGTGTTTTCTACTTAGTCTGAGTCAGCTCTGATAACAGTTTCTCTGATTTGGTCTCCCTTTTTATCCGTGGGGTCCAACAATGGCCTGGCTTTTATAGCCTAGTAACTCAAATTAACCTAAGCTTTACAGATCAATTAAAAAAAAAAAAAACTCGATTGGGCTTACCAGCCTCAGAGTTCAAAAAAGGTAAAAAGATAAGTTAGATTTTAAAGACTATAATTGCTAATGGCCTTAAAAACTGGCAAAAACTGGGTGAGTCTCTTTTCCTTCTGCCTCTTTACATGCGTGATACACCCCCTATGTTGTAGATATTTCCTCTTTTGAGGTTTTATGTGAGGTTTCTAAAAATTAGCTAATTTAACTAATCAAGATCTTATTAAGTCTCCCCAGACTTTTCAGCTAGCTGTGACTTCCATCTACTGGTTACTTTGCTGCTGCCCACTACAGCTAAAGAGCCTAGACACCTGGACAAGCGACCTCACCGTAAATCTCTTGAGAGCGACCTCACCATAAATCTCTTAAGCCGCAATAGATTGTCAAAATAGCTAAAAGCCTGCCTAGATTCAACGTTCCCAATGCAGACAAGTCCCAACTTCAAAAGACCGTCAGCCTACAAATAAGTAAACTGTCATTTCTTCCAAGGACACTTTAAAGCTTAAAATTGTCTAATATAACTGATAATTTTGTGTTCTCCTCCTTTATAGAGACCCCAAGGAGGCCTCTGTCTGACTTAAAAATTGTTACTTATATGGTAAAACAGAGTAAATTTAAATGTTGGTTTTCTTTCTCCTTTTGGTTAACAGCTTTAATGACAGCTACAAGACCTTTGTTAATCCTCCTACTGGGCCTTATGTTGTAAACAAGTTGATAAACTATGTCAAAGTTCTTAAAAGCTTGTGATTTTAAAGACACATACAAGGTTATAAACAGATACAATAAAAAAGCTAAAAAAAAATTAAATCTCAAGAGCCCCCTTCAAATAAAGCCAAAATGTTCTCCTTCTGGAAATCAATCCTGCCCTATATTCTCCCTTTACTGGGACCCCTGGCTAGATTCATTATAGTCATGGCTATAGACCCTTACCTCATTAACCGAGTAACCCAGTTTGTGAGGGCTCAGATCTCTCAAGTAAAGGTTATGGTGCTATGTCAACAATATGATCCCTTACCAATACAGGACCTTTAAGATTAAAAGTCATCAAAAAAAAAAAGGGGGGGGAATGAAAGGGTTAACTCCCTAACTCCCCAGAGCGGGGAATAAAAGGGTTAACTCCCTAACTCCCCAGAGCGGGGAATAAAAGGGTTAACTCTCTAACTCCCCAGAGCTATCAGAGCAGAGAAAAAAAAAAGAAAGAATGCACCTGCAAGGTCGTTCTGTCTCAACAAGATAAGTAAGACAAGTAACTGTTCTGTTCTGGGCACATAGTGACTGGGCTAGGACCCCCAGTCTCCATGGTTACTCAACCCCAAACCCCTCCAATCAATTTCTGCCAAATCCTATGCTGCTCAAAATTAACCAATGCGATTTGCTTCTGTAAACTTGCTTGCCTCCCGCTTGTACCCTTAAAAACCCTACACAAATTCCCCTCGGGGCCCCTCTGCACTTGTTTGCCTGGGGGACCCCATGCGCATGGAAATAAACTTTTTTCCCTCACCAAGAATTGAGTCCTTGGGGTCTCTTTCCCTGCGGCGTCGGCCCTAACAATGTAACAGCTATTACATGCTATAAGTTTCTCCTATTAAAACTTGAAAGACTAACAGACTCTGCTACTTTTCATCTAAATTCAGTGTTGGGCTTACTTCAGGGTTGGACTTTTTACAAGTCCTTTGAAATGTGCCCTCCTCTAGTCACTGGTCGTGCTGGAATTTACTTTCTTGTGAAGACAGGATTTGAGCAAATTGACACAAGTACAGTTTGGCACTACTCTGGACACCTGGTTAAATATCGAGTTCCCTAAATGCTGTGTGTTTTACTTTGATCTCTGCTCACACTTTGCTCATCCAGTTAGAAACACAGGGCTCCAGGCCACAGCGTTCCAGGCCTAAACAAGAAAATTTCCATTCCGTTTTGGGAGTTCATGCGTCTCTCATAATTACTTTTTCCACAAATGTGTGCTTCAGGAGAGGCCCTGTCCAAATGTGGAAAGGCCCATTTTCATTCACTCACTTTTAGACTTTCTAAGATTTTCAGTTACTAGAGGTTTGCCCAGACTTGCCATTGTCAAGGGACAGTGCACTTCACTTGAAGTTGTGCAGTATTACTTCATGTGTCTCCGTGGAAATTCCACCAATGGGAAACTCTTGCTGTAGTCATCTCCAAGTGTTTCTGTGTAAGAAAATATAACTAACAAAGGATGTGGTTTCAAGCAGAATGAGGAAAGGAGGGATTATCTTTATTTCAGTGCAGGTTGACCTTTCAAAGAAACAGTAATCCCTATCAAATAGGCGGTAAAATCTTTTGTAAAGAGACATGGACATGACACGCTCAACTTTATCTCACTTTTTTTTAAATGCCAAGGGCATTTGAGAAATTGTTGGCTGCTGAATTGTCCCTTTTTGCAAATTTCTCTTAGGTAAGACACTCCAGCTTCTTTAAACCATGGTACAGTTCCTTCCATGTAAAAAACCAAAGCAAAAAACAAAATAATTTAAAACAAAACCCATCAAATTACATTTGAGAGCACACAATTGCTCAGCAGGCCCACTATTCCAGAAGCTAGAGGTAGAGAATCCTCAGCCTTCGGCCCATGGCCTGAAGTTTTGTCTCTATCATGGCCCCTCAATTCACTGGCATGTCCACATTAACTCATGAATCTTTACTCATTTCCTCTTCAAATGCACAGTATCCAATATATTTGAACCCTGTTCACCTGGGCTGTAATCATCCAAGGACACACCAGAAGAAGGGCAGCCACTCCCTTACCTGGGGTCTTGGAGCTTATCACAATAGAAATGGACACCTGAACAAGGGGAGCCAAAAAAAGAGAGGCATATTCCTAAAGCCTGAAGCACAGAAGCTACCTATAGACCAGCAGTGGGATTTCACAAATTATGTAAGAATCTCTGTGCACGTGCTTGGCATGGTTGCTCATGCCTATAATCCCAGCAATCTGGGGGCTGAGGTGGATGGATCCTTGGGAGTTCCAGTCCATCTTGGGCTACGAATTTATCTCAAGGCCTCTTTCAACAACTACATAAGATGCTGTTTCCAAAAAGAGGACAACATTAAACTAGACACACTTGGTCTAGGTCCCTGGGTTCACTACATGAGTTGTGGAGTCTAACTATTCCATGCCATGAGAAAATACCTGGGATTTTTAGTGAAAGGGGCATTTGCATCACTTTTCTAAGGGTTTCCCTTTCACCATGTTACATTTGAATTCTGGGACAACCTGCTGGTGATAAGGTATTGTGCTAATACCTCATGTTTAGTGTTCAGGGATATGCTGGAATGGCTGCAGCCCTCCTTGAAATAGCGATTGCAGACAAGTGAACCCCGAGGAAGCTGGATAGTTGAAGCAGGCACTCCAAATATTCATGCACTGCAAGGATTCACTTTCATTTTGGGTCTCATCTTCTGGTTGCTGGCTTTCAGTGCTAACTGATACTACCATGGTGGCAGTAATCCAGCAGAGACTGCATGTATGGTTTGCAGGTTTGCTTCCCAAGCCACCAGAAACTTGGCAGAACCCAAATCATTGTGGCATTTTCTTTCCTCCCTTGAAATATTTGGCTTTCTAAGTTTGATAATTGGATAGACTGGGCTAGTCAACTTTGGACCCCATATACCACAAACAGAGCTAAAGACAGAGCCAATTACTTCCCTCCACTTGTCAAAATATGTCAAATTTGCTTGATCACCACAACTTCAAAGAAAATTCTGAGGCAACTTAGAGAGGTTAATCAAATACTGCATGATTGGAATGGCTGTGGTTGTATGAGGTGGAAAGCTGCAGAGTTGGGCTGAAAATGTTCACAGAAATCCACAGGCTTGTGGTTTCCAGGCAACCACACTGGGCTCAGATTGGCTGAACATCACTGTGAGGGGGATTTTAGGCTCTCGGTTTGAAAATTTAAAAGACTGGGGTAGTCAAGATTGGAACCCATAGACCTCAGACATACCAAAACGTTTTCCAATTACTTCCCTCCACTTCTCAAAACATGTCAAATTTTCTTGATCACTACAACTGTAAAAAAAATTCTGAGGCAACATAGAGAGGCTAATCAAATACTGCATGATTGGAATGGCT
Organism: Cavia porcellus; assembly: GCF_034190915.1. Classification (NCBI taxonomy): domain Eukaryota; kingdom Metazoa; phylum Chordata; class Mammalia; order Rodentia; family Caviidae; genus Cavia; species Cavia porcellus. The sequence continues at coordinate 3,133,362 of NW_026947486.1, read as the reverse complement.
GTGGTTGTATGAGGTGGAAAGCTGCAGAGTTGGGCTGAAACAGTTCACAGAAATGCACAAGCTTGTGTTTGCCAGGCAACCACAATGGGCTGTGATTGGCTGAGCACCATTGTGAGCTGGACTTTAGGCTCTAGGATACAAGTGTGCAGTAGGAGACCCTAGTCACAATGCTGGGCATTGCCATGGAGACCTCAGTGGCACAGAGGACCTTGTAGGGCAAGATTTAAATAGGATGAATATTCTTGGCCTGGTATGCCACAATATTCTCTCTGAAGGCTTCACTGCTCAGAATTTGTGGATGGAAATGCTAGCCAATCTACACATGGATGTACTTTCAATGGGATATGAAATATGCCAGGGCCTGGCAGATGATCTCTGCCATGTCCTATCCTTGAGCATACGCTTTTCCCTTGTCATGTCTGTCATTTGGCTGAGTCCTGTTCCCTAAGCTCTTCAGTCAAAACTTGCTGGCATCACTGACCTGCAGTATAAGAGCTTTCTGTGAAATTTCTCAGCAGAAATCGTCTGCAAGTACATAGCTTTGGATATGAGAGACAGTGGTGGAAGCTGAATTTCAAGGGCAGATATTTGAAAACAATGAAACAAGCCCCAAATAAGATCTTTACTTGTTTCCCAGATGAATATGTTTGGAAATACGGGGGAAGATGGAGATCAAGGCTGAGAAGAGTGCACACCCATTTCAAGGTGCAAAAACCAGGGAAAAACATGGGAAAGCAAGCGAGCTGGTTAATCTGATGTAAAAATCTTTGATGATGAAAGGAAAATTATATTCTCATGATGATTTAATCAGGCTGTAGAAGTGAAGTTCTCATGTGGGTTGTCCTATGTGTGGCCTTCTGCATTGGGCAGTGGATCCAGGACAGGAGATCTTCAAATAAATCTGGTGGAACACAAAATACTGAAAAAAAAATTCAGCCTAAATACTGTGTATTCCTTCCCTTTGAGAACATATATGGATAATGTACGAAGTTTCAAAAGAGAAAATGTCTATTGGGTCATGGTTTCAACAATGAAATGGTCACTTCACATAACATTTTGAATTTTGCTTTCACAGTTGCTCATGTACCGGGCCTGAGTAAAGCAGATTGCAGAGTAAGCCTCATCAATAGTTGTGCATTCCATAAGTGTCGATGTCGCTCCCGGCCGGCAGGAAGGACACACGACAAAGTCTGGCAGTGGACAACCTTTTCTTTTATTTTCTCTCCGTACAGCCTGCCCTGGGACCGCTCCCAGCTGAAGCCTCCTCTGGTCCGCTCCCCGCGGCTCCTTCCGGGCTTTGCTCCGAAGCCTCTACTTGTCCGCTCTCCGCGGCTCCTTTTGGGCTTCTACCCGAAGCCTCTACCGGTCCGCTCTCCGCGGCTCCTTTTGGGCTTCTACTTCCCCCCAGGGGTGGCACCAGTATATATACGGATACAGTGTCCAATCATGTTAAAGTAAGCAAGGCAAGCTGATTGGCTAACATCATCAGTTGCTAGGCAGACTATATTGTTGAGCGGGTTGTTTACGCGGTAAGCAGGAAACTAACGTGCTCGATGGGAGGGGTAATCTAATTCAGGCTTTACTCTTTACTACAGGCCTCACGTCCGCTGCGCATGGCGAGCTATCACAGATGCGGATCCCAACATCTCCCCCTTTTTTATTTTTTATGAATGTGCGCATCGTAGCCCTTCCTGGACTGGGTGCAGAGGCTTATGCCCTATGCGTAGGTCCTTGGCTTAGACCCTGGTCGGCCGTCCCATGGTCTGCCAAGGCCCTGAGGCCCTCGTCCTTTTTCTAGGGCCAGGCACAAACTGGACGGAACCTGGATGCACACAAGCTTGCACTCATTTCCTCTCCGTAAAGAAATCCCCTCGGAGAGAAATTTAGACCTGGGCAGCATCTAACAGTCCAGCGGCTTACGTGCAGGATGGGGTAGGGCCTGTCTTAGGTTGAGTCATGCTGGGGAGGCATGCTCTTACCCGTCATTGACTCATCTACCCTGCTATATCATAATTTTTTAGAGGAGGAGTGTGGGAAGCTCACCGTCCCTAGACTCGGTCGTAGGCTAGGCGAGCGAGCCATGCATATGCCTGAGGATCTTTTTGTCCATTTTGGGCTACCGCTATTTTTATTCATCTTGTTGGTTGGTCTGTGATGGATCTCCGGTAGGGCAGGTCTGATCTTCAGTCGAGGGCTTTGTTGCCCGTGTCAGTCTCTCCGGTACCCACAGTGTTTCTCGTCCCGATTCCTGCAGAAAAACACAAACCGCGCCTCGGTTCCAGCTGATTACCGGATCCAGGCCCATCCATTGTCATGCCATAGATAACCGCGCCTTTGGAGGCAGGCCTTGGCTTACTCCCCCTTTTTATTTTTTATTTTTTATTTTTTTATTTTTGGTCTTTTTCTTTTTTTTTTTTTTTTTTATCGGTACCAGGGATCGAACTCACGACTGCCTGCTTACAAGCCAAGCGCTTATGCCTCTGAGCTAAATCCCCAGCCCCCATTTCCTCGACCGGCGTTTTTCTCAGCCTGCTCGGCAGAGTAGCCGCCCATGAAAATCATAGGACGGCGGTCATGACAGAGTGGAACGGGGCGTCACTTCCTGTGCCGGCTGAGAGAAGGGAGGGTTCCCTGTAGCGGCCTCTCGGTGGGGAGCCGCTTCTGGAGAAGAGCTCCAGGGCAGAGCGGATGGCTCTCTATCTCCTCCCCGCCAGAGAGCGCCGGGGGGCCCTTTCTCCTCTCTCTGCTTTTTTCGAGTGGCGCACGCACACAAATCGCGGCGCAACTCGGCATAGGAGTCAAGGCACACATGTATCATTTCCCACAGGGGGCGAATAGCCGGCGAAATATCGCCTCCCAATTCCGCCGAGGCGAGGTCCCCGCCTAACTTCTCCCATGACGGCAGGTTTAAATGCCCCATGGGTAAAAACCAGGGAGCTATCCTATCTACCTCTGCTATGAATAGTTCCAGTGTTTTTTGACCTACCCTGAGGTCCCTAGACTTTAAAAGCTTCTTAAGGGCCTTTACCAAGGGCCGCGCCTCCGCACTCGGTAAATTACCCATCTTTAACCTCTAAGGGCTGTAACTCACCGCGTGTGACTTAAAGAACCCGTCACCTACGCGTGAGCCTGAGGGGAGTCTAAAAGCCCTGTAGGTGCACGCCACCCAGAGCCCAGGCTTATCCCCAACTCACCTGTCCTGCAGCACTGTGTTGGAGCGTTGTCCACTACCACGTCTCGGGGGTGATCAATCCCCGTGCGGGCCACCAAATGTCGATGTCGCTCCCGGCCGGGAGGAAGGACACACGACAAAGTCTGGCAGTGGACAACCTTTTCTTTTATTTTCTCTCCGTACAGCCTACCCTGGGACCGCTCCCAGCTGAAGCCTCCTCTGGTCCGCTCCCCGCGGCTCCTTCCGGGCTTCGCTCCGAAGCCTCTACCGGTCCGCTCTCCGCGGCTCCTTTTGGGCTTCTACCCGAAGCCTCTACCGGTCCGCTCTCCGTGGCTCCTTTTGGGCTTCTACTTCCCCCCAGGGGTGGCACCAGTATATATACGGATACAGTGTCCAATCATGTTAAAGTAAGCAAGGCAAGATGATTGGCTAACATCATCAGTTGCTAGGCAGACTATATTGTTGAGCGGGTTGTTTACGCGGTAAGCAGGAAACTAACGTGCTCGATGGGAGGGGTAATCTAACTCAGGCTTTACTCTTTACTACAGGCCTCACGTCCGCCGCGCATGGCGAGCTATCACAGACGCGGCTCCCAACACATAAGTGGTTTTAAAACCAGTGAAACCCTTTGGACTTAGTGTTTGTATTTAATTGGTTGATTGGTTTTTCAAATTGTTTGTTTTACTATTTTTAACTTTGTGAGTCAGGTAAGCCCTCACTCATAGTGATTTCGACCTCTCCAAAAGCTCTGAAGTTACTCATGTGACAGCTATTACATGCTATAAGTTTCTCCTATTAAAACTTGAAAGACTAACAGACTCTGCTACTTTTCATCTAAATTCAGTGTTGGGCTAACTTCAGGGTTGGACTTTTTACAAGTCCTTTGAAATGTGTCCTCCTCTAGTCACTGGTCGTGCTGGAATTTACTTTCTTGTGAAGACAGGATTTGAGCAAATTGACACAAGTACAGTTTGGCACTACTCTGGACACCTGGTTAAATATCGAGTTCCCTAAATGCTGTGTGTTTTACTTTGATCTCTGCTCACACTTTGCTCATCCAGTTAGAAACACAGGGCGCCAGGCCATAGCGTTCCAGGCCTAAACAAGAAAATTTCCATTCCGTTTTGGGAGTTCATGCGTCTCTCATAATTACTTTTTCCACAAATGTGTGCTTCAGGAGAGGCCCTGTCCAAATGTGGAAAGGCCCATTTTCATTCACTCACTTTTAGACTTTCTAAGATTTTCAGTTACTAGAGGTTTGCCCAGACTTGCCATTGTCAAGGGACAGTGCACTTCACTTGAAGTTGTGAAGTATTACTTCATGTGTCTCCGTGGAAATTCCACCAATGGGAAACTCTTGCTGTAGTCATCTCCAAGTGTTTCTGTGTAAGAAAATATAACTAACAAAGGATGTGGTTTCAAGCAGAATGAAGAAAGGTGGGATTATCTTTATTTCAGTACAGGTTGACATTTCAAAGAAACAGTAATTCCTATCAAATAGGAGGTAAAATCTTTTGTAAAGAGACATGGACATGACACGCTCAACGTTATGTCACTTTTTTTAAAATGCCAAGGGCATTTGAGAAATTCTTGGTTGCTGAATTGTCCCTTTTTGCAAATTTCTCCTAGGTAAGACACTCCAGCTTATTTAAACCATGGTACAGTTCCTTCCATGTAAAAAACCAAAGCAAAAAACAAAATAAATTAAAACAAAACCCATCAAATTATATTTGATAGCACACAATTGCTCAGCAGCCCACTATTCAAGAAGCTAGAGGTAGAGAATCCTCAGCCTTCAGCCCATGTCCTGAAGTTTTGTCTCTATCATGGCCCCTCAATTCCCTGGCATGTCCACATTAACTCATGAATCTTTACTCATTTCCTCTTCAAATGCACAGGATCCAATATATTTGAACCCTGTTCACCTGGGCTGTAATCATCCAAGGACACACCAGAGGAAGGGCAGCCACTCCCTTGCCTGGGGCCTTGGAGCTTATCACAATAGAAATGGACACCTGAACAAGGGGAGCCAAAACAAAGAGAGGCATATTCCTAAAGCCTGAAGCACAGAAGCTACCTATAGACCAGTAGTGGGATTTCACAAATTATGTAAGAATCTCTGTGCACATGGTTGTCATGGTCGCTCATGCCTATAATCCCAGCAATCTGGGGGCTGAGGTGGATGGATCCTTGGGAGTTCCAGTCCATCTTGGGCTACGAATTTATCTCAAGGCCTCTTTCAACAACTACATAAGATGCTGTTTCCAAAAAGAGGACAACATTAAACTAGACACACTTGGTCTAGGTCCCTGGGTTCACTACATGAGTTGTAGAGTCTAAATATTCCATGCCATGAGAAAATACCTGGGATTTTTAGTGAAAGGGGCATTTGCATCCCTTTTCTAAGGGTTTCCCTTTCAACATGTTACATTTGAATTCTGGGAAAACCTGCTGGTGATAAGGTATTGTGCTAATACCTCATGTTTAGTGTTCAGGGTTATGCTGGAATGGCTGCAGACCTCCTTGAAATAGCGATTGCAGACAAGTGAACCCTGAGGAAGCTGGATACTTGAAGCAGGCACTCCAAATATTCATGCACTGCAAGGATTCACTTTCATTTTGGGCCTCATCTTCTGGTTGCTGGCTTTTAGTGCTAACTGATACTACCATGGTGGCAGTAATCCAGCAGAGACTGAATGTATGGTTTGCAGGTTTGCTTCCCAAGCCACCAGAAACTTGGCAGAACCCAAATCATTGTGGCATGTTCTTTCCTCCCTTGAAACATGTGGCTTTCTAAGTGTGATAATTGAATAGACTGGGCTAGTCACCTTTGGACCCCATATACCACAAACAGAGCTAAAGACAGAGCCAATTACTTCCATCCACTTGTCAAAATATGTCAAATTTGCTTGATCACCACAACTTCAAAGAAAATTCTGAGGCAACTTAGAGAGGTTAATCAAATACTGCATGATTGGAATGGCTGTGGTTGTATGAGGTGGAAAGCTGCAGAGTTGGACTGAAACTGTTCACAGAAATCCACAGGCTTGTGGTTGCCAGGCAAGCGCACTGGGCTGAGATTGGCTGAACATCACTCCGACGGGGATTTTAGGTTCTAGGTTTGAAAATTTAAAAGACTGGGGTAGTCAAGTTTGGAACCCATAGACCTCAGACATGCCAAAAGGTTTTCCAATGACTTACCTCCACTTCTCAAAATATGTCAAATTTTCTTGATCACTACAACTGTAAAAAAAATTCTGAGGCCACATAGAGAGGCTAATCAAATACTGCATGATTGGAATGGCTGTGGTTGTATGAGGTGGAAAGCTGCAGAGTTGGGCTGAAACTGTTCACAGAAATCCACAGGCTTGTGGTTTCCAGGCAACCACACTGGGCTCAGATTGGCTGAACATCACTGTGAGGGGGATTTTAGGCTCTAGGTTTGAAAATTTAAAAGACTGGGGTAGTCAAGTTTGGAACCCATAGACCTCAGACATACCAAAAGGTTTTCCAATGACTTCCCTCCACTTCTCAAAATATGTCAAATTTTCTTGATCACTACAACTGTAAAAAAAAATTCTGAGGCAACATAGAGAGGCTAATCAAATACTGCATGATTGGAATGGCTGTGGTTGTATGAGGTGGAAAGCTGCAGAGTTGGGCTGAAACAGTTCACAGAAATCAACAAGCTTGTGGTTGCCAGGCAACCACAATGGGCTGTGATTGGCTGAGCACCATTGTGAGCTGGACTTTAGGCTCTAGGATACAAGTGTGCAGTAGGAGACCTGAGTCACAATGCTGGGCGTTGCCATGGAGACCTCAGTGGCTCAGAGGACCTTGTAGGGCAAGATTTAAATAGGATGAATATTCTTGGCCTGGTATGCCACAATGTTCTTCTCTGAAGGCTTCACTGCTCAGAATTTGTGGATGGAAATGCTAGCCAATCTACACATGGATGTACTTTCAATGGGATATGAAATATGCCAGGGCCTGGCAGATGATCTCTGCCATGTCCTATCCTTGAGCATACGCTTTTCCCTTGTCATGTCTGTCATTTGGCTGAGTCCTGTTCCCTAAGCTATTCAGTCAAGACTTGCTGGCTTCATTCACCTGCAGTATAAGAGCTTTCTGTGAAATTTCTCAGCAGAAATCCTCTGCAAGTACATAGCTTTGGATATGAGAGACAGTGGTGGAAGTTGAATTTCAAGGGCAGATATTTGAAAACAATGAAACAAGCCCCGAATAAGATCCTTACATGTTTCCCAGATGAATATGTTTGGAAATACGGGGGAAGATGGAGATCAAGGCTGAGAAGAGTGCACACCCATTTCAAGGTACAAAAACCAGGGAAAAACTTGGGAAAGCAAGAGAGCTGGTTAACCTGATGTAAAAATCTTTGATGATGAAAGGAAAATTATATTCTCATGATGATTTAATCAGGCTGTAGAAGTGAAGTTCTCATGTTGGTTGTCCTATGTGTGGCCTTCTGTATTGGGCAGTGGATGCAGGACAGGAGATCTTCAAATAAATCTGGTGGAACACAAAATACTGAAAAAAAGATTCAGCCTAAATCCTGTGTATTCCTTCCCTTTGAGAACATATATGGATAATGTATGAAGTTTCAAAAGAGAAAATGTCTATTGGGTCATGGTTTCAACAATGAAATGGTCACTTCACATAACATTTTGAATTTTGCTTTCACAGTTGCTCATGTACCGGGCCTGAGTAAAGCAGAATGCAGAGTAAGCCTCATCAATAGTTGTGCATTCCATAAGTGGTTTTAAAACCAGTAAAACCCTTTGGACTTAGTGTTTGTATTTAATTGGTTGATTGGTTTTTCAAATTGTTTGTTTTACTATTTTTAACTTTGTGAGTCAGGGAAGCCCTCACTCATAGTGATTTCGACCTCTCCAAAAGCTCTGAAGTTATTCATGTAAAAGCTATTACATGCTATAAGTTTCTCCTATTAAAACTTGAAAGACTAACAGACTCTGCTACTTTTCATCTAAATTCAATGTTAGGCAAACTTCATGGTTGGACTTTTTACAAGTCCTTTGAAATGTGTACTCCTCTATTCACTGGTCGTGCTGGAATTTAGTTTCTTGTGAAGACAGGATTTGAGCAAATTGACACAAGTACAGTTTGTCACTACTCTGGACACTTGGTTAAATATCGAGTTCCCTAAATGGTGTGTGTTTTACTTTGATCTCTGCTCACACTTTGCTCATCCAGTTAGAAACACAGGGCTCCAGGCCATAGCGTTCCAGGCCTAAACAAGAAAATTTCCATTCCGTTTTGGGAGTTCATGCGTCTCTCATAATTACTTTTTTCACAAATGTGTGCTTCAGCAGAGGCCCTGTCCAAATGTGGAGAGGCCCATTTTCATTCACCCACTTTTAGACTTTCTAAGATTTTCAGTTACTAGAGGTTTGCCCAGACTTGCCATTGTCAAGGGACAGTGCACTTCACTTGAAATTGTGCAGTATTACTTCATGTGTCTCCGTGGAAATTCCACCAATGGGAAACTCTTGCTGTAGTCATCTCCAAGTGTTTCTGTGTAAGAAAATATAACTAACAAAGGATGTGGTTTCAAGCAGAATGAGGAAAGGAGGGATTATCTTTATTTCAGTGCAGGTTGACCTTTCAAAGTAACAGTAATTCCTATCAAATAGGAGGAAAAATCTTTTGTAAAGAGACATGGACATGACACGCTCAACTTTATGTCACTTTTTTTAAAACGCCAAGGGCATTTGAGAAATTCTTGGCTGCTGAATTTTACCTTTTTGCAAATTTCTATTAGGTAAGACACTCCAGCTTCTTTAAACCATGGTACAGTTCCTTCCATGTAAAAAACCAAAGCAAAAAAAAAATAAATTAAAAGAAAACCCATCAAATTACATTTGAGAGCACACAATTGCTCAGCAGGCCCACTATTCCAGAAGCTAGAGGTAGAGAATCCTCAGCCTTCGGCCCATGGCCAGAGGATTTGTCTCTATCATGGCCCCTCAATTCCCTGGCATGTCCACATTAACTCATGAATCTTTACTCATTTCCTCTTCAAATGCACAGGATCCAATCTATTTGAACCCTGTTCACCTGGGCTGTAATCATCCAAGGACACACCAGAGGAAGGGCAGCCACTCCCTTGCCTGGGGCCTTGGAGCTTATCACAATAGAAATGGACACCTGAACAAGGGGAGCCAAAACAAAGAGAGGCATATTCCTAAAGCCTGAAGCACAGAAGCTACCTATAGACCAGTAGTGGGATTTCACAAATTATGTAAGAATCTCTGTGCACATGCTTGGCATGGTCGCTCATGCCTATAATCCCAGCAATCTGGGGGCTGAGGTGGATGGATCCTTGGGAGTTCCAGTCCATCTTGGGCTACGAATTTATCTCAAGGCCTCTTTCAACAACTACATAAGATGCTGTTTCCAAAAAGAGGACAACATTAAACTAGACACACTTGGTCTATGTACCTGGGTTCACTACATGAGTTGTGGAGTCTAAATATTCCATGCCATGAGAAAATACCTGGGATTTTTAGTGAAAGGGGCATTTGCATCCCTTTTCTAAGGGTTTCCCTTTCACCATGTTACATTTGAATTCTGGGAAAACCTGCTGGTGATAAGGTATTGTGCTAATACCTCATGTTTAGTGTTCAGGGTTATGCTGGAATGGCTGCAGCCCTCCTTGAAATAGTGATTGCAGACAAGTGAACCCCGAGGAAGCTGGATAGTTAAAGCAGGCACTCCAAATATTCATGCACTGCAAAGATTCACTTTCATTTTGGGTCTCATCTTCTGGTTGCTGGCTTTCAGTGCTAACTGATACTACCATGGTGGCAGTAATCCAGCAGAGACTGCATGTATGGTTTGCAGGTTTGCTTCCCAAGCCACCAGAAACTTGGCAGAACCCAAATCATTGTGGCATTTTCTTTCCTCCCTTGAAACATTTGGCTTTCTAAGTTTGATAATTGAATAGACTGGGCTAGTCACCTTTGGAACCCATATACCACAAACAGAGCTAAAGACAGAGCCAATTACTTCCCTCCACTTGTCAAACTATGTCAAATTTGCTTGATCACCACAACTTCAAAGAAAATTCTGAGGCAACTTAGAGAGGTTAATCAAATACTGCATGATTGGAATGGCTGTGGTTGTATGAGGTGGAAAGTTGCAGAGTTGGGCTGAAACTGTTCACAGAAATCCACAGGCTTGTGGTTGCCAGGCAACCACACTGGGCTCAGATTGGCTGAACATCACTGTGAGGGGGATTTTAGGCTCTAGGTTTGAAAATTTAAAAGACTGGTGTAGTCAAGTTTGGAACCCATAGACCTCAGACATACCAAAAGGTTTTCCAATGACTTCCCTCCACTTCTCAAAATATGTCAAATTTTCTTGATCACTACAACTGTAAAAAAAATTCTGAGGCAACATAGAGAGGCTAATCAAATACTGCATGATTGGAATGGCTGTGGTTGTATGAGTTGGAAAGCTGCAGAGTTGGGCTGAAACAGTTCACAGAAATCCACAAGCTTGTGGTTGCCAGGCAACCACAATGGGCTGTGATTGGCTGAGCACCATTGTGAGCTGGACTTTAGGCTCTAGGATACAAGTGTGCAGTAGGAGACCTGAGTCACAATGCTGGGCGTTGCCATGGAGACCTCAGTGGCACAGAGGACCTTGTAGGGCAAGATTTAAATAGGATGAATATTCTTGGCCTGGTATGCCACAATGTTCTCTCTGAAGGCTTCACTGCTCAGAATTTGTGGATGGAAATGCTAGCCAATCTACACATGGATGTACTTTCAATGGGATATGAAATATGCCAGGGCCTGGCAGATGATCTCTGCCATGTCCTATCCTTGACCATACGCTTTTCCCTTGTCATGTCTGTCATTTGGCTGAGTCCTGTTCCCTAAGCTATTCAGTCAAGACTTGCTGGCTTTATTCACCTGCAGTATAAGAGCTTTCTGTGAAATTTCTCAGCAGAAATCCTCTGCAAGTACATAGCTTTGGATATGAGAGACAGTGGTGGAAGTTGAATTTCAAGGGCAGATATTTGAAAACAATGAAACAAGCCCCGAATAAGATCCTTACATGTTTCCCAGATGAATATGTTTGGAAATACGGGGGAAGATGGAGATCAAGGCTGAGAAGAGTGCACACCCATTTCAAGGTACAAAAACCAGGGAAAAACTTGGGAAAGCAAGAGAGCTGGTTAACCTGATGTAAAAATCTTTGATGATGAAAGGAAAATTATATTCTCATGATGATTTAATCAGGCTATAGAAGTGAAGTTCTCATGTTGGTTGTCCTATGTGTGGCTTTCTGCATTGGGCAGTGGATGCAGGACAGGAGATCTTCAAATAAATCTGGTGGAACACAAAATACTGAAAACAAAAATTCAGCCTAAATCCGGTGTATTCCTTCTCTTTGAGAACATATATGGATAATGAATGAAGTTTCAAAAGAGAAAATGTCTATTGGGTTATGGTTTCAACAATGAAATGGTCACTTCACATAACATTTTGAATTTTGCTTTCACAGTTGCTCATGTACCGGGCTTAAGTAAAGCAGAATGCAGAGAAAGCCTCATCAATAGTTGTGCATTCCATAAGTGGTTTTAAAACCAGTGAAACCCTTTGGACTTACTGTTTGTTTTTAATGGGTTGATTGGTTTTACAAATTGTTTGTTTTACTATTTTTAACTTTGTGAGTCAGGGAAGCCCTTACTCATAGTGATTTCGACCTCTTCAAAAGCTCTGAAGTTATTCATGTAACAGCTATTACATGCTATAAGTTTCTCCTATTAAAACTTGAAAGACTAACAGACTCTGCTACTTTTCATCTAAATTCAGTGTTGGGCTAACTTCAGGGTTGGACTTTTTACAAGTCCTTTGAAATGTGTCCTCCTCTAGTCAGTTGTCGTGCTGGAATTTACTTTCTTGTGAAGACAGGATTTGAGCAAATTGACACAAGTACAGTTTGCCACTACTCTGGACACCTGGTTAAATATCGAGTTCCCTAAATGCTGTGTGTTTTACTTTGATCTCTGCTCACACTTTGCTCATCCAGTTAGAAACACAGGGCTCCAGGCCATAGCGTTCCAGGCCTAAACAAGAAAATTTCCATTCCGTTTTGGGAGTTCATGCGTCTCTCATAATTCCTTTTTCCACAAATGTGTGCTTCAGGAGAGGCCCTGTCCAAATGTGGAGAGGCCCATTTTCATTCACTCACTTTTAGACTTTCTAAGATATTCAGTTACCATTGGTTTGCCCAGACTTGCCATTGTCAAGGGACAGTGCACTTCACTTGAAGTTGTGCAGTATTACTTCATGTGTCTCCATGGAAATTCCACCAATGGGAAACTCTTGCCGTAGTCATCTCCAAGTGTTTCTGTGTAAGAAAATATAACTAACAAAGGATGTGGTTTGAAGCAGAATGAGGAAAGGAGGGATTATCTTTATTTCAGTGCAGGTTGACCTTTCAAAGAAACAGTAATTCCTATCAAATAGGAGGTAAAATCTTTTGTAAAGAGACATGGACATGACACGCTCAACTTTATCTCACTTTTTTTAAAAAGCCAAGGGCATTTGAGAAATTCTTGGCTGTTGAATTGTCCCTTTTTGCAAATTTCTATTAGGTAAGACACTCCAGCTCCTTTAAACTATGGTACAGTTCCTTCCATGTAAAAAACCAAAGCAAAAAACAAAATAAATTAAAACAAAACCCATCAAATTACATTTGAGAACACAATTGCTCAGCAGGCCCACTATTCCAGAAGCTAGAGGTAGAGAATCCTCAGCCTTCGGCCCATGGCCTGAAGTTTTGTCTCTATCATGGCCCCTCAATTCCCTGGCATGTCCACATTAACTCATGAATCTTTACTCATTTCCTCTTCAAATGCACAGGATCCAATCTATTTGAACCCTGTTCACCTGGGCTGTAATCATCCAAGGACACACCAGAGGAAGGGCAGTCACTCCCTTGCCTGGGGCCTTGGAGCTTATCACAATAGAAATGGACACCTGAACAAGGGGAGCCAAAACAAAGAGAGGCATATTCCTAAAGCCTGAAGCACAGAAGCTACCTATAGACCAGTAGTGGGATTTCACAAATTATGTAAGAATCTCTGTGCACATGCTTGGCATGGTCGCTCATGCCTATAATCCCAGCAATCTGGGGGCTGAGGTGGATGGATCCTTGGGAGTTCCAGTCCATCTTGGGCTATGAATTTATCTCAAAGCCTCTTTCAACAACTACATAAGATGCTGTTTCCAAAAAGAGGACAACATTAAACTAGACACACTTGGTCTAGGTCCCTGGGTTCACTACATGAGTTGTGGAGTCTAAATATTCCATGCTATGAGAAAATACCTGGGATTTTTAGTGAAAGGGGAATTTGCATCCCTTTTCTAAGGGTTTCCCTTTCACCATGTTACATTTCAATTCTGGGAACAACTGCTGGTGATAAGGTATTGTGCTAATACCTCATGTTTAGTGTTCAGGGTTATGCTGGAATGGCTGCAGACCTCCTTGAACTAGCGATTGCAGACAAGTGCACCCCGAGGAAGCTGGATAGTTGAAGCAGGCACTCCAAATATTCATGCACTGCAAGGATTCACTTTCATTTTGGGTCTCATCTTCTGGTTGCTGGCTTTTAGTGCTAACTGATACTACCATGGTGGCAGTAATCCAGCAGAGACTGCATGTATGGTTTGCAGGTTTGCTTCCCAAGCCACCAGAAACTTGGGAGAACCCAAATCATTGTGGCATTTTCTTTCCTCCCTTGAAACATTTGGCTTTCTAAGTTTGATAATTGAATAGACTGGGCTAGTCACGTTTGGACCCCATATACCACAAAGAGAGCTAAAGACAGAGCCAATTACTTCCCTCCACTTGTCAAAATATGTCAAATTTGTTTGATCACCACAACTTCAAAGAAAATTCTGAGGCAACTTAGAGAGGTTAATCAAATACTACATGATTGGAATGGCTGTGGTTGTATGAGGTGGAAAGCTGCAGAGTTGGGCTGAAACTGTTCACAGTAATCCACAGGCTTGTGGTTGCCAGGCAAGTACACTGGGCTGAAATTGGCTGAACATCACTGTGAGAGGGATTTTAGGCTCTAGGTTTGAAAATTTAAAAGACTGGGGTAGTCAAGTTTGGAACCCATAGACCTCAGACATACCAAAAGGTTTTCCAATGACTTCCCTCCACTTCTCAAAATATGTCAAATTTTCTTGATCACTACAACTGTAAAAAAAATTCTGAGGCAACATAGAGAGGCTAATCAAATACTGCATGATTGGAATGGCTGTGGTTGTATGAGGTGGAAAGCTGCAGAGTTGGGCTGAAACAGTTCACAGAAATCAACAAGCTTGTGGTTGCCAGGCAACCACAATGGGCTGTGATTGGCTGAGCACCATTGTGAGCTGGACTTTAGGCTCTAGGATACAAGTGTGCAGTAGGAGACCTGAGTCACAATGCTGGGCGTTGCCATGGAGACCTCAGTGGCACAGAGGACCTTGTAGGGCAAGATTTAAATAGGATGAATATTCTTGGCCTGGTATGCCACAATATTCTCTCTGAAGGCTTCACTGCTCAGAATTTGTGGATGGAAATGCTAGCCAATCTACACATGGATGTACTCTCAATGGGATATGAAATATGCCAGGGCCTGGCAGATGATCTCTGCCATGTCCTACCCTTGAGCATACGCTTTTCCCTTGTCATGTCTGTCATTTGGCTGAGTCCTGTTCCCTAAGCTATTCAGTCAAGACTTGCTGGCTTCATTCACCTGCAGTATAAGAGCTTTCTGTGAAATTTCTCAGCAGAAATCCTCTGCAAGTACATAGCTTTGGATATGAGAGACAGTGGTGGAAGTTGAATTTCAAGGGCAGATATTTGAAAACAATGAAACAAGCCCCGAATAAGATCTTTACATGTTTCCCAGATGAATATGTTTGGAAATATGGGGGAAGATGGAGATCAAGGCTGAGAAGAGTACACACCCATTTCAAGGTACAAAAACCAGGGGAAAACATGGGAAAGCAAGAGAGCTGGTTAAACTGATGTAAAAATCTTTGATGATGAAAGGAAAATTATATTCTCATGATGATTTAATCAGGCTGTAGAAGTGAAGTTCTCATGTGGGTTGTCCTATGTGTGGCCTTCTGTATTGGGCAGTGGATGCAGGACAGGAGATCTTCAAATAAATCTGGTGGAACACAAAATACTGAAAAAAAAATTCAGCCTAAATCCTGTGTATTCCTTCCCTTTGAGAACATATATGGATAATATATGAAGTTTCAAAAGAGAAAATGTCTATTGGGTCATGGTTTCAACAATGAAATGGTCACTTCACATAACATTTTGAATTTTGCTTTCACAGTTGCTCATGTACCGGGCCTGAGTAAAGCAGAATGCAGAGTAAGCCTCATCAATAGTTGTGCATTCCATAAGTGGTTTTAAAACCAGTAAAACCCTTTGGACTTAGTGTTTGTATTTAATTGGTTGATTGGTTTTTCAAATTGTTTGTTTTACTATTTTTAACTTTGTGAGTCAGGGAAGCCCTCACTCATAGTGATTTCGACCTCTCCAAAAGCTCTGAAGTTATTCATGTAAAAGCTATTACATGCTATAAGTTTCTCCTATTAAAACTTGAAAGACTAACAGACTCTGCTACTTTTCATCTAAATTCAATGTTAGGCAAACTTCATGGTTGGACTTTTTACAAGTCCTTTGAAATGTGTACTCCTCTATTCACTGGTCGTGCTGGAATTTAGTTTCTTGTGAAGACAGGATTTGAGCAAATTGACACAAGTACAGTTTGTCACTACTCTGGACACTTGGTTAAATATCGAGTTCCCTAAATGGTGTGTGTTTTACTTTGATCTCTGCTCACACTTTGCTCATCCAGTTAGAAACACAGGGCTCCAGGCCATAGCGTTCCAGGCCTAAACAAGAAAATTTCCATTCCGTTTTGGGAGTTCATGCGTCTCTCATAATTACTTTTTCCACAAATGTGTGCTTCAGCAGAGGCCCTGTCCAAATGTGGAGAGGCCCATTTTCATTCACCCACTTTTAGACTTTCTAAGATTTTCAGTTACTAGAGGTTTGCCCAGACTTGCCATTGTCAAGGGACAGTGCACTTCACTTGAAATTGTGCAGCATTACTTCATGTGTCTCCGTGGAAATTCCACCAATGGGAAACTCTTGCTGTAGTCATCTCCAAGTGTTTCTGTGTAAGAAAATATAACTAACAAAGGATGTGGTTTCAAGCAGAATGAGGAAAGGAGGGATTATCTTTATTTCAGTGCAGGTTGACCTTTCAAAGAAACAGTAATTCCTATCAAATAGGAGGAAAAATCTTTTGTAAAGAGACATGGACATGACACGCTCAACTTTATGTCACTTTTTTTAAAACGCCAAGGGCATTTGAGAAATTCTTGGCTGCTGAATTGTACCTTTTTGCAAATTTCTCTTAGGTAAGACACTCCAGCTTCTTTAAACCATGGTACAGTTCCTTCCATGTAAAAAACCAAAGCAAAAAAAAATAAATTAAAAGAAAACCCATCAAATTACATTTGAGAGCACACAATTGCTCAGCAGGCCCACTATTCCAGAAGCTAGAGGTAGAGAATCCTCAGCCTTCGGCCCATGGCCAGAGGATTTGTCTCTATCATGGCCCCTCAATTCCCTGGCATGTCCACATTAACTCATGAATCTTTACTCATTTCCTCTTCAAATGCACAGGATCCAATCTATTTGAACCCTGTTCACCTGGGCTGTAATCATCCAAGGACACACCAGAGGAAGGGCAGCCACTCCCTTGCCTGGGGCCTTGGAGCTTATCACAATAGAAATGGACACCTGAACAAGGGGAGCCAAAACAAAGAGAGGCATATTCCTAAAGCCTGAAGCACAGAAGCTACCTATAGACCAGTAGTGGGATTTCACAAATTATGTATGAATCTCTGTGCACATGCTTGGCATGGTCGCTCATGCCTATAATCCCAGCAATCTGGGGGCTGAGGTGGATGGATCCTTGGGAGTTCCAGTCCATCTTGGGCTACGAATTTATCTCAAGGCCTCTTTCAACAACTACATAAGATGCTGTTTCCAAAAAGAGGACAACATTAAACTAGACACACTTGGTCTATGTACCTGGGTTCACTACATGAGTTGTGGAGTCTAAATATTCCATGCCATGAGAAAATACCTGGGATTTTTAGTGAAAGGGGCATTTGCATCCCTTTTCTAAGGGTTTCCCTTTCACCATGTTACATTTGAATTCTGGGAAAACCTGCTGGTGATAAGGTATTGTGCTAATACCTCATGTTTAGTGTTCAGGGTTATGCTGGAATGGCTACAGCCCTCCTTGAAATAGTGATTGCAGACAAGTGAACCCCGAGGAAGCTGGATAGTTAAAGCAGGCACTCCAAATATTCATGCACTGCAAAGATTCACTTTCATTTTGGGTCTCATCTTCTGGTTGCTGGCTTTCAGTGCTAACTGATACTACCATGGTGGCAGTAATCCAGCAGAGACTGCATGTATGGTTTGCAGGTTTGCTTCCCAAGCCACCAGAAACTTGGCAGAACCCAAATCATTGTGGCATTTTCTTTCCTCCCTTGAAACATTTGGCTTTCTAAGTTTGATAATTGAATAGACTGGGCTAGTCACCTTTGGAACCCATATACCACAAACAGAGCTAAAGACAGAGCCAATTACTTCCCTCCACTTGTCAAACTATGTCAAATTTGCTTGATCACCACAACTTCAAAGAAAATTCTGAGGCAACTTAGAGAGGTTAATCAAATACTGCATGATTGGAATGGCTGTGGTTGTATGAGGTGGAAAGTTGCAGAGTTGGGCTGAAACTGTTCACAGAAATCCACAGGCTTGTGGTTGCCAGGCAACCACACTGGGCTCAGATTGGCTGAACATCACTGTGAGGGGGATTTTAGGCTCTAGGTTTGAAAATTTAAAAGACTGGTGTAGTCAAGTTTGGAACCCATAGACCTCAGACATACCAAAAGGTTTTCCAATGACTTCCCTCCACTTCTCAAAATATGTCAAATTTTCTTGATCACTACAACTGTAAAAAAAATTCTGAGGCAACATAGAGAGGCTAATCAAATAAGGCATGATTGGAATGGCTGTGGTTTTATGAGGTGGAAAGCTGCAGAGTTGGGCTGAAACAGTTCACAGAAATCAACAAGCTTGTGGTTGCCAGGCAACCACAATGGGCTGTGATTGGCTGAGCACCATTGTGAGCTGGACTTTAGGCTCTAGGATACAAGTGTGCAGTAGGAGACCTGAGTCACAATGCTGGGCGTTGCCATGGAGACCTCAGTGGCACAGAGGACCTTGTAGGGCAAGATTTAAATAGGATGAATATTCTTGGCCTGGTATGCCACAATATTCTCTCTGAAGGCTTCACTGCTCAGAATTTGTGGATGGAAATGCTAGCCAATCTACACATGGATGTACTCTCAATGGGATATGAAATATGCCAGGGCCTGGCAGATGATCTCTGCCATGTCCTACCCTTGAGCATACGCTTTTCCCTTGTCATGTCTGTCATTTGGCTGAGTCCTGTTCCTTAAGCTATTCAGTCAAGACTTGCTGGCTTCATTCACCTGCAGTATAAGAGCTTTCTGTGAAATTTCTCAGCAGAAATCCTCTGCAAGTACATAGCTTTGGATATGAGAGACAGTGGTGGAAGTTGAATTTCAAGGGCAGATATTTGAAAACAATGAAACAAGCCCCGAATAAGATCTTTACATGTTTCCCAGATGAATATGTTTGGAAATACGGGGGAAGATGGAGATCAAGGCTGAGAAGAGTACACACCCATTTCAAGGTACAAAAACCAGGGGAAAACATGGGAAAGCAAGAGAGCTGGTTAAACTGATGTAAAAATCTTTGATGATGAAAGGAAAATTATATTCTCATGATGATTTAATCAGGCTGTAGAAGTGAAGTTCTCATGTTGGTTGTCCTATGTGTGGCCTTCTGTATTGGGCAGTGGATGCAGGACAGGAGATCTTCAAATAAATCTGGTGGAACACAAAATACTGAAAAAAAAATTCAGCCTAAATCCTGTGTATTCCTTCCCTTTGAGAACATATATGGATAATGTATGAAGTTTCAAAAGAGAAAATGTCTATTGGGTCATGGTTTCAACAATGAAATGGTCACTTCACATAACATTTTGAATTTTGCTTTCACAGTTGCTCATGTACCGGGCCTGAGTAAAGCAGAATGCAGAGTAAGCCTCATCAATAGTTGTGCATTCCATAAGTGGTTTTAAAACCAGTAAAACCCTTTGGACTTAGTGTTTGTATTTAATTGGTTGATTGGTTTTTCAAATTGTTTGTTTTACTATTTTTAACTTTGTGAGTCAGGGAAGCCCTCACTCATAGTGATTTCGACCTCTCCAAAAGCTCTGAAGTTATTCATGTAAAAGCTATTACATGCTATAAGTTTCTCCTATTAAAACTTGAAAGACTAACAGACTCTGCTACTTTTCATCTAAATTCAATGTTAGGCAAACTTCATGGTTGGACTTTTTACAAGTCCTTTGAAATGTGTACTCCTCTATTCACTGGTCGTGCTGGAATTTAGTTTCTTGTGAAGACAGGATTTGAGCAAATTGACACAAGTACAGTTTGTCACTACTCTGGACACTTGGTTAAATATCGAGTTCCCTAAATGGTGTGTGTTTTACTTTGATCTCTGCTCACACTTTGCTCATCCAGTTAGAAACACAGGGCTCCAGGCCATAGCGTTCCAGGCCTAAACAAGAAAATTTCCATTCCGTTTTGGGAGTTCATGCGTCTCTCATAATTACTTTTTTCACAAATGTGTGCTTCAGCAGAGGCCCTGTCCAAATGTGGAGAGGCCCATTTTCATTCACCCACTTTTAGACTTTCTAAGATTTTCAGTTACTAGAGGTTTGCCCAGACTTGCCATTGTCAAGGGACAGTGCACTTCACTTGAAATTGTGCAGTATTACTTCATGTGTCTCCGTGGAAATTCCACCAATGGGAAACTCTTGCTGTAGTCATCTCCAAGTGTTTCTGTGTAAGAAAATATAACTAACAAAGGATGTGGTTTCAAGCAGAATGAGGAAAGGAGGGATTATCTTTATTTCAGTGCAGGTTGACCTTTCAAAGTAACAGTAATTCCTATCAAATAGGAGGAAAAATCTTTTGTAAAGAGACATGGACATGACACGCTCAACTTTATGTCACTTTTTTTAAAACGCCAAGGGCATTTGAGAAATTCTTGGCTGCTGAATTTTACCTTTTTGCAAATTTCTCTTAGGTAAGACACTCCAGCTTCTTTAAACCATGGTACAGTTCCTTCCATGTAAAAAACCAAAGCAAAAAAAAAAATAAATTAAAAGAAAACCCATCAAATTACATTTGAGAGCACACAATTGCTCAGCAGGCCCACTATTCCAGAAGCTAGAGGTAGAGAATCCTCAGCCTTCGGCCCATGGCCAGAGGATTTGTCTCTATCATGGCCCCTCAATTCCCTGGCATGTCCACATTAACTCATGAATCTTTACTCATTTCCTCTTCAAATGCACAGGATCCAATCTATTTGAACCCTGTTCACCTGGGCTGTAATCATCCAAGGACACACCAGAGGAAGGGCAGCCACTCCCTTGCCTGGGGCCTTGGAGCTTATCACAATAGAAATGGACACCTGAACAAGGGGAGCCAAAACAAAGAGAGGCATATTCCTAAAGCCTGAAGCACAGAAGCTACCTATAGACCAGTAGTGGGATTTCACAAATTATGTAAGAATCTCTGTGCACATGCTTGGCATGGTCGCTCATGCCTATAATCCCAGCAATCTGGGGGCTGAGGTGGATGGATCCTTGGGAGTTCCAGTCCATCTTGGGCTACGAATTTATCTCAAGGCCTCTTTCAACAACTACATAAGATGCTGTTTCCAAAAAGAGGACAACATTAAACTAGACACACTTGGTCTATGTACCTGGGTTCACTACATGAGTTGTGGAGTCTAAATATTCCATGCCATGAGAAAATACCTGGGATTTTTAGTGAAAGGGGCATTTGCATCCCTTTTCTAAGGGTTTCCCTTTCACCATGTTACATTTGAATTCTGGGAAAACCTGCTGGTGATAAGGTATTGTGCTAATACCTCATGTTTAGTGTTCAGGGTTATGCTGGAATGGCTGCAGCCCTCCTTGAAATAGTGATTGCAGACAAGTGAACCCCGAGGAAGCTGGATAGTTAAAGCAGGCACTCCAAATATTCATGCACTGCAAAGATTCACTTTCATTTTGGGTCTCATCTTCTGGTTGCTGGCTTTCAGTGCTAACTGATACTACCATGGTGGCAGTAATCCAGCAGAGACTGCATGTATGGTTTGCAGGTTTGCTTCCCAAGCCACCAGAAACTTGGCAGAACCCAAATCATTGTGGCATTTTCTTTCCTCCCTTGAAACATTTGGCTTTCTAAGTTTGATAATTGAATAGACTGGGCTAGTCACCTTTGGAACCCATATACCACAAACAGAGCTAAAGACAGAGCCAATTACTTCCCTCCACTTGTCAAACTATGTCAAATTTGCTTGATCACCACAACTTCAAAGAAAATTCTGAGGCAACTTAGAGAGGTTAATCAAATACTGCATGATTGGAATGGCTGTGGTTGTATGAGGTGGAAAGTTGCAGAGTTGGGCTGAAACTGTTCACAGAAATCCACAGGCTTGTGGTTGCCAGGCAACCACACTGGGCTCAGATTGGCTGAACCTCACTGTGAGGGGGATTTTAGGCTCTAGGTTTGAAAATTTAAAAGACTGGTGTAGTCCAGTTTGGAACCCATAGACCTCAGACATACCAAAAGGTTTTCCAATGACTTCCCTCCACTTCTCAAAATATGTCAAATTTTCTTGATCACTACAACTGTAAAAAAAAATTCTGAGGCAACATAGAGAGGCTAATCAAATACTGCATGATTGGAATGGCTGTGGTTGTATGAGTTGGAAAGCTGCAGAGTTGGGCTGAAACAGTTCACAGAAATCCACAAGCTTGTGGTTGCCAGGCAACCACAATGGGCTGTGATTGGCTGAGCACCATTGTGAGCTGGACTTTAGGCTCTAGGATACAAGTGTGCAGTAGGAGACCTGAGTCACAATGCTGGGCGTTGCCATGGAGACCTCAGTGGCACAGAGGACCTTGTAGGGCAAGATTTAAATAGGATGAATATTCTTGGCCTGGTATGCCACAATGTTCTCTCTGAAGGCTTCACTGCTCAGAATTTGTGGATGGAAATGCTAGCCAATCTACACATGGATGTACTTTCAATGGGATATGAAATATGCCAGGGCCTGGCAGATGATCTCTGCCATGTCCTATCCTTGACCATACGCTTTTCCCTTGTCATGTCTGTCATTTGGCTGAGTCCTGTTCCCTAAGCTATTCAGTCAAGACTTGCTGGCTTCATTCACCTGCAGTATAAGAGCTTTCTGTGAAATTTCTCAGCAGAAATCCTCTGCAAGTACATAGCTTTGGATATGAGAGACAGTGGTGGAAGTTGAATTTCAAGGGCAGATATTTGAAAACAATGAAACAAGCCCCGAATAAGATCCTTACATGTTTCCCAGATGAATATGTTTGGAAATACGGGGGAAGATGGAGATCAAGGCTGAGAAGAGTGCACACCCATTTCAAGGTACAAAAACCAGGGAAAAACTTGGGAAATCAAGAGAGCTGGTTAACCTGATGTAAAAATCTTTGATGATGAAAGGAAAATTATATTCTCATGATGATTTAATCAGGCTATAGAAGTGAAGTTCTCATGTTGGTTGTCCTATGTGTGGCTTTCTGCATTGGGCAGTAGATGCAGGACAGGAGATCTTCAAATAAATCTGGTGGAACACAAAATACTGAAAACAAAAATTCAGGCTAAATCCGGTGTATTCCTTCTCTTTGAGAACATATATGGATAATGAATGAAGTTTCAAAAGAGAAAATGTCTATTGGGTCATGGTTTCAACAATGAAATGGTCACTTCACATAACATTTTGAATTTTGCTTTCACAGTTGCTCATGTACCGGGCTTAAGTAAAGCAGAATGCAGAGAAAGCCTCATCAATAGTTGTGCATTCCATAAGTGGTTTTAAAACCAGTGAAACCCTTTGGACTTACTGTTTGTTTTTAATGGGTTGATTGGTTTTTCAAATTGTTTGTTTTACTATTTTTAACTTTGTGAGTCAGGGAAGCCCTCACTCATAGTGATTTCGACCTCTCCAAAAGCTCTGAAGTTATTCATGTAACAGCTATTACATGCTATAAGTTTCTCCTATTAAAACTTGAAAGACTAACAGACTCTGCTACTTTTCATCTAAATTCAGTGTTGGGCTAACTTCAGGGTTGGACTTTTTACAAGTCCTTTGAAATGTGTCCTCCTCTAGTCAGTTGTCGTGCTGGAATTTACTTTCTTGTGAAGACAGGATTTGAGCAAATTGACACAAGTACAGTTTGCCACTACTCTGGACACCTGGTTAAATATCGAGTTCCCTAAATGCTGTGTGTTTTACTTTGATCTCTGCTCACACTTTGCTCATCCAGTTAGAAACACAGGGCTCCAGGCCATAGCGTTCCAGGCCTAAACAAGAAAATTTCCATTCCGTTTTGGGAGTTCATGCGTCTCTCATAATTCCTTTTTCCACAAATGTGTGCTTCAGGAGAGGCCCTGTCCAAATGTGGAGAGGCCCATTTTCATTCACTCACTTTTAGACTTTCTAAGATTTTCAGTTACCAGAGGTTTGCCCAGACTTGCCATTGTCAAGGGACAGTGCACTTCACTTGAAGTTGTGCAGTATTACTTCATGTGTCTCCATGGAAATTCCACCAATGGGAAACTCTTGCCGTAGTCATCTCCAAGTGTTTCTGTGTAAGAAAATATAACTAACAAAGGATGTGGTTTCAAGCAGAATGAGGAAAGGAGGGATTATCTTTATTTCAGTGCAGGTTGACCTTTCAAAGAAACAGTAATTCCTATCAAATAGGAGGTAAAATCTTTTGTAAAGAGACATGGACATGACACGCTCAACTTTATCTCACTTTTTTTAAAAAGCCAAGGGCATTTGAGAAATTCTTGGCTGTTGAATTGTCCCTTTTTGCAAATTTCTATTAGGTAAGACACTCCAGCTCCTTTAAACCATGGTACAGTTCCTTCCATGTAAAAAACCAAAGCAAAAAACAAAATAAATTAAAACAAAACCCATCAAATTACATTTGAGAACACAATTGCTCAGCAGGCCCACTATTCCAGAAGCTAGAGGTAGAGAATCCTCAGCCTTCGGCCCATGGCCTGAAGTTTTGTCTCTATCATGGCCCCTCAATTCCCTGGCATGTCCACATTAACTCATGAATCTTTACTCATTTCCTCTTCAAATGCACAGGATCCAATCTATTTGAACCCTGTTCACCTGGGCTGTAATCATCCAAGGACACACCAGAGGAAGGGCAGTCACTCCCTTGCCTGGGGCCTTGGAGCTTATCACAATAGAAATGGACACCTGAACAAGGGGAGCCAAAACAAAGAGAGGCATATTCCTAAAGCCTGAAGCACAGAAGCTACCTATAGACCAGCAGTGGGATTTCACAAATTATGTAAGAATCTCTGTGCACATGCTTGGCATGGTCGCTCATGCCTATAATCCCAGCAATCTGGGGGCTGAGGTGGATGGATCCTTGGGAGTTCCAGTCCATCTTGGGCTATGAATTTATCTCAAAGCCTCTTTCAACAACTACATAAGATGCTGTTTCCAAAAAGAGGACAACATTAAACTAGACACACTTGGTCTAGGTCCCTGGGTTCACTACATGAGTTGTGGAGTCTAAATATTCCATGCTATGAGAAAATACCTGGGATTTTTAGTGAAAGGGGAATTTGCATCCCTTTTCTAAGGGTTTCCCTTTCACCATGTTACATTTCAATTCTGGGAACAACTGCTGGTGATAAGGTATTGTGCTAATACCTCATGTTTAGTGTTCAGGGTTATGCTGGAATGGCTGCAGAACTCCTTGAACTAGCGATTGCAGACAAGTGCACCCCGAGGAAGCTGGATAGTTGAAGCAGGCACTCCAAATATTCATGCACTGCAAGGATTCACTTTCATTTTGGGTCTCATCTTCTGGTTGCTGGCTTTTAGTGCTAACTGATACTACCATGGTGGCAGTAATCCAGCAGAGACTGCATGTATGGTTTGCAGGTTTGCTTCCCAAGCCACCAGAAACTTGGGAGAACCCAAATCATTGTGGCATTTTCTTTCCTCCCTTGAAACATTTGGCTTTCTAAGTTTGATAATTGAATAGACTGGGCTAGTCACTTTTGGACCCCATATACCACAAAGAGAGCTAAAGACAGAGCCAATTACTTCCCTCCACTTGTCAAAATATGTCAAATTTGTTTGATCACCACAACTTCAAAGAAAATTCTGAGGCAACTTAGAGAGGTTAATCAAATACTACATGATTGGAATGGCTGTGGTTGTATGAGGTGGAAAGCTGCAGAGTTGGGCTGAAACTGTTCACAGTAATCCACAGGCTTGTGGTTGCCAGGCAAGTACACTGGGCTGAAATTGGCTGAACATCACTGTGAGAGGGATTTTAGGCTCTAGGTTTGAAAATTTAAAAGATTGGGGTAGTCAAGTTTGGAACCCATAGACCTCAGACATACCAAAAGGTTTTCCAATGACTTCGCTCCACTTCTCAAAATATGTCAAATTTTCTTGATCACTACAACTGTAAAAAAAATTCTGAGGCAACATAGAGAGGCTAATCAAATACTGCATGATTGGAATGGCTGTGGTTGTATGAGGTGGAAAGCTGCAGAGTTGGGCTGAAACAGTTCACAGAAATCAACAAGCTTGTGGTTGCCAGGCAACCACAATGGGCTGTGATTGGCTGAGCACCATTGTGAGCTGGACTTTAGGCTCTAGGATATAAGTGTGCAGTAGGAGACCTGAGTCACAATGCTGGGCGTTGCCATGGAGACCTCAGTGGCACAGAGGACCTTGTAGGGCAAGATTTAAATAGGATGAATATTCTTGGCCTGGTATGCCACAATATTCTCTCTGAAGGCTTCACTGCTCAGAATTTGTGGATGGAAATGCTAGCCAATCTACACATGGATGTACTCTCAATGGGATATGAAATATGCCAGGGCCTGGCAGATGATCTCTGCCATGTCCTACCCTTGAGCATACGCTTTTCCCTTGTCATGTCTGTCATTTGGCTGAGTCCTGTTCCCTAAGGTATTCAGTCAAGACTTGCTGGCTTCATTCACCTGCAGTATAAGAGCTTTCTGTGAAATTTCTCAGCAGAAATCCTCTGCAAGTACATAGCTTTGGATATGAGAGACAGTGGTGGAAGTTGAATTTCAAGGGCAGATATTTGAAAACAATGAAACAAGCCCCGAATAAGATCTTTACATGTTTCCCAGATGAATATGTTTGGAAATACGGGGGAAGATGGAGATCAAGCCTGAGAAGAGTGCACACCCATTTCAAGGTACAAAAACCAGGGAAAACCTTGGGAAAGCAAGAGAGCTGGTTAATCTGATGTAAAAATCTTTGATGATGAAAGGAAAATTATATTCTCATGATGATTTAATCAGGCTATAGAAGTGAAGTTCTCATGTTGGTTGTCCTATGTGTGGCTTTCTGCATTGGGCAGTGGATGCAGGACAGGAGATCTTCAAATAAATCTGGTGGAACACAAAATACTGAAAACAAAAATTCAGCCTAAATCCGGTGTATTCCTTCCCTTTGAGAACATATATGGATAATGTACGAAGTTTCAAAAGAGAAAATGTCTATTGGGTCATGGTTTCAACAATGAAATGGTCACTTCACATAACATTTTGAATTTTGCTTTCACAGTTGCTCATGTACCAGGCCTGTGTAAAGCAGAATGCAGAGTAAGCCTCATCAATAGTTGTGCATTCCATAAGTGGTTTTAAAACCAGTGAAACCCTTTGGACTTAGTGTTTGTATTTAATTGGTTGATTGGTTTTTCAAATTGTTTGTTTTACTATTTTTAACTTTGTGAGTCAGGGAAGCCCTCACTCATAGTGATTTCGACCTCTCCAAAAGCTCTGAAGTTATTCATGTAAAAGCTATTACATGCTATAAGTTTCTCCTATTAAAACTTGAAAGACTAACAGACTCTGCTACTTTTCATCTAAATTCAGTGTTAGGGAAACTTCATGGTTGGACTTTTTACAAGTCCTTTGAAATGTGTACTCCTCTATTCACTGGTCGTGCTGGAATTTACTTTCTTGTGAAGACAGGATTTGAGCAAATTGACACAAGTACAGTTTGTCACTACTCTGGACACTTGGTTAAATATCGAGTTCCCTAAATGGTGTGTGTTTTACTTTGATCTCTGCTCACACTTTGCTCATCCAGTTAGAAACACAGGGCTCCAGGCCATAGCGTTCCAGGCCTAAACAAGAAAATTTCCATTCCGTTTTGGGAGTTCATGCGTCTCTCATAATTACTTTTTCCACAAATGTGTGCTTCAGCAGAGGCCCTGTCCAAATGTGGAGAGGCCCATTTTCATTCACCCACTTTTAGACTTTCTAAGATTTTCAGTTACTAGAGGTTTGCCCAGACTTGCCATTGTCAAGGGACAGTGCACTTCACTTGAAATTGTGCAGTATTACTTCATGTGTCTCCGTGGAAATTCCACCAATGGGAAACTCTTGCTGTAGTCATCTCCAACTGTTTCTGTGTAAGAAAATATAACTACCAAAGGATGTGGTTTCAAGCAGAATGAGGAAAGGAGGGATTATCTTTATTTCAGTGCAGGTTGACCTTTCAAAGTAACAGTAATTCCTATCAAATAGGAGGAAAAATCTTTTGTAAAGAGACATGGACATGACACGCTCAACTTTATGTCACTTTTTTTAAAACGCCAAGGGCATTTGAGAAATTCTTGGCTGCTGAATTGTACCTTTTTGCAAATTTCTCTTAGGTAAGACACTCCAGCTTCTTTAAACCATGGTACAGTTCCTTCCATGCAAAAAACCAAAGCAAAAAACAAAATAAATTAAAACAAAACCCATCAAATTACATTTGAGAGCACACAATTGCTCAGCAGGCCCACTATTCAAGAAGCTAGAGGTAGAGAATCCTCAGCCTTCGGTCCATGGCCTGAAGTTTTGTCTCTATCATGGCCCCTCAATTCCCTGGCATGTCCACATTAACTCATGAATCTTTACTCATTTCCTCTTCAAATGCACAGGATCCAATATATTTGAACCATGTTCACCTGGGCTGTAATCAATCAAGGACACACCAGAGGAAGGGCAGCCACTCCCTTGCCTGGGGCCTTGGAGCTTATCACAATAGAAATGGACACCTGAACAAGGGGAGCCAAAACAAAGAGAGGCATATTCCTAAAGCCTGAAGCACAGAAGCTACCTATAGACCAGTAGTGGGATTTCACAAATTATGTAAGAATCTCTGTGCACATGGTTGTCATGGTCGCTCATGCCTATAATCCCAGCAATCTTGGGGCTGAGGTGGATGGATCCTTGTGAGTTCCAGTCCATCTTGGGCTACGAATTTATCTCAAGGCCTCTTTCAACAACTACATAAGATGCTGTTTCCAAAAAGAGGACAACATTAAACTAGACACACTTGGTCTAGGTCCCTGGGTTCACTACATGAGTTGTGGAGTCTAAATATTCCATGCCATGAGAAAATACCTGGGATTTTTAGTGAAAGGGGCATTTGCATCCCTTTTCTAAGGATTTCCCTTTCACCATGTTACATTTCAATTCTGGGAACAACTGCTGGTGATAAGGTATTGTGCTAATACCTCATGTTTAGTGTTCAGGGTTATGCTGGAATGGCTGCAGACCTCCTTGAACTAGCGATTGCAGACAAGTGCACCCCGAGGAAGCTGGATAGTTGAAGCAGGCACTCCAAATATTCATGCACTGCAAGGATTCACTTTCATTTTGGGTCTCATCTTCTGGTTGCTGGCTTTCAGTGCTAACTGATACTACCATGGTGGCAGTAATCCAGCAGATACTGCATGTATGGTTTGCAGGTTTGCTTCCCAAGCCACCAGAAACTTGGCAGAACCGAAATCATTGTGGCATTTTTTTCCTCTCTTGAAACATTTGGCTTTCTAAGTTTGATAATTGAAAAGACTGGGCTAGTCACTTTTGGACCCCATATACCACAAACAGAGCTAAAGACAGAGCCAATTACTTCCCTCCACTTGTCAAAATATGTCAAATTTGCTTGATCACCACAACTTCAAAGAAAATTCTGAGGCAACTTAGAGAGGTTAATCAAATACTGCATGATTGGAATGGCTGTGGTTGTATGAGGTGGAAAGCTGCAGAGTTGGGCTGAAACTGTTCACAGAAATCCACAGGCTTGTGGTTGCCAGGCAACCACACTGGGCTCAGATTGGCTGAACATCACTGTGAGGGGGATTTTCGGCTCTAGGTTTGAAAATTTAAAAGACTGGTGTAGTCAAGTTTGGAACCCTTAGACCTCAGACATACCAAAACGTTTTCCAATGACTTCCCTCCACTTCTCAAAATATGTCAAATATTCTTGATCACTACAACTGTAAAAAAAATTCTGAGGCAACATAGAGAGGCTAATCAAATACTGCATGATTGGAATGGCTGTGGTTGTATGAGGTGGAAAGCTGCAGAGTTGGGCTGAAACAGTTCACAGAAATCCACAAGCTTGTGGTTGCCAGGCAACCACAATGGGCTGTGATTGGCTGAGCACCATTGTGAGCTGGACTTTAGGCTCTAGGATACAAGTGTGCTGTAGCAGACCTGAGTCACAATGCTGGGTGTTGCCATGGAGACCTCAGTGGCACAGAGGACCTTGTAGGGCAAGATTTAAATAGAATGAATATTCTTGGTCTGGTATGCCTCAATATTCTCTCTGAAGGCTTCACTGCTCAGAATTTGTGGATGGAAATGCTAGCCAATCTACACATGGATGTACTTTCAATGGGATATGAAATATGCCAGGGCCTGGCAGATGATCTCTGCCATGTCCTATCCTTGAGCATACGCTTTTCCCTTGTCATGTCTGTCATTTGGCTGAGTCCTGTTCCCTAAGCTATTCAGTCCAGACTTGCTGGCATCATTCACCTGCAGTATAAGAGCTTTCTGTGAAATTTCTCAGCAGAAATCCTCTGCAAGTACATAGCTTTGGATATGAGAGACAGTGGTGGAAGTTGAATTTCAAGGGCAGATATTTGAAAACAATGAAACAAGCCCCGAATAAGATCTTTACATGTTTCCCAGATGAATATGTTTGGAAATACGGGGGAAGATGGAGATCAAGGCTGAGAAGAGTGCACACCCATTTCAAGGTACAAAAACCAGGGGAAAACATGGGAAAGCAAGAGAGCTGGTTAATCTGATGTAAAAATCTTTGATGATGAAAGGAAAATTATATTCTCATGATGATTTAATCAGGCTGTAGAAGTGAAGTTGTCATGTTGGTTGTCCTATGTGTGGCCTTCTGCATTGGGCAGTGGATGCAGGACAGGAGATCTTCAAATAAATCTGGTGGAACACAAAATACTGAAAAAAAACTTCAGCCTAAATCCTGTGTATTCCTTCCCTTTGAGAACATATATGGATAATGTACGAAGTTTCAAAAGAGAAAATGTCTATTGGGTCATGGTTTCAACAATGAAATGGTCACTTCACATAAATTTTGAATTTTGCTTTCACAGTTGCTCATGTACCGGGCCTGAGTAAAGCAGAATGCAGAGAAAGCCTCATCAATAGTTGTGCATTCCATAAGTGGTTTTAAAACCAGTGAAACCCTTTGGACTTACTGTTTGTTTTTAATGGGTTGATTGGTTTTTCAAATTGTTTGTTTTACTATTTTTAACTTTGTGAGTCAGGGAAGCCCTCACTCATAGTGATTTCGACCTCTCCAAAAGCTCTGAAGTTATTCATGTAACAGCTATTACATGCTATAAGTTTCTCCTATTAAAACTTGAAAGACTAACAGACTCTGCTACTTTTCATCTAAATTCAGTGTTGGGCTAACTTCAGGGTTGGACTTATTACAAGTCCTTTGAAATGTGTCCTCCTCTAGTCACTGGTCGTGCTGGAATTTACTTTCTTGTGAAGACAGGATTTGAGCAAATTGACACAAGTACAGTTTGCCACTACTCTGGACACCTGGTTAAATATCGAGTTCCCTAAATGGTGTGTTTTTTATTTGATCTCTGCTCACACTTTGCTCATCCAGTTAGAAACACAGACCTCCAGGCCATAGCGTTACAGGCCTAAACAACAAAATTTCCATTCCGTTTTGGGAGTTCATGCGTCTCTCATAATTACTTTTTCCACAAATGTGTGCTTCAGGAGAGGCCCTGTCCAAATGTGGAGAGGCCCATTTTCATTCACTCACTTTTATACTTTCTAAGACATTCAGTTACTAGAGGTTTGCCCAGACTTGCCAGTGTCAAGGGACACTGCACTTCACTTGAAGTTGTGCAGTATTACTTCATGTGTCTCCGTGGAAATTCCACCAATGGGAAACTCTTGCTGTAGTCATCTCCAAGTGTTTCTGTGTAAGAAAATATAACTAACAAAGGATGTGGTTTCAAGCAGAATGAGGAAAGGAGGGATTATCTTTATTTCAGTGCAGGTTGACCTTTCAAAGAAACAGTAATTCCTATCAAATAGGCGGTAAAATCTTTTGTAAAGAGACATGGAGATGACACGCTCAACTTTATCTCACTTTTTTTAAAACGCCAAGGGCATTTGAGAAATTCTTGGCTGCTGAATTGTACCTTTTTGCAAATTTCTCTTAGGTAAGACACTCCAGCTTCTTTAAACCATGGTACAGTTCCTTCCATGTAAAAAACCAAAGCAAAAAACAAAATAATTTAAAACAAAACCCATCAAATTACATTTGAGAGCACACAATTGCTCAGTAGGCCCACTATTCCAGAAGCTAGAGGTAGAGAATCCTCAGCCTTCGGCCCATGGCCTGAAGTTTTGTCTCTATCATGGCCCCTCAATTCCCTGGCATGTCCACATTAACTAATGAATCTTTACTCATTTCCTCTTCAAATGCACAGGATCCAATATATTTGAACCCTGTTCACCTGGGCTGTAATCATCCAAGGACACACCAGAGGAAGGCCAGCCACTCCCTTGCCGGGGGCCTTGGAGCTTATCACAATAGAAATGGACACCTGAACAAGGGGAGCCAAAACAAAGAGAGCCATATTCCTAAAGCCTGAAGCACAGAAGCTACCTATAGACCAGCAGTGGGATTTCACAAATTATGTAAGAATCTCTGTGCACATGCTTGAGATGGTCGCTCATGCCTATAATCCCAGCAATCTGGGGGCTGAGGTGGATGGATCCTTGGGAGTTCCAGTCCATCTTGGGCTACGAATTTATCTCAAGGCCTCTTTCAACAACTACATAAGATGCTGTTTCCAAAAAGAGGACAACAATAAACTAGACACACTTGGTCTAGGTCCCTGGGTTCACTACATGAGTTGTGGAGTCTAAATATTCCATGCCATGAGAAAATACCTGGGATTTTTAGTGAAAGGGGCATTTGCATCCCTTTTCTAAGGGTTTCGCTTTCACCATGTTACATTTCAATTCTGGGAAAACCTGCTGGTGATAAGGAATTGTGCTAATACCTCATGTTTAGTGTTCAGGGTTATGCTGGAATGGCTGCAGCCCTCCTTGAAATAGCGATTGCAGACAAGTGAACCCCGAGGAAGCTTGATAGTTGAAGCAGGCACTCCAAATATTCATGCACTGCAAGGATTCACTTTCATTTTGGGTCTCATCTTCTGGTTGCTGGCTTTCAGTGCTAACTGATACTACCATTGTGGCAGTAATCCAGCAGAGATTGCATGTATGGTTTGCAGGTTTGCTTCCCAAGCCACCAGAAACTTGGCAGAACCCAAATCATTGTGGCATTTTCTTTCCTCCCTTGAAACATTTGGCATTCTAAGTTTGATAATTCAATAGACTGGGCTAGTCACCTTTGGATCCCATATAGCACAAACAGAGCTAAAGACAGAGCCAATTACTTCCCTCCACTTGTCAAAATATGTCAAATTTGCTTGATCACCACAACTTCAAAGAAAATTCTGAGGCAACTTAGGGAGGTTAATCAAATACTGCATGATTGGAATGGCTGTGGTTGTATGAGGTGGAAAGCTGCAGAGTTGGGCTGAAACTGTTCACAGAAATCCACAGGCTTGTGGTTGCCAGGCAACCACACTGGGCTCAGATTGGCTGAACATCACAGTGAGGGGGATTTTTGGCTCTAGGTTTGAAAATTTAAAAGACTGGGGTAGTCAAGTTTGGAACCCATAGACCTCAGACATACCAAAAGGTTTTCCAATGACTTCCCTCCACTTCTCAAAATATGTCTAATTTTCTTGATCACTACAACTGTAAAAAAAAAATTCTGAGGCAACATAGAGAGGCTAATCAAATACTGCATGATTGGAATGGCTGTGGTTGTAAGAGGTGGAAAGCTGCAGAGTTGGGCTGAAACAGTTCACAGAAATCCACAAGCTTGTGGTTGCCAGGCAACCACAATGGGCTGTGATTGGCTGAGCACCACTGTGAGCTGGACTTTAGGCTCTAGGATACAAGTGTGCAGTAGGAGACCTGAGTCACAATGCTGGGCGTTGCCATGGAGACCTCAGTGGCACAGAGGACCTTGTAGGGCAAGATTTAAATAGGATGAATATTCTTGGCCTGGTATACCACAATATTCTCTCTGAAGGCTTCACTGCTCAGAATTTGTGGATGGAAATGCTAGCCAATCTACACATGGATGTACTTTCTATGGGATATGAAATATGCCAGGGCCTGGCAGATGATCTCTGCCATGTCCTATCCTTGAGCATACGCTTTTCCCTTGTCATGTCTGTCATTTGGCTGAGTCCTGTTCCCTAAGCTATTCAGTCAAGACTTGCTGGCATCATTCACCTGCAGTATAAGAGCTTTCTGTGAAATTTCTCAGCAGAAATCCTCTGCAAGTACATAGCTTTGGATATGAGAGACAGTGGTGGAAGTTAAATTTCAAGGGCAGATATTTGAAAACAATGAAACAAGCCCCGAATAAGATCTTTACATGTTTCCCAGATGAATATGTTTGGAAATATGGGGAAAGATGGAGATCAAGGCTGAGAAGAGTGCACACCCTTTTCAAGGTACAAAAACCAGGGAAAAACATGGGCAAGCAAGCGAGCTGGTTAATCTGATGTAAAAATCTTTGATGATGAAAGGAAAATTATATTCTCATGATGATTTAATCAGGCTGTAGAAGTGAAGTTCTCATGTGGGTTGTCCTATGTGTGGCCTTCTGCATTGGGCAGTGGATGCAGGACAGGAGATCTTCAAATAAATCTGGTGGAACACAAAATACTGAAAAAAAAATTCAGCCTAAATCCTGTGTATTCCTTCCCTTTGAGAACATATATGGATAATGTACGAAGTTTCAAAAGAGAAAATGTCTATTGGGTCATGGTTTCAACAATGAAATGGTCACTTCACATAACATTTTGAATTTTGCTTTCACAGTTGCTCATGTACCGGGCCTGAGTAAATCAGAATGCAGAGTAAGCCTCATCAATAGTTGTTCATTCCATAAGTGGTTTTAAAACCAGTGAAACCCTTTGGACTTAGTGTTTGTATTTAATTGGTTGATTGGTTTTTCAAATTGTTTGTTTTACTATTCTTAACTTTGTGAGTCAGGGAAGCCCTCACTCATAGTGATTTCGACCTCTCCAAAAGCTCTGAAGTTATTCATGTAACAGCTATTACATGCTATAAGTTTCTCCTATTAAAACTTGAAAGACTAACAGACTCTGCTACTTTTCATCTAAATTCAGTGTTGGGCTAACTTCAGGGTTGGACTTTTTACAAGTCCTTTGAAATGTGTCCTCCTCTAGTCACTGGTCATGCTGGAATTTACTTTCTTGTGAAGACAGGTTTTGAGCAAATAGAAACAAGTACAGTTTGCCACAACCCTGGACACCTGGTTAAATATCGAGTTCCCTAAATGCTGTGTGTTTTACTTTGATCTCTGCTCACACTTTGCTCATCCAGTTAGAAACACAGGCATCCAGGCCATAGAGTTCCAGGCCTAAACAAGAAAATTTCCATTGCGTTTTGGGAGTTCATGCATCTCTCATAATTTCTTTTTCCACAAATGTGTGCTTCAGGAGAGGCCCTGTCCAAATGTGGAGAGGCCCATTTTCATTCACTCACTTTTAGACTTTCTAAGATTTTCAGTTACTAGAGGTTTGCCCAGACTTGCCATTATCAAGGGACAGTGCACTTCACTTGAAGTTGTGCAGTATTACTTCATGTGTCTCCGTGGAAATTCCACCAGTGGGAAACTCTTGCTGTAGTCATCTCCAAGTGTTTCTGTGTAAGAAAATATAACTAACAAAGGATGTGGTTTCAAGCAGAATGAGGAAAGGAGGGATTATCTTTATTTCAGTGCAGGTTGACCTTTCAAAGAAACAGTAATTCCTATTAAATAGGAGGAAAAATCTTTTGTAAAGAGACATGGACATGACACGCTCAATTTTATGTCACATTTTTTAAAACGCCAAGGGCATTTGAGAAATTCTTGCCTGCTGAATTGTCCCTTTTTGCAAATTTCTCTTAGGTAAGACACTCCAGCTTCTTTAAACCATGGTACAGTTCCTTCCATGTAAAAAACCAAAGCAAAAAACAAAATAAATTAAAACAAAACCCATCAAATTACATTTGAGAGCACACAATTGCTCAGCAGGCCCACTATTCAAGGAGCTAGAGGTAGAGAATCCTCAGCCTTCGGCCCATGGCCTGATGTTTTATCTCTATCATGGCCCCTCAATTCCCTGGCATGTCCACATTAACTCATGGATCTTTACTCATTTCCTCTTCAAATGCACAGGATCCAATATATTTGATCCCTGTTCACCTTGGCTGTAATCATCCAAGGAAACACCAGAGGAAGGGCAGCCACTCCCTTGCCTGGGGCTTTGGAGCTTATCACAATAGAAATGGACACCTGAACAAGGGGAGCCAAAACAACGAGAGGCATATTCCTAAAGCCTGAAGCACAGAAGCTACCTATAGACCAGTAGTGGGATTTCACAAATTATGTAAGAATCTCTGTGCACATGCTTGGCATGGTCGCTCATGCCTATAATCCCAGCAATCTGGGGGCTGAGGTGGATGGATCCTTGGGAGTTCCAGTCCATCTTGGGCTACGAATTTATCTCAAGGCCTCTTTCAACAACTACATAAGATGCTGTTTCCAAAAAGAGGACAACATTAAACTAGACACACTTGGTCTAGGTCCCTGGGTTCACTACATGAGTTGTGGAGTCTAAATATTCCATGCCATGAGAAAATACCTGGGATTTTTAGTGAAAGGGGCATTTGCATCCCTTTTCTAAGGGTTTCCCTTTCACCAAGTTACAGTTGAATTCTGGGAAAACCTGCTGGTGATAAGGTATTGTGCTAATACCTCATGTTTAGTGTTCAGGGTTATGCTGGAATGGCTGCAGACCTCCTTGAAATAGCGATTGCAGACAAGTGAACCCCGAGGAGGCTGGATAGTTGAAGCAGGCACTCCAAATATTCATGCACTGCAAGGATTCACTTTCATTTTGGGTCTCATCCTCTGGTTGCTGGCTGTCAGTGCTAACTGATACTACCATGGTGGCAGTAATCCAGCAGAGACTGCATGTATGGTTTGGAGGTTTGCTTCCCAAGCCACCAGAAACTTGGCAGAACCCAAATCATTGTGGCATTTTCTTTCCTCCCTTGAAACATTTGGCTTTCTAAGTTTGATAATTGAATAGACTGGGCTAGTCAGCTTTGGAC
This sequence comes from Cavia porcellus, assembly GCF_034190915.1. Lineage (NCBI taxonomy): Eukaryota > Metazoa > Chordata > Mammalia > Rodentia > Caviidae > Cavia > Cavia porcellus. The sequence goes on along the minus strand of NW_026947486.1, from coordinate 3,096,243 downwards.
CCCATATACCACAAACAGAGCTAAAGACAGAGCCAATTACTTCCCTCCACTTGTCAAAATATGTCAAATTTGCTTGATCACCACAACTTCAAAGAAAATTCTGAGGCAACTTAGAGAGGTTAATCAAATACTGCATGCTTGGAATGGCTGTGGTAGTATGAGGTGGAAAGCTGCAGAGTTGGGCTGAAACTGTTCACAGAAATCCACAGGCTTGTGGTTGCCAGGCAACCACACTGGGCTCAGATTGGCTGAACATCACTGTGAGGGGGATTTTAGCCTCTAGGTTTGAAAATTTAAAAGACTGGGGTAGTCAAGTTTGGAACCCATAGACCTCAGACATACCAAAAGGTTTTCCAATGACTTCCGTCCACTTCTCAAAATATGTCAAATTTTCTTGATCACTACAACTGTAAAAAAAAAATTCTGAGGCAACATAGAGAGGCTAATCAAATACTGCATGATTGGAATGGCTGTGGTTGTATGAGGTGGAAAGCTGCAGAGTTGGGCTGAAACAGTTCACAGAAATCCACAAGCTTGTGGTTGCCAGGCAACCACAATGGGCTGTGATTGGCTGAGCACCATTGTGAGCTGGACTTTAGGCTCTAGGATACAAGTGTGCAGTAGGAGACCTGAGTCACAATGCTGGGCGTTGCCATGGAGACCTCAGTGGCACAGAGGACCTTGTAGGGCAAGATTTAAATAGGATGAATATTCTTGGCCTGGTATGCCACAATATTCTCTCTGAAGGCTTCACTGCTCAGAATTTGTGGATGGAAATGCTAGCCAATCTACACATGGATATACTTTCAATGGGATATGAAATATGCCAGGGCCTGGCAGATGATATCTGCCATGTCCTATCCTTGAGCATACGCTTTTCCCTTGTCATGTCTGTCATTTGGCTGAGTCCTGTTCCCTAAGCTATTCAGTCAAGACTTGCTGGCATCATTGACCTGCAGTATAAGAGCTTTCTGTGAAATTTCTCAGCAGAAATCCTCTGCAAGTACATATCTTTGGATATGAGAGACAGTGGTGGAAGTTGAATTTCAAGGGCAGATATTTGAAAACAATGAAACAAGCCCCGAATAAGATCTTTACATGTTTCCCAGATGAATATGTTTGGAAATACGGGGGAAGATGGAGATCAAGGCTGAGAAGAGTGCACACCCATTTCAAGGTACAAAAACCAGGAAAAACATGGGCAAGCAAGCGAGCTGGTTAATCTGATGTAAAAATCTTTGATGATGAAAGGAAAATTATATTCTCATGATGATTTAATCAGGCTGTAGAAGTGAAGTTCTCATGTGGGTTGTCCTATGTGTGGCTTTCTGCATTGGGCAGTGGATGCAGGACATGAGATCTTCAAATAAATCTGGTGGAACACAAAATACTGAAAAAAAACTTCAGCCTAAATCCTGTGTATTCTTTCCCTTTGAGAACATATATGGATAATGTACGAAGTTTCAAAAGAGAAAATGTCTATTGGGTCATGGTTTCAACAATGAAATGGTCACTTCACATAACATTTTGAATTTTGCTTTCACAGTTGCTCATGTACCGGGCCTGAGTAAAGCAGAATGCAGAGTAAGCCTCATCAATAGTTGTGCATTCCATAAGTGGTTTTAAAACCAGTGAAACCCTTTGGACTTAGTGTTTGTATTTAATTGGTTGATTGGTTTTTCAAATTGTTTGTTTTACTATTTTTAACTTTGTGAGTCAGGGAAGCCCTCACTCATAGTGATTTCGACCTCTCCAAAAGCTCTGAAGTTATTCATGTAACAGCTATTACATGCTATAAGTTTCTCCTATTAAAACTTGAAAGACTAACAGACTCTGCTACTTTTCATCTAAATTCAGTGTTGGGCTAACTTCAGGGTTGGACTTTTTACAAGTCCTTTGAAATGTGTCCTCCTCTAGTCACTGGTCGTGCTGGAATTTACTTTCTTGTGAAGACAGGATTTGAGCAAATTGACACAAGTACAGTTTGCCACTACTCTGGACACCTGGTTAAATATCGAGTTCCCTAAATGGTGTGTGTTTTATTTGATCTCTGCTCACACTTTGCTCATCCAGTTAGAAACACAGGGCTCCAGGCCATAGCGTTACAGGCCTAAACAAGAAAATTTCCATTCCGTTTTGGGAGTTCATGCGTCTCTCATAATTACTTTTTCCACAAATGTGTGCTTCAGGAGAGGCCCTGTCCAAATGTGGAGAGGCCCATTTTCATTCACTCACTTTTAGACTTTCTAAGATTTTCAGTGACTAGAGGTTTGCCCAGACTTGCCATTGTCAAGGGACAGTGCACTTCACTTGAAGTTGTGCAGTATTACTTCATGTGTCTCCGTGGAAATTCCACCAATGGGAAACTCTTGCTGTAGTCATCTCCAAGTGTTTCTGTGTAAGAAAATATAACTAACAAAGGATGTGGTTTCAAGCAGAATGAGGAAAGGAGGGATTATCTTTATTTCAGTGCAGGTTGACCTTTCAAAGAAACAGTAATTCCTATCAAATAGGAGGAAAAATCTTTTGTAAAGAGACATGGACATGACACGCTCAACTTTATGTCACTTTTTTTAAAAAGCCAAGGGCATTTGAGAAATTCTTGGCTGCTGAATTGTCCCTTTTTGCAAATTTCTCTTAGGTAAGACACTCCAGTTTCTTTAAACCATTATACAGTTCCTTCCATGTAAAAAACCAAAGCAAAAAACAAAATAAATTAAAACAAAACCCATCAAATTACATTTGAGAGCACACAATTGCTCAGCAGGCCCACTATTCAAGAAGCTAGAGGTAGAGAATCCTCAGCCTTCGGCCCATGGCCTGAAGTTTTGTCTCTATCATGGCCCCTCAATTCCCTGGCATGTCCACATTAACTCATGAATCTTTACTCATTTCCTCTTCAAATGCACAGGATCCAATATATTTGAACCCTGTTCACCTGGGCTGTAATCATCCAAGGACACACCAGAGGAAGGGCAGCCACTCCCTTGCCTGGGGCCTTGGAGCTTATCACAATAGAAATGGACACCTGAACAAGGGGAGCCAAAACAAAGAGAGGCATATTCCTAAAGCCTGAAGCATAGAAGCTACCTATAGACCAGCAGTGGGATTTCACAAATTATGTAAGAATCTCTGTGCACATGCTTGGCATGGTCGCTCATGCCTATAATCCCAGCAATCTGGGGGCTGAGGTGGATGGATCCTTGGGAGTTCCAGTCCATCTTGGGCTACGAATTTATCTCAAGGCCTCTTTCAACAACTACATAAGATGCTGTTTCCAAAAAGAGGACAACATTAAACTAGACACACTTGGTATAGGTCCCTGGGTTCACTACATGAGTTGTGGAGTCTAAATATTCCATGCCATGAGAAAATACCTGGGATTTTTAGTGAAAGGGGCATTTGCATCCCTTTTCTAAGGGTTTCCCTTTCACCATGTTACATTTGAATTCTGGGAAAGCCTGCTGGTGATAAGGTTTTGTGCTAATACCTCATGTTTAGTGTTCAGGGTTATGCTGGAATGGCTGCAGCCCTCCTTGAAATAGCGATTGCAGACAAGCGAACCCCGAGCAAGCTGGATAGTTGAAGCAGGCACACTAAATATTCATGCACTGCAAGGATTCACTTTCATTTTGGGTCTCATCTTCTGGTTGCTGGCTTTCAGTGCTAACTGATACTACCATGGTGGCAGTAATCCAGCAGAGACTGCATATATGGTTTCCAGGTTTGCTTCCCAAGCCACCAGAAACTTGGCAGAACCCAAATCATTGTGGCATTTTCTTTCCTCCCTTGAAACATTTGGCTTTCTAAGTTTGATAATTGAATAGACTGGACTAGTCACCTTTGGACCCCATATACCACAAACAGAGCTAAAGACAGAGCCAATTACTTCCCTCCACTTGTCAAAATATGTCAAATTTGCTTGATCACCACAACTTCAAAGAAAATTCTGAGGCAACTTAGATAGGTTAATCAAATACTGCATGCTTGGAATGGCTGTGGTAGTATGAGGTGGAAAGCTGCAGAGTTGGGCTGAAACTGTTCACAGAAATCCACAGGCTTGTGGTTGCCAGGCAACCACACTGGGCTGAGATTGGCTGAACATCACTGTGAGGGGGATTTTAGGCTCTAGGTTTGAAAATTTAAAAGACTGGGGTAGTCAAGTTTGGAACCCATAGACCTCAGACATACCAAAAGGTTTTCCAATGACTTCCGTCCACTTCTCAAAATATGTCAAATTTTCTTGATCACTACAACTGTAAAACAAAAATTCTGAGGCAACATAGAGAGGCTAATCAAATACTGCATGATTGGAATGGCTGTGGTTGTATGAGGTGGAAAGCTGCAGAGTTGGGCTGAAACAGTTCACAGAAATCCACAAGCTTGTGGTTGCCAGGCAACCACAATGGGGTGTGATTGGCTGAGCACCATTGTGAGCTGGACTTTAGGCTCTAGGATACAAGTGTGCAGTAGGAGACCGGAGTCACAATGCTGGGCGTTGCCATGGAGACCTCAGTGGCACAGAGGACCTTGTAGGGCAAGATTTAAATAGGATGAATATTCTTGGCCTGGTATGCCACAATATTCTCTCTGAAGGCTTCACTGCTCAGAATTTGTGGATGGAAATGCTAGCCAATCTACACATGGATGTACTTTCAATGGGATATGAAATATGCCAGGGCCTGGCAGATGATATCTGCCATGTCCTATCCTTGAGCATACGCTTTTCCCTTGTCATGTCTGTCATTTGGCTGAGTCCTGTTCCCTAAGCTATTCAGTCAAGACTTGCTGGCATCATTGACCTGCAGTATAAGAGCTTTCTGTGAAATTTCTCAGCAGAAATCCTCTGCAAGTACATATCTTTGGATATGAGAGACAGTGATGGAAGTTGAATTTCAAGGGCAGATATTTGAAAACAATGAAACAAGCCCCGAATAAGATCTTTACATGTTTCCCAGATGAATATGTTTGGAAATACGGGGGAAGATGGAGATCAAGGCTGAGAAGAGTGCACACCCATTTCAAGGTACAAAAACCAGGAAAAACATGGGCAAGCAAGCGAGCTGGTTAATCTGATGTAAAAATCTTTGATGATGAAAGGAAAATTATATTCTCATGATGATTTAATCAGGCTGTAGAAGTGAAGTTCTCATGTGGGTTGTCCTATGTGTGGCTTTCTGCATTGGGCAGTGGATGCAGGACATGAGAACTTCAAATAAATCTGGTGGAACACAAAATACTGAAAAAAAACTTCAGCCTAAATCCTGTGTATTCCTTCCCTTTGAGAACATATATGGATAATGTACGAAGTTTCAAAAGAGAAAATGTCTATTGGGTCATGGTTTCAACAATGAAATGGTCACTTCACATAACATTTTGAATTTTGCTTTCACAGTTGCTCATGTACCGGGCCTGAGTAAAGCAGAATGCAGAGTAAGCCTCATCAATAGTTGTGCATTCCATAAGTGGTTTTAAAACCAGTGAAACCCTTTGGACTTAGTGTTTGTATTTAATTGGTTGATTGGTTTTTCAAATTGTTTGTTTTAGTATTCTTAACTTTGTGAGTCAGGGAAGCCCTCACTCATAGTGATTTCGACCTCTCCAAAATCTCTGAAGTTATTCATGTAACAGCTATTACATGCTATAAGTTTCTCCTATTAAAACTTGAAAGACTAACAGACTCAGCTTCTTTTCATCTAAATTCAGTGTTGGGCTAACTTCAGGGTTGGACTTTTTACAAGTCCTTTGAAATGTGTCCTCCTCTAGTCACTGGTCGTGCTGGAATTTACTTTCTTGTGAAGACAGGATTTGAGCGAATTGACACAAGTACAGTTTGCCACTACTCTGGACACCTGGTTAAATATCGAGTTCCCTAAATGCTGTGTGTTTTACTTTGATCTCTGCTCACACTTTGCTCATCCAGTTAGAAACACAGGGCTCCAGGCCATAGCGTTCCAGGCCTAAACAAGAAAATTTCCATTCCGTTTTGGGAGTTCATGCGCCTCTCATAATTACTTTTTCCACAAATGTGTGCTTCAGGAGAGGCCCTGTCCAAATGTGGAGAGGCCCATTTTCATTCACTCACTTTTAGACTTTCTAAGATTTTCAGTGACTAGAGGTTTGCCCAGACTTGCCATTGTCAAGGGACAGTGCACTTCACTTGAAGTTGTGCAGTATTACTTCATGTGTCTCCGTGGAAATTCCACCAATGGGAAACTCTTGCTGTAGTCATCTCCAAGTGTTTCTGTGTAAGAAAATATAACTAACAAAGGATGTGGTTTCAAGCAGAATGAGGAAAGGAGGGATTATCTTTATTTCAGTGCAGGTTGACCTTTCAAAGAAACAGTAATTCCTATCAAATAGGAGGAAAAATCTTTTGTAAAGAGACATGGACATGACACGCTCAACTTTATGTCACTTTTTTTAAAAAGCCAAGGGCATTTGAGAAATTCTTGGCTGCTGAATTGTCCCTTTTTGCAAATTTCTCTTAGGTAAGACACTCCAGTTTCTTTAAACCATTATACAGTTCCTTCCATGTAAAAAACCAAAGCAAAAAAACAAAATAAATTAAAACAAAACCCATCAAATTACATTTGAGAGCACACAATTGCTCAGCAGGCCCACTATTCAAGAAGCTAGAGGTAGAGAATCCTCAGCCTTCGGCCCATGGCCTGAAGTTTTGTCTCTATCATGGCCCCTCAATTCCCTGGCATGTCCACATTAACTCATGAATCTTTACTCATTTCCTCTTCAAATGCACAGGATCCAATATATTTGAACCCTGTTCACCTGGGCTGTAATCATCCAAGGACACACCAGAGGAAGGGCAGCCACTCCCTTGCCTGGGGCCTTGGAGCTTATCACAATAGAAATGGACACCTGAACAAGGGGAGCCAAAACAAAGAGAGGCATATTCCTAAAGCCTGAAGCATAGAAGCTACCTATAGACCAGCAGTGGGATTTCACAAATTATGTAAGAATCTCTGTGCACATGCTTGGCATGGTCGCTCATGCCTATAATCCCAGCAATCTGGGGGCTGAGGTGGATGGATCCTTGGGAGTTCCAGTCCATCTTGGGCTACGAATTTATCTCAAGGCCTCTTTCAACAACTACATAAGATGCTGTTTCCAAAAAGAGGACAACATTAAACTAGACACACTTGGTCTAGGTCCCTGGGTTCACTACATGAGTTGTGGAGTCTAAATATTCCATGCCATGAGAAAATACCTGGGATTTTTAGTGAAAGGGGCATTTGCATCCCTTTTCTAAGGGTTTCCCTTTCACCATGTTACATTTGAATTCTGGGAAAGCCTGCTGGTGATAAGGTTTTGTGCTAATACCTCATGTTTAGTGTTCAGGGTTATGCTGGAATGGCTGCAGCCCTCCTTGAAATAGCGATTGCAGACAAGCGAACCCCGAGCAAGCTGGATAGTTGAAGCAGGCACTCTAAATATTCATGCACTGCAAGGATTCACTTTCATTTTGGGTCTCATCTTCTGGTTGCTGGCTTTCAGTGCTAACTGATACTACCATGGTGGCAGTAATCCAGCAGAGACTGCATATATGGTTTCCAGGTTTGCTTCCCAAGCCACCAGAAACTTGGCAGAACCCAAATCATTGTGGCATTTTCTTTCCTCCCTTGAAACATTTGGCTTTCTAAGTTTGATAATTGAATAGACTGGACTAGTCACCTTTGGACCCCATATACCACAAACAGAGCTAAAGACAGAGCCAATTACTTCCCTCCACTTGTCAAAATATGTCAAATTTGCTTGATCACCACAACTTCAAAGAAAATTCTGAGGCAACTTAGATAGGTTAATCAAATACTGCATGCTTGGAATGGCTGTGGTAGTATGAGGTGGAAAGCTGCAGAGTTGGGCTGAAACTGTTCACAGAAATCCACAGGCTTGTGGTTGCCAGGCAACCACACTGGGCTGAGATTGGCTGAACATCACTGTGAGGGGGATTTTAGGCTCTAGGTTTGAAAATTTAAAAGACTGGTGTAGTCAAGTTTGGAACCCATAGACCTCAGACATACCAAAAGGTTTTCCAATGACTTCCGTCCACTTCTCAAAATATGTCAAATTTTCTTGATCACTACAACTGTAAAACAAAAATTCTGAGGCAACATAGAGAGGCTAATCAAATACTGCATGATTGGAATGACTGTGGTTGTATGAGGTGGAAAGCTGCAGAGTTGGGCTGAAACAGTTCACAGAAATCCACAAGCTTGTGGTTGCCAGGCAACCACAATGGGCTCTGATTGGCTGAGCACCATTGTGAGCTGGACTTTAGGCTCTAGGATACAAGAGTGCAGTAGGAGACCGGAGTCACAATGCTGGGCGTTGCCATGGAGACCTCAGTGGCACAGAGGACCTTGTAGGGCAAGATTTAAATAGGATGAATATTCTTGGCCTGGTATGCCACAATATTCTCTCCTAGGCTTCACTGCTCAGAATTTGTGGATGGAAATGCTAGCCAATCTACACATGGATGTACTTTCAATGGGATATGAAATATGCCAGGGCCTGGCAGATGATATCTGCCATGTCCTATCCTTGAGCATACGCTTTTCCCTTGTCATGTCTGTCATTTGGCTGAGTCCTGTTCCCTAAGCTATTCAGTCAAGACTTGCTGGCATCATTGACCTGCAGTATAAGAGCTTTCTGTGAAATTTCTCAGCAGAAATCCTCTGCAAGTACACAGCTTTGGATAGGAGAGACAGTGATGGAAGTTGAATTTCAAGGGCAGATATTTGAAAACAATGAAACAAGCCCCGAATAAGATCTTTACATGTTTCCCAGATGAATATGTTTGGAAATACGGGGGAAGATGGAGATCAAGGCTGAGAAGAGTGCACACCCATTTCAAGGTACAAAAACCAGGAAAAACATGGGCAAGCAAGCGAGCTGGTTAATCTGACGTAAAAATCTTTGATGATGAAAGGAAAATTATATTCTCATGATGATTTAATCAGGCTGTAGAAGTGAAGTTCTCATGTGGGTTGTCCTATGTGTGGCTTTCTGCATTGGGCAGTGGATGCAGGACATGAGATCTTCAAATAAATCTGGTGGAACACAAAATACTGAAAAAAAACTTCAGCCTAAATCCTGTGTATTCTTTCCCTTTGAGAACATATATGGATAATGTACGAAGTTTCAAAAGAGAAAATGTCTATTGGGTCATGGTTTCAACAATGAAATGGTCACTTCACATAACATTTTGAATTTTGCTTTCACAGTTGCTCATGTACCGGGCCTGAGTAAAGCAGAATGCAGAGTAAGCCTCATCAATAGTTGTGCATTCCATAAGTGGTTTTAAAACCAGTGAAACCCTTTGGACTTAGTGTTTGTATTTAATTGGTTGATTGGTTTTTCAAATTGTTTGTTTTAGTATTCTTAACTTTGTGAGTCAGGGAAGCCCTCACTCATAGTGATTTCGACCTCTCCAAAAGCTCTGAAGTTATTCATGTAACAGCTATTACATGCTATAAGTTTCTCCTATTAAAACTTGAAAGACTAACAGACTCAGCTTCTTTTCATCTAAATTCAGTGTTGGGCTAACTTCAGGGTTGGACTTTTTACAAGTCCTTTGAAATGTGTCCTCCTCTAGTCACTGGTCGTGCTGGAATTTACTTTCTTGTGAAGACAGGATTTGAGCGAATTGACACAAGTACAGTTTGCCACTACTCTGGACACCTGGTTAAATATCGAGTTCCCTAAATGCTGTGTGTTTTACTTTGATCTCTGCTCACACTTTGCTCATCCAGTTAGAAACACAGGGCTCCAGGCCATAGCGTTCCAGGCCTAAACAAGAAAATTTCCATTCCGTTTTGGGAGTTCATGCGTCTCTCATAATTACTTTTTCCACAAATGTGTGCTTCAGGAGAGGCCCTGTCCAAATGTGGAGAGGCCCATTTTCATTCACTCACTTTTAGACTTTCTAAGATTTTCAGTGACTAGAGGTTTGCCCAGACTTGCCATTGTCAAGGGACAGTGCACTTCACTTGAAGTTGTGCAGTATTACTTCATGTGTCTCCGTGGAAATTCCACCAATGGGAAACTCTTGCTGTAGTCATCTCCAAGTGTTTCTGTGTAAGAAAATATAACTAACAAAGGATGTGGTTTCAAGCAGAATGAGGAAAGGAGGGATTATCTTTATTTCAGTGCAGGTTGACCTTTCAAAGAAACAGTAATTCCTATCAAATAGGAGGAAAAATCTTTTGTAAAGAGACATGGACATGACACGCTCAACTTTATGTCACTTTTTTTAAAAAGCCAAGGGCATTTGAGAAATTCTTGGCTGCTGAATTGTCCCTTTTTGCAAATTTCTCTTAGGTAAGACACTCCAGTTTCTTTAAACCATTATACAGTTCCTTCCATGTAAAAAACCAAAGCAAAAAACAAAATAAATTAAAACAAAACCCATCAAATTACATTTGAGAGCACACAATTGCTCAGCAGGCCCACTATTCAAGAAGCTAGAGGTAGAGAATCCTCAGCCTTCGGCCCATGGCCTGAAGTTTTGTCTCTATCATGGCCCCTCAATTCCCTGGCATGTCCACATTAACTCATGAATCTTTACTCATTTCCTCTTCAAATGCACAGGATCCAATATATTTGAACCCTGTTCACCTGGGCTGTAATCATCCAAGGACACACCAGAGGAAGGGCAGCCACTCCCTTGCCTGGGGCCTTGGAGCTTATCACAATAGAAATGGACACCTGAACAAGGGGAGCCAAAACAAAGAGAGGCATATTCCTAAAGCCTGAAGCATAGAAGCTACCTATAGACCAGCAGTGGGATTTCACAAATTATGTAAGAATCTCTGTGCACATGCTTGGCATGGTCGCTCATGCCTATAATCCCAGCAATCTGGGGGCTGAGGTGGATGGATCCTTGGGAGTTCCAGTCCATCTTGGGCTACGAATTTATCTCAAGGCCTCTTTCAACAACTACATAAGATGCTGTTTCCAAAAAGAGGACAACATTAAACTAGACACACTTGGTCTAGGTCCCTGGGTTCACTACATGAGTTGTGGAGTCTAAATATTCCATGCCATGAGAAAATACCTGGGATTTTTAGTGAAAGGGGCATTTGCATCCCTTTTCTAAGGGTTTCCCTTTCACCATGTTACATTTGAATTCTGGGAAAGCCTGCTGGTGATAAGGTTTTGTGCTAATACCTCATGTTTAGTGTTCAGGGTTATGCTGGAATGGCTGCAGCCCTCCTTGAAATAGCGATTGCAGACAAGCGAACCCCGAGCAAGCTGGATAGTTGAAGCAGGCACTCTAAATATTCATGCACTGCAAGGATTCACTTTCATTTTGGGTCTCATCTTCTGGTTGCTGGCTTTCAGTGCTAACTGATACTACCATGGTGGCAGTAATCCAGCAGAGACTGCATATATGGTTTCCAGGTTTGCTTCCCAAGCCACCAGAAACTTGGCAGAACCCAAATCATTGTGGCATTTTCTTTCCTCCCTTGAAACATTTGGCTTTCTAAGTTTGATAATTGAATAGACTGGACTAGTCACCTTTGGACCCCATATACCACAAACAGAGCTAAAGACAGAGCCAATTACTTCCCTCCACTTGTCAAAATATGTCAAATTTGCTTGATCACCACAACTTCAAAGAAAATTCTGAGGCAACTTAGATAGGTTAATCAAATACTGCATGCTTGGAATGGCTGTGGTAGTATGAGGTGGAAAGCTGCAGAGTTGGGCTGAAACTGTTCACAGAAATCCACAGGCTTGTGGTTGCCAGGCAACCACACTGGGCTGAGATTGGCTGAACATCACTGTGAGGGGGATTTTAGGCTCTAGGTTTGAAAATTTAAAAGACTGGTGTAGTCAAGTTTGGAACCCATAGACCTCAGACATACCAAAAGGTTTTCCAATGACTTCCGTCCACTTCTCAAAATATGTCAAATTTTCTTGATCACTACAACTGTAAAACAAAAATTCTGAGGCAACATAGAGAGGCTAATCAAATACTGCATGATTGGAATGGCTGTGGTTGTATGAGGTGGAAAGCTGCAGAGTTGGGCTGAAACAGTTCACAGAAATCCACAAGCTTGTGGTTGCCAGGCAACCACAATGGGCTCTGATTGGCTGAGCACCATTGTGAGCTGGACTTTAGGCTCTAGGATACAAGTGTGCAGTAGGAGACCGGAGTCACAATGCTGGGCGTTGCCATGGAGACCTCAGTGGCACAGAGGACCTTGTAGGGCAAGATTTAAATAGGATGAATATTCTTGGCCTGGTATGCCACAATATTCTCTCTGAAGGCTTCACTGCTCAGAATTTGTGGATGGAAATGCTAGCCAATCTACACATGGATGTACTTTCAATGGGATATGAAATATGCCAGGGCCTGGCAGATGATATCTGCCATGTCCTATCCTTGAGCATACGCTTTTCCCTTGTCATGTCTGTCATTTGGCTGAGTCCTGTTCCCTAAGCTATTCAGTCAAGACTTGCTGGCATCATTGACCTGCAGTATAAGAGCTTTCTGTGAAATTTCTCAGCAGAAATCCTCTGCAAGTACATATCTTTGGATATGAGAGACAGTGATGGAAGTTGAATTTCAAGGGCAGATATTTGAAAACAATGAAACAAGCCCCGAATAAGATCTTTACATGTTTCCCAGATGAATATGTTTGGAAATACGAGGGAAGATGGAGATCAAGGCTGAGAAGAGTGCACACCCATTTCAAGGTACAAAAACCAGGAAAAACATGGGCAAGCAAGCGAGCTGGTTAATCTGATGTAAAAATCTTTGATGATGAAAGGAAAATTATATTCTCATGATGATTTAATCAGGCTGTAGAAGTGAAGTTCTCATGTGGGTTGTCCTATGTGTGGCTTTCTGCATTGGGCAGTGGATGCAGGACATGAGATCTTCAAATAAATCTGGTGGAACACAAAATACTGAAAAAAAACTTCAGCCTAAATCCTGTGTATTCCTTCCCTTTGAGAACATATATGGATAATGTACGAAGTTTCAAAAGAGAAAATGTCTATTGGGTCATGGTTTCAACAATGAAATGGTCACTTCACATAACATTTTGAATTTTGCTTTCACAGTTGCTCATGTACCGGGCCTGAGTAAAGCAGAATGCAGAGTAAGCCTCATCAATAGTTGTGCATTCCATAAGTGGTTTTAAAACCAGTGAAACCCTTTGGACTTAGTGTTTGTATTTAATTGGTTGATTGGTTTTTCAAATTGTTTGTTTTAGTATTCTTAACTTTGTGAGTCAGGGAAGCCCTCACTCATAGTGATTTCGACCTCTCCAAAAGCTCTGAAGTTATTCATGTAACAGCTATTACATGCTATAAGTTTCTCCTATTAAAACTTGAAAGACTAACAGACTCAGCTTCTTTTCATCTAAATTCAGTGTTGGGCTAACTTCAGGGTTGGACTTTTTACAAGTCCTTTGAAATGTGTCCTCCTCTAGTCACTGGTCGTGCTGGAATTTACTTTCTTGTGAAGACAGGATTTGAGCCAATTGACACAAGTACAGTTTGCCACTACTCTGGACACCTGGTTAAATATCGAGTTCCCTAAATGCTGTGTGTTTTACTTTGATCTCTGCTCACACTTTGCTCATCCAGTTAGAAACACAGGGCTCCAGGCCATAGCGTTCCAGGCCTAAACAAGAAAATTTCCATTGCGTTTTGGGAGTTCATGCGTCTCTCATTATTACTTTTTCCACAAATGTGTGCTTCAGGAGAGGCCCTGTCCAAATGTGGAGAGGCCCATTTTCATTCACTCACTTTTAGACTTTCTAAGATTTTCAGTGACTAGAGGTTTGCCCAGACTTGCCATTGTCAAGGGACAGTGCACTTCACTTGAAGTTGTGCAGTATTACTTCATGTGTCTCCGTGGAAATTCCACCAATGGGAAACTCTTGCTGTAGTCATCTCCAAGTGTTTCTGTGTAAGAAAATATAACTAACAAAGGATGTGGTTTCAAGCAGAATGAGGAAAGGAGGGATTATCTTTATTTCAGTGCAGGTTGACCTTTCAAAGAAACAGTAATTCCTATCAAATAGGAGGAAAAATCTTTTGTAAAGAGACATGGACATGACACGCTCAACTTTATGTCACTTTTTTTAAAAAGCCAAGGGCATTTGAGAAATTCTTGGCTGCTGAATTGTCCCTTTTTGCAAATTTCTCTTAGGTAAGACACTCCAGTTTCTTTAAACCATTATACAGTTCCTTCCATGTAAAAAACCAAAGCAAAAAACAAAATAAATTAAAACAAACCCCATCAAATTACATTTGAGAGCACACAATTGCTCAGCAGGCCCACTATTCCAGAAGCTAGAGGTAGAGAATCCTCAGCCTTTGGCCCATGGCCTGAAGTTTTGTCTCTATCATGGCCCCTCAATTCCCTGGCATGTCCACATTAACTCATGAATCTTTACTCATTTCCTCTTCAAATGCACAGGATCCAATATATTTGAACCCTGTTCACCTGGGCTGTAATCATCCAAGGACACACCAGAGGAAGGGCAGCCACTCCCTTGCCTGGGGCCTTGGAGCTTATCACAATAGAAATGGACACCTGAACAAGGGGAGCCAAAACAAAGAGAGGCATATTCCTAAAGCCTGAAGCATAGAAGCTACCTATAGACCAGCAGTGGGATTTCACAAATTATGTAAGAATCTCTGTGCACATGCTTGGCATGGTCGCTCATGCCTATAATCCCAGCAATCTGGGGGCTGAGGTGGATGGATCCTTGGGAGTTCCAGTCCATCTTGGGCTACGAATTTATCTCAAGGCCTCTTTCAACAACTACATAAGATGCTGTTTCCAAAAAGAGGACAACATTAAACTAGACACACTTGGTCTAGGTCCCTGGGTTCACTACATGAGTTGTGGAGTCTAAATATTCCATGCCATGAGAAAATACCTGGGATTTTTAGTGAAAGGGGCATTTGCATCCCTTTTCTAAGGGTTTCCCTTTCACCATGTTACATTTGAATTCTGGGAAAACCTGCTGGTGATAAGGTATTGTGCTAATACCTCATGTTTAGTGTTCAGGGTTATGCTGGAATGGCTGCAGCCCTCCTTGAAATAGCGATTGCAGACAAGTGAACCCCGAGGAAGCTGGATAGTTGAAGCAGGCACTCCAAATATTCATGCACTGCAAGGATTCACTTTCATTTTGGGTCTCATCTTCTGGTTGCTGGCTTTCAGTGCTAACTGATACTACCATGGTGGCAGTAATTCAGCAGAGACTGCATGTATGGTTTGCAGGTTTCCTTCCCAAGCCACCAGAAACTTGGCAGAACCCAAATCATTGTGGCATTTTCTTTCCTCCCTTGAAACATTTGGCTTTCTAAGTTTGATAATTGAATAGACTGGGCTAGTCACCTTTGGACCCCATATACCACAAACAGAGCTAAAGACAGAGCCAATTACTTCCCTCCACTTGTCAAAATATGTCAAATTTGCTTGATCACCACAACTTCAAAGAAAATTCTGAGGCAACTTAGAGAGGTTAATCAAATACTGCATGATTGGAATGGCTGTGGTTGTATGAGGTGGAAAGCTGCAGAGTTTGGCTGAAACTGTTCTCAGAAATCCACAGGCTTGTGGTTGCCAGGCAACCACACTGGGCTCAGATTGGCTGAACATCACTGTGAGGGGGATTTTATGCTCTAGGTTTGAAAATTTAAAAGACTGGGGTAGTCAAATTTGGAACCCATAGACCTCAGACATACCAAAAGGTTTTCCAATGACTTCCCTCCACTTCTCAAAATATGTCAAATTTTCTTGATCACTACAACTGTAAAAAAAAAATTCTGAGGCAACATAGAGAGGCTAATCAAATACTGCATGATTGGAATGGCTGTGGTTGTATGAGGTGGAAAGCTGCAGAGTTGGGCTGAAACAGTTCACAGAAATCCACAAGCTTGTGGTTGCCAGGCAACCACAATGGGCTGTGATTGGCTGAGCACCATTGTGAGCTGGACGTTAGGCTCCAGGATACAAGTGTACAGTAGGAGTCCTGAGTCACAATGCTGGGCACTGCCATGGAGACCTCAGTGGCACAGAGGACCTTGTAGGGCAAGATTTAAATAGGATGAATATTCTTGGCCTGGTATGCCACAATATTCTCTCTGAAGGCTTCATTGCTCAGAATTTGTGGATGGAAATGCTGCCCAATGTACATGGATGTACTTTCAATGGGATATGAAATATGCCAGGGCCTGGCATATGATCTCTGCCATGTCCTACCCTTGAGCATACGCTTTTCCCTTGTCATGTCTGTCATTTGGCCGAGTCCTGTTCCCTAAGCTATTCAGTCAAGACTTGCTGGCCTCATTGACCTGCAGTATAAGAGCTTTCTGTGAAATTTCTCAGCAGAAATCCTCTGCAAGTAAATAGCTTTGGATATGAGAGACAGTGGTGGAAGTTGAATTTCAAGGGCAGATATTTGAAAACAATGAAACAAGCCCCGAATAAGATCTTTACATCTTTCCCAGATGAATATGTTTGGAAATACGGGGGAAGATGGAGATCAAGGCTGAGAAGAGTGCACACCCATTTCAAGGTACAAAAACCAGGGAAAAACATGGGAAAGCAAGAGAGCTGGTTAATCTGACGTAAAAATCTTTGATGATGAAAGGAAAATTATATTCTCATGATGATTTAATCAGGCTGTAGAAGTGAAGTTCTCATGTGGGTTGTCCTATGTGTGGCCTTCTGCATTGGGCAGTGGATGCAGGACAGGAGATCTTCAAATAAATCTGGTGGAACACAAAATACTGAAAAAAAACTTCAGCCTAAATCCTGTGTATTCCTTCCCTTTGAGAACATATATGGATAATGTACAAAGTTTGAAAAGAGAAAATGTCTATTGGGTCATGGTTTCAACAATGAAATGGTCACTTCACATAACATTTTGAATTTTGCTTTCACAGTTGCTCATGTACCGGGCCTGAGTAAAGCAGAATGCAGAGTAAGCCTCATCAATAGTTGTGCATTCCATAAGTGGTTTTAAAACCAGTGAAACCCTTTGGACTTAGTGTTTGTATTTAATTGGTTGATTGGTTTTTCAAATTGTTTGTTTTAGTATTCTTAACTTTGTGAGTCAGGGAAGCCCTCACTCATAGTGATTTCGACCTCTCCAAAAGTTCTGAAGTTATTCATGTAACAGCTATTAAATGCTATAAGTTTCTCCTATTAAAACTTGAAAGACTAACAGACTCAGCTTCTTTTCATCTAAATTCAGTGTTGGGCTAACTTCAGGGTTGGACTTTTTACAAGTCCTTTGAAATGTGTCCTCCTCTAGTCACTGGTCGTGCTGGAATTTACTTTCTTGTGAAGACAGGATTTGAGCGAATTGACACAAGTACAGTTTGCCACTACTCTGGACACCTGGTTAAATATCGAGTTCCCTAAATGCTGTGTGTTTTACTTTGATCTCTGCTCACACTTTGCTCATCCAGTTAGAAACACAGGGCTCCAGGCCATAGCGTTCCAGGCCTAAACAAGAAAATTTCCATTGCGTTTTGGGAGTTCATGCGTCTCTCATTATTACTTTTTCCACAAATGTGTGCTTCAGGAGAGGCCCTGTCCAAATGTGGAGAGGCCCATTTTCATTCACTCACTTTTAGACTTTCTAAGATTTTCAGTGACTAGAGGTTTGCCCAGACTTGCCATTGTCAAGGGACAGTGCACTTCACTTGAAGTTGTGCAGTATTACTTCATGTGTCTCCGTGGAAATTCCACCAATGGGAAACTCTTGCTGTAGTCATCTCCAAGTGTTTCTGTGTAAGAAAATATAACTAACAAAGGATGTGGTTTCAAGCAGAATGAGGAAAGGAGGGATTATCTTTATTTCAGTGCAGGTTGACCTTTCAAAGAAACAGTAATTCCTATCAAATAGGAGGAAAAATCTTTTGTAAAGAGACATGGACATGACACGCTCAACTTTATGTCACTTTTTTTAAAAAGCCAAGGGCATTTGAGAAATTCTTGGCTGCTGAATTGTCCCTTTTTGCAAATTTCTCTTAGGTAAGACACTCCAGTTTCTTTAAACCATTATACAGTTCCTTCCATGTAAAAAACCAAAGCAAAAAACAAAATAAATTCAAACAAAACCCATCAAATTACATTTGAGAGCACACAATTGCTCAGCAGGCCCACTATTCCAGAAGCTAGAGGTAGAGAATCCTCAGCCTTTGGCCCATGGCCTGAAGTTTTGTCTCTATCATGGCCCCTCAATTCCCTGGCATGTCCACATTAACTCATGAATCTTTACTCATTTCCTCTTCAAATGCACAGGATCCAATATATTTGAACCCTGTTCACCTGGGCTGTAATCATCCAAGGACACACCAGAGGAAGGGCAGCCACTCCCTTGCCTGGGGCCTTGGAGCTTATCACAATAGAAATGGACACCTGAACAAGGGGAGCCAAAACAAAGAGAGGCATATTCCTAAAGCCTGAAGCATAGAAGCTACCTATAGACCAGCAGTGGGATTTCACAAATTATGTAAGAATCTCTGTGCACATGCTTGGCATGGTCGCTCATGCCTATAATCCCAGCAATCTGGGGGCTGAGGTGGATGGATCCTTGGGAGTTCCAGTCCATCTTGGGCTACGAATTTATCTCAAGGCCTCTTTCAACAACTACATAAGATGCTGTTTCCAAAAAGAGGACAACATTAAACTAGACACACTTGGTCTAGGTCCCTGGGTTCACTACATGAGTTGTGGAGTCTAAATATTCCATGCCATGAGAAAATACCTGGGATTTTTAGTGAAAGGGGCATTTGCATCCCTTTTCTAAGGGTTTCCCTTTCACCATGTTACATTTGAATTCTGGGAAAACCTGCTGGTGATAAGGTATTGTGCTAATACCTCATGTTTAGTGTTCAGGGTTATGCTGGAATGGCTGCAGCCCTCCTTGAAATAGCGATTGCAGACAAGTGAACCCCGAGGAAGCTGGATAGTTGAAGCAGGCACTCCAAATATTCATGCACTGCAAGGATTCACTTTCATTTTGGGTCTCATCTTCTGGTTGCTGGCTTTCAGTGCTAACTGATACTACCATGGTGGCAGTAATTCAGCAGAGACTGCATGTATGGTTTGCAGGTTTCCTTCCCAAGCCACCAGAAACTTGGCAGAACCCAAATCATTGTGGCATTTTCTTTCCTCCCTTGAAACATTTGGCTTTCTAAGTTTGATAATTGAATAGACTGGGCTAGTCACCTTTGGACCCCATATACCACAAACAGAGCTAAAGACAGACCCAATTACTTCCCTCCACTTGTCAAAATATGTCAAATTTGCTTGATCACCACAACTTCAAAGAAAATTCTGAGGCAACTTAGAGAGGTTAATCAAATACTGCATGATTGGAATGGCTGTGGTTGTATGAGGTGGAAAGCTGCAGAGTTTGGCTGAAACTGTTCTCAGAAATCCACAGGCTTGTGGTTGCCAGGCAACCACACTGGGCTCAGATTGGCTGAACATCACTGTGAGGGGGATTTTATGCTCTAGGTTTGAAAATTTAAAAGACTGGGGTAGTCAAATTTGGAACCCATAGACCTCAGACATACCAAAAGGTTTTCCAATGACTTCCCTCCACTTCTCAAAATATGTCAAATTTTCTTGATCACTACAACTGTAAAAAAAAAATTCTGAGGCAACATAGAGAGGCTAATCAAATACTGCATGATTGGAATGGCTGTGGTTGTATGAGGTGGAAAGCTGCAGAGTTGGGCTGAAACAGTTCACAGAAATCCACAAGCTTGTGGTTGCCAGGCAACCACAATGGGCTGTGATTGGCTGAGCACCATTGTGAGCTGGACGTTAGGCTCCAGGATACAAGTGTACAGTAGGAGACCTGAGTCACAATGCTGGGCACTGCCATGGAGACCTCAGTGGCACAGAGGACCTTGTAGGGCAAGATTTAAATAGGATGAATATTCTTGGCCTGGTATGCCACAATATTCTCTCTAAAGGCTTCATTGCTCAGAATTTGTGGATGGAAATGCTGCCCAATGTACATGGATGTACTTTCAATGGGATATGAAATATGCCAGGGCCTGGCATATGATCTCTGCCATGTCCTCCCCTTGAGCATACGCTTTTCCCTTGTCATGTCTGTCATTTGGCCGAGTCCTGTTCCCTAAGCTATTCAGTCAAGACTTGCTGGCCTCATTGACCTGCAGTATAAGAGCTTTCTGTGAAATTTCTCAGCAGAAATCCTCTGCAAGTAAATAGCTTTGGATATGAGAGACAGTGGTGGAAGTTGAATTTCAAGGGCAGATATTTGAAAACAATGAAACAAGCCCCGAATAAGATCTTTACATCTTTCCCAGATGAATATGTTTGGAAATACGGGGGAAGATGGAGATCAAGGCTGAGAAGAGTGCACACCCATTTCAAGGTACAAAAACCAGGGAAAAACATGGGAAAGCAAGAGAGCTGGTTAATCTGACGTAAAAATCTTTGATGATGAAAGGAAAATTATATTCTCATGATGATTTAATCAGGCTGTAGAAGTGAAGTTCTCATGTGGGTTGTCCTATGTGTGGCCTTCTGCATTGGGCAGTGGATGCAGGACAGGAGATCTTCAAATAAATCTGGTGGAACACAAAATACTGAAAAAAAAACTTCAGCCTAAATCCTGTGTATTCCTTCCCTTTGAGAACATATATGGATAATGTACGAAGTTTCAAAAGAGAAAATGTCTATTGGGTCATGGTTTCAACAATGAAATGGTCACTTCACATAACATTTTGAATTTTGCTTTCACAGTTGCTCATGTACCGGGCCTGAGTAAAGCAGAATGCAGAGTAAGCCTCATCAATAGTTGTGCATTCCATAAGTGGTTTTAAAACCAGTGAAACCCTTTGGACTTAGTGTTTGTATTTAATTGGTTGATTGGTTTTTCAAATTGTTTGTTTTAGTATTCTTAACTTTGTGAGTCAGGGAAGCCCTCACTCATAGTTATTTCGACCTCTCCAAAAGCTCTGAAGTTATTCATGTAACAGCTATTACATGCTGTAAGTTTCGCCTATTAAAACTTGAAAGACTAACAGACTCTGATACTTTTCATCTAAATTCAGTGTTGGCCTAACTTCAGGGTTGGACTTTTTACAAGTCCTTTGAAATGTGTCCTCCTCTAGTCACTGGTCGTGCTGGAATTTACTTTCTTGTGAAGACAGGATTTGAGCGAATTGACACAAGTACAGTTTGCCACTACTCTGGACACCTGGTTAAATATCGAGTTCCCTAAATGCTGTGTGTTTTACTTTGATCTCTGCTCACACTTTGCTCATCCAGTTAGAAACACAGGGCTCCAGGCCATAGCGTTCCAGGCCTAAACAAGAAAATTTCCATTCCGTTTTGGGAGTTCATGCGTCTCTCATAATTCCTTTTTCCACAAATGTGTGCTTCAGGAGAGGCCCTGTCCAAATGTGGAGAGGCCCATTTTCATTCACTCACTTTTAGACTTTCTAAGATTTTCAGTTACTAGAGGTTTGCCCAGACTTGCCATTGTCAAGGGACAGTGCACTTCCCTTGAAGTTGTGCAGTATTACTTCATGTGTCTCCGTGGAAATTCCACCAATGGGAAACTCTTGCTGTAGTCATCACCAAGTGTTTCTGTGTAAGAAAATATAACTAACAAAGGATGTGGTTTCAAGCAGAATGAGGAAAGGAGGGATTATCTTTATTTCAGTGCAGGTTGACCTTTCAAAGAAACAGTAATTCCTATCAAATAGGAGGAAAAATCTTTTGTAAAGAGACATGGACATGACACGCTCAACTTTATGTCACTTTTTTTAAAACGCCAAGGGCATTTGAGAAATTCTTGGCTGCTGAATTGTCCCTTTTTGCAAATTTCTCTTAGGTAAGACACTCCAGTTTATTTAAACCATTATACAGTTCCTTCCATGTAAAAAACCAAAGCAAAAAACAAAATAAATTAAAACAAAACCCATCAAATTACATTTGAGAGCACACAATTGCTCAGCAGGCCCACTATTCAAGAAGCTAGAGGTAGAGAATCCTCAGCCTTCGGCCCATGGCCTGAAGTTTTGTCTCTATCATGGCCCCTCAATTCCCTGGCATGTCCACATTAACTCATGAATCTTTACTCATTTCCTCTTCAAATGCACAGGATCCAATATATTTGAACCCTGTTCACCTGGGCTGTAATCATCCAAGGACACACCAGAGGAAGGGCAGCCACTCCCTTGCCTGGGGCCTTGGAGCTGATCACAATAGAAATGGACACCTGAACAAGGGGAGCCAAAACAAAGAGAGGCATATTCCTAAAGCCTGAAGCATAGAAGCTACCTATAGACCAGCAGTGGGATTTCACAAATTATGTAAGAATCTCTGTGCACATGCTTGGCATGGTCGCTCATGCCTATAATCCCAGCAATCTGGGGGCTGAGGTGGATGGATCCTTGGGAGTTCCAGTCCATCTTGGGCTACGAATTTATCTCAAGGCCTCTTTCAACAACTACATAAGATGCTGTTTCCAAAAAGAGGACAACATTAAACTAGACACACTTGGTCTCGGTACCTGGGTTCACTACATGAGTTGTGGAGTCTAAATATTCCATGCCATGAGAAAATACCTGGGATTTTTAGTGAAAGGGGCATTTGCATCCCTTTTCTAAGGGTTTCCCTTTCACCATGTTACATTTGAATTCTGGGAAAACCTGCTGGTGATAAGGTATTGTGATAATACCTCATGTATAGTGTTCAGGGTTATGCTGGAATGGTTGCAGCCCTCCTTGAAATAGCGATTGCAGACAAGTGAACCCCGAGGAAGCTGGATAGTTGAAGCAGGCACTCCAAATATTCATGCACTGCAAGGATTCACTTTCATTTTGGGTCTCATCTTCTGGTTGCTGGCTTTCAGTGCTAACTGATACTACCATGGTGGCAGTAATCCAGCAGAGACTGCATGTATGGTTTGCAGGTTTCCTTCCCAAGCCACCAGAAACTTGGCAGAACCCAAATCATTGTGGCATTTTCTTTCCTCCCTTGAAACATTTGGCTTTCTAAGTTTGATAATTGAATAGACTGGGCTAGTCAACTTTGGACCCCATATACCACAAACAGAGCTAAAGACAGAGACAATTACTTCCCTCCACTTGTCAAAATATGTCACATTTGCTTGATCACCACAACTTCAAAGAAAATTCTGAGGCAACTTTGAGAGGTTAATCAAATACTGCATGATTGGAATGGCTGTGGTTGTATGAGGTGGAAAGCTGCAGAGTTGGGCTGAAACTGTTCACAGAAATCCACAGGCTTGTGGTTGCCAGGCAACCACACTGGGCTCAGATTGGCTGAACATCACTGTGAGAGGGATTTTAGGCTCTAGGTTTGAAAATTTAAAAGACTGGGGTAGTCAAGTTTGGAACCCATAGACCTCAGACATACCAAAAGGTTTTCCAATGACTTCCCTCCACTTCTCAAAATATGTCAAATTTTCTTGATCACTACAAGTGTAAAAAAAAAAATTCTGAGGCAACATAGAGAGGCTAATCAAATACTGCATGATTGGAATGGCTGTGGTTGTATGAGGTGGAAAGCTGCAGAGTTGGGCTGAAACAGTTCACAGAAATCCACAAGCATGTGGTTGCCAGGCAACCACAATGGGCTGTGATTGGCTGAGCACCATTGTGAGCTGGACTTTAGGCTCTAGGTACAAGTGTGCAGTAGGAGTCCTGAGTCACAATGCTGGGCGTTGCCATGGAGACCTCAGTGGCACAGAGGACCTTGTAGGGCAAGATTTAAATAGGATGAATATTCTTGGCCTGGTATGCCACAATATTCTCTCTGAAGGCTTCATTGCTCAGAATTTGTGGATGGAAATGCTGGCCAATGTACATGGATGTACTTTCAATGGGATATGAAATATGCCAGGGCCTGGCATATGATCTCTGCCATGTCCTACCCTTGAGCATACGCTTTTCCCTTGTCATGTCTGTCATTTGGCCGAGTCCTGTTCCCTAAGCTATTCAGTCAAGACTTGCTGGCCTCATTGACATGCAGTATAAGAGCTTTCTGTGAAATTTCTCAGCAGAAATCCTCTGCAAGTACATAGCTTTGGATATGAGAGACAGTGGTGGAAGTTGAATTTCAAGGGCAGATATTTGAAAACAATGAAACAAGCCCCGAATAAGATCTTTACATGTTTACCAGATGAATATGTTTGGAAATACGGGGGAAGATGGAGATCAAGGCTGAGAAGAGTGCACACCCATTTCAAGGTGCAAAAACCAGGGAAAAACATCGGCAAAGCAAGCGCGCTGGTTAATCTGATGTAAAAATCTTTGATGATGAAAGGAAAATTATATTCTCATGATGATTTAATCAGGCTGTAGAAGTGAAGTTCTCATGTGGGTTGTCCTATGTGTGGCCTTCTGCATTGGGCAGTGGATGCAGGACAGGAGATCTTCAAATAAATCTGGTGGAACACAAAATACTGAAAAAAAAATTCAGCCTAAATCCTGTGTATTCCTTCCCTTTGAGAACATATATGGATAATGTACGAAGTTTCAAAAGAGAAAATGTCTATTGGGTCATGGTTTCAACAATGAAATGGTCACTTCACGTAACATTTTGAATTTTGCTTTCACAGTTGCTCATGTACCGGGCCTGAGTAAAGTAGAATGCAGAGTAAGCCTCATCAATAGTTGTGCATTCCATAAGTTGTTTTAAAACCAGTGAAACCCTTTGGACTTAGTGTTTGTATTTAATTGGTTGATTGGTTTTTCAAATTGTTTGTTTTACTATTCTTAACTTTGTGAGTCAGGGAAGCCCTCACTCATAGTGATTTCGACCTCTCCAAAAGCTCTGAAGTTATTCATGTAACAGCTATTACATGCTATAAGTTTCTCCTATTAAAACTTGAAAGACTAACAGACTCAGATTCTTTTCATCTAAATTCAGTGTTGGGCTAACTTCAGGGTTGGACTTTTTACAAGCCTTTTGAAATGTGTCCTCCTCTAGTCACTGGTCGTGCTGGAATTTACTTTCTTGTGAAGACAGGATTTGAGCAAATTGACACAAGTACAGTTTGCCACTACTCTGGACACCTGGTTAAATATCGAGTTCCCTAAATGCTGTGTGTTTTACTTTGATCTCTGCTCACACTTTGCTCATCCAGTTAGAAACACAAGGCTCGAGGCCATAGCGTTCCAGGCCTAAACAAGAAAATTTCCATTCCATTTTGGGAGTTCATGCGTCTCTCATAATTACTTTTTCCGCAAATGTGTGCTTCAGGAGAGGCCCTGTCCAAATGTGGAGAGGCCCATTTTCATTCACTCACTTTTAGACTTTCTAAGATTTTCAGTGACGAGAGGTTTGCCCAGACTAGCCATTGTCAAGGGACAGTGCACTTCACATGAAGTTGTGCAGTATTACTTCATGTGTCTCCGTGGAAATTCCACCAATGGGAAACTCTTGCTGTAGTCATCTCCAAGTGTTTCTGTGTAAGAAAATATAACTAACAAAGGATGTGGTTTCAAGCAGAATGAGGAAAGGAGGGATTATCTTTATTTCAGTGCAGGTTGACCTTTCAAAGAAACAGTAATTCCTATCAAATAGGAGGAAAAATCTTTTGTAAAGAGACATGGACATGACACGCTCAACTTTATGTCACTTTTTTTAAAACTCCAAGGGCATTTGAGAAATTCTTGGCTGCTGAATTGTCCCTTTTTGCAAATTTCTCTTAGGTAAGACACTCCAGCTCCTTTAAACCATGGTACAGTTCCTTCCATGTAAAAAACCAAAGCAAAAAACAAAATAAATTAAAACAAAACCCATCAAATTACATTTGAGAGCACACAATTGCTCAGCAGGCCCACTATTCCAGAAGCTAGAGGTAGAGAATCCTCAGCCTTCAACCCATGGCCTGAAGTTTTGTCTCTATCATGGCCCCTCAATTCCCTGGCATGTCCACATTAATTCATGAATCTTTACTCATTTCCTCTTCAAATGCACAGGATCCAATATATTTGAACCCTGTTCACCTGGGCTGTAATCATCCAAGGACACACCAGAGGAAGGGCAGCCACTCCCTTGCCTGGGGCCTTGGAGCTTATCACAATAGAAATGGACACCTGAACAAGGTGAGGCAAAACAAAGAGAGGCATATTCCTAAAGCCTGAAGCACAGAAGCTACCTATAGACCAGCAGTGGGATTTCACAAATTATGTAAGAATCTCTGTCCACATGCTTGGCATGGTCGCTCATGCCTATAATCCCAGCAATCTGGGGGCTGAGGTGGATGGATCCTTGGGAGTTCCAGTCCATCTTGGGCTACGAATTTATCTCAAGGCCTCTTTCAACAAATACATAAGATGCTGTTTCCAAAAAGAGGACAACATTAAACTAGACACACTTGGTCTAGGTCCCTGGGTTCACTACATGAGTTGTGGAGTCTAAATATTCCATGCCATGAGAAAATACCTGGGATTTTTAGTGAAAGGGGCATTTGCATCCCTTTTCTAAGGGTTTCCCTTTCACCATGTTACATTTGAATTCTGGGAAAACCTGCTGGTGATAAGGTATTGTGCTAATACCTCATGTTTAGTGTTCAGGGTTATGCTGGAATGGCTGCAGCCCTCCTTGAAATAGCGATTGCAGACAAGTGAACCCCGAGGAAGCTGGATAGTTGAAGCAGGCACTCCAAATATTCATGCACTGCAAGGATTCACTTTCATTTTGGGTCTCATCTTCTGGTTGCTGGTTTTCAGTGCTAACTGATACTACCATGGTGGCAGTAATCCAGCAGAGACTGCATGTATGGTTTGCAGGTTTGCTTCCCAAGCCGCCAGAAACTTGGCAGAACCCAAATCATTGTGGCATTTTCTTTCCTCCCTTGAAACATTTGGCTTTCTAAGTTTGATAATTGAATAGACTGGGCTAGTCACCTTTGGACCCCATATACCACAAACAGAGCTAAAGACAGAGCCAATTACTTCCCTCCACTTGTCAAAATATGTCACATTTGCTTGATCACCACAACTTCAAAGAAAATTCTGAGGCAACTTTGAGAGGTTAATCAAATACTGCATGATTGGAATGGCTGTGGTTGTATGAGGTGGAAAGCTGCAGAGTTGGGCTGAAACTGTTCACAGAAATCCACAGGCTTGTGGTTTCCAGGCAACCACACTGGGCTCAGATTGGCTGAACATCACTGTGAGAGGGATTTTAGGCTCTAGGTTTGAAAATTTAAAAGACTGGTGTAGTCAAGTTTGGAACCCATAGACCTCAGACATACCAAAAGGTTTTCCAATGACTTCCCTCCACTTCTCAAAATATGTCAAATTTTCTTGATCACTACAACTGTAAAAAAAAAAATTCTGAGGCAACATAGAGAGGCTAATCAAATACTGCATGATTGGAATGGCTGTGGTTGTATGAGGTGGAAAGCTGCAGAGTTGGGCTGAAACAGTTCACAGAAATCCACAAGCATGTGGTTGCCAGGCAACCACAATGGGCTGTGATTGGCTGAGCACCATTGTGAGCTGGACTTTAGGCTCTAGGATACAAGTGTGCAGTAGGAGTCCTGAGTCACAATGCTGGGCGTTGCCATGGAGACCTCAGTGGCACAGAGGTCCTTGTAGGGCAAGATTTAAATAGGATGAATATTCTTGGACTGGTATGCCACAATATTCTCTCTGAAGGCTTCATTGCTCAGAATTTGTGGATGGAAATGCTGGCCAATGTACATGGATGTACTTTCAATGGGATATGAAATATGCCAGGGCCTGGCATATGATCTCTGCCATGTCCTACCCTTGAGCATAAGCTTTTCCCTTGTCATGTCTGTCATTTGGCCGAGTCCTGTTCCCTAAGCTATTCAGTCAAGACTTGCTGGCATCATTGACCTGCAGTATAAGAGCTTTCTGTGAAATTTCTCAGCAGAAATCCTCTGCAAGTACATAGG
Source organism: Cavia porcellus (assembly GCF_034190915.1). Classification (NCBI taxonomy): domain Eukaryota; kingdom Metazoa; phylum Chordata; class Mammalia; order Rodentia; family Caviidae; genus Cavia; species Cavia porcellus. The sequence continues at coordinate 3,068,284 of NW_026947486.1, read as the reverse complement.
TTTGGATATGAGAGACAGTGGTGGAAGTTGAATTTCAAGGGCAGATATTTGAAAACAATGAAACAAGCCCCGAATAAGATCTTTACATGTTTCCCAGATGAATATGTTTGGAAATACAGGGGAAGATGGAGATCAAGACTGAGAAGAGTGCACACCCATTTCAAGGTGCAAAAACCAGGGAAAAACATCGGCAAGCAAGCGTGCTGGTTAATCTGATGTAAAAATCTTTGATGATGAAAGGAAAATTATATTCTCATGATGATTTAATCAGGCTGTAGAAGTGAAGTTCTCATGTGGGTTGTCCTATGTGTGGCCTTCTGCATTGGGCAGTGGATGCAGGACAGGAGATCTTCAAATAAATCTGGTGGAACACAAAATACTGAAAAAAAATTCAGCCTAAATCCTGTGTATTCCTTCCCTTTGAGAACATATATGGATAATGTACGAAGTTTCAAAAGAGAAAATGTCTATTGGGTCATGGTTTCAACAATGAAATGGTCACTTCACATAACATTTTGAATTTTGCTTTCACAGTTGCTCATGTACCGGGCCTGAGTAAAGCAGAATGCAGAGTAAGCCTCATCAATAGTTGTGCATTCCATAAGTTGTTTTAAAACCAGTGAAACCCTTTGGACTTAGTGTTTGTATTTAATTGGTTGATTGGTTTTTCAAATTGTTTGTTTTACTATTCTTAACTTTGTGAGTCAGGGAAGCCCTCACTCATAGTGATTTCGACCTCTCCAAAAGCTCTGAAGTTATTCATGTAACAGCTATTACATGCTATAAGTTTCTCCTATTAAAACTTGAAAGACTAACAGACTCAGATTCTTTTCATCTAAATTCAGTGTTGGGCTAACTTCAGGGTTGGACTTTTTACAAGCCCTTTGAAATGTGTCTTCCTCTAGTCACTGGTCGTGCTGGAATTTACTTTCTTGTGAAGACAGGATTTGAGCAAATTGACACAAGTACAGTTTGCCACTACTCTGGACACCTGGTTAAATATCGAGTTCCCTAAATGCTGTGTGTTTTACTTTGATCTCTGCTCACACTTTGCTCATCCAGTTAGAAACACAAGGCTCGAGGCCATAGCGTTCCAGGCCTAAACAAGAAAATTTCCATTCCATTTTGGGAGTTCATGCGTCTCTCATAATTACTTTTTCCACAAATGTGTGCTTCAGGAGAAGCCCTGTCCAAATGTGGAGAGGCCCATTTTCATTCACTCACTTTTAGACTTTCTAAGATTTTCAGTGACTAGAGGTTTGCCCAGACTTGCCATTGTCAAGGGACAGTGCACTTCACTTGAAGTTGTGCAGTATTACTTCATGTGTCTCCGTGGAAATTCCACCAATGGGAAACTCTTGCTGTAGTCATCTCCAAGTGTTTCTGTGTAAGAAAATATAACTAACAAAGGACGTGGTTTCAAGCAGAATGAGGAAAGGAGGGATTATCTTTATTTCAGTGCAGGTTGACCTTTCAAAGAAACTGTAATTCCTTTCAAATAGGAGGAAAAATCTTTTGTAAAGAGACATGGACATGACACGCTCAACTTTATGTCACTTTTTTTAAAACGCCAAGGGCATTTGAGAAATTCTTGGCTGCTGAATTGTCCCTTTTTGCAAATTTCTCTTAGGTAAGACACTCCAGCTCCTTTAAACCATGGTACAGTTCCTTCCATGTAAAAAACCAAAGCAAAAAACAAAATAAATTAAAACAAAACCCATCAAATTACATTTGAGAGCACACAATTGCTCAGCAGGCCCACTATTCCAGAAGCTAGAGGTAGAGAATCCTCAGCCTTTGGCCCATGGCCTGAAGTTTTGTCTCTATCATGGCCCCTCAATTCCCTGGCATGTCCACATTAACTCATGAAACTTTACTCATTTCCTCTTCAAATGCACAGGATCCAATATATTAGAACCCTGTTCACCTGGGCTGTAATCATCCAAGGACACACCAGAGGAAGGGCAGCCACTCCCTTGCCTGGGGCCTTGGAGCTTATCACAATAGAAATGGACACCTGAACAAGGGGAGGCAAAACAAAGAGAGGCATATTCCTAAAGCCTGAAGCACAGAAGCTACCTATAGACCAGCAGTGGGATTTCACAAATTATGTAAGAATCTCTGTCCACATGCTTGGCATGGTCGCTCATGCCTATAATCCCAGCAATCTGGGGGCTGAGGTGGATGGATCCTTGGGAGTTCCAGTCCATCTTGGGCTACGAATTTATCTCAAGGCCTCTTTCAACAACTACATAAGATGCTGTTTCCAAAAAGAGGACAAAATTAAACTAGACACACTTGGTCTAGGTCCCTGGGTTCACTACATGAGTTGTGGAGTCTAAATATTCCATGCCATGAGAAAATACCTGGGATTTTTAGTGAAAGGGGCATTTGCATCCCTTTTCTAAGGGTTTCCCTTTCACCATGTTACATTTGAATTCTGGGAAAACCTGCTGGTGATAAGGTATTGTGCTAATACCTCATGTTTAGTGTTCAGCGTTATGCTGGAATGGCTGCAGCCCTCCTTGAAATAGCGATTGCAGACAAGTGAACCCCAAGGAAGCTGGATAGTTGAAGCAGGCACTCCAAATATTCATGCACTGCAAGGATTCACTTTCATTTTGGGTCTCATCTTCTGGTTGCTGGTTTTCAGTGCTAACTGATACTACCATGGTGGCAGTAATCCAGCAGAGACTGCATGTATGGTTTGCAGGTTTGCTTCCCAAGCCACCAGAAACTTGGCAGAACCCAAATCATTGTGGCATTTTCTTTCCTCCCTTGAAACATTTGGCTTTCTAAGTTTGATAATTGGATAGACTGGGCTAGTCTCCTTTGGACCCCATATACCACAAACAGAGCTAAAGACAGAGCCAATTACTTCCCTCCACTTGTCAAAATATGTCAAATTTGCTTGATCACCACAACTTCAAAGAAAATTCTGAGGCAACTTAGAGAGGTTAATCAATACTGCATGATTGGAATGGCTGTGGTTGTATGAGTTTGAAAGCTGCAGAATTGGGCTGAAACTGTTCACAGAAATCCACAGGCTTGTGGTTGCCAGGCAACCACACTGGGCTCAGATTGGCTGAACATCAAAGTGAGGGGGATTTTAGGCTCTAGGTTTGAAAATTTAAAAGACTGGGGTAGTCAAGTTTGGAACCCATAGACCTCAGACATACCAAAAGGTTTTCCAATGACTTCCCTCCACTTCTCAAAATATGTCAAATTTTCTTGATCACTACAACTGTAAAAAAAAAATTCTGAGGCAACATAGAGAGGCTAATCAAATACTGCATGATTGGAATGGCTGTGGTTGTATGAGGTGGAAAGCTGCAGAGTTGGGCTGAAACAGTTCACAGAAATCCACAAGCTTGTGGTTGCCAGGCAACCACAATGGGCTGTGATTGGCTGAGCACCATTGTGAGCTGGACTTTAGGCTCTAGGATACAAGTGTGCAGTAGGAGACCTGAGTCACAATGCTGGGCGTTGCCATGGAGACCTCAGTGGCACGTAGGACCTTGTAGGTCAAGATTTAAATAGGATGAATATTCTTGGCCTGGTATGCCACAATATTCTCTCTGAAGGCTTCACTGCTCAGAATTTGTGGATGGAAATGCTAGCCAATCTACACATGGATGTACTTTCAATGGGATATGAAATATGCCAGGGCCTGGCAGATGATCTCTGCCATGTCCTATCCTTGAGCATACGCTTTTCCCTTGTCATGTCTGTCATTTGGCTGAGTCCTGTTCCCTAAACTATTCAGTCAAGACTTGCTGGCCTCATTGACCTGCAGTATAAGAGCTTTCTGTGAAATTTCTCAGCAGAAATCCTCTGCAAGTACATAGCTTTGGATATGAGAGACAGTGGTGGAAGTTGAATTTCAAGGGCAGATATTTGAAAACAATGAAACAAGCCCCGAATAAGATCTTTACATGTTTACCAGATGAATATGTTTGGAAATACGGGGGAAGATGGAGATCAAGGCTGAGAAGAGTGCACACCCATTTCAAGGTACAAAAACCAGGGAAAAACATGGGCAAGCAAGAGAGCTGGTTAATCTGATGTAAAAATCTTTGATGATGAAAGGAAAATTATATTCTCATGATGATTTAATCAGGCTGTAGAAGTGAAGTTCTCATGTGGGTTGTCCTATGTGTGGCCTTCTGCATTGGGCAGTGGATGCAGGACAGGAGATCTTCAAATAAATCTGGTGGAACACAAAATACTGAAAAAAAACTTCAGCCTAAATCCTGTGTATTCCTTCCCTTTGAGAACATATATGGATAATGTACAAAGTTTCAAAAGAGAAAATGTCTATTGGGTCATGGTTTCAACAATGAAATGGTCACTTCACATAACATTTTGAATTTTGCTTTCACAGTTGCTCATGTACCGGGCCTGAGTAAAGCAGAATGCAGAGTAAGCCTCATCAATAGGTGTGCATTCCATAAGTGGTTTTAAAACCAGTGAAACCCTTTGGACTTAGTGTTTGTATTTAATTGGTTGATTGGTTTTTCAAATTGTTTGTTTTAGTATTCTTAACTTTGTGAGTCAGGGAAGCCCTCACTCATAGTGATTTCGACCTCTCCAAAAGCTCTGAAGTTATTCATGTAACAGCTATTACATGCTATAAGTTTCTCCTATTAAAACTTGAAAGACTAACAGACTCAGCTTCTTTTCATCTAAATTCAGTGTTGGGCTAACTTCAGGGTTGGACTTTTTACAAGTCCTTTGAAATGTGTCCTCCTCTAGTCACTGGTCGTGCTGGAATTTGCTTTCTTGTGAAGACAGGATTTGAGCGAATTGACACAAGTACAGTTTGCCACTACTCTGGACACCTGGTTAAATATCGAGTTCCCTAATGCTGTGTGTTTTACTTTGATCTCTGCTCACACTTTGCTCATCCAGTTAGAAACACAGGGTTCCAGGCCATAGCGTTCCAGGCCTAAACAAGAAAATTTCCATTCCGTTTTGGGAGTTCATGCGTCTCTCATAATTACTTTTTCCACAAATGTGTGCTTCAGGAGAGGCCCTGTCCAAATGTGGAGAGGCCCATTTTCATTCACTCACTTTTAGACTTTCTAAGATTTTCAGTTACTAGCGGTTTGCCCAGACTTGCCATTGTCAAGGGACAGTGCACTTCCCTTGAAGTTGTGCAGTATTACTTCATGTGTCTCCGTGGAAATTCCACCAATGGGAAACTCTTGCTGTAGTCATCTCCAAGTGTTTCTGTGTAAGAAAATATAACTAACAAAGGATGTGGTTTCAAGCAGAATGAGGAAAGGAGGGATTATCTTTATTTCAGTGCAGGTTGACCTTTCAAAGAAACAGTAATTCCTATCAAATAGGAGGTAAAATCTTTTGTAAAGAGACATGGACATGACACGCTCAACTTTATGTCACATTTTTAAAACGCCAAGGGCATTTGAGAAATTCTTGGCTGCTGAATTGTCCCTTTTTGCAAATTTCTCTTAGGTAAGACACTCCAGCTCCTTTAAACCATGGTACAGTTCCTTCCATGTAAAAAACCAAAGCAAAAAACAAAATAAATTAAAACAAAACCCATCAAATTACATTTGAGAGCACACAATTGCTCAGCAGGCCCACTATTCCAGAAGCTAGAGGTAGAGAATCCTCAGCCTTCGGCCCATGGCCTGAAGTTTTGTCTCTATCATGGCCCCTCAATTCCCTGGCATGTCCACATTAACTCATGAATCTTTACTCATTTCCTCTTCAAATGCACAGGATCCAATATGTTTGAACCATGTTCACCTGGGCTGTAATCATCCAAGGACACACCAGAGGAAGGGCAGCAACTCCCTTGCCTGGGGCCTTGGAGCTTATCACAATAGAAATGGACACCTGAACAAGGGGAGCCAAAACAAAGAGAGGCATATTCCTAAAGCCTGAAGCACAGAAGCTACCTATAGACTAGCAGTGGGATTTCACAAATTATGTAAGAATCTCTGTGCACATGCTTGGCATGGTCGCTCATGCCTATAATCCCAGCAATCTGGGGGCTGAAGTGGATGGATCCTTGGGAGTTCCAGTCCATCTTGGGCTACGAATTTATCTCAAGGCCTCTTTCAACAACTACATAAGATGCTGTTTCCAAAAAGAGGAAAACATTAAACTAGACACACTTGGTCTAGGTCCCTGGGTTCAATACATGAGTTGTGGAGTCTAAATATTCCATGCCATGAGAAAATACCTGGGATTTTTAGTGAAAGGGGCATTTGCATCCCTTTTCTAAGGGTTTCCCTTTCACCATGTTACATTTGAATTCTGGGAAAACCTGCTGGTGATAAGGTATTGTGCTAATACCTCATGTTTAGTGTTCAGGGTTATGCTGGAATGGCTGCAGCCCTCCTTGAAATAGCGATTGCAGACAAGTGAGCCCCGAGGAAGCTGGATAGTTGAAGCAGGCACTCCAAATATTCATGCACTGCAAGGATTCACTTTCATTTTGGGTCTCATCTTCTGGTTGCTGGTTTTCAGTGCTAACTGATACTACCATGGTGGCAGTAATCCAGCAGAGACTGCATGTATGGTTTGCAGGTTTGCTTCCCAAGCCGCCAGAAACTTGGCAGAACCCAAATCATTGTGGCCTTTTCTTTCCTCCCTTGAAACATTTGGCTTTCTAAGTTTGATAATTGAATAGACTGGGCTAGTCACCTTTGGACCCCATATACCACAAACAGAGCTAAAGACAGAGCCAATTACTTCCCTCCACTTGTCAAAATATGTCAAATTTGCTTGATCACCGCAACTTCAAAGAAAATTCTGAGGCAACTTAGAGAGGTTAATCAAATACTGCATGATTGGAATGGCTGTGGTTGTATGAGGTGGAAAGCTGCAGAGTTGGGCTGAAACTGTTCACAGAAATCCACAGGCTTGTGGTTGCCAGGCAACCACACTGGGCTCAGATTGGCTGAACATCACTGTGAGAGGGATTTTAGGCTCTAGGTTTGAAAATTTAAAAGACTGGGGTAGTCAAGTTTGGAACCCATAGACCTCAGACATACCAAAAGTTTTCCAATGACTTCCCTCAACTTCTCAAAATATGTCAAATTTTCTTGATCACTACAAGTGTAAAAAAAAAAAATTCTGAGGCAACATAGAAGGGCTAATCAAATACTGCATGATTGGAATGGCTGTGGTAGTATGAGGTGGAAAGCTGCAGAGTTGGGCTGAAACAGTTCACAGAAATCCACAAGCTTGTGGTTGCCAGGCAACCACAAAGGGCTGTGATTGGCTGAGCACCAATGTGAGCTGGACTTTAGGCTCTAGGATACAAGTGTGCAGTAGGAGACCTGAGTCACAATGCTGGGCGTTGCCATGGAGACCTCAGTGGCACAGAGGAACTTGTAGGGCAAGATTTAAATAGGATGAATATTCTTGGCCTGGTATGCCAAAATATTCTCTCTGAAGGCTTCACTGCTCAGAATTTGTGGATGGAAATGCTAACCAATCTACACATGGATGTACTTTCAATGGGATATGAAATATGCCAGGGCCTGGCAGATGATCTCTGCCATGTCCTATCCTTGAGCATACGCTTTCCCTTGTCATGTCTGTCATTTGGCTGAGTCCTGTTCCCTAAGCTATTCAGTCAAGACTTGCTGGCATCATTGACCTGCAGTATAAGAGCTTTCTGTGAAATTTCTCAGCAGAAATCCTCTGCAAGTACATAGCTTTGGATATGAGAGACAGTGGTAGAAGTTGAATTTCAAGGGCAGATATTTGAAAACAATGAAACAAGCCTCGAATAAGATCTTTACATGTTTCCCAGATGAATATGTTTGGAAATACGGGGGAAGATGGAGATCAAGGCTGAGAAGAGTGCACACCCATTTCAAGGTACAAAAACCAGGGAAAAACATGGGCAAGCAAGAGAGGTGGTTAATCTGATGTAAAAATCTTTGATGATGAAAGGAAAATTATATTCTCATGATGATTTAATCAGGCTGTAGAAGTGAAGTTCTCATGTGGGTTGTCCTATGTGTGGCCTTGTGCATTGGGTAGTGGATGCAGGACAGGAGATCTTCAAATAAATCTGGTGGAACACAAAATACTGAAAAAAAATTCAGCCTAAATCCTGTGTATTCCTTCCCTTTGAGAACATATATGGATAATGTACGAAGTTTCAAAAGAGAAAATGTCTATTGGGTCATGGTTTCAACAATGAAATGGTCACTTCACATAACATTTTGAATTTTGCTTTCACAGTTGCTCATGTACAGGGCCTGAGTAAAGCAGAATGCAGATTAAGCCTCATCAATAGTTGTGCATTCCATAAGTGGTTTTAAAACCAGTGAAACCCTTTGGACTTAGTGTTTGTATTTAATTGGTTGATTGGTTTTTCAAATTGTTTGTTTTACTATTCTTAACTTTGTGAGTCAGGGAAGCCCTCACTCATAGTGATTTCGACCTCTCCAAAAGCTCTGAAGTTATTCATGTAACAGCTATTACATGCTATAAGTTTCTCCTATTAAAACTTGAAAGACTAACAGACTCAGCTTCTTTTCATCTAAATTCAGTGTTGGGCTAACTTCAGGGTTGGACTTTTTACAAGCCCTTTGAAATGTGTCCTCCTCTAGTCACTGGTCGTGCTGGAATTTACTTTCTTGTGAAGACAGGATTTGAGCAAATTGACACAAGTACAGTTTGCCACTACTCTGGACACCTGGTTAAATATCGAGTTCCCTAAATGCTGTGTGTTTTACTTTGATCTCTGCTCACACTTTGCTCATCCAGTTAGAAACACAGGGCTGCAGGCCATAGCGTTCCAGGCCTAAACAAGAAAATTTCCATTCCGTTTTGGGAGTTCATGCGTCTCTCATAATTACTTTTTCCACAAATGTGTGCTTCAGGAGAGGCCCTGTCCAAATGTGGAGAGGCCCATTTTCATTTTTTCACTTTTAGTCTTTCTAAGATTTTCAGTTACTAGAGGTTTGCCCAGACTTGCCATTGTCAAGGGACAGTGCACTTCACTTGAAGTTGTGCAGTATTACTTCATGTGTCTCCGTGGAAATTCCACCAATGGGAAACTCTTGCTGTAGTCATCTCCAAGTGTTTCTGTGGAAGAAAATATAACTAACAAAGGATGTGGTTTCAAGCAGAATGAGGAAAGGAGGGATTATCTTTATTTCAGTGCAGGTTGACCTTTCAAAGAAACAGTAATTCCTATCAAATAGGAGGAAAAATCTTTTGTAAAGAGACATGGACATGACACGCTCAACTTTATGTCACTTTCTTTAAAACGCCAAGGGCATTTGAGAAATTCTTGGCTGCTGAATTGTCCCTTTTTGCAAATTTCTCTTAGGTAAGACACTCCAGCTTCTTTAAACCATGGTACAGTTCCTTCCATGTAAAAAACCAAAGCAAAAAACAAAATAAATTCAAACAAAACCCATCAAATTGCATTTGAGAGCACACAATTGCTCAGCAGGCCCACTATTCAAGAAGCTAGAGGTAGAGCATCCTCAGCCTTCGGCCCATGGCCTGAAGTTTTGTCTCTATCATGGCCCCTCAATTCCCTGGCATGTCCACATTAACTCATGAATCTTTACTCATTTCCTCTTCAAATGCACAGGATCCAATATATTTGAACCCTCTTCACCCGGGCTGTAATCATCCAAGGACACACCAGAGGAAGGGCAGCCACTCCCTTGCCTGGGGCCTTGGAGCTTATCACAATAGAAATGGACACCTGAACAAGGGGAGCCAAAACAAAGAGAGGCATATTCCTAAAGCCTGAAGCACAGAAGCTAACTATAGACCAGCAGTGGGATTTCACAAATTATGTAAGAATCTCTGTGCACATGCTTGGCATGGTCGCTCATGCCTATAATCCCAGCAATCTGGGGGCTGAGGTGGATGGATCCTTGGGAGTTCCAGTCCATCTTGGGCTACGAATTTATCTCAAGGCCTCTTTCAACAACTACATAAGATGCTGTTTCCAAAAAGAGGACAACATTAAACTAGACACACTTGGTCTCGGTCCCTGGGTTCACTACATGAGTTGTGGAGTCTAAATATTCCATGCCATGAGAAAATACCTGGGATTTTAGTGAAAGGGGCATTTGCATCCCTTTTCTAAGGGTTTCCCTTTCACCATGTTACATTTGAATTCTGGGAAAACCTGCTGGTGATAAGGTATTGTGCTAATACCTCATGTTTAGTGTCCAGGGTTATGCTGGAATGGCTGCAGCCCTCCTTGAAATAGCGATTGCAGACAAGTGAACCCCGAGGAAGCTGGATAGTTGAAGCAGGCACTCCAAATATTCATGCACTGCAAGGATTCACTTTCGTTTTGGGTCTCATCTTCTGGTTGCTGGCTTTCAGTGCTAACTGATACTACCATGGTGGCAGTAATCCAGCAGAGACTGCATGTATGGTTTGCAGGTTTGCTTCCCAAGCCACCAGAAACTTGGCAGAACCCAAATCATTGTGGCATTTTCTTTCCTCCCTTGAAACATTTGGCTTTCTAAGTTTGATAATTGAATAGACTGGGCTAGTCATCTTTGGACCCCATATGCCACAAACAGAGCTAAAGACAGAGCCAATTACTTCCCTCCACTTGTCAAAATATGTCAAATTTGCTTGATCACCACAACTTCAAAGAAAATTCTGAGGCAACTTAGAGAGGTTAATCAAATACTGCATGATTGGAATGGCTGTGGTTGTATGAGGTGGAAAGCTGCAGAGTTGGGCTGAAACTGTTCACAGAAATCCACAGGTTTGTGGTTGCCAGGCAACCACACTGGGCTCAGATTGGCTGAACATCACAGTGAGGGGGATTTTAGGCTCTAGGTTTGAAAATTTAAAAGACTGGGGTAGTCAAGTTTGGAACCCATAGACCTCAGACATACCAAAAGGTTTTCCAATGACTTCCCTCCACTTCTCAAAATATGTCAAATTTTCTTGATCACTACAACTGTAAAAAAAAAAATTCTGAGGCAACATAGAGAGGCTAATCAAATACTGCATGATTGGAATGGCTGTGGTTGTATGAGGTGGAAAGCTGCAGAGTTGGGCTGAAACAGTTCACAGAAATCCACAAGCTTGTGGTTGCCAGGCAACCCCAATGGGCTGTGATTGGCTGAGCACCATTGTGAGCTGCACTTTAGGCTCTAGGATACAAGTGTGCAGTAGGAGACCTGAGTCACAATGCTGGGCGTTGCCCTGGAGACCTCAGTGGCACAGAGGACCTTGTAGGGCAAGATTTAAATAGGATGAATATTCTTGGCCTGCTATGCCACAATATTCTCTCTGAAGGCTTCACTGCTGAGAATTTGTGGATGGAAATGCTAACCAATCTACACATGGATGTATTTTCAATGGGATATGAAATATGCCCGGGCCTGGCAGATGATCAATGCCATGTCCTATCCTTGAGCATAGGCTTTTCCCTTGTAATGTCTGTCATTTGGCTGAGTCCTGTTCCCTAAGCTATTCAGTCAAGACTTGCTGGCATCATTCACCTGCAGTATAAGAGCTTTCTGTGAAATTTCTCAGCAGAAATCCTCTGCAAGTACATAGCTTTGGATATGAGACACAGTGGTGGAAGTTGAATTTCAAGGGCAGATATTTGAAAACAATGAAACAAGCCCCGAATAAGATCATTACATGTTTCCCAGATGAATATGTTTGGAAATACGGGGGAAGATGGAGATCAAGGCTGAGAAGAGTGCACACCCACTTCAAGGTACAAAAACCAGGGAAAAACATGGGCAAGCAAGCGAGCTGGTTAATCTGATGTAAAAATCTTTGATGATGAAAGGAAAATTATATTCTCATGATGATTTAATCAGGCTGTAGAAGTGAAATTCTCATGTGGGTTGTCCTATGTGTGGCCTTCTGCATTGGGCAGTGGATGCAGGACAGGAGATCTTCAAATAAATCTGGTGGAACACAAAATACTGAAAAAAAATTCAGCCTAAATCCTGTGTATTCCTTCCCTTTGAGAACATATATGGATAATGTATGAAGTTGCAAAAGAGAAAATGTCTATTGGGTCATGGTTTCAACAATGAAATGGTCACTTCACATAACATTTTGAATTTTGCTTTCACAGTTGCTCATGTACCGGGACTGAGTAAAGCAGAATGCAGAGTAAGCCTCATCAATAGTTGTGCATTCCATAAGTGGTTTTAAAACCAGTGAAACCCTTTGGACTTAGTGTTTGTATTTAATTGGTTGATTGGTTTTTCAAATTGTTTGTTTTACTATTCTTAACTTTGTGAGTCAGGGAAGCCCTCACTCATAGTGATTTCCACCTCTCCAAAAGCTCTGAAGTTATTCATGTAACAGCTATTACATGCTATAAGTTTCTCCTATTAAAACTTGAAAGACTAACAGACTCAGCTTCTTTTCATCTAAATTCAGTGTTGGGCTAACTTCAGGGTTGGACTTTTTACAAGTCCTTTGAAATGTGTCCTCCTCTAGTCACTGGTCGTGCTGGAATTTACTTTCTTGTGAAGACAGGATTTGAGCAAATTGACACAAGTACAGTTTGCCACTACTCTGGACACCTGGTTAAATATCGAGTTCCCTAAATGCTGTGTGTTTTACTTTGATCTCTGCTCACACTTTGCTCATCCAGTTAGAAACACAGGGCTCCAGGCCATAGCATTCCAGGCCTAAACAAGAAAATTTCCATTCCGTTTTGGGAGTTCATGCGTCTCTCATAATTCCTTTTTCCACAAATGTGTGCTTCAGGAAAGGCCCTGTCCAAATGTGGAGAGGCCCATTTTCTTTCACTCACTTTTAGACTTTCTAAGATTTTCAGTTACTTGAGGTTTGCCCAGGCTTGCCATTGTCAAGGGACAGTGCACTTCACTTGAAGTTGTGCAGTATTACTTCATGTGTCTCCGTGGAAATTCCACCAATGGGAATCTCTTGCTGTAGTCATCACCAAGTGTTTCCGTGTAAGAAAATATAACTAACAAAGGATGTGGTTTCAAGCAGAATGAGGAAAGGAGGGATTATCTTTATTTCAGTGCAGGTTGACCTTTCAAAGAAACAGTAATTCCTATCAAATAGGAGGAAAATCCTTTGTAAAGAGACATGGACATGACACGCTCAACTTTATGCCACTTTTTTTTAAAACGCCAAGGGCATTTGAGAAATTCTTGGCTGCTGAATTGTCCCTTTTTGCAAATTTCTCTTAGGTAAGACACTCCAGCTTTTTTAAACCATGGTACAGTTCCTTCCATGTAAAAAACCAAGGCAAAAAACAAAATAAATTCAAACAAAACCCATCAAATTACATTTGAGAGCACACAATTGCTCAGCAGGCCCACTATTCCAGAAGCTAGAGGTAGAGAATCCTCAGCCTTCGGCCCATGGCCTGAAGTTTTGTCTCTATCATGGCCCCTCAATTCCCTGGCATGTCCACATTAACTCATGAATCTTTATTCATTTCCTCTTCAAATGCACAGGATTAAATATATTTGAACCCTGTTCACCTGGGCTGTAATCATCCAAGGACACACCAGAGGAAGGGCAGCCACTCCCTTGCCTGGGGCCTTGGAGCTTATCACAATAGAAATGGACAACTGAACAAGGGGAGCCAAAACAAAGAGAGGCATATTCCTAAAGCCTGAAGCACAGAAGCTACCTATAGACCAGCAGTGGGATTTCACAAATTATGTAAGAATCTCTGTGCACATGCTTGGCATGGTCGCTCATGCCTATAATCCCAGCAATCTGGGGGCTGAGGTGGATGGATTCTTGGGAGTTCCAGTCCATCTTGGGCTACGAATTTATCTCAAGGCCTCTTTCAAAAACTACATAAGATGCTTTTTCCAAAAAGAGGACAACATTAAACTAGACACACATGGTCTAGGCACCTGGGTTCACTACATGAGTTGTGGAGTCTAAATATTCCATGCCATGAGAAAATACCTGGGATTTTTAGTGAAAGGGGCATTTGCATCCCTTTTCTAAGGGTTTCCCTTTCACCATGTTACATTTGAATTCAGGGAAAACCTGGTGGTGATAAGGTATTGTGCTAATACCTCATGTTTAGTGTTCAGGGTTATGCGGGAATGCATGCAGACCTACTTGAAATAGCGATTGCAGACAAGTGAACCCCGAGGAAGCTGGATAGTTGAAGCAGGCACTCCAAATATTCATGCACTGCAAGGATTCACTTTCATTTTGGGTCTCATCAGTTGCTGGCTTTCAGTGCTAACTGATACTACCATGGTGGCAGTAATCCAGAAGAGACTGCATGTATGGTTTGCAGGTTTGCTTCCCAAGCCACCAGAAACTTGGCAGAACCCAAATCATTGTGGCATTTTCTTTCCTCCCTTGAAACATTTGGCTTTCTAAGTTTGATAATTGAATAGACTGGGCTAGTCACGTTTGGACCCCATATACCACAAACAGAGCTAAAGACAGAGCCAATTACTTCCCTCCACTTGTCAAAATATGTCAAATTTGCTTGATCACCACAACTTCAAAGAAAATTCTGAGGAAACTTAGAGAGGTTAATCAAATACTGCATGATTGGAATGGCTGTGGTTGTATGAGGTGGAAAGCTGCAGAGTTGGCTGAAACTGTTCACAGAAATCCACAGGCTTGTGGTTTCCAGGCAACCACACTGGGCTCAGATTGGCTGAACATCACTGTGAGGGGGATTTTAGGCTCTAGGTTTGAAAATTTAAAAGACTGGGGTAGTCAAGTTTGGAACCCATAGACCTCAGACATACCAAAAGGTTTTCCAATGACTTCCCTCCACTTCTCAAAATATGTCAAATTTTCTTGATCACTACAAGTGTAAAAAAAATTCTGAGGCAACATAGAGAGGCTAATCAAATACTGCATGATTGTAATGGCTGTGGTTGTATGAGGTTGAAAGCTGCAGAGTTGGGCTGAAACAGTTCACAGAAATCCACAAGCTTGTGGTTGCCAGGCAACCACAAAGGGCTTTGATTTGCTGAGCACCATTGTGAGCTGGACTTTAGGCTCTAGGATACAAGTGTGCAGTAGGAGACCTGAGTCACAATGCTGGGCGTTGCCATGGAGACCTCAGTGGCACAGAGGATCTTGTAGGGCAAGATTTAAATAGGATGAATATTCTTGGCCTGGTATGCCACAATATTCTCTCTGAAGGCTTCACTGCTCAGAATTTGTGGATGGAAATGCTAGCCAATCTACACATGGATGTACTTTCAATGGGATATGAAATATGCCAGGGCCTGGCAGATGATCTCTGCCATGTCCTATCCTTGAGCATACGCTTTTCCCTTGTCATGTCTGTCATTTGGCTGAGTCCTCTTCCCTAAGCTATTCAGTCAAGACTTGCTGGCATCATTCACCTGCAGTATAAGAGCTTTCTGTGAAATTTCTCAGCAGAAATCCTCTGCAAGTACATAGCTTTGGATATGAGAGACAGTGGTGGAAGTTGAATTTCAAGGGCAGATATTTGAAAACAATGAAACAAGCTCCGCATAAGATCTTTGCATGTTTCCCAGATGAATATGTTTGGAAATACGGGGGAAGATGGAGATCAAGGCTGAGAAGAGTGCACACCCATTTCAAGGTACAAAAACCAGGGAAAAACATGGGCAAGCAAGCGAGCTGGTTAATCTGATGTAAAAATCTTTGATGATGAAAGGAAAATTATATTCTCATGATGATTTAATCAGGCTGTAGAAGTGAAGTTCTCATGTGGGTTGTCCTATGTGTGGCCTTCTGCATTGGGCAGTAGATGCAGGACAGGAGATCTTCAAATAAATCTGGTGGAACACAAAATACTGAAAAAAAAATTCAGCCTAAATCCTGTGTATTCCTTCCCTTTGAGAACATATATGGATAATGTACGAAGTTTCAAAAGAGAAAATGTCTATTGGGTCATGGTTTTAACAATGAAATGGTCACTTCACATAACATTTTGAATTTTGCTTTCACAGTTGCTCATGTACCGGGCCTGAGTAAAGCAGAATGCAGAGTAAGCCTCATCAATAGTTGTGCATTCCATAAGTGGTTTTAAAACCAGTGAAACCCTTTGGACTTAGTGTTTGTATTTAATTGGTTGATTGGTTTTTCAAATTGTTTGTTTTACTATTTTTAACTTTGTGAGTCAGGGAAGCCCTCACTCATAGTGATTTCGACCTCTCCAAAAGCTCTGAAGTTATTCATGTAACAGCTATTACATGCTATAAGTTTCTCCTATTAAAACTTGAAAGACTAACAGACTCTGCTACTTTTCATCTAAATTCAGTGTTGGGCTAACTTCAGGGTTGGACTTTTTACAAGTCCTTTGAAATGTGTCCTCCTCTAGTCACTGGTCGTGCTGGAATTTACTTTCTTGTGAAGACAGGATTTGAGCAAATTGACACAAGTACAGTTTGCCACTACTCTGGACACCTGGTTAAATATCGAGTTCGCTAAATGCTGTGTGTTTTACTTTGATCTCTGCTCACACTTTGCTCATCCAGTTAGAAACACAGGGCTCCAGGCCATAGCGTTCCAGGCCTAAACAAGAAAATTTCCATTCCGTTTTGGGAGTTCATGCGTCTCTCATAATTACTTTTTCCACAAATGTGTGCTTCAGGAGAGGCCCTGTCCAAATGTGGAGAGGCCCATTTTCATTCACTCACTTTTAGACTTTCTAAGATTTTCAGTTACTAGAGGTTTGCCCAGACTTGCCATTGTCAAGGGACAGTGCACTTCACTTGAAGTTGTGCAGTATTACTTCATGTGTCTCCATGGAAATTCCACCAATGGGAAACTCTTGCTGTAGTCATCTCCACGTGTTTCTGTGTAAGAAAATATAACTAACAAAGGATGTGGTTTCAAGCAGAATGAGGAAAGGAGGGATTATCTTTATTTCAGTGCAGGTTGACCTTTCAAAGAAACAGTAATTCCTATCAAATAGGAGGTAAAATCTTTTGTAAAGAGACATGGACATGACACGCTCAAATTTATGTCACATTTTTAAAACGCCAAGGGCATTTGAGAAATTCTTGGCTGCTGAATTGTCCCTTTTTGCAAATTTCTCTTAGGTAAGACACTCCAGCTTCTTTAAACCATGGTACAGTTCCTTCCATGTAAAAAACCAAAGCAAAAAACAAAATGAATTAAAACAAAACCCATCAAATTACATTTGAGAGCACACAATTGCTCAGCAGGCCCACTATTCCAGAAGCTAGAGGTAGAGAATCCTCAGCCTTCGGCCCATGGCCTGAAGTTTTGTCTCTATCATGGCCCCTCAATTCCCTGGCATGTCCACATTAACTCATGGATCTTTACTCATTTCCTCTTCAAATGCACAGGATCCAATATATTTGAACCCTGTTCACCTGGGCTGTAATCATCCAAGGACACACCAGAGGAAGTGCAGCCACTCCCTTGCCTGGGGCCTTGGAGCTTATCACAATAGAAATGGACACCTGAACAAGGGGAGCCAAAACAAAGTGAGGCATATTCCTAAAGCCTGAAGCACAGAAGCTACCTATAGACCAGTAGTGGGATTTCACAAATTATGTAAGAATCTCTGTGCACATGCTTGGCATGGTCGCTCATGCCTATAATCCCAGCAATCTGGGGGCTGAGGTGGATGGATACTTGGGAGTTCCAGTCCATCTTGGGCTACAAATTTATCTCAAGGCCTCTTTCAACAACTACATAAGATGCTGTTTCCAAAAAGAGGACAACATTAAACTAGACACACTTGGTCTAGGTCCCTGTGTTCACTACATGAGTTGTGGAGTCTAAATATTCCATGCCATGAGAAAATACCTGGGATTTTTAGTGAAAGGGGCATTTGCATCCCTTTTCTAAGGGTTTCCCTTTCACCATGTTACATTTGAATTCTGGGAAAACCTGCTGGTGATAAGGTATTGTGCTAATACCTCATGTTTAGTGTTCAGGGTTATGCTGGAATGGCTGCAGCCCTCCTTGAAATAGCGATTGCAGACAAGTGAACCCCGAGGAAGCTGAATAGTTGAAGCAGGCACTCCAAATATTCATGCACTGCAAGGATTCACTTTCATTTTGGGTCTCATCTTCTGGTTGCTGGCTTTTAGTGCTAACTGATACTACCATGGTGGCAGTAATCCAGCAGAGACTGCATGTATGGTTTGCAGGTTTGCTTCCCAAGCCACCAGAAACTTGGCAGAACCCAAATCATTGTGGCATTTTCCTTCCTCCCTTGAAACATTTGGCTTTCTAAGTTTGATAATAGAATAGACTGGGCTAGTCAGGTTTGGACCCCCCATACCACAAACAGAGCTAAAGACAGAGCCAATTACTTCCCTCCACTTGTCAAAATATGTCAAATTTGCTTGATCACCACAACTTCAAAGAAAATTCTGAGGCAACTTAGAGAGGGTAATCAAATACTGCATGATTGGAATGGCTGTGGTTGTATGAGGTGGAAAGCTGCAGAGTTGGGCTGAAACAGTTCACAGAAATCCACAAGCTTGTGGTTGCCAGGCAACCACAATGGGGTGTGATTGGGTGAGCACCATTGTGAGCTGGACTTTAGGCTCTAGGATACAAGTGTGCAGTAGGAGACCTGAGTCACAATGCTGGGCATTGCCATGGAGACCTCAGTGGCACAGAGGACCTTGTAGGGCAAGATGTAAATAGGATGAATATTCTTGGCCTGGTATGCCACAATATTCTCTCTGAAGGCTTCACTGCTCAGAATTTGTGTATGGAAATGCTAGCCAATCTACACATGGATGTACTTTCAATGGGATATGAAATATGCCCGGGCCTGGCAGATGATCAATGCCATGTCCTATCCTTGAGCATACGCTTTTCCCTTGTCATGTCTGTCATTTGGCTGAGTCCTGTTCCCTAAGCTATTCAGTCAAGACTTGCTGGCATCATTCACCTGCAGTATAAGAGCTTTCTGTGAAATTTCTCAGCAGAAATCCTCTGCAAGTACATAGCTTTGGATATGAGAGACAGTGGTGGAAGTTGAATTTCAAGGGCAGATATTTGAAAACAATGAAACAAGCCCCGAATAAGATCTTTACATGTTTCCCAGATGAATATGTTTGGAAATACGGGGGAAGATGGAGATCAAGGCTGAGAAGAGTGCACACCCATTTCAAGGTACAAAAACCAGGGAAAAACCTGGGAAAGCAAGAGAGCTGGTTAATCTGATGTAAAAATCTTTGATGATGAAAGGAAAATTATATTCTCATGATGATTTAATCAGGCTGTAGAAGTGAAGTTCTCATGTTGGTTGTCCTATGTGTGGCCTTCTGCATTGGGCAGTGGATGCAGGACAGGAGATCTTCAAACAAATCTGGTGGAACACAAAATACTGAAAAAAAAATTCAGCCTAAATTCTGTGTATTCCTTCTCTTTGAGAACATATATGGATAATGTACGAAGTTTCAAAAGAGAAAATGTCTATTGGGTCATGGTTTCAACAATGAAATGGTCACTTCACATAACATTTTGAATTTTGCTTTCACAGTTGCTCATGTACCGGGCCTGAGTAAAGCAGAATGCAGAGTAAGCCTCATCAATAGTTGTGCATTCCATAAGTGGTTTTAAAACCAGTGAAACCCTTTTGACTTAGTGTTTGTATTTTATTGGTTGATTGGTTTTTCCAATTGTTTGTTTTACTATTTTTAACTTTGTGAGTCAGGGAAGCCCTCACTCTTAGTGATTTCGACCTCTCCAAAAGCTCTGAAGTTATTCATGTAATAGCTATTACATGCTATAGGTTACTCATATTAAAATTTGAAAGACTAACAGACTCTGCTACTTTTCATCTAAATTCAGTGTTGGGCTAACTTCAGGGTTGGACGTTTTACAAGTGCTTTGAAATGTGTCCTCCTCTAGTCACTGGTCGTGCTGGAATTTATTTTCTTGTGAAGACAGGATTTGAGCAAATTGACACAAGTACAGTTTGCCACTACTCTGGACACCTGGTTAAATATGGAGTTCCCTAAATGGTGTGTGTTTTACTTTGATCTCTGCTCACACTTTGCTCATCCAGTTAGAAACACAGGGCTCCAGGCCATAGCGTTCCAGGCCTAAACAAGAAAATTTCCATTCCGTTTTGGGAGTTCATGCGTCTCGCATAATGACTTTTTCCACAAATGTGTGCTTCAGGAGAGGCCCTGTCCAAATGTGGAGAGGCCCATTTTCATTCACTCACTTTTAGACTTTCTAAGATTTTCAGTTACTAGAGGTTTGCCCAGACTTGCCATTGTCAAGGGACAGTGCACTTCACTTGAAGTTGTGCAGTATTACTTCATGTGTCTCCGTGGAAATTCCACCAATGGGAAACTCATGCCGTAGTCATCTCCAAGTGTTTCTGTGTAAGAAAATATAACTAACAAAGGATGTGGTTTCAAGCAGAATGAGGAAAGGGGGGATTATCTTTATTTCAGTGCAGGTTGACCTTTCAAAGAAACAGTAATTCCTATCAAATAGGAGGAAAAATCTTTTGTAAAGAGACATGGACATGACACGCTCAACTTTATGTCACTTTTTTCAAAACGCCAAGGGCATTTGAGAAATTCTTGGCTGCTGAATTGTCCCTTTTTGCAAATTTCTCTTAGGTAAGACACTCCAGCTTCTTTAAACCATGGTACAGTTCCTTCCATGTAAAAAACCAAAGCAAAAAACAAAATAAATTAAAACAAAACCCATCAAATTACATTTGAGAGCACACAATTGCTCAGCAGGCCCACTATTCCAAAAGCTAGAGGTAGAGAATCCTCAGGCTTCGGCCCATGGCCTGAAGTTTTGTCTCTATCATGGCCCCTCAATTCCCTGGCATGTCCACAGTAACTCATGGATCTTTACTCATTTCCTCTTCAAATGCACATGATCCAATATATTTGAACCCTGTTCACCTGGGCTGTAATCATCCAAGGACACACCAGAAGAAGGGCAGCCACTCCCTTGCCTGGGGCCTTGGAGCTTATCACAATAGAAATGTACACCTGAACAAGGGGAGCCAAAACAAAGAGAGGCATATTCCTAAAGCCTGAAGCACAGAAGCTACTTATAGACCAGTAGTGGGATTTCACAAATTATGTAAGAATCTCTGTGCACATGCTTGGCATGGTCGCTCATGCCTATAATCCCAGCAATCTGGGGGCTGAGGTGGATGGATCCTTGGGAGTTCCAGTCCATCTTGGGCTACGAATTTATCTCAAGGCCTCTTTCACCAACTACATAAGATGCTGTTTCCAAAAAGAGGACAACATTAAACTAGACACACTTGGTCTCGGTCCCTGGGTTCACTACATGAGTTGTAGAGTCTAAATATTCCATGCCATGAGAAAATACCTGGGATTTTTAGTGAAAGGGGCATTTGCATCCCTTTTCTAAGGGATTCCCATTCACCATGTTACAGCTGAATTCTGGGAAAACCTGCTGGTGATAAGGTATTGTGCTAATACCTCATGTTTAGTGTTCAGGGTTATGCTGGAATGGCTGCAGACCTCCTTGAAATAGCGATTGCAGACAAGTGAACCCCGAGGAAGCTGGATAGTTGAAGCAGGCACTCCAAATATTCATGCACTGCAAGGATTCACTTTCATTTTGGGTCTCATCTTCTGGTTGCTGGCTTTTAGTGCTAACTGATACTACCATGGTGGCAGTAATCCAGCAGAGACTGCATGTATGGTTTGCAGGTTTGCTTCCCAAGTCACCAGAAACTTGGCAGAACCCAAATCATTGTGGCATTTTCTTTCCTCCCTTGAAACATTTGGCTTTCTTAGTTTGATAATTGAATAGACTGGGCTAGTCACGTTTAGACCCCATATACCACAAACAGAGCTAAAGACAGAGCCAATTACTTCCCTCCACTTGTCAAAATATGTCAAATTTGCTTGATCACCACAACTTCAAAGAAAATTCTGAGGCAACTTAGAGAGGTTAATCAAATACTGCATGATTGGAATGGCTGTGGTTGTATGAGGTGGAAAGCTGCAGAGTTGGCCTGAAACTGTTCACAGAAATCCACAGGCTTGTGGTTGCCAGGCAAGCACACTGGGCTGAGATTGGCTGAACATCACTGTGAGGGGGATTTTAGGCTCTAGGTTTGAAAATTTAAAAGACTGGGGTAGTCAAGTTTGGAACCCATAGACCTCAGACATAACAAAAGGTTTTCCAATGACTACCCTCCACTTCTCAAAATATGTCAAATTTTCTTGATCACTACAACTGTAAAAAAAATTCGGAGGCAACATAGAGAGTAATCAAATACTGCATGATTGGAATGGCTGTGGTTGTATGAGGTGGAAAGCTGCAGAGTTGGGCTGAAACAGTTCACAGACATCAACAAGCTTGTGGTTGCCAGGCAACCACAATGGGCTGTGATTGGCTGAGCACCATTGTGAGCTGGACTTTAGGCTCTAGGATACAAGTGTGCAGTAGGAGACCTGAGTCACAATGCTGGGCGTTGCCATGGAGACCTCAGTGGCACAGAGGACCTTGTAGGGCAAGATTTAAATAGGATGAATATTCTTGGCCTGGTATGCCACAATATTCTCTCTGAAGGCTTCACTGCTCAGAATTTGTGTATGGAAATGCTAGCCAATCTACACATGGATGTACTTTCAATGGGATATGAAATATGCCAGGGCCTGGCAGATGATCTCTGCCATGTCCTATCCTTGAGCATACGCTTTTCCCTTGTCATGTCTGTCATTTGGCTGAGTCCTGTTCCCTAAGCTATTCAGTCAAGACTTGCTGGCATCATTCACCTGCAGTATAAGAGCTTTCTGTGAAATTTCTCAGCAGAAATCCTCTGCAAGTACATAGCTTTGGATATGAGAGACAGTGGTGGAAGTTGAATTTCAAGGGCAGATATTTGAAAACAATGAAACAAGCCCCGAATAAGATCTTTACATGTTTCCCAGATGAATATGTTTGGAAATACGGGGGAAGATGGAGATCAATGCTGAGAAGAGTGCACACCCATTTCAAGGTACAAAAACCAGGGAAAAACATGGGAAAGCAAGAGAGCTGGTTAATCTGATGTAAAAATCTTTGATGATGAAAGGAAAATTATATTCTCATGATGATTTAATCAGGCTGTAGAAGTGAAGTTCTCATGAGGGTTGTCCTATGTGTGGCCTTCTGCATTGGGCAGTGGATGCAGGACAGGAGATCTTCAAACAAATCTGGTGGAACATAAAATACTGAAAAAAAAATTCAGCCTAAATCCTGTGTATTCCTTCCCTTTGAGAACATATATGGATAATGTACGAAGTTTCAAAAGAGAAAATGTCTATTGGGTCATGGTTTCAACAATGAAATGGTGACTTCACATAACAATTTGAATTTTGATTTCACAGTTGCTCATGTACCCGGCCTGAGTAAAGCAGAATGCAGAGTAAGCCTCATCAATAGTTGTGCATTCCATAAGTGGTTTTAAAACCAGTGAAACCCTTTGGACTTAGTGTTTGTATTTAATTGGTTGATTGGTTTTTCAAATTGTTTGTTTTACTATTTTTAACTTTGTGAGTCAGGGAAGCCCTCACTCATAGTGATTTCGACCTCTCCAAAAGCTCTGAAGTTATTCATGTAACAGCTATTACATGCTATAAGTTTCTCCTATTAAAACTTGAAAGACTAACAGACTCTGCTACTTTCCATCTAAATTCAGTGTTGGGCTAACTTCAGGGTTGGACTTTTTACAAGTCCTTTGAAATGTGTCCTCCTCTAGTCACTGGTCGTGCTGGAATTTACTTTCTTGTGAAGACAGGATTTGAGCAAATTGACACAAGTACAGTTTGCCACTACTCTGGACACCTGGTTAAATATCGAGTTCCCTAAATGCTGTGTGTTTTACTTTGATCTCTGCTCACACTTTGCTCATCCAGTTAGAAACACAGGGCTCCAGGCCATAGCGTTCCAGGCCTAAACAAGAAAATTTCCATTCCGTTTTGGGAGTTCATGCGTCTCTCATAATTACTTTTTCCACAAATGTGTGCTTCAGGAGAGGCCCTGTCCAAATGTGGAGAGGCCCATTTTCATTCACTCACTTTTAGACTTTCTAAGATTTTCAGTGACTAGAGGTTTGCCCAGACTTGCCATTGTCAAGGGACAGTGCACTTCACTTGAAGTTGTGCAGTATTACTTCATGTGTCTCCGTGGAAATTCCACCAATGGGAAACTCTTGCTGTAGTCATCTCCAAGTGTTTCTGTGGAAGAAAATATAACTAACAAAGGATGTGGTTTCAAGCAGAATGACGAAAGGAGGGATTATCTTTATTTCAGTGCAGGTTTACCTTTCAAAGAAACAGTAATTCCTATCAAATAGGAGGAAAAATCTTTTGTAAAGAGACATGGACATGACACGCTCAACTTTATGTCACTTTTTTTAAAACGCCAAGGGCATTTTGAAATTCTTGGCTGCTGAATTGTCCCTTTTTGCAAATTTCTCTTAGGTAAGACACTCCAACTTCTTTAAACCATGGTACAGTTCCTTCCATGTAAAAAACCAAAGCAAAAAACAAAATAAATTAAAACAAAACCCATCAAATTATATTTGAGAGCACACAATTGCTCAGCAGGCCCACTATTCAAGAAACTAGAGGTAGAGAATCCTCAGGCTTCGGCCCATGGCCTGAAGTTTTGTCTCTATCATGGCCCCTCTATTCCCTGGCATGTCCACATTAAGTCATGAATCTTTACTCATTTCCTCTTCAAATGCACAGGATCCAATATATTTGAACCCTGTTCACCTGGGCTGTAATCATCCAAGGACACACCAGAAGAAGGGCAGCCACTCCCTTGCCTGGGGCCTTGGAGCTTATCACAATAGAAATGGACACCTGAACAAGGGGAGCCAAAACAAAGAGAGGCATATTCCTAAAGCCTGAAGCACAGAAGCTACTTATAGACCAGTAGTGGGATTTCACAAATTATGTAAGAATCTCTGTGCACATGCTTGGCATGGTCGCTCATGCCTATAATCCTAGCAATCTGGGGGCTGAGGTGGATGGATCCTTGGGAGTTCCAGTCCATCTTGGGCTACGAATTTATCTCAAGGCCTCTTTCAACAACTACATAAGATGCTGTTTCCAAAAAGAGGACAACATTAAACTAGACACACTTGGTCTCGGTCCCTGGGTTCACTACATGAGTTGTAGAGTCTAAATATTCCATGCCATGAGAAAATACCTGGGATTTTTAGTGAAAGGGGCATTTGCATCCCTTTTCTAAGGGATTTCCATTCACCATGTTACAGCTGAATTCTGGGAAAACCTGCTTGTGATAAGGTATTGTGCTAATACCTCATGTTTAGTTTTCAGGGTTATGCTGGAATGGCTGCAGCCCTCCTTGAAATAGCGATTGCAGACAAGTGAACCCCGAGGAAGCTGGATAGTTGAAGCAGGCACTCCAAATATTCATGCACTGCAAGGATTCACTTTCATTTTGGGTCTCATCTTCTGGTTGCTGGCTTTTAGTGCTAACTGATACTACCATGGTGGCAGTAATCCAGCAGAGACTGCATGTATGGTTTGCAGGTTTGCTTCCCAAGTCACCAGAAACTTGGCAGAACCCAAATCATTGTGGCATTTTCTTTCCTCCCTTGAAACATTTGGCTTTCTAAGTTTGATAATTGAATAGACTGGGCTAGTCACCTTTGGAACCCATATACCACAAACAGAGCTAAAGACAGAGCCAATTACTTCCCTCCACTTGTCAAAATATGTCAAATTTGCTTGATCACCACAACTTCAAAGAAAATTCTGAGGCAACTTAGAGAGGTTAATCAAATACTGCATGATTGGAATGGCTGTGGTTGTATGAGGTGGAAAGCTGCAGAGTTGGGCTGAAACTGTTCACAGAAATCCACAGGCTTGTGGTTGCCAGGCAAGCACACTGGGCTGAGATTGGCTGAACATCACTGTGAGGGGGATTTTAGGCTCTAGGTTTGAAAATTTAAAAGACTGGGGTAGTCAAGTTTGGAACCCATAGACCTCAGACATAACAAAAGGTTTTCCAATGACTTCCCTCCACTTCTCAAAATATGTCAAATTTTCTTGATCACTACAACTGTAAAAAAAATTCTGAGGCAACATAGAGAGGCTAATCAAATACTGCATGATTGGAATGTCTGTGGTTGTATGAGGTGGAAAGCTGCAGAGTTGGGCTGAAACAGTTCACAGAAATCAACAAGCTTGTGGTTGCCAGGCAACCACAATGGGCTGTGATTGGCTGAGCACCATTGTGAGCTGGACTTTAGGCTCTAGGATACAAGTGTGCAGTAGGAGACCTGAGTCACAATGCTGGGCGTTGCCATGGAGACCTCAGTGGCACAGAGGACCTTGTAGGGCAAGATTTAAATAGGATGAATATTCTTGGCCTGGTATGCCACAATATTCTCTCTGAAGGCTTCACTGCTCAGAATTTGTGGATGGAAATGCTAGCCAATCTACACATGGAAGTACTTTCAATGGGATATGAAATATGACAGGGCCTGGCAGATGATCTCTGCCATGTCCTATCCTTGAGCATACGGTTTTCCCTTGTCATGTCTGTCATTTGGCTGAGTCCTGTTCCCTAAGCTATTCAGTCAAGACTTGCTGGCATCATTCACCTGCAGTATAAGAGCTTTCTGTGAAATTTCTCAGCAGAAATCCTCTGCAAGTACATAGCTTTGGATATGAGACACAGTGGTGGAAGTTGAATTTCAAGGGCAGATATTTGAAAACAATGAAACAAGCCCCGAATAAGATCTTTACATGTTTCCCAGATGAATATGTTTGGAAATACGGGGGAAGATGGAGATCAAGGCTGAGAAGAGTGCACACCCATTTCAAGGTACAAAAACCAGGGAAAAACCTGGGAAAGCAAGAGAGCTGGTTAATCTGATGTAAAAATCTTTAATGATGAAAGGAAAATTATATTCTCATGATGATTTAATCAAGCTGTAGAAGTGAAGTTCTCATGTTGGTTGTCCTATGTGTGCCCTTCTGCATTGGGCAGTGGATGCAGGACAGGAGATCTTCAAACAAATCTGGTGGAACACAAAATACTGAAAAAAAAATTCAGCCTAAATCCTGTGTATTCCTTTCCTTTGAGAACATATATGGATAATGTACGAAGTTTCAAAAGAGAAAATGTCTATTGGGTCATGGTTTCAACAATGAAATGGTCACTTCACATAACATTTTGAATTTTGCTTTCACAGTTGCTCATGTACCGGGCCTGAGTAAAGCAGAATGCAGAGTAAGCCTCATCAATAGTTGTGCATTCCATAAGTGGTTTTAAAACCAGTGAAACCCTTTTGACTTAGTGTTTGTATTTTATTGGTTGATTGGTTTTTCCAATTGTTTGTTTTACTATTTTTAACTTTGTGAGTCAGGGAAGCCCTCACTCATAGTGATTTCGACCTCTCCAAAAGCTCTGAAGTTATTCATGTAATAGCTATTACATGCTATAGGTTACTCCTATTAAAATTTGAAAGACTAACAGACTCTGCTACTTTTCATCTAAATTCAGTGTTGGGCTAACTTCAGGGTTGGACGTTTTACAAGTGCTTTGAAATGTGTCCTCCTCTAGTCACTGGTCGTGCTGGAATTTACTTTCTTGTGAAGACAGGATTTGAGCAAATTGACACAAGTACAGTTTGCCACTACTCTGGACACCTGGTTAAATATGGAGTTCCCTAAATGGTGTGTGTTTTACTTTGATCTCTGCTCACACTTTGCTCATCCAGTTAGAAACACAGGGCTCCAGGCCATAGCGTTCCAGGCCTAAACAAGAAAATTTCCATTCCGTTTTGGGAGTTCATGCGTCTCGCATAATTACTTTTTCCACAAATGTGTGCTTCAGGAGAGGCCCTGTCCAAATGTGGAGAGGCCCATTTTCATTCACTCACTTTTAGACTTTCTAAGATTTTCAGTTACTAGAGGTTTGCCCAGACTTGCCATTGTCAAGGGACAGTGCACTTCACTTGAAGTTGTGCAGTATTACTTCATGTGTCTCCGTGGAAATTCCACCAATGGGAAACTCATGCCGTAGTCATCTCCAAGTGTTTCTGTGGAAGAAAATATAACTAACAAAGGATGTGGTTTCAAGCAGAATGAGGAAAGGGGGGATTATCTTTATTTCAGTGCAGGTTGACCTTTCAAAGAAACAGTAATTCCTATCAAATAGGAGGAAAAATCTTTTGTAAAGAGACATGGACATGACACGCTCAACTTTATGTCACTTTTTTCAAAACGCCAAGGGCATTTGAGAAATTCTTGGCTGCTGAATTGTCCCTTTTTGCAAATTTCTCTTAGGTAAGACACTCCAGCTTCTTTAAGCCATGGTACAGTTCCTTCCATGTAAAAAACCAAAGCAAAAAACAAAATAAATTAAAACAAAACCCATCAAATTACATTTGAGAGCACACAATTGCTCAGCAGGCCCACTATTCCAGAAGCTAGAGGTAGAGAATCCTCAGCCTTCGGCCCATGGCCTGAAGTTTTGTCTCTATCATGGCCCCTCAATTCCCTGGCACGTCCACAGTAACTCATGGATCTTTACTCATTTCCTCTTCAAATGCACAGGATCCAATATATTTGAACCCTGTTCACCTGGGCTGTAATCATCCAAGGACACACCAGAAGAAGGGCAGCCACTCCCTTGCCTGGGGCCTTGGAGCTTATCACAATAGAAATGGACACCTGAACAAGGGGAGCCAAAACAAAGAGAGGCATATTCCTAAAGCCTGAAGCACAGAAGCTACTTATAGACCAGTAGTGGGATTTCACAAATTATGTAAGAATCTCTGTGCACATGCTTGGCATGGTCGCTCATGCCTATAATTCCAGCAATCTGGGGGCTGAGGTGGATGGATCCTTGGGAGTTCCAGTCCATCTTGGGCTACGAATTTATCTCAAGGCCTCTTTCAACAACTACATAAGATGCTGTTTCCAAAAAGAGGACAACATTAAACTAGACACACTTGGTCTCGGTCCCTGGGTTCACTACATGAGTTGTAGAGTCTAAATATTCCATGCCATGAGAAAATACCTGGGATTTTTAGTGAAAGGGGCATTTGCATCCCTTTTCTAAGGGATTCCCATTCACCATGTTACAGCTGAATTCTGGGAAAACCTGCTGGTGATAAGGTATTGTGCTAATACCTCATGTTTAGTTTTCAGGGTTATGCTGGAATGGCTGCAGCCCTCCTTGAAATAGCGATTGCAGACAAGTGAACCCCGAGGAAGCTGGATAGTTGAAGCAGGCACTCCAAATATTCATGCACTGCAAGGATTCACTTTCATTTTGGGTCTCATCTTCTGGTTGCTGGCTTTTAGTGCTAACTGATACTACCATGGTGGCAGTAATCCAGCAGAGACTGCATGTATGGTTTGCAGGTTTGCTTCCCAAGTGACCAGAAACTTGGCAGAACCCAAATCATTGTGGCATTTTCTTTCCTCCCTTGAAACATTTGGCTTTCTTAGTTTGATAATTGAATAGACTGGGCTAGTCACGTTTGGACCCCATATACCACAAACAGAGCTAAAGACAGAGCCAATTACTTCCCTCCACTTGTCAAAATCTGTCAAATTTGCTTGATCACCACAACTTCAAAGAAAATTCTGAGGCAACTTAGAGAGGTTAATCAAATACTGCATGATTGGAATGGCTGTGGTTGTATGAGGTGGAAAGCTGCAGAGTTGGGCTGAAACTGTTCACAGAAATCCACAGGCTTGTGGTTGCCAGGCAAGCACACTGGGCTGAGATTGGCTGAACATCACTATGAGGGGGATTTTAGGCTCTAGGTTTGAAAATTTAAAAGACTGGGGTAGTCAAGTTTGGAACCCATAGACCTCAGACATAACAAAAGGTTTTCCAATGACTTCCCTCCACTTCTCAAAATATGTCAAATTTTCTTGATCACTACAACTGTAAAAAAAATTCGGAGGCAACATAGAGAGTAATCAAATACTGCATGATTGGAATGGCTGTGGTTGTATGAGGTGGAAAGCTGCAGAGTTGGGCTGAAACAGTTCACAGAAATCAACAAGCTTGTGGTTGCCAGGCAACCACAATGGGCTCTGATTGGCTGAGCACCATTGTGAGCTGGACTTTAGGCTCTAGGATACAAGTGTGCAGTAGGAGACCTGAGTCACAATGCTGGGCGTTGCCATGGAGACCTCAGTGGCACAGAGGACCTTGTAGGGCAAGATTTAAATAGGATGAATATTCTTGGCCTGGTATGCCACAATATTCTCTCTGAAGGCTTCACTGCTCAGAATTTGTGTATGGAAATGCTAGCCAATCTACACATGGATGTACTTTCAATGGGATATGAAATATGCCAGGGCCTGGCAGATGATCTCTGCCATGTCCTATCCTTGAGCATACGCTTTTCCCTTGTCATGTCTGTCATTTGGCTGAGTCCTGTTCCCTAAGCTATTCAGTCAAGACTTGCTGGCATCATTCACCTGCAGTACAAGAGCTTTCTGTGAAATTTTCAGCAGAAATCCTCTGCAAGTACATAGCTTTGGATATGAGAGACAGTGGTGGAAGTTGAATTTCAAGGGCAGATATTTGAAAACAATGAAACAAGCCCCGAATAAGATCTTTACATGTTTCCCAGATGAATATGTTTGGAAATACGGAGGAAGATGGAGATCAAGGCTGAGAAGAGTGCACACCCATTTCAAGGTACAAAATCCAGGGAAAAACATGGGAAAGCAAGAGAGCTGGTTAATCTGATGTAAAAATCTTTCATGATGAAAGGAAAATTATATTCTCATGATGATTTAATCAGGCTGTAGAAGTGAAGTTCTCATGTGGGTTGTCCTATGTGTGGCCTTCTGCATTGGGCAGTGGATGCAGGACAGGAGATCTTCAAACAAATCTGGTGGAACATAAAATACTGAAAAAAAAATTCAGCCTAAATCCTGTGTATTCCTTCCCTTTGAGAACATATATGGATAATGTACGAAGTTTCAAAAGAGAAAATGTCTATTGGGTCATGGTTTCAACAATGAAATGGTCACTTCACATAACAATTTGAATTTTGGTTTCACAGTTGCTCATGTACCCGGCCTGAGTAAAGCAGAATGCAGAGTAAGCCTCATCAATAGTTGTGCATTCCATAAGTGGTTTTAAAACCAGTGAAACCCTTTGGACTTAGTGTTTGTATTTAATTGGTTGATTGGTTTTTCAAATTGTTTGTTTTACTATTTTTAACTTTGTGAGTCAGGGAAGCCCTCACTCATAGTGATTTCGACCTCTCCAAAAGCTCTGAAGTTATTCATGTAACAGCTATTACATGCTATAAGTTTCTCCTATTAAAACTTGAAAGACTAACAGACTCTGCTACTTTTCATCTAAATTCAGTGTTGGGCTAACTTCAGGGTTGGACTTTTTACAAGTCCTTTGAAATGTGTCCTCCTCTAGTCACTGGTCGTGCTGGAATTTACTTTCTTGTGAAGACAGGATTTGAGCAAATTGACACAAGTACAGTTTGCCACTACTCTGGACACCAGGTTAAATATCGAGTTCCCTAAATGCTGTGTGTTTTACTTTGATCTCTGCTCACACTTTGCTCATCCAGTTAGAAACACAGGGCTCCAGGCCATAGCGTTCCAGGCCTAAACAAGAAAATTTCCGTTCCGTTTTGGGAGTTCATGCGTCTCTCATAATTACTTTTTCCACAAATGTGTGCTTCAGGAGAGGCCCTGTCCAAATGTGGAGAGGCCCATTTTCATTCACTCACTTTTAGACTTTCTAAGATTTTCAGTGACTAGAGGTTTGCCCAGACTTGCCATTGTCAAGGGACAGTGCACTTCACTTGAAGTTGTGCAGTATTACTTCATGTGTCTCCGTGGAAATTCCACCAATGGGAAACTCTTGCTGTAGTCATCTCCAAGTGTTTCTGTGGAAGAAAATATAACTAACAAAGGATGTGGTTTCAAGCAGAATGACGAAAGGAGGGATTATCTTTATTTCAGTGCAGGTTTACCTTTCAAAGAAACAGTAATTCCTATCAAATAGCAGGAAAAATCTTTTGTAAAGAGACATGGACATGACACGCTCAACTTTATGTCACTTATTTTAAAACGCCAAGGGCATTTGAGAAATTCTTGGCTGCTGAATTGTCCCTTTTTGCAAATTTCTCTTAGGTAAGACACTCTAACTTCTTTAAACCATGGTACAGTTCCTTCCATGTAAAAAACCAAAGCAAAAAACAAAATAAATTAAAGAAAACCCATCAAATTATATTTGAGAGCACACAATCGCTCAGCAGGCCCACTATTCAAGAAACTAGAGGTAGAGAATCCTCAGGCTTCGGCCCATGGCCTGAAGTTTTGTCTCTATCATGGCCCCTCAATTCCCTGGCATGTCCACATTAACTCATGAATCTTTACTCATTTCCTCTTCAAATGCACAGGATCCAATATATTTGAACCCTGTTCACCTGGGCTGTAATCATCCAAGGACACACCAGAAGAAGGGCAGCCACTCCCTTGCCTGGGGCCTTGGAGCTTATCACAATAGAAATGGACACCTGAACAAGGGGAGCCAAAACAAAGAGAGGCATATTCCTAAAGCCTGAAGCACAGAAGCTACATATAGACCAGTAGTGGGATTTCACAAATTATGTAAGAATCTCTGTGCACATGCTTGGCATGGTCGCTCATGCCTATAATCCTAGCAATCTGGGGGCTGAGGTGGATGGATCCTTGGGAGTTCCAGTCCATCTTGGGCTACGAATTTATCTCAAGGCCTCTCTCAACAACTACATAAGATGCTGTTTCCAAAAAGAGGACAACATTAAACTAGACACACTTGGTCTCGGTCCCTGGGTTCACTACATGAGTTGTAGAGTCTAAATATTCCATGCCATGAGAAAATACCTGGGATTTTTAGTGAAAGGGGCATTTGCATCCCTTTTCTAAGGGATTCCCATTCACCATGTTACAGCTGAATTCTGGGAAAACCTGCTGGTGATAAGGTATTGTGCTAATAGCTCATGTTTAGTGTTCAGGGTTATGCTGGAATGGCTGCAGCCCTCCTTGAAATAGCGATTGCAGACAAGTGAACCCCGAGGAAGCTGGATAGTAGAAGCAGGCACTCCAAATATTCATGTACTGCAAGGATTCACTTTCATTTTGGGTCTCATATTCTGGTTGCTGGCTTTTAGTGCTAACTGATACTACCATGGTGGCCGTAATCCAGCAGAGACTGCATGTACGGTTTGCAGGTTTGCTTCCCAAGCCACCAGAAACTTGGCAGAACCCAAATCATTGTGGCATTTTCTTTCCTCCCTTGAAACATTTGGCTTTCTAAGTTTGATAATTGAATAGACTGGGCTAGTCACGTTTGGACCCCATATACCACAAACAGAGCTAAAGACAGAGCCAATTACTTCCCTCCACTTGTCAAAATCTGTCAAATTTGCTTGATCACCACAA
Source organism: Cavia porcellus (assembly GCF_034190915.1). NCBI lineage: Eukaryota > Metazoa > Chordata > Mammalia > Rodentia > Caviidae > Cavia > Cavia porcellus. The sequence continues at coordinate 3,034,901 of NW_026947486.1, read as the reverse complement.
CTTCAAAGAAAATTCTGAGGCAACTTAGAGAGGTTAATCAAATACTGCATGATTGGAATGGCTGTGGTTGTATGAGGTGGAAAGCTGCAGAGTTGGGCTGAAACTGTTCACAGAAATCCACAGGCTTGTGGTTGCCAGGCAACCACACTGGGCTGAGATTGGCTGAACATCACTGTGAAGGGCATTTTAGGCTCTAGGTTTGAAAATTTAAAAGACTGGCGTAGTCAAGTTTGGAACCCATAGACCTCAGACATACCAAAAGGTTTTCCAATGACTTCCCTCCACTTCTCAAAATCTGTCAAATTTTCTTGATCACTACAACTGTAAAAAAAATTCTGAGGCAACATAGAGAGTAATCAAACACTGAATGATTGGAATGGCTGTGGTTGTATGAGGTGGAAAGCTGCAGAGTTGGGCTGAAACAGTTCACAGAAATCCACAAGCTTGTGGTTGCCAGGCAACCCCAATGGGCTGTGATTGGCTGAGCACCATTGTGAGCTGGACTTTAGGCTCTAGGATACAAGTGTGCAGTAGGAGACCTGAGTCACAATGCTGGGCGTTGCCATGGAGACCTCAGTGGCACAGAGGACCTTGTAGGGCAAGATTTAAATAGGATGAATATTCTTGGCCTGGTATGCCACAATATTCTGTCTGATGGCTTCACTGCTCAGAATTTGTGGATGGAAATGCTAGCCAATCTACACATGGATGTACTTTCAATGGGATATGAAATATGCCAGGGCCTGGCAGATGATCTCTGCCATGTCCTATCCTTGAGCATACGCTTTTCCCTTGTCATGTCTGTCATTTGGCTGAGTCCTGTTCCCTAAGCTATTCAGTCAAGACTTGCTGGCATCATTCACCTGCAGTATCAGAGCTTTCTGTGAAATTTCTCAGCAGAAATCCTCTGCAAGTACATAGCTTTGGATATGAGAGACAGTGGTGGAAGTTGAATTTCAAGGGCAGATATTTGAAAACAATGAAACAAGCCCCGAATAAGATCTTTACATGTTTCCCAGATGAATATGTTTGGAAATACGGGGGAAGATGGAGATCAAGGCTGAAAAGAGTGCACACCCATTTCAAGGTACAAAAACCAGGGAAAAACATGGGAAAGCAAGAGAGCTGGTTAATCTGATGTAAAAATCTTTGATGATGAAAGGAAAATTATATTCTCATGATGATTTAATCAGGCTGTAGAAGTGAAGTTCTCATGTTGGTTGTCCTATGTGTGGCCTTCTGCATTGGGCAGTGGATGCAGGACAGGAGATCTTCAAATAAATCTGGTGGAACACAAAATACTGAAAAAAAAATTCAGCCTAAATCCTGTGTATTCCTTCCCTTTGAGAACATATATGGATAATGTACAAAGTTTCAAAAGAGAAAATGTCTATTGGGTCATGGTTTCAACAAAGAAATGGTCACTTCACATAACATTTTGAATTTTGCTTTCACAGTTGCTCATGTACCGGGACTGAGTAAAGCAGAATGCAGAGTAAGCCTCATCAATAGTTGTGCATTCCCTAAGTGGTTTTAAAACCAGTGAAACCCTTTGGACTTAGTGTTTGTATTTAACTGGTTGATTGGTTTTTCAAATTGTTTGTTTTACTATTTTTTTTAAATTTTATTTAAGGAGAAAAGAAAAGAAAGAAAAAAAAACAGTGAAGGGGTACAAGTTATATAGATTTACAGGAGAAAAAAATGCGCAGTAGGCAATAACTAGTTAATGGATTACATATTGCCATCTTAGAAATAATTGTTCAAGTCACAAAATTAAAGCTTATAGAGTGGACATTCCAACAAGGATACTGCAAACAGTTCTGTTCAATGATCCAATAAAACTCTGTGATATCATTTTCTATCTTATACATTTAAATATACATGCAGTTATATAGTTTAGAGCACTTTCTTTTCCTCTCTTTTGTACAATGACTATTACACATTTTGGGTTTCTTCGCGCCCACGGTTCTTATTGCTTTTTTGGAAGAGAGTAAAACCAAATGTGACATAACAGAACAGAATCGGTCAAGTCAAAAGGGTGGACATAATAGATAATATAAAAACATAATATAAGGTGATCAACAATGGTTACCATAATGCCTCCCGCTATTTCTAATAGAATTGCCTATATCATTAGTTGTTATACAATTGAACAAAACCGTAAAGATTAAAACCGACAAAACCAAAACATTGGAGATATTGTAGGTCTTCAAAAGTAGATAAAAGTCAACGAGAATGGGCGTTATAATGAATCTCATTATCTTCTCAGCTGATGCCTAAAGTTTCGAACCTGATACTATCCAGCAAAACAGAATAGAGGAACCTCAGTGAAAAACAAGATGGTGAGAGTAATACAGGGCTTCAAATCGAGATAATAGAAAGTCAAAGTGGGTTACTATATTATATCCTGCTATGTTTTTCCCTTTAATTAAATGGATAAAAATAAAAATGTAAATAATGGAGTGGAGATTGAGAAAAAAGAGGGCATAACAGCGAACCAGGGCAGATCAAAACATAACCATTTAAGCAGAATAGTGTTTCACCACCAGATAATCCTGACCCAAAAATAGTTACCATATTGACTCCCTCCCTGAAGTCCTTGAGTACAACTTCATATACTGTAGCATTAAGTATATCAAAACAATGTAAAACTATTTAAGAGAATGACAGCATTATAGAGTATTTAGAATCGACTAACAGAAAATGAACAATGGTCTCTGTATAATCTCCTTGTCCTTAAAAGCTTTTTGCTTATACTATCGTACATAACAAAATCCAATAAGATACAACCTGTTTAGACCATTGGAGACAGAAGAACAAAAGCTAGATGAGACTTCAAAACAAGATGGTACTAAATCAGCATTACCTATTAAGATGTCATTTTCTCCAAAAAAAGCTGTTCCTATCATCCAATCTTCTCTGTCTCATTTCTGTTGAGCTCTTTTTCTGTCAGTAGCTGTCAGTTTGTCTTCTTCATTTTGTTCTCTGCTCCATTCGTTGTGGCCTCCCTGCCACTATTTCTGGGTTCTTTGTATTTTTCTTTTTTTAGAATATCCTGCAATACTTTCTGTAGGGTTGAATTGGTGGTTGCAAATTCCCCCAGTTCCTCTTTATCCTGGAAGTACCTCGTTTTTCCATCAATTTCAAGGGACAGTTGTGCAGGATATCTCAATCTTGGCTGGAGATTATTATCTTTCAAAGCTTGAATTATTTCTCCCCATGCTCTTCGTGATTTGATGGTTTGTGAAGAGAAATCTGCTGTAATTCTGATGGGTATTCCCTTGTAAGTGATCTGTTTCTTGTCTCTTACAGCTTTTCATATTCTGTTCTTGTATTGAATTTCTGGAATTTTTATTATTATATGCCTGGGTGTTTCTCTGTTAGGGTTGTAGGTAGCTGGGGTCCTGTATGCCTCATACATCTGAGTATCTTTACCTTTTGCTAAATTAGGAAAATTCTCCTGGATTATTTCTGTGAGTAGCTTTTGTAGTTCACTTGTTTGTGTCCCTACTTCTTCTTCTATGTTCTTAATCCTTAAGTTATGGCTCCTCTTATCATCTTCTTGTCTTTGTATTATTGCTGTGTGTTTCTTTGTTATTTTAAAGAAGTTTTTCATTTCATTCTCCCATGTTTCAAGTCTGCCCTCCAATTCAGATAGTCTGTCCTTAGTTTCTTTCAAGCTGTTATGCCAGTCTTGGATAGACTTCTTAATTTCTTGATAGTCTCTTTGAACCTGCTTCACATACTCAATGCTTTCTCTGTTTTCTCCATCAAGCGATTCTCCCCTCTTTTTCTATTCTTCCATTCCACCATCTGCTTTTTCCTGGGTGGTGCTTAGCATTTCTCTAACTATTCTGCATACTTCTAGCTTCAGGTCATTGATAACTTCATTCTTGAATTGGTCTATGAGGCTCTCTAGATGGCGCTTAATGTATATTGGTGCAATGTCCACTATTGCCTGTTTCTCAGGATTGGGGGCCGAGGAGCCTTTTTTGTTGCTTCCCTTCCCCATATTTTCTGTTCCTTATAAAATGCAATCTTACATAGGAGGCCCGGCTTCCCTGCCTGTCAGCCACAGCCTGATCAAATTGCGCTGGCTAGTTGTTCCTGCCCACCGCTGCGCCCCAGGGAGTTGTGGAGGAGGCAGCCTACGAGGGAGTTGGTCGCTCCTCCGGGCCACCTTCAGGCTCTGGGATCTGGGTTAGGCCAGCCTAGGGAGTACGCCAGCAGCGTCACTCAGGCCAGGCACCTTTCACCAATCCCGTCCGAGAGGGGAATGTGCGTCTGGAGTTGTCACTGCGCCCTGCTCTTGCAGGACTGCCCGAGCCCAGAAAAACCTCTGCTGGAGGCAAACTGTGGTAGGGGATCAGTTTCTTGCTCACCTCGCCACCAGTCAGTTTTCCTTCTTGTCCGTCCTGTTTCCGACTCCGTTCGCAGACTCCCGTTCCCAGAGCTCGGCGGTTGCCTCTCTCCTTGCCGAGCCACTGTGGAGGCAGCCAGCCGCTGGGCGGCGGGAAATCCAAACCGCGGTTTCCAATGGCGCGGGGTCGAGCCTCCACACCGAGATTTTTCTTTTCCTATTTTAGCGCCAGGACTGTATTCTAAGTTAGATTCTCTCAGCCCAGTTCGTTCCGGAGTCAGCAGAGCATATCTCTACTGGTTCGTATCTCCTTAGTCCGCATCATTCCTGGTCTCTGAGCCGAGCCGTTAGAGAGCCTTCAGTAGCTGCTGCTGTCTGTCCGCCATGTTCTCAGGAAGTCCTGTTTTACTATTTTTAACTTTGTGAGTCAGGGAAGCCCTCACTCATAGTGATTTCGACCTCTCCAAAATCTCTGAAGTTATTCATGTAACAGCTATTACATGCTATAAGTTTCTCCTATTAAAACTTGAAAGACTAACAGACTCTGCTACTTTTCATCTAAATTCAGTGTTGGGCTAACTTCAGGGTTGGACTTTTTACAAGTCCTTTGAAATGTGTCCTCCTCTAGTCACTGGTCGTGCTGGAATTTACTTTCTTGTGAAGACAGGATTTGAGCAAATTGACACAAGTACAGTTTGCCACTACTCTGGACACCTGGTTAAATATCGAGTTTACTAAATGGTGTGTGTTTTACTTTGATCTCTGCTCACACTTTGCTCATCCAGTTAGAAACACAGGGCTCCAGGCCATAGCGTTCCAGGCCTAAAGAAGAAAATTTCCATTCCGTTTTGGGAGTTCATGGGTCTCTCATAATTCCTTTTTCCACAAATGTGTGCTTCAGGAGAGGCCCTGTCCAAATGGGGAGAGGCCCATTTTCATTCACTCACTTTTAGACTTTCTAAGATTTTCAGTAACTAGAGGTTTGCCCAGACTTGCCATTGTCAAGGGACAGTGCACTTCACTTGAAGTTGTGCAGTATTACTTCATGTGTCTCCGTGGAAATTCCACCAATGGGAAACTCTTGCTGTAGTCATCTCCAAGTGTTTCTGTGGAAGAAAATATAACTAACAAAGGATGTGGTTTCAAGCAGAATGAGGAAAGGAGGGATTATCTTTATTTCAGTGCAGGTTGACCTTTCAAAGAAACAGTAATTCCTATCAAATAGTAGGAAAAATCTTTTGTAAAGAGACACGGACATGACACGCTCAACTTTATGACACTTTTTTTAAAACGCCAAGGGCATTTGAGAAATTCTTGGCTGCAGAATTGTCCCTTTTTGCAAATTTCTCTTAGGTAAGACACTCCAGCTTCTTTAAACCATGGTACAGTTCCTTCCATGTAAAAAACCAAAGCAAAAAACAAAATAAATTAAAACAAAATCCATCAAATTACATTTGAGAGCACACAATTGCTCAGCAGGCCCACTATTCAAGAAACTAGAGGTAGAGAATCCTCAGCCTTCAGCCCATGGCCTGAAGTTTTGTCTCTATCATGGCCCCTCAATTCCCTGGCATGTCCACATTAACTCATGAATCTTTACTCATTTCCTCTTCAAATGCACAGGATCCAATATATTTGAACCCTGTTCACCTGGGCTGTAATCATCCAAGGACACACCAGAAGAAGGGCAGCCACTCCCTTGCCTGGGGCCTTGGAGCTTATAACAATAGAAATGGACACCTGAACAAGGGGAGCCAAAACAAAGAGAGGCATATTCCTAAAGCCTGAAGCACAGAAGCTACCTATAGACCAGTAGTGGGATTTCACAAATTATGTAAGAATCTCTGTGCACATGCTTGGCATGGTCGCTCATGCCTACAATCCCAGCAATCTGGGGGCTGAGGTGGATGGATCCTTGGGAGTTCCAGTCCATCTTGGGCTACAAATTTATCTCAAGGCCTCTTTCAACAACTACATAAGATGCTGTTTCAAAAAGAGGACAACATTAAACTAGACACACTTGGTCTAGGTCTCTGGGTTCACTACATGAGTTGTGGAATCTAAATATTCCATGCCATGAGAAAATACCTGGGATTTTTAGTGAAAGGGGCATTTGCATCCCTTTTCTAAGGGTTTCCCTTTCACCATGTTACATTTGAATTCTGGGAAAACCTGCTGGTGATAAGGTATTGTGCTCATACCTCATGTTTAGTGTTCAGGGTTATGCTGGAATGGCTGCAGACCTCCTTGAAATAGCGACTGCAGACAAGTGAACCCTGAGGAAGCTGGATAGTTGAAGCAGGCACTCCAAATATTCATGCACTGCAAGGTGTTCACTTTCATTTTGTGTCTCATCTTCTGTTTGCTGGCTTTTAGTGCTAACTGATACTACCATGGTGGCAGTAATCCAGCAGAGACTGCATGTATGGTTTGCAGGTTTGCTTCCCAAGCCACCAGAAATTTGGCAGAACCCAAATCAGTGTGGCATTTTCTTTCCTCCCTTGAAACATTTGGCTTTCTAAGTTTGATAATTGAATAGACTGGGCTAGTCACGTTTGGACCCCACATACCACAAACAGAGCTAAAGACAGAGCCAATTACTTCCCTCCACTTCTCAAAATATATCAAATTTTCTTGATCACTACAACTGTAAAAAAAATTCTGAGGCAACATAGAGAGGCTAATCAAATACTGCATGATTGGAATGGCTGTGGTTGTATGAGGTGGAAAGCTGCAGAGTTGGGCTGAAACAGTTCACAGAAATCCACAAGCTTGTGGTTGCCAGGCAACCACAATGGGCTGTGATTGGCTGAGCACCATTGTGAGCTGGACTTTAGGCTCTAGGATACAAGTGTGCAGTAGGAGACCTGAGTCACAATGCTGGGCGTTGCCATGGAGACCTCAGTGGCACAGAGGACCTTGTAGGGCAAGATTTAAATAGGATGAATATTCTTGGCCTGGTATGCCACAATATTCTCTCTGAAGGCTTCACTGCTCAGAATTTGTGGATGGAAATGCTAGCCAATCTACACATGGATGTACTCTCAATGGGATATGAAATATGCCAGGGCCTGGCAGATGATCTCTGCCATGTACTATCCTTGAGCATACGCTTTTCCCTTGTCATGTCTGTCATTTGGCTGAGTCCTGTTCCCTAAGCTATTCAGTCAAGACTTGCTGGCATCATTCACCTGCAGTATAAGAGCTTTCTGTGAAATTTTCAGCAGAAATCCTCTGCAATTACATAGCTTTGGATATGAGAGACAGTGGTGGAAGTTGAATTTCAAGGGCAGATATTTGAAAACAATGAAACAAGCCCCGAATAAGATCTTTACATGTTTCCCAGATGAATATGTTTGGAAATACGGGGGAAGATGGAGATCAAGGCTGAGAAGAGTGCACACCCATTTCAAGGTACAAAAACCAGGGGAAAACCTGGGAAAGCAAGAGAGCTGGTTAATCTGATGTAAAAATCTTTGATGATGAAAGGAAAATTATATTCTCATGATGATTTAATCAGGCTGTAGAAGTGAAGTTCTCATGTTGGTTGTCCTATGTGTGGCCTTCTGCATTGGGCAGTGGATGCAGGACAGGAGATGTTCAAACAAATCTGGTGGAACACAAAATACTGAAAAAAAATTCAGCCTAAATCCTGTGTATTCCTTCCCTTTGAGAACATATATGGATAATGTACGAAGTTTCAAAAGAGAAAATGTCTATTGGGTCATGGTTTCAACAATGAAATGGTCACTTCACATAACATTTTGAATTTTGCTTTCACAGTTGCTCATGTACCGGGCCTGAGTAAAGCAGAATGCAGAGTAAGCCTCATCAATAGTTGTGCATTCCATAAGTGGTTTTAAAACCAGTGAAACCCTTTTGACTTAGTGTTTGTATTTTATAGGTTGATTGGTTTTTCCAATTGTTTGTTTTACTATTTTTAACTTTGTGAGTCAGGGAAGCCCTCACTCATAGTGATTTCGACCTCTCCAAAAGCTCTGAAGTTATTCATGTAATAGCTATTACATGCTATAGGTTACTCCTATTAAAATTTGAAAGACTAACAGACTCTGCTACTTTTCATCTAAATTCAGTGTTGGGCTAACTTCAGGGTTGGACGTTTTACAAGTGCTTTGAAATGTGTCCTCCTCTAGTCACTGGTCGTGCTGGAATTTACTTTCTTGTGAAGACAGGATTTGAGCAAATTGACACAAGTACACTTTGCCACTACTCTGGACACCTGGTTAAATATGGAGTTCCCTAAATGGTGTGTGTTTTACTTTGATCTCTGCTCACACTTTGCTCATCCAGTTAGAAACACAGGGCTCCAGGCCATAGCGTTCCAGGCCTAAACAAGAAAATTTCCATTCCGTTTTGGGAGTTCATGCGTCTCGCATAATTACTTTTTCCACAAATGTGTGCTTCAGGAGAGGCCCTGTCCAAATGTGGAGAGGCCCATTTTCATTCACTCACTTTTAGACTTTCTAAGATTTTCAGTTACTAGAGGTTTGCCCAGACTTGCCATTGTCAAGGGACAGTGCACTTCACTTGAAGTTGTGCAGTATTACTTCATGTGTCTCCGTGGAAATTCCACCAATGGGAAACTCATGCCGTAGTCATCTCCTAGTGTTTCTGTGTAAGAAAATATAACTAACAAAGGATGTGGTTTCAAGCAGAATGAGGAAAGGAGGGATTATCTTTATTTCAGTGCAGGTTGAACTTTCAAAGAAACAGTAATTCCTATCAAATAGGAGGAAAAATCTTTTGTAAAGAGACATGGACATGACACGCTCAACTTTATGTCACATTTTTCAAAACGCCAAGGGCATTTGAGAAATTCTTGGCTGCTGAATTGTCCCTTTTTGCAAATTTCTCTTAGGTAAGACACTCCAGCTTCTTTAAACCATGGTACAGTTCCTTCCATGTAAAAAACCAAAGCAAAAAACAAAATAAATTAAAACAAAACCCATCAAATTACATTTGAGAGCACACAATTGCTCAGCAGGCCCACTATTCCAGAAGCTAGAGGTAGAGAATCCTCAGGCTTCGGCCCATGGCCTGAAGTTTTGTCTCTATCATGGCCCCTCAATTCCCTGGCATGTCCACAGTAACTCATGGATCTTTACTCATTTCCTCTTCAAATGCACAGGATCCAATATATTTGAACCCTGTTCACCTGGGCTGTAATCATCCAAGGACACACCAGAAGAAGGGCAGCCACTACCTTGCCTGGAGCCTTGGAGCTTATCACAATAGAAATGGACACCTGAACAAGGGGAGCCAAAACAAAGAGAGGCATATTCCTAAAGCCTGAAGCACAGAAGCTACTTATAGACCAGTAGTGGGATTTCACAAATTATGTAAGAATCTCTGTGCACATGCTTGGCATGGTCGCTCATGCCTATAATCCCAGCAATCTGGGGGCTGAGGTGGATGGATCCTTGGGAGTTCCAGTCCATCTTGGGCTACGAATTTATCTCAAGGCCTCTTTCAACAACTACATAAGATGCTGTTTCCAAAAAGAGGACAACATTAAACTAGACACACTTGGTCTCGGTCCCTGGGTTCACTACATGAGTTGTAGAGTCTAAATATTCCATGCCATGAGAAAATACCTGGGATTTTTAGTGAAAGGGGCATTTGCATCCCTTTTCTAAGGGATTCCCATTCACCATGTTACAGCTGAATTCTGGGAAAACCTGCTGGTGATAAGGTATTGTGCTAATACCTCATGTTTAGTGTTCAGGGTTATGCTGGAATGGCTGCAGACCTCCTTGAAATAGCGATTGCAGACAAGTGAACCCCGAGGAAGCTGGATAGTTGAAGCAGGCACTCCAAATATTCATGCACTGCAAGGATTCACTTTCATTTTGGGTCTCATCTTCTGGTTGCTGGCTTTTAGTGCTAACTGATACTACCATGGTGGCAGTAATCCAGCAGAGACTGCATGTATGGTTTGCAGGTTTGCTTCCCAAGTGACCAGAAACTTGGCAGAACCCAAATCATTGTGGCATTTTCTTTCCTCCCTTGAAACATTTGGCTTTCTTAGTTTGATAATTGAATAGACTGGGCTAGTCACGTTTGGACCCCATATACCACAAACAGAGCTAAAGACAGAGCCAATTACTTCCCTCCACTTGTCAAAATCTGTCAAATTTGCTTGATCACCACAACTTCAAAGAAAATTCTGAGGCAACTTAGAGAGGTTAATCAAATACTGCACGATTGGAATGGCTGTGGTTGTATGAGGTGGAAAGCTGCAGAGTTGGGCTGAAACTGTTCACAGAAATCCACAGGCTTGTGGTTGCCAGGCAAGCACACTGGGCTGAGATTGGCTGAACATCACTGTGAGGGGGATTTTAGGCTCTAGGTTTGAAAATTTAAAAGACTGGGGTAGTCAAGTTTGGAACCCATAGACCTCAGACATAACAAAAGGTTTTCCAATGACTTCCCTCCACTTCTCAAAATATGTCAAATTTTCTTGATCACTACAACTGTAAAAAAAATTCGGAGGCAACATAGAGAGTAATCAAATACTGCATGATTGGAATGGCTGTGGTTGTATGAGGTGGAAAGCTGCAGAGTTGGGCTGAAACAGTTCACAGAAATCAACAAGCTTGTGGTTGCCAGGCAACCACAATGGGCTGTGATTGGCTGAGCACCATTGTGAGCTGGACTTTAGGCTCTAGGATACAAGTGTGCAGTAGGAGACCTGAGTCACAATGCTGGGCGTTGCCATGGAGACCTCAGTGGCACAGAGGACCTTGTAGGGCAAGATTTAAATAGGATGAATATTCTTGGCCTGGTATGCCACAATATTCTCTCTGAAGGCTTCACTGCTCAGAATTTGTGGATGGAAATGCTAGCCAATCTACACATGGATGTACTTTCAATGGGATATGAAATATGCCAGGGCCTGGCAGATGATCTCTGCCATGTCCTATCCTTGAGCATACGCTTTTCCCTTGTCATGTCTGTCATTTGGCTGAGTCCTGTTCCCTAAGCTATTCAGTCAAGACTTGCTGGCATCATTCACCTGCAGTATAAGAGCTTTCTGTGAAATTTCTCAGCAGAAATCCTCTGCAAGTACATAGCTTTGGATATGAGAGACAGTGGTGGAAGTTGAATTTCAAGGGCAGATATTTGAAAACAATGAAACAAGCCCCGAATAAGATCTTTACATGTTTCCCAGATGAATATGTTTGGAAATACGGGGGAAGATGGAGATCAAGGCTGAGAAGAGTGCACACACATTTCAAGGTACAAAAACCAGGGAAAAACATGGGAAAGCAAGAGAGCTGGTTAATCTGATGTAAAAATCTTTGATGATGAAAGGAAAATTATATTCTCATGATGATTTAATCAGGCTGTAGAAGTGAAGTTCTCATGTTGGTTGTCCTATGTGTGGCCTTCTGCATTGGGCAGTGGATGCAGGACAGGAGATCTTCAAACAAATCTGGTGGAACATAAAATACTGAAAAAAAAATTCAGCCTAAATCCTGTGTATTCCTTCCCTTTGAGAACATATATGGATAATGTACGAAGTTTCAAAAGAGAAAATGTCTATTGGGTCATGGTTTCAACAATGAAATGGTCACTTCACATAACAATTTGAATTTTGCTTTCACAGTTGCTCATGTACCCGGCCTGAGTAAAGCAGAATGCAGAGTAAGCCTCATCAATAGTTTTGCATTCCATAAGTGGTTTTAAAACCAGTGAAACCCTTTGGACTTAGTGTTTGTATTTAATTGGTTGATTGGTTTTTCAAATTGTTTGTTTTACTATTTTTAACTTTGTGAGTCAGGGAAGCCCTAACTCATAGTGATTTCGACCTCTCCAAAAGCTCTGAAGTTATTCATGTAACAGCTATTACATTCTATAAGTTTCTCCTATTAAAACTTGAAAGACTAACAGACTCTGCTACTTTTCATCTAAATTCAGTGTTGGGCTAACTTCAGGGTTGGACTTTTTACAAGTCCTTTGAAATGTGTCCTCCTCTAGTCACTGGTCGTGCTGGAATTTACTTTCTTGTGAAGACAGGATTTGAGCAAATTGACACAAGTACAGTTTGCCACTACTCTGGACACCTGGTTAAATATGGAGTTCCCTAAATGGTGTGTGTTTTACTTTGATCTCTGCTCACACTTTGCTCATCCAGTTAGAAACACAGGGCTCCAGGCCATAGCGTTCCAGGCCTAAACAAGAAAATTTCCATTCCGTTTTGGGAGTTCATGCGTCTCTCATAATTACTTTTTCCACAAATGTGTGCTTCAGGAGAGGCCCTGTCCAAATGTGGAGAGGCCCATTTTCATTCACTCACTTTTAGACTTTCTAAGATTTTCAGTTACTAGAGGTTTGCCCAGACTTGCCATTGTCAAGGGACAGTGCACTTCACTTGAAGTTGTGCAGTATTACTTCATGTGTCTCCGTGGAAATTCCACCAATGGGAAACTCTTGCTGTAGTCATCTCCAAGTGTTTCTGTGTAAGAAAATATAACTAACAAAGGATGTGGTTTCAAGCAGAATGAGGAAGGGAGGGACTATCTTTATTTCAGTGCAGGTTGACCTTTCAAAGAAACAGTAATTCCTATCAAACAGGAGGTAAAATCTTTTGTAAAGAGACATGGACATGACAAGCTAACTTTATGTCACTTTTTTTAAAACGCCAAGGGCATTTGAGAAATTCTTGGCTGCTGAATTGTCCCTTTTTGCAAATTTCTCTTAGGTAAGACACTCCAGCTTCTTTAAACCATGGTACAGTTCCTTCCATGTAAAAAACCAAAGCAAAAAACAAAATAAATTCAAACAAAACCCATCAAATTACATTTGAGAGCACACAATTGCTCAGCAGGCCCACTATTCAAGAAGCTAGTGGTAGAGAATCCTCAGCCTTCAGCCCATGGCCTGAAGTTTTGTCTCTATCATGGCCCCTCAATTCCCTGGCATGTTCACATTAACTCATGAATCTTTACTCATTTCCTCTTCAAATGCACAGGATCCAATATATTTGAACCCTGTTCACCTGGGCTGTAATCATCCAAGGACACACCAGAGGAAGGGAAGCCACTCCCTTGCCTGGGGCCTTGGAGCTTATCACAATAGAAATGGACACCTGAACAAGGGGAGCCAAAACAAAGAGAGGCATATTTCTAAAGCCTGAAGCACAGAAGCTACCTATAGACCAGTAGTGGGATTTCACAAATTATGTAAGAATCTCTGTGCACATGCTTGGCATGGTCCCTCATGCCTATAATCCCAGCAATCTGGGGGCTGAGGTGGATGGATCCTTGGGAGTTCCAGTCCATCTTGGGCTACAAATTTATCTCAAGGCCTCTTTCAACAACTACATAAGATGCTGTTTCAAAAAGAGGACAACATTAAACTAGACACACTTGGTCTAGGTCTCTGGGTTCACTACATGAGTTGTGGAGTCTAAATATTCCATGCCATGAGAAAATACCTGGGATTTTTAGTGAAAGGGGCATTTGCATCCCTTTTCTAAGGGTTTCCCTTTCACCATGTTACATTTGAATTCTGGGAAAACCTGCTGGTGATAAGGTATTGTGCTCATACCTCATGTTTAGTGTTCAGGGTTATGCTGGAATGGCTGCAGACCTCCTTGAAATAGCGACTGCAGACAAGTGAACCCTGAGGAAGCTGGATAGTTGAAGCAGGCACTCCAAATATTCATGCACTGCAAGGTGTTCACTTTCATTTTGTGTCTCATCTTCTGTTTGCTGGCTTTTAGTGCTAACTGATACTACCATGGTGGCAGTAATCCAGCAGAGACTGCATGTATGGTTTGCAGGTTTGCTTCCCAAGCCACCAGAAATTTGGCAGAACCCAAATCAGTGTGGCATTTTCTTTCCTCCCTTGAAATATTTGGCTTTCTAAGATTGATAATTGAATAGACTGGGCTAGTCACGTTTGGACCCCACATACCACAAACAGAGCTAAAAACAGAGCCAATTACTTCCCTCCACTTCTCAAAATATATCAAATTTTCTTGATCACTACAACTGTAAAAAAAATTCTGAGGCAACATAGAGAGGCTAATCAAATACTGCATGATTGGAATGGCTGTGGTTGTATGAGGTGGAAAGCTGCAGAGTTGGGCTGAAACAGTTCACAGAAATCCACAAGCTTGTGGTTGCCAGGCAACCACAATGGGCTGTGATTGGCTGAGCACCATTGTGAGCTGGACTTTAGGCTCTAGGATACAAGTGTGCAGTAGGAGACCTGAGTCACAATGCTGGGCGTTGCCATGGAGACCTCAGTGGCACAGAGGACCTTGTAGGGCAAGATTTAAATAGGATGAATATTCTTGGCCTGGTATGCCACAATATTCTCTCTGAAGGCTTCACTGCTCAGAATTTGTGGATGGAAATGCTAGCCAATCTACACATGGATGTACTCTCAATGGGATATGAAATATGCCAGGGCCTGGCAGATGATCTCTGCCATGTCCTATCCTTGAGCATACGCTTTTCCCTTGTCATGTCTGTCATTTGGCTGAGTCCTGTTCCCTAAGCTATTCAGTCAAGACTTGCTGGCATCATTCACCTGCAGTATAAGAGCTTTCTGTGAAATTTTCAGCAGAAATCCTCTGCAAGTACATAGCTTTGGATATGAGAGACAGTGGTGGAAGTTGAATTTCAAGGGCAGATATTTAAAAACAATGAAACAAGCTCCGAATAAGATCTTTACATGTTTCCCAGATGAATATGTTTGGAAATACGGGGGAAGATGGAGATCAAGGCTGAGAAGAGTGCACACCCATTTCAAGGTACAAAAACCAGGGAAAAACCTGGGAAAGCAAGAGAGCTGGTTAATCTGATGTAAAAATCTTTGATGATGAAAGGAAAATTATATTCTCATGATGATTTAATCAGGCTGTAGAAGTGAAGTTCTCATGTTGGTTGTCCTATGTGTGGCCTTCTGCATTGGGCAGTGGATGCAGGACAGGAGATGTTCAAACAAATCTGGTGGAACACAAAATACTGAAAAAAAATTCAGCCTAAATCCTGTGTATTCCTTCCCTTTGAGAACATATATGGATAATGTACGAAGTTTCAAAAGAGAAAATGTCTATTGGGTCATGGTTTCAACAATGAAATGGTCACTTCACATAACATTTTGAATTTTGCTTTCACAGTTGCTCATGTACCGGGCCTGAGTAAAGCAGAATGCAGAGTAAGCCTCATCAATAGTTGTGCATTCCATAAGTGGTTTTAAAACCAGTGAAACCCTTTTGACTTAGTGTTTGTATTTTATTGGTTGATTGGTTTTTCCAATTGTTTGTTTTACTATTTTTAACTTTGTGAGTCAGGGAAGCCCTCACTCATAGTGATTTCGACCTCTCCAAAAGCTCTGAAGTTATTCATGTAATAGCTATTACATGCTATAGGTTACTCCTATTAAAATTTGAAAGACTAACAGACTCTGCTACTTTTCCTCTAAATTCAGTGTTGGGCTAACTTCAGGGTTGGACGTTTTACAAGTGCTTTGAAATGTGTCCTCCTCTAGTCACTGGTCGTGCTGGAATTTACTTTCTTGTGAAGACAGGATTTGAGCAAATTGACACAAGTACAGTTTGCCACTACTCTGGACACCTGGTTAAATATGGAGTTCCCTAAATGGTGTGTGTTTTACTTTGATCTCTGCTCACACTTTGCTCATCCAGTTAGAAACACAGGGCTCCAGGCCATAGCGTTCCAGGCCTAAACAAGAAAATTTCCATTCCGTTTTGGGAGTTCATGCGTCTCGCATAATTACTTTTTCCACAAATGTGTGCTTCAGGAGAGGCCCTGTCCAAATGTGGAGAGGCCCATTTTCATTCACTCACTTTTAGACTTTCTAAGATTTTCAGTTACTAGAGGTTTGCCCAGACTTGCCATTGTCAAGGGACAGTGCACTTCACTTGAAGTTGTGCAGTATTACTTCATGTGTCTCCGTGGAAATTCCACCAATGGGAAACTCATGCCGTAGTCATCTCCTAGTGTTTCTGTGTAAGAAAATATAACTAACAAAGGATGTGGTTTCAAGCAGAATGAGGAAAGGAGGGATTATCTTTATTTCAGTGCAGGTTGAACTTTCAAAGAAACAGTAATTCCTATCAAATAGGAGGAAAAATCTTTTGTAAAGAGACATGGACATGACACGCTCAACTTTATGTCACATTTTTCAAAACGCCAAGGGCATTTGAGAAATTCTTGGCTGCTGAATTGTCCCTTTTTGCAAATTTCTCTTAGGTAAGACACTCCAGCTTCTTTAAACCATGGTACAGTTCCTTCCATGTAAAAAACCAAAGCAAAAAACAAAATAAATTAAAACAAAACCCATCAAATTACATTTGAGAGCACACAATTGCTCAGCAGGCCCACTATTCCAGAAGCTAGAGGTAGAGAATCCTCAGGCTTCGGCCCATGGCCTGAAGTTTTGTCTCTATCATGGCCCCTCAATTCCCTGGCATGTCCACAGTAACTCATGGATCTTTACTCATTTCCTCTTCAAATGCACAGGATCCAATATATTTGAACCCTGTTCACCTGGGCTGTAATCATCCAAGGACACACCAGAAGAAGGGCAGCCACTACCTTGCCTGGGGCCTTGGAGCTTATCACAATAGAAATGGACACCTGAACAAGGGGAGCCAAAACAAAGAGAGGCATATTCCTAAAGCCTGAAGCACAGAAGCTACTTATAGACCAGTAGTGGGATTTCACAAATTATGTAAGAATCTCTGTGCACATGCTTGGCATGGTCGCTCATGCCTATAATCCCAGCAATCTGGGGGCTGAGGTGGATGGATCCTTGGGAGTTCCAGTCCATCTTGGGCTACGAATTTATCTCAAGGCCTCTTTCAACAACTACATAAGATGCTGTTTCCAAAAAGAGGACAACATTAAACTAGACACACTTGGTCTCGGTCCCTGGGTTCACTACATGAGTTGTAGAGTCTAAATATTCCATGCCATGAGAAAATACCTGGGATTTTTAGTGAAAGGGGCATTTGCATCCCTTTTCTAAGGGATTCCCATTCACCATGTTACAGCTGAATTCTGGGAAAACCTGCTGGTGATAAGGTATTGTGCTAATACCTCATGTTTAGTGTTCAGGGTTATGCTGGAATGGCTGCAGACCTCCTTGAAATAGCGATTGCAGACAAGTGAACCCCGAGGAAGCTGGATAGTTGAAGCAGGCACTCCAAATATTCATGCACTGCAAGGATTCACTTTCATTTTGGGTCTCATCTTCTGGTTGCTGGCTTTTAGTGCTAACTGATACTACCATGGTGGCAGTAATCCAGCAGAGACTGCATGTATGGTTTGCAGGTTTGCTTCCCAAGTGACCAGAAACTTGGCAGAACCCAAATCATTGTGGCATTTTCTTTCCTCCCTTGAAACATTTGGCTTTCTTAGTTTGATAATTGAATAGACTGGGCTAGTCACGTTTGGACCCCATATACCACAAACAGAGCTAAAGACAGAGCCAATTACTTCCCTCCACTTGTCAAAATCTGTCAAATTTGCTTGATCACCACAACTTCAAAGAAAATTCTGAGGCAACTTAGAGAGGTTAATCAAATACTGCACGATTGGAATGGCTGTGGTTGTATGAGGTGGAAAGCTGCAGAGTTGGGCTGAAACTGTTCACAGAAATCCACAGGCTTGTGGTTGCCAGGCAAGCACACTGGGCTGAGATTGGCTGAACATCACTGTGAGGGGGATTTTAGGCTCTAGGTTTGAAAATTTAAAAGACTGGGGTAGTCAAGTTTGGAACCCATAGACCTCAGACATAACAAAAGGTTTTCCAATGACTTCCCTCCACTTCTCAAAATATGTCAAATTTTCTTGATCACTACAACTGTAAAAAAAATTCGGAGGCAACATAGAGAGTAATCAAATACTGCATGATTGGAATGGCTGTGGTTGTATGAGGTGGAAAGCTGCAGAGTTGGGCTGAAACAGTTCACAGAAATCAACAAGCTTGTGGTTGCCAGGCAACCACAATGGGCTGTGATTGGCTGAGCACCATTGTGAGCTGGACTTTAGGCTCTAGGATACAAGTGTGCAGTAGGAGACCTGAGTCACAATGCTGGGCGTTGCCATGGAGACCTCAGTGGCACAGAGGACCTTGTAGGGCAAGATTTAAATAGGATGAATATTCTTGGCCTGGTATGCCACAATATTCTCTCTGAAGGCTTCACTGCTCAGAATTTGTGGATGGAAATGCTAGCCAATCTACACATGGATGTACTTTCAATGGGATATGAAATATGCCAGGGCCTGGCAGATGATCTCTGCCATGTCCTATCCTTGAGCATACGCTTTTCCCTTGTCATGTCTGTCATTTGGCTGAGTCCTGTTCCCTAAGCTATTCAGTCAAGACTTGCTGGCATCATTCACCTGCAGTATAAGAGCTTTCTGTGAAATTTCTCAGCAGAAATCCTCTGCAAGTACATAGCTTTGGATATGAGAGACAGTGGTGGAAGTTGAATTTCAAGGGCAGATATTTGAAAACAATGAAACAAGCCCCGAATAAGATCTTTACATGTTTCCCAGATGAATATGTTTGGAAATACGGGGGAAGATGGAGATCAAGGCTGAGAAGAGTGCACACACATTTCAAGGTACAAAAACCAGGGAAAAACATGGGAAAGCAAGAGAGCTGGTTAATCTGATGTAAAAATCTTTGATGATGAAAGGAAAATTATATTCTCATGATGATTTAATCAGGCTGTAGAAGTGAAGTTCTCATGTTGGTTGTCCTATGTGTGGCCTTCTGCATTGGGCAGTGGATGCAGGACAGGAGATCTTCAAACAAATCTGGTGGAACATAAAATACTGAAAAAAAAATTCAGCCTAAATCCTGTGTATTCCTTCCCTTTGAGAACATATATGGATAATGTACGAAGTTTCAAAAGAGAAAATGTCTATTGGGTCATGGTTTCAACAATGAAATGGTCACTTCACATAACAATTTGAATTTTGCTTTCACAGTTGCTCATGTACCCGGCCTGAGTAAAGCAGAATGCAGAGTAAGCCTCATCAATAGTTTTGCATTCCATAAGTGGTTTTAAAACCAGTGAAACCCTTTGGACTTAGTGTTTGTATTTAATTGGTTGATTGGTTTTTCAAATTGTTTGTTTTACTATTTTTAACTTTGTGAGTCAGGGAAGCCCTAACTCATAGTGATTTCGACCTCTCCAAAAGCTCTGAAGTTATTCATGTAACAGCTATTACATTCTATAAGTTTCTCCTATTAAAACTTGAAAGACTAACAGACTCTGCTACTTTTCATCTAAATTCAGTGTTGGGCTAACTTCAGGGTTGGACTTTTTACAAGTCCTTTGAAATGTGTCCTCCTCTAGTCACTGGTCGTGCTGGAATTTACTTTCTTGTGAAGACAGGATTTGAGCAAATTGACACAAGTACAGTTTGCCACTACTCTGGACACCTGGTTAAATATGGAGTTCCCTAAATGGTGTGTGTTTTACTTTGATCTCTGCTCACACTTTGCTCATCCAGTTAGAAACACAGGGCTCCAGGCCATAGCGTTCCAGGCCTAAACAAGAAAATTTCCATTCCGTTTTGGGAGTTCATGCGTCTCTCATAATTACTTTTTCCACAAATGTGTGCTTCAGGAGAGGCCCTGTCCAAATGTGGAGAGGCCCATTTTCATTCACTCACTTTTAGACTTTCTAAGATTTTCAGTTACTAGAGGTTTGCCCAGACTTGCCATTGTCAAGGGACAGTGCACTTCACTTGAAGTTGTGCAGTATTACTTCATGTGTCTCCGTGGAAATTCCACCAATGGGAAACTCTTGCTGTAGTCATCTCCAAGTGTTTCTGTGTAAGAAAATATAACTAACAAAGGATGTGGTTTCAAGCAGAATGAGGAAGGGAGGGACTATCTTTATTTCAGTGCAGGTTGACCTTTCAAAGAAACAGTAATTCCTATCAAACAGGAGGTAAAATCTTTTGTAAAGAGACATGGACATGACAAGCTAACTTTATGTCACTTTTTTTAAAACGCCAAGGGCATTTGAGAAATTCTTGGCTGCTGAATTGTCCCTTTTTGCAAATTTCTCTTAGGTAAGACACTCCAGCTTCTTTAAACCATGGTACAGTTCCTTCCATGTAAAAAACCAAAGCAAAAAACAAAATAAATTCAAACAAAACCCATCAAATTACATTTGAGAGCACACAATTGCTCAGCAGGCCCACTATTCAAGAAGCTAGTGGTAGAGAATCCTCAGCCTTCAGCCCATGGCCTGAAGTTTTGTCTCTATCATGGCCCCTCAATTCCCTGGCATGTTCACATTAACTCATGAATCTTTACTCATTTCCTCTTCAAATGCACAGGATCCAATATATTTGAACCCTGTTCACCTGGGCTGTAATCATCCAAGGACACACCAGAGGAAGGGAAGCCACTCCCTTGCCTGGGGCCTTGGAGCTTATCACAATAGAAATGGACACCTGAACAAGGGGAGCCAAAACAAAGAGAGGCATATTTCTAAAGCCTGAAGCACAGAAGCTACCTATAGACCAGTAGTGGGATTTCACAAATTATGTAAGAATCTCTGTGCACATGCTTGGCATGGTCCCTCATGCCTATAATCCCAGCAATCTGGGGGCTGAGGTGGATGGATCCTTGGGAGTTCCAGTCCATCTTGGGCTACAAATTTATCTCAAGGCCTCTTTCAACAACTACATAAGATGCTGTTTCAAAAAGAGGACAACATTAAACTAGACACACTTGGTCTAGGTCTCTGGGTTCACTACATGAGTTGTGGAGTCTAAATATTCCATGCCATGAGAAAATACCTGGGATTTTTAGTGAAAGGGGCATTTGCATCCCTTTTCTAAGGGTTTCCCTTTCACCATGTTACATTTGAATTCTGGGAAAACCTGCTGGTGATAAGGTATTGTGCTCATACCTCATGTTTAGTGTTCAGGGTTATGCTGGAATGGCTGCAGACCTCCTTGAAATAGCGACTGCAGACAAGTGAACCCTGAGGAAGCTGGATAGTTGAAGCAGGCACTCCAAATATTCATGCACTGCAAGGTGTTCACTTTCATTTTGTGTCTCATCTTCTGTTTGCTGGCTTTTAGTGCTAACTGATACTACCATGGTGGCAGTAATCCAGCAGAGACTGCATGTATGGTTTGCAGGTTTGCTTCCCAAGCCACCAGAAATTTGGCAGAACCCAAATCAGTGTGGCATTTTCTTTCCTCCCTTGAAATATTTGGCTTTCTAAGATTGATAATTGAATAGACTGGGCTAGTCACGTTTGGACCCCACATACCACAAACAGAGCTAAAAACAGAGCCAATTACTTCCCTCCACTTCTCAAAATATATCAAATTTTCTTGATCACTACAACTGTAAAAAAAATTCTGAGGCAACATAGAGAGGCTAATCAAATACTGCATGATTGGAATGGCTGTGGTTGTATGAGGTGGAAAGCTGCAGAGTTGGGCTGAAACAGTTCACAGAAATCCACAAGCTTGTGGTTGCCAGGCAACCACAATGGGCTGTGATTGGCTGAGCACCATTGTGAGCTGGACTTTAGGCTCTAGGATACAAGTGTGCAGTAGGAGACCTGAGTCACAATGCTGGGCGTTGCCATGGAGACCTCAGTGGCACAGAGGACCTTGTAGGGCAAGATTTAAATAGGATGAATATTCTTGGCCTGGTATGCCACAATATTCTCTCTGAAGGCTTCACTGCTCAGAATTTGTGGATGGAAATGCTAGCCAATCTACACATGGATGTACTCTCAATGGGATATGAAATATGCCAGGGCCTGGCAGATGATCTCTGCCATGTCCTATCCTTGAGCATACGCTTTTCCCTTGTCATGTCTGTCATTTGGCTGAGTCCTGTTCCCTAAGCTATTCAGTCAAGACTTGCTGGCATCATTCACCTGCAGTATAAGAGCTTTCTGTGAAATTTTCAGCAGAAATCCTCTGCAAGTACATAGCTTTGGATATGAGAGACAGTGGTGGAAGTTGAATTTCAAGGGCAGATATTTGAAAACAATGAAACAAGCTCCGAATAAGATCTTTACATGTTTCCCAGATGAATATGTTTGGAAATACGGGGGAAGATGGAGATCAAGGCTGAGAAGAGTGCACACCCATTTCAAGGTACAAAAACCAGGGAAAAACCTGGGAAAGCAAGAGAGCTGGTTAATCTGATGTAAAAATCTTTGATGATGAAAGGAAAATTATATTCTCATGATGATTTAATCAGGCTGTAGAAGTGAAGTTCTCATGTTGGTTGTCCTATGTGTGGCCTTCTGCATTGGGCAGTGGATGCAGGACAGGAGATGTTCAAACAAATCTGGTGGAACACAAAATACTGAAAAAAAATTCAGCCTAAATCCTGTGTATTCCTTCCCTTTGAGAACATATATGGATAATGTACGAAGTTTCAAAAGAGAAAATGTCTATTGGGTCATGGTTTCAACAATGAAATGGTCACTTCACATAACATTTTGAATTTTGCTTTCACAGTTGCTCATGTACCGGGCCTGAGTAAAGCAGAATGCAGAGTAAGCCTCATCAATAGTTGTGCATTCCATAAGTGGTTTTAAAACCAGTGAAACCCTTTTGACTTAGTGTTTGTATTTTATTGGTTGATTGGTTTTTCCAATTGTTTGTTTTACTATTTTTAACTTTGTGAGTCAGGGAAGCCCTCACTCATAGTGATTTCGACCTCTCCAAAAGCTCTGAAGTTATTCATGTAATAGCTATTACATGCTATAGGTTACTCCTATTAAAATTTGAAAGACTAACAGACTCTGCTACTTTTCCTCTAAATTCAGTGTTGGGCTAACTTCAGGGTTGGACGTTTTACAAGTGCTTTGAAATGTGTCCTCCTCTAGTCACTGGTCGTGCTGGAATTTACTTTCTTGTGAAGACAGGATTTGAGCAAATTGACACAAGTACAGTTTGCCACTACTCTGGACACCTGGTTAAATATGGAGTTCCCTAAATGGTGTGTGTTTTACTTTGATCTCTGCTCACACTTTGCTCATCCAGTTAGAAACACAGGGCTCCAGGCCATAGCGTTCCAGGCCTAAACAAGAAAATTTCCATTCCGTTTTGGGAGTTCATGCGTCTCGCATAATTACTTTTTCCACAAATGTGTGCTTCAGGAGAGGCCCTGTCCAAATGTGGAGAGGCCCATTTTCATTCACTCACTTTTAGACTTTCTAAGATTTTCAGTTACTAGAGGTTTGCCCAGACTTGCCATTGTCAAGGGACAGTGCACTTCACTTGAAGTTGTGCAGTATTACTTCATGTGTCTCCGTGGAAATTCCACCAATGGGAAACTCATGCCGTAGTCATCTCCTAGTGTTTCTGTGTAAGAAAATATAACTAACAAAGGATGTGGTTTCAAGCAGAATGAGGAAAGGAGGGATTATCTTTATTTCAGTGCAGGTTGAACTTTCAAAGAAACAGTAATTCCTATCAAATAGGAGGAAAAATCTTTTGTAAAGAGACATGGACATGACACGCTCAACTTTATGTCACATTTTTCAAAACGCCAAGGGCATTTGAGAAATTCTTGGCTGCTGAATTGTCCCTTTTTGCAAATTTCTCTTAGGTAAGACACTCCAGCTTCTTTAAACCATGGTACAGTTCCTTCCATGTAAAAAACCAAAGCAAAAAACAAAATAAATTAAAACAAAACCCATCAAATTACATTTGAGAGCACACAATTGCTCAGCAGGCCCACTATTCCAGAAGCTAGAGGTAGAGAATCCTCAGGCTTCGGCCCATGGCCTGAAGTTTTGTCTCTATCATGGCCCCTCAATTCCCTGGCATGTCCACAGTAACTCATGGATCTTTACTCATTTCCTCTTCAAATGCACAGGATCCAATATATTTGAACCCTGTTCACCTGGGCTGTAATCATCCAAGGACACACCAGAAGAAGGGCAGCCACTACCTTGCCTGGGGCCTTGGAGCTTATCACAATAGAAATGGACACCTGAACAAGGGGAGCCAAAACAAAGAGAGGCATATTCCTAAAGCCTGAAGCACAGAAGCTACTTATAGACCAGTAGTGGGATTTCACAAATTATGTAAGAATCTCTGTGCACATGCTTGGCATGGTCGCTCATGCCTATAATCCCAGCAATCTGGGGGCTGAGGTGGATGGATCCTTGGGAGTTCCAGTCCATCTTGGGCTACGAATTTATCTCAAGGCCTCTTTCAACAACTACATAAGATGCTGTTTCCAAAAAGAGGACAACATTAAACTAGACACACTTGGTCTCGGTCCCTGGGTTCACTACATGAGTTGTAGAGTCTAAATATTCCATGCCATGAGAAAATACCTGGGATTTTTAGTGAAAGGGGCATTTGCATCCCTTTTCTAAGGGATTCCCATTCACCATGTTACAGCTGAATTCTGGGAAAACCTGCTGGTGATAAGGTATTGTGCTAATACCTCATGTTTAGTGTTCAGGGTTATGCTGGAATGGCTGCAGACCTCCTTGAAATAGCGATTGCAGACAAGTGAACCCCGAGGAAGCTGGATAGTTGAAGCAGGCACTCCAAATATTCATGCACTGCAAGGATTCACTTTCATTTTGGGTCTCATCTTCTGGTTGCTGGCTTTTAGTGCTAACTGATACTACCATGGTGGCAGTAATCCAGCAGAGACTGCATGTATGGTTTGCAGGTTTGCTTCCCAAGTGACCAGAAACTTGGCAGAACCCAAATCATTGTGGCATTTTCTTTCCTCCCTTGAAACATTTGGCTTTCTTAGTTTGATAATTGAATAGACTGGGCTAGTCACGTTTGGACCCCATATACCACAAACAGAGCTAAAGACAGAGCCAATTACTTCCCTCCACTTGTCAAAATCTGTCAAATTTGCTTGATCACCACAACTTCAAAGAAAATTCTGAGGCAACTTAGAGAGGTTAATCAAATACTGCACGATTGGAATGGCTGTGGTTGTATGAGGTGGAAAGCTGCAGAGTTGGGCTGAAACTGTTCACAGAAATCCACAGGCTTGTGGTTGCCAGGCAAGCACACTGGGCTGAGATTGGCTGAACATCACTGTGAGGGGGATTTTAGGCTCTAGGTTTGAAAATTTAAAAGACTGGGGTAGTCAAGTTTGGAACCCATAGACCTCAGACATAACAAAAGGTTTTCCAATGACTTCCCTCCACTTCTCAAAATATGTCAAATTTTCTTGATCACTACAACTGTAAAAAAAATTCGGAGGCAACATAGAGAGTAATCAAATACTGCATGATTGGAATGGCTGTGGTTGTATGAGGTGGAAAGCTGCAGAGTTGGGCTGAAACAGTTCACAGAAATCAACAAGCTTGTGGTTGCCAGGCAACCACAATGGGCTGTGATTGGCTGAGCACCATTGTGAGCTGGACTTTAGGCTCTAGGATACAAGTGTGCAGTAGGAGACCTGAGTCACAATGCTGGGCGTTGCCATGGAGACCTCAGTGGCACAGAGGACCTTGTAGGGCAAGATTTAAATAGGATGAATATTCTTGGCCTGGTATGCCACAATATTCTCTCTGAAGGCTTCACTGCTCAGAATTTGTGGATGGAAATGCTAGCCAATCTACACATGGATGTACTTTCAATGGGATATGAAATATGCCAGGGCCTGGCAGATGATCTCTGCCATGTCCTATCCTTGAGCATACGCTTTTCCCTTGTCATGTCTGTCATTTGGCTGAGTCCTGTTCCCTAAGCTATTCAGTCAAGACTTGCTGGCATCATTCACCTGCAGTATAAGAGCTTTCTGTGAAATTTCTCAGCAGAAATCCTCTGCAAGTACATAGCTTTGGATATGAGAGACAGTGGTGGAAGTTGAATTTCAAGGGCAGATATTTGAAAACAATGAAACAAGCCCCGAATAAGATCTTTACATGTTTCCCAGATGAATATGTTTGGAAATACGGGGAAAGATGGAGATCAAGGCTGAGAAGAGTGCACACACATTTCAAGGTACAAAAACCAGGGAAAAACATGGGAAAGCAAGAGAGCTGGTTAATCTGATGTAAAAATCTTTGATGATGAAAGGAAAATTATATTCTCATGATGATTTAATCAGGCTGTAGAAGTGAAGTTCTCATGTTGGTTGTCCTATGTGTGGCCTTCTGCATTGGGCAGTGGATGCAGGACAGGAGATCTTCAAACAAATCTGGTGGAACATAAAATACTGAAAAAAAAATTCAGCCTAAATCCTGTGTATTCCTTCCCTTTGAGAACATATATGGATAATGTACGAAGTTTCAAAAGAGAAAATGTCTATTGGGTCATGGTTTCAACAATGAAATGGTCACTTCACATAACAATTTGAATTTTGCTTTCACAGTTGCTCATGTACCCGGCCTGAGTAAAGCAGAATGCAGAGTAAGCCTCATCAATAGTTTTGCATTCCATAAGTGGTTTTAAAACCAGTGAAACCCTTTGGACTTAGTGTTTGTATTTAATTGGTTGATTGGTTTTTCAAATTGTTTGTTTTACTATTTTTAACTTTGTGAGTCAGGGAAGCCCTAACTCATAGTGATTTCGACCTCTCCAAAAGCTCTGAAGTTATTCATGTAACAGCTATTACATTCTATAAGTTTCTCCTATTAAAACTTGAAAGACTAACAGACTCTGCTACTTTTCATCTAAATTCAGTGTTGGGCTAACTTCAGGGTTGGACTTTTTACAAGTCCTTTGAAATGTGTCCTCCTCTAGTCACTGGTCGTGCTGGAATTTACTTTCTTGTGAAGACAGGATTTGAGCAAATTGACACAAGTACAGTTTGCCACTACTCTGGACACCTGGTTAAATATGGAGTTCCCTAAATGGTGTGTGTTTTACTTTGATCTCTGCTCACACTTTGCTCATCCAGTTAGAAACACAGGGCTCCAGGCCATAGCGTTCCAGGCCTAAACAAGAAAATTTCCATTCCGTTTTGGGAGTTCATGCGTCTCTCATAATTACTTTTTCCACAAATGTGTGCTTCAGGAGAGGCCCTGTCCAAATGTGGAGAGGCCCATTTTCATTCACTCACTTTTAGACTTTCTAAGATTTTCAGTTACTAGAGGTTTGCCCAGACTTGCCATTGTCAAGGGACAGTGCACTTCACTTGAAGTTGTGCAGTATTACTTCATGTGTCTCCGTGGAAATTCCACCAATGGGAAACTCTTGCTGTAGTCATCTCCAAGTGTTTCTGTGTAAGAAAATATAACTAACAAAGGATGTGGTTTCAAGCAGAATGAGGAAGGGAGGGACTATCTTTATTTCAGTGCAGGTTGACCTTTCAAAGAAACAGTAATTCCTATCAAACAGGAGGTAAAATCTTTTGTAAAGAGACATGGACATGACAAGCTAACTTTATGTCACTTTTTTTAAAACGCCAAGGGCATTTGAGAAATTCTTGGCTGCTGAATTGTCCCTTTTTGCAAATTTCTCTTAGGTAAGACACTCCAGCTTCTTTAAACCATGGTACAGTTCCTTCCATGTAAAAAACCAAAGCAAAAAACAAAATAAATTCAAACAAAACCCATCAAATTACATTTGAGAGCACACAATTGCTCAGCAGGCCCACTATTCAAGAAGCTAGTGGTAGAGAATCCTCAGCCTTCAGCCCATGGCCTGAAGTTTTGTCTCTATCATGGCCCCTCAATTCCCTGGCATGTTCACATTAACTCATGAATCTTTACTCATTTCCTCTTCAAATGCACAGGATCCAATATATTTGAACCCTGTTCACCTGGGCTGTAATCATCCAAGGACACACCAGAGGAAGGGAAGCCACTCCCTTGCCTGGGGCCTTGGAGCTTATCACAATAGAAATGGACACCTGAACAAGGGGAGCCAAAACAAAGAGAGGCATATTTCTAAAGCCTGAAGCACAGAAGCTACCTATAGACCAGTAGTGGGATTTCACAAATTATGTAAGAATCTCTGTGCACATGCTTGGCATGGTCCCTCATGCCTATAATCCCAGCAATCTGGGGGCTGAGGTGGATGGATCCTTGGGAGTTCCAGTCCATCTTGGGCTACAAATTTATCTCAAGGCCTCTTTCAACAACTACATAAGATGCTGTTTCAAAAAGAGGACAACATTAAACTAGACACACTTGGTCTAGGTCTCTGGGTTCACTACATGAGTTGTGGAGTCTAAATATTCCATGCCATGAGAAAATACCTGGGATTTTTAGTGAAAGGGGCATTTGCATCCCTTTTCTAAGGGTTTCCCTTTCACCATGTTACATTTGAATTCTGGGAAAACCTGCTGGTGATAAGGTATTGTGCTCATACCTCATGTTTAGTGTTCAGGGTTATGCTGGAATGGCTGCAGACCTCCTTGAAATAGCGACTGCAGACAAGTGAACCCTGAGGAAGCTGGATAGTTGAAGCAGGCACTCCAAATATTCATGCACTGCAAGGTGTTCACTTTCATTTTGTGTCTCATCTTCTGTTTGCTGGCTTTTAGTGCTAACTGATACTACCATGGTGGCAGTAATCCAGCAGAGACTGCATGTATGGTTTGCAGGTTTGCTTCCCAAGCCACCAGAAATTTGGCAGAACCCAAATCAGTGTGGCATTTTCTTTCCTCCCTTGAAATATTTGGCTTTCTAAGATTGATAATTGAATAGACTGGGCTAGTCACGTTTGGACCCCACATACCACAAACAGAGCTAAAAACAGAGCCAATTACTTCCCTCCACTTCTCAAAATATATCAAATTTTCTTGATCACTACAACTGTAAAAAAAATTCTGAGGCAACATAGAGAGGCTAATCAAATACTGCATGATTGGAATGGCTGTGGTTGTATGAGGTGGAAAGCTGCAGAGTTGGGCTGAAACAGTTCACAGAAATCCACAAGCTTGTGGTTGCCAGGCAACCACAATGGGCTGTGATTGGCTGAGCACCATTGTGAGCTGGACTTTAGGCTCTAGGATACAAGTGTGCAGTAGGAGACCTGAGTCACAATGCTGGGCGTTGCCATGGAGACCTCAGTGGCACAGAGGACCTTGTAGGGCAAGATTTAAATAGGATGAATATTCTTGGCCTGGTATGCCACAATATTCTCTCTGAAGGCTTCACTGCTCAGAATTTGTGGATGGAAATGCTAGCCAATCTACACATGGATGTACTCTCAATGGGATATGAAATATGCCAGGGCCTGGCAGATGATCTCTGCCATGTCCTATCCTTGAGCATACGCTTTTCCCTTGTCATGTCTGTCATTTGGCTGAGTCCTGTTCCCTAAGCTATTCAGTCAAGACTTGCTGGCATCATTCACCTGCAGTATAAGAGCTTTCTGTGAAATTTTCAGCAGAAATCCTCTGCAAGTACATAGCTTTGGATATGAGAGACAGTGGTGGAAGTTGAATTTCAAGGGCAGATATTTGAAAACAATGAAACAAGCTCCGAATAAGATCTTTACATGTTTCCCAGATGAATATGTTTGGAAATACGGGGGAAGATGGAGATCAAGGCTGAGAAGAGTGCACACCCATTTCAAGGTACAAAAACCAGGGAAAAACCTGGGAAAGCAAGAGAGCTGGTTAATCTGATGTAAAAATCTTTGATGATGAAAGGAAAATTATATTCTCATGATGATTTAATCAGGCTGTAGAAGTGAAGTTCTCATGTTGGTTGTCCTATGTGTGGCCTTCTGCATTGGGCAGTGGATGCAGGACAGGAGATGTTCAAACAAATCTGGTGGAACACAAAATACTGAAAAAAAATTCAGCCTAAATCCTGTGTATTCCTTCCCTTTGAGAACATATATGGATAATGTACGAAGTTTCAAAAGAGAAAATGTCTATTGGGTCATGGTTTCAACAATGAAATGGTCACTTCACATAACATTTTGAATTTTGCTTTCACAGTTGCTCATGTACCGGGCCTGAGTAAAGCAGAATGCAGAGTAAGCCTCATCAATAGTTGTGCATTCCATAAGTGGTTTTAAAACCAGTGAAACCCTTTTGACTTAGTGTTTGTATTTTATTGGTTGATTGGTTTTTCCAATTGTTTGTTTTACTATTTTTAACTTTGTGAGTCAGGGAAGCCCTCACTCATAGTGATTTCGACCTCTCCAAAAGCTCTGAAGTTATTCATGTAATAGCTATTACATGCTATAGGTTACTCCTATTAAAATTTGAAAGACTAACAGACTCTGCTACTTTTCATCTAAATTCAGTGTTGGGCTAACTTCAGGGTTGGACGTTTTACAAGTGCTTTGAAATGTGTCCTCCTCTAGTCACGGGTCGTGCTGGAATTTACTTTCTTGTGAAGACAGGATTTGAGCAAATTGACACAAGTACAGTTTGCCACTACTCTGGACACCTGGTTAAATATGGAGTTCCCTAAATGGTGTGTGTTTTACTTTGATCTCTGCTCACACTTTGCTCATCCAGTTAGAAACACAGGGCTCCAGGCCATAGCGTTCCAGGCCTAAACAAGAAAATTTCCATTCCATTTTGGGAGTTCATGCGTCTCGCATAATTACTTTTTCCACAAATGTGTGCTTCAGGAGAGGCGCTGTCCAAATGTGGAGAGGCCCATTTTCATTCACTCACTTTTAGACTTTCTAAGATTTTCAGTTACTAGAGGTTTGCCCAGACTTGCCATTGTCAAGGGACAGTGCACTTCACTTGAAGTTGTGCAGTATTACTTCATGTGTCTCCGTGGAAATTCCACCAATGGGAAACTCATGCCGTAGTCATCTCCTAGTGTTTCTGTGTAAGAAAATATAACTAACAAAGGATGTGGTTTCAAGCAGAATGAGGAAAGGGGGGATTATCTTTATTTCAGTGCAGGTTGACCTTTCAAAGAAACAGTAATTCCTATCAAATAGGAGGAAAAATCTTTTGTAAAGAGACATGGACATGACACGCTCAACTTTATGTCACATTTTTCAAAACGCCAAGGGCATTTGAGAAATTCTTGGCTGCTGAATTGTCCCTTTTTGCAAATTTCTCTTAGGTAAGACACTCCAGCTTCTTTAAACCATGGTACAGTTCCTTCCATGTAAAAAACCAAAGCAAAAAACAAAATAAATTAAAACAAAACCCATCAAATTACATTTGAGAGCACACAATTGCTCAGCAGGCCCACTATTCCAGAAGCCAGAGGTAGAGAATCCTCAGGCTTCGGCCCATGGCCTGAAGTTTTGTCTCTATCATGGCCCCTCAATTCCCTGGCATGTCCACAGTAACTCATGGATCTTTACTCATTTCCTCTTCAAATGCACAGGATCCAATATATTTGAACCCTGTTCACCTGGGCTGTAATCATCCAAGGACACACCAGAAGAAGGGCAGCCACTCCCTTGCCTGGGGCCTTGGAGCTTATCACAATAGAAATGGACACCTGAACAAGGGGAGCCAAAACAAAGAGAGGCATATTCCTAAAGCCTGAAGCACAGAAGCTACTTATAGACCAGTAGTGGGATTTCACAAATTATGTAAGAATCTCTGTGCACATGCTTGGCATGGTCGCTCATGCCTATAATCCCAGCAATCTGGGGGCTGAGGTGGATGGATCCTTGGGAGTTCCAGTCCATCTTGGGCTACGAATTTATCTCAAGGCCTCTTTCAACAACTACATAAGATGCTGTTTCCAAAAAGAGGACAACATTAAACTAGACACACTTGGTCTCGGTCCCTGGGTTCACTACATGAGTTGTAGAGTCTAAATATTCCATGCCATGAGAAAATACCTGGGATTTTTAGTGAAAGGGGCATTTGCATCCCTTTTCTAAGGGATTCCCATTCACCATGTTACAGCTGAATTCTGGGAAAACCTGCTGGTGATAAGGTATTGTGCTAATACCTCATGTTTAGTGTTCAGGGTTATGCTGGAATGGCTGCAGACCTCCTTGAAATAGCGATTGCAGACAAGTGAACCCCGAGGAAGCTGGATAGTTGAAGCAGGCACTCCAAATATTCATGCACTGCAAGGATTCACTTTCATTTTGGGTCTCATCTTCTGGTTGCTGGCTTTTAGTGCTAACTGATACTACCATGGTGGCAGTAATCCAGCAGAGACTGCATGTATGGTTTGCAGGTTTGCTTCCCAAGTGACCAGAAACTTGGCAGAACCCAAATCATTGTGGCATTTTCTTTCCTCCCTTGAAACATTTGGCTTTCTTAGTTTGATAATTGAATAGACTGGGCTAGTCACGTTTGGACCCCATATACCACAAACAGAGCTAAAGACAGAGCCAATTACTTCCCTCCACTTGTCAAAATCTGTCAAATTTGCTTGATCACCACAACTTCAAAGAAAATTCTGAGGCAACTTAGAGAGGTTAATCAAATACTGCATGATTGGAATGGCTGTGGTTGTATGAGGTGGAAAGCTGCAGAGTTGGGCTGAAACTGTTCACAGAAATCCACAGGCTTGTGGTTGCCAGGCAAGCACACTGGGCTGAGATTGGCTGAACATCACTGTGAGGGGGATTTTAGGCTCTAGGTTTGAAAATTTAAAAGACTGGGGTAGTCAAGTTTGGAACCCATAGACCTCAGACATAACAAAAGGTTTTCCAATGACTTCCCTCCACTTCTCAAAATATGTCAAATTTTCTTGATCACTACAACTGTAAAAAAAATTCGGAGGCAACATAGAGAGTAATCAAATACTGCATGATTGGAATGGCTGTGGTTGTATGAGGTGGAAAGCTGCAGAGTTGGGCTGAAACAGTTCACAGAAATCAACAAGCTTGTGGTTGCCAGGCAACCACAATGGGCTCTGATTGGCTGAGCACCATTGTGAGCTGGACTTTAGGCTCTAGGATACAAGTGTGCAGTAGGAGACCTGAGTCACAATGCTGGGCGTTGCCATGGAGACCTCAGTGGCACAGAGGACCTTGTAGGGCAAGATTTAAATAGGATGAATATTCTTGGCCTGGTATGCCACAATATTCTCTCTGAAGCCTTCACTGCTCAGAATTTGTGGATGGAAATGCTAGCCAATCTACACATGGATGTACTTTCAATGGGATATGAAATATGCCAGGGCCTGGCAGATGATCTCTGCCATGTCCTATCCTTGAGCATACGCTTTTCCCTTGTCATGTCTGTCATTTGGCTGAGTCCTGTTCCCTAAGCTATTCAGTCAAGACTTGCTGGCATCATTCACCTGCAGTATAAGAGCTTTCTGTGAAATTTCTCAGCAGAAATCCTCTGCAAGTACATAGCTTTGGATATGAGAGACAGTGGTGGAAGTTGAATTTCAAGGGCAGATATTTGAAAACAATGAAACAAGCCCCGAATAAGATCTTTACATGTTTCCCAGATGAATATGTTTGGAAATACGGGGGAAGATGGAGATCAAGGCTGAGAAGAGTGTACACACATTTCAAGGTACAAAAACCAGGGAAAAACATGGGAAAGCAAGAGAGCTGGTTAATCTGATGTAAAAATCTTTGATGATGAAAGGAAAATTATATTCTCATGATGATTTAATCAGGCTGTAGAAGTGAAGTTCTCATGTTGGTTGTCCTATGTGTGGCCTTCTGCATTGGGCAGTGGATGCAGGACAGGAGATCTTCAAACAAATCTGGTGGAACATAAAATACTGAAAAAAAAATTCAGCCTAAATCCTGTGTATTCCTTCCCTTTGAGAACATATATGGATAATGTACGAAGTTTCAAAAGAGAAAATGTCTATTGGGTCATGGTTTCAACAATGAAATGGTCACTTCACATAACAATTTGAATTTTGCTTTCACAGTTGCTCATGTACCCGGCCTGAGTAAAGCAGAGTGCAGAGTAAGCCTCATCAATAGTTTTGCATTCCATAAGTGGTTTTAAAACCAGTGAAACCCTTTGGACTTAGTGTTTGTATTTAATTGGTTGATTGGTTTTTCAAATTGTTTGTTTTACTATTTTTAACTTTGTGAGTCAGGGAAGCCCTAACTCATAGTGATTTCGACCTCTCCAAAAGCTCTGAAGTTATTCATGTAACAGCTATTACATGCTATAAGTTTCTCCTATTAAAACTTGAAAGACTAACAGACTCTGCTACTTTTCATCTAAATTCAGTGTTGGGCTAACTTCAGGGTTGGACTTTTTACAAGTCCTTTGAAATGTGTCCTCCTCTAGTCACTGGTCGTGCTGGAATTTACTTTCTTGTGAAGACAGGATTTGAGCAAATTGACACAAGTACAGTTTGCCACTACTCTGGACACCTGGTTAAATATCGAGTTCCCTAAATGCTGTGTGTTTTACTTTGATCTCTGCTCACACTTTGCTCATCCAGTTAGAAACACAGGGCTCCAGGCCATAGCGTTCCAGGCCTAAACAAGAAAATTTCCATTCCGTTTTGGGAGTTCATGCGTCTCTCATAATTACTTTTTCCACAAATGTGTGCTTCAGGAGAGGCCCTGTCCAAATGTGGAGAGGCCCATTTTCATTCACTCACTTTTAGACTTTCTAAGATTTTCAGTTACTAGAGGTTTGCCCAGACTTGCCATTGTCAAGGGACAGTGCACTTCACTTGAAGTTGTGCAGTATTACTTCATGTGTCTCCGTGGAAATTCCACCAATGGGAAACTCTTGCTGTAGTCATCTCCAAGTGTTTCTGTGTAAGAAAATATAACTAACAAAGGATGTAGTTTCAAGCAGAATGAGGAAGGGAGGGACTATCTTTATTTCAGTGCAGGTTGACCTTTCAAAGAAACAGTAATTCCTATCAAACAGGAGGTAAAATCTTTTGTAAAGAGACATGGACATGACAAGCTAACTTTATGTCACTTTTTTTAAAACGCCAAGGGCATTTGAGAAATTCTTGGCTGCTGAATTGTCCCTTTTTGCAAATTTCTCTTAGGTAAGACACTCCAGCTTCTTTAAACCATGGTACAGTTCCTTCCATGTAAAAAACCAAAGCAAAAAACAAAATAAATTCAAACAAAACCCATCAAATTACATTTGAGAGCACACAATTGCTCAGCAGGCCCACTATTCAAGAAGCTAGTGGTAGAGAATCCTCAGCCTTCAGCCCATGGCCTGAAGTTTTGTCTCTATCATGGCCCCTCAATTCCCTGGCATGTTCACATTAACTCATGAATCTTTACTCATTTCCTCTTCAAATGCACAGGATCCAATATATTTGAACCCTGTTCACCTGGGCTGTAATCATCCAAGGACACACCAGAGGAAGGGCAGCCACTCCCTTGCCTGGGGCCTTGGAGCTTATCACAATAGAAATGGACACCTGAACAAGGGGAGCCAAAACAAAGAGAGGCATATTTCTAAAGCCTGAAGCACAGAAGCTACCTATAGACCAGTAGTGGGATTTCACAAATTATGTAAGAATCTCTGTGCACATGCTTGGCATGGTCCCTCATGCCTATAATCCCAGCAATCTGGGGGCTGAGGTGGATGGATCCTTGGGAGTTCCAGTCCATCTTGGGCTATGAATTTATCTCAAGGCCTCTTTCAACAACTACATAAGATGCTGTTTCCAAAAAGAGGACAACATTAAACTAGACACACTTGGTCTAGGTCCCTGGGTTCACTACATGAGTTGTGGAGTCTAAGTATTCCATTCCATGAGAAAATAACTTGGATTTTTAGTGAAAGGGGCATTTACATCCCTTTTCTAAGGGTTTCCCTTTCACCATGTTACATTTGAATTCTGGGAAAACCTGCTGGTGATAAGGTATTGAGCTAATACCTCATGTTTAGTGTTCAGGGTTATGCTGGAATGGCTGCAGCCCTCCTTGAAATAGCGATTGCAGACAAGTGAACCCCGAGAAAGCTGGATAGTTGAAGCAGGCACTCCAAATATTCATGCACTGCAAGGATTCACTTTCATTTTGGGTCTCATCTTCTGGTTGATGGCTTTTAGTGCTAACTGATACTACCACGGTGGCAGTAATCCAGCAGAGACTGCATGTATGGTTTGCAGGTTTGCTTCCCAAGCCACCTATTAACTTGTTTTGAAGTCCTGTAGTACTCCCACGATCTTGTTTTGACTGATTAGACTCTGTTCCATTCTATATGATAGTATCAAGTTTGAAGACATAGGCAACTACTTTGAAGAAAATAAGATTCACTAAGATACCCATTCTGGTTTGACTATTGTCTTCTTTGGAAGTCCTGTAATGTTTACAATGCCTAAGTTTTATTGGTCTTGTTCTCTACTGTTTTGTCCAACTTTATAATATTTAATAAGATAGACAATTCTTTTTAAGGAAACAAGGGACAACGTTGATAACCATTGTTGATAATCTTGTACTCTGTTCTACACCATGTGCTACGTCTATCCTTGGTATTGACTGACAGCTTTGTTTTGCCATATTTGACTGTATTCTTCCCCCCCCCAAGAAAGTAATAAGCACTAACGAGTAATAAAATCCAAGATGTGTAAATTTTGTTGTAAAAAAGAGAGGGAAAAAAAAAAAAGAAAAGGAGCTCTAACGGATATAACAGCAAGTGTGTTTGGGGGTGTTAAATAGCTGACTTTATCAATGTTTTTGGAACATTGAACACAGCTGTTTGCAGTCTCCCTGTTTGAATGTCCACCTTGTGTTCTTTGATACTGTGATTTGATGAACTATTTTCAAGAAAATAGTGTGTAATCTACTAGCAGGTAATTTCTTACTGTTATGGTTTTTTGTTTGTTTTGTAGTTCTGTATTGCGTGTACCCTTACGCCGCTTTGGTTTGTTTTGTGTTTTTCTCTTTTTCCTCTTAAATAAAAAAAAAAATTTCCATTCCATTTTGGGAGTTCATTCGTCTCTCATAATTACTTTTTCGACAAATGTGTGCTTCAGGAGAGGCACTGTCCAAGTGTGGAGAGGCCCATTTTCATTCACTCAATTTCAGACTTTCTAAGATTTTCAGTTACTAGAGGTTTGCCCATACTTGCCTTTGTCAAGGGACAGTGCACTTCACTTGAAGTTGTGCAGTATTACTTCATGTGTCTCCGTGGAAATTCCACCAATGGGAAACTCTTGCTGTAGTCATCTCCAAGTGTTGTTGCGTAAGAAAATATAACTAACAAAGGATGTGGTTTCAAGCAGAATGAGGAAAGGAGGGATTATCTTTATTTCAGTGCAGGTTGAACTTTCAAAGAAACAGTAATTCCTGTGAAATAGGAGGTAAAATCTTTTGTAAAGAGATATGGACATGACATGCTCAAGTTTATGTCACTTTTTTTTAAAAATGCCAAGGGCATTTGAGAAATGCTTGGCTGCTGAATTGTCCCTTTTTTCAAATTTTTCTTAGGTAAGACACTCCAGCTTCTTCAAAGCATGGTACTGTTCCTTCCATGTAAAAAAACAAAGGAAAAAACAAAATAAATTAAAACAAAACCCATTAAATAACATTTGAGAGCACACAATTGCTCAGCAGGCCCATGAAAACACTATTCAAGAAGCTAGAGGTACAGTAGCCTCAGCCTTCAGCCCATGGCCTGATGTTTTATCTCTATCATGGCCCCTCAATTCCCTGGCATGTCCACATTAACTCATGAATCTTTACTCATTTCCTTTTCAAATGCACAGTATCCAGTATATTTGAACCCTGTTCACCTGGGCAGTAATCATCCATGGACACACCAGAGGAAGGGCAGCCACCCCCTTGCCTGGGGCCTTGGAGCTTATCACAATAGAAATGGACACCTGAACAAGGGGAGCCAAAACAAAGAGAGGCATATTCCTAAAGCCTGAAACACAGAAGCTACCTAGAGACAAGTAGTGGGATTTCACAAATTATGTAAGAATCTCTGTGCACATGCTTGGCATAGTCGCTCATGCCTATAATCCCAGTAATCTGGGGGCTGAGGTAGATGGATCCTTGGTAGTTCCAGTACAACTTGGGCTACGAATTTATCTCAAGGCCCCTTTCAACAACTACATAAGATGCTGTTTCGAAAAAGGGAACAACAGAAAACTAGACACACTTGGCCTAGGTCCCTGGGTTCACTTCATGAGTTGTGGAGACTAAATATTCTATGCCATGAGAAAATACTTGGGATTTTTAGGGAAAGGACATTTGTATTTCGTTTCTAAGGGTTTCCCTTTCACCGTGTTACATTTGAATTCTGGGAAAACCTTCTCGTGATAAGCTATCTAGCATTATGTTGGTTTAGGTATTGAGCTAGTACCTCATGTTTAGTGTCCAGGGTTATTCTGCAATGGCTGCAGACCTCCTTGAAAAAGCGATTGCAGTCATGTGTACCTCGAGGAAGCTGGATAGTTGAAGCAGGCACTCCAAATATTCATGCACTGCAAGGATTCACTTTCACTTTGGGACATATCTTCTGGTTGATGGTCTTTAGTGCTAACTGATACTACCATGGTGGCAGTAATCCGGCAGAGATTGCATGTATGGTTTGCAGGTTTGTTTCCCAAGCCACCAGAAACTCGGCAGAACCCAAATCATTGTGGCATTTTCTTTGCTCCCCTGAAACATTTGGCTTTCTAAGTTTGAAAATTTAACAGACAGGGGTAGTCAGGTTTGGACCCCATGTACCACACACAGAGCTAAAGATAGAGCCAATTACTTCCCTCCACTTGTCAAAAAATGTCAAATTTGCTTGATCACCACAACTTCAAAGAAATTTCTGAGGCCACTTAGAGAGGTTAATCAAATACTGCATGATTGGAATGGCTGTGGTTGTATGAGGTGGAAAGCTGCAGAGTTGGGCTGAAACTGTTCACAGAATATCACAGGCTTGTGTTTGCCAGGCAACCCCACTGGGCTGAGATTGGCTGAACATCCCTGTGAGGTCTATTTTAGGCTCTAGGTTTGAAAATTTAAAAGACTGGGATAGTCAAGTTTGGAACCCATAGACCACAGACAGAGCAAAAGTTTTTCCAATTACTTCCCTCCACGTCTCAAAATATGTCAAATTTGCTTGATCCCTACAACTGTAAAAAAAATTCTGAGGCAACATAGAGAGGCTAATCAAATACTGCATGATTGGAATAGCTGTGGCTGTATGAGGTGGAAAGCTGCAGAGTTGGGCTCAAACAGTTCACAGAAATCCACAAGCTTGTGGTTGCCAGGCAACCACACTGGGCTGTGATTGGCTGAGCACCATTGTGAGCTGGAATTTAGGCTCTAGGATACAAGTGTGCAGTAGGAGACCTGAGTGACAATGCTGGGCGTTGCCATGGAGACCTCAGTGGCACAGAGGACCTTGTAGGGGAAGATTTAAATAGGATGAATATTCTTGGCCTGGTATGCCACAATATTCTCTATGAAGGCTTCACTGCTCAGAATTTGTGGATGGAAATGCTTGCCAATCTACACATGGATGTACTTTCAATGGGATATGAAATATGCCAGGGCCTGGCAGATGATCTCTGCCATGTCCTATCCTTGAGCATACGCTTTTCCCTTGTCATGTCTGTCATTTGACTGAGTCCTGTTCCCTAAGCTATTCAGTCAAGACTTGCTGGCACCATTCACCTACAGTATAAGAGCTTTCTGTGAAATTTCTCAGCAGAAATCCTCGGCAAGCAAATAACTTTGGATATGAGAGACAGTGATACAAGTTGAATTTCAAGGCAGATATTTGAAAACAATGAAACAAGCCCCAAATAAGATATTTACATGTTTCCCAGATGAATATATTTGGAAATAACGGGGAAGATGGAGATCAAGGCTGAGAAGAGTGCACCCCCATTTCAAGGTACAAAAACCAGGGAAAAACATGGGAAAGCAAGAGAGCTGGTTGATTTGATGTAAATATTCTTGATGATGAAAGGAAAATTATGTTCTCATGATGATATAATGAGGCTGTAGAAGTGATGTTCTCATGTTGGTTGTCCTATGTGTGGCCTTCTGCATTGGGCAGTGGATGCAGGACAGGAGATCTTCAAATAAATCTGGTGGAACACAAAATACTGAAAAAAAAATTCAGCCTAAATCCTGTGTTCCTTCCCTTTGAGAACATATATGGATAATGTACGAAGTTTCAAAAGACAAAATTTCTATTGGGTCATGGTTTCAACAATGAAATGGTCACTTCACATAACATTTTGAATTTTGTTTCACAATGCTCATGTACCGGGCCTGAGTAAAGTAGGATGCAGAGTAAGCCTCATCAATAGTTGTGCATTCCATAAGTGGTTTTAAAACCGTGAAATCCTTTGGACTTAGTGTTTGTATTTAATTGGTTGATTGGTTTCTCAAATTGTTTGTTTTACTATTTTTAACTTTGTGAGTTAGGGAAGCCCTCTGTCATAGTGATTTAGACCTCTCCAAAAGCTCTGAAGTTATTCATGTAACAGTTATTACATGCTATGTTTCTCCTATTAAAACTTGAAAGACTAACAGACTCTGCTACTTTTCATCTAAATTCAGTGTTGGGCTAAATTCAGTGTTGGACTTTTTACAAATCCTTTGAAATGTGTCCTCCTCTAGTCACTGGTCGTGCTGGAATTTACTTTCTTGTGAAGACAGGATTTGAGCAAATTGACACAAGTACAGTTTGCCATTACTCTGGACACCTGGTTAAATATCGAGTTGCCTAAATGGTGTGTGTTTTACTTGATCTCTGCTCACACTTTGCTCATCCAGTTAGAACCACAGGTCTCCAGGCCATAGCGTTCCAGGCCTAAACAAGAAAATTTCCATTCCATATTGGGAGTTCATTCATCTCTCATAATTACTTTTTTCACAAATGTGTGCTTCAGGAGAGGCCCTGTCCAAATGTGGAGAGGCCCATTTTAATTCACTCACTTTCTGAGTTTCTCAGATTTTCGATTACTAGAGGTTTGCCCAGACTTGCCATTGTCAAGGGACAGTGCACTTCACTTGAAGTTGTACAGTATTACTTCATTTGTCTCCGTGGAAATTCCACCAATGGGAAACTCTTGCTGTAGTCATCTCCAAGTGTTTCAGCATAAGAAAATATAACTAACAAAGGATGTGGTTTCAAGCAGAATGTGGAAAGGAGGGATTATCTTTATTTCAGTGCAGGTTGACGTTTCAAAGAAACAGTAATTCCTATCAAATAGGAGGTAAAATCTTTTGTAAAGAGACACGGACATGACACGCTCAAATTTATGTCACTTTTTTTAAAACGCCAAGGGCATTTGAGAAATTCTTGGCTGTTGAATTGGCCCTTTTTTCAAATTTCTCTTAGGTAAGACACTCCAGCTTCTTCAAACCATGGTACTTTTCCTTCCATGTAAAAAACCAAAGCAAAAAACAAAATAAATTAAAAGAAAACCCCTCAAATTACATTTGAGAGCACACAATTGCTCAGCAGGCCCACTATTCAAGAAGCTAGAGGTACAGAAGCCTCAGCCTTCAACCCATGGCCTGAAGTTTTGTCTCTATCATGGCCCCTCAATTCCCTGGCATGTCCACATTAACTCATGAATCTTTACTCATTTCCTCTTCAAATGCACAGGATCCAATATATTTGAACCCTGTTCAGCTGGGCTGTAATCATCCAAGGACACACCAGAGGAAGTGCAGCCACCCACTTCCTTGGGGCCTTGGAGCTTATCACAATAGAAATGGACTCCTGAACAAGGGGAGCCCAAAAAAAGAGAGGCATATTCCTAAAGCCTGAAGAACAGAAGCTCCCTATAGACCAGTAGTGGGATTTCACAAATTATGTAAGAATCTCTGTGCACATGCTTGGCATGGTCACTCATGCCTATAATCCCAGCAATCTGCGGGCTGAGGTTGATGGATCCTTGGGAGTTCCAGTCCATCTTGGGCTACGAATTTATCTCAAGGCCTCTTTCAACAACTACATAAGATGCTGTTTCCAAAAAGAGGAGAACAGAAAACTAGACACACTTGTTCTAGGTCCCTGGGTTCACTACGTGAGTTGTGGAGTGTAAATATTCCATGCCATGAGAAAATACCTGGGATTTTTAGTGAAAGGGGCATTTGCATTCCGTTTCTAAGGGTTTCCCTTTCACCATGTTACATTTGAATTCTGGGAAACCCTGCTGGTGATAAGCTATCTAGCATTATGTTGGTTTAGGTATTGAGCTAGTACCTCAGGTTTAGTGTCTTGGGTTATGCTGGAATGGCTGCAGACCTCCTTCAAATAGCGATTGCAGACAAGTAAACCCCGAGGAAGCTGGATAGTTGAAGCAGGCCCTCCAAATATTCATGCACTGCCTGGATACACTTTCATTTTGGGACTCATTTTCTGGTTGCTGGCTCTTAGTGCTAACTGTTACTACCATGGTGGCCGTAATCCAGCAGAGACTGCATGTATGGTTTGCAGGTTTTGCTTCCCAAGCCACCAGAAACTTGGCAGAACCCAAATCATTGTGGCATTTTCTTTCCTCCCTTGAAACATTTGGCTTTCTAAGTTTGATAATTGAATAGACTGGGCTAGTCACCTTTGGACCCCATATACCACAAACAGAGCTATAGACAGAGCCAATTCCTTCCCTCCACTTGTCAAAATATGTCAAATTTGCTTGATCACCACAACTTCAAAGAAAATTCTGAGGCAACTTAGA
The DNA here is from genome assembly GCF_034190915.1 of Cavia porcellus. NCBI lineage: Eukaryota > Metazoa > Chordata > Mammalia > Rodentia > Caviidae > Cavia > Cavia porcellus. The sequence goes on along the minus strand of NW_026947486.1, from coordinate 2,992,077 downwards.
GAGGTTAATCAAATACTGCATGATTGGAATGGCTGTGGTTGTATGAGGTGGAAAGCTTCAGAGCTGGGCTGAAACTGTTCACAGAAATCCACAGGCTTGTGGTTGCCAGGCAACCACACAGGGCTGAGATTGGCTGAACATCACTGTGAGGTGGATTTTAAGCTCTAGGTTTGAAAATTTAAAAGACTGGCGTAGTCAATTTTGGAACCCATTGACCTCAGGCATATCAAACATTTTCCAATGACTTCCCTCCACTTCTTAAAATATGTCAAATTTTCTTGATCACTACAACTGTAAAAAAAATTCTCAGGCAACATAGCGACGCTAATCAAATACTGCATGATTGGAATGGCTGTGGTTGTATGAGGTGTAAAGCTGCAGAGTTGGGGTGAAAGAGTTCACAGAAATCCACAAGCTTGTGGTTGCCAGAAAACCACACTGGGCTGTGATTGGCTGAGCACCATTTTGAGCTGGACTTTAGGCTCTAGGATACAAGTGTGCAGTAGGAGACCTGAGTCACAATGCAGGGCGTTGCCATGGAGACCTCAGTGGCACAGAGGACCTTGTAGGGCAAGATTTAAATAGCATGAATATTCTTGGCCTGGTATTCTACAATATTCTTTCTGAAGGCTTCACTGCTCAGAATTTGTGGATGGAAATGCTTGCCAATCTACACATGGATGTACTTTCAATGGGATATGAAATATGCCAGGGCCTGGCAGATGATCTCTGCCATGTCCTGTCCTTGAGCATACGCTTTTCCCTTGTCATGTCTGTCATTTGGCTGAGTCCTGTTCCCTAAGCTATTCAGTCAAGACTTGCTGGCATCATTCACCTGCGGTATAAGAGCTTTCTGTGAAATGTCTCAGCAGAAATCCTCGGCAAGCACATAGCTTTGGATATGAGAGACAGTGGTGGAAGTTGAATTTCAAGGGCAGATATTTGAAAACAATGAAACAAGACCCGATCTTTACATGTTTCCCAGATGAATACGTTTGGAAATATGGGGGAGATGGAGATCAAGGCTGAGAAGAGTGCACACCCATTTCAAGGTTAAAGACCAGGGAAAAACATGGGAAAGCAAGAGAGCTGGTTAATCTGATGTAAAAATCTTTGATGATGAAAGGAAAATTATATTCTCATGATGATTTAATCAGGCTGTAGAAGTGAAGTTCTCATGTGGGTTGTCCTATGTGTGGCCTTGTGCATTGGGCAGTGGATGCAGGACAGGAGATCTTCAAATAAATCTGGTGGAACACAAAATACTGAAAAAAAATTCAGCCTAAATCCTGTGTATTCCTTCCCTTTGAGAACATATATGGATAATGTACAAAGTTTCAAAAGAGAAAATGTCTATTGGGTCATGGTTTCAACAATGAAATGGTCACTTCACATAACATTTTGAATTTTGGTTTCACAGTTGCTCATGTACCGGGCCTGAGTAAAGCAGAATGCAGAGTAAGCCTCATCAATAGTTGTGCATTCCATAAGTGGTTTTAAAACCAGTGAAACCCTTTGGACTTAGTGTTTGTATTTAATTGGTTGATTGGTTTTTCAAATTGTTTATTTTACTATTTTTAACTTTGTGAGTCAGGGAAGCCCTCACTCATAGTGATTTCGACCTCTCCAAAAGCTCTGAAGTTATTCATGTAACAGCTATTACATGCTATAAGTTTCTCCTATTAAAACTTGAAAGACTAACAGACTCTGCTACTTTTCATCTAAATTCAGTGTTGGGCTAACTTAAGGGTTGGACTTTTTACAAGTCCTTTGAAATGTGTCCTCCTCTAGTCACTGGTCGTGCTGGAATTTACTTTCTTGTGAAGACAGGATTTGAGCAAATTGACACAAGTACAGTTTGCCACTACTCTGGACACCTGGTTAAATATCGAGTTCCCTAAATGCTGTGTGTTTTACTTTGATCTCTGCTCACACTTTGCTCATCCAGTTAGAAACCCAGGGCTCCAGGCCATAGCGTTCCAGGCCTAAACAAGAAAATTTCCATTCCGTTTTGGGAGTTCATGCGACTCTCATAATTACATTTTCCACAAATGTGTGCTTCAGGAGAGGCCCTGTCTAAATGTGGAGAGACCCATTTTCATTCACTCAGTTTCTGACTTTCTAAGATTTTCAATTACCAGAGGTTTGCCCAGACTTGCCATTGTCAAGGGACAGTGCACTTCACTTGAATTTGTGCAGTATTACTTCATGTGTCTCCGTGGAAATTCCACCAATGGGAAACTCTTGCTGTAGTCATCTCCAAGTGTTTCTGCGTAAGAAAATATAACTAACAAAGGATGTGGTTTCAAACAGAATGGGGAAAGAGGGATTATGTTTATTTCAGTGCAGGTTGACCTTTCAAAGAAACAGTAATTCCTATCAAATAGGAGGAAAAATCTTTTGTAAAGAGACATGGACATGACACGATCAACTTTATGTCACTTTTTTTAAAACGCCAAGGGCATTTGAGAAATTCTTGGATGTTGAATTGTCCCTTTTTTCAAATTTCTCTTAGGTAACACACTCCAGCTTCTTCAAACCAAGGTACTGTTCCTTCCATGTAAAAAACCAAAGCAAAAAACAAAATAAATTAAAACAAAACCCATCAAATTACATTTGAGAGCACAGAATTGCTCAGCAGGAACACTATTCAAGAAGCTAGAAGTACAGAAGCCTCAGCCTTCAGCCCATGGCCTGAAATTTTGTCTCTATCATGGTCCCTCATTTCCCTGGCATGTCCACATTAACTCCTAAATCTTTACTCATTTCCTCTTCAAATGCACAGGATCCAATATATTTGAACCCTGTTCACCTTGGCTATAATCATCCAAGGACACACCAGAGGAAGGGCAGCCACCCCCTTGCCTGGGGCCTTGGAGCTTATCACAATAGAAATGGACACCTGAACAAGGTGAGCCAAAACAATGAGAGGCATATTCCTAAAGCCTGAAGCACAGAAGCTACCTATAGACGAGTAGTGGGATTTCACAAATTATGTAAGAATCTCTGTGCACATGCTTGGCATGGTCGCTCAGGCCTATAATCCCAGCAATCTGGGGGCTGAGGTGGATGGATCCTTGGGAGTTCCAGTCCATCTTGGGCTATGAATTTATCTAAAGGCCTCTTTCAACAACTACATAAGATGCTGTTTCCAAAAAAAGGACAACGGAAAACTAGACACACTTGGTCCAGGTCTCTGGGTTCACTACATGAGTTGTGGAGTCTATATAGTCCATGCCATGAGAAAATACCTGGAATTTTTAGGGAAAGGTGCATTTGCATCCCGTTTCTAACGGTTTCCTTTTCACCATGTTACATTTGAATTCTGGGAAAACCTGCTGGTGATAAGCTATGTAGCATTATGTTGGTTTAGGTATTGAGCTATTACCTCATGTTTAGTGTTCAGGGTTATGCTGGAATGGCTGCAGACCTCCTTGAAATAGCGATTGCAGACAAGTGAACCCCGTGAAAGCTGGATAGTTGAAGCAGCCACTCCAAATATTCATGCACTGCAAGGATTCACTTTCATTTTGGGTCTCATCTTCTGGTTGTTGGCTTTTATTGCTAACTGATACTACCATGGTGGCAGTAATCCAGCAGAGACTGCATGTATGGTTTGCAGGTTTGCTTCCAAAACCACCAGAAACTTGGCAGAGCCCAAATCATTGTGGCATTTACTTTCCTCCCCTGAAACATTTGGCTTTCAAAGTTTGATAATTGAATAGACTGGGCTAGTCACCTTTGGACCCCATACACCACAAACACAGCTAAAGACAGAGCCAATTACTTCCCTCCACTTCTCAAAATATGTCAAATTTTCTTGATCACTACAACTGTAAAAAAATTCTGAGGCAACATAGCGAGGCTAATCAAATACTGCATGATTGGAATGGCTGTGGTTGTATGAGGTGGAAAGCTGCAGAGTTGGGCTGAAACAGTTCACAGAAATCCACAAATTTGTGGTCGCCAGGCAACCACACAGGGCTGTGATTGGCTGAGCACCATTGTGAGCTGGACTGTAGGCTCTAAAATACAAGTGTGCAATAGGAGACCTGAGTCACAATGCTGGGCGTTGACATGGAGACCTCAGTGGCACAGAAGACCTTGTAGGACAAGATTTAAACAGGATGAATATTCTTGGCCTGGTATGCCACAATATTCTCTCTGAAGGCTTCACTGCACAGAATTTGTGGATGGAAATGCTTGCCATTCTACACATGGATGTACTTTCAATGGGATATGAAATATGCCAGGGCCTGGCAGATGATCTCTGCCATGTCCATCCTTGAGCATACGCTTTTCCCTTGTCATGTCTGTCATTTGGCTGAGTCCTGTTCCCTAAGTTATTCAGTCAAGACTTGCTGGCACCATTCACCTGTAGTATAAGAGCTTTCTGTGAAATTTCTCAGCAGAAATCCTCTGCAAGCACATAGCTTTGGATATGAGAGACAGTGGTGGAAGTTGAATTTCAAGGGCAGATATTTGAAAACAATGAAACAAGCCCCGAATAAGATCTTTACATGTTTCCCAGATGAATATATTTGGAAATACGGTGGAAGATGGAGATCAAGGCTGAGAAAAGTGCCCACCCATTTCAAGGTACAAAAACCAGGGAAAAACATGGGAAAGCAAGAGAGCTGGTTAATCTGATGTGAAAATCTTTGATGATGAAAGGAAAATTATATTCTCATGATGATATAATCAGGCTGTAGAAGTGAAGTTCTCATGTTGGTTGTCCTATGTGTGGCCTTCTGCATTGGGCAGTGGATGCAGGAAAGGAGATATTCAAATAAATCTGGTGGAACACAAAATACTAAAAAAAAAATTCAGCCTAAATCCTGTGTATTCCTTCCCTTTGAGAACATATATGGCTAATGTATGAAGTTTCAAAAGTGAAAATGTCTATTGGGTCATGGTTTCACCAATGAAACGGTCACTTCACATAACATTTTGAATTTTGCTTTCACAATTGCTCATGTACTGGGCCTGAGTAAAGCAGAAGGCAGAGTAAGCCTCATCAATAGTTGTGCATTCCATAAGTGGTTTTCAAACCAGTGAAACCCTTTGGACTTAGTGTTTGTATTTAATTGGTTGATTGGTTTTTCAAATTGTTTGTTTTACTATTTTTAACTTTGTGCGTCAGGGAAGCCCTTACTCATAGTGATTTAGACCTCTGCAAAAGCTCTGAAGTTATTTATTTTATTTATTTATTTATTTTTTAATTTTATTTAAGAAGAAAAGAAAAAAAAGCAGAGAATGGGTACAAGTTATACAGATTTGCAGAAAAAAATGAACAGTAGGAAATCACTAGTTGATGGATTACATATTGTCATCTTAGAAATAATTGTTTAAGTCACAAAATTAAAGCTTGTAAAGTGGACATTCCATCAATGATACTGCAAACAGTTCTGTTCAATGATCCAATAAAACTCTGTGATATCATTTTCTATCTTATGCACTTAAATATGCATGCAGTTATATAGTTTAGAGCACTTTCTTTTCCTCTCTCTTGTACGATTTGGGTTTCATTGCTCCCACGGGTCTTATTACTTTTTTCGAAGAGAGTAAAACCAAATGTGACATAACAGAACAGAATCGGTCAAGTCAAAAGGGTGGACATAATAGATAATGTGAAAACATATTACAACGTGATCAATAATGGTTACCATAATGCCTTCCACTATCTCTAATAGAATTGCCTATATCGTTAGTTATAATACAATTGAACAAAACAGTAAAGAATAAAACCGACAAAACCAAAACATTGGAGACATTGTAGGTCTTCAAAAGTAGATAAAAGTCAATGAGAATGGGCATTATAATGAGTCTCATTATCTTCACAGCTGATGCCTAAATTTTCGAACCTGATACTATCCAGCAAAACAGAATAGGGGAACATCAGTTAAAAACCAGATGGTGAGAGTAATACGGGGCTTTAAATCGAGGTAATGGAAAGTCAAAGTGGGTTACTATAATATATCCTGCTATATTTTTCCTTTAATTAAAAGGATAAAAATAAAAAAAGTAAATAATGGAGTGGAGCCTGAGATAAAAGAGGGCATAAAAACGAAACAGCACAGATCAAAACATAACCATTTAAGCAGAATAGTGTTTCACCACCAGATAATCCTGACCTAAAAGTAGTTACCATATTGTCTCTTTCCTTGAAATCCTTGAGTACAACTTCGTATACTGTAGCATTAAGTATATCAAAACAATGTAAAACCATTTAAGAGAATGACAGCATTACAGAGTATTTAGAATCGACTAACAGAAAATGAACAATGGTTTCTGAATCATCTCCTTGTCTTTAAAAGTTTTTTGCTTATACTATCGTACATAAAAAAATCCAGTAAGATACAACCTATTTAGACCATTGGAGACAGAAGGACAAAAGCTAGGTGAGACTTCAAAACAAGATGATAGTAAATCAGTATTACCTATTAAGATGTCATTTTCTCCAAAATAGCTATTCCTATCATCCAATCTTGTCTGCCTCATTTCTGTTGAGCTCTTATTCTGTCAGTAGCTGTCAGTTTGTCTTCTTCACTTCGTTCTCTGCTCCATTCGTTGTGGCCTCCACTATTTCTGGATTCTTTGTATTTTTCTTTTTTTAGAATATCCTGCAATACTCTCTCTAGAGTTGAATTGGTGGTTGCAAATTCCCCCAGTTCCTCTTTATCCTGGAAGCACCTTGTTTTTCCATCAATTTCCAGGGACAGTTGTGCAGGATATCTCAATCTTGGCTGGAGATTATTATCTTTCAAAGCTTGAATTATTTCCCCCCATGCTCTTCGTGATTTGATGGTTTGTGCAGAGAAATCTGCTGTAATTCTGATGGGTGCTCCCTTGAAAGTGGTCTGTTTCTTGTCTCTGACAGCTTTTAATATTCTGTTCTTGTATTGAATTTCTGGAATTTTTATTATTATATGCCTGGGTGTTGCTCCGTTTGGGTTGTAGGTAGCTGGGGTCCTGTATGCCTCATACATTTGAGTATCTTTACCTTTTGCTAAATTAGGAAAATTCTCCTGGATTATTTCTGTGAGTAGCTTTTGTAGTTCATTTGTTTGTGTCCCTACTTCTTCTTTTATGTTCTTAAACCTTAAGTTATGGATCCTCTTATCATCTTCTTGTCTTTCTATTATTGCTGTTTGTTTCTTTGTTGTTTTAAAGAAGATTTTCATTTCATTCTCCCATATTACAATTCTGCCCTCCAGTTCAGATAGTCTGTCCTTAGTTTCTTTCAAGCTGTTATGCCAGTCTTCGATAGACTTCTTAGTTTCTTGGTAGTCCCTTTGAACCTGCTTCACGTATTCTATACTTTCCCTGTTATCTCCATCAAACAATTCTCCCCTCTTTTTCTGTTCTTCCATTCCACCATCTGTTAACAAAAGCTAGGTGAGACTTCAAAACAAGATGATAGTAAATCAGTATTACCTATTAAGATGTCATTTTCTCCAAAATAGCTATTCCTATCATCCAATCTTCTCTGCCTCATTTCTGTTGAGCTCTTATTCTGTCAGTAGCTGTCAGTTTGTCTTCTTCACTTTGTTCTCTGCTCCATTCGTTGTGGCCTCCACTATTGCTGGATTCTTTGTATTTTTCTTTGTTTAGAATGTCCTGCAATACTCTCTCTAGAGTTGAATTGGTGGTTGCAAATTCCCCCAGTTCCTCTTTATCCTGGAAGCACCTTGTTTTTCCATCAATTTCCAGGGACAATCTTGGCTGGAGATTATTATCTTTCAAAGCTTGAATTATTTCCCCCCATGCTCTTCATGATTTGATGGTTTGTGCAGAGAAATCTGCTGTAATTCTGATGGGTGCTCCCTTGTAAGTGGTCTGTTTCTTGTCTCTGACAGCTTTTAATATTCTGTTCTTGTATTGAATTTCTGGAATTTTTATTATTATATGCCTGGGTGTTGCTCTGTTTGGGTTGTAGGTAGCTGGGGTCCTGTATGCCTCATACATCTGAGTATCTTTATCTTTTGCTAAATTAGGAAAATTCTCCTGGATTATTTCTGTGAGTAGCTTTTGTAGTTCATTTGTTTGTGTCCCTACTTCTTCTTTTATGTTCTTAATCCTTAAGTTATGGATCCTCTTATCATCTTCTTGTCTTTCTATTATTGCTGTTTGTTTCTTTGTTATTTTAAAGAAGTTTTTCATTTCATTCTCCCATATTACAATTCTGCCCTCCAGTTCAGATAGTCTGTCCTTAGTTTCTTTCAAGCTGTTATGCCAGTCTTCGATAGACTTCTTAGTTTCTTGGTAGTCCCTTTGAACCTGCTTCACGTATTCTATACTTTCCCTGTTATCTCCATCATACAATTCTCCCCTCTTTTTCTGTTCTTCCATTCCACCATCTGTTTTTTCTTGGGTGGTGCTTAGCATTTCTCTAACTATTTTGCATACTTCTAGCTTCAGGTCATTGATAACTTCATTCCTGAATTGGTCTATGAGGCTCTCTATATGGCGCTTTATGTCTATTGGTGCGGTGTCCGCTATTGCCTGTTTCTCAGAATTGGGGGCCAAGGAGCCTTTCTTGTTGCTGCCTCTTCCCATATTCCCTGTTCCTTATATATGCAAGTTTATATGAGAGGCCCATCTTCTCTCCCTGTCAGCCACAGCCTGATTGAATTGCGCCGGTTAGGTGTTCCCACTCACTGCTGCGCACCAGGCAGCCTACGTGGGGCCCACCCCTCCGGGCCTCCATCGGGCTCTGGGATCTGGGTTGGGCCAGCCTACTGGGTCCCCCAGCAGCGTCATGCAGGCCAGGTACTTTTCCCCAATCCCGCCCGAGAGGGGAATGTGTGGCTGGAGTCGCCACTGCGCCCTGCTCCCGCAGGACTGCTCGGGCCCAGAAAGTCTGCTAGACTCAAACTGTGGTGGAGTGTCAGTTTCTCTCACTCACCTCGCCACAAGTCAGAACATGCCTCCCTGCCCATCCTGTTTTCAACTCCGTTCACAGTCTCCCGTTCTCAGAGTTTCCGTGTGTCTCTCTCCTTGCTGAGCCGATATAGAGGCAGCCAGCCACCGCGCGGTGGGAAACCCAAATCGCGGCTTCCAATGGCGCGGGGTCCAGCAGAGGCTTTTCTGTTCCTGTGTTAGCAACAGGACTGCATTCCAAGTTGGTTTCTCTCAGCGGACTTCGTTCCTGAGTCAGCAGAGCATACCTCGACCTGCGTATGTCTCTTTAGTCCGCACCATACCTGGCTCCTGAGCCTAGGATTTCAGAGAGCTTCCGGTAGTTGCTGTTATCTGTCCAACATGTTCTCCGGAAGCTGAAGTTATTCATGTAACAGCTATTACATGTTATAAGTTTCTCCTATTAAAACTTGAAAGACTAACAGACTCTGATACTTTTCATCTAAATTCAGTGTTGCGCTAAATTCAGTGTTGGACTTTTTACAAGTCCTTTGAAATGTGTCCTCATCTAGTCACTGGTCGTGCTGGAATGTACTTTCTTGTGAAGACAGGATTTGAGCAAATTGACACAAGTACAGTTTGCCACTACTCTGGACACCTGGTTAAATATCGAGTTCCCTAAATGCTGGGTGTTTTACTTTGATCTCTGCTCACACTTTGCTCATGCAGTTAGAACCACAGGGCTCCAGGCCATAGCGTTCCAGGCCTAAACAAAAAATTTCCATTCCGTTTTGGGAGTTCATTCGTCTCTCATAATTACATTTTCCACAAATGTGTGCTTCAGGAGAGGCCCTGTCTAAATGTGGAGAGGCCCATTTTCATTCACTCACTTTCAGACTTTCTAAAAATTTCAGTTAGTATAGGTTTGCCCAGACTTGCCATTGTCAAGGGACAGTGCACTTCACTTGAAGTTGTGCAGTATTACTTCATGTGTCTCTGTGGAAATTCCACCAATGGGAAAATCTTGCTGTAGTCATCTCCATGAGTTTCTGCGTAAGAAAATATAACTAACAAAGGATGTGGTTTCAAGCAGAATGGGGAAAGAGGGATTATGTTTATTTCAGTGCAGGTTGACCTTTCAAAGAAACAGTAATTCCTATCAAATAGGAGGAAAAATCTTTTGTAAAGAGACATGGACATGACACGATCAACTTTATGTCACTTTTTTTTAAAACGCCAAGGGCATTTGAGAAATTCTTGGCTGCTGAATTGTCCCTTTTTTCAAATTTCTCTTAGGTAAGACACTCCAGCTTCTTCAAACCATGGTACAGATCCTTCCATGTAAAAAACCAAAGCATAAAACACAATAAATTAAAACAAAACCCATCAAATTACATTTGAGAGCACAGAATTGCTCAGTAGGCCCACTATTCAAGAAGCTAGAGGTACAGAAGCCTCAGCCTTCAGCCCATGGCCTGAAGTTTGGTCTCTATTATCATGGTCCCTCAATTCCCTGGCATGTCCACATTAACTCATGAATCTTTACTCATTTCCTCTTCAAATGCACAGGATCCAATATATTTGAACCCTGTTCACCTGGGCTGTAATCATCCAAGGACACACCAGAGGAAGGGCAGCCACTCCCTTGCCTGGGGCCTTGGAGCTTATCACAATAGAAATGGACAGCTGAACAAGGGGAGCCAAAACAAAGAGAGGCATATTCCTAAAGCCTGAAGCACAGAAGCTACCTATAGACCAGTAGTGGGATTTCACAAATTATGTAAGAATCTCTGTGCACATGCTTGGGATGGTCGCTCATGCCTATAATCCCAGCAATCTGGGGGCTGAGGTGGATGGATCCTTGGGAGTTCCAGTCCATCTTGGGCTATGAATTTATCTCAAGGCCTCTTTCAACAACTACATAAGATGCTGTTTCCAAAAAAAGGACAATGGAAAACTAGAAACTCTTCGTCCAGGTCCCTGGGTTCACTATATGAGTTGTGGAGTCTAAATATTCCATGCCATGAGAAAACACCTGGGATTTTTAGGGAAAAGGGCATTTGCATCCCGTTTCTAAGGGTTTCCCTTTCACCATGTTACATTTGAATGCTGGGAAAACCTGCTGGTGAAAAGCTATCTAGCATTATGTTGGTTTAGGTATTGAGCTAGTACCTCATGTTTAGTGTCCAGGGTTATGCTGGAATGGCTGCAGATCTCCTTGAAATAGCGATTGCAGACAAGTGAACCCCGAGGAAGCTGGATAGTTGAAGCAGGCACTCCAAATATTCATGCACTGCAAGGATTCACTTTCATTTTGGGACTCATCTTCTGGTTGCTGGCTTTTAGTGCTAACTGATACTACCATGGTGGCAGTAATCCAGCAGAGACTGCATGTATGGTTTGCAGGTTTGCTTCCAAAGCCACCAGAAACTTGGCAGAAACCAAATCATTGTGGCATTTTCTTTCCTCCCCTGAAACTTTTGGCCTTCTAAGTTTGAAAATTGAATAGACTGGGCTAGTCAAGTTTGGACCCTATATACCACCAACAGAGCTAAAGACAGAGCCAATTACTTCCCTCCACTTGTCAAAATATGTCAAATTTGCTTGATCACCACAACTTCAAAGAAAATTCTGAGGCAACTTAGAGAGGTGAATCAAATACTGCATGATTGGAATGGCTGTGGTTGTAGGAGGTGGAAAGCTGCAGAGTTGGGCTGAAATTGTTCACTGAAATCCACAGGCTTGTGGTTGGCAGGCAACCACACTGGGCTGAGATTGGCTGAACATCACTGTGAGGTGGATTTTAAGCTCTAGGTTTGAAAATGTAAAAGACTGTAGTAGTCAAGTTTGGAACCAATATACCTGAGACATACCAAAACGTTTTCCAATTACTTCCCTCCGCTTCTAAAAATATGTCAAATTTTCTTGACGACTACAACTCTAAAAAAAATTTTGAGGCACCATAGCGAGGCTAATCAAATACTGCATGATTGCAATGGCAGTGGTTGTATGAGGTGGAAAGCTGCAGAGTTGGGCTGAAACAGTTCACAGAAATCCACAAGCTTGTGGTCGCCAGGCATCCACACGGGGCTGTGATTGGCTGAGCACAATTGTGAGCTGGACTTTAGGCTCCAGGATACAAGTGTGCAGTAGGAGACCTGAGTCACAATGCTGGGCTTTGACATGGAGACCTCATTGGCACAGAGGACCTTGGAGGGCAAGATTTAAATATGATGAATATTCTTGGCCTGGTATGCCACAATATTCTCTCTGAAGGCTTCACTGCTCAGTATTTGTGGATGGAAATGCTTGCCAATCTACACATGGATGTACTTTCAATGGGATATAAAATATGCCAGGGCCTGGCAGATGATCTCTGCCATGTCCTATCCTTGAGCATACGCTTTTCCCTTGTCATGTCTGTCATTTGTCCGAGTCCTGTTCCCTAAGCTATTCAGTCAAGACTTGCTGGCATCATTCACCTGCAGTATAAGTGCTTTCTGTGAAATTTCTCAGCAGAAATCCTCTGCAAGCACATAGCTTTGGATATGAGAGACAGTGGTGGAAGTTGAATTTCAAGGGCAGATATTTGAAAACAATGAAACAAGCCCAGAATAAGATCTTTACATGTTTCCCAGATGAATATGTTTGGAAATATGGGGGAAGATTCAGATCAAGGCTGAGAAGAGTGCACACCCATTTCAAGGTACAAAAACCAGGGAAAAACATGGGAAAGCAAGAGAGCTGGTTAATCTGATGTAAAAATCTTTGATGAAGAAAGGAAAATTACATTCTCATAATGATATAATCAGACTGTAGCAGTGAAGTTCTCATGTTGGTTGTCCTATGTGTGGCCTTCTGCATTGGGCAGTGGATGCAGGACAGGAGATCGTCAAATAAATCTGGTGGAACACAAAATACTGAAAAACAATTCAGCCTAAATCCTGTGTATTTCTTCCCTTTGAGAACATATATGGATAATGTACAAAGTTTCAAAAGAGAAAATGTCTATTGGGTCATGGTTTCAACAATGAAATGGTCACTTCACATAACATTTTGAATTTTGCTTTCACACTTGCTCATGTACCGGGCCTGAGTAAAGCAGAATGCAGAGTGATCCTCATCAATAGTTATGCATTCCATAAGTGGTTTTAAAATCAGTGAAACCCTTTGGACTTAGTGTTTGTATTTAATTGGTTGATTTGTTTTCAAATTGTTTGTTTTACTATTTTTAACTTTGTGAGTCAGGGAAGCCCTCACTCATAGTGATTTAGACCTCTCCATAAGCTCTCAAGTTATTCATGTAACAGCTATTCCATGTTATAAGTTTCTCCTATTAAAACTTGAAAGACTAACAGTCTCTGCTAATTTTCATCTAAATTCAGTGTTGGGCTAAATTCAGTGTTGGACTTTTTACAAGTCCTTTGAAATGTGTCCTCCTCTAGTCACTGGTCATGCTGGAATGTACTTTCTTGTGAAGACAGGATTTGAGCAAATTGACACAAGTACAGTGTGCCACTACTCTGGACACCTGGTTAAATATTGAGTTCCCTAAATGGTGTGTGTTTTACTTTGATCTCTGCTCACACTTTGTTCATCCAGTTAGTACCACAGGGCTCCAGGCCATAGCGTCCAGGCCTAAAAAGAAAACTTCCATTCCGTTTTGGGAGTTCATTCGTCTCTCATAATTACTTTTTCCACAAATGTGTGCTTCAGGAGAGGCCCTGTCCAAATGTGGAGAGGCCCATTTTCATTCACTCACTTTAAGACTTTCTAAGATTTTCAGTTTCTAGAGGTTTGCCCAGACTTGCCATTGTCAAGGGACAGTGCACTTCACTTGAAGTTGTGCAGTATTACTTCATGTGTCTCCGTGGAAATTCCACCAATGGGAAACTCTTGCTGTAGTCATCTCCAAGTGTTTCTGCGTAAGAAAATATAACTAACAAAGGATGTGGTTTCAAGCAGAGTGAGGAAAGGAGGGATTATCATTATTTCAGTGCAGGTTGACATTTCAAAGAAACAGTAATTCCTAAGAAATAGGAGGTAAAATCTTTTATAAAGAGACATGGACATGACACGCTCAACTTTATGTCACTGTTTTTAAAATGCCAAGGGCATTTGAGAAATTCTTGGCTGCTGAATTGTACCTTTTTTCAAATTTCTCTTAGGTAAGGCACTCCAGCTTCTTCAAACCGTGGTACTGTTCCTTTCATGTAAAAAACCAAAGCAAAAAACAAAATAAATTAAAACAAAACCCATTAAATAACATTTGAGAGCACACAATTGCTCAACAGGCCCATGTAAACACTATTCAAGAAGCTAGAGGTACAGAATCCTCAGACTTCAGCCCATGGCCTGAAGTTTTGTCTCTATCATGGACCCTCAATTCCCTGGCATGTCCACATTAACTCATGAATCTTTACTCATTTCCTCTTCAAATGCACAGGATCCAATATATTTGAACCTTGTTCACCTGGGAAGTAATCATCCAAGGACACACCAGAGGAAGGGCAGCCACCCCCTTGCCTGGGGCCTTGGAGCTTATCACAATAGAAATGGAAACCTGAAGAAGGGGAGCCAAAACAAAGAGAGGCATATTCCTAAAGCCTGAAGCTCAGAAGCTACCTGTAGACCAGTAGTGGGATTTCACAAATTATGTAAGAATCTCTGTGCACATGCTTGGCATGGTCGCTCATGCCTATAATCCCAGCAATCTGGGGGCTGTGGTGGATGGATCCTTGGGAGTTCCAGTCCATCTTGGGCTACGAATTTATCTCAAGGCCTCTTTGAACAACTACATAAGATGCTGTTTCCAAAAAGAGGACAACAGAAAACTAGACACCCTTGGTCCACATCCCTGGGTTCACTACATGAGTTGTGGAGTCTAAATATTCCATGCCATGAGAAAATACCTGGGATTTTTAGGGAAAGGGGCATTTGCATCCCATATCTAAGGGTTTCACTTTCACCATGTTACATTTGAATTCTGGGAAAACCTGCTGGTGGTAAGCTACCTAGCAATATGTTGGTTTAGGTATTGAGCTAGTACCTCATGTTTAGTGTTCAGAGTTATGCTGGAATGGCTGCAGACCTCCTTGAAATAGCGATTTCAGACATGTGAACCCCGAGAAAGCGGGATAGTTGAAGCAGGCACTCCAAATATTCATGCACTGCAATGATTCACGTGCACTTTGGGACACATCTTCTGGTTGCTGGCTTTTAGTGCTAACTGATACTACCATGGTGGCACTAATCCAGCAGAGACTGCATGTATGGTTTGCAGGTTTGCTTCCCAAGCCACCAGAAACTCAGCAGAACCCAAATCATTGTGGCATTTTCTTTCCTCCCCTGAAACATTTGACTCTCTAGGTTTGAAAATTTAACAGACTGGGGTAGTCAAGTTTGGACCCCATGTACCACAAACAGAGCTAAAGACAGAGCCAATTACTTCCTTCCACTTCTCAAAATATGTGAAATTTTCTTGATCACTACAACTGTAAAACAAATTCTGTGGCAACATAGAGAGGCTAATCGAATACTGCAAGATTGGAATGGCTGTGGTTGTATGAGGTGGAAAGCTGCAGAGTTGGGCTGAAACAGTTCACAGAAATCCACAAGCTTGTGGTTGCCAGGCAACCACACTGGGCTGTGATTGGCTCAGCACCTTTGTGAGCTGGACTTTAGGCTCTAGAATTCAAGTGTGCAGTAGGAGACCTGAGTCACAATGCTGGGCGTTGCCATGGAGACATCAGTGGCACAGAGGACCTTGTAGGGCAAGATTTAAATAGGATGAATATTCTTGCCCTGGTATGCCAAAATATTCTCTCTGAAGGCTTCACTGCTCAGAATTTGTGGATGGAAATGCTTGCCAATCTACACATGGATGTACTTTCAATGGGATATGAAATATGCCAGGGCCTGGCAGATGATCTCTGCCATGTCCTATCCTTGAGCATACGCTTTTCCCTTGTCATGTCTGTCATTTGGCTGAGTCCTGTTCCCTAAGCTATTCAGTCAAGACTTGCTGGCATCATTCACCTGCAGTATAAGAGCTTTCTGTGAAATTTCTCAGCAGAAATCCTCTGCAAGTACATAGCTTTGGATATGAGAGACAGTGGTGGAACTTGAATTTCAAGGGCAGATATTTGAAAACAATGAAACAAGCCCCGAATAAGATCTTTACATGTTTCCCAGAAGAATATGTTTGGAAATACAGGGGAAGGTGGAGATCAAGACTGAGAAGAGTGCACACCCATTTTAAGGTACAAAAACCAGGGAAAAACATGGGAAAGCAAGAGAGCTGGTTAATCTGATGTAAAAATCTTTGATGCTGAATGGAAAATTATATTCTCATGATGATTTAATCAGGCTGTAGAAGTGAAGTTCTATTGTTGGTTGTCCTATGTGTGGCCTTCTGCATCGGGCAGTGGATGCAGGAGAGGAGATCTTCAAATAAATCTGGTGGAACACAAAATACTGAAAAAAAAATCAGGCTAAATCCTGTGTATTCCTTCCCTTTGAGAACATATATGGATAATGTACGAAGTTTCAAAAGTGAAAATGTCTATTGGGTCATGGTTTCAACAATGAAATGGTCACTTCACATAACATTTTGAATTTTGCTTTCACAGTTGCTCATGTACCGGGCCTGAGTAAAGCAGAATGCAGAGTAAGCCTCATCAATAGTTGTGCATTCCATAAGCCTCATCAATAGTTGTGCATTCCATAAGTGGTTTTAAAACCAGTGAAATCCTTTGGACTTAGTGTTTGTATTTAATTGATTGATTGGTTTTTCAAATTGCTTGTTTTACTATTTTTAACTTTGTGAGTCAGGGAAGCCCTCACTCTTAGTGATTCGACCTCTCCAAAAGCTCTGAAGTTCTTCATGTAACAGCTATTACATGCTATAAGTTTCTCTTATTAAAACTTGAAAGACTAACAGACTCTGCTACTTTTCATCTAAATTCAGTGTTGGGCTAACTTCAGGGTTGGACTTTTTACAAGTCCTTTGAAATGTGTCCTCCTCTAGTCACTGGTCATGCTGGAATTTACTTTCTTGTGAAGACAGGATTTGAGCAAATTGACACAAGTACAGTTTGCCACTACTCTGGAAACCTGGTTAAATATCGAGTTCCCTAAATGCTGTGTGTTTTACTTTGATCTCTGCTCACACTTTGCTCATCCAGTTAGAAACACAGGGCTCCAGGCCATAGCGTTCCAGGCCTAAACAAGAAAATTTCCATTCCGTTTTGGGAGTTCATGCGTCTCTCATAATTACTTTTTCCACAAATGTGTGCTTCAGGAGAGGCCCTGTCCAAATGTGGAGAGGCCCATTTTCATTCACTCACTTTTAGACTTTCTAAGATTTTCAGTTACTAGAGGATTGCCCAGACTTGCCATTGTCAAGGGACAGTGCACTTCACTTGAAGTTGTGCAGTATTCCTTCATGTGTCTCCGTGGAAATTCCACCAATGGGAAACTCTTGCTGTAGTCATCTCCAAGTGTTTCTGTGTAAGAAAATATAACTAACAAAGGATGTGGTTTCAAGCAGAATGAGGAAAGGAGGGATTATCTTTATTTCAGTGCAGGTTGACCTTTCAAAGAAACAGTAATTCCTATCAAATAGGAGGTAAAATCTTTTGTAAAGAGACATGGACATGACATGCAAAACTTTATGTCACTTTTTTTAAAACGCCAAGGGCATTTGAGAAATTCTTGGCTGCTGAATTGTCGCTTTTTGCAAATTTCTCTTAGGTACGACACTCCAGTTTCTTTAAACCATGTTACAGCTCCTTCCATGTAAAAAAACAAAGCAAAAAACAAAATAAATTAAAACAAACCCATCAAATTACATTTGAGAGCACACAATTGCTCAGCAGGCCCACTATTCAAGAAGATAGAGGTAGAGAATACTCAGCCTTCAGCCCATGGCCTGAAGTTTTGTCTCTGTCATGGCCCCTCAATTCCCTGGCATGTCCACATTAACTCATGAATCTTTACTCATTACCTCTTCAAATGCATAGGATCCAATATATTTGAACCCTGTTCACCTGGGCTGTAATCATCCAAGGACACAGCAGAGGAAGGGCAGCCACTCCCTTGCCTGGGGCCTTGGAGCTTATCACAATAGAAATGGTCACCTGAACAAGGGGAGCCAAAACAAAGAGAGGCATATTCCTAAAGCCTGAAGCACAGAAGCTACCTATAGACCAGCAGTGGGATTTCACAAATTATGTAAGAATCTCTGTGCACATGCTTGGCATGGTCGCTCATGCCTATAATCCCAGCAATCTGGGGGCTGAGGTGGATGGATCCTTGGGAGTACCAGTCCATCTTAGGCTATGAATTTATCTCAAGGCCTCTTTCAACAACTACATAAGATGCTGTTTCCAAAAAGAGGACAACATTAAACTAGACACACTTGGTCTAGGTCCCTGGGTTCACTACATGAGTTGTGGAGTCTAAATATTCCATGCCATGAGAAAATACCTGGGATTTTTAGTGAAAGGGGCATTTGCATCCCTTTTCTAAGTGTTTCCCTTTCACCATGTTACATTTGAATTCTGGGAAAACCTGCTGGTGATAAAGTATTGTGCTAATACCTCATGTTTAGTGTTCAGGGTTATGCTGGAATGGCTGCAGCCCTCCTTGAAATAGCGATTGCAGACAAGTGAACCCCGAGGAAGCTGGATAGTTGAAGCAGGCACTCCAAATATTCATGCACTGCAAGGATTCACTTTCATTTTGGGTCTCATCTTCTGGTTGCTGGCTTTCAGTGCTAACTGATACTACCATGGTGGCAGTAATCCAGCAGAGACTGCATGTATGGTTTGCAGGTATGCTTCCCAAGCCACCAGAAACTTGGCAGAACCCAAATCATTGTGGCATTTTCTTTCCTCCCTTGAAACATTTGGCTTTCTAAGTTTGATAATTGAATAGACTGGGCTAGTCACCTTTGGACCCCATATACCACAAACAGAGCTAAAGACAGAGCCAATGACTTCCCTCCACTTGTCAAAATATGTCAAATTTGCTTGATCACCACAACTTCAAAGAAAATTCTGAGGCAACTTAGAGAAGTTAATCAATTACTGCATGATTGGAATGGCTGTGGTTGTATGAGGTGGAAAGCTGCAGAGTTGGGCTGAAACTGTTCACAGAAATCCACAGGCTTGTGGTTGCCAGGCAAGCACACTGGGTTGAGATTGGCTGAACATCACTGTGAGGGGGATTTTAGTCTCTAGGTTTGAAAATTTAAAAGACTGGGGTAGTCAAGTTTGGAACCCATAGACCTCAGACATACCAAAAGTTTTTCCAATGACTTCGCACCACTTCTCAAAATATGTCAAATTTTCTTGATCATTACAACTGTTAAAAAAAATTCTGAGGCAACATAGAGAGGCTAATCAAATACTGCATGATTGGAATGTCTGTGGTTGTATGAGGTGGAAAGCTGCAGAGTTGGGCTGAAACAGTTCACAGAAATCCACAAGCTTGTGGTTGCCAGGCACCACAATGGGCTGTGATTGGCTGAGCACCATTGTGAGCTGGACTTTAGGCTCTAGGATACAAGTGTGCAGTAGGAGACCTGAGTCACAATGCTGGGCGTTGCCATGGAGACCTCAGTGGCACAGAGGACCTTGTAGGGCTAGATTTAAAGAGGATGAATATTCTTGGCCTGGTATGCCACAATATTCTCTCTGAAGGCTTCATGGCTCAGAATTTGTGGATGGAAATACTAGCAAATCTACACATGGATGTACTTTCAATGGGATATGAAATACGCCAGGGCCTGGCACATGATCTCTGCCATGCCTATCCTTGAGCATACGCTTTTCCCTTGTCATGTCTGTCATTTGGCTGAGTCCTGTTCCCTAAGCTATTCAGTCAAGACTTGCTGGCATCATTCACCTGCAGTATAAGAGTTTTCTGAGAAATTTCTCAGCAGAAATCCTCCGCAAGTACATAGCTTTGGATACGAGAGACAGTGGTGGAAGTTGAATTTCAAGGGCAGATATTTGAACACAATGACACAAGCCCAGAATAAGATCTTTACATGTTTCCCAGATGAATATGTTTGGAAATACGGGGGAAGATGGAGATCAAGGCTGAGAAGAGTGCACACTCATTTCAAGGTACAAAAACCAGGGAAAAACATGGGCAAGCAAGAGAGCTGTTTAATCTGATGTAAAAATCTTTGATGATGAAAGGAAAATTATATTCTCATGATGATTTAATCAGGCTGTAGAAGTGAAGTTCTCCTGTGGGTTGTCCTATGTGTGGCCTTCTGCATTGGGCAGTGGATGCAGGACAGGAGATCTTCAAATAAATCTGGTGGAACACAAAATACTGAAAAAAAATTCATCCTAAATCCTGTGTATTCCTTCCCTTTGAGAACATATATGGATAATGTACGAAGTTTCAAAAGAGAAAATGTCTATTGGGTCATGGTTTCAACAATGAAATGATCACTTCACATAACATTTTGAATTTTGCTTTCACAGTTGCTCATGTACCGGGCCTGAGTAAATCAGAATGCAGAGTAAGCCTCATCAATGGTTGTGCATTCCATAAGTGGTTTTAAAACCAGTGAAACCCTTTGGACTTAGTGTTTGTATTTAATTGGTTGATTGGTTTTTCAAATTGTTTGTTTTACTATTTTTAACTTTGTGAGT
This sequence comes from Cavia porcellus, assembly GCF_034190915.1. NCBI lineage: Eukaryota > Metazoa > Chordata > Mammalia > Rodentia > Caviidae > Cavia > Cavia porcellus. The sequence continues at coordinate 2,971,540 of NW_026947486.1, read as the reverse complement.
CAGGGAAGCCCTCACTCATAGTGATTTCGACCTCTCCAAAAGCTCTGAAGTTATTCATGTAACAGCTATTACATACTATAAGTTTCTCCTATTAAAACTTGAAAGACTAACAGACTCTGCTAGGTTTCATCTAAATTCAGTGTTGGGCTAACTTCAGGGTTGGACTTTTTACAAGTGCTTTGAAATGTGTCCTCCTCTAGTCACTGGTCGTGCTGGAATTTACTTTCTTGTGAAGACAGGATTTGAGCAAATTGACACAAGTACAGTTTGCCACTACTATGGACACCTGGTTAAATATCGAGTTCCCTAAATGGTGTGTGTTTTACTTTGATCTCTGCTCACACTTTGCTCATCCAGTTAGAAACACAGGGCTCCAGGCCATAGCGTTCCAGGCCTAAACAAGAAAATTTCCATTCCGTTTTGGGAGTTCATGCGTCTCTCATAATTACTTTTTCCACAAATGTGTGCTTCAGGAGAGGCCCTGTCCCAATGTGGAGAGGCCCATTTTCATTCACTCACTTTTAGACTTTCTAAGATTTTCAGTTACTAGAGGTTTGCCCAGACTTGCCATTGTCAAGGGACAGTGCACTTCACTTGAAGTTGTGCAGTATTACTTCATGTGTCTCCGTGGAAATTCCACCAATGGGAAACTCTTGCTGTAGTCATCTCCAAGTGTTTCTGTGTAAGAAAATATAACTAACAAAGGATGTGGTTTCAAGCAGAATGAGGAAGGGAGGGACTATCTTTATTTCAGTGCAGGTTGACCTTTCAAAGAAACAGTAATTCCTATCAAACAGGAGGTAAAATCTTTTGTAAAGAGACATGGACATGACAAGCTAACTTTATGTCACTTTTTTTAAAACGCCAAGGGCATTTGAGAAATTCTTGGCTGCTGAATTGTCCCTTTTTGCAAATTTCTCTTAGGTAAGACACTCCAGCTTCTTTAAACCATGGTACAGTTCCTTCCATGTAAAAAACTAAAGCAAAAAACAAAATAAATTAAAACAAAACCCATCAAATTACATTTGAGAGCACACAATTACTCAGCAGGCCCACTATTCCAGAAGCTAGAGGTAGAGAATCCTCAGCCTTCGGCCCATGGCCTGAAGTTTTGTCTCTATCATGGCCCCTCAATTCCAAGGCATGTCCACATTAACTCATGAATCTTTACTCATTTCCTCTTCAAATGCACAGGATCCAATACATTTGAACCCTGTTCACCTGGGCTGTAATCATCCAAGGACACACCAGAGGAAGGGCAGCCACTCCCTTGCCTGGGGCCTTGGAGCTTATCACAATAGAATTGGACACCTGAACAAGGGGAGCCAAACAAAGAGAGGCATATTCCTAAAGCCTGAATCACAGAAGCTACCTATAGACCAGCAGTGGGATTTCACAAATTATGTAAGAATCTCTGTGCACATGCTTGGCATGGTCGCTCATGCCTATAATCCCAGCAATCTGGGGGCTGAGGTGGATGGATCCTTGGGAGTTCCAGTCCATCTTGGGCTACGAATTTATCTCAAGGCCTCTTTCAACAACTACATAAGATGCTGTTTCCAAAAAGAGGACAACATTAAACTAGACACACTTGGTCTTGGTCCCTGGGTTCACTACATGAGTTGTGGAGTCTAAATATTCCATGCCATGAGAAAATACCTGGGATTTTTAGTGAAAGGGACATTTGCATCCCTTTTCTAAGGGTTTCCCTTTCACCATGTTACATTTGAATTCTGGGAAAACCTGCTGGTGATAAGGTATTGTGCTAATACCTCATGTTTAGTGTTCAGGGTTATGCTGGAATGGATGCAGACCTCCTTGAAATAGCGATTGCAGACAAGTGAACCCCGAGGAAGCTGGATAGTTGAAGCAGGCACTCCAAATATTCATGCACTGCAAGGATTCACTTTCATTTTGGGTCTCATCTTCTGGTTGCTGGCTTTCAGTGCTAACTGATACTACCATGGTGGCAGTAATCCAGCAGAGACTGCATGTATGGTTTGCAGGTTTGCTTCCCAAGCCACCAGAAACTTGGCAGAACGCAAATCATTGTGGCATTTTCTTTCCTCCCTTGAAACATTTGGCTTTCTAAGTTTGATAATTGAATAGACTGGGCTAGTCACCTTTGGACCCCATATACCACAAACAGAGCTATAGACAGAGCCAATTCCGTCCCTCCACTTGTCAAAATATGTCAAATTTGCTTGATCACCAGAACTTCAAAGAAAATTCTGAGGCAACTTAGAGAGGTTAATCAAATACTGCATGATTGGAATGGCTGTGGTTGTATGAGGTGGAAAGCTGCAGAGTTGGGCTGAAACTGTTCACAGAAATCCACAGGCTTGTGGTTGCCAGGCAAGCACACTGGGCTGAGATTGGCTGAACATCACTGTGAGGGGGATTTTAGGCTCTAGGTTTGAAAATTTAAAAGACTGGGGTAGTCAAGTTTGGAACCCATAGACCTCAGACATACCAAAAGCGTTTCCAATGACTTCCCTCCACTTCTCAAAATATGTCAAATTTTCTTGATCACTACAACTGTAAAAAAAAAAAATTCTGAGGCAACATAGAGAGGCTAATCAAATACTGCATGATTGGAATGACTGTGGTTGTATGAGGTGGAAAGCTGCAGAGTTGGGCTGAAACAGTTCACAGAAATCCACAAGCTTGTGGTTGCCAGGCAACCACAATGGGCTGTGATTGGCTGAGCACCATCGTGAGCTGGACTTTAGGCTCTAGGATACAAGTGTGCAGTAGGAGACCTGAGTCACAATGCTGGGCGTTGCCATGGAGACCTCAGTGGCACAGAGGACCTTGTAGGGCAAGATTTAAATAGGATGAATATTCTTGGCCTGGTATTCCACAATATTCTCTCTGAAGGCTTCACTGCTCAGAATTTGTGGATGGAAATGCTAGCCAATCTACACATGGATGTACTTTCAATGGGATATGAAATATGCCAGGGCCTGGCACATGAACTCTGCCATGTCCTATCCTTGAGCATACACTTTTCCCTTGTCATGTCTGTCATTTGGCTGATTCCTGTTCCCTAAGCTATTCAGTCAAGACTTGCTGGCATCATTCACCTGCAGTATAAGTGCTTTCTGTGAAATTTCTCAGCAGAAATCCTCTGCAAGTACATAGCTTTGGATATGAGAGACAGTGGTGGAAGTTGAATTTCAAGGGCAGATATTTGAAAACAATGAAACAAGCCCCGAATAAGATCTTTACATGTTTCCCAGATGAATATGTTTGGAAATATGGGGGAAGATGGAGATCAAGGCTGAGAAGAGTGCACACCCATTTCAAGGTACAAAAACCTGGGAAAAACATGGGAAAGCAAGAGAGCTGGTTAATCTGATGTAAAAATCTTTGATGATGAAAGGAAAATTATATTCTCATGATGATTTAATCAGGCTGTAGAAGTGAAGTTCTCATGTGGGTTGTCCTATGTGTGGCCTTCTGCATTGGGCAGTGGATGCAGGACAGGAGATCTTCAAATAAATCTAGTGGAACACAAAATACTGAAAAAAAATTCAGCCTAAATACTGTGTATTCCTTCCCTTTGAGAACATATATGGATAATGTACGAAGTTTCAAAAGAGAAAATGTCTATTGGGTCATGGTTTCAACAATGAAATGGTCACTTCACATAACATTTTGAATTTTGCTTTCACAGTTGCTCATGTACCGGGCTTGAGTAAAGCAGAATGCAGAGTAAGCCTCATCAATAGTTGTGCATTCCATAAGTGGTTTTAAAACCAGTGAAACCCTTTGGACTTAGTGTTTGTATTTAATTGGTTGATTGGTTTTTCAAATTGTTTATTTTATTATTTTTAACTTTGTGAGTCAGGGAAGCCCTCACTCATAGTGATTTCGACCTCTCCAAAAGCTCTGAAGTTATTCATGTAACAGCTATTACATGCTATAAGTTTCTCCTATTAAAACTTGAAAGACTAACAGACTCTGCTACTTTTCATCTAAATTCAGTGTTGGGCTAACTTCAGGGTTGGACTTTTTACAAGTCCTTTGAAATGTGTCCTCCTCTAGTCACTGGTCGTGCTGGAATTTACTTTCTTGTGAAGACAGGATTTGAGCAAATTGACACAAGTACAGTTTGCCACTACTCTGGACACCTGGTTAAATATCGAGTTCCCTAAATGCTGTGTGTTTTACTTTGATCTCTGCTCACACTTTGCTCATCCAGTTAGAAACACAGGGCTCCAGGCCATAGCGTTCCAGGCCTAAACAAGAAAATTTCCATTCCGTTTTCGGAGTTCATGTGACTCTCATAATTACATTTTCCACAAATGTGTGCTTCAGGAGAGGCCCTGTCCAAATGTGGAGAGGCCCATTTTCATTCACTCACTTTTAGACTTTCTAAGATTTTCAGTTACTAGAGTTTTGCCCAGACTTGCCATTGTCAAGGGACAGTGCACTTCACTTGAAGTTGTGCAGTATTACTTCTTGTGTCTCCGTGGAAATTCCACCAATGGGAAACTCTTGCTGTAGTCATCTCCAAGTGTTTCTGTGTAAGAAAATATAACTAACAAAGGATGTGGTTTCAAGCAGAATGAGGAAAGGAGGGATTATCTTTATTTCAGTGCAGGTTGACCTTTCAAAGAAACAGTAATTCCTATCAAATAGGAGGAAAAATCTTTTGTAAAGAGACATGGACATGACACGCTCAACTTTATGTCACTTTTTTTAAAACGCCAAGGGCATTTGAGAAATTCTTGGCTGCTGAATTGTCCCTTTTTGCAAATTTCTCTTAGGTAAGACACTCCAGCTTCTTTAAACCATGGTACAGTTCTTTCCATGTAAAAAACCAAAGCAAAAAACAAAATAAATTCAAACAAAACCCATCAAATTACATTTGAGAGCACACAATTGCTCAGCAGGCCCACTATTCCAGAAGCTAGAGGTAGAGAATCCTCAGCCTTCGGCCCATGGCCTGAAGTTTTGTCTCTATCATGGCCCCTCAATTCCCTGGCATGTCCACATTAACTCATGAATCTTTACTCATTTCCTCTTCAAATGCACAGGATCCAATATATTTGAACCCTGTTCACCTGGGCTGTAATAATCCAAGGACACACCAGAGGAAGGGCAGCCACTCCCTTGCCTGGGGCCTTGGAGCTTATCACAATAGAAATGGACACCTGAACAAGGGGAGCCAAAACAAAGAGATGCATATTCCTAAAGCCTGAAGCACAGAAGCTACCTATAGACCAGTAGTGGGATTTCACAAATTATGTAAGAATCTCTGTGCACATGCTTGGCATGGTCGCTCATGCCTATAATCCCAGCAATCTGGGGGCTGATGTGGATGGTTCCTTGGGAGGTCCAGTCCATCTTGGGCTACGAATTTATCTCAAGGTATCTTTCAACAACTACATAAGATGCTGTTTCCAAAAAGAGGACAACATTAAACTAGACACACTTGGTCTAGGTCCCTGGGTTCACTACATGAGTTGTGGAGTCTAAATATTCCATGCCATGAGAAAATACCTGGGATTTTTAGTGAAAGGGGCATTTGCATCCCTTTTCTAAGGGTTTCCCTTTCACCATGTTACATTTGAATTCTGGGAAAACCTGCTGGTGATAAGGTATTGTGCTAATACCTCATGTTTAGTGTTCAGGGTTATGCTGGAATGGATGCAGACCTCCTTGAAATAGCGATTGCAGACAAGTGAACCCCGAGGAAGCTGGATAGTTGAAGCAGGCACTCCAAATATTCATGCACTGCAAGGATTCACTTTCATTTTGGGTCTCATCTTCTGGTTGCTGGCTTTCAGTGCTAACTGATACTACCATGGTGGCAGTAATCCAGCAGAGACTGCATGTATGGTTTGCAGGTTTGCTTCCCAAGCCACCAGAAACTTGGCAGAACCCAAATCATTGTGGCATTTTCTTTCCTCCCTTGAAACATTTGTCTTTCTAAGTTTGATAATTGAATAGACTGGGCTAGTCACCTTTGGACCCCATATACCACAAACAGAGCTATAGACAGAGCCAATTCCTTCCCTCCACTTGTCAAAATATGTCAAATTTGCTTGATCACCACAACTTCAAAGAAAATTCTGAGGCAACTTAGAGAGGTTAATCAAATACTGCATGATTGGAATGGCTGTGGTTGTATGCGGTGGAAAGCTGCAGAGTTGGGCTGAAACTGTTCACAGAAATCCACAGGCTTGTGGTTGCCAGGCAAGCACACTGGGTTGAGATTGGCTGAACATCACTGTGAGGGGGATTTTAGTCTCTAGGTTTGAAAATTTAAAAGACTGGTGTAGTCAAGTTTGGTACCCATAGACCTCAGACATACCAAAAGGTTTTCCAATGACTTCGCTCCACTTCTCAAAATATGTCAAATTTTCTTGATCATTACAACTGTAAAAAAAAATTCTGAGGCAACATAGAGAGGCTAATCAAATACTGCATGATTGGAATGTCTGTGGTTGTATGAGGTGGAAAGCTGCAGAGTTGGGCTGAAACAGTTCACAGAAATCCACAAGTTTGTGGTTGCCAGGCACCACAATGGGCTGTGATTGGCTGAGCACCATTGTGAGCTGGACTTTAGGCTCTAGGATACAAGTGTGCAGTAGGAGACCTGAATCACAATGCTGGGCGTTGCCATGGAGACCTCAGTGGCACAGAGGACCTTGTAGGGCTAGATTTAAATAGGATGAATATTCTTGGCCTGGTATGCCACAATATTCTCTCTGAAGGATTCACTGCTCAGAATTTGTGGATGGAAATACTAGCCAATCTACACATGGATGTATTTCAATGGGATATGAAATACGCCAGGGCCTGGCACATGATCTCTGCCATGTCCTATCCTTGAGCATACGCTTTTCCCTTGTCATGTCTGTCATTTGGCTAAGTCTTGTTCCCTAAGCTCTTCAGTCAAGACTTGCTGGCATCATTCACCTGCAGTATAAGAGCTTTCTGTGAAATTTCTCAGCAGAAATCCTCTGCAAGTACATAGCTTTGGATATGAGAGACAGTGGTGGAAGTTGAATTTCAAGGGCAGATATTTGAAAACAATGAAACAAGCCCCGAATAAGATCTTTACATGTTTCCCACATGAATATGTTTGGAAATACGGGGGAAGATGGAGATCAAGGCTGAGAAGAGTGCACACCCATTTCAAGGTACAAAAACCAGGGAAAAACAAGGGCAAGCAAGCGAGCTGGTTAATCTGATGTAAAAATCTTTGATGATGAAAGGAAAATTATATTCTCATGATGATTTAATCAGGCTGTAGAAGTGAAGTTCTCATGTTGGTTGTCCTATGTGTGGCCTTCTGCATTGGGCAGTAGATGCAGGACAGGAGATCTTCAAATAAATCTGGTGGAACACAAAATACTGAAAAAAAAATTCAGCCTAAATGCTGTGTATTCGTTCCCTTTGAGAACATATATGGATAATGTACGAAGTTTCAAAAGGAAAATGTCTATTGGGTCATAGTTTCAACAATGAAATGGTCACTTCACATAACATTTTGAATTTTGCTTTCACAGTTGCTCATGTACCGGGCCTGAGTAAAGCAGAATGCAGAGTAAGCCTCATCAATAGTTGTGCATTCCATAAGTGGTTTTAAAACCAGTGAAACCCTTTGGACTTAGTGTTTGTATTTAATTGGTTGATTGGTTTTTCAAATTGTTTGTTTTACTATTCTTAACTTTGTGAGTCAGGGAAGCCCTCACTCATAGTGATTTCGACCTCTCCAAAAGCTCTGAAGTTATTCATGTAACAGCTATTACATGCTATAAGTTTCTCCTATTAAAACTTGAAAGACTAACAGACTCTGCTACTTTTCATCTAAATTCAGTGTTGGGCTAACTTCAGGGTTGGACTTTTTACAAGTCCTTTGAAATGTGTCCTCCTCTAGTCACTGGTCGTGCTGGAATTTACTTTCTTGTGAAGACAGGATTTGAGCAAATTGACACAAGTACAGTTTGTCACTACTCTGGACACCTGGTTAAATATCGAGTTCCCTAAATGCTGTGTGTTTTACTTTGATCTCTGCTCACACTTTGCTCATCCAGTTAGAAACACAGGGCTCCAGGCCATAGCGTTCCAGGCCTAAACAAGAAAATTTCCATTCCGTTTTCGGAGTTCATGTGACTCTCATAATTACATTTTCCACAAATGTGTGCTTCAGGAGAGGCCCTGTCCAAATGTGGAGAGGCCCATTTTCATTCACTCACTTTTAGACTTTCTAAGATTTTCAGTTACTAGAGTTTTGCCCAGACTTGCCATTGTCAAGGGACAGTGCACTTCACTTGAAGTTGTGCAGTATTACTTCTTGTGTCTCCGTGGAAATTCCACCAATGGGAAACTCTTGCTGTAGTCATCTCCAAGTGTTTCTGTTTAAGAAAATATAACTAACAAAGGATGTGGTTTCAAGCAGAATGAGGAAAGGAGGGATTATCTTTATTTCAGTGCAGGTTGACCTTTCAAAGAAACAGTAATTCCTATCAAATAGGAGGAAAAATCTTTTGTAAAGAGACATGGACATGACACGCTCAACTTTATGTCACTTTTTTTAAAACGCCAAGGGCATTTGAGAAATTCTTGGCTGCTGAATTGTCCCTTTTTGCAAATTTCTCTTAGGTAAGACACTCCAGCTTCTTTAAACCATGGTACAGTTCTTTCCATGTAAAAAACCAAAGCAAAAAACAAAATAAATTCAAACAAAACCCATCAAATTACATTTGAGAGCACACAATTGCTCAGCAGGCCCACTATTCCAGAAGCTAGAGGTAGAGAATCCTCAGCCTTCGGCCCATGGCCTGAAGTTTTGTCTCTATCATGGCCCCTCAATTCCCTGGCATGTCCACATTAACTCATGAATCTTTACTCATTTCCTCTTCAAATGCACAGGATCCAATATATTTGAACCCTGTTCACCTGGGCTGTAATCATCCAAGGACACACCAGAGGAAGGGCAGCCACTCCCTTGCCTGGGGCCTTGGAGCTTATCACAATAGAAATGGACACCTGAACAAGGGGAGCCAAAACAAAGAGATGCATATTCCTAAAGCCTGAAGCACAGAAGCTACCTATAGACCAGTAGTGGGATTTCACAAATTATGTAAGAATCTCTGTGCACATGCTTGGCATGGTCGCTCATGCCTATAATCCCAGCAATCTGGGGGCTGATGTGGATGGTTCCTTGGGAGGTCCAGTCCATCTTGGGCTACGAATTTATCTCAAGGTATCTTTCAACAACTACATAAGATGCTGTTTCCAAAAAGAGGACAACATTAAACTAGACACACTTGGTCTAGGTCCCTGGGTTCACTACATGAGTTGTGGAGTCTAAATATTCCATGCCATGAGAAAATACCTGGGATTTTTAGTGAAAGGGGCATTTGCATCCCTTTTCTAAGGGTTTCCCTTTCACCATGTTACATTTGAATTCTGGGAAAACCTGCTGGTGATAAGGTATTGTGCTAATACCTCATGTTTAGTGTTCAGGGTTATGCTGGAATGGATGCAGACCTCCTTGAAATAGCGATTGCAGACAAGTGAACCCCGAGGAAGCTGGATAGTTGAAGCAGGCACTCCAAATATTCATGCACTGCAAGGATTCACTTTCATTTTGGGTCTCATCTTCTGGTTGCTGGCTTTCAGTGCTAACTGATACTACCATGGTGGCAGTAATCCAGCAGAGACTGCATGTATGGTTTGCAGGTTTGCTTCCCAAGCCACCAGAAACTTGGCAGAACCCAAATCATTGTGGCATTTTCTTTCCTCCCTTGAAACATTTGTCTTTCTAAGTTTGATAATTGAATAGACTGGGCTAGTCACCTTTGGACCCCATATACCACAAACAGAGCTATAGACAGAGCCAATTCCTTCCCTCCACTTGTCAAAATATGTCAAATTTGCTTGATCACCACAGCTTCAAAGAAAATTCTGAGGCAACTTAGAGAGGTTAATCAAATACTGCATGATTGGAATGGCTGTGGTTGTATGAGGTGGAAAGCTGCAGAGTTGGGCTGAAACTGTTCACAGAAATCCACAGGCTTGTGGTTGCCAGGCAAGCACACTGGGTTGAGATTGGCTGAACATCACTGTGAGGGGGATTTTAGTCTCTAGGTTTGAAAATTTAAAAGACTGGGGTAGTCAAGTTTGGTACCCATAGACCTCAGACATACCAAAAGGTTTTCCAATGACTTCGCTCCACTTCTCAAAATATGTCAAATTTTCTTGATCATTACAACTGTAAAAAAAAATTCTGAGGCAACATAGAGAGGCTAATCAAATACTGCATGATTGGAATGTCTGTGGTTGTATGAGGTGGAAAGCTGCAGAGTTGGGCTGAAACAGTTCACAGAAATCCACAAGTTTGTGGTTGCCAGGCACCACAATGGGCTGTGATTGGCTGAGCACCATTGTGAGCTGGACTTTAGGCTCTAGGATACAAGTGTGCAGTAGGAGACCTGAATCACAATGCTGGGCGTTGCCATGGAGACCTCAGTGGCACAGAGGACCTTGTAGGGCTAGATTTAAATAGGATGAATATTCTTGGCCTGGTATGCCACAATATTCTCTCTGAAGGATTCACTGCTCAGAATTTGTGGATGGAAATACTAGCCAATCTACACATGGATGTATTTCAATGGGATATGAAATACGCCAGGGCCTGGCACATGATCTCTGCCATGTCCTATCCTTGAGCATACGCTTTTCCCTTGTCATGTCTGTCATTTGGCTAAGTCTTGTTCCCTAAGCTCTTCAGTCAAGACTTGCTGGCATCATTCACCTGCAGTATAAGAGCTTTCTGTGAAATTTCTCAGCAGAAATCCTCTGCAAGTACATAGCTTTGGATATGAGAGACAGTGGTGGAAGTTGAATTTCAAGGGCAGATATTTGAAAACAATGAAACAAGCCCCGAATAAGATCTTTACATGTTTCCCAGATGAATATGTTTGGAAATACGGGGGAAGATGGAGATCAAGGCTGAGAAGAGTGCACACCCATTTCAAGGTACAAAAACCAGGGAAAAACATGGGCAAGCAAGCGAGCTGGTTAATCTGATGTAAAAATCTTTGATGATGAAAGGAAAATTATATTCTCATGATGATTTAATCAGGCTGTAGAAGTGAAGTTCTCATGTTGGTTGTCCTATGTGTGGCCTTCTGCATTGGGCAGTAGATGCAGGACAGGAGATCTTCAAATAAATCTGGTGGAACACAAAATACTGAAAAAAAAATTCAGCCTAAATGCTGTGTATTCGTTCCCTTTGAGAACATATATGGATAATGTACGAAGTTTAAAAGGAAAATGTTTATTGGGTCATAGTTTCAACAATGAAATGGTCACTTCACATAACATTTTGAATTTTGCTTTCACAGTTGCTCATGTACCGGGCCTGAGTAAAGCAGAATGCAGAGTAAGCCTCATCAATAGTTGTGCATTCCATAAGTGGTTTTAAAACCAGTGAAACCCTTTGGACTTAGTGTTTGTATTTAATTGGTTGATTGGTTTTTCAAATTGTTTGTTTTACTATTCTTAACTTTGTGAGTCAGGGAAGCCCTCACTCATAGTGATTTCGACCTCTCCAAAAGCTCTGAAGTTATTCATGTAACAGCTATTACATGCTATAAGTTTCTCCTATTAAAACTTGAAAGACTAACAGACTCTGCTACTTTTCATCTAAATTCAGTGTTGGGCTAACTTCAGGGTTGGACTTTTTACAAGTCCTTTGAAATGTGTCCTCCTCTAGTCACTGGTCGTGCTGGAATTTACTTTCTTGTGAAGACAGGATTTGAGCAAATTGACACAAGTACAGTGTGCCACTACTCTGGACACCTGGTTAAATATCGAGTTCCCTAAATGCTGTGTGTTTTACTTTGATCTCTGCTCACACTTTGCTCATCCATTTAGAAATACAGGGCTCCAGGCCATAGCGTTCCAGGCCTAAACAAGAAAATTTCCATTCCGTTTTGGGAGTTCATGCGTCTCTCATAATTACTTTTTCCACAAATGTGTGCTTCAGGAGAGGCCCTGTCCAAATGTGGAGAGGCCCATTTTCATTCACTCACTTTTAGACTTTCTAAGATGTTCAGTGACTAGAGGTTTGCCCAGACTTGCCATTGTCAAGGGACAGTGCACTTCACTTGAAGTTGTGCAGTATTACTTCATGTGTCTCCGTGGAAATTCGACCAATGCGAAACTCTTGCTGTAGTCATCTCCAAGTGTTTCTGTGTAAGAAAATATAACTAACAAAGGATGTGGTTTCAAGCAGAATGAGGAAAGGAGGGATTATCTTTATTTCAGTGCAGGTTGACCTTTCAAAGAAACAGTAATTCCTATCAAATAGGAGGTAAAATCTTTTGTAAAGAGACATGTACATGACACGCTCAACTTTATGTCAATTTTTTTATAACGCCAAGGGCATTTGAGAAATTCTTGGCTGCTGAATTGTCCCTTTTTGCAAATTTCTCTTAGGTAAGACACTCCAGCTTCTTTAAACCATGGTACAGTTCCTTCCATGTAAAAAACCAAAGCAAAAAACAAAATAAATTCAAACAAAACCCATCAAATTACGTTTGAGAGCACACAATTGCTCAGCAGGCCCACTATTCCAGAAGCTAGATGTAGAGAATCCTCAGCCTTCGGCCCATGGCCTGAAGTTTTGTCTCTATCATGGCCCCTCAATTCCCTGGCATGTCCACATTAACTCATGAATCTTTACTCATTTCCTCTTCAAATGCACAGGATCCAATATATTTGAACCCTGTTCACCTGGGCTGTAATCATCCAAGGACACACCAGAGGAAGGGCAGCCACTCCCTTGCCTGGGGCCTTGGAGCTTATCACAATAGAAATGGACACCTGAACAAGGGGAGCCAAAACAAAGAGAGGCATATTCCTAAAGCCTGAAGCACAGAAACTACCTATAGACCAGCAGTGGGATTTCACAAATTATGTAAGAATCTCTGTGCACATGCTTGGCATGGTCGCTCATGCCTATAATCCCAGCAATCTGGGGGCTGAGGTGGATGGATCCTTGGGAGTTCCAGTCCATCTTGGGCTACGAATTTATCTCAAGGTCTCTTTCAACAACTACATAAGATGCTGTTTCCAAAAAGAGGACAACATTAAACTAGACACACTTGGTCTAGGTCCCTGGGTTCACTACATGAGTTGTGGAGTCTAAATATTCCATGCCATGAGAAAATACCTGGGATTTTTAGTGAGAGGGGCATTTGCATCCCTTTTCTAAGGGTTTCCCTTTCACCATGTTACATTTGAATTCTGGGAAAACCTGCTGCTGATAAGGTATTGTGCTAATACCTCATGTTTAGTGTTCAGGGTTATGCTGGAATGGCTGCAGCCCTCCTTGAAATAGCAATTGCAGACAAGTGAACCCCGAGGAAGCTGGATAGTCGAAGCAGGCACTCCAAATATTCATGCACTGCAAGGATTCACTTTCATTTTGGGTCTCATCTTCTGGTTGCTGGCTTTCAGTGCTAACTGATACTACCATGGTGGCAGTAATCCAGCAGAGACTGCATGTATGGTTTGCAGGTTTGCTTCCCAAGCCACCAGAAACTTGGCAGAACCCAAATCATTGTGGCATTTTCTTTCCTCCCTTGAAACATTTGGCTTTCTAAGTTTGATAATTGAATAGACTGGGCTAGTCACCTTTGGGCCCCATATACCACAAACAGAGGTAAAGACAGAGCCAATTACTTCCCCCCACTTGTCAAAATATGTCAAATTTGCTTGATCACCAGAACTTCAAAGAAAATTCTGAGGCAACTTAGAGAGGTGAATCAAATACTGCATGATTGGAATGGCTGTGGTTGTATGAGGTGGAAAGCTGCAGAGTTGGGCTGAAACTGTTCACAGAAATCCACAGGCTTGTGGTTGCCAGGCAAGCACACTGGGCTGAGATTGGCTGAACATCACTGTGAGGGGGATTTTAGGCTCTAGGTTTGAAAATTTAAAAGACTGGGGTAGTCAAGTTTGGAACCCATAGACCTCAGACATACCAAAAGGTTTTCCAATGACTTCCCTGCACTTCTCAAAATATGTCAAATTTTCTTGATCACTACAACTGTAAAAAAAAATTCTGAGGCAACATAGAGAGGCTAATCAAATACTGCATGATTGGAATGGCTGTGGTTGTATGAGGTGGAAAGCTGCAGAGTTGGGTTGAAACAGTTCACAGAAATCCACAAGCTTGTGGTTGCCAGGCAACCACAATGGGCTGTGATTGGCTGAGCACCATTGTGAGCTGGACTTTAGGCTCTAGGATACAAGTGTGCAGTAGGAGACCTGAGTCACAATGCTGGGCGTTGCCATGGAGACCTCAGTGGCACAGAGGACCTTGTAGGGCAAGATTTAAATAGGATGAATATTCTTGGCCTGGTATGCCACAATATTCTCTCTGAAGGCTTCACTGCTCAGAATTTGTGGATGGAAATGCTAGCCAATCTACAGATGGATGTACATTCAATGGGATATGAAATATGCCAGGGCCTGGCAGATGATCTCTGCCATGTCCTATCCTTGAGCATACGCTTTTCCCTTGTTATGTCTGTCATTTGGCTGAGTCCTGTTCCCTAAGCTCTTCAGTCAAGACTTGCTGGCATCATTCACCTGCAGTATAAGAGCTTTCTGTGAAATTTCTCAGCAGAAATCCTCTGCAAGTACATAGCTTTGGATATGAGAGACAGTGGTGGAAGTTGAATTTCAAGGGCAGATATTTGAAAACAATGAAACAAGCCCTGAATAAGATCTTTACATGTTTCCCAGATGAATACGTTTGGAAATACGAGGGAAGATGGAGATCAAGGCTGAGAAGTGTGCACACCCATTTCAAGGTACAAAAACCAGGGAAAAACATGGGAAAGCAAGAGAGCTGGTTAATCTGATGTAAAATTCTTTGATGATGAAAGGAAAATTATATTCTCATGATGATTTAATCAGGCTGTAGAAGTGAAGTTCTCATGTTGGTTGTCCTATGTGTGGCCTTCTGCATTGGGCAGTGGATGCAGGACAGGAGATCTTCAAATAAATCTGGCGGAACACAAAATACTGAAAAAAAAATTCAGCCTAAATCCTGTGTATTCCTTCCCTTTCAGAACATATATGGATAATGTACAAAGTTTCAAAAGAGAAAATGTCTATTGGGTCATGGTTTCAACAATGAAATGGTCACTTCACATAACATTTTGAATTTTGCTTTCACAGTTGCTCATGTACCGGGCCTGAGTAAAGCAGAATGCAGAGTAAGCCTCATCAATAGTTGTGCATTCCATAAGTGGTTTTAAAACCAGTGAAACCCTTTGGACTTAGCGTTTGTATTTAATTGGTTGATTGGTTTTTCAAATTGTTTGTTTTACTATTTTTAACTTTGTGAGTCAGGGAAGCCCTCACTCATAGTGATTTCGACCTCTCCAAAAGCTCTGAAGTTATTCATGTAACAGCTATTACATGCTATAAGTTTCTCCTATTAAAACTTGAAAGACTAACAGACTCTGCTACTTTTCATCTAAATTCAGTGTTGGGCTAACTTCAGGGTTGGACTTTTTACAAGTCCTTTGAAATGTGTCCTCCTCTAGTCACTGGTCGTGCTGGAATTTACTTTCTTGTGAAGACAGGATTTGAGCAAATTGACACAAGTACAGTTTGCCACTACTCTGGACACCTGGTTAAATATCGAGTTCCCTAAATGCTGTGTGTTTTATTTGATCTCTGCTCACACTTTGCTCATCCAGTTAGAAACACAGGGCTCCAGGCCATTGCGTTCCAGGCCTAAACAAAAAAGTTTCCATTACGTTTTGGGAGTTCATGCGTCTCTCATAATTACTTTTTGCACAAATGTGTGCTTCAGGAGAGGCCCTTTCCAAATGTGGAGAGACCCATTTTCATTCACTCACTTTGAGACTTTCTAAGATTTTCAGTGACTAGAGGTTTGCCCAGACTTGCCATTGTCAAGGGACAGTGCACTTCACTTGAAGTTGTGCAGTATTACTTCATGTGTCTCCGTGGAAATTCCACCAATGGGAAACTCTTGCTGTAGTCATCTCCAAGTGTTTCTTTCTAAGAAAATATAACTAACAAAGGATGTGGTTTCAAGCAGAATGAGGAAAGGAGGGATTATCTTTATTTCAGTGCAGGTTGACATTTCAAAGAAACAGTAATTCCTATCAAATAGGAGGAAAAATCTTTGGTAAAGAGACATGGACATGACACGCTCAACTTTATGTCACTTTTTTTAAAACGCCAAGGGCATTTGAGAAATTCTTGGCTGCTGAATTGTCCCTTTTTGCAAATTTCTCTTAGGTAAGACACTCTAGCTTCTTTAAACCATGGTACAGTTCCTTCCATGTAAAATACCAAAGCAAAAAACAAAATAAATTAAAACAAAACCCATCAAATTACATTTGAGAGCACACAATTGCTCAGCAGGCCCACTATTCAAGAAGCTAGAGGTAGAGAATCCTCAGCCTTCGGCCCATGGCCTGAAGTTTTGTCTCTATCATGGCCCCTCAATTCCCTGGCATGTCCACATTAACTCATGAATCTTTACTCATTTCCTCTTCAAATGCACAGGATCCAATATATTTGAACCCTGTTCACCTGGGCTGTAATCATCCAAGGACACACCAGAGGAAGGGCAGCCACTCCCTTGCCTGGGGCCTTGGAGCTTATCACAATAGAAATGGACACCTGAACAAGGGGAGCCAAAACAAAGAGATGCATATTCCTAAAGCCTGAAGCACAGAAGCTACCTATAGACCAGTAGTGGGATTTCACAAATTATGTAAGAATCTCTGTGCACATGCTTGGCATGGTCGCTCATGCCTATAATCCCAGCAATCTGGGGGCTGATGTGGATGGTTCCTTGGGAGGTCCAGTCCATCTTGGGCTACGAATTTATCTCAAGGTATCTTTCAACAACTACATAAGATGCTGTTTCCAAAAAGAGGACAACATTAAACTAGACACACTTGGTCTAGGTCCCTGGGTTCACTACATGAGTTGTGGAGTCTAAATATTCCATGCCATGAGAAAATACCTGGGATTTTTAGTGAAAGGGGCATTTGCATCCCTTTTCTAAGGGTTTCCCTTTCACCATGTTACATTTGAATTCTGGGAAAACCTGCTGGTGATAAGGTATTGTGCTAATACCTCATGTTTAGTGTTCAGGGTTATGCTGGAATGGATGCAGACCTCCTTGAAATAGCGATTGCAGACAAGTGAACCCCGAGGAAGCTGGATAGTTGAAGCAGGCACTCCAAATATTCATGCACTGCAAGGATTCACTTTCATTTTGGGTCTCATCTTCTGGTTGCTGGCTTTCAGTGCTAACTGATACTACCATGGTGGCAGTAATCCAGCAGAGACTGCATGTATGGTTTGCAGGTTTGCTTCCCAAGCCACCAGAAACTTGGCAGAACCCAAATCATTGTGGCATTTTCTTTCCTCCCTTGAAACATTTGTCTTTCTAAGTTTGATAATTGAATAGACTGGGCTAGTCACCTTTGGACCCCATATACCACAAACAGAGCTATAGACAGAGCCAATTCCTTCCCTCCACTTGTCAAAATATGTCAAATTTGCTTGATCACCACAGCTTCAAAGAAAATTCTGAGGCAACTTAGAGAGGTTAATCAAATACTGCATGATTGGAATGGCTGTGGTTGTATGAGGTGGAAAGCTGCAGAGTTGGGCTGAAACTGTTCACAGAAATCCACAGGCTTGTGGTTGCCAGGCAAGCACACTGGGTTGAGATTGGCTGAACATCACTGTGAGGGGGATTTTAGTCTCTAGGTTTGAAAATTTAAAAGACTGGGGTAGTCAAGTTTGGTACCCATAGACCTCAGACATACCAAAAGGTTTTCCAATGACTTCGCTCCACTTCTCAAAATATGTCAAATTTTCTTGATCATTACAACTGTAAAAAAAAATTCTGAGGCAACATAGAGAGGCTAATCAAATACTGCATGATTGGAATGTCTGTGGTTGTATGAGGTGGAAAGCTGCAGAGTTGGGCTGAAACAGTTCACAGAAATCCACAAGTTTGTGGTTGCCAGGCACCACAATGGGCTGTGATTGGCTGAGCACCATTGTGAGCTGGACTTTAGGCTCTAGGATACAAGTGTGCAGTAGGAGACCTGAATCACAATGCTGGGCGTTGCCATGGAGACCTCAGTGGCACAGAGGACCTTGTAGGGCTAGATTTAAATAGGATGAATATTCTTGGCCTGGTATGCCACAATATTCTCTCTGAAGGATTCACTGCTCAGAATTTGTGGATGGAAATACTAGCCAATCTACACATGGATGTATTTCAATGGGATATGAAATACGCCAGGGCCTGGCACATGATCTCTGCCATGTCCTATCCTTGAGCATACGCTTTTCCCTTGTCATGTCTGTCATTTGGCTAAGTCTTGTTCCCTAAGCTCTTCAGTCAAGACTTGCTGGCATCATTCACCTGCAGTATAAGAGCTTTCTGTGAAATTTCTCAGCAGAAATCCTCTGCAAGTACATAGCTTTGGATATGAGAGACAGTGGTGGAAGTTGAATTTCAAGGGCAGATATTTGAAAACAATGAAACAAGCCCCGAATAAGATCTTTACATGTTTCCCAGATGAATATGTTTGGAAATACGGGGGAAGATGGAGATCAAGGCTGAGAAGAGTGCACACCCATTTCAAGGTACAAAAACCAGGGAAAAACTTGGGAAAGCAAGAGAGCTGGTTAATCTGATGTAAAAATCTTTGATGATGAAAGGAAAATTATATTCTCATGATGATTTAATCAGGCTATAGAAGTGAAGTTCTCATGTTGGTTGTCCTATGTGTGGCCTTCTGCATTGGGCAGTAGATGCAGGACAGGAGATCTTCAAATAAATCTGGTGGAACACAAAATACTGAAAAAAAAATTCAGCCTAAATGCTGTGTATTCGTTCCCTTTGAGAACATATATGGATAATGTACGAAGTTTCAAAAGGAAAATGTTTATTGGGTCATAGTTTCAACAATGAAATGGTCACTTCACATAACATTTTGAATTTTGCTTTCACAGTTGCTCATGTACCGGGCCTGAGTAAAGCAGAATGCAGAGTAAGCCTCATCAATAGTTGTGCATTCCATAAGTGGTTTTAAAACCAGTGAAACCCTTTGGACTTAGTGTTTGTATTTAATTGGTTGATTGGTTTTTCAAATTGTTTGTTTTACTATTCTTAACTTTGTGAGTCAGGGAAGCCCTCACTCATAGTGATTTCGACCTCTCCAAAAGCTCTGAAGTTATTCATGTAACAGCTATTACATGCTATAAGTTTCTCCTATTAAAACTTGAAAGACTAACAGACTCTGCTACTTTTCATCTAAATTCAGTGTTGGGCTAACTTCAGGGTTGGACTTTTTACAAGTCCTTTGAAATGTGTCCTCCTCTAGTCACTGGTCGTGCTGGAATTTACTTTCTTGTGAAGACAGGATTTGAGCAAATTGACACAAGTACAGTGTGCCACTACTCTGGACACCTGGTTAAATATCGAGTTCCCTAAATGCTGTGTGTTTTACTTTGATCTCTGCTCACACTTTGCTCATCCATTTAGAAATACAGGGCTCCAGGCCATAGCGTTCCAGGCCTAAACAAGAAAATTTCCATTCCGTTTTGGGAGTTCATGCGTCTCTCATAATTACTTTTTCCACAAATGTGTGCTTCAGGAGAGGCCCTGTCCAAATGTGGAGAGGCCCATTTTCATTCACTCACTTTTAGACTTTCTAAGATGTTCAGTGACTAGAGGTTTGCCCAGACTTGCCATTGTCAAGGGACAGTGCACTTCACTTGAAGTTGTGCAGTATTACTTCATGTGTCTCCGTGGAAATTCGACCAATGCGAAACTCTTGCTGTAGTCATCTCCAAGTGTTTCTGTGTAAGAAAATATAACTAACAAAGGATGTGGTTTCAAGCAGAATGAGGAAAGGAGGGATTATCTTTATTTCAGTGCAGGTTGACCTTTCAAAGAAACAGTAATTCCTATCAAATAGGAGGTAAAATCTTTTGTAAAGAGACATGTACATGACACGCTCAACTTTATGTCAATTTTTTTATAACGCCAAGGGCATTTGAGAAATTCTTGGCTGCTGAATTGTCCCTTTTTGCAAATTTCTCTTAGGTAAGACACTCCAGCTTCTTTAAACCATGGTACAGTTCCTTCCATGTAAAAAACCAAAGCAAAAAACAAAATAAATTCAAACAAAACCCATCAAATTACGTTTGAGAGCACACAATTGCTCAGCAGGCCCACTATTCCAGAAGCTAGATGTAGAGAATCCTCAGCCTTCGGCCCATGGCCTGAAGTTTTGTCTCTATCATGGCCCCTCAATTCCCTGGCATGTCCACATTAACTCATGAATCTTTACTCATTTCCTCTTCAAATGCACAGGATCCAATATATTTGAACCCTGTTCACCTGGGCTGTAATCATCCAAGGACACACCAGAGGAAGGGCAGCCACTCCCTTGCCTGGGGCCTTGGAGCTTATCACAATAGAAATGGACACCTGAACAAGGGGAGCCAAAACAAAGAGAGGCATATTCCTAAAGCCTGAAGCACAGAAACTACCTATAGACCAGCAGTGGGATTTCACAAATTATGTAAGAATCTCTGTGCACATGCTTGGCATGGTCGCTCATGCCTATAATCCCAGCAATCTGGGGGCTGAGGTGGATGGATCCTTGGGAGTTCCAGTCCATCTTGGGCTACGAATTTATCTCAAGGTCTCTTTCAACAACTACATAAGATGCTGTTTCCAAAAAGAGGACAACATTAAACTAGACACACTTGGTCTAGGTCCCTGGGTTCACTACATGAGTTGTGGAGTCTAAATATTCCATGCCATGAGAAAATACCTGGGATTTTTAGTGAGAGGGGCATTTGCATCCCTTTTCTAAGGGTTTCCCTTTCACCATGTTACATT
This sequence comes from Cavia porcellus, assembly GCF_034190915.1. Classification (NCBI taxonomy): domain Eukaryota; kingdom Metazoa; phylum Chordata; class Mammalia; order Rodentia; family Caviidae; genus Cavia; species Cavia porcellus. The sequence continues at coordinate 2,950,572 of NW_026947486.1, read as the reverse complement.
TGAATTCTGGGAAAACCTGCTGCTGATAAGGTATTGTGCTAATACCTCATGTTTAGTGTTCAGGGTTATGCTGGAATGGCTGCAGCCCTCCTTGAAATAGCAATTGCAGACAAGTGAACCCCGAGGAAGCTGGATAGTCGAAGCAGGCACTCCAAATATTCATGCACTGCAAGGATTCACTTTCATTTTGGGTCTCATCTTCTGGTTGCTGGCTTTCAGTGCTAACTGATACTACCATGGTGGCAGTAATCCAGCAGAGACTGCATGTATGGTTTGCAGGTTTGCTTCCCAAGCCACCAGAAACTTGGCAGAACCCAAATCATTGTGGCATTTTCTTTCCTCCCTTGAAACATTTGGCTTTCTAAGTTTGATAATTGAATAGACTGGGCTAGTCACCTTTGGGCCCCATATACCACAAACAGAGGTAAAGACAGAGCCAATTACTTCCCCCCACTTGTCAAAATATGTCAAATTTGCTTGATCACCAGAACTTCAAAGAAAATTCTGAGGCAACTTAGAGAGGTGAATCAAATACTGCATGATTGGAATGGCTGTGGTTGTATGAGGTGGAAAGCTGCAGAGTTGGGCTGAAACTGTTCACAGAAATCCACAGGCTTGTGGTTGCCAGGCAAGCACACTGGGCTGAGATTGGCTGAACATCACTGTGAGGGGGATTTTAGGCTCTAGGTTTGAAAATTTAAAAGACTGGGGTAGTCAAGTTTGGAACCCATAGACCTCAGACATACCAAAAGGTTTTCCAATGACTTCCCTGCACTTCTCAAAATATGTCAAATTTTCTTGATCACTACAACTGTAAAAAAAAATTCTGAGGCAACATAGAGAGGCTAATCAAATACTGCATGATTGGAATGGCTGTGGTTGTATGAGGTGGAAAGCTGCAGAGTTGGGTTGAAACAGTTCACAGAAATCCACAAGCTTGTGGTTGCCAGGCAACCACAATGGGCTGTGATTGGCTGAGCACCATTGTGAGCTGGACTTTAGGCTCTAGGATACAAGTGTGCAGTAGGAGACCTGAGTCACAATGCTGGGCGTTGCCATGGAGACCTCAGTGGCACAGAGGACCTTGTAGGGCAAGATTTAAATAGGATGAATATTCTTGGCCTGGTATGCCACAATATTCTCTCTGAAGGCTTCACTGCTCAGAATTTGTGGATGGAAATGCTAGCCAATCTACAGATGGATGTACATTCAATGGGATATGAAATATGCCAGGGCCTGGCAGATGATCTCTGCCATGTCCTATCCTTGAGCATACGCTTTTCCCTTGTTATGTCTGTCATTTGGCTGAGTCCTGTTCCCTAAGCTCTTCAGTCAAGACTTGCTGGCATCATTCACCTGCAGTATAAGAGCTTTCTGTGAAATTTCTCAGCAGAAATCCTCTGCAAGTACATAGCTTTGGATATGAGAGACAGTGGTGGAAGTTGAATTTCAAGGGCAGATATTTGAAAACAATGAAACAAGCCCTGAATAAGATCTTTACATGTTTCCCAGATGAATACGTTTGGAAATACGAGGGAAGATGGAGATCAAGGCTGAGAAGTGTGCACACCCATTTCAAGGTACAAAAACCAGGGAAAAACATGGGAAAGCAAGAGAGCTGGTTAATCTGATGTAAAAATCTTTGATGATGAAAGGAAAATTATATTCTCATGATGATTTAATCAGGCTGTAGAAGTGAAGTTCTCATGTTGGTTGTCCTATGTGTGGCCTTCTGCATTGGGCAGTGGATGCAGGACAGGAGATCTTCAAATAAATCTGGCGGAACACAAAATACTGAAAAAAAAATTCAGCCTAAATCCTGTGTATTCCTTCCCTTTCAGAACATATATGGATAATGTACAAAGTTTCAAAAGAGAAAATGTCTATTGGGTCATGGTTTCAACAATGAAATGGTCACTTCACATAACATTTTGAATTTTGCTTTCACAGTTGCTCATGTACCGGGCCTGAGTAAAGCAGAATGCAGAGTAAGCCTCATCAATAGTTGTGCATTCCATAAGTGGTTTTAAAACCAGTGAAACCCTTTGGACTTAGCGTTTGTATTTAATTGGTTGATTGGTTTTTCAAATTGTTTGTTTTACTATTTTTAACTTTGTGAGTCAGGGAAGCCCTCACTCATAGTGATTTCGACCTCTCCAAAAGCTCTGAAGTTATTCATGTAACAGCTATTACATGCTATAAGTTTCTCCTATTAAAACTTGAAAGACTAACAGACTCTGCTACTTTTCATCTAAATTCAGTGTTGGGCTAACTTCAGGGTTGGACTTTTTACAAGTCCTTTGAAATGTGTCCTCCTCTAGTCACTGGTCGTGCTGGAATTTACTTTCTTGTGAAGACAGGATTTGAGCAAATTGACACAAGTACAGTTTGCCACTACTCTGGACACCTGGTTAAATATCGAGTTCCCTAAATGCTGTGTGTTTTATTTGATCTCTGCTCACACTTTGCTCATCCAGTTAGAAACACAGGGCTCCAGGCCATTGCGTTCCAGGCCTAAACAAAAAAATTTCCATTACGTTTTGGGAGTTCATGCGTCTCTCATAATTACTTTTTGCACAAATGTGTGCTTCAGGAGAGGCCCTTTCCAAATGTGGAGAGACCCATTTTCATTCACTCACTTTGAGACTTTCTAAGATTTTCAGTGACTAGAGGTTTGCCCAGACTTGCCATTGTCAAGGGACAGTGCACTTCACTTGAAGTTGTGCAGTATTACTTCATGTGTCTCCGTGGAAATTCCACCAATGGGAAACTCTTGCTGTAGTCATCTCCAAGTGTTTCTTTCTAAGAAAATATAACTAACAAAGGATGTGGTTTCAAGCAGAATGAGGAAAGGAGGGATTATCTTTATTTCAGTGCAGGTTGACATTTCAAAGAAACAGTAATTCCTATCAAATAGGAGGAAAAATCTTTGGTAAAGAGACATGGACATGACACGCTCAACTTTATGTCACTTTTTTTAAAACGCCAAGGGCATTTGAGAAATTCTTGGCTGCTGAATTGTACCTTTTTGCAAATTTCTCTTAGGTAAGACACTCTAGCTTCTTTAAACCATGGTACAGTTCCTTCCATGTAAAATACCAAAGCAAAAAACAAAATAAATTAAAACAAAACCCATCAAATTACATTTGAGAGCACACAATTGCTCAGCAGGCCCACTATTCAAGAAGCTAGAGGTAGAGAATCCTCAGCCTTCGGCCCATGGCCTGAAGTTTTGTCTCTATCATGGCCCCTCAATTCCCTGGCATGTCCACATTAACTCATGAATCTTTACTCATTTCCTCTTCAAATGCACAGGATCCAATATATTTGAACCCTGTTCACCTGGGCTGTAATCATCCAAGGACACACCAGAGGAAGGGCAGCCACTCCCTTGCCTGGGGCCTTGGAGCTTATCACAATAGAAATGGACACCTGAACAAGGGGAGCCAAAACAAAGAGAGGCATATTCCTAAAGCCAGAAGCACAGAAGCTACCTATAGACCAGCAGTGGGATTTCACAAATTATGTAAGAATCTCTGTGCACATGCTTGGCATGGTCGCTCATGCCTATAATCCCAGCAATCTGGGGGCTGAGGTGGATGGATCCTTGGGAGTTCCAGTCCATCTTGGGCTACGAATTTATCTCAAGGCCTCTTTCAACAACTCCATAAGATGCTGTTTCCAAAAAGAGGACAACATTAAACTAGACACACTTGGTCTTGGTCCCTGGGTTCACTACATGAGTTGTGGAGTCTAAATATTCCATGCCATGAGAAAATACCTGGGATTTTTAGTGAAAGGGGCATTTGCATCCCTTTTCTAAGGGTTTCCCTTTCACCATGTTACATTTGAATTCTGGGAAAACCTGCTTGTGATAAGGTATTGTGCTAATACCTCATGTTTAGTGTTCAGGGTTATGCTGGAATGGCTGCAGCCCTCCTTGAAATAGCGATTGCAGACAAGTGAACCCCGAGGAAGCTGGATAGTTGAAGCAGGCACTCCAAATATTCATGCACTGCAAGGATTCACTTTCATTTTGGGTCTCATCTTCTGGTTGCTGGCTTTCAGTGCTAACTGATACTACCATGGTGGCAGTAATCCAGCAGAGACTGCATGTATGGTTTGCAGGTTTGCTTCCCAAGCCACCAGAAACTTGGCAGAACCCAAATCATTGTGGCATTTTCTTTCCTCCCTTGAAACATTTGGCTTTCTAAGTTTGAAAATTGAATAGACTGGGCTAGTCACCTTTGGACACCATATACCACAAACAGAGCTAAAGACAGAGCCAATTACTTCCCTCCACTTGTCAAAATATGTCAAATTTGTTGATCACCACAACTTCAAAGAAAATTCTGAGGCAACTTAGAGAGGTTAATCAAATACTGCATGATTGGAATGGCTGTGGTTGTATGAGGTGGAAAGCTACAGAGTTGGGCTGAAACTGTTCACAGAAATCCACAGGCTTGTGGTTGCCAGGCAACCACACTGGGCTCAGATTGGCTGAACATCACTGTGAGGGGGATTTTAGGCTCTAGGTTTGAAAATTTAAAAGACTGGGGTAGTCAAGTTTGGAACCCATAGACCTCAGACATACCAAAACGTTTTCCAATGACTTCCCTCCACTTCTCAAAATATGTCAAATTTTCTTGATCACTCCAAGTGTAAGAAAAATTCTGAGGCAACATAGAGAGGCTAATCAAATACTGCATGATTGGAATGGCTGTGGTTGTATGAGGTGGAAAGCTGCAGAGTTGGGCTGAAACAGTTCACAGAAATCCACAAGCTTGTGGTTGCCAGGCAACCACAATGGGCTGTGATTGGCTGAGAACCATTGTGAGCTGGACTTTAGGCTCTAGGATACAAGTGTGCAGTAGGAGACCTGAGTCACAATGCTGGGCGTTGCCATGGAGACCTCAGTGGCACATAGGACCTTGTAGAGCAAGATTTAAATTGGATGAATATTCTTGGCGGGGTATGCCTCAATATTCTTTCTGAAGCCTTCACTGCTCAGAATTTGTGGATGGAAATGCTAGCCAATCGACACATGGATGTACTTTCAATGGGATATGAAATATGCCAGGGCCTGGCAGATGATCTCTGCCATGTCCTATCCTTGAGCATACGCTTTTCCCTTGTCATGTCTGTCATTTGGCTGAGTCCTGTTCCTTAAGCTCTGCAGTAAAAACATAGTGGCATCATTCCCCTGCAGTATAAGAGCTTTCTGTGAAATTTCTCAGCAGAAATTCTCTGCAAGTACATAGCTTTGGATATGAGAGACAGTGGTGGAAGTTGAATTTCAAGGGCAGATATTTGAAAACAATGAAACAAGCCCCGAATAAGATCTTTACATGTTTCCCAGATGAATATGTTTGGAAATACGGGGGAAGATGGAGATCAAGGCTGAGAAGAGTGCACACCCATTTCAAGGTACAAAGACCAGGGAAAAACATGGGAAAGCAAGAGAGCTGGTTAATCTGATGTAAAAATCTTTGATGATGAAAGGAAAATTATATTCTCATGATGATTTAATCAGGCTGTAGAAGTGAAGTTCTCATGTGGGTTGTCCTATGTGTGGCCTTGTGCATTGGGCAGTGGATGCAGGACAGGAGATCTTCAAATAAATCTGGTGGAACACAAAATACTGAAAAAAAAATTCAGCCTAAATCCTGTGTATTCCTTCCCTTTGAGAACATATATGGATAATGTACGAAGTTTCAAAAGAGAAAATGTCTATTGGGTCATGGTTTCAACAATGAAATGGTCACTTCACATAACATTTTGAATTTTGGTTTCACAGTTGCTCATGTACCGGGCCTGAGTAAAGCAGAATGCAGAGTAAGCCTCATCAATAGTTGTGCATTCCATAAGTGGTTTTAAAACCAGTGAAACCCTTTTGACTTATTGTTTGTATTTAATTGGTTGATTGGTTTTTCAAATTGTTTATTTTACTATTTTTAACTTTGAGAGTCAGGGAAGCCCTCACTCATAGTGATTTCGACCTCTACAAAAGCTCTGAAGTTATTCATGTAACAGCTATTACATGCGATAAGTTTCTCCTATTAAAACTTGAAAGACTAACAGACTCTGCTACTTTTCATCTGAATTCAGTGTTGGGCTAACTTCAGGGTTGGACTTTTTACAAGTCCTTTGAAATGTGTCCTCCTCTAGTCACTGGTCGTGCTGGAATTTACTTTCTTGTGAAGACAGGATTTGAGCAAATTGACACAAGTACAGTTTGCCACTACTCTGGACACCTGGTTAAATATCGAGTTCCCTAAATGCTGTGTGTTTTACTTTGATCTCTGCTCACACTTTGCTCATCCAGTTAGAAACACAGGGCTCCAGGCCATAGCGTTCCAGGCCTAAACAAGAAAATTTCCATTCCATTTTGGGAGTTCATGCGACTCTCATAATTACATTTTCCACAAATGTGTGCTTCAGGAGAGGCCCTGTCCAAATGTGGAGAGGCCCATTTTCATTCACTCACTTTTAGACTTTCTAAGATTTTCAGTTACTAGAATTTTGCCCAGACTTGCCATTATCAAGGGACAGTGCACTTCACTTGAAGTTGTGCAGTATTACTTCATGTGTCTCCGTGGAAATTCCACCAATGGGAAACTCTTGCTGTAGTCATCTCCAAGTGTTTCTGTGTAAGAAAATATAACTAACAAAGGATGTAGTTTCAAGCGGAATGAGGAAAGGAGGGATTATCTTTATTTCAGTGCAGGTTGACCTTTCAAAGAAACAGTAATTCCTATCAAATAGGAGGAAAAATCTTTTGTAAAGAGACATGGACATGACACGCTCAACTTTTTGTTACTTTTTTTTTAAAATGCCAAGGGCATTTGAGAAATTCTTGGCTGCTGAATTGTACGTTTTTGCAAATCTCTCTTAGGTAAGACACTCCAGCTTCTTTAAACCATGGTACAGTTCTTTCCATGTAAAAAACCAAAGCAAAAAACAAAATAAATTCAAACAAAACCCATCAAATTACATTTGAGAGCACACAAGTGCTCAGCAGGCCCACTATTCAAGAAGCTAGAGGTAGAGAATCCTCAGCCTTCGGCCCATGGCCTGAAGTTTTGTCTCTATCATGGCCCCTCAATTCCCTGGCATGTCCACATTAACTCATGAATCTTTACTCATTTCCTCTTCAAATGCACAGGATCCAATATATTTGAACCCTGTTCACCTGGGCTGTAATCATCCAAGGACACACCAGAGGAAGGGCAGCCACTCCCTTGCCTGGGGCCTTGGAGCTTATCACAATAGAAATGGACACCTGAACAAGGGGAGCCAAAACAAAGAGAGGCATATTCCAAAAGCCTGAAGCACAGAAGCTACCTATAGACCAGCAGTGGGATTTCACAAATTATGTAATAATCTCTGTGCACATGCTTGGCATGGTCGCTCATGCCTATAATCTCAGCAATCTGGGGGCTGAGGTGGATGGATCCTTGGGAGTTCCAGTCCATCTTGGGCTATGAATTTATCTCAAGGCCTCTTTCAACAACTCCATAAGATGCTGTTTCCAAAAAGAGGACAACATTAAACTAGACACACTTGGTCTAGGTCCCTGGGTTCACTACATGAGTTGTGGAGTCTAAATATTCCATGCCATGAGAAAATACCTGGGATTTTTAGTGAAAGGGGCATTTGCATCCCTTTTCTAAGGGTTTCCCTTTCACCATGTTACATTTGAATTCTGGGAAAACCTGCTGGTGATAAGGTATTGTGCTAATACCTCATGTTAAGTGTTCAGGGTTAGGCTGGAATGGCTGCAGCCCTCCTTGAAATAGCGATTGCAGACAAGTGAACCCCGAGGAAGCTGGATAGTTGAAGCAGGCACTCCAAATATTCATGCACTGCAAGGATTCACTTTCATTTTGGGTCTCATCTTCTGGTTGCTGGTTTTCAGTGCTAACTGATACTACCATGGTGGCAGTAATCCAGCAGAGACTGCATGTATGGTTTGCAGGTTTGCTTCCCAAGCCACCAGAAACTTGGCAGAACCCAAATCATTGTGGCATTTTCTTTCCTCCCTTGAAACATTTGGCTTTCTAAGTTTGATAATTGAATAGACTGGGCTAGTCACCTTTGGACCCCATATACCACAAACAGAGCTAAAGACAGTGCCAATTACTTCCCTCCACTTGTCAACATATGTCAAATTTGCTTGATCACCACAACTTCAAAGAAAATTCTGAGGCAACTTAGAGAGGTTAATCAAATACTGCATGATTGGAATGGCTGTGGTTGTATGAGGTGGAAAGCTGCAGAGTTGGGCTGAAAATGTTAGCAGAAATCCACAGGCTTGTGGTTGCCAGGCAACCACACTGGGCTCAGATTGGCTGAACATCACTGTGAGGGGGATTTTAGGCTCTAGGTTTGAGAATTTAAAAGACTGGGGTAGTCAAGTTTGGAACCCATAGACCTCAGACATACCAAAACGTTTTCCAATGACTTCCCTCCACTTCTCAAAGTATGTCAAATTTTCTTGATCACTACAACTGTAAAAAAAAAATTCTGAGGCAACATAGAGAGGCTAATCAAATACTGCATGATTGGAATGTCTGTGGTTGTATGAGGTGGAAAGCTGCAGAGTTGGGCTGAAACAGTTCACAGAAATCCACAAGCTTGTGGTTGCCAGGCAACCACAATGGGGTGTGATTGGCTGAGCACCATTGTGAGCTGGACTTTAGGCTCTAGGATACAAGTGTGCAGTAGGAGACCTGAGTCACAATGCTGGGCGTTGCCATGGAGACCTCTGTGGCACAGAGGACCTTGTAGGGCAAGATTTAAATAGGATGAATATTCTTGTCCTGGTATGCCACAATTTTCTCTCTGAAGGCTTCACTGCTCAGAATTTGTAGATGGAAATGCTAGCCAATCTACACATGGATGTACTTTCAATGGGATATGAAATATGCCAGGGCCTGGCAGATGATCTCTGCCATGTCCTATCCTTGAGCATACGCTTTTCTCTTGTCATGTCTGTCATTTGGCTGAGTCCTGTTCCCTAAGCTATTCAGTCAAGACTTGCTGGCATCATTCACCTGCAGTATAAGAGCTTTCTGTGAAATTTCTCAGCAGAAATCTTCTGCAAGTACATAGCTTTGGATATGAGAGACAGTGGTGGATGTTGAATTTCAAGGGCAGATATTTGAAAACAATGAAACAAGCCCCGAATAAGATCTTTACATGTTTCCCAGATGAATATGTTTGGAAATACGGGGGAGATGGAGATCAAGGCTGAGAAGAGTGCACACCCATTTCAAGGTACAAAAACCAGGGAAAAACATGGGCAAGCATGCGAGCTGGTTAATCTGATATAAAAATCTCTGATGATGAATGGTAAATTATATTCTCATGATGATTTAATCAGGCTGTAGAAGTGAAGTTCTCATGTTGGTTGTCCTATGTGTGTCCTTCTGGATTGGGCAGTGGATGCAGGATAGGAGATCTTCAAATAAATCTGGTGGAACACAAAATACTGAAAAAAAAATTCAGCCTAAATACGGTGTATTCCTTCCCTTTGAGAACATATATGGATAATGTACGAAGTTTCAAAAGAGAAAATGACTACTGGGTCATGGTTTCAACAATGAAATGGTCACTTCACATAACATTTTGAATTTTGATTTCACAGTTGCTCATGTACCGGGTCTGAGTAAAGCAGAATGCAGAGTAAGCCTCATCAATAGTTGTGCATTCCATAAGTGGTTTTAAAACCAGTGAAACCCTTTGGACTTAGTGTTTGTATTTAATTGGGTGATTGGTTTTTCAAATTGTTTGTTTTACTGTTTTTAACTCTGTGAGTCAGGGCAGCCCTCACTCATAGTGATTTCGACCTCTCCAAAAGCTCTGAAGTTATTCATGTAACAGCTATTACATGCTATAAATTTCTCCTATTAAAACTTGAAAGACTAACAGACTCTGCTACTTTTCATCTAAATTCAGTGTTGGGCTAACTTCAGGGTTGGACTTTTTACAAGTCCTTTGAAATGTGTCCTCCTCTAGTCACTGGTGGTGCTGGAATTTACTTTCTTGTGAAGACAGGATTTGAGCAAATTGACACAAGTACAGTTTGCCACTACTCTGGACACCTGGTTAAATATCGAGTTCCCTAAATGCTGTGTGTTTTACTTTGATCTCTGCTCACACTTTGCTCATCCAGTTAGAAACACAGGGCTCCAGGCCATAGCGTTCCAGGCCTAAACAAGAAAATTTCCATTCCGTTTTGGGAGTTCATGCTTCTCTCATAATTACTTTTTCCACAAATGTGTGCTTCAGGAGAGGCCCTGTCCAAATGTGGTGAGGCCCATTTTCATTCACTCACTTTTAGACTTTCTAAGATTTTCAGTGACTAGAGGTTTGCCCAGACTTGCCATTGTCAAGGGACAGTGCACTTCACTTGAAGTTGTGCAGTATTACTTCATGTATCTCCGTGGAAATTCCACCAATGGGAAACTCCTGCTGTAGTCATCTCCAAGTGTTTCTGTGTAGGAAAATATAACTAACAAAGGATGTGGTTACAAGCAGAATGAGGAAAGGAGGGATTATCTTTATTTCAGTGCAGGTTGACCTTTCAAAGAAACAGTAATTCCTATCAAATAGGTGGAAAAATTTTTTGTAAAGAGACACGGACATGACACGCTCAACTTTATGTCACTTTTTTTAAAACGCCAAGGGCATTTGAGAAATTCTTGGCTGCTGAGTTGTACCTTTTTGCAAATTTCTCTTAGGTAAGACACTCCAGCTTCTTTAAACCATGGTACAGTTCCTTCCATGTAAAAAACCAAAGCAAAAAACAAAATAAATTCAAACAAAACCCATCAAATTACATTTGAGAGCACACAATTGCTCAGCAGGCCCACTATTCAAGAAGCTAGAGGTAGAGAATCCTCAGGCTTCGGCCCATGGCCTGAAGTTTTGTCTCTATCATGGCCCCTCAATTCCCTGGCATGTCCACATTAACTCATGAATCTTTACTCATTTCCTCTTCAAATGCACAGGATCCAATATATTTGAACCCTGTTCACCTGGGCTGTAATAATCCAAGGACACACCAGAGGAAGGGCAGCCACTCCCTTGCCTGGGGCCTTGGAGCTTATCACAATAGAAATGGACACCTGAACAAGGGGAGCCAAAACAAAGAGAGGCATATTCCTAAAGCCTGAAGCATAGAAGCTACCTATAGACCAGCAGTGGGATTTCACAAATTATGTAAGAATCTCTGTGCACATGCTTGGCATGGTCGCTCATGCCTATAATCCCAGCAATCTGGGGGCTGAGGTGGATGGATCCTTGGGAGTTCCAGTCCATCTTGGGCTACGAATTTATCTCAAGGCCTCTTTCAACAACTACATAAGATGCTGTTTCCAAAAAGAGGACAACATTAAACTAGACACACTTGGTCTAGGTCCCTGGGTTCACTACATGAATTGTGGAGTCTAAATATTCCATGCCATGAGAAAATACCTGGGATTTTTAGTGAAAGGGGCATTTGAATCCCTTTTCTAAGGTTTCCCTTTCACCATGTTACATTTGAATTCTGGGAAAACCTGCTGGTGATAAGGTATTGTGCTAATACCTCATGTTCAGTGTTCAGGGTTATGCTGGAATGGCTGCAGCCCTCCTTGAAATAGCGATTTCAGACAAGTGAACCCCGAGGAAGCTGGATAGTTGAAGCAGGCACTCCAAATATTCATGCACTGCAAGGATTCACTTTCATTTTGGGTCTCATCTTCTGGTTGCTGGCTTTCAGTGCTAACTGATACTACCATGGTGGCAGTAATCCAGCAGAGACTGCATGTATGGTTTGCAGGTTTGCTTCCCAAGCCACCAGAAACTTGGCAGAACCCAAATCATTGTGGCATTTTCTTTCCTCCCTTGAAACATTTGGCTTTCTAAGTTTCATAATTGGATAGACTGGGCTAGTCACCTTTGGACCCCATATACCACAAACAGAGCTAAAGACAGAGACTATTACTTCCCTCCACTTGTCAAAATATGTCAAATTTGCTTGATCACCACAACTTCAAAGAAAATTCTGAGGCAACTTAGAGAGGTTAATCAAATACTGCATGATTGGAATGGCTGTGGTTGTATGAGGTGGAAAGCTGCAGAGTTGGGCTGAAACTGTTCACAGAAATCCACAGGCTTGTGCTTGCCAGGCAACCACACTGGGCTCAGATTGGCTGAACATCACTGTGAGGGGGATTTTAGGCTCTAGGTTTGAGAATTTAAAAGACTGGTGTAGTCAAGTTTGGAACCCATAGACCTCAGACATACCAAAAGTTTTTCCAATGACTTCCCTCCACTTCTCAAAATATGTCAAATTTTCTTGATCACTACAAGTGTAAAAAAAAAATTCTGAGGCAACATAGAGAGGCTAATCAAATACTGCATGATTGGAATGGCTGTGGTTGTATGAGGTGGAAAGCTGCAGAGTTGGGCTGAAACAGTTCACAGAAATCCACAAGCTTGTGGTTGCCAGGCAACCACAATGGGGTGTGATTGGCTGAGCACCATTGTGAGCTGGACTTTAGGCTCTAGGATACAAGTGTGCAGTAGGAGACCTGAGTCACAATGCTGGGCGTTGCCATGGAGACATCTGTGGCACAGAGGACCTTGTAGGGCAAGATTTAATTAGGATGAATATTCTTGTCCTGGTATGCCACAATATTCTCTCTGAAGGCTTCACCGCTCAGAATTTGTAGATGGAAATGCTAGCCAATCTACACATGGATGTACTTTCAATGGGATATGAAATATGCCAGGGCCTGGCAGATGATCTCTGCCATGTCCTATCCTTGAGCATACGCTTTTCCCTTGTCATGTCTGTCATTTGGCTGAGTCCTGTTCCCTAAGCTATTCAGTCAAGACTTGCTGGCATCATTCACCTGCAGTATAAGAGCTTTCTGTGAAATTTCTCAGCAGAAATCTTCTGCAAGTACATAGCTTTGGATATGAGAGACAGTGGTAGAAGTTGAATTTCAAGGGCAGATATTTGAAAACAATGAAACAAGCCCCGAATAAGATCTTTACATGTTTCCCAGATGAATACGTTTGGAAATATGGGGGAGATGGAGATCAAGGCTGAGAAGAGTGCACACCCATTTCAAGGTTAAAGACCAGGGAAAAACATGGGAAAGCAAGAGAGCTGGTTAATCTGATGTAAAAATCTTTGATGATGAAAGGAAAATTATATTCTCATGATGATTTAATCAGGCTGTAGAAGTGAAGTTCTCATGTGGGTTGTCCTATGTGTGGCCTTGTGCATTGGGCAGTGGATGCAGGACAGGAGATCTTCAAATAAATCTGGTGGAACACAAAATACTGAAAAAAAATTCAGCCTAAATCCTGTGTATTCCTTCCCTTTGAGATCATATATGGATAATGTACAAAGTTTCAAAAGAGAAAATGTCTATTGGGTCATGGTTTCAACAATGAAATGGTCACTTCACATAACATTTTGAATTTTGGTTTCACAGTTGCTCATGTACCGGGCCTGAGTAAAGCAGAATGCAGAGTAAGCCTCATCAATAGTTGTGCATTCCATAAGTGGTTTTAAAACCAGTGAAACCCTTTGGACTTAGTGTTTGTATTTAATTGGTTGATTGGTTTTTCAAATTGTTTATTTTACTATTTTTAACTTTGTGAGTCAGGGAAGCCCTCACTCATAGTGATTTCGACCTCTCCAAAAGCTCTGAAGTTATTCATGTAACAGCTATTACATGCTATAAGTTTCTCCTATTAAAACTTGAAAGACTAACAGACTCTGCTACTTTTCATCTAAATTCAGTGTTGGGCTAACTTAAGGGTTGGACTTTTTACAAGTCCTTTGAAATGTGTCCTCCTCTAGTCACTGGTCGTGCTGGAATTTACTTTCTTGTGAAGACAGGATTTGAGCAAATTGACACAAGTACAGTTTGCCACTACTCTGGACACCTGGTTAAATATCAAGTTCCCTAAATGCTGTGTGTTTTACTTTGATCTCTGCTCACACTTTGCTCATCCAGTTAGAAACCCAGGGCTCCAGGCCATAGCGTTCCAGGCCTAAACAAGAAAATTTCCATTCCGTTTTGGGAGTTCATGCGACTCTCATAATTACATTTTCCACAAATGTGTGCTTCAGGAGAGGCCCTGTCTAAATGTGGAGAGACCCATTTTCATTCACTCAGTTTCTGACTTTCTAAGATTTTCAATTACCAGAGGTTTGCCCAGACTTGCCATTGTCAAGGGACAGTGCACTTCACTTGAATTTGTGCAGTATTACTTCATGTGTCTCCGTGGAAATTCCACCAATGGGAAACTCTTGCTGTAGTCATCTCCAAGTGTTTCTGCGTAAGAAAATATAACTAACAAAGGATGTGGTTTCAAACAGAATGGGGAAAGAGGGATTATGTTTATTTCAGTGCAGGTTGACCTTTCAAAGAAACAGTAATTCCTATCAAATAGGAGGAAAAATCTTTTGTAAAGAGACATGGACATGACACGATCAACTTTATGTCACTTTTTTTAAAACGCCAAGGGCATTTGAGAAATTCTTGGATGTTGAATTGTCCCTTTTTTCAAATTTCTCTTAGGTAACACACTCCAGCTTCTTCAAACCAAGGTACTGTTCCTTCCATGTAAAAAACCAAAGCAAAAAACAAAATAAATTAAAACAAAACCCATCAAATTACATTTGAGAGCACAGAATTGCTCAGCAGGAACACTATTCAAGAAGCTAGAAGTACAGAAGCCTCAGCCTTCAGCCCATGGCCTGAAATTTTGTCTCTATCATGGTCCCTCATTTCCCTGGCATGTCCACATTAACTCCTAAATCTTTACTCATTTCCTCTTCAAATGCACAGGATCCAATATATTTGAACCCTGTTCACCTTGGCTATAATCATCCAAGGACACACCAGAGGAAGGGCAGCCACCCCCTTGCCTGGGGCCTTGGAGCTTATCACAATAGAAATGGACACCTGAACAAGGTGAGCCAAAACAATGAGAGGCATATTCCTAAAGCCTGAAGCACAGAAGCTACCTATAGACGAGTAGTGGGATTTCACAAATTATGTAAGAATCTCTGTGCACATGCTTGGCATGGTCGCTCAGGCCTATAATCCCAGCAATCTGGGGGCTGAGCTGGATGGATCCTTGGGAGTTCCAGTCCATCTTGGGCTATGAATTTATCTAAAGGCCTCTTTCAACAACTACATAAGATGCTGTTTCCAAAAAAAGGACAACGGAAAACTAGACACACTTGGTCCAGGTCTCTGGGTTCACTACATGAGTTGTGGAGTCTATATAGTCCATGCCATGAGAAAATACCTGGAATTTTTAGGGAAAGGTGCATTTGCATCCCGTTTCTAACGGTTTCCTTTTCACCATGTTACATTTGAATTCTGGGAAAACCTGCTGGTGATAAGCTATGTAGCATTATGTTGGTTTAGGTATTGAGCTATTACCTCATGTTTAGTGTTCAGGGTTATGCTGGAATGGCTGCAGACCTCCTTGAAATAGCGATTGCAGACAAGTGAACCCCGTGAAAGCTGGATAGTTGAAGCAGCCACTCCAAATATTCATGCACTGCAAGGATTCACTTTCATTTTGGGTCTCATCTTCTGGTTGTTGGCTTTTATTGCTAACTGATACTACCATGGTGGCAGTAATCCAGCAGAGACTGCATGTATGGTTTGCAGGTTTGCTTCCAAAACCACCAGAAACTTGGCAGAGCCCAAATCATTGTGGCATTTACTTTCCTCCCCTGAAACATTTGGCTTTCAAAGTTTGATAATTGAATAGACTGGGCTAGTCACCTTTGGACCCCATACACCACAAACACAGCTAAAGACAGAGCCAATTACTTCCCTCCACTTCTCAAAATATGTCAAATTTTCTTGATCACTACAACTGTAAAAAAATTCTGAGGCAACATAGCGAGGCTAATCAAATACTGCATGATTGGAATGGCTGTGGTTGTATGAGGTGGAAAGCTGCAGAGTTGGGCTGAAACAGTTCACAGAAATCCACAAATTTGTGGTCGCCAGGCAACCACACAGGGCTGTGATTGGCTGAGCACCATTGTGAGCTGGACTGTAGGCTCTAAAATACAAGTGTGCAATAGGAGACCTGAGTCACAATGCTGGGCGTTGACATGGAGACCTCAGTGGCACAGAAGTCCTTGTAGGACAAGATTTAAACAGGATGAATATTCTTGGCCTGGTATGCCACAATATTCTCTCTGAAGGCTTCACTGCTCAGAATTTGTGGATGGAAATGCTTGCCATTCTACACATGGATGTACTTTCAATGGGATATGAAATATGCCAGGGCCTGGCAGATGATCTCTGCCATGTCCATCCTTGAGCATACGCTTTTCCCTTGTCATGTCTGTCATTTGGCTGAGTCCTGTTCCCTAAGTTATTCAGTCAAGACTTGCTGGCACCATTCACCTGTAGTATAAGAGCTTTCTGTGAAATTTCTCAGCAGAAATCCTCTGCAAGCACATAGCTTTGGATATGAGAGACAGTGGTGGAAGTTGAATTTCAAGGGCAGATATTTGAAAACAATGAAACAAGCCCCGAATAAGATCTTTACATGTTTCCCAGATGAATATATTTGGAAATACGGTGGAAGATGGAGATCAAGGCTGAGAAGAGTGCACACCCATTTCAAGGTACAAAAACCAGGGAAAAACATGGGAAAGCAAGAGAGCTGGTTAATCTGATGTGAAAATCTTTGATGATGAAAGGAAAATTATATTCTCATGATGATATAATCAGGCTGTAGAAGTGAAGTTCTCATGTTGGTTGTCCTATGTGTGGCCTTCTGCATTGGGCAGTGGATGCAGGAAAGGAGATATTCAAATAAATCTGGTGGAACACAAAATACTAAAAAAAAAAATTCAGCCTAAATCCTGTGTATTCCTTCCCTTTGAGAACATATATGGCTAATGTATGAAGTTTCAAAAGTGAAAATGTCTATTGGGTCATGGTTTCACCAATGAAACGGTCACTTCACATAACATTTTGAATTTTGCTTTCACAATTGCTCATGTACTGGGCCTGAGTAAAGCAGAAGGCAGAGTAAGCCTCATCAATAGTTGTGCATTCCATAAGTGGTTTTCAAACCAGTGAAACCCTTTGGACTTAGTGTTTGTATTTAATTGGTTGATTGGTTTTTCAAATTGTTTGTTTTACTATTTTTAACTTTGTGCGTCAGGGAAGCCCTTACTCATAGTGATTTAGACCTCTGCAAAAGCTCTGAAGTTATTTATTTTATTTATTTATTTATTTTTTAATTTTATTTAAGAAGAAAAGAAAAAAAAGCAGAGAATGGGTACAAGTTATACAGATTTGCAGAAAAAAATGAACAGTAGGAAATCACTAGTTGATGGATTACATATTGTCATCTTAGAAATAATTGTTTAAGTCACAAAATTAAAGCTTGTAAAGTGGACATTCCATCAATGATACTGCAAACAGTTCTGTTCAATGATCCAATAAAACTCTGTGATATCATTTTCTATCTTATGCACTTAAATATGCATGCAGTTATATAGTTTAGAGCACTTTCTTTTCCTCTCTCTTGTACGATTTGGGTTTCATTGCTCCCACGGGTCTTATTACTTTTTTCGAAGAGAGTAAAACCAAATGTGACATAACAGAACAGAATCGGTCAAGTCAAAAGGGTGGACATAATAGATAATGTGAAAACATATTACAACGTGATCAATAATGGTTACCATAATGCCTTCCACTATCTCTAATAGAATTGCCTATATCGTTAGTTATAATACAATTGAACAAAACAGTAAAGAATAAAACCGACAAAACCAAAACATTGGAGACATTGTAGGTCTTCAAAAGTAGATAAAAGTCAATGAGAATGGGCATTATAATGAGTCTCATTATCTTCACAGCTGATGCCTAAATTTTCGAACCTGATACTATCCAGCAAAACAGAATAGGGGAACATCAGTTAAAAACCAGATGGTGAGAGTAATACGGGGCTTTAAATCGAGGTAATGGAAAGTCAAAGTGGGTTACTATAATATATCCTGCTATATTTTTCCTTTAATTAAAAGGATAAAAATAAAAAAAGTAAATAATGGAGTGGAGACTGAGATAAAAGAGGGCATAAAAATGAAACAGCACAGATCAAAACATAACCATTTAAGCAGAATAGTGTTTCACCACCAGATAATCCTGACCTAAAAGTAGTTACCATATTGTCTCTTTCCTTGAAATCCTTGAGTACAACTTCGTATACTGTAGCATTAAGTATATCAAAACAATGTAAAACCATTTAAGAGAATGACAGCATTACAGAGTATTTAGAATCGACTAACAGAAAATGAACAATGGTTTCTGTATCATCTCCTTGTCTTTAAAAGTTTTTTGCTTATACTATCGTACATAAAAAAATCCAGTAAGATACAACCTATTTAGACCATTGGAGACAGAAGGACAAAAGCTAGGTGAGACTTCAAAACAAGATGATAGTAAATCAGTATTACCTATTAAGATGTCATTTTCTCCAAAATAGCTATTCCTATCATCCAATCTTGTCTGCCTCATTTCTGTTGAGCTCTTATTCTGTCAGTAGCTGTCAGTTTGTCTTCTTCACTTCGTTCTCTGCTCCATTCGTGGTGGCCTCCACTATTTCTGGATTCTTTGTATTTTTCTTTTTTTAGAATATCCTGCAATACTCTCTCTAGAGTTGAATTGGTGGTTGCAAATTCCCCCAGTTCCTCTTTATCCTGGAAGCACCTTGTTTTTCCATCAATTTCCAGGGACAGTTGTGCAGGATATCTCAATCTTGGCTGGAGATTATTATCTTTCAAAGCTTGAATTATTTCCCCCCATGCTCTTCGTGATTTGATGGTTTGTGCAGAGAAATCTGCTGTAATTCTGATGGGTGCTCCCTTGAAAGTGGTCTGTTTCTTGTCTCTGACAGCTTTTAATATTCTGTTCTTGTATTGAATTTCTGGAATTTTTATTATTATATGCCTGGGTGTTGCTCCGTTTGGGTTGTAGGTAGCTGGGGTCCTGTATGCCTCATACATTTGAGTATCTTTACCTTTTGCTAAATTAGGAAAATTCTCCTGGATTATTTCTGTGAATAGCTTTTGTAGTTCATTTGTTTGTGTCCCTACTTCTTCTTTTATGTTCTTAAACCTTAAGTTATGGATCCTCTTATCATCTTCTTGTCTTTCTATTATTGCTGTTTGTTTCTTTGTTGTTTTAAAGAAGATTTTCATTTCATTCTCCCATATTACAATTCTGCCCTCCAGTTCAGATAGTCTGTCCTTAGTTTCTTTCAAGCTGTTATGCCAGTCTTCGATAGACTTCTTAGTTTCTTGGTAGTCCCTTTGAACCTGCTTCACGTATTCTATACTTTCCCTGTTATCTCCATCAAACAATTCTCCCCTCTTTTTCTGTTCTTCCATTCCACCATCTGTTAACAAAAGCTAGGTGAGACTTCAAAACAAGATGATAGTAAATCAGTATTACCTATTAAGATGTCATTTTCTCCAAAATAGCTATTCCTATCATCCAATCTTCTCTGCCTCATTTCTGTTGAGCTCTAATTCTGTCAGTAGCTGTCAGTTTGTCTTCTTCACTTTGTTCTCTGCTCCATTCGTTGTGGCCTCCACTATTGCTGGATTCTTTGTATTTTTCTTTGTTTAGAATGTCCTGCAATACTCTCTCTAGAGTTGAATTGGTGGTTGCAAATTCCCCCAGTTCCTCTTTATCCTGGAAGCACCTTGTTTTTCCATCAATTTCCAGGGACAATCTTGGCTGGAGATTATTATCTTTCAAAGCTTGAATTATTTCCCCCCATGCTCTTCATGATTTGATGGTTTGTGCAGAGAAATCTGCTGTAATTCTGATGGGTGCTCCCTTGTAAGTGGTCTGTTTCTTGTCTCTGACAGCTTTTAATATTCTGTTCTTGTATTGAATTTCTGGAATTTTTATTATTATATGCCTGGGTGTTGCTCTGTTTGGGTTGTAGGTAGCTGGGGTCCTTTATGCCTCATACATCTGAGTATCTTTATCTTTTGCTAAATTAGGAAAATTCTCCTGGATTATTTCTGTGAGTAGCTTTTGTAGTTCATTTGTTTGTGTCCCTACTTCTTCTTTTATGTTCTTAATCCTTAAGTTATGGATCCTCTTATCATCTTCTTGTCTTTCTATTATTGCTGTTTGTTTCTTTGTTATTTTAAAGAAGTTTTTCATTTCATTCTCCCATATTACAATTCTGCCCTCCAGTTCAGATAGTCTGTCCTTAGTTTCTTTCAAGCTGTTATGCCAGTCTTCGATAGACTTCTTAGTTTCTTGGTAGTCCCTTTGAACCTGCTTCACGTATTCTATACTTTCCCTGTTATCTCCATCATACAATTCTCCCCTCTTTTTCTGTTCTTCCATTCCACCATCTGTTTTTTCTTGGGTGGTGCTTAGCATTTCTCTAACTATTTTGCATACTTCTAGCTTCAGGTCATTGATAACTTCATTCCTGAATTGGTCTATGAGGCTCTCTATATGGCGCTTTATGTCTATTGGTGCGGTGTCCGCTATTGCCTGTTTCTCAGAATTGGGGGCCAAGGAGCCTTTCTTGTTGCTGCCTCTTCCCATATTCCCTGTTCCTTATATATGCAAGTTTATATGAGAGGCCCATCTTCTCTCCCTGTCAGCCACAGCCTGATTGAATTGCGCCGGTTAGGTGTTCCCACTCACTGCTGCGCACCAGGCAGCCTACGTGGGGCCCACCCCTCCGGGCCTCCATCGGGCTCTGGGATCTGGGTTGGGCCAGCCTACTGGGTCCCCCAGCAGCGTCATGCAGGCCAGGTACTTTTCCCCAATCCCGCCCGAGAGGGGAATGTGTGGCTGGAGTCGCCACTGCGCCCTGCTCCCGCAGGACTGCTCGGGCCCAGAAAGTCTGCTAGACTCAAACTGTGGTGGAGTGTCAGTTTCTCTCACTCACCTCGCCACAAGTCAGAACATGCCTCCCTGCCCATCCTGTTTTCAACTCCGTTCACAGTCTCCCGTTCTCAGAGTTTCCGTGTGTCTCTCTCCTTGGTGAGCCGATATAGAGGCAGCCAGCCACCGCGCGGTGGGAAACGCAAATCGCGGCTTCCAATGGCGCGGGGTCCAGCAGAGGCTTTTCTGTTCCTGTGTTAGCAACAGGACTGCATTCCAAGTTGGTTTCTCTCAGCGGACTTCGTTCCTGAGTCAGCAGAGCATACCTCCACCGGCGTATGTCTCTTTAGTCCGCACCATACCTGGCTCCTGAGCCTAGGATTTCAGAGAGCTTCCGGTAGTTGCTGTTATCTGTCCAACATGTTCTCCGGAAGCTGAAGTTATTCATGTAACAGCTATTACATGTTATAAGTTTCTCCTATTAAAACTTGAAAGACTAACAGACTCTGATACTTTTCATCTAAATTCAGTGTTGCGCTAAATTCAGTGTTGGACTTTTTACAAGTCCTTTGAAATGTGTCCTCATCTAGTCACTGGTCGTGCTGGAATGTACTTTCTTGTGAAGACAGGATTTGAGCAAATTGACACAAGTACAGTTTGCCACTACTCTGGACACCTGGTTAAATATCGAGTTCCCTAAATGCTGGGTGTTTTACTTTGATCTCTGCTCACACTTTGCTCATGCAGTTAGAACCACAGGGCTCCAGGCCATAGCGTTCCAGGCCTAAACAAAAAATTTCCATTCCGTTTTGGGAGTTCATTCGTCTCTCATAATTACATTTTCCACAAATGTGTGCTTCAGGAGAGGCCCTGTCTAAATGTGGAGAGGCCCATTTTCATTCACTCACTTTCAGACTTTCTAAAAATTTCAGTTAGTATAGGTTTGCCCAGACTTGCCATTGTCAAGGGACAGTGCACTTCACTTGAAGTTGTGCAGTATTACTTCATGTGTCTCTGTGGAAATTCCACCAATGGGAAAATCTTGCTGTAGTCATCTCCATGTGTTTCTGCGTAAGAAAATATAACTAACAAAGGATGTGGTTTCAAGCAGAATGGGGAAAGAGGGATTATGTTTATTTCAGTGCAGGTTGACCTTTCAAAGAAACAGTAATTCCTATCAAATAGGAGGAAAAATCTTTTGTAAAGAGACATGGACATGACACGATCAACTTTATGTCACTTTTTTTTAAAACGCCAAGGGCATTTGAGAAATTCTTGGCTGCTGAATTGTGCCTTTTTTCAAATTTCTCTTAGGTAAGACACTCCAGCTTCTTCAAACCATGGTACAGATCCTTCCATGTAAAAAACCAAAGCATAAAACACAATAAATTAAAACAAAACCCATCAAATTACATTTGAGAGCACAGAATTGCTCAGTAGGCCCACTATTCAAGAAGCTAGAGGTACAGAAGCCTCAGCCTTCAGCCCATGGCCTGAAGTTTGGTCTCTATTATCATGGTCCCTCAATTCCCTGGCATGTCCACATTAACTCATGAATCTTTACTCATTTCCTCTTCAAATGCACAGGATCCAATATATTTGAACCCTGTTCACCTGGGCTGTAATCATCCAAGGACACACCAGAGGAAGGGCAGCCACTCCCTTGCCTGGGGCCTTGGAGCTTATCACAATAGAAATGGACACCTGAACAAGGGGAGCCAAAACAAAGAGAGGCATATTCCTAAAGCCTGAAGCACAGAAGCTACCTATAGACCAGTAGTGGGATTTCACAAATTATGTAAGAATCTCTGTGCACATGCTTGGCATGGTCGCTCATGCCTATAATCCCAGCAATCTGGGGGCTGAGATGGATGGATCCTTGGGAGTTCCAGTCCATCTTGGGCTATGAATTTATCTCAAGGCCTCTTTCAACAACTACATAAGATGCTGTTTCCAAAAAAAGGACAATGGAAAACTAGAAACTCTTCGTCCAGGTCCCTGGGTTCACTATATGAGTTGTGGAGTCTAAATATTCCATGCCATGAGAAAACACCTGGGATTTTTAGGGAAAAGGGCATTTGCATCCCGTTTCTAAGGGTTTCCCTTTCACCATGTTACATTTGAATTCTGGGAAAACCTGCTGGTGATAAGCTATCTAGCATTATGTTGGTTTAGGTATTGAGCTAGTACCTCATGTTTAGTGTCCAGGGTTATGCTGGAATGGCTGCAGATCTCCTTGAAATAGCGATTGCAGACAAGTGAACCCCGAGGAAGCTGGATAGTTGAAGCAGGCACTCCAAATATTCATGCACTGCAAGGATTCACTTTCATTTTGGGACTCATCTTCTGGTTGCTGGCTTTTAGTGCTAACTGATACTACCATGGTGGCAGTAATCCAGCAGAGACTGCATGTATGGTTTGCAGGTTTGCTTCCAAAGCCACCAGAAACTTGGCAGAACCCAAATCATTGTGGCATTTTCTTTCCTCCCCTGAAACTTTTGGCCTTCTAAGTTTGAAAATTGAATAGACTGGGCTAGTCAAGTTTGGACCCTATATACCACCAACAGAGCTAAAGACAGAGCCAATTACTTCCCTCCACTTGTCAAAATATGTCAAATTTGCTTGATCACCACAACTTCAAAGAAAATTCTGAGGCAACTTAGAGAGGTGAATCAAATACTGCATGATTGGAATGGCTGTGGTTGTAGGAGGTGGAAAGCTGCAGAGTTGGGCTGAAATTGTTCACTGAAATCCACAGGCTTGTGGTTGGCAGGCAACCACACTGGGCTGAGATTGGCTGAACATCACTGTGAGGTGGATTTTAAGCTCTAGGTTTGAAAATGTAAAAGACTGGAGTAGTCAAGTTTGGAACCAATATACCTGAGACATACCAAAACGTTTTCCAATTACTTCCCTCCGCTTCTAAAAATATGTCAAATTTTCTTGATGACTACAACTCTAAAAAAAATTTTGAGGCACCATAGCGAGGCTAATCAAATACTGCATGATTGCAATGGCAGTGGTTGTATGAGGTGGAAAGCTGCAGAGTTGGGCTGAAACAGTTCACAGAAATCCACAAGCTTGTGGTCGCCAGGCATCCACACTGGGCTGTGATTGGCTGAGCACAATTGTGAGCTGGACTTTAGGCTCCAGGATACAAGTGTGCAGTAGGAGACCTGAGTCACAATGCTGGGCGTTGACATGGAGACCTCATTGGCACAGAGGACCTTGGAGGGCAAGATTTAAATACGATGAATATTCTTGGCCTGGTATGCCACAATATTCTCTCTGAAGGCTTCACTGCTCAGTATTTGTGGATGGAAATGCTTGCCAATCTACACATGGATGTACTTTCAATGGGATATAAAATATGCCAGGGCCTGGCAGATGATCTCTGCCATGTCCTATCCTTGAGCATACGCTTTTCCCTTGTCATGTCTGTCATTTGTCCGAGTCCTGTTCCCTAAGCTATTCAGTCAAGACTTGCTGGCATCATTCACCTGCAGTATAAGAGCTTTCTATGAAATTTCTCAGCAGAAATCCTCTGCAAGCACATAGCTTTGGATATGAGAGACAGTGGTGGAAGTTGAATTTCAAGGGCAGATATTTGAAAACAATGAAACAAGCCCAGAATAAGATCTTTACATGTTTCCCAGATGAATATGTTTGGAAATATGGGGGAAGATTCAGATCAAGGCTGAGAAGAGTGCACACCCATTTCAAGGTACAAAAACCAGGGAAAAACATGGGAAAGCAAGAGAGCTGGTTAATCTGATGTAAAAATCTTTGATGAAGAAAGGAAAATTACATTCTCATAATGATATAATCAGACTGTAGCAGTGAAGTTCTCATGTTGGTTGTCCTATGTGTGGCCTTCTGCATTGGGCAGTGGATGCAGGACAGGAGATCGTTAAAGAAATCTGGTGGAACACAAAATACTGAAAAACAATTCAGCCTAAATCCTGTGTATTTCTTCCCTTTGAGAACATATATGGATAATGTACGAAGTTTCAAAAGAGAAAATATCTATTGGGTCATGGTTTCAACAATGAAATGGTCACTTCACATAACATTTTGAATTTTGCTTTCACAGTTGCTCATGTACCGGGCCTGAGTAAAGCAGAATGCAGAGTAAGCCTCATCAATAGTTGTGCATTCCATAAGTGGTTTTAAAACCAGTGAAACCCTTTGGACTTAGTGTTTGTATTTAATTGGTTGATTGGTTTTTCAAATTGTTTGTTTTACTATTTTTAACTTTGTGAGTCAGGGAAGCCCTCACTCATAGTGATTTCGACCTCTCCAAAAGCTCTGAAGTTATTCATGTAACAGCTATTACATGCTATAAGTTTCTCCTATTAAAACTTGAAAGACTAACAGACTCTGCTACTTTTCATCTAAATTCAGTGTTGGGCTAACTTAAGGGTTGGACTTTTTACAAGTCCTTTGAAATGTGTCCTCCTCTAGTCACTGGTCGTGCTGGAATTTACTTTCTTGTGAAGACAGGATTTGAGCAAATTGACACAAGTACAGTTTGCCACTACTCTGGACACCTGGTTAAATATCGAGTTCCCTAAATGCTGTGTGTTTTACTTTGATCTGTGCTCACACTTTGCTCATCCAGTTAGAAACCCAGGGCTCCAGGCCATAGCGTTCCAGGCCTAAACAAGAAAATTTCCATTCCGTTTTGCGAGTTCATGCGTCTCTCATAATTACTTTTTCCACAAATGTGTGCTTCAGGAGAGGCCCTGTCCAAATGTGGAGAGGCCCATTATCATTCACTCACTTTTAGACTTTCTAAAATTTTCAGTGACTAGAGGTTTGCCCAGACTTGCCATTGTCAAGGGACAGTGCACTTCACTTGAAGTTGTGCAGTATTACTTCATTTGTCTCCGTGGAAATTCCACCAATGGGAAACTCTTGCTGTAGCCATCTCCAAGTGTTTCTGTGTAAGAAAATATAATTAACAAAGGGTGCGGTTTCAAGCAGAATGAGGAAAGGAGGGATTATCTTTATTTCAGTGCAGGTTGACCTTTCAAAGAAACAGTAATTCCTATCAAATAGGAGGAAAAATCTTTTGTAAAGAGACATGGACATGACACGCTCAACTTTTTGTCACTTTTGTTAAAACGCCAAGGGCATTTGAGAAATTCTTGGCTGCTGAATTGTCCCTTTTTGCAAATTTCTCTTAAGTAAGACACTCCAGCTTCTTTAAACCATGGTACAGTTCCTTCCATGTAAAAAACCAAAGCAAAAAACAAAATAAATTAAAAGAAAACCCATCAAATTACATTTGAAAGCACACAATTGCTCAGCAGGCCCATTATTCAAGAAGCTAGAGGTAGAGAATCCTCAGCCTTCGGCCCATGGCCTGAAGTTTTGTCTCTATCATGGCCCCTCAATTCCCTGGCATGTCCACATTAACTCATGAATCTTTACTCATTTCCTCTTCAAATGCACAGGATCCAATATATTTGAACCCTGTTCACCTGGGCTGTAATCATCCAAGGACACACCAGAGGAAGGGAAGCCACTCCCTTGCCTGGGGCCTTGGAGCTTATCACAATAGAAATGTTCACCTGAACAAGGGGAGCCAAAACAAAGAGAGGCATATTCCAAAAGCCTGAAGCACAGAAGCTACCTATAGACCAGCAGTGGGATTTCACAAATTATGTAAGAATCTCTGTGCACATGCTTGCCATGGTCGCTCATGCCTATAATCCCAGCAATCTGGGGGCTGAGGTGGATGGATCCTTGGGAGTTCCAGTCCATCTTGGGCTACGAATTTATCTCAAGGCCTCTTTCAACAACTACATAAGATGCTGTTTCCAAAAAGAGGACAACATTAAACTAGACACACTTGGTCTTGGTCCCTGGGTTCACTACATGAGTTGTGGAGTCTAAATATTCCATGCCATGATAAAATACCTGGCATTTTTAGTGAAAGGGGCATTTGCATCCCTTTTCTAAGGGTTTCCCTTTCACCATGTTACATTGGAATTCTGGGAAAACCTGCTGCTGATAAGGTATTGTGCTAATACCTCATGTTTAGTGTTCAGGGTTATGCTGGAATGGCTGCAGCCCTCCTTGAAATAGCGATTTCAGACAAGTGAACCCCGAGGAAGCTGGATAGTTGAAGCAGGCACTCCAAATATTCATGCACTGCAAGGATTCACTTTCATTTTGGGTCTCATCTTTTGGTTGCTGGCGTTCAGTGCTAACTGATACTACCATGGTGGCAGTAATCCAGCAGAGACTGCATGTATGGTTTGAAGGTTTGCTTCCCAAGCCACCAGAAACTTGGCAGAACCCAAATCATTGTGGCATTTTCTTTCCTCCCTTGAAACATTTGGCTTTCTAAGTTTGAAAATTGAATAGACTGGGCTAGTCACCTTTGGACCCCATATACCACAAACAGAGCTAAAGACAGAGCCAATTACTTCCCTCCACTTGTCAAAATATGTCAAATTTGTTGATCACCACAACTTCAAAGAAAATTCTGAGGCAACTTAGAGAGGTTAATCAAATACTGCATGATTGGAATGGCTGTGGTTGTATGAGGTGGAAAGCTACAGAGTTGGGCTGAAACTGTTTAGAGAAATCCACAGGCTTGTGGTTGCCAGGCAACCACACTGGGCTCAGATTGGCTGAACATCACGGTGAGGGGGATTTTAGGCTCTAGGTTTGAAAATTTAAAAGACTGGGGTAGTCAAGTTTGGAACCCATAGACCTCAGACATACCAAAACGTTTTCCAATGACTTCCCTCCACTTCTCAAAATATGTCAAATTTTCTTGACCACTCCAAGTGTAAGAAAAATTCTGAGGCAACATAGAGAGGCTAATCAAATACTGCATGATTGGAATGGCTGTGGTTGTATGAGGTGGAAAGCTGCAGAGTTGGGCTGAAACAGTTCACAGAAATCCACAAGCTTGTGGTTGCCAGGCAACCACAATAGGCTGTGATTGGCTGAGCACCATTGTGAGCTGGACTTTAGGCTCTAGGATACAAGTGTGCAGTAGGAGACCTGAGTCACAATGCTGGGCGTTGCCATGGAGACCTCAGTGGCACATAGGACCTTGTAGAGCAAGATTTAAATTGGATGAATATTCTTGGCGGGGTATGCCTCAATATTCTTTCTGAAGCCTTCACTGCTCAGAATTTGTGGATGGAAATGCTAGCCAATCGACACATGGATGTACTTTCAATGGGATATGAAATATGCCAGGGCCTGGCAGATGATCTCTGCCATGTCCTTTCCTTGAGCATACGCTTTTCCCTTGTCATGTCTGTCATTTGGCTGAGTCCTGTTCCTTAAGCTCTGCAGTAAAAACATGGTGGCATCATTCCCCTGCAGTATAAGAGCTTTCTGTGAAATTTCTCAGCAGAAATTCTCTGCAAGTACATAGCTTTGGATATGAGAGACAGTGGTGGAAGTTGAATTTCAAGGGCAGATATTTGAAAACAATGAAACAAGCCCCGAATAAGATCTTTACATGTTTCCCAGATGAATATGTTTGGAAATACGGGGGAAGATGGAGATCAAGGCTGAGAAGAGTGCACACCCATTTCAAGGTACAAAGACCAGGGAAAAACATGGGAAAGCAAGAGAGCTGGTTAATCTGATGTAAAAATCTTTGATGATGAAAGGAAAATTATATTCTCATGATGATTTAATCAGGCTGTAGAAGTGAAGTTCTCATGTGGGTTGTCCTATGTGTGGCCTTGTGCATTGGGCAGTGGATGCAGGACAGGAGATCTTCAAATAAATCTGGTGGAACACAAAATACTGAAAAAAAAATTCAGCCTAAATCCTGTGTATTCCTTCACTTTGAGAACATATATGGATAATGTACGAAGTTTCAAAAGAGAAAATGTCTATTGGGTCATGGTTTCAACAATGAAATGGTCACTTCACATAACATTTTGAATTTTGCTTTCACAGTTGCTCATGTACCGGGCCTGAGTAAAGCAGAATGCAGAGTAAGCCTCATCAATAGTTGTGCATTCCATAAGTGGTTTTAAAACCAGTGAAACCCTTTGGACTTATTGTTTGTATTTAATTGGTTGATTGGTTTTTCAAATTGTTTATTTTACTATTTTTAACTTTGTGAGTCAGGGAAGCCCTCACTCATAGTGATTTCGACCTCTACAAAAGCTCTGAAGTTATTCATGTAACAGCTATTACATGCGATAAGTTTCTCCTATTAAAACTTGAAAGACTAACAGACTCTGCTACTTTTCATCTAAATTCAGTGTTGGGCTAACTTCAGGGTTGGACTTTTTACAAGTCCTTTGAAATGTGTCCTCCTCTAGTCACTGGTCGTGCTGGAATTTACTTTCTTGTGAAGACAGGATTTGAGCAAATTGACACAAGTACAGTTTGCCACTACTCTGGACACCTGGTTAAATATCGAGTTCCCTAAATGCTGTGTGTTTTACTTTGATCTCTGCTCACACTTTGCTCATCCAGTTAGAAACACAGGGCTCCAGGCCATAGCGTTCCAGGCCTAAACAAGAAAATTTCCATTCCGTTTTGGGAGTTCATGCGACTCTCATAATTACATTTTCCACAAATGTGTGCTTCAGGAGAGGCCCTGTCCAAATGTGGAGAGGCCCATTTTCATTCACTCACTTTTAGACTTTCTATGATTTTCAGTTACTAGAGTTTTGCCCAGACTTGCCATTATCAAGGGACAGTGCACTTCACTTGAAGTTGTGCAGTATTACTTCATGTGTCTCCGTGGAAATTCCACCAATGGGAAACTCTTGCTGTAGTCATCTCCAAGTGTTTCTGTGTAAGAAAATATAACTAACAAAGGATGTAGTTTCAAGCAGAATGAGGAAAGGAGGGATTATCTTTATTTCAGTGCAGGTTGACCTTTCAAAGAAACAGTAATTCCTATCAAATAGGAGGAAAAATCTTTTGTAAAGAGACATGGACATGACACGCTCAACTTTTTGTTACTTTTTTTTAAAATGCCAAGGGCATTTGAGAAATTCTTGGCTGCTGAATTGTACGTTTTTGCAAATCTCTCTTAGGTAAGACACTCCAGCTTCTTTAAACCATGGTACAGTTCTTTCCATGTAAAAAACCAAAGCAAAAAACAAAATAAATTCAAACAAAACCCATCAAATTACATTTGAGAGCACACAAGTGCTCAGCAGGCCCACTATTCAAGAAGCTAGAGGTAGAGAATCCTCAGCCTTCGGCCCATGGCCTGAAGTTTTGTCTCTATCATGGCCCCTCAATTCCCTGGCATGTCCACATTAACTCATGAATCTTTACTCATTTCCTCTTCAAATGCACAGGATCCAATATATTTGAACCCTGTTCACCTGGGCTGTAATCATCCAAGGACACACCAGAGGAAGGGCAGCCACTCCCTTGCCTGGGGCCTTGGAGCTTATCACAATAGAAATGGACACCTGAACAAGGGGAGCCAAAACAAAGAGAGGCATATTCCAAAAGCCTGAAGCACAGAAGCTACCTATAGACCAGCAGTGGGATTTCACAAATTATGTAATAATCTCTGTGCACATGCTTGGCATGGTCGCTCATGCCTATAATCTCAGCAATCTGGGGGCTGAGGTGGATGGATCCTTGGGAGTTCCAGTCCATCTTGGGCTATGAATTTATCTC
The DNA here is from genome assembly GCF_034190915.1 of Cavia porcellus. Classification (NCBI taxonomy): domain Eukaryota; kingdom Metazoa; phylum Chordata; class Mammalia; order Rodentia; family Caviidae; genus Cavia; species Cavia porcellus. Next base: position 2,920,012 of record NW_026947486.1, on the reverse strand, counting down.
AAGGCCTCTTTCAACAACTACATAAGATGCTGTTTCCAAAAAGAGGACAACATTAAACTAGACACACTTGGTCTAGGTCCCTGGGTTCACTACATGAGTTGTGGAGTCTAAATATTCCATGCCATGAGAAAATACCTGGGATTTTTAGTGAAAGGGGCATTTGCATCCCTTTTCTAAGGGTTTCCCTTTCACCATGTTACATTTGAATTCTGGGAAAACCTGCTGGTGATAAGGTATTGTGCTAATACCTCATGTTAAGTGTTCAGGGTTAGGCTGGAATGGCTGCAGCCCTCCTTGAAATATCGATTGCAGACAAGTGAACCCCGAGGAAGCTGGATAGTTGAAGCAGGCACTCCAAATATTCATGCACTGCAAGGATTCACTTTCATTTTGGGTCTCATCTTCTGGTTGCTGGTTTTCAGTGCTAACTGATACTACCATGGTGGCAGTAATCCAGCAGAGACTGCATGTATGGTTTGCAGGTTTGCTTCCCAAGCCACCAGAAACTTGGCAGAACCCAAATCATTGTGGCATTTTCTTTCCTCCCTTGAAACATTTGGCTTTCTAAGTTTGATAATTGAATAGACTGGGCTAGTCACCTTTGGACCCCATATACCACAAACAGAGCTAAAGACAGTGCCAATTACTTCCCTCCACTATTCAACATATGTCAAATTTGCTTGATCACCACAACTTCAAAGAAAATTCTGAGGCAACTTAGAGAGGTTAATCAAATACTGCATGATTGCAATGGCTGTGGTTGTATGAGGTGGAAAGCTGCAGAGTTGGGCTGAAACTGTTAGCAGAAATCCACAGGCTTGTGCTTGCCAGGCAACCACACTGGGCTGAGATTGGCTGAACATCCCTGTGAGGGGGATTTTAGGCTCTAGGTTTGAGAATTTAAAAGACTGGGGTAGTCAAGTTTGGAACCCATAGACCTCAGACATACCAAAACGTTTTCCAATGACTTCCCTCCACTTCTCAAAGTATGTCAAATTTTCTTGATCACTACAACTGTAAAAAAAAAATTCTGAGGCAACATACAGAGGCTAATCAAATACTGCATGATTGGAATGGCTGTGGTTGTATGAGGTGGAAAGCTGCAGAGTTGGGCTGAAACAGTTCACAGAAATCCACAAGCTTGTGGTTGCCAGGCAACCACAATGGGCTGTGATTGGCTGAGCACCATTGTGAGCTGGACTTTAGGCTCTAGGATACAAGTGTGCAGTAGGAGACCTGAGTCACAATGCTGGGCGTTGCCATGGAGACCTCTGTGGCACAGAGGACCTTGTAGGGCAAGATTTAAATAGGATGAATATTCTTGTCCTGGTATGCCACAATATTCTCTCTGAAGGCTTCACTGCTCAGAATTTGTAGATGGAAATGCTAGCCAATCTACACATGGATGTACTTTCAATGGGATATGAAATATGCCAGGGCCTGGCAGATGATCTCTGCTATGTCCTATCCTTGAGCATACGCTTTTCTCTTGTCATGTCTGTCATTTGGCTGAGTCCTGTTCCCTAAGCTATTCAGTCAAGACTTGCTGGCATCATTCACCTGCAGTATAAGAGCTTTCTGTGAAATTTCTCAGCAGAAATCTTCTGCAAGTACATAGCTTTGGATATGAGAGACAGTGGTGGATGTTGAATTTCAAGGGCAGATATTTGAAAACAATGAAACAAGCCCCGAATAAGATCTTTACATGTTTCCCAGATGAATATGTTTGGAAATACGGGGGAGATGGAGATCAAGGCTGAGAAGAGTGCACACCCATTTCAAGGTACTAAAACCAGGGAAAAACATGGGCAAGCATGCGAGCTGGTTAATCTGATATAAAAATCTCTGATGATGAAAGGAAAATTATATTCTCATGATGATTTAATCAGGCTGTAGAAGTGAAGTTCTCATGTTGGTTGTCCTATGTGTGTCCTTCTGCATTGGGCAGTGGATGCAGGATAGGAGATCTTCAAATAAATCTGGTGGAACACAAAATACTGAAAAAAAAATTCAGCCTAAATACGGTGTATTCCTTCCCTTTGAGAACATATATGGATAATGTACGAAGTTTCAAAAGAGAAAATGTCTATTGGGTCATGGTTTCAACAATGAAATGGTCACTTCACATAACATTTTGAATTTTGATTTCACAGTTGCTCATGTACCGGGTCTGAGTAAAGCAGAATGCAGAGTAAGCCTCATCAATAGTTGTGCATTCCATAAGTGGTTTTAAAACCAGTGAAACCCTTTGGACTTAGTGTTTGTATTTAATTGGGTGATTGGTTTTTCAAATTGTTTGTTTTACTGTTTTTAACTCTGTGAGTCAGGGCAGCCCTCACTCATAGTGATTTCGACCTCTCCAAAAGCTCTGAAGTTATTCATGTAACAGCTATTACATGCTATAAATTTCTCCTATTAAAACTTGAAAGACTAACAGACTCTGCTACTTTTCATCTAAATTCAGTGTTGGGCTAACTTCAGGGTTGGACTTTTTACAAGTCCTTTGAAATGTGTCCTCCTCTAGTCACTGGTGGTGCTGGAATTTACTTTCTTGTGAAGACAGGATTTGAGCAAATTGACACAAGTACAGTTTGCCACTACTCTGGACACCTGGTTAAATATCGAGTTCCCTAAATGCTGTGTGTTTTACTTTGATCTCTGCTCACACTTTGCTCATCCAGTTAGAAACACAGGGCTCCAGGCCATAGCGTTCCAGGCCTAAACAAGAAAATTTCCATTCCGTTTTGGGAGTTCATGCGTCTCTCATAATTACTTTTTCCACAAATGTTTGCTTCAGGAGAGGCCCTGTCCAAATGTGGTGAGGCCCATTTTCATTCACTCACTTTTAGACTTTCTAAGATTTTCAGTGACTAGAGGTTTGCCCAGACTTGCCATTGTCAAGGGACAGTGCACTTCACTTGAAGTTGTGCAGTATTACTTCATGTGTCTCCGTGGAAATTCCACCAATGGGAAACTCCTGCTGTAGTCATCTCCAAGTGTTTCTGTGTAGGAAAATATAACTAACAAAGGATGTGGTTACAAGCAGAATGAGGAAAGGAGGGATTATCTTTATTTCAGTGCAGGTTGACCTTTCAAAGAAACAGTAATTCCTATCAAATAGGTGGAAAAATTTTTTGTAAAGAGACATGGACATGACACGCTCAACTTTATGTCACTTTTTTTAAAACGCCAAGGGCATTTGAGAAATTCTTGGCTGCTGAGTTGTACCTTTTTGCAAATTTCTCTTAGGTAAGACACTCCAGCTTCTTTAAACCATGGTACAGTTCCTTCCATGTAAAAAACCAAAGCAAAAAACAAAATAAATTCAAACAAAACCCATCAAATTACATTTGAGAGCACACAATTGCTCAGCAGGCCCACTATTCAAGAAGCTAGAGGTAGAGAATCCTCAGGCTTCGGCCCATGGCCTGAAGTTTTGTCTCTATCATGGCCCCTCAATTCCCTGGCATGTCCACAATAACTCATGAATCTTTACTCATTTCCTCTTCAAATGCACAGGATCCAATATATTTGAACCCTGTTCACCTGGGCTGTAATCATCCAAGGACACACCAGAGGAAGGGCAGCCACTCCCTTGCCTGGGGCCTTGGAGCTTATCACAATAGAAATGGACACCTGAACAAGGGGAGCCAAAACAAAGAGAGGCATATTCCTAAAGCCTGAAGCATAGAAGCTACCTATAGACCAGCAGTGGGATTTCACAAATTATGTAAGAATCTCTGTGCACATGCTTGGCATGGTCGCTCATGCCTATAATCCCAGCAATCTGGGGGCTGAGGTGGATGGATCCTTGGGAGTTCCAGTCCATCTTGGGCTACGAATTTATCTCAAGGCCTCTTTCAACAACTACATAAGATGCTGTTTCCAAAAAGAGGACAACATTAAACTAGACACACTTGGTCTAGGTCCCTGGGTTCACTACATGAATTGTGGAGTCTAAATATTCCATGCCATGAGAAAATACCTGGGATTTTTAGTGAAAGGGGCATTTGAATCCCTTTTCTAAGGGTTTCCCTTTCACCATGTTACATTTGAATTCTGGGAAAACCTGCTGGTGATAAGGTATTGTGCTAATACCTCATGTTAAGTGTTCAGGGTTATGCTGGAATGGCTGCAGCCCTCCTTGAAATAGCGATTGCAGACAAGTGAACCCCGAGGAAGCTGGATAGTTGAAGCAGGCACTCCAAATATTCATGCACTGCAAGGATTCACTTTCATTTTGGGTCTCATCTTCTGGTTGCTGGCTTTCAGTGCTAACTGATACTACCATGGTGGCAGTAATCCAGCAGAGACTGCATGTATGGTTTGCAGGTTTGCTTCCCAAGCCACCGGAAACTTGGCAGAACCCAAATCATTGTGGCATTTTCTTTCCTCCCTTGAAACATTTGGCTTTCTAAATTTCATAATTGGATAGACTGGGCTAGTCACCTTTGGACCCCATATACCACAAACAGAGCTAAAGACAGAGACTATTACTTCCCTCCACTTGTCAAAATATGTCAAATTTGCTTGATCACCACAACTTCAAAGAAAATTCTGAGGCAACTTAGAGAGGTTAATCAAATACTGCATGATTAGAATGGCTGTGGTTGTATGAGGTGGAAAGCTGCAGAGTTGGGCTGAAACTGTTCACAGAAATCCACAGGCTTGTGCTTGCCAGGCAACCACACTGGGCTCAGATTGGCTGAACATCACTGTGAGGGGGATTTTAGGCTCTAGGTTTGAGAATTTAAAAGACTGGTGTAGTCAAGTTTGGAACCCATAGACCTCAGACATACCAAAAGTTTTTCCAATGACTTCCCTCCACTTCTCAAAATATGTCAAATTTTCTTGATCACTACAACTGTAAAAAAAAATTCTGAGGCAACATAGAGAGGCTAATCAAATACTGCATGATTGGAATGGCTGTGGTTGCATGAGGTGGAAAGCTGCAGAGTTGGGCTGAAACAGTTCACAGAAATCCACAAGCTTGTGGTTGCCAGGCAACCACAATGGGGTGTGATTGGCTGAGCACCATTGTGAGCTGGACTTTAGGCTCTAGGATACAAGTTTGCAGTAGGAGACCTGAGTCACAATGCTGGGCGTTGCCATGGAGACATCTGTGGCACAGAGGACCTTGTAGGGCAAGATTTAATTAGGATGAATATTCTTGTCCTGGTATGCCACAATATTCTCTCTGAAGGCTTCACCGCTCAGAATTTGTAGATGGAAATGCTAGCCAATCTACACATGGATGTACTTTCAATGGGATATGAAATATGCCAGGGCCTGGCAGATGATCTCTGCCATGTCCTATCCTTGAGCATACGCTTTTCCCTTGTCATGTCTGTCATTTGGCTGAGTCCTGTTCCCTAAGCTATTCAGTCAAGACTTGCTGGCATCATTCACCTGCAGTATAAGAGCTTTCTGTGAAATTTCTCAGCAGAAATCCTCTGCAAGTACATAGCTTTGGATATGAGAGACAGTGGTAGAAGTTGAATTTCAAGGGCAGATATTTGAAAACAATGAAACAAGACCCGAATAAGATCTTTACATGTTTCCCAGATGAATACGTTTGGAAATATGGGGGAGATGGAGATCAAGGCTCAGAAGAGTGCACACCCATTTCAAGGTTAAAGACCAGGGAAAAACATGGGAAAGCAAGAGAGCTGGTTAATCTGATGTAAAAATCTTTGATGATGAAAGGAAAATTATATTCTCATGATGATTTAATCAGGCTGTAGAAGTGAAGTTCTCATGTGGGTTGTCCTATGTGTGGCCTTGTGCATTGGGCAGTGGATGCAGGACAGGAGATCTTCAAATAAATCTGGTGGAACACAAAATACTGAAAAAAAATTCAGCCTAAATCCGGTGTATTCCTTCCCTTTGAGAACATATATGGATAATGTACAAAGTTTCAAAAGAGAAAATGTCTATTGGGTCATGGTTTCAACAATGAAATGGTCACTTCACATAACATTTTGAATTTTGGTTTCACAGTGGCTCATGTACCGGGCCTGAGTAAAGCAGAATGCAGAGTAAGCCTCATCAATAGTTGTGCATTCCATAAGTGGTTTTAAAACCAGTGAAACCCTTTGGACTTAGTGTTTGTATTTAATTGATTGATTGGTTTTTCAAATTGTTTATTTTACTATTTTTAACTTTGTGAGTCAGGGAAGCCCTCACTCATAGTGATTTCGACCTCTCCAAAAGCTCTGAAGTTATTCATGTAACAGCTATTACATGCTATAAGTTTCTCCTATTAAAACTTGAAAGACTAACAGACTCTGCTACTTTTCATCTAAATTCAGTGTTGGGCTAACTTAAGGGTTGGACTTTTTACAAGTCCTTTGAAATGTGTCCTCCTCTAGTCACTGGTCGTGCTGGAATTTACTTTCTTGTGAAGACAGGATTTGAGCAAATTGACACAAGTACAGTTTGCCACTACTCTGGACACCTGGTTAAATATCGAGTTCCCTAAATGCTGTGTGTTTTACTTTGATCTCTGCTCACACTTTGCTCATCCAGTTAGAAACCCAGGGCTCCAGGCCATAGCGTTCCAGGCCTAAACAAGAAAATTTCCATTCCGTTTTGGGAGTTCATGCGACTCTCATAATTACATTTTCCACAAATGTGTGCTTCAGGAGAGGCCCTGTCTAAATGTGGAGAGACCCATTTTCATTCACTCAGTTTCTGACTTTCTAAGATTTTCAATTACCAGAGGTTTGCCCAGACTTGCCATTGTCAAGGGACAGTGCACTTCACTTGAATTTGTGCAGTATTACTTCATGTGTCTCCGTGGAAATTCCACCAATGGGAAACTCTTGCTGTAGTCATCTCCAAGTGTTTCTGCGTAAGAAAATATAACTAACAAAGGATGTGGTTTCAAACAGAATGGGGAAAGAGGGATTATGTTTATTTCAGTGCAGGTTGACCTTTCAAAGAAACAGTAATTCCTATCAAATAGGAGGAAAAATCTTTTGTAAAGAGACATGGACATGACACGATCAACTTTATGTCACTTTTTTTAAAACGCCAAGGGCATTTGAGAAATTCTTGGATGTTGAATTGTCCCTTTTTTCAAATTTCTCTTAGGTAACACACTCCAGCTTCTTCAAACCAAGGTACTGTTCCTTCCATGTAAAAAACCAAAGCAAAAAACAAAATAAATTAAAACAAAACCCATCAAATTACATTTGAGAGCACAGAATTGCTCAGCAGGAACACTATTCAAGAAGCTAGAAGTACAGAAGCCTCAGCCTTCAGCCCATGGCCTGAAATTTTGTCTCTATCATGGTCCCTCATTTCCCTGGCATGTCCACATTAACTCCTAAATCTTTACTCATTTCCTCTTCAAATGCACAGGATCCAATATATTTGAACCCTGTTCACCTTGGCTATAATCATCCAAGGACACACCAGAGGAAGGGCAGCCACCCCCTTGCCTGGGGCCTTGGAGCTTATCACAATAGAAATGGACACCTGAACAAGGTGAGCCAAAACAATGAGAGGCATATTCCTAAAGCCTGAAGCACAGAAGCTACCTATAGACGAGTAGTGGGATTTCACAAATTATGTAAGAATCTCTGTGCACATGCTTGGCATGGTCGCTCCGGCCTATAATCCCAGCAATCTGGGGGCTGAGGTGGATGGATCCTTGGGAGTTCCAGTCCATCTTGGGCTATGAATTTATCTAAAGGCCTCTTTCAACAACTACATAAGATGCTGTTTCCAAAAAAAGGACAACGGAAAACTAGACACACTTGGTCCAGGTCTCTGGGTTCACTACATGAGTTGTGGAGTCTATATAGTCCATGCCATGAGAAAATACCTGGAATTTTTAGGGAAAGGTGCATTTGCATCCCGTTTCTAACGGTTTCCTTTTCACCATGTTACATTTGAATTCTGGGAAAACCTGCTGGTGATAAGCTATGTAGCATTATGTTGGTTTAGGTATTGAGCTATTACCTCATGTTTAGTGTTCAGGGTTATGCTGGAATGGCTGCAGACCTCCTTGAAATAGCGATTGCAGACAAGTGAACCCCGTGAAAGCTGGATAGTTGAAGCAGCCACTCCAAATATTCATGCACTGCAAGGATTCACTTTCATTTTGGGTCTCATCTTCTGGTTGTTGGCTTTTATTGCTAACTGATACTACCATGGTGGCAGTAATCCAGCAGAGACTGCATGTATGGTTTGCAGGTTTGCTTCCAAAACCACCAGAAACTTGGCAGAGCCCAAATCATTGTGGCATTTACTTTCCTCCCCTGAAACATTTGGCTTTCAAAGTTTGATAATTGAATAGACTGGGCTAGTCACCTTTGGACCCCATACACCACAAACACAGCTAAAGACAGAGCCAATTACTTCCCTCCACTTCTCAAAATATGTCAAATTTTCTTGATCACTACAACTGTAAAAAAATTCTGAGGCAACATAGCGAGGCTAATCAAATACTGCATGATTGGAATGGCTGTGGTTGTATGAGGTGGAAAGCTGCAGAGTTGGGCTGAAACAGTTCACAGAAATCCACAAATTTGTGGTCGCCAGGCAACCACACAGGGCTGTGATTGGCTGAGCACCATTGTGAGCTGGACTGTAGGCTCTAAAATACAAGTGTGCAATAGGAGACCTGAGTCACAATGCTGGGCGTTGACATGGAGACCTCAGTGGCACAGAAGACCTTGTAGGACAAGATTTAAACAGGATGAATATTCTTGGCCTGGTATGCCACAATATTCTCTCTGAAGGCTTCACTGCTCAGAATTTGTGGATGGAAATGCTTGCCATTCTACACATGGATGTACTTTCAATGGGATATGAAATATGCCAGGGCCTGGCAGATGATCTCTGCCATGTCCATCCTTGAGCATACGCTTTTCCCTTGTCATGTCTGTCATTTGGCTGAGTCCTGTTCCCTAAGTTATTCAGTCAAGACTTGCTGGCACCATTCACCTGTAGTATAAGAGCTTTCTGTGAAATTTCTCAGCAGAAATCCTCTGCAAGCACATAGCTTTGGATATGAGAGACAGTGGTGGAAGTTGAATTTCAAGGGCAGATATTTGAAAACAATGAAACAAGCCCCGAATAAGATCTTTACATGTTTCCCAGATGAATATATTTGGAAATACGGTGGAAGATGGAGATCAAGGCTGAGAAAAGTGCACACCCATTTCAAGGTACAAAAACCAGGGAAAAACATGGGAAAGCAAGAGAGCTGGTTAATCTGATGTGAAAATCTTTGATGATGAAAGGAAAATTATATTCTCATGATGATATAATCAGGCTGTAGAAGTGAAGTTCTCATGTTGGTTGTCCTATGTGTGGCCTTCTGCATTGGGCAGTGGATGCAGGAAAGGAGATATTCAAATAAATCTGGTGGAACACAAAATACTAAAAAAAAAAATTCAGCCTAAATCCTGTGTATTCCTTCCCTTTGAGAACATATATGGCTAATGTATGAAGTTTTAAAAGTGAAAATGTCTATTGGGTCATGGTTTCACCAATGAAACGGTCACTTCACGTAACATTTTGAATTTTGCTTTCACAATTGCTCATGTACTGGGCCTGAGTAAAGCAGAAGGCAGAGTAAGCCTCATCAATAGTTGTGCATTCCATAAGTGGTTTTCAAACCAGTGAAACCCTTTGGACTTAGTGTTTGTATTTAATTGGTTGATTGGTTTTTCAAATTGTTTGTTTTACTATTTTTAACTTTGTGCGTCAGGGAAGCCCTTACTCATAGTGATTTAGACCTCTGCAAAAGCTCTGAAGTTATTTATTTTATTTATTTATTTATTTTTTAATTTTATTTAAGAAGAAAAGAAAAAAAAGCAGAGAATGGGTACAAGTTATACAGATTTGCAGAAAAAAATGAACAGTAGGAAATCACTAGTTGATGGATTACATATTGTCATCTTAGAAATAATTGTTTAAGTCACAAAATTAAAGCTTGTAAAGTGGACATTCCATCAATGATACTGCAAACAGTTCTGTTCAATGATCCAATAAAACTCTGTGATATCATTTTCTATCTTATGCACTTAAATATGCATGCAGTTATATAGTTTAGAGCACTTTCTTTTCCTCTCTCTTGTACGATTTGGGTTTCATTGCTCCCACGGGTCTTATTACTTTTTTCGAAGAGAGTAAAACCAAATGTGACATAACAGAACAGAATCGGTCAAGTCAAAAGGGTGGACATAATAGATAATGTGAAAACATATTACAACGTGATCAATAATGGTTACCATAATGCCTTCCACTATCTCTAATAGAATTGCCTATATCGTTAGTTATAATACAATTGAACAAAACAGTAAAGAATAAAACCGACAAAACCAAAACATTGGAGACATTGTAGGTCTTCAAAAGTAGATAAAAGTCAATGAGAATGGGCATTATAATGAGTCTCATTATCTTCACAGCTGATGCCTAAATTTTCGAACCTGATACTATCCAGCAAAACAGAATAGGGGAACATCAGTTAAAAACCAGATGGTGAGAGTAATACGGGGCTTTAAATCGAGGTAATGGAAAGTCAAAGTGGGTTACTATAATATATCCTGCTATATTTTTCCTTTAATTAAAAGGATAAAAATAAAAAAAGTAAATAATGGAGTGGAGACTGAGATAAAAGAGGGCATAAAAATGAAACAGCACAGATCAAAACATAACCATTTAAGCAGAATAGTGTTTCACCACCAGATAATCCTGACCTAAAAGTAGTTACCATATTGTCTCTTTCCTTGAAATCCTTGAGTACAACTTCGTATACTGTAGCATTAAGTATATCAAAACAATGTAAAACCATTTAAGAGAATGACAGCATTACAGAGTATTTAGAATCGACTAACAGAAAATGAACAATGGTTTCTGTATCATCTCCTTGTCTTTAAAAGTTTTTTGCTTATACTATCGTACATAAAAAAATCCAGTAAGATACAACCTATTTAGACCATTGGAGACAGAAGGACAAAAGCTAGGTGAGACTTCAAAACAAGATGATAGTAAATCAGTATTACCTATTAAGATGTCATTTTCTCCAAAATAGCTATTCCTATCATCCAATCTTGTCTGCCTCATTTCTGTTGAGCTCTTATTCTGTCAGTAGCTGTCAGTTTGTCTTCTTCACTTCGTTCTCTGCTCCATTCGTTGTGGCCTCCACTATTTCTGGATTCTTTGTATTTTTCTTTTTTTAGAATATCCTGCAATACTCTCTCTAGAGTTGAATTGGTGGTTGCAAATTCCCCCAGTTCCTCTTTATCCTGGAAGCACCTTGTTTTTCCATCAATTTCCAGGGACAGTTGTGCAGGATATCTCAATCTTGGCTGGAGATTATTATCTTTCAAAGCTTGAATTATTTCCCCCCATGCTCTTCGTGATTTGATGGTTTGTGCAGAGAAATCTGCTGTAATTCTGATGGGTGCTCCCTTGAAAGTGGTCTGTTTCTTGTCTCTGACAGCTTTTAATATTCTGTTCTTGTATTGAATTTCTGGAATTTTTATTATTATATGCCTGGGTGTTGCTCCGTTTGGGTTGTAGGTAGCTGGGGTCCTGTATGCCTCATACATTTGAGTATCTTTACCTTTTGCTAAATTAGGAAAATTCTCCTGGATTATTTCTGTGAGTAGCTTTTGTAGTTCATTTGTTTGTGTCCCTACTTCTTCTTTTATGTTCTTAAACCTTAAGTTATGGATCCTCTTATCATCTTCTTGTCTTTCTATTATTGCTGTTTGTTTCTTTGTTGTTTTAAAGAAGATTTTCATTTCATTCTCCCATATTACAATTCTGCCCTCCAGTTCAGATAGTCTGTCCTTAGTTTCTTTCAAGCTGTTATGCCAGTCTTCGATAGACTTCTTAGTTTCTTGGTAGTCCCTTTGAACCTGCTTCACGTATTCTATACTTTCCCTGTTATCTCCATCAAACAATTCTCCCCTCTTTTTCTGTTCTTCCATTCCACCATCTGTTAACAAAAGCTAGGTGAGACTTCAAAACAAGATGATAGTAAATCAGTATTACCTATTAAGATGTCATTTTCTCCAAAATAGCTATTCCTATCATCCAATCTTCTCTGCCTCATTTCTGTTGAGCTCTTATTCTGTCAGTAGCTGTCAGTTTGTCTTCTTCACTTTGTTCTCTGCTCCATTCGTTGTGGCCTCCACTATTGCTGGATTCTTTGTATTTTTCTTTGTTTAGAATGTCCTGCAATACTCTCTCTAGAGTTGAATTGGTGGTTGCAAATTCCCCCAGTTCCTCTTTATCCTGGAAGCACCTTGTTTTTCCATCAATTTCCAGGGACAATCTTGGCTGGAGATTATTATCTTTCAAAGCTTGAATTATTTCCCCCCATGCTCTTCATGATTTGATGGTTTGTGCAGAGAAATCTGCTGTAATTCTGATGGGTGCTCCCTTGTAAGTGGTCTGTTTCTTGTCTCTGACAGCTTTTAATATTCTGTTCTTGTATTGAATTTCTGGAATTTTTATTATTATATGCCTGGGTGTTGCTCTGTTTGGGTTGTAGGTAGCTGGGGTCCTGTATGCCTCATACATCTGAGTATCTTTATCTTTTGCTAAATTAGGAAAATTCTCCTGGATTATTTCTGTGAGTAGCTTTTGTAGTTCATTTGTTTGTGTCCCTACTTCTTCTTTTATGTTCTTAATCCTTAAGTTATGGATCCTCTTATCATCTTCTTGTCTTTCTCTTATTGCTGTTTGTTTCTTTGTTATTTTAAAGAAGTTTTTCATTTCATTCTCCCATATTACAATTCTGCCCTCCAGTTCAGATAGTCTGTCCTTAGTTTCTTTCAAGCTGTTATGCCAGTCTTCGATAGACTTCTTAGTTTCTTGGTAGTCCCTTTGAACCTGCTTCACGTATTCTATACTTTCCCTGTTATCTCCATCATACAATTCTCCCCTCTTTTTCTGTTCTTCCATTCCACCATCTGTTTTTTCTTGGGTGGTGCTTAGCATTTCTCTAACTATTTTGCATACTTCTAGCTTCAGGTCATTGATAACTTCATTCCTGAATTGGTCTATGAGGCTCTCTATATGGCGCTTTATGTCTATTGGTGCGGTGTCCGCTATTGCCTGTTTCTCAGAATTGGGGGCCAAGGAGCCTTTCTTGTTGCTGCCTCTTCCCATATTCCCTGTTCCTTATATATGCAAGTTTACATGAGAGGCCCATCTTCTCTCCCTGTCAGCCACAGCCTGATTGAATTGCGCCGGTTAGGTGTTCCCACTCACTGCTGCGCACCAGGCAGCCTACGTGGGGCCCACCCCTCCGGGCCTCCATCGGGCTCTGGGATCTGGGTTGGGCCAGCCTACTGGGTCCCCCAGCAGCGTCATGCAGGCCAGGTACTTTTCCCCAATCCCGCCCGAGAGGGGAATGTGTGGCTGGAGTCGCCACTGCGCCCTGCTCCCGCAGGACTGCTCGGGCCCAGAAAGTCTGCTAGACTCAAACTGTGGTGGAGTGTCTGTTTCTCTCACTCACCTCGCCACAAGTCAGAACATGCCTCCCTGCCCATCCTGTTTTCAACTCCGTTCACAGTCTCCCGTTCTCAGAGTTTCCGTGTGTCTCTCTCCTTGCTGAGCCGATATAGAGGCAGCCAGCCACCGCGCGGTGGGAAACCCAAATCGCGGCTTCCAATGGCGCGGGGTCCAGCAGAGGCTTTTCTGTTCCTGTGTTAGCAACAGGACTGCATTCCAAGTTGGTTTCTCTCAGCGGACTTCGTTCCTGAGTCAGCAGAGCATACCTCCACCGGCGTATGTCTCTTTAGTCCGCACCATACCTGGCTCCTGAGCCTAGGATTTCAGAGAGCTTCCGGTAGTTGCTGTTATCTGTCCAACATGTTCTCCGGAAGCTGAAGTTATTCATGTAACAGCTATTACATGTTATAAGTTTCTCCTATTAAAACTTGAAAGACTAACAGACTCTGATACTTTTCATCTAAATTCAGTGTTGCGCTAAATTCAGTGTTGGACTTTTTACAAGTCCTTTGAAATGTGTCCTCATCTAGTCACTGGTCGTGCTGGAATGTACTTTCTTGTGAAGACAGGATTTGAGCAAATTGACACAAGTACAGTTTGCCACTACTCTGGACACCTGGTTAAATATCGAGTTCCCTAAATGCTGGGTGTTTTACTTTGATCTCTGCTCACACTTTGCTCATGCAGTTAGAACCACAGGGCTCCAGGCCATAGCGTTCCAGGCCTAAACAAAAAATTTCCATTCCGTTTTGGGAGTTCATTCGTCTCTCATAATTACATTTTCCACAAATGTGTGCTTCAGGAGAGGCCCTGTCTAAATGTGGAGAGGCCCATTTTCATTCACTCACTTTCAGACTTTCTAAAAATTTCAGTTAGTATCGGTTTGCCCAGACTTGCCATTGTCAAGGGACAGTGCACTTCACTTGAAGTTGTGCAGTATTACTTCATGTGTCTCTGTGGAAATTCCACCAATGGGAAAATCTTGCTGTAGTCATCTCCATGTGTTTCTGCGTAAGAAAATATAACTAACAAAGGATGTGGTTTCAAGCAGAATGGGGAAAGAGGGATTATGTTTATTTCAGTGCAGGTTGACCTTTCAAAGAAACAGTAATTCCTATCAAATAGGAGGAAAAATCTTTTGTAAAGAGACATGGACATGACACGATCAACTTTATGTCACTTTTTTTTAAAACGCCAAGGGCATTTGAGAAATTCTTGGCTGCTGAATTGTCCCTTTTTTCAAATTTCTCTTAGGTAAGACACTCCAGCTTCTTCAAACCATGGTACAGATCCTTCCATGTAAAAAACCAAAGCATAAAACACAATAAATTAAAACAAAACCCATCAAATTACATTTGAGAGCACAGAATTGCTCAGTAGGCCCACTATTCAAGAAGCTAGAGGTACAGAAGCCTCAGCCTTCAGCCCATGGCCTGAAGTTTGGTCTCTATTATCATGGTCCCTCAATTCCCTGGCATGTCCACATTAACTCATGAATCTTTACTCATTTCCTCTTCAAATGCACAGGATCCAATATATTTGAACCCTGTTCACCTGGGCTGTAATCATCCAAGGACACACCAGAGGAAGGGCAGCCACTCCCTTGCCTGGGGCCTTGGAGCTTATCACAATAGAAATGGACACCTGAACAAGGGGAGCCAAAACAAAGAGAGGCATATTCCTAAAGCCTGAAGCACAGAAGCTACCTATAGACCAGTAGTGGGATTTCACAAATTATGTAAGAATCTCTGTGCACATGCTTGGCATGGTCGCTCATGCCTATAATCCCAGCAATCTGGGGGCTGAGATGGATGGATCCTTGGGAGTTCCAGTCCATCTTGGGCTATGAATTTATCTCAAGGCCTCTTTCAACAACTACATAAGATGCTGTTTCCAAAAAAAGGACAATGGAAAACTAGAAACTCTTCGTCCAGGTCCCTGGGTTCACTATATGAGTTGTGGAGTCTAAATATTCCATGCCATGAGAAAACACCTGGGATTTTTAGGGAAAAGGGCATTTGCATCCCGTTTCTAAGGGTTTCCCTTTCACCATGTTACATTTGAATTCTGGGAAAACCTGCTGGTGATAAGCTATCTAGCATTATGTTGGTTTAGGTATTGAGCTAGTACCTCATGTTTAGTGTCCAGGGTTATGCTGGAATGGCTGCAGATCTCCTTGAAATAGCGATTGCAGACAAGTGAACCCCGAGGAAGCTGGATAGTTGAAGCAGGCACTCCAAATATTCATGCACTGCAAGGATTCACTTTCATTTTGGGACTCATCTTCTGGTTGCTGGCTTTTAGTGCTAACTGATACTACCATGGTGGCAGTAATCCAGCAGAGACTGCATGTATGGTTTGCAGGTTTGCTTCCAAAGCCACCAGAAACTTGGCAGAACCCAAATCATTGTGGCATTTTCTTTCCTCCCCTGAAACTTTTGGCCTTCTAAGTTTGAAAATTGAATAGACTGGGCTAGTCAAGTTTGGACCCTATATACCACCAACAGAGCTAAAGACAGAGCCAATTACTTCCCTCCACTTGTCAAAATATGTCAAATTTGCTTGATCACCACAACTTCAAAGAAAATTCTGAGGCAACTTAGAGAGGTGAATCAAATACTGCATGATTGGAATGGCTGTGGTTGTAGGAGGTGGAAAGCTGCAGAGTTGGGCTGAAATTGTTCACTGAAATCCACAGGCTTGTGGTTGGCAGGCAACCACACTGGGCTGAGATTGGCTGAACATCACTGTGAGGTGGATTTTAAGCTCTAGGTTTGAAAATGTAAAAGACTGGAGTAGTCAAGTTTGGAACCAATATACCTGAGACATACCAAAACGTTTTCCAATTACTTCCCTCCGCTTCTAAAAATATGTCAAATTTTCTTGATGACTACAACTCTAAAAAAAATTTTGAGGCACCATAGCGAGGCTAATCAAATACTGCATGATTGCAATGGCAGTGGTTGTATGAGGTGGAAAGCTGCAGAGTTGGGCTGAAACAGTTCACAGAAATCCACAAGCTTGTGGTCGCCAGGCATCCACACTGGGCTGTGATTGGCTGAGCAGAATTGTGAGCTGGACTTTAGGCTCCAGGATACAAGTGTGCAGTAGGAGACCTGAGTCACAATGCTGGGCGTTGACATGGAGACCTCATTGGCACAGAGGACCTTGGAGGGCAAGATTTAAATACGATGAATATTCTTGGCCTGGTATGCCACAATATTCTCTCTGAAGGCTTCACTGCTCAGTATTTGTGGATGGAAATGCTTGCCAATCTACACATGGATGTACTTTCAATGGGATATAAAATATGCCAGGGCCTGGCAGATGATCTCTGCCATGTCCTATCCTTGAGCATACGCTTTTCCCTTGTCATGTCTGTCATTTGTCCGAGTCCTGTTCCCTAAGCTATTCAGTCAAGACTTGCTGGCATCATTCACCTGCAGTATAAGAGCTTTCTATGAAATTTCTCAGCAGAAATCCTCTGCAAGCACATAGCTTTGGATATGAGAGACAGTGGTGGAAGTTGAATTTCAAGGGCAGATATTTGAAAACAATGAAACAAGCCCCGAATAAGATCTTTACATGTTTCCCAGATGAATATGTTTGGAAATATGGGGGAAGATGGAGATCAAGGCTGAGAAGAGTGCACACCCATTTCAAGGTACAAAAACCAGGGAAAAACATGGGAAAGCAAGAGAGCTGGTTAATCTGATGTAAAAATCTTTGATGAAGAAAGGAAAATTACATTCTCATAATGATATAATCAGACTGTAGCAGTGAAGTTCTCATGTTGGTTGTCCTATGTGTGGCCTTCTGCATTGGGCAGTGGATGCAGGACAGGAGATCGTCAAAGAAATCTGGTGGAACACAAAGTACTGAAAAACAATTCAGTCTAAATCCTGTGTATTTCTTCCCTTTGAGAACATATATGGATAATGTACAAAGTTTCAAAAGAGAAAATGTCTATTGGGTCATGGTTTCAACAATGAAATGGTCACTTCACATAACATTTTGAATTTTGCTTTCACAGTTGCTCATGTACCGGGCCTGAGTAAAGCAGAATGCAGAGTAAGCCTCATCAATAGTTGTGCATTCCATAAGTGGTTTTAAAACCAGTGAAACCCTTTGGACTTAGTGTTTGTATTTAATTGGTTGATTGGTTTTTCAAATTGTTTATTTTACTATTTTTAACTTTGTGAGTCAGGGAAGCCCTCACTCATAGTGATTTCGACCTCTCCAAAAGCTCTGAAGTTATTCATGTAACAGCTATTACATGCTATAAGTTTCTCCTATTAAAACTTGAAAGACTAACAGACTCTGCTACTTTTCATCTAAATTCAGTGTTGGGCTAACTTAAGGGTTGGACTTTTTACAAGTCCTTTGAAATGTGTCCTCCTCTAGTCACTGGTCGTGCTGGAATTTACTTTCTTGTGAAGACAGGATTTGAGCAAATTGACACAAGTACAGTTTGCCACTACTCTGGACACCTGGTTAAATATCGAGTTCCCTAAATGCTGTGTGTTTTACTTTGATCTGTGCTCACACTTTGCTCATCCAGTTAGAAACCCAGGGCTCCAGGCCATAGCGTTCCAGGCCTAAACAAGAAAATTTCCATTCCGTTTTGGGAGTTCATGCGACTCTCAGAATTACATTTTCCACAAATGTGTGCTTCAGGAGAGGCCCTGTCTAAATGTGGAGAGACCCATTTTCATTCACTCAGTTTCTGACTTTCTAAGATTTTCAATTACCAGAGGTTTGCCCAGACTTGCCATTGTCAAGGGACAGTGCACTTCACTTGAATTTGTGCAGTATTACTTCATGTGTCTCCGTGGAAATTCCACCAATGGGAAACTCTTGCTGTAGTCATCTCCAAGTGTTTCTGCGTAAGAAAATATAACTAACAAAGGATGTGGTTTCAAACAGAATGGGGAAAGAGGGATTATGTTTATTTCAGTGCAGGTTGACCTTTCAAAGAAACAGTAATTCCTATCAAATAGGAGGAAAAATCTTTTGTAAAGAGACATGGACATGACACGATCAACTTTATGTCACTTTTTTTAAAACGCCAAGGGCATTTGAGAAATTCTTGGATGTTGAATTGTCCCTTTTTTCAAATTTCTCTTAGGTAACACACTCCAGCTTCTTCAAACCAAGGTACTGTTCCTTCCATGTAAAAAACCAAAGCAAAAAACAAAATAAATTAAAACAAAACCCATCAAATTACATTTGAGAGCACAGAATTGCTCAGCAGGAACACTATTCAAGAAGCTAGAAGTACAGAAGCCTCAGCCTTCAGCCCATGGCCTGAAATTTTGTCTCTATCATGGTCCCTCATTTCCCTGGCATGTCCACATTAACTCCTAAATCTTTACTCATTTCCTCTTCAAATGCACAGGATCCAATATATTTGAACCCTGTTCACCTTGGCTATAATCATCCAAGGACACACCAGAGGAAGGGCAGCCACCCCCTTGCCTGGGGCCTTGGAGCTTATCACAATAGAAATGGACACCTGAACAAGGTGAGCCAAAACAATGAGAGGCATATTCCTAAAGCCTGAAGCACAGAAGCTACCTATAGACGAGTAGTGGGATTTCACAAATTATGTAAGAATCTCTGTGCACATGCTTGGCATGGTCGCTCAGGCCTATAATCCCAGCAATCTGGGGGCTGAGGTGGATGGATCCTTGGGAGTTCCAGTCCATCTTGGGCTATGAATTTATCTAAAGGCCTCTTTCAACAACTACATAAGATGCTGTTTCCAAAAAAAGGACAACGGAAAACTAGACACACTTGGTCCAGGTCTCTGGGTTCACTACATGAGTTGTGGAGTCTATATAGTCCATGCCATGAGAAAATACCTGGAATTTTTAGGGAAAGGTGCATTTGCATCCCGTTTCTAACGGTTTCCTTTTCACCATGTTACATTTGAATTCTGGGAAAACCTGCTGGTGATAAGCTATGTAGCATTATGTTGGTTTAGGTATTGAGCTATTACCTCATGTTTAGTGTTCAGGGTTATGCTGGAATGGCTGCAGACCTCCTTGAAATAGCGATTGCAGACAAGTGAACCCCGTGAAAGCTGGATAGTTGAAGCAGCCACTCCAAATATTCATGCACTGCAAGGATTCACTTTCATTTTGGGTCTCATCTTCTGGTTGTTGGCTTTTATTGCTAACTGATACTACCATGGTGGCAGTAATCCAGCAGAGACTGCATGTATGGTTTGCAGGTTTGCTTCCAAAACCACCAGAAACTTGGCAGAGCCCAAATCATTGTGGCATTTACTTTCCTCCCCTGAAACATTTGGCTTTCAAAGTTTGATAATTGAATAGACTGGGCTAGTCACCTTTGGACCCCATACACCACAAACACAGCTAAAGACAGAGCCAATTACTTCCCTCCACTTCTCAAAATATGTCAAATTTTCTTGATCACTACAACTGTAAAAAAATTCTGAGGCAACATAGCGAGGCTAATCAAATACTGCATGATTGGAATGGCTGTGGTTGTATGAGGTGGAAAGCTGCAGAGTTGGGCTGAAACAGTTCACAGAAATCCACAAATTTGTGGTCGCCAGGCAACCACACAGGGCTGTGATTGGCTGAGCACCATTGTGAGCTGGACTGTAGGCTCTAAAATACAAGTGTGCAATAGGAGACCTGAGTCACAATGCTGGGCGTTGACATGGAGACCTCAGTGGCACAGAAGTCCTTGTAGGACAAGATTTAAACAGGATGAATATTCTTGGCCTGGTATGCCACAATATTCTCTCTGAAGGCTTCACTGCTCAGAATTTGTGGATGGAAATGCTTGCCATTCTACACATGGATGTACTTTCAATGGGATATGAAATATGCCAGGGCCTGGCAGATGATCTCTGCCATGTCCATCCTTGAGCATACGCTTTTCCCTTGTCATGTCTGTCATTTGGCTGAGTCCTGTTCCCTAAGTTATTCAGTCAAGACTTGCTGGCACCATTCACCTGTAGTATAAGAGCTTTCTGTGAAATTTCTCAGCAGAAATCCTCTGCAAGCACATAGCTTTGGATATGAGAGACAGTGGTGGAAGTTGAATTTCAAGGGCAGATATTTGAAAACAATGAAACAAGCCCCGAATAAGATCTTTACATGTTTCCCAGATGAATATATTTGGAAATACGGTGGAAGATGGAGATCAAGGCTGAGAAGAGTGCACACCCATTTCAAGGTACAAAAACCAGGGAAAAACATGGGAAAGCAAGAGAGCTGGTTAATCTGATGTGAAAATCTTTGATGATGAAAGGAAAATTATATTCTCATGATGATATAATCAGGCTGTAGAAGTGAAGTTCTCATGTTGGTTGTCCTATGTGTGGCCTTCTGCATTGGGCAGTGGATGCAGGAAAGGAGATATTCAAATAAATCTGGTGGAACACAAAATACTAAAAAAAAAAATTCAGCCTAAATCCTGTGTATTCCTTCCCTTTGAGAACATATATGGCTAATGTATGAAGTTTCAAAAGTGAAAATGTCTATTGGGTCATGGTTTCACCAATGAAACGGTCACTTCACATAACATTTTGAATTTTGCTTTCACAATTGCTCATGTACTGGGCCTGAGTAAAGCAGAAGGCAGAGTAAGCCTCATCAATAGTTGTGCATTCCATAAGTGGTTTTCAAACCAGTGAAACCCTTTGGACTTAGTGTTTGTATTTAATTGGTTGATTGGTTTTTCAAATTGTTTGTTTTACTATTTTTAACTTTGTGCGTCAGGGAAGCCCTTACTCATAGTGATTTAGACCTCTGCAAAAGCTCTGAAGTTATTTATTTTATTTATTTATTTATTTTTTAATTTTATTTAAGAAGAAAAGAAAAAAAAGCAGAGAATGGGTACAAGTTATACAGATTTGCAGAAAAAAATGAACAGTAGGAAATCACTAGTTGATGGATTACATATTGTCATCTTAGAAATAATTGTTTAAGTCACAAAATTAAAGCTTGTAAAGTGGACATTCCATCAATGATACTGCAAACAGTTCTGTTCAATGATCCAATAAAACTCTGTGATATCATTTTCTATCTTATGCACTTAAATATGCATGCAGTTATATAGTTTAGAGCACTTTCTTTTCCTCTCTCTTGTACGATTTGGGTTTCATTGCTCCCACGGGTCTTATTACTTTTTTCGAAGAGAGTAAAACCAAATGTGACATAACAGAACAGAATCGGTCAAGTCAAAAGGGTGGACATAATAGATAATGTGAAAACATATTACAACGTGATCAATAATGGTTACCATAATGCCTTCCACTATCTCTAATAGAATTGCCTATATCGTTAGTTATAATACAATTGAACAAAACAGTAAAGAATAAAACCGACAAAACCAAAACATTGGAGACATTGTAGGTCTTCAAAAGTAGATAAAAGTCAATGAGAATGGGCATTATAATGAGTCTCATTATCTTCACAGCTGATGCCTAAATTTTCGAACCTGATACTATCCAGCAAAACAGAATAGGGGAACATCAGTTAAAAACCAGATGGTGAGAGTAATACGGGGCTTTAAATCGAGGTAATGGAAAGTCAAAGTGGGTTACTATAATATATCCTGCTATATTTTTCCTTTAATTAAAAGGATAAAAATAAAAAAAGTAAATAATGGAGTGGAGACTGAGATAAAAGAGGGCATAAAAATGAAACAGCACAGATCAAAACATAACCATTTAAGCAGAATAGTGTTTCACCACCAGATAATCCTGACCTAAAAGTAGTTACCATATTGTCTCTTTCCTTGAAATCCTTGAGTACAACTTCGTATACTGTAGCATTAAGTATATCAAAACAATGTAAAACCATTTAAGAGAATGACAGCATTACAGAGTATTTAGAATCGACTAACAGAAAATGAACAATGGTTTCTGTATCATCTCCTTGTCTTTAAAAGTTTTTTGCTTATACTATCGTACATAAAAAAATCCAGTAAGATACAACCTATTTAGACCATTGGAGACAGAAGGACAAAAGCTAGGTGAGACTTCAAAACAAGATGATAGTAAATCAGTATTACCTATTAAGATGTCATTTTCTCCAAAATAGCTATTCCTATCATCCAATCTTGTCTGCCTCATTTCTGTTGAGCTCTTATTCTGTCAGTAGCTGTCAGTTTGTCTTCTTCACTTCGTTCTCTGCTCCATTCGTGGTGGCCTCCACTATTTCTGGATTCTTTGTATTTTTCTTTTTTTAGAATATCCTGCAATACTCTCTCTAGAGTTGAATTGGTGGTTGCAAATTCCCCCAGTTCCTCTTTATCCTGGAAGCACCTTGTTTTTCCATCAATTTCCAGGGACAGTTGTGCAGGATATCTCAATCTTGGCTGGAGATTATTATCTTTCAAAGCTTGAATTATTTCCCCCCATGCTCTTCGTGATTTGATGGTTTGTGCAGAGAAATCTGCTGTAATTCTGATGGGTGCTCCCTTGAAAGTGGTCTGTTTCTTGTCTCTGACAGCTTTTAATATTCTGTTCTTGTATTGAATTTCTGGAATTTTTATTATTATATGCCTGGGTGTTGCTCCGTTTGGGTTGTAGGTAGCTGGGGTCCTGTATGCCTCATACATTTGAGTATCTTTACCTTTTGCTAAATTAGGAAAATTCTCCTGGATTATTTCTGTGAATAGCTTTTGTAGTTCATTTGTTTGTGTCCCTACTTCTTCTTTTATGTTCTTAAACCTTAAGTTATGGATCCTCTTATCATCTTCTTGTCTTTCTATTATTGCTGTTTGTTTCTTTGTTGTTTTAAAGAAGATTTTCATTTCATTCTCCCATATTACAATTCTGCCCTCCAGTTCAGATAGTCTGTCCTTAGTTTCTTTCAAGCTGTTATGCCAGTCTTCGATAGACTTCTTAGTTTCTTGGTAGTCCCTTTGAACCTGCTTCACGTATTCTATACTTTCCCTGTTATCTCCATCAAACAATTCTCCCCTCTTTTTCTGTTCTTCCATTCCACCATCTGTTAACAAAAGCTAGGTGAGACTTCAAAACAAGATGATAGTAAATCAGTATTACCTATTAAGATGTCATTTTCTCCAAAATAGCTATTCCTATCATCCAATCTTCTCTGCCTCATTTCTGTTGAGCTCTAATTCTGTCAGTAGCTGTCAGTTTGTCTTCTTCACTTTGTTCTCTGCTCCATTCGTTGTGGCCTCCACTATTGCTGGATTCTTTGTATTTTTCTTTGTTTAGAATGTCCTGCAATACTCTCTCTAGAGTTGAATTGGTGGTTGCAAATTCCCCCAGTTCCTCTTTATCCTGGAAGCACCTTGTTTTTCCATCAATTTCCAGGGACAATCTTGGCTGGAGATTATTATCTTTCAAAGCTTGAATTATTTCCCCCCATGCTCTTCATGATTTGATGGTTTGTGCAGAGAAATCTGCTGTAATTCTGATGGGTGCTCCCTTGTAAGTGGTCTGTTTCTTGTCTCTGACAGCTTTTAATATTCTGTTCTTGTATTGAATTTCTGGAATTTTTATTATTATATGCCTGGGTGTTGCTCTGTTTGGGTTGTAGGTAGCTGGGGTCCTTTATGCCTCATACATCTGAGTATCTTTATCTTTTGCTAAATTAGGAAAATTCTCCTGGATTATTTCTGTGAGTAGCTTTTGTAGTTCATTTGTTTGTGTCCCTACTTCTTCTTTTATGTTCTTAATCCTTAAGTTATGGATCCTCTTATCATCTTCTTGTCTTTCTATTATTGCTGTTTGTTTCTTTGTTATTTTAAAGAAGTTTTTCATTTCATTCTCCCATATTACAATTCTGCCCTCCAGTTCAGATAGTCTGTCCTTAGTTTCTTTCAAGCTGTTATGCCAGTCTTCGATAGACTTCTTAGTTTCTTGGTAGTCCCTTTGAACCTGCTTCACGTATTCTATACTTTCCCTGTTATCTCCATCATACAATTCTCCCCTCTTTTTCTGTTCTTCCATTCCACCATCTGTTTTTTCTTGGGTGGTGCTTAGCATTTCTCTAACTATTTTGCATACTTCTAGCTTCAGGTCATTGATAACTTCATTCCTGAATTGGTCTATGAGGCTCTCTATATGGCGCTTTATGTCTATTGGTGCGGTGTCCGCTATTGCCTGTTTCTCAGAATTGGGGGCCAAGGAGCCTTTCTTGTTGCTGCCTCTTCCCATATTCCCTGTTCCTTATATATGCAAGTTTATATGAGAGGCCCATCTTCTCTCCCTGTCAGCCACAGCCTGATTGAATTGCGCCGGTTAGGTGTTCCCACTCACTGCTGCGCACCAGGCAGCCTACGTGGGGCCCACCCCTCCGGGCCTCCATCGGGCTCTGGGATCTGGGTTGGGCCAGCCTACTGGGTCCCCCAGCAGCGTCATGCAGGCCAGGTACTTTTCCCCAATCCCGCCCGAGAGGGGAATGTGTGGCTGGAGTCGCCACTGCGCCCTGCTCCCGCAGGACTGCTCGGGCCCAGAAAGTCTGCTAGACTCAAACTGTGGTGGAGTGTCAGTTTCTCTCACTCACCTCGCCACAAGTCAGAACATGCCTCCCTGCCCATCCTGTTTTCAACTCCGTTCACAGTCTCCCGTTCTCAGAGTTTCCGTGTGTCTCTCTCCTTGGTGAGCCGATATAGAGGCAGCCAGCCACCGCGCGGTGGGAAACGCAAATCGCGGCTTCCAATGGCGCGGGGTCCAGCAGAGGCTTTTCTGTTCCTGTGTTAGCAACAGGACTGCATTCCAAGTTGGTTTCTCTCAGCGGACTTCGTTCCTGAGTCAGCAGAGCATACCTCCACCGGCGTATGTCTCTTTAGTCCGCACCATACCTGGCTCCTGAGCCTAGGATTTCAGAGAGCTTCCGGTAGTTGCTGTTATCTGTCCAACATGTTCTCCGGAAGCTGAAGTTATTCATGTAACAGCTATTACATGTTATAAGTTTCTCCTATTAAAACTTGAAAGACTAACAGACTCTGATACTTTTCATCTAAATTCAGTGTTGCGCTAAATTCAGTGTTGGACTTTTTACAAGTCCTTTGAAATGTGTCCTCATCTAGTCACTGGTCGTGCTGGAATGTACTTTCTTGTGAAGACAGGATTTGAGCAAATTGACACAAGTACAGTTTGCCACTACTCTGGACACCTGGTTAAATATCGAGTTCCCTAAATGCTGGGTGTTTTACTTTGATCTCTGCTCACACTTTGCTCATGCAGTTAGAACCACAGGGCTCCAGGCCATAGCGTTCCAGGCCTAAACAAAAAATTTCCATTCCGTTTTGGGAGTTCATTCGTCTCTCATAATTACATTTTCCACAAATGTGTGCTTCAGGAGAGGCCCTGTCTAAATGTGGAGAGGCCCATTTTCATTCACTCACTTTCAGACTTTCTAAAAATTTCAGTTAGTATAGGTTTGCCCAGACTTGCCATTGTCAAGGGACAGTGCACTTCACTTGAAGTTGTGCAGTATTACTTCATGTGTCTCTGTGGAAATTCCACCAATGGGAAAATCTTGCTGTAGTCATCTCCATGTGTTTCTGCGTAAGAAAATATAACTAACAAAGGATGTGGTTTCAAGCAGAATGGGGAAAGAGGGATTATGTTTATTTCAGTGCAGGTTGACCTTTCAAAGAAACAGTAATTCCTATCAAATAGGAGGAAAAATCTTTTGTAAAGAGACATGGACATGACACGATCAACTTTATGTCACTTTTTTTTAAAACGCCAAGGGCATTTGAGAAATTCTTGGCTGCTGAATTGTGCCTTTTTTCAAATTTCTCTTAGGTAAGACACTCCAGCTTCTTCAAACCATGGTACAGATCCTTCCATGTAAAAAACCAAAGCATAAAACACAATAAATTAAAACAAAACCCATCAAATTACATTTGAGAGCACAGAATTGCTCAGTAGGCCCACTATTCAAGAAGCTAGAGGTACAGAAGCCTCAGCCTTCAGCCCATGGCCTGAAGTTTGGTCTCTATTATCATGGTCCCTCAATTCCCTGGCATGTCCACATTAACTCATGAATCTTTACTCATTTCCTCTTCAAATGCACAGGATCCAATATATTTGAACCCTGTTCACCTGGGCTGTAATCATCCAAGGACACACCAGAGGAAGGGCAGCCACTCCCTTGCCTGGGGCCTTGGAGCTTATCACAATAGAAATGGACACCTGAACAAGGGGAGCCAAAACAAAGAGAGGCATATTCCTAAAGCCTGAAGCACAGAAGCTACCTATAGACCAGTAGTGGGATTTCACAAATTATGTAAGAATCTCTGTGCACATGCTTGGCATGGTCGCTCATGCCTATAATCCCAGCAATCTGGGGGCTGAGATGGATGGATCCTTGGGAGTTCCAGTCCATCTTGGGCTATGAATTTATCTCAAGGCCTCTTTCAACAACTACATAAGATGCTGTTTCCAAAAAAAGGACAATGGAAAACTAGAAACTCTTCGTCCAGGTCCCTGGGTTCACTATATGAGTTGTGGAGTCTAAATATTCCATGCCATGAGAAAACACCTGGGATTTTTAGGGAAAAGGGCATTTGCATCCCGTTTCTAAGGGTTTCCCTTTCACCATGTTACATTTGAATTCTGGGAAAACCTGCTGGTGATAAGCTATCTAGCATTATGTTGGTTTAGGTATTGAGCTAGTACCTCATGTTTAGTGTCCAGGGTTATGCTGGAATGGCTGCAGATCTCCTTGAAATAGCGATTGCAGACAAGTGAACCCCGAGGAAGCTGGATAGTTGAAGCAGGCACTCCAAATATTCATGCACTGCAAGGATTCACTTTCATTTTGGGACTCATCTTCTGGTTGCTGGCTTTTAGTGCTAACTGATACTACCATGGTGGCAGTAATCCAGCAGAGACTGCATGTATGGTTTGCAGGTTTGCTTCCAAAGCCACCAGAAACTTGGCAGAACCCAAATCATTGTGGCATTTTCTTTCCTCCCCTGAAACTTTTGGCCTTCTAAGTTTGAAAATTGAATAGACTGGGCTAGTCAAGTTTGGACCCTATATACCACCAACAGAGCTAAAGACAGAGCCAATTACTTCCCTCCACTTGTCAAAATATGTCAAATTTGCTTGATCACCACAACTTCAAAGAAAATTCTGAGGCAACTTAGAGAGGTGAATCAAATACTGCATGATTGGAATGGCTGTGGTTGTAGGAGGTGGAAAGCTGCAGAGTTGGGCTGAAATTGTTCACTGAAATCCACAGGCTTGTGGTTGGCAGGCAACCACACTGGGCTGAGATTGGCTGAACATCACTGTGAGGTGGATTTTAAGCTCTAGGTTTGAAAATGTAAAAGACTGGAGTAGTCAAGTTTGGAACCAATATACCTGAGACATACCAAAACGTTTTCCAATTACTTCCCTCCGCTTCTAAAAATATGTCAAATTTTCTTGATGACTACAACTCTAAAAAAAATTTTGAGGCACCATAGCGAGGCTAATCAAATACTGCATGATTGCAATGGCAGTGGTTGTATGAGGTGGAAAGCTGCAGAGTTGGGCTGAAACAGTTCACAGAAATCCACAAGCTTGTGGTCGCCAGGCATCCACACTGGGCTGTGATTGGCTGAGCACAATTGTGAGCTGGACTTTAGGCTCCAGGATACAAGTGTGCAGTAGGAGACCTGAGTCACAATGCTGGGCGTTGACATGGAGACCTCATTGGCACAGAGGACCTTGGAGGGCAAGATTTAAATACGATGAATATTCTTGGCCTGGTATGCCACAATATTCTCTCTGAAGGCTTCACTGCTCAGTATTTGTGGATGGAAATGCTTGCCAATCTACACATGGATGTACTTTCAATGGGATATAAAATATGCCAGGGCCTGGCAGATGATCTCTGCCATGTCCTATCCTTGAGCATACGCTTTTCCCTTGTCATGTCTGTCATTTGTCCGAGTCCTGTTCCCTAAGCTATTCAGTCAAGACTTGCTGGCATCATTCACCTGCAGTATAAGAGCTTTCTATGAAATTTCTCAGCAGAAATCCTCTGCAAGCACATAGCTTTGGATATGAGAGACAGTGGTGGAAGTTGAATTTCAAGGGCAGATATTTGAAAACAATGAAACAAGCCCAGAATAAGATCTTTACATGTTTCCCAGATGAATATGTTTGGAAATATGGGGGAAGATTCAGATCAAGGCTGAGAAGAGTGCACACCCATTTCAAGGTACAAAAACCAGGGAAAAACATGGGAAAGCAAGAGAGCTGGTTAATCTGATGTAAAAATCTTTGATGAAGAAAGGAAAATTACATTCTCATAATGATATAATCAGACTGTAGCAGTGAAGTTCTCATGTTGGTTGTCCTATGTGTGGCCTTCTGCATTGGGCAGTGGATGCAGGACAGGAGATCGTTAAAGAAATCTGGTGGAACACAAAATACTGAAAAACAATTCAGCCTAAATCCTGTGTATTTCTTCCCTTTGAGAACATATATGGATAATGTACGAAGTTTCAAAAGAGAAAATATCTATTGGGTCATGGTTTCAACAATGAAATGGTCACTTCACATAACATTTTGAATTTTGCTTTCACAGTTGCTCATGTACCGGGCCTGAGTAAAGCAGAATGCAGAGTAAGCCTCATCAATAGTTGTGCATTCCATAAGTGGTTTTAAAACCAGTGAAACCCTTTGGACTTAGTGTTTGTATTTAATTGGTTGATTGGTTTTTCAAATTGTTTGTTTTACTATTTTTAACTTTGTGAGTCAGGGAAGCCCTCACTCATAGTGATTTCGACCTCTCCAAAAGCTCTGAAGTTATTCATGTAACAGCTATTACATGCTATAAGTTTCTCCTATTAAAACTTGAAAGACTAACAGACTCTGCTACTTTTCATCTAAATTCAGTGTTGGGCTAACTTAAGGGTTGGACTTTTTACAAGTCCTTTGAAATGTGTCCTCCTCTAGTCACTGGTCGTGCTGGAATTTACTTTCTTGTGAAGACAGGATTTGAGCAAATTGACACAAGTACAGTTTGCCACTACTCTGGACACCTGGTTAAATATCGAGTTCCCTAAATGCTGTGTGTTTTACTTTGATCTGTGCTCACACTTTGCTCATCCAGTTAGAAACCCAGGGCTCCAGGCCATAGCGTTCCAGGCCTAAACAAGAAAATTTCCATTCCGTTTTGCGAGTTCATGCGTCTCTCATAATTACTTTTTCCACAAATGTGTGCTTCAGGAGAGGCCCTGTCCAAATGTGGAGAGGCCCATTATCATTCACTCACTTTTAGACTTTCTAAAATTTTCAGTGACTAGAGGTTTGCCCAGACTTGCCATTGTCAAGGGACAGTGCACTTCACTTGAAGTTGTGCAGTATTACTTCATTTGTCTCCGTGGAAATTCCACCAATGGGAAACTCTTGCTGTAGCCATCTCCAAGTGTTTCTGTGTAAGAAAATATAATTAACAAAGGGTGCGGTTTCAAGCAGAATGAGGAAAGGAGGGATTATCTTTATTTCAGTGCAGGTTGACCTTTCAAAGAAACAGTAATTCCTATCAAATAGGAGGAAAAATCTTTTGTAAAGAGACATGGACATGACACGCTCAACTTTTTGTCACTTTTGTTAAAACGCCAAGGGCATTTGAGAAATTCTTGGCTGCTGAATTGTCCCTTTTTGCAAATTTCTCTTAAGTAAGACACTCCAGCTTCTTTAAACCATGGTACAGTTCCTTCCATGTAAAAAACCAAAGCAAAAAACAAAATAAATTAAAAGAAAACCCATCAAATTACATTTGAAAGCACACAATTGCTCAGCAGGCCCATTATTCAAGAAGCTAGAGGTAGAGAATCCTCAGCCTTCGGCCCATGGCCTGAAGTTTTGTCTCTATCATGGCCCCTCAATTCCCTGGCATGTCCACATTAACTCATGAATCTTTACTCATTTCCTCTTCAAATGCACAGGATCCAATATATTTGAACCCTGTTCACCTGGGCTGTAATCATCCAAGGACACACCAGAGGAAGGGAAGCCACTCCCTTGCCTGGGGCCTTGGAGCTTATCACAATAGAAATGTTCACCTGAACAAGGGGAGCCAAAACAAAGAGAGGCATATTCCAAAAGCCTGAAGCACAGAAGCTACCTATAGACCAGCAGTGGGATTTCACAAATTATGTAAGAATCTCTGTGCACATGCTTGCCATGGTCGCTCATGCCTATAATCCCAGCAATCTGGGGGCTGAGGTGGATGGATCCTTGGGAGTTCCAGTCCATCTTGGGCTACGAATTTATCTCAAGGCCTCTTTCAACAACTACATAAGATGCTGTTTCCAAAAAGAGGACAACATTAAACTAGACACACTTGGTCTTGGTCCCTGGGTTCACTACATGAGTTGTGGAGTCTAAATATTCCATGCCATGATAAAATACCTGGCATTTTTAGTGAAAGGGGCATTTGCATCCCTTTTCTAAGGGTTTCCCTTTCACCATGTTACATTGGAATTCTGGGAAAACCTGCTGCTGATAAGGTATTGTGCTAATACCTCATGTTTAGTGTTCAGGGTTATGCTGGAATGGCTGCAGCCCTCCTTGAAATAGCGATTTCAGACAAGTGAACCCCGAGGAAGCTGGATAGTTGAAGCAGGCACTCCAAATATTCATGCACTGCAAGGATTCACTTTCATTTTGGGTCTCATCTTTTGGTTGCTGGCGTTCAGTGCTAACTGATACTACCATGGTGGCAGTAATCCAGCAGAGACTGCATGTATGGTTTGAAGGTTTGCTTCCCAAGCCACCAGAAACTTGGCAGAACCCAAATCATTGTGGCATTTTCTTTCCTCCCTTGAAACATTTGGCTTTCTAAGTTTGAAAATTGAATAGACTGGGCTAGTCACCTTTGGACCCCATATACCACAAACAGAGCTAAAGACAGAGCCAATTACTTCCCTCCACTTGTCAAAATATGTCAAATTTGTTGATCACCACAACTTCAAAGAAAATTCTGAGGCAACTTAGAGAGGTTAATCAAATACTGCATGATTGGAATGGCTGTGGTTGTATGAGGTGGAAAGCTACAGAGTTGGGCTGAAACTGTTTAGAGAAATCCACAGGCTTGTGGTTGCCAGGCAACCACACTGGGCTCAGATTGGCTGAACATCACGGTGAGGGGGATTTTAGGCTCTAGGTTTGAAAATTTAAAAGACTGGGGTAGTCAAGTTTGGAACCCATAGACCTCAGACATACCAAAACGTTTTCCAATGACTTCCCTCCACTTCTCAAAATATGTCAAATTTTCTTGACCACTCCAAGTGTAAGAAAAATTCTGAGGCAACATAGAGAGGCTAATCAAATACTGCATGATTGGAATGGCTGTGGTTGTATGAGGTGGAAAGCTGCAGAGTTGGGCTGAAACAGTTCACAGAAATCCACAAGCTTGTGGTTGCCAGGCAACCACAATAGGCTGTGATTGGCTGAGCACCATTGTGAGCTGGACTTTAGGCTCTAGGATACAAGTGTGCAGTAGGAGACCTGAGTCACAATGCTGGGCGTTGCCATGGAGACCTCAGTGGCACATAGGACCTTGTAGAGCAAGATTTAAATTGGATGAATATTCTTGGCGGGGTATGCCTCAATATTCTTTCTGAAGCCTTCACTGCTCAGAATTTGTGGATGGAAATGCTAGCCAATCGACACATGGATGTACTTTCAATGGGATATGAAATATGCCAGGGCCTGGCAGATGATCTCTGCCATGTCCTTTCCTTGAGCATACGCTTTTCCCTTGTCATGTCTGTCATTTGGCTGAGTCCTGTTCCTTAAGCTCTGCAGTAAAAACATGGTGGCATCATTCCCCTGCAGTATAAGAGCTTTCTGTGAAATTTCTCAGCAGAAATTCTCTGCAAGTACATAGCTTTGGATATGAGAGACAGTGGTGGAAGTTGAATTTCAAGGGCAGATATTTGAAAACAATGAAACAAGCCCCGAATAAGATCTTTACATGTTTCCCAGATGAATATGTTTGGAAATACGGGGGAAGATGGAGATCAAGGCTGAGAAGAGTGCACACCCATTTCAAGGTACAAAGACCAGGGAAAAACATGGGAAAGCAAGAGAGCTGGTTAATCTGATGTAAAAATCTTTGATGATGAAAGGAAAATTATATTCTCATGATGATTTAATCAGGCTGTAGAAGTGAAGTTCTCATGTGGGTTGTCCTATGTGTGGCCTTGTGCATTGGGCAGTGGATGCAGGACAGGAGATCTTCAAATAAATCTGGTGGAACACAAAATACTGAAAAAAAAATTCAGCCTAAATCCTGTGTATTCCTTCACTTTGAGAACATATATGGATAATGTACGAAGTTTCAAAAGAGAAAATGTCTATTGGGTCATGGTTTCAACAATGAAATGGTCACTTCACATAACATTTTGAATTTTGCTTTCACAGTTGCTCATGTACCGGGCCTGAGTAAAGCAGAATGCAGAGTAAGCCTCATCAATAGTTGTGCATTCCATAAGTGGTTTTAAAACCAGTGAAACCCTTTGGACTTATTGTTTGTATTTAATTGGTTGATTGGTTTTTCAAATTGTTTATTTTACTATTTTTAACTTTGTGAGTCAGGGAAGCCCTCACTCATAGTGATTTCGACCTCTACAAAAGCTCTGAAGTTATTCATGTAACAGCTATTACATGCGATAAGTTTCTCCTATTAAAACTTGAAAGACTAACAGACTCTGCTACTTTTCATCTAAATTCAGTGTTGGGCTAACTTCAGGGTTGGACTTTTTACAAGTCCTTTGAAATGTGTCCTCCTCTAGTCACTGGTCGTGCTGGAATTTACTTTCTTGTGAAGACAGGATTTGAGCAAATTGACACAAGTACAGTTTGCCACTACTCTGGACACCTGGTTAAATATCGAGTTCCCTAAATGCTGTGTGTTTTACTTTGATCTCTGCTCACACTTTGCTCATCCAGTTAGAAACACAGGGCTCCAGGCCATAGCGTTCCAGGCCTAAACAAGAAAATTTCCATTCCGTTTTGGGAGTTCATGCGACTCTCATAATTACATTTTCCACAAATGTGTGCTTCAGGAGAGGCCCTGTCCAAATGTGGAGAGGCCCATTTTCATTCACTCACTTTTAGACTTTCTATGATTTTCAGTTACTAGAGTTTTGCCCAGACTTGCCATTATCAAGGGACAGTGCACTTCACTTGAAGTTGTGCAGTATTACTTCATGTGTCTCCGTGGAAATTCCACCAATGGGAAACTCTTGCTGTAGTCATCTCCAAGTGTTTCTGTGTAAGAAAATATAACTAACAAAGGATGTAGTTTCAAGCAGAATGAGGAAAGGAGGGATTATCTTTATTTCAGTGCAGGTTGACCTTTCAAAGAAACAGTAATTCCTATCAAATAGGAGGAAAAATCTTTTGTAAAGAGACATGGACATGACACGCTCAACTTTTTGTTACTTTTTTTTAAAATGCCAAGGGCATTTGAGAAATTCTTGGCTGCTGAATTGTACGTTTTTGCAAATCTCTCTTAGGTAAGACACTCCAGCTTCTTTAAACCATGGTACAGTTCTTTCCATGTAAAAAACCAAAGCAAAAAACAAAATAAATTCAAACAAAACCCATCAAATTACATTTGAGAGCACACAAGTGCTCAGCAGGCCCACTATTCAAGAAGCTAGAGGTAGAGAATCCTCAGCCTTCGGCCCATGGCCTGAAGTTTTGTCTCTATCATGGCCCCTCAATTCCCTGGCATGTCCACATTAACTCATGAATCTTTACTCATTTCCTCTTCAAATGCACAGGATCCAATATATTTGAACCCTGTTCACCTGGGCTGTAATCATCCAAGGACACACCAGAGGAAGGGCAGCCACTCCCTTGCCTGGGGCCTTGGAGCTTATCACAATAGAAATGGACACCTGAACAAGGGGAGCCAAAACAAAGAGAGGCATATTCCAAAAGCCTGAAGCACAGAAGCTACCTATAGACCAGCAGTGGGATTTCACAAATTATGTAATAATCTCTGTGCACATGCTTGGCATGGTCGCTCATGCCTATAATCTCAGCAATCTGGGGGCTGAGGTGGATGGATCCTTGGGAGTTCCAGTCCATCTTGGGCTATGAATTTATCTCAAGGCCTCTTTCAACAACTACATAAGATGCTGTTTCCAAAAAGAGGACAACATTAAACTAGACACACTTGGTCTAGGTCCCTGGGTTCACTACATGAGTTGTGGAGTCTAAATATTCCATGCCATGAGAAAATACCTGGGATTTTTAGTGAAAGGGGCATTTGCATCCCTTTTCTAAGGGTTTCCCTTTCACCATGTTACATTTGAATTCTGGGAAAACCTGCTGGTGATAAGGTATTGTGCTAATACCTCATGTTAAGTGTTCAGGGTTAGGCTGGAATGGCTGCAGCCCTCCTTGAAATATCGATTGCAGACAAGTGAACCCCGAGGAAGCTGGATAGTTGAAGCAGGCACTCCAAATATTCATGCACTGCAAGGATTCACTTTCATTTTGGGTCTCATCTTCTGGTTGCTGGTTTTCAGTGCTAACTGATACTACCATGGTGGCAGTAATCCAGCAGAGACTGCATGTATGGTTTGCAGGTTTGCTTCCCAAGCCACCAGAAACTTGGCAGAACCCAAATCATTGTGGCATTTTCTTTCCTCCCTTGAAACATTTGGCTTTCTAAGTTTGATAATTGAATAGACTGGGCTAGTCACCTTTGGACCCCATATACCACAAACAGAGCTAAAGACAGTGCCAATTACTTCCCTCCACTATTCAACATATGTCAAATTTGCTTGATCACCACAACTTCAAAGAAAATTCTGAGGCAACTTAGAGAGGTTAATCAAATACTGCATGATTGCAATGGCTGTGGTTGTATGAGGTGGAAAGCTGCAGAGTTGGGCTGAAACTGTTAGCAGAAATCCACAGGCTTGTGCTTGCCAGGCAACCACACTGGGCTGAGATTGGCTGAACATCCCTGTGAGGGGGATTTTAGGCTCTAGGTTTGAGAATTTAAAAGACTGGGGTAGTCAAGTTTGGAACCCATAGACCTCAGACATACCAAAACGTTTTCCAATGACTTCCCTCCACTTCTCAAAGTATGTCAAATTTTCTTGATCACTACAACTGTAAAAAAAAAATTCTGAGGCAACATACAGAGGCTAATCAAATACTGCATGATTGGAATGGCTGTGGTTGTATGAGGTGGAAAGCTGCAGAGTTGGGCTGAAACAGTTCACAGAAATCCACAAGCTTGTGGTTGCCAGGCAACCACAATGGGCTGTGATTGGCTGAGCACCATTGTGAGCTGGACTTTAGGCTCTAGGATACAAGTGTGCAGTAGGAGACCTGAGTCACAATGCTGGGCGTTGCCATGGAGACCTCTGTGGCACAGAGGACCTTGTAGGGCAAGATTTAAATAGGATGAATATTCTTGTCCTGGTATGCCACAATATTCTCTCTGAAGGCTTCACTGCTCAGAATTTGTAGATGGAAATGCTAGCCAATCTACACATGGATGTACTTTCAATGGGATATGAAATATGCCAGGGCCTGGCAGATGATCTCTGCTATGTCCTATCCTTGAGCATACGCTTTTCTCTTGTCATGTCTGTCATTTGGCTGAGTCCTGTTCCCTAAGCTATTCAGTCAAGACTTGCTGGCATCATTCACCTGCAGTATAAGAGCTTTCTGTGAAATTTCTCAGCAGAAATCTTCTGCAAGTACATAGCTTTGGATATGAGAGACAGTGGTGGATGTTGAATTTCAAGGGCAGATATTTGAAAACAATGAAACAAGCCCCGAATAAGATCTTTACATGTTTCCCAGATGAATATGTTTGGAAATACGGGGGAGATGGAGATCAAGGCTGAGAAGAGTGCACACCCATTTCAAGGTACTAAAACCAGGGAAAAACATGGGCAAGCATGCGAGCTGGTTAATCTGATATAAAAATCTCTGATGATGAAAGGAAAATTATATTCTCATGATGATTTAATCAGGCTGTAGAAGTGAAGTTCTCATGTTGGTTGTCCTATGTGTGTCCTTCTGCATTGGGCAGTGGATGCAGGATAGGAGATCTTCAAATAAATCTGGTGGAACACAAAATACTGAAAAAAAAATTCAGCCTAAATACGGTGTATTCCTTCCCTTTGAGAACATATATGGATAATGTACGAAGTTTCAAAAGAGAAAATGTCTATTGGGTCATGGTTTCAACAATGAAATGGTCACTTCACATAACATTTTGAATTTTGATTTCACAGTTGCTCATGTACCGGGTCTGAGTAAAGCAGAATGCAGAGTAAGCCTCATCAATAGTTGTGCATTCCATAAGTGGTTTTAAAACCAGTGAAACCCTTTGGACTTAGTGTTTGTATTTAATTGGGTGATTGGTTTTTCAAATTGTTTGTTTTACTGTTTTTAACTCTGTGAGTCAGGGCAGCCCTCACTCATAGTGATTTCGACCTCTCCAAAAGCTCTGAAGTTATTCATGTAACAGCTATTACATGCTATAAATTTCTCCTATTAAAACTTGAAAGACTAACAGACTCTGCTACTTTTCATCTAAATTCAGTGTTGGGCTAACTTCAGGGTTGGACTTTTTACAAGTCCTTTGAAATGTGTCCTCCTCTAGTCACTGGTGGTGCTGGAATTTACTTTCTTGTGAAGACAGGATTTGAGCAAATTGACACAAGTACAGTTTGCCACTACTCTGGACACCTGGTTAAATATCGAGTTCCCTAAATGCTGTGTGTTTTACTTTGATCTCTGCTCACACTTTGCTCATCCAGTTAGAAACACAGGGCTCCAGGCCATAGCGTTCCAGGCCTAAACAAGAAAATTTCCATTCCGTTTTGGGAGTTCATGCGTCTCTCATAATTACTTTTTCCACAAATGTTTGCTTCAGGAGAGGCCCTGTCCAAATGTGGTGAGGCCCATTTTCATTCACTCACTTTTAGACTTTCTAAGATTTTCAGTGACTAGAGGTTTGCCCAGACTTGCCATTGTCAAGGGACAGTGCACTTCACTTGAAGTTGTGCAGTATTACTTCATGTGTCTCCGTGGAAATTCCACCAATGGGAAACTCCTGCTGTAGTCATCTCCAAGTGTTTCTGTGTAGGAAAATATAACTAACAAAGGATGTGGTTACAAGCAGAATGAGGAAAGGAGGGATTATCTTTATTTCAGTGCAGGTTGACCTTTCAAAGAAACAGTAATTCCTATCAAATAGGTGGAAAAATTTTTTGTAAAGAGACATGGACATGACACGCTCAACTTTATGTCACTTTTTTTAAAACGCCAAGGGCATTTGAGAAATTCTTGGCTGCTGAGTTGTACCTTTTTGCAAATTTCTCTTAGGTAAGACACTCCAGCTTCTTTAAACCATGGTACAGTTCCTTCCATGTAAAAAACCAAAGCAAAAAACAAAATAAATTCAAACAAAACCCATCAAATTACATTTGAGAGCACACAATTGCTCAGCAGGCCCACTATTCAAGAAGCTAGAGGTAGAGAATCCTCAGGCTTCGGCCCATGGCCTGAAGTTTTGTCTCTATCATGGCCCCTCAATTCCCTGGCATGTCCACAATAACTCATGAATCTTTACTCATTTCCTCTTCAAATGCACAGGATCCAATATATTTGAACCCTGTTCACCTGGGCTGTAATCATCCAAGGACACACCAGAGGAAGGGCAGCCACTCCCTTGCCTGGGGCCTTGGAGCTTATCACAATAGAAATGGACACCTGAACAAGGGGA
Organism: Cavia porcellus; assembly: GCF_034190915.1. Lineage (NCBI taxonomy): Eukaryota > Metazoa > Chordata > Mammalia > Rodentia > Caviidae > Cavia > Cavia porcellus. The sequence goes on along the minus strand of NW_026947486.1, from coordinate 2,881,781 downwards.
GCCAAAACAAAGAGAGGCATATTCCTAAAGCCTGAAGCATAGAAGCTACCTATAGACCAGCAGTGGGATTTCACAAATTATGTAAGAATCTCTGTGCACATGCTTGGCATGGTCGCTCATGCCTATAATCCCAGCAATCTGGGGGCTGAGGTGGATGGATCCTTGGGAGTTCCAGTCCATCTTGGGCTACGAATTTATCTCAAGGCCTCTTTCAACAACTACATAAGATGCTGTTTCCAAAAAGAGGACAACATTAAACTAGACACACTTGGTCTAGGTCCCTGGGTTCACTACATGAATTGTGGAGTCTAAATATTCCATGCCATGAGAAAATACCTGGGATTTTTAGTGAAAGGGGCATTTGAATCCCTTTTCTAAGGGTTTCCCTTTCACCATGTTACATTTGAATTCTGGGAAAACCTGCTGGTGATAAGGTATTGTGCTAATACCTCATGTTAAGTGTTCAGGGTTATGCTGGAATGGCTGCAGCCCTCCTTGAAATAGCGATTGCAGACAAGTGAACCCCGAGGAAGCTGGATAGTTGAAGCAGGCACTCCAAATATTCATGCACTGCAAGGATTCACTTTCATTTTGGGTCTCATCTTCTGGTTGCTGGCTTTCAGTGCTAACTGATACTACCATGGTGGCAGTAATCCAGCAGAGACTGCATGTATGGTTTGCAGGTTTGCTTCCCAAGCCACCGGAAACTTGGCAGAACCCAAATCATTGTGGCATTTTCTTTCCTCCCTTGAAACATTTGGCTTTCTAAATTTCATAATTGGATAGACTGGGCTAGTCACCTTTGGACCCCATATACCACAAACAGAGCTAAAGACAGAGACTATTACTTCCCTCCACTTGTCAAAATATGTCAAATTTGCTTGATCACCACAACTTCAAAGAAAATTCTGAGGCAACTTAGAGAGGTTAATCAAATACTGCATGATTAGAATGGCTGTGGTTGTATGAGGTGGAAAGCTGCAGAGTTGGGCTGAAACTGTTCACAGAAATCCACAGGCTTGTGCTTGCCAGGCAACCACACTGGGCTCAGATTGGCTGAACATCACTGTGAGGGGGATTTTAGGCTCTAGGTTTGAGAATTTAAAAGACTGGTGTAGTCAAGTTTGGAACCCATAGACCTCAGACATACCAAAAGTTTTTCCAATGACTTCCCTCCACTTCTCAAAATATGTCAAATTTTCTTGATCACTACAACTGTAAAAAAAAATTCTGAGGCAACATAGAGAGGCTAATCAAATACTGCATGATTGGAATGGCTGTGGTTGCATGAGGTGGAAAGCTGCAGAGTTGGGCTGAAACAGTTCACAGAAATCCACAAGCTTGTGGTTGCCAGGCAACCACAATGGGGTGTGATTGGCTGAGCACCATTGTGAGCTGGACTTTAGGCTCTAGGATACAAGTTTGCAGTAGGAGACCTGAGTCACAATGCTGGGCGTTGCCATGGAGACATCTGTGGCACAGAGGACCTTGTAGGGCAAGATTTAATTAGGATGAATATTCTTGTCCTGGTATGCCACAATATTCTCTCTGAAGGCTTCACCGCTCAGAATTTGTAGATGGAAATGCTAGCCAATCTACACATGGATGTACTTTCAATGGGATATGAAATATGCCAGGGCCTGGCAGATGATCTCTGCCATGTCCTATCCTTGAGCATACGCTTTTCCCTTGTCATGTCTGTCATTTGGCTGAGTCCTGTTCCCTAAGCTATTCAGTCAAGACTTGCTGGCATCATTCACCTGCAGTATAAGAGCTTTCTGTGAAATTTCTCAGCAGAAATCCTCTGCAAGTACATAGCTTTGGATATGAGAGACAGTGGTAGAAGTTGAATTTCAAGGGCAGATATTTGAAAACAATGAAACAAGACCCGAATAAGATCTTTACATGTTTCCCAGATGAATACGTTTGGAAATATGGGGGAGATGGAGATCAAGGCTCAGAAGAGTGCACACCCATTTCAAGGTTAAAGACCAGGGAAAAACATGGGAAAGCAAGAGAGCTGGTTAATCTGATGTAAAAATCTTTGATGATGAAAGGAAAATTATATTCTCATGATGATTTAATCAGGCTGTAGAAGTGAAGTTCTCATGTGGGTTGTCCTATGTGTGGCCTTGTGCATTGGGCAGTGGATGCAGGACAGGAGATCTTCAAATAAATCTGGTGGAACACAAAATACTGAAAAAAAATTCAGCCTAAATCCGGTGTATTCCTTCCCTTTGAGAACATATATGGATAATGTACAAAGTTTCAAAAGAGAAAATGTCTATTGGGTCATGGTTTCAACAATGAAATGGTCACTTCACATAACATTTTGAATTTTGGTTTCACAGTGGCTCATGTACCGGGCCTGAGTAAAGCAGAATGCAGAGTAAGCCTCATCAATAGTTGTGCATTCCATAAGTGGTTTTAAAACCAGTGAAACCCTTTGGACTTAGTGTTTGTATTTAATTGATTGATTGGTTTTTCAAATTGTTTATTTTACTATTTTTAACTTTGTGAGTCAGGGAAGCCCTCACTCATAGTGATTTCGACCTCTCCAAAAGCTCTGAAGTTATTCATGTAACAGCTATTACATGCTATAAGTTTCTCCTATTAAAACTTGAAAGACTAACAGACTCTGCTACTTTTCATCTAAATTCAGTGTTGGGCTAACTTAAGGGTTGGACTTTTTACAAGTCCTTTGAAATGTGTCCTCCTCTAGTCACTGGTCGTGCTGGAATTTACTTTCTTGTGAAGACAGGATTTGAGCAAATTGACACAAGTACAGTTTGCCACTACTCTGGACACCTGGTTAAATATCGAGTTCCCTAAATGCTGTGTGTTTTACTTTGATCTCTGCTCACACTTTGCTCATCCAGTTAGAAACCCAGGGCTCCAGGCCATAGCGTTCCAGGCCTAAACAAGAAAATTTCCATTCCGTTTTGGGAGTTCATGCGACTCTCATAATTACATTTTCCACAAATGTGTGCTTCAGGAGAGGCCCTGTCTAAATGTGGAGAGACCCATTTTCATTCACTCAGTTTCTGACTTTCTAAGATTTTCAATTACCAGAGGTTTGCCCAGACTTGCCATTGTCAAGGGACAGTGCACTTCACTTGAATTTGTGCAGTATTACTTCATGTGTCTCCGTGGAAATTCCACCAATGGGAAACTCTTGCTGTAGTCATCTCCAAGTGTTTCTGCGTAAGAAAATATAACTAACAAAGGATGTGGTTTCAAACAGAATGGGGAAAGAGGGATTATGTTTATTTCAGTGCAGGTTGACCTTTCAAAGAAACAGTAATTCCTATCAAATAGGAGGAAAAATCTTTTGTAAAGAGACATGGACATGACACGATCAACTTTATGTCACTTTTTTTAAAACGCCAAGGGCATTTGAGAAATTCTTGGATGTTGAATTGTCCCTTTTTTCAAATTTCTCTTAGGTAACACACTCCAGCTTCTTCAAACCAAGGTACTGTTCCTTCCATGTAAAAAACCAAAGCAAAAAACAAAATAAATTAAAACAAAACCCATCAAATTACATTTGAGAGCACAGAATTGCTCAGCAGGAACACTATTCAAGAAGCTAGAAGTACAGAAGCCTCAGCCTTCAGCCCATGGCCTGAAATTTTGTCTCTATCATGGTCCCTCATTTCCCTGGCATGTCCACATTAACTCCTAAATCTTTACTCATTTCCTCTTCAAATGCACAGGATCCAATATATTTGAACCCTGTTCACCTTGGCTATAATCATCCAAGGACACACCAGAGGAAGGGCAGCCACCCCCTTGCCTGGGGCCTTGGAGCTTATCACAATAGAAATGGACACCTGAACAAGGTGAGCCAAAACAATGAGAGGCATATTCCTAAAGCCTGAAGCACAGAAGCTACCTATAGACGAGTAGTGGGATTTCACAAATTATGTAAGAATCTCTGTGCACATGCTTGGCATGGTCGCTCCGGCCTATAATCCCAGCAATCTGGGGGCTGAGGTGGATGGATCCTTGGGAGTTCCAGTCCATCTTGGGCTATGAATTTATCTAAAGGCCTCTTTCAACAACTACATAAGATGCTGTTTCCAAAAAAAGGACAACGGAAAACTAGACACACTTGGTCCAGGTCTCTGGGTTCACTACATGAGTTGTGGAGTCTATATAGTCCATGCCATGAGAAAATACCTGGAATTTTTAGGGAAAGGTGCATTTGCATCCCGTTTCTAACGGTTTCCTTTTCACCATGTTACATTTGAATTCTGGGAAAACCTGCTGGTGATAAGCTATGTAGCATTATGTTGGTTTAGGTATTGAGCTATTACCTCATGTTTAGTGTTCAGGGTTATGCTGGAATGGCTGCAGACCTCCTTGAAATAGCGATTGCAGACAAGTGAACCCCGTGAAAGCTGGATAGTTGAAGCAGCCACTCCAAATATTCATGCACTGCAAGGATTCACTTTCATTTTGGGTCTCATCTTCTGGTTGTTGGCTTTTATTGCTAACTGATACTACCATGGTGGCAGTAATCCAGCAGAGACTGCATGTATGGTTTGCAGGTTTGCTTCCAAAACCACCAGAAACTTGGCAGAGCCCAAATCATTGTGGCATTTACTTTCCTCCCCTGAAACATTTGGCTTTCAAAGTTTGATAATTGAATAGACTGGGCTAGTCACCTTTGGACCCCATACACCACAAACACAGCTAAAGACAGAGCCAATTACTTCCCTCCACTTCTCAAAATATGTCAAATTTTCTTGATCACTACAACTGTAAAAAAATTCTGAGGCAACATAGCGAGGCTAATCAAATACTGCATGATTGGAATGGCTGTGGTTGTATGAGGTGGAAAGCTGCAGAGTTGGGCTGAAACAGTTCACAGAAATCCACAAATTTGTGGTCGCCAGGCAACCACACAGGGCTGTGATTGGCTGAGCACCATTGTGAGCTGGACTGTAGGCTCTAAAATACAAGTGTGCAATAGGAGACCTGAGTCACAATGCTGGGCGTTGACATGGAGACCTCAGTGGCACAGAAGACCTTGTAGGACAAGATTTAAACAGGATGAATATTCTTGGCCTGGTATGCCACAATATTCTCTCTGAAGGCTTCACTGCTCAGAATTTGTGGATGGAAATGCTTGCCATTCTACACATGGATGTACTTTCAATGGGATATGAAATATGCCAGGGCCTGGCAGATGATCTCTGCCATGTCCATCCTTGAGCATACGCTTTTCCCTTGTCATGTCTGTCATTTGGCTGAGTCCTGTTCCCTAAGTTATTCAGTCAAGACTTGCTGGCACCATTCACCTGTAGTATAAGAGCTTTCTGTGAAATTTCTCAGCAGAAATCCTCTGCAAGCACATAGCTTTGGATATGAGAGACAGTGGTGGAAGTTGAATTTCAAGGGCAGATATTTGAAAACAATGAAACAAGCCCCGAATAAGATCTTTACATGTTTCCCAGATGAATATATTTGGAAATACGGTGGAAGATGGAGATCAAGGCTGAGAAAAGTGCACACCCATTTCAAGGTACAAAAACCAGGGAAAAACATGGGAAAGCAAGAGAGCTGGTTAATCTGATGTGAAAATCTTTGATGATGAAAGGAAAATTATATTCTCATGATGATATAATCAGGCTGTAGAAGTGAAGTTCTCATGTTGGTTGTCCTATGTGTGGCCTTCTGCATTGGGCAGTGGATGCAGGAAAGGAGATATTCAAATAAATCTGGTGGAACACAAAATACTAAAAAAAAAAATTCAGCCTAAATCCTGTGTATTCCTTCCCTTTGAGAACATATATGGCTAATGTATGAAGTTTTAAAAGTGAAAATGTCTATTGGGTCATGGTTTCACCAATGAAACGGTCACTTCACGTAACATTTTGAATTTTGCTTTCACAATTGCTCATGTACTGGGCCTGAGTAAAGCAGAAGGCAGAGTAAGCCTCATCAATAGTTGTGCATTCCATAAGTGGTTTTCAAACCAGTGAAACCCTTTGGACTTAGTGTTTGTATTTAATTGGTTGATTGGTTTTTCAAATTGTTTGTTTTACTATTTTTAACTTTGTGCGTCAGGGAAGCCCTTACTCATAGTGATTTAGACCTCTGCAAAAGCTCTGAAGTTATTTATTTTATTTATTTATTTATTTTTTAATTTTATTTAAGAAGAAAAGAAAAAAAAGCAGAGAATGGGTACAAGTTATACAGATTTGCAGAAAAAAATGAACAGTAGGAAATCACTAGTTGATGGATTACATATTGTCATCTTAGAAATAATTGTTTAAGTCACAAAATTAAAGCTTGTAAAGTGGACATTCCATCAATGATACTGCAAACAGTTCTGTTCAATGATCCAATAAAACTCTGTGATATCATTTTCTATCTTATGCACTTAAATATGCATGCAGTTATATAGTTTAGAGCACTTTCTTTTCCTCTCTCTTGTACGATTTGGGTTTCATTGCTCCCACGGGTCTTATTACTTTTTTCGAAGAGAGTAAAACCAAATGTGACATAACAGAACAGAATCGGTCAAGTCAAAAGGGTGGACATAATAGATAATGTGAAAACATATTACAACGTGATCAATAATGGTTACCATAATGCCTTCCACTATCTCTAATAGAATTGCCTATATCGTTAGTTATAATACAATTGAACAAAACAGTAAAGAATAAAACCGACAAAACCAAAACATTGGAGACATTGTAGGTCTTCAAAAGTAGATAAAAGTCAATGAGAATGGGCATTATAATGAGTCTCATTATCTTCACAGCTGATGCCTAAATTTTCGAACCTGATACTATCCAGCAAAACAGAATAGGGGAACATCAGTTAAAAACCAGATGGTGAGAGTAATACGGGGCTTTAAATCGAGGTAATGGAAAGTCAAAGTGGGTTACTATAATATATCCTGCTATATTTTTCCTTTAATTAAAAGGATAAAAATAAAAAAAGTAAATAATGGAGTGGAGACTGAGATAAAAGAGGGCATAAAAATGAAACAGCACAGATCAAAACATAACCATTTAAGCAGAATAGTGTTTCACCACCAGATAATCCTGACCTAAAAGTAGTTACCATATTGTCTCTTTCCTTGAAATCCTTGAGTACAACTTCGTATACTGTAGCATTAAGTATATCAAAACAATGTAAAACCATTTAAGAGAATGACAGCATTACAGAGTATTTAGAATCGACTAACAGAAAATGAACAATGGTTTCTGTATCATCTCCTTGTCTTTAAAAGTTTTTTGCTTATACTATCGTACATAAAAAAATCCAGTAAGATACAACCTATTTAGACCATTGGAGACAGAAGGACAAAAGCTAGGTGAGACTTCAAAACAAGATGATAGTAAATCAGTATTACCTATTAAGATGTCATTTTCTCCAAAATAGCTATTCCTATCATCCAATCTTGTCTGCCTCATTTCTGTTGAGCTCTTATTCTGTCAGTAGCTGTCAGTTTGTCTTCTTCACTTCGTTCTCTGCTCCATTCGTTGTGGCCTCCACTATTTCTGGATTCTTTGTATTTTTCTTTTTTTAGAATATCCTGCAATACTCTCTCTAGAGTTGAATTGGTGGTTGCAAATTCCCCCAGTTCCTCTTTATCCTGGAAGCACCTTGTTTTTCCATCAATTTCCAGGGACAGTTGTGCAGGATATCTCAATCTTGGCTGGAGATTATTATCTTTCAAAGCTTGAATTATTTCCCCCCATGCTCTTCGTGATTTGATGGTTTGTGCAGAGAAATCTGCTGTAATTCTGATGGGTGCTCCCTTGAAAGTGGTCTGTTTCTTGTCTCTGACAGCTTTTAATATTCTGTTCTTGTATTGAATTTCTGGAATTTTTATTATTATATGCCTGGGTGTTGCTCCGTTTGGGTTGTAGGTAGCTGGGGTCCTGTATGCCTCATACATTTGAGTATCTTTACCTTTTGCTAAATTAGGAAAATTCTCCTGGATTATTTCTGTGAGTAGCTTTTGTAGTTCATTTGTTTGTGTCCCTACTTCTTCTTTTATGTTCTTAAACCTTAAGTTATGGATCCTCTTATCATCTTCTTGTCTTTCTATTATTGCTGTTTGTTTCTTTGTTGTTTTAAAGAAGATTTTCATTTCATTCTCCCATATTACAATTCTGCCCTCCAGTTCAGATAGTCTGTCCTTAGTTTCTTTCAAGCTGTTATGCCAGTCTTCGATAGACTTCTTAGTTTCTTGGTAGTCCCTTTGAACCTGCTTCACGTATTCTATACTTTCCCTGTTATCTCCATCAAACAATTCTCCCCTCTTTTTCTGTTCTTCCATTCCACCATCTGTTAACAAAAGCTAGGTGAGACTTCAAAACAAGATGATAGTAAATCAGTATTACCTATTAAGATGTCATTTTCTCCAAAATAGCTATTCCTATCATCCAATCTTCTCTGCCTCATTTCTGTTGAGCTCTTATTCTGTCAGTAGCTGTCAGTTTGTCTTCTTCACTTTGTTCTCTGCTCCATTCGTTGTGGCCTCCACTATTGCTGGATTCTTTGTATTTTTCTTTGTTTAGAATGTCCTGCAATACTCTCTCTAGAGTTGAATTGGTGGTTGCAAATTCCCCCAGTTCCTCTTTATCCTGGAAGCACCTTGTTTTTCCATCAATTTCCAGGGACAATCTTGGCTGGAGATTATTATCTTTCAAAGCTTGAATTATTTCCCCCCATGCTCTTCATGATTTGATGGTTTGTGCAGAGAAATCTGCTGTAATTCTGATGGGTGCTCCCTTGTAAGTGGTCTGTTTCTTGTCTCTGACAGCTTTTAATATTCTGTTCTTGTATTGAATTTCTGGAATTTTTATTATTATATGCCTGGGTGTTGCTCTGTTTGGGTTGTAGGTAGCTGGGGTCCTGTATGCCTCATACATCTGAGTATCTTTATCTTTTGCTAAATTAGGAAAATTCTCCTGGATTATTTCTGTGAGTAGCTTTTGTAGTTCATTTGTTTGTGTCCCTACTTCTTCTTTTATGTTCTTAATCCTTAAGTTATGGATCCTCTTATCATCTTCTTGTCTTTCTCTTATTGCTGTTTGTTTCTTTGTTATTTTAAAGAAGTTTTTCATTTCATTCTCCCATATTACAATTCTGCCCTCCAGTTCAGATAGTCTGTCCTTAGTTTCTTTCAAGCTGTTATGCCAGTCTTCGATAGACTTCTTAGTTTCTTGGTAGTCCCTTTGAACCTGCTTCACGTATTCTATACTTTCCCTGTTATCTCCATCATACAATTCTCCCCTCTTTTTCTGTTCTTCCATTCCACCATCTGTTTTTTCTTGGGTGGTGCTTAGCATTTCTCTAACTATTTTGCATACTTCTAGCTTCAGGTCATTGATAACTTCATTCCTGAATTGGTCTATGAGGCTCTCTATATGGCGCTTTATGTCTATTGGTGCGGTGTCCGCTATTGCCTGTTTCTCAGAATTGGGGGCCAAGGAGCCTTTCTTGTTGCTGCCTCTTCCCATATTCCCTGTTCCTTATATATGCAAGTTTACATGAGAGGCCCATCTTCTCTCCCTGTCAGCCACAGCCTGATTGAATTGCGCCGGTTAGGTGTTCCCACTCACTGCTGCGCACCAGGCAGCCTACGTGGGGCCCACCCCTCCGGGCCTCCATCGGGCTCTGGGATCTGGGTTGGGCCAGCCTACTGGGTCCCCCAGCAGCGTCATGCAGGCCAGGTACTTTTCCCCAATCCCGCCCGAGAGGGGAATGTGTGGCTGGAGTCGCCACTGCGCCCTGCTCCCGCAGGACTGCTCGGGCCCAGAAAGTCTGCTAGACTCAAACTGTGGTGGAGTGTCTGTTTCTCTCACTCACCTCGCCACAAGTCAGAACATGCCTCCCTGCCCATCCTGTTTTCAACTCCGTTCACAGTCTCCCGTTCTCAGAGTTTCCGTGTGTCTCTCTCCTTGCTGAGCCGATATAGAGGCAGCCAGCCACCGCGCGGTGGGAAACCCAAATCGCGGCTTCCAATGGCGCGGGGTCCAGCAGAGGCTTTTCTGTTCCTGTGTTAGCAACAGGACTGCATTCCAAGTTGGTTTCTCTCAGCGGACTTCGTTCCTGAGTCAGCAGAGCATACCTCCACCGGCGTATGTCTCTTTAGTCCGCACCATACCTGGCTCCTGAGCCTAGGATTTCAGAGAGCTTCCGGTAGTTGCTGTTATCTGTCCAACATGTTCTCCGGAAGCTGAAGTTATTCATGTAACAGCTATTACATGTTATAAGTTTCTCCTATTAAAACTTGAAAGACTAACAGACTCTGATACTTTTCATCTAAATTCAGTGTTGCGCTAAATTCAGTGTTGGACTTTTTACAAGTCCTTTGAAATGTGTCCTCATCTAGTCACTGGTCGTGCTGGAATGTACTTTCTTGTGAAGACAGGATTTGAGCAAATTGACACAAGTACAGTTTGCCACTACTCTGGACACCTGGTTAAATATCGAGTTCCCTAAATGCTGGGTGTTTTACTTTGATCTCTGCTCACACTTTGCTCATGCAGTTAGAACCACAGGGCTCCAGGCCATAGCGTTCCAGGCCTAAACAAAAAATTTCCATTCCGTTTTGGGAGTTCATTCGTCTCTCATAATTACATTTTCCACAAATGTGTGCTTCAGGAGAGGCCCTGTCTAAATGTGGAGAGGCCCATTTTCATTCACTCACTTTCAGACTTTCTAAAAATTTCAGTTAGTATCGGTTTGCCCAGACTTGCCATTGTCAAGGGACAGTGCACTTCACTTGAAGTTGTGCAGTATTACTTCATGTGTCTCTGTGGAAATTCCACCAATGGGAAAATCTTGCTGTAGTCATCTCCATGTGTTTCTGCGTAAGAAAATATAACTAACAAAGGATGTGGTTTCAAGCAGAATGGGGAAAGAGGGATTATGTTTATTTCAGTGCAGGTTGACCTTTCAAAGAAACAGTAATTCCTATCAAATAGGAGGAAAAATCTTTTGTAAAGAGACATGGACATGACACGATCAACTTTATGTCACTTTTTTTTAAAACGCCAAGGGCATTTGAGAAATTCTTGGCTGCTGAATTGTCCCTTTTTTCAAATTTCTCTTAGGTAAGACACTCCAGCTTCTTCAAACCATGGTACAGATCCTTCCATGTAAAAAACCAAAGCATAAAACACAATAAATTAAAACAAAACCCATCAAATTACATTTGAGAGCACAGAATTGCTCAGTAGGCCCACTATTCAAGAAGCTAGAGGTACAGAAGCCTCAGCCTTCAGCCCATGGCCTGAAGTTTGGTCTCTATTATCATGGTCCCTCAATTCCCTGGCATGTCCACATTAACTCATGAATCTTTACTCATTTCCTCTTCAAATGCACAGGATCCAATATATTTGAACCCTGTTCACCTGGGCTGTAATCATCCAAGGACACACCAGAGGAAGGGCAGCCACTCCCTTGCCTGGGGCCTTGGAGCTTATCACAATAGAAATGGACACCTGAACAAGGGGAGCCAAAACAAAGAGAGGCATATTCCTAAAGCCTGAAGCACAGAAGCTACCTATAGACCAGTAGTGGGATTTCACAAATTATGTAAGAATCTCTGTGCACATGCTTGGCATGGTCGCTCATGCCTATAATCCCAGCAATCTGGGGGCTGAGATGGATGGATCCTTGGGAGTTCCAGTCCATCTTGGGCTATGAATTTATCTCAAGGCCTCTTTCAACAACTACATAAGATGCTGTTTCCAAAAAAAGGACAATGGAAAACTAGAAACTCTTCGTCCAGGTCCCTGGGTTCACTATATGAGTTGTGGAGTCTAAATATTCCATGCCATGAGAAAACACCTGGGATTTTTAGGGAAAAGGGCATTTGCATCCCGTTTCTAAGGGTTTCCCTTTCACCATGTTACATTTGAATTCTGGGAAAACCTGCTGGTGATAAGCTATCTAGCATTATGTTGGTTTAGGTATTGAGCTAGTACCTCATGTTTAGTGTCCAGGGTTATGCTGGAATGGCTGCAGATCTCCTTGAAATAGCGATTGCAGACAAGTGAACCCCGAGGAAGCTGGATAGTTGAAGCAGGCACTCCAAATATTCATGCACTGCAAGGATTCACTTTCATTTTGGGACTCATCTTCTGGTTGCTGGCTTTTAGTGCTAACTGATACTACCATGGTGGCAGTAATCCAGCAGAGACTGCATGTATGGTTTGCAGGTTTGCTTCCAAAGCCACCAGAAACTTGGCAGAACCCAAATCATTGTGGCATTTTCTTTCCTCCCCTGAAACTTTTGGCCTTCTAAGTTTGAAAATTGAATAGACTGGGCTAGTCAAGTTTGGACCCTATATACCACCAACAGAGCTAAAGACAGAGCCAATTACTTCCCTCCACTTGTCAAAATATGTCAAATTTGCTTGATCACCACAACTTCAAAGAAAATTCTGAGGCAACTTAGAGAGGTGAATCAAATACTGCATGATTGGAATGGCTGTGGTTGTAGGAGGTGGAAAGCTGCAGAGTTGGGCTGAAATTGTTCACTGAAATCCACAGGCTTGTGGTTGGCAGGCAACCACACTGGGCTGAGATTGGCTGAACATCACTGTGAGGTGGATTTTAAGCTCTAGGTTTGAAAATGTAAAAGACTGGAGTAGTCAAGTTTGGAACCAATATACCTGAGACATACCAAAACGTTTTCCAATTACTTCCCTCCGCTTCTAAAAATATGTCAAATTTTCTTGATGACTACAACTCTAAAAAAAATTTTGAGGCACCATAGCGAGGCTAATCAAATACTGCATGATTGCAATGGCAGTGGTTGTATGAGGTGGAAAGCTGCAGAGTTGGGCTGAAACAGTTCACAGAAATCCACAAGCTTGTGGTCGCCAGGCATCCACACTGGGCTGTGATTGGCTGAGCAGAATTGTGAGCTGGACTTTAGGCTCCAGGATACAAGTGTGCAGTAGGAGACCTGAGTCACAATGCTGGGCGTTGACATGGAGACCTCATTGGCACAGAGGACCTTGGAGGGCAAGATTTAAATACGATGAATATTCTTGGCCTGGTATGCCACAATATTCTCTCTGAAGGCTTCACTGCTCAGTATTTGTGGATGGAAATGCTTGCCAATCTACACATGGATGTACTTTCAATGGGATATAAAATATGCCAGGGCCTGGCAGATGATCTCTGCCATGTCCTATCCTTGAGCATACGCTTTTCCCTTGTCATGTCTGTCATTTGTCCGAGTCCTGTTCCCTAAGCTATTCAGTCAAGACTTGCTGGCATCATTCACCTGCAGTATAAGAGCTTTCTATGAAATTTCTCAGCAGAAATCCTCTGCAAGCACATAGCTTTGGATATGAGAGACAGTGGTGGAAGTTGAATTTCAAGGGCAGATATTTGAAAACAATGAAACAAGCCCCGAATAAGATCTTTACATGTTTCCCAGATGAATATGTTTGGAAATATGGGGGAAGATGGAGATCAAGGCTGAGAAGAGTGCACACCCATTTCAAGGTACAAAAACCAGGGAAAAACATGGGAAAGCAAGAGAGCTGGTTAATCTGATGTAAAAATCTTTGATGAAGAAAGGAAAATTACATTCTCATAATGATATAATCAGACTGTAGCAGTGAAGTTCTCATGTTGGTTGTCCTATGTGTGGCCTTCTGCATTGGGCAGTGGATGCAGGACAGGAGATCGTCAAAGAAATCTGGTGGAACACAAAATACTGAAAAACAATTCAGTCTAAATCCTGTGTATTTCTTCCCTTTGAGAACATATATGGATAATGTACAAAGTTTCAAAAGAGAAAATGTCTATTGGGTCATGGTTTCAACAATGAAATGGTCACTTCACATAACATTTTGAATTTTGCTTTCACAGTTGCTCATGTACCGGGCCTGAGTAAAGCAGAATGCAGAGTAAGCCTCATCAATAGTTGTGCATTCCATAAGTGGTTTTAAAACCAGTGAAACCCTTTGGACTTAGTGTTTGTATTTAATTGGTTGATTGGTTTTTCAAATTGTTTATTTTACTATTTTTAACTTTGTGAGTCAGGGAAGCCCTCACTCATAGTGATTTCGACCTCTCCAAAAGCTCTGAAGTTATTCATGTAACAGCTATTACATGCTATAAGTTTCTCCTATTAAAACTTGAAAGACTAACAGACTCTGCTACTTTTCATCTAAATTCAGTGTTGGGCTAACTTAAGGGTTGGACTTTTTACAAGTCCTTTGAAATGTGTCCTCCTCTAGTCACTGGTCGTGCTGGAATTTACTTTCTTGTGAAGACAGGATTTGAGCAAATTGACACAAGTACAGTTTGCCACTACTCTGGACACCTGGTTAAATATCGAGTTCCCTAAATGCTGTGTGTTTTACTTTGATCTGTGCTCACACTTTGCTCATCCAGTTAGAAACCCAGGGCTCCAGGCCATAGCGTTCCAGGCCTAAACAAGAAAATTTCCATTCCGTTTTGGGAGTTCATGCGACTCTCAGAATTACATTTTCCACAAATGTGTGCTTCAGGAGAGGCCCTGTCTAAATGTGGAGAGACCCATTTTCATTCACTCAGTTTCTGACTTTCTAAGATTTTCAATTACCAGAGGTTTGCCCAGACTTGCCATTGTCAAGGGACAGTGCACTTCACTTGAATTTGTGCAGTATTACTTCATGTGTCTCCGTGGAAATTCCACCAATGGGAAACTCTTGCTGTAGTCATCTCCAAGTGTTTCTGCGTAAGAAAATATAACTAACAAAGGATGTGGTTTCAAACAGAATGGGGAAAGAGGGATTATGTTTATTTCAGTGCAGGTTGACCTTTCAAAGAAACAGTAATTCCTATCAAATAGGAGGAAAAATCTTTTGTAAAGAGACATGGACATGACACGATCAACTTTATGTCACTTTTTTTAAAACGCCAAGGGCATTTGAGAAATTCTTGGATGTTGAATTGTCCCTTTTTTCAAATTTCTCTTAGGTAACACACTCCAGCTTCTTCAAACCAAGGTACTGTTCCTTCCATGTAAAAAACCAAAGCAAAAAACAAAATAAATTAAAACAAAACCCATCAAATTACATTTGAGAGCACAGAATTGCTCAGCAGGAACACTATTCAAGAAGCTAGAAGTACAGAAGCCTCAGCCTT
Source organism: Cavia porcellus (assembly GCF_034190915.1). Taxonomy (NCBI): domain Eukaryota; kingdom Metazoa; phylum Chordata; class Mammalia; order Rodentia; family Caviidae; genus Cavia; species Cavia porcellus. Next base: position 2,866,649 of record NW_026947486.1, on the reverse strand, counting down.
CAGCCCATGGCCTGAAATTTTGTCTCTATCATGGTCCCTCATTTCCCTGGCATGTCCACATTAACTCCTAAATCTTTACTCATTTCCTCTTCAAATGCACAGGATCCAATATATTTGAACCCTGTTCACCTTGGCTATAATCATCCAAGGACACACCAGAGGAAGGGCAGCCACCCCCTTGCCTGGGGCCTTGGAGCTTATCACAATAGAAATGGACACCTGAACAAGGTGAGCCAAAACAATGAGAGGCATATTCCTAAAGCCTGAAGCACAGAAGCTACCTATAGACGAGTAGTGGGATTTCACAAATTATGTAAGAATCTCTGTGCACATGCTTGGCATGGTCGCTCAGGCCTATAATCCCAGCAATCTGGGGGCTGAGGTGGATGGATCCTTGGGAGTTCCAGTCCATCTTGGGCTATGAATTTATCTAAAGGCCTCTTTCAACAACTACATAAGATGCTGTTTCCAAAAAAAGGACAACGGAAAACTAGACACACTTGGTCCAGGTCTCTGGGTTCACTACATGAGTTGTGGAGTCTATATAGTCCATGCCATGAGAAAATACCTGGAATTTTTAGGGAAAGGTGCATTTGCATCCCGTTTCTAACGGTTTCCTTTTCACCATGTTACATTTGAATTCTGGGAAAACCTGCTGGTGATAAGCTATGTAGCATTATGTTGGTTTAGGTATTGAGCTATTACCTCATGTTTAGTGTTCAGGGTTATGCTGGAATGGCTGCAGACCTCCTTGAAATAGCGATTGCAGACAAGTGAACCCCGTGAAAGCTGGATAGTTGAAGCAGCCACTCCAAATATTCATGCACTGCAAGGATTCACTTTCATTTTGGGTCTCATCTTCTGGTTGTTGGCTTTTATTGCTAACTGATACTACCATGGTGGCAGTAATCCAGCAGAGACTGCATGTATGGTTTGCAGGTTTGCTTCCAAAACCACCAGAAACTTGGCAGAGCCCAAATCATTGTGGCATTTACTTTCCTCCCCTGAAACATTTGGCTTTCAAAGTTTGATAATTGAATAGACTGGGCTAGTCACCTTTGGACCCCATACACCACAAACACAGCTAAAGACAGAGCCAATTACTTCCCTCCACTTCTCAAAATATGTCAAATTTTCTTGATCACTACAACTGTAAAAAAATTCTGAGGCAACATAGCGAGGCTAATCAAATACTGAATGATTGGAATGGCTGTGGTTGTATGAGGTGGAAAGCTGCAGAGTTGGGCTGAAACAGTTCACAGAAATCCACAAATTTGTGGTCGCCAGGCAACCACACAGGGCTGTGATTGGCTGAGCACCATTGTGAGCTGGACTGTAGGCTCTAAAATACAAGTGTGCAATAGGAGACCTGAGTCACAATGCTGGGCGTTGACATGGAGACCTCAGTGGCACAGAAGACCTTGTAGGACAAGATTTAAACAGGATGAATATTCTTGGCCTGGTATGCCACAATATTCTCTCTGAAGGCTTCACTGCTCAGAATTTGTGGATGGAAATGCTTGCCATTCTACACATGGATGTACTTTCAATGGGATATGAAATATGCCAGGGCCTGGCAGATGATCTCTGCCATGTCCTATCCTTGAGCATACGCTTTTCCCTTGTCATGTCTGTCATTTGGCTGAGTCCTGTTCCCTAATTTATTCAGTCAAGACTTGCTGGCACCATTCACCTGTAGTATAAGAGCTTTCTGTGAAATTTCTCAGCAGAAATCCTCTGCAAGCACATAGCTTTGGATATGAGAGACAGTGGTGGAAGTTGAATTTCAAGAGCAGATATTTGAAAACAATGAAACAAGCCCCGAATAAGATCTTTACATGTTTCCCAGATGAATATATTTGGAAATACGGTGGAAGATGGAGATCAAGGCTGAGAAAAGTGCACACCCATTTCAAGGTACAAAAACCAGGGAAAAACATGGGAAAGCAAGAGAGCTGGTTAATCTGATGTGAAAATCTTTGATGATGAAAGGAAAATTATATTCTCATGATGATATAATCAGGCTGTAGAAGTGAAGTTCTCATGTTGGTTGTCCTATGTGTGGCCTTCTGCATTGGGCAGTGGATGCAGGAAAGGAGATATTCAAATAAATCTGGTGGAACACAAAATACTAAAAAAAAAAATTCAGCCTAAATCCTGTGTATTCCTTCCCTTTGAGAACATATATGGCTAATGTATGAAGTTTTAAAAGTGAAAATGTCTATTGGGTCATGGTTTCACCAATGAAACGGTCACTTCACATAACATTTTGAATTTTGCTTTCACAATTGCTCATGTACTGGGCCTGAGTAAAGCAGAAGGCAGAGTAAGCCTCATCAATAGTTGTGCATTCCATAAGTGGTTTTCAAACCAGTGAAACCCTTTGGACTTACTGTTTGTATTTAATTGGTTGATTGGTTTTTCAAATTGTTTGTTTTACTATTTTTAACTTTGTGCGTCAGGGAAGCCCTTACTCATAGTGATTTAGACCTCTGCAAAAGCTCTGAAGTTATTTATTTTATTTATTTATTTATTTTTTAATTTTATTTAAGAAGAAAAGAAAAAAAAGCAGAGAATGGGTACAAGTTATACAGATTTGCAGAAAAAAATGAACAGTAGGAAATCACTAGTTGATGGATTACATATTGTCATCTTAGAAATAATTGTTTAAGTCACAAAATTAAAGCTTGTAAAGTGGACATTCCATCAATGATACTGCAAACAGTTCTGTTCAATGATCCAATAAAACTCTGTGATATCATTTTCTATCTTATGCACTTAAATATGCATGCAGTTATATAGTTTAGAGCACTTTCTTTTCCTCTCTCTTGTACGATTTGGGTTTCATTGCTCCCACGGGTCTTATTACTTTTTTCGAAGAGAGTAAAACCAAATGTGACATAACAGAACAGAATCGGTCAAGTCAAAAGGGTGGACATAATAGATAATGTGAAAACATATTACAACGTGATCAATAATGGTTACCATAATGCCTTCCACTATCTCTAATAGAATTGCCTATTTCGTTAGTTATAATACAATTGAACAAAACAGTAAAGAATAAAACCGACAAAACCAAAACATTGGAGACATTGTAGGTCTTCAAAAGTAGATAAAAGTCAATGAGAATGGGCATTATAATGAGTCTCATTATCTTCACAGCTGATGCCTAAATTTTCGAACCTGATACTATCCAGCAAAACAGAATAGGGGAACATCAGTTAAAAACCAGATGGTGAGAGTAATACGGGGCTTTAAATCGAGGTAATGGAAAGTCAAAGTGGGTTACTATAATATATCCTGCTATATTTTTCCTTTAATTAAAAGGATAAAAATAAAAAAAGTAAATAATGGAGTGGAGACTGAGATAAAAGAGGGCATAAAAATGAAACAGCACAGATCAAAACATAACCATTTAAGCAGAATAGTGTTTCACCACCAGATAATCCTGACCTAAAAGTAGTTACCATATTGTCTCTTTCCTTGAAATCCTTGAGTACAACTTCGTATACTGTAGCATTAAGTATATCAAAACAATGTAAAACCATTTAAGAGAATGACAGCATTACAGAGTATTTAGAATCGACTAACAGAAAATGAACAATGGTTTCTGTATCATCTCCTTGTCTTTAAAAGTTTTTTGCTTATACTATCGTACATAAAAAAATCCAGTAAGATACAACCTATTTAGACCATTGGAGACAGAAGGACAAAAGCTAGGTGAGACTTCAAAACAAGATGATAGTAAATCAGTATTACCTATTAAGATGTCATTTTCTCCAAAATAGCTATTCCTATCATCCAATCTTGTCTGCCTCATTTCTGTTGAGCTCTTATTCTGTCAGTAGCTGTCAGTTTGTCTTCTTCACTTCGTTCTCTGCTCCATTCGTTGTGGCCTCCACTATTTCTGGATTCTTTGTATTTTTCTTTTTTTAGAATATCCTGCAATACTCTCTCTAGAGTTGAATTGGTGGTTGCAAATTCCCCCAGTTCCTCTTTATCCTGGAAGCACCTTGTTTTTCCATCAATTTCCAGGGACAATCTTGGCTGGAGATTATTATCTTTCAAAGCTTGAATTATTTCCCCCCATGCTCTTCATGATTTGATGGTTTGTGCAGAGAAATCTGCTGTAATTCTGATGGGTGCTCCCTTGTAAGTGGTCTGTTTCTTGTCTCTGACAGCTTTTAATATTCTGTTCTTGTATTGAATTTCTGGAATTTTTATTATTATATGCCTGGGTGTTGCTCTGTTTGGGTTGTAGGTAGCTGGGGTCCTGTATGCCTCATACATCTGAGTATCTTTATCTTTTGCTAAATTAGGAAAATTCTCCTGGATTATTTCTGTGAGTAGCTTTTGTAGTTCATTTGTTTGTGTCCCTACTTCTTCTTTTATGTTCTTAATCCTTAAGTTATGGATCCTCTTATCATCTTCTTGTCTTTCTATTATTGCTGTTTGTTTCTTTGTTATTTTAAAGAAGTTTTTCATTTCATTCTCCCATATTACAATTCTGCCCTCCAGTTCAGATAGTCTGTCCTTAGTTTCTTTCAAGCTGTTATGCCAGTCTTCGATAGACTTCTTAGTTTCTTGGTAGTCCCTTTGAACCTGCTTCACGTATTCTATACTTTCCCTGTTATCTCCATCATACAATTCTCCCCTCTTTTTCTGTTCTTCCATTCCACCATCTGTTTTTTCTTGGGTGGTGCTTAGCATTTCTCTAACTATTTTGCATACTTCTAGCTTCAGGTCATTGATAACTTCATTCCTGAATTGGTCTATGAGGCTCTCTATATGGCGCTTTATGTCTATTGGTGCGGTGTCCGCTATTGCCTGTTTCTCAGAATTGGGGGCCAAGGAGCCTTTCTTGTTGCTGCCTCTTCCCATATTCCCTGTTCCTTATATATGCAAGTTTATATGAGAGGCCCATCTTCTCTCCCTGTCAGCCACAGCCTGATTGAATTGCGCCGGTTAGGTGTTCCCACTCACTGCTGCGCACCAGGCAGCCTACGTGGGGCCCACCCCTCCGGGCCTCCATCGGGCTCTGGGATCTGGGTTGGGCCAGCCTACTGGGTCCCCCAGCAGCGTCATGCAGGCCAGGTACTTTTCCCCAATCCCGCCCGAGAGGGGAATGTGTGGCTGGAGTCGCCACTGCGCCCTGCTCCCGCAGGACTGCTCGGGCCCAGAAAGTCTGCTAGACTCAAACTGTGGTGGAGTGTCAGTTTCTCTCACTCACCTCGCCACAAGTCAGAACATGCCTCCCTGCCCATCCTGTTTTCAACTCCGTTCACAGTCTCCCGTTCTCAGAGTTTCCGTGTGTCTCTCTCCTTGCTGAGCCGATATAGAGGCAGCCAGCCACCGCGCGGTGGGAAACCCAAATCGCGGCTTCCAATGGCGCGGGGTCCAGCAGAGGCTTTTCTGTTCCTGTGTTAGCAACAGGACTGCATTCCAAGTTGGTTTCTCTCAGCGGACTTCGTTCCTGAGTCAGCAGAGCATACCTCCACCTGCGTATGTCTCTTTAGTCCGCACCATACCTGGCTCCTGAGCCTAGGATTTCAGAGAGCTTCCGGTAGTTGCTGTTATCTGTCCAACATGTTCTCCGGAAGCTGAAGTTATTCATGTAACAGCTATTACATGTTATAAGTTTCTCCTATTAAAACTTGAAAGACTAACAGACTCTGATACTTTTCATCTAAATTCAGTGTTGCGCTAAATTCAGTGTTGGACTTTTTACAAGTCCTTTGAAATGTGTCCTCATCTAGTCACTGGTCGTGCTGGAATGTACTTTCTTGTGAAGACAGGATTTGAGCAAATTGACACAAGTACAGTTTGCCACTACTCTGGACACCTGGTTAAATATCGAGTTCCCTAAATGCTGGGTGTTTTACTTTGATCTCTGCTCACACTTTGCTCATGCAGTTAGAACCACAGGGCTCCAGTCCATAGCCTAAACAAAAAATTTCCATTCCGTTTTGGGAGTTCATTCGTCTCTCATAATTACATTTTCCACAAATGTGTGCTTCAGGAGAGGCCCTGTCTAAATGTGGAGAGGCCCATTTTCATTCACTCACTTTCAGACTTTCTAAAAATTTCAGTTAGTATCGGTTTGCCCAGACTTGCCATTGTCAAGGGACAGTGCACTTCACTTGAAGTTGTGCAGTATTACTTCATGTGTCTCTGTGGAAATTCCACCAATGGGAAAATCTTGCTGTAGTCATCTCCATGTGTTTCTGCGTAAGAAAATATAACTAACAAAGGATGTGGTTTCAAGCAGAATGGGGAAAGAGGGATTATGTTTATTTCAGTGCAGGTTGACCTTTCAAAGAAACAGTAATTCCTATCAAATAGGAGGAAAAATCTTTTGTAAAGAGACATGGACATGACACGATCAACTTTATGTCACTTTTTTTTAAAACGCCAAGGGCATTTGAGAAATTCTTGGCTGCTGAATTGTCCCTTTTTTCAAATTTCTCTTAGGTAAGACACTCCAGCTTCTTCAAACCATGGTACAGATCCTTCCATGTAAAAAACCAAAGCATAAAACACAATAAATTAAAACAAAACCCATCAAATTACATTTGAGAGCACAGAATTGCTCAGTAGGCCCACTATTCAAGAAGCTAGAGGTACAGAAGCCTCAGCCTTCAGCCCATGGCCTGAAGTTTGGTCTCTATTATCATGGTCCCTCAATTCCCTGGCATGTCCACATTAACTCATGAATCTTTACTCATTTCCTCTTCAAATGCACAGGATCCAATATATTTGAACCCTGTTCACCTGGGCTGTAATCATCCAAGGACACACCAGAGGAAGGGCAGCCACTCCCTTGCCTGGGGCCTTGGAGCTTATCACAATAGAAATGGACACCTGAACAAGGGGAGCCAAAACAAAGAGAGGCATATTCCTAAAGCCTGAAGCACAGAAGCTACCTATAGACCAGTAGTGGGATTTCACAAATTATGTAAGAATCTCTGTGCACATGCTTGGCATGGTCGCTCATGCCTATAATCCCAGCAATCTGGGGGCTGAGGTGGATGGATCCTTGGGAGTTCCAGTCCATCTTGGGCTATGAATTTATCTCAAGGCCTCTTTCAACAACTACATAAGATGCTGTTTCCAAAAAAAGGACAATGGAAAACTAGAAACTCTTCGTCCAGGTCCCTGGGTTCACTATATGAGTTGTGGAGTCTAAATATTCCATGCCATGAGAAAACACCTGGGATTTTTAGGGAAAAGGGCATTTGCATCCCGTTTCTAAGGGTTTCCCTTTCACCATGTTACATTTGAATTCTGGGAAAACCTGCTGGTGATAAGCTATCTAGCATTATGTTGGTTTAGGTATTGAGCTAGTACCTCATGTTTAGTGTCCAGGGTTATGCTGGAATGGCTGCAGATCTCCTTGAAATAGCGATTGCAGACAAGTGAACCCCGAGGAAGCTGGATAGTTGAAGCAGGCACTCCAAATATTCATGCACTGCAAGGATTCACTTTCATTTTGGGACTCATCTTCTGGTTGCTGGCTTTTAGTGCTAACTGATACTACCATGGTGGCAGTAATCCAGCAGAGACTGCATGTATGGTTTGCAGGTTTGCTTCCAAAGCCACCAGAAACTTGGCAGAACCCAAATCATTGTGGCATTTTCTTTCCTCCCCTGAAACTTTTGGCCTTCTAAGTTTGAAAATTGAATTGACTGGGCTAGTCAAGTTTGGACCCTATATACCACCAACAGAGCTAAAGACAGAGCCAATTACTTCCCTCCACTTGTCAAAATATGTCAAATTTGCTTGATCACCACAACTTCAAAGAAAATTCTGAGGCAACTTAGAGAGGTGAATCAAATACTGCATGATTGGAATGGCTGTGGTTGTAGGAGGTGGAAAGCTGCAGAGTTGGGCTGAAATTGTTCACTGAAATCCACAGGCTTGTGGTTGGCAGGCAACCACACTGGGCTGAGATTGGCTGAACATCACTGTGAGGTGGATTTTAAGCTCTAGGTTTGAAAATGTAAAAGACTGGAGTAGTCAAGTTTGGAACCAATATACCTGAGACATACCAAAACGTTTTCCAATTACTTCCCTCCGCTTCTAAAAATATGTCAAATTTTCTTGATGACTACAACTCTAAAAAAAATTTTGAGGCACCATAGCGAGGCTAATCAAATACTGCATGATTGCAATGGCAGTGGTTGTATGAGGTGGAAAGCTGCAGAGTTGGGCTGAAACAGTTCACAGAAATCCACAAGCTTGTGGTCGCCAGGCATCCACACTGGGCTGTGATTGGCTGAGCACAATTGTGAGCTGGACTTTAGGCTCCAGGATACAAGTGTGCAGTAGGAGACCTGAGTCACAATGCTGGGCGTTGACATGGAGACCTCATTGGCACAGAGGACCTTGGAGGGCAAGATTTAAATACGATGAATATTCTTGGCCTGGTATGCCACAATATTCTCTCTGAAGGCTTCACTGCTCAGTATTTGTGGATGGAAATGCTTGCCAATCTACACATGGATGTACTTTCAATGGGATATAAAATATGCCAGGGCCTGGCAGATGATCTCTGCCATGTCCTATCCTTGAGCATACGCTTTTCCCTTGTCATGTCTGTCATTTGTCCGAGTCCTGTTCCCTAAGCTATTCAGCCAAGACTTGCTGGCATCATTCACCTGCAGTATAAGAGCTTTCTATGAAATTTCTCAGCAGAAATCCTCTGCAAGCACATAGCTTTGGATATGAGAGACAGTGGTGGAAGTTGAATTTCAAGGGCAGATATTTGAAAACAATGAAACAAGCCCAGAATAAGATCTTTACATGTTTCCTAGATGAATATGTTTGGAAATATGGGGGAAGATTCAGATCAAGGCTGAGAAGAGTGCACACCCATTTCAAGGTACAAAAACCAGGGAAAAACATGGGAAAGCAAGAGAGCTGGTTAATCTGATGTAAAAATCTTTGATGAAGAAAGGAAAATTACATTCTCATAATGATATAATCAGACTGTAGCAGTGAAGTTCTCATGTTGGTTGTCCTATGTGTGGCCTTCTGCATTGGGCAGTGGATGCAGGACAGGAGATCGTCAAAGAAATCTGGTGGAACACAAAATACTGAAAAACAATTCAGCCTAAATCCTGTGTATTTCTTCCCTTTGAGAACATATATGGATAATGTACAAAGTTTCAAAAGAGAAAATGTCTATTGGGTCATGGTTTCAACAATGAAATGGTCACTTCACATAACATTTTGAATTTTGCTTTCACAGTTGCTCATGTACCGGGCCTGAGTAAAGCAGAATGCAGAGTAAGCCTCATCAATAGTTGTGCATTCCATAAGTGGTTTTAAAACCAGTGAAACCCTTTGGACTTAGTGTTTGTATTTAATTGGTTGATTGGTTTTTCAAATTGTTTATTTTACTATTTTTAACTTTGTGAGTCAGGGAAGCCCTCACTCATAGTGATTTCGACCTCTCCAAAAGCTCTGAAGTTATTCATGTAACAGCTATTACATGCTATAAGTTTCTCCTATTAAAACTTGAAAGACTAACAGACTCTGCTACTTTTCATCTAAATTCAGTGTTGGGCTAACTTAAGGGTTGGACTTTTTACAAGTCCTTTGAAATGTGTCCTCCTCTAGTCACTGGTCGTGCTGGAATTTACTTTCTTGTGAAGACAGGATTTGAGCAAATTGACACAAGTACAGTTTGCCACTACTCTGGACACCTGGTTAAACATCGAGTTCCCTAAATGCTGTGTGTTTTACTTTGATCTGTGCTCACACTTTGCTCATCCAGTTAGAAACCCAGGGCTCCAGGCCATAGCGTTCCAGGCCTAAACAAGAAAATTTCCATTCCGTTTTGGGAGTTCATGCGACTCTCATAATTACATTTTCCACAAATGTGTGCTTCAGGAGAGGCCCTGTCTAAATGTGGAGAGACCCATTTTCATTCACTCAGTTTCTGACTTTCTAAGATTTTCAATTACCAGAGGTTTGCCCAGACTTGCCATTGTCAAGGGACAGTGCACTTCACTTGAATTTGTGCAGTATTACTTCATGTGTCTCCGTGGAAATTCCACCAATGGGAAACTCTTGCTGTAGTCATCTCCAAGTGTTTCTGCGTAAGAAAATATAACTAACAAAGGATGTGGTTTCAAACAGAATGGGGAAAGAGGGATTATGTTTATTTCAGTGCAGGTTGACCTTTCAAAGAAACAGTAATTCCTATCAAATAGGAGGAAAAATCTTTTGTAAAGAGACATGGACATGACACGATCAACTTTATGTCACTTTTTTTAAAACGCCAAGGGCATTTGAGAAATTCTTGGATGTTGAATTGTCCCTTTTTTCAAATTTCTCTTAGGTAACACACTCCAGCTTCTTCAAACCAAGGTACTGTTCCTTCCATGTAAAAAACCAAAGCAAAAAACAAAATAAATTAAAACAAAACCCATCAAATTACATTTGAGAGCACAGAATTGCTCAGCAGGAACACTATTCAAGAAGCTAGAAGTACAGAAGCCTCAGCCTTCAGCCCATGGCCTGAAATTTTGTCTCTATCATGGTCCCTCATTTCCCTGGCATGTCCACATTAACTCCTAAATCTTTACTCATTTCCTCTTCAAATGCACAGGATCCAATATATTTGAACCCTGTTCACCTTGGCTATAATCATCCAAGGACACACCAGAGGAAGGGCAGCCACCCCCTTGCCTGGGGCCTTGGAGCTTATCACAATAGAAATGGACACCTGAACAAGGTGAGCCAAAACAATGAGAGGCATATTCCTAAAGCCTGAAGCACAGAAGCTACCTATAGACGAGTAGTGGGATTTCACAAATTATGTAAGAATCTCTGTGCACATGCTTGGCATGGTCGCTCAGGCCTATAATCCCAGCAATCTGGGGGCTGAGGTGGATGGATCCTTGGGAGTTCCAGTCCATCTTGGGCTATGAATTTATCTAAAGGCCTCTTTCAACAACTACATAAGATGCTGTTTCCAAAAAAAGGACAACGGAAAACTAGACACACTTGGTCCAGGTCTCTGGGTTCACTACATGAGTTGTGGAGTCTATATAGTCCATGCCATGAGAAAATACCTGGAATTTTTAGGGAAAGGTGCATTTGCATCCCGTTTCTAACGGTTTCCTTTTCACCATGTTACATTTGAATTCTGGGAAAACCTGCTGGTGATAAGCTATGTAGCATTATGTTGGTTTAGGTATTGAGCTATTACCTCATGTTTAGTGTTCAGGGTTATGCTGGAATGGCTGCAGACCTCCTTGAAATAGCGATTGCAGACAAGTGAACCCCGTGAAAGCTGGATAGTTGAAGCAGCCACTCCAAATATTCATGCACTGCAAGGATTCACTTTCATTTTGGGTCTCATCTTCTGGTTGTTGGCTTTTATTGCTAACTGATACTACCATGGTGGCAGTAATCCAGCAGAGACTGCATGTATGGTTTGCAGGTTTGCTTCCAAAACCACCAGAAACTTGGCAGAGCCCAAATCATTGTGGCATTTACTTTCCTCCCCTGAAACATTTGGCTTTCAAAGTTTGATAATTGAATAGACTGGGCTAGTCACCTTTGGACCCCATATACCACAAACACAGCTAAAGACAGAGCCAATTACTTCCCTCCACTTCTCAAAATATGTCAAATTTTCTTGATCACTACAACTGTAAAAAAATTCTGAGGCAACATAGCGAGGCTAATCAAATACTGCATGATTGGAATGGCTGTGGTTGTATGAGGTGGAAAGCTGCAGAGTTGGGCTGAAACAGTTCACAGAAATCCACAAATTTGTGGTCGCCAGGCAACCACACAGGGCTGTGATTGGCTGAGCACCATTGTGAGCTGGACTGTAGGCTCTAAAATACAAGTGTGCAATAGGAGACCTGAGTCACAATGCTGGGCGTTGACATGGAGACCTCAGTGGCACAGAAGACCTTGTAGGACAAGATTTAAACAGGATGAATATTCTTGGCCTGGTATGCCACAATATTCTCTCTGAAGGCTTCACTGCTCAGAATTTGTGGATGGAAATGCTTGCCATTCTACACATGGATGTACTTTCAATGGGATATGAAATATGCCAGGGCCTGGCAGATGATCTCTGCCATGTCCTATCCTTGAGCATACGCTTTTCCCTTGTCATGTCTGTCATTTGGCTGAGTCCTGTTCCCTAATTTATTCAGTCAAGACTTGCTGGCACCATTCACCTGTAGTATAAGAGCTTTCTGTGAAATTTCTCAGCAGAAATCCTCTGCAAGCACATAGCTTTGGATATGAGAGACAGTGGTGGAAGTTGAATTTCAAGGGCAGATATTTGAAAACAATGAAACAAGCCCCGAATAAGATCTTTACATGTTTCCCAGATGAATATATTTGGAAATACGGTGGAAGATGGAGATCAAGGCTGAGAAAAGTGCACACCCATTTCAAGGTACAAAAACCAGGGAAAAACATGGGAAAGCAAGAGAGCTGGTTAATCTGATGTGAAAATCTTTGATGATGAAAGGAAAATTATATTCTCATGATGATATAATCAGGCTGTAGAAGTGAAGTTCTCATGTTGGTTGTCCTATGTGTGGCCTTCTGCATTGGGCAGTGGATGCAGGAAAGGAGATATTCAAATAAATCTGGTGGAACACAAAATACTAAAAAAAAAATTCAGCCTAAATCCTGTGTATTCCTTCCCTTTGAGAACATATATGGCTAATGTATGAAGTTTTAAAAGTGAAAATGTCTATTGGGTCATGGTTTCACCAATGAAACGGTCACTTCACATAACATTTTGAATTTTGCTTTCACAATTGCTCATGTACTGGGCCTGAGTAAAGGAGAAGGCAGAGTAAGCCTCATCAATAGTTGTGCATTCCATAAGTGGTTTTCAAAACAGTGAAACCCTTTGGACTTAGTGTTTGTATTTAATTGGTTGATTGGTTTTTCAAATTGTTTGTTTTACTATTTTTAACTTTGTGCGTCAGGGAAGCCCTTACTCATAGTGATTTAGACCTCTGCAAAAGCTCTGAAGTTATTTATTTTATTTATTTATTTATTTTTTAATTTTATTTAAGAAGAAAAGAAAAAAAAGCAGAGAATGGGTACAAGTTATACAGATTTGCAGAAAAAAATGAACAGTAGGAAATCACTAGTTGATGGATTACATATTGTCATCTTAGAAATAATTGTTTAAGTCACAAAATTAAAGCTTGTAAAGTGGACATTCCATCAATGATACTGCAAACAGTTCTGTTCAATGATCCAATAAAACTCTGTGATATCATTTTCTATCTTATGCACTTAAATATGCATGCAGTTATATAGTTTAGAGCACTTTCTTTTCCTCTCTCTTGTACGATTTGGGTTTCATTGCTCCCACGGGTCTTATTACTTTTTTCGAAGAGAGTAAAACCAAATGTGACATAACAGAACAGAATCGGTCAAGTCAAAAGGGTGGACATAATAGATAATGTGAAAACATATTACAACGTGATCAATAATGGTTACCATAATGCCTTCCACTATCTCTAATAGAATTGCCTATATCGTTAGTTATAATACAATTGAACAAAACAGTAAAGAATAAAACCGACAAAACCAAAACATTGGAGACATTGTAGGTCTTCAAAAGTAGATAAAAGTCAATGAGAATGGGCATTATAATGAGTCTCATTATCTTCACAGCTGATGCCTAAATTTTCGAACCTGATACTATCCAGCAAAACAGAATAGGGGAACATCAGTTAAAAACCAGATGGTGAGAGTAATACGGGGCTTTAAATTGAGGTAATGGAAAGTCAAAGTGGGTTACTATAATATATCCTGCTATATTTTTCCTTTAATTAAAAGGATAAAAATAAAAAAAGTAAATAATGGAGTGGAGACTGAGATAAAAGAGGGCATAAAAATGAAACAGCACAGATCAAAACATAACCATTTAAGCAGAATAGTGTTTCACCACCAGATAATCCTGACCTAAAAGTAGTTACCATATTGTCTCTTTCCTTGAAATCCTTGAGTACAACTTCGTATACTGTAGCATTAAGTATATCAAAACAATGTAAAACCATTTAAGAGAATGACAGCATTACAGAGTATTTAGAATCGACTAACAGAAAATGAACAATGGTTTCTGTATCATCTCCTTGTCTTTAAAAGTTTTTTGCTTATACTATCGTACATAAAAAAATCCAGTAAGATACAACCTATTTAGACCATTGGAGACAGAAGGACAAAAGCTAGGTGAGACTTCAAAACAAGATGATAGTAAATCAGTATTACCTATTAAGATGTCATTTTCTCCAAAATAGCTATTCCTATCATCCAATCTTGTCTGCCTCATTTCTGTTGAGCTCTTATTCTGTCAGTAGCTGTCAGTTTGTCTTCTTCACTTCGTTCTCTGCTCCATTCGTTGTGGCCTCCACTATTTCTGGATTCTTTGTATTTTTCTTTTTTTAGAATATCCTGCAATACTCTCTCTAGAGTTGAATTGGTGGTTGCAAATTCCCCCAGTTCCTCTTTATCCTGGAAGCACCTTGTTTTTCCATCAATTTCCAGGGACAATCTTGGCTGGAGATTATTATCTTTCAAAGCTTGAATTATTTCCCCCCATGCTCTTCATGATTTGATGGTTTGTGCAGAGAAATCTGCTGTAATTCTGATGGGTGCTCCCTTGTAAGTGGTCTGTTTCTTGTCTCTGACAGCTTTTAATATTCTGTTCTTGTATTGAATTTCTGGAATTTTTATTATTATATGCCTGGGTGTTGCTCTGTTTGGGTTGTAGGTAGCTGGGGTCCTGTATGCCTCATACATCTGAGTATCTTTATCTTTTGCTAAATTAGGAAAATTCTCCTGGATTATTTCTGTGAGTAGCTTTTGTAGTTCATTTGTTTGTGTCCCTACTTCTTCTTTTATGTTCTTAATCCTTAAGTTATGGATCCTCTTATCATCTTCTTGTCTTTCTATTATTGCTGTTTGTTTCTTTGTTATTTTAAAGAAGTTTTTCATTTCATTCTCCCATATTACAATTCTGCCCTCCAGTTCAGATAGTCTGTCCTTAGTTTCTTTCAAGCTGTTATGCCAGTCTTCGATAGACTTCTTAGTTTCTTGGTAGTCCCTTTGAACCTGCTTCACGTATTCTATACTTTCCCTGTTATCTCCATCATACAATTCTCCCCTCTTTTTCTGTTCTTCCATTCCACCATCTGTTTTTTCTTGGGTGGTGCTTAGCATTTCTCTAACTATTTTGCATACTTCTAGCTTCAGGTCATTGATAACTTCATTCCTGAATTGGTCTATGAGGCTCTCTATATGGCGCTTTATGTCTATTGGTGCGGTGTCCGCTATTGCCTGTTTCTCAGAATTGGGGGCCAAGGAGCCTTTCTTGTTGCTGCCTCTTCCCATATTCCCTGTTCCTTATATATGCAAGTTTATATGAGAGGCCCATCTTCTCTCCCTGTCAGCCACAGCCTGATTGAATTGCACCGGTTAGGTGTTCCCACTCACTGCTGCGCACCAGGCAGCCTACGTGGGGCCCACCCCTCCGGGCCTCCATCGGGCTCTGGGATCTGGGTTGGGCCAGCCTACTGGGTCCCCCAGCAGCGTCATGCAGGCCAGGTACTTTTCCCCAATCCCGCCCGAGAGGGGAATGTGTGGCTGGAGTCGCCACTGCGCCCTGCTCCCGCAGGACTGCTCGGGCCCAGAAAGTCTGCTAGACTCAAACTGTGGTGGAGTGTCAGTTTCTCTCACTCACCTCGCCACAAGTCAGAACATGCCTCCCTGCCCATCCTGTTTTCAACTCCGTTCACAGTCTCCCGTTCTCAGAGTTTCCGTGTGTCTCTCTCCTTGCTGAGCCGATATAGAGGCAGCCAGCCACCGCGCGGTGGGAAACCCAAATCGCGGCTTCCAATGGCGCGGGGTCCAGCAGAGGCTTTTCTGTTCCTGTGTTAGCAACAGGACTGCATTCCAAGTTGGTTTCTCTCAGCGGACTTCGTTCCTGAGTCAGCAGAGCATACCTCCACCGGCGTATGTCTCTTTAGTCCGCACCATACCTGGCTCCTGAGCCTAGGATTTCAGAGAGCTTCCGGTAGTTGCTGTTATCTGTCCAACATGTTCTCCGGAAGCTGAAGTTATTCATGTAACAGCTATTACATGTTATAAGTTTCTCCTATTAAAACTTGAAAGACTAACAGACTCTGATACTTTTCATCTAAATTCAGTGTTGCGCTAAATTCAGTGTTGGACTTTTTACAAGTCCTTTGAAATGTGTCCTCATCTAGTCACTGGTCGTGCTGGAATGTACTTTCTTGTGAAGACAGGATTTGAGCAAATTGACACAAGTACAGTTTGCCACTACTCTGGACACCTGGTTAAATATCGAGTTCCCTAAATGCTGGGTGTTTTACTTTGATCTCTGCTCACACTTTGCTCATGCAGTTAGAACCACAGGGCTCCAGGCCATAGCGTTCCAGGCCTAAACAAAAAATTTCCATTCCGTTTTGGGAGTTCATTCGTCTCTCATAATTACATTTTCCACAAATGTGTGCTTCAGGAGAGGCCCTGTCTAAATGTGGAGAGGCCCATTTTCATTCACTCACTTTCAGACTTTCTAAAAATTTCAGTTAGTATAGGTTTGCCCAGACTTGCCATTGTCAAGGGACAGTGCACTTCACTTGAAGTTGTGCAGTATTACTTCATGTGTCTCCGTGGAAATTCCACCAATGGGAAACTCTTGCTGTAGTCATCTCCAAGTGTTTCTGTGTAAGAAAATATAACTAACAAAGGATGTGGTTTCAAGCAGAATGGGGAAAGAGGGATTATGTTTATTTCAGTGCAGGTTGACCTTTCAAAGAAACAGTAATTCCTATCAAATAGGAGGAAAAATCTTTTGTAAAGACACATGGACATGACACGATCAACTTTATGTCACTTTTTTTTAAAACGCCAAGGGCATTTGAGAAATTCTTGGCTGCTGAATTGTCCCTTTTTTCAAATTTCTCTTAGGTAAGACACTCCAGCTTCTTCAAACCATGGTACAGATCCTTCCATGTAAAAAACCAAAGCATAAAACACAATAAATTAAAACAAAACCCATCAAATTACATTTGAGAGCACAGAATTGCTCAGTAGGCCCACTATTCAAGAAGCTAGAGGTACAGAAGCCTCAGCCTTCAGCCCATGGCCTGAAGTTTGGTCTCTATTATCATGGTCCCTCAATTCCCTGGCATGTCCACATTAACTCATGAATCTTTACTCATTTCCTCTTCAAATGCACAGGATCCAATATATTTGAACCCTGTTCACCTGGGCTGTAATCATCCAAGGACACACCAGAGGAAGGGCAGCCACTCCCTTGCCTGGGGCCTTGGAGCTTATCACAATAGAAATGGACACCTGAACAAGGGGAGCCAAAACAAAGAGAGGCATATTCCTAAAGCCTGAAGCACAGAAGCTACCTATAGACCAGTAGTGGGATTTCACAAATTATGTAAGAATCTCTGTGCACATGCTTGGCATGGTCGCTCATGCCTATAATCCCAGCAATCTGGGGGCTGAGGTGGATGGATCCTTGGGAGTTCCAGTCCATCTTGGGCTATGAATTTATCTCAAGGACTCTTTCAACAACTACATAAGATGCTGTTTCCAAAAAAAGGACAATGGAAAACTAGAAACTCTTCGTCCAGGTCCCTGGGTTCACTATATGAGTTGTGGAGTCTAAATATTCCATGCCATGAGAAAACACCTGGGATTTTTAGGGAAAAGGGCATTTGCATCCCGTTTCTAAGGGTTTCCCTTTCACCATGTTACATTTGAATTCTGGGAAAACCTGCTGGTGATAAGCTATCTAGCATTATGTTGGTTTAGGTATTGAGCTAGTACCTCATGTTTAGTGTCCAGGGTTATGCTGGAATGGCTGCAGACCTCCTTGAAATAGCGATTGCAGACAAGTGAACCCCGAGGAAGCTGGATAGTTGAAGCAGGCACTCCAAATATTCATGCACTGCAAGGATTCACTTTCATTTTGGGACTCATCTTCTGGTTGCTGGCTTTTAGTGCTAACTGATACTACCATGGTGGCAGTAATCCAGCAGAGACTGCATGTATGGTTTGCAGGTTTGCTTCCAAAGCCACCAGAAACTTGGCAGAACCCAAATCATTGTGGCATTTTCTTTCCTCCCCTGAAACATTTGGCCTTCTAAGTTTGAAAATTGAATAGACTGGGCTAGTCAAGTTTGGACCCTGTATACCACCAACAGAGCTAAAGACAGAGCCAATTACTTCCCTCCACTTGTCAAAATATGTCAAATTTGCTTGATCACCACAACTTCAAAGAAAATTCTGAGGCAACTTAGAGAGCTGAATCAAATACTGCATGATTGGAATGGCTGTGGTTGTAGGAGGTGGAAAGCTGCAGAGTTGGGCTGAAATTGTTCACTGAAATCCACATTCTTGTGGTTGGCAGGCAACCACACTGGGCTGAGATTGGCTGAACATCACTGTGAGGTGGATTTTAAGCTCTAGGTTTGAAAATGTAAAAGACTGGAGTAGTCAAGTTTGGAACCAATATACCTGAGACATACCAAAACGTTTTCCAATTACTTCCCTCCGCTTCTAAAAATATGTCAAATTTTCTTGATGACTACAACTCTAAAAAAAATTTTGAGGCACCATAGCGAGGCTAATCAAATACTGCATGATTGCAATGGCAGTGGTTGTATGAGGTGGAAAGCTGCAGAGTTGGGCTGAAACAGTTCACAGAAATCCACAAGCTTGTGGTCGCCAGGCATCCACACTGGGCTGTGATTGGCTGAGCACAATTGTGAGCTGGACTTTAGGCTCCAGGATACAAGTGTGCAGTAGGAGACCTGAGTCACAATGCTGGGCGTTGACATGGAGACCTCATTGGCACAGAGGACCTTGGAGGGCAAGATTTAAATACGATGAATATTCTTGGCCTGGTATGCCACAATATTCTCTCTGAAGGCTTCACTGCTCAGTATTTGTGGATGGAAATGCTTGCCAATCTACACATGGATGTACTTTCAATGGGATATAAAATATGCCAGGGCCTGGCAGATGATCTCTGCCATGTCCTATCCTTGAGCATACGCTTTTCCCTTGTCATGTCTGTCATTTGTCCGAGTCCTGTTCCCTAAGCTATTCAGTCAAGACTTGCTGGCATCATTCACCTGCAGTATAAGAGCTTTCTATGAAATTTCTCAGCAGAAATCCTCTGCAAGCACATAGCTTTGGATATGAGAGACAGTGGTGGAATTTGAATTTCAAGGGCAGATATTTGAAAACAATGAAACAAGCCCAGAATAAGATCTTTACATGTTTCCCAGATGAATATGTTTGGAAATATGGGGGAAGATTCAGATCAAGGCTGAGAAGAGTGCACACCCATTTCAAGGTACAAAAACCAGGGAAAAACATGGGAAAGCAAGAGAGCTGGTTAATCTGATGTAAAAATCTTTGATGAAGAAAGGAAAATTACATTCTCATAATGATATAATCAGACTGTAGCAGTGATGTTCTCATGTTGGTTGTCCTATGTGTGGCCTTCTGCATTGGGCAGTGGATGCAGGACAGGAGATCGTCAAATAAATCTGGTGGAACACAAAATACTGAAAAACAATTCAGCCTAAATCCTGTGTATTTCTTCCCTTTGAGAACATATATGGATAATGTACAAAGTTTCAAAAGAGAAAATGTCTATTGGGTCATGGTTTCAACAATGAAATGGTCACTTCACATAACATTTTGAATTTTGCTTTCACACTTGCTCAGGTACCGGGCCTGAGTAAAGCAGAATGCAGAGTGAGCCTCATCAATAGTTATGCATTCCATAAGTGGTTTTAAAATCAGTGAAACCCTTTGGACTTAGTGTTTGTATTTAATTGGTTGATTGGTTTTCAAATTGTTTGTTTTACTATTTTTAACTTTGTGAGTCAGGGAAGCCCTCACTCATAGTGATTTAGACCTCTCCATAAGCTCTCAAGTTATTCATGTAACAGCTATTCCATGTTATAAGTTTCTCCTATTAAAACTTGAAAGACTAACAGTCTCTGCTAATTTTCATCTAAATTCAGTGTTGGGCTAAATTCAGTGTTGGACTTTTTACCAGTCCTTTGAAATGTGTCCTCATCTAGTCACTGGTCGTGCTGGAATGTACTTTCTTGTGAAGACAGGATTTGAGCAAATTGACACAAGTACAGTTTGCCACTACTCTGGACACCTGGTTAAATATTGAGTTCCCTAAATGGTGTGTGTTTTACTTTGATCTCTGCTCACACTTTGCTCATCCAGTTAGTACCACAGGGCTCCAGGCCATAGCGTCCAGGCCTAAAAAGAAAACTTCCATTCCGTTTTGGGAGTTCATTCGTCTCTCATAATTACTTTTTCCACAAATGTGTGCTTCAGGAGAGGCCCTGTCCAAATGTGGAGAGGCCCATTTTCATTCACTCACTTTAAGACTTTCTAAGATTTTCAGTTTCTAGAGGTTTGCCCAGACTTGCCATTGTCAAGGGACAGTGCACTTCACTTGAAGTTGTGCAGTATTACTTCATGTGTCTCCGTGGAAATTCCACCAATGGGAAACTCTTGCTGTAGTCATCTCCAAGTGTTTCTGCGTAAGAAAATATAACTAACAAAGGATGTGGTTTCAAGCAGAGTGAGGAAAGGAGGGATTATCATTATTTCAGTGCAGGTTGACATTTCAAAGAAACAGTAATTCCTAAGAAATAGGAGGTAAAATCTTTTATAAAGAGACATGGACATGACACGCTCAACTTTATGTCACTGTTTTTAAAATGCCAAGGGCATTTGAGAAATTCTTGGCTGCTGAATTGTACCTTTTTTCAAATTTCTCTTAGGTAAGGCACTCCAGCTTCTTCAAACCGTGGTACTGTTCCCACCATGTAAAAAACCAAAACAAAACACAAAGTAAATTAAAACAAAACCCATCAAATTACATTTGAGAGCACACAATTGCTCAGCAGGCCCACTATTCAAGAAGCTAGAGGTACAGAAGCATCAGCCTTCAGCCATTGGCCTGAAGTTTTGTCTCTATCATGGCCCCTCAATTCCCTGGCATGTCCACATTAACTCATGAATCTTTACTCATTTCCTCTTCAAATGCACAGGATCCAATATATTTGAACCCTGTTCACCTGGGCTGTAATCATCCAAGGACACACCAGAGGAAGGGCAGCCACCCCCTTGCCTGAGGCCTTGGAGCTTATCACAATAGAAATGGACACCTGAACAAGGTGAGCCAAAACAAAGAGAGGCATATTCCTAAAGCCTGAAGCACAGAAGCTACCTATAGACGAGTAGTGGGATTTCACAAATTATGTAAGAATCTCTGTGCACATGCTTGACATGGTTGCTCATGCCTATAATCCCAGCAATCTGGTGTCTGAGGTGGATGGATCCTTGGTAGTTCCAGTCCATCTTGGGCTACGAATTTATCTCAAGGCCCCTTTCAAAAACTACATAAGATGTTGTTTCCAAAAAGAGGACAACAGAAAACTAGACACACTTGGTCTAGGTTCCTGGGTTCACTACATGAGATGTGGAGTCTAAATATTCCATGCCATGAGAAAATACCTGGGCTTTTTAGGGAAAGGGTCATTTGCATCTCTTTTCTAAGGGTTTCACTTTCACCATGTTACATTTGAATTCTGGGAAAACCTGCTGGTGATAAGGTATTGTGCTAATACCTCATGTTTAGTGTCCAGGGTTATGCTGGAATGGCTGCAGACCTCCTTGAAATAGCGATTGCAAACAAGTGAACCCCGAGGAAGCTGGATAGTTGAAGCAGGCACTCCAAATATTCATGCACTAGAAGAATTCACTTTCATTTTGGGACTCATCTTCTGGTTGCTGGCTTTTAGTGCTAACTGATACTACCATGGTGGCAGTAATCAAGCAGACACTGCATGTATGGTTTGCAGGTTTGCTTCCCAAGCCACCAGAAACTTGGCAGAACCCAAATCATTGTGGCATTTTCTTTCCTCCCCTGAAACATTTGGCTTTCTAAGTTTGAAAATTGAGTAGATTGGGCTAGTCAAGTTTGGACCCCATATACCACCAACAGAGCTAAAGACAGAGCCAATTACTTCCCTCCACTTGTCAAAATATGTCAAATTTGCTTGATCACTACAACTTCAAAGAAAATTCTGAGGCAACTTAGAGAGGTGAATCAAATACTGCATGATTGGAATGGCTGTGGTTGTATGAGGTGGAGAGCTGCAGAGTTGGGCTGGAACTGTTCACAGAAATCCACAGGCTTGTGGTTGCCAGGCAACCACACTGGGCTGACATTGGCTGAACATCACTGTGAGGTGGATTTTAAGCTCTAGGTTTGAAAATTTAAAAGACTGGCGTAGTCAAGTTTGGAACCCATAGACCTCAGACATACAAAAACATTTTCCAAATACTTCCCTCCACTTCTCAAAATATGTCAAATTTTCTTGATCACTACAACTGTAAAAAAAATTCTGAGGCAACATAGCGAGGCTAATCAAATACTGCATGATTGGAATGCCTGTGGTTGTATGAGGTGGAAAGCTGTAGAGTTGGGCTGAAACAGTTCACAGAAATCCACAAGCTTGTGGTTGCCAGGCACCCACACTGGGCTGTGATTGGCTGAGCACAATTGTGAGCTGGACTTTAGGCTCTAGGATACAAGTGTGCAGTAGGAGACCTGAGTCACAATGCTGGGCGTTGACATGGAGACCTCAGTGGCACAGAGGACCTTGAAGGGCAAGATTTAAATAGGATGAATATTCTTGGCCTGGTATGCCACAATATTCTCTCTAAAGGCTTCACTACTCAGAATTTGTGGATGGAAATGCTTGCCATTCTACACATGGATGTACTTTCAATGGGATATGAAATATGCCAGGGCCTGGCAGATGATCTCTGCCATGTCCTATCCTTGAGCATACGCTTTTCCCTTGTCATGTCTGTCATTTGGCTGAGTCCTGTTCCCTAAGCTACTCAGTCAAGACTTGCTGGCATCATTCACCTGCAATATAAGAGCTTTCTGTGAAATTTCTCAGCAGAAATCCTCTGCAAGCACATAGCTTTGGATATGAGAGACAGTGGTGGAAGTTGAATTTCAAGGGCAGATATTTGAAAACAATGAAACAAGCCCCGTATAAGATCTTTACATGTTTCCCAGATGAATATGTTTGGAAATACGGGGGAAGATGGAGATCAAGACTGAGAAGCGTGCACACCCATTTCAAGGTACAAAAACCTGGGAAAAACATGGAAAAGCAAGAGAGCTGGTTAAACTGATGTAGAAATCCTTGATGATGAAAGGAAAATTATATTCTCATGATGATTTATTCAGGCTGTAGAAGTGAAGTTCTCGTGTAGGTTGTCCTATGTGTGGCCTTCTGCATTGGGCAGTCGATGCAGGACTGGAGAACTTCAAAGAAATCTGGTGGAACACAAAATACTGAAAAAACAATCAGCCTAAATCCTGTGTATTCCTTCCCTTTAAGAACATATATGGAAAATGTAAAAAGTTTCAAAAGAGAAAATGTCTATTGGGTCATGGTTTCACCAATGAAATGGTCACTTCACATAACATTTTGAATTTTGCTTTCACACTTGCTCAGGTACCGGGCCTGAGTAAAGCAGAATGCAGAGTGAGCCTCAACAATAGTTATGCATTCCATAAGTGGTTTTAAAACCAGTGAAACCCTTTGGACTTAGTGTTTGTATTTAATTGGTTGATTGGTTTTTCAAATTGCTTGTTTTACTATTTTTAACTTTGTGAGTCAGGGAAGCCCTCACTCTTAGTGATTCGACCTCTCCAAAAGCTCTGAAGTTCTTCATGTAACAGCTATTACATGCTATAAGTTTCTCCTATTAAAACTTGAAAGACTAACAGACTCTGCTACTTTTCATCTAAATTCAGTGTTGGGCTAACTTCAGGGTTGGACTTTTTACAAGTCCTTTGAAATGTGTCCTCCTCTAGTCACTGGTCATGCTGGAATTTACTTTCTTGTGAAGACAGGATTTGAGCAAATTGACACAAGTACAGTTTGCCACTACTCTGGAAACCTGGTTAAATATCGAGTTCCCTAAATGCTGTGTGTTTTACTTTGATCTCTGCTCACACTTTGCTCATCCAGTTAGAAACACAGGGCTCCAGGCCATAGCGTTCCAGGCCTAAACAAGAAAATTTCCATTCCGTTTTGGGAGTTCATGCGTCTCTCATAATTACTTTTTCCACAAATGTGTGCTTCAGGAGAGGCCCTGTCCAAATGTGGAGAGGCCCATTTTCATTCACTCAATTTTAGACTTTCTAAGATTTTCAGTTACTAGAGGTTTGCCCAGACTTGCCATTGTCAAGGGACAGTGCACTTCACTTGAAGTTGTGCAGTATTCCTTCACGTGTCTCCGTGGAAATTCCACCAATGGGAAACTCTTGCTGTAGTCATCTCCAAGTGTTTCTGTGTAAGAAAATATAACTAACAAAGGATGTGGTTTCAAGCAGAATGAGGAAAGGAGGGATTATCTTTATTTCAGTGCAGGTTGACCTTTCAAAGAAACAGTAATTCCTATCAAATAGGAGGTAAAATCTTTTGTAAAGAGACATGGACATGACACGCAAAACTTTATGTCACTTTTTTTAAAACGCCAAGGGCATTTGAGAAATTCTTGGCTGCTGAATTGTCGCTTTTTGCAAATTTCTCTTAGGTAAGACACTCCAGTTTCTTTAAACCATGTTACAGCTCCTTCCGTGTAAAAAAACAAAGCAAAAAACAAAATAAATTAAAACAAACCCATCAAATTACATTTGAGAGCACAGAATTGCTCAGCAGGCCCACTATTCAAGAAGATAGAGGTAGAGAATCCTCAGCCTTCAGCCCATGGCCTGAAGTTTTGTCTCTGTCATGGCCCCTCAATTCCCTGGCATGTCCACATTAACTCATGAATCTTTACTCATTACCTCTTCAAATGCATAGGATCCAATATATTTGAACCCTGTTCACCTGGGCTGTAATCATCCAAGGACACACCAGAAGAAGGGCAGCCACTCCCTTGCCTGGGGCCTTGGAGCTTATCACAATAGAAATGGACACCTGAACAAGGGGAGCCAAAACAAAGAGAGGCATATTCCTAAAGCCTGAAGCACAGAAGCTACCTATAGACCAGCAGTGGGATTTCACAAATTATGTAAGAATCTCTGTGCACATGCTTGGCATGGTCGCTCATGCCTATAATCCCAGCAATCTGGGGGCTGAGGTGGATGGATCCTTGGGAGTTCCAGTCCATCTTGGGCTACGAATTTATCTCAAGGCCTCTTTCAACAACTACATAAGATGCTGTTTCCAAAAAGAGGACAACATTAAACTAGACACACTTGGTCTAGGTCCCTGGGTTCACTACATGAGTTGTGGAGTCTAAATATTCCATGCCATGAGAAAATACCTGGGATTTTTAGTGAAAGGGGCATTTGCATCCCTTTTCTAAGTGTTTCCCTTTCACCATGTTACATTTGAATTCTGGGAAAACCTGCTGGTGATAAAGTATTGTGCTAATACCTCATGTTTAGTGTTCAGGGTTATGCTGGAATGGCTGCAGCCCTCCTTGAAATAGCGATTGCAGACAAGTGAACCCCGAGGAAGCTGGATAGTTGAAGCAGGCACTCCAAATATTCATGCACTGCAAGGATTCACTTTCATTTTGGGTCTCATCTTCTGGTTGCTGGCTTTCAGTGCTAACTGATACTACCATGGTGGCAGTAATCCAGCAGAGACTGCATGTATGGTTTGCAGGTATGCTTCCCAAGCCACCAGAAACTTGGCAGAACCCAAATCATTGTGGCATTTTCTTTCCTCCCTTGAAACATTTGGCTTTCTAAGTTTGATAATTGAATAGACTGGGCTAGTCACCTTTGGACCCCATATACCACAAACAGAGCTAAAGACAGAGCCAATGACTTCCCTCTACTTGTCAAAATATGTCAAATTTGCTTGATCACCACAACTTCAAAGAAAATTCTGAGGCAACTTAGAGAAGTTAATCAAATACTGCATGATTGGAATGGCTGTGGTTGTATGAGGTGGAAAGCTGCAGAGTTGGGCTGAAACTGTTCACAGAAATCCACAGGCTTGTGGTTGCCAGGCAAGCACACTGGGTTGAGATTGGCTGAACATCACTGTGAGGGGGATTTTAGTCTCTAGGTTTGAAAATTTAAAAGACTGGGGTAGTCAAGTTTGGAACCCATAGACCTCAGACATACCAAAGGTTTTTCCAATGACTTCGCACCACTTCTCAAAATATGTGAAATTTTCTTGATCATTACAACTGTAAAAAAAAATTCTGAGGCAACATAGAGAGGCTAATCAAATACTGCATGATTGGAATGTCTGTGGTTGTATGAGGTGGAAAGCTGCAGAGTTGGGCTGAAACAGTTCACAGAAATTCACAAGCTTGTGGTTGCCAGGCACCACAATGGGCTGTGATTGGCTGAGCACCATTGTGAGCTGGACTTTAGGCTCTAGGATACAAGTGTGCAGTAGGAGACCTGAGTCACAATGCTGGGCGTTGCCATGGAGACCTCAGTGGCACAGAGGACCTTGTAGGGCTAGATTTAAAGAGGATGAATATTCTTGGCCTGGTATGCCACAATATTCTCTCTGAAGGCTTCATGGCTCAGAATTTGTGGATGGAAATACTAGCAAATCTACACATGGATGTACTTTCAATGGGATATGAAATACGCCAGGGCCTGGCACATGATCTCTGCCATGCCTATCCTTGAGCATACGCTTTTCCCTTGTCATGTCTGTCATTTGGCTGAGTCCTGTTCCCTAAGCTATTCAGTCAAGACTTGCTGGCATCATTCACCTGCAGTATAAGAGTTTTCTGTGAAATTTCTCAGCAGAAATCCTCTGCAAGTACATAGCTTTGGATACGAGAGACAGTGGTGGAAGTTGAATTTCAAGGGCAGATATTTGAACACAATGAAACAAGCCCAGAATAAGATCTTTACATGTTTCCCAGATGAATATGTTTGGAAATACGGGGGAAGATGGAGATCAAGGCTGAGAAGAGTGCACACTCATTTCAAGGTACAAAAACCAGGGAAAAACATGGGCAAGCAAGAGAGCTGTTTAATCTGATGTAAAAATCTTTGATGATGAAAGTAAAATTATATTCTCATGATGATTTAATCAGGCTGTAGAAGTGAAGTTCTCCTGTGGGTTGTCCTATGTGTGGCCTTCTGCATTGGGCAGTGGATGCAGGACAGGAGATCTTCAAATAAATCTGGTGGAACACAAAATACTGAAAAAAATTCATCCTAAATCCTGTGTATTCCTTCCCTTTGAGAACATATATGGATAATGTACGAAGTTTCAAAAGAGAAAATGTCTATTGGGTCATGGTTTCAACAATGAAATGGTCACTTCACATAACATTTTGAATTTTGCTTTCACAGTTGCTCATGTACCGGGCCTGAGTAAATCAGAATGCAGAGTAAGCCTCATCAATAGTTGTGCATTCCATAAGTGGTTTTAAAACCAGTGAAACCCTTTGGACTTAGTGTTTGTATTTAATTGTTTGATTGGTTTTTCAAATTGTTTGTTTTACTATTTTTAACTTTGTGAGTCAGGGAAGCCCTCACTCATAGTGATTTCGACCTCTCCAAAAGCTCTGAAGTTATTCATGTAACAGCTATTACATACTATAAGTTTCTCCTATTAAAACTTGAAAGACTAACAGACTCTGCTACTTTTCATCTAAATTCAGTGTTGGGCTAACTTCAGGGTTGGACTTTTTACAAGTCCTTTGAAATGTGTCCTCCTCTAGTCACTGGTCGTGCTGGAATTTACTTTCTTGTGAAGACAGGATTTGAGCAAATTGACACAAGTACAGTTTGCCACTACTATGGACACCTGGTTAAATATCGAGTTCCCTAAATGGTGTGTGTTTTACTTTGATCTCTGCTCACACTTTGCTCATCCAGTTAGAAACACAGGGCTCCAGGCCATAGCGTTCCAGGCCTAAACAAGAAAATTTCCATTCCGTTTTGGGAGTTCATGCGTCTCTCATAATTCCTTTTTCCACAAATGTGTGCTTCAGGAGTGGCCCTGTCCCAATGTGGAGAGGCCCATTTTCATTCACTCACTTTTAGACTTTCTAAGATTTTCAGTTACTAGAGGTTTGCCCAGACTTGCCATTGTCAAGGGACAGTGCACTTCACTTGAAGTTGTGCAGTATTACTTCATGTGTCTCCGTGGAAATTCCACCAATGGGAAACTCTTGCTGTAGTCATCTCCAAGTGTTTCTGTGTAAGAAAATATAACTAACAAAGGATGTGGTTTCAAGCAGAATGAGGAAGGGAGGGACTATCTTTATTTCAGTGCAGGTTGACCTTTCAAAGAAACAGTAATTCCTATCAAATAGGAGGTAAAATCTTTTGTAAAGAGACATGGACATGACAAGCTAACTTTATGTCACTTTTTTTAAAACGCCAAGGGCATTTGAGAAATTCTTGGCTGCTGAATTGTACCTTTTTGCCAATTTCTCTTAGGTAAGACACTCCAGCTTCTTTAAACCATGGTACAGTTCCTTCCATGTAAAAAACCAAAGCAAAAAACAAAATAAATTAAAACAAAACCCATCAAATTACATTTGAGAGCACACAATTACTCAGCAGGCCCACTATTCCAGAAGCTAGAGGTAGAGAATCCTCAGCCTTCGGCCCATGGCCTGAAGTTTTGTCTCTATCATGGCCCCTCAATTCCAAGGCATGTCCACATTAACTCATGAATCTTTACTCATTTCCTCTTCAAATGCACAGGATCCAATATATTTGAACCCTGTTCACCTGGGCTGTAATCATCCAAGGACACACCAGAGGAAGGGCAGCCACTCCCTTGCCTGGGGCCTTGGAGCTTATCACAATAGAATTGGACACCTGAACAAGGGGAGCCAAACAAAGAGAGGCATATTCCTAAAGCCTGAAGCACAGAAGCTACCTATAGACCAGCAGTGGGATTTCACAAATTATGTAAGAATCTCTGTGCACATGCTTGGCATGGTCGCTCATGCCTATAATCCCAGCAATCTGGGGGCTGAGGTGGATGGATCCTTGGGAGTTCCAGTCCATCTTGGGCTACGAATTTATCTCAAGGTCTCTTTCAACAACTACATAAGATGCTGTTTCCAAAAAGTGGACAACATTAAACTAGACACACTTGGTCTAGGTCCCTGGGTTCACTACATGAGTTGTGGAGTCTAAATATTCCATGCCATGAGAAAATACCTGGGATTTTTAGTGAAAGGGGCATTTGCATCCCTTTTCTAAGGGTTTCCCTTTCACCATGTTACATTTGAATTCTGGGAAAACCTGCTGCTGATAAGGTATTGTGCTAATACCTCATGTTTAGTGCTCAGGGTTATGCTGGAATGGATGCAGACCTCCTTGAAATAGCGATTGCAGACAAGCGAACCCCGAGGAAGCTGGATAGTTGAAGCAGGCACTCCAAATATTCATGCACTGCAAGGATTCACTTTCATTTTGGGTCTCATCTTCTGGTTGCTGGCTTTCAGTGCTAACTGATACTACCATGGTGGCAGTAATCCAGCAGAGACTGCATGTATGGTTTGCAGGTTTGCTTCCCAAGCCACCAGAAACTTGGCAGAACCCAAATCATTGTGGCATTTTCTTTCCTCCCTTGAAACATTTGGCTTTCTAAGTTTGATAATTGAATAGACTGGGCTAGTCACCTTTGGACCCCATATACCACAAACAGAGCTATAGACAGAGCCAATTCCTTCCCTCCACTTGTCAAAATATGTCAAATTTGCTTGATCACCAGAACTTCAAAGAAAATTCTGAGGCAACTTAGAGAGGTTAATCAAATACTGCATGATTGGAATGGCTGTGGTTGTATGAGGTGGAAAGCTGCAGAGTTGGGCTGAAACTGTTCACAGAAATCCACAGGCTTGTGGTTGCCAGGCAAGCACACTGGGCTGAGATTGGCTGAACATCACTGTGAGGGGGATTTTAGTCTCTAGGTTTGAAAATTTAAAAGACTGGGGTAGTCAAGTTTGGAACCCATAGACCTCAGACATACCAAAAGCGTTTCCAATGACTTCCCTCCATTTCTCAAAATATGTCAAATTTTCTTGATCACTACAACTGTAAAAAAAAAATTCTGAGGCACCATAGAGAGGCTAATCAAATACTGCATGATTGGAATGACTGTGGTTGTATGAGGTGGAAAGCTGCAGAGTTGGGCTGAAACAGTTCACAGAAATCCACAAGCTTGTGGTTGCCAGGTAACCACAATGGGCTGTGATTGGCTGAGCACCATTGTGAGCTGGACTTTAGGCTCTAGGATACAAGTGTGCAGTAGGAGACCTGAGTCACAATGCTGGGCGTTGTCATGGAGACCTCAGTGGCACAGAGGACCTTGTAGGGCAAGATTTAAATAGGATGAATATTCTTGGCCTGGTATTCCACAATATTCTCTCTGAAGGCTTCACTGCTCAGAATTTGTGGATGGAAATGCTCGCCAATCTACACATGGATGTACTTTCAATGGGATATGAAATATGCCAGGGCCTGGCACATGAACTCTGCCATGTCCTATCCTTGAGCATACACTTTTCCCTTGTCATGTCTGTCATTTGGCTGAGTCCTGTTCCCTAAGCTATTCAGTCAAGACTTGCTGGCATCATTCACCTGCAGTATAAGTGCTTTCTGTGAAATTTCTCAGCAGAAATCCTCTGCAAGTACATAGCTTTGGATACGAGAGACAGTGGTGGAAGTTGAATTTCAAGGGCAGATATTTGAAAACAATGAAACAAGCCCCGAATAAGATCTTTACATGTTTCCCAGATGAATATGTTTGGAAATATGTGGGAAGATGGAGATCAAGGCTGAGAAGAGTGCACACCCATTTCAAGGTACAAAAACCTGGGAAAAACATGGGAAAGCAAGAGAGCTGGTTAATCTGATGTAAAAATCTTTGATGATGAAAGGAAAATTATATTCTCATGATGATTTAATCAGGCTGTAGAAGTGAAGTTCTCATGTTGGTTGTCCTATGTGTGGCCTTCTGCATTGGGCAGTGGATGCAGGACAGGAGATCTTCAAATAAATCTAGTGGAACACAAAATACTGAAAAAAAAATTCAGCCTAAATCCTGTGTATTCCTTCCCTTTGAGAACATATATGGATAATGTACAAAGTTTCAAAAGAGAAAATGTCTATTGGGTCATGGTTTCAACAATGAAATGGTCACTTCACATAACATTTTGAATTTTGCTTTCACAGTTGCTCATGTACCGGGCCTGAGTAAAGCAGAATGCAGAGTAAGCCTCATCAATAGTTGTGCATTCCATAAGTGGTTTTAAAACCAGTGAAACCCTTTGGACTTAGTGTTTGTATTTAATTGTTTGATTGGTTTTTCAAATTGTTTGTTTTACTATTTTTAACTTTGTGAGTCAGGGAAGCCCTCACTCATAGTGATTTCGACCTCTCCAAAAGCTCTGAAGTTATTCATGTAACAGCTATTACATACTATAAGTTTCTCCTATTAAAACTTGAAAGACTAACAGACTCTGCTACTTTTCATCTAAATTCAGTGTTGGGCTAACTTCAGGGTTGGACTTTTTACAAGTCCTTTGAAATGTGTCCTCCTCTAGTCACTGGTCGTGCTGGAATTTACTTTCTTGTGAAGACAGGATTTGAGCAAATTGACACAAGTACAGTTTGCCACTACTATGGACACCTGGTTAAATATCGAGTTCCCTAAATGGTGTGTGTTTTACTTTGATCTCTGCTCACACTTTGCTCATCCAGTTAGAAACACAGGGCTCCAGGCCATAGCGTTCCAGGCCTAAACAAGAAAATTTCCATTCCGTTTTGGGAGTTCATGCGTCTCTCATAATTCCTTTTTCCACAAATGTGTGCTTCAGGAGTGGCCCTGTCCCAATGTGGAGAGGCCCATTTTCATTCACTCACTTTTAGACTTTCTAAGATTTTCAGTTACTAGAGGTTTGCCCAGACTTGCCATTGTCAAGGGACAGTGCACTTCACTTGAAGTTGTGCAGTATTACTTCATGTGTCTCCGTGGAAATTCCACCAATGGGAAACTCTTGCTGTAGTCATCTCCAAGTGTTTCTGTGTAAGAAAATATAACTAACAAAGGATGTGGTTTCAAGCAGAATGAGGAAGGGAGGGACTATCTTTATTTCAGTGCAGGTTGACCTTTCAAAGAAACAGTAATTCCTATCAAATAGGAGGTAAAATCTTTTGTAAAGAGACATGGACATGACAAGCTAACTTTATGTCACTTTTTTTAAAACGCCAAGGGCATTTGAGAAATTCTTGGCTGCTGAATTGTACCTTTTTGCCAATTTCTCTTAGGTAAGACACTCCAGCTTCTTTAAACCATGGTACAGTTCCTTCCATGTAAAAAACCAAAGCAAAAAACAAAATAAATTAAAACAAAACCCATCAAATTACATTTGAGAGCACACAATTACTCAGCAGGCCCACTATTCCAGAAGCTAGAGGTAGAGAATCCTCAGCCTTCGGCCCATGGCCTGAAGTTTTGTCTCTATCATGGCCCCTCAATTCCAAGGCATGTCCACATTAACTCATGAATCTTTACTCATTTCCTCTTCAAATGCACAGGATCCAATATATTTGAACCCTGTTCACCTGGGCTGTAATCATCCAAGGACACACCAGAGGAAGGGCAGCCACTCCCTTGCCTGGGGCCTTGGAGCTTATCACAATAGAATTGGACACCTGAACAAGGGGAGCCAAACAAAGAGAGGCATATTCCTAAAGCCTGAAGCACAGAAGCTACCTATAGACCAGCAGTGGGATTTCACAAATTATGTAAGAATCTCTGTGCACATGCTTGGCATGGTCGCTCATGCCTATAATCCCAGCAATCTGGGGGCTGAGGTGGATGGATCCTTGGGAGTTCCAGTCCATCTTGGGCTACGAATTTATCTCAAGGTCTCTTTCAACAACTACATAAGATGCTGTTTCCAAAAAGTGGACAACATTAAACTAGACACACTTGGTCTAGGTCCCTGGGTTCACTACATGAGTTGTGGAGTCTAAATATTCCATGCCATGAGAAAATACCTGGGATTTTTAGTGAAAGGGGCATTTGCATCCCTTTTCTAAGGGTTTCCCTTTCACCATGTTACATTTGAATTCTGGGAAAACCTGCTGCTGATAAGGTATTGTGCTAATACCTCATGTTTAGTGCTCAGGGTTATGCTGGAATGGATGCAGACCTCCTTGAAATAGCGATTGCAGACAAGCGAACCCCGAGGAAGCTGGATAGTTGAAGCAGGCACTCCAAATATTCATGCACTGCAAGGATTCACTTTCATTTTGGGTCTCATCTTCTGGTTGCTGGCTTTCAGTGCTAACTGATACTACCATGGTGGCAGTAATCCAGCAGAGACTGCATGTATGGTTTGCAGGTTTGCTTCCCAAGCCACCAGAAACTTGGCAGAACCCAAATCATTGTGGCATTTTCTTTCCTCCCTTGAAACATTTGGCTTTCTAAGTTTGATAATTGAATAGACTGGGCTAGTCACCTTTGGACCCCATATACCACAAACAGAGCTATAGACAGAGCCAATTCCTTCCCTCCACTTGTCAAAATATGTCAAATTTGCTTGATCACCAGAACTTCAAAGAAAATTCTGAGGCAACTTAGAGAGGTTAATCAAATACTGCATGATTGGAATGGCTGTGGTTGTATGAGGTGGAAAGCTGCAGAGTTGGGCTGAAACTGTTCACAGAAATCCACAGGCTTGTGGTTGCCAGGCAAGCACACTGGGCTGAGATTGGCTGAACATCACTGTGAGGGGGATTTTAGTCTCTAGGTTTGAAAATTTAAAAGACTGGGGTAGTCAAGTTTGGAACCCATAGACCTCAGACATACCAAAAGCGTTTCCAATGACTTCCCTCCATTTCTCAAAATATGTCAAATTTTCTTGATCACTACAACTGTAAAAAAAAAAATTCTGAGGCACCATAGAGAGGCTAATCAAATACTGCATGATTGGAATGACTGTGGTTGTATGAGGTGGAAAGCTGCAGAGTTGGGCTGAAACAGTTCACAGAAATCCACAAGCTTGTGGTTGCCAGGTAACCACAATGGGCTGTGATTGGCTGAGCACCATTGTGAGCTGGACTTTAGGCTCTAGGATACAAGTGTGCAGTAGGAGACCTGAGTCACAATGCTGGGCGTTGTCATGGAGACCTCAGTGGCACAGAGGACCTTGTAGGGCAAGATTTAAATAGGATGAATATTCTTGGCCTGGTATTCCACAATATTCTCTCTGAAGGCTTCACTGCTCAGAATTTGTGGATGGAAATGCTCGCCAATCTACACATGGATGTACTTTCAATGGGATATGAAATATGCCAGGGCCTGGCACATGAACTCTGCCATGTCCTATCCTTGAGCATACACTTTTCCCTTGTCATGTCTGTCATTTGGCTGAGTCCTGTTCCCTAAGCTATTCAGTCAAGACTTGCTGGCATCATTCACCTGCAGTATAAGTGCTTTCTGTGAAATTTCTCAGCAGAAATCCTCTGCAAGTACATAGCTTTGGATATGAGAGACAGTGGTGGAAGTTGAATTTCAAGGGCAGATATTTGAAAACAATGAAACAAGCCCCGAATAAGATCTTTACATGTTTCCCAGATGAATATGTTTGGAAATATGTGGGAAGATGGAGATCAAGGCTGAGAAGAGTGCACACCCATTTCAAGGTACAAAAACCTGGGAAAAACATGGGAAAGCAAGAGAGCTGGTTAATCTGATGTAAAAATCTTTGATGATGAAAGGAAAATTATATTCTCATGATGATTTAATCAGGCTGTAGAAGTGAAGTTCTCATGTGGGTTGTCCTATGTGTGGCCTTCTGCATTGGGCAGTGGATGCAGGACAGGAGATCTTCAAATAAATCTAGTGGAACACAAAATACTGAAAAAAAAATTCAGCCTAAATCCTGTGTATTCCTTCCCTTTGAGAACATATATGGATAATGTACAAAGTTTCAAAAGAGAAAATGTCTATTGGGTCATGGTTTCAACAATGAAATGGTCACTTCACATAACATTTTGAATTTTGCTTTCACAGTTGCTCATGTACCGGGCCTGAGTAAAGCAGAATGCAGAGTAAGCCTCATCAATAGTTGTGCATTCCATAAGTGGTTTTAAAACCAGTGAAACCCTTTGGACTTAGTGTTTGTATTTAATTGTTTGATTGGTTTTTCAAATTGTTTGTTTTACTATTTTTAACTTTGTGAGTCAGGGAAGCCCTCACTCATAGTGATTTCGACCTCTCCAAAAGCTCTGAAGTTATTCATGTAACAGCTATTACATACTATAAGTTTCTCCTATTAAAACTTGAAAGACTAACAGACTCTGCTACTTTTCATCTAAATTCAGTGTTGGGCTAACTTCAGGGTTGGACTTTTTACAAGTCCTTTGAAATGTGTCCTCCTCTAGTCACTGGTCGTGCTGGAATTTACTTTCTTGTGAAGACAGGATTTGAGCAAATTGACACAAGTACAGTTTGCCACTACTATGGACACCTGGTTAAATATCGAGTTCCCTAAATGGTGTGTGTTTTACTTTGATCTCTGCTCACACTTTGCTCATCCAGTTAGAAACACAGGGCTCCAGGCCATAGCGTTCCAGGCCTAAACAAGAAAATTTCCATTCCGTTTTGGGAGTTCATGCGTCTCTCATAATTCCTTTTTCCACAAATGTGTGCTTCAGGAGTGGCCCTGTCCCAATGTGGAGAGGCCCATTTTCATTCACTCACTTTTAGACTTTCTAAGATTTTCAGTTACTAGAGGTTTGCCCAGACTTGCCATTGTCAAGGGACAGTGCACTTCACTTGAAGTTGTGCAGTATTACTTCATGTGTCTCCGTGGAAATTCCACCAATGGGAAACTCTTGCTGTAGTCATCTCCAAGTGTTTCTGTGTAAGAAAATATAACTAACAAAGGATGTGGTTTCAAGCAGAATGAGGAAGGGAGGGACTATCTTTATTTCAGTGCAGGTTGACCTTTCAAAGAAACAGTAATTCCTATCAAATAGGAGGTAAAATCTTTTGTAAAGAGACATGGACATGACAAGCTAACTTTATGTCACTTTTTTTAAAACGCCAAGGGCATTTGAGAAATTCTTGGCTGCTGAATTGTACCTTTTTGCCAATTTCTCTTAGGTAAGACACTCCAGCTTCTTTAAACCATGGTACAGTTCCTTCCATGTAAAAAACCAAAGCAAAAAACAAAATAAATTAAAACAAAACCCATCAAATTACATTTGAGAGCACACAATTACTCAGCAGGCCCACTATTCCAGAAGCTAGAGGTAGAGAATCCTCAGCCTTCGGCCCATGGCCTGAAGTTTTGTCTCTATCATGGCCCCTCAATTCCAAGGCATGTCCACATTAACTCATGAATCTTTACTCATTTCCTCTTCAAATGCACAGGATCCAATATATTTGAACCCTGTTCACCTGGGCTGTAATCATCCAAGGACACACCAGAGGAAGGGCAGCCACTCCCTTGCCTGGGGCCTTGGAGCTTATCACAATAGAATTGGACACCTGAACAAGGGGAGCCAAACAAAGAGAGGCATATTCCTAAAGCCTGAAGCACAGAAGCTACCTATAGACCAGCAGTGGGATTTCACAAATTATGTAAGAATCTCTGTGCACATGCTTGGCATGGTCGCTCATGCCTATAATCCCAGCAATCTGGGGGCTGAGGTGGATGGATCCTTGGGAGTTCCAGTCCATCTTGGGCTACGAATTTATCTCAAGGTCTCTTTCAACAACTACATAAGATGCTGTTTCCAAAAAGTGGACAACATTAAACTAGACACACTTGGTCTAGGTCCCTGGGTTCACTACATGAGTTGTGGAGTCTAAATATTCCATGCCATGAGAAAATACCTGGGATTTTTAGTGAAAGGGGCATTTGCATCCCTTTTCTAAGGGTTTCCCTTTCACCATGTTACATTTGAATTCTGGGAAAACCTGCTGCTGATAAGGTATTGTGCTAATACCTCATGTTTAGTGCTCAGGGTTATGCTGGAATGGATGCAGACCTCCTTGAAATAGCGATTGCAGACAAGCGAACCCCGAGGAAGCTGGATAGTTGAAGCAGGCACTCCAAATATTCATGCACTGCAAGGATTCACTTTCATTTTGGGTCTCATCTTCTGGTTGCTGGCTTTCAGTGCTAACTGATACTACCATGGTGGCAGTAATCCAGCAGAGACTGCATGTATGGTTTGCAGGTTTGCTTCCCAAGCCACCAGAAACTTGGCAGAACCCAAATCATTGTGGCATTTTCTTTCCTCCCTTGAAACATTTGGCTTTCTAAGTTTGATAATTGAATAGACTGGGCTAGTCACCTTTGGACCCCATATACCACAAACAGAGCTATAGACAGAGCCAATTCCTTCCCTCCACTTGTCAAAATATGTCAAATTTGCTTGATCACCAGAACTTCAAAGAAAATTCTGAGGCAACTTAGAGAGGTTAATCAAATACTGCATGATTGGAATGGCTGTGGTTGTATGAGGTGGAAAGCTGCAGAGTTGGGCTGAAACTGTTCACAGAAATCCACAGGCTTGTGGTTGCCAGGCAAGCACACTGGGCTGAGATTGGCTGAACATCACTGTGAGGGGGATTTTAGTCTCTAGGTTTGAAAATTTAAAAGACTGGGGTAGTCAAGTTTGGAACCCATAGACCTCAGACATACCAAAAGCGTTTCCAATGACTTCCCTCCATTTCTCAAAATATGTCAAATTTTCTTGATCACTACAACTGTAAAAAAAAAAATTCTGAGGCACCATAGAGAGGCTAATCAAATACTGCATGATTGGAATGACTGTGGTTGTATGAGGTGGAAAGCTGCAGAGTTGGGCTGAAACAGTTCACAGAAATCCACAAGCTTGTGGTTGCCAGGTAACCACAATGGGCTGTGATTGGCTGAGCACCATTGTGAGCTGGACTTTAGGCTCTAGGATACAAGTGTGCAGTAGGAGACCTGAGTCACAATGCTGGGCGTTGTCATGGAGACCTCAGTGGCACAGAGGACCTTGTAGGGCAAGATTTAAATAGGATGAATATTCTTGGCCTGGTATTCCACAATATTCTCTCTGAAGGCTTCACTGCTCAGAATTTGTGGATGGAAATGCTCGCCAATCTACACATGGATGTACTTTCAATGGGATATGAAATATGCCAGGGCCTGGCACATGAACTCTGCCATGTCCTATCCTTGAGCATACACTTTTCCCTTGTCATGTCTGTCATTTGGCTGAGTCCTGTTCCCTAAGCTATTCAGTCAAGACTTGCTGGCATCATTCACCTGCAGTATAAGTGCTTTCTGTGAAATTTCTCAGCAGAAATCCTCTGCAAGTACATAGCTTTGGATATGAGAGACAGTGGTGGAAGTTGAATTTCAAGGGCAGATATTTGAAAACAATGAAACAAGCCCCGAATAAGATCTTTACATGTTTCCCAGATGAATATGTTTGGAAATATGTGGGAAGATGGAGATCAAGGCTGAGAAGAGTGCACACCCATTTCAAGGTACAAAAACCTGGGAAAAACATGGGAAAGCAAGAGAGCTGGTTAATCTGATGTAAAAATCTTTGATGATGAAAGGAAAATTATATTCTCATGATGATTTAATCAGGCTGTAGAAGTGAAGTTCTCATGTGGGTTGTCCTATGTGTGGCCTTCTGCATTGGGCAGTGGATGCAGGACAGGAGATCTTCAAATAAATCTAGTGGAACACAAAATACTGAAAAAAAAATTCAGCCTAAATCCTGTGTATTCCTTCCCTTTGAGAACATATATGGATAATGTACAAAGTTTCAAAAGAGAAAATGTCTATTGGGTCATGGTTTCAACAATGAAATGGTCACTTCACATAACATTTTGAATTTTGCTTTCACAGTTGCTCATGTACCGGGCCTGAGTAAAGCAGAATGCAGAGTAAGCCTCATCAATAGTTGTGCATTCCATAAGTGGTTTTAAAACCAGTGAAACCCTTTGGACTTAGTGTTTGTATTTAATTGTTTGATTGGTTTTTCAAATTGTTTGTTTTACTATTTTTAACTTTGTGAGTCAGGGAAGCCCTCACTCATAGTGATTTCGACCTCTCCAAAAGCTCTGAAGTTATTCATGTAACAGCTATTACATACTATAAGTTTCTCCTATTAAAACTTGAAAGACTAACAGACTCTGCTACTTTTCATCTAAATTCAGTGTTGGGCTAACTTCAGGGTTGGACTTTTTACAAGTCCTTTGAAATGTGTCCTCCTCTAGTCACTGGTCGTGCTGGAATTTACTTTCTTGTGAAGACAGGATTTGAGCAAATTGACACAAGTACAGTTTGCCACTACTATGGACACCTGGTTAAATATCGAGTTCCCTAAATGGTGTGTGTTTTACTTTGATCTCTGCTCACACTTTGCTCATCCAGTTAGAAACACAGGGCTCCAGGCCATAGCGTTCCAGGCCTAAACAAGAAAATTTCCATTCCGTTTTGGGAGTTCATGCGTCTCTCATAATTCCTTTTTCCACAAATGTGTGCTTCAGGAGTGGCCCTGTCCCAATGTGGAGAGGCCCATTTTCATTCACTCACTTTTAGACTTTCTAAGATTTTCAGTTACTAGAGGTTTGCCCAGACTTGCCATTGTCAAGGGACAGTGCACTTCACTTGAAGTTGTGCAGTATTACTTCATGTGTCTCCGTGGAAATTCCACCAATGGGAAACTCTTGCTGTAGTCATCTCCAAGTGTTTCTGTGTAAGAAAATATAACTAACAAAGGATGTGGTTTCAAGCAGAATGAGGAAGGGAGGGACTATCTTTATTTCAGTGCAGGTTGACCTTTCAAAGAAACAGTAATTCCTATCAAATAGGAGGTAAAATCTTTTGTAAAGAGACATGGACATGACAAGCTAACTTTATGTCACTTTTTTTAAAACGCCAAGGGCATTTGAGAAATTCTTGGCTGCTGAATTGTACCTTTTTGCCAATTTCTCTTAGGTAAGACACTCCAGCTTCTTTAAACCATGGTACAGTTCCTTCCATGTAAAAAACCAAAGCAAAAAACAAAATAAAACAAAACCCATCAAATTACATTTGAGAGCACACAATTACTCAGGAGGCCCACTATTCCAGAAGCTAGAGGTAGAGAATCCTCAGCCTTCGGCCCATGGCCTGAAGTTTTGTCTCTATCATGGCCCCTCAATTCCAAGGCATGTCCACATTAACTCATGAATCTTTACTCATTTCCTCTTCAAATGCACAGGATCCAATATATTTGAACCCTGTTCACCTGGGCTGTAATCATCCAAGGACACACCAGAGGAAGGGCAGCCACTCCCTTGCCTGGGGCCTTGGAGCTTATCACAATAGAATTGGACACCTGAACAAGGGGAGCCAAACAAAGAGAGGCATATTCCTAAAGCCTGAAGCACAGAAGCTACCTATAGACCAGCAGTGGGATTTCACAAATTATGTAAGAATCTCTGTGCACATGCTTGGCATGGTCGCTCATGCCTATAATCCCAGCAATCTGGGGGCTGAGGTGGATGGATCCTTGGGAGTTCCAGTCCATCTTGGGCTACGAATTTATCTCAAGGTCTCTTTCAACAACTACATAAGATGCTGTTTCCAAAAAGTGGACAACATTAAACTAGACACACTTGGTCTAGGTCCCTGGGTTCACTACATGAGTTGTGGAGTCTAAATATTCCATGCCATGAGAAAATACCTGGGATTTTTAGTGAAAGGGGCATTTGCATCCCTTTTCTAAGGGTTTCCCTTTCACCATGTTACATTTGAATTCTGGGAAAACCTGCTGCTGATAAGGTATTGTGCTAATACCTCATGTTTAGTGCTCAGGGTTATGCTGGAATGGATGCAGACCTCCTTGAAATAGCGATTGCAGACAAGCGAACCCCGAGGAAGCTGGATAGTTGAAGCAGGCACTCCAAATATTCATGCACTGCAAGGATTCACTTTCATTTTGGGTCTCATCTTCTGGTTGCTGGCTTTCAGTGCTAACTGATACTACCATGGTGGCAGTAATCCAGCAGAGACTGCATGTATGGTTTGCAGGTTTGCTTCCCAAGCCACCAGAAACTTGGCAGAACCCAAATCATTGTGGCATTTTCTTTCCTCCCTTGAAACATTTGGCTTTCTAAGTTTGATAATTGAATAGACTGGGCTAGTCACCTTTGGACCCCATATACCACAAACAGAGCTATAGACAGAGCCAATTCCTTCCCTCCACTTGTCAAAATATGTCAAATTTGCTTGATCACCAGAACTTCAAAGAAAATTCTGAGGCAACTTAGAGAGGTTAATCAAATACTGCATGATTGGAATGGCTGTGGTTGTATGAGGTGGAAAGCTGCAGAGTTGGGCTGAAACTGTTCACAGAAATCCACAGGCTTGTGGTTGCCAGGCAAGCACACTGGGCTGAGATTGGCTGAACATCACTGTGAGGGGGATTTTAGGCTCTAGGTTTGAAAATTTAAAAGACTGGGGTAGTCAAGTTTGGAACCCATAGACCTCAGACATACCAAAAGCGTTTCCAATGACTTCCCTCCACTTCTCAAAATATGTCAAATTTTCTTGATCACTACAATTGTAAAAAAAAAATTCTGAGGCACCATAGAGAGGCTAATCAAATACTGCATGATTGGAATGACTGTGGTTGTATGAGGTGGAAAGCTGCAGAGTTGGGCTGAAACAGTTCACAGAAATCCACAAGCTTGTGGTTGCCAGGTAACCACAATGGGCTGTGATTGGCTGAGCACCATTGTGAGCTGGACTTTAGGCTCTAGGATACAAGTGTGCAGTAGGAGACCTGAGTCACAATGCTGGGCGTTGTCATGGAGACCT
Organism: Cavia porcellus; assembly: GCF_034190915.1. Lineage (NCBI taxonomy): Eukaryota > Metazoa > Chordata > Mammalia > Rodentia > Caviidae > Cavia > Cavia porcellus. Next base: position 2,824,679 of record NW_026947486.1, on the reverse strand, counting down.
CAGTGGCACAGAGGACCTTGTAGGGCAAGATTTAAATAGGATGAATATTCTTGGCCTGGTATTCCACAATATTCTCTCTGAAGGCTTCACTGCTCAGAATTTGTGGATGGAAATGCTCGCCAATCTACACATGGATGTACTTTCAATGGGATATGAAATATGCCAGGGCCTGGCACATGAACTCTGCCATGTCCTATCCTTGAGCATACACTTTTCCCTTGTCATGTCTGTCATTTGGCTGAGTCCTGTTCCCTAAGCTATTCAGTCAAGACTTGCTGGCATCATTCACCTGCAGTATAAGTGCTTTCTGTGAAATTTCTCAGCAGAAATCCTCTGCAAGTACATAGCTTTGGATATGAGAGACAGTGGTGGAAGTTGAATTTCAAGGGCAGATATTTGAAAACAATGAAACAAGCCCCGAATAAGATCTTTACATGTTTCCCAGATGAATATGTTTGGAAATATGTGGGAAGATGGAGATCAAGGCTGAGAAGAGTGCACACCCATTTCAAGGTACAAAAACCTGGGAAAAACATGGGAAAGCAAGAGAGCTGGTTAATCTGATGTAAAAATCTTTGATGATGAAAGGAAAATTATATTCTCATGATGATTTAATCAGGCTGTAGAAGTGAAGTTCTCATGTGGGTTGTCCTATGTGTGGCCTTCTGCATTGGGCAGTGGATGCAGGACAGGAGATCTTCAAATAAATCTAGTGGAACACAAAATACTGAAAAAAAAATTCAGCCTAAATCCTGTGTATTCCTTCCCTTTGAGAACATATATGGATAATGTACAAAGTTTCAAAAGAGAAAATGTCTATTGGGTCATGGTTTCAACAATGAAATGGTCACTTCACATAACATTTTGAATTTTGCTTTCACAGTTGCTCATGTACCGGGCCTGAGTAAAGCAGAATGCAGAGTAAGCCTCATCAATAGTTGTGCATTCCATAAGTGGTTTTAAAACCAGTGAAACCCTTTGGACTTAGTGTTTGTATTTAATTGTTTGATTGGTTTTTCAAATTGTTTGTTTTACTATTTTTAACTTTGTGAGTCAGGGAAGCCCTCACTCATAGTGATTTCGACCTCTCCAAAAGCTCTGAAGTTATTCATGTAACAGCTATTACATACTATAAGTTTCTCCTATTAAAACTTGAAAGACTAACAGACTCTGCTACTTTTCATCTAAATTCAGTGTTGGGCTAACTTCAGGGTTGGACTTTTTACAAGTCCTTTGAAATGTGTCCTCCTCTAGTCACTGGTCGTGCTGGAATTTACTTTCTTGTGAAGACAGGATTTGAGCAAATTGACACAAGTACAGTTTGCCACTACTATGGACACCTGGTTAAATATCGAGTTCCCTAAATGGTGTGTGTTTTACTTTGATCTCTGCTCACACTTTGCTCATCCAGTTAGAAACACAGGGCTCCAGGCCATAGCGTTCCAGGCCTAAACAAGAAAATTTCCATTCCGTTTTGGGAGTTCATGCGTCTCTCATAATTCCTTTTTCCACAAATGTGTGCTTCAGGAGTGGCCCTGTCCCAATGTGGAGAGGCCCATTTTCATTCACTCACTTTTAGACTTTCTAAGATTTTCAGTTACTAGAGGTTTGCCCAGACTTGCCATTGTCAAGGGACAGTGCACTTCACTTGAAGTTGTGCAGTATTACTTCATGTGTCTCCGTGGAAATTCCACCAATGGGAAACTCTTGCTGTAGTCATCTCCAAGTGTTTCTGTGTAAGAAAATATAACTAACAAAGGATGTGGTTTCAAGCAGAATGAGGAAGGGAGGGACTATCTTTATTTCAGTGCAGGTTGACCTTTCAAAGAAACAGTAATTCCTATCAAATAGGAGGTAAAATCTTTTGTAAAGAGACATGGACATGACAAGCTAACTTTATGTCACTTTTTTTAAAACGCCAAGGGCATTTGAGAAATTCTTGGCTGCTGAATTGTACCTTTTTGCCAATTTCTCTTAGGTAAGACACTCCAGCTTCTTTAAACCATGGTACAGTTCCTTCCATGTAAAAAACCAAAGCAAAAAACAAAATAAATTAAAACAAAACCCATCAAATTACATTTGAGAGCACACAATTACTCAGCAGGCCCACTATTCCAGAAGCTAGAGGTAGAGAATCCTCAGCCTTCGGCCCATGGCCTGAAGTTTTGTCTCTATCATGGCCCCTCAATTCCAAGGCATGTCCACATTAACTCATGAATCTTTACTCATTTCCTCTTCAAATGCACAGGATCCAATATATTTGAACCCTGTTCACCTGGGCTGTAATCATCCAAGGACACACCAGAGGAAGGGCAGCCACTCCCTTGCCTGGGGCCTTGGAGCTTATCACAATAGAATTGGACACCTGAACAAGGGGAGCCAAACAAAGAGAGGCATATTCCTAAAGCCTGAAGCACAGAAGCTACCTATAGACCAGCAGTGGGATTTCACAAATTATGTAAGAATCTCTGTGCACATGCTTGGCATGGTCGCTCATGCCTATAATCCCAGCAATCTGGGGGCTGAGGTGGATGGATCCTTGGGAGTTCCAGTCCATCTTGGGCTACGAATTTATCTCAAGGTCTCTTTCAACAACTACATAAGATGCTGTTTCCAAAAAGTGGACAACATTAAACTAGACACACTTGGTCTAGGTCCCTGGGTTCACTACATGAGTTGTGGAGTCTAAATATTCCATGCCATGAGAAAATACCTGGGATTTTTAGTGAAAGGGGCATTTGCATCCCTTTTCTAAGGGTTTCCCTTTCACCATGTTACATTTGAATTCTGGGAAAACCTGCTGCTGATAAGGTATTGTGCTAATACCTCATGTTTAGTGCTCAGGGTTATGCTGGAATGGATGCAGACCTCCTTGAAATAGCGATTGCAGACAAGCGAACCCCGAGGAAGCTGGATAGTTGAAGCAGGCACTCCAAATATTCATGCACTGCAAGGATTCACTTTCATTTTGGGTCTCATCTTCTGGTTGCTGGCTTTCAGTGCTAACTGATACTACCATGGTGGCAGTAATCCAGCAGAGACTGCATGTATGGTTTGCAGGTTTGCTTCCCAAGCCACCAGAAACTTGGCAGAACCCAAATCATTGTGGCATTTTCTTTCCTCCCTTGAAACATTTGGCTTTCTAAGTTTGATAATTGAATAGACTGGGCTAGTCACCTTTGGACCCCATATACCACAAACAGAGCTATAGACAGAGCCAATTCCTTCCCTCCACTTGTCAAAATATGTCAAATTTGCTTGATCACCAGAACTTCAAAGAAAATTCTGAGGCAACTTAGAGAGGTTAATCAAATACTGCATGATTGGAATGGCTGTGGTTGTATGAGGTGGAAAGCTGCAGAGTTGGGCTGAAACTGTTCACAGAAATCCACAGGCTTGTGGTTGCCAGGCAAGCACACTGGGCTGAGATTGGCTGAACATCACTGTGAGGGGGATTTTAGGCTCTAGGTTTGAAAATTTAAAAGACTGGGGTAGTCAAGTTTGGAACCCATAGACCTCAGACATACCAAAAGCGTTTCCAATGACTTCCCTCCACTTCTCAAAATATGTCAAATTTTCTTGATCACTACAATTGTAAAAAAAAAATTCTGAGGCACCATAGAGAGGCTAATCAAATACTGCATGATTGGAATGACTGTGGTTGTATGAGGTGGAAAGCTGCAGAGTTGGGCTGAAACAGTTCACAGAAATCCACAAGCTTGTGGTTGCCAGGTAACCACAATGGGCTGTGATTGGCTGAGCACCATTGTGAGCTGGACTTTAGGCTCTAGGATACAAGTGTGCAGTAGGAGACCTGAGTCACAATGCTGGGCGTTGTCATGGAGACCTCAGTGGCACAGAGGACCTTGTAGGGCAAGATTTAAATAGGATGAATATTCTTGGCCTGGTATTCCACAATATTCTCTCTGAAGGCTTCACTGCTCAGAATTTGTGGATGGAAATGCTCGCCAATCTACACATGGATGTACTTTCAATGGGATATGAAATATGCCAGGGCCTGGCACATGAACTCTGCCATGTCCTATCCTTGAGCATACACTTTTCCCTTGTCATGTCTGTCATTTGGCTGAGTCCTGTTCCCTAAGCTATTCAGTCAAGACTTGCTGGCATCATTCACCTGCAGTATAAGTGCTTTCTGTGAAATTTCTCAGCAGAAATCCTCTGCAAGTACATAGCTTTGGATATGAGAGACAGTGGTGGAAGTTGAATTTCAAGGGCAGATATTTGAAAACAATGAAACAAGCCCCGAATAAGATCTTTACATGTTTCCCAGATGAATATGTTTGGAAATATGTGGGAAGATGGAGATCAAGGCTGAGAAGAGTGCACACCCATTTCAAGGTACAAAAACCTGGGAAAAACATGGGAAAGCAAGAGAGCTGGTTAATCTGATGTAAAAATCTTTGATGATGAAAGGAAAATTATATTCTCATGATGATTTAATCAGGCTGTAGAAGTGAAGTTCTCATGTGGGTTGTCCTATGTGTGGCCTTCTGCATTGGGCAGTGGATGCAGGACAGGAGATCTTCAAATAAATCTAGTGGAACACAAAATACTGAAAAAAAAATTCAGCCTAAATCCTGTGTATTCCTTCCCTTTGAGAACATATATGGATAATGTACAAAGTTTCAAAAGAGAAAATGTCTATTGGGTCATGGTTTCAACAATGAAATGGTCACTTCACATAACATTTTGAATTTTGCTTTCACAGTTGCTCATGTACCGGGCCTGAGTAAAGCAGAATGCAGAGTAAGCCTCATCAATAGTTGTGCATTCCATAAGTGGTTTTAAAACCAGTGAAACCCTTTGGACTTAGTGTTTGTATTTAATTGTTTGATTGGTTTTTCAAATTGTTTGTTTTACTATTTTTAACTTTGTGAGTCAGGGAAGCCCTCACTCATAGTGATTTCGACCTCTCCAAAAGCTCTGAAGTTATTCATGTAACAGCTATTACATACTATAAGTTTCTCCTATTAAAACTTGAAAGACTAACAGACTCTGCTACTTTTCATCTAAATTCAGTGTTGGGCTAACTTCAGGGTTGGACTTTTTACAAGTCCTTTGAAATGTGTCCTCCTCTAGTCACTGGTCGTGCTGGAATTTACTTTCTTGTGAAGACAGGATTTGAGCAAATTGACACAAGTACAGTTTGCCACTACTATGGACACCTGGTTAAATATCGAGTTCCCTAAATGGTGTGTGTTTTACTTTGATCTCTGCTCACACTTTGCTCATCCAGTTAGAAACACAGGGCTCCAGGCCATAGCGTTCCAGGCCTAAACAAGAAAATTTCCATTCCGTTTTGGGAGTTCATGCGTCTCTCATAATTCCTTTTTCCACAAATGTGTGCTTCAGGAGTGGCCCTGTCCAAATGTGGAGAGGCCCATTTTCATTCACTCACTTTTAGACTTTCTAAGATTTTCAGTTACTAGAGGTTTGCCCAGACTTGCCATTGTCAAGGGACAGTGCACTTCACTTGAAGTTGTGCAGTATTACTTCATGTGTCTCCGTGGAAATTCCACCAATGGGAAACTCTTGCTGTAGTCATCTCCAAGTGTTTCTGTGTAAGAAAATATAACTAACAAAGGATGTGGTTTCAAGCAGAATGAGGAAGGGAGGGACTATCTTTATTTCAGTGCAGGTTGACCTTTCAAAGAAACAGTAATTCCTATCAAATAGGAGGTAAAATCTTTTGTAAAGAGACATGGACATGACAAGCTAACTTTATGTCACTTTTTTTAAAACGCCAAGGGCATTTGAGAAATTCTTGGCTGCTGAATTGTACCTTTTTGCCAATTTCTCTTAGGTAAGACACTCCAGCTTCTTTAAACCATGGTACAGTTCCTTCCATGTAAAAAACCAAAGCAAAAAACAAAATAAATTAAAACAAAACCCATCAAATTACATTTGAGAGCACACAATTACTCAGCAGGCCCACTATTCCAGAAGCTAGAGGTAGAGAATCCTCAGCCTTCGGCCCATGGCCTGAAGTTTTGTCTCTATCATGGCCCCTCAATTCCAAGGCATGTCCACATTAACTCATGAATCTTTACTCATTTCCTCTTCAAATGCACAGGATCCAATATATTTGAACCCTGTTCACCTGGGCTGTAATCATCCAAGGACACACCAGAGGAAGGGCAGCCACTCCCTTGCCTGGGGCCTTGGAGCTTATCACAATAGAATTGGACACCTGAACAAGGGGAGCCAAACAAAGAGAGGCATATTCCTAAAGCCTGAAGCACAGAAGCTACCTATAGACCAGCAGTGGGATTTCACAAATTATGTAAGAATCTCTGTGCACATGCTTGGCATGGTCGCTCATGCCTATAATCCCAGCAATCTGGGGGCTGAGGTGGATGGATCCTTGGGAGTTCCAGTCCATCTTGGGCTACGAATTTATCTCAAGGTCTCTTTCAACAACTACATAAGATGCTGTTTCCAAAAAGTGGACAACATTAAACTAGACACACTTGGTCTAGGTCCCTGGGTTCACTACATGAGTTGTGGAGTCTAAATATTCCATGCCATGAGAAAATACCTGGGATTTTTAGTGAAAGGGGCATTTGCATCCCTTTTCTAAGGGTTTCCCTTTCACCATGTTACATTTGAATTCTGGGAAAACCTGCTGCTGATAAGGTATTGTGCTAATACCTCATGTTTAGTGCTCAGGGTTATGCTGGAATGGATGCAGACCTCCTTGAAATAGCGATTGCAGACAAGCGAACCCCGAGGAAGCTGGATAGTTGAAGCAGGCACTCCAAATATTCATGCACTGCAAGGATTCACTTTCATTTTGGGTCTCATCTTCTGGTTGCTGGCTTTCAGTGCTAACTGATACTACCATGGTGGCAGTAATCCAGCAGAGACTGCATGTATGGTTTGCAGGTTTGCTTCCCAAGCCACCAGAAACTTGGCAGAACCCAAATCATTGTGGCATTTTCTTTCCTCCCTTGAAACATTTGGCTTTCTAAGTTTGATAATTGAATAGACTGGGCTAGTCACCTTTGGACCCCATATACCACAAACAGAGCTATAGACAGAGCCAATTCCTTCCCTCCACTTGTCAAAATATGTCAAATTTGCTTGATCACCAGAACTTCAAAGAAAATTCTGAGGCAACTTAGAGAGGTTAATCAAATACTGCATGATTGGAATGGCTGTGGTTGTATGAGGTGGAAAGCTGCAGAGTTGGGCTGAAACTGTTCACAGAAATCCACAGGCTTGTGGTTGCCAGGCAAGCACACTGGGCTGAGATTGGCTGAACATCACTGTGAGGGGGATTTTAGGCTCTAGGTTTGAAAATTTAAAAGACTGGGGTAGTCAAGTTTGGAACCCATAGACCTCAGACATACCAAAAGCGTTTCCAATGACTTCCCTCCACTTCTCAAAATATGTCAAATTTTCTTGATCACTACAATTGTAAAAAAAAAATTCTGAGGCACCATAGAGAGGCTAATCAAATACTGCATGATTGGAATGACTGTGGTTGTATGAGGTGGAAAGCTGCAGAGTTGGGCTGAAACAGTTCACAGAAATCCACAAGCTTGTGGTTGCCAGGTAACCACAATGGGCTGTGATTGGCTGAGCACCATTGTGAGCTGGACTTTAGGCTCTAGGATACAAGTGTGCAGTAGGAGACCTGAGTCACAATGCTGGGCGTTGTCATGGAGACCTCAGTGGCACAGAGGACCTTGTAGGGCAAGATTTAAATAGGATGAATATTCTTGGCCTGGTATTCCACAATATTCTCTCTGAAGGCTTCACTGCTCAGAATTTGTGGATGGAAATGCTCGCCAATCTACACATGGATGTACTTTCAATGGGATATGAAATATGCCAGGGCCTGGCACATGATCTCTGCCATGTCCTATCCTTGAGCATACACTTTTCCCTTGTCATGTCTGTCATTTGGCTGAGTCCTGTTCCCTAAGCTATTCAGTCAAGACTTGCTGGCATCATTCACCTGCAGTATAAGTGCTTTCTGTGAAATTTCTCAGCAGAAATCCTCTGCAAGTACATAGCTTTGGATATGAGAGACAGTGGTGGAAGTTGAATTTCAAGGGCAGATATTTGAAAACAATGAAACAAGCCCCGAATAAGATCTTTACATGTTTCCCAGATGAATATGTTTGGAAATATGTGGGAAGATGGAGATCAAGGCTGAGAAGAGTGCACACCCATTTCAAGGTACAAAAACCTGGGAAAAACATGGGAAAGCAAGAGAGCTGGTTAATCTGATGTAAAAATCTTTGATGATGAAAGGAAAATTATATTCTCATGATGATTTAATCAGGCTGTAGAAGTGAAGTTCTCATGTGGGTTGTCCTATGTGTGGCCTTCTGCATTGGGCAGTGGATGCAGGACAGGAGATCTTCAAATAAATCTAGTGGAACACAAAATACTGAAAAAAAAATTCAGCCTAAATCCTGTGTATTCCTTCCCTTTGAGAACATATATGGATAATGTACAAAGTTTCAAAAGAGAAAATGTCTATTGGGTCATGGTTTCAACAATGAAATGGTCACTTCACATAACATTTTGAATTTTGCTTTCACAGTTGCTCATGTACCGGGCCTGAGTAAAGCAGAATGCAGAGTAAGCCTCATCAATAGTTGTGCATTCCATAAGTGGTTTTAAAACCAGTGAAACCCTTTGGACTTAGTGTTTGTATTTAATTGGTTGATTGGTTTTTCAAATTGTTTATTTTACTATTTTTAACTTTGTGAGTCAGTGAAGCCGTCACTCATAGTGATTTCGACCTCTCCAAAAGCTCTGAAGTTATTCATGTAACAGCTATTACATGGTATAAGTTTCTCCTATTAAAATTTCAAAGACTAACAGACTCTGCAACTTTTCATCTAAATTCAGTGTTGGGCTAACTTCAGGGTTGGACTTTTTACAAGTCCTTTGAAATGTGTCCTCCTCTATTCACTGGTCGTGGTGGAATTTATTGTCTTGTGATGACAGGATTTGAGCAAATTGACACAAGTACAGTTTGCCACTACTCTGGACACCTGGTTAAATATCGAGTTCCCTAAATGCTGTGTGTTTTACTTTGATCTCTGCTCACACTTTGCTCATCCAGTTAGAAACACAGGGCTCCAGGCCATAGCGTTCCAGGCCTAAACAAGAAAATTTCCATTCCATTTTCGGAGTTCATGTGACTCTCATAATTACATTTTCCACAAATGTGTGCTTCAGGAGAGGCCCTGTCCAAATGTGGAGAGGCCCATTTTCATTCACTCACTTTTAGGCTTTCTAAGATTTTCAGTTACTAGAGTTTTGCCCAGACTTGCCATTGTCAAGGGACAGTGCACTTCACTTGAAGTTGTGCAGTATTACTTCTTGTGTCTCCGTGGAAATTCCACCAATGGGAAACTCTTGCTGTAGTCATCTCCAAGTGTTTCTGTGTAAGAAAATATAACTAACAAAGGATGTGGTTTCAAGCAGAATGAGGAAAGGAGGGATTATCTTTATTTCAGTGCAGGTTGACCTTTCAAAGAAACAGTAATTCCTATCAAATAGGAGGAAAAATCTTTTGTAAAGAGACATGGACATGACACGCTCAACTTTATGTCACTTTTTTTAAAACGCCAAGGGCATTTGAGAAATTCTTGGCTGCTGAATTGTTCCTTTTTGCAAATTTCTCTTAGGTAAGACACTCCAGCTTCTTTAAACCATGGTACAGTTCCTTCCATGTAAAAAACCAAAGCAAAAAACAAAATAAATTCAAACAAAACCCATCAAATTACATTTGAGAGCACACAATTGCTCAGCAGGCCCACTATTCCAGAAGCTAGAGGTAGAGAATCCTCAGCCTTCGGCCCATGGCCTGAAGTTTTGTCTCTATCATGGCCCCTCAATTCCCTGGCATGTCCACATTAACTCATGAATCTTTACTCATTTCCTCTTCAAATGCACAGGATCCAATATATTTGAACCCTGTTCACCTGGGCTGTAATCATCCAAGGACACACCAGAGGAAGGGCAGCCACTCCCTTGCCTGGGGCCTTGGAGCTTATCACAATAGAAATGGACACCTGAACAAGGGGAGCCAAAACAAAGAGAGGCATATTCCTAAAGCCTGAAGCACAGAAGCTACCTATAGACCAGTAGTGGGATTTCACAAATTATGTAAGAATCTCTGTGCACATGCTTGGCATGGTCACTCATGCCTATAATCCCAGCAATCTGGGGGCTGAGGTGGATGGTTCCTTGGGAGGTCCAGTCCATCTTGGGCTACGAATTTATCTCAAGGTCTCTTTAAACAACTACATAAGATGCTGTTTCCAAAAAGATGACAACATTAAACTAGACACACTTGGTCTAGGTCCCTGGGTTCACTACATGAGTTGTGGAGTCTAAATATTCCATGCCATGAGAAAATACCTGGGATTTTTAGTGAAAGGGGCATTTGCATCCCTTTTCTAAGGGTTTCCCTTTCACCATGTTATATTTGAATTCTGGGAAAACCTGCTGGTGATAAGGTATTGTGCTAATACCTCATGTTTAGTGTTCAGGGTTATGCTTTAATGGATGCAGACCTCCTTGAAATAGCGATTGCAGACAAGTGAACCCCGAGGAAGCTGGATAGTTGAAGCAGGCACTCCAAATATTCATGCACTGCAAGGATTCACTTTCATTTTGGGTCTCATCTTCTGGTTGCTGGCTTTCAGTGCTAACTGATACTACCATGGTGGCAGTAATCCAGCAGAGACTGCATGTATGGTTTGCAGGTTTGCTTCCCAAGCCACCAGAAACTTGGCAGAACCCAAATCATTGTGGCATTTTCTTTCCTCCCTTGAAACATTTGTCTTTCTAAGTTTGATAATTGAATAGACTGGGCTAGTCAACTTTGGACCCCATATACCACAAACAGAGCTATAGACAGAGCCAATTCCTTCCCTCCACTTGTCAAAATATGTCAAATTTGCTTGATCACCAGAACTTCAAAGAAAATTCTGAGGCAACTTAGAGAGGTTAATCAAATACTGCATGATTGGAATGGCTGTGGTTGTACGAGGTGGAAAGCTGCAGAGTTGGGCTGAAACTGTTAGCAGAAATCCACAGGCTTGTGGTTGCCAGGCAACCAGCACTGGGCTCAGATTGGCTGAACATCACTGTGAGGGGGATTTTAGGCTCTAGGTTTGAGAATTTAAAAGACTGGGGTAGTCAAGTTTGGAACCCATAGACCTCAGACATACCAAAACGTTTTCCAATGACTTCCCTCCACTTCTCAAAGTATGTCAAATTTTCTTGATCACTACAACTGTAAAAAAAAATTCTGAGGCAACATAGAGAGGCTAATCAAATACTGCATGATTGGAATGGCTGTGGTTGTATGAGGTGGAAAGCTGCAGAGTTGGGCTGAAACAGTTCACAGAAATCCACAAGCTTGTGTTTGCCAGGCAACCACAATGGGCTGTGATTGGCTGAGCACCATTGTGAGCTGGACTTTAGGCTCTAGGATACAAGTGTGCAGTAGGAGACCTGAGTCATAATGCTGGGCGTTGCCATGGAGACCTCAGTGGCACATAGGACCTTGTAGAGCAAGATTTAAATTGGATGAATATTCTTGGCGGGGTATGCCTCAGTATTCTTTCTGAAGCCTTCACTGCTCAGAATTTGTGGATGGAAATGCTAGCCAATCTACACATGGATGTACTTTCAATGGGATATGAAATATGCCAGGGCCTGGCAGATGATCTCTGCCATGTCCTATCCTTGAGCATACGCTTTTCCCTTGTCATGTCTGTCATTTGGCTGAGTCCTGTTCCCTAAGCTCTGCAGTAAAGACATGGTGGCATCATTCACCTGCAGTATAAGAGCTTTCTGTGAAATTTCTCAGCAGAAATCCTCTGCAAGTACATAGCTTTGGATATGAGAGACAGTGGTGGAAGTTGAATTTCAAGGGCAGATATTTGAAAACAATGAAACAAGCCCCGAATAAGATCTTTACATGTTTCCCAGATGAATATGTTTGGAAATACGGGGGAAGATGGAGATCAAGGCTGAGAAGAGTGCACACCCATTTCAAGGTACAAAGACCAGGGAAAAACATGGGAAAGCAAGAGAGCTGGTTAATCTGATGTAAAAATCTTTGATGATGAAAGGAAAATTATATTCTCATGATGATTTAATCAGGCTGTAGAAGTGAAGTTCTCATGTGGGTTGTCCTATGTGTGGCCTTGTGCATTGGGCAGTGGATGCAGGACAGGAGATCTTCAAATAAATCTGGTGGAACACAAAATACTGAAAAAAAAATTCAGCCTAAATCCTGTGTATTCCTTCCCTTTGAGAACATATATGGATAATGTACGAAGTTTCAAAAGAGAAAATGTCTATTGGCTCATGGTTTCAACAATGAAATGGTCACTTCACATAACATTTTGAATTTTGCTTTCACAGTTGCTCATGTACCGGGCCTGAGTAAAGCAGAATGCAGAGTAAGCCTCATCAATAGTTGTGCATTCCATAAGTGGTTTTAAAACCAGTGAAACCCTTTGGACTTAGTGTTTGTATTTAATTGGTTGATTGGTTTTTCAAATTGTTTATTTTACTATTTTTAACTTTGTGAGTCAGGGAAGCCCTCACTCATAGTGATTTCGACCTCTACAAAAGCTCTGAAGTTATTCATGTAACAGCTATTACATGCTATAAGTTTCTCCTATTAAAACTTGAAAGACTAACAGACTCTGCTACTTTTCATCTAAATTCAGTGTTGGGCTAACTTCAGGGTTGGACTTTTTACAAGTCCTTTGAAATGTGTCCTCCTCTAGTCACTGGTGGTGCTGGAATTTACTTTCTTGTGAAGACAGGATTTGAGCAAATTGACACAAGTACAGTTTGCCACTACTCTGGACACCTGGTTAAATATCGAGTTCCCTAAATGCTGTGTGTTTTACTTTGATCTCTGCTCACACTTTGCTCATCCAGTTAGAAACACAGGGCTCCAGGCCATAGCGTTCCAGGCCTAAACAAGAAAATTTCCATTCCGTTTTGGGAGTTCATGCGACTCTCATAATTACATTTTCCACAAATGTGTGCTTCAGGAGAGGCCCTGTCCAAATGTGGAGAGGCCCATTTTCATTCACTCACTTTTAGACTTTCTAAGATTTTCAGTTACTAGAGTTTTGCCCAGACTTGCCATTGTCAAGGGACAGTGCACTTCACTTGAAGTTGTGCAGTATTACTTCATGTGTCTCCGTGGAAATTCCACCAATGGGAAACTCTTGCTGTAGTCATCTCCAAGTGTTTCTGTGTAAGAAAATATAACTAACAAAGGATGTGGTTTCAAGCAGAATAAGGAAAGGAGGGATTATCTTTATTTCAGTGCAGGTTGACCTTTCAAAGAAACAGTAATTCCTATCAAATAGGAGGAAAAATCTTTTGTAAAGAGACATGGACATGACACGCTCAACTTTTTGTCACTTTTTTTTAAAACTCCAAGGGCATTTGAGAAAATCTTGGCTGCTGAATTGTATGTTTTTGCAAATCTCTCTTAGGTAAGACACTCCAGCTTCTTTAAACCATGGTACAGTTCTTTCCATGTAAAAAACCAAAGCAAAAAACAAAATAAATTCAAACAAAACCCATCAAATTACATTTGAGAGCACACAATTGCTCAGCAGGCCCACTATTCAAGAAGCTAGAGGTAGAGAATCCTCAGCCTTCGGCCCATGGCCTGAAGTTTTGTCTCTATCATGGCCCCTCAATTCCCTGGCATGTCCACATTAACTCATGAATCTTTACTCATTTCCTCTTCAAATGCACAGGATCCAATATATTTGAACCCTGTTCACCTGGGCTGTAATCATCCAAGGACACACCAGAGGAAGGGCAGCCACTCCCTTGCCTGGGGCCTTGGAGCTTATCACAATAGAAATGGACACCTGAACAAGGGGAGCCAAAACAAAGAGAGGCATATTCCAAAAGCCTGAAGCACAGAAGCTACCTATAGACCAGCAGTGGGATTTCACAAATTATGTAATAATCTCTGTGCACATGCTTGGCATGGTCGCTCATGCCTATAATCTCAGCAATCTGGGGGCTGAGGTGGATGGATCCTTGGGAGTTCCAGTCCATCTTGGGCTATGAATTTATCTCAAGGCCTCTTTCAACAACTCCATAAGATGCTGTTTCCAAAAAGAGGACAACATTAAACTAGACACACTTGGTCTAGGTCCCTGGGTTCACTACATGAGTTGTGGAGTCTAAATATTCCATGCCATGAGAAAATGCCTTGGATTTTTAGTGAAAGGGGCATTTGCATCCCTTTTCTAAGTGTTTCCCTTTCACCATGTAACATTTGAATTCTGGGAAAACCTGCTGGTGATAAGGTATTGTGCTAATACCTCATGTTAAGTGTTCAGGGTTAGGCAGGAATGGCTGCAGCCCTCCTTGAAATATCGATTGCAGACAAGTGAACCCCGAGGAAGCTGGATAGTTGAAGCAGGCACTCCAAATATTCATGCACTGCAAGGATTCACTTTCATTTTGGGTCTCATCTTCTGGTTGCTGGTTTTAGGTGCTAACTTATACTACCATGGTGGCAGTAATCCAGCAGAGACTGCATGTATGGTTTGCAGGTTTGCTTCCCAAGCCACCAGAAACTTGGCAGAACCCAAATCATTGTGGCATTTTCTTTCCTCCCTTGAAACATTTGGCTTTCTAAGTTTGATAATTGAATAGACTGGGCTAGTCACCTTTGGACCCCATATACCACAAACAGAGCTAAAGACAGTGCCAATTACTTCCCTCAACTTGTCAAAATATGTCAAATTTGCTTGATCACCACAACTTCAAAGAAAATTCTGAGGCAACTTAGAGAGGTTAATCAAATACTGCATGATTGGAATGGCTGTGGTTGTATGAGGTGGAAAGCTGCAGAGTTGGGCTGAAACTGTTAGCAGAAATCCACAGGCTTGTGGTTGCCAGGCAACCACACTGGGCTCAGATTGGATGAACATCACTGTGAGGGGGATTTTAGGCTCTAGGTTTGAGAATTTAAAAGACTGGTGTAGTCAAGTTTGGAACCCATAGACCTCAGACATACCAAAACGTTTTCCAATGACTTCCCTCCACTTCTCAAAGTATGTCAAATTTTCTTGATCACTACAACTGTAAAAAAAAATTCTGAGGCAACATAGAGAGGCTAATCAAATACTGCATGATTGGAATGGCTGTGGTTGTATGAGGTGGAAAGCTGCAGAGTTGGGCTGAAACAGTTCACAGAAATCCACAAGCTTGTGGTTGCCAGGCAACCACAATGGGGTGTGATTGGCTGAGCACCATTGTGAGCTGGACTTTAGGCTCTAGGATACAAGTGTGCAGTAGGAGACCTGAGTCACAATGCTGGGCGTTGCCATGGAGACCTCTGTGGCACAGAGGACCTTGTAGGGCAAGATTTAAATAGGATGAATATTCTTGTCCTGGTATGCCACAATATTCTCTCTGAAGGCTTCACTGCTCAGAATTTGTAGATGGAAATGCTAGCCAATCTACACATGGATGTACTTTCAATGGGATATGAAATATGCCAGGGCCTGGCAGATGATCTCTGCCATGTCCTATCCTTGAGCATACGCTTTTCTCTTGTCATGTCTGTCATTTGGCTGAGTCCTGTTCCCTAAGCTATTCAGTCAAGACTTGCTGGCATCATTCACCTGCAGTATAAGAGCTTTCTGTGAAATTTCTCAGCAGAAATCTTCTGCAAGTACATAGCTTTGGATATGAGAGACAGTGGTGGATGTTGAATTTCAAGGGCAGATATTTGAAAACAATGAAACAAGCCCCGAATAAGATCTTTGCATGTTTCCCAGATGAATATGTTTGGAAATACGGGGGAGATGGAGATCAAGGCTGAGAAGAGTGCACACCCATTTCAAGGTACAAAAACCAGGGAAAAACATGGGCAAGCACGCGAGCTGGTTAATCTGATATAAAAATCTCTGATGATGAAAGGAAAATTATATTCTCATGATGATTTAATCAGGCTGTAGAAGTGAAGTTCTCATGTTGGTTGTCCTATGTGTGTCCTTCTGCATTGGGCAGTCGATGCAGGATAGGAGATCTTCAAATAAATCTGGTGGAA
This sequence comes from Cavia porcellus, assembly GCF_034190915.1. Lineage (NCBI taxonomy): Eukaryota > Metazoa > Chordata > Mammalia > Rodentia > Caviidae > Cavia > Cavia porcellus. The sequence goes on along the minus strand of NW_026947486.1, from coordinate 2,808,562 downwards.
CACAAAATACTGAAAAAAAAATTCAGCCTAAATACGGTGTATTCCTTCCCTTTGAGAACATATATGGATAATGTACGAAGTTTCAAAAGAGAAAATGACTATTGGGTCATGGTTTCAACAATGAAATGGTCACTTCACATAACATTTTGAATTTTGATTTCACAGTTGCTCATGTACCGGGCCTGAGTAAAGCAGAATGCAGAGTAAGCCTCATCAATAGTTGTGCATTCCATAAGTGGTTTTAAAACCAGTGAAACCCTTTGGACTTAGAGTTTGTATTTAATTGGGTGATTGGTTTTTCAAATTGTTTGTTTTACTATTTTTAACTCTGTGAGTCAGGGCAGCCCTCACTCATAGTGATTTCGACCTCTCCAAAAGCTCTGAAGTTATTCATGTAACAGCTATTACATGCTATAAATTTCTCCTATTAAAACTTGAAAGACTAACAGACTCTGCTACTTTTCATCTAAATTCAGTGTTGGGCTAACTTCAGGGTTGGACTTTTTACAAGTCCTTTGAAATGTGTCCTCCTCTAGTCACTGGTGGTGCTGGAATTTACTTTCTTGTGAAGACAGGATTTGAGCAAATTGACACAAGTACAGTTTGCCACTACTCTGGACACCTGGTTAAATATCGAGTTCCCTAAATGCTGTGTGTTTTACTTTGATCTCTGCTCACACTTTGCTCATCCAGTTAGAAACACAGGGCTCCAGGCCATAGCGTTCCAGGCCTAAACAAGAAAATTTCCATTCCGTTTTGGGAGTTCATGCGACTCTCATAATTACATTTTCCACAAATGTGTGCTTCAGGAGAGGCCCTGTCCAAATGTGGAGAGGCCCATTTTCATTCACTCACTTTTAGACTTTCTAAGATTTTCAGTTACTAGAGTTTTTCCCAGACTTGCCATTGTCAAGGGACAGTGCACTTCACTTGAAGTTGTGCAGTATTACTTCATGTGTCTCCGTGGAAATTCCACCAATGGGAAACTCTTGCTGTAGTCATCTCCAAGTGTTTCTGTGTAAGAAAATATAACTAACAAAGGATGTAGTTTCAAGCAGAATGAGGAAAGGAGGGATTATCTTTATTTCAGTGCAGGTTGACCTTTCAAAGAAACAGTAATTCCTATCAAATAGGAGGAAAAATCTTTTGTAAAGAGACATGGACATGACACGCTCAACTTTTTGTTACTTTTTTTTAAAATGCCAAGGGCATTTGAGAAATTCTTGGCTGCTTAATTGTACGTTTTTGCAAATCTCTCTTAGGTAAGACACTCCAGCTTCTTTAAACCATGGTACAGTTCTTTCCATGTAAAAAACCAAAGCAAAAAACAAAATAAATTCAAACAAAACCCATCAAATTACATTTGAGAGGACACAAGTGCTCAGCAGGCCCACTATTCAAGAAGCTAGAGGTAGAGCATCCTCAGCCTTCGGCCCATGGCCTGAAGTTTTGTCTCTATCATGGCCCCTCAATTCCCTGGCATGTCCACATTAACTCATGAATCTTTACTCATTTCCACTTCAAATGCACAGGATCCAATATATTTGAACCCTGTTCACCTGGGCTGTAATCATCCAAGGACACACCAGAGGAAGGGCAGCCACTCCCTTGCCTGGGGCCTTGGAGCTTATCACAATAGAAATGGACACCTGAACAAGGGGAGCCAAAACAAAGAGAGGCATATTCCAAAAGCCTGAAGCACAGAAGCTACCTATAGACCAGCAGTGGGATTTCACAAATTATGTAATAATCTCTGTGCACATGCTTGGCATGGTCGCTCATGCCTATAATCTCAGCAATCTGGGGGCTAAGGTGGATGGATCCTTGGGAGTTCCAGTCCATCTTGGGCTATGAATTTATCTCAAGGCCTCTTTCAACAACTCCATAAGATGCTGTTTCCAAAAAGAGGACAACATTAAACTAGACACACTTGGTCTAGGTCCCTGGGTTCACTACATGAGTTGTGGAGTCTAAATATTCCATGCCATGAGAAAATACCTGGGATTTTTAGTGAAAGGGGCATTTGCATCCCTTTTCTAAGGGTTTCCCTTTCACCATGTTACATTTGAATTCTGGGAAAACCTGCTGGTGATAAGGTATTGTGCTAATACCTCATGTTAAGTGTTCAGGGTTAGGCTGGAATGGCTGCAGCCCTCCTTGAAATATCGATTGCAGACAAGTGAACCCCGAGGAAGCTGGATAGTTGAAGCAGGCACTCCAAATATTCATGCACTGCAAGGATTCACTTTCATTTTGGGTCTCATCTTCTGGTTGCTGGTTTTCAGTGCTAACTGATACTACCATGGTGGCAGTAATCCAGCAGAGACTGCATGTATGGTTTGCAGGTTTGCTTCCCAAGCCACCGGAAACTTGGCAGAACCCAAATCATTGTGGCATTTTCTTTCCTCCCTTGAAACATTTGGCTTTCTAAGTTTGATAATTGAATAGACTGGGCTAGTCACCTTTGGACCCCATATACCACAAACAGAGCTAAAGACAGTGCCAATTACTTCCCTCCACTTTTCAAAATATGTCAAATTTGCTTGATCACCACAACTTCAAAGAAAATTCTGAGGCAACTTAGAGAGGTTAATCAAATACTGCATGATTGGAATGGCTGTGGTTGTACGAGGTGGAAAGCTGCAGAGTTGGGCTAAAACTGTTAGCAGAAATCCACAGGCTTGTGGTTGCCAGGCAACCACACTGGGCTCAGATTGGCTGAACATCACTGTGAGGGGGATTTTAGGCTCTAGGTTTGAGAATTTAAAAGACTGGGGTAGTCAAGTTTGGAACCCATAGACCTCAGACATACCAAAACGTTTTCCAATGACTTCCCTCCACTTCTCAAAGTATGTCAAATTTTCTTGATCACTACAACTGTAAAAAAAAATTCTGAGGCAACATAGAGAGGCTAATCAAATACTGCATGATTGGAATGGCTGTGGTTGTATGAGGTGGAAAGCTGCAGAGTTGGGCTGAAACAGTTCACAGAAATCCACAAGCTTGTGGTTGCCAGGCAACCACAATGGGGTGTGATTGGCTGAGCACCATTGTGAGCTGGACTTTAGGCTCTAGGATACAAGTGTGCAGTAGGAGACCTGAGTCACAATGCTGGGCGTTGCCATGGAGACCTCTGTGGCACAGAGGACCTTGTAGGGCAAGATTTAAATAGGATGAATATTCTTGTCCTGGTATGCCACAATATTCTCTCTGAAGGCTTCACTGCTCAGAATTTGTAGATGGAAATGCTAGCCAATCTACACATGGATGTACTTTCAATGGGATATGAAATATGCCAGGGCCTGGCAGATGATCTCTGCCATGTCCTATCCTTGAGCATACGCTTTCCTCTTGTCATGTCTGTCATTTGGCTGAGTCCTGTTCCCTAAGCTATTCAGTCAAGACTTGCTGGCATCATTCACCTGCAGTATAAGAGCTTTCTGTGAAATTTCTCAGCAGAAATCTTCTGCAAGTACATAGCTTTGGATATGAGAGACAGTGGTGGATGTTGAATTTCAAGGGCAGATATTTGAAAACAATGAAACAAGCCCCGAATAAGATCTTTACATGTTTCCCAGATGAATATGTTTGGAAATACGGGGGAGATGGAGATCAAGGCTGAGAAGAGTGCACACCCATTTCAAGGTACAAAAACCAGGGAAAAACATGGGCAAGCACGCGAGCTGGTTAATCTGATATAAAAATCTCTGATGATGAAAGGAAAATTATATTCTCATGATGATTTAATCAGGCTGTAGAAGTGAAGTTCTCATGTTGGTTGTCCTATGTGTGTCCTTCTGCATTGGGCAGTGGATGCAAGATAGGAGATCTTCAAATAAATCTGGTGGAACACAAAATACTGAAAAAAAAATTCAGCCTAAATACGGTGTATTCCTTCCCTTTGAGAACATATATGGATAATGTACGAAGTTTCAAAAGAGAAAATGACTATTGGGTCATGGTTTCAACAATGAAATGGTCACTTCACATAACATTTTGAATTTTGATTTCACAGTTGCTCATGTACCGGGCCTGAGTAAAGCAGAATGCAGAGTAAGCCTCATCAATAGTTGTGCATTCCATAAGTGGTTTTAAAACCAGTGAAACCCTTTGGACTTAGTGTTTGTATTTAATTGGGTGATTGGTTTTTCAAATTGTTTGTTTTACTATTTTTAACTCTGTGAGTCAGGGCAGCCCTCACTCATAGTGATTTCGACCTCTCCAAAAGCTCTGAAGTTATTCATGTAACAGCTATTACATGCTATAAATTTCTCCTATTAAAACTTGAAAGACTAACAGACTCTGCTACTTTTCATCTAAATTCAGTGTTGGGCTAACTTCAGGGTTGGACTTTTTACAAGTCCTTTGAAATGTGTCCTCCTCTAGTCACTGGTGGTGCTGGAATTTACTTTCTTGTGAAGACAGGATTTGAGCAAATTGACACAAGTACAGTTTGCCACTACTCTGGACACCTGGTTAAATATCGAGTTCCCTAAATGCTGTGTGTTTTACTTTGATCTCTGCTCACACTTTGCTCATCCAGTTAGAAACACAGGGCTCCAGGCCATAGCGTTCCAGGCCTAAAGAAGAAAATTTCCATTCCGTTTTGGGAGTTCATGCGTCTCTCATAATTACTTTTTCCACAAATGTGTGCTTCAGGAGAGGCCCTGTCCAAATGTGGAGAGGCCCATTTTCATTCACTCACTTTTAGACTTTCTAAGATTTTCAGTGACTAGAGGTTTGCCCAGACTTGCCATTGTCAAGGGACAGTGCACTTCACTTGAAGTTGTGCAGTATTACTTCATGTGTCTCCGTGGAAATTCCACCAATGGGAAACTCCTGCTGTAGTCATCTCCAAGTGTTTCTGTGTAGGAAAATATAACTAACAAAGGATGTGGTTACAAGCAGAATGAGGAAAGGAGGGATTATCTTTATTTCAGTGCAGGTTGACCTTTCAAAGAAACAGTAATTCCTATCAAATAGGTGGAAAAATTTTTTGTAAAGAGACATGGACATGACACGATCAACTTTATGTCACTTTTTTTAAAATGCCAAGGGCATTTGAGAAATTCTTGGCTGCTGAGTTGTACCTTTTTGCAAATTTCTCTTAGGTAAGACACTCCAGCTTCTTTAAACCATTGTACAGTTCCTTCCATGTAAAAAACCAAAGCAAAAAACAAAATAAATTAAAACAAAACCCATCAAATTACATTTGAGAGCACACAATTGCTCAGCAGGAACACTATTCAAGAAGCTAGAAGTACAGAAGCCTCAGCCTTCAGCCCATGGCCTGAAATTTTGTCTCTATCATGGTCCCTCATTTCCCTGGCATGTCCACATTAACTCCTAAATCTTTACTCATTTCCTCTTCAAATGCACAGGATCCAATATATTTGAACCCTGTTCACCTTGGCTATAATCATCCAAGGACACACCAGAGGAAGGGCAGCCACCCCCTTGCCTGGGGCCTTGGAGCTTATCACAATAGAAATGGACACCTGAACAAGGTGAGCCAAAACAATGAGAGGCATATTCCTAAAGCCTGAAGCACAGAAGCTACCTATAGACGAGTAGTGGGATTTCACAAATTATGTAAGAATCTCTGTGCACATGCTTGGCATGGTCGCTCCGGCCTATAATCCCAGCAATCTGGGGGCTGAGGTGGATGGATCCTTGGGAGTTCCAGTCCATCTTGGGCTATGAATTTATCTAAAGGCCTCTTTCAACAACTACATAAGATGCTGTTTCCAAAAAAAGGACAACGGAAAACTAGACACACTTGGTCCAGGTCTCTGGGTTCACTACATGAGTTGTGGAGTCTATATAGTCCATGCCATGAGAAAATACCTGGAATTTTTAGGGAAAGGTGCATTTGCATCCCGTTTCTAACGGTTTCCTTTTCACCATGTTACATTTGAATTCTGGGAAAACCTGCTGGTGATAAGCTATGTAGCATTATGTTGGTTTAGGTATTGAGCTATTACCTCATGTTTAGTGTTCAGGGTTATGCTGGAATGGCTGCAGACCTCCTTGAAATAGCGATTGCAGACAAGTGAACCCCGTGAAAGCTGGATAGTTGAAGCAGCCACTCCAAATATTCATGCACTGCAAGGATTCACTTTCATTTTGGGTCTCATCTTCTGGTTGTTGGCTTTTATTGCTAACTGATACTACCATGGTGGCAGTAATCCAGCAGAGACTGCATGTATGGTTTGCAGGTTTGCTTCCAAAACCACCAGAAACTTGGCAGAGCCCAAATAATTGTGGCATTTACTTTCCTCCCCTGAAACATTTGGCTTTCAAAGTTTGATAATTGAATAGACTGGGCTAGTCACCTTTGGACCCCATACACCACAAACACAGCTAAAGACAGAGCCAATTACTTCCCTCCACTTCTCAAAATATGTCAAATTTTCTTGATCACTACAACTGTAAAAAAATTCTGAGGCAACATAGCGAGGCTAATCAAATACTGCATGATTGGAATGGCTGTGGTTGTATGAGGTGGAAAGCTGCAGAGTTGGGCTGAAACAGTTCACAGAAATCCACAAATTTGTGGTCGCCAGGCAACCACACAGGGCTGTGATTGGCTGAGCACCATTTTGAGCTGGACTGTAGGCTCTAAAATACAAGTGTGCAATAGGAGACCTGAGTCACAATGCTGGGCGTTGACATGGAGACCTCAGTGGCACAGAAGACCTTGTAGGACAAGATTTAAACAGGATGAATATTCTTGGCCTGGTATGCCACAATATTCTCTCTGAAGGCTTCACTGCTCAGAATTTGTGGATGGAAATGCTTGCCATTCTACACATGGATGTACTTTCAATGGGATATGAAATATGCCAGGGCCTGGCAGATGATCTCTGCCATGTCCTATCCTTGAGCATACGCTTTTCCCTTGTCATGTCTGTCATTTGGCTGAGTCCTGTTCCCTAAGTTATTCAGTCAAGACTTGCTGGCACCATTCACCTGTAGTATAAGAGCTTTCTGTGAAATTTCTCAGCAGAAATCCTCTGCAAGCACATAGCTTTGGATATGAGAGACAGTGGTGGAAGTTGAATTTCAAGGGCAGATATTTGAAAACAATGAAACAAGCCCCGAATAAGATCTTTACATGTTTCCCAGATGAATATATTTGGAAATACGGTGGAAGATGGAGATCAAGGCTGAGAAAAGTGCACACCCATTTCAAGGTACAAAAACCAGGGAAAAACATGGGAAAGCAAGAGAGCTGGTTAATCTGATGTGAAAATCTTTGATGATGAAAGGAAAATTATATTCTCATGATGATATAATCAGGCTGTAGAAGTGAAGTTCTCATGTTGGTTGTCCTATGTGTGGCCTTCTGCATTGGGCAGTGGATGCAGGAAAGGAGATATTCAAATAAATCTGGTGGAACACAAAATACTAAAAAAAAAAATTCAGCCTAAATCCTGTGTATTCCTTCCCTTTGAGAACATATATGGTTAATGTATGAAGTTTCAAAATGAAAATGTCTATTGGGTCATGGTTTCACCAATGAAACGGTCACTTCACATAACATTTTGAACTTTGCTTTCACAATTGCTCATGTACTGGGCCTGAGTAAAGCAGAAGGCAGAGTAAGCCTCATCAATAGTTGTGCATTCCATAAGTGGTTTTCAAACCAGTGAAACCCTTTGGACTTAGTGTTTGTATTTAATTGGTTGATTGGTTTTTCAAATTGTTTGTTTTACTATTTTTAACTTTGTGCGTCAGGGAAGCCCTTACTCATAGTGATTTAGACCTCTGCAAAAGCTCTGAAGTTATTTATTTTATTTATTTATTTATTTTTTAATTTTATTTAAGAAGAAAAGAAAAAAAAGCAGAGAATGGGTACAAGTTATACAGATTTGCAGAAAAAAATGAACAGTAGGAAATCACTAGTTGATGGATTACATATTGTCATCTTAGAAATAATTGTTTAAGTCACAAAATTAAAGCTTGTAAAGTGGACATTCCATCAATGATACTGCAAACAGTTCTGTTCAATGATCCAATAAAACTCTGTGATATCATTTTCTATCTTATGCACTTAAATATGCATGCAGTTATATAGTTTAGAGCACTTTCTTTTCCTCTCTCTTGTACGATTTGGGTTTCATTGCTCCCACGGGTCTTATTACTTTTTTCGAAGAGAGTAAAACCAAATGTGACATAACAGAACAGAATCGGTCAAGTCAAAAGGGTGGACATAATAGATAATGTGAAAACATATTACAACGTGATCAATAATGGTTACCATAATGCCTTCCACTATCTCTAATAGAATTGCCTATATCGTTAGTTATAATACAATTGAACAAAACAGTAAAGAATAAAACCGACAAAACCAAAACATTGGAGACATTGTAGGTCTTCAAAAGTAGATAAAAGTCAATGAGAATGGGCATTATAATGAGTCTCATTATCTTCACAGCTGATGCCTAAATTTTCGAACCTGATACTATCCAGCAAAACAGAATAGGGGAACATCAGTTAAAAACCAGATGGTGAGAGTAATACGGGGCTTTAAATCGAGGTAATGGAAAGTCAAAGTGGGTTACTATAATATATCCTGCTATATTTTTCCTTTAATTAAAAGGATAAAAATAAAAAAAGTAAATAATGGAGTGGAGACTGAGATAAAAGAGGGCATAAAAATGAAACAGCACAGATCAAAACATAACCATTTAAGCAGAATAGTGTTTCACCACCAGATAATCCTGACCTAAAAGTAGTTACCATATTGTCTCTTTCCTTGAAATCCTTGAGTACAACTTCGTATACTGTAGCATTAAGTATATCAAAACAATGTAAAACCATTTAAGAGAATGACAGCATTACAGAGTATTTAGAATCGACTAACAGAAAATGAACAATGGTTTCTGTATCATCTCCTTGTCTTTAAAAGTTTTTTGCTTATACTATCGTACATAAAAAAATCCAGTAAGATACAACCTATTTAGACCATTGGAGACAGAAGGACAAAAGCTAGGTGAGACTTCAAAACAAGATGATAGTAAATCAGTATTACCTATTAAGATGTCATTTTCTCCAAAATAGCTATTCCTATCATCCAATCTTGTCTGCCTCATTTCTGTTGAGCTCTTATTCTGTCAGTAGCTGTCAGTTTGTCTTCTTCACTTCGTTCTCTGCTCCATTCGTTGTGGCCTCCACTATTTCTGGATTCTTTGTATTTTTCTTTTTTTAGAATATCCTGCAATACTCTCTCTAGAGTTGAATTGGTGGTTGCAAATTCCCCCAGTTCCTCTTTATCCTGGAAGCACCTTGTTTTTCCATCAATTTCCAGGGACAGTTGTGCAGGATATCTCAATCTTGGCTGGAGATTATTATCTTTCAAAGCTTGAATTATTTCCCCCCATGCTCTTCGTGATTTGATGGTTTGTGCAGAGAAATCTGCTGTAATTCTGATGGGTGCTCCCTTGAAAGTGGTCTGTTTCTTGTCTCTGACAGCTTTTAATATTCTGTTCTTGTATTGAATTTCTGGAATTTTTATTATTATATGCCTGGGTGTTGCTCCGTTTGGGTTGTAGGTAGCTGGGGTCCTGTATGCCTCATACATTTGAGTATCTTTACCTTTTGCTAAATTAGGAAAATTCTCCTGGATTATTTCTGTGAGTAGCTTTTGTAGTTCATTTGTTTGTGTCCCTACTTCTTCTTTTATGTTCTTAAACCTTAAGTTATGGATCCTCTTATCATCTTCTTGTCTTTCTATTATTGCTGTTTGTTTCTTTGTTGTTTTAAAGAAGATTTTCATTTCATTCTCCCATATTACAATTCTGCCCTCCAGTTCAGATAGTCTGTCCTTAGTTTCTTTCAAGCTGTTATGCCAGTCTTCGATAGACTTCTTAGTTTCTTGGTAGTCCCTTTGAACCTGCTTCACGTATTCTATACTTTCCCTGTTATCTCCATCAAACAATTCTCCCCTCTTTTTCTGTTCTTCCATTCCACCATCTGTTAACAAAAGCTAGGTGAGACTTCAAAACAAGATGATAGTAAATCAGTATTACCTATTAAGATGTCATTTTCTCCAAAATAGCTATTCCTATCATCCAATCTTCTCTGCCTCATTTCTGTTGAGCTCTTATTCTGTCAGTAGCTGTCAGTTTGTCTTCTTCACTTTGTTCTCTGCTCCATTCGTTGTGGCCTCCACTATTGCTGGATTCTTTGTATTTTTCTTTGTTTAGAATGTCCTGCAATACTCTCTCTAGAGTTGAATTGGTGGTTGCAAATTCCCCCAGTTCCTCTTTATCCTGGAAGCACCTTGTTTTTCCATCAATTTCCAGGGACAATCTTGGCTGGAGATTATTATCTTTCAAAGCTTGAATTATTTCCCCCCATGCTCTTCATGATTTGATGGTTTGTGCAGAGAAATCTGCTGTAATTCTGATGGGTGCTCCCTTGTAAGTGGTCTGTTTCTTGTCTCTGACAGCTTTTAATATTCTGTTCTTGTATTGAATTTCTGGAATTTTTATTATTATATGCCTGGGTGTTGCTCTGTTTGGGTTGTAGGTAGCTGGGGTCCTGTATGCCTCATACATCTGAGTATCTTTATCTTTTGCTAAATTAGGAAAATTCTCCTGGATTATTTCTGTGAGTAGCTTTTGTAGTTCATTTGTTTGTGTCCCTACTTCTTCTTTTATGTTCTTAATCCTTAAGTTATGGATCCTCTTATCATCTTCTTGTCTTTCTATTATTGCTGTTTGTTTCTTTGTTATTTTAAAGAAGTTTTTCATTTCATTCTCCCATATTACAATTCTGCCCTCCAGTTCAGATAGTCTGTCCTTAGTTTCTTTCAAGCTGTTATGCCAGTCTTCGATAGACTTCTTAGTTTCTTGGTAGTCCCTTTGAACCTGCTTCACGTATTCTATACTTTCCCTGTTATCTCCATCATACAATTCTCCCCTCTTTTTCTGTTCTTCCATTCCACCATCTGTTTTTTCTTGGGTGGTGCTTAGCATTTCTCTAACTATTTTGCATACTTCTAGCTTCAGGTCATTGATAACTTCATTCCTGAATTGGTCTATGAGGCTCTCTATATGGCGCTTTATGTCTATTGGTGCGGTGTCCGCTATTGCCTGTTTCTCAGAATTGGGGGCCAAGGAGCCTTTCTTGTTGCTGCCTCTTCCCATATTCCCTGTTCCTTATATATGCAAGTTTATATGAGAGGCCCATCTTCTCTCCCTGTCAGCCACAGCCTGATTGAATTGCGCCGGTTAGGTGTTCCCACTCACTGCTGCGCACCAGGCAGCCTACGTGGGGCCCACCCCTCCGGGCCTCCATCGGGCTCTGGGATCTGGGTTGGGCCAGCCTACTGGGTCCCCCAGCAGCGTCATGCAGGCCAGGTACTTTTCCCCAATCCCGCCCGAGAGGGGAATGTGTGGCTGGAGTCGCCACTGCGCCCTGCTCCCGCAGGACTGCTCGGGCCCAGAAAGTCTGCTAGACTCAAACTGTGGTGGAGTGTCAGTTTCTCTCACTCACCTCGCCACAAGTCAGAACATGCCTCCCTGCCCATCCTGTTTTCAACTCCGTTCACAGTCTCCCGTTCTCAGAGTTTCCGTGTGTCTCTCTCCTTGCTGAGCCGATATAGAGGCAGCCAGCCACCGCGCGGTGGGAAACCCAAATCGCGGCTTCCAATGGCGCGGGGTCCAGCAGAGGCTTTTCTGTTCCTGTGTTAGCAACAGGACTGCATTCCAAGTTGGTTTCTCTCAGCGGACTTCGTTCCTGAGTCAGCAGAGCATACCTCCACCGGCGTATGTCTCTTTAGTCCGCACCATACCTGGCTCCTGAGCCTAGGATTTCAGAGAGCTTCCGGTAGTTGCTGTTATCTGTCCAACATGTTCTCCGGAAGCTGAAGTTATTCATGTAACAGCTATTACATGTTATAAGTTTCTCCTATTAAAACTTGAAAGACTAACAGACTCTGATACTTTTCATCTAAATTCAGTGTTGCGCTAAATTCAGTGTTGGACTTTTTACAAGTCCTTTGAAATGTGTCCTCATCTAGTCACTGGTCGTGCTGGAATGTACTTTCTTGTGAAGACAGGATTTGAGCAAATTGACACAAGTACAGTTTGCCACTACTCTGGACACCTGGTTAAATATCGAGTTCCCTAAATGCTGGGTGTTTTACTTTGATCTCTGCTCACACTTTGCTCATGCAGTTACAACCACAGGGCTCCAGGCCATAGCGTTCCAGGCCTAAACAAAAAATTTCCATTCCGTTTTGGGAGTTCATTCGTCTCTCATAATTACATTTTCCACAAATGTGTGCTTCAGGAGAGGCCCTGTCTAAATGTGGAGAGGCCCATTTTCATTCACTCACTTTCAGACTTTCTAAAAATTTCAGTTAGTATAGGTTTGCCCAGACTTGCCATTGTCAAGGGACAGTGCACTTCACTTGAAGTTGTGCAGTATTACTTCATGTGTCTCTGTGGAAATTCCACCAATGGGAAAATCTTGCTGTAGTCATCTCCATGTGTTTCTGCGTAAGAAAATATAACTAACAAAGGATGTGGTTTCAAGCAGAATGGGGAAAGAGGGATTATGTTTATTTCAGTGCAGGTTGACCTTTCATAGAAACAGTAATTCCTATCAAATAGGAGGAAAAATCTTTTGTAAAGAGACATGGACATGACACGATCAACTTTATGTCACTTTTTTTTAAAACGCCAAGGGCATTTGAGAAATTCTTGGCTGCTGAATTGTCCCTTTTTTCAAATTTCTCTTAGGTAAGACACTCCAGCTTCTTCAAACCATGGTACAGATCCTTCCATGTAAAAAACCAAAGCATAAAACACAATAAATTAAAACAAAACCCATCAAATTACATTTGAGAGCACAGAATTGCTCAGTAGGCCCACTATTCAAGAAGCTAGAGGTACAGAAGCCTCAGCCTTCAGCCCATGGCCTGAAGTTTGGTCTCTATTATCATGGTCCCTCAATTCCCTGGCATGTCCACATTAACTCATGAATCTTTACTCATTTCCTCTTCAAATGCACAGGATCCAATATATTTGAACCCTGTTCACCTGGGCTGTAATCATCCAAGGACACACCAGAGGAAGGGCAGCCACTCCCTTGCCTGGGGCCTTGGAGCTTATCACAATAGAAATGGACACCTGAACAAGGGGAGCCAAAACAAAGAGAGGCATATTCCTAAAGCCTGAAGCACAGAAGCTACCTATAGACCAGTAGTGGGATTTCACAAATTATGTAAGAATCTCTGTGCACATGCTTGGCATGGTCGCTCATGCCTATAATCCCAGCAATCTGGGGGCTGAGGTGGATGGATCCTTGGGAGTTCCAGTCCATCTTGGGCTATGAATTTATCTCAAGGCCTCTTTCAACAACTACATAAGATGCTGTTTCCAAAAAAAGGACAATGGAAAACTAGAAACTCTTCGTCCAGGTCCCTGGGTTCACTATATGAGTTGTGGAGTCTAAATATTCCATGCCAAGAGAAAACACCTGGGATTTTTAGGGAAAAGGGCATTTGCATCCCGTTTCTAAGGGTTTCCCTTTCACCATGTTACATTTGAATTCTGGGAAAACCTGCTGGTGATAAGCTATCTAGCATTATGTTGGTTTAGGTATTGAGCTAGTACCTCATGTTTAGTGTCCAGGGTTATGCTGGAATGGCTGCAGATCTCCTTGAAATAGCGATTGCAGACAAGTGAACCCCGAGGAAGCTGGATAGTTGAAGCAGGCACTCCAAATATTCATGCACTGCAAGGATTCACTTTCATTTTGGGACTCATCTTCTGGTTGCTGGCTTTTAGTGCTAACTGATACTACCATGGTGGCAGTAATCCAGCAGAGACTGCATGTATGGTTTGCAGGTTTGCTTCCAAAGCCACCAGAAACTTGGCAGAACCCAAATCATTGTGGCATTTTCTTTCCTCCCCTGAAACATTTGGCCTTCTAAGTTTGAAAATTGAATAGACTGGGCTAGTCAAGTTTGGACCCTGTATACCACCAACAGAGCTAAAGACAGAGCCAATTACTTCCCTCCACTTGTCAAAATATGTCAAATTTGCTTGATCACCACAACTTCAAAGAAAATTCTGAGGCAACTTAGAGAGGTGAATCAAATACTGCATGATTGGAATGGCTGTGGTTGTAGGAGGTGGAAAGCTGCAGAGTTGGGCTGAAATTGTTCACTGAAATCCACAGGCTTGTGGTTGGCAGGCAACCACACTGGGCTGAGATTGGCTGAACATCACTGTGAGGTGGATTTTAAGCTCTAGGTTTGAAAATGTAAAAGACTGGAGTAGTCAAGTTTGGAACCAATATACCTGAGACATACCAAAACGTTTTCCAATTACTTCCCTCCGCTTCTAAAAATATGTCAAATTTTCTTGATGACTACAACTCTAAAAAAAATTTTGAGGCACCATAGCGAGGCTAATCAAATACTGCATGATTGCAATGGCAGTGGTTGTATGAGGTGGAAAGCTGCAGAGTTGGGCTGAAACAGTTCACAGAAATCCACAAGCTTGTGGTCGCCAGGCATCCACACTGGGCTGTGATTGGCTGAGCACAATTGTGAGCTGGACTTTAGGCTCCAGGATACAAGTGTGCAGTAGGAGACCTGAGTCACAATGCTGGGCGTTGACATGGAGACCTCATTGGCACAGAGGACCTTGGAGGGCAAGATTTAAATACGATGAATATTCTTGGCCTGGTATGCCACAATATTCTCTCTGAAGGCTTCACTGCTCAGTATTTGTGGATGGAAATGCTTGCCAATCTACACATGGATGTACTTTCAATGGGATATAAAATATGCCAGGGCCTGGCAGATGATCTCTGCCATGTCCTATCCTTGAGCATACGCTTTTCCCTTGTCATGTCTGTCATTTGTCCGAGTCCTGTTCCCTAAGCTATTCAGTCAAGACTTGCTGGCATCATTCACCTGCAGTATAAGAGCTTTCTATGAAATTTCTCAGCAGAAATCCTCTGCAAGCACATAGCTTTGGATATGAGAGACAGTGGTGGAAGTTGAATTTCAAGGGCAGATATTTGAAAACAGTGAAACAAGCCCAGAATAAGATCTTTACATGTTTCCCAGATGAATATGTTTGGAAATATGGGGGAAGATGGAGATCAAGGCTGAGAAGAGTGCACACCCATTTCAAGGTACAAAAACCAGGGAAAAACATGGGAAAGCAAGAGAGCTGGTTAATCTGATGTAAAAATCTTTGATGAAGAAAGGAAAATTACATTCTCATAATGATATAATCAGACTGTAGCAGTGAAGTTCTCATGTTGGTTGTCCTATGTGTGGCCTTCTGCATTGGGCAGTGGATGCAGGACAGGAGATCGTCAAATAAATCTGGTGGAACACAAAATACTGAAAAACAATTCAGCCTAAATCCTGTGTATTTCTTCCCTTTGAGAACATATATGGATAACGTACAAAGTTTCAAAAGAGAAAATGTCTATTGGGTCATGGTTTCAACAATGAAATGGTCACTTCACATAACATTTTGAATTTTGCTTTCACACTTGCTCAGGTACCGGGCCTGAGTAAAGCAGAATGCAGAGTGAGCCTCATCAATAGTTATGCATTCCATAAGTGGTTTTAAAATCAGTGAAACCCTTTGGACTTAGTGTTTGTATTTAATTGGTTGATTGGTTTTCAAATTGTTTGTTTTACTATTTTTAACTTTGTGAGTCAGGGAAGCCCTCACTCATAGTGATTTAGACCTCTCCATAAGCTCTCAAGTTATTCATGTAACAGCTATTCCATGTTATAAGTTTCTCCTATTAAAACTTGAAAGACTAACAGTCTCTGCTAATTTTCATCTAAATTCAGTGTTGGGCTAAATTCAGTGTTGGACTTTTTACCAGTCCTTTGAAATGTGTCCTCCTCTAGTCACTGGTCATGCTGGAATGTACTTTCTTGTGAAGACAGGATTTGAGCAAATTGACACAAGTACAGTTTGCCACTACTCTGGACACCTGGTTAAATATTGAGTTCCCTAAATGGTGTGTGTTTTACTTTGATCTCTGCTCACACTTTGCTCATCCAGTTAGTACCACAGGGCTCCAGGCCATAGCGTCCAGGCCTAAAAAGAAAACTTCCATTCCGTTTTGGGAGTTCATTCGTCTCTCATAATTACTTTTTCCACAAATGTGTGCTTCAGGAGAGGCCCTGTCCAAATGTGGAGAGGCCCATTTTCATTCACTCACTTTAAGACTTTCTAAGATTTTCAGTTTCTAGAGGTTTGCCCAGACTTGCCATTGTCAAGGGACAGTGCACTTCACTTGAAGTTGTGCAGTATTACTTCATGTGTCTCCGTGGAAATTCCACCAATGGGAAACTCTTGCTGTAGTCATCTCCAAGTGTTTCTGCGTAAGAAAATATAACTAACAAAGGATGTGGTTTCAAGCAGAGTGAGGAAAGGAGGGATTATCATTATTTCAGTGCAGGTTGACATTTCAAAGAAACAGTAATTCCTAAGAAATAGGAGGTAAAATCTTTTATAAAGAGACATGGACATGACACGCTCAACTTTATGTCACTGTTTTTAAAATGCCAAGGGCATTTGAGAAATTCTTGGCTGCTGAATTGTACCTTTTTTCAAATTTCTCTTAGGTAAGGCACTCCAGCTTCTTCAAACCGTGGTACTGTTCCCACCATGTAAAAAACCAAAACAAAACACAAAGTAAATTAAAACAAAACCCATCAAATTACATTTGAGAGCACACAATTGCTCAGCAGGCCCACTATTCAAGAAGCTAGAGGTACAGAAGCATCAGCCTTCAGCCATTGGCCTGAAGTTTTGTCTCTATCATGGCCCCTCAATTCCCTGGCATGTCCACATTAACTCATGAATCTTTACTCATTTCCTCTTCAAATGCACAGGATCCAATATATTTGAACCCTGTTCACCTGGGCTGTAATCATCCAAGGACACACCAGAGGAAGGGCAGCCACCCCCTTGCCTGAGGCCTTGGAGCTTATCCCAATAGAAATGGACACCTGAACAAGGTGAGCCAAAACAAAGAGAGGCATATTCCTAAAGCCTGAAGCACAGAAGCTACCTATAGACGAGTAGTGGGATTTCACAAATTATGTAAGAATCTCTGTGCACATGCTTGACATGGTTGCTCATGCCTATAATCCCAGCAATCTGGTGTCTGAGGTGGATGGATCCTTGGGAGTTCCAGTCCATCTTGGGCTACGAATTTATCTCAAGGCCCCTTTCAAAAACTACATAAGATGTTGTTTCCAAAAAGAGGACAACAGAAAACTAGACACACTTGGTCTAGGTCCCTGGGTTCACTACATGAGTTGTGGAGTCTAAATATTCCATGCCATGAGAAAATACCTGGGCTTTTTAGGGAAAGGGTCATTTGCATCTCTTTTCTAAGTGTTTCACTTTCACCATGTTACATTTGAATTCTGGGAAAACCTGCTGGTGATAAGGTACTGTGCTAATACCTCATGTTTAGTGTCCAGGGTTATGCTGGAATGGCTGCAGACCTCCTTGAAATAGCGATTGCAAACAAGTGAACCCCGAGGAAGCTGGATAGTTGAAGCAGGCACTCCAAATATTCATGCACTAGAAGAATTCACTTTCATTTTGGGACTCATCTTCTGGTTGCTGGCTTTTAGTGCTAACTGATACTACCTTGGTGGCAGTAATCCAGCAGACACTGCATGTATGGTTTGCAGGTTTGCTTCCCAAGCCACCAGAAACTTGGCAGAACCCAAATCATTGTGGCATTTTCTTTCCTCCCCTGAAACATTTGGCTTTCTAAGTTTGAAAATTGAGTAGATTGGGCTAGTCAAGTTTGGACCCCATATACCACCAACAGAGCTAAAGACAGAGCCAATTACTTCCCTCCACTTGTCAAAATATGTCAAATTTGCTTGATCACCACAACTTCAAAGAAAATTCTGAGGCAACTTAGAGAGGTGAATCAAATACTGCATGATTGGAATGGCTGTGGTTGTATGAGGTGGAGAGCTGCAGAGTTGGGCTGGAACTGTTCACAGAAATCCACAGGCTTGTGGTTGCCAGGCAACCACACTGGGCTGACATTGGCTGAACGTCACTGTGAGGTGGATTTTAAGCTCTAGGTTTGAAAATTTAAAAGACTGGCGTAGTGAAGTTTGCAACCCATAGACCTCAGACATACAAAAACATTTTCCAAATACTTCCCTCCACTTCTCAAAATATGTCAAATTTTCTTGATCACTACAACTGTAAAAAAAATTCTGAGGCAACATAGCGAGGCTAATCAAATACTGCATGATTGGAATGGCTGTGGTTGTATGAGGTGGAAAGCTGTAGAGGTGGGCTGAAACAGTTCACAGAAATCCACAAGCTTGTGGTTGCCAGGCAACCACACTGGGCTGTGAATGGCTGAGCACCATTGTGAGCTGGACTTTAGGCTCTAGGATACAAGTGTGCAGTAGCAGACCTGAGTCACAATGCTGGGCGTTGACATGGAGACCTCAGTGGCACAGAGGACCTTGGAGGGCAAGATTTAAATAGGATGAATATTCTTGGCCTGGTATGCCACAACATTCTCTCTAAAGGCTTCACTACTCAGAATTTGTGGATGGAAATGCTTGCCATTCTACACATGGATGTACTTTCAATGGGATATGAAATATGCCAGGGCCTGGCAGATGATCTCTGCCATGTCCTATCCTTGAGCATACGCTTTTCCCTTGTCATGTCTGTCATTTGGCTGAGTCCTGTTCCCTAAGCTACTCAGTCAAGACTTGCTGGCATCATTCACCTGCAATATAAGAGCTTTCTGTGAAATTTCTCAGCAGAAATCCTCTGCAAGCACATAGCTTTCGATATGAGAGACAGTGGTGGAAGTTGAATTTCAAGGGCAGATATTTGAAAACAATGAAACAAGCCCCGTATAAGATCTTTACATGTTTCCCAGATGAATATGTTTGGAAATACGGGGGAAGATGGAGATCAAGACTGAGAAGCGTGCACACCCATTTCAAGGTACAAAAACCTGGGAAAAACATGGAAAAGCAAGAGAGCTGGTTAATCTGATGTAGAAATCCTTGATGATGAAAGGAAAATTATATTCTCATGATGATTTATTCAGGCTGTAGAAGTGAAGTTCTCGTGTAGGTTGTCCTATGTGTGGCCTTCTGCATTGGGCAGTCGATGCAGGACTGGAGAACTTCAAAGAAATCTGGTGGAACACAAAATACTGAAAAAACAATCAGCCTAAATCCTGTGTATTCCTTCCCTTTGAGAACATATATGGAAAATGTAAAAAGTTTCAAAAGAGAAAATGTCTATTGGGTCATGGTTTCACCAATGAAATGGTCACTTCACATAACATTTTGAATTTTGCTTTCACACTTGCTCAGGTACCGGGCCTGAGTAAAGCAGAATGCAGAGTGAGCCTCAACAATAGTTATGCATTCCATAAGTGGTTTTAAAACCAGCGAAACCCTTTGGACTTAGTATTTGTATTTAATTGGTTGATTGGTTTTCAAATTGTTTGTTTTACTATTTTTAACTTTGTGAGTCAGGGAAGCCCTCACTCATAGTGATTTAGACCTCTCCATAAGCTTTCAAGTTATTCATGTAACAGCTATTCCATGTTATAAGTTTCTGCTATTATAACTTGAAAGACTAACAGACTCTGCTAATTTTCATCTAAATTCAGTGTTGGGCTAAATTCAGTGTTCGACTTTTTACAAGTCCTTTGTAATTTGTCCTCCTCTAGTCACTGGTCGTGCTGGCATGTACTTTCTTGTGAATACAGGATTAGAGCAAATTGACACAAGTACAGTTTGCCACTACTCTGGACACCTGGTTAAATATCGAGTTCCCTAAATAGTGTGTGTTTTACTTTGATCTCTGGTCACACTTTGCTCATCCAGTTAGAACCACAGGGCTCCAGGCAATAGCATTCCAGGCCTAAACAATAAAATTTCCATTCCGCTTGGGGAGTTCATTCGTCTCTCATAATTACTTTTTCCACAAATGTGTGCTTCAGGAGAGGCCCTGCCCATATGTGGAGAGGCCCATTTTCATTCACTCACCTTCAGACTTTCTAAGATTTTCAGTTACTAGAGGTTTGCCCAGACTTGCCATTGTCAAGGGACAGTGCACTTCACTTGAAGTTGTGCAGCATTACTTCATGTGTCTCCGTGGAAATTCCACCAATGGGAAACTCTTGCTGTAGTCATCTCCAAGTGTTTCTGCATAAGAAAATATAACTAAGAAAGGATATGGTTTCAAGCAGAATGTGGAAAGGAGGGATTATCTTTATTTCAGTGCAGATTGACCTTTCAAAGAAACAGTAATTCCTATCAAATAGGAGGTAAAATCTTTCTATAGAGACATGGACATGACACGCCCAAGTTTATGTCACTTTTTTTAAAACGCCAAGGGCATTTGAGAAATTCTTGGTTGCTGAATTGTCCCTTTTTTCAAATTTCTCTTAGGTAAGACACTCTAGCTTCTTCAAACCATGGTACTGTTCCTTTCATGTAAAAAACCAAAGCAAAAAACAAAATAAATTAAAACAAAACCCATTAAATAACATTTGAGAGCACACAATTGCTCAACAGGCCCATGTAAACACTATTCAAGAAGCTAGAGATACAGAATCCTCAGACTTCAGCCCATGGCCTGAAGTTTTGTCTCTATCATGGACCCTCAATTCCCTGGCATGTCCACATTAACTCATGAATCTTTACTCATTTCCTCTTCAAATGCACAGGATCCAATATATTTGAACCTTGTTCACCTGGGAAGTAATCATCCAAGGACACACCAGAGGAAGGGCAGGGACTCCCTTGCCTGGGGCCTTGGAGCTTATCACAATAGAAATGGAAACCTGAACAAGGGGAGCCAAAACAAAGAGAGGCATATTCCTAAAGCCTGAAGCTCAGAAGCTACCTGTAGACCAGTAGTGGGATTTCACAAATTATGTAAGAATCTCTGTGCACATGCTTGGCATGGTCACTCATGCCTATAATCCCAGTAATCTGTCAGCTGATGTGGATGGATCCTTGGGAGTTCCAGTCCATCTTGGGCTACGAATTTATCTCAAGGCCTCTTTGAACAACTACATAAGATGCTGTTTCCAAAAAGAGGACAACAGAAAACTAGACACACTTGGTCCACATCCCTGGGTTCACTACATGAGTTGTGGAGTCTAAATATTCCATGCCATGAGAAAATACCTGGGATTTTTAGGGAAAGGGGCATTTGCATCCCATATCTAAGGGTTTCACTTTCACCATGTTACATTTGAATTCTGGGAAAACCTGCTGGTGGTAAGCTACCTAGCAATATGTTGGTTTAGGTATTGAGCTAGTACCTCATGTTTAGTGTTCAGAGTTATGCTGGAATGGTTGCAGACCTCCTTGAAATAGCGATTTCAGACATGTGAACCCTGAGAAAGCGGGATAGTTGAAGCAGGCACTCCAAATATTCATGCACTGCAATGATTCACGTGCACTTTGGGACACATCTTCTGGTTGCTGGCTTTTAGTGCTAACTGATACTACCATGGTGGCACTAATCCAGCAGAGACTGCATGTATGGTTTGCAGGTTTGCTTCCCAAGCCACCAGAAACTCAGCAGAACCCAAATCATTGTGGCATTTTCTTTCCTCCCCTGAAACATTTGACTCTCTAAGTTTGAAAATTTAACAGACTGGGGTAGTCAAGTTTGGACCCCATGTACCACAAACAGAGCTAAAGACAGAGCCAATTACTTCCTTCCACTTCTCAAAATATGTGAAATTTTCTTGATCACTACAACTGTAAAACAAATTCTGAGGCAACATAGAGAGCCTAATCAAATACTGCAAGATTGGAATGGCTGTGGTTGTATGAGGTGGAAAGCTGCAGAGTTGGGCTGAAACAGTTCACAGAAATCCACAAGCTTGTGGTTGCCAGGCAACCACACTGGGCTGTGATTGGCTCAGCACCTATGTGAGCTGGACTTTAGGCTCTAGGATTCAAGTGTGCAGTAGGAGACCTGAGTCACAATGTTGGGCGTTGCCATGGAGACATCAGTGGCACAGAGGACCTTGTAGGGCAAGATTTAAATAGGATGAATATTCTTGCCCTGGTATGCCAAAATATTCTCTCTGAAGGCTTCACTGCTCAGAATTTGTGGATGGAAATGCTTGCCAATCTACACATGGATGTACTTTCAATGGGATATGAAATATGCCAGGGCCTGGCAGATGATCTCTGCCATGTCCTATCCTTGAGCATACGCTTTTCCCTTGTCATGTCTGTCATTTGGCTGAGTCCTGTTCCCTAAGCTATTCAGTCAAGACATGCTGGCATCATTCACCTGCAGTATAAGAGCTTTCTGTGAAATTTCTCAGCAGAAATCCTCTGCAAGTACATAGCTTTGGATATGAGAGACAGTGGTGGAACTTGAATTTTAAGGGCAGATATTTGAAAACAATGAAACAAGCCCCGAATAAGATCTTTACATGTTTCCCAGAAGAATATGTTTGGAAATACAGGGGAAGATGGAGATCAAGACTGAGAAGAGTGCACACCCATTTTAAGGTACAAAAACCAGGGAAAAACATGGGAAAGCAAGAGAGCTGGTTAATCTGATGTAAAAATCTTTGATGCTGAAAGGAAAATTATATTCTCATGATGATTTAATCAGGCTGTAGAAGTGAAGTTCTATTGTTGGTTGTCCTATGTGTGGCCTTCTGCATCGGGCAGTGGATGCAGGAGAGGAGATCTTCAAATAAATCTGGTGGAACACAAATACTGAAAAAAAAATCAGGCTAAATCCTGTGTATTCCTTCCCTTTGAGAACATATATGGATAATGTACAAAGTTTCAAAAGTGAAAATGTCTATTGGGTCATGGTTTCAACAATGAAATGGTCACTTCACATAACATTTTGAATTTTGCTTTCACAGTTGCTCATGTACCGGGCCTGAGTAAAGCAGAATGCAGAGTAAGCCTCATCAATAGTTGTGCATTCCATAAGCCTCATCAATAGTTGTGCATTCCATAAGTGGTTTTAAAACCAGTGAAACCCTTTGGACTTAGTGTTTGTATTTAATTGGTTGATTGGTTTTACAAATTGCTTGTTTTACTATTTTTAACTTTGTGAGTCAGGGAAGCCCTCACTCTTAGTGATTTCGACCTCTCCAAAAGCTCTGAAGTTCTTCATGTAACAGCTATTACATGCTATAAGTTTCTCTTATTAAAACTTGAAAGACTAACAGACTCTGCTACTTTTCATCTAAATTCAGTGTTGGGCTAACTTCAGGGTTGGACTTTTTACAAGTCCTTTGAAATGTGTCCTCCTCTAGTCACTGGTCGTGCTGGAATTTACTTTCTTGTGAAGACAGGATTTGAGCAAATTGACACAAGTACAGTTTGCCACTACTCTGGACACCTGGTTAAATATCGAGTTCCCTAAATGCTGTGTGTTTTACTTTGATCTCTGCTCACACTTTGCTCATCCAGTTAGAAACACAGGGCTCCAGGCCATAGGGTTCCAGGCCTAAACAAGAAAATTTCCATTCCGTTTTGGGAGTTCATGCGTCTCTCATAATTCCTTTTTCCACAAATGTGTGCTTCAGGAGAGGCCCTGTCCAAATGTGGAGAGGCCCATTTTCATTCACTCACTTTTAGACTTTCTAAGATTTTCAGTTACTAGAGGTTTGCCCAGACTTGCCATTGTCAAGGGACAGTGCACTTCACTAGAAGTTGTGCAGTATTCCTTCATGTGTCTCCGTGGAAATTCCACCAATGGGAAACTCTTGCTGTAGTCATCTCCAAGTGTTTCTGTGTAAGAAAATATAACTAACAAAGGATGTGGTTTCAAGCAGAATGAGGAAAGGAGGGATTATCTTTATTTCAGTGCAGGTTGACCTTTCAAAGAAACAGTAATTCCTATCAAATAGGAGGAAAAATCTTTTGTAAAGAGACATGGACATGACACGCTCAACTTTATGTCACTTTTTTTAAAACGCCAAGGGCATTTGAGAAATTCTTGGCTGCTGAATTGTCGCTTTTTGCAAATTTCTCTTAGGTAAGACACTCCAGTTTCTTTAAACCATGTTACAGCTCCTTCCATGTAAAAAAACAAAGCAAAAAACAAAATAAATTAAAACAAACACATCAAATTACATTTGAGAGCACACAATTGCTCAGCAGGCCCACTATTCAAGAAGCTAGAGGTAGAGAATACTCAGCCTTCAGCCCATGGCCTGAAGTTTTGTCTCTGTCATGGCCCCTCAATTCCCTGGCATGTCCACATTAACTGATGAATCTTTACTCATTTCCTCTTCAAATGCATAGGATCCAATATATTTGAACCCTGTTCACCTGGGCTGTAATCATCCAAGGACACACCAGAGGAAGGGCAGCCACTCCCTTGCCTGGGACCTTGGAGCTTATCACAATAGAAATGGACACCTGAACAAGGGGAGCCAAAACAAAGAGAGGCATATTCCTAAAGCCTGAAGCACAGAAGCTACCTAAAGACCAGCAGTGGGATTTCACAAATTATGTAAGAATCTCTGTGCACATGCTTGGCATGGTCGCTCATGCCTATAATCCCAGCAATCTGGGGGCTGAGGTGGATGGATCCTTGGGAGTACCAGTCCATCTTAGGCTATGAATTTATCTCAAGGCCTCTTTCAACAACTACATAAGATGCTGTTTCCAAAAAGAGGACAACATTAAACTAGACACACTTGGTCTAGGTCCCTGGGTTCACTACATGAGTTGTGGAGTCTAAATATTCCATGCCATGAGAAAATACCTGGGATTTTTAGTGAAAGGGGCATTTGCATCCCTTTTCTAAGTGTTTCCCTTTCACCATGTTACATTTGAATTCTGGGAAAACCTGCTGGTGATAAAGTATTGTGCTAATACCTCATGTTTAGTGTTCAGGGTTATGCTGGAATGGCTGCAGCCCTCCTTGAAATAGCGATTGCAGACAAGTGAACCCCGAGGAAGCTGGATAGTTGAAGCAGGCACTCCAAATATTCATGCACTGCAAGGATTTACTTTCATTTTGGGTCTCATCTTCTGGTTGCTGGCTTTCAGTGCTAACTGATACTACCATGGTGGCAGTAATCCAGCAGAGACTGCATGTATGGTTTGCAGGTATGCTTCCCAAGCCACCAGAAACTTGGCAGAACCCAAATCATTGTGGCATTTTTTTCCTCCCTTGAAACATTTGGCTTTCTAAGTTTGATAATTGAATAGACTGGGCTAGTCACCTTTGGACCCCATATACCACAAACAGAGCTAAAGACAGAGCCAATGACTTCCCTCCACTTGTCAAAATATGTCAAATTTGCATGATCACCACAACTTCAAAGAAAATTCTGAGGCAACTTAGAGAGGTTAATCAAATACTGCATGATTGGAATGGCTGTGGTTGTATGAGGTGGAAAGCTGCAGAGTTGGGCTGAAACTGTTCACAGAAATCCACAGGCTTGTGCTTGCCAGGCAAGCACACTGGGTTGAGATTGGCTGAACATCACTGTGAGGGGGATTTTAGTCTCTAGGTTTGAAAATTTAAAAGACTGGGGTAGTCAAGTTTGGAACCCATAGACCTCAGACATACAAAAAGTTTTTCCAATGACTTCGCTCCACTTCTCAAAATATGTCAAATTTTCTTGATCATTACAACTGTAAAAAAAAATTCTGAGGCAACATAGAGAGGCTAATCAAATACTGCATGATTGGAATGTCTGTGGTTGTATGAGGTGGAAAGCTGCAGAGTTGGGCTAAAAACAGTTCACAGAAATCCACAAGCTTGTGGTTGCCAGGCACCACAATGGGCTGTGATTGGCTGAGCACCATTGTGAGCTGGACTTTAGGCTCTAGGATACAAGTGTGCAGTAGGAGACCTGAGTCACAATGCTGGGGGTTGCCATGGAGACCTCAGTGGCACAGAGGACCTTGTAGGGCTCGATTTAAAGAGGATGAATATTCTTGGCCTTGTATGCCACAATATTCTCTCTGAAGGCTTCACTGCTCAGAATTTGTGGATGGAAATACTAGCAAATCTACACATGGATGTACTTTCAATGGGATATGAAATACGCCAGGGCCTGGCACATGATCTCTGCCATGCCCTATCCTTGAGCATACGGTTTTCCCTTGTCATGTCTGTCATTTGGCTGAGTCCTGTTCCCTAAGCTATTCAGTCAAGACTTGCTGGCATCATTCACCTGCAGTATAAGAGTTTTCTGTGAAATTTCTCAGCAGAAATCCTCCGCAAGTACATAGCTTTGGATACGAGAGACAGTGGTGGAAGTTGAATTTCAAGGGCAGATATTTGAAAACAATGAAACAAGCCCAGAATAAGATCTTTACATGTTTCCCAGATGAATATGTTTGGAAATACGGGGGAAGATGGAGATCAAGGCTGAGAAGAGTGCACACTCATTTCAAGGTACAAAAACCAGGGAAAAACATGGGCAAGAAAGAGAGCTGGTTAATCTGATGTAAAAATCTTTGATGATGAAAGGAAAATTATATTCTCATGATGATTTAATCAGGCTGTAGAAGTGAAGTTCTCCTGTGGGTTGTCCTATGTGTGGCCTTCTGCATTGGGCAGTGGATGCAGGACAGGAGATCTTCAAATAAATCTGGTGGAACACAAAATACTGAAAAAAAATTCATCCTAAATCCTGTGTATTCCTTCCCTTTGAGAACATATATGGATAATGTACGAAGTTTCAAAAGAGAAAATGTCTATTGGGTCATGGTTTCAACAATGAAATGGTCACTTCACATAACATTTTGAATTTTGCTTTCACAGTTGCTCATGTACCGGGCCTGAGTAAAGCAGAATGCAGAGTAAGCCTCATCAATAGTTGTGCATTCCATAAGTGGTTTTAAAACCAGTGAAACCCTTTGGACTTAGTGTTTGTATTTAATTGGTTGATTGGTTTTTCAAATTGTTTGTTTTACTATTTTTAACTTTGTGAGTCAGGGAAGCCCTCACTCATAGTGATTTCGACCTCTTCAAAAGCTCTGAAGTTATTCATGTAACAGCTATTACATACTATAAGTTTCTCCTATTAAAACTTGAAAGACTAACAGACTCTGCTACTTTTCATCTAAATTCAGTGTTGGGCTAACTTCAGGGTTGGACTTTTTACAAGTGCTTTGAAATGTGTCCTCCTCTAGTCACTGGTCGTGCTGGAATTTACTTTCTTGTGAAGACAGGATTTGAGCAAATTGACACAAGTACAGTTTGCCACTACTCTGGACACCTGGTTAAATATCGAGTTCCCTAAATGGTGTGTGTTTTACTTTGATCTCTGCTCACACTTTGCTCATCCAGTTAGAAACACAGGGCTCCAGGCCATAGCGTTCCAGGCCTAAACAAGAAAATTTCCATTCTGTTTTGGGAGTTCATGCGTCTCTCATAATTCCTTTTTCCACAAATGTGTGCTTCAGTAGAGGCCCTGTCCCAATGTGGAGAGGCCCATTTTCATTCACTCACTTTTAGACTTTCTAAGATTTTCAGTTACTAGAGGTTTGCCCAGACTTGCCATTGTCAAGGGACAGTGCACTTCACTTGAAGTTGTGCAGTATTACTTCATGTGTCTCCGTGGAAATTCCACCAATGGGAAACTCTTGCTGTAGTCATCTCCAAGTGTTTCTGTGTAAGAAAATATAACTAACAAAGGATGTGGTTTCAAGCAGAATGAGGAAGGGAGAGACTATCTTTATTTCAGTGCAGGTTGACCTTTCAAAGAAACAGTAATTCCTATCAAACAGGAGGTAAAATCTTTTGTAAAGAGACATGGACATGACAAGCTAACTTTATGTCACTTTTTTTAAAACGCCAAGGGCATTTGAGAAATTCTTGGCTGCTGAATTGTACCTTTTTGCAAATTTCTCTTAGGTAAGACACTCCAGCTTCTTTAAACCATGGTACAGTTCCTTCCATGTAAAAAACCAAAGCAAAAAACAAAATAAATTAAAACAAAACCCATCAAATTACATTTGAGAGCACACAATTACTCAGCAGGCCCACTATTCCAGAAGCTAGAGGTAGAGAATCCTCAGCCTTCGGCCCATGGCCTGAAGTTTTGTCTCTATCATGGCCCCTCAATTCCAAGGCATGTCCACATTAACTCATGAATCTTTACTCATTTCCTCTTCAAATGAACAGGATCCAATATATTTGAACCCTGTTCACCTGGGCTGTAATCATCCAAGGACACACCAGAGGAAGGGCAGCCACTCCCTTGCCAGGGGCCTTGGAGCTTATCACAATAGAATTGGACACCTGAACAAGGGGAGCCAAACAAAGAGAGGCATATTCCTAAAGCCTGAAGCACAGAAGCTACCTATAGACCAGCAGTGGGATTTCACAAATTATGTAAGAATCTCTGTGCACATGCTTGGCATGGTCGCTCATGCCTATAATCCCAGCAATCTGGGGGCTGAGGTGGATGGATCCTTGGGAGTTCCAGTCCATCTTGGGCTACGAATTTAACTCAAGGTCTCTTTCAACAACTACATAAGATGCTGTTTCCAAAAAGTGGACAACATTAAACTAGACACACTTGGTCTAGGTCCCTGGGTTCACTACATGAGTTGTGGAGTCTAAATATTCCATGCCATGAGAAAATACCTGGGATTTTTAGTGAAAGGGGCATTTGCATCCCTTTTCTAAGTGTTTCCCTTTCACCATGTTACATTTGAATTCTGGGAAAACCTGCTGGTGATAAGGTATTGTGCTAATACCTCATGTTTAGTGTTCAGGGTTATGCTGGAATGGATGCAGACCTCCTTGAAATAGCGATTGCAGACAAGTGAAGCCCGAGGAAGCTGGATAGTTGAAGCAGGCACTCCAAATATTCATGCACTGCAAGGATTCACTTTCATTTTGGGTCTCATCTTCTGGTTGCTGGCTTTCAGTGCTAACTGATACTACCATGGTGGCAGTAATCCAGCAGAGACTGCATGTATGGTTTGCAGGTTTGCTTCCCAAGCCACCAGAAACTTGGCAGAACCCAAATCATTGTGGCATTTTCTTTCCTCCCTTGAAACATTTGGCTTTCTAAGTTTGATAATTGAATAGACTGGGCTAGTCACTTTGGACCCCATATACCACAAACAGAGCTATAGACAGAGCCAATTCCTTCCCTCCACTTGTCAAAATATGTCAAATTTGCTTGATCACCAGAACTTCAAAGAAAATTCTGAGGCAACTTAGAGAGGTTAATCAAATACTGCATGATTGGAATGGCTGTGGTTGTATGAGGTGGAAAGCTGCAGAGTTGGGCTGAAACTGTTCACAGAAATCCACAGGCTTGTGGTTGCCAGGCAAGCACACTGGGTTGAGATTGGCTGAACATCACTGTGAGGGGGATTTTAGTCTCTAGGTTTGAAAATTTAAAAGACTGGGGTAGTCAAGTTTGGTACCCATAGACCTCAGACATACCAAAAGGTTTTCCAATGACTTCGCTCCACTTCTCAAAATATGTCAAATTTTCTTCATCATTACAACTGTAAAAAAAAATTCTGAGGCAACATAGAGAGGCTAATCAAATACTGCATGATTGGAATGTCTGTGGTTGTATGAGGTGGAAAGCTGCAGAGTTGGGCAGAAACAGTTCACAGAAATCCACAAGTTTGTGGTTGCCAGGCACCACAATGGGCTGTGATTGGCTGAGCACCATTGTGAGCTGGACTTTAGGCTCTAGGATACAAGTGTGCAGTAGGAGACCTGAGTCACAATGCTGGGCGTTGCCATGGAGACCTCAGTGGCACAGAGGACCTTGTAGGGCTCGATTTAAAGAGGATGAATATTCTTGGCCTTGTATGCCACAATATTCTCTCTGAAGGCTTCACTGCTCAGAATTTGTGGATGGAAATACTAGCAAATCTACACATGGATGTACTTTCAATGGGATATGAAATACGCCAGGGCCTGGCACATGATCTCTGCCATGCCCTATCCTTGAGCATACGGTTTTCCCTTGTCATGTCTGTCATTTGGCTGAGTCCTGTTCCCTAAGCTATTCAGTCAAGACTTGCTGGCATCATTCACCTGCAGTATAAGAGTTTTCTGTGAAATTTCTCAGCAGAAATCCTCCGCAAGTACATAGCTTTGGATACGAGAGACAGTGGTGGAAGTTGAATTTCAAGGGCAGATATTTGAAAACAATGAAACAAGCCCAGAATAAGATCTTTACATGTTTCCCAGATGAATATGTTTGGAAATACGGGGGAAGATGGAGATCAAGGCTGAGAAGAGTGCACACTCATTTCAAGGTACAAAAACCAGGGAAAAACATGGGCAAGAAAGAGAGCTGGTTAATCTGATGTAAAAATCTTTGATGATGAAAGGAAAATTATATTCTCATGATGATTTAATCAGGCTGTAGAAGTGAAGTTCTCCTGTGGGTTGTCCTATGTGTGGCCTTCTGCATTGGGCAGTGGATGCAGGACAGGAGATCTTCAAATAAATCTGGTGGAACACAAAATACTGAAAAAAAATTCATCCTAAATCCTGTGTATTCCTTCCCTTTGAGAACATATATGGATAATGTACGAAGTTTCAAAAGAGAAAATGTCTATTGGGTCATGGTTTCAACAATGAAATGGTCACTTCACATAACATTTTGAATTTTGCTTTCACAGTTGCTCATGTACCGGGCCTGAGTAAAGCAGAATGCAGAGTAAGCCTCATCAATAGTTGTGCATTCCATAAGTGGTTTTAAAACCAGTGAAACCCTTTGGACTTAGTGTTTGTATTTAATTGGTTGATTGGTTTTTCAAATTGTTTGTTTTACTATTTTTAACTTTGTGAGTCAGGGAAGCCCTCACTCATAGTGATTTCGACCTCTTCAAAAGCTCTGAAGTTATTCATGTAACAGCTATTACATACTATAAGTTTCTCCTATTAAAACTTGAAAGACTAACAGACTCTGCTACTTTTCATCTAAATTCAGTGTTGGGCTAACTTCAGGGTTGGACTTTTTACAAGTGCTTTGAAATGTGTCCT
The DNA here is from genome assembly GCF_034190915.1 of Cavia porcellus. Taxonomy (NCBI): domain Eukaryota; kingdom Metazoa; phylum Chordata; class Mammalia; order Rodentia; family Caviidae; genus Cavia; species Cavia porcellus. The sequence goes on along the minus strand of NW_026947486.1, from coordinate 2,777,543 downwards.
CCTCTAGTCACTGGTCGTGCTGGAATTTACTTTCTTGTGAAGACAGGATTTGAGCAAATTGACACAAGTACAGTTTGCCACTACTCTGGACACCTGGTTAAATATCGAGTTCCCTAAATGGTGTGTGTTTTACTTTGATCTCTGCTCACACTTTGCTCATCCAGTTAGAAACACAGGGCTCCAGGCCATAGCGTTCCAGGCCTAAACAAGAAAATTTCCATTCTGTTTTGGGAGTTCATGCGTCTCTCATAATTCCTTTTTCCACAAATGTGTGCTTCAGTAGAGGCCCTGTCCCAATGTGGAGAGGCCCATTTTCATTCACTCACTTTTAGACTTTCTAAGATTTTCAGTTACTAGAGGTTTGCCCAGACTTGCCATTGTCAAGGGACAGTGCACTTCACTTGAAGTTGTGCAGTATTACTTCATGTGTCTCCGTGGAAATTCCACCAATGGGAAACTCTTGCTGTAGTCATCTCCAAGTGTTTCTGTGTAAGAAAATATAACTAACAAAGGATGTGGTTTCAAGCAGAATGAGGAAGGGAGAGACTATCTTTATTTCAGTGCAGGTTGACCTTTCAAAGAAACAGTAATTCCTATCAAACAGGAGGTAAAATCTTTTGTAAAGAGACATGGACATGACAAGCTAACTTTATGTCACTTTTTTTAAAACGCCAAGGGCATTTGAGAAATTCTTGGCTGCTGAATTGTACCTTTTTGCAAATTTCTCTTAGGTAAGACACTCCAGCTTCTTTAAACCATGGTACAGTTCCTTCCATGTAAAAAACCAAAGCAAAAAACAAAATAAATTAAAACAAAACCCATCAAATTACATTTGAGAGCACACAATTACTCAGCAGGCCCACTATTCCAGAAGCTAGAGGTAGAGAATCCTCAGCCTTCGGCCCATGGCCTGAAGTTTTGTCTCTATCATGGCCCCTCAATTCCAAGGCATGTCCACATTAACTCATGAATCTTTACTCATTTCCTCTTCAAATGAACAGGATCCAATATATTTGAACCCTGTTCACCTGGGCTGTAATCATCCAAGGACACACCAGAGGAAGGGCAGCCACTCCCTTGCCAGGGGCCTTGGAGCTTATCACAATAGAATTGGACACCTGAACAAGGGGAGCCAAACAAAGAGAGGCATATTCCTAAAGCCTGAAGCACAGAAGCTACCTATAGACCAGCAGTGGGATTTCACAAATTATGTAAGAATCTCTGTGCACATGCTTGGCATGGTCGCTCATGCCTATAATCCCAGCAATCTGGGGGCTGAGGTGGATGGATCCTTGGGAGTTCCAGTCCATCTTGGGCTACGAATTTAACTCAAGGTCTCTTTCAACAACTACATAAGATGCTGTTTCCAAAAAGTGGACAACATTAAACTAGACACACTTGGTCTAGGTCCCTGGGTTCACTACATGAGTTGTGGAGTCTAAATATTCCATGCCATGAGAAAATACCTGGGATTTTTAGTGAAAGGGGCATTTGCATCCCTTTTCTAAGTGTTTCCCTTTCACCATGTTACATTTGAATTCTGGGAAAACCTGCTGGTGATAAGGTATTGTGCTAATACCTCATGTTTAGTGTTCAGGGTTATGCTGGAATGGATGCAGACCTCCTTGAAATAGCGATTGCAGACAAGTGAAGCCCGAGGAAGCTGGATAGTTGAAGCAGGCACTCCAAATATTCATGCACTGCAAGGATTCACTTTCATTTTGGGTCTCATCTTCTGGTTGCTGGCTTTCAGTGCTAACTGATACTACCATGGTGGCAGTAATCCAGCAGAGACTGCATGTATGGTTTGCAGGTTTGCTTCCCAAGCCACCAGAAACTTGGCAGAACCCAAATCATTGTGGCATTTTCTTTCCTCCCTTGAAACATTTGGCTTTCTAAGTTTGATAATTGAATAGACTGGGCTAGTCACTTTGGACCCCATATACCACAAACAGAGCTATAGACAGAGCCAATTCCTTCCCTCCACTTGTCAAAATATGTCAAATTTGCTTGATCACCAGAACTTCAAAGAAAATTCTGAGGCAACTTAGAGAGGTTAATCAAATACTGCATGATTGGAATGGCTGTGGTTGTATGAGGTGGAAAGCTGCAGAGTTGGGCTGAAACTGTTCACAGAAATCCACAGGCTTGTGCTTGCCAGGCAAGCACACTGGGTTGAGATTGGCTGAACATCACTGTGAGGGGGATTTTAGTCTCTAGGTTTGAAAATTTAAAAGACTGGGGTAGTCAAGTTTGGTACCCATAGACCTCAGACATACCAAAAGGTTTTCCAATGACTTCGCTCCACTTCTCAAAATATGTCAAATTTTCTTCATCATTACAACTGTAAAAAAAAATTCTGAGGCAACATAGAGAGGCTAATCAAATACTGCATGATTGGAATGTCTGTGGTTGTATGAGGTGGAAAGCTGCAGAGTTGGGCAGAAACAGTTCACAGAAATCCACAAGTTTGTGGTTGCCAGGCACCACAATGGGCTGTGATTGGCTGAGCACCATTGTGAGCTGGACTTTAGGCTCTAGGATACAAGTGTGCAGTAGGAGACCTGAGTCACAATGCTGGGCGTTGCCATGGAGACCTCAGTGGCACAGAGGACCTTGTAGGGCTAGATTTAAATAGGATGAATATTCTTGGCCTGGTATGCCACAATATTCTCTCTGAAGGATTCACTGCTCAGAATTTGTGGATGGAAATACTAGCCAATCTACACATGGATGTATTTCAATGGGATATGAAATACGCCAGGGCCTGGCACATGCTCTCTGCCATGTCCTATCCTTGAGCATACGCTTTTCCCTTGTCATGTCTGTCATTTGGCTAAGTCCTGTTCCCTAAGCTCTTCAGTCAAGACTTGCTGGCATCATTCACCTGCAGTATAAGAGCTTTCTGTGAAATTTCTCAGCAGAAATCCTCTGCAAGTACATAGCTTTGAATATGAGAGACAGTGGTGGAAGTTGAATTTCAAGGGCAGATATTTGAAAACAATGAAACAAGCCCCGAATAAGATCTTTACATGTTTCCCAGATGAATATGTTTGGAAATACGGGGGAAGATGGAGATCAAGGCTGAGAAGAGTGCACACCCATTTCAAGGTACAAAAACCAGGGAAAAACATGGGCAAGCAAGCGAGCTGGTTAATCTGATGTAAAAATCTTTGATGATGAAAGGAAAATTATATTCTCATGATGATTTAATCAGGCTGTAGAAGTGAAGTTCTCATGTTGGTTGTCCTATGTGTGGCCTTCTGCATTGGGCAGTGGATGCAGGACAGGAGATCTTCAAATAAATCTGGTGGAACACAAAATACTGAAAAAAAAAATTCAGCCTAAATCCTGTGTATTCGTTCCCTTTGAGAACATATATGGATAATGTACGAAGTTTCAAAATTAAAATGTTTATTGGGTCATGGTTTCAACAATGAAATGGTCACTTCACATAACATTTTGAATTTTGCTTTCACAGTTGCTCATGTACCGGGCCTGAGTAAAGCAGAATGCAGAGTAAGCCTCATCAATAGTTGTGCATTCCATAAGTGGTTTTAAAACCAGTGAAACCCTTTGGACTTAGTGTTTGTATTTAATTGGTTGATTGGTTTTTCAAATTGTTTATTTTACTATTTTTAACTTTGTGAGTCAGGGAAGCCCTCACTCATCGTGATTTCGACCTCTCCAAAAGCTCTGAAGTTATTCATGTAACAGCTATTACATGCTATAAGTTTCTCCTATTAAAACTTGAAAGACTAACAGACTCTGCTACTTTTCATCTAAATTCAGTGTTGGGCTAACTTCAGGGTTGGACTTTTTACAAGTCCTTTGAAATGTGTCCTCCTCTAGTCACTGGTCGTGCTGGAATTTACTTTCTTGTGAAGACAGGATTTGAGCAAATTGACACAAGTACAGTTTGCCACTACTCTGGACACCTGGTTAAATATCGAGTTCCCTAAATGCTGTGTGTTTTACTTTGATCTCTGCTCACACTTTGCTCATCCAGTTAGAAACACAGGGCTCCAGGCCATAGCGTTCCAGGCCTAAACAAGAAAATTTCCATTCCGTTTTCGGAGTTCATGTGACTCTCATAATTACATTTTCCACAAATGTGTGCTTCAGGAGAGGCCCTGTCCAAATGTGGAGAGGCCCATTTTCATTCACTCACTTTTAGACTTTCTAAGATTTTCAGTTACTACAGTTTTGCCCAGACTTGCCATTGTCAAGGGACAGTGCACTTCACTTGAAGTTGTGCAGTATTACTTCTTGTGTCTCCGTGGAAATTCCACCAATGGGAAACTCTTGCTGTAGTCATCTCCAAGTGTTTCTGTGTAAGAAAATACAACTAACAAAGGATGTGGTTTCAAGCAGAATGAGGAAAGGAGGGATTATCTTTATTTCAGTGCAGGTTGACCTTTCAAAGAAACAGTAATTCCTATCAAATAGGAGGAAAAATCTTTTGTAAAGAGACATGGACATGACACGCTCAACTTTATGTCACTTTTTTAAAAACGCCAAGGGCATTTGAGAAATTCTTGGCTGCTGAATTGTCCCTTTTTGCAAATTTCTCTTAGGTAAAACACTCCAGCTTCTTTAAACCATGGTACAGTTCCTTCCATGTAAAAAACCAAAGCAAAAAACAAAATAAATTCAAACAAAACCCATCAAATTACATTTGAGAGCACACAATTGCTCAGCAGGCCCACTATTCCAGAAGCTAGAGGTAGAGAATCCTAAGCCTTCGGCCCATGGCCTGAAGTTTTGTCTCTATCATGGCCCCTCAATTCCCTGGCATGTCCACATTAACTCATGAATCTTTACTCATTTCCTCTTCAAATGCACAGGATCCAATATATTTGAACCCTGTTCACCTGGGCTGTAATCATCCAAGGACACACCAGAGGAAGGGCAGCCACTCCCTTGCCTGGGGCCTTGGAGCTTATCACAATAGAAATGGACACCTGAACAAGGGGAGCCAAAACAAAGAGAGGCATATTCCTAAAGCCTGAAGCACAGAAGCTACCTATAGACCAGTAGTGGGATTTCACAAATTATGTAAAAATCTCTGTGCACATGCTTGGCATGGTCGCTCATGCCTATAATCCCAGCAATCTGGGGGCTGAGGTGGATGGTTCCTTGGGAGGTCCAGTCCATCTTGGGCTACGAATTTATCTCAAGGTCTCTTTCAACAACTACATAAGATGCTGTTTCCAAAAAGAGGACAACATTAAACTAGACACACTTGGTCTAGGTCCCTGGGTTCACTACATGAGTTGTGGAGTCTAAATATTCCATGCCATGAGAAAATACCTGGGATTTTTAGTGAAAGGGGCATTTGCATCCCTTTTCTAAGGGTTTCCCTTTCACCATGTTACATTTGAATTCTGGGAAAACCTGCTGGTGATAAGGTATTGTGCTAATACCTCATGTTTAGTGTTCAGGGTTATGCTGGAATGGCTGCAGCCCTCCTTGAAATAGCAATTGCAGACAAGTGAACCCCGAGGAAGCTGGATAGTCGAAGCAGGCACTCCAAATATTCATGCACTGCAAGGATTCACTTTCATTTTGGGTCTCATCTTCTGGTTGCTGGCTTTCAGTGCTAACTGATACTACCATGGTGGCAGTAATCCAGCAGAGACTGCATGTATGGTTTGCAGGTTTGCTTCCCAAGCCACCAGAAACTTGGCAGAACCCAAATCATTGTGGCATTTTCTTTCCTCCCTTGAAACATTTGTCTTTCTAAGTTTGATAATTGAATAGACTGGGCTAGTCACCTTTGGACCCCATATACCACAAACAGAGCTATAGACAGAGCCAATTCCTTCCCTCCACTTGTCAAAATATGTCAAATTTGCTTGATCACCAGAACTTCAAAGAAAATTCTGAGGCAACTTAGAGAGGTTAATCAAATACTGCATGATTGGAATGGCTGTGGTTGTATGAGGTGGAAAGCTGCAGAGTTGGGCTGAAACTGTTCACAGAAATCCACAGGCTTTTGGTTGCCAGGCAAGCACACTGGGTTGAGATTGGCTGAACATCACTGTGAGGGGGATTTTAGTCTCTAGGTTTGAAAATTTAAAAGACTGGGGTAGTCAAGTTTGGTACCCATAGACCTCAGACATACCAAAAGGTTTTCCAATGACTTCGCTCCACTTCTCAAAATATGTCAAATTTTCTTGATCATTACAACTGTAAAAAAAAATTCTGAGGCAACATAGAGAGGCTAATCAAATACTGCATGATTGGAATGTCTGTGGTTGTATGAGGTGGAAAGCTGCAGAGTTGGGCTGAAACAGTTCACAGAAATCCACAAGTTTGTGGTTGCCAGGCACCACAATGGGCTGTGATTGGCTGAGCACCATTGTGAGCTGGACTTTAGGCTCTAGGATACAAGTGTGCAGTAGGAGACCTGAGTCACAATGCTGGGCGTTGCCATGGAGACCTCAGTGGCACAGAGGACCTTGTAGGGCTAGATTTAAATAGGATGAATATTCTTGGCCTGGTGTGCCACAATATTCTCTCTGAAGGATTCACTGCTCATTATTTGTGGATGGAAATACTAGCCAATCTACACATGGATGTATTTCAATGGGATATGAAATACGCCAGGGCCTGGCACATGATCTCTGCCATGTCCTATCCTTGAGCATATGCTTTTCCCTTGTCATGTCTGTCATTTGGCTAAGTCTTGTTCCCTAAGCTCTTCAGTCAAGACTTGCTGGCATCATTCACCTGCAGTATAAGAGCTTTCTGTGAAATTTCTCAGCAGAAATCCTCTGCAAGTACATAGCTTTGGATATGAGAGACAGTGGTGGAAGTTGAATTTCAAGGGCAGATATTTGAAAACAATGAAACAAGCCCCGAATAAGATCTTTACATGTTTCCCAGATGAATATGTTTGGAAATACGGGGGAAGATGGAGATCAAGGCTGAGAAGAGTGCACACCCATTTCAAGGTACAAAAACCAGGGAAAAACATGGGCAAGCAAGCGAGCTGGTTAATCTGATGTAAAAATCTTTGATGATGAAAGGAAAATTATATTCTCATGATGATTTAATCAGGCTGTAGAAGTGAAGTTCTCATGTTGGTTGTCCTATGTGTGGCCTTCTGCATTGGGCAGTGGATGCAGGACAGGAGATCTTCAAATAAATCTGGTGGAACACAAAATACTGAAAAAAAAAATTCAGCCTAAATCCTGTGTATTCGTTCCCTTTGAGAACATATATGGATAATGTACGAAGTTTCAAAATTAAAATGTTTATTGGGTCATGGTTTCAACAATGAAATGGTCACTTCACATAACATTTTGAATTTTGCTTTCACAGTTGCTCATGTACCGGGCCTGAGTAAAGCAGAATGCAGAGTAAGCCTCATCAATAGTTGTGCATTCCATAAGTGGTTTTAAAACCAGTGAAACCCTTTGGACTTAGTGTTTGTATTTAATTGGTTGATTGGTTTTTCAAATTGTTTATTTTACTATTTTTAACTTTGTGAGTCAGGGAAGCCCTCACTCATCGTGATTTCGACCTCTCCAAAAGCTCTGAAGTTATTCATGTAACAGCTATTACATGCTATAAGTTTCTCCTATTAAAACTTGAAAGACTAACAGACTCTGCTACTTTTCATCTAAATTCAGTGTTGGGCTAACTTCAGGGTTGGACTTTTTACAAGTCCTTTGAAATGTGTCCTCCTCTAGTCACTGGTCGTGCTGGAATTTACTTTCTTGTGAAGACAGGATTTGAGCAAATTGACACAAGTACAGTTTGCCACTACTCTGGACACCTGGTTAAATATCGAGTTCCCTAAATGCTGTGTGTTTTACTTTGATCTCTGCTCACACTTTGCTCATCCAGTTAGAAACACAGGGCTCCAGGCCATAGCGTTCCAGGCCTAAACAAGAAAATTTCCATTCCGTTTTCGGAGTTCATGTGACTCTCATAATTACATTTTCCACAAATGTGTGCTTCAGGAGAGGCCCTGTCCAAATGTGGAGAGGCCCATTTTCATTCACTCACTTTTAGACTTTCTAAGATTTTCAGTTACTACAGTTTTGCCCAGACTTGCCATTGTCAAGGGACAGTGCACTTCACTTGAAGTTGTGCAGTATTACTTCTTGTGTCTCCGTGGAAATTCCACCAATGGGAAACTCTTGCTGTAGTCATCTCCAAGTGTTTCTGTGTAAGAAAATACAACTAACAAAGGATGTGGTTTCAAGCAGAATGAGGAAAGGAGGGATTATCTTTATTTCAGTGCAGGTTGACCTTTCAAAGAAACAGTAATTCCTATCAAATAGGAGGAAAAATCTTTTGTAAAGAGACATGGACATGACACGCTCAACTTTATGTCACTTTTTTAAAAACGCCAAGGGCATTTGAGAAATTCTTGGCTGCTGAATTGTCCCTTTTTGCAAATTTCTCTTAGGTAAAACACTCCAGCTTCTTTAAACCATGGTACAGTTCCTTCCATGTAAAAAACCAAAGCAAAAAACAAAATAAATTCAAACAAAACCCATCAAATTACATTTGAGAGCACACAATTGCTCAGCAGGCCCACTATTCCAGAAGCTAGAGGTAGAGAATCCTAAGCCTTCGGCCCATGGCCTGAAGTTTTGTCTCTATCATGGCCCCTCAATTCCCTGGCATGTCCACATTAACTCATGAATCTTTACTCATTTCCTCTTCAAATGCACAGGATCCAATATATTTGAACCCTGTTCACCTGGGCTGTAATCATCCAAGGACACACCAGAGGAAGGGCAGCCACTCCCTTGCCTGGGGCCTTGGAGCTTATCACAATAGAAATGGACACCTGAACAAGGGGAGCCAAAACAAAGAGAGGCATATTCCTAAAGCCTGAAGCACAGAAGCTACCTATAGACCAGTAGTGGGATTTCACAAATTATGTAAAAATCTCTGTGCACATGCTTGGCATGGTCGCTCATGCCTATAATCCCAGCAATCTGGGGGCTGAGGTGGATGGTTCCTTGGGAGGTCCAGTCCATCTTGGGCTACGAATTTATCTCAAGGTCTCTTTCAACAACTACATAAGATGCTGTTTCCAAAAAGAGGACAACATTAAACTAGACACACTTGGTCTAGGTCCCTGGGTTCACTACATGAGTTGTGGAGTCTAAATATTCCATGCCATGAGAAAATACCTGGGATTTTTAGTGAAAGGGGCATTTGCATCCCTTTTCTAAGGGTTTCCCTTTCACCATGTTACATTTGAATTCTGGGAAAACCTGCTGGTGATAAGGTATTGTGCTAATACCTCATGTTTAGTGTTCAGGGTTATGCTGGAATGGCTGCAGCCCTCCTTGAAATAGCAATTGCAGACAAGTGAACCCCGAGGAAGCTGGATAGTCGAAGCAGGCACTCCAAATATTCATGCACTGCAAGGATTCACTTTCATTTTGGGTCTCATCTTCTGGTTGCTGGCTTTCAGTGCTAACTGATACTACCATGGTGGCAGTAATCCAGCAGAGACTGCATGTATGGTTTGCAGGTTTGCTTCCCAAGCCACCAGAAACTTGGCAGAACCCAAATCATTGTGGCATTTTCTTTCCTCCCTTGAAACATTTGTCTTTCTAAGTTTGATAATTGAATAGACTGGGCTAGTCACCTTTGGACCCCATATACCACAAACAGAGCTATAGACAGAGCCAATTCCTTCCCTCCACTTGTCAAAATATGTCAAATTTGCTTGATCACCAGAACTTCAAAGAAAATTCTGAGGCAACTTAGAGAGGTTAATCAAATACTGCATGATTGGAATGGCTGTGGTTGTATGAGGTGGAAAGCTGCAGAGTTGGGCTGAAACTGTTCACAGAAATCCACAGGCTTGTGGTTGCCAGGCAAGCACACTGGGTTGAGATTGGCTGAACATCACTGTGAGGGGGATTTTAGTCTCTAGGTTTGAAAATTTAAAAGACTGGGGTAGTCAAGTTTGGTACCCATAGACCTCAGACATACCAAAAGGTTTTCCAATGACTTCGCTCCACTTCTCAAAATATGTCAAATTTTCTTGATCATTACAACTGTAAAAAAAAATTCTGAGGCAACATAGAGAGGCTAATCAAATACTGCATGATTGGAATGTCTGTGGTTGTATGAGGTGGAAAGCTGCAGAGTTGGGCTGAAACAGTTCACAGAAATCCACAAGTTTGTGGTTGCCAGGCACCACAATGGGCTGTGATTGGCTGAGCACCATTGTGAGCTGGACTTTAGGCTCTAGGATACAAGTGTGCAGTAGGAGACCTGAGTCACAATGCTGGGCGTTGCCATGGAGACCTCAGTGGCACAGAGGACCTTGTAGGGCTAGATTTAAATAGGATGAATATTCTTGGCCTGGTGTGCCACAATATTCTCTCTGAAGGATTCACTGCTCATTATTTGTGGATGGAAATACTAGCCAATCTACACATGGATGTATTTCAATGGGATATGAAATACGCCAGGGCCTGGCACATGATCTCTGCCATGTCCTATCCTTGAGCATATGCTTTTCCCTTGTCATGTCTGTCATTTGGCTAAGTCTTGTTCCCTAAGCTCTTCAGTCAAGACTTGCTGGCATCATTCACCTGCAGTATAAGAGCTTTCTGTGAAATTTCTCAGCAGAAATCCTCTGCAAGTACATAGCTTTGGATATGAGAGACAGTGGTGGAAGTTGAATTTCAAGGGCAGATATTTGAAAACAATGAAACAAGCCCCGAATAAGATCTTTACATGTTTCCCAGATGAATATGTTTGGAAATACGGGGGAAGATGGAGATCAAGGCTGAGAAGAGTGCACACCCATTTCAAGGTACAAAAACCAGGGAAAAACATGGGCAAGCAAGCGAGCTGGTTAATCTGATGTAAAAATCTTTGATGATGAAAGGAAAATTATATTCTCATGATGATTTAATCAGGCTGTAGAAGTGAAGTTCTCATGTTGGTTGTCCTATGTGTGGCCTTCTGCATTGGGCAGTGGATGCAGGACAGGAGATCTTCAAATAAATCTGGTGGAACACAAAATACTGAAAAAAAAATTCAGCCTAAATCCTGTGTATTCGTTCCCTTTGAGAATATATATGGATAATGTACGAAGTTTCAAAAGGAAAATGTTTATTGGGTCATAGTTTCAACAATGAAATGGTCACTTCACATAACATTTTGAATTTTGCTTTCACAGTTGCTCATGTACCGGGCCTGAGTAAAGCAGAATGCAGAGTAAGCCTCATCAATAGTTGTGCATTCCATAAGTGGTTTTAAAACCAGTGAAACCCTTTGGACTTAGTGTTTGTATTTAATTGGTTGATTGGTTTTTAAAATTGTTTGTTTTACTATTCTTAACTTTGTGAGTCAGGGAAGCCCTCACTCATAGTGATTTCGACCTCTCCAAAAGCTCTGAAGTTATTCATGTAACAGCTATTACATGCTATAAGTTTCTCCTATTAAAACTTGAAAGAATAACAGACTCTGCTACTTTTCATCTAAATTCAGTGTTGGGCTAACTTCAGGGTTGGACTTTTTACAAGTCCTTTGAAATGTGTCCTCCTCTATTCACTGGTCGTGCTGGAATTTACTTTCTTGTGAAGACAGGATTTGAGCAAATTGACACAAGTACAGTGTGCCACTACTCTGGACACCTTGTTAAATATCGAGTTCCCTAAATGGTGTGTGTTTTACTTTGATCTCTGCTCACACTTTGCTCATCCAGTTAGAAACACAGGGCTCCAGGCCATAGCGTTCCAGGCCTAAACAAGAAAATTTCCATTCCGTTTTGGGAGTTCATGCGTCTCTCATAATTACTTTTTCCACAAATGTGTGCTTCAGGAGAGGCCCTGTCCAAATGTGGAGAGGCCCATTTTCATTCACTCACTTTTAGACTTTCGAAGATGTTCAGTGACTAGAGGTTTGCCCAGACTTGCCATTGTCAAGGGACAGTGCACTTCACTTGAAGTTGTGCAGTATTACTTCATGTGTCTCCGTGGAAATTCGACCAATGCGAAACTCTTGCTGTAGTCATCTCCAAGTGTTTCTGCGTAAGAAAATATAACTAACAAAGGATGTGGTTTCAAGCAGAATGAGGAAAGGAGGGATTATCTTTATTTCAGTGCAGGTTGACCTTTCAAAGAAACAGTAATTCCTATCAAATAGGAGGAAAAATCTTTTGTAAAGAGACATGGACATGACACGCTCAACTTTATGTCACTTTTTTTAAAACGCCAAGGGCATTTGAGAAATTCTTGGCTGCTGAATTGTCCCTTTTTGCAAATTTCTCTTAGGTAAGACACTCCAGCTTCTTTAAACCATGGTACAGTTCCTTCCATGTAAAAAACCAAAGCAAAAAACAAAATAAATTCAAACAAAACCCATCAAATTACGTTTGAGAGCACACAATTGCTCAGCAGGCCCACTATTCCAGAAGCTAGATGTAGAGAATCCTCAGCCTTCGGCCCATGGCCTGAAGTTTTGTCTCTATCATGGCCCCTCAATTCCCTGGCATGTCCACATTAACTCATGAATCTTTACTCATTTCTCTTCAAATGCACAGGATCCAATATATTTGAACCCTGTTCACCTATGCTGTAATCATCCAAGGACACACCAGAGGAAGGGCAGCCACTCCCTTGCCTGGGGCCTTGGAGCTTATCACAATAGAAATGGACACCTGAACAAGGGGAGCCAAAACAAAGAGAGGCATATTCCTAAAGCCTGAAGCACAGAAACTACCTATAGACCAGCAGTGGGATTTCACAAATTATGTAAGAATCTCTGTGCACATGCTTGGCATGGTCGCTCATGCCTATAATCCCAGCAATCTGGAGGCTGAGGTGGATGGATCCTTGGGAGTTCCAGTCCATCTTGGGCTACGAATTTATCTCAAGGTCTCTTTCAACAACTACATAAGATGCTGTTTCCAAAAAGAGGACAACATTAAACTAGACACACTTGGTCTAGGTCCCTGGGTTCACTACATGAGTTGTGGAGTCTAAATATTCCATGCCATGAGAAAATACCTGGGATTTTTAGTGAAAGGGGCATTTGCATCCCTTTTCTAAGGGTTTCCCTTTCACCATGTTACATTTGAATTCTGGGAAAACCTGCTGCTGATAAGGTATTGTGCTAATACCTCATGTTTAGTGTTCAGGGTTATGCTGGAATGGCTGCAGCCCTCCTTGAAATAGCAATTGCAGACAAGTGAACCCCGAGGAAGCTGGATAGTCGAAGCAGGCACTCCAAATATTCATGCACTGCAAGGATTCACTTTCATTTTGGGTCTCATCTTCTGGTTGCTGGCTTTCAGTGCTAACTGATACTACCATGGTGGCAGTAATCCAGCAGAGACTGCATGTATGGTTTGCAGGTTTGCTTCCCAAGCCACCAGAAACTTGGCAGAACCCAAATCATTGTGGCATTTTCTTTCCTCCCTTGAAACATTTGGCTTTCTAAGTTTGATAATTGAATAGACTGGGCTAGTCACCTTTGGGCCCCATATACCACAAACAGAGGTAAAGACAGAGCCAATTACTTCACCCCACTTGTCAAAATATGTCAAATTTGCTTGATCACCACAACTTCAAAGAAAATTCTGAGGCAACTTAGAGAGGTGAATCAAATACTGCATGATTGGAATGGCTGTGGTTGTATGAGGTGGAAAGCTGCAGAGTTGGGCTGAAACTGTTCACAGAAATCCACAGGCTTGTGCTTGCCAGGCAAGCACACTGGGCTGAGATTGGCTGAACATCACTGTGAGGGGGATTTTAGGCTCTAGGTTTGAAAATTTAAAAGACTGGGGTAGTCAAGTTTGGAACCCATAGACCTCAGACATACCAAAAGGTTTTCCAATGACTTCCCTGCACTTCTCAAAATATGTCAAATTTTCTTTATCACTACAACTGTAAAAAAAATTCTGAGGCAACATAGAGAGGCTAATCAAATACTGCATGATTGGAATGGCTGTGGTTGTATGAGGTGGAAAGCTGCAGAGTTGGGTTGAAACAGTTCACAGAAATCCACAAGCTTGTGGTTGCCAGGCAACCACAATGGGCTGTGATTGGCTGAGCACCATTGTGAGCTGGACTTTAGGCTCTAGGATACAAGTGTGCAGTAGGAGACCTGAGTCACAATGCTGGGCGTTGCCATGGAGACCTCAGTGGCACAGTGGACCTTGTAGGGCAAGATTTGAATAGGATGAATATTCTTGGCCTGGTATGCCACAATATTCTCTCTGAAGGCTTCACTGCTCAGAATTTGTGGATGGAAATGCTAGCCAATCTACACATGGATGTACATTCGATGGGATATGAAATATGCCAGGGCCTGGCAGATGATCTCTGCCATGTCCTATCCTTGAGCATACGCTTTTCCGTTGTTATGTCTGTCATTTGGCTGAGTCCTGTTCCCTAAGCTCTTCAGTCAAGACTTGCTGGCATCATTCACCTGCAGTATAAGAGCTTTCTGTGAAATTTCTCAGCAGAAATCCTCTGCAAGTACATAGCTTTGGATATGAGAGACAGTGGTGGAAGTTGAATTTCAAGGGCAGATATTTGAAAACAATGAAACAAGCCCTGAATAAGATCTTTACATGTTTCCCAGATGAATACGTTTGGAAATACGAGGGAAGATGGAGATCAAGGCTGAGAAGAGTGCACACCCATTTCAAGGTACAAAAACCAGGGAAAAACATGGGAAAGCAAGAGAGCTGGTTAATCTGATGTAAAAATCTTTGATGATGAAAGGAAAATTATATTCTCATGATGATTTAATCAGGCTGTAGAAGTGAAGCTCTCATGTTGGTTGTCCTATGTGTGGCCTTCTGCATTGGGCAGTGGATGCAGGACAGGAGATCTTCAAATAAATCTGGTGGAACACAAAATACTGAAAAAAAAAATTCAGCCTAAATCCTGTGTATTCCTTCCCTTTCAGAACATATATGGATAATGTACAAAGTTTCAAAAGAGAAAATGTCTATTGGGTCATGGTTTCAACAATGAAATGGTCACTTCACATAACATTTTGAATTTTGCTTTCACAGTTGCTCATGTACCGGGCCTGAGTAAAGCAGAATGCAGAGTAAGCCTCATCAATAGTTGTGCATTCCATAAGTGGTTTTATAACCAGTGAAACCCTTTGGACTTAGCGTTTGTATTTAATTGGTTGATTGGTTTTTCAAATTGTTTGTTTTACTATTTTTAACTTTGTGAGTCAGGGAAGCCCTCACTCATAGTGATTTCGACCTCTCCAAAAGCTCTGAAGTTATTCATGTAACAGCTATTACATACTATAAGTTTCTCCTATTAAAACTTGAAAGACTAACAGACTCTGCTACTTTTCATCTAAATTCAGTGTTGGGCTAACTTCAGGGTTGGACTTTTTACAAGTCCTTTGAAATGTGTCCTCCTCTAGTCACTGGTCGTGCTGGAATTTACTTTCTTGTGAAGACAGGATTTGAGCAAATTGACACAAGTACAGTGTGCCACTACTCTGGACACCTGGTTAAATATCGAGTTCCCTAAATGGTGTGTGTTTTACTTTGATCTCTGCTCACACTTTGCTCATCCAGTTAGAAACACAGGGCTCCAGGCCATAGCGTTCCAGGCCTAAACAAGAAAATTTCCATTCCGTTTTGGGAGTTCATGCGTCTCTCATAATTACTTTTTCCACAAATGTGTGCTTCAGGAGAGGCCCTGTCCAAATGTGGAGAGGCCCATTTTCATTCACTCAGTTTTAGACTTTCTAAGATGTTCAGTGACTAGAGGTTTGCCCAGACTTGCCATTGTCAAGGGACAGTGCACTTCACTTGAAGTTGTGCAGTATTACTTCATGTGTCTCCGTGGAAATTCGACCAATGCGAAACTCTTGCTGTAGTCATCTCCAAGTGTTTCTGCGTAAGAAAATATAACTAACAAAGGATGTGGTTTCAAGCAGAATGAGGAAAGGAGGGATTATCTTTATTTCAGTGCAGGTTGACCTTTCAAAGAAACAGTAATTCCTATCAAATAGGAGGAAAAATCTTTTGTAAAGAGACATGGACATGACACGCTCAACTTTATGTCACTTTTTTTAAAACGCCAAGGGCATTTGAGAAATTCTTGGCTGCTGAATTGTCCCTTTTTGCAAATTTCTCTTAGGTAAGACACTCCAGCTTCTTTAAACCATGGTACAGTTCCTTCCATGTAAAAAACCAAAGCAAAAAACAAAATAAATTCAAACAAAACCCATCAAATTACGTTTGAGAGCACACAATTGCTCAGCAGGCCCACTATTCCAGAAGCTAGATGTAGAGAATCCTCAGCCTTCGGCCCATGGCCTGAAGTTTTGTCTCTATCATGGCCCCTCAATTCCCTGGCATGTCCACATTAACTCATGAATCTTTACTCATTTCCTCTTCAAATGCACAGGATCCAATATATTTGAAGCCTGTTCACCTGGGCTGTAATCATCCAAGGACACACCAGAGGAAGGGCAGCCACTCCCTTGCCTGGGGCCTTGGAGCTTATCACAATAGAAATGGACACCTGAACAAGGGGAGCCAAAACAAAGAGAGGCATATTCCTAAAGCCTGAAGCACAGAAACTACCTATAGACCAGCAGTGGGATTTCACAAATTATGTAAGAATCTCTGTGCACATGCTTGGCATGGTCGCTCATGCCTATAATCCCAGCAATCTGGGGCTGAGGTGGATGGATCCTTGGGAGTTCCAGTCCATCTTGGGCTACGAATTTATCTCAAGGTCTCTTTCAACAACTACATAAGATGCTGTTTCCAAAAAGAGGACAACATTAAACTAGACACACTTGGTCTAGGTCCCTGGGTTCACTACATGAGTTGTGGAGTCTAAATATTCCATGCCATGAGAAAATACCTGGGATTTTTAGTGAAAGGGGCATTTGCATCCCTTTTCTAAGGGTTTCCCTTTCACCATGTTACATTTGAATTCTGGGAAAACCTGCTGCTGATAAGGTATTGTGCTAATACCTCATGTTTAGTGTTCAGGGTTATGCTGGAATGGCTGCAGCCCTCCTTGAAATAGCAATTGCAGACAAGTGAACCCCGAGGAAGCTGGATAGTCGAAGCAGGCACTCCAAATATTCATGCACTGCAAGGATTCACTTTCATTTTGGGTCTCATCTTCTGGTTGCTGGCTTTCAGTGCTAACTGATACTACCATGGTGGCAGTAATCCAGCAGAGACTGCATGTATGGTTTGCAGGTTTGCTTCCCAAGCCACCAGAAACTTGGCAGAACCCAAATCATTGTGGCATTTTCTTTCCTCCCTTGAAACATTTGGCTTTCTAAGTTTGATAATTGAATAGACTGGGCTAGTCACCTTTGGGCCCCATATACCACAAACAGAGGTAAAGACAGAGCCAATTACTTCACCCCACTTGTCAAAATATGTCAAATTTGCTTGATCACCACAACTTCAAAGAAAATTCTGAGGCAACTTAGAGAGGTGAATCAAATACTGCATGATTGGAATGGCTGTGGTTGTATGAGGTGGAAAGCTGCAGAGTTGGGCTGAAACTGTTCACAGAAATCCACAGGCTTGTGCTTGCCAGGCAAGCACACTGGGCTGAGATTGGCTGAACATCACTGTGAGGGGGATTTTAGGCTCTAGGTTTGAAAATTTAAAAGACTGGGGTAGTCAAGTTTGGAACCCATAGACCTCAGACATACCAAAAGGTTTTCCAATGACTTCCCTGCACTTCTCAAAATATGTCAAATTTTCTTTATCACTACAACTGTAAAAAAAATTCTGAGGCAACATAGAGAGGCTAATCAAATACTGCATGATTGGAATGGCTGTGGTTGTATGAGGTGGAAAGCTGCAGAGTTGGGTTGAAACAGTTCACAGAAATCCACAAGCTTGTGGTTGCCAGGCAACCACAATGGGCTGTGATTGGCTGAGCACCATTGTGAGCTGGACTTTAGGCTCTAGGATACAAGTGTGCAGTAGGAGACCTGAGTCACAATGCTGGGCGTTGCCATGGAGACCTCAGTGGCACAGTGGACCTTGTAGGGCAAGATTTGAATAGGATGAATATTCTTGGCCTGGTATGCCACAATATTCTCTCTGAAGGCTTCACTGCTCAGAATTTGTGGATGGAAATGCTAGCCAATCTACACATGGATGTACATTCGATGGGATATGAAATATGCCAGGGCCTGGCAGATGATCTCTGCCATGTCCTATCCTTGAGCATACGCTTTTCCGTTGTTATGTCTGTCATTTGGCTGAGTCCTGTTCCCTAAGCTCTTCAGTCAAGACTTGCTGGCATCATTCACCTGCAGTATAAGAGCTTTCTGTGAAATTTCTCAGCAGAAATCCTCTGCAAGTACATAGCTTTGGATATGAGAGACAGTGGTGGAAGTTGAATTTCAAGGGCAGATATTTGAAAACAATGAAACAAGCCCTGAATAAGATCTTTACATGTTTCCCAGATGAATACATTTGGAAATACGAGGGAAGATGGAGATCAAGGCTGAGAAGTGTGCACACCCATTTCAAGGTACAAAAACCAGGGAAAAACATGGGAAAGCAAGAGAGCTGGTTAATCTGATGTAAAAATCTTTGATGATGAAAGGAAAATTATATTCTCATGATGATTTAATCAGGCTGTAGAAGTGAAGCTCTCATGTTGGTTGTCCTATGTGTGGCCTTCTGCATTGGGCAGTGGATGCAGGACAGGAGATATTCAAATAAATCTGGTGGAACACAAAATACTGAAAAAAAAATTCAGCCTAAATCCTGTGTATTCCTTCCCTTTCAGAACATATATGGATAATGTACAAAGTTTCAAAAGAGAAAATGTCTATTGGGTCATGGTTTCAACAATGAAATGGTCACTTCACATAACATTTTGAATTTTGCTTTCACAGTTGCTCATGTACCGGGCCTGAGTAAAGCAGAATGCAGAGTAAGCCTCATCAATAGTTGTGCATTCCATAAGTGGTTTTATAACCAGTGAAACCCTTTGGACTTAGCGTTTGTATTTAATTGGTTGATTGGTTTTTCAAATTGTTTGTTTTACTATTTTTAACTTTGTGAGTCAGGGAAGCCCTCACTCATAGTGATTTCGACCTCTCCAAAAGCTCTGAAGTTATTCATGTAACAGCTATTACATACTATAAGTTTCTCCTATTAAAACTTGAAAGACTAACAGACTCTGCTACTTTTCATCTAAATTCAGTGTTGGGCTAACTTCAGGGTTGGACTTTTTACAAGTCCTTTGAAATGTGTCCTCCTCTATTCACTGGTCGTGCTGGAATTTACTTTCTTGTGAAGACAGGATTTGAGCAAATTGACACAAGTACAGTGTGCCACTACTCTGGACACCTGGTTAAATATCGAGTTCCCTAAATGGTGTGTGTTTTACTTTGATCTCTGCTCACACTTTGCTCATCCAGTTAGAAACACAGGGCTCCAGGCCATAGCGTTCCAGGCCTAAACAAGAAAATTTCCATTCCGTTTTGGGAGTTCATGCGTCTCTCATAATTACTTTTTCCACAAATGTGTGCTTCAGGAGAGGCCCTGTCCAAATGTGGAGAGGCCCATTTTCATTCACTCAGTTTTAGACTTTCTAAGATGTTCAGTGACTAGAGGTTTGCCCAGACTTGCCATTGTCAAGGGACAGTGCACTTCACTTGAAGTTGTGCAGTATTACTTCATGTGTCTCCGTGGAAATTCGACCAATGCGAAACTCTTGCTGTAGTCATCTCCAAGTGTTTCTGCGTAAGAAAATATAACTAACAAAGGATGTGGTTTCAAGCAGAATGAGGAAAGGAGGGATTATCTTTATTTCAGTGCAGGTTGACCTTTCAAAGAAACAGTAATTCCTATCAAATAGGAGGAAAAATCTTTTGTAAAGAGACATGGACATGACACGCTCAACTTTATGTCACTTTTTTTAAAACGCCAAGGGCATTTGAGAAATTCTTGGCTGCTGAATTGTCCCTTTTTGCAAATTTCTCTTAGGTAAGACACTCCAGCTTCTTTAAACCATGGTACAGTTCCTTCCATGTAAAAAACCAAAGCAAAAAACAAAATAAATTCAAACAAAACCCATCAAATTACGTTTGAGTGCACACAATTGCTCAGCAGGCCCACTATTCCAGAAGCTAGATGTAGAGAATCCTCAGCCTTCGGCCCATGGCCTGAAGTTTTGTCTCTATCATGGCCCCTCAATTCCCTGGCATGTCCACATTAACTCATGAATCTTTACTCATTTCTCTTCAAATGCACAGGATCCAATATATTTGAACCCTGTTCACCTATGCTGTAATCATCCAAGGACACACCAGAGGAAGGGCAGCCACTCCCTTGCCTGGGGCCTTGGAGCTTATCACAATAGAAATGGACACCTGAACAAGGGGAGCCAAAACAAAGAGAGGCATATTCCTAAAGCCTGAAGCACAGAAACTACCTATAGACCAGCAGTGGGATTTCACAAATTATGTAAGAATCTCTGTGCACATGCTTGGCATGGTCGCTCATGCCTATAATCCCAGCAATCTGGAGGCTGAGGTGGATGGATCCTTGGGAGTTCCAGTCCATCTTGGGCTACGAATTTATCTCAAGGTCTCTTTCAACAACTACATAAGATGCTGTTTCCAAAAAGAGGACAACATTAAACTAGACACACTTGGTCTAGGTCCCTGGGTTCACTACATGAGTTGTGGAGTCTAAATATTCCATGCCATGAGAAAATACCTGGGATTTTTAGTGAAAGGGGCATTTGCATCCCTTTTCTAAGGGTTTCCCTTTCACCATGTTACATTTGAATTCTGGGAAAACCTGCTGCTGATAAGGTATTGTGCTAATACCTCATGTTTAGTGTTCAGGGTTATGCTGGAATGGCTGCAGCCCTCCTTGAAATAGCAATTGCAGACAAGTGAACCCCGAGGAAGCTGGATAGTCGAAGCAGGCACTCCAAATATTCATGCACTGCAAGGATTCACTTTCATTTTGGGTCTCATCTTCTGGTTGCTGGCTTTCAGTGCTAACTGATACTACCATGGTGGCAGTAATCCAGCAGAGACTGCATGTATGGTTTGCAGGTTTGCTTCCCAAGCCACCAGAAACTTGGCAGAACCCAAATCATTGTGGCATTTTCTTTCCTCCCTTGAAACATTTGGCTTTCTAAGTTTGATAATTGAATAGACTGGGCTAGTCACCTTTGGGCCCCATATACCACAAACAGAGGTAAAGACAGAGCCAATTACTTCCCCCCACTTGTCAAAATATGTCAAATTTGCTTGATCACCACAACTTCAAAGAAAATTCTGAGGCAACTTAGAGAGGTGAATCAAATACTGCATGATTGGAATGGCTGTGGTTGTATGAGGTGGAAAGCTGCAGAGTTGGGCTGAAACTGTTCACAGAAATCCACAGGCTTGTGGTTGCCAGGCAAGCACACTGGGCTGAGATTGGCTGAACATCCTGTGAGGGGGATTTTAGGCTCTAGGTTTGAAAATTTAAAAGACTGGGGTAGTCAAGTTTGGAACCCATAGACCTCAGACATACCAAAAGGTTTTCCAATGACTTCCCTGCACTTCTCAAAATATGTCAAATTTTCTTGATCACTACAACTGTAAAAAAAAAATTCTGAGGCAACATAGAGAGGCTAATCAAATACTGCATGATTGGAATGGCTGTGGTTGTATGAGGTGGAAAGCTGCAGAGTTGGGTTGAAACAGTTCACAGAAATCCACAAGCTTGTGGTTGCCAGGCAACCACAATGGGCTGTGATTGGCTGAGCACCATTGTGAGCTGGACTTTAGGCTCTAGGATACAAGTGTGCAGTAGGAGACCTGAGTCACAATGCTGGGCGTTGCCATGGAGACCTCAGTGGCACAGTGGACCTTGTAGGGCAAGATTTGAATAGGATGAATATTCTTGGCCTGGTATGCCACAATATTCTCTCTGAAGGCTTCACTGCTCAGAATTTGTGGATGGAAATGCTAGCCAATCTACACATGGATGTACATTCGATGGGATATGAAATATGCCAGGGCCTGGCAGATGATCTCTGCCATGTCCTATCCTTGAGCATACGCTTTTCCGTTGTTATGTCTGTCATTTGGCTGAGTCCTGTTCCCTAAGCTCTTCAGTCAAGACTTGCTGGCCTCATTGACCTGCAGTATAAGAGCTTTCTGTGAAATTTCTCAGCAGAAATCCTCTGCAAGTACATAGCTTTGGATATGAGAGACAGTGGTGGAAGTTGAATTTCAAGGGCAGATATTTGAAAACAATGAAACAAGCCCTGAATAAGATCTTTACATGTTTCCCAGATGAATACGTTTGGAAATACGAGGGAAGATGGAGATCAAGGCTGAGAAGAGTGCACACCCATTTCAAGGTACAAAAACCAGGGAAAAACATGGGAAAGCAAGAGAGCTGGTTAATCTGATGTAAAAATCTTTGATGATGAAAGGAAAATTATATTCTCATGATGATTTAATCAGGCTGTAGAAGTGAAGTTCTCATGTTGGTTGTCCTATGTGTGGCCTTCTGCATTGGGCAGTGGATGCAGGACAGGAGATATTCAAATAAATCTGGTGGAACACAAAATACTGAAAAAAAAATTCAGCCTAAATCCTGTGTATTCCTTCCCTTTCAGAACATATATGGATAATGTACAAAGTTTCAAAAGAGAAAATGTCTATTGGGTCATGGTTTCAACAATGAAATGGTCACTTCACATAACATTTTGAATTTTGCTTTCACAGTTGCTCATGTACCGGGCCTGAGTAAAGCAGAATGCAGAGTAAGCCTCATCAATAGTTGTGCATTCCATAAGTGGTTTTATAACCAGTGAAACCCTTTGGACTTAGCGTTTGTATTTAATTGGTTGATTGGTTTTTCAAATTGTTTGTTTTACTATTTTTAACTTTGTGAGTCAGGGAAGCCCTCACTCATAGTGATTTCGACCTCTCCAAAAGCTCTGAAGTTATTCATGTAACAGCTATTACATACTATAAGTTTCTCCTATTAAAACTTGAAAGACTAACAGACTCTGCTACTTTTCATCTAAATTCAGTGTTGGGCTAACTTCAGGGTTGGACTTTTTACAAGTCCTTTGAAATGTGTCCTCCTCTATTCACTGGTCGTGCTGGAATTTACTTTCTTGTGAAGACAGGATTTGAGCAAATTGACACAAGTACAGTGTGCCACTACTCTGGACACCTGGTTAAATATCGAGTTCCCTAAATGGTGTGTGTTTTACTTTGATCTCTGCTCACACTTTGCTCATCCAGTTAGAAACACAGGGCTCCAGGCCATAGCGTTCCAGGCCTAAACAAGAAAATTTCCATTCCGTTTTGGGAGTTCATGCGTCTCTCATAATTACTTTTTCCACAAATGTGTGCTTCAGGAGAGGCCCTGTCCAAATGTGGAGAGGCCCATTTTCATTCACTCAGTTTTAGACTTTCTAAGATGTTCAGTGACTAGAGGTTTGCCCAGACTTGCCATTGTCAAGGGACAGTGCACTTCACTTGAAGTTGTGCAGTATTACTTCATGTGTCTCCGTGGAAATTCGACCAATGCGAAACTCTTGCTGTAGTCATCTCCAAGTGTTTCTGCGTAAGAAAATATAACTAACAAAGGATGTGGTTTCAAGCAGAATGAGGAAAGGAGGGATTATCTTTATTTCAGTGCAGGTTGACCTTTCAAAGAAACAGTAATTCCTATCAAATAGGAGGAAAAATCTTTTGTAAAGAGACATGGACATGACACGCTCAACTTTATGTCACTTTTTTTAAAACGCCAAGGGCATTTGAGAAATTCTTGGCTGCTGAATTGTCCCTTTTTGCAAATTTCTCTTAGGTAAGACACTCCAGCTTCTTTAAACCATGGTACAGTTCCTTCCATGTAAAAAACCAAAGCAAAAAACAAAATAAATTCAAACAAAACCCATCAAATTACGTTTGAGAGCACACAATTGCTCAGCAGGCCCACTATTCCAGAAGCTAGATGTAGAGAATCCTCAGCCTTCGGCCCATGGCCTGAAGTTTTGTCTCTATCATGGCCCCTCAATTCCCTGGCATGTCCACATTAACTCATGAATCTTTACTCATTTCCTCTTCAAATGCACAGGATCCAATATATTTGAAGCCTGTTCACCTGGGCTGTAATCATCCAAGGACACACCAGAGGAAGGGCAGCCACTCCCTTGCCTGGGGCCTTGGAGCTTATCACAATAGAAATGGACACCTGAACAAGGGGAGCCAAAACAAAGAGAGGCATATTCCTAAAGCCTGAAGCACAGAAACTACCTATAGACCAGCAGTGGGATTTCACAAATTATGTAAGAATCTCTGTGCACATGCTTGGCATGGTCGCTCATGCCTATAATCCCAGCAATCTGGGGCTGAGGTGGATGGATCCTTGGGAGTTCCAGTCCATCTTGGGCTACGAATTTATCTCAAGGTCTCTTTCAACAACTACATAAGATGCTGTTTCCAAAAAGAGGACAACATTAAACTAGACACACTTGGTCTAGGTCCCTGGGTTCACTACATGAGTTGTGGAGTCTAAATATTCCATGCCATGAGAAAATACCTGGGATTTTTAGTGAAAGGGGCATTTGCATCCCTTTTCTAAGGGTTTCCCTTTCACCATGTTACATTTGAATTCTGGGAAAACCTGCTGCTGATAAGGTATTGTGCTAATACCTCATGTTTAGTGTTCAGGGTTATGCTGGAATGGCTGCAGCCCTCCTTGAAATAGCAATTGCAGACAAGTGAACCCCGAGGAAGCTGGATAGTCGAAGCAGGCACTCCAAATATTCATGCACTGCAAGGATTCACTTTCATTTTGGGTCTCATCTTCTGGTTGCTGGCTTTCAGTGCTAACTGATACTACCATGGTGGCAGTAATCCAGCAGAGACTGCATGTATGGTTTGCAGGTTTGCTTCCCAAGCCACCAGAAACTTGGCAGAACCCAAATCATTGTGGCATTTTCTTTCCTCCCTTGAAACATTTGGCTTTCTAAGTTTGATAATTGAATAGACTGGGCTAGTCACCTTTGGGCCCCATATACCACAAACAGAGGTAAAGACAGAGCCAATTACTTCCCCCCACTTGTCAAAATATGTCTAATTTGCTTGATCACCACAACTTCAAAGAAAATTCTGAGGCAACTTAGAGAGGTGAATCAAATACTGCATGATTGGAATGGCTGTGGTTGTATGAGGTGGAAAGCTGCAGAGTTGGGCTGAAACTGTTCACAGAAATCCACAGGCTTGTGGTTGCCAGGCAACCACACTGGGCTGAGATTGGCTGAACATCCTGTGAGGGGGATTTTAGGCTCTAGGTTTGAAAATTTAAAAGACTGGGGTAGTCAAGTTTGGAACCCATAGACCTCAGACATACCAAAAGGTTTTCCAATGACTTCCCTGCACTTCTCAAAATATGTCAAATTTTCTTGATCACTACAACTGTAAAAAAAAAATTCTGAGGCAACATAGAGAGGCTAATCAAATACTGCATGATTGGAATGGCTGTGGTTGTATGAGGTGGAAAGCTGCAGAGTTGGGTTGAAACAGTTCACAGAAATCCACAAGCTTGTGGTTGCCAGGCAACCACAATGGGCTGTGATTGGCTGAGCACCATTGTGAGCTGGACTTTAGGCTCTAGGATACAAGTGTGCAGTAGGAGACCTGAGTCACAATGCTGGGCGTTGCCATGGAGACCTCAGTGGCACAGTGGACCTTGTAGGGCAAGATTTGAATAGGATGAATATTCTTGGCCTGGTATGCCACAATATTCTCTCTGAAGGCTTCACTGCTCAGAATTTGTGGATGGAAATGCTAGCCAATCTACACATGGATGTACATTCGATGGGATATGAAA
Source organism: Cavia porcellus (assembly GCF_034190915.1). Classification (NCBI taxonomy): domain Eukaryota; kingdom Metazoa; phylum Chordata; class Mammalia; order Rodentia; family Caviidae; genus Cavia; species Cavia porcellus. The sequence continues at coordinate 2,751,697 of NW_026947486.1, read as the reverse complement.
TATGCCAGGGCCTGGCAGATGATCTCTGCCATGTCCTATCCTTGAGCATACGCTTTTCCGTTGTTATGTCTGTCATTTGGCTGAGTCCTGTTCCCTAAGCTCTTCAGTCAAGACTTGCTGGCCTCATTGACCTGCAGTATAAGAGCTTTCTGTGAAATTTCTCAGCAGAAATCCTCTGCAAGTACATAGCTTTGGATATGAGAGACAGTGGTGGAAGTTGAATTTCAAGGGCAGATATTTGAAAACAATGAAACAAGCCCTGAATAAGATCTTTACATGTTTCCCAGATGAATACGTTTGGAAATACGAGGGAAGATGGAGATCAAGGCTGAGAAGAGTGCACACCCATTTCAAGGTACAAAAACCAGGGAAAAACATGGGAAAGCAAGAGAGCTGGTTAATCTGATGTAAAAATCTTTGATGATGAAAGGAAAATTATATTCTCATGATGATTTAATCAGGCTGTAGAAGTGAAGTTCTCATGTTGGTTGTCCTATGTGTGGCCTTCTGCATTGGGCAGTGGATGCAGGACAGGAGATATTCAAATAAATCTGGTGGAACACAAAATACTGAAAAAAAAATTCAGCCTAAATCCTGTGTATTCCTTCCCTTTCAGAACATATATGGATAATGTACAAAGTTTCAAAAGAGAAAATGTCTATTGGGTCATGGTTTCAACAATGAAATGGTCACTTCACATAACATTTTGAATTTTGCTTTCACAGTTGCTCATGTACCGGGCCTGAGTAAAGCAGAATGCAGAGTAAGCCTCATCAATAGTTGTGCATTCCATAAGTGGTTTTATAACCAGTGAAACCCTTTGGACTTAGCGTTTGTATTTAATTGGTTGATTGGTTTTTCAAATTGTTTGTTTTACTATTTTTAACTTTGTGAGTCAGGGAAGCCCTCACTCATAGTGATTTCGACCTCTCCAAAAGCTCTGAAGTTATTCATGTAACAGCTATTACATACTATAAGTTTCTCCTATTAAAACTTGAAAGACTAACAGACTCTGCTACTTTTCATCTAAATTCAGTGTTGGGCTAACTTCAGGGTTGGACTTTTTACAAGTCCTTTGAAATGTGTCCTCCTCTATTCACTGGTCGTGCTGGAATTTACTTTCTTGTGAAGACAGGATTTGAGCAAATTGACACAAGTACAGTGTGCCACTACTCTGGACACCTGGTTAAATATCGAGTTCCCTAAATGGTGTGTGTTTTACTTTGATCTCTGCTCACACTTTGCTCATCCAGTTAGAAACACAGGGCTCCAGGCCATAGCGTTCCAGGCCTAAACAAGAAAATTTCCATTCCGTTTTGGGAGTTCATGCGTCTCTCATAATTACTTTTTCCACAAATGTGTGCTTCAGGAGAGGCCCTGTCCAAATGTGGAGAGGCCCATTTTCATTCACTCAGTTTTAGACTTTCTAAGATGTTCAGTGACTAGAGGTTTGCCCAGACTTGCCATTGTCAAGGGACAGTGCACTTCACTTGAAGTTGTGCAGTATTACTTCATGTGTCTCCGTGGAAATTCGACCAATGCGAAACTCTTGCTGTAGTCATCTCCAAGTGTTTCTGCGTAAGAAAATATAACTAACAAAGGATGTGGTTTCAAGCAGAATGAGGAAAGGAGGGATTATCTTTATTTCAGTGCAGGTTGACCTTTCAAAGAAACAGTAATTCCTATCAAATAGGAGGAAAAATCTTTTGTAAAGAGACATGGACATGACACGCTCAACTTTATGTCACTTTTTTTAAAACGCCAAGGGCATTTGAGAAATTCTTGGCTGCTGAATTGTCCCTTTTTGCAAATTTCTCTTAGGTAAGACACTCCAGCTTCTTTAAACCATGGTACAGTTCCTTCCATGTAAAAAACCAAAGCAAAAAACAAAATAAATTCAAACAAAACCCATCAAATTACGTTTGAGAGCACACAATTGCTCAGCAGGCCCACTATTCCAGAAGCTAGATGTAGAGAATCCTCAGCCTTCGGCCCATGGCCTGAAGTTTTGTCTCTATCATGGCCCCTCAATTCCCTGGCATGTCCACATTAACTCATGAATCTTTACTCATTTCCTCTTCAAATGCACAGGATCCAATATATTTGAAGCCTGTTCACCTGGGCTGTAATCATCCAAGGACACACCAGAGGAAGGGCAGCCACTCCCTTGCCTGGGGCCTTGGAGCTTATCACAATAGAAATGGACACCTGAACAAGGGGAGCCAAAACAAAGAGAGGCATATTCCTAAAGCCTGAAGCACAGAAACTACCTATAGACCAGCAGTGGGATTTCACAAATTATGTAAGAATCTCTGTGCACATGCTTGGCATGGTCGCTCATGCCTATAATCCCAGCAATCTGGGGGCTGAGGTGGATGGATCCTTGGGAGTTCCAGTCCATCTTGGGCTACGAATTTATCTCAAGGTCTCTTTCAACAACTACATAAGATGCTGTTTCCAAAAAGAGGACAACATTAAACTAGACACACTTGGTCTAGGTCCCTGGGTTCACTACATGAGTTGTGGAGTCTAAATATTCCATGCCATGAGAAAATACCTGGGATTTTTAGTGAAAGGGGCATTTGCATCCCTTTTCTAAGGGTTTCCCTTTCACCATGTTACATTTGAATTCTGGGAAAACCTGCTGCTGATAAGGTATTGTGCTAATACCTCATGTTTAGTGTTCAGGGTTATGCTGGAATGGCTGCAGCCCTCCTTGAAATAGCAATTGCAGACAAGTGAACCCCGAGGAAGCTGGATAGTCGAAGCAGGCACTCCAAATATTCATGCACTGCAAGGATTCACTTTCATTTTCGGTCTCATCTTCTGGTTGCTGGCTTTCAGTGCTAACTGATACTACCATGGTGGCAGTAATCCAGCAGAGACTGCATGTATGGTTTGCAGGTTTGCTTCCCAAGCCACCAGAAACTTGGCAGAACCCAAATCATTGTGGCATTTTCTTTCCTCCCTTGAAACATTTGGCTTTCTAAGTTTGATAATTGAATAGACTGGGCTAGTCACCTTTGGGCCCCATATACCACAAACAGAGGTAAAGACAGAGCCAATTACTTCACCCCACTTGTCAAAATATGTCAAATTTGCTTGATCACCACAACTTCAAAGAAAATTCTGAGGCAACTTAGAGAGGTGAATCAAATACTGCATGATTGGAATGGCTGTGGTTGTATGAGGTGGAAAGCTGCAGAGTTGGGCTGAAACTGTTCACAGAAATCCACAGGCTTGTGCTTGCCAGGCAAGCACACTGGGCTGAGATTGGCTGAACATCACTGTGAGGGGGATTTTAGGCTCTAGGTTTGAAAATTTAAAAGACTGGGGTAGTCAAGTTTGGAACCCATAGACCTCAGACATACCAAAAGGTTTTCCAATGACTTCCCTGCACTTCTCAAAATATGTCAAATTTTCTTTATCACTACAACTGTAAAAAAAATTCTGAGGCAACATAGAGAGGCTAATCAAATACTGCATGATTGGAATGGCTGTGGTTGTATGAGGTGGAAAGCTGCAGAGTTGGGTTGAAACAGTTCACAGAAATCCACAAGCTTGTGGTTGCCAGGCAACCACAATGGGCTGTGATTGGCTGAGCACCATTGTGAGCTGGACTTTAGGCTCTAGGATACAAGTGTGCAGTAGGAGACCTGAGTCACAATGCTGGGCGTTGCCATGGAGACCTCAGTGGCACAGTGGACCTTGTAGGGCAAGATTTGAATAGGATGAATATTCTTGGCCTGGTATGCCACAATATTCTCTCTGAAGGCTTCACTGCTCAGAATTTGTGGATGGAAATGCTAGCCAATCTACACATGGATGTACATTCGATGGGATATGAAATATGCCAGGGCCTGGCAGATGATCTCTGCCATGTCCTATCCTTGAGCATACGCTTTTCCGTTGTTATGTCTGTCATTTGGCTGAGTCCTGTTCCCTAAGCTCTTCAGTCAAGACTTGCTGGCATCATTCACCTGCAGTATAAGAGCTTTCTGTGAAATTTCTCAGCAGAAATCCTCTGCAAGTACATAGCTTTGGATATGAGAGACAGTGGTGGAAGTTGAATTTCAAGGGCAGATATTTGAAAACAATGAAACAAGCCCTGAATAAGATCTTTACATGTTTCCCAGATGAATACGTTTGGAAATACGAGGGAAGATGGAGATCAAGGCTGAGAAGAGTGCACACCCATTTCAAGGTACAAAAACCAGGGAAAAACATGGGAAAGCAAGAGAGCTGGTTAATCTGATGTAAAAATCTTTGATGATGAAAGGAAAATTATATTCTCATGATGATTTAATCAGGCTGTAGAAGTGAAGCTCTCATGTTGGTTGTCCTATGTGTGGCCTTCTGCATTGGGCAGTGGATGCAGGACAGGAGATCTTCAAATAAATCTGGTGGAACACAAAATACTGAAAAAAAAATTCAGCCTAAATCCTGTGTATTCCTTCCCTTTCAGAACATATATGGATAATGTACAAAGTTTCAAAAGAGAAAATGTCTATTGGGTCATGGTTTCAACAATGAAATGGTCACTTCACATAACATTTTGAATTTTGCTTTCACAGTTGCTCATGTACCGGGCCTGAGTAAAGCAGAATGCAGAGTAAGCCTCATCAATAGTTGTGCATTCCATAAGTGGTTTTATAACCAGTGAAACCCTTTGGACTTAGCGTTTGTATTTAATTGGTTGATTGGTTTTTCAAATTGTTTGTTTTACTATTTTTAACTTTGTGAGTCAGGGAAGCCCTCACTCATAGTGATTTCGACCTCTCCAAAAGCTCTGAAGTTATTCATGTAACAGCTATTACATACTATAAGTTTCTCCTATTAAAACTTGAAAGACTAACAGACTCTGCTACTTTTCATCTAAATTCAGTGTTGGGCTAACTTCAGGGTTGGACTTTTTACAAGTCCTTTGAAATGTGTCCTCCTCTATTCACTGGTCGTGCTGGAATTTACTTTCTTGTGAAGACAGGATTTGAGCAAATTGACACAAGTACAGTGTGCCACTACTCTGGACACCTGGTTAAATATCGAGTTCCCTAAATGGTGTGTGTTTTACTTTGATCTCTGCTCACACTTTGCTCATCCAGTTAGAAACACAGGGCTCCAGGCCATAGCGTTCCAGGCCTAAACAAGAAAATTTCCATTCCGTTTTGGGAGTTCATGCGTCTCTCATAATTACTTTTTCCACAAATGTGTGCTTCAGGAGAGGCCCTGTCCAAATGTGGAGAGGCCCATTTTCATTCACTCAGTTTTAGACTTTCTAAGATGTTCAGTGACTAGAGGTTTGCCCAGACTTGCCATTGTCAAGGGACAGTGCACTTCACTTGAAGTTGTGCAGTATTACTTCATGTGTCTCCGTGGAAATTCGACCAATGCGAAACTCTTGCTGTAGTCATCTCCAAGTGTTTCTGCGTAAGAAAATATAACTAACAAAGGATGTGGTTTCAAGCAGAATGAGGAAAGGAGGGATTATCTTTATTTCAGTGCAGGTTGACCTTTCAAAGAAACAGTAATTCCTATCAAATAGGAGGAAAAATCTTTTGTAAAGAGACATGGACATGACACGCTCAACTTTATGTCACTTTTTTTAAAACGCCAAGGGCATTTGAGAAATTCTTGGCTGCTGAATTGTCCCTTTTTGCAAATTTCTCTTAGGTAAGACACTCCAGCTTCTTTAAACCATGGTACAGTTCCTTCCATGTAAAAAACCAAAGCAAAAAACAAAATAAATTCAAACAAAACCCATCAAATTACGTTTGAGAGCACACAATTGCTCAGCAGGCCCACTATTCCAGAAGCTAGATGTAGAGAATCCTCAGCCTTCGGCCCATGGCCTGAAGTTTTGTCTCTATCATGGCCCCTCAATTCCCTGGCATGTCCACATTAACTCATGAATCTTTACTCATTTCCTCTTCAAATGCACAGGATCCAATATATTTGAAGCCTGTTCACCTGGGCTGTAATCATCCAAGGACACACCAGAGGAAGGGCAGCCACTCCCTTGCCTGGGGCCTTGGAGCTTATCACAATAGAAATGGACACCTGAACAAGGGGAGCCAAAACAAAGAGAGGCATATTCCTAAAGCCTGAAACACAGAAACTACCTATAGACCAGCAGTGGGATTTCACAAATTATGTAAGAATCTCTGTGCACATGCTTGGCATGGTCGCTCATGCCTATAATCCCAGCAATCTGGGGGCTGAGGTGGATGGATCCTTGGGAGTTCCAGTCCATCTTGGGCTACGAATTTATCTCAAGGTCTCTTTCAACAACTACATAAGATGCTGTTTCCAAAAAGAGGACAACATTAAACTAGACACACTTGGTCTAGGTCCCTGGGTTCAGTACATGAGTTGTGGAGTCTAAATATTCCATGCCATGAGAAAATACCTGGGATTTTTAGTGAAAGGGGCATTTGCATCCCTTTTCTAAGGGTTTCCCTTTCACCATGTTACATTTGAATTCTGGGAAAACCTGCTGCTGATAAGGTATTGTGCTAATACCTCATGTTTAGTGTTCAGGGTTATGCTGGAATGGCTGCAGCCCTCCTTGAAATAGCAATTGCAGACAAGTGAACCCCGAGGAAGCTGGATAGTCGAAGCAGGCACTCCAAATATTCATGCACTGCAAGGATTCACTTTCATTTTGGGTCTCATCTTCTGGTTGCTGGCTTTCAGTGCTAACTGATACTACCATGGTGGCAGTAATCCAGCAGAGACTGCATGTATGGTTTGCAGGTTTGCTTCCCAAGCCACCAGAAACTTGGCAGAACCCAAATCATTGTGGCATTTTCTTTCCTCCCTTGAAACATTTGGCTTTCTAAGTTTGATAATTGAATAGACTGGGCTAGTCACCTTTGGGCCCCATATACCACAAACAGAGGTAAAGACAGAGCCAATTACTTCACCCCACTTGTCAAAATATGTCAAATTTGCTTGATCACCACAACCTCAAAGAAAATTCTGAGGCAACTTAGAGAGGTGAATCAAATACTGCATGATTGGAATGGCTGTGGTTGTATGAGGTGGAAAGCTGCAGAGTTGGGCTGAAACTGTTCACAGAAATCCACAGGCTTGTGCTTGCCAGGCAAGCACACTGGGCTGAGATTGGCTGAACATCACTGTGAGGGGGATTTTAGGCTCTAGGTTTGAAAATTTAAAAGACTGGGGTAGTCAAGTTTGGAACCCATAGACCTCAGACATACCAAAAGGTTTTCCAATGACTTCCCTGCACTTCTCAAAATATGTCAAATTTTCTTGATCACTACAACTGTAAAAAAAAAAATTCTGAGGCAACATAGAGAGGCTAATCAAATACTGCATGATTGGAATGGCTGTGGTTGTATGAGGTGGAAAGCTGCAGAGTTGGGTTGAAACAGTTCACAGAAATCCACAAGCTTGTGGTTGCCAGGCAACCACAATGGGCTGTGATTGGCTGAGCACCATTGTGAGCTGGACTTTAGGCTCTAGGATACAAGTGTGCAGTAGGAGACCTGAGTCACAATGCTGGGCGTTGCCATGGAGACCTCAGTGGCACAGTGGACCTTGTAGGGCAAGATTTGAATAGGATGAATATTCTTGGCCTGGTATGCCACAATATTCTCTCTGAAGGCTTCACTGCTCAGAATTTGTGGATGGAAATGCTAGCCAATCTACACATGGATGTACATTCGATGGGATATGAAATATGCCAGGGCCTGGCAGATGATCTCTGCCATGTCCTATCCTTGAGCATACGCTTTTCCGTTGTTATGTCTGTCATTTGGCTGAGTCCTGTTCCCTAAGCTCTTCAGTCAAGACTTGCTGGCCTCATTGACCTGCAGTATAAGAGCTTTCTGTGAAATTTCTCAGCAGAAATCCTCTGCAAGTACATAGCTTTGGATATGAGAGACAGTGGTGGAAGTTGAATTTCAAGGGCAGATATTTGAAAACAATGAAACAAGCCCTGAATAAGATCTTTACATGTTTCCCAGATGAATACGTTTGGAAATACGAGGGAAGATGGAGATCAAGGCTGAGAAGAGTGCACACCCATTTCAAGGTACAAAAACCAGGGAAAAACATGGGAAAGCAAGAGAGCTGGTTAATCTGATGTAAAAATCTTTGATGATGAAAGGAAAATTATATTCTCATGATGATTTATTCAGGCTGTAGAAGTGAAGTTCTCATGTTGGTTGTCCTATGTGTGGCCTTCTGCATTGGGCAGTGGATGCAGGACAGGAGATATTCAAATAAATCTGGTGGAACACAAAATACTGAAAAAAAAATTCAGCCTAAATCCTGTGTATTCCTTCCCTTTCAGAACATATATGGATAATGTACAAAGTTTCAAAAGAGAAAATGTCTATTGGGTCATGGTTTCAACAATGAAATGGTCACTTCACATAACATTTTGAATTTTGCTTTCACAGTTGCTCATGTACCGGGCCTGAGTAAAGCAGAATGCAGAGTAAGCCTCATCAATAGTTGTGCATTCCATAAGTGGTTTTATAACCAGTGAAACCCTTTGGACTTAGCGTTTGTATTTAATTGGTTGATTGGTTTTTCAAATTGTTTGTTTTACTATTTTTAACTTTGTGAGTCAGGGAAGCCCTCACTCATAGTGATTTCGACCTCTCCAAAAGCTCTGAAGTTATTCATGTAACAGCTATTACATACTATAAGTTTCTCCTATTAAAACTTGAAAGACTAACAGACTCTGCTACTTTTCATCTAAATTCAGTGTTGGGCTAACTTCAGGGTTGGACTTTTTACAAGTCCTTTGAAATGTGTCCTCCTCTATTCACTGGTCGTGCTGGAATTTACTTTCTTGTGAAGACAGGATTTGAGCAAATTGACACAAGTACAGTGTGCCACTACTCTGGACACCTGGTTAAATATCGAGTTCCCTAAATGGTGTGTGTTTTACTTTGATCTCTGCTCACACTTTGCTCATCCAGTTAGAAACACAGGGCTCCAGGCCATAGCGTTCCAGGCCTAAACAAGAAAATTTCCATTCCGTTTTGGGAGTTCATGCGTCTCTCATAATTACTTTTTCCACAAATGTGTGCTTCAGGAGAGGCCCTGTCCAAATGTGGAGAGGCCCATTTTCATTCACTCAGTTTTAGACTTTCTAAGATGTTCAGTGACTAGAGGTTTGCCCAGACTTGCCATTGTCAAGGGACAGTGCACTTCACTTGAAGTTGTGCAGTATTACTTCATGTGTCTCCGTGGAAATTCGACCAATGCGAAACTCTTGCTGTAGTCATCTCCAAGTGTTTCTGCGTAAGAAAATATAACTAACAAAGGATGTGGTTTCAAGCAGAATGAGGAAAGGAGGGATTATCTTTATTTCAGTGCAGGTTGACCTTTCAAAGAAACAGTAATTCCTATCAAATAGGAGGAAAAATCTTTTGTAAAGAGACATGGACATGACACGCTCAACTTTATGTCACTTTTTTTAAAACGCCAAGGGCATTTGAGAAATTCTTGGCTGCTGAATTGTCCCTTTTTGCAAATTTCTCTTAGGTAAGACACTCCAGCTTCTTTAAACCATGGTACAGTTCCTTCCATGTAAAAAACCAAAGCAAAAAACAAAATAAATTCAAACAAAACCCATCAAATTACGTTTGAGAGCACACAATTGCTCAGCAGGCCCACTATTCCAGAAGCTAGATGTAGAGAATCCTCAGCCTTCGGCCCATGGCCTGAAGTTTTGTCTCTATCATGGCCCCTCAATTCCCTGGCATGTCCACATTAACTCATGAATCTTTACTCATTTCCTCTTCAAATGCACAGGATCCAATATATTTGAAGCCTGTTCACCTGGGCTGTAATCATCCAAGGACACACCAGAGGAAGGGCAGCCACTCCCTTGCCTGGGGCCTTGGAGCTTATCACAATAGAAATGGACACCTGAACAAGGGGAGCCAAAACAAAGAGAGGCATATTCCTAAAGCCTGAAGCACAGAAACTACCTATAGACCAGCAGTGGGATTTCACAAATTATGTAAGAATCTCTGTGCACATGCTTGGCATGGTCGCTCATGCCTATAATCCCAGCAATCTGGGGGCTGAGGTGGATGGATCCTTGGGAGTTCCAGTCCATCTTGGGCTACGAATTTATCTCAAGGTCTCTTTCAACAACTACATAAGATGCTGTTTCCAAAAAGAGGACAACATTAAACTAGACACACTTGGTCTAGGTCCCTGGGTTCACTACATGAGTTGTGGAGTCTAAATATTCCATGCCATGAGAAAATACCTGGGATTTTTAGTGAAAGGGGCATTTGCATCCCTTTTCTAAGGGTTTCCCTTTCACCATGTTACATTTGAATTCTGGGAAAACCTGCTGCTGATAAGGTATTGTGCTAATACCTCATGTTTAGTGTTCAGGGTTATGCTGGAATGGCTGCAGCCCTCCTTGAAATAGCAATTGCAGACAAGTGAACCCCGAGGAAGCTGGATAGTCGAAGCAGGCACTCCAAATATTCATGCACTGCAAGGATTCACTTTAATTTTCGGTCTCATCTTCTGGTTGCTGGCTTTCAGTGCTAACTGATACTACCATGGTGGCAGTAATCCAGCAGAGACTGCATGTATGGTTTGCAGGTTTGCTTCCCAAGCCACCAGAAACTTGGCAGAACCCAAATCATTGTGGCATTTTCTTTCCTCCCTTGAAACATTTGGCTTTCTAAGTTTGATAATTGAATAGACTGGGCTAGTCACCTTTGGGCCCCATATACCACAAACAGAGGTAAAGACAGAGCCAATTACTTCACCCCACTTGTCAAAATATGTCAAATTTGCTTGATCACCACAACTTCAAAGAAAATTCTGAGGCAACTTAGAGAGGTGAATCAAATACTGCATGATTGGAATGGCTGTGGTTGTATGAGGTGGAAAGCTGCAGAGTTGGGCTGAAACTGTTCACAGAAATCCACAGGCTTGTGCTTGCCAGGCAACCACACTGGGCTCAGATTGGCTGAACATCACTGTGAGGGGGATTTTAGGCTCTAGGTTTGAGAATTTAAAAGACTGGTGTAGTCAAGTTTGGAACCCATAGACCTCAGACATACCAAAAGTTTTTCCAATGACTTCCCTCCACTTCTCAAAATATGTCAAATTTTCTTGATCACTACAAGTGTAAAAAAAAAATTCTGAGGCAACATAGAGAGGCTAATCAAATACTGCATGATTGGAATGGCTGTGGTTGTATGAGGTGGAAAGCTGCAGAGTTGGGCTGAAACAGTTCACAGAAATCCACAAGCTTGTGGTTGCCAGGCAACCACAATGGGGTGTGATTGGCTGAGCACCATTGTGAGCTGGACTTTAGGCTCTAGGATACAAGTGTGCAGTAGGAGACCTGAGTCACAATGCTGGGCGTTGCCATGGAGACATCTGTGGCACAGAGGACCTTGTAGGGCAAGATTTAATTAGGATGAATATTCTTGTAATGGTATGCCACAATATTCTCTCTGAAGGCTTCACCGCTCAGAATTTGTAGATGGAAATGCTAGCCAATCTACACATGGATGTACTTTCAATGGGATATGAAATATGCCAGGGCCTGGCAGATGATCTCTGCCATGTCCTATCCTTGAGCATACGCTTTTCCCTTGTCATGTCTGTCATTTGGCTGAGTCCTGTTCCCTAAGCTATTCAGTCAAGACTTGCTGGCATCATTCACCTGCAGTATAAGAGCTTTCTGTGAAATTTCTCAGCAGAAATCTTCTGCAAGTACATAGCTTTGGATATGAGAGACAGTGGTAGAAGTTGAATTTCAAGGGCAGATATTTGAAAACAATGAAACAAGCCCCGAATAAGATCTTTACATGTTTCCCAGATGAATACGTTTGGAAATATGGGGGAGATGGAGATCAAGGCTGAGAAGAGTGCACACCCATTTCAAGGTTAAAGACCAGGGAAAAACATGGGAAAGCAAGAGAGCTGGTTAATCTGATGTAAAAATCTTTGATGATGAAAGGAAAATTATATTCTCATGATGATTTAATCAGGCTGTAGAAGTGAAGTTCTCATGTGGGTTGTCCTATGTGTGGCCTTGTGCATTGGGCAGTGGATGCAGGACAGGAGATCTTCAAATAAATCTGGTGGAACACAAAATACTGAAAAAAAATTCAGCCTAAATCCTGTGTATTCCTTCCCTTTGAGAACATATATGGATAATGTACAAAGTTTCAAAAGAGAAAATGTCTATTGGGTCATGGTTTCAACAATGAAATGGTCACTTCACATAACATTTTGAATTTTGGTTTCACAGTTGCTCATGTACCGGGCCTGAGTAAAGCAGAATGCAGAGTAAGCCTCATCAATAGTTGTGCATTCCATAAGTGGTTTTAAAACCAGTGAAACCCTTTGGACTTAGTGTTTGTATTTAATTGGTTGATTGGTTTTTCAAATTGTTTATTTTACTATTTTTAACTTTGTGAGTCAGGGAAGCCCTCACTCATAGTGATTTCGACCTCTCCAAAAGCTCTGAAGTTATTCATGTAACAGCTATTACATGCTATAAGTTTCTCCTATTAAAACTTGAAAGACTAACAGACTCTGCTACTTTTCATCTAAATTCAGTGTTGGGCTAACTTAAGGGTTGGACTTTTTACAAGCCCTTTGAAATGTGTCCTCCTCTAGTCACTGGTCGTGCTGGAATTTACTTTCTTGTGAAGACAGGATTTGAGCAAATTGACACAAGTACAGTTTGCCACTACTCTGGACACCTGGTTAAATATCGAGTTCCCTAAATGCTGTGTGTTTTACTTTGATCTCTGCTCACACTTTGCTCATCCAGTTAGAAACACAAGGCTCGAGGCCATAGCGTTCCAGGCCTAAACAAGAAAATTTCCATTCCATTTTGGGAGTTCATGCGTCTCTCATAATTACTTTTTCCGCAAATGTGTGCTTCAGGAGAGGCCCTGTCCAAATGTGGAGAGGCCCATTTTCATTCACTCACTTTTAGACTTTCTAAGATTTTCAGTGACTAGAGGTTTGCCCAGACTTGCCATTGTCAAGGGACAGTGCACTTCACATGAAGTTGTGCAGTATTACTTCATGTGTCTCCGTGGAAATTCCACCAATGGGAAACTCTTGCTGTAGTCATCTCCAAGTGTTTCTGTGTAAGAAAATATAACTAACAAAGGATGTGGTTTCAAGCAGAATGAGGAAAGGAGGGATTATCTTTATTTCAGTGCAGGTTGACCTTTCAAAGAAACAGTAATTCCTATCAAATATGAGGAAAAATCTTTTGTAAAGAGACATGGACATGACACGCTCAACTTTATGTCACTTTTTTTAAAACTCCAAGGGCATTTGAGAAATTCTTTGCTGCTGAATTGTCCCTTTTTGCAAATTTCTCTTAGGTAAGACACTCCAGCTCCTTTAAACCATGGTACAGTTCCTTCCATGTAAAAAACCAAAGCAAAAAACAAAATAAATTAAAACAAAACCCATCAAATTACATTTGAGAGCACACAATTGCTCAGCAGGCCCACTATTCCAGAAGCTAGAGGTAGAGAATCCTCAGCCTTCAACCCATGGCCTGAAGTTTTGTCTCTATCATGGCCCCTCAATTCCCTGGCATGTCCACATTAATTCATGAATCTTTACTCATTTCCTCTTCAAATGCACAGGATCCAATATATTTGAACCCTGTTCACCTGGGCTGTAATCATCCAAGGACACACCAGAGGAAGGGCAGCCACTCCCTTGCCTGGGGCCTTGGAGCTTATCACAATAGAAATGGACACCTGAACAAGGTGAGGCAAAACAAAGAGAGGCATATTCCTAAAGCCTGAAGCACAGAAGCTACCTATAGACCAGCAGTGGGATTTCACAAATTATGTAAGAATCTCTGTCCACATGCTTGGCATGGTCGCTCATGCCTATAATCCCAGCAATCTGGGGGCTGAGGTGGATGGATCCTTGGGAGTTCCAGTCCATCTTGGGCTACGAATTTATCTCAAGGCCTCTTTCAACAAATACATAAGATGCTGTTTCCAAAAAGAGGACAACATTAAACTAGACACACTTGGTCTAGGTCCCTGGGTTCACTACATGAGTTGTGGAGTCTAAATATTCCATGCCATGAGAAAATACCTGGGATTTTTAGTGAAAGGGGCATTTGCATCCCTTTTCTAAGGGTTTCCCTTTCACCATGTTACATTTGAATTCTGGGAAAACCTGCTGGTGATAAGGTATTGTGCTAATACCTCATGTTTAGTGTTCAGGGTTATGCTGGAATGGCTGCAGCCCTCCTTGAAATAGCGATTGCAGACAAGTGAACCCCGAGGAAGCTGGATAGTTGAAGCAGGCACTCCAAATATTCATGCACTGCAAGGATTCACTTTCATTTTGGGTCTCATCTTCTGGTTGCTGGTTTTCAGTGCTAACTGATACTACCATGGTGGCAGTAATCCAGCAGAGACTGCATGTATGGTTTGCAGGTTTGCTTCCCAAGCCGCCAGAAACTTGGCAGAACCCAAATCATTGTGGCATTTTCTTTCCTCCCTTGAAACATTTGGCTTTCTAAGTTTGATAATTGAATAGACTGGGCTAGTCACCTTTGGACCCCATATACCACAAACAGAGCTAAAGACAGAGCCAATTACTTCCCTCCACTTGTCAAAATATGTCACATTTGCTTGATCACCACAACTTCAAAGAAAATTCTGAGGCAACTTTGAGAGGTTAATCAAATACTGCATGATTGGAATGGCTGTGGTTGTATGAGGTGGAAAGCTGCAGAGTTGGGCTGAAACTGTTCACAGAAATCCACAGGCTTGTGGTTGCCAGGCAACCACACTGGGCTCAGATTGGCTGAACATCACTGTGAGAGGGATTTTAGGCTCTAGGTTTGAAAATTTAAAAGACTGGTGTAGTCAAGTTTGGAACCCATAGACCTCAGACATACCAAAAGGTTTTCCAATGACTTCCCTCCACTTCTCAAAATATGTCAAATTTTCTTGATCACTACAACTGTAAAAAAAAAATTCTGAGGCAACATAGAGAGGCTAATCAAATACTGCATGATTGGAATGGCTGTGGTTGTATGAGGTGGAAAGCTGCAGAGTTGGGCTGAAACAGTTCACAGAAATCCACAATCATGTGGTTGCCAGGCAACCACAATGGGCTGTGATTGGCTGAGCACCATTGTGAGCTGGACTTTAGGCTCTAGGATACAAGTGTGCAGTAGGAGTCCTGAGTCACAATGCTGGGCGTTGCCATGGAGACCTCAGTGGCACAGAGGACCTTGTAGGGCAAGATTTAAATAGGATGAATATTCTTGGACTGGTATGCCACAATATTCTCTCTGAAGGCTTCATTGCTCAGAATTTGTGGATGGAAATGCTGGCCAATGTACATGGATGTACTTTCAATGGGATATGAAATATGCCAGGGCCTGGCATATGATCTCTGCCATGTCCTACCCTTGAGCATAAGCTTTTCCCTTGTCATGTCTGTCATTTGGCCGAGTCCTGTTCCCTAAGCTATTCAGTCAAGACTTGCTGGCATCATTGACCTGCAGTATAAGAGCTTTCTGTGAAATTTCTCAGCAGAAATCCTCTGCAAGTACATAGGTTTGGATATGAGAGACAGTGGTGGAAGTTGAATTTCAAGGGCAGATATTTGAAAACAATGAAACAAGCCCCGAATAAGATCTTTACATGTTTCCCAGATGAATATGTTTGGAAATACGGGGGAAGATGGAGATCAAGACTGAGAAGAGTGCACACCCATTTCAAGGTGCAAAAACCAGGGAAAAACATCGGCAAGCAAGCGTGCTGGTTAATCTGATGTAAAAATCTTTGATGATGAAAGGAAAATTATATTCTCATGATGATTTAATCAGGCTGTAGAAGTGAAGTTCTCATGTGGGTTGTCCTATGTGTGGCCTTCTGCATTGGGCAGTGGATGCAGGACAGGAGATCTTCAAATAAATCTGGTGGAACACAAAATACTGAAAAAAAATTCAGCCTAAATCCTGTGTATTCCTTCCCTTTGAGAACATATATGGATAATGTACGAAGTTTCAAAAGAGAAAATGTCTATTGGGTCATGGTTTCAACAATGAAATGGTCACTTCACATAACATTTTGAATTTTGCTTTCACAGTTGCTCATGTACCGGGCCTGAGTAAAGCAGAATGCAGAGTAAGCCTCATCAATAGTTGTGCATTCCATAAGTTGTTTTAAAACCAGTGAAACCCTTTGGACTTAGTGTTTGTATTTAATTGGTTGATTGGTTTTTCAAATTGTTTGTTTTACTATTCTTAACTTTGTGAGTCAGGGAAGCCCTCACTCATAGTGATTTCGACCTCTCCAAAAGCTCTGAAGTTATTCATGTAACAGCTATTACATGCTATAAGTTTCTCCTATTAAAACTTGAAAGACTAACAGACTCAGATTCTTTTCATCTAAATTCAGTGTTGGGCTAACTTCAGGGTTGGACTTTTTACAAGCCCTTTGAAATGTGTCCTCCTCTAGTCACTGGTCGTGCTGGAATTTACTTTCTTGTGAAGACAGGATTTGAGCAAATTGACACAAGTACAGTTTGCCACTACTCTGGACACCTGGTTAAATATCGAGTTCCCTAAATGCTGTGTGTTTTACTTTGATCTCTGCTCACACTTTGCTCATCCAGTTAGAAACACAAGGCTCGAGGCCATAGCGTTCCAGGCCTAAACAAGAAAATTTCCATTCCATTTTGGGAGTTCATGCGTCTCTCATAATTACTTTTTCCACAAATGTGTGCTTCAGGAGAAGCCCTGTCCAAATGTGGAGAGGCCCATTTTCATTCACTCACTTTTAGACTTTCTAAGATTTTCAGTGACTAGAGGTTTGCCCAGACTTGCCATTGTCAAGGGACAGTGCACTTCACTTGAAGTTGTGCAGTATTACTTCATGTGTCTCCGTGGAAATTCCACCAATGGGAAACTCTTGCTGTAGTCATCTCCAAGTGTTTCTGTGTAAGAAAATATAACTAACAAAGGATGTGGTTTCAAGCAGAATGAGGAAAGGAGGGATTATCTTTATTTCAGTGCAGGTTGACCTTTCAAAGAAACAGTAATTCCTATCAAATAGGAGGAAAAATCTTTTGTAAAGAGACATGGACATGACACGCTCAACTTTATGTCACTTTTTTTAAAACGCCAAGGGCATTTGAGAAATTCTTGGCTGCTGAATTGTCCCTTTTTGCAAATTTCTCTTAGGTAAGACACTCCAGCTCCTTTAAACCATGGTACAGTTCCTTCCATGTAAAAAACCAAAGCAAAAAACAAAATAAATTAAAACAAAACCCATCAAATTACATTTGAGAGCACACAATTGCTCAGCAGGCCCACTATTCCAGAAGCTAGAGGTAGAGAATCCTCAGCCTTTGGCCCATGGCCTGAAGTTTTGTCTCTATCATGGCCCCTCAATTCCCTGGCATGTCCACATTAACTCATGAAACTGTACTCATTTCCTCTTCAAATGCACAGGATCCAATATATTAGAACCCTGTTCACCTGGGCTGTAATCATCCAAGGACACACCAGAGGAAGGGCAGCCACTCCCTTGCCTGGGGCCTTGGAGCTTATCACAATAGAAATGGACACCTGAACAAGGGGAGGCAAAACAAAGAGAGGCATATTCCTAAAGCCTGAAGCACAGAAGCTACCTATAGACCAGCAGTGGGATTTCACAAATTATGTAAGAATCTCTGTCCACATGCTTGGCATGGTCGCTCATGCCTATAATCCCAGCAATCTGGGGGCTGAGGTGGATGGATCCTTGGGAGTTCCAGTCCATCTTGGGCTACGAATTTATCTCAAGGCCTCTTTCAACAACTACATAAGATGCTGTTTCCAAAAAGAGGACAAAATTAAACTAGACACACTTGGTCTAGGTCCCTGGGTTCACTACATGAGTTGTGGAGTCTAAATATTCCATGCCATGAGAAAATACCTGGGATTTTTAGTGAAAGGGGCATTTGCATCCCTTTTCTAAGGGTTTCCCTTTCACCATGTTACATTTGAATTCTGGGAAAACCTGCTGGTGATAAGGTATTGTGCTAATACCTCATGTTTAGTGTTCAGGGTTATGCTGGAATGGCTGCAGCCCTCCTTGAAATAGCGATTGCAGACAAGTGAACCCCGAGGAAGCTGGATAGTTGAAGCAGGCACTCCAAATATTCATGCACTGCAAGGATTCACTTTCATTTTGGGTCTCATCTTCTGGTTGCTGGTTTTCAGTGCTAACTGATACTACCATGGTGGCAGTAATCCAGCAGAGACTGCATGTATGGTTTGCAGGTTTGCTTCCCAAGCCACCAGAAACTTGGCAGAACCCAAATCATTGTGGCATTTTCTTTCCTCCCTTGAAACATTTGGCTTTCTAAGTTTGATAATTGGATAGACTGGGCTAGTCACCTTTGGACCCCATATACCACAAACAGAGCTAAAGACAGAGCCAATTACTTCCCTCCACTTGTCAAAATATGTCAAATTTGCTTGATCACCACAACTTCAAAGAAAATTCTGAGGCAACTTAGAGAGGTTAATCAATACTGCATGATTGGAATTTCTGTGGTTGTATGAGTTTGAAAGCTGCAGAATTGGGCTGAAACTGTTCACAGAAATCCACAGGCTTGTGGTTGCCAGGCAACCACACTGGGCTCAGATTGGCTGAACATCACAGTGAGGGGGATTTTAGGCTCTAGGTTTGAAAATTTAAAAGACTGGGGTAGTCAAGTTTGGAACCCATAGACCTCAGACATACCAAAAGGTTTTCCAATGACTTCCCTCCACTTCTCAAAATATGTCAAATTTTCTTGATCACTACAACTGTAAAAAAAAAATTCTGAGGCAACATAGAGAGGCTAATCAAATACTGCATGATTGGAATGGCTGTGGTTGTATGAGGTGGAAAGCTGCAGAGTTGGGCTGAAACAGTTCACAGAAATCCACAAGCTTGTGGTTGCCAGGCAACCACAATGGGCTGTGATTGGCTGAGCACCATTGTGAGCTGGACTTTAGGCTCTAGGATACAAGTGTGCAGTAGGAGACCTGAGTCACAATGCTGGGCGTTGCCATGGAGACCTCAGTGGCACGTAGGACCTTGTAGGGCAAGATTTAAATAGGATGAATATTCTTGGCCTGGTATGCCACAATATTCTCTCTGAAGGCTTCACTGCTCAGAATTTGTGGATGGAAATGCTAGCCAATCTACACATGGATGTACTTTCAATGGGATATGAAATATGCCAGGGCCTGGCAGATGATCTCTGCCATGTCCTATCCTTGAGCATACGCTTTTCCCTTGTCATGTCTGTCATTTGGCTGAGTCCTGTTCCCTAAACTATTCAGTCAAGACTTGCTGGCCTCATTGACCTGCAGTATAAGAGCTTTCTGTGAAATTTCTCAGCAGAAATCCTCTGCAAGTACATAGCTTTGGATATGAGAGACAGTGGTGGAAGTTGAATTTCAAGGGCAGATATTTGAAAACAATGAAACAAGCCCCGAATAAGATCTTTACATGTTTACCAGATGAATATGTTTGGAAATACGGGGGAAGATGGAGATCAAGGCTGAGAAGAGTGCACACCCATTTCAAGGTACAAAAACCAGGGAAAAACATGGGCAAGCAAGAGAGCTGGTTAATCTGATGTAAAAATCTTTGATGATGAAAGGAAAATTATATTCTCATGATGATTTAATCAGGCTGTTGAAGTGAAGTTCTCATGTGGGTTGTCCTATGTGTGGCCTTCTGCATTGGGCAGTGGATGCAGGACAGGAGATCTTCAAATAAATCTGGTGGAACACAAAATACTGAAAAAAAACTTCAGCCTAAATCCTGTGTATTCCTTCCCTTTGAGAACATATATGGATAATGTACAAAGTTTGAAAAGAGAAAATGTCTATTGGGTCATGGTTTCAACAATGAAATGGTCACTTCACATAACATTTTGAATTTTGCTTTCACAGTTGCTCATGTACCGGGCCTGAGTAAAGCAGAATGCAGAGTAAGCCTCATCAATAGTTGTGCATTCCATAAGTGGTTTTAAAACCAGTGAAACCCTTTGGACTTAGTGTTTGTATTTAATTGGTTGATTGGTTTTTCAAATTGTTTGTTTTAGTATTCTTAACTTTGTGAGTCAGGGAAGCCCTCACTCATAGTGATTTCGACCTCTCCAAAAGTTCTGAAGTTATTCATGTAACAGCTATTAAATGCTATAAGTTTCTCCTATTAAAACTTGAAAGACTAACAGACTCAGCTTCTTTTCATCTAAATTCAGTGTTGGGCTAACTTCAGGGTTGGACTTTTTACAAGTCCTTTGAAATGTGTCCTCCTCTAGTCACTGGTCGTGCTGGAATTTACTTTCTTGTGAAGACAGGATTTGAGCGAATTGACACAAGTACAGTTTGCCACTACTCTGGACACCTGGTTAAATATCGAGTTCCCTAAATGCTGTGTGTTTTACTTTGATCTCTGCTCACACTTTGCTCATCCAGTTAGAAACACAGGGCTCCAGGCCATAGCGTTCGAGGCCTAAACAAGAAAATTTCCATTCCATTTTGGGAGTTCATGCGTCTCTCATAATTACTTTTTCCACAAATGTGTGCTTCAGGAGAGGCCCTGTCCAAATGTGGAGAGGCCCATTTTCATTCACTCACTTTTATACTTTCTAAGATTTTCAGTTACTAGAGGTTTGCCCAGACTTGCCATTGTCAAGGGACAGTGCACTTCACTTGAAGTTGTGCAGTATTACTTCATGTGTCTCCGTGGAAATTCCACCAATGGGAAACTCTTGCTGTAGTCATCTCCAAGTGTTTCTGTGTAAGAAAATATAACTAACAAAGGATGTGGTTTCAAGCAGAATGAGGAAAGGAGGGATTATCTTTATTCCAGTGCAGGTTGACCTTTCAAAGAAACAGTAATTCCTATCAAATAGGAGGAAAAATCTTTTGTAAAGAGACATGGACATGACACGCTCAACTTTATGTCACTTTTTTTAAAACGCCAAGGGCATTTGAGAAATTCTTGGCTGCTGAAATGTCCCTTTTTGCAAATTTCTCTTAGGTAAGACACTCCAGCTCTATTAAACCATGGTACAGTTCCTTCCATGTAAAAAACCAAAGCAAAAAACAAAATAAATTCAAACAAAACCCATCAAATTACATTTGAGAGCACACAATTGCTCAGCAGGCCCACTATTCCAGAAGCTAGAGGTAGAGAATCCTCAGCCTTCGGCCCATGGCCTGAAGTTTTGTCTCTATCATGGCCCCTCAATTCCCTGGCATGTCCACATTAACTCCTGAATCTTTACTCATTTCCTCTTCAAATGCACAGGATCCAATATGTTTGAACCATGTTCACCTGGGCTGTAATCATCCAAGGACACACCAGAGGAAGGGCAGCAACTCCCTTGCCTGGGGCCTTGGAGCTTATCACAATAGAAATGGACACCTGAACAAGGGGAGCCAAAACAAAGAGAGGCATATTCCTAAAGCCTGAAGCACAGAAACTACCTATAGACTAGCAGTGGGATTTCACAAATTATGTAAGAATCTCTGTGCACATGCTTGCAATGGTCGCTCATGCCTATAATCCCAGCAATCTGGGGGCTGAGGTGGATGGATCCTTGGGAGTTCCAGTCCATCTTGGGCTACGAATTTATCTCAAGGCCTCTTTCAAAAAATACATAAGATGCTGTTTCCAAAAAGAGGACAACATTAAACTAGACACACTTGGTCTAGGTCCCTGGGTTCACTACATGAGTTGTGGAGTCTAAATATTCCATGCCATGAGAAAATACCTGGGATTTTTAGTGAAAGGGGCATTTGCATCCCTTTTCTAAGGGTTTCCCTTTCACCATGTTACATTTGAATTCTGGGAAAACCTGCTGGTGATAAGGTATTGTGCTAATACCTCATGTTTAGTGTTCAGGGTTATGCTGGAATGGCTGCAGCCCTCCTTGAAATAGCGACTGCAGACAAGTGAACCCCGAGGAAGCTGGATAGTTGAAGCAGGCACTCCAAATATTCATGCACTGCAAGGATTCACTTTCATTTTGGGTCTCATCTTCTGGTTGCTGGTTTTCAGTGCTAACTGATACTACCATGGTGGCAGTAATCCAGCAGAGACTGCATGTATGGTTTGCAGGTTTGCTTCCCAAGCCGCCAGAAACCTGGCAGAACCCAAATCATTGTGGCATTTTCTTTCCTCCCTTGAAACATTTGGCTTTCTAAGTTTGATAATTGAATAGACTGGGCTAGTCACCTTTGGACCCCATATACCACAAACAGAGCTAAAGACAGAGCCAATTACTTCCCTCCACTTGTCAAAATATGTCAAATTTGCTTGATCACCACAACTTCAAAGAAAATTCTGAGGCAACTTAGAGATGTTAATCAAATACTGCATGATTGGAATGGCTGTGGTTGTATGAGGTGGAAACCTGCAGAGTTGGGCTGAAACTGTTCACAGAAATCCACAGGCTTGTGGTTTCCAGGCAACCACACTGGGCTCAGATTGGCTGAACATCACTGTGAGAGGGATTTTAGGCTCTAGGTTTGAAAATTGAAAAGACTGGGGTAGTCAAGTTTGGAACCCATAGACCTCAGACATACCAAAAGGTTTTCCAATGACTTCCCTCCACTTCTCAAAATATGTCAAATTTTCTTGATCACTACAACTGTAAAAAAAAAATTCTGAGGCAACATAGAGAGGCTAATCAAATACTGCATGATTGGAATGGCTGTGGTTGTATGAGGTGGAAAGCTGCAGAGTTGGGCTGAAACAGTTCACAGAAATCCACAAGCTTGTGGTTGCCAGGCAACCACAAAGGGCTGTGATTGGCTGAGCACCAATGTGAGCTGGACTTTAGGCTCTAGGATACAAGTGTGCAGTAGGAGACCTGAGTCACAATGCTGGGCGTTGCCATGGAGACCTCAGTGGCACAGAGGAACTTGTAGGGCAAGATTTAAATAGGATGAATATTCTTGGCCTGGTATGCCACAATATTCTCTCTGAAGGCTTCACTGCTCAGAATTTGTGGATGGAAATGCTAACCAATCTACACATGGATGTACTTTCAATGGGATATGAAATATGCCAGGGCCTAGCAGATGATCTCTGCCATGTCCTATCCTTGAGCATATGCTTTTCCCTTGTCATGTCTGTCATTTGGCTGAGTCCTGTTCCCTAAACTATTCAGTCAAGACTTGCTGGCCTCATTGACCTGCAGTATAAGAGCTTTCTGTGAAATTTCTCAGCAGCAATCCTCTGCAAGTACATAGCTTTGGATATGAGAGACAGTGGTGGAAGTTGAATTTCAAGGGCAGATATTTGAAAACAATGAAACAAGCCCCAAATAAGATCTTTACATGTTTCCCAGATGAATATGTTTGGAAATACGGGGGAAAATGGAGATCAACCTGAGAAGAGTGCACACGCATTTCAAGGTACAAAAACCAGGGAAAAACATGGGCAAGCAAGAGAGCTGGTTAATCTGATGTAAAAATCTTTGATGATGAAAGGAAAATTATATTCTCATGATGATTTAATCAGGCTGTAGAAGTGAAGTTCTCATGTGGGTTGTCCTATGTGTGGCCTTCTGCATTGGGCAGTGGATGCAGGACAGGAGATCTTCAAATAAATCTGGTGGAACACAAAATACTGAAAAAAAACTTCAGCCTAAATCCTGTGTATTCTTTCCCTTTGAGAACATATATGGATAATGTACAAAGTTTCAAAAGAGAAAATGTCTATTGGGTCATGGTTTCAACAATGAAATGGTCACTTCACATAACATTTTGAATTTTGCTTTCACAGTTGCTCATGTACCGGGCCTGAGTAAAGCAGAATGCAGAGTAAGCCTCATCAATAGGTGTGCATTCCATAAGTGGTTTTAAAACCAGTGAAACCCTTTGGACTTAGTGTTTGTATTTAATTCGTTGATTGGTTTTTCAAATTGTTTGTTTTAGTATTCTTAACTTTGTGAGTCAGGGAAGCCCTCACTCATAGTGATTTCGACCTCTCCAAAAGCTCTGAAGTTATTCATGTAACAGCTATTACATGCTATAAGTTTCTCCTATTAAAACTTGAAAGACTAACAGACTCAGCTTCTTTTCATCTAAATTCAGTGTTGGGCTAACTTCAGGGTTGGACTTTTTACAAGTCCTTTGAAATGTGTCCTCCTCTAGTCACTGGTCGTGCTGGAATTTGCTTTCTTGTGAAGACAGGATTTGAGCGAATTGACACAAGTACAGTTTGCCACTACTCTGCACACCTGGTTAAATATCGAGTTCCCTAAATGCTGTGTGTTTTACTTTGATCTCTGCTCACACTTTGCTCATCCAGTTAGAAACACAGGGTTCCAGGCCATAGCGTTCCAGGCCTAAACAAGAAAATTTCCATTCCGTTTTGGGAGTTCATGCGTCTCTCATAATTACTTTTTCCACAAATGTGTGCTTCAGGAGAGGCCCTGTCCAAATGTGGAGAGGCCCATTTTCATTCACTCACTTTTAGACTTTCTAAGATTTTCAGTTACTAGCGGTTTGCCCAGACTTGCCATTGTCAAGGGACAGTGCACTTCCCTTGAAGTTGTGCAGTATTACTTCATGTGTCTCCGTAGAAATTCCACCAATGGGAAACTCTTGCTGTAGTCATCTCCAAGTGTTTCTGTGTAAGAAAATATAACTAACAAAGGATGTGGTTTCAAGCAGAATGAGGAAAGGAGGGATTATCTTTATTTCAGTGCAGGTTGACCTTTCAAAGAAACAGTAATTCCTATCAAATAGGAGGTAAAATCTTTTGTAAAGAGACATGGACATGACACGCTCAACTTTATGTCACATTTTTAAAACGCCAAGGGCATTTGAGAAATTCTTGGCTGCTGAATTGTCCCTTTTTGCAAATTTCTCTTAGGTAAGACACTCCAGCTCCTTTAAACCATGGTACAGTTCCTTCCATGTAAAAAACCAAAGCAAAAAACAAAATAAATTAAAACAAAACCCATCAAATTACATTTGAGAGCACACAATTGCTCAGCAGGCCCACTATTCCAGAAGCTAGAGGTAGAGAATCCTCAGCCTTCGGCCCATGGCCTGAAGTTTTGTCTCTATCATGGCCCCTCAATTCCCTGGCATGTCCACATTAACTCATGAATCTTTACTCATTTCCTCTTCAAATGCACAGGATCCAATATGTTTGAACCATGTTCACCTGGGCTGTAATCATCCAAGGACACACCAGAGGAAGGGCAGCAACTCCCTTGCCTGGGGCCTTGGAGCTTATCACAATAGAAATGGACACCTGAACAAGGGGAGCCAAAACAAAGAGAGGCATATTCCTAAAGCCTGAAGCACAGAAGCTACCTATAGAGTAGCAGTGGGATTTCACAAATTATGTAAGAATCTCTGTGCACATGCTTGGCATGGTCGCTCATGCCTATAATCCCAGCAATCTGGGGGCTGAAGTGGCTGGATCCTTGGGAGTTCCAGTCCATCTTGGGCTACGAATTTATCTCAAGGCCTCTTTCAACAACTACATAAGATGCTGTTTCCAAAAAGAGGAAAACATTAAACTAGACACACTTGGTCTAGGTCCCTGGGTTCACTACATGAGTTGTGGAGTCTAAATATTCCATGCCATGAGAAAATACCTGGGATTTTTAGTGAAAGGGGCATTTGCATCCCTTTTCTAAGGGTTTCCCTTTCACCATGTTACATTTGAATTCTGGGAAAACCTGCTGGTGATAAGGTATTGTGCTAATACCTCATGTTTAGTGTTCAGGGTTATGCTGGAATGGCTGCAGCCCTCCTTGAAATAGCGATTGCAGACAAGTGAACCCCGAGGAAGCTGGATAGTTGAAGCAGGCACTCCAAATATTCATGCACTGCAAGGATTCACTTTCATTTTGGGTCTCATCTTCTGGTTGCTGGTTTTCAGTGCTAACTGATACTACCATGGTGGCAGTAATCCAGCAGAGACTGCATGTATGGTTTGCAGGTTTGCTTCCCAAGCCGCCAGAAACTTGGCAGAACCCAAATCATTGTGGCCTTTTCTTTCCTCCCTTGAAACATTTGGCTTTCTAAGTTTGATAATTGAATAGACTGGGCTAGTCACCTTTGGACCCCATATACCACAAACAGAGCTAAAGACAGAGCCAATTACTTCCCTCCACTTGTCAAAATATGTCAAATTTGCTTGATCACCGCAACTTCAAAGAAAATTCTGAGGCAACTTAGAGAGGTTAATCAAATACTGCATGATTGGAATGGCTGTGGTTGTATGAGGTGGAAAGCTGCAGAGTTGGGCTGAAACTGTTCACAGAAATCCACAGGCTTGTGGTTGCCAGGCAACCACACTGGGCTCAGATTGGCTGAACATCACTGTGAGAGGGATTTTAGGCTCTAGGTTTGAAAATTTAAAAGACTGGGGTAGTCAAGTTTGGAACCCATAGACCTCAGACATACCAAAAGTTTTCCAATGACTTCCCTCCACTTCTCAAAATATGTCAAATTTTCTTGATCACTACAACTGTAAAAAAAAAAAATTCTGAGGCAACATAGAAGGGCTAATCAAATACTGCATGATTGGAATGGCTGTGGTTGTATGAGGTGGAAAGCTGCAGAGTTGGGCTGAAACAGTTCACAGAAATCCACAAGCTTGTGGTTGCCAGGCAACCACAAAGGGCTGTGATTGGCTGAGCACCAATGTGAGCTGGACTTTAGGCTCTAGGATACAAGTGTGCAGTAGGAGACCTGAGTCACAATGCTGGGCGTTGCCATGGAGACCTCAGTGGCACAGAGGAACTTGTAGGGCAAGATTTAAATAGGATGAATATTCTTGGCCTGGTATGCCAAAATATTCTCTCTGAAGGCTTCACTGCTCAGAATTTGTGGATGGAAATGCTAACCAATCTACACATGGATGTACTTTCAATGGGATATGAAATATGCCAGGGCCTGGCAGATGATCTCTGCCATGTCCTATCCTTGAGCATACGCTTTCCCTTGTCATGTCTGTCATTTGGCTGAGTCCTGTTCCCTAAGCTATTCAGTCAAGACTTGCTGGCATCATTGACCTGCAGTATAAGAGCTTTCTGTGAAATTTCTCAGCAGAAATCCTCTGCAAGTACATAGCTTTGGATATGAGAGACAGTGGTAGAAGTTGAATTTCAAGGGCAGATATTTGAAAACAATGAAACAAGCCTCGAATAAGATCTTTACATGTTTCCCAGATGAATATGTTTGGAAATACGGGGGAAGATGGAGATCAAGGCTGAGAAGAGTGCACACCCATTTCAAGGTACAAAAACCAGGGAAAAACATGGGCAAGCAAGAGAGCTGGTTAATCTGATGTAAAAATCTTTGATGATGAAAGGAAAATTATATTCTCATGATGATTTAATCAGGCTGTAGAAGTGAAGTTCTCATGTGGGTTGTCCTATGTGTGGCCTTGTGCATTGGGTAGTGGATGCAGGACAGGAGATCTTCAAATAAATCTGGTGGAACACAAAATACTGAAAAAAAAATTCAGCCTAAATCCTGTGTATTCCTTCCCTTTGAGAACATATATGGATAATGTACGAAGTTTCAAAAGAGAAAATGTCTATTGGGTCATGGTTTCAACAATGAAATGGTCACTTCACATAACATTTTGAATTTTGCTTTCACAGTTGCTCATGTACAGGGCCTGAGTAAAGCAGAATGCAGATTAAGCCTCATCAATAGTTGTGCATTCCATAAGTGGTTTTAAAACCAGTGAAACCCTTTGGACTTAGTGTTTGTATTTAATTGGTTGATTGGTTTTTCAAATTGTTTGTTTTACTATTCTTAACTTTGTGAGTCAGGGAAGCCCTCACTCATAGTGATTTCGACCTCTCCAAAAGCTCTGAAGTTATTCATGTAACAGCTATTACATGCTATAAGTTTCTCCTATTAAAACTTGAAAGACTAACAGACTCAGCTTCTTTTCATCTAAATTCAGTGTTGGGCTAACTTCAGGGTTGGACTTTTTACAAGCCCTTTGAAATGTGTCCTCCTCTAGTCACTGGTCGTGCTGGAATTTACTTTCTTGTGAAGACAGGATTTGAGCAAATTGACACAAGTACAGTTTGCCACTACTCTGGACACCTGGTTAAATATCGAGTTCCCTAAATGCTGTGTGTTTTACTTTGATCTCTGCTCACACTTTGCTCATCCAGTTAGAAACACAGGGCTGCAGGCCATAGCGTTCCAGGCCTAAACAAGAAAATTTCCATTCCGTTTTGGGAGTTCATGCGTCTCTCATAATTACTTTTTCCACAAATGTGTGCTTCAGGAGAGGCCCTGTCCAAATGTGGAGAGGCCCATTTTCATTTTTTCACTTTTAGTCTTTCTAAGATTTTCAGTTACTAGAGGTTTGCCCAGACTTGCCATTGTCAAGGGACAGTGCACTTCACTTGAAGTTGTGCAGTATTACTTCATGTGTCTCCGTGGAAATTCCACCAATGGGAAACTCTTGCTGTAGTCATC
Source organism: Cavia porcellus (assembly GCF_034190915.1). Classification (NCBI taxonomy): domain Eukaryota; kingdom Metazoa; phylum Chordata; class Mammalia; order Rodentia; family Caviidae; genus Cavia; species Cavia porcellus. Next base: position 2,723,187 of record NW_026947486.1, on the reverse strand, counting down.
TCCAAGTGTTTCTGTGGAAGAAAATATAACTAACAAAGGATGTGGTTTCAAGCAGAATGAGGAAAGGAGGGATTATCTTTATTTCAGTGCAGGTTGACCTTTCAAAGAAACAGTAATTCCTATCAAATAGGAGGAAAAATCTTTTGTAAAGAGACATGGACATGACACGCTCAACTTTATGTCACTTTCTTTAAAACGCCAAGGGCATTTGAGAAATTCTTGGCTGCTGAATTGTCCCTTTTTGCAAATTTCTCTTAGGTAAGACACTCCAGCTTCTTTAAACCATGGTACAGTTCCTTCCATGTAAAAAACCAAAGCAAAAAACAAAATAAATTCAAACAAAACCCATCAAATTGCATTTGAGAGCACACAATTGCTCAGCAGGCCCACTATTCAAGAAGCTAGAGGTAGAGCATCCTCAGCCTTCGGCCCATGGCCTGAAGTTTTGTCTCTATCATGGCCCCTCAATTCCCTGGCATGTCCACATTAACTCATGAATCTTTACTCATTTCCTCTTCAAATGCACAGGATCCAATATATTTGAACCCTCTTCACCCGGGCTGTAATCATCCAAGGACACACCAGAGGAAGGGCAGCCACTCCCTTGCCTGGGGCCTTGGAGCTTATCACAATAGAAATGGACACCTGAACAAGGGGAGCCAAAACAAAGAGAGGCATATTCCTAAAGCCTGAAGCACAGAAGCTACCTATAGACCAGCAGTGGGATTTCACAAATTATGTAAGAATCTCTGTGCACATGCTTGGCATGGTCGCTCATGCCTATAATCCCAGCAATCTGGGGGCTGAGGTGGATGGATCCTTGGGAGTTCCAGTCCATCTTGGGCTACGAATTTATCTCAAGGCCTCTTTCAACAACTACATAAGATGCTGTTTCCAAAAAGAGGACAACATTAAACTAGACACACTTGGTCTCGGTCCCTGGGTTCACTACATGAGTTGTGGAGTCTAAATATTCCATGCCATGAGAAAATACCTGGGATTTTAGTGAAAGGGGCATTTGCATCCCTTTTCTAAGGGTTTCCCTTTCACCATGTTACATTTGAATTCTGGGAAAACCTGCTGGTGATAAGGTATTGTGCTAATACCTCATGTTTAGTGTCCAGGGTTATGCTGGAATGGCTGCAGCCCTTCTTGAAATAGCGATTGCAGACAAGTGAACCCCGAGGAAGCTGGATAGTTGAAGCAGGCACTCCAAATATTCATGCACTGCAAGGATTCACTTTCGTTTTGGGTCTCATCTTCTGGTTGCTGGCTTTCAGTGCTAACTGATACTACCATGGTGGCAGTAATCCAGCAGAGACTGCATGTATGGTTTGCAGGTTTGCTTCCCAAGCCACCAGAAACTTGGCAGAACCCAAATCATTGTGGCATTTTCTTTCCTCCCTTGAAACATTTGGCTTTCTAAGTTTGATAATTGAATAGACTGGGCTAGTCATCTTTGGACCCCATATGCCACAAACAGAGCTAAAGACAGAGCCAATTACTTCCCTCCACTTGTCAAAATATGTCAAATTTGCTTGATCACCACAACTTCAAAGAAAATTCTGAGGCAACTTAGAGAGGTGAATCAAATACTGCATGATTGGAATGGCTGTGGTTGTATGAGGTGGAAAGCTGCAGAGTTGGGCTGAAACAGTTCACAGAAATCCACAAGCTTGTGGTTGCCAGGCAACCCCAATGGGCTGTGATTGGCTGAGCACCATTGTGAGCTGCACTTTAGGCTCTAGGATACAAGTGTGCAGTAGGAGACCTGAGTCACAATGCTGGGCGTTGCCCTGGAGACCTCAGTGGCACAGAGGACCTTGTAGGGCAAGATTTAAATAGGATGAATATTCTTGGCCTGCTATGCCACAATATTCTCTCTGAAGGCTTCACTGCTCAGAATTTGTGGATGGAAATGCTAACCAATCTACACATGGATGTATTTTCAATGGGATATGAAATATGCCCGGGCCTGGCAGATGATCAATGCCATGTCCTATCCTTGAGCATAGGCTTTTCCCTTGTAATGTCTGTCATTTGGCTGAGTCCTGTTCCCTAAGCTATTCAGTCAAGACTTGCTGGCATCATTCACCTGCAGTATAAGAGCTTTCTGTGAAATTTCTCAGCAGAAATCCTCTGCAAGTACATAGCTTTGGATATGAGACACAGTGGTGGAAGTTGAATTTCAAGGGCAGATATTTGAAAACAATGAAACAAGCCCCGAATAAGATCATTACATGTTTCCCAGATGAATATGTTTGGAAATACGGGGGAAGATGGAGATCAAGGCTGAGAAGAGTGCACACCCATTTCAAGGTAAAAAAACCAGGGAAAAACATGGGCAAGCAAGCGAGCTGGTTAATCTGATGTAAAAATCTTTGATGATGAAAGGAAAATTATATTCTCATGATGATTTAATCAGGCTGTAGAAGTGAAATTCTCATGTGGGTTGTCCTATGTGTGGCCTTCTGCATTGGGCAGTGGATGCAGGACAGGAGATCTTCAAATAAATCTGGTGGAACACAAAATACTGAAAAAAAATTCAGCCTAAATCCTGTGTATTCCTTCCCTTTGAGAACATATATGGATAATGTATGAAGTGGCAAAAGAGAAAATGTCTATTGGGTCATGGTTTCAACAATGAAATGGTCACTTCACATAACATTTTGAATTTTGCTTTCACAGTTGCTCATGTACCGGGACTGAGTAAAGCAGAATGCAGAGTAAGCCTCATCAATAGTTGTGCATTCCATAAGTGGTTTTAAAACCAGTGAAACCCTTTGGACTTAGTGTTTGTATTTAATTGGTTGATTGGTTTTTCAAATTGTTTGTTTTACTATTCTTAACTTTGTGAGTCAGGGAAGCCCTCACTCATAGTGATTTCCACCTCTCCAAAAGCTCTGAAGTTATTCATGTAACAGCTATTACATGCTATAAGTTTCTCCTATTAAAACTTGAAAGACTAACAGACTCAGCTTCTTTTCATCTAAATTCAGTGTTGGGCTAACTTCAGGGTTGGACTTTTTACAAGTCCTTTGAAATGTGTCCTCCTCTAGTCACTGGTCGTGCTGGAATTTACTTTCTTGTGAAGACAGGATTTGAGCAAATTGACACAAGTACAGTTTGCCACTACTCTGGACACCTGGTTAAATATCGAGTTCCCTAAATGCTGTGTGTTTTACTTTGATCTCTGCTCACACTTTGCTCATCCAGTTAGAAACACAGGGCTCCAGGCCATAGCATTCCAGGCCTAAACAAGAAAATTTCCATTCCGTTTTGGGAGTTCATGCGTCTCTCATAATTCCTTTTTCCACAAATGTGTGCTTCAGGAAAGGCCCTGTCCAAATGTGGAGAGGCCCATTTTCTTTCACTCACTTTTAGACTTTCTAAGATTTTCAGTTACTTGAGGTTTGCCCAGGCTTGCCATTGTCAAGGGACAGTGCACTTCACTTGAAGTTGTGCAGTATTACTTCATGTGTCTCCGTGGAAATTCCACCAATGGGAATCTCTTGCTGTAGTCATCACCAAGTGTTTCCGTGTAAGAAAATATAACTAACAAAGGATGTGGTTTCAAGCAGAATGAGGAAAGGAGGGATTATCTTTATTTCAGTGCAGGTTGACCTTTCAAAGAAACAGTAATTCCTATCAAATAGGAGGAAAATCCTTTGTAAAGAGACATGGACATGACACGCTCAACTTTATGTCACTTTTTTTTAAAACGCCAAGGGCATTTGAGAAATTCTTGGCTGCTGAATTGTCCCTTTTTGCAAATTTCTCTTAGGTAAGACACTCCAGCTTCTTTAAACCATGGTACAGTTCCTTCCATGTAAAAAACCAAGGCAAAAAACAAAATAAATTCAAACAAAACCCATCAAATTACATTTGAGAGCACACAATTGCTCAGCAGGCCCACTATTCAAGAAGCTAGAGGTAGAGAATACTCAGCCTTCAGCCCATGGCCTGAAGTTTTGTCTCTGTCATGGCCCCTCAATTCCCTGGCATGTCCACATTAACTCATGGATCTTTACTCATTTCCTCTTCAAATGCACAGGATCCAATATATTTGAACCCTGTTCACCTGGGCTGTAATCATCCAAGGACACACCAGAAGAAGGGCAGCCACTCCCTTGCCTGGGGCCTTGGAGCTTATCACAATAGAAATGGACACCTGAACAAGGGGAGCCAAAACAAAGAGAGGCATATTCCTAAAGCCTGAAGCACAGAAGCTACTTATAGACCAGTAGTGGGATTTCACAAATTATGTAAGAATCTCTGTGCACATGCTTGGCATGGTCGCTCATGCCTATAATCCCAGCAATCTGGGGGCTGAGGTGGATGGATCCTTGGGAGTTCCAGTCCATCTTGGGCTACGAATTTATCTCAAGGCCTCTTTCAACAACTACATAAGATGCTGTTTCCAAAAAGAGGACAACATTAAACTAGACACACTTGGTCTCGGTCCCTGGGTTCACTACATGAGTTGTAGAGTCTAAATATTCCATGCCATGAGAAAATACCTGGGATTTTTAGTGAAAGGGGCATTTGCATCCCTTTTCTAAGGGATTCCCATTCACCATGTTACAGCTGAATTCTGGGAAAACCTGCTGGTGATAAGGTATTGTGCTAATACCTCATGTTTAGTGTTCAGGGTTATGCTGGAATGGCTGCAGACCTCCTTGAAATAGCGACTGCAGACAAGTGAACCCCGAGGAAGCTGGATAGTTGAAGCAGGCACTCCAAATATTCATGCACTGCAAGGATTCACTTTCATTTTGGGTCTCATCTTCTGGTTGCTGGCTTTTAGTGCTAACTGATACTACCATGGTGGCAGTAATCCAGCAGAGACTGCATGTATGGTTTGCAGGTTTGCTTCCCAAGTGACCAGAAACTTGGCAGAACCCAAATCATTGTGGCATTTTCTTTCCTCCCTTGAAACATTTGGCTTTCTTAGTTTGATAATTGAATAGACTGGGCTAGTCACGTTTGGACCCCATATACCACAAACAGAGCTAAAGACAGAGCCAATTACTTCCCTCCACTTGTCAAAATCTGTCAAATTTGCTTGATCACCACAACTTCAAAGAAAATTCTGAGGCAACTTAGAGAGGTTAATCAAATACTGCATGATTGGAATGGCTGTGGTTGTATGAGGTGGAAAGCTGCAGAGTTGGGCTGAAACTGTTCACAGAAATCCACAGGCTTGTGGTTGCCAGGCAAGCACACTGGGCTGAGATTGGCTGAACATCACTGTGAGGGGGATTTTAGGCTCTAGGTTTGAAAATTTAAAAGACTGGTGTAGTCAAGTTTGGAACCCATAGACCTCAGACATAACAAAAGGTTTTCCAATGACTTCCCTCCACTTCTCAAAATATGTCAAATTTTCTTGATCACTACAACTGTAAAAAAAATTCGGAGGCAACATAGAGAGTAATCAAATACTGCATGATTGGAATGGCTGTGGTTGTATGAGGTGGAAAGCTGCAGAGTTGGGCTGAAACAGTTCACAGAAATCAACAAGCTTGTGGTTGCCAGGCAACCACAATGGGCTCTGATTGGCTGAGCACCATTGTGAGCTGGACTTTAGGCTCTAGGATACAAGTGTGCAGTAGGAGACCTGAGTCACAATGCTGGGCGTTGCCATGGAGACCTCAGTGGCACAGAGGACCTTGTAGGGCAAGATTTAAATAGGATGAATATTCTTGGCCTGGTATGCCACAATATTCTCTCTGAAGGCTTCACTGCTCAGAATTTGTGTATGGAAATGCTAGCCAATCTACACATGGATGTACTTTCAATGGGATATGAAATATGCCAGGGCCTGGCAGATGATCTCTGCCATGTCCTATCCTTGAGCATACGCTTTTCCCTTGTCATGTCTGTCATTTGGCTGAGTCCTGTTCCCTAAGCTATTCAGTCAAGACTTGCTGGCATCATTCACCTGCAGTATAAGAGCTTTCTGTGAAATTTTCAGCAGAAATCCTCTGCAAGTACATAGCTTTGGATATGAGAGACAGTGGTGGAAGTTGAATTTCAAGGGCAGATATTTGAAAACAATGAAACAAGCCCCGAATAAGATCTTTACATGTTTCCCAGATGAATATGTTTGGAAATACGGAGGAAGATGGAGATCAAGGCTGAGAAGAGTGCACACCCATTTCAAGGTACAAAATCCAGGGAAAAACATGGGAAAGCAAGAGAGCTGGTTAATCTGATGTAAAAATCTTTCATGATGAAAGGAAAATTATATTCTCATGATGATTTAATCAGGCTGTAGAAGTGAAGTTCTCATGTGGGTTGTCCTATGTGTGGCCTTCTGCATTGGGCAGTGGATGCAGGACAGGAGATCTTCAAACAAATCTGGTGGAACATAAAATACTTAAAAAAAAATTCAGCCTAAATCCTGTGTATTCCTTCCCTTTGAGAACATATATGGATAATGTACGAAGTTTCAAAAGAGAAAATGTCTATTGGGTCATGGTTTCAACAATGAAATGGTCACTTCACATAACAATTTGAATTTTGCTTTCACAGTTGCTCATGTACCCGGCCTGAGTAAAGCAGAATGCAGAGTAAGCCTCATCAATAGTTGTGCATTCCATAAGTGGTTTTAAAACCAGTGAAACCCTTTGGACTTAGTGTTTGTATTTAATTGGTTGATTGGTTTTTCAAATTGTTTGTTTTACTATTTTTAACTTTGTGAGTCAGGGAAGCCCTCACTCATAGTGATTTCGACCTCTCCAAAAGCTCTGAAGTTATTCATGTAACAGCTATTACATGCTATAAGTTTCTCCTATTAAAACTTGAAAGACTAACAGACTCTGCTACTTTTCATCTAAATTCAGTGTTGGGCTAACTTCAGGGTTGGACTTTTTACAAGTCCTTTGAAATGTGTCCTCCTCTAGTCACTGGTCGTGCTGGAATTTACTTTCTTGTGAAGACAGGATTTGAGCAAATTGACACAAGTACAGTTTGCCACTACTCTGGACACCAGGTTAAATATCGAGTTCCCTAAATGCTGTGTGTTTTACTTTGATCTCTGCTCACACTTTGCTCATCCAGTTAGAAACACAGGGCTCCAGGCCATAGCGTTCCAGGCCTAAACAAGAAAATTTCCGTTCCGTTTTGGGAGTTCATGCGTCTCTCATAATTACTTTTTCCACAAATGTGTGCTTCAGGAGAGGCCCTGTCCAAATGTGGAGAGGCCCATTTTCATTCACTCACTTTTAGACTTTCTAAGATTTTCAGTGACTAGAGGTTTGCCCAGACTTGCCATTGTCAAGGGACAGTGCACTTCACTTGAAGTTGTGCAGTATTACTTCATGTGTCTCCGTGGAAATTCCACCAATGGGAAACTCTTGCTGTAGTCATCTCCAAGTGTTTCTGTGGAAGAAAATATAACTAACAAAGGATGTGGTTTCAAGCAGAATGACGAAAGGAGGGATTATCTTTATTTCAGTGCAGGTTTACCTTTCAAAGAAACAGTAATTCCTATCAAATAGCAGGAAAAATCTTTTGTAAAGAGACATGGACATGACACGCTCAACTTTATGTCACTTATTTTAAAACGCCAAGGGCATTTGAGAAATTCTTGGCTGCTGAATTGTCCCTTTTTGCAAATTTCTCTTAGGTAAGACACTCTAACTTCATTAAACCATGGTACAGTTCCTTCCATGTAAAAAACCAAAGCAAAAAACAAAATAAATTAAAGAAAACCCATCAAATTATATTTGAGAGCACACAATCGCTCAGCAGGCCCACTATTCAAGAAACTAGAGGTAGAGAATCCTCAGGCTTCGGCCCATGGCCTGAAGTTTTGTCTCTATCATGGCCCCTCAATTCCCTGGCATGTCCACATTAAGTCATGAATCTTTACTCATTTCCTCTTCAAATGCACAGGATCCAATATATTTGAACCCTGTTCACCTGGGCTGTAATCATCCAAGGACACACCAGAAGAAGGGCAGCCACTCCCTTGCCTGGGGCCTTGGAGCTTATCACAATAGAAATGGACACCTGAACAAGGGGAGCCAAAACAAAGAGAGGCATATTCCTAAAGCCTGAAGCACAGAAGCTACATATAGACCAGTAGTGGGATTTCACAAATTATGTAAGAATCTCTGTGCACATGCTTGGCATGGTCGCTCATGCCTATAATCCTAGCAATCTGGGGGCTGAGGTGGATGGATCCTTGGGAGTTCCAGTCCATCTTGGGCTACGAATTTATCTCAAGGCCTCTTTCAACAACTACATAAGATGCTGTTTCCAAAAAGAGGACAACATTAAACTAGACACACTTGGTCTCGGTCCCTGGGTTCACTACATGAGTTGTAGAGTCTAAATATTCCATGCCATGAGAAAATACCTGGGATTTTTAGTGAAAGGGGCATTTGCATCCCTTTTCTAAGGGATTCCCATTCACCATGTTACAGCTGAATTCTGGGAAAACCTGCTGGTGATAAGGTATTGTGCTAATAGCTCATGTTTAGTGTTCAGGGTTATGCTGGAATGGCTGCAGCCCTCCTTGAAATAGCGATTGCAGACAAGTGAACCCCGAGGAAGCTGGATAGTAGAAGCAGGCACTCCAAATATTCATGTACTGCAAGGATTCACTTTCATTTTGGGTCTCATATTCTGGTTGCTGGCTTTTAGTGCTAACTGATACTACCATGGTGGCCGTAATCCAGCAGAGACTGCATGTACGGTTTGCAGGTTTGCTTCCCAAGCCACCAGAATCTTGGCAGAACCCAAATCATTGTGGCATTTTCTTTCCTCCCTTGAAACATTTGGCTTTCTAAGTTTGATAATTGAATAGACTGGGCTAGTCACGTTTGGACCCCATATACCACAAACAGAGCTAAAGACAGAGCCAATTACTTCCCTCCACTTGTCAAAATCTGTCAAATTTGCTTGATCACCACAACTTCAAAGAAAATTCTGAGGCAACTTAGAGAGGTTAATCAAATACTGCATGATTGGAATGGCTGTGGTTGTATGAGGTGGAAAGCTGCAGAGTTGGGCTGAAACTGTTCACAGAAATCCACAGGCTTGTGGTTGCCAGGCAACCACACTGGGTTGAGATTGGCTGAACATCACTGTGAAGGGCATTTTAGGCTCTAGGTTTGAAAATTTAAAAGACTGGCGTAGTCAAGTTTGGAACCCATAGACCTCAGACATACCAAAAGGTTTTCCAATGACTTCCCTCCACTTCTCAAAATATGTCAAATTTTCTTGATCACTACAACTGTAAAAAAAATTCTGAGGCAACATAGAGAGTAATCAAACACTGAATGATTGGAATGGCTGTGGTTGTATGAGGTGGAAAGCTGCAGAGTTGGGCTGAAACAGTTCACAGAAATCCACAAGCTTGTGGTTGCCAGGCAACCCCAATGGGCTGTGATTGGCTGAGCACCATTGTGAGCTGGACTTTAGGCTCTAGGATACAAGTGTGCAGTAGGAGACCTGAGTCACAATGCTGGGCGTTGCCATGGAGACCTCAGTGGCACAGAGGACCTTGTAGGGCAAGATTTAAATAGGATGAATATTCTTGGCCTGGTATGCCACAATATTCTGTCTGATGGCTTCACTGCTCAGAATTTGTGTATGGAAATGCTAGCCAATCTACACATGGATGTACTTTCAATGGGATATGAAATATGCCAGGGCCTGGCAGATGATCTCTGCCATGTCCTATCCTTGAGCATACGCTTTTCCCTTGTCATGTCTGTCATTTGGCTGAGTCCTGTTCCCTAAGCTATTCAGTCAAGACTTGCTGGCATCATTCACCTGCAGTATCAGAGCTTTCTGTGAAATTTCTCAGCAGAAATCCTCTGCAAGTACATAGCTTTGGATATGAGAGACAGTGGTGGAAGTTGAATTTCAAGGGCAGATATTTGAAAACAATGAAACAAGCCCCGAATAAGATCTTTACATGTTTCCCAGATGAATATGTTTGGAAATACGGGGGAAGATGGAGATCAAGGCTGAAAAGAGTGCACACCCATTTCAAGGTACAAAAACCAGGGAAAAACATGGGAAAGCAAGAGAGCTGGTTAATCTGATATAAAAATCTTTGATGATAAAAGGAAAATTATATTCTCATGATGATTTAATCAGGCTGTAGAAGTGAAGTTCTCATGTTGGTTGTCCTATGTGTGGCCTTCTGCATTGGGCAGTGGATGCAGGACAGGAGATCTTCAAATAAATCTGGTGGAACACAAAATACTGAAAAAAAAATTCTGCCTAAATCCTGTGTATTCCTTCCCTTTGAGAACATATATGGATAATGTACAAAGTTTCAAAAGAGAAAATGTCTATTGGGTCATGGTTTCAACAAAGAAATGGTCACTTCACATAACATTTTGAATTTTGCTTTCACAGTTGCTCATGTACCGGGACTGAGTAAAGCAGAATGCAGAGTAAGCCTCATCAATAGTTGTGCATTCCCTAAGTGGTTTTAAAACCAGTGAAACCCTTTGGACTTAGTGTTTGTATTTAACTGGTTGATTGGTTTTTCAAATTGTTTGTTTTACTATTTTTTTTAAATTTTATTTAAGGAGAAAAGAAAAGAAAAAAAAAACAGTGAAGGGGTACAAGTTATATAGATTTACAGGAGAAAAAAATGCGCAGTAGGCAATAACTAGTTAATGGATTACATATTGCCATCTTAGAAATAATTGTTCAAGTCACAAAATTAAAGCTTATAGAGTGGACATTCCAACAAGGATACTGCAAACAGTTCTGTTCAATGATCCAATAAAACTCTGTGATATCATTTTCTATCTTATACATTTAAATATACATGCAGTTATATAGTTTAGAGCACTTTCTTTTCCTCTCTTTTGTACAATGACTATTACACATTTTGGGTTTCTTCGCGCCCACGGTTCTTATTGCTTTTTTGGAAGAGAGTAAAACCAAATGTGACATAACAGAACAGAATCGGTCAAGTCAAAAGGGTGGACATAATAGATAATATAAAAACATAATATAAGGTGATCAACAATGGTTACCATAATGCCTCCCGCTATTTCTAATAGAATTGCCTATATCATTAGTTGTTATACAATTGAACAAAACCGTAAAGATTAAAACCGACAAAACCAAAACATTGGAGATATTGTAGGTCTTCAAAAGTAGATAAAAGTCAACGAGAATGGGCGTTATAATGAATCTCATTATCTTCTCAGCTGATGCCTAAAGTTTCGAACCTGATACTATCCAGCAAAACAGAATAGAGGAACCTCAGTCAAAAACAAGATGGTGAGAGTAATACAGGGCTTCAAATCGAGATAATAGAAAGTCAAAGTGGGTTACTATATTATATCCTGCTATGTTTTTCCCTTTAATTAAATGGATAAAAATAAAAATGTAAATAATGGAGTGGAGATTGAGAAAAAAGAGGGCATAACAGCGAACCAGGGCAGATCAAAACATAACCATTTAAGCAGAATAGTGTTTCACCACCAGATAATCCTGACCCAAAAATAGTTACCATATTGACTCCCTCCCTGAAGTCCTTGAGTACAACTTCATATACTGTAGCATTAAGTATATCAAAACAATGTAAAACTATTTAAGAGAATGACAGCATTATAGAGTATTTAGAATCGACTAACAGAAAATGAACAATGGTCTCTGTATAATCTCCTTGTCCTTAAAAGCTTTTTGCTTATACTATCGTACATAACAAAATCCAATAAGATACAACCTGTTTAGACCATTGGAGACAGAAGAACAAAAGCTAGATGAGACTTCAAAACAAGATGGTACTAAATCAGCATTACCTATTAAGATGTCATTTTCTCCAAAAAAAGCTGTTCCTATCATCCAATCTTCTCTGTCTCATTTCTGTTGAGCTCTTTTTCTGTCAGTAGCTGTCAGTTTGTCTTCTTCATTTTGTTCTCTGCTCCATTCGTTGTGGCCTCCCTGCCACTATTTCTGGGTTCTTTGTATTTTTCTTTTTTTAGAATATCCTGCAATACTTTCTGTAGGGTTGAATTGGTGGTTGCAAATTCCCCCAGTTCCTCTTTATCCTGGAAGTACCTCGTTTTTCCATCAATTTCAAGGGACAGTTGTGCAGGATATCTCAATCTTGGCTGGAGATTATTATCTTTCAAAGCTTGAATTATTTCTCCCCATGCTCTTCGTGATTTGATGGTTTGTGAAGAGAAATCTGCTGTAATTCTGATGGGTATTCCCTTGTAAGTGATCTGTTTCTTGTCTCTTACAGCTTTTCATATTCTGTTCTTGTATTGAATTTCTGGAATTTTTATTATTATATGCCTGGGTGTTTCTCTGTTAGGGTTGTAGGTAGCTGGGGTCCTGTATGCCTCATACATCTGAGTATCTTTACCTTTTGCTAAATTAGGAAAATTCTCCTGGATTATTTCTGTGAGTAGCTTTTGTAGTTCACTTGTTTGTGTCCCTACTTCTTCTTCTATGTTCTTAATCCTTAAGTTATGGCTCCTCTTATCATCTTCTTGTCTTTGTATTATTGCTGTGTGTTTCTTTGTTATTTTAAAGAAGTTTTTCATTTCATTCTCCCATGTTTCAAGTCTGCCCTCCAATTCAGATAGTCTGTCCTTAGTTTCTTTCAAGCTGTTATGCCAGTCTTGGATAGACTTCTTAATTTCTTGATAGTCTCTTTGAACCTGCTTCACATACTCAATGCTTTCTCTGTTTTCTCCATCAAGCGATTCTCCCCTCTTTTTCTATTCTTCCATTCCACCATCTGCTTTTTCCTGGGTGGTGCTTAGCATTTCTCTAACTATTCTGCATACTTCTAGCTTCAGGTCATTGATAACTTCATTCTTGAATTGGTCTATGAGGCTCTCTAGATGGCGCTTAATGTATATTGGTGCAATGTCCACTATTGCCTGTTTCTCAGGATTGGGGGCCGAGGAGCCTTTTTTGTTGCTTCCCTTCCCCATATTTTCTGTTCCTTATAAAATGCAATCTTACATAGGAGGCCCGGCTTCCCTGCCTGTCAGCCACAGCCTGATCAAATTGCGCTGGCTAGTTGTTCCTGCCCACCGCTGCGCCCCAGGGAGTTGTGGAGGAGGCAGCCTACGAGGGAGTCGGTCGCTCCTCCGGGCCACCTTCAGGCTCTGGGATCTGGGTTAGGCCAGCCTAGGGAGTACGCCAGCAGCGTCACTCAGGCCAGGCACCTTTCACCAATCCCGTCCGAGAGGGGAATGTGCGTCTGGAGTTGTCACTGCGCCCTGCTCTTGCAGGACTGCCCGAGCCCAGAAAAACCTCTGCTGGAGGCAAACTGTGGTAGGGGATCAGTTTCTTGCTCACCTCGCCACCAGTCAGTTTTCCTTCTTGTCCGTCCTGTTTCCGACTCCGTTCGCAGACTCCCGTTCCCAGAGCTCGGCGGTTGCCTCTCTCCTTGCCGAGCCACTGTGGAGGCAGCCAGCCGCTGGGCGGCGGGAAATCCAAACCGCGGTTTCCAATGGCGCGGGGTCGAGCCTCCACACCGAGATTTTTCTTTTCCTATTTTAGCGCCAGGACTGTATTCTAAGTTAGATTCTCTCAGCCCAGTTCGTTCCGGAGTCAGCAGAGCATATCTCTACTGGTTCGTATCTCCTTAGTCCGCATCATTCCTGGTCTCTGAGCCGAGCCGTTAGAGAGCCTTCAGTAGCTGCTGCTGTCTGTCCGCCATGTTCTCAGGAAGTCCTGTTTTACTATTTTTAACTTTGTGAGTCAGGGAAGCCCTCACTCATAGTGATTTCGACCTCTCCAAAATCTCTGAAGTTATTCATGTAACAGCTATTACATGCTATAAGTTTCTCCTATTAAAACTTGAAAGACTAACAGACTCTGCTACTTTTCATCTAAATTCAGTGTTGGGCTAACTTCAGCGTTGGACTTTTTACAAGTCCTTTGAAATGTGTCCTCCTCTAGTCACTGGTCGTGCTGGAATTTACTTTCTTGTGAAGACAGGATTTGAGCAAATTGACACAAGTACAGTTTGCCACTACTCTGGACACCTGGTTAAATATCGAGTTTACTAAATGGTGTGTGTTTTACTTTGATCTCTGCTCACACTTTGCTCATCCAGTTAGAAACACAGGGCTCCAGGCCATAGCGTTCCAGGCCTAAAGAAGAAAATTTCCATTCCGTTTTGGGAGTTCATGGGTCTCTCATAATTCCTTTTTCCACAAATGTGTGCTTCAGGAGAGGCCCTGTCCAAATGGGGAGAGGCCCATTTTCATTCACTCACTTTTAGACTTTCTAAGATTTTCAGTAACTAGAGGTTTGCCCAGACTTGCCATTGTCAAGGGACAGTGCACTTCACTTGAAGTTGTGCAGTATTACTTCATGTGTCTCCGTGGAAATTCCACCAATGGGAAACTCTTGCTGTAGTCATCTCCAAGTGTTTCTGTGGAAGAAAATATAACTAACAAAGGATGTGGTTTCAAGCAGAATGAGGAAAGGAGGGATTATCTTTATTTCAGTGCAGGTTGACCTTTCAAAGAAACAGTAATTCCTATCAAATAGTAGGAAAAATCTTTTGTAAAGAGACACGGACATGACACGCTCAACTTTATGACACTTTTTTTAAAACGCCAAGGGCATTTGAGAAATTCTTGGCTGCAGAATTGTCCCTTTTTGCAAATTTCTCTTAGGTAAGACACTCCAGCTTCTTTAAACCATGGTACAGTTCCTTCCATGTAAAAAACCAAAGCAAAAAACAAAATAAATTAAAACAAAATCCATCAAATTACATTTGAGAGCACACAATTGCTCAGCAGGCCCACTATTCAAGAAACTAGAGGTAGAGAATCCTCAGCCTTCAGCCCATGGCCTGAAGTTTTGTCTCTATCATGGCCCCTCAATTCCCTGGCATGTCCACATTAACTCATGAATCTTTACTCATTTCCTCTTCAAATGCACAGGATCCAATATATTTGAACCCTGTTCACCTGGGCTGTAATCATCCAAGGACACACCAGAAGAAGGGCAGCCACTCCCTTGCCTGGGGCCTTGGAGCTTATAACAATAGAAATGGACACCTGAACAAGGGGAGCCAAAACAAAGAGAGGCATATTCCTAAAGCCTGAAGCACAGAAGCTACCTATAGACCAGTAGTGGGATTTCACAAATTATGTAAGAATCTCTGTGCACATGCTTGGCATGGTCGCTCATGCCTACAATCCCAGCAATCTGGGGGCTGAGGTGGATGGATCCTTGGGAGTTCCAGTCCATCTTGGGCTACAAATTTATCTCAAGGCCTCTTTCAACAACTACATAAGATGCTGTTTCAAAAAGAGGACAACATTAAACTAGACACACTTGGTCTAGGTCTCTGGGTTCACTACATGAGTTGTGGAATCTAAATATTCCATGCCATGAGAAAATACCTGGGATTTTTAGTGAAAGGGGCATTTGCATCCCTTTTCTAAGGGTTTCCCTTTCACCATGTTACATTTGAATTCTGGGAAAACCTGCTGGTGATAAGGTATTGTGCTCATACCTCATGTTTAGTGTTCAGGGTTATGCTGGAATGGCTGCAGACCTCCTTGAAATAGCGACTGCAGACAAGTGAACCCTGAGGAAGCTGGATAGTTGAAGCAGGCACTCCAAATATTCATGCACTGCAAGGTGTTCACTTTCATTTTGTGTCTCATCTTCTGTTTGCTGGCTTTTAGTGCTAACTGATACTACCATGGTGGCAGTAATCCAGCAGAGACTGCATGTATGGTTTGCAGGTTTGCTTCCCAAGCCACCAGAAATTTGGCAGAACCCAAATCAGTGTGGCATTTTCTTTCCTCCCTTGAAACATTTGGCTTTCTAAGTTTGATAATTGAATAGACTGGGCTAGTCACGTTTGGACCCCACATACCACAAACAGAGCTAAAGACAGAGCCAATTACTTCCCTCCACTTCTCAAAATATATCAAATTTTCTTGATCACTACAACTGTAAAAAAAAATTCTGAGGCAACATAGAGAGGCTAATCAAATACTGCTTGATTGGAATGGCTGTGGTTGTATGAGGTGGAAAGCTGCAGAGTTGGGCTGAAACAGTTCACAGAAATCCACAAGCTTGTGGTTGCCAGGCAACCACAATGGGCTGTGATTGGCTGAGCACCATTGTGAGCTGGACTTTAGGCTCTAGGATACAAGTGGGCAGTAGGAGACCTGAGTCACAATGCTGGGCGTTGCCATGGAGACCTCAGTGGCACAGAGGACCTTGTAGGGCAAGATTTAAATTGGATGAATATTCTTGGCCTGGTATGCCACAATATTCTCTCTGAAGGCTTCACTGCTCAGAATTTGTGGATGGAAATGCTAGCCAATCTACACATGGATGTACTCTCAATGGGATATGAAATATGCCAGGGCCTGGCAGATGATCTCTGCCATGTACTATCCTTGAGCATACGCTTTTCCCTTGTCATGTCTGTCATTTGGCTGAGTCCTGTTCCCTAAGCTATTCAGTCAAGACTTGCTGGCATCATTCACCTGCAGTATAAGAGCTTTCTGTGAAATTTTCAGCAGAAATCCTCTGCAAGTACATAGCTTTGGATATGAGAGACAGTGGTGGAAGTTGAATTTCAAGGGCAGATATTTGAAAACAATGAAACAAGCCCCGAATAAGATCTTTACATGTTTCCCAGATGAATATGTTTGGAAATACGGGGGAAGATGGAGATCAAGGCTGAGAAGAGTGCACACCCATTTCAAGGTACAAAAACCAGGGAAAAACCTGGGAAAGCAAGAGAGCTGGTTAATCTGATGTAAAAATCTTTGATGATGAAAGGAAAATTATATTCTCATGATGATTTAATCAGGCTGTAGAAGTGAAGTTCTCATGTTGGTTGTCCTATGTGTGGCCTTCTGCATTGGGCAGTGGATGCAGGACAGGAGATGTTCAAACAAATCTGGTGGAACACAAAATACTGAAAAAAAATTCAGCCTAAATCCTGTGTATTCCTTCCCTTTGAGAACATATATGGATAATGTACGAAGTTTCAAAAGAGAAAATGTCTATTGGGTCATGGTTTCAACAATGAAATGGTCACTTCACATAACATTTTGAATTTTGCTTTCACAGTTGCTCATGTACCGGGCCTGAGTAAAGCAGAATGCAGAGTAAGCCTCATCAATAGTTGTGCATTCCATAAGTGGTTTTAAAACCAGTGAAACCCTTTTGACTTAGTGTTTGTATTTTATTGGTTGATTGGTTTTTCCAATTGTTTGTTTTACTATTTTTAACTTTGTGAGTCAGGGAAGCCCTCACTCATAGTGATTTCGACCTCTCCAAAAGCTCTGAAGTTATTCATGTAATAGCTATTACATGCTATAGGTTACTCCTATTAAAATTTGAAAGACTAACAGACTCTGCTACTTTTCATCTAAATTCAGTGTTGGGCTAACTTCAGGGTTGGACGTTTTACAAGTGCTTTGAAATGTGTCCTCCTCTAGTCACTGGTCGTGCTGGAATTTACTTTCTTGTGAAGACAGGATTTGAGCAAATTGACACAAGTACAGTTTGCCACTACTCTGGACACCTGGTTAAATATGGAGTTCCCTAAATGGTGTGTGTTTTACTTTGATCTCTGCTCACACTTTGCTCATCCAGTTAGAAACACAGGGCTCCAGGCCATAGCGTTCCAGGCCTAAACAAGAAAATTTCCATTCCGTTTTGGGAGTTCATGCGTCTCGCATAATTACTTTTTCCACAAATGTGTGCTTCAGGAGAGGCCCTGTCCAAATGTGGAGAGGCCCATTTTCATTCACTCTCTTTTAGACTTTCTAAGATTTTCAGTTACTAGAGGTTTGCCCAGACTTGCCATTGTCAAGGGACAGTGCACTTCACTTGAAGTTGTGCAGTATTACTTCATGTGTCTCCGTGGAAATTCCACCAATGGGAAACTCATCCCGTAGTCATCTCCTAGTGTTTCTGTGTAAGAAAATATAACTAACAAAGGATGTGGTTTCAAGCAGAATGAGGAAAGGGGGGATTATCTTTATTTCAGTGCAGGTTGACCTTTCAAAGAAACAGTAATTCCTATCAAATAGGAGGAAAAAT
Organism: Cavia porcellus; assembly: GCF_034190915.1. Classification (NCBI taxonomy): domain Eukaryota; kingdom Metazoa; phylum Chordata; class Mammalia; order Rodentia; family Caviidae; genus Cavia; species Cavia porcellus. The sequence goes on along the minus strand of NW_026947486.1, from coordinate 2,705,145 downwards.
CTTTTGTAAAGAGACATGGACATGACACGCTCAACTTTATGTCACATTTTTCAAAACGCCAAGGGCATTTGAGAATTTCTTGGCTGCTGAATTGTCCCTTTTTGCAAATTTCTCTTAGGTAAGACACTCCAGCTTCTTTAAACCATGGTACAGTTCCTTCCATGTAAAAAACCAAAGCAAAAAACAAAATAAATTAAAACAAAACCCATCAAATTACATTTGAGAGCACACAATTGCTCAGCAGGCCCACTATTCCAGAAGCTAGAGGTAGAGAATCCTCAGGCTTCGGCCCATGGCCTGAAGTTTTGTCTCTATCATGGCCCCTCAATTCCCTGGCATGTCCACAGTAACTCATGGATCTTTACTCATTTCCTCTTCAAATGCACAGGATCCAATATATTTGAACCCTGTTCACCTGGGCTGTAATCATCCAAGGACACACCAGAAGAAGGGCAGCCACTACCTTGCCTGGGGCCTTGGAGCTTATCACAATAGAAATGGACACCTGAACAAGGGGAGCCAAAACAAAGAGAGGCATATTCCTAAAGCCTGAAGCACAGAAGCTACTTATAGACCAGTAGTGGGATTTCACAAATTATGTAAGAATCTCTGTGCACATGCTTGGCATGGTCGCTCATGCCTATAATCCCAGCAATCTGGGGGCTGAGGTGGATGGATCCTTGGGAGTTCCAGTCCATCTTGGGCTACGAATTTATCTCAAGGCCTCTTTCAACAACTACATAAGATGCTGTTTCCAAAAAGAGGACAACATTAAACTAGACACACTTGGTCTCGGTCCCTGGGTTCACTACATGAGTTGTAGAGTCTAAATATTCCATGCCATGAGAAAATACCTGGGATTTTTAGTGAAAGGGGCATTTGCATCCCTTTTCTAAGGGATTCCCATTCACCATGTTACAGCTGAATTCTGGGAAAACCTGCTGGTGATAAGGTATTGTGCTAATACCTCATGTTTAGTGTTCAGGGTTATGCTGGAATGGCTGCAGACCTCCTTGAAATAGCGATTGCAGACAAGTGAACCCCGAGGAAGCTGGATAGTTGAAGCAGGCACTCCAAATATTCATGCACTGCAAGGATTCACTTTCATTTTGGGTCTCATCTTCTGGTTGCTGGCTTTTAGTGCTAACTGATACTACCATGGTGGCAGTAATCCAGCAGAGACTGCATGTATGGTTTGCAGGTTTGCTTCCCAAGTGACCAGAAACTTGGCAGAACCCAAATCATTGTGGCATTTTCTTTCCTCCCTTGAAACATTTGGCTTTCTTAGTTTGATAATTGAATAGACTGGGCTAGTCACGTTTGGACCCCATATACCACAAACAGAGCTAAAGACAGAGCCAATTACTTCCCTCCACTTGTCAAAATCTGTCAAATTTGCTTGATCACCACAACTTCAAAGAAAATTCTGAGGCAACTTAGAGAGGTTAATCAAATACTGCACGATTGGAATGGCTGTGGTTGTATGAGGTGGAAAGCTGCAGAGTTGGGCTGAAACTGTTCACAGAAATCCACAGGCTTGTGGTTGCCAGGCAAGCACACTGGGCTGAGATTGGCTGAACATCACTGTGAGGGGGATTTTAGGCTCTAGGTTTGAAAATTTAAAAGACTGGGGTAGTCAAGTTTGGAACCCATAGACCTCAGACATAACAAAAGGTTTTTCAATGACTTCCCTCCACTTCTCAAAATATGTCAAATTTTCTTGATCACTACAACTGTAAAAAAAATTCGGAGGCAACATAGAGAGTAATCAAATACTGCATGATTGGAATGGCTGTGGTTGTATGAGGTGGAAAGCTGCAGAGTTGGGCTGAAACAGTTCACAGAAATCAACAAGCTTGTGGTTGCCAGGCAACCACAATGGGCTGTGATTGGCTGAGCACCATTGTGAGCTGGACTTTAGGCTCTAGGATACAAGTGTGCAGTAGGAGACCTGAGTCACAATGCTGGGCGTTGCCATGGAGACCTCAGTGGCACAGTGGACCTTGTAGGGCAAGATTTAAATAGGATGAATATTCTTGGCCTGGTATGCCACAATATTCTCTCTGAAGGCTTCACTGCTCAGAATTTGTGGATGGAAATGCTAGCCAATCTACACATGGATGTACTTTCAATGGGATATGAAATATGCCAGGGCCTGGCAGATGATCTCTGCCATGTCCTATCCTTGAGCATACGCTTTTCCCTTGTCATGTCTGTCATTTGGCTGAGTCCTGTTCCCTAAGCTATTCAGTCAAGACTTGCTGGCATCATTCACCTGCAGTATAAGAGCTTTCTGTTAAATTTCTCAGCAGAAATCCTCTGCAAGTACATAGCTTTGGATATGAGAGACAGTGGTGGAAGTTGAATTTCAAGGGCAGATATTTGAAAACAATGAAACAAGCCCCGAATAAGATCTTTACATGTTTCCCAGATGAATATGTTTGGAAATACGGGGGAAGATGGAGATCAAGGCTGAGAAGAGTGCACACCCATTTCAAGGTACAAAAACCAGGGAAAAACATGGGAAAGCAAGAGAGCTGGTTAATCTGATGTAAAAATCTTTGATGATGAAAGGAAAATTATATTCTCATGATGATTTAATCAGGCTGTAGAAGTGAAGTTCTCATGTTGGTTGTCCTATGTGTGGCCTTCTGCATTGGGCAGTGGATGCAGGACAGGAGATCTTCAAACAAATCTGGTGGAACATAAAATACTGAAAAAAAAATTCAGCCTAAATCCTGTGTATTCCTTCCCTTTGAGAACATATATGGATAATGTACGAAGTTTCAAAAGAGAAAATGTCTATTGGGTCATGGTTTCAACAATGAAATGGTCACTTCACATAACAATTTGAATTTTGCTTTCACAGTTGCTCATGTACCCGGCCTGAGTAAAGCAGAATGCAGAGTAAGCCTCATCAATAGTTTTGCATTCCATAAGTGGTTTTAAAACCAGTGAAACCCTTTGGACTTAGTGTTTGTATTTAATTGGTTGATTGGTTTTTCAAATTGTTTGTTTTACTATTTTTAACTTTGTGAGTCAGGGAAGCCCTAACTCATAGTGATTTCGACCTCTCCAAAAGCTCTGAAGTTATTCATGTAACAGCTATTACATGCTATAAGTTTCTCCTATTAAAACTTGAAAGACTAACAGACTCTGCTACTTTTCATCTAAATTCAGTGTTGGGCTAACTTCAGGGTTGGACTTTTTACAAGTCCTTTGAAATGTGTCCTCCTCTAGTCACTGGTCGTGCTGGAATTTACTTTCTTGTGAAGACAGGATTTGAGCAAATTGACACAAGTACAGTTTGCCACTACTCTGGACACCTGGTTAAATATGGAGTTCCCTAAATGGTGTGTGTTTTACTTTGATCTCTGCTCACACTTTGCTCATCCAGTTAGAAACACAGGGCTCCAGGCCATAGCGTTCCAGGCCTAAACAAGAAAATTTCCATTCCGTTTTGGGAGTTCATGCGTCTCTCATAATTACTTTTTCCACAAATGTGTGCTTCAGGAGAGGCCCTGTCCAAATGTGGAGAGGCCCATTTTCATTCACTCACTTTTAGACTTTCTAAGATTTTCAGTTACTAGAGGTTTGCCCAGACTTGCCATTGTCAAGGGACAGTGCACTTCACTTGAAGTTGTGCAGTATTACTTCATGTGTCTCCGTGGAAATTCCACCAATGGGAAACTCTTGCTGTAGTCATCTCCAAGTGTTTCTGTGTAAGAAAATATAACTAACAAAGGATGTGGTTTCAAGCAGAATGAGGAAGGGAGGGACTATCTTTATTTCAGTGCAGGTTGACCTTTCAAAGAAACAGTAATTCCTATCAAACAGGAGGTAAAATCTTTTGTAAAGAGACATGGACATGACAAGCTAACTTTATGTCACTTTTTTTAAAACGCCAAGGGCATTTGAGAAATTCTTGGCTGCTGAATTGTCCCTTTTTGCAAATTTCTCTTAGGTAAGACACTCCAGCTTCTTTAAACCATGGTACAGTTCCTTCCATGTAAAAAACCAAAGCAAAAAACAAAATAAATTCAAACAAAACCCATCAAATTACATTTGAGAGCACACAATTGCTCAGCAGGCCCACTATTCAAGAAGCTAGTGGTAGAGAATCCTCAGCCTTCAGCCCATGGCCTGAAGTTTTGTCTCTATCATGGCCCCTCAATTCCCTGGCATGTTCACATTAACTCATGAATCTTTACTCATTTCCTCTTCAAATGCACAGGATCCAATATATTTGAACCCTGTTCACCTGGGCTGTAATCATCCAAGGACACACCAGAGGAAGGGAAGCCACTCCCTTGCCTGGGGCCTTGGAGCTTATCACAATAGAAATGGACACCTGAACAAGGGGAGCCAAAACAAAGAGAGGCATATTTCTAAAGCCTGAAGCACAGAAGCTACCTATAGACCAGTAGTGGGATTTCACAAATTATGTAAGAATCTCTGTGCACATGCTTGGCATGGTCCCTCATGCCTATAATCCCAGCAATCTGGGGGCTGAGGTGGATGGATCCTTGGGAGTTCCAGTCCATCTTGGGCTACAAATTTATCTCAAGGCCTCTTTCAACAACTACATAAGATGCTGTTTCCAAAAAGAGGACAACATTAAACTAGACACACTTGGTCTAGGTCTCTGGGTTCACTACATGAGTTGTGGAGTCTAAATATTCCATGCCATGAGAAAATACCTGGGATTTTTAGTGAAAGGGGCATTTGCATCCCTTTTCTAAGGGTTTCCCTTTCACCATGTTACATTTGAATTCTGGGAAAACCTGCTGGTGATAAGGTATTGTGCTCATACCTCATGTTTAGTGTTCAGGGTTATGCTGGAATGGCTGCAGACCTCCTTGAAATAGCGACTGCAGACAAGTGAACCCTGAGGAAGCTGGATAGTTGAAGCAGGCACTCCAAATATTCATGCACTGCAAGGTGTTCACTTTCATTTTGTGTCTCATCTTCTGTTTGCTGGCTTTTAGTGCTAACTGATACTACCATGGTGGCAGTAATCCAGCAGAGACTGCATGTATGGTTTGCAGGTTTGCTTCCCAAGCCACCAGAAATTTGGCAGAACCCAAATCAGTGTGGCATTTTCTTTCCTCCCTTGAAACATTTGGCTTTCTAAGTTTGATAATTGAATAGACTGGGCTAGTCACGTTTGGACCCCACATACCACAAACAGAGCTAAAGACAGAGCCAATTACTTCCCTCCACTTCTCAAAATATATCAAATTTTCTTGATCACTACAACTGTAAAAAAAATTCTGAGGCAACATAGAGAGGCTAATCAAATACTGCATGATTGGAATGGCTGTGGTTGTATGAGGTGGAAAGCTGCAGAGTTGGGCTGAAACAGTTCACAGAAATCCACAAGCTTGTGGTTGCCAGGCAACCACAATGGGCTGTGATTGGCTGAGCACCATTGTGAGCTGGACTTTAGGCTCTAGGATACAAGTGTGCAGTAGGAGACCTGAGTCACAATGCTGGGCGTTGCCATGGAGACCTCAGTGGCACAGAGGACCTTGTAGGGCAAGATTTAAATAGGATGAATATTCTTGGCCTGGTATGCCACAATATTCTCTCTGAAGGCTTCACTGCTCAGAATTTGTGGATGGAAATGCTAGCCAATCTACACATGGATGTACTCTCAATGGGATATGAAATATGCCAGGGCCTGGCAGATGATCTCTGCCATGTACTATCCTTGAGCATACGCTTTTCCCTTGTCATGTCTGTCATTTGGCTGAGTCCTGTTCCCTAAGCTATTCAGTCAAGACTTGCTGGCATCATTCACCTGCAGTATAAGAGCTTTCTGTGAAATTTCTCAGCAGAAATCCTCTGCAAGTACATAGCTTTGGATATGAGAGACAGTGGTGGAAGTTGAATTTCAAGGGCAGATATTTGAAAACAATGAAACAAGCCCCGAATAAGATCTTTACATGTTTCCCAGATGAATATGTTTGGAAATACGGGGGAAGATGGAGATCAAGGCTGAGAAGAGTGCACACCCATTTCAAGGTACAAAAACCAGGGAAAAACCTGGGAAAGCAAGAGAGCTGGTTAATCTGATGTAAAAATCTTTGATGATGAAAGGAAAATTATATTCTCATGATGATTTAATCAGGCTGTAGAAGTGAAGTTCTCATGTTGGTTGTCCTATGTGTGGCCTTCTGCATTGGGCAGTGGATGCAGGACAGGAGATGTTCAAACAAATCTGGTGGAACACAAAATACTGAAAAAAAATTCAGCCTAAATCCTGTGTATTCCTTCCCTTTGAGAACATATATGGATAATGTACGAAGTTTCAAAAGAGAAAATGTCTATTGGGTCATGGTTTCAACAATGAAATGGTCACTTCACATAACATTTTGAATTTTGCTTTCACAGTTGCTCATGTACCGGGCCTGAGTAAAGCAGAATGCAGAGTAAGCCTCATCAATAGTTGTGCATTCCATAAGTGGTTTTAAAACCAGTGAAACCCTTTTGACTTAGTGTTTGTATTTTATTGGTTGATTGGTTTTTCCAATTGTTTGTTTTACTATTTTTAACTTTGTGAGTCAGGGAAGCCCTCACTCATAGTGATTTCGACCTCTCCAAAAGCTCTGAAGTTATTCATGTAATAGCTATTACATGCTATAGGTTACTCCTATTAAAATTTGAAAGACTAACAGACTCTGCTACTTTTCATCTAAATTCAGTGTTGGGCTAACTTCAGGGTTGGACGTTTTACAAGTGCTTTGAAATGTGTCCTCCTCTAGTCACTGGTCGTGCTGGAATTTACTTTCTTGTGAAGACAGGATTTGAGCAAATTGACACAAGTACAGTTTGCCACTACTCTGGACACCTGGTTAAATATGGAGTTCCCTAAATGGTGTGTGTTTTACTTTGATCTCTGCTCACACTTTGCTCATCCAGTTAGAAACACAGGGCTCCAGGCCATAGCGTTCCAGGCCTAAACAAGAAAATTTCCATTCCGTTTTGGGAGTTCATGCGTCTCTCATAATTACTTTTTCCACAAATGTGTGCTTCAGGAGAGGCCCTGTCCAAATGTGGAGAGGCCCATTTTCATTCACTCACTTTTAGACTTTCTAAGATTTTCAGTTACTAGAGGTTTGCCCAGACTTGCCATTGTCAAGGGACAGTGCACTTCACTTGAAGTTGTGCAGTATTACTTCATGTGTCTCCGTGGAAATTCCACCAATGGGAAACTCTTGCTGTAGTCATCTCCAAGTGTTTCTGTGTAAGAAAATATAACTAACAAAGGATGTGGTTTCAAGCAGAATGAGGAAGGGAGGGACTATCTTTATTTCAGTGCAGGTTGACCTTTCAAAGAAACAGTAATTCCTATCAAACAGGAGGTAAAATCTTTTGTAAAGAGACATGGACATGACAAGCTAACTTTATGTCACTTTTTTTAAAACGCCAAGGGCATTTGAGAAATTCTTGGCTGCTGAATTGTCCCTTTTTGCAAATTTCTCTTAGGTAAGACACTCCAGCTTCTTTAAACCATGGTACAGTTCCTTCCATGTAAAAAACCAAAGCAAAAAACAAAATAAATTCAAACAAAACCCATCAAATTACATTTGAGAGCACACAATTGCTCAGCAGGCCCACTATTCAAGAAGCTAGTGGTAGAGAATCCTCAGCCTTCAGCCCATGGCCTGAAGTTTTGTCTCTATCATGGCCCCTCAATTCCCTGGCATGTTCACATTAACTCATGAATCTTTACTCATTTCCTCTTCAAATGCACAGGATCCAATATATTTGAACCCTGTTCACCTGGGCTGTAATCATCCAAGGACACACCAGAGGAAGGGAAGCCACTCCCTTGCCTGGGGCCTTGGAGCTTATCACAATAGAAATGGACACCTGAACAAGGGGAGCCAAAACAAAGAGAGGCATATTTCTAAAGCCTGAAGCACAGAAGCTACCTATAGACCAGTAGTGGGATTTCACAAATTATGTAAGAATCTCTGTGCACATGCTTGGCATGGTCCCTCATGCCTATAATCCCAGCAATCTGGGGGCTGAGGTGGATGGATCCTTGGGAGTTCCAGTCCATCTTGGGCTACAAATTTATCTCAAGGCCTCTTTCAACAACTACATAAGATGCTGTTTCCAAAAAGAGGACAACATTAAACTAGACACACTTGGTCTAGGTCTCTGGGTTCACTACATGAGTTGTGGAGTCTAAATATTCCATGCCATGAGAAAATACCTGGGATTTTTAGTGAAAGGGGCATTTGCATCCCTTTTCTAAGGGTTTCCCTTTCACCATGTTACATTTGAATTCTGGGAAAACCTGCTGGTGATAAGGTATTGTGCTCATACCTCATGTTTAGTGTTCAGGGTTATGCTGGAATGGCTGCAGACCTCCTTGAAATAGCGACTGCAGACAAGTGAACCCTGAGGAAGCTGGATAGTTGAAGCAGGCACTCCAAATATTCATGCACTGCAAGGTGTTCACTTTCATTTTGTGTCTCATCTTCTGTTTGCTGGCTTTTAGTGCTAACTGATACTACCATGGTGGCAGTAATCCAGCAGATACTGCATGTATGGTTTGCAGGTTTGCTTCCCAAGCCACCAGAAATTTGGCAGAACCCAAATCAGTGTGGCATTTTCTTTCCTCCCTTGAAACATTTGGCTTTCTAAGTTTGATAATTGAATAGACTGGGCTAGTCACGTTTGGACCCCACATACCACAAACAGAGCTAAAGACAGAGCCAATTACTTCCCTCCACTTCTCAAAATATATCAAATTTTCTTGATCACTACAACTGTAAAAAAAATTCTGAGGCAACATAGAGAGGCTAATCAAATACTGCATGATTGGAATGGCTGTGGTTGTATGAGGTGGAAAGCTGCAGAGTTGGGCTGAAACAGTTCACAGAAATCCACAAGCTTGTGGTTGCCAGGCAACCACAATGGGCTGTGATTGGCTGAGCACCATTGTGAGCTGGACTTTAGGCTCTAGGATACAAGTGTGCAGTAGGAGACCTGAGTCACAATGCTGGGCGTTGCCATGGAGACCTCAGTGGCACAGAGGACCTTGTAGGGCAAGATTTAAATAGGATGAATATTCTTGGCCTGGTATGCCACAATATTCTCTCTGAAGGCTTCACTGCTCAGAATTTGTGGATGGAAATGCTAGCCAATCTACACATGGATGTACTCTCAATGGGATATGAAATATGCCAGGGCCTGGCAGATGATCTCTGCCATGTACTATCCTTGAGCATACGCTTTTCCCTTGTCATGTCTGTCATTTGGCTGAGTCCTGTTCCCTAAGCTATTCAGTCAAGACTTGCTGGCATCATTCACCTGCAGTATAAGAGCTTTCTGTGAAATTTCTCAGCAGAAATCCTCTGCAAGTACATAGCTTTGGATATGAGAGACAGTGGTGGAAGTTGAATTTCAAGGGCAGATATTTGAAAACAATGAAACAAGCCCCGAATAAGATCTTTACATGTTTCCCAGATGAATATGTTTGGAAATACGGGGGAAGATGGAGATCAAGGCTGAGAAGAGTGCACACCCATTTCAAGGTACAAAAACCAGGGAAAAACCTGGGAAAGCAAGAGAGCTGGTTAATCTGATGTAAAAATCTTTGATGATGAAAGGAAAATTATATTCTCATGATGATTTAATCAGGCTGTAGAAGTGAAGTTCTCATGTTGGTTGTCCTATGTGTGGCCTTCTGCATTGGGCAGTGGATGCAGGACAGGAGATGTTCAAACAAATCTGGTGGAACACAAAATACTGAAAAAAAATTCAGCCTAAATCCTGTGTATTCCTTCCCTTTGAGAACATATATGGATAATGTACGAAGTTTCAAAAGAGAAAATGTCTATTGGGTCATGGTTTCAACAATGAAATGGTCACTTCACATAACATTTTGAATTTTGCTTTCACAGTTGCTCATGTACCGGGCCTGAGTAAAGCAGAATGCAGAGTAAGCCTCATCAATAGTTGTGCATTCCATAAGTGGTTTTAAAACCAGTGAAACCCTTTTGACTTAGTGTTTGTATTTTATTGGTTGATTGGTTTTTCCAATTGTTTGTTTTACTATTTTTAACTTTGTGAGTCAGGGAAGCCCTCACTCATAGTGATTTCGACCTCTCCAAAAGCTCTGAAGTTATTCATGTAATAGCTATTACATGCTATAGGTTACTCCTATTAAAATTTGAAAGACTAACAGACTCTGCTACTTTTCATCTAAATTCAGTGTTGGGCTAACTTCAGGGTTGGACGTTTTACAAGTGCTTTGAAATGTGTCCTCCTCTAGTCACTGGTCGTGCTGGAATTTACTTTCTTGTGAAGACAGGATTTGAGCAAATTGACACAAGTACAGTTTGCCACTACTCTGGACACCTGGTTAAATATGGAGTTCCCTAAATGGTGTGTGTTTTACTTTGATCTCTGCTCACACTTTGCTCATCCAGTTAGAAACACAGGGCTCCAGGCCATAGCGTTCCAGGCCTAAACAAGAAAATTTCCATTCCGTTTTGGGAGTTCATGCGTCTCGCATAATTACTTTTTCCACAAATGTGTGCTTCAGGAGAGGCCCTGTCCAAATGTGGAGAGGCCCATTTTCATTCACTCACTTTTAGACTTTCTAAGATTTTCAGTTACTAGAGGTTTGCCCAGACTTGCCATTGTCAAGGGACAGTGCACTTCACTTGAAGTTGTGCAGTATTACTTCATGTGTCTCCGTGGAAATTCCACCAATGGGAAACTCATGCCGTAGTCATCTCCTAGTGTTTCTGTGTAAGAAAATATAACTAACAAAGGATGTGGTTTCAAGCAGAATGAGGAAAGGGGGGATTATCTTTATTTCAGTGCAGGTTGACCTTTCAAAGAAACAGTAATTCCTATCAAATAGGAGGAAAAATCTTTTGTAAAGAGACATGGACATGACACGCTCAACTTTATGTCACATTTTTCAAAACGCCAAGGGCATTTGAGAAATTCTTGGCTGCTGAATTGTCCCTTTTTGCAAATTTCTCTTAGGTAAGACACTCCAGCTTCTTTAAACCATGGTACAGTTCCTTCCATGTAAAAAAACCAAAGCAAAAAACAAAATAAATTAAAACAAAACCCATCAAATTACATTTGAGAGCACACAATTGCTCAGCAGGCCCACTATTCCAGAAGCTAGAGGTAGAGAATCCTCAGGCTTCGGCCCATGGCCTGAAGTTTTGTCTCTATCATGGCCCCTCAATTCCCTGGCATGTCCACAGTAACTCATGGATCTTTACTCATTTCCTCTTCAAATGCACAGGATCCAATATATTTGAACCCTGTTCACCTGGGCTGTAATCATCCAAGGACACACCAGAAGAAGGGCAGCCACTACCTTGCCTGGGGCCTTGGAGCTTATCACAATAGAAATGGACACCTGAACAAGGGGAGCCAAAACAAAGAGAGGCATATTCCTAAAGCCTGAAGCACAGAAGCTACTTATAGACCAGTAGTGGGATTTCACAAATTATGTAAGAATCTCTGTGCACATGCTTGGCATGGTCGCTCATGCCTATAATCCCAGCAATCTGGGGGCTGAGGTGGATGGATCCTTGGGAGTTCCAGTCCATCTTGGGCTACGAATTTATCTCAAGGCCTCTTTCAACAACTACATAAGATGCTGTTTCCAAAAAGAGGACAACATTAAACTAGACACACTTGGTCTCGGTCCCTGGGTTCACTACATGAGTTGTAGAGTCTAAATATTCCATGCCATGAGAAAATACCTGGGATTTTTAGTGAAAGGGGCATTTGCATCCCTTTTCTAAGGGATTCCCATTCACCATGTTACAGCTGAATTCTGGGAAAACCTGCTGGTGATAAGGTATTGTGCTAATACCTCATGTTTAGTGTTCAGGGTTATGCTGGAATGGCTGCAGACCTCCTTGAAATAGCGATTGCAGACAAGTGAACCCCGAGGAAGCTGGATAGTTGAAGCAGGCACTCCAAATATTCATGCACTGCAAGGATTCACTTTCATTTTGGGTCTCATCTTCTGGTTGCTGGCTTTTAGTGCTAACTGATACTACCATGGTGGCAGTAATCCAGCAGAGACTGCATGTATGGTTTGCAGGTTTGCTTCCCAAGTGACCAGAAACTTGGCAGAACCCAAATCATTGTGGCATTTTCTTTCCTCCCTTGAAACATTTGGCTTTCTTAGTTTGATAATTGAATAGACTGGGCTAGTCACGTTTGGACCCCATATACCACAAACAGAGCTAAAGACAGAGCCAATTACTTCCCTCCACTTGTCAAAATCTGTCAAATTTGCTTGATCACCACAACTTCAAAGAAAATTCTGAGGCAACTTAGAGAGGTTAATCAAATACTGCGCGATTGGAATGGCTGTGGTTGTATGAGGTGGAAAGCTGCAGAGTTGGGCTGAAACTGTTCACAGAAATCCACAGGCTTGTGGTTGCCAGGCAAGCACACTGGGCTGAGATTGGCTGAACATCACTGTGAGGGGGATTTTAGGCTCTAGGTTTGAAAATTTAAAAGACTGGGGTAGTCAAGTTTGGAACCCATAGACCTCAGACATAACAAAAGGTTTTCCAATGACTTCCCTCCACTTCTCAAAATATGTCAAATTTTCTTAATCACTACAACTGTAAAAAAAATTCGGAGGCAACATAGAGAGTAATCAAATACTGCATGATTGGAATGGCTGTGGTTGTATGAGGTGGAAAGCTGCAGAGTTGGGCTGAAACAGTTCACAGAAATCAACAAGCTTGTGGTTGCCAGGCAACCACAATGGGCTGTGATTGGCTGAGCACCATTGTGAGCTGGACTTTAGGCTCTAGGATACAAGTGTGCAGTAGGAGACCTGAGTCACAATGCTGGGCGTTGCCATGGAGACCTCAGTGGCACAGAGGACCTTGTAGGGCAAGATTTAAATAGGATGAATATTCTTGGCCTGGTATGCCACAATATTCTCTCTGAAGGCTTCACTGCTCAGAATTTGTGGATGGAAATGCTAGCCAATCTACACATGGATGTACTTTCAATGGGATATGAAATATGCCAGGGCCTGGCAGATGATCTCTGCCATGTCCTATCCTTGAGCATACGCTTTTCCCTTGTCATGTCTGTCATTTGGCTGAGTCCTGTTCCCTAAGCTATTCAGTCAAGACTTGCTGGCATCATTCACCTGCAGTATAAGAGCTTTCTGTGAAATTTCTCAGCAGAAATCCTCTGCAAGTACATAGCTTTGGATATGAGAGACAGTGGTGGAAGTTGAATTTCAAGGGCAGATATTTGAAAACAATGAAACAAGCCCCGAATAAGATCTTTACATGTTTCCCAGATGAATATGTTTGGAAATACGGGGGAAGATGGAGATCAAGGCTGAGAAGAGTGCACACACATTTCAAGGTACAAAAACCAGGGAAAAACATGGGAAAGCAAGAGAGCTGGTTAATCTGATGCAAAAATCTTTGATGATGAAAGGAAAATTATATTCTCATGATGATTTAATCAGGCTGTAGAAGTGAAGTTCTCATGTTGGTTGTCCTATGTGTGGCCTTCTGCATTGGGCAGTGGATGCAGGACAGGAGATCTTCAAACAAATCTGGTGGAACATAAAATACTGAAAAAAAAATTCAGCCTAAATCCTGTGTATTCCTTCCCTTTGAGAACATATATGGATAATGTACGAAGTTTCAAAAGAGAAAATGTCTATTGGGTCATGGTTTCAACAATGAAATGGTCACTTCACATAACAATTTGAATTTTGCTTTCACAGTTGCTCATGTACCCGGCCTGAGTAAAGCAGAATGCAGAGTAAGCCTCATCAATAGTTTTGCATTCCATAAGTGGTTTTAAAACCAGTGAAACCCTTTGGACTTAGTGTTTGTATTTAATTGGTTGATTGGTTTTTCAAATTGTTTGTTTTACTATTTTTAACTTTGTGAGTCAGGGAAGCCCTAACTCATAGTGATTTCGACCTCTCCAAAAGCTCTGAAGTTATTCATGTAACAGCTATTACATGCTATAAGTTTCTCCTATTAAAACTTGAAAGACTAACAGACTCTGCTACTTTTCATCTAAATTCAGTGTTGGGCTAACTTCAGGGTTGGACTTTTTACAAGTCCTTTGAAATGTGTCCTCCTCTAGTCACTGGTCGTGCTGGAATTTACTTTCTTGTGAAGACAGGATTTGAGCAAATTGACACAAGTACAGTTTGCCACTACTCTGGACACCTGGTTAAATATGGAGTTCCCTAAATGGTGTGTGTTTTACTTTGATCTCTGCTCACACTTTGCTCATCCAGTTAGAAACACAGGGCTCCAGGCCATAGCGTTCCAGGCCTAAACAAGAAAATTTCCATTCCGTTTTGGGAGTTCATGCGTCTCTCATAATTACTTTTTCCACAAATGTGTGCTTCAGGAGAGGCCCTGTCCAAATGTGGAGAGGCCCATTTTCATTCACTCACTTTTAGACTTTCTAAGATTTTCAGTTACTAGAGGTTTGCCCAGACTTGCCATTGTCAAGGGACAGTGCACTTCACTTGAAGTTGTGCAGTATTACTTCATGTGTCTCCGTGGAAATTCCACCAATGGGAAACTCTTGCTGTAGTCATCTCCAAGTGTTTCTGTGTAAGAAAATATAACTAACAAAGGATGTGGTTTCAAGCAGAATGAGGAAGGGAGGGACTATCTTTATTTCAGTGCAGGTTGACCTTTCAAAGAAACAGTAATTCCTATCAAACAGGAGGTAAAATCTTTTGTAAAGAGACATGGACATGACAAGCTAACTTTATGTCACTTTTTTTAAAACGCCAAGGGCATTTGAGAAATTCTTGGCTGCTGAATTGTCCCTTTTTGCAAATTTCTCTTAGGTAAGACACTCCAGCTTCTTTAAACCATGGTACAGTTCCTTCCATGTAAAAAACCAAAGCAAAAAACAAAATAAATTCAAACAAAACCCATCAAATTACATTTGAGAGCACACAATTGCTCAGCAGGCCCACTATTCAAGAAGCTAGTGGTAGAGAATCCTCAGCCTTCAGCCCATGGCCTGAAGTTTTGTCTCTATCATGGCCCCTCAATTCCCTGGCATGTTCACATTAACTCATGAATCTTTACTCATTTCCTCTTCAAATGCACAGGATCCAATATATTTGAACCCTGTTCACCTGGGCTGTAATCATCCAAGGACACACCAGAGGAAGGGAAGCCACTCCCTTGCCTGGGGCCTTGGAGCTTATCACAATAGAAATGGACACCTGAACAAGGGGAGCCAAAACAAAGAGAGGCATATTTCTAAAGCCTGAAGCACAGAAGCTACCTATAGACCAGTAGTGGGATTTCACAAATTATGTAAGAATCTCTGTGCACATGCTTGGCATGGTCCCTCATGCCTATAATCCCAGCAATCTGGGGGCTGAGGTGGATGGATCCTTGGGAGTTCCAGTCCATCTTGGGCTACAAATTTATCTCAAGGCCTCTTTCAACAACTACATAAGATGCTGTTTCAAAAAGAGGACAACATTAAACTAGACACACTTGGTCTAGGTCTCTGGGTTCACTACATGAGTTGTGGAGTCTAAATATTCCATGCCATGAGAAAATACCTGGGATTTTTAGTGAAAGGGGCATTTGCATCCCTTTTCTAAGGGTTTCCCTTTCACCATGTTACATTTGAATTCTGGGAAAACCTGCTGGTGATAAGGTATTGTGCTCATACCTCATGTTTAGTGTTCAGGGTTATGCTGGAATGGCTGCAGACCTCCTTGAAATAGCGATTGCAGACAAGTGAACCCTGAGGAAGCTGGATAGTTGAAGCAGGCACTCCAAATATTCATGCACTGCAAGGTGTTCACTTTCATTTTGTGTCTCATCTTCTGTTTGCTGGCTTTTAGTGCTAACTGATACTACCATGGTGGCAGTAATCCAGCAGAGACTGCATGTATGGTTTGCAGGTTTGCTTCCCAAGCCACCAGAAATTTGGCAGAACCCAAATCAGTGTGGCATTTTCTTTCCTCCCTTGAAACATTTGGCTTTCTAAGTTTGATAATTGAATAGACTGGGCTATTCACGTTTGGACCCCACATACCACAAACAGAGCTAAAGACAGAGCCAATTACTTCCCTCCACTTCTCAAAATATATCAAATTTTCTTGATCACTACAACTGTAAAAAAAATTCTGAGGCAACATAGAGAGGCTAATCAAATACTGCATGATTGGAATGGCTGTGGTTGTATGAGGTGGAAAGCTGCAGAGTTGGGCTGAAACAGTTCACAGAAATCCACAAGCTTGTGGTTGCCAGGCAACCACAATGGGCTGTGATTGGCTGAGCACCATTGTGAGCTGGACTTTAGGCTCTAGGATACAAGTGTGCAGTAGGAGACCTGAGTCACAATGCTGGGCGTTGCCATGGAGACCTCAGTGGCACAGAGGACCTTGTAGGGCAAGATTTAAATAGGATGAATATTCTTGGCCTGGTATGCCACAATATTCTCTCTGAAGGCTTCACTGCTCAGAATTTGTGGATGGAAATGCTAGCCAATCTACACATGGATGTACTCTCAATGGGATATGAAATATGCCAGGGCCTGGCAGATGATCTCTGCCATGTCCTATCCTTGAGCATACGCTTTTCCCTTGTCATGTCTGTCATTTGGCTGAGTCCTGTTCCCTAAGCTATTCAGTCAAGACTTGCTGGCATCATTCACCTGCAGTATAAGAGCTTTCTGTGAAATTTTCAGCAGAAATCCTCTGCAAGTACATAGCTTTGGATATGAGAGACAGTGGTGGAAGTTGAATTTCAAGGGCAGATATTTGAAAACAATGAAACAAGCTCCGAATAAGATCTTTACATGTTTCCCAGATGAATATGTTTGGAAATACGGGGGAAGATGGAGATCAAGGCTGAGAAGAGTGCACACCCATTTCAAGGTACAAAAACCAGGGAAAAACCTGGGAAAGCAAGAGAGCTGGTTAATCTGATGTAAAAATCTTTGATGATGAAAGGAAAATTATATTCTCATGATGATTTAATCACGCTGTAGAAGTGAAGTTCTCATGTTGGTTGTCCTATGTGTGGCCTTCTGCATTGGGCAGTGGATGCAGGACAGGAGATGTTCAAACAAATCTGGTGGAACACAAAATACTGAAAAAAAATTCAGCCTAAATCCTGTGTATTCCTTCCCTTTGAGAACATATATGGATAATGTACGAAGTTTCAAAAGAGAAAATGTCTATTGGGTCATGGTTTCAACAATGAAATGGTCACTTCACATAACATTTTGAATTTTGCTTTCACAGTTGCTCATGTACCGGGCCTGAGTAAAGCAGAATGCAGAGTAAGCCTCATCAATAGTTGTGCATTCCATAAGTGGTTTTAAAACCAGTGAAACCCTTTTGACTTAGTGTTTGTATTTTATTGGTTGATTGGTTTTTCCAATTGTTTGTTTTACTATTTTTAACTTTGTGAGTCAGGGAAGCCCTCACTCATAGTGATTTCGACCTCTCCAAAAGCTCTGAAGTTATTCATGTAATAGCTATTACATGCTATAGGTTACTCCTATTAAAATTTGAAAGACTAACAGACTCTGCTACTTTTCATCTAAATTCAGTGTTGGGCTAACTTCAGGGTTGGACGTTTTACAAGTGCTTTGAAATGTGTCCTCCTCTAGTCACTGGTCGTGCTGGAATTTACTTTCTTGTGAAGACAGGATTTGAGCAAATTGACACAAGTACAGTTTGCCACTACTCTGGACACCTGGTTAAATATGGAGTTCCCTAAATGGTGTGTGTTTTACTTTGATCTCTGCTCACACTTTGCTCATCCAGTTAGAAACACAGGGCTCCAGGCCATAGCGTTCCAGGCCTAAACAAGAAAATTTCCATTCCATTTTGGGAGTTCATGCGTCTCGCATAATTACTTTTTCCACAAATGTGTGCTTCAGGAGAGGCGCTGTCCAAATGTGGAGAGGCCCATTTTCATTCACTCACTTTTAGACTTTCTAAGATTTTCAGTTACTAGAGGTTTGCCCAGACTTGCCATTGTCAAGGGACAGTGCACTTCACTTGAAGTTGTGCAGTATTACTTCATGTGTCTCCGTGGAAATTCCACCAATGGGAAACTCATGCCGTAGTCATCTCCTAGTGTTTCTGTGTAAGAAAATATAACTAACAAAGGATGTGGTTTCAAGCAGAATGAGGAAAGGGGGGATTATCTTTATTTCAGTGCAGGTTGACCTTTCAAAGAAACAGTAATTCCTATCAAATAGGAGGAAAAATCTTTTGTAAAGAGACATGGACATGACACGCTCAACTTTATGTCACATTTTTCAAAACACCAAGGGCATTTGAGAAATTCTTGGCTGCTGAATTGTCCCTTTTTGCAAATTTCTCTTAGGTAAGACACTCCAGCTTCTTTAAACCATGGTACAGTTCCTTCCATGTAAAAAACCAAAGCAAAAAACAAAATAAATTAAAACAAAACCCATCAAATTACATTTGAGAGCACACAATTGCTCAGCAGGCCCACTATTCCAGAAGCCAGAGGTAGAGAATCCTCAGGCTTCGGCCCATGGCCTGAAGTTTTGTCTCTATCATGGCCCCTCAATTCCCTGGCATGTCCACAGTAACTCATGGATCTTTACTCATTTCCTCTTCAAATGCACAGGATCCAATATATTTGAACCCTGTTCACCTGGGCTGTAATCATCCAAGGACACACCAGAGGAAGGGCAGCCACTCCCTTGCCTGGGGCCTTGGAGCTTATCACAATAGAAATGGACACCTGAACAAGGGGAGCCAAAACAAAGAGAGGCATATTCCTAAAGCCTGAAGCACAGAAGCTACTTATAGACCAGTAGTGGGATTTCACAAATTATGTAAGAATCTCTGTGCACATGCTTGGCATGGTCGCTCATGCCTATAATCCCAGCAATCTGGGGGCTGAGGTGGATGGATCCTTGGGAGTTCCAGTCCATCTTGGGCTACGAATTTATCTCAAGGCCTCTTTCAACAACTACATAAGATGCTGTTTCCAAAAAGAGGACAACATTAAACTAGACACACTTGGTCTCGGTCCCTGGGTTCACTACATGAGTTGTAGAGTCTAAATATTCCATGCCATGAGAAAATACCTGGGATTTTTAGTGAAAGGGGCATTTGCATCCCTTTTCTAAGGGATTCCCATTCACCATGTTACAGCTGAATTCTGGGAAAACCTGCTGGTGATAAGGTATTGTGCTAATACCTCATGTTTAGTGTTCAGGGTTATGCTGGAATGGCTGCAGACCTCCTTGAAATAGCGATTGCAGACAAGTGAACCCCGAGGAAGCTGGATAGTTGAAGCAGGCACTCCAAATATTCATGCACTGCAAGGATTCACTTTCATTTTGGGTCTCATCTTCTGGTTGCTGGCTTTTAGTGCTAACTGATACTACCATGGTGGCAGTAATCCAGCAGAGACTGCATGTATGGTTTGCAGGTTTGCTTCCCAAGTGACCAGAAACTTGGCAGAACCCAAATCATTGTGGCATTTTCTTTCCTCCCTTGAAACATTTGGCTTTCTTAGTTTGATAATTGAATAGACTGGGCTAGTCACGTTTGGACCCCATATACCACAAACATAGCTAAAGACAGAGCCAATTACTTCCCTCCACTTGTCAAAATCTGTCAAATTTGCTTGATCACCACAACTTCAAAGAAAATTCTGAGGCAACTTAGAGAGGTTAATCAAATACTGCATGATTGGAATGGCTGTGGTTGTATGAGGTGGAAAGCTGCAGAGTTGGGCTGAAACTGTTCACAGAAATCCACAGGCTTGTGGTTGCCAGGCAAGCACACTGGGCTGAGATTGGCTGAACATCACTGTGAGGGGGATTTTAGGCTCTAGGTTTGAAAATTTAAAAGACTGGGGTAGTCAAGTTTGGAACCCATAGACCTCAGACATAACAAAAGGTTTTCCAATGACTTCCCTCCACTTCTCAAAATATGTCAAATTTTCTTGATCACTACAACTGTAAAAAAAATTCGGAGGCAACATAGAGAGTAATCAAATACTGCATGATTGGAATGGCTGTGGTTGTATGAGGTGGAAAGCTGCAGAGTTGGGCTGAAACAGTTCACAGAAATCAACAAGCTTGTGGTTGCCAGGCAACCACAATGGGCTCTGATTGGCTGAGCACCATTGTGAGCTGGACTTTAGGCTCTAGGATACAAGTGTGCAGTAGGAGACCTGAGTCACAATGCTGGGCGTTGCCATGGAGACCTCAGTGGCACAGAGGACCTTGTAGGGCAAGATTTAAATAGGATGAATATTCTTGGCCTGGTATGCCACAATATTCTCTCTGAAGCCTTCACTGCTCAGAATTTGTGGATGGAAATGCTAGCCAATCTACACATGGATGTACTTTCAATGGGATATGAAATATGCCAGGGCCTGGCAGATGATCTCTGCCATGTCCTATCCTTGAGCATACGCTTTTCCCTTGTCATGTCTGTCATTTGGCTGAGTCCTGTTCCCTAAGCTATTCAGTCAAGACTTGCTGGCATCATTCACCTGCAGTATAAGAGCTTTCTGTGAAATTTCTCAGCAGAAATCCTCTGCAAGTACATAGCTTTGGATATGAGAGACAGTGGTGGAAGTTGAATTTCAAGGGCAGATATTTGAAAACAATGAAACAAGCCCCGAATAAGATCTTTACATGTTTCCCAGATGAATATGTTTGGAAATACGGGGGAAGATGGAGATCAAGGCTGAGAAGAGTGTACACACATTTCAAGGTACAAAAACCAGGGAAAAACATGGGAAAGCAAGAGAGCTGGTTAATCTGATGTAAAAATCTTTGATGATGAAAGGAAAATTATATTCTCATGATGATTTAATCAGGCTGTAGAAGTGAAGTTCTCATGTTGGTTGTCCTATGTGTGGCCTTCTGCATTGGGCAGTGGATGCAGGACAGGAGATCTTCAAACAAATCTGGTGGAACATAAAATACTGAAAAAAAAATTCAGCCTAAATCCTGTGTATTCCTTCCCTTTGAGAACATATATGGATAATGTACGAAGTTTCAAAAGAGAAAATGTCTATTGGGTCATGGTTTCAACAATGAAATGGTCACTTCACATAACAATTTGAATTTTGCTTTCACAGTTGCTCATGTACCCGGCCTGAGTAAAGCAGAGTGCAGAGTAAGCCTCATCAATAGTTTTGCATTCCATAAGTGGTTTTAAAACCAGTGAAACCCTTTGGACTTAGTGTTTGTATTTAATTGGTTGATTGGTTTTTCAAATTGTTTGTTTTACTATTTTTAACTTTGTGAGTCAGGGAAGCCCTAACTCATAGTGATTTCGACCTCTCCAAAAGCTCTGAAGTTATTCATGTAACAGCTATTACATGCTATAAGTTTCTCCTATTAAAACTTGAAAGACTAACAGACTCTGCTACTTTTCATCTAAATTCAGTGTTGGGCTAACTTCAGGGTTGGACTTTTTACAAGTCCTTTGAAATGTGTCCTCCTCTAGTCACTGGTCGTGCTGGAATTTACTTTCTTGTGAAGACAGGATTTGAGCAAATTGACACAAGTACAGTTTGCCACTACTCTGGACACCTGGTTAAATATGGAGTTCCCTAAATGGTGTGTGTTTTACTTTGATCTCTGCTCACACTTTGCTCATCCAGTTAGAAACACAGGGCTCCAGGCCATAGCGTTCCAGGCCTAAACAAGAAAATTTCCATTCCGTTTTGGGAGTTCATGCGTCTCTCATAATTACTTTTTCCACAAATGTGTGCTTCAGGAGAGGCCCTGTCCAAATGTGGAGAGGCCCATTTTCATTCACTCACTTTTAGACTTTCTAAGATTTTCAGTTACTAGAGGTTTGCCCAGACTTGCCATTGTCAAGGGACAGTGCACTTCACTTGAAGTTGTGCAGTATTACTTCATGTGTCTCCGTGGAAATTCCACCAATGGGAAACTCTTGCTGTAGTCATCTCCAAGTGTTTCTGTGTAAGAAAATATAACTAACAAAGGATGTGGTTTCAAGCAGAATGAGGAAGGGAGGGACTATCTTTATTTCAGTGCAGGTTGACCTTTCAAAGAAACAGTAATTCCTATCAAACAGGAGGTAAAATCTTTTGTAAAGAGACATGGACATGACAAGCTAACTTTATGTCACTTTTTTTAAAACGCCAAGGGCATTTGAGAAATTCTTGGCTGCTGAATTGTCCCTTTTTGCAAATTTCTCTTAGGTAAGACACTCCAGCTTCTTTAAACCATGGTACAGTTCCTTCCATGTAAAAAACCAAAGCAAAAAACAAAATAAATTCAAACAAAACCCATCAAATTACATTTGAGAGCACACAATTGCTCAGCAGGCCCACTATTCAAGAAGCTAGTGGTAGAGAATCCTCAGCCTTCAGCCCATGGCCTGAAGTTTTGTCTCTATCATGGCCCCTCAATTCCCTGGCATGTTCACATTAACTCATGAATCTTTACTCATTTCCTCTTCAAATGCACAGGATCCAATATATTTGAACCCTGTTCACCTGGGCTGTAATCATCCAAGGACACACCAGAGGAAGGGCAGCCACTCCCTTGCCTGGGGCCTTGGAGCTTATCACAATAGAAATGGACACCTGAACAAGGGGAGCCAAAACAAAGAGAGGCATATTTCTAAAGCCTGAAGCACAGAAGCTACCTATAGACCAGTAGTGGGATTTCACAAATTATGTAAGAATCTCTGTGCACATGCTTGGCATGGTCCCTCATGCCTATAATCCCAGCAATCTGGGGGCTGAGGTGGATGGATCCTTGGGAGTTCCAGTCCATCTTGGGCTATGAATTTATCTCAAGGCCTCTTTCAACAACTACATAAGATGCTGTTTCCAAAAAGAGGACAACATTAAACTAGACACACTTGGTCTAGGTCCCTGGGTTCACTACATGAGTTGTGGAGCCTAAGTATTCCATTCCATGAGAAAATAACTTGGATTTTTAGTGAAAGGGGCATTTACATCCCTTTTCTAAGGGTTTCCCTTTCACCATGTTACATTTGAATTCTGGGAAAACCTGCTGGTGATAAGGTATTGAGCTAATACCTCATGTTTAGTGTTCAGGGTTATGCTGGAATGGCTGCAGCCCTCCTTGAAATAGCGATTGCAGACAAGTGAACCCCGAGAAAGCTGGATAGTTGAAGCAGGCACTCCAAATATTCATGCACTGCAAGGATTCACTTTCATTTTGGGTCTCATCTTCTGGTTGATGGCTTTTAGTGCTAACTGATACTACCACGGTGGCAGTAATCCAGCAGAGACTGCATGTATGGTTTGCAGGTTTGCTTCCCAAGCCACCTATTAACTTGTTTTGAAGTCCTGTAGTACTCCCACGATCTTGTTTTGACTGATTAGACTCTGTTCCATTCTATATGATAGTATCAAGTTTGAAGACATAGGCAACTACTTTGAAGAAAATAAGATTCACTAAGATACCCATTCTGGTTTGACTATTGTCTTCTTTGGAAGTCCTGTAATGTTTACAATGCCTAAGTTTTATTGGTCTTGTTCTGTACTGTTTTGTCCAACTTTATAATATTTAATAAGATAGACAATTCTTTTTAAGGAAACAAGGGACAACGTTGATAACCATTGTTGATAATCTTGTACTCTGTTCTACACCATGTGCTACGTCTATCCTTGGTATTGACTGACAGCTTTGTTTTGCCATATTTGACTGTATTCTTCCCCCCCCCAAGAAAGTAATAAGCACTAACGAGTAATAAAATCCAAGATGTGTAAATTTTGTTGTAAAAAAGAGAGGGAAAAAAAAAAAAGAAAAGGAGCTCTAACGGATATAACAGCAAGTGTGTTTGGGGGTGTTAAATAGCTGACTTTATCAATGTTTTTGGAACATTGAACACAGCTGTTTGCAGTCTCCCTGTTTGAATGTCCACCTTGTGTTCTTTGATACTGTGATTTGATGAACTATTTTCAAGAAAATAGTGTGTAATCTACTAGCAGGTAATTTCTTACTGTTATGGTTTTTTGTTTGTTTTGTAGTTCTGTATTGCATGTACCCTTACGCCGCTTTGGTTTGTTTTGTGTTTTTCTCTTTTTCCTCTTAAATAAAAAAAAAAAAATTTCCATTCCATTTTGGGAGTTCATTCGTCTCTCATAATTACTTTTTCGACAAATGTGTGCTTCAGGAGAGGCCCTGTCCAAATGTGGAGAGGCCCATTTTCATTCACTCACTTTCAGACTTTCTAAGATTTTCAGTTACTAGAGGTTTGCCCATACTTGCCTTTGTCAAGGGACAGTGCACTTCACTTGAAGTTGTGCAGTATTACTTCATGTGTCTCCGTGGAAATTCCACCAATGGGAAACTCTTGCTGTAGTCATCTCCAAGTGTTGTTGCGTAAGAAAATATAACTAACAAAGGATGTGGTTTCAAGCAGAATGAGGAAAGGAGGGATTATCTTTATTGCAGTGCAGGTTGAACTTTCAAAGAAACAGTAATTCCTGTGAAATAGGAGGTAAAATCTTTTGTAAAGAGATATGGACATGACATGCTCAAGTTTATGTCACTTTTTTTTAAAAATGCCAAGGGCATTTGAGAAATGCTTGGCTGCTGAATTGTCCCTTTTTTCAAATTTTTCTTAGGTAAGACACTCCAGCTTCTTCAAAGCATGGTACTGTTCCTTCCATGTAAAAAAACAAAGGAAAAAACAAAATAAATTAAAACAAAACCCATTAAATAACATTTGAGAGCACACAATTGCTCAGCAGGCCCATGAAAACACTATTCAAGAAGCTAGAGGTACAGTAGCCTCAGCCTTCAGCCCATGGCCTGATGTTTTATCTCTATCATGGCCCCTCAATTCCCTGGCATGTCCACATTAACTCATGAATCTTTACTCATTTCCTTTTCAAATGCACAGTATCCAGTATATTTGAACCCTGTTCACCTGGGCAGTAATCATCCATGGACACAACAGAGGAAGGGCAGCCACCCCCTTGCCTGGGGCCTTGGAGCTTATCACAATAGAAATGGACACCTGAACAAGGGGAGCCAAAACAAAGAGAGGCATATTCCTAAAGCCTGAAACACAGAAGCTACCTAGAGACAAGTAGTGGGATTTCACAAATTATGTAAGAATCTCTGTGCACATGCTTGGCATAGTCGCTCATGCCTATAATCCCAGTAATCTGGGGGCTGAGGTAGATGGATCCTTGGTAGTTCCAGTACAACTTGGGCTACGAATTTATCTCAAGGCCCCTTTCAACAACTACATAAGATGCTGTTTCGAAAAAGGGAACAACAGAAAACTAGACACACTTGGCCTAGGTCCCTGGGTTCACTTCATGAGTTGTGGAGACTAAATATTCTATGCCATGAGAAAATACTTGGGATTTTTAGGGAAAGTACATTTGTATTTCGTTTCTAAGGGTTTCCCTTTCACCGTGTTACATTTGAATTCTGGGAAAACCTTCTCGTGATAAGCTATCTAGCATTATGTTGGTTTAGGTATTGAGCTAGTACCTCATGTTTAGTGTCCAGGGTTATTCTGCAATGGCTGCAGACCTCCTTGAAAAAGCGATTGCAGTCATGTGTACCTCGAGGAAGCTGGATAGTTGAAGCAGGCACTCCAAATATTCATGCACTGCAAGGATTCACTTTCACTTTGGGACATATCTTCTGGTTGATGGTCTTTAGTGCTAACTGATACTACCATGGTGGCAGTAATCCGGCAGAGATTGCATGTATGGTTTGCAGGTTTGTTTCCCAAGCCACCAGAAACTCGGCAGAACCCAAATCATTGTGGCATTTTCTTTGCTCCCCTGAAACATTTGGCTTTCTAAGTTTGAAAATTTAACAGACAGGGGTAGTCAGGTTTGGACCCCATGTACCACACACAGAGCTAAAGATAGAGCCAATTACTTCCCTCCACTTGTCAAAAAATGTCAAATTTGCTTGATCACCACAACTTCAAAGAAATTTCTGAGGCCACTTAGAGAGGTTAATCAAATACTGCATGATTGGAATGGCTGTGGTTGTATGAGGTGGAAAGCTGCAGAGTTGGGCTGAAACTGTTCACAGAATATCACAGGCTTGTGGTTGCCAGGCAACCACACTGGGCTGAGATTGGCTGAACATCCCTGTGAGGTCTATTTTAGGCTCTAGGTTTGAAATTTAAAAGACTGGGATAGTCAAGTTTGGAACCCATAGACCACAGACAGAGCAAAAGTTTTTCCAATTACTTCCCTCCACGTCTCAAAATATGTCAAATTTGCTTGATCCCTACAACTGTAAAAAAAATTCTGAGGCAACATAGAGAGGCTAATCAAATACTGCATGATTGGAATAGCTGTGGCTGTATGAGGTGGAAAGCTGCAGAGTTGGGCTCAAACAGTTCACAGAAATCCACAAGCTTGTGGTTGCCAGGCAACCACACTGGGCTGTGATTGGCTGAGCACCATTGTGAGCTGGAATTTAGGCTCTAGGATACAAGTGTGCAGTAGGAGACCTGAGTGACAATGCTGGGCGTTGCCATGGAGACCTCAGTGGCACAGAGGACCTTGTAGGGGAAGATTTAAATAGGATGAATATTCTTGGCTTGGTATGCCACAATATTCTCTATGAAGGCTTCACTGCTCAGAATTTGTGGATGGAAATGCTTGCCAATCTACACATGGATGTACTTTCAATGGGATATGAAATATGCCAGGGCCTGGCAGATGATCTCTGCCATGTCCTATCCTTGAGCATACGCTTTTCCCTTGTCATGTCTGTCATTTGACTGAGTCCTGTTCCCTAAGCTATTCAGTCAAGACTTGCTGGCACCATTCACCTACAGTATAAGAGCTTTCTGTGAAATTTCTCAGCAGAAATCCTCGGCAAGCAAATAACTTTGGATATGAGAGACAGTGGTACAAGTTGAATTTCAAGGCAGATATTTGAAAACAATGAAACAAGCCCCAAATAAGATATTTACATGTTTCCCAGATGAATATATTTGGAAATAACGGGGAAGATGGAGATCAAGGCTGAGAAGAGTGCACCCCCATTTCAAGGTACAAAAACCAGGGAAAAACATGGGAAAGCAAGAGAGCTGGTTGATTTGATGTAAATATTCTTGATGATGAAAGGAAAATTATGTTCTCATGATGATATAATGAGGCTGTAGAAGTGATGTTCTCATGTTGGTTGTCCTATGTGTGGCCTTCTGCATTGGGCAGTGGATGCAGGACAGGAGATCTTCAAATAAATCTGGTGGAACACAAAATACTGAAAAAAAAATTCAGCCTAAATCCTGTGTTCCTTCCCTTTGAGAACATATATGGATAATGTACGAAGTTTCAAAAGACAAAATTTCTATTGGGTCATGGTTTCAACAATGAAATGGTCACTTCACATAACATTTTGAATTTTGTTTCACAATGCTCATGTACCGGGCCTGAGTAAAGTAGGATGCAGAGTAAGCCTCATCAATAGTTGTGCATTCCATAAGTGGTTTTAAAACCGTGAAATCCTTTGGACTTAGTGTTTGTATTTAATTGGTTGATTGGTTTCTCAAATTGTTTGTTTTACTATTTTTAACTTTGTGAGTTAGGGAAGCCCTCTGTCATAGTGATTTAGACCTCTCCAAAAGCTCTGAAGTTATTCATGTAACAGTTATTACATGCTATGTTTCTCCTATTAAAACTTGAAAGACTAACAGACTCTGCTACTTTTCATCTAAATTCAGTGTTGGGCTAAATTCAGTGTTGGACTTTTTACAAATCCTTTGAAATGTGTCCTCCTCTAGTCACTGGTCGTGCTGGAATTTACTTTCTTGTGAAGACAGGATTTGAGCAAATTGACACAAGTACAGTTTGCCATTACTCTGGACACCTGGTTAAATATCGAGTTGCCTAAATGGTGTGTGTTTTACTTGATCTCTGCTCACACTTTGCTCATCCAGTTAGAACCACAGGTCTCCAGGCCATAGCGTTCCAGGCCTAAACAAGAAAATTTCCATTCCATATTGGGAGTTCATTCATCTCTCATAATTACTTTTTTCACAAATGTGTGCTTCAGGAGAGGCCCTGTCCAAATGTGGAGAGGCCCATTTTAATTCACTCACTTTCTGACTTTCTCAGATTTTCGATTACTAGAGGTTTGCCCAGACTTGCCATTGTCAAGGGACAGTGCACTTCACTTGAAGTTGTACAGTATTACTTCATTTGTCTCCGTGGAAATTCCACCAATGGGAAACTCTTGCTGTAGTCATCTCCAAGTGTTTCAGCATAAGAAAATATAACTAACAAAGGATGTGGTTTCAAGCAGAATGTGGAAAGGAGGGATTATCTTTATTTCAGTGCAGGTTGACGTTTCAAAGAAACAGTAATTCCTATCAAATAGGAGGTAAAATCTTTTGTAAAGAGACACGGACATGACACGCTCAAATTTATGTCACTTTTTTTTAAAACGCCAAGGGCATTTGAGAAATTCTTGGCTGTTGAATTGGCCCTTTTTTCAAATTTCTCTTAGGTAAGACACTCCAGCTTCTTCAAACCATGGTACTTTTCCTTCCATGTAAAAAACCAAAGCAAAAAACAAAATAAATTAAAAGAAAACCCCTCAAATTACATTTGAGAGCACACAATTGCTCAGCAGGCCCACTATTCAAGAAGCTAGAGGTACAGAAGCCTCAGCCTTCAACCCATGGCCTGAAGTTTTGTCTCTATCATGGCCCCTCAATTCCCTGGCATGTCCACATTAACTCATGAATCTTTACTCATTTCCTCTTCAAATGCACAGGATCCAATATATTTGAACCCTGTTCAGCTGGGCTGTAATCATCCAAGGACACACCAGAGGAAGGGCAGCCACCCACTTCCTTGGGGCCTTGGAGCTTATCACAATAGAAATGGACTCCTGAACAAGGGGAGCCCAAACAAAGAGAGGCATATTCCTAAAGCCTGAAGAACAGAAGCTCCCTATAGACCAGTAGTGGGATTTCACAAATTATGTAAGAATCTCTGTGCACATGCTTGGCATGGTCACTCATGCCTATAATCCCAGCAATCTGCGGGCTGAGGTTGATGGATCCTTGGGAGTTCCAGTCCATCTTGGGCTACGAATTTATCTCAAGGCCTCTTTCAACAACTACATAAGATGCTGTTTCCAAAAAGAGGAGAACAGAAAACTAGACACACTTGTTCTAGGTCCCTGGGTTCACTACGTGAGTTGTGGAGTGTAAATATTCCATGCCATGAGAAAATACCTGGGATTTTTAGTGAAAGGGGCATTTGCATTCCGTTTCTAAGGGTTTCCCTTTCACCATGTTACATTTGAATTCTGGGAAACCCTGCTGGTGATAAGCTATCTAGCATTATGTTGGTTTAGGTATTGAGCTAGTACCTCAGGTTTAGTGTCTTGGGTTATGCTGGAATGGCTGCAGACCTCCTTCAAATAGCGATTGCAGACAAGTAAACCCCGAGGAAGCTGGATAGTTGAAGCAGGCCCTCCAAATATTCATGCACTGCCTGGATACACTTTCATTTTGGGACTCATTTTCTGGTTGCTGGCTCTTAGTGCTAACTGTTACTACCATGGTGGCCGTAATCCAGCAGAGACTGCATGTATGGTTTGCAGGTTTTGCTTCCCAAGCCACCAGAAACTTGGCAGAACCCAAATCATTGTGGCATTTTCTTTCCTCCCCTGAAACATTTGGCTTTCTAAGTTTGAAAATTGAATAGACTGGGCTAGTCAAGTTTGGACCCCATATACCACGAACAGAGCTAAAAACAGAGCCAATTACTTCCCTCCACTTGTCAAAATATGTCAAATTTGCCTGATCACCACAACTTCAAAGAAAATTCTGAGGCAACTTAGAGAGGTGAATCAAATACTGCATGATTGGAATGGCTGTGGTTGTATGAGGTGGAAAGCTTCAGAGCTGGGCTGAAACTGTTCACAGAAATCCACAGGCTTGTGGGTGCCAGGCAACCACACAGGGCTGAGATTGGCTGAACATCACTGTGAGGTGGATTTTAAGCTCTAGGTTTGAAAATTTAAAAGACTGGCGTAGTCAATTTTGGAACCCATTGACCTCAGGCATATCAAACATTTTCCAATGACTTCCCTCCACTTCTTAAAATATGTCAAATTTTCTTGATCACTACAACTGTAAAAAAAATTCTCAGGCAACATAGCGACGCTAATCAAATACTGCATGATTGGAATGGCTGTGGTTGTATGAGGTGTAAAGCTGCAGAGTTGGGGTGAAAGAGTTCACAGAAATCCACAAGCTTGTGGTTGCCAGAAAACCACACTGGGCTGTGATTGGCTGAGCACCATTTTGAGCTGGACTTTAGGCTCTAGGATACAAGTGTGCAGTAGGAGACCTGAGTCACAATGCTGGGCGTTGCCATGGAGACCTCAGTGGCACAGAGGACCTTGTAGGGCAAGATTTAAATAGGATGAATATTCTTGGCCTGGTATTCTACAATATTCTTTCTGAAGGCTTCACTGCTCAGAATTTGTGGATGGAAATGCTTGCCAATCTACACATGGATGTACTTTCAATGGGATATGAAATATGCCAGGGCCTGGCAGATGATCTCTGCCATGTCCTGTCCTTGAGCATACGCTTTTCCCTTGTCATGTCTGTCATTTGGCTGAGTCCTGTTCCCTAAGCTATTCAGTCAAGACTTGCTGGCATCATTCACCTGCGGTATAAGAGCTTTCTGTGAAATGTCTCAGCCGAAATCCTCGGCAAGCACATAGCTTTGGATATGAGAGACAGTGTTGGAAGTTGAATTTCAAGGGCAGATATTTGAAAACAATGAAACAAGACCCGATCTTTACATGTTTCCCAGATGAATACGTTTGGAAATATGGGGGAGATGGAGATCAATGCTGAGAAGAGTGCACACCCATTTCAAGGTTAAAGACCAGGGAAAAACATGGGAAAGCAAGAGAGCTGGTTAATCTGATGTAAAAATCTTTGATGATGAAAGGAAAATTATATTCTCATGATGATTTAATCAGGCTGTAGAAGTGAAGTTCTCATGGGGTTGTCCTATGTGTGGCCTTGTGCATTGGGCAGTGGATGCAGGACAGGAGATCTTCAAATAAATCTGGTGGAACACAAAATACTGAAAAAAAATTCAGCCTAAATCCTGTGTATTCCTTCCCTTTGAGAACATATATGGATAATGTACAAAGTTTCAAAAGAGAAAATGTCTATTGGGTCATGGTTTCAACAATGAAATGGTCACTTCACATAACATTTTGAATTTTGGTTTCACAGTTGCTCATGTACCGGGCCTGAGTAAAGCAGAATGCAGAGTAAGCCTCATCAATAGTTGTGCATTCCATAAGTGGTTTTAAAACCAGTGAAACCCTTTGGACTTAGTGTTTGTATTTAATTGGTTGATTGGTTTTTCAAATTGTTTATTTTACTATTTTTAACTTTGTGAGTCAGGGAAGCCCTCACTCATAGTGATTTCGACCTCTCCAAAAGCTCTGAAGTTATTCATGTAACAGCTATTACATGCTATAAGTTTCTCCTATTAAAACTTGAAAGACTAACAGACTCTGCTACTTTTCATCTAAATTCAGTGTTGGGCTAACTTAAGGGTTGGACTTTTTACAAGTCCTTTGAAATGTGTCCTCCTCTAGTCACTGGTCGTGCTGGAATTTACTTTCTTGTGAAGACAGGATTTGAGCAAATTGACACAAGTACAGTTTGCCACTACTCTGGACACCTGGTTAAATATCGAGTTCCCTAAATGCTGTGTGTTTTACTTTGATCTCTGCTCACACTTTGCTCATCCAGTTAGAAACCCAGGGCTCCAGGCCATAGCGTTCCAGGCCTAAACAAGAAAATTTCCATTCCGTTTTGGGAGTTCATGCGACTCTCATAATTACATTTTCCACAAATGTGTGCTTCAGGAGAGGCCCTGTCTAAATGTGGAGAGACCCATTTTCATTCACTCAGTTTCTGACTTTCTAAGATTTTCAATTACCAGAGGTTTGCCCAGACTTGCCATTGTCAAGGGACAGTGCACTTCACTTGAATTTGTGCAGTATTACTTCATGTGTCTCCGTGGAAATTCCACCAATGGGAAACTCTTGCTGTAGTCATCTCCAAGTGTTTCTGCGTAAGAAAATATAACTAACAAAGGATGTGGTTTCAAACAGAATGGGGAAAGAGGGATTATGTTTATTTCAGTGCAGGTTGACCTTTCAAAGAAACAGTAATTCCTATCAAATAGGAGGAAAAATCTTTTGTAAAGAGACATGGACATGACACGATCAACTTTATGTCACTTTTTTTAAAACGCCAAGGGCATTTGAGAAATTCTTGGATGTTGAATTGTCCCTTTTTTCAAATTTCTCTTAGGTAACACACTCCAGCTTCTTCAAACCAAGGTACTGTTCCTTCCATGTAAAAAACCAAAGCAAAAAACAAAATAAATTAAAACAAAACCCATCAAATTACATTTGAGAGCACAGAATTGCTCAGCAGGAACACTATTCAAGAAGCTAGAAGTACAGAAGCCTCAGCCTTCAGCCCATGGCCTGAAATTTTGTCTCTATCATGGTCCCTCATTTCCCTGGCATGTCCACATTAACTCCTAAATCTTTACTCATTTCCTCTTCAAATGCACAGGATCCAATATATTTGAACCCTGTTCACCTTGGCTATAATCATCCAAGGACACACCAGAGGAAGGGCAGCCACCCCCTTGCCTGGGGCCTTGGAGCTTATCACAATAGAAATGGACACCTGAACAAGGTGAGCCAAAACAATGAGAGGCATATTCCTAAAGCCTGAAGCACAGAAGCTACCTATAGACGAGTAGTGGGATTTCACAAATTATGTAAGAATCTCTGTGCACATGCTTGGCATGGTCGCTCAGGCCTATAATCCCAGCAATCTGGGGGCTGAGGTGGATGGATCCTTGGGAGTTCCAGTCCATCTTGGGCTATGAATTTATCTAAAGGCCTCTTTCAACAACTACATAAGATGCTGTTTCCAAAAAAAGGACAACGGAAAACTAGACACACTTGGTCCAGGTCTCTGGGTTCACTACATGAGTTGTGGAGTCTATATAGTCCATGCCATGAGAAAATACCTGGAATTTTTAGGGAAAGGTGCATTTGCATCCCGTTTCTAACGGTTTCCTTTTCACCATGTTACATTTGAATTCTGGGAAAACCTGCTGGTGATAAGCTATGTAGCATTATGTTGGTTTAGGTATTGAGCTATTACCTCATGTTTAGTGTTCAGGGTTATGCTGGAATGGCTGCAGACCTCCTTGAAATAGCGATTGCAGACAAGTGAACCCCGTGAAAGCTGGATAGTTGAAGCAGCCACTCCAAATATTCATGCACTGCAAGGATTCACTTTCATTTTGGGTCTCATCTTCTGGTTCTTGGCTTTTATTGCTAACTGATACTACCATGGTGGCAGTAATCCAGCAGAGACTGCATGTATGGTTTGCAGGTTTGCTTCCAAAACCACCAGAAACTTGGCAGAGTCCAAATCATTGTGGCATTTACTTTCCTCCCCTGAAACATTTGGCTTTCAAAGTTTGATAATTGAATAGACTGGGCTAGTCACCTTTGGACCCCATACACCACAAACACAGCTAAAGACAGAGCCAATTACTTCCCTCCACTTCTCAAAATATGTCAAATTTTCTTGATCACTACAACTGTAAAAAAATTCTGAGGCAACATAGCGAGGCTAATCAAATACTGCATGATTGGAATGGCTGTGGTTGTATGAGGTGGAAAGCTGCAGAGTTGGGCTGAAACAGTTCACAGAAATCCACAAATTTGTGGTCGCCAGGCAACCACACAGGGCTGTGATTGGCTGAGCACCATTGTGAGCTGGACTGTAGGCTCTAAAATACAAGTGTGCAATAGGAGACCTGAGTCACAATGCTGGGCGTTGACATGGAGACCTCAGTGGCACAGAAGACCTTGTAGGACAAGATTTAAACAGGATGAATATTCTTGGCCTGGTATGCCACAATATTCTCTCTGAAGGCTTCACTGCTCAGAATTTGTGGATGGAAATGCTTGCCATTCTACACATGGATGTACTTTCAATGGGATATGAAATATGCCAGGGCCTGGCAGATGATCTCTGCCATGTCCATCCTTGAGCATACGCTTTTCCCTTGTCATGTCTGTCATTTGGCTGAGTCCTGTTCCCTAAGTTATTCAGTCAAGACTTGCTGGCACCATTCACCTGTAGTATAAGAGCTTTCTGTGAAATTTCTCAGCAGAAATCCTCTGCAAGCACATAGCTTTGGATATGAGAGACAGTGGTGGAAGTTGAATTTCAAGGGCAGATATTTGAAAACAATGAAACAAGCCCCGAATAAGATCTTTACATGTTTCCCAGATGAATATATTTGGAAATACGGTGGAAGATGGAGATCAAGGCTGAGAAAAGTGCACACCCATTTCAAGGTACAAAAACCAGGGAAAAACATGGGAAAGCAAGAGAGCTGGTTAATCTGATGTGAAAATCTTTGATGATGAAAGGAAAATTATATTCTCATGATGATATAATCAGGCTGTAGAAGTGAAGTTCTCATGTTGGTTGTCCTATGTGTGGCCTTCTGCATTGGGCAGTGGATGCAGGAAAGGAGATATTCAAATAAATCTGGTGGAACACAAAATACTAAAAAAAAAATTCAGCCTAAATCCTGTGTATTCCTTCCCTTTGAGAACATATATGGCTAATGTATGAAGTTTCAAAAGTGAAAATGTCTATTGGGTCATGGTTTCACCAATGAAACGGTCACTTCACATAACATTTTGAATTTTGCTTTCACAATTGCTCATGTACTGGGCCTGAGTAAAGCAGAAGGCAGAGTAAGCCTCATCAATAGTTGTGCATTCCATAAGTGGTTTTCAAACCAGTGAAACCCTTTGGACTTAGTGTTTGTATTTAATTGGTTGATTGGTTTTTCAAATTGTTTGTTTTACTATTTTTAACTTTGTGCGTCAGGGAAGCCCTTACTCATAGTGATTTAGACCTCTGCAAAAGCTCTGAAGTTATTTATTTTATTTATTTATTTATTTTTTAATTTTATTTAAGAAGAAAAGAAAAAAAAGCAGAGAATGGGTACAAGTTATACAGATTTGCAGAAAAAAATGAACAGTAGGAAATCACTAGTTGATGGATTACATATTGTCATCTTAGAAATAATTGTTTAAGTCACAAAATTAAAGCTTGTAAAGTGGACATTCCATCAATGATACTGCAAACAGTTCTGTTCAATGATCCAATAAAACTCTGTGATATCATTTTCTATCTTATGCACTTAAATATGCATGCAGTTATATAGTTTAGAGCACTTTCTTTTCCTCTCTCTTGTACGATTTGGGTTTCATTGCTCCCACGGGTCTTATTACTTTTTTCGAAGAGAGTAAAACCAAATGTGACATAACAGAACAGAATCGGTCAAGTCAAAAGGGTGGACATAATAGATAATGTGAAAACATATTACAACGTGATCAATAATGGTTACCATAATGCCTTCCACTATCTCTAATAGAATTGCCTATATCGTTAGTTATAATACAATTGAACAAAACAGTAAAGAATAAAACCGACAAAACCAAAACATTGGAGACATTGTAGGTCTTCAAAAGTAGATAAAAGTCAATGAGAATGGGCATTATAATGAGTCTCATTATCTTCACAGCTGATGCCTAAATTTTCGAACCTGATACTATCCAGCAAAACAGAATAGGGGAACATCAGTTAAAAACCAGATGGTGAGAGTAATACGGGGCTTTAAATCGAGGTAATGGAAAGTCAAAGTGGGTTACTATAATATATCCTGCTATATTTTTCCTTTAATTAAAAGGATAAAAATAAAAAAAGTAAATAATGGAGTGGAGCCTGAGATAAAAGAGGGCATAAAAACGAAACAGCACAGATCAAAACATAACCATTTAAGCAGAATAGTGTTTCACCACCAGATAATCCTGACCTAAAAGTAGTTACCATATTGTCTCTTTCCTTGAAATCCTTGAGTACAACTTCGTATACTGTAGCATTAAGTATATCAAAACAATGTAAAACCATTTAAGAGAATGACAGCATTACAGAGTATTTAGAATCGACTAACAGAAAATGAACAATGGTTTCTGAATCATCTCCTTGTCTTTAAAAGTTTTTTGCTTATACTATCGTACATAAAAAAATCCAGTAAGATACAACCTATTTAGACCATTGGAGACAGAAGGACAAAAGCTAGGTGAGACTTCAAAACAAGATGATAGTAAATCAGTATTACCTATTAAGATGTCATTTTCTCCAAAATAGCTATTCCTATCATCCAATCTTGTCTGCCTCATTTCTGTTGAGCTCTTATTCTGTCAGTAGCTGTCAGTTTGTCTTCTTCACTTCGTTCTCTGCTCCATTCGTTGTGGCCTCCACTATTTCTGGATTCTTTGTATTTTTCTTTTTTTAGAATATCCTGCAATACTCTCTCTAGAGTTGAATTGGTGGTTGCAAATTCCCCCAGTTCCTCTTTATCCTGGAAGCACCTTGTTTTTCCATCAATTTCCAGGGACAGTTGTGCAGGATATCTCAATCTTGGCTGGAGATTATTATCTTTCAAAGCTTGAATTATTTCCCCCCATGCTCTTCGTGATTTGATGGTTTGTGCAGAGAAATCTGCTGTAATTCTGATGGGTGCTCCCTTGAAAGTGGTCTGTTTCTTGTCTCTGACAGCTTTTAATATTCTGTTCTTGTATTGAATTTCTGGAATTTTTATTATTATATGCCTGGGTGTTGCTCCGTTTGGGTTGTAGGTAGCTGGGGTCCTGTATGCCTCATACATTTGAGTATCTTTACCTTTTGCTAAATTAGGAAAATTCTCCTGGATTATTTCTGTGAGTAGCTTTTGTAGTTCATTTGTTTGTGTCCCTACTTCTTCTTTTATGTTCTTAAACCTTAAGTTATGGATCCTCTTATCATCTTCTTGTCTTTCTATTATTGCTGTTTGTTTCTTTGTTGTTTTAAAGAAGATTTTCATTTCATTCTCCCATATTACAATTCTGCCCTCCAGTTCAGATAGTCTGTCCTTAGTTTCTTTCAAGCTGTTATGCCAGTCTTCGATAGACTTCTTAGTTTCTTGGTAGTCCCTTTGAACCTGCTTCACGTATTCTATACTTTCCCTGTTATCTCCATCAAACAATTCTCCCCTCTTTTTCTGTTCTTCCATTCCACCATCTGTTAACAAAAGCTAGGTGAGACTTCAAAACAAGATGATAGTAAATCAGTATTACCTATTAAGATGTCATTTTCTCCAAAATAGCTATTCCTATCATCCAATCTTCTCTGCCTCATTTCTGTTGAGCTCTTATTCTGTCAGTAGCTGTCAGTTTGTCTTCTTCACTTTGTTCTCTGCTCCATTCGTTGTGGCCTCCACTATTGCTGGATTCTTTGTATTTTTCTTTGTTTAGAATGTCCTGCAATACTCTCTCTAGAGTTGAATTGGTGGTTGCAAATTCCCCCAGTTCCTCTTTATCCTGGAAGCACCTTGTTTTTCCATCAATTTCCAGGGACAATCTTGGCTGGAGATTATTATCTTTCAAAGCTTGAATTATTTCCCCCCATGCTCTTCATGATTTGATGGTTTGTGCAGAGAAATCTGCTGTAATTCTGATGGGTGCTCCCTTGTAAGTGGTCTGTTTCTTGTCTCTGACAGCTTTTAATATTC
The DNA here is from genome assembly GCF_034190915.1 of Cavia porcellus. Lineage (NCBI taxonomy): Eukaryota > Metazoa > Chordata > Mammalia > Rodentia > Caviidae > Cavia > Cavia porcellus. The sequence continues at coordinate 2,667,412 of NW_026947486.1, read as the reverse complement.
TGTTCTTGTATTGAATTTCTGGAATTTTTATTATTATATGCCTGGGTGTTGCTCTGTTTGGGTTGTAGGTAGCTGGGGTCCTGTATGCCTCATACATCTGAGTATCTTTATCTTTTGCTAAATTAGGAAAATTCTCCTGGATTATTTCTGTGAGTAGCTTTTGTAGTTCATTTGTTTGTGTCCCTACTTCTTCTTTTATGTTCTTAATCCTTAAGTTATGGATCCTCTTATCATCTTCTTGTCTTTCTATTATTGCTGTTTGTTTCTTTGTTATTTTAAAGAAGTTTTTCATTTCATTCTCCCATATTACAATTCTGCCCTCCAGTTCAGATAGTCTGTCCTTAGTTTCTTTCAAGCTGTTATGCCAGTCTTCGATAGACTTCTTAGTTTCTTGGTAGTCCCTTTGAACCTGCTTCACGTATTCTATACTTTCCCTGTTATCTCCATCATACAATTCTCCCCTCTTTTTCTGTTCTTCCATTCCACCATCTGTTTTTTCTTGGGTGGTGCTTAGCATTTCTCTAACTATTTTGCATACTTCTAGCTTCAGGTCATTGATAACTTCATTCCTGAATTGGTCTATGAGGCTCTCTATATGGCGCTTTATGTCTATTGGTGCGGTGTCCGCTATTGCCTGTTTCTCAGAATTGGGGGCCAAGGAGCCTTTCTTGTTGCTGCCTCTTCCCATATTCCCTGTTCCTTATATATGCAAGTTTATATGAGAGGCCCATCTTCTCTCCCTGTCAGCCACAGCCTGATTGAATTGCGCCGGTTAGGTGTTCCCACTCACTGCTGCGCACCAGGCAGCCTACGTGGGGCCCACCCCTCCGGGCCTCCATCGGGCTCTGGGATCTGGGTTGGGCCAGCCTACTGGGTCCCCCAGCAGCGTCATGCAGGCCAGGTACTTTTCCCCAATCCCGCCCGAGAGGGGAATGTGTGGCTGGAGTCGCCACTGCGCCCTGCTCCCGCAGGACTGCTCGGGCCCAGAAAGTCTGCTAGACTCAAACTGTGGTGGAGTGTCAGTTTCTCTCACTCACCTCGCCACAAGTCAGAACATGCCTCCCTGCCCATCCTGTTTTCAACTCCGTTCACAGTCTCCCGTTCTCAGAGTTTCCGTGTGTCTCTCTCCTTGCTGAGCCGATATAGAGGCAGCCAGCCACCGCGCGGTGGGAAACCCAAATCGCGGCTTCCAATGGCGCGGGGTCCAGCAGAGGCTTTTCTGTTCCTGTGTTAGCAACAGGACTGCATTCCAAGTTGGTTTCTCTCAGCGGACTTCGTTCCTGAGTCAGCAGAGCATACCTCCACCTGCGTATGTCTCTTTAGTCCGCACCATACCTGGCTCCTGAGCCTAGGATTTCAGAGAGCTTCCGGTAGTTGCTGTTATCTGTCCAACATGTTCTCCGGAAGCTGAAGTTATTCATGTAACAGCTATTACATGTTATAAGTTTCTCCTATTAAAACTTGAAAGACTAACAGACTCTGATACTTTTCATCTAAATTCAGTGTTGCGCTAAATTCAGTGTTGGACTTTTTACAAGTCCTTTGAAATGTGTCCTCATCTAGTCACTGGTCGTGCTGGAATGTACTTTCTTGTGAAGACAGGATTTGAGCAAATTGACACAAGTACAGTTTGCCACTACTCTGGACACCTGGTTAAATATCGAGTTCCCTAAATGCTGGGTGTTTTACTTTGATCTCTGCTCACACTTTGCTCATGCAGTTAGAACCACAGGGCTCCAGGCCATAGCGTTCCAGGCCTAAACAAAAAATTTCCATTCCGTTTTGGGAGTTCATTTGTCTCTCATAATTACATTTTCCACAAATGTGTGCTTCAGGAGAGGCCCTGTCTAAATGTGGAGAGGCCCATTTTCATTCACTCACTTTCAGACTTTCTAAAAATTTCAGTTAGTATAGGTTTGCCCAGACTTGCCATTGTTAAGGGACAGTGCACTTCACTTGAAGTTGTGCAGTATTACTTCATGTGTCTCTGTGGAAATTCCACCAATGGGAAAATCTTGCTGTAGTCATCTCCATGAGTTTCTGCGTAAGAAAATATAACTAACAAAGGATGTGGTTTCAAGCAGAATGGGGAAAGAGGGATTATGTTTATTTCAGTGCAGGTTGACCTTTCAAAGAAACAGTAATTCCTATCAAATAGGAGGAAAAATCTTTTGTAAAGAGACATGGACATGACACGATCAACTTTATGTCACTTTTTTTTAAAACGCCAAGGGCATTTGAGAAATTCTTGGCTGCTGAATTGTCCCTTTTTTCAAATTTCTCTTAGGTAAGACACTCCAGCTTCTTCAAACCATGGTACAGATCCTTCCATGTAAAAAACCAAAGCATAAAACACAATAAATTAAAACAAAACCCATCAAATTACATTTGAGAGCACAGAATTGCTCAGTAGGCCCACTATTCAAGAAGCTAGAGGTACAGAAGCCTCAGCCTTCAGCCCATGGCCTGAAGTTTGGTCTCTATTATCATGGTCCCTCAATTCCCTGGCATGTCCACATTAACTCATGAATCTTTACTCATTTCCTCTTCAAATGCACAGGATCCAATATATTTGAACCCTGTTCACCTGGGCTGTAATCATCCAAGGACACACCAGAGGAAGGGCAGCCACTCCCTTGCCTGGGGCCTTGGAGCTTATCACAATAGAAATGGACAGCTGAACAAGGGGAGCCAAAACAAAGAGAGGCATATTCCTAAAGCCTGAAGCACAGAAGCTACCTATAGACCAGTAGTGGGATTTCACAAATTATGTAAGAATCTCTGTGCACATGCTTGGCATGGTCGCTCATGCCTATAATCCCAGCAATCTGGGGGCTGAGGTGGATGGATCCTTGGGAGTTCCAGTCCATCTTGGGCTATGAATTTATCTCAAGGCCTCTTTCAACAACTACATAAGATGCTGTTTCCAAAAAAAGGACAATGGAAAACTAGAAACTCTTCGTCCAGGTCCCTGGGTTCACTATATGAGTTGTGGAGTCTAAATATTCCATGCCATGAGAAAACACCTGGGATTTTTAGGGAAAAGGGCATTTGCATCCCGTTTCTAAGGGTTTCCCTTTCACCATGTTACATTTGAATGCTGGGAAAACCTGCTGGTGAAAAGCTATCTAGCATTATGTTGGTTTAGGTATTGAGCTAGTACCTCATGTTTAGTGTCCAGGGTTATGCTGGAATGGCTGCAGATCTCCTTGAAATAGCGATTGCAGACAAGTGAACCCCGAGGAAGCTGGATAGTTGAAGCAGGCACTCCAAATATTCATGCACTGCAAGGATTCACTTTCATTTTGGGACTCATCTTCTGGTTGCTGGCTTTTAGTGCTAACTGATACTACCATGGTGGCAGTAATCCAGCAGAGACTGCATGTATGGTTTGCAGGTTTGCTTCCAAAGCCAACAGAAACTTGGCAGAAACCAAATCATTGTGGCATTTTCTTTCCTCCCCTGAAACTTTTGGCCTTCTAAGTTTGAAAATTGAATAGACTGGGCTAGTCAAGTTTGGACCCTATATACCACCAACAGAGCTAAAGACAGAGCCAATTACTTCCCTCCACTTGTCAAAATATGTCAAATTTGCTTGATCACCACAACTTCAAAGAAAATTCTGAGGCAACTTAGAGAGGTGAATCAAATACTGCATGATTGGAATGGCTGTGGTTGTAGGAGGTGGAAAGCTGCAGAGTTGGGCTGAAATTGTTCACTGAAATCCACAGGCTTGTGGTTGGCAGGCAACCACACTGGGCTGAGATTGGCTGAACATCACTGTGAGGTGGATTTTAAGCTCTAGGTTTGAAAATGTAAAAGACTGTAGTAGTCAAGTTTGGAACCAATATACCTGAGACATACCAAAACGTTTTCCAATTACTTCCCTCCGCTTCTAAAAATATGTCAAATTTTCTTGACGACTACAACTCTAAAAAAAATTTTGAGGCACCATAGCGAGGCTAATCAAATACTGCATGATTGCAATGGCAGTGGTTGTATGAGGTGGAAAGCTGCAGAGTTGGGCTGAAACAGTTCACAGAAATCCACAAGCTTGTGGTCGCCAGGCATCCACACTGGGCTGTGATTGGCTGAGCACAATTGTGAGCTGGACTTTAGGCTCCAGGATACAAGTGTGCAGTAGGAGACCTGAGTCACAATGCTGGGCTTTGACATGGAGACCTCATTGGCACAGAGGACCTTGGAGGGCAAGATTTAAATATGATGAATATTCTTGGCCTGGTATGCCACAATATTCTCTCTGAAGGCTTCACTGCTCAGTATTTGTGGATGGAAATGCTTGCCAATCTACACATGGATGTACTTTCAATGGGATATAAAATATGCCAGGGCCTGGCAGATGATCTCTGCCATGTCCTATCCTTGAGCATACGCTTTTCCCTTGTCATGTCTGTCATTTGTCCGAGTCCTGTTCCCTAAGCTATTCAGTCAAGACTTGCTGGCATCATTCACCTGCAGTATAAGTGCTTTCTGTGAAATTTCTCAGCAGAAATCCACTGCAAGCACATAGCTTTGGATATGAGAGACAGTGGGGGAAGTTGAATTTCAAGGGCAGATATTTGAAAACAATGAAACAAGCCCAGAATAAGATCTTTACATGTTTCCCAGATGAATATGTTTGGAAATATGGGGGAAGATTCAGATCAAGGCTGAGAAGAGTGCACACCCATTTCAAGGTACAAAAACCAGGGAAAAACATGGGAAAGCAAGAGAGCTGGTTAATCTGATGTAAAAATCTTTGATGAAGAAAGGAAAATTACATTCTCATAATGATATAATCAGACTGTAGCAGTGAAGTTCTCATGTTGGTTGTCCTATGTGTGGCCTTCTGCATTGGGCAGTGGATGCAGGACAGGAGATCGTCAAATAAATCTGGTGGAACACAAAATACTGAAAAACAATTCAGCCTAAATCCTGTGTATTTCTTCCCTTTGAGAACATATATGGATAATGTACAAAGTTTCAAAAGAGAAAATGTCTATTGGGTCATGGTTTCAACAATGAAATGGTCACTTCACATAACATTTTGAATTTTGCTTTCACACTTGCTCATGTACCGGGCCTGAGTAAAGCAGAATGCAGAGTGATCCTCATCAATAGTTATGCATTCCATAAGTGGTTTTAAAATCAGTGAAACCCTTTGGACTTAGTGTTTGTATTTAATTGGTTGATTTGTTTTCAAATTGTTTGTTTTACTATTTTTAACTTTGTGAGTCAGGGAAGCCCTCACTCATAGTGATTTAGACCTCTCCATAAGCTCTCAAGTTATTCATGTAACAGCTATTCCATGTTATAAGTTTCTCCTATTAAAACTTGAAAGACTAACAGTCTCTGCTAATTTTCATCTAAATTCAGTGTTGGGCTAAATTCAGTGTTGGACTTTTTACAAGTCCTTTGAAATGTGTCCTCCTCTAGTCACTGGTCATGCTGGAATGTACTTTCTTGTGAAGACAGGATTTGAGCAAATTGACACAAGTACATTGTGCCACTACTCTGGACACCTGGTTAAATATTGAGTTCCCTAAATGGTGTGTGTTTTACTTTGATCTCTGCTCACACTTTGCTCATCCAGTTAGTACCACAGGGCTCCAGGCCATAGCGTCCAGGCCTAAAAAGAAAACTTCCATTCCGTTTTGGGAGTTCATTCGTCTCTCATAATTACTTTTTCCACAAATGTGTGCTTCAGGAGAGGCCCTGTCCAAATGTGGAGAGGCCCATTTTCATTCACTCACTTTAAGACTTTCTAAGATTTTCAGTTTCTAGAGGTTTGCCCAGACTTGCCATTGTCAAGGGACAGTGCACTTCACTTGAAGTTGTGCAGTATTACTTCATGTGTCTCCGTGGAAATTCCACCAATGGGAAACTCTTGCTGTAGTCATCTCCAAGTGTTTCTGCGTAAGAAAATATAACTAACAAAGGATGTGGTTTCAAGCAGAGTGAGGAAAGGAGGGATTATCATTATTTCAGTGCAGGTTGACATTTCAAAGAAACAGTAATTCCTAAGAAATAGGAGGTAAAATCTTTTATAAAGAGACATGGACATGACACGCTCAACTTTATGTCACTGTTTTTAAAATGCCAAGGGCATTTGAGAAATTCTTGGCTGCTGAATTGTACCTTTTTTCAAATTTCTCTTAGGTAAGGCACTCCAGCTTCTTCAAACCGTGGTACTGTTCCTTTCATGTAAAAAACCAAAGCAAAAAACAAAATAAATTAAAACAAAACCCATTAAATAACATTTGAGAGCACACAATTGCTCAACAGGCCCATGTAAACACTATTCAAGAAGCTAGAGGTACAGAATCCTCAGACTTCAGCCCATGGCCTGAAGTTTTGTCTCTATCATGGACCCTCAATTCCCTGGCATGTCCACATTAACTCATGAATCTTTACTCATTTCCTCTTCAAATGCACAGGATCCAATATATTTGTACCTTGTTCACCTGGGAAGTAATCATCCAAGGACACACCAGAGGAAGGGCAGCCACCCCCTTGCCTGGGGCCTTGGAGCTTATCACAATAGAAATGGAAACCTGAAGAAGGGGAGCCAAAACAAAGAGAGGCATATTCCTAAAGCCTGAAGCTCAGAAGCTACCTGTAGACCAGTAGTGGGATTTCACAAATTATGTAAGAATCTCTGTGCACATGCTTGGCATGGTCGCTCATGCCTATAATCCCAGCAATCTGGGGGCTGTGGTGGATGGATCCTTGGGAGTTCCAGTCCATCTTGGGCTACGAATTTATCTCAAGGCCTCTTTGAACAACTACATAAGATGCTGTTTCCAAAAAGAGGACAACAGAAAACTAGACACACTTGGTCCACATCCCTGGGTTCACTACATGAGTTGTGGAGTCTAAATATTCCATGCCATGAGAAAATACCTGGGATTTTTAGGGAAAGGGGCATTTGCATCCCATATCTAAGGGTTTCACTTTCACCATGTTACATTTGAATTCTGGGAAAACCTGCTGGTGGTAAGCTACCTAGCAATATGTTGGTTTAGGTATTGAGCTAGTACCTCATGTTTAGTGTTCAGAGTTATGCTGGAATGGCTGCAGACCTCCTTGAAATAGCGATTTCAGACATGTGAACCCCGAGAAAGCGGGATAGTTGAAGCAGGCACTCCAAATATTCATGCACTGCAATGATTCACGTGCACTTTGGGACACATCTTCTGGTTGCTGGCTTTTAGTGCTAACTGATACTACCATGGTGGCACTAATCCAGCAGAGACTGCATGTATGGTTTGCAGGTTTGCTTCCCAAGCCACCAGAAACTCAGCAGAACCCAAATCATTGTGGCATTTTCTTTCCTCCCCTGAAACATTTGACTCTCTAGGTTTGAAAATTTAACAGACTGGGGTAGTCAAGTTTGGACCCCATGTACCACAAACAGAGCTAAAGACAGAGCCAATTACTTCCTTCCACTTCTCAAAATATGTGAAATTTTCTTGATCACTACAACTGTAAAACAAATTCTGTGGCAACATAGAGAGGCTAATCGAATACTGCAAGATTGGAATGGCTGTGGTTGTATGAGGTGGAAAGCTGCAGAGTTGGGCTGAAACAGTTCACAGAAATCCACAAGCTTGTGGTTGCCAGGCAACCACACTGGGCTGTGATTGGCTCAGCACCTTTGTGAGCTGGACTTTAGGCTCTAGAATTCAAGTGTGCAGTAGGAGACCTGAGTCACAATGCTGGGCGTTGCCATGGAGACATCAGTGGCACAGAGGACCTTGTAGGGCAAGATTTAAATAGGATGAATATTCTTGCCCTGGTATGCCAAAATATTCTCTCTGAAGGCTTCACTGCTCAGAATTTGTGGATGGAAATGCTTGCCAATCTACACATGGATGTACTTTCAATGGGATATGAAATATGCCAGGGCCTGGCAGATGATCTCTGCCATGTCCTATCCTTGAGCATACGCTTTTCCCTTGTCATGTCTGTCATTTGGCTGAGTCCTGTTCCCTAAGCTATTCAGTCAAGACTTGCTGGATCATTCACCTGCAGTATAAGAGCTTTCTGTGAAATTTCTCAGCAGAAATCCTCTGCAAGTACATAGCTTTGGATATGAGAGACAGTGGTGGAACTTGAATTTCAAGGGCAGATATTTGAAAACAATGAAACAAGCCCCGAATAAGATCTTTACATGTTTCCCAGAAGAATATGTTTGGAAATACAGGGGAAGGTGGAGATCAAGACTGAGAAGAGTGCACACCCATTTTAAGGTACAAAAACCAGGGAAAAACATGGGAAAGCAAGAGAGCTGGTTAATCTGATGTAAAAATCTTTGATGCTGAAACTAAAATTATATTCTCATGATGTTTTAATCAGGCTGTAGAAGTGAAGTTCTATTGTTGGTTGTCCTATGTGTGGCCTTCTGCATCGGGCAGTGGATGCAGGAGAGGAGATCTTCAAATAAATCTGGTGGAACACAAAATACTGAAAAAAAAATCAGGCTAAATCCTGTGTATTCCTTCCCTTTGAGAACATATATGGATAATGTACGAAGTTTCAAAAGAGAAAATGTATATTGGGTCATGGTTTCAACAATGAAATGGTCACTTCACATAACATTTTGAATTTTGCTTTCACAGTTGCTCATGTACCGGGCCTGAGTAAAGCAGAATGCAGAGTAAGCCTCATCAATAGTTGTGCATTCCATAAGCCTCATCAATAGTTGTGCATTCCATAAGTGGTTTTAAAACCAGTGAAACCCTTTGGACTTAGTGTTTGTATTTAATTGATTGATTGGTTTTTCAAATTGCTTGTTTTACTATTTTTAACTTTGTGAGTCAGGGAAGCCCTCACTCTTAGTGATTCGACCTCTCCAAAAGCTCTGAAGTTCTTCATGTAACAGCTATTACATGCTATAAGTTTCTCTTATTAAAACTTGAAAGACTAACAGACTCTGCTACTTTTCATCTAAATTCAGTGTTGGGCTAACTTCAGGGTTGGACTTTTTACAAGTCCTTTGAAATGTGTCCTCCTCTAGTCACTGGTCATGCTGGAATTTACTTTCTTGTGAAGACAGGATTTGAGCAAATTGACACAAGTACAGTTTGCCACTACTCTGGAAACCTGGTTAAATATCGAGTTCCCTAAATGCTGTGTGTTTTACTTTGATCTCTGCTCACACTTTGCTCATCCAGTTAGAAACACAGGGCTCCAGGCCATAGCGTTCCAGGCCTAAACAAGAAAATTTCCATTCCGTTTTGGGAGTTCATGCGTCTCTCATAATTACTTTTTCCACAAATGTGTGCTTCAGGAGAGGCCCTGTCCAAATGTGGAGAGGCCCATTTTCATTCACTCACTTTTAGACTTTCTAAGATTTTCAGTTACTAGAGGTTTGCCCAGACTTGCCATTGTCAAGGGACAGTGCACTTCACTTGAAGTTGTGCAGTATTCCTTCATGTGTCTCCGTGGAAATTCCACCAATGGGAAACTCTTGCTGTAGTCATCTCCAAGTGTTTCTGTGTAAGAAAATATAACTAACAAAGGATGTGGTTTCAAGCAGAATGAGGAAAGGAGGGATTATCTTTATTTCAGTGCAGGTTGACCTTTCAAAGAAACAGTAATTCCTATCAAATAGGAGGTAAAATCTTTTGTAAAGAGACATGGACATGACATGCAAAACTTTATGTCACTTTTTTTAAAACGCCAAGGGCATTTGAGAAATTCTTGGCTGCTGAATTGTCGCTTTTTGCAAATTTCTCTTAGGTACGACACTCCAGTTTCTTTAAACCATGTTACAGCTCCTTCCATGTAAAAAAACAAAGCAAAAAACAAAATAAATTAAAACAAACCCATCAAATTACATTTGAGAGCACACAATTGCTCAGCAGGCCCACTATTCAAGAAGATAGAGGTAGAGAATACTCAGCCTTCAGCCCATGGCCTGAAGTTTTGTCTCTGTCATGGCCCCTCAATTCCCTGGCATGTCCACATTAACTCATGAATCTTTACTCATTACCTCTTCAAATGCATAGGATCCAATATATTTGAACCCTGTTCACCTGGGCTGTAATCATCCAAGGACACACCAGAGGAAGGGCAGCCACTCCCTTGCCTGGGGCCTTGGAGCTTATCACAATAGAAATGGTCACCTGAACAAGGGGAGCCAAAACAAAGAGAGGCATATTCCTAAAGCCTGAAGCACAGAAGCTACCTATAGACCAGCAGTGGGATTTCACAAATTATGTAAGAATCTCTGTGCACATGCTTGGCATGGTCGCTCATGCCTATAATCCCAGCAATCTGGGGGCTGAGGTGGATGGATCCTTGGGAGTACCAGTCCATCTTAGGCTATGAATTTATCTCAAGGCCTCTTTCAACAACTACATAAGATGCTGTTTCCAAAAAGAGGACAACATTAAACTAGACACACTTGGTCTAGGTCCCTGGGTTCACTACATGAGTTGTGGAGTCTAAATATTCCATGCCATGAGAAAATACCTGGGATTTTTAGTGAAAGGGGCATTTGCATCCCTTTTCTAAGTGTTTCCCTTTCACCATGTTACATTTGAATTCTGGGAAAACCTGCTGGTGATAAAGTATTGTGCTAATACCTCATGTTTAGTGTTCAGGGTTATGCTGGAATGGCTGCAGCCCTCCTTGAAATAGCGATTGCAGACAAGTGAACCCCGAGGAAGCTGGATAGTTGAAGCAGGCACTCCAAATATTCATGCACTGCAAGGATTCACTTTCATTTTGGGTCTCATCTTCTGGTTGCTGGCTTTCAGTGCTAACTGATACTACCATGGTGGCAGTAATCCAGCAGAGACTGCATGTATGGTTTGCAGGTATGCTTCCCAAGCCACCAGAAACTTGGCAGAACCCAAATCATTGTGGCATTTTCTTTCCTCCCTTGAAACATTTGGCTTTCTAAGTTTGATAATTGAATAGACTGGGCTAGTCACCTTTGGACCCCATATACCACAAACAGAGCTAAAGACAGAGCCAATGACTTCCCTCCACTTGTCAAAATATGTCAAATTTGCTTGATCACCACAACTTCAAAGAAAATTCTGAGGCAACTTAGAGAAGTTAATCAATTACTGCATGATTGGAATGGCTGTGGTTGTATGAGGTGGAAAGCTGCAGAGTTGGGCTGAAACTGTTCACAGAAATCCACAGGCTTGTGGTTGCCAGGCAAGCACACTGGGTTGAGATTGGCTGAACATCACTGTGAGGGGGATTTTAGTCTCTAGGTTTGAAAATTTAAAAGACTGGGGTAGTCAAGTTTGGAACCCATAGACCTCAGACATACCAAAAGTTTTTCCAATGACTTCGCACCACTTCTCAAAATATGTCAAATTTTCTTGATCATTACAACTGTTAAAAAAAATTCTGAGGCAACATAGAGAGGCTAATCAAATACTGCATGATTGGAATGTCTGTGGTTGTATGAGGTGGAAAGCTGCAGAGTTGGGCTGAAACAGTTCACAGAAATCCACAAGCTTGTGGTTGCCAGGCACCACAATGGGCTGTGATTGGCTGAGCACCATTGTGAGCTGGACTTTAGGCTCTAGGATACAAGTGTGCAGTAGGAGACCTGAGTCACAATGCTGGGCGTTGCCATGGAGACCTCAGTGGCACAGAGGACCTTGTAGGGCTAGATTTAAAGAGGATGAATATTCTTGGCCTGGTATGCCACAATATTCTCTCTGAAGGCTTCATGGCTCAGAATTTGTGGATGGAAATACTAGCAAATCTACACATGGATGTACTTTCAATGGGATATGAAATAGGCCAGGGCCTGGCACATGATCTCTGCCATGCCTATCCTTGAGCATACGCTTTTCCCTTGTCATGTCTGTCATTTGGCTGAGTCCTGTTCCCTAAGCTATTCAGTCAAGACTTGCTGGCATCATTCACCTGCAGTATAAGAGTTTTCTGAGAAATTTCTCAGCAGAAATCCTCCGCAAGTACATAGCTTTGGATACGAGAGACAGTGGTGGAAGTTGAATTTCAAGGGCAGATATTTGAACACAATGACACAAGCCCAGAATAAGATCTTTACATGTTTCCCAGATGAATATGTTTGGAAATACGGGGGAAGATGGAGATCAAGGCTGAGAAGAGTGCACACTCATTTCAAGGTACAAAAACCAGGGAAAAACATGGGCAAGCAAGAGAGCTGTTTAAACTGATGTAAAAATCTTTGATGATGAAAGGAAAATTATATTCTCATGATGATTTAATCAGGCTGTAGAAGTGAAGTTCTCCTGTGGGTTGTCCTATGTGTGGCCTTCTGCATTGGGCAGTGGATGCAGGACAGGAGATCTTCAAATAAATCTGGTGGAACACAAAATACTGAAAAAAAATTCATCCTAAATCCTGTGTATTCCTTCCCTTTGAGAACATATATGGATAATGTACGAAGTTTCAAAAGAGAAAATGTCTATTGGGTCATGGTTTCAACAATGAAATGGTCACTTCACATAACATTTTGAATTTTGCTTTCACAGTTGCTCATGTACCGGGCCTGAGTAAATCAGAATGCAGAGTAAGCCTCATCAATAGTTGTGCATTCCATAAGTGGTTTTAAAACCAGTGAAACCCTTTGGACTTAGTGTTTGTATTTAATTGGTTGATTGGTTTTTCAAATTGTTTGTTTTACTATTTTTAACTTTGTGAGTCAGGGAAGCCCTCACTCATAGTGATTTCGACCTCTACAAAAGCTCTGAAGTTATTCATGTAACAGCTATTACATACTATAAGTTTCTCCTATTAAAACTTGAAAGACTAACAGACTCTGCTAGGTTTCATCTAAATTCAGTGTTGGGCTAACTTCAGGGTTGGACTTTTTACAAGTCCTTTGAAATGTGTCCTCCTCTAGTCAATGGTCGTGCTGGAATTTACTTTCTTGTGAAGACAGGATTTGAGCAAATTGACACAAGTACAGTTTGCCACTACTATGGACACCTGGTTAAATATCGAGTTCCCTAAATGGTGTGTGTTTTACTTTGATCTCTGCTCACACTTTGCTCATCCAGTTAGAAACACAGGGCTCCAGGCCATAGCGTTCCAGGCCTAAACAAGAAAATTTCCATTCCGTTTTGGGAGTTCATGCGTCTCTCATAATTACTTTTTCCACAAATGTGTGCTTCAGGAGAGGCCCTGTCCCAATGTGGAGAGGCCCATTTTCATTCACTCACTTTTAGACTTTCTAAGATTTTCAGTTACTAGAGGTTTGCCCAGACTTGCCATTGTCAAGGGACAGTGCACTTCACTTGAAGTTGTGCAGTATTACTTCATGTGTCTCCGTGGAAATTCCACCAATGGGAAACTCTTGCTGTAGTCATCTCCAAGTGTTTCTGTGTAAGAAAATATAACTAACAAAGGATGTGGTTTCAAGCAGAATGAGGAAAGGAGGGATTATCTTTATTTCAGTGCAGGTTGACCTTTCAAAGAAACAGTAATTCCTATCAAACAGGAGGTAAAATCTTTTGTAAAGAGACATGGACATGACAAGCTAACTTTATGTCACTTTTTTTAAAACGCCAAGGGCATTTGAGAAATTCTTGGCTGCTGAATTGTCCCTTTTTGCAAATTTCTCTTAGGTAAGACACTCCAGCTTCTTTAAACCATGGTACAGTTCCTTCCATGTAAAAAACTAAAGCAAAAAACAAAATAAATTAAAACAAAACCCATCAAATTACATTTGAGAGCACACAATTACTCAGCAGGCCCACTATTCCAGAAGCTAGAGGTAGAGAATCCTCAGCCTTCGGCCCATGGCCTGAAGTTTTGTCTCTATCATGGCCCCTCAATTCCAAGGCATGTCCACATTAACTCATGAATCTTTACTCATTTCCTCTTCAAATGCACAGGATCCAATACATTTGAACCCTGTTCACCTGGGCTGTAATCATCCAAGGACACACCAGAGGAAGGGCAGCCACTCCCTTGCCTGGGGCCTTGGAGCTTATCACAATAGAATTGGACACCTGAACAAGGGGAGCCAAACAAAGAGAGGCATATTCCTAAAGCCTGAATCACAGAAGCTACCTATAGACCAGCAGTGGGATTTCACAAATTATGTAAGAATCTCTGTGCACATGCTTGGCATGGTCGCTCATGCCTATAATCCCAGCAATCTGGGGGCTGAGGTGGATGGATCCTTGGGAGTTCCAGTCCATCTTGGGCTACGAATTTATCTCAAGGCCTCTTTGAACAACTACATAAGATGCTGTTTCCAAAAAGAGGACAACATTAAACTAGACACACTTGGTCTTGGTCCCTGGGTTCACTACATGAGTTGTGGAGTCTAAATATTCCATGCCATGAGAAAATACCTGGGATTTTTAGTGAAAGGGACATTTGCATCCCTTTTCTAAGGGTTTCCCTTTCACCATGTTACATTTGAATTCTGGGAAAACCTGCTGGTGATAAGGTATTGTGCTAATACCTCATGTTTAGTGTTCAGGGTTATGCTGGAATGGATGCAGACCTCCTTGAAATAGCGATTGCAGACAAGTGAACCCCGAGGAAGCTGGATAGTTGAAGCAGGCACTCCAAATATTCATGCACTGCAAGGATTCACTTTCATTTTGGGTCTCATCTTCTGGTTGCTGGCTTTCAGTGCTAACTGATACTACCATGGTGGCAGTAATCCAGCAGAGACTGCATGTATGGTTTGCAGGTTTGCTTCCCAAGCCACCAGAAACTTGGCAGAACCCAAATCATTGTGGCATTTTCTTTCCTCCCTTGAAACATTTGGCTTTCTAAGTTTGATAATTGAATAGACTGGGCTAGTCACCTTTGGACCCCATATACCACAAACAGAGCTATAGACAGAGCCAATTCCTTCCCTCCACTTGTCAAAATATGTCAAATTTGCTTGATCACCAGAACTTCAAAGAAAATTCTGAGGCAACTTAGAGAGGTTAATCAAATACTGCATGATTGGAATGGCTGTGGTTGTATGAGGTGGAAAGCTGCAGAGTTGGGCTGAAACTGTTCACAGAAATCCACAGGCTTGTGGTTGCCAGGCAAGCACACTGGGCTGAGATTGGCTGAACATCACTGTGAGGGGGATTTTAGGCTCTAGGTTTGAAAATTTAAAAGACTGGGGTAGTCAAGTTTGGAACCCATAGACCTCAGACATACCAAAAGCGTTTCCAATGACTTCCCTCCACTTCTCAAAATATGTCAAATTTTCTTGATCACTACAACTGTAAAAAAAAAAATTCTGAGGCAACATAGAGAGGCTAATCAAATACTGCATGATTGGAATGACTGTGGTTGTATGAGGTGGAAAGCTGCAGAGTTGGGCTGAAACAGTTCACAGAAATCCACAAGCTTGTGGTTGCCAGGCAACCACAATGGGCTGTGATTGGCTGAGCACCATTGTGAGCTGGACTTTAGGCTCTAGGATACAAGTGTGCAGTAGGAGACCTGAGTCACAATGCTGGGCGTTGCCATGGAGACCTCAGTGGCACAGAGGACCTTGTAGGGCAAGATTTAAATAGGATGAATATTCTTGGCCTGGTATTCCACAATATTCTCTCTGAAGGCTTCACTGCTCAGAATTTGTGGATGGAAATGCTAGCCAATCTACACATGGATGTACTTTCAATGGGATATGAAATATGCCAGGGCCTGGCACATGAACTCTGCCATGTCCTATCCTTGAGCATACACTTTTCCCTTGTCATGTCTGTCATTTGGCTGATTCCTGCTCCCTAAGCTATTCAGTCAAGACTTGCTGGCATCATTCACCTGCAGTATAAGTGCTTTCTGTGAAATTTCTCAGCAGAAATCCTCTGCAAGTACATAGCTTTGGATATGAGAGACAGTGGTGGAAGTTGAATTTCAAGGGCAGATATTTGAAAACAATGAAACAAGCCCCGAATAAGATCTTTACATGTTTCCCAGATGAATATGTTTGGAAATATGGGGGAAGATGGAGATCAAGGCTGAGAAGAGTGCACACCCATTTCAAGGTACAAAAACCTGGGAAAAACATGGGAAAGCAAGAGAGCTGGTTAATCTGAGGTAAAAATCTTTGATGATGAAAGGAAAATTATATTCTCATGATGATTTAATCAGGCTGTAGAAGTGAAGTTCTCATGTGGGTTGTCCTATGTGTGGCCTTCTGCATTGGGCAGTGGATGCAGGACAGGAGATCTTCAAATAAATCTAGTGGAACACAAAATACTGAAAAAAAATTCAGCCTAAATCCTGTGTATTCCTTCCCTTTGAGAACATATATGGATAATGTACGAAGTTTCAAAAGAGAAAATGTCTATTGGGTCATGGTTTCAACAATGAAATGGTCACTTCACATAACATTTTGAATTTTGCTTTCACACTTGCTCAGGTACCGGGCCTGAGTAAAGCAGAATGCAGAGTGAGCCTCATCAATAGTTATGCATTCCATAAGTGGTTTTAAAATCAGTGAAACCCTTTGGACTTAGTGTTTGTATTTAATTGGTTGATTGGTTTTCAAATTGTTTGTTTTACTATTTTTAACTTTGTGAGTCAGGGAAGCCCTCACTCATAGTGATTTAGACCTCTCCATAAGCTCTCAAGTTATTCATGTAACAGCTATTCCATGTTATAAGTTTCTCCTATTAAAACTTGAAAGACTAACAGTCTCTGCTAATTTTCATCTAAATTCAGTGTTGGGCTAACTTCAGGGTTGGACTTTTTACAAGTCCTTTGAAATGTGTCCTCCTCTAGTCACTGGTCGTGCTGGAATTTACTTTCTTGTGAAGACAGGATTTGAGCAAATTGACACAAGTACAGTTTGCCACTACTCTGGACACCTGGTTAAATATCGAGTTCCCTAAATGCTGTGTGTTTTACTTTGATCTCTGCTCACACTTTGCTCATCCAGTTAGAAACACAGGGCTCCAGGCCATAGCGTTCCAGGCCTAAACAAGAAAATTTCCATTCCGTTTTCGGAGTTCATGTGACTCTCATAATTACATTTTCCACAAATGTGTGCTTCAGGAGAGGCCCTGTCCAAATGTGGAGAGGCCCATTTTCATTCACTCACTTTTAGACTTTCTAAGATTTTCAGTTACTAGAGTTTTGCCCAGACTTGCCATTGTCAAGGGACAGTGCACTTCACTTGAAGTTGTGCAGTATTACTTCTTGTGTCTCCGTGGAAATTCCACCAATGGGAAACTCTTGCTGTAGTCATCTCCAAGTGTTTCTGTGTAAGAAAATATAACTAACAAAGGATGTGGTTTCAAGCAGAATGAGGAAAGGAGGGATTATCTTTATTTCAGTGCAGGTTGACCTTTCAAAGAAACAGTAATTCCTATCAAATAGGAGGAAAAATCTTTTGTAAAGAGACATGGACATGACACGCTCAACTTTATGTCACTTTTTTTAAAACGCCAAGGGCATTTGAGAAATTCTTGGCTGCTGAATTGTCCCTTTTTGCAAATTTCTCTTAGGTAAGACACTCCAGCTTCTTTAAACCATGGT
Organism: Cavia porcellus; assembly: GCF_034190915.1. Classification (NCBI taxonomy): domain Eukaryota; kingdom Metazoa; phylum Chordata; class Mammalia; order Rodentia; family Caviidae; genus Cavia; species Cavia porcellus. The sequence continues at coordinate 2,649,943 of NW_026947486.1, read as the reverse complement.
ACAGTTCTTTCCATGTAAAAAACCAAAGCAAAAAACAAAATAAATTCAAACAAAACCCATCAAATTACATTTGAGAGCACACAATTGCTCAGCAGGCCCACTATTCCAGAAGCTAGAGGTAGAGAATCCTCAGCCTTCGGCCCATGGCCTGAAGTTTTGTCTCTATCATGGCCCCTCAATTCCCTGGCATGTCCACATTAACTCATGAATCTTTACTCATTTCCTCTTCAAATGCACAGGATCCAATATATTTGAACCCTGTTCACCTGGGCTGTAATAATCCAAGGACACACCAGAGGAAGGGCAGCCACTCCCTTGCCTGGGGCCTTGGAGCTTATCACAATAGAAATGGACACCTGAACAAGGGGAGCCAAAACAAAGAGATGCATATTCCTAAAGCCTGAAGCACAGAAGCTACCTATAGACCAGTAGTGGGATTTCACAAATTATGTAAGAATCTCTGTGCACATGCTTGGCATGGTCGCTCATGCCTATAATCCCAGCAATCTGGGGGCTGATGTGGATGGTTCCTTGGGAGGTCCAGTCCATCTTGGGCTACGAATTTATCTCAAGGTATCTTTCAACAACTACATAAGATGCTGTTTCCAAAAAGAGGACAACATTAAACTAGACACACTTGGTCTAGGTCCCTGGCTTCACTACATGAGTTGTGGAGTCTAAATATTCCATGCCATGAGAAAATACCTGGGATTTTTAGTGAAAGGGGCATTTGCATCCCTTTTCTAAGGGTTTCCCTTTCACCATGTTACATTTGAATTCTGGGAAAACCTGCTGGTGATAAGGTATTGTGCTAATACCTCATGTTTAGTGTTCAGGGTTATGCTGGAATGGCTGCAGACCTCCTTGAAATAGCGATTGCAGACAAGTGAACCCCGAGGAAGCTGGATAGTTGAAGCAGGCACTCCAAATATTCATGCACTGCAAGGATTCACTTTCATTTTGGGTCTCATCTTCTGGTTGCTGGCTTTCAGTGCTAACTGATACTACCATGGTGGCAGTAATCCAGCAGAGACTGCATGTATGGTTTGCAGGTTTGCTTCCCAAGCCACCAGAAACTTGGCAGAACCCAAATCATTGTGGCATTTTCTTTCCTCCCTTGAAACATTTGTCTTTCTAAGTTTGATAATTGAATAGACTGGGCTAGTCACCTTTGGACCCCATATACCACAAACAGAGCTATAGACAGAGCCAATTCCTTCCCTCCACTTGTCAAAATATGTCAAATTTGCTTGATCACCACAACTTCAAAGAAAATTCTGAGGCAACTTAGAGAGGTTAATCAAATACTGCATGATTGGAATGGCTGTGGTTGTATGAGGTGGAAAGCTGCAGAGTTGGGCTGAAACTGTTCACAGAAATCCACAGGCTTGTGGTTGCCAGGCAAGCACACTGGGTTGAGATTGGCTGAACATCACTGTGAGGGGGATTTTAGTCTCTAGGTTTGAAAATTTAAAAGACTGGGGTAGTCAAGTTTGGTACCCATAGACCTCAGACATACCAAAAGGTTTTCCAATGACTTCGCTCCACTTCTCAAAATATGTCAAATTTTCTTGATCATTACAACTGTAAAAAAAAATTCTGAGGCAACATAGAGAGGCTAATCAAATACTGCATGATTGGAATGTCTGTGGTTGTATGAGGTGGAAAGCTGCAGAGTTGGGCTGAAACAGTTCACAGAAATCCACAAGTTTGTGGTTGCCAGGCACCACAATGGGCTGTGATTGGCTGAGCACCATTGTGAGCTGGACTTTAGGCTCTAGGATACAAGTGTGCAGTAGGAGACCTGAATCACAATGCTGGGCGTTGCCATGGAGACCTCAGTGGCACAGAGGACCTTGTAGGGCTAGATTTAAATAGGATGAATATTCTTGGCCTGGTATGCCACAATATTCTCTCTGAAGGATTCACTGCTCAGAATTTGTGGATGGAAATACTAGCCAATCTACACATGGATGTATTTCAATGGGATATGAAATACGCCAGGGCCTGGCACATGATCTCTGCCATGTCCTATCCTTGAGCATACGCTTTTCCCTTGTCATGTCTGTCATTTGGCTAAGTCTTGTTCCCTAAGCTCTTCAGTCAAGACTTGCTGGCATCATTCACCTGCAGTATAAGAGCTTTCTGTGAAATTTCTCAGCAGAAATCCTCTGCAAGTACATAGCTTTGGATATGAGAGACAGTGGTGGAAGTTGAATTTCAAGGGCAGATATTTGAAAACAATGAAACAAGCCCCGAATAAGATCTTTACATGTTTCCCACATGAATATGTTTGGAAATACGGGGGAAGATGGAGATCAAGGCTGAGAAGAGTGCACACCCATTTCAAGGTACAAAAACCAGGGAAAAACAAGGGCAAGCAAGCGAGCTGGTTAATCTGATGTAAAAATCTTTGATGATGAAAGGAAAATTATATTCTCATGATGATTTAATCAGGCTGTAGAAGTGAAGTTCTCATGTTGGTTGTCCTATGTGTGGCCTTCTGCATTGGGCAGTAGATGCAGGACAGGAGATCTTCAAATAAATCTGGTGGAACACAAAATACTGAAAAAAAAATTCAGCCTAAATGCTGTGTATTCGTTCCCTTTGAGAACATATATGGATAATGTACGAAGTTTCAAAAGGAAAATGTTTATTGGGTCATAGTTTCAACAATGAAATGGTCACTTCACATAACATTTTGAATTTTGCTTTCACAGTTGCTCATGTACCGGGCCTGAGTAAAGCAGAATGCAGAGTAAGCCTCATCAATAGTTGTGCATTCCATAAGTGGTTTTAAAACCAGTGAAACCCTTTGGACTTAGTGTTTGTATTTAATTGGTTGATTGGTTTTTCAAATTGTTTGTTTTACTATTCTTAACTTTGTGAGTCAGGGAAGCCCTCACTCATAGTGATTTCGACCTCTCCAAAAGCTCTGAAGTTATTCATGTAACAGCTATTACATGCTATAAGTTTCTCCTATTAAAACTTGAAAGACTAACAGACTCTGCTACTTTTCATCTAAATTCAGTGTTGGGCTAACTTCAGGGTTGGACTTTTTACAAGTCCTTTGAAATGTGTCCTCCTCTAGTCACTGGTCGTGCTGGAATTTACTTTCTTGTGAAGACAGGATTTGAGCAAATTGACACAAGTACAGTTTGCCACTACTCTGGACACCTGGTTAAATGTCGAGTTCCCTAAATGCTGTGTGTTTTACTTTGATCTCTGCTCACACTTTGCTCATCCAGTTAGAAACACAGGGCTCCAGGCCATAGCGTTCCAGGCCTAAACAAGAAAATTTCCATTCCGTTTTCGGAGTTCATGTGACTCTCATAATTACATTTTCCACAAATGTGTGCTTCAGGAGAGGCCCTGTCCAAATGTGGAGAGGCCCATTTTCATTCACTCACTTTTAGACTTTCTAAGATTTTCAGTTACTAGAGTTTTGCCCAGACTTGCCATTGTCAAGGGACAGTGCACTTCACTTGAAGTTGTGCAGTATTACTTCTTGTGTCTCCGTGGAAATTCCACCAATGGGAAACTCTTGCTGTAGTCATCTCCAAGTGTTTCTGTGTAAGAAAATATAACTAACAAAGGATGTGGTTTCAAGCAGAATGAGGAAAGGAGGGATTATCTTTATTTCAGTGCAGGTTGACCTTTCAAAGAAACAGTAATTCCTATCAAATAGGAGGAAAAATCTTTTGTAAAGAGACATGGACATGACACGCTCAACTTTATGTCACTTTTTTTAAAACGCCAAGGGCATTTGAGAAATTCTTGGCTGCTGAATTGACCCTTTTTGCAAATTTCTCTTAGGTAAGGCACTCCAGCTTCTTTAAACCATGGTACAGTTCTTTCCATGTAAAAAACCAAAGCAAAAAACAAAATAAATTCAAACAAAACCCATCAAATTACATTTGAGAGCACACAATTGCTCAGCAGGCCCACTATTCCAGAAGCTAGAGGTAGAGAATCCTCAGCCTTCGGCCCATGGCCTGAAGTTTTGTCTCTATCATGGCCCCTCAATTCCCTGGCATGTCCACATTAACTCATGAATCTTTACTCATTTCCTCTTCAAATGCACAGGATCCAATATATTTGAACCCTGTTCACCTGGGCTGTAATCATCCAAGGACACACCAAAGGAAGGGCAGCCACTCCCTTGCCTGGGGCCTTGGAGCTTATCACAATAGAAATGGACACCTGAACAAGGGGAGCCAAAACAAAGAGATGCATATTCCTAAAGCCTGAAGCACAGAAGCTACCTATAGACCAGTAGTGGGATTTCACAAATTATGTAAGAATCTCTGTGCACATGCTTGGCATGGTCGCTCATGCCTATAATCCCAGCAATCTGGGGGCTGATGTGGATGGTTCCTTGGGAGGTCCAGTCCATCTTGGGCTACGAATTTATCTCAAGGTATCTTTCAACAACTACATAAGATGCTGTTTCCAAAAAGAGGACAACATTAAACTAGACACACTTGGTCTAGGTCCCTGGGTTCACTACATGAGTTGTGGAGTCTAAATATTCCATGCCATGAGAAAATACCTGGGATTTTTAGTGAAAGGGGCATTTGCATCCCTTTTCTAAGGGTTTCCCTTTCACCATGTTACATTTGAATTCTGGGAAAACCTGCTGGTGATAAGGTATTGTGCTAATACCTCATGTTTAGTGTTCAGGGTTATGCTGGAATGGATGCAGACCTCCTTGAAATAGCGATTGCAGACAAGTGAACCCCGAGGAAGCTGGATAGTTGAAGCAGGCACTCCAAATATTCATGCACTGCAAGGATTCACTTTCATTTTGGGTCTCATCTTCTGGTTGCTGGCTTTCAGTGCTAACTGATACTACCATGGTGGCAGTAATCCAGCAGAGACTGCATGTATGGTTTGCAGGTTTGCTTCCCAAGCCACCAGAAACTTGGCAGAACCCAAATCATTGTGGCATTTTCTTTCCTCCCTTGAAACATTTGTCTTTCTAAGTTTGATAATTGAATAGACTGGGCTAGTCACCTTTGGACCCCATATACCACAAACAGAGCTATAGACAGAGCCAATTCCTTCCCTCCACTTGTCAAAATATGTCAAATTTGCTTGATCACCACAACTTCAAAGAAAATTCTGAGGCAACTTAGAGAGGTTAATCAAATACTGCATGATTGGAATGGCTGTGGTTGTATGAGGTGGAAAGCTGCAGAGTTGGGCTGAAACTGTTCACAGAAATCCACAGGCTTGTGGTTGCCAGGCAAGCACACTGGGTTGAGATTGGCTGAACATCACTGTGAGGGGGATTTTAGTCTCTAGGTTTGAAAATTTAAAAGACTGGGGTAGTCAAGTTTGGTACCCATAGACCTCAGACATACCAAAAGGTTTTCCAATGACTTCGCTCCACTTCTCAAAATATGTCAAATTTTCTTGATCATTACAACTGTAAAAAAAAATTCTGAGGCAACATAGAGAGGCTAATCAAATACTGCATGATTGGAATGTCTGTGGTTGTATGAGGTGGAAAGCTGCAGAGTTGGGCTGAAACAGTTCACAGAAATCCACAAGTTTGTGGTTGCCAGGCACCACAATGGGCTGTGATTGGCTGAGCACCATTGTGAGCTGGACTTTAGGCTCTAGGATACAAGTGTGCAGTAGGAGACCTGAATCACAATGCTGGGCGTTGCCATGGAGACCTCAGTGGCACAGAGGACCTTGTAGGGCTAGATTTAAATAGGATGAATATTCTTGGCCTGGTATGCCACAATATTCTCTCTGAAGGATTCACTGCTCAGAATTTGTGGATGGAAATACTAGCCAATCTACACATGGATGTATTTCAATGGGATATGAAATACGCCAGGGCCTGGCACATGATCTCTGCCATGTCCTATCCTTGAGCATACGCTTTTGCCTTGTCATGTCTGTCATTTGGCTAAGTCTTGTTCCCTAAGCTCTTCAGTCAAGACTTGCTGGCATCATTCACCTGCAGTATAAGAGCTTTCTGTGAAATTTCTCAGCAGAAATAATCTGCAAGTACATAGCTTTGGATATGAGAGACAGTGGTGGAAGTTGAATTTCAAGGGCAGATATTTGAAAACAATGAAACAAGCCCCGAATAAGATCTTTACATGTTTCCCAGATGAATATGTTTGGAAATACGAGGGAAGATGGAGATCAAGGCTGAGAAGAGTGCACACCCATTTCAAGGTACAAAAACCAGGGAAAAACATGGGCAAGCAAGCGAGCTGGTTAATCTGATGTAAAAATCTTTGATGATGAAAGGAAAATTATATTCTCATGATGATTTAATCAGGCTGTAGAAGTGAAGTTCTCATGTTGGTTGTCCTATGTGTGGCCTTCTGCATTGGGCAGTAGATGCAGGACAGGAGATCTTCAAATAAATCTGGTGGAACACAAAATACTGAAAAAAAAATTCAGCCTAAATGCTGTGTATTCGTTCCCTTTGAGAACATATATGGATAATGTACGAAGTTTCAAAAGGAAAATGTTTATTGGGTCATAGTTTCAACAATGAAATGGTCACTTCACATAACATTTTGAATTTTGCTTTCACAGTTGCTCATGTACCGGGCCTGAGTAAAGCAGAATGCAGAGTAAGCCTCATCAATAGTTGTGCATTCCATAAGTGGTTTTAAAACCAGTGAAACCCTTTGGACTTAGTGTTTTTATTTAATTGGTTGATTGGTTTTTCAAATTGTTTGTTTTACTATTCTTAACTTTGTGAGTCAGGGAAGCCCTCACTCATAGTGATTTCGACCTCTCCAAAAGCTCTGAAGTTATTCATGTAACAGCTATTACATGCTATAAGTTTCTCCTATTAAAACTTGAAAGACTAACAGACTCTGCTACTTTTCATCTAAATTCAGTGTTGGGCTAACTTCAGGGTTGGACTTTTTACAAGTCCTTTGAAATGTGTCCTCCTCTAGTCAATGGTCGTGCTGGAATTTACTTTCTTGTGAAGACAGGATTTGAGCAAATTGACACAAGTACAGTGTGCCACTACTCTGGACACCTGGTTAAATATCGAGTTCCCTAAATGCTGTGTGTTTTACTTTGATCTCTGCTCACACTTTGCTCATCCATTTAGAAATACAGGGCTCCAGGCCATAGCGTTCCAGGCCTAAACAAGAAAATTTCCATTCCGTTTTGGGAGTTCATGCGTCTCTCATAATTACTTTTTCCACAAATGTGTGCTTCAGGAGAGGCCCTGTCCAAATGTGGAGAGGCCCATTTTCATTCACTCACTTTTAGACTTTCTAAGATGTTCAGTGACTAGAGGTTTGCCCAGACTTGCCATTGTCAAGGGACAGTGCACTTCACTTGAAGTTGTGCAGTATTACTTCATGTGTCTCCGTGGAAATTCGACCAATGCGAAACTCTTGCTGTAGTCATCTCCAAGTGTTTCTGTGTAAGAAAATATAACTAACAAAGGATGTGGTTTCAAGCAGAATGAGGAAAGGAGGGATTATCTTTATTTCAGTGCAGGTTGACCTTTCAAAGAAACAGTAATTCCTATCAAATAGGAGGTAAAATCTTTTGTAAAGAGACATGTACATGACACGCTCAACTTTATGTCAATTTTTTTATAACGCCAAGGGCATTTGAGAAATTCTTGGCTGCTGAATTGTCCCTTTTTGCAAATTTCTCTTAGGTAAGACACTCCAGCTTCTTTAAACCATGGTACAGTTCCTTCCATGTAAAAAACCAAAGCAAAAAACAAAATAAATTCAAACAAAACCCATCAAATTACGTTTGAGAGCACACAATTGCTCAGCAGGCCCACTATTCCAGAAGCTAGATGTAGAGAATCCTCAGCCTTCGGCCCATGGCCTGAAGTTTTGTCTCTATCATGGCCCCTCAATTCCCTGGCATGTCCACATTAACTCATGAATCTTTACTCATTTCCTCTTCAAATGCACAGGATCCAATATATTTGAACCCTGTTCACCTGGGCTGTAATCATCCAAGGACACACCAGAGGAAGGGCAGCCACTCCCTTGCCTGGGGCCTTGGAGCTTATCACAATAGAAATGGACACCTGAACAAGGGGAGCCAAAACAAAGAGAGGCATATTCCTAAAGCCTGAAGCACAGAAACTACCTATAGACCAGCAGTGGGATTTCACAAATTATGTAAGAATCTCTGTGCACATGCTTGGCATGGTCGCTCATGCCTATAATCCCAGCAATCTGGGGGCTGAGGTGGATGGATCCTTGGGAGTTCCAGTCCATCTTGGGCTATGAATTTATCTCAAGGTCTCTTTCAACAACTACATAAGATGCTGTTTCCAAAAAGAGGACAACATTAAACTAGACACACTTGGTCTAGGTCCCTGGGTTCACTACATGAGTTGTGGAGTCTAAATATTCCATGCCATGAGAAAATACCTGGGATTTTTAGTGAAAGGGGCATTTGCATCCCTTTTCTAAGGGTTTCCCTTTCACCATGTTACATTTGAATTCTGGGAAAACCTGCTGCTGATAAGGTATTGTGCTAATACCTCATGTTTAGTGTTCAGGGTTATGCTGGAATGGCTGCAGCCCTCCTTGAAATAGCAATTGCAGACAAGTGAACCCCGAGGAAGCTGGATAGTCGAAGCAGGCACTCCAAATATTCATGCACTGCAAGGATTCACTTTCATTTTGGGTCTCATCTTCTGGTTGCTGGCTTTCAGTGCTAACTGATACTACCATGGTGGCAGTAATCCAGCAGAGACTGCATGTATGGTTTGCAGGTTTGCTTCCCAAGCCACCAGAAACTTGGCAGAACCCAAATCATTGTGGCATTTTCTTTCCTCCCTTGAAACATTTGGCTTTCTAAGTTTGATAATTGAATAGACTGGGCTAGTCACCTTTGGGCCCCATATACCACAAACAGAGGTAAAGACAGAGCCAATTACTTCCCCCCACTTGTCAAAATATGTCAAATTTGCTTGATCACCAGAACTTCAAAGAAAATTCTGAGGCAACTTAGAGAGGTGAATCAAATACTGCATGATTGGAATGGCTGTGGTTGTATGAGGTGGAAAGCTGCAGAGTTGGGCTGAAACTGTTCACAGAAATCCACAGGCTTGTGGTTGCCAGGCAAGCACACTGGGCTGAGATTGGCTGAACATCACTGTGAGGGGGATTTTAGGCTCTAGGTTTGAAAATTTAAAAGACTGGGGTAGTCAAGTTTGGAACCCATAGACCTCAGACATACCAAAAGGTTTTCCAATGACTTCCCTGCACTTCTCAAAATATGTCAAATTTTCTTGATCACTACAACTGTAAAAAAAAATTCTGAGGCAACATAGAGAGGCTAATCAAATACTGCATGATTGGAATGGCTGTGGTTGTATGAGGTGGAAAGCTGCAGAGTTGGGTTGAAACAGTTCACAGAAATCCACAAGCTTGTGGTTGCCAGGCAACCACAATGGGCTGTGATTGGCTGAGCACCATTGTGAGCTGGACTTTAGGCTCTAGGATACAAGTGTGCAGTAGGAGACCTGAGTCACAATGCTGGGCGTTGCCATGGAGACCTCAGTGGCACAGTGGACCTTGTAGGGCAAGATTTAAATAGGATGAATATTCTTGGCCTGGTATGCCACAATATTCTCTCTGAAGGCTTCACTGCTCAGAATTTGTGGATGGAAATGCTAGCCAATCTACAGATGGATGTACATTCAATGGGATATGAAATATGCCAGGGCCTGGCAGATGATCTCTGCCATGTCCTATCCTTGAGCATACGCTTTTCCCTTGTTATGTCTGTCATTTGGCTGAGTCCTGTTCCCTAAGCTCTTCAGTCAAGACTTGCTGGCATCATTCACCTGCAGTATAAGAGCTTTCTGTGAAATTTCTCAGCAGAAATCCTCTGCAAGTACATAGCTTTGGATATGAGAGACAGTGGTGGAAGTTGAATTTCAAGGGCAGATATTTGAAAACAATGAAACAAGCCCTGAATAAGATCTTTACATGTTTCCCAGATGAATACGTTTGGAAATACGAGGGAAGATGGAGATCAAGGCTGAGAAGTGTGCACACCCATTTCAAGGTACAAAAACCAGGGAAAAACATGGGAAAGCAAGAGAGCTGGTTAATCTGATGTAAAAATCTTTGATGATGAAAGGAAAATTATATTCTCATGATGATTTAATCAGGCTGTAGAAGTGAAGTTCTCATGTTGGTTGTCCTATGTGTGGCCTTCTGCATTGGGCAGTGGATGCAGGACAGGAGATCTTCAAATAAATCTGGCGGAACACAAAATACTGAAAAAAAAAATTCAGCCTAAATCCTGTGTATTCCTTCCCTTTCAGAACATATATGGATAATGTACAAAGTTTCAAAAGAGAAAATGTCTATTGGGTCATGGTTTCAACAATGAAATGGTCACTTCACATAACATTTTGAATTTTGCTTTCACAGTTGCTCATGTACCGGGCCTGAGTAAAGCAGAATGCAGAGTAAGCCTCATCAATAGTTGTGCATTCCATAAGTGGTTTTAAAACCAGTGAAACCCTTTGGACTTAGCGTTTGTATTTAATTGGTTGATTGGTTTTTCAAATTGTTTGTTTTACTATTTTTAACTTTGTGAGTCAGGGAAGCCCTCACTCATAGTGATTTCGACCTCTCCAAAAGCTCTGAAGTTATTCATGTAACAGCTATTACATGCTATAAGTTTCTCCTATTAAAACTTGAAAGACTAACAGACTCTGCTACTTTTCATCTAAATTCAGTGTTGGGCTAACTTCAGGGTTGGACTTTTTACAAGTCCTTTGAAATGTGTCCTCCTCTAGTCACTGGTCGTGCTGGAATTTACTTTCTTGTGAAGACAGGATTTGAGCAAATTGACACAAGTACAGTTTGCCACTACTCTGGACACCTGGTTAAATATCGAGTTCCCTAAATGCTGTGTGTTTTATTTGATCTCTGCTCACACTTTGCTCATCCAGTTAGAAACACAGGGCTCCAGGCCATTGCGTTCCAGGCCTAAACAAAAAAATTTCCATTACGTTTTGGGAGTTCATGCGTCTCTCATAATTACTTTTTGCACAAATGTGTGCTTCAGGAGAGGCCCTTTCCAAATGTGGAGAGGCCCATTTTCATTCACTCACTTTGAGACTTTCTAAGATTTTCAGTGACTAGAGGTTTGCCCAGACTTGCCATTGTCAAGGGACAGTGCACTTCACTTGAAGTTGTGCAGTATTACTTCATGTGTCTCCGTGGAAATTCCACCAATGGGAAACTCTTGCTGTAGTCATCTCCAAGTGTTTCTTTCTAAGAAAATATAACTAACAAAGGATGTGGTTTCAAGCAGAATGAGGAAAGGAGGGATTATCTTTATTTCAGTGCAGGTTGACATTTCAAAGAAACAGTAATTCCTATCAAATAGGAGGAAAAATCTTTGGTAAAGAGACATGGACATGACACGTTCAACTTTATGTCACTTTTTTTAAAACGCCAAGGGCATTTGAGAAATTCTTGGCTGCTGAATTGTACCTTTTTGCAAATTTCTCTTAGGTAAGACACTCTAGCTTCTTTAAACCATGGTACAGTTCCTTCCATGTAAAAAACCAAAGCAAAAAACAAAATAAATTAAAACAAAACCCATCAAATTACATTTGAGAGCACACAATTGCTCAGCAGGCCCACTATTCAAGAAGCTAGAGGTAGAGAATCCTCAGCCTTCGGCCCATGGCCTGAAGTTTTGTCTCTATCATGGCCCCTCAATTCCCTGGCATGTCCACATTAACTCATGAATCTTTACTCATTTCCTCTTCAAATGCACAGGATCCAATATATTTGAACCCTGTTCACCTGGGCTGTAATCATCCAAGGACACACCAGAGGAAGGACAGCCACTCCCTTGCCTGGGGCCTTGGAGCTTATCACAATAGAAATGGACACCTGAACAAGGGGAGCCAAAACAAAGAGAGGCATATTCCTAAAGCCAGAAGCACAGAAGCTACCTATAGACCAGCAGTGGGATTTCACAAATTATGTAAGAATCTCTGTGCACATGCTTGGCATGGTCGCTCATGCCTATAATCCCAGCAATCTGGGGGCTGAGGTGGATGGATCCTTGGGAGTTCCAGTCCATCTTGGGCTACGAATTTATCTCAAGGCCTCTTTCAACAACTCCATAAGATGCTGTTTCCAAAAAGAGGACAACATTAAACTAGACACACTTGGTCTTGGTCCCTGGGTTCACTACATGAGTTGTGGAGTCTAAATATTCCATGCCATGAGAAAATACCTGGGATTTTTAGTGAAAGGGGCATTTGCATCCCTTTTCTAAGGGTTTCCCTTTCACCATGTTACATTTGAATTCTGGGAAAACCTGCTTGTGATAAGGTATTGTGCTAATACCTCATGTTTAGTGTTCAGGGTTATGCTGGAATGGCTGCAGCCCTCCTTGAAATAGCGATTGCAGACAAGTGAACCCCGAGGAAGCTGGATAGTTGAAGCAGGCACTCCAAATATTCATGCACTGCAAGGATTCACTTTCATTTTGGGTCTCATCTTCTGGTTGCTGGCTTTCAGTGCTAACTGATACTACCATGGTGGCAGTAATCCAGCAGAGACTGCATGTATGGTTTGCAGGTTTGCTTCCCAAGCCACCAGAAACTTGGCAGAACCCAAATCATTGTGGCATTTTCTTTCCTCCCTTGAAACATTTGGCTTTCTAAGTTTGAAAATTGAATAGACTGGGCTAGTCACCTTTGGACACCATATACCACAAACAGAGCTAAAGACAGAGCCAATTACTTCCCTCCACTTGTCAAAATATGTCAAATTTGTTGATCACCACAACTTCAAAGAAAATTCTGAGGCAACTTAGAGAGGTTAATCAAATACTGCATGATTGGAATGGCTGTGGTTGTATGAGGTGGAAAGCTACAGAGTTGGGCTGAAACTGTTCACAGAAATCCACAGGCTTGTGGTTGCCAGGCAACCACACTGTGCTCAGATTGGCTGAACATCACTGTGAGGGGGATTTTAGGCTCTAGGTTTGAAAATTTAAAAGACTGGGGTAGTCAAGTTTGGAACCCATAGACCTCAGACATACCAAAACGTTTTCCAATGACTTCGCTCCACTTCTCAAAATATGTCAAATTTTCTTGATCACTCCAAGTGTAAGAAAAATTCTGAGGCAACATAGAGAGGCTAATCAAATACTGCATGATTGGAATGGCTGTGGTTGTATGAGGTGGAAAGCTGCAGAGTTGGGCTGAAACAGTTCACAGAAATCCACAAGCTTGTGGTTGCCAGGCAACCACAATGGGCTGTGATTTGCTGAGCACCATTGTGAGCTGGACTTTAGGCTCTAGGATACAAGTGTGCAGTAGGAGACCTGAGTCATAATGCTGTGCGTTGCCATGGAGACCTCAGTGGCACATAGGACCTTGTAGAGCAAGATTTAAATTGAATGAATATTCTTGGCGGGGTATGCCTCAATATTCTTTCTGAAGCCTTCACTGCTCAGAATTTGTGGATGGAAATGCTAGCCAATCTACACATGGATGTACTTTCAATAGGATATGAAATATGCCAGGGCCTGGCAGATGATCTCTGCCATGTCCTATCCTTGAGCATGCGCTTTTCCCTTGTCATGTCTGTCATTTGGCTGAGTCCTGTTCCCTAAGCTCTGCAGTAAAGACATGGTGGCATCATTCACCTGCAGTATAAGAGCTTTCTGTGAAATTTCTCAGCAGAAATCCTCTGCAAGTACATAGCTTTGGATATGAGAGACAGTGGTGGAAGTTGAATTTCAAGGGCAGATATTTGAAAACAATGAAACAAGACCCGAATAAGATCTTTACATGTTTCCCAGATGAATATGTTTGGAAATACGGGGGAAGATGGAGATCAAGGCTGAGAAGAGTGCACACCCATTTCAAGGTACAAAGACCAGGGAAAAACATGGGAAAGCAAGAGAGCTGGTTAATCTGATGTAAAAATCTTTGATGATGAAAGGAAAATTATATTCTCATGATGATTTAATCAGGCTGTAGAAGTGAAGTTCTCATGTGGGTTGTCCTATGTGTGGCCTTGTGCATTGGGCAGTGGATGCAGGACAGGAGATCTTCAAATAAATCTGGTGGAACACAAAATACTGAAAAAAAATTCAGCCTAAATCCTGTGTATTCCTTCCCTTTGAGAACATATATGGATAATGTACGAAGTTTCAAAAGAGAAAATGTCTATTGGGTCATGGTTTCAACAATGAAATGGTCACTTCACATAACATTTTGAATTTTGCTTTCACAGTTGTTCATGTACGGGGCCTGAGTAAAGCAGAATGCAGAGTAAGCCTCATCAATAGTTGTGCATTCCATAAGTGGTTTTAAAACCAGTGAAACCCTTTGGACTTAGTGTTTGTATTTAATTGGTTGATTGGTTTTTCAAATTGTTTATTTTACTATTTTTAACTTTGTGAGTCAGGGAAGCCCTCACTCATAGTGATTTCGACCTCTACAAAAGCTCTGAAGTTATTCATGTAACAGCTATTACATGCTATAAGTTTCTCCTATTAAAACTTGAAAGACTAACAGACTCTGCTACTTTTCATCTAAATTCAGTGTTGGGCTAACTTCAGGGTTGGACTTTTTACAAGTCCTTTGAAATGTGTCCTCCTCTAGTCACTGGTCGTGCTGGAATTTACTTTCTTGTGAAGACAGGATTGGAGCAAATTGACACAAGTACAGTTTGCCACTACTCTGGACACCTGGGTAAATATCGAGTTCCCTAAATGCTGTGTGTTTTACTTTGATCTCTGCTCACACTTTGCTCATCCAGTTAGAAACACAGGGCTCCAGGCCATAGCGTTCCAGGCCTAAACAAGAAAATTTCCATTCCGTTTTGGGAGTTCATGCGACTCTCATAATTACATTTTCCACAAATGTGTGCTTCAGGAGAGGCCCTGTCCAAATGTGGAGAGGCCCATTTTCATTCACTCACTTTTAGACTTTCTAAGATTTTCAGTTACTAGAGTTTTGCCCAGACTTGCCATTGTCAAGGGACAGTGCACTTCACTTGAAGTTGTGCAGTATTACTTCATGTGTCTCCGTGGAAATTCCACCAATGGGAAACTCTTGCTGTAGTCATCTCCAAGTGTTTCTGTGTAAGAAAATATAAATAACAAAGGATGTGGTTTCAAGCAGAATAAGGAAAGGAGGGATTATCTTTATTTCAGTGCAGGTTGACCTTTCAAAGAAACAGTAATTCCTATCAAATAGGAGGAAAAATCTTTTGTAAAGAGACATGGACATGACACGCTCAACTTTTTGTCACTTTTTTTTATAACGCCAAGGGCATTTGAGAAATTCTTGGCTGCTGAATTGTACGTTTTTGCAAATCTCTCTTAGGTAAGACACTCCAGCTTCTTTAAACCATGGTACAGTTCTTTCCATGTAAAAAACCAAAGCAAAAAACAAAATAAATTCAAACAAAACCCATCAAATTACATTTGAGAGCACACAATTGCTCAGCAGGCCCACTATTCAAGAAGCTAGATGTAGAGAATCCTCAGGCTTCGGCCCATGGCCTGAAGTTTTGTCTCTATCATGGCCCCTCAATTCCCTGGCATGTCCACGTTAACTCATGAATCTTTACTCATTTCCTCTTCAAATGCACAGGATCCAATATATTTGAACCCTGTTCACCTGGGCTGTAATCATCCAAGGACACACCAGAGGAAGGGCAGCCACTCCCTTGCCTGGGGCCTTGGAGCTTATCACAATAGAAATGGACACCTGAACAAGGGGAGCCAAAACAAAGAGAGGCATATTCCTAAAGCCTGAAGCACAGAAGCTACCTATAGACCAGTAGTGGGATTTCACAAATTATGTAAGAATCTCTGTGCACATGCTTGGCATGGTCGCTCATGCCTATAATCCCAGCAATCTGGGGGCTGAGGTGGATGGATCCTTGGGAGTTCCAGTCCATCTTGGGCTACGAATTTATCTCAAGGCCTCTTTCAACAACTACATAAGATGCTGTTTCCAAAAAGAGGACAACATTAAACTAGACACACTTGGTCTTGGTCCCTGGGTTCACTACATGAGTTGTGGAGTCTAAATATTCCATGCCATGAGAAAATACCTGGGATTTTTAGTGAAAGGGACATTTGCATCCCTTTTCTAAGGGTTTCCCTTTCACCATGTTACATTTGAATTCTGGGAAAACCTGCTGGTGATAAGGTATTGTGCTAATACCTCATGTTTAGTGTTCAGGGTTATGCTGGAATGGCTGCAGCCCTCCTTGAAATAGCGATTGCAGACAAGTGAACCCCGAGGAAGCTGGATAGTTGAAGCAGGCACTCCAAATATTCATGCACTGCAAGGATTCACTTTCATTTTGGGTCTCATCTTCTGGTTGCTGGCTTTCAGTGCTAACTGATACTACCATGGTGGCAGTAATCCAGCAGAGACTGCATGTATGGTTTGCAGGTTTACTTCCCAAGCCACCAGAAACTTGGCAGAACCCAAATCATTGTGGCATTTTATTTCCTTCCTTGAAACGTTTGTCTTTCTAAGTTTGATAATTGAATAGACTGGGCTAGTCAACTTTGGACCGCATATACCACAAACAGAGCTAAAGACAGAGCCAATTTCTTCCCTCCACTTGTCAAAATATGTCAAATTTGCTTGATCACCAAAACTTCAAAGAAAATTCTGAGGCAACTTAGAGAGGTTAATCAAATACTGCATGATTGGAATGGCTGTGGTTGTATGAGGTGGAAAGCTGCAGAGTTGGGCTGAAACAGTTCACAGAAATCCACAAGCTTGTGGTTGCCAGGCAACCACAATGGGCTGTGATTGGCTGAGCACCATTGTGAGCTGGACTTTAGGCTCTAGGATACAAGTGTGCAGTAGGAGACCTGAGTCACCATGCTGGGCGTTGCCATGGAGACCTCAGTGGCACAGAGGACCTTGTAGGGCAAGATTTAAATAGGATGAATATTCTTGGCCTGGTATGCCACAAGATTCTCTCTGAAGGCTTCACTGCTCAGAATTTGTGGATGGAAATGCTAGCCAATCTACACATGGATTTATTTTCAATGGGATATGAAATATGCCAGGGACTGACAGATGATCTCTGCCATGTCCTATCCTTGAGCATACGCTTTTCCCTTGTCATGTCTGTCATTTGGCTGAATTCCTGTTCCCTAAGCTCATCAGTCAAGACTTGCTGGCATCATTCACCTGCAGTATAAGAGCTTTCTGTGAAATTTCTCAGCAGAAATCCTCTGCAAGTACATAGCTTTGGATATGAGAGACAGTGGTGGAAGTTGAATTTCAAGGGCAGATATTTGAAAACAATGAAACAAGACCCGAATAAGATCTTTACATGTTTCCCAGATGAATATGTTTGGAAATACGGGGGAAGATGGAGATCAAGGCTGAGAAGAGTGCACACCCATTTCAAGGTACAAAAACCAGGGGAAAACATGGGAAAGCAAGAGAGCTGGTTAATCTGATGTAAAAATCTTTGATGATGAAAGGAAAATTATATTCTCATGATGATTTAATCAGGCTGTAGAAGTGAAGTTCTCATGTTGGTTGTCCTATGTGTGGCCTTGTGCATTGGGCAGTGGATGCAGGACAGGAGATCTTCAAATAAATCTGGTGGAACACAAAATACTGAAAAAAAAATTCAGCCTAAATCCTGTGTATTCCTTCCCTTTGAGAACATATATGGATAATGTACAAAGTTTCAAAAGAGAAAATGTCTATTGGGTCATGGTTTCAACAATGAAATGGTCACTTCACATAACATTTTGAATTTTGCTTTCACAGTTGCTCATGTACCGGGCCTGAGTAAAGCAGAATGCAGAGTAAGCCTCATCAATAGTTGTGCATTCCATAAGTGGTTTTAAAACCAGTGAAACCCTTTGGACTTAGTGTTTGTATTTAATTGGTTGATTGGTTTTTCAAATTGTTTGTTTTACTATTTTTAACTTTGTGAGTCAGGGAAGCCCTCACTCATAGTGATTTCGACCTCTCCAAAAGCTCTGAAGTTATTCATGTAACAGCTATTACATGCTATGAGTTTCTCCTATTAAAACTTGAAAGACTAACAGACTCTGCTACTTTTCATCTAAATTCAGTGTTGGGCTAACTTCAGGGTTGGACTTTTTACAAGTCCTTTGAAATGTGTCCTCCTCTAGTCACTGGTCGTGCTGGAATTTACTTTCTTGTGAAGACAGGATTTGAGCAAATTGACACAAGTACAGTTTGCCACTACTCTGGACACCTGGTTAAATATCGAGTTCCCTAAATGCTGTGTGTTTTACTTTGATCTCTGCTCACACTTTGCTCATCCAGTTAGAAACACAGGGCTCCAGGCCATAGCGTTCCAGGCCTAAACAAGAAAATTTCCATTCCGTTTTGCGAGTTCATGCGTCTCTCATAATTACTTTTTCCACAAATGTGTGCTTCAGGAGAGGCCCTGTCCAAATGTGGAGAGGCCCATTATCATTCACTCACTTTTAGACTTTCTAAAATTTTCAGTGACTAGAGGTTTGCCCAGACTTGCCATTGTCAAGGGACAGTGCACTTCACTTGAAGTTGTGCAGTATTACTTCATTTGTCTCCGTGGAAATTCCACCAATGGGAAACTCTTGCTGTAGCCATCTCCAAGTGTTTCTGTGTAAGAAAATATAATTAACAAAGGGTGCGGTTTCAAGCAGAATGAGGAAAGGAGGGATTATCTTTATTTCAGTGCAGGTTGACCTTTCAAAGAAACAGTAATTCCTATCAAATAGGAGGAAAAATCTTTTGTAAAGAGACATGGACATGACACGCTCAACTTTTTGTCACTTTTTTTAAAACGCCAAGGGCATTTGAGAAATTCTTGGCTGCTGAATTGTCCCTTTTTGCAAATTTCTCTTAAGTAAGACACTCCAGCTTCTTTAAACCATGGTACAGTTCCTTCCATGTAAAAAACCAAAGCAAAAAACAAAATAAATTAAAACAAAACCCATCAAATTACATTTGAAAGCACACAATTGCTCAGCAGGCCCATTATTCAAGAAGCTAGAGGTAGAGAATCCTCAGCCTTCGGCCCATGGCCTGAAGTTTTGTCTCTATCATGGCCCCTCAATTCCCTGGCATGTCCACATTAACTCATGAATCTTTACTCATTTCCTCTTCAAATGCACAGGATCCAATATATTTGAACCCTGTTCACCTGGGCTGTAATCATCCAAGGACACACCAGAGGAAGGGAAGCCACTCCCTTGCCTGGGGCCTTGGAGCTTATCACAATAGAAATGTTCACCTGAACAAGGGGAGCCAAAACAAAGAGAGGCATATTCCAAAAGCCTGAAGCACAGAAGCTACCTATAGACCAGCAGTGGGATTTCACAAATTATGTAAGAATCTCTGTGCACATGCTTGGCATGGTCGCTCATGCCTATAATCCCAGCAATCTGGGGGCTGAGGTGGATGGATCCTTGGGAGTTCCAGTCCATCTTGGGCTACGAATTTATCTCAAGGACTCTTTCAACAACTACATAAGATGCTGTTTCCAAAAAGAGGACAACATTAAACTAGACACACTTGGTCTTGGTCCCTGGGTTCACTACATGAGTTGTGGAGTCTAAATATTCCATGCCATGATAAAATACCTGGCATTTTTAGTGAAAGGGGCATTTGCATCCCTTTTCTAAGGGTTTCCCTTTCACCATGTTACATTGGAATTCTGGGAAAACCTGCTGCTGATAAGGTATTGTGCTAATACCTCATGTTTAGTGTTCAGGGTTATGCTGGAATGGCTGCAGCCCTCCTTGAAATAGCGATTTCAGACAAGTGAACCCCGAGGAAGCTGGATAGTTGAAGCAGGCACTCCAAATATTCATGCACTGCAAGGATTCACTTTCATTTTGGGTCTCATCTTCTGGTTGCTGGCGTTCAGTGCTAACTGATACTACCATGGTGGCAGTAATCCAGCAGAGACTGCATGTATGGTTTGAAGGTTTGCTTCCCAAGCCACCAGAAACTTGGCAGAACCCAAATCATTGTGGCATTTTCTTTCCTCCCTTGAAACATTTGGCTTTCTAAGTTTCATAATTGAATAGACTGGGCTAGTCACCTTTGGACCCCATATACCACAAACAGAGCTAAAGACAGAGCCAATTACTTCCCTCCACTTGTCAAAATATGTCAAATTTGTTGATCACCACAACTTCAAAGAAAATTCTGAGGCAACTTAGAGAGGTTAATCAAATACTGCATGATTGGAATGGCTGTGATTGTATGAGGTGGAAAGCTACAGAGTTGGGCTGAAACTGTTTAGAGAAATCCACAGGCTTGTGGTTGCCAGGCAACCACACTGGGCTCAGATTGGCTGAACATCACTGTGAGGGGGATTTTAGGCTCTAGGTTTGAAAATTTAAAAGACTGGGGTAGTCAAGTTTGGAACCCATAGACCTCAGACATACCAAAACGTTTTCCAATGACTTCCCTCCACTTCTCAAAATATGTCAAATTTTCTTGATCACTCCAAGTGTAAGAAAAATTCTGAGGCAACATAGAGAGGCTAATCAAATACTGCATGATTGGAATGGCTGTGGTTGTATGAGGTGGAAAGCTGCAGAGTTGGGCTGAAACAGTTCACAGAAATCCACAAGCTTGTGGTTGCCAGGCAACCACAATGGGCTGTGATTTGCTGAGCACCATTGTGAGCTGGACTTTAGGCTCTAGGATACAAGTGTGCAGTAGGAGACCTGAGTCACAATGCTGGGCGTTGCCATGGAGACCTCAGTGGCACATAGGACCTCGTAGAGCAAGATTTAAATTGGATGAATATTCTTGGCGGGGTATGCCTCAATATTCTTTCTGAAGCCTTCACTGCTCAGAATTTGTGGATGGAAATGCTAGCCAATCGACACATGGATGTACTTTCAATGGGATATGAAATATGCCAGGGCCTGGCAGATGATCTCTGCCATGTCCTATCCTTGAGCATACGCTTTTCCCTTGTCATGTCTGTCATTTGGCTGAGTCCTGTTCCTTAAGCTCTGCAGTAAAAACATAGTGGCATCATTCCCCTGCAGTATAAGAGCTTTCTGTGAAATTTCTCAGCAGAAATTCTCTGCAAGTACATAGCTTTGGATATGAGAGACAGTGGTGGAAGTTGAATTTCAAGGGCAGATATTTGAAAACAATGAAACAAGCCCCGAATAAGATCTTTACATGTTTCCCAGATGAATATGTTTGGAAATACGGGGGAAGATGGAGATCAAGGCTGAGAAGAGTGCACACCCATTTCAAGGTACAAAGACCAGGGAAAAACATGGGAAAGCAAGAGAGCTGGTTAATCTGATGTAAAAATCTTTGATGATGAAAGGAAAATTATATTCTCATGATGATTTAATCAGGCTGTAGAAGTGAAGTTCTCATGTGGGTTGTCCTATGTGTGGCCTTGTGCATTGGGCAGTGGATGCAGGACAGGAGATCTTCAAATAAATCTGGTGGAACACAAAATACTGAAAAAAAAATTCAGCCTAAATCCTGTGTATTCCTTCCCTTTGAGAACATATATGGATAATGTACGAAGTTTCAAAAGAGAAAATGTCTATTGGGTCATGGTTTCAACAATGAAATGGTCACTTCACATAACATTTTGAATTTTGCTTTCACAGTTGCTCATGTACCGGGCCTGAGTAAAGCAGAATGCAGAGTAAGCCTCATCAATAGTTGTGCATTCCATAAGTGGTTTTAAAACCAGTGAAACCCTTTGGACTTATTGTTTGTATTTAATTGGTTGATTGGTTTTTCAAATTGTTTATTTTACTATTTTTAACTTTGAGAGTCAGGGAAGCCCTCACTCATAGTGATTTCGACCTCTACAAAAGCTCTGAAGTTATTCATGTAACAGCTATTACATGCGATAAGTTTCTCCTATTAAAACTTGAAAGACTAACAGACTCTGCTACTTTTCATCTAAATTCAGTGTTGGGCTAACTTCAGGGTTGGACTTTTTACAAGTCCTTTGAAATGTGTCCTCCTCTAGTCACTGGTCGTGCTGGAATTTACTTTCTTGTGAAGACAGGATTTGAGCAAATTGACACAAGTACAGTTTGCCACTACTCTGGACACCTGGTTAAATATCGAGTTCCCTAAATGCTGTGTGTTTTACTTTGATCTCTGCTCACACTTTGCTCATCCAGTTAGAAACACAGGGCTCCAGGCCATAGCGTTCCAGGCCTAAACAAGAAAATTTCCATTCCGTTTTGGGAGTTCATGCGACTCTCATAATTACATTTTCCACAAATGTGTGCTTCAGGAGAGGCCCTGTCCAAATGTGGAGAGGCCCATTTTCATTCACTCACTTTTAGACTTTCTAAGATTTTCAGTTACTAGAGTTTTGCCCAGACTTGCCATTATCAAGGGACAGTGCACTTCACTTGAAGTTGTGCAGTATTACTTCATGTGTCTCCGTGGAAATTCCACCAATGGGAAACTCTTGCTGTAGTCATCTCCAAGTGTTTCTGTGTAAGAAAATATAACTAACAAAGGATGTAGTTTCAAGCAGAATGAGGAAAGGAGGGATTATCTTTATTTCAGTGCAGGTTGACCTTTCAAAGAAACAGTAATTCCTATCAAATAGGAGGAAAAATCTTTTGTAAAGAGACACGGACATGACACGCTCAACTTTTTGTTACTTTTTTTTAAAATGCCAAGGGCATTTGAGAAATTCTTGGCTGCTGAATTGTACGTTTTTGCAAATCTCTCTTAGGTAAGACACTCCAGCTTCTTTAAACCATGGTACAGTTCTTTCCATGTAAAAAACCAAAGCAAAAAACAAAATAAATTCAAACAAAACCCATCAAATTACATTTGAGAGCACACAAGTGCTCAGCAGGCCCACTATTCAAGAAGCTAGAGGTAGAGAATCCTCAGCCTTCGGCCCATGGCCTGAAGTTTTGTCTCTATCATGGCCCCTCAATTCCCTGGCATGTCCACATTAACTCATGAATCTTTACTCATTTCCTCTTCAAATGCACAGGATCCAATATATTTGAACCCTGTTCACCTGGGCTGTAATCATCCAAGGACACACCAGAGGAAGGGCAGCCACTCCCTTGCCTGGGGCCTTGGAGCTTATCACAATAGAAATGGACACCTGAACAAGGGGAGCCAAAACAAAGAGAGGCATATTCCAAAAGCCTGAAGCACAGAAGCTACCTATAGACCAGCAGTGGGATTTCACAAATTATGTAATAATCTCTGTGCACATGCTTGGCATGGTCGCTCATGCCTATAATCTCAGCAATCTGGGGGCTGAGGTGGATGGATCCTTGGGAGTTCCAGTCCATCTTGGGCTATGAATTTATCTCAAGGCCTCTTTCAACAACTCCATAAGATGCTGTTTCCAAAAAGAGGACAACATTAAACTAGACACACTTGGTCTAGGTCCCTGGGTTCACTACATGAGTTGTGGAGTCTAAATATTCCATGCCATGAGAAAATACCTGGGATTTTTAGTGAAAGGGGCATTTGCATCCCTTTTCTAAGGGTTTCCCTTTCACCATGTTACATTTGAATTCTGGGAAAACCTGCTGGTGATAAGGTATTGTGCTAATACCTCATGTTAAGTGTTCAGGGTTAGGCTGGAATGGCTGCAGCCCTCCTTGAAATAGCGATTGCAGACAAGTGAACCCCGAGGAAGCTGGATAGTTGAAGCAGGCACTCCAAATATTCATGCACTGCAAGGATTCACTTTCATTTTGGGTCTCATCTTCTGGTTGCTGGTTTTCAGTGCTAACTGATACTACCATGGTGGCAGTAATCCAGCAGAGACTGCATGTATGGTTTGCAGGTTTGCTTCCCAAGCCACCAGAAACTTGGCAGAACCCAAATCATTGTGGCATTTTCTTTCCTCCCTTGAAACATTTGGCTTTCTAAGTTTGATAATTGAATAGACTGGGCTAGTCACCTTTGGACCCCATATACCACAAACAGAGCTAAAGACAGTGCCAATTACTTCCCTCCACTTGTCAACATATGTCAAATTTGCTTGATCACCACAACTTCAAAGAAAATTCTGAGGCAACTTAGAGAGGTTAATCAAATACTGCATGATTGGAATGGCTGTGGTTGTATGAGGTGGAAAGCTGCAGAGTTGGGCTGAAAATGTTAGCAGAAATCCACAGGCTTGTGGTTGCCAGGCAACCACACTGGGCTCAGATTGGCTGAACATCACTGTGAGGGGGATTTTAGGCTCTAGGTTTGAGAATTTAAAAGACTGGGGTAGTCAAGTTTGGAACCCATAGACCTCAGACATACCAAAACGTTTTCCAATGACTTCCCTCCACTTCTCAAAGTATGTCAAATTTTCTTGATCACTACAACTGTAAAAAAAAATTCTGAGGCAACATAGAGAGGCTAATCAAATACTGCATGATTGGAATGTCTGTGGTTGTATGAGGTGGAAAGCTGCAGAGTTGGGCTGATACAGTTCACAGAAATCCACAAGCTTGTGGTTGCCAGGCAACCACAATGGGGTGTGATTGGCTGAGCACCATTGTGAGCTGGACTTTAGGCTCTAGGATACAAGTGTGCAGTAGGAGACCTGAGTCACAATGCTGGGCGTTGCCATGGAGACCTCTGTGGCACAGAGGACCTTGTAGGGCAAGATTTAAATAGGATGAATATTCTTGTCCTGGTATGCCACAATTTTCTCTCTGAAGGCTTCACTGCTCAGAATTTGTAGATGGAAATGCTAGCCAATCTACACATGGATGTACTTTCAATGGGATATGAAATATGCCAGGGCCTGGCAGATGATCTCTGCCATGTCCTATCCTTGAGCATACGCTTTTCTCTTGTCATGTCTGTCATTTGGCTGAGTCCTGTTCCCTAAGCTATTCAGTCAAGACTTGCTGGCATCATTCACCTGCAGTATAAGAGCTTTCTGTGAAATTTCTCAGCAGAAATCTTCTGCAAGTACATAGCTTTGGATATGAGAGACAGTGGTGGATGTTGAATTTCAAGGGCAGATATTTGAAAACAATGAAACAAGCCCCGAATAAGATCTTTACATGTTTCCCAGATGAATATGTTTGGAAATACGGGGGAGATGGAGATCAAGGCTGAGAAGAGTGCACACCCATTTCAAGGTACAAAAACCAGGGAAAAACATGGGCAAGCATGCGAGCTGGTTAATCTGATATAAAAATCTCTGATGATGAATGGAAAATTATATTCTCATGATGATTTAATCAGGCTGTAGAAGTGAAGTTCTCATGTTGGTTGTCCTATGTGTGTCCTTCTGCATTGGGCAGTGGATGCAGGATAGGAGATCTTCAAATAAATCTGGTGGAACACAAAATACTGAAAAAAAAATTCAGCCTAAATACGGTGTATTCCTTCCCTTTGAGAACATATATGGATAATGTACGAAGTTTCAAAAGAGAAAATGACTACTGGGTCATGGTTTCAACAATGAAAAGGTCACTTCACATAACATTTTGAATTTTGATTTCACAGTTGCTCATGTACCGGGTCTGAGTAAAGCAGAATGCAGAGTAAGCCTCATCAATAGTTGTGCATTCCATAAGTGGTTTTAAAACCAGTGAAACCCTTTGGACTTAGTGTTTGTATTTAATTGGGTGATTGGTTTTTCAAATTGTTTGTTTTACTGTTTTTAACTCTGTGAGTCAGGGCAGCCCTCACTCATAGTGATTTCGACCTCTCCAAAAGCTCTGAAGTTATTCATGTAACAGCTATTACATGCTATAAATTTCTCCTATTAAAACTTGAAAGACTAACAGACTCTGCTACTTTTCATCTAAATTCAGTGTTGGGCTAACTTCAGGGTTGGACTTTTTACAAGTCCTTTGAAATGTGTCCTCTTCTAGTCACTGGTGGTGCTGGAATTTACTTTCTTGTGAAGACAGGATTTGAGCAAATTGACACAAGTACAGTTTGCCACTACTCTGGACACCTGGTTAAATATCGAGTTCCCTAAATGCTGTGTGTTTTACTTTGATCTCTGCTCACACTTTGCTCATCCAGTTAGAAACACAGGGCTCCAGGCCATAGCGTTCGAGGCCTAAACAAGAAAATTTCCATTCCGTTTTGGGAGTTCATGCGTCTCTCATAATTACTTTTTCCACAAATGTGTGCTTCAGGAGAGGCCCTGTCCAAATGTGGTGAGGCCCATTTTCATTCACTCACTTTTAGACTTTCTAAGATTTTCAGTGACTAGAGGTTTGCCCAGACTTGCCATTGTCAAGGGACAGTGCACTTCACTTGAAGTTGTGCAGTATTACTTCATGTATCTCCGTGGAAATTCCACCAATGGGAAACTCCTGCTGTAGTCATCTCCAAGTGTTTCTGTGTAGGAAAATATAACTAACAAAGGATGTGGTTACAAGCAGAATGAGGAAAGAGGGATTATCTTTATTTCAGTGCAGGTTGACCTTTCAAAGAAACAGTAATTCCTATCAAATAGGTGGAAAAATTTTTTGTAAAGAGACATGGACATGACACGCTCAACTTTATGTCACTTTTTTTAAAACGCCAAGGGCATTTGAGAAATTCTTGGCTGCTGAGTTGTACCTTTTTGCAAATTTCTCTTAGGTAAGACACTCCAGCTTCTTTAAACCATGGTACAGTTCCTTCCATGTAAAAAACCAAAGCAAAAAACAAAATAAATTCAAACAAAACCCATCAAATTACATTTGAGAGCACACAATTGCTCAGCAGGCCCACTATTCAAGAAGCTAGAGGTAGAGAATCCTCAGGCTTCGGCCCATGGCCTGAAGTTTTGTCTCTATCATGGCCCCTCAATTCCCTGGCATGTCCACATTAACTCATGAATCTTTACTCATTTCCTCTTCAAATGCACAGGATCCAATATATTTGAACCCTGTTCACCTGGGCTGTAATAATCCAAGAACACACCAGAGGAAGGGCAGCCACTCCCTTGCCTGGGGCCTTGGAGCTTATCACAATAGAAATGGACACCTGAACAAGGGGAGCCAAAACAAAGAGAGGCATATTCCTAAAGCCTGAAGCATAGAAGCTACCTATAGACCAGCAGTGGGATTTCACAAATTATGTAAGAATCTCTGTGCACATGCTTGGCATGGTCGCTCATGCCTATAATCCCAGCAATCTGGGGGCTGAGGTGGATGGATCCTTGGGAGTTCCAGTCCATCTTGGGCTACGAATTTATCTCAAGGCCTCTTTCAACAACTACATAAGATGCTGTTTCCAAAAAGAGGACAACATTAAACTAGACACACTTGGTCTAGGTCCCTGGGTTCACTACATGAATTGTGGAGTCTAAATATTCCATGCCATGAGAAAATACCTGGGATTTTTAGTGAAAGGGGCATTTGAATCCCTTTTCTAAGGTTTCCCTTTCACCATGTTACATTTGAATTCTGGGAAAACCTGCTGGTGATAAGGTATTGTGCTAATACCTCATGTTAAGTGTTCAGGGTTATGCTGGAATGGCTGCAGCCCTCCTTGAAATAGCGATTTCAGAC
Organism: Cavia porcellus; assembly: GCF_034190915.1. Taxonomy (NCBI): domain Eukaryota; kingdom Metazoa; phylum Chordata; class Mammalia; order Rodentia; family Caviidae; genus Cavia; species Cavia porcellus. The sequence goes on along the minus strand of NW_026947486.1, from coordinate 2,622,442 downwards.
AAGTGAACCCCGAGGAAGCTGGATAGTTGAAGCAGGCACTCCAAATATTCATGCACTGCAAGGATTCACTTTCATTTTGGGTCTCATCTTCTGGTTGCTGGCTTTCAGTGCTAACTGATACTACCATGGTGGCAGTAATCCAGCAGAGACTGCATGTATGGTTTGCAGGTTTGCTTCCCAAGCCACCAGAAACTTGGCAGAACCCAAATCATTGTGGCATTTTCTTTCCTCCCTTGAAACATTTGGCTTTCTAAGTTTCATAATTGGATAGACTGGGCTAGTCACCTTTGGACCCCATATACCACAAACAGAGCTAAAGACAGAGTCTATTACTTCCCTCCACTTGTCAAAATATGTCAAATTTGCTTGATCACCACAACTTCAAAGAAAATTCTGAGGCAACTTAGAGAGGTTAATCAAATACTGCATGATTGGAATGGCTGTGGTTGTATGAGGTGGAAAGCTGCAGAGTTGGGCTGAAACTGTTCACAGAAATCCACAGGCTTGTGCTTGCCAGGCAACCACACTGGGCTCAGATTGGCTGAACATCACTGTGAGGGGGATTTTAGGCTCTAGGTTTGAGAATTTAAAAGACTGGTGTAGTCAAGTTTGGAACCCATAGACCTCAGACATACCAAAAGTTTTTCCAATGACTTCCCTCCACTTCTCAAAATATGTCAAATTTTCTTGATCACTACAAGTGTAAAAAAAAAATTCTGAGGCAACATAGAGAGGCTAATCAAATACTGCATGATTGGAATGGCTGTGGTTGTATGAGGTGGAAAGCTGCAGAGTTGGGCTGAAACAGTTCACAGAAATCCACAAGCTTGTGGTTGCCAGGCAACCACAATGGGGTGTGATTGGCTGAGCACCATTGTGAGCTGGACTTTAGGCTCTAGGATACAAGTGTGCAGTAGGAGACCTGAGTCACAATGCTGGGCGTTGCCATGGAGACATCTGTGGCACAGAGGACCTTGTAGGGCAAGATTTAATTAGGATGAATATTCTTGTAATGGTATGCCACAATATTCTCTCTGAAGGCTTCACCGCTCAGAATTTGTAGATGGAAATGCTAGCCAATCTACACATGGATGTACTTTCAATGGGATATGAAATATGCCAGGGCCTGGCAGATGTTCTCTGCCATGTCCTATCCTTGAGCATACGCTTTTCCCTTGTCATGTCTGTCATTTGGCTGAGTCCTGTTCCCTAAGCTATTCAGTCAAGACTTGCTGGCATCATTCACCTGCAGTATAAGAGCTTTCTGTGAAATTTCTCAGCAGAAATCTTCTGCAAGTACATAGCTTTGGATATGAGAGACAGTGGTAGAAGTTGAATTTCAAGGGCAGATATTTGAAAACAATGAAACAAGCCCCGAATAAGATCTTTACATGTTTCCCAGATGAATACGTTTGGAAATATGGGGGAGATGGAGATCAAGGCTGAGAAGAGTGCACACCCATTTCAAGGTTAAAGACCAGGGAAAAACATGGGAAAGCAAGAGAGCTGGTTAATCTGATGTAAAAATCTTTGATGATGAAAGGAAAATTATATTCTCATGATGATTTAATCAGGCTGTAGAAGTGAAGTTCTCATGTGGGTTGTCCTATGTGTGGCCTTGTGCATTGGGCAGTGGATGCAGGACAGGAGATCTTCAAATAAATCTGGTGGAACACAAAATACTGAAAAAAAATTCAGCCTAAATCCTGTGTATTCCTTCCCTTTGAGAACATATATGGATAATGTACAAAGTTTCAAAAGAGAAAATGTCTATTGGGTCATGGTTTCAACAATGAAATGGTCACTTCACATAACATTTTGAATTTTGGTTTCACAGTTGCTCATGTACCGGGCCTGAGTAAAGCAGAATGCAGAGTAAGCCTCATCAATAGTTGTGCATTCCATAAGTGGTTTTAAAACCAGTGAAACCCTTTGGACTTAGTGTTTGTATTTAATTGGTTGATTGGTTTTTCAAATTGTTTATTTTACTATTTTTAACTTTGTGAGTCAGGGAAGCCCTCACTCATAGTGATTTCGACCTCTCCAAAAGCTCTGAAGTTATTCATGTAACAGCTATTACATGCTATAAGTTTCTCCTATTAAAACTTGAAAGACTAACAGACTCTGCTACTTTTCATCTAAATTCAGTGTTGGGCTAACTTAAGGGTTGGACTTTTTACAAGTCCTTTGAAATGTGTCCTCCTCTAGTCACTGGTCGTGCTGGAATTTACTTTCTTGTGAAGACAGGATTTGAGCAAATTGACACAAGTACAGTTTGCCACTACTCTGGACACCTGGTTAAATATCGAGTTCCCTAAATGCTGTGTGTTTTACTTTGATCTCTGCTCACACTTTGCTCATCCAGTTAGAAACCCAGGGCTCCAGGCCATAGCGTTCCAGGCCTAAACAAGAAAATTTCCATTCCGTTTTGGGAGTTCATGCGACTCTCATAATTACATTTTCCACAAATGTGTGCTTCAGGAGAGGCCCTGTCTAAATGTGGAGAGACCCATTTTCATTCACTCAGTTTCTGACTTTCTAAGATTTTCAATTACCAGAGGTTTGCCCAGACTTGCCATTGTCAAGGGACAGTGCACTTCACTTGAATTTGTGCAGTATTACTTCATGTGTCTCCGTGGAAATTCCACCAATGGGAAACTCTTGCTGTAGTCATCTCCAAGTGTTTCTGCGTAAGAAAATATAACTAACAAAGGATGTGGTTTCAAACAGAATGGGGAAAGAGGGATTATGTTTATTTCAGTGCAGGTTGACCTTTCAAAGAAACAGTAATTCCTATCAAATAGGAGGAAAAATCTTTTGTAAAGAGACATGGACATGACACGATCAACTTTATGTCACTTTTTTTAAAACGCCAAGGGCATTTGAGAAATTCTTGGATGTTGAATTGTCCCTTTTTTCAAATTTCTCTTAGGTAACACACTCCAGCTTCTTCAAACCAAGGTACTGTTCCTTGCATGTAAAAAACCAAAGCAAAAAACAAAATAAATTAAAAGAAAACCCATCAAATTACATTTGAGAGCACAGAATTGCTCAGCAGGAACACTATTCAAGAAGCTAGAAGTACAGAAGCCTCAGCCTTCAGCCCATGGCCTGAAATTTTGTCTCTATCATGGTCCCTCATTTCCCTGGCATGTCCACATTAACTCCTAAATCTTTACTCATTTCCTCTTCAAATGCACAGGATCCAATATATTTGAACCCTGTTCACCTTGGCTATAATCATCCAAGGACACACCAGAGGAAGGGCAGCCACCCCCTTGCCTGGGGCCTTGGAGCTTATCACAATAGAAATGGACACCTGAACAAGGTGAGCCAAAACAATGAGAGGCATATTCCTAAAGCCTGAAGCACAGAAGCTACCTATAGACGAGTAGTGGGATTTCACAAATTATGTAAGAATCTCTGTGCACATGCTTGGCATGGTCGCTCAGGCCTATAATCCCAGCAATCTGGGGGCTGAGGTGGATGGATCCTTGGGAGTTCCAGTCCATCTTGGGCTATGAATTTATCTAAAGGCCTCTTTCAACAACTACATAAGATGCTGTTTCCAAAAAAAGGACAACGGAAAACTAGACACACTTGGTCCAGGTCTCTGGGTTCACTACATGAGTTGTGGAGTCTATATAGTCCATGCCATGAGAAAATACCTGGAATTTTTAGGGAAAGGTGCATTTGCATCCCGTTTCTAACCGTTTCCTTTTCACCATGTTACATTTGAATTCTGGGAAAACCTGCTGGTGATAAGCTATGTAGCATTATGTTGGTTTAGGTATTGAGCTATTACCTCATGTTTAGTGTTCAGGGTTATGCTGGAATGGCTGCAGACCTCCTTGAAATAGCGATTGCAGACAAGTGAACCCCGTGAAAGCTGGATAGTTGAAGCAGCCACTCCAAATATTCATGCACTGCAAGGATTCACTTTCATTTTGGGTCTCATCTTCTGGTTGTTGGCTTTTATTGCTAACTGATACTACCATGGTGGCAGTAATCCAGCAGAGACTGCATGTATGGTTTGCAGGTTTGCTTCCAAAACCACCAGAAACTTGGCAGAGCCCAAATCATTGTGGCATTTACTTTCCTCCCCTGAAACATTTGGCTTTCAAAGTTTGATAATTGAATAGACTGGGCTAGTCACCTTTGGACCCCATACACCACAAACACAGCTAAAGACAGAGCCAATTCCTTCCCTCCACTTCTCAAAATATGTCAAATTTTCTTGATCACTACAACTGTAAAAAAATTCTGAGGCAACATAGCGAGGCTAATCAAATACTGCATGATTGGAATGGCTGTGGTTGTATGAGGTGGAAAGCTGCAGAGTTGGGCTGAAACAGTTCACAGAAATCCACAAATTTGTGGTCGCCAGGCAACCACACAGGGCTGTGATTGGCTGAGCACCATTGTGAGCTGGACTGTAGGCTCTAAAATACAAGTGTGCAATAGGAGACCTGAGTCACAATGCTGGGCGTTGACATGGAGACCTCAGTGGCACAGAAGACCTTGTAGGACAAGATTTAAACAGGATGAATATTCTTGGCCTGGTATGCCACAATATTCTCTCTGAAGGCTTCACTGCTCAGAATTTGTGGATGGAAATGCTTGCCATTCTACACATGGATGTACTTTCAATGGGATATGAAATATGCCAGGGCCTGGCAGATGATCTCTGCCATGTCCATCCTTGAGCATACGCTTTTCCCTTGTCATGTCTGTCATTTGGCTGAGTCCTGTTCCCTAAGTTATTCAGTCAAGACTTGCTGGCACCATTCACCTGTAGTATAAGAGCTTTCTGTGAAATTTCTCAGCAGAAATCCTCTGCAAGCACATAGCTTTGGATATGAGAGACAGTGGTGGAAGTTGAATTTCAAGGGCAGATATTTGAAAACAATGAAACAAGCCCCGAATAAGATCTTTACATGTTTCCCAGATGAATATATTTGGAAATACGGTGGAAGATGGAGATCAAGGCTGAGAAAAGTGCACACCCATTTCAAGGTACAAAAACCAGGGAAAAACATGGGAAAGCAAGAGAGCTGGTTAATCTGATGTGAAAATCTTTGATGATGAAAGGAAAATTATATTCTCATGATGATATAATCAGGCTGTAGAAGTGAAGTTCTCATGTTGGTTGTCCTATGTGTGGCCTTCTGCATTGGGCAGTGGATGCAGGAAAGGAGATATTCAAATAAATCTGGTGGAACACAAAATACTAAAAAAAAAAATTCAGCCTAAATCCTGTGTATTCCTTCCCTTTGAGAACATATATGGCTAATGTATGAAGTTTCAAAAGTGAAAATGTCTATTGGGTCATGGTTTCACCAATGAAACGGTCACTTCACATAACATTTTGAATTTTGCTTTCACAATTGCTCATGTACTGGGCCTGAGTAAAGCAGAAGGCAGAGTAAGCCTCATCAATAGTTGTGCATTCCATAAGTGGTTTTCAAACCAGTGAAACCCTTTGGACTTAGTGTTTGTATTTAATTGGTTGATTGGTTTTTCAAATTGTTTGTTTTACTATTTTTAACTTTGTGCGTCAGGGAAGCCCTTACTCATAGTGATTTAGACCTCTGCAAAAGCTCTGAAGTTATTTATTTTATTTATTTATTTATTTTTTAATTTTATTTAAGAAGAAAAGAAAAAAAAGCAGAGAATGGGTACAAGTTATACAGATTTGCAGAAAAAAATGAACAGTAGGAAATCACTAGTTGATGGATTACATATTGTCATCTTAGAAATAATTGTTTAAGTCACAAAATTAAAGCTTGTAAAGTGGACATTCCATCAATGATACTGCAAACAGTTCTGTTCAATGATCCAATAAAACTCTGTGATATCATTTTCTATCTTATGCACTTAAATATGCATGCAGTTATATAGTTTAGAGCACTTTCTTTTCCTCTCTCTTGTACGATTTGGGTTTCATTGCTCCCACGGGTCTTATTACTTTTTTCGAAGAGAGTAAAACCAAATGTGACATAACAGAACAGAATCGGTCAAGTCAAAAGGGTGGACATAATAGATAATGTGAAAACATATTACAACGTGATCAATAATGGTTACCATAATGCCTTCCACTATCTCTAATAGAATTGCCTATATCGTTAGTTATAATACAATTGAACAAAACAGTAAAGAATAAAACCGACAAAACCAAAACATTGGAGACATTGTAGGTCTTCAAAAGTAGATAAAAGTCAATGAGAATGGGCATTATAATGAGTCTCATTATCTTCACAGCTGATGCCTAAATTTTCGAACCTGATACTATCCAGCAAAACAGAATAGGGGAACATCAGTTAAAAACCAGATGGTGAGAGTAATACGGGGCTTTAAATCGAGGTAATGGAAAGTCAAAGTGGGTTACTATAATATATCCTGCTATATTTTTCCTTTAATTAAAAGGATAAAAATAAAAAAAGTAAATAATGGAGTGGAGACTGAGATAAAAGAGGGCATAAAAATGAAACAGCACAGATCAAAACATAACCATTTAAGCAGAATAGTGTTTCACCACCAGATAATCCTGACCTAAAAGTAGTTACCATATTGTCTCTTTTCTTGAAATCCTTGAGTACAACTTCGTATACTGTAGCATTAAGTATATCAAAACAATGTAAAACCATTTAAGAGAATGACAGCATTACAGAGTATTTAGAATCGACTAACAGAAAATGAACAATGGTTTCTGTATCATCTCCTTGTCTTTAAAAGTTTTTTGCTTATACTATCGTACATAAAAAAATCCAGTAAGATACAACCTATTTAGACCATTGGAGACAGAAGGACAAAAGCTAGGTGAGACTTCAAAACAAGATGATAGTAAATCAGTATTACCTATTAAGATGTCATTTTCTCCAAAATAGCTATTCCTATCATCCAATCTTGTCTGCCTCATTTCTGTTGAGCTCTTATTCTGTCAGTAGATGTCAGTTTGTCTTCTTCACTTCGTTCTCTGCTCCATTCGTGGTGGCCTCCACTATTTCTGGATTCTTTGTATTTTTCTTTTTTTAGAATATCCTGCAATACTCTCTCTAGAGTTGAATTGGTGGTTGCAAATTCCCCCAGTTCCTCTTTATCCTGGAAGCACCTTGTTTTTCCATCAATTTCCAGGGACAGTTGTGCAGGATATCTCAATCTTGGCTGGAGATTATTATCTTTCAAAGCTTGAATTATTTCCCCCCATGCTCTTCGTGATTTGATGGTTTGTGCAGAGAAATCTGCTGTAATTCTGATGGGTGCTCCCTTGAAAGTGGTCTGTTTCTTGTCTCTGACAGCTTTTAATATTCTGTTCTTGTATTGAATTTCTGGAATTTTTATTATTATATGCCTGGGTGTTGCTCCGTTTGGGTTGTAGGTAGCTGGGGTCCTGTATGCCTCATACATTTGAGTATCTTTACCTTTTGCTAAATTAGGAAAATTCTCCTGGATTATTTCTGTGAATAGCTTTTGTAGTTCATTTGTTTGTGTCCCTACTTCGTCTTTTATGTTCTTAAACCTTAAGTTATGGATCCTCTTATCATCTTCTTGTCTTTCTATTATTGCTGTTTGTTTCTTTGTTGTTTTAAAGAAGATTTTCATTTCATTCTCCCATATTACAATTCTGCCCTCCAGTTCAGATAGTCTGTCCTTAGTTTCTTTCAAGCTGTTATGCCAGTCTTCGATAGACTTCTTAGTTTCTTGGTAGTCCCTTTGAACCTGCTTCACGTATTCTATACTTTCCCTGTTATCTCCATCAAACAATTCTCCCCTCTTTTTCTGTTCTTCCATTCCACCATCTGTTAACAAAAGCTAGGTGAGACTTCAAAACAAGATGATAGTAAATCAGTATTACCTATTAAGATGTCATTTTCTCCAAAATAGCTATTCCTATCATCCAATCTTCTCTGCCTCATTTCTGTTGAGCTCTAATTCTGTCAGTAGCTGTCAGTTTGTCTTCTTCACTTTGTTCTCTGCTCCATTCGTTGTGGCCTCCACTATTGCTGGATTCTTTGTATTTTTCTTTGTTTAGAATGTCCTGCAATACTCTCTCTAGAGTTGAATTGGTGGTTGCAAATTCCCCCAGTTCCTCTTTATCCTGGAAGCACCTTGTTTTTCCATCAATTTCCAGGGACAATCTTGGCTGGAGATTATTATCTTTCAAAGCTTGAATTATTTCCCCCCATGCTCTTCATGATTTGATGGTTTGTGCAGAGAAATCTGCTGTAATTCTGATGGGTGCTCCCTTGTAAGTGGTCTGTTTCTTGTCTCTGACAGCTTTTAATATTCTGTTCTTGTATTGAATTTCTGGAATTTTTATTATTATATGCCTGGGTGTTGCTCTGTTTGGGTTGTAGGTAGCTGGGGTCCTGTATGCCTCATACATCTGAGTATCTTTATCTTTTGCTAAATTAGGAAAATTCTCCTGGATTATTTCTGTGAGTAGCTTTTGTAGTTCATTTGTTTGTGTCCCTACTTCTTCTTTTATGTTCTTAATCCTTAAGTTATGGATCCTCTTATCATCTTCTTGTCTTTCTATTATTGCTGTTTGTTTCTTTGTTATTTTAAAGAAGTTTTTCATTTCATTCTCCCATATTACAATTCTGCCCTCCAGTTCAGATAGTCTGTCCTTAGTTTCTTTCAAGCTGTTATGCCAGTCTTCGATAGACTTCTTAGTTTCTTGGTAGTCCCTTTGAACCTGCTTCACGTATTCTATACTTTCCCTGTTATCTCCATCATACAATTCTCCCCTCTTTTTCTGTTCTTCCATTCCACCATCTGTTTTTTCTTGGGTGGTGCTTAGCATTTCTCTAACTATTTTGCATACTTCTAGCTTCAGGTCATTGATAACTTCATTCCTGAATTGGTCTATGAGGCTCTCTATATGGCGCTTTATGTCTATTGGTGCGGTGTCCGCTATTGCCTGTTTCTCAGAATTGGGGGCCAAGGAGCCTTTCTTGTTGCTGCCTCTTCCCATATTCCCTGTTCCTTATATATGCAAGTTTATATGAGAGGCCCATCTTCTCTCCCTGTCAGCCACAGCCTGATTGAATTGCGCCGGTTAGGTGTTCCCACTCACTGCTGCGCACCAGGCAGCCTACGTGGGGCCCACCCCTCCGGGCCTCCATCGGGCTCTGGGATCTGGGTTGGGCCAGCCTACTGGGTCCCCCAGCAGCGTCATGCAGGCCAGGTACTTTTCCCCAATCCCGCCCGAGAGGGGAATGTGTGGCTGGAGTCGCCACTGCGCCCTGCTCCCGCAGGACTGCTCGGGCCCAGAAAGTCTGCTAGACTCAAACTGTGGTGGAGTGTCAGTTTCTCTCACTCACCTCGCCACAAGTCAGAACATGCCTCCCTGCCCATCCTGTTTTCAACTCCGTTCACAGTCTCCCGTTCTCAGAGTTTCCGTGTGTCTCTCTCCTTGCTGAGCCGATATAGAGGCAGCCAGCCACCGCGCGGTGGGAAACCCAAATCGCGGCTTCCAATGGCGCGGGGTCCAGCAGAGGCTTTTCTGTTCCTGTGTTAGCAACAGGACTGCATTCCAAGTTGGTTTCTCTCAGCGGACTTCGTTCCTGAGTCAGCAGAGCATACCTCCACCGGCGTATGTCTCTTTAGTCCGCACCATACCTGGCTCCTGAGCCTAGGATTTCAGAGAGCTTCCGGTAGTTGCTGTTATCTGTCCAACATGTTCTCCGGAAGCTGAAGTTATTCATGTAACAGCTATTACATGTTATAAGTTTCTCCTATTAAAACTTGAAAGACTAACAGACTCTGATACTTTTCATCTAAATTCAGTGTTGCGCTAAATTCAGTGTTGGACTTTTTACAAGTCCTTTGAAATGTGTCCTCATCTAGTCACTGGTCGTGCTGGAATGTACTTTCTTGTGAAGACAGGATTTGAGCAAATTGACACAAGTACAGTTTGCCACTACTCTGGACACCTGGTTAAATATCGAGTTCCCTAAATGCTGGGTGTTTTACTTTGATCTCTGCTCACACTTTGCTCATGCAGTTAGAACCACAGGGCTCCAGGCCATAGCGTTCCAGGCCTAAACAAAAAATTTCCATTCCGTTTTGGGAGTTCATTCGTCTCTCATAATTACATTTTCCACAAATGTGTGCTTCAGGAGAGGCCCTGTCTAAATGTGGAGAGGCCCATTTTCATTCACTCACTTTCAGACTTTCTAAAAATTTCAGTTAGTATCGGTTTGCCCAGACTTGCCATTGTCAAGGGACAGTGCACTTCACTTGAAGTTGTGCAGTATTACTTCATGTGTCTCTGTGGAAATTCCACCAATGGGAAAATCTTGCTGTAGTCATCTCCATGTGTTTCTGCGTAAGAAAATATAACTAACAAAGGATGTGGTTTCAAGCAGAATGGGGAAAGAGGGATTATGTTTATTTCAGTGCAGGTTGACCTTTCAAAGAAACAGTAATTCCTATCAAATAGGAGGAAAAATCTTTTGTAAAGACACAAGGACATGACACGATCAACTTTATGTCACTTTTTTTTAAAACGCCAAGGGCATTTGAGAAATTCTTGGCTGCTGAATTGTCCCTTTTTTCAAATTTCTCTTAGGTAAGACACTCCAGCTTCTTCAAACCATGGTACAGATCCTTCCATGTAAAAAACCAAAGCATAAAACACAATAAATTAAAACAAAACCCATCAAATTACATTTGAGAGCACAGAATTGCTCAGTAGGCCCACTATTCAAGAAGCTAGAGGTACAGAAGCCTCAGCCTTCAGCCCATGGCCTGAAGTTTGGTCTCTATTATCATGGTCCCTCAATTCCCTGGCATGTCCACATTAACTCATGAATCTTTACTCATTTCCTCTTCAAATGCACAGGATCCAATATATTTGAACCCTGTTCACCTGGGCTGTAATCATCCAAGGACACACCAGAGGAAGGGCAGCCACTCCCTTGCCTGGGGCCTTGGAGCTTATCACAATAGAAATGGACACCTGAACAAGGGGAGCCAAAACAAAGAGAGGCATATTCCAAAAGCCTGAAGCACAGAAGCTACCTATAGACCAGTAGTGGGATTTCACAAATTATGTAAGAATCTCTGTGCACATGCTTGGCATGGTCGCTCATGCCTATAATCCCAGCAATCTGGGGGCTGAGGTGGATGGATCCTTGGGAGTTCCAGTCCATCTTGGGCTATGAATTTATCTCAAGGCCTCTTTCAACAACTACATAAGATGCTGTTTCCAAAAAAAGGACAATGGAAAACTAGAAACTCTTCGTCCAGGTCCCTGGGTTCACTATATGAGTTGTGGAGTCTAAATATTCCATGCCATGAGAAAACACCTGGGATTTTTAGGGAAAAGGGCATTTGCATCCCGTTTCTAAGGGTTTCCCTTTCACCATGTTACATTTGAATTCTGGGAAAACCTGCTGGTGATAAGCTATCTAGCATTATGTTGGTTTAGGTATTGAGCTAGTACCTCATGTTTAGTGTCCAGGGTTATGCTGGAATGGCTGCAGATCTCCTTGAAATAGCGATTGCAGACAAGTGAACCCCGAGGAAGCTGGATAGTTGAAGCAGGCACTCCAAATATTCATGCACTGCAAGGATTCACTTTCATTTTGGGACTCATCTTCTGGTTGCTGGCTTTTAGTGCTAACTGATACTACCATGGTGGCAGTAATCCAGCAGAGACTGCATGTATGGTTTGCAGGTTTGCTTCCAAAGCCACCAGAAACTTGGCAGAACCCAAATCATTGTGGCATTTTCTTTCCTCCCCTGAAACTTTTGGCCTTCTAAGTTTGAAAATTGAATAGACTGGGCTAGTCAAGTTTGGACCCTATATACCACCAACAGAGCTAAAGACAGAGCCAATTACTTCCCTCCACTTGTCAAAATATGTCAAATTTGCTTGATCACCACAACTTCAAAGAAAATTCGGGGGCAACTTAGAGAGGTGAATCAAATACTGCATGATTGGAATGGCTGTGGTTGTAGGAGGTGGAAAGCTGCAGAGTTGGGCTGAAATTGTTCACTGAAATCCACAGGCTTGTGGTTGGCAGGCAACCACACTGGGCTGAGATTGGCTGAACATCACTGTGAGGTGGATTTTAAGCTCTAGGTTTGAAAATGTAAAAGACTGGAGTAGTCAAGTTTGGAACCAATATACCTGAGACATACCAAAACGTTTTCCAATTACTTCCCTCCGCTTCTAAAAATATGTCAAATTTTCTTGATGACTACAACTCTAAAAAAAATTTTGAGGCACCATAGCGAGGCTAATCAAATACTGCATGATTGCAATGGCAGTGGTTGTATGAGGTGGAAAGCTGCAGAGTTGGGCTGAAACAGTTCACAGAAATCCACAAGCTTGTGGTCGCCAGGCATCCACACTGGGCTGTGATTGGCTGAGCACAATTGTGAGCTGGACTTTAGGCTCCAGGATACAAGTGTGCAGTAGGAGACCTGAGTCACAATGCTGGGCGTTGACATGGAGACCTCATTGGCACAGAGGACCTTGGAGGGCAAGATTTAAATACGATGAATATTCTTGGCCTGGTATGCCACGATATTCTCTCTGAAGGCTTCACTGCTCAGTATTTGTGGATGGAAATGCTTGCCAATCTACACATGGATGTACTTTCAATGGGATATAAAATATGCCAGGGCCTGGCAGATGATCTCTGCCATGTCCTATCCTTGAGCATACGCTTTTCCCTTGTCATGTCTGTCATTTGTCCGAGTCCTGTTCCCTAAGCTATTCAGTCAAGACTTGCTGGCATCATTCACCTGCAGTATAAGAGCTTTCTATGAAATTTCTCAGCAGAAATCCTCTGCAAGCACATAGCTTTGGATATGAGAGACAGTGGTGGAAGTTGAATTTCAAGGGCAGATATTTGAAAACAATGAAACAAGCCCAGAATAAGATCTTTACATGTTTCCCAGATGAATATGTTTGGAAATATGGGGGAAGATTCAGATCAAGGCTGAGAAGAGTGCACACCCATTTCAAGGTACAAAAACCAGGGAAAAACATGGGAAAGCAAGAGAGCTGGTTAATCTGATGTAAAAATCTTTGATGAAGAAAGGAAAATTACATTCTCATAATGATATAATCAGACTGTAGCAGTGAAGTTCTCATGTTGGTTGTCCTATGTGTGGCCTTCTGCATTGGGCAGTGGATGCAGGACAGGAGATCGTTAAAGAAATCTGGTGGAACACAAAATACTGAAAAACAATTCAGCCTAAATCCTGTGTATTTCTTCCCTTTGAGAACATATATGGATAATGTACGAAGTTTCAAAAGAGAAAATATCTATTGGGTCATGGTTTCAACAATGAAATGGTCACTTCACATAACATTTTGAATTTTGCTTTCACAGTTGCTCATGTACCGGGCCTGAGTAAAGCAGAATGCAGAGTAAGCCTCATCAATAGTTGTGCATTCCATAAGTGGTTTTAAAACCAGTGAAACCCTTTGGACTTAGTGTTTGTATTTAATTGGTTGATTGGTTTTTCAAATTGTTTATTTTACTATTTTTAACTTTGTGAGTCAGGGAAGCCCTCACTCATAGTGATTTCGACCTCTACAAAAGCTCTGAAGTTATTCATGTAACAGCTATTACATGCTATAAGTTTCTCCTATTAAAACTTGAAAGACTAACAGACTCTGCTACTTTTCATCTAAATTCAGTGTTGGGCTAACTTCAGGGTTGGACTTTTTACAAGTCCTTTGAAATGTGTCCTCCTCTAGTCACTGGTCGTGCTGGAATTTACTTTCTTGTGAAGACAGGATTTGAGCAAATTGACACAAGTACAGTTTGCCACTACTCTGGACACCTGGTTAAATATCGAGTTCCCTAAATGCTGTGTGTTTTACTTTGATCTGTGCTCACACTTTGCTCATCCAGTTAGAAACCCAGGGCTCCAGGCCATAGCGTTCCAGGCCTAAACAAGAAAATTTCCATTCCGTTTTGCGAGTTCATGCGTCTCTCATAATTACTTTTTCCACAAATGTGTGCTTCAGGAGAGGCCCTGTCCAAATGTGGAGAGGCCCATTATCATTCACTCACTTTTAGACTTTCTAAAATTTTCAGTGACTAGAGGTTTGCCCAGACTTGCCATTGTCAAGGGACAGTGCACTTCACTTGAAGTTGTGCAGTATTACTTCATTTGTCTCCGTGGAAATTCCACCAATGGGAAACTCTTGCTGTAGCCATCTCCAAGTGTTTCTGTGTAAGAAAATATAATTAACAAAGGGTGCGGTTTCAAGCAGAATGAGGAAAGGAGGGATTATCTTTATTTCAGTGCAGGTTGACCTTTCAAAGAAACAGTAATTCCTATCAAATAGGAGGAAAAATCTTTTGTAAAGAGACATGGACATGACACGCTCAACTTTTTGTCACTTTTTTTAAAACGCCAAGGGCATTTGAGAAATTCTTGGCTGCTGAATTGTCCCTTTTTGCAAATTTCTCTTAAGTAAGACACTCCAGCTTCTTTAAACCATGGTACAGTTCCTTCCATTTAAAAAACCAAAGCAAAAAACAAAATAAATTAAAAGAAAACCCATCAAATTACAATTGAAAGCACACAATTGCTCAGCAGGCCCATTATTCAAGAAGCTAGAGGTAGAGAATCCTCAGCCTTCGGCCCATGGCCTGAAGTTTTGTCTCTATCATGGCCCCTCAATTCCCTGGCATGTCCACATTAACTCATGAATCTTTACTCATTTCCTCTTCAAATGCACAGGATCCAATATATTTGAACCCTGTTCACCTGGGCTGTAATCATCCAAGGACACACCAGAGGAAGGGAAGCCACTCCCTTGCCTGGGGCCTTGGAGCTTATCACAATAGAAATGTTCACCTGAACAAGGGGAGCCAAAACAAAGAGAGGCATATTCCAAAAGCCTGAAGCACAGAAGCTACCTATAGACCAGCAGTGGGATTTCACAAATTATGTAAGAATCTCTGTGCACATGCTTGGCATGGTCGCTCATGCCTATAATCCCAGCAATCTGGGGGCTGAGGTGGATGGATCCTTGGGAGTTCCAGTCCATCTTGGGCTACGAATTTATCTCAAGGCCTCTTTCAACAACTACATAAGATGCTGTTTCCAAAAAGAGGACAACATTAAACTAGACACACTTGGTCTTGGTCCCTGGGTTCACTACATGAGTTGTGGAGTCTAAATATTCCATGCCATGATAAAATACCTGGCATTTTTAGTGAAAGGGGCATTTGCATCCCTTTTCTAAGGGTTTCCCTTTCACCATGTTACATTGGAATTCTGGGAAAACCTGCTGGTGATAAGGTATTGTGCTCATACCTCATGTTTAGTGTTCAGGGTTATGCTGGAAGGGCTGCAGCCCTCCTTGAAATAGCGATTTCAGACAAGTGAACCCCGAGGAAGCTGGATAGTTGAAGCAGGCACTCCAAATATTCATGCACTGCAAGGATTCACTTTCATTTTGGGTCTCATCTTCTGGTTGCTGGCGTTCAGTGCTAACTGATACTACCATGGTGGCAGTAATCCAGCAGAGACTGCATGTATGGTTTGAAGGTTTGCTTCCCAAGCCACCAGAAACTTGGCAGAACCCAAATCATTGTGGCATTTTCTTTCCTCCCTTGAAACATTTGGCTTTCTAAGTTTGAAAATTGAATAGACTGGGCTAGTCACCTTTGGACCCCATATACCACAAACAGAGCTAAAGACAGAGCCAATTACTTCCCTCCACTTGTCAAAATATGTCAAATTTGTTGATCACCACAACTTCAAAGAAAATTCTGAGGCAACTTAGAGAGGTGAATCAAATACTGCATGATTGGAATGGCTGTGGTTGTATGAGGTGGAAAGCTACAGAGTTGGGCTGAAACTGTTTAGAGAAATCCACAGGCTTGTGGTTGCCAGGCAACCACACTGGGCTCAGATTGGCTGAACATCACTGTGAGGGGGATTTTAGGCTCTAGGTTTGAAAATTTAAAAGACTGGGGTAGTCAAGTTTGGAACCCATAGACCTCAGACATACCAAAACGTTTTCCAATGACTTCCCTCCACTTCTCAAAATATGTCAAATTTTCTTGATCACTCCAAGTGTAAGAAAAATTCTGAGGCAACATAGAGAGGCTAATCAAATACTGCATGATTGGAATGGCTGTGGTTGTATGAGGTGGAAAGCTGCAGAGTTGGGCTGAAACAGTTCACAGAAATCCACAAGCTTGTGGTTGCCAGGCAACCACAATGGGCTGTGATTGGCTGAGCACCATTGTGAGCTGGACTTTAGGCTCTAGGATACAAGTGTGCAGTAGGAGACCTGAGTCACAATGCTGGGCGTTGCCATGGAGACCTCAGTGGCACATAGGACCTTGTAGAGCAAGATTTAAATTGGATGAATATTCTTGGCGGGGTATGCCTCAATATTCTTTCTGAAGCCTTCACTGCTCAGAATTTGTGGATGGAAATGCTAGCCAATCGACACATGGATGTACTTTCAATGGGATATGAAATATGCCAGGGCCTGGCAGATGATCTCTGCCATGTCCTTTCCTTGAGCATACGCTTTTCCCTTGTCATGTCTGTCATTTGGCTGAGTCCTGTTCCTTAAGCTCTGCAGTAAAAACATGGTGGCATCATTCCCCTGCAGAATAAGAGCTTTCTGTGAAATTTCTCAGCAGAAATTCTCTGCAAGTACATAGCTTTGGATATGAGAGACAGTGGTGGAAGTTGAATTTCAAGGGCAGATATTTGAAAACAATGAAACAAGCCCCGAATAAGATCTTTACATGTTTCCCAGATGAATATGTTTGGAAATACGGGGGAAGATGGAGATCAAGGCTGAGAAGAGTGCACACCCATTTCAAGGTACAAAGACCAGGGAAAAACATGGGAAAGCAAGAGAGCTGGTTAATCTGATGTAAAAATCTTTGATGATGAAAGGAAAATTATATTCTCATGATGATTTAATCAGGCTATAGAAGTGAAGTTCTCATGTTGCTTGTCCTATGTGTGGCCTTGTGCATTGGGCAGTGGATGCAGGACAGGAGATCTTCAAATAAATCTGGTGGAACACAAAATACTGAAAAAAAAATTCAGCCTAAATCCTGTGTATTCCTTCCCTTTGAGAACATATATGGATAATGTACGAAGTTTCAAAAGAGAAAATGTCTATTGGGTCATGGTTTCAACAATGAAATGGTCACTTCACATAACATTTTGAATTTTGCTTTCACAGTTGCTCATGTACCGGGCCTGAGTAAAGCAGAATGCAGAGTAAGCCTCATCAATAGTTGTGCATTCCATAAGTGGTTTTAAAACCAGTGAAACCCTTTGGACTTATTGTTTGTATTTAATTGGTTGATTGGTTTTTCAAATTGTTTATTTTACTATTTTTAACTTTGTGAGTCAGGGAAGCCCTCACTCATAGTGATTTCGACCTCTACAAAAGCTCTGAAGTTATTCATGTAACAGCTATTACATGCTATAAGTTTCTCCTATTAAAACTTGAAAGACTAACAGACTCTGCTACTTTTCATCTAAATTCAGTGTTGGGCTAACTTAAGGGTTGGACTTTTTACAAGTCCTTTGAAATGTGTCCTCCTCTAGTCACTGGTCGTGCTGGAATTTACTTTCTTGTGAAGACAGGATTTGAGCAAATTGACACAAGTACAGTTTGCCACTACTCTGGACACCTGGTTAAATATCGAGTTCCCTAAATGCTGTGTGTTTTACTTTGATCTGTGCTCACACTTTGCTCATCCAGTTAGAAACCCAGGGCTCCAGGCCATAGCGTTCCAGGCCTAAACAAGAAAATTTCCATTCCGTTTTGCGAGTTCATGCGTCTCTCATAATTACTTTTTCCACAAATGTGTGCTTCAGGAGAGGCCCTGTCCAAATGTGGAGAGGCCCATTATCATTCACTCACTTTTAGACTTTCTAAAATTTTCAGTGACTAGAGGTTTGCCCAGACTTGCCATTGTCAAGGGACAGTGCACTTCACTTGAAGTTGTGCAGTATTACTTCATTTGTCTCCGTGGAAATTCCACCAATGGGAAACTCTTGCTGTAGCCATCTCCAAGTGTTTCTGTGTAAGAAAATATAATTAACAAAGGGTGCGGTTTCAAGCAGAATGAGGAAAGGAGGGATTATCTTTATTTCAGTGCAGGTTGACCTTTCAAAGAAACAGTAATTCCTATCAAATAGGAGGAAAAATCTTTTGTAAAGAGACATGGACATGACACGCTCAACTTTTTGTCACTTTTTTTAAAACGCCAAGGGCATTTGAGAAATTCTTGGCTGCTGAATTGTCCCTTTTTGCAAATTTCTCTTAAGTAAGACACTCCAGCTTCTTTAAACCATGGTACAGTTCCTTCCATTTAAAAAACCAAAGCAAAAAACAAAATAAATTAAAAGAAAACCCATCAAATTACATTTGAAAGCACACAATTGCTCAGCAGGCCCATTATTCAAGAAGCTAGAGGTAGAGAATCCTCAGCCTTCGGCCCATGGCCTGAAGTTTTGTCTCTATCATGGCCCCTCAATTCCCTGGCATGTCCACATTAACTCATGAATCTTTACTCATTTCCTCTTCAAATGCACAGGATCCAATATATTTGAACCCTGTTCACCTGGGCTGTAATCATCCAAGGACACACCAGAGGAAGGGAAGCCACTCCCTTGCCTGGGGCCTTGGAGCTTATCACAATAGAAATGTTCACCTGAACAAGGGGAGCCAAAACAAAGAGAGGCATATTCCAAAAGCCTGAAGCACAGAAGCTACCTATAGACCAGCAGTGGGATTTCACAAATTATGTAAGAATCTCTGTGCACATGCTTGGCATGGTCGCTCATGCCTATAATCCCAGCAATCTGGGGGCTGAGGTGGATGGATCCTTGGGAGTTCCAGTCCATCTTGGGCTACGAATTTATCTCAAGGCCTCTTTCAACAACTACATAAGATGCTGTTTCCAAAAAGAGGACAACATTAAACTAGACACACTTGGTCTTGGTCCCTGGGTTCACTACATGAGTTGTGGAGTCTAAATATTCCATGCCATGATAAAATACCTGGCATTTTTAGTGAAAGGGGCATTTGCATCCCTTTTCTAAGGGTTTCCCTTTCACCATGTTACATTGGAATTCTGGGAAAACCTGCTGGTGATAAGGTATTGTGCTCATACCTCATGTTTAGTGTTCAGGGTTATGCTGGAATGGCTGCAGCCCTCCTTGAAATAGCGATTTCAGACAAGTGAACCCCGAGGAAGCTGGATAGTTGAAGCAGGCACTCCAAATATTCATGCACTGCAAGGATTCACTTTCATTTTGGGTCTCATCTTCTGGTTGCTGGCGTTCAGTGCTAACTGATACTACCATGGTGGCAGTAATCCAGCAGAGACTGCATGTATGATTTGAAGGTTTGCTTCCCAAGCCACCAGAAACTTGGCAGAACCCAAATCATTGTGGCATTTTCTTTCCTCCCTTGAAACATTTGGCTTTCTAAGTTTGAAAATTGAATAGACTGGGCTAGTCACCTTTGGACCCCATATACCACAAACAGAGCTAAAGACAGAGCCAATTACTTCCCTCCACTTGTCAAAATATGTCAAATTTGTTGATCACCACAACTTCAAAGAAAATTCTGAGGCAACTTAGAGAGGTGAATCAAATACTGCATGATTGGAATGGCTGTGGTTGTATGAGGAGGAAAGCTACAGAGTTGGGCTGAAACTGTTTAGAGAAATCCACAGGCTTGTGGTTGCCAGGCAACCACACTGGGCTCAGATTGGCTGAACATCACTGTGAGGGGGATTTTAGGCTCTAGGTTTGAAAATTTAAAAGACTGGGGTAGTCAAGTTTGGAACCCATAGACCTCAGACATACCAAAACGTTTTCCAATGACTTCCCTCCACTTCTCAAAATATGTCAAATTTTCTTGATCACTCCAAGTGTAAGAAAAATTCTGAGGCAACATAGAGAGGCTAATCAAATACTGCATGATTGGAATGGCTGTGGTTGTATGAGGTGGAAAGCTGCAGAGTTGGGCTGAAACAGTTCACAGAAATCCACAAGCTTGTGGTTGCCAGGCAACCACAATGGGCTGTGATTGGCTGAGCACCATTGTGAGCTGGACTTTAGGCTCTAGGATACAAGTGTGCAGTAGGAGACCTGAGTCACAATGCTGGGCGTTGCCATGGAGACCTCAGTGGCACATAGGACCTTGTAGAGCAAGATTTAAATTGGATGAATATTCTTGGCGGGGTATGCCTCAATATTCTTTCTGAAGCCTTCACTGCTCAGAATTTGTGGATGGAAATGCTAGCCAATCGACACATGGATGTACTTTCAATGGGATATGAAATATGCCAGGGCCTGGCAGATGATCTCTGCCATGTCCTTTCCTTGAGCATACGCTTTTCCCTTGTCATGTCTGTCATTTGGCTGAGTCCTGTTCCTTAAGCTCTGCAGTAAAAACATGGTGGCATCATTCCCCTGCAGAATAAGAGCTTTCTGTGAAATTTCTCAGCAGAAATTCTCTGCAAGTACATAGCTTTGGATATGAGAGACAGTGGTGGAAGTTGAATTTCAAGGGCAGATATTTGAAAACAATGAAACAAGCCCCGAATAAGATCTTTACATGTTTCCCAGATGAATATGTTTGGAAATACGGGGGAAGATGGAGATCAAGGCTGAGAAGAGTGCACACCCATTTCAAGGTACAAAGACCAGGGAAAAACATGGGAAAGCAAGAGAGCTGGTTAATCTGATGTAAAAATCTTTGATGATGAAAGGAAAATTATATTCTCATGATGATTTAATCAGGCTGTAGAAGTGAAGTTCTCATGTTGCTTGTCCTATGTGTGGCCTTGTGCATTGGGCAGTGGATGCAGGACAGGAGATCTTCAAATAAATCTGGTGGAACACAAAATACTGAAAAAAAAATTCAGCCTAAATCCTGTGTATTCCTTCCCTTTGAGAACATATATGGATAATGTACGAAGTTTCAAAAGAGAAAATGTCTATTGGGTCATGGTTTCAACAATGAAATGGTCACTTCACATAACATTTTGAATTTTGCTTTCACAGTTGCTCATGTACCGGGCCTGAGTAAAGCAGAATGCAGAGTAAGCCTCATCAATAGTTGTGCATTCCATAAGTGGTTTTAAAACCAGTGAAACCCTTTGGACTTATTGTTTGTATTTAATTGGTTGATTGGTTTTTCAAATTGTTTATTTTACTATTTTTAACTTTGTGAGTCAGGGAAGCCCTCACTCATAGTGATTTCGACCTCTACAAAAGCTCTGAAGTTATTCATGTAACAGCTATTACATGCGATAAGTTTCTCCTATTAAAACTTGAAAGACTAACAGACTCTGCTACTTTTCATCTAAATTCAGTGTTGGGCTAACTTCAGGGTTGGACTTTTTACAAGTCCTTTGAAATGTGTCCTCCTCTAGTCACTGGTCGTGCTGGAATTTACTTTCTTGTGAAGACAGGATTTGAGCAAATTGACACAAGTACAGTTTGCCACTACTCTGGACACCTGGTTAAATATCGAGTTCCCTAAATGCTGTGTGTTTTACTTTGATCTCTGCTCACACTTTGCTCATCCAGTTAGAAACACAGGGCTCCAGGCCATAGCGTTCCAGGCCTAAACAAGAAAATTTCCATTCCGTTTTGGGAGTTCATGCGACTCTCATAATTACATTTTCCACAAATGTGTGCTTCAGGAGAGGCCCTGTCCAAATGTGGAGAGGCCCATTTTCATTCACTCACTTTTAGACTTTCTAAGATTTTCAGTTACTAGAGTTTTGCCCAGACTTGCCATTATCAAGGGACAGTGCACTTCACTTGAAGTTGTGCAGTATTACTTCATGTGTCTCCGTGGAAATTCCACCAATGGGAAACTCTTGCTGTAGTCATCTCCAAGTGTTTCTGTGTAAGAAAATATAACTAACAAAGGATGTAGTTTCAAGCAGAATGAGGAAAGGAGGGATTATCTTTATTTCAGTGCAGGTTGACCTTTCAAAGAAACAGTAATTCCTATCAAATAGGAGGAAAAATCTTTTGTAAAGAGACATGGACATGACACGCTCAACTTTTTGTTACTTTTTTTTAAAATGCCAAGGGCATTTGAGAAATTCTTGGCTGCTGAATTGTACGTTTTTGCAAATCTCTCTTAGGTAAGACACTCCAGCTTCTTTAAACCATGGTACAGTTCTTTCCATGTAAAAAACCAAAGCAAAAAACAAAATAAATTCAAACAAAACCCATCAAATTACATTTGAGAGCACACAAGTGCTCAGCAGGCCCACTATTCAAGAAGCTAGAGGTAGAGAATCCTCAGCCTTCGGCCCATGGCCTGAAGTTTTGTCTCTATCATGGCCCCTCAATTCCCTGGCATGTCCACATTAACTCATGAATCTTTAC
This sequence comes from Cavia porcellus, assembly GCF_034190915.1. NCBI lineage: Eukaryota > Metazoa > Chordata > Mammalia > Rodentia > Caviidae > Cavia > Cavia porcellus. The sequence goes on along the minus strand of NW_026947486.1, from coordinate 2,600,047 downwards.
TCATTTCCTCTTCAAATGCACAGGATCCAATATATTTGAACCCTGTTCACCTGGGCTGTAATCATCCAAGGACACACCAGAGGAAGGGCAGCCACTCCCTTGCCTGGGGCCTTGGAGCTTATCACAATAGAAATGGACACCTGAACAAGGGGAGCCAAAACAAAGAGAGGCATATTCCAAAAGCCTGAAGCACAGAAGCTACCTATAGACCAGCAGTGGGATTTCACAAATTATGTAATAATCTCTGTGCACATGCTTGGCATGGTCGCTCATGCCTATAATCTCAGCAATCTGGGGGCTGAGGTGGATGGATCCTTGGGAGTTCCAGTCCATCTTGGGCTATGAATTTATCTCAAGGCCTCTTTCAACAACTCCATAAGATGCTGTTTCCAAAAAGAGGACAACATTAAACTAGACACACTTGGTCTAGGTCCCTGGGTTCACTACATGAGTTGTGGAGTCTAAATATTCCATGCCATGAGAAAATACCTGGGATTTTTAGTGAAAGGGGCATTTGCATCCCTTTTCTAAGGGTTTCCCTTTCACCATGTTACATTTGAATTCTGGGAAAACCTGCTGGTGATAAGGTATTGTGCTAATACCTCATGTTAAGTGTTCAGGGTTAGGCTGGAATGGCTGCAGCCCTCCTTGAAATATCGATTGCAGACAAGTGAACCCCGAGGAAGCTGGATAGTTGAAGCAGGCACTCCAAATATTCATGCACTGCAAGGATTCACTTTCATTTTGGGTCTCATCTTCTGGTTGCTGGTTTTCAGTGCTAACTGATACTACCATGGTGGCAGTAATCCAGCAGAGACTGCATGTATGGTTTGCAGGTTTGCTTCCCAAGCCACCAGAAACTTGGCAGAACCCAAATCATTGTGGCATTTTCTTTCCTACCTTGAAACATTTGGCTTTCTAAGTTTGATAATTGAATAGACTGGGCTAGTCACCTTTGGACCCCATATACCACAAACAGAGCTAAAGACAGTGCCAATTACTTCCCTCCACTTGTCAACATATGTCAAATTTGCTTGATCACCACAACTTCAAAGAAAATTCTGAGGCAACTTAGAGAGGTTAATCAAATACTGCATGATTGGAATGGCTGTGGTTGTATGAGGTGGAAAGCTGCAGAGTTGGGCTGAAACTGTTAGCAGAAATCCACAGGCTTGTGCTTGCCAGGCAACCACACTGGGCTGAGATTGGCTGAACATCCCTGTGAGGGGGATTTTAGGCTCTAGGTTTGAGAATTTAAAAGACTGGGGTAGTCAAGTTTGGAACCCATAGACCTCAGACATACCAAAACGTTTTCCAATGACTTCCCTCCACTTCTCAAAGTATGTCAAATTTTCTTGATCACTACAACTGTAAAAAAAAAATTCTGAGGCAACATACAGAGGCTAATCAAATACTGCATGATTGGAATGGCTGTGGTTGTATGAGGTGGAAAGCTGCAGAGTTGGGCTGAAACAGTTCACAGAAATCCACAAGCTTGTGGTTGCCAGGCAACCACAATGGGCTGTGATTGGCTGAGCACCATTGTGAGCTGGACTTTAGGCTCTAGGATACAAGTGTGCAGTAGGAGACCTGAGTCACAATGCTGGGCGTTGCCATGGAGACCTCTGTGGCACAGAGGACCTTGTAGGGCAAGATTTAAATAGGATGAATATTCTTGTCCTGGTATGCCACAATATTCTCTCTGAAGGCTTCACTGCTCAGAATTTGTAGATGGAAATGCTAGCCAATCTACACATGGATGTACTTTCAATGGGATATGAAATATGCCAGGGCCTGGCAGATGATCTCTGCCATGTCCTATCCTTGAGCATACGCTTTTCTCTTGTCATGTCTGTCATTTGGCTGAGTCCTGTTCCCTAAGCTATTCAGTCAAGACTTGCTGGCATCATTCACCTGCAGTATAAGAGCTTTCTGTGAAATTTCTCAGCAGAAATCTTCTGCAAGTACATAGCTTTGGATATGAGAGACAGTGGTGGATGTTGAATTTCAAGGGCAGATATTTGAAAACAATGAAACAAGCCCCGAATAAGATCTTTACATGTTTCCCAGATGAATATGTTTGGAAATACGGGGGAGATGGAGATCAAGGCTGAGAAGAGTGCACACCCATTTCAAGGTACAAAAACCAGGGAAAAACATGGGAAAGCAAGAGAGCTGGTTAATCTGATGTAAAAATCTTTGATGAAGAAAGGAAAATTATATTCTCATGATGATTTAATCAGGCTGTAGAAGTGAAGTTCTCATGTTGGTTGTCCTATGTGTGGCCTTCTGCATTGGGCAGTGGATGCAGGACAGGAGATCGTCAAAGAAATCTGGTGGAACACAAAATACTGAAAAACAATTCAGCCTAAATCCTGTGTATTTCTTCCCTTTGAGAACATATATGGATAATGTACAAAGTTTCAAAAGAGAAAATGTCTATTGGGTCATGGTTTCAACAATGAAATGGTCACTTCACATAACATTTTGAATTTTGATTTCACAGTTGCTCATGTACCGGGTCTGAGTAAAGCAGAATGCAGAGTAAGCCTCATCAATAGTTGTGCATTCCATAAGTGGTTTTAAAACCAGTGAAACCCTTTGGACTTAGTGTTTGTATTTAATTGGGTGATTGGTTTTTCAAATTGTTTGTTTTACTGTTTTTAACTCTGTGAGTCAGGGCAGCCCTCACTCATAGTGATTTCGACCTCTCCAAAAGCTCTGAAGTTATTCATGTAACAGCTATTACATGCTATAAATTTCTCATATTAAAACTTGAAAGACTAACAGACTCTGCTACTTTTCATCTAAATTCAGTGTTGGGCTAACTTCAGGGTTGGACTTTTTACAAGTCCTTTGAAATGTGTCCTCCTCTAGTCACTGGTGGTGCTGGAATTTACTTTCTTGTGAAGACAGGATTTGAGCAAATTGACACAAGTACAGTTTGCCACTACTCTGGACACCTGGTTAAATATCGAGTTCCCTAAATGCTGTGTGTTTTACTTTGATCTCTGCTCACACTTTGCTCATCCAGTTAGAAACACAGGGCTCCAGGCCATAGCGTTCCAGGCCTAAACAAGAAAATTTCCATTCCGTTTTGGGAGTTCATGCGTCTCTCATAATTACTTTTTCCACAAATGTGTGCTTCAGGAGAGGCCCTGTCCAAATGTGGTGAGGCCCATTTTCATTCACTCACTTTTAGACTTTCTAAGATTTTCAGTGACTAGAGGTTTGCCCAGACTTGCCATTGTCAAGGGACAGTGCACTTCACTTGAAGTTGTGCAGTATTACTTCATGTGTCTCCGTGGAAATTCCACCAATGGGAAACTCCTGCTGTAGTCATCTCCAAGTGTTTCTGTGTAGGAAAATATAACTAACAAAGGATGTGGTTACAAGCAGAATGAGGAAAGGAGGGATTATCTTTATTTCAGTGCAGGTTGACCTTTCAAAGAAACAGTAATTCCTATCAAATAGGTGGAAAAATTTTTTGTAAAGAGACATGGACATGACACGCTCAACTTTATGTCACTTTTTTTAAAACGCCAAGGGCATTTGAGAAATTCTTGGCTGCTGAGTTGTACCTTTTTGCAAATTTCTCTTAGGTAAGACACTCCAGCTTCTTTAAACCATGGTACAGTTCCTTCCATGTAAAAAACCAAAGCAAAAAACAAAATAAATTCAAACAAAACCCATCAAATTACATTTGAGAGCACACAATTGCTCAGCAGGCCCACTATTCAAGAAGCTAGAGGTAGAGAATCCTCAGGCTTCGGCCCATGGCCTGAAGTTTTGTCTCTATCATGGCCCCTCAATTCCCTGGCATGTCCACAATAACTCATGAATCTTTACTCATTTCCTCTTCAAATGCACAGGATCCAATATATTTGAACCCTGTTCACCTGGGCTGTAATCATCCAAGGACACACCAGAGGAAGGGCAGCCACTCCCTTGCCTGGGGCCTTGGAGCTTATCACAATAGAAATGGACACCTGAACAAGGGGAGCCAAAACAAAGAGAGGCATATTCCTAAAGCCTGAAGCATAGAAGCTACCTATAGACCAGCAGTGGGATTTCACAAATTATGTAAGAATCTCTGTGCACATGCTTGGCATGGTCGCTCATGCCTATAATCCCAGCAATCTGGGGGCTGAGGTGGATGGATCCTTGGGAGTTCCAGTCCATCTTGGGCTACGAATTTATCTCAAGGCCTCTTTCAACAACTACATAAGATGCTGTTTCCAAAAAGAGGACAACATTAAACTAGACACACTTGGTCTAGGTCCCTGGGTTCACTACATGAATTGTGGAGTCTAAATATTCCATGCCATGAGAAAATACCTGGGATTTTTAGTGAAAGGGGCATTTGAATCCCTTTTCTAAGGGTTTCCCTTTCACCATGTTACATTTGAATTCTGGGAAAACCTGCTGGTGATAAGGTATTGTGCTAATACCTCATGTTAAGTGTTCAGGGTTATGCTGGAATGGCTGCAGCCCTCCTTGAAATAGCGATTGCAGACAAGTGAACCCCGAGGAAGCTGGATAGTTGAAGCAGGCACTCCAAATATTCATGCACTGCAAGGATTCACTTTCATTTTGGGTCTCATCTTCTGGTTGCTGGCTTTCAGTGCTAACTGATACTACCATGGTGGCAGTAATCCAGCAGAGACTGCATGTATGGTTTGCAGGTTTGCTTCCCAAGCCACCGGAAACTTGGCAGAACCCAAATCATTGTGGCATTTTCTTTCCTCCCTTGAAACATTTGGCTTTCTAAGTTTCATAATTGGATAGACTGGGCTAGTCACCTTTGGACCCCATATACCACAAACAGAGCTAAAGACAGAGACTATTACTTCCCTCCACTTGTCAAAATATGTCAAATTTGCTTGATCACCACAACTTCAAAGAAAATTCTGAGGCAACTTAGAGAGGTTAATCAAATACTGCATGATTGGAATGGCTGTGGTTGTATGAGGTGGAAAGCTGCAGAGTTGGGCTGAAACTGTTCACAGAAATCCACAGGCTTGTGCTTGCCAGGCAACCACACTGGGCTCAGATTGGCTGAACATCACTGTGAGGGGGATTTTAGGCTCTAGGTTTGAGAATTTAAAAGACTGGTGTAGTCAAGTTTGGAACCCATAGACCTCAGACATACCAAAAGTTTTTCCAATGACTTCCCTCCACTTCTCAAAATATGTCAAATTTTCTTGATCACTACAACTGTAAAAAAAAATTCTGAGGCAACATAGAGAGGCTAATCAAATACTGCATGATTGGAATGGCTGTGGTTGTATGAGGTGGAAAGCTGCAGAGTTGGGCTGAAACAGTTCACAGAAATCCACAAGCTTGTGGTTGCCAGGCAACCACAATGGGGTGTGATTGGCTGAGCACCATTGTGAGCTGGACTTTAGGCTCTAGGATACAAGTTTGCAGTAGGAGACCTGAGTCACAATGCTGGGCGTTGCCATGGAGACATCTGTGGCACAGAGGACCTTGTAGGGCAAGATTTAATTAGGATGAATATTCTTGTCCTGGTATGCCACAATATTCTCTCTGAAGGCTTCACCGCTCAGAATTTGTAGATGGAAATGCTAGCCAATCTACACATGGATGTACTTTCAATGGGATATGAAATATGCCAGGGCCTGGCAGATGATCTCTGCCATGTCCTATCCTTGAGCATACGCTTTTCCCTTGTCATGTCTGTCATTTGGCTGAGTCCTGTTCCCTAAGCTATTCAGTCAAGACTTGCTGGCATCATTCACCTGCAGTATAAGAGCTTTCTGTGAAATTTCTCAGCAGAAATCCTCTGCAAGTACATAGCTTTGGATATGAGAGACAGTGGTAGAAGTTGAATTTCAAGGGCAGATATTTGAAAACAATGAAACAAGCCCCGAATAAGATCTTTACATGTTTCCCAGATGAATACGTTTGGAAATATGGGGGAGATGGAGATCAAGGCTGAGAAGAGTGCACACCCATTTCAAGGTTAAAGACCAGGGAAAAACATGGGAAAGCAAGAGAGCTGGTTAATCTGATGTAAAAATCTTTGATGATGAAAGGAAAATTATATTCTCATGATGATTTAATCAGGCTGTAGAAGTGAAGTTCTCATGTGGGTTGTCCTATGTGTGGCCTTGTGCATTGGGCAGTGGATGCAGGACAGGAGATCTTCAAATAAATCTGGTGGAACACAAAATACTGAAAAAAAATTCAGCCTAAATCCTGTGTATTCCTTCCCTTTGAGAACATATATGGATAATGTACAAAGTTTCAAAAGAGAAAATGTCTATTGGGTCATGGTTTCAACAATGAAATGGTCACTTCACATAACATTTTGAATTTTGGTTTCACAGTTGCTCATGTACCGGGCCTGAGTAAAGCAGAATGCAGAGTAAGCCTCATCAATAGTTGTGCATTCCATAAGTGGTTTTAAAACCAGTGAAACCCTTTGGACTTAGTGTTTGTATTTAATTGATTGATTGGTTTTTCAAATTGTTTATTTTACTATTTTTAACTTTGTGAGTCAGGGAAGCCCTCACTCATAGTGATTTCGACCTCTCCAAAAGCTCTGAAGTTATTCATGTAACAGCTATTACATGCTATAAGTTTCTCCTATTAAAACTTGAAAGACTAACAGACTCTGCTACTTTTCATCTAAATTCAGTGTTGGGCTAACTTAAGGGTTGGACTTTTTACAAGTCCTTTGAAATGTGTCCTCCTCTAGTCACTGGTCGTGCTGGAATTTACTTTCTTGTGAAGACAGGATTTGAGCAAATTGACACAAGTACAGTTTGCCACTACTCTGGACACCTGGTTAAATATCGAGTTCCCTAAATGCTGTGTGTTTTACTTTGATCTGTGCTCACACTTTGCTCATCCAGTTAGAAACCCAGGGCTCCAGGCCATAGCGTTCCAGGCCTAAACAAGAAAATTTCCATTCCGTTTTGGGAGTTCATGCGACTCTCATAATTACATTTTCCACAAATGTGTGCTTCAGGAGAGGCCCTGTCTAAATGTGGAGAGACCCATTTTCATTCACTCAGTTTCTGACTTTCTAAGATTTTCAATTACCAGAGGTTTGCCCAGACTTGCCATTGTCAAGGGACAGTGCACTTCACTTGAATTTGTGCAGTATTACTTCATGTGTCTCCGTGGAAATTCCACCAATGGGAAACTCTTGCTGTAGTCATCTCCAAGTGTTTGTGCGTAAGAAAATATAACTAACAAAGGATGTGGTTTCAAACAGAATGGGGAAAGAGGGATTATGTTTATTTCAGTGCAGGTTGACCTTTCAAAGAAACAGTAATTCCTATCAAATAGGAGGAAAAATCTTTTGTAAAGAGACATGGACATGACACGATCAACTTTATGTCACTTTTTTTAAAACGCCAAGGGCATTTGAGAAATTCTTGGATGTTGAATTGTCCCTTTTTTCAAATTTCTCTTAGGTAACACACTCCAGCTTCTTCAAACCAAGGTACTGTTCCTTCCATGTAAAAAACCAAAGCAAAAAACAAAATAAATTAAAACAAAACCCATCAAATTACATTTGAGAGCACAGAATTGCTCAGCAGGAACACTATTCAAGAAGCTAGAAGTACAGAAGCCTCAGCCTTCAGCCCATGGCCTGAAATTTTGTCTCTATCATGGTCCCTCATTTCCCTGGCATGTCCACATTAACTCCTAAATCTTTACTCATTTCCTCTTCAAATGCACAGGATCCAATATATTTGAACCCTGTTCACCTTGGCTATAATCATCCAAGGACACACCAGAGGAAGGGCAGCCACCCCCTTGCCTGGGGCCTTGGAGCTTATCACAATAGAAATGGACACCTGAACAAGGTGAGCCAAAACAATGAGAGGCATATTCCTAAAGCCTGAAGCACAGAAGCTACCTATAGACGAGTAGTGGGATTTCACAAATTATGTAAGAATCTCTGTGCACATGCTTGGCATGGTCGCTCCGGCCTATAATCCCAGCAATCTGGGGGCTGAGGTGGATGGATCCTTGGGAGTTCCAGTCCATCTTGGGCTATGAATTTATCTAAAGGCCTCTTTCAACAACTACATAAGATGCTGTTTCCAAAAAAAGGACAACGGAAAACTAGACACACTTGGTCCAGGTCTCTGGGTTCACTACATGAGTTGTGGAGTCTATATAGTCCATGCCATGAGAAAATACCTGGAACTTTTAGGGAAAGGTGCATTTGCATCCCGTTTCTAACGGTTTCCTTTTCACCATGTTACATTTGAATTCTGGGAAAACCTGCTGGTGATAAGCTATGTAGCATTATGTTGGTTTAGGTATTGAGCTATTACCTCATGTTTAGTGTTCAGGGTTATGCTGGAATGGCTGCAGACCTCCTTGAAATAGCGATTGCAGACAAGTGAACCCCGTGAAAGCTGGATAGTTGAAGCAGCCACTCCAAATATTCATGCACTGCAAGGATTCACTTTCATTTTGGGTCTCATCTTCTGGTTGTTGGCTTTTATTGCTAACTGATACTACCATGGTGGCAGTAATCCAGCAGAGACTGCATGTATGGTTTGCAGGTTTGCTTCCAAAACCACCAGAAACTTGGCAGAGCCCAAATCATTGTGGCATTTACTTTCCTCCCCTGAAACATTTGGCTTTCAAAGTTTGATAATTGAATAGACTGGGCTAGTCACCTTTGGACCCCATACACCACAAACACAGCTAAAGACAGAGCCAATTACTTCCCTCCACTTCTCAAAATATGTCAAATTTTCTTGATCACTACAACTGTAAAAAAATTCTGAGGCAACATAGCGAGGCTAATCAAATACTGCATGATTGGAATGGCTGTGGTTGTATGAGGTGGAAAGCTGCAGAGTTGGGCTGAAACAGTTCACAGAAATCCACAAATTTGTGGTCGCCAGGCAACCACACAGGGCTGTGATTGGCTGAGCACCATTGTGAGCTGGACTGTAGGCTCTAAAATACAAGTGTGCAATAGGAGACCTGAGTCACAATGCTGGGCGTTGACATGGAGACCTCAGTGGCACAGAAGACCTTGTAGGACAAGATTTAAACAGGATGAATATTCTTGGCCTGGTATGCCACAATATTCTCTCTGAAGGCTTCACTGCTCAGAATTTGTGGATGGAAATGCTTGCCATTCTACACATGGATGTACTTTCAATGGGATATGAAATATGCCAGGGCCTGGCAGATGATCTCTGCCATGTCCATCCTTGAGCATACGCTTTTCCCTTGTCATGTCTGTCATTTGGCTGAGTCCTGTTCCCTAAGTTATTCAGTCAAGACTTGCTGGCACCATTCACCTGTAGTATAAGAGCTTTCTGTGAAATTTCTCAGCAGAAATCCTCTGCAAGCACATAGCTTTGGATATGAGAGACAGTGGTGGAAGTTGAATTTCAAGGGCAGATATTTGAAAACAATGAAACAAGCCCCGAATAAGATCTTTACATGTTTCCCAGATGAATATATTTGGAAATACGGTGGAAGATGGAGATCAAGGCTGAGAAAAGTGCACACCCATTTCAAGGTACAAAAACCAGGGAAAAACATGGGAAAGCAAGAGAGCTGGTTAATCTGATGTGAAAATCTTTGATGATGAAAGGAAAATTATATTCTCATGATGATATAATCAGGCTGTAGAAGTGAAGTTCTCATGTTGGTTGTCCTATGTGTGGCCTTCTGCATTGGGCAGTGGATGCAGGAAAGGAGATATTCAAATAAATCTGGTGGAACACAAAATACTAAAAAAAAAAATTCAGCCTAAATCCTGTGTATTCCTTCCCTTTGAGAACATATATGGCTAATGTATGAAGTTTTAAAAGTGAAAATGTCTATTGGGTCATGGTTTCACCAATGAAACGGTCACTTCACATAACATTTTGAATTTTGCTTTCACAATTGCTCATGTACTGGGCCTGAGTAAAGCAGAAGGCAGAGTAAGCCTCATCAATAGTTGTGCATTCCATAAGTGGTTTTCAAACCAGTGAAACCCTTTGGACTTAGTGTTTGTATTTAATTGGTTGATTGGTTTTTCAAATTGTTTGTTTTACTATTTTTAACTTTGTGCGTCAGGGAAGCCCTTACTCATAGTGATTTAGACCTCTGCAAAAGCTCTGAAGTTATTTATTTTATTTATTTATTTATTTTTTAATTTTATTTAAGAAGAAAAGAAAAAAAAGCAGAGAATGGGTACAAGTTATACAGATTTGCAGAAAAAAATGAACAGTAGGAAATCACTAGTTGATGGATTACATATTGTCATCTTAGAAATAATTGTTTAAGTCACAAAATTAAAGCTTGTAAAGTGGACATTCCATCAATGATACTGCAAACAGTTCTGTTCAATGATCCAATAAAACTCTGTGATATCATTTTCTATCTTATGCACTTAAATATGCATGCAGTTATATAGTTTAGAGCACTTTCTTTTCCTCTCTCTTGTACGATTTGGGTTTCATTGCTCCCACGGGTCTTATTACTTTTTTCGAAGAGAGTAAAACCAAATGTGACATAACAGAACAGAATCGGTCAAGTCAAAAGGGTGGACATAATAGATAATGTGAAAACATATTACAACGTGATCAATAATGGTTACCATAATGCCTTCCACTATCTCTAATAGAATTGCCTATATCGTTAGTTATAATACAATTGAACAAAACAGTAAAGAATAAAACCGACAAAACCAAAACATTGGAGACATTGTAGGTCTTCAAAAGTAGATAAAAGTCAATGAGAATGGGCATTATAATGAGTCTCATTATCTTCACAGCTGATGCCTAAATTTTCGAACCTGATACTATCCAGCAAAACAGAATAGGGGAACATCAGTTAAAAACCAGATGGTGAGAGTAATACGGGGCTTTAAATCGAGGTAATGGAAAGTCAAAGTGGGTTACTATAATATATCCTGCTATATTTTTCCTTTAATTAAAAGGATAAAAATAAAAAAAGTAAATAATGGAGTGGAGACTGAGATAAAAGAGGGCATAAAAATGAAACAGCACAGATCAAAACATAACCATTTAAGCAGAATAGTGTTTCACCACCAGATAATCCTGACCTAAAAGTAGTTACCATATTGTCTCTTTCCTTGAAATCCTTGAGTACAACTTCGTATACTGTAGCATTAAGTATATCAAAACAATGTAAAACCATTTAAGAGAATGACAGCATTACAGAGTATTTAGAATCGACTAACAGAAAATGAACAATGGTTTCTGTATCATCTCCTTGTCTTTAAAAGTTTTTTGCTTATACTATCGTACATAAAAAAATCCAGTAAGATACAACCTATTTAGACCATTGGAGACAGAAGGACAAAAGCTAGGTGAGACTTCAAAACAAGATGATAGTAAATCAGTATTACCTATTAAGATGTCATTTTCTCCAAAATAGCTATTCCTATCATCCAATCTTGTCTGCCTCATTTCTGTTGAGCTCTTATTCTGTCAGTAGCTGTCAGTTTGTCTTCTTCACTTCGTTCTCTGCTCCATTCGTTGTGGCCTCCACTATTTCTGGATTCTTTGTATTTTTCTTTTTTTAGAATATCCTGCAATACTCTCTCTAGAGTTGAATTGGTGGTTGCAAATTCCCCCAGTTCCTCTTTATCCTGGAAGCACCTTGTTTTTCCATCAATTTCCAGGGACAATCTTGGCTGGAGATTATTATCTTTCAAAGCTTGAATTATTTCCCCCCATGCTCTTCGTGATTTGATGGTTTGTGCAGAGAAATCTGCTGTAATTCTGATGGGTGCTCCCTTGAAAGTGGTCTGTTTCTTGTCTCTGACAGCTTTTAATATTCTGTTCTTGTATTGAATTTCTGGAATTTTTATTATTATATGCCTGGGTGTTGCTCCGTTTGGGTTGTAGGTAGCTGGGGTCCTGTATGCCTCATACATTTGAGTATCTTTACCTTTTGCTAAATTAGGAAAATTCTCCTGGATTATTTCTGTGAGTAGCTTTTGTAGTTCATTTGTTTGTGTCCCTACTTCTTCTTTTATGTTCTTAAACCTTAAGTTATGGATCCTCTTATCATCTTCTTGTCTTTCTATTATTGCTGTTTGTTTCTTTGTTGTTTTAAAGAAGATTTTCATTTCATTCTCCCATATTACAATTCTGCCCTCCAGTTCAGATAGTCTGTCCTTAGTTTCTTTCAAGCTGTTATGCCAGTCTTCGATAGACTTCTTAGTTTCTTGGTAGTCCCTTTGAACCTGCTTCACGTATTCTATACTTTCCCTGTTATCTATATCAAACAATTCTCCCCTCTTTTTCTGTTCTTCCATTCCACCATCTGTTAACAAAAGCTAGGTGAGACTTCAAAACAAGATAATAGTAAATCAGTATTACCTATTAAGATGTCATTTTCTCCAAAATAGCTATTCCTATCATCCAATCTTGTCTGCCTCATTTCTGTTGAGCTCTTATTCTGTCAGTAGCTGTCAGTTTGTCTTCTTCACTTCGTTCTCTGCTCCATTCGTTGTGGCCTCCACTATTTCTGGATTCTTTGTATTTTTCTTTTTTTAGAATATCCTGCAATACTCTCTCTAGAGTTGAATTGGTGGTTGCAAATTCCGCCAGTTCCTCTTTATCCTGGAAGCACCTTGTTTTTCCATCAATTTCCAGGGACAGTTGTGCAGGATATCTCAATCTTGGCTGGAGATTATTATCTTTCAAAGCTTGAATTATTTCCCCCCATGCTCTTCATGATTTGATGGTTTGTGCAGAGAAATCTGCTGTAATTCTGATGGGTGCTCCCTTGTAAGTGGTCTGTTTCTTGTCTCTGACAGCTTTTAATATTCTGTTCTTGTATTGAATTTCTGGAATTTTTATTATTATATGCCTGGGTGTTGCTCTGTTTGGGTTGTAGGTAGCTGGGGTCCTGTATGCCTCATACATCTGAGTATCTTTATCTTTTGCTAAATTAGGAAAATTCTCCTGGATTATTTCTGTGAGTAGCTTTTGTAGTTCATTTGTTTGTGTCCCTACTTCTTCTTTTATGTTCTTAATCCTTAAGTTATGGATCCTCTTATCATCTTCTTGTCTTTCTATTATTGCTGTTTGTTTCTTTGTTATTTTAAAGAAGTTTTTCATTTCATTCTCCCATATTACAATTCTGCCCTCCAGTTCAGATAGTCTGTCCTTAGTTTCTTTCAAGCTGTTATGCCAGTCTTCGATAGACTTCTTAGTTTCTTGGTAGTCCCTTTGAACCTGCTTCACGTATTCTATACTTTCCCTGTTATCTCCATCATACAATTCTCCCCTCTTTTTCTGTTCTTCCATTCCACCATCTGTTTTTTCTTGGGTGGTGCTTAGCATTTCTCTAACTATTTTGCATACTTCTAGCTTCAGGTCATTGATAACTTCATTCCTGAATTGGTCTATGAGGCTCTCTATATGGCGCTTTATGTCTATTGGTGCGGTGTCCGCTATTGCCTGTTTCTCAGAATTGGGGGCCAAGGAGCCTTTCTTGTTGCTGCCTCTTCCCATATTCCCTGTTCCTTATATATGCAAGTTTACATGAGAGGCCCATCTTCTCTCCCTGTCAGCCACAGCCTGATTGAATTGCGCCGGTTAGGTGTTCCCACTCACTGCTGCGCACCAGGCAGCCTACGTGGGGCCCACCCCTCCGGGCCTCCATCGGGCTCTGGGATCTGGGTTGGGCCAGCCTACTGGGTCCCCCAGCAGCGTCATGCAGGCCAGGTACTTTTCCCCAATCCCGCCCGAGAGGGGAATGTGTGGCTGGAGTCGCCACTGCGCCCTGCTCCCGCAGGACTGCTCGGGCCCAGAAAGTCTGCTAGACTCAAACTGTGGTGGAGTGTCAGTTTCTCTCACTCACCTCGCCACAAGTCAGAACATGCCTCCCTGCCCATCCTGTTTTCAACTCCGTTCACAGTCTCCCGTTCTCAGAGTTTCCGTGTGTCTCTCTCCTTGCTGAGCCGATATAGAGGCAGCCAGCCACCGCGCGGTGGGAAACCCAAATCGCGGCTTCCAATGGCGCGGGGTCCAGCAGAGGCTTTTCTGTTCCTGTGTTAGCAACAGGACTGCATTCCAAGTTGGTTTCTCTCAGCGGACTTCGTTCCTGAGTCAGCAGAGCATACCTCCACCGGCGTATGTCTCTTTAGTCCGCACCATACCTGGCTCCTGAGCCTAGGATTTCAGAGAGCTTCCGGTAGTTGCTGTTATCTGTCCAACATGTTCTCCGGAAGCTGAAGTTATTCATGTAACAGCTATTACATGTTATAAGTTTCTCCTATTAAAACTTGAAAGACTAACAGACTCTGATACTTTTCATCTAAATTCAGTGTTGCGCTAAATTCAGTGTTGGACTTTTTACAAGTCCTTTGAAATGTGTCCTCATCTAGTCACTGGTCGTGCTGGAATGTACTTTCTTGTGAAGACAGGATTTGAGCAAATTGACACAAGTACAGTTTGCCACTACTCTGGACACCTGGTTAAATATCGAGTTCCCTAAATGCTGGGTGTTTTACTTTGATCTCTGCTCACACTTTGCTCATGCAGTTAGAACCACAGGGCTCCAGGCCATAGCGTTCCAGGCCTAAACAAAAAATTTCCATTCCGTTTTGGGAGTTCATTCGTCTCTCATAATTACATTTTCCACAAATGTGTGCTTCAGGAGAGGCCCTGTCTAAATGTGGAGAGGCCCATTTTCATTCACTCACTTTCAGACTTTCTAAAAATTTCAGTTAGTATCGGTTTGCCCAGACTTGCCATTGTCAAGGGACAGTGCACTTCACTTGAAGTTGTGCAGTATTACTTCATGTGTCTCTGTGGAAATTCCACCAATGGGAAAATCTTGCTGTAGTCATCTCCATGTGTTTCTGCGTAAGAAAATATAACTAACAAAGGATGTGGTTTCAAGCAGAATGGGGAAAGAGGGATTATGTTTATTTCAGTGCAGGTTGACCTTTCAAAGAAACAGTAATTCCTATCAAATAGGAGGAAAAATCTTTTGTAAAGACACAAGGACATGACACGATCAACTTTATGTCACTTTTTTTTAAAACGCCAAGGGCATTTGAGAAATTCTTGGCTGCTGAATTGTCCCTTTTTTCAAATTTCTCTTAGGTAAGACACTCCAGCTTCTTCAAACCATGGTACAGATCCTTCCATGTAAAAAACCAAAGCATAAAACACAATAAATTAAAACAAAACCCATCAAATTACATTTGAGAGCACAGAATTGCTCAGTAGGCCCACTATTCAAGAAGCTAGAGGTACAGAAGCCTCAGCCTTCAGCCCATGGCCTGAAGTTTGGTCTCTATTATCATGGTCCCTCAATTCCCTGGCATGTCCACATTAACTCATGAATCTTTACTCATTTCCTCTTCAAATGCACAGGATCCAATATATTTGAACCCTGTTCACCTGGGCTGTAATCATCCAAGGACACACCAGAGGAAGGGCAGCCACTCCCTTGCCTGGGGCCTTGGAGCTTATCACAATAGAAATGGACACCTGAACAAGGGGAGCCAAAACAAAGAGAGGCATATTCCAAAAGCCTGAAGCACAGAAGCTACCTATAGACCAGTAGTGGGATTTCACAAATTATGTAAGAATCTCTGTGCACATGCTTGGCATGGTCGCTCATGCCTATAATCCCAGCAATCTGGGGGCTGAGGTGGATGGATCCTTGGGAGTTCCAGTCCATCTTGGGCTATGAATTTATCTCAAGGCCTCTTTCAACAACTACATAAGATGCTGTTTCCAAAAAAAGGACAATGGAAAACTAGAAACTCTTCGTCCAGGTCCCTGGGTTCACTATATGAGTTGTGGAGTCTAAATATTCCATGCCATGAGAAAACACCTGGGATTTTTAGGGAAAAGGGCATTTGCATCCCGTTTCTAAGGGTTTCCCTTTCACCATGTTACATTTGAATTCTGGGAAAACCTGCTGGTGATAAGCTATCTAGCATTATGTTGGTTTAGGTATTGAGCTAGTACCTCATGTTTAGTGTCCAGGGTTATGCTGGAATGGCTGCAGATCTCCTTGAAATAGCGATTGCAGACAAGTGAACCCCGAGGAAGCTG
Organism: Cavia porcellus; assembly: GCF_034190915.1. NCBI lineage: Eukaryota > Metazoa > Chordata > Mammalia > Rodentia > Caviidae > Cavia > Cavia porcellus. The sequence continues at coordinate 2,583,992 of NW_026947486.1, read as the reverse complement.
GATAGTTGAAGCAGGCACTCCAAATATTCATGCACTGCAAGGATTCACTTTCATTTTGGGACTCATCTTCTGGTTGCTGGCTTTTAGTGCTAACTGATACTACCATGGTGGCAGTAATCCAGCAGAGACTGCATGTATGGTTTGCAGGTTTGCTTCCAAAGCCACCAGAAACTTGGCAGAACCCAAATCATTGTGGCATTTTCTTTCCTCCCCTGAAACTTTTGGCCTTCTAAGTTTGAAAATTGAATAGACTGGGCTAGTCAAGTTTGGACCCTATATACCACCAACAGAGCTAAAGACAGAGCCAATTACTTCCCTCCACTTGTCAAAATATGTCAAATTTGCTTGATCACCACAACTTCAAAGAAAATTCGGGGGCAACTTAGAGAGGTGAATCAAATACTGCATGATTGGAATGGCTGTGGTTGTAGGAGGTGGAAAGCTGCAGAGTTGGGCTGAAATTGTTCACTGAAATCCACAGGCTTGTGGTTGGCAGGCAACCACACTGGGCTGAGATTGGCTGAACATCACTGTGAGGTGGATTTTAAGCTCTAGGTTTGAAAATGTAAAAGACTGGAGTAGTCAAGTTTGGAACCAATATACCTGAGACATACCAAAACGTTTTCCAATTACTTCCCTCCGCTTCTAAAAATATGTCAAATTTTCTTGATGACTACAACTCTAAAAAAAATTTTGAGGCACCATAGCGAGGCTAATCAAATACTGCATGATTGCAATGGCAGTGGTTGTATGAGGTGGAAAGCTGCAGAGTTGGGCTGAAACAGTTCACAGAAATCCACAAGCTTGTGGTCGCCAGGCATCCACACTGGGCTGTGATTGGCTGAGCACAATTGTGAGCTGGACTTTAGGCTCCAGGATACAAGTGTGCAGTAGGAGACCTGAGTCACAATGCTGGGCGTTGACATGGAGACCTCATTGGCACAGAGGACCTTGGAGGGCAAGATTTAAATACGATGAATATTCTTGGCCTGGTATGCCACGATATTCTCTCTGAAGGCTTCACTGCTCAGTATTTGTGGATGGAAATGCTTGCCAATCTACACATGGATGTACTTTCAATGGGATATAAAATATGCCAGGGCCTGGCAGATGATCTCTGCCATGTCCTATCCTTGAGCATACGCTTTTCCCTTGTCATGTCTGTCATTTGTCCGAGTCCTGTTCCCTAAGCTATTCAGTCAAGACTTGCTGGCATCATTCACCTGCAGTATAAGAGCTTTCTATGAAATTTCTCAGCAGAAATCCTCTGCAAGCACATAGCTTTGGATATGAGAGACAGTGGTGGAAGTTGAATTTCAAGGGCAGATATTTGAAAACAATGAAACAAGCCCAGAATAAGATCTTTACATGTTTCCCAGATGAATATGTTTGGAAATATGGGGGAAGATGGAGATCAAGGCTGAGAAGAGTGCACACCCATTTCAAGGTACAAAAACCAGGGAAAAACATGGGAAAGCAAGAGAGCTGGTTAATCTGATGTAAAAATCTTTGATGAAGAAAGGAAAATTACATTCTCATAATGATATAATCAGACTGTAGCAGTGAAGTTCTCATGTTGGTTGTCCTATGTGTGGCCTTCTGCATTGGGCAGTGGATGCAGGACAGGAGATCGTCAAAGAAATCTGGTGGAACACAAAATACTGAAAAACAATTCAGCCTAAATCCTGTGTATTTCTTCCCTTTGAGAACATATATGGATAATGTACAAAGTTTCAAAAGAGAAAATGTCTATTGGGTCATGGTTTCAACAATGAAATGGTCACTTCACATAACATTTTGAATTTTGCTTTCACAGTTGCTCATGTACCGGGCCTGAGTAAAGCAGAATGCAGAGTAAGCCTCATCAATAGTTGTGCATTCCATAAGTGCTTTTAAAACCAGTGAAACCCTTTGGACTTAGTGTTTGTATTTAATTGGTTGATTGGTTTTTCAAATTGTTTATTTTACTATTTTTAACTTTGTGAGTCAGGGAAGCCCTCACTCATAGTGATTTCGACCTCTCCAAAAGCTCTGAAGTTATTCATGTAACAGCTATTACATGCTATAAGTTTCTCCTATTAAAACTTGAAAGACTAACAGACTCTGCTACTTTTCATCTAAATTCAGTGTTGGGCTAACTTAAGGGTTGGACTTTTTACAAGTCCTTTGAAATGTGTCCTCCTCTAGTCACTGGTCGTGCTGGAATTTACTTTCTTGTGAAGACAGGATTTGAGCAAATTGACACAAGTACAGTTTGCCACTACTCTGGACACCTGGTTAAATATCGAGTTCCCTAAATGCTGTGTGTTTTACTTTGATCTGTGCTCACACTTTGCTCATCCAGTTAGAAACCCAGGGCTCCAGGCCATAGCGTTCCAGGCCTAAACAAGAAAATTTCCATTCCGTTTTGGGAGTTCATGCGACTCTCATAATTACATTTTCCACAAATGTGTGCTTCAGGAGAGGCCCTGTCTAAATGTGGAGAGACCCATTTTCATTCACTCAGTTTCTGACTTTCTAAGATTTTCAATTACCAGAGGTTTGCCCAGACTTGCCATTGTCAAGGGACAGTGCACTTCACTTGAATTTGTGCAGTATTACTTCATGTGTCTCCGTGGAAATTCCACCAATGGGAAACTCTTGCTGTAGTCATCTCCAAGTGTTTCTGCGTAAGAAAATATAACTAACAAAGGATGTGGTTTCAAACAGAATGGGGAAAGAGGGATGATGTTTATTTCAGTGCAGGTTGACCTTTCAAAGAAACAGTAATTCCTATCAAATAGGAGGAAAAATCTTTTGTAAAGAGACATGGACATGACACGATCAACTTTATGTCACTTTTTTTAAAACGCCAAGGGCATTTGAGAAATTCTTGGATGTTGAATTGTCCCTTTTTTCAAATTTCTCTTAGGTAACACACTCCAGCTTCTTCAAACCAAGGTACTGTTCCTTCCATGTAAAAAACCAAAGCAAAAAACAAAATAAATTAAAACAAAACCCATCAAATTACATTTGAGAGCACAGAATTGCTCAGCAGGAACACTATTCAAGAAGCTAGAAGTACAGAAGCCTCAGCCTTCAGCCCATGGCCTGAAATTTTGTCTCTATCATGGTCCCTCATTTCCCTGGCATGTCCACATTAACTCCTAAATCTTTACTCATTTCCTCTTCAAATGCACAGGATCCAATATATTTGAACCCTGTTCACCTTGGCTATAATCATCCAAGGACACACCAGAGGAAGGGCAGCCACCCCCTTGCCTGGGGCCTTGGAGCTTATCACAATAGAAATGGACACCTGAACAAGGTGAGCCAAAACAATGAGAGGCATATTCCTAAAGCCTGAAGCACAGAAGCTACCTATAGACGAGTAGTGGGATTTCACAAATTATGTAAGAATCTCTGTGCACATGCTTGGCATGGTCGCTCAGGCCTATAATCCCAGCAATCTGGGGGCTGAGCTGGATGGATCCTTGGGAGTTCCAGTCCATCTTGGGCTATGAATTTATCTAAAGGCCTCTTTCAACAACTACATAAGATGCTGTTTCCAAAAAAAGGACAACGGAAAACTAGACACACTTGGTCCAGGTCTCTGGGTTCACTACATGAGTTGTGGAGTCTATATAGTCCATGCCATGAGAAAATACCTGGAATTTTTAGGGAAAGGTGCATTTGCATCCCGTTTCTAACGGTTTCCTTTTCACCATGTTACATTTGAATTCTGGGAAAACATGCTGGTGATAAGCTATGTAGCATTATGTTGGTTTAGGTATTGAGCTATTACCTCATGTTTAGTGTTCAGGGTTATGCTGGAATGGCTGCAGACCTCCTTGAAATAGCGATTGCAGACAAGTGAACCCCGTGAAAGCTGGATAGTTGAAGCAGCCACTCCAAATATTCATGCACTGCAAGGATTCACTTTCATTTTGGGTCTCATCTTCTGGTTGTTGGCTTTTATTGCTAACTGATACTACCATGGTGGCAGTAATCCAGCAGAGACTGCATGTATGGTTTGCAGGTTTGCTTCCAAAACCACCAGAAACTTGGCAGAGCCCAAATCATTGTGGCATTTACTTTCCTCCCCTGAAACATTTGGCTTTCAAAGTTTGATAATTGAATAGACTGGGCTAGTCACCTTTGGACCCCATACACCACAAACACAGCTAAAGACAGAGCCAATTACTTCCCTCCACTTCTCAAAATATGTCAAATTTTCTTGATCACTACAACTGTAAAAAAATTCTGAGGCAACATAGCGAGGCTAATCAAATACTGCATGATTGGAATGGCTGTGGTTGTATGAGGTGGAAAGCTGCAGAGTTGGGCTGAAACAGTTCACAGAAATCCACAAATTTGTGGTCGCCAGGCAACCACACAGGGCTGTGATTGGCTGAGCACCATTGTGAGCTGGACTTTAGGCTCTAAAATACAAGTGTGCAATAGGAGACCTGAGTCACAATGCTGGGCGTTGACATGGAGACCTCAGTGGCACAGAAGACCTTGTAGGACAAGATTTAAACAGGATGAATATTCTTGGCCTGGTATGCCAAAATATTCTCTCTGAAGGCTTCACTGCTCAGAATTTGTGGATGGAAATGCTTGCCATTCTACACATGGATGTACTTTCAATGGGATATGAAATATGCCAGGGCCTGGCAGATGATCTCTGCCATGTCCTATCCTTGAGCATACGCTTTTCCCTTGTCATGTCTGTCATTTGGCTGAGTCCTGTTCCCTAAGTTATTCAGTCAAGACTTGCTGGCACCATTCACCTGTAGTATAAGAGCTTTCTGTGAAATTTCTCAGCAGAAATCCTCTGCAAGCACATAGCTTTGGATATGAGAGACAGTGGTGGAAGTTGAATTTCAAGGGCAGATATTTGAAAACAATGAAACAAGCCCCGAATAAGATCTTTACATGTTTCCCAGATGAATATATTTGGAAATACGGTGGAAGATGGAGATCAAGGCTGAGAAAAGTGCACACCCATTTCAAGGTACAAAAACCAGGGAAAAACATGGGAAAGCAAGAGAGCTGGTTAATCTGATGTGAAAATCTTTGATGATGAAAGGAAAATTATATTCTCATGATGATATAATCAGGCTGTAGAAGTGAAGTTCTCATGTTGGTTGTCCTATGTGTGGCCTTCTGCATTGGGCAGTGGATGCAGGAAAGGAGATATTCAAATAAATCTGGTGGAACACAAAATACTAAAAAAAAAATTCAGCCTAAATCCTGTGTATTCCTTCCCTTTGAGAACATATATGGCTAATGTATGAAGTTTCAAAAGTGAAAATGTCTATTGGGTCATGGTTTCACCAATGAAACGGTCACTTCACATAACATTTTGAATTTTGCTTTCACAATTGCTCATGTACTGGGCCTGAGTAAAGCAGAAGGCAGAGTAAGCCTCATCAATAGTTGTGCATTCCATAAGTGGTTTTCAAACCAGTGAAACCCTTTGGACTTAGTGTTTGTATTTAATTGGTTGATTGGTTTTTCAAATTGTTTGTTTTACTATTTTTAACTTTGTGCGTCAGGGAAGCCCTTACTCATAGTGATTTAGACCTCTGCAAAAGCTCTGAAGTTATTTATTTTTTTTATTTATTTTTTTTTTAATTTTATTTAAGAAGAAAAGAAAAAAAAGCAGAGAATGGGTACAAGTTATACAGATTTGCAGAAAAAAATGAACAGTAGGAAATCACTAGTTGATGGATTACATATTGTCATCTTAGAAATAATTGTTTAAGTCACAAAATTAAAGCTTGTAAAGTGGACATTCCATCAATGATACTGCAAACAGTTCTGTTCAATGATCCAATAAAACTCTGTGATATCATTTTCTATCTTATGCACTTAAATATGCATGCAGTTATATAGTTTAGAGCACTTTCTTTTCCTCTCTCTTGTACGATTTGGGTTTCATTGCTCCCACGGGTCTTATTACTTTTTTCGAAGAGAGTAAAACCAAATGTGACATAACAGAACAGAATCGGTCAAGTCAAAAGGGTGGACATAATAGATAATGTGAAAACATATTACAACGTGATCAATAATGGTTACCATAATGCCTTCCACTATCTCTAATAGAATTGCCTATATCGTTAGTTATAATACAATTGAACAAAACAGTAAAGAATAAAACCGACAAAACCAAAACATTGGAGACATTGTAGGTCTTCAAAAGTAGATAAAAGTCAATGAGAATGGGCATTATAATGAGTCTCATTATCTTCACAGCTGATGCCTAAATTTTCAAACCTGATACTATCCAGCAAAACAGAATAGGGGAACATCAGTTAAAAACCAGATGGTGAGAGTAATACGGGGCTTTAAATCGAGGTAATGGAAAGTCAAAGTGGGTTACTATAATATATCCTGCTATATTTTTCCTTTAATTAAAAGGATAAAAATAAAAAAAGTAAATAATGGAGTGGAGACTGAGATAAAAGAGGGCATAAAAATGAAACAGCACAGATCAAAACATAACCATTTAAGCAGAATAGTGTTTCACCACCAGATAATCCTGACCTAAAAGTAGTTACCATATTGTCTCTTTCCTTGAAATCCTTGAGTACAACTTCGTATACTGTAGCATTAAGTATATCAAAACAATGTAAAACCATTTAAGAGAATGACAGCATTACAGAGTATTTAGAATCGACTAACAGAAAATGAACAATGGTTTCTGTATCATCTCCTTGTCTTTAAAAGTTTTTTGCTTATACTATCGTACATAAAAAATCCAGTAAGATACAACCTATTTAGACCATTGGAGACAGAAGGACAAAAGCTAGGTGAGACTTCAAAACAAGATGATAGTAAATCAGTATTACCTATTAAGATGTCATTTTCTCCAAAATAGCTATTCCTATCATCCAATCTTGTCTGCCTCATTTCTGTTGAGCTCTTATTCTGTCAGTAGCTGTCAGTTTGTCTTCTTCACTTCGTTCTCTGCTCCATTCGTTGTGGCCTCCACTATTTCTGGATTCTTTGTATTTTTCTTTTTTTAGAATATCCTGCAATACTCTCTCTAGAGTTGAATTGGTGGTTGCAAATTCCCCCAGTTCCTCTTTATCCTGGAAGCACCTTGTTTTTCCATCAATTTCCAGGGACAGTTGTGCAGGATATCTCAATCTTGGCTGGAGATTATTATCTTTCAAAGCTTGAATTATTTCCCCCCATGCTCTTCGTGATTTGATGGTTTGTGCAGAGAAATCTGCTGTAATTCTGATGGGTGCTCCCTTGAAAGTGGTCTGTTTCTTGTCTCTGACAGCTTTTAATATTCTGTTCTTGTATTGAATTTCTGGAATTTTTATTATTATATGCCTGGGTGTTGCTCCGTTTGGGTTGTAGGTAGCTGGGGTCCTGTATGCCTCATACATTTGAGTATCTTTACCTTTTGCTAAATTAGGAAAATTCTCCTGGATTATTTCTGTGAGTAGCTTTTGTAGTTCATTTGTTTGTGTCCCTACTTCTTCTTTTATGTTCTTAAACCTTAAGTTATGGATCCTCTTATCATCTTCTTGTCTTTCTATTATTGCTGTTTGTTTCTTTGTTGTTTTAAAGAAGATTTTCATTTCATTCTCCCATATTACAATTCTGCCCTCCAGTTCAGATAGTCTGTCCTTAGTTTCTTTCAAGCTGTTATGCCAGTCTTCGATAGACTTCTTAGTTTCTTGGTAGTCCCTTTGAACCTGCTTCACGTATTCTATACTTTCCCTGTTATCTCCATCAAACAATTCTCCCCTCTTTTTCTGTTCTTCCATTCCACCATCTGTTAACAAAAGCTAGGTGAGACTTCAAAACAAGATGATAGTAAATCAGTATTACCTATTAAGATGTCATTTTCTCCAAAATAGCTATTCCTATCATCCAATCTTCTCTGCCTCATTTCTGTTGAGCTCTTATTCTGTCAGTAGCTGTCAGTTTGTCTTCTTCACTTTGTTCTCTGCTCCATTCGTTGTGGCCTCCACTATTGCTGGATTCTTTGTATTTTTCTTTGTTTAGAATGTCCTGCAATACTCTCTCTAGAGTTGAATTGGTGGTTGCAAATTCCCCCAGTTCCTCTTTATCCTGGAAGCACCTTGTTTTTCCATCAATTTCCAGGGACAATCTTGGCTGGAGATTATTATCTTTCAAAGCTTGAATTATTTCCCCCCATGCTCTTCATGATTTGATGGTTTGTGCAGAGAAATCTGCTGTAATTCTGATGGGTGCTCCCTTGTAAGTGGTCTGTTTCTTGTCTCTGACAGCTTTTAATATTCTGTTCTTGTATTGAATTTCTGGAATTTTTATTATTATATGCCTGGGTGTTGCTCTGTTTGGGTTGTAGGTAGCTGGGGTCCTGTATGCCTCATACATCTGAGTATCTTTATCTTTTGCTAAATTAGGAAAATTCTCCTGGATTATTTCTGTGAGTAGCTTTTGTAGTTCATTTGTTTGTGTCCCTACTTCTTCTTTTATGTTCTTAATCCTTAAGGTATGGATCCTCTTATCATCTTCTTGTCTTTCTATTATTGCTGTTTGTTTCTTTGTTATTTTAAAGAAGTTTTTCATTTCATTCTCCCATATTACAATTCTGCCCTCCAGTTCAGATAGTCTGTCCTTAGTTTCTTTCAAGCTGTTATGCCAGTCTTCGATAGACTTCTTAGTTTCTTGGTAGTCCCTTTGAACCTGCTTCACGTATTCTATACTTTCCCTGTTATCTCCATCATACAATTCTCCCCTCTTTTTCTGTTCTTCCATTCCACCATCTGTTTTTTTCTTGGGTGGTGCTTAGCATTTCTCTAACTATTTTGCATACTTCTAGCTTCAGGTCATTGATAACTTCATTCCTGAATTGGTCTATGAGGCTCTCTATATGGCGCTTTATGTCTATTGGTGCGGTGTCCGCTATTGCCTGTTTCTCAGAATTGGGGGCCAAGGAGCCTTTCTTGTTGCTGCCTCTTCCCATATTCCCTGTTCCTTATATATGCAAGTTTACATGAGAGGCTCATCTTCTCTCCCTGTCAGCCACAGCCTGATTGAATTGCGCCGGTTAGGTGTTCCCACTCACTGCTGCGCACCAGGCAGCCTACGTGGGGCCCACCCCTCCGGGCCTCCATCGGGCTCTGGGATCTGGGTTGGGCCAGCCTACTGGGTCCCCCAGCAGCGTCATGCAGGCCAGGTACTTTTCCCCAATCCCGCCCGAGAGGGGAATGTGTGGCTGGAGTCGCCACTGCGCCCTGCTCCCGCAGGACTGCTCGGGCCCAGAAAGTCTGCTAGACTCAAACTGTGGTGGAGTGTCAGTTTCTCTCACTCACCTCGCCACAAGTCAGAACATGCCTCCCTGCCCATCCTGTTTTCAACTCCGTTCACAGTCTCCCGTTCTCAGAGTTTCCGTGTGTCTCTCTCCTTGCTGAGCCGATATAGAGGCAGCCAGCCACCGCGCGGTGGGAAACCCAAATCGCGGCTTCCAATGGCGCGGGGTCCAGCAGAGGCTTTTCTGTTCCTGTGTTAGCAACAGGACTGCATTCCAAGTTGGTTTCTCTCAGCGGACTTCGTTCCTGAGTCAGCAGAGCATACCTCCACCGGCGTATGTCTCTTTAGTCCGCACCATACCTGGCTCCTGAGCCTAGGATTTCAGAGAGCTTCCGGTAGTTGCTGTTATCTGTCCAACATGTTCTCCGGAAGCTGAAGTTATTCATGTAACAGCTATTACATGTTATAAGTTTCTCCTATTAAAACTTGAAAGACTAACAGACTCTGATACTTTTCATCTAAATTCAGTGTTGCGCTAAATTCAGTGTTGGACTTTTTACAAGTCCTTTGAAATGTGTCCTCATCTAGTCACTGGTCGTGCTGGAATGTACTTTCTTGTGAAGACAGGATTTGAGCAAATTGACACAAGTACAGTTTGCCACTACTCTGGACACCTGGTTAAATATCGAGTTCCCTAAATGCTGGGTGTTTTACTTTGATCTCTGCTCACACTTTGCTCATGCAGTTAGAACCACAGGGCTCCAGGCCATAGCGTTCCAGGCCTAAACAAAAAATTTCCATTCCGTTTTGGGAGTTCATTCGTCTCTCATAATTACATTTTCCACAAATGTGTGCTTCAGGAGAGGCCCTGTCTAAATGTGGAGAGGCCCATTTTCATTCACTCACTTTCAGACTTTCTAAAAATTTCAGTTAGTATCGGTTTGCCCAGACTTGCCATTGTCAAGGGACAGTGCACTTCACTTGAAGTTGTGCAGTATTACTTCATGTGTCTCTGTGGAAATTCCACCAATGGGAAAATCTTGCTGTAGTCATCTCCATGTGTTTCTGCGTAAGAAAATATAACTAACAAAGGATGTGGTTTCAAGCAGAATGGGGAAAGAGGGATTATGTTTATTTCAGTGCAGGTTGACCTTTCAAAGAAACAGTAATTCCTATCAAATAGGAGGAAAAATCTTTTGTAAAGACACATGGACATGACACGATCAACTTTATGTCACTTTTTTTTAAAACGCCAAGGGCATTTGAGAAATTCTTGGCTGCTGAATTGTCCCTTTTTTCAAATTTCTCTTAGGTAAGACACTCCAGAATCTTCAAACCATGGTACAGATCCTTCCATGTAAAAAACCAAAGCATAAAACACAATAAATTAAAACAAAACCCATCAAATTACATTTGAGAGCACAGAATTGCTCAGTAGGCCCACTATTCAAGAAGCTAGAGGTACAGAAGCCTCAGCCTTCAGCCCATGGCCTGAAGTTTGGTCTCTATTATCATGGTCCCTCAATTCCCTGGCATGTCCACATTAACTCATGAATCTTTACTCATTTCCTCTTCAAATGCACAGGATCCAATATATTTGAACCCTGTTCACCTGGGCTGTAATCATCCAAGGACACACCAGAGGAAGGGCAGCCACTCCCTTGCCTGGGGCCTTGGAGCTTATCACAATAGAAATGGACACCTGAACAAGGGGAGCCAAAACAAAGAGAGGCATATTCCTAAAGCCTGAAGCACAGAAGCTACCTATAGACCAGTAGTGGGATTTCACAAATTATGTAAGAATCTCTGTGCACATGCTTGGCATGGTCGCTCATGCCTATAATCCCAGCAATCTGGGGGCTGAGGTGGATGGATCCTTGGGAGTTCCAGTCCATCTTGGGCTATGAATTTATCTCAAGGCCTCTTTCAACAACTACATAAGATGCTGTTTCCAAAAAAAGGACAATGGAAAACTAGAAACTCTTCGTCCAGGTCCCTGGGTTCACTATATGAGTTGTGGAGTCTAAATATTCCATGCCATGAGAAAACACCTGGGATTTTTAGGGAAAAGGGCATTTGCATCCCGTTTCTAAGGGTTTCCCTTTCACCATGTTACATTTGAATTCTGGGAAAACCTGCTGGTGATAAGCTATCTAGCATTATGTTGGTTTAGGTATTGAGCTAGTACCTCATGTTTAGTGTCCAGGGTTATGCTGGAATGGCTGCAGATCTCCTTGAAATAGCGATTGCAGACAAGTGAACCCCGAGGAAGCTGGATAGTTGAAGCAGGCACTCCAAATATTCATGCACTGCAAGGATTCACTTTCATTTTGGGACTCATCTTCTGGTTGCTGGCTTTTAGTGCTAACTGATACTACCATGGTGGCAGTAATCCAGCAGAGACTGCATGTATGGTTTGCAGGTTTGCTTCCAAAGCCACCAGAAACTTGGCAGAACCCAAATCATTGTGGCATTTTCTTTCCTCCCCTGAAACTTTTGGCCTTCTAAGTTTGAAAATTGAATAGACTGGGCTAGTCAAGTTTGGACCCTATATACCACCAACAGAGCTAAAGACAGAGCCAATTACTTCCCTCCACTTGTCAAAATATGTCAAATTTGCTTGATCACCACAACTTCAAAGAAAATTCTGAGGCAACTTAGAGAGGTGAATCAAATACTGCATGATTGGAATGGCTGTGGTTGTAGGAGGTGGAAAGCTGCAGAGTTGGGCTGAAATTGTTCACTGAAATCCACAGGCTTGTGGTTGGCAGGCAACCACACTGGGCTGAGATTGGCTGAACATCACTGTGAGGTGGATTTTAAGCTCTAGGTTTGAAAATGTAAAAGACTGGAGTAGTCAAGTTTGGAACCAATATACCTGAGACATACCAAAACGTTTTCCAATTACTTCCCTCCGCTTCTAAAAATATGTCAAATTTTCTTGATGACTACAACTCTAAAAAAAATTTTGAGGCACCATAGCGAGGCTAATCAAATACTGCATGATTGCAATGGCAGTGGTTGTATGAGGTGGAAAGCTGCAGAGTTGGGCTGAAACAGTTCACAGAAATCCACAAGCTTGTGGTCGCCAGGCATCCACACTGGGCTGTGATTGGCTGAGCACAATTGTGAGCTGGACTTTAGGCTCCAGGATACAAGTGTGCAGTAGGAGACCTGAGTCACAATGCTGGGCGTTGACATGGAGACCTCATTGGCACAGAGGACCTTGGAGGGCAAGATTTAAATACGATGAATATTCTTGGCCTGGTATGCCACAATATTCTCTCTGAAGGCTTCACTGCTCAGTATTTGTGGATGGAAATGCTTGCCAATCTACACATGGATGTACTTTCAATGGGATATAAAATATGCCAGGGCCTGGCAGATGATCTCTGCCATGTCCTATCCTTGAGCATACGCTTTTCCCTTGTCATGTCTGTCATTTGTCCGAGTCCTGTTCCCTAAGCTATTCAGTCAAGACTTGCTGGCATCATTCACCTGCAGTATAAGAGCTTTCTGTGAAATTTCAAAGCAGAAATCCTCTGCAAGTACATAGCTTTGGATATGAGAGACAGTGGTAGAAGTTGAATTTCAAGGGCAGATATTTGAAAACAATGAAACAAGCCCCGAATAAGATCTTTACATGTTTCCCAGATGAATACGTTTGGAAATATGGGGGAGATGGAGATCAAGGCTGAGAAGAGTGCACACCCATTTCAAGGTACAAAAACCAGGGAAAAACATGGGAAAGCAAGAGAGCTGGTTAATCTGATGTAAAAATCTTTGATGAAGAAAGGAAAATTACATTCTCATAATGATATAATCAGACTGTAGCAGTGAAGTTCTCATGTTGGTTGTCCTATGTGTGGCCTTCTGCATTGGGCAGTGGATGCAGGACAGGAGATCGTCAAAGAAATCTGGTGGAACACAAAATACTGAAAAACAATTCAGCCTAAATCCTGTGTATTTCTTCCCTTTGAGAACATATATGGATAATGTACAAAGTTTCAAAAGAGAAAATGTCTATTGGGTCATGGTTTCAACAATGAAATGGTCACTTCACATAACATTTTGAATTTTGCTTTCACAGTTGCTCATGTACCGGGCCTGAGTAAAGCAGAATGCAGAGTAAGCCTCATCAATAGTTGTGCATTCCATAAGTGGTTTTAAAACCAGTGAAACCCTTTGGACTTAGTGTTTGTATTTAATTGGTTGATTGGTTTTTCAAATTGTTTATTTTACTATTTTTAACTTTGTGAGTCAGGGAAGCCCTCACTCATAGTGATTTCGACCTCTCCAAAAGCTCTGAAGTTATTCATGTAACAGCTATTACATGCTATAAGTTTCTCCTATTAAAACTTGAAAGACTAACAGACTCTGCTACTTTTCATCTAAATTCAGTGTTGGGCTAACTTAAGGGTTGGACTTTTTACAAGTCCTTTGAAATGTGTCCTCCTCTAGTCACTGGTCGTGCTGGAATTTACTTTCTTGTGAAGACAGGATTTGAGCAAATTGACACAAGTACAGTTTGCCACTACTCTGGACACCTGGTTAAATATCGAGTTCCCTAAATGCTGTGTGTTTTACTTTGATCTGTGCTCACACTTTGCTCATCCAGTTAGAAACCCAGGGCTCCAGGCCATAGCGTTCCAGGCCTAAACAAGAAAATTTCCATTCCGTTTTGGGAGTTCATGCGACTCTCATAATTACATTTTCCACAAATGTGTGCTTCAGGAGAGGCCCTGTCTAAATGTGGAGAGACCCATTTTCATTCACTCAGTTTCTGACTTTCTAAGATTTTCAATTACCAGAGGTTTGCCCAGACTTGCCATTGTCAAGGGACAGTGCACTTCACTTGAATTTGTGCAGTATTACTTCATGTGTCTCCGTGGAAATTCCACCAATGGGAAACTCTTGCTGTAGTCATCTCCAAGTGTTTCTGCGTAAGAAAATATAACTAACAAAGGATGTGGTTTCAAACAGAATGGGGAAAGAGGGATTATGTTTATTTCAGTGCAGGTTGACCTTTCAAAGAAACAGTAATTCCTATCAAATAGGAGGAAAAATCTTTTGTAAAGAGACATGGACATGACACGATCAACTTTATGTCACTTTTTTTAAAACGCCAAGGGCATTTGAGAAATTCTTGGATGTTGAATTGTCCCTTTTTTCAAATTTCTCTTAGGTAACACACTCCAGCTTCTTCAAACCAAGGTACTGTTCCTTGCATGTAAAAAACCAAAGCAAAAAACAAAATAAATTAAAACAAAACCCATCAAATTACATTTGAGAGCACAGAATTGCTCAGCAGGAACACTATTCAAGAAGCTAGAAGTACAGAAGCCTCAGCCTTCAGCCCATGGCCTGAAATTTTGTCTCTATCATGGTCCCTCATTTCCCTGGCATGTCCACATTAACTCCTAAATCTTTACTCATTTCCTCTTCAAATGCACAGGATCCAATATATTTGAACCCTGTTCACCTTGGCTATAATCATCCAAGGACACACCAGAGGAAGGGCAGCCACCCCCTTGCCTGGGGCCTTGGAGCTTATCACAATAGAAATGGACACCTGAACAAGGTGAGCCAAAACAATGAGAGGCATATTCCTAAAGCCTGAAGCACAGAAGCTACCTATAGACGAGTAGTGGGATTTCACAAATTATGTAAGAATCTCTGTGCACATGCTTGGCATGGTCGCTCAGGCCTATAATCCCAGCAATCTGGGGGCTGAGCTGGATGGATCCTTGGGAGTTCCAGTCCATCTTGGGCTATGAATTTATCTAAAGGCCTCTTTCAACAACTACATAAGATGCTGTTTCCAAAAAAAGGACAACGGAAAACTAGACACACTTGGTCCAGGTCTCTGGGTTCACTACATGAGTTGTGGAGTCTATATAGTCCATGCCATGAGAAAATACCTGGAATTTTTAGGGAAAGGTGCATTTGCATCCCGTTTCTAACGGTTTCCTTTTCACCATGTTACATTTGAATTCTGGGAAAACCTGCTGGTGATAAGCTATGTAGCATTATGTTGGTTTAGGTATTGAGCTATTACCTCATGTTTAGTGTTCAGGGTTATGCTGGAATGGCTGCAGACCTCCTTGAAATAGCGATTGCAGACAAGTGAACCCCGTGAAAGCTGGATAGTTGAAGCAGCCACTCCAAATATTCATGCACTGCAAGGATTCACTTTCATTTTGGGTCTCATCTTCTGGTTGTTGGCTTTTATTGCTAACTGATACTACCATGGTGGCAGTAATCCAGCAGAGACTGCATGTATGGTTTGCAGGTTTGCTTCCAAAACCACCAGAAACTTGGCAGAGCCCAAATCATTGTGGCATTTACTTTCCTCCCCTGAAACATTTGGCTTTCAAAGTTTGATAATTGAATAGACTGGGCTAGTCACCTTTGGACCCCATACACCACAAACACAGCTAAAGACAGAGCCAATTACTTCCCTCCACTTCTCAAAATATGTCAAATTTTCTTGATCACTACAACTGTAAAAAAATTCTGAGGCAACATAGCGAGGCTAATCAAATACTGCATGATTGGAATGGCTGTGGTTGTATGAGGTGGAAAGCTGCAGAGTTGGGCTGAAACAGTTCACAGAAATCCACAAATTTGTGGTCGCCAGGCAACCACACAGGGCAGTGATTGGCTGAGCACCATTGTGAGCTGGACTGTAGGCTCTAAAATACAAGTGTGCAATAGGAGACCTGAGTCACAATGCTGGGCGTTGACATGGAGACCTCAGTGGCACAGAAGACCTTGTAGGACAAGATTTAAACAGGATGAATATTCTTGGCCTGGTATGCCACAATATTCTCTCTGAAGGCTTCACTGCTCAGAATTTGTGGATGGAAATGCTTGCCATTCTACACATGGATGTACTTTCAATGGGATATGAAATATGCCAGGGCCTGGCAGATGATCTCTGCCATGTCCTATCCTTGAGCATACGCTTTTCCCTTGTCATGTCTGTCATTTGGCTGAGTCCTGTTCCCTAATTTATTCAGTCAAGACTTGCTGGCACCATTCACCTGTAGTATACGAGCTTTCTGTGAAATTTCTCAGCAGAAATCCTCTGCAAGCACATAGCTTTGGATATGAGAGACAGTGGTGGAAGTTGAATTTCAAGGGCAGATATTTGAAAACAATGAAACAAGCCCCGAATAAGATCTTTACATGTTTCCCAGATGAATATATTTGGAAATACGGTGGAAGATGGAGATCAAGGCTGAGAAAAGTGCACACCCATTTCAAGGTACAAAAACCAGGGAAAAACATGGGAAAGCAAGAGAGCTGGTTAATCTGATGTGAAAATCTTTGATGATGAAAGGAAAATTATATTCTCATGATGATATAATCAGGCTGTAGAAGTGAAGTTCTCATGTTGGTTGTCCTATGTGTGGCCTTCTGCATTGGGCAGTGGATGCAGGAAAGGAGATATTCAAATAAATCTGGTGGAACACAAAATACTAAAAAAAAAAAAATTCAGCCTAAATCCTGTGTATTCCTTCCCTTTGAGAACATATATGGCTAATGTATGAAGTTTTAAAAGTGAAAATGTCTATTGGGTCATGGTTTCACCAATGAAACGGTCACTTCACATAACATTTTGAATTTTGCTTTCACAATTGCTCATGTACTGGGCCTGAGTAAAGCAGAAGGCAGAGTAAGCCTCATCAATAGTTGTGCATTCCATAAGTGGTTTTCAAACCAGTGAAACCCTTTGGACTTAGTGTTTGTATTTAATTGGTTGATTGGTTTTTCAAATTGTTTGTTTTACTATTTTTAACTTTGTGCGTCAGGGAAGCCCTTACTCATAGTGATTTAGACCTCTGCAAAAGCTCTGAAGTTATTTATTTTATTTATTTATTTATTTTTTAATTTTATTTAAGAAGAAAAGAAAAAAAAGCAGAGAATGGGTACAAGTTATACAGATTTGCAGAAAAAAATGAACAGTAGGAAATCACTAGTTGATGGATTACATATTGTCATCTTAGAAATAATTGTTTAAGTCACAAAATTAAAGCTTGTAAAGTGGACATTCCATCAATGATACTGCAAACAGTTCTGTTCAATGATCCAATAAAACTCTGTGATATCATTTTCTATCTTATGCACTTAAATATGCATGCAGTTATATAGTTTAGAGCACTTTCTTTTCCTCTCTCTTGTACGATTTGGGTTTCATTGCTCCCACGGGTCTTATTACTTTTTTCGAAGAGAGTAAAACCAAATGTGACATAACAGAACAGAATCGGTCAAGTCAAAAGGGTGGACATAATAGATAATGTGAAAACATATTACAACGTGATCAATAATGGTTACCATAATGCCTTCCACTATCTCTAATAGAATTGCCTATATCGTTAGTTATAATACAATTGAACAAAACAGTAAAGAATAAAACCGACAAAACCAAAACATTGGAGACATTGTAGGTCTTCAAAAGTAGATAAAAGTCAATGAGAATGGGCATTATAATGAGTCTCATTATCTTCACAGCTGATGCCTAAATTTTCGAACCTGATACTATCCAGCAAAACAGAATAGGGGAACATCAGTTAAAAACCAGATGGTGAGAGTAATACGGGGCTTTAAATCGAGGTAATGGAAAGTCAAAGTGGGTTACTATAATATATCCTGCTATATTTTTCCTTTAATTAAAAGGATAAAAATAAAAAAAGTAAATAATGGAGTGGAGACTGAGATAAAAGAGGGCATAAAAATGAAACAGCACAGATCAAAACATAACCATTTAAGCAGAATAGTGTTTCACCACCAGATAATCCTGACCTAAAAGTAGTTACCATATTGTCTCTTTCCTTGAAATCCTTGAGTACAACTTCGTATACTGTAGCATTAAGTATATCAAAACAATGTAAAACCATTTAAGAGAATGACAGCATTACAGAGTATTTAGAATCGACTAACAGAAAATGAACAATGGTTTCTGTATCATCTCCTTGTCTTTAAAAGTTTTTTGCTTATACTATCGTACATAAAAAAATCCAGTAAGATACAACCTATTTAGACCATTGGAGACAGAAGGACAAAAGCTAGGTGAGACTTCAAAACAAGATGATAGTAAATCAGTATTACCTATTAAGATGTCATTTTCTCCAAAATAGCTATTCCTATCATCCAATCTTGTCTGCCTCATTTCTGTTGAGCTCTTATTCTGTCAGTAGCTGTCAGTTTGTCTTCTTCACTTCGTTCTCTGCTCCATTCGTTGTGGCCTCCACTATTTCTGGATTCTTTGTATTTTTCTTTTTTTAGAATATCCTGCAATACTCTCTCTAGAGTTGAATTGGTGGTTGCAAATTCCCCCAGTTCCTCTTTATCCTGGAAGCACCTTGTTTTTCCATCAATTTCCAGGGACAATCTTGGCTGGAGATTATTATCTTTCAAAGCTTGAATTATTTCCCCCCATGCTCTTCATGATTTGATGGTTTGTGCAGAGAAATCTGCTGTAATTCTGATGGGTGCTCCCTTGTAAGTGGTCTGTTTCTTGTCTCTGACAGCTTTTAATATTCTGTTCTTGTATTGAATTTCTGGAATTTTTATTATTATATGCCTGGGTGTTGCTCTGTTTGGGTTGTAGGTAGCTGGGGTCCTGTATGCCTCATACATCTGAGTATCTTTATCTTTTGCTAAATTAGGAAAATTCTCCTGGATTATTTCTGTGAGTAGCTTTTGTAGTTCATTTGTTTGTGTCCCTACTTCTTCTTTTATGTTCTTAATCCTTAAGTTATGGATCCTCTTATCATCTTCTTGTCTTTCTATTATTGCTGTTTGTTTCTTTGTTATTTTAAAGAAGTTTTTCATTTCATTCTCCCATATTACAATTCTGCCCTCCAGTTCAGATAGTCTGTCCTTAGTTTCTTTCAAGCTGTTATGCCAGTCTTCGATAGACTTCTTAGTTTCTTGGTAGTCCCTTTGAACCTGCTTCACGTATTCTATACTTTCCCTGTTATCTCCATCATACAATTCTCCCCTCTTTTTCTGTTCTTCCATTCCACCATCTGTTTTTTCTTGGGTGGTGCTTAGCATTTCTCTAACTATTTTGCATACTTCTAGCTTCAGGTCATTGATAACTTCATTCCTGAATTGGTCTATGAGGCTCTCTATATGGCGCTTTATGTCTATTGGTGCGGTGTCCGCTATTGCCTGTTTCTCAGAATTGGGGGCCAAGGAGCCTTTCTTGTTGCTGCCTCTTCCCATATTCCCTGTTCCTTATATATGCAAGTTTATATGAGAGGCCCATCTTCTCTCCCTGTCAGCCACAGCCTGATTGAATTGCGCCGGTTAGGTGTTCCCACTCACTGCTGCGCACCAGGCAGCCTACGTGGGGCCCACCCCTCCGGGCCTCCATCGGGCTCTGGGATCTGGGTTGGGCCAGCCTACTGGGTCCCCCAGCAGCGTCATGCAGGCCAGGTACTTTTCCCCAATCCCGCCCGAGAGGGGAATGTGTGGCTGGAGTCGCCACTGCGCCCTGCTCCCGCAGGACTGCTCGGGCCCAGAAAGTCTGCTAGACTCAAACTGTGGTGGAGTGTCAGTTTCTCTCACTCACCTCGCCACAAGTCAGAACATGCCTCCCTGCCCATCCTGTTTTCAACTCCGTTCACAGTCTCCCGTTCTCAGAGTTTCCGTGTGTCTCTCTCCTTGCTGAGCCGATATAGAGGCAGCCAGCCACCGCGCGGTGGGAAACCCAAATCGCGGCTTCCAATGGCGCGGGGTCCAGCAGAGGCTTTTCTGTTCCTGTGTTAGCAACAGGACTGCATTCCAAGTTGGTTTCTCTCAGCGGACTTCGTTCCTGAGTCAGCAGAGCATACCTCCACCTGCGTATGTCTCTTTAGTCCGCACCATACCTGGCTCCTGAGCCTAGGATTTCAGAGAGCTTCCGGTAGTTGCTGTTATCTGTCCAACATGTTCTCCGGAAGCTGAAGTTATTCATGTAACAGCTATTACATGTTATAAGTTTCTCCTATTAAAACTTGAAAGACTAACAGACTCTGATACTTTTCATCTAAATTCAGTGTTGCGCTAAATTCAGTGTTGGACTTTTTACAAGTCCTTTGAAATGTGTCCTCATCTAGTCACTGGTCGTGCTGGAATGTACTTTCTTGTGAAGACAGGATTTGAGCAAATTGACACAAGTACAGTTTGCCACTACTCTGGACACCTGGTTAAATATCGAGTTCCCTAAATGCTGGGTGTTTTACTTTGATCTCTGCTCACACTTTGCTCATGCAGTTAGAACCACAGGGCTCCAGGCCATAGCGTTCCAGGCCTAAACAAAAAATTTCCATTCCGTTTTGGGAGTTCATTCGTCTCTCATAATTACATTTTCCACAAATGTGTGCTTCAGGAGAGGCCCTGTCTAAATGTGGAGAGGCCCATTTTCATTCACTCACTTTAAGACTTTCTAAAAATTTCAGTTAGTATAGGTTTGCCCAGACTTGCCATTGTCAAGGGACAGTGCACTTCACTTGAAGTTGTGCAGTATTACTTCATGTGTCTCTGTGGAAATTCCATCAATGGGAAATTCTTGCTGTAGTCATCTCCATGTGTTTCTGCGTAAGAAAATATAACTAACAAAGGATGTGGTTTCAAGCAGAATGGGGAAAGAGGGATTATGTTTATTTCAGTGCAGGTTGACCTTTCAAAGAAACAGTAATTCCTATCAAATAGGAGGAAAAATCTTTTGTAAAGACACATGGACATGACACGATCAACTTTATGTCACTTTTTTTTAAAACGCCAAGGGCATTTGAGAAATTCTTGGCTGCTGAATTGTCCCTTTTTTCAAATTTCTCTTAGGTAAGACACTCCAGCTTCTTCAAACCATGGTACAGATCCTTCCATGTAAAAAACCAAAGCATAAAACACAATAAATTAAAACAAAACCCATCAAATTACATTTGAGAGCACAGAATTGCTCAGTAGGCCCACTATTCAAGAAGCTAGAGGTACAGAAGCCTCAGCCTTCAGCCCATGGCCTGAAGTTTGGTCTCTATTATCATGGTCCCTCAATTCCCTGGCATGTCCACATTAACTCATGAATCTTTACTCATTTCCTCTTCAAATGCACAGGATCCAATATATTTGAACCCTGTTCACCTGGGCTGTAATCATCCAAGGACACACCAGAGGAAGGGCAGCCACTCCCTTGCCTGGGGCCTTGGAGCTTATCACAATAGAAATGGACACCTGAACAAGGGGAGCCAAAACAAAGAGAGGCATATTCCTAAAGCCTGAAGCACAGAAGCTACCTATAGACCAGTAGTGGGATTTCACAAATTATGTAAGAATCTCTGTGCACATGCTTGGCATGGTCGCTCATGCCTATAATCCCAGCAATCTGGGGGCTGAGGTGGATGGATCCTTGGGAGTTCCAGTCCATCTTGGGCTATGAATTTATCTCAAGGCCTCTTTCAACAACTACATAAGATGCTGTTTCCAAAAAAAGGACAATGGAAAACTAGAAACTCTTCGTCCAGGTCCCTGGGTTCACTATATGAGTTGTGGAGTCTAAATATTCCATGCCATGAGAAAACACCTGGGATTTTTAGGGAAAAGGGCATTTGCATCCCGTTTCTAAGGGTTTCCCTTTCACCATGTTACATTTGAATTCTGGGAAAACCTGCTGGTGATAAGCTATCTAGCATTATGTTGGTTTAGGTATTGAGCTAGTACCTCATGTTTAGTGTCCAGGGTTATGCTGGAATGGCTGCAGACCTCCTTGAAATAGCGATTGCAGACAAGTGAACCCCGAGGAAGCTGGATAGTTGAAGCAGGCACTCCAAATATTCATGCACTGCAAGGATTCACTTTCATTTTGGGACTCATCTTCTGGTTGCTGGCTTTTAGTGCTAACTGATACTACCATGGTGGCAGTAATCCAGCAGAGACTGCATGTATGGTTTGCAGGTTTGCTTCCAAAGCCACCAGAAACTTGGCAGAACCCAAATCATTGTGGCATTTTCTTTCCTCCCCTGAAACATTTGGCCTTCTAAGTTTGAAAATTGAATAGACTGGGCTAGTCAAGTTTGGACCCTGTATACCACCAACAGAGCTAAAGACAGAGCCAATTACTTCCCTCCACTTGTCAAAATATGTCAAATTTGCTTGATCACCACAACTTCAAAGAAAATTCTGAGGCAACTTAGAGAGCTGAATCAAATACTGCATGATTGGAATGGCTGTGGTTGTAGGAGGTGGAAAGCTGCAGAGTTGGGCTGAAATTGTTCACTGAAATCCACAGGCTTGTGGTTGGCAGGCAACCACACTGGGCTGAGATTGGCTGAACATCACTGTGAGGTGGATTTTAACCTCTAGGTTTGAAAATGTAAAAGACTGGAGTAGTCAAGTTTGGAACCAATATACCTGAGACATACCAAAACGTTTTCCAATTACTTCCCTCCGCTTCTAAAAATATGTCAAATTTTCTTGATGACTACAACTCTAAAAAAAATTTTGAGGCACCATAGCGAGGCTAATCAAATACTGCATGATTGCAATGGCAGTGGTTGTATGAGGTGGAAAGCTGCAGAGTTGGGCTGAAACAGTTCACAGAAATCCACAAGCTTGTGGTCGCCAGGCATCCACACTGGGCTGTGATTGGCTGAGCACAATTGTGAGCTGGACTTTAGGCTCCAGGATACAAGTGTGCAGTAGGAGACCTGAGTCACAATGCTGGGCGTTGACATGGAGACCTCATTGGCACAGAGGACCTTGGAGGGCAAGATTTAAATACGATGAATATTCTTGGCCTGGTATGCCACAATATTCTCTCTGAAGGCTTCACTGCTCAGTATTTGTGGATGGAAATGCTTGCCAATCTACACATGGATGTACTTTCAATGGGATATAAAATATGCCAGGGCCTGGCAGATGATCTCTGCCATGTCCTATCCTTGAGCATACGCTTTTCCCTTGTCATGTCTGTCATTTGTCCGAGTCCTGTTCCCTAAGCTATTCAGTCAAGACTTGCTGGCATCATTCACCTGCAGTATAAGAGCTTTCTATGAAATTTCTCAGCAGAAATCCTCTGCAAGCACATAGCTTTGGATATGAGAGACAGTGGTGGAAGTTGAATTTCAAGGGCAGATATTTGAAAACAATGAAACAAGCCCAGAATAAGATCTTTACATGTTTCCCAGATGAATATGTTTGGAAATATGGGGGAAGATTCAGATCAAGGCTGAGAAGAGTGCACACCCATTTCAAGGTACAAAAACCAGGGAAAAACATGGGAAAGCAAGAGAGCTGGTTAATCTGATGTAAAAATCTTTGATGAAGAAAGGAAAATTACATTCTCATAATGATATAATCAGACTGTAGCAGTGATGTTCTCATGTTGGTTGTCCTATGTGTGGCCTTCTGCATTGGGCAGTGGATGCAGGACAGGAGATCGTCAAATAAATCTGGTGGAACACAAAATACTGAAAAACAATTCAGCCTAAATCCTGTGTATTTCTTCCCTTTGAGAACATATATGGATAATGTACAAAGTTTCAAAAGAGAAAATGTCTATTGGGTCATGGTTTCAACAATGAAATGGTCACTTCACATAACATTTTGAATTTTGCTTTCACACTTGCTCAGGTACCGGGCCTGAGTAAAGCAGAATGCAGAGTGAGCCTCATCAATAGTTATGCATTCCATAAGTGGTTTTAAAATCAGTGAAACCCTTTGGACTTAGTGTTTGTATTTAATTGGTTGATTGGTTTTCAAATTGTTTGTTTTACTATTTTTAACTTTGTGAGTCAGGGAAGCCCTCACTCATAGTGATTTAGACCTCTCCATAAGCTCTCAAGTTATTCATGTAACAGCTATTCCATGTTATAAGTTTCTCCTATTAAAACTTGAAAGACTAACAGTCTCTGCTAATTTTCATCTAAATTCAGTGTTGGGCTAAATTCAGTGTTGGACTTTTTACCAGTCCTTTGAAATGTGTCCTCATCTAGTCACTGGTCGTGCTGGAATGTACTTTCTTGTGAAGACAGGATTTGAGCAAATTGACACAAGTACAGTTTGCCACTACTCTGGACACCTGGTTAAATATTGAGTTCCCTAAATGGTGTGTGTTTTACTTTGATCTCTGCTCACACTTTGCTCATCCAGTTAGTACCACAGGGCTCCAGGCCATAGCGTCCAGGCCTAAAAAGAAAACTTCCATTCCGTTTTGGGAGTTCATTCGTCTCTCATAATTACTTTTTCCACAAATGTGTGCTTCAGGAGAGGCCCTGTCCAAATGTGGAGAGGCCCATTTTCATTCACTCACTTTAAGACTTTCTAAGATTTTCAGTTTCTAGAGGTTTGCCCAGACTTGCCATTGTCAAGGGACAGTGCACTTCACTTGAAGTTGTGCAGTATTACTTCATGTGTCTCCGTGGAAATTCCACCAATGGGAAACTCTTGCTGTAGTCATCTCCAAGTGTTTCTGCGTAAGAAAATATAACTAACAAAGGATGTGGTTTCAAGCAGAGTGAGGAAAGGAGGGATTATCATTATTTCAGTGCAGGTTGACATTTCAAAGAAACAGTAATTCCTAAGAAATAGGAGGTAAAATCTTTTATAAAGAGACATGGACATGACACGCTCAACTTTATGTCACTGTTTTTAAAATGCCAAGGGCATTTGAGAAATTCTTGGCTGCTGAATTGTACCTTTTTTCAAATTTCTCTTAGGTAAGGCACTCCAGCTTCTTCAAACCGTGGTACTGTTCCCACCATGTAAAAAACCAAAACAAAACACAAAGTAAATTAAAACAAAACCCATCAAATTACATTTGAGAGCACACAATTGCTCAGCAGGCCCACTATTCAAGAAGCTAGAGGTACAGAAGCATCAGCCTTCAGCCATTGGCCTGAAGTTTTGTCTCTATCATGGCCCCTCAATTCCCTGGCATGTCCACATTAACTCATGAATCTTTACTCATTTCCTCTTCAAATGCACAGGATCCAATATATTTGAACCCTGTTCACCTGGGCTGTAATCATCCAAGGACACACCAGAGGAAGGGCAGCCACCCCCTTGCCTGAGGCCTTGGAGCTTATCCCAATAGAAATGGACACCTGAACAAGGTGAGCCAAAACAAAGAGAGGCATATTCCTAAAGCCTGAAGCACAGAAGCTACCTATAGACGAGTAGTGGGATTTCACAAATTATGTAAGAATCTCTGTGCACATGCTTGACATGGTTGCTCATGCCTATAATCCCAGCAATCTGGTGTCTGAGGTGGATGGATCCTTGGGAGTTCCAGTCCATCTTGGGCTACGAATTTATCTCAAGGCCCCTTTCAAAAACTACATAAGATGTTGTTTCCAAAAAAAGGACAACAGAAATCTAGACACACTTGGTCTAGGTTCCTGGGTTCACTACATGAGATGTGGAGTCTAAATATTCCATGCCATGAGAAAATACCTGGGCTTTTTAGGGAAAGGGTCATTTGCATCTCTTTTCTAATGGTTTCACTTTCACCATGTTACATTTGAATTCTGGGAAAACCTGCTGGTGATAAGGTATTGTGCTAATACCTCATGTTTAGTGTCCAGGGTTATGCTGGAATGGCTGCAGACCTCCTTGAAATAGCGATTGCAAACAAGTGAACCCCGAGGAAGCTGGATAGTTGAAGCAGGCACTCCAAATATTCATGCACTAGAAGAATTCACTTTCATTTTGGGACTCATCTTCTGGTTGCTGGCTTTTAGTGCTAACTGATACTACCATGGTGGCAGTAATCCAGCAGACACTGCATGTATGGTTTGCAGGTTTGCTTCCCAAGCCACCAGAAACTTGGCAGAACCCAAATCATTGTGGCATTTTCTTTCCTCCCCTGAAACATTTGGCTTTCTAAGTTTGAAAATTGAGTAGATTGGGCTAGTCAAGTTTGGACCCCATATACCACCAACAGAGCTAAAGACAGAGCCAATTACTTCCCTCCACTTGTCAAAATATGTCAAATTTGCTTGATCACTACAACTTCAAAGAAAATTCTGAGGCAACTTAGAGAGGTGAATCAAATACTGCATGATTGGAATGGCTGTGGTTGTATGAGGTGGAGAGCTGCAGAGTTGGGCTGGAACTGTTCACAGAAATCCACAGGCTTGTGGTTGCCAGGCAACCACACTGGGCTGACATTGGCTGAACATCACTGTGAGGTGGATTTTAAGCTCTAGGTTTGAAAATTTAAAAGACTGGCGTAGTCAAGTTTGGAACCCATAGACCTCAGACATACAAAAACATTTTCCAAATACTTCCCTCCACTTCTCAAAATATGTCAAATTTTCTTGATCACTACAAGTGTAAAAAAAATTCTGAGGCAACATAGCGAGGCTAATCAAATACTGCATGATTGGAATGCCTGTGGTTGTATGAGGTGGAAAGCTGTAGAGTTGGGCTGAAACAGTTCACAGAAATCCACAAGCTTGTGGTTGCCAGGCACCCACACTGGGCTGTGATTGGCTGAGCACAATTGTGAGCTGGACTTTAGGCTCTAGGATACAAGTGTGCAGTAGGAGACCTGAGTCACAATGCTGGGCGTTGACATGGAGACCTCAGTGGCACAGAGGACCTTGAAGGGCAAGATTTAAATAGGATGAATATTCTTGGCCTGGTATGCCACAATATTCTCTCTAAAGGCTTCACTACTCAGAATTTGTGGATGGAAATGCTTGCCATTCTACACATGGATGTACTTTCAATGGGATATGAAATATGCCAGGGCCTGGCAGATGATCTCTGCCATGTCCTATCCTTGAGCATACGCTTTTCCCTTGTCATGTCTGTCATTTGGCTGAGTCTTGTTCCCTAAGCTACTCAGTCAAGACTTGCTGGCATCATTCACCTGCAATATAAGAGCTTTCTGTGAAATTTCTCAGCAGAAATCCTCTGCAAGCACATAGCTTTGGATATGAGAGACAGTGGTGGAAGTTGAATTTCAAGGGCAGATATTTGAAAACAATGAAACAAGCCCCGTATAAGATCTTTACATGTTTCCCAGATGAATATGTTTGGAAATACGGGGGAAGATGGAGATCAAGACTGAGAAGCGTGCACACCCATTTCAAGGTACAAAAACCTGGGAAAAACATGGAAAAGCAAGAGAGCTGGTTAAACTGATGTAGAAATCCTTGATGATGAAAGGAAAATTATATTCTCATGATGATTTATTCAGGCTGTAGAAGTGAAGTTCTCGTGTAGGTTGTCCTATGTGTGGCCTTCTGCATTGGGCAGTCGATGCAGGACTGGAGAACTTCAAAGAAATCTGGTGGAACACAAAATACTGAAAAAACAATCAGCCTAAATCCTGTGTATTCCTTCCCTTTAAGAACATATATGGAAAATGTAAAAAGTTTCAAAAGAGAAAATGTCTATTGGGTCATGGTTTCACCAATGAAATGGTCACTTCACATAACATTTTGAATTTTGCTTTCACACTTGCTCAGGTACCGGGCCTGAGTAAAGCAGAATGCAGAGTGAGCCTCAACAATAGTTATGCATTCCATAAGTGGTTTTAAAACCAGTGAAACCCTTTGGACTTAGTGTTTGTATTTAATTGGTTGATTGGTTTTTCAAATTGCTTGTTTTACTATTTTTAACTTTGTGAGTCAGGGAAGCCCTCACTCTTAGTGATTCGACCTCTCCAAAAGCTCTGAAGTTCTTCATGTAACAGCTATTACATGCTATAAGTTTCTCCTATTAAAACTTGAAAGACTAACAGACTCTGCTACTTTTCATCTAAATTCAGTGTTGGGCTAACTTCAGGGTTGGACTTTTTACAAGTCCTTTGAAATGTGTCCTCCTCTAGTCACTGGTCATGCTGGAATTTACTTTCTTGTGAAGACAGGATTTGAGCAAATTGACACAAGTACAGTTTGCCACTACTCTGGAAACCTGGTTAAATATGGAGTTCCCTAAATGCTGTGTGTTTTACTTTGATCTCTGCTCACACTTTGCTCATCCAGTTAGAAACACAGGGCTCCAGGCCATAGCGTTCCAGGCCTAAACAAGAAAATTTCCATTCCGTTTTGGGAGTTCATGCGTCTCTCATAATTACTTTTTCCACAAATGTGTGCTTCAGGAGAGGCCCTGTCCAAATGTGGAGAGGCCCATTTTCATTCACTCAATTTTAGACTTTCTAAGATTTTCAGTTACTAGAGGTTTGCCCAGACTTGCCATTGTCAAGGGACAGTGCACTTCACTTGAAGTTGTGCAGTATTCCTTCACGTGTCTCCGTGGAAATTCCACCAATGGGAAACTCTTGCTGTAGTCATCTCCAAGTGTTTCTGTGTAAGAAAATATAACTAACAAAGGATGTGGTTTCAAGCAGAATGAGGAAAGGAGGGATTATCTTTATTTCAGTGCAGGTTGACCTTTCAAAGAAACAGTAATTCCTATCAAATAGGAGGTAAAATCTTTTGTAAAGAGACATGGACATGACACGCAAAACTTTATGTCACTTTTTTTAAAACGCCAAGGGCATTTGAGAAATTCTTGGCTGCTGAATTGTCGCTTTTTGCAAATTTCTCTTAGGTAAGACACTCCAGTTTCTTTAAACCATGTTACAGCTCCTTCCGTGTAAAAAAACAAAGCAAAAAACAAAATAAATTAAAACAAATCCATCAAATTACATTTGAGAGCACACAATTGCTCAGCAGGCCCACTA
Source organism: Cavia porcellus (assembly GCF_034190915.1). Taxonomy (NCBI): domain Eukaryota; kingdom Metazoa; phylum Chordata; class Mammalia; order Rodentia; family Caviidae; genus Cavia; species Cavia porcellus. The sequence continues at coordinate 2,555,062 of NW_026947486.1, read as the reverse complement.
TTCAAGAAGATAGAGGTAGAGAATCCTCAGCCTTCAGCCCATGGCCTGAAGTTTTGTCTCTGTCATGGCCCCTCAATTCCCTGGCATGTCCACATTAACTCATGAATCTTTACTCATTACCTCTTCAAATGCATAGGATCCAATATATTTGAACCCTGTTCACCTGGGCTGTAATCATCCAAGGACACACCAGAGGAAGGGCAGCCACTCCCTTGCCTGGGGCCTTGGAGCTTATCACAATAGAAATGGACACCTGAACAAGGGGAGCCAAAACAAAGAGAGGCATATTCCTAAAGCCTGAAGCACAGAAGCTACCTATAGACCAGCAGTGGGATTTCACAAATTATGTAAGAATCTCTGTGCACATGCTTGGCATGGTCGCTCATGCCTATAATCCCAGCAATCTGGGGGCTGAGGTGGATGGATCCTTGGGAGTACCAGTCCATCTTAGGCTATGAATTTATCTCAAGGCCTCTTTCAACAACTACATAAGATGCTGTTTCCAAAAAGAGGACAACATTAAACTAGACACACTTGGTCTAGGTCCCTGGGTTCACTACATGAGTTGTGGAGTCTAAATATTCCATGCCATGAGAAAATACCTGGGATTTTTAGTGAAAGGGGCATTTGCATCCCTTTTCTAAGGGTTTCCCTTTCACCATGTTACATTTGAATTCTGGGAAAACCTGCTGGTGATAAAGTATTGTGCTAATACCTCATGTTTAGTGTTCAGGGTTATGCTGGAATGGCTGCAGCCCTCCTTGAAATAGCGATTGCAGACAAGTGAACCCCGAGGAAGCTGGATAGTTGAAGCAGGCACTCCAAATATTCATGCACTGCAAGGATTCACTTTCATTTTGGGTCTCATCTTCTGGTTGCTGGCTTTCAATGCTAACTGATACTACCATGGTGGCAGTAATCCAGCAGAGACTGCATGTATGGTTTGCAGGTATGCTTCCCAAGCCACCAGAAACTTGGCAGAACCCAAATCATTGTGGCATTTTCTTTCCTCCCTTGAAACATTTGGCTTTCTAAGTTTGATAATTGAATAGACTGGGCTAGTCACCTTTGGACCCCATATACCACAAACAGAGCTAAAGACAGAGCCAATGACTTCCCTCTACTTGTCAAAATATGTCAAATTTGCTTGATCACCACAACTTCAAAGAAAATTCTGAGGCAACTTAGAGAAGTTAATCAAATACTGCATGATTGGAATGGCTGTGGTTGTATGAGGTGGAAAGCTGCAGAGTTGGGCTGAAACTGTTCACAGAAATCCACAGGCTTGTGGTTGCCAGGCAAGCACACTGGGTTGAGATTGGCTGAACATCACTGTGAGGGGGATTTTAGTCTCTAGGTTTGAAAATTTAAAAGACTGGGGTAGTCAAGTTTGGAACCCATAGACCTCAGACATACCAAAGTTTTTTCCAATGACTTCGCACCACTTCTCAAAATATGTGAAATTTTCTTGATCATTACAACTTTAAAAAAAAATTCTGAGGCAACATAGAGAGGCTAATCAAATACTTCATGATTGGAATGTCTGTGGTTGTATGAGGTGGAAAGCTGCAGAGTTGGGCTGAAACAGTTCACAGAAATTCACAAGCTTGTGGTTGCCAGGCACCACAATGGGCTGTGATTGGCTGAGCACCATTGTGAGCTGGACTTTAGGCTCTAGGATACAAGTGTGCAGTAGGAGACCTGAGTCACAATGCTGGGCGTTGCCATGGAGACCTCAGTGGCACAGAGGACCTTGTAGGGCTAGATTTAAAGAGGATGAATATTCTTGGCCTGGTATGCCACAATATTCTCTCTGAAGGCTTCATGGCTCAGAATTTGTGGATGGAAATACTAGCAAATCTACACATGGATGTACTTTCAATGGGATATGAAATACGCCAGGGCCTGGCACATGATCTCTGCCATGCCTATCCTTGAGCATACGCTTTTCCCTTGTCATGTCTGTCATTTGGCTGAGTCCTGTTCCCTAAGCTATTCAGTCAAGACTTGCTGGCATCATTCACCTGCAGTATAAGAGTTTTCTGTGAAATTTCTCAGCAGAAATCCTCTGCAAGTACATAGCTTTGGATACGAGAGACAGTGGTGGAAGTTGAATTTCAAGGGCAGATATTTGAACACAATGAAACAAGCCCAGAATAAGATCTTTACATGTTTCCCAGATGAATATGTTTGGAAATACGGGGGAAGATGGAGATCAAGGCTGAGAAGAGTGCACACTCATTTCAAGGTACAAAAACCAGGGAAAAACATGGGCAAGCAAGAGAGCTGTTTAATCTGATGTAAAAATCTTTGATGATGAAAGTAAAATTATATTCTCATGATGATTTAATCAGGCTGTAGAAGTGAAGTTCTCCTGTGGGTTGTCCTATGTGTGGCCTTCTGCATTAGGCAGTGGATGCAGGACAGGAGATCTTCAAATAAATCTGGTGGAACACAAAATACTGAAAAAAATTCATCCTAAATCCTGTGTATTCCTTCCCTTTGAGAACATATATGGATAATGTACGAAGTTTCAAAAGAGAAAATGTCTATTGGGTCATGGTTTCAACAATGAAATGGTCACTTCACATAACATTTTGAATTTTGCTTTCACAGTTGCTCATGTACCGGGCCTGAGTAAATCAGAATGCAGAGTAAGCCTCATCAATAGTTGTGCATTCCATAAGTGGTTTTAAAACCAGTGAAACCCTTTGGACTTAGTGTTTGTATTTAATTGTTTGATTGGTTTTTCAAATTGTTTGTTTTACTATTTTTAACTTTGTGAGTCAGGGAAGCCCTCACTCATAGTGATTTCGACCTCTCCAAAAGCTCTGAAGTTATTCATGTAACAGCTATTACATACTATAAGTTTCTCCTATTAAAACTTGAAAGACTAACAGACTCTGCTACTTTTCATCTAAATTCAGTGTTGGGCTAACTTCAGGGTTGGACTTTTTACAAGTCCTTTGAAATGTGTCCTCCTCTAGTCACTGGTCGTGCTGGAATTTACTTTCTTGTGAAGACAGGATTTGAGCAAATTGACACAAGTACAGTTTGCCACTACTCTGGACACCTGGTTAAATATCGAGTTCCCTAAATGCTGTGTGTTTTACTTTGATCTCTGCTCACACTTTGCTCATCCAGTTAGAAACACAGGGCTCCAGGCCATAGCGTTCCAGGCCTAAACAAGAAAATTTCCATTCCGTTTTGGGAGTTCATGCGTCTCTCATAATTCCTTTTTCCACAAATGTGTGCTTCAGGAGTGGCCCTGTCCCAATGTGGAGAGGCCCATTTTCATTCACTCACTTTTAGACTTTCTAAGATTTTCAGTTACTAGAGGTTTGCCCAGACTTGCCATTGTCAAGGGACAGTGCACTTCACTTGAAGTTGTGCAGTATTACTTCATGTGTCTCCGTGGAAATTCCACCAATGGGAAACTCTTGCTGTAGTCATCTCCAAGTGTTTCTGTGTAAGAAAATATAACTAACAAAGGATGTGGTTTCAAGCAGAATGAGGAAGGGAGGGACTATCTTTATTTCAGTGCAGGTTGACCTTTCAAAGAAACAGTAATTCCTATCAAATAGGAGGTAAAATCTTTTGTAAAGAGACATGGACATGACAAGCTAACTTTATGTCACTTTTTTTAAAACGCCAAGGGCATTTGAGAAATTCTTGGCTGCTGAATTGTACCTTTTTGCCAATTTCTCTTAGGTAAGACACTCCAGCTTCTTTAAACCATGGTACAGTTCCTTCCATGTAAAAAACCAAAGCAAAAAACAAAATAAATTAAAACAAAACCCATCAAATTACATTTGAGAGCACACAATTACTCAGCAGGCCCACTATTCCAGAAGCTAGACGTAGAGAATCCTCAGCCTTCGGCCCATGGCCTGAAGTTTTGTCTCTATCATGGCCCCTCAATTCCAAGGCATGTCCACATTAACTCATGAATCTTTACTCATTTCCTCTTCAAATGCACAGGATCCAATATATTTGAACCCTGTTCACCTGGGCTGTAATCATCCAAGGACACACCAGAGGAAGGGCAGCCACTCCCTTGCCTGGGGCCTTGGAGCTTATCACAATAGAATTGGACACCTGAACAAGGGGAGCCAAACAAAGAGAGGCATATTCCTAAAGCCTGAAGCACAGAAGCTACCTATAGACCAGCAGTGGGATTTCACAAATTATGTAAGAATCTCTGTGCACATGCTTGGCATGGTCGCTCATGCCTATAATCCCAGCAATCTGGGGGCTGAGGTGGATGGATCCTTGGGAGTTCCAGTCCATCTTGGGCTACGAATTTATCTCAAGGTCTCTTTCAACAACTACATAAGATGCTGTTTCCAAAAAGTGGACAACATTAAACTAGACACACTTGGTCTAGGTCCCTGGGTTCACTACATGAGTTGTGGAGTCTAAATATTCCATGCCATGAGAAAATACCTGGGATTTTTAGTGAAAGGGGCATTTGCATCCCTTTTCTAAGGGTTTCCCTTTCACCATGTTACATTTGAATTCTGGGAAAACCTGCTGCTGATAAGGTATTGTGCTAATACCTCATGTTTAGTGCTCAGGGTTATGCTGGAATGGATGCAGACCTCCTTGAAATAGCGATTGCAGACAAGCGAACCCCGAGGAAGCTGGATAGTTGAAGCAGGCACTCCAAATATTCATGCACTGCAAGGATTCACTTTCATTTTGGGTCTCATCTTCTGGTTGCTGGCTTTCAGTGCTAACTGATACTACCATGGTGGCAGTAATCCAGCAGAGACTGCATGTATGGTTTGCAGGTTTGCTTCCCAAGCCACCAGAAACTTGGCAGAACCCAAATCATTGTGGCATTTTCTTTCCTCCCTTGAAACATTTGGCTTTCTAAGTTTGATAATTGAATAGACTGGGCTAGTCACCTTTGGACCCCATATACCACAAACAGAGCTATAGACAGAGCCAATTCCTTCCCTCCACTTGTCAAAATATGTCAAATTTGCTTGATCACCAGAACTTCAAAGAAAATTCTGAGGCAACTTAGAGAGGTTAATCAAATACTGCATGATTGGAATGGCTGTGGTTGTATGAGGTGGAAAGCTGCAGAGTTGGGCTGAAACTGTTCACAGAAATCCACAGGCTTGTGGTTGCCAGGCAAGCACACTGGGCTGAGATTGGCTGAACATCACTGTGAGGGGGATTTTAGGCTCTAGGTTTGAAAATTTAAAAGACTGGGGTAGTCAAGTTTGGAACCCATAGACCTCAGACATACCAAAAGCGTTTCCAATGACTTCCCTCCATTTCTCAAAATATGTCAAATTTTCTTGATCACTACAACTGTAAAAAAAAAATTCTGAGGCACCATAGAGAGGCTAATCAAATACTGCCTGATTGGAATGACTGTGGTTGTATGAGGTGGAAAGCTGCAGAGTTGGGCTGAAACAGTTCACAGAAATCCACAAGCTTGTGGTTGCCAGGTAACCACAATGGGCTGTGATTGGCTGAGCACCATTGTGAGCTGGACTTTAGGCTCTAGGATACAAGTGTGCAGTAGGAGACCTGAGTCACAATGCTGGGCGTTGTCATGGAGACCTCAGTGGCACAGAGGACCTTGTAGGGCAAGATTTAAATAGGATGAATATTCTTGGCCTGGTATTCCACAATATTCTCTCTGAAGGCTTCACTGCTCAGAATTTGTGGATGGAAATGCTCGCCAATCTACACATGGATGTACTTTCAATGGGATATGAAATATGCCAGGGCCTGGCACATGAACTCTGCCATGTCCTATCCTTGAGCATACACTTTTCCCTTGTCATGTCTGTCATTTGGCTGAGTCCTGTTCCCTAAGCTATTCAGTCAAGACTTGCTGGCATCATTCACCTGCAGTATAAGTGCTTTCTGTGAAATTTCTCAGCAGAAATCCTCTGCAAGTACATAGCTTTGGATATGAGAGACAGTGGTGGAAGTTGAATTTCAAGGGCAGATATTTGAAAACAATGAAACAAGCCCCGAATAAGATCTTTACATGTTTCCCAGATGAATATATTTGGAAATATGTGGGAAGATGGAGATCAAGGCTGAGAAGAGTGCACACCCATTTCAAGGTACAAATACCTGGGAAAAACATGGGAAAGCAAGAGAGCTGGTTAATCTGATGTAAAAATCTTTGATGATGAAAGGAAAATTATATTCTCATGATGATTTAATCAGGCTGTAGAAGTGAAGTTCTCATGTGGGTTGTCCTATGTGTGGCCTTCTGCATTGGGCAGTGGATGCAGGACAGGAGATCTTCAAATAAATCTAGTGGAACACAAAATACTGAAAAAAAAATTCAGCCTAAATCCTGTGTATTCCTTCCCTTTGAGAACATATATGGATAATGTACAAAGTTTCAAAAGAGAAAATGTCTATTGGGTCATGGTTTCAACAATGAAATGGTCACTTCACATAACATTTTGAATTTTGCTTTCACAGTTGCTCATGTACCGGGCCTGAGTAAAGCAGAATGCAGAGTAAGCCTCATCAATAGTTGTGCATTCCATAAGTGGTTTTAAAACCAGTGAAACCCTTTGGACTTAGTGTTTGTATTTAATTGTTTGATTGGTTTTTCAAATTGTTTGTTTTACTATTTTTAACTTTGTGAGTCAGGGAAGCCCTCACTCATAGTGATTTCGACCTCTCCAAAAGCTCTGAAGTTATTCATGTAACAGCTATTACATACTATAAGTTTCTCCTATTAAAACTTGAAAGACTAACAGACTCTGCTACTTTTCATCTAAATTCAGTGTTGGGCTAACTTCAGGGTTGGACTTTTTACAAGTCCTTTGAAATGTGTCCTCCTCTAGTCACTGGTCGTGCTGGAATTTACTTTCTTGTGAAGACAGGATTTGAGCAAATTGACACAAGTACAGTTTGCCACTACTATGGACACCTGGTTAAATATCGAGTTCCCTAAATGGTGTGTGTTTTACTTTGATCTCTGCTCACACTTTGCTCATCCAGTTAGAAACACAGGGCTCCAGGCCATAGCGTTCCAGGCCTAAACAAGAAAATTTCCATTCCGTTTTGGGAGTTCATGCGTCTCTCATAATTCCTTTTTCCACAAATGTGTGCTTCAGGAGTGGCCCTGTCCCAATGTGGAGAGGCCCATTTTCATTCACTCACTTTTAGACTTTCTAAGATTTTCAGTTACTAGAGGTTTGCCCAGACTTGCCATTGTCAAGGGACAGTGCACTTCACTTGAAGTTGTGCAGTATTACTTCATGTGTCTCCGTGGAAATTCCACCAATGGGAAACTCTTGCTGTAGTCATCTCCAAGTGTTTCTGTGTAAGAAAATATAACTACCAAAGGATGTGGTTTCAAGCAGAATGAGGAAGGGAGGGACTATCTTTATTTCAGTGCAGGTTGACCTTTCAAAGAAACAGTAATTCCTATCAAATAGGAGGTAAAATCTTTTGTAAAGAGACATGGACATGACAAGCTAACTTTATGTCACTTTTTTTAAAACGCCAAGGGCATTTGAGAAATTCTTGGCTGCTGAATTGTACCTTTTTGCCAATTTCTCTTAGGTAAGACACTCCAGCTTCTTTAAACCATGGTACAGTTCCTTCCATGTAAAAAACCAAAGCAAAAAACAAAATAAATTAAAACAAAACCCATCAAATTACATTTGAGAGCACACAATTACTCAGCAGGCCCACTATTCCAGAAGCTAGAGGTAGAGAATCCTCAGCCTTCGGCCCATGGCCTGAAGTTTTGTCTCTATCATGGCCCCTCAATTCCAAGGCATGTCCACATTAACTCATGAATCTTTACTCATTTCCTCTTCAAATGCACAGGATCCAATATATTTGAACCCTGTTCACCTGGGCTGTAATCATCCAAGGACACACCAGAGGAAGGGCAGCCACTCCCTTGCCTGGGGCCTTGGAGCTTATCACAATAGAATTGGACACCTGAACAAGGGGAGCCAAACAAAGAGAGGCATATTCCTAAAGCCTGAAGCACAGAAGCTACCTATAGACCAGCAGTGGGATTTCACAAATTATGTAAGAATCTCTGTGCACATGCTTGGCATGGTCGCTCATGCCTATAATCCCAGCAATCTGGGGGCTGAGGTGGATGGATCCTTGGGAGTTCCAGTCCATCTTGGGCTACGAATTTATCTCAAGGTCTCTTTCAACAACTACATAAGATGCTGTTTCCAAAAAGTGGACAACATTAAACTAGACACACTTGGTCTAGGTCCCTGGGTTCACTACATGAGTTGTGGAGTCTAAATATTCCATGCCATGAGAAAATACCTGGGATTTTTAGTGAAAGGGGCATTTGCATCCCTTTTCTAAGGGTTTCCCTTTCACCATGTTACATTTGAATTCTGGGAAAACCTGCTGCTGATAAGGTATTGTGCTAATACCTCATGTTTAGTGCTCAGGGTTATGCTGGAATGGATGCAGACCTCCTTGAAATAGCGATTGCAGACAAGCGAACCCCGAGGAAGCTGGATAGTTGAAGCAGGCACTCCAAATATTCATGCACTGCAAGGATTCACTTTCATTTTGGGTCTCATCTTCTGGTTGCTGGCTTTCAGTGCTAACTGATACTACCATGGTGGCAGTAATCCAGCAGAGACTGCATGTATGGTTTGCAGGTTTGCTTCCCAAGCCACCAGAAACTTGGCAGAACCCAAATCATTGTGGCATTTTCTTTCCTCCCTTGAAACATTTGGCTTTCTAAGTTTGATAATTGAATAGACTGGGCTAGTCACCTTTGGACCCCATATACCACAAACAGAGCTATAGACAGAGCCAATTCCTTCCCTCCACTTGTCAAAATATGTCAAATTTGCTTGATCACCAGAACTTCAAAGAAAATTCTGAGGCAACTTAGAGAGGTTAATCAAATACTGCATGATTGGAATGGCTGTGGTTGTATGAGGTGGAAAGCTGCAGAGTTGGGCTGAAACTGTTCACAGAAATCCACAGGCTTGTGGTTGCCAGGCAAGCACACTGGGCGGAGATTGGCTGAACATCACTGTGAGGGGGATTTTAGGCTCTAGGTTTGAAAATTTAAAAGACTGGGGTAGTCAAGTTTGGAACCCATAGACCTCAGACATACCAAAAGCGTTTCCAATGACTTCCCTCCACTTCTCAAAATATGTCAAATTTTCTTGATCACTACAACTGTAAAAAAAAAATTCTGAGGCACCATAGAGAGGCTAATCAAATACTGCATGATTGGAATGACTGTGGTTGTATGAGGTGGAAAGCTGCAGAGTTGGGCTGAAACAGTTCACAGAAATCCACAAGCTTGTGGTTGCCAGGTAACCACAATGGGCTGTGATTGGCTGAGCACCATTGTGAGCTGGACTTTAGGCTCTAGGATACAAGTGTGCAGTAGGAGACCTGAGTCACAATGCTGGGCGTTGTCATGGAGACCTCAGTGGCACAGAGGACCTTGTAGGGCAAGATTTAAATAGGATGAATATTCTTGGCCTGGTATTCCACAATATTCTCTCTGAAGGCTTCACTGCTCAGAATTTGTGGATGGAAATGCTCGCCAATCTACACATGGATGTACTTTCAATGGGATATGAAATATGCCAGGGCCTGGCACATGAACTCTGCCATGTCCTATCCTTGAGCATACACTTTTCCCTTGTCATGTCTGTCATTTGGCTGAGTCCTGTTCCCTAAGCTATTCAGTCAAGACTTGCTGGCATCATTCACCTGCAGTATAAGTGCTTTCTGTGAAATTTCTCAGCAGAAATCCTCTGCAAGTACATAGCTTTGGATATGAGAGACAGTGGTGGAAGTTGAATTTCAAGGGCAGATATTTGAAAACAATGAAACAAGCCCCGAATAAGATCTTTACATGTTTCCCAGATGAATATGTTTGGAAATATGTGGGAAGATGGAGATCAAGGCTGAGAAGAGTGCACACCCATTTCAAGGTACAAAAACCTGGGAAAAACATGGGAAAGCAAGAGAGCTGGTTAATCTGATGTAAAAATCTTTGATGATGAAAGGAAAATTATATTCTCATGATGATTTAATCAGGCTGTAGAAGTGAAGTTCTCATGTGGTTTGTCCTATGTGTGGCCTTCTGCATTGGGCAGTGGATGCAGGACAGGAGATCTTCAAATAAATCTAGTGGAACACAAAATACTGAAAAAAAAATTCAGCCTAAATCCTGTGTATTCCTTCCCTTTGAGAACATATATGGATAATGTACAAAGTTTCAAAAGAGAAAATGTCTATTGGGTCATGGTTTCAACAATGAAATGGTCACTTCACATAACATTTTGAATTTTGCTTTCACAGTTGCTCATGTACCGGGCCTGAGTAAAGCAGAATGCAGAGTAAGCCTCATCAATAGTTGTGCATTCCATAAGTGGTTTTAAAACCAGTGAAACCCTTTGGACTTAGTGTTTGTATTTAATTGGTTGATTGGTTTTTCAAATTGTTTATTTTACTATTTTTAACTTTGTGAGTCAGGGAAGCCCTCACTCATAGTGATTTCGACCTCTCCAAAAGCTCTGAAGTTATTCATGTAACAGCTATTACATGCTATAAGTTTCTCCTATTAAAACTTGAAAGACTAACAGACTCTGCTACTTTTCATCTAAATTCAGTGTTGGGCTAACTTCAGGGTTGGACTTTTTACAAGTCCTTTGAAATGTGTCCTCCTCTAGTCACTGGTGGTGCTGGAATTTACTTTCTTGTGAAGACAGGATTTGAGCAAATTGACACAAGTACAGTTTGCCACTACTCTGGACACCTGGTTAAATATCGAGTTCCCTAAATGCTGTGTGTTTTACTTTGATCTCTGCTCACACTTTGCTCATCCAGTTAGAAACACAGGGCTCCAGGCCATAGCGTTCCAGGCCTAAACAAGAAAATTTCCATTCCGTTTTGGGAGTTCATGCGACTCTCATAATTACATTTTCCACAAATGTGTGCTTCAGGAGAGGCCCTGTCCAAATGTGGAGAGGCCCATTTTCATTCACTCACTTTTAGACTTTCTAAGATTTTCAGTTACTAGAGTTTTGCCCAGACTTGCCATTGTCAAGGGACAGTGCACTTCACTTGAAGTTGTGCAGTATTACTTCATGTGTCTCCGTGGAAATTCCACCAATGGGAAACTCTTGCTGTAGTCATCTCCAAGTGTTTCTGTGTAAGAAAATATAACTAACAAAGGATGTGGTTTCAAGCAGAATAAGGAAAGGAGGGATTATCTTTATTTCAGTGCAGGTTGACCTTTCAAAGAAACAGTAATTCCTATCAAATAGGAGGAAAAATCTTTTGTAAAGAGACATGGACATGACACGCTCAACTTTTTGTCACTTTTTTTTAAAACTCCAAGGGCATTTGAGAAATTCTTGGCTGCTGAATTGTACGTTTTTGCAAATCTCTCTTAGGTAAGACACTCCAGCTTCTTTAAACCATGGTACAGTTCTTTCCATGTAAAAAACCAAAGCAAAAAACAAAATAAATTCAAACAAAACCCATCAAATTACATTTGAGAGCACACAATTGCTCAGCAGGCCCACTATTCAAGAAGCTAGAGGTAGAGAATCCTCAGGCTTCGGCCCATGGCCTGAAGTTTTGTCTCTATCATGGCCCCTCAATTCCCTGGCATGTCCACATTAACTCATGAATCTTTACTCATTTCCTCTTCAAATGCACAGGATCCAATATATTTGAACCCTGTTCACCTGGGCTGTAATCATCCAAGGACACACCAAAGGAAGGGCAGCCACTCCCTTGCCTGGGGCCTTGGAGCTTATCACAATAGAAATGGACACCTGAACAAGGGGAGCCAAAACAAAGAGAGGCATATTCCTAAAGCCTGAAGCACAGAAGCTACCTATAGACCAGTAGTGGGATTTCACAAATTATGTAAGAATCTCTGTGCACATGCTTGGCATGGTCGCTCATGCCTATAATCCCAGCAATCTGGGGGCTGAGGTGGATGGATCCTTGGGAGTTCCAGTCCATCTTGGGCTACGAATTTATCTCAAGGCCTCTTTCAACAACTACATAAGATGCTGTTTCCAAAAAGAGGACAACATTAAACTAGACACACTTGGTCTTGGTCCCTGGGTTCACTACATGAGTTGTGGAGTCTAAATATTCCATGCCATGAGAAAATACCTGGGATTTTTAGTGAAAGGGACATTTGCATCCCTTTTCTAAGGGTTTCCCTTTCACCATGTTACATTTGAATTCTGGGAAAACCTGCTGGTGATAAGGTATTGTGCTAATACCTCATGTTTAGTGTTCAGGGTTATGCTGGAATGGCTGCAGCCCTCCTTGAAATAGCGATTGCAGACAAGTGAACCCCGAAGAAGCTGGATAGTTGAAGCAGGCACTCCAAATATTCATGCACTGCAAGGATTCACTTTCATTTTGGGTCTCATCTTCTGGTTGCTGGCTTTCAGTGCTAACTGATACTACCATGGTGGCAGTAATCCAGCAGAGACTGCATGTATGGTTTGCCGGTTTACTTCCCAAGCCACCAGAAACTTGGCAGAACCCAAATCATTGTGGCATTTTATTTCCTTCCTTGAAACATTTGGCTTTCTAAGTTTGATAATTGAATAGACTGGGCTAGTCAACTTTGGACCGCATATACCACAAACAGAGCTAAAGACAGAGCCAATTTCTTCCCTCCTCTTGTCAAAATATGTCAAATTTGCTTGATCACCAAAACTTCAAAGAAAATTCTGAGGCAACTTAGAGAGGTTAATCAAATACTGCATGATTGGAATGGCTGTGGTTGTATGAGGTGGAAAGCTGCAGAGTTGGGCTGAAACAGTTCACAGAAATCCACAAGCTTGTGGTTGCCAGGCAACCACAATGGGCTGTGATTGGCTGAGCACCATTGTGAGCTGGACTTTAGGCTCTAGGATACAAGTGTGCAGTAGGAGACCTGAGTCACCATGCTGGGCGTTGCCATGGAGACCTCAGTGGCACAGAGGACCTTGTAGGGCAAGATTTAAATAGGATGAATATTCTTGGCCTGGTATGCCACAATATTCTCTCTGAAGGCTTCACTGCTCAGAATTTGTGGATGGAAATGCTAGCCAATCTACACATGGATTTATTTTCAATGGGATATGAAATATGCCAGGGCCTGACAGATGATCTCTGCCATGTCCTATCCTTGAGCATACGCTTTTCCCTTGTCATGTCTGTCATTTGGCTGAGTCCTGTTCCCTAAGCTCTTCAGTCAAGACTTGCTGGCATCATTCACCTGCAGTATAAGAGCTTTCTGTGAAATTTCTCAGCAGAAATCCTCTGCAAGTACATAGCTTTGGATATGAGAGACAGTGGTGGAAGTTGAATTTCAAGGGCAGATATTTGAAAACAATGAAACAAGCCCCGAATAAGATCTTTACATGTTTCCCAGATGAATATGTTTGGAAATACGGGGGAAGATGGAGATCAAGGTTGAGAAGAGTGCACACCCATTTCAAGGTACAAAGACCAGGGAAAAACATGGGAAAGCAAGAGAGCTGGTTAATCTGATGTAAAAATCTTTGATGATGAAAGGAAAATTATATTCTCATGATGATTTAATCAGGCTGTAGAAGTGAAGTTCTCATGTGGGTTGTCCTATGTGTGGCCTTGTGCATTGGGCAGTTTATGCAGGACAGGAGATCTTCAAATAAATCTGGTGGAACACAAAATACTGAAAAAAAAATTCAGCCTAAATCCTGTGTATTCCTTCCCTTTGAGAACATATATGGATAATGTACGAAGTTTCAAAAGAGAAAATGTCTATTGGGTCATGGTTTCAACAATGAAATGGTCACTTCACATAACATTTTGAATTTTGCTTTCACAGTTGCTCATGTACCGGGCCTGAGTAAAGCAGAATGCAGAGTAAGCCTCATCAATAGTTGTGCATTCCATAAGTGGTTTTAAAACCAGTGAAACCCTTTGGACTTAGTGTTTGTATTTAATTGGTTGATTGGTTTTTCAAATTGTTTATTTTACTATTTTTAACTTTGTGAGTCAGGGAAGCCCTCACTCATAGTGATTTCGACCTCTCCAAAAGCTCTGAAGTTATTCATGTAACAGCTATTACATGCTATAAGTTTCTCCTATTAAAACTTGAAAGACTAACAGACTCTGCTACTTTTCATCTAAATTCAGTGTTGGGCTAACTTCAGGGTTGGACTTTTTACAAGTCCTTTGAAATGTGTCCTCCTCTAGTCACTGGTGGTGCTGGAATTTACTTTCTTGTGAAGACAGGATTTGAGCAAATTGACACAAGTACAGTTTGCCACTACTCTGGACACCTGGTTAAATATCGAGTTCCCTAAATGCTGTGTGTTTTACTTTGATCTCTGCTCACACTTTGCTCATCCAGTTAGAAACACAGGGCTCCAGGCCATAGCGTTCCAGGCCTAAACAAGAAAATTTCCATTCCGTTTTGGGAGTTCATGCGACTCTCATAATTACATTTTCCACAAATGTGTGCTTCAGGAGAGGCCCTGTCCAAATGTGGAGAGGCCCATTTTCATTCACTCACTTTTAGACTTTCTAAGATTTTCAGTTACTAGAGTTTTGCCCAGACTTGCCATTGTCAAGGGACAGTGCACTTCACTTGAAGTTGTGCAGTATTACTTCATGTGTCTCCGTGGAAATTCCACCAATGGGAAACTCTTGCTGTAGTCATCTCCAAGTGTTTCTGTGTAAGAAAATATAACTAACAAAGGATGTGGTTTCAAGCAGAATAAGGAAAGGAGGGATTATCTTTATTTCAGTGCAGGTTGACCTTTCAAAGAAACAGTAATTCCTATCAAATAGGAGGAAAAATCTTTTGTAAAGAGACATGGACATGACACGCTCAACTTTTTGTCACTTTTTTTTAAAACTCCAAGGGCATTTGAGAAATTCTTGGCTGCTGAATTGTACGTTTTTGCAAATCTCTCTTAGGTAAGACACTCCAGCTTCTTTAAACCATGGTACAGTTCTTTCCATGTAAAAAACCAAAGCAAAAAACAAAATAAATTCAAACAAAACCCATCAAATTACATTTGAGAGCACACAATTGCTCAGCAGGCCCACTATTCAAGAAGCTAGAGGTATAGAATCCTCAGGCTTCGGCCCATGGCCTGAAGTTTTGTCTCTATCATGGCCCCTCAATTCCCTGGCATGTCCACATTAACTCATGAATCTTTACTCATTTCCTCTTCAAATGCACAGGATCCAATATATTTGAACCCTGTTCACCTGGGCTGTAATCATCCAAGGACACACCAAAGGAAGGGCAGCCACTCCCTTGCCTGGGGCCTTGGAGCTTATCACAATAGAAATGGACACCTGAACAAGGGGAGCCAAAACAAAGAGAGGCATATTCCTAAAGCCTGAAGCACAGAAGCTACCTATAGACCAGTAGTGGGATTTCACAAATTATGTAAGAATCTCTGTGCACATGCTTGGCATGGTCGCTCATGCCTATAATCCCAGCAATCTGGGGGCTGAGGTGGATGGATCCTTGGGAGTTCCAGTCCATCTTGGGCTACGAATTTATCTCAAGGCCTCTTTCAACAACTACATAAGATGCTGTTTCCAAAAAGAGGACAACATTAAACTAGACACACTTGGTCTTGGTCCCTGGGTTCACTACATGAGTTGTGGAGTCTAAATATTCCATGCCATGAGAAAATACCTGGGATTTTTAGTGAAAGGGACATTTGCATCCCTTTTCTAAGGGTTTCCCTTTCACCATGTTACATTTGAATTCTGGGAAAACCTGCTGGTGATAAGGTATTGTGCTAATACCTCATGTTTAGTGTTCAGGGTTATGCTGGAATGGCTGCAGCCCTCCTTGAAATAGCGATTGCAGACAAGTGAACCCCGAAGAAGCTGGATAGTTGAAGCAGGCACTCCAAATATTCATGCACTGCAAGGATTCACTTTCATTTTGGGTCTCATCTTCTGGTTGCTGGCTTTCAGTGCTAACTGATACTACCATGGTGGCAGTAATCCAGCAGAGACTGCATGTATGGTTTGCCGGTTTACTTCCCAAGCCACCAGAAACTTGGCAGAACCCAAATCATTGTGGCATTTTATTTCCTTCCTTGAAACATTTGGCTTTCTAAGTTTGATAATTGAATAGACTGGGCTAGTCAACTTTGGACCGCATATACCACAAACAGAGCTAAAGACAGAGCCAATTTCTTCCCTCCTCTTGTCAAAATATGTCAAATTTGCTTGATCACCAAAACTTCAAAGAAAATTCTGAGGCAACTTAGAGAGGTTAATCAAATACTGCATGATTGGAATGGCTGTGGTTGTATGAGGTGGAAAGCTGCAGAGTTGGGCTGAAACAGTTCACAGAAATCCACAAGCTTGTGGTTGCCAGGCAACCACAATGGGCTGTGATTGGCTGAGCACCATTGTGAGCTGGACTTTAGGCTCTAGGATACAAGTGTGCAGTAGGAGACCTGAGTCACCATGCTGGGCGTTGCCATGGAGACCTCAGTGGCACAGAGGACCTTGTAGGGCAAGATTTAAATAGGATGAATATTCTTGGCCTGGTATGCCACAATATTCTCTCTGAAGGCTTCACTGCTCAGAATTTGTGGATGGAAATGCTAGCCAATCTACACATGGATTTATTTTCAATGGGATATGAAATATGCCAGGGCCTGACAGATGATCTCTGCCATGTCCTATCCTTGAGCATACGCTTTTCCCTTGTCATGTCTGTCATTTGGCTGAGTCCTGTTCCCTAAGCTCTTCAGTCAAGACTTGCTGGCATCATTCACCTGCAGTATAAGAGCTTTCTGTGAAATTTCTCAGCAGAAATCCTCTGCAAGTACATAGCTTTGGATATGAGAGACAGTGGTGGAAGTTGAATTTCAAGGGCAGATATTTGAAAACAATGAAACAAGCCCCGAATAAGATCTTTACATGTTTCCCAGATGAATATGTTTGGAAATACGGGGGAAGATGGAGATCAAGGTTGAGAAGAGTGCACACCCATTTCAAGGTACAAAGACCAGGGAAAAACATGGGAAAGCAAGAGAGCTGGTTAATCTGATGTAAAAATCTTTGATGATGAAAGGAAAATTATATTCTCATGATGATTTAATCAGGCTGTAGAAGTGAAGTTCTCATGTGGGTTGTCCTATGTGTGGCCTTGTGCATTGGGCAGTTTATGCAGGACAGGAGATCTTCAAATAAATCTGGTGGAACACAAAATACTGAAAAAAAAATTCAGCCTAAATCCTGTGTATTCCTTCCCTTTGAGAACATATATGGATAATGTACGAAGTTTCAAAAGAGAAAATGTCTATTGGGTCATGGTTTCAACAATGAAATGGTCACTTCACATAACATTTTGAATTTTGCTTTCACAGTTGCTCATGTACCGGGCCTGAGTAAAGCAGA
Source organism: Cavia porcellus (assembly GCF_034190915.1). Classification (NCBI taxonomy): domain Eukaryota; kingdom Metazoa; phylum Chordata; class Mammalia; order Rodentia; family Caviidae; genus Cavia; species Cavia porcellus. The sequence continues at coordinate 2,537,659 of NW_026947486.1, read as the reverse complement.
ATGCAGAGTAAGCCTCATCAATAGTTGTGCATTCCATAAGTGGTTTTAAAACCAGTGAAACCCTTTGGACTTAGTGTTTGTATTTAATTGGTTGATTGGTTTTTCAAATTGTTTATTTTACTATTTTTAACTTTGTGAGTCAGGGAAGCCCTCACTCATAGTGATTTCAACCTCTACAAAAGCTCTGAAGTTATTCATGTAACAGCTATTACATGCTATAAGTTTCTCCTATTAAAACTTGAAAGACTAACAGACTCTGCTACTTTTCATCTAAATTCAGTGTTGGGCTAACTTCAGGGTTGGACTTTTTACAAGTCCTTTGAAATGTGTCCTCCTCTAGTCACTGGTGGTGCTGGAATTTACTTTCTTGTGAAGACAGGATTTGAGCAAATTGACACAAGTACAGTTTGCCACTACTCTGGACACCTGGTTAAATATCGAGTTCCCTAAATGCTGTGTGTTTTACTTTGATCTGTGCTCACACTTTGCTCATCCAGTTAGAAACACAGGGCTCCAGGCCATAGCGTTCCAGGCCTAAACAAGAAAATTTCCATTCCGTTTTGGGAGTTCATGCGACTCTCATAATTACATTTTCCACAAATGTGTGCTTCAGGAGAGGCCCTGTCCAAATGTGGAGAGGCCCATTTTCATTCACTCACTTTTAGACTTTCTAAGATTTTCAGTTACTAGAGTTTTGCCCAGACTTGCCATTGTCAAGGGACAGTGCACTTCACTTGAAGTTGTGCAGTATTACTTCATGTGTCTCCGTGGAAATTCCACCAATGGGAAACTCTTGCTGTAGTCATCTCCAAGTGTTTCTGTGTAAGAAAACATAACTAACAAAGGATGTGGTTTCAAGCAGAATAAGGAAAGGAGGGATTATCTTTATTTCAGTGCAGGTTGACCTTTCAAAGAAACAGTAATTCCTATCAAATAGGAGGAAAAATCTTTTGTAAAGAGACATGGACATGACACGCTCAACTTTTTGTCACTTTTTTTTAAAACTCCAAGGGCATTTGAGAAAATCTTGGCTGCTGAATTGTACGTTTTTGCAAATCTCTCTTAGGTAAGACACTCCAGCTTCTTTAAACCATGGTACAGTTCTTTCCATGTAAAAAACCAAAGCAAAAAACAAAATAAATTCAAACAAAACCCATCAAATTACATTTGAGAGCACACAATTGCTCAGCAGGCCCACTATTCAAGAAGCTAGAGGTAGAGAATCCTCAGCCTTCGGCCCATGGCCTGAAGTTTTGTCTCTATCATGGCCCCTCAATTCCCTGGCATGTCCACATTAACTCATGAATCTTTACTCATTTCCTCTTCAAATGCACAGGATCCAATATATTTGAACCCTGTTCACCTGGGCTGTAATCATCCAAGGACACACCAGAGGAAGGGCAGCCACTCCCTTGCCTGGGGCCTTGGAGCTTATCACAATAGAAATGGACACCTGAACAAGGGGAGCCAAAACAAAGAGAGGCATATTCCAAAAGCCTGAAGCACAGAAGCTACCTATAGACCAGCAGTGGGATTTCACAAATTATGTAATAATCTCTGTGCACATGCTTGGCATGGTCGCTCATGCCTATAATCTCAGCAATCTGGGGGCTGAGGTGGATGGATCCTTGGGAGTTCCAGTCCATCTTGGGCTATGAATTTATCTCAAGGCCTCTTTCAACAACTCCATAAGATGCTGTTTCCAAAAAGAGGACAACATTAAACTAGACACACTTGGTCTAGGTCCCTGGGTTCACTACATGAGTTGTGGAGTCTAAATATTCCATGCCATGAGAAAATGCCTTGGATTTTTAGTGAAAGGGGCATTTGCATCCCTTTTCTAAGTGTTTCCCTTTCACCATGTAACATTTGAATTCTGGGAAAACCTGCTGGTGATAAGGTATTGTGCTAATACCTCATGTTAAGTGTTCAGGGTTAGGCTGGAATGGCTGCAGCCCTCCTTGAAATATCGATTGCAGACAAGTGAACCCCGAGGAAGCTGGATAGTTGAAGCAGGCACTCCAAATATTCATGCACTGCAAGGATTCACTTTCATTTTGGGTCTCATCTTCTGGTTGCTGGTTTTCAGTGCTAACTTATACTACCATGGTGGCAGTAATCCAGCAGAGACTGCATGTATGGTTTGCAGGTTTGCTTCCCAAGCCACCAGAAACTTGGCAGAACCCAAATCATTGTGGCATTTTCTTTCCTCCCTTGAAACATTTGGCTTTCTAAGTTTGATAATTGAATAGACTGGGCTAGTCACCTTTGGACCCCATATACCACAAACAGAGCTAAAGACAGTGCCAATTACTTCCCTCAACTTGTCAAAATATGTCAAATTTGCTTGATCACCACAACTTCAAAGAAAATTCTGAGGCAACTTAGAGAGGTTAATCAAATACTGCATGATTGGAATGGCTGTGGTTGTATGAGGTGGAAAGCTGCAGAGTTGGGCTGAAACTGTTAGCAGAAATCCACAGGCTTGTGGTTGCCAGGCAACCACACTGGGCTCAGATTGGATGAACATCACTGTGAGGGGGATTTTAGGCTCTAGGTTTGAGAATTTAAAAGACTGGTGTAGTCAAGTTTGGAACCCATAGACCTCAGACATACCAAAACGTTTTCCAATGACTTCCCTCCACTTCTCAAAGTATGTCAAATTTTCTTGATCACTACAACTGTAAAAAAAAATTCTGAGGCAACATAGAGAGGCTAATCAAATACTGCATGATTGGAATGGCTGTGGTTGTATGAGGTGGAAAGCTGCAGAGTTGGGCTGAAACAGTTCACAGAAATCCACAAGCTTGTGGTTGCCAGGCAACCACAATGGGGTGTGATTGGCTGAGCACCATTGTGAGCTGGACTTTAGGCTCTAGGATACAAGTGTGCAGTAGGAGACCTGAGTCACAATGCTGGGCGTTGCCATGGAGACCTCAGTGGCACAGAGGACCTTGTAGGGCAAGATTTAAATAGGATGAATATTCTTGTCCTGGTATGCCACAATATTCTCTCTGAAGGCTTCACTGCTCAGAATTTGTAGATGGAAATGCTAGCCAATCTACACATGGATGTACTTTCAATGGGATATGAAATATGCCAGGGCCTGGCAGATGATCTCTGCCATGTCCTATCCTTGAGCATACGCTTTTCTCTTGTCATGTCTGTCATTTGGCTGAGTCCTGTTCCCTAAGTTATTCAGTCAAGACTTGCTGGCACCATTCACCTGTAGTATAAGAGCTTTCTGTGAAATTTCTCAGCAGAAATCCTCTGCAAGCACATAGCTTTGGATATGAGAGACAGTGGTGGAAGTTGAATTTCAAGGGCAGATATTTGAAAACAATGAAACAAGCCCCGAATAAGATCTTTACATGTTTCCCAGATGAATATATTTGGAAATACGGTGGAAGATGGAGATCAAGGCTGAGAAAAGTGCACACCCATTTCAAGGTACAAAAACCAGGGAAAAACATGGGAAAGCAAGAGAGCTGGTTAATCTGATGTGAAAATCTTTGATGATGAAAGGAAAATTATATTCTCATGATGATATAATCAGGCTGTAGAAGTGAAGTTCTCATGTTGGTTGTCCTATGTGTGGCCTTCTGCATTGGGCAGTGGATGCAGGAAAGGAGATATTCAAATAAATCTGGTGGAACACAAAATACTAAAAAAAAAAATTCAGCCTAAATCCTGTGTATTCCTTCCCTTTGAGAACATATATGGCTAATGTATGAAGTTTCAAAATGAAAATGTCTATTGGGTCATGGTTTCACCAATGAAACGGTCACTTCACATAACATTTTGAACTTTGCTTTCACAATTGCTCATGTACTGGGCCTGAGTAAAGCAGAAGGCAGAGTAAGCCTCATCAATAGTTGTGCATTCCATAAGTGGTTTTAAAACCAGTGAAACCCTTTGGACTTAGTGTTTGTATTTAATTGGTTGATTGGTTTTTCAAATTGTTTGTTTTACTATTTTTAACTTTGTGCGTCAGGGAAGCCCTTACTCATAGTGATTTAGACCTCTGCAAAAGCTCTGAAGTTATTTATTTTATTTATTTATTTATTTTTTAATTTTATTTAAGAAGAAAAGAAAAAAAAGCAGAGAATGGGTACAAGTTATACAGATTTGCAGAAAAAAATGAACAGTAGGAAATCACTAGTTGATGGATTACATATTGTCATCTTAGAAATAATTGTTTAAGTCACAAAATTAAAGCTTGTAAAGTGGACATTCCATCAATGATACTGCAAACAGTTCTGTTCAATGATCCAATAAAACTCTGTGATATCATTTTCTATCTTATGCACTTAAATATGCATGCAGTTATATAGTTTAGAGCACTTTCTTTTCCTCTCTATTGTACGATTTGGGTTTCATTGCTCCCACGGTTCTTATTACTTTTTTCGAAGAGAGTAAAACCAAATGTGACATAACAGAACAGAATCGGTCAAGTCAAAAGGGTGGACATAATAGATAATGTGAAAACATATTACAACGTGATCAATAATGGTTACCATAATGCCTTCCACTATCTCTAATAGAATTGCCTATTTCGTTAGTTATAATACAATTGAACAAAACAGTAAAGAATAAAACCGACAAAACCAAAACATTGGAGACATTGTAGGTCTTCAAAAGTAGATAAAAGTCAATGAGAATGGGCATTATAATGAGTCTCATTATCTTCACAGCTGATGCCTAAATTTTCGAACCTGATACTATCCAGCAAAACAGAATAGGGGAACATCAGTTAAAAACCAGATGGTGAGAGTAATACGGGGCTTTAAATCGAGGTAATGGAAAGTCAAAGTGGGTTACTATAATATATCCTGCTATATTTTTCCTTTAATTAAAAGGATAAAAATAAAAAAAGTAAATAATGGAGTGGAGACTGAGATAAAAGAGGGCATAAAAATGAAACAGCACAGATCAAAACATAACCATTTAAGCAGAATAGTGTTTCACCACCAGATAATCCTGACCTAAAAGTAGTTACCATATTGTCTCTTTCCTTGAAATCCTTGAGTACAACTTCGTATACTGTAGCATTAAGTATATCAAAACAATGTAAAACCATTTAAGAGAATGACAGCATTACAGAGTATTTAGAATCGACTAACAGAAAATGAACAATGGTTTCTGTATCATCTCCTTGTCTTTAAAAGTTTTTTGCTTATACTATCGTACATAAAAAAATCCAGTAAGATACAACCTATTTAGACCATTGGAGACAGAAGGACAAAAGCTAGGTGAGACTTCAAAACAAGATGATAGTAAATCAGTATTACCTATTAAGATGTCATTTTCTCCAAAATAGCTATTCCTATCATCCAATCTTGTCTGCCTCATTTCTGTTGAGCTCTTATTCTGTCAGTAGCTGTCAGTTTGTCTTCTTCACTTCGTTCTCTGCTCCATTCGTTGTGGCCTCCACTATTTCTGGATTCTTTGTATTTTTCTTTTTTTAGAATATCCTGCAATACTCTCTCTAGAGTTGAATTGGTGGTTGCAAATTCCCCCAGTTCCTCTTTATCCTGGAAGCACCTTGTTTTTCCATCAATTTCCAGGGACAGTTGTGCAGGATATCTCAATCTTGGCTGGAGATTATTATCTTTCAAAGCTTGAATTATTTCCCCCCATGCTCTTCGTGATTTGATGGTTTGTGCAGAGAAATCTGCTGTAATTCTGATGGGTGCTCCCTTGAAAGTGGTCTGTTTCTTGTCTCTGACAGCTTTTAATATTCTGTTCTTGTATTGAATTTCTGGAATTTTTATTATTATATGCCTGGGTGTTGCTCCGTTTGGGTTGTAGGTAGCTGGGGTCCTGTATGCCTCATACATTTGAGTATCTTTACCTTTTGCTAAATTAGGAAAATTCTCCTGGATTATTTCTGTGAGTAGCTTTTGTAGTTCATTTGTTTGTGTCCCTACTTCTTCTTTTATGTTCTTAAACCTTAAGTTATGGATCCTCTTATCATCTTCTTGTCTTTCTATTATTGCTGTTTGTTTCTTTGTTGTTTTAAAGAAGATTTTCATTTCATTCTCCCATATTACAATTCTGCCCTCCAGTTCAGATAGTCTGTCCTTAGTTTCTTTCAAGCTGTTATGCCAGTCTTCGATAGACTTCTTAGTTTCTTGGTAGTCCCTTTGAACCTGCTTCACGTATTCTATACTTTCCCTGTTATCTCCATCAAACAATTCTCCCCTCTTTTTCTGTTCTTCCATTCCACCATCTGTTAACAAAAGCTAGGTGAGACTTCAAAACAAGATGATAGTAAATCAGTATTACCTATTAAGATGTCATTTTCTCCAAAATAGCTATTCATATCATCCAATCTTCTCTGCCTCATTTCTGTTGAGCTCTTATTCTGTCAGTAGCTGTCAGTTTGTCTTCTTCACTTTGTTCTCTGCTCCATTCGTTGTGGCCTCCACTATTGCTGGATTCTTTGTATTTTTCTTTGTTTAGAATGTCCTGCAATACTCTCTCTAGAGTTGAATTGGTGGTTGCAAATTCCCCCAGTTCCTCTTTATCCTGGAAGCACCTTGTTTTTCCATCAATTTCCAGGGACAATCTTGGCTGGAGATTATTATCTTTCAAAGCTTGAATTATTTCCCCCCATGCTCTTCATGATTTGATGGTTTGTGCAGAGAAATCTGCTGTAATTCTGATGGGTGCTCCCTTGTAAGTGGTCTGTTTCTTGTCTCTGACAGCTTTTAATATTCTGTTCTTGTATTGAATTTCTGGAATTTTTATTATTATATGCCTGGGTGTTGCTCTGTTTGGGTTGTAGGTAGCTGGGGTCCTGTATGCCTCATACATCTGAGTATCTTTATCTTTTGCTAAATTAGGAAAATTCTCCTGGATTATTTCTGTGAGTAGCTTTTGTAGTTCATTTGTTTGTGTCCCTACTTCTTCTTTTATGTTCTTAATCCTTAAGTTATGGATCCTCTTATCATCTTCTTGTCTTTCTATTATTGCTGTTTGTTTCTTTGTTATTTTAAAGAAGTTTTTCATTTCATTCTCCCATATTACAATTCTGCCCTCCAGTTCAGATAGTCTGTCCTTAGTTTCTTTCAAGCTGTTATGCCAGTCTTCGATAGACTTCTTAGTTTCTTGGTAGTCCCTTTGAACCTGCTTCACGTATTCTATACTTTCCCTGTTATCTCCATCATACAATTCTCCCCTCTTTTTCTGTTCTTCCATTCCACCATCTGTTTTTTCTTGGGTGGTGCTTAGCATTTCTCTAACTATTTTGCATACTTCTAGCTTCAAGTCATTGATAACTTCATTCCTGAATTGGTCTATGAGGCTCTCTATATGGCGCTTTATGTCTATTGGTGCGGTGTCCGCTATTGCCTGTTTCTCAGAATTGGGGGCCAAGGAGCCTTTCTTGTTGCTGCCTCTTCCCATATTCCCTGTTCCTTATATATGCAAGTTTATATGAGAGGCCCATCTTCTCTCCCTGTCAGCCACAGCCTGATTGAATTGCGCCGGTTAGGTGTTCCCACTCACTGCTGCGCACCAGGCAGCCTACGTGGGGCCCACCCCTCCGGGCCTCCATCGGGCTCTGGGATCTGGGTTGGGCCAGCCTACTGGGTCCCCCAGCAGCGTCATGCAGGCCAGGTACTTTTCCCCAATCCCGCCCGAGAGGGGAATGTGTGGCTGGAGTCGCCACTGCGCCCTGCTCCCGCAGGACTGCTCGGGCCCAGAAAGTCTGCTAGACTCAAACTGTGGTGGAGTGTCAGTTTCTCTCACTCACCTCGCCACAAGTCAGAACATGCCTCCCTGCCCATCCTGTTTTCAACTCCGTTCACAGTCTCCCGTTCTCAGAGTTTCCGTGTGTCTCTCTCCTTGCTGAGCCGATATAGAGGCAGCCAGCCACCGCGCGGTGGGAAACCCAAATCGCGGCTTCCAATGGCGCGGGGTCCAGCAGAGGCTTTTCTGTTCCTGTGTTAGCAACAGGACTGCATTCCAAGTTGGTTTCTCTCAGCGGACTTCGTTCCTGAGTCAGCAGAGCATACCTCCACCGGCGTATGTCTCTTTAGTCCGCACCATACCTGGCTCCTGAGCCTAGGATTTCAGAGAGCTTCCGGTAGTTGCTGTTATCTGTCCAACATGTTCTCCGGAAGCTGAAGTTATTCATGTAACAGCTATTACATGTTATAAGTTTCTCCTATTAAAACTTGAAAGACTAACAGACTCTGATACTTTTCATCTAAATTCAGTGTTGCACTAAATTCAGTGTTGGACTTTTTACAAGTCCTTTGAAATGTGTCCTCATCTAGTCACTGGTCGTGCTGGAATGTACTTTCTTGTGAAGACAGGATTTGAGCAAATTGACACAAGTACAGTTTGCCACTACTCTGGACACCTGGTTAAATATCGAGTTCCCTAAATGCTGGGTGTTTTACTTTGATCTCTGCTCACACTTTGCTCATGCAGTTAGAACCACAGGGCTCCAGGCCATAGCGTTCCAGGCCTAAACAAAAAATTTCCATTCCGTTTTGGGAGTTCATTCGTCTCTCATAATTACATTTTCCACAAATGTGTGCTTCAGGAGAGGCCCTGTCTAAATGTGGAGAGGCCCATTTTCATTCACTCACTTTCAGACTTTCTAAAAATTTCAGTTAGTATCGGTTTGCCCAGACTTGCCATTGTCAAGGGACAGTGCACTTCACTTGAAGTTGTGCAGTATTACTTCATGTGTCTCTGTGGAAATTCCACCAATGGGAAAATCTTGCTGTAGTCATCTCCATGTGTTTCTGCGTAAGAAAATATAACTAACAAAGGATGTGGTTTCAAGCAGAATGGGGAAAGAGGGATTATGTTTATTTCAGTGCAGGTTGACCTTTCAAAGAAACAGTAATTCCTATCAAATAGGAGGAAAAATCTTTTGTAAAGAGACATGGACATGACACGATCAACTTTATGTCACTTTTTTTTAAAACGCCAAGGGCATTTGAGAAATTCTTGGCTGCTGAATTGTCCCTTTTTTCAAATTTCTCTTAGGTAAGACACTCCTGCTTCTTCAAACCATGGTACAGATCCTTCCATGTAAAAAACCAAAGCATAAAACACAATAAATTAAAACAAAACCCATCAAATTACATTTGAGAGCACAGAATTGCTCAGTAGGCCCACTATTCAAGAAGCTAGAGGTACAGAAGCCTCAGCCTTCAGCCCATGGCCTGAAGTTTGGTCTCTATTATCATGGTCCCTCAATTCCCTGGCATGTCCACATTAACTCATGAATCTTTACTCATTTCCTCTTCAAATGCACAGGATCCAATATATTTGAACCCTGTTCACCTGGGCTGTAATCATCCAAGGACACACCAGAGGAAGGGCAGCCACTCCCTTGCCTGGGGCCTTGGAGCTTATCACAATAGAAATGGACACCTGAACAAGGGGAGCCAAAACAAAGAGAGGCATATTCCTAAAGCCTGAAGCACAGAAGCTACCTATAGACCAGTAGTGGGATTTCACAAATTATGTAAGAATCTCTGTGCACATGCTTGGCATGGTCGCTCATGCCTATAATCCCAGCAATCTGGGGGCTGAGGTGGATGGATCCTTGGGAGTTCCAGTCCATCTTGGGCTATGAATTTATCTCAAGGCCTCTTTCAACAACTACATAAGATGCTGTTTCCAAAAAAAGGACAATGGAAAACTAGAAACTCTTCGTCCAGGTCCCTGGGTTCACTATATGAGTTGTGGAGTCTAAATATTCCATGCCATGAGAAAACACCTGGGATTTTTAGGGAAAAGGGCATTTGCATCCCGTTTCTAAGGGTTTCCCTTTCACCATGTTACATTTGAATTCTGGGAAAACCTGCTGGTGATAAGCTATCTAGCATTATGTTGGTTTAGGTATTGAGCTAGTACCTCATGTTTAGTGTCCAGGGTTATGCTGAAATGGCTGCAGATCTCCTTGAAATAGCGATTGCAGACAAGTGAACCCCGAGGAAGCTGGATAGTTGAAGCAGGCACTCCAAATATTCATGCACTGCAAGGATTCACTTTCATTTTGGGACTCATCTTCTGGTTGCTGGCTTTTAGTGCTAACTGATACTACCATGGTGGCAGTAATCCAGCAGAGACTGCATGTATGGTTTGCAGGTTTGCTTCCAAAGCCACCAGAAACTTGGCAGAACCCAAATCATTGTGGCATTTTCTTTCCTCCCCTGAAACATTTGGCCTTCTAAGTTTGAAAATTGAATAGACTGGGCTAGTCAAGTTTGGACCCTGTATACCACCAACAGAGCTAAAGACAGAGCCAATTACTTCCCTCCACTTGTCAAAATATGTCAAATTTGCTTGATCACCACAACTTCAAAGAAAATTCTGAGGCAACTTAGAGAGGTGAATCAAATACTGCATGATTGGAATGGCTGTGGTTGTAGGAGGTGGAAAGCTGCAGAGTTGGGCTGAATTTGTTCACTGAAATCCACAGGCTTGTGGTTGGCAGGCAACCACACTGGGCTGAGATTGGCTGAACATCACTGTGAGGTGGATTTTAAGCTCTAGGTTTGAAAATGTAAAAGACTGGAGTAGTCAAGTTTGGAACCAATATACCTGAGACATACCAAAACGTTTTCCAATTACTTCCCTCCGCTTCTAAAAATATGTCAAATTTTCTTGATGACTACAACTCTAAAAAAAATTTTGAGGCACCATAGCGAGGCTAATCAAATACTGCATGATTGCAATGGCAGTGGTTGTATGAGGTGGAAAGCTGCAGAGTTGGGCTGAAACAGTTCACAGAAATCCACAAGCTTGTGGTCGCCAGGCATCCACACTGGGCTGTGATTGGCTGAGCACAATTGTGAGCTGGACTTTAGGCTCCAGGATACAAGTGTGCAGTAGGAGACCTGAGTCACAATGCTGGGCGTTGACATGGAGACCTCATTGGCACAGAGGACCTTGGAGGGCAAGATTTAAATACGATGAATATTCTTGGCCTGGTATGCCACAATATTCTCTCTGAAGGCTTCACTGCTCAGTATTTGTGGATGGAAATGCTTGCCAATCTACACATGGATGTACTTTCAATGGGATATAAAATATGCCAGGGCCTGGCAGATGATCTCTGCCATGTCCTATCCTTGAGCATACGCTTTTCCCTTGTCATGTCTGTCATTTGTCCGAGTCCTGTTCCCTAAGCTATTCAGTCAAGACTTGCTGGCATCATTCACCTGCAGTATAAGAGCTTTCTATGAAATTTCTCAGCAGAAATCCTCTGCAAGCACATAGCTTTGGATATGAGAGACAGTGGTGGAAGTTGAATTTCAAGGGCAGATATTTGAAAACAATGAAACAAGCCCAGAATAAGATCTTTACATGTTTCCCAGATGAATATGTTTGGAAATATGGGGGAAGATAGAGATCAAGGCTGAGAAGAGTGCACACCCATTTCAAGGTACAAAAACCAGGGAAAAACATGGGAAAGCAAGAGAGCTGGTTAATCTGATGTAAAAATCTTTGATGAAGAAAGGAAAATTACATTCTCATAATGATATAATCAGACTGTAGCAGTGAAGTTCTCATGTTGGTTGTCCTATGTGTGGCCTTCTGCATTGGGCAGTGGATGCAGGACAGGAGATCGTCAAATAAATCTGGTGGAACACAAAATACTGAAAAACAATTCAGCCTAAATCCTGTGTATTTCTTCCCTTTGAGAACATATATGGATAATGTACAAAGTTTCAAAAGAGAAAATGTCTATTGGGTCATGGTTTCAACAATGAAATGGTCACTTCACATAACATTTTGAATTTTGCTTTCACACTTGCTCAGGTACCGGGCCTGAGTAAAGCAGAATGCAGAGTGAGCCTCATCAATAGTTATGCATTCCATAAGTGGTTTTAAAATCAGTGAAACCCTTTGGACTTAGTGTTTGTATTTAATTGGTTGATTGGTTTTCAAATTGTTTGTTTTACTATTTTTAACTTTGTGAGTCAGGGAAGCCCTCACTCATAGTGATTTAGACCTCTCCATAAGCTCTCAAGTTATTCATGTAACAGCTATTCCATGTTATAAGTTTCTCCTATTAAAACTTGAAAGACTAACAGTCTCTGCTAATTTTCATCTAAATTCAGTGTTGGGCTAAATTCAGTGTTGGACTTTTTACCAGTCCTTTGAAATGTGTCCTCCTCTAGTCACTGGTCATGCTGGAATGTACTTTCTTGTGAAGACAGGATTTGAGCAAATTGACACAAGTACAGTTTGCCACTACTCTGGACACCTGGTTAAATATTGAGTTCCCTAAATGGTGTGTGTTTTACTTTGATCTCTGCTCACACTTTGCTCATCCAGTTAGTACCACAGGGCTCCAGGCCATAGCGTCCAGGCCTAAAAAGAAAACTTCCATTCCGTTTTGGGAGTTCATTCGTCTCTCATAATTACTTTTTCCACAAATGTGTGCTTCAGGAGAGGCCCTGTCCAAATGTGGAGAGGCCCATTTTCATTCACTCACTTTAAGACTTTCTAAGATTTTCAGTTTCTAGAGGTTTGCCCAGACTTGCCATTGTCAAGGGACAGTGCACTTCACTTGAAGTTGTGCAGTATTACTTCATGTGTCTCCGTGGAAATTCCACCAATGGGAAACTCTTGCTGTAGTCATCTCCAAGTGTTTGTGCGTAAGAAAATATAACTAACAAAGGATGTGGTTTCAAGCAGAGTGAGGAAAGGAGGGATTATCATTATTTCAGTGCAGGTTGACATTTCAAAGAAACAGTAATTCCTAAGAAATAGGAGGTAAAATCTTTTATAAAGAGACATGGACATGACACGCTCAACTTTATGTCACTGTTTTTAAAATGCCAAGGGCATTTGAGAAATTCTTGGCTGCTGAATTGTACCTTTTTTCAAATTTCTCTTAGGTAAGGCACTCCAGCTTCTTCAAACCGTGGTACTGTTCCCACCATGTAAAAAACCAAAACAAAACACAAAGTAAATTAAAACAAAACCCATCAAATTACATTTGAGAGCACACAATTGCTCAGCAGGCCCACTATTCAAGAAGCTAGAGGTACAGAAGCATCAGCCTTCAGCCATTGGCCTGAAGTTTTGTCTCTATCATGGCCCCTCAATTCCCTGGCATGTCCACATTAACTCATGAATCTTTACTCATTTCCTCTTCAAATGCACAGGATCCAATATATTTGAACCCTGTTCACCTGGGCTGTAATCATCCAAGGACACACCAGAGGAAGGGCAGCCACCCCCTTGCCTGAGGCCTTGGAGCTTATCCCAATAGAAATGGACACCTGAACAAGGTGAGCCAAAACAAAGAGAGGCATATTCCTAAAGCCTGAAGCACAGAAGCTACCTATAGACCAGCAGTGGGATTTCACAAATTATGTAAGAATCTCTGTCCACATGCTTGACATGGTTGCTCATGCCTATAATCCCAGCAATCTGGTGTCTGAGGTGGATGGATCCTTGGGAGTTCCAGTCCATCTTGGGCTACGAATTTATCTCAAGGCCCCTTTCAAAAACTACATAAGATGTTGTTTCCAAAAAGAGGACAACAGAAAACTAGACACACTTGGTCTAGGTCCCTGGGTTCACTACATGAGTTGTGGAGTCTAAATATTCCATGCCATGAGAAAATACCTGGGCTTTTTAGGGAAAGGGTCATTTGCATCTCTTTTCTAAGTGTTTCACTTTCACCATGTTACATTTGAATTCTGGGAAAACCTGCTGGTGATAAGGTATTGTGCTAATACCTCATGTTTAGTGTCCAGGGTTATGCTGGAATGGCTGCAGACCTCCTTGAAATAGCGATTGCAAACAAGTGAACCCCGAGGAAGCTGGATAGTTGAAGCAGGCACTCCAAATATTCATGCACTAGAAGAATTCACTTTCATTTTGGGACTCATCTTCTGGTTGCTGGCTTTTAGTGCTAACTGATACTACCTTGGTGGCAGTAATCCAGCAGACACTGCATGTATGGTTTGCAGGTTTGCTTCCCAAGCCACCAGAAACTTGGCAGAACCCAAATCATTGTGGCATTTTCTTTCCTCCCCTGAAACATTTGGCTTTCTAAGTTTGAAAATTGAGTAGATTGGGCTAGTCAAGTTTGGACCCCATATACCACCAACAGAGCTAAAGACAGAGCCAATTACTTCCCTCCACTTGTCAAAATATGTCAAATTTGCTTGATCACCACAACTTCAAAGAAAATTCTGAGGCAACTTAGAGAGGTGAATCAAATACTGCATGATTGGAATGGCTGTGGTTGTATGAGGTGGAGAGCTGCAGAGTTGGGCTGGAACTGTTCACAGAAATCCACAGGCTTGTGGTTGCCAGGCAACCACACTGGGCTGACATTGGCTGAACGTCACTGTGAGGTGGATTTTAAGCTCTAGGTTTGAAAATTTAAAAGACTGGCGTAGTGAAGTTTGCAACCCATAGACCTCAGACATACAAAAACATTTTCCAAATACTTCCCTCCACTTCTCAAAATATGTCAAATTTTCTTGATCACTACAACTGTAAAAAAAATTCTGAGGCAACATAGCGAGGCTAATCAAATACTGCATGATTGGAATGGCTGTGGTTGTATGAGGTGGAATGCTGTAGAGGTGGGCTGAAACAGTTCACAGAAATCCACAAGCTTGTGGTTGCCAGGCAACCACACTGGGCTGTGATTGGCTGAGCACCATTGTGAGCTGGACTTTAGGCTCTAGGATACAAGTGTGCAGTAGCAGACCTGAGTCACAATGCTGGGCGTTGACATGGAGACCTCAGTGGCACAGAGGACCTTGGAGGGCAAGATTTAAATAGGATGAATATTCTTGGCCTGGTATGCCACAACATTCTCTCTAAAGGCTTCACTACTCAGAATTTGTGGATGGAAATGCTTGCCATTCTACACATGGATGTACTTTCAATGGGATATGAAATATGCCAGGGCCTGGCAGATGATCTCTGCCATGTCCTATCCTTGAGCATACGCTTTTCCCTTGTCATGTCTGTCATTTGGCTGAGTCCTGTTCCTAAGCTACTCAGTCAAGACTTGCTGGCATCATTCACCTGCAATATAAGAGCTTTCTGTGAAATTTCTCAGCAGAAATCCTCTGCAAGCACATAGCTTTCGATATGAGAGACAGTGGTGGAAGTTGAATTTCAAGGGCAGATATTTGAAAACAATGAAACAAGCCCCGTATAAGATCTTTACATGTTTCCCAGATGAATATGTTTGGAAATACGGGGGAAGATGGAGATCAAGACTGAGAAGCGTGCACACCCATTTCAAGGTACAAAAACCTGGGAAAAACATGGAAAAGCAAGAGAGCTGGTTAATCTGATGTAGAAATCCTTGATGATGAAAGGAAAATTATATTCTCATGATGATTTATTCAGGCTCTAGAAGTGAAGTTCTCGTGTAGGTTGTCCTATGTGTGGCCTTCTGCATTGGGCAGTCGATGCAGGACTGGAGAACTTCAAAGAAATCTGGTGGAACACAAAATAATGAAAAAACAATCAGCCTAAATCCTGTGTATTCCTTCCCTTTGAGAACATATATGGAAAATGTAAAAAGTTTCAAAAGAGAAAATGTCTATTGGGTCATGGTTTCACCAATGAAATGGTCACTTCACATAACATTTTGAATTTTGCTTTCACACTTGCTCAGGTACCGGGCCTGAGTAAAGCAGAATGCAGAGTGAGCCTCAACAATAGTTATGCATTCCATAAGTGGTTTTAAAACCAGTGAAACCCTTTGGACTTAGTATTTGTATTTAATTGGTTGATTGGTTTTCAAATTGTTTGTTTTACTATTTTTAGCTTTGTGAGTCAGGGAAGCCCTCACTCATAGTGATTTAGACCTCTCCATAAGCTTTCAAGTTATTCATGTAACAGCTATTCCATGTTATAAGTTTCTCCTATTATAACTTGAAAGACTAACAGACTCTGCTAATTTTCATCTAAATTCAGTGTTGGGCTAAATTCAGTGTTCGACTTTTTACAAGTCCTTTGTAATTTGTCCTCCTCTAGTCACTGGTCGTGCTGGCATGTACTTTCTTGTGAATACAGGATTAGAGCAAATTGACACAAGTACAGTTTGCCACTACTCTGGACACCTGGTTAAATATCGAGTTCCCTAAATAGTGTGTGTTTTACTTTGATCTCTGGTCACACTTTGCTCATCCAGTTAGAACCACAGGGCTCCAGGCAATAGCATTCCAGGCCTAAACAATAAAATTTCCATTCCGTTTGGGGAGTTCATTCGTCTCTCATAATTACTTTTTCCACAAATGTGTGCTTCAGGAGAGGCCCTGCCCATATGTGGAGAGGCCCATTTTCATTCACTCACCTTCAGACTTTCTAAGATTTTCAGTTACTAGAGGTTTGCCCAGACTTGCCATTGTCAAGGGACAGTGCACTTCACTTGAAGTTGTGCAGCATTACTTCATGTGTCTCCGTGGAAATTCCACCAATGGGAAACTCTTGCTGTAGTCATCTCCAAGTGTTTCTGCATAAGAAAATATAACTAAGAAAGGATATGGTTTCAAGCAGAATGTGGAAAGGAGGGATTATCTTTATTTCAGTGCAGATTGACCTTTCAAAGAAACAGTAATTCCTATCAAATAGGAGGTAAAATCTTTCTATAGAGACATGGACATGACACGCCCAAGTTTATGTCACTTTTTTTAAAACGCCAAGGGCATTTGAGAAATTCTTGGTTGCTGAATTGTCCCTTTTTTCAAATTTCTCTTAGGTAAGACACTCTAGCTTCTTCAAACCATGGTACTGTTCCTTTCATGTAAAAAACCAAAGCAAAAAACAAAATAAATTAAAACAAAACCCATTAAATAACATTTGAGAGCACACAATTGCTCAACAGGCCCATGTAAACACTATTCAAGAAGCTAGAGATACAGAATCCTCAGACTTCAGCCCATGGCCTGAAGTTTTGTCTCTATCATGGACCCTCAATTCCCTGGCATGTCCACATTAACTCATGAATCTTTACTCATTTCCTCTTCAAATGCACAGGATCCAATATATTTGAACCTTGTTCACCTGGGAAGTAATCATCCAAGGACACACCAGAGGAAGGGCAGCCACTCCCTTGCCTGGGGCCTTGGAGCTTATCACAATAGAAATGGAAACCTGAACAAGGGGAGCCAAAACAAAGAGAGGCATATTCCTAAAGCCTGAAGCTCAGAAGCTACCTGTAGACCAGTAGTGGGATTTCACAAATTATGTAAGAATCTCTGTGCACATGCTTGGCATGGTCACTCATGCCTATAATCCCAGTAATCTGTCAGCTGATGTGGATGGATCCTTGGGAGTTCCAGTCCATCTTGGGCTACGAATTTATCTCAAGGCCTCTTTGAACAACTACATAAGATGCTGTTTCCAAAAAGAGGACAACAGAAAACTAGACACACTTGGTCCACATCCCTGGGTTCACTACATGAGTTGTGGAGTCTAAATATTCCATGCCATGAGAAAATACCTGGGATTTTTAGGGAAAGGGGCATTTGCATCCCATATCTAAGGGTTTCACTTTCACCATGTTACATTTGAATTCTGGGAAAACCTGCTGGTGGTAAGCTACCTAGCAATATGTTGGTTTAGGTATTGAGCTAGTACCTCATGTTTAGTGTTCAGAGTTATGCTGGAATGGTTGCAGACCTCCTTGAAATAGCGATTTCAGACATGTGAACCCCGAGAAAGCGGGATAGTTGAAGCAGGCACTCCAAATATTCATGCACTGCAATGATTCACGTGCACTTTGGGACACATCTTCTGGTTGCTGGCTTTTAGTGCTAACTGATACTACCATGGTGGCACTAATCCAGCAGAGACTGCATGTATGGTTTGCAGGTTTGCTTCCCAAGCCACCAGAAACTCAGCAGAACCCAAATCATTGTGGCATTTTCTTTCCTCCCCTGAAACATTTGACTCTCTAAGTTTGAAAATTTAACAGACTGGGGTAGTCAAGTTTGGACCCCATGTACCACAAACAGAGCTAAAGACAGAGCCAATTACTTCCTTCCACTTCTCAAAATATGTGAAATTTTCTTGATCACTACAACTGTAAAACAAATTCTGAGGCAACATAGAGAGCCTAATCAAATACTGCAAGATTGGAATGGCTGTGGTTGTATGAGGTGGAAAGCTGCAGAGTTGGGCTGAAACAGTTCACAGAAATCCACAAGCTTGTGGTTGCCAGGCAACCACACTGGGCTGTGATTGGCTCAGCACCTATGTGAGCTGGACTTTAGGCTCTAGGATTCAAGTGTGCAGTAGGAGACCTGAGTCACAATGTTGGGCGTTGCCATGGAGACATCAGTGGCACAGAGGACCTTGTAGGGCAAGATTTAAATAGGATGAATATTCTTGGCCTGGTATTCCACAATATTCTCTCTGAAGGCTTCACTGCTCAGAATTTGTGGATGGAAATGCTCGCCAATCTACACATGGATGTACTTTCAATGGGATATGAAATATGCCAGGGCCTGGCAGATGATCTCTGCCATGTCCTATCCTTGAGCATACGCTTTTCCCTTGTCATGTCTGTCATTTGGCTGAGTCCTGTTCCCTAAGCTATTCAGTCAAGACATGCTGGCATCATTCACCTGCAGTATAAGAGCTTTCTGTGAAATTTCTCAGCAGAAATCCTCTGCAAGTACATAGCTTTGGATATGAGAGACAGTGGTGGAACTTGAATTTCAAGGGCAGATATTTGAAAAAATTGAAACAAGCCCCGAATAAGATCTTTACATGTTTCCCAGAAGAATATGTTTGGAAATACAGGGGAAGATGGAGATCAAGACTGAGAAGAGTGCACACCCATTTTAAGGTACAAAAACCAGGGAAAAACATGGGAAAGCAAGAGAGCTGGTTAATCTGATGTAAAAATCTTTGATGCTGAAAGGAAAATTATATTCTCATGATGATTTAATCAGGCTGTAGAAGTGAAGTTCTATTGTTGGTTGTCCTATGTGTGGCCTTCTGCATCGGGCAGTGGATGCAGGAGAGGAGATCTTCAAATAAATCTGGTGGAACACAAATACTGAAAAAAAAATCAGGCTAAATCCTGTGTATTCCTTCCCTTTGAGAACATATATGGATAATGTACGAAGTTTCAAAAGTAAAAATGTCTATTGGGTCATGGTTTCAACAATGAAATGGTCACTTCACATAACATTTTGAATTTTGCTTTCACAGTTGCTCATGTACCGGGCCTGAGTAAAGCAGAATGCAGAGTAAGCCTCATCAATAGTTGTGCATTCCATAAGCCTCATCAATAGTTGTGCATTCCATAAATGGTTTTAAAACCAGTGAAACCCTTTGGACTTAGTGTTTGTATTTAATTGGTTGATTGGTTTTACAAATTGCTTGTTTTACTATTTTTAACTTTGTGAGTCAGGGAAGCCCTCACTCTTAGTGATTTCGACCTCTCCAAAAGCTCTGAAGTTCTTCATGTAACAGCTATTACATGCTATAAGTTTCTCTTATTAAAACTTGAAAGACTAACAGACTCTGCTACTTTTCATCTAAATTCAGTGTTGGGCTAACTTCAGGGTTGGACTTTTTACAAGTCCTTTGAAATGTGTCCTCCTCTAGTCACTGGTCGTGCTGGAATTTACTTTCTTGTGAAGACAGGATTTGAGCAAATTGACACAAGTACAGTTTGCCACTACTCTGGACACCTGGTTAAATATCGAGTTCCCTAAATGCTGTGTGTTTTACTTTGATCTCTGCTCACACTTTGCTCATCCAGTTAGAAACACAGGGCTCCAGGCCATAGGGTTCCAGGCCTAAACAAGAAAATTTCCATTCCGTTTTGGGAGTTCATGCGTCTCTCATAATTACTTTTTCCACAAATGTGTGCTTCAGGAGAGGCCCTGTCCAAATGTGGAGAGGCCCATTTTCATTCACTCACTTTTAGACTTTCTAAGATTTTCAGTTACTAGAGGTTTGCCCAGACTTGCCATTGTCAAGGGACAGTGCACTTCACTAGAAGTTGTGCAGTATTCCTTCATGTGTCTCCGTGGAAATTCCACCAATGGGAAACTCTTGCTGTAGTCATCTCCAAGTGTTTCTGTGTAAGAAAATATAACTAACAAAGGATGTGGTTTCAAGCAGAATGAGGAAAGGAGGGATTATCTTTATTTCAGTGCAGGTTGACCTTTCAAAGAAACAGTAATTCCTATCAAATAGGAGGAAAAATCTTTTGTAAAGAGACATGGACATGACACGCTCAACTTTATGTCACTTTTTTTAAAACGCCAAGGGCATTTGAGAAATTCTTGGCTGCTGAATTGTCGCTTTTTCAAATTTCTCTTAGGTAAGACACTCCAGTTTCTTTAAACCATGTTACAGCTCCTTCCATGTAAAAAAACAAAGCAAAAAACAAAATAAATTAAAACAAACACATCAAATTACATTTGAGAGCACACAATTGCTCAGCAGGCCCACTATTCAAGAAGCTAGAGGTAGAGAATACTCAGCCTTCAGCCCATGGCCTGAAGTTTTGTCTCTGTCATGGCCCCTCAATTCCCTGGCATGTCCACATTAACTGATGAATCTTTACTCATTTCCTCTTCAAATGCATAGGATCCAATATATTTGAACCCTGTTCACCTGGGCTGTAATCATCCAAGGACACACCAGAGGAAGGGCAGCCACTCCCTTGCCTGGGACCTTGGAGCTTATCACAATAGAAATGGACACCTGAACAAGGGGAGCCAAAACAAAGAGAGGCATATTCCTAAAGCCTGAAGCACAGAAGCTACCTATAGACCAGCAGTGGGATTTCACAAATTATGTAAGAATCTCTGTGCACATGCTTGGCATGGTCGCTCATGCCTATAATCCCAGCAATCTGGGGGCTGAGGTGGATGGATCCTTGGGAGTACCAGTCCATCTTAGGCTATGAATTTATCTCAAGGCCTCTTTCAACAACTACATAAGATGCTGTTTCCAAAAAGAGGACAACATTAAACTAGACACACTTGGTCTAGGTCCCTGGGTTCAATACATGAGTTGTGGAGTCTAAATATTCCATGCCATGAGAAAATACCTGGGATTTTTAGTGAAAGGGGCATTTGCATCCCTTTTCTAAGTGTTTCCCTTTCACCATGTTACATTTGAATTCTGGGAAAACCTGCTGGTGATAAAGTATTGTGCTAATACCTCATGTTTAGTGTTCAGGGTTATGCTGGAATGGCTGCAGCCCTCCTTGAAATAGCGATTGCAGACAAGTGAACCCCGAGGAAGCTGGATAGTTGAAGCAGGCACTCCAAATATTCATGCACTGCAAGGATTTACTTTCATTTTGGGTCTCATCTTCTGGTTGCTGGCTTTCAGTGCTAACTGATACTACCATGGTGGCAGTAATCCAGCAGAGACTGCATGTATGGTTTGCAGGTATGCTTCCCAAGCCACCAGAAACTTGGCAGAACCCAAATCATTGTGGCATTTTCTTTCCTCCCTTGAAACATTTGGCTTTCTAAGTTTGATAATTGAATAGACTGGGCTAGTCACCTTTGGACCCCATATACCACAAACAGAGCTAAAGACAGAGCCAATGACTTCCCTCCACTTGTCAAAATATGTCAAATTTGCATGATCACCACAACTTCAAAGAAAATTCTGAGGCAACTTAGAGAGGTTAATCAAATACTGCATGATTGGAATGGCTGTGGTTGTATGAGGTGGAAAGCTGCAGAGTTGGGCTGAAACTGTTCACAGAAATCCACAGGCTTGTGCTTGCCAGGCAAGCACACTGGGTTGAGATTGGCTGAACATCACTGTGAGGGGGATTTTAGTCTCTAGGTTTGAAAATTTAAAAGACTGGGGTAGTCAAGTTTGGAACCCATAGACCTCAGACATACAAAAAGTTTTTCCAATGACTTCGCTCCACTTCTCAAAATATGTCAAATTTTCTTGATCATTACAACTGTAAAAAAAATTCTGAGGCAACATAGAGAGGCTAATCAAATACTGCATGATTGGAATGTCTGTGGTTGTATGAGGTGGAAAGCTGCAGAGTTGGGCTAAAAACAGTTCACAGAAATCCACAAGCTTGTGGTTGCCAGGCACCACAATGGGCTGTGATTGGCTGAGCACCATTGTGAGCTGGACTTTAGGCTCTAGGATACAAGTGTGCAGTAGGAGACCTGAGTCACAATGCTGGGCGTTGCCATGGAGACCTCAGTGGCACAGAGGACCTTGTAGGGCTCGATTTAAAGAGGATGAATATTCTTGGCCTGGTATGCCACAATATTCTCTCTGAAGGCTTCACTGCTCAGAATTTGTGGATGGAAATACTAGCAAATCTACACATGGATGTACTTTCAATGGGATATGAAATACGCCAGGGCCTGGCACATGATCTCTGCCATGCCCTATCCTTGAGCATACGGTTTTCCCTTGTCATGTCTGTCATTTGGCTGAGTCCTGTTCCCTAAGCTATTCAGTCAAGACTTGCTGGCATCATTCACCTGCAGTATAAGAGTTTTCTGTGAAATTTCTCAGCAGAAATCCTCCGCAAGTACATAGCTTTGGATACGAGAGACAGTGGTGGAAGTTGAATTTCAAGGGCAGATATTTGAAAACAATGAAACAAGCCCAGAATAAGATCTTTACATGTTTCCCAGATGAATATGTTTGGAAATACGGTGGAAGATGGAGATCAAGGCTGAGAAGAGTGCACACTCATTTCAAGGTACAAAAACCAGGGAAAAACATGGGCAAGAAAGAGAGCTGGTTAATCTGATGTAAAAATCTTTGATGATGAAAGGAAAATTATATTCTCATGATGATTTAATCAGGCTGTAGAAGTGAAGTTCTCCTGTGGGTTGTCCTATGTGTGGCCTTCTGCATTGGGCAGTGGATGCAGGACAGGAGATCTTCAAATAAATCTGGTGGAACACAAAATACTGAAAAAAAATTCATCCTAAATCCTGTGTATTCCTTCCCTTTGAGAACATATATGGATAATGTACGAAGTTTCAAAAGAGAAAATGTCTATTGGGTCATGGTTTCAACAATGAAATGGTCACTTCACATAACATTTTGAATTTTGCTTTCACAGTTGCTCATGTACCGGGCCTGAGTAAAGCAGAATGCAGAGTAAGCCTCATCAATAGTTGTGCATTCCATAAGTGGTTTTAAAACCAGTGAAACCCTTTGGACTTAGTGTTTGTATTTAATTGGTTGATTGGTTTTTCAAATTGTTTGTTTTACTATTTTTAACTTTGTGAGTCAGGGAAGCCCTCACTCATAGTGATTTCGACCTCTTCAAAAGCTCTGAAGTTATTCATGTAACAGCTATTACATACTATAAGTTTCTCCTATTAAAACTTGAAAGACTAACAGACTCTGCTACTTTTCATCTAAATTCAGTGTTGGGCTAACTTCAGGGTTGGACTTTTTACAAGTGCTTTGAAATGTGTCCTCCTCTAGTCACTGGTCGTGCTGGAATTTACTTTCTTGTGAAGACAGGATTTGAGCAAATTGACACAAGTACAGTTTGCCACTACTCTGGACACCTGGTTAAATATCGAGTTCCCTAAATGGTGTGTGTTTTACTTTGATCTCTGCTCACACTTTGCTCATCCAGTTAGAAACACAGGGCTCCAGGCCATAGCGTTCCAGGCCTAAACAAGAAAATTTCCATTCCGTTTTGGGAGTTCATGCGTCTCTCATAATTCCTTTTTCCACAAATGTGTGCTTCAGTAGAGGCCCTGTCCCAATGTGGAGAGGCCCATTTTCATTCACTCACTTTTAGACTTTCTAAGATTTTCAGTTACTAGAGGTTTGCCCAGACTTGCCATTGTCAAGGGACAGTGCACTTCACTAGAAGTTGTGCAGTATTACTTCATGTGTCTCCGTGGAAATTCCACCAATGGGAAACTCTTGCTGTAGTCATCTCCAAGTGTTTCTGTGTAAGAAAATATAACTAACAAAGGATGTGGTTTCAAGCAGAATGAGGAAGGGAGAGACTATCTTTATTTCAGTGCAGGTTGACCTTTCAAAGAAACAGTAATTCCTATCAAACAGGAGGTAAAATCTTTTGTAAAGAGACATGGACATGACAAGCTAACTTTATGTCACTTTTTTTAAAACGCCAAGGGCATTTGAGAAATTCTTGGCTGCTGAATTGTACCTTTTTGCAAATTTCTCTTAGGTAAGACACTCCAGCTTCTTTAAACCATGGTACAGTTCCTTCCATGTAAAAACCAAAGCAAAAAACAAAATAAATTAAAACAAAACCCATCAAATTACATTTGAGAGCACACAATTACTCAGCAGGCCCACTATTCCAGAAGCTAGAGGTAGAGAATCCTCAGCCTTCGGCCCATGGCCTGAAGTTTTGTCTCTATCATGGCCCCTCAATTCCAAGGCATGTCCACATTAACTCATGAATCTTTACTCATTTCCTCTTCAAATGAACAGGATCCAATATATTTGAACCCTGTTCACCTGGGCTGTAATCATCCAAGGACACACCAGAGGAAGGGCAGCCACTCCCTTGCCAGGGGCCTTGGAGCTTATCACAATAGAATTGGACACCTGAACAAGGGGAGCCAAACAAAGAGAGGCATATTCCTAAAGCCTGAAGCACAGAAGCTACCTATAGACCAGCAGTGGGATTTCACAAATTATGTAAGAATCTCTGTGCACATGCTTGGCATGGTCGCTCATGCCTATAATCCCAGCAATCTGGGGGCTGAGGTGGATGGATCCTTGGGAGTTCCAGTCCATCTTGGGCTACGAATTTAACTCAAGGTCTCTTTCAACAACTACATAAGATGCTGTTTCCAAAAAGTGGACAACATTAAACTAGACACACTTGGTCTAGGTCCCTGGGTTCACTACATGAGTTGTGGAGTCTAAATATTCCATGCCATGAGAAAATACCTGGGATTTTTAGTGAAAGGGGCATTTGCATCCCTTTTCTAAGTGTTTCCCTTTCACCATGTTACATTTGAATTCTGGGAAAACCTGCTGGTGATAAGGTATTGTGCTAATACCTCATGTTTAGTGTTCAGGGTTATGCTGGAATGGATGCAGACCTCCTTGAAATAGCGATTGCAGACAAGTGAAGCCCGAGGAAGCTGGATAGTTGAAGCAGGCACTCCAAATATTCATGCACTGCAAGGATTCACTTTCATTTTGGGTCTCATCTTCTGGTTGCTGGCTTTCAGTGCTAACTGATACTACCATGGTGGCAGTAATCCAGCAGAGACTGCATGTATGGTTTGCAGGTTTGCTTCCCACGCCACCAGAAACTTGGCAGAACCCAAATCATTGTGGCATTTTCTTTCCTCCCTTGAAACATTTGGCTTTCTAAGTTTGATAATTGAATAGACTGGGCTAGTCACTTTGGACCCCATATACCACAAACAGAGCTATAGACAGAGCCAATTCCTTCCCTCCACTTGTCAAAATATGTCAAATTTGCTTGATCACCAGAACTTCAAAGAAAATTCTGAGGCAACTTAGAGAGGTTAATCAAATACTGCATGATTGGAATGGCTGTGGTTGTATGAGGTGGAAAGCTGCAGAGTTGGGCTGAAACTGTTCACAGAAATCCACAGGCTTGTGGTTGCCAGGCAAGCACACTGGGTTGAGATTGGCTGAACATCACTGTGAGGGGGATTTTAGTCTCTAGGTTTGAAAATTTAAAAGACTGGGGTAGTCAAGTTTGGTACCCATAGACCTCAGACATACCAAAAGGTTTTCCAATGACTTCGCTCCACTTCTCAAAATATATCAAATTTTCTTCATCATTACAACTGTAAAAAAAAATTCTGAGGCAACATAGAGAGGCTAATCAAATACTGCATGATTGGAATGTCTGTGGTTGTATGAGGTGGAAAGCTGCAGAGTTGGGCAGAAACAGTTCACAGAAATCCACAAGTTTGTGGTTGCCAGGCACCACAATGGGCTGTGATTGGCTGAGCACCATTGTGAGCTGGACTTTAGGCTCTAGGATACAAGTGTGCAGTAGGAGACCTGAGTCACAATGCTGGGCGTTGCCATGGAGACCTCAGTGGCACAGAGGACCTTGTAGGGCTAGATTTAAATAGGATGAATATTCTTGGCCTGGTATGCCACAATATTCTCTCTGAAGGATTCACTGCTCAGAATTTGTGGATGGAAATACTAGCCAATCTACACATGGATGTATTTCAATGGGATATGAAATACGCCAGGGCCTGGCACATGCTCTCTGCCATGTCCTATCCTTGAGCATACGCTTTTCCCTTGTCATGTCTGTCATTTGGCTAAGTCCTGTTCCCTAAGCTCTTCAGTCAAGACTTGCTGGCATCATTCACCTGCAGTATAAGAGCTTTCTGTGAAATTTCTCAGCAGAAATCCTCTGCAAGTACATAGCTTTGAATATGAGAGACAGTGGTGGAAGTTGAATTTCAAGGGCAGATATTTGAAAACAATGAAACAAGCCCCGAATAAGATCTTTACATGTTTCCCAGATGAATATGTTTGGAAATACGGGGGAAGATGGAGATCAAGGCTGAGAAGAGTGCACACCCATTTCAAGGTACAAAAACCAGGGAAAAACATGGGCAAGCAAGCGAGCTGGTTAATCTGATGTAAAAATCTTTGATGATGAAAGGAAAATTATATTCTCATGATGATTTAATCAGGCTGTAGAAGTGAAGTTCTCATGTTGGTTGTCCTATGTGTGGCCTTCTGCATTGGGCAGTGGATGCAGGACAGGAGATCTTCAAATAAATCTGGTGGAACACAAAATACTGAAAAAAAAAATTCAGCCTAAATCCTGTGTATTCGTTCCCTTTGAGAACATATATGGATAATGTACGAAGTTTCAAAATTAAAATGTTTATTGGGTCATGGTTTCAACAATGAAATGGTCACTTCACATAACATTTTGAATTTTGCTTTCACAGTTGCTCATGTACCGGGCCTGAGTAAAGCAGAATGCAGAGTAAGCCTCATCAATAGTTGTGCATTCCATAAGTGGTTTTAAAACCAGTGAAACCCTTTGGACTTAGTGTTTGTATTTAATTGGTTGATTGGTTTTTCAAATTGTTTATTTTACTATTTTTAACTTTGTGAGTCAGGGAAGCCCTCACTCATCGTGATTTCGACCTCTCCAAAAGCTCTGAAGTTATTCATGTAACAGCTATTACATGCTATAAGTTTCTCCTATTAAAACTTGAAAGACTAACAGACTCTGCTACTTTTCATCTAAATTCAGTGTTGGGCTAACTTCAGGGTTGGACTTTTTACAAGTCCTTTGAAATGTGTCCTCCTCTAGTCACTGGTCGTGCTGGAATTTACTTTCTTGTGAAGACAGGATTTGAGCAAATTGACACAAGTACAGTTTGCCACTACTCTGGACACCTGGTTAAATATCGAGTTCCCTAAATGCTGTGTGTTTTACTTTGATCTCTGCTCACACTTTGCTCATCCAGTTAGAAACACAGGGCTCCAGGCCATAGCGTTCCAGGCCTAAACAAGAAAATTTCCATTCCGTTTTCGGAGTTCATGTGACTCTCATAATTACATTTTCCACAAATGTGTGCTTCAGGAGAGGCCCTGTCCAAATGTGGAGAGGCCCATTTTCATTCACTCACTTTTAGACTTTCTAAGATTTTCAGTTACTACAGTTTTGCCCAGACTTGCCATTGTCAAGGGACAGTGCACTTCACTTGAAGTTGTGCAGTATTACTTCTTGTGTCTCCGTGGAAATTCCACCAATGGGAAACTCTTGCTGTAGTCATCTCCAAGTGTTTCTGTGTAAGAAAATACAACTAACAAAGGATGTGGTTTCAAGCAGAATGAGGAAAGGAGGGATTATCTTTATTTCAGTGCAGGTTGACCTTTCAAAGAAACAGTAATTCCTATCAAATAGGAGGAAAAATCTTTTGTAAAGAGACATGGACATGACACGCTCAACTTTATGTCACTTTTTTTAAAACGCCAAGGGCATTTGAGAAATTCTTGGCTGCTGAATTGTCCCTTTTTGCAAATTTCTCTTAGGTAAAACACTCCAGCTTCTTTAAACCATGGTACAGTTCCTTCCATGTAAAAAACCAAAGCAAAAAACAAAATAAATTCAAACAAAACCCATCAAATTACATTTGAGAGCACACAATTGCTCAGCAGGCCCACTATTCCAGAAGCTAGAGGTAGAGAATCCTAAGCCTTCGGCCCATGGCCTGAAGTTTTGTCTCTATCATGGCCCCTCAATTCCCTGGCTTGTCCACATTAACTCATGAATCTTTACTCATTTCCTCTTCAAATGCACAGGATCCAATATATTTGAACCCTGTTCACCTGGGCTGTAATCATCCAAGGACACACCAGAGGAAGGGCAGCCACTCCCTTGCCTGGGGCCTTGGAGCTTATCACAATAGAAATGGACACCTGAACAAGGGGAGCCAAAACAAAGAGAGGCATATTCCTAAAGCCTGAAGCACAGAAGCTACCTATAGACCAGTAGTGGGATTTCACAAATTATGTAAAAATCTCTGTGCACATGCTTGGCATGGTCGCTCATGCCTATAATCCCAGCAATCTGGGGGCTGAGGTGGATGGTTCCTTGGGAGGTCCAGTCCATCTTGGGCTACGAATTTATCTCAAGGTCTCTTTCAACAACTACATAAGATGCTGTTTCCAAAAAGAGGACAACATTAAACTAGACACACTTGGTCTAGGTCCCTGGGTTCACTACATGAGTTGTGGAGTCTAAATATTCCATGCCATGAGAAAATACCTGGGATTTTTAGTGAAAGGGGCATTTGCATCCCTTTTCTAAGGGTTTCCCTTTCACCATGTTACATTTGAATTCTGGGAAAACCTGCTGGTGATAAGGTATTGTGCTAATACCTCATGTTTAGTGTTCAGGGTTATGCTGGAATGGATGCAGACCTCCTTGAAATAGCGATTGCAGACAAGTGAACCCCGAGGAAGCTGGATAGTTGAAGCAGGCACTCCAAATATTCATGCACTGCAAGGATTCACTTTCATTTTGGGTCTCATCTTCTGGTTGCTGGCTTTCAGTGCTAACTGATACTACCATGGTGGCAGTAATCCAGCAGAGACTGCATGTATGGTTTGCAGGTTTGCTTCCCAAGCCACCAGAAACTTGGCAGAACCCAAATCATTGTGGCATTTTCTTTCCTCCCTTGAAACATTTGTCTTTCTAAGTTTGATAATTGAATAGACTGGGCTAGTCACATTTGGACCCCATATACCACAAACAGAGCTATAGACAGAGCCAATTCCTTCCCTCCACTTGTCAAAATATGTCAAATTTGCTTGATCACCAGAACTTCAAAGAAAATTCTGAGGCAACTTAGAGAGGTTAATCAAATACTGCATGATTGGAATGGCTGTGGTTGTATGAGGTGGAAAGCTGCAGAGTTGGGCTGAAACTGTTCACAGAAATCCACAGGCTTGTGGTTGCCAGGCAAGCACACTGGGTTGAGATTGGCTGAACATCACTGTGAGGGGGATTTTAGTCTCTAGGTTTGAAAATTTAAAAGACTGGGGTAGTCAAGTTTGGAACCCATAGACCTCAGACATACCAAAAGGTTTTCCAATGACTTCGCTCCACTTCTCAAAATATGTCAAATTTTCTTGATCATTACAACTGTAAAAAAAAATTCTGAGGCAACATAGAGAGGCTAATCAAATACTGCATGATTGGAATGTCTGTGGTTGTATGAGGTGGAAAGCTGCAGAGTTGGGCTGAAACAGTTCACAGAAATCCACAAGTTTGTGGTTGCCAGGCACCACAATGGGCTGTGATTGGCTGAGCACCATTGTGAGCTGGACTTTAGGCTCTAGGATACAAGTGTGCAGTAGGAGACCTGAGTCACAATGCTGGGCGTTGCCATGGAGACCTCAGTGGCACAGAGGACCTTGTAGGGCTAGATTTAAATAGGATGAATATTCTTGGCCTGGTGTGCCACAATATTCTCTCTGAAGGATTCACTGCTCATTATTTGTGGATGGAAATACTAGCCAATCTACACATGGATGTATTTCAATGGGATATGAAATACGCCAGGGCCTGGCACATGATCTCTGCCATGTCCTATCCTTGAGCATATGCTTTTCCCTTGTCATGTCTGTCATTTGGCTAAGTCTTGTTCCCTAAGCTCTTCAGTCAAGACTTGCTGGCATCATTCACCTGCAGTATAAGAGCTTTCTGTGAAATTTCTCAGCAGAAATCCTCTGCAAGTACATAGCTTTGGATATGAGAGACAGTGGTGGAAGTTGAATTTCAAGGGCAGATATTTGAAAACAATGAAACAAGCCCCGAATAAGATCTTTACATGTTTCCCAGATGAATATGTTTGGAAATACGGGGGAAGATGGAGATCAAGGCTGAGAAGAGTGCACACCCATTTCAAGGTACAAAAACCAGGGAAAAACATGGGCAAGCAAGCGAGCTGGTTAATCTGATGTAAAAATCTTTGATGATGAAAGGAAAATTATATTCTCATGATGATTTAATCAGGCTGTAGAAGTGAAGTTCTCATGTTGGTTGTCCTATGTGTGGAATTCTGCATTGTCAGTGGATGCAGGACAGGAGATCTTCAAATAAATCTGGTGGAACACAAAATACTGAAAAAAAAATTCAGCCTAAATCCTGTGTATTCGTTCCCTTTGAGAATATATATGGATAATGTACGAAGTTTCAAAAGGAAAATGTTTATTGGGTCATAGTTTCAACAATGAAATGGTCACTTCACATAACATTTTGAATTTTGCTTTCACAGTTGCTCATGTACCGGGCCTGAGTAAAGCAGAATGCAGAGTAAGCCTCATCAATAGTTGTGCATTCCATAAGTGGTTTTAAAACCAGTGAAACCCTTTGGACTTAGTGTTTGTATTTAATTGGTTGATTGGTTTTTCAAATTGTTTGTTTTACTATTCTTAACTTTGTGAGTCAGGGAAGCCCTCACTCATAGTGATTTCGACCTCTCCAAAAGCTCTGAAGTTATTCATGTAACAGCTATTACATGCTATAAGTTTCTCCTATTAAAACTTGAAAGAATAACAGACTCTGCTACTTTTCATCTAAATTCAGTGTTGGGCTAACTTCAGGGTTGGACTTTTTACAAGTCCTTTGAAATGTGTCCTCCTCTATTCACTGGTCGTGCTGGAATTTACTTTCTTGTGAAGACAGGATTTGAGCAAATTGACACAAGTACAGTGTGCCACTACTCTGGACACCTTGTTAAATATCGAGTTCCCTAAATGGTGTGTGTTTTACTTTGATCTCTGCTCACACTTTGCTCATCCAGTTAGAAACACAGGGCTCCAGGCCATAGCGTTCCAGGCCTAAACAAGAAAATTTCCATTCCGTTTTGGGAGTTCATGCGTCTCTCATAATTACTTTTTCCACAAATGTGTGCTTCAGGAGAGGCCCTGTCCAAATGTGGAGAGGCCCATTTTCATTCACTCACTTTTAGACTTTCGAAGATGTTCAGTGACTAGAGGTTTGCCCAGACTTGCCATTGTCAAGGGACAGTGCACTTCACTTGAAGTTGTGCAGTATTACTTCATGTGTCTCCGTGGAAATTCGACCAATGCGAAACTCTTGCTGTAGTCATCTCCAAGTGTTTCTGCGTAAGAAAATATAACTAACAAAGGATGTGGTTTCAAGCAGAATGAGGAAAGGAGGGATTATCTTTATTTCAGTGCAGGTTGACCTTTCAAAGAAACAGTAATTCCTATCAAATAGGAGGAAAAATCTTTTGTAAAGAGACATGGACATGACACGCTCAACTTTATGTCACTTTTTTTAAAACGCCAAGGGCATTTGAGAAATTCTTGGCTGCTGAATTGTCCCTTTTTGCAAATTTCTCTTAGGTAAGACACTCCAGCTTCTTTAAACCATGGTACAGTTCCTTCCATGTAAAAAACCAAAGCAAAAAACAAAATAAATTCAAACAAAACCCATCAAATTACGTTTGAGAGCACACAATTGCTCAGCAGGCCCACTATTCCAGAAGCTAGATGTAGAGAATCCTCAGCCTTCGGCCCATGGCCTGAAGTTTTGTCTCTATCATGGCCCCTCAATTCCCTGGCATGTCCACATTAACTCATGAATCTTTACTCATTTCCTCTTCAAATGCACAGGATCCAATATATTTGAAGCCTGTTCACCTGGGCTGTAATCATCCAAGGACACACCAGAGGAAGGGCAGCCACTCCCTTGCCTGGGGCCTTGGAGCTTATCACAATAGAAATGGACACCTGAACAAGGGGAGCCAAAACAAAGAGAGGCATATTCCTAAAGCCTGAAGCACAGAAACTACCTATAGACCAGCAGTGGGATTTCACAAATTATGTAAGAATCTCTGTGCACATGCTTGGCATGGTCGCTCATGCCTATAATCCCAGCAATCTGGGGGCTGAGGTGGATGGATCCTTGGGAGTTCCAGTCCATCTTGGGCTACGAATTTATCTCAAGGTCTCTTTCAACAACTACATAAGATGCTGTTTCCAAAAAGAGGACAACATTAAACTAGACACACTTGGTCTAGGTCCCTGGGTTCACTACATGAGTTGTGGAGTCTAAATATTCCATGCCATGAGAAAATACCTGGGATTTTTAGTGAAAGGGGCATTTGCATCCCTTTTCTAAGGGTTTCCCTTTCACCATGTTACATTTGAATTCTGGGAAAACCTGCTGCTGATAAGGTATTGTGCTAATACCTCATGTTTAGTGTTCAGGGTTATGCTGGAATGGCTGCAGCCCTCCTTGAAATAGCAATTGCAGACAAGTGAACCCCGAGGAAGCTGGATAGTCGAAGCAGGCACTCCAAATATTCATGCACTGCAAGGATTCACTTTCATTTTGGGTCTCATCTTCTGGTTGCTGGCTTTCAGTGCTAACTGATACTACCATGGTGGCAGTAATCCAGCAGAGACTGCATGTATGGTTTGCAGGTTTGCTTCCCAAGCCACCAGAAACTTGGCAGAACCCAAATCATTGTGGCATTTTCTTTCCTCCCTTGAAACATTTGGCTTTCTAAGTTTGATAATTGAATAGACTGGGCTAGTCACCTTTGGGCCCGATATACCACAAACAGAGGTAAAGACAGAGCCAATTACTTCCCCCCACTTGTCAAAATATGTCAAATTTGCTTGATCACCACAACTTCAAAGAAAATTCTGAGGCAACTTAGAGAGGTGAATCAAATACTGCATGATTGGAATGGCTGTGGTTGTATGAGGTGGAAAGCTGCAGAGTTGGGCTGAAACTGTTCACAGATATCCACAGGCTTGTGGTTGCCAGGCAAGCACACTGGGCTGAGATTGGCTGAACATCCTGTGAGGGGGATTTTAGGCTCTAGGTTTGAAAATTTAAAAGACTGGGGTAGTCAAGTTTGGAAACCATGGACCTCAGACATACCAAAAGGTTTTCCAATGACTTCCCTGCACTTCTCAAAATATGTCAAATTTTCTTGATCACTACAACTGTAAAAAAAAAATTCTGAGGCAACATAGAGAGGCTAATCAAATACTGCATGATTGGAATGGCTGTGGTTGTATGAGGTGGAAAGCTGCAGAGTTGGGTTGAAACAGTTCACAGAAATCCACAAGCTTGTGGTTGCCAGGCAACCACAATGGGCTGTGATTGGCTGAGCACCATTGTGAGCTGGACTTTAGGCTCTAGGATACAAGTGTGCAGTAGGAGACCTGAGTCACAATGCTGGGCGTTGCCATGGAGACCTCAGTGGCACAGTGGACCTTGTAGGGCAAGATTTGAATAGGATGAATATTCTTGGCCTGGTATGCCACAATATTCTCTCTGAAGGCTTCACTGCTCAGAATTTGTGGATGGAAATGCTAGCCAATCTACACATGGATGTACATTCGATGGGATATGAAATATGCCAGGGCCTGGCAGATGATCTCTGCCATGTCCTATCCTTGAGCATACGCTTTTCCGTTGTTATGTCTGTCATTTGGCTGAGTCCTGTTCCCTAAGCTCTTCAGTCAAGACTTGCTGGCATCATTCACCTGCAGTATAAGAGCTTTCTGTGAAATTTCTCAGCAGAAATCCTCTGCAAGTACATAGCTTTGGATATGAGAGACAGTGGTGGAAGTTGAATTTCAAGGGCAGATATTTGAAAACAATGAAACAAGCCCTGAATAAGATCTTTACATGTTTCCCAGATGAATACGTTTGGAAATACGAGGGAAGATGGAGATCAAGGCTGAGAAGAGTGCACACCCATTTCAAGGTACAAAAACCAGGGAAAAACATGGGAAAGCAAGAGAGCTGGTTAATCTGATGTAAAAATCTTTGATGATGAAAGGAAAATTATATTCTCATGATGATTTAATCAGGCTGTAGAAGTGAAATTCTCATGTTGGTTGTCCTATGTGTGGCCTTCTGCATTGGGCAGTGGATGCAGGACAGGAGATATTCAAATAAATCTGGTGGAACACAAAATACTGAAAAAAAAATTCAGCCTAAATCCTGTGTATTCCTTCCCTTTCAGAACATATATGGATAATGTACAAAGTTTCAAAAGAGAAAATGTCTATTGGGTCATGGTTTCAACAATGAAATGGTCACTTCACATAACATTTTGAATTTTGCTTTCACAGTTGCTCATGTACCGGGCCTGAGTAAAGCAGAATGCAGAGTAAGCCTCATCAATAGTTGTGCATTCCATAAGTGGTTTTATAACCAGTGAAACCCTTTGGACTTAGCGTTTGTATTTAATTGGTTGATTGGTTTTTCAAATTGTTTGTTTTACTATTTTTAACTTTGTGAGTCAGGGAAGCCCTCACTCATAGTGATTTCGACCTCTCCAAAAGCTCTGAAGTTATTCATGTAACAGCTATTACATACTATAAGTTTCTCCTATTAAAACTTGAAAGACTAACAGACTCTGCTACTTTTCATCTAAATTCAGTGTTGGGCTAACTTCAGGGTTGGACTTTTTACAAGTCCTTTGAAATGTGTCCTCCTCTATTCACTGGTCGTGCTGGAATTTACTTTCTTGTGAAGACAGGATTTGAGCAAATTGACACAAGTACAGTGTGCCACTACTCTGGACACCTGGTTAAATATCGAGTTCCCTAAATGGTGTGTGTTTTACTTTGATCTCTGCTCACACTTTGCTCATCCAGTTAGAAACACAGGGCTCCAGGCCATAGCGTTCCAGGCCTAAACAAGAAAATTTCCATTCCGTTTTGGGAGTTCATGCGTCTCTCATAATTACTTTTTCCACAAATGTGTGCTTCAGGAGAGGCCCTGTCCAAATGTGGAGAGGCCCATTTTCATTCACTCAGTTTTAGACTTTCTAAGATGTTCAGTGACTAGAGGTTTGCCCAGACTTGCCATTGTCAAGGGACAGTGCACTTCACTTGAAGTTGTGCAGTATTACTTCATGTGTCTCCGTGGAAATTCGACCAATGCGAAACTCTTGCTGTAGTCATCTCCAAGTGTTTCTGCGTAAGAAAATATAACTAACAAAGGATGTGGTTTCAAGCAGAATGAGGAAAGGAGGGATTATCTTTATTTCAGTGCAGGTTGACCTTTCAAAGAAACAGTAATTCCTATCAAATAGGAGGAAAAATCTTTTGTAAAGAGACATGGACATGACACGCTCAACTTTATGTCACTTTTTTTAAAACGCCAAGGGCATTTGAGAAATTCTTGGCTGCTGAATTGTCCCTTTTTGCAAATTTCTCTTAGGTAAGACACTCCAGCTTCTTTAAACCATGGTACAGTTCCTTCCATGTAAAAAACCAAAGCAAAAAACAAAATAAATTCAAACAAAACCCATCAAATTACGTTTGAGAGCACACAATTGCTCAGCAGGCCCACTATTCCAGAAGCTAGATGTAGAGAATCCTCAGCCTTCGGCCCATGGCCTGAAGTTTTGTCTCTATCATGGCCCCTCAATTCCCTGGCATGTCCACATTAACTCATGAATCTTTACTCATTTCCTCTTCAAATGCACAGGATCCAATATATTTGAAGCCTGTTCACCTGGGCTGTAATCATCCAAGGACACACCAGAGGAAGGGCAGCCACTACCTTGCCTGGGGCCTTGGAGCTTATCACAATAGAAATGGACACCTGAACAAGGGGAGCCAAAACAAAGAGAGGCATATTCCTAAAGCCTGAAGCACAGAAACTACCTATAGACCAGCAGTGGGATTTCACAAATTATGTAAGAATCTCTGTGCACATGCTTGGCATGGTCGCTCATGCCTATAATCCCAGCAATCTGGGGGCTGAGGTGGATGGATCCTTGGGAGTTCCAGTCCATCTTGGGCTACGAATTTATCTCAAGGTCTCTTTCAACAACTACATAAGATGCTGTTTCCAAAAAGAGGACAACATTAAACTAGACACACTTGGTCTAGGTCCCTGGGTTCACTACATGAGTTGTGGAGTCTAAATATTCCATGCCATGAGAAAATACCTGGGATTTTTAGTGAAAGGGGCATTTGCATCCCTTTTCTAAGGGTTTCCCTTTCACCATGTTACATTTGAATTCTGGGAAAACCTGCTGCTGATAAGGTATTGTGCTAATACCTCATGTTTAGTGTTCAGGGTTATGCTGGAATGGCTGCAGCCCTCCTTGAAATAGCAATTGCAGACAAGTGAACCCCGAGGAAGCTGGATAGTCGAAGCAGGCACTCCAAATATTCATGCACTGCAAGGATTCACTTTCATTTTGGGTCTCATCTTCTGGTTGCTGGCTTTCAGTGCTAACTGATACTACCATGGTGGCAGTAATCCAGCAGAGACTGCATGTATGGTTTGCAGGTTTGCTTCCCAAGCCACCAGAAACTTGGCAGAACCCAAATCATTGTGGCATTTTCTTTCCTCCCTTGAAACATTTGGCTTTCTAAGTTTGATAATTGAATAGACTGGGCTAGTCACCTTTGGGCCCCATATACCACAAACAGAGCTAAAGACAGAGCCAATTACTTCCCCCCACTTGTCAAAATATGTCAAATTTGCTTGATCACCACAACTTCAAAGAAAATTCTGAGGCAACTTAGAGAGGTGAATCAAATACTGCATGATTGGAATGGCTGTGGTTGTATGAGGTGGAAAGCTGCAGAGTTGGGCTGAAACTGTTCACAGAAATCCACAGGCTTGTGCTTGCCAGGCAAGCACACTGGGCTGAGATTGGCTGAACATCACTGTGAGGGGGATTTTAGGCTCTAGGTTTGAAAATTTAAAAGACTGGGGTAGTCAAGTTTGGAACCCATAGACCTCAGACATACCAAAAGGTTTTCCAATGACTTCCCTGCACTTCTCAAAATATGTCAAATTTTCTTGATCACTACAACTGTAAAAAAAAATTCTGAGGCAACATAGAGAGGCTAATCAAATACTGCATGATTGGAATGGCTGTGGTTGTATGAGGTGGAAAGCTGCAGAGTTGGGTTGAAACAGTTCACAGAAATCCACAAGCTTGTGGTTGCCAGGCAACCACAATGGGCTGTGATTGGCTGAGCACCATTGTGAGCTGGACTTTAGGCTCTAGGATACAAGTGTGCAGTAGGAGACCTGAGTCACAATGCTGGGCGTTGCCATGGAGACCTCAGTGGCACAGTGGACCTTGTAGGGCAAAATTTGAATAGGATGAATATTCTTGGCCTGGTATGCCACAATATTCTCTCTGAAGGCTTCACTGCTCAGAATTTGTGGATGGAAATGCTAGCCAATCTACACATGGATGTACATTCGATGGGATATGAAATATGCCAGGGCCTGGCAGATGATCTCTGCCATGTCCTATCCTTGAGCATACGCTTTTCCGTTGTTATGTCTGTCATTTGGCTGAGTCCTGTTCCCTAAGCTCTTCAGTCAAGACTTGCTGGCATCATTCACCTGCAGTATAAGAGCTTTCTGTGAAATTTCTCAGCAGAAATCCTCTGCAAGTACATAGCTTTGGATATGAGAGACAGTGGTGGAAGTTGAATTTCAAGGGCAGATATTTGAAAACAATGAAACAAGCCCTGAATAAGACCTTTACATGTTTCCCAGATGAATACGTTTGGAAATACGAGGGAAGATGGAGATCAAGGCTGAGAAGAGTGCACACCCATTTCAAGGTACAAAAACCAGGGAAAAACATGGGAAAGCAAGAGAGCTGGTTAATCTGATGTAAAAATCTTTGATGATGAAAGGAAAATTATATTCTCATGATGATTTAATCAGGCTGTAGAAGTGAAGCTCTCATGTTGGTTGTCCTATGTGTGGCCTTCTGCATTGGGCAGTGGATGCAGGACAGGAGATCTTCAAATAAATCTGGTGGAACACAAAATACTGAAAAAAAAATTCAGCCTAAATCCTGTGTATTCCTTCCCTTTCAGAACATATATGGATAATGTACAAAGTTTCAAAAGAGAAAATGTCTATTGGGTCATGGTTTCAACAATGAAATGGTCACTTCACATAACATTTTGAATTTTGCTTTCACAGTTGCTCATGTACCGGGCCTGAGTAAAGCAGAATGCAGAGTAAGCCTCATCAATAGTTGTGCATTCCATAAGTGGTTTTATAACCAGTGAAACCCTTTGGACTTAGCGTTTGTATTTAATTGGTTGATTGGTTTTTCAAATTGTTTGTTTTACTATTTTTAACTTTGTGAGTCAGGGAAGCCCTCACTCATAGTGATTTCGACCTCTCCAAAAGCTCTGAAGTTATTCATGTAACAGCTATTACATACTATAAGTTTCTCCTATTAAAACTTGAAAGACTAACAGACTCTGCTACTTTTCATCTAAATTCAGTGTTGGGCTAACTTCAGGGTTGGACTTTTTACAAGTCCTTTGAAATGTGTCCTCCTCTATTCACTGGTCGTGCTGGAATTTACTTTCTTGTGAAGACAGGATTTGAGCAAATTGACACAAGTACAGTGTGCCACTACTCTGGACACCTGGTTAAATATCGAGTTCCCTAAATGGTGTGTGTTTTACTTTGATCTCTGCTCACACTTTGCTCATCCAGTTAGAAACACAGGGCTCCAGGCCATAGCGTTCCAGGCCTAAACAAGAAAATTTCCATTCCGTTTTGGGAGTTCATGCGTCTCTCATAATTACTTTTTCCACAAATGTGTGCTTCAGGAGAGGCCCTGTCCAAATGTGGAGAGGCCCATTTTCATTCACTCAGTTTTAGACTTTCTAAGATGTTCAGTGACTAGAGGTTTGCCCAGACTTGCCATTGTCAAGGGACAGTGCACTTCACTTGAAGTTGTGCAGTATTACTTCATGTGTCTCCGTGGAAATTCGACCAATGCGAAACTCTTGCTGTAGTCATCTCCAAGTGTTTCTGCGTAAGAAAATATAACTAACAAAGGATGTGGTTTCAAGCAGAATGAGGAAAGGAGGGATTATCTTTATTTCAGTGCAGGTTGACCTTTCAAAGAAACAGTAATTCCTATCAAATAGGAGGAAAAATCTTTTGTAAAGAGACATGGACATGACACGCTCAACTTTATGTCACTTTTTTTAAAACGCCAAGGGCATTTGAGAAATTCTTGGCTGCTGAATTGTCCCTTTTTGCAAATTTCTCTTAGGTAAGACACTCCAGCTTCTTTAAACCATGGTACAGTTCCTTCCATGTAAAAAACCAAAGCAAAAAACAAAATAAATTCAAACAAAACCCATCAAATTACGTTTGAGAGCACACAATTGCTCAGCAGGCCCACTATTCCAGAAGCTAGATGTAGAGAATCCTCAGCCTTCGGCCCATGGCCTGAAGTTTTGTCTCTATCATGGCCCCTCAATTCCCTGGCATGTCCACATTAACTCATGAATCTTTACTCATTTCCTCTTCAAATGCACAGGATCCAATATATTTGAACCCTGTTCACCTGGGCTGTAATCATCCAAGGACACACCAGAGGAAGGGCAGCCACTCCCTTGCCTGGGGCCTTGGAGCTTATCACAATAGAAATGGACACCTGAACAAGGGGAGCCAAAACAAAGAGAGGCATATTCCTAAAGCCTGAAGCACAGAAACTACCTATAGACCAGCAGTGGGATTTCACAAATTATGTAAGAATCTCTGTGCACATGCTTGGCATGGTCGCTCATGCCTATAATCCCAGCAATCTAGGGGCTGAGGTGGATGGATCCTTGGGAGTTCCAGTCCATCTTGGGCTACGAATTTATCTCAAGGTCTCTTTCAACAACTACATAAGATGCTGTTTCCAAAAAGAGGACAACATTAAACTAGACACACTTGGTCTAGGTCCCTGGGTTCACTACATGAGTTGTGGAGTCTAAATATTCCATGCCATGAGAAAATACCTGGGATTTTTAGTGAAAGGGGCATTTGCATCCCTTTTCTAAGGGTTTCCCTTTCACCATGTTACATTTGAATTCTGGGAAAACCTGCTGCTGATAAGGTATTGTGCTAATACCTCATGTTTAGTGTTCAGGGTTATGCTGGAATGGCTGCAGCCCTCCTTGAAATAGCAATTGCAGACAAGTGAACCCCGAGGAAGCTGGATAGTCGAAGCAGGCACTCCAAATATTCATGCACTGCAAGGATTCACTTTCATTTTGGGTCTCATCTTCTGGTTGCTGGCTTTCAGTGCTAACTGATACTACCATGGTGGCAGTAATCCAGCAGAGACTGCATGTATGGTTTGCAGGTTTGCTTCCCAAGCCACCAGAAACTTGGCAGAACCCAAATCATTGTGGCATTTTCTTTCCTCCCTTGAAACATTTGGCTTTCTAAGTTTGATAATTGAATAGACTGGGCTAGTCACCTTTGGGCCCCATATACCACAAACAGAGGTAAAGACAGAGCCAATTACTTCACCCCACTTGTCAAAATATGTCAAATTTGCTTGATCACCACAACTTCAAAGAAAATTCTGAGGCAACTTAGAGAGGTGAATCAAATACTGCATGATTGGAATGGCTGTGGTTGTATGAGGTGGAAAGCTGCAGAGTTGGGCTGAAACTGTTCACAGAAATCCACAGGCTTGTGCTTGCCAGGCAAGCACACTGGGCTGAGATTGGCTGAACATCACTGTGAGGGGGATTTTAGGCTCTAGGTTTGAAAATTTAAAAGACTGGGGTAGTCAAGTTTGGAACCCATAGACCTCAGACATACCAAAAGGTTTTCCAATGACTTCCCTGCACTTCTCAAAATATGTCAAATTTTCTTTATCACTACAACTGTAAAAAAAATTCTGAGGCAACATAGAGAGGCTAATCAAATACTGCATGATTGGAATGGCTGTGGTTGTATGAGGTGGAAAGCTGCAGAGTTGGGTTGAAACAGTTCACAGAAATCCACAAGCTTGTGGTTGCCAGGCAACCACAATGGGCTGTGATTGGCTGAGCACCATTGTGAGCTGGACTTTAGGCTCTAGGATACAAGTGTGCAGTAGGAGACCTGAGTCACAATGCTGGGCGTTGCCATGGAGACCTCAGTGGCACAGTGGACCTTGTAGGGCAAGATTTGAATAGGATGAATATTCTTGGCCTGGTATGCCACAATATTCTCTCTGAAGGCTTCACTGCTCAGAATTTGTGGATGGAAATGCTAGCCAATCTACACATGGATGTACATTCGATGGGATATGAAATATGCCAGGGCCTGGCAGATGATCTCTGCCATGTCCTATCCTTGAGCATACGCTTTTCCGTTGTTATGTCTGTCATTTGGCTGAGTCCTGTTCCCTAAGCTCTTCAGTCAAGACTTGCTGGCATCATTCACCTGCAGTATAAGAGCTTTCTGTGAAATTTCTCAGCAGAAATCCTCTGCAAGTACATAGCTTTGGATATGAGAGACAGTGGTGGAAGTTGAATTTCAAGGGCAGATATTTGAAAACAATGAAACAAGCCCTGAATAAGATCTTTACATGTTTCCCAGATGAATACGTTTGGAAATACGAGGGAAGATGGAGATCAAGGCTGAGAAGAGTGCACACCCATTTCAAGGTACAAAAACCAGGGAAAAACATGGGAAAGCAAGAGAGCTGGTTAATCTGATGTAAAAATCTTTGATGATGAAAGGAAAATTATATTCTCATGATGATTTAATCAGGCTGTAGAAGTGAAGCTCTCATGTTGGTTGTCCTATGTGTGGCCTTCTGCATTGGGCAGTGGATGCAGGACAGGAGATCTTCAAATAAATCTGGTGGAACACAAAATACTGAAAAAAAATTCAGCCTAAATCCTGTGTATTCCTTCCCTTTCAGAACATATATGGATAATGTACAAAGTTTCAAAAGAGAAAATGTCTATTGGGTCATGGTTTCAACAATGAAATGGTCACTTCACATAACATTTTGAATTTTGCTTTCACAGTTGCTCATGTACCGGGCCTGAGTAAAGCAGAATGCAGAGTAAGCCTCATCAATAGTTGTGCATTCCATAAGTGGTTTTATAACCAGTGAAACCCTTTGGACTTAGCGTTTGTATTTAATTGGTTGATTGGTTTTTCAAATTGTTTGTTTTACTATTTTTAACTTTGTGAGTCAGGGAAGCCCTCACTCATAGTGATTTCGACCTCTCCAAAAGCTCTGAAGTTATTCATGTAACAGCTATTACATACTATAAGTTTCTCCTATTAAAACTTGAAAGACTAACAGACTCTGCTACTTTTCATCTAAATTCAGTGTTGGGCTAACTTCAGGGTTGGACTTTTTACAAGTCCTTTGAAATGTGTCCTCCTCTATTCACTGGTCGTGCTGGAATTTACTTTCTTGTGAAGACAGGATTTGAGCAAATTGACACAAGTACAGTGTGCCACTACTCTGGACACCTGGTTAAATATCGAGTTCCCTAAATGGTGTGTGTTTTACTTTGATCTCTGCTCA
This sequence comes from Cavia porcellus, assembly GCF_034190915.1. Lineage (NCBI taxonomy): Eukaryota > Metazoa > Chordata > Mammalia > Rodentia > Caviidae > Cavia > Cavia porcellus. The sequence continues at coordinate 2,494,847 of NW_026947486.1, read as the reverse complement.
CACTTTGCTCATCCAGTTAGAAACACAGGGCTCCAGGCCATAGCGTTCCAGGCCTAAACAAGAAAATTTCCATTCCGTTTTGGGAGTTCATGCGTCTCTCATAATTACTTTTTCCACAAATGTGTGCTTCAGGAGAGGCCCTGTCCAAATGTGGAGAGGCCCATTTTCATTCACTCAGTTTTAGACTTTCTAAGATGTTCAGTGACTAGAGGTTTGCCCAGACTTGCCATTGTCAAGGGACAGTGCACTTCACTTGAAGTTGTGCAGTATTACTTCATGTGTCTCCGTGGAAATTCGACCAATGCGAAACTCTTGCTGTAGTCATCTCCAAGTGTTTCTGCGTAAGAAAATATAACTAACAAAGGATGTGGTTTCAAGCAGAATGAGGAAAGGAGGGATTATCTTTATTTCAGTGCAGGTTGACCTTTCAAAGAAACAGTAATTCCTATCAAATAGGAGGAAAAATCTTTTGTAAAGAGACATGGACATGACACGCTCAACTTTATGTCACTTTTTTTAAAACGCCAAGGGCATTTGAGAAATTCTTGGCTGCTGAATTGTCCCTTTTTGCAAATTTCTCTTAGGTAAGACACTCCAGCTTCTTTAAACCATGGTACAGTTCCTTCCATGTAAAAAACCAAAGCAAAAAACAAAATAAATTCAAACAAAACCCATCAAATTACGTTTGAGAGCACACAATTGCTCAGCAGGCCCACTATTCCAGAAGCTAGATGTAGAGAATCCTCAGCCTTCGGCCCATGGCCTGAAGTTTTGTCTCTATCATGGCCCCTCAATTCCCTGGCATGTCCACATTAACTCATGAATCTTTACTCATTTCCTCTTCAAATGCACAGGATCCAATATATTTGAACCCTGTTCACCTGGGCTGTAATCATCCAAGGACACACCAGAGGAAGGGCAGCCACTCCCTTGCCTGGGGCCTTGGAGCTTATCACAATAGAAATGGACACCTGAACAAGGGGAGCCAAAACAAAGAGAGGCATATTCCTAAAGCCTGAAGCACAGAAACTACCTATAGACCAGCAGTGGGATTTCACAAATTATGTAAGAATCTCTGTGCACATGCTTGGCATGGTCGCTCATGCCTATAATCCCAGCAATCTAGGGGCTGAGGTGGATGGATCCTTGGGAGTTCCAGTCCATCTTGGGCTACGAATTTATCTCAAGGTCTCTTTCAACAACTACATAAGATGCTGTTTCCAAAAAGAGGACAACATTAAACTAGACACACTTGGTCTAGGTCCCTGGGTTCACTACATGAGTTGTGGAGTCTAAATATTCCATGCCATGAGAAAATACCTGGGATTTTTAGTGAAAGGGGCATTTGCATCCCTTTTCTAAGGGTTTCCCTTTCACCATGTTACATTTGAATTCTGGGAAAACCTGCTGCTGATAAGGTATTGTGCTAATACCTCATGTTTAGTGTTCAGGGTTATGCTGGAATGGCTGCAGCCCTCCTTGAAATAGCAATTGCAGACAAGTGAACCCCGAGGAAGCTGGATAGTCGAAGCAGGCACTCCAAATATTCATGCACTGCAAGGATTCACTTTCATTTTGGGTCTCATCTTCTGGTTGCTGGCTTTCAGTGCTAACTGATACTACCATGGTGGCAGTAATCCAGCAGAGACTGCATGTATGGTTTGCAGGTTTGCTTCCCAAGCCGCCAGAAACTTGGCAGAACCCAAATCATTGTGGCATTTTCTTTCCTCCCTTGAAACATTTGGCTTTCTAAGTTTGATAATTGAATAGACTGGGCTAGTCACCTTTGGGCCCCATATACCACAAACAGAGGTAAAGACAGAGCCAATTACTTCACCCCACTTGTCAAAATATGTCAAATTTGCTTGATCACCACAACTTCAAAGAAAATTCTGAGGCAACTTAGAGAGGTGAATCAAATACTGCATGATTGGAATGGCTGTGGTTGTATGAGGTGGAAAGCTGCAGAGTTGGGCTGAAACTGTTCACAGAAATCCACAGGCTTGTGCTTGCCAGGCAAGCACACTGGGCTGAGATTGGCTGAACATCACTGTGAGGGGGATTTTAGGCTCTAGGTTTGAAAATTTAAAAGACTGGGGTAGTCAAGTTTGGAACCCATAGACCTCAGACATACCAAAAGGTTTTCCAATGACTTCCCTGCACTTCTCAAAATATGTCAAATTTTCTTTATCACTACAACTGTAAAAAAAATTCTGAGGCAACATAGAGAGGCTAATCAAATACTGCATGATTGGAATGGCTGTGGTTGTATGAGGTGGAAAGCTGCAGAGTTGGGTTGAAACAGTTCACAGAAATCCACAAGCTTGTGGTTGCCAGGCAACCACAATGGGCTGTGATTGGCTGAGCACCATTGTGAGCTGGACTTTAGGCTCTAGGATACAAGTGTGCAGTAGGAGACCTGAGTCACAATGCTGGGCGTTGCCATGGAGACCTCAGTGGCACAGTGGACCTTGTAGGGCAAGATTTGAATAGGATGAATATTCTTGGCCTGGTATGCCACAATATTCTCTCTGAAGGCTTCACTGCTCAGAATTTGTGGATGGAAATGCTAGCCAATCTACACATGGATGTACATTCGATGGGATATGAAATATGCCAGGGCCTGGCAGATGATCTCTGCCATGTCCTATCCTTGAGCATACGCTTTTCCGTTGTTATGTCTGTCATTTGGCTGAGTCCTGTTCCCTAAGCTCTTCAGTCAAGACTTGCTGGCATCATTCACCTGCAGTATAAGAGCTTTCTGTGAAATTTCTCAGCAGAAATCCTCTGCAAGTACATAGCTTTGGATATGAGAGACAGTGGTGGAAGTTGAATTTCAAGGGCAGATATTTGAAAACAATGAAACAAGCCCTGAATAAGATCTTTACATGTTTCCCAGATGAATACGTTTGGAAATACGAGGGAAGATGGAGATCAAGGCTGAGAAGAGTGCACACCCATTTCAAGGTACAAAAACCAGGGAAAAACATGGGAAAGCAAGAGAGCTGGTTAATCTGATGTAAAAATCTTTGATGATGAAAGGAAAATTATATTCTCATGATGATTTAATCAGGCTGTAGAAGTGAAGCTCTCATGTTGGTTGTCCTATGTGTGGCCTTCTGCATTGGGCAGTGGATGCAGGACAGGAGATCTTCAAATAAATCTGGTGGAACACAAAATACTGAAAAAAAATTCAGCCTAAATCCTGTGTATTCCTTCCCTTTCAGAACATATATGGATAATGTACAAAGTTTCAAAAGAGAAAATGTCTATTGGGTCATGGTTTCAACAATGAAATGGTCACTTCACATAACATTTTGAATTTTGCTTTCACAGTTGCTCATGTACCGGGCCTGAGTAAAGCAGAATGCAGAGTAAGCCTCATCAATAGTTGTGCATTCCATAAGTGGTTTTATAACCAGTGAAACCCTTTGGACTTAGCGTTTGTATTTAATTGGTTGATTGGTTTTTCAAATTGTTTGTTTTACTATTTTTAACTTTGTGAGTCAGGGAAGCCCTCACTCATAGTGATTTCGACCTCTCCAAAAGCTCTGAAGTTATTCATGTAACAGCTATTACATACTATAAGTTTCTCCTATTAAAACTTGAAAGACTAACAGACTCTGCTACTTTTCATCTAAATTCAGTGTTGGGCTAACTTCAGGGTTGGACTTTTTACAAGTCCTTTGAAATGTGTCCTCCTCTACTCACTGGTCGTGCTGGAATTTACTTTCTTGTGAAGACAGGATTTGAGCAAATTGACACAAGTACAGTGTGCCACTACTCTGGACACCTGGTTAAATATCGAGTTCCCTAAATGGTGTGTGTTTTACTTTGATCTCTGCTCACACTTTGCTCATCCAGTTAGAAACACAGGGCTCCAGGCCATAGCGTTCCAGGCCTAAACAAGAAAATTTCCATTCCGTTTTGGGAGTTCATGCGTCTCTCATAATTACTTTTTCCACAAATGTGTGCTTCAGGAGAGGCCCTGTCCAAATGTGGAGAGGCCCATTTTCATTCACTCAGTTTTAGACTTTCTAAGATGTTCAGTGACTAGAGGTTTGCCCAGACTTGCCATTGTCAAGGGACAGTGCACTTCACTTGAAGTTGTGCAGTATTACTTCATGTGTCTCCGTGGAAATTCGACCAATGCGAAACTCTTGCTGTAGTCATCTCCAAGTGTTTCTGCGTAAGAAAATATAACTAACAAAGGATGTGGTTTCAAGCAGAATGAGGAAAGGAGGGATTATCTTTATTTCAGTGCAGGTTGACCTTTCAAAGAAACAGTAATTCCTATCAAATAGGAGGAAAAATCTTTTGTAAAGAGACATGGACATGACACGCTCAACTTTATGTCACTTTTTTTAAAACGCCAAGGGCATTTGAGAAATTCTTGGCTGCTGAATTGTCCCTTTTTGCAAATTTCTCTTAGGTAAGACACTCCAGCTTCTTTAAACCATGGTACAGTTCCTTCCATGTAAAAAACCAAAGCAAAAAACAAAATAAATTCAAACAAAACCCATCAAATTACGTTTGAGAGCACACAATTGCTCAGCAGGCCCACTATTCCAGAAGCTAGATGTAGAGAATCCTCAGCCTTCGGCCCATGGCCTGAAGTTTTGTCTCTATCATGGCCCCTCAATTCCCTGGCATGTCCACATTAACTCATGAATCTTTACTCATTTCCTCTTCAAATGCACAGGATCCAATATATTTGAACCCTGTTCACCTGGGCTGTAATCATCCAAGGACACACCAGAGGAAGGGCAGCCACTCCCTTGCCTGGGGCCTTGGAGCTTATCACAATAGAAATGGACACCTGAACAAGGGGAGCCAAAACAAAGAGAGGCATATTCCTAAAGCCTGAAGCACAGAAACTACCTATAGACCAGCAGTGGGATTTCACAAATTATGTAAGAATCTCTGTGCACATGCTTGGCATGGTCGCTCATGCCTATAATCCCAGCAATCTAGGGGCTGAGGTGGATGGATCCTTGGGAGTTCCAGTCCATCTTGGGCTACGAATTTATCTCAAGGTCTCTTTCAACAACTACATAAGATGCTGTTTCCAAAAAGAGGACAACATTAAACTAGACACACTTGGTCTAGGTCCCTGGGTTCACTACATGAGTTGTGGAGTCTAAATATTCCATGCCATGAGAAAATACCTGGGATTTTTAGTGAAAGGGGCATTTGCATCCCTTTTCTAAGGGTTTCCCTTTCACCATGTTACATTTGAATTCTGGGAAAACCTGCTGCTGATAAGGTATTGTGCTAATACCTCATGTTTAGTGTTCAGGGTTATGCTGGAATGGCTGCAGCCCTCCTTGAAATAGCAATTGCAGACAAGTGAACCCCGAGGAAGCTGGATAGTCGAAGCAGGCACTCCAAATATTCATGCACTGCAAGGATTCACTTTCATTTTGGGTCTCATCTTCTGGTTGCTGGCTTTCAGTGCTAACTGATACTACCATGGTGGCAGTAATCCAGCAGAGACTGCATGTATGGTTTGCAGGTTTGCTTCCCAAGCCACCAGAAACTTGGCAGAACCCAAATCATTGTGGCATTTTCTTTCCTCCCTTGAAACATTTGGCTTTCTAAGTTTGATAATTGAATAGACTGGGCTAGTCACCTTTGGGCCCCATATACCACAAACAGAGGTAAAGACAGAGCCAATTACTTCACCCCACTTGTCAAAATATGTCAAATTTGCTTGATCACCACAACTTCAAAGAAAATTCTGAGGCAACTTAGAGAGGTGAATCAAATACTGCATGATTGGAATGGCTGTGGTTGTATGAGGTGGAAAGCTGCAGAGTTGGGCTGAAACTGTTCACAGAAATCCACAGGCTTGTGCTTGCCAGGCAAGCACACTGGGCTGAGATTGGCTGAACATCACTGTGAGGGGGATTTTAGGCTCTAGGTTTGAAAATTTAAAAGACTGGGGTAGTCAAGTTTGGAACCCATAGACCTCAGACATACCAAAAGGTTTTCCAATGACTTCCCTGCACTTCTCAAAATATGTCAAATTTTCTTGATCACTACAACTGTAAAAAAAAAAAATTCTGAGGCAACATAGAGAGGCTAATCAAATACTGCATGATTGGAATGGCTGTGGTTGTATGAGGTGGAAAGCTGCAGAGTTGGGCTGAAATAGTTCACAGAAATCCACAAGCATGTGGTTGCCAGGCAACCACAATGGGCTGTGATTGGCTGAGCACCATTGTGAGCTGGACTTTAGGCTCTAGGTACAAGTGTGCAGTAGGAGTCCTGAGTCACAATGCTGGGCGTTGCCATGGAGACCTCAGTGGCACAGAGGACCTTGTAGGGCAAGATTTAAATAGGATGAATATTCTTGGACTGGTATGCCACAATATTCTCTCTGAAGGCTTCATTGCTCAGAATTTGTGGATGGAAATGCTGGCCAATGTACATGGATGTACTTTCAATGGGATATGAAATATGCCAGGGCCTGGCATATGATCTCTGCCATGTCCTACCCTTGAGCATACGCTTTTCCCTTGTCATGTCTGTCATTTGGCCGAGTCCTGTTCCCTAAGCTATTCAGTCAAGACTTGCTGGCCTCATTGACATGCAGTATAAGAGCTTTCTGTGAAATTTCTCAGCAGAAATCCTCTGCAAGTACATAGCTTTGGATATGAGAGACAGTGGTGGAAGTTGAATTTCAAGGGCAGATATTTGAAAACAATGAAACAAGCCCCGAATAAGATCTTTACATGTTTCCCAGATGAATATGTTTGGAAATACGGGGGAAGATGGAGATCAAGGCTGAGAAGAGTGCACACCCATTTCAAGGTGCAAAAACCAGGGAAAAACATCGGCAAAGCAAGCGCGCTGGTTAATCTGATGTAAAAATCTTTGATGATGAAAGGAAAATTATATTCTCATGATGATTTAATCAGGCTGTAGAAGTGAAGTTCTCATGTGGGTTGTCCTATGTGTGGCCTTCTGCATTGGGCAGTGGATGCAGGACAGGAGATCTTCAAATAAATCTGGTGGAACACAAAATACTGAAAAAAAAATTCAGCCTAAATCCTGTGTATTCCTTCCCTTTGAGAACATATATGGATAATGTACGAAGTTTCAAAAGAGAAAATGTCTATTGGGTCATGGTTTCAACAATGAAATGGTCACTTCACGTAACATTTTGAATTTTGCTTTCACAGTTGCTCATGTACCGGGCCTGAGTAAAGCAGAATGCAGAGTAAGCCTCATCAATAGTTGTGCATTCCATAAGTTGTTTTAAAACCAGTGAAACCCTTTGGACTTAGTGTTTGTATTTAATTGGTTGATTGGTTTTTCAAATTGTTTGTTTTACTATTCTTAACTTTGTGAGTCAGGGAAGCCCTCACTCATAGTGATTTCGACCTCTCCAAAAGCTCTGAAGTTATTCATGTAACAGCTATTACATGCTATAAGTTTCTCCTATTAAAACTTGAAAGACTAACAGACTCAGATTCTTTTCATCTAAATTCAGTGTTGGGCTAACTTCAGGGTTGGACTTTTTACAAGCCCTTTGAAATGTGTCCTCCTCTAGTCACTGGTCGTGCTGGAATTTACTTTCTTGTGAAGACAGGATTTGAGCAAATTGACACAAGTACAGTTTGCCACTACTCTGGACACCTGGTTAAATATCGAGTTCCCTAAATGCTGTGTGTTTTACTTTGATCTCTGCTCACACTTTGCTCATCCAGTTAGAAACACAAGGCTCGAGGCCATAGCGTTCCAGGCCTAAACAAGAAAATTTCCATTCCATTTTGGGAGTTCATGCGTCTCTCATAATTACTTTTTCCGCAAATGTGTGCTTCAGGAGAGGCCCTGTCCAAATGTGGAGAGGCTCATTTTCATTCACTCACTTTTAGACTTTCTAAGATTTTCAGTGACTAGAGGTTTGCCCAGACTTGCCATTGTCAAGGGACAGTGCACTTCACATGAAGTTGTGCAGTATTACTTCATGTGTCTCCGTGGAAATTCCACCAATGGGAAACTCTTGCTGTAGTCATCTCCAAGTGTTTCTGTGTAAGAAAATATAACTAACAAAGGATGTGGTTTCAAGCAGAATGAGGAAAGGAGGGATTATCTTTATTTCAGTGCAGGTTGACCTTTCAAAGAAACAGTAATTCCTATCAAATAGGAGGAAAAATCTTTTGTAAAGAGACATGGACATGACACGCTCAACTTTATGTCACTTTTTTTAAAACTCCAAGGGCATTTGAGAAATTCTTGGCTGCTGAATTGTCCCTTTTTGCAAATTTCTCTTAGGTAAGACACTCCAGCTCCTTTAAACCATGGTACAGTTCCTTCCATGTAAAAAACCAAAGCAAAAAACAAAATAAATTAAAACAAAACCCATCAAATTACATTTGAGAGCACACAATTGCTCAGCAGGCCCACTATTCCAGAAGCTAGAGGTAGAGAATCCTCAGCCTTCAACCCATGGCCTGAAGTTTTGTCTCTATCATGGCCCCTCAATTCCCTGGCATGTCCACATTAATTCATGAATCTTTACTCATTTCCTCTTCAAATGCACAGGATCCAATATATTTGAACCCTGTTCACCTGGGCTGTAATCATCCAAGGACACACCAGAGGAAGGGCAGCCACTCCCTTGCCTGGGGCCTTGGAGCTTATCACAATAGAAATGGACACCTGAACAAGGTGAGGCAAAACAAAGAGAGGCATATTCCTAAAGCCTGAAACACAGAAGCTACCTATAGACCAGCAGTGGGATTTCACAAATTATGTAAGAATCTCTGTCCACATGCTTGGCATGGTCGCTCATGCCTATAATCCCAGCAATCTGGGGGCTGAGGTGGATGGATCCTTGGGAGTTCCAGTCCATCTTGGGCTACGAATTTATCTCAAGGCCTCTTTCAACAAATACATAAGATGCTGTTTCCAAAAAGAGGACAACATTAAACTAGACACACTTGGTCTAGGTCCCTGGGTTCACTACATGAGTTGTGGAGTCTAAATATTCCATGCCATGAGAAAATACCTGGGATTTTTAGTGAAAGGGGCATTTGCATCCCTTTTCTAAGGGTTTCCCTTTCACCATGTTACATTTGAATTCTGGGAAAACCTGCTGGTGATAAGGTATTGTGCTAATACCTCATGTTTAGTGTTCAGGGTTATGCTGGAATGGCTGCAGCCCTCCTTGAAATAGCGATTGCAGACAAGTGAACCCCGAGGAAGCTGGATAGTTGAAGCAGGCACTCCAAATATTCATGCACTGCAAGGATTCACTTTCATTTTGGGTCTCATCTTCTGGTTGCTGGTTTTCAGTGCTAACTGATACTACCATGGTGGCAGTAATCCAGCAGAGACTGCATGTATGGTTTGCAGGTTTGCTTCCCAAGCCGCCAGAAACTTGGCAGAACCCAAATCATTGTGGCATTTTCTTTCCTCCCTTGAAACATTTGGCTTTCTAAGTTTGATAATTGAATAGACTGGGCTAGTCACCTTTGGACCCCATATACCACAAACAGAGCTAAAGACAGAGCCAATTACTTCCCTCCACTTGTCAAAATATGTCACATTTGCTTGATCACCACAACTTCAAAGAAAATTCTGAGGCAACTTTGAGAGGTTAATCAAATACTGCATGATTGGAATGGCTGTGGTTGTATGAGGTGGAAAGCTGCAGAGTTGGGCTGAAACTGTTCACAGAAATCCACAGGCTTGTGGTTGCCAGGCAACCACACTGGGCTCAGATTGGCTGAACATCACTGTGAGAGGGATTTTAGGCTCTAGGTTTGAAAATTTAAAAGACTGGTGTAGTCAAGTTTGGAACCCATAGACCTCAGACATACCAAAAGGTTTTCCAATGACTTCCCTCCACTTCTCAAAATATGTCAAATTTTCTTGATCACTACAACTGTAAAAAAAAAATTCTGAGGCAACATAGAGAGGCTAATCAAATACTGCATGATTGGAATGGCTGTGGTTGTATGAGGTGGAAAGCTGCAGAGTTGGGCTGAAACAGTTCACAGAAATCCACAAGCATGTGGTTGCCAGGCAACCACAATGGGCTGTGATTGGCTGAGCACCATTGTGAGCTGGACTTTAGGCTCTAGGATACAAGTGTGCAGTAGGAGTCCTGAGTCACAATGCTGGGCGTTGCCATGGAGACCTCAGTGGCACAGAGGACCTTGTAGGGCAAGATTTAAATAGGATGAATATTCTTGGACTGGTATGCCACAATATTCTCTCTGAAGGCTTCATTGCTCAGAATTTGTGGATGGAAATGCTGGCCAATGTACATGGATGTACTTTCAATGGGATATGAAATATGCCATGGCCTGGCATATGATCTCTGCCATGTCCTACCCTTGAGCATAAGCTTTTCCCTTGTCATGTCTGTCATTTGGCCGAGTCCTGTTCCCTAAGCTATTCAGTCAAGACTTGCTGGCATCATTGACCTGCAGTATAAGAGCTTTCTGTGAAATTTCTCAGCAGAAATCCTCTGCAAGTACATAGGTTTGGATATGAGAGACAGTGGTGGAAGTTGAATTTCAAGGGCAGATATTTGAAAACAATGAAACAAGCCCCGAATAAGATCTTTACATGTTTCCCAGATGAATATGTTTGGAAATACAGGGGAAGATGGAGATCAAGACTGAGAAGAGTGCACACCCATTTCAAGGTGCAAAAACCAGGGAAAAACATCGGCAAGCAAGCGTGCTGGTTAATCTGATGTAAAAATCTTTGATGATGAAAGGAAAATTATATTCTCATGATGATTTAATCAGGCTGTAGAAGTGAAGTTCTCATGTGGGTTGTCCTATGTGTGGCCTTCTGCATTGGGCAGTGGATGCAGGACAGGAGATCTTCAAATAAATCTGGTGGAACACAAAATACTGAAAAAAAATTCAGCCTAAATCCTGTGTATTCCTTCCCTTTGAGAACATATATGGATAATGTACGAAGTTTCAAAAAAGAAAATGTCTATTGGGTCATGGTTTCAACAATGAAATGGTCACTTCACATAACATTTTGAATTTTGCTTTCACAGTTGCTCATGTACCGGGCCTGAGTAAAGCAGAATGCAGAGTAAGCCTCATCAATAGTTGTGCATTCCATAAGTTGTTTTAAAACCAGTGAAACCCTTTGGACTTAGTGTTTGTATTTAATTGGTTGATTGGTTTTTCAAATTGTTTGTTTTACTATTCTTAACTTTGTGAGTCAGGGAAGCCCTCACTCATAGTGATTTCGACCTCTCCAAAAGCTCTGAAGTTATTCATGTAACAGCTATTACATGCTATAAGTTTCTCCTATTAAAACTTGAAAGACTAACAGACTCAGATTCTTTTCATCTAAATTCAGTGTTGGGCTAACTTCAGGGTTGGACTTTTTACAAGCCCTTTGAAATGTGTCCTCCTCTAGTCACTGGTCGTGCTGGAATTTACTTTCTTGTGAAGACAGGATTTGAGCAAATTGACACAAGTACAGTTTGCCACTACTCTGGACACCTGGTTAAATATCGAGTTCCCTAAATGCTGTGTGTTTTACTTTGATCTCTGCTCACACTTTGCTCATCCAGTTAGAAACACAAGGCTCGAGGCCATAGCGTTCCAGGCCTAAACAAGAAAATTTCCATTCCATTTTGGGAGTTCATGCGTCTCTCATAATTACTTTTTCCACAAATGTGTGCTTCAGGAGAAGCCCTGTCCAAATGTGGAGAGGCCCATTTTCATTCACTCACTTTTAGACTTTCTAAGATTTTCAGTGACTAGAGGTTTGCCCAGACTTGCCATTGTCAAGGGACAGTGCACTTCACTTGAAGTTGTGCAGTATTACTTCATGTGTCTCCGTGGAAATTCCACCAATGGGAAACTCTTGCTGTAGTCATCTCCAAGTGTTTCTGTGTAAGAAAATATAACTAACAAAGGATGTGGTTTCAAGCAGAATGAGGAAAGGAGGGATTATCTTTATTTCAGTGCAGGTTGACCTTTCAAAGAAACAGTAATTCCTATCAAATAGGAGGAAAAATCTTTTGTAAAGAGACATGGACATGACACGCTCAACTTTATGTCACTTTTTTTAAAACGCCAAGGGCATTTGAGAAATTCTTGGCTGCTGAATTGTCCCTTTTTGCAAATTTCTCTTAGGTAAGACACTCCAGCTCCTTTAAACCATGGTACAGTTCCTTCCATGTAAAAAACCAAAGCAAAAAACAAAATAAATTAAAACAAAACCCATCAAATTACATTTGAGAGCACACAATTGCTCAGCAGGCCCACTATTCCAGAAGCTAGAGGTAGAGAATCCTCAGCCTTTGGCCCATGGCCTGAAGTTTTGTCTCTATCATGGCCCCTCAATTCCCTGGCATGTCCACATTAACTCATGAAACTTTACTCATTTCCTCTTCAAATGCACAGGATCCAATATATTAGAACCCTGTTCACCTGGGCTGTAATCATCCAAGGACACACCAGAGGAAGGGCAGCCACTCCCTTGCCTGGGGCCTTGGAGCTTATCACAATAGAAATGGACACCTGAACAAGGGGAGGCAAAACAAAGAGAGGCATATTCCTAAAGCCTGAAGCACAGAAGCTACCTATAGACCAGCAGTGGGATTTCACAAATTATGTAAGAATCTCTGTCCACATGCTTGGCATGGTCGCTCATGCCTATAATCCCAGCAATCTGGGGGCTGAGGTGGATGGATCCTTGGGAGTTCCAGTCCATCTTGGGCTACGAATTTATCTCAAGGCCTCTTTCAACAACTACATAAGATGCTGTTTCCAAAAAGAGGACAAAATTAAACTAGACACACTTGGTCTAGGTCCCTGGGTTCACTACATGAGTTGTGGAGTCTAAATATTCCATGCCATGAGAAAATACCTGGGATTTTTAGTGAAAGGGGCATTTGCATCCCTTTTCTAAGGGTTTCCCTTTCACCATGTTACATTTGAATTCTGGGAAAACCTGCTGCTGATAAGGTATTGTGCTAATACCTCATGTTTAGTGTTCAGGGTTATGCTGGAATGGCTGCAGCCCTCCTTGAAATAGCGATTGCAGACAAGTGAACCCCGAGGAAGCTGGATAGTTGAAGCAGGCACTCCAAATATTCATGCACTGCAAGGATTCACTTTCATTTTGGGTCTCATCTTCTGGTTGCTGGTTTTCAGTGCTAACTGATACTACCATGGTGGCAGTAATCCAGCAGAGACTGCATGTATGGTTTGCAGGTTTGCTTCCCAAGCCACCAGAAACTTGGCAGAACCCAAATCATTGTGGCATTTTCTTTCCTCCCTTGAAACATTTGGCTTTCTAAGTTTGATAATTGGATAGACTGGGCTAGTCACCTTTGGACCCCATATACCACAAACAGAGCTAAAGACAGAGCCAATTACTTCCCTCCACTTGTCAAAATATGTCAAATTTGCTTGATCACCACAACTTCAAAGAAAATTCTGAGGCAACTTAGAGAGGTTAATCAATACTGCATGATTGGAATGGCTGTGGTTGTATGAGTTTGAAAGCTGCAGAATTGGGCTGAAACTGTTCACAGAAATCCACAGGCTTGTGGTTGCCAGGCAACCACACTGGGCTCAGATTGGCTGAACATCACAGTGAGGGGGATTTTAGGCTCTAGGTTTGAAAATTTAAAAGACTGGGGTAGTCAAGTTTGGAACCCATAGACCTCAGACATACCAAAAGGTTTTCCAATGACTTCCCTCCACTTCTCAAAATATGTCAAATTTTCTTGATCACTACAACTGTAAAAAAAAAATTCTGAGGCAACATAGAGAGGCTAATCAAATACTGCATGATTGGAATGGCTGTGGTTGTATGAGGTGGAAAGCTGCAGAGTTGGGCTGAAACAGTTCACAGAAATCCACAAGCTTGTGGTTGCCAGGCAACCACAATGGGCTGTGATTGGCTGAGCACCATTGTGAGCTGGACTTTAGGCTCTAGGATACAAGTGTGCAGTAGGAGACCTGAGTCACAATGCTGGGCGTTGCCATGGAGACCTCAGTGGCACGTAGGACCTTGTAGGGCAAGATTTAAATAGGATGAATATTCTTGGCCTGGTATGCCACAATATTCTCTCTGAAGGCTTCACTGCTCAGAATTTGTGGATGGAAATGCTAGCCAATCTACACATGGATGTACTTTCAATGGGATATGAAATATGCCAGGGCCTGGCAGATGATCTCTGCCATGTCCTATCCTTGAGCATACGCTTTTCCCTTGTCATGTCTGTCATTTGGCTGAGTCCTGTTCCCTAAACTATTCAGTCAAGACTTGCTGGCCTCATTGACCTGCAGTATAAGAGCTTTCTGTGAAATTTCTCAGCAGAAATCCTCTGCAAGTACATAGCTTTGGATATGAGAGACAGTGGTGGAAGTTGAATTTCAAGGGCAGATATTTGAAAACAATGAAACAAGCCCCGAATAAGATCTTTACATGTTTACCAGATGAATATGTTTGGAAATACGGGGGAAGATGGAGATCAAGGCTGAGAAGAGTGCACACCCATTTCAAGGTACAAAAACCAGGGAAAAACATGGGCAAGCAAGAGAGCTGGTTAATCTGATGTAAAAATCTTTGATGATGAAAGGAAAATTATATTCTCATGATGATTTAATCAGGCTGTTGAAGTGAAGTTCTCATGTGGGTTGTCCTATGTGTGGCCTTCTGCATTGGGCAGTGGATGCAGGACAGGAGATCTTCAAATAAATCTGGTGGAACACAAAATACTGAAAAAAAACTTCAGCCTAAATCCTGTGTATTCCTTCCCTTTGAGAACATATATGGATAATGTACAAAGTTTGAAAAGAGAAAATGTCTATTGGGTCATGGTTTCAACAATGAAATGGTCACTTCACATAACATTTTGAATTTTGCTTTCACACTTGCTCAGGTACCGGGCCTGAGTAAAGCAGAATGCAGAGTAAGCCTCATCAATAGTTGTGCATTCCATAAGTGGTTTTAAAACCAGTGAAACCCTTTGGACTTAGTGTTTGTATTTAATTGGTTGATTGGTTTTTCAAATTGTTTGTTTTAGTATTCTTAACTTTGTGAGTCAGGGAAGCCCTCACTCATAGTGATTTCGACCTCTCCAAAAGTTCTGAAGTTATTCATGTAACAGCTATTAAATGCTATAAGTTTCTCCTATTAAAACTTGAAAGACTAACAGACTCAGCTTCTTTTCATCTAAATTCAGTGTTGGGCTAACTTCAGGGTTGGACTTTTTACAAGTCCTTTGAAATGTGTCCTCCTCTAGTCACTGGTCGTGCTGGAATTTACTTTCTTGTGAAGACAGGATTTGAGCGAATTGACACAAGTACAGTTTGCCACTACTCTGGACACCTGGTTAAATATCGAGTTCCCTAAATGCTGTGTGTTTTACTTTGATCTCTGCTCACACTTTGCTCATCCAGTTAGAAACACAGGGCTCCAGGCCATAGCGTTCGAGGCCTAAACAAGAAAATTTCCATTCCATTTTGGGAGTTCATGCGTCTCTCATAATTACTTTTTCCACAAATGTGTGCTTCAGGAGAGGCCCTGTCCAAATGTGGAGAGGCCCATTTTCATTCACTCACTTTTATACTTTCTAAGATTTTCAGTTACTAGAGGTTTGCCCAGACTTGCCATTGTCAAGGGACAGTGCACTTCACTTGAAGTTGTGCAGTATTACTTCATGTGTCTCCGTGGAAATTCCACCAATGGGAAACTCTTGCTGTAGTCATCTCCAAGTGTTTCTGTGTAAGAAAATATAACTAACAAAGGATGTGGTTTCAAGCAGAATGAGGAAAGGAGGGATTATCTTTATTCCAGTGCAGGTTGACCTTTCAAAGAAACAGTAATTCCTATCAAATAGGAGGAAAAATCTTTTGTAAAGAGACATGGACATGACACGCTCAACTTTATGTCACTTTTTTTAAAACGCCAAGGGCATTTGAGAAATTCTTGGCTGCTGAAATGTCCCTTTTTGCAAATTTCTCTTAGGTAAGACACTCCAGCTCTATTAAACCATGGTACAGTTCCTTCCATGTAAAAAACCAAAGCAAAAAACAAAATAAATTCAAACAAAACCCATCAAATTACATTTGAGAGCACACAATTGCTCAGCAGGCCCACTATTCCAGAAGCTAGAGGTAGAGAATCCTCAGCCTTCGGCCCATGGCCTGAAGTTTTGTCTCTATCATGGCCCCTCAATTCCCTGGAATGTCCACATTAACTCCTGAATCTTTACTCATTTCCTCTTCAAATGCACAGGATCCAATATGTTTGAACCATGTTCACCTGGGCTGTAATCATCCAAGGACACACCAGAGGAAGGGCAGCAACTCCCTTGCCTGGGGCCTTGGAGCTTATCACAATAGAAATGGACACCTGAACAAGGGGAGCCAAAACAAAGAGAGGCATATTCCTAAAGCCTGAAGCACAGAAGCTACCTATAGACTAGCAGTGGGATTTCACAAATTATGTAAGAATCTCTGTGCACATGCTTGCAATGGTCGCTCATGCCTATAATCCCAGCAATCTGGGGGCTGAGGTGGATGGATCCTTGGGAGTTCCAGTCCATCTTGGGCTAAGAATTTATCTCAAGGCCTCTTTCAACAAATACATAAGATGCTGTTTCCAAAAAGAGGACAACATTAAACTAGACACACTTGGTCTAGGTCCCTGGGTTCACTACATGAGTTGTGGAGTCTAAATATTCCATGCCATGAGAAAATACCTGGGATTTTTAGTGAAAGGGGCATTTGCATCCCTTTTCTAAGGGTTTCCCTTTCACCATGTTACATTTGAATTCTGGGAAAACCTGCTGGTGATAAGGTATTGTGCTAATACCTCATGTTTAGTGTTCAGGGTTATGCTGGAATGGCTGCAGCCCTCCTTGAAATAGCGATTGCAGACAAGTGAACCCCGAGGAAGCTGGATAGTTGAAGCAGGCACTCCAAATATTCATGCACTGCAAGGATTCACTTTCATTTTGGGTCTCATCTTCTGGTTGCTGGTTTTCAGTGCTAACTGATACTACCATGGTGGCAGTAATCCAGCAGAGACTGCATGTATGGTTTGCAGGTTTGCTTCCCAAGCCGCCAGAAACTTGGCAGAACCCAAATCATTGTGGCATTTTCTTTCCTCCCTTGAAACATTTGGCTTTCTAAGTTTGATAATTGAATAGACTGGGCTAGTCAGCTTTGGACCCCATATACCACAAACAGAGCTAAAGACAGAGCCAATTACTTCCCTCCACTTGTCAAAATATGTCAAATTTGCTTGATCACCACAACTTCAAAGAAAATTCTGAGGCAACTTAGAGATGTTAATCAAATACTGCATGATTGGAATGGCTGTGGTTGTATGAGGTGGAAACCTGCAGAGTTGGGCTGAAACTGTTCACAGAAATCCACAGGCTTGTGGTTTCCAGGCAACCACACTGGGCTCAGATTGGCTGAACATCACTGTGAGAGGGATTTTAGGCTCTAGGTTTGAAAATTGAAAAGACTGGGGTAGTCAAGTTTGGAACCCATAGACCTCAGACATACCAAAAGGTTTTCCAATGACTTCCCTCCACTTCTCAAAATATGTCAAATTTTCTTGATCACTACAACTGTAAAAAAAAAAATTCTGAGGCAACATAGAGAGGCTAATCAAATACTGCATGATTGGAATGTCTGTGGTTGTATGAGGTGGAAAGCTGCAGAGTTGGGCTGAAACAGTTCACAGAAATCCACAAGCTTGTGGTTGCCAGGCAACCACAAAGGGCTGTGATTGGCTGAGCACCAATGTGAGCTGGACTTTAGGCTCTAGGATACAAGTGTGCAGTAGGAGACCTGAGTCACAATGCTGGGCGTTGGCATGGAGACCTCAGTGGCACAGAGGAACTTGTAGGGCAAGATTTAAATAGGATGAATATTCTTGGCCTGGTATGCCACAATATTCTCTCTGAAGGCTTCACTGCTCAGAATTTGTGGATGGAAATGCTAACCAATCTACACATGGATGTACTTTCAATGGGATATGAAATATGCCAGGGCCTGGCAGATGATCTCTGCCATGTCCTATCCTTGAGCATATGCTTTTCCCTTGTCATGTCTGTCATTTGGCTGAGTCCTGTTCCCTAAACTATTCAGTCAAGACTTGCTGGCATCATTCACCTGCAGTATAAGAGCTTTCTGTGAAATTTCTCAGCAGCAATCCTCTGCAAGTACATAGCTTTGGATATGAGAGACAGTGGTGGAAGTTGAATTTCAAGGGCAGATATTTGAAAACAATGAAACAAGCCCCAAATAAGATCTTTACATGTTTCCCAGATGAATATGTTTGGAAATACGGGGGAAAATGGAGATCAAGGCTGAGAAGAGTGCACACGCATTTCAAGGTACAAAAACCAGGGAAAAACATGGGCAAGCAAGAGAGCTGGTTAATCTGATGTAAAAATCTTTGATGATGAAAGGAAAATTATATTCTCATGATGATTTAATCAGGCTGTAGAAGTGAAGTTCTCATGTGGGTTGTCCTATGTGTGGCCTTCTGCATTGGGCAGTGGATGCAGGACAGGAGATCTTCAAATAAATCTGGTGGAACACAAAATACTGAAAAAAACTTCAGCCTAAATCCTGTGTATTCCTTCCCTTTGAGAACATATATGGATAATGTACAAAGTTTCAAAAGAGAAAATGTCTATTGGGTCATGGTTTCAACAATGAAATGGTCACTTCACATAACATTTTGAATTTTGCTTTCACAGTTGCTCATGTACCGGGCCTGAGTAAAGCAGAATGCAGAGTAAGCCTCATCAATAGGTGTGCATTCCATAAGTGGTTTTAAAACCAGTGAAACCCTTTGGACTTAGTGTTTGTATTTAATTGGTTGATTGGTTTTTCAAATTGTTTGTTTTAGTATTCTTAACTTTGTGAGTCAGGGAAGCCCTCACTCATAGTGATTTCGACCTCTCCAAAAGCTCTGAAGTTATTCATGTAACAGCTATTACATGCTATAAGTTTCTCCTATTAAAACTTGAAAGACTAACAGACTCAGCTTCTTTTCATCTAAATTCAGTGTTGGGCTAACTTCAGGGTTGGACTTTTTACAAGTCCTTTGAAATGTGTCCTCCTCTAGTCACTGGTCGTGCTGGAATTTGCTTTCTTGTGAAGACAGGATTTGAGCGAATTGACACAAGTACAGTTTGCCACTACTCTGGACACCTGGTTAAATATCGAGTTCCCTAAATGCTGTGTGTTTTACTTTGATCTCTGCTCACACTTTGCTCATCCAGTTAGAAACACAGGGTTCCAGGCCATAGCGTTCCAGGCCTAAACAAGAAAATTTCCATTCCGTTTTGGGAGTTCATGCGTCTCTCATAATTACTTTTTCCACAAATGTGTGCTTCAGGAGAGGCCCTGTCCAAATGTGGAGAGGCCCATTTTCATTCACTCACTTTTAGACTTTCTAAGATTTTCAGTTACTAGCGGTTTGCCCAGACTTGCCATTGTCAAGGGACAGTGCACTTCCCTTGAAGTTGTGCAGTATTACTTCATCTGTCTCCGTGGAAATTCCACCAATGGGAAACTCTTGCTGTAGTCATCTCCAAGTGTTTCTGTGTAAGAAAATATAACTAACAAAGGATGTGGTTTCAAGCAGAATGAGGAAAGGAGGGATTATCTTTATTTCAGTGCAGGTTGACCTTTCAAAGAAACAGTAATTCCTATCAAATAGGAGGTAAAATCTTTTGTAAAGAGACATGGACATGACACGCTCAACTTTATGTCACATTTTTAAAACGCCAAGGGCATTTGAGAAATTCTTGGCTGCTGAATTGTCCCTTTTTGCAAATTTCTCTTAGGTAAGACACTCCAGCTCATTTAAACCATGGTACAGTTCCTTCCATGTAAAAAACCAAAGCAAAAAACAAAATAAATTAAAACAAAACCCATCAAATTACATTTGAGAGCACACAATTGCTCAGCAGGCCCACTATTCCAGAAGCTAGAGGTAGAGAATCCTCAGCCTTCGGCCCATGGCCTGAAGTTTTGTCTCTATCATGGCCCCTCAATTCCCTGGCATGTCCACATTAACTCATGAATCTTTACTCATTTCCTCTTCAAATGCACAGGATCCAATATGTTTGAACCATGTTCACCTGGGCTGTAATCATCCAAGGACACACCAGAGGAAGGGCAGCAACTCCCTTGCCTGGGGCCTTGGAGCTTATCACAATAGAAATGGACACCTGAACAAGGGGAGCCAAAACAAAGAGAGGCATATTCCTAAAGCCTGAAGCACAGAAGCTACCTATAGACTAGCAGTGGGATTTCACAAATTATGTAAGAATCTCTGTGCACATGCTTGGCATGGTCGCTCATGCCTATAATCCCAGCAATCTGGGGGCTGAAGTGGATGGATCCTTGGGAGTTCCAGTCCATCTTGGGCTACGAATTTATCTCAAGGCCTCTTTCAACAACTACATAAGATGCTGTTTCCAAAAAGAGGAAAACATTAAACTAGACACACTTGGTCTAGGTCCCTGGGTTCAATACATGAGTTGTGGAGTCTAAATATTCCATGCCATGAGAAAATACCTGGGATTTTTAGTGAAAGGGGCATTTGCATCCCTTTTCTAAGGGTTTCCCTTTCACCATGTTACATTTGAATTCTGGGAAAACCTGCTGGTGATAAGGTATTGTGCTAATACCTCATGTTTAGTGTTCAGGGTTATGCTGGAATGGCTGCAGCCCTCCTTGAAATAGCGATTGCAGACAAGTGAACCCCGAGGAAGCTGGATAGTTGAAGCAGGCACTCCAAATATTCATGCACTGCAAGGATTCACTTTCATTCTGGGTCTCATCTTCTGGTTGCTGGTTTTCATTGCTAACTGATACTACCATGGTGGCAGTAATCCAGCAGAGACTGCATGTATGGTTTGCAGGTTTGCTTCCCAAGCCGCCAGAAACTTGGCAGAACCCAAATCATTGTGGCCTTTTCTTTCCTCCCTTGAAACATTTGGCTTTCTAAGTTTGATAATTGAATAGACTGGGCTAGTCACCTTTGGACCCCATATACCACAAACAGAGCTAAAGACAGAGCCAATTACTTCCCTCCACTTGTCAAAATATGTCAAATTTGCTTGATCACCACAACTTCAAAGAAAATTCTGAGGCAACTTAGAGAGGTTAATCAAATACTGCATGATTGGAATGGCTGTGGTTGTATGAGGTGGAAAGCTGCAGAGTTGGGCTGAAACTGTTCACAGAAATCCACAGGCTTGTGGTTGCCAGGCAACCACACTGGGCTCAGATTGGCTGAACATCACTGTGAGAGGGATTTTAGGCTCTAGGTTTGAAAATTTAAAAGACTGGGGTAGTCAAGTTTGGAACCCATAGACCTCAGACATACCAAAAGTTTTCCAATGACTTCCCTCCACTTCTCAAAATATGTCAAATTTTCTTGATCACTACAACTGTAAAAAAAAAAATTCTGAGGCAACATAGAAGGGCTAATCAAATACTGCATGATTGGAATGGCTGTGGTTGTATGAGGTGGAAAGCTGCAGAGTTGGGCTGAAACAGTTCACAGAAATCCACAAGCTTGTGGTTGCCAGGCAACCACAAAGGGCTGTGATTGGCTGAGCACCAATGTGAGCTGGACTTTAGGCTCTAGGATACAAGTGTGCAGTAGGAGACCTGAGTCACAATGCTGGGCGTTGCCATGGAGACCTCAGTGGCACAGAGGAACTTGTAGGGCAAGATTTAAATAGGATGAATATTCTTGGCCTGGTATGCCAAAATATTCTCTCTGAAGGCTTCACTGCTCAGAATTTGTGGATGGAAATGCTAACCAATCTACACATGGATGTACTTTCAATGGGATATGAAATATGCCAGGGCCTGGCAGATGATCTCTGCCATGTCCTATCCTTGAGCATACGCTTTCCCTTGTCATGTCTGTCATTTGGCTGAGTCCTGTTCCCTAAGCTATTCAGTCAAGACTTGCTGGCATCATTGACCTGCAGTATAAGAGCTTTCTGTGAAATTTCTCAGCAGAAATCCTCTGCAAGTACATAGCTTTGGATATGAGAGACAGTGGTAGAAGTTGAATTTCAAGGGCAGATATTTGAAAAGAATGAAACAAGCCTCGAATAAGATCTTTACATGTTTCCCAGATGAATATGTTTGGAAATACGGGGGAAGATGGAGATCAAGGCTGAGAAGAGTGCACACCCATTTCAAGGTACAAAAACCAGGGAAAAACATGGGCAAGCAAGAGAGCTGGTTAATCTGATGTAAAAATCTTTGATGATGAAAGGAAAATTATATTCTCATGATGATTTAATCAGGCTGTAGAAGTGAAGTTCTCATGTGGGTTGTCCTATGTGTGGCCTTGTGCATTGGGTAGTGGATGCAGGACAGGAGATCTTCAAATAAATCTGGTGGAACACAAAATACTGAAAAAAAAATTCAGCCTAAATCCTGTGTATTCCTTCCCTTTGAGAACATATATGGATAATGTACGAAGTTTCAAAAGAGAAAATGTCTATTGGGTCATGGTTTCAACAATGAAATGGTCACTTCACATAACATTTTGAATTTTGCTTTCACAGTTGCTCATGTACAGGGCCTGAGTAAAGCAGAATGCAGATTAAGCCTCATCAATAGTTGTGCATTCCATAAGTGGTTTTAAAACCAGTGAAACCCTTTGGACTTAGTGTTTGTATTTAATTGGTTGATTGGTTTTTCAAATTGTTTGTTTTACTATTCTTAACTTTGTGAGTCAGGGAAGCCCTCACTCATAGTGATTTCGACCTCTCCAAAAGCTCTGAAGTTATTCATGTAACAGCTATTACATGCTATAAGTTTCTCCTATTAAAACTTGAAAGACTAACAGACTCAGCTTCTTTTCATCTAAATTCAGTGTTGGGCTAACTTCAGGGTTGGACTTTTTACAAGCCCTTTGAAATGTGTCCTCCTCTAGTCACTGGTCGTGCTGGAATTTACTTTCTTGTGAAGACAGGATTTGAGCAAATTGACACAAGTACAGTTTGCCACTACTCTGGACACCTGGTTAAATATCGAGTTCCCTAAATGCTGTGTGTTTTACTTTGATCTCTGCTCACACTTTGCTCATCCAGTTAGAAACACAGGGCTGCAGGCCATAGCGTTCCAGGCCTAAACAAGAAAATTTCCATTCCGTTTTGGGAGTTCATGCGTCTCTCATAATTACTTTTTCCACAAATGTGTGCTTCAGGAGAGGCCCTGTCCAAATGTGGAGAGGCCCATTTTCATTTTTTCACTTTTAGTCTTTCTAAGATTTTCAGTTACTAGAGGTTTGCCCAGACTTGCCATTGTCAAGGGACAGTGCACTTCACTTGAAGTTGTGCAGTATTACTTCATGTGTCTCCGTGGAAATTCCACCAATGGGAAACTCTTGCTGTAGTCATCTCCAAGTGTTTCTGTGGAAGAAAATATAACTAACAAAGGATGTGGTTTCAAGCAGAATGAGGAAAGGAGGGATTATCTTTATTTCAGTGCAGGTTGACCTTTCAAAGAAACAGTAATTCCTATCAAATAGGAGGAAAAATCTTTTGTAAAGAGACATGGACATGACACGCTCAACTTTATGTCACTTTCTTTAAAACGCCAAGGGCATTTGAGAAATTCTTGGCTGCTGAATTGTCCCTTTTTGCAAATTTCTCTTAGGTAAGACACTCCAGCTTCTTTAAACCATGGTACAGTTCCTTCCATGTAAAAAACCAAAGCAAAAAAAAAATAAATTCAAACAAAACCCATCAAATTGCATTTGAGAGCACACAATTGCTCAGCAGGCCCACTATTCAAGAAGCTAGAGGTAGAGCATCCTCAGCCTTCGGCCCATGGCCTGAAGTTTTGTCTCTATCATGGCCCCTCAATTCCCTGGCATGTCCACATTAACTCATGAATCTTTACTCATTTCCTCTTCAAATGCACAGGATCCAATATATTTGAACCCTCTTCACCCGGGCTGTAATCATCCAAGGACACACCAGAGGAAGGGCAGCCACTCCCTTGCCTGGGGCCTTGGAGCTTATCACAATAGAAATGGACACCTGAACAAGGGGAGCCAAAACAAAGAGAGGCATATTCCTAAAGCCTGAAGCACAGAAGCTACCTATAGACCAGCAGTGGGATTTCACAAATTATGTAAGAATCTCTGTGCACATGCTTGGCATGGTCGCTCATGCCTATAATCCCAGCAATCTGGGGGCTGAGGTGGATGGATCCTTGGGAGTTCCAGTCCATCTTGGGCTACGAATTTATCTCAAGGCCTCTTTCAACAACTACATAAGATGCTGTTTCCAAAAAGAGGACAACATTAAACTAGACACACTTGGTCTCGGTCCCTGGGTTCACTACATGAGTTGTGGAGTCTAAATATTCCATGCCATGAGAAAATACCCGGGATTTTAGTGAAAGGGGCATTTGCATCCCTTTTCTAAGGGTTTCCCTTTCACCATGTTACATTTGAATTCTGGGAAAACCTGCTGGTGATAAGGTATTGTGCTAATACCTCATGTTTAGTGTCCAGGGTTATGCTGGAATGGCTGCAGCCCTCCTTGAAATAGCGATTGCAGACAAGTGAACCCCGAGGAAGCTGGATAGTTGAAGCAGGCACTCCAAATATTCATGCACTGCAAGGATTCACTTTCGTTTTGGGTCTCATCTTCTGGTTGCTGGCTTTCAGTGCTAACTGATACTACCATGGTGGCAGTAATCCAGCAGAGACTGCATGTATGGTTTGCAGGTTTGCTTCCCAAGCCACCAGAAACTTGGCAGAACCCAAATCATTGTGGCATTTTCTTTCCTCCCTTGAAACATTTGGCTTTCTAAGTTTGATAATTGAATAGACTGGGCTAGTCATCTTTGGACCCCATATGCCACAAACAGAGCTAAAGACAGAGCCAATTACTTCCCTCCACTTGTCAAAATATGTCAAATTTGCTTGATCACCACAACTTCAAAGAAAATTCTGAGGCAACTTAGAGAGGTTAATCAAATACTGCATGATTGGAATGGCTGTGGTTGCATGAGGTGGAAAGCTGCAGAGTTGGGCTGAAACTGTTCACAGAAATCCACAGGCTTGTGGTTGCCAGGCAACCACACTGGGCTCAGATTGGCTGAACATCACAGTGAGGGGGATTTTAGGCTCTAGGTTTGAAAATTTAAAAGACTGGGGTAGTCAAGTTTGGAACCCATAGACCTCAGACATACCAAAAGGTTTTCCAATGACTTCCCTCCACTTCTCAAAATATGTCAAATTTTCTTGATCACTACAACTGTAAAAAAAAAATTCTGAGGCAACATAGAGAGGCTAATCAAATACTGCATGATTGGAATGGCTGTGGTTGTATGAGGTGGAAAGCTGCAGAGTTGGGCTGAAACAGTTCACAGAAATCCACAAGCTTGTGGTTGCCAGGCAACCCCAATGGGCTGTGATTGGCTGAGCACCATTGTGAGCTGCACTTTAGGCTCTAGGATACAAGTGTGCAGTAGGAGACCTGAGTCACAATGCTGGGCGTTGCCCTGGAGACCTCAGTGGCACAGAGGACCTTGTAGGGCAAGATTTAAATAGGATGAATATTCTTGGCCTGCTATGCCACAATATTCTCTCTGAAGGCTTCACTGCTGAGAATTTGTGGATGGAAATGCTAACCAATCTACACATGGATGTATTTTCAATGGGATATGAAATATGCCCGGGCCTGGCAGATGATCAATGCCATGTCCTATCCTTGAGCATAGGCTTTTCCCTTGTAATGTCTGTCATTTGGCTGAGTCCTGTTCCCTAAGCTATTCAGTCAAGACTTGCTGGCATCATTCACCTGCAGTATAAGAGCTTTCTGTGAAATTTCTCAGCAGAAATCCTCTGCAAGTACATAGCTTTGGATATGAGACACAGTGGTGGAAGTTGAATTTCAAGGGCAGATATTTGAAAACAATGAAACAAGCCCCGAATAAGATCATTACATGTTTCCCAGATGAATATGTTTGGAAATACGGGGGAAGATGGAGATCAAGGCTGAGAAGAGTGCACACCCATTTCAAGGTACAAAAACCAGGGAAAAACATGGGCAAGCAAGCGAGCTGGTTAATCTGATGTAAAAATCTTTGATGATGAAAGGAAAATTATATTCTCATGATGATTTAATCAGGCTGTAGAAGTGAAATTCTCATGTGGGTTGTCCTATGTGTGGCCTTCTGCATTGGGCAGTGGATGCAGGACAGGAGATCTTCAAATAAATCTGGTGGAACACAAAATACTGAAAAAAAATTCAGCCTAAATCCTGTGTATTCCTTCCCTTTGAGAACATATATGGATAATGTATGAAGTTGCAAAAGAGAAAATGTCTATTGGGTCATGGTTTCAACAATGAAATGGTCACTTCACATAACATTTTGAATTTTGCTTTCACAGTTGCTCATGTACCGGGACTGAGTAAAGCAGAATGCAGAGTAAGCCTCATCAATAGTTGTGCATTCCATAAGTGGTTTTAAAACCAGTGAAACCCTTTGGACTTAGTGTTTGTATTTAATTGGTTGATTGGTTTTTCAAATTGTTTGTTTTACTATTCTTAACTTTGTGAGTCAGGGAAGCCCTCACTCATAGTGATTTCCACCTCTCCAAAAGCTCTGAAGTTATTCATGTAACAGCTATTACATGCTATAAGTTTCTCCTATTAAAACTTGAAAGACTAACAGACTCAGCTTCTTTTCATCTAAATTCAGTGTTGGGCTAACTTCAGGGTTGGACTTTTTACAAGTCCTTTGAAATGTGTCCTCCTCTAGTCACTGGTCGTGCTGGAATTTACTTTCTTGTGAAGACAGGATTTGAGCAAATTGACACAAGTACAGTTTGCCACTACTCTGGACACCTGGTTAAATATCGAGTTCCCTAAATGCTGTGTGTTTTACTTTGATCTCTGCTCACACTTTGCTCATCCAGTTAGAAACACAGGGCTCCAGGCCATAGCATTCCAGGCCTAAACAAGAAAATTTCCATTCCGTTTTGGGAGTTCATGCGTCTCTCATAATTCCTTTTTCCACAAATGTGTGCTTCAGGAAAGGCCCTGTCCAAATGTGGAGAGGCCCATTTTCTTTCACTCACTTTTAGACTTTCTAAGATTTTCAGTTACTTGAGGTTTGCCCAGGCTTGCCATTGTCAAGGGACAGTGCACTTCACTTGAAGTTGTGCAGTATTACTTCATGTGTCTCCGTGGAAATTCCACCAATGGGAATCTCTTGCTGTAGTCATCACCAAGTGTTTCCGTGTAAGAAAATATAACTAACAAAGGATGTGGTTTCAAGCAGAATGAGGAAAGGAGGGATTATCTTTATTTCAGTGCAGGTTGACCTTTCAAAGAAACAGTAATTCCTATCAAATAGGAGGAAAATCCTTTGTAAAGAGACATGGACATGACACGCTCAACTTTATGTCACTTTTTTTTAAAAAGCCAAGGGCATTTGAGAAATTCTTGGCTGCTGAATTGTCCCTTTTTGCAAATTTCTCTTAGGTAAGACACTCCAGCTTCTTTAAACCATGGTACAGTTCCTTCCATGTAAAAAACCAAGGCAAAAAACAAAATAAATTCAAACAAAACCCATCAAATTACATTTGAGAGCACACAATTGCTCAGCAGGCCCACTATTCCAGAAGCTAGAGGTAGAGAATCCTCAGCCTTCGGCCCATGGCCTGAAGTTTTGTCTCTATCATGGCCCCTCAATTCCCTGGCATGTCCACATTAACTCATGAATCTTTATTCATTTCCTCTTCAAATGCACAGGATTAAATATATTTGAACCCTGTTCACCTGGGCTGTAATCATCCAAGGACACACCAGAGGAAGGGCAGCCACTCCCTTGCCTGGGGCCTTGGAGCTTATCACAATAGAAATGGACAACTGAACAAGGGGAGCCAAAACAAAGAGAGGCATATTCCTAAAGCCTGAAGCACAGAAGCTACCTATAGACCAGCAGTGGGATTTCACAAATTATGTAAGAATCTCTGTGCACATGCTTGGCATGGTCGCTCATGCCTATAATCCCAGCAATCTGGGGGCTGAGGTGGATGGATTCTTGGGAGTTCCAGTCCATCTTGGGCTACGAATTTATCTCAAGGCCTCTTTCAACAACTACATAAGATGCTTTTTCCAAAAAGAGGACAACATTAAACTAGACACACTTGGTCTAGGCACCTGGGTTCACTACATGAGTTGTGGAGTCTAAATATTCCATGCCATGAGAAAATACCTGGGATTTTTAGTGAAAGGGGCATTTGCATCCCTTTTCTAAGGGTTTCCCTTTCACCATGTTACATTTGAATTCAGGGAAAACCTGGTGGTGATAAGGTATTGTGCTAATACCTCATGTTTAGTGTTCAGGGTTATGCGGGAATGCATGCAGACCTACTTGAAATAGCGATTGCAGACAAGTGAACCCCGAGGAAGCTGGATAGTTGAAGCAGGCACTCCAAATATTCATGCACTGCAAGGATTCACTTTCATTTTGGGTCTCATCTTCTGGTTGCTGGCTTTCAGTGCTAACTGATACTACCATGGTGGCAGTAATCCAGAAGAGACTGCATGTATGGTTTGCAGGTTTGCTTCCCAAGCCACCAGAAACTTGGCAGAACCCAAATCATTGTGGCATTTTCTTTCCTCCCTTGAAACATTTGGCTTTCTAAGTTTGATAATTGAATAGACTGGGCTAGTCACCTTTGGACCCCATATACCACAAACAGAGCTAAAGACAGAGCCAATTACTTCCCTCCACTTGTCAAAATATGTCAAATTTGCTTGATCACCACAACTTCAAAGAAAATTCTGAGGCAACTTAGAGAGGTTAATCAAATACTGCATGATTGGAATGGCTGTGGTTGTATGAGGTGGAAAGCTGCAGAGTTGGCTGAAACTGTTCACAGAAATCCACAGGCTTGTGGTTTCCAGGCAACCACACTGGGCTCAGATTGGCTGAACATCACTGTGAGGGGGATTTTAGGCTCTAGGTTTGAAAATTTAAAAGACTGGTGTAGTCAAGTTTGGAACCCATAGACCTCAGACATACCAAAAGGTTTTCCAATGACTTCCCTCCACTTCTCAAAATATGTCAAATTTTCTTGATCACTACAAGTGTAAAAAAAATTCTGAGGCAACATAGAGAGGCTAATCAAATACTGCATGATTGTAATGGCTGTGGTTGTATGAGGTTGAAAGCTGCAGAGTTGGGCTGAAACAGTTCACAGAAATCCACAAGCTTGTGGTTGCCAGGCAACCACAAAGGGCTTTGATTTGCTGAGCACCATTGTGAGCTGGACTTTAGGCTCTAGGATACAAGTGTGCAGCAGGAGACCTGAGTCACAATGCTGGGCGTTGCCATGGAGACCTCAGTGGCACAGAGGATCTTGTAGGGCAAGATTTAAATAGGATGAATATTCTTGGCCTGGTATGCCACAATATTCTCTCTGAAGGCTTCACTGCTCAGAATTTGTGTATGGAAATGCTAGCCAATCTACACATGGATGTACTTTCAATGGGATATGAAATATGCCAGGGCCTGGCAGATGATCTCTGCCATGTCCTATCCTTGAGCATACGCTTTTCCCTTGTCATGTCTGTCATTTGGCTGAGTCCTGTTCCCTAAGCTATTCAGTCAAGACTTGCTGGCATCATTCACCTGCAGTATAAGAGCTTTCTGTGAAATTTCTCAGCAGAAATCCTCTGCAAGTACATAGCTTTGGATATGAGAGACAGTGGTGGAAGTTGAATTTCAAGGGCAGATATTTGAAAACAATGAAACAAGCCCCGAATAAGATCTTTACATGTTTCCCAGATGAATATGTTTGGAAATACGGGGGAAGATGGAGATCAATGCTGAGAAGAGTGCACACCCATTTCAAGGTACAAAAACCAGGGAAAAACATGGGAAAGCAAGAGAGCTGGTTAATCTGATGTAAAAATCTTTGATGATGAAAGGAAAATTATATTCTCATGATGATTTAATCAGGCTGTAGAAGTGAAGTTCTCATGGGGGTTGTCCTATGTGTGGCCTTCTGCATTGGGCAGTGGATGCAGGACAGGAGATCTTCAAACAAATCTGGTGGAACATAAAATACTGAAAAAAAAATTCAGCCTAAATCCTGTGTATTCCTTCCCTTTGAGAACATATATGGATAATGTACGAAGTTTCAAAAGAGAAAATGTCTATTGGGTCATGGTTTCAACAATGAAATGGTCACTTCACATAACAATTTGAATTTTGCTTTCACAGTTGCTCATGTACCCGGCCTGAGTAAAGCAGAATGCAGAGTAAGCCTCATCAATAGTTGTGCATTCCATAAGTGGTTTTAAAACCAGTGAAACCCTTTGGACTTAGTGTTTGTATTTAATTGGTTGATTGGTTTTTCAAATTGTTTGTTTTACTATTTTTAACTTTGTGAGTCAGGGAAGCCCTCACTCATAGTGATTTCGACCTCTCCAAAAGCTCTGAAGTTATTCATGTAACAGCTATTACATGCTATAAGTTTCTCCTATTAAAACTTGAAAGACTAACAGACTCTGCTACTTTCCATCTAAATTCAGTGTTGGGCTAACTTCAGGGTTGGACTTTTTACAAGTCCTTTGAAATGTGTCCTCCTCTAGTCACTGGTCGTGCTGGAATTTACTTTCTTGTGAAGACAGGATTTGAGCAAATTGACACAAGTACAGTTTGCCACTACTCTGGACACCTGGTTAAATATCGAGTTCCCTAAATGCTGTGTGTTTTACTTTGATCTCTGCTCACACTTTGCTCATCCAGTTAGAAACACAGGGCTCCAGGCCATAGCGTTCCAGGCCTAAACAAGAAAATTTCCATTCCGTTTTGGGAGTTCATGCGTCTCTCATAATTACTTTTTCCACAAATGTGTGCTTCAGGAGAGGCCCTGTCCAAATGTGGAGAGGCCCATTTTCATTCACTCACTTTTAGACTTTCTAAGATTTTCAGTGACTAGAGGTTTGCCCAGACTTGCCATTGTCAAGGGACAGTGCACTTCACTTGAAGTTGTGCAGTATTACTTCATGTGTCTCCGTGGAAATTCCACCAATGGGAAACTCTTGCTGTAGTCATCTCCAAGTGTTTCTGTGGAAGAAAATATAACTAACAAAGGATGTGGTTTCAAGCAGAATGACGAAAGGAGGGATTATCTTTATTTCAGTGCAGGTTTACCTTTCAAAGAAACAGTAATTCCTATCAAATAGGAGGAAAAATCTTTTGTAAAGAGACATGGACATGACACGCTCAACTTTATGTCACTTTTTTTAAAACGCCAAGGGCATTTTGAAATTCTTGGCTGCTGAATTGTCCCTTTTTGCAAATTTCTCTTAGGTAAGACACTCCAACTTCTTTAAACCATGGTACAGTTCCTTCCATGTAAAAAACCAAAGCAAAAAACAAAATAAATTAAAACAAAACCCATCAAATTATATTTGAGAGCACACAATTGCTCAGCAGGCCCACTATTCAAGAAACTAGAGGTAGAGAATCCTCAGGCTTCGGCCCATGGCCTGAAGTTTTGTCTCTATCATGGCCCCTCTATTCCCTGGCATGTCCACATTAAGTCATGAATCTTTACTCATTTCCTCTTCAAATGCACAGGATCCAATATATTTGAACCCTGTTCACCTGGGCTGTAATCATCCAAGGACACACCAGAAGAAGGGCAGCCACTCCCTTGCCTGGGGCCTTGGAGCTTATCACAATAGAAATGGACACCTGAACAAGGGGAGCCAAAACAAAGAGAGGCATATTCCTAAAGCCTGAAGCACAGAAGCTACTTATAGACCAGTAGTGGGATTTCACAAATTATGTAAGAATCTCTGTGCACATGCTTGGCATGGTCGCTCATGCCTATAATCCTAGCAATCTGGGGGCTGAGGTGGATGGATCCTTGGGAGTTCCAGTCCATCTTGGGCTACGAATTTATCTCAAGGCCTCTTTCAACAACTACATAAGATGCTGTTTCCAAAAAGAGGACAACATTAAACTAGACACACTTGGTCTCGGTCCCTGGGTTCACTACATGAGTTGTAGAGTCTAAATATTCCATGCCATGAGAAAATACCTGGGATTTTTAGTGAAAGGGGCATTTGCATCCCTTTTCTAAGGGATTCCCATTCACCATGTTACAGCTGAATTCTGGGAAAACCTGCTGGTGATAAGGTATTGTGCTAATACCTCATGTTTAGTTTTCAGGGTTATGCTGGAATGGCTGCAGCCCTCCTTGAAATAGCGATTGCAGACAAGTGAACCCCGAGGAAGCTGGATAGTTGAAGCAGGCACTCCAAATATTCATGCACTGCAAGGATTCACTTTCATTTTGGGTCTCATCTTCTGGTTGCTGGCTTTTAGTGCTAACTGATACTACCATGGTGGCAGTAATCCAGCAGAGACTGCATGTATGTTTTGCAGGTTTGCTTCCCAAGTCACCAGAAACTTGGCAGAACCCAAATCATTGTGGCATTTTCTTTCCTCCCTTGAAACATTTGGCTTTCTAAGTTTGATAATTGAATAGACTGGGCTAGTCACCTTTGGAACCCATATACCACAAACAGAGCTAAAGACAGAGCCAATTACTTCCCTCCACTTGTCAAAATCTGTCAAATTTGCTTGATCACCACAACTTCAAAGAAAATTCTGAGGCAACTTAGAGAGGTTAATCAAATACTGCATGATTGGAATGGCTGTGGTTGTATGAGGTGGAAAGCTGCAGAGTTGGGCTGAAACTGTTCACAGAAATCCACAGGCTTGTGGTTGCCAGGCAAGCACACTGGGCTGAGATTGGCTGAACATCACTGTGAGGGGGATTTTAGGCTCTAGGTTTGAAAATTTAAAAGACTGGGGTAGTCAAGTTTGGAACCCATAGACCTCAGACATACCAAAAGCGTTTCCAATGACTTCCCTCCACTTCTCAAAATATGTCAAATTTTCTTGATCACTACAACTGTAAAAAAAATTCTGAGGCAACATAGAGAGGCTAATCAAATACTGCATGATTGGAATGTCTGTGGTTGTATGAGGTGGAAAGCTGCAGAGTTGGGCTGAAACAGTTCACAGAAATCAACAAGCTTGTGGTTGCCAGGCAACCACAATGGGCTGTGATTGGCTGAGCACCATTGTGAGCTGGACTTTAGGCTCTAGGATACAAGTGTGCAGTAGGAGACCTGAGTCACAATGCTGGGCGTTGCCATGGAGACCTCAGTGGCACAGAGGACCTTGTAGGGCAAGATTTAAATAGGATGAATATTCTTGGCCTGGTATGCCACAATATTCTCTCTGAAGGCTTCACTGCTCAGAATTTGTGGATGGAAATGCTAGCCAATCTACACATGGAAGTACTTTCAATGGGATATGAAATATGACAGGGCCTGGCAGATGATCTCTGCCATGTCCTATCCTTGAGCATACGGTTTTCCCTTGTCATGTCTGTCATTTGGCTGAGTCCTGTTCCCTAAGCTATTCAGTCAAGACTTGCTGGCATCATTCACCTGCAGTATAAGAGCTTTCTGTGAAATTTCTCAGCAGAAATCCTCTGCAAGTACATAGCTTTGGATATGAGACACAGTGGTGGAAGTTGAATTTCAAGGGCAGATATTTGAAAACAATGAAACAAGCCCCGAATAAGATCTTTACATGTTTCCCAGATGAATATGTTTGGAAATACGGGGGAAGATGGAGATCAAGGCTGAGAAGAGTGCACACCCATTTCAAGGTACAAAAACCAGGGAAAAACCTGGGAAAGCAAGAGAGCTGGTTAATCTGATGTAAAAATCTTTAATGATGAAAGGAAAATTATATTCTCATGATGATTTAATCAAGCTGTAGAAGTGAAGTTCTCATGTTGGTTGTCCTATGTGTGCCCTTCTGCATTGGGCAGTGGATGCAGGACAGGAGATGTTCAAACAAATCTGGTGGAACACAAAATACTGAAAAAAAAATTCAGCCTAAATCCTGTGTATTCCTTTCCTTTGAGAACATATATGGATAATGTACGAAGTTTCAAAAGAGAAAATGTCTATTGGGTCATGGTTTCAACAATGAAATGGTCACTTCACATAACATTTTGAATTTTGCTTTCACAGTTGCTCATGTACCGGGCCTGAGTAAAGCAGAATGCAGAGTAAGCCTCATCAATAGTTGTGCATTCCATAAGTGGTTTTAAAACCAGTGAAACCCTTTTGACTTAGTGTTTGTATTTTATTGGTTGATTGGTTTTTCCAATTGTTTGTTTTACTATTTTTAACTTTGTGAGTCAGGGAAGCCCTCACTCATAGTGATTTCGACCTCTCCAAAAGCTCTGAAGTTATTCATGTAATAGCTATTACATGCTATAGGTTACTCCTATTAAAATTTGAAAGACTAACAGACTCTGCTACTTTTCATCTAAATTCAGTGTTGGGCTAACTTCAGGGTTGGACGTTTTACAAGTGCTTTGAAATGTGTCCTCCTCTAGTCACTGGTCGTGCTGGAATTTACTTTCTTGTGAAGACAGGATTTGAGCAAATTGACACAAGTACAGTTTGCCACTACTCTGGACACCTGGTTAAATATGGAGTTCCCTAAATGGTGTGTGTTTTACTTTGATCTCTGCTCACACTTTGCTCATCCAGTTAGAAACACAGGGCTCCAGGCCATAGCGTTCCAGGCCTAAACAAGAAAATTTCCATTCCGTTTTGGGAGTTCATGCGTCTCGCATAATTACTTTTTCCACAAATGTGTGCTTCAGGAGAGGCCCTGTCCAAATGTGGAGAGGCCCATTTTCATTCACTCACTTTTAGACTTTCTAAGATTTTCAGTTACTAGAGGTTTGCCCAGACTTGCCATTGTCAAGGGACAGTGCACTTCACTTGAAGTTGTGCAGTATTACTTCATGTGTCTCCGTGGAAATTCCACCAATGGGAAACTCATGCCGTAGTCATCTCCAAGTGTTTCTGTGGAAGAAAATATAACTAACAAAGGATGTGGTTTCAAGCAGAATGAGGAAAGGGGGGATTATCTTTATTTCAGTGCAGGTTGACCTTTCAAAGAAACAGTAATTCCTATCAAATAGGAGGAAAAATCTTTTGTAAAAAGACATGGACATGACACGCTCAACTTTATGTCACTTTTTTCAAAACGCCAAGGGCATTTGAGAAATTCTTGGCTGCTGAATTGTCCCTTTTTGCAAATTTCTCTTAGGTAAGACACTCCAGCTTCTTTAAGCCATGGTACAGTTCCTTCCATGTAAAAAACCAAAGCAAAAAACAAAATAAATTAAAACAAAACCCATCAAATTACATTTGAGAGCACACAATTGCTCAGCAGGCCCACTATTCCAGAAGCTAGAGGTAGAGAATCCTCAGCCTTCGGCCCATGGCCTGAAGTTTTGTCTCTATCATGGCCCCTCAATTCCCTGGCATGTCCACAGTAACTCATGGAACTTTACTCATTTCCTCTTCAAATGCACAGGATCCAATATATTTGAACCCTGTTCACCTGGGCTGTAATCATCCAAGGACACACCAGAAGAAGGGCAGCCACTCCCTTGCCTGGGGCCTTGGAGCTTATCACAATAGAAATGGACACCTGAACAAGGGGAGCCAAAACAAAGAGAGGCATATTCCTAAAGCCTGAAGCACAGAAGCTACTTATAGACCAGTAGTGGGATTTCACAAATTATGTAAGAATCTCTGTGCACATGCTTGGCATGGTCGCTCATGCCTATAATCCCAGCAATCTGGGGGCTGAGGTGGATGGATCCTTGGGAGTTCCAGTCCATCTTGGGCTACGAATTTATCTCAAGGCCTCTTTCAACAACTACATAAGATGCTGTTTCCAAAAAGAGGACAACATTAAACTAGACACACTTGGTCTCGGTCCCTGGGTTCACTACATGAGTTGTAGAGTCTAAATATTCCATGCCATGAGAAAATACCTGGGATTTTTAGTGAAAGGGGCATTTGCATCCCTTTTCTAAGGGATTCCCATTCACCATGTTACAGCTGAATTCTGGGAAAACCTGCTGGTGATAAGGTATTGTGCTAATACCTCATGTTTAGTGTTCAGGGTTATGCTGGAATGGCTGCAGACCTCCTTGAAATAGCGACTGCAGACAAGTGAACCCCGAGGAAGCTGGATAGTTGAAGCAGGCACTCCAAATATTCATGCACTGCAAGGATTCACTTTCATTTTGGGTCTCATCTTCTGGTTGCTGGCTTTTAGTGCTAACTGATACTACCATGGTGGCAGTAATCCAGCAGAGACTGCATGTATGGTTTGCAGGTTTGCTTCCCAAGTGACCAGAAACTTGGCAGAACCCAAATCATTGTGGCATTTTCTTTCCTCCCTTGAAACATTTGGCTTTCTTAGTTTGATAATTGAATAGACTGGGCTAGTCACGTTTGGACCCCATATACCACAAACAGAGCTAAAGACAGAGCCAATTACTTCCCTCCACTTGTCAAAATCTGTCAAATTTGCTTGATCACCACAACTTCAAAGAAAATTCTGAGGCAACTTAGAGAGGTTAATCAAATACTGCATGATTGGAATGGCTGTGGTTGTATGAGGTGGAAAGCTGCAGAGTTGGGCTGAAACTGTTCACAGAAATCCACAGGCTTGTGGTTGCCAGGCAAGCACACTGGGCTGAGATTGGCTGAACATCACTGTGAGGGGGATTTTAGGCTCTAGGTTTGAAAATTTAAAAGACTGGGGTAGTCAAGTTTGGAACCCATAGACCTCAGACATAACAAAAGGTTTTCCAATGACTTCCCTCCACTTCTCAAAATATGTCAAATTTTCTTGATCACTACAACTGTAAAAAAAATTCGGAGGCAACATAGAGAGTAATCAAATACTGCATGATTGGAATGGCTGTGGTTGTATGAGGTGGAAAGCTGCAGAGTTGGGCTGAAACAGTTCACAGAAATCAACAAGCTTGTGGTTGCCAGGCAACCACAATGGGCTCTGATTGGCTGAGCACCATTGTGAGCTGGACTTTAGGCTCTAGGATACAAGTGTGCAGTAGGAGACCTGAGTCACAATGCTGGGCGTTGCCATGGAGACCTCAGTGGCACAGAGGACCTTGTAGGGCAAGATTTAAATAGGATGAATATTCTTGGCCTGGTATGCCACAATATTCTCTCTGAAGGCTTCACTGCTCAGAATTTGTGTATGGAAATGCTAGCCAATCTACACATGGATGTACTTTCAATGGGATATGAAATATGCCAGGGCCTGGCAGATGATCTCTGCCATGTCCTATCCTTGAGCATACGCTTTTCCCTTGTCATGTCTGTCATTTGGCTGAGTCCTGTTCCCTAAGCTATTCAGTCAAGACTTGCTGGCATCATTCACCTGCAGTATAAGAGCTTTCTGTGAAATTTTCAGCAGAAATCCTCTGCAAGTACATAGCTTTGGATATGAGAGACAGTGGTGGAAGTTGAATTTCAAGGGCAGATATTTGAAAACAATGAAACAAGCCCCGAATAAGATCTTTACATGTTTCCCAGATGAATATGTTTGGAAATACGGAGGAAGATGGAGATCAAGGCTGAGAAGAGTGCACACCCATTTCAAGGTACAAAATCCAGGGAAAAACATGGGAAAGCAAGAGAGCTGGTTAATCTGATGTAAAAATCTTTCATGATGAAAGGAAAATTATATTCTCATGATGATTTAATCAGGCTGTAGAAGTGAAGTTCTCATGTGGGTTGTCCTATGTGTGGCCTTCTGCATTGGGCAGTGGATGCAGGACAGGAGATCTTCAAACAAATCTGGTGGAACATAAAATACTGAAAAAAAAATTCAGCCTAAATCCTGTGTATTCCTTCCCTTTGAGAACATATATGGATAATGTACGAAGTTTCAAAAGAGAAAATGTCTATTGGGTCATGGTTTCAACAATGAAATGGTCACTTCACATAACAATTTGAATTTTGCTTTCACAGTTGCTCATGTACCCGGCCTGAGTAAAGCAGAATGCAGAGTAAGCCTCATCAATAGTTGTGCATTCCATAAGTGGTTTTAAAACCAGTGAAACCCTTTGGACTTAGTGTTTGTATTTAATTGGTTGATTGGTTTTTCAAATTGTTTGTTTTACTATTTTTAACTTTGTGAGTCAGGGAAGCCCTCACTCATAGTGATTTCGACCTCTCCAAAAGCTCTGAAGTTATTCATGTAACAGCTATTACATGCTATAAGTTTCTCCTATTAAAACTTGAAAGACTAACAGACTCTGCTACTTTTCATCTAAATTCAGTGTTGGGCTAACTTCAGGGTTGGACTTTTTACAAGTCCTTTGAAATGTGTCCTCCTCTAGTCACTGGTCGTGCTGGAATTTACTTTCTTGTGAAGACAGGATTTGAGCAAATTGACACAAGTACAGTTTGCCACTACTCTGGACACCAGGTTAAATATCGAGTTCCCTAAATGCTGTGTGTTTTACTTTGATCTCTGCTCACACTTTGCTCATCCAGTTAGAAACACAGGGCTCCAGGCCATAGCGTTCCAGGCCTAAACAAGAAAATTTCCGTTCCGTTTTGGGAGTTCATGCGTCTCTCATAATTACTTTTTCCACAAATGTGTGCTTCAGGAGAGGCCCTGTCCAAATGTGGAGAGGCCCATTTTCATTCACTCACTTTTAGACTTTCTAAGATTTTCAGTGACTAGAGGTTTGCCCAGACTTGCCATTGTCAAGGGACAGTGCACTTCACTTGAAGTTGTGCAGTATTACTTCATGTGTCTCCGTGGAAATTCCACCAATGGGAAACTCTTGCTGTAGTCATCTCCAAGTGTTTCTGTGGAAGAAAATATAACTAACAAAGGATGTGGTTTCAAGCAGAATGACGAAAGGAGGGATTATCTTTATTTCAGTGCAGGTTTACCTTTCAAAGAAACAGTAATTCCTATCAAATAGCAGGAAAAATCTTTTGTAAAGAGACATGGACATGACACGCTCAACTTTATGTCACTTATTTTAAAACGCCAAGGGCATTTGAGAAATTCTTGGCTGCTGAATTGTCCCTTTTTGCAAATTTCTCTTAGGTAAGACACTCTAACTTCTTTAAACCATGGTACAGTTCCTTCCATGTAAAAAACCAAAGCAAAAAACAAAATAAATTAAAGAAAACCCATCAAATTATATTTGAGAGCACACAATTGCTCAGCAGGCCCACTATTCAAGAAACTAGAGGTAGAGAATCCTCAGGCTTCGGCCCATGGCCTGAAGTTTTGTCTCTATCATGGCCCCTCAATTCCCTGGCATGTCCACATTAAGTCATGAATCTTTACTCATTTCCTCTTCAAATGCACAGGATCCAATATATTTGAACCCTGTTCACCTGGGCTGTAATCATCCAAGGACACACCAGAAGAAGGGCAGCCACTCCCTTGCCTGGGGCCTTGGAGCTTATCACAATAGAAATGGACACCTGAACAAGGGGAGCCAAAACAAAGAGAGGCATATTCCTAAAGCCTGAAGCACAGAAGCTACATATAGACCAGTAGTGGGATTTCACAAATTATGTAAGAATCTCTGTGCACATGCTTGGCATGGTCGCTCATGCCTATAATCCTAGCAATCTGGGGGCTGAGGTGGATGGATCCTTGGGAGTTCCAGTCCATCTTGGGCTACGAATTTATCTCAAGGCCTCTTTCAACAACTACATAAGATGCTGTTTCCAAAAAGAGGACAACATTAAACTAGACACACTTGGTCTCGGTCCCTGGGTTCACTACATGAGTTGTAGAGTCTAAATATTCCATGCCATGAGAAAATACCTGGGATTTTTAGTGAAAGGGGCATTTGCATCCCTTTTCTAAGGGATTCCCATTCACCATGTTACAGCTGAATTCTGGGAAAACCTGCTGGTGATAAGGTATTGTGCTAATAGCTCATGTTTAGTGTTCAGGGTTATGCTGGAATGGCTGCAGCCCTCCTTGAAATAGCGATTGCAGACAAGTGAACCCCGAGGAAGCTGGATAGTAGAAGCAGGCACTCCAAATATTCATGTACTGCAAGGATTCACTTTCATTTTGGGTCTCATATTCTGGTTGCTGGCTTTTAGTGCTAACTGATACTACCATGGTGGCCGTAATCCAGCAGAGACTGCATGTACGGTTTGCAGGTTTGCTTCCCAAGCCACCAGAAACTTGGCAGAACCCAAATCATTGTGGCATTTTCTTTCCTCCCTTGAAACATTTGGCTTTCTAAGTTTGATAATTGAATAGACTGGGCTAGTCACGTTTGGACCCCATATACCACAAACAGAGCTAAAGACAGAGCCAATTACTTCCCTCCACTTGTCAAAATCTGTCAAATTTGCTTGATCACCACAACTTCAAAGAAAATTCTGAGGCAACTTAGAGAGGTTAATCAAATACTGCATGATTGGAATGGCTGTGGTTGTATGAGGTGGAAAGCTGCAGAGTTGGGCTGAAACTGTTCACAGAAATCCACAGGCTTGTGGTTGCCAGGCAACCACACTGGGCTGAGATTGGCTGAACATCACTGTGAAGGGCATTTTAGGCTCTAGGTTTGAAAATTTAAAAGACTGGCGTAGTCAAGTTTGGAACCCATAGACCTCAGACATACCAAAAGGTTTTCCAATGACTTCCCTCCACTTCTCAAAATATGTCAAATTTTCTTGATCACTACAACTGTAAAAAAAATTCTGAGGCAACATAGAGAGTAATCAAACACTGAATGATTAGAATGGCTGTGGTTGTATGAGGTGGAAAGCTGCAGAGTTGGGCTGAAACAGTTCACAGAAATCCACAAGCTTGTGGTTGCCAGGCAACCCCAATGGGCTGTGATTGGCTGAGCACCATTGTGAGCTGGACTTTAGGCTCTAGGATACAAGTGTGCAGTAGGAGACCTGAGTCACAATGCTGGGCGTTGCCATGGAGACCTCAGTGGCACAGAGGACCTTGTAGGGCAAGATTTAAATAGGATGAATATTCTTGGCCTGGTATGCCACAATATTCAGTCTGATGGCTTCACTGCTCAGAATTTGTGGATGGAAATGCTAGCCAATCTACACATGGATGTACTTTCAATGGGATATGAAATATGCCAGGGCCTGGCAGATGATCTCTGCCATGTCCTATCCTTGAGCATACGCTTTTCCCTTGTCATGTCTGTCATTTGGCTGAGTCCTGTTCCCTAAGCTATTCAGTCAAGACTTGCTGGCATCATTCACCTGCAGTATCAGAGCTTTCTGTGAAATTTCTCAGCAGAAATCCTCTGCAAGTACATAGCTTTGGATATGAGAGACAGTGGTGGAAGTTGAATTTCAAGGGCAGATATTTGAAAACAATGAAACAAGCCCCGAATAAGATCTTTACATGTTTCCCAGATGAATATGTTTGGAAATACGGGGGAAGATGGAGATCAAGGCTGAAAAGAGTGCACACCCATTTTAAGGTACAAAAACCAGGGAAAAACATGGGAAAGCAAGAGAGCTGGTTAATCTGATATAAAAATCTTTGATGATAAAAGGAAAATTATATTCTCATGATGATTTAATCAGGCTGTAGAAGTGAAGTTCTCATGTTGGTTGTCCTATGTGTGGCCTTCTGCATTGGGCAGTGGATGCAGGACAGGAGATCTTCAAATAAATCTGGTGGAACACAAAATACTGAAAAAAAATTCAGCCTAAATCCTGTGTATTCCTTCCCTTTGAGAACATATATGGATAATGTACAAAGTTTCAAAAGAGAAAATGTCTATTGGGTCATGGTTTCAACAAAGAAATGGTCACTTCACATAACATTTTGAATTTTGCTTTCACAGTTGCTCATGTACCGGGACTGAGTAAAGCAGAATGCAGAGTAAGCCTCATCAATAGTTGTGCATTCCCTAAGTGGTTTTAAAACCAGTGAAACCCTTTGGACTTAGTGTTTGTATTTAACTGGTTGATTGGTTTTTCAAATTGTTTGTTTTACTATTTTTTTTAAATTTTATTTAAGGAGAAAAGAAAAGAAAGAAAAAAAAACATTGAAGGGGTACAAGTTATATAGATTTACAGGAGAAAAAATGCGCAGTAGGCAATAACTAGTTAATGGATTACATATTGCCATCTTAGAAATAATTGTTCAAGTCACAAAATTAAAGCTTATAGAGTGGACATTCCAACAAGGATACTGCAAACAGTTCTGTTCAATGATCCAATAAAACTCTGTGATATCATTTTCTATCTTATACATTTAAATATACATGCAGTTATATAGTTTAGAGCACTTTCTTTTCCTCTCTTTTGTACAATGACTATTACACATTTTGGGTTTCTTCGCGCCCACGGTTCTTATTGCTTTTTTGGAAGAGAGTAAAACCAAATGTGACATAACAGAACAGAATCGGTCAAGTCAAAAGGGTGGACATAATAGATAATATAAAAACATAATATAAGGTGATCAACAATGGTTACCATAATGCCTCCCGCTATTTCTAATAGAATTGCCTATATCATTAGTTGTTATACAATTGAACAAAACCGTAAAGATTAAAACCGACAAAACCAAAACATTGGAGATATTGTAGGTCTTCAAAAGTAGATAAAAGTCAACGAGAATGGGCGTTATAATGAATCTCATTATCTTCTCAGCTGATGCCTAATGTTTCGAACCTGATACTATCCAGCAAAACAGAATAGAGGAACCTCAGTCAAAAACAAGATGGTGAGAGTAATACAGGGCTTCAAATCGAGATAATAGAAAGTCAAAGTGGGTTACTATATTATATCCTGCTATGTTTTTCCCTTTAATTAAATGGATAAAAATAAAAATGTAAATAATGGAGTGGAGATTGAGAAAAAAGAGGGCATAACAGCGAACCAGGGCAGATCAAAACATAACCATTTAAGCAGAATAGTGTTTCACCACCAGATAATCCTGACCCAAAAATAGTTACCATATTGACTCCCTCCCTGAAGTCCTTGAGTACAACTTCATATACTGTAGCATTAAGTATATCAAAACAATGTAAAACTATTTAAGAGAATGACAGCATTATAGAGTATTTAGAATCGACTAACAGAAAATGAACAATGGTCTCTGTATAATCTCCTTGTCCTTAAAAGCTTTTTGCTTATACTATCGTACATAACAAAATCCAATAAGATACAACCTGTTTAGACCATTGGAGACAGAAGAACAAAAGCTAGATGAGACTTCAAAACAAGATGGTACTAAATCAGCATTACCTATTAAGATGTCATTTTCTCCAAAAAAAGCTGTTCCTATCATCCAATCTTCTCTGTCTCATTTCTGTTGAGCTCTTTTTCTGTCAGTAGCTGTCAGTTTGTCTTCTTCATTTTGTTCTCTGCTCCATTCGTTGTGGCCTCCCTGCCACTATTTCTGGGTTCTTTGTATTTTTCTTTTTTTAGAATATCCTGCAATACTTTCTGTAGGGTTGAATTGGTGGTTGCAAATTCCCCCAGTTCCTCTTTATCCTGGAAGTACCTCGTTTTTCCATCAATTTCAAGGGACAGTTGTGCAGGATATCTCAATCTTGGCTGGAGATTATTATCTTTCAAAGCTTGAATTATTTCTCCCCATGCTCTTCGTGATTTGATGGTTTGTGAAGAGAAATCTGCTGTAATTCTGATGGGTATTCCCTTGTAAGTGATCTGTTTCTTGTCTCTTACAGCTTTTCATATTCTGTTCTTGTATTGAATTTCTGGAATTTTTATTATTATATGCCTGGGTGTTTCTCTGTTAGGGTTGTAGGTAGCTGGGGTCCTGTATGCCTCATACATCTGAGTATCTTTACCTTTTGCTAAATTAGGAAAATTCTCCTGGATTATTTCTGTGAGTAGCTTTTGTAGTTCACTTGTTTGTGTCCCTACTTCTTCTTCTATGTTCTTAATCCTTAAGTTATGGCTCCTCTTATCATCTTCTTGTCTTTGTATTATTGCTGTGTGTTTCTTTGTTATTTTAAAGAAGTTTTTCATTTCATTCTCCCATGTTTCAAGTCTGCCCTCCAATTCAGATAGTCTGTCCTTAGTTTCTTTCAAGCTGTTATGCCAGTCTTGGATAGACTTCTTAATTTCTTGATAGTCTCTTTGAACCTGCTTCACATACTC
Organism: Cavia porcellus; assembly: GCF_034190915.1. Lineage (NCBI taxonomy): Eukaryota > Metazoa > Chordata > Mammalia > Rodentia > Caviidae > Cavia > Cavia porcellus. The sequence goes on along the minus strand of NW_026947486.1, from coordinate 2,450,737 downwards.
AATGCTTTCTCTGTTTTCTCCATCAAGCGATTCTCCCCTCTTTTTCTATTCTTCCATTCCACCATCTGCTTTTTCCTGGGTGGTGCTTAGCATTTCTCTAACTATTCTGCATACTTCTAGCTTCAGGTCATTGATAACTTCATTCTTGAATTGGTCTATGAGGCTCTCTAGATGGCGCTTAATGTATATTGGTGCAATGTCCACTATTGCCTGTTTCTCAGGATTGGGGGCCGAGGAGCCTTTTTTGTTGCTTCCCTTCCCCATATTTTCTGTTCCTTATAAAATGCAATCTTACATAGGAGGCCCGGCTTCCCTGCCTGTCAGCCACAGCCTGATCAAATTGCGCTGGCTAGTTGTTCCTGCCCACCGCTGCGCCCCAGGGAGTTGTGGAGGAGGCAGCCTACGAGGGAGTCGGTCGCTCCTCCGGGCCACCTTCAGGCTCTGGGATCTGGGTTAGGCCAGCCTAGGGAGTACGCCAGCAGCGTCACTCAGGCCAGGCACCTTTCACCAATCCCGTCCGAGAGGGGAATGTGCGTCTGGAGTTGTCACTGCGCCCTGCTCTTGCAGGACTGCCCGAGCCCAGAAAAACCTCTGCTGGAGGCAAACTGTGGTAGGGGATCAGTTTCTTGCTCACCTCGCCACCAGTCAGTTTTCCTTCTTGTCCGTCCTGTTTCCGACTCCGTTCGCAGACTCCCGTTCCCAGAGCTCGGCGGTTGCCTCTCTCCTTGCCGAGCCACTGTGGAGGCAGCCAGCCGCTGGGCGGCGGGAAATCCAAACCGCGGTTTCCAATGGCGCGGGGTCGAGCCTCCACACCGAGATTTTTCTTTTCCTATTTTAGCGCCAGGACTGTATTCTAAGTTAGATTCTCTCAGCCCAGTTCGTTCCGGAGTCAGCAGAGCATATCTCTACTGGTTCGTATCTCCTTAGTCCGCATCATTCCTGGTCTCTGAGCCGAGCCGTTAGAGAGCCTTCAGTAGCTGCTGCTGTCTGTCCGCCATGTTCTCAGGAAGTCCTGTTTTACTATTTTTAACTTTGTGAGTCAGGGAAGCCCTCACTCATAGTGATTTCGACCTCTCCAAAATCTCTGAAGTTATTCATGTAACAGCTATTACATGCTATAAGTTTCTCCTATTAAAACTTGAAAGACTAACAGACTCTGCTACTTTTCATCTAAATTCAGTGTTGGGCTAACTTCAGGGTTGGACTTTTTACAAGTCCTTTGAAATGTGTCCTCCTCTAGTCACTGGTCGTGCTGGAATTTACTTTCTTGTGAAGACAGGATTTGAGCAAATTGACACAAGTACAGTTTGCCACTACTCTGGACACCTGGTTAAATATCGAGTTTACTAAATGGTGTGTGTTTTACTTTGATCTCTGCTCACACTTTGCTCATCCAGTTAGAAACACAGGGCTCCAGGCCATAGCGTTCCAGGCCTAAAGAAGAAAATTTCCATTCCGTTTTGGGAGTTCATGGGTCTCTCATAATTCCTTTTTCCACAAATGTGTGCTTCAGGAGAGGCCCTGTCCAAATGGGGAGAGGCCCATTTTCATTCACTCACTTTTAGACTTTCTAAGATTTTCAGTAACTAGAGGTTTGCCCAGACTTGCCATTGTCAAGGGACAGTGCACTTCACTTGAAGTTGTGCAGTATTACTTCATGTGTCTCCGTGGAAATTCCACCAATGGGAAACTCTTGCTGTAGTCATCTCCAAGTGTTTCTGTGGAAGAAAATATAACTAACAAAGGATGTGGTTTCAAGCAGAATGAGGAAAGGAGGGATTATCTTTATTTCAGTGCAGGTTGACCTTTCAAAGAAACAGTAATTCCTATCAAATAGTAGGAAAAATCTTTTGTAAAGAGACACGGACATGACACGCTCAACTTTATGACACTTTTTTTAAAACGCCAAGGGCATTTGAGAAATTCTTGGCTGCAGAATTGTCCCTTTTTGCAAATTTCTCTTAGGTAAGACACTCCAGCTTCTTTAAACCATGGTACAGTTCCTTCCATGTAAAAAACCAAAGCAAAAAACAAAATAAATTAAAACAAAATCCATCAAATTACATTTGAGAGCACACAATTACTCAGCAGGCCCACTATTCAAGAAACTAGAGGTAGAGAATCCTCAGCCTTCAGCCCATGGCCTGAAGTTTTGTCTCTATCATGGCCCCTCAATTCCCTGGCATGTCCACATTAACTCATGAATCTTTACTCATTTCCTCTTCAAATGCACAGGATCCAATATATTTGAACCCTGTTCACCTGGGCTGTAATCATCCAAGGACACACCAGAAGAAGGGCAGCCACTCCCTTGCCTGGGGCCTTGGAGCTTATAACAATAGAAATGGACACCTGAACAAGGGGAGCCAAAACAAAGAGAGGCATATTCCTAAAGCCTGAAGCACAGAAGCTACCTATAGACCAGTAGTGGGATTTCACAAATTATGTAAGAATCTCTGTGCACATGCTTGGCATGGTCGCTCATGCCTACAATCCCAGCAATCTGGGGGCTGAGGTGGATGGATCGTTGGGAGTTCCAGTCCATCTTGGGCTACAAATTTATCTCAAGGCCTCTTTCAACAACTACATAAGATGCTGTTTCAAAAAGAGGACAACATTAAACTAGACACACTTGGTCTAGGTCTCTGGGTTCACTACATGAGTTGTGGAATCTAAATATTCCATGCCATGAGAAAATACCTGGGATTTTTAGTGAAAGGGGCATTTGCATCCCTTTTCTAAGGGTTTCCCTTTCACCATGTTACATTTGAATTCTGGGAAAACCTGCTGGTGATAAGGTATTGTGCTCATACCTCATGTTTAGTGTTCAGGGTTATGCTGGAATGGCTGCAGACCTCCTTGAAATAGCGACTGCAGACAAGTGAACCCTGAGGAAGCTGGATAGTTGAAGCAGGCACTCCAAATATTCATGCACTGCAAGGTGTTCACTTTCATTTTGTGTCTCATCTTCTGTTTGCTGGCTTTTAGTGCTAACTGATACTACCATGGTGGCAGTAATCCAGCAGAGACTGCATGTATGGTTTGCAGGTTTGCTTCCCAAGCCACCAGAAATTTGGCAGAACCCAAATCAGTGTGGCATTTTCTTTCCTCCCTTGAAACATTTGGCTTTCTAAGTTTGATAATTGAATAGACTGGGCTAGTCACGTTTGGACCCCACATACCACAAACAGAGCTAAAGACAGAGCCAATTACTTCCCTCCACTTCTCAAAATATATCAAATTTTCTTGATCACTACAACTGTAAAAAAAAATTCTGAGGCAACATAGAGAGGCTAATCAAATACTGCTTGATTGGAATGGCTGTGGTTGTATGAGGTGGAAAGCTGCAGAGTTGGGCTGAAACAGTTCACAGAAATCCACAAGCTTGTGGTTGCCAGGCAACCACAATGGGCTGTGATTGGCTGAGCACCATTGTGAGCTGGACTTTAGGCTCTAGGATACAAGTGGGCAGTAGGAGACCTGAGTCACAATGCTGGGCGTTGCCATGGAGACCTCAGTGGCACAGAGGACCTTGTAGGGCAAGATTTAAATTGGATGAATATTCTTGGCCTGGTATGCCACAATATTCTCTCTGAAGGCTTCACTGCTCAGAATTTGTGGATGGAAATGCTAGCCAATCTACACATGGATGTACTCTCAATGGGATATGAAATATGCCAGGGCCTGGCAGATGATCTCTGCCATGTACTATCCTTGAGCATACGCTTTTCCCTTGTCATGTCTGTCATTTGGCTGAGTCCTGTTCCCTAAGCTATTCAGTCAAGACTTGCTGGCATCATTCACCTGCAGTATAAGAGCTTTCTGTGAAATTTTCAGCAGAAATCCTCTGCAAGTACATAGCTTTGGATATGAGAGACAGTGGTGGAAGTTGAATTTCAAGGGCAGATATTTGAAAACAATGAAACAAGCCCCGAATAAGATCTTTACATGTTTCCCAGATGAATATGTTTGGAAATACGGGGGAAGATGGAGATCAAGGCTGAGAAGAGTGCACACCCATTTCAAGGTACAAAAACCAGGGAAAAACCTGGGAAAGCAAGAGAGCTGGTTAATCTGATGTAAAAATCTTTGATGATGAAAGGAAAATTATATTCTCATGATGATTTAATCAGGCTGTAGAAGTGAAGTTCTCATGTTGGTTGTCCTATGTGTGGCCTTCTGCATTGGGCAGTGGATGCAGGACAGGAGATGTTCAAACAAATCTGGTGGAACACAAAATACTGAAAAAAAATTCAGCCTAAATCCTGTGTATTCCTTCCCTTTGAGAACATATATGGATAATGTACGAAGTTTCAAAAGAGAAAATGTCTATTGGGTCATGGTTTCAACAATGAAATGGTCACTTCACATAACATTTTGAATTTTGCTTTCACAGTTGCTCATGTACCGGGCCTGAGTAAAGCAGAATGCAGAGTAAGCCTCATCAATAGTTGTGCATTCCATAAGTGGTTTTAAAACCAGTGAAACCCTTTTGACTTAGTGTTTGTATTTTATTGGTTGATTGGTTTTTCCAATTGTTTGTTTTACTATTTTTAACTTTGTGAGTCAGGGAAGCCCTCACTCATAGTGATTTCGACCTCTCCAAAAGCTCTGAAGTTATTCATGTAATAGCTATTACATGCTATAGGTTACTCCTATTAAAATTTGAAAGACTAACAGACTCTGCTACTTTTCATCTAAATTCAGTGTTGGGCTAACTTCAGGGTTGGACGTTTTACAAGTGCTTTGAAATGTGTCCTCCTCTAGTCACTGGTCGTGCTGGAATTTACTTTCTTGTGAAGACAGGATTTGAGCAAATTGACACAAGTACAGTTTGCCACTACTCTGGACACCTGGTTAAATATGGAGTTCCCTAAATGGTGTGTGTTTTACTTTGATCTCTGCTCACACTTTGCTCATCCAGTTAGAAACACAGGGCTCCAGGCCATAGCGTTCCAGGCCTAAACAAGAAAATTTCCATTCCGTTTTGGGAGTTCATGCGTCTCGCATAATTACTTTTTCCACAAATGTGTGCTTCAGGAGAGGCCCTGTCCAAATGTGGAGAGGCCCATTTTCATTCACTCTCTTTTAGACTTTCTAAGATTTTCAGTTACTAGAGGTTTGCCCAGACTTGCCATTGTCAAGGGACAGTGCACTTCACTTGAAGTTGTGCAGTATTACTTCATGTGTCTCCGTGGAAATTCCACCAATGGGAAACTCATCCCGTAGTCATCTCCTAGTGTTTCTGTGTAAGAAAATATAACTAACAAAGGATGTGGTTTCAAGCAGAATGAGGAAAGGGGGGATTATCTTTATTTCAGTGCAGGTTGACCTTTCAAAGAAACAGTAATTCCTATCAAATAGGAGGAAAAATCTTTTGTAAAGAGACATGGACATGACACGCTCAACTTTATGTCACATTTTTCAAAACGCCAAGGGCATTTGAGAATTTCTTGGCTGCTGAATTGTCCCTTTTTGCAAATTTCTCTTAGGTAAGACACTCCAGCTTCTTTAAACCATGGTACAGTTCCTTCCATGTAAAAAACCAAAGCAAAAAACAAAATAAATTAAAACAAAACCCATCAAATTACATTTGAGAGCACACAATTGCTCAGCAGGCCCACTATTCCAGAAGCTAGAGGTAGAGAATCCTCAGGCTTCGGCCCATGGCCTGAAGTTTTGTCTCTATCATGGCCCCTCAATTCCCTGGCATGTCCACAGTAACTCATGGATCTTTACTCATTTCCTCTTCAAATGCACAGGATCCAATATATTTGAACCCTGTTCACCTGGGCTGTAATCATCCAAGGACACACCAGAAGAAGGGCAGCCACTACCTTGCCTGGGGCCTTGGAGCTTATCACAATAGAAATGGACACCTGAACAAGGGGAGCCAAAACAAAGAGAGGCATATTCCTAAAGCCTGAAGCACAGAAGCTACTTATAGACCAGTAGTGGGATTTCACAAATTATGTAAGAATCTCTGTGCACATGCTTGGCATGGTCGCTCATGCCTATAATCCCAGCAATCTGGGGGCTGAGGTGGATGGATCCTTGGGAGTTCCAGTCCATCTTGGGCTACGAATTTATCTCAAGGCCTCTTTCAACAACTACATAAGATGCTGTTTCCAAAAAGAGGACAACATTAAACTAGACACACTTGGTCTCGGTCCCTGGGTTCACTACATGAGTTGTAGAGTCTAAATATTCCATGCCATGAGAAAATACCTGGGATTTTTAGTGAAAGGGGCATTTGCATCCCTTTTCTAAGGGATTCCCATTCACCATGTTACAGCTGAATTCTGGGAAAACCTGCTGGTGATAAGGTATTGTGCTAATACCTCATGTTTAGTGTTCAGGGTTATGCTGGAATGGCTGCAGACCTCCTTGAAATAGCGATTGCAGACAAGTGAACCCCGAGGAAGCTGGATAGTTGAAGCAGGCACTCCAAATATTCATGCACTGCAAGGATTCACTTTCATTTTGGGTCTCATCTTCTGGTTGCTGGCTTTTAGTGCTAACTGATACTACCATGGTGGCAGTAATCCAGCAGAGACTGCATGTATGGTTTGCAGGTTTGCTTCCCAAGTGACCAGAAACTTGGCAGAACCCAAATCATTGTGGCATTTTCTTTCCTCCCTTGAAACATTTGGCTTTCTTAGTTTGATAATTGAATAGACTGGGCTAGTCACGTTTGGACCCCATATACCACAAACAGAGCTAAAGACAGAGCCAATTACTTCCCTCCACTTGTCAAAATCTGTCAAATTTGCTTGATCACCACAACTTCAAAGAAAATTCTGAGGCAACTTAGAGAGGTTAATCAAATACTGCACGATTGGAATGGCTGTGGTTGTATGAGGTGGAAAGCTGCAGAGTTGGGCTGAAACTGTTCACAGAAATCCACAGGCTTGTGGTTGCCAGGCAAGCACACTGGGCTGAGATTGGCTGAACATCACTGTGAGGGGGATTTTAGGCTCTAGGTTTGAAAATTTAAAAGACTGGGGTAGTCAAGTTTGGAACCCATAGACCTCAGACATAACAAAAGGTTTTCCAATGACTTCCCTCCACTTCTCAAAATATGTCAAATTTTCTTGATCACTACAACTGTAAAAAAAATTCGGAGGCAACATAGAGAGTAATCAAATACTGCATGATTGGAATGGCTGTGGTTGTATGAGGTGGAAAGCTGCAGAGTTGGGCTGAAACAGTTCACAGAAATCAACAAGCTTGTGGTTGCCAGGCAACCACAATGGGCTGTGATTGGCTGAGCACCATTGTGAGCTGGACTTTAGGCTCTAGGATACAAGTGTGCAGTAGGAGACCTGAGTCACAATGCTGGGCGTTGCCATGGAGACCTCAGTGGCACAGAGGACCTTGTAGGGCAAGATTTAAATAGGATGAATATTCTTGGCCTGGTATGCCACAATATTCTCTCTGAAGGCTTCACTGCTCAGAATTTGTGGATGGAAATGCTAGCCAATCTACACATGGATGTACTTTCAATGGGATATGAAATATGCCAGGGCCTGGCAGATGATCTCTGCCATGTCCTATCCTTGAGCATACGCTTTTCCCTTGTCATGTCTGTCATTTGGCTGAGTCCTGTTCCCTAAGCTATTCAGTCAAGACTTGCTGGCATCATTCACCTGCAGTATAAGAGCTTTCTGTGAAATTTCTCAGCAGAAATCCTCTGCAAGTACATAGCTTTGGATATGAGAGACAGTGGTGGAAGTTGAATTTCAAGGGCAGATATTTGAAAACAATGAAACAAGCCCCGAATAAGATCTTTACATGTTTCCCAGATGAATATGTTTGGAAATACGGGGGAAGATGGAGATCAAGGCTGAGAAGAGTGCACACACATTTCAAGGTACAAAAACCAGGGAAAAACATGGGAAAGCAAGAGAGCTGGTTAATCTGATGTAAAAATCTTTGATGATGAAAGGAAAATTATATTCTCATGATGATTTAATCAGGCTGTAGAAGTGAAGTTCTCATGTTGGTTGTCCTATGTGTGGCCTTCTGCATTGGGCAGTGGATGCAGGACAGGAGATCTTCAAACAAATCTGGTGGAACATAAAATACTGAAAAAAAAATTCAGCCTAAATCCTGTGTATTCCTTCCCTTTGAGAACATATATGGATAATGTACGAAGTTTCAAAAGAGAAAATGTCTATTGGGTCATGGTTTCAACAATGAAATGGTCACTTCACATAACAATTTGAATTTTGCTTTCACAGTTGCTCATGTACCCGGCCTGAGTAAAGCAGAATGCAGAGTAAGCCTCATCAATAGTTTTGCATTCCATAAGTGGTTTTAAAACCAGTGAAACCCTTTGGACTTAGTGTTTGTATTTAATTGGTTGATTGGTTTTTCAAATTGTTTGTTTTACTATTTTTAACTTTGTGAGTCAGGGAAGCCCTAACTCATAGTGATTTCGACCTCTCCAAAAGCTCTGAAGTTATTCATGTAACAGCTATTACATGCTATAAGTTTCTCCTATTAAAACTTGAAAGACTAACAGACTCTGCTACTTTTCATCTAAATTCAGTGTTGGGCTAACTTCAGGGTTGGACTTTTTACAAGTCCTTTGAAATGTGTCCTCCTCTAGTCACTGGTCGTGCTGGAATTTACTTTCTTGTGAAGACAGGATTTGAGCAAATTGACACAAGTACAGTTTGCCACTACTCTGGACACCTGGTTAAATATGGAGTTCCCTAAATGGTGTGTGTTTTACTTTGATCTCTGCTCACACTTTGCTCATCCAGTTAGAAACACAGGGCTCCAGGCCATAGCGTTCCAGGCCTAAACAAGAAAATTTCCATTCCGTTTTGGGAGTTCATGCGTCTCTCATAATTACTTTTTCCACAAATGTGTGCTTCAGGAGAGGCCCTGTCCAAATGTGGAGAGGCCCATTTTCATTCACTCACTTTTAGACTTTCTAAGATTTTCAGTTACTAGAGGTTTGCCCAGACTTGCCATTGTCAAGGGACAGTGCACTTCACTTGAAGTTGTGCAGTATTACTTCATGTGTCTCCGTGGAAATTCCACCAATGGGAAACTCTTGCTGTAGTCATCTCCAAGTGTTTCTGTGTAAGAAAATATAACTAACAAAGGATGTGGTTTCAAGCAGAATGAGGAAGGGAGGGACTATCTTTATTTCAGTGCAGGTTGACCTTTCAAAGAAACAGTAATTCCTATCAAACAGGAGGTAAAATCTTTTGTAAAGAGACATGGACATGACAAGCTAACTTTATGTCACTTTTTTTAAAACGCCAAGGGCATTTGAGAAATTCTTGGCTGCTGAATTGTCCCTTTTTGCAAATTTCTCTTAGGTAAGACACTCCAGCTTCTTTAAACCATGGTACAGTTCCTTCCATGTAAAAAACCAAAGCAAAAAAACAAAATAAATTCAAACAAAACCCATCAAATTACATTTGAGAGCACACAATTGCTCAGCAGGCCCACTATTCAAGAAGCTAGTGGTAGAGAATCCTCAGCCTTCAGCCCATGGCCTGAAGTTTTGTCTCTATCATGGCCCCTCAATTCCCTGGCATGTTCACATTAACTCATGAATCTTTACTCATTTCCTCTTCAAATGCACAGGATCCAATATATTTGAACCCTGTTCACCTGGGCTGTAATCATCCAAGGACACACCAGAGGAAGGGAAGCCACTCCCTTGCCTGGGGCCTTGGAGCTTATCACAATAGAAATGGACACCTGAACAAGGGGAGCCAAAACAAAGAGAGGCATATTTCTAAAGCCTGAAGCACAGAAGCTACCTATAGACCAGTAGTGGGATTTCACAAATTATGTAAGAATCTCTGTGCACATGCTTGGCATGGTCCCTCATGCCTATAATCCCAGCAATCTGGGGGCTGAGGTGGATGGATCCTTGGGAGTTCCAGTCCATCTTGGGCTACAAATTTATCTCAAGGCCTCTTTCAACAACTACATAAGATGCTGTTTCAAAAAGAGGACAACATTAAACTAGACACACTTGGTCTAGGTCTCTGGGTTCACTACATGAGTTGTGGAGTCTAAATATTCCATGCCATGAGAAAATACCTGGGATTTTTAGTGAAAGGGGCATTTGCATCCCTTTTCTAAGGGTTTCCCTTTCACCATGTTACATTTGAATTCTGGGAAAACCTGCTGGTGATAAGGTATTGTGCTCATACCTCATGTTTAGTGTTCAGGGTTATGCTGGAATGGCTGCAGACCTCCTTGAAATAGCGACTGCAGACAAGTGAACCCTGAGGAAGCTGGATAGTTGAAGCAGGCACTCCAAATATTCATGCACTGCAAGGTGTTCACTTTCATTTTGTGTCTCATCTTCTGTTTGCTGGCTTTTAGTGCTAACTGATACTACCATGGTGGCAGTAATCCAGCAGAGACTGCATGTATGGTTTGCAGGTTTGCTTCCCAAGCCACCAGAAATTTGGCAGAACCCAAATCAGTGTGGCATTTTCTTTCCTCCCTTGAAACATTTGGCTTTCTAAGTTTGATAATTGAATAGACTGGGCTAGTCACGTTTGGACCCCACATACCACAAACAGAGCTAAAGACAGAGCCAATTACTTCCCTCCACTTCTCAAAATATATCAAATTTTCTTGATCACTACAACTGTAAAAAAAATTCTGAGGCAACATAGAGAGGCTAATCAAATACTGCATGATTGGAATGGCTGTGGTTGTATGAGGTGGAAAGCTGCAGAGTTGGGCTGAAACAGTTCACAGAAATCCACAAGCTTGTGGTTGCCAGGCAACCACAATGGGCTGTGATTGGCTGAGCACCATTGTGAGCTGGACTTTAGGCTCTAGGATACAAGTGTGCAGTAGGAGACCTGAGTCACAATGCTGGGCGTTGCCATGGAGACCTCAGTGGCACAGAGGACCTTGTAGGGCAAGATTTAAATTGGATGAATATTCTTGGCCTGGTATGCCACAATATTCTCTCTGAAGGCTTCACTGCTCAGAATTTGTGGATGGAAATGCTAGCCAATCTACACATGGATGTACTCTCAATGGGATATGAAATATGCCAGGGCCTGGCAGATGATCTCTGCCATGTACTATCCTTGAGCATACGCTTTTCCCTTGTCATGTCTGTCATTTGGCTGAGTCCTGTTCCCTAAGCTATTCAGTCAAGACTTGCTGGCATCATTCACCTGCAGTATAAGAGCTTTCTGTGAAATTTTCAGCAGAAATCCTCTGCAAGTACATAGCTTTGGATATGAGAGACAGTGGTGGAAGTTGAATTTCAAGGGCAGATATTTGAAAACAATGAAACAAGCCCCGAATAAGATCTTTACATGTTTCCCAGATGAATATGTTTGGAAATACGGGGGAAGATGGAGATCAAGGCTGAGAAGAGTGCACACCCATTTCAAGGTACAAAAACCAGGGAAAAACCTGGGAAAGCAAGAGAGCTGGTTAATCTGATGTAAAAATCTTTGATGATGAAAGGAAAATTATATTCTCATGATGATTTAATCAGGCTGTAGAAGTGAAGTTCTCATGTTGGTTGTCCTATGTGTGGCCTTCTGCATTGGGCAGTGGATGCAGGACAGGAGATGTTCAAACAAATCTGGTGGAACACAAAATACTGAAAAAAAATTCAGCCTAAATCCTGTGTATTCCTTCCCTTTGAGAACATATATGGATAATGTACGAAGTTTCAAAAGAGAAAATGTCTATTGGGTCATGGTTTCAACAATGAAATGGTCACTTCACATAACATTTTGAATTTTGCTTTCACAGTTGCTCATGTACCGGGCCTGAGTAAAGCAGAATGCAGAGTAAGCCTCATCAATAGTTGTGCATTCCATAAGTGGTTTTAAAACCAGTGAAACCCTTTTGACTTAGTGTTTGTATTTTATTGGTTGATTGGTTTTTCCAATTGTTTGTTTTACTATTTTTAACTTTGTGAGTCAGGGAAGCCCTCACTCATAGTGATTTCGACCTCTCCAAAAGCTCTGAAGTTATTCATGTAATAGCTATTACATGCTATAGGTTACTCCTATTAAAATTTGAAAGACTAACAGACTCTGCTACTTTTCATCTAAATTCAGTGTTGGGCTAACTTCAGGGTTGGACGTTTTACAAGTGCTTTGAAATGTGTCCTCCTCTAGTCACTGGTCGTGCTGGAATTTACTTTCTTGTGAAGACAGGATTTGAGCAAATTGACACAAGTACAGTTTGCCACTACTCTGGACACCTGGTTAAATATGGAGTTCCCTAAATGGTGTGTGTTTTACTTTGATCTCTGCTCACACTTTGCTCATCCAGTTAGAAACACAGGGCTCCAGGCCATAGCGTTCCAGGCCTAAACAAGAAAATTTCCATTCCGTTTTGGGAGTTCATGCGTCTCGCATAATTACTTTTTCCACAAATGTGTGCTTCAGGAGAGGCCCTGTCCAAATGTGGAGAGGCCCATTTTCATTCACTCACTTTTAGACTTTCTAAGATTTTCAGTTACTAGAGGTTTGCCCAGACTTGCCATTGTCAAGGGACAGTGCACTTCACTTGAAGTTGTGCAGTATTACTTCATGTGTCTCCGTGGAAATTCCACCAATGGGAAACTCATGCCGTAGTCATCTCCTAGTGTTTCTGTGTAAGAAAATATAACTAACAAAGGATGTGGTTTCAAGCAGAATGAGGAAAGGGGGGATTATCTTTATTTCAGTGCAGGTTGACCTTTCAAAGAAACAGTAATTCCTATCAAATAGGAGGAAAAATCTTTTGTAAAGAGACATGGACATGACACGCTCAACTTTATGTCACATTTTTCAAAACGCCAAGGGCATTTGAGAAATTCTTGGCTGCTGAATTGTCCCTTTTTGCAAATTTCTCTTAGGTAAGACACTCCAGCTTCTTTAAACCATGGTACAGTTCCTTCCATGTAAAAAACCAAAGCAAAAAACAAAATAAATTAAAACAAAACCCATCAAATTACATTTGAGAGCACACAATTGCTCAGCAGGCCCACTATTCCAGAAGCTAGAGGTAGAGAATCCTCAGGCTTCGGCCCATGGCCTGAAGTTTTGTCTCTATCATGGCCCCTCAATTCCCTGGCATGTCCACAGTAACTCATGGATCTTTACTCATTTCCTCTTCAAATGCACAGGATCCAATATATTTGAACCCTGTTCACCTGGGCTGTAATCATCCAAGGACACACCAGAAGAAGGGCAGCCACTACCTTGCCTGGGGCCTTGGAGCTTATCACAATAGAAATGGACACCTGAACAAGGGGAGCCAAAACAAAGAGAGGCATATTCCTAAAGCCTGAAGCACAGAAGCTACTTATAGACCAGTAGTGGGATTTCACAAATTATGTAAGAATCTCTGTGCACATGCTTGGCATGGTCGCTCATGCCTATAATCCCAGCAATCTGGGGGCTGAGGTGGATGGATCCTTGGGAGTTCCAGTCCATCTTGGGCTACGAATTTATCTCAAGGCCTCTTTCAACAACTACATAAGATGCTGTTTCCAAAAAGAGGACAACATTAAACTAGACACACTTGGTCTCGGTCCCTGGGTTCACTACATGAGTTGTAGAGTCTAAATATTCCATGCCATGAGAAAATACCTGGGATTTTTAGTGAAAGGGGCATTTGCATCCCTTTTCTAAGGGATTCCCATTCACCATGTTACAGCTGAATTCTGGGAAAACCTGCTGGTGATAAGGTATTGTGCTAATACCTCATGTTTAGTGTTCAGGGTTATGCTGGAATGGCTGCAGACCTCCTTGAAATAGCGATTGCAGACAAGTGAACCCCGAGGAAGCTGGATAGTTGAAGCAGGCACTCCAAATATTCATGCACTGCAAGGATTCACTTTCATTTTGGGTCTCATCTTCTGGTTGCTGGCTTTTAGTGCTAACTGATACTACCATGGTGGCAGTAATCCAGCAGAGACTGCATGTATGGTTTGCAGGTTTGCTTCCCAAGTGACCAGAAACTTGGCAGAACCCAAATCATTGTGGCATTTTCTTTCCTCCCTTGAAACATTTGGCTTTCTTAGTTTGATAATTGAATAGACTGGGCTAGTCACGTTTGGACCCCATATACCACAAACAGAGCTAAAGACAGAGCCAATTACTTCCCTCCACTTGTCAAAATCTGTCAAATTTGCTTGATCACCACAACTTCAAAGAAAATTCTGAGGCAACTTAGAGAGGTTAATCAAATACTGCACGATTGGAATGGCTGTGGTTGTATGAGGTGGAAAGCTGCAGAGTTGGGCTGAAACTGTTCACAGAAATCCACAGGCTTGTGGTTGCCAGGCAAGCACACTGGGCTGAGATTGGCTGAACATCACTGTGAGGGGGATTTTAGGCTCTAGGTTTGAAAATTTAAAAGACTGGGGTAGTCAAGTTTGGAACCCATAGACCTCAGACATAACAAAAGGTTTTCCAATGACTTCCCTCCACTTCTCAAAATATGTCAAATTTTCTTGATCACTACAACTGTAAAAAAAATTCGGAGGCAACATAGAGAGTAATCAAATACTGCATGATTGGAATGGCTGTGGTTGTATGAGGTGGAAAGCTGCAGAGTTGGGCTGAAACAGTTCACAGAAATCAACAAGCTTGTGGTTGCCAGGCAACCACAATGGGCTGTGATTGGCTGAGCACCATTGTGAGCTGGACTTTAGGCTCTAGGATACAAGTGTGCAGTAGGAGACCTGAGTCACAATGCTGGGCGTTGCCATGGAGACCTCAGTGGCACAGAGGACCTTGTAGGGCAAGATTTAAATAGGATGAATATTCTTGGCCTGGTATGCCACAATATTCTCTCTGAAGGCTTCACTGCTCAGAATTTGTGGATGGAAATGCTAGCCAATCTACACATGGATGTACTTTCAATGGGATATGAAATATGCCAGGGCCTGGCAGATGATCTCTGCCATGTCCTATCCTTGAGCATACGCTTTTCCCTTGTCATGTCTGTCATTTGGCTGAGTCCTGTTCCCTAAGCTATTCAGTCAAGACTTGCTGGCATCATTCACCTGCAGTATAAGAGCTTTCTGTGAAATTTCTCAGCAGAAATCCTCTGCAAGTACATAGCTTTGGATATGAGAGACAGTGGTGGAAGTTGAATTTCAAGGGCAGATATTTGAAAACAATGAAACAAGCCCTGAATAAGATCTTTACATGTTTCCCAGATGAATATGTTTGGAAATACGGGGGAAGATGGAGATCAAGGCTGAGAAGAGTGCACACACATTTCAAGGTACAAAAACCAGGGAAAAACATGGGAAAGCAAGAGAGCTGGTTAATCTGATGTAAAAATCTTTGATGATGAAAGGAAAATTATATTCTCATGATGATTTAATCAGGCTGTAGAAGTGAAGTTCTCATGTTGGTTGTCCTATGTGTGGCCTTCTGCATTGGGCAGTGGATGCAGGACAGGAGATCTTCAAACAAATCTGGTGGAACATAAAATACTGAAAAAAAAATTCAGCCTAAATCCTGTGTATTCCTTCCCTTTGAGAACATATATGGATAATGTACGAAGTTTCAAAAGAGAAAATGTCTATTGGGTCATGGTTTCAACAATGAAATGGTCACTTCACATAACAATTTGAATTTTGCTTTCACAGTTGCTCATGTACCCGGCCTGAGTAAAGCAGAATGCAGAGTAAGCCTCATCAATAGTTTTGCATTCCATAAGTGGTTTTAAAACCAGTGAAACCCTTTGGACTTAGTGTTTGTATTTAATTGGTTGATTGGTTTTTCAAATTGTTTGTTTTACTATTTTTAACTTTGTGAGTCAGGGAAGCCCTAACTCATAGTGATTTCGACCTCTCCAAAAGCTCTGAAGTTATTCATGTAACAGCTATTACATGCTATAAGTTTCTCCTATTAAAACTTGAAAGACTAACAGACTCTGCTACTTTTCATCTAAATTCAGTGTTGGGCTAACTTCAGGGTTGGACTTTTTACAAGTCCTTTGAAATGTGTCCTCCTCTAGTCACTGGTCGTGCTGGAATTTACTTTCTTGTGAAGACAGGATTTGAGCAAATTGACACAAGTACAGTTTGCCACTACTCTGGACACCTGGTTAAATATGGAGTTCCCTAAATGGTGTGTGTTTTACTTTGATCTCTGCTCACACTTTGCTCATCCAGTTAGAAACACAGGGCTCCAGGCCATAGCGTTCCAGGCCTAAACAAGAAAATTTCCATTCCGTTTTGGGAGTTCATGCGTCTCTCATAATTACTTTTTCCACAAATGTGTGCTTCAGGAGAGGCCCTGTCCAAATGTGGAGAGGCCCATTTTCATTCACTCACTTTTAGACTTTCTAAGATTTTCAGTTACTAGAGGTTTGCCCAGACTTGCCATTGTCAAGGGACAGTGCACTTCACTTGAAGTTGTGCAGTATTACTTCATGTGTCTCCGTGGAAATTCCACCAATGGGAAACTCTTGCTGTAGTCATCTCCAAGTGTTTCTGTGTAAGAAAATATAACTAACAAAGGATGTGGTTTCAAGCAGAATGAGGAAGGGAGGGACTATCTTTATTTCAGTGCAGGTTGACCTTTCAAAGAAACAGTAATTCCTATCAAACAGGAGGTAAAATCTTTTGTAAAGAGACATGGACATGACAAGCTAACTTTATGTCACTTTTTTTAAAACGCCAAGGGCATTTGAGAAATTCTTGGCTGCTGAATTGTCCCTTTTTGCAAATTTCTCTTAGGTAAGACACTCCAGCTTCTTTAAACCATGGTACAGTTCCTTCCATGTAAAAAACCAAAGCAAAAAACAAAATAAATTCAAACAAAACCCATCAAATTACATTTGAGAGCACACAATTGCTCAGCAGGCCCACTATTCAAGAAGCTAGTGGTAGAGAATCCTCAGCCTTCAGCCCATGGCCTGAAGTTTTGTCTCTATCATGGCCCCTCAATTCCCTGGCATGTTCACATTAACTCATGAATCTTTACTCATTTCCTCTTCAAATGCACAGGATCCAATATATTTGAACCCTGTTCACCTGGGCTGTAATCATCCAAGGACACACCAGAGGAAGGGAAGCCACTCCCTTGCCTGGGGCCTTGGAGCTTATCACAATAGAAATGGACACCTGAACAAGGGGAGCCAAAACAAAGAGAGGCATATTTCTAAAGCCTGAAGCACAGAAGCTACCTATAGACCAGTAGTGGGATTTCACAAATTATGTAAGAATCTCTGTGCACATGCTTGGCATTGTCCCTCATGCCTATAATCCCAGCAATCTGGGGGCTGAGGTGGATGGATCCTTGGGAGTTCCAGTCCATCTTGGGCTACAAATTTATCTCAAGGCCTCTTTCAACAACTACATAAGATGCTGTTTCAAAAAGAGGACAACATTAAACTAGACACACTTGGTCTAGGTCTCTGGGTTCACTACATGAGTTGTGGAGTCTAAATATTCCATGCCATGAGAAAATACCTGGGATTTTTAGTGAAAGGGGCATTTGCATCCCTTTTCTAAGGGTTTCCCTTTCACCATGTTACATTTGAATTCTGGGAAAACCTGCTGGTGATAAGGTATTGTGCTCATACCTCATGTTTAGTGTTCAGGGTTATGCTGGAATGGCTGCAGACCTCCTTGAAATAGCGACTGCAGACAAGTGAACCCTGAGGAAGCTGGATAGTTGAAGCAGGCACTCCAAATATTCATGCACTGCAAGGTGTTCACTTTCATTTTGTGTCTCATCTTCTGTTTGCTGGCTTTTAGTGCTAACTGATACTACCATGGTGGCAGTAATCCAGCAGAGACTGCATGTATGGTTTGCAGGTTTGCTTCCCAAGCCACCAGAAATTTGGCAGAACCCAAATCAGTGTGGCATTTTCTTTCCTCCCTTGAAACATTTGGCTTTCTAAGTTTGATAATTGAATAGACTGGGCTAGTCACGTTTGGACCCCACATACCACAAACAGAGCTAAAAACAGAGCCAATTACTTCCCTCCACTTCTCAAAATATATCAAATTTTCTTGATCACTACAACTGTAAAAAAAATTCTGAGGCAACATAGAGAGGCTAATCAAATACTGCATGATTGGAATGGCTGTGGTTGTATGAGGTGGAAAGCTGCAGAGTTGGGCTGAAACAGTTCACAGAAATCCACAAGCTTGTGGTTGCCAGGCAACCACAATGGGCTGTGATTGGCTGAGCACCATTGTGAGCTGGACTTTAGGCTCTAGGATACAAGTGTGCAGTAGGAGACCTGAGTCACAATGCTGGGCGTTGCCATGGAGACCTCAGTGGCACAGAGGACCTTGTAGGGCAAGATTTAAATAGGATGAATATTCTTGGCCTGGTATGCCACAATATTCTCTCTGAAGGCTTCACTGCTCAGAATTTGTGGATGGAAATGCTAGCCAATCTACACATGGATGTACTCTCAATGGGATATGAAATATGCCAGGGCCTGGCAGATGATCTCTGCCATGTCCTATCCTTGAGCATACGCTTTTCCCTTGTCATGTCTGTCATTTGGCTGAGTCCTGTTCCCTAAGCTATTCAGTCAAGACTTGCTGGCATCATTCACCTGCAGTATAAGAGCTTTCTGTGAAATTTTCAGCTGAAATCCTCTGCAAGTACATAGCTTTGGATATGAGAGACAGTGGTGGAAGTTGAATTTCAAGGGCAGATATTTGAAAACAATGAAACAAGCTCCGAATAAGATCTTTACATGTTTCCCAGATGAATATGTTTGGAAATACGGGGGAAGATGGAGATCAAGGCTGAGAAGAGTGCACACCCATTTCAAGGTACAAAAACCAGGGAAAAACCTGGGAAAGCAAGAGAGCTGGTTAATCTGATGTAAAAATCTTTGATGATGAAAGGAAAATTATATTCTCATGATGATTTAATCAGGCTGTAGAAGTGAAGTTCTCATGTTGGTTGTCCTATGTGTGGCCTTCTGCATTGGGCAGTGGATGCAGGACAGGAGATGTTCAAACAAATCTGGTGGAACACAAAATACTGAAAAAAAATTCAGCCTAAATCCTGTGTATTCCTTCCCTTTGAGAACATATATGGATAATGTACGAAGTTTCAAAAGAGAAAATGTCTATTGGGTCATGGTTTCAACAATGAAATGGTCACTTCACATAACATTTTGAATTTTGCTTTCACAGTTGCTCATGTACCGGGCCTGAGTAAAGCAGAATGCAGAGTAAGCCTCATCAATAGTTGTGCATTCCATAAGTGGTTTTAAAACCAGTGAAACCCTTTTGACTTAGTGTTTGTATTTTATTGGTTGATTGGTTTTTCCAATTGTTTGTTTTACTATTTTTAACTTTGTGAGTCAGGGAAGCCCTCACTCATAGTGATTTCGACCTCTCCAAAAGCTCTGAAGTTATTCATGTAATAGCTATTACATGCTATAGGTTACTCCTATTAAAATTTGAAAGACTAACAGACTCTGCTACTTTTCATCTAAATTCAGTGTTGGGCTAACTTCAGGGTTGGACGTTTTACAAGTGCTTTGAAATGTGTCCTCCTCTAGTCACTGGTCGTGCTGGAATTTACTTTCTTGTGAAGACAGGATTTGAGCAAATTGACACAAGTACAGTTTGCCACTACTCTGGACACCTGGTTAAATATGGAGTTCCCTAAATGGTGTGTGTTTTACTTTGATCTCTGCTCACACTTTGCTCATCCAGTTAGAAACACAGGGCTCCAGGCCATAGCGTTCCAGGCCTAAACAAGAAAATTTCCATTCCGTTTTGGGAGTTCATGCGTCTCGCATAATTACTTTTTCCACAAATGTGTGCTTCAGGAGAGGCCCTGTCCAAATGTGGAGAGGCCCATTTTCATTCACTCTCTTTTAGACTTTCTAAGATTTTCAGTTACTAGAGGTTTGCCCAGACTTGCCATTGTCAAGGGACAGTGCACTTCACTTGAAGTTGTGCAGTATTACTTCATGTGTCTCCGTGGAAATTCCACCAATGGGAAACTCATCCCGTAGTCATCTCCTAGTGTTTCTGTGTAAGAAAATATAACTAACAAAGGATGTGGTTTCAAGCAGAATGAGGAAAGGGGGGATTATCTTTATTTCAGTGCAGGTTGACCTTTCAAAGAAACAGTAATTCCTATCAAATAGGAGGAAAAATCTTTTGTAAAGAGACATGGACATGACACGCTCAACTTTATGTCACATTTTTCAAAACGCCAAGGGCATTTGAGAATTTCTTGGCTGCTGAATTGTCCCTTTTTGCAAATTTCTCTTAGGTAAGACACTCCAGCTTCTTTAAACCATGGTACAGTTCCTTCCATGTAAAAAACCAAAGCAAAAAACAAAATAAATTAAAACAAAACCCATCAAATTACATTTGAGAGCACACAATTGCTCAGCAGGCCCACTATTCCAGAAGCTAGAGGTAGAGAATCCTCAGGCTTCGGCCCATGGCCTGAAGTTTTGTCTCTATCATGGCCCCTCAATTCCCTGGCATGTCCACAGTAACTCATGGATCTTTACTCATTTCCTCTTCAAATGCACAGGATCCAATATATTTGAACCCTGTTCACCTGGGCTGTAATCATCCAAGGACACACCAGAGGAAGGGCAGCCACTCCCTTGCCTGGGGCCTTGGAGCTTATCACAATAGAAATGGACACCTGAACAAGGGGAGCCAAAACAAAGAGAGGCATATTCCTAAAGCCTGAAGCACAGAAGCTACTTATAGACCAGTAGTGGGATTTCACAAATTATGTAAGAATCTCTGTGCACATGCTTGGCATGGTCGCTCATGCCTATAATCCCAGCAATCTGGGGGCTGAGGTGGATGGATCCTTGGGAGTTCCAGTCCATCTTGGGCTACGAATTTATCTCAAGGCCTCTTTCAACAACTACATAAGATGCTGTTTCCAAAAAGAGGACAACATTAAACTAGACACACTTGGTCTCGGTCCCTGGGTTCACTACATGAGTTGTAGAGTCTAAATATTCCATGCCATGAGAAAATACCTGGGATTTTTAGTGAAAGGGGCATTTGCATCCCTTTTCTAAGGGATTCCCATTCACCATGTTACAGCTGAATTCTGGGAAAACCTGCTGGTGATAAGGTATTGTGCTAATACCTCATGTTTAGTGTTCAGGGTTATGCTGCAATGGCTGCAGACCTCCTTGAAATAGCGATTGCAGACAAGTGAACCCCGAGGAAGCTGGATAGTTGAAGCAGGCACTCCAAATATTCATGCACTGCAAGGATTCACTTTCATTTTGGGTCTCATCTTCTGGTTGCTGGCTTTTAGTGCTAACTGATACTACCATGGTGGCAGTAATCCAGCAGAGACTGCATGTATGGTTTGCAGGTTTGCTTCCCAAGTGACCAGAAACTTGGCAGAACCCAAATCATTGTGGCATTTTCTTTCCTCCCTTGAAACATTTGGCTTTCTTAGTTTGATAATTGAATAGACTGGGCTAGTCACGTTTGGACCCCATATACCACAAACAGAGCTAAAGACAGAGCCAATTACTTCCCTCCACTTGTCAAAATCTGTCAAATTTGCTTGATCACCACAACTTCAAAGAAAATTCTGAGGCAACTTAGAGAGGTTAATCAAATACTGCATGATTGGAATGGCTGTGGTTGTATGAGGTGGAAAGCTGCAGAGTTGGGCTGAAACTGTTCACAGAAATCCACAGGCTTGTGGTTGCCAGGCAAGCACACTGGGCTGAGATTGGCTGAACATCACTGTGAGGGGGATTTTAGGCTCTAGGTTTGAAAATTTAAAAGACTGGGGTAGTCAAGTTTGGAACCCATAGACCTCAGACATAACAAAAGGTTTTCCAATGACTTCCCTCCACTTCTCAAAATATGTCAAATTTTCTTGATCACTACAACTGTAAAAAAAATTCGGAGGCAACATAGAGAGTAATCAAATACTGCATGATTGGAATGGCTGTGGTTGTATGAGGTGGAAAGCTGCAGAGTTGGGCTGAAACAGTTCACAGAAATCAACAAGCTTGTGGTTGCCAGGCAACCACAATGGGCTGTGATTGGCTGAGCACCATTGTGAGCTGGACTTTAGGCTCTAGGATACAAGTGTGCAGTAGGAGACCTGAGTCACAATGCTGGGCGTTGCCATGGAGACCTCAGTGGCACAGAGGACCTTGTAGGGCAAGATTTAAATAGGATGAATATTCTTGGCCTGGTATGCCACAATATTCTCTCTGAAGGCTTCACTGCTCAGAATTTGTGGATGGAAATGCTAGCCAATCTACACATGGATGTACTTTCAATGGGATATGAAATATGCCAGGGCCTGGCAGATGATCTCTGCCATGTCCTATCCTTGAGCATACGCTTTTCCCTTGTCATGTCTGTCATTTGGCTGAGTCCTGTTCCCTAAGCTATTCAGTCAAGACTTGCTGGCATCATTCACCTGCAGTATAAGAGCTTTCTGTGAAATTTCTCAGCAGAAATCCTCTGCAAGTACATAGCTTTGGATATGAGAGACAGTGGTGGAAGTTGAATTTCAAGGGCAGATATTTGAAAACAATGAAACAAGCCCCGAATAAGATCTTTACATGTTTCCCAGATGAATATGTTTGGAAATACGGGGGAAGATGGAGATCAAGGCTGAGAAGAGTGCACACACATTTCAAGGTACAAAAACCAGGGAAAAACATGGGAAAGCAAGAGAGCTGGTTAATCTGATGTAAAAATCTTTGATGATGAAAGGAAAATTATATTCTCATGATGATTTAATCAGGCTGTAGAAGTGAAGTTCTCATGTTGGTTGTCCTATGTGTGGCCTTCTGCATTGGGCAGTGGATGCAGGACAGGAGATCTTCAAACAAATCTGGTGGAACACAAAATACTGAAAAAAAATTCAGCCTAAATCCTGTGTATTCCTTCCCTTTGAGAACATATATGGATAATGTACGAAGTTTCAAAAGAGAAAATGTCTATTGGGTCATGGTTTCAACAATGAAATGGTCACTTCACATAACAATTTGAATTTTGCTTTCACAGTTGCTCATGTACCCGGCCTGAGTAAAGCAGAATGCAGAGTAAGCCTCATCAATAGTTTTGCATTCCATAAGTGGTTTTAAAACCAGTGAAACCCTTTGGACTTAGTGTTTGTATTTAATTGGTTGATTGGTTTTTCAAATTGTTTGTTTTACTATTTTTAACTTTGTGAGTCAGGGAAGCCCTAACTCATAGTGATTTCGACCTCTCCAAAAGCTCTGAAGTTATTCATGTAACAGCTATTACATGCTATAAGTTTCTCCTATTAAAACTTGAAAGACTAACAGACTCTGCTACTTTTCATCTAAATTCAGTGTTGGGCTAACTTCAGGGTTGGACTTTTTACAAGTCCTTTGAAATGTGTCCTCCTCTAGTCACTGGTCGTGCTGGAATTTACTTTCTTGTGAAGACAGGATTTGAGCAAATTGACACAAGTACAGTTTGCCACTACTCTGGACACCTGGTTAAATATGGAGTTCCCTAAATGGTGTGTGTTTTACTTTGATCTCTGCTCACACTTTGCTCATCCAGTTAGAAACACAGGGCTCCAGGCCATAGCGTTCCAGGCCTAAACAAGAAAATTTCCATTCCGTTTTGGGAGTTCATGCGTCTCTCATAATTACTTTTTCCACAAATGTGTGCTTCAGGAGAGGCCCTGTCCAAATGTGGAGAGGCCCATTTTCATTCACTCACTTTTAGACTTTCTAAGATTTTCAGTTACTAGAGGTTTGCCCAGACTTGCCATTGTCAAGGGACAGTGCACTTCACTTGAAGTTGTGCAGTATTACTTCATGTGTCTCCGTGGAAATTCCACCAATGGGAAACTCTTGCTGTAGTCATCTCCAAGTGTTTCTGTGTAAGAAAATATAACTAACAAAGGATGTGGTTTCAAGCAGAATGAGGAAGGGAGGGACTATCTTTATTTCAGTGCAGGTTGACCTTTCAAAGAAACAGTAATTCCTATCAAACAGGAGGTAAAATCTTTTGTAAAGAGACATGGACATGACAAGCTAACTTTATGTCACTTTTTTTAAAACGCCAAGGGCATTTGAGAAATTCTTGGCTGCTGAATTGTCCCTTTTTGCAAATTTCTCTTAGGTAAGACACTCCAGCTTCTTTAAACCATGGTACAGTTCCTTCCATGTAAAAAACCAAAGCAAAAAACAAAATAAATTCAAACAAAACCCATCAAATTACATTTGAGAGCACACAATTGCTCAGCAGGCCCACTATTCAAGAAGCTAGTGGTAGAGAATCCTCAGCCTTCAGCCCATGGCCTGAAGTTTTGTCTCTATCATGGCCCCTCAATTCCCTGGCATGTTCACATTAACTCATGAATCTTTACTCATTTCCTCTTCAAATGCACAGGATCCAATATATTTGAACCCTGTTCACCTGGGCTGTAATCATCCAAGGACACACCAGAGGAAGGGAAGCCACTCCCTTGCCTGGGGCCTTGGAGCTTATCACAATAGAAATGGACACCTGAACAAGGGGAGCCAAAACAAAGAGAGGCATATTTCTAAAGCCTGAAGCACAGAAGCTACCTATAGACCAGTAGTGGGATTTCACAAATTATGTAAGAATCTCTGTGCACATGCTTGGCATGGTCCCTCATGCCTATAATCCCAGCAATCTGGGGGCTGAGGTGGATGGATCCTTGGGAGTTCCAGTCCATCTTGGGCTACAAATTTATCTCAAGGCCTCTTTCAACAACTACATAAGATGCTGTTTCAAAAAGAGGACAACATTAAACTAGACACACTTGGTCTAGGTCTCTGGGTTCACTACATGAGTTGTGGAGTCTAAATATTCCATGCCATGAGAAAATACCTGGGATTTTTAGTGAAAGGGGCATTTGCATCCCTTTTCTAAGGGTTTCCCTTTCACCATGTTACATTTGAATTCTGGGAAAACCTGCTGGTGATAAGGTATTGTGCTCATACCTCATGTTTAGTGTTCAGGGTTATGCTGGAATGGCTGCAGACCTCCTTGAAATAGCGACTGCAGACAAGTGAACCCTGAGGAAGCTGGATAGTTGAAGCAGGCACTCCAAATATTCATGCACTGCAAGGTGTTCACTTTCATTTTGTGTCTCATCTTCTGTTTGCTGGCTTTTAGTGCTAACTGATACTACCATGGTGGCAGTAATCCAGCAGAGACTGCATGTATGGTTTGCAGGTTTGCTTCCCAAGCCACCAGAAATTTGGCAGAACCCAAATCAGTGTGGCATTTTCTTTCCTCCCTTGAAACATTTGGCTTTCTAAGTTTGATAATTGAATAGACTGGGCTAGTCACGTTTGGACCCCACATACCACAAACAGAGCTAAAAACAGAGCCAATTACTTCCCTCCACTTCTCAAAATATATCAAATTTTCTTGATCACTACAACTGTAAAAAAAATTCTGAGGCAACATAGAGAGGCTAATCAAATACTGCATGATTGGAATGGCTGTGGTTGTATGAGGTGGAAAGCTGCAGAGTTGGGCTGAAACAGTTCACAGAAATCCACAAGCTTGTGGTTGCCAGGCAACCACAATGGGCTGTGATTGGCTGAGCACCATTGTGAGCTGGACTTTAGGCTCTAGGATACAAGTGTGCAGTAGGAGACCTGAGTCACAATGCTGGGCGTTGCCATGGAGACCTCAGTGGCACAGAGGACCTTGTAGGGCAAGATTTAAATAGGATGAATATTCTTGGCCTGGTATGCCACAATATTCTCTCTGAAGGCTTCACTGCTCAGAATTTGTGGATGGAAATGCTAGCCAATCTACACATGGATGTACTCTCAATGGGATATGAAATATGCCAGGGCCTGGCAGATGATCTCTGCCATGTCCTATCCTTGAGCATACGCTTTTCCCTTGTCATGTCTGTCATTTGGCTGAGTCCTGTTCCCTAAGCTATTCAGTCAAGACTTGCTGGCATCATTCACCTGCAGTATAAGAGCTTTCTGTGAAATTTTCAGCAGAAATCCTCTGCAAGTACATAGCTTTGGATATGAGAGACAGTGGTGGAAGTTGAATTTCAAGGGCAGATATTTGAAAACAATGAAACAAGCTCCGAATAAGATCTTTACATGTTTCCCAGATGAATATGTTTGGAAATACGGGGGAAGATGGAGATCAAGGCTGAGAAGAGTGCACACCCATTTCAAGGTACAAAAACCAGGGAAAAACCTGGGAAAGCAAGAGAGCTGGTTAATCTGATGTAAAAATCTTTGATGATGAAAGGAAAATTATATTCTCATGATGATTTAATCAGGCTGTAGAAGTGAAGTTCTCATGTTGGTTGTCCTATGTGTGGCCTTCTGCATTGGGCAGTGGATGCAGGACAGGAGATGTTCAAACAAATCTGGTGGAACACAAAATACTGAAAAAAAATTCAGCCTAAATCCTGTGTATTCCTTCCCTTTGAGAACATATATGGATAATGTACGAAGTTTCAAAAGAGAAAATATCTATTGGGTCATGGTTTCAACAATGAAATGGTCACTTCACATAACATTTTGAATTTTGCTTTCACAGTTGCTCATGTACCGGGCCTGAGTAAAGCAGAATGCAGAGTAAGCCTCATCAATAGTTGTGCATTCCATAAGTGGTTTTAAAACCAGTGAAACCCTTTTGACTTAGTGTTTGTATTTTATTGGTTGATTGGTTTTTCCAATTGTTTGTTTTACTATTTTTAACTTTGTGAGTCAGGGAAGCCCTCACTCATAGTGATTTCGACCTCTCCAAAAGCTCTGAAGTTATTCATGTAATAGCTATTACATGCTATAGGTTACTCCTATTAAAATTTGAAAGACTAACAGACTCTGCTACTTTTCATCTAAATTCAGTGTTGGGCTAACTTCAGGGTTGGACGTTTTACAAGTGCTTTGAAATGTGTCCTCCTCTAGTCACTGGTCGTGCTGGAATTTACTTTCTTGTGAAGACAGGATTTGAGCAAATTGACACAAGTACAGTTTGCCACTACTCTGGACACCTGGTTAAATATGGAGTTCCCTAAATGGTGTGTGTTTTACTTTGATCTCTGCTCACACTTTGCTCATCCAGTTAGAAACACAGGGCTCCAGGCCATAGCGTTCCAGGCCTAAACAAGAAAATTTCCATTCCATTTTGGGAGTTCATGCGTCTCGCATAATTACTTTTTCCACAAATGTGTGCTTCAGGAGAGGCGCTGTCCAAATGTGGAGAGGCCCATTTTCATTCACTCACTTTTAGACTTTCTAAGATTTTCAGTTACTAGAGGTTTGCCCAGACTTGCCATTGTCAAGGGACAGTGCACTTCACTTGAAGTTGTGCAGTATTACTTCATGTGTCTCCGTGGAAATTCCACCAATGGGAAACTCATGCCGTAGTCATCTCCTAGTGTTTCTGTGTAAGAAAATATAACTAACAAAGGATGTGGTTTCAAGCAGAATGAGGAAAGGGGGGATTATCTTTATTTCAGTGCAGGTTGACCTTTCAAAGAAACAGTAATTCCTATCAAATAGGAGGAAAAATCTTTTGTAAAGAGACATGGACATGACACGCTCAACTTTATGTCACATTTTTCAAAACGCCAAGGGCATTTGAGAAATTCTTGGCTGCTGAATTGTCCCTTTTTGCAAATTTCTCTTAGGTAAGACACTCCAGCTTCTTTAAACCATGGTACAGTTCCTTCCATGTAAAAAACCAAAGCAAAAAACAAAATAAATTAAAACAAAACCCATCAAATTACATTTGAGAGCACACAATTGCTCAGCAGGCCCACTATTCCAGAAGCCAGAGGTAGAGAATCCTCAGGCTTCGGCCCATGGCCTGAAGTTTTGTCTCTATCATGGCCCCTCAATTCCCTGGCATGTCCACAGTAACTCATGGATCTTTACTCATTTCCTCTTCAAATGCACAGGATCCAATATATTTGAACCCTGTTCACCTGGGCTGTAATCATCCAAGGACACACCAGAGGAAGGGCAGCCACTCCCTTGCCTGGGGCCTTGGAGCTTATCACAATAGAAATGGACACCTGAACAAGGGGAGCCAAAACAAAGAGAGGCATATTCCTAAAGCCTGAAGCACAGAAGCTACTTATAGACCAGTAGTGGGATTTCACAAATTATGTAAGAATCTCTGTGCACATGCTTGGCATGGTCGCTCATGCCTATAATCCCAGCAATCTGGGGGCTGAGGTGGATGGATCCTTGGGAGTTCCAGTCCATCTTGGGCTATGAATTTATCTCAAGGCCTCTTTCAACAACTACATAAGATGCTGTTTCCAAAAAGAGGACAACATTAAACTAGACACACTTGGTCTCGGTCCCTGGGTTCACTACATGAGTTGTAGAGTCTAAATATTCCATGCCATGAGAAAATACCTGGGATTTTTAGTGAAAGGGGCATTTGCATCCCTTTTCTAAGGGATTCCCATTCACCATGTTACAGCTGAATTCTGGGAAAACCTGCTGGTGATAAGGTATTGTGCTAATACCTCATGTTTAGTGTTCAGGGTTATGCTGTAATGGCTGCAGACCTCCTTGAAATAGCGATTGCAGACAAGTGAACCCCGAGGAAGCTGGATAGTTGAAGCAGGCACTCCAAATATTCATGCACTGCAAGGATTCACTTTCATTTTGGGTCTCATCTTCTGGTTGCTGGCTTTTAGTGCTAACTGATACTACCATGGTGGCAGTAATCCAGCAGAGACTGCATGTATGGTTTGCAGGTTTGCTTCCCAAGTGACCAGAAACTTGGCAGAACCCAAATCATTGTGGCATTTTCTTTCCTCCCTTGAAACATTTGGCTTTCTTAGTTTGATAATTGAATAGACTGGGCTAGTCACGTTTGGACCCCATATACCACAAACAGAGCTAAAGACAGAGCCAATTACTTCCCTCCACTTGTCAAAATCTGTCAAATTTGCTTGATCACCACAACTTCAAAGAAAATTCTGAGGCAACTTAGAGAGGTTAATCAAATACTGCATGATTGGAATGGCTGTGGTTGTATGAGGTGGAAAGCTGCAGAGTTGGGCTGAAACTGTTCACAGAAATCCACAGGCTTGTGGTTGCCAGGCAAGCACACTGGGCTGAGATTGGTTGAACATCACTGTGAGGGGGATTTTAGGCTCTAGGTTTGAAAATTTAAAAGACTGGGGTAGTCAAGTTTGGAACCCATAGACCTCAGACATAACAAAAGGTTTTCCAATGACTTCCCTCCACTTCTCAAAATATGTCAAATTTTCTTGATCACTACAACTGTAAAAAAAATTCGGAGGCAACATAGAGAGTAATCAAATACTGCATGATTGGAATGGCTGTGGTTGTATGAGGTGGAAAGCTGCAGAGTTGGGCTGAAACAGTTCACAGAAATCAACAAGCTTGTGGTTGCCAGGCAACCACAATGGGCTCTGATTGGCTGAGCACCATTGTGAGCTGGACTTTAGGCTCTAGGATACAAGTGTGCAGTAGGAGACCTGAGTCACAATGCTGGGCGTTGCCATGGAGACCTCAGTGGCACAGAGGACCTTGTAGGGCAAGATTTAAATAGGATGAATATTCTTGGCCTGGTATGCCACAATATTCTCTCTGAAGCCTTCACTGCTCAGAATTTGTGTATGGAAATGCTAGCCAATCTACAAATGGATGTACTTTCAATGGGATATGAAATATGCCAGGGCCTGGCAGATGATCTCTGCCATGTCCTATCCTTGAGCATACGCTTTTCCCTTGTCATGTCTGTCATTTGGCTGAGTCCTGTTCCCTAAGCTATTCAGTCAAGACTTGCTGGCATCATTCACCTGCAGTATAAGAGCTTTCTGTGAAATTTCTCAGCAGAAATCCTCTGCAAGTACATAGCTTTGGATATGAGAGACAGTGGTGGAAGTTGAATTTCAAGGGCAGATATTTGAAAACAATGAAACAAGCCCCGAATAAGATCTTTACATGTTTCCCAGATGAATATGTTTGGAAATACGGGGGAAGATGGAGATCAAGGCTGAGAAGAGTGTACACACATTTCAAGGTACAAAAACCAGGGAAAAACATGGGAAAGCAAGAGAGCTGGTTAATCTGATGTAAAAATCTTTGATGATGAAAGGAAAATTATATTCTCATGATGATTTAATCAGGCTGTAGAAGTGAAGTTCTCATGTTGGTTGTCCTATGTGTGGCCTTCTGCATTGGGCAGTGGATGCAGGACAGGAGATCTTCAAACAAATCTGGTGGAACATAAAATACTGAAAAAAAAATTCAGCCTAAATCCTGTGTATTCCTTCCCTTTGAGAACATATATGGATAATGTACGAAGTTTCAAAAGAGAAAATGTCTATTGGGTCATGGTTTCAACAATGAAATGGTCACTTCACATAACAATTTGAATTTTGCTTTCACAGTTGCTCATGTACCCGGCCTGAGTAAAGCAGAGTGCAGAGTAAGCCTCATCAATAGTTTTGCATTCCATAAGTGGTTTTAAAACCAGTGAAACCCTTTGGACTTAGTGTTTGTATTTAATTGGTTGATTGGTTTTTCAAATTGTTTGTTTTACTATTTTTAACTTTGTGAGTCAGGGAAGCCCTAACTCATAGTGATTTCGACCTCTCCAAAAGCTCTGAAGTTATTCATGTAACAGCTATTACATGCTATAAGTTTCTCCTATTAAAACTTGAAAGACTAACAGACTCTGCTACTTTTCATCTAAATTCAGTGTTGGGCTAACTTCAGGGTTGGCCTTTTTAAAAGTCCTTTGAAATGTGTCCTCCTCTATTCACTGGTCGTGCTGGAATTTACTTTCTTGTGAAGACAGGATTTGAGCAAATTGACACAAGTACAGTTTGCCACTACTCTGGACACCTGGTTAAATATCGAGTTCCCTAAATGCTGTGTGTTTTACTTTGATCTCTGCTCACACTTTGCTCATCCAGTTAGAAACACAGGGCTCCAGGCCATAGCGTTCCAGGCCTAAACAAGAAAATTTCCATTCCGTTTTGGGAGTTCATGCGTCTCTCATAATTACTTTTTCCACAAATGTGTGCTTCAGGAGAGGCCCTGTCCAAATGTGGAGAGGCCCATTTTCATTCACTCACTTTTAGACTTTCTAAGATTTTCAGTTACTAGAGGTTTGCCCAGACTTGCCATTGTCAAGGGACAGTGCACTTCACTTGAAGTTGTGCAGTATTACTTCATGTGTCTCCGTGGAAATTCCACCAATGGGAAACTCTTGCTGTAGTCATCTCCAAGTGTTTCTGTGTAAGAAAATATAACTAACAAAGGATGTGGTTTCAAGCAGAATGAGGAAGGGAGGGACTATCTTTATTTCAGTGCAGGTTGACCTTTCAAAGAAACAGTAATTCCTATCAAACAGGAGGTAAAATCTTTTGTAAAGAGACATGGACATGACAAGCTAACTTTATGTCACTTTTTTTAAAACGCCAAGGGCATTTGAGAAATTCTTGGCTGCTGAATTGTCCCTTTTTGCAAATTTCTCTTAGGTAAGACACTCCAGCTTCTTTAAACCATGGTACAGTTCCTTCCATGTAAAAAACCAAAGCAAAAAACAAAATAAATTCAAACAAAACCCATCAAATTACATTTGAGAGCACACAATTGCTCAGCAGGCCCACTATTCAAGAAGCTAGTGGTAGAGAATCCTCAGCCTTCAGCCCATGGCCTGAAGTTTTGTCTCTATCATGGCCCCTCAATTCCCTGGCATGTTCACATTAACTCATGAATCTTTACTCATTTCCTCTTCAAATGCACAGGATCCAATATATTTGAACCCTGTTCACCTGGGCTGTAATCATCCAAGGACACACCAGAGGAAGGGCAGCCACTCCCTTGCCTGGGGCCTTGGAGCTTATCACAATAGAAATGGACACCTGAACAAGGGGAGCCAAAACAAAGAGAGGCATATTTCTAAAGCCTGAAGCACAGAAGCTACCTATAGACCAGTAGTGGGATTTCACAAATTATGTAAGAATCTCTGTGCACATGCTTGGCATGGTCCCTCATGCCTATAATCCCAGCAATCTGGGGGCTGAGGTGGATGGATCCTTGGGAGTTCCAGTCCATCTTGGGCTATGAATTTATCTCAAGGCCTCTTTCAACAACTACATAAGATGCTGTTTCCAAAAAGAGGACAACATTAAACTAGACACACTTGGTCTAGGTCCCTGGGTTCACTACATGAGTTGTGGAGTCTAAGTATTCCATTCCATGAGAAAATAACTTGGATTTTTAGTGAAAGGGGCATTTACATCCCTTTTCTAAGGGTTTCCCTTTCACCATGTTACATTTGAATTCTGGGAAAACCTGCTGGTGATAAGGTATTGAGCTAATACCTCATGTTTAGTGTTCAGGGTTATGCTGGAATGGCTGCAGCCCTCCTTGAAATAGCGATTGCAGACAAGTGAACCCCGAGAAAGCTGGATAGTTGAAGCAGGCACTCCAAATATTCATGCACTGCAAGGATTCACTTTCATTTTGGGTCTCATCTTCTGGTTGATGGCTTTTAGTGCTAACTGATACTACCACGGTGGCAGTAATCCAGCAGAGACTGCATGTATGGTTTGCAGGTTTGCTTCCCAAGCCACCTATTAACTTGTTTTGAAGTCCTGTAGTACTCCCACGATCTTGTTTTGACTGATTAGACTCTGTTCCATTCTATATGATAGTATCAAGTTTGAAGACATAGGCAACTACTTTGAAGAAAATAAGATTCACTAAGATACCCATTCTGGTTTGACTATTGTCTTCTTTGGAAGTCCTGTAATGTTTACAATGCCTAAGTTTTATTGGTCTTGTTCTCTACTGTTTTGTCCAACTTTATAATATTTAATAAGATAGACAATTCTTTTTAAGGAAACAAGGGACAACGTTGATAACCATTGTTGATAATCTTGTACTCTGTTCTACACCATGTGCTACGTCTATCCTTGGTATTGACTGACAGCTTTGTTTTGCCATATTTGACTGTATTCTTCCCCCCCCCAAGAAAGTAATAAGCACTAACGAGTAATAAAATCCAAGATGTGTAAATTTTGTTGTAAAAAAGAGAGGGAAAAAAAAAAAAAGAAAAGGAGCTCTAACGGATATAACAGCAAGTGTGTTTGGGGGTGTTAAATAGCTGACTTTATCAATGTTTTTGGAACATTGAACACAGCTGTTTGCAGTCTCCCTGTTTGAATGTCCACCTTGTGTTCTTTGATACTGTGATTTGATGAACTATTTTCAAGAAAATAGTGTGTAATCTACTAGCAGGTAATTTCTTACTGTTATGGTTTTTTGTTTGTTTTGTAGTTCTGTATTGCGTGTACCCTTACGCCGCTTTGGTTTGTTTTGTGTTTTTCTCTTTTTCCTCTTAAATAAAAAAAAAAAATTTCCATTCCATTTTGGGAGTTCATTCGTCTCTCATAATTACTTTTTCGACAAATGTGTGCTTCAGGAGAGGCCCTGTCCAAATGTGGAGAGGCCCATTTTCATTCACTCACTTTCAGACTTTCTAAGATTTTCAGTTACTAGAGGTTTGCCCATACTTGCCTTTGTCAAGGGACAGTGCACTTCACTTGAAGTTGTGCAGTATTACTTCATGTGTCTCCGTGGAAATTCCACCAATGGGAAACTCTTGCTGTAGTCATCTCCAAGTGTTGTTGCGTAAGAAAATATAACTAACAAAGGATGTGGTTTCAAGCAGAATGAGGAAAGGAGGGATTATCTTTATTGCAGTGCAGGTTGAACTTTCAAAGAAACAGTAATTCCTGTGAAATAGGAGGTAAAATCTTTTGTAAAGAGATATGGACATGACATGCTCAAGTTTATGTCACTTTTTTTTAAAAATGCCAAGGGCATTTGAGAAATGCTTGGCTGCTGAATTGTCCCTTTTTTCAAATTTTTCTTAGGTAAGACACTCCAGCTTCTTCAAAGCATGGTACTGTTCCTTCCATGTAAAAAAACAAAGGAAAAAACAAAATAAATTAAAACAAAACCCATTAAATAACATTTGAGAGCACACAATTGCTCAGCAGGCCCATGAAAACACTATTCAAGAAGCTAGAGGTACAGTAGCCTCAGCCTTCAGCCCATGGCCTGATGTTTTATCTCTATCATGGCCCCTCAATTCCCTGGCATGTCCACATTAACTCATGAATCTTTACTCATTTCCTTTTCAAATGCACAGTATCCAGTATATTTGAACCCTGTTCACCTGGGCAGTAATCATCCATGGACACACCAGAGGAAGGGCAGCCACCCCCTTGCCTGGGGCCTTGGAGCTTATCACAATAGAAATGGACACCTGAACAAGGGGAGCCAAAACAAAGAGAGGCATATTCCTAAAGCCTGAAACACAGAAGCTACCTAGAGACAAGTAGTGGGATTTCACAAATTATGTAAGAATCTCTGTGCACATGCTTGGCATAGTCGCTCATGCCTATAATCCCAGTAATCTGGGGGCTGAGGTAGATGGATCCTTGGTAGTTCCAGTACAACTTGGGCTACGAATTTATCTCAAGGCCCCTTTCAACAACTACATAAGATGCTGTTTCGAAAAAGGGAACAACAGAAAACTAGACACACTTGGCCTAGGTCCCTGGGTTCACTTCATGAGTTGTGGAGACTAAATATTCTATGCCATGAGAAAATACTTGGGATTTTTAGGGAAAGGACATTTGTATTTCGTTTCTAAGGGTTTCCCTTTCACCGTGTTACATTTGAATTCTGGGAAAACCTTCTCGTGATAAGCTATCTAGCATTATGTTGGTTTAGGTATTGAGCTAGTACCTCATGTTTAGTGTCCAGGGTTATTCTGCAATGGCTGCAGACCTCCTTGAAAAAGCGATTGCAGTCATGTGTACCTCGAGGAAGCTGGATAGTTGAAGCAGGCACTCCAAATATTCATGCACTGCAAGGATTCACTTTCACTTTGGGACATATCTTCTGGTTGATGGTCTTTAGTGCTAACTGATACTACCATGGTGGCAGTAATCCGGCAGAGATTGCATGTATGGTTTGCAGGTTTGTTTCCCAAGCCACCAGAAACTCGGCAGAACCCAAATCATTGTGGCATTTTCTTTGCTCCCCTGAAACATTTGGCTTTCTAAGTTTGAAAATTTAACAGACAGGGGTAGTCAGGTTTGGACCCCATGTACCACACACAGAGCTAAAGATAGAGCCAATTACTTCCCTCCACTTGTCAAAAAATGTCAAATTTGCTTGATCACCACAACTTCAAAGAAATTTCTGAGGCCACTTAGAGAGGTTAATCAAATACTGCATGATTGGAATGGCTGTGGTTGTATGAGGTGGAAAGCTGCAGAGTTGGGCTGAAACTGTTCACAGAATATCACAGGCTTGTGGTTGCCAGGCAACCACACTGGGCTGAGATTGGCTGAACATCCCTGTGAGGTCTATTTTAGGCTCTAGGTTTGAAAATTTAAAAGACTGGGATAGTCAAGTTTGGAACCCATAGACCACAGACAGAGCAAAAGTTTTTCCAATTACTTCCCTCCACGTCTCAAAATATGTCAAATTTGCTTGATCCCTACAACTGTAAAAAAAATTCTGAGGCAACATAGAGAGGCTAATCAAATACTGCATGATTGGAATAGCTGTGGCTGTATGAGGTGGAAAGCTGCAGAGTTGGGCTCAAACAGTTCACAGAAATCCACAAGCTTGTGGTTGCCAGGCAACCACACTGGGCTGTGATTGGCTGAGCACCATTGTGAGCTGGAATTTAGGCTCTAGGATACAAGTGTGCAGTAGGAGACCTGAGTGACAATGCTGGGCGTTGCCATGGAGACCTCAGTGGCACAGAGGACCTTGTAGGGCAAGATTTAAATAGGATGAATATTCTTGGCCTGGTATGCCACAATATTCTCTATGAAGGCTTCACTGCTCAGAATTTGTGGATGGAAATGCTTGCCAATCTACACAGGGATGTACTTTCAATGGGATATGAAATATGCCAGGGCCTGGCAGATGATCTCTGCCATGTCCTATCCTTGAGCATACGCTTTTCCCTTGTCATGTCTGTCATTTGACTGAGTCCTGTTCCCTAAGCTATTCAGTCAAGACTTGCTGGCACCATTCACCTACAGTATAAGAGCTTTCTGTGAAATTTCTCAGCAGAAATCCTCGGCAAGCAAATAACTTTGGATATGAGAGACAGTGGTACAAGTTGAATTTCAAGGCAGATATTTGAAAACAATGAAACAAGCCCCAAATAAGATATTTACATGTTTCCCAGATGAATATATTTGGAAATAACGGGGAAGATGGAGATCAAGGCTGAGAAGAGTGCACCCCCATTTCAAGGTACAAAAACCAGGGAAAAACATGGGAAAGCAAGAGAGCTGGTTGATTTGATGTAAATATTCTTGATGAGGAAAGGAAAATTATGTTCTCATGATGATATAATGAGGCTGTAGAAGTGATGTTCTCATGTTGGTTGTCCTATGTGTGGCCTTCTGCATTGGGCAGTGGATGCAGGACAGGAGATCTTCAAATAAATCTGGTGGAACACAAAATACTGAAAAAAAAATTCAGCCTAAATCCTGTGTTCCTTCCCTTTGAGAACATATATGGATAATGTACGAAGTTTCAAAAGACAAAATTTCTATTGGGTCATGGTTTCAACAATGAAATGGTCACTTCACATAACATTTTGAATTTTGTTTCACAATGCTCATGTACCGGGCCTGAGTAAAGTAGGATGCAGAGTAAGCCTCATCAATAGTTGTGCATTCCATAAGTGGTTTTAAAACCGTGAAATCCTTTGGACTTAGTGTTTGTATTTAATTGGTTGATTGGTTTCTCAAATTGTTTGTTTTACTATTTTTAACTTTGTGAGTTAGGGAAGCCCTCTGTCATAGTGATTTAGACCTCTCCAAAAGCTCTGAAGTTATTCATGTAACAGTTATTACATGCTATGTTTCTCCTATTAAAACTTGAAAGACTAACAGACTCTGCTACTTTTCATCTAAATTCAGTGTTGGGCTAAATTCAGTGTTGGACTTTTTACAAATCCTTTGAAATGTGTCCTCCTCTAGTCACTGGTCGTGCTGGAATTTACTTTCTTGTGAAGACAGGATTTGAGCAAATTGACACAAGTACAGTTTGCCATTACTCTGGACACCTGGTTAAATATCGAGTTGCCTAAATGGTGTGTGTTTTACTTGATCTCTGCTCACACTTTGCTCATCCAGTTAGAACCACAGGTCTCCAGGCCATAGCGTTCCAGGCCTAAACAAGAAAATTTCCATTCCATATTGGGAGTTCATTCATCTCTCATAATTACTTTTTTCACAAATGTGTGCTTCAGGAGAGGCCCTGTCCAAATGTGGAGAGGCCCATTTTAATTCACTCACTTTCTGACTTTCTCAGATTTTCGATTACTAGAGGTTTGCCCAGACTTGCCATTGTCAAGGGACAGTGCACTTCACTTGAAGTTGTACAGTATTACTTCATTTGTCTCCGTGGAAATTCCACCAATGGGAAACTCTTGCTGTAGTCATCTCCAAGTGTTTCAGCATAAGAAAATATAACTAACAAAGGATGTGGTTTCAAGCAGAATGTGGAAAGGAGGGATTATCTTTATTTCAGTGCAGGTTGACGTTTCAAAGAAACAGTAATTCCTATCAAATAGGAGGTAAAATCTTTTGTAAAGAGACACGGACATGACACGCTCAAATTTATGTCACTTTTTTTTAAAACGCCAAGGGCATTTGAGAAATTCTTGGCTGTTGAATTGGCCCTTTTTTCAAATTTCTCTTAGGTAAGACACTCCAGCTTCTTCAAACCATGGTACTTTTCCTTCCATGTAAAAAACCAAAGCAAAAAACAAAATAAATTAAAAGAAAACCCCTCAAATTACATTTGAGAGCACACAATTGCTCAGCAGGCCCACTATTCAAGAAGCTAGAGGTACAGAAGCCTCAGCCTTCAACCCATGGCCTGAAGTTTTGTCTCTATCATGGCCCCTCAATTCCCTGGCATGTCCACATTAACTCATGAATCTTTACTCATTTCCTCTTCAAATGCACAGGATCCAATATATTTGAACCCTGTTCAGCTGGGCTGTAATCATCCAAGGACACACCAGAGGAAGGGCAGCCACCCACTTCCTTGGGGCCTTGGAGCTTATCACAATAGAAATGGACTCCTGAACAAGGGGAGCCCAAACAAAGAGAGGCATATTCCTAAAGCCTGAAGAACAGAAGCTCCCTATAGACCAGTAGTGGGATTTCACAAATTATGTAAGAATCTCTGTGCACATGCTTGGCATGGTCACTCATGCCTATAATCCCAGCAATCTGCGGGCTGAGGTTGATGGATCCTTGGGAGTTCCAGTCCATCTTGGGCTACGAATTTATCTCAAGGCCTCTTTCAACAACTACATAAGATGCTGTTTCCAAAAAGAGGAGAACAGAAAACTAGACACACTTGTTCTAGGTCCCTGGGTTCACTACGTGAGTTGTGGAGTGTAAATATTCCATGCCATGAGAAAATACCTGGGATTTTTAGTGAAAGGGGCATTTGCATTCCGTTTCTAAGGGTTTCCCTTTCACCATGTTACATTTGAATTCTGGGAAACCCTGCTGGTGATAAGCTATCTAGCATTATGTTGGTTTAGGTATTGAGCTAGTACCTCAGGTTTAGTGTCTTGGGTTATGCTGGAATGGCTGCAGACCTCCTTCAAATAGCGATTGCAGACAAGTAAACCCCGAGGAAGCTGGATAGTTGAAGCAGGCCCTCCAAATATTCATGCACTGCCTGGATACACTTTCATTTTGGGACTCATTTTCTGGTTGCTGGCTCTTAGTGCTAACTGTTACTACCATGGTGGCCGTAATCCAGCAGAGACTGCATGTATGGTTTGCAGGTTTTGCTTCCCAAGCCACCAGAAACTTGGCAGAACCCAAATCATTGTGGCATTTTCTTTCCTCCCCTGAAACATTTGGCTTTCTAAGTTTGAAAATTGAATAGACTGGGCTAGTCAAGTTTGGACCCCATATACCACGAACAGAGCTAAAAACAGAGCCAATTACTTCCCTCCACTTGTCAAAATATGTCAAATTTGCCTGATCACCACAACTTCAAAGAAAATTCTGAGGCAACTTAGAGAGGTGAATCAAATACTGCATGATTGGAATGGCTGTGGTTGTATGAGGTGGAAAGCTTCAGAGCTGGGCTGAAACTGTTCACAGAAATCCACAGGCTTGTGGTTGCCAGGCAACCACACAGGGCTGAGATTGGCTGAACATCACTGTGAGGTGGATTTTAAGCTCTAGGTTTGAAAATTTAAAAGACTGGCGTAGTCAATTTTGGAACCCATTGACCTCAGGCATATCAAACATTTTCCAATGACTTCCCTCCACTTCTTAAAATATGTCAAATTTTCTTGATCACTACAACTGTAAAAAAAATTCTCAGGCAACATAGCGACGCTAATCAAATACTGCATGATTGGAATGGCTGTGGTTGTATGAGGTGGAAAGCTGCAGAGTTGGGGTGAAAGAGTTCACAGAAATCCACAAGCTTGTGGTTGCCAGAAAACCACACTGGGCTGTGATTGGCTGAGCACCATTTTGAGCTGGACTTTAGGCTCTAGGATACAAGTGTGCAGTAGGAGACCTGAGTCACAATGCTGGGCGTTGCCATGGAGACCTCAGTGGCACAGAGGACCTTGTAGGGCAAGATTTAAATAGGATGAATATTCTTGGCCTGGTATTCTACAATATTCTTTCTGAAGGCTTCACTGCTCAGAATTTGTGGATGGAAATGCTTGCCAATCTACACATGGATGTACTTTCAATGGGATATGAAATATGCCAGGGCCTGGCAGATGATCTCTGCCATGTCCTGTCCTTGAGCATACACTTTTCCCTTGTCATGTCTGTCATTTGGCTGAGTCCTGTTCCCTAAGCTATTCAGTCAAGACTTGCTGGCATCATTCACCTGCGGTATAAGAGCTTTCTGTGAAATGTCTCAGCAGAAATCCTCGGCAAGCACATAGCTTTGGATATGAGAGACAGTGGTGGAAGTTGAATTTCAAGGGCAGATATTTGAAAACAATGAAACAAGACCCGATCTTTACATGTTTCCCAGATGAATATGTTTGGAAATATGGGGGAGATGGAGATCAAGGCTGAGAAGAGTGCACACCCATTTCAAGGTTAAAGACCAGGGAAAAACATGGGAAAGCAAGAGAGCTGGTTAATCTGATGTAAAAATCTTTGATGATGAAAGGAAAATTATATTCTCATGATGATTTAATCAGGCTGTAGAAGTGAAGTTCTCATGTGGGTTGTCCTATGTGTGGCCTTGTGCATTGGGCAGTGGATGCAGGACAGGAGATCTTCAAATAAATCTGGTGGAACACAAAATACTGAAAAAAAATTCAGCCTAAATCCTGTGTATTCCTTCCCTTTGAGAACATATATGGATAATGTACAAAGTTTCAAAAGAGAAAATGTCTATTGGGTCATGGTTTCAACAATGAAATGGTCACTTCACATAACATTTTGAATTTTGGTTTCACAGTTGCTCATGTACCGGGCCTGAGTAAAGCAGAATGCAGAGTAAGCCTCATCAATAGTTGTGCATTCCATAAGTGGTTTTAAAACCAGTGAAACCCTTTGGACTTAGTGTTTGTATTTAATTGGTTGATTGGTTTTTCAAATTGTTTATTTTACTATTTTTAACTTTGTGAGTCAGGGAAGCCCTCACTCATAGTGATTTCGACCTCTCCAAAAGCTCTGAAGTTATTCATGTAACAGCTATTACATGCTATAAGTTTCTCCTATTAAAACTTGAAAGACTAACAGACTCTGCTACTTTTCATCTAAATTCAGTGTTGGGCTAACTTAAGGGTTGGACTTTTTACAAGTCCTTTGAAATGTGTCCTCCTCTAGTCACTGGTCGTGCTGGAATTTACTTTCTTGTGAAGACAGGATTTGAGCAAATTGACACAAGTACAGTTTGCCACTACTCTGGACACCTGGTTAAATATCGAGTTCCCTAAATGCTGTGTGTTTTACTTTGATCTCTGCTCACACTTTGCTCATCCAGTTAGAAACCCAGGGCTCCAGGCCATAGCGTTCCAGGCCTAAACAAGAAAATTTCCATTCCGTTTTGGGAGTTCATGCGACTCTCATAATTACATTTTCCACAAATGTGTGCTTCAGGAGAGGCCCTGTCTAAATGTGGAGAGACCCATTTTCATTCACTCAGTTTCTGACTTTCTAAGATTTTCAATTACCAGAGGTTTGCCCAGACTTGCCATTGTCAAGGGACAGTGCACTTCACTTGAATTTGTGCAGTATTACTTCATGTGTCTCCGTGGAAATTCCACCAATGGGAAACTCTTGCTGTAGTCATCTCCAAGTGTTTCTGCGTAAGAAAATATAACTAACAAAGGATGTGGTTTCAAACAGAATGGGGAAAGAGGGATTATGTTTATTTCAGTGCAGGTTGACCTTTCAAAGAAACAGTAATTCCTATCAAATAGGAGGAAAAATCTTTTGTAAAGAGACATGGACATGACACGATCAACTTTATGTCACTTTTTTTAAAACGCCAAGGGCATTTGAGAAATTCTTGGATGTTGAATTGTCCCTTTTTTCAAATTTCTCTTAGGTAACACACTCCAGCTTCTTCAAACCAAGGTACTGTTCCTTCCATGTAAAAAACCAAAGCAAAAAACAAAATAAATTAAAACAAAACCCATCAAATTACATTTGAGAGCACAGAATTGCTCAGCAGGAACACTATTCAAGAAGCTAGAAGTACAGAAGCCTCAGCCTTCAGCCCATGGCCTGAAATTTTGTCTCTATCATGGTCCCTCATTTCCCTGGCATGTCCACATTAACTCCTAAATCTTTACTCATTTCCTCTTCAAATGCACAGGATCCAATATATTTGAACCCTGTTCACCTTGGCTATAATCATCCAAGGACACACCAGAGGAAGGGCAGCCACCCCCTTGCCTGGGGCCTTGGAGCTTATCACAATAGAAATGGACACCTGAACAAGGTGAGCCAAAACAAAGAGAGGCATATTCCTAAAGCCTGAAGCACAGAAGCTACCTATAGACGAGTAGTGGGATTTCACAAATTATGTAAGAATCTCTGTGCACATGCTTGGCATGGTCGCTCAGGCCTATAATCCCAGCAATCTGGGGGCTGAGGTGGATGGATCC
Source organism: Cavia porcellus (assembly GCF_034190915.1). NCBI lineage: Eukaryota > Metazoa > Chordata > Mammalia > Rodentia > Caviidae > Cavia > Cavia porcellus. The sequence goes on along the minus strand of NW_026947486.1, from coordinate 2,408,580 downwards.
TTGGGAGTTCCAGTCCATCTTGGGCTATGAATTTATCTAAAGGCCTCTTTCAACAACTACATAAGATGCTGTTTCCAAAAAAAGGACAACGGAAAACTAGACACACTTGGTCCAGGTCTCTGGGTTCACTACATGAGTTGTGGAGTCTATATAGTCCATGCCATGAGAAAATACCTGGAATTTTTAGGGAAAGGTGCATTTGCATCCCGTTTCTAACGGTTTCATTTTCACCATGTTACATTTGAATTCTGGGAAAACCTGCTGGTGATAAGCTATGTAGCATTATGTTGGTTTAGGTATTGAGCTATTACCTCATGTTTAGTGTTCAGGGTTATGCTGGAATGGCTGCAGACCTCCTTGAAATAGCGATTGCAGACAAGTGAACCCCGTGAAAGCTGGATAGTTGAAGCAGCCACTCCAAATATTCATGCACTGCAAGGATTCACTTTCATTTTGGGTCTCATCTTCTGGTTGTTGGCTTTTATTGCTAACTGATACTACCATGGTGGCAGTAATCCAGCAGAGACTGCATGTATGGTTTGCAGGTTTGCTTCCAAAACCACCAGAAACTTGGCAGAGCCCAAATCATTGTGGCATTTACTTTCCTCCCCTGAAACATTTGGCTTTCAAAGTTTGATAATTGAATAGACTGGGCTAGTCACCTTTGGACCCCATACACCACAAACACAGCTAAAGACAGAGCCAATTACTTCCCTCCACTTCTCAAAATATGTCAAATTTTCTTGATCACTACAACTGTAAAAAAATTCTGAGGCAACATAGCGAGGCTAATCAAATACTGCATGATTGGAATGGCTGTGGTTGTATGAGGTGGAAAGCTGCAGAGTTGGGCTGAAACAGTTCACAGAAATCCACAAATTTGTGGTCGCCAGGCAACCACACAGGGCTGTGATTGGCTGAGCACCATTGTGAGCTGGACTGTAGGCTCTAAAATACAAGTGTGCAATAGGAGACCTGAGTCACAATGCTGGGCGTTGACATGGAGACCTCAGTGGCACAGAAGACCTTGTAGGACAAGATTTAAACAGGATGAATATTCTTGGCCTGGTATGCCACAATATTCTCTCTGAAGGCTTCACTGCTCAGAATTTGTGGATGGAAATGCTTGCCATTCTACACATGGATGTACTTTCAATGGGATATGAAATATGCCAGGGCCTGGCAGATGATCTCTGCCATGTCCATCCTTGAGCATACGCTTTTCCCTTGTCATGTCTGTCATTTGGCTGAGTCCTGTTCCCTAAGTTATTCAGTCAAGACTTGCTGGCACCATTCACCTGTAGTATAAGAGCTTTCTGTGAAATTTCTCAGCAGAAATCCTCTGCAAGCACATAGCTTTGGATATGAGAGACAGTGGTGGAAGTTGAATTTCAAGGGCAGATATTTGAAAACAATGAAACAAGCCCCGAATAAGATCTTTACATGTTTCCCAGATGAATATATTTGGAAATACGGTGGAAGATGGAGATCAAGGCTGAGAAAAGTGCACACCCATTTCAAGGTACAAAAACCAGGGAAAAACATGGGAAAGCAAGAGAGCTGGTTAATCTGATGTGAAAATCTTTGATGATGAAAGGAAAATTATATTCTCATGATGATATAATCAGGCTGTAGAAGTGAAGTTCTCATGTTGGTTGTCCTATGTGTGGCCTTCTGCATTGGGCAGTGGATGCAGGAAAGGAGATATTCAAATAAATCTGGTGGAACACAAAATACTAAAAAAAAAATTCAGCCTAAATCCTGTGTATTCCTTCCCTTTGAGAACATATATGGCTAATGTATGAAGTTTCAAAAGTGAAAATGTCTATTGGGTCATGGTTTCACCAATGAAACGGTCACTTCACATAACATTTTGAATTTTGCTTTCACAATTGCTCATGTACTGGGCCTGAGTAAAGCAGAAGGCAGAGTAAGCCTCATCAATAGTTGTGCATTCCATAAGTGGTTTTCAAACCAGTGAAACCCTTTGGACTTAGTGTTTGTATTTAATTGGTTGATTGGTTTTTCAAATTGTTTGTTTTACTATTTTTAACTTTGTGCGTCAGGGAAGCCCTTACTCATAGTGATTTAGACCTCTGCAAAAGCTCTGAAGTTATTTATTTTATTTATTTATTTATTTTTTAATTTTATTTAAGAAGAAAAGAAAAAAAAGCAGAGAATGGGTACAAGTTATACAGATTTGCAGAAAAAAATGAACAGTAGGAAATCACTAGTTGATGGATTACATATTGTCATCTTAGAAATAATTGTTTAAGTCACAAAATTAAAGCTTGTAAAGTGGACATTCCATCAATGATACTGCAAACAGTTCTGTTCAATGATCCAATAAAACTCTGTGATATCATTTTCTATCTTATGCACTTAAATATGCATGCAGTTATATAGTTTAGAGCACTTTCTTTTCCTCTCTCTTGTACGATTTGGGTTTCATTGCTCCCACGGGTCTTATTACTTTTTTCGAAGAGAGTAAAACCAAATGTGACATAACAGAACAGAATCGGTCAAGTCAAAAGGGTGGACATAATAGATAATGTGAAAACATATTACAACGTGATCAATAATGGTTACCATAATGCCTTCCACTATCTCTAATAGAATTGCCTATATCGTTAGTTATAATACAATTGAACAAAACAGTAAAGAATAAAACCGACAAAACCAAAACATTGGAGACATTGTAGGTCTTCAAAAGTAGATAAAAGTCAATGAGAATGGGCATTATAATGAGTCTCATTATCTTCACAGCTGATGCCTAAATTTTCGAACCTGATACTATCCAGCAAAACAGAATAGGGGAACATCAGTTAAAAACCAGATGGTGAGAGTAATACGGGGCTTTAAATCGAGGTAATGGAAAGTCAAAGTGGGTTACTATAATATATCCTGCTATATTTTTCCTTTAATTAAAAGGATAAAAATAAAAAAAGTAAATAATGGAGTGGAGCCTGAGATAAAAGAGGGCATAAAAACGAAACAGCACAGATCAAAACATAACCATTTAAGCAGAATAGTGTTTCACCACCAGATAATCCTGACCTAAAAGTAGTTACCATATTGTCTCTTTCCTTGAAATCCTTGAGTACAACTTCGTATACTGTAGCATTAAGTATATCAAAACAATGTAAAACCATTTAAGAGAATGACAGCATTACAGAGTATTTAGAATCGACTAACAGAAAATGAACAATGGTTTCTGAATCATCTCCTTGTCTTTAAAAGTTTTTTGCTTATACTATCGTACATAAAAAAATCCAGTAAGATACAACCTATTTAGACCATTGGAGACAGAAGGACAAAAGCTAGGTGAGACTTCAAAACAAGATGATAGTAAATCAGTATTACCTATTAAGATGTCATTTTCTCCAAAATAGCTATTCCTATCATCCAATCTTGTCTGCCTCATTTCTGTTGAGCTCTTATTCTGTCAGTAGCTGTCAGTTTGTCTTCTTCACTTCGTTCTCTGCTCCATTCGTTGTGGCCTCCACTATTTCTGGATTCTTTGTATTTTTCTTTTTTTAGAATATCCTGCAATACTCTCTCTAGAGTTGAATTGGTGGTTGCAAATTCCCCCAGTTCCTCTTTATCCTGGAAGCACCTTGTTTTTCCATCAATTTCCAGGGACAGTTGTGCAGGATATCTCAATCTTGGCTGGAGATTATTATCTTTCAAAGCTTGAATTATTTCCCCCCATGCTCTTCGTGATTTGATGGTTTGTGCAGAGAAATCTGCTGTAATTCTGATGGGTGCTCCCTTGAAAGTGGTCTGTTTCTTGTCTCTGACAGCTTTTAATATTCTGTTCTTGTATTGAATTTCTGGAATTTTTATTATTATATGCCTGGGTGTTGCTCCGTTTGGGTTGTAGGTAGCTGGGGTCCTGTATGCCTCATACATTTGAGTATCTTTACCTTTTGCTAAATTAGGAAAATTCTCCTGGATTATTTCTGTGAGTAGCTTTTGTAGTTCATTTGTTTGTGTCCCTACTTCTTCTTTTATGTTCTTAAACCTTAAGTTATGGATCCTCTTATCATCTTCTTGTCTTTCTATTATTGCTGTTTGTTTCTTTGTTGTTTTAAAGAAGATTTTCATTTCATTCTCCCATATTACAATTCTGCCCTCCAGTTCAGATAGTCTGTCCTTAGTTTCTTTCAAGCTGTTATGCCAGTCTTCGATAGACTTCTTAGTTTCTTGGTAGTCCCTTTGAACCTGCTTCACGTATTCTATACTTTCCCTGTTATCTCCATCAAACAATTCTCCCCTCTTTTTCTGTTCTTCCATTCCACCATCTGTTAACAAAAGCTAGGTGAGACTTCAAAACAAGATGATAGTAAATCAGTATTACCTATTAAGATGTCATTTTCTCCAAAATAGCTATTCCTATCATCCAATCTTCTCTGCCTCATTTCTGTTGAGCTCTTATTCTGTCAGTAGCTGTCAGTTTGTCTTCTTCACTTTGTTCTCTGCTCCATTCGTTGTGGCCTCCACTATTGCTGGATTCTTTGTATTTTTCTTTGTTTAGAATGTCCTGCAATACTCTCTCTAGAGTTGAATTGGTGGTTGCAAATTCCCCCAGTTCCTCTTTATCCTGGAAGCACCTTGTTTTTCCATCAATTTCCAGGGACAATCTTGGCTGGAGATTATTATCTTTCAAAGCTTGAATTATTTCCCCCCATGCTCTTCATGATTTGATGGTTTGTGCAGAGAAATCTGCTGTAATTCTGATGGGTGCTCCCTTGTAAGTGGTCTGTTTCTTGTCTCTGACAGCTTTTAATATTCTGTTCTTGTATTGAATTTCTGGAATTTTTATTATTATATGCCTGGGTGTTGCTCTGTTTGGGTTGTAGGTAGCTGGGGTCCTGTATGCCTCATACATCTGAGTATCTTTATCTTTTGCTAAATTAGGAAAATTCTCCTGGATTATTTCTGTGAGTAGCTTTTGTAGTTCATTTGTTTGTGTCCCTACTTCTTCTTTTATGTTCTTAATCCTTAAGTTATGGATCCTCTTATCATCTTCTTGTCTTTCTATTATTGCTGTTTGTTTCTTTGTTATTTTAAAGAAGTTTTTCATTTCATTCTCCCATATTACAATTCTGCCCTCCAGTTCAGATAGTCTGTCCTTAGTTTCTTTCAAGCTGTTATGCCAGTCTTCGATAGACTTCTTAGTTTCTTGGTAGTCCCTTTGAACCTGCTTCACGTATTCTATACTTTCCCTGTTATCTCCATCATACAATTCTCCCCTCTTTTTCTGTTCTTCCATTCCACCATCTGTTTTTTCTTGGGTGGTGCTTAGCATTTCTCTAACTATTTTGCATACTTCTAGCTTCAGGTCATTGATAACTTCATTCCTGAATTGGTCTATGAGGCTCTCTATATGGCGCTTTATGTCTATTGGTGCGGTGTCCGCTATTGCCTGTTTCTCAGAATTGGGGGCCAAGGAGCCTTTCTTGTTGCTGCCTCTTCCCATATTCCCTGTTCCTTATATATGCAAGTTTATATGAGAGGCCCATCTTCTCTCCCTGTCAGCCACAGCCTGATTGAATTGCGCCGGTTAGGTGTTCCCACTCACTGCTGCGCACCAGGCAGCCTACGTGGGGCCCACCCCTCCGGGCCTCCATCGGGCTCTGGGATCTGGGTTGGGCCAGCCTACTGGGTCCCCCAGCAGCGTCATGCAGGCCAGGTACTTTTCCCCAATCCCGCCCGAGAGGGGAATGTGTGGCTGGAGTCGCCACTGCGCCCTGCTCCCGCAGGACTGCTCGGGCCCAGAAAGTCTGCTAGACTCAAACTGTGGTGGAGTGTCAGTTTCTCTCACTCACCTCGCCACAAGTCAGAACATGCCTCCCTGCCCATCCTGTTTTCAACTCCGTTCACAGTCTCCCGTTCTCAGAGTTTCCGTGTGTCTCTCTCCTTGCTGAGCCGATATAGAGGCAGCCAGCCACCGCGCGGTGGGAAACCCAAATCGCGGCTTCCAATGGCGCGGGGTCCAGCAGAGGCTTTTCTGTTCCTGTGTTAGCAACAGGACTGCATTCCAAGTTGGTTTCTCTCAGCGGACTTCGTTCCTGAGTCAGCAGAGCATACCTCCACCTGCGTATGTCTCTTTAGTCCGCACCATACCTGGCTCCTGAGCCTAGGATTTCAGAGAGCTTCCGGTAGTTGCTGTTATCTGTCCAACATGTTCTCCGGAAGCTGAAGTTATTCATGTAACAGCTATTACATGTTATAAGTTTCTCCTATTAAAACTTGAAAGACTAACAGACTCTGATACTTTTCATCTAAATTCAGTGTTGCGCTAAATTCAGTGTTGGACTTTTTACAAGTCCTTTGAAATGTGTCCTCATCTAGTCACTGGTCGTGCTGGAATGTACTTTCTTGTGAAGACAGGATTTGAGCAAATTGACACAAGTACAGTGTGCCACTACTCTGGACACCTGGTTAAATATCGAGTTCCCTAAATGCTGGGTGTTTTACTTTGATCTCTGCTCACACTTTGCTCATGCAGTTAGAACCACAGGGCTCCAGGCCATAGCGTTCCAGGCCTAAACAAAAAATTTCCATTCCGTTTTGGGAGTTCATTCGTCTCTCATAATTACATTTTCCACAAATGTGTGCTTCAGGAGAGGCCCTGTCTAAATGTGGAGAGGCCCATTTTCATTCACACACTTTCAGACTTTCTAAAAATTTCAGTTAGTATAGGTTTGCCCAGACTTGCCATTGTCAAGGGACAGTGCACTTCACTTGAAGTTGTGCAGTATTACTTCATGTGTCTCTGTGGAAATTCCACCAATGGGAAAATCTTGCTGTAGTCATCTCCATGAGTTTCTGCGTAAGAAAATATAACTAACAAAGGATGTGGTTTCAAGCAGAATGGGGAAAGAGGGATTATGTTTATTTCAGTGCAGGTTGACCTTTCAAAGAAACAGTAATTCCTATCAAATAGGAGGAAAAATCTTTTGTAAAGAGACATGGACATGACACGATCAACTTTATGTCACTTTTTTTTAAAACGCCAAGGGCATTTGAGAAATTCTTGGCTGCTGAATTGTCCCTTTTTTCAAATTTCTCTTAGGTAAGACACTCCAGCTTCTTCAAACCATGGTACAGATCCTTCCATGTAAAAAACCAAAGCATAAAACACAATAAATTAAAACAAAACCCATCAAATTACATTTGAGAGCACAGAATTGCTCAGTAGGCCCACTATTCAAGAAGCTAGAGGTACAGAAGCCTCAGCCTTCAGCCCATGGCCTGAAGTTTGGTCTCTATTATCATGGTCCCTCAATTCCCTGGCATGTCCACATTAACTCATGAATCTTTACTCATTTCCTCTTCAAATGCACAGGATCCAATATATTTGAACCCTGTTCACCTGGGCTGTAATCATCCAAGGACACACCAGAGGAAGGGCAGCCACTCCCTTGCCTGGGGCCTTGGAGCTTATCACAATAGAAATGGACAGCTGAACAAGGGGAGCCAAAACAAAGAGAGGCATATTCCTAAAGCCTGAAGCACAGAAGCTACCTATAGACCAGTAGTGGGATTTCACAAATTATGTAAGAATCTCTGTGCACATGCTTGGCATGGTCGCTCATGCCTATAATCCCAGCAATCTGGGGGCTGAGGTGGATGGATCCTTGGGAGTTCCAGTCCATCTTGGGCTATGAATTTATCTCAAGGCCTCTTTCAACAACTACATAAGATGCTGTTTCCAAAAAAAGGACAATGGAAAACTAGAAACTCTTCGTCCAGGTCCCTGGGTTCACTATATGAGTTGTGGAGTCTAAATATTCCATGCCATGAGAAAACACCTGGGATTTTTAGGGAAAAGGGCATTTGCATCCCGTTTCTAAGGGTTTCCCTTTCACCATGTTACATTTGAATGCTGGGAAAACCTGCTGGTGAAAAGCTATCTAGCATTATGTTGGTTTAGGTATTGAGCTAGTACCTCATGTTTAGTGTCCAGGGTTATGCTGGAATGGCTGCAGATCTCCTTGAAATAGCGATTGCAGACAAGTGAACCCCGAGGAAGCTGGATAGTTGAAGCAGGCACTCCAAATATTCATGCACTGCAAGGATTCACTTTCATTTTGGGACTCATCTTCTGGTTGCTGGCTTTTAGTGCTAACTGATACTACCATGGTGGCAGTAATCCAGCAGAGACTGCATGTATGGTTTGCAGGTTTGCTTCCAAAGCCACCAGAAACTTGGCAGAAACCAAATCATTGTGGCATTTTCTTTCCTCCCCTGAAACTTTTGGCCTTCTAAGTTTGAAAATTGAATAGACTGGGCTAGTCAAGTTTGGACCCTATATACCACCAACAGAGCTAAAGACAGAGCCAATTCCTTCCCTCCACTTGTCAAAATATGTCAAATTTGCTTGATCACCACAACTTCAAAGAAAATTCTGAGGCAACTTAGAGAGGTGAATCAAATACTGCATGATTGGAATGGCTGTGGTTGTAGGAGGTGGAAAGCTGCAGAGTTGGGCTGAAATTGTTCACTGAAATCCACAGGCTTGTGGTTGGCAGGCAACCACACTGGGCTGAGATTGGCTGAACATCACTGTGAGGTGGATTTTAAGCTCTAGGTTTGAAAATGTAAAAGACTGTAGTAGTCAAGTTTGGAACCAATATACCTGAGACATACCAAAACGTTTTCCAATTACTTCCCTCCGCTTCTAAAAATATGTCAAATTTTCTTGACGACTACAACTCTAAAAAAAATTTTGAGGCACCATAGCGAGGCTAATCAAATACTGCATGATTGCAATGGCAGTGGTTGTATGAGGTGGAAAGCTGCAGAGTTGGGCTGAAACAGTTCACAGAAATCTACAAGCTTGTGGTCGCCAGGCATCCACACTGGGCTGTGATTGGCTGAGCACAATTGTGAGCTGGACTTTAGGCTCCAGGATACAAGTGTGCAGTAGGAGACCTGAGTCACAATGCTGGGCTTTGACATGGAGACCTCATTGGCACAGAGGACCTTGGAGGGCAAGATTTAAATATGATGAATATTCTTGGCCTGGTATGCCACAATATTCTCTCTGAAGGCTTCACTGCTCAGTATTTGTGGATGGAAATGCTTGCCAATCTACACATGGATGTACTTTCAATGGGATATAAAATATGCCAGGGCCTGGCAGATGATCTCTGCCATGTCCTATCCTTGAGCATACGCTTTTCCCTTGTCATGTCTGTCATTTGTCCGAGTCCTGTTCCCTAAGCTATTCAGTCAAGACTTGCTGGCATCATTCACCTGCAGTATAAGTGCTTTCTGTGAAATTTCTCAGCAGAAATCCTCTGCAAGCACATAGCTTTGGATATGAGAGACAGTGGTGGAAGTTGAATTTCAAGGGCAGATATTTGAAAACAATGAAACAAGCCCAGAATAAGATCTTTACATGTTTCCCAGATGAATATGTTTGGAAATATGGGGGAAGATTCAGATCAAGGCTGAGAAGAGTGCACACCCATTTCAAGGTACAAAAACCAGGGAAAAACATGGGAAAGCAAGAGAGCTGGTTAATCTGATGTAAAAATCTTTGATGAAGAAAGGAAAATTACATTCTCATAATGATATAATCAGACTGTAGCAGTGAAGTTCTCATGTTGGTTGTCCTATGTGTGGCCTTCTGCATTGGGCAGTGGATGCAGGACAGGAGATCGTCAAATAAATCTGGTGGAACACAAAATACTGAAAAACAATTCAGCCTAAATCCTGTGTATTTCTTCCCTTTGAGAACATATATGGATAATGTACAAAGTTTCAAAAGAGAAAATGTCTATTGGGTCATGGTTTCAACAATGAAATGGTCACTTCACATAACATTTTGAATTTTGCTTTCACACTTGCTCATGTACCGGGCCTGAGTAAAGCAGAATGCAGAGTGATCCTCATCAATAGTTATGCATTCCATAAGTGGTTTTAAAATCAGTGAAACCCTTTGGACTTAGTGTTTGTATTTAATTGGTTGATTTGTTTTCAAATTGTTTGTTTTACTATTTTTAACTTTGTGAGTCAGGGAAGCCCTCACTCATAGTGATTTAGACCTCTCCATAAGCTCTCAAGTTATTCATGTAACAGCTATTCCATGTTATAAGTTTCTCCTATTAAAACTTGAAAGACTAACAGTCTCTGCTAATTTTCATCTAAATTCAGTGTTGGGCTAAATTCAGTGTTGGACTTTTTACAAGTCCTTTGAAATGTGTCCTCCTCTAGTCACTGGTCATGCTGGAATGTACTTTCTTGTGAAGACAGGATTTGAGCAAATTGACACAAGTACAGTGTGCCACTACTCTGGACACCTGGTTAAATATTGAGTTCCCTAAATGGTGTGTGTTTTACTTTGATCTCTGCTCACACTTTGCTCATCCAGTTAGTACCACAGGGCTCCAGGCCATAGCGTCCAGGCCTAAAAAGAAAACTTCCATTCCGTTTTGGGAGTTCATTCGTCTCTCATAATTACTTTTTCCACAAATGTGTGCTTCAGGAGAGGCCCTGTCCAAATGTGGAGAGGCCCATTTTCATTCACTCACTTTAAGACTTTCTAAGATTTTCAGTTTCTAGAGGTTTGCCCAGACTTGCCATTGTCAAGGGACAGTGCACTTCACTTGAAGTTGTGCAGTATTACTTCATGTGTCTCCGTGGAAATTCCACCAATGGGAAACTCTTGCTGTAGTCATCTCCAAGTGTTTCTGCGTAAGAAAATATAACTAACAAAGGATGTGGTTTCAAGCAGAGTGAGGAAAGGAGGGATTATCATTATTTCAGTGCAGGTTGACATTTCAAAGAAACAGTAATTCCTAAGAAATAGGAGGTAAAATCTTTTATAAAGAGACATGGACATGACACGCTCAACTTTATGTCACTGTTTTTAAAATGCCAAGGGCATTTGAGAAATTCTTGGCTGCTGAATTGTACCTTTTTTCAAATTTCTCTTAGGTAAGGCACTCCAGCTTCTTCAAACCGTGGTACTGTTCCTTTCATGTAAAAAACCAAAGCAAAAAACAAAATAAATTAAAACAAAACCCATTAAATAACATTTGAGAGCACACAATTGCTCAACAGGCCCATGTAAACACTATTCAAGAAGCTAGAGGTACAGAATCCTCAGACTTCAGCCCATGGCCTGAAGTTTTGTCTCTATCATGGACCCTCAATTCCCTGGCATGTCCACATTAACTCATGAATCTTTACTCATTTCCTCTTCAAATGCACAGGATCCAATATATTTGAACCTTGTTCACCTGGGAAGTAATCATCCAAGGACACACCAGAGGAAGGGCAGCCACCCCCTTGCCTGGGGCCTTGGAGCTTATCACAATAGAAATGGAAACCTGAAGAAGGGGAGCCAAAACAAAGAGAGGCATATTCCTAAAGCCTGAAGCTCAGAAGCTACCTGTAGACCAGTAGTGGGATTTCACAAATTATGTAAGAATCTCTGTGCACATGCTTGGCATGGTCGCTCATGCCTATAATCCCAGCAATCTGGGGGCTGTGGTGGATGGATCCTTGGGAGTTCCAGTCCATCTTGGGCTACGAATTTATCTCAAGGCCTCTTTGAACAACTACATAAGATGCTGTTTCCAAAAAGAGGACAACAGAAAACTAGACACACTTGGTCCACATCCCTGGGTTCACTACATGAGTTGTGGAGTCTAAATATTCCATGCCATGAGAAAATACCTGGGATTTTTAGGGAAAGGGGCATTTGCATCCCATATCTAAGGGTTTCACTTTCACCATGTTACATTTGAATTCTGGGAAAACCTGCTGGTGGTAAGCTACCTAGCAATATGTTGGTTTAGGTATTGAGCTAGTACCTCATGTTTAGTGTTCAGAGTTATGCTGGAATGGCTGCAGACCTCCTTGAAATAGCGATTTCAGACATGTGAACCCCGAGAAAGCGGGATAGTTGAAGCAGGCACTCCAAATATTCATGCACTGCAATGATTCACGTGCACTTTGGGACACATCTTCTGGTTGCTGGCTTTTAGTGCTAACTGATACTACCATGGTGGCACTAATCCAGCAGAGACTGCATGTATGGTTTGCAGGTTTGCTTCCCAAGCCACCAGAAACACAGCAGAACCCAAATCATTGTGGCATTTTCTTTCCTCCCCTGAAACATTTGACTCTCTAGGTTTGAAAATTTAACAGACTGGGGTAGTCAAGTTTGGACCCCATGTACCACAAACAGAGCTAAAGACAGAGCCAATTACTTCCTTCCACTTCTCAAAATATGTGAAATTTTCTTGATCACTACAACTGTAAAACAAATTCTGTGGCAACATAGAGAGGCTAATCGAATACTGCAAGATTGGAATGGCTGTGGTTGTATGAGGTGGAAAGCTGCAGAGTTGGGCTGAAACAGTTCACAGAAATCCACAAGCTTGTGGTTGCCAGGCAACCACACTGGGCTGTGATTGGCTCAGCACCTTTGTGAGCTGGACTTTAGGCTCTAGAATTCAAGTGTGCAGTAGGAGACCTGAGTCACAATGCTGGGCGTTGCCATGGAGACCTCAGTGGCACAGAGGACCTTGTAGGGCAAGATTTAAATAGGATGAATATTCTTGCCCTGGTATGCCAAAATATTCTCTCTGAAGGCTTCACTGCTCAGAATTTGTGGATGGAAATGCTTGCCAATCTACACATGGATGTACTTTCAATGGGATATGAAATATGCCAGGGCCTGGCAGATGATCTCTGCCATGTCCTATCCTTGAGCATACGCTTTTCCCTTGTCATGTCTGTCATTTGGCTGAGTCCTGTTCCCTAAGCTATTCAGTCAAGACTTGCTGGCATCATTCACCTGCAGTATAAGAGCTTTCTGTGAAATTTCTCAGCAGAAATCCTCTGCAAGTACATAGCTTTGGATATGAGAGACAGTGGGGGAACTTGAATTTCAAGGGCAGATATTTGAAAACAATGAAACAAGCCCCGAATAAGATCTTTACATGTTTCCCAGAAGAATATGTTTGGAAATACAGGGGAAGGTGGAGATCAAGACTGAGAAGAGTGCACACCCATTTTAAGGTACAAAAACCAGGGAAAAACATGGGAAAGCAAGAGAGCTGGTTAATCTGATGTAAAAATCTTTGATGCTGAAAGGAAAATTATATTCTCATGATGATTTAATCAGGCTGTAGAAGTGAAGTTCTATTGTTGGTTGTCCTATGTGTGGCCTTCTGCATCGGGCAGTGGATGCAGGAGAGGAGATCTTCAAATAAATCTGGTGGAACACAAAATACTGAAAAAAAAATCAGGCTAAATCCTGTGTATTCCTTCCCTTTGAGAACATATATGGATAATGTACGAAGTTTCAAAAGTGAAAATGTCTATTGGGTCATGGTTTCAACAATGAAATGGTCACTTCACATAACATTTTGAATTTTGCTTTCACAGTTGCTCATGTACCGGGCCTGAGTAAAGCAGAATGCAGAGTAAGCCTCATCAATAGTTGTGCATTCCATAAGCCTCATCAATAGTTGTGCATTCCATAAGTGGTTTTAAAACCAGTGAAACCCTTTGGACTTAGTGTTTGTATTTAATTGATTGATTGGTTTTTCAAATTGCTTGTTTTACTATTTTTAACTTTGTGAGTCAGGGAAGCCCTCACTCTTAGTGATTCGACCTCTCCAAAAGCTCTGAAGTTCTTCATGTAACAGCTATTACATGCTATAAGTTTCTCTTATTAAAACTTGAAAGACTAACAGACTCTGCTACTTTTCATCTAAATTCAGTGTTGGGCTAACTTCAGGGTTGGACTTTTTACAAGTCCTTTGAAATGTGTCCTCCTCTAGTCACTGGTCATGCTGGAATTTACTTTCTTGTGAAGACAGGATTTGAGCAAATTGACACAAGTACAGTTTGCCACTACTCTGGAAACCTGGTTAAATATCGAGTTCCCTAAATGCTGTGTGTTTTACTTTGATCTCTGCTCACACTTTGCTCATCCAGTTAGAAACACAGGGCTCCAGGCCATAGCGTTCCAGGCCTAAACAAGAAAATTTCCATTCCGTTTTGGGAGTTCATGCGTCTCTCATAATTACTTTTTCCACAAATGTGTGCTTCAGGAGAGGCCCTGTCCAAATGTGGAGAGGCCCATTTTCATTCACTCACTTTTAGACTTTCTAAGATTTTCAGTTACTAGAGGTTTGCCCAGACTTGCCATTGTCAAGGGACAGTGCACTTCACTTGAAGTTGTGCAGTATTCCTTCATGTGTCTCCGTGGAAATTCCACCAATGGGAAACTCTTGCTGTAGTCATCTCCAAGTGTTTCTGTGTAAGAAAATATAACTAACAAAGGATGTGGTTTCAAGCAGAATGAGGAAAGGAGGGATTATCTTTATTTCAGTGCAGGTTGACCTTTCAAAGAAACAGTAATTCCTATCAAATAGGAGGTAAAATCTTTTGTAAAGAGACATGGACATGACATGCAAAACTTTATGTCACTTTTTTTAAAACGCCAAGGGCATTTGAGAAATTCTTGGCTGCTGAATTGTCGCTTTTTGCAAATTTCTCTTAGGTACGACACTCCAGTTTCTTTAAACCATGTTACAGCTCCTTCCATGTAAAAAAACAAAGCAAAAAACAAAATAAATTAAAACAAACCCATCAAATTACATTTGAGAGCACACAATTGCTCAGCAGGCCCACTATTCAAGAAGATAGAGGTAGAGAATACTCAGCCTTCAGCCCATGGCCTGAAGTTTTGTCTCTGTCATGGCCCCTCAATTCCCTGGCATGTCCACATTAACTCATGAATCTTTACTCATTACCTCTTCAAATGCATAGGATCCAATATATTTGAACCCTGTTCACCTGGGCTGTAATCATCCAAGGACACACCAGAGGAAGGGCAGCCACTCCCTTGCCTGGGGCCTTGGAGCTTATCACAATAGAAATGGTCACCTGAACAAGGGGAGCCAAAACAAAGAGAGGCATATTCCTAAAGCCTGAAGCACAGAAGCTACCTATAGACCAGCAGTGGGATTTCACAAATTATGTAAGAATCTCTGTGCACATGCTTGGCATGGTCGCTCATGCCTATAATCCCAGCAATCTGGGGGCTGAGGTGGATGGATCCTTGGGAGTACCAGTCCATCTTAGGCTATGAATTTATCTCAAGGCCTCTTTCAACAACTACATAAGATGCTGTTTCCAAAAAGAGGACAACATTAAACTAGACACACTTGGTCTAGGTCCCTGGGTTCACTACATGAGTTGTGGAGTCTAAATATTCCATGCCATGAGAAAATACCTGGGATTTTTAGTGAAAGGGGCATTTGCATCCCTTTTCTAAGTGTTTCCCTTTCACCATGTTACATTTGAATTCTGGGAAAACCTGCTGGTGATAAAGTATTGTGCTAATACCTCATGTTTAGTGTTCAGGGTTATGCTGGAATGGCTGCAGCCCTCCTTGAAATAGCGATTGCAGACAAGTGAACCCCGAGGAAGCTGGATAGTTGAAGCAGGCACTCCAAATATTCATGCACTGCAAGGATTCACTTTCATTTTGGGTCTCATCTTCTGGTTGCTGGCTTTCAGTGCTAACTGATACTACCATGGTGGCAGTAATCCAGCAGAGACTGCATGTATGGTTTGCAGGTATGCTTCCCAAGCCACCAGAAACTTGGCAGAACCCAAATCATTGTGGCATTTTCTTTCCTCCCTTGAAACATTTGGCTTTCTAAGTTTGATAATTGAATAGACTGGGCTAGTCACCTTTGGACCCCATATACCACAAACAGAGCTAAAGACAGAGCCAATGACTTCCCTCCACTTGTCAAAATATGTCAAATTTGCTTGATCACCACAACTTCAAAGAAAATTCTGAGGCAACTTAGAGAAGTTAATCAATTACTGCATGATTGGAATGGCTGTGGTTGTATGAGGTGGAAAGCTGCAGAGTTGGGCTGAAACTGTTCACAGAAATCCACAGGCTTGTGGTTGCCAGGCAAGCACACTGGGTTGAGATTGGCTGAACATCACTGTGAGGGGGATTTTAGTCTCTAGGTTTGAAAATTTAAAAGACTGGGGTAGTCAAGTTTGGAACCCATAGACCTCAGACATACCAAAAGTTTTTCCAATGACTTCGCACCACTTCTCAAAATATGTCAAATTTTCTTGATCATTACAACTGTTAAAAAAAATTCTGAGGCAACATAGAGAGGCTAATCAAATACTGCATGATTGGAATGTCTGTGGTTGTATGAGGTGGAAAGCTGCAGAGTTGGGCTGAAACAGTTCACAGAAATCCACAAGCTTGTGGTTGCCAGGCACCACAATGGGCTGTGATTGGCTGAGCACCATTGTGAGCTGGACTTTAGGCTCTAGGATACAAGTGTGCAGTAGGAGACCTGAGTCACAATGCTGGGCGTTGCCATGGAGACCTCAGTGGCACAGAGGACCTTGTAGGGCTAGATTTAAAGAGGATGAATATTCTTGGCCTGGTATGCCACAATATTCTCTCTGAAGGCTTCATGGCTCAGAATTTGTGGATGGAAATACTAGCAAATCTACACATGGATGTACTTTCAATGGGATATGAAATACGCCAGGGCCTGGCACATGATCTCTGCCATGCCTATCCTTGAGCATACGCTTTTCCCTTGTCATGTCTGTCATTTGGCTGAGTCCTGTTCCCTAAGCTATTCAGTCAAGACTTGCTGGCATCATTCACCTGCAGTATAAGAGTTTTCTGAGAAATTTCTCAGCAGAAATCCTCCGCAAGTACATAGCTTTGGATACGAGAGACAGTGGTGGAAGTTGAATTTCAAGGGCAGATATTTGAACACAATGACACAAGCCCAGAATAAGATCTTTACATGTTTCCCAGATGAATATGTTTGGAAATACGGGGGAAGATGGAGATCAAGGCTGAGAAGAGTGCACACTCATTTCAAGGTACAAAAACCAGGGAAAAACATGGGCAAGCAAGAGAGCTGTTTAATCTGATGTAAAAATCTTTGATGATGAAAGGAAAATTATATTCTCATGATGATTTAATCAGGCTGTAGAAGTGAAGTTCTCCTGTGGGTTGTCCTATGTGTGGCCTTCTGCATTGGGCAGTGGATGCAGGACAGGAGATCTTCAAATAAATCTGGTGGAACACAAAATACTGAAAATAAATTCATCCTAAATCCTGTGTATTCCTTCCCTTTGAGAACATATATGGATAATGTACGAAGTTTCAAAAGAGAAAATGTCTATTGGGTCATGGTTTCAACAATGAAATGGTCACTTCACATAACATTTTGAATTTTGCTTTCACAGTTGCTCATGTACCGGGCCTGAGTAAATCAGAATGCAGAGTAAGCCTCATCAATAGTTGTGCATTCCATAAGTGGTTTTAAAACCAGTGAAACCCTTTGGACTTAGTGTTTGTATTTAATTGGTTGATTGGTTTTTCAAATTGTTTGTTTTACTATTTTTAACTTTGTGAGTCAGGGAAGCCCTCACTCATAGTGATTTCGACCTCTCCAAAAGCTCTGAAGTTATTCATGTAACAGCTATTACATACTATAAGTTTCTCCTATTAAAACTTGAAAGACTAACAGACTCTGCTAGGTTTCATCTAAATTCAGTGTTGGGCTAACTTCAGGGTTGGACTTTTTACAAGTGCTTTGAAATGTGTCCTCCTCTAGTCACTGGTCGTGCTGGAATTTACTTTCTTGTGAAGACAGGATTTGAGCAAATTGACACAAGTACAGTTTGCCACTACTATGGACACCTGGTTAAATATCGAGTTCCCTAAATGGTGTGTGTTTTACTTTGATCTCTGCTCACACTTTGCTCATCCAGTTAGAAACACAGGGCTCCAGGCCATAGCGTTCCAGGCCTAAACAAGAAAATTTCCATTCCGTTTTGGGAGTTCATGCGTCTCTCATAATTACTTTTTCCACAAATGTGTGCTTCAGGAGAGGCCCTGTCCCAATGTGGAGAGGCCCATTTTCATTCACTCACTTTTAGACTTTCTAAGATTTTCAGTTACTAGAGGTTTGCCCAGACTTGCCATTGTCAAGGGACAGTGCACTTCACTTGAAGTTGTGCAGTATTACTTCATGTGTCTCCGTGGAAATTCCACCAATGGGAAACTCTTGCTGTAGTCATCTCCAAGTGTTTCTGTGTAAGAAAATATAACTAACAAAGGATGTGGTTTCAAGCAGAATGAGGAAGGGAGGGACTATCTTTATTTCAGTGCAGGTTGACCTTTCAAAGAAACAGTAATTCCTATCAAACAGGAGGTAAAATCTTTTGTAAAGAGACATGGACATGACAAGCTAACTTTATGTCACTTTTTTTAAAACGCCAAGGGCATTTGAGAAATTCTTGGCTGCTGAATTGTCCCTTTTTGCAAATTTCTCTTAGGTAAGTCACTCCAGCTTCTTTAAACCATGGTACAGTTCCTTCCATGTAAAAAACTAAAGCAAAAAACAAAATAAATTAAAACAAAACCCATCAAATTACATTTGAGAGCACACAATTACTCAGCAGGCCCACTATTCCAGAAGCTAGAGGTAGAGAATCCTCAGCCTTCGGCCCATGGCCTGAAGTTTTGTCTCTATCATGGCCCCTCAATTCCAAGGCATGTCCACATTAACTCATGAATCTTTACTCATTTCCTCTTCAAATGCACAGGATCCAATACATTTGAACCCTGTTCACCTGGGCTGTAATCATCCAAGGACACACCAGAGGAAGGGCAGCCACTCCCTTGCCTGGGGCCTTGGAGCTTATCACAATAGAATTGGACACCTGAACAAGGGGAGCCAAACAAAGAAAGGCATATTCCTAAAGCCTGAATCACAGAAGCTACCTATAGACCAGCAGTGGGATTTCACAAATTATGTAAGAATCTCTGTGCACATGCTTGGCATGGTCGCTCATGCCTATAATCCCAGCAATCTGGGGGCTGAGGTGGATGGATCCTTGGGAGTTCCAGTCCATCTTGGGCTACGAATTTATCTCAAGGCCTCTTTCAACAACTACATAAGATGCTGTTTCCAAAAAGAGGACAACATTAAACTAGACACACTTGGTCTTGGTCCCTGGGTTCACTACATGAGTTGTGGAGTCTAAATATTCCATGCCATGAGAAAATACCTGGGATTTTTAGTGAAAGGGACATTTGCATCCCTTTTCTAAGGGTTTCCCTTTCACCATGTTACATTTGAATTCTGGGAAAACCTGCTGGTGATAAGGTATTGTGCTAATACCTCATGTTTAGTGTTCAGGGTTATGCTGGAATGGATGCAGACCTCCTTGAAATAGCGATTGCAGACAAGTGAACCCCGAGGAAGCTGGATAGTTGAAGCAGGCACTCCAAATATTCATGCACTGCAAGGATTCACTTTCATTTTGGGTCTCATCTTCTGGTTGCTGGCTTTCAGTGCTAACTGATACTACCATGGTGGCAGTAATCCAGCAGAGACTGCATGTATGGTTTGCAGGTTTGCTTCCCAAGCCACCAGAAACTTGGCAGAACCCAAATCATTGTGGCATTTTCTTTCCTCCCTTGAAACATTTGGCTTTCTAAGTTTGATAATTGAATAGACTGGGCTAGTCACCTTTGGACCCCATATACCACAAACAGAGCTATAGACAGAGCCAATTCCTTCCCTCCACTTGTCAAAATATGTCAAATTTGCTTGATCACCAGAACTTCAAAGAAAATTCTGAGGCAACTTAGAGAGGTTAATCAAATACTGCATGATTGGAATGGCTGTGGTTGTATGAGGTGGAAAGCTGCAGAGTTGGGCTGAAACTGTTCACAGAAATCCACAGGCTTGTGGTTGCCAGGCAAGCACACTGGGCTGAGATTGGCTGAACATCACTGTGAGGGGGATTTTAGGCTCTAGGTTTGAAAATTTAAAAGACTGGGGTAGTCAAGTTTGGAACCCATAGACCTCAGACATACCAAAAGCGTTTCCAATGACTTCCCTCCACTTCTCAAAATATGTCAAATTTTCTTGATCACTACAACTGTAAAAAAAAAAATTCTGAGGCAACATAGAGAGGCTAATCAAATACTGCATGATTGGAATGACTGTGGTTGTATGAGGTGGAAAGCTGCAGAGTTGGGCTGAAACAGTTCACAGAAATCCACAAGCTTGTGGTTGCCAGGCAACCACAATGGGCTGTGATTGGCTGAGCACCATTGTGAGCTGGACTTTAGGCTCTAGGATACAAGTGTGCAGTAGGAGACCTGAGTCACAATGCTGGGCGTTGCCATGGAGACCTCAGTGGCACAGAGGACCTTGTAGGGCAAGATTTAAATAGGATGAATATTCTTGGCCTGGTATTCCACAATATTCTCTCTGAAGGCTTCACTGCTCAGAATTTGTGGATGGAAATGCTAGCCAATCTACACATGGATGTACTTTCAATGGGATATGAAATATGCCAGGGCCTGGCACATGAACTCTGCCATGTCCTATCCTTGAGCATACACTTTTCCCTTGTCATGTCTGTCATTTGGCTGATTCCTGCTCCCTAAGCTATTCAGTCAAGACTTGCTGGCATCATTCACCTGCAGTATAAGTGCTTTCTGTGAAATTTCTCAGCAGAAATCCTCTGCAAGTACATAGCTTTGGATATGAGAGACAGTGGTGGAAGTTGAATTTCAAGGGCAGATATTTGAAAACAATGAAACAAGCCCCGAATAAGATCTTTACATGTTTCCCAGATGAATATGTTTGGAAATATGGGGGAAGATGGAGATCAAGGCTGAGAAGAGTGCACACCCATTTCAAGGTACAAAAACCTGGGAAAAACATGGGAAAGCAAGAGAGCTGGTTAATCTGATGTAAAAATCTTTGATGATGAAAGGAAAATTATATTCTCATGATGATTTAATCAGGCTGTAGAAGTGAAGTTCTCATGTGGGTTGTCCTATGTGTGGCCTTCTGCATTGGGCAGTGGATGCAGGACAGGAGATCTTCAAATAAATCTAGTGGAACACAAAATACTGAAAAAAAATTCAGCCTAAATCCTGTGTATTCCTTCCCTTTGAGAACATATATGGATAATGTACGAAGTTTCAAAAGAGAAAATGTCTATTGGGTCATGGTTTCAACAATGAAATGGTCACTTCACATAACATTTTGAATTTTGCTTTCACACTTGCTCAGGTACCGGGCCTGAGTAAAGCAGAATGCAGAGTGAGCCTCATCAATAGTTATGCATTCCATAAGTGGTTTTAAAATCAGTGAAACCCTTTGGACTTAGTGTTTGTATTTAATTGGTTGATTGGTTTTCAAATTGTTTGCTTTACTATTTTTAACTTTGTGAGTCAGGGAAGCCCTCACTCATAGTGATTTAGACCTCTCCATAAGCTCTCAAGTTATTCATGTAACAGCTATTCCATGTTATAAGTTTCTCCTATTAAAACTTGAAAGACTAACAGTCTCTGCTAATTTTCATCTAAATTCAGTGTTGGGCTAACTTCAGGGTTGGACTTTTTACAAGTCCTTTGAAATGTGTCCTCCTCTAGTCACTGGTCGTGCTGGAATTTACTTTCTTGTGAAGACAGGATTTGAGCAAATTGACACAAGTACAGTTTGCCACTACTCTGGACACCTGGTTAAATATCGAGTTCCCTAAATGCTGTGTGTTTTACTTTGATCTCTGCTCACACTTTGCTCATCCAGTTAGAAACACAGGGCTCCAGGCCATAGCGTTCCAGGCCTAAGCAAGAAAATTTCCATTCCGTTTTCGGAGTTCATGTGACTCTCATAATTACATTTTCCACAAATGTGTGCTTCAGGAGAGGCCCTGTCCAAATGTGGAGAGGCCCATTTTCATTCACTCACTTTTAGACTTTCTAAGATTTTCAGTTACTAGAGTTTTGCCCAGACTTGCCATTGTCAAGGGACAGTGCACTTCACTTGAAGTTGTGCAGTATTACTTCTTGTGTCTCCGTGGAAATTCCACCAATGGGAAACTCTTGCTGTAGTCATCTCCAAGTGTTTCTGTGTAAGAAAATATAACTAACAAAGGATGTGGTTTCAAGCAGAATGAGGAAAGGAGGGATTATCTTTATTTCAGTGCAGGTTGACCTTTCAAAGAAACAGTAATTCCTATCAAATAGGAGGAAAAATCTTTTGTAAAGAGACATGGACATGACACGCTCAACTTTATGTCACTTTTTTTAAAACGCCAAGGGCATTTGAGAAATTCTTGGCTGCTGAATTGTCCCTTTTTGCAAATTTCTCTTAGGTAAGACACTCCAGCTTCTTTAAACCATGGTACAGTTCTTTCCATGTAAAAAACCAAAGCAAAAAACAAAATAAATTCAAACAAAACCCATCAAATTACATTTGAGAGCACACAATTGCTCAGCAGGCCCACTATTCCAGAAGCTAGAGGTAGAGAATCCTCAGCCTTCGGCCCATGGCCTGAAGTTTTGTCTCTATCATGGCCCCTCAATTCCCTGGCATGTCCACATTAACTCATGAATCTTTACTCATTTCCTCTTCAAATGCACAGGATCCAATATATTTGAACCCTGTTCACCTGGGCTGTAATAATCCAAGGACACACCAGAGGAAGGGCAGCCACTCCCTTGCCTGGGGCCTTGGAGCTTATCACAATAGAAATGGACACCTGAACAAGGGGAGCCAAAACAAAGAGATGCATATTCCTAAAGCCTGAAGCACAGAAGCTACCTATAGACCAGTAGTGGGATTTCACAAATTATGTAAGAATCTCTGTGCACATGCTTGGCATGGTCGCTCATGCCTATAATCCCAGCAATCTGGGGGCTGATGTGGATGGTTCCTTGGGAGGTCCAGTCCATCTTGGGCTACGAATTTATCTCAAGGTATCTTTCAACAACTACATAAGATGCTGTTTCCAAAAAGAGGACAACATTAAACTAGACACACTTGGTCTAGGTCCCTGGGTTCACTACATGAGTTGTGGAGTCTAAATATTCCATGCCATGAGAAAATACCTGGGATTTTTAGTGAAAGGGGCATTTGCATCCCTTTTCTAAGGGTTTCCCTTTCACCATGTTACATTTGAATTCTGGGAAAACCTGCTGCTGATAAGGTATTGTGCTAATACCTCATGTTTAGTGTTCAGGGTTATGCTGGAATGGATGCAGACCTCCTTGAAATAGCGATTGCAGACAAGTGAACCCCGAGGAAGCTGGATAGTTGAAGCAGGCACTCCAAATATTCATGCACTGCAAGGATTCACTTTCATTTTGGGTCTCATCTTCTGGTTGCTGGCTTTCAGTGCTAACTGATACTACCATGGTGGCAGTAATCCAGCAGAGACTGCATGTATGGTTTGCAGGTTTGCTTCCCAAGCCACCAGAAACTTGGCAGAACCCAAATCATTGTGGCATTTTCTTTCCTCCCTTGAAACATTTGGCTTTCTAAGTTTGATAATTGAATAGACTGGGCTAGTCACCTTTGGACCCCATATACCACAAACAGAGCTATAGACAGAGCCAATTCCTTCCCTCCACTTGTCAAAATATGTCAAATTTGCTTGATCACCACAACTTCAAAGAAAATTCTGAGGCAACTTAGAGAGGTTAATCAAATACTGCATGATTGGAATGGCTGTGGTTGTATGAGGTGGAAAGCTGCAGAGTTGGGCTGAAACTGTTCACAGAAATCCACAGGCTTGTGGTTGCCAGGCAAGCACACTGGGTTGAGATTGGCTGAACATCACTGTGAGGGGGATTTTAGTCTCTAGGTTTGAAAATTTAAAAGACTGGGGTAGTCAAGTTTGGTACCCATAGACCTCAGACATACCAAAAGGTTTTCCAATGACTTCGCTCCACTTCTCAAAATATGTCAAATTTTCTTGATCATTACAACTGTAAAAAAAATTCTGAGGCAACATAGAGAGGCTAATCAAATACTGCATGATTGGAATGTCTGTGGTTGTATGAGGTGGAAAGCTGCAGAGTTGGGCTGAAACAGTTCACAGAAATCCACAAGTTTGTGGTTGCCAGGCACCACAATGGGCTGTGATTGGCTGAGCACCATTGTGAGCTGGACTTTAGGCTCTAGGATACAAGTGTGCAGTAGGAGACCTGAATCACAATGCTGGGCGTTGCCATGGAGACCTCAGTGGCACAGAGGACCTTGTAGGGCTAGATTTAAATAGGATGAATATTCTTGGCCTGGTATGCCACAATATTCTCTCTGAAGGCTTCACTGCTCAGAATTTGTGGATGGAAATACTAGCCAATCTACACATGGATGTATTTCAATGGGATATGAAATACGCCAGGGCCTGGCACATGATCTCTGCCATGTCCTATCCTTGAGCATACGCTTTTCCCTTGTCATGTCTGTCATTTGGCTAAGTCTTGTTCCCTAAGCTCTTCAGTAAAGACTTGCTGGCATCATTCACCTGCAGTATAAGAGCTTTCTGTGAAATTTCTCAGCAGAAATCCTCTGCAAGTACATAGCTTTGGATATGAGAGACAGTGGTGGAAGTTGAATTTCAAGGGCAGATATTTGAAAACAATGAAACAAGCCCCGAATAAGAACTTTACATGTTTCCCAGATGAATATGTTTGGAAATACGGGGGAAGATGGAGATCAAGGCTGAGAAGAGTGCACACCCATTTCAAGGTACAAAAACCAGGGAAAAACATGGGCAAGCAAGCGAGCTGGTTAATCTGATGTAAAAATCTTTGATGATGAAAGGAAAATTATATTCTCATGATGATTTAATCAGGCTGTAGAAGTGAAGTTCTCATGTTGGTTGTCCTATGTGTGGCCTTCTGCATTGGGCAGTAGATGCAGGACAGGAGATCTTCAAATAAATCTGGTGGAACACAAAATACTGAAAAAAAAATTCAGCCTAAATGCTGTGTATTCGTTCCCTTTGAGAACATATATGGATAATGTACGAAGTTTCAAAAGGAAAATGTTTATTGGGTCATAGTTTCAACAATGAAATGGTCACTTCACATAACATTTTGAATTTTGCTTTCACAGTTGCTCATGTACCGGGCCTGAGTAAAGCAGAATGCAGAGTAAGCCTCATCAATAGTTGTGCATTCCATAAGTGGTTTTAAAACCAGTGAAACCCTTTGGACTTAGTGTTTGTATTTAATTGGTTGATTGGTTTTTCAAATTGTTTGTTTTACTATTCTTAACTTTGTGAGTCAGGGAAGCCCTCACTCATAGTGATTTCGACCTCTCCAAAAGCTCTGAAGTTATTCATGTAACAGCTATTACATGCTATAAGTTTCTCCTATTAAAACTTGAAAGACTAACAGACTCTGCTACTTTTCATCTAAATTCAGTGTTGGGCTAACTTCAGGGTTGGACTTTTTACAAGTCCTTTGAAATGTGTCCTCCTCTAGTCACTGGTCGTGCTGGAATTTACTTTCTTGTGAAGACAGGATTTGAGCAAATTGACACAAGTACAGTGTGCCACTACTCTGGACACCTGGTTAAATATCGAGTTCCCTAAATGCTGTGTGTTTTACTTTGATCTCTGCTCACACTTTGCTCATCCATTTAGAAATACAGGGCTCCAGGCCATAGCGTTCCAGGCCTAAACAAGAAAATTTCCATTCCGTTTTGGGAGTTCATGCGTCTCTCATAATTACTTTTTCCACAAATGT
The DNA here is from genome assembly GCF_034190915.1 of Cavia porcellus. Taxonomy (NCBI): domain Eukaryota; kingdom Metazoa; phylum Chordata; class Mammalia; order Rodentia; family Caviidae; genus Cavia; species Cavia porcellus. The sequence continues at coordinate 2,382,962 of NW_026947486.1, read as the reverse complement.
GTGCTTCAGGAGAGGCCCTGTCCAAATGTGGAGAGGCCCATTTTCATTCACTCACTTTTAGACTTTCTAAGATGTTCAGTGACTAGAGGTTTGCCCAGACTTGCCATTGTCAAGGGACAGTGCACTTCACTTGAAGTTGTGCAGTATTACTTCATGTGTCTCCGTGGAAATTCGACCAATGCGAAACTCTTGCTGTAGTCATCTCCAAGTGTTTCTGTGTAAGAAAATATAACTAACAAAGGATGTGGTTTCAAGCAGAATGAGGAAAGGAGGGATTATCTTTATTTCAGTGCAGGTTGACCTTTCAAAGAAACAGTAATTCCTATCAAATAGGAGGTAAAATCTTTTGTAAAGAGACATGTACATGACACGCTCAACTTTATGTCAATTTTTTTATAACGCCAAGGGCATTTGAGAAATTCTTGGCTGCTGAATTGTCCCTTTTTGCAAATTTCTCTTAGGTAAGACACTCCAGCTTCTTTAAACCATGGTACAGTTCCTTCCATGTAAAAAACCAAAGCAAAAAACAAAATAAATTCAAACAAAACCCATCAAATTACGTTTGAGAGCACACAATTGCTCAGCAGGCCCACTATTCCAGAAGCTAGATGTAGAGAATCCTCAGCCTTCGGCCCATGGCCTGAAGTTTTGTCTCTATCATGGCCCCTCAATTCCCTGGCATGTCCACATTAACTCATGAATCTTTACTCATTTCCTCTTCAAATGCACAGGATCCAATATATTTGAACCCTGTTCACCTGGGCTGTAATCATCCAAGGACACACCAGAGGAAGGGCAGCCACTCCCTTGCCTGGGGCCTTGGAGCTTATCACAATAGAAATGGACACCTGAACAAGGGGAGCCAAAACAAAGAGAGGCATATTCCTAAAGCCTGAAGCACAGAAACTACCTATAGACCAGCAGTGGGATTTCACAAATTATGTAAGAATCTCTGTGCACATGCTTGGCATGGTCGCTCATGCCTATAATCCCAGCAATCTGGGGGCTGAGGTGGATGGATCCTTGGGAGTTCCAGTCCATCTTGGGCTACGAATTTATCTCAAGGTCTCTTTCAACAAGTACATAAGATGCTGTTTCCAAAAAGAGGACAACATTAAACTAGACACACTTGGTCTAGGTCCCTGGGTTCACTACATGAGTTGTGGAGTCTAAATATTCCATGCCATGAGAAAATACCTGGGATTTTTAGTGAAAGGGGCATTTGCATCCCTTTTCTAAGGGTTTCCCTTTCACCATGTTACATTTGAATTCTGGGAAAACCTGCTGCTGATAAGGTATTGTGCTAATACCTCATGTTTAGTGTTCAGGGTTATGCTGGAATGGCTGCAGCCCTCCTTGAAATAGCAATTGCAGACAAGTGAACCCCGAGGAAGCTGGATAGTCGAAGCAGGCACTCCAAATATTCATGCACTGCAAGGATTCACTTTCATTTTGGGTCTCATCTTCTGGTTGCTGGCTTTCAGTGCTAACTGATACTACCATGGTGGCAGTAATCCAGCAGAGACTGCATGTATGGTTTGCAGGTTTGCTTCCCAAGCCACCAGAAACTTGGCAGAACCCAAATCATTGTGGCATTTTCTTTCCTCCCTTGAAACATTTGGCTTTCTAAGTTTGATAATTGAATAGACTGGGCTAGTCACCTTTGGGCCCCATATACCACAAACAGAGGTAAAGACAGAGCCAATTACTTCCCCCCACTTGTCAAAATATGTCAAATTTGCTTGATCACCAGAACTTCAAAGAAAATTCTGAGGCAACTTAGAGAGGTGAATCAAATACTGCATGATTGGAATGGCTGTGGTTGTATGAGGTGGAAAGCTGCAGAGTTGGGCTGAAACTGTTCACAGAAATCCACAGGCTTGTGGTTGCCAGGCAAGCACACTGGGCTGAGATTGGCTGAACATCACTGTGAGGGGGATTTTAGGCTCTAGGTTTGAAAATTTAAAAGACTGGGGTAGTCAAGTTTGGAACCCATAGACCTCAGACATACCAAAAGGTTTTCCAATGACTTCCCTGCACTTCTCAAAATATGTCAAATTTTCTTGATCACTACAACTGTAAAAAAAAATTCTGAGGCAACATAGAGAGGCTAATCAAATACTGCATGATTGGAATGGCTGTGGTTGTATGAGGTGGAAAGCTGCAGAGTTGGGTTGAAACAGTTCACAGAAATCCACAAGCTTGTGGTTGCCAGGCAACCACAATGGGCTGTGATTGGCTGAGCACCATTGTGAGCTGGACTTTAGGCTCTAGGATACAAGTGTGCAGTAGGAGACCTGAGTCACAATGCTGGGCGTTGCCATGGAGACCTCAGTGGCACAGTGGACCTTGTAGGGCAAGATTTAAATAGGATGAATATTCTTGGCCTGGTATGCCACAATATTCTCTCTGAAGGCTTCACTGCTCAGAATTTGTGGATGGAAATGCTAGCCAATCTACAGATGGATGTACATTCAATGGGATATGAAATATGCCAGGGCCTGGCAGATGATCTCTGCCATGTCCTATCCTTGAGCATACGCTTTTCCCTTGTTATGTCTGTCATTTGGCTGAGTCCTGTTCCCTAAGCTCTTCAGTCAAGACTTGCTGGCATCATTCACCTGCAGTATAAGAGCTTTCTGTGAAATTTCTCAGCAGAAATCCTCTGCAAGTACATAGCTTTGGATATGAGAGACAGTGGTGGAAGTTGAATTTCAAGGGCAGATATTTGAAAACAATGAAACAAGCCCCGAATAAGATCTTTACATGTTTCCCAGATGAATATGTTTGGAAATACGGGGGAAGATGGAGATCAAGGCTGAGAAGAGTGCACACCCATTTCAAGGTACAAAAACCAGGGAAAAACATGGGCAAGCAAGCGAGCTGGTTAATCTGATGTAAAAATCTTTGATGATGAAAGGAAAATTATATTCTCATGATGATTTAATCAGGCTGTAGAAGTGAAGTTCTCATGTTGGTTGTCCTATGTGTGGCCTTCTGCATTGGGCAGTAGATGCAGGACAGGAGATCTTCAAATAAATCTGGTGGAACACAAAATACTGAAAAAAAAATTCAGCCTAAATGCTGTGTATTCGTTCCCTTTGAGAACATATATGGATAATGTACGAAGTTTCAAAAGGAAAATGTTTATTGGGTCATAGTTTCAACAATGAAATGGTCACTTCACATAACATTTTGAATTTTGCTTTCACAGTTGCTCATGTACCGGGCCTGAGTAAAGCAGAATGCAGAGTAAGCCTCATCAATAGTTGTGCATTCCATAAGTGGTTTTAAAACCAGTGAAACCCTTTGGACTTAGTGTTTGTATTTAATTGGTTGATTGGTTTTTCAAATTGTTTGTTTTACTATTCTTAACTTTGTGAGTCAGGGAAGCCCTCACTCATAGTGATTTCGACCTCTCCAAAAGCTCTGAAGTTATTCATGTAACAGCTATTACATGCTATAAGTTTCTCCTATTAAAACTTGAAAGACTAACAGACTCTGCTACTTTTCATCTAAATTCAGTGTTGGGCTAACTTCAGGGTTGGACTTTTTACAAGTCCTTTGAAATGTGTCCTCCTCTAGTCACTGGTCGTGCTGGAATTTACTTTCTTGTGAAGACAGGATTTGAGCAAATTGACACAAGTACAGTGTGCCACTACTCTGGACACCTGGTTAAATATCGAGTTCCCTAAATGCTGTGTGTTTTACTTTGATCTCTGCTCACACTTTGCTCATCCATTTAGAAATACAGGGCTCCAGGCCATAGCGTTCCAGGCCTAAACAAGAAAATTTCCATTCCGTTTTGGGAGTTCATGCGTCTCTCATAATTACTTTTTCCACAAATGTGTGCTTCAGGAGAGGCCCTGTCCAAATGTGGAGAGGCCCATTTTCATTCACTCACTTTTAGACTTTCTAAGATGTTCAGTGACTAGAGGTTTGCCCAGACTTGCCATTGTCAAGGGACAGTGCACTTCACTTGAAGTTGTGCAGTATTACTTCTTGTGTCTCCGTGGAAATTCGACCAATGCGAAACTCTTGCTGTAGTCATCTCCAAGTGTTTCTGTGTAAGAAAATATAACTAACAAAGGATGTGGTTTCAAGCAGAATGAGGAAAGGAGGGATTATCTTTATTTCAGTGCAGGTTGACCTTTCAAAGAAACAGTAATTCCTATCAAATAGGAGGTAAAATCTTTTGTAAAGAGACATGTACATGACACGCTCAACTTTATGTCAATTTTTTTATAACGCCAAGGGCATTTGAGAAATTCTTGGCTGCTGAATTGTCCCTTTTTGCAAATTTCTCTTAGGTAAGACACTCCAGCTTCTTTAAACCATGGTACAGTTCCTTCCATGTAAAAAACCAAAGCAAAAAACAAAATAAATTCAAACAAAACCCATCAAATTACGTTTGAGAGCACACAATTGCTCAGCAGGCCCACTATTCCAGAAGCTAGATGTAGAGAATCCTCAGCCTTCGGCCCATGGCCTGAAGTTTTGTCTCTATCATGGCCCCTCAATTCCCTGGCATGTCCACATTAACTCATGAATCTTTACTCATTTCCTCTTCAAATGCACAGGATCCAATATATTTGAACCCTGTTCACCTGGGCTGTAATCATCCAAGGACACACCAGAGGAAGGGCAGCCACTCCCTTGCCTGGGGCCTTGGAGCTTATCACAATAGAAATGGACACCTGAACAAGGGGAGCCAAAACAAAGAGAGGCATATTCCTAAAGCCTGAAGCACAGAAACTACCTATAGACCAGCAGTGGGATTTCACAAATTATGTAAGAATCTCTGTGCACATGCTTGGCATGGTCGCTCATGCCTATAATCCCAGCAATCTGGGGGCTGAGGTGGATGGATCCTTGGGAGTTCCAGTCCATCTTGGGCTACGAATTTATCTCAAGGTCTCTTTCAACAACTACATAAGATGCTGTTTCCAAAAAGAGGACAACATTAAACTAGACACACTTGGTCTAGGTCCCTGGGTTCACTACATGAGTTGTGGAGTCTAAATATTCCATGCCATGAGAAAATACCTGGGATTTTTAGTGAAAGGGGCATTTGCATCCCTTTTCTAAGGGTTTCCCTTTCACCATGTTACATTTGAATTCTGGGAAAACCTGCTGCTGATAAGGTATTGTGCTAATACCTCATGTTTAGTGTTCAGGGTTATGCTGGAATGGCTGCAGCCCTCCTTGAAATAGCAATTGCAGACAAGTGAACCCCGAGGAAGCTGGATAGTCGAAGCAGGCACTCCAAATATTCATGCACTGCAAGGATTCACTTTCATTTTGGGTCTCATCTTCTGGTTGCTGGCTTTCAGTGCTAACTGATACTACCATGGTGGCAGTAATCCAGCAGAGACTGCATGTATGGTTTGCAGGTTTGCTTCCCAAGCCACCAGAAACTTGGCAGAACCCAAATCATTGTGGCATTTTCTTTCCTCCCTTGAAACATTTGGCTTTCTAAGTTTGATAATTGAATAGACTGGGCTAGTCACCTTTGGACCCCATATACCACAAACAGAGGTAAAGACAGAGCCAATTACTTCCCTCCACTTGTCAAAATATGTCAAATTTGCTTGATCACCAGAACTTCAAAGAAAATTCTGAGGCAACTTAGAGAGGTGAATCAAATACTGCATGATTGGAATGGCTGTGGTTGTATGAGGTGGAAAGCTGCAGAGTTGGGCTGAAACTGTTCACAGAAATCCACAGGCTTGTGGTTGCCAGGCAAGCACACTGGGCTGAGATTGGCTGAACATCACTGTGAGGGGGATTTTAGGCTCTAGGTTTGAAAATTTAAAAGACTGGGGTAGTCAAGTTTGGAACCCATAGACCTCAGACATACCAAAAGGTTTTCCAATGACTTCCCTGCACTTCTCAAAATATGTCAAATTTTCTTGATCACTACAACTGTAAAAAAAAATTCTGAGGCAACATAGAGAGGCTAATCAAATACTGCATGATTGGAATGGCTGTGGTTGTATGAGGTGGAAAGCTGCAGAGTTGGGTTGAAACAGTTCACAGAAATCCACAAGCTTGTGGTTGCCAGGCAACCACAATGGGCTGTGATTGGCTGAGCACCATTGTGAGCTGGACTTTAGGCTCTAGGATACAAGTGTGCAGTAGGAGACCTGAGTCACAATGCTGGGCGTTGCCATGGAGACCTCAGTGGCACAGTGGACCTTGTAGGGCAAGATTTAAATAGGATGAATATTCTTGGCCTGGTATGCCACAATATTCTCTCTGAAGGCATCACTGCTCAGAATTTGTGGATGGAAATGCTAGCCAATCTACAGATGGATGTACATTCAATGGGATATGAAATATGCCAGGGCCTGGCAGATGATCTCTGCCATGTCCTATCCTTGAGCATACGCTTTTCCCTTGTTATGTCTGTCATTTGGCTGAGTCCTGTTCCCTAAGCTCTTCAGTCAAGACTTGCTGGCATCATTCACCTGCAGTATAAGAGCTTTCTGTGAAATTTCTCAGCAGAAATCCTCTGCAAGTACATAGCTTTGGATATGAGAGACAGTGGTGGAAGTTGAATTTCAAGGGCAGATATTTGAAAACAATGAAACAAGCCCTGAATAAGATCTTTACATGTTTCCCAGATGAATACGTTTGGAAATACGAGGGAAGATGGAGATCAAGGCTGAGAAGTGTGCACACCCATTTCAAGGTACAAAAACCAGGGAAAAACATGGGAAAGCAAGAGAGCTGGTTAATCTGATGTAAAAATCTTTGATGATGAAAGGAAAATTATATTCTCATGATGATTTAATCAGGCTGTAGAAGTGAAGTTCTCATGTTGGTTGTCCTATGTGTGGCCTTCTGCATTGGGCAGTGGATGCAGGACAGGAGATCTTCAAATAAATCTGGCGGAACACAAAAAACTGAAAAAAAAAAATTCAGCCTAAATCCTGTGTATTCCTTCCCTTTCAGAACATATATGGATAATGTACAAAGTTTCAAAAGAGAAAATGTCTATTGGGTCATGGTTTCAACAATGAAATGGTCACTTCACATAACATTTTGAATTTTGCTTTCACAGTTGCTCATGTACCGGGCCTGAGTAAAGCAGAATGCAGAGTAAGCCTCATCAATAGTTGTGCATTCCATAAGTGGTTTTAAAACCAGTGAAACCCTTTGGACTTAGCGTTTGTATTTAATTGGTTGATTGGTTTTTCAAATTGTTTGTTTTACTATTTTTAACTTTGTGAGTCAGGGAAGCCCTCACTCATAGTGATTTCGACCTCTCCAAAAGCTCTGAAGTTATTCATGTAACAGCTATTACATGCTATAAGTTTCTCCTATTAAAACTTGAAAGACTAACAGACTCTGCTACTTTTCATCTAAATTCAGTGTTGGGCTAACTTCAGGGTTGGACTTTTTACAAGTCCTTTGAAATGTGTCCTCCTCTAGTCACTGGTCGTGCTGGAATTTACTTTCTTGTGAAGACAGGATTTGAGCAAATTGACACAAGTACAGTTTGCCACTACTCTGGACACCTGGTTAAATATCGAGTTCCCTAAATGCTGTGTGTTTTATTTGATCTCTGCTCACACTTTGCTCATCCAGTTAGAAACACAGGGCTCCAGGCCATTGCGTTCCAGGCCTAAACAAAAAAATTTCCATTACGTTTTGGGAGTTCATGCGTCTCTCATAATTACTTTTTGCACAAATGTGTGCTTCAGGAGAGGCCCTTTCCAAATGTGGAGAGGCCCATTTTCATTCACTCACTTTGAGACTTTCTAAGATTTTCAGTGACTAGAGGTTTGCCCAGACTTGCCATTGTCAAGGGACAGTGCACTTCACTTGAAGTTGTGCAGTATTACTTCATGTGTCTCCGTGGAAATTCCACCAATGGGAAACTCTTGCTGTAGTCATCTCCAAGTGTTTCTTTCTAAGAAAATATAACTAACAAAGGATGTGGTTTCAAGCAGAATGAGGAAAGGAGGGATTATCTTTATTTCAGTGCAGGTTGACATTTCAAAGAAACAGTAATTCCTATCAAATAGGAGGAAAAATCTTTGGTAAAGAGACATGGACATGACACGCTCAACTTTATGTCACTTTTTTTAAAACGCCAAGGGCATTTGAGAAATTCTTGGCTGCTGAATTGTACCTTTTTGCAAATTTCTCTTAGGTAAGACACTCTAGCTTCTTTAAACCATGGTACAGTTCCTTCCATGTAAAAAACCAAAGCAAAAAACAAAATAAATTAAAACAAAACCCATCAAATTACATTTGAGAGCACACAATTGCTCAGCAGGCCCACTATTCAAGAAGCTAGAGGTAGAGAATCCTCAGCCTTCGGCCCATGGCCTGAAGTTTTGTCTCTATCATGGCCCCTCAATTCCCTGGCATGTCCACATTAACTCATGAATCTTTACTCATTTCCTCTTCAAATGCACAGGATCCAATATATTTGAACCCTGTTCACCTGGGCTGTAATCATCCAAGGACACACCAGAGGAAGGGCAGCCACTCCCTTGCCTGGGGCCTTGGAGCTTATCACAATAGAAATGGACACCTGAACAAGGGGAGCCAAAACAAAGAGAGGCATATTCCTAAAGCCAGAAGCACAGAAGCTACCTATAGACCAGCAGTGGGATTTCACAAATTATGTAAGAATCTCTGTGCACATGCTTGGCATGGTCGCTCATGCCTATAATCCCAGCAATCTGGGGGCTGAGGTGGATGGATCCTGGGAGTTCCAGTCCATCTTGGGCTACGAATTTATCTCAAGGCCTCTTTCAACAACTCCATAAGATGCTGTTTCCAAAAAGAGGACAACATTAAACTAGACACACTTGGTCTTGGTCCCTGGGTTCACTACATGAGTTGTGGAGTCTAAATATTCCATGCCATGAGAAAATACCTGGGATTTTTAGTGAAAGGGGCATTTGCATCCCTTTTCTAAGGGTTTCCCTTTCACCATGTTACATTTGAATTCTGGGAAAACCTGCTTGTGATAAGGTATTGTGCTAATACCTCATGTTTAGTGTTCAGGGTTATGCTGGAATGGCTGCAGCCCTCCTTGAAATAGCGATTGCAGACAAGTGAACCCCGAGGAAGCTGGATAGTTGAAGCAGGCACTCCAAATATTCATGCACTGCAAGGATTCACTTTCATTTTGGGTCTCATCTTCTGGTTGCTGGCTTTCAGTGCTAACTGATACTACCATGGTGGCAGTAATCCAGCAGAGACTGCATGTATGGTTTGCAGGTTTGCTTCCCAAGCCACCAGAAACTTGGCAGAACCCAAATCATTGTGGCATTTTCTTTCCTCCCTTGAAACATTTGGCTTTCTAAGTTTGAAAATTGAATAGACTGGGCTAGTCACCTTTGGACACCATATACCACAAACAGAGCTAAAGACAGAGCCAATTACTTCCCTCCACTTGTCAAAATATGTCAAATTTGTTGATCACCACAACTTCAAAGAAAATTCTGAGGCAACTTAGAGAGGTTAATCAAATACTGCATGATTGGAATGGCTGTGGTTGTATGAGGTGGAAAGCTACAGAGTTGGGCTGAAACTGTTCACAGAAATCCACAGGCTTGTGGTTGCCAGGCAACCACACTGGGCTCAGATTGGCTGAACATCACTGTGAGGGGGATTTTAGGCTCTAGGTTTGAAAATTTAAAAGACTGGGGTAGTCAAGTTTGGAACCCATAGACCTCAGACATACCAAAACGTTTTCCAATGACTTCGCTCCACTTCTCAAAATATGTCAAATTTTCTTGATCACTCCAAGTGTAAGAAAAATTCTGAGGCAACATAGAGAGGCTAATCAAATACTGCATGATTGGAATGGCTGTGGTTGTATGAGGTGGAAAGCTGCAGAGTTGGGCTGAAACAGTTCACAGAAATCCACAAGCTTGTGGTTGCCAGGCAACCACAATGGGCTGTGATTTGCTGAGCACCATTGTGAGCTGGACTTTAGGCTCTAGGATACAAGTGTGCAGTAGGAGACCTGAGTCATAATGCTGGGCGTTGCCATGGAGACCTCAGTGGCACATAGTACCTTGTAGAGCAAGATTTAAATTGAATGAATATTCTTGGCGGGGTATGCCTCAATATTCTTTCTGAAGCCTTCACTGCTCAGAATTTGTGGATGGAAATGCTAGCCAATCTACACATGGATGTACTTTCAATAGGATATGAAATATGCCAGGGCCTGGCAGATGATCTCTGCCATGTCCTATCCTTGAGCATGCGCTTTTCCCTTGTCATGTCTGTCATTTGGCTGAGTCCTGTTCCCTAAGCTCTGCAGTAAAGACATGGTGGCATCATTCACCTGCAGTATAAGAGCTTTCTGTGAAATTTCTCAGCAGAAATCCTCTGCAAGCACATAGCTTTGGATATGAGAGACAGTGGTGGAAGTTGAATTTCAAGGGCAGATATTTGAAAACAATGAAACAAGCCCCGAATAAGATCTTTACATGTTTCCCAGATGAATATGTTTGGAAATACGGGGGAAGATGGAGATCAAGGCTGAGAAGAGTGCACACCCATTTCAAGGTACAAAGACCAGGGAAAAACATGGGAAAGCAAGAGAGCTGGTTAATCTGATGTAAAAATCTTTGATGATGAAAGGAAAATTATATTCTCATGATGATTTAATCAGGCTGTAGAAGTGAAGTTCTCATGTGGGTTGTCCTATGTGTGGCCTTGTGCATTGGGCAGTGGATGCAGGACAGCAGATCTTGAAATAAATCTGGTGGAACACAAAATACTGAAAAAAAATTCAGCCTAAATCCTGTGTATTCCTTCCCTTTGAGAACATATATGGATAATGTACGAAGTTTCAAAAGAGAAAATGTCTATTGGGTCATGGTTTCAACAATGAAATGGTCACTTCACATAACATTTTGAATTTTGCTTTCACAGTTGCTCATGTACCGGGCCTGAGTAAAGCAGAATGCAGAGTAAGCCTCATCAATAGTTGTGCATTCCATAAGTGGTTTTAAAACCAGTGAAACCCTTTGGACTTAGTGTTTGTATTTAATTGGTTGATTGGTTTTTCAAATTGTTTATTTTACTATTTTTAACTTTGTGAGTCAGGGAAGCCCTCACTCATAGTGATTTCGACCTCTACAAAAGCTCTGAAGTTATTCATGTAACAGCTATTACATGCTATAAGTTTCTCCTATTAAAACTTGAAAGACTAACAGACTCTGCTACTTTTCATCTAAATTCAGTGTTGGGCTAACTTCAGGGTTGGACTTTTTACAAGTCCTTTGAAATGTGTCCTCCTCTAGTCACTGGTCGTGCTGGAATTTACTTTCTTGTGAAGACAGGATTTGAGCAAATTGACACAAGTACAGTGTGCCACTACTCTGGACACCTGGTTAAATATCGAGTTCCCTAAATGCTGTGTGTTTTACTTTGATCTCTGCTCACACTTTGCTCATCCAGTTAGAAACACAGGGCTCCAGGCCATAGCGTTCCAGGCCTAAACTAGAAAATTTCCATTCCGTTTTGGGAGTTCATGCGACTCTCATAATTACATTTTCCACAAATGTGTGCTTCAGGAGAGGCCCTGTCCAAATGTGGAGAGGCCCATTTTCATTCACTCACTTTTAGACTTTCTAAGATTTTCAGTTACTAGAGTTTTGCCCAGACTTGCCATTGTCAAGGGACAGTGCACTTCACTTGAAGTTGTGCAGTATTACTTCATGTGTCTCCGTGGAAATTCCACCAATGGGAAACTCTTGCTGTAGTCATCTCCAAGTGTTTCTGTGTAAGAAAATATAACTAACAAAGGATGTGGTTTCAAGCAGAATAAGGAAAGGAGGGATTATCTTTATTTCAGTGCAGGTTGACCTTTCAAAGAAACAGTAATTCCTATCAAATAGGAGGAAAAATCTTTTGTAAAGAGACATGGACATGACACGCTCAACTTTTTGTCACTTTTTTTTATAACGCCAAGGGCATTTGAGAAATTCTTGGCTGCTGAATTGTACGTTTTTGCAAATCTCTCTTAGGTAAGACACTCCAGCTTCTTTAAACCATGGTACAGTTCTTTCCATGTAAAAAACCAAAGCAAAAAACAAAATAAATTCAAACAAAACCCATCAAATTACATTTGAGAGCACACAATTGCTCAGCAGGCCCACTATTCAAGAAGCTAGATGTAGAGAATCCTCAGGCTTCGGCCCATGGCCTGAAGTTTTGTCTCTATCATGGCCCCTCAATTCCCTGGCATGTCCACGTTAACTCATGAATCTTTACTCATTTCCTCTTCAAATGCACAGGATCCAATATATTTGAACCCTGTTCACCTGGGCTGTAATCATCCAAGGACACACCAGAGGAAGTGCAGCCACTCCCTTGCCTGGGGCCTTGGAGCTTATCACAATAGAAATGGACACCTGAACAAGGGGAGCCAAAACAAAGAGAGGCATATTCCTAAAGCCTGAAGCACAGAAGCTACCTATAGACCAGTAGTGGGATTTCACAAATTATGTAAGAATCTCTGTGCACATGCTTGGCATGGTCGCTCATGCCTATAATCCCAGCAATCTGGGGGCTGAGGTGGATGGATCCTTGGGAGTTCCAGTCCATCTTGGGCTACGAATTTATCTCAAGGCCTCTTTCAACAACTACATAAGATGCTGTTTCCAAAAAGAGGACAACATTAAACTAGACACACTTGGTCTTGGTCCCTGGGTTCACTACATGAGTTGTGGAGTCTAAATATTCCATGCCATGAGAAAATACCTGGGATTTTTAGTGAAAGGGACATTTGCATCCCTTTTCTAAGGGTTTCCCTTTCACCATGTTACATTTGAATTCTGGGAAAACCTGCTGGTGATAAGGTATTGTGCTAATACCTCATGTTTAGTGTTCAGGGTTATGCTGGAATGGCTGCAGCCCTCCTTGAAATAGCGATCGCAGACAAGTGAACCCCGAGGAAGCTGGATAGTTGAAGCAGGCACTCCAAATATTCATGCACTGCAAGGATTCACTTTCATTTTGGGTCTCATCTTCTGGTTGCTGGCTTTCAGTGCTAACTGATACTACCATGGTGGCAGTAATCCAGCAGAGACTGCATGTATGGTTTGCAGGTTTACTTCCCAAGCCACCAGAAACTTGGCAGAACCCAAATCATTGTGGCATTTTATTTCCTTCCTTGAAACATTTGTCTTTCTAAGTTTGATAATTGAATAGACTGGGCTAGTCAACTTTGGACCGCATATACCACAAACAGAGCTAAAGACAGAGCCAATTTCTTCCCTCCACTTGTCAAAATATGTCAAATTTGCTTGATCACCAAAACTTCAAAGAAAATTCTGAGGCAACTTAGAGAGGTTAATCAAATACTGCATGATTGGAATGGCTGTGGTTGTATGAGGTGGAAAGCTGCAGATTTGGGCTGAAACAGTTCACAGAAATCCACAAGCTTGTGGTTGCCAGGCAACCACAATGGGCTGTGATTGGCTGACCACCATTGTGAGCTGGACGTTAGGCTCTAGGATACAAGTGTGCAGTAGGAGACCTGAGTCACCATGCTGGGCGTTGCCATGGAGACCTCAGTGGCACAGAGGACCTTGTAGGGCAAGATTTAAATAGGATGAATATTCTTGGCCTGGTATGCCACAATATTCTCTCTGAAGGCTTCACTGCTCAGAATTTGTGGATGGAAATGCTAGCCAATCTACACATGGATGTACTTTCAATGGGAAATGAAATATGCCAAGGCCTGGCAGATGTTCTCTGACATGTCCTATCCTTGAGCATACGCTTTTCCCTTGTCATGTCTGTCATTTGGCTGAGTCCTGTTCCCTAAGCTATTTAGTCAAGACTTGCTGGAATCATTCACCTGCAGTATAAGAGCTTTCTGTGAAATTTCTCAGCAGAAATCCTCTGCAAGTACATAGCTTTGGATATGAGAGACAGTGGTGGAAGTTGAATTTCAAGGGCAGATATTTGAAAACAATGAAACAAGACCCGAATAAGATCTTTACATGTTTCCCAGATGAATATGTTTGGAAATACGGGGGAAGATGGAGATCAAGGCTGAGAAGAGTGCACACCCATTTCAAGGTACAAAAACCAGGGGAAAACATGGGAAAGCAAGAGAGCTGGTTAATCTGATGTAAAAATCTTTGATGATGAAAGGAAAATTATATTCTCATGATGATTTAATCAGGCTGTAGAAGTGAAGTTCTCATGTTGGTTGTCCTATGTGTGGCCTTCTGCATTGGGCAGTGGATGCAGGACAGGAGATCTTCAAATAAATCTGGTGGAACACAAAATACTGAAAAAAAAATTCAGCCTAAATCCTGTGTATTCCTTCCCTTTGAGAACATATATGGATAATGTACAAAGTTTCAAAAGAGAAAATGTCTATTGGGTCATGGTTTCAACAATGAAATGGTCACTTCACATAACATTTTGAATTTTGCTTTCACAGTTGCTCATGTACCGGGCCTGAGTAAAGCAGAATGCAGAGTAAGCCTCATCAATAGTTGTGCATTCCATAAGTGGTTTTAAAACCAGTGAAACCCTTTGGACTTAGTGTTTGTATTTAATTGGTTGATTGGTTTTTCAAATTGTTTGTTTTACTATTTTTAACTTTGTGAGTCAGGGAAGCCCTCACTCATAGTGATTTCGACCTCTCCAAAAGCTCTGAAGTTATTCATGTAACAGCTATTACATGCTATGAGTTTCTCCTATTAAAACTTGAAAGACTAACAGACTCTGCTACTTTTCATCTAAATTCAGTGTTGGGCTAACTTCAGGGTTGGACTTTTTACAAGTCCTTTGAAATGTGTCCTCCTCTAGTCACTGGTCGTGCTGGAATTTACTTTCTTGTGAAGACAGGATTTGAGCAAATTGACACAAGTACAGTTTGCCACTACTCTGGACACCTGGTTAAATATCGAGTTCCCTAAATGCTGTGTGTTTTACTTTGATCTCTGCTCACACTTTGCTCATCCAGTTAGAAACACAGGGCTCCAGGCCATAGCGTTCCAGGCCTAAACAAGAAAATTTCCATTGCGTTTTGCGAGTTCATGCGTCTCTCATAATTACTTTTTCCACAAATGTGTGCTTCAGGAGAGGCCCTGTCCAAATGTGGAGAGGCCCATTTTCATTCACTCACTTTGAGACTTTCTAAGATTTTCAGTGACTAGAGGTTTGCCCAGACTTGCCATTGTCAAGGGACAGTGCACTTCACTTGAAGTTGTGCAGTATTACTTCATGTGTCTCCGTGGAAATTCCACCAATGGGAAACTCTTGCTGTAGTCATCTCCAAGTGTTTCTTTCTAAGAAAATATAACTAACAAAGGATGTGGTTTCAAGCAGAATGAGGAAAGGAGGGATTATCTTTATTTCAGTGCAGGTTGACATTTCAAAGAAACAGTAATTCCTATCAAATAGGAGGAAAAATCTTTGGTAAAGAGACATGGACATGACACGCTCAACTTTATGTCACTTTTTTTAAAACGCCAAGGGCATTTGAGAAATTCTTGGCTGCTGAATTGTACCTTTTTGCAAATTTCTCTTAGGTAAGACACTCTAGCTTCTTTAAACCATGGTACAGTTCCTTCCATGTAAAAAACCAAAGCAAAAAACAAAATAAATTAAAACAAAACCCATCAAATTACATTTGAGAGCACACAATTGCTCAGCAGGCCCACTATTCAAGAAGCTAGAGGTAGAGAATCCTCAGCCTTCGGCCCATGGCCTGAAGTTTTGTCTCTATCATGGCCCCTCAATTCCCTGGCATGTCCACATTAACTCATGAATCTTTACTCATTTCCTCTTCAAATGCACAGGATCCAATATATTTGAACCCTGTTCACCTGGGCTGTAATCATCCAAGGACACACCAGAGGAAGGGCAGCCACTCCCTTGCCTGGGGCCTTGGAGCTTATCACAATAGAAATGGACACCTGAACAAGGGGAGCCAAAACAAAGAGAGGCATATTCCTAAAGCCTGAAGCACAGAAGCTACCTATAGACCAGCAGTGGGATTTCACAAATTATGTAAGAATCTCTGTGCACATGCTTGGCATGGTCGCTCATGC
This sequence comes from Cavia porcellus, assembly GCF_034190915.1. NCBI lineage: Eukaryota > Metazoa > Chordata > Mammalia > Rodentia > Caviidae > Cavia > Cavia porcellus. Next base: position 2,366,904 of record NW_026947486.1, on the reverse strand, counting down.
CTATAATCCCAGCAATCTGGGGGCTGAGGTGGATGGATCCTGGGAGTTCCAGTCCATCTTGGGCTACGAATTTATCTCAAGGCCTCTTTCAACAACTCCATAAGATGCTGTTTCCAAAAAGAGGACAACATTAAACTAGACACACTTGGTCTTGGTCCCTGGGTTCACTACATGAGTTGTGGAGTCTAAATATTCCATGCCATGAGAAAATACCTGGGATTTTTAGTGAAAGGGGCATTTGCATCCCTTTTCTAAGGGTTTCCCTTTCACCATGTTACATTTGAATTCTGGGAAAACCTGCTTGTGATAAGGTATTGTGCTAATACCTCATGTTTAGTGTTCAGGGTTATGCTGGAATGGCTGCAGCCCTCCTTGAAATAGCGATTGCAGACAAGTGAACCCCGAGGAAGCTGGATAGTTGAAGCAGGCACTCCAAATATTCATGCACTGCAAGGATTCACTTTCATTTTGGGTCTCATCTTCTGGTTGCTGGCTTTCAGTGCTAACTGATACTACCATGGTGGCAGTAATCCAGCAGAGACTGCATGTATGGTTTGCAGGTTTGCTTCCCAAGCCACCAGAAACTTGGCAGAACCCAAATCATTGTGGCATTTTCTTTCCTCCCTTGAAACATTTGGCTTTCTAAGTTTGAAAATTGAATAGACTGGGCTAGTCACCTTTGGACACCATATACCACAAACAGAGCTAAAGACAGAGCCAATTACTTCCCTCCACTTGTCAAAATATGTCAAATTTGTTGATCACCACAACTTCAAAGAAAATTCTGAGGCAACTTAGAGAGGTTAATCAAATACTGCATGATTGGAATGGCTGTGGTTGTATGAGGTGGAAAGCTACAGAGTTGGGCTGAAACTGTTCACAGAAATCCACAGGCTTGTGGTTGCCAGGCAACCACACTGGGCTCAGATTGGCTGAACATCACTGTGAGGGGGATTTTAGGCTCTAGGTTTGAAAATTTAAAAGACTGGGGTAGTCAAGTTTGGAACCCATAGACCTCAGACATACCAAAACGTTTTCCAATGACTTCGCTCCACTTCTCAAAATATGTCAAATTTTCTTGATCACTCCAAGTGTAAGAAAAATTCTGAGGCAACATAGAGAGGCTAATCAAATACTGCATGATTGGAATGGCTGTGGTTGTATGAGGTGGAAAGCTGCAGAGTTGGGCTGAAACAGTTCACAGAAATCCACAAGCTTGTGGTTGCCAGGCAACCACAATGGGCTGTGATTTGCTGAGCACCATTGTGAGCTGGACTTTAGGCTCTAGGATACAAGTGTGCAGTAGGAGACCTGAGTCATAATGCTGGGCGTTGCCATGGAGACCTCAGTGGCACATAGTACCTTGTAGAGCAAGATTTAAATTGAATGAATATTCTTGGCGGGGTATGCCTCAATATTCTTTCTGAAGCCTTCACTGCTCAGAATTTGTGGATGGAAATGCTAGCCAATCTACACATGGATGTACTTTCAATAGGATATGAAATATGCCAGGGCCTGGCAGATGATCTCTGCCATGTCCTATCCTTGAGCATGCGCTTTTCCCTTGTCATGTCTGTCATTTGGCTGAGTCCTGTTCCCTAAGCTCTGCAGTAAAGACATGGTGGCATCATTCACCTGCAGTATAAGAGCTTTCTGTGAAATTTCTCAGCAGAAATCCTCTGCAAGCACATAGCTTTGGATATGAGAGACAGTGGTGGAAGTTGAATTTCAAGGGCAGATATTTGAAAACAATGAAACAAGCCCCGAATAAGATCTTTACATGTTTCCCAGATGAATATGTTTGGAAATACGGGGGAAGATGGAGATCAAGGCTGAGAAGAGTGCACACCCATTTCAAGGTACAAAGACCAGGGAAAAACATGGGAAAGCAAGAGAGCTGGTTAATCTGATGTAAAAATCTTTGATGATGAAAGGAAAATTATATTCTCATGATGATTTAATCAGGCTGTAGAAGTGAAGTTCTCATGTGGGTTGTCCTATGTGTGGCCTTGTGCATTGGGCAGTGGATGCAGGACAGCAGATCTTGAAATAAATCTGGTGGAACACAAAATACTGAAAAAAAATTCAGCCTAAATCCTGTGTATTCCTTCCCTTTGAGAACATATATGGATAATGTACGAAGTTTCAAAAGAGAAAATGTCTATTGGGTCATGGTTTCAACAATGAAATGGTCACTTCACATAACATTTTGAATTTTGCTTTCACAGTTGCTCATGTACCGGGCCTGAGTAAAGCAGAATGCAGAGTAAGCCTCATCAATAGTTGTGCATTCCATAAGTGGTTTTAAAACCAGTGAAACCCTTTGGACTTAGTGTTTGTATTTAATTGGTTGATTGGTTTTTCAAATTGTTTATTTTACTATTTTTAACTTTGTGAGTCAGGGAAGCCCTCACTCATAGTGATTTCGACCTCTACAAAAGCTCTGAAGTTATTCATGTAACAGCTATTACATGCTATAAGTTTCTCCTATTAAAACTTGAAAGACTAACAGACTCTGCTACTTTTCATCTAAATTCAGTGTTGGGCTAACTTCAGGGTTGGACTTTTTACAAGTCCTTTGAAATGTGTCCTCCTCTAGTCACTGGTCGTGCTGGAATTTACTTTCTTGTGAAGACAGGATTTGAGCAAATTGACACAAGTACAGTTTGCCACTATTCTGGACACCTGGGTAAATATCGAGTTCCCTAAATGCTGTGTGTTTTACTTTGATCTCTGCTCACACTTTGCTCATCCAGTTAGAAACACAGGGCTCCAGGCCATAGCGTTCCAGGCCTAAACTAGAAAATTTCCATTCCGTTTTGGGAGTTCATGCGACTCTCATAATTACATTTTCCACAAATGTGTGCTTCAGGAGAGGCCCTGTCCAAATGTGGAGAGGCCCATTTTCATTCACTCACTTTTAGACTTTCTAAGATTTTCAGTTACTAGAGTTTTGCCCAGACTTGCCATTGTCAAGGGACAGTGCACTTCACTTGAAGTTGTGCAGTATTACTTCATGTGTCTCCGTGGAAATTCCACCAATGGGAAACTCTTGCTGTAGTCATCTCCAAGTGTTTCTGTGTAAGAAAATATAACTAACAAAGGATGTGGTTTCAAGCAGAATAAGGAAAGGAGGGATTATCTTTATTTCAGTGCAGGTTGACCTTTCAAAGAAACAGTAATTCCTATCAAATAGGAGGAAAAATCTTTTGTAAAGAGACATGGACATGACACGCTCAACTTTTTGTCACTTTTTTTTATAACGCCAAGGGCATTTGAGAAATTCTTGGCTGCTGAATTGTACGTTTTTGCAAATCTCTCTTAGGTAAGACACTCCAGCTTCTTTAAACCATGGTACAGTTCTTTCCATGTAAAAAACCAAAGCAAAAAACAAAATAAATTCAAACAAAACCCATCAAATTACATTTGAGAGCACACAATTGCTCAGCAGGCCCACTATTCAAGAAGCTAGATGTAGAGAATCCTCAGGCTTCGGCCCATGGCCTGAAGTTTTGTCTCTATCATGGCCCCTCAATTCCCTGGCATGTCCACGTTAACTCATGAATCTTTACTCATTTCCTCTTCAAATGCACAGGATCCAATATATTTGAACCCTGTTCACCTGGGCTGTAATCATCCAAGGACACACCAGAGGAAGTGCAGCCACTCCCTTGCCTGGGGCCTTGGAGCTTATCACAATAGAAATGGACACCTGAACAAGGGGAGCCAAAACAAAGAGAGGCATATTCCTAAAGCCTGAAGCACAGAAGCTACCTATAGACCAGTAGTGGGATTTCACAAATTATGTAAGAATCTCTGTGCACATGCTTGGCATGGTCGCTCATGCCTATAATCCCAGCAATCTGGGGGCTGAGGTGGATGGATCCTTGGGAGTTCCAGTCCATCTTGGGCTACGAATTTATCTCAAGGCCTCTTTCAACAACTACATAAGATGCTGTTTCCAAAAAGAGGACAACATTAAACTAGACACACTTGGTCTTGGTCCCTGGGTTCACTACATGAGTTGTGGAGTCTAAATATTCCATGCCATGAGAAAATACCTGGGATTTTTAGTGAAAGGGACATTTGCATCCCTTTTCTAAGGGTTTCCCTTTCACCATGTTACATTTGAATTCTGGGAAAACCTGCTGGTGATAAGGTATTGTGCTAATACCTCATGTTTAGTGTTCAGGGTTATGCTGGAATGGCTGCAGCCCTCCTTGAAATAGCGATCGCAGACAAGTGAACCCCGAGGAAGCTGGATAGTTGAAGCAGGCACTCCAAATATTCATGCACTGCAAGGATTCACTTTCATTTTGGGTCTCATCTTCTGGTTGCTGGCTTTCAGTGCTAACTGATACTACCATGGTGGCAGTAATCCAGCAGAGACTGCATGTATGGTTTGCAGGTTTACTTCCCAAGCCACCAGAAACTTGGCAGAACCCAAATCATTGTGGCATTTTATTTCCTTCCTTGAAACATTTGTCTTTCTAAGTTTGATAATTGAATAGACTGGGCTAGTCAACTTTGGACCGCATATACCACAAACAGAGCTAAAGACAGAGCCAATTTCTTCCCTCCACTTGTCAAAATATGTCAAATTTGCTTGATCACCAAAACTTCAAAGAAAATTCTGAGGCAACTTAGAGAGGTTAATCAAATACTGCATGATTGGAATGGCTGTGGTTGTATGAGGTGGAAAGCTGCAGAGTTGGGCTGAAACAGTTCACAGAAATCCACAAGCTTGTGGTTGCCAGGCAACCACAATGGGCTGTGATTGGCTGACCACCATTGTGAGCTGGACGTTAGGCTCTAGGATACAAGTGTGCAGTAGGAGACCTGAGTCACCATGCTGGGCGTTGCCATGGAGACCTCAGTGGCACAGAGGACCTTGTAGGGCAAGATTTAAATAGGATGAATATTCTTGGCCTGGTATGCCACAATATTCTCTCTGAAGGCTTCACTGCTCAGAATTTGTGGATGGAAATGCTAGCCAATCTACACATGGATGTACTTTCGATGGGAAATGAAATATGCCAAGGCCTGGCAGATGTTCTCTGACATGTCCTATCCTTGAGCATACGCTTTTCCCTTGTCATGTCTGTCATTTGGCTGAGTCCTGTTCCCTAAGCTATTTAGTCAAGACTTGCTGGAATCATTCACCTGCAGTATAAGAGCTTTCTGTGAAATTTCTCAGCAGAAATCCTCTGCAAGTACATAGCTTTGGATATGAGAGACAGTGGTGGAAGTTGAATTTCAAGGGCAGATATTTGAAAACAATGAAACAAGACCCGAATAAGATCTTTACATGTTTCCCAGATGAATATGTTTGGAAATACGGGGGAAGATGGAGATCAAGGCTGAGAAGAGTGCACACCCATTTCAAGGTACAAAAACCAGGGGAAAACATGGGAAAGCAAGAGAGCTGGTTAATCTGATGTAAAAATCTTTGATGATGAAAGGAAAATTATATTCTCATGATGATTTAATCAGGCTGTAGAAGTGAAGTTCTCATGTTGGTTGTCCTATGTGTGGCCTTCTGCATTGGGCAGTGGATGCAGGACAGGAGATCTTCAAATAAATCTGGTGGAACACAAAATACTGAAAAAAAAATTCAGCCTAAATCCTGTGTATTCCTTCCCTTTGAGAACATATATGGATAATGTACAAAGTTTCAAAAGAGAAAATGTCTATTGGGTCATGGTTTCAACAATGAAATGGTCACTTCACATAACATTTTGAATTTTGCTTTCACAGTTGCTCATGTACCGGGCCTGAGTAAAGCAGAATGCAGAGTAAGCCTCATCAATAGTTGTGCATTCCATAAGTGGTTTTAAAACCAGTGAAACCCTTTGGACTTAGTGTTTGTATTTAATTGGTTGATTGGTTTTTCAAATTGTTTGTTTTACTATTTTTAACTTTGTGAGTCAGGGAAGCCCTCACTCATAGTGATTTCGACCTCTCCAAAAGCTCTGAAGTTATTCATGTAACAGCTATTACATGCTATGAGTTTCTCCTATTAAAACTTGAAAGACTAACAGACTCTGCTACTTTTCATCTAAATTCAGTGTTGGGCTAACTTCAGGGTTGGACTTTTTACAAGTCCTTTGAAATGTGTCCTCCTCTAGTCACTGGTCGTGCTGGAATTTACTTTCTTGTGAAGACAGGATTTGAGCAAATTGACACAAGTACAGTTTGCCACTACTCTGGACACCTGGTTAAATATCGAGTTCCCTAAATGCTGTGTGTTTTACTTTGATCTCTGCTCACACTTTGCTCATCCAGTTAGAAACACAGGGCTCCAGGCCATAGCGTTCCAGGCCTAAACAAGAAAATTTCCATTGCGTTTTGCGAGTTCATGCGTCTCTCATAATTACTTTTTCCACAAATGTGTGCTTCAGGAGAGGCCCTGTCCAAATGTGGAGAGGCCCATTATCATTCACTCACTTTTAGACTTTCTAAAATTTTCAGTGACTAGAGGTTTGCCCAGACTTGCCATTGTCAAGGGACAGTGCACTGCACTTGAAGTTGTGCAGTATTACTTCATTTGTCTCCGTGGAAATTCCACCAATGGGAAACTCTTGCTGTAGCCATCTCCAAGTGTTTCTGTGTAAGAAAATATAATTAACAAAGGGTGCGGTTTCAAGCAGAATGAGGAAAGGAGGGATTATCTTTATTTCAGTGCAGGTTGACCTTTCAAAGAAACAGTAATTCCTATCAAATAGGAGGAAAAATCTTTTGTAAAGAGACATGGACATGACACGCTCAACTTTTTGTCACTTTTTTTAAAACGCCAAGGGCATTTGAGAAATTCTTGGCTGCTGAATTGTCCCTTTTTGCAAATTTCTCTTAAGTAAGACACTCCAGCTTCTTTAAACCATGGTACAGTTCCTTCCATGTAAAAAACCAAAGCAAAAAACAAAATAAATTAAAACAAAACCCATCAAATTACATTTGAAAGCACACAATTGCTCAGCAGGCCCATTATTCAAGAAGCTAGAGGTAGAGAATCCTCAGCCTTCGGCCCATGGCCTGAAGTTTTGTCTCTATCATGGCCCCTCAATTCCCTGGCATGTCCACATTAACTCATGAATCTTTACTCATTTCCTCTTCAAATGCACAGGATCCAATATATTTGAACCCTGTTCACCTGGGCTGTAATCATCCAAGGACACACCAGAGGAAGGGAAGCCACTCCCTTGCCTGGGGCCTTGGAGCTTATCACAATAGAAATGTTCACCTGAACAAGGGGAGCCAAAACAAAGAGAGGCATATTCCAAAAGCCTGAAGCTCAGAAGCTACCTATAGACCAGCAGTGGGATTTCACAAATTATGTAAGAATCTCTGTGCACATGCTTGGCATGGTCGCTCATGCCTATAATCCCAGCAATCTGGGGGCTGAGGTGGATGGATCCTTGGGAGTTCCAGTCCATCTTGGGCTACGAATTTATCTCAAGGCCTCTTTCAACAACTACATAAGATGCTGTTTCCAAAAAGAGGACAACATTAAACTAGACACACTTGGTCTTGGTCCCTGGGTTCACTACATGAGTTGTGGAGTCTAAATATTCCATGCCATGATAAAATACCTGGCATTTTTAGTGAAAGGGGCATTTGCATCCCTTTTCTAAGGGTTTCCCTTTCACCATGTTACATTGGAATTCTGGGAAAACCTGCTGCTGATAAGGTATTGTGCTAATACCTCATGTTTAGTGTTCAGGGTTATGCTGGAATGGCTGCAGCCCTCCTTGAAATAGCGATTTCAGACAAGTGAACCCCGAGGAAGCTGGATAGTTGAAGCAGGCACTCCAAATATTCATGCACTGCAAGGATTCACTTTCATTTTGGGTCTCATCTTCTGGTTGCTGGCGTTCAGTGCTAACTGATACTACCATGGTGGCAGTAATCCAGCAGAGACTGCATGTATGGTTTGAAGGTTTGCTTCCCAAGCCACCAGAAACTTGGCAGAACCCAAATCATTGTGGCATTTTCTTTCCTCCCTTGAAACATTTGGCTTTCTAAGTTTGAAAATTGAATAGACTGGGCTAGTCACCTTTGGACCCCATATACCACAAACAGAGCTAAAGACAGAGCCAATTACTTCCCTCCACTTGTCAAAATATGTCAAATTTGTTGATCACCACAACTTCAAAGAAAATTCTGAGGCAACTTAGAGAGGTTAATCAAATACTGCATGATTGGAATGGCGGTGGTTGTATGAGGTGGAAATCTACAGAGTTGGGCTGAAACTGTTTAGAGAAATCCACAGGCTTGTGGTTGCCAGGCAACCACACTGGGCTCAGATTGGCTGAACATCACTGTGAGGGGGATTTTAGGCTCTAGGTTTGAAAATTTAAAAGACTGGGGTAGTCAAGTTTGGAACCCATAGACCTCAGACATACCAAAACGTTTTCCAATGACTTCCCTCCACTTCTCAAAATATGTCAAATTTTCTTGATCACTCCAAGTGTAAGAAAAATTCTGAGGCAACATAGAGAGGCTAATCAAATACTGCATGATTGGAATGGCTGTGGTTGTATGAGGTGGAAAGCTGCAGAGTTGGGCTGAAACAGTTCACAGAAATCCACAAGCTTGTGGTTGCCAGGCAACCACAATGGGCTGTGATTGGCTGAGCACCATTGTGAGCTGGACTTTAGGCTCTAGGATACAAGTGTGCAGTAGGAGACCTGAGTCACAATGCTGGGCGTTGCCATGGAGACCTCAGTGGCACATAGGACCTTGTAGAGCAAGATTTAAATTGGATGAATATTCTTGGCGGGGTATGCCTCAATATTCTTTCTGAAGCCTTCACTGCTCAGAATTTGTGGATGGAAATGCTAGCCAATCGACACATGGATGTACTTTCAATGGGATATGAAATATGCCAGGGCCTGGCAGATGATCTCTGCCATGTCCTTTCCTTGAGCATACGCTTTTCCCTTGTCATGTCTGTCATTTGGCTGAGTCCTGTTCCTTAAGCTCTGCAGTAAAAACATGGTGGCATCATTCCCCTGCAGTATAAGAGCTTTCTGTGAAATTTCTCAGCAGAAATTCTCTGCAAGTACATAGCTTTGGATATGAGAGACAGTGGTGGAAGTTGAATTTCAAGGGCAGATATTTGAAAACAATGAAACAAGCCCCGAATAAGATCTTTACATGTTTCCCAGATGAATATGTTTGGAAATACGGGGGAAGATGGAGATCAAGGCTGAGAAGAGTGCACACCCATTTCAAGGTACAAAGACCAGGGAAAAACATGGGAAAGCAAGAGAGCTGGTTAATCTGATGTAAAAATCTTTGATGATGAAAGGAAAATTATATTCTCATGATGATTTAATCAGGCTGTAGAAGTGAAGTTCTCATGTGGGTTGTCCTATGTGTGGCCTTGTGCATTGGGCAGTGGATGCAGGACAGGAGATCTTCAAATAAATCTGGTGGAACACAAAATACTGAAAAAAAAATTCAGCCTAAATCCTGTGTATTCCTTCCCTTTGAGAACATATATGGATAATGTACGAAGTTTCAAAAGAGAAAATGTCTATTGGGTCATGGTTTCAACAATGAAATGGTCACTTCACATAACATTTTGAATTTTGCTTTCACAGTTGCTCATGTACCGGGCCTGAGTAAAGCAGAATGCAGAGTAAGCCTCATCAATAGTTGTGCATTCCATAAGTGGTTTTAAAACCAGTGAAACCCTTTGGACTTATTGTTTGTATTTAATTGGTTGATTGGTTTTTCAAATTGTTTATTTTACTATTTTTAACTTTGTGAGTCAGGGAAGCCCTCACTCATAGTGATTTCGACCTCTACAAAAGCTCTGAAGTTATTCATGTAACAGCTATTACATGCGATAAGTTTCTCCTATTAAAACTTGAAAGACTAACAGACTCTGCTACTTTTCATCTAAATTCAGTGTTGGGCTAACTTCAGGGTTGGACTTTTTACAAGTCCTTTGAAATGTGTCCTCCTCTAGTCACTGGTCGTGCTGGAATTTACTTTCTTGTGAAGACAGGATTTGAGCAAATTGACACAAGTACAGTTTGCCACTACTCTGGACACCTGGTTAAATATCGAGTTCCCTAAATGCTGTGTGTTTTACTTTGATCTCTGCTCACACTTTGCTCATCCAGTTAGAAACACAGGGCTCCAGGCCATAGCGTTCCAGGCCTAAACAAGAAAATTTCCATTCCGTTTTGGGAGTTCATGCGACTCTCATAATTACATTTTCCACAAATGTGTGCTTCAGGAGAGGCCCTGTCCAAATGTGGAGAGGCCCATTTTCATTCACTCACTTTTAGACTTTCTAAGATTTTCAGTTACTAGAGTTTTGCCCAGACTTGCCATTATCAAGGGACAGTGCACTTCACTTGAAGTTGTGCAGTATTACTTCATGTGTCTCCGTGGAAATTCCACCAATGGGAAACTCTTGCTGTAGTCATCTCCAAGTGTTTCTGTGTAAGAAAATATAACTAACAAAGGATGTAGTTTCAAGCAGAATGAGGAAAGGAGGGATTATCTTTATTTCAGTGCAGGTTGACCTTTCAAAGAAACAGTAATTCCTATCAAATAGGAGGAAAAATCTTTTGTAAAGAGACATGGACATGACACGCTCAACTTTTTGTTACTTTTTTTTAAAATGCCAAGGGCATTTGAGAAATTCTTGGCTGCTGAATTGTACGTTTTTGCAAATCTCTCTTAGGTAAGACACTCCAGCTTCTTTAAACCATGGTACAGTTCTTTCCATGTAAAAAACCAAAGCAAAAAACAAAATAAATTCAAACAAAACCCATCAAATTACATTTGAGAGCACACAAGTGCTCAGCAGGCCCACTATTCAAGAAGCTAGAGGTAGAGAATCCTCAGCCTTCGGCCCATGGCCTGAAGTTTTGTCTCTATCATGGCCCCTCAATTCCCTGGCATGTCCACATTAACTCATGAATCTTTACTCATTTCCTCTTCAAATGCACAGGATCCAATATATTTGAACCCTGTTCACCTGGGCTGTAATCATCCAAGGACACACCAGAGGAAGGGCAGCCACTCCCTTGCCTGGGGCCTTGGAGCTTATCACAATAGAAATGGACACCTGAACAAGGGGAGCCAAAACAAAGAGAGGCATATTCCAAAAGCCTGAAGCACAGAAGCTACCTATAGACCAGCAGTGGGATTTCACAAATTATGTAATAATCTCTGTGCACATGCTTGGCATGGTCGCTCATGCCTATAATCTCAGCAATCTGGGGGCTGAGGTGGATGGATCCTTGGGAGTTCCAGTCCATCTTGGGCTATGAATTTATCTCAAGGCCTCTTTCAACAACTACATAAGATGCTGTTTCCAAAAAGAGGACAACATTAAACTAGACACACTTGGTCTAGGTCCCTGGGTTCACTACATGAGTTGTGGAGTCTAAATATTCCATGCCATGAGAAAATACCTGGGATTTTTAGTGAAAGGGGCATTTGCATCCCTTTTCTAAGGGTTTCCCTTTCACCATGTTACATTTGAATTCTGGGAAAACCTGCTGGTGATAAGGTATTGTGCTAATACCTCATGTTAAGTGTTCAGGGTTAGGCTGGAATGGCTGCAGCCCTCCTTGAAATAGCGATTGCAGACAAGTGAACCCCGAGAAAGCTGGATAGTTGAAGCAGGCACTCCAAATATTCATGCACTGCAAGGATTCACTTTCATTTTGGGTCTCATCTTCTGGTTGCTGGTTTTCAGTGCTAACTGATACTACCATGGTGGCAGTAATCCAGCAGAGACTGCATGTATGGTTTGCAGGTTTGCTTCCCAAGCCACCAGAAACTTGGCAGAACCCAAATCATTGTGGCATTTTCTTTCCTCCCTTGAAACATTTGGCTTTCTAAGTTTGATAATTGAATAGACTGGGCTAGTCACCTTTGGACCCCATATACCACAAACAGAGCTAAAGACAGTGCCAATTACTTCCCTCCACTTGTCAACATATGTCAAATTTGCTTGATCACCACAACTTCAAAGAAAATTCTGAGGCAACTTAGAGAGGTTAATCAAATACTGCATGATTGGAATGGCTGTGGTTGTATGAGGTGGAAAGCTGCAGAGTTGGGCTGAAACTGTTAGCAGAAATCCACAGGCTTGTGCTTGCCAGGCAACCACACTGGGCTGAGATTGGCTGAACATCCCTGTGAGGGGGATTTTAGGCTCTAGGTTTGAGAATTTAAAAGACTGGGGTAGTCAAGTTTGGAACCCATAGACCTCAGACATACCAAAACGTTTTCCAATGACTTCCCTCCACTTCTCAAAGTATGTCAAATTTTCTTGATCACTACAACTGTAAAAAAAAAATTCTGAGGCAACATACAGAGGCTAATCAAATACTGCATGATTGGAATGGCTGTGGTTGTATGAGGTGGAAAGCTGCAGAGTTGGGCTGAAACAGTTCACAGAAATCCACAAGCTTGTGGTTGCCAGGCAACCACAATGGGCTGTGATTGGCTGAGCACCATTGTGAGCTGGACTTTAGGCTCTAGGATACAAGTGTGCAGTAGGAGACCTGAGTCACAATGCTGGGCGTTGTCATGGAGACCTCTGTGGCACAGAGGACCTTGTAGGGCAAGATTTAAATAGGATGAATATTCTTGTCCTGGTATGCCACAATTTTCTCTCTGAAGGCTTCACTGCTCAGAATTTGTAGATGGAAATGCTAGCCAATCTACACATGGATGTACTTTCAATGGGATATGAAATATGCCAGGGCCTGGCAGATGATCTCTGCCATGTCCTATCCTTGAGCATACGCTTTTCTCTTGTCATGTCTGTCATTTGGCTGAGTCCTGTTCCCTAAGCTATTCAGTCAAGACTTGCTGGCATCATTCACCTGCAGTATAAGAGCTTTCTGTGAAATTTCTCAGCAGAAATCTTCTGCAAGTACATAGCTTTGGATATGAGAGACAGTGGTGGATGTTGAATTTCAAGGGCAGATATTTGAAAACAATGAAACAAGCCCCGAATAAGATCTTTACATGTTTCCCAGATGAATATGTTTGGAAATACGGGGGAGATGGAGATCAAGGCTGAGAAGAGTGCACACCCATTTCAAGGTACAAAAACCAGGGAAAAACATGGGCAAGCATGCGAGCTGGTTAATCTGATATAAAAATCTCTGATGATGAAAGGAAAATTATATTCTCATGATGATTTAATCAGGCTGTAGAAGTGAAGTTCTCATGTTGGTTTTCCTATGTGTGTCCTTCTGCATTGGGCAGTGGATGCAGGATAGGAGATCTTCAAATATATCTGGTGGAACACAAAATACTGAAAAAAAAATTCAGCCTAAATACGGTGTATTCCTTCCCTTTGAGAACATATATGGATAATGTACGAAGTTTCAAAAGAGAAAATGTCTATTGGGTCATGGTTTCAACAATGAAATGGTCACTTCACATAACATTTTGAATTTTGATTTCACAGTTGCTCATGTACCGGGTCTGAGTAAAGCAGAATGCAGAGTAAGCCTCATCAATAGTTGTGCATTCCATAAGTGGTTTTAAAACCAGTGAAACCCTTTGGACTTAGTGTTTGTATTTAATTGGGTGATTGGTTTTTCAAATTGTTTGTTTTACTGTTTTTAACTCTGTGAGTCAGGGCAGCCCTCACTCATAGTGATTTCGACCTCTCCAAAAGCTCTGAAGTTATTCATGTAACAGCTATTACATGCTATAAATTTCTCCTATTAAAACTTGAAAGACTAACAGACTCTGCTACTTTTCATCTAAATTCAGTGTTGGGCTAACTTCAGGGTTGGACTTTTTACAAGTCCTTTGAAATGTGTCCTCCTCTAGTCACTGGTGGTGCTGGAATTTACTTTCTTGTGAAGACAGGATTTGAGCAAATTGACACAAGTACAGTTTGCCACTACTCTGGACACCTGGTTAAATATCGAGTTCCCTAAATGCTGTGTGTTTTACTTTGATCTCTGCTCACACTTTGCTCATCCAGTTAGAAACACAGGGCTCCAGGCCATAGCGTTCCAGGCCTAAACAAGAAAATTTCCATTCCGTTTTGGGAGTTCATGCGTCTCTCATAATTACTTTTTCCACAAATGTGTGCTTCAGGAGAGGCCCTGTCCAAATGTGGTGAGGCCCATTTTCATTCACTCACTTTTAGACTTTCTAAGATTTTCAGTGACTAGAGGTTTGCCCAGACTTGCCATTGTCAAGGGACAGTGCACTTCACTTGAAGTTGTGCAGTATTACTTCATGTGTCTCCGTGGAAATTCCACCAATGGGAAACTCCTGCTGTAGTCATCTCCAAGTGTTTCTGTGTAGGAAAATATAACTAACAAAGGATGTGGTTACAAGCAGAATGAGGAAAGGAGGGATTATCTTTATTTCAGTGCAGGTTGACCTTTCAAAGAAACAGTAATTCCTATCAAATAGGTGGAAAAATCTTTTGTAAAGAGACATGGACATGACACGCTCAACTTTATGTCACTTTTTTTAAAACGCCAAGGGCATTTGAGAAATTCTTGGCTGCTGAGTTGTACCTTTTTGCAAATTTCTCTTAGGTAAGACACTCCAGCTTCTTTAAACCATGGTACAGTTCCTTCCATGTAAAAAACCAAAGCAAAAAACAAAATAAATTCAAACAAAACCCATCAAATTACATTTGAGAGCACACAATTGCTCAGCAGGCCCACTATTCAAGAAGCTAGAGGTAGAGAATCCTCAGGCTTCGGCCCATGGCCTGAAGTTTTGTCTCTATCATGGCCCCTCAATTCCCTGGCATGTCCACAATAACTCATGAATCTTTACTCATTTCCTCTTCAAATGCACAGGATCCAATATATTTGAACCCTGTTCACCTGGGCTGTAATCATCCAAGGACACACCAGAGGAAGGGCAGCCACTCCCTTGCCTGGGGCCTTGGAGCTTATCACAATAGAAATGGACACCTGAACAAGGGGAGCCAAAACAAAGAGAGGCATATTCCTAAAGCCTGAAGCATAGAAGCTACCTATAGACCAGCAGTGGGATTTCACAAATTATGTAAGAATCTCTGTGCACATGCTTGGCATGGTCGCTCATGCCTATAATCCCAGCAATCTGGGGGCTGAGGTGGATGGATCCTTGGGAGTTCCAGTCCATCTTGGGCTACGAATTTATCTCAAGGCCTCTTTCAACAACTACATAAGATGCTGTTTCCAAAAAGAGGACAACATTAAACTAGACACACTTGGTCTAGGTCCCTGGGTTCACTACATGAATTGTGGAGTCTAAATATTCCATGCCATGAGAAAATACCTGGGATTTTTAGTGAAAGGGGCATTTGAATCCCTTTTCTAAGGGTTTCCCTTTCACCATGTTACATTTGAATTCTGGGAAAACCTGCTGGTGATAAGGTATTGTGCTAATACCTCATGTTAAGTGTTCAGGGTTATGCTGGAATGGCTGCAGCCCTCCTTGAAATAGTGATTGCAGACAAGTGAACCCCGAGGAAGCTGGATAGTTGAAGCAGGCACTCCAAATATTCATGCACTGCAAGGATTCACTTTCATTTTGGGTCTCATCTTCTGGTTGCTGGCTTTCAGTGCTAACTGATACTACCATGGTGGCAGTAATCCAGCAGAGACTGCATGTATGGTTTGCAGGTTTGCTTCCCAAGCCACCGGAAACTTGGCAGAACCCAAATCATTGTGGCATTTTCTTTCCTCCCTTGAAACATTTGGCTTTCTAAGTTTCATAATTGGATAGACTGGGCTAGTCACCTTTGGACCCCATATACCACAAACAGAGCTAAAGACAGAGACTATTACTTCCCTCCACTTGTCAAAATATGTCAAATTTGCTTGATCACCACAACTTCAAAGAAAATTCTGAGGCAACTTAGAGAGGTTAATCAAATACTGCATGATTGGAATGGCTGTGGTTGTATGAGGTGGAAAGCTGCAGAGTTGGGCTGAAACTGTTCACAGAAATCCACAGGCTTGTGCTTGCCAGGCAACCACACTGGGCTCAGATTGGCTGAACATCACTGTGAGGGGGATTTTAGGCTCTAGGTTTGAAAATTTAAAAGACTGGTGTAGTCAAGTTTGGAACCCATAGACCTCAGACATACCAAAAGTTTTTCCAATGACTTCCCTCCACTTCTCAAAATATGTCAAATTTTCTTGATCACTACAACTGTAAAAAAAAATTCTGAGGCAACATAGAGAGGCTAATCAAATACTGCATGATTGGAATGGCTGTGGTTGTATGAGGTGGAAAGCTGCAGAGTTGGGCTGAAACAGTTCACAGAAATCCACAAGCTTGTGGTTGCCAGGCAACCACAATGGGGTGTGATTGGCTGAGCACCATTGTGAGCTGGACTTTAGGCTCTAGGATACAAGTTTGCAGTAGGAGACCTGAGTCACAATGCTGGGCGTTGCCATGGAGACATCTGTGGCACAGAGGACCTTGTAGGGCAAGATTTAATTAGGATGAATATTCTTGTCCTGGTATGCCACAATATTCTCTCTGAAGGCTTCACCGCTCAGAATTTGTAGATGGAAATGCTAGCCAATCTACACATGGATGTACTTTCAATGGGATATGAAATATGCCAGGGCCTGGCAGATGATCTCTGCCATGTCCTATCCTTGAGCATACGCTTTTCCCTTGTCATGTCTGTCATTTGGCTGAGTCCTGTTCCCTAAGCTATTCAGTCAAGACTTGCTGGCATCATTCACCTGCAGTATAAGAGCTTTCTGTGAAATTTCAAAGCAGAAATCCTCTGCAAGTACATAGCTTTGGATATGAGAGACAGTGGTAGAAGTTGAATTTCAAGGGCAGATATTTGAAAACAATGAAACAAGCCCCGAATAAGATCTTTACATGTTTCCCAGATGAATACGTTTGGAAATATGGGGGAGATGGAGATCAAGGCTGAGAAGAGTGCACACCCATTTCAAGGTTAAAGACCAGGGAAAAACATGGGAAAGCAAGAGAGCTGGTTAATCTGATGTAAAAATCTTTGATGATGAAAGGAAAATTATATTCTCATGATGATTTAATCAGGCTGTAGAAGTGAAGTTCTCATGTGGGTTGTCCTATGTGTGGCCTTGTGCATTGGGCAGTGGATGCAGGACAGGAGATCTTCAAATAAATCTGGTGGAACACAAAATACTGAAAAAAAATTCAGCCTAAATCCTGTGTATTCCTTCCATTTGAGAACATATATGGATAATGTACAAAGTTTCAAAAGAGAAAATGTCTATTGGGTCATGGTTTCAACAATGAAATGGTCACTTCACATAACATTTTGAATTTTGGTTTCACAGTTGCTCATGTACCGGGCCTGAGTAAAGCAGAATGCAGAGTAAGCCTCATCAATAGTTGTGCATTCCATAAGTGGTTTTAAAACCAGTGAAACCCTTTGGACTTAGTGTTTGTATTTAATTGATTGATTGGTTTTTCAAATTGTTTATTTTACTATTTTTAACTTTGTGAGTCAGGGAAGCCCTCACTCATAGTGATTTCGACCTCTCCAAAAGCTCTGAAGTTATTCATGTAACAGCTATTACATGCTATAAGTTTCTCCTATTAAAACTTGAAAGACTAACAGACTCTGCTACTTTTCATCTAAATTCAGTGTTGGGCTAACTTAAGGGTTGGACTTTTTACAAGTCCTTTGAAATGTGTCCTCCTCTAGTCACTGGTCGTGCTGGAATTTACTTTCTTGTGAAGACAGGATTTGAGCAAATTGACACAAGTACAGTTTGCCACTACTCTGGACACCTGGTTAAATATCGAGTTCCCTAAATGCTGTGTGTTTTACTTTGATCTCTGCTCACACTTTGCTCATCCAGTTAGAAACCCAGGGCTCCAGGCCATAGCGTTCCAGGCCTAAACAAGAAAATTTCCATTCCGTTTTGGGAGTTCATGCGACTCTCATAATTACATTTTCCACAAATGTGTGCTTCAGGAGAGGCCCTGTCTAAATGTGGAGAGACCCATTTTCATTCACTCAGTTTCTGACTTTCTAAGATTTTCAATTACCAGAGGTTTGCCCAGACTTGCCATTGTCAAGGGACAGTGCACTTCACTTGAATTTGTGCAGTATTACTTCATGTGTCTCCGTGGAAATTCCACCAATGGGAAACTCTTGCTGTAGTCATCTCCAAGTGTTTCTGCGTAAGAAAATATAACTAACAAAGGATGTGGTTTCAAACAGAATGGGGAAAGAGGGATTATGTTTATTTCAGTGCAGGTTGACCTTTCAAAGAAACAGTAATTCCTATCAAATAGGAGGAAAAATCTTTTGTAAAGAGACATGGACATGACACGATCAACTTTATGTCACTTTTTTTAAAACGCCAAGGGCATTTGAGAAATTCTTGGATGTTGAATTGTCCCTTTTTTCAAATTTCTCTTAGGTAACACACTCCAGCTTCTTCAAACCAAGGTACTGTTCCTTCCATGTAAAAAACCAAAGCAAAAAACAAAATAAATTAAAACAAAACCCATCAAATTACATTTGAGAGCACAGAATTGCTCAGCAGGAACACTATTCAAGAAGCTAGAAGTACAGAAGCCTCAGCCTTCAGCCCATGGCCTGAAATTTTGTCTCTATCATGGTCCCTCATTTCCCTGGCATGTCCACATTAACTCCTAAATCTTTACTCATTTCCTCTTCAAATGCACAGGATCCAATATATTTGAACCCTGTTCACCTTGGCTATAATCATCCAAGGACACACCAGAGGAAGGGCAGCCACCCCCTTGCCTGGGGCCTTGGAGCTTATCACAATAGAAATGGACACCTGAACAAGGTGAGCCAAAACAATGAGAGGCATATTCCTAAAGCCTGAAGCACAGAAGCTACCTATAGACGAGTAGTGGGATTTCACAAATTATGTAAGAATCTCTGTGCACATGCTTGGCATGGTCGCTCCGGCCTATAATCCCAGCAATCTGGGGGCTGAGGTGGATGGATCCTTGGGAGTTCCAGTCCATCTTGGGCTATGAATTTATCTAAAGGCCTCTTTCAACAACTACATAAGATGCTGTTTCCAAAAAAAGGACAACGGAAAACTAGACACACTTGGTCCAGGTCTCTGGGTTCACTACATGAGTTGTGGAGTCTATATAGTCCATGCCATGAGAAAATACCTGGAATTTTTAGGGAAAGGTGCATTTGCATCCCGTTTCTAACGGTTTCCTTTTCACCATGTTACATTTGAATTCTGGGAAAACCTGCTGGTGATAAGCTATGTAGCATTATGTTGGTTTAGGTATTGAGCTATTACCTCATGTTTAGTGTTCAGGGTTATGCTGGAATGGCTGCAGACCTCCTTGAAATAGCGATTGCAGACAAGTGAACCCCGTGAAAGCTGGATAGTTGAAGCAGCCACTCCAAATATTCATGCACTGCAAGGATTCACTTTCATTTTGGGTCTCATCTTCTGGTTGTTGGCTTTTATTGCTAACTGATACTACCATGGTGGCAGTAATCCAGCAGAGACTGCATGTATGGTTTGCAGGTTTGCTTCCAAAACCACCAGAAACTTGGCAGAGCCCAAATCATTGTGGCATTTACTTTCCTCCCCTGAAACATTTGGCTTTCAAAGTTTGATAATTGAATAGACTGGGCTAGTCACCTTTGGACCCCATACACCACAAACACAGCTAAAGACAGAGCCAATTACTTCCCTCCACTTCTCAAAATATGTCAAATTTTCTTGATCACTACAACTGTAAAAAAATTCTGAGGCAACATAGCGAGGCTAATCAAATACTGCATGATTGGAATGGCTGTGGTTGTATGAGGTGGAAAGCTGCAGAGTTGGGCTGAAACAGTTCACAGAAATCCACAAATTTGTGGTCGCCAGGCAACCACACAGGGCTGTGATTGGCTGAGCACCATTGTGAGCTGGACTGTAGGCTCTAAAATACAAGTGTGCAATAGGAGACCTGAGTCACAATGCTGGGCGTTGACATGGAGACCTCAGTGGCACAGAAGACCTTGTAGGACAAGATTTAAACAGGATGAATATTCTTGGCCTGGTATGCCACAATATTCTCTCTGAAGGCTTCACTGCTCAGAATTTGTGGATGGAAATGCTTGCCATTCTACACATGGATGTACTTTCAATGGGATATGAAATATGCCAGGGCCTGGCAGATGATCTCTGCCATGTCCATCCTTGAGCATACGCTTTTCCCTTGTCATGTCTGTCATTTGGCTGAGTCCTGTTCCCTAAGTTATTCAGTCAAGACTTGCTGGCACCATTCACCTGTAGTATAAGAGCTTTCTGTGAAATTTCTCAGCAGAAATCCTCTGCAAGCACATAGCTTTGGATATGAGAGACAGTGGTGGAAGTTGAATTTCAAGGGCAGATATTTGAAAACAATGAAACAAGCCCCAAATAAGATCTTTACATGTTTCCCAGATGAATATATTTGGAAATACGGTGGAAGATGGAGATCAAGGCTGAGAAAAGTGCACACCCATTTCAAGGTACAAAAACCAGGGAAAAACATGGGAAAGCAAGAGAGCTGGTTAATCTGATGTGAAAATCTTTGATGATGAAAGGAAAATTATATTCTCATGATGATATAATCAGGCTGTAGAAGTGAAGTTCTCATGTTGGTTGTCCTATGTGTGGCCTTCTGCATTGGGCAGTGGATGCAGGAAAGGAGATATTCAAATAAATCTGGTGGAACACAAAATACTAAAAAAAAAAATTCAGCCTAAATCCTGTGTATTCCTTCCCTTTGAGAACATATATGGCTAATGTATGAAGTTTTAAAAGTGAAAATGTCTATTGGGTCATGGTTTCACCAATGAAACGGTCACTTCACATAACATTTTGAATTTTGCTTTCACAATTGCTCATGTACTGGGCCTGAGTAAAGCAGAAGGCAGAGTAAGCCTCATCAATAGTTGTGCATTCCATAAGTGGTTTTCAAACCAGTGAAACCCTTTGGACTTAGTGTTTGTATTTAATTGGTTGATTGGTTTTTCAAATTGTTTGTTTTACTATTTTTAACTTTGTGCGTCAGGGAAGCCCTTACTCATAGTGATTTAGACCTCTGCAAAAGCTCTGAAGTTATTTATTTTATTTATTTATTTATTTTTTAATTTTATTTAAGAAGAAAAGAAAAAAAAGCAGAGAATGGGTACAAGTTATACAGATTTGCAGAAAAAAATGAACAGTAGGAAATCACTAGTTGATGGATTACATATTGTCATCTTAGAAATAATTGTTTAAGTCACAAAATTAAAGCTTGTAAAGTGGACATTCCATCAATGATACTGCAAACAGTTCTGTTCAATGATCCAATAAAACTCTGTGATATCATTTTCTATCTTATGCACTTAAATATGCATGCAGTTATATAGTTTAGAGCACTTTCTTTTCCTCTCTCTTGTACGATTTGGGTTTCATTGCTCCCACGGGTCTTATTACTTTTTTCGAAGAGAGTAAAACCAAATGTGACATAACAGAACAGAATCGGTCAAGTCAAAAGGGTGGACATAATAGATAATGTGAAAACATATTACAACGTGATCAATAATGGTTACCATAATGCCTTCCACTATCTCTAATAGAATTGCCTATATCGTTAGTTATAATACAATTGAACAAAACAGTAAAGAATAAAACCGACAAAACCAAAACATTGGAGACATTGTAGGTCTTCAAAAGTAGATAAAAGTCAATGAGAATGGGCATTATAATGAGTCTCATTATCTTCACAGCTGATGCCTAAATTTTCGAACCTGATACTATCCAGCAAAACAGAATAGGGGAACATCAGTTAAAAACCAGATGGTGAGAGTAATACGGGGCTTTAAATCGAGGTAATGGAAAGTCAAAGTGGGTTACTATAATATATCCTGCTATATTTTTCCTTTAATTAAAAGGATAAAAATAAAAAAAGTAAATAATGGAGTGGAGACTGAGATAAAAGAGGGCATAAAAATGAAACAGCACAGATCAAAACATAACCATTTAAGCAGAATAGTGTTTCACCACCAGATAATCCTGACCTAAAAGTAGTTACCATATTGTCTCTTTCCTTGAAATCCTTGAGTACAACTTCGTATACTGTAGCATTAAGTATATCAAAACAATGTAAAACCATTTAAGAGAATGACAGCATTACAGAGTATTTAGAATCGACTAACAGAAAATGAACAATGGTTTCTGTATCATCTCCTTGTCTTTAAAAGTTTTTTGCTTATACTATCGTACATAAAAAAATCCAGTAAGATACAACCTATTTAGACCATTGGAGACAGAAGGACAAAAGCTAGGTGAGACTTCAAAACAAGATGATAGTAAATCAGTATTACCTATTAAGATGTCATTTTCTCCAAAATAGCTATTCCTATCATCCAATCTTGTCTGCCTCATTTCTGTTGAGCTCTTATTCTGTCAGTAGCTGTCAGTTTGTCTTCTTCACTTCGTTCTCTGCTCCATTCGTTGTGGCCTCCACTATTTCTGGATTCTTTGTATTTTTCTTTTTTTAGAATATCCTGCAATACTCTCTCTAGAGTTGAATTGGTGGTTGCAAATTCCCCCAGTTCCTCTTTATCCTGGAAGCACCTTGTTTTTCCATCAATTTCCAGGGACAATCTTGGCTGGAGATTATTATCTTTCAAAGCTTGAATTATTTCCCCCCATGCTCTTCGTGATTTGATGGTTTGTGCAGAGAAATCTGCTGTAATTCTGATGGGTGCTCCCTTGAAAGTGGTCTGTTTCTTGTCTCTGACAGCTTTTAATATTCTGTTCTTGTATTGAATTTCTGGAATTTTTATTATTATATGCCTGGGTGTTGCTCCGTTTGGGTTGTAGGTAGCTGGGGTCCTGTATGCCTCATACATTTGAGTATCTTTACCTTTTGCTAAATTAGGAAAATTCTCCTGGATTATTTCTGTGAGTAGCTTTTGTAGTTCATTTGTTTGTGTCCCTACTTCTTCTTTTATGTTCTTAAACCTTAAGTTATGGATCCTCTTATCATCTTCTTGTCTTTCTATTATTGCTGTTTGTTTCTTTGTTGTTTTAAAGAAGATTTTCATTTCATTCTCCCATATTACAATTCTGCCCTCCAGTTCAGATAGTCTGTCCTTAGTTTCTTTCAAGCTGTTATGCCAGTCTTCGATAGACTTCTTAGTTTCTTGGTAGTCCCTTTGAACCTGCTTCACGTATTCTATACTTTCCCTGTTATCTATATCAAACAATTCTCCCCTCTTTTTCTGTTCTTCCATTCCACCATCTGTTAACAAAAGCTAGGTGAGACTTCAAAACAAGATGATAGTAAATCAGTATTACCTATTAAGATGTCATTTTCTCCAAAATAGCTATTCCTATCATCCAATCTTGTCTGCCTCATTTCTGTTGAGCTCTTATTCTGTCAGTAGCTGTCAGTTTGTCTTCTTCACTTCGTTCTCTGCTCCATTCGTTGTGGCCTCCACTATTTCTGGATTCTTTGTATTTTTCTTTTTTTAGAATATCCTGCAATACTCTCTCTAGAGTTGAATTGGTGGTTGCAAATTCCCCCAGTTCCTCTTTATCCTGGAAGCACCTTGTTTTTCCATCAATTTCCAGGGACAGTTGTGCAGGATATCTCAATCTTGGCTGGAGATTATTATCTTTCAAAGCTTGAATTATTTCCCCCCATGCTCTTCATGATTTGATGGTTTGTGCAGAGAAATCTGCTGTAATTCTGATGGGTGCTCCCTTGTAAGTGGTCTGTTTCTTGTCTCTGACAGCTTTTAATATTCTGTTCTTGTATTGAATTTCTGGAATTTTTATTATTATATGCCTGGGTGTTGCTCTGTTTGGGTTGTAGGTAGCTGGGGTCCTGTATGCCTCATACATCTGAGTATCTTTATCTTTTGCTAAATTAGGAAAATTCTCCTGGATTATTTCTGTGAGTAGCTTTTGTAGTTCATTTGTTTGTGTCCCTACTTCTTCTTTTATGTTCTTAATCCTTAAGTTATGGATCCTCTTATCATCTTCTTGTCTTTCTATTATTGCTGTTTGTTTCTTTGTTATTTTAAAGAAGTTTTTCATTTCATTCTCCCATATTACAATTCTGCCCTCCAGTTCAGATAGTCTGTCCTTAGTTTCTTTCAAGCTGTTATGCCAGTCTTCGAT
Organism: Cavia porcellus; assembly: GCF_034190915.1. NCBI lineage: Eukaryota > Metazoa > Chordata > Mammalia > Rodentia > Caviidae > Cavia > Cavia porcellus. Next base: position 2,342,773 of record NW_026947486.1, on the reverse strand, counting down.
AGACTTCTTAGTTTCTTGGTAGTCCCTTTGAACCTGCTTCACGTATTCTATACTTTCCCTGTTATCTCCATCATACAATTCTCCCCTCTTTTTCTGTTCTTCCATTCCACCATCTGTTTTTTCTTGGGTGGTGCTTAGCATTTCTCTAACTATTTTGCATACTTCTAGCTTCAGGTCATTGATAACTTCATTCCTGAATTGGTCTATGAGGCTCTCTATATGGCGCTTTATGTCTATTGGTGCGGTGTCCGCTATTGCCTGTTTCTCAGAATTGGGGGCCAAGGAGCCTTTCTTGTTGCTGCCTCTTCCCATATTCCCTGTTCCTTATATATGCAAGTTTACATGAGAGGCCCATCTTCTCTCCCTGTCAGCCACAGCCTGATTGAATTGCGCCGGTTAGGTGTTCCCACTCACTGCTGCGCACCAGGCAGCCTACGTGGGGCCCACCCCTCCGGGCCTCCATCGGGCTCTGGGATCTGGGTTGGGCCAGCCTACTGGGTCCCCCAGCAGCGTCATGCAGGCCAGGTACTTTTCCCCAATCCCGCCCGAGAGGGGAATGTGTGGCTGGAGTCGCCACTGCGCCCTGCTCCCGCAGGACTGCTCGGGCCCAGAAAGTCTGCTAGACTCAAACTGTGGTGGAGTGTCAGTTTCTCTCACTCACCTCGCCACAAGTCAGAACATGCCTCCCTGCCCATCCTGTTTTCAACTCCGTTCACAGTCTCCCGTTCTCAGAGTTTCTGTGTGTCTCTCTCCTTGCTGAGCCGATATAGAGGCAGCCAGCCACCGCGCGGTGGGAAACCCAAATCGCGGCTTCCAATGGCGCGGGGTCCAGCAGAGGCTTTTCTGTTCCTGTGTTAGCAACAGGACTGCATTCCAAGTTGGTTTCTCTCAGCGGACTTCGTTCCTGAGTCAGCAGAGCATACCTCCACCGGCGTATGTCTCTTTAGTCCGCACCATACCTGGCTCCTGAGCCTAGGATTTCAGAGAGCTTCCGGTAGTTGCTGTTATCTGTCCAACATGTTCTCCGGAAGCTGAAGTTATTCATGTAACAGCTATTACATGTTATAAGTTTCTCCTATTAAAACTTGAAAGACTAACAGACTCTGATACTTTTCATCTAAATTCAGTGTTGCGCTAAATTCAGTGTTGGACTTTTTACAAGTCCTTTGAAATGTGTCCTCATCTAGTCACTGGTCGTGCTGGAATGTACTTTCTTGTGAAGACAGGATTTGAGCAAATTGACACAAGTACAGTTTGCCACTACTCTGGACACCTGGTTAAATATCGAGTTCCCTAAATGCTGGGTGTTTTACTTTGATCTCTGCTCACACTTTGCTCATGCAGTTAGAACCACAGGGCTCCAGGCCATAGCGTTCCAGGCCTAAACAAAAAATTTCCATTCCGTTTTGGGAGTTCATTCGTCTCTCATAATTACATTTTCCACAAATGTGTGCTTCAGGAGAGGCCCTGTCTAAATGTGGAGAGGCCCATTTTCATTCACTCACTTTCAGACTTTCTAAAAATTTCAGTTAGTATCGGTTTGCCCAGACTTGCCATTGTCAAGGGACAGTGCACTTCACTTGAAGTTGTGCAGTATTACTTCATGTGTCTCTGTGGAAATTCCACCAATGGGAAAATCTTGCTGTAGTCATCTCCATGTGTTTCTGCGTAAGAAAATATAACTAACAAAGGATGTGGTTTCAAGCAGAATGGGGAAAGAGGGATTATGTTTATTTCAGTGCAGGTTGACCTTTCAAAGAAACAGTAATTCCTATCAAATAGGAGGAAAAATCTTTTGTAAAGAGACATGGACATGACACGATCAACTTTATGTCACTTTTTTTTAAAACGCCAAGGGCATTTGAGAAATTCTTGGCTGCTGAATTGTCCCTTTTTTCAAATTTCTCTTAGGTAAGACACTCCAGCTTCTTCAAACCATGGTACAGATCCTTCCATGTAAAAAACCAAAGCATAAAACACAATAAATTAAAACAAAACCCATCAAATTACATTTGAGAGCACAGAATTGCTCAGTAGGCCCACTATTCAAGAAGCTAGAGGTACAGAAGCCTCAGCCTTCAGCCCATGGCCTGAAGTTTGGTCTCTATTATCATGGTCCCTCAATTCCCTGGCATGTCCACATTAACTTATGAATCTTTACTCATTTCCTCTTCAAATGCACAGGATCCAATATATTTGAACCCTGTTCACCTGGGCTGTAATCATCCAAGGACACACCAGAGGAAGGGCAGCCACTCCCTTGCCTGGGGCCTTGGAGCTTATCACAATAGAAATGGACACCTGAACAAGGGGAGCCAAAACAAAGAGAGGCATATTCCAAAAGCCTGAAGCACAGAAGCTACCTATAGACCAGTAGTGGGATTTCACAAATTATGTAAGAATCTCTGTGCACATGCTTGGCATGGTCGCTCATGCCTATAATCCCAGCAATCTGGGGGCTGAGGTGGATGGATCCTTGGGAGTTCCAGTCCATCTTGGGCTATGAATTTATCTCAAGGCCTCTTTCAACAACTACATAAGATGCTGTTTCCAAAAAAAGGACAATGGAAAACTAGAAACTCTTCGTCCAGGTCCCTGGGTTCACTATATGAGTTGTGGAGTCTAAATATTCCATGCCATGAGAAAACACCTGGGATTTTTAGGGAATAGGGCATTTGCATCCCGTTTCTAAGGGTTTCCCTTTCACCATGTTACATTTGAATTCTGGGAAAACCTGCTGGTGATAAGCTATCTAGCATTATGTTGGTTTAGGTATTGAGCTAGTACCTCATGTTTAGTGTCCAGGGTTATGCTGGAATGGCTGCAGATCTCCTTGAAATAGCGATTGCAGACAAGTGAACCCCGAGGAAGCTGGATAGTTGAAGCAGGCACTCCAAATATTCATGCACTGCAAGGATTCACTTTCATTTTGGGACTCATCTTCTGGTTGCTGGCTTTTAGTGCTAACTGATACTACCATGGTGGCAGTAATCCAGCAGAGACTGCATGTATGGTTTGCAGGTTTGCTTCCAAAGCCACCAGAAACTTGGCAGAACCCAAATCATTGTGGCATTTTCTTTCCTCCCCTGAAACTTTTGGCCTTCTAAGTTTGAAAATTGAATAGACTGGGCTAGTCAAGTTTGGACCCTATATACCACCAACAGAGCTAAAGACAGAGCCAATTACTTCCCTCCACTTGTCAAAATATGTCAAATTTGCTTGATCACCACAACTTCAAAGAAAATTCTGAGGCAACTTAGAGAGGTGAATCAAATACTGCATGATTGGAATGGCTGTGGTTGTAGGAGGTGGAAAGCTGCAGAGTTGGGCTGAAATTGTTCACTGAAATCCACAGGCTTGTGGTTGGCAGGCAACCACACTGGGCTGAGATTGGCTGAACATCACTGTGAGGTGGATTTTAAGCTCTAGGTTTGAAAATGTAAAAGACTGGAGTAGTCAAGTTTGGAACCAATATACCTGAGACATACCAAAACGTTTTCCAATTACTTCCCTCCGCTTCTAAAAATATGTCAAATTTTCTTGATGACTACAACTCTAAAAAAAATTTTGAGGCACCATAGCGAGGCTAATCAAATACTGCATGATTGCAATGGCAGTGGTTGTATGAGGTGGAAAGCTGCAGAGTTGGGCTGAAACAGTTCACAGAAATCCACAAGCTTGTGGTCGCCAGGCATCCACACTGGGCTGTGATTGGCTGAGCACAATTGTGAGCTGGACTTTAGGCTCCAGGATACAAGTGTGCAGTAGGAGACCTGAGTCACAATGCTGGGCGTTGACATGGAGACCTCATTGGCACAGAGGACCTTGGAGGGCAAGATTTAAATACGATGAATATTCTTGGCCTGGTATGCCACAATATTCTCTCTGAAGGCTTCACTGCTCAGTATTTGTGGATGGAAATGCTTGCCAATCTACACATGGATGTACTTTCAATGGGATATAAAATATGCCAGGGCCTGGCAGATGATCTCTGCCATGTCCTATCCTTGAGCATACGCTTTTCCCTTGTCATGTCTGTCATTTGTCCGAGTCCTGTTCCCTAAGCTATTCAGTCAAGACTTGCTGGCATCATTCACCTGCAGTATAAGAGCTTTCTATGAAATTTCTCAGCAGAAATCCTCTGCAAGCACATAGCTTTGGATATGAGAGACAGTGGTGGAAGTTGAATTTCAAGGGCAGATATTTGAAAACAATGAAACAAGCCCAGAATAAGATCTTTACATGTTTCCCAGATGAATATGTTTGGAAATATGGGGGAAGATGGAGATCAAGGCTGAGAAGAGTGCACACCCATTTCAAGGTACAAAAACCAGGGAAAAACATGGGAAAGCAAGAGAGCTGGTTAATCTGATGTAAAAATCTTTGATGAAGAAAGGAAAATTACATTCTCATAATGATATAATCAGACTGTAGCAGTGAAGTTCTCATGTTGGTTGTCCTATGTGTGGCCTTCTGCATTGGGCAGTGGATGCAGGACAGGAGATCGTCAAAGAAATCTGGTGGAACACAAAATACTGAAAAACAATTCAGCCTAAATCCTGTGTATTTCTTCCCTTTGAGAACATATATGGATAATGTACAAAGTTTCAAAAGAGAAAATGTCTATTGGGTCATGGTTTCAACAATGAAATGGTCACTTCACATAACATTTTGAATTTTGCTTTCACAGTTGCTCATGTACCGGGCCTGAGTAAAGCAGAATGCAGAGTAAGCCTCATCAATAGTTGTGCATTCCATAAGTGGTTTTAAAACCAGTGAAACCCTTTGGACTTAGTGTTTGTATTTAATTGGTTGATTGGTTTTTCAAATTGTTTATTTTACTATTTTTAACTTTGTGAGTCAGGGAAGCCCTCACTCATAGTGATTTCGACCTCTCCAAAAGCTCTGAAGTTATTCATGTAACAGCTATTACATGCTATAAGTTTCTCCTATTAAAACTTGAAAGACTAACAGACTCTGCTACTTTTCATCTAAATTCAGTGTTGGGCTAACTTAAGGGTTGGACTTTTTACAAGTCCTTTGAAATGTGTCCTCCTCTAGTCACTGGTCGTGCTGGAATTTACTTTCTTGTGAAGACAGGATTTGAGCAAATTGACACAAGTACAGTTTGCCACTACTCTGGACACCTGGTTAAATATCGAGTTCCCTAAATGCTGTGTGTTTTACTTTGATCTGTGCTCACACTTTGCTCATCCAGTTAGAAACCCAGGGCTCCAGGCCATAGCGTTCCAGGCCTAAACAAGAAAATTTCCATTCCGTTTTGGGAGTTCATGCGACTCTCATAATTACATTTTCCACAAATGTGTGCTTCAGGAGAGGCCCTGTCTAAATGTGGAGAGACCCATTTTCATTCACTCAGTTTCTGACTTTCTAAGATTTTCAATTACCAGAGGTTTGCCCAGACTTGCCATTGTCAAGGGACAGTGCACTTCACTTGAATTTGTGCAGTATTACTTCATGTGTCTCCGTGGAAATTCCACCAATGGGAAACTCTTGCTGTAGTCATCTCCAAGTGTTTCTGCGTAAGAAAATATAACTAACAAAGGATGTGGTTTCAAACAGAATGGGGAAAGAGGGATTATGTTTATTTCAGTGCAGGTTGACCTTTCAAAGAAACAGTAATTCCTATCAAATAGGAGGAAAAATCTTTTGTAAAGAGACATGGACATGACACGATCAACTTTATGTCACTTTTTTTAAAACGCCAAGGGCATTTGAGAAATTCTTGGATGTTGAATTGTCCCTTTTTTCAAATTTCTCTTAGGTAACACACTCCAGCTTCTTCAAACCAAGGTACTGTTCCTTCCATGTAAAAAACCAAAGCAAAAAACAAAATAAATTAAAACAAAACCCATCAAATTACATTTGAGAGCACAGAATTGCTCAGCAGGAACACTATTCAAGAAGCTAGAAGTACAGAAGCCTCAGCCTTCAGCCCATGGCCTGAAATTTTGTCTCTATCATGGTCCCTCATTTCCCTGGCATGTCCACATTAACTCCTAAATCTTTACTCATTTCCTCTTCAAATGCACAGGATCCAATATATTTGAACCCTGTTCACCTTGGCTATAATCATCCAAGGACACACCAGAGGAAGGGCAGCCACCCCCTTGCCTGGGGCCTTGGAGCTTATCACAATAGAAATGGACACCTGAACAAGGTGAGCCAAAACAAAGAGAGGCATATTCCTAAAGCCTGAAGCACAGAAGCTACCTATAGACGAGTAGTGGGATTTCACAAATTATGTAAGAATCTCTGTGCACATGCTTGGCATGGTCGCTCAGGCCTATAATCCCAGCAATCTGGGGGCTGAGGTGGATGGATCCTTGGGAGTTCCAGTCCATCTTGGGCTATGAATTTATCTAAAGGCCTCTTTCAACAACTACATAAGATGCTGTTTCCAAAAAAAGGACAACGGAAAACTAGACACACTTGGTCCAGGTCTCTGGGTTCACTACATGAGTTGTGGAGTCTATATAGTCCATGCCATGAGAAAATACCTGGAATTTTTAGGGAAAGGTGCATTTGCATCCCGTTTCTAACGGTTTCCTTTTCACCATGTTACATTTGAATTCTGGGAAAACCTGCTGGTGATAAGCTATGTAGCATTATGTTGGTTTAGGTATTGAGCTATTACCTCATGTTTAGTGTTCAGGGTTATGCTGGAATGGCTGCAGACCTCCTTGAAATAGCGATTGCAGACAAGTGAACCCCGTGAAAGCTGGATAGTTGAAGCAGCCACTCCAAATATTCATGCACTGCAAGGATTCACTTTCATTTTGGGTCTCATCTTCTGGTTGTTGGCTTTTATTGCTAACTGATACTACCATGGTGGCAGTAATCCAGCAGAGACTGCATGTATGGTTTGCAGGTTTGCTTCCAAAACCACCAGAAACTTGGCAGAGCCCAAATCATTGTGGCATTTACTTTCCTCCCCTGAAACATTTGGCTTTCAAAGTTTGATAATTGAATAGACTGGGCTAGTCACCTTTGGACCCCATACACCACAAACACAGCTAAAGACAGAGCCAATTACTTCCCTCCACTTCTCAAAATATGTCAAATTTTCTTGATCACTACAACTGTAAAAAAATTCTGAGGCAACATAGCGAGGCTAATCAAATACTGCATGATTGGAATGGCTGTGGTTGTATGAGGTGGAAAGCTGCAGAGTTGGGCTGAAACAGTTCACAGGAATCCACAAGCTTGTGGTCGCCAGGCATCCACACTGGGCTGTGATTGGCTGAGCACAATTGTGAGCTGGACTTTAGGCTCCAGGATACAAGTGTGCAGTAGGAGACCTGAGTCACAATGCTGGGCGTTGACATGGAGACCTCAGTGGCACAGAAGACCTTGTAGTACAAGATTTAAACAGGATGAATATTCTTGGCCTGGTATGCCAAAATATTCTCTCTGAAGGCTTCACTGCTCAGAATTTGTGGATGGAAATGCTTGCCATTCTACACATGGATGTACTTTCAATGGGATATGAAATATGCCAGGGCCTGGCAGATGATCTCTGCCATGTCCTATCCTTGAGCATACGCTTTTCCCTTGTCATGTCTGTCATTTGGCTGAGTCCTGTTCCCTAAGTTATTCAGTCAAGACTTGCTGGCACCATTCACCTGTAGTATAAGAGCTTTCTGTGAAATTTCTCAGCAGAAATCCTCTGCAAGCACATAGCTTTGGATATGAGAGACAGTGGTGGAAGTTGAATTTCAAGGGCAGATATTTGAAAACAATGAAACAAGCCCCGAATAAGATCTTTACATGTTTCCCAGATGAATATATTTGGAAATACGGTGGAAGATGGAGATCAAGGCTGAGAAAAGTGCACACCCATTTCAAGGTACAAAAACCAGGGAAAAACATGGGAAAGCAAGAGAGCTGGTTAATCTGATGTGAAAATCTTTGATGATGAAAGGAAAATTATATTCTCATGATGATATAATCAGGCTGTAGAAGTGAAGTTCTCATGTTGGTTGTCCTATGTGTGGCCTTCTGCATTGGGCAGTGGATGCAGGAAAGGAGATATTCAAATAAATCTGGTGGAACACAAAATACTAAAAAAAAAATTCAGCCTAAATCCTGTGTATTCCTTCCCTTTGAGAACATATATGGCTAATGTATGAAGTTTCAAAAGTGAAAATGTCTATTGGGTCATGGTTTCACCAATGAAACGGTCACTTCACATAACATTTTGAATTTTGCTTTCACAATTGCTCATGTACTGGGCCTGAGTAAAGCAGAAGGCAGAGTAAGCCTCATCAATAGTTGTGCATTCCATAAGTGGTTTTCAAACCAGTGAAACCCTTTGGACTTAGTGTTTGTATTTAATTGGTTGATTGGTTTTTCAAATTGTTTGTTTTACTATTTTTAACTTTGTGCGTCAGGGAAGCCCTTACTCATAGTGATTTAGACCTCTGCAAAAGCTCTGAAGTTATTTATTTTATTTATTTATTTATTTTTTAATTTTATTTAAGAAGAAAAGAAAAAAAAGCAGAGAATGGGTACAAGTTATACAGATTTGCAGAAAAAAATGAACAGTAGGAAATCACTAGTTGATGGATTACATATTGTCATCTTAGAAATAATTGTTTAAGTCACAAAATTAAAGCTTGTAAAGTGGACATTCCATCAATGATACTGCAAACAGTTCTGTTCAATGATCCAATAAAACTCTGTGATATCATTTTCTATCTTATGCACTTAAATATGCATGCAGTTATATAGTTTAGAGCACTTTCTTTTCCTCTCTCTTGTACGATTTGGGTTTCATTGCTCCCACGGGTCTTATTACTTTTTTCGAAGAGAGTAAAACCAAATGTGACATAACAGAACAGAATCGGTCAAGTCAAAAGGGTGGACATAATAGATAATGTGAAAACATATTACAACGTGATCAATAATGGTTACCATAATGCCTTCCACTATCTCTAATAGAATTGCCTATATCGTTAGTTATAATACAATTGAACAAAACAGTAAAGAATAAAACCGACAAAACCAAAACATTGGAGACATTGTAGGTCTTCAAAAGTAGATAAAAGTCAATGAGAATGGGCATTATAATGAGTCTCATTATCTTCACAGCTGATGCCTAAATTTTCGAACCTGATACTATCCAGCAAAACAGAATAGGGGAACATCAGTTAAAAACCAGATGGTGAGAGTAATACGGGGCTTTAAATCGAGGTAATGGAAAGTCAAAGTGGGTTACTATAATATATCCTGCTATATTTTTCCTTTAATTAAAAGGATAAAAATAAAAAAAGTAAATAATGGAGTGGAGACTGAGATAAAAGAGGGCATAAAAATGAAACAGCACAGATCAAAACATAACCATTTAAGCAGAATAGTGTTTCACCACCAGATAATCCTGACCTAAAAGTAGTTACCATATTGTCTCTTTCCTTGAAATCCTTGAGTACAACTTCGTATACTGTAGCATTAAGTATATCAAAACAATGTAAAACCATTTAAGAGAATGACAGCATTACAGAGTATTTAGAATCGACTAACAGAAAATGAACAATGGTTTCTGTATCATCTCCTTGTCTTTAAAAGTTTTTTGCTTATACTATCGTACATAAAAAAATCCAGTAAGATACAACCTATTTAGACCATTGGAGACAGAAGGACAAAAGCTAGGTGAGACTTCAAAACAAGATGATAGTAAATCAGTATTACCTATTAAGATGTCATTTTCTCCAAAATAGCTATTCCTATCATCCAATCTTGTCTGCCTCATTTCTGTTGAGCTCTTATTCTGTCAGTAGCTGTCAGTTTGTCTTCTTCACTTCGTTCTCTGCTCCATTCGTTGTGGCCTCCACTATTTCTGGATTCTTTGTATTTTTCTTTTTTTAGAATATCCTGCAATACTCTCTCTAGAGTTGAATTGGTGGTTGCAAATTCCCCCAGTTCCTCTTTATCCTGGAAGCACCTTGTTTTTCCATCAATTTCCAGGGACAATCTTGGCTGGAGATTATTATCTTTCAAAGCTTGAATTATTTCCCCCCATGCTCTTCATGATTTGATGGTTTGTGCAGAGAAATCTGCTGTAATTCTGATGGGTGCTCCCTTGTAAGTGGTCTGTTTCTTGTCTCTGACAGCTTTTAATATTCTGTTCTTGTATTGAATTTCTGGAATTTTTATTATTATATGCCTGGGTGTTGCTCTGTTTGGGTTGTAGGTAGCTGGGGTCCTGTATGCCTCATACATCTGAGTATCTTTATCTTTTGCTAAATTAGGAAAATTCTCCTGGATTATTTCTGTGAGTAGCTTTTGTAGTTCATTTGTTTGTGTCCCTACTTCTTCTTTTATGTTCTTAATCCTTAAGTTATGGATCCTCTTATCATCTTCTTGTCTTTCTATTATTGCTGTTTGTTTCTTTGTTATTTTAAAGAAGTTTTTCATTTCATTCTCCCATATTACAATTCTGCCCTCCAGTTCAGATAGTCTGTCCTTAGTTTCTTTCAAGCTGTTATGCCAGTCTTCGATAGACTTCTTAGTTTCTTGGTAGTCCCTTTGAACCTGCTTCACGTATTCTATACTTTCCCTGTTATCTCCATCATACAATTCTCCCCTCTTTTTCTGTTCTTCCATTCCACCATCTGTTTTTTCTTGGGTGGTGCTTCGCATTTCTCTAACTATTTTGCATACTTCTAGCTTCAGGTCATTGATAACTTCATTCCTGAATTGGTCTATGAGGCTCTCTATATGGCGCTTTATGTCTATTGGTGCGGTGTCCGCTATTGCCTGTTTCTCAGAATTGGGGGCCAAGGAGCCTTTCTTGTTGCTGCCTCTTCCCATATTCCCTGTTCCTTATATATGCAAGTTTATATGAGAGGCCCATCTTCTCTCCCTGTCAGCCACAGCCTGATTGAATTGCGCCGGTTAGGTGTTCCCACTCACTGCTGCGCACCAGGCAGCCTACGTGGGGCCCACCCCTCCGGGCCTCCATCGGGCTCTGGGATCTGGGTTGGGCCAGCCTACTGGGTCCCCCAGCAGCGTCATGCAGGCCAGGTACTTTTCCCCAATCCCGCCCGAGAGGGGAATGTGTGGCTGGAGTCGCCACTGCGCCCTGCTCCCGCAGGACTGCTCGGGCCCAGAAAGTCTGCTAGACTCAAACTGTGGTGGAGTGTCAGTTTCTCTCACTCACCTCGCCACAAGTCAGAACATGCCTCCCTGCCCATCCTGTTTTCAACTCCGTTCACAGTCTCCCGTTCTCAGAGTTTCCGTGTGTCTCTCTCCTTGCTGAGCCGATATAGAGGCAGCCAGCCACCGCGCGGTGGGAAACCCAAATCGCGGCTTCCAATGGCGCGGGGTCCAGCAGAGGCTTTTCTGTTCCTGTGTTAGCAACAGGACTGCATTCCAAGTTGGTTTCTCTCAGCGGACTTCGTTCCTGAGTCAGCAGAGCATACCTCCACCTGCGTATGTCTCTTTAGTCCGCACCATACCTGGCTCCTGAGCCTAGGATTTCAGAGAGCTTCCGGTAGTTGCTGTTATCTGTCCAACATGTTCTCCGGAAGCTGAAGTTATTCATGTAACAGCTATTACATGTTATAAGTTTCTCCTATTAAAAGTTGAAAGACTAACAGACTCTGATACTTTTCATCTAAATTCAGTGTTGCGCTAAATTCAGTGTTGGACTTTTTACAAGTCCTTTGAAATGTGTCCTCATCTAGTCACTGGTCGTGCTGGAATGTACTTTCTTGTGAAGACAGGATTTGAGCAAATTGACACAAGTACAGTTTGCCACTACTCTGGACACCTGGTTAAATATCGAGTTCCCTAAATGCTGGGTGTTTTACTTTGATCTCTGCTCACACTTTGCTCATGCAGTTAGAACCACAGGGCTCCAGGCCATAGCGTTCCAGGCCTAAACAAAAAATTTCCATTCCGTTTTGGGAGTTCATTCGTCTCTCATAATTACATTTTCCACAAATGTGTGCTTCAGGAGAGGCCCTGTCTAAATGTGGAGAGGCCCATTTTCATTCACTCACTTTCAGACTTTCTAAAAATTTCAGTTAGTATCGGTTTGCCCAGACTTGCCATTGTCAAGGGACAGTGCACTTCACTTGAAGTTGTGCAGTATTACTTCATGTGTCTCTGTGGAAATTCCACCAATGGGAAAATCTTGCTGTAGTCATCTCCATGTGTTTCTGCGTAAGAAAATATAACTAACAAAGGATGTGGTTTCAAGCAGAATGGGGAAAGAGGGATTATGTTTATTTCAGTGCAGGTTGACCTTTCAAAGAAACAGTAATTCCTATCAAATAGGAGGAAAAATCTTTTGTAAAGAGACATGGACATGACACGATCAACTTTATGTCACTTTTTTTTAAAACGCCAAGGGCATTTGAGAAATTCTTGGCTGCTGAATTGTCCCTTTTTTCAAATTTCTCTTAGGTAAGACACTCCAGCTTCTTCAAACCATGGTACAGATCCTTCCATGTAAAAAACCAAAGCATAAAACACAATAAATTAAAACAAAACCCATCAAATTACATTTGAGAGCACAGAATTGCTCAGTAGGCCCACTATTCAAGAAGCTAGAGGTACAGAAGCCTCAGCCTTCAGCCCATGGCCTGAAGTTTGGTCTCTATTATCATGGTCCCTCAATTCCCTGGCATGTCCACATTAACTCATGAATCTTTACTCATTTCCTCTTCAAATGCACAGGATCCAATATATTTGAACCCTGTTCACCTGGGCTGTAATCATCCAAGGACACACCAGAGGAAGGGCAGCCACTCCCTTGCCTGGGGCCTTGGAGCTTATCACAATAGAAATGGACACCTGAACAAGGGGAGCCAAAACAAAGAGAGGCATATTCCTAAAGCCTGAAGCACAGAAGCTACCTATAGACCAGTAGTGGGATTTCACAAATTATGTAAGAATCTCTGTGCACATGCTTGGCATGGTCGCTCATGCCTATAATCCCAGCAATCTGGGGGCTGAGGTGGATGGATCCTTGGGAGTTCCAGTCCATCTTGGGCTATGAATTTATCTCAAGGCCTCTTTCAACAACTACATAAGATGCTGTTTCCAAAAAAAGGACAATGGAAAACTAGAAACTCTTCGTCCAGGTCCCTGGGTTCACTATATGAGTTGTGGAGTCTAAATATTCCATGCCATGAGAAAACACCTGGGATTTTTAGGGAAAAGGGCATTTGCATCCCGTTTCTAAGGGTTTCCCTTTCACCATGTTACATTTGAATTCTGGGAAAACCTGCTGGTGATAAGCTATCTAGCATTATGTTGGTTTAGGTATTGAGCTAGTACCTCATGTTTAGTGTCCAGGGTTATGCTGGAATGGCTGCAGATCTCCTTGAAATAGCGATTGCAGACAAGTGAACCCCGAGGAAGCTGGATAGTTGAAGCAGGCACTCCAAATATTCATGCACTGCAAGGATTCACTTTCATTTTGGGACTCATCTTCTGGTTGCTGGCTTTTAGTGCTAACTGATACTACCATGGTGGCAGTAATCCAGCAGAGACTGCATGTATGGTTTGCAGGTTTGCTTCCAAAGCCACCAGAAACTTGGCAGAACCCAAATCATTGTGGCATTTTCTTTCCTCCCCTGAAACTTTTGGCCTTCTAAGTTTGAAAATTGAATAGACTGGGCTAGTCAAGTTTGGACCCTATATACCACCAACAGAGCTAAAGACAGAGCCAATTACTTCCCTCCACTTGTCAAAATATGTCAAATTTGCTTGATCACCACAACTTCAAAGAAAATTCTGAGGCAACTTAGAGAGGTGAATCAAATACTGCATGATTGGAATGGCTGTGGTTGTAGGAGGTGGAAAGCTGCAGAGTTGGGCTGAAATTGTTCACTGAAATCCACAGGCTTGTGGTTGGCAGGCAACCACACTGGGCTGAGATTGGCTGAACATCACTGTGAGGTGGATTTTAAGCTCTAGGTTTGAAAATGTAAAAGACTGGAGTAGTCAAGTTTGGAACCAATATACCTGAGACATACCAAAACGTTTTCCAATTACTTCCCTCCGCTTCTAAAAATATGTCAAATTTTCTTGATGACTACAACTCTAAAAAAAATTTTGAGGCACCATAGCGAGGCTAATCAAATACTGCATGATTGCAATGGCAGTGGTTGTATGAGGTGGAAAGCTGCAGAGTTGGGCTGAAACAGTTCACAGAAATCCACAAGCTTGTGGTCGCCAGGCATCCACACTGGGCTGTGATTGGCTGAGCACAATTGTGAGCTCGACTTTAGGCTCCAGGATACAAGTGTGCAGTAGGAGACCTGAGTCACAATGCTGGGCGTTGACATGGAGACCTCATTGGCACAGAGGACCTTGGAGGGCAAGATTTAAATACGATGAATATTCTTGGCCTGGTATGCCACAATATTCTCTCTGAAGGCTTCACTGCTCAGTATTTGTGGATGGAAATGCTTGCCAATCTACACATGGATGTACTTTCAATGGGATATAAAATATGCCAGGGCCTGGCAGATGATCTCTGCCATGTCCTATCCTTGAGCATACGCTTTTCCCTTGTCATGTCTGTCATTTGTCCGAGTCCTGTTCCCTAAGCTATTCAGTCAAGACTTGCTGGCATCATTCACCTGCAGTATAAGAGCTTTCTATGAAATTTCTCAGCAGAAATCCTCTGCAAGCACATAGCTTTGGATATGAGAGACAGTGGTGGAAGTTGAATTTCAAGGGCAGATATTTGAAAACAATGAAACAAGCCCAGAATAAGATCTTTACATGTTTCCCAGATGAATATGTTTGGAAATATGGGGGAAGATGGAGATCAAGGCTGAGAAGAGTGCACACCCATTTCAAGGTACAAAAACCAGGGAAAAACATGGGAAAGCAAGAGAGCTGGTTAATCTGATGTAAAAATCTTTGATGAAGAAAGGAAAATTACATTCTCATAATGATATAATCAGACTGTAGCAGTGAAGTTCTCATGTTGGTTGTCCTATGTGTGGCCTTCTGCATTGGGCAGTGGATGCAGGACAGGAGATCGTCAAAGAAATCTGGTGGAACACAAAATACTGAAAAACAATTCAGCCTAAATCCTGTGTATTTCTTCCCTTTGAGAACATATATGGATAATGTACAAAGTTTCAAAAGAGAAAATGTCTATTGGGTCATGGTTTCAACAATGAAATGGTCACTTCACATAACATTTTGAATTTTGCTTTCACAGTTGCTCATGTACCGGGCCTGAGTAAAGCAGAATGCAGAGTAAGCCTCATCAATAGTTGTGCATTCCATAAGTGGTTTTAAAACCAGTGAAACCCTTTGGACTTAGTGTTTGTATTTAATTGGTTGATTGGTTTTTCAAATTGTTTATTTTACTATTTTTAACTTTGTGAGTCAGGGAAGCCCTCACTCATAGTGATTTCGACCTCTCCAAAAGCTCTGAAGTTATTCATGTAACAGCTATTACATGCTATAAGTTTCTCCTATTAAAACTTGAAAGACTAACAGACTCTGCTACTTTTCATCTAAATTCAGTGTTGGGCTAACTTAAGGGTTGGACTTTTTACAAGTCCTTTGAAATGTGTCCTCCTCTAGTCACTGGTCGTGCTGGAATTTACTTTCTTGTGAAGACAGGATTTGAGCAAATTGACACAAGTACAGTTTGCCACTACTCTGGACACCTGGTTAAATATCGAGTTCCCTAAATGCTGTGTGTTTTACTTTGATCTGTGCTCACACTTTGCTCATCCAGTTAGAAACCCAGGGCTCCAGGCCATAGCGTTCCAGGCCTAAACAAGAAAATTTCCATTCCGTTTTGGGAGTTCATGCGACTCTCATAATTACATTTTCCACAAATGTGTGCTTCAGGAGAGGCCCTGTCTAAATGTGGAGAGACCCATTTTCATTCACTCAGTTTCTGACTTTCTAAGATTTTCAATTACCAGAGGTTTGCCCAGACTTGCCATTGTCAAGGGACAGTGCACTTCACTTGAATTTGTGCAGTATTACTTCATGTGTCTCCGTGGAAATTCCACCAATGGGAAACTCTTGCTGTAGTCATCTCCAAGTGTTTCTGCGTAAGAAAATATAACTAACAAAGGATGTGGTTTCAAACAGAATGGGGAAAGAGGGATTATGTTTATTTCAGTGCAGGTTGACCTTTCAAAGAAACAGTAATTCCTATCAAATAGGAGGAAAAATCTTTTGTAAAGAGACATGGACATGACACGATCAACTTTATGTCACTTTTTTTAAAATGCCAAGGGCATTTGAGAAATTCTTGGATGTTGAATTGTCCCTTTTTTCAAATTTCTCTTAGGTAACACACTCCAGCTTCTTCAAACCAAGGTACTGTTCCTTCCATGTAAAAAACCAAAGCAAAAAACAAAATAAATTAAAACAAAACCCATCAAATTACATTTGAGAGCACAGAATTGCTCAGCAGGAACACTATTCAAGAAGCTAGAAGTACAGAAGCCTCAGCCTTCAGCCCATGGCCTGAAATTTTGTCTCTATCATGGTCCCTCATTTCCCTGGCATGTCCACATTAACTCCTAAATCTTTACTCATTTCCTCTTCAAATGCACAGGATCCAATATATTTGAACCCTGTTCACCTTGGCTATAATCATCCAAGGACACACCAGAGGAAGGGCAGCCACCCCCTTGCCTGGGGCCTTGGAGCTTATCACAATAGAAATGGACACCTGAACAAGGTGAGCCAAAACAATGAGAGGCATATTCCTAAAGCCTGAAGCACAGAAGCTACCTATAGACGAGTAGTGGGATTTCACAAATTATGTAAGAATCTCTGTGCACATGCTTGGCATGGTCGCTCAGGCCTATAATCCCAGCAATCTGGGGGCTGAGCTGGATGGATCCTTGGGAGTTCCAGTCCATCTTGGGCTATGAATTTATCTAAAGGCCTCTTTCAACAACTACATAAGATGCTGTTTCCAAAAAAAGGACAACGGAAAACTAGACACACTTGGTCCAGGTCTCTGGGTTCACTACATGAGTTGTGGAGTCTATATAGTCCATGCCATGAGAAAATACCTGGAATTTTTAGGGAAAGGTGCATTTGCATCCCGTTTCTAACGGTTTCCTTTTCACCATGTTACATTTGAATTCTGGGAAAACCTGCTGGTGATAAGCTATGTAGCATTATGTTGGTTTAGGTATTGAGCTATTACCTCATGTTTAGTGTTCAGGGTTATGCTGGAATGGCTGCAGACCTCCTTGAAATAGCGATTGCAGACAAGTGAACCCCGTGAAAGCTGGATAGTTGAAGCAGCCACTCCAAATATTCATGCACTGCAAGGATTCACTTTCATTTTGGGTCTCATCTTCTGGTTGTTGGCTTTTATTGCTAACTGATACTACCATGGTGGCAGTAATCCAGCAGAGACTGCATGTATGGTTTGCAGGTTTGCTTCCAAAACCACCAGAAACTTGGCAGAGCCCAAATCATTGTGGCATTTACTTTCCTCCCCTGAAACATTTGGCTTTCAAAGTTTGATAATTGAATAGACTGGGCTAGTCACCTTTGGACCCCATACACCACAAACACAGCTAAAGACAGAGCCAATTACTTCCCTCCACTTCTCAAAATATGTCAAATTTTCTTGATCACTACAACTGTAAAAAAATTCTGAGGCAACATAGCGAGGCTAATCAAATACTGCATGATTGGAATGGCTGTGGTTGTATGAGGTGGAAAGCTGCAGAGTTGGGCTGAAACAGTTCACAGAAATCCACAAATTTGTGGTCGCCAGGCAACCACACAGGGCTGTGATTGGCTGAGCACCATTGTGAGCTGGACTGTAGGCTCTAAAATACAAGTGTGCAATAGGAGACCTGAGTCACAATGCTGGGCGTTGACATGGAGACCTCAGTGGCTCAGAAGACCTTGTAGGACAAGATTTAAACAGGATGAATATTCTTGGCCTGGTATGCCACAATATTCTCTCTGAAGGCTTCACTGCTCAGAATTTGTGGATGGAAATGCTTGCCATTCTACACATGGATGTACTTTCAATGGGATATGAAATATGCCAGGGCCTGGCAGATGATCTCTGCCATGTCCTATCCTTGAGCATACGCTTTTCCCTTGTCATGTCTGTCATTTGGCTGAGTCCTGTTCCCTAATTTATTCAGTCAAGACTTGCTGGCACCATTCACCTGTAGTATAAGAGCTTTCTGTGAAATTTCTCAGCAGAAATCCTCTGCAAGCACATAGCTTTGGATATGAGAGACAGTGGTGGAAGTTGAATTTCAAGGGCAGATATTTGAAAACAATGAAACAAGCCCCGAATAAGATCTTTACATGTTTCCCAGATGAATATATTTGGAAATACGGTGGAAGATGGAGATCAAGGCTGAGAAAAGTGCACACCCATTTCAAGGTACAAAAACCAGGGAAAAACATGGGAAAGCAAGAGAGCTGGTTAATCTGATGTGAAAATCTTTGATGATGAAAGGAAAATTATATTCTCATGATGATATAATCAGGCTGTAGAAGTGAAGTTCTCATGTTGGTTGTCCTATGTGTGGCCTTCTGCATTGGGCAGTGGATGCAGGAAAGGAGATATTCAAATAAATCTGGTGGAACACAAAATACTAAAAAAAAAAATTCAGCCTAAATCCTGTGTATTCCTTCCCTTTGAGAACATATATGGCTAATGTATGAAGTTTTAAAAGTGAAAATGTCTATTGGGTCATGGTTTCACCAATGAAACGGTCACTTCACATAACATTTTGAATTTTGCTTTCACAATTGCTCATGTACTGGGCCTGAGTAAAGCAGAAGGCAGAGTAAGCCTCATCAATAGTTGTGCATTCCATAAGTGGTTTTCAAACCAGTGAAACCCTTTGGACTTAGTGTTTGTATTTAATTGGTTGATTGGTTTTTCAAATTGTTTGTTTTACTATTTTTAACTTTGTGCGTCAGGGAAGCCCTTACTCATAGTGATTTAGACCTCTGCAAAAGCTCTGAAGTTATTTATTTTATTTATTTATTTATTTTTTAATTTTATTTAAGAAGAAAAGAAAAAAAAGCAGAGAATGGGTACAAGTTATACAGATTTGCAGAAAAAAATGAACAGTAGGAAATCACTAGTTGATGGATTACATATTGTCATCTTAGAAATAATTGTTTAAGTCACAAAATTAAAGCTTGTAAAGTGGACATTCCATCAATGATACTGCAAACAGTTCTGTTCAATGATCCAATAAAACTCTGTGATATCATTTTCTATCTTATGCACTTAAATATGCATGCAGTTATATAGTTTAGAGCACTTTCTTTTCCTCTCTCTTGTACGATTTGGGTTTCATTGCTCCCACGGGTCTTATTACTTTTTTCGAAGAGAGTAAAACCAAATGTGACATAACAGAACAGAATCGGTCAAGTCAAAAGGGTGGACATAATAGATAATGTGAAAACATATTACAACGTGATCAATAATGGTTACCATAATGCCTTCCACTATCTCTAATAGAATTGCCTATATCGTTAGTTATAATACAATTGAACAAAACAGTAAAGAATAAAACCGACAAAACCAAAACATTGGAGACATTGTAGGTCTTCAAAAGTAGATAAAAGTCAATGAGAATGGGCATTATAATGAGTCTCATTATCTTCACAGCTGATGCCTAAATTTTCGAACCTGATACTATCCAGCAAAACAGAATAGGGGAACATCAGTTAAAAACCAGATGGTGAGAGTAATACGGGGCTTTAAATCGAGGTAATGGAAAGTCAAAGTGGGTTACTATAATATATCCTGCTATATTTTTCCTTTAATTAAAAGGATAAAAATAAAAAAAGTAAATAATGGAGTGGAGACTGAGATAAAAGAGGGCATAAAAATGAAACAGCACAGATCAAAACATAACCATTTAAGCAGAATAGTGTTTCACCACCAGATAATCCTGACCTAAAAGTAGTTACCATATTGTCTCTTTCCTTGAAATCCTTGAGTACAACTTCGTATACTGTAGCATTAAGTATATCAAAACAATGTAAAACCATTTAAGAGAATGACAGCATTACAGAGTATTTAGAATCGACTAACAGAAAATGAACAATGGTTTCTGTATCATCTCCTTGTCTTTAAAAGTTTTTTGCTTATACTATCGTACATAAAAAAATCCAGTAAGATACAACCTATTTAGACCATTGGAGACAGAAGGACAAAAGCTAGGTGAGACTTCAAAACAAGATGATAGTAAATCAGTATTACCTATTAAGATGTCATTTTCTCCAAAATAGCTATTCCTATCATCCAATCTTGTCTGCCTCATTTCTGTTGAGCTCTTATTCTGTCAGTAGCTGTCAGTTTGTCTTCTTCACTTCGTTCTCTGCTCCATTCGTTGTGGCCTCCACTATTTCTGGATTCTTTGTATTTTTCTTTTTTTAGAATATCCTGCAATACTCTCTCTAGAGTTGAATTGGTGGTTGCAAATTCCCCCAGTTCCTCTTTATCCTGGAAGCACCTTGTTTTTCCATCAATTTCCAGGGACAATCTTGGCTGGAGATTATTATCTTTCAAAGCTTGAATTATTTCCCCCCATGCTCTTCATGATTTGATGGTTTGTGCAGAGAAATCTGCTGTAATTCTGATGGGTGCTCCCTTGTAAGTGGTCTGTTTCTTGTCTCTGACAGCTTTTAATATTCTGTTCTTGTATTGAATTTCTGGAATTTTTATTATTATATGCCTGGGTGTTGCTCTGTTTGGGTTGTAGGTAGCTGGGGTCCTGTATGCCTCATACATCTGAGTATCTTTATCTTTTGCTAAATTAGGAAAATTCTCCTGGATTATTTCTGTGAGTAGCTTTTGTAGTTCATTTGTTTGTGTCCCTACTTCTTCTTTTATGTTCTTAATCCTTAAGTTATGGATCCTCTTATCATCTTCTTGTCTTTCTATTATTGCTGTTTGTTTCTTTGTTATTTTAAAGAAGTTTTTCATTTCATTCTCCCATATTACAATTCTGCCCTCCAGTTCAGATAGTCTGTCCTTAGTTTCTTTCAAGCTGTTATGCCAGTCTTCGATAGACTTCTTAGTTTCTTGGTAGTCCCTTTGAACCTGCTTCACGTATTCTATACTTTCCCTGTTATCTCCATCATACAATTCTCCCCTCTTTTTCTGTTCTTCCATTCCACCATCTGTTTTTTCTTGGGTGGTGCTTCGCATTTCTCTAACTATTTTGCATACTTCTAGCTTCAGGTCATTGATAACTTCATTCCTGAATTGGTCTATGAGGCTCTCTATATGGCGCTTTATGTCTATTGGTGCGGTGTCCGCTATTGCCTGTTTCTCAGAATTGGGGGCCAAGGAGCCTTTCTTGTTGCTGCCTCTTCCCATATTCCCTGTTCCTTATATATGCAAGTTTATATGAGAGGCCCATCTTCTCTCCCTGTCAGCCACAGCCTGATTGAATTGCGCCGGTTAGGTGTTCCCACTCACTGCTGCGCACCAGGCAGCCTACGTGGGGCCCACCCCTCCGGGCCTCCATCGGGCTCTGGGATCTGGGTTGGGCCAGCCTACTGGGTCCCCCAGCAGCGTCATGCAGGCCAGGTACTTTTCCCCAATCCCGCCCGAGAGGGGAATGTGTGGCTGGAGTCGCCACTGCGCCCTGCTCCCGCAGGACTGCTCGGGCCCAGAAAGTCTGCTAGACTCAAACTGTGGTGGAGTGTCAGTTTCTCTCACTCACCTCGCCACAAGTCAGAACATGCCTCCCTGCCCATCCTGTTTTCAACTCCGTTCACAGTCTCCCGTTCTCAGAGTTTCCGTGTGTCTCTCTCCTTGCTGAGCCGATATAGAGGCAGCCAGCCACCGCGCGGTGGGAAACCCAAATCGCGGCTTCCAATGGCGCGGGGTCCAGCAGAGGCTTTTCTGTTCCTGTGTTAGCAACAGGACTGCATTCCAAGTTGGTTTCTCTCAGCGGACTTCGTTCCTGAGTCAGCAGAGCATACCTCCACCTGCGTATGTCTCTTTAGTCCGCACCATACCTGGCTCCTGAGCCTAGGATTTCAGAGAGCTTCCGGTAGTTGCTGTTATCTGTCCAACATGTTCTCCGGAAGCTGAAGTTATTCATGTAACAGCTATTACATGTTATAAGTTTCTCCTATTAAAAGTTGAAAGACTAACAGACTCTGATACTTTTCATCTAAATTCAGTGTTGCGCTAAATTCAGTGTTGGACTTTTTACAAGTCCTTTGAAATGTGTCCTCATCTAGTCACTGGTCGTGCTGGAATGTACTTTCTTGTGAAGACAGGATTTGAGCAAATTGACACAAGTACAGTTTGCCACTACTCTGGACACCTGGTTAAATATCGAGTTCCCTAAATGCTGGGTGTTTTACTTTGATCTCTGCTCACACTTTGCTCATGCAGTTAGAACCACAGGGCTCCAGGCCATAGCGTTCCAGGCCTAAACAAAAAATTTCCATTCCGTTTTGGGAGTTCATTCGTCTCTCATAATTACATTTTCCACAAATGTGTGCTTCAGGAGAGGCCCTGTCTAAATGTGGAGAGGCCCATTTTCATTCACTCACTTTCAGACTTTCTAAAAATTTCAGTTAGTATCGGTTTGCCCAGACTTGCCATTGTCAAGGGACAGTGCACTTCACTTGAAGTTGTGCAGTATTACTTCATGTGTCTCTGTGGAAATTCCACCAATGGGAAAATCTTGCTGTAGTCATCTCCATGTGTTTCTGCGTAAGAAAATATAACTAACAAAGGATGTGGTTTCAAGCAGAATGGGGAAAGAGGGATTATGTTTATTTCAGTGCAGGTTGACCTTTCAAAGAAACAGTAATTCCTATCAAATAGGAGGAAAAATCTTTTGTAAAGAGACATGGACATGACACGATCAACTTTATGTCACTTTTTTTTTAAAACGCCAAGGGCATTTGAGAAATTCTTGGCTGCTGAATTGTCCCTTTTTTCAAATTTCTCTTAGGTAAGACACTCCAGCTTCTTCAAACCATGGTACAGATCCTTCCATGTAAAAAACCAAAGCATAAAACACAATAAATTAAAACAAAACCCATCAAATTACATTTGAGAGCACAGAATTGCTCAGTAGGCCCACTATTCAAGAAGCTAGAGGTACAGAAGCCTCAGCCTTCAGCCCATGGCCTGAAGTTTGGTCTCTATTATCATGGTCCCTCAATTCCCTGGCATGTCCACATTAACTCATGAATCTTTACTCATTTCCTCTTCAAATGCACAGGATCCAATATATTTGAACCCTGTTCACCTGGGCTGTAATCATCCAAGGACACACCAGAGGAAGGGCAGCCACTCCCTTGCCTGGGGCCTTGGAGCTTATCACAATAGAAATGGACACCTGAACAAGGGGAGCCAAAACAAAGAGAGGCATATTCCTAAAGCCTGAAGCACAGAAGCTACCTATAGACCAGTAGTGGGATTTCACAAATTATGTAAGAATCTCTGTGCACATGCTTGGCATGGTCGCTCATGCCTATAATCCCAGCAATCTGGGGGCTGAGGTGGATGGATCCTTGGGAGTTCCAGTCCATCTTGGGCTATGAATTTATCTCAAGGCCTCTTTCAACAACTACATAAGATGCTGTTTCCAAAAAAAGGACAATGGAAAACTAGAAACTCTTCGTCCAGGTCCCTGGGTTCACTATATGAGTTGTGGAGTCTAAATATTCCATGCCATGAGAAAACACCTGGGATTTTTAGGGAAAAGGGCATTTGCATCCCGTTTCTAAGGGTTTCCCTTTCACCATGTTACATTTGAATTCTGGGAAAACCTGCTGGTGATAAGCTATCTAGCATTATGTTGGTTTAGGTATTGAGCTAGTACCTCATGTTTAGTGTCCAGGGTTATGCTGGAATGGCTGCAGATCTCCTTGAAATAGCGATTGCAGACAAGTGAACCCCGAGGAAGCTGGATAGTTGAAGCAGGCACTCCAAATATTCATGCACTGCAAGGATTCACTTTCATTTTGGGACTCATCTTCTGGTTGCTGGCTTTTAGTGCTAACTGATACTACCATGGTGGCAGTAATCCAGCAGAGACTGCATGTATGGTTTGCAGGTTTGCTTCCAAAGCCACCAGAAACTTGGCAGAACCCAAATCATTGTGGCATTTTCTTTCCTCCCCTGAAACTTTTGGCCTTCTAAGTTTGAAAATTGAATAGACTGGGCTAGTCAAGTTTGGACCCTATATACCACCAACAGAGCTAAAGACAGAGCCAATTACTTCCCTCCACTTGTCAAAATATGTCAAATTTGCTTGATCACCACAACTTCAAAGAAAATTCTGAGGCAACTTAGAGAGGTGAATCAAATACTGCATGATTGGAATGGCTGTGGTTGTAGGAGGTGGAAAGCTGCAGAGTTGGGCTGAAATTGTTCACTGAAATCCACAGGCTTGTGGTTGGCAGGCAACCACACTGGGCTGAGATTGGCTGAACATCACTGTGAGGTGGATTTTAAGCTCTAGGTTTGAAAATGTAAAAGACTGGAGTAGTCAAGTTTGGAACCAATATACCTGAGACATACCAAAACGTTTTCCAATTACTTCCCTCCGCTTCTAAAAATATGTCAAATTTTCTTGATGACTACAACTCTAAAAAAAATTTTGAGGCACCATAGCGAGGCTAATCAAATACTGCATGATTGCAATGGCAGTGGTTGTATGAGGTGGAAAGCTGCAGAGTTGGGCTGAAACAGTTCACAGGAATCCACAAGCTTGTGGTCGCCAGGCATCCACACTGGGCTGTGATTGGCTGAGCACAATTGTGAGCTGGACTTTAGGCTCCAGGATACAAGTGTGCAGTAGGAGACCTGAGTCACAATGCTGGGCGTTGACATGGAGACCTCATTGGCACAGAGGACCTTGGAGGGCAAGATTTAAATACGATGAATATTCTTGGCCTGGTATGCCACAATATTCTCTCTGAAGGCTTCACTGCTCAGTATTTGTGGATGGAAATGCTTGCCAATCTACACATGGATGTACTTTCAATGGGATATAAAATATGCCAGGGCCTGGCAGATGATCTCTGCCATGTCCTATCCTTGAGCATACGCTTTTCCCTTGTCATGTCTGTCATTTGTCCGAGTCCTGTTCCCTAAGCTATTCAGCCAAGACTTGCTGGCATCATTCACCTGCAGTATAAGAGCTTTCTATGAAATTTCTCAGCAGAAATCCTCTGCAAGCACATAGCTTTGGATATGAGAGACAGTGGTGGAAGTTGAATTTCAAGGGCAGATATTTGAAAACAATGAAACAAGCCCAGAATAAGATCTTTACATGTTTCCCAGATGAATATGTTTGGAAATATGGGGGAAGATTCAGATCAAGGCTGAGAAGAGTGCACACCCATTTCAAGGTACAAAAACCAGGGAAAAACATGGGAAAGCAAGAGAGCTGGTTAATCTGATGTAAAAATCTTTGATGAAGAAAGGAAAATTACATTCTCATAATGATATAATCAGACTGTAGCAGTGAAGTTCTCATGTTGGTTGTCCTATGTGTGGCCTTCTGCATTGGGCAGTGGATGCAGGACAGGAGATCGTCAAAGAAATCTGGTGGAACACAAAATACTGAAAAACAATTCAGCCTAAATCCTGTGTATTTCTTCCCTTTGAGAACATATATGGATAATGTACAAAGTTTCAAAAGAGAAAATGTCTATTGGGTCATGGTTTCAACAATGAAATGGTCACTTCACATAACATTTTGAATTTTGCTTTCACAGTTGCTCATGTACCGGGCCTGAGTAAAGCAGAATGCAGAGTAAGCCTCATCAATAGTTGTGCATTCCATAAGTGGTTTTAAAACCAGTGAAACCCTTTGGACTTAGTGTTTGTATTTAATTGGTTGATTGGTTTTTCAAATTGTTTATTTTACTATTTTTAACTTTGTGAGTCAGGGAAGCCCTCACTCATAGTGATTTCGACCTCTCCAAAAGCTCTGAAGTTATTCATGTAACAGCTATTACATGCTATAAGTTTCTCCTATTAAAACTTGAAAGACTAACAGACTCTGCTACTTTTCATCTAAATTCAGTGTTGGGCTAACTTAAGGGTTGGACTTTTTACAAGTCCTTTGAAATGTGTCCTCCTCTAGTCACTGGTCGTGCTGGAATTTACTTTCTTGTGAAGACAGGATTTGAGCAAATTGACACAAGTACAGTTTGCCACTACTCTGGACACCTGGTTAAATATCGAGTTCCCTAAATGCTGTGTGTTTTACTTTGATCTGTGCTCACACTTTGCTCATCCAGTTAGAAACCCAGGGCTCCAGGCCATAGCGTTCCAGGCCTAAACAAGAAAATTTCCATTCCGTTTTGGGAGTTCATGCGACTGTCATAATTACATTTTCCACAAATGTGTGCTTCAGGAGAGGCCCTGTCTAAATGTGGAGAGACCCATTTTCATTCACTCAGTTTCTGACTTTCTAAGATTTTCAATTACCAGAGGTTTGCCCAGACTTGCCATTGTCAAGGGACAGTGCACTTCACTTGAATTTGTGCAGTATTACTTCATGTGTCTCCGTGGAAATTCCACCAATGGGAAACTCTTGCTGTAGTCATCTCCAAGTGTTTCTGCGTAAGAAAATATAACTAACAAAGGATGTGGTTTCAAACAGAATGGGGAAAGAGGGATTATGTTTATTTCAGTGCAGGTTGACCTTTCAAAGAAACAGTAATTCCTATCAAATAGGAGGAAAAATCTTTTGTAAAGAGACATGGACATGACACGATCAACTTTATGTCACTTTTTTTAAAACGCCAAGGGCATTTGAGAAATTCTTGGATGTTGAATTGTCCCTTTTTTCAAATTTCTCTTAGGTAACACACTCCAGCTTCTTCAAACCAAGGTACTGTTCCTTCCATGTAAAAAACCAAAGCAAAAAACAAAATAAATTAAAACAAAACCCATCAAATTACATTTGAGAGCACAGAATTGCTCAGCAGGAACACTATTCAAGAAGCTAGAAGTACAGAAGCCTCAGCCTTCAGCCCATGGCCTGAAATTTTGTCTCTATCATGGTCCCTCATTTCCCTGGCATGTCCACATTAACTCCTAAATCTTTACTCATTTCCTCTTCAAATGCACAGGATCCAATATATTTGAACCCTGTTCACCTTGGCTATAATCATCCAAGGACAAACCAGAGGAAGGGCAGCCACCCCCTTGCCTGGGGCCTTGGAGCTTATCACAATAGAAATGGACACCTGAACAAGGTGAGCCAAAACAATGAGAGGCATATTCCTAAAGCCTGAAGCACAGAAGCTACCTATAGACGAGTAGTGGGATTTCACAAATTATGTAAGAATCTCTGTGCACATGCTGGGCATGGTCGCTCAGGCCTATAATCCCAGCAATCTGGGGGCTGAGGTGGATGGATCCTTGGGAGTTCCAGTCCATCTTGGGCTATGAATTTATCTAAAGGCCTCTTTCAACAACTACATAAGATGCTGTTTCCAAAAAAAGGACAACGGAAAACTAGACACACTTGGTCCAGGTCTCTGGGTTCACTACATGAGTTGTGGAGTCTATATAGTCCATGCCATGAGAAAATACCTGGAATTTTTAGGGAAAGGTGCATTTGCATCCCGTTTCTAACGGTTTCCTTTTCACCATGTTACATTTGAATTCTGGGAAAACCTGCTGGTGATAAGCTATGTAGCATTATGTTGGTTTAGGTATTGAGCTATTACCTCATGTTTAGTGTTCAGCGTTATGCTGGAATGGCTGCAGACCTCCTTGAAATAGCGATTGCAGACAAGTGAACCCCGTGAAAGCTGGATAGTTGAAGCAGCCACTCCAAATATTCATGCACTGCAAGGATTCACTTTCATTTTGGGTCTCATCTTCTGGTTGTTGGCTTTTATTGCTAACTGATACTACCATGGTGGCAGTAATCCAGCAGAGACTGCATGTATGGTTTGCAGGTTTGCTTCCAAAACCACCAGAAACTTGGCAGAGCCCAAATCATTGTGGCATTTACTTTCCTCCCCTGAAACATTTGGCTTTCAAAGTTTGATAATTGAATAGACTGGGCTAGTCACCTTTGGACCCCATACACCACAAACACAGCTAAAGACAGAGCCAATTACTTCCCTCCACTTCTCAAAATATGTCAAATTTTCTTGATCACTACAACTGTAAAAAAATTCTGAGGCAACATAGCGAGGCTAATCAAATACTGCATGATTGGAATGGCTGTGGTTGTATGAGGTGGAAAGCTGCAGAGTTGGGCTGAAACAGTTCACAGAAATCCACAAATTTGTGGTCGCCAGGCAACCACACAGGGCTGTGATTGGCTGAGCACCATTGTGAGCTGGACTGTAGGCTCTAAAATACAAGTGTGCAATAGGAGACCTGAGTCACAATGCTGGGCGTTGACATGGAGACCTCAGTGGCACAGAAGACCTTGTAGGACAAGATTTAAACAGGATGAATATTCTTGGCCTGGTATGCCACAATATTCTCTCTGAAGGCTTCACTGCTCAGAATTTGTGGATGGAAATGCTTGCCATTCTACACATGGATGTACTTTCAATGGGATATGAAATATGCCAGGGCCTGGCAGATGATCTCTGCCATGTCCTATCCTTGAGCATACGCTTTTCCCTTGTCATGTCTGTCATTTGGCTGAGTCCTGTTCCCTAATTTATTCAGTCAAGACTTGCTGGCACCATTCACCTGTAGTATAAGAGCTTTCTGTGAAATTTCTCAGCAGAAATCCTCTGCAAGCACATAGCTTTGGATATGAGAGACAGTGGTGGAAGTTGAATTTCAAGGGCAGATATTTGAAAACAATGAAACAAGCCCCGAATAAGATCTTTACATGTTTCCCAGATGAATATATTTGGAAATACGGTGGAAGATGGAGATCAAGGCTGAGAAAAGTGCACACCCATTTCAAGGTACAAAAACCAGGGAAAAACATGGGAAAGCAAGAGAGCTGGTTAATCTGATGTGAAAATCTTTGATGATGAAAGGAAAATTATATTCTCATGATGATATAATCAGGCTGTAGAAGTGAAGTTCTCATGTTGGTTGTCCTATGTGTGGCCTTCTGCATTGGGCAGTGGATGCAGGAAAGGAGATATTCAAATAAATCTGGTGGAACACAAAATACTAAAAAAAAAAATTCAGCCTAAATCCTGTGTATTCCTTCCCTTTGAGAACATATATGGCTAATGTATGAAGTTTTAAAAGTGAAAATGTCTATTGGGTCATGGTTTCACCAATGAAACGGTCACTTCACATAACATTTTGAATTTTGCTTTCACAATTGCTCATGTACTGGGCCTGAGTAAAGCAGAAGGCAGAGTAAGCCTCATCAATAGTTGTGCATTCCATAAGTGGTTTTCAAACCAGTGAAACCCTTTGGACTTAGTGTTTGTATTTAATTGGTTGATTGGTTTTTCAAATTGTTTGTTTTACTATTTTTAACTTTGTGCGTCAGGGAAGCCCTTACTCATAGTGATTTAGACCTCTGCAAAAGCTCTGAAGTTATTTATTTTATTTATTTATTTTTTTTTTAATTTTATTTAAGAAGAAAAGAAAAAAAAGCAGAGAATGGGTACAAGTTATACAGATTTGCAGAAAAAAATGAACAGTAGGAAATCACTAGTTGATGGATTACATATTGTCATCTTAGAAATAATTGTTTAAGTCACAAAATTAAAGCTTGTAAAGTGGACATTCCATCAATGATACTGCAAACAGTTCTGTTCAATGATCCAATAAAACTCTGTGATATCATTTTCTATCTTATGCACTTAAATATGCATGCAGTTATATAGTTTAGAGCACTTTCTTTTCCTCTCTCTTGTACGATTTGGGTTTCATTGCTCCCACGGGTCTTATTACTTTTTTCGAAGAGAGTAAAACCAAATGTGACATAACAGAACAGAATCGGTCAAGTCAAAAGGGTGGACATAATAGATAATGTGAAAACATATTACAACGTGATCAATAATGGTTACCATAATGCCTTCCACTATCTCTAATAGAATTGCCTATATCGTTAGTTATAATACAATTGAACAAAACAGTAAAGAATAAAACCGACAAAACCAAAACATTGGAGACATTGTAGGTCTTCAAAAGTAGATAAAAGTCAATGAGAATGGGCATTATAATGAGTCTCATTATCTTCACAGCTGATGCCTAAATTTTCGAACCTGATACTATCCAGCAAAACAGAATAGGGGAACATCAGTTAAAAACCAGATGGTGAGAGTAATACGGGGCTTTAAATCGAGGTAATGGAAAGTCAAAGTGGGTTACTATAATATATCCTGCTATATTTTTCCTTTAATTAAAAGGATAAAAATAAAAAAAGTAAATAATGGAGTGGAGACTGAGATAAAAGAGGGCATAAAAATGAAACAGCACAGATCAAAACATAACCATTTAAGCAGAATAGTGTTTCACCACCAGATAATCCTGACCTAAAAG
This sequence comes from Cavia porcellus, assembly GCF_034190915.1. Lineage (NCBI taxonomy): Eukaryota > Metazoa > Chordata > Mammalia > Rodentia > Caviidae > Cavia > Cavia porcellus. The sequence continues at coordinate 2,312,316 of NW_026947486.1, read as the reverse complement.
TAGTTACCATATTGTCTCTTTCCTTGAAATCCTTGAGTACAACTTCGTATACTGTAGCATTAAGTATATCAAAACAATGTAAAACCATTTAAGAGAATGACAGCATTACAGAGTATTTAGAATCGACTAACAGAAAATGAACAATGGTTTCTGTATCATCTCCTTGTCTTTAAAAGTTTTTTGCTTATACTATCGTACATAAAAAAATCCAGTAAGATACAACCTATTTAGACCATTGGAGACAGAAGGACAAAAGCTAGGTGAGACTTCAAAACAAGATGATAGTAAATCAGTATTACCTATTAAGATGTCATTTTCTCCAAAATAGCTATTCCTATCATCCAATCTTGTCTGCCTCATTTCTGTTGAGCTCTTATTCTGTCAGTAGCTGTCAGTTTGTCTTCTTCACTTCGTTCTCTGCTCCATTCGTGGTGGCCTCCACTATTTCTGGATTCTTTGTATTTTTCTTTTTTTAGAATATCCTGCAATACTCTCTCTAGAGTTGAATTGGTGGTTGCAAATTCCCCCAGTTCCTCTTTATCCTGGAAGCACCTTGTTTTTCCATCAATTTCCAGGGACAGTTGTGCAGGATATCTCAATCTTGGCTGGAGATTATTATCTTTCAAAGCTTGAATTATTTCCCCCCATGCTCTTCGTGATTTGATGGTTTGTGCAGAGAAATCTGCTGTAATTCTGATGGGTGCTCCCTTGAAAGTGGTCTGTTTCTTGTCTCTGACAGCTTTTAATATTCTGTTCTTGTATTGAATTTCTGGAATTTTTATTATTATATGCCTGGGTGTTGCTCCGTTTGGGTTGTAGGTAGCTGGGGTCCTGTATGCCTCATACATTTGAGTATCTTTACCTTTTGCTAAATTAGGAAAATTCTCCTGGATTATTTCTGTGAATAGCTTTTGTAGTTCATTTGTTTGTGTCCCTACTTCTTCTTTTATGTTCTTAAACCTTAAGTTATGGATCCTCTTATCATCTTCTTGTCTTTCTATTATTGCTGTTTGTTTCTTTGTTGTTTTAAAGAAGATTTTCATTTCATTCTCCCATATTACAATTCTGCCCTCCAGTTCAGATAGTCTGTCCTTAGTTTCTTTCAAGCTGTTATGCCAGTCTTCGATAGACTTCTTAGTTTCTTGGTAGTCCCTTTGAACCTGCTTCACGTATTCTATACTTTCCCTGTTATCTCCATCAAACAATTCTCCCCTCTTTTTCTGTTCTTCCATTCCACCATCTGTTAACAAAAGCTAGGTGAGACTTCAAAACAAGATGATAGTAAATCAGTATTACCTATTAAGATGTCATTTTCTCCAAAATAGCTATTCCTATCATCCAATCTTGTCTGCCTCATTTCTGTTGAGCTCTTATTCTGTCAGTAGCTGTCAGTTTGTCTTCTTCACTTCGTTCTCTGCTCCATTCGTTGTGGCCTCCACTATTTCTGGATTCTTTGTATTTTTCTTTTTTTAGAATATCCTGCAATACTCTCTCTAGAGTTGAATTGGTGGTTGCAAATTCCCCCAGTTCCTCTTTATCCTGGAAGCACCTTGTTTTTCCATCAATTTCCAGGGACAATCTTGGCTGGAGATTATTATCTTTCAAAGCTTGAATTATTTCCCCCCATGCTCTTCATGATTTGATGGTTTGTGCAGAGAAATCTGCTGTAATTCTGATGGGTGCTCCCTTGTAAGTGGTCTGTTTCTTGTCTCTGACAGCTTTTAATATTCTGTTCTTGTATTGAATTTCTGGAATTTTTATTATTATATGCCTGGGTGTTGCTCTGTTTGGGTTGTAGGTAGCTGGGGTCCTGTATGCCTCATACATCTGAGTATCTTTATCTTTTGCTAAATTAGGAAAATTCTCCTGGATTATTTCTGTGAGTAGCTTTTGTAGTTCATTTGTTTGTGTCCCTACTTCTTCTTTTATGTTCTTAATCCTTAAGTTATGGATCCTCTTATCATCTTCTTGTCTTTCTATTATTGCTGTTTGTTTCTTTGTTATTTTAAAGAAGTTTTTCATTTCATTCTCCCATATTACAATTCTGCCCTCCAGTTCAGATAGTCTGTCCTTAGTTTCTTTCAAGCTGTTATGCCAGTCTTCGATAGACTTCTTAGTTTCTTGGTAGTCCCTTTGAACCTGCTTCACGTATTCTATACTTTCCCTGTTATCTCCATCATACAATTCTCCCCTCTTTTTCTGTTCTTCCATTCCACCATCTGTTTTTTCTTGGGTGGTGCTTAGCATTTCTCTAACTATTTTGCATACTTCTAGCTTCAGGTCATTGATAACTTCATTCCTGAATTGGTCTATGAGGCTCTCTATATGGCGCTTTATGTCTATTGGTGCGGTGTCCGCTATTGCCTGTTTCTCAGAATTGGGGGCCAAGGAGCCTTTCTTGTTGCTGCCTCTTCCCATATTCCCTGTTCCTTATATATGCAAGTTTATATGAGAGGCCCATCTTCTCTCCCTGTCAGCCACAGCCTGATTGAATTGCGCCGGTTAGGTGTTCCCACTCACTGCTGCGCACCAGGCAGCCTACGTGGGGCCCACCCCTCCGGGCCTCCATCGGGCTCTGGGATCTGGGTTGGGCCAGCCTACTGGGTCCCCCAGCAGCGTCATGCAGGCCAGGTACTTTTCCCCAATCCCGCCCGAGAGGGGAATGTGTGGCTGGAGTCGCCACTGCGCCCTGCTCCCGCAGGACTGCTCGGGCCCAGAAAGTCTGCTAGACTCAAACTGTGGTGGAGTGTCAGTTTCTCTCACTCACCTCGCCACAAGTCAGAACATGCCTCCCTGCCCATCCTGTTTTCAACTCCGTTCACAGTCTCCCGTTCTCAGAGTTTCCGTGTGTCTCTCTCCTTGCTGAGCCGATATAGAGGCAGCCAGCCACCGCGCGGTGGGAAACCCAAATCGCGGCTTCCAATGGCGCGGGGTCCAGCAGAGGCTTTTCTGTTCCTGTGTTAGCAACAGGACTGCATTCCAAGTTGGTTTCTCTCAGCGGACTTCGTTCCTGAGTCAGCAGAGCATACCTCCACCGGCGTATGTCTCTTTAGTCCGCACCATACCTGGCTCCTGAGCCTAGGATTTCAGAGAGCTTCCGGTAGTTGCTGTTATCTGTCCAACATGTTCTCCGGAAGCTGAAGTTATTCATGTAACAGCTATTACATGTTATAAGTTTCTCCTATTAAAACTTGAAAGACTAACAGACTCTGATACTTTTCATCTAAATTCAGTGTTGCGCTAAATTCAGTGTTGGACTTTTTACAAGTCCTTTGAAATGTGTCCTCATCTAGTCACTGGTCGTGCTGGAATGTACTTTCTTGTGAAGACAGGATTTGAGCAAATTGACACAAGTACAGTTTGCCACTACTCTGGACACCTGGTTAAATATCGAGTTCCCTAAATGCTGGGTGTTTTACTTTGATCTCTGCTCACACTTTGCTCATGCAGTTAGAACCACAGGGCTCCAGGCCATAGCGTTCCAGGCCTAAACAAAAAATTTCCATTCCGTTTTGGGAGTTCATTCGTCTCTCATAATTACATTTTCCACAAATGTGTGCTTCAGGAGAGGCCCTGTCTAAATGTGGAGAGGCCCATTTTCATTCACTCACTTTCAGACTTTCTAAAAATTTCAGTTAGTATAGGTTTGCCCAGACTTGCCATTGTCAAGGGACAGTGCACTTCACTTGAAGTTGTGCAGTATTACTTCATGTGTCTCTGTGGAAATTCCACCAATGGGAAAATCTTGCTGTAGTCATCTCCATGTGTTTCTGCGTAAGAAAATATAACTAACAAAGGATGTGGTTTCAAGCAGAATGGGGAAAGAGGGATTATGTTTATTTCAGTGCAGGTTGACCTTTCAAAGAAACAGTAATTCCTATCAAATAGGAGGAAAAATCTTTTGTAAAGACACATGGACATGACACGATCAACTTTATGTCACTTTTTTTTAAAACGCCAAGGGCATTTGAGAAATTCTTGGCTGCTGAATTGTCCCTTTTTTCAAATTTCTCTTAGGTAAGACACTCCAGCTTCTTCAAACCATGGTACAGATCCTTCCATGTAAAAAACCAAAGCATAAAACACAATAAATTAAAACAAAACCCATCAAATTACATTTGAGAGCACAGAATTGCTCAGTAGGCCCACTATTCAAGAAGCTAGAGGTACAGAAGCCTCAGCCTTCAGCCCATGGCCTGAAGTTTGGTCTCTATTATCATGGTCCCTCAATTCCCTGGCATGTCCACATTAACTCATGAATCTTTACTCATTTCCTCTTCAAATGCACAGGATCCAATATATTTGAACCCTGTTCACCTGGGCTGTAATCATCCAAGGACACACCAGAGGAAGGGCAGCCACTCCCTTGCCTGGGGCCTTGGAGCTTATCACAATAGAAATGGACACCTGAACAAGGGGAGCCAAAACAAAGAGAGGCATATTCCTAAAGCCTGAAGCACAGAAGCTACCTATAGACCAGTAGTGGGATTTCACAAATTATGTAAGAATCTCTGTGCACATGCTTGGCATGGTCGCTCATGCCTATAATCCCAGCAATCTGGGGGCTGAGGTGGATGGATCCTTGGGAGTTCCAGTCCATCTTGGGCTATGAATTTATCTCAAGGCCTCTTTCAACAACTACATAAGATGCTGTTTCCAAAAAAAGGACAATGGAAAACTAGAAACTCTTCGTCCAGGTCCCTGGGTTCACTATATGAGTTGTGGAGTCTAAATATTCCATGCCATGAGAAAACACCTGGGATTTTTAGGGAAAAGGGCATTTGCATCCCGTTTCTAAGGGTTTCCCTTTCACCATGTTACATTTGAATTCTGGGAAAACCTGCTGGTGATAAGCTATCTAGCATTATGTTGGTTTAGGTATTGAGCTAGTACCTCATGTTTAGTGTCCAGGGTTATGCTGGAATGGCTGCAGATCTCCTTGAAATAGCGATTGCAGACAAGTGAACCCCGAGGAAGCTGGATAGTTGAAGCAGGCACTCCAAATATTCATGCACTGCAAGGATTCACTTTCATTTTGGGACTCATCTTCTGGTTGCTGGCTTTTAGTGCTAACTGATACTACCATGGTGGCAGTAATCCAGCAGAGACTGCATGTATGGTTTGCAGGTTTGCTTCCAAAGCCACCAGAAACTTGGCAGAACCCAAATCATTGTGGCATTTTCTTTCCTCCCCTGAAACATTTGGCCTTCTAAGTTTGAAAATTGAATAGACTGGGCTAGTCAAGTTTGGACCCTGTATACCACCAACAGAGCTAAAGACAGAGCCAATTACTTCCCTCCACTTGTCAAAATATGTCAAATTTGCTTGATCACCACAACTTCAAAGAAAATTCTGAGGCAACTTAGAGAGCTGAATCAAATACTGCATGATTGGAATGGCTGTGGTTGTAGGAGGTGGAAAGCTGCAGAGTTGGGCTGAAATTGTTCACTGAAATCCACAGGCTTGTGGTTGGCAGGCAACCACACTGGGCTGAGATTGGCTGAACATCACTGTGAGGTGGATTTTAAGCTCTAGGTTTGAAAATGTAAAAGACTGGAGTAGTCAAGTTTGGAACCAATATACCTGAGACATACCAAAACGTTTTCCAATTACTTCCCTCCGCTTCTAAAAATATGTCAAATTTTCTTGATGACTACAACTCTAAAAAAAATTTTGAGGCACCATAGCGAGGCTAATCAAATACTGCATGATTGCAATGGCAGTGGTTGTATGAGGTGGAAAGCTGCAGAGTTGGGCTGAAACAGTTCACAGAAATCCACAAGCTTGTGGTCGCCAGGCATCCACACTGGGCTGTGATTGGCTGAGCACAATTGTGAGCTGGACTTTAGGCTCCAGGATACAAGTGTGCAGTAGGAGACCTGAGTCACAATGCTGGGCGTTGACATGGAGACCTCATTGGCACAGAGGACCTTGGAGGGCAAGATTTAAATACGATGAATATTCTTGGCCTGGTATGCCACAATATTCTCTCTGAAGGCTTCACTGCTCAGTATTTGTGGATGGAAATGCTTGCCAATCTACACATGGATGTACTTTCAATGGGATATAAAATATGCCAGGGCCTGGCAGATGATCTCTGCCATGTCCTATCCTTGAGCATACGCTTTTCCCTTGTCATGTCTGTCATTTGTCCGAGTCCTGATCCCTAAGCTATTCAGTCAAGACTTGCTGGCATCATTCACCTGCAGTATAAGAGCTTTCTATGAAATTTCTCAGCAGAAATCCTCTGCAAGCACATAGCTTTGGATATGAGAGACAGTGGTGGAAGTTGAATTTCAAGGGCAGATATTTGAAAACAATGAAACAAGCCCAGAATAAGATCTTTACATGTTTCCCAGATGAATATGTTTGGAAATATGGGGGAAGATTCAGATCAAGGCTGAGAAGAGTGCACACCCATTTCAAGGTACAAAAACCAGGGAAAAACATGGGAAAGCAAGAGAGCTGGTTAATCTGATGTAAAAATCTTTGATGAAGAAAGGAAAATTACATTCTCATAATGATATAATCAGACTGTAGCAGTGATGTTCTCATGTTGGTTGTCCTATGTGTGGCCTTCTGCATTGGGCAGTGGATGCAGGACAGGAGATCGTCAAATAAATCTGGTGGAACACAAAATACTGAAAAACAATTCAGCCTAAATCCTGTGTATTTCTTCCCTTTGAGAACATATATGGATAATGTACAAAGTTTCAAAAGAGAAAATGTCTATTGGGTCATGGTTTCAACAATGAAATGGTCACTTCACATAACATTTTGAATTTTGCTTTCACACTTGCTCAGGTACCGGGCCTGAGTAAAGCAGAATGCAGAGTGAGCCTCATCAATAGTTATGCATTCCATAAGTGGTTTTAAAATCAGTGAAACCCTTTGGACTTAGTGTTTGTATTTAATTGGTTGATTGGTTTTCAAATTGTTTGTTTTACTATTTTTAACTTTGTGAGTCAGGGAAGCCCTCACTCATAGTGATTTAGACCTCTCCATAAGCTCTCAAGTTATTCATGTAACAGCTATTCCATGTTATAAGTTTCTCCTATTAAAACTTGAAAGACTAACAGTCTCTGCTAATTTTCATCTAAATTCAGTGTTGGGCTAAATTCAGTGTTGGACTTTTTACCAGTCCTTTGAAATGTGTCCTCATCTAGTCACTGGTCGTGCTGGAATGTACTTTCTTGTGAAGACAGGATTTGAGCAAATTGACACAAGTACAGTTTGCCACTACTCTGGACACCTGGTTAAATATTGAGTTCCCTAAATGGTGTGTGTTTTACTTTGATCTCTGCTCACACTTTGCTCATCCAGTTAGTACCACAGGGCTCCAGGCCATAGCGTCCAGGCCTAAAAAGAAAACTTCCATTCCGTTTTGGGAGTTCATTCGTCTCTCATAATTACTTTTTCCACAAATGTGTGCTTCAGGAGAGGCCCTGTCCAAATGTGGAGAGGCCCATTTTCATTCACTCACTTTAAGACTTTCTAAGATTTTCAGTTTCTAGAGGTTTGCCCAGACTTGCCATTGTCAAGGGACAGTGCACTTCACTTGAAGTTGTGCAGTATTACTTCATGTGTCTCCGTGGAAATTCCACCAATGGGAAACTCTTGCTGTAGTCATCTCCAAGTGTTTCTGCGTAAGAAAATATAACTAACAAAGGATGTGGTTTCAAGCAGAGTGAGGAAAGGAGGGATTATCATTATTTCAGTGCAGGTTGACATTTCAAAGAAACAGTAATTCCTAAGAAATAGGAGGTAAAATCTTTTATAAAGAGACATGGACATGACACGCTCAACTTTATGTCACTGTTTTTAAAATGCCAAGGGCATTTGAGAAATTCTTGGCTGCTGAATTGTACCTTTTTTCAAATTTCTCTTAGGTAAGGCACTCCAGCTTCTTCAAACCGTGGTACTGTTCCCACCATGTTAAAAACCAAAACAAAACACAAAGTAAATTAAAACAAAACCCATCAAATTACATTTGAGAGCACACAATTGCTCAGCAGGCCCACTATTCAAGAAGCTAGAGGTACAGAAGCATCAGCCTTCAGCCATTGGCCTGAAGTTTTGTCTCTATCATGGCCCCTCAATTCCCTGGCATGTCCACATTAACTCATGAATCTTTACTCATTTCCTCTTCAAATGCACAGGATCCAATATATTTGAACCCTGTTCACCTGGGCTGTAATCATCCAAGGACACACCAGAGGAAGGGCAGCCACCCCCTTGCCTGAGGCCTTGGAGCTTATCCCAATAGAAATGGACACCTGAACAAGGTGAGCCAAAACAAAGAGAGGCATATTCCTAAAGCCTGAAGCACAGAAGCTACCTATAGACGAGTAGTGGGATTTCACAAATTATGTAAGAATCTCTGTGCACATGCTTGACATGGTTGCTCATGCCTATAATCCCAGCAATCTGGTGTCTGAGGTGGATGGATCCTTGGGAGTTCCAGTCCATCTTGGGCTACGAATTTATCTCAAGGCCCCTTTCAAAAACTACATAAGATGTTGTTTCCAAAAAGAGGACAACAGAAAACTAGACACACTTGGTCTAGGTTCCTGGGTTCACTACATGAGATGTGGAGTCTAAATATTCCATGCCATGAGAAAATACCTGGGCTTTTTAGGGAAAGGGTCATTTGCATCTCTTTTCTAAGGGTTTCACTTTCACCATGTTACATTTGAATTCTGGGAAAACCTGCTGGTGATAAGGTATTGTGCTAATACCTCATGTTTAGTGTCCAGGGTTATGCTGGAATGGCTGCAGACCTCCTTGAAATAGCGATTGCAAACAAGTGAACCCCGAGGAAGCTGGATAGTTGAAGCAGGCACTCCAAATATTCATGCACTAGAAGAATTCACTTTCATTTTGGGACTCATCTTCTGGTTGCTGGCTTTTAGTGCTAACTGATACTACCATGGTGGCAGTAATCCAGCAGACACTGCATGTATGGTTTGCAGGTTTGCTTCCCAAGCCACCAGAAACTTGGCAGAACCCAAATCATTGTGGCATTTTCTTTCCTCCCCTGAAACATTTGGCTTTCTAAGTTTGAAAATTGAGTAGATTGGGCTAGTCAAGTTTGGACCCCATATACCACCAACAGAGCTAAAGACAGAGCCAATTACTTCCCTCCACTTGTCAAAATATGTCAAATTTGCTTGATCACTACAACTTCAAAGAAAATTCTGAGGCAACTTAGAGAGGTGAATCAAATACTGCATGATTGGAATGGCTGTGGTTGTATGAGGTGGAGAGCTGCAGAGTTGGGCTGGAACTGTTCACAGAAATCCACAGGCTTGTGGTTGCCAGGCAACCACACTGGGCTGACATTGGCTGAACATCACTGTGAGGTGGATTTTAAGCTCTAGGTTTGAAAATTTAAAAGACTGGCGTAGTCAAGTTTGGAACCCATAGACCTCAGACATACAAAAACATTTTCCAAATACTTCCCTCCACTTCTCAAAATATGTCAAATTTTCTTGATCACTACAACTGTAAAAAAAATTCTGAGGCAACATAGCGAGGCTAATCAAATACTGCATGATTGGAATGCCTGTGGTTGTATGAGGTGGAAAGCTGTAGAGTTGGGCTGAAACAGTTCACAGAAATCCACAAGCTTGTGGTTGCCAGGCACCCACACTGGGCTGTGATTGGCTGAGCACAATTGTGAGCTGGACTTTAGGCTCTAGGATACAAGTGTGCAGTAGGAGACCTGAGTCACAATGCTGGGCGTTGACATGGAGACCTCAGTGGCACAGAGGACCTTGAAGGGCAAGATTTAAATAGGATGAATATTCTTGGCCTGGTATGCCACAATATTCTCTCTAAAGGCTTCACTACTCAGAATTTGTGGATGGAAATGCTTGCCATTCTACACATGGATGTACTTTCAATGGGATATGAAATATGCCAGGGCCTGGCAGATGATCTCTGCCATGTCCTATCCTTGAGCATACGCTTTTCCCTTGTCATGTCTGTCATTTGGCTGAGTCCTGTTCCCTAAGCTATTCAGTCAAGACTTGCTGGCATCATTCACCTGCAATATAAGAGCTTTCTGTGAAATTTCTCAGCAGAAATCCTCTGCAAGCACATAGCTTTGGATATGAGAGACAGTGGTGGAAGTTGAATTTCAAGGGCAGATATTTGAAAACAATGAAACAAGCCCCGTATAAGATCTTTACATGTTTCCCAGATGAATATGTTTGGAAATACGGGGGAAGATGGAGATCAAGACTGAGAAGCGTGCACACCCATTTCAAGGTACAAAAACCTGGGAAAAACATGGAAAAGCAAGAGAGCTGGTTAAACTGATGTAGAAATCCTTGATGATGAAAGGAAAATTATATTCTCATGATGATTTATTCAGGCTGTAGAAGTGAAGTTCTCGTGTAGGTTGTCCTATGTGTGGCCTTCTGCATTGGGCAGTCGATGCAGGACTGGAGAACTTCAAAGAAATCTGGTGGAACACAAAATACTGAAAAAACAATCAGCCTAAATCCTGTGTATTCCTTCCCTTTAAGAACATATATGGAAAATGTAAAAAGTTTCAAAAGAGAAAATGTCTATTGGGTCATGGTTTCACCAATGAAATGGTCACTTCACATAACATTTTGAATTTTGCTTTCACACTTGCTCAGGTACCGGGCCTGAGTAAAGCAGAATGCAGAGTGAGCCTCAACAATAGTTATGCATTCCATAAGTGGTTTTAAAACCAGTGAAACCCTTTGGACTTAGTGTTTGTATTTAATTGGTTGATTGGTTTTTCAAATTGCTTGTTTTACTATTTTTAACTTTGTGAGTCAGGGAAGCCCTCACTCTTAGTGATTCGACCTCTCCAAAAGCTCTGAAGTTCTTCATGTAACAGCTATTACATGCTATAAGTTTCTCCTATTAAAACTTGAAAGACTAACAGACTCTGCTACTTTTCATCTAAATTCAGTGTTGGGCTAACTTCAGGGTTGGACTTTTTACAAGTCCTTTGAAATGTGTCCTCCTCTAGTCACTGGTCATGCTGGAATTTACTTTCTTGTGAAGACAGGATTTGAGCAAATTGACACAAGTACAGTTTGCCACTACTCTGGAAACCTGGTTAAATATGGAGTTCCCTAAATGCTGTGTGTTTTACTTTGATCTCTGCTCACACTTTGCTCATCCAGTTAGAAACACAGGGCTCCAGGCCATAGCGTTCCAGGCCTAAACAAGAAAATTTCCATTCCGTTTTGGGAGTTCATGCGTCTCTCATAATTACTTTTTCCACAAATGTGTGCTTCAGGAGAGGCCCTGTCCAAATGTGGAGAGGCCCATTTTCATTCACTCACTTTTAGACTTTCTAAGATTTTCAGTTACTAGAGGTTTGCCCAGACTTGCCATTGTCAAGGGACAGTGCACTTCACTTGAAGTTGTGCAGTATTCCTTCACGTGTCTCCGTGGAAATTCCACCAATGGGAAACTCTTGCTGTAGTCATCTCCAAGTGTTTCTGTGTAAGAAAATATAACTAACAAAGGATGTGGTTTCAAGCAGAATGAGGAAAGGAGGGATTATCTTTATTTCAGTGCAGGTTGACCTTTCAAAGAAACAGTAATTCCTATCAAATAGGAGGTAAAATCTTTTGTAAAGAGACATGGACATGACACGCAAAACTTTATGTCACTTTTTTTAAAACGCCAAGGGCATTTGAGAAATTCTTGGCTGCTGAATTGTCGCTTTTTGCAAATTTCTCTTAGGTAAGACACTCCAGTTTCTTTAAACCATGTTACAGCTCCTTCCGTGTAAAAAAACAAAGCAAAAAACAAAATAAATTAAATCAAACCCATCAAATTACATTTGAGAGCACACAATTGCTCAGCAGGCCCACTATTCAAGAAGATAGAGGTAGAGAATCCTCAGCCTTCAGCCCATGGCCTGAAGTTTTGTCTCTGTCATGGCCCCTCAATTCCCTGGCATGTCCACATTAACTCATGAATCTTTACTCATTACCTCTTCAAATGCATAGGATCCAATATATTTGAACCCTGTTCACCTGGGCTGTAATCATCCAAGGACACACCAGAGGAAGGGCAGCCACTCCCTTGCCTGGGGCCTTGGAGCTTATCACAATAGAAATGGACACCTGAACAAGGGGAGCCAAAACAAAGAGAGGCATATTCCTAAAGCCTGAAGCACAGAAGCTACCTATAGACCAGCAGTGGGATTTCACAAATTATGTAAGAATCTCTGTGCACATGCTTGGCATGGTCGCTCATGCCTATAATCCCAGCAATCTGGGGGCTGAGGTGGATGGATCCTTGGGAGTACCAGTCCATCTTAGGCTATGAATTTATCTCAAGGCCTCTTTCAACAACTACATAAGATGCTGTTTCCAAAAAGAGGACAACATTAAACTAGACACACTTGGTCTAGGTCCCTGGGTTCACTACATGAGTTGTGGAGTCTAAATATTCCATGCCATGAGAAAATACCTGGGATTTTTAGTGAAAGGGGCATTTGCATCCCTTTTCTAAGTGTTTCCCTTTCACCATGTTACATTTGAATTCTGGGAAAACCTGCTGGTGATAAAGTATTGTGCTAATACCTCATGTTTAGTGTTCAGGGTTATGCTGGAATGGCTGCAGCCCTCCTTGAAATAGCAATTGCAGACAAGTGAACCCCGAGGAAGCTGGATAGTTGAAGCAGGCACTCCAAATATTCATGCACTGCAAGGATTCACTTTCATTTTGGGTCTCATCTTCTGGTTGCTGGCTTTCAGTGCTAACTGATACTACCATGGTGGCAGTAATCCAGCAGAGACTGCATGTATGGTTTGCAGGTATGCTTCCCAAGCCACCAGAAACTTGGCAGAACCCAAATCATTGTGGCATTTTCTTTCCTCCCTTGAAACATTTGGCTTTCTAAGTTTGATAATTGAATAGACTGGGCTAGTCACCTTTGGACCCCATATACCACAAACAGAGCTAAAGACAGAGCCAATGACTTCCCTCTACTTGTCAAAATATGTCAAATTTGCTTGATCACCACAACTTCAAAGAAAATTCTGAGGCAACTTAGAGAAGTTAATCAAATACTGCATGATTGGAATGGCTGTGGTTGTATGAGGTGGAAAGCTGCAGAGTTGGGCTGAAACTGTTCACAGAAATCCACAGGCTTGTGGTTGCCAGGCAAGCACACTGGGTTGAGATTGGCTGAACATCACTGTGAGGGGGATTTTAGTCTCTAGGTTTGAAAATTTAAAAGACTGGGGTAGTCAAGTTTGGAACCCATAGACCTCAGACATACCAAAGGTTTTTCCAATGACTTCGCACCACTTCTCAAAATATGTGAAATTTTCTTGATCATTACAACTGTAAAAAAAAATTCTGAGGCAACATAGAGAGGCTAATCAAATACTGCATGATTGGAATGTCTGTGGTTGTATGAGGTGGAAAGCTGCAGAGTTGGGCTGAAACAGTTCACAGAAATTCACAAGCTTGTGGTTGCCAGGCACCACAATGGGCTGTGATTGGCTGAGCACCATTGTGAGCTGGACTTTAGGCTCTAGGATACAAGTGTGCAGTAGGAGACCTGAGTCACAATGCTGGGCGTTGCCATGGAGACCTCAGTGGCACAGAGGACCTTGTAGGGCTAGATTTAAAGAGGATGAATATTCTTGGCCTGGTATGCCACAATATTCTCTCTGAAGGCTTCATGGCTCAGAATTTGTGGATGGAAATACTAGCAAATCTACACATGGATGTACTTTCAATGGGATATGAAATACGCCAGGGCCTGGCACATGATCTCTGCCATGCCTACCCTTGAGCATACGCTTTTCCCTTGTCATGTCTGTCATTTGGCTGAGTCCTGTTCCCTAAGCTATTCAGTCAAGACTTGCTGGCATCATTCACCTGCAGTATAAGAGTTTTCTGTGAAATTTCTCAGCAGAAATCCTCTGCAAGTACATAGCTTTGGATACGAGAGACAGTGGTGGAAGTTGAATTTCAAGGGCAGATATTTGAACACAATGAAACAAGCCCAGAATAAGATCTTTACATGTTTCCCAGATGAATATGTTTGGAAATACGGGGGAAGATGGAGATCAAGGCTGAGAAGAGTGCACACTCATTTCAAGGTACAAAAACCAGGGAAAAACATGGGCAAGCAAGAGAGCTGTTTAATCTGATGTAAAAATCTTTGATGATGAAAGTAAAATTATATTCTCATGATGATTTAATCAGGCTGTAGAAGTGAAGTTCTCCTGTGGGTTGTCCTATGTGTGGCCTTCTGCATTGGGCAGTGGATGCAGGACAGGTGATCTTCAAATAAATCTGGTGGAACACAAAATACTGAAAAAAATTCATCCTAAATCCTGTGTATTCCTTCCCTTTGAGAACATATATGGATAATGTACGAAGTTTCAAAAGAGAAAATGTCTATTGGGTCATGGTTTCAACAATGAAATGGTCACTTCACATAACATTTTGAATTTTGCTTTCACAGTTGCTCATGTACCGGGCCTGAGTAAATCAGAATGCAGAGTAAGCCTCATCAATAGTTGTGCATTCCATGAGTGGTTTTAAAACCAGTGAAACCCTTTGGACTTAGTGTTTGTATTTAATTGTTTGATTGGTTTTTCAAATTGTTTGTTTTACTATTTTTAACTTTGTGAGTCAGGGAAGCCCTCACTCATAGTGATTTCGACCTCTCCAAAAGCTCTGAAGTTATTCATGTAACAGCTATTACATACTATAAGTTTCTCCTATTAAAACTTGAAAGACTAACAGACTCTGCTACTTTTCATCTAAATTCAGTGTTGGGCTAACTTCAGGGTTGGACTTTTTACAAGTCCTTTGAAATGTGTCCTCCTCTAGTCACTGGTCGTGCTGGAATTTACTTTCTTGTGAAGACAGGATTTGAGCAAATTGACACAAGTACAGTTTGCCACTACTATGGACACCTGGTTAAATATCGAGTTCCCTAAATGGTGTGTGTTTTACTTTGATCTCTGCTCACACTTTGCTCATCCAGTTAGAAACACAGGGCTCCAGGCCATAGCGTTCCAGGCCTAAACAAGAAAATTTCCATTCCGTTTTGGGAGTTCATGCGTCTCTCATAATTCCTTTTTCCACAAATGTGTGCTTCAGGAGTGGCCCTGTCCCAATGTGGAGAGGCCCATTTTCATTCACTCACTTTTAGACTTTCTAAGATTTTCAGTTACTAGAGGTTTGCCCAGACTTGCCATTGTCAAGGGACAGTGCACTTCACTTGAAGTTGTGCAGTATTACTTCATGTGTCTCCGTGGAAATTCCACCAATGGGAAACTCTTGCTGTAGTCATCTCCAAGTGTTTCTGTGTAAGAAAATATAACTAACAAAGGATGTGGTTTCAAGCAGAATGAGGAAGGGAGGGACTATCTTTATTTCAGTGCAGGTTGACCTTTCAAAGAAACAGTAATTCCTATCAAATAGGAGGTAAAATCTTTTGTAAAGAGACATGGACATGACAAGCTAACTTTATGTCACTTTTTTTAAAACGCCAAGGGCATTTGAGAAATTCTTGGCTGCTGAATTGTACCTTTTTGCCAATTTCTCTTAGGTAAGACACTCCAGCTTCTTTAAACCATGGTACAGTTCCTTCCATGTAAAAAACCAAAGCAAAAAACAAAATAAATTAAAACAAAACCCATCAAATTACATTTGAGAGCACACAATTACTCAGCAGGCCCACTATTCCAGAAGCTAGAGGTAGAGAATCCTCAGCCTTCGGCCCATGGCCTGAAGTTTTGTCTCTATCATGGCCCCTCAATTCCAAGGCATGTCCACATTAACTCATGAATCTTTACTCATTTCCTCTTCAAATGCACAGGATCCAATATATTTGAACCCTGTTCACCTGGGCTGTAATCATCCAAGGACACACCAGAGGAAGGGCAGCCACTCCCTTGCCTGGGGCCTTGGAGCTTATCACAATAGAATTGGACACCTGAACAAGGGGAGCCAAACAAAGAGAGGCATATTCCTAAAGCCTGAAGCACAGAAGCTACCTATAGACCAGCAGTGGGATTTCACAAATTATGTAAGAATCTCTGTGCACATGCTTGGCATGGTCGCTCATGCCTATAATCCCAGCAATCTGGGGGCTGAGGTGGATGGATCCTTGGGAGTTCCAGTCCATCTTGGGCTACGAATTTATCTCAAGGTCTCTTTCAACAACTACATAAGATGCTGTTTCCAAAAAGTGGACAACATTAAACTAGACACACTTGGTCTAGGTCCCTGGGTTCACTACATGAGTTGTGGAGTCTAAATATTCCATGCCATGAGAAAATACCTGGGATTTTTAGTGAAAGGGGCATTTGCATCCCTTTTCTAAGGGTTTCCCTTTCACCATGTTACATTTGAATTCTGGGAAAACCTGCTGCTGATAAGGTATTGTGCTAATACCTCATGTTTAGTGCTCAGGGTTATGCTGGAATGGATGCAGACCTCCTTGAAATAGCGATTGCAGACAAGCGAACCCCGAGGAAGCTGGATAGTTGAAGCAGGCACTCCAAATATTCATGCACTGCAAGGATTCACTTTCATTTTGGGTCTCATCTTCTGGTTGCTGGCTTTCAGTGCTAACTGATACTACCATGGTGGCAGTAATCCAGCAGAGACTGCATGTATGGTTTGCAGGTTTGCTTCCCAAGCCACCAGAAACTTGGCAGAACCCAAATCATTGTGGCATTTTCTTTCCTCCCTTGAAACATTTGGCTTTCTAAGTTTGATAATTGAATAGACTGGGCTAGTCACATTTGGACCCCATATACCACAAACAGAGCTATAGACAGAGCCAATTCCTTCCCTCCACTTGTCAAAATATGTCAAATTTGCTTGATCACCAGAACTTCAAAGAAAATTCTGAGGCAACTTAGAGAGGTTAATCAAATACTGCATGATTGGAATGGCTGTGGTTGTATGAGGTGGAAAGCTGCAGAGTTGGGCTGAAACTGTTCACAGAAATCCACAGGCTTGTGGTTGCCAGGCAAGCACACTGGGCTGAGATTGGCTGAACATCACTGTGAGGGGGATTTTAGGCTCTAGGTTTGAAAATTTAAAAGACTGGGGTAGTCAAGTTTGGAACCCATAGACCTCAGACATACCAAAAGCGTTTCCAATGACTTCCCTCCATTTCTCAAAATATGTCAAATTTTCTTGATCACTACAACTGTAAAAAAAAAATTCTGAGGCACCATAGAGAGGCTAATCAAATACTGCATGATTGGAATGACTGTGGTTGTATGAGGTGGAAAGCTGCAGAGTTGGGCTGAAACAGTTCACAGAAATCCACAAGCTTGTGGTTGCCAGGTAACCACAATGGGCTGTGATTGGCTGAGCACCATTGTGAGCTGGACTTTAGGCTCTAGGATACAAGTGTGCAGTAGGAGACCTGAGTCACAATGCTGGGCGTTGTCATGGAGACCTCAGTGGCACAGAGGACCTTGTAGGGCAAGATTTAAATAGGATGAATATTCTTGGCCTGGTATTCCACAATATTCTCTCTGAAGGCTTCACTGCTCAGAATTTGTGGATGGAAATGCTCGCCAATCTACACATGGATGTACTTTCAATGGGATATGAAATATGCCAGGGCCTGGCACATGAACTCTGCCATGTCCTATCCTTGAGCCTACACTTTTCCCTTGTCATGTCTGTCATTTGGCTGAGTCCTGTTCCCTAAGCTATTCAGTCAAGACTTGCTGGCATCATTCACCTGCAGTATAAGTGCTTTCTGTGAAATTTCTCAGCAGAAATCCTCTGCAAGTACATAGCTTTGGATATGAGAGACAGTGGTGGAAGTTGAATTTCAAGGGCAGATATTTGAAAACAATGAAACAAGCCCCGAATAAGATCTTTACATGTTTCCCAGATGAATATGTTTGGAAATATGTGGGAAGATGGAGATCAAGGCTGACAAGAGTGCACACCCATTTCAAGGTACAAAAACCTGGGAAAAACATGGGAAAGCAAGAGAGCTGGTTAATCTGATGTAAAAATCTTTGATGATGAAAGGAAAATTATATTCTCATGATGATTTAATCAGGCTGTAGAAGTGAAGTTCTCATGTGGGTTGTCCTATGTGTGGCCTTCTGCATTGGGCAGTGGATGCAGGACAGGAGATCTTCAAATAAATCTAGTGGAACACAAAATACTGAAAAAAAATTCAGCCTAAATCCTGTGTATTCCTTCCCTTTGAGAACATATATGGATAATGTACAAAGTTTCAAAAGAGAAAATGTCTATTGGGTCATGGTTTCAACAATGAAATGGTCACTTCACATAACATTTTGAATTTTGCTTTCACAGTTGCTCATGTACCGGGCCTGAGTAAAGCAGAATGCAGAGTAAGCCTCATCAATAGTTGTGCATTCCATAAGTGGTTTTAAAACCAGTGAAACCCTTTGGACTTAGTGTTTGTATTTAATTGTTTGATTGGTTTTTCAAATTGTTTGTTTTACTATTTTTAACTTTGTGAGTCAGGGAAGCCCTCACTCATAGTGATTTCGACCTCTCCAAAAGCTCTGAAGTTATTCATGTAACAGCTATTACATACTATAAGTTTCTCCTATTAAAACTTGAAAGACTAACAGACTCTGCTACTTTTCATCTAAATTCAGTGTTGGGCTAACTTCAGGGTTGGACTTTTTACAAGTCCTTTGAAATGTGTCCTCCTCTAGTCACTGGTCGTGCTGGAATTTACTTTCTTGTGAAGACAGGATTTGAGCAAATTGACACAAGTACAGTTTGCCACTACTATGGACACCTGGTTAAATATCGAGTTCCCTAAATGGTGTGTGTTTTACTTTGATCTCTGCTCACACTTTGCTCATCCAGTTAGAAACACAGGGCTCCAGGCCATAGCGTTCCAGGCCTAAACAAGAAAATTTCCATTCCGTTTTGGGAGTTCATGCGTCTCTCATAATTCCTTTTTCCACAAATGTGTGCTTCAGGAGTGGCCCTGTCCCAATGTGGAGAGGCCCATTTTCATTCACTCACTTTTAGACTTTCTAAGATTTTCAGTTACTAGAGGTTTGCCCAGACTTGCGATTGTCAAGGGACAGTGCACTTCACTTGAAGTTGTGCAGTATTACTTCATGTGTCTCCGTGGAAATTCCACCAATGGGAAACTCTTGCTGTAGTCATCTCCAAGTGTTTCTGTGTAAGAAAATATAACTAACAAAGGATGTGGTTTCAAGCAGAATGAGGAAGGGAGGGACTATCTTTATTTCAGTGCAGGTTGACCTTTCAAAGAAACAGTAATTCCTATCAAATAGGAGGTAAAATCTTTTGTAAAGAGACATGGACATGACAAGCTAACTTTATGTCACTTTTTTTAAAACGCCAAGGGCATTTGAGAAATTCTTGGCTGCTGAATTGTACCTTTTTGCCAATTTCTCTTAGGTAAGACACTCCAGCTTCTTTAAACCATGGTACAGTTCCTTCCATGTAAAAAACCAAAGCAAAAAACAAAATAAATTAAAACAAAACCCATCAAATTACATTTGAGAGCACACAATTACTCAGCAGGCCCACTATTCCAGAAGCTAGAGGTAGAGAATCCTCAGCCTTCGGCCCATGGCCTGAAGTTTTGTCTCTATCATGGCCCCTCAATTCCAAGGCATGTCCACATTAACTCATGAATCTTTACTCATTTCCTCTTCAAATGCACAGGATCCAATATATTTGAACCCTGTTCACCTGGGCTGTAATCATCCAAAGACACACCAGAGGAAGGGCAGCCACTCCCTTGCCTGGGGCCTTGGAGCTTATCACAATAGAATTGGACACCTGAACAAGGGGAGCCAAACAAAGAGAGGCATATACCTAAAGCCTGAAGCACAGAAGCTACCTATAGACCAGCAGTGGGATTTCACAAATTATGTAAGAATCTCTGTGCACATGCTTGGCATGGTCGCTCATGCCTATAATCCCAGCAATCTGGGGGCTGAGGTGGATGGATCCTTGGGAGTTCCAGTCCATCTTGGGCTACGAATTTATCTCAAGGTCTCTTTCAACAACTACATAAGATGCTGTTTCCAAAAAGTGGACAACATTAAACTAGACACACTTGGTCTAGGTCCCTGGGTTCACTACATGAGTTGTGGAGTCTAAATATTCCATGCCATGAGAAAATACCTGGGATTTTTAGTGAAAGGGGCATTTGCATCCCTTTTCTAAGGGTTTCCCTTTCACCATGTTACATTTGAATTCTGGGAAAACCTGCTGCTGATAAGGTATTGTGCTAATACCTCATGTTTAGTGCTCAGGGTTATGCTGGAATGGATGCAGACCTCCTTGAAATAGCGATTGCAGACAAGCGAACCCCGAGGAAGCTGGATAGTTGAAGCAGGCACTCCAAATATTCATGCACTGCAAGGATTCACTTTCATTTTGGGTCTCATCTTCTGGTTGCTGGCTTTCAGTGCTAACTGATACTACCATGGTGGCAGTAATCCAGCAGAGACTGCATGTATGGTTTGCAGGTTTGCTTCCCAAGCCACCAGAAACTTGGCAGAACCCAAATCATTGTGGCATTTTCTTTCCTCCCTTGAAACATTTGGCTTTCTAAGTTTGATAATTGAATAGACTGGGCTAGTCACCTTTGGACCCCATATACCACAAACAGAGCTATAGACAGAGCCAATTCCTTCCCTCCACTTGTCAAAATATGTCAAATTTGCTTGATCACCAGAACTTCAAAGAAAATTCTGAGGCAACTTAGAGAGGTTAATCAAATACTGCATGATTGGAATGGCTGTGGTTGTATGAGGTGGAAAGCTGCAGAGTTGGGCTGAAACTGTTCACAGAAATCCACAGGCTTGTGGTTGCCAGGCAAGCACACTGGGCTGAGATTGGCTGAACATCACTGTGAGGGGGATTTTAGGCTCTAGGTTTGAAAATTTAAAAGACTGGGGTAGTCAAGTTTGGAACCCATAGACCTCAGACATACCAAAAGCGTTTCCAATGACTTCCCTCCATTTCTCAAAATATGTCAAATTTTCTTGATCACTACAACTGTAAAAAAAAAATTCTGAGGCACCATAGAGAGGCTAATCAAATACTGCATGATTGGAATGACTGTGGTTGTATGAGGTGGAAAGCTGCAGAGTTGGGCTGAAACAGTTCACAGAAATCCACAAGCTTGTGGTTGCCAGGTAACCACAATGGGCTGTGATTGGCTGAGCACCATTGTGAGCTGGACTTTAGGCTCTAGGATACAAGTGTGCAGTAGGAGACCTGAGTCACAATGCTGGGCGTTGTCATGGAGACCTCAGTGGCACAGAGGACCTTGTAGGGCAAGATTTAAATAGGATGAATATTCTTGGCCTGGTATTCCACAATATTCTCTCTGAAGGCTTCACTGCTCAGAATTTGTGGATGGAAATGCTCGCCAATCTACACATGGATGTACTTTCAATGGGATATGAAATATGCCAGGGCCTGGCACATGAACTCTGCCATGTCCTATCCTTGAGCCTACACTTTTCCCTTGTCATGTCTGTCATTTGGCTGAGTCCTGTTCCCTAAGCTATTCAGTCAAGACTTGCTGGCATCATTCACCTGCAGTATAAGTGCTTTCTGTGAAATTTCTCAGCAGAAATCCTCTGCAAGTACATAGCTTTGGATATGAGAGACAGTGGTGGAAGTTGAATTTCAAGGGCAGATATTTGAAAACAATGAAACAAGCCCCGAATAAGATCTTTACATGTTTCCCAGATGAATATGTTTGGAAATATGTGGGAAGATGGAGATCAAGGCTGACAAGAGTGCACACCCATTTCAAGGTACAAAAACCTGGGAAAAACATGGGAAAGCAAGAGAGCTGGTTAATCTGATGTAAAAATCTTTGATGATGAAAGGAAAATTATATTCTCATGATGATTTAATCAGGCTGTAGAAGTGAAGTTCTCATGTGGGTTGTCCTATGTGTGGCCTTCTGCATTGGGCAGTGGATGCAGGACAGGAGATCTTCAAATAAATCTAGTGGAACACAAAATACTGAAAAAAAATTCAGCCTAAATCCTGTGTATTCCTTCCCTTTGAGAACATATATGGATAATGTACAAAGTTTCAAAAGAGAAAATGTCTATTGGGTCATGGTTTCAACAATGAAATGGTCACTTCACATAACATTTTGAATTTTGCTTTCACAGTTGCTCATGTACCGGGCCTGAGTAAAGCAGAATGCAGAGTAAGCCTCATCAATAGTTGTGCATTCCATAAGTGGTTTTAAAACCAGTGAAACCCTTTGGACTTAGTGTTTGTATTTAATTGTTTGATTGGTTTTTCAAATTGTTTGTTTTACTATTTTTAACTTTGTGAGTCAGGGAAGCCCTCACTCATAGTGATTTCGACCTCTCCAAAAGCTCTGAAGTTATTCATGTAACAGCTATTACATACTATAAGTTTCTCCTATTAAAACTTGAAAGACTAACAGACTCTGCTACTTTTCATCTAAATTCAGTGTTGGGCTAACTTCAGGGTTGGACTTTTTACAAGTCCTTTGAAATGTGTCCTCCTCTAGTCACTGGTCGTGCTGGAATTTACTTTCTTGTGAAGACAGGATTTGAGCAAATTGACACAAGTACAGTTTGCCACTACTATGGACACCTGGTTAAATATCGAGTTCCCTAAATGGTGTGTGTTTTACTTTGATCTCTGCTCACACTTTGCTCATCCAGTTAGAAACACAGGGCTCCAGGCCATAGCGTTCCAGGCCTAAACAAGAAAATTTCCATTCCGTTTTGGGAGTTCATGCGTCTCTCATAATTCCTTTTTCCACAAATGTGTGCTTCAGGAGTGGCCCTGTCCCAATGTGGAGAGGCCCATTTTCATTCACTCACTTTTAGACTTTCTAAGATTTTCAGTTACTAGAGGTTTGCCCAGACTTGCGATTGTCAAGGGACAGTGCACTTCACTTGAAGTTGTGCAGTATTACTTCATGTGTCTCCGTGGAAATTCCACCAATGGGAAACTCTTGCTGTAGTCATCTCCAAGTGTTTCTGTGTAAGAAAATATAACTAACAAAGGATGTGGTTTCAAGCAGAATGAGGAAGGGAGGGACTATCTTTATTTCAGTGCAGGTTGACCTTTCAAAGAAACAGTAATTCCTATCAAATAGGAGGTAAAATCTTTTGTAAAGAGACATGGACATGACAAGCTAACTTTATGTCACTTTTTTTAAAACGCCAAGGGCATTTGAGAAATTCTTGGCTGCTGAATTGTACCTTTTTGCCAATTTCTCTTAGGTAAGACACTCCAGCTTCTTTAAACCATGGTACAGTTCCTTCCATGTAAAAAACCAAAGCAAAAAACAAAATAAATTAAAACAAAACCCATCAAATTACATTTGAGAGCACACAATTACTCAGCAGGCCCACTATTCCAGAAGCTAGAGGTAGAGAATCCTCAGCCTTCGGCCCATGGCCTGAAGTTTTGTCTCTATCATGGCCCCTCAATTCCAAGGCATGTCCACATTAACTCATGAATCTTTACTCATTTCCTCTTCAAATGCACAGGATCCAATATATTTGAACCCTGTTCACCTGGGCTGTAATCATCCAAAGACACACCAGAGGAAGGGCAGCCACTCCCTTGCCTGGGGCCTTGGAGCTTATCACAATAGAATTGGACACCTGAACAAGGGGAGCCAAACAAAGAGAGGCATATACCTAAAGCCTGAAGCACAGAAGCTACCTATAGACCAGCAGTGGGATTTCACAAATTATGTAAGAATCTCTGTGCACATGCTTGGCATGGTCGCTCATGCCTATAATCCCAGCAATCTGGGGGCTGAGGTGGATGGATCCTTGGGAGTTCCAGTCCATCTTGGGCTACGAATTTATCTCAAGGTCTCTTTCAACAACTACATAAGATGCTGTTTCCAAAAAGTGGACAACATTAAACTAGACACACTTGGTCTAGGTCCCTGGGTTCACTACATGAGTTGTGGAGTCTAAATATTCCATGCCATGAGAAAATACCTGGGATTTTTAGTGAAAGGGGCATTTGCATCCCTTTTCTAAGGGTTTCCCTTTCACCATGTTACATTTGAATTCTGGGAAAACCTGCTGCTGATAAGGTATTGTGCTAATACCTCATGTTTAGTGCTCAGGGTTATGCTGGAATGGATGCAGACCTCCTTGAAATAGCGATTGCAGACAAGCGAACCCCGAGGAAGCTGGATAGTTGAAGCAGGCACTCCAAATATTCATGCACTGCAAGGATTCACTTTCATTTTGGGTCTCATCTTCTGGTTGCTGGCTTTCAGTGCTAACTGATACTACCATGGTGGCAGTAATCCAGCAGAGACTGCATGTATGGTTTGCAGGTTTGCTTCCCAAGCCACCAGAAACTTGGCAGAACCCAAATCATTGTGGCATTTTCTTTCCTCCCTTGAAACATTTGGCTTTCTAAGTTTGATAATTGAATAGACTGGGCTAGTCACCTTTGGACCCCATATACCACAAACAGAGCTATAGACAGAGCCAATTCCTTCCCTCCACTTGTCAAAATATGTCAAATTTGCTTGATCACCAGAACTTCAAAGAAAATTCTGAGGCAACTTAGAGAGGTTAATCAAATACTGCATGATTGGAATGGCTGTGGTTGTATGAGGTGGAAAGCTGCAGAGTTGGGCTGAAACTGTTCACAGAAATCCACAGGCTTGTGGTTGCCAGGCAAGCACACTGGGCTGAGATTGGCTGAACATCACTGTGAGGGGGATTTTAGGCTCTAGGTTTGAAAATTTAAAAGACTGGGGTAGTCAAGTTTGGAACCCATAGACCTCAGACATACCAAAAGCGTTTCCAATGACTTCCCTCCACTTCTCAAAATATGTCAAATTTTCTTGATCACTACAACTGTAAAAAAAAAATTCTGAGGCACCATAGAGAGGCTAATCAAATACTGCATGATTGGAATGACTGTGGTTGTATGAGGTGGAAAGCTGCAGAGTTGGGCTGAAACAGTTCACAGAAATCCACAAGCTTGTGGTTGCCAGGTAACCACAATGGGCTGTGATTGGCTGAGCACCATTGTGAGCTGGACTTTAGGCTCTAGGATACAAGTGTGCAGTAGGAGACCTGAGTCATAATGCTGGGCGTTGTCATGGAGACCTCAGTGGCACAGAGGACCTTGTAGGGCAAGATTTAAATAGGATGAATATTCTTGGCCTGGTATTCCACAATATTCTCTCTGAAGGCTTCACTGCTCAGAATTTGTGGATGGAAATGCTCGCCAATCTACACATGGATGTACTTTCAATGGGATATGAAATATGCCAGGGCCTGGCACATGAACTCTGCCATGTCCTATCCTTGAGCATACACTTTTCCTTTGTCATGTCTGTCATTTGGCTGAGTCCTGTTCCCTAAGCTATTCAGTCAAGACTTGCTGGCATCATTCACCTGCAGTATAAGTGCTTTCTGTGAAATTTCTCAGCAGAAATCCTCTGCAAGTACATAGCTTTGGATATGAGAGACAGTGGTGGAAGTTGAATTTCAAGGGCAGATATTTGAAAACAATGAAACAAGCCCCGAATAAGATCTTTACATGTTTCCCAGATGAATATGTTTGGAAATATGTGGGAAGATGGAGATCAAGGCTGAGAAGAGTGCACACCCATTTCAAGGTACAAAAACCTGGGAAATACATGGGAAAGCAAGAGAGCTGGTTAATCTGATGTAAAAATCTTTGATGATGAAAGGAAAATTATATTCTCATGATGATTTAATCAGGCTGTAGAAGTGAAGTTCTCATGTGGGTTGTCCTATGTGTGGCCTTCTGCATTGGGCAGTGGATGCAGGACAGGAGATCTTCAAATAAATCTAGTGGAACACAAAATACTGAAAAAAAAATTCAGCCTAAATCCTGTGTATTCCTTCCCTTTGAGAACATATATGGATAATGTACAAAGTTTCAAAAGAGAAAATGTCTATTGGGTCATGGTTTCAACAATGAAATGGTCACTTCACATAACATTTTGAATTTTGCTTTCACAGTTGCTCATGTACCGGGCCTGAGTAAAGCAGAATGCAGAGTAAGCCTCATCAATAGTTGTGCATTCCATAAGTGGTTTTAAAACCAGTGAAACCCTTTGGACTTAGTGTTTGTATTTAATTGGTTGATTGGTTTTTCAAATTGTTTATTTTACTATTTTTAACTTTGTGAGTCAGTGAAGCCCTCACTCATAGTGATTTCGACCTCTCCAAAAGCTCTGAAGTTATTCATGTAACAGCTATTACATGCTATAAGTTTCTCCTATTAAAATTTCAAAGACTAACAGACTCTGCAACTTTTCATCTAAATTCAGTGTTGGGCTAACTTCAGGGTTGGACTTTTTACAAGTCCTTTGAAATGTGTCCTCCTCTATTCACTGGTCGTGGTGGA
Source organism: Cavia porcellus (assembly GCF_034190915.1). Classification (NCBI taxonomy): domain Eukaryota; kingdom Metazoa; phylum Chordata; class Mammalia; order Rodentia; family Caviidae; genus Cavia; species Cavia porcellus. The sequence continues at coordinate 2,285,898 of NW_026947486.1, read as the reverse complement.
ATTTATTTTCTTGTGATGACAGGATTTGAGCAAATTGACACAAGTACAGTTTGCCACTACTCTGGACACCTGGTTAAATATCGAGTTCCCTAAATGCTGTGTGTTTTACTTTGATCTCTGCTCACACTTTGCTCATCCAGTTAGAAACACAGGGCTCCAGGCCATAGCGTTCCAGGCCTAAACAAGAAAATTTCCATTCCATTTTCGGAGTTCATGTGACTCTCATAATTACATTTTCCACAAATGTGTGCTTCAGGAGAGGCCCTGTCCAAATGTGGAGAGGCCCATTTTCATTCACTCACTTTTAGGCTTTCTAAGATTTTCAGTTACTAGAGTTTGCCCAGACTTGCCATTGTCAAGGGACAGTGCACTTCACTTGAAGTTGTGCAGTATTACTTCTTGTGTCTCCGTGGAAATTCCACCAATGGGAAACTCTTGCTGTAGTCATCTCCAAGTGTTTCTGTGTAAGAAAATATAACTAACAAAGGATGTGGTTTCAAGCAGAATGAGCAAAGGAGGGATTATCTTTATTTCAGTGCAGGTTGACCTTTCAAAGAAACAGTAATTCCTATCAAATAGGAGGAAAAATCTTTTGTAAAGAGACATGGACATGACACGCTCAACTTTATGTCACTTTTTTTAAAACGCCAAGGGCATTTGAGAAATTCTTGGCTGCTGAATTGTCCCTTTTTGCAAATTTCTCTTAGGTAAGACACTCCAGCTTCTTTAAACCATGGTACAGTTCCTTCCATGTAAAAAACCAAAGCAAAAAACAAAATAAATTCAAACAAAACCCATCAAATTACATTTGAGAGCACACAATTGCTCAGCAGGCCCACTATTCCAGAAGCTAGAGGTAGAGAATCCTCAGCCTTCGGCCCATGGCCTGAAGTTTTGTCTCTATCATGGCCCCTCAATTCCCTGGCATGTCCACATTAACTCATGAATCTTTACTCATTTCCTCTTCAAATGCACAGGATCCAATATATTTGAACCCTGTTCACCTGGGCTGTAATCATCCAAGGACACACCAGAGGAAGGGCAGCCACTCCCTTGCCTGGGGCCTTGGAGCTTATCACAATAGAAATGGACACCTGAACAAGGGGAGCCAAAACAAAGAGAGGCATATTCCTAAAGCCTGAAGCACAGAAGCTACCTATAGACCAGTAGTGGGATTTCACAAATTATGTAAGAATCTCTGTGCACATGCTTGGCATGGTCGCTCATGCCTATAATCCCAGCAATCTGGGGATCTGAGGTGGATGGTTCCTTGGGAGGTCCAGTCCATCTTGGGCTACGAATTTATCTCAAGGTCTCTTTCAACAACTACATAAGATGCTGTTTCCAAAAAGATGACAACATTAAACTAGACACACTTGGTCTAGGTCCCTGGGTTCACTACATGAGTTGTGGAGTCTAAATATTCCATGCCATGAGAAAATACCTGGGATTTTTAGTGAAAGGGGCATTTGCATCCCTTTTCTAAGGGTTTCCCTTTCACCATGTTACATTTGAATTCTGGGAAAACCTGCTGGTGATAAGGTATTGTGCTAATACCTCATGTTTAGTGTTCAGGGTTATGCTTTAATGGATGCAGACCTCCTTGAAATAGCGATTGCAGACAAGTGAACCCCGAGGAAGCTGGATAGTTGAAGCAGGCACTCCAAATATTCATGCACTGCAAGGATTCACTTTCATTTTGGGTCTCATCTTCTGGTTGCTGGCTTTCAGTGCTAACTGATACTACCATGGTGGCAGTAATCCAGCAGAGACTGCATGTATGGTTTGCAGGTTTGCTTCCCAAGCCACCAGAAACTTGGCAGAACCCAAATCATTGTGGCATTTTCTTTCCTCCCTTGAAACATTTGGCTTTCTAAGTTTGATAATTGAATAGACTGGGCTAGTCACCTTTGGACCCCATATACCACAAACAGAGCTATAGACAGAGCCAATTCCTTCCCTCCACTTGTCAAAATATGTCAAATTTGCTTGATCACCAGAACTTCAAAGAAAATTCTGAGGCAACTTAGAGAGGTTAATCAAATACTGCATGATTGGAATGGCTGTGGTTGTACGAGGTGGAAAGCTGCAGAGTTGGGCTGAAACTGTTAGCAGAAATCCACAGGCTTGTGGTTGCCAGGCAACCAGCACTGGGCTCAGATTGGCTGAACATCACTGTGAGGGGGATTTTAGGCTCTAGGTTTGAGAATTTAAAAGACTGGGGTAGTCAAGTTTGGAACCCATAGACCTCAGACATACCAAAACGTTTTCCAATGACTTCCCTCCACTTCTCAAAGTATGTCAAATTTTCTTGATCACTACAACTGTAAAAAAAAATTCTGAGGCAACATAGAGAGGCTAATCAAATACTGCATGATTGGAATGGCTGTGGTTGTATGAGGTGGAAAGCTGCAGAGTTGGGCTGAAACAGTTCACAGAAATCCACAAGCTTGTGTTTGCCAGGCAACCACAATGGGCTGTGATTGGCTGAGCACCATTGTGAGCTGGACTTTAGGCTCTAGGATACAAGTGTGCAGTAGGAGACCTGAGTCATAATGCTGGGCGTTGACATGGAGACCTCAGTGGCACATAGGACCTTGTAGAGCAAGATTTAAATTGGATGAATATTCTTGGCGGGGTATGCCTCAGTATTCTTTCTGAAGCCTTCACTGCTCAGAATTTGTGGATGGAAATGCTAGCCAATCTACACATGGATGTACTTTCAATGGGATATGAAATATGCCAGGGCCTGGCAGATGATCTCTGCCATGTCCTATCCTTGAGCATACGCTTTTCCCTTGTCATGTCTGTCATTTGGCTGAGTCCTGTTCCCTAAGCTCTGCAGTAAAGACATGGTGGCATCATTCACCTGCAGTATAAGAGCTTTCTGTGAAATTTCTCAGCAGGAATCCTCTGCAAGTACATAGCTTTGGATATGAGAGACAGTGGTGGAAGTTGAATTTCAAAGGCAGATATTTGAAAACAATGAAACAAGCCCCGAATAAGATCTTTACATGTTTCCCAGATGAATATGTTTGGAAATACGGGGGAAGATGGAGATCAAGGCTGAGAAGAGTGCACACCCATTTCAAGGTACAAAGACCAGGGAAAAACATGGGAAAGCAAGAGAGCTGGTTAATCTGATGTAAAAATCTTTGATGATGAAAGGAAAATTATATTCTCATGATGATTTAATCAGGCTGTAGAAGTGAAGTTCTCATGTGGGTTGTCCTATGTGTGGCCTTGTGCATTGGGCAGTGGATGCAGGACAGGAGATCTTCAAATAAATCTGGTGGAACACAAAATACTGAAAAAAAAAATTCAGCCTAAATCCTGTGTATTCCTTCCCTTTGAGAACATATATGGATAATGTACGAAGTTTCAAAAGAGAAAATGTCTATTGGGTCATGGTTTCAACAATGAAATGGTCACTTCACATAACATTTTGAATTTTGCTTTCACAGTTGCTCATGTACCGGGCCTGAGTAAAGCAGAATGCAGAGTAAGCCTCATCAATAGTTGTGCATTCCATAAGTGGTTTTAAAACCAGTGAAACCCTTTGGACTTAGTGTTTGTATTTAATTGGTTGATTGGTTTTTCAAATTGTTTATTTTACTATTTTTAACTTTGTGAGTCAGGGAAGCCCTCACTCATAGTGATTTCGACCTCTACAAAAGCTCTGAAGTTATTCATGTAACAGCTATTACATGCTATAAGTTTCTCCTATTAAAACTTGAAAGACTAACAGACTCTGCTACTTTTCATCTAAATTCAGTGTTGGGCTAACTTCAGGGTTGGACTTTTTACAAGTCCTTTGAAATGTGTCCTCCTCTAGTCACTGGTGGTGCTGGAATTTACTTTCTTGTGAAGACAGGATTTGAGCAAATTGACACAAGTACAGTTTGCCACTACTCTGGACACCTGGTTAAATATCGAGTTCCCTAAATGCTGTGTGTTTTACTTTGATCTCTGCTCACACTTTGCTCATCCAGTTAGAAACACAGGGCTCCAGGCCATAGCGTTCCAGGCCTAAACAAGAAAATTTCCATTCCGTTTTGGGAGTTCATGCGACTCTCATAATTATATTTTCCACAAATGTGTGCTTCAGGAGAGGCCCTGTCCAAATGTGGAGAGGCCCATTTTCATTCACTCACTTTTAGACTTTCTAAGATTTTCAGTTACTAGAGTTTTGCCCAGACTTGCCATTGTCAAGGGACAGTGCACTTCACTTGAAGTTGTGCAGTATTACTTCATGTGTCTCCGTGGAAATTCCACCAATGGGAAACTCTTGCTGTAGTCATCTCCAAGTGTTTCTGTGTAAGAAAATATAACTAACAAAGGATGTGGTTTCAAGCAGAATAAGGAAAGGAGGGATTATCTTTATTTCAGTGCAGGTTGACCTTTCAAAGAAACAGTAATTCCTATCAAATAGGAGGAAAAATCTTTTGTAAAGAGACATGGACATGACACGCTCAACTTTTTGTCACTTTTTTTTAAAACTCCAAGGGCATTTGAGAAATTCTTGGCTGCTGAATTGTACATTTTTGCAAATCTCTCTTAGGTAAGACACTCCAGCTTCTTTAAACCATGGTACAGTTCTTTCCATGTAAAAAACCAAAGCAAAAAACAAAATAAATTCAAACAAAACCCATCAAATTACATTTGAGAGCACACAATTGCTCAGCAGGCCCACTATTCAAGAAGCTAGAGGTAGAGAATCCTCAGGCTTCGGCCCATGGCCTGAAGTTTTGTCTCTATCATGGCCCCTCAATTCCCTGGCATGTCCACATTAACTCATGAATCTTTACTCATTTCCTCTTCAAATGCACAGGATCCAATATATTTGAACCCTGTTCACCTGGGCTGTAATCATCCAAGGACACACCAAAGGAAGGGCAGCCACTCCCTTGCCTGGGGCCTTGGAGCTTATCACAATAGAAATGGACACCTGAACAAGGGGAGCCAAAACAAAGAGAGGCATATTCCAAAAGCCTGAAGCACAGAAGCTACCTATAGAATAGCAGTGGGATTTCACAAATTATGTAATAATCTCTGTGCACATGCTTGGCATGGTCGCTCATGCCTATAATCTCAGCAATCTGGGGGCTGAGGTGGATGGATCCTTGGGAGTTCCAGTCCATCTTGGGCTATGAATTTATCTCAAGGCCTCTTTCAACAACTCCATAAGATGCTGTTTCCAAAAAGAGGACAACATTAAACTAGACACACTTTGTCTAGGTCCCTGGGTTCACTACATGAGTTGTGGAGTCTAAATATTCCATGCCATGAGAAAATACCTGGGATTTTTAGTGAAAGGGACATTTGCATCCCTTTTCTAAGGGTTTCCCTTTCACCATGTTACATTTGAATTCTGGGAAAACCTGCTGGTGATAAGGTATTGTGCTAATACCTCATGTTTAGTGTTCAGGGTTATGCTGGAATGGCTGCAGCCCTCCTTGAAATAGCGATTGCAGACAAGTGAACCCCGAAGAAGCTGGATAGTTGAAGCAGGCACTCCAAATATTCATGCACTGCAAGGATTCACTTTCATTTTGGGTCTCATCTTCTGGTTGCTGGCTTTCAGTGCTAACTGATACTACCATGGTGGCAGTAATCCAGCAGAGACTGCATGTATGGTTTGCCGGTTTACTTCCCAAGCCACCAGAAACTTGGCAGAACCCAAATCATTGTGGCATTTTATTTCCTTCCTTGAAACATTTGGCTTTCTAAGTTTGATAATTGAATAGACTGGGCTAGTCAACTTTGGACCGCATATACCACAAACAGAGCTAAAGACAGAGCGAATTTCTTCCCTCCACTTGTCAAAATATGTCAAATTTGCTTGATCACCAAAACTTCAAAGAAAATTCTGAGGCAACTTAGAGAGGTTAATCAAATACTGCATGATTGGAATGGCTGTGGTTGTATGAGGTGGAAAGCTGCAGAGTTGGGCTGAAACAGTTCACAGAAATCCACAAGCTTGTGGTTGCCAGGCAACCACAATGGGCTGTGATTTGCTGAGCACCATTGTGAGCTGGACTTTAGGCTCTAGGATACAAGTGTGCAGTAGGAGACCTGAGTCACCATGCTGGGCGTTGCCATGGAGACCTCAGTGGCACAGAGGACCTTGTAGGGCAAGATTTAAATAGGATGAATATTCTTGGCCTGGTATGCCACAATATTCTCTCTGAAGGCTTCACTGCTCAGAATTTGTGGATGGAAATGCTAGCCAATCTACACATGGATTTATTTTCAATGGGATATGAAATATGCCAGGGCCTGACAGATGATCTCTGCCATGTCCTATCCTTGAGCATACGCTTTTCCCTTGTCATGTCTGTCATTTGGCTGAGTCCTGTTCCCTAAGCTCTTCAGTCAAGACTTGCTGGCATCATTCACCTGCAGTATAAGAGCTTTCTGTGAAATTTCTCAGCAGAAATCCTCTGCAAGTACATAGCTTTGGATATGAGAGACAGTGGTGGAAGTTGAATTTCAAGGGCAGATATTTGAAAACAATGAAACAAGCCCCGAATAAGATCTTTACATGTTTCCCAGATGAATATGTTTGGAAATACGGGGGAAGATGGAGATCAAGGCTGAGAAGAGTGCACACCCATTTCAAGGTACAAAGACCAGGGAAAAACATGGGAAAGCAAGAGAGCTGGTTAATCTGATGTAAAAATCTTTGATGATGAAAGGAAAATTATATTCTCATGATGATTTAATCAGGCTGTAGAAGTGAAGTTCTCATGTGGGTTGTCCTATGTGTGGCCTTGTGCATTGGGCAGTTTATGCAGGACAGGAGATCTTCAAATAAATCTGGTGGAACACAAAATACTGAAAAAAAAATTCAGCCTAAATCCTGTGTATTCCTTCCCTTTGAGAACATATATGGATAATGTACGAAGTTTCAAAAGAGAAAATGTCTATTGGGTCATGGTTTCAACAATGAAATGGTCACTTCACATAACATTTTGAATTTTGCTTTCACAGTTGCTCATGTACCGGGCCTGAGTAAAGCAGAATGCAGAGTAAGCCTCATCAATAGTTGTGCATTCCATAAGTGGTTTTAAAACCAGTGAAACCCTTTGGACTTAGTGTTTGTATTTAATTGGTTGATTGGTTTTTCAAATTGTTTATTTTACTATTTTTAACTTTGTGAGTCAGGGAAGCCCTCACTCATAGTGATTTCGACCTCTACAAAAGCTCTGAAGTTATTCATGTAACAGCTATTACATGCTATAAGTTTCTCCTATTAAAACTTGAAAGACTAACAGACTCTGCTACTTTTCATCTAAATTCAGTGTTGGGCTAACTTCAGGGTTGGACTTTTTACAAGTCCTTTGAAATGTGTCCTCCTCTAGTCACTGGTGGTGCTGGAATTTACTTTCTTGTGAAGACAGGATTTGAGCAAATTGACACAAGTACAGTTTGCCACTACTCTGGACACCTGGTTAAATATCGAGTTCCCTAAATGCTGTGTGTTTTACTTTGATCTCTGCTCACACTTTGCTCATCCAGTTAGAAACACAGGGCTCCAGGCCATAGCGTTCCAGGCCTAAACAAGAAAATTTCCATTCCGTTTTGGGAGTTCATGCGACTCTCATAATTACATTTTCCACAAATGTGTGCTTCAGGAGAGGCCCTGTCCAAATGTGGAGAGGCCCATTTTCATTCACTCACTTTTAGACTTTCTAAGATTTTCAGTTACTAGAGTTTTGCCCAGACTTGCCATTGTCAAGGGACAGTGCACTTCACTTGAAGTTGTGCAGTATTACTTCATGTGTCTCCGTGGAAATTCCACCAATGGGAAACTCTTGCTGTAGTCATCTCCAAGTGTTTCTGTGTAAGAAAATATAACTAACAAAGGATGTGGTTTCAAGCAGAATAAGGAAAGGAGGGATTATCTTTATTTCAGTGCAGGTTGACCTTTCAAAGAAACAGTAATTCCTATCAAATAGGAGGAAAAATCTTTTGTAAAGAGACATGGACATGACACGCTCAACTTTTTGTCACTTTTTTTTAAAACTCCAAGGGCATTTGAGAAAATCTTGGCTGCTGAATTGTACGTTTTTGCAAATCTCTCTTAGGTAAGACACTCCAGCTTCTTTAAACCATGGTACAGTTCTTTCCATGTAAAAAACCAAAGCAAAAAACAAAATAAATTCAAACAAAACCCATCAAATTACATTTGAGAGCACACAATTGCTCAGCAGGCCCACTATTCAAGAAGCTAGAGGTAGAGAATCCTCAGCCTTCGGCCCATGGCCTGAAGTTTTGTCTCTATCATGGCCCCTCAATTCCCTGGCATGTCCACATTAACTCATGAATCTTTACTCATTTCCTCTTCAAATGCACAGGATCCAATATATTTGAACCCTGTTCACCTGGGCTGTAATCATCCAAGGACACACCAGAGGAAGGGCAGCCACTCCCTTGCCTGGGGCCTTGGAGCTTATCACAATAGAAATGGACACCTGAACAAGGGGAGCCAAAACAAAGAGAGGCATATTCCAAAAGCCTGAAGCACAGAAGCTACCTATAGAATAGCAGTGGGATTTCACAAATTATGTAATAATCTCTGTGCACATGCTTGGCATGGTCGCTCATGCCTATAATCTCAGCAATCTGGGGGCTGAGGTGGATGGATCCTTGGGAGTTCCAGTCCATCTTGGGCTATGAATTTATCTCAAGGCCTCTTTCAACAACTCCATAAGATGCTGTTTCCAAAAAGAGGACAACATTAAACTAGACACACTTGGTCTAGGTCCCTGGGTTCACTACATGAGTTGTGGAGTCTAAATATTCCATGCCATGAGAAAATGCCTTGGATTTTTAGTGAAAGGGGCATTTGCATCCCTTTTCTAAGTGTTTCCCTTTCACCATGTAACATTTGAATTCTGGGAAAACCTGCTGGTGATAAGGTATTGTGCTAATACCTCATGTTAAGTGTTCAGGGTTAGGCTGGAATGGCTGCAGCCCTCCTTGAAATATCGATTGCAGACAAGTGAACCCCGAGGAAGCTGGATAGTTGAAGCAGGCACTCCAAATATTCATGCACTGCAAGGATTCACTTTCATTTTGGGTCTCATCTTCTGGTTGCTGGTTTTCAGTGCTAACTTATACTACCATGGTGGCAGTAATCCAGCAGAGACTGCATGTATGGTTTGCAGGTTTGCTTCCCAAGCCACCAGAAACTTGGCAGAACCCAAATCATTGTGGCATTTTCTTTCCTCCCTTGAAACATTTGGCTTTCTAAGTTTGATAATTGAATAGACTGGGCTAGTCACCTTTGGACCCCATATACCACAAACAGAGCTAAAGACAGTGCCAATTACTTCCCTCAACTTGTCAAAATATGTCAAATTTGCTTGATCACCACAACTTCAAAGAAAATTCTGAGGCAACTTAGAGAGGTTAATCAAATACTGCATGATTGGAATGGCTGTGGTTGTATGAGGTGGAAAGCTGCAGAGTTGGGCTGAAACTGTTAGCAGAAATCCACAGGCTTGTGGTTGCCAGGCAACCACACTGGGCTCAGATTGGATGAACATCACTGTGAGGGGGATTTTAGGCTCTAGGTTTGAGAATTTAAAAGACTGGTGTAGTCAAGTTTGGAACCCATAGACCTCAGACATACCAAAACGTTTTCCAATGACTTCCCTCCACTTCTCAAAGTATGTCAAATTTTCTTGATCACTACAACTGTAAAAAAAAATTCTGAGGCAACATAGAGAGGCTAATCAAATACTGCATGATTGGAATGGCTGTGGTTGTATGAGGTGGAAAGCTGCAGAGTTGGGCTGAAACAGTTCACAGAAATCCACAAGCTTGTGGTTGCCAGGCAACCACAATGGGGTGTGATTGGCTGAGCACCATTGTGAGCTGGACTTTAGGCTCTAGGATACAAGTGTGCAGTAGGAGACCTGAGTCACAATGCTGGGCGTTGCCATGGAGACCTCTGTGGCACAGAGGACCTTGTAGGGCAAGATTTAAATAGGATGAATATTCTTGTCCTGGTATGCCACAATATTCTCTCTGAAGGCTTCACTGCTCAGAATTTGTAGATGGAAATGCTAGCCAATCTACACATGGATGTACTTTCAATGGGATATGAAATATGCCAGGGCCTGGCAGATGATCTCTGCCATGTCCTATCCTTGAGCATACGCTTTTCTCTTGTCATGTCTGTCATTTGGCTGAGTCCTGTTCCCTAAGCTATTCAGTCAAGACTTGCTGGCATCATTCACCTGCAGTATAAGAGCTTTCTGTGAAATTTCTCAGCAGAAATCTTCTGCAAGTACATAGCTTGGGATATGAGAGACAGTGGTGGATGTTGAATTTCAAGGGCAGATATTTGAAAACAATGAAACAAGCCCCGAATAAGATCTTTGCCTGTTTCCCAGATGAATATGTTTGGAAATACGGGGGAGATGGAGATCAAGGCTGAGAAGAGTGCACACCCATTTCAAGGTACAAAAACCAGGGAAAAACATGGGCAAGCACGCGAGCTGGTTAATCTGATATAAAAATCTCTGATGATGAAAGGAAAATTATATTCTCATGATGATTTAATCAGGCTGTAGAAGTGAAGTTCTCATGTTGGTTGTCCTATGTGTGTCCTTCTGCATTGGGCAGTCGATGCAGGACAGGAGATCTTCAAATAAATCTGGTGGAACACAAAATACTGAAAAAAAAATTCAGCCTAAATACGGTGTATTCCTTCCCTTTGAGAACATATATGGATAATGTACGAAGTTTCAAAAGAGAAAATGACTATTGGGTCATGGTTTCAACAATGAAATGGTCACTTCACATAACATTTTGAATTTTGATTTCACAGTTGCTCATGTACCGGGCCTGAGTAAAGCAGAATGCAGAGTAAGCCTCATCAATAGTTGTGCATTCCATAAGTGGTTTTAAAACCAGTGAAACCCTTTGGACTTAGAGTTTGTATTTAATTGGGTGATTGGTTTTTCAAATTGTTTGTTTTACTATTTTTAACTCTGTGAGTCAGGGCAGCCCTCACTCATAGTGATTTCGACCTCTCCAAAAGCTCTGAAGTTATTCATGTAACAGCTATTACATGCTATAAATTTCTCCTATTAAAACTTGAAAGACTAACAGACTCTGCTACTTTTCATCTAAATTCAGTGTTGGGCTAACTTCAGGGTTGGACTTTTTACAAGTCCTTTGAAATGTGTCCTCCTCTAGTCACTGGTGGTGCTGGAATTTACTTTCTTGTGAAGACAGGATTTGAGCAAATTGACACAAGTACAGTTTGCCACTACTCTGGACACCTGGTTAAATATCGAGTTCCCTAAATGCTGTGTGTTTTACTTTGATCTCTGCTCACACTTTGCTCATCCAGTTAGAAACACAGGGCTCCAGGCCATAGCGTTCCAGGCCTAAACAAGAAAATTTCCATTCCGTTTTGGGAGTTCATGCGACTCTCATAATTACATTTTCCACAAATGTGTGCTTCAGGAGAGGCCCTGTCCAAATGTGGAGAGGCCCATTTTCATTCACTCACTTTTAGACTTTCTAAGATTTTCAGTTACTAGAGTTTTTCCCAGACTTGCCATTGTCAAGGGACAGTGCACTTCACTTGAAGTTGTGCAGTATTACTTCATGTGTCTCCGTGGAAATTCCACCAATGGGAAACTCTTGCTGTAGTCATCTCCAAGTGTTTCTGTGTAAGAAAATATAACTAACAAAGGATGTGGTTTCAAACAGAATGAGGAAAGGAGGGATTATCTTTATTTCAGTGCAGGTTGACCTTTCAAAGAAACAGTAATTCCTATCAAATAGGAGGAAAAATCTTTTGTAAAGAGACATGGACATGACACGCTCAACTTTTTGTTACTTTTTTTTAAAATGCCAAGGGCATTTGAGAAATTCTTGGCTGCTTAATTGTACGTTTTTGCAAATCTCTCTTAGGTAAGACACTCCAGCTTCTTTAAACCATGGTACAGTTCTTTCCATGTAAAAAACCAAAGCAAAAAACAAAATAAATTCAAACAAAACCCATCAAATTACATTTGAGAGGACACAAGTGCTCAGCAGGCCCACTATTCAAGAAGCTAGAGGTAGAGCATCCTCAGCCTTCGGCCCATGGCCTGAAGTTTTGTCTCTATCATGGCCCCTCAATTCCCTGGCATGTCCACATTAACTCATGAATCTTTACTCATTTCCACTTCAAATGCACAGGATCCAATATATTTGAACCCTGTTCACCTGGGCTGTAATCATCCAAGGACACACCAGAGGAAGGGCAGCCACTCCCTTGCCTGGGGCCTTGGAGCTTATCACAATAGAAATGGACACCTGAACAAGGGGAGCCAAAACAAAGAGAGGCATATTCCAAAAGCCTGAAGCACAGAAGCTACCTATAGACCAGCAGTGGGATTTCACAAATTATGTAATAATCTCTGTGCACATGCTTGGCATGGTCGCTCATGCCTATAATCTCAGCAATCTGGGGGCTAAGGTGGATGGATCCTTGGGAGTTCCAGTCCATCTTGGGCTATGAATTTATCTCAAGGCCTCTTTCAACAAGTCCATAAGATGCTGTTTCCAAAAAGAGGACAACATTAAACTAGACACACTTGGTCTAGGTCCCTGGGTTCACTACATGAGTTGTGGAGTCTAAATATTCCATGCCATGAGAAAATACCTGGGATTTTTAGTGAAAGGGGCATTTGCATCCCTTTTCTAAGGGTTTCCCTTTCACCATGTTACATTTGAATTCTGGGAAAACCTGCTGGTGATAAGGTATTGTGCTAATACCTCATGTTAAGTGTTCAGGGTTAGGCTGGAATGGCTGCAGCCCTCCTAGAAATATCGATTGCAGACAAGTGAACCCCGAGGAAGCTGGATAGTTGAAGCAGGCACTCCAAATATTCATGCACTGCAAGGATTCACTTTCATTTTGGGTCTCATCTTCTGGTTGCTGGCTTTCAGTGCTAACTGATACTACCATGGTGGCAGTAATCCAGCAGAGACTGCATGTATGGTTTGCAGGTTTGCTTCCCAAGCCACCGGAAACTTGGCAGAACCCAAATCATTGTGGCATTTTCTTTCCTCCCTTGAAACATTTGGCTTTCTAAGTTTGATAATTGAATAGACTGGGCTAGTCACCTTTGGACCCCATATACCACAAACAGAGCTAAAGACAGTGCCAATTACTTCCCTCCACTTGTCAAAATATGTCAAATTTGCTTGATCACCACAACTTCAAAGAAAATTCTGAGGCAACTTAGAGAGGTTAATCAAATACTGCATGATTGGAATGGCTGTGGTTGTACGAGGTGGAAAGCTGCAGAGTTGGGCTGAAACTGTTAGCAGAAATCCACAGGCTTGTGGTTGCCAGGCAACCACACTGGGCTCAGATTGGCTGAACATCACTGTGAGGGGGATTTTAGGCTCTAGGTTTGAGAATTTAAAAGACTGGGGTAGTCAAGTTTGGAACCCATAGACCTCAGACATACCAAAACGTTTTCCAATGACTTCCCTCCACTTCTCAAAGTATGTCAAATTTTCTTGATCACTACAACTGTAAAAAAAAATTCTGAGGCAACATAGAGAGGCTAATCAAATACTGCATGATTGGAATGGCTGTGGTTGTATGAGGTGGAAAGCTGCAGAGTTGGGCTGAAACAGTTCACAGAAATCCACAAGCTTGTGGTTGCCAGGCAACCACAATGGGGTGTGATTGGCTGAGCACCATTGTGAGCTGGACTTTAGGCTCTAGGATACAAGTGTGCAGTAGGAGACCTGAGTCACAATGCTGGGCGTTGCCATGGAGACCTCTGTGGCACAGAGGACCTTGTAGGGCAAGATTTAAATAGGATGAATATTCTTGTCCTGGTATGCCACAATATTCTCTCTGAAGGCTTCACTGCTCAGAATTTGTAGATGGAAATGCTAGCCAATCTACACATGGATGTACTTTCAATGGGATATGAAATATGCCAGGGCCTGGCAGATGATCTCTGCCATGTCCTATCCTTGAGCATACGCTTTCCTCTTGTCATGTCTGTCATTTGGCTGAGTCCTGTTCCCTAAGCTATTCAGTCAAGACTTGCTGGCATCATTCACCTGCAGTATAAGAGCTTTCTGTGAAATTTCTCAGCAGAAATCTTCTGCAAGTACATAGCTTTGGATATGAGAGACAGTGGTGGATGTTGAATTTCAAGGGCAGATATTTGAAAACAATGAAACAAGCCCCGAATAAGATCTTTACATGTTTCCCAGATGAATATGTTTGGAAATACGGGGGAGATGGAGATCAAGGCTGAGAAGAGTGCACACCCATTTCAAGGTACAAAAACCAGGGAAAAACATGGGCAAGCACGCGAGCTGGTTAATCTGATATAAAAATCTCTGATGATGAAAGGAAAATTATATTCTCATGATGATTTAATCAGGCTGTAGAAGTGAAGTTCTCATGTTGGTTGTCCTATGTGTGTCCTTCTGCATTGGGCAGTGGATGCAGGATAGGAGATCTTCAAATAAATCTGGTGGAACACAAAATACTGAAAAAAAAATTCAGCCTAAATACGGTGTATTCCTTCCCTTTGAGAACATATATGGATAATGTACGAAGTTTCAAAAGAGAAAATGACTATTGGGTCATGGTTTCAACAATGAAATGGTCACTTCACATAACATTTTGAATTTTGATTTCACAATTGCTCATGTACCGGGCCTGAGTAAAGCAGAATGCAGAGTAAGCCTCATCAATAGTTGTGCATTCCATAAGTGGTTTTAAAACCAGTGAAACCCTTTGGACTTAGTGTTTGTATTTAATTGGGTGATTGGTTTTTCAAATTGTTTGTTTTACTATTTTTAACTCTGTGAGTCAGGGCAGCCCTCACTCATAGTGATTTCGACCTCTCCAAAAGCTCTGAAGTTATTCATGTAACAGCTATTACATGCTATAAATTTCTCCTATTAAAACTTGAAAGACTAACAGACTCTGCTACTTTTCATCTAAATTCAGTGTTGGGCTAACTTCAGGGTTGGACTTTTTACAAGTCCTTTGAAATGTGTCCTCCTCTAGTCACTGGTGGTGCTGGAATTTACTTTCTTGTGAAGACAGGATTTGAGCAAATTGACACAAGTACAGTTTGCCACTACTCTGGACACCTGGTTAAATATCGAGTTCCCTAAATGCTGTGTGTTTTACTTTGATCTCTGCTCACACTTTGCTCATCCAGTTAGAAACACAGGGCTCCAGGCCATAGCGTTCCAGGCCTAAAGAAGAAAATTTCCATTCCGTTTTGGGAGTTCATGCGTCTCTCATAATTACTTTTTCCACAAATGTGTGCTTCAGGAGAGGCCCTGTCCAAATGTGGAGAGGCCCATTTTCATTCACTCACTTTTAGACTTTCTAAGATTTTCAGTGACTAGAGGTTTGCCCAGACTTGCCATTGTCAAGGGACAGTGCACTTCACTTGAAGTTGTGCAGTATTACTTCATGTGTCTCCGTGGAAATTCCACCAATGGGAAACTCCTGCTGTAGTCATCTCCAAGTGTTTCTGTGTAGGAAAATATAACTAACAAAGGATGTGGTTACAAGCAGAATAAGGAAAGGAGGGATTATCTTTATTTCAGTGCAGGTTGACCTTTCAAAGAAACAGTAATTCCTATCAAATAGGAGGAAAAATCTTTTGTAAAGAGACATGGACATGACACGCTCAACTTTTTGTCACTTTTTTTTAAAACTCCAAGGGCATTTGAGAAATTCTTGGCTGCTGAATTGTACATTTTTGCAAATCTCTCTTAGGTAAGACACTCCAGCTTCTTTAAACCATGGTACAGTTCTTTCCATGTAAAAAACCAAAGCAAAAAACAAAATAAATTCAAACAAAACCCATCAAATTACATTTGAGAGCACACAATTGCTCAGCAGGCCCACTATTCAAGAAGCTAGAGGTAGAGAATCCTCAGGCTTCGGCCCATGGCCTGAAGTTTTGTCTCTATCATGGCCCCTCAATTCCCTGGCATGTCCACATTAACTCATGAATCTTTACTCATTTCCTCTTCAAATGCACAGGATCCAATATATTTGAACCCTGTTCACCTGGGCTGTAATCATCCAAGGACACACCAAAGGAAGGGCAGCCACTCCCTTGCCTGGGGCCTTGGAGCTTATCACAATAGAAATGGACACCTGAACAAGGGGAGCCAAAACAAAGAGAGGCATATTCCAAAAGCCTGAAGCACAGAAGCTACCTATAGAATAGCAGTGGGATTTCACAAATTATGTAATAATCTCTGTGCACATGCTTGGCATGGTCGCTCATGCCTATAATCTCAGCAATCTGGGGGCTGAGGTGGATGGATCCTTGGGAGTTCCAGTCCATCTTGGGCTATGAATTTATCTCAAGGCCTCTTTCAACAACTCCATAAGATGCTGTTTCCAAAAAGAGGACAACATTAAACTAGACACACTTTGTCTAGGTCCCTGGGTTCACTACATGAGTTGTGGAGTCTAAATATTCCATGCCATGAGAAAATACCTGGGATTTTTAGTGAAAGGGACATTTGCATCCCTTTTCTAAGGGTTTCCCTTTCACCATGTTACATTTGAATTCTGGGAAAACCTGCTGGTGATAAGGTATTGTGCTAATACCTCATGTTTAGTGTTCAGGGTTATGCTGGAATGGCTGCAGCCCTCCTTGAAATAGCGATTGCAGACAAGTGAACCCCGAAGAAGCTGGATAGTTGAAGCAGGCACTCCAAATATTCATGCACTGCAAGGATTCACTTTCATTTTGGGTCTCATCTTCTGGTTGCTGGCTTTCAGTGCTAACTGATACTACCATGGTGGCAGTAATCCAGCAGAGACTGCATGTATGGTTTGCCGGTTTACTTCCCAAGCCACCAGAAACTTGGCAGAACCCAAATCATTGTGGCATTTTATTTCCTTCCTTGAAACATTTGGCTTTCTAAGTTTGATAATTGAATAGACTGGGCTAGTCAACTTTGGACCGCATATACCACAAACAGAGCTAAAGACAGAGCGAATTTCTTCCCTCCACTTGTCAAAATATGTCAAATTTGCTTGATCACCAAAACTTCAAAGAAAATTCTGAGGCAACTTAGAGAGGTTAATCAAATACTGCATGATTGGAATGGCTGTGGTTGTATGAGGTGGAAAGCTGCAGAGTTGGGCTGAAACAGTTCACAGAAATCCACAAGCTTGTGGTTGCCAGGCAACCACAATGGGCTGTGATTTGCTGAGCACCATTGTGAGCTGGACTTTAGGCTCTAGGATACAAGTGTGCAGTAGGAGACCTGAGTCACCATGCTGGGCGTTGCCATGGAGACCTCAGTGGCACAGAGGACCTTGTAGGGCAAGATTTAAATAGGATGAATATTCTTGGCCTGGTATGCCACAATATTCTCTCTGAAGGCTTCACTGCTCAGAATTTGTGGATGGAAATGCTAGCCAATCTACACATGGATTTATTTTCAATGGGATATGAAATATGCCAGGGCCTGACAGATGATCTCTGCCATGTCCTATCCTTGAGCATACGCTTTTCCCTTGTCATGTCTGTCATTTGGCTGAGTCCTGTTCCCTAAGCTCTTCAGTCAAGACTTGCTGGCATCATTCACCTGCAGTATAAGAGCTTTCTGTGAAATTTCTCAGCAGAAATCCTCTGCAAGTACATAGCTTTGGATATGAGAGACAGTGGTGGAAGTTGAATTTCAAGGGCAGATATTTGAAAACAATGAAACAAGCCCCGAATAAGATCTTTACATGTTTCCCAGATGAATATGTTTGGAAATACGGGGGAAGATGGAGATCAAGGCTGAGAAGAGTGCACACCCATTTCAAGGTACAAAGACCAGGGAAAAACATGGGAAAGCAAGAGAGCTGGTTAATCTGATGTAAAAATCTTTGATGATGAAAGGAAAATTATATTCTCATGATGATTTAATCAGGCTGTAGAAGTGAAGTTCTCATGTGGGTTGTCCTATGTGTGGCCTTGTGCATTGGGCAGTTTATGCAGGACAGGAGATCTTCAAATAAATCTGGTGGAACACAAAATACTGAAAAAAAAATTCAGCCTAAATCCTGTGTATTCCTTCCCTTTGAGAACATATATGGATAATGTACGAAGTTTCAAAAGAGAAAATGTCTATTGGGTCATGGTTTCAACAATGAAATGGTCACTTCACATAACATTTTGAATTTTGCTTTCACAGTTGCTCATGTACCGGGCCTGAGTAAAGCAGAATGCAGAGTAAGCCTCATCAATAGTTGTGCATTCCATAAGTGGTTTTAAAACCAGTGAAACCCTTTGGACTTAGTGTTTGTATTTAATTGGTTGATTGGTTTTTCAAATTGTTTATTTTACTATTTTTAACTTTGTGAGTCAGGGAAGCCCTCACTCATAGTGATTTCGACCTCTACAAAAGCTCTGAAGTTATTCATGTAACAGCTATTACATGCTATAAGTTTCTCCTATTAAAACTTGAAAGACTAACAGACTCTGCTACTTTTCATCTAAATTCAGTGTTGGGCTAACTTCAGGGTTGGACTTTTTACAAGTCCTTTGAAATGTGTCCTCCTCTAGTCACTGGTGGTGCTGGAATTTACTTTCTTGTGAAGACAGGATTTGAGCAAATTGACACAAGTACAGTTTGCCACTACTCTGGACACCTGGTTAAATATCGAGTTCCCTAAATGCTGTGTGTTTTACTTTGATCTCTGCTCACACTTTGCTCATCCAGTTAGAAACACAGGGCTCCAGGCCATAGCGTTCCAGGCCTAAACAAGAAAATTTCCATTCCGTTTTGGGAGTTCATGCGACTCTCATAATTACATTTTCCACAAATGTGTGCTTCAGGAGAGGCCCTGTCCAAATGTGGAGAGGCCCATTTTCATTCACTCACTTTTAGACTTTCTAAGATTTTCAGTTACTAGAGTTTTGCCCAGACTTGCCATTGTCAAGGGACAGTGCACTTCACTTGAAGTTGTGCAGTATTACTTCATGTGTCTCCGTGGAAATTCCACCAATGGGAAACTCTTGCTGTAGTCATCTCCAAGTGTTTCTGTGTAAGAAAATATAACTAACAAAGGATGTGGTTTCAAGCAGAATAAGGAAAGGAGGGATTATCTTTATTTCAGTGCAGGTTGACCTTTCAAAGAAACAGTAATTCCTATCAAATAGGAGGAAAAATCTTTTGTAAAGAGACATGGACATGACACGCTCAACTTTTTGTCACTTTTTTTTAAAACTCCAAGGGCATTTGAGAAAATCTTGGCTGCTGAATTGTACGTTTTTGCAAATCTCTCTTAGGTAAGACACTCCAGCTTCTTTAAACCATGGTACAGTTCTTTCCATGTAAAAAACCAAAGCAAAAAACAAAATAAATTCAAACAAAACCCATCAAATTACATTTGAGAGCACACAATTGCTCAGCAGGCCCACTATTCAAGAAGCTAGAGGTAGAGAATCCTCAGCCTTCGGCCCATGGCCTGAAGTTTTGTCTCTATCATGGCCCCTCAATTCCCTGGCATGTCCACATTAACTCATGAATCTTTACTCATTTCCTCTTCAAATGCACAGGATCCAATATATTTGAACCCTGTTCACCTGGGCTGTAATCATCCAAGGACACACCAGAGGAAGGGCAGCCACTCCCTTGCCTGGGGCCTTGGAGCTTATCACAATAGAAATGGACACCTGAACAAGGGGAGCCAAAACAAAGAGAGGCATATTCCAAAAGCCTGAAGCACAGAAGCTACCTATAGAATAGCAGTGGGATTTCACAAATTATGTAATAATCTCTGTGCACATGCTTGGCATGGTCGCTCATGCCTATAATCTCAGCAATCTGGGGGCTGAGGTGGATGGATCCTTGGGAGTTCCAGTCCATCTTGGGCTATGAATTTATCTCAAGGCCTCTTTCAACAACTCCATAAGATGCTGTTTCCAAAAAGAGGACAACATTAAACTAGACACACTTGGTCTAGGTCCCTGGGTTCACTACATGAGTTGTGGAGTCTAAATATTCCATGCCATGAGAAAATGCCTTGAATTTTTAGTGAAAGGGGCATTTGCATCCCTTTTCTAAGTGTTTCCCTTTCACCATGTAACATTTGAATTCTGGGAAAACCTGCTGGTGATAAGGTATTGTGCTAATACCTCATGTTAAGTGTTCAGGGTTAGGCTGGAATGGCTGCAGCCCTCCTTGAAATATCGATTGCAGACAAGTGAACCCCGAGGAAGCTGGATAGTTGAAGCAGGCACTCCAAATATTCATGCACTGCAAGGATTCACTTTCATTTTGGGTCTCATCTTCTGGTTGCTGGTTTTCAGTGCTAACTTATACTACCATGGTGGCAGTAATCCAGCAGAGACTGCATGTATGGTTTGCAGGTTTGCTTCCCAAGCCACCAGAAACTTGGCAGAACCCAAATCATTGTGGCATTTTCTTTCCTCCCTTGAAACATTTGGCTTTCTAAGTTTGATAATTGAATAGACTGGGCTAGTCACCTTTGGACCCCATATACCACAAACAGAGCTAAAGACAGTGCCAATTACTTCCCTCAACTTGTCAAAATATGTCAAATTTGCTTGATCACCACAACTTCAAAGAAAATTCTGAGGCAACTTAGAGAGGTTAATCAAATACTGCATGATTGGAATGGCTGTGGTTGTATGAGGTGGAAAGCTGCAGAGTTGGGCTGAAACTGTTAGCAGAAATCCACAGGCTTGTGGTTGCCAGGCAACCACACTGGGCTCAGATTGGATGAACATCACTGTGAGGGGGATTTTAGGCTCTAGGTTTGAGAATTTAAAAGACTGGTGTAGTCAAGTTTGGAACCCATAGACCTCAGACATACCAAAACGTTTTCCAATGACTTCCCTCCACTTCTCAAAGTATGTCAAATTTTCTTGATCACTACAACTGTAAAAAAAAATTCTGAGGCAACATAGAGAGGCTAATCAAATACTGCATGATTGGAATGGCTGTGGTTGTATGAGGTGGAAAGCTGCAGAGTTGGGCTGAAACAGTTCACAGAAATCCACAAGCTTGTGGTTGCCAGGCAACCACAATGGGGTGTGATTGGCTGAGCACCATTGTGAGCTGGACTTTAGGCTCTAGGATACAAGTGTGCAGTAGGAGACCTGAGTCACAATGCTGGGCGTTGCCATGGAGACCTCTGTGGCACAGAGGACCTTGTAGGGCAAGATTTAAATAGGATGAATATTCTTGTCCTGGTATGCCACAATATTCTCTCTGAAGGCTTCACTGCTCAGAATTTGTAGATGGAAATGCTAGCCAATCTACACATGGATGTACTTTCAATGGGATATGAAATATGCCAGGGCCTGGCAGATGATCTCTGCCATGTCCTATCCTTGAGCATACGCTTTTCTCTTGTCATGTCTGTCATTTGGCTGAGTCCTGTTCCCTAAGCTATTCAGTCAAGACTTGCTGGCATCATTCACCTGCAGTATAAGAGCTTTCTGTGAAATTTCTCAGCAGAAATCTTCTGCAAGTACATAGCTTGGGATATGAGAGACAGTGGTGGATGTTGAATTTCAAGGGCAGATATTTGAAAACAATGAAACAAGCCCCGAATAAGATCTTTGCCTGTTTCCCAGATGAATATGTTTGGAAATACGGGGGAGATGGAGATCAAGGCTGAGAAGAGTGCACACCCATTTCAAGGTACAAAAACCAGGGAAAAACATGGGCAAGCACGCGAGCTGGTTAATCTGATATAAAAATCTCTGATGATGAAAGGAAAATTATATTCTCATGATGATTTAATCAGGCTGTAGAAGTGAAGTTCTCATGTTGGTTGTCCTATGTGTGTCCTTCTGCATTGGGCAGTCGATGCAGGACAGGAGATCTTCAAATAAATCTGGTGGAACACAAAATACTGAAAAAAAAATTCAGCCTAAATACGGTGTATTCCTTCCCTTTGAGAACATATATGGATAATGTACGAAGTTTCAAAAGAGAAAATGACTATTGGGTCATGGTTTCAACAATGAAATGGTCACTTCACATAACATTTTGAATTTTGATTTCACAGTTGCTCATGTACCGGGCCTGAGTAAAGCAGAATGCAGAGTAAGCCTCATCAATAGTTGTGCATTCCATAAGTGGTTTTAAAACCAGTGAAACCCTTTGGACTTAGAGTTTGTATTTAATTGGGTGATTGGTTTTTCAAATTGTTTGTTTTACTATTTTTAACTCTGTGAGTCAGGGCAGCCCTCACTCATAGTGATTTCGACCTCTCCAAAAGCTCTGAAGTTATTCATGTAACAGCTATTACATGCTATAAATTTCTCCTATTAAAACTTGAAAGACTAACAGACTCTGCTACTTTTCATCTAAATTCAGTGTTGGGCTAACTTCAGGGTTGGACTTTTTACAAGTCCTTTGAAATGTGTCCTCCTCTAGTCACTGGTGGTGCTGGAATTTACTTTCTTGTGAAGACAGGATTTGAGCAAATTGACACAAGTACAGTTTGCCACTACTCTGGACACCTGGTTAAATATCGAGTTCCCTAAATGCTGTGTGTTTTACTTTGATCTCTGCTCACACTTTGCTCATCCAGTTAGAAACACAGGGCTCCAGGCCATAGCGTTCCAGGCCTAAACAAGAAAATTTCCATTCCGTTTTGGGAGTTCATGCGACTCTCATAATTACATTTTCCACAAATGTGTGCTTCAGGAGAGGCCCTGTCCAAATGTGGAGAGGCCCATTTTCATTCACTCACTTTTAGACTTTCTAAGATTTTCAGTTACTAGAGTTTTTCCCAGACTTGCCATTGTCAAGCGACAGTGCACTTCACTTGAAGTTGTGCAGTATTACTTCATGTGTCTCCGTGGAAATTCCACCAATGGGAAACTCTTGCTGTAGTCATCTCCAAGTGTTTCTGTGTAAGAAAATATAACTAACAAAGGATGTAGTTTCAAGCAGAATGAGGAAAGGAGGGATTATCTTTATTTCAGTGCAGGTTGACCTTTCAAAGAAACAGTAATTCCTATCAAATAGGAGGAAAAATCTTTTGTAAAGAGACATGGACATGACACGCTCAACTTTTTGTTACTTTTTTTTAAAATGCCAAGGGCATTTGAGAAATTCTTGGCTGCTTAATTGTACGTTTTTGCAAATCTCTCTTAGGTAAGACACTCCAGCTTCTTTAAACCATGGTACAGTTCTTTCCATGTAAAAAACCAAAGCAAAAAACAAAATAAATTCAAACAAAACCCATCAAATTACATTTGAGAGGACACAAGTGCTCAGCAGGCCCACTATTCAAGAAGCTAGAGGTAGAGCATCCTCAGCCTTCGGCCCATGGCCTGAAGTTTTGTCTCTATCATGGCCCCTCAATTCCCTGGCATGTCCACATTAACTCATGAATCTTTACTCATTTCCACTTCAAATGCACAGGATCCAATATATTTGAACCCTGTTCACCTGGGCTGTAATCATCCAAGGACACACCAGAGGAAGGGCAGCCACTCCCTTGCCTGGGGCCTTGGAGCTTATCACAATAGAAATGGACACCTGAACAAGGGGAGCCAAAACAAAGAGAGGCATATTCCAAAAGCCTGAAGCACAGAAGCTACCTATAGACCAGCAGTGGGATTTCACAAATTATGTAATAATCTCTGTGCACATGCTTGGCATGGTCGCTCATGCCTATAATCTCAGCAATCTGGGGGCTAAGGTGGATGGATCCTTGGGAGTTCCAGTCCATCTTGGGCTATGAATTTATCTCAAGGCCTCTTTCAACAAGTCCATAAGATGCTGTTTCCAAAAAGAGGACAACATTAAACTAGACACACTTGGTCTAGGTCCCTGGGTTCACTACATGAGTTGTGGAGTCTAAATATTCCATGCCATGAGAAAATACCTGGGATTTTTAGTGAAAGGGGCATTTGCATCCCTTTTCTAAGGGTTTCCCTTTCAC
This sequence comes from Cavia porcellus, assembly GCF_034190915.1. Taxonomy (NCBI): domain Eukaryota; kingdom Metazoa; phylum Chordata; class Mammalia; order Rodentia; family Caviidae; genus Cavia; species Cavia porcellus. Next base: position 2,261,936 of record NW_026947486.1, on the reverse strand, counting down.
CATGTTACATTTGAATTCTGGGAAAACCTGCTGGTGATAAGGTATTGTGCTAATACCTCATGTTAAGTGTTCAGGGTTAGGCTGGAATGGCTGCAGCCCTCCTAGAAATATCGATTGCAGACAAGTGAACCCCGAGGAAGCTGGATAGTTGAAGCAGGCACTCCAAATATTCATGCACTGCAAGGATTCACTTTCATTTTGGGTCTCATCTTCTGGTTGCTGGCTTTCAGTGCTAACTGATACTACCATGGTGGCAGTAATCCAGCAGAGACTGCATGTATGGTTTGCAGGTTTGCTTCCCAAGCCACCGGAAACTTGGCAGAACCCAAATCATTGTGGCATTTTCTTTCCTCCCTTGAAACATTTGGCTTTCTAAGTTTGATAATTGAATAGACTGGGCTAGTCACCTTTGGACCCCATATACCACAAACAGAGCTAAAGACAGTGCCAATTACTTCCCTCCACTTGTCAAAATATGTCAAATTTGCTTGATCACCACAACTTCAAAGAAAATTCTGAGGCAACTTAGAGAGGTTAATCAAATACTGCATGATTGGAATGGCTGTGGTTGTACGAGGTGGAAAGCTGCAGAGTTGGGCTGAAACTGTTAGCAGAAATCCACAGGCTTGTGGTTGCCAGGCAACCACACTGGGCTCAGATTGGCTGAACATCACTGTGAGGGGGATTTTAGGCTCTAGGTTTGAGAATTTAAAAGACTGGGGTAGTCAAGTTTGGAACCCATAGACCTCAGACATACCAAAACGTTTTCCAATGACTTCCCTCCACTTCTCAAAGTATGTCAAATTTTCTTGATCACTACAACTGTAAAAAAAAATTCTGAGGCAACATAGAGAGGCTAATCAAATACTGCATGATTGGAATGGCTGTGGTTGTATGAGGTGGAAAGCTGCAGAGTTGGGCTGAAACAGTTCACAGAAATCCACAAGCTTGTGGTTGCCAGGCAACCACAATGGGGTGTGATTGGCTGAGCACCATTGTGAGCTGGACTTTAGGCTCTAGGATACAAGTGTGCAGTAGGAGACCTGAGTCACAATGCTGGGCGTTGCCATGGAGACCTCTGTGGCACAGAGGACCTTGTAGGGCAAGATTTAAATAGGATGAATATTCTTGTCCTGGTATGCCACAATATTCTCTCTGAAGGCTTCACTGCTCAGAATTTGTAGATGGAAATGCTAGCCAATCTACACATGGATGTACTTTCAATGGGATATGAAATATGCCAGGGCCTGGCAGATGATCTCTGCCATGTCCTATCCTTGAGCATACGCTTTCCTCTTGTCATGTCTGTCATTTGGCTGAGTCCTGTTCCCTAAGCTATTCAGTCAAGACTTGCTGGCATCATTCACCTGCAGTATAAGAGCTTTCTGTGAAATTTCTCAGCAGAAATCTTCTGCAAGTACATAGCTTTGGATATGAGAGACAGTGGTGGATGTTGAATTTCAAGGGCAGATATTTGAAAACAATGAAACAAGCCCCGAATAAGATCTTTACATGTTTCCCAGATGAATATGTTTGGAAATACGGGGGAGATGGAGATCAAGGCTGAGAAGAGTGCACACCCATTTCAAGGTACAAAAACCAGGGAAAAACATGGGCAAGCACGCGAGCTGGTTAATCTGATATAAAAATCTCTGATGATGAAAGGAAAATTATATTCTCATGATGATTTAATCAGGCTGTAGAAGTGAAGTTCTCATGTTGGTTGTCCTATGTGTGTCCTTCTGCATTGGGCAGTGGATGCAGGATAGGAGATCTTCAAATAAATCTGGTGGAACACAAAATACTGAAAAAAAAATTCAGCCTAAATACGGTGTATTCCTTCCCTTTGAGAACATATATGGATAATGTACGAAGTTTCAAAAGAGAAAATGACTATTGGGTCATGGTTTCAACAATGAAATGGTCACTTCACATAACATTTTGAATTTTGATTTCACAATTGCTCATGTACCGGGCCTGAGTAAAGCAGAATGCAGAGTAAGCCTCATCAATAGTTGTGCATTCCATAAGTGGTTTTAAAACCAGTGAAACCCTTTGGACTTAGTGTTTGTATTTAATTGGGTGATTGGTTTTTCAAATTGTTTGTTTTACTATTTTTAACTCTGTGAGTCAGGGCAGCCCTCACTCATAGTGATTTCGACCTCTCCAAAAGCTCTGAAGTTATTCATGTAACAGCTATTACATGCTATAAATTTCTCCTATTAAAACTTGAAAGACTAACAGACTCTGCTACTTTTCATCTAAATTCAGTGTTGGGCTAACTTCAGGGTTGGACTTTTTACAAGTCCTTTGAAATGTGTCCTCCTCTAGTCACTGGTGGTGCTGGAATTTACTTTCTTGTGAAGACAGGATTTGAGCAAATTGACACAAGTACAGTTTGCCACTACTCTGGACACCTGGTTAAATATCGAGTTCCCTAAATGCTGTGTGTTTTACTTTGATCTCTGCTCACACTTTGCTCATCCAGTTAGAAACACAGGGCTCCAGGCCATAGCGTTCCAGGCCTAAAGAAGAAAATTTCCATTCCGTTTTGGGAGTTCATGCGTCTCTCATAATTACTTTTTCCACAAATGTGTGCTTCAGGAGAGGCCCTGTCCAAATGTGGAGAGGCCCATTTTCATTCACTCACTTTTAGACTTTCTAAGATTTTCAGTGACTAGAGGTTTGCCCAGACTTGCCATTGTCAAGGGACAGTGCACTTCACTTGAAGTTGTGCAGTATTACTTCATGTGTCTCCGTGGAAATTCCACCAATGGGAAACTCCTGCTGTAGTCATCTCCAAGTGTTTCTGTGTAGGAAAATATAACTAACAAAGGATGTGGTTACAAGCAGAATGAGGAAAGGAGGGATTATCTTTATTTCAGTGCAGGTTGACCTTTCAAAGAAACAGTAATTCCTATCAAATAGGTGGAAAAATTTTTTGTAAAGAGACATGGACATGACACGCTCAACTTTATGTCACTTTTTTTAAAATGCCAAGGGCATTTGAGAAATTCTTGGCTGCTGAGTTGTACCTTTTTGCAAATTTCTCTTAGGTAAGACACTCCAGCTTCTTTAAACCATTGTACAGTTCCTTCCATGTAAAAAACCAAAGCAAAAAACAAAATAAATTAAAACAAAACCCATCAAATTACATTTGAGAGCACACAATTGCTCAGCAGGAACACTATTCAAGAAGCTAGAAGTACAGAAGCCTCAGCTTTCAGCCCATGGCCTGAAATTTTGTCTCTATCATGGCCCCTCATTTCCCTGGCATGTCCACATTAACTCCTAAATCTTTACTCATTTCCTCTTCAAATGCACAGGATCCAATATATTTGAACCCTGTTCACCTTGGCTATAATCATCCAAGGACACACCAGAGGAAGGGCAGCCACCCCCTTGCCTGGGGCCTTGGAGCTTATCACAATAGAAATGGACACCTGAACAAGGTGAGCCAAAACAATGAGAGGCATATTCCTAAAGCCTGAAGCACAGAAGCTACCTATAGACGAGTAGTGGGATTTCACAAATTATGTAAGAATCTCTGTGCACATGCTTGGCATGGTCGCTCAGGCCTATAATCCCAGCAATCTGGGGGCTGAGGTGGATGGATCCTTGGGAGTTCCAGTCCATCTTGGGCTATGAATTTATCTAAAGGCCACTTTCAACAACTACATAAGATGCTGTTTCCAAAAAAAGGACAACGGAAAACTAGACACACTTGGTCCAGGTCTCTGGGTTCACTACATGAGTTGTGGAGTCTATATAGTCCATGCCATGATAAAATACCTGGAATTTTTAGGGAAAGGTGCATTTGCATCCCGTTTCTAACGGTTTCCTTTTCACCATGTTACATTTGAATTCTGGGAAAACCTGCTGGTGATAAGCTATGTAGCATTATGTTGGTTTAGGTATTGAGCTATTACCTCATGTTTAGTGTTCAGGGTTATGCTGGAATGGCTGCAGACCTCCTTGAAATAGCGATTGCAGACAAGTGAACCCCGTGAAAGCTGGATAGTTGAAGCAGCCACTCCAAATATTCATGCACTGCAAGGATTCACTTTCATTTTGGGTCTCATCTTCTGGTTGTTGGCTTTTATTGCTAACTGATACTACCATGGTGGCAGTAATCCAGCAGAGACTGCATGTATGGTTTGCAGGTTTGCTTCCAAAACCACCAGAAACTTGGCAGAGCCCAAATCATTGTGGCATTTACTTTCCTCCCCTGAAACATTTGGCTTTCAAAGTTTGATAATTGAATAGACTGGGCTAGTCACCTTTGGACCCCATACACCACAAACACAGCTAAAGACAGAGCCAATTACTTCCCTCCACTTCTCAAAATATGTCAAATTTTCTTGATCACTACAACTGTAAAAAAATTCTGAGGCAACATAGCGAGGCTAATCAAATACTGCATGATTGGAATGGCTGTGGTTGTATGAGGTGGAAAGCTGCAGAGTTGGGCTGAAACAGTTCACAGAAATCCACAAATTTGTGGTCGCCAGGCAACCACACAGGGCTGTGATTGGCTGAGCACCATTTTGAGCTGGACTGTAGGCTCTAAAATACAAGTGTGCAATAGGAGACCTGAGTCACAATGCTGGGCGTTGACATGGAGACCTCAGTGGCACAGAAGACCTTGTAGGACAAGATTTAAACAGGATGAATATTCTTGGCCTGGTATGCCACAATATTCTCTCTGAAGGCTTCACTGCTCAGAATTTGTGGATGGAAATGCTTGCCATTCTACACATGGATGTACTTTCAATGGGATATGAAATATGCCAGGGCCTGGCAGATGATCTCTGCCATGTCCTATCCTTGAGCATACGCTTTTCCCTTGTCATGTCTGTCATTTGGCTGAGTCCTGTTCCCTAAGTTATTCAGTCAAGACTTGCTGGCACCATTCACCTGTAGTATAAGAGCTTTCTGTGAAATTTCTCAGCAGAAATCCTCTGCAAGCACATAGCTTTGGATATGAGAGACAGTGGTGGAAGTTGAATTTCAAGGGCAGATATTTGAAAACAATGAAACAAGCCCCGAATAAGATCTTTACATGTTTCCCAGATGAATATATTTGGAAATACGGTGGAAGATGGAGATCAAGGCTGAGAAAAGTGCACACCCATTTCAAGGTACAAAAACCAGGGAAAAACATGGGAAAGCAAGAGAGCTGGTTAATCTGATGTGAAAATCTTTGATGATGAAAGGAAAATTATATTCTCATGATGATATAATCAGGCTGTAGAAGTGAAGTTCTCATGTTGGTTGTCCTATGTGTGGCCTTCTGCATTGGGCAGTGGATGCAGGAAAGGAGATATTCAAATAAATCTGGTGGAACACAAAATACTAAAAAAAAAAATTCAGCCTAAATCCTGTGTATTCCTTCCCTTTGAGAACATATATGGCTAATGTATGAAGTTTCAAAATGAAAATGTCTATTGGGTCATGGTTTCACCAATGAAACGGTCACTTCACATAACATTTTGAACTTTGCTTTCACAATTGCTCATGTACTGGGCCTGAGTAAAGCAGAAGGCAGAGTAAGCCTCATCAATAGTTGTGCATTCCATAAGTGGTTTTCAAACCAGTGAAACCCTTTGGACTTAGTGTTTGTATTTAATTGGTTGATTGGTTTTTCAAATTGTTTGTTTTACTATTTTTAACTTTGTGCGTCAGGGAAGCCCTTACTCATAGTGATTTAGACCTCTGCAAAAGCTCTGAAGTTATTTATTTTATTTATTTATTTATTTTTTAATTTTATTTAAGAAGAAAAGAAAAAAAAGCAGAGAATGGGTACAAGTTATACAGATTTGCAGAAAAAAATGAACAGTAGGAAATCACTAGTTGATGGATTACATATTGTCATCTTAGAAATAATTGTTTAAGTCACAAAATTAAAGCTTGTAAAGTGGACATTCCATCAATGATACTGCAAACAGTTCTGTTCAATGATCCAATAAAACTCTGTGATATCATTTTCTATCTTATGCACTTAAATATGCATGCAGTTATATAGTTTAGAGCACTTTCTTTTCCTCTCTCTTGTACGATTTGGGTTTCATTGCTCCCACGGGTCTTATTACTTTTTTCGAAGAGAGTAAAACCAAATGTGACATAACAGAACAGAATCGGTCAAGTCAAAAGGGTGGACATAATAGATAATGTGAAAACATATTACAACGTGATCAATAATGGTTACCATAATGCCTTCCACTATCTCTAATAGAATTGCCTATATCGTTAGTTATAATACAATTGAACAAAACAGTAAAGAATAAAACCGACAAAACCAAAACATTGGAGACATTGTAGGTCTTCAAAAGTAGATAAAAGTCAATGAGAATGGGCATTATAATGAGTCTCATTATCTTCACAGCTGATGCCTAAATTTTCGAACCTGATACTATCCAGCAAAACAGAATAGGGGAACATCAGTTAAAAACCAGATGGTGAGAGTAATACGGGGCTTTAAATCGAGGTAATGGAAAGTCAAAGTGGGTTACTATAATATATCCTGCTATATTTTTCCTTTAATTAAAACGATAAAAATAAAAAAAGTAAATAATGGAGTGGAGACTGAGATAAAAGAGGGCATAAAAATGAAACAGCACAGATCAAAACATAACCATTTAAGCAGAATAGTGTTTCACCACCAGATAATCCTGACCTAAAAGTAGTTACCATATTGTCTCTTTCCTTGAAATCCTTGAGTACAACTTCGTATACTGTAGCATTAAGTATATCAAAACAATGTAAAACCATTTAAGAGAATGACAGCATTACAGAGTATTTAGAATCGACTAACAGAAAATGAACAATGGTTTCTGTATCATCTCCTTGTCTTTAAAAGTTTTTTGCTTATACTATCGTACATAAAAAAATCCAGTAAGATACAACCTATTTAGACCATTGGAGACAGAAGGACAAAAGCTAGGTGAGACTTCAAAACAAGATGATAGTAAATCAGTATTACCTATTAAGATGTCATTTTCTCCAAAATAGCTATTCCTATCATCCAATCTTGTCTGCCTCATTTCTGTTGAGCTCTTATTCTGTCAGTAGCTGTCAGTTTGTCTTCTTCACTTCGTTCTCTGCTCCATTCGTTGTGGCCTCCACTATTTCTGGATTCTTTGTATTTTTCTTTTTTTAGAATATCCTGCAATACTCTCTCTAGAGTTGAATTGGTGGTTGCAAATTCCCCCAGTTCCTCTTTATCCTGGAAGCACCTTGTTTTTCCATCAATTTCCAGGGACAGTTGTGCAGGATATCTCAATCTTGGCTGGAGATTATTATTTTTCAAAGCTTGAATTATTTCCCCCCATGCTCTTCGTGATTTGATGGTTTGTGCAGAGAAATCTGCTGTAATTCTGATGGGTGCTCCCTTGAAAGTGGTCTGTTTCTTGTCTCTGACAGCTTTTAATATTCTGTTCTTGTATTGAATTTCTGGAATTTTTATTATTATATGCCTGGGTGTTGCTCCGTTTGGGTTGTAGGTAGCTGGGGTCCTGTATGCCTCATACATTTGAGTATCTTTACCTTTTGCTAAATTAGGAAAATTCTCCTGGATTATTTCTGTGAGTAGCTTTTGTAGTTCATTTGTTTGTGTCCCTACTTCTTCTTTTATGTTCTTAAACCTTAAGTTATGGATCCTCTTATCATCTTCTTGTCTTTCTATTATTGCTGTTTGTTTCTTTGTTGTTTTAAAGAAGATTTTCATTTCATTCTCCCATATTACAATTCTGCCCTCCAGTTCAGATAGTCTGTCCTTAGTTTCTTTCAAGCTGTTATGCCAGTCTTCGATAGACTTCTTAGTTTCTTGGTAGTCCCTTTGAACCTGCTTCACGTATTCTATACTTTCCCTGTTATCTCCATCAAACAATTCTCCCCTCTTTTTCTGTTCTTCCATTCCACCATCTGTTAACAAAAGCTAGGTGAGACTTCAAAACAAGATGATAGTAAATCAGTATTACCTATTAAGATGTCATTTTCTCCAAAATAGCTATTCCTATCATCCAATCTTCTCTGCCTCATTTCTGTTGAGCTCTTATTCTGTCAGTAGCTGTCAGTTTGTCTTCTTCACTTTGTTCTCTGCTCCATTCGTTGTGGCCTCCACTATTGCTGGATTCTTTGTATTTTTCTTTGTTTAGAATGTCCTGCAATACTCTCTCTAGAGTTGAATTGGTGGTTGCAAATTCCCCCAGTTCCTCTTTATCCTGGAAGCACCTTGTTTTTCCATCAATTTCCAGGGACAATCTTGGCTGGAGATTATTATCTTTCAAAGCTTGAATTATTTCCCCCCATGCTCTTCATGATTTGATGGTTTGTGCAGAGAAATCTGCTGTAATTCTGATGGGTGCTCCCTTGTAAGTGGTCTGTTTCTTGTCTCTGACAGCTTTTAATATTCTGTTCTTGTATTGAATTTCTGGAATTTTTATTATTATATGCCTGGGTGTTGCTCTGTTTGGGTTGTAGGTAGCTGGGGTCCTGTATGCCTCATACATCTGAGTATCTTTATCTTTTGCTAAATTAGGAAAATTCTCCTGGATTATTTCTGTGAGTAGCTTTTGTAGTTCATTTGTTTGTGTCCCTACTTCTTCTTTTATGTTCTTAATCCTTAAGTTATGGATCCTCTTATCATCTTCTTGTCTTTCTATTATTGCTGTTTGTTTCTTTGTTATTTTAAAGAAGTTTTTCATTTCATTCTCCCATATTACAATTCTGCCCTCCAGTTCAGATAGTCTGTCCTTAGTTTCTTTCAAGCTGTTATGCCAGTCTTCGATAGACTTCTTAGTTTCTTGGTAGTCCCTTTGAACCTGCTTCACGTATTCTATACTTTCCCTGTTATCTCCATCATACAATTCTCCCCTCTTTTTCTGTTCTTCCATTCCACCATCTGTTTTTTCTTGGGTGGTGCTTAGCATTTCTCTAACTATTTTGCATACTTCTAGCTTCAGGTCATTGATAACTTCATTCCTGAATTGGTCTATGAGGCTCTCTATATGGCGCTTTATGTCTATTGGTGCGGTGTCCGCTATTGCCTGTTTCTCAGAATTGGGGGCCAAGGAGCCTTTCTTGTTGCTGCCTCTTCCCATATTCCCTGTTCCTTATATATGCAAGTTTATATGAGAGGCCCATCTTCTCTCCCTGTCAGCCACAGCCTGATTGAATTGCGCCGGTTAGGTGTTCCCACTCACTGCTGCGCACCAGGCAGCCTACGTGGGGCCCACCCCTCCGGGCCTCCATCGGGCTCTGGGATCTGGGTTGGGCCAGCCTACTGGGTCCCCCAGCAGCGTCATGCAGGCCAGGTACTTTTCCCCAATCCCGCCCGAGAGGGGAATGTGTGGCTGGAGTCGCCACTGCGCCCTGCTCCCGCAGGACTGCTCGGGCCCAGAAAGTCTGCTAGACTCAAACTGTGGTGGAGTGTCAGTTTCTCTCACTCACCTCGCCACAAGTCAGAACATGCCTCCCTGCCCATCCTGTTTTCAACTCCGTTCACAGTCTCCCGTTCTCAGAGTTTCCGTGTGTCTCTCTCCTTGCTGAGCCGATATAGAGGCAGCCAGCCACCGCGCGGTGGGAAACCCAAATCGCGGCTTCCAATGGCGCGGGGTCCAGCAGAGGCTTTTCTGTTCCTGTGTTAGCAACAGGACTGCATTCCAAGTTGGTTTCTCTCAGCGGACTTCGTTCCTGAGTCAGCAGAGCATACCTCCACCGGCGTATGTCTCTTTAGTCCGCACCATACCTGGCTCCTGAGCCTAGGATTTCAGAGAGCTTCCGGTAGTTGCTGTTATCTGTCCAACATGTTCTCCGGAAGCTGAAGTTATTCATGTAACAGCTATTACATGTTATAAGTTTCTCCTATTAAAACTTGAAAGACTAACAGACTCTGATACTTTTCATCTAAATTCAGTGTTGCGCTAAATTCAGTGTTGGACTTTTTACAAGTCCTTTGAAATGTGTCCTCATCTAGTCACTGGTCGTGCTGGAATGTACTTTCTTGTGAAGACAGGATTTGAGCAAATTGACACAAGTACAGTTTGCCACTACTCTGGACACCTGGTTAAATATCGAGTTCCCTAAATGCTGGGTGTTTTACTTTGATCTCTGCTCACACTTTGCTCATGCAGTTAGAACCACAGGGCTCCAGGCCATAGCGTTCCAGGCCTAAACAAAAAATTTCCATTCCGTTTTGGGAGTTCATTCGTCTCTCATAATTACATTTTCCACAAATGTGTGCTTCAGGAGAGGCCCTGTCTAAATGTGGAGAGGCCCATTTTCATTCACTCACTTTCAGACTTTCTAAAAATTTCAGTTAGTATAGGTTTGCCCAGACTTGCCATTGTCAAGGGACAGTGCACTTCACTTGAAGTTGTGCAGTATTACTTCATGTGTCTCTGTGGAAATTCCACCAATGGGAAAATCTTGCTGTAGTCATCTCCATGTGTTTCTGCGTAAGAAAATATAACTAACAAAGGATGTGGTTTCAAGCAGAATGGGGAAAGAGGGATTATGTTTATTTCAGTGCAGGTTGACCTTTCAAAGAAACAGTAATTCCTATCAAATAGGAGGAAAAATCTTTTGTAAAGACACATGGACATGACACGATCAACTTTATGTCACTTTTTTTTAAAATGCCAAGGGCATTTGAGAAATTCTTGGCTGCTGAATTGTCCCTTTTTTCAAATTTCTCTTAGGTAAGACACTCCAGCTTCTTCAAACCATGGTACAGATCCTTCCATGTAAAAAACCAAAGCATAAAACACAATAAATTAAAACAAAACCCATCAAATTACATTTGAGAGCACAGAATTGCTCAGTAGGCCCACTATTCAAGAAGCTAGAGGTACAGAAGCCTCAGCCTTCAGCCCATGGCCTGAAGTTTGGTCTCTATTATCATGGTCCCTCAATTCCCTGGCATGTCCACATTAACTCATGAATCTTTACTCATTTCCTCTTCAAATGCACAGGATCCAATATATTTGAACCCTGTTCACCTGGGCTGTAATCATCCAAGGACACACCAGAGGAAGGGCAGCCACTCCCTTGCCTGGGGCCTTGGAGCTTATCACAATAGAAATGGACACCTGAACAAGGGGAGCCAAAACAAAGAGAGGCATATTCCTAAAGCCTGAAGCACAGAAGCTACCTATAGACCAGTAGTGGGATTTCACAAATTATGTAAGAATCTCTGTGCACATGCTTGGCATGGTCGCTCATGCCTATAATCCCAGCAATCTGGGGGCTGAGGTGGATGGATCCTTGGGAGTTCCAGTCCATCTTGGGCTATGAATTTATCTCAAGGCCTCTTTCAACAACTACATAAGATGCTGTTTCCAAAAAAAGGACAATGGAAAACTAGAAACTCTTCGTCCAGGTCCCTGGGTTCACTATATGAGTTGTGGAGTCTAAATATTCCATGCCATGAGAAAACACCTGGGATTTTTAGGGAAAAGGGCATTTGCATCCCGTTTCTAAGGGTTTCCCTTTCACCATGTTACATTTGAATTCTGGGAAAACCTGCTGGTGATAAGCTATCTAGCATTATGTTGGTTTAGGTATTGAGCTAGTACCTCATGTTTAGTGTCCAGGGTTATGCTGGAATGGCTGCAGATCTCCTTGAAATAGCGATTGCAGACAAGTGAACCCCGAGGAAGCTGGATAGTTGAAGCAGGCACTCCAAATATTCATGCACTGCAAGGATTCACTTTCATTTTGGGACTCATCTTCTGGTTGCTGGCTTTTAGTGCTAACTGATACTACCATGGTGGCAGTAATCCAGCAGAGACTGCATGTATGGTTTGCAGGTTTGCTTCCAAAGCCACCAGAAACTTGGCAGAACCCAAATCATTGTGGCATTTTCTTTCCTCCCCTGAAACATTTGGCCTTCTAAGTTTGAAAATTGAATAGACTGGGCTAGTCAAGTTTGGACCCTGTATACCACCAACAGAGCTAAAGACAGAGCCAATTACTTCCCTCCACTTGTCAAAATATGTCAAATTTGCTTGATCACCACAACTTCAAAGAAAATTCTGAGGCAACTTAGAGAGCTGAATCAAATACTGCATGATTGGAATGGCTGTGGTTGTAGGAGGTGGAAAGCTGCAGAGTTGGGCTGAAATTGTTCACTGAAATCCACAGGCTTGTGGTTGGCAGGCAACCACACTGGGCTGAGATTGGCTGAACATCACTGTGAGGTGGATTTTAAGCTCTAGGTTTGAAAATGTAAAAGACTGGAGTAGTCAAGTTTGGAACCAATATACCTGAGACATACCAAAACGTTTTCCAATTACTTCCCTCCGCTTCTAAAAATATGTCAAATTTTCTTGATGACTACAACTCTAAAAAAAATTTTGAGGCACCATAGCGAGGCTAATCAAATACTGCATGATTGCAATGGCAGTGGTTGTATGAGGTGGAAAGCTGCAGAGTTGGGCTGAAACAGTTCACAGAAATCCACAAGCTTGTGGTTGCCAGGCATCCACACTGGGCTGTGATTGGCTGAGCACAATTGTGAGCTGGACTTTAGGCTCCAGGATACAAGTGTGCAGTAGGAGACCTGAGTCACAATGCTGGGCGTTGACATGGAGACCTCATTGGCACAGAGGACCTTGGAGGGCAAGATTTAAATACGATGAATATTCTTGGCCTGGTATGCCACAATATTCTCTCTGAAGGCTTCACTGCTCAGTATTTGTGGATGGAAATGCTTGCCAATCTACACATGGATGTACTTTCAATGGGATATAAAATATGCCAGGGCCTGGCAGATGATCTCTGCCATGTCCTATCCTTGAGCATACGCTTTTCCCTTGTCATGTCTGTCATTTGTCCGAGTCCTGTTCCCTAAGCTATTCAGTCAAGACTTGCTGGCATCATTCACCTGCAGTATAAGAGCTTTCTATGAAATTTCTCAGCAGAAATCCTCTGCAAGCACATAGCTTTGGATATGAGAGACAGTGGTGGAAGTTGAATTTCAAGGGCAGATATTTGAAAACAATGAAACAAGTCCAGAATAAGATCTTTACATGTTTCCCAGATGAATATGTTTGGAAATATGGGGGAAGATTCAGATCAAGGCTGAGAAGAGTGCACACCCATTTCAAGGTACAAAAACCAGGGAAAAACATGGGAAAGCAAGAGAGCTGGTTAATCTGATGTAAAAATCTTTGATGAAGAAAGGAAAATTACATTCTCATAATGATATAATCAGACTGTAGCAGTGAAGTTCTCATGTTGGTTGTCCTATGTGTGGCCTTCTGCATTGGGCAGTGGATGCAGGACAGGAGATCGTCACATAAATCTGGTGGAACACAAAATACTGAAAAACAATTCAGCCTAAATCCTGTGTATTTCTTCCCTTTGAGAACATATATGGATAATGTACAAAGTTTCAAAAGAGAAAATGTCTATTGGGTCATGGTTTCAACAATGAAATGGTCACTTCACATAACATTTTGAATTTTGCTTTCACACTTGCTCAGGTACCGGGCCTGAGTAAAGCAGAATGCAGAGTGAGCCTCATCAATAGTTATGCATTCCATAAGTGGTTTTAAAATCAGTGAAACCCTTTGGACTTAGTGTTTGTATTTAATTGGTTGATTGGTTTTCAAATTGTTTGTTTTACTATTTTTAACTTTGTGAGTCAGGGAAGCCCTCACTCATAGTGATTTAGACCTCTCCATAAGCTCTCAAGTTATTCATGTAACAGCTATTCCATGTTATAAGTTTCTCCTATTAAAACTTGAAAGACTAACAGTCTCTGCTAATTTTCATCTAAATTCAGTGTTGGGCTAAATTCAGTGTTGGACTTTTTACCAGTCCTTTGAAATGTGTCCTCCTCTAGTCACTGGTCATGCTGGAATGTACTTTCTTGTGAAGACAGGATTTGAGCAAATTGACACAAGTACAGTTTGCCACTACTCTGGACACCTGGTTAAATATTGAGTTCCCTAAATGGTGTGTGTTTTACTTTGATCTCTGCTCACACTTTGCTCATCCAGTTAGTACCACAGGGCTCCAGGCCATAGCGTCCAGGCCTAAAAAGAAAACTTCCATTCCGTTTTGGGAGTTCATTCGTCTCTCATAATTACTTTTTCCACAAATGTGTGCTTCAGTAGAGGCCCTGTCCAAATGTGGAGAGGCCCATTTTCATTCACTCACTTTAAGACTTTCTAAGATTTTCAGTTTCTAGAGGTTTGCCCAGACTTGCCATTGTCAAGGGACAGTGCACTTCACTTGAAGTTGTGCAGTATTACTTCATGTGTCTCCGTGGAAATTCCACCAATGGGAAACTCTTGCTGTAGTCATCTCCAAGTGTTTCTGCGTAAGAAAATATAACTAACAAAGGATGTGGTTTCAAGCAGAGTGAGGAAAGGAGGGATTATCATTATTTCAGTGCAGGTTGACATTTCAAAGAAACAGTAATTCCTAAGAAATAGGAGGTAAAATCTTTTATAAAGAGACATGGACATGACACGCTCAACTTTATGTCACTGTTTTTAAAATGCCAAGGGCATTTGAGAAATTCTTGGCTGCTGAATTGTACCTTTTTTCAAATTTCTCTTAGGTAAGGCACTCCAGCTTCTTCAAACCGTGGTACTGTTCCCACCATGTAAAAAACCAAAACAAAACACAAAGTAAATTAAAACAAAACCCATCAAATTACATTTGAGAGCACACAATTGCTCAGCAGGCCCACTATTCAAGAAGCTAGAGGTACAGAAGCATCAGCCTTCAGCCATTGGCCTGAAGTTTTGTCTCTATCATGGCCCCTCAATTCCCTGGCATGTCCACATTAACTCATGAATCTTTACTCATTTCCTCTTCAAATGCACAGGATCCAATATATTTGAACCCTGTTCACCTGGGCTGTAATCATCCAAGGACACACCAGAGGAAGGGCAGCCACCCCCTTGCCTGAGGCCTTGGAGCTTATCCCAATAGAAATGGACACCTGAACAAGGTGAGCCAAAACAAAGAGAGGCATATTCCTAAAGCCTGAAGCACAGAAGCTACCTATAGACGAGTAGTGGGATTTCACAAATTATGTAAGAATCTCTGTGCACATGCTTGACATGGTTGCTCATGCCTATAATCCCAGCAATCTGGTGTCTGAGGTGGATGGATCCTTGGGAGTTCCAGTCCATCTTGGGCTACGAATTTATCTCAAGGCCCCTTTGAAAAACTACATAAGATGTTGTTTCCAAAAAGAGGACAACAGAAAACTAGACACACTTGGTCTAGGTCCCTGGGTTCACTACATGAGTTGTGGAGTCTAAATATTCCATGCCATGAGAAAATACCTGGGCTTTTTAGGGAAAGGGTCATTTGCATCTCTTTTCTAAGTGTTTCACTTTCACCATGTTACATTTGAATTCTGGGAAAACCTGCTGGTGATAAGGTATTGTGCTAATACCTCATGTTTAGTGTCCAGGGTTATGCTGGAATGGCTGCAGACCTCCTTGAAATAGCGATTGCAAACAAGTGAACCCCGAGGAAGCTGGATAGTTGAAGCAGGCACTCCAAATATTCATGCACTAGAAGAATTCACTTTCATTTTGGGACTCATCTTCTGGTTGCTGGCTTTTAGTGCTAACTGATACTACCTTGGTGGCAGTAATCCAGCAGACACTGCATGTATGGTTTGCAGGTTTGCTTCCCAAGCCACCAGAAACTTGGCAGAACCCAAATCATTGTGGCATTTTCTTTCCTCCCCTGAAACATTTGGCTTTCTAAGTTTGAAAATTGAGTAGATTGGGCTAGTCAAGTTTGGACCCCATATACCACCAACAGAGCTAAAGACAGAGCCAATTACTTCCCTCCACTTGTCAAAATATGTCAAATTTGCTTGATCACCACAACTTCAAAGAAAATTCTGAGGCAACTTAGAGAGGTGAATCAAATACTGCATGATTGGAATGGCTGTGGTTGTATGAGGTGGAGAGCTGCAGAGTTGGGCTGGAACTGTTCACAGAAATCCACAGGCTTGTGGTTGCCAGGCAACCACACTGGGCTGACATTGGCTGAACGTCACTGTGAGGTGGATTTTAAGCTCTAGGTTTGAAAATTTAAAAGACTGGCGTAGTGAAGTTTGCAACCCATAGACCTCAGACATACAAAAACATTTTCCAAATACTTCCCTCCACTTCTCAAAATATGTCAAATTTTCTTGATCACTACAACTGTAAAAAAAATTCTGAGGCAACATAGCGAGGCTAATCAAATACTGCATGATTGGAATGGCTGTGGTTGTATGAGGTGGAAAGCTGTAGAGGTGGGCTGAAACAGTTCACAGAAATCCACAAGCTTGTGGTTGCCAGGCAACCACACTGGGCTGTGATTGGCTGAGCACCATTGTGAGCTGGACTTTAGGCTCTAGGATACAAGTGTGCAGTAGCAGACCTGAGTCACAATGCTGGGCGTTGACATGGAGACCTCAGTGGCACAGAGGACCTTGGAGGGCAAGATTTAAATAGGATGAATATTCTTGGCCTGGTATGCCACAACATTCTCTCTAAAGGCTTCACTACTCAGAATTTGTGGATGGAAATGCTTGCCATTCTACACATGGATGTACTTTCAATGGGATATGAAATATGCCAGGGCCTGGCAGATGATCTCTGCCATGTCCTATCCTTGAGCATACGCTTTTCCCTTGTCATGTCTGTCATTTGGCTGAGTCCTGTTCCCTAAGCTACTCAGTCAAGACTTGCTGGCATCATTCACCTGCAATATAAGAGCTTTCTGTGAAATTTCTCAGCAGAAATCCTCTGCAAGCACATAGCTTTCGATATGAGAGACAGTGGTGGAAGTTGAATTTCAAGGGCAGATATTTGAAAACAATGAAACAAGCCCCGTATAAGATCTTTACATGTTTCCCAGATGAATATGTTTGGAAATACGGGGGAAGATGGAGATCAAGACTGAGAAGCGTGCACACCCATTTCAAGGTACAAAAACCAGGGAAAAACATGGGAAAGCAAGAGAGCTGGTTAATCTGATGTAGAAATCCTTGATGATGAAAGGAAAATTATATTCTCATGATGATTTATTCAGGCTGTAGAAGTGAAGTTCTCGTGTAGGTTGTCCTATGTGTGGCCTTCTGCATTGGGCAGTCGATGCAGGACTGGAGAACTTCAAAGAAATCTGGTGGAACACAAAATACTGAAAAAACAATCAGCCTAAATCCTGTGTATTCCTTCCCTTTGAGAACATATATGGATAATGTACGAAGTTTCAAAAGAGAAAATGTCTATTGGGTCATGGTTTCACCAATGAAATGGTCACTTCACATAACATTTTGAATTTTGCTTTCACACTTGCTCAGGTACCGGGCCTGAGTAAAGCAGAATGCAGAGTGAGCCTCAACAATAGTTATGCATTCCATAAGTGGTTTTAAAACCAGTGAAACCCTTTGGACTTAGTATTTGTATTTAATTCGTTGATTGGTTTTCAAATTGTTTGTTTTACTATTTTTAACTTTGTGAGTCAGGGAAGCCCTCACTCATAGTGATTTAGACCTCTCCATAAGCTTTCAAGTTATTCATGTAACAGCTATTCCATGTTATAAGTTTCTCCTATTATAACTTGAAAGACTAACAGACTCTGCTAATTTTCATCTAAATTCAGTGTTGGGCTAAATTCAGTGTTCGACTTTTTACAAGTCCTTTGTAATTTGTCCTCCTCTAGTCACTGGTCGTGCTGGCATGTACTTTCTTGTGAATACAGGATTAGAGCAAATTGACACAAGTACAGTTTGCCACTACTCTGGACACCTGGTTAAATATCGAGTTCCCTAAATAGTGTGTGTTTTACTTTGATCTCTGGTCACACTTTGCTCATCCAGTTAGAACCACAGGGCTCCAGGCAATAGCATTCCAGGCCTAAACAATAAAATTTCCATTCCGTTTGGGGAGTTCATTCGTCTCTCATAATTACTTTTTCCACAAATGTGTGCTTCAGGAGAGGCCCTGCCCATATGTGGAGAGGCCCATTTTCATTCACTCACCTTCAGACTTTCTAAGATTTTCAGTTACTAGAGGTTTGCCCAGACTTGCCATTGTCAAGCGACAGTGCACTTCACTTGAAGTTGTGCAGCATTACTTCATGTGTCTCCGTGGAAATTCCACCAATGGGAAACTCTTGCTGTAGTCATCTCCAAGTGTTTCTGCATAAGAAAATATAACTAAGAAAGGATATGGTTTCAAGCAGAATGTGGAAAGGAGGGATTATCTTTATTTCAGTGCAGATTGACCTTTCAAAGAAACAGTAATTCCTATCAAATAGGAGGTAAAATCTTTCTATAGAGACATGGACATGACACGCCCAAGTTTATGTCACTTTTTTTAAAACGCCAAGGGCATTTGAGAAATTCTTGGTTGCTGAATTGTCCCTTTTTTCAAATTTCTCTTAGGTAAGACACTCTAGCTTCTTCAAACCATGGTACTGTTCCTTTCATGTAAAAAACCAAAGCAAAAAACAAAATAAATTAAAACAAAACCCATTAAATAACATTTGAGAGCACACAATTGCTCAACAGGCCCATGTAAACACTATTCAAGAAGCTAGAGATACAGAATCCTCAGACTTCAGCCCATGGCCTGAAGTTTTGTCTCTATCATGGACCCTCAATTCCCTGGCATGTCCACATTAACTCATGAATCTTTACTCATTTCCTCTTCAAATGCACAGGATCCAATATATTTGAACCCTGTTCACCTGGGCTGTAATCATCCAAGGACACACCAGAGGAAGGGCAGCCACTCCCTTGCCTGGGGCCTTGGAGCTTATCACAATAGAAATGGACACCTGAACAAGGGGAGCCAAAACAAAGAGAGGCATATTCCTAAAGCCTGAAGCATAGAAGCTACCTATAGACCAGCAGTGGGATTTCACAAATTATGTAAGAATCTCTGTGCACATGCTTGGCATGGTCGCTCATGCCTATAATCCCAGCAATCTGGGGGCTGAGGTGGATGGATCCTTGGGAGTTCCAGTCCATCTTGGGCTACGAATTTATCTCAAGGCCTCTTTCAACAACTACATAAGATGCTGTTTCCAAAAAGAGGACAACATTAAACTAGACACACTTGGTCTAGGTCCCTGGGTTCACTACATGAATTGTGGAGTCTAAATATTCCATGCCATGAGAAAATACCTGGGATTTTTAGTGAAAGGGGCATTTGAATCCCTTTTCTAAGGGTTTCCCTTTCACCATGTTACATTTGAATTCTGGGAAAACCTGCTGGTGATAAGGTATTGTGCTAATACCTCATGTTTAGTGTTCAGGGTTATGCTGGAATGGCTGCAGACCTCCTTGAAATAGCGATTGCAGACAAGTGAACCCCGAGGAAGCTGGATAGTTGAAGCAGGCACTCCAAATATTCATGCACTGCAAGGATTCACTTTCATTTTGGGTCTCATCTTCTGGTTGCTGGTTTTCAGTGCTAACTGATACTAACATGGTGGCAGTAATCCAGCAGACACTGCATGTATGGTTTGCAGGTTTGCTTCCCAAGCCACCAGAAACTTGGCAGAACCCAAATCATTGTGGCATTTTCTTTCCTCCCCTGAAACATTTGGCTTTCTAAGTTTGAAAATTGAGTAGATTGGGCTAGTCAAGTTTGGACCCCATATACCACCAACAGAGCTAAAGACAGAGCCAATTACTTCCCTCCACTTGTCAAAATATGTCAAATTTGCTTGATCACCACAACTTCAAAGAAAATTCTGAGGCAACTTAGAGAGGTGAATCAAATACTGCATGATTGGAATGGCTGTGGTTGTATGAGGTGGAGAGCTGCAGAGTTGGGCTGGAACTGTTCACAGAAATCCACAGGCTTGTGGTTGCCAGGCAACCACACTGGGCTGACATTGGCTGAACGTCACTGTGAGGTGGATTTTAAGCTCTAGGTTTGAAAATTTAAAAGACTGGCGTAGTGAAGTTTGCAACCCATAGACCTCAGACATACAAAAACATTTTCCAAATACTTCCCTCCACTTCTCAAAATATGTCAAATTTTCTTGATCACTACAACTGTAAAAAAAATTCTGAGGCAACATAGCGAGGCTAATCAAATACTGCATGATTGGAATGGCTGTGGTTGTATGAGGTGGAAAGCTGTAGAGGTGGGCTGAAACAGTTCACAGAAATCCACAAGCTTGTGGTTGCCAGGCAACCACACTGGGCTGTGATTGGCTGAGCACCATTGTGAGCTGGACTTTAGGCTCCAGGATACAAGTGTGCAGTAGCAGACCTGAGTCACAATGCTGGGCGTTGACATGGAGACCTCAGTGGCACAGAGGACCTTGGAGGGCAAGATTTAAATAGGATGAATATTCTTGGCCTGGTATGCCACAACATTCTCTCTAAAGGCTTCACTACTCAGAATTTGTGGATGGAAATGCTTGCCATTCTACACATGGATGTACTTTCAATGGGATATGAAATATGCCAGGGCCTGGCAGATGATCTCTGCCATGTCCTATCCTTGAGCATACGCTTTTCCCTTGTCATGTCTGTCATTTGGCTGAGTCCTGTTCCCTAAGCTACTCAGTCAAGACTTGCTGGCATCATTCACCTGCAATATAAGAGCTTTCTGTGAAATTTCTCAGCAGAAATCCTCTGCAAGCACATAGCTTTCGATATGAGAGACAGTGGTGGAAGTTGAATTTCAAGGGCAGATATTTGAAAACAATGAAACAAGCCCCGTATAAGATCTTTACATGTTTCCCAGATGAATATGTTTGGAAATACGGGGGAAGATGGAGATCAAGACTGAGAAGCGTGCACACCCATTTCAAGGTACAAAAACCTGGGAAAAACATGGAAAAGCAAGAGAGCTGGTTAATCTGATGTAGAAATCCTTGATGATGAAAGGAAAATTATATTCTCATGATGATTTATTCAGGCTGTAGAAGTGAAGTTCTCGTGTAGGTTGTCCTATGTGTGGCCTTCTGCATTGGGCAGTCGATGCAGGACTGGAGAACTTCAAAGAAATCTGGTGGAACACAAAATACTGAAAAAACAATCAGCCTAAATCCTGTGTATTCCTTCCCTTTGAGAACATATATGGAAAATGTAAAAAGTTTCAAAAGAGAAAATGTCTATTGGGTCATGGTTTCACCAATGAAATGGTCACTTCACATAACATTTTGAATTTTGCTTTCACACTTGCTCAGGTACCGGGCCTGAGTAAAGCAGAATGCAGAGTGAGCCTCAACAATAGTTATGCATTCCATAAGTGGTTTTAAAACCAGTGAAACCCTTTGGACTTAGTATTTGTATTTAATTCGTTGATTGGTTTTCAAATTGTTTGTTTTACTATTTTTAACTTTGTGAGTCAGGGAAGCCCTCACTCATAGTGATTTAGACCTCTCCATAAGCTTTCAAGTTATTCATGTAACAGCTATTCCATGTTATAAGTTTCTCCTATTATAACTTGAAAGACTAACAGACTCTGCTAATTTTCATCTAAATTCAGTGTTGGGCTAAATTCAGTGTTCGACTTTTTACAAGTCCTTTGTAATTTGTCCTCCTCTAGTCACTGGTCGTGCTGGCATGTACTTTCTTGTGAATACAGGATTAGAGCAAATTGACACAAGTACAGTTTGCCACTACTCTGGACACCTGGTTAAATATCGAGTTCCCTAAATAGTGTGTGTTTTACTTTGATCTCTGGTCACACTTTGCTCATCCAGTTAGAACCACAGGGCTCCAGGCAATAGCATTCCAGGCCTAAACAATAAAATTTCCATTCCGTTTGGGGAGTTCATTCGTCTCTCATAATTACTTTTTCCACAAATGTGTGCTTCAGGAGAGGCCCTGCCCATATGTGGAGAGGCCCATTTTCATTCACTCACCTTCAGACTTTCTAAGATTTTCAGTTACTAGAGGTTTGCCCAGACTTGCCATTGTCAAGGGACAGTGCACTTCACTTGAAGTTGTGCAGCATTACTTCATGTGTCTCCGTGGAAATTCCACCAATGGGAAACTCTTGCTGTAGTCATCTCCAAGTGTTTCTGCATAAGAAAATATAACTAAGAAAGGATATGGTTTCAAGCAGAATGTGGAAAGGAGGGATTATCTTTATTTCAGTGCAGATTGACCTTTCAAAGAAACAGTAATTCCTATCAAATAGGAGGTAAAATCTTTCTATAGAGACATGGACATGACACGCCCAAGTTTATGTCACTTTTTTTAAAACGCCAAGGGCATTTGAGAAATTCTTGGTTGCTGAATTGTCCCTTTTTTCAAATTTCTCTTAGGTAAGACACTCTAGCTTCTTCAAACCATGGTACTGTTCCTTTCATGTAAAAAACCAAAGCAAAAAACAAAATAAATTAAAACAAAACCCATTAAATAACATTTGAGAGCACACAATTGCTCAACAGGCCCATGTAAACACTATTCAAGAAGCTAGAGATACAGAATCCTCAGACTTCAGCCCATGGCCTGAAGTTTTGTCTCTATCATGGACCCTCAATTCCCTGGCATGTCCACATTAACTCATGAATCTTTACTCATTTCCTCTTCAAATGCACAGGATCCAATATATTTGAACCTTGTTCACCTGGGAAGTAATCATCCAAGGACACACCAGAGGAAGGGCAGCCACTCCCTTGCCTGGGGCCTTGGAGCTTATCACAATAGAAATGGAAACCTGAACAAGGGGAGCCAAAACAAAGAGAGGCATATTCCTAAAGCCTGAAGCTCAGAAGCTACCTGTAGACCAGTAGTGGGATTTCACAAATTATGTAAGAATCTCTGTGCACATGCTTGGCATGGTCACTCATGCCTATAATCCCAGTAATCTGTCAGCTGATGTGGATGGATCCTTGGGAGTTCCAGTCCATCTTGGGCTACGAATTTATCTCAAGGCCTCTTTGAACAACTACATAAGATGCTGTTTCCAAAAAGAGGACAACAGAAAACTAGACACACTTGGTCCACATCCCTGGGTTCACTACATGAGTTGTGGAGTCTAAATATTCCATGCCATGAGAAAATACCTGGGATTTTTAGGGAAAGGGGCATTTGCATCCCATATCTAAGGGTTTCACTTTCACCATGTTACATTTGAATTCTGGGAAAACCTGCTGGTGGTAAGCTACCTAGCAATATGTTGGTTTAGGTATTGAGCTAGTACCTCATGTTTAGTGTTCAGAGTTATGCTGGAATGGTTGCAGACCTCCTTGAAATAGCGATTTCAGACATGTGAACCCCGAGAAAGCGGGATAGTTGAAGCAGGCACTCCAAATATTCATGCACTGCAATGATTCACGTGCACTTTGGGACACATCTTCTGGTTGCTGGCTTTTAGTGCTAACTGATACTACCATGGTGGCACTAATCCAGCAGAGACTGCATGTATGGTTTGCAGGTTTGCTTCCCAAGCCACCAGAAACTCAGCAGAACCCAAATCATTGTGGCATTTTCTTTCCTCCCCTGAAACATTTGACTCTCTAAGTTTGAAAATTTAACAGACTGGGGTAGTCAAGTTTGGACCCCATGTACCACAAACAGAGCTAAAGACAGAGCCAATTACTTCCTTCCACTTCTCAAAATATGTGAAATTTTCTTGATCACTACAACTGTAAAACAAATTCTGAGGCAACATAGAGAGCCTAATCAAATACTGCAAGATTGGAATGGCTGTGGTTGTATGAGGTGGAAAGCTGCAGAGTTGGGCTGAAACAGTTCACAGAAATCCACAAGCTTGTGGTTGCCAGGCAACCACACTGGGCTGTGATTGGCTCAGCACCTATGTGAGCTGGACTTTAGGCTCTAGGATTCAAGTGTGCAGTAGGAGACCTGAGTCACAATGTTGGGCGTTGCCATGGAGACATCAGTGGCACAGAGGACCTTGTAGGGCAAGATTTAAATAGGATGAATATTCTTGCCCTGGTATGCCAAAATATTCTCTCTGAAGGCTTCACTGCTCAGAATTTGTGGATGGAAATGCTTGCCAATCTACACATGGATGTACTTTCAATGGGATATGAAATATGCCAGGGCCTGGCAGATGATCTCTGCCATGTCCTATCCTTGAGCATACGCTTTTCCCTTGTCATGTCTGTCATTTGGCTGAGTCCTGTTCCCTAAGCTATTCAGTCAAGACATGCTGGCATCATTCACCTGCAGTATAAGAGCTTTCTGTGAAATTTCTCAGCAGAAATCCTCTGCAAGTACATAGCTTTGGATATGAGAGACAGTGGTGGAACTTGAATTTCAAGGGCAGATATTTGAAAACAATGAAACAAGCCCCGAATAAGATCTTTACATGTTTCCCAGAAGAATATGTTTGGAAATACAGGGGAAGATGGAGATCAAGACTGAGAAGAGTGCACACCCATTTTAAGGTACAAAAACCAGGGAAAAACATGGGAAAGCAAGAGAGCTGGTTAATCTGATGTAAAAATCTTTGATGCTGAAAGGAAAATTATATTCTCATGATGATTTAATCAGGCTGTAGAAGTGAAGTTCTATTGTTGGTTGTCCTATGTGTGGCCTTCTGCATCGGGCAGTGGATGCAGGAGAGGAGATCTTCAAATAAATCTGGTGGAACACAAATACTGAAAAAAAAATCAGGCTAAATCCTGTGTATTCCTTCCCTTTGAGAACATATATGGATAATGTACGAAGTTTCAAAAGTGAAAATGTCTATTGGGTCATGGTTTCAACAATGAAATGGTCACTTCACATAACATTTTGAATTTTGCTTTCACAGTTGCTCATGTACCGGGCCTGAGTAAAGCAGAATGCAGAGTAAGCCTCATCAATAGTTGTGCATTCCATAAGCCTTATCAATAGTTGTGCATTCCATAAGTGGTTTTAAAACCAGTGAAACCCTTTGGACTTAGTGTTTGTATTTAATTGGTTGATTGGTTTTACAAATTGCTTGTTTTACTATTTTTAACTTTGTGAGTCAGGGAAGCCCTCACTCTTAGTGATTTCGACCTCTCCAAAAGCTCTGAAGTTCTTCATGTAACAGCTATTACATGCTATAAGTTTCTCTTATTAAAACTTGAAAGACTAACAGACTCTGCTACTTTTCATCTAAATTCAGTGTTGGGCTAACTTCAGGGTTGGACTTTTTACAAGTCCTTTGAAATGTGTCCTCCTCTAGTCACTGGTCGTGCTGGAATTTACTTTCTTGTGAAGACAGGATTTGAGCAAATTGACACAAGTACAGTTTGCCACTACTCTGGACACCTGGTTAAATATCGAGTTCCCTAAATGCTGTGTGTTTTACTTTGATCTCTGCTCACACTTTGCTCATCCAGTTAGAAACACAGGGCTCCAGGCCATAGGGTTCCAGGCCTAAACAAGAAAATTTCCATTCCGTTTTGGGAGTTCATGCGTCTCTCATAATTACTTTTTCCACAAATGTGTGCTTCAGGAGAGGCCCTGTCCAAATGTGGAGAGGCCCATTTTCATTCACTCACTTTTAGACTTTCTAAGATTTTCAGTTACTAGAGGTTTGCCCAGACTTGCCATTGTCAAGGGACAGTGCACTTCACTAGAAGTTGTGCAGTATTCCTTCATGTGTCTCCGTGGAAATTCCACCAATGGGAAACTCTTGCTGTAGTCATCTCCAAATGTTTCTGTGTAAGAAAATATAACTAACAAAGGATGTGGTTTCAAGCAGAATGAGGAAAGGAGGGATTATCTTTATTTCAGTGCAGGTTGACCTTTCAAAGAAACAGTAATTCCTATCAAATAGGAGGAAAAATCTTTTGTAAAGAGACATGGACATGACACGCTCAACTTTATGTCACTTTTTTTAAAACGCCAAGGGCATTTGAGAAATTCTTGGCTGCTGAATTGTCGCTTTTTGCAAATTTCTCTTAGGTAAGACACTCCAGTTTCTTTAAACCATGTTACAGCTCCTTCCATGTAAAAAAACAAAGCAAAAAACAAAATAAATTAAAACAAACACATCAAATTACATTTGAGAGCACACAATTGCTCAGCAGGCCCACTATTCAAGAAGCTAGAGGTAGAGAATACTCAGCCTTCAGCCCATGGCCTGAAGTTTTGTCTCTGTCATGGCCCCTCAATTCCCTGGCATGTCCACATTAACTGATGAATCTTTACTCATTTCCTCTTCAAATGCATAGGATCCAATATATTTGAACCCTGTTCACCTGGGCTGTAATCATCCAAGGACACACCAGAGGAAGGGCAGCCACTCCCTTGCCTGGGACCTTGGAGCTTATCACAATAGAAATGGACACCTGAACAAGGGGAGCCAAAACAAAGAGAGGCATATTCCTAAAGCCTGAAGCACAGAAGCTACCTATAGACCAGTAGTGGGATTTCACAAATTATGTAAGAATCTCTGTGCACATGCTTGGCATGGTCGCTCATGCCTATAATCCCAGCAATCTGGGGGCTGAGGTGGATGGATCCTTGGGAGTACCAGTCCATCTTAGGCTATGAATTTATCTCAAGGCCTCTTTCAACAACTACATAAGATGCTGTTTCCAAAAAGAGGACAACATTAAACTAGACACACTTGGTCTAGGTCCCTGGGTTCACTACATGAGTTGTGGAGTCTAAATATTCCATGCCATGAGAAAATACCTGGGATTTTTAGTGAAAGGGGCATTTGCATCTCTTTTCTAAGTGTTTCCCTTTCACCATGTTACATTTGAATTCTGGGAAAACCTGCTGGTGATAAAGTATTGTGCTAATACCTCATGTTTAGTGTTCAGGGTTATGCTGGAATGGCTGCAGCCCTCCTTGAAATAGCGATTGCAGACAAGTGAACCCCGAGGAAGCTGGATAGTTGAAGCAGGCACTCCAAATATTCATGCACTGCAAGGATTTACTTTCATTTTGGGTCTCATCTTCTGGTTGCTGGCTTTCAGTGCTAACTGATACTACCATGGTGGCAGTAATCCAGCAGAGACTGCATGTATGGTTTGCAGGTATGCTTCCCAAGCCACCAGAAACTTGGCAGAACCCAAATCATTGTGGCATTTTCTTTCCTCCCTTGAAACATTTGGCTTTCTAAGTTTGATAATTGAATAGACTGGGCTAGTCACCTTTGGACCCCATATACCACAAACAGAGCTAAAGACAGAGCCAATGACTTCCCTCCACTTGTCAAAATATGTCAAATTTGCATGATCACCACAACTTCAAAGAAAATTCTGAGGCAACTTAGAGAGGTTAATCAAATACTGCATGATTGGAATGGCTGTGGTTGTATGAGGTGGAAAGCTGCAGAGTTGGGCTGAAACTGTTCACAGAAATCCACAGGCTTGTGCTTGCCAGGCAAGCACACTGGGTTGAGATTGGCTGAACATCACTGTGAGGGGGATTTTAGTCTCTAGGTTTGAAAATTTAAAAGACTGGGGTAGTCAAGTTTGGAACCCATAGACCTCAGACATACAAAAAGTTTTTCCAATGACTTCGCTCCACTTCTCAAAATATGTCAAATTTTCTTGATCATTACAACTGTAAAAAAAAATTCTGAGGCAACATAGAGAGGCTAATCAAATACTGCATGATTGGAATGTCTGTGGTTGTATGAGGTGGAAAGCTGCAGAGTTGGGCTAAAAACAGTTCACAGAAATCCACAAGCTTGTGGTTGCCAGGCACCACAATGGGCTGTGATTGGCTGAGCACCATTGTGAGCTGGACTTTAGGCTCTAGGATACAAGTGTGCAGTAGGAGACCTGAGTCACAATGCTGGGCGTTGCCATGGAGACCTCAGTGGCACAGAGGAATTTGTAGGGCTCGATTTAAAGAGGATGAATATTCTTGGCCTGGTATGCCACAATATTCTCTCTGAAGGCTTCACTGCTCTGAATTTGTGGATGGAAATACTAGCAAATCTACACATGGATGTACTTTCAATGGGATATGAAATACGCCAGGGCCTGGCACATGATCTCTGCCATGCCCTATCCTTGAGCATACGGTTTTCCCTTGTCATGTCTGTCATTTGGCTGAGTCCTGTTCCCTAAGCTATTCAGTCAAGACTTGCTGGCATCATTCACCTGCAGTATAAGAGTTTTCTGTGAAATTTCTCAGCAGAAATCCTCCGCAAGTACATAGCTTTGGATACGAGAGACAGTGGTGGAAGTTGAATTTCAAGGGCAGATATTTGAAAACAATGAAACAAGCCCAGAATAAGATCTTTACATGTTTCCCAGATGAATATGTTTGGAAATACGGGGGAAGATGGAGATCAAGGCTGAGAAGAGTGCACACTCATTTCAAGGTACAAAAACCAGGGAAAAACATGGGCAAGAAAGAGAGCTGGTTAATCTGATGTAAAAATCTTTGATGATGAAAGGAAAATTATATTCTCATGATGATTTAATCAGGCTGTAGAAGTGAAGTTCTCCTGTGGGTTGTCCTATGTGTGGCCTTCTGCATTGGGCAGTGGATGCAGGACAGGAGATCTTCAAATAAATCTGGTGGAACACAAAATACTGAAAAAAAATTCATCCTAAATCCTGTGTATTCCTTCCCTTTGAGAACATATATGGATAATGTACGAAGTTTCAAAAGAGAAAATGTCTATTGGGTCATGGTTTCAACAATGAAATGGTCACTTCACATAACATTTTGAATTTTGCTTTCACAGTTGCTCATGTACCGGGCCTGAGTAAAGCAGAATGCAGAGTAAGCCTCATCAATAGTTGTGCATTCCATAAGTGGTTTTAAAACCAGTGAAACCCTTTGGACTTAGTGTTTGTATTTAATTGGTTGATTGGTTTTTCAAATTGTTTGTTTTACTATTTTTAACTTTGTGAGTCAGGGAAGCCCTCACTCATAGTGATTTCGACCTCTTCAAAAGCTCTGAAGTTATTCATGTAACAGCTATTACATACTATAAGTTTCTCCTATTAAAACTTGAAAGACTAACAGACTCTGCTACTTTTCATCTAAATTCAGTGTTGGGCTAACTTCAGGGTTGGACTTTTTACAAGTGCTTTGAAATGTGTCCTCCTCTAGTCACTGGTCGTGCTGGAATTTACTTTCTTGTGAAGACAGGATTTGAGCAAATTGACACAAGTACAGTTTGCCACTACTCTGGACACCTGGTTAAATATCAAGTTCCCTAAATGGTGTGTGTTTTACTTTGATCTCTGCTCACACTTTGCTCATCCAGTTAGAAACACAGGGCTCCAGGCCATAGCGTTCCAGGCCTAAACAAGAAAATTTCCATTCCGTTTTGGGAGTTCATGCGTCTCTCATAATTCCTTTTTCCACAAATGTGTGCTTCAGTAGAGGCCCTGTCCCAATGTGGAGAGGCCCATTTTCATTCACTCACTTTTAGACTTTCTAAGATTTTCAGTTACTAGAGGTTTGCCCAGACTTGCCATTGTCAAGGGACAGTGCACTTCACTTGAAGTTGTGCAGTATTACTTCATGTGTCTCCGTGGAAATTCCACCAATGGGAAACTCTTGCTGTAGTCATCTCCAAGTGTTTCTGTGTAAGAAAATATAACTAACAAAGGATGTGGTTTCAAGCAGAATGAGGAAGGGAGAGACTATCTTTATTTCAGTGCAGGTTGACCTTTCAAAGAAACAGTAATTCCTATCAAACAGGAGGTAAAATCTTTTGTAAAGAGACATGGACATGACAAGCTAACTTTATGTCACTTTTTTTAAAACGCCAAGGGCATTTGAGAAATTCTTGGCTGCTGAATTGTACCTTTTTGCAAATTTCTCTTAGGTAAGACACTCCAGCTTCTTTAAACCATGGTACAGTTCCTTCCATGTAAAAAACCAAAGCAAAAAACAAAATAAATTAAAACAAAACCCATCAAATTACATTTGAGAGCACACAATTACTCAGCAGGCCCACTATTCCAGAAGCTAGAGGTAGAGAATCCTCAGCCTTCGGCCCATGGCCTGAAGTTTTGTCTCTATCATGGCCCCTCAATTCCAAGGCATGTCCACATTAACTCATGAATCTTTACTCATTTCCTCTTCAAATGAACAGGATCCAATATATTTGAACCCTGTTCACCTGGGCTGTAATCATCCAAGGACACACCAGAGGAAGGGCAGCCACTCCCTTGCCAGGGGCCTTGGAGCTTATCACAATAGAATTGGACACCTGAACAAGGGGAGCCAAACAAAGAGAGGCATATTCCTAAAGCCTGAAGCACAGAAGCTACCTATAGACCAGCAGTGGGATTTCACAAATTATGTAAGAATCTCTGTGCACATGCTTGGCATGGTCGCTCATGCCTATAATCCCAGCAATCTGGGGGCTGAGGTGGATGGATCCTTGGGAGTTCCAGTCCATCTTGGGCTACGAATTTAACTCAAGGTCTCTTTCAACAACTACATAAGATGCTGTTTCCAAAAAGTGGACAACATTAAACTAGACACACTTGGTCTAGGTCCCTGGGTTCACTACATGAGTTGTGGAGTCTAAATATTCCATGCCATGAGAAAATACCTGGGATTTTTAGTGAAAGGGGCATTTGCATCCCTTTTCTAAGTGTTTCCCTTTCACCATGTTACATTTGAATTCTGGGAAAACCTGCTGGTGATAAGGTATTGTGCTAATACCTCATGTTTAGTGTTCAGGGTTATGCTGGAATGGATGCAGACCTCCTTGAAATAGCGATTGCAGACAAGTGAAGCCCGAGGAAGCTGGATAGTTGAAGCAGGCACTCCAAATATTCATGCACTGCAAGGATTCACTTTCATTTTGGGTCTCATCTTCTGGTTGCTGGCTATCAGTGCTAACTGATACTACCATGGTGGCAGTAATCCAGCAGAGACTGCATGTATGGTTTGCAGGTTTGCTTCCCAAGCCACCAGAAACTTGGCAGAACCCAAATCATTGTGGCATTTTCTTTCCTCCCTTGAAACATTTGGCTTTCTAAGTTTGATAATTGAATAGACTGGGCTAGTCACTTTGGACCCCATATACCACAAACAGAGCTATAGACAGAGCCAATTCCTTCCCTCCACTTGTCAAAATATGTCAAATTTGCTTGATCACCAGAACTTCAAAGAAAATTCTGAGGCAACTTAGAGAGGTTAATCAAATACTGCATGATTGGAATGGCTGTGGTTGTATGAGGTGGAAAGCTGCAGAGTTGGGCTGAAACTGTTCACAGAAATCCACAGGCTTGTGGTTGCCAGGCAAGCACACTGGGTTGAGATTGGCTGAACATCACTGTGAGGGGGATTTTAGTCTCTAGGTTTGAAAATTTAAAAGACTGGGGTAGTCAAGTTTGGTACCCATAGACCTCAGACATACCAAAAGGTTTTCCAATGACTTCGCTCCACTTCTCAAAATATGTCAAATTTTCTTCATCATTACAACTGTAAAAAAAAATTCTGAGGCAACATAGAGAGGCTAATCAAATACTGCATGATTGGAATGTCTGTGGTTGTATGAGGTGGAAAGCTGCAGAGTTGGGCAGAAACAGTTCACAGAAATCCACAAGTTTGTGGTTGCCAGGCACCACAATGGGCTGTGATTGGCTGAGCACCATTGTGAGCTGGACTTTAGGCTCTAGGATACAAGTGTGCAGTAGGAGACCTGAGTCACAATGCTGGGCGTTGCCATGGAGACCTCAGTGGCACAGAGGACCTTGTAGGGCTAGATTTAAATAGGATGAATATTCTTGGCCTGGTATGCCACAATATTCTCTCTGAAGGATTCACTGCTCAGAATTTGTGGATGGAAATACTAGCCAATCTACACATGGATGTATTTCAATGGGATATGAAATACGCCAGGGCCTGGCACATGCTCTCTGCCATGTCCTATCCTTGAGCATACGCTTTTCCCTTGTCATGTCTGTCATTTGGCTAAGTCCTGTTCCCTAAGCTCTTCAGTCAAGACTTGCTGGCATCATTCACCTGCAGTATAAGAGCTTTCTGTGAAATTTCTCAGCAGAAATCCTCTGCAAGTACATAGCTTTGAATATGAGAGACAGTGGTGGAAGTTGAATTTCAAGGGCAGATATTTGAAAACAATGAAACAAGCCCCGAATAAGATCTTTACATGTTTCCCAGATGAATATGTTTGGAAATACGGGGGAAGATGGAGATCAAGGCTGAGAAGAGTGCACACCCATTTCAAGGTACAAAAACCAGGGAAAAACATGGGCAAGCAAGCGAGCTGGTTAATCTGATGTAAAAATCTTTGATGATGAAAGGAAAATTATATTCTCATGATGATTTAATCAGGCTGTAGAAGTGAAGTTCTCATGTTGGTTGTCCTATGTGTGGCCTTCTGCATTGGGCAGTGGATGCAGGACAGGAGATCTTCAAATAAATCTGGTGGAACACAAAATACTGAAAAAAAAAATTCAGCCTAAATCCTGTGTATTCGTTCCCTTTGAGAACATATATGGATAATGTACGAAATTTCAAAATTAAAATGTTTATTGGGTCATGGTTTCAACAATGAAATGGTCACTTCACATAACATTTTGAATTTTGCTTTCACAGTTGCTCATGTACCGGGCCTGAGTAAAGCAGAATGCAGAGTAAGCCTCATCAATAGTTGTGCATTCCATAAGTGGTTTTAAAACCAGTGAAACCCTTTGGACTTAGTGTTTGTATTTAATTGGTTGATTGGTTTTTCAAATTGTTTATTTTACTATTTTTAACTTTGTGAGTCAGGGAAGCCCTCACTCATCGTGATTTCGACCTCTCCAAAAGCTCTGAAGTTATTCATGTAACAGCTATTACATGCTATAAGTTTCTCCTATTAAAACTTGAAAGACTAACAGACTCTGCTACTTTTCATCTAAATTCAGTGTTGGGCTAACTTCAGGGTTGGACTTTTTACAAGTCCTTTGAAATGTGTCCTCCTCTAGTCACTGGTCGTGCTGGAATTTACTTTCTTGTGAAGACAGGATTTGAGCAAATTGACACAAGTACAGTTTGCCACTACTCTGGACACCTGGTTAAATATCGAGGTCCCTAAATGCTGTGTGTTTTACTTTGATCTCTGCTCACACTTTGCTCATCCAGTTAGAAACACAGGGCTCCAGGCCATAGCGTTCCAGGCCTAAACAAGAAAATTTCCATTCCGTTTTCGGAGTTCATGTGACTCTCATAATTACATTTTCCACAAATGTGTGCTTCAGGAGAGGCCCTGTCCAAATGTGGAGAGGCCCATTTTCATTCACTCACTTTTAGACTTTCTAAG
This sequence comes from Cavia porcellus, assembly GCF_034190915.1. Lineage (NCBI taxonomy): Eukaryota > Metazoa > Chordata > Mammalia > Rodentia > Caviidae > Cavia > Cavia porcellus. The sequence goes on along the minus strand of NW_026947486.1, from coordinate 2,228,775 downwards.
ATTTTCAGTTACTACAGTTTTGCCCAGACTTGCCATTGTCAAGGGACAGTGCACTTCACTTGAAGTTGTGCAGTATTACTTCTTGTGTCTCCGTGGAAATTCCACCAATGGGAAACTCTTGCTGTAGTCATCTCCAAGTGTTTCTGTGTAAGAAAATACAACTAACAAAGGATGTGGTTTCAAGCAGAATGAGGAAAGGAGGGATTATCTTTATTTCAGTGCAGGTTGACCTTTCAAAGAAACAGTAATTCCTATCAAATAGGAGGAAAAATCTTTTGTAAAGAGACATGGACATGACACGCTCAACTTTATGTCACTTTTTTTAAAACGCCAAGGGCATTTGAGAAATTCTTGGCTGCTGAATTGTCCCTTTTTGCAAATTTCTCTTAGGTAAAACACTCCAGCTTCTTTAAACCATGGTACAGTTCCTTCCATGTAAAAAACCAAAGCAAAAAACAAAATAAATTCAAACAAAACCCATCAAATTACATTTGAGAGCACACAATTGCTCAGCAGGCCCACTATTCCAGAAGCTAGAGGTAGAGAATCCTAAGCCTTCGGCCCATGGCCTGAAGTTTTGTCTCTATCATGGCCCCTCAATTCCCTGGCATGTCCACATTAACTCATGAATCTTTACTCATTTCCTCTTCAAATGCACAGGATCCAATATATTTGAACCCTGTTCACCTGGGCTGTAATCATCCAAGGACACACCAGAGGAAGGGCAGCCACTCCCTTGCCTGGGGCCTTGGAGCTTATCACAATAGAAATGGACACCTGAACAAGGGGAGCCAAAACAAAGAGAGGCATATTCCTAAAGCCTGAAGCACAGAAGCTACCTATAGACCAGTAGTGGGATTTCACAAATTATGTAAAAATCTCTGTGCACATGCTTGGCATGGTCGCTCATGCCTATAATCCCAGCAATCTGGGGGCTGAGGTGGATGGTTCCTTGGGAGGTCCAGTCCATCTTGGGCTACGAATTTATCTCAAGGTCTCTTTCAACAACTACATAAGATGCTGTTTCCAAAAAGAGGACAACATTAAACTAGACACACTTGGTCTAGGTCCCTGGGTTCACTACATGAGTTGTGGCGTCTAAATATTCCATGCCATGAGAAAATACCTGGGATTTTTAGTGAAAGGGGCATTTGCATCCCTTTTCTAAGGGTTTCCCTTTCACCATGTTACATTTGAATTCTGGGAAAACCTGCTGGTGATAAGGTATTGTGCTAATACCTCATGTTTAGTGTTCAGGGTTATGCTGGAATGGATGCAGACCTCCTTGAAATAGCGATTGCAGACAAGTGAAGCCCGAGGAAGCTGGATAGTTGAAGCAGGCACTCCAAATATTCATGCACTGCAAGGATTCACTTTCATTTTGGGTCTCATCTTCTGGTTGCTGGCTTTCAGTGCTAACTGATACTACCATGGTGGCAGTAATCCAGCAGAGACTGCATGTATGGTTTGCAGGTTTGCTTCCCAAGCCACCAGAAACTTGGCAGAACCCAAATCATTGTGGCATTTTCTTTCCTCCCTTGAAACATTTGTCTTTCTAAGTTTGATAATTGAATAGACTGGGCTAGTCACCTTTGGACCCCATATACCACAAACAGAGCTATAGACAGAGCCAATTCCTTCCCTCCACTTGTCAAAATATGTCAAATTTGCTTGATCACCAGAACTTCAAAGAAAATTCTGAGGCAACTTAGAGAGGTTAATCAAATACTGCATGATTGGAATGGCTGTGGTTGTATGAGGTGGAAAGCTGCAGAGTTGGGCTGAAACTGTTCACAGAAATCCACAGGCTTGTGGTTGCCAGGCAAGCACACTGGGTTGAGATTGGCTGAACATCACTGTGAGGGGGATTTTAGTCTCTAGGTTTGAAAATTTAAAAGACTGGGGTAGTCAAGTTTGGTACCCATAGACCTCAGACATACCAAAAGGTTTTCCAATGACTTCGCTCCACTTCTCAAAATATGTCAAATTTTCTTGATCATTACAACTGTAAAAAAAAATTCTGAGGCAACATAGAGAGGCTAATCAAATACTGCATGATTGGAATGTCTGTGGTTGTATGAGGTGGAAAGCTGCAGAGTTTGGCTGAAACAGTTCACAGAAATCCACAAGTTTGTGGTTGCCAGGCACCACAATGGGCTGTGATTGGCTGAGCACCATTGTGAGCTGGACTTTAGGCTCTAGGATACAAGTGTGCAGTAGGAGACCTGAGTCACAATGCTGGGCATTGCCATGGAGACCTCAGTGGCACAGAGGACCTTGTAGGGCTAGATTTAAATAGGATGAATATTCTTGGCCTGGTGTGCCACAATATTCTCTCTGAAGGATTCACTGCTCATTATTTGTGGATGGAAATACTAGCCAATCTACACATGGATGTATTTCAATGGGATATGAAATACGCCAGGGCCTGGCACATGATCTCTGCCATGTCCTATCCTTGAGCATATGCTTTTCCCTTGTCATGTCTGTCATTTGGCTAAGTCTTGTTCCCTAAGCTCTTCAGTCAAGACTTGCTGGCATCATTCACCTGCAGTATAAGAGCTTTCTGTGAAATTTCTCAGCAGAAATCCTCTGCAAGTACATAGCTTTGGATATGAGAGACAGTGGTGGAAGTTGAATTTCAAGGGCAGATATTTGAAAACAATGAAACAAGCCCCGAATAAGATCTTTACATGTTTCCCAGATGAATATGTTTGGAAATACGGGGGAAGATGGAGATCAAGGCTGAGAAGAGTGCACACCCATTTCAAGGTACAAAAACCAGGGAAAAACATGGGCAAGCAAGCGAGCTGGTTAATCTGATGTAAAAATCTTTGATGATGAAAGGAAAATTATATTCTCATGATGATTTAATCAGGCTGTAGAAGTGAAGTTCTCATGTTGGTTGTCCTATGTGTGGCCTTCTGCATTGGGCAGTGGATGCAGGACAGGAGATCTTCAAATAAATCTGGTGGAACACAAAATACTGAAAAAAAAATTCAGCCTAAATCCTGTGTATTCGTTCCCTTTGAGAATATATATGGATAATGTACGAAGTTTCAAAAGGAAAATGTTTATTGGGTCATAGTTTCAACAATGAAATGGTCACTTCACATAACATTTTGAATTTTGCTTTCACAGTTGCTCATGTACCGGGCCTGAGTAAAGCAGAATGCAGAGTAAGCCTCATCAATAGTTGTGCATTCCATAAGTGGTTTTAAAACCAGTGAAACCCTTTGGACTTAGTGTTTGTATTTAATTGGTTGATTGGTTTTTCAAATTGTTTGTTTTACTATTCTTAACTTTGTGAGTCAGGGAAGCCCTCACTCATAGTGATTTCGACCTCTCCAAAAGCTCTGAAGTTATTCATGTAACAGCTATTACATGCTATAAGTTTCTCCTATTAAAACTTGAAAGAATAACAGAATCTGCTACTTTTCATCTAAATTCAGTGTTTGGCTAACTTCAGGGTTGGACTTTTTACAAGGCCTTTGAAATGTGTCCTCCTCTATTCACTGGTCGTGCTGGAATTTACTTTCTTGTGAAGACAGGATTTGAGCAAATTGACACAAGTACAGTGTGCCACTACTCTGGACACCTTGTTAAATATCGAGTTCCCTAAATGGTGTGTGTTTTACTTTGATCTCTGCTCACACTTTGCTCATCCAGTTAGAAACACAGGGCTCCAGGCCATAGCGTTCCAGGCCTAAACAAGAAAATTTCCATTCCGTTTTGGGAGTTCATGCGTCTCTCATAATTACTTTTTCCACAAATGTGTGCTTCAGGAGAGGCCCTGTCCAAATGTGGAGAGGCCCATTTTCATTCACTCAGTTTTAGACTTTCGAAGATGTTCAGTGACTAGAGGTTTGCCCAGACTTGCCATTGTCAAGGGACAGTGCACTTCACTTGAAGTTGTGCAGTATTACTTCATGTGTCTCCGTGGAAATTCGACCAATGCGAAACTCTTGCTGTAGTCATCTCCAAGTGTTTCTGTGTAAGAAAATATAACTAACAAAGGATGTGGTTTCAAGCAGAATGAGGAAAGGAGGGATTATCTTTATTTCAGTGCAGGTTGACCTTTCAAAGAAACAGTAATTCCTATCAAATAGGAGGAAAAATCTTTTGTAAAGAGACATGGACATGACACGCTCAACTTTATGTCACTTTTTTTAAAACGCCAAGGGCATTTGAGAAATTCTTGGCTGCTGAATTGTCCCTTTTTGCAAATTTCTCTTAGGTAAGACACTCCAGCTTCTTTAAACCATGGTACAGTTCCTTCCATGTAAAAAACCAAAGCAAAAAACAAAATAAATTCAAACAAAACCCATCAAATTACGTTTGAGAGCACACAATTGCTCAGCAGGCCCACTATTCCAGAAGCTAGATGTAGAGAATCCTCAGCCTTCGGCCCATGGCCTGAAGTTTTGTCTCTATCATGGCCCCTCAATTCCCTGGCATGTCCACATTAACTCATGAATCTTTACTCATTTCTCTTCAAATGCACAGGATCCAATATATTTGAACCCTGTTCACCTATGCTGTAATCATCCAAGGACACACCAGAGGAAGGGCAGCCACTCCCTTGCCTGGGGCCTTGGAGCTTATCACAATAGAAATGGACACCTGAACAAGGGGAGCCAAAACAAAGAGAGGCATATTCCTAAAGCCTGAAGCACAGAAACTACCTATAGACCAGCAGTGGGATTTCACAAATTATGTAAGAATCTCTGTGCACATGCTTGGCATGGTCGCTCATGCCTATAATCCCAGCAATCTGGAGGCTGAGGTGGATGGATCCTTGGGAGTTCCAGTCCATCTTGGGCTACGAATTTATCTCAAGGTCTCTTTCAACAACTACATAAGATGCTGTTTCCAAAAAGAGGACAACATTAAACTAGACACACTTGGTCTAGGTCCCTGGGTTCACTACATGAGTTGTGGAGTCTAAATATTCCATGCCATGAGAAAATACCTGGGATTTTTAGTGAAAGGGGCATTTGCATCCCTTTTCTAAGGGTTTCCCTTTCACCATGTTACATTTGAATTCTGGGAAAACCTGCTGCTGATAAGGTATTGTGCTAATACCTCATGTTTAGTGTTCAGGGTTATGCTGGAATGGCTGCAGCCCTCCTTGAAATAGCAATTGCAGACAAGTGAACCCCGAGGAAGCTGGATAGTCGAAGCAGGCACTCCAAATATTCATGCACTGCAAGGATTCACTTTCATTTTGGGTCTCATCTTCTGGTTGCTGGCTTTCAGTGCTAACTGATACTACCATGGTGGCAGTAATCCAGCAGAGACTGCATGTATGGTTTGCAGGTTTGCTTCCCAAGCCACCAGAAACTTGGCAGAACCCAAATCATTGTGGCATTTTCTTTCCTCCCTTGAAACATTTGGCTTTCTAAGTTTGATAATTGAATAGACTGGGCTAGTCACCTTTGGGCCCCATATACCACAAACAGAGGTAAAGACAGAGCCAATTACTTCCCCCCACTTGTCAAAATATGTCAAATTTGCTTGATCACCACAACTTCAAAGAAAATTCTGAGGCAACTTAGAGAGGTGAATCAAATACTGCATGATTGGAATGGCTGTGGTTGTATGAGGTGGAAAGCTGCAGAGTTGGGCTGAAACTGTTCACAGAAATCCACAGGCTTGTGGTTGCCAGGCAAGCACACTGGGCTGAGATTGGCTGAACATCCTGTGAGGGGGATTTTAGGCTCTAGGTTTGAAAATTTAAAAGACTGGGGTAGTCAAGTTTGGAACCCATAGACCTCAGACATACCAAAAGGTTTTCCAATGACTTCCCTGCACTTCTCAAAATATGTCAAATTTTCTTGATCACTACAACTGTAAAAAAAAAATTCTGAGGCAACATAGAGAGGCTAATCAAATACTGCATGATTGGAATGGCTGTGGTTGTATGAGGTGGAAAGCTGCAGAGTTGGGTTGAAACAGTTCACAGAAATCCACAAGCTTGTGGTTGCCAGGCAACCACAATGGGCTGTGATTGGCTGAGCACCATTGTGAGCTGGACTTTAGGCTCTAGGATACAAGTGTGCAGTAGGAGACCTGAGTCACAATGCTGGTCGTTGCCATGGAGACCTCAGTGGCACAGTGGACCTTGTAGGGCAAGATTTGAATAGGATGAATATTCTTGGCCTGGTATGCCACAATATTCTCTCTGAAGGCTTCACTGCTCAGAATTTGTGGATGGAAATGCTAGCCAATCTACACATGGATGTACATTCGATGGGATATGAAATATGCCAGGGCCTGGCAGATGATCTCTCCCATGTCCTATCCTTGAGCATACGCTTTTCCGTTGTTATGTCTGTCATTTGGCTGAGTCCTGTTCCCTAAGCTCTTCAGTCAAGACTTGCTGGCATCATTCACCTGCAGTATAAGAGCTTTCTGTGAAATTTCTCAGCAGAAATCCTCTGCAAGTACATAGCTTTGGATATGAGAGACAGTGGTGGAAGTTGAATTTCAAGGGCAGATATTTGAAAACAATGAAACAAGCCCTGAATAAGATCTTTACATGTTTCCCAGATGAATACGTTTGGAAATACGAGGGAAGATGGAGATCAAGGCTGAGAAGAGTGCACACCCATTTCAAGGTACAAAAACCAGGGAAAAACATGGGAAAGCAAGAGAGCTGGTTAATCTGATGTAAAAATCTTTGATGATGAAAGGAAAATTATATTCTCATGATGATTTAATCAGGCTGTAGAAGTGAAGTTCTCATGTTGGTTGTCCTATGTGTGGCCTTCTGCATTGGGCAGTGGATGCAGGACAGGAGATATTCAAATAAATCTGGTGGAACACAAAATACTGAAAAAAAAATTCAGCCTAAATCCTGTGTATTCCTTCCCTTTCAGAACATATATGGATAATGTACAAAGTTTCAAAAGAGAAAATGTCTATTGGGTCATGGTTTCAACAATGAAATGGTCACTTCACATAACATTTTGAATTTTGCTTTCACAGTTGCTCATGTACCGGGCCTGAGTAAAGCAGAATGCAGAGTAAGCCTCATCAATAGTTGTGCATTCCATAAGTGGTTTTATAACCAGTGAAACCCTTTGGACTTAGCGTTTGTATTTAATTGGTTGATTGGTTTTTCAAATTGTTTGTTTTACTATTTTTAACTTTGTGAGTCAGGGAAGCCCTCACTCATAGTGATTTCGACCTCTCCAAAAGCTCTGAAGTTATTCATGTAACAGCTATTACATACTATAAGTTTCTCCTATTAAAACTTGAAAGACTAACAGACTCTGCTACTTTTCATCTAAATTCAGTGTTGGGCTAACTTCAGGGTTGGACTTTTTACAAGTCCTTTGAAATGTGTCCTCCTCTATTCACTGGTCGTGCTGGAATTTACTTTCTTGTGAAGACAGGATTTGAGCAAATTGACACAAGTACAGTGTGCCACTACTCTGGACACCTGGTTAAATATCGAGTTCCCTAAATGGTGTGTGTTTTACTTTGATCTCTGCTCACACTTTGCTCATCCAGTTAGAAACACAGGGCTCCAGGCCATAGCGTTCCAGGCCTAAACAAGAAAATTTCCATTCCGTTTTGGGAGTTCATGCGTCTCTCATAATTACTTTTTCCACAAATGTGTGCTTCAGGAGAGGCCCTGTCCAAATGTGGAGAGGCCCATTTTCATTCACTCAGTTTTAGACTTTCTAAGATGTTCAGTGACTAGAGGTTTGCCCAGACTTGCCATTGTCAAGGGACAGTGCACTTCACTTGAAGTTGTGCAGTATTACTTCATGTGTCTCCGTGGAAATTCGACCAATGCGAAACTCTTGCTGTAGTCATCTCCAAGTGTTTCTGCGTAAGAAAATATAACTAACAAAGGATGTGGTTTCAAGCAGAATGAGGAAAGGAGGGATTATCTTTATTTCAGTGCAGGTTGACCTTTCAAAGAAACAGTAATTCCTATCAAATAGGAGGAAAAATCTTTTGTAAAGAGACATGGACATGACACGCTCAACTTTATGTCACTTTTTTTAAAACGCCAAGGGCATTTGAGAAATTCTTGGCTGCTGAATTGTCCCTTTTTGCAAATTTCTCTTAGGTAAGACACTCCAGCTTCTTTAAACCATGGTACAGTTCCTTCCATGTAAAAAACCAAAGCAAAAAACAAAATAAATTCAAACAAAACCCATCAAATTACGTTTGAGAGCACACAATTGCTCAGCAGGCCCACTATTCCAGAAGCTAGATGTAGAGAATCCTCAGCCTTCGGCCCATGGCCTGAAGTTTGTCTCTATCATGGCCCCTCAATTCCCTGGCATGTCCACATTAACTCATGAATCTTTACTCATTTCCTCTTCAAATGCACAGGATCCAATATATTTGAAGCCTGTTCACCTGGGCTGTAATCATCCAAGGACACACCAGAGGAAGGGCAGCCACTCCCTTGCCTGGGGCCTTGGAGCTTATCACAATAGAAATGGACACCTGAACAAGGGGAGCCAAAACAAAGAGAGGCATATTCCTAAAGCCTGAAGCACAGAAACTACCTATAGACCAGCAGTGGGATTTCACAAATTATGTAAGAATCTCTGTGCACATGCTTGGCATGGTCGCTCATGCCTATAATCCCAGCAATCTGGGGGCTGAGGTGGATGGATCCTTGGGAGTTCCAGTCCATCTTGGGCTACGAATTTATCTCAAGGTCTCTTTCAACAACTACATAAGATGCTGTTTCCAAAAAGAGGACAACATTAAACTAGACACACTTGGTCTAGGTCCCTGGGTTCACTACATGAGTTGTGGAGTCTAAATATTCCATGCCATGAGAAAATACCTGGGATTTTTAGTGAAAGGGGCATTTGCATCCCTTTTCTAAGGGTTTCCCTTTCACCATGTTACATTTGAATTCTGGGAAAACCTGCTGCTGATAAGGTATTGTGCTAATACCTCATGTTTAGTGTTCAGGGTTATGCTGGAATGGCTGCAGCCCTCCTTGAAATAGCAATTGCAGACAAGTGAACCCCGAGGAAGCTGGATAGTCGAAGCAGGCACTCCAAATATTCATGCACTGCAAGGATTCACTTTCATTTTGGGTCTCATCTTCTGGTTGCTGGCTTTCAGTGCTAACTGATACTACCATGGTGGCAGTAATCCAGCAGAGACTGCATGTATGGTTTGCAGGTTTGCTTCCCAAGCCACCAGAAACTTGGCAGAACCCAAATCATTGTGGCATTTTCTTTCCTCCCTTGAAACATTTGGCTTTCTAAGTTTGATAATTGCATAGACTGGGCTAGTCACCTTTGGGCCCCATATACCACAAACAGAGGTAAAGACAGAGCCAATTACTTCACCCCACTTGTCAAAATATGTCAAATTTGCTTGATCACCACAACTTCAAAGAAAATTCTGAGGCAACTTAGAGAGGTGAATCAAATACTGCATGATTGGAATGGCTGTGGTTGTATGAGGTGGAAAGCTGCAGAGTTGGGCTGAAACTGTTCACAGAAATCCACAGGCTTGTGCTTGCCAGGCAAGCACACTGGGCTGAGATTGGCTGAACATCACTGTGAGGGGGATTTTAGGCTCTAGGTTTGAAAATTTAAAAGACTGGGGTAGTCAAGTTTGGAACCCATAGACCTCAGACATACCAAAAGGTTTTCCAATGACTTCCCTGCACTTCTCAAAATATGTCAAATTTTCTTGATCACTACAACTGTAAAAAAAAAATTCTGAGGCAACATAGAGAGGCTAATCAAATACTGCATGATTGGAATGGCTGTGGTTGTATGAGGTGGAAAGCTGCAGAGTTGGGTTGAAACAGTTCACAGAAATCCACAAGCTTGTGGTTGCCAGGCAACCACAATGGGCTGTGATTGGCTGAGCACCATTGTGAGCTGGACTTTAGGCTCTAGGATACAAGTGTGCAGTAGGAGACCTGAGTCACAATGCTGGGCGTTGCCATGGAGACCTCAGTGGCACAGTGGACCTTGTAGGGCAAGATTTGAATAGGATGAATATTCTTGGCCTGGTATGCCACAATATTCTCTCTGAAGGCTTCACTGCTCAGAATTTGTGGATGGAAATGCTAGCCAATCTACGCATGGATGTACATTCGATGGGATATGAAATATGCCAGGGCCTGGCAGATGATCTCTGCCATGTCCTATCCTTGAGCATACGCTTTTCCGTTGTTATGTCTGTCATTTCGCTGAGTCCTGTTCCCTAAGCTCTTCAGTCAAGACTTGCTGGCATCATTCACCTGCAGTTTAAGAGCTTTCTGTGAAATTTCTCAGCAGAAATCATCTGCAAGTACATAGCTTTGGATATGAGAGACAGTGGTGGAAGTTGAATTTCAAGGGCAGATATTTGAAAACAATGAAACAAGCCCTGAATAAGATCTTTACATGTTTCCCAGATGAATACGTTTGGAAATACGAGGGAAGATGGAGATCAAGGCTGAGAAGAGTGCACACCCATTTCAAGGTACAAAAACCAGGGAAAAACATGGGAAAGCAAGAGAGCTGGTTAATCTGATGTAAAAATCTTTGATGATGAAAGGAAAATTATATTCTCATGATGATTTAATCAGGCTGTAGAAGTGAAGCTCTCATGTTGGTTGTCCTATGTGTGGCCTTCTGCATTGGGCAGTGGATGCAGGACAGGAGATCTTCAAATAAATCTGGTGGAACACAAAATACTGAAAAAAAAATTCAGCCTAAATCCTGTGTATTCCTTCCCTTTCAGAACATATATGGATAATGTACAAAGTTTCAAAAGAGAAAATGTCTATTGGGTCATGGTTTCAACAATGAAATGGTCACTTCACATAACATTTTGAATTTTGCTTTCACAGTTGCTCATGTACCGGGCCTGAGTAAAGCAGAATGCAGAGTAAGCCTCATCAATAGTTGTGCATTCCATAAGTGGTTTTATAACCAGTGAAACCCTTTGGACTTAGCGTTTGTATTTAATTGGTTGATTGGTTTTTCAAATTGTTTGTTTTACTATTTTTAACTTTGTGAGTCAGGGAAGCCCTCACTCATAGTGATTTCGACCTCTCCAAAAGCTCTGAAGTTATTCATGTAACAGCTATTACATACTATAAGTTTCTCCTATTAAAACTTGAAAGACTAACAGACTCTGCTACTTTTCATCTAAATTCAGTGTTGGGCTAACTTCAGGGTTGGACTTTTTACAAGTCCTTTGAAATGTGTCCTCCTCTATTCACTGGTCGTGCTGGAATTTACTTTCTTGTGAAGACAGGATTTGAGCAAATTGACACAAGTACAGTGTGCCACTACTCTGGACACCTGGTTAAATATCGAGTTCCCTAAATGGTGTGTGTTTTACTTTGATCTCTGCTCACACTTTGCTCATCCAGTTAGAAACACAGGGCTCCAGGCCATAGCGTTCCAGGCCTAAACAAGAAAATTTCCATTCCGTTTTGGGAGTTCATGCGTCTCTCATAATTACTTTTTCCACAAATGTGTGCTTCAGGAGAGGCCCTGTCCAAATGTGGAGAGGCCCATTTTCATTCACTCAGTTTTAGACTTTCTAAGATGTTCAGTGACTAGAGGTTTGCCCAGACTTGCCATTGTCAAGGGACAGTGCACTTCACTTGAAGTTGTGCAGTATTACTTCATGTGTCTCCGTGGAAATTCGACCAATGCGAAACTCTTGCTGTAGTCATCTCCAAGTGTTTCTGCGTAAGAAAATATAACTAACAAAGGATGTGGTTTCAAGCAGAATGAGGAAAGGAGGGATTATCTTTATTTCAGTGCAGGTTGACCTTTCAAAGAAACAGTAATTCCTATCAAATAGGAGGAAAAATCTTTTGTAAAGAGACATGGACATGACACGCTCAACTTTATGTCACTTTTTTTAAAACGCCAAGGGCATTTGAGAAATTCTTGGCTGCTGAATTGTCCCTTTTTGCAAATTTCTCTTAGGTAAGACACTCCAGCTTCTTTAAACCATGGTACAGTTCCTTCCATGTAAAAAACCAAAGCAAAAAACAAAATAAATTCAAACAAAACCCATCAAATTACGTTTGAGAGCACACAATTGCTCAGCAGGCCCACTATTCCAGAAGCTAGATGTAGAGAATCCTCAGCCTTCGGCCCATGGCCTGAAGTTTTGTCTCTATCATGGCCCCTCAATTCCCTGGCATGTCCACATTAACTCATGAATCTTTACTCATTTCCTCTTCAAATGCACAGGATCCAATATATTTGAACCCTGTTCACCTGGGCTGTAATCATCCAAGGACACACCAGAGGAAGGGCAGCCACTCCCTTGCCTGGGGCCTTGGAGCTTATCACAATAGAAATGGACACCTGAACAAGGGGAGCCAAAACAAAGAGAGGCATATTCCTAAAGCCTGAAGCACAGAAACTACCTATAGACCAGCAGTGGGATTTCACAAATTATGTAAGAATCTCTGTGCACATGCTTGGCATGGTCGCTCATGCCTATAATCCCAGCAATCTGGGGGCTGAGGTGGATGGATCCTTGGGAGTTCCAGTCCATCTTGGGCTACGAATTTATCTCAAGGTCTCTTTCAACAACTACATAAGATGCTGTTTCCAAAAAGAGGACAACATTAAACTAGACACACTTGGTCTAGGTCCCTGGGTTCACTACATGAGTTGTGGAGTCTAAATATTCCATGCCATGAGAAAATACCTGGGATTTTTAGTGAAAGGGGCATTTGCATCCCTTTTCTAAGGGTTTCCCTTTCACCATGTTACATTTGAATTCTGGGAAAACCTGCTGCTGATAAGGTATTGTGCTAATACCTCATGTTTAGTGTTCAGGGTTATGCTGGAATGGCTGCAGCCCTCCTTGAAATAGCAATTGCAGACAAGTGAACCCCGAGGAAGCTGGATAGTCGAAGCAGGCACTCCAAATATTCATGCACTGCAAGGATTCACTTTCATTTTGGGTCTCATCTTCTGGTTGCTGGCTTTCAGTGCTAACTGATACTACCATGGTGGCAGTAATCCAGCAGAGACTGCATGTATGGTTTGCAGGTTTGCTTCCCAAGCCACCAGAAACTTGGCAGAACCCAAATCATTGTGGCATTTTCTTTCCTCCCTTGAAACATTTGGCTTTCTAAGTTTGATAATTGAATAGACTGGGCTAGTCACCTTTGGGCCCTATATACCACAAACAGAGGTAAAGACAGAGCCAATTACTTCACCCCACTTGTCAAAATATGTCAAATTTGCTTGATCACCACAACTTCAAAGAAAATTCTGAGGCAACTTAGAGAGGTGAATCAAATACTGCATGATTGGAATGGCTGTGGTTGTATGAGGTGGAAAGCTGCAGAGTTGGGCTGAAACTGTTCACAGAAATCCACAGGCTTGTGCTTGCCAGGCAAGCACATTGGGCTGAGATTGGCTGAACATCACTGTGAGGGGGATTTTAGGCTCTAGGTTTGAAAATTTAAAAGACTGGGGTAGTCAAGTTTGGAACCCATAGACCTCAGACATACCAAAAGGTTTTCCAATGACTTCCCTGCACTTCTCAAAATATGTCAAATTTTCTTTATCACTACAACTGTAAAAAAAAAATTCTGAGGCAACATAGAGAGGCTAATCAAATACTGCATGATTGGAATGGCTGTGGTTGTATGAGGTGGAAAGCTGCAGAGTTGGGTTGAAACAGTTCACAGAAATCCACAAGCTTGTGGTTGCCAGGCAACCACAATGGGCTGTGATTGGCTGAGCACCATTGTGAGCTGGACTTTAGGCTCTAGGATACAAGTGTGCAGTAGGAGACCTGAGTCACAATGCTGGGCGTTGCCATGGAGACCTCAGTGGCACAGTGGACCTTGTAGGGCAAGATTTGAATAGGATGAATATTCTTGGCCTGGTATGCCACAATATTCTCTCTGAAGGCTTCACTGCTCAGAATTTGTGGATGGAAATGCTAGCCAATCTACACATGGATGTACATTCGATGGGATATGAAATATGCCAGGGCCTGGCAGATGATCTCTGCCATGTCCTATCCTTGAGCATACGCTTTTCCGTTGTTATGTCTGTCATTTGGCTGAGTCCTGTTCCCTAAGCTCTTCAGTCAAGACTTGCTGGCATCATTCACCTGCAGTTTAAGAGCTTTCTGTGAAATTTCTCAGCAGAAATCATCTGCAAGTACATAGCTTTGGATATGAGAGACAGTGGTGGAAGTTGAATTTCAAGGGCAGATATTTGAAAACAATGAAACAAGCCCTGAATAAGATCTTTACATGTTTCCCAGATGAATACGTTTGGAAATACGAGGGAAGATGGAGATCAAGGCTGAGAAGAGTGCACACCCATTTCAAGGTACAAAAACCAGGGAAAAACATGGGAAAGCAAGAGAGCTGGTTAATCTGATGTAAAAATCTTTGATGATGAAAGGAAAATTATATTCTCATGATGATTTAATCAGGCTGTAGAAGTGAAGCTCTCATGTTGGTTGTCCTATGTGTGGCCTTCTGCATTGGGCAGTGGATGCAGGACAGGAGATCTTCAAATAAATCTGGTGGAACACAAAATACTGAAAAAAAAATTCAGCCTAAATCCTGTGTATTCCTTCCCTTTCAGAACATATATGGATAATGTACAAAGTTTCAAAAGAGAAAATGTCTATTGGGTCATGGTTTCAACAATGAAATGGTCACTTCACATAACATTTTGAATTTTGCTTTCACAGTTGCTCATGTACCGGGCCTGAGTAAAGCAGAATGCAGAGTAAGCCTCATCAATAGTTGTGCATTCCATAAGTGGTTTTATAACCAGTGAAACCCTTTGGACTTAGCGTTTGTATTTAATTGGTTGATTGGTTTTTCAAATTGTTTGTTTTACTATTTTTAACTTTGTGAGTCAGGGAAGCCCTCACTCATAGTGATTTCGACCTCTCCAAAAGCTCTGAAGTTATTCATGTAACAGCTATTACATACTATAAGTTTCTCCTATTAAAACTTGAAAGACTAACAGACTCTGCTACTTTTCATCTAAATTCAGTGTTGGGCTAACTTCAGGGTTGGACTTTTTACAAGTCCTTTGAAATGTGTCCTCCTCTATTCACTGGTCGTGCTGGAATTTACTTTCTTGTGAAGACAGGATTTGAGCAAATTGACACAAGTACAGTGTGCCACTACTCTGGACACCTGGTTAAATATCGAGTTCCCTAAATGGTGTGTGTTTTACTTTGATCTCTGCTCACACTTTGCTCATCCAGTTAGAAACACAGGGCTCCAGGCCATAGCGTTCCAGGCCTAAACAAGAAAATTTCCATTCCGTTTTGGGAGTTCATGCGTCTCTCATAATTACTTTTTCCACAAATGTGTGCTTCAGGAGAGGCCCTGTCCAAATGTGGAGAGGCCCATTTTCATTCACTCAGTTTTAGACTTTCTAAGATGTTCAGTGACTAGAGGTTTGCCCAGACTTGCCATTGTCAAGGGACAGTGCACTTCACTTGAAGTTGTGCAGTATTACTTCATGTGTCTCCGTGGAAATTCGACCAATGCGAAACTCTTGCTGTAGTCATCTCCAAGTGTTTCTGCGTAAGAAAATATAACTAACAAAGGATGTGGTTTCAAGCAGAATGAGGAAAGGAGGGATTATCTTTATTTCAGTGCAGGTTGACCTTTCAAAGAAACAGTAATTCCTATCAAATAGGAGGAAAAATCTTTTGTAAAGAGACATGGACATGACACGCTCAACTTTATGTCACTTTTTTTAAAACGCCAAGGGCATTTGAGAAATTCTTGGCTGCTGAATTGTCCCTTTTTGCAAATTTCTCTTAGGTAAGACACTCCAGCTTCTTTAAACCATGGTACAGTTCCTTCCATGTAAAAAACCAAAGCAAAAAACAAAATAAATTCAAACAAAACCCATCAAATTACGTTTGAGAGCACACAATTGCTCAGCAGGCCCACTATTCCAGAAGCTAGATGTAGAGAATCCTCAGCCTTCGGCCCATGGCCTGAAGTTTTGTCTCTATCATGGCCCCTCAATTCCCTGGCATGTCCACATTAACTCATGAATCTTTACTCATTTCCTCTTCAAATGCACAGGATCCAATATATTTGAACCCTGTTCACCTGGGCTGTAATCATCCAAGGACACACCAGAGGAAGGGCAGCCACTCCCTTGCCTGGGGCCTTGGAGCTTATCACAATAGAAATGGACACCTGAACAAGGGGAGCCAAAACAAAGAGAGGCATATTCCTAAAGCCTGAAGCACAGAAACTACCTATAGACCAGCAGTGGGATTTCACAAATTATGTAAGAATCTCTGTGCACATGCTTGGCATGGTCGCTCATGCCTATAATCCCAGCAATCTGGGGGCTGAGGTGGATGGATCCTTGGGAGTTCCAGTCCATCTTGGGCTACGAATTTATCTCAAGGTCTCTTTCAACAACTACATAAGATGCTGTTTCCAAAAAGAGGACAACATTAAACTAGACACACTTGGTCTAGGTCCCTGGGTTCACTACATGAGTTGTGGAGTCTAAATATTCCATGCCATGAGAAAATACCTGGGATTTTTAGTGAAAGGGGCATTTGCATCCCTTTTCTAAGGGTTTCCCTTTCACCATGTTACATTTGAATTCTGGGAAAACCTGCTGCTGATAAGGTATTGTGCTAATACCTCATGTTTAGTGTTCAGGGTTATGCTGGAATGGCTGCAGCCCTCCTTGAAATAGCAATTGCAGACAAGTGAACCCCGAGGAAGCTGGATAGTCGAAGCAGGCACTCCAAATATTCATGCACTGCAAGGATTCACTTTCATTTTGGGTCTCATCTTCTGGTTGCTGGCTTTCAGTGCTAACTGATACTACCATGGTGGCAGTAATCCAGCAGAGACTGCATGTATGGTTTGCAGGTTTGCTTCCCAAGCCACCAGAAACTTGGCAGAACCCAAATCATTGTGGCATTTTCTTTCCTCCCTTGAAACATTTGGCTTTCTAAGTTTGATAATTGAATAGACTGGGCTAGTCACCTTTGGGCCCTATATACCACAAACAGAGGTAAAGACAGAGCCAATTACTTCACCCCACTTGTCAAAATATGTCAAATTTGCTTGATCACCACAACTTCAAAGAAAATTCTGAGGCAACTTAGAGAGGTGAATCAAATACTGCATGATTGGAATGGCTGTGGTTGTATGAGGTGGAAAGCTGCAGAGTTGGGCTGAAACTGTTCACAGAAATCCACAGGCTTGTGCTTGCCAGGCAAGCACACTGGGCTGAGATTGGCTGAACATCACTGTGAGGGGGATTTTAGGCTCTAGGTTTGAAAATTTAAAAGACTGGGGTAGTCAAGTTTGGAACCCATAGACCTCAGACATACCAAAAGGTTTTCCAATGACTTCCCTGCACTTCTCAAAATATGTCAAATTTTCTTTATCACTACAACTGTAAAAAAAATTCTGAGGCAACATAGAGAGGCTAATCAAATACTGCATGATTGGAATGGCTGTGGTTGTATGAGGTGGAAAGCTGCAGAGTTGGGTTGAAACAGTTCACAGAAATCCACAAGCTTGTGGTTGCCAGGCAACCACAATGGGCTGTGATTGGCTGAGCACCATTGTGAGCTGGACTTTAGGCTCTAGGATACAAGTGTGCAGTAGGAGACCTGAGTCACAATGCTGGGCGTTGCCATGGAGACCTCAGTGGCACAGTGGACCTTGTAGGGCAAGATTTGAATAGGATGAATATTCTTGGCCTGGTATGCCACAATATTCTCTCTGAAGGCTTCACTGCTCAGAATTTGTGGATGGAAATGCTAGCCAATCTACACATGGATGTACATTCGATGGGATATGAAATATGCCAGGGCCTGGCAGATGATCTCTGCCATGTCCTATCCTTGAGCATACGCTTTTCCGTTGTTATGTCTGTCATTTGGCTGAGTCCTGTTCCCTAAGCTCTTCAGTCAAGACTTGCTGGCATCATTCACCTGCAGTATAAGAGCTTTCTGTGAAATTTCTCAGCAGAAATCCTCTGCAAGTACATAGCTTTGGATATGAGAGACAGTGGTGGAAGTTGAATTTCAAGGGCAGATATTTGAAAACAATGAAACAAGCCCTGAATAAGATCTTTACATGTTTCCCAGATGAATACGTTTGGAAATACGAGGGAAGATGGAGATCAAGGCTGAGAAGAGTGCACACCCATTTCAAGGTACAAAAACCAGGGAAAAACATGGGAAAGCAAGAGAGCTGGTTAATCTGATGTAAAAATCTTTGATGATGAAAGGAAAATTATATTCTCATGATGATTTAATCAGGCTGTAGAAGTGAAGCTCTCATGTTGGTTGTCCTATGTGTGGCCTTCTGCATTGGGCAGTGGATGCAGGACAGGAGATCTTCAAATAAATCTGGTGGAACACAAAATACTGAAAAAAAAATTCAGCCTAAATCCTGTGTATTCCTTCCCTTTCAGAACATATATGGATAATGTACAAAGTTTCAAAAGAGAAAATGTCTATTGGGTCATGGTTTCAACAATGAAATGGTCACTTCACATAACATTTTGAATTTTGCTTTCACAGTTGCTCATGTACCGGGCCTGAGTAAAGCAGAATGCAGAGTAAGCCTCATCAATAGTTGTGCATTCCATAAGTGGTTTTATAACCAGTGAAACCCTTTGGACTTAGCGTTTGTATTTAATTGGTTGATTGGTTTTTCAAATTGTTTGTTTTACTATTTTTAACTTTGTGAGTCAGGGAAGCCCTCACTCATAGTGATTTCGACCTCTCCAAAAGCTCTGAAGTTATTCATGTAACAGCTATTACATACTATAAGTTTCTCCTATTAAAACTTGAAAGACTAACAGACTCTGCTACTTTTCATCTAAATTCAGTGTTGGGCTAACTTCAGGGTTGGACTTTTTACAAGTCCTTTGAAATGTGTCCTCCTCTATTCACTGGTCGTGCTGGAATTTACTTTCTTGTGAAGACAGGATTTGAGCAAATTGACACAAGTACAGTGTGCCACTACTCTGGACACCTGGTTAAATATCGAGTTCCCTAAATGGTGTGTGTTTTACTTTGATCTCTGCTCACACTTTGCTCATCCAGTTAGAAACACAGGGCTCCAGGCCATAGCGTTCCAGGCCTAAACAAGAAAATTTCCATTCCGTTTTGGGAGTTCATGCGTCTCTCATAATTACTTTTTCCACAAATGTGTGCTTCAGGAGAGGCCCTGTCCAAATGTGGAGAGGCCCATTTTCATTCACTCAGTTTTAGACTTTCTAAGATGTTCAGTGACTAGAGGTTTGCCCAGACTTGCCATTGTCAAGGGACAGTGCACTTCACTTGAAGTTGTGCAGTATTACTTCATGTGTCTCCGTGGAAATTCGACCAATGCGAAACTCTTGCTGTAGTCATCTCCAAGTGTTTCTGCGTAAGAAAATATAACTAACAAAGGATGTGGTTTCAAGCAGAATGAGGAAAGGAGGGATTATCTTTATTTCAGTGCAGGTTGACCTTTCAAAGAAACAGTAATTCCTATCAAATAGGAGGAAAAATCTTTTGTAAAGAGACATGGACATGACACGCTCAACTTTATGTCACTTTTTTTAAAACGCCAAGGGCATTTGAGAAATTCTTGGCTGCTGAATTGTCCCTTTTTGCAAATTTCTCTTAGGTAAGACACTCCAGCTTCTTTAAACCATGGTACAGTTCCTTCCATGTAAAAAACCAAAGCAAAAAACAAAATAAATTCAAACAAAACCCATCAAATTACGTTTGAGAGCACACAATTGCTCAGCAGGCCCACTATTCCAGAAGCTAGATGTAGAGAATCCTCAGCCTTCGGCCCATGGCCTGAAGTTTTGTCTCTATCATGGCCCCTCAATTCCCTGGCATGTCCACATTAACTCATGAATCTTTACTCATTTCCTCTTCAAATGCACAGGATCCAATATATTTGAACCCTGTTCACCTGGGCTGTAATCATCCAAGGACACACCAGAGGAAGGGCAGCCACTCCCTTGCCTGGGGCCTTGGAGCTTATCACAATAGAAATGGACACCTGAACAAGGGGAGCCAAAACAAAGAGAGGCATATTCCTAAAGCCTGAAGCACAGAAACTACCTATAGACCAGCAGTGGGATTTCACAAATTATGTAAGAATCTCTGTGCACATGCTTGGCATGGTCGCTCATGCCTATAATCCCAGCAATCTGGGGGCTGAGGTGGATGGATCCTTGGGAGTTCCAGTCCATCTTGGGCTACGAATTTATCTCAAGGTCTCTTTCAACAACTACATAAGATGCTGTTTCCAAAAAGAGGACAACATTAAACTAGACACACTTGGTCTAGGTCCCTGGGTTCACTACATGAGTTGTGGAGTCTAAATATTCCATGCCATGAGAAAATACCTGGGATTTTTAGTGAAAGGGGCATTTGCATCCCTTTTCTAAGGGTTTCCCTTTCACCATGTTACATTTGAATTCTGGGAAAACCTGCTGCTGATAAGGTATTGTGCTAATACCTCATGTTTAGTGTTCAGGGTTATGCTGGAATGGCTGCAGCCCTCCTTGAAATAGCAATTGCAGACAAGTGAACCCCGAGGAAGCTGGATAGTCGAAGCAGGCACTCCAAATATTCATGCACTGCAAGGATTCACTTTCATTTTGGGTCTCATCTTCTGGTTGCTGGCTTTCAGTGCTAACTGATACTACCATGGTGGCAGTAATCCAGCAGAGACTGCATGTATGGTTTGCAGGTTTGCTTCCCAAGCCACCAGAAACTTGGCAGAACCCAAATCATTGTGGCATTTTCTTTCCTCCCTTGAAACATTTGGCTTTCTAAGTTTGATAATTGAATAGACTGGGCTAGTCACCTTTGGGCCCTATATACCACAAACAGAGGTAAAGACAGAGCCAATTACTTCACCCCACTTGTCAAAATATGTCAAATTTGCTTGATCACCACAACTTCAAAGAAAATTCTGAGGCAACTTAGAGAGGTGAATCAAATACTGCATGATTGGAATGGCTGTGGTTGTATGAGGTGGAAAGCTGCAGAGTTGGGCTGAAACTGTTCACAGAAATCCACAGGCTTGTGCTTGCCAGGCAAGCACACTGGGCTGAGATTGGCTGAACATCACTGTGAGGGGGATTTTAGGCTCTAGGTTTGAAAATTTAAAAGACTGGGGTAGTCAAGTTTGGAACCCATAGACCTCAGACATACCAAAAGGTTTTCCAATGACTTCCCTGCACTTCTCAAAATATGTCAAATTTTCTTTATCACTACAACTGTAAAAAAAATTCTGAGGCAACATAGAGAGGCTAATCAAATACTGCATGATTGGAATGGCTGTGGTTGTATGAGGTGGAAAGCTGCAGAGTTGGGTTGAAACAGTTCACAGAAATCCACAAGCTTGTGGTTGCCAGGCAACCACAATGGGCTGTGATTGGCTGAGCACCATTGTGAGCTGGACTTTAGGCTCTAGGATACAAGTGTGCAGTAGGAGACCTGAGTCACAATGCTGGGCGTTGCCATGGAGACCTCAGTGGCACAGTGGACCTTGTAGGGCAAGATTTGAATAGGATGAATATTCTTGGCCTGGTATGCCACAATATTCTCTCTGAAGGCTTCACTGCTCAGAATTTGTGGATGGAAATGCTAGCCAATCTACACATGGATGTACATTCGATGGGATATGAAATATGCCAGGGCCTGGCAGATGATCTCTGCCATGTCCTATCCTTGAGCATACGCTTTTCCGTTGTTATGTCTGTCATTTGGCTGAGTCCTGTTCCCTAAGCTCTTCAGTCAAGACTTGCTGGCATCATTCACCTGCAGTATAAGAGCTTTCTGTGAAATTTCTCAGCAGAAATCCTCTGCAAGTACATAGCTTTGGATATGAGAGACAGTGGTGGAAGTTGAATTTCAAGGGCAGATATTTGAAAACAATGAAACAAGCCCTGAATAAGATCTTTACATGTTTCCCAGATGAATACGTTTGGAAATACGAGGGAAGATGGAGATCAAGGCTGAGAAGAGTGCACACCCATTTCAAGGTACAAAAACCAGGGAAAAACATGGGAAAGCAAGAGAGCTGGTTAATCTGATGTAAAAATCTTTGATGATGAAAGGAAAATTATATTCTCATGATGATTTAATCAGGCTGTAGAAGTGAAGCTCTCATGTTGGTTGTCCTATGTGTGGCCTTCTGCATTGGGCAGTGGATGCAGGACAGGAGATCTTCAAATAAATCTGGTGGAACACAAAATACTGAAAAAAAAATTCAGCCTAAATCCTGTGTATTCCTTCCCTTTCAGAACATATATGGATAATGTACAAAGTTTCAAAAGAGAAAATGTCTATTGGGTCATGGTTTCAACAATGAAATGGTCACTTCACATAACATTTTGAATTTTGCTTTCACAGTTGCTCATGTACCGGGCCTGAGTAAAGCAGAATGCAGAGTAAGCCTCATCAATAGTTGTGCATTCCATAAGTGGTTTTATAACCAGTGAAACCCTTTGGACTTAGCGTTTGTATTTAATTGGTTGATTGGTTTTTCAAATTGTTTGTTTTACTATTTTTAACTTTGTGAGTCAGGGAAGCCCTCACTCATAGTGATTTCGACCTCTCCAAAAGCTCTGAAGTTATTCATGTAACAGCTATTACATACTATAAGTTTCTCCTATTAAAACTTGAAAGACTAACAGACTCTGCTACTTTTCATCTAAATTCAGTGTTGGGCTAACTTCAGGGTTGGACTTTTTACAAGTCCTTTGAAATGTGTCCTCCTCTATTCACTGGTCGTGCTGGAATTTACTTTCTTGTGAAGACAGGATTTGAGCAAATTGACACAAGTACAGTGTGCCACTACTCTGGACACCTGGTTAAATATCGAGTTCCCTAAATGGTGTGTGTTTTACTTTGATCTCTGCTCACACTTTGCTCATCCAGTTAGAAACACAGGGCTCCAGGCCATAGCGTTCCAGGCCTAAACAAGAAAATTTCCATTCCGTTTTGGGAGTTCATGCGTCTCTCATAATTACTTTTTCCACAAATGTGTGCTTCAGGAGAGGCCCTGTCCAAATGTGGAGAGGCCCATTTTCATTCACTCAGTTTTAGACTTTCTAAGATGTTCAGTGACTAGAGGTTTGCCCAGACTTGCCATTGTCAAGGGACAGTGCACTTCACTTGAAGTTGTGCAGTATTACTTCATGTGTCTCCGTGGAAATTCGACCAATGCGAAACTCTTGCTGTAGTCATCTCCAAGTGTTTCTGCGTAAGAAAATATAACTAACAAAGGATGTGGTTTCAAGCAGAATGAGGAAAGGAGGGATTATCTTTATTTCAGTGCAGGTTGACCTTTCAAAGAAACAGTAATTCCTATCAAATAGGAGGAAAAATCTTTTGTAAAGAGACATGGACATGACACGCTCAACTTTATGTCACTTTTTTTAAAACGCCAAGGGCATTTGAGAAATTCTTGGCTGCTGAATTGTCCCTTTTTGCAAATTTCTCTTAGGTAAGACACTCCAGCTTCTTTAAACCATGGTACAGTTCCTTCCATGTAAAAAACCAAAGCAAAAAACAAAATAAATTCAAACAAAACCCATCAAATTACGTTTGAGAGCACACAATTGCTCAGCAGGCCCACTATTCCAGAAGCTAGATGTAGAGAATCCTCAGCCTTCGGCCCGTGGCCTGAAGTTTTGTCTCTATCATGGCCCCTCAATTCCCTGGCATGTCCACATTAACTCATGAATCTTTACTCATTTCCTCTTCAAATGCACAGGATCCAATATATTTGAACCCTGTTCACCTGGGCTGTAATCATCCAAGGACACACCAGAGGAAGGGCAGCCACTCCCTTGCCTGGGGCCTTGGAGCTTATCACAATAGAAATGGACACCTGAACAAGGGGAGCCAAAACAAAGAGAGGCATATTCCTAAAGCCTGAAGCACAGAAACTACCTATAGACCAGCAGTGGGATTTCACAAATTATGTAAGAATCTCTGTGCACATGCTTGGCATGGTCGCTCATGCCTATAATCCCAGCAATCTGGGGGCTGAGGTGGATGGATCCTTGGGAGTTCCAGTCCATCTTGGGCTACGAATTTATCTCAAGGTCTCTTTCAACAACTACATAAGATGCTGTTTCCAAAAAGAGGACAACATTAAACTAGACACACTTGGTCTAGGTCCCTGGGTTCACTACATGAGTTGTGGAGTCTAAATATTCCATGCCATGAGAAAATACCTGGGATTTTTAGTGAAAGGGGCATTTGCATCCCTTTTCTAAGGGTTTCCCTTTCACCATGTTACATTTGAATTCTGGGAAAACCTGCTGCTGATAAGGTATTGTGCTAATACCTCATGTTTAGTGTTCAGGGTTATGCTGGAATGGCTGCAGCCCTCCTTGAAATAGCAATTGCAGACAAGTGAACCCCGAGGAAGCTGGATAGTCGAAGCAGGCACTCCAAATATTCATGCACTGCAAGGATTCACTTTCATTTTGGGTCTCATCTTCTGGTTGCTGGCTTTCAGTGCTAACTGATACTACCATGGTGGCAGTAATCCAGCAGAGACTGCATGTATGGTTTGCAGGTTTGCTTCCCAAGCCACCAGAAACTTGGCAGAACCCAAATCATTGTGGCATTTTCTTTCCTCCCTTGAAACATTTGGCTTTCTAAGTTTGATAATTGAATAGACTGGGCTAGTCACCTTTGGGCCCTATATACCACAAACAGAGGTAAAGACAGAGCCAATTACTTCACCCCACTTGTCAAAATATGTCAAATTTGCTTGATCACCACAACTTCAAAGAAAATTCTGAGGCAACTTAGAGAGGTGAATCAAATACTGCATGATTGGAATGGCTGTGGTTGTATGAGGTGGAAAGCTGCAGAGTTGGGCTGAAACTGTTCACAGAAATCCACAGGCTTGTGCTTGCCAGGCAAGCACACTGGGCTGAGATTGGCTGAACATCACTGTGAGGGGGATTTTAGGCTCTAGGTTTGAAAATTTAAAAGACTGGGGTAGTCAAGTTTGGAACCCATAGACCTCAGACATACCAAAAGGTTTTCCAATGACTTCCCTGCACTTCTCAAAATATGTCAAATTTTCTTTATCACTACAACTGTAAAAAAAATTCTGAGGCAACATAGAGAGGCTAATCAAATACTGCATGATTGGAATGGCTGTGGTTGTATGAGGTGGAAAGCTGCAGAGTTGGGTTGAAACAGTTCACAGAAATCCACAAGCTTGTGGTTGCCAGGCAACCACAATGGGCTGTGATTGGCTGAGCACCATTGTGAGCTGGACTTTAGGCTCTAGGATACAAGTGTGCAGTAGGAGACCTGAGTCACAATGCTGGGCGTTGCCATGGAGACCTCAGTGGCACAGTGGACCTTGTAGGGCAAGATTTGAATAGGATGAATATTCTTGGCCTGGTATGCCACAATATTCTCTCTGAAGGCTTCACTGCTCAGAATTTGTGGATGGAAATGCTAGCCAATCTACACATGGATGTACATTCGATGGGATATGAAATATGCCAGGGCCTGGCAGATGATCTCTGCCATGTCCTATCCTTGAGCATACGCTTTTCCGTTGTTATGTCTGTCATTTGGCTGAGTCCTGTTCCCTAAGCTCTTCAGTCAAGACTTGCTGGCATCATTCACCTGCAGTATAAGAGCTTTCTGTGAAATTTCTCAGCAGAAATCCTCTGCAAGTACATAGCTTTGGATATGAGAGACAGTGGTGGAAGTTGAATTTCAAGGGCAGATATTTGAAAACAATGAAACAAGCCCTGAATAAGATCTTTACATGTTTCCCAGATGAATACGTTTGGAAATACGAGGGAAGATGGAGATCAAGGCTGAGAAGAGTGCACACCCATTTCAAGGTACAAAAACCAGGGAAAAACATGGGAAAGCAAGAGAGCTGGTTAATCTGATGTAAAAATCTTTGATGATGAAAGGAAAATTATATTCTCATGATGATTTAATCAGGCTGTAGAAGTGAAGCTCTCATGTTGGTTGTCCTATGTGTGGCCTTCTGCATTGGGCAGTGGATGCAGGACAGGAGATCTTCAAATAAATCTGGTGGAACACAAAATACTGAAAAAAAAATTCAGCCTAAATCCTGTGTATTCCTTCCCTTTCAGAACATATATGGATAATGTACAAAGTTTCAAAAGAGAAAATGTCTATTGGGTCATGGTTTCAACAATGAAATGGTCACTTCACATAACATTTTGAATTTTGCTTTCACAGTTGCTCATGTACCGGGCCTGAGTAAAGCAGAATGCAGAGTAAGCCTCATCAATAGTTGTGCATTCCATAAGTGGTTTTATAACCAGTGAAACCCTTTGGACTTAGCGTTTGTATTTAATTGGTTGATTGGTTTTTCAAATTGTTTGTTTTACTATTTTTAACTTTGTGAGTCAGGGAAGCCCTCACTCATAGTGATTTCGACCTCTCCAAAAGCTCTGAAGTTATTCATGTAACAGCTATTACATACTATAAGTTTCTCCTATTAAAACTTGAAAGACTAACAGACTCTGCTACTTTTCATCTAAATTCAGTGTTGGGCTAACTTCAGGGTTGGACTTTTTACAAGTCCTTTGAAATGTGTCCTCCTCTATTCACTGGTCGTGCTGGAATTTACTTTCTTGTGAAGACAGGATTTGAGCAAATTGACACAAGTACAGTGTGCCACTACTCTGGACACCTGGTTAAATATCGAGTTCCCTAAATGGTGTGTGTTTTACTTTGATCTCTGCTCACACTTTGCTCATCCAGTTAGAAACACAGGGCTCCAGGCCATAGCGTTCCAGGCCTAAACAAGAAAATTTCCATTCCGTTTTGGGAGTTCATGCGTCTCTCATAATTACTTTTTCCACAAATGTGTGCTTCAGGAGAGGCCCTGTCCAAATGTGGAGAGGCCCGTTTTCATTCACTCAGTTTTAGACTTTCTAAGATGTTCAGTGACTAGAGGTTTGCCCAGACTTGCCATTGTCAAGGGACAGTGCACTTCACTTGAAGTTGTGCAGTATTACTTCATGTGTCTCCGTGGAAATTCGACCAATGCGAAACTCTTGCTGTAGTCATCTCCAAGTGTTTCTGCGTAAGAAAATATAACTAACAAAGGATGTGGTTTCAAGCAGAATGAGGAAAGGAGGGATTATCTTTATTTCAGTGCAGGTTGACCTTTCAAAGAAACAGTAATTCCTATCAAATAGGAGGAAAAATCTTTTGTAAAGAGACATGGACATGACACGCTCAACTTTATGTCACTTTTTTTAAAACGCCAAGGGCATTTGAGAAATTCTTGGCTGCTGAATTGTCCCTTTTTGCAAATTTCTCTTAGGTAAGACACTCCAGCTTCTTTAAACCATGGTACAGTTCCTTCCATGTAAAAAACCAAAGCAAAAAACAAAATAAATTCAAACAAAACCCATCAAATTACGTTTGAGAGCACACAATTGCTCAGCAGGCCCACTATTCCAGAAGCTAGATGTAGAGAATCCTCAGCCTTCGGCCCGTGGCCTGAAGTTTTGTCTCTATCATGGCCCCTCAATTCTCTGGCATGTCCACATTAACTCATGAATCTTTACTCATTTCCTCTTCAAATGCACAGGATCCAATATATTTGAACCCTGTTCACCTGGGCTGTAATCATCCAAGGACACACCAGAGGAAGGGCAGCCACTCCCTTGCCTGGGGCCTTGGAGCTTATCACAATAGAAATGGACACCTGAACAAGGGGAGCCAAAACAAAGAGAGGCATATTCCTAAAGCCTGAAGCACAGAAACTACCTATAGACCAGCAGTGGGATTTCACAAATTATGTAAGAATCTCTGTGCACATGCTTGGCATGGTCGCTCATGCCTATAATCCCAGCAATCTGGGGGCTGAGGTGGATGGATCCTTGGGAGTTCCAGTCCATCTTGGGCTACGAATTTATCTCAAGGTCTCTTTCAACAACTACATAAGATGCTGTTTCCAAAAAGAGGACAACATTAAACTAGACACACTTGGTCTAGGTCCCTGGGTTCACTACATGAGTTGTGGAGTCTAAATATTCCATGCCATGAGAAAATACCTGGGATTTTTAGTGAAAGGGGCATTTGCATCCCTTTTCTAAGGGTTTCCCTTTCACCATGTTACATTTGAATTCTGGGAAAACCTGCTGCTGATAAGGTATTGTGCTAATACCTCATGTTTAGTGTTCAGGGTTATGCTGGAATGGCTGCAGCCCTCCTTGAAATAGCAATTGCAGACAAGTGAACCCCGAGGAAGCTGGATAGTCGAAGCAGGCACTCCAAATATTCATGCACTGCAAGGATTCACTTTCATTTTGGGTCTCATCTTCTGGTTGCTGGCTTTCAGTGCTAACTGATACTACCATGGTGGCAGTAATCCAGCAGAGACTGCATGTATGGTTTGCAGGTTTGCTTCCCAAGCCACCAGAAACTTGGCAGAACCCAAATCATTGTGGCATTTTCTTTCCTCCCTTGAAACATTTGGCTTTCTAAGTTTGATAATTGAATAGACTGGGCTAGTCACCTTTGGGCCCCATATACCACAAACAGAGGTAAAGACAGAGCCAATTACTTCACCCCACTTGTCAAAATATGTCAAATTTGCTTGATCACCACAACTTCAAAGAAAATTCTGAGGCAACTTAGAGAGGTGAATCAAATACTGCATGATTGGAATGGCTGTGGTTGTATGAGGTGGAAAGCTGCAGAGTTGGGCTGAAACTGTTCACAGAAATCCACAGGCTTGTGCTTGCCAGGCAAGCACACTGGGCTGAGATTGGCTGAACATCACTGTGAGGGGGATTTTAGGCTCTAGGTTTGAAAATTTAAAAGACTGGGGTAGTCAAGTTTGGAACCCATAGACCTCAGACATACCAAAAGGTTTTCCAATGACTTCCCTGCACTTCTCAAAATATGTCAAATTTTCTTTATCACTACAACTGTAAAAAAAAATTCTGAGGCAACATAGAGAGGCTAATCAAATACTGCATGATTGGAATGGCTGTGGTTGTATGAGGTGGAAAGCTGCAGAGTTGGGTTGAAACAGTTCACAGAAATCCACAAGCTTGTGGTTGCCAGGCAACCACAATGGGCTGTGATTGGCTGAGCACCATTGTGAGCTGGACTTTAGGCTCTAGGATACAAGTGTGCAGTAGGAGACCTGAGTCACAATGCTGGGCGTTGCCATGGAGACCTCAGTGGCACAGTGGACCTTGTAGGGCAAGATTTGAATAGGATGAATATTCTTGGCCTGGTATGCCACAATATTCTCTCTGAAGGCTTCACTGCTCAGAATTTGTGGATGGAAATGCTAGCCAATCTACACATGGATGTACATTCGATGGGATATGAAATATGCCAGGGCCTGGCAGATGATCTCTGCCATGTCCTATCCTTGAGCATACGCTTTTCCGTTGTTATGTCTGTCATTTGGCTGAGTCCTGTTCCCTAAGCTCTTCAGTCAAGACTTGCTGGCATCATTCACCTGCAGTATAAGAGCTTTCTGTGAAATTTCTCAGCAGAAATCCTCTGCAAGTACATAGCTTTGGATATGAGAGACAGTGGTGGAAGTTGAATTTCAAGGGCAGATATTTGAAAACAATGAAACAAGCCCTGAATAAGATCTTTACATGTTTCCCAGATGAATACGTTTGGAAATACGAGGGAAGATGGAGATCAAGGCTGAGAAGAGTGCACACCCATTTCAAGGTACAAAAACCAGGGAAAAACATGGGAAAGCAAGAGAGCTGGTTAATCTGATGTAAAAATCTTTGATGATGAAAGGAAAATTATATTCTCATGATGATTTAATCAGGCTGTAGAAGTGAAGTTCTCATGTTGGTTGTCCTATGTGTGGCCTTCTGCATTGGGCAGTGGATGCAGGACAGGAGATCTTCAAATAAATCTGGTGGAACACAAAATACTGAAAAAAAAATTCAGCCTAAATCCTGTGTATTCCTTCCCTTTCAGAACATATATGGATAATGTACAAAGTTTCAAAAGAGAAAATGTCTATTGGGTCATGGTTTCAACAATGAAATGGTCACTTCACATAACATTTTGAATTTTGCTTTCACAGTTGCTCATGTACCGGGCCTGAGTAAAGCAGAATGCAGAGTAAGCCTCATCAATAGTTGTGCATTCCATAAGTGGTTTTATAACCAGTGAAACCCTTTGGACTTAGCGTTTGTATTTAATTGGTTGATTGGTTTTTCAAATTGTTTGTTTTACTATTTTTAACTTTGTGAGTCAGGGAAGCCCTCACTCATAGTGATTTCGACCTCTCCAAAAGCTCTGAAGTTATTCATGTAACAGCTATTACATACTATAAGTTTCTCCTATTAAAACTTGAAAGACTAACAGACTCTGCTACTTTTCATCTAAATTCAGTGTTGGGCTAACTTCAGGGTTGGACTTTTTACAAGTCCTTTGAAATGTGTCCTCCTCTATTCACTGGTCGTGCTGGAATTTACTTTCTTGTGAAGACAGGATTTGAGCAAATTGACACAAGTACAGTGTGCCACTACTCTGGACACCTGGTTAAATATCGAGTTCCCTAAATGGTGTGTGTTTTACTTTGATCTCTGCTCACACTTTGCTCATCCAGTTAGAAACACAGGGCTCCAGGCCATAGCGTTCCAGGCCTAAACAAGAAAATTTCCATTCCGTTTTGGGAGTTCATGCGTCTCTCATAATTACTTTTTCCACAAATGTGTGCTTCAGGAGAGGCCCTGTCCAAATGTGGAGAGGCCCGTTTTCATTCACTCAGTTTTAGACTTTCTAAGATGTTCAGTGACTAGAGGTTTGCCCAGACTTGCCATTGTCAAGGGACAGTGCACTTCACTTGAAGTTGTGCAGTATTACTTCATGTGTCTCCGTGGAAATTCGACCAATGCGAAACTCTTGCTGTAGTCATCTCCAAGTGTTTCTGCGTAAGAAAATATAACTAACAAAGGATGTGGTTTCAAGCAGAATGAGGAAAGGAGGGATTATCTTTATTTCAGTGCAGGTTGACCTTTCAAAGAAACAGTAATTCCTATCAAATAGGAGGAAAAATCTTTTGTAAAGAGACATGGACATGACACGCTCAACTTTATGTCACTTTTTTTAAAACGCCAAGGGCATTTGAGAAATTCTTGGCTGCTGAATTGTCCCTTTTTGCAAATTTCTCTTAGGTAAGACACTCCAGCTTCTTTAAACCATGGTACAGTTCCTTCCATGTAAAAAACCAAAGCAAAAAACAAAATAAATTCAAACAAAACCCATCAAATTACGTTTGAGAGCACACAATTGCTCAGCAGGCCCACTATTCCAGAAGCTAGATGTAGAGAATCCTCAGCCTTCGGCCCATGGCCTGAAGTTTTGTCTCTATCATGGCCCCTCAATTCCCTGGCATGTCCACATTAACTCATGAATCTTTACTCATTTCCTCTTCAAATGCACAGGATCCAATATATTTGAAGCCTGTTCACCTGGGCTGTAATCATCCAAGGACACACCAGAGGAAGGGCAGCCACTCCCTTGCCTGGGGCCTTGGAGCTTATCACAATAGAAATGGACACCTGAACAAGGGGAGCCAAAACAAAGAGAGGCATATTCCTAAAGCCTGAAGCACAGAAACTACCTATAGACCAGCAGTGGGATTTCACAAATTATGTAAGAATCTCTGTGCACATGCTTGGCATGGTCGCTCATGCCTATAATCCCAGCAATCTGGGGGCTGAGGTGGATGGATCCTTGGGAGTTCCAGTCCATCTTGGGCTACGAATTTATCTCAAGGTCTCTTTCAACAACTACATAAGATGCTGTTTCCAAAAAGAGGACAACATTAAACTAGACACACTTGGTCTAGGTCCCTGGGTTCACTACATGAGTTGTGGAGTCTAAATATTCCATGCCATGAGAAAATACCTGGGATTTTTAGTGAAAGGGGCATTTGCATCCCTTTTCTAAGGGTTTCCCTTTCACCATGTTACATTTGAATTCTGGGAAAACCTGCTGCTGATAAGGTATTGTGCTAATACCTCATGTTTAGTGTTCAGGGTTATGCTGGAATGGCTGCAGCCCTCCTTGAAATAGCAATTGCAGACAAGTGAACCCCGAGGAAGCTGGATAGTCGAAGCAGGCACTCCAAATATTCATGTACTGCAAGGATTCACTTTCATTTTGGGTCTCATCTTCTGGTTGCTGGCTTTCAGTGCTAACTGATACTACCATGGTGGCAGTAATCCAGCAGAGACTGCATGTATGGTTTGCAGGTTTGCTTCCCAAGCCACCAGAAACTTGGCAGAACCCAAATCATTGTGGCATTTTCTTTCCTCCCTTGAAACATTTGGCTTTCTAAGTTTGATAATTGAATAGACTGGGCTAGTCACCTTTGGGCCCCATATACCACAAACAGAGGTAAAGACAGAGCCAATTACTTCACCCCACTTGTCAAAATATGTCAAATTTGCTTGATCACCACAACTTCAAAGAAAATTCTGAGGCAACTTAGAGAGGTGAATCAAATACTGCATGATTGGAATGGCTGTGGTTGTATGAGGTGGAAAGCTGCAGAGTTGGGCTGAAACTGTTCACAGAAATCCACAGGCTTGTGCTTGCCAGGCAAGCACACTGGGCTGAGATTGGCTGAACATCACTGTGAGGGGGATTTTAGGCTCTAGGTTTGAAAATTTAAAAGACTGGGGTAGTCAAGTTTGGAACCCATAGACCTCAGACATACCAAAAGGTTTTCCAATGACTTCCCTGCACTTCTCAAAATATGTCAAATTTTCTTTATCACTACAACTGTAAAAAAAAATTCTGAGGCAACATAGAGAGGCTAATCAAATACTGCATGATTGGAATGGCTGTGGTTGTATGAGGTGGAAAGCTGCAGAGTTGGGTTGAAACAGTTCACAGAAATCCACAAGCTTGTGGTTGCCAGGCAACCACAATGGGCTGTGATTGGCTGAGCACCATTGTGAGCTGGACTTTAGGCTCTAGGATACAAGTGTGCAGTAGGAGACCTGAGTCACAATGCTGGGCGTTTCCATGGAGACCTCAGTGGCACAGTGGACCTTGTAGGGCAAGATTTGAATAGGATGAATATTCTTGGCCTGGTATGCCACAATATTCTCTCTGAAGGCTTCACTGCTCAGAATTTGTGGATGGAAATGCTAGCCAATCGACACATGGATGTACATTCGATGGGATATGAAATATGCCAGGGCCTGGCAGATGATCTCTGCCATGTCCTATCCTTGAGCATACGCTTTTCCGTTGTTATGTCTGTCATTTGGCTGAGTCCTGTTCCCTAAGCTCTTCAGTCAAGACTTGCTGGCATCATTCACCTGCAGTATAAGAGCTTTCTGTGAAATTTCTCAGCAGAAATCCTCTGCAAGTACATAGCTTTGGATATGAGAGACAGTGGTGGAAGTTGAATTTCAAGGGCAGATATTTGAAAACAATGAAACAAGCCCTGAATAAGATCTTTACATGTTTCCCAGATGAATACGTTTGGAAATACGGGGGAAGATGGAGATCAAGGCTGAGAAGAGTGCACACCCATTTCAAGGTACAAAAACCAGGGAAAAACATGGGAAAGCAAGAGAGCTGGTTAATCTGATGTAAAAATCTTTGATGATGAAAGGAAAATTATATTCTCATGATGATTTAATCAGGCTGTAGAAGTGAAGTTCTCATGTTGGTTGTCCTATGTGTGGCCTTCTGCATTGGGCAGTGGATGCAGGACAGGAGATCTTCAAATAAATCTGGTGGAACACAAAATACTGAAAAAAAAATTCAGCCTAAATCCTGTGTATTCCTTCCCTTTCAGAACATATATGGATAATGTACAAAGTTTCAAAAGAGAAAATGTCTATTGGGTCATGGTTTCAACAATGAAATGGTCACTTCACATAACATTTTGAATTTTGCTTTCACAGTTGCTCATGTACCGGGCCTGAGTAAAGCAGAATGCAGAGTAAGCCTCATCAATAGTTGTGCATTCCATAAGTGGTTTTATAACCAGTGAAACCCTTTGGACTTAGCGTTTGTATTTAATTGGTTGATTGGTTTTTCAAATTGTTTGTTTTACTATTTTTAACTTTGTGAGTCAGGGAAGCCCTCACTCATAGTGATTTCGACCTCTCCAAAAGCTCTGAAGTTATTCATGTAACAGCTATTACATACTATAAGTTTCTCCTATTAAAACTTGAAAGACTAACAGACTCTGCTACTTTTCATCTAAATTCAGTGTTGGGCTAACTTCAGGGTTGGACTTTTTACAAGTCCTTTGAAATGTGTCCTCCTCTATTCACTGGTCGTGCTGGAATTTACTTTCTTGTGAAGACAGGATTTGAGCAAATTGACACAAGTACAGTGTGCCACTACTCTGGACACCTGGTTAAATATCGAGTTCCCTAAATGCTGTGTGTTTTACTTTGATCTCTGCTCACACTTTGCTCATCCAGTTAGAAACACAGGGCTCCAGGCCATAGCGTTCCAGGCCTAAACAAGAAAATTTCCATTCCGTTTTGGGAGTTCATGCGTCTCTCATAATTACTTTTTCCACAAATGTGTGCTTCAGGAGAGGCCCTGTCCAAATGTGGAGAGGCCCATTTTCATTCACTCAGTTTTAGACTTTCTAAGATGTTCAGTGACTAGAGGTTTGCCCAGACTTGCCATTGTCAAGGGACAGTGCACTTCACTTGAAGTTGTGCAGTATTACTTCATGTGTCTCCGTGGAAATTCGACCAATGCGAAACTCTTGCTGTAGTCATCTCCAAGTGTTTCTGCGTAAGAAAATATAACTAACAAAGGATGTGGTTTCAAGCAGAATGAGGAAAGGAGGGATTATCTTTATTTCAGTGCAGGTTGACCTTTCAAAGAAACAGTAATTCCTATCAAATAGGAGGAAAAATCTTTTGTAAAGAGACATGGACATGACACGCTCAACTTTATGTCACTTTTTTTAAAACGCCAAGGGCATTTGAGAAATTCTTGGCTGCTGAATTGTCCCTTTTTGCAAATTTCTCTTAGGTAAGACACTCCAGCTTCTTTAAACCATGGTACAGTTCCTTCCATGTAAAAAACCAAAGCAAAAAACAAAATAAATTCAAACAAAACCCATCAAATTACGTTTGAGAGCACACAATTGCTCAGCAGGCCCACTATTCCAGAAGCTAGATGTAGAGAATCCTCAGCCTTCGGCCCATGGCCTGAAGTTTTGTCTCTATCATGGCCCCTCAATTCCCTGGCATGTCCACATTAACTCATGAATCTTTACTCATTTCCTCTTCAAATGCACAGGATCCAATATATTTGAAGCCTGTTCACCTGGGCTGTAATCATCCAAGGACACACCAGAGGAAGGGCAGCCACTCCCTTGCCTGGGGCCTTGGAGCTTATCACAATAGAAATGGACACCTGAACAAGGGGAGCCAAAACAAAGAGAGGCATATTCCTAAAGCCTGAAGCACAGAAACTACCTATAGACCAGCAGTGGGATTTCACAAATTATGTAAGAATCTCTGTGCACATGCTTGGCATGGTCGCTCATGCCTATAATCCCAGCAATCTGGGGGCTGAGGTGGATGGATCCTTGGGAGTTCCAGTCCATCTTGGGCTACGAATTTATCTCAAGGTCTCTTTCAACAACTACATAAGATGCTGTTTCCAAAAAGAGGACAACATTAAACTAGACACACTTGGTCTAGGTCCCTGGGTTCACTACATGAGTTGTGGAGTCTAAATATTCCATGCCATGAGAAAATACCTGGGATTTTTAGTGAAAGGGGCATTTGCATCCCTTTTCTAAGGGTTTCCCTTTCACCATGTTACATTTGAATTCTGGGAAAACCTGCTGCTGATAAGGTATTGTGCTAATACCTCATGTTTAGTGTTCAGGGTTATGCTGGAATGGCTGCAGCCCTCCTTGAAATAGCAATTGCAGACAAGTGAACCCCGAGGAAGCTGGATAGTCGAAGCAGGCACTCCAAATATTCATGCACTGCAAGGATTCACTTTCATTTTGGGTCTCATCTTCTGGTTGCTGGCTTTCAGTGCTAACTGATACTACCATGGTGGCAGTAATCCAGCAGAGACTGCATGTATGGTTTGCAGGTTTGCTTCCCAAGCCACCAGAAACTTGGCAGAACCCAAATCATTGTGGCATTTTCTTTCCTCCCTTGAAACATTTGGCTTTCTAAGTTTGATAATTGAATAGACTGGGCTAGTCACCTTTGGGCCCCATATACCACAAACAGAGGTAAAGACAGAGCCAATTACTTCACCCCACTTGTCAAAATATGTCAAATTTGCTTGATCACCACAACTTCAAAGAAAATTCTGAGGCAACTTAGAGAGGTGAATCAAATACTGCATGATTGGAATGGCTGTGGTTGTATGAGGTGGAAAGCTGCAGAGTTGGGCTGAAACTGTTCACAGAAATCCACAGGCTTGTGCTTGCCAGGCAAGCACACTGGGCTGAGATTGGCTGAACATCACTGTGAGGGGGATTTTAGGCTCTAGGTTTGAAAATTTAAAAGACTGGGGTAGTCAAGTTTGGAACCCATAGACCTCAGACATACCAAAACGTTTTCCAATGACTTCCATGCACTTCTCAAAATATGTCAAATTTTCTTTATCACTACAACTGTAAAAAAAAATTCTGAGGCAACATAGAGAGGCTAATCAAATACTGCATGATTGGAATGGCTGTGGTTGTATGAGGTGGAAAGCTGCAGAGTTGGGTTGAAACAGTTCACAGAAATCCACAAGCTTGTGGTTGCCAGGCAACCACAATGGGCTGTGATTGGCTGAGCACCATTGTGAGCTGGACTATAGGCTCTAGGATACAAGTGTGCAGTAGGAGACCTGAGTCACAATGCTGGGCTTTGCCATGGAGACCTCAGTGGCACAGTGGACCTTGTAGGGCAAGATTTGAATAGGATGAATATTCTTGGCCTGGTATGCCACAATATTCTCTCTGAAGGCTTCACTGCTCAGAATTTGTGGATGGAAATGCTAGCCAATCTACACATGGATGTACATTCGATGGGATATGAAATATGCCAGGGCCTGGCAGATGATCTCTGCCATGTCCTATCCTTGAGCATACGCTTTTCCGTTGTTATGTCTGTCATTTGGCTGAGTCCTGTTCCCTAAGCTCTTCAGTCAAGACTTGCTGGCATCATTCACCTGCAGTATAAGAGCTTTCTGTGAAATTTCTCAGCAGAAATCCTCTGCAAGTACATAGCTTTGGATATGAGAGACAGTGGTGGAAGTTGAATTTCAAGGGCAGATATTTGAAAACAATGAAACAAGCCCTGAATAAGATCTTTACATGTTTCCCAGATGAATACGTTTGGAAATACGAGGGAAGATGGAGATCAAGGCTGAGAAGAGTGCACACCCATTTCAAGGTACAAAAACCAGGGAAAAACATGGGAAAGCAAGAGAGCTGGTTAATCTGATGTAAAAATCTTTGATGATGAAAGGAAAATTATATTCTCATGATGATTTAATCAGGCTGTAGAAGTGAAGTTCTCATGTTGGTTGTCCTATGTGTGGCCTTCTGCATTGGGCAGTGGATGCAGGACAGGAGATCTTCAAATAAATCTGGTGGAACACAAAATACTGAAAAAAAAAAATTCAGCCTAAATCCTGTGTATTCCTTCCCTTTCAGAACATATATGGATAATGTACAAAGTTTCAAAAGAGAAAATGTCTATTGGGTCATGGTTTCAACAATGAAATGGTCACTTCACATAACATTTTGAATTTTGCTTTCACAGTTGCTCATGTACCGGGCCTGAGTAAAGCAGAATGCAGAGTAAGCCTCATCAATAGTTGTGCATTCCATAAGTGGTTTTATAACCAGTGAAACCCTTTGGACTTAGCGTTTGTATTTAATTGGTTGATTGGTTTTTCAAATTGTTTGTTTTACTATTTTTAACTTTGTGAGTCAGGGAAGCCCTCACTCATAGTGATTTCGACCTCTCCAAAAGCTCTGAAGTTATTCATGTAACAGCTATTACATACTATAAGTTTCTCCTATTAAAACTTGAAAGACTAACAGACTCTGCTACTTTTCATCTAAATTCAGTGTTGGGCTAACTTCAGGGTTGGACTTTTTACAAGTCCTTTGAAATGTGTCCTCCTCTATTCACTGGTCGTGCTGGAATTTACTTTCTTGTGAAGACAGGATTTGAGCAAATTGACACAAGTACAGTGTGCCACTACTCTGGACAGCTGGTTAAATATCGAGTTCCCTAAATGCTGTGTGTTTTACTTTGATCTCTGCTCACACTTTGCTCATCCAGTTAGAAACACAGGGCTCCAGGCCATAGCGTTCCAGGCCTAAACAAGAAAATTTCCATTCCGTTTTGGGAGTTCATGCGTCTCTCATAATTAATTTTTCCACAAATGTGTGCTTCAGGAGAGGCCCTGTCCAAATGTGGAGAGGCCCATTTTCATTCACTCAGTTTTAGACTTTCTAAGATGTTCAGTGACTAGAGGTTTGCCCAGACTTGCCATTGTCAAGGGACAGTGCACTTCACTTGAAGTTGTGCAGTATTACTTCATGTGTCTCCGTGGAAATTCGACCAATGCGAAACTCTTGCTGTAGTCATCTCCAAGTGTTTCTGCGTAAGAAAATATAACTAACAAAGGATGTGGTTTCAAGCAGAATGAGGAAAGGAGGGATTATCTTTATTTCAGTGCAGGTTGACCTTTCAAAGAAACAGTAATTCCTATCAAATAGGAGGAAAAATCTTTTGTAAAGAGACATGGACATGACACGCTCAACTTTATGTCACTTTTTTTAAAACGCCAAGGGCATTTGAGAAATTCTTGGCTGCTGAATTGTCCCTTTTTGCAAATTTCTCTTAGGTAAGACACTCCAGCTTCTTTAAACCATGGTACAGTTCCTTCCATGTAAAAAACCAAAGCAAAAAACAAAATAAATTCAAACAAAACCCATCAAATTACGTTTGAGAGCACACAATTGCTCAGCAGGCCCACTATTCCAGAAGCTAGATGTAGAGAATCCTCAGCCTTCGGCCCATGGCCTGAAGTTTTGTCTCTATCATGGCCCCTCAATTCCCTGGCATGTCCACATTAACTCATGAATCTTTACTCATTTCCTCTTCAAATGCACAGGATCCAATATATTTGAACCCTGTTCACCTGGGCTGTAATCATCCAAGGACACACCAGAGGAAGGGCAGCCACTCCCTTGCCTGGGGCCTTGGAGCTTATCACAATAGAAATGGACACCTGAACAAGGGGAGCCAAAACAAAGAGAGGAATATTCCTAAAGCCTGAAGCACAGAAGCTACCTATAGACCAGCAGTGGGATTTCACAAATTATGTAAGAATCTCTGTGCACATGCTTGGCATGGTCGCTCATGCCTATAATCCCAGCAATCTGGGGGCTGAGGTTGATGGATCCTTGGGAGTTCCAGTCCATCTTGGGCTACGAATTTATCTCAAGGCCTCTTTCGACAACTACATAAGATGCTGTTTCCAAAAAGAGGACAACATTAAACTAGACACACTTGGTCTAGGTCCCTGGGTTCACTACATGAGTTGTGGAGTCTAAATATTCCATGCCATGAGAAAATACCTGGGATTTTTAGTGAAAGGGGCATTTGCATCCCTTTTCTAAGGGTTTCCCTTTCACCATGTTACATTTGAATTCTGGGAAAACCTGCTGCTGATAAGG
The DNA here is from genome assembly GCF_034190915.1 of Cavia porcellus. Taxonomy (NCBI): domain Eukaryota; kingdom Metazoa; phylum Chordata; class Mammalia; order Rodentia; family Caviidae; genus Cavia; species Cavia porcellus. The sequence continues at coordinate 2,189,054 of NW_026947486.1, read as the reverse complement.
TATTGTGCTAATACCTCATGTTTAGTGTTCAGGGTTATGCTGGAATGGCTGCAGCCCTCCTTGAAATAGCAATTGCAGACAAGTGAACCCCGAGGAAGCTGGATAGTCGAAGCAGGCACTCCAAATATTCATGCACTGCAAGGATTCACTTTCATTTTGGGTCTCATCTTCTGGTTGCTGGCTTTCAGTGCTAACTGATACTACCATGGTGGCAGTAATCCAGCAGAGACTGCATGTATGGTTTGCAGGTTTGCTTCCCAAGCCACCAGAAACTTGGCAGAACCCAAATCATTGTGGCATTTTCTTTCCTCCCTTGAAACATTTGGCTTTCTAAGTTTGAAAATTGAATAGACTTGGCTAGTCACTTTTGGACCCCATATACCACAAACAGAGCTAAAGACAGAGCCAATTACTTCCCTCCACTTGTCAAAATATGTCAAATTTGTTGATCACCACAACTTCAAAGAAAATTCTGAGGCAACTTAGAGAGGTTAATCAAATACTGCATGATTGGAATGGCTGTGGTTGTATGAGGTGGAAAGCTACAGAGTTGGGCTGAAACTGTTCACAGAAATCCACAGGCTTGTGGTTGCCAGGCAACCACACTGGGCTCAGATTGGCTGAACATCACTGTGAGGGGGATTTTAGGCTCTAGGTTTGAAAATTTAAAAGACTGGGGTAGTCAAGTTTGGAACCCATAGACCTCAGACATACCAAAACGTTTTCCAATGACTTCCCTCCACTTCTCAAAATATGTCAAATTTTCTTGATCACTCCAAGTGTAAGAAAAATTCTGAGGCAACATAGAGAGGCTAATCAAATACTGCATGATTGGAATGGCTGTGGTTGTATGAGGTGGAAAGCTGCAGAGTTGGGCTGAAACAGTTCACAGAAATCCACAAGCTTGTGGTTGCCAGGCAACCACAATGGGCTGTGATTGGCTGAGCACCATTGTGAGCTGGACTTTAGGCTCTAGGATACAAGTGTGCAGTAGGAGACCTGAGTTACAATGCTGGGCATTGCCATGGAGACCTCAGTGGCACATAGGACCTTGTAGAGCAAGATTTAAATTGGATGAATATTCTTGGCGGGGTATGCCTCAATATTCTTTCTGAAGCCTTCACTGCTCAGAATTTGTGGATGGAAATGCTAGCCAATCTACACATGGATGTACTTTCAATGGGATATGAAATATGCCAGGGCCTGGCAGATGATCTCTGCCATGTCCTATCCTTGAGCATACGCTTTTCCCTTGTCATGTCTGTCATTTGGCTGAGTCCTGTTCCCTAAGCTCTGCAGTAAAGACATGGTGGCATCATTCACCTGCAGTATAAGAGCTTTCTGTGAAATTTCTCAGCAGAAATCCTCTGCAAGTACATAGCTTTGGATATGAGAGACAGTGGTGGAAGTTGAATTTCAAGGGCAGATATTTGAAAACAATGAAACAAGCCCCGAATAAGATCTTTACATGTTTCCCAGATGAATATGTTTGGAAATACGGGGGAAGATGGAGATCAAGGCTGAGAAGAGTGCACACCCATTTCAAGGTACAAAGACCAGGGAAAAACATGGGAAAGCAAGAGAGCTGGTTAATCTGATGTAAAAATCTTTGATGATGAAAGGAAAATTATATTCTCATGATGATTTAATCAGGCTGTAGAAGTGAAGTTCTCATGTGGGTTGTCCTATGTGTGGCCTTGTGCATTGGGCAGTGGATGCAGGACAGGAGATCTTCAAATAAATCTGGTGGAACACAAAATACTGAAAAAAACATTCAGCCTAAATCCTGTGTATTCCTTCCCTTTGAGAACATATATGGATAATGTACGAAGTTTCAAAAGAGAAAATGTCTATTGGGTCATGGTTTCAACAATGAAATGGTCACTTCACATAACATTTTGAATTTTGCTTTCACAGTTGCTCATGTACCGGGCCTGAGTAAAGCAGAATGCAGAGTAAGCCTCATCAATAGTTGTGCATTCCATAAGTGGTTTTAAAACCAGTGAAACCCTTTGGACTTAGTGTTTGTATTTAATTGGTTGATTGGTTTTTCAAATTGTTTATTTTACTATTTTTAACTTTGTGAGTCAGGGAAGCCCTCACTCATAGAGATTTCGACCTCTACAAAAGCTCTGAAGTTATTCATGTAACAGCTATTACATGCTATAAGTTTCTCCTATTAAAACTTGAAAGACTAACAGACTCTGCTACTTTTCATCTAAATTCAGTGTTGGGCTAACTTCAGGGTTGGACTTTTTACAAGTCCTTTGAAATGTGTCCTCCTCTATTCACTGGTCGTGCTGGAATTTACTTTCTTGTGAAGACAGGATTTGAGCAAATTGACACAAGTACAGTTTGCCACTACTCTGGACACCTGGTTAAATATCGAGTTCCCTAAATGCTGTGTGTTTTACTTTGATCTCTGCTCACACTTTGCTCATCCAGTTAGAAACACAGGGCTCCAGGCCATAGCGTTCCAGGCCTAAACAAGAAAATTTCCATTCCGTTTTGGAAGTTCATGCGACTCTCATAATTACATTTTCCACAAATGTGTGCTTCAGGAGAGGCCCTGTCCAAATGTGGAGAGGCCCATTTTCATTCCCTCACTTTTAGACTTTCTAAGATTTTCAGTTACTAGAGTTTTGCCCAGACTTGCCATTGTCAAGGGACAGTGCACTTCACTTGAAGTTGTGCAGTATTACTTCATGTGTCTCCGTGGAAATTCCACCAATGGGAAACTCTTGCTGTAGTCATCTCCAAGTGTTTCTGTGTAAGAAAATATAACTAACAAAGGATGTAGTTTCAAGCAGAATGAGGAAAGGAGGGATTATCTTTATTTCAGTGCAGGTTGACCTTTCAAAGAAACAGTAATTCCTATCAAATAGGAGGAAAAATCTTTTGTAAAGAGACATGGACATGACACGCTCAACTTTTTGTTACTTTTTTTTAAAATGCCAAGGGCATTTGAGAAATTCTTGGCTGCTGAATTGTACGTTTTTTCAAATCTCTCTTAGGTAAGACACTCCAGCTTCTTTAAACCATGGTACAGTTCTTTCCATGTAAAAAACCAAAGCAAAAAACAAAATAAATTCAAACAAAACCCATCAAATTACATTTGAGAGCACACAAGTGCTCAGCAGGCCCACTATTCAAGAAGCTAGAGGTAGAGAATCCTCAGCCTTCGGCCCATGGCCTGAAGTTTTGTCTCTATCATGGCCCCTCAATTCCCTGGCATGTCCACATTAACTCATGAATCTTTACTCATTTCCTCTTCAAATGCACAGGATCCAATATATTTGAACCCTGTTCACCTGGGCTGTAATCATCCAAGGACACACCAGTGGAAGGGCAGCCACTCCCTTGCCTGGGGCCTTGGAGCTTATCACAATAGAAATGGACACCTGAACAAGGGGAGCCAAAACAAAGAGAGGCATATTCCAAAAGCCTGAAGCACAGAAGCTACCTATAGAATAGCAGTGGGATTTCACAAATTATGTAATAATCTCTGTGCACATGCTTGGCATGGTCGCTCATGCCTATAATCTCAGCAATCTGGGGGCTGAGGTGGATGGATCCTTGGGAGTTCCAGTCCATCTTGGGCTATGAATTTATCTCAAGGCCTCTTTCAACAACTCCATAAGATGCTGTTTCCAAAAAGAGGACAACATTAAACTAGACACACTGGTCTAGGTCCCTGGGTTCACTACATGAGTTGTGGAGTCTAAATATTCCATGCCATGAGAAAATACCTGGGATTTTTAGTGAAGGGGCATTTGCATCCCTTTTCTAAGGGTTTCCCTTTCACCATGTTACATTTGAATTCTGGTAAAACCTGCTGGTGATAAGGTATTGTGCTAATACCTCATGTTAAGTGTTCAGGGTTAGGCTGGAATGGCTGCAGCCCTCCTTGAAATATCGATTGCAGACAAGTGAACCCCGAGGAAGCTGGATAGTTGAAGCAGGCACTCCAAATATTCATGCACTGCAAGGATTCACTTTCATTTTGGGTCTCATCTTCTGGTTGCTGGTTTTCAGTGCTAACTGATACTACCATGGTGGCAGTAATCCAGCAGAGACTGCATGTATGGTTTGCAGGTTTGCTTCCCAAGCCACCAGAAACTTGGCAGAACCCAAATCATTGTGGGATTTTTTTCCTCCCTTGAAACATTTGGCTTTCTAAGTTTGATAATTGAATAGACTGGGCTAGTCACCTTTGGACCCCATATACCACAAACAGAGCTAAAGACAGAGCCAATTACTTCCCTCCACTTGTCAAAATATGTCAAATTTGCTTGATCACCACAACTTCAAAGAAAATTCTGAGGCAACTTAGAGAGGTTAATCAAATACTGCATGATTGGAATGGCTGTGGTTGTATGAGGTGGAAAGCTGCAGAGTTGGGCTGAAACTGTTAGCAGAAATCCACAGGCTTGTGGTTGCCAGGCAACCACACTGGGTTCAGATTGGCTGAACATCACTGTGAGGGGGATTTTAGGCTCTAGGTTTGAGAATTTAAAAGACTGGTGTAGTCAAGTTTGGAACCCATAGACCTCAGACATACCAAAACGTTTTCCAATGACTTCCCTCCACTTCTCAAAGTATGTCAAATTTTCTTGATCACTACAACTGTAAAAAAAAATTCTGAGGCAACATAGAGAGGCTAATCAAATACTGCATGATTGGAATGGCTGTGGTTGTATGAGGTGGAAAGCTGCAGAGTTGGGTTGAAACAGTTCACAGAAATCCACAAGCTTGTGGTTGCCAGGCAACCACAATGGGGTGTGATTGGCTGAGCACCATTGTGAGCTGGACTTTAGGCTCTAGGATACAAGTGTGCAGTAGGAGACCTGAGTCACAATGCTGGGCGTTGCCATGGAGACCTCTGTGGCACAGAGGACCTTGTAGGGCAAGATTTAAATAGGATGAATGTTCTTGTCCTGGTATGCCACAATATTCTCTCTGAAGGCTTCACTGCTCAGAATTTGTAGATGGAAATGCTAGCCAATCTACACATGGATGTACTTTCAATGGGATATGAAATATGCCAGGGCCTGGCAGATGATCTCTGCCATGTCCTATCCTTGAGCATACGCTTTTCTCTTGTCATGTCTGTCATTTGTCCGAGTCCTGTTCCCTAAGCTATTCAGTCAAGACTTGCTGGCATCATTCACCTGCAGTATAAGAGCTTTCTGTGAAATTTCTCAGCAGAAATCTTCTGCAAGTACATAGCTTTGGATATGAGAGACAGTGGTGGATGTTGAATTTCAAGGGCAGATATTTGAAAACAATGAAACAAGCCCCGAATAAGATCTTTACATGTTTCCCAGATGAATATGTTTGGAAATACGGGGGAGATGGAGATCAAGGCTGAGAAGTGTGCACACCCATTTCAAGGTACAAAAACCAGGGAAAAACATGGGCAAGCAAGCGAGCTGGTTAATCTGATATAAAAATCTCTGATGATGAAAGGAAAATTATATTCTCATGATGATTTAATCAGGCTGTAGAAGTGAAGTTCTCATGTTGGTTGTCCTATGTGTGTCCTTCTGCATTGGGCAGTGGATGCAGGATAGGAGATCTTCAAATAAATCTGGTGGAACACAAAATACTGAAAAAAAAATTCAGCCTAAATACGGTGTATTCCTTCCCTTTGAGAACATATATGGATAATGTACGAAGTTTCAAAAGAGAAAAAGACTATTGGGTCATGGTTTCAACAATGAAATGGTCACTTCACATAACACTTTGAATTTTGATTTCACAGTTGCTCATGTACCGGGCCTGAGTAAAGCAGAATGCAGAGTAAGCCTCATGAATAGTTGTGCATTCCATAAGTGGTTTTAAAACCAGTGAAACCCTTTGGACTTAGTGTTTGTATTTAATTGGGTGATTGGTTTTTCAAATTGTTTGTTTTACTATTTTTAACTCTGTGAGTCAGGGCGGCCCTCACTCATAGTGATTTCGACCTCTCCAAAAGCTCTGAAGTTATTCATGTAACAGCTATTACATGCTATAAATTTCTCCTATTAAAACTTGAAAGACTAACAGACTCTGCTACTTTTCATCTAAATTCAGTGTTGGGCTAACTTCAGGGTTGGACTTTTTACAAGTCCTTTGAAATGTGTCCTCCTCTAGTCACTGGTGGTGCTGGAATTTACTTTCTTGTGAAGACAGGATTTGAGCAAATTGACACAAGTACAGTTTGCCACTACTCTGGACACCTGGTTAAATATCGAGTTCCCTAAATGCTGTGTGTTTTACTTTGATCTCTGCTCACACTTTGCTCATCCAGTTAGAAACACAGGGCTCCAGGCCATAGCGTTCCAGGCCTAAACAAGAAAATTTCCATTCCGTTTTGGGAGTTCATGCGACTCTCATAATTACATTTTCCACAAATGTGTGCTTCAGGAGAGGCCCTGTCCAAATGTGGAGAGGCCCATTTTCATTCACTCACTTTTAGACTTTCTAAGATTTTCAGTTACTAGAGTTTTTCCCAGACTTGCCATTGTCAAGGGACAGTGCACTTCACTTGAAGTTGTGCAGTATTACTTCATGTGTCTCCGTGGAAATTCCACCAATGGGAAACTCTTGCTGTAGTCATCTCCAAGTGTTTCTGTGTAAGAAAATATAACTAACAAAGGATGTAGTTTCAAGCAGAATGAGGAAAGGAGGGATTATCTTTATTTCAGTGCAGGTTGACCTTTCAAAGAAACAGTAATTCCTATCAAATAGGAGGAAAAATCTTTTGTAAAGAGACATGGACATGACACGCTCAACTTTTTGTTACTTTTTTTTAAAATGCCAAGGGCATTTGAGAAATTCTTGGCTGCTTAATTGTACGTTTTTGCAAATCTCTCTTAGGTAAGACACTCCAGCTTCTTTAAACCATGGTACAGTTCTTTCCATGTAAAAAACCAAAGCAAAAAACAAAATAAATTCAAACAAAACCCATCAAATTACATTTGAGAGGACACAAGTGCTCAGCAGGCCCACTATTCAAGAAGCTAGAGGTAGAGCATCCTCAGCCTTCGGCCCATGGCCTGAAGTTTTGTCTCTATCATGGCCCCTCAATTCCCTGGCATGTCCACATTAACTCATGAATCTTTACTCATTTCCACTTCAAATGCACAGGATCCAATATATTTGAACCCTGTTCACCTGGGCTGTAATCATCCAAGGACACACCAGAGGAAGGGCAGCCACTCCCTTGCCTGGGGCCTTGGAGCTTATCACAATAGAAATGGACACCTGAACAAGGGGAGCCAAAACAAAGAGAGGCATATTCCTAAAGCCTGAAGCACAGAAGCTACCTATAGACCAGCAGTGGGATTTCACAAATTATGTAAGAATCTCTGTGCACATGCTTGGCATGGTCGCTCATGCCTATAATCCCAGGAATCTGGGGGCTGAGGTGGATGGATCCTTGGGAGTTCCAGTCCATCTTGGGCTACGAATTTATCTCAAGGCCTCTTTCAACAACTACATAAGATGCTGTTTCCAAAAAGAGGACAACATTAAACTAGAAACACTTGGTCTAGGTCCCTGGGTTCACTACATGAATTGTGGAGTCTAAATATTCCATGCCATGAGAAAATACCTGGGATTTTTAGTGAAAGGGGCATTTGCATCCCTTTTCTAAGGGTTTCCCTTTCACCATGTTACATTTGAATTCTGGGAAAACCTGCTGGTGATAAGGTATTGTGCTAATACCTCATGTTAAGTGTTCAGGGTTATGCTGGAATGGCTGCAGCCGTCCTTGAAATAGCGATTGCAGACAAGTGAACCCCGAGGAAGCTGGATAGTTGAAGCAGGCACTCCAAATATTCATGCACTGCAAGGATTCACTTTCATTTTGGGTCTCATCTTCTGGTTGCTGGCTTTCAGTGCTAACTGATACTACCATGGTGGCAGTAATCCAGCAGAGACTGCATGTATGGTTTGCAGGTTTGCTTCCCAAGCCACCAGAAACTTGGCAGAACCCAAATCATTGTGCCATTTTCTTTCCACCCTTGAAACATTTGGCTTTCTAAGTTTCATAATTGGATAGACTGGGCTAGTCACCTTTGGACCCCATATACCACAAACAGAGCTAAAGACAGAGCCTATTACTTCCCTCCACTTGTCAAAATATGTCAAATTTGCTTGATCACCACAACTTCAAAGAAAATTCTGAGGCAACTTAGAGAGGTTAATCAAATACTGCATGATTGGAATGGCTGTGGTTGTATGAGGTGGAAAGCTGCAGAGTTGGGCTGAAACTGTTCACAGAAATCCACAGGCTTGTGGTTGCCAGGCAACCACACTGGGCTCAGATTGGCTGAACATCACTGTGAGGGGGATTTTAGGCTCTAGGTTTGAGAATTTAAAAGACTGGTGTAGTCAAGTTTGGAACCCATAGACCTCAGACGTACCAAAAGTTTTTCCAGTGACTTCCCTCCACTTCTCAAAATATGTCAAATTTTCTTGATCACTACAACTGTAAAAAAAAATTCTGAGGCAACATAGAGAGGCTAATCAAATACTGCATGATTGGAATGGCTGTGGTTGTATGAGGTGGAAAGCTGCAGAGTTGGGCTGAAACAGTTCACAGAAATCCACAAGCTTGTGGTTGCCAGGCAACCACAATGGGGTGTGATTGGCTGAGCACCATTGTGAGCTGGACTTTAGGCTCTAGGATACAAGTGTGCAGTAGGAGACCTGAGTCACAATGGTGGGCGTTGCCATGGAGACATCTGTGGCACAGAGGACCTTGTAGGGCAAGATTTAATTAGGATGAATATTCTTGTCCTGGTATGCCACAATATTCTCTCTGAAGGCTTCACCACTCAGAATTTGTAGATGGAAATGCTAGCCAAACTACACATGGATGTACTTTCAATGGGATATGAAATATGCCAGGGCCTGGAAGATGATCTCTGCCATGTCCTATCCTTGAGCATACGCTTTTCCCTTGTCATGTCTATCATTTGGCTGAGTCCTGTTCCCTAAGCTATTCAGTCAAGACTTGCTGGCATCATTCACCTGCAGTATAACAGCTTTCTGTGAAATTTCTCAGCAGAAATCTTCTGCAAGTACATAGCTTTGGATATGAGAGACAGTGGTAGAAGTTGAATTTCAAGGGCAGATATTTGAAAACAATGAAACAAGCCCCCAATAAGATCTTTACATGTTTCCCCGATGAATACGTTTGGAAATACGGGGGAGATGGAGATCAAGGCTGAGAAGAGTGCACACCCATTTCAAGGTTAAAGACCAGGGAAAAACATGGGAAAGCAAGAGAGCTGGTTAATCTGATGTAAAAATCTTTGATGATGAAAGGAAAATTATATTCTCATGATGATTTAATCAGGCTGTAGAAGTGAAGTTCTCATGTTGGTTGTCCTATGTGTGGCCTTGTGCATTGGGCAGTGGATGCAGGACAGGAGATCTTCAAATAAATCTGGTGGAACACAAAATACTGAAAAAAAAATTCAGCCTAAATCCTGTGTATTCCTTCCCTTTCAGAACATATATGGATAATGTACAAAGTTTCAAAAGAGAAAATGTCTATTGGGTCATAGTTTCAACAATGAAATGGTCACTTCACATAACATTTTGAATTTTGCTTTCACAGTTGCTCATGTACCGGGCCTGAGTAAAGCAGAATGCAGAGTAAGCCTCATCAATAGTTGTGCATTCCATAAGTGGTTTTAAAACCAGTGAAACCCTTTGGACTTAGTGTTTGTACTTAATTGGTTGATTGGTTTTTCAAATTGTTTATTTTACTATTTTTAACTTTGTGAGTCAGGGAAGCCCTCACTCATAGTGATTTCGACCTCTCCAAAAGCTCTGAAGTTATTCATGTAACAGCTATTACATGCTATAAGTTTCTCCTATTAAAACTTGAAAGACTAACAGACTCTGCTACTTTTCATCTAAATTCAGTGTTGGGCTAACTTAAGGGTTGGACTTTTTACAAGACCTTTGAAATGTGTCCTCCTCTAGTCACTGGTCGTGCTGGAATTTACTTTCTTGTGAAGACAGGATTTGAGCAAATTGACACAAGTACAGTTTGCCACTACTCTGGACACCTGGTTAAATATCGAGTTCCCTAAATGCTGTGTGTTTTACTTTGATCTCTGCTCACACTTTGCTCATCAAGTTAGAAACCCAGGGCTCCAGGCCATAGCGTTCCAGGCCTAAACAAGAAAATTTCCATTCCGTTTTGGGAGTTCATGCGACTCTCATAATTACATTTTCCACAAATGTGTGCTTCAGGAGAGGCCCTGTCCAAATGTGGAGAGGCCCATTTTCATTCACTCACTTTTAGACTTTCTAAGATTTTCAGTTACTAGAGGTTTGCCCAGACTTGCCATTGTCAAGGGACAGTGCACTTCACTTGAAGTTGCGCAGTATTACTTCATGTGTCTCCGTGGAAATTCTACCAATGGGAAACTCTTGCTGTAGTCATCTCCAAGTGTTTCTGTGTAAGAAAATATAACTAACAAAGGATGTGGTTTCAAGCAGAATGAGGAAAGGAGGGATTATCTTTATTTCAGTGCAGATTGACCTTTCAAAGAAACAGTAATTCCTATCAAATAGGAGGTAAAATCTTTTGTAAAGAGACATGGACATGACACGCTCAACTTTTTGTCACTTTTTTTTAAAACGCCAAGGGCATTTGAGAAATTCTTGGCTGCTGAATTGTACGTTTTTGCAAATCTCTCTTAGGCAAGACACTCCAGCTTCTTTAAACCATGGTACAGTTCTTTCCATGTAAAAAACCAAAGAAAAAACAAAATAAATTCAAACAAAACCCATCAAATTACATTTGAGTGCACACAATTCCTCAGCAGGCCCACTATTCAAGAAGCTAGAGGTAGAGAATCCTCAGCCTTCGGCCCATGGCCTGAAGTTTTGTCTCTATCATGGCCCCTCAATTCCCTGGCATGTCCACATTAACTCATGAATCTTTACTCATTTCCTCTTCAGTTGCACAGGATCCAATATATTTGAACCCTGTTCACCTGGGCTGTAGTCATCCAAGGACACACCAGAGGAAGTGCAGCCACTCCCTTGCCTGGGGCCTTGGAGCTTATCACAATAGAAATGGAACCCTGAACAAGGGGAGCCAAAACAAAGAGAGGCATATTCCAAAAGCCTGAAGCACGGAAGCTACCTATAGACCAGCAGTGGGATTTCACAAATTATGTAATAATCTCTGTGCACATGCTTGGCATGGTCGCTCATGCCTATAATCTCAGCAATCTGGGGGCTGAGGTGGATGGATCCTTGGGGGAGTTCCAGTCCAACTTGGGCTATGAATTTATCTCAAGGCCTCTTTCAACAACTACATAAGATGCTGTTTCCAAAAAGAGGACAACATTAAACTAGACACACTTGGTCTAGGTCCCTGGGTTCACTACATGAGTTGTGGAGTCTAAATATTCCATGCCATGAGAAAATACCTGGGATTTTTAGTGAAAGGGGCATTTGCATCCCTTTTCTAAGGGTTTCCCTTTCACCATGTTACATTTGAATTCTGGGAAAACCTGCTGCTGATAAGGTATTGTGCTAATACCTCATGTTAACTGTTCAGGGTTATGCTGGAATGGCTGCAGCCCTCCTTGAAACAGCGATTGCAGACAAGTGAACCCCGAGGAAGCTGGATAGTTGAAGCAGGCACTCCAAATATTCATGCACTGGAAAGATTCACTTTCATTTTGGGTCTCATCTTCTGGTTGCTGGTTTTCAGTGCTAACTGATACTACCATGGTGGCAGTAATCCAGCAGAGACTGCATGTATGGTTTGCAGGTTTGCTTCCCAAGCCACCAGAAACTTGGCAGAACCCAAATCATTGTGGCATTTTCTTTCCTCCCTTGAAACATTTGGCTTTCTAAGTTTGATAATTGAATAGACTGGGCTAGTCACCTTTGGACCCCATATACCACAAACAGAGCTAAAGACAGAGCCAATGACTTCCCTCCACTTGTCAAAATATGTCAAATTTGCTTGATCAACACAACTTCAAAGAAAATTCTGAGGCATCTTAGAGAGGTGAATCAAATACTGCATGATTGGAATGGCTGTGGTTGTATGAGGTGGAAAGCTGCAGAGTTGGGCTGAAACTGTTTGCAGAAATCCACACGCTTGTGGTTGCCAGGCAACCACACTGGGCTCAGATTGGCTGAACATCACTGTGAGGGGGATTTTAGGCTCTAGGTTTGAGAATTTAAAAGACTGGTGTAGTCAAGTTTGGAACCCATAGACCTCAGACATACCAAAACGTTTTCCAATGACTTCCCTCCACTTCTCAAAATATGTCAAATTTTCTTGATCACTACAACTGTAAAAAAAATTCTGAGGCAACATAGAGAGGCGAATCAAATACTGCATGATTGGAATGGCTGTGGTTGTATGAGGTGGAAAGCTGCAGAGTTGGGCTGAAACAGTTCACAGAAATCCACAAGCTTGTGGTTGCCAGGCAACCACAATGGGGTGTGATTGGCTGAGCACCATTGTGAGCTGGACTTTAGGCTCTAGGATACAAGTGTGCAGTAGGAGACCTGAGTCACAATGCTGGGCGTTACCATGGAGACCTCTGTGGCACAGAGGACCTTGTAGGGCAAGATTTAAATAGGATGAATATTCTTGTCCTGGTATGCCACAATATTCTCTCTGAAGGCTTCACTGCTCAGAATTTGTAGATGGAAATGCTAGCCAATCTACACATGGATGTACTTTCAATGGGATATGAAATCTGCCAGGGCCTGGCAGATGATCTCTGCCATGTCCTATCCTTGAGCATACGCTTTTCCCTTGTCATGTCTGTCATTTGGCTGAGTTCTGTTCCCTAAGCCATTCAGTCAAGACTTGCTGGCATCATTCACCTGCAGTATAAGAGCTTTCTGTGAAATTTCTCAGCAGAAATCTTCTGCAAGTACATAGCTTTGGATATGAGAGACAGTGGTGGATGTTGAATTTCAAGGGCAGATATTTGAAAACAATGAAACAAGCCCCGAATAAGATCTTTACATGTTTCCCAGATGAATATGTTTGGAAATACGGGGGAGATGGAGATCAAGGCTGAGAAGAGTGCACACCCATTTCAAGGTACAAAAACCAGGGAAAAACATGGGCAAGCAAGCGAGCTGGTTAATCTGATATAAAAATCTCTGATGATGAAAGGAAAATTATATTCTCATGATGATTTAATCAGGCTGTAGAAGTGAAGTTCTCATGTTGGTTGTCCTATGTGTGTCCTTCTGCATTGGGCAGTGGATGCAGGACAGGAGATCTTCAAATAAATCTGGTGGAACACAAAATACTGAAAAAAAAATTCAGCCTAAATACGGTGTATTCCTTCCCTTTGAGAACATATATGGATAATGTTCGAAGTTTCAAAAGAGAAAATGTCTATTGGGTCATGGTTTCAACAATGAAATGGTCACTTCACATAACATTTTGAATTTTGATTTCACAGTTGCTCATGTACCGGGCCTGAGTAAAGCAGAATGCAGAGTAAGCCTCATCAATAGTTGTGCATTCCATAAGTGGTTTTAAAACCAGTGAAACCCTTTGGACTTAGTGTTTGTATTTAATTGGGTGATTGGTTTTTCAAATTGTTTGTTTTACTATTTTTAACTTTGTGCGTCAGGGAAGCCCTCACTCATATTGATTTAGACCTCTCCAAAAGCTCTGAAGTTATTTATTTATTTATTTATTTATTTTTTAATTTTATTTAAGGAGAAAAGAAAAAAAAAGCAGAGAAAGGGTACAAGTTATACAGATTTGCAGAAAAAAATGAACAGTAGGAAATCACTAGTTAATGGATTACATATTGTCATCTTAGAAATAATTGTTCAAGTCACAAAATTAAAGCTTGTAAAGTGGACATTCCATCAATGATACTGCAAACAGTTCTGTTCAATGATCCAATAAAACTCTGTGATATCATTTTCTATCTTATACACTTAAATATGCATGCAGTTATATACTTTAGAGCACTTTCTTTTCCTCTCTTTTGTACGATTTGGGTTTCATTGCTCCCACGGTTCTTATTACTTTTTTGGAAGAGAGTAAAACCAAATGTGACATAACAGAACAGAATCGGTCAAGTCAAAAGGGTGGACATAATAGATAATGTCAAAACATAATACAAGGTGATCAACAATGGTTACCATAATGCCTCCCGCTATCTCTAATAGAATTGCCTATATCATTAGTTATAATACAATTGAACAAAACAGTAAAGAATAAAACCGACAACCCCAAAACATTGGAGACATTGTAGGTCTTCAAAAGTAGACAAAAGTCAATGAGAATGGGCATTATAATGAGTCTCATTATCTTCACAGCTGATGCCTAAATTTTCGAACCTGATACTATCCAGCAAAACAGAATAGGGGAACATCAGTTAAAAACCAGATGGTGAGAGTAATACGGGGCTTTAAATCGAGGTAATGGAAAGTCAAAGTGGGTTACTATAATATATCCTGCTATATTTTTCCTTTAATTAAAACGATAAAAATTAAAAAAAGTAAATAATGGAGTGGAGATTGAGATAAAAGAGGGCATAACAACGAAACAGCACAGATCAAAACATAACCATTTAAGCAGAATAGTGTTTCACCACCAGATAATCCTGACCTAAAAGTAGTTACCATATTGTCTCTTTCCTTGAAATCCTTGAGTACAACTTCGTATACTGTAGCATTAAGTATATCAAAACAATGTAAAACCATTTAAGAGAATGACAGCATTACAGAGTATTTAGAATCGACTAACAGAAAATGAACAATGGTTTCTGTATCATCTCCTTGTCTTTAAAAGTTTTTTGCTTATACTATCGTACATAAAAAAATCCAGTAAGATACAACCTATTTAGACCATTGGAGACAGAAGGACAAAAGCTAGGTGAGACTTCAAAACAAGATGATAGTAAATCAGTATTACCTATTAAGATGTCATTTTCTCCAAAATAGCTATTCCTATCATCCAATCTTGTCTGCCTCATTTCTGTTGAGCTCTTATTCTGTCAGTAGCTGTCAGTTTGTCTTCTTCACTTCGTTCTCTGCTCCATTCGTTGTGGCCTCCACTATTTCTGGATTCTTTGTATTTTTCTTTTTTTAGAATATCCTGCAATACTCTCTCTAGAGTTGAATTGGTGGTTGCAAATTCCCCCAGTTCCTCTTTATCCTGGAAGCACCTTGTTTTTCCATCAATTTCCAGGGACAGTTGTGCAGGATATCTCAATCTTGGCTGGAGATTATTATCTTTCAAAGCTTGAATTATTTCCCCCCATGCTCTTCGTGATTTGATGGTTTGTGCAGAGAAATCTGCTGTAATTCTGATGGGTGCTCCCTTGAAAGTGGTCTGTTTCTTGTCTCTGACAGCTTTTAATATTCTGTTCTTGTATTGAATTTCTGGAATTTTTATTATTATATGCCTGGGTGTTGCTCCGTTTGGGTTGTAGGTAGCTGGGGTCCTGTATGCCTCATACATTTGAGTATCTTTACCTTTTGCTAAATTAGGAAAATTCTCCTGGATTATTTCTGTGAGTAGCTTTTGTAGTTCATTTGTTTGTGTCCCTACTTCTTCTTTTATGTTCTTAAACCTTAAGTTATGGATCCTCTTATCATCTTCTTGTCTTTCTATTATTGCTGTTTGTTTCTTTGTTATTTTAAAGAAGTTTTTCATTTCATTCTCCCATATTACAATTCTGCCCTCCAGTTCAGATAGTCTGTCCTTAGTTTCTTTCAAGCTGTTATGCCAGTCTTCGATAGACTTCTTAGTTTCTTGGTAGTCCCTTTGAACCTGCTTCACGTATTCTATACTTTCCCTGTTATCTCCATCAAACAATTCTCCCCTCTTTTTCTGTTCTTCCATTCCACCATCTGTTTTTTCTTGGGTGGTGCTTAGCATTTCTCTAACTATTTTGCATACTTCTAGCTTCAGGTCATTGATAACTTCATTCCTGAATTGGTCTATGAGGCTCTCTATATGGCGCTTTATGTCTATTGGTGCGGTGTCCGCTATTGCCTGTTTCTCAGAATTGGGGGCCGAGGAGCCTTTCTTGTTGCTGCTTCTTCCCATATTCCCTGTTCCTTATATATTCAAGTTTATATGAGAGGCCCAGCTTCTCTCCCTGTCAGCCACAGCGTGATAGAATTGCGCCGGTTAGGTGTTCCCACTCACTGCTGCGCACCAGGCAGCCTACGCGGGGCCCACGCCTCCGGGCCTCCATCGGGCTCTGGGATCTGGGTTGGGCCAGCCTACTGGGTCCGCCAGCAGCGTCATGCAGGCCAGGTACTTTCCCCCAATCTCGCCTAAGAGGGGAATGTGTGGCTGGAGTCGCCACCGCGCCCTGCTCCCGCAGGACTCCTCGGGCCCAGAAAGTCCGCTGAACTCAAACTGTGGTGGAGTGTCAGTTTCTCTCACTCACCTCGCCACAAGTCAGAACATGCCTCCCTGCCCATCCTGTTTTCAACTCCGTTCACAGACTCCCGTTCTCAGACTTTCCGTGTGTCTCTCTCCTTGCTGAGCTGATGTAGAGGCAGCCAGCCACCGCGCGGTGGGAAACCCAAATCGCGGCTTCCAATGGCGCGGGGTCCAGGAGAGGCTTTTCTGTTCCTGTTTTAGCACCAGGACTGCATTCCAAGTTGGTTTCTCTCAGCCGACTTCGTTCCTGAGTCAGCAGAGCATACTTCCACCTGCTTATGTCTCTTTAGTCCGCACCATACATGGATTCTGAGCCTAGTTTTTCAGAGAGCCTCTGGTAGTTGCGGTTATCTGTCCACCATGTTCTCCGGAAGCTGAAGTTATTCATGTAACAGCTATTATATGTTATAAGTTTCTCCTATTAAAACTTGAAAGACTAACAGACTCTGCTACATTTTATCTAAATTCAGTGTTGCGCTAAATACAGTTTTGGACTTTTTACAAGTCCTTTGAAATGTGTCCTCCTCTAGTCACTGGTCGTGCTGGAATGTACTTTCTTGTGAAGACAGGATTTGAGCAAACTGACACAAGTACAGTTTGCCACTACTCTGGACACCTGGTTAAATATCGAGTTCCCTAAATGGTGTGTGTTTTACTTTGATCTCTGCTCACACTTTGCTCATCCAGTTAGAACCACAGGGCTCCAGGCCATAGCATTCCAGGCATAAACAAGAAAATTTCCATTCCAATTTGGGAGTTCATTGGTCTCTCATAATTACTTTTTCCACAAATGTGTGCTTCAGGAGAGGCCCTGTCCAAATGTGGAGAGGCCCATTTTCATTCACTCACTTTCAGACTTTCTCAGATTTTCAGTTACTAGAGGTTTGCCCAGACTTGCCGTTGTTAAGGGACAGTGCACTTCACTTGAAGTTGTGCATTATTACTTCATGTGTCTCCAAAGAAATTCCACCAATGGGAAACTCTTGCTGTAGACATCTCCAAGTGTTTCTGCGTAATAAAATATAACTATCAAAGGATTTGGTTTCAAGCAGAATGAGCAAAGGAGAGATTATCATTATTTCAGTGCAGGTTGACCTTTCAAACAAACAGTAATTCCTATGAAATAGGAGGTATGAGTGAGGTATGAGTGAGGGCTTCCCTGACTCGCAAAGTTAAAAATAGTAAAACAAACAATTTGAAAAACAATCAACCAATTAAATACAAACACTAAGTCCAAAGGGTTTCACTGGTTGTAAAACCACTTATGGAATGCACAACTATTGATGAGGCTTACTCTGCATTCTGCTTTACTCAGGCCCGGTACATGAGCAACTATGAAAGCAAGATTCAAAATGTACCTTGAAATGGGTGTGCTCTCTTCTCAGGCTTGATCTCCATCTTCCCCTGTATTTCCAAACATATTCATCTGGGAAACATGTAAAGATCTTATTCGGGGCTTGTTTCATTGTTTTCAAATATATGCCCTTGAAATTCAACTTCCAACACTGTCTCTCATATCCAAAGCTATGTGCTTGCAGAGGATTTTTGCTGAGAAATTTCACATAAAGCTCTTATACTGCAGGTGAATGATTCCAGCAAGTCTTGGCTGAATAGCTTAGGGAACAGGACTCAGCCAAATGACAGACATGACAAGAGAAAAGCGTATGCTCAAGGATAGGACATTTCAGAAAACATCTGCCAGGCCCTGGCATATTTCATATCCCATTGAAAGTACATCCATGTGTAGATTGGCAAGCATTTCCATCCCCAAATTCTGAGCAGTGAAGCCTTCAGTGAGAATCCTGTGGCATACCAGGCCAAGAATACTCATCCTATTTAAATCTTGCCCTACAAGGTCCTCTGTATCACTGAGGTCTCCATGGCAACGCCCAGCATTGTGACTCAGGTCTCCTACTGCACACGTGTATCCTAGAGCCTAAAGTCCAGCTCACAATGGTGATCAGCCAATCACAGCCCCTTGTGGTTGCCTGGCAACCACAAGCTTGTGGCTTTCTGTGAGCTGTTTCATCCCAACTCTGCAGCTTTCCAGCTCATAAAACCACAGCCATTCCAATTATGCAGTATTTGATTAGCCTCTCTATGTTGCCTCAGAATTTTTTTACAGTTGTAGTGATCAAGAAAATTTGACATATTTTGAGAAGTGGAGGGAAGTAATTGAAAGACCTTTTGGTCTGTCTGTGGTTGAAGGGTTGCAAAACTTGACTACACCTGTCTTTTACATTTTCAAACCTAGAGCCTAAAATCCACCTCACAGTGATGTTCAGCCAATCTCAGCCCAGTGTGGTTGCCTGGCAACCACAAGCCTGTGGATTTCTGTGAACAGTTTCAGCCCAACTCTGCAGCTTTCCACCTCATACACCCACAGCCATTCCAATCATGCAGTATTTGATTCACCTCTCTAAGTTGCCTCAGAAGTTTCTTTGAAGTTGTGGTGATCAATCAAATTTGACATATTTTGACAAGTGGAGGGAAGTAATTGGCTCTGTCTTTAGCTCTGTTGGTGGTACATGGGGTCCAAACTTGACTAGAACAGTCTATTCAATTTTAAAACTTAGAAAGCCAAATGTTTCAGGGGAGGAAAGAAAATGCCACAATGATTTGGGATCTGCCAAGTTTCTGGTGGCTTGGGAAGCAAACCTGCAAACCATACATGCAGTCTCTGCTGGATTACTGCCACCATGGTAGTATTAGTTAGCACTAAAAGCCAGCAACCAGAAGATGAGTCCCAAAATGAAAGTGAATCCTTGCAGTGCATGAATATTTGGAGTGCCTGCTTCAACTATCCAGCTTCCTTGGGGTTCACTTGTCTGCAACCGCTATTTCAAGGAGTTCTGCAGCCATTCCAGCATAAGCCTGAACACTAAACATGAGGGACTAGCTCAATACCTAAACCAACATAGTGCTAGATAGCTTATCACCAGCAGGTTTTCCCAGAATTCAAATGTAACATGGTGAAAGGAAAACCCTTAGAAAAGGGATGCAAATGCCCCTTTCCCTAAAAATCCCAGGTATTTTCTCATGGCATGGAATATTTAGACTCCACAACTCATGTAGTGAACCCAGGGACCTAGACCAAGTGTGTCTAGTTTTCTGTTGTCCTCTTTTTGGAAACAGCATCTTATGTAGTTGTTGAAAGGGGCCTTGAGATAAATTCGTAGCCCAAGATGGACTGGAACTCCCAAGGATCGATCCACCTCAGCCCCCAGATTGCTGGGATTATAGGCTTGAGCGACCATGCCAAGCATGTGCACAGAGATTCTTACATAATTTGTGAAATCCCACTACTGGTCTATAGGTAGCTTCTGTGCTTCAGGCTTCAGGAATGTTCCTGTCTTTGTTTTGGCTCCCCTTGTTCAGGTGTCCATTTCTATTGTGATAAGCTCCAAGGCTCCAGGCAACGGGGTGGCTGCCCTTCCTCTGGTGTGTCCTTGGATGACTACAGCCCAGGTGAACAGGGTTCAAATATATTGGATCCTGTGCATTTGAAGAGATAATGAGGAAAGATTCATGAGTTAATGTGGACATGCCAGGGAATTGAGGGGCCATGATAGGGACAAAACTTCAGGCCATGGGCTGAAGGCTGAGGCTTCTGTACCTCTAGTTTCTTGAATACTGGGCCTGCTGAGCAATTGTGTGCTCTCAAATGTAATTTGATGGGTTTTGTTTTAATTTATTTTGTTTTTTGCTTTGGTTTTTTACATGGAAGGAACTGTACCATGCTTTGAAGAAGCTGGAGTGTCTTACCTAAGAGAAATTTGAAAAAAGGGACAATTCAGCAGCCAAGAATTTCTCAAATGCCCTTGGCGTTTTAAAAAAAAGTGACATAAACTTGAGCGTGTCATGTTCATGTCTCTTTACAAAAGATTTTACCTCCTATTTCATAGGAATTACTGTTTCTTTGAAAGGTCAACCTGCACTGAAATAAAGATTATCCCTCCATTCTTCATTCTGCTTGAAAACACATCCTTTGTTAGTTATATTTTCTTACGCAGAAACACATGGAGATGACTACAGCAAGAATTTCCCATTGGTGGAATTTCCACGGAGACACATGAAGTAATACTGCACAACTTCAAGTGAAATTCACTGTCCCTTGACAATGGCAAGTCTGGTCAAACCTCTAGTAACTGAAAATCTTAGAAAGTCTGAAAGTGAGTGAATGAAAATGGGCCTCTCCACATTTGGACAGGGCCTCTCCTGAAGCACACATTTGTGGAAAAAGTAATTATGAGTGACGAATGAACTCCCAAAACGGAATGGAAATTTTCTTGTTTAGGCCTAGAACGCTATGGCCTGGAGCCCTGTGGTTCTAACTGGATGAGCAAAGTGTGAGCAGAGATCAAAGTAAAACACACACCATTTAGGGAACTCGATATTTAACCAGGTGTCCAGAGTAGTGGCAAACTGTACTTGTGTCAATTTGCTCAAATCCTGTCTTCACAAGAAAGTACATTCCAGCACGACCAGTGACTAGAGGAGGACACATTTCAAAGGACTTGTAAAAAGTCCAAAACTGAATTTAGCCCAAAACTGAATTTTGATGAAAAGTAGCAGAGTCTGTTAGTCTTTCAAGTTTTAATAGGAGAAACTTATAACATGTAATAGCTGTTACATGAATAACGTCAGAGCTTTTGGAGAGGTCTAAATCACTATGAGTGAGGGCTTCCCTGACTCGCAAAGTTAAAAATAGTAAAACAAACAATTTGAAAAACCAATCAACCAATTAAATACAAACACTAAGTCCAAAGGGTTTCACTGGTTTTAAAACCACTTATGGAATGTACAACTATTGATGAGGCTTACTCTGCATTCTGCTTTACTCAGGCCCGGTACATGAGCAACTATGAAAGCAAGATTCAAAATGTACCTTGAAATGGGTGTGCTCTCTTCTCAGGCTTGATCTCCATCTTCCCCTGTATTTCCAAACATATTCATCTGGGAAACATGTAAAGATCTTATTCGGGGCTTGTTTCATTGTTTTCAAATATATGCCCTTGAAATTCAACTTCCAACACTGTCTCTCATATCCAAAGCTATGTGCTTGCAGAGGATTTTTGCTGAGAAATTTCACATAAAGCTCTTATACTGCAGGTGAATGATTCCAGCAAGTCTTGACTGAATAGCTTAGGGAACAGGACTCAGCCAAATGACAGACATGACAAGAGAAAAGCGTATGCTCAAGGATAGGACATGTCAGAGAACATCTGCCAGGCCCTGGCATATGTCATATCCCATTGAAAGTACATCCATGTGTAGATTGGCAAGCATTTCCATCCCCAAATTCTGAGCAGTGAAGCCTTCAGTGAGAATGCTGTGGCATACCAGGCCAAGAATACTCATCCTATTTAAATCTTGCCCTACAAGGTCCTCTGTGTCACTGAGGTCTCCATGGCAACGCCCACCATTGTGACTCAGGTCTCCTACTGCACACTTGTATCCTAGAGCCTAAAGTCCAGCTCACAATGGTGCTCAGCCAATCACAGCCCAGTGTGGTTGCCTGGCAACCACAAGCTTGTGGCTTTCTGTGAGCTGTTTCAGCCCAACTCTGCAGCTTTCCACCTCATACAACCACAGCCATTCCAATCATGCAGTATTTGATTAGCCTCTGTATGTTGCCTCAGAATTTTTTTTACAGTTGTTGTCATCAAGAAAATTTGACATATTTTGAGAAGTGGAGGGAAGTAATTGAAAAACCTTTTGGTCTGTCTGTGGTCGATGGTTTCCAAACTTGACTACCCCAGTCTGTTAGGGCCAACGCCGCAGGGAAAGAGACCCCAAGGACTCAACTCTTGGTGAGGGAAAAAAGTTTATTTCCATGCGCATGGGGTCCCCCAGGCAAACAAGTGCGGAGGGCCCCGAGGGGGAATTGTGTAGGGTTTTTAAGGGCGCAAACAGGAGGCAAGGGAGTTTACAGAAGCAGATTGCATTTGTTAATTTTGAGCAGCATAGGATTTGGCAGAAATTGATTGGAGGGTTTGGGGTTGAGTAACCATGGAGACTGGGGGTCCTAGCCCAGTCACTATGTGCCCAGAACAGAACAGTTACTTGTCTTACTTATCTCGTTGAGACAGAACAACCTTGCAGGTGCATTCTTTCTTTTTTTTTTTCTCTGCTCTGATAGCTCTGGGGAGTTAGGCATTTTTTTCTGCTCTGCTCTGATAGCTCTGGGGAGTTAGGGAGTTAACCCTTTCATTCCCCGCTCTGGGGAGTTAGGGAGTGAAACATTCTTTGCTGCTTTTTATAACTCGGGGAGGGGGTTATAGCAGGGGTGTCAACTCTCACATTCCCACCTTTTCTTTTTTTGATGACTTTTAATCTTAAAGGTCCTGTATGGGTAAGGGATCATATTGTTGACGTAGCACCATAACTTTTACTTGAGAAATCTGGGCCCTCACAAACCGGGTTACTCGGTTAATGAGGCAAGGGGCTATAGTTATGACTATAATGAATCTGGCCAGGGGTCCCAATAAAGGGAGAATATAGGGCAGGATTGATTCCCGGAAAGAGAACATTTTGGCTTTACTTGAAGGGGGCTCTTGAGATCTGATTTTTTTTCTCAACTTTTTTATTGTATCTTTTACAATTTCAGTATGATCAGTGTAAAAACAACATTTTTTTTAAGTGCGGCGCAGAGACCCCCTTTTTTTAAAAACAAAAGATCTTTAACAATTGTTTTTTTTTTTTTTTTTTTTTTGCTTACAGTGGGACCAAAGCCGCCGTGTAAGGTCGGCATCAATGTTATTAAAATCAAAACAAGCAAGCTAAAACAGTTTATAACCAGCATAATCTAACTATGTTTTAGTCAATTTTTAACTTTAAGGGTTACCAGTCTGTTGTGTAGTCCACTGAGTATGTCCCTCGTTGTCCGCTGTTTCCAGTGTCTTTACATGAGTGTAGTGAATCCGTGCAGTTTTTTTTTTTTTTTGTTACCTTGATGGCAGTGGGGGTACTGAGCATCACGGTGAAAGGTCCTTTTCAGCAGGATTTGAGGGAGTCATGGTGGTGACATCGAACCAAGACTGGAGTCCCTGAGGCCTTTGTCTCTGAAGGCAGGTCCAAGTGTTTTTGTCTAAACAGCTGGTGGATCTAGGCCAACACGGGTTTGAGTGTCTGTAGGGACTTAAGATCTCAATTAGTAATTTTAGCTAATTTGTCTTCTGACAATCTTGGAACCAATGGCGGGGGCCTCCCAAACATGGCTTTAAAGGGGGAAATTTTAGAAACATATGGGGTATATTTAGCTCTTAACAGTGCAAAGGGAAGAAGGCTCATCCAATTATCGCCAGTTTTTGAAAACAGCTTAGCTAAAATGTCTTTGAGACTTTGGTTTATATGTTTTACTTGTCCTGAGCTTTGTGGCTGATAGGCACAGTGGAGTTTTAATTAATCTTTAATGCCTGGGCTAACTTTTGGGTGACTCGGGCTATGAAAGCCAGGCCATTATCGGACCCCATTGATAGTGGGAGGCCAAATCAAGGTATGATCTCATGCGATAGCCTTTTAACTAACACTAAGGCTGACTCAGACTTAGTAGGGAAAGCCTCTACCCAGCCAGTAAAAATGTTTATTAATACCAAGAGATAGCAGTGTCCCTGTAAATTAAGTTTTACCATGTCCATGAAGTCTATTTTTTAATGTTCTCCTGGAACAATTTCTTGATGTCGGGTGGTCTCCAACGCAGAGCTCTTGGCTGAGTTGACTAACAAGCACTGTGGGCATCTGGAGCTCGAAGAGGTGGTCAGTTTGTAGAGTTTTGGAATAAAATACTGAGTTCTGGACAAATCCACAAGTTTAGTTTTTTTGAAACGAGTAGTCTGGCGAGCCCGGTATAACAGCTCCTGTCCTAGTGTCTCCAGTAACCGTACTTGTATATCAGGTAACTGGTATTAGCCCCTTGGGGTGGGAGACTTTATTTTAAGTTGAGATGTCAACTGTAGGTCTTTTTTTATGTAGACTGGTTCTGACAAGGTCAGAGGACTAGTATCAGAGCAGTTATTTTTTTTTGGTTGACCCCTCTGATGTGGTTGTTATTTTTTAAGTGGCTTGATCTGTCAAACTGTTTCCTAAGGTGACAGTGTCATCTCTTGTCTGGTGAGCCTTGTAATGAATAGCAACCCATTGAGGCAGTCAGACAGCTGTCAGCAAGTCTAGAATCTGTGGAGCATTTTTAATCTTAGTCCCAACTGGGGTTAAGAAACCTCACTCTTGATAGACGGCTCTACGTATATGTACAGTAGCAAAGGCATATCTACAGTAAGAAAAATGTTTTACCCTCTTTTTTGTGGCTAGTTTTAGCCTCTTAGTCAAAGCAACAAGCTTCGCCTTTTGGGCAGAAGTGTCAGGCTCTACCCGCTTAACCCAGAGTACCTTTTTTTCGGTGGTCACTGTTGCCCCGGCCACTCGTTTGTCGTTTTGGATGAAGCTGTTTTCATTGAACAGTTGTCGGCATTTCCCAAAAGCTGGTCAGTAAGATCAGCCTGTAGGTTCTGTTGCAGTTCGAGGATGTCAGCGCACTCATGGAGAGAGGTGTCCTTTGTTCCTCCGGGTCATCATCAGGCATAAGGGTGGCTGGGTTTAAAGCTGAAGAAGTCTTGAATATCATTGACTCTGGGTCTAGAAGCAGGGCTTGACAGTAGAATTTTGGCATTTGAGAGCCTTTTTTAGGAGGGGTTTTGATAAGAGTCTCTAAACTGTGAGAGGTTACCACAGAAATCACTTGTCTAAAGCGAGTTTCTTTGTCTCCTTAAGTAGCATTGTCACAGTAGCTAGTATTTTTAGGCAGGGGGGCCATACTCCTGTTACTGAATCAAGTCTTTTGGAGAGGTAGGCTATAGGCCTCTTTTAAGGGCCAATGTCCTGAGTGAGGACTCTTTTGGCAATGTCCCTGAGTTTATCTATGAACAAGATGAAAGGCTTGGTAACGTCAGGGAGTCCCAGGGCTGGGGCCTCTGTCAAGGCCCGCTTGAGCTGCTGGAAGGCCTGTTTACATTTATCAGTCCAGTTCAGTGAATTTTGAGTTTCTCCCTTATGGGAGTCATATAGAGGCAAGCTTTTCAGTAAAATTTAGCCTACAGTATCCAACTGCCTCCAGAAAGTCTCGTCTGTTTTTTTAAAAGTTTTTTTTTTTCATAACACCTTGGCTATCTTTTTGTAATTTTTTTTTTTAGTTTTTAAAGACCTTTTTGTGTTATCTTTATTAACTGGCTGAGGGGCATTTTTTAAACCTCTTAAACCTAATTTTTGTCTAACATGTGGGGCCGACTGAGTTACAAAAAGAACAACTGGCGATATTGGGAAACCTCCTTACCTCTGGATGTCCAGTCAGGGTGGCAGAAAAGGAGAACATGGTTTTGGCATTCCGGATCAGAGAGCCGGCTTTATCTGGATGGCACACTGTTTTTTGTCCAAGGGTGTCACGTGACAGGCCATCATTTTACTAAAATTATATTCTTAACAAAAGGGCTTTTTTACAGGTAACAAAATTGTGCTGCATAATCTCCCAGATGTTTACAGCACATGTAAGAATTTGTATCTTATTTTTAGTATCACCTATAATCTCATTTTAATGAAAACATTTTGCAGCAAAGTACAATCTTATGTATACTTTTACCAAAACTGATCTAACACTGTCAAATTTTAAACACATTTACTTTTTGTCAAACCTGTTATTTGCAGTACTATAAATCAAGACAAATAAAATTCACATCCTCTTGAGCCTTCTACAACTTACAATAATACCTGTCAAACTAAGCTTTAATCTTTTTTTACATTTTGGCATAGCCAGACACCTTTACTTGAAGACCACTCTCTTTGTCCCTCTTTTTACTATTACCAGTCAATTAACATTTTTTTTACTTCTCAGACAACATCAAAACTCTCAACAAAACCCTTGAAGTCACCTTTTAGTAGTCTAAAACATACTTATTTTATGTCTTTTTACCACATAAAAATGCTGTATTTTAAAAACAAAACTGTAACCTTTTAACTGGCTCAAATATACTACCATCTGGTTTTTACTTGGTATTTTGATATGATTTTTAATAACCATAGATATACATATATATGTGCACATGTTTACATTTTTACCAGAGAGGAAAAAATACTCCTTTTAAAAGGTATGTTGAGGTTGCAAGCAATCAATTGAAGTCTTACATATTAAACAAGGCGCCACAACATTAAAGACACAAACAAAGGGAATTTCTTGCATAGTTTGGTCAGCTAAAGGAAATAATTTTTTTTATCATGAACCTTGAATCTAATAAACCATATGGATCTTGCAACAGAAATGGGCAACAAGCCCCTAAGTTAGTAACAAGTTTAAACAGGCAACCAAGGAGAGGGCGGAGGAAGGAAGGGTTTTACCCACGGTGGGGGCTCTTTCCTGAGGTCCTGTCATACCAAGATGTAGGCATGTTGGTCGGGGTGGCCCTCTTCGTCCGGGGTGGAAGATGATGTTTTTAACTGCTAAGATGAGGGGAAGGTGGAAAGTCCCCTCCGGTGGCCAACCCACGGAGAATGTGGGCCACTCAGACGAGCAGAAAGTCTGCCATTTACTTTTTTAACCTGTAAGGACAGATTGTGAGCCCTCTCTCGAACCTCCGACCAATGGTCGAGGCTGAGGGACAATGGGGACGATGTCGTCTGGCCCATGATGTTCTGAAGACAAAGAGTGGTTAGCGTACACGCGACACAACAAATAACCGTTCACAACAGTCACAACACACAGGACAAACAGGCCAGCCACCTCACTCTCACGCATTAGTTTCACACCAAATGAGTCACCTTAGGGGGTGCCTCCAGATTGGCCCGGACGGACCACAGATTGGGAATGAAATTCCCCAGATTGGCACAGACGGACCACAGATTGGGAATGAAATTCCCCAGACCGATAGGAAAATCCTATCGCAGACGGTGAGTCACGGAAAACCGTGTGGGGCATCCCCCGGTCACCAGAGAACAGAGAACAGATAACAAAAACAGGTAACAAAAATTGCCCGGTTGGCTCGGGGCATAAAATACCGGTAGATTGATCCTCAGAGTAAAAATAAGAAGCGATCAGTCGTACTCACCCACCGCAGAGCCGTTGAGGTCACCTCCCGTGAAACGTGCTATCTCGCTAGGGCCTCCAAGATGTTAGGGCCGACGCCACAGGGAAAGAGACCCCAAGGACTCAACTCTTGGTGAGGGAAAAAAGTTTATTTCCATGCGCATGGGGTCCCCCAGGCAAACAAGTGCGGAGGGCCCCGAGGGGGAATTGTGTAGGGTTTTTAAGGGCGCAAACGGGAGGCAAGCGAGTTTACAGAAGCAGATTGCATTTGTTAATTTTGAGCAGCATAGGATTTGGCAGAAATTGATTGGAGGGGTTTGGGGTTGAGTAACCATGGAGACTGGGGGTCCTAGCCCAGTCACTATGTGCCCAGAACAGAACAGTTACTTGTCTTACTTATCTCGTTGAGACAGAACAACCTTGCAGGTGCATTCTTTCTTTTTTTTTCTCTGCTCTGATAGCTCTGGGGAGTTAGGCATTTTTTTCTGCTCTGCTCTGATAGCTCTGGGGAGTTAGGGAGTTGACCCTTTTATTCCCCGCTCTGGGGAGTTAGGGAGTGAAACATTCTTTGCTGCTTTTCATAACTCGGGGAGGGGGTTATAGCAGGGGGGTCAACTCTCACAAGTCTTTTAAATTTTCAAACCTAGAGCCTAAAATCCCCCTCACAGTGATGCTCAGCCAATCTCAGCCCAGTGTGGTTGCCTGGTAACCACAAGCCTGTGGATTTCTGTGAACAGTTTCAGCCCAACTCTGCAGCTTTCCACCTCATACAACCACAGCCATTCCAATTATGCAGTATTTGATTAGCCTCTCTATGTTGCCTCAGAATTTTTTTTACAGTTGTAGTGATCAAGAAAATTAGACATATTTTGAGAAGTGGAGGGAATTAATTGAAAGACCTTTTGGTCTGTCTGTGGTCGATGGGTTTCCAAACTTGACTAACCCAGTCTTTAAATTTTCAAACCTAGAGCCTAAAATCCACCTCACAGTGATGTTCAGCCAATCTCAGCCCAGTGTGGTTGCCTGGCAACCACAAGCCTGTGGATTTCTGTGAACAGTTTCAGCCCAACTCTGCAGCTTTACACCTTATACAACCACAGCCATTCCAATCATGCAGTATTTGATTCACCTCTATAAGTTGCGTCAGAATTTTCTTTGAAGTTGTGGTGATCAAGCAAATTTGACATATTTTGACAAGTGGAGGGAAGTAATTGGCTCTGTCTTTAGCTCTGTTTTTGGTACATGGGGTCCAAACCTGAATAGCCCAGTCTATTCAATTTTCAAACTTAGAAAGCCAAATGTTTCAGGGGAGGAAAGAAAATGCCACAATGATTTGGGTTCTGCCAAGTTTCTGGTGGCTTGGGAAGCAAACCTGCAAACCATACATGCAGTCTCTGCTGGATTACTGCCACCATGGTAATATCAGTTAGCAATAAAAGCCAGCAACCAGAAGATGAGTCCCAAAATGCAAGTGAATCCTTGCAGTGCATGAATATTTGGAGTGCCTGCTTCAACTATCCAGCTTCCTCGGGGTTCACTTGTCTGCAATAGCTATTTCAAGGAGGTCTGCAGCCATTCCAGCATAACCCAGAACACTAAACATGAGGTACTAGCTCAATACCTAAACCAACGTAATGCTAGATAGCTTATCACCAGCAGGTTTTCCCAGAATTCAAATGTAACATGGTGAAAGGGAAACCCTTATAAAAGGGATGCAAATGCCCCTTTCCCTAAAAATCCCAGGTATTTTCTCATGGCATGGAATATTTAGACTCCACAACTCATGTAGTGAACCCAGAGACCTAGACCAAGTGTGTCTAGTTTTCTGTTGTCCTCTTTTTGGAAACAGCATCTTATGTAGTTGTTGAAAGAGGCCTTGAGATAAACTCGTAGCCCAAGATGGACTGGAACTCCCAAGGATCCATCCACCTCAGCCCCCAGATTGCTGGGATTACAGGCATGAGCGACCATGCCAAGCATGTGCACAGGGATTCTTACATAATTTGTGAAATCCCACTACTGGCCTATAGGTAGCTTCTGGGCTTCAGCCTTTAGGAATATGCCTCTCTTTGTTTTGGCTCCCCTTCTTCAGGTGTCCATTTCTATTGTGATAAGCTCCAAGGCCCCAGGCAAGGGGCTGGCTGCCCTTCCTCTGGTGTGCCCTTGGATGATTACAGCCCAGGTGAACAGGGTTCAAATATATTGGATCCTGTGCATTTGTAGAGGAAATGAATAAAGATTCATAAGTTAATGTGGACATGCCAGGGAATTGAGGGGCCAATATAGAGACAAAACTTCAGGCCATGGGCTGAAGGCTGAGGCTTCTGTACCTCTCGCTTCTTGAATAGTGGGCCTGCTAAGCAATTGTGTGCTCTCAAATGTAATTTGATGGGTTTTGTTTTAATTTATTTTGTTTTTTGCTTTGGTTTTTTACATTGAAGGAACTGTACCATGCTCTGAAGAAGCTGGAGTGTCTTACCTAAGAGAAATTTGAAAAAAGGGACAATTCAGCAGCCAAGAATTTCTCAAATGCCCTTAGCGTTTTCAAAAAAGGGACATAAAGTTGAGCGTGTCATGTCCATGTCTCTTTACAAAACATTTTACCTCCTATTTCATAGGAATTACTGTTTCTTTGAAAGGTCAACCTGCACTGAAATAAAGATTATCCCTCCATTCCTCATTCTGCTTGAAACCACATCCTTTGTTAGTTATATTTTGTTAAGCAGACACATTTGGAGATGACTACAGCAAGCGTTTCCCATTGGTGGAATTTCCACGGAGACACATGAAGTAATACTGCACAACTTCAAGTGAATGGCACTGTTCCTTGACAATGGCAGTCTGGGCAAACCTTTAGTAACTGAAAATCTTAGAAAGTCTGAAAGTGAGTGAATGAAAATGGGCCTCTCCACATTTAGACACAGCCTCTCCTGAAGCATGCATTGGTGGAAAAAGTAATTACCAGAGACCAATGAACTCCCAAAATGGAATGGAAATTTTCTTGTTTAGGCCTGGAACGCTATGGCCTGGAGCCCTGTGGTTCTAACTGGATGAGCAAAGTGTGAGCAGAGATCAAAGTAAAACACACACCATTTAGGGAACTCGATATTTAACCAGGTGTCCAGAGTAGTGGCAAACTGTACTTGTGTCAATTTGCTCAAATCCTGTCTTCACAAGAAAGTACATTCCAGCACGACCAGTGACTAGAGGAGGACACATTTCAAAGGACTTGTAAAAAGTCCAACACTGAATTTAGCGCAACACTGAATTTAGATGAAAAGTAGCAGAGTCTGTTAGTCTTTCAAGTTTTAATAGGAGAAACTTACAGCATGTAATAGCTGTTACCTGAATAACTTCAGAGATTTTGGAGAGGACTAAATCACTATGAGTGAGGGCTTCCCTGACTCCCAAAGTTAAAATAGTAAAACAAACAATTTGAAAAACCAATCAACCAATTAAATACAAACACTAGGTCCAAAGGGTTTCCCTGGTTTTTGTGGGAAGCCGCCTATGATGGCGCCCATTTCCTGCTTCCGGATTCTTCCCTGCCTGAACTAGCCCGCCAAATTGTCATGTCTGAAAAGTTACCAGTGACGCTAGCCTATCAGCTTGTTAGACGCGCTTCTCTGTGATTGGATACTGCTTCCCCATATAAGAGGCTGTTCCTGCCCCCAATGGGCAGAAGAGGAACCAACGTTGAGGGTGGCGGACCTTGTTGGGTCCGGTTCGCTGTACGCAATAAAGTTTGACAGCTGATCCTGCTGGAGTATGGCCTCCTGTCTCCCGTGGCTCCGGTCAGGTTTTAAAACCACTTATGGAATGCACAACTATTGATGAGGCTTACTCTGAATTCTGCTTTACTCAGGCCCGGTACATGAGCAACTGTGAAAGCAAAATTCTAAATGTTATGTGAAGTGACCATTCCATTTGGGAAACCGTGACCCAATAGATATTTTATCTTTTGAAACTCCGGACATTATCAATATATGTTCTCAAAGGGAAGGAATACACAGGATTTAGATGGATATATTTTTCACTATTTTGTGTTCCACCAGATTTATTTGAAGATCTCCTGTCCTGCATCCACTGCACAATGAAGAAGGCCACACATAGGACAACCAACATGAGAACTTCACTGCTACAGTTTGATTAAATCATCATGAGAATATAATTTTCCCTTCATCATCAAAGATTTTTACATTAAATTAACCAGCTCTCTTGCTTTTCCATGTTTTTCCCTGGTTTTTGTACCTTGAAATGGGTGTGCACTCTTCTCAGTCTTGATCTCCATCTTCCCCCGTATTTCCAAACATATTGATCTGGGAAACAGGTAAAGATCTTATTCGGGGCTAGTTTCATTGTTTTCAAATATCTGCCCTTGAAATTCAACTTCCACGACTGTCTCTCATATCCAAAGCTATGTGCTTGCAGAGGATTTCTGCTGAGAAATTTCACAGAAAGCTTATACTGCAGGTGAATGAGGCCAGCAAGTCTTGACTAAATAGCTTAGGGAACAGGACTCAGCCAAATGACAGACATGACAAGAGAAAAGCATATGCTCGAGGATAGGACATGTCAGAGAACATCTGCCAGGCCCTGGCATATTTCATTTCCCATTGAAAGTACATCCATGTGTAGATTGGCAAGCATTTCCATCCCCAAATTCTGAGCAGTGAAACCTTCAGTGAGAATCATGTGGCATACCAGGCCAAGAATATTCATCCTATTTAAATCTTGCCCTACAAGGCCCTCTGTGCCACTTAGGTCTCCATGGCAACGCCCAGCATTGTGACTCAGGTCTCCTACTGCACACTTGTATCCTAGAGCCTGAAGTCCAGCTCACAATGGTGCTCAGCCAATCACAGCCCAGTGTGGTTGCCTGGGAACCACAAGCTTGTGGCTTTCTGTGGGCTGTTTCAGCCCAACTCTGCAGCTTTCCACCTCATACAACCACAGCCATTCCAATCATGCAGTATTTGATTAGCCTCTCTATGTTGCCTCAGAATTTTTTTTACAGTTGTAGTGATCAAGAAAATTTGACATATTTTGAGAAGTGGAGCGAAGTAATTGAAAGACCTTTTGGTCTGTCTGTGCTCGATGTGTTCCAAACTGACTACCCCAGTCTTTTAAATTTTCAAACCTAGAGCCTAAAATCCCCCTCACAGTGATGTTCAGCCAATCTCAGCCCAGTGTGGTTGCCTGGCAACCACAAGCCTGTGGATTTCTGTGAACAGTTTCAGCCCAACTCTGCAGCTTTCCACCTCATACACCCACAGCCATTCCAATCATGCAGTATTTGATTCACCTCTCTAAGTTGCCTCAGAATTTTCTTTGAAGTTGTGGTGATCAAGCAAATTTGACATATTTTGACAAGTGGAGGGAAGTAATTGGCTCTGTCTTTAGCTCTGTTGGTGGTACATGGGATCCAAACCTGACTAGCCCAGTCTATTCAATTTTCAAACTTAGAAAGCCAAATGTTTCAGGGGAGGAAAGAAAATGCCACAATGATTTGGGTTCTTCCAAGTTTCTGGTGGCTTGGGAAGCAAACCTGCAAACCATACATGCAGTATCTGCTGGATTACTGTCACCATGGTAATATCAGTTAGCACTAAAAGCCAGCAACCAGAAGATGAGTCCCAAAATGCAAGTGAATCCTTACAGTGCATGAATGTTTGGAGTGCCTGCTTCAACTATCCAGCTTGGTCGGGGTTCGCTTGTCTGCAATCGCTATTTCAACAAGGTCTGCAGCCATTCCAGCATAACCCTGAACACTAAACATGAGGTACTAGCTCAATACCTAAACCAACATAATTCTAGATAGCTTATCACCAGCAGGTTTTCCCAGAATTCAAATGTAACATGGTGAAAGGGAAACCCTTAGAAAGGGGAGGCAAATGCCCTTTTCACTGAAAATTCAAAGTATTTTCTCATGGCATGGAATATTTAGACTCCACAACTCATGTAGTGAACCCAGGGACCTAGACCAAGTGTGTCTAGTTTTCTGTTGTCCTCTTTTTGGAAACAGCATCTTATGTAGTTGTTGAAAGAGGCCTTGAGATAAATTGGTAGCCCAAGATGGACTGGAACTCCCAAGGATCCATCCACCACAGCCCCCAGATTGCTGGGATTATAGGCATGAGCGACCATGCCAAGCATGTGCACAGAGATTCTTACATAATTTGTGAAATCCCACTACTGGTCTATAGGTAGCTTCTGTGCTTGAGGCTTTAGGAATATTCCTCTCTTTGTTTTGGCTCCCCTTGTTCAGGTGTCCATTTCTATTGCGATAAGCTCCAAGGCCCCAGGCAAGGGGGTGGCTGCCCTTCCTCTGGTGTGTCCTTGGATGATTACAGCTCTGGTGAACAGGATTCAAATATATTGGATCCTGTGCATTTGAAGAGGAAATGAATAATGTTTCATGAGTTAATGTGGACATGCCAGGGAATTGAGGGGCCATGATAGAGACAAAACTTCAGGACATGGGCTGAAGGCTGAGGCTTCTGTACCTCTAGCTTCTTGAATAGTGGGCCTGCTGAGCAATTGTGTGCTCTCAAATGTAATTTGATGGGATTTGTTTTAATTTATTGTGTTTTATGCTTTGGTTTTTTACATGGAAGGATCTGCACCATGGTTTGAAGAAGCTGGAGTGTCTTACCTAAGAGAAATTTGAAAAAAGGGACAATTCAGCAGCCAAGAATTTCTCAAATGCCCTTGGCGTTTAAAAAATAGGGACATAAACTTGAGCATGTCATGTCCATGTCTCTTTACATAAGTTTTTACCTCCTATTTCATAGGAATTACCATTTCTTTGAAAGGTCAACCTGCACTGAAATAAAGATTATCCCTCCATTCCTCATTCTGTTTGAAACCATATCCTTTGTTAGTTATATTTTCTTATACAGAAACACTTGGAGATGACTACAGCAAGAATTTCCCATTGGTGTAATTTCCACGGAGACACATGAAGTAATACTGCACAACTTCAAGTGACTGGCACTGTTCCTTGACAATGGCAAGTCTGGGCAAAGCTCTACTAACTGAAAATCTTAGAAAGTCTGAATATGAGTGAATGAAAATGGGCCTCTCCACATTTGGACAGTGCATCTCCTGAAGCACCCATTTGTGGAAAAAGTAATTAGGAGAGACGAATGAACTCCCAAAACGGAATGGAAATTTTCTTGTTTAGGCCTGGAACGCTATGGCCTGGAGCCCTGTGGTTCTAACTGCATGAGCAAAGTGTGAGCAGAGATCAAAGTAAAACACACACCATTTAGGGAACTCGATATTTAACCAGGTGTCCAGAGTAGTGGCAAACTGTACTTTGTGAATTTGCTCAAATCCTGTCTTCACAAGAAAGTACATTCCAGCACGACCAGTGACTAGAGGAGGACACATTTCAAAGGACTTGTAAAAAGTCCAACACTGAATTTATCGCAACACTGAATTTAGATGAAAAGTAGCAGAGTCTGTTAGTCTTTCAAGTTTTAATAGGAGAAAACTATAACATGTAGTAGCTGTTATATGAATAACTTCAGAGCTTTTGGAGAGGTCTAAATCACTATGAGTGAGGGCTTTCCTGACTCCCAAAGTTAAAAATAGTAAAACAAACAATTTGAAAAACCAATCAACCAATTAAATACAAACACTAGGTCCAAAGGGTTTCACTGGTTTTAAAACCACTTATGGAATGCACAACTATTGATGAGGCTTACTCTGCATTCTGCTTTACTCAGGCCTGGTACATGAGCAACTGTGAAAGCAAATTTCAAAATGTTATATGAAGTGATCATTCCATTGGTGAAACCGTGACCCAATAGACACTTTCTCTTTTGAAACTCCGGACATTATCCATATATGTTCTCAAAGGGAAGGAATACACAGGATTTAGATTGATATTTTTTTCACTATTTTGTGTTCCACCAGATTTATTTGAAGATCTCCTGTCCTGCATCCACTGCCCAATGCAGAAGGCCACACATAGGACAACCAACATGAGAACTTCACTGCTACAGCCTGGATAAATCATCATAAGAATATAATTTTCCTTTCATCATGAAAGATTTTTACGTCAAATTAACCAGCTCTCTTGCTTTCCCATGTTTTCCCCTGGTTTTTGTACCTTGAAATGGGTGTGCACTCTTCTCAGTCTTGATCTCCATCTTCCCCTGTATTTCCAAACATATTCATCTGGGAAACATGTAAAGATCTTATCTGGGGCTTGTTCCATTGTTTTCAAATATCTGCCCTTGAAATTCAACTTCCACGACTGTCTCTCATATCCAAAGCCATGTGCTTGCAGAGGATTTTTGTTGAGAAATTTCACAGAAAGCTCTTATACTGCAGGTGAATGATTCCAGCAAGTCTTGACTAAATAGCTTAGGGAACAGGACTCAGCCAAATGACAGACATGACAAGGGAAAAACGTATGCTCAAGGATAGGACATGTCAGAGAACATCTGCCAGGCCTTGGCATATTTCATTTCCCATTGAAAGTACATCCATGTGTAGATTGGCTAGCATTTCCATCCACAAATTCTGAGCAGTGAAGCCTTCAGAGAGAATATTGAGGCATACCAGGCCAAGAATATTCATCCTATTTAAATCTTGCCCTACAAGGTCCTCTGTGCCACTGAGGTCTCCATGGCAACGCCCAGCATTGTGACTCAGCTCTCCTACTGCACACTTGTATCCTAGAGCCTGAAGTCCAGCTCACAATGGTGCTCAGCCAATCACAGCCCAGTGTGGTTGCGTGGGAACCACAAGCTTGTGGCTTTCTGTGGGCTGTTTCAGCCCAACTCTGCAGCTTTCCACCTCATACACTCACAGCCATTCCAATCATGCAGTATTTGATTCACCTCTCTAAGTTGCCTCAGAATTTTCTTTGAAGTTGTGGTGATCAAGCAAATTTGACATATTTTGACAAATGGAGGGAAGTAATTGGCTCTGCCTTTAGCTCTGTTGGTGGTACATGTGATCCAAACCTGACTAGCCCAGTCTATTCAATTTTCAAACTTAGAAAGACAAATGTTTCAGGGGAGGAAAGAAAATGCCACAATGATTTGGGTTCTGCCAAGTTTCTGGTGGCTTGGGAAGCAAACCTGCAAACCATACATGCAGTATCTGCTGGATTACTGCCACCATGGTAATATCAGTTAGCACTAAAAGCCAGCAACCAGAAGATGAGTCCCAAAATGCAAGTGAATCCTTGCAGTGCATGAATGTTTGGAGTGCCTGCTTCAACTATCCAGCTTGCTCGGGGTTCGCTTGTCTGCAATTGCTATTTCAACGAGGTCTGCAGCCATTCCAGCATAACCCTGAACACTAAACATGAGGTACTAGCTCAATACCTAAACCAACATAATGCTAGATAGCTTATCACCAGCCGGTTTTCCCAGAATTCAAATGTAACATGGTGAAAGGGAAACCCTTAGAAAGGGGAGGCAAATGCCCTTTTCACTGAAAATTCAAAGTATTTTCTCATGGCATGGAATATTTAGACTCCACAACTCATGTAGTGAACCCAGGGACCTAGACCAAGTGTGTCTAGTTTTCTGTTGTCCTCTTTTTGGAAACAGCATCTTATGTAGTTGTTGAAAGAGGCCTTGAGATAAATTGGTAGCCCAAGATGGACTGGAACTCCCAAGGATCCATCCACCACAGCCCCCAGATTGCTGGGATTATAGGCATGAGCGACCATGCCAAGCATGTGCACAGAGATTCTTACATAATTTGTGAAATCCCACTACTGGTCTATAGGTAGCTTCTGTGCTTGAGGCTTTAGGAATATTCCTCTCTTTGTTTTGGCTCCCCTTGTTCAGGTGTCAATTTCTATTGCGATAAGCTCCAAGGCCCCAGGCAAGGGGGTGGCTGCCCTTCCTCTGGTGTGTCCTTGGATGATTACAGCTCTGGTGAACAGGATTCAAATATATTGGATCCTGTGCATTTGAAGAGGAAATGAATAATGTTTCATGAGTTAATGTGGACATGCCAGGGAATTGAGGGGCCATGATAGAGACAAAACTTCAGGACATGGGCTGAAGGCTGAGGCTTCTGTACCTCTAGCTTCTTGAATAGTGGGCCTGCTGAGCAATTGTGTGCTCTCAAATGTAATTTGATGGGTTTTGTTTTAATTTATTGTGTTTTATGCTTTGGTTTTTTACATGGAAGGATCTGTACCATGGTTTGAAGAAGCTGGAGTGTCTTACCTAAGAGAAATTTGAAAAAAGGGACAATTCAGCAGCCAAGAATTTCTCAAATGCCCTTGGCGTTTAAAAAAAAGGGACATAAACTTGAGCATGTCATGTCCATGTCTCTTTACATAAGAT
Organism: Cavia porcellus; assembly: GCF_034190915.1. Taxonomy (NCBI): domain Eukaryota; kingdom Metazoa; phylum Chordata; class Mammalia; order Rodentia; family Caviidae; genus Cavia; species Cavia porcellus. The sequence goes on along the minus strand of NW_026947486.1, from coordinate 2,151,241 downwards.
TTTACCTCCTATTTCATAGGAATTACCATTTCTTTGAAAGGTCAACCTGTACTGAAATAAAGATTATCCCTCCATTCCTCATTCTGCTTGAAAACATATCCTTTGTTAGTTATATTTTCTTATACAGAAACACTTGGAGATGACTACAGCAAGAATTTCCCATTGGTGTAATTTCCACGGAGACACATGAAGTAATACTGCACAACTTCAAGTGAAGTGCACTGTCCCTTGACAATGGCAAGTCTGGGCAAACCTCTAGTCACTGAAAATCTTAGAAAGTCTAAAAGTGAGTGAATGAAAATGGGCCTCTCCACATTTGGACAGGGCCTCTCCTGAAGCACACATTTGTGGAAAAAGTAATTATGAGAGACGCATGAACTCCCAAAATGGAATGGAAATTTTCTTGTTTAGGCCTGGAACGCTATGGCCTCGAGCTTTGTGTTTCTAACTGGATGAGCAAAGTGTGAGCAGAGATCAAAGTAAAACACACACCATTTAGGGAACTCGATATTTAACCAGGTGTCCAGAGTAGTGGCAAACTGTACTTTGTGAATTTGCTCAAATCCTGTCTTCACAAGAAAGTACATTCCAGCACGACCAGTGACTAGAGGAGGACACATTTCAAAGGACTTGTAAAAAGTCCAACACTGAATTTATCGCAACACTGAATTTAGATGAAAAGTAGCAGAGTCTGTTAGTCTTTCAAGTTTGAATAGGAGAAACTTATAACATGTAATAGCTGTTATATGAATAACTTCAGAGCTTTTGGAGAGGTCTAAATCACTATGAGTGAGGGCTTTCCTGACTCCCAAAGTTAAAAATAGTAAAACAAACAATTTGAAAAACCAATCAACCAATTAAATACAAACACTAGGTCCAAAGGGTTTCACTGGTTTTAAAACTACTTATGGAATGCACAACTATTGATGAGGCTTACTCTGCATTCTGCTTTACTCAGGCCTGGTACATGAGCAACAGTGAAAGCAAATTTCAAAATGTTATGTGAAGTGATCATTCCATTGGTGAAACCATGACCCAATAGACACTTTCTCTTTTGAAAATCCGGACATTATCCATATATGTTCTCAAAGGGAAGGAATACACAGGATTTAGATTGATATTTTTTTCACTATTTTGTGTTCCAACAGATTTATTTGAAGATCTCCTGTCCTGCATCCACTGCCCAATGCAGAAGGCCACACATAGGACAACCAACATGAGAACTTCACTGCTACAGCCTGAATAAATCATCATAAGAATATAATTCTCCTTTCATCATGAAAGATTTTTACGTCAAATTAACCAGCTCTCTTGCTTTCCCATGTTTTCCCCTGGTTTTTGTACCTTGAAATGCGTGTGCACTCTTCTCAGTCTTGATCTCCATCTTCCCCCGTATTTCCAAACATATTCATCTGGGAAAAATGTAAAGATCTTATCTGGGGCTTGTTCCATTGTTTTCAAATATCTGCCCTTGAAATTCAACTTCCACGACTGTCTCTCATATCCAAAGCCATGTTCTTGCAGAGGATTTTTGTTGAGAAATTTCACAGAAAGCTCTTATACTGCAGGTGAATGATTCCAGCAAGTCTTGACTAAATAGCTTAGGGAACAGGACTCAGCCAAATGACAGACATGACAAGGGAAAAGCGTATGCTCAAGGATAGGACATGTCAGAGAACATCTGCCAGGCCTTGGCATATTTCATTTTCCATTGAAAGTACATCCATGTGTAGATTGGCTAGCATTTCCATCCACAAATTCTGAGCAGTGAAGCCTTCAGAGAGAATATTGAGGCATACCAGGCCAAGAATATTCATCCTATTTAAGTCTTGCCCTACAAGGTCCTCTGTGCCACTGAGGTCTCCATGGCAACGCCCAGCATTGTGACTCAGGTCTCCTACTGCACACTTGTATCCTAGAGCCTGAAGTCCAGCTCACAATGGTGCTCAGCCAATCACAGCCCAGTGTGGTTGCCTGGGAACCACAAGCTTGTGGCTTTCTGTGGGCTGTTTCAGCCCAACTCTGCAGCTTTCCACCTCATACAACCACAGCCATTCCAATCATGCAGTATTTGATTAGCCTCTCTATGTTGCCTCAGAATTTTATTTACAGTTGTAGTGATCAAGAAAATTTGACATATTTTGAGAAGTGGAGCGAAGTAATTGAAAGACCTTTTGGTCTGTCGGTGGTCGATGGGTTCCAAACTTGACTACCCCAGTCTTTTAAATTTTCAAACCTAGAGCCTAAAATCCCAGTCACAGTGATGTTCAGCCAATCTCAGCCCAGTGTGGTTGCCTGGCAACCACAAGCCTGTAGATTTCTGTGAACAGTTTCAGCCCAACTCTGCAGCTTTCCACCTCATACACCCACAGCCATTCCAATCATGCAGTATTTGATTCACCTCTCTAAGTTGCCTCAGAATTTTCTTTGAAGTTGTGGTGATCAAGCAAATTTGACATATTTTGACAAGTGGAGGGAAGTAATTGGCTCTGTCTTTAACTCTGTTGGTGGTACATGGGATCCAAACCTGACTAGCCCAGTCTATTCAATTTTCAAACTTAGAAAGCCAAATGTTTCAGGGGAGGAAAGAGAATGCCACAATGATTTGGGTTCTGCCAAGTTTCTGGTGGCTTGGGAAGCAAACCTGCAAACCATACATGCAGTATCTGCTGGATTACTGCCACCATGGTAATATCAGTTAGCACTAAAAGCCAGCAACCAGAAGATGAGTCCCAAAATGCAAGTGAATCCTTGCAGTGCATGAATGTTTGGAGTGCCTGCTTCAACTATCCAGCTTGGTCAGGGTTCGCTTGTCTGCAATCGCTATTTAAACGAGGTCTGCAGCCATTCCAGCATAACCCTGAACACTAAACATGAGGTACTATCTCAATACCTAAACCAACATAATGCTAGATAGCTTATCACCACCAGGTTTTCCCAGAATTCAAATGTAACATGGTGAAAGGGAAACCCTTAGAAAGGGGAGGCAAATGCCCTTTTCACTGAAAATTAAAAGTATTTTCTCATGGCATGGAATATTTAGACTCCACAACTCATGTAGTGAACCCAGGGACATAGACCAAGTGTGTCTAGTTTTCTGTTGTCCTCTTTTTGGAAACAGCATCTTATGTAGTTGTTGAAAGAGGCCTTGAGATAAATTGGTAGCCCAAGATGGACTGGAACTCCCAAGGATCCATCCAGCACAGCCCCCAGATTGCTGGGATTATAGGCATGAGCGACCATGCCAAGCATGTGCACAGAGATTCTTACATAATTTGTGAAATCCCACTACTGGTCTATAGGTAGCTTCTGTGCTTGAGGCTTTAGGAATATTCCTCTCTTTGTTTTGGCTCCCCTTGTTCAGGTGTCCATTTCTATTGCGATAAGCTCCAAGGCCCCAGGCAAGGGGGTGGCTGCCCTTCCTCTGGTGTGTCCTTGGATGATTACAGCTCTGGTGAACAGGATTCAAATATATTGGATCCTGTGCATTTGAAGAGGAAATGAATAATGTTTCATGAGTTAATGTGGACATGCCAGGGAATTGAGGGGCCATGATAGAGACAAAACTTCAGGACATGGGCTGAAGGCTGAGGCTTCTTTACCTCTAGCTTCTTGAATAGTGGGCCTGCTGAGCAATTGTGTGCTTTCAAATGTAATTTGATGGGTTTTGTTTTAATTTATTGTGTTTTATGCTTTGGTTTTTTACATGGAAGGATCTGTACCATGGTTTGAAGAAGCTGGAGTGTCTTACCTAAGAGAAATTTGAAAAAAGGGACAATTCAGCAGCCAAGAATTTCTCAAATGCCCTTGGCGTTTAAAAAAAAGGGACATAAACTTGAGCATGTCATGTCCATGTCTCTTTACATAAGATTTTACCTCCTATTTCATAGGAATTACCATTTCTTTGAAAGGTCAACCTGTACTGAAATAAAGATTATCCCTCCATTCCTCATTCTGCTTGAAACCATATCCTTTGTTAGTTATATTTTCTTATACAGAAACACTTGGAGATGACTACAGCAAGAATTTCCCATTGGTGTAATTTCCACGGAGACACATGAAGTAATACTGCACAACTTCAAGTGAATGGCACTGTTCCTTGACAATGGCAAGTCTGGGCAAAGCTCTACTAACTGAAAATCTTAGAAAGTCTGAATATGAGTGAATGAAAATGGGCCTCTCCACATTTGGACAGTGCATCTCCTGAAGCACCCATTTGTGGAAAAAGTAATTAGGAGAGACGAATGAACTCGCAAAACGGAATGGAAATTTTCTTGTTTAGGCCTGGAACGCTATGGCCTGGAGCCCTGTGGTTCTAACTGGATGAGCAAAGTGTGAGCAGAGATCAAAGTAAAACACACACCATTTAGGGAACTCGATATTTAACCAGGTGTCCAGAGTAGTGGCAAACTGTACTTTGTGAATTTGCTCAAATCCTGTCTTCACAAGAAAGTACATTCCAGCACGACCAGTGACTAGAGGAGGACACATTTCAAAGGACTTGTAAAAAGTCCAACACTGAATTTATCGCAACACTGAATTTAGATGAAAAGTAGCAGAGTCTGTTAGTCTTTCAAGTTTTAATAGGAGAAACTTATAACATGTAATAGCTGTTATATGAATAACTTCAGAGCTTTTGGAGAGGTCTAAATCACTATGAGTGAGGGCTTTCCTGACTCCCAAAGTTAAAAATAGTAAAACAAACAATTTGAAAAACCAATCAACCAATTAAATAAAAACACTAGGTCGAAAGGGTTTCACTGGTTTTAAAACCACTTATGGAATGCACAACTATTGATGAGGCTTACTCTGCATTCTGCTTTACTCAGGCCTGGTACATGAGCAACTGTGAAAACAAATTTCAAAATGTTATGTGAAGTGATCAGTCCATTGGTGAAACCGTGACCCAATAGACACTTTCTCTTTTGAAAATCCGGACATTATCCATATATGTTCTCAAAGGGAAGGAATACACAGGATTTAGATTGATATTTTTTTCACTATTTTGTGTTCCACCAGATTTATTTGAAGATCTCCTGTCCTGCATCCACTGCCCAATGCAGAAGGCCACACATAGGACAACCAACATGAGAACTTCACTGCTACAGCCTGAATAAATCATCATAAGAATATAATTCTCCTTTCATCATGAAAGATTTTTACGTCAAATTAACCAGCTCTCTTGCTTTCCCATGTTTTCCCCTGGTTTTTGTACCTTGAAATGGGTGTGCACTCTTGTCAGTCTTGATCTCCATCTTCCCCCGTATTTCCAAACATATTCATCTGGGAAACATGTAAAGATCTTATCTGGGTCTTGTTCCATTGTTTTCAAATATCTGCCCTTGAAATTCAACTTCCACGACTGTCTCTCATATCCAAAGCCATGTGCTTGCAGAGGATTTTTGTTGAGAAATTTCACAGAAAGCTCTTATACTGCAGGTGAATGATTCCAGCAAGTCTTGACTAAATAGCTTAGGGAACAGGACTCAGCCAAATGACAGACATGACAAGGGAAAAGCGTATGCTCAAGGATAGGACATGTCAGAGAACATCTGCCAGGCCTTGGCATATTTCATTTCCCATTGAAAGTACATCCATGTGTAGATTGGCTAGCATTTCCATCCACAAATTCTGAGCAGTGAAGCCTTCAGAGAGAATATTGAGGCATACCAGGCCAAGAATATTCATCCTATTTAAGTCTTGCCCTACAAGATCCTCTGTGCCACTGAGGTCTCCATGGCAACGCCCAGCATTGTGACTCAGGTCTCCTACTGCACACTTGTATCCTAGAGCCTGAAGTCCAGCTCACAATGGTGCTCAGCCAATCACAGCCCAGTGTGGTTGCCTGGGAACCACAAGCTTGTGGCTTTCTGTGGGCTGTTTCAGCCCAACTCTGCAGCTTTCCACCTCATACAACCACAGCCATTCCAATCATGCAGTATTTGATTAGCCTCTCTATGTTGCCTCAGAATTTCATTTACAGTTGTAGTGATCAAGAAAATTTGACATATTTTGAGAAGTGGAGCGAAGTAATTTAAAGACCTTTTGGTCTGTCGGTGGTCGATGGGTTCCAAACTTGACTACCCCAGTCTTTTAAATTTTCAAACCTAGAGCCTAAAATCCCCGTCACAGTGATGTTCAGCCAATCTCAGCCCAGTGAGGTTGCCTGGCAACCACAAGCCTGTAGATTTCTGTGAACAGTTTCAGCCCAACTCTGCAGCTTTCCACCTCATACACCCACAGCCATTCCAATCATGCAGTATTTGATTCACCTCTCTAAGTTGCCTCAGAATTTTCTTTGAAGTTGTGGCGATCAAGCAAATTTGACATATTTTGACAAGTGGAGGGAAGTAATTGGCTCTGTCTTTAGCTCTGTTGGTGGTACATGGGATCCAAACCTGACTAGCCCAGTCTATTCAATTTTCAAACTTAGAAAGCCAAATGTTTCAGGGGAGGAAAGAGAATGCCACAATGATTTGGGTTCTGCCAAGTTTCTGGTGGCTTGGGAAGCAAACCTGCAAACCATACATGCAGTATCTGCTGGATTACTGCCACCATGGTAATATCAGTTAGCACTAAAAGCCAGCAACCAGAAGATGAGTCCCAAAATGCAAGTGAATCCTTGCAGTGCATGAATGTTTGGAGTGCCTGCTTCAACTATCCAGCTTGGTCGGGGTTCGCTTGTCTGCAATCGCTATTTCAACGAGGTCTGCAGCCATTCCAGCATAACCCTGAACACTAAACATGAGGTACTATCTCAATACCTAAACCAACATAATGCTAGATAGCTTATCACCACCAGGTTTTCCCAGAATTCAAATGTAACATGGTGAAAGGGAAACCCTTAGAAAGGGGAGGCAAATGCCCTTTTCACTGAAAATTCAAAGTATTTTCTCATGGCATGGAATATTTAGACTCCACAACTCATGTAGTGAACCCAGGGACCTAGACCAAGTGTGTCTAGTTTTCTGTTGTCCTCTTTTTGGAAACAGCATCTTATGTAGTTGTTGAAAGAGGCCTTGAGATAAATTGGTAGCCCAAGATGGACTGGAACTCCCAAGGATCCATCCACCACAGCCCCCAGATTGCTGGGATTATAGGCATGAGCGACCATGCCAAGCATGTGCACAGAGATTCTTACATAATTTGTGAAATCCCACTACTGGTCTATAGGTAGCTTCTGTGCTTGAGGCTTTAGGAATATTCCTCTCTTTGTTTTGGCTCCCCTTGTTCAGGTGTCCATTTCTATTGCGATAAGCTCCAAGGCCCCAGGCAAGGGGGTGGCTGCCCTTCCTCTGGTGTGTCCTTGGATGATTACAGCTCTGGTGAACAGGATTCAAATATATTGGATCCTGTGCATTTGAAGAGGAAATGAATAATGTATCATGAGTTAATGTGGACATGCCAGGGAATTGAGGGGCCATGATAGAGACAAAACTTCAGGACATGGGCTGAAGGCTGAGGCTTCTTTACCTCTAGCTTCTTGAATAGTGGGCCTGCTGAGCAATTGTGTGCTCTCAAATGTAATTTGATGGGTTTTGTTTTAATTTATTGTGTTTTATGCTTTGGTTTTTTACATGGAAGGATCTGTACCATGGTTTGAAGAAGCTGGAGTGTCTTACCTAAGAGAAATTTGAAAAAAGGGACAATTCAGCAGCCAAGAATTTCTCAAATGCCCTTGGCGTTTAAAAAAAAGGGACATAAACTTGAGCATGTCATGTCCATGTCTCTTTACATAAGATTTTACCTCCTATTTCATAGGAATTACCATTTCTTTGAAAGGTCAACCTGTACTGAAATAAAGATTATCCCTCCATTCCTCATTCTGCTTGAAACCATATCCTTTGTTAGTTATATTTTCTTATACAGAAACACTTGGAGATGACTACAGCAAGAATTTCCCATTGGTGTAATTTCCACGGAGACACATGAAGTAATACTGCACAACTTCAAGTGAATGGCACTGTTCCTTGACAATGGCAAGTCTGGGCCAAGCTCTACTAACTGAAAATCTTAGAAAGTCTGAATATGAGTGAATGAAAATGGGCCTCTCCACATTTGGACAGTGCATCTCCTGAAGCACCCATTTGTGGAAAAAGTAATTAGGAGAGACGAATGAACTCGCAAAACGGAATGGAAATTTTCTTGTTTAGGCCTGGAACGCTATGGCCTGGAGCCCTGTGGTTCTAACTGGATGAGCAAAGTGTGAGCAGAGATCAAAGTAAAACACACACCATTTAGGGAACTCGATATTTAACCAGGTGTCCAGAGTAGTGGCAAACTGTACTTTGTGAATTTGCTCAAATCCTGTCTTCACAAGAAAGTACATTCCAGCACGACCAGTGACTAGAGGAGGACACATTTCAAAGGACTTGTAAAAAGTCCAACACTGAATTTATCGCAACACTGAATTTAGATGAAAAGTAGCAGAGTCTGTTAGTCTTTCAAGTTTTAATAGGAGAAACTTATAACATGTAATAGCTGTTATATGAATAACTTCAGAGCTTTTGGAGAGGTCTAAATCACTATGAGTGAGGGCTTTCCTGACTCCCAAAGTTAAAAATAGTAAAACAAACAATTTGAAAAACCAATCAACCAATTAAATACAAACACTAGGTCCAAAGGGTTTCACTGGTTTTAAAACCACTTATGGAATGCACAACTATTGATGAGGCTTACTCTGCATTCTGCTTTACTCAGGCCTGGTACACGAGCAACTGTGAAAGCAAATTTCAAAATGTTATGTGAAGTGATCATTGCATTGGTGAAACCGTGACCCAATAGACACTTTCTCTTTTGAAACTCCGGACATTATCCATATATGTTCTCAAAGGGAAGGAATACACAGGATTTAGATTGATATTTTTTTCACTATTTTGTGTTCCACCAGATTTATTTGAAGATCTCCTGTCCTGCATCCACTGCCCAATGCAGAAGGCCACACATAGGACAACCAACATGAGAACTTCACTGCTACAGCCTGAATAAATCATCATAAGAATATAATTTTCCTTTCATCATGAAAGATTTTTACGTCAAATTAACCAGCTCTCTTGCTTTCCCATGTTTTCCCCTGGTTTTTGTACCTTGAAATGGGTGTGCACTCTTCTCAGTCTTGATCTCCATCTTCCCCCGTATTTCCAAACATATTCATCTGGGAAACATGTAAAGATCTTATCTGGGGCTTGTTCCATTGTTTTCAAATATCTGCCCTTGAAATTCAACTTCCACGACTGTCTCTCATATCCAAAGCCATGTGCTTGCAGAGGATTTTTGTTGAGAAATTTCACAGAAAGCTCTTATACTGCAGGTGAATGATTCCAGCAAGTCTTGACTAAATAGCTTAGGGAACAGGACTCAGCCAAATGACAGACATGACAAGGGAAAAGCGTATGCTCAAGGATAGGACATGTCAGAGAACATCTGCCAGGCCTTGGCATATTTCATTTCCCATTGAAAGTACATCCATGTGTAGATTGGCTAGCATTTCCATCCACAAATTCTGAGCAGTGAAGCCTTCAGAGAGAATATTGAGGCATACCAGGCCAAGAATATTCATCCTATTTAAATCTTGCCCTACAAGGTCCTCTGTGCCACTGAGGTCTCCATGGCAACGCCCAGCATTGTGACTCAGGTCTCCTACTGCACACTTGTATCCTAGAGCCTGAAGTCCAGCTCACAATGGTGCTCAGCCAATCACAGCCCAGTGTGGTTGCCTGGGAACCACAAGCTTGTGGCTTTCTGTGGGCTGTTTCAGCCCAACTCTGCAGCTTTCCACCTCATACAACCACAGCCATTCCAATCATGCAGTATTTGATTAGCCTCTCTATGTTGCCTCAGAATTTTATTTACAGTTGTAGTGATCAAGAAAATTTGACATATTTTGAGAAGTGGAGCGAAGTAATTGAAAGACCTTTTGGTCTGTCGGTGGTCGATGGGTTCCAAACTTGACCACCCCAGTCTTTTAAATTTTCAAACCTAGAGCCTAAAATCCCCGTCACAGTGATGTTCAGCCAATCTCAGCCCAGTGTGGTTGCCTGGCAACCACAAGCCTGTGGATTTCTGTGAACAGTTTCAGCCCAACTCTGCAGCTTTCCACCTCATACACCCACAGCCATTCCAATCATGCAGTATTTGATTCACCTCTCTAAGTTGCCTCAGAATTTTCTTTGAAGTTGTGGTGATCAAGCAAATTTGACATATTTTGACAAGTGGAGGGAAGTAATTGGCTCTGTCTTTAGCTCTGTTGGTGGTACATGGGATCCAAACCTGACTAGCCCAGTCTATTCAATTTTCAAACTTAGAAAGCCAAATGTTTCAGGGGAGGAAAGAGAATGCCACAATGATTTGGGTTCTGCCAAGTTTCTGGTGGCTTGGGAAGCAAACCTGCAAACCATACATGCAGTATCTGCTGGATTACTGCCACCATGGTAATATCAGTTAGCACTAAAAGCCAGCAACCAGAAGATGAGTCCCAAAATGCAAGTGAATCCTTGCAGTGCATGAATGTTTGGAGTGCCTGCTTCAACTATCCAGCTTGGTCGGGGTTTGCTTGTCTGCAATCGCTATTTCAACGAGGTCTGCAGCCATTCCAGCATAACCCTGAACACTAAACATGAGGTACTATCTCAATACCTAAACAAACATAATGCTAGATAGCTTATCACCAGCAGGTTTTCCCAGAATTCAAATGTAACATGGTGAAAGGGAAACCCTTAGAAAGGGGAGGCAAATGCCCTTTTCACTGAAAATTCAAAGTATTTTCTCATGGCATGGAATATTTAGACTCCACAACTCATGTAGTGAACCCAGGGACCTAGACCAAGTGTGTCTAGTTTTCTGTTGTCCTCTTTTTGGAAACAGCATCTTATGTAGTTGTTGAAAGAGGCCTTGAGATAAAATGGTAGCCCAAGATCAACTGGAACTCCCAAGGATCCATCCACCACAGCCCCCAGATTGCTGGGATTATAGGCATGAGCGACCATGCCAAGCATGTGCACAGAGATTCTTACATAATTTGTGAAATCCCACTACTGGTCTATAGGTAGCTTCTGTGCTTGAGGCTTTAGGAATATTCCTCTCTTTGTTTTGGCTCCCCTTGTTCAGGTGTCCATTTCTATTGCGATAAGCTCCAAGGCCCCAGGCAAGGGGGTGGCTGCCCTTCCTCTGGTGTGTCCTTGGATGATTACAGCTCTGGTGAACAGGATTCAAATATATTGGATCCTGTGCATTTGAAGAGGAAATGAATAATGTTTCATGAGTTAATGTGGACATGCCAGGGAATTGAGGGGCCATGATAGAGACAAAACTTCAGGACATGGGCTGAAGGCTGAGGCTTCTGTACCTCTAGCTTCTTGAATAGTGGGCCTGCTGAGCAATTGTGTGCTCTCAAATGTAATTTGATGGGTTTTGTTTTAATTTATTGTGTTTTATGCTTTGGTTTTTTACATGGAAGGATCTGTACCATGGTTTGAAGAAGCTGGAGTGTCTTACCTAAGAGAAATTTGAAAAAAGGGACAATTCAGCAGCCAAGAATTTCTCAAATGCCCTTGGCGTTTAAAAAAAAGGGACATAAACCTGAGCATGTCATGTCCATGTCTCTTTACATAAGATTTTACCTCCTATTTCATAGGAATTACCATTTCTTTGAAAGGTCAACCTGTACTGAAATAAAGATTATCCCTCCATTCCTCATTCTGCTTGAAACCATATCCTTTGTTAGTTATATTTTCTTATACAGAAACACTTGGAGATGACTACAGCAAGAATTTCCCATTGGTGTAATTTCCACGGAGACACATGAAGTAATACTGCACAACTTCAAGTGAATGGCATTGTTCCTTGACAATGGCAAGTCTGGGCAAAGCTCTACTAACTGAAAATCTTAGAAAGTCTGAATATGAGTGAATGAAAATGGGCCTCTCCACATTTGGACAGTGCATCTCCTGAAGCACCCATTTGTGGAAAAAGTAATTAGGAGAGACGAATGAACTCCCAAAACGGAATGGAAATTTTCTTGTTTAGGCCTGGAACGCTATGGCCTGGAGCCCTGTGGTTCTAACTGGATGAGCAAAGTGTGAGCAGAGATCAAAGTAAAACACACACCATTTAGGGAACTCGATATTTAACCAGGTGTCCAGAGTAGTGGCAAACTGTACTTTGTGAATTTGCTCAAATCCTGTCTTCACAAGAAAGTACATTCCAGCACGACCAGTGACTAGAGGAGGACACATTTCAAAGGACTTGTAAAAAGTCCAACACTGAATTTATCGCAACACTGAATTTAGATGAAAAGTAGCAGAGTCTGTTAGTCTTTCAAGTTTTAATAGGAGAAACTTATAACATGTAATAGCTGTTATATGAATAACTTCAGAGCTTTTGGAGAGGTCTAAATCACTATGAGTGAGGGCTTTCCTGACTCCCAAAGTTAAAAATAGTAAAACAAACAATTTGAAAAACCAATCAACCAATTAAATACAAACACTAGGTCCAAAGGGTTTCACTGGTTTTAAAACCACTTATGGAATGCACAACTATTGATGAGGCTTACTCTGCATTCTGCTTTACTCAGGCCTGGTACACGAGCAACTGTGAAAGCAAATTTCAAAATGTTATGTGAAGTGATCATTGCATTGGTGAAACCGTGACCCAATAGACACTTTCTCTTTTGAAACTCCGGACATTATCCATATATGTTCTCAAAGGGAAGGAATACACAGGATTTAGATTGATATTTTTTTCACTATTTTGTGTTCCACCAGATTTATTTGAAGATCTCCTGTCCTGCATCCACTGCCCAATGCAGAAGGCCACACATAGGACAACCAACATGAGAACTTCACTGCTACAGCCTGAATAAATCATCATAAGAATATAATTTTCCTTTCATCATGAAAGATTTTTACGTCAAATTAACCAGCTCTCTTGCTTTCCCATGTTTTCCCCTGGTTTTTGTACCTTGAAATGGGTGTGCACTCTTCTCAGTCTTGATCTCCATCTTCCCCCGTATTTCCAAACATATTCATCTGGGAAACATGTAAAGATCTTATCTGGGGCTTGTTCCATTGTTTTCAAATATCTGCCCTTGAAATTCAACTTCCACGACTGTCTCTCATATCCAAAGCCATGTGCTTGCAGAGGATTTTTGTTGAGAAATTTCACAGAAAGCTCTTATACTGCAGGTGAATGATTCCAGCAAGTCTTGACTAAATAGCTTAGGGAACAGGACTCAGCCAAATGACAGACATGACAAGGGAAAAGCGTATGCTCAAGGATAGGACATGTCAGAGAACATCTGCCAGGCCTTGGCATATTTCATTTCCCATTGAAAGTACATCCATGTGTAGATTGGCTAGCATTTCCATCCACAAATTCTGAGCAGTGAAGCCTTCAGAGAGAATATTGAGGCATACCAGGCCAAGAATATTCATCCTATTTAAATCTTGCCATACAAGGTCCTCTGTGCCACTGAGGTCTCCATGGCAACGCCCAGCATTGTGACTCAGGTCTCCTACTGCACACTTGTATCCTAGAGCCTGAAGTCCAGCTCACAATGGTGCTCAGCCAATCACAGCCCAGTGTGGTTGCCTGGGAACCACAAGCTTGTGGCTTTCTGTGGGCTGTTTCAGCCCAACTCTGCAGCTTTCCACCTCATACAACCACAGCCATTCCAATCATGCAGTATTTGATTAGCCTCTCTATGTTGCCTCAGAATTTTTTTTACAGTTGTAGTGATCAAGAAAATTTGACATATTTTGAGAAGTGGAGCGAAGTAATTGAAAGACCTTTTGGTCTGTCGGTGGTCGATGGGTTCCAAACTTGACCACCCCAGTCTTTTAAATTTTCAAACCTAGAGCCTAAAATCCCCGTCACAGTGATGTTCAGCCAATCTCAGCCCAGTGTGGTTGCCTGGCAACCACAAGCCTGTGGATTTCTGTGAACAGTTTCAGCCCAACTCTGCAGCTTTCCACCTCATACACCCACAGCCATTCCAATCATGCAGTATTTGATTCACCTCTCTAAGTTGCCTCAGAATTTTCTTTGAAGTTGTGGTGATCAAGCAAATTTGACATATTTTGACAAGTGGAGGGAAGTAATTGGCTCTGTCTTTAGCTCTGTTGGTGGTACATGGGATCCAAACCTGACTAGCCCAGTCTATTCAATTTTCAAACTTAGAAAGCCAAATGTTTCAGGGGAGGAAAGAAAATGCCACAATGATTTGGGTTCTGCCAAGTTTCTGGTGGCTTGGGAAGCAAACCTGCAAACCATACATGCAGTATCTGCTGGATTACTGCCACCATGGTAATATCAGTTAGCACTAAAAGCCAGCAACCAGAAGATGAATCCCAAAATGCAAGTGAATCCTTGCAGTGCATGAATGTTTGGAGTGCCTGCTTCAACTATCCAGCTTGGTCGGGGTTTGCTTGTCTGCAATCGCTATTTCAACGAGGTCTGCAGCCATTCCAGCATAACCCTGAACACTAAACATGAGGTACTATCTCAATACCTAAACCAACATAATGCTAGATAGCTTATCACCAGCAGGTTTTCCCAGAATTCAAATGTAACATGGTGAAAGGGAAACCCTTAGAAAGGGGAGGCAAATGCCCTTTTCACTGAAAATTCAAAGTATTTTCTCATGGCATGGAATATTTAGACTCCACAACTCATGTAGTGAACCCAGGGACCTAGACCAAGTGTGTCTAGTTTTCTGTTGTCCTCTTTTTGGAAACAGCATCTTATGTAGTTGTTGAAAGAGGCCTTGAGATAAATTGGTAGCCCAAGATGGACTGGAACTCCCAAGGATCCATCCACCACAGCCCCCAGATTGCTGGGATTATAGGCATGAGCGACCATGCCAAGCATGTGCACAGAGATTCTTACATAATTTGTGAAATCCCACTACTGGTCTATAGGTAGCTTCTGTGCTTGAGGCTTTAGGAATATTCCTCTCTTTGTTTTGGCTCCCCTTGTTCAGGTGTCCATTTCTATTGCGATAAGCTCCAAGGCCCCAGGCAAGGGGGTGGCTGCCCTTCCTCTGGTGTGTCCTTGGATGATTACAGCTCTGGTGAACAGGATTCAAATATATTGGATCCTGTGCATTTGAAGAGGAAATGAATAATGTTTCATGAGTTAATGTGGACATGCCAGGGAATTGAGGGGCCATGATAGAGACAAAACTTCAGGACATGGGCTGAAGGCTGAGGCTTCTGTACCTCTAGCTTCTTGAATAGTGGGCCTGCTGAGCAATTGTGTGCTCTCAAATGTAATTTGATGGGTTTTGTTTTAATTTATTGTGTTTTATGCTTTGGTTTTTTACATGGAAGGATCTGTACCATGGTTTGAAGAAGCTGGAGTGTCTTACCTAAGAGAAATTTGAAAAAAGGGACAATTCAGCAGCCAAGAATTTCTCAAATGCCCTTGGCGTTTAAAAAAAAGGGACATAAACTTGAGCATGTCATGTCCATGTCTCTTTACATAAGATTTTACCTCCTATTTCATAGGAATTACCATTTCTTTGAAAGGTCAACCTGTACTGAAATAAAGATTATCCCTCCATTCCTCATTCTGCTTGAAACCATATCCTTTGTTAGTTATATTTTCTTATACAGAAACACTTGGAGATGACTACAGCAAGAATTTCCCATTGGTGTAATTTCCACGGAGACACATGAAGTAATACTGCACAACTTCAAGTGAATGGCATTGTTCCTTGACAATGGCAAGTCTGGGCAAAGCTCTACTAACTGAAAATCTTAGAAAGTCTGAATATGAGTGAATGAAAATGGGCCTCTCCACATTTGGACAGTGCATCTCCTGAAGCACCCATTTGTGGAAAAAGTAATTAGGAGAGACGAATGAACTCCCAAAACGGAATGGAAATTTTCTTGTTTAGGCCTGGAACGCTATGGCCTGGAGCCCTGTGGTTCTAACTGGATGAGCAAAGTGTGAGCAGAGATCAAAGTAAAACACACACCATTTAGGGAACTCGATATTTAACCAGGTGTCCAGAGTAGTGGCAAACTGTACTTTGTGAATTTGCTCAAATCCTGTCTTCACAAGAAAGTACATTCCAGCACGACCAGTGACTAGAGGAGGACACATTTCAAAGGACTTGTAAAAAGTCCAACACTGAATTTATCGCAACACTGAATTTAGATGAAAAGTAGCAGAGTCTGTTAGTCTTTCAAGTTTTAATAGGAGAAACTTATAACATGTAATAGCTGTTATATGAATAACTTCAGAGCTTTTGGAGAGGTCTAAATCACTATGAGTGAGGGCTTTCCTGACTCCCAAAGTTAAAAATAGTAAAACAAACAATTTGAAAAACCAATCAACCAATTAAATACAAACACTAGGTCCAAAGGGTTTCACTGGTTTTAAAACCACTTATGGAATGCACAACTATTGATGAGGCTTACTCTGCATTCTGCTTTACTCAGGCCTGGTACACGAGCAACTGTGAAAGCAAATTTCAAAATGTTATGTGAAGTGATCATTGCATTGGTGAAACCGTGACCCAATAGACACTTTCTCTTTTGAAACTCCGGACATTATCCATATATGTTCTCAAAGGGAAGGAATACACAGGATTTAGATTGATATTTTTTTCACTATTTTGTGTTCCACCAGATTTATTTGAAGATCTCCTGTCCTGCATCCACTGCCCAATGCAGAAGGCCACACATAGGACAACCAACATGAGAACTTCACTGCTACAGCCTGAATAAATCATCATAAGAATATAATTTTCCTTTCATCATGAAAGATTTTTACGTCAAATTAACCAGCTCTCTTGCTTTCCCATGTTTTCCCCTGGTTTTTGTACCTTGAAATGGGTGTGCACTCTTCTCAGTCTTGATCTCCATCTTCCCCCGTATTTCCAAACATATTCATCTGGGAAACATGTAAAGATCTTATCTGGGGCTTGTTCCATTGTTTTCAAATATCTGCCCTTGAAATTCAACTTCCACGACTGTCTCTCATATCCAAAGCCATGTGCTTGCAGAGGATTTTTGTTGAGAAATTTCACAGAAAGCTCTTATACTGCAGGTGAATGATTCCAGCAAGTCTTGACTAAATAGCTTAGGGAACAGGACTCAGCCAAATGACAGACATGACAAGGGAAAAGCGTATGCTCAAGGATAGGACATGTCAGAGAACATCTGCCAGGCCTTGGCATATTTCATTTCCCATTGAAAGTACATCCATGTGTAGATTGGCTAGCATTTCCATCCACAAATTCTGAGCAGTGAAGCCTTCAGAGAGAATATTGAGGCATACCAGGCCAAGAATATTCATCCTATTTAAATCTTGCCCTACAAGGTCCTCTGTGCCACTGAGGTCTCCATGGCAACGCCCAGCATTGTGACTCAGGTCTCCTACTGCACACTTGTATCCTAGAGCCTGAAGTCCAGCTCACAATGGTGCTCAGCCAATCACAGCCCAGTGTGGTTGCCTGGGAACCACAAGCTTGTGGCTTTCTGTGGGCTGTTTCAGCCCAACTCTGCAGCTTTCCACCTCATACAACCACAGCCATTCCAATCATGCAGTATTTGATTAGCCTCTCTATGTTGCCTCAGAATTTTTTTTACAGTTGTAGTGATCAAGAAAATTTGACATATTTTGAGAAGTGGAGCGAAGTAATTGAAAGACCTTTTGGTCTGTCGGTGGTCGATGGGTTCCAAACTTGACCACCCCAGTCTTTTAAATTTTCAAACCTAGAGCCTAAAATCCCCGTCACAGTGATGTTCAGCCAATCTCAGCCCAGTGTGGTTGCCTGGCAACCACAAGCCTGTGGATTTCTGTGAACAGTTTCAGCCCAACTCTGCAGCTTTCCACCTCATACACCCACAGCCATTCCAATCATGCAGTATTTGATTCACCTCTCTAAGTTGCCTCAGAATTTTCTTTGAAGTTGTGGTGATCAAGCAAATTTGACATATTTTGACAAGTGGAGGGAAGTAATTGGCTCTGTCTTTAGCTCTGTTGGTGGTACATGGGATCCAAACCTGACTAGCCCAGTCTATTCAATTTTCAAACTTAGAAAGCCAAATGTTTCAGGGGAGGAAAGAAAATGCCACAATGATTTGGGTTCTGCCAAGTTTCTGGTGGCTTGGGAAGCAAACCTGCAAACCATACATGCAGTATCTGCTGGATTACTGCCACCATGGTAATATCAGTTAGCACTAAAAGCCAGCAACCAGAAGATGAGTCCCAAAATGCAAGTGAATCCTTGCAGTGCATGAATGTTTGGAGTGCCTGCTTCAACTATCCAGCTTGGTCGGGGTTTGCTTGTCTGCAATCGCTATTTCAACGAGGTCTGCAGCCATTCCAGCATAACCCTGAACACTAAACATGAGGTACTATCTCAATACCTAAACCAACATAATGCTAGATAGCTTATCACCAGCAGGTTTTCCCAGAATTCAAATGTAACATGGTGAAAGGGAAACCCTTAGAAAGGGGAGGCAAATGCCCTTTTCACTGAAAATTCAAAGTATTTTCTCATGGCATGGAATATTTAGACTCCACAACTCATGTAGTGAACCCAGGGACCTAGACCAAGTGTGTCTAGTTTTCTGTTGTCCTCTTTTTGGAAACAGCATCTTATGTAGTTGTTGAAAGAGGCCTTGAGATAAAATGGTAGCCCAAGATGGACTGGAACTCCCAAGGATCCATCCACCACAGCCCCCAGATTGCTGGGATTATAGGCATGAGCGACCATGCCAAGCATGTGCACAGAGATTCTTACATAATTTGTGAAATCCCACTACTGGTCTATAGGTAGCTTCTGTGCTTGAGGCTTTAGGAATATTCCTCTCTTTGTTTTGGCTCCCCTTGTTCAGGTGTCCATTTCTATTGCGATAAGCTCCAAGGCCCCAGGCAAGGGGGTGGTTGCCCTTCCTCTGGTGTGTCCTTGGATGATTACAGCTCTGGTGAACAGGATTCAAATATATTGGATCCTGTGCATTTGAAGAGGAAATGAATAATGTTTCATGAGTTAATGTGGACATGCCAGGGAATTGAGGGGCCATGATAGAGACAAAACTTCAGGACATGGGCTGAAGGCTGAGGCTTCTGTACCTCTAGCTTCTTGAATAGTGGGCCTGCTGAGCAATTGTGTGCTCTCAAATGTAATTTGATGGGTTTTGTTTTAATTTATTGTGTTTTATGCTTTGGTTTTTTACATGGAAGGATCTGTACCATGGTTTGAAGAAGCTGGAGTGTCTTACCTAAGAGAAATTTGAAAAAAGGGACAATTCAGCAGCCAAGAATTTCTCAAATGCCCTTGGCGTTTAAAAAAAAGGGACATAAACTTGAGCATGTCATGTCCATGTCTCTTTACATAAGATTTTACCTCCTATTTCATAGGAATTACCATTTCTTTGAAAGGTCAACCTGTACTGAAATAAAGATTATCCCTCCATTCCTCATTCTGCTTGAAACCATATCCTTTGTTAGTTATATTTTCTTATACAGAAACACTTGGAGATGACTACAGCAAGAATTTCCCATTGGTGTAATTTCCACGGAGACACATGAAGTAATACTGCACAACTTCAAGTGAATGGCACTGTTCCTTGACAATGGCAAGTCTGGGCAAAGCTCTACTAACTGAAAATCTTAGAAAGTCTGAATATGAGTGAAAGAAAATGGGCCTCTCCACATTTGGACAGTGCATCTCCTGAAGCACCCTTTTGTGGAAAAAGTAATTAGGAGAGACGAATGAACTCCCAAAACGGAATGGAAATTTTCTTGTTTAGGCCTGGAACGCTATGGCCTGGAGCCCTGTGGTTCTAACTGGATGAGCAAAGTGCGAGCAGAGATCAAAGTAAAACACACACCATTTAGGGAACTCGATATTTAACCGGGTGTCCAGAGTAGTGGCAAACTGTACTTTGTGAATTTGCTCAAATCCTGTCTTCACAAGAAAGTACATTCCAGCACGACCAGTGACTAGAGGAGGACACATTTCAAAGGACTTGTAAAAAGTCCAACACTGAAGTTAGCGCAACACTGAATTTAGATGAAAAGTAGCAGAGTCTGTTAGTCTTTCAAGTTTTAACAGGAGAAACTTATAACATGTAATAGCTGTTATATGAATAACTTCAGAGCTTTTGGAGAGGTCTAAATCACTATGAGTGAGGGCTTTCCTGACTCCCAAAGTTAAAAATAGTAAAACAAACAATTTGAAAAACCAATCAACCAATTAAATACAAACACTAGGTCCAAAGGGTTTCACTGGTTTTAAAACCACTTATGGAATGCACAACTATTGATGAGGCTTACTCTGCATTCTGCTTTACTCAGGCCTGGTACATGAGCAACTGTGAAAGCAAATTTCAAAATGTTATGTGAAGTGATCATTCCATTGGTGAAACCGTGACCCAATAGACACTTTCTCTTTTGAAACTCCGGACATTATCCATATATGTTCTCGAAGGGAAGGAATACACAGGATTTAGATTGATATTTTTTTCACTATTTTGTGTTCCACCAGATTTATTTGAAGATCTCCTGTCCTGCATCCACTGCCCAATGCAGAAGGCCACACATAGGACAACCAACATGAGAACTTCACTGCTACAGCCTGAATAAATCATCATAAGAATATAATTTTCCTTTCATCATGAAAGATTTTTACGTCAAATTAACCAGCTCTCTTGCTTTCCCATGTTTTCCCCTGGTTTTTGTACCTTGACATGGGTGTGCACTCTTCTCAGTCTTGATCTCCATCTTCCCCCGTATTTCCAAACATATTCATCTGGGAAACATGTAAAGATCTTATCTGGGGCTTGTTCCATTGTTTTCAAATATCTGCCCTTGAAATTCCACTTCCACGACTGTCTCTCATATCCAAAGCCATGTGCTTGCAGAGGATTTTTGTTGAGAAATTTCACAGAAAGCTCTTATACTGCAGGTGAATGATTCCAGCAAGTCTTGACTAAATAGCTTAGGGAACAGGACTCAGCCAAATGACAGACATGACAAGGGAAAAGCGTATGCTCAAGGATAGGACATGTCAGAGAACATCTGCCAGGCCTTGGCATATTTCATTTCCCATTGAAAGTACATCCATGTGTAGATTGGCTAGCATTTCCATCCACAAATTCTGAGCAGTGAAGCCTTCAGAGAGAATATTGAGGCATACCAGGCCAAGAATATTCATCCTATTTAAATCTTGCCCTACAAGGTCCTCTGTGCCACTGAGGTCTCCATGGCAACGCCCAGCATTGTGACTCAGGTCTCCTACTGCACACTTGTATCCTAGAGCCTGAAGTCCAGCTCACAATGGTGCTCAGCCAATCACAGCCCAGTGTGGTTGCCTGGGAACCACAAGCTTGTGGCTTTCTGTGGGCTGTTTCAGCCCAACTCTGCAGCTTTCCACCTCATACAACCACAGCCATTCCAATCATGCAGTATTTGATTAGCCTCTCTATGTTGCCTCAGAATTTTTTTTACAGTTGTAGTGATCAAGAAAATTTGACATATTTTGAGAAGTGGAGCGAAGTAATTGAAAGACCTTTTGGTCTGTCGGTGGTCGATGGGTTCCAAACTTGACTACCCCAGTCTTTTAAATTTTCAAACCTAGAGCCTAAAATCCCCGTCACAGTGATGTTCAGCCAATCTCAGCCCAGTGTGGTTGCCTGGCAACCACAAGCCTGTGGATTTCTGTGAACAGTTTCAGCCCAACTCTGCAGCTTTCCACCTCATACACCCACAGCCATTCCAATCATGCAGTATTTGATTCACCTCTCTAAGTTGCCTCAGAATTTTCTTTGAAGTTGTGGTGATCAAGCAAATTTGACATATTTTGACAAGTGGAGGGAAGTAATTGGCTCTGTCTTTAGCTCTGTTGGTGGTACATGGGATCCAAACCTGACTAGCCCAGTCTATTCAATTTTCAAACTTAGAAAGCCAAATGTTTCAGGGGAGGAAAGAAAATGCCACAATGATTTGGGTTCTGCCAAGTTTCTGGTGGCTTGGGAAGCAAACCTGCAAACCATACATGCAGTATCTGCTGGATTACTGCCACCATGGTAATATCAGTTAGCACTAAAAGCCAGCAACCAGAAGATGAGTCCCAAAATGCAAGTGAATCCTTGCAGTGCATGAATGTTTGGAGTGCCTGCTTCAACTATCCAGCTTGCTCGGGGTTCGCTTGTCTGCAATCGCTATTTCAACGAGGTCTGCAGCCATTCCAGCATAACCCTGAACACTAAACATGAGGTACTAGCTCAATACCTAAACCAACATAATGCTAGATAGCTTATCACCAGCAGGTTTTCCCAGAATTCAAATGTAACATGGTGAAAGGGAAACCCTTAGAAAGGGGAGGCAAATGCCCTTTTCACTGAAAATTCAAAGTATTTTCTCATGGCATGGAATATTTAGACTCCACAACTCATGTAGTGAACCCAGGGACCTAGACCAAGTGTGTCTAGTTTTCTGTTGTCCTCTTTTTGGAAACAGCATCTTATGTAGTTGTTGAAAGAGGCCTTGAGATAAATTGGTAGCCCAAGATGGACTGGACCTCCCAAGGATCCATCCACCACAGCCCCCAGATTGCTGGGATTATAGGCATGAGCGACCATGCCAAGCATGTGCACAGAGATTCTTACATAATTTGTGAAATCCCACTACTGGTCTATAGGTAGCTTCTGTGCTTGAGGCTTTAGGAATATTCCTCTCTTTGTTTTGGCTCCCCTTGTTCAGGTGTCCATTTCTATTGCGATAAGCTCCAAGGCCCCAGGCAAGGGGGTGGCTGCCCTTCCTCTGGTGTGTCCTTGGATGATTACAGCTCTGGTGAACAGGATTCAAATATATTGGATCCTGTGCATTTGAAGAGGAAATGAATAATGTTTCATGAGTTAATGTGGACATGCCAGGGAATTGAGGGGCCATGATAGAGACAAAACTTCAGGACATGGGCTGAAGGCTGAGGCTTCTGTACCTCTAGCTTCTTGAATAGTGGGCCTGCTGAGCAATTGTGTGCTCTCAAATGTAATTTGATGGGTTTTGTTTTAATTTATTGTGTTTTATGCTTTGGTTTTTTACATGGAAGGATCTGTACCATGGTTTGAAGAAGCTGGAGTGTCTTACCTAAGAGAAATTTGAAAAAAGGGACAATTCAGCAGCCAAGAATTTCTCAAATGCCCTTGGCGTTTAAAAAAAAGGGACATAAACTTGAGCATGTCATGTCCATGTCTCTTTACATAAGATTTTACCTCCTATTTCATAGGAATTACCATTTCTTTGAAAGGTCAACCTGTACTGAAATAAATATTATCCCTCCATTCCTCATTCTGCTTGAAACCATATCCTTTGTTAGTTATATTTTCTTATACAGAAACACTTGGAGATGACTACAGCAAGAATTTCCCATTGGTGTAATTTCCACGGAGACACATGAAGTAATACTGCACAACTTCAAGTGAATGGCACTGTTCCTTGACAATGGCAAGTCTGGGCAAAGCTCTACTAACTGAAAATCTTAGAAAGTCTGAATATGAGTGAAAGAAAATGGGCCTCTCCACATTTGGACAGTGCATCTCCTGAAGCACCCTTTTGTGGAAAAAGTAATTAGGAGAGACGAATGAACTCCCAAAACGGAATGGAAATTTTCTTGTTTAGGCCTGGAACGCTATGGCCTGGAGCCCTGTGGTTCTAACTGGATGAGCAAAGTGCGAGCAGAGATCAAAGTAAAACACACACCATTTAGGGAACTCGATATTTAACCGGGTGTCCAGAGTAGTGGCAAACTGTACTTTGTGAATTTGCTCAAATCCTGTCTTCACAAGAAAGTACATTCCAGCACGACCAGTGACTAGAGGAGGACACATTTCAAAGGACTTGTAAAAAGTCCAACACTGAAGTTAGCGCAACACTGAATTTAGATGAAAAGTAGCAGAGTCTGTTAGTCTTTCAAGTTTTAACAGGAGAAACTTATAACATGTAATAGCTGTTATATGAATAACTTCAGAGCTTTTGGAGAGGTCTAAATCACTATGAGTGAGGGCTTTCCTGACTCCCAAAGTTAAAAATAGTAAAACAAACAATTTGAAAAACCAATCAACCAATTAAATACAAACACTAGGTCCAAAGGGTTTCACTGGTTTTAAAACCACTTATGGAATGCACAACTATTGATGAGGCTTACTCTGCATTCTGCTTTACTCAGGCCTGGTACATGAGCAACTGTGAAAGCAAATTTCAAAATGTTATGTGAAGTGATCATTCCATTGGTGAAACCGTGACCCAATAGACACTTTCTCTTTTGAAACTCCGGACATTATCCATATATGTTCTCAAAGGGAAGGAATACACAGGATTTAGATTGATATTTTTTTCACTATTTTGTGTTCCACCAGATTTATTTGAAGATCTCCTGTCCTGCATCCACTGCCCAATGCAGAAGGCCACACATAGGACAACCAACATGAGAACTTCACTGCTACAGCCTGAATAAATCATCATAAGAATATAATTTTCCTTTCATCATGAAAGATTTTTACGTCAAATTAACCAGCTCTCTTGCTTTCCCATGTTTTCCCCTGGTTTTTGTACCTTGACATGGGTGTGCACTCTTCTCAGTCTTGATCTCCATCTTCCCCCGTATTTCCAAACATATTCATCTGGGAAACATGTAAAGATCTTATCTGGGGCTTGTTCCATTGTTTTCAAATATCTGCCCTTGAAATTCCACTTCCACGACTGTCTCTCATATCCAAAGCCATGTGCTTGCAGAGGATTTTTGTTGAGAAATTTCACAGAAAGCTCTTATACTGCAGGTGAATGATTCCAGCAAGTCTTGACTAAATAGCTTAGGGAACAGGACTCAGCCAAATGACAGACATGACAAGGGAAAAGCGTATGCTCAAGGATAGGACATGTCAGAGAACATCTGCCAGGCCTTGGCATATTTCATTTCCCATTGAAAGTACATCCATGTGTAGATTGGCTAGCATTTCCATCCACAAATTCTGAGCAGTGAAGCCTTCAGAGAGAATATTGAGGCATACCAGGCCAAGAATATTCATCCTATTTAAATCTTGCCCTACAAGGTCCTCTGTGCCACTGAGGTCTCCATGGCAACGCCCAGCATTGTGACTCAGGTCTCCTACTGCACACTTGTATCCTAGAGCCTGAAGTCCAGCTCACAATGGTGCTCAGCCAATCACAGCCCAGTGTGGTTGCCTGGGAACCACAAGCTTGTGGCTTTCTGTGGGCTGTTTCAGCCCAACTCTGCAGCTTTCCACCTCATACAACCACAGCCATTCCAATCATGCAGTATTTGATTAGCCTCTCTATGTTGCCTCAGAATTTTTTTTACAGTTGTAGTGATCAAGAAAATTTGACATATTTTGAGAAGTGGAGCGAAGTAATTGAAAGACCTTTTGGTCTGTCGGTGGTCGATGGGTTCCAAACTTGACTACCCCAGTCTTTTAAATTTTCAAACCTAGAGCCTAAAATCCCCGTCACAGTGATGTTCAGCCAATCTCAGCCCAGTGTGGTTGCCTGGCAACCACAAGCCTGTGGATTTCTGTGAACAGTTTCAGCCCAACTCTGCAGCTTTCCACCTCATACACCCACAGCCATTCCAATCATGCAGTATTTGATTCACCTCTCTAAGTTGCCTCAGAATTTTCTTTGAAGTTGTGGTGATCAAGCAAATTTGACATATTTTGACAAGTGGAGGGAAGTAATTGGCTCTGCCTTTAGCTCTGTTGGTGGTACATGGGATCCAAACCTGACTAGCCCAGTCTATTCAATTTTCAAACTTAGAAAGCCAAATGTTTCAGGGGAGGAAAGAAAATGCCACAATGATTTGGGTTCTGCCAAGTTTCTGGTGGCTTGGGAAGCAAACCTGCAAACCATACATGCAGTATCTGCTGGATTACTGCCACCATGGTAATATCAGTTAGCACTAAAAGCCAGCAACCAGAAGATGAGTCCCAAAATGCAAGTGAATCCTTGCAGTGCATGAATGTTTGGAGTGCCTGCTTCAACTATCCAGCTTGCTCGGGGTTCGCTTGTCTGCAATCGCTATTTCAACGAGGTCTGCAGCCATTCCAGCATAACCCTGAACACTAAACATGAGGTACTAGCTCAATACCTAAACCAACATAATGCTAGATAGCTAATCACCAGCAGGTTTTCCCAGAATTCAAATGTAACATGGTGAAAGGGAAACCCTTAGAAAGGGGAGGCAAATGCCCTTTTCACTGAAAATTCAAAGTATTTTCTCATGGCATGGAATATTTAGACTCCACAACTCATGTAGTGAACCCAGGGACCTAGACCAAGTGTGTCTAGTTTTCTGTTGTCCTCTTTTTGGAAACAGCATCTTATGTAGTTGTTGAAAGAGGCCTTGAGATAAATTGGTAGCCCAAGATGGACTGGACCTCCCAAGGATCCATCCACCACAGCCCCCAGATTGCTGGGATTATAGGCATGAGCGACCATGCCAAGCATGTGCACAGAGATTCTTACATAATTTGTGAAATCCCACTACTGGTCTATAGGTAGCTTCTGTGCTTGAGGCTTTAGGAATATTCCTGTCTTTGTTTTGGCTCCCCTTGTTCAGGTGTCCATTTCTATTGCGATAAGCTCCAAGGCCCCAGGCAAGGGGGTGGCTGCCCTTCCTCTGGTGTGTCCTTGGATGATTACAGCTCTGGTGAACAGGATTCAAATATATTGGATCCTGTGCATTTGAAGAGGAAATGAATAATGTTTCATGAGTTAATGTGGACATGCCAGGGAATTGAGGGGCCATGATAGAGACAAAACTTCAGGACATGGGCTGAAGGCTGAGGCTTCTGTACCTCTAGCTTCTTGAATAGTGGGCCTGCTGAGCAATTGTGTGCTCTCAAATGTAATTTGATGGGTTTTGTTTTAATTTATTGTGTTTTATGCTTTGGTTTTTTACATGGAAGGATCTGTACCATGGTTTGAAGAAGCTGGAGTGTCTTACCTAAGAGAAATTTGAAAAAAGGGACAATTCAGCAGCCAAGAATTTCTCAAATGCCCTTGGCGTTTAAAAAAACGGGACATAAACTTGAGCATGTCATGTCCATGTCTCTTTACATAAGATTTTACCTCCTATTTCATAGGAATTACCATTTCTTTGAAAGGTCAACCTGTACTGAAATAAAGATTATCCCTCCATTCCTCATTCTGCTTGAAACCATATCCTTTGTTAGTTATATTTTCTTATACAGAAACACTTGGAGATGACTACAGCAAGAATTTCCCATTGGTGTAATTTCCACGGAGACACATGAAGTAATACTGCACAACTTCAAGTGAATGGCATTGTTCCTTGACAATGGCAAGTCTGGGCAAAGCTCTACTAACTGAAAATCTTAGAAAGTCTGAATATGAGTGAATGAAAATGGGCCTCTCCACATTTGGACAGTGCATCTCCTGAAGCACCCATTTGTGGAAAAAGTAATTAGGAGAGACGAATGAACTCCCAAAACGGAATGGAAATTTTCTTGTTTAGGCCTGGAACGCTATGGCCTGGAGCCCTGTGGTTCTAACTGGATGAGCAAAGTGTGAGCAGAGACCAAAGTAAAACACACACCATTTAGGGAACTCGATATTTAACCAGGTGTCCAGAGTAGTGGCAAACTGTACTTTGTGAATTTGCTCAAATCCTGTCTTCACAAGAAAGTACATTCCAGCACGACCAGTGACTAGAGGAGGACACATTTCAAAGGACTTGTAAAAAGTCCAACACTGAATTTATCGCAACACTGAATTTAGATGAAAAGTAGCAGAGTCTGTTAGTCTTTCAAGTTTTAATAGGAGAAACTTATAACATGTAATAGCTGTTATATGAATAACTTCAGAGCTTTTGGAGAGGTCTAAATCACTATGAGTGAGGGCTTTCCTGACTCCCAAAGTTAAAAATAGTAAAACAAACAATTTGAAAAACCAATCAACCAATTAAATACAAACACTAGGTCCAAAGGGTTTCACTGGTTTTAAAACCACTTATGGAATGCACAACTATTGATGAGGCTTACTCTGCATTCTGCTTTACTCAGGCCTGGTACATGAGCAACTGTGAAAGCAAATTTCAAAATGTTATGTGAAGTGATCATTCCATTGGTGAAACCGTGACCCAATAGACACTTTCTCTTTTGAAACTCCGGACATTATCCATATATGTTCTCAAAGGGAAGGAATACACAGGATTTAGATTGATATTTTTTTCACTATTTTGTGTTCCACCAGATTTATTTGAAGATCTCCTGTCCTGCATCCACTGCCCAATGCAGAAGGCCACACATAGGACAACCAACATGAGAACTTCACTGCTACAGCCTGAATAAATCATCATAAGAATATAATTTTCCTTTCATCATGAAAGATTTTTACGTCAAATTAACCAGCTCTCTTGCTTTCCCATGTTTTCCCCTGGTTTTTGTACCTTGAAATGGGTGTGCACTCTTCTCAGTCTTGATCTCCATCTTCCCCCGTATTTCCAAACATATTCATCTGGGAAACATGTAAAGATCTTATCTGGGGCTTGTTCCATTGTTTTCAAATATCTGCCCTTGAAATTCAACTTCCACGACTGTCTCTCATATCCAAAGCCATGTGCTTGCAGAGGATTTTTGTTGAGAAATTTCACAGAAAGCTCTTATACTGCAGGTGAATGATTCCAGCAAGTCTTGACTAAATAGCTTAGGGAACAGGACTCAGCCAAATGACAGACATGACAAGGGAAAAGCGTATGCTCAAGGATAGGACATGTCAGAGAACATCTGCCAGGCCTTGGCATATTTCATTTCCCATTGAAAGTACATCCATGTGTAGATTGGCTAGCATTTCCATCCACAAATTCTGAGCAGTGAAGCCTTCAGAGAGAATATTGAGGCATACCAGGCCAAGAATATTCATCCTATTTAAATCTTGCCCTACAAGGTCCTCTGTGCCACTGAGGTCTCCATGGCAACGCCCAGCATTGTGACTCAGGTCTCCTACTGCACACTTGTATCCTAGAGCCTGAAGTCCAGCTCACAATGGTGCTCAGCCAATCACAGCCCAGTGTGGTTGCCTGGGAACCACAAGCTTGTGGCTTTCTGTGGGCTGTTTCAGCCCAACTCTGCAGCTTTCCACCTCATACAACCACAGCCATTCCAATCATGCAGTATTTGATTAGCCTCTCTATGTTGCCTCAGAATTTTTTTTACAGTTGTAGTGATCAAGAAAATTTGACATATTTTGAGAAGTGGAGCGAAGTAATTGAAAGACCTTTTGGTCTGTCGGTGGTCGATGGGTTCCAAACTTGACCACCCCAGTCTTTTAAATTTTCAAACCTAGAGCCTAAAATCCCCGTCACAGTGATGTTCAGCCAATCTCAGCCCAGTGTGGTTGCCTGGCAACCACAAGCCTGTGGATTTCTGTGAACAGTTTCAGCCCAACTCTGCAGCTTTCCACCTCATACACCCACAGCCATTCCAATCATGCAGTATTTGATTCACCTCTCTAAGTTGCCTCAGAATTTTCTTTGAAGTTGTGGTGATCAAGCAAATTTGACATATTTTGACAAGTGGAGGGAAGTAATTGGCTCTGTCTTTAGCTCTGTTGGTGGTACATGGGATCCAAACCTGACTAGCCCAGTCTATTCAATTTTCAAACTTAGAAAGCCAAATGTTTCAGGGGAGGAAAGAAAATGCCACAATGATTTGGGTTCTGCCAAGTTTCTGGTGGCTTGGGAAGCAAACCTGCAAACCATACATGCAGTATCTGCTGGATTACTGCCACCATGGTAATATCAGTTAGCACTAAAAGCCAGCAACCAGAAGATGAGTCCCAAAATGCAAGTGAATCCTTGCAGTGCATGAATGTTTGGAGTGCCTGCTTCAACTATCCAGCTTGGTCGGGGTTTGCTTGTCTGCAATCGCTATTTCAACGAGGTCTGCAGCCATTCCAGCATAACCCTGAACACTAAACATGAGGTACTATCTCAATACCTAAACCAACATAATGCTAGATAGCTTATCACCAGCAGGTTTTCCCAGAATTCAAATGTAACATGGTGAAAGGGAAACCCTTAGAAAGGGGAGGCAAATGCCCTTTTCACTGAAAATTCAAAGTATTTTCTCATGGCATGGAATATTTAGACTCCACAACTCATGTAGTGAACCCAGGGACCTAGACCAAGTGTGTCTAGTTTTCTGTTGTCCTCTTTTTGGAAACAGCATCTTATGTAGTTGTTGAAAGAGGCCTTGAGATAAATTGGTAGCCCAAGATGGACTGGAACTCCCAAGGATCCATCCACCACAGCCCCCAGATTGCTGGGATTATAGGCATGAGCGACCATGCCAAGCATGTGCACAGAGATTCTTACATAATTTGTGAAATCCCACTACTGGTCTATAGGTAGCTTCTGTGCTTGAGGCTTTAGGAATATTCCTCTCTTTGTTTTGGCTCCCCTTGTTCAGGTGTCCATTTCTATTGCGATAAGCTCCAAGGCCCCAGGCAAGGGGGTGGCTGCCCTTCCTCTGGTGTGTCCTTGGATGATTACAGCTCTGGTGAACAGGATTCAAATATATTGGATCCTGTGCATTTGAAGAGGAAATGAATAATGTTTCATGAGTTAATGTGGACATGCCAGGGAATTGAGGGGCCATGATAGAGACAAAACTTCAGGACATGGGCTGAAGGCTGAGGCTTCTGTACCTCTAGCTTCTTGAATAGTGGGCCTGCTGAGCAATTGTGTGCTCTCAAATGTAATTTGATGGGTTTTGTTTTAATTTATTGTGTTTTATGCTTTGGTTTTTTACATGGAAGGATCTGTACCATGGTTTGAAGAAGCTGGAGTGTCTTACCTAAGAGAAATTTGAAAAAAGGGACAATTCAGCAGCCAAGAATTTCTCAAATGCCCTTGGCGTTTAAAAAAAAGGGACATAAACTTGAGCATGTCATGTCCATGTCTCTTTACATAAGATTTTACCTCCTATTTCATAGGAATTACCATTTCTTTGAAAGGTCAACCTGTACTGAAATAAAGATTATCCCTCCATTCCTCATTCTGCTTGAAACCATATCCTTTGTTAGTTATATTTTCTTATACAGAAACACTTGGAGATGACTACAGCAAGAATTTCCCATTGGTGTAATTTCCACGGAGACACATGAAGTAATACTGCACAACTTCAAGTGAATGGCATTGTTCCTTGACAATGGCAAGTCTGGGCAAAGCTCTACTAACTGAAAATCTTAGAAAGTCTGAATATGAGTGAATGAAAATGGGCCTCTCCACATTTGGACAGTGCATCTCCTGAAGCACCCATTTGTGGAAAAAGTAATTAGGAGAGACGAATGAACTCCCAAAACGGAATGGAAATTTTCTTGTTTAGGCCTGGAACGCTATGGCCTGGAGCCCTGTGGTTCTAACTGGATGAGCAAAGTGTGAGCAGAGATCAAAGTAAAACACACACCATTTAGGGAACTCGATATTTAACCAGGTGTCCAGAGTAGTGGCAAACTGTACTTTGTGAATTTGCTCAAATCCTGTCTTCACAAGAAAGTACATTCCAGCACGACCAGTGACTAGAGGAGGACACATTTCAAAGGACTTGTAAAAAGTCCAACACTGAATTTATCGCAACACTGAATTTAGATGAAAAGTAGCAGAGTCTGTTAGTCTTTCAAGTTTTAATAGGAGAAACTTATAACATGTAATAGCTGTTATATGAATAACTTCAGAGCTTTTGGAGAGGTCTAAATCACTATGAGTGAGGGCTTTCCTGACTCCCAAAGTTAAAAATAGTAAAACAAACAATTTGAAAAACCAATCAACCAATTAAATACAAACACTAGGTCCAAAGGGTTTCACTGGTTTTAAAACCACTTATGGAATGCACAACTATTGATGAGGCTTACTCTGCATTCTGCTTTACTCAGGCCTGGTACATGAGCAACTGTGAAAGCAAATTTCAAAATGTTATGTGAAGTGATCATTCCATTGGTGAAACCGTGACCCAATAGACACTTTCTCTTTTGAAACTCCGGACATTATCCATATATGTTCTCAAAGGGAAGGAATACACAGGATTTAGATTGATATTTTTTTCACTATTTTGTGTTCCACCAGATTTATTTGAAGATCTCCTGTCCTGCATCCACTGCCCAATGCAGAAGGCCACACATAGGACAACCAACATGAGAACTTCACTGCTACAGCCTGAATAAATCATCATAAGAATATAATTTTCCTTTCATCATGAAAGATTTTTACGTCAAATTAACCAGCTCTCTTGCTTTCCCATGTTTTCCCCTGGTTTTTGTACCTTGAAATGGGTGTGCACTCTTCTCAGTCTTGATCTCCATCTTCCCCCGTATTTCCAAACATATTCATCTGGGAAACATGTAAAGATCTTATCTGGGGCTTGTTCCATTGTTTTCAAATATCTGCCCTTGAAATTCAACTTCCACGACTGTCTCTCATATCCAAAGCCATGTGCTTGCAGAGGATTTTTGTTGAGAAATTTCACAGAAAGCTCTTATACTGCAGGTGAATGATTCCAGCAAGTCTTGACTAAATAGCTTAGGGAACAGGACTCAGCCAAATGACAGACATGACAAGGGAAAAGCGTATGCTCAAGGATAGGACATGTCAGAGAACATCTGCCAGGCCTTGGCATATTTCATTTCCCATTGAAAGTACATCCATGTGTAGATTGGCTAGCATTTCCATCCACAAATTCTGAGCAGTGAAGCCTTCAGAGAGAATATTGAGGCATACCAGGCCAAGAATATTCATCCTATTTAAATCTTGCCCTACAAGGTCCTCTGTGCCACTGAGGTCTCCATGGCAACGCCCAGCATTGTGACTCAGGTCTCCTACTGCACACTTGTATCCTAGAGCCTGAAGTCCAGCTCACAATGGTGCTCAGCCAATCACAGCGAGTGTGGTTGCCTGGGAACCACAAGCTTGTGGCTTTCTGTGGGCTGTTTCAGCCCAACTCTGCAGCTTTCCACCTCATACAACCACAGCCATTCCAATCATGCAGTATTTGATTAGCCTCTCTATGTTGCCTCAGAATTTTTTTTACAGTTGTAGTGATCAAGAAAATTTGACATATTTTGAGAAGTGGAGCGAAGTAATTGAAAGACCTTTTGGTCTGTCGGTGGTCGATGGGTTCCAAACTTGACCACCCCAGTCTTTTACATTTTCAAACCTAGAGCCTAAAATCCCCGTCACAGTGATGTTCAGCCAATCTCAGCCCAGTGTGGTTGCCTGGCAACCACAAGCCTGTGGATTTCTGTGAACAGTTTCAGCCCAACTCTGCAGCTTTCCACCTCATACACCCACAGCCATTCCAATCATGCAGTATTTGATTCACCTCTCTAAGTTGCCTCAGAATTTTCTTTGAAGTTGTGGTGATCAAGCAAATTTGACATATTTTGACAAGTGGAGGGAAGTAATTGGCTCTGTCTTTAGCTCTGTTGGTGGTACATGGGATCCAAACCTGACTAGCCCAGTCTATTCAATTTTCAAACTTAGAAAGCCAAATGTTTCAGGGGAGGAAAGAAAATGCCACAATGATTTGGGTTCTGCCAAGTTTCTGGTGGCTTGGGAAGCAAACCTGCAAACCATACATGCAGTATCTGCTGGATTACTGCCACCATGGTAATATCAGTTAGCACTAAAAGCCAGCAACCAGAAGATGAGTCCCAAAATGCAAGTGAATCCTTGCAGTGCATGAATGTTTGGAGTGCCTGCTTCAACTATCCAGCTTGGTCGGGGTTTGCTTGTCTGCAATCGCTATTTCAACGAGGTCTGCAGCCATTCCAGCATAACCCTGAACACTAAACATGAGGTACTATCTCAATACCTAAACCAACATAATGCTAGATAGCTTATCACCAGCAGGTTTTCCCAGAATTCAAATGTAACATGGTGAAAGGGAAACCCTTAGAAAGGGGAGGCAAATGCCCTTTTCACTGAAAATTCAAAGTATTTTCTCATGGCATGGAATATTTAGACTCCACAACTCATGTAGTGAACCCAGGGACCTAGACCAAGTGTGTCTAGTTTTCTGTTGTCCTCTTTTTGGAAACAGCATCTTATGTAGTTGTTGAAAGAGGCCTTGAGATAAAATGGTAGCCCAAGATGGACTGGAACTCCCAAGGATCCATCCACCACAGCCCCCAGATTGCTGGGATTATAGGCATGAGCGACCATGCCAAGCATGTGCACAGAGATTCTTACATAATTTGTGAAATCCCACTACTGGTCTATAGGTAGCTTCTGTGCTTGAGGCTTTAGGAATATTCCTCTGTTTGTTTTGGCTCCCCTTGTTCAGGTGTCCATTTCTATTGCGATAAGCTCCAAGGCCCCAGGCAAGGGGGTGGCTGCCCTTCCTCTGGTGTGTCCTTGGATGATTACAGCTCTGGTGAACAGGATTCAAATATATTGGATCCTGTGCATTTGAAGAGGAAATGAATAATGTTTCATGAGTTAATGTGGACATGCCAGGGAATTGAGGGGCCATGATAGAGACAAAACTTCAGGACATGGGCTGAAGGCTGAGGCTTCTGTACCTCTAGCTTCTTGAATAGTGGGCCTGCTGAGCAATTGTGTGCTCTCAAATGTAATTTGATGGGTTTTGTTTTAATTTATTGTGTTTTATGCTTTGGTTTTTTACATGGAAGGATCTGTACCATGGTTTGAAGAAGCTGGAGTGTCTTACCTAAGAGAAATTTGAAAAAAGGGACAATTCAGCAGCCAAGAATTTCTCAAATGCCCTTGGCGTTTAAAAAAAAGGGACATAAACTTGAGCATGTCATGTCCATGTCTCTTTACATAAGATTTTACCTCCTATTTCATAGGAATTACCATTTCTTTGAAAGGTCAACCTGTACTGAAATAAAGATTATCCCTCCATTCCTCATTCTGCTTGAAACCATATCCTTTGTTAGTTATATTTTCTTATACAGAAACACTTGGAGATGACTACAGCAAGAATTTCCCATTGGTGTAATTTCCACGGAGACACATGAAGTAATACTGCACAACTTCAAGTGAATGGCATTGTTCCTTGACAATGGCAAGTCTGGGCAAAGCTCTACTAACTGAAAATCTTAGAAAGTCTGAATATGAGTGAATGAAAATGGGCCTCTCCACATTTGGACAGTGCATCTCCTGAAGCACCCATTTGTGGAAAAAGTAATTAGGAGAGACGAATGAACTCCCAAAACGGAATGGAAATTTTCTTGTTTAGGCCTGGAACGCTATGGCCTGGAGCCCTGTGGTTCTAACTGGATGAGCAAAGTGTGAGCAGAGATCAAAGTAAAACACACACCATTTAGGGAACTCGATATTTAACCAGGTGTCCAGAGTAGTGGCAAACTGTACTTTGTGAATTTGCTCAAATCCTGTCTTCACAAGAAAGTACATTCCAGCACGACCAGTGACTAGAGGAGGACACATTTCAAAGGACTTGTAAAAAGTCCAACACTGAATTTATCGCAACACTGAATTTAGATGAAAAGTAGCAGAGTCTGTTAGTCTTTCAAGTTTTAATAGGAGAAACTTATAACATGTAATAGCTGTTATATGAATAACTTCAGAGCTTTTGGAGAGGTCTAAATCACTATGAGTGAGGGCTTTCCTGACTCCCAAAGTTAAAAATAGTAAAACAAACAATTTGAAAAACCAATCAACCAATTAAATACAAACACTAGGTCCAAAGGGTTTCACTGGTTTTAAAACCACTTATGGAATGCACAACTATTGATGAGGCTTACTCTGCATTCTGCTTTACTCAGGCCTGGTACATGAGCAACTGTGAAAGCAAATTTCAAAATGTTATGTGAAGTGATCATTCCATTGGTGAAACCGTGACCCAATAGACACTTTCTCTTTTGAAACTCCGGACATTATCCATATATGTTCTCAAAGGGAAGGAATACACAGGATTTAGATTGATATTTTTTTCACTATTTTGTGTTCCACCAGATTTATTTGAAGATCTCCTGTCCTGCATCCACTGCCCAATGCAGAAGGCCACACATAGGACAACCAACATGAGAACTTCACTGCTACAGCCTGAATAAATCATCATAAGAATATAATTTTCCTTTCATCATGAAAGATTTTTACGTCAAATTAACCAGCTCTCTTGCTTTCCCATGTTTTCCCCTGGTTTTTGTACCTTGAAATGGGTGTGCACTCTTCTCAGTCTTGATCTCCATCTTCCCCCGTATTTCCAAACATATTCATCTGGGAAACATGTAAAGATCTTATCTGGGGCTTGTTCCAATGTTTTCAAATATCTGCCCTTGAAGTTCAACTTCCACGACTGTCTCTCATATCCAAAGCCATGTGCTTGCAGAGGATTTTTGTTGAGAAATTTCACAGAAAGCTCTTATACTGCAGGTGAATGATTCCAGCAAGTCTTGACTAAATAGCTTAGGGAACAGGACTCAGCCAAATGACAGACATGACAAGGGAAAAGCGTATGCTCAAGGATAGGACATGTCAGAGAACATCTGCCAGGCCTTGGCATATTTCATTTCCCATTGAAAGTACATCCATGTGTAGATTGGCTAGCATTTCCATCCACAAATTCTGAGCAGTGAAGCCTTCAGAGAGAATATTGAGGCATACCAGGCCAAGAATATTCATCCTATTTAAATCTTGCCCTACAAGGTCCTCTGTGCCACTGAGGTCTCCATGGCAACGCCCAGCATTGTGACTCAGGTCTCCTACTGCACACTTGTATCCTAGAGCCTGAAGTCCAGCTCACAATGGTGCTCAGCCAATCACAGCCCAGTGTGGTTGCCTGGGAACCACAAGCTTGTGGCTTTCTGTGGGCTGTTTCAGCCCAACTCTGCAGCTTTCCACCTCATACAACCACAGCCATTCCAATCATGCAGTATTTGATTAGCCTCTCTATGTTGCCTCAGAATTTTTTTTACAGTTGTAGTGATCAAGAAAATTTGACATATTTTGAGAAGTGGAGCGAAGTAATTGAAAGACCTTTTGGTCTGTCGGTGGTCGATGGGTTCCAAACTTGACTACCCCAGTCTTTTAAATTTTCAAACCTAGAGCCTAAAATCCCCGTCACAGTGATGTTCAGCCAATCTCAGCCCAGTGTGGCTGCCTGGCAACCACAAGCCTGTGGATTTCTGTGAACAGTTTCAGCCCAACTCTGCAGCTTTCCACCTCATACAATCACAGCCATACCAATCATGCAGTATTTGATTCACCTCTCTAAGTTGCCTCAGAATTTTCTTTGAAGTTGTGGTGATCAAGCAAATTTGACATATTTTGACAAGTGGAGGGAAGTAATTGGCTCTGCCTTTAGCTCTGTTGGTGGTACATGGGATCCAAACCTGACTAGCCCAGTCTATTCAATTTTCAAACTTAGAAAGCCAAATGTTTCAGGGGAGGAAAGAAAATGCCACAATGATTTGGGTTCTGCCAAGTTTCTGGTGGCTTGGGAAGCAAACCTGCAAACCATACATGCAGTATCTGCTGGATTACTGCCACCATGGTAATATCAGTTAGCACTAAAAGCCAGCAACCAGAAGATGAGTCCCAAAATGCAAGTGAATCCTTGCAGTGCATGAATGTTTGGAGTGCCTGCTTCAACTATCCAGCTTGGTCGGGGTTTGCTTGTCTGCAATCGCTATTTCAACGAGGTCTGCAGCCATTCCAGCATAACCCTGAACACTAAACATGAGGTACTATCTCAATACCTAAACCAACATAATGCTAGATAGCTTATCACCAGCAGGTTTTCCCAGAATTCAAATGTAACATGGTGAAAGGGAAACCCTTAGAAAGGGGAGGCAAATGCCCTTTTCACTGAAAATTCAAAGTATTTTCTCATGGCATGGAATATTTAGACTCCACAACTCATGTAGTGAACCCAGGGACCTAGACCAAGTGTGTCTAGTTTTCTGTTGTCCTCTTTTTGGAAACAGCATCTTATGTAGTTGTTGAAAGAGGCCTTGAGATAAAATGGTAGCCCAAGATGGACTGGAACTCCCAAGGATCCATCCACCACAGCCCCCAGATTGCTGGGATTATAGGCATGAGCGACCATGCCAAGCATGTGCACAGAGATTCTTACATAATTTGTGAAATCCCACTACTGGTCTATAGGTAGCTTCTGTGCTTGAGGCTTTAGGAATATTCCTCTGTTTGTTTTGGCTCCCCTTGTTCAGGTGTCCATTTCTATTGCGATAAGCTCCAAGGCCCCAGGCAAGGGGGTGGCTGCCCTTCCTCTGGTGTGTCCTTGGATGATTACAGCTCTGGTGAACAGGATTCAAATATATTGGATCCTGTGCATTTGAAGAGGAAATGAATAATGTTTCATGAGTTAATGTGGACATGCCAGGGAATTGAGGGGCCATGATAGAGACAAAACTTCAGGACATGGGCTGAAGGCTGAGGCTTCTGTACCTCTAGCTTCTTGAATAGTGGGCCTGCTGAGCAATTGTGTGCTCTCAAATGTAATTTGATGGGTTTTGTTTTAATTTATTGTGTTTTATGCTTTGGTTTTTTACATGGAAGGATCTGTACCATGGTTTGAAGAAGCTGGAGTGTCTTACCTAAGAGAAATTTGAAAAAAGGGACAATTCAGCAGCCAAGAATTTCTCAAATGCCCTTGGCGTTTAAAAAAAAGGGACATAAACTTGAGCATGTCATGTCCATGTCTCTTTACATAAGATTTTACCTCCTATTTCATAGGAATTACCATTTCTTTGAAAGGTCAACCTGTACTGAAATAAAGATTATCCCTCCATTCCTCATTCTGCTTGAAACCATATCCTTTGTTAGTTATATTTTCTTATACAGAAACACTTGGAGATGACTACAGCAAGAATTTCCCATTGGTGTAATTTCCACGGAGACACATGAAGTAATACTGCACAACTTCAAGTGAATGGCACTGTTCCTTGACAATGGCAAGTCTGGGCCAAGCTCTACTAACTGAAAATCTTAGAAAGTCTGAATATGAGTGAATGAAAATGGGCCTCTCCACATTTGGACAGTGCATCTCCTGAAGCACCCTTTTGTGGAAAAAGTAATTAGGAGAGACGAATGAACTCCCAAAACGGAATGGAAATTTTCTTGTTTAGGCCTGGAACGCTATGGCCTGGAGCCCTGTGGTTCTAACTGGATGAGCAAAGTGTGAGCAGAGATCAAAGTAAAACACACACCATTTAGGGAACTCGATATTTAACCAGGTGTCCAGAGTAGTGGCAAACTGTACTTTGTGAATTTGCTCAAATCCTGTCTTCACAAGAAAGTACATTCTAGCACGACCAGTGACTAGAGGAGGACACATTTCAAAGGACTTGTAAAAAGTCCAACACTGAATTTATCGCAACACTGAATTTAGATGAAAAGTAGCAGAGTCTGTTAGTCTTTCAAGTTTTAATAGGAGAAACTTATAACATGTAATAGCTGTTATATGAATAACTTCAGAGCTTTTGGAGAGGTCTACATCACTATGAGTGAGGGCTTTCCTGACTCCCAAAGTTAAAAATAGTAAAACAAACAATTTGAAAAACCAATCAACCAATTAAATACAAACACTAGGTCCAAAGGGTTTCACTGGTTTTAAAACCACTTATGGAATGCACAACTATTGATGAGGCTTACTCTGCATTCTGCTTTACTCAGGCCTGGTACATGAGCAACAGTGAAAGCAAATTTCAAAATGTTATGTGAAGTGATCATTCCATTGGTGAAACCGTGACCCAATAGACACTTTCTCTTTTGAAACTCCGGACATTATCCATATATGTTCTCAAAGGGAAGGAATACACAGGATTTAGATTAATATTTTTTTCACTATTTTGTGTTCCACCAGATTTATTTGAAGATCTCCTGTCCTGCATCCACTGCCCAATGCAGAAGGCCACACATAGGACAACCAACATGAGAACTTCACTGCTACAGCCTGAATAAATCATCATAAGAATATAATTCTCCTTTCATCATGAAAGATTTTTACGTCAAATTAACCAGCTCTCTTGCTTTCCCATGTTTTCCCCTGGTTTTTGTACCTTGAAATGGGTGTGCACTCTTCTCAGTCTTGATCTCCATCTTCCCCCGTATTTCCAAACATATTCATCTGGGAAACATGTAAAGATCTTATCTGGGGCTTGTTCCATTGTTTTCAAATATCTGCCCTTGAAATTCAACTTCCACGACTGTCTCTCATATCCAAAGCCATGTGCTTGCAGAGGATTTTTGTTGAGAAATTTCACAGAAAGCTCTTATACTGCAGGTGAATGATTCCAGCAAGTCTTGACTAAATAGCTTAGGGAACAGGACTCAGCCAAATGACAGACATGACAAGGGAAAAGCGTATGCTCAAGGATAGGACATGTCAGAGAACATCTGCCAGGCCTTGGCATATTTCATTTCCCATTGAAAGTACATCCATGTGTAGATTGGCTAGCATTTCCATCCACAAATTCTGAGCAGTGAAGCCTTCAGAGAGAATATTGAGGCATACCAGGCCAAGAATATTCATCCTATTTAAATCTTGCCCTACAAGGTCCTCTGTGCCACTGAGGTCTCCATGGCAACGCCCAGCATTGTGACTCAGGTCTCCTACTGCACACTTGTATCCTAGAGCCTGAAGTCCAGCTCACAATGGTGCTCAGCCAATCACAGCCCAGTGTGGTTGCCTGGGAACTACAAGCTTGTGGCTTTCTGTGGGCTGTTTCAGCCCAACTCTGCAGCTTTCCACCTCATACAACCACAGCCATTCCAATCATGCAGTATTTGATTAGCCTCTCTATGTTGCCTCAGAATTTTTTTTACAGTTGTAGTGATCAAGAAAATTTGACATATTTTGAGAAGTGGAGCGAAGTAATTGAAAGACCTTTTGGTCTGTCGGTGGTCGATGGGTTCCAAACTTGACTACCCCAGTCTTTTAAATTTTCAAACCTAGAGCCTAAAATCCCAGTCACAGTGATGTTCAGCCAATCTCAGCCCAGTGTGCTTGCCTGGCAACCACAAGCCTGTGGATTTCTGTGAACAGTTTCAGCCCAACTCTGCAGCTTTCCACCTCATACACACACAGCCATTCCAATCATGCAGGATTTGATTCACCTCTCTAAGTTGCCTCAGAATTTTCTTTGAAGTTGTGGTGATCAAGCAAATTTGACATATTTTGACAAGTGGAGGGAAGTAATTGGCTCTGCCTTTATCTCTGTTGGTGGTACATGGGATCCAAACCTGACTAGCCCAGTCTATTCAATTTTCAAACTTAGAAAGCCAAATGTTTCAGGGGAGGAAAGAAAATGCCACAATGATTTGGGTTCTGCCAAGTTTCTGGTGGCTTGGGAAGCAAACCTGCAAACCATACATGCAGTATCTGCTGGATTACTGCCACCATGGTAATATCAGTTAGCACTAAAAGCCAGCAACCAGAAGATGAGTCCCAAAATGCAAGTGAATCCTTGCAGTGCATGAATGTTTGGAGTGCCTGCTTCAACTATCCAGCTTGCTCGGGGTTCGCTTGTCTGCAATCGCTATTTCAACGAGGTCTGCAGCCATTCCAGCATAACCCTGAACACTAAACATGAGGTCCTAGCTCAATACCTAAACCAACATAATGCTAGATAGCTTATCACCAGCAGGTTTTCCCAGAATTCAAATGTAACATGGTGAAAGGGAAACCCTTAGAAAGGGGAGGCAAATGCCCTTTTCACTGAAAATTCAAAGTATTTTCTCATGGCATGGAATATTTAGACTCCACAACTCATGTAGTGAACCCAGGGACCTAGACCAAGTGTGTCTAGTGTTCTGTTGTCCTCTTTTTGGAAACAGCATCTTATGTAGTTGTTGAAAGAGGCCTTGAGATAAATTGGTAGCCCAAGATGGACTGGAACTCCCAAGGATCCATCCACCACAGCCCCCAGATTGCTGGGATTATAGGCATGAGCGACCATGCCAAGCATGTGCACAGAGATTCTTACATAATTTGTGAAATCCCACTACTGGTCTATAGGTAGCTTCTGTGCTTGAGGCTTTAGGAATATTCCTCTCTTTGTTTTGGCTCCCCTTGTTCAGGTGTCCATTTCTATTGCGATAAGCTCCAAGGCCC
Organism: Cavia porcellus; assembly: GCF_034190915.1. Classification (NCBI taxonomy): domain Eukaryota; kingdom Metazoa; phylum Chordata; class Mammalia; order Rodentia; family Caviidae; genus Cavia; species Cavia porcellus. Next base: position 2,109,134 of record NW_026947486.1, on the reverse strand, counting down.
CAGGCAAGGGGGTGGCTGCCCTTCCTCTGGTGTGTCCTTGGATGATTACAGCTCTGGTGAACAGGATTCAAATATATTGGATCCTGTGCATTTGAAGAGGAAATGAATAATGTTTCATGAGTTAATGTGGACATGCCAGGGAATTGAGGGGCCATGATAGAGACAAAACTTCAGGACATGGGCTGAAGGCTGAGGCTTCTGTACCTCTAGCTTCTTGAATAGTGGGCCTGCTGAGCAATTGTGTGCTCTCAAATGTAATTTGATGGGTTTTGTTTTAATTTATTGTGTTTTATGCCTTGGTTTTTTACATGGAAGGATCTGTACCATGGTTTGAAGAAGCTGGAGTGTCTTACCTAAGAGAAATTTGAAAAAAGGGACAATTCAGCAGCCAAGAATTTCTCAAATGCCCTTGGCGTTTAAAAAAAAGGGACATAAACTTGAGCATGTCATGTCCATGTCTCTTTACATAAGATTTTACCTCCTATTTCATAGGAATTACCATTTCTTTGAAAGGTCAACCTGTACTGAAATAAAGATTATCCCTTCATTCCTCATTCTGCTTGAAACCATATACTTTGTTAGTTATATTTTCTTATACAGAAACACTTGGAGATGACTACAGCAGAATTTCCCATTGGTGTAATTTCCACGGAGACACATGAAGTAATACTGCACAACTTCAAGTGAATGGCACTGTTCCTTGACAATGGCAAGTCTGGGCCAAGCTCTACTAACTGAAAATCTTAGAAAGTCTGAATATGAGTGAATGAAAATGGGCCTCTCCACATTTGGACAGTGCATCTCCTGAAGCACCCATTTGTGGAAAAAGTAATTAGGAGAGACGAATGAACTCCCAAAACGGAATGGAAATTTTCTTGTTTAGGCCTGGAACGCTATGGCCTGGAGCCCTGTGGTTCTAACTGGATGAGCAAAGTGTGAGCAGAGATCAAAGTAAAACACACACCATTTAGGGAACTCGATATTTAACCAGGTGTCCAGAGTAGTGGCAAACTGTACTTTGTGAATTTGCTCAAATCCTGTCTTCACAAGAAAGTACATTCCAGCACGACCAGTGACTAGAGGAGGACACATTTCAAAGGACTTGTAAAAAGTCCAACACTGAATTTATCGCAACACTGAATTTAGATGAAAAGTAGCAGAGTCTGTTAGTCTTTCAAGTTTTAATAGGAGAAACTTATAACATGTAATAGCTGTTATATGAATAACTTCAGAGCTTTTGGAGAGGTCTAAATCACTATGAGTGAGGGCTTTCCTGACTCCCAAAGTTAAAAATAGTAAAACAAACAATTTGAAAAACCAATCAACCAATTAAATACAAACACTAGGTCCAAAGGGTTTCACTGGTTTTAAAACCACTTATGGAATGCACAACTATTGATGAGGCTTACTCTGCATTCTGCTTTACTCAGGCCTGGTACATGAGCAACTGTGAAAGCAAATTTCAAAATGTTATGTGAAGTGATCATTCCATTGGTGAAACCGTGACCCAATAGACACTTTCTCTTTTGAAACTCCGGACATTATCCATATATGTTCTCAAAGGGAAGGAATACACAGGATTTAGATTGATATTTTTTTCACTATTTTGTGTTCCACCAGATTTATTTGAAGATCTCCTGTCCTGCATCCACTGCCCAATGCAGAAGGCCACACATAGGACAACCAACCTGAGAACTTCACTGCTACAGCCTGAATAAATCATCATAAGAATATAATTTTCCTTTCATCATGAAAGATTTTTACGTCAAATTAACCAGCTCTCTTGCTTTCCCATGTTTTCCCCTGGTTTTTGTACCTTGAAATGGGTGTGCACTCTTCTCAGTCTTGATCTCCATCTTCCCCCGTATTTCCAAACATATTCATCTGGGAAACATGTAAAGATCTTATCTGGGGCTTGTTCCATTGTTTTCAAATATCTGCCCTTGAAATTCAACTTCCACGACTGTCTCTCATATCCAAAGCCATGTGCTTGCAGAGGATTTTTGTTGAGAAATTTCACAGAAAGCTCTTATACTGCAGGTGAATGATTCCAGCAAGTCTTGACTAAATAGCTTAGGGAACAGGACTCAGCCAAATGACAGACATGACAAGGGAAAAGCGTATGCTCAAGGATAGGACATGTCAGAGAACATCTGCCAGGCCTTGGCATATTTCATTTCCCATTGAAAGTACATCCATGTGTAGATTGGCTAGCATTTCCATCCACAAATTCTGAGCAGTGAAGCCTTCAGAGAGAATATTGAGGCATACCAGGCCAAGAATATTCATCCTATTTAAATCTTGCCCTACAAGGTCCTCTGTGCCACTGAGGTCTCCATGGCAACGCCCAGCATTGTGACTCAGGTCTCCTACTGCACACTTGTATCCTAGAGCCTGAAGTCCAGCTCACAATGGTGCTCAGCCAATCACAGCCCAGTGTGGTTGCCTGGGAACCACAAGCTTGTGGCTTTCTGTGGGCTGTTTCAGCCCAACTCTGCAGCTTTCCACCTCATACAACCACAGCCATTCCAATCATGCAGTATTTGATTAGCCTCTCTATGTTGCCTCAGAATTTTTTTTACAGTTGTAGTGATCAAGAAAATTTGACATATTTTGAGAAGTGGAGCGAAGTAATTGAAAGACCTTTTGGTCTGTCGGTGGTCGATGGGTTCCAAACTTGACTACCCCAGTCTTTTAAATTTTCAAACCTAGAGCCTAAAATCCCCGTCACAGTGATGTTCAGCCAATCTCAGCCCAGTGTGGTTGCCTGGCAACCACAAGCCTGTGGATTTCTGTGAACAGTTTCAGCCCAACTCTGCAGCTTTCCACCTCATACACCCACAGCCATTCCAATCATGCAGTATTTGATTCACCTCTCTAAGTTGCCTCAGAATTTTCTTTGAAGTTGTGGTGATCAAGCAAATTTGACATATTTTGACAAGTGGAGGGAAGTAATTGGCTCTGTCTTTAGCTCTGTTGGTGGTACATGGGATCCAAACCTGACTAGCCCAGTCTATTCAATTTTCAAACTTAGAAAGCCAAATGTTTCAGGGGAGGAAAGAAAATGCCACAATGATTTGGGTTCTGCCAAGTTTCTGGTGGCTTGGGAAGCAAACCTGCAAACCATACATGCAGTATCTGCTGGATTACTGCCACCATGGTAATATCAGTTAGCACTAAAAGCCAGCAACCAGAAGATGAGTCCCAAAATGCAAGGGAATCCTTGCAGTGCATGAATGTTTGGAGTGCCTGCTTCAACTATCCAGCTTGCTCGGGGTTCGCTTGTCTGCAATCGCTATTTCAACGAGGTCTGCAGCCATTCCAGCATAACCCTGAACACTAAACATGAGGTACTAGCTCAATACCTAAACCAACATAATGCTAGATAGCTTATCACCAGCAGGTTTTCCCAGAATTCAAATGTAACATGGTGAAAGGGAAACCCTTAGAAAGGGGAGGCAAATGCCCTTTTCACTGAAAATTCAAATTATTTTCTCATGGCATGGAATATTTAGACTCCACAACTCATGTAGTGAACCCAGGGACCTAGACCAAGTGTGTCTAGTGTTCTGTTGTCCTCTTTTTGGAAACAGCATCTTATGTAGTTGTTGAAAGAGGCCTTGAGATAAATTGGTAGCCCAAGATGGGCTGGAACTCCCAAGGATCCATCCACCACAGCCCCCAGATTGCTGGGATTATAGGCATGAGCGACCATGCCAAGCATGTGCACAGAGATTCTTACATAATTTGTGAAATCCCACTACTGGTCTATAGGTAGCTTCTGTGCTTGAGGCTTTAGGAATATTCCTCTCTTTGTTTTGGCTCCCCTTGTTCAGGTGTCCATTTCTATTGCGATAAGCTCCAAGGCCCCAGGCAAGGGGGTGGCTGCCCTTCCTCTGGTGTGTCCTTGGATGATTACAGCTCTGGTGAACAGGATTCAAATATATTGGATCCTGTGCATTTGAAGAGGAAATGAATAATGTTTCATGAGTTAATGTGGACATGCCAGGGAATTGAGGGGCCATGATAGAGACAAAACTTCAGGACATGGGCTGAAGGCTGAGGCTTCTGTACCTCTAGCTTCTTGAATAGTGGGCCTGCTGAGCAATTGTGTGCTCTCAAATGTAATTTGATGGGTTTTGTTTTAATTTATTGTGTTTTATGCCTTGGTTTTTTACATGGAAGGATCTGTACCATGGTTTGAAGAAGCTGGAGTGTCTTACCTAAGAGAAATTTGAAAAAAGGGACAATTCAGCAGCCAAGAATTTCTCAAATGCCCTTGGCGTTTAAAAAAAAGGGACATAAACTTGAGCATGTCATGTCCATGTCTCTTTACATAAGATTTTACCTCCTATTTCATAGGAATTACCATTTCTTTGAAAGGTCAACCTGTACTGAAATAAAGATTATCCCTTCATTCCTCATTCTGCTTGAAACTATATACTTTGTTAGTTATATTTTCTTATACAGAAACACTTGGAGATGACTACAGCAGAATTTCCCATTGGTGTAATTTCCACGGAGACACATGAAGTAATACTGCACAACTTCAAGTGAATGGCACTGTTCCTTGACAATGGCAAGTCTGGGCCAAGCTCTACTAACTGAAAATCTTAGAAAGTCTGAATATGAGTGAATGAAAATGGGCCTCTCCACATTTGGACAGTGCATCTCCTGAAGCACCCATTTCTGGAAAAAGTAATTAGGAGAGACGAATGAACTCCCAAAACGGAATGGAAATTTTCTTGTTTAGGCCTGGAACGCTATGGCCTGGAGCCCTGTGGTTCTAACTGGATGAGCAAAGTGCGAGCAGAGATCAAAGTAAAACACACACCATTTAGGGAACTCGATATTTAACCGGGTGTCCAGAGTAGTGGCAAACTGTACTTTGTGAATTTGCTCAAATCCTGTCTTCACAAGAAAGTACATTCCAGCACGACCAGTGACTAGAGGAGGACACATTTCAAAGGACTTGTAAAAAGTCCAACACTGAATTTATCGCAACACTGAATTTAGATGAAAAGTAGCAGAGTCTGTTAGTCTTTCAAGTTTTAATAGGAGAAACTTATAACATGTAATAGCTGTTATATGAATAACTTCAGAGCTTTTGGAGAGGTCTAAATCACGATGAGTGAGGGCTTTCCTGACTCCCAAAGTTAAAAATAGTAAAACAAACAATTTGAAAAACCAATCAACCAATTAAATACAAACACTAGGTCCAAAGGGTTTCACTGGTTTTAAAACCACTTATGGAATGCACAACTATTGGTGAGGCTTACTCTGCATTCTGCTTTACTCAGGCCTGGTACATGAGCAACTGTGAAAGCAAATTTCAAAATGTTATGTGAAGTGATCATTCCATTGGTGAAACCGTGACCCTATAGACACTTTCTCTTTTGAAACTCCGGACATTATCCATATATGTTCTCAAAGGGAAGGAATACACAGGATTTAGATTGATATTTTTTTCACTATTTTGTGTTCCACCAGATTTATTTGAAGATCTCCTGTCCTGCATCCACTGCCCAATGCAGAAGGCCACACATAGGACAACCAACATGAGAACTTCACTGCTACAACCTGAATAAATCATCATAAGAATATAATTCTCCTTTCATCATGAAAGATTTTTACGTCAAATTAACCAGCTCTCTTGCTTTCCCATGTTTTCCCCTGGTTTTTGTACCTTGAAATGGGTGTGCACTCTTCTCAGTCTTGATCTCCATCTTCCCCCGTATTTCCAAACATATTCATCTGGGAAACATGTAAAGATCTTATCTGGGGCTTGTTCCATTGTTTTCAAATATCTGCCCTTGAAATTCAACTTCCACGACTGTCTCTCATATCCAAAGCCATGTGCTTGCAGAGGATTTTTGTTGAGAAATTTCACAGAAAGCTCTTATACTGCAGGTGAATGATTCCAGCAAGTCTTGACTAAATAGCTTAGGGAACAGGACTCAGCCAAATGACAGACATGACAAGGGAAAAGCGTATGCTCAAGGATAGGACATGTCAGAGAACATCTGCCAGGCCTTGGCATATTTCATTTCCCATTGAAAGTACATCCATGTGTAGATTGGCTAGCATTTCCATCCACAAATTCTGAGCAGTGAAGCCTTCAGAGAGAATATTGAGGCATACCAGGCCAAGAATATTCATCCTATTTAAATCTTGCCCTACAAGGTCCTCTGTGCCACTGAGGTCTCCATGGCAACGCCCAGCATTGTGACTCAGGTCTCCTACTGCACACTTGTATCCTAGAGCCTGAAGTCCAGCTCACAATGGTGCTCAGCCAATCACAGCCCAGTGTGGTTGCCTGGGAACCACAAGCTTGTGGCTTTCTGTGGGCTGTTTCAGCCCAACTCTGCAGCTTTCCACCTCATACAACCACAGCCATTCCAATCATGCAGTATTTGATTAGCCTCTCTATGTTGCCTCAGAATTTTTTTTACAGTTGTAGTGATCAAGAAAATTTGACATATTTTGAGAAGTGGAGCGAAGTAATTGAAAGACCTTTTGGTCTGTCGGTGGTCGATGGGTTCCAAACTTGACTACCCCAGTCTTTTAAATTTTCAAACCTAGAGCCTAAAATCCCCGTCACAGTGATGTTCAGCCAATCTCAGCCCAGTGTGGTTGCCTGGCAACCACAAGCCTGTGGATTTCTGTGAACAGTTTCAGCCCAACTCTGCAGCTTTCCACCTCATACACCCACAGCCATTCCAATCATGCAGTATTTGATTCACCTCTCTAAGTTGCCTCAGAATTTTCTTTGAAGTTGTGGTGATCAAGCAAATTTGACATATTTTGACAAGTGGAGGGAAGTAATTGGCTCTGTCTTTAGCTCTGTTGGTGGTACATGGAATCCAAACCTGACTAGCCCAGTCTATTCAATTTTCAAACTTAGAAAGCCAAATGTTTCAGGGGAGGAAAGAAAATGCCACAATGATTTGGGTTCTGCCAAGTTTCTGGTGGCTTGGGAAGCAAACCTGCAAACCATACATGCAGTATCTGCTGGATTACTGCCACCATGGTAATATCAGTTAGCACTAAAAGCCAGCAACCAGAAGATGAGTCCCAAAATGCAAGGGAATCCTTGCAGTGCATGAATGTTTGGAGTGCCTGCTTCAACTATCCAGCTTGCTCGGGGTTCGCTTGTCTGCAATCGCTATTTCAACGAGGTCTGCAGCCATTCCAGCATAACCCTGAACACTAAACATGAGGTACTAGCTCAATACCTAAACCAACATAATGCTAGATAGCTTATCACCAGCAGGTTTTCCCAGAATTCAAATGTAACATGGTGAAAGGGAAACCCTTAGAAAGGGGAGGCAAATGCCCTTTTCACTGAAAATTCAAATTATTTTCTCATGGCATGGAATATTTAGACTCCACAACTCATGTAGTGAACCCAGGGACCTAGACCAAGTGTGTCTAGTTTTCTGTTGTCCTCTTTTTGGAAACAGCATCTTATGTAGTTGTTGAAAGAGGCCTTGAGATAAATTGGTAGCCCAAGATGGACTGGAACTCCCAAGGATCCATCCACCACAGCCCCCAGATTGCTGGGATTATAGGCATGAGCGACCATGCCAAGCATGTGCACAGAGATTCTTACATAATTTGTGAAATCCCACTACTGGTCTATAGGTAGCTTCTGTGCTTGAGGCTTTAGGAATATTCCTCTCTTTGTTTTGGCTCCCCTTGTTCAGGTGTCCATTTCTATTGCGATAAGCTCCAAGGCCCCAGGCAAGGGGGTGGCTGCCCTTCCTCTGGTGTGTCCTTGGATGATTACAGCTCTGGTGAATAGGATTCAAATATATTGGATCCTGTGCATTTGAAGAGGAAATGAATAATGTTTCATGAGTTAATGTGGACATGCCAGGGAATTGAGGGGCCATGATAGAGACAAAACTTCAGGACATGGGCTGAAGGCTGAGGCTTCTGTACCTCTAGCTTCTTGAATAGTGGGCCTGCTGAGCAATTGTGTGCTCTCAAATGTAATTTGATGGGTTTTGTTTTAATTTATTGTGTTTTATGCTTTGGTTTTTTACATGGAAGGATCTGTACCATGGTTTGAAGAAGCTGGAGTGTCTTACCTAAGAGAAATTTGAAAAAAGGGACAATTCAGCAGCCAAGAATTTCTCAAATGCCCTTGGCGTTTAAAAAAAAGGGACATAAACTTGAGCATGTCATGTCCATGTCTCTTTACATAAGATTTTACCTCCTATTTCATAGGAATTACCATTTCTTTGAAAGGTCAACCTGTACTGAAATAAAGATTATCCCTCCATTCCTCATTCTGCTTGAAACCATATCCTTTGTTAGTTATATTTTCTTATACAGAAACACTTGGAGATGACTACAGCAAGAATTTCCCATTGGTGTAATTTCCACGGAGACACATGAAGTAATACTGCACAACTTCAAGTGAATGGCACTGTTCCTTGACAATGGCAAGTCTGGGCAAAGCTCTACTAACTGAAAATCTTAGAAAGTCTGAATATGAGTGAATGAAAATGGGCCTCTCCACATTTGGACAGTGCATCTCCTGAAGCACCCATTTGTGGAAAAAGTAATTAGGAGAGACGAATGAACTCCCAAAACGGAATGGAAATTTTCTTGTTTAGGCCTGGAACGCTATGGCCTGGAGCCCTGTGGTTCTAACTGGATGAGCAAAGTGCGAGCAGAGATCAAAGTAAAACACACACCATTTAGGGAACTCGATATTTAACCGGGTGTCCAGAGTAGTGGCAAACTGTACTTTGTGAATTTGCTCAAATCCTGTCTTCACAAGAAAGTACATTCCAGCACGACCAGTGACTAGAGGAGGACACATTTCAAAGGACTTGTAAAAAGTCCAACACTGAAGTTAGCGCAACACTGAATTTAGATGAAAAGTAGCAGAGTCTGTTAGTCTTTCAAGTTTTAATAGGAGAAACTTATAACATGTAATAGCTGTTATATGAATAACTTCAGAGCTTTTGGAGAGGTCTAAATCACGATGAGTGAGGGCTTTCCTGACTCCCAAAGTTAAAAATAGTAAAACAAACAATTTGAAAAACCAATCAACCAATTAAATACAAACACTAGGTCCAAAGGGTTTCACTGGTTTTAAAACCACTTATGGAATGCACAACTATTGATGAGGCTTACTCTGCATTCTGCTTTACTCAGGCCTGGTACATGAGCAACTGTGAAAGCAAATTTCAAAATGTTATGTGAAGTGATCATTCCATTGGTGAAACCGTGACCCAATAGACACTTTCTCTTTTGAAACTCCGGACATTATCCATATATGTTCTCAAAGGGAAGGTATACACAAGATTTAGATTGATATTTTTTTCACTATTTTGTGTTCCACCAGATTTATTTGAAGATCTCCTGTCCTGCATCCACTGCCCAATGCAGAAGGCCACACATAGGACAACCAACATGAGAACTTCACTGCTACAGCCTGAATAAATCATCATAAGAATATAATTTTCCTTTCATCATGAAAGATTTTTACGTCAAATTAACCAGCTCTCTTGCTTTCCCATGTTTTCCCCTGGTTTTTGTACCTTGAAATGGGTGTGCACTCTTCTCAGTCTTGATCTCCATCTTCCCCCGTATTTCCAAACATATTCATCTGGGAAACATGTAAAGATCTTATCTGGGGCTTGTTCCATTGTTTTCAAATATCTGCCCTTGAAATTCAACTTCCACGACTGTCTCTCATATCCAAAGCCATGTGCTTGCAGAGGATTTTTGTTGAGAAATTTCACAGAAAGCTCTTATACTGCAGGTGAATGATTCCAGCAAGTCTTGACTAAATAGCTTAGGGAACAGGACACAGCCAAATGACAGACATGACAAGGGAAAAGCGTATGCTCAAGGATAGGACATGTCAGAGAACATCTGCCAGGCCTTGGCATATTTCATTTCCCATTGAAAGTACATCCATGTGTAGATTGGCTAGCATTTCCATCCACAAATTCTGAGCAGTGAAGCCTTCAGAGAGAATATTGAGGCATACCAGGCCAAGAATATTCATCCTATTTAAATCTTGCCCTACAAGGTCCTCTGTGCCACTGAGGTCTCCATGGCAACGCCCAGCATTGTGACTCAGGTCTCCTACTGCACACTTGTATCCTAGAGCCTGAAGTCCAGCTCACAATGGTGCTCAGCCAATCACAGCCCAGTGTGGTTGCCTGGGAACCACAAGCTTGTGGCTTTCTGTGGGCTGTTTCAGTCCAACTCTGCAGCTTTCCACCTCATACAACCACAGCCATTCCAATCATGCAGTATTTGATTAGCCTCTCTATGTTGCCTCAGAATTTTTTTTACAGTTGTAGTGATCAAGAAAATTTGACATATTTTGAGAAGTGGAGCGAAGTAATTGAAAGACCTTTTGGTCTGTCGGTGGTCGATGGGTTCCAAACTTGACTACCCCAGTCTTTTAAATTTTCAAACCTAGAGCCTAAAATCCCCGTCACAGTGATGTTCAGCCAATCTCAGCCCAGTGTGGTTGCCTGGCAACCACAAGCCTGTGGATTTCTGTGAACAGTTTCAGCCCAACTCTGCAGCTTTCCACCTCATACACCCACAGCCATTCCAATCATGCAGTATTTGATTCACCTCTCTAAGTTGCCTCAGAATTTTCTTTGAAGTTGTGGTGATCAAGCAAATTTGACATATTTTGACAAGTGGAGGGAAGTAATTGGCTCTGTCTTTAGCTCTGTTGGTGGTACATGCGATCCAAACCTGACTAGCCCAGTCTATTCAATTTTCAAACTTAGAAAGCCAAATGTTTCAGGGGAGGAAAGAAAATGCCACAATGATTTGGGTTCTGCCAAGTTTCTGGTGGCTTGGGAAGCAAACCTGCAAACCATACATGCAGTATCTGCTGGATTACTGCCACCATGGTAATATCAGTTAGCACTAAAAGCCAGCAACCAGAAGATGAGTCCCAAAATGCAAGTGAATCCTTGCAGTGCATGAATGTTTGGAGTGCCTGCTTCAACTATCCAGCTTGCTCGGGGTTCGCTTGTCTGCAACCGCTAATTCAACGAGGTCTGCAGCCATTCCAGCATAACCCTGAACACTAAACATGAGGTACTAGCTCAATACCTAAACCAACATAATGCTAGATAGCTTATCACCAGCAGGTTTTCCCAGAATTCAAATGTAACATGGTGAAAGGGAAACCCTTAGAAAGGGGAGGCAAATGCCCTTTTCACTGAAAATTCAAAGTATTTTCTCATGGCATGGAATATTTAGACTCCACAACTCATGTAGTGAACCCAGGGACCTAGACCAAGTGTGTCTAGTTTTCTGTTGTCCTCTTTTTGGAAACAGCATCTTATGTAGTTGTTGAAAGAGGCCTTGAGATAAATTGGTAGCCCAAGATGGACTGGAACTCCCAAGGATCCATCCACCACAGCCCCCAGATTGCTGGGATTATAGGCATGAGCGACCATGCCAAGCATGTGCACGGAGATTCTTACATAATTTGTGAAATCCCACTACTGGTCTATAGGTAGCTTCTGTGCTTGAGGCTTTAGGAATATTCCTCTCTTTGTTTTGGCTCCCCTTGTTCAGGTGTCCATTTCTATTGCGATAAGCTCCAAGGCCCCAGGCAAGGGGGTGGCTGCCCTTCCTCTGGTGTGTCCTTGGATGATTACAGCTCTGGTGAACAGGATTCAAATATATTGGATCCTGTGCATTTGAAGAGGAAATGAATAATGTTTCATGAGTTAATGTGGACATGCCAGGGAATTGAGGGGCCATGATAGAGACAAAACTTCAGGACATGGGCTGAAGGCTGAGGCTTCTGTACCTCTAGCTTCTTGAATAGTGGGCCTGCTGAGCAATTGTGTGCTCTCAAATGTAATTTGATGGGTTTTGTTTTAATTTATTGTGTTTTATGCTTTGGTTTTTTACATGGAAGGATCTGTACCATGGTTTGAAGAAGCTGGAGTGTCTTACCTAAGAGAAATTTGAAAAAAGGGACAATTCAGCAGCCAAGAATTTCTCAAATGCCCTTGGCGTTTAAAAAAAAGGGACATAAACTTGAGCATGTCATGTCCATGTCTCTTTACATAAGATTTTACCTCCTATTTCATAGGAATTACCATTTCTTTGAAAGGTCAACCTGTACTGAAATAAAGATTATCCCTCCATTCCTCATTCTGCTTGAAACCATATCCTTTGTTAGTTATATTTTCTTATACAGAAACACTTGGAGATGACTACAGCAAGAATTTCCCATTGGTGTAATTTCCACGGAGACACATGAAGTAATACTGCACAACTTCAAGTGAATGGCACTGTTCCTTGACAATGGCAAGTCTGGGCCAAGCTCTACTAACTGAAAATCTTAGAAAGTCTGAATATGAGTGAATGAAAATGGGCCTCTCCACATTTGGACAGTGCATCTCCTGAAGCACCCATTTGTGGAAAAAGTAATTAGGAGAGACGAATGAACTCCCAAAACGGAATGGAAATTTTCTTGTTTAGGCCTGGAACGCTATGGCCTGGAGCCCTGTGGTTCTAACTGGATGAGCAAAGTGCGAGCAGAGATCAAAGTAAAACACACACCATTTAGGGAACTCGATATTAAACCGGGTGTCCAGAGTAGTGGCAAACTGTACTTTGTGAATTTGCTCAAATCCTGTCTTCACAAGAAAGTACATTCCAGCACGACCAGTGACTAGAGGAGGACACATTTCAAAGGACTTGTAAAAAGTCCAACCCTGAAGTTAGCCCAACACTGAATTTAGATGAAAAGTAGCAGAGTCTGTTAGTCTTTCAAGTTTTAATAGGAGAAACTTATAACATGTAATAGCTGTTATATGAATAACTTCAGAGCTTTTGGAGAGGTCTAAATCACTATGAGTGAGGGCTTTCCTGACTCCCAAAGTTAAAAATAGTAAAACAAACAATTTGAAAAACCAATCAACCAATTAAATACAAACACTAGGTCCAAAGGGTTTCACTGGTTTTAAAACCACTTATGGAATGCACAACTATTGATGAGGCTTACTCTGCATTCTGCTTTACTCAGGCCTGGTACATGAGCAACTGTGAAAGCAAATTTCAAAATGTTATGTGAAGTGATCATTCCATTGGTGAAACCGTGACCCAATAGACACTTTCTCTTTTGAAACTCCGGACATTATCCATATATGTTCTCAAAGGGAAGGAATACACAGGATTTAGATTGATATTTTTTTCACTATTTTGTGTTCCACCAGATTTATTTGAAGATCTCCTGTCCTGCATCCACTGCCCAATGCAGAAGGCCACACATAGGACAACCAACATGAGAACTTCACTGCTACAGCCTGAATAAATCATCATAAGAATATAATTTTCCTTTCATCATGAAAGATTTTTACGTCAAATTAACCAGCTCTCTTGCTTTCCCATGTTTTCCCCTGGTTTTTGTACCTTGAAATGGGTGTGCACTCTTCTCAGTCTTGATCTCCATCTTCCCCCGTATTTCCAAACATATTCATCTGGGAAACATGTAAAGATCTTATCTGGGGCTTGTTCCATTGTTTTCAAATATCTGCCCTTGAAATTCAACTTCCACGACTGTCTCTCATATCCAAAGCCATGTGCTTGCAGAGGATTTTTGTTGAGAAATTTCACAGAAAGCTCTTATACTGCAGGTGAATGATTCCAGCAAGTCTTGACTAAATAGCTTAGGGAACAGGACACAGCCAAATGACAGACATGACAAGGGAAAAGCGTATGCTCAAGGATAGGACATGTCAGAGAACATCTGCCAGGCCTTGGCATATTTCATTTCCCATTGAAAGTACATCCATGTGTAGATTGGCTAGCATTTCCATCCACAAATTCTGAGCAGTGAAGCCTTCAGAGAGAATATTGAGGCATACCAGGCCAAGAATATTCATCCTATTTAAATCTTGCCCTACAAGGTCCTCTGTGCCACTGAGGTCTCCATGGCAACGCCCAGCATTGTGACTCAGGTCTCCTACTGCACACTTGTATCCTAGAGCCTGAAGTCCAGCTCACAATGGTGCTCAGCCAATCACAGCCCAGTGTGGTTGCCTGGGAACCACAAGCTTGTGGCTTTCTGTGGGCTGTTTCAGTCCAACTCTGCAGCTTTCCACCTCATACAACCACAGCCATTCCAATCATGCAGTATTTGATTAGCCTCTCTATGTTGCCTCAGAATTTTTTTTACAGTTGTAGTGATCAAGAAAATTTGACATATTTTGAGAAGTGGAGCGAAGTAATTGAAAGACCTTTTGGTCTGTCGGTGGTCGATGGGTTCCAAACTTGACTACCCCAGTCTTTTAAATTTTCAAACCTAGAGCCTAAAATCCCCGTCACAGTGATGTTCAGCCAATCTCAGCCCAGTGTGGTTGCCTGGCAACCACAAGCCTGTGGATTTCTGTGAACAGTTTCAGCCCAACTCTGCAGCTTTCCACCTCATACACCCACAGCCATTCCAATCATGCAGTATTTGATTCACCTCTCTAAGTTGCCTCAGAATTTTCTTTGAAGTTGTGGTGATCAAGCAAATTTGACATATTTTGACAAGTGGAGGGAAGTAATTGGCTCTGTCTTTAGCTCTGTTGGTGGTACATGGGATCCAAACCTGACTAGCCCAGTCTATTCAATTTTCAAACTTAGAAAGCCAAATGTTTCAGGGGAGGAAAGAAAATGCCACAATGATTTGGGTTCTGCCAAGTTTCTGGTGGCTTGGGAAGCAAACCTGCAAACCATACATGCAGTATCTGCTGGATTACTGCCACCATGGTAATATCAGTTAGCACTAAAAGCCAGCAACCAGAAGATGAGTCCCAAAATGCAAGTGAATCCTTGCAGTGCATGAATGTTTGGAGTGCCTGCTTCAACTATCCAGCTTGCTCGGGGTTCGCTTGTCTGCAACCGCTAATTCAACGAGGTCTGCAGCCATTCCAGCATAACCCTGAACACTAAACATGAGGTACTAGCTCAATACCTAAACCAACATAATGCTAGATAGCTTATCACCAGCAGGTTTTCCCAGAATTCAAATGTAACATGGTGAAAGGGAAACCCTTAGAAAGGGGAGGCAAATGCCCTTTTCACTGAAAATTCAAAGTATTTTCTCATGGCATGGAATATTTAGACTCCACAACTCATGTAGTGAACCCAGGGACCTAGACCAAGTGTGTCTAGTTTTCTGTTGTCCTCTTTTTGGAAACAGCATCTTATGTAGTTGTTGAAAGAGGCCTTGAGATAAATTGGTAGCCCAAGATGGACTGGAACTCCCAAGGATCCATCCACCACAGCCCCCAGATTGCTGGGATTATAGGCATGAGCGACCATGCCAAGCATGTGCACAGAGATTCTTACATAATTTGTGAAATCCCACTACTGGTCTATAGGTAGCTTCTGTGCTTGAGGCTTTAGGAATATTCCTCTCTTTGTTTTGGCTCCCCTTGTTCAGGTGTCCATTTCTATTGCGATAAGCTCCAAGGCCCCAGGCAAGGGGGTGGCTGCCCTTCCTCTGGTGTGTCCTTGGATGATTACAGCTCTGGTGAACAGGATTCAAATATATTGGATCCTGTGCATTTGAAGAGGAAATGAATAATGTTTCATGAGTTAATGTGGACATGCCAGGGAATTGAGGGGCCATGATAGAGACAAAACTTCAGGACATGGGCTGAAGGCTGAGGCTTCTGTACCTCTAGCTTCTTGAATAGTGGGCCTGCTGAGCAATTGTGTGCTCTCAAATGTAATTTGATGGGTTTTGTTTTAATTTATTGTGTTTTATGCTTTGGTTTTTTACATGGAAGGATCTGTACCATGGTTTGAAGAAGCTGGAGTGTCTTACCTAAGAGAAATTTGAAAAAAGGGACAATTCAGCAGCCAAGAATTTCTCAAATGCCCTTGGCGTTTAAAAAAAAGGGACATAAACTTGAGCATGTCATGTCCATGTCTCTTTACATAAGATTTTACCTCCTATTTCATAGGAATTACCATTTCTTTGAAAGGTCAACCTGTACTGAAATAAAGATTATCCCTCCATTCCTCATTCTGCTTGAAACCATATCCTTTGTTAGTTATATTTTCTTATACAGAAACACTTGGAGATGACTACAGCAAGAATTTCCCATTGGTGTAATTTCCACGGAGACACATGAAGTAATACTGCACAACTTCAAGTGAATGGCACTGTTCCTTGACAATGGCAAGTCTGGGCAAAGCTCTACTAACTGAAAATCTTAGAAAGTCTGAATATGAGTGAATGAAAATGGGCCTCTCCACATTTGGACAGTGCATCTCCTGAAGCACCCTTTTGTGGAAAAAGTAATTAGGAGAGACGAATGAACTCCCAAAACGGAATGGAAATTTTCTTGTTTAGGCCTGGAACGCTATGGCCTGGAGCCCTGTGGTTCTAACTGGATGAGCAAAGTGCGAGCAGAGATCAAAGTAAAACACACACCATTTAGGGAACTCGATATTTAACCGGGTGTCCAGAGTAGTGGCAAACTGTACTTTGTGAATTTGCTCAAATCCTGTCTTCACAAGAAAGTACATTCCAGCACGACCAGTGACTAGAGGAGGACACATTTCAAAGGACTTGTAAAAAGTCCAACACTGAAGTTAGCGCAACACTGAATTTAGATGAAAAGTAGCAGAGTCTGTTAGTCTTTCAAGTTTTAATAGGAGAAACTTATAACATGTAATAGCTGTTATATGAATAACTTCAGAGCTTTTGGAGAGGTCTAAATCACTATGAGTGAGGGCTTTCCTGACTCCCAAAGTTAAAAATAGTAAAACAAACAATTTGAAAAACCAATCAACCAATTAAATACAAACACTAGGTCCAAAGGGTTTCACTGGTTTTAAAACCACTTATGGAATGCACAACTATTGATGAGGCTTACTCTGCATTCTGCTTTACTCAGGCCTGGTACATGAGCAACTGTGAAAGCAAATTTCAAAATGTTATGTGAAGTGATCATTCCATTGGTGAAACCGTGACCCAATAGACACTTTCTCTTTTGAAACTCCGGACATTATCCATATATGTTCTCAAAGGGAAGGAATACACAGGATTTAGATTGATATTTTTTTCACTATTTTGTGTTCCACCAGATTTATTTGAAGATCTCCTGTCCTGCATCCACTGCCCAATGCAGAAGGCCACACATAGGACAACCAACATGAGAACTTCACTGCTACAGCCTGAATAAATCATCATAAGAATATAATTTTCCTTTCATCATGAAAGATTTTTACGTCAAATTAACCAGCTCTCTTGCTTTCCCATGTTTTCCCCTGGTTTTTGTACCTTGAAATGGGTGTGCACTCTTCTCAGTCTTGATCTCCATCTTCCCCCGTATTTCCAAACATATTCATCTGGGAAACATGTAAAGATCTTATCTGGGGCTTGTTCCATTGTTTTCAAATATCTGCCCTTGAAATTCAACTTCCACGACTGTCTCTCATATCCAAAGCCATGTGCTTGCAGAGGATTTTTGTTGAGAAATTTCACAGAAAGCTCTTATACTGCAGGTGAATGATTCCAGCAAGTCTTGACTAAATAGCTTAGGGAACAGGACACAGCCAAATGACAGACATGACAAGGGAAAAGCGTATGCTCAAGGATAGGACATGTCAGAGAACATCTGCCAGGCCTTGGCATATTTCATTTCCCATTGAAAGTACATCCATGTGTAGATTGGCTAGCATTTCCATCCACAAATTCTGAGCAGTGAAGCCTTCAGAGAGAATATTGAGGCATACCAGGCCAAGAATATTCATCCTATTTAAATCTTGCCCTACAAGGTCCTCTGTGCCACTGAGGTCTCCATGGCAACGCCCAGCATTGTGACTCAGGTCTCCTACTGCACACTTGTATCCTAGAGCCTGAAGTCCAGCTCACAATGGTGCTCAGCCAATCACAGCCCAGTGTGGTTGCCTGGGAACCACAAGCTTGTGGCTTTCTGTGGGCTGTTTCAGTCCAACTCTGCAGCTTTCCACCTCATACAACCACAGCCATTCCAATCATGCAGTATTTGATTAGCCTCTCTATGTTGCCTCAGAATTTTTTTTACAGTTGTAGTGATCAAGAAAATTTGACATATTTTGAGAAGTGGAGCGAAGTAATTGAAAGACCTTTTGGTCTGTCGGTGGTCGATGGGTTCCAAACTTGACTACCCCAGTCTTTTAAATTTTCAAACCTAGAGCCTAAAATCCCCGTCACAGTGATGTTCAGCCAATCTCAGCCCAGTGTGGTTGCCTGGCAACCACAAGCCTGTGGATTTCTGTGAACAGTTTCAGCCCAACTCTGCAGCTTTCCACCTCATACACCCACAGCCATTCCAATCATGCAGTATTTGATTCACCTCTCTAAGTTGCCTCAGAATTTTCTTTGAAGTTGTGGTGATCAAGCAAATTTGACATATTTTGACAAGTGGAGGGAAGTAATTGGCTCTGTCTTTAGCTCTGTTGGTGGTACATGGGATCCAAACCTGACTAGCCCAGTCTATTCAATTTTCAAACTTAGAAAGCCAAATGTTTCAGGGGAGGAAAGAAAATGCCACAATGATTTGGGTTCTGCCAAGTTTCTGGTGGCTTGGGAAGCAAACCTGCAAACCATACATGCAGTATCTGCTGGATTACTGCCACCATGGTAATATCAGTTAGCACTAAAAGCCAGCAACCAGAAGATGAGTCCCAAAATGCAAGTGAATCCTTGCAGTGCATGAATGTTTGGAGTGCCTGCTTCAACTATCCAGCTTGCTCGGGGTTCGCTTGTCTGCAACCGCTAATTCAACGAGGTCTGCAGCCATTCCAGCATAACCCTGAACACTAAACATGAGGTACTAGCTCAATACCTAAACCAACATAATGCTAGATAGCTTATCACCAGCAGGTTTTCCCAGAATTCAAATGTAACATGGTGAAAGGGAAACCCTTAGAAAGGGGAGGCAAATGCCCTTTTCACTGAAAATTCAAAGTATTTTCTCATGGCATGGAATATTTAGACTCCACAACTCATGTAGTGAACCCAGGGACCTAGACCAAGTGTGTCTAGTTTTCTGTTGTCCTCTTTTTGGAAACAGCATCTTATGTAGTTGTTGAAAGAGGCCTTGAGATAAATTGGTAGCCCAAGATGGACTGGAACTCCCAAGGATCCATCCACCACAGCCCCCAGATTGCTGGGATTATAGGCATGAGCGACCATGCCAAGCATGTGCACAGAGATTCTTACATAATTTGTGAAATCCCACTACTGGTCTATAGGTAGCTTCTGTGCTTGAGGCTTTAGGAATATTCCTCTCTTTGTTTTGGCTCCCCTTGTTCAGGTGTCCATTTCTATTGCGATAAGCTCCAAGGCCCCAGGCAAGGGGGTGGCTGCCCTTCCTCTGGTGTGTCCTTGGATGATTACAGCTCTGGTGAACAGGATTCAAATATATTGGATCCTGTGCATTTGAAGAGGAAATGAATAATGTTTCATGAGTTAATGTGGACATGCCAGGGAATTGAGGGGCCATGATAGAGACAAAACTTCAGGACATGGGCTGAAGGCTGAGGCTTCTGTACCTCTAGCTTCTTGAATAGTGGGCCTGCTGAGCAATTGTGTGCTCTCAAATGTAATTTGATGGGTTTTGTTTTAATTTATTGTGTTTTATGCTTTGGTTTTTTACATGGAAGGATCTGTACCATGGTTTGAAGAAGCTGGAGTGTCTTACCTAAGAGAAATTTGAAAAAAGGGACAATTCAGCAGCCAAGAATTTCTCAAATGCCCTTGGCGTTTAAAAAAAAGGGACATAAACTTGAGCATGTCATGTCCATGTCTCTTTACATAAGATTTTACCTCCTATTTCATAGGAATTACCATTTCTTTGAAAGGTCAACCTGTACTGAAATAAAGATTATCCCTCCATTCCTCATTCTGCTTGAAACCATATCCTTTGTTAGTTATATTTTCTTATACAGAAACACTTGGAGATGACTACAGCAAGAATTTCCCATTGGTGTAATTTCCACGGAGACACATGAAGTAATACTGCACAACTTCAAGTGAATGGCACTGTTCCTTGACAATGGCAAGTCTGGGCAAAGCTCTACTAACTGAAAATCTTAGAAAGTCTGAATATGAGTGAATGAAAATGGGCCTCTCCACATTTGGACAGTGCATCTCCTGAAGCACCCTTTTGTGGAAAAAGTAATTAGGAGAGACGAATGAACTCCCAAAACGGAATGGAAATTTTCTTGTTTAGGCCTGGAACGCTATGGCCTGGAGCCCTGTGGTTCTAACTGGATGAGCAAAGTGCGAGCAGAGATCAAAGTAAAACACACACCATTTAGGGAACTCGATATTTAACCGGGTGTCCAGAGTAGTGGCAAACTGTACTTTGTGAATTTGCTCAAATCCTGTCTTCACAAGAAAGTACATTCCAGCACGACCAGTGACTAGAGGAGGACACATTTCAAAGGACTTGTAAAAAGTCCAATACTGAAGTTAGCGCAACACTGAATTTAGATGAAAAGTAGCAGAGTCTGTTAGTCTTTCAAGTTTTAATAGGAGAAACTTATAACATGTAATAGCTGTTATATGAATAACTTCAGAGCTTTTGGAGAGGTCTAAATCACTATGAGTGAGGGCTTTCCTGACTCCCAAAGTTAAAAATAGTAAAACAAACAATTTGAAAAACCAATCAACCAATTAAATACAAACACTAGGTCCAAAGGGTTTCACTGGTTTTAAAACCACTTATGGAATGCACAACTATTGATGAGGCTTACTCTGCATTCTGCTTTACTCAGGCCTGGTACATGAGCAACTGTGAAAGCAAATTTCAAAATGTTATGTGAAGTGATCATTCCATTGGTGAAACCGTGACCCAATAGACACTTTCTCTTTTGAAA
The DNA here is from genome assembly GCF_034190915.1 of Cavia porcellus. Lineage (NCBI taxonomy): Eukaryota > Metazoa > Chordata > Mammalia > Rodentia > Caviidae > Cavia > Cavia porcellus. Next base: position 2,088,248 of record NW_026947486.1, on the reverse strand, counting down.
CTCCGGACATTATCCATATATGTTCTCAAAGGGAAGGAATACACAGGATTTAGATTGATATTTTTTTCACTATTTTGTGTTCCACCAGATTTATTTGAAGATCTCCTGTCCTGCATCCACTGCCCAATGCAGAAGGCCACACATAGGACAACCAACATGAGAACTTCACTGCTACAGCCTGAATAAATCATCATAAGAATATAATTTTCCTTTCATCATGAAAGATTTTTACGTCAAATTAACCAGCTCTCTTGCTTTCCCATGTTTTCCCCTGGTTTTTGTACCTTGAAATGGGTGTGCACTCTTCTCAGTCTTGATCTCCATCTTCCCCCGTATTTCCAAACATATTCATCTGGGAAACATGTAAAGATCTTATCTGGGGCTTGTTCCATTGTTTTCAAATATCTGCCCTTGAAATTCAACTTCCACGACTGTCTCTCATATCCAAAGCCATGTGCTTGCAGAGGATTTTTGTTGAGAAATTTCACAGAAAGCTCTTATACTGCAGGTGAATGATTCCAGCAAGTCTTGACTAAATAGCTTAGGGAACAGGACACAGCCAAATGACAGACATGACAAGGGAAAAGCGTATGCTCAAGGATAGGACATGTCAGAGAACATCTGCCAGGCCTTGGCATATTTCATTTCCCATTGAAAGTACATCCATGTGTAGATTGGCTAGCATTTCCATCCACAAATTCTGAGCAGTGAAGCCTTCAGAGAGAATATTGAGGCATACCAGGCCAAGAATATTCATCCTATTTAAATCTTGCCCTACAAGGTCCTCTGTGCCACTGAGGTCTCCATGGCAACGCCCAGCATTGTGACTCAGGTCTCCTACTGCACACTTGTATCCTAGAGCCTGAAGTCCAGCTCACAATGGTGCTCAGCCAATCACAGCCCAGTGTGGTTGCCTGGGAACCACAAGCTTGTGGCTTTCTGTGGGCTGTTTCAGTCCAACTCTGCAGCTTTCCACCTCATACAACCACAGCCATTCCAATCATGCAGTATTTGATTAGCCTCTCTATGTTGCCTCAGAATTTTTTTTACAGTTGTAGTGATCAAGAAAATTTGACATATTTTGAGAAGTGGAGCGAAGTAATTGAAAGACCTTTTGGTCTGTCGGTGGTCGATGGGTTCCAAACTTGACTACCCCAGTCTTTTAAATTTTCAAACCTAGAGCCTAAAATCCCCGTCACAGTGATGTTCAGCCAATCTCAGCCCAGTGTGGTTGCCTGGCAACCACAAGCCTGTGGATTTCTGTGAACAGTTTCAGCCCAACTCTGCAGCTTTCCACCTCATACACCCACAGCCATTCCAATCATGCAGTATTTGATTCACCTCTCTAAGTTGCCTCAGAATTTTCTTTGAAGTTGTGGTGATCAAGCAAATTTGACATATTTTGACAAGTGGAGGGAAGTAATTGGCTCTGTCTTTAGCTCTGTTGGTGGTACATGGGATCCAAACCTGACTAGCCCAGTCTATTCAATTTTCAAACTTAGAAAGCCAAATGTTTCAGGGGAGGAAAGAAAATGCCACAATGATTTGGGTTCTGCCAAGTTTCTGGTGGCTTGGGAAGCAAACCTGCAAACCATACATGCAGTATCTGCTGGATTACTGCCACCATGGTAATATCAGTTAGCACTAAAAGCCAGCAACCAGAAGATGAGTCCCAAAATGCAAGTGAATCCTTGCAGTGCATGAATGTTTGGAGTGCCTGCTTCAACTATCCAGCTTGCTCGGGGTTCGCTTGTCTGCAACCGCTAATTCAACGAGGTCTGCAGCCATTCCAGCATAACCCTGAACACTAAACATGAGGTACTAGCTCAATACCTAAACCAACATAATGCTAGATAGCTTATCACCAGCAGGTTTTCCCAGAATTCAAATGTAACATGGTGAAAGGGAAACCCTTAGAAAGGGGAGGCAAATGCCCTTTTCACTGAAAATTCAAAGTATTTTCTCATGGCATGGAATATTTAGACTCCACAACTCATGTAGTGAACCCAGGGACCTAGACCAAGTGTGTCTAGTTTTCTGTTGTCCTCTTTTTGGAAACAGCATCTTATGTAGTTGTTGAAAGAGGCCTTGAGATAAATTGGTAGCCCAAGATGGACTGGAACTCCCAAGGATCCATCCACCACAGCCCCCAGATTGCTGGGATTATAGGCATGAGCGACCATGCCAAGCATGTGCACAGAGATTCTTACATAATTTGTGAAATCCCACTACTGGTCTATAGGTAGCTTCTGTGCTTGAGGCTTTAGGAATATTCCTCTCTTTGTTTTGGCTCCCCTTGTTCAGGTGTCCATTTCTATTGCGATAAGCTCCAAGGCCCCAGGCAAGGGGGTGGCTGCCCTTCCTCTGGTGTGTCCTTGGATGATTACAGCTCTGGTGAACAGGATTCAAATATATTGGATCCTGTGCATTTGAAGAGGAAATGAATAATGTTTCATGAGTTAATGTGGACATGCCAGGGAATTGAGGGGCCATGATAGAGACAAAACTTCAGGACATGGGCTGAAGGCTGAGGCTTCTGTACCTCTAGCTTCTTGAATAGTGGGCCTGCTGAGCAATTGTGTGCTCTCAAATGTAATTTGATGGGTTTTGTTTTAATTTATTGTGTTTTATGCTTTGGTTTTTTACATGGAAGGATCTGTACCATGGTTTGAAGAAGCTGGAGTGTCTTACCTAAGAGAAATTTGAAAAAAGGGACAATTCAGCAGCCAAGAATTTCTCAAATGCCCTTGGCGTTTAAAAAAAAGGGACATAAACTTGAGCATGTCATGTCCATGTCTCTTTACATAAGATTTTACCTCCTATTTCATAGGAATTACCATTTCTTTGAAAGGTCAACCTGTACTGAAATAAAGATTATCCCTCCATTCCTCATTCTGCTTGAAACCATATCCTTTGTTAGTTATATTTTCTTATACAGAAACACTTGGAGATGACTACAGCAAGAATTTCCCATTGGTGTAATTTCCACGGAGACACATGAAGTAATACTGCACAACTTCAAGTGAATGGCACTGTTCCTTGACAATGGCAAGTCTGGGCAAAGCTCTACTAACTGAAAATCTTAGAAAGTCTGAATATGAGTGAATGAAAATGGGCCTCTCCACATTTGGACAGTGCATCTCCTGAAGCACCCTTTTGTGGAAAAAGTAATTAGGAGAGACGAATGAACTCCCAAAACGGAATGGAAATTTTCTTGTTTAGGCCTGGAACGCTATGGCCTGGAGCCCTGTGGTTCTAACTGGATGAGCAAAGTGCGAGCAGAGATCAAAGTAAAACACACACCATTTAGGGAACTCGATATTTAACCGGGTGTCCAGAGTAGTGGCAAACTGTACTTTGTGAATTTGCTCAAATCCTGTCTTCACAAGAAAGTACATTCCAGCACGACCAGTGACTAGAGGAGGACACATTTCAAAGGACTTGTAAAAAGTCCAATACTGAAGTTAGCGCAACACTGAATTTAGATGAAAAGTAGCAGAGTCTGTTAGTCTTTCAAGTTTTAATAGGAGAAACTTATAACATGTAATAGCTGTTATATGAATAACTTCAGAGCTTTTGGAGAGGTCTAAATCACTATGAGTGAGGGCTTTCCTGACTCCCAAAGTTAAAAATAGTAAAACAAACAATTTGAAAAACCAATCAACCAATTAAATACAAACACTAGGTCCAAAGGGTTTCACTGGTTTTAAAACCACTTATGGAATGCACAACTATTGATGAGGCTTACTCTGCATTCTGCTTTACTCAGGCCTGGTACACGAGCAACTGTGAAAGCAAATTTCAAAATGTTATGTGAAGTGATCATTCCATTGGTGAAACCGTGACCCAATAGACACTTTCTCTTTTGAAACTCCGGACATTATCCATATATGTTCTCAAAGGGAAGGAATACACAGGATTTAGATTGATATTTTTTTCACTATTTTGTGTTCCACCAGATTTATTTGAAGATCTCCTGTCCTGCATCCACTGCCCAATGCAGAAGGCCACACATAGGACAACCAACATGAGAACTTCACTGCTACAGCCTGAATAAATCATCATAAGAATATAATTTTCCTTTCATCATGAAAGATTTTTACGTCAAATTAACCAGCTCTCTTGCTTTCCCATGTTTTCCCCTGGTTTTTGTACCTTGAAATGGGTGTGCACTCTTCTCAGTCTTGATCTCCATCTTCCCCCGTATTTCCAAACATATTCATCTGGGAAACATGTAAAGATCTTATCTGGGGCTTGTTCCATTGTTTTCAAATATCTGCCCTTGAAATTCAACTTCCACGACTGTCTCTCATATCCAAAGCCATGTGCTTGCAGAGGATTTTTGTTGAGAAATTTCACAGAAAGCTCTTATACTGCAGGTGAATGATTCCAGCAAGTCTTGACTAAATAGCTTAGGGAACAGGACACAGCCAAATGACAGACATGACAAGGGAAAAGCGTATGCTCAAGGATAGGACATGTCAGAGAACATCTGCCAGGCCTTGGCATATTTCATTTCCCATTGAAAGTACATCCATGTGTAGATTGGCTAGCATTTCCATCCACAAATTCTGAGCAGTGAAGCCTTCAGAGAGAATATTGAGGCATACCAGGCCAAGAATATTCATCCTATTTAAATCTTGCCCTACAAGGTCCTCTGTGCCACTGAGGTCTCCATGGCAACGCCCAGCATTGTGACTCAGGTCTCCTACTGCACACTTGTATCCTAGAGCCTGAAGTCCAGCTCACAATGGTGCTCAGCCAATCACAGCCCAGTGTGGTTGCCTGGGAACCACAAGCTTGTGGCTTTCTGTGGGCTGTTTCAGTCCAACTCTGCAGCTTTCCACCTCATACAACCACAGCCATTCCAATCATGCAGTATTTGATTAGCCTCTCTATGTTGCCTCAGAATTTTTTTTACAGTTGTAGTGATCAAGAAAATTTGACATATTTTGAGAAGTGGAGCGAAGTAATTGAAAGACCTTTTGGTCTGTCGGTGGTCGATGGGTTCCAAACTTGACTACCCCAGTCTTTTAAATTTTCAAACCTAGAGCCTAAAATCCCCGTCACAGTGATGTTCAGCCAATCTCAGCCCAGTGTGGTTGCCTGGCAACCACAAGCCTGTGGATTTCTGTGAACAGTTTCAGCCCAACTCTGCAGCTTTCCACCTCATACACCCACAGCCATTCCAATCATGCAGTATTTGATTCACCTCTCTAAGTTGCCTCAGAATTTTCTTTGAAGTTGTGGTGATCAAGCAAATTTGACATATTTTGACAAGTGGAGGGAAGTAATTGGCTCTGTCTTTAGCTCTGTTGGTGGTACATGGGATCCAAACCTGACTAGCCCAGTCTATTCAATTTTCAAACTTAGAAAGCCAAATGTTTCAGGGGAGGAAAGAAAATGCCACAATGATTTGGGTTCTGCCAAGTTTCTGGTGGCTTGGGAAGCAAACCTGCAAACCATACATGCAGTATCTGCTGGATTACTGCCACCATGGTAATATCAGTTAGCACTAAAAGCCAGCAACCAGAAGATGAGTCCCAAAATGCAAGTGAATCCTTGCAGTGCATGAATGTTTGGAGTGCCTGCTTCAACTATCCAGCTTGCTCGGGGTTCGCTTGTCTGCAACCGCTAATTCAACGAGGTCTGCAGCCATTCCAGCATAACCCTGAACACTAAACATGAGGTACTAGCTCAATACCTAAACCAACATAATGCTAGATAGCTTATCACCAGCAGGTTTTCCCAGAATTCAAATGTAACATGGTGAAAGGGAAACCCTTAGAAAGGGGAGGCAAATGCCCTTTTCACTGAAAATTCAAAGTATTTTCTCATGGCATGGAATATTTAGACTCCACAACTCATGTAGTGAACCCAGGGACCTAGACCAAGTGTGTCTAGTTTTCTGTTGTCCTCTTTTTGGAAACAGCATCTTATGTAGTTGTTGAAAGAGGCCTTGAGATAAATTGGTAGCCCAAGATGGACTGGAACTCCCAAGGATCCATCCACCACAGCCCCCAGATTGCTGGGATTATAGGCATGAGCGACCATGCCAAGCATGTGCACAGAGATTCTTACATAATTTGTGAAATCCCACTACTGGTCTATAGGTAGCTTCTGTGCTTGAGGCTTTAGGAATATTCCTCTCTTTGTTTTGGCTCCCCTTGTTCAGGTGTCCATTTCTATTGCGATAAGCTCCAAGGCCCCAGGCAAGGGGGTGGCTGCCCTTCCTCTGGTGTGTCCTTGGATGATTACAGCTCTGGTGAACAGGATTCAAATATATTGGATCCTGTGCATTTGAAGAGGAAATGAATAATGTTTCATGAGTTAATGTGGACATGCCAGGGAATTGAGGGGCCATGATAGAGACAAAACTTCAGGACATGGGCTGAAGGCTGAGGCTTCTGTACCTCTAGCTTCTTGAATAGTGGGCCTGCTGAGCAATTGTGTGCTCTCAAATGTAATTTGATGGGTTTTGTTTTAATTTATTGTGTTTTATGCTTTGGTTTTTTACATGGAAGGATCTGTACCATGGTTTGAAGAAGCTGGAGTGTCTTACCTAAGAGAAATTTGAAAAAAGGGACAATTCAGCAGCCAAGAATTTCTCAAATGCCCTTGGCGTTTAAAAAAAAGGGACATAAACTTGAGCATGTCATGTCCATGTCTCTTTACATAAGATTTTACCTCCTATTTCATAGGAATTACCATTTCTTTGAAAGGTCAACCTGTACTGAAATAAAGATTATCCCTCCATTCCTCATTCTGCTTGAAACCATATCCTTTGTTAGTTATATTTTCTTATACAGAAACACTTGGAGATGACTACAGCAAGAATTTCCCATTGGTGTAATTTCCACGGAGACACATGAAGTAATACTGCACAACTTCAAGTGAATGGCACTGTTCCTTGACAATGGCAAGTCTGGGCAAAGCTCTACTAACTGAAAATCTTAGAAAGTCTGAATATGAGTGAATGAAAATGGGCCTCTCCACATTTGGACAGTGCATCTCCTGAAGCACCCTTTTGTGGAAAAAGTAATTAGGAGAGACGAATGAACTCCCAAAACGGAATGGAAATTTTCTTGTTTAGGCCTGGAACGCTATGGCCTGGAGCCCTGTGGTTCTAACTGGATGAGCAAAGTGCGAGCAGAGATCAAAGTAAAACACACACCATTTAGGGAACTCGATATTTAACCGGGTGTCCAGAGTAGTGGCAAACTGTACTTTGTGAATTTGCTCAAATCCTGTCTTCACAAGAAAGTACATTCCAGCACGACCAGTGACTAGAGGAGGACACATTTCAAAGGACTTGTAAAAAGTCCAACACTGAAGTTAGCGCAACACTGAATTTAGATGAAAAGTAGCAGAGTCTGTTAGTCTTTCAAGTTTTAATAGGAGAAACTTATAACATGTAATAGCTGTTATATGAATAACTTCAGAGCTTTTGGAGAGGTCTAAATCACTATGAGTGAGGGCTTTCCTGACTCCCAAAGTTAAAAATAGTAAAACAAACAATTTGAAAAACCAATCAACCAATTAAATACAAACACTAGGTCCAAAGGGTTTCACTGGTTTTAAAACCACTTATGGAATGCACAACTATTGATGAGGCTTACTCTGCATTCTGCTTTACTCAGGCCTGGTACATGAGCAACTGTGAAAGCAAATTTCAAAATGTTATGTGAAGTGATCATTCCATTGGTGAAACCGTGACCCAATAGACACTTTCTCTTTTGAAACTCCGGACATTATCCATATATGTTCTCAAAGGGAAGGAATACACAGGATTTAGATTGATATTTTTTTCACTATTTTGTGTTCCACCAGATTTATTTGAAGATCTCCTGTCCTGCATCCACTGCCCAATGCAGAAGGCCACACATAGGACAACCAACATGAGAACTTCACTGCTACAGCCTGAATAAATCATCATAAGAATATAATTTTCCTTTCATCATGAAAGATTTTTACGTCAAATTAACCAGCTCTCTTGCTTTCCCATGTTTTCCCCTGGTTTTTGTACCTTGAAATGGGTGTGCACTCTTCTCAGTCTTGATCTCCATCTTCCCCCGTATTTCCAAACATATTCATCTGGGAAACATGTAAAGATCTTATCTGGGGCTTGTTCCATTGTTTTCAAATATCTGCCCTTGAAATTCAACTTCCACGACTGTCTCTCATATCCAAAGCCATGTGCTTGCAGAGGATTTTTGTTGAGAAATTTCACAGAAAGCTCTTATACTGCAGGTGAATGATTCCAGCAAGTCTTGACTAAATAGCTTAGGGAACAGGACTCAGCCAAATGACAGACATGACAAGGGAAAAGCGTATGCTCAAGGATAGGACATGTCAGAGAACATCTGCCAGGCCTTGGCATATTTCATTTCCCATTGAAAGTACATCCATGTGTAGATTGGCTAGCATTTCCATCCACAAATTCTGAGCAGTGAAGCCTTCAGAGAGAATATTGAGGCATACCAGGCCAAGAATATTCATCCTATTTAAATCTTGCCCTACAAGGTCCTCTGTGCCACTGAGGTCTCCATGGCAACGCCCAGCATTGTGACTCAGGTCTCCTACTGCACACTTGTATCCTAGAGCCTGAAGTCCAGCTCACAATGGTGCTCAGCCAATCACAGCCCAGTGTGGTTGCCTGGGAACCACAAGCTTGTGGCTTTCTGTGGGCTGTTTCAGCCCAACTCTGCAGCTTTCCACCTCATACAACCACAGCCATTCCAATCATGCAGTATTTGATTAGCCTCTCTATGTTGCCTCAGAATTTTTTTTACAGTTGTAGTGATCAAGAAAATTTGACATATTTTGAGAAGTGGAGCGAAGTAATTGAAAGACCTTTTGGTCTGTCGGTGGTCGATGGGTTCCAAACTTGACTACCCCAGTCTTTTAAATTTTCAAACCTAGAGCCTAAAATCCCCGTCACAGTGATGTTCAGCCAATCTCAGCCCAGTGTGGTTGCCTGGCAACCACAAGCCTGTGGATTTCTGTGAACAGTTTCAGCCCAACTCTGCAGCTTTCCACCTCATACACCCACAGCCATTCCAATCATGCAGTATTTGATTCACCTCTCTAAGTTAGCTCAGAATTTTCTTTGAAGTTGTGGTGATCAAGCAAATTTGACATATTTTGACAAGTGGAGGGAAGTAATTGGCTCTGTCTTTAGCTCTGTTGGTGGTACATGGGATCCAAACCTGACTAGCCCAGTCTATTCAATTTTCAAACTTAGAAAGCCAAATGTTTCAGGGGAGGAAAGAAAATGCCACAATGATTTGGGTTCTGCCAAGTTTCTGGTGGCTTGGGAAGCAAACCTGCAAACCATACATGCAGTATCTGCTGGATTACTGCCACCATGGTAATATCAGTTAGCACTAAAAGCCAGCAACCAGAAGATGAGTCCCAAAATGCAAGTGAATCCTTGCAGTGCATGAATGTTTGGAGTGCCTGCTTCAACTATCCAGCTTGCTCGGGGTTCGCTTGTCTGCAACCGCTAATTCAACGAGGTCTGCAGCCATTCCAGCATAACCCTGAACACTAAACATGAGGTACTAGCTCAATACCTAAACCAACATAATGCTAGATAGCTTATCACCAGCAGGTTTTCCCAGAATTCAAATGTAACATGGTGAAAGGGAAACCCTTAGAAAGGGGAGGCAAATGCCCTTTTCACTGAAAATTCAAAGTATTTTCTCATGGCATGGAATATTTAGACTCCACAACTCATGTAGTGAACCCAGGGACCTAGACCAAGTGTGTCTAGTTTTCTGTTGTCCTCTTTTTGGAAACAGCATCTTATGTAGTTGTTGAAAGAGGCCTTGAGATAAATTGGTAGCCCAAGATGGACTGGAACTCCCAAGGATCCATCCACCACAGCCCCCAGATTGCTGGGATTATAGGCATGAGCGACCATGCCAAGCATGTGCACAGAGATTCTTACATAATTTGTGAAATCCCACTACTGGTCTATAGGTAGCTTCTGTGCTTGAGGCTTTAGGAATATTCCTCTCTTTGTTTTGGCTCCCCTTGTTCAGGTGTCCATTTCTATTGCGATAAGCTCCAAGGCCCCAGGCAAGGGGGTGGCTGCCCTTCCTCTGGTGTGTCCTTGGATGATTACAGCTCTGGTGAACAGGATTCAAATATATTGGATCCTGTGCATTTGAAGAGGAAATGAATAATGTTTCATGAGTTAATGTGGACATGCCAGGGAATTGAGGGGCCATGATAGAGACAAAACTTCAGGACATGGGCTGAAGGCTGAGGCTTCTGTACCTCTAGCTTCTTGAATAGTGGGCCTGCTGAGCAATTGTGTGCTCTCAAATGTAATTTGATGGGTTTTGTTTTAATTTATTGTGTTTTATGCTTTGGTTTTTTACATGGAAGGATCTGTACCATGGTTTGAAGAAGCTGGAGTGTCTTACCTAAGAGAAATTTGAAAAAAGGGACAATTCAGCAGCCAAGAATTTCTCAAATGCCCTTGGCGTTTAAAAAAAAGGGACATAAACTTGAGCATGTCATGTCCATGTCTCTTTACATAAGATTTTACCTCCTATTTCATAGGAATTACCATTTCTTTGAAAGGTCAACCTGTACTGAAATAAAGATTATCCCTCCATTCCTCATTCTGCTTGAAACCATATCCTTTGTTAGTTATATTTTCTTATACAGAAACACTTGGAGATGACTACAGCAAGAATTTCCCATTGGTGTAATTTCCACGGAGACACATGAAGTAATACTGCACAACTTCAAGTGAATGGCACTGTTCCTTGACAATGGCAAGTCTGGGCAAAGCTCTACTAACTGAAAATCTTAGAAAGTCTGAATATGAGTGAATGAAAATGGGCCTCTCCACATTTGGACAGTGCATCTCCTGAAGCACCCATTTCTGGAAAAAGTAATTAGGAGAGACGAATGAACTCCCAAAACGGAATGGAAATTTTCTTGTTTAGGCCTGGAACGCTATGGCCTGGAGCCCTGTGGTTCTAACTGGATGAGCAAAGTGCGAGCAGAGATCAAAGTAAAACACACACCATTTAGGGAACTCGATATTTAACCGGGTGTCCAGAGTAGTGGCAAACTGTACTTTGTGAATTTGCTCAAATCCTGTCTTCACAAGAAAGTACATTCCAGCACGACCAGTGACTAGAGGAGGACACATTTCAAAGGACTTGTAAAAAGTCCAACACTGAAGTTAGCGCAACACTGAATTTAGATGAAAAGTAGCAGAGTCTGTTAGTCTTTCAAGTTTTAATAGGAGAAACTTATAACATGTAATAGCTGTTATATGAATAACTTCAGAGCTTTTGGAGAGGTCTAAATCACTATGAGTGAGGGCTTTCCTGACTCCCAAAGTTAAAAATAGTAAAACAAACAATTTGAAAAACCAATCAACCAATTAAATACAAACACTAGGTCCAAAGGGTTTCACTGGTTTTAAAACCACTTATGGAATGCACAACTATTGATGAGGCTTACTCTGCATTCTGCTTTACTCAGGCCTGGTACATGAGCAACTGTGAAAGCAAATTTCAAAATGTTATGTGAAGTGATCATTCCATTGGTGAAACCGTGACCCAATAGACACTTTCTCTTTTGAAACTCTGGACATTATCCATATATGTTCTCAAAGGGAAGGAATACACAGGATTTAGATTGATATTTTTTTCACTATTTTGTGTTCCACCAGATTTATTTGAAGATCTCCTGTCCTGCATCCACTGCCCAATGCAGAAGGCCACACATAGGACAACCAACATGAGAACTTCACTGCTACAGCCTGAATAAATCATCATAAGAATATAATTTTCCTTTCATCATGAAAGATTTTTACGTCAAATTAACCAGCTCTCTTGCTTTCCCATGTTTTCCCCTGGTTTTTGTACCTTGAAATGGGTGTGCACTCTTCTCAGTCTTGATCTCCATCTTCCCCCGTATTTCCAAACATATTCATCTGGGAAACATGTAAAGATCTTATCTGGGGCTTGTTCCATTGTTTTCAAATATCTGCCCTTGAAATTCAACTTCCACGACTGTCTCTCATATCCAAAGCCATGTGCTTGCAGAGGATTTTTGTTGAGAAATTTCACAGAAAGCTCTTATACTGCAGGTGAATGATTCCAGCAAGTCTTGACTAAATAGCTTAGGGAACAGGACTCAGCCAAATGACAGACATGACAAGGGAAAAGCGTATGCTCAAGGATAGGACATGTCAGAGAACATCTGCCAGGCCTTGGCATATTTCATTTCCCATTGAAAGTACATCCATGTGTAGATTGGCTAGCATTTCCATCCACAAATTCTGAGCAGTGAAGCCTTCAGAGAGAATATTGAGGCATACCAGGCCAAGAATATTCATCCTATTTAAATCTTGCCCTACAAGGTCCTCTGTGCCACTGAGGTCTCCATGGCAACGCCCAGCATTGTGACTCAGGTCTCCTACTGCACACTTGTATCCTAGAGCCTGAAGTCCAGCTCACAATGGTGCTCAGCCAATCACAGCCCAGTGTGGTTGCCTGGGAACCACAAGCTTGTGGCTTTCTGTGGGCTGTTTCAGCCCAACTCTGCAGCTTTCCACCTCATACAACCACAGCCATTCCAATCATGCAGTATTTGATTAGCCTCTCTATGTTGCCTCAGAATTTTTTTTACAGTTGTAGTGATCAAGAAAATTTGACATATTTTGAGAAGTGGAGCGAAGTAATTGAAAGACCTTTTGGTCTGTCGGTGGTCGATGGGTTCCAAACTTGACTACCCCAGTCTTTTAAATTTTCAAACCTAGAGCCTAAAATCCCCGTCACAGTGATGTTCAGCCAATCTCAGCCCAGTGTGGTTGCCTGGCAACCACAAGCCTGTGGATTTCTGTGAACAGTTTCAGCCCAACTCTGCAGCTTTCCACCTCATACACCCACAGCCATTCCAATCATGCAGTATTTGATTCACCTCTCTAAGTTAGCTCAGAATTTTCTTTGAAGTTGTGGTGATCAAGCAAATTTGACATATTTTGACAAGTGGAGGGAAGTAATTGGCTCTGTCTTTAGCTCTGTTGGTGGTACATGGGATCCAAACCTGACTAGCCCAGTCTATTCAATTTTCAAACTTAGAAAGCCAAATGTTTCAGGGGAGGAAAGAAAATGCCACAATGATTTGGGTTCTGCCAAGTTTCTGGTGGCTTGGGAAGCAAACCTGCAAACCATACATGCAGTATCTGCTGGATTACTGCCACCATGGTAATATCAGTTAGCACTAAAAGCCAGCAACCAGAAGATGAGTCCCAAAATGCAAGTGAATCCTTGCAGTGCATGAATGTTTGGAGTGCCTGCTTCAACTATCCAGCTTGCTCGGGGTTCGCTTGTCTGCAACCGCTAATTCAACGAGGTCTGCAGCCATTCCAGCATAACCCTGAACACTAAACATGAGGTACTAGCTCAATACCTAAACCAACATAATGCTAGATAGCTTATCACCAGCAGGTTTTCCCAGAATTCAAATGTAACATGGTGAAAGGGAAACCCTTAGAAAGGGGAGGCAAATGCCCTTTTCACTGAAAATTCAAAGTATTTTCTCATGGCATGGAATATTTAGACTCCACAACTCATGTAGTGAACCCAGGGACCTAGACCAAGTGTGTCTAGTTTTCTGTTGTCCTCTTTTTGGAAACAGCATCTTATGTAGTTGTTGAAAGAGGCCTTGAGATAAATTGGTAGCCCAAGATGGACTGGAACTCCCAAGGATCCATCCACCACAGCCCCCAGATTGCTGGGATTATAGGCATGAGCGACCATGCCAAGCATGTGCACAGAGATTCTTACATAATTTGTGAAATCCCACTACTGGTCTATAGGTAGCTTCTGTGCTTGAGGCTTTAGGAATATTCCTCTCTTTGTTTTGGCTCCCCTTGTTCAGGTGTCCATTTCTATTGCGATAAGCTCCAAGGCCCCAGGCAAGGGGGTGGCTGCCCTTCCTCTGGTGTGTCCTTGGATGATTACAGCTCTGGTGAACAGGATTCAAATATATTGGATCCTGTGCATTTGAAGAGGAAATGAATAATGTTTCATGAGTTAATGTGGACATGCCAGGGAATTGAGGGGCCATGATAGAGACAAAACTTCAGGACATGGGCTGAAGGCTGAGGCTTCTGTACCTCTAGCTTCTTGAATAGTGGGCCTGCTGAGCAATTGTGTGCTCTCAAATGTAATTTGATGGGTTTTGTTTTAATTTATTGTGTTTTATGCTTTGGTTTTTTACATGGAAGGATCTGTACCATGGTTTGAAGAAGCTGGAGTGTCTTACCTAAGAGAAATTTGAAAAAAGGGACAATTCAGCAGCCAAGAATTTCTCAAATGCCCTTGGCGTTTAAAAAAAAGGGACATAAACTTGAGCATGTCATGTCCATGTCTCTTTACATAAGATTTTACCTCCTATTTCATAGGAATTACCATTTCTTTGAAAGGTCAACCTGTACTGAAATAAAGATTATCCCTCCATTCCTCATTCTGCTTGAAAACATATCCTTTGTTAGTTATATTTTCTTATACAGAAACACTTGGAGATGACTACAGCAAGAATTTCCCATTGGTGTAATTTCCACGGAGACACATGAAGTAATACTGCACAACTTCAAGTGAATGGCACTGTTCCTTGACAATGGCAAGTCTGGGCAAAGCTCTACTAACTGAAAATCTTAGAAAGTCTGAATATGAGTGAATGAAAATGGGCCTCTCCACATTTGGACAGTGCATCTCCTGAAGCACCCATTTCTGGAAAAAGTAATTAGGAGAGACGAATGAACTCCCAAAACGGAATGGAAATTTTCTTGTTTAGGCCTGGAACGCTATGGCCTGGAGCCCTGTGGTTCTAACTGATTGAGCAAAGTGCGAGCAGAGATCAAAGTAAAACACACACCATTTAGGGAACTCGATATTTAACCGGGTGTCCAGAGTAGTGGCAAACTGTACTTTGTGAATTTGCTCAAATCCTGTCTTCACAAGAAAGTACATTCCAGCACGACCAGTGACTAGAGGAGGACACATTTTAAAGGACTTGTAAAAAGTCCAACACTGAATTTATCGCAACACTGAATTTAGATGAAAAGTAGCAGAGTCTGTTAGTCTTTCAAGTTTTAATAGGAGAAACTTATAACATGTAATAGCTGTTATATGAATAACTTCAGAGCTTTTGGAGAGGTCTAAATCACTATGAGTGAGGGCTTTCCTGACTCCCAAAGTTAAAAATAGTAAAACAAACAATTTGAAAAACCAATCAACCAATTAAATACAAACACTAGGTCCAAAGGGTTTCACTGGTTTTAAAACCACTTATGGAATGCACAACTATTGATGAGGCTTACTCTGTATTCTGCTTTACTCAGGCCTGGTACATGAGCAACTGTGAAAGCAAATTTCAAAATGTTATGTGAAGTGATCATTCCATTGGTGAAACCGTGACCCAATAGACACTTTCTCTTTTGAAACTCCGGACATTATCCATATATGTTCTCAAAGGGAAGGAATACACAGGATTTAGATTGATATTTTTTTCACTATTTTGTGTTCCACCAGATTTATTTGAAGATCTCCTGTCCTGCATCCACTGCCCAATGCAGAAGGCCACACATAGGACAACCAACCTGAGAACTTCACTGCTACAGCCTGAATAAATCATCATAAGAATATAATTCTCCTTTCATCATGAAAGATTTTTACGTCAAATTAACCAGCTCTCTTGCTTTCCCATGTTTTCCCCTGGTTTTTGTACCTTGAAATGGGTGTGCACTCTTCTCAGTCTTGATCTCCATCTTCCCCCGTATTTCCAAACATATTCATCTGGGAAACATGTAAAGATCTTATCTGGGGCTTGTTCCATTGTTTTCAAATATCTGCCCTTGAAATTCAACTTCCACGACTGTCTCTCATATCCAAAGCCATGTGCTTGCAGAGGATTTTTGTTGAGAAATTTCACAGAAAGCTCTTATACTGCAGGTGAATGATTCCAGCAAGTCTTGACTAAATAGCTTAGGGAACAGGACTCAGCCAAATGACAGACATGACAAGGGAAAAGCGTATGCTCAAGGATAGGACATGTCAGAGAACATCTGCCAGGCCTTGGCATATTTCATTTCCCATTGAAAGTACATCCATGTGTAGATTGGCTAGCATTTCCATCCACAAATTCTGAGCAGTGAAGCCTTCAGAGAGAATATTGAGGCATACCAGGCCAAGAATATTCATCCTATTTAAATCTTGCCCTACAAGGTCCTCTGTGCCACTGAGGTCTCCATGGCAATGCCCAGCATTGTGACTCAGGTCTCCTACTGCACACTTGTATCCTAGAGCCTGAAGTCCAGCTCACAATGGTGCTCAGCCAATCACAGCCCAGTGTGGTTGCCTGGGAACTACAAGCTTGTGGCTTTCTGTGGGCTGTTTCAGCCCAACTCTGCAGCTTTCCACCTCATACAACCACAGCCATTCCAATCATGCAGTATTTGATTAGCCTCTCTATGTTGCCTCAGAATTTTTTTTACAGTTGTAGTGATCAAGAAAATTTGACATATTTTGAGAAGTGGAGCGAAGTAATTGAAAGACCTTTTGGTCTGTCGGTGGTCGATGGGTTCCAAACTTGACTACCCCAGTCTTTTAAATTTTCAAACCTAGAGCCTAAAATCCCAGTCACAGTGATGTTCAGCCAATGTCAGCCCAGTGTGGTTGCCTGGCAACCACAAGCCTGTGGATTTCTGTGAACAGTTTCAGCCCAACTCTGCAGCTTTCCACCTCATACACCCACAGCCATTCCAATCATGCAGGATTTGATTCACCTCTCTAAGTTGCCTCAGAATTTTCTTTGAAGTTGTGGTGATCAAGCAAATTTGACATATTTTGACAAGTGGAGGGAAGTAATTGGCTCTGCCTTTAGCTCTGTTGGTGGTACATGGGATCCAAACCTGACTAGCCCAGTCTATTCAATTTTCAAACTTAGAAAGCCAAATGTTTCAGGGGAGGAAAGAAAATGCCACAATGATTTGGGTTCTGCCAAGTTTCTGGTGGCTTGGGAAGCAAACCTGCAAACCATACATGCAGTATCTGCTGGATTACTGCCACCATGGTAATATCAGTTAGCACTAAAAGCCAGCAACCAGAAGATGAGTCCCAAAATGCAAGTGAATCCTTGCAGTGCATGAATGTTTGGAGTGCCTGCTTCAACTATCCAGCTTGCTCGGGGTTCGCTTGTCTGCAATCGCTATTTCAACGAGGTCTGCAGCCATTCCAGCATAACCCTGAACACTAAACATGAGGTACTAGCTCAATACCTAAACCAACATAATGCTAGATAGCTTATCACCAGCAGGTTTTCCCAGAATTCAAATGTAACATGGTGAAAGGGAAACCCTTAGAAAGGGGAGGCAAATGCCCTTTTCACTGAAAATTCAAAGTATTTTCTCATGGCATGGAATATTTAGACTCCACAACTCATGTAGTGAACCCAGGGACCTAGACCAAGTGTGTCTAGTTTTCTGTTGTCCTCTTTTTGGAAACAGCATCTTATGTAGTTGTTGAAAGAGGCCTTGAGATAAATTGGTAGCCCAAGATGGACTGGAACTCCCAAGGATCCATCCACCACAGCCCCCAGATTGCTGGGATTATAGGCATGAGCGACCATGCCAAGCATGTGCACAGAGATTCTTACATAATTTGTGAAATCCCACTACTGGTCTATAGGTAGCTTCTGTGCTTGAGGCTTTAGGAATATTCCTCTCTTTGTTTTGGCTCCCCTTGTTCAGGTGTCCATTTCTATTGCGATAAGCTCCAAGGCCCCAGGCAAGGGGGTGGCTGCCCTTCCTCTGGTGTGTCCTTGGATGATTACAGCTCTGGTGAACAGGATTCAAATATATTGGATCCTGTGCATTTGAAGAGGAAATGAATAATGTTTCATGAGTTAATGTGGACATGCCAGGGAATTGAGGGGCCATGATAGAGACAAAACTTCAGGACATGGGCTGAAGGCTGAGGCTTCTGTACCTCTAGCTTCTTGAATAGTGGGCCTGCTGAGCAATTGTGTGCTCTCAAATGTAATTTGATGGGTTTTGTTTTAATTTATTGTGTTTTATGCTTTGGTTTTTTACATGGAAGGATCTGTACCATGGTTTGAAGAAGCTGGAGTGTCTTACCTAAGAGAAATTTGAAAAAAGGGACAATTCAGCAGCCAAGAATTTCTCAAATGCCCTTGGCGTTTAAAAAAAAGGGACATAAACTTGAGCATGTCATGTCCATGTCTCTTTACATAAGATTTTACCTCCTATTTCATAGGAATTACCATTTCTTTGAAAGGTCAACCTGTACTGAAATAAAGATTATCCCTCCATTCCTCATTCTGCTTGAAAACATATCCTTTGTTAGTTATATTTTCTTATACAGAAACACTTGGAGATGACTACAGCAAGAATTTCCCATTGGTGTAATTTCCACGGAGACACATGAAGTAATACTGCACAACTTCAAGTGAATGGCACTGTTCCTTGACAATGGCAAGTCTGGGCAAAGCTCTACTAACTGAAAATCTTAGAAAGTCTGAATATGAGTGAATGAAAATGGGCCTCTCCACATTTGGACAGTGCATCTCCTGAAGCACCCATTTGTGGAAAAAGTAATTAGGAGAGACGAATGAACTCCCAAAACGGAATGGAAATTTTCTTGTTTAGGCCTGGAACGCTATGGCCTGGAGCCCTGTGGTTCTAACTGATTGAGCAAAGTGCGAGCAGAGATCAAAGTAAAACACACACCATTTAGGGAACTCGATATTTAACCGGGTGTCCAGAGTAGTGGCAAACTGTACTTTGTGAATTTGCTCAAATCCTGTCTTCACAAGAAAGTACATTCCAGCACGACCAGTGACTAGAGGAGGACACATTTCAAAGGACTTGTAAAAAGTCCAACACTGAATTTATCGCAACACTGAATTTAGATGAAAAGTAGCAGAGTCTGTTAGTCTTTCAAGTTTTAATAGGAGAAACTTATAACATGTAATAGCTGTTATATGAATAACTTCAGAGCTTTTGGAGAGGTCTAAATCACTATGAGTGAGGGCTTTCCTGACTCCCAAAGTTAAAAATAGTAAAACAAACAATTTGAAAAACCAATCAACCAATTAAATACAAACACTAGGTCCAAAGGGTTTCACTGGTTTTAAAACCACTTATGGAATGCACAACTATTGATGAGGCTTACTCTGCATTCTGCTTTACTCAGGCCTGGTACATGAGCAACTGTGAAAGCAAATTTCAAAATGTTATGTGAAGTGATCATTCCATTGGTGAAACCGTGACCCAATAGACACTTTCTCTTTTGAAACTCCGGACATTATCCATATATGTTCTCAAAGGGAAGGAATACACAGGATTTAGATTGATATTTTTTTCACTATTTTGTGTTCCACCAGATTTATTTGAAGATCTCCTGTCCTGCATCCACTGCCCAATGCAGAAGGCCACACATAGGACAACCAACCTGAGAACTTCACTGCTACAGCCTGAATAAATCATCATAAGAATATAATTCTCCTTTCATCATGAAAGATTTTTACGTCAAATTAACCAGCTCTCTTGCTTTCCCATGTTTTCCCCTGGTTTTTGTACCTTGAAATGGGTGTGCACTCTTCTCAGTCTTGATCTCCATCTTCCCCCGTATTTCCAAACATATTCATCTGGGAAACATGTAAAGATCTTATCTGGGGCTTGTTCCATTGTTTTCAAATATCTGCCCTTGAAATTCAACTTCCACGACTGTCTCTCATATCCAAAGCCATGTGCTTGCAGAGGATTTTTGTTGAGAAATTTCACAGAAAGCTCTTATACTGCAGGTGAATGATTCCAGCAAGTCTTGACTAAATAGCTTAGGGAACAGGACTCAGCCAAATGACAGACATGACAAGGGAAAAGCGTATGCTCAAGGATAGGACATGTCAGAGAACATCTGCCAGGCCTTGGCATATTTCATTTCCCATTGAAAGTACATCCATGTGTAGATTGGCTAGCATTTCCATCCACAAATTCTGAGCAGTGAAGCCTTCAGAGAGAATATTGAGGCATACCAGGCCAAGAATATTCATCCTATTTAAATCTTGCCCTACAAGGTCCTCTGTGCCACTGAGGTCTCCATGGCAACGCCCAGCATTGTGACTCAGGTCTCCTACTGCACACTTGTATCCTAGAGCCTGAAGTCCAGCTCACAATGGTGCTCAGCCAATCACAGCCCAGTGTGGTTGCCTGGGAACTACAAGCTTGTGGCTTTCTGTGGGCTGTTTCAGCCCAACTCTGCAGCTTTCCACCTCATACAACCACAGCCATTCCAATCATGCAGTATTTGATTAGCCTCTCTATGTTGCCTCAGAATTTTTTTTACAGTTGTAGTGATCAAGAAAATTTGACATATTTTGAGAAGTGGAGCGAAGTAATTGAAAGACCTTTTGGTCTGTCGGTGGTCGATGGGTTCCAAACTTGACTACCCCAGTCTTTTAAATTTTCAAACCTAGAGCCTAAAATCCCAGTCACAGTGATGTTCAGCCAATCTCAGCCCAGTGTGGTTGCCTGGCAACCACAAGCCTGTGGATTTCTGTGAACAGTTTCAGCCCAACTCTGCAGCTTTCCACCTCATACACCCACAGCCATTCCAATCATGCAGGATTTGATTCACCTCTCTAAGTTGCCTCAGAATTTTCTTTGAAGTTGTGGTGATCAAGCAAATTTGACATATTTTGACAAGTGGAGGGAAGTAATTGGCTCTGCCTTTAGCTCTGTTGGTGGTACATGGGATCCAAACCTGACTAGCCCAGTCTATTCAATTTTCAAACTTAGAAAGCCAAATGTTTCAGGGGAGGAAAGAAAATGCCACAATGATTTGGGTTCTGCCAAGTTTCTGGTGGCTTGGGAAGCAAACCTGCAAACCATACATGCAGTATCTGCTGGATTACTGCCACCATGGTAATATCAGTTAGCACTAAAAGCCAGCAACCAGAAGATGAGTCCCAAAATGCAAGTGAATCCTTGCAGTGCATGAATGTTTGGAGTGCCTGCTTCAACTATCCAGCTTGCTCGGGGTTCGCTTGTCTGCAATCGCTATTTCAACGAGGTCTGCAGCCATTCCAGCATAACCCTGAACACTAAACATGAGGTACTAGCTCAATACCTAAACCAACATAATGCTAGATAGCTTATCACCAGCAGGTTTTCCCAGAATTCAAATGTAACATGGTGAAAGGGAAACCCTTAGAAAGGGGAGGCAAATGCCCTTTTCACTGAAAATTCAAAGTATTTTCTCATGGCATGGAATATTTAGACTCCACAACTCATGTAGTGAACCCAGGGACCTAGACCAAGTGTGTCTAGTTTTCTGTTGTCCTCTTTTTGGAAACAGCATCTTATGTAGTTGTTGAAAGAGGCCTTGAGATAAATTGGTAGCCCAAGATGGACTGGAACTCCCAAGGATCCATCCACCACAGCCCCCAGATTGCTGGGATTATAGGCATGAGCGACCATGCCAAGCATGTGCACAGAGATTCTTACATAATTTGTGAAATCCCACTACTGGTCTATAGGTAGCTTCTGTGCTTGAGGCTTTAGGAATATTCCTCTCTTTGTTTTGGCTCCCCTTGTTCAGGTGTCCATTTCTATTGCGATAAGCTCCAAGGCCCCAGGCAAGGGGGTGGCTGCCCTTCCTCTGGTGTGTCCTTGGATGATTACAGCTCTGGTGAACAGGATTCAAATATATTGGATCCTGTGCATTTGAAGAGGAAATGAATAATGTTTCATGAGTTAATGTGGACATGCCAGGGAATTGAGGGGCCATGATAGAGACAAAACTTCAGGACATGGGCTGAAGGCTGAGGCTTCTGTACCTCTAGCTTCTTGAATAGTGGGCCTGCTGAGCAATTGTGTGCTCTCAAATGCAATTTGATGGGTTTTGTTTTAATTTATTGTGTTTTATGCTTTGGTTTTTTACATGGAAGGATCTGTACCATGGTTTGAAGAAGCTGGAGTGTCTTACCTAAGAGAAATTTGAAAAAAGGGACAATTCAGCAGCCAAGAATTTCTCAAATGCCCTTGGCGTTTAAAAAAAAGGGACATAAACTTGAGCATGTCATGTCCATGTCTCTTTACATAAGATTTTACCTCCTATTTCATAGGAATTACCATTTCTTTGAAAGGTCAACCTGTACTGAAATAAAGATTATCCCTCCATTCCTCATTCTGCTTGAAAACATATCCTTTGTTAGTTATATTTTCTTATACAGAAACACTTGGAGATGACTACAGCAAGAATTTCCCATTGGTGTAATTTCCACGGAGACACATGAAGTAATACTGCACAACTTCAAGTGAATGGCACTGTTCCTTGACAATGGCAAGTCTGGGCAAAGCTCTACTAACTGAAAATCTTAGAAAGTCTGAATATGAGTGAATGAAAATGGGCCTCTCCACATTTGGACAGTGCATCTCCTGAAGCACCCATTTGTGGAAAAAGTAATTAGGAGAGACGAATGAACTCCCAAAACGGAATGGAAATTTTCTTGTTTAGGCCTGGAACGCTATGGCCTGGAGCCCTGTGGTTCTAACTGATTGAGCAAAGTGCGAGCAGAGATCAAAGTAAAACACACACCATTTAGGGAACTCGATATTTAACCGGGTGTCCAGAGTAGTGGCAAACTGTACTTTGTGAATTTGCTCAAATCCTGTCTTCACAAGAAAGTACATTCCAGCACGACCAGTGACTAGAGGAGGACACATTTCAAAGGACTTGTAAAAAGTCCAACACTGAATTTATCGCAACACTGAATTTAGATGAAAAGTAGCAGAGTCTGTTAGTCTTTCAAGTTTTAATAGGAGAAACTTATAACATGTAATAGCTGTTATATGAATAACTTCAGAGCTTTTGGAGAGGTCTAAATCACTATGAGTGAGGGCTTTCCTGACTCCCAAAGTTAAAAATAGTAAAACAAACAATTTGAAAAACCAATCAACCAATTAAATACAAACACTAGGTCCAAAGGGTTTCACTGGTTTTAAAACCACTTATGGAATGCACAACTATTGATGAGGCTTACTCTGCATTCTGCTTTACTCAGGCCTGGTACATGAGCAACTGTGAAAGCAAATTTCAAAATGTTATGTGAAGTGATCATTCCATTGGTGAAACCGTGACCCAATAGACACTTTCTCTTTTGAAACTCCGGACATTATCCATATATGTTCTCAAAGGGAAGGAATACACAGGATTTAGATTGATATTTTTTTCACTATTTTGTGTTCCACCAGATTTATTTGAAGATCTCCTGTCCTGCATCCACTGCCCAATGCAGAAGGCCACACATAGGACAACCAACATGAGAACTTCACTGCTACAGCCTGAATAAATCATCATAAGAATATAATTCTCCTTTCATCATGAAAGATTTTTACGTCAAATTAACCAGCTCTCTTGCTTTCCCATGTTTTCCCCTGGTTTTTGTACCTTGAAATGGGTGTGCACTCTTCTCAGTCTTGATCTCCATCTTCCCCCGTATTTCCAAACATATTCATCTGGGAAACATGTAAAGATCTTATCTGGGGCTTGTTCCATTGTTTTCAAATATCTGCCCTTGAAATTCAACTTCCACGACTGTCTCTCATATCCAAAGCCATGTGCTTGCAGAGGATTTTTGTTGAGAAATTTCACAGAAAGCTCTTATACTGCAGGTGAATGATTCCAGCAAGTCTTGACTAAATAGCTTAGGGAACAGGACTCAGCCAAATGACAGACATGACAAGGGAAAAGCGTATGCTCAAGGATAGGACATGTCAGAGAACATCTGCCAGGCCTTGGCATATTTCATTTCCCATTGAAAGTACATCCATGTGTAGATTGGCTAGCATTTCCATCCACAAATTCTGAGCAGTGAAGCCTTCAGAGAGAATATTGAGGCATACCAGGCCAAGAATATTCATCCTATTTAAATCTTGCCCTACAAGGTCCTCTGTGCCACTGAGGTCTCCATGGCAACGCCCAGCATTGTGACTCAGGTCTCCTACTGCACACTTGTATCCTAGAGCCTGAAGTCCAGCTCACAATGGTGCTCAGCCAATCACAGCCCAGTGTGGTTGCCTGGGAACCACAAGCTTGTGGCTTTCTGTGGGCTGTTTCAGCCCAACTCTGCAGCTTTCCACCTCATACAACCACAGCCATTCCAATCATGCAGTATTTGATTAGCCTCTCTATGTTGCCTCAGAATTTTTTTTACAGTTGTAGTGATCAAGAAAATTTGACATATTTTGAGAAGTGGAGCGAAGTAATTGAAAGACCTTTTGGTCTGTCGGTGGTCGATGGGTTCCAAACTTGACTACCCCAGTCTTTTAAATTTTCAAACCTAGAGCCTAAAATCCCAGTCACAGTGATGTTCAGCCAATCTCAGCCCAGTGTGGTTGCCTGGCAACCACAAGCCTGTGGATTTCTGTGAACAGTTTCAGCCCAACTCTGCAGCTTTCCACCTCATACACCCACAGCCATTCCAATCATGCAGGATTTGATTCACCTCTCTAAGTTGCCTCAGAATTTTCTTTGAAGTTGTGGTGATCAAGCAAATTTGACATATTTTGACAAGTGGAGGGAAGTAATTGTCTCTGCCTTTAGCTCTGTTGGTGGTACATGGGATCCAAACCTGACTAGCCCAGTCTATTCAATTTTCAAACTTAGAAAGCCAAATGTTTCAGGGGAGGAAAGAAAATGCCACAATGATTTGGGTTCTGCCAAGTTTCTGGTGGCTTGGGAAGCAAACCTGCAAACCATACATGCAGTATCTGCTGGATTACTGCCACCATGGTAATATCAGTTAGCACTAAAAGCCAGCAACCAGAAGATGAGTCCCAAAATGCAAGTGAATCCTTGCAGTGCATGAATGTTTGGAGTGCCTGCTTCAACTATCCAGCTTGCTCGGGGTTCGCTTGTCTGCAATCGCTATTTCAACGAGGTCTGCAGCCATTCCAGCATAACCCTGAACACTAAACATGAGGTACTAGCTCAATACCTAAACCAACATAATGCTAGATAGCTTATCACCAGCAGGTTTTCCCAGAATTCAAATGTAACATGGTGAAAGGGAAACCCTTAGAAAGGGGAGGCAAATGCCCTTTTCACTGAAAATTCAAAGTATTTTCTCATGGCATGGAATATTTAGACTCCACAACTCATGTAGTGAACCCAGGGACCTAGACCAAGTGTGTCTAGTTTTCTGTTGTCCTCTTTTTGGAAACAGCATCTTATGTAGTTGTTGAAAGAGGCCTTGAGATAAATTGGTAGCCCAAGATGGACTGGAACTCCCAAGGATCCATCCACCACAGCCCCCAGATTGCTGGGATTATAGGCATGAGCGACCATGCCAAGCATGTGCACAGAGATTCTTACATAATTTGTGAAATCCCACTACTGGTCTATAGGTAGCTTCTGTGCTTGAGGCTTTAGGAATATTCCTCTCTTTGTTTTGGCTCCCCTTGTTCAGGTGTCCATTTCTATTGCGATAAGCTCCAAGGCCCCAGGCAAGGGGGTGGCTGCCCTTCCTCTGGTGTGTCCTTGGATGATTACAGCTCTGGTGAACAGGATTCAAATATATTGGATCCTGTGCATTTGAAGAGGAAATGAATAATGTTTCATGAGTTAATGTGGACATGCCAGGGAATTGAGGGGCCATGATAGAGACAAAACTTCAGGACATGGGCTGAAGGCTGAGGCTTCTGTACCTCTAGCTTCTTGAATAGTGGGCCTGCTGAGCAATTGTGTGCTCTCAAATGTAATTTGATAGGTTTTGTTTTAATTTATTGTGTTTTATGCTTTGGTTTTTTACATGGAAGGATCTGTACCATGGTTTGAAGAAGCTGGAGTGTCTTACCTAAGAGAAATTTGAAAAAAGGGACAATTCAGCAGCCAAGAATTTCTCAAATGCCCTTGGCATTTAAAAAAAAGGGACATAAACTTGAGCATGTCATGTCCATGTCTCTTTACATAAGATTTTACCTCCTATTTCATAGGAATTACCATTTCTTTGAAAGGTCAACCTGTACTGAAATAAAGATTATCCCTGCATTCCTCATTCTGCTTGAAAACATATCCTTTGTTAGTTATATTTTCTTATACAGAAACACTTGGAGATGACTACAGCAAGAATTTCCCATTGGTGTAATTTCCACGGAGACACATGAAGTAATACTGCACAACTTCAAGTGAATGGCACTGTTCCTTGACAATGGCAAGTCTGGGCAAAGCTCTACTAACTGAAAATCTTAGAAAGTCTGAATATGAGTGAATGAAAATGGGCCTCTCCACATTTGGACAGTGCATCTCCTGAAGCACCCATTTGTGGAAAAAGTAATTAGGAGAGACGAATGAACTCCCAAAACGGAATGGAAATTTTCTTGTTTAGGCCTGGAACGCTATGGCCTGGAGCCCTGTGGTTCTAACTGATTGAGCAAAGTGCGAGCAGAGATCAAAGTAAAACACACACCATTTAGGGAACTCGATATTTAACCGGGTGTCCAGAGTAGTGGCAAACTGTACTTTGTGAATTTGCTCAAATCCTGTCTTCACAAGAAAGTACATTCCAGCACGACCAGTGACTAGAGGAGGACACATTTCAAAGGACTTGTAAAAAGTCCAACACTGAATTTATCGCAACACTGAATTTAGATGAAAAGTAGCAGAGTCTGTTAGTCTTTCAAGTTTTAATAGGAGAAACTTATAACATGTAATAGCTGTTATATGAATAACTTCAGAGCTTTTGGAGAGGTCTAAATCACTATGAGTGAGGGCTTTCCTGACTCCCAAAGTTAAAAATAGTAAAACAAACAATTTGAAAAACCAATCAACCAATTAAATACAAACACTAGGTCCAAAGGGTTTCACTGGTTTTAAAACCACTTATGGAATGCACAACTATTGATGAGGCTTACTCTGCATTCTGCTTTACTCAGGCCTGGTACATGAGCAACTGTGAAAGCAAATTTCAAAATGTTATGTGAAGTGATCATTCCATTGGTGAAACCGTGACCCAATAGACACTTTCTCTTTTGAAACTCCGGACATTATCCATATATGTTCTCAAAGGGAAGGAATACACAGGATTTAGATTGATATTTTTTTCACTATTTTGTGTTCCACCAGATTTATTTGAAGATCTCCTGTCCTGCATCCACTGCCCAATGCAGAAGGCCACACATAGGACAACCAACATGAGAACTTCACTGCTACAGCCTGAATAAATCATCATAAGAATATAATTTTCCATTCATCATGAAAGATTTTTACGTCAAATTAACCAGCTCTCTTGCTTTCCCATGTTTTCCCCTGGTTTTTGTACCTTGAAATGGGTGTGCACTCTTCTCAGTCTTGATCTCCATCTTCCCCCATATTTCCAAACATATTCATCTGGGAAACATGTAAAGATCTTATCTGGGGCTTGTTCCATTGTTTTCAAATATCTGCCCTTGAAATTCAACTTCCACGACTGTCTCTCATATCCAAAGCCATGTGCTTGCAGAGGATTTTTGTTGAGAAATTTCACAGAAAGCTCTTATACTGCAGGTGAATGATTCCAGCAAGTCTTGACTAAATAGCTTAGGGAACAGGACTCAGCCAAATGACAGACATGACAAGGGAAAAGCGTATGCTCAAGGATAGGACATGTCAGAGAACATCTGCCAGGCCTTGGCATATTTCATTTCCCATTGAAAGTACATCCATGTGTAGATTGGCTAGCATTTCCATCCACAAATTCTGAGCAGTGAAGCCTTCAGAGAGAATATTGAGGCATACCAGGCCAAGAATATTCATCCTATTTAAATCTTGCCCTACAAGGTCCTCTGTGCCACTGAGGTCTCCATGGCAACGCCCAGCATTGTGACTCAGGTCTCCTACTGCACACTTGTATCCTAGAGCCTGAAGTCCAGCTCACAATGGTGCTCAGCCAATCACAGCCCAGTGTGGTTGCCTGGGAACCACAAGCTTGTGGCTTTCTGTGGGCTGTTTCAGCCCAACTCTGCAGCTTTCCACCTCATACAACCACAGCCATTCCAATCATGCAGTATTTGATTAGCCTCTCTATGTTGCCTCAGAATTTTTTTTACAGTTGTAGTGATCAAGAAAATTTGACATATTTTGAGAAGTGGAGCGAAGTAATTGAAAGACCTTTTGGTCTGTCGGTGGTCGATGGGTTCCAAACTTGACTACCCCAGACTTTTAAATTTTCAAACCTAGAGCCTAAAATCCCCGTCACAGTGATGTTCAGCCAATCTCAGCCCAGTGTGGTTGCCTGGCAACCACAAGCCTGTGGATTTCTGTGAACAGTTTCAGCCCAACTCTGCAGCTTTCCACCTCATACACCCACAGCCATTCCAATCATGCAGTATTTGATTCACCTCTCTAAGTTGCCTCAGAATTTTCTTTGAAGTTGTGGTGATCAAGCAAATTTGACATATTTTGACAAGTGGAGGGAAGTAATTGGCTCTGTCTTTAGCTCTGTTGGTGGTACATGGGATCCAAACCTGACTAGCCCAGTCTATTCAATTTTCAAACTTAGAAAGCCAAATGTTTCAGGGGAGGAAAGAAAATGCCACAATGATTTGGGTTCTGCCAAGTTTCTGGTGGCTTGGGAAGCAAACCTGCAAACCATACATGCAGTATCTGCTGGAATACTGCCACCATGGTAATATCAGTTAGCACTAAAAGCCAGCAACCAGAAGATGAGTCCCAAAATGCAAGTGAATCCTTGCAGTGCATGAATGTTTGGAGTGCCTGCTTCAACTATCCAGCTTGCTCGGGGTTCGCTTGTCTGCAATCGCTATTTCAACGAGGTTTGCAGCCATTCCAGCATAACCCTGAACACTAAACATGAGGTACTAGCTCAATACCTAAACCAACATAATGCTAGATAGCTAATCACCAGCAGGTTTTCCCAGAATTCAAATGTAACATGGTGAAAGGGAAACCCTTAGAAAGGGGAGGCAAATGCCCTTTTCACTGAAAATTCAAAGTATTTTCTCATGGCATGGAATATTTAGACTCCACAACTCATGTAGTGAACCCAGGGACCTAGACCAAGTGTGTCTAGTTTTCTGTTGTCCTCTTTTTGGAAACAGCATCTTATGTAGTTGTTGAAAGAGGCCTTGAGATAAATTGGTAGCCCAAGATGGACTGGACCTCCCAAGGATCCATCCACCACAGCCCCCAGATTGCTGGGATTATAGGCATGAGCGACCATGCCAAGCATGTGCACAGAGATTCTTACATAATTTGTGAAATCCCACTACTGGTCTATAGGTAGCTTCTGTGCTTGAGGCTTTAGGAATATTCCTGTCTTTGTTTTGGCTCCCCTTGTTCAGGTGTCCATTTCTATTGCGATAAGCTCCAAGGCCCCAGGCAAGGGGGTGGCTGCCCTTCCTCTGGTGTGTCCTTGGATGATTACAGCTCTGGTGAACAGGATTCAAATATATTGGATCCTGTGCATTTGAAGAGGAAATGAATAATGTTTCATGAGTTAATGTGGACATGCCAGGGAATTGAGGGGCCATGATAGAGACAAAACTTCAGGACATGGGCTGAAGGCTGAGGCTTCTGTACCTCTAGCTTCTTGAATAGTGGGCCAGCTGAGCAATTGTGTGCTCTCAAATGTAATTTGATGGGTTTTGTTTTAATTTATTGTGTTTTATGCTTTGGTTTTTTACATGGAAGGATCTGTACCATGGATTGAAGAAGCTGGAGTGTCTTACCTAAGAGAAATTTGAAAAAAGGGACAATTCAGCAGCCAAGAATTTCTCAAATGCCCTTGGCGTTTAAAAAAACGGGACATAAACTTGAGCATGTCATGTCCATGTCTGTTTACATAAGATTTTACCTCCTATTTCATAGGAATTACCATTTCTTTGAAAGGTCAACCTGTACTGAAATAAAGATTATCCCTCCATTCCTCATTCTGCTTGAAACCATATCCTTTGTTAGTTATATTTTCTTATACAGAAACACTTGGAGATGACTACAGCAAGAATTTCCCATTGGTGTAATTTCCACGGAGACACATGAAGTAATACTGCACAACTTCAAGTGAATGGCACTGTTCCTTGACAATGGCAAGTCTGGGCAAAGCTCTACTAACTGAAAATCTTAGAAAGTCTGAATATGAGTGAATGAAAATGGGCCTCTCCACATTTGGACAGTGCATCTCCTGAAGCACCCATTTGTGGAAAAAGTAATTAGGAGAGACGAATGAACTCCCAAAACGGAATGGAAATTTTCTTGTTTAGGCCTGGAACGCTATGGCCTGGAGCCCTGTGGTTCTAACTGATTGAGCAAAGTGCGAGCAGAGATCAAAGTAAAACACACACCATTTAGGGAACTCGATATTTAACCGGGTGTCCAGAGTAGTGGCAAACTGTACTTTGTGAATTTGCTCAAATCCTGTCTTCACAAGAAAGTACATTCCAGCACGACCAGTGACTAGAGGAGGACACATTTCAAAGGACTTGTAAAAAGTCCAACACTGAATTTATCGCAACACTGAATTTAGATGAAAAGTAGCAGAGTCTGTTAGTCTTTCAAGTTTTAATAGGAGAAACTTATAACATGTAATAGCTGTTATATGAATAACTTCAGAGCTTTTGGAGAGGTCTAAATCACTATGAGTGAGGGCTTTCCTGACTCCCAAAGTTAAAAATAGTAAAACAAACAATTTGAAAAACCAATCAACCAATTAAATACAAACACTAGGTCCAAAGGGTTTCACTGGTTTTAAAACCACTTATGGAATGCACAACTATTGATGAGGCTTACTCTGCATTCTGCTTTACTCAGGCCTGGTACATGAGCAACTGTGAAAGCAAATTTCAAAATGTTATGTGAAGTGATCATTCCATTGGTGAAACCGTGACCCAATAGACACTTTCTCTTTTGAAACTCCGGACATTATCCATATATGTTCTCAAAGGGAAGGAATACACAGGATTTAGATTGATATTTTTTTCACTATTTTGTGTTCCACCAGATTTATTTGAAGATCTCCTGTCCTGCATCCACTGCCCAATGCAGAAGGCCACACATAGGACAACCAACATGAGAACTTCACTGCTACAGCCTGAATAAATCATCATAAGAATATAATTTTCCTTTCATCATGAAAGATTTTTACGTCAAATTAACCAGCTCTCTTGCTTTCCCATGTTTTCCCCTGGTTTTTGTACCTTGACATGGGTGTGCACTCTTCTCAGTCTTGATCTCCATCTTCCCCCGTATTTCCAAACATATTCATCTGGGAAACATGTAAAGATCTTATCTGGGGCTTGTTCCATTGTTTTCAAATATCTGCCCTTGAAATTCAACTTCCACGACTGTCTCTCATATCCAAAGCCATGTGCTTGCAGAGGATTTTTGTTGAGAAATTTCACAGAAAGCTCTTATACTGCAGGTGAATGATTCCAGCAAGTCTTGACTAAATAGCTTAGGGAACAGGACTCAGCCAAATGACAGACATGACAAGGGAAAAGCGTATGCTCAAGGATAGGACATGTCAGAGAACATCTGCCAGGCCTTGGCATATTTCATTTCCCATTGAAAGTACATCCATGTGTAGATTGGCTAGCATTTCCATCCACAAATTCTGAGCAGTGAAGCCTTCAGAGAGAATATTGAGGCATACCAGGCCAAGAATATTCATCCTATTTAAATCTTGCCCTACAAGGTCCTCTGTGCCACTGAGGTCTCCATGGCAACGCCCAGCATTGTGACTCAGGTCTCCTACTGCACACTTGTATCCTAGAGCCTGAAGTCCAGCTCACAATGGTGCTCAGCCAATCACAGCCCAGTGTGGTTGCCTGGGAACCACAAGCTTGTGGCTTTCTGTGGGCTGTTTCAGCCCAACTCTGCAGCTTTCCACCTCATACAACCACAGCCATTCCAATCATGCAGTATTTGATTAGCCTCTCTATGTTGCCTCAGAATTTTTTTTACAGTTGTAGTGATCAAGAAAATTTGACATATTTTGAGAAGTGGAGCGAAGTAATTGAAAGACCTTTTGGTCTGTCGGTGGTCGATGGGTTCCAAACTTGACTACCCCAGTCTTTTAAATTTTCAAACCTAGAGCCTAAAATCCCCGTCACAGTGATGTTCAGCCAATCTCAGCCCAGTGTGGTTGCCTGGCAACCACAAGCCTGTGGATTTCTGTGAACAGTTTCAGCCCAACTCTGCAGCTTTCCACCTCATACACCCACAGCCATTCCAATCATGCAGTATTTGATTCACCTCTCTAAGTTGCCTCAGAATTTTCTTTGAAGTTGTGGTGATCAAGCAAATTTGACATATTTTGACAAGTGGAGGGAAGTAATTGGCTCTGTCTTTAGCTCTGTTGGTGGTACATGGGATCCAAACCTGACTAGCCCAGTCTATTCAATTTTCAAACTTAGAAAGCCAAATGTTTCAGGGGAGGAAAGAAAATGCCACAATGATTTGGGTTCTGCCAAGTTTCTGGTGGCTTGGGAAGCAAACCTGCAAACCATACATGCAGTATCTGCTGGAATACTGCCACCATGGTAATATCAGTTAGCACTAAAAGCCAGCAACCAGAAGATGAGTCCCAAAATGCAAGTGAATCCTTGCAGTGCATGAATGTTTGGAGTGCCTGCTTCAACTATCCAGCTTGCTCGGGGTTCGCTTGTCTGCAATCGCTATTTCAACGAGGTTTGCAGCCATTCCAGCATAACCCTGAACACTAAACATGAGGTACTAGCTCAATACCTAAACCAACATAATGCTAGATAGCTAATCACCAGCAGGTTTTCCCAGAATTCAAATGTAACATGGTGAAAGGGAAACCCTTAGAAAGGGGAGGCAAATGCCCTTTTCACTGAAAATTCAAAGTATTTTCTCATGGCATGGAATATTTAGACTCCACAACTCATGTAGTGAACCCAGGGACCTAGACCAAGTGTGTCTAGTTTTCTGTTGTCCTCTTTTTGGAAACAGCATCTTATGTAGTTGTTGAAAGAGGCCTTGAGATAAATTGGTAGCCCAAGATGGACTGGACCTCCCAAGGATCCATCCACCACAGCCCCCAGATTGCTGGGATTATAGGCATGAGCGACCATGCCAAGCATGTGCACAGAGATTCTTACATAATTTGTGAAATCCCACTACTGGTCTATAGGTAGCTTCTGTGCTTGAGGCTTTAGGAATATTCCTGTCTTTGTTTTGGCTCCCCTTGTTCAGGTGTCCATTTCTATTGCGATAAGCTCCAAGGCCCCAGGCAAGGGGGTGGCTGCCCTTCCTCTGGTGTGTCCTTGGATGATTACAGCTCTGGTGAACAGGATTCAAATATATTGGATCCTGTGCATTTGAAGAGGAAATGAATAATGTTTCATGAGTTAATGTGGACATGCCAGGGAATTGAGGGGCCATGATAGAGACAAAACTTCAGGACATGGGCTGAAGGCTGAGGCTTCTGTACCTCTAGCTTCTTGAATAGTGGGCCTGCTGAGCAATTGTGTGCTCTCAAATGTAATTTGATGGGTTTTGTTTTAATTTATTGTGTTTTATGCTTTGGTTTTTTACATGGAAGGATCTGTACCATGGATTGAAGAAGCTGGAGTGTCTTACCTAAGAGAAATTTGAAAAAAGGGACAATTCAGCAGCCAAGAATTTCTCAAATGCCCTTGGCGTTTAAAAAAACGGGACATAAACTTGAGCATGTCATGTCCATGTCTGTTTACATAAGATTTTACCTCCTATTTCATAGGAATTACCATTTCTTTGAAAGGTCAACCTGTACTGAAATAAAGATTATCCCTCCATTCCTCATTCTGCTTGAAACCATATCCTTTGTTAGTTATATTTTCTTATACAGAAACACTTGGAGATGACTACAGCAAGAATTTCCCATTGGTGTAATTTCCACGGAGACACATGAAGTAATACTGCACAACTTCAAGTGAATGGCACTGTTCCTTGACAATGGCAAGTCTGGGCAAAGCTCTACTAACTGAAAATCTTAGAAAGTCTGAATATGAGTGAATGAAAATGGGCCTCTTCACATTTGGACAGTGCATCTCCTGAAGCACCCATTTGTGGAAAAAGTAATTAGGAGAGACGAATGAACTCCCAAAACGGAATGGAAATTTTCTTGTTTAGGCCTGGAACGCTATGGCCTGGAGCCCTGTGGTTCTAACTGATTGAGCAAAGTGCGAGCAGAGATCAAAGTAAAACACACACCATTTAGGGAACTCGATATTTAACCGGGTGTCCAGAGTAGTGGCAAACTGTACTTTGTGAATTTGCTCAAATCCTGTCTTCACAAGAAAGTACATTCCAGCACGACCAGTGACTAGAGGAGGACACATTTCAAAGGACTTGTAAAAAGTCCAACACTGAATTTATCGCAACACTGAATTTAGATGAAAAGTAGCAGAGTCTGTTAGTCTTTCAAGTTTTAATAGGAGAAACTTATAACATGTAATAGCTGTTATATGAATAACTTCAGAGCTTTTGGAGAGGTCTAAATCACTATGAGTGAGGGCTTTCCTGACTCCCAAAGTTAAAAATAGTAAAACAAACAATTTGAAAAACCAATCAACCAATTAAATACAAACACTAGGTCCAAAGGGTTTCACTGGTTTTAAAACCACTTATGGAATGCACAACTATTGATGAGGCTTACTCTGCATTCTGCTTTACTCAGGCCTGGTACATGAGCAACTGTGAAAGCAAATTTCAAAATGTTATGTGAAGTGATCATTCCATTGGTGAAACCGTGACCCAATAGACACTTTCTCTTTTGAAACTCCGGACATTATCCATATATGTTCTCAAAGGGAAGGAATACACAGGATTTAGATTGATATTTTTTTCACTATTTTGTGTTCCACCAGATTTATTTGAAGATCTCCTGTCCTGCATCCACTGCCCAATGCAGAAGGCCACACATAGGACAACCAACATGAGAACTTCACTGCTACAGCCTGAATAAATCATCATAAGAATATAATTTTCCTTTCATCATGAAAGATTTTTACGTCAAATTAACCAGCTCTCTTGCTTTCCCATGTTTTCCCCTGGTTTTTGTACCTTGAAATGGGTGTGCACTCTTCTCAGTCTTGATCTCCATCTTCCCCCGTATTTCCAAACATATTCATCTGGGAAACATGTAAAGATCTTATCTGGGGCTTGTTCCATTGTTTTCAAATATCTGCCCTTGAAATTCAACTTCCACGACTGTCTCTCATATCCAAAGCCATGTGCTTGCAGAGGATTTTTGTTGAGAAATTTCACAGAAAGCTCTTATACTGCAGGTGAATGATTCCAGCAAGTCTTGACTAAATAGCTTAGGGAACAGGACTCAGCCAAATGACAGACATGACAAGGGAAAAGCGTATGCTCAAGGATAGGACATGTCAGAGAACATCTGCCAGGCCTTGGCATATTTCATTTCCCATTGAAAGTACATCCATGTGTAGATTGGCTAGCATTTCCATCCACAAATTCTGAGCAGTGAAGCCTTCAGAGAGAATATTGAGGCATACCAGGCCAAGAATATTCATCCTATTTAAATCTTGCCCTACAAGGTCCTCTGTGCCACTGAGGTCTCCATGGCAACGCCCAGCATTGTGACTCAGGTCTCCTACTGCACACTTGTATCCTAGAGCCTGAAGTCCAGCTCACAATGGTGCTCAGCCAATCACAGCCCAGTGTGGTTGCCTGGGAACCACAAGCTTGTGGCTTTCTGTGGGCTGTTTCAGCCCAACTCTGCAGCTTTCCACCTCATACAACCACAGCCATTCCAATCATGCAGTATTTGATTAGCCTCTCTATGTTGCCTCAGAATTTTTTTTACAGTTGTAGTGATCAAGAAAATTTGACATATTTTGAGAAGTGGAGCGAAGTAATTGAAAGACCTTTTGGTCTGTCGGTGGTCGATGGGTTCCAAACTTGACTACCCCAGTCTTTTAAATTTTCAAACCTAGAGCCTAAAATCCCCGTCACAGTGATGTTCAGCCAATCTCAGCCCAGTGTGGTTGCCTGGCAACCACAAGCCTGTGGATTTCTGTGAACAGTTTCAGCCCAACTCTGCAGCTTTCCACCTCATACACCCACAGCCATTCCAATCATGCAGTATTTGATTCACCTCTCTAAGTTGCCTCAGAATTTTCTTTGAAGTTGTGGTGATCAAGCAAATTTGACATATTTTGACAAGTGGAGGGAAGTAATTGGCTCTGTCTTTAGCTCTGTTGGTGGTACATGGGATCCAAACCTGACTAGCCCAGTCTATTCAATTTTCAAACTTAGAAAGCCAAATGTTTCAGGGGAGGAAAGAAAATGCCACAATGATTTGGGTTCTGCCAAGTTTCTGGTGGCTTGGGAAGCAAACCTGCAAACCATACATGCAGTATCTGCTGGATTACTGCCACCATGGTAATATCAGTTAGCACTAAAAGCCAGCAACCAGAAGATGAGTCCCAAAATGCAAGTGAATCCTTGCAGTGCATGAATGTTTGGAGTGCCTGCTTCAACTATCCAGCTTGCTCGGGGTTCGCTTGTCTGCAATCGCTATTTCAACGAGGTCTGCAACCATTCCAGCATAACCCTGAACACTAAACATGAGGTACTAGCTCAATACCTAAACCAACATAATGCTAGATAGCTTATCACCAGCAGGTTTTCCCAGAATTCAAATGTAACATGGTGAAAGGGAAACCCTTAGAAAGGGGAGGCAAATGCCCTTTTCACTGAAAATTCAAAGTATTTTCTCATGGCATGGAATATTTAGACTCCACAACTCATGTAGTGAACCCAGGGACCTAGACCAAGTGTGTCTAGTTTTCTGTTGTCCTCTTTTTGGAAACAGCATCTTATGTAGTTGTTGAAAGAGGCCTTGAGATAAATTGGTAGCCCAAGATGGACTGGAACTCCCAAGGATCCATCCACCACAGCCCCCAGATTGCTGGGATTATAGGCATGAGCGACCATGCCAAGCATGTGCACAGAGATTCTTACATAATTTGTGAAATCCCACTACTGGTCTATAGGTAGCTTCTGTGCTTGAGGCTTTAGGAATATTCCTCTCTTTGTTTTGGCTCCCCTTGTTCAGGTGTCCATTTCTATTGCGATAAGCTCCAAGGCCCCAGGCAAGGGGGTGGCTGCCCTTCCTCTGGTGTGTCCTTGGATGATTACAGCTCTGGTGAACAGGATTCAAATATATTGGATCCTGTGCATTTGAAGAGGAAATGAATAATGTTTCATGAGTTAATGTGGACATGCCAGGGAATTGAGGGGCCATGATAGAGACAAAACTTCAGGACATGGGCTGAAGGCTGAGGCTTCTGTACCTCTAGCTTCTTGAATAGTGGGCCTGCTGAGCAATTGTGTGCTCTCAAATGTAATTTGATGGGTTTTGTTTTAATTTATTGTGTTTTATGCTTTGGTTTTTTACATGGAAGGATCTGTACCATGGTTTGAAGAAGCTGGAGTGTCTTACCTAAGAGAAATTTGAAAAAAGGGACAATTCAGCAGCCAAGAATTTCTCAAATGCCCTTGGCGTTTAAAAAAAAGGGACATAAACTTGAGCATGTCATGTCCATGTCTCTTTACATAAGATTTTACCTCCTATTTCATAGGAATTACCATTTCTTTGAAAGGTCAACCTGTACTGAAATAAAGATTATCCCTCCATTCCTCATTCTGCTTGAAACCATATCCTTTGTTAGTTATATTTTCTTATACAGAAACACTTGGAGATGACTACAGCAAGAATTTCCCATTGGTGTAATTTCCACGGAGACACATGAAGTAATACTGCACAACTTCAAGTGAATGGCACTGTTCCTTGACAATGGCAAGTCTGGGCCAAGCTCTACTAACTGAAAACCTTAGAAAGTCTGAATATGAGTGAATGAAAATGGGCCTCTCCACATTTGGACAGTGCATCTCCTGAAGCACCCATTTGTGGAAAAAGTAATTAGGAGAGACGAATGAACTCCCAAAACGGAATGGAAATTTTCTTGTTTAGGCCTGGAACGCTATGGCCTGGAGCCCTGTGGTTCTAACTGGATGAGCAAAGTGTGAGCAGAGATCAAAGTAAAACACACACCACTTAGGGAACTCGATATTTAACCAGGTGTCCAGAGTAGTGGCAAACTGTACTTTGTGAATTTGCTCAAATCCTGTCTTCACAAGAAAGTACATTCCAGCACGACCAGTGACTAGAGGAGGACACATTTCAAAGGACTTGTAAAAAGTCCAACACTGAATTTATCGCAACACTGAATTTAGATGAAAAGTAGCAGAGTCTGTTAGTCTTTCAAGTTTTAATAGGAGAAACTTATAACATGTAATAGCTGTTATATGAATAACTTCAGAGCTTTTGGAGAGGTCTAAATCACTATGAGTGAGGGCTTTCCTGACTCCCAAAGTTAAAAATAGTAAAACAAACAATTTGAAAAACCAATCAACCAATTAAATACAAACACTAGGTCCAAAGGGTTTCACTGGTTTTAAAACCACTTATGGAATGCACAACTATTGATGAGGCTTACTCTGCATTCTGCTTTACTCAGGCCTGGTACATGAGCAACTGTGAAAGCAAATTTCAAAATGTTATGTGAAGTGATCATTCCATTGGTGAAACCGTGACCCAATAGACACTTTCTCTTTTGAAACTCCGGACATTATCCATATATGTTCTCAAAGGGAAGGAATACACAGGATTTAGATTGATATTTTTTTCACTATTTTGTGTTCCAGCAGATTTATTTGAAGATCTCCTGTCCTGCATCCACTGCCCAATGCAGAAGGCCACACATAGGACAACCAACATGAGAACTTCACTGCTACAGCCTGAATAAATCATCATAAGAATATAATTTTCCTTTCATCATGAAAGATTTTTACGTCAAATTAACCAGCTCTCTTGCTTTCCCATGTTTTCCCCTGGTTTTTGTACCTTGAAATGGGTGTGCACTCTTCTCAGTCTTGATCTCCATCTTCCCCCGTATTTCCAAACATATTCATCTGGGAAACATGTAAAGATCTTATCTGGGGCTTGTTCCATTGTTTTCAAATATCTGCCCTTGAAATTCAACTTCCACGACTGTCTCTCATATCCAAAGCCATGTGCTTGCAGAGGATTTTTGTTGAGAAATTTCACAGAAAGCTCTTATACTGCAGGTGAATGATTCCAGCAAGTCTTGACTAAATAGCTTAGGGAACAGGACTCAGCCAAATGACAGACATGACAAGGGAAAAGCGTATGCTCAAGGATAGGACATGTCAGAGAACATCTGCCAGGCCTTGGCATATTTCATTTCCCATTGAAAGTACATCCATGTGTAGATTGGCTAGCATTTCCATCCACAAATTCTGAGCAGTGAAGCCTTCAGAGAGAATATTGAGGCATACCAGGCCAAGAATATTCATCCTATTTAAATCTTGCCCTACAAGGTCCTCTGTGCCACTGAGGTCTCCATGGCAACGCCCAGCATTGTGACTCAGGTCTCCTACTGCACACTTGTATCCTAGAGCCTGAAGTCCAGCTCACAATGGTGCTCAGCCAATCACAGCCCAGTGTGGTTGCCTGGGAACCACAAGCTTGTGGCTTTCTGTGGGCTGTTTCAGCCCAACTCTGCAGCTTTCCACCTCATACAACCACAGCCATTCCAATCATGCAGTATTTGATTAGCCTCTCTATGTTGCCTCAGAATTTTTTTTACAGTTGTAGTGATCAAGAAAATTTGACATATTTTGAGAAGTGGAGCGAAGTAATTGAAAGACCTTTTGGTCTGTCGGTGGTCGATGGGTTCCAAACTTGACTACCCCAGTCTTTTAAATTTTCAAACCTAGAGCCTAAAATCCCCGTCACAGTGATGTTCAGCCAATCTCAGCCCAGTGTGGTTGCCTGGCAACCACAAGCCTGTGGATTTCTGTGAACAGTTTCAGCCCAACTCTGCAGCTTTCCACCTCATACACCCACAGCCATTCCAATCATGCAGTATTTGATTCACCTCTCTAAGTTGCCTCAGAATTTTCTTTGAAGTTGTGGTGATCAAGCAAATTTGACATATTTTGACAAGTGGAGGGAAGTAATTGGCTCTGTCTTTAGCTCTGTTGGTGGTACATGGGATCCAAACCTGACTAGCCCAGTCTATTCAATTTTCAAACTTAGAAAGCCAAATGTTTCAGGGGAGGAAAGAAAATGCCACAATGATTTGGGTTCTGCCAAGTTTCTGGTGGCTTGGGAAGCAAACCTGCAAACCATACATGCAGTATCTGCTGGATTACTGCCACCATGGTAATATCAGTTAGCACTAAAAGCCAGCAACCAGAAGATGAGTCCCAAAATGCAAGTGAATCCTTGCAGTGCATGAATGTTTGGAGTGCCTGCTTCAACTATCCAGCTTGCTCGGGGTTCGCTTGTCTGCAATCGCTATTTCAACGAGGTCTGCAGCCATTCCAGCATAACCCTGAACACTAAACATGAGGTACTAGCTCAATACCTAAACCAACATAATGCTAGATAGCTTATCACCAGCAGGTTTTCCCAGAATTCAAATGTAACATGGTGAAAGGGAAACCCTTAGAAAGGGGAGGCAAATGCCCTTTTCACTGAAAATTCAAAGTATTTTCTCATGGCATGGAATATTTAGACTCCACAACTCATGTAGTGAACCCAGGGACCTAGACCAAGTGTGTCTAGTTTTCTGTTGTCCTCTTTTTGGAAACAGCATCTTATGTAGTTGTTGAAAGAGGCCTTGAGATAAATTGGTAGCCCAAGATGGACTGGAACTCCCAAGGATCCATCCACCACAGCCCCCAGATTGCTGGGATTATAGGCATGAGCGACCATGCCAAGCATGTGCACAGAGATTCTTACATAATTTGTGAAATCCCACTACTGGTCTATAGGTAGCTTCTGTGCTTGAGGCTTTAGGAATATTCCTCTCTTTGTTTTGGCTCCCCTTGTTCAGGTGTCCATTTCTATTGCGATAAGCTCCAAGGCCCCAGGCAAGGGGGTGGCTGCCCTTCCTCTGGTGTGTCCTTGGATGATTACAGCTCTGGTGAACAGGATTCAAATATATTGGATCCTGTGCATTTGAAGAGGAAATGAATAATGTTTCATGAGTTAATGTGGACATGCCAGGGAATTGAGGGGCCATGATAGAGACAAAACTTCAGGACATGGGCTGAAGGCTGAGGCTTCTGTACCTCTAGCTTCTTGAATAGTGGGCCTGCTGAGCAATTGTGTGCTCTCAAATGTAATTTGATGGGTTTTGTTTTAATTTATTGTGTTTTATGCTTTGGTTTTTTACATGGAAGGATCTGTACCATGGTTTGAAGAAGCTGGAGTGTCTTACCTAAGAGAAATTTGAAAAAAGGGACAATTCAGCAGCCAAGAATTTCTCAAATGCCCTTGGCGTTTAAAAAAAAGGGACATAAACTTGAGCATGTCATGTCCATGTCTCTTTACATAAGATTTTACCTCCTATTTCATAGGAATTACCATTTCTTTGAAAGGTCAACCTGTACTGAAATAAAGATTATCCCTCCATTCCTCATTCTGCTTGAAACCATATCCTTTGTTAGTTATATTTTCTTATACAGAAACACTTGGAGATGACTACAGCAAGAATTTCCCATTGGTGTAATTTCCACGGAGACACATGAAGTAATACTGCACAACTTCAAGTGAATGGCACTGTTCCTTGACAATGGCAAGTCTGGGCCAAGCTCTACTAACTGAAAACCTTAGAAAGTCTGAATATGAGTGAATGAAAATGGGCCTCTCCACATTTGGACAGTGCATCTCCTGAAGCACCCATTTGTGGAAAAAGTAATTAGGAGAGACGAATGAACTCCCAAAACGGAATGGAAATTTTCTTGTTTAGGCCTGGAACGCTATGGCCTGGAGCCCTGTGGTTCTAACTGGATGAGCAAAGTGTGAGCAGAGATCAAAGTAAAACACACACCACTTAGGGAACTCGATATTTAACCAGGTGTCCAGAGTAGTGGCAAACTGTACTTTGTGAATTTGCTCAAATCCTGTCTTCACAAGAAAGTACATTCCAGCACGACCAGTGACTAGAGGAGGACACATTTCAAAGGACTTGTAAAAAGTCCAACACTGAATTTATCGCAACACTGAATTTAGATGAAAAGTAGCAGAGTCTGTTAGTCTTTCAAGTTTTAATAGGAGAAACTTATAACATGTAATAGCTGTTATATGAATAACTTCAGAGCTTTTGGAGAGGTCTAAATCACTATGAGTGAGGGCTTTCCTGACTCCCAAAGTTAAAAATAGTAAAACAAACAATTTGAAAAACCAATCAACCAATTAAATACAAACACTAGGTCCAAAGGGTTTCACTGGTTTTAAAACCACTTATGGAATGCACAACTATTGATGAGGCTTACTCTGCATTCTGCTTTACTCAGGCCTGGTACATGAGCAACTGTGAAAGCAAATTTCAAAATGTTATGTGAAGTGATCATTCCATTGGTGAAACCGTGACCCAATAGACACTTTCTCTTTTGAAACTCCGGACATTATCCATATATGTTCTCAAAGGGAAGGAATACACAGGATTTAGATTGATATTTTTTTCACTATTTTGTGTTCCACCAGATTTATTTGAAGATCTCCTGTCCTGCATCCACTGCCCAATGCAGAAGGCCACACATAGGACAACCAACATGAGAACTTCACTGCTACAGCCTGAATAAATCATCATAAGAATATAATTTTCCTTTCATCATGAAAGATTTTTACGTCAAATTAACCAGCTCTCTTGCTTTCCCATGTTTTCCCCTGGTTTTTGTACCTTGAAATGGGTGTGCACTCTTCTCAGTCTTGATCTCCATCTTCCCCCGTATTTCCAAACATATTCATCTGGGAAACATGTAAAGATCTTATCTGGGGCTTGTTCCATTGTTTTCAAATATCTGCCCTTGAAATTCAACTTCCACGACTGTCTCTCATATCCAAAGCCATGTGCTTGCAGAGGATTTTTGTTGAGAAATTTCACAGAAAGCTCTTATACTGCAGGTGAATGATTCCAGCAAGTCTTGACTAAATAGCTTAGGGAACAGGACTCAGCCAAATGACAGACATGACAAGGGAAAAGCGTATGCTCAAGGATAGGACATGTCAGAGAACATCTGCCAGGCCTTGGCATATTTCATTTCCCATTGAAAGTACATCCATGTGTAGATTGGCTAGCATTTCCATCCACAAATTCTGAGCAGTGAAGCCTTCAGAGAGAATATTGAGGCATACCAGGCCAAGAATATTCATCCTATTTAAATCTTGCCCTACAAGGTCCTCTGTGCCACTGAGGTCTCCATGGCAACGCCCAGCATTGTGACTCAGGTCTCCTACTGCACACTTGTATCCTAGAGCCTGAAGTCCAGCTCACAATGGTGCTCAGCCAATCACAGCCCAGTGTGGTTGCCTGGGAACCACAAGCTTGTGGCTTTCTGTGGGCTGTTTCAGCCCAACTCTGCAGCTTTCCACCTCATACAACCACAGCCATTCCAATCATGCAGTATTTGATTAGCCTCTCTATGTTGCCTCAGAATTTTTTTTACAGTTGTAGTGATCAAGAAAATTTGACATATTTTGAGAAGTGGAGCGAAGTAATTGAAAGACCTTTTGGTCTGTCGGTGGTCGATGGGTTCCAAACTTGACTACCCCAGTCTTTTAAATTTTCAAACCTAGAGCCTAAAATCCCCGTCACAGTGATGTTCAGCCAATCTCAGCCCAGTGTGGTTGCCTGGCAACCACAAGCCTGTGGATTTCTGTGAACAGTTTCAGCCCAACTCTGCAGCTTTCCACCTCATACACCCACAGCCATTCCAATCATGCAGTATTTGATTCACCTCTCTAAGTTGCCTCAGAATTTTCTTTGAAGTTGTGGTGATCAAGCAAATTTGACATATTTTGACAAGTGGAGGGAAGTAATTGGCTCTGTCTTTAGCTCTGTTGGTGGTACATGGGATCCAAACCTGACTAGCCCAGTCTATTCAATTTTCAAACTTAGAAAGCCAAATGTTTCAGGGGAGGAAAGAAAATGCCACAATGATTTGGGTTCTGCCAAGTTTCTGGTGGCTTGGGAAGCAAACCTGCAAACCATACATGCAGTATCTGCTGGATTACTGCCACCATGGTAATATCAGTTAGCACTAAAAGCCAGCAACCAGAAGATGAGTCCCAAAATGCAAGTGAATCCTTGCAGTGCATGAATGTTTGGAGTGCCTGCTTCAACTATCCAGCTTGCTCGGGGTTCGCTTGTCTGCAATCGCTATTTCAACGAGGTCTGCAGCCATTCCAGCATAACCCTGAACACTAAACATGAGGTACTAGCTCAATACCTAAACCAACATAATGCTAGATAGCTTATCACCAGCAGGTTTTCCCAGAATTCAAATGTAACATGGTGAAAGGGAAACCCTTAGAAAGGGGAGGCAAATGCCCTTTTCACTGAAAATTCAAAGTATTTTCTCATGGCATGGAATATTTAGACTCCACAACTCATGTAGTGAACCCAGGGACCTAGACCAAGTGTGTCTAGTTTTCTGTTGTCCTCTTTTTGGAAACAGCATCTTATGTAGTTGTTGAAAGAGGCCTTGAGATAAATTGGTAGCCCAAGATGGACTGGAACTCCCAAGGATCCATCCACCACAGCCCCCAGATTGCTGGGATTATAGGCATGAGCGACCATGCCAAGCATGTGCACAGAGATTCTTACATAATTTGTGAAATCCCACTACTGGTCTATAGGTAGCTTCTG
Organism: Cavia porcellus; assembly: GCF_034190915.1. NCBI lineage: Eukaryota > Metazoa > Chordata > Mammalia > Rodentia > Caviidae > Cavia > Cavia porcellus. The sequence continues at coordinate 2,043,415 of NW_026947486.1, read as the reverse complement.
TGCTTGAGGCTTTAGGAATATTCCTCTCTTTGTTTTGGCTCCCCTTGTTCAGGTGTCCATTTCTATTGCGATAAGCTCCAAGGCCCCAGGCAAGGGGGTGGCTGCCCTTCCTCTGGTGTGTCCTTGGATGATTACAGCTCTGGTGAACAGGATTCAAATATATTGGATCCTGTGCATTTGAAGAGGAAATGAATAATGTTTCATGAGTTAATGTGGACATGCCAGGGAATTGAGGGGCCATGATAGAGACAAAACTTCAGGACATGGGCTGAAGGCTGAGGCTTCTGTACCTCTAGCTTCTTGAATAGTGGGCCTGCTGAGCAATTGTGTGCTCTCAAATGTAATTTGATGGGTTTTGTTTTAATTTATTGTGTTTTATGCTTTGGTTTTTTACATGGAAGGATCTGTACCATGGTTTGAAGAAGCTGGAGTGTCTTACCTAAGAGAAATTTGAAAAAAGGGACAATTCAGCAGCCAAGAATTTCTCAAATGCCCTTGGCGTTTAAAAAAAAGGGACATAAACTTGAGCATGTCATGTCCATGTCTCTTTACATAAGATTTTACCTCCTATTTCATAGGAATTACCATTTCTTTGAAAGGTCAACCTGTACTGAAATAAAGATTATCCCTCCATTCCTCATTCTGCTTGAAACCATATCCTTTGTTAGTTATATTTTCTTATACAGAAACACTTGGAGATGACTACAGCAAGAATTTCCCATTGGTGTAATTTCCACGGAGACACATGAAGTAATACTGCACAACTTCAAGTGAATGGCACTGTTCCTTGACAATGGCAAGTCTGGGCCAAGCTCTACTAACTGAAAACCTTAGAAAGTCTGAATATGAGTGAATGAAAATGGGCCTCTCCACATTTGGACAGTGCATCTCCTGAAGCACCCATTTGTGGAAAAAGTAATTAGGAGAGACGAATGAACTCCCAAAACGGAATGGAAATTTTCTTGTTTAGGCCTGGAACGCTATGGCCTGGAGCCCTGTGGTTCTAACTGGATGAGCAAAGTGTGAGCAGAGATCAAAGTAAAACACACACCACTTAGGGAACTCGATATTTAACCGGGTGTCCAGAGTAGTGGCAAACTGTACTTTGTGAATTTGCTCAAATCCTGTCTTCACAAGAAAGTACATTCCAGCACGACCAGTGACTAGAGGAGGACACATTTCAAAGGACTTGTAAAAAGTCCAACACTGAATTTATCGCAACACTGAATTTAGATGAAAAGTAGCAGAGTCTGTTAGTCTTTCAAGTTTTAATAGGAGAAACTTATAACATGTAATAGCTGTTATATGAATAACTTCAGAGCTTTTGGAGAGGTCTAAATCACTATGAGTGAGGGCTTTCCTGACTCCCAAAGTTAAAAATAGTAAAACAAACAATTTGAAAAACCAATCAACCAATTAAATACAAACACTAGGTCCAAAGGGTTTCACTGGTTTTAAAACCACTTATGGAATGCACAACTATTGATGAGGCTTACTCTGCATTCTGCTTTACTCAGGCCTGGTACATGAGCAACTGTGAAAGCAAATTTCAAAATGTTATGTGAAGTGATCATTCCATTGGTGAAACCGTGACCCAATAGACACTTTCTCTTTTGAAACTCCGGACATTATCCATATATGTTCTCAAAGGGAAGGAATACACAGGATTTAGATTGATATTTTTTTCACTATTTTGTGTTCCACCAGATTTATTTGAAGATCTCCTGTCCTGCATCCACTGCCCAATGCAGAAGGCCACACATAGGACAACCAACATGAGAACTTCACTGCTACAGCCTGAATAAATCATCATAAGAATATAATTTTCCTTTCATCATGAAAGATTTTTACGTCAAATTAACCAGCTCTCTTGCTTTCCCATGTTTTCCCCTGGTTTTTGTACCTTGAAATGGGTGTGCACTCTTCTCAGTCTTGATCTCCATCTTCCCCCGTATTTCCAAACATATTCATCTGGGAAACATGTAAAGATCTTATCTGGGGCTTGTTCCATTGTTTTCAAATATCTGCCCTTGAAATTCAACTTCCACGACTGTCTCTCATATCCAAAGCCATGTGCTTGCAGAGGATTTTTGTTGAGAAATTTCACAGAAAGCTCTTATACTGCAGGTGAATGATTCCAGCAAGTCTTGACTAAATAGCTTAGGGAACAGGACTCAGCCAAATGACAGACATGACAAGGGAAAAGCGTATGCTCAAGGATAGGACATGTCAGAGAACATCTGCCAGGCCTTGGCATATTTCATTTCCCATTGAAAGTACATCCATGTGTAGATTGGCTAGCATTTCCATCCACAAATTCTGAGCAGTGAAGCCTTCAGAGAGAATATTGAGGCATACCAGGCCAAGAATATTCATCCTATTTAAATCTTGCCCTACAAGGTCCTCTGTGCCACTGAGGTCTCCATGGCAACGCCCAGCATTGTGACTCAGGTCTCCTACTGCACACTTGTATCCTAGAGCCTGAAGTCCAGCTCACAATGGTGCTCAGCCAATCACAGCCCAGTGTGGTTGCCTGGGAACCACAAGCTTGTGGCTTTCTGTGGGCTGTTTCAGCCCAACTCTGCAGCTTTCCACCTCATACAACCACAGCCATTCCAATCATGCAGTATTTGATTAGCCTCTCTATGTTGCCTCAGAATTTTTTTTACAGTTGTAGTGATCAAGAAAATTTGACATATTTTGAGAAGTGGAGCGAAGTAATTGAAAGACCTTTTGGTCTGTCGGTGGTCGATGGGTTCCAAACTTGACTACCCCAGTCTTTTAAATTTTCAAACCTAGAGCCTAAAATCCCCGTCACAGTGATGTTCAGCCAATCTCAGCCCAGTGTGGTTGCCTGGCAACCACAAGCCTGTGGATTTCTGTGAACAGTTTCAGCCCAACTCTGCAGCTTTCCACCTCATACACCCACAGCCATTCCAATCATGCAGTATTTGATTCACCTCTCTAAGTTGCCTCAGAATTTTCTTTGAAGTTGTGGTGATCAAGCAAATTTGACATATTTTGACAAGTGGAGGGAAGTAATTGGCTCTGTCTTTAGCTCTGTTGGTGGTACATGGGATCCAAACCTGACTAGCCCAGTCTATTCAATTTTCAAACTTAGAAAGCCAAATGTTTCAGGGGAGGAAAGAAAATGCCACAATGATTTGGGTTCTGCCAAGTTTCTGGTGGCTTGGGAAGCAAACCTGCAAACCATACATGCAGTATCTGCTGGATTACTGCCACCATGGTAATATCAGTTAGCACTAAAAGCCAGCAACCAGAAGATGAGTCCCAAAATGCAAGTGAATCCTTGCAGTGCATGAATGTTTGGAGTGCCTGCTTCAACTATCCAGCTTGCTCGGGGTTCGCTTGTCTGCAATCGCTATTTCAACGAGGTCTGCAGCCATTCCAGCATAACCCTGAACACTAAACATGAGGTACTAGCTCAATACCTAAACCAACATAATGCTAGATAGCTTATCACCAGCAGGTTTTCCCAGAATTCAAATGTAACATGGTGAAAGGGAAACCCTTAGAAAGGGGAGGCAAATGCCCTTTTCACTGAAAATTCAAAGTATTTTCTCATGGCATGGAATATTTAGACTCCACAACTCATGTAGTGAACCCAGGGACCTAGACCAAGTGTGTCTAGTTTTCTGTTGTCCTCTTTTTGGAAACAGCATCTTATGTAGTTGTTGAAAGAGGCCTTGAGATAAATTGGTAGCCCAAGATGGACTGGAACTCCCAAGGATCCATCCACCACAGCCCCCAGATTGCTGGGATTATAGGCATGAGCGACCATGCCAAGCATGTGCACAGAGATTCTTACATAATTTGTGAAATCCCACTACTGGTCTATAGGTAGCTTCTGTGCTTGAGGCTTTAGGAATATTCCTCTCTTTGTTTTGGCTCCCCTTGTTCAGGTGTCCATTTCTATTGCGATAAGCTCCAAGGCCCCAGGCAAGGGGGTGGCTGCCCTTCCTCTGGTGTGTCCTTGGATGATTACAGCTCTGGTGAACAGGATTCAAATATATTGGATCCTGTGCATTTGAAGAGGAAATGAATAATGTTTCATGAGTTAATGTGGACATGCCAGGGAATTGAGGGGCCATGATAGAGACAAAACTTCAGGACATGGGCTGAAGGCTGAGGCTTCTGTACCTCTAGCTTCTTGAATAGTGGGCCTGCTGAGCAATTGTGTGCTCTCAAATGTAATTTGATGGGTTTTGTTTTAATTTATTGTGTTTTATGCTTTGGTTTTTTACATGGAAGGATCTGTACCATGGTTTGAAGAAGCTGGAGTGTCTTACCTAAGAGAAATTTGAAAAAAGGGACAATTCAGCAGCCAAGAATTTCTCAAATGCCCTTGGCGTTTAAAAAAAAGGGACATAAACTTGAGCATGTCATGTCCATGTCTCTTTACATAAGATTTTACCTCCTATTTCATAGGAATTACCATTTCTTTGAAAGGTCAACCTGTACTGAAATAAAGATTATCCCTCCATTCCTCATTCTGCTTGAAACCATATCCTTTGTTAGTTATATTTTCTTATACAGAAACACTTGGAGATGACTACAGCAAGAATTTCCCATTGGTGTAATTTCCACGGAGACACATGAAGTAATACTGCACAACTTCAAGTGAATGGCACTGTTCCTTGACAATGGCAAGTCTGGGCCAAGCTCTACTAACTGAAAACCTTAGAAAGTCTGAATATGAGTGAATGAAAATGGGCCTCTCCACATTTGGACAGTGCATCTCCTGAAGCACCCATTTGTGGAAAAAGTAATTAGGAGAGACGAATGAACTCCCAAAACGGAATGGAAATTTTCTTGTTTAGGCCTGGAACGCTATGGCCTGGAGCCCTGTGGTTCTAACTGGATGAGCAAAGTGTGAGCAGAGATCAAAGTAAAACACACACCACTTAGGGAACTCGATATTTAACCGGGTGTCCAGAGTAGTGGCAAACTGTACTTTGTGAATTTGCTCAAATCCTGTCTTCACAAGAAAGTACATTCCAGCACGACCAGTGACTAGAGGAGGACACATTTCAAAGGACTTGTAAAAAGTCCAACACTGAATTTATCGCAACACTGAATTTAGATGAAAAGTAGCAGAGTCTGTTAGTCTTTCAAGTTTTAATAGGAGAAACTTATAACATGTAATAGCTGTTATATGAATAACTTCAGAGCTTTTGGAGAGGTCTAAATCACTATGAGTGAGGGCTTTCCTGACTCCCAAAGTTAAAAATAGTAAAACAAACAATTTGAAAAACCAATCAACCAATTAAATACAAACACTAGGTCCAAAGGGTTTCACTGGTTTTAAAACCACTTATGGAATGCACAACTATTGATGAGGCTTACTCTGCATTCTGCTTTACTCAGGCCTGGTACATGAGCAACTGTGAAAGCAAATTTCAAAATGTTATGTGAAGTGATCATTCCATTGGTGAAACCGTGACCCAATAGACACTTTCTCTTTTGAAACTCCGGACATTATCCATATATGTTCTCAAAGGGAAGGAATACACAGGATTTAGATTGATATTTTTTTCACTATTTTGTGTTCCACCAGATTTATTTGAAGATCTCCTGTCCTGCATCCACTGCCCAATGCAGAAGGCCACACATAGGACAACCAACATGAGAACTTCACTGCTACAGCCTGAATAAATCATCATAAGAATATAATTTTCCTTTCATCATGAAAGATTTTTACGTCAAATTAACCAGCTCTCTTGCTTTCCCATGTTTTCCCCTGGTTTTTGTACCTTGAAATGGGTGTGCACTCTTCTCAGTCTTGATCTCCATCTTCCCCCGTATTTCCAAACATATTCATCTGGGAAACATGTAAAGATCTTATCTGGGGCTTGTTCCATTGTTTTCAAATATCTGCCCTTGAAATTCAACTTCCACGACTGTCTCTCATATCCAAAGCCATGTGCTTGCAGAGGATTTTTGTTGAGAAATTTCACAGAAAGCTCTTATACTGCAGGTGAATGATTCCAGCAAGTCTTGACTAAATAGCTTAGGGAACAGGACTCAGCCAAATGACAGACATGACAAGGGAAAAGCGTATGCTCAAGGATAGGACATGTCAGAGAACATCTGCCAGGCCTTGGCATATTTCATTTCCCATTGAAAGTACATCCATGTGTAGATTGGCTAGCATTTCCATCCACAAATTCTGAGCAGTGAAGCCTTCAGAGAGAATATTGAGGCATACCAGGCCAAGAATATTCATCCTATTTAAATCTTGCCCTACAAGGTCCTCTGTGCCACTGAGGTCTCCATGGCAACGCCCAGCATTGTGACTCAGGTCTCCTACTGCACACTTGTATCCTAGAGCCTGAAGTCCAGCTCACAATGGTGCTCAGCCAATCACAGCCCAGTGTGGTTGCCTGGGAACCACAAGCTTGTGGCTTTCTGTGGGCTGTTTCAGCCCAACTCTGCAGCTTTCCACCTCATACAACCACAGCCATTCCAATCATGCAGTATTTGATTAGCCTCTCTATGTTGCCTCAGAATTTTTTTTACAGTTGTAGTGATCAAGAAAATTTGACATATTTTGAGAAGTGGAGCGAAGTAATTGAAAGACCTTTTGGTCTGTCGGTGGTCGATGGGTTCCAAACTTGACTACCCCAGTCTTTTAAATTTTCAAACCTAGAGCCTAAAATCCCCGTCACAGTGATGTTCAGCCAATCTCAGCCCAGTGTGGTTGCCTGGCAACCACAAGCCTGTGGATTTCTGTGAACAGTTTCAGCCCAACTCTGCAGCTTTCCACCTCATACACCCACAGCCATTCCAATCATGCAGTATTTGATTCACCTCTCTAAGTTGCCTCAGAATTTTCTTTGAAGTTGTGGTGATCAAGCAAATTTGACATATTTTGACAAGTGGAGGGAAGTAATTGGCTCTGTCTTTAGCTCTGTTGGTGGTACATGGGATCCAAACCTGACTAGCCCAGTCTATTCAATTTTCAAACTTAGAAAGCCAAATGTTTCAGGGGAGGAAAGAAAATGCCACAATGATTTGGGTTCTGCCAAGTTTCTGGTGGCTTGGGAAGCAAACCTGCAAACCATACATGCAGTATCTGCTGGATTACTGCCACCATGGTAATATCAGTTAGCACTAAAAGCCAGCAACCAGAAGATGAGTCCCAAAATGCAAGTGAATCCTTGCAGTGCATGAATGTTTGGAGTGCCTGCTTCAACTATCCAGCTTGCTCGGGGTTCGCTTGTCTGCAATCGCTATTTCAACGAGGTCTGCAGCCATTCCAGCATAACCCTGAACACTAAACATGAGGTACTAGCTCAATACCTAAACCAACATAATGCTAGATAGCTTATCACCAGCAGGTTTTCCCAGAATTCAAATGTAACATGGTGAAAGGGAAACCCTTAGAAAGGGGAGGCAAATGCCCTTTTCACTGAAAATTCAAAGTATTTTCTCATGGCATGGAATATTTAGACTCCACAACTCATGTAGTGAACCCAGGGACCTAGACCAAGTGTGTCTAGTTTTCTGTTGTCCTCTTTTTGGAAACAGCATCTTATGTAGTTGTTGAAAGAGGCCTTGAGATAAATTGGTAGCCCAAGATGGACTGGAACTCCCAAGGATCCATCCACCACAGCCCCCAGATTGCTGGGATTATAGGCATGAGCGACCATGCCAAGCATGTGCACAGAGATTCTTACATAATTTGTGAAATCCCACTACTGGTCTATAGGTAGCTTCTGTGCTTGAGGCTTTAGGAATATTCCTCTCTTTGTTTTGGCTCCCCTTGTTCAGGTGTCCATTTCTATTGCGATAAGCTCCAAGGCCCCAGGCAAGGGGGTGGCTGCCCTTCCTCTGGTGTGTCCTTGGATGATTACAGCTCTGGTGAACAGGATTCAAATATATTGGATCCTGTGCATTTGAAGAGGAAATGAATAATGTTTCATGAGTTAATGTGGACATGCCAGGGAATTGAGGGGCCATGATAGAGACAAAACTTCAGGACATGGGCTGAAGGCTGAGGCTTCTGTACCTCTAGCTTCTTGAATAGTGGGCCTGCTGAGCAATTGTGTGCTCTCAAATGTAATTTGATGGGTTTTGTTTTAATTTATTGTGTTTTATGCTTTGGTTTTTTACATGGAAGGATCTGTACCATGGTTTGAAGAAGCTGGAGTGTCTTACCTAAGAGAAATTTGAAAAAAGGGACAATTCAGCAGCCAAGAATTTCTCAAATGCCCTTGGCGTTTAAAAAAAAGGGACATAAACTTGAGCATGTCATGTCCATGTCTCTTTACATAAGATTTTACCTCCTATTTCATAGGAATTACCATTTCTTTGAAAGGTCAACCTGTACTGAAATAAAGATTATCCCTCCATTCCTCATTCTGCTTGAAACCATATCCTTTGTTAGTTATATTTTCTTATACAGAAACACTTGGAGATGACTACAGCAAGAATTTCCCATTGGTGTAATTTCCACGGAGACACATGAAGTAATACTGCACAACTTCAAGTGAATGGCACTGTTCCTTGACAATGGCAAGTCTGGGCCAAGCTCTACTAACTGAAAACCTTAGAAAGTCTGAATATGAGTGAATGAAAATGGGCCTCTCCACATTTGGACAGTGCATCTCCTGAAGCACCCATTTGTGGAAAAAGTAATTAGGAGAGACGAATGAACTCCCAAAACGGAATGGAAATTTTCTTGTTTAGGCCTGGAACGCTATGGCCTGGAGCCCTGTGGTTCTAACTGGATGAGCAAAGTGTGAGCAGAGATCAAAGTAAAACACACACCACTTAGGGAACTCGATATTTAACCGGGTGTCCAGAGTAGTGGCAAACTGTACTTTGTGAATTTGCTCAAATCCTGTCTTCACAAGAAAGTACATTCCAGCACGACCAGTGACTAGAGGAGGACACATTTCAAAGGACTTGTAAAAAGTCCAACACTGAATTTATCGCAACACTGAATTTAGATGAAAAGTAGCAGAGTCTGTTAGTCTTTCAAGTTTTAATAGGAGAAACTTATAACATGTAATAGCTGTTATATGAATAACTTCAGAGCTTTTGGAGAGGTCTAAATCACTATGAGTGAGGGCTTTCCTGACTCCCAAAGTTAAAAATAGTAAAACAAACAATTTGAAAAACCAATCAACCAATTAAATACAAACACTAGGTCCAAAGGGTTTCACTGGTTTTAAAACCACTTATGGAATGCACAACTATTGATGAGGCTTACTCTGCATTCTGCTTTACTCAGGCCTGGTACATGAGCAACTGTGAAAGCAAATTTCAAAATGTTATGTGAAGTGATCATTCCATTGGTGAAACCGTGACCCAATAGACACTTTCTCTTTTGAAACTCCGGACATTATCCATATATGTTCTCAAAGGGAAGGAATACACAGGATTTAGATTGATATTTTTTTCACTATTTTGTGTTCCACCAGATTTATTTGAAGATCTCCTGTCCTGCATCCACTGCCCAATGCAGAAGGCCACACATAGGACAACCAACATGAGAACTTCACTGCTACAGCCTGAATAAATCATCATAAGAATATAATTTTCCTTTCATCATGAAAGATTTTTACGTCAAATTAACCAGCTCTCTTGCTTTCCCATGTTTTCCCCTGGTTTTTGTACCTTGAAATGGGTGTGCACTCTTCTCAGTCTTGATCTCCATCTTCCCCCGTATTTCCAAACATATTCATCTGGGAAACATGTAAAGATCTTATCTGGGGCTTGTTCCATTGTTTTCAAATATCTGCCCTTGAAATTCAACTTCCACGACTGTCTCTCATATCCAAAGCCATGTGCTTGCAGAGGATTTTTGTTGAGAAATTTCACAGAAAGCTCTTATACTGCAGGTGAATGATTCCAGCAAGTCTTGACTAAATAGCTTAGGGAACAGGACTCAGCCAAATGACAGACATGACAAGGGAAAAGCGTATGCTCAAGGATAGGACATGTCAGAGAACATCTGCCAGGCCTTGGCATATTTCATTTCCCATTGAAAGTACATCCATGTGTAGATTGGCTAGCATTTCCATCCACAAATTCTGAGCAGTGAAGCCTTCAGAGAGAATATTGAGGCATACCAGGCCAAGAATATTCATCCTATTTAAATCTTGCCCTACAAGGTCCTCTGTGCCACTGAGGTCTCCATGGCAACGCCCAGCATTGTGACTCAGGTCTCCTACTGCACACTTGTATCCTAGAGCCTGAAGTCCAGCTCACAATGGTGCTCAGCCAATCACAGCCCAGTGTGGTTGCCTGGGAACCACAAGCTTGTGGCTTTCTGTGGGCTGTTTCAGCCCAACTCTGCAGCTTTCCACCTCATACAACCACAGCCATTCCAATCATGCAGTATTTGATTAGCCTCTCTATGTTGCCTCAGAATTTTTTTTACAGTTGTAGTGATCAAGAAAATTTGACATATTTTGAGAAGTGGAGCGAAGTAATTGAAAGACCTTTTGGTCTGTCGGTGGTCGATGGGTTCCAAACTTGACTACCCCAGTCTTTTAAATTTTCAAACCTAGAGCCTAAAATCCCCGTCACAGTGATGTTCAGCCAATCTCAGCCCAGTGTGGTTGCCTGGCAACCACAAGCCTGTGGATTTCTGTGAACAGTTTCAGCCCAACTCTGCAGCTTTCCACCTCATACACCCACAGCCATTCCAATCATGCAGTATTTGATTCACCTCTCTAAGTTGCCTCAGAATTTTCTTTGAAGTTGTGGTGATCAAGCAAATTTGACATATTTTGACAAGTGGAGGGAAGTAATTGGCTCTGTCTTTAGCTCTGTTGGTGGTACATGGGATCCAAACCTGACTAGCCCAGTCTATTCAATTTTCAAACTTAGAAAGCCAAATGTTTCAGGGGAGGAAAGAAAATGCCACAATGATTTGGGTTCTGCCAAGTTTCTGGTGGCTTGGGAAGCAAACCTGCAAACCATACATGCAGTATCTGCTGGATTACTGCCACCATGGTAATATCAGTTAGCACTAAAAGCCAGCAACCAGAAGATGAGTCCCAAAATGCAAGTGAATCCTTGCAGTGCATGAATGTTTGGAGTGCCTGCTTCAACTATCCAGCTTGCTCGGGGTTCGCTTGTCTGCAATCGCTATTTCAACGAGGTCTGCAGCCATTCCAGCATAACCCTGAACACTAAACATGAGGTACTAGCTCAATACCTAAACCAACATAATGCTAGATAGCTTATCACCAGCAGGTTTTCCCAGAATTCAAATGTAACATGGTGAAAGGGAAACCCTTAGAAAGGGGAGGCAAATGCCCTTTTCACTGAAAATTCAAAGTATTTTCTCATGGCATGGAATATTTAGACTCCACAACTCATGTAGTGAACCCAGGGACCTAGACCAAGTGTGTCTAGTTTTCTGTTGTCCTCTTTTTGGAAACAGCATCTTATGTAGTTGTTGAAAGAGGCCTTGAGATAAATTGGTAGCCCAAGATGGACTGGAACTCCCAAGGATCCATCCACCACAGCCCCCAGATTGCTGGGATTATAGGCATGAGCGACCATGCCAAGCATGTGCACAGAGATTCTTACATAATTTGTGAAATCCCACTACTGGTCTATAGGTAGCTTCTGTGCTTGAGGCTTTAGGAATATTCCTCTCTTTGTTTTGGCTCCCCTTGTTCAGGTGTCCATTTCTATTGCGATAAGCTCCAAGGCCCCAGGCAAGGGGGTGGCTGCCCTTCCTCTGGTGTGTCCTTGGATGATTACAGCTCTGGTGAACAGGATTCAAATATATTGGATCCTGTGCATTTGAAGAGGAAATGAATAATGTTTCATGAGTTAATGTGGACATGCCAGGGAATTGAGGGGCCATGATAGAGACAAAACTTCAGGACATGGGCTGAAGGCTGAGGCTTCTGTACCTCTAGCTTCTTGAATAGTGGGCCTGCTGAGCAATTGTGTGCTCTCAAATGTAATTTGATGGGTTTTGTTTTAATTTATTGTGTTTTATGCTTTGGTTTTTTACATGGAAGGATCTGTACCATGGTTTGAAGAAGCTGGAGTGTCTTACCTAAGAGAAATTTGAAAAAAGGGACAATTCAGCAGCCAAGAATTTCTCAAATGCCCTTGGCGTTTAAAAAAAAGGGACATAAACTTGAGCATGTCATGTCCATGTCTCTTTACATAAGATTTTACCTCCTATTTCATAGGAATTACCATTTCTTTGAAAGGTCAACCTGTACTGAAATAAAGATTATCCCTCCATTCCTCATTCTGCTTGAAACCATATCCTTTGTTAGTTATATTTTCTTATACAGAAACACTTGGAGATGACTACAGCAAGAATTTCCCATTGGTGTAATTTCCACGGAGACACATGAAGTAATACTGCACAACTTCAAGTGAATGGCACTGTTCCTTGACAATGGCAAGTCTGGGCAAAGCTCTACTAACTGAAAATCTTAGAAAGTCTGAATATGAGTGAAAGAAAATGGGCCTCTCCACATTTGGACAGTGCATCTCCTGAAGCACCCTTTTGTGGAAAAAGTAATTAGGAGAGACGAATGAACTCCCAAAACGGAATGGAAATTTTCTTGTTTAGGCCTGGAACGCTATGGCCTGGAGCCCTGTGGTTCTAACTGGATGAGCAAAGTGCGAGCAGAGATCAAAGTAAAACACACACCATTTAGGGAACTCGATATTTAACCGGGTGTCCAGAGTAGTGGCAAACTGTACTTTGTGAATTTGCTCAAATCCTGTCTTCACAAGAAAGTACATTCCAGCACGACCAGTGACTAGAGGAGGACACATTTCAAAGGACTTGTAAAAAGTCCAACACTGAATTTATCGCAACACTGAATTTAGATGAAAAGTAGCAGAGTCTGTTAGTCTTTCAAGTTTTAATAGGAGAAACTTATAACATGTAATAGCTGTTATATGAATAACTTCAGAGCTTTTGGAGAGGTCTAAATCACTATGAGTGAGGGCTTTCCTGACTCCCAAAGTTAAAAATAGTAAAACAAACAATTTGAAAAACCAATCAACCAATTAAATACAAACACTAGGTCCAAAGGGTTTCACTGGTTTTAAAACCACTTATGGAATGCACAACTATTGATGAGGCTTACTCTGCATTCTGCTTTACTCAGGCCTGGTACATGAGCAACTGTGAAAGCAAATTTCAAAATGTTATGTGAAGTGATCATTCCATTGGTGAAACCGTGACCCAATAGACACTTTCTCTTTTGAAACTCCGGACATTATCCATATATGTTCTCAAAGGGAAGGAATACACAGGATTTAGATTGATATTTTTTTCACTATTTTGTGTTCCACCAGATTTATTTGAAGATCTCCTGTCCTGCATCCACTGCCCAATGCAGAAGGCCACACATAGGACAACCAACATGAGAACTTCACTGCTACAGCCTGAATAAATCATCATAAGAATATAATTTTCCTTTCATCATGAAAGATTTTTACGTCAAATTAACCAGCTCTCTTGCTTTCCCATGTTTTCCCCTGGTTTTTGTACCTTGAAATGGGTGTGCACTCTTCTCAGTCTTGATCTCCATCTTCCCCCGTATTTCCAAACATATTCATCTGGGAAACATGTAAAGATCTTATCTGGGGCTTGTTCCATTGTTTTCAAATATCTGCCCTTGAAATTCAACTTCCACGACTGTCTCTCATATCCAAAGCCATGTGCTTGCAGAGGATTTTTGTTGAGAAATTTCACAGAAAGCTCTTATACTGCAGGTGAATGATTCCAGCAAGTCTTGACTAAATAGCTTAGGGAACAGGACTCAGCCAAATGACAGACATGACAAGGGAAAAGCGTATGCTCAAGGATAGGACATGTCAGAGAACATCTGCCAGGCCTTGGCATATTTCATTTCCCATTGAAAGTACATCCATGTGTAGATTGGCTAGCATTTCCATCCACAAATTCTGAGCAGTGAAGCCTTCAGAGAGAATATTGAGGCATACCAGGCCAAGAATATTCATCCTATTTAAATCTTGCCCTACAAGGTCCTCTGTGCCACTGAGGTCTCCATGGCAACGCCCAGCATTGTGACTCAGGTCTCCTACTGCACACTTGTATCCTAGAGCCTGAAGTCCAGCTCACAATGGTGCTCAGCCAATCACAGCCCAGTGTGGTTGCCTGGGAACCACAAGCTTGTGGCTTTCTGTGGGCTGTTTCAGCCCAACTCTGCAGCTTTCCACCTCATACAACCACAGCCATTCCAATCATGCAGTATTTGATTAGCCTCTCTATGTTGCCTCAGAATTTTTTTTACAGTTGTAGTGATCAAGAAAATTTGACATATTTTGAGAAGTGGAGCGAAGTAATTGAAAGACCTTTTGGTCTGTCGGTGGTCGATGGGTTCCAAACTTGACTACCCCAGTCTTTTAAATTTTCAAACCTAGAGCCTAAAATCCCCGTCACAGTGATGTTCAGCCAATCTCAGCCCAGTGTGGTTGCCTGGCAACCACAAGCCTGTGGATTTCTGTGAACAGTTTCAGCCCAACTCTGCAGCTTTCCACCTCATACACCCACAGCCATTCCAATCATGCAGTATTTGATTCACCTCTCTAAGTTGCCTCAGAATTTTCTTTGAAGTTGTGGTGATCAAGCAAATTTGACATATTTTGACAAGTGGAGGGAAGTAATTGGCTCTGCCTTTAGCTCTGTTGGTGGTACATGGGATCCAAACCTGACTAGCCCAGTCTATTCAATTTTCAAACTTAGAAAGCCAAATGTTTCAGGGGAGGAAAGAAAATGCCACAATGATTTGGGTTCTGCCAAGTTTCTGGTGGCTTGGGAAGCAAACCTGCAAACCATACATGCAGTATCTGCTGGATTACTGCCACCATGGTAATATCAGTTAGCACTAAAAGCCAGCAACCAGAAGATGAGTCCCAAAATGCAAGTGAATCCTTGCAGTGCATGAATGTTTGGAGTGCCTGCTTCAACTATCCAGCTTGCTCGGGGTTCGCTTGTCTGCAATCGCTATTTCAACGAGGTCTGCAGCCATTCCAGCATAACCCTGAACACTAAACATGAGGTACTAGCTCAATACCTAAACCAACATAATGCTAGATAGCTAATCACCAGCAGGTTTTCCCAGAATTCAAATGTAACATGGTGAAAGGGAAACCCTTAGAAAGGGGAGGCAAATGCCCTTTTCACTGAAAATTCAAAGTATTTTCTCATGGCATGGAATATTTAGACTCCACAACTCATGTAGTGAACCCAGGGACCTAGACCAAGTGTGTCTAGTTTTCTGTTGTCCTCTTTTTGGAAACAGCATCTTATGTAGTTGTTGAAAGAGGCCTTGAGATAAATTGGTAGCCCAAGATGGACTGGACCTCCCAAGGATCCATCCACCACAGCCCCCAGATTGCTGGGATTATAGGCATGAGCGACCATGCCAAGCATGTGCACAGAGATTCTTACATAATTTGTGAAATCCCACTACTGGTCTATAGGTAGCTTCTGTGCTTGAGGCTTTAGGAATATTCCTGTCTTTGTTTTGGCTCCCCTTGTTCAGGTGTCCATTTCTATTGCGATAAGCTCCAAGGCCCCAGGCAAGGGGGTGGCTGCCCTTCCTCTGGTGTGTCCTTGGATGATTACAGCTCTGGTGAACAGGATTCAAATATATTGGATCCTGTGCATTTGAAGAGGAAATGAATAATGTTTCATGAGTTAATGTGGACATGCCAGGGAATTGAGGGGCCATGATAGAGACAAAACTTCAGGACATGGGCTGAAGGCTGAGGCTTCTGTACCTCTAGCTTCTTGAATAGTGGGCCTGCTGAGCAATTGTGTGCTCTCAAATGTAATTTGATGGGTTTTGTTTTAATTTATTGTGTTTTATGCTTTGGTTTTTTACATGGAAGGATCTGTACCATGGTTTGAAGAAGCTGGAGTGTCTTACCTAAGAGAAATTTGAAAAAAGGGACAATTCAGCAGCCAAGAATTTCTCAAATGCCCTTGGCGTTTAAAAAAACGGGACATAAACTTGAGCATGTCATGTCCATGTCTCTTTACATAAGATTTTACCTCCTATTTCATAGGAATTACCATTTCTTTGAAAGGTCAACCTGTACTGAAATAAAGATTATCCCTCCATTCCTCATTCTGCTTGAAACCATATCCTTTGTTAGTTATATTTTCTTATACAGAAACACTTGGAGATGACTACAGCAAGAATTTCCCATTGGTGTAATTTCCACGGAGACACATGAAGTAATACTGCACAACTTCAAGTGAAGTGCACTGTTCCTTGACAATGGCAAGTCTGGGCAAAGCTCTACTAACTGAAAATCTTAGAAAGTCTGAATATGAGTGAATGAAAATGGGCCTCTCCACATTTGGACAGTGCATCTCCTGAAGCACCCATTTGTGGAAAAAGTAATTAGGAGAGACGAATGAACTCCCAAAACGGAATGGAAATTTTCTTGTTTAGGCCTGGAACGCTATGGCCTGGAGCCCTGTGGTTCTAACTGGATGAGCAAAGTGTGAGCAGAGATCAAAGTAAAACACACACCATTTAGGGAACTCGATATTTAACCGGGTGTCCAGAGTAGTGGCAAACTGTACTTTGTGAATTTGCTCAAATCCTGTCTTCACAAGAAAGTACATTCCAGCACGACCAGTGACTAGAGGAGGACACATTTCAAAGGACTTGTAAAAAGTCCAACACTGAATTTATCGCAACACTGAATTTAGATGAAAAGTAGCAGAGTCTGTTAGTCTTTCAAGTTTTAATAGGAGAAACTTATAACATGTAATAGCTGTTATATGAATAACTTCAGAGCTTTTGGAGAGGTCTAAATCACTATGAGTGAGGGCTTTCCTGACTCCCAAAGTTAAAAATAGTAAAACAAACAATTTGAAAAACCAATCAACCAATTAAATACAAACACTAGGTCCAAAGGGTTTCACTGGTTTTAAAACCACTTATGGAATGCACAACTATTGATGAGGCTTACTCTGCATTCTGCTTTACTCAGGCCTGGTACATGAGCAACTGTGAAAGCAAATTTCAAAATGTTATGTGAAGTGATCATTCCATTGGTGAAACCGTGACCCAATAGACACTTTCTCTTTTGAAACTCCGGACATTATCCATATATGTTCTCAAAGGGAAGGAATACACAGGATTTAGATTGATATTTTTTTCACTATTTTGTGTTCCACCAGATTTATTTGAAGATCTCCTGTCCTGCATCCACTGCCCAATGCAGAAGGCCACACATAGGACAACCAACATGAGAACTTCACTGCTACAGCCTGAATAAATCATCATAAGAATATAATTTTCCTTTCATCATGAAAGATTTTTACGTCAAATTAACCAGCTCTCTTGCTTTCCCATGTTTTCCCCTGGTTTTTGTACCTTGAAATGGGTGTGCACTCTTCTCAGTCTTGATCTCCATCTTCCCCCGTATTTCCAAACATATTCATCTGGGAAACATGTAAAGATCTTATCTGGGGCTTGTTCCATTGTTTTCAAATATCTGCCCTTGAAATTCAACTTCCACGACTGTCTCTCATATCCAAAGCCATGTGCTTGCAGAGGATTTTTGTTGAGAAATTTCACAGAAAGCTCTTATACTGCAGGTGAATGATTCCAGCAAGTCTTGACTAAATAGCTTAGGGAACAGGACTCAGCCAAATGACAGACATGACAAGGGAAAAGCGTATGCTCAAGGATAGGACATGTCAGAGAACATCTGCCAGGCCTTGGCATATTTCATTTCCCATTGAAAGTACATCCATGTGTAGATTGGCTAGCATTTCCATCCACAAATTCTGAGCAGTGAAGCCTTCAGAGAGAATATTGAGGCATACCAGGCCAAGAATATTCATCCTATTTAAATCTTGCCCTACAAGGTCCTCTGTGCCACTGAGGTCTCCATGGCAACGCCCAGCATTGTGACTCAGGTCTCCTACTGCACACTTGTATCCTAGAGCCTGAAGTCCAGCTCACAATGGTGCTCAGCCAATCACAGCCCAGTGTGGTTGCCTGGGAACCACAAGCTTGTGGCTTTCTGTGGGCTGTTTCAGCCCAACTCTGCAGCTTTCCACCTCATACAACCACAGCCATTCCAATCATGCAGTATTTGATTAGCCTCTCTATGTTGCCTCAGAATTTTTTTTACAGTTGTAGTGATCAAGAAAATTTGACATATTTTGAGAAGTGGAGCGAAGTAATTGAAAGACCTTTTGGTCTGTCGGTGGTCGATGGGTTCCAAACTTGACTACCCCAGTCTTTTAAATTTTCAAACCTAGAGCCTAAAATCCCCGTCACAGTGATGTTCAGCCAATCTCAGCCCAGTGTGGTTGCCTGGCAACCACAAGCCTGTGGATTTCTGTGAACAGTTTCAGCCCAACTCTGCAGCTTTCCACCTCATACACCCACAGCCATTCCAATCATGCAGTATTTGATTCACCTCTCTAAGTTGCCTCAGAATTTTCTTTGAAGTTGTGGTGATCAAGCAAATTTGACATATTTTGACAAGTGGAGGGAAGTAATTGGCTCTGTCTTTAGCTCTGTTGGTGGTACATGGGATCCAAACCTGACTAGCCCAGTCTATTCAATTTTCAAACTTAGAAAGCCAAATGTTTCAGGGGAGGAAAGAAAATGCCACAATGATTTGGGTTCTGCCAAGTTTCTGGTGGCTTGGGAAGCAAACCTGCAAACCATACATGCAGTATCTGCTGGATTACTGCCACCATGGTAATATCAGTTAGCACTAAAAGCCAGCAACCAGAAGATGAGTCCCAAAATGCAAGTGAATCCTTGCAGTGCATGAATGTTTGGAGTGCCTGCTTCAACTATCCAGCTTGCTCGGGGTTCGCTTGTCTGCAATCGCTATTTCAACGAGGTCTGCAGCCATTCCAGCATAACCCTGAACACTAAACATGAGGTACTAGCTCAATACCTAAACCAACATAATGCTAGATAGCTTATCACCAGCAGGTTTTCCCAGAATTCAAATGTAACATGGTGAAAGGGAAACCCTTAGAAAGGGGAGGCAAATGCCCTTTTCACTGAAAATTCAAAGTATTTTCTCATGGCATGGAATATTTAGACTCCACAACTCATGTAGTGAACCCAGGGACCTAGACCAAGTGTGTCTAGTTTTCTGTTGTCCTCTTTTTGGAAACAGCATCTTATGTAGTTGTTGAAAGAGGCCTTGAGATAAATTGGTAGCCCAAGATGGACTGGAACTCCCAAGGATCCATCCACCACAGCCCCCAGATTGCTGGGATTATAGGCATGAGCGACCATGCCAAGCATGTGCACAGAGATTCTTACATAATTTGTGAAATCCCACTACTGGTCTATAGGTAGCTTCTGTGCTTGAGGCTTTAGGAATATTCCTCTCTTTGTTTTGGCTCCCCTTGTTCAGGTGTCCATTTCTATTGCGATAAGCTCCAAGGCCCCAGGCAAGGGGGTGGCTGCCCTTCCTCTGGTGTGTCCTTGGATGATTACAGCTCTGGTGAACAGGATTCAAATATATTGGATCCTGTGCATTTGAAGAGGAAATGAATAATGTTTCATGAGTTAATGTGGACATGCCAGGGAATTGAGGGGCCATGATAGAGACAAAACTTCAGGACATGGGCTGAAGACTGAGGCTTCTGTACCTCTAGCTTCTTGAATAGTGGGCCTGCTGAGCAATTGTGTGCTCTCAAATGTAATTTGATGGGTTTTGTTTTAATTTATTGTGTTTTATGCTTTGGTTTTTTACATGGAAGGATCTGTACCATGGTTTGAAGAAGCTGGAGTGTCTTACCTAAGAGAAATTTGAAAAAAGGGACAATTCAGCAGCCAAGAATTTCTCAAATGCCCTTGGCGTTTAAAAAAAAGGGACATAAACTTGAGCATGTCATGTCCATGTCTCTTTACATAAGATTTTACCTCCTATTTCATAGGAATTACCATTTCTTTGAAAGGTCAACCTGTACTGAAATAAAGATTATCCCTCCATTCCTCATTCTGCTTGAAACCATATCCTTTGTTAGTTATATTTTCTTATACAGAAACACTTGGAGATGACTACAGCAAGAATTTCCCATTGGTGTAATTTCCACGGAGACACATGAAGTAATACTGCACAACTTCAAGTGAATGGCACTGTTCCTTAACAATGGCAAGTCTGGGCAAAGCTCTACTAACTGAAAATCTTAGAAAGTCTGAATATGAGTGAAAGAAAATGGGCCTCTCCACATTTGGACAGTGCATCTCCTGAAGCACCCTTTTGTGGAAAAAGTAATTAGGAGAGACGAATGAACTCCCAAAACGGAATGGAAATTTTCTTGTTTAGGCCTGGAACGCTATGGCCTGGAGCCCTGTGGTTCTAACTGGATGAGCAAAGTGCGAGCAGAGATCAAAGTAAAACACACACCATTTAGGGAACTCGATATTTAACCGGGTGTCCAGAGTAGTGGCAAACTGTACTTTGTGAATTTGCTCAAATCCTGTCTTCACAAGAAAGTACATTCCAGCACGACCAGTGACTAGAGGAGGACACATTTCAAAGGACTTGTAAAAAGTCCAACACTGAATTTATCGCAACACTGAATTTAGATGAAAAGTAGCAGAGTCTGTTAGTCTTTCAAGTTTTAATAGGAGAAACTTATAACATGTAATAGCTGTTATATGAATAACTTCAGAGCTTTTGGAGAGGTCTAAATCACTATGAGTGAGGGCTTTCCTGACTCCCAAAGTTAAAAATAGTAAAACAAACAATTTGAAAAACCAATCAACCAATTAAATACAAACACTAGGTCCAAAGGGTTTCACTGGTTTTAAAACCACTTATGGAATGCACAACTATTGATGAGGCTTACTCTGCATTCTGCTTTACTCAGGCCTGGTACATGAGCAACTGTGAAAGCAAATTTCAAAATGTTATGTGAAGTGATCATTCCATTGGTGAAACCGTGACCCAATAGACACTTTCTCTTTTGAAACTCCGGACATTATCCATATATGTTCTCAAAGGGAAGGAATACACAGGATTTAGATTGATATTTTTTTCACTATTTTGTGTTCCACCAGATTTATTTGAAGATCTCCTGTCCTGCATCCACTGCCCAATGCAGAAGGCCACACATAGGACAACCAACATGAGAACTTCACTGCTACAGCCTGAATAAATCATCATAAGAATATAATTTTCCTTTCATCATGAAAGATTTTTACGTCAAATTAACCAGCTCTCTTGCTTTCCCATGTTTTCCCCTGGTTTTTGTACCTTGAAATGGGTGTGCACTCTTCTCAGTCTTGATCTCCATCTTCCCCCGTATTTCCAAACATATTCATCTGGGAAACATGTAAAGATCTTATCTGGGGCTTGTTCCATTGTTTTCAAATATCTGCCCTTGAAATTCAACTTCCACGACTGTCTCTCATATCCAAAGCCATGTGCTTGCAGAGGATTTTTGTTGAGAAATTTCACAGAAAGCTCTTATACTGCAGGTGAATGATTCCAGCAAGTCTTGACTAAATAGCTTAGGGAACAGGACTCAGCCAAATGACAGACATGACAAGGGAAAAGCGTATGCTCAAGGATAGGACATGTCAGAGAACATCTGCCAGGCCTTGGCATATTTCATTTCCCATTGAAAGTACATCCATGTGTAGATTGGCTAGCATTTCCATCCACAAATTCTGAGCAGTGAAGCCTTCAGAGAGAATATTGAGGCATACCAGGCCAAGAATATTCATCCTATTTAAATCTTGCCCTACAAGGTCCTCTGTGCCACTGAGGTCTCCATGGCAACGCCCAGCATTGTGACTCAGGTCTCCTACTGCACACTTGTATCCTAGAGCCTGAAGTCCAGCTCACAATGGTGCTCAGCCAATCACAGCCCAGTGTGGTTGCCTGGGAACCACAAGCTTGTGGCTTTCTGTGGGCTGTTTCAGCCCAACTCTGCAGCTTTCCACCTCATACAACCACAGCCATTCCAATCATGCAGTATTTGATTAGCCTCTCTATGTTGCCTCAGAATTTTTTTTACAGTTGTAGTGATCAAGAAAATTTGACATATTTTGAGAAGTGGAGCGAAGTAATTGAAAGACCTTTTGGTCTGTCGGTGGTCGATGGGTTCCAAACTTGACTACCCCAGTCTTTTAAATTTTCAAACCTAGAGCCTAAAATCCCCGTCACAGTGATGTTCAGCCAATCTCAGCCCAGTGTGGTTGCCTGGCAACCACAAGCCTGTGGATTTCTGTGAACAGTTTCAGCCCAACTCTGCAGCTTTCCACCTCATACACCCACAGCCATTCCAATCATGCAGTATTTGATTCACCTCTCTAAGTTGCCTCAGAATTTTCTTTGAAGTTGTGGTGATCAAGCAAATTTGACATATTTTGACAAGTGGAGGGAAGTAATTGGCTCTGTCTTTAGCTCTGTTGGTGGTACATGGGATCCAAACCTGACTAGCCCAGTCTATTCAATTTTCAAACTTAGAAAGCCAAATGTTTCAGGGGAGGAAAGAAAATGCCACAATGATTTGGGTTCTGCCAAGTTTCTGGTGGCTTGGGAAGCAAACCTGCAAACCATACATGCAGTATCTGCTGGATTACTGCCACCATGGTAATATCAGTTAGCACTAAAAGCCAGCAACCAGAAGATGAGTCCCAAAATGCAAGTGAATCCTTGCAGTGCATGAATGTTTGGAGTGCCTGCTTCAACTATCCAGCTTGCTCGGGGTTCGCTTGTCTGCAATCGCTATTTCAACGAGGTCTGCAGCCATTCCAGCATAACCCTGAACACTAAACATGAGGTACTAGCTCAATACCTAAACCAACATAATGCTAGATAGCTTATCACCAGCAGGTTTTCCCAGAATTCAAATGTAACATGGTGAAAGGGAAACCCTTAGAAAGGGGAGGCAAATGCCCTTTTCACTGAAAATTCAAAGTATTTTCTCATGGCATGGAATATTTAGACTCCACAACTCATGTAGTGAACCCAGGGACCTAGACCAAGTGTGTCTAGTTTTCTGTTGTCCTCTTTTTGGAAACAGCATCTTATGTAGTTGTTGAAAGAGGCCTTGAGATAAATTGGTAGCCCAAGATGGACTGGAACTCCCAAGGATCCATCCACCACAGCCCCCAGATTGCTGGGATTATAGGCATGAGCGACCATGCCAAGCATGTGCACAGAGATTCTTACATAATTTGTGAAATCCCACTACTGGTCTATAGGTAGCTTCTGTGCTTGAGGCTTTAGGAATATTCCTCTCTTTGTTTTGGCTCCCCTTGTTCAGGTGTCCATTTCTATTGCGATAAGCTCCAAGGCCCCAGGCAAGGGGGTGGCTGCCCTTCCTCTGGTGTGTCCTTGGATGATTACAGCTCTGGTGAACAGGATTCAAATATATTGGATCCTGTGCATTTGAAGAGGAAATGAATAATGTTTCATGAGTTAATGTGGACATGCCAGGGAATTGAGGGGCCATGATAGAGACAAAACTTCAGGACATGGGCTGAAGGCTGAGGCTTCTGTACCTCTAGCTTCTTGAATAGTGGGCCTGCTGAGCAATTGTGTGCTCTCAAATGTAATTTGATGGGTTTTGTTTTAATTTATTGTGTTTTATGCTTTGGTTTTTTACATGGAAGGATCTGTACCATGGTTTGAAGAAGCTGGAGTGTCTTACCTAAGAGAAATTTGAAAAAAGGGACAATTCAGCAGCCAAGAATTTCTCAAATGCCCTTGGCGTTTAAAAAAACGGGACATAAACTTGAGCATGTCATGTCCATGTCTCTTTACATAAGATTTTACCTCCTATTTCATAGGAATTACCATTTCTTTGAAAGGTCAACCTGTACTGAAATAAAGATTATCCCTCCATTCCTCATTCTGCTTGAAACCATATCCTTTGTTAGTTATATTTTCTTATACAGAAACACTTGGAGATGACTACAGCAAGAATTTCCCATTGGTGTAATTTCCACGGAGACACATGAAGTAATACTGCACAACTTCAAGTGAATGGCACTGTTCCTTGACAATGGCAAGTCTGGGCAAAGCTCTACTAACTGAAAATCTTAGAAAGTCTGAATATGAGTGAAAGAAAATGGGCCTCTCCACATTTGGACAGTGCATCTCCTGAAGCACCCTTTTGTGGAAAAAGTAATTAGGAGAGACGAATGAACTCCCAAAACGGAATGGAAATTTTCTTGTTTAGGCCTGGAACGCTATGGCCTGGAGCCCTGTGGTTCTAACTGGATGAGCAAAGTGCGAGCAGAGATCAAAGTAAAACACACACCATTTAGGGAACTCGATATTTAACCGGGTGTCCAGAGTAGTGGCAAACTGTACTTTGTGAATTTGCTCAAATCCTGTCTTCACAAGAAAGTACATTCCAGCACGACCAGTGACTAGAGGAGGACACATTTCAAAGGACTTGTAAAAAGTCCAACACTGAATTTATCGCAACACTGAATTTAGATGAAAAGTAGCAGAGTCTGTTAGTCTTTCAAGTTTTAATAGGAGAAACTTATAACATGTAATAGCTGTTATATGAATAACTTCAGAGCTTTTGGAGAGGTCTAAATCACTATGAGTGAGGGCTTTCCTGACTCCCAAAGTTAAAAATAGTAAAACAAACAATTTGAAAAACCAATCAACCAATTAAATACAAACACTAGGTCCAAAGGGTTTCACTGGTTTTAAAACCACTTATGGAATGCACAACTATTGATGAGGCTTACTCTGCATTCTGCTTTACTCAGGCCTGGTACATGAGCAACTGTGAAAGCAAATTTCAAAATGTTATGTGAAGTGATCATTCCATTGGTGAAACCGTGACCCAATAGACACTTTCTCTTTTGAAACTCCGGACATTATCCATATATGTTCTCAAAGGGAAGGAATACACAGGATTTAGATTGATATTTTTTTCACTATTTTGTGTTCCAGCAGATTTATTTGAAGATCTCCTGTCCTGCATCCACTGCCCAATGCAGAAGGCCACACATAGGACAACCAACATGAGAACTTCACTGCTACAGCCTGAATAAATCATCATAAGAATATAATTTTCCTTTCATCATGAAAGATTTTTACGTCAAATTAACCAGCTCTCTTGCTTTCCCATGTTTTCCCCTGGTTTTTGTACCTTGAAATGGGTGTGCACTCTTCTCAGTCTTGATCTCCATCTTCCCCCGTATTTCCAAACATATTCATCTGGGAAACATGTAAAGATCTTATCTGGGGCTTGTTCCATTGTTTTCAAATATCTGCCCTTGAAATTCAACTTCCACGACTGTCTCTCATATCCAAAGCCATGTGCTTGCAGAGGATTTTTGTTGAGAAATTTCACAGAAAGCTCTTATACTGCAGGTGAATGATTCCAGCAAGTCTTGACTAAATAGCTTAGGGAACAGGACTCAGCCAAATGACAGACATGACAAGGGAAAAGCGTATGCTCAAGGATAGGACATGTCAGAGAACATCTGCCAGGCCTTGGCATATTTCATTTCCCATTGAAAGTACATCCATGTGTAGATTGGCTAGCATTTCCATCCACAAATTCTGAGCAGTGAAGCCTTCAGAGAGAATATTGAGGCATACCAGGCCAAGAATATTCATCCTATTTAAATCTTGCCCTACAAGGTCCTCTGTGCCACTGAGGTCTCCATGGCAACGCCCAGCATTGTGACTCAGGTCTCCTACTGCACACTTGTATCCTAGAGCCTGAAGTCCAGCTCACAATGGTGCTCAGCCAATCACAGCCCAGTGTGGTTGCCTGGGAACCACAAGCTTGTGGCTTTCTGTGGGCTGTTTCAGCCCAACTCTGCAGCTTTCCACCTCATACAACCACAGCCATTCCAATCATGCAGTATTTGATTAGCCTCTCTATGTTGCCTCAGAATTTTTTTTACAGTTGTAGTGATCAAGAAAATTTGACATATTTTGAGAAGTGGAGCGAAGTAATTGAAAGACCTTTTGGTCTGTCGGTGGTCGATGGGTTCCAAACTTGACTACCCCAGTCTTTTAAATTTTCAAACCTAGAGCCTAAAATCCCCGTCACAGTGATGTTCAGCCAATCTCAGCCCAGTGTGGTTGCCTGGCAACCACAAGCCTGTGGATTTCTGTGAACAGTTTCAGCCCAACTCTGCAGCTTTCCACCTCATACACCCACAGCCATTCCAATCATGCAGTATTTGATTCACCTCTCTAAGTTGCCTCAGAATTTTCTTTGAAGTTGTGGTGATCAAGCAAATTTGACATATTTTGACAAGTGGAGGGAAGTAATTGGCTCTGCCTTTAGCTCTGTTGGTGGTACATGGGATCCAAACCTGACTAGCCCAGTCTATTCAATTTTCAAACTTAGAAAGCCAAATGTTTCA
Source organism: Cavia porcellus (assembly GCF_034190915.1). Lineage (NCBI taxonomy): Eukaryota > Metazoa > Chordata > Mammalia > Rodentia > Caviidae > Cavia > Cavia porcellus. Next base: position 2,017,052 of record NW_026947486.1, on the reverse strand, counting down.
GGGGAGGAAAGAAAATGCCACAATGATTTGGGTTCTGCCAAGTTTCTGGTGGCTTGGGAAGCAAACCTGCAAACCATACATGCAGTATCTGCTGGATTACTGCCACCATGGTAATATCAGTTAGCACTAAAAGCCAGCAACCAGAAGATGAGTCCCAAAATGCAAGTGAATCCTTGCAGTGCATGAATGTTTGGAGTGCCTGCTTCAACTATCCAGCTTGCTCGGGGTTCGCTTGTCTGCAATCGCTATTTCAACGAGGTCTGCAGCCATTCCAGCATAACCCTGAACACTAAACATGAGGTACTAGCTCAATACCTAAACCAACATAATGCTAGATAGCTTATCACCAGCAGGTTTTCCCAGAATTCAAATGTAACATGGTGAAAGGGAAACCCTTAGAAAGGGGAGGCAAATGCCCTTTTCACTGAAAATTCAAAGTATTTTCTCATGGCATGGAATATTTAGACTCCACAACTCATGTAGTGAACCCAGGGACCTAGACCAAGTGTGTCTAGTTTTCTGTTGTCCTCTTTTTGGAAACAGCATCTTATGTAGTTGTTGAAAGAGGCCTTGAGATAAATTGGTAGCCCAAGATGGACTGGAACTCCCAAGGATCCATCCACCACAGCCCCCAGATTGCTGGGATTATAGGCATGAGCGACCATGCCAAGCATGTGCACAGAGATTCTTACATAATTTGTGAAATCCCACTACTGGTCTATAGGTAGCTTCTGTGCTTGAGGCTTTAGGAATATTCCTCTCTTTGTTTTGGCTCCCCTTGTTCAGGTGTCCATTTCTATTGCGATAAGCTCCAAGGCCCCAGGCAAGGGGGTGGCTGCCCTTCCTCTGGTGTGTCCTTGGATGATTACAGCTCTGGTGAACAGGATTCAAATATATTGGATCCTGTGCATTTGAAGAGGAAATGAATAATGTTTCATGAGTTAATGTGGACATGCCAGGGAATTGAGGGGCCATGATAGAGACAAAACTTCAGGACATGGGCTGAAGACTGAGGCTTCTGTACCTCTAGCTTCTTGAATAGTGGGCCTGCTGAGCAATTGTGTGCTCTCAAATGTAATTTGATGGGTTTTGTTTTAATTTATTGTGTTTTATGCTTTGGTTTTTTACATGGAAGGATCTGTACCATGGTTTGAAGAAGCTGGAGTGTCTTACCTAAGAGAAATTTGAAAAAAGGGACAATTCAGCAGCCAAGAATTTCTCAAATGCCCTTGGCGTTTAAAAAAAAGGGACATAAACTTGAGCATGTCATGTCCATGTCTCTTTACATAAGATTTTACCTCCTATTTCATAGGAATTACCATTTCTTTGAAAGGTCAACCTGTACTGAAATAAAGATTATCCCTCCATTCCTCATTCTGCTTGAAACCATATCCTTTGTTAGTTATATTTTCTTATACAGAAACACTTGGAGATGACTACAGCAAGAATTTCCCATTGGTGTAATTTCCACGGAGACACATGAAGTAATACTGCACAACTTCAAGTGAATGGCACTGTTCCTTGACAATGGCAAGTCTGGGCAAAGCTCTACTAACTGAAAATCTTAGAAAGTCTGAATATGAGTGAAAGAAAATGGGCCTCTCCACATTTGGACAGTGCATCTCCTGAAGCACCCTTTTGTGGAAAAAGTAATTAGGAGAGACGAATGAACTCCCAAAACGGAATGGAAATTTTCTTGTTTAGGCCTGGAACGCTATGGCCTGGAGCCCTGTGGTTCTAACTGGATGAGCAAAGTGCGAGCAGAGATCAAAGTAAAACACACACCATTTAGGGAACTCGATATTTAACCGGGTGTCCAGAGTAGTGGCAAACTGTACTTTGTGAATTTGCTCAAATCCTGTCTTCACAAGAAAGTACATTCCAGCACGACCAGTGACTAGAGGAGGACACATTTCAAAGGACTTGTAAAAAGTCCAACACTGAATTTATCGCAACACTGAATTTAGATGAAAAGTAGCAGAGTCTGTTAGTCTTTCAAGTTTTAATAGGAGAAACTTATAACATGTAATAGCTGTTATATGAATAACTTCAGAGCTTTTGGAGAGGTCTAAATCACTATGAGTGAGGGCTTTCCTGACTCCCAAAGTTAAAAATAGTAAAACAAACAATTTGAAAAACCAATCAACCAATTAAATACAAACACTAGGTCCAAAGGGTTTCACTGGTTTTAAAACCACTTATGGAATGCACAACTATTGATGAGGCTTACTCTGCATTCTGCTTTACTCAGGCCTGGTACATGAGCAACTGTGAAAGCAAATTTCAAAATGTTATGTGAAGTGATCATTCCATTGGTGAAACCGTGACCCAATAGACACTTTCTCTTTTGAAACTCCGGACATTATCCATATATGTTCTCAAAGGGAAGGAATACACAGGATTTAGATTGATATTTTTTTCACTATTTTGTGTTCCACCAGATTTATTTGAAGATCTCCTGTCCTGCATCCACTGCCCAATGCAGAAGGCCACACATAGGACAACCAACATGAGAACTTCACTGCTACAGCCTGAATAAATCATCATAAGAATATAATTTTCCTTTCATCATGAAAGATTTTTACGTCAAATTAACCAGCTCTCTTGCTTTCCCATGTTTTCCCCTGGTTTTTGTACCTTGAAATGGGTGTGCACTCTTCTCAGTCTTGATCTCCATCTTCCCCCGTATTTCCAAACATATTCATCTGGGAAACATGTAAAGATCTTATCTGGGGCTTGTTCCATTGTTTTCAAATATCTGCCCTTGAAATTCAACTTCCACGACTGTCTCTCATATCCAAAGCCATGTGCTTGCAGAGGATTTTTGTTGAGAAATTTCACAGAAAGCTCTTATACTGCAGGTGAATGATTCCAGCAAGTCTTGACTAAATAGCTTAGGGAACAGGACTCAGCCAAAATGACAGACATGACAAGGGAAAAGCGTATGCTCAAGGATAGGACATGTCAGAGAACATCTGCCAGGCCTTGGCATATTTCATTTCCCATTGAAAGTACATCCATGTGTAGATTGGCTAGCATTTCCATCCACAAATTCTGAGCAGTGAAGCCTTCAGAGAGAATATTGAGGCATACCAGGCCAAGAATATTCATCCTATTTAAATCTTGCCCTACAAGGTCCTCTGTGCCACTGAGGTCTCCATGGCAACGCCCAGCATTGTGACTCAGGTCTCCTACTGCACACTTGTATCCTAGAGCCTGAAGTCCAGCTCACAATGGTGCTCAGCCAATCACAGCCCAGTGTGGTTGCCTGGGAACCACAAGCTTGTGGCTTTCTGTGGGCTGTTTCAGCCCAACTCTGCAGCTTTCCACCTCATACAACCACAGCCATTCCAATCATGCAGTATTTGATTAGCCTCTCTATGTTGCCTCAGAATTTTTTTACAGTTGTAGTGATCAAGAAAATTTGACATATTTTGAGAAGTGGAGCGAAGTAATTGAAAGACCTTTTGGTCTGTCGGTGGTCGATGGGTTCCAAACTTGACTACCCCAGTCTTTTAAATTTTCAAACCTAGAGCCTAAAATCCCCGTCACAGTGATGTTCAGCCAATCTCAGCCCAGTGTGGTTGCCTGGCAACCACAAGCCTGTGGATTTCTGTGAACAGTTTCAGCCCAACTCTGCAGCTTTCCACCTCATACACCCACAGCCATTCCAATCATGCAGTATTTGATTCACCTCTCTAAGTTGCCTCAGAATTTTCTTTGAAGTTGTGGTGATCAAGCAAATTTGACATATTTTGACAAGTGGAGGGAAGTAATTGGCTCTGTCTTTAGCTCTGTTGGTGGTACATGGGATCCAAACCTGACTAGCCCAGTCTATTCAATTTTCAAACTTAGAAAGCCAAATGTTTCAGGGGAGGAAAGAAAATGCCACAATGATTTGGGTTCTGCCAAGTTTCTGGTGGCTTGGGAAGCAAACCTGCAAACCATACATGCAGTATCTGCTGGATTACTGCCACCATGGTAATATCAGTTAGCACTAAAAGCCAGCAACCAGAAGATGAGTCCCAAAATGCAAGTGAATCCTTGCAGTGCATGAATGTTTGGAGTGCCTGCTTCAACTATCCAGCTTGCTCGGGGTTCGCTTGTCTGCAATCGCTATTTCAACGAGGTCTGCAGCCATTCCAGCATAACCCTGAACACTAAACATGAGGTACTAGCTCAATACCTAAACCAACATAATGCTAGATAGCTTATCACCAGCAGGTTTTCCCAGAATTCAAATGTAACATGGTGAAAGGGAAACCCTTAGAAAGGGGAGGCAAATGCCCTTTTCACTGAAAATTCAAAGTATTTTCTCATGGCATGGAATATTTAGACTCCACAACTCATGTAGTGAACCCAGGGACCTAGACCAAGTGTGTCTAGTTTTCTGTTGTCCTCTTTTTGGAAACAGCATCTTATGTAGTTGTTGAAAGAGGCCTTGAGATAAATTGGTAGCCCAAGATGGACTGGAACTCCCAAGGATCCATCCACCACAGCCCCCAGATTGCTGGGATTATAGGCATGAGCGACCATGCCAAGCATGTGCACAGAGATTCTTACATAATTTGTGAAATCCCACTACTGGTCTATAGGTAGCTTCTGTGCTTGAGGCTTTAGGAATATTCCTCTCTTTGTTTTGGCTCCCCTTGTTCAGGTGTCCATTTCTATTGCAATAAGCTCCAAGGCCCCAGGCAAGGGGGTGGCTGCCCTTCCTCTGGTGTGTCCTTGGATGATTACAGCTCTGGTGAACAGGATTCAAATATATTGGATCCTGTGCATTTGAAGAGGAAATGAATAATGTTTCATGAGTTAATGTGGACATGCCAGGGAATTGAGGGGCCATGATAGAGACAAAACTTCAGGACATGGGCTGAAGGCTGAGGCTTCTGTACCTCTAGCTTCTTGAATAGTGGGCCTGCTGAGCAATTGTGTGCTCTCAAATGTAATTTGATGGGTTTTGTTTTAATTTATTGTGTTTTATGCTTTGGTTTTTTACATGGAAGGATCTGTACCATGGTTTGAAGAAGCTGGAGTGTCTTACCTAAGAGAAATTTGAAAAAAGGGACAATTCAGCAGCCAAGAATTTCTCAAATGCCCTTGGCGTTTAAAAAAAAGGGACATAAACTTGAGCATGTCATGTCCATGTCTCTTTACATAAGATTTTACCTCCTATTTCATAGGAATTACCATTTCTTTGAAAGGTCAACCTGTACTGAAATAAAGATTATCCCTCCATTCCTCATTCTGCTTGAAACCATATCCTTTGTTAGTTATATTTTCTTATACAGAAACACTTGGAGATGACTACAGCAAGAATTTCCCATTGGTGTAATTTCCACGGAGACACATGAAGTAATACTGCACAACTTCAAGTGAATGGCACTGTTCCTTGACAATGGCAAGTCTGGGCAAAGCTCTACTAACTGAAAATCTTAGAAAGTCTGAATATGAGTGAAAGAAAATGGGCCTCTCCACATTTGGACAGTGCATCTCCTGAAGCACCCTTTTGTGGAAAAAGTAATTAGGAGAGACGAATGAACTCCCAAAACGGAATGGAAATTTTCTTGTTTAGGCCTGGAACGCTATGGCCTGGAGCCCTGTGGTTCTAACTGGATGAGCAAAGTGCGAGCAGAGATCAAAGTAAAACACACACCATTTAGGGAACTCGATATTTAACCGGGTGTCCAGAGTAGTGGCAAACTGTACTTTGTGAATTTGCTCAAATCCTGTCTTCACAAGAAAGTACATTCCAGCACGACCAGTGACTAGAGGAGGACACATTTCAAAGGACTTGTAAAAAGTCCAACACTGAATTTATCGCAACACTGAATTTAGATGAAAAGTAGCAGAGTCTGTTAGTCTTTCAAGTTTTAATAGGAGAAACTTATAACATGTAATAGCTGTTATATGAATAACTTCAGAGCTTTTGGAGAGGTCTAAATCACTATGAGTGAGGGCTTTCCTGACTCCCAAAGTTAAAAATAGTAAAACAAACAATTTGAAAAACCAATCAACCAATTAAATACAAACACTAGGTCCAAAGGGTTTCACTGGTTTTAAAACCACTTATGGAATGCACAACTATTGATGAGGCTTACTCTGCATTCTGCTTTACTCAGGCCTGGTACATGAGCAACTGTGAAAGCAAATTTCAAAATGTTATGTGAAGTGATCATTCCATTGGTGAAACCGTGACCCAATAGACACTTTCTCTTTTGAAACTCCGGACATTATCCATATATGTTCTCAAAGGGAAGGAATACACAGGATTTAGATTGATATTTTTTCACTATTTTGTGTTCCACCAGATTTATTTGAAGATCTCCTGTCCTGCATCCACTGCCCAATGCAGAAGGCCACACATAGGACAACCAACATGAGAACTTCACTGCTACAGCCTGAATAAATCATCATAAGAATATAATTTTCCTTTCATCATGAAAGATTTTTACGTCAAATTAACCAGCTCTCTTGCTTTCCCATGTTTTCCCCTGGTTTTTGTACCTTGAAATGGGTGTGCACTCTTCTCAGTCTTGATCTCCATCTTCCCCCGTATTTCCAAACATATTCATCTGGGAAACATGTAAAGATCTTATCTGGGGCTTGTTCCATTGTTTTCAAATATCTGCCCTTGAAATTCAACTTCCACGACTGTCTCTCATATCCAAAGCCATGTGCTTGCAGAGGATTTTTGTTGAGAAATTTCACAGAAAGCTCTTATACTGCAGGTGAATGATTCCAGCAAGTCTTGACTAAATAGCTTAGGGAACAGGACTCAGCCAAATGACAGACATGACAAGGGAAAAGCGTATGCTCAAGGATAGGACATGTCAGAGAACATCTGCCAGGCCTTGGCATATTTCATTTCCCATTGAAAGTACATCCATGTGTAGATTGGCTAGCATTTCCATCCACAAATTCTGAGCAGTGAAGCCTTCAGAGAGAATATTGAGGCATACCAGGCCAAGAATATTCATCCTATTTAAATCTTGCCCTACAAGGTCCTCTGTGCCACTGAGGTCTCCATGGCAACGCCCAGCATTGTGACTCAGGTCTCCTACTGCACACTTGTATCCTAGAGCCTGAAGTCCAGCTCACAATGGTGCTCAGCCAATCACAGCCCAGTGTGGTTGCCTGGGAACCACAAGCTTGTGGCTTTCTGTGGGCTGTTTCAGCCCAACTCTGCAGCTTTCCACCTCATACAACCACAGCCATTCCAATCATGCAGTATTTGATTAGCCTCTCTATGTTGCCTCAGAATTTTTTTTACAGTTGTAGTGATCAAGAAAATTTGACATATTTTGAGAAGTGGAGCGAAGTAATTGAAAGACCTTTTGGTCTGTCGGTGGTCGATGGGTTCCAAACTTGACTACCCCAGTCTTTTAAATTTTCAAACCTAGAGCCTAAAATCCCCGTCACAGTGATGTTCAGCCAATCTCAGCCCAGTGTGGTTGCCTGGCAACCACAAGCCTGTGGATTTCTGTGAACAGTTTCAGCCCAACTCTGCAGCTTTCCACCTCATACACCCACAGCCATTCCAATCATGCAGTATTTGATTCACCTCTCTAAGTTGCCTCAGAATTTTCTTTGAAGTTGTGGTGATCAAGCAAATTTGACATATTTTGACAAGTGGAGGGAAGTAATTGGCTCTGTCTTTAGCTCTGTTGGTGGTACATGGGATCCAAACCTGACTAGCCCAGTCTATTCAATTTTCAAACTTAGAAAGCCAAATGTTTCAGGGGAGGAAAGAAAATGCCACAATGATTTGGGTTCTGCCAAGTTTCTGGTGGCTTGGGAAGCAAACCTGCAAACCATACATGCAGTATCTGCTGGATTACTGCCACCATGGTAATATCAGTTAGCACTAAAAGCCAGCAACCAGAAGATGAGTCCCAAAATGCAAGTGAATCCTTGCAGTGCATGAATGTTTGGAGTGCCTGCTTCAACTATCCAGCTTGCTCGGGGTTCGCTTGTCTGCAATCGCTATTTCAACGAGGTCTGCAGCCATTCCAGCATAACCCTGAACACTAAACATGAGGTACTAGCTCAATACCTAAACCAACATAATGCTAGATAGCTTATCACCAGCAGGTTTTCCCAGAATTCAAATGTAACATGGTGAAAGGGAAACCCTTAGAAAGGGGAGGCAAATGCCCTTTTCACTGAAAATTCAAAGTATTTTCTCATGGCATGGAATATTTAGACTCCACAACTCATGTAGTGAACCCAGGGACCTAGACCAAGTGTGTCTAGTTTTCTGTTGTCCTCTTTTTGGAAACAGCATCTTATGTAGTTGTTGAAAGAGGCCTTGAGATAAATTGGTAGCCCAAGATGGACTGGAACTCCCAAGGATCCATCCACCACAGCCCCCAGATTGCTGGGATTATAGGCATGAGCGACCATGCCAAGCATGTGCACAGAGATTCTTACATAATTTGTGAAATCCCACTACTGGTCTATAGGTAGCTTCTGTGCTTGAGGCTTTAGGAATATTCCTCTCTTTGTTTTGGCTCCCCTTGTTCAGGTGTCCATTTCTATTGCGATAAGCTCCAAGGCCCCAGGCAAGGGGGTGGCTGCCCTTCCTCTGGTGTGTCCTTGGATGATTACAGCTCTGGTGAACAGGATTCAAATATATTGGATCCTGTGCATTTGAAGAGGAAATGAATAATGTTTCATGAGTTAATGTGGACATGCCAGGGAATTGAGGGGCCATGATAGAGACAAAACTTCAGGACATGGGCTGAAGGCTGAGGCTTCTGTACCTCTAGCTTCTTGAATAGTGGGCCTGCTGAGCAATTGTGTGCTCTCAAATGTAATTTGATGGGTTTTGTTTTAATTTATTGTGTTTTATGCTTTGGTTTTTTACATGGAAGGATCTGTACCATGGTTTGAAGAAGCTGGAGTGTCTTACCTAAGAGAAATTTGAAAAAAGGGACAATTCAGCAGCCAAGAATTTCTCAAATGCCCTTGGCGTTTAAAAAAAAGGGACATAAACTTGAGCATGTCATGTCCATGTCTCTTTACATAAGATTTTACCTCCTATTTCATAGGAATTACCATTTCTTTGAAAGGTCAACCTGTACTGAAATAAAGATTATCCCTCCATTCCTCATTCTGCTTGAAACCATATCCTTTGTTAGTTATATTTTCTTATACAGAAACACTTGGAGATGACTACAGCAAGAATTTCCCATTGGTGTAATTTCCACGGAGACACATGAAGTAATACTGCACAACTTCAAGTGAATGGCACTGTTCCTTGACAATGGCAAGTCTGGGCAAAGCTCTACTAACTGAAAATCTTAGAAAGTCTGAATATGAGTGAAAGAAAATGGGCCTCTCCACATTTGGACAGTGCATCTCCTGAAGCACCCTTTTGTGGAAAAAGTAATTAGGAGAGACGAATGAACTCCCAAAACGGAATGGAAATTTTCTTGTTTAGGCCTGGAACGCTATGGCCTGGAGCCCTGTGGTTCTAACTGGATGAGCAAAGTGCGAGCAGAGATCAAAGTAAAACACACACCATTTAGGGAACTCGATATTTAACCGGGTGTCCAGAGTAGTGGCAAACTGTACTTTGTGAATTTGCTCAAATCCTGTCTTCACAAGAAAGTACATTCCAGCACGACCAGTGACTAGAGGAGGACACATTTCAAAGGACTTGTAAAAAGTCCAACACTGAATTTATCGCAACACTGAATTTAGATGAAAAGTAGCAGAGTCTGTTAGTCTTTCAAGTTTTAATAGGAGAAACTTATAACATGTAATAGCTGTTATATGAATAACTTCAGAGCTTTTGGAGAGGTCTAAATCACTATGAGTGAGGGCTTTCCTGACTCCCAAAGTTAAAAATAGTAAAACAAACAATTTGAAAAACCAATCAACCAATTAAATACAAACACTAGGTCCAAAGGGTTTCACTGGTTTTAAAACCACTTATGGAATGCACAACTATTGATGAGGCTTACTCTGCATTCTGCTTTACTCAGGCCTGGTACATGAGCAACTGTGAAAGCAAATTTCAAAATGTTATGTGAAGTGATCATTCCATTGGTGAAACCGTGACCCAATAGACACTTTCTCTTTTGAAACTCCGGACATTATCCATATATGTTCTCAAAGGGAAGGAATACACAGGATTTAGATTGATATTTTTTTCACTATTTTGTGTTCCACCAGATTTATTTGAAGATCTCCTGTCCTGCATCCACTGCCCAATGCAGAAGGCCACACATAGGACAACCAACATGAGAACTTCACTGCTACAGCCTGAATAAATCATCATAAGAATATAATTTTCCTTTCATCATGAAAGATTTTTACGTCAAATTAACCAGCTCTCTTGCTTTCCCATGTTTTCCCCTGGTTTTTGTACCTTGAAATGGGTGTGCACTCTTCTCAGTCTTGATCTCCATCTTCCCCCGTATTTCCAAACATATTCATCTGGGAAACATGTAAAGATCTTATCTGGGGCTTGTTCCATTGTTTTCAAATATCTGCCCTTGAAATTCAACTTCCACGACTGTCTCTCATATCCAAAGCCATGTGCTTGCAGAGGATTTTTGTTGAGAAATTTCACAGAAAGCTCTTATACTGCAGGTGAATGATTCCAGCAAGTCTTGACTAAATAGCTTAGGGAACAGGACTCAGCCAAATGACAGACATGACAAGGGAAAAGCGTATGCTCAAGGATAGGACATGTCAGAGAACATCTGCCAGGCCTTGGCATATTTCATTTCCCATTGAAAGTACATCCATGTGTAGATTGGCTAGCATTTCCATCCACAAATTCTGAGCAGTGAAGCCTTCAGAGAGAATATTGAGGCATACCAGGCCAAGAATATTCATCCTATTTAAATCTTGCCCTACAAGGTCCTCTGTGCCACTGAGGTCTCCATGGCAACGCCCAGCATTGTGACTCAGGTCTCCTACTGCACACTTGTATCCTAGAGCCTGAAGTCCAGCTCACAATGGTGCTCAGCCAATCACAGCCCAGTGTGGTTGCCTGGGAACCACAAGCTTGTGGCTTTCTGTGGGCTGTTTCAGCCCAACTCTGCAGCTTTCCACCTCATACAACCACAGCCATTCCAATCATGCAGTATTTGATTAGCCTCTCTATGTTGCCTCAGAATTTTTTTTACAGTTGTAGTGATCAAGAAAATTTGACATATTTTGAGAAGTGGAGCGAAGTAATTGAAAGACCTTTTGGTCTGTCGGTGGTCGATGGGTTCCAAACTTGACTACCCCAGTCTTTTAAATTTTCAAACCTAGAGCCTAAAATCCCCGTCACAGTGATGTTCAGCCAATCTCAGCCCAGTGTGGTTGCCTGGCAACCACAAGCCTGTGGATTTCTGTGAACAGTTTCAGCCCAACTCTGCAGCTTTCCACCTCATACACCCACAGCCATTCCAATCATGCAGTATTTGATTCACCTCTCTAAGTTGCCTCAGAATTTTCTTTGAAGTTGTGGTGATCAAGCAAATTTGACATATTTTGACAAGTGGAGGGAAGTAATTGGCTCTGTCTTTAGCTCTGTTGGTGGTACATGGGATCCAAACCTGACTAGCCCAGTCTATTCAATTTTCAAACTTAGAAAGCCAAATGTTTCAGGGGAGGAAAGAAAATGCCACAATGATTTGGGTTCTGCCAAGTTTCTGGTGGCTTGGGAAGCAAACCTGCAAACCATACATGCAGTATCTGCTGGATTACTGCCACCATGGTAATATCAGTTAGCACTAAAAGCCAGCAACCAGAAGATGAGTCCCAAAATGCAAGTGAATCCTTGCAGTGCATGAATGTTTGGAGTGCCTGCTTCAACTATCCAGCTTGCTCGGGGTTCGCTTGTCTGCAATCGCTATTTCAACGAGGTCTGCAGCCATTCCAGCATAACCCTGAACACTAAACATGAGGTACTAGCTCAATACCTAAACCAACATAATGCTAGATAGCTAATCACCAGCAGGTTTTCCCAGAATTCAAATGTAACATGGTGAAAGGGAAACCCTTAGAAAGGGGAGGCAAATGCCCTTTTCACTGAAAATTCAAAGTATTTTCTCATGGCATGGAATATTTAGACTCCACAACTCATGTAGTGAACCCAGGGACCTAGACCAAGTGTGTCTAGTTTTCTGTTGTCCTCTTTTTGGAAACAGCATCTTATGTAGTTGTTGAAAGAGGCCTTGAGATAAATTGGTAGCCCAAGATGGACTGGACCTCCCAAGGATCCATCCACCACAGCCCCCAGATTGCTGGGATTATAGGCATGAGCGACCATGCCAAGCATGTGCACAGAGATTCTTACATAATTTGTGAAATCCCACTACTGGTCTATAGGTAGCTTCTGTGCTTGAGGCTTTAGGAATATTCCTGTCTTTGTTTTGGCTCCCCTTGTTCAGGTGTCCATTTCTATTGCGATAAGCTCCAAGGCCCCAGGCAAGGGGGTGGCTGCCCTTCCTCTGGTGTGTCCTTGGATGATTACAGCTCTGGTGAACAGGATTCAAATATATTGGATCCTGTGCATTTGAAGAGGAAATGAATAATGTTTCATGAGTTAATGTGGACATGCCAGGGAATTGAGGGGCCATGATAGAGACAAAACTTCAGGACATGGGCTGAAGGCTGAGGCTTCTGTACCTCTAGCTTCTTGAATAGTGGGCCTGCTGAGCAATTGTGTGCTCTCAAATGTAATTTGATGGGTTTTGTTTTAATTTATTGTGTTTTATGCTTTGGTTTTTTACATGGAAGGATCTGTACCATGGTTTGAAGAAGCTGGAGTGTCTTACCTAAGAGAAATTTGAAAAAAGGGACAATTCAGCAGCCAAGAATTTCTCAAATGCCCTTGGCGTTTAAAAAAAAGGGACATAAACTTGAGCATGTCATGTCCATGTCTCTTTACATAAGATTTTACCTCCTATTTCATAGGAATTACCATTTCTTTGAAAGGTCAACCTGTACTGAAATAAAGATTATCCCTCCATTCCTCATTCTGCTTGAAACCATATCCTTTGTTAGTTATATTTTCTTATACAGAAACACTTGGAGATGACTACAGCAAGAATTTCCCATTGGTGTAATTTCCACGGAGACACATGAAGTAATACTGCACAACTTCAAGTGAATGGCACTGTTCCTTGACAATGGCAAGTCTGGGCAAAGCTCTACTAACTGAAAATCTTAGAAAGTCTGAATATGAGTGAAAGAAAATGGGCCTCTCCACATTTGGACAGTGCATCTCCTGAAGCACCCTTTTGTGGAAAAAGTAATTAGGAGAGACGAATGAACTCCCAAAACGGAATGGAAATTTTCTTGTTTAGGCCTGGAACGCTATGGCCTGGAGCCCTGTGGTTCTAACTGGATGAGCAAAGTGCGAGCAGAGATCAAAGTAAAACACACACCATTTAGGGAACTCGATATTTAACCGGGTGTCCAGAGTAGTGGCAAACTGTACTTTGTGAATTTGCTCAAATCCTGTCTTCACAAGAAAGTACATTCCAGCACGACCAGTGACTAGAGGAGGACACATTTCAAAGGACTTGTAAAAAGTCCAACACTGAATTTATCGCAACACTGAATTTAGATGAAAAGTAGCAGAGTCTGTTAGTCTTTCAAGTTTTAATAGGAGAAACTTATAACATGTAATAGCTGTTATATGAATAACTTCAGAGCTTTTGGAGAGGTCTAAATCACTATGAGTGAGGGCTTTCCTGACTCCCAAAGTTAAAAATAGTAAAACAAACAATTTGAAAAACCAATCAACCAATTAAATACAAACACTAGGTCCAAAGGGTTTCACTGGTTTTAAAACCACTTATGGAATGCACAACTATTGATGAGGCTTACTCTGCATTCTGCTTTACTCAGGCCTGGTACATGAGCAACTGTGAAAGCAAATTTCAAAATGTTATGTGAAGTGATCATTCCATTGGTGAAACCGTGACCCAATAGACACTTTCTCTTTTGAAACTCCGGACATTATCCATATATGTTCTCAAAGGGAAGGAATACACAGGATTTAGATTGATATTTTTTTCACTATTTTGTGTTCCACCAGATTTATTTGAAGATCTCCTGTCCTGCATCCACTGCCCAATGCAGAAGGCCACACATAGGACAACCAACATGAGAACTTCACTGCTACAGCCTGAATAAATCATCATAAGAATATAATTTTCCTTTCATCATGAAAGATTTTTACGTCAAATTAACCAGCTCTCTTGCTTTCCCATGTTTTCCCCTGGTTTTTGTACCTTGAAATGGGTGTGCACTCTTCTCAGTCTTGATCTCCATCTTCCCCCGTATTTCCAAACATATTCATCTGGGAAACATGTAAAGATCTTATCTGGGGCTTGTTCCATTGTTTTCAAATATCTGCCCTTGAAATTCAACTTCCACGACTGTCGCTCATATCCAAAGCCATGTGCTTGCAGAGGATTTTTGTTGAGAAATTTCACAGAAAGCTCTTATACTGCAGGTGAATGATTCCAGCAAGTCTTGACTAAATAGCTTAGGGAACAGGACTCAGCCAAATGACAGACATGACAAGGGAAAAGCGTATGCTCAAGGATAGGACATGTCAGAGAACATCTGCCAGGCCTTGGCATATTTCATTTCCCATTGAAAGTACATCCATGTGTAGATTGGCTAGCATTTCCATCCACAAATTCTGAGCAGTGAAGCCTTCAGAGAGAATATTGAGGCATACCAGGCCAAGAATATTCATCCTATTTAAATCTTGCCCTACAAGGTCCTCTGTGCCACTGAGGTCTCCATGGCAACGCCCAGCATTGTGACTCAGGTCTCCTACTGCACACTTGTATCCTAGAGCCTGAAGTCCAGCTCACAATGGTGCTCAGCCAATCACAGCCCAGTGTGGTTGCCTGGGAACCACAAGCTTGTGGCTTTCTGTGGGCTGTTTCAGCCCAACTCTGCAGCTTTCCACCTCATACAACCACAGCCATTCCAATCATGCAGTATTTGATTAGCCTCTCTATGTTGCCTCAGAATTTTTTTTACAGTTGTAGTGATCAAGAAAATTTGACATATTTTGAGAAGTGGAGCGAAGTAATTGAAAGACCTTTTGGTCTGTCGGTGGTCGATGGGTTCCAAACTTGACTACCCCAGTCTTTTAAATTTTCAAACCTAGAGCCTAAAATCCCCGTCACAGTGATGTTCAGCCAATCTCAGCCCAGTGTGGTTGCCTGGCAACCACAAGCCTGTGGATTTCTGTGAACAGTTTCAGCCCAACTCTGCAGCTTTCCACCTCATACACCCACAGCCATTCCAATCATGCAGTATTTGATTCACCTCTCTAAGTTGCCTCAGAATTTTCTTTGAAGTTGTGGTGATCAAGCAAATTTGACATATTTTGACAAGTGGAGGGAAGTAATTGGCTCTGTCTTTAGCTCTGTTGGTGGTACATGGGATCCAAACCTGACTAGCCCAGTCTATTCAATTTTCAAACTTAGAAAGCCAAATGTTTCAGGGGAGGAAAGAAAATGCCACAATGATTTGGGTTCTGCCAAGTTTCTGGTGGCTTGGGAAGCAAACCTGCAAACCATACATGCAGTATCTGCTGGATTACTGCCACCATGGTAATATCAGTTAGCACTAAAAGCCAGCAACCAGAAGATGAGTCCCAAAATGCAAGTGAATCCTTGCAGTGCATGAATGTTTGGAGTGCCTGCTTCAACTATCCAGCTTGCTCGGGGTTCGCTTGTCTGCAATCGCTATTTCAACGAGGTCTGCAGCCATTCCAGCATAACCCTGAACACTAAACATGAGGTACTAGCTCAATACCTAAACCAACATAATGCTAGATAGCTTATCACCAGCAGGTTTTCCCAGAATTCAAATGTAACATGGTGAAAGGGAAACCCTTAGAAAGGGGAGGCAAATGCCCTTTTCACTGAAAATTCAAAGTATTTTCTCATGGCATGGAATATTTAGACTCCACAACTCATGTAGTGAACCCAGGGACCTAGACCAAGTGTGTCTAGTTTTCTGTTGTCCTCTTTTTGGAAACAGCATCTTATGTAGTTGTTGAAAGAGGCCTTGAGATAAATTGGTAGCCCAAGATGGACTGGAACTCCCAAGGATCCATCCACCACAGCCCCCAGATTGCTGGGATTATAGGCATGAGCGACCATGCCAAGCATGTGCACAGAGATTCTTACATAATTTGTGAAATCCCACTACTGGTCTATAGGTAGCTTCTGTGCTTGAGGCTTTAGGAATATTCCTGTCTTTGTTTTGGCTCCCCTTGTTCAGGTGTCCATTTCTATTGCGATAAGCTCCAAGGCCCCAGGCAAGGGGGTGGCTGCCCTTCCTCTGGTGTGTCCTTGGATGATTACAGCTCTGGTGAACAGGATTCAAATATATTGGATCCTGTGCATTTGAAGAGGAAATGAATAATGTTTCATGAGTTAATGTGGACATGCCAGGGAATTGAGGGGCCATGATAGAGACAAAACTTCAGGACATGGGCTGAAGGCTGAGGCTTCTGTACCTCTAGCTTCTTGAATAGTGGGCCTGCTGAGCAATTGTGTGCTCTCAAATGTAATTTGATGGGTTTTGTTTTAATTTATTGTGTTTTATGCTTTGGTTTTTTACATGGAAGGATCTGTACCATGGTTTGAAGAAGCTGGAGTGTCTTACCTAAGAGAAATTTGAAAAAAGGGACAATTCAGCAGCCAAGAATTTCTCAAATGCCCTTGGCGTTTAAAAAAAAGGGACATAAACTTGAGCATGTCATGTCCATGTCTCTTTACATAAGATTTTACCTCCTATTTCATAGGAATTACCATTTCTTTGAAAGGTCAACCTGTACTGAAATAAAGATTATCCCTCCATTCCTCATTCTGCTTGAAACCATATCCTTTGTTAGTTATATTTTCTTATACAGAAACACTTGGAGATGACTACAGCAAGAATTTCCCATTGGTGTAATTTCCACGGAGACACATGAAGTAATACTGCACAACTTCAAGTGAATGGCACTGTTCCTTGACAATGGCAAGTCTGGGCAAAGCTCTACTAACTGAAAATCTTAGAAAGTCTGAATATGAGTGAAAGAAAATGGGCCTCTCCACATTTGGACAGTGCATCTCCTGAAGCACCCTTTTGTGGAAAAAGTAATTAGGAGAGACGAATGAACTCCCAAAACGGAATGGAAATTTTCTTGTTTAGGCCTGGAACGCTATGGCCTGGAGCCCTGTGGTTCTAACTGGATGAGCAAAGTGCGAGCAGAGATCAAAGTAAAACACACACCATTTAGGGAACTCGATATTTAACCGGGTGTCCAGAGTAGTGGCAAACTGTACTTTGTGAATTTGCTCAAATCCTGTCTTCACAAGAAAGTACATTCCAGCACGACCAGTGACTAGAGGAGGACACATTTCAAAGGACTTGTAAAAAGTCCAACACTGAATTTATCGCAACACTGAATTTAGATGAAAAGTAGCAGAGTCTGTTAGTCTTTCAAGTTTTAATAGGAGAAACTTATAACATGTAATAGCTGTTATATGAATAACTTCAGAGCTTTTGGAGAGGTCTAAATCACTATGAGTGAGGGCTTTCCTGACTCCCAAAGTTAAAAATAGTAAAACAAACAATTTGAAAAACCAATCAACCAATTAAATACAAACACTAGGTCCAAAGGGTTTCACTGGTTTTAAAACCACTTATGGAATGCACAACTATTGATGAGGCTTACTCTGCATTCTGCTTTACTCAGGCCTGGTACATGAGCAACTGTGAAAGCAAATTTCAAAATGTTATGTGAAGTGATCATTCCATTGGTGAAACCGTGACCCAATAGACACTTTCTCTTTTGAAACTCCGGACATTATCCATATATGTTCTCAAAGGGAAGGAATACACAGGATTTAGATTGATATTTTTTTCACTATTTTGTGTTCCACCAGATTTATTTGAAGATCTCCTGTCCTGCATCCACTGCCCAATGCAGAAGGCCACACATAGGACAACCAACATGAGAACTTCACTGCTACAGCCTGAATAAATCATCATAAGAATATAATTTTCCTTTCATCATGAAAGATTTTTACGTCAAATTAACCAGCTCTCTTGCTTTCCCATGTTTTCCCCTGGTTTTTGTACCTTGAAATGGGTGTGCACTCTTCTCAGTCTTGATCTCCATCTTCCCCCGTATTTCCAAACATATTCATCTGGGAAACATGTAAAGATCTTATCTGGGGCTTGTTCCATTGTTTTCAAATATCTGCCCTTGAAATTCAACTTCCACGACTGTCTCTCATATCCAAAGCCATGTGCTTGCAGAGGATTTTTGTTGAGAAATTTCACAGAAAGCTCTTATACTGCAGGTGAATGATTCCAGCAAGTCTTGACTAAATAGCTTAGGGAACAGGACTCAGCCAAATGACAGACATGACAAGGGAAAAGCGTATGCTCAAGGATAGGACATGTCAGAGAACATCTGCCAGGCCTTGGCATATTTCATTTCCCATTGAAAGTACATCCATGTGTAGATTGGCTAGCATTTCCATCCACAAATTCTGAGCAGTGAAGCCTTCAGAGAGAATATTGAGGCATACCAGGCCAAGAATATTCATCCTATTTAAATCTTGCCCTACAAGGTCCTCTGTGCCACTGAGGTCTCCATGGCAACGCCCAGCATTGTGACTCAGGTCTCCTACTGCACACTTGTATCCTAGAGCCTGAAGTCCAGCTCACAATGGTGCTCAGCCAATCACAGCCCAGTGTGGTTGCCTGGGAACCACAAGCTTGTGGCTTTCTGTGGGCTGTTTCAGCCCAACTCTGCAGCTTTCCACCTCATACAACCACAGCCATTCCAATCATGCAGTATTTGATTAGCCTCTCTATGTTGCCTCAGAATTTTTTTTACAGTTGTAGTGATCAAGAAAATTTGACATATTTTGAGAAGTGGAGCGAAGTAATTGAAAGACCTTTTGGTCTGTCGGTGGTCGATGGGTTCCAAACTTGACTACCCCAGTCTTTTAAATTTTCAAACCTAGAGCCTAAAATCCCCGTCACAGTGATGTTCAGCCAATCTCAGCCCAGTGTGGTTGCCTGGCAACCACAAGCCTGTGGATTTCTGTGAACAGTTTCAGCCCAACTCTGCAGCTTTCCACCTCATACACCCACAGCCATTCCAATCATGCAGTATTTGATTCACCTCTCTAAGTTGCCTCAGAATTTTCTTTGAAGTTGTGGTGATCAAGCAAATTTGACATATTTTGACAAGTGGAGGGAAGTAATTGGCTCTGCCTTTAGCTCTGTTGGTGGTACATGGGATCCAAACCTGACTAGCCCAGTCTATTCAATTTTCAAACTTAGAAAGCCAAATGTTTCAGGGGAGGAAAGAAAATGCCACAATGATTTGGGTTCTGCCAAGTTTCTGGTGGCTTGGGAAGCAAACCTGCAAACCATACATGCAGTATCTGCTGGATTACTGCCACCATGGTAATATCAGTTAGCACTAAAAGCCAGCAACCAGAAGATGAGTCCCAAAATGCAAGTGAATCCTTGCAGTGCATGAATGTTTGGAGTGCCTGCTTCAACTATCCAGCTTGCTCGGGGTTCGCTTGTCTGCAATCGCTATTTCAACGAGGTCTGCAGCCATTCCAGCATAACCCTGAACACTAAACATGAGGTACTAGCTCAATACCTAAACCAACATAATGCTAGATAGCTAATCACCAGCAGGTTTTCCCAGAATTCAAATGTAACATGGTGAAAGGGAAACCCTTAGAAAGGGGAGGCAAATGCCCTTTTCACTGAAAATTCAAAGTATTTTCTCATGGCATGGAATATTTAGACTCCACAACTCATGTAGTGAACCCAGGGACCTAGACCAAGTGTGTCTAGTTTTCTGTTGTCCTCTTTTTGGAAACAGCATCTTATGTAGTTGTTGAAAGAGGCCTTGAGATAAATTGGTAGCCCAAGATGGACTGGACCTCCCAAGGATCCATCCACCACAGCCCCCAGATTGCTGGGATTATAGGCATGAGCGACCATGCCAAGCATGTGCACAGAGATTCTTACATAATTTGTGAAATCCCACTACTGGTCTATAGGTAGCTTCTGTGCTTGAGGCTTTAGGAATATTCCTGTCTTTGTTTTGGCTCCCCTTGTTCAGGTGTCCATTTCTATTGCGATAAGCTCCAAGGTCCCAGGCAAGGGGGTGGCTGCCCTTCCTCTGGTGTGTCCTTGGATGATTACAGCTCTGGTGAACAGGATTCAAATATATTGGATCCTGTGCATTTGAAGAGGAAATGAATAATGTTTCATGAGTTAATGTGGACATGCCAGGGAATTGAGGGGCCATGATAGAGACAAAACTTCAGGACATGGGCTGAAGGCTGAGGCTTCTGTACCTCTAGCTTCTTGAATAGTGGGCCTGCTGAGCAATTGTGTGCTCTCAAATGTAATTTGATGGGTTTTGTTTTAATTTATTGTGTTTTATGCTTTGGTTTTTTACATGGAAGGATCTGTACCATGGTTTGAAGAAGCTGGAGTGTCTTACCTAAGAGAAATTTGAAAAAAGGGACAATTCAGCAGCCAAGAATTTCTCAAATGCCCTTGGCGTTTAAAAAAAAGGGACATAAACTTGAGCATGTCATGTCCATGTCTCTTTACATAAGATTTTACCTCCTATTTCATAGGAATTACCATTTCTTTGAAAGGTCAACCTGTACTGAAATAAAGATTATCCCTCCATTCCTCATTCTGCTTGAAACCATATCCTTTGTTAGTTATATTTTCTTATACAGAAACACTTGGAGATGACTACAGCAAGAATTTCCCATTGGTGTAATTTCCACGGAGACACATGAAGTAATACTGCACAACTTCAAGTGAATGGCACTGTTCCTTGACAATGGCAAGTCTGGGCAAAGCTCTACTAACTGAAAATCTTAGAAAGTCTGAATATGAGTGAAAGAAAATGGGCCTCTCCACATTTGGACAGTGCATCTCCTGAAGCACCCTTTTGTGGAAAAAGTAATTAGGAGAGACGAATGAACTCCCAAAACGGAATGGAAATTTTCTTGTTTAGGCCTGGAACGCTATGGCCTGGAGCCCTGTGGTTCTAACTGGATGAGCAAAGTGCGAGCAGAGATCAAAGTAAAACACACACCATTTAGGGAACTCGATATTTAACCGGGTGTCCAGAGTAGTGGCAAACTGTACTTTGTGAATTTGCTCAAATCCTGTCTTCACAAGAAAGTACATTCCAGCACGACCAGTGACTAGAGGAGGACACATTTCAAAGGACTTGTAAAAAGTCCAACACTGAATTTATCGCAACACTGAATTTAGATGAAAAGTAGCAGAGTCTGTTAGTCTTTCAAGTTTTAATAGGAGAAACTTATAACATGTAATAGCTGTTATATGAATAACTTCCAGAGCTTTTGGAGAGGTCTAAATCACTATGAGTGAGGGCTTTCCTGACTCCCAAAGTTAAAAATAGTAAAACAAACAATTTGAAAAACCAATCAACCAATTAAATACAAACACTAGGTCCAAAGGGTTTCACTGGTTTTAAAACCACTTATGGAATGCACAACTATTGATGAGGCTTACTCTGCATTCTGCTTTACTCAGGCCTGGTACATGAGCAACTGTGAAAGCAAATTTCAAAATGTTATGTGAAGTGATCATTCCATTGGTGAAACCGTGACCCAATAGACACTTTCTCTTTTGAAACTCCGGACATTATCCATATATGTTCTCAAAGGGAAGGAATACACAGGATTTAGATTGATATTTTTTTCACTATTTTGTGTTCCACCAGATTTATTTGAAGATCTCCTGTCCTGCATCCACTGCCCAATGCAGAAGGCCACACATAGGACAACCAACATGAGAACTTCACTGCTACAGCCTGAATAAATCATCATAAGAATATAATTTTCCTTTCATCATGAAAGATTTTTACGTCAAATTAACCAGCTCTCTTGCTTTCCCATGTTTTCCCCTGGTTTTTGTACCTTGAAATGGGTGTGCACTCTTCTCAGTCTTGATCTCCATCTTCCCCCGTATTTCCAAACATATTCATCTGGGAAACATGTAAAGATCTTATCTGGGGCTTGTTCCATTGTTTTCAAATATCTGCCCTTGAAATTCAACTTCCACGACTGTCTCTCATATCCAAAGCCATGTGCTTGCAGAGGATTTTTGTTGAGAAATTTCACAGAAAGCTCTTATACTGCAGGTGAATGATTCCAGCAAGTCTTGACTAAATAGCTTAGGGAACAGGACTCAGCCAAATGACAGACATGACAAGGGAAAAGCGTATGCTCAAGGATAGGACATGTCAGAGAACATCTGCCAGGCCTTGGCATATTTCATTTCCCATTGAAAGTACATCCATGTGTAGATTGGCTAGCATTTCCATCCACAAATTCTGAGCAGTGAAGCCTTCAGAGAGAATATTGAGGCATACCAGGCCAAGAATATTCATCCTATTTAAATCTTGCCCTACAAGGTCCTCTGTGCCACTGAGGTCTCCATGGCAACGCCCAGCATTGTGACTCAGGTCTCCTACTGCACACTTGTATCCTAGAGCCTGAAGTCCAGCTCACAATGGTGCTCAGCCAATCACAGCCCAGTGTGGTTGCCTGGGAACCACAAGCTTGTGGCTTTCTGTGGGCTGTTTCAGCCCAACTCTGCAGCTTTCCACCTCATACAACCACAGCCATTCCAATCATGCAGTATTTGATTAGCCTCTCTATGTTGCCTCAGAATTTTTTTTACAGTTGTAGTGATCAAGAAAATTTGACATATTTTGAGAAGTGGAGCGAAGTAATTGAAAGACCTTTTGGTCTGTCGGTGGTCGATGGGTTCCAAACTTGACTACCCCAGTCTTTTAAATTTTCAAACCTAGAGCCTAAAATCCCCGTCACAGTGATGTTCAGCCAATCTCAGCCCAGTGTGGTTGCCTGGCAACCACAAGCCTGTGGATTTCTGTGAACAGTTTCAGCCCAACTCTGCAGCTTTCCACCTCATACACCCACAGCCATTCCAATCATGCAGTATTTGATTCACCTCTCTAAGTTGCCTCAGAATTTTCTTTGAAGTTGTGGTGATCAAGCAAATTTGACATATTTTGACAAGTGGAGGGAAGTAATTGGCTCTGTCTTTAGCTCTGTTGGTGGTACATGGGATCCAAACCTGACTAGCCCAGTCTATTCAATTTTCAAACTTAGAAAGCCAAATGTTTCAGGGGAGGAAAGAAAATGCCACAATGATTTGGGTTCTGCCAAGTTTCTGGTGGCTTGGGAAGCAAACCTGCAAACCATACATGCAGTATCTGCTGGATTACTGCCACCATGGTAATATCAGTTAGCACTAAAAGCCAGCAACCAGAAGATGAGTCCCAAAATGCAAGTGAATCCTTGCAGTGCATGAATGTTTGGAGTGCCTGCTTCAACTATCCAGCTTGCTCGGGGTTCGCTTGTCTGCAATCGCTATTTCAACGAGGTCTGCAGCCATTCCAGCATAACCCTGAACACTAAACATGAGGTACTAGCTCAATACCTAAACCAACATAATGCTAGATAGCTTATCACCAGCAGGTTTTCCCAGAATTCAAATGTAACATGGTGAAAGGGAAACCCTTAGAAAGGGGAGGCAAATGCCCTTTTCACTGAAAATTCAAAGTATTTTCTCATGGCATGGAATATTTAGACTCCACAACTCATGTAGTGAACCCAGGGACCTAGACCAAGTGTGTCTAGTTTTCTGTTGTCCTCTTTTTGGAAACAGCATCTTATGTAGTTGTTGAAAGAGGCCTTGAGATAAATTGGTAGCCCAAGATGGACTGGAACTCCCAAGGATCCATCCACCACAGCCCCCAGATTGCTGGGATTATAGGCATGAGCGACCATGCCAAGCATGTGCACAGAGATTCTTACATAATTTGTGAAATCCCACTACTGGTCTATAGGTAGCTTCTGTGCTTGAGGCTTTAGGAATATTCCTCTCTTTGTTTTGGCTCCCCTTGTTCAGGTGTCCATTTCTATTGCGATAAGCTCCAAGGCCCCAGGAAAGGGGGTGGCTGCCCTTCCTCTGGTGTGTCCTTGGATGATTACAGCTCTGGTGAACAGGATTCAAATATATTGGATCCTGTGCATTTGAAGAGGAAATGAATAATGTTTCATGAGTTAATGTGGACATGCCAGGGAATTGAGGGGCCATGATAGAGACAAAACTTCAGGACATGGGCTGAAGGCTGAGGCTTCTGTACCTCTAGCTTCTTGAATAGTGGGCCTGCTGAGCAATTGTGTGCTCTCAAATGTAATTTGATGGGTTTTGTTTTAATTTATTGTGTTTTATGCTTTGGTTTTTTACATGGAAGGATCTGTACCATGGTTTGAAGAAGCTGGAGTGTCTTACCTAAGAGAAATTTGAAAAAAGGGACAATTCAGCAGCCAAGAATTTCTCAAATGCCCTTGGCGTTTAAAAAAAAGGGACATAAACTTGAGCATGTCATGTCCATGTCTCTTTACATAAGATTTTACCTCCTATTTCATAGGAATTACCATTTCTTTGAAAGGTCAACCTGTACTGAAATAAAGATTATCCCTCCATTCCTCATTCTGCTTGAAACCATATCCTTTGTTAGTTATATTTTCTTATACAGAAACACTTGGAGATGACTACAGCAAGAATTTCCCATTGGTGTAATTTCCACGGAGACACATGAAGTAATACTGCACAACTTCAAGTGAATGGCACTGTTCCTTGACAATGGCAAGTCTGGGCAAAGCTCTACTAACTGAAAATCTTAGAAAGTCTGAATATGAGTGAAAGAAAATGGGCCTCTCCACATTTGGACAGTGCATCTCCTGAAGCACCCTTTTGTGGAAAAAGTAATTAGGAGAGACGAATGAACTCCCAAAACGGAATGGAAATTTTCTTGTTTAGGCCTGGAACGCTATGGCCTGGAGCCCTGTGGTTCTAACTGGATGAGCAAAGTGCGAGCAGAGATCAAAGTAAAACACACACCATTTAGGGAACTCGATATTTAACCGGGTGTCCAGAGTAGTGGCAAACTGTACTTTGTGAATTTGCTCAAATCCTGTCTTCACAAGAAAGTACATTCCAGCACGACCAGTGACTAGAGGAGGACACATTTCAAAGGACTTGTAAAAAGTCCAACACTGAATTTATCGCAACACTGAATTTAGATGAAAAGTAGCAGAGTCTGTTAGTCTTTCAAGTTTTAATAGGAGAAACTTATAACATGTAATAGCTGTTATATGAATAACTTCAGAGCTTTTGGAGAGGTCTAAATCACTATGAGTGAGGGCTTTCCTGACTCCCAAAGTTAAAAATAGTAAAACAAACAATTTGAAAAACCAATCAACCAATTAAATACAAACACTAGGTCCAAAGGGTTTCACTGGTTTTAAAACCACTTATGGAATGCACAACTATTGATGAGGCTTACTCTGCATTCTGCTTTACTCAGGCCTGGTACATGAGCAACTGTGAAAGCAAATTTCAAAATGTTATGTGAAGTGATCATTCCATTGGTGAAACCGTGACCCAATAGACACTTTCTCTTTTGAAACTCCGGACATTATCCATATATGTTCTCAAAGGGAAGGAATACACAGGATTTAGATTGATATTTTTTTCACTATTTTGTGTTCCACCAGATTTATTTGAAGATCTCCTGTCCTGCATCCACTGCCCAATGCAGAAGGCCACACATAGGACAACCAACATGAGAACTTCACTGCTACAGCCTGAATAAATCATCATAAGAATATAATTTTCCTTTCATCATGAAAGATTTTTACGTCAAATTAACCAGCTCTCTTGCTTTCCCATGTTTTCCCCTGGTTTTTGTACCTTGAAATGGGTGTGCACTCTTCTCAGTCTTGATCTCCATCTTCCCCCGTATTTCCAAACATATTCATCTGGGAAACATGTAAAGATCTTATCTGGGGCTTGTTCCATTGTTTTCAAATATCTGCCCTTGAAATTCAACTTCCACGACTGTCTCTCATATCCAAAGCCATGTGCTTGCAGAGGATTTTTGTTGAGAAATTTCACAGAAAGCTCTTATACTGCAGGTGAATGATTCCAGCAAGTCTTGACTAAATAGCTTAGGGAACAGGACTCAGCCAAATGACAGACATGACAAGGGAAAAGCGTATGCTCAAGGATAGGACATGTCAGAGAACATCTGCCAGGCCTTGGCATATTTCATTTCCCATTGAAAGTACATCCATGTGTAGATTGGCTAGCATTTCCATCCACAAATTCTGAGCAGTGAAGCCTTCAGAGAGAATATTGAGGCATACCAGGCCAAGAATATTCATCCTATTTAAATCTTGCCCTACAAGGTCCTCTGTGCCACTGAGGTCTCCATGGCAACGCCCAGCATTGTGACTCAGGTCTCCTACTGCACACTTGTATCCTAGAGCCTGAAGTCCAGCTCACAATGGTGCTCAGCCAATCACAGCCCAGTGTGGTTGCCTGGGAACCACAAGCTTGTGGCTTTCTGTGGGCTGTTTCAGCCCAACTCTGCAGCTTTCCACCTCATACAACCACAGCCATTCCAATCATGCAGTATTTGATTAGCCTCTCTATGTTGCCTCAGAATTTTTTTTACAGTTGTAGTGATCAAGAAAATTTGACATATTTTGAGAAGTGGAGCGAAGTAATTGAAAGACCTTTTGGTCTGTCGGTGGTCGATGGGTTCCAAACTTGACTACCCCAGTCTTTTAAATTTTCAAACCTAGAGCCTAAAATCCCCGTCACAGTGATGTTCAGCCAATCTCAGCCCAGTGTGGTTGCCTGGCAACCACAAGCCTGTGGATTTCTGTGAACAGTTTCAGCCCAACTCTGCAGCTTTCCACCTCATACACCCACAGCCATTCCAATCATGCAGTATTTGATTTACCTCTCTAAGTTGCCTCAGAATTTTCTTTGAAGTTGTGGTGATCAAGCAAATTTGACATATTTTGACAAGTGGAGGGAAGTAATTGGCTCTGTCTTTAGCTCTGTTGGTGGTACATGGGATCCAAACCTGACTAGCCCAGTCTATTCAATTTTCAAACTTAGAAAGCCAAATGTTTCAGGGGAGGAAAGAAAATGCCACAATGATTTGGGTTCTGCCAAGTTTCTGGTGGCTTGGGAAGCAAACCTGCAAACCATACATGCAGTATCTGCTGGATTACTGCCACCATGGTAATATCAGTTAGCACTAAAAGCCAGCAACCAGAAGATGAGTCCCAAAATGCAAGTGAATCCTTGCAGTGCATGAATGTTTGGAGTGCCTGCTTCAACTATCCAGCTTGCTCGGGGTTCGCTTGTCTGCAATCGCTATTTCAACGAGGTCTGCAGCCATTCCAGCATAACCCTGAACACTAAACATGAGGTACTAGCTCAATACCTAAACCAACATAATGCTAGATAGCTTATCACCAGCAGGTTTTCCCAGAATTCAAATGTAACATGGTGAAAGGGAAACCCTTAGAAAGGGGAGGCAAATGCCCTTTTCACTGAAAATTCAAAGTATTTTCTCATGGCATGGAATATTTAGACTCCACAACTCATGTAGTGAACCCAGGGACCTAGACCAAGTGTGTCTAGTTTTCTGTTGTCCTCTTTTTGGAAACAGCATCTTATGTAGTTGTTGAAAGAGGCCTTGAGATAAATTGGTAGCCCAAGATGGACTGGACCTCCCAAGGATCCATCCACCACAGCCCCCAGATTGCTGGGATTATAGGCATGAGCGACCATGCCAAGCATGTGCACAGAGATTCTTACATAATTTGTGAAATCCCACTACTGGTCTATAGGTAGCTTCTGTGCTTGAGGCTTTAGGAATATTCCTCTCTTTGTTTTGGCTCCCCTTGTTCAGGTGTCCATTTCTATTGCGATAAGCTCCAAGGCCCCAGGCAAGGGGGTGGCTGCCCTTCCTCTGGTGTGTCCTTGGATGATTACAGCTCTGGTGAACAGGATTCAAATATATTGGATCCTGTGCATTTGAAGAGGAAATGAATAATGTTTCATGAGTTAATGTGGACATGCCAGGGAATTGAGGGGCCATGATAGAGACAAAACTTCAGGACATGGGCTGAAGGCTGAGGCTTCTGTACCTCTAGCTTCTTGAATAGTGGGCCTGCTGAGCAATTGTGTGCTCTCAAATGGAATTTGATGGGTTTTGTTTTAATTTATTGTGTTTTATGCTTTGGTTTTTTACATGGAAGGATCTGTACCATGGTTTGAAGAAGCTGGAGTGTCTTACCTAAGAGAAATTTGAAAAAAGGGACAATTCAGCAGCCAAGAATTTCTCAAATGCCCTTGGCGTTTAAAAAAAAGGGACATAAACTTGAGCATGTCATGTCCATGTCTCTTTACATAAGATTTTACCTCCTATTTCATAGGAATTACCATTTCTTTGAAAAGTCAACCTGTACTGAAATAAATATTATCCCTCCATTCCTCATTCTGCTTGAAACCATATCCTTTGTTAGTTATATTTTCTTATACAGAAACACTTGGAGATGACTACAGCAAGAATTTCCCATTGGTGTAATTTCCACGGAGACACATGAAGTAATACTGCACAACTTCAAGTGAATGGCACTGTTCCTTGACAATGGCAAGTCTGGGCAAAGCTCTACTAACTGAAAATCTTAGAAAGTCTGAATATGAGTGAAAGAAAATGGGCCTCTCCACATTTGGACAGTGCATCTCCTGAAGCACCCTTTTGTGGAAAAAGTAATTAGGAGAGACGAATGAACTCCCAAAACGGAATGGAAATTTTCTTGTTTAGGCCTGGAACGCTATGGCCTGGAGCCCTGTGGTTCTAACTGGATGAGCAAAGTGCGAGCAGAGATCAAAGTAAAACACACACCATTTAGGGAACTCGATATTTAACCGGGTGTCCAGAGTAGTGGCAAACTGTACTTTGTGAATTTGCTCAAATCCTGTCTTCACAAGAAAGTACATTCCAGCACGACCAGTGACTAGAGGAGGACACATTTCAAAGGACTTGTAAAAAGTCCAACACTGAAGTTAGCGCAACACTGAATTTAGATGAAAAGTAGCAGAGTCTGTTAGTCTTTCAAGTTTTAACAGGAGAAACTTATAACATGTAATAGCTGTTATATGAATAACTTCAGAGCTTTTGGAGAGGTCTAAATCACTATGAGTGAGGGCTTTCCTGACTCCCAAAGTTAAAAATAGTAAAACAAACAATTTGAAAAACCAATCAACCAATTAAATACAAACACTAGGTCCAAAGGGTTTCACTGGTTTTAAAACCACTTATGGAATGCACAACTATTGATGAGGCTTACTCTGCATTCTGCTTTACTCAGGCCTGGTACATGAGCAACTGTGAAAGCAAATTTCAAAATGTTATGTGAAGTGATCATTCCATTGGTGAAACTGTGACCCAATAGACACTTTCTCTTTTGAAACTCCGGACATTATCCATATATGTTCTCAAAGGGAAGGAATACACAGGATTTAGATTGATATTTTTTTCACTATTTTGTGTTCCACCAGATTTATTTGAAGATCTCCTGTCCTGCATCCACTGCCCAATGCAGAAGGCCACACATAGGACAACCAACATGAGAACTTCACTGCTACAGCCTGAATAAATCATCATAAGAATATAATTTTCCTTTCATCATGAAAGATTTTTACGTCAAATTAACCAGCTCTCTTGCTTTCCCATGTTTTCCCCTGGTTTTTGTACCTTGACATGGGTGTGCACTCTTCTCAGTCTTGATCTCCATCTTCCCCCGTATTTCCAAACATATTCATCTGGGAAACATGTAAAGATCTTATCTGGGGCTTGTTCCATTGTTTTCAAATATCTGCCCTTGAAATTCCACTTCCACGACTGTCTCTCATATCCAAAGCCATGTGCTTGCAGAGGATTTTTGTTGAGAAATTTCACAGAAAGCTCTTATACTGCAGGTGAATGATTCCAGCAAGTCTTGACTAAATAGCTTAGGGAACAGGACTCAGCCAAATGACAGACATGACAAGGGAAAAGAGTATGCTCAAGGATAGGACATGTCAGAGAACATCTGCCAGGCCTTGGCATATTTCATTTCCCATTGAAAGTACATCCATGTGTAGATTGGCTAGCATTTCCATCCACAAATTCTGAGCAGTGAAGCCTTCAGAGAGAATATTGAGGCATACCAGGCCAAGAATATTCATCCTATTTAAATCTTGCCCTACAAGGTCCTCTGTGCCACTGAGGTCTCCATGGCAACGCCCAGCATTGTGACTCAGGTCTCCTACTGCACACTTGTATCCTAGAGCCTGAAGTCCAGCTCACAATGGTGCTCAGCCAATCACAGCCCAGTGTGGTTGCCTGGGAACCACAAGCTTGTGGCTTTCTGTGGGCTGTTTCAGCCCAACTCTGCAGCTTTCCACCTCATACAACCACAGCCATTCCAATCATGCAGTATTTGATTAGCCTCTCTATGTTGCCTCAGAATTTTTTTTACAGTTGTAGTGATCAAGAAAATTTGACATATTTTGAGAAGTGGAGCGAAGTAATTGAAAGACCTTTTGGTCTGTCGGTGGTCGATGGGTTCCAAACTTGACTACCCCAGTCTTTTAAATTTTCAAACCTAGAGCCTAAAATCCCCGTCACAGTGATGTTCAGCCAATCTCAGCCCAGTGTGGTTGCCTGGCAACCACAAGCCTGTGGATTTCTGTGAACAGTTTCAGCCCAACTCTGCAGCTTTCCACCTCATACACCCACAGCCATTCCAATCATGCAGTATTTGATTCACCTCTCTAAGTTGCCTCAGAATTTTCTTTGAAGTTGTGGTGATCAAGCAAATTTGACATATTTTGACAAGTGGAGGGAAGTAATTGGCTCTGTCTTTAGCTCTGTTGGTGGTACATGGGATCCAAACCTGACTAGCCCAGTCTATTCAATTTTCAAACTTAGAAAGCCAAATGTTTCAGGGGAGGAAAGAAAATGCCACAATGATTTGGGTTCTGCCAAGTTTCTGGTGGCTTGGGAAGCAAACCTGCAAACCATACATGCAGTATCTGCTGGATTACTGCCACCATGGTAATATCAGTTAGCACTAAAAGCCAGCAACCAGAAGATGAGTCCCAAAATGCAAGTGAATCCTTGCAGTGCATGAATGTTTGGAGTGCCTGCTTCAACTATCCAGCTTGCTCGGGGTTCGCTTGTCTGCAATCGCTATTTCAACGAGGTCTGCAGCCATTCCAGCATAACCCTGAACACTAAACATGAGGTACTAGCTCAATACCTAAACCAACATAATGCTAGATAGCTTATCACCAGCAGGTTTTCCCAGAATTCAAATGTAACATGGTGAAAGGGAAACCCTTAGAAAGGGGAGGCAAATGCCCTTTTCACTGAAAATTCAAAGTATTTTCTCATGGCATGGAATATTTAGACTCCACAACTCATGTAGTGAACCCAGGGACCTAGACCAAGTGTGTCTAGTTTTCTGTTGTCCTCTTTTTGGAAACAGCATCTTATGTAGTTGTTGAAAGAGGCCTTGAGATAAATTGGTAGCCCAAGATGGACTGGACCTCCCAAGGATCCATCCACCACAGCCCCCAGATTGCTGGGATTATAGGCATGAGCGACCATGCCAAGCATGTGCACAGAGATTCTTACATAATTTGTGAAATCCCACTACTGGTCTATAGGTAGCTTCTGTGCTTGAGGCTTTAGGAATATTCCTCTCTTTGTTTTGGCTCCCCTTGTTCAGGTGTCCATTTCTATTGCGATAAGCTCCAAGGCCCCAGGCAAGGGGGTGGCTGCCCTTCCTCTGGTGTGTCCTTGGATGATTACAGCTCTGGTGAACAGGATTCAAATATATTGGATCCTGTGCATTTGAAGAGGAAATGAATAATGTTTCATGAGTTAATGTGGACATGCCAGGGAATTGAGGGGCCATGATAGAGACAAAACTTCAGGACATGGGCTGAAGGCTGAGGCTTCTGTACCTCTAGCTTCTTGAATAGTGGGCCTGCTGAGCAATTGTGTGCTCTCAAATGTAATTTGATGGGTTTTGTTTTAATTTATTGTGTTTTATGCTTTGGTTTTTTACATGGAAGGATCTGTACCATGGTTTGAAGAAGCTGGAGTGTCTTACCTAAGAGAAATTTGAAAAAAGGGACAATTCAGCAGCCAAGAATTTCTCAAATGCCCTTGGCGTTTAAAAAAAAGGGACATAAACTTGAGCATGTCATGTCCATGTCTCTTTACATAAGATTTTACCTCCTATTTCATAGGAATTACCATTTCTTTGAAAGGTCAACCTGTACTGAAATAAATATTATCCCTCCATTCCTCATTCTGCTTGAAACCATATCCTTTGTTAGTTATATTTTCTTATACAGAAACACTTGGAGATGACTACAGCAAGAATTTCCCATTGGTGTAATTTCCACGGAGACACATGAAGTAATACTGCACAACTTCAAGTGAATGGCACTGTTCCTTGACAATGGCAAGTCTGGGCAAAGCTCTACTAACTGAAAATCTTAGAAAGTCTGAATATGAGTGAAAGAAAATGGGCCTCTCCACATTTGGACAGTGCATCTCCTGAAGCACCCTTTTGTGGAAAAAGTAATTAGGAGAGACGAATGAACTCCCAAAACGGAATGGAAATTTTCTTGTTTAGGCCTGGAACGCTATGGCCTGGAGCCCTGTGGTTCTAACTGGATGAGCAAAGTGCGAGCAGAGATCAAAGTAAAACACACACCATTTAGGGAACTCGATATTTAACCGGGTGTCCAGAGTAGTGGCAAACTGTACTTTGTGAATTTGCTCAAATCCTGTCTTCACAAGAAAGTACATTCCAGCACGACCAGTGACTAGAGGAGGACACATTTCAAAGGACTTGTAAAAAGTCCAACACTGAAGTTAGCGCAACACTGAATTTAGATGAAAAGTAGCAGAGTCTGTTAGTCTTTCAAGTTTTAACAGGAGAAACTTATAACATGTAATAGCTGTTATATGAATAACTTCAGAGCTTTTGGAGAGGTCTAAATCACTATGAGTGAGGGCTTTCCTGACTCCCAAAGTAAAAAATAGTAAAACAAACAATTTGAAAAACCAATCAACCAATTAAATACAAACACTAGGTCCAAAGGGTTTCACTGGTTTTAAAACCACTTATGGAATGCACAACTATTGATGAGGCTTACTCTGCATTCTGCTTTACTCAGGCCTGGTACATGAGCAACTGTGAAAGCAAATTTCAAAATGTTATGTGAAGTGATCATTCCATTGGTGAAACCGTGACCCAATAGACACTTTCTCTTTTGAAACTCCGGACATTATCCATATATGTTCTCAAAGGGAAGGAATACACAGGATTTAGATTGATATTTTTGTCACTATTTTGTGTTCCACCAGATTTATTTGAAGATCTCCTGTCCTGCATCCACTGCCCAATGCAGAAGGCCACACATAGGACAACCAACATGAGAACTTCACTGCTACAGCCTGAATAAATCATCATAAGAATATAATTTTCCTTTCATCATGAAAGATTTTTACGTCAAATTAACCAGCTCTCTTGCTTTCCCATGTTTTCCCCTGGTTTTTGTACCTTGACATGGGTGTGCACTCTTCTCAGTCTTGATCTCCATCTTCCCCCGTATTTCCAAACATATTCATCTGGGAAACATGTAAAGATCTTATCTGGGGCTTGTTCCATTGTTTTCAAATATCTGCCCTTGAAATTCCACTTCCACGACTGTCTCTCATATCCAAAGCCATGTGCTTGCAGAGGATTTTTGTTGAGAAATTTCACAGAAAGCTCTTATACTGCAGGTGAATGATTCCAGCAAGTCTTGACTAAATAGCTTAGGGAACAGGACTCAGCCAAATGACAGACATGACAAGGGAAAAGCGTATGCTCAAGGATAGGACATGTCAGAGAACATCTGCCAGGCCTTGGCATATTTCATTTCCCATTGAAAGTACATCCATGTGTAGATTGGCTAGCATTTCCATCCACAAATTCTGAGCAGTGAAGCCTTCAGAGAGAATATTGAGGCATACCAGGCCAAGAATATTCATCCTATTTAAATCTTGCCCTACAAGGTCCTCTGTGCCACTGAGGTCTCCATGGCAACGCCCAGCATTGTGACTCAGGTCTCCTACTGCACACTTGTATCCTAGAGCCTGAAGTCCAGCTCACAATGGTGCTCAGCCAATCACAGCCCAGTGTGGTTGCCTGGGAACCACAAGCTTGTGGCTTTCTGTGGGCTGTTTCAGCCCAACTCTGCAGCTTTCCACCTCATACAACCACAGCCATTCCAATCATGCAGTATTTGATTAGCCTCTCTATGTTGCCTCAGAATTTTTTTTACAGTTGTAGTGATCAAGAAAATTTGACATATTTTGAGAAGTGGAGCGAAGTAATTGAAAGACCTTTTGGTCTGTCGGTGGTCGATGGGTTCCAAACTTGACTACCCCAGTCTTTTAAATTTTCAAACCTAGAGCCTAAAATCCCCGTCACAGTGATGTTCAGCCAATCTCAGCCCAGTGTGGTTGCCTGGCAACCACAAGCCTGTGGATTTCTGTGAACAGTTTCAGCCCAACTCTGCAGCTTTCCACCTCATACACCCACAGCCATTCCAATCATGCAGTATTTGATTCACCTCTCTAAGTTG
Source organism: Cavia porcellus (assembly GCF_034190915.1). Classification (NCBI taxonomy): domain Eukaryota; kingdom Metazoa; phylum Chordata; class Mammalia; order Rodentia; family Caviidae; genus Cavia; species Cavia porcellus. The sequence goes on along the minus strand of NW_026947486.1, from coordinate 1,982,378 downwards.
CCTCAGAATTTTCTTTGAAGTTGTGGTGATCAAGCAAATTTGACATATTTTGACAAGTGGAGGGAAGTAATTGGCTCTGCCTTTAGCTCTGTTGGTGGTACATGGGATCCAAACCTGACTAGCCCAGTCTATTCAATTTTCAAACTTAGAAAGCCAAATGTTTCAGGGGAGGAAAGAAAATGCCACAATGATTTGGGTTCTGCCAAGTTTCTGGTGGCTTGGGAAGCAAACCTGCAAACCATACATGCAGTATCTGCTGGATTACTGCCACCATGGTAATATCAGTTAGCACTAAAAGCCAGCAACCAGAAGATGAGTCCCAAAATGCAAGTGAATCCTTGCAGTGCATGAATGTTTGGAGTGCCTGCTTCAACTATCCAGCTTGCTCGGGGTTCGCTTGTCTGCAATCGCTATTTCAACGAGGTCTGCAGCCATTCCAGCATAACCCTGAACACTAAACATGAGGTACTAGCTCAATACCTAAACCAACATAATGCTAGATAGCTAATCACCAGCAGGTTTTCCCAGAATTCAAATGTAACATGGTGAAAGGGAAACCCTTAGAAAGGGGAGGCAAATGCCCTTTTCACTGAAAATTCAAAGTATTTTCTCATGGCATGGAATATTTAGACTCCACAACTCATGTAGTGAACCCAGGGACCTAGACCAAGTGTGTCTAGTTTTCTGTTGTCCTCTTTTTGGAAACAGCATCTTATGTAGTTGTTGAAAGAGGCCTTGAGATAAATTGGTAGCCCAAGATGGACTGGACCTCCCAAGGATCCATCCACCACAGCCCCCAGATTGCTGGGATTATAGGCATGAGCGACCATGCCAAGCATGTGCACAGAGATTCTTACATAATTTGTGAAATCCCACTACTGGTCTATAGGTAGCTTCTGTGCTTGAGGCTTTAGGAATATTCCTGTCTTTGTTTTGGCTCCCCTTGTTCAGGTGTCCATTTCTATTGCGATAAGCTCCAAGGCCCCAGGCAAGGGGGTGGCTGCCCTTCCTCTGGTGTGTCCTTGGATGATTACAGCTCTGGTGAACAGGATTCAAATATATTGGATCCTGTGCATTTGAAGAGGAAATGAATAATGTTTCATGAGTTAATGTGGACATGCCAGGGAATTGAGGGGCCATGATAGAGACAAAACTTCAGGACATGGGCTGAAGGCTGAGGCTTCTGTACCTCTAGCTTCTTGAATAGTGGGCCTGCTGAGCAATTGTGTGCTCTCAAATGTAATTTGATGGGTTTTGTTTTAATTTATTGTGTTTTATGCTTTGGTTTTTTACATGGAAGGATCTGTACCATGGTTTGAAGAAGCTGGAGTGTCTTACCTAAGAGAAATTTGAAAAAAGGGACAATTCAGCAGCCAAGAATTTCTCAAATGCCCTTGGCGTTTAAAAAAACGGGACATAAACTTGAGCATGTCATGTCCATGTCTCTTTACATAAGATTTTACCTCCTATTTCATAGGAATTACCATTTCTTTGAAAGGTCAACCTGTACTGAAATAAAGATTATCCCTCCATTCCTCATTCTGCTTGAAACCATATCCTTTGTTAGTTATATTTTCTTATACAGAAACACTTGGAGATGACTACAGCAAGAATTTCCCATTGGTGTAATTTCCACGGAGACACATGAAGTAATACTGCACAACTTCAAGTGAAGTGCACTGTTCCTTGACAATGGCAAGTCTGGGCAAAGCTCTACTAACTGAAAATCTTAGAAAGTCTGAATATGAGTGAATGAAAATGGGCCTCTCCACATTTGGACAGTGCATCTCCTGAAGCACCCATTTGTGGAAAAAGTAATTAGGAGAGACGAATGAACTCCCAAAACGGAATGGAAATTTTCTTGTTTAGGCCTGGAACGCTATGGCCTGGAGCCCTGTGGTTCTAACTGGATGAGCAAAGTGTGAGCAGAGATCAAAGTAAAACACACACCATTTAGGGAACTCGATATTTAACCGGGTGTCCAGAGTAGTGGCAAACTGTACTTTGTGAATTTGCTCAAATCCTGTCTTCACAAGAAAGTACATTCCAGCACGACCAGTGACTAGAGGAGGACACATTTCAAAGGACTTGTAAAAAGTCCAACACTGAATTTATCGCAACACTGAATTTAGATGAAAAGTAGCAGAGTCTGTTAGTCTTTCAAGTTTTAACAGGAGAAACTTATAACATGTAATAGCTGTTATATGAATAACTTCAGAGCTTTTGGAGAGGTCTAAATCACTATGAGTGAGGGCTTTCCTGACTCCCAAAGTTAAAAATAGTAAAACAAACAATTTGAAAAACCAATCAACCAATTAAATACAAACACTAGGTCCAAAGGGTTTCACTGGTTTTAAAACCACTTATGGAATGCACAACTATTGATGAGGCTTACTCTGCATTCTGCTTTACTCAGGCCTGGTACATGAGCAACTGTGAAAGCAAATTTCAAAATGTTATGTGAAGTGATCATTCCATTGGTGAAACCGTGACCCAATAGACACTTTCTCTTTTGAAACTCCGGACATTATCCATATATGTTCTCAAAGGGAAGGAATACACAGGATTTAGATTGATATTTTTGTCACTATTTTGTGTTCCACCAGATTTATTTGAAGATCTCCTGTCCTGCATCCACTGCCCAATGCAGAAGGCCACACATAGGACAACCAACATGAGAACTTCACTGCTACAGCCTGAATAAATCATCATAAGAATATAATTTTCCTTTCATCATGAAAGATTTTTACGTCAAATTAACCAGCTCTCTTGCTTTCCCATGTTTTCCCCTGGTTTTTGTACCTTGAAATGGGTGTGCACTCTTCTCAGTCTTGATCTCCATCTTCCCCCGTATTTCCAAACATATTCATCTGGGAAACATGTAAAGATCTTATCTGGGGCTTGTTCCATTGTTTTCAAATATCTGCCCTTGAAATTCAACTTCCACGACTGTCTCTCATATCCAAAGCCATGTGCTTGCAGAGGATTTTTGTTGAGAAATTTCACAGAAAGCTCTTATACTGCAGGTGAATGATTCCAGCAAGTCTTGACTAAATAGCTTAGGGAACAGGACTCAGCCAAATGACAGACATGACAAGGGAAAAGCGTATGCTCAAGGATAGGACATGTCAGAGAACATCTGCCAGGCCTTGGCATATTTCATTTCCCATTGAAAGTACATCCATGTGTAGATTGGCTAGCATTTCCATCCACAAATTCTGAGCAGTGAAGCCTTCAGAGAGAATATTGAGGCATACCAGGCCAAGAATATTCATCCTATTTAAATCTTGCCCTACAAGGTCCTCTGTGCCACTGAGGTCTCCATGGCAACGCCCAGCATTGTGACTCAGGTCTCCTACTGCACACTTGTATCCTAGAGCCTGAAGTCCAGCTCACAATGGTGCTCAGCCAATCACAGCCCAGTGTGGTTGCCTGGGAACCACAAGCTTGTGGCTTTCTGTGGGCTGTTTCAGCCCAACTCTGCAGCTTTCCACCTCATACAACCACAGCCATTCCAATCATGCAGTATTTGATTAGCCTCTCTATGTTGCCTCAGAATTTTTTTTACAGTTGTAGTGATCAAGAAAATTTGACATATTTTGAGAAGTGGAGCGAAGTAATTGAAAGACCTTTTGGTCTGTCGGTGGTCGATGGGTTCCAAACTTGACTACCCCAGTCTTTTAAATTTTCAAACCTAGAGCCTAAAATCCCCGTCACAGTGATGTTCAGCCAATCTCAGCCCAGTGTGGTTGCCTGGCAACCACAAGCCTGTGGATTTCTGTGAACAGTTTCAGCCCAACTCTGCAGCTTTCCACCTCATACACCCACAGCCATTCCAATCATGCAGTATTTGATTCACCTCTCTAAGTTGCCTCAGAATTTTCTTTGAAGTTGTGGTGATCAAGCAAATTTGACATATTTTGACAAGTGGAGGGAAGTAATTGGCTCTGCCTTTAGCTCTGTTGGTGGTACATGGGATCCAAACCTGACTAGCCCAGTCTATTCAATTTTCAAACTTAGAAAGCCAAATGTTTCAGGGGAGGAAAGAAAATGCCACAATGATTTGGGTTCTGCCAAGTTTCTGGTGGCTTGGGAAGCAAACCTGCAAACCATACATGCAGTATCTGCTGGATTACTGCCACCATGGTAATATCAGTTAGCACTAAAAGCCAGCAACCAGAAGATGAGTCCCAAAATGCAAGTGAATCCTTGCAGTGCATGAATGTTTGGAGTGCCTGCTTCAACTATCCAGCTTGCTCGGGGTTCGCTTGTCTGCAATCGCTATTTCAACGAGGTCTGCAGCCATTCCAGCATAACCCTGAACACTAAACATGAGGTACTAGCTCAATACCTAAACCAACATAATGCTAGATAGCTAATCACCAGCAGGTTTTCCCAGAATTCAAATGTAACATGGTGAAAGGGAAACCCTTAGAAAGGGGAGGCAAATGCCCTTTTCACTGAAAATTCAAAGTATTTTCTCATGGCATGGAATATTTAGACTCCACAACTCATGTAGTGAACCCAGGGACCTAGACCAAGTGTGTCTAGTTTTCTGTTGTCCTCTTTTTGGAAACAGCATCTTATGTAGTTGTTGAAAGAGGCCTTGAGATAAATTGGTAGCCCAAGATGGACTGGACCTCCCAAGGATCCATCCACCACAGCCCCCAGATTGCTGGGATTATAGGCATGAGCGACCATGCCAAGCATGTGCACAGAGATTCTTACATAATTTGTGAAATCCCACTACTGGTCTATAGGTAGCTTCTGTGCTTGAGGCTTTAGGAATATTCCTCTCTTTGTTTTGGCTCCCCTTGTTCAGGTGTCCATTTCTATTGCGATAAGCTCCAAGGCCCCAGGCAAGGGGGTGGCTGCCCTTCCTCTGGTGTGTCCTTGGATGATTACAGCTCTGGTGAACAGGATTCAAATATATTGGATCCTGTGCATTTGAAGAGGAAATGAATAATGTTTCATGAGTTAATGTGGACATGCCAGGGAATTGAGGGGCCATGATAGAGACAAAACTTCAGGACATGGGCTGAAGGCTGAGGCTTCTGTACCTCTAGCTTCTTGAATAGTGGGCCTGCTGAGCAATTGTGTGCTCTCAAATGTAATTTGATGGGTTTTGTTTTAATTTATTGTGTTTTATGCTTTGGTTTTTTACATGGAAGGATCTGTACCATGGTTTGAAGAAGCTGGAGTGTCTTACCTAAGAGAAATTTGAAAAAAGGGACAATTCAGCAGCCAAGAATTTCTCAAATGCCCTTGGCGTTTAAAAAAACGGGACATAAACTTGAGCATGTCATGTCCATGTCTCTTTACATAAGATTTTACCTCCTATTTCATAGGAATTACCATTTCTTTGAAAGGTCAACCTGTACTGAAATAAAGATTATCCCTCCATTCCTCATTCTGCTTGAAACCATATCCTTTGTTAGTTATATTTTCTTATACAGAAACACTTGGAGATGACTACAGCAAGAATTTCCCATTGGTGTAATTTCCACGGAGACACATGAAGTAATACTGCACAACTTCAAGTGAAGTGCACTGTTCCTTGACAATGGCAAGTCTGGGCAAAGCTCTACTAACTGAAAATCTTAGAAAGTCTGAATATGAGTGAATGAAAATGGGCCTCTCCACATTTGGACAGTGCATCTCCTGAAGCACCCATTTGTGGAAAAAGTAATTAGGAGAGACGAATGAACTCCCAAAACGGAATGGAAATTTTCTTGTTTAGGCCTGGAACGCTATGGCCTGGAGCCCTGTGGTTCTAACTGGATGAGCAAAGTGTGAGCAGAGATCAAAGTAAAACACACACCATTTAGGGAACTCGATATTTAACCGGGTGTCCAGAGTAGTGGCAAACTGTACTTTGTGAATTTGCTCAAATCCTGTCTTCACAAGAAAGTACATTCCAGCACGACCAGTGACTAGAGGAGGACACATTTCAAAGGACTTGTAAAAAGTCCAACACTGAATTTATCGCAACACTGAATTTAGATGAAAAGTAGCAGAGTCTGTTAGTCTTTCAAGTTTTAACAGGAGAAACTTATAACATGTAATAGCTGTTATATGAATAACTTCAGAGCTTTTGGAGAGGTCTAAATCACTATGAGTGAGGGCTTTCCTGACTCCCAAAGTTAAAAATAGTAAAACAAACAATTTGAAAAACCAATCAACCAATTAAATACAAACACTAGGTCCAAAGGGTTTCACTGGTTTTAAAACCACTTATGGAATGCACAACTATTGATGAGGCTTACTCTGCATTCTGCTTTACTCAGGCCTGGTACATGAGCAACTGTGAAAGCAAATTTCAAAATGTTATGTGAAGTGATCATTCCATTGGTGAAACCGTGACCCAATAGACACTTTCTCTTTTGAAACTCCGGACATTATCCATATATGTTCTCAAAGGGAAGGAATACACAGGATTTAGATTGATATTTTTGTCACTATTTTGTGTTCCACCAGATTTATTTGAAGATCTCCTGTCCTGCATCCACTGCCCAATGCAGAAGGCCACACATAGGACAACCAACATGAGAACTTCACTGCTACAGCCTGAATAAATCATCATAAGAATATAATTTTCCTTTCATCATGAAAGATTTTTACGTCAAATTAACCAGCTCTCTTGCTTTCCCATGTTTTCCCCTGGTTTTTGTACCTTGAAATGGGTGTGCACTCTTCTCAGTCTTGATCTCCATCTTCCCCCGTATTTCCAAACATATTCATCTGGGAAACATGTAAAGATCTTATCTGGGGCTTGTTCCATTGTTTTCAAATATCTGCCCTTGAAATTCCACTTCCACGACTGTCTCTCATATCCAAAGCCATGTGCTTGCAGAGGATTTTTGTTGAGAAATTTCACAGAAAGCTCTTATACTGCAGGTGAATGATTCCAGCAAGTCTTGACTAAATAGCTTAGGGAACAGGACTCAGCCAAATGACAGACATGACAAGGGAAAAGCGTATGCTCAAGGATAGGACATGTCAGAGAACATCTGCCAGGCCTTGGCATATTTCATTTCCCATTGAAAGTACATCCATGTGTAGATTGGCTAGCATTTCCATCCACAAATTCTGAGCAGTGAAGCCTTCAGAGAGAATATTGAGGCATACCAGGCCAAGAATATTCATCCTATTTAAATCTTGCCCTACAAGGTCCTCTGTGCCACTGAGGTCTCCATGGCAACGCCCAGCATTGTGACTCAGGTCTCCTACTGCACACTTGTATCCTAGAGCCTGAAGTCCAGCTCACAATGGTGCTCAGCCAATCACAGCCCAGTGTGGTTGCCTGGGAACCACAAGCTTGTGGCTTTCTGTGGGCTGTTTCAGCCCAACTCTGCAGCTTTCCACCTCATACAACCACAGCCATTCCAATCATGCAGTATTTGATTAGCCTCTCTATGTTGCCTCAGAATTTTTTTTACAGTTGTAGTGATCAAGAAAATTTGACATATTTTGAGAAGTGGAGCGAAGTAATTGAAAGACCTTTTGGTCTGTCGGTGGTCGATGGGTTCCAAACTTGACTACCCCAGTCTTTTAAATTTTCAAACCTAGAGCCTAAAATCCCCGTCACAGTGATGTTCAGCCAATCTCAGCCCAGTGTGGTTGCCTGGCAACCACAAGCCTGTGGATTTCTGTGAACAGTTTCAGCCCAACTCTGCAGCTTTCCACCTCATACACCCACAGCCATTCCAATCATGCAGTATTTGATTCACCTCTCTAAGTTGCCTCAGAATTTTCTTTGAAGTTGTGGTGATCAAGCAAATTTGACATATTTTGACAAGTGGAGGGAAGTAATTGGCTCTGCCTTTAGCTCTGTTGGTGGTACATGGGATCCAAACCTGACTAGCCCAGTCTATTCAATTTTCAAACTTAGAAAGCCAAATGTTTCAGGGGAGGAAAGAAAATGCCACAATGATTTGGGTTCTGCCAAGTTTCTGGTGGCTTGGGAAGCAAACCTGCAAACCATACATGCAGTATCTGCTGGATTACTGCCACCATGGTAATATCAGTTAGCACTAAAAGCCAGCAACCAGAAGATGAGTCCCAAAATGCAAGTGAATCCTTGCAGTGCATGAATGTTTGGAGTGCCTGCTTCAACTATCCAGCTTGCTCGGGGTTCGCTTGTCTGCAATCGCTATTTCAACGAGGTCTGCAGCCATTCCAGCATAACCCTGAACACTAAACATGAGGTACTAGCTCAATACCTAAACCAACATAATGCTAGATAGCTAATCACCAGCAGGTTTTCCCAGAATTCAAATGTAACATGGTGAAAGGGAAACCCTTAGAAAGGGGAGGCAAATGCCCTTTTCACTGAAAATTCAAAGTATTTTCTCATGGCATGGAATATTTAGACTCCACAACTCATGTAGTGAACCCAGGGACCTAGACCAAGTGTGTCTAGTTTTCTGTTGTCCTCTTTTTGGAAACAGCATCTTATGTAGTTGTTGAAAGAGGCCTTGAGATAAATTGGTAGCCCAAGATGGACTGGAACTCCCAAGGATCCATCCACCACAGCCCCCAGATTGCTGGGATTATAGGCATGAGCGACCATGCCAAGCATGTGCACAGAGATTCTTACATAATTTGTGAAATCCCACTACTGGTCTATAGGTAGCTTCTGTGCTTGAGGCTTTAGGAATATTCCTCTCTTTGTTTTGGCTCCCCTTGTTCAGGTGTCCATTTCTATTGCGATAAGCTCCAAGGCCCCAGGCAAGGGGGTGGCTGCCCTTCCTCTGGTGTGTCCTTGGATGATTACAGCTCTGGTGAACAGGATTCAAATATATTGGATCCTGTGCATTTGAAGAGGAAATGAATAATGTTTCATGAGTTAATGTGGACATGCCAGGGAATTGAGGGGCCATGATAGAGACAAAACTTCAGGACATGGGCTGAAGGCTGAGGCTTCTGTACCTCTAGCTTCTTGAATAGTGGGCCTGCTGAGCAATTGTGTGCTCTCAAATGTAATTTGATGGGTTTTGTTTTAATTTATTGTGTTTTATGCTTTGGTTTTTTACATGGAAGGATCTGTACCATGGTTTGAAGAAGCTGGAGTGTCTTACCTAAGAGAAATTTGAAAAAAGGGACAATTCAGCAGCCAAGAATTTCTCAAATGCCCTTGGCGTTTAAAAAAACGGGACATAAACTTGAGCATGTCATGTCCATGTCTCTTTACATAAGATTTTACCTCCTATTTCATAGGAATTACCATTTCTTTGAAAGGTCAACCTGTACTGAAATAAAGATTATCCCTCCATTCCTCATTCTGCTTGAAACCATATCCTTTGTTAGTTATATTTTCTTATACAGAAACACTTGGAGATGACTACAGCAAGAATTTCCCATTGGTGTAATTTCCACGGAGACACATGAAGTAATACTGCACAACTTCAAGTGAAGTGCACTGTTCCTTGACAATGGCAAGTCTGGGCAAAGCTCTACTAACTGAAAATCTTAGAAAGTCTGAATATGAGTGAATGAAAATGGGCCTCTCCACATTTGGACAGTGCATCTCCTGAAGCACCCATTTGTGGAAAAAGTAATTAGGAGAGACGAATGAACTCCCAAAACGGAATGGAAATTTTCTTGTTTAGGCCTGGAACGCTATGGCCTGGAGCCCTGTGGTTCTAACTGGATGAGCAAAGTGTGAGCAGAGATCAAAGTAAAACACACACCATTTAGGGAACTCGATATTTAACCGGGTGTCCAGAGTAGTGGCAAACTGTACTTTGTGAATTTGCTCAAATCCTGTCTTCACAAGAAAGTACATTCCAGCACGACCAGTGACTAGAGGAGGACACATTTCAAAGGACTTGTAAAAAGTCCAACACTGAATTTATCGCAACACTGAATTTAGATGAAAAGTAGCAGAGTCTGTTAGTCTTTCAAGTTTTAATAGGAGAAACTTATAACATGTAATAGCTGTTATATGAATAACTTCAGAGCTTTTGGAGAGGTCTAAATCACTATGAGTGAGGGCTTTCCTGACTCCCAAAGTTAAAAATAGTAAAACAAACAATTTGAAAAACCAATCAACCAATTAAATACAAACACTAGGTCCAAAGGGTTTCACTGGTTTTAAAACCACTTATGGAATGCACAACTATTGATGAGGCTTACTCTGCATTCTGCTTTACTCAGGCCTGGTACATGAGCAACTGTGAAAGCAAATTTCAAAATGTTATGTGAAGTGATCATTCCATTGGTGAAACCGTGACCCAATAGACACTTTCTCTTTTGAAACTCCGGACATTATCCATATATGTTCTCAAAGGGAAGGAATACACAGGATTTAGATTGATATTTTTTTCACTATTTTGTGTTCCACCAGATTTATTTGAAGATCTCCTGTCCTGCATCCACTGCCCAATGCAGAAGGCCACACATAGGACAACCAACATGAGAACTTCACTGCTACAGCCTGAATAAATCATCATAAGAATATAATTTTCCTTTCATCATGAAAGATTTTTACGTCAAATTAACCAGCTCTCTTGCTTTCCCATGTTTTCCCCTGGTTTTTGTACCTTGAAATGGGTGTGCACTCTTCTCAGTCTTGATCTCCATCTTCCCCCGTATTTCCAAACATATTCATCTGGGAAACATGTAAAGATCTTATCTGGGGCTTGTTCCATTGTTTTCAAATATCTGCCCTTGAAATTCAACTTCCACGACTGTCTCTCATATCCAAAGCCATGTGCTTGCAGAGGATTTTTGTTGAGAAATTTCACAGAAAGCTCTTATACTGCAGGTGAATGATTCCAGCAAGTCTTGACTAAATAGCTTAGGGAACAGGACTCAGCCAAATGACAGACATGACAAGGGAAAAGCGTATGCTCAAGGATAGGACATGTCAGAGAACATCTGCCAGGCCTTGGCATATTTCATTTCCCATTGAAAGTACATCCATGTGTAGATTGGCTAGCATTTCCATCCACAAATTCTGAGCAGTGAAGCCTTCAGAGAGAATATTGAGGCATACCAGGCCAAGAATATTCATCCTATTTAAATCTTGCCCTACAAGGTCCTCTGTGCCACTGAGGTCTCCATGGCAACGCCCAGCATTGTGACTCAGGTCTCCTACTGCACACTTGTATCCTAGAGCCTGAAGTCCAGCTCACAATGGTGCTCAGCCAATCACAGCCCAGTGTGGTTGCCTGGGAACCACAAGCTTGTGGCTTTCTGTGGGCTGTTTCAGCCCAACTCTGCAGCTTTCCACCTCATACAACCACAGCCATTCCAATCATGCAGTATTTGATTAGCCTCTCTATGTTGCCTCAGAATTTTTTTTACAGTTGTAGTGATCAAGAAAATTTGACATATTTTGAGAAGTGGAGCGAAGTAATTGAAAGACCTTTTGGTCTGTCGGTGGTCGATGGGTTCCAAACTTGACTACCCCAGTCTTTTAAATTTTCAAACCTAGAGCCTAAAATCCCCGTCACAGTGATGTTCAGCCAATCTCAGCCCAGTGTGGTTGCCTGGCAACCACAAGCCTGTGGATTTCTGTGAACAGTTTCAGCCCAACTCTGCAGCTTTCCACCTCATACACCCACAGCCATTCCAATCATGCAGTATTTGATTCACCTCTCTAAGTTGCCTCAGAATTTTCTTTGAAGTTGTGGTGATCAAGCAAATTTGACATATTTTGACAAGTGGAGGGAAGTAATTGGCTCTGCCTTTAGCTCTGTTGGTGGTACATGGGATCCAAACCTGACTAGCCCAGTCTATTCAATTTTCAAACTTAGAAAGCCAAATGTTTCAGGGGAGGAAAGAAAATGCCACAATGATTTGGGTTCTGCCAAGTTTCTGGTGGCTTGGGAAGCAAACCTGCAAACCATACATGCAGTATCTGCTGGATTACTGCCACCATGGTAATATCAGTTAGCACTAAAAGCCAGCAACCAGAAGATGAGTCCCAAAATGCAAGTGAATCCTTGCAGTGCATGAATGTTTGGAGTGCCTGCTTCAACTATCCAGCTTGCTCGGGGTTCGCTTGTCTGCAATCGCTATTTCAACGAGGTCTGCAGCCATTCCAGCATAACCCTGAACACTAAACATGAGGTACTAGCTCAATACCTAAACCAACATAATGCTAGATAGCTAATCACCAGCAGGTTTTCCCAGAATTCAAATGTAACATGGTGAAAGGGAAACCCTTAGAAAGGGGAGGCAAATGCCCTTTTCACTGAAAATTCAAAGTATTTTCTCATGGCATGGAATATTTAGACTCCACAACTCATGTAGTGAACCCAGGGACCTAGACCAAGTGTGTCTAGTTTTCTGTTGTCCTCTTTTTGGAAACAGCATCTTATGTAGTTGTTGAAAGAGGCCTTGAGATAAATTGGTAGCCCAAGATGGACTGGACCTCCCAAGGATCCATCCACCACAGCCCCCAGATTGCTGGGATTATAGGCATGAGCGACCATGCCAAGCATGTGCACAGAGATTCTTACATAATTTGTGAAATCCCACTACTGGTCTATAGGTAGCTTCTGTGCTTGAGGCTTTAGGAATATTCCTGTCTTTGTTTTGGCTCCCCTTGTTCAGGTGTCCATTTCTATTGCGATAAGCTCCAAGGCCCCAGGCAAGGGGGTGGCTGCCCTTCCTCTGGTGTGTCCTTGGATGATTACAGCTCTGGTGAACAGGATTCAAATATATTGGATCCTGTGCATTTGAAGAGGAAATGAATAATGTTTCATGAGTTAATGTGGACATGCCAGGGAATTGAGGGGCCATGATAGAGACAAAACTTCAGGACATGGGCTGAAGGCTGAGGCTTCTGTACCTCTAGCTTCTTGAATAGTGGGCCTGCTGAGCAATTGTGTGCTCTCAAATGTAATTTGATGGGTTTTGTTTTAATTTATTGTGTTTTATGCTTTGGTTTTTTACATGGAAGGATCTGTACCATGGTTTGAAGAAGCTGGAGTGTCTTACCTAAGAGAAATTTGAAAAAAGGGACAATTCAGCAGCCAAGAATTTCTCAAATGCCCTTGGCGTTTAAAAAAACGGGACATAAACTTGAGCATGTCATGTCCATGTCTCTTTACATAAGATTTTACCTCCTATTTCATAGGAATTACCATTTCTTTGAAAGGTCAACCTGTACTGAAATAAAGATTATCCCTCCATTCCTCATTCTGCTTGAAACCATATCCTTTGTTAGTTATATTTTCTTATACAGAAACACTTGGAGATGACTACAGCAAGAATTTCCCATTGGTGTAATTTCCACGGAGACACATGAAGTAATACTGCACAACTTCAAGTGAAGTGCACTGTTCCTTGACAATGGCAAGTCTGGGCAAAGCTCTACTAACTGAAAATCTTAGAAAGTCTGAATATGAGTGAATGAAAATGGGCCTCTCCACATTTGGACAGTGCATCTCCTGAAGCACCCATTTGTGGAAAAAGTAATTAGGAGAGACGAATGAACTCCCAAAACGGAATGGAAATTTTCTTGTTTAGGCCTGGAACGCTATGGCCTGGAGCCCTGTGGTTCTAACTGGATGAGCAAAGTGTGAGCAGAGATCAAAGTAAAACACACACCATTTAGGGAACTCGATATTTAACCGGGTGTCCAGAGTAGTGGCAAACTGTACTTTGTGAATTTGCTCAAATCCTGTCTTCACAAGAAAGTACATTCCAGCACGACCAGTGACTAGAGGAGGACACATTTCAAAGGACTTGTAAAAAGTCCAACACTGAATTTATCGCAACACTGAATTTAGATGAAAAGTAGCAGAGTCTGTTAGTCTTTCAAGTTTTAATAGGAGAAACTTATAACATGTAATAGCTGTTATATGAATAACTTCAGAGCTTTTGGAGAGGTCTAAATCACTATGAGTGAGGGCTTTCCTGACTCCCAAAGTTAAAAATAGTAAAACAAACAATTTGAAAAACCAATCAACCAATTAAATACAAACACTAGGTCCAAAGGGTTTCACTGGTTTTAAAACCACTTATGGAATGCACAACTATTGATGAGGCTTACTCTGCATTCTGCTTTACTCAGGCCTGGTACATGAGCAACTGTGAAAGCAAATTTCAAAATGTTATGTGAAGTGATCATTCCATTGGTGAAACCGTGACCCAATAGACACTTTCTCTTTTGAAACTCCGGACATTATCCATATATGTTCTCAAAGGGAAGGAATACACAGGATTTAGATTGATATTTTTTTCACTATTTTGTGTTCCACCAGATTTATTTGAAGATCTCCTGTCCTGCATCCACTGCCCAATGCAGAAGGCCACACATAGGACAACCAACATGAGAACTTCACTGCTACAGCCTGAATAAATCATCATAAGAATATAATTTTCCTTTCATCATGAAAGATTTTTACGTCAAATTAACCAGCTCTCTTGCTTTCCCATGTTTTCCCCTGGTTTTTGTACCTTGAAATGGGTGTGCACTCTTCTCAGTCTTGATCTCCATCTTCCCCCGTATTTCCAAACATATTCATCTGGGAAACATGTAAAGATCTTATCTGGGGCTTGTTCCATTGTTTTCAAATATCTGCCCTTGAAATTCAACTTCCACGACTGTCTCTCATATCCAAAGCCATGTGCTTGCAGAGGATTTTTGTTGAGAAATTTCACAGAAAGCTCTTATACTGCAGGTGAATGATTCCAGCAAGTCTTGACTAAATACCTTAGGGAACAGGACTCAGCCAAATGACAGACATGACAAGGGAAAAGCGTATGCTCAAGGATAGGACATGTCAGAGAACATCTGCCAGGCCTTGGCATATTTCATTTCCCATTGAAAGTACATCCATGTGTAGATTGGCTAGCATTTCCATCCACAAATTCTGAGCAGTGAAGCCTTCAGAGAGAATATTGAGGCATACCAGGCCAAGAATATTCATCCTATTTAAATCTTGCCCTACAAGGTCCTCTGTGCCACTGAGGTCTCCATGGCAACGCCCAGCATTGTGACTCAGGTCTCCTACTGCACACTTGTATCCTAGAGCCTGAAGTCCAGCTCACAATGGTGCTCAGCCAATCACAGCCCAGTGTGGTTGCCTGGGAACCACAAGCTTGTGGCTTTCTGTGGGCTGTTTCAGCCCAACTCTGCAGCTTTCCACCTCATACAACCACAGCCATTCCAATCATGCAGTATTTGATTAGCCTCTCTATGTTGCCTCAGAATTTTTTTTACAGTTGTAGTGATCAAGAAAATTTGACATATTTTGAGAAGTGGAGCGAAGTAATTGAAAGACCTTTTGGTCTGTCGGTGGTCGATGGGTTCCAAACTTGACTACCCCAGTCTTTTAAATTTTCAAACCTAGAGCCTAAAATCCCCGTCACAGTGATGTTCAGCCAATCTCAGCCCAGTGTGGTTGCCTGGCAACCACAAGCCTGTGGATTTCTGTGAACAGTTTCAGCCCAACTCTGCAGCTTTCCACCTCATACACCCACAGCCATTCCAATCATGCAGTATTTGATTCACCTCTCTAAGTTGCCTCAGAATTTTCTTTGAAGTTGTGGTGATCAAGCAAATTTGACATATTTTGACAAGTGGAGGGAAGTAATTGGCTCTGCCTTTAGCTCTGTTGGTGGTACATGGGATCCAAACCTGACTAGCCCAGTCTATTCAATTTTCAAACTTAGAAAGCCAAATGTTTCAGGGGAGGAAAGAAAATGCCACAATGATTTGGGTTCTGCCAAGTTTCTGGTGGCTTGGGAAGCAAACCTGCAAACCATACATGCAGTATCTGCTGGATTACTGCCACCATGGTAATATCAGTTAGCACTAAAAGCCAGCAACCAGAAGATGAGTCCCAAAATGCAAGTGAATCCTTGCAGTGCATGAATGTTTGGAGTGCCTGCTTCAACTATCCAGCTTGCTCGGGGTTCGCTTGTCTGCAATCGCTATTTCAACGAGGTCTGCAGCCATTCCAGCATAACCCTGAACACTAAACATGAGGTACTAGCTCAATACCTAAACCAACATAATGCTAGATAGCTAATCACCAGCAGGTTTTCCCAGAATTCAAATGTAACATGGTGAAAGGGAAACCCTTAGAAAGGGGAGGCAAATGCCCTTTTCACTGAAAATTCAAAGTATTTTCTCATGGCATGGAATATTTAGACTCCACAACTCATGTAGTGAACCCAGGGACCTAGACCAAGTGTGTCTAGTTTTCTGTTGTCCTCTTTTTGGAAACAGCATCTTATGTAGTTGTTGAAAGAGGCCTTGAGATAAATTGGTAGCCCAAGATGGACTGGACCTCCCAAGGATCCATCCACCACAGCCCCCAGATTGCTGGGATTATAGGCATGAGCGACCATGCCAAGCATGTGCACAGAGATTCTTACATAATTTGTGAAATCCCACTACTGGTCTATAGGTAGCTTCTGTGCTTGAGGCTTTAGGAATATTCCTGTCTTTGTTTTGGCTCCCCTTGTTCAGGTGTCCATTTCTATTGCGATAAGCTCCAAGGCCCCAGGCAAGGGGGTGGCTGCCCTTCCTCTGGTGTGTCCTTGGATGATTACAGCTCTGGTGAACAGGATTCAAATATATTGGATCCTGTGCATTTGAAGAGGAAATGAATAATGTTTCATGAGTTAATGTGGACATGCCAGGGAATTGAGGGGCCATGATAGAGACAAAACTTCAGGACATGGGCTGAAGGCTGAGGCTTCTGTACCTCTAGCTTCTTGAATAGTGGGCCTGCTGAGCAATTGTGTGCTCTCAAATGTAATTTGATGGGTTTTGTTTTAATTTATTGTGTTTTATGCTTTGGTTTTTTACATGGAAGGATCTGTACCATGGTTTGAAGAAGCTGGAGTGTCTTACCTAAGAGAAATTTGAAAAAAGGGACAATTCAGCAGCCAAGAATTTCTCAAATGCCCTTGGCGTTTAAAAAAACGGGACATAAACTTGAGCATGTCATGTCCATGTCTCTTTACATAAGATTTTACCTCCTATTTCATAGGAATTACCATTTCTTTGAAAGGTCAACCTGTACTGAAATAAAGATTATCCCTCCATTCCTCATTCTGCTTGAAACCATATCCTTTGTTAGTTATATTTTCTTATACAGAAACACTTGGAGATGACTACAGCAAGAATTTCCCATTGGTGTAATTTCCACGGAGACACATGAAGTAATACTGCACAACTTCAAGTGAAGTGCACTGTTCCTTGACAATGGCAAGTCTGGGCAAAGCTCTACTAACTGAAAATCTTAGAAAGTCTGAATATGAGTGAATGAAAATGGGCCTCTCCACATTTGGACAGTGCATCTCCTGAAGCACCCATTTGTGGAAAAAGTAATTAGGAGAGACGAATGAACTCCCAAAACGGAATGGAAATTTTCTTGTTTAGGCCTGGAACGCTATGGCCTGGAGCCCTGTGGTTCTAACTGGATGAGCAAAGTGTGAGCAGAGATCAAAGTAAAACACACACCATTTAGGGAACTCGATATTTAACCGGGTGTCCAGAGTAGTGGCAAACTGTACTTTGTGAATTTGCTCAAATCCTGTCTTCACAAGAAAGTACATTCCAGCACGACCAGTGACTAGAGGAGGACACATTTCAAAGGACTTGTAAAAAGTCCAACACTGAATTTATCGCAACACTGAATTTAGATGAAAAGTAGCAGAGTCTGTTAGTCTTTCAAGTTTTAATAGGAGAAACTTATAACATGTAATAGCTGTTATATGAATAACTTCAGAGCTTTTGGAGAGGTCTAAATCACTATGAGTGAGGGCTTTCCTGACTCCCAAAGTTAAAAATAGTAAAACAAACAATTTGAAAAACCAATCAACCAATTAAATACAAACACTAGGTCCAAAGGGTTTCACTGGTTTTAAAACCACTTATGGAATGCACAACTATTGATGAGGCTTACTCTGCATTCTGCTTTACTCAGGCCTGGTACATGAGCAACTGTGAAAGCAAATTTCAAAATGTTATGTGAAGTGATCATTCCATTGGTGAAACCGTGACCCAATAGACACTTTCTCTTTTGAAACTCCGGACATTATCCATATATGTTCTCAAAGGGAAGGAATACACAGGATTTAGATTGATATTTTTTTCACTATTTTGTGTTCCACCAGATTTATTTGAAGATCTCCTGTCCTGCATCCACTGCCCAATGCAGAAGGCCACACATAGGACAACCAACATGAGAACTTCACTGCTACAGCCTGAATAAATCATCATAAGAATATAATTTTCCTTTCATCATGAAAGATTTTTACGTCAAATTAACCAGCTCTCTTGCTTTCCCATGTTTTCCCCTGGTTTTTGTACCTTGAAATGGGTGTGCACTCTTCTCAGTCTTGATCTCCATCTTCCCCCGTATTTCCAAACATATTCATCTGGGAAACATGTAAAGATCTTATCTGGGGCTTGTTCCATTGTTTTCAAATATCTGCCCTTGAAATTCAACTTCCACGACTGTCTCTCATATCCAAAGCCATGTGCTTGCAGAGGATTTTTGTTGAGAAATTTCACAGAAAGCTCTTATACTGCAGGTGAATGATTCCAGCAAGTCTTGACTAAATAGCTTAGGGAACAGGACTCAGCCAAATGACAGACATGACAAGGGAAAAGCGTATGCTCAAGGATAGGACATGTCAGAGAACATCTGCCAGGCCTTGGCATATTTCATTTCCCATTGAAAGTACATCCATGTGTAGATTGGCTAGCATTTCCATCCACAAATTCTGAGCAGTGAAGCCTTCAGAGAGAATATTGAGGCATACCAGGCCAAGAATATTCATCCTATTTAAATCTTGCCCTACAAGGTCCTCTGTGCCACTGAGGTCTCCATGGCAACGCCCAGCATTGTGACTCAGGTCTCCTACTGCACACTTGTATCCTAGAGCCTGAAGTCCAGCTCACAATGGTGCTCAGCCAATCACAGCCCAGTGTGGTTGCCTGGGAACCACAAGCTTGTGGCTTTCTGTGGGCTGTTTCAGCCCAACTCTGCAGCTTTCCACCTCATACAACCACAGCCATTCCAATCATGCAGTATTTGATTAGCCTCTCTATGTTGCCTCAGAATTTTTTTTACAGTTGTAGTGATCAAGAAAATTTGACATATTTTGAGAAGTGGAGCGAAGTAATTGAAAGACCTTTTGGTCTGTCGGTGGTCGATGGGTTCCAAACTTGACTACCCCAGTCTTTTAAATTTTCAAACCTAGAGCCTAAAATCCCCGTCACAGTGATGTTCAGCCAATCTCAGCCCAGTGTGGTTGCCTGGCAACCACAAGCCTGTGGATTTCTGTGAACAGTTTCAGCCCAACTCTGCAGCTTTCCACCTCATACACCCACAGCCATTCCAATCATGCAGTATTTGATTCACCTCTCTAAGTTGCCTCAGAATTTTCTTTGAAGTTGTGGTGATCAAGCAAATTTGACATATTTTGACAAGTGGAGGGAAGTAATTGGCTCTGCCTTTAGCTCTGTTGGTGGTACATGGGATCCAAACCTGACTAGCCCAGTCTATTCAATTTTCAAACTTAGAAAGCCAAATGTTTCAGGGGAGGAAAGAAAATGCCACAATGATTTGGGTTCTGCCAAGTTTCTGGTGGCTTGGGAAGCAAACCTGCAAACCATACATGCAGTATCTGCTGGATTACTGCCACCATGGTAATATCAGTTAGCACTAAAAGCCAGCAACCAGAAGATGAGTCCCAAAATGCAAGTGAATCCTTGCAGTGCATGAATGTTTGGAGTGCCTGCTTCAACTATCCAGCTTGCTCGGGGTTCGCTTGTCTGCAATCGCTATTTCAACGAGGTCTGCAGCCATTCCAGCATAACCCTGAACACTAAACATGAGGTACTAGCTCAATACCTAAACCAACATAATGCTAGATAGCTAATCACCAGCAGGTTTTCCCAGAATTCAAATGTAACATGGTGAAAGGGAAACCCTTAGAAAGGGGAGGCAAATGCCCTTTTCACTGAAAATTCAAAGTATTTTCTCATGGCATGGAATATTTAGACTCCACAACTCATGTAGTGAACCCAGGGACCTAGACCAAGTGTGTCTAGTTTTCTGTTGTCCTCTTTTTGGAAACAGCATCTTATGTAGTTGTTGAAAGAGGCCTTGAGATAAATTGGTAGCCCAAGATGGACTGGACCTCCCAAGGATCCATCCACCACAGCCCCCAGATTGCTGGGATTATAGGCATGAGCGACCATGCCAAGCATGTGCACAGAGATTCTTACATAATTTGTGAAATCCCACTACTGGTCTATAGGTAGCTTCTGTGCTTGAGGCTTTAGGAATATTCCTGTCTTTGTTTTGGCTCCCCTTGTTCAGGTGTCCATTTCTATTGCGATAAGCTCCAAGGCCCCAGGCAAGGGGGTGGCTGCCCTTCCTCTGGTGTGTCCTTGGATGATTACAGCTCTGGTGAACAGGATTCAAATATATTGGATCCTGTGCATTTGAAGAGGAAATGAATAATGTTTCATGAGTTAATGTGGACATGCCAGGGAATTGAGGGGCCATGATAGAGACAAAACTTCAGGACATGGGCTGAAGGCTGAGGCTTCTGTACCTCTAGCTTCTTGAATAGTGGGCCTGCTGAGCAATTGTGTGCTCTCAAATGTAATTTGATGGGTTTTGTTTTAATTTATTGTGTTTTATGCTTTGGTTTTTTACATGGAAGGATCTGTACCATGGTTTGAAGAAGCTGGAGTGTCTTACCTAAGAGAAATTTGAAAAAAGGGACAATTCAGCAGCCAAGAATTTCTCAAATGCCCTTGGCGTTTAAAAAAACGGGACATAAACTTGAGCATGTCATGTCCATGTCTCTTTACATAAGATTTTACCTCCTATTTCATAGGAATTACCATTTCTTTGAAAGGTCAACCTGTACTGAAATAAAGATTATCCCTCCATTCCTCATTCTGCTTGAAACCATATCCTTTGTTAGTTATATTTTCTTATACAGAAACACTTGGAGATGACTACAGCAAGAATTTCCCATTGGTGTAATTTCCACGGAAACATGAAGTAATACTGCACAACTTCAAGTGAAGTGCACTGTTCCTTGACAATGGCAAGTCTGGGCAAAGCTCTACTAACTGAAAATCTTAGAAAGTCTGAATATGAGTGAATGAAAATGGGCCTCTCCACATTTGGACAGTGCATCTCCTGAAGCACCCATTTGTGGAAAAAGTAATTAGGAGAGACGAATGAACTCCCAAAACGGAATGGAAATTTTCTTGTTTAGGCCTGGAACGCTATGGCCTGGAGCCCTGTGGTTCTAACTGGATGAGCAAAGTGCGAGCAGAGATCAAAGTAAAACACACACCATTTAGGGAACTCGATATTTAACCGGGTGTCCAGAGTAGTGGCAAACTGTACTTTGTGAATTTGCTCAAATCCTGTCTTCACAAGAAAGTACATTCCAGCACGACCAGTGACTAGAGGAGGACACATTTCAAAGGACTTGTAAAAAGTCCAACACTGAATTTATCGCAACACTGAATTTAGATGAAAAGTAGCAGAGTCTGTTAGTCTTTCAAGTTTTAATAGGAGAAACTTATAACATGTAATAGCTGTTATATGAATAACTTCAGAGCTTTTGGAGAGGTCTAAATCACTATGAGTGAGGGCTTTCCTGACTCCCAAAGTTAAAAATAGTAAAACAAACAATTTGAAAAACCAATCAACCAATTAAATACAAACACTAGGTCCAAAGGGTTTCACTGGTTTTAAAACCACTTATGGAATGCACAACTATTGATGAGGCTTACTCTGCATTCTGCTTTACTCAGGCCTGGTACATGAGCAACTGTGAAAGCAAATTTCAAAATGTTATGTGAAGTGATCATTCCATTGGTGAAACCGTGACCCAATAGACACTTTCTCTTTTGAAACTCCGGACATTATCCATATATGTTCTCAAAGGGAAGGAATACACAGGATTTAGATTGATATTTTTTTCACTATTTTGTGTTCCACCAGATTTATTTGAAGATCTCCTGTCCTGCATCCACTGCCCAATGCAGAAGGCCACACATAGGACAACCAACATGAGAACTTCACTGCTACAGCCTGAATAAATCATCATAAGAATATAATTTTCCTTTCATCATGAAAGATTTTTACGTCAAATTAACCAGCTCTCTTGCTTTCCCATGTTTTCCCCTGGTTTTTGTACCTTGAAATGGGTGTGCACTCTTCTCAGTCTTGATCTCCATCTTCCCCCGTATTTCCAAACATATTCATCTGGGAAACATGTAAAGATCTTATCTGGGGCTTGTTCCATTGTTTTCAAATATCTGCCCTTGAAATTCAACTTCCACGACTGTCTCTCATATCCAAAGCCATGTGCTTGCAGAGGATTTTTGTTGAGAAATTTCACAGAAAGCTCTTATACTGCAGGTGAATGATTCCAGCAAGTCTTGACTAAATAGCTTAGGGAACAGGACTCAGCCAAATGACAGACATGACAAGGGAAAAGCGTATGCTCAAGGATAGGACATGTCAGAGAACATCTGCCAGGCCTTGGCATATTTCATTTCCCATTGAAAGTACATCCATGTGTAGATTGGCTAGCATTTCCATCCACAAATTCTGAGCAGTGAAGCCTTCAGAGAGAATATTGAGGCATACCAGGCCAAGAATATTCATCCTATTTAAATCTTGCCCTACAAGGTCCTCTGTGCCACTGAGGTCTCCATGGCAACGCCCAGCATTGTGACTCAGGTCTCCTACTGCACACTTGTATCCTAGAGCCTGAAGTCCAGCTCACAATGGTGCTCAGCCAATCACAGCCCAGTGTGGTTGCCTGGGAACCACAAGCTTGTGGCTTTCTGTGGGCTGTTTCAGCCCAACTCTGCAGCTTTCCACCTCATACAACCACAGCCATTCCAATCATGCAGTATTTGATTAGCCTCTCTATGTTGCCTCAGAATTTTTTTTACAGTTGTAGTGATCAAGAAAATTTGACATATTTTGAGAAGTGGAGCGAAGTAATTGAAAGACCTTTTGGTCTGTCGGTGGTCGATGGGTTCCAAACTTGACTACCCCAGTCTTTTAAATTTTCAAACCTA
This sequence comes from Cavia porcellus, assembly GCF_034190915.1. NCBI lineage: Eukaryota > Metazoa > Chordata > Mammalia > Rodentia > Caviidae > Cavia > Cavia porcellus. Next base: position 1,959,328 of record NW_026947486.1, on the reverse strand, counting down.
GAGCCTAAAATCCCCGTCACAGTGATGTTCAGCCAATCTCAGCCCAGTGTGGTTGCCTGGCAACCACAAGCCTGTGGATTTCTGTGAACAGTTTCAGCCCAACTCTGCAGCTTTCCACCTCATACACCCACAGCCATTCCAATCATGCAGTATTTGATTCACCTCTCTAAGTTGCCTCAGAATTTTCTTTGAAGTTGTGGTGATCAAGCAAATTTGACATATTTTGACAAGTGGAGGGAAGTAATTGGCTCTGCCTTTAGCTCTGTTGGTGGTACATGGGATCCAAACCTGACTAGCCCAGTCTATTCAATTTTCAAACTTAGAAAGCCAAATGTTTCAGGGGAGGAAAGAAAATGCCACAATGATTTGGGTTCTGCCAAGTTTCTGGTGGCTTGGGAAGCAAACCTGCAAACCATACATGCAGTATCTGCTGGATTACTGCCACCATGGTAATATCAGTTAGCACTAAAAGCCAGCAACCAGAAGATGAGTCCCAAAATGCAAGTGAATCCTTGCAGTGCATGAATGTTTGGAGTGCCTGCTTCAACTATCCAGCTTGCTCGGGGTTCGCTTGTCTGCAATCGCTATTTCAACGAGGTCTGCAGCCATTCCAGCATAACCCTGAACACTAAACATGAGGTACTAGCTCAATACCTAAACCAACATAATGCTAGATAGCTAATCACCAGCAGGTTTTCCCAGAATTCAAATGTAACATGGTGAAAGGGAAACCCTTAGAAAGGGGAGGCAAATGCCCTTTTCACTGAAAATTCAAAGTATTTTCTCATGGCATGGAATATTTAGACTCCACAACTCATGTAGTGAACCCAGGGACCTAGACCAAGTGTGTCTAGTTTTCTGTTGTCCTCTTTTTGGAAACAGCATCTTATGTAGTTGTTGAAAGAGGCCTTGAGATAAATTGGTAGCCCAAGATGGACTGGACCTCCCAAGGATCCATCCACCACAGCCCCCAGATTGCTGGGATTATAGGCATGAGCGACCATGCCAAGCATGTGCACAGAGATTCTTACATAATTTGTGAAATCCCACTACTGGTCTATAGGTAGCTTCTGTGCTTGAGGCTTTAGGAATATTCCTGTCTTTGTTTTGGCTCCCCTTGTTCAGGTGTCCATTTCTATTGCGATAAGCTCCAAGGCCCCAGGCAAGGGGGTGGCTGCCCTTCCTCTGGTGTGTCCTTGGATGATTACAGCTCTGGTGAACAGGATTCAAATATATTGGATCCTGTGCATTTGAAGAGGAAATGAATAATGTTTCATGAGTTAATGTGGACATGCCAGGGAATTGAGGGGCCATGATAGAGACAAAACTTCAGGACATGGGCTGAAGGCTGAGGCTTCTGTACCTCTAGCTTCTTGAATAGTGGGCCTGCTGAGCAATTGTGTGCTCTCAAATGTAATTTGATGGGTTTTGTTTTAATTTATTGTGTTTTATGCTTTGGTTTTTTACATGGAAGGATCTGTACCATGGTTTGAAGAAGCTGGAGTGTCTTACCTAAGAGAAATTTGAAAAAAGGGACAATTCAGCAGCCAAGAATTTCTCAAATGCCCTTGGCGTTTAAAAAAAAGGGACATAAACTTGAGCATGTCATGTCCATGTCTCTTTACATAAGATTTTACCTCCTATTTCATAGGAATTACCATTTCTTTGAAAGGTCAACCTGTACTGAAATAAAGATTATCCCTCCATTCCTCATTCTGCTTGAAACCATATCCTTTGTTAGTTATATTTTCTTATACAGAAACACTTGGAGATGACTACAGCAAGAATTTCCCATTGGTGTAATTTCCACGGAGACACATGAAGTAATACTGCACAACTTCAAGTGAAGTGCACTGTTCCTTGACAATGGCAAGTCTGGGCAAAGCTCTACTAACTGAAAATCTTAGAAAGTCTGAATATGAGTGAATGAAAATGGGCCTCTCCACATTTGGACAGTGCATCTCCTGAAGCACCCATTTGTGGAAAAAGTAATTAGGAGAGACGAATGAACTCCCAAAACGGAATGGAAATTTTCTTGTTTAGGCCTGGAACGCTATGGCCTGGAGCCCTGTGGTTCTAACTGGATGAGCAAAGTGTGAGCAGAGATCAAAGTAAAACACACACCATTTAGGGAACTCGATATTTAACCGGGTGTCCAGAGTAGTGGCAAACTGTACTTTGTGAATTTGCTCAAATCCTGTCTTCACAAGAAAGTACATTCCAGCACGACCAGTGACTAGAGGAGGACACATTTCAAAGGACTTGTAAAAAGTCCAACACTGAATTTATCGCAACACTGAATTTAGATGAAAAGTAGCAGAGTCTGTTAGTCTTTCAAGTTTTAATAGGAGAAACTTATAACATGTAATAGCTGTTATATGAATAACTTCAGAGCTTTTGGAGAGGTCTAAATCACTATGAGTGAGGGCTTTCCTGACTCCCAAAGTTAAAAATAGTAAAACAAACAATTTGAAAAACCAATCAACCAATTAAATACAAACACTAGGTCCAAAGGGTTTCACTGGTTTTAAAACCACTTATGGAATGCACAACTATTGATGAGGCTTACTCTGCATTCTGCTTTACTCAGGCCTGGTACATGAGCAACTGTGAAAGCAAATTTCAAAATGTTATGTGAAGTGATCATTCCATTGGTGAAACCGTGACCCAATAGACACTTTCTCTTTTGAAACTCCGGACATTATCCATATATGTTCTCAAAGGGAAGGAATACACAGGATTTAGATTGATATTTTTTTCACTATTTTGTGTTCCACCAGATTTATTTGAAGATCTCCTGTCCTGCATCCACTGCCCAATGCAGAAGGCCACACATAGGACAACCAACATGAGAACTTCACTGCTACAGCCTGAATAAATCATCATAAGAATATAATTTTCCTTTCATCATGAAAGATTTTTACGTCAAATTAACCAGCTCTCTTGCTTTCCCATGTTTTCCCCTGGTTTTTGTACCTTGAAATGGGTGTGCACTCTTCTCAGTCTTGATCTCCATCTTCCCCCGTATTTCCAAACATATTCATCTGGGAAACATGTAAAGATCTTATCTGGGGCTTGTTCCATTGTTTTCAAATATCTGCCCTTGAAATTCAACTTCCACGACTGTCTCTCATATCCAAAGCCATGTGCTTGCAGAGGATTTTTGTTGAGAAATTTCACAGAAAGCTCTTATACTGCAGGTGAATGATTCCAGCAAGTCTTGACTAAATAGCTTAGGGAACAGGACTCAGCCAAATGACAGACATGACAAGGGAAAAGCGTATGCTCAAGGATAGGACATGTCAGAGAACATCTGCCAGGCCTTGGCATATTTCATTTCCCATTGAAAGTACATCCATGTGTAGATTGGCTAGCATTTCCATCCACAAATTCTGAGCAGTGAAGCCTTCAGAGAGAATATTGAGGCATACCAGGCCAAGAATATTCATCCTATTTAAATCTTGCCCTACAAGGTCCTCTGTGCCACTGAGGTCTCCATGGCAACGCCCAGCATTGTGACTCAGGTCTCCTACTGCACACTTGTATCCTAGAGCCTGAAGTCCAGCTCACAATGGTGCTCAGCCAATCACAGCCCAGTGTGGTTGCCTGGGAACCACAAGCTTGTGGCTTTCTGTGGGCTGTTTCAGCCCAACTCTGCAGCTTTCCACCTCATACAACCACAGCCATTCCAATCATGCAGTATTTGATTAGCCTCTCTATGTTGCCTCAGAATTTTTTTTACAGTTGTAGTGATCAAGAAAATTTGACATATTTTGAGAAGTGGAGCGAAGTAATTGAAAGACCTTTTGGTCTGTCGGTGGTCGATGGGTTCCAAACTTGACTACCCCAGTCTTTTAAATTTTCAAACCTAGAGCCTAAAATCCCCGTCACAGTGATGTTCAGCCAATCTCAGCCCAGTGTGGTTGCCTGGCAACCACAAGCCTGTGGATTTCTGTGAACAGTTTCAGCCCAACTCTGCAGCTTTCCACCTCATACACCCACAGCCATTCCAATCATGCAGTATTTGATTCACCTCTCTAAGTTGCCTCAGAATTTTCTTTGAAGTTGTGGTGATCAAGCAAATTTGACATATTTTGACAAGTGGAGGGAAGTAATTGGCTCTGTCTTTAGCTCTGTTGGTGGTACATGGGATCCAAACCTGACTAGCCCAGTCTATTCAATTTTCAAACTTAGAAAGCCAAATGTTTCAGGGGAGGAAAGAAAATGCCACAATGATTTGGGTTCTGCCAAGTTTCTGGTGGCTTGGGAAGCAAACCTGCAAACCATACATGCAGTATCTGCTGGATTACTGCCACCATGGTAATATCAGTTAGCACTAAAAGCCAGCAACCAGAAGATGAGTCCCAAAATGCAAGTGAATCCTTGCAGTGCATGAATGTTTGGAGTGCCTGCTTCAACTATCCAGCTTGCTCGGGGTTCGCTTGTCTGCAATCGCTATTTCAACGAGGTCTGCAGCCATTCCAGCATAACCCTGAACACTAAACATGAGGTACTAGCTCAATACCTAAACCAACATAATGCTAGATAGCTAATCACCAGCAGGTTTTCCCAGAATTCAAATGTAACATGGTGAAAGGGAAACCCTTAGAAAGGGGAGGCAAATGCCCTTTTCACTGAAAATTCAAAGTATTTTCTCATGGCATGGAATATTTAGACTCCACAACTCATGTAGTGAACCCAGGGACCTAGACCAAGTGTGTCTAGTTTTCTGTTGTCCTCTTTTTGGAAACAGCATCTTATGTAGTTGTTGAAAGAGGCCTTGAGATAAATTGGTAGCCCAAGATGGACTGGACCTCCCAAGGATCCATCCACCACAGCCCCCAGATTGCTGGGATTATAGGCATGAGCGACCATGCCAAGCATGTGCACAGAGATTCTTACATAATTTGTGAAATCCCACTACTGGTCTATAGGTAGCTTCTGTGCTTGAGGCTTTAGGAATATTCCTCTCTTTGTTTTGGCTCCCCTTGTTCAGGTGTCCATTTCTATTGCGATAAGCTCCAAGGCCCCAGGCAAGGGGGTGGCTGCCCTTCCTCTGGTGTGTCCTTGGATGATTACAGCTCTGGTGAACAGGATTCAAATATATTGGATCCTGTGCATTTGAAGAGGAAATGAATAATGTTTCATGAGTTAATGTGGACATGCCAGGGAATTGAGGGGCCATGATAGAGACAAAACTTCAGGACATGGGCTGAAGGCTGAGGCTTCTGTACCTCTAGCTTCTTGAATAGTGGGCCTGCTGAGCAATTGTGTGCTCTCAAATGTAATTTGATGGGTTTTGTTTTAATTTATTGTGTTTTATGCTTTGGTTTTTTACATGGAAGGATCTGTACCATGGTTTGAAGAAGCTGGAGTGTCTTACCTAAGAGAAATTTGAAAAAAGGGACAATTCAGCAGCCAAGAATTTCTCAAATGCCCTTGGCGTTTAAAAAAACGGGACATAAACTTGAGCATGTCATGTCCATGTCTCTTTACATAAGATTTTACCTCCTATTTCATAGGAATTACCATTTCTTTGAAAGGTCAACCTGTACTGAAATAAAGATTATCCCTCCATTCCTCATTCTGCTTGAAACCATATCCTTTGTTAGTTATATTTTCTTATACAGAAACACTTGGAGATGACTACAGCAAGAATTTCCCATTGGTGTAATTTCCACGGAGACACATGAAGTAATACTGCACAACTTCAAGTGAAGTGCACTGTTCCTTGACAATGGCAAGTCTGGGCAAAGCTCTACTAACTGAAAATCTTAGAAAGTCTGAATATGAGTGAATGAAAATGGGCCTCTCCACATTTGGACAGTGCATCTCCTGAAGCACCCATTTGTGGAAAAAGTAATTAGGAGAGACGAATGAACTCCCAAAACGGAATGGAAATTTTCTTGTTTAGGCCTGGAACGCTATGGCCTGGAGCCCTGTGGTTCTAACTGGATGAGCAAAGTGTGAGCAGAGATCAAAGTAAAACACACACCATTTAGGGAACTCGATATTTAACCGGGTGTCCAGAGTAGTGGCAAACTGTACTTTGTGAATTTGCTCAAATCCTGTCTTCACAAGAAAGTACATTCCAGCACGACCAGTGACTAGAGGAGGACACATTTCAAAGGACTTGTAAAAAGTCCAACACTGAATTTATCGCAACACTGAATTTAGATGAAAAGTAGCAGAGTCTGTTAGTCTTTCAAGTTTTAATAGGAGAAACTTATAACATGTAATAGCTGTTATATGAATAACTTCAGAGCTTTTGGAGAGGTCTAAATCACTATGAGTGAGGGCTTTCCTGACTCCCAAAGTTAAAAATAGTAAAACAAACAATTTGAAAAACCAATCAACCAATTAAATACAAACACTAGGTCCAAAGGGTTTCACTGGTTTTAAAACCACTTATGGAATGCACAACTATTGATGAGGCTTACTCTGCATTCTGCTTTACTCAGGCCTGGTACATGAGCAACTGTGAAAGCAAATTTCAAAATGTTATGTGAAGTGATCATTCCATTGGTGAAACCGTGACCCAATAGACACTTTCTCTTTTGAAACTCCGGACATTATCCATATATGTTCTCAAAGGGAAGGAATACACAGGATTTAGATTGATATTTTTGTCACTATTTTGTGTTCCACCAGATTTATTTGAAGATCTCCTGTCCTGCATCCACTGCCCAATGCAGAAGGCCACACATAGGACAACCAACATGAGAACTTCACTGCTACAGCCTGAATAAATCATCATAAGAATATAATTTTCCTTTCATCATGAAAGATTTTTACGTCAAATTAACCAGCTCTCTTGCTTTCCCATGTTTTCCCCTGGTTTTTGTACCTTGAAATGGGTGTGCACTCTTCTCAGTCTTGATCTCCATCTTCCCCCGTATTTCCAAACATATTCATCTGGGAAACATGTAAAGATCTTATCTGGGGCTTGTTCCATTGTTTTCAAATATCTGCCCTTGAAATTCAACTTCCACGACTGTCTCTCATATCCAAAGCCATGTGCTTGCAGAGGATTTTTGTTGAGAAATTTCACAGAAAGCTCTTATACTGCAGGTGAATGATTCCAGCAAGTCTTGACTAAATAGCTTAGGGAACAGGACTCAGCCAAATGACAGACATGACAAGGGAAAAGCGTATGCTCAAGGATAGGACATGTCAGAGAACATCTGCCAGGCCTTGGCATATTTCATTTCCCATTGAAAGTACATCCATGTGTAGATTGGCTAGCATTTCCATCCACAAATTCTGAGCAGTGAAGCCTTCAGAGAGAATATTGAGGCATACCAGGCCAAGAATATTCATCCTATTTAAATCTTGCCCTACAAGGTCCTCTGTGCCACTGAGGTCTCCATGGCAACGCCCAGCATTGTGACTCAGGTCTCCTACTGCACACTTGTATCCTAGAGCCTGAAGTCCAGCTCACAATGGTGCTCAGCCAATCACAGCCCAGTGTGGTTGCCTGGGAACCACAAGCTTGTGGCTTTCTGTGGGCTGTTTCAGCCCAACTCTGCAGCTTTCCACCTCATACAACCACAGCCATTCCAATCATGCAGTATTTGATTAGCCTCTCTATGTTGCCTCAGAATTTTTTTTACAGTTGTAGTGATCAAGAAAATTTGACATATTTTGAGAAGTGGAGCGAAGTAATTGAAAGACCTTTTGGTCTGTCGGTGGTCGATGGGTTCCAAACTTGACTACCCCAGTCTTTTAAATTTTCAAACCTAGAGCCTAAAATCCCCGTCACAGTGATGTTCAGCCAATCTCAGCCCAGTGTGGTTGCCTGGCAACCACAAGCCTGTGGATTTCTGTGAACAGTTTCAGCCCAACTCTGCAGCTTTCCACCTCATACACCCACAGCCATTCCAATCATGCAGTATTTGATTCACCTCTCTAAGTTGCCTCAGAATTTTCTTTGAAGTTGTGGTGATCAAGCAAATTTGACATATTTTGACAAGTGGAGGGAAGTAATTGGCTCTGTCTTTAGCTCTGTTGGTGGTACATGGGATCCAAACCTGACTAGCCCAGTCTATTCAATTTTCAAACTTAGAAAGCCAAATGTTTCAGGGGAGGAAAGAAAATGCCACAATGATTTGGGTTCTGCCAAGTTTCTGGTGGCTTGGGAAGCAAACCTGCAAACCATACATGCAGTATCTGCTGGATTACTGCCACCATGGTAATATCAGTTAGCACTAAAAGCCAGCAACCAGAAGATGAGTCCCAAAATGCAAGTGAATCCTTGCAGTGCATGAATGTTTGGAGTGCCTGCTTCAACTATCCAGCTTGCTCGGGGTTCGCTTGTCTGCAATCGCTATTTCAACGAGGTCTGCAGCCATTCCAGCATAACCCTGAACACTAAACATGAGGTACTAGCTCAATACCTAAACCAACATAATGCTAGATAGCTAATCACCAGCAGGTTTTCCCAGAATTCAAATGTAACATGGTGAAAGGGAAACCCTTAGAAAGGGGAGGCAAATGCCCTTTTCACTGAAAATTCAAAGTATTTTCTCATGGCATGGAATATTTAGACTCCACAACTCATGTAGTGAACCCAGGGACCTAGACCAAGTGTGTCTAGTTTTCTGTTGTCCTCTTTTTGGAAACAGCATCTTATGTAGTTGTTGAAAGAGGCCTTGAGATAAATTGGTAGCCCAAGATGGACTGGACCTCCCAAGGATCCATCCACCACAGCCCCCAGATTGCTGGGATTATAGGCATGAGCGACCATGCCAAGCATGTGCACAGAGATTCTTACATAATTTGTGAAATCCCACTACTGGTCTATAGGTAGCTTCTGTGCTTGAGGCTTTAGGAATATTCCTCTCTTTGTTTTGGCTCCCCTTGTTCAGGTGTCCATTTCTATTGCGATAAGCTCCAAGGCCCCAGGCAAGGGGGTGGCTGCCCTTCCTCTGGTGTGTCCTTGGATGATTACAGCTCTGGTGAACAGGATTCAAATATATTGGATCCTGTGCATTTGAAGAGGAAATGAATAATGTTTCATGAGTTAATGTGGACATGCCAGGGAATTGAGGGGCCATGATAGAGACAAAACTTCAGGACATGGGCTGAAGGCTGAGGCTTCTGTACCTCTAGCTTCTTGAATAGTGGGCCTGCTGAGCAATTGTGTGCTCTCAAATGTAATTTGATGGGTTTTGTTTTAATTTATTGTGTTTTATGCTTTGGTTTTTTACATGGAAGGATCTGTACCATGGTTTGAAGAAGCTGGAGTGTCTTACCTAAGAGAAATTTGAAAAAAGGGACAATTCAGCAGCCAAGAATTTCTCAAATGCCCTTGGCGTTTAAAAAAACGGGACATAAACTTGAGCATGTCATGTCCATGTCTCTTTACATAAGATTTTACCTCCTATTTCATAGGAATTACCATTTCTTTGAAAGGTCAACCTGTACTGAAATAAAGATTATCCCTCCATTCCTCATTCTGCTTGAAACCATATCCTTTGTTAGTTATATTTTCTTATACAGAAACACTTGGAGATGACTACAGCAAGAATTTCCCATTGGTGTAATTTCCACGGAGACACATGAAGTAATACTGCACAACTTCAAGTGAAGTGCACTGTTCCTTGACAATGGCAAGTCTGGGCAAAGCTCTACTAACTGAAAATCTTAGAAAGTCTGAATATGAGTGAATGAAAATGGGCCTCTCCACATTTGGACAGTGCATCTCCTGAAGCACCCATTTGTGGAAAAAGTAATTAGGAGAGACGAATGAACTCCCAAAACGGAATGGAAATTTTCTTGTTTAGGCCTGGAACGCTATGGCCTGGAGCCCTGTGGTTCTAACTGGATGAGCAAAGTGTGAGCAGAGATCAAAGTAAAACACACACCATTTAGGGAACTCGATATTTAACCGGGTGTCCAGAGTAGTGGCAAACTGTACTTTGTGAATTTGCTCAAATCCTGTCTTCACAAGAAAGTACATTCCAGCACGACCAGTGACTAGAGGAGGACACATTTCAAAGGACTTGTAAAAAGTCCAACACTGAATTTATCGCAACACTGAATTTAGATGAAAAGTAGCAGAGTCTGTTAGTCTTTCAAGTTTTAATAGGAGAAACTTATAACATGTAATAGCTGTTATATGAATAACTTCAGAGCTTTTGGAGAGGTCTAAATCACTATGAGTGAGGGCTTTCCTGACTCCCAAAGTTAAAAATAGTAAAACAAACAATTTGAAAAACCAATCAACCAATTAAATACAAACACTAGGTCCAAAGGGTTTCACTGGTTTTAAAACCACTTATGGAATGCACAACTATTGATGAGGCTTACTCTGCATTCTGCTTTACTCAGGCCTGGTACATGAGCAACTGTGAAAGCAAATTTCAAAATGTTATGTGGAGTGATCATTCCATTGGTGAAACCGTGACCCAATAGACACTTTCTCTTTTGAAACTCCGGACATTATCCATATATGTTCTCAAAGGGAAGGAATACACAGGATTTAGATTGATATTTTTGTCACTATTTTGTGTTCCACCAGATTTATTTGAAGATCTCCTGTCCTGCATCCACTGCCCAATGCAGAAGGCCACACATAGGACAACCAACATGAGAACTTCACTGCTACAGCCTGAATAAATCATCATAAGAATATAATTTTCCTTTCATCATGAAAGATTTTTACGTCAAATTAACCAGCTCTCTTGCTTTCCCATGTTTTCCCCTGGTTTTTGTACCTTGAAATGGGTGTGCACTCTTCTCAGTCTTGATCTCCATCTTCCCCCGTATTTCCAAACATATTCATCTGGGAAACATGTAAAGATCTTATCTGGGGCTTGTTCCATTGTTTTCAAATATCTGCCCTTGAAATTCAACTTCCACGACTGTCTCTCATATCCAAAGCCATGTGCTTGCAGAGGATTTTTGTTGAGAAATTTCACAGAAAGCTCTTATACTGCAGGTGAATGATTCCAGCAAGTCTTGACTAAATAGCTTAGGGAACAGGACTCAGCCAAATGACAGACATGACAAGGGAAAAGCGTATGCTCAAGGATAGGACATGTCAGAGAACATCTGCCAGGCCTTGGCATATTTCATTTCCCATTGAAAGTACATCCATGTGTAGATTGGCTAGCATTTCCATCCACAAATTCTGAGCAGTGAAGCCTTCAGAGAGAATATTGAGGCATACCAGGCCAAGAATATTCATCCTATTTAAATCTTGCCCTACAAGGTCCTCTGTGCCACTGAGGTCTCCATGGCAACGCCCAGCATTGTGACTCAGGTCTCCTACTGCACACTTGTATCCTAGAGCCTGAAGTCCAGCTCACAATGGTGCTCAGCCAATCACAGCCCAGTGTGGTTGCCTGGGAACCACAAGCTTGTGGCTTTCTGTGGGCTGTTTCAGCCCAACTCTGCAGCTTTCCACCTCATACAACCACAGCCATTCCAATCATGCAGTATTTGATTAGCCTCTCTATGTTGCCTCAGAATTTTTTTTACAGTTGTAGTGATCAAGAAAATTTGACATATTTTGAGAAGTGGAGCGAAGTAATTGAAAGACCTTTTGGTCTGTCGGTGGTCGATGGGTTCCAAACTTGACTACCCCAGTCTTTTAAATTTTCAAACCTAGAGCCTAAAATCCCCGTCACAGTGATGTTCAGCCAATCTCAGCCCAGTGTGGTTGCCTGGCAACCACAAGCCTGTGGATTTCTGTGAACAGTTTCAGCCCAACTCTGCAGCTTTCCACCTCATACACCCACAGCCATTCCAATCATGCAGTATTTGATTCACCTCTCTAAGTTGCCTCAGAATTTTCTTTGAAGTTGTGGTGATCAAGCAAATTTGACATATTTTGACAAGTGGAGGGAAGTAATTGGCTCTGTCTTTAGCTCTGTTGGTGGTACATGGGATCCAAACCTGACTAGCCCAGTCTATTCAATTTTCAAACTTAGAAAGCCAAATGTTTCAGGGGAGGAAAGAAAATGCCACAATGATTTGGGTTCTGCCAAGTTTCTGGTGGCTTGGGAAGCAAACCTGCAAACCATACATGCAGTATCTGCTGGATTACTGCCACCATGGTAATATCAGTTAGCACTAAAAGCCAGCAACCAGAAGATGAGTCCCAAAATGCAAGTGAATCCTTGCAGTGCATGAATGTTTGGAGTGCCTGCTTCAACTATCCAGCTTGCTCGGGGTTCGCTTGTCTGCAATCGCTATTTCAACGAGGTCTGCAGCCATTCCAGCATAACCCTGAACACTAAACATGAGGTACTAGCTCAATACCTAAACCAACATAATGCTAGATAGCTAATCACCAGCAGGTTTTCCCAGAATTCAAATGTAACATGGTGAAAGGGAAACCCTTAGAAAGGGGAGGCAAATGCCCTTTTCACTGAAAATTCAAAGTATTTTCTCATGGCATGGAATATTTAGACTCCACAACTCATGTAGTGAACCCAGGGACCTAGACCAAGTGTGTCTAGTTTTCTGTTGTCCTCTTTTTGGAAACAGCATCTTATGTAGTTGTTGAAAGAGGCCTTGAGATAAATTGGTAGCCCAAGATGGAATGGACCTCCCAAGGATCCATCCACCACAGCCCCCAGATTGCTGGGATTATAGGCATGAGCGACCATGCCAAGCATGTGCACAGAGATTCTTACATAATTTGTGAAATCCCACTACTGGTCTATAGGTAGCTTCTGTGCTTGAGGCTTTAGGAATATTCCTGTCTTTGTTTTGGCTCCCCTTGTTCAGGTGTCCATTTCTATTGCGATAAGCTCCAAGGCCCCAGGCAAGGGGGTGGCTGCCCTTCCTCTGGTGTGTCCTTGGATGATTACAGCTCTGGTGAACAGGATTCAAATATATTGGATCCTGTGCATTTGAAGAGGAAATGAATAATGTTTCATGAGTTAATGTGGACATGCCAGGGAATTGAGGGGCCATGATAGAGACAAAACTTCAGGACATGGGCTGAAGGCTGAGGCTTCTGTACCTCTAGCTTCTTGAATAGTGGGCCTGCTGAGCAATTGTGTGCTCTCAAATGTAATTTGATGGGTTTTGTTTTAATTTATTGTGTTTTATGCTTTGGTTTTTTACATGGAAGGATCTGTACCATGGATTGAAGAAGCTGGAGTGTCTTACCTAAGAGAAATTTGAAAAAAGGGACAATTCAGCAGCCAAGAATTTCTCAAATGCCCTTGGCGTTTAAAAAAACGGGACATAAACTTGAGCATGTCATGTCCATGTCTCTTTACATAAGATTTTACCTCCTATTTCATAGGAATTACCATTTCTTTGAAAGGTCAACCTGTACTGAAATAAAGATTATCCCTCCATTCCTCATTCTGCTTGAAACCATATCCTTTGTTAGTTATATTTTCTTATACAGAAACACTTGGAGATGACTACAGCAAGAATTTCCCATTGGTGTAATTTCCACGGAGACACATGAAGTAATACTGCACAACTTCAAGTGAAGTGCACTGTTCCTTGACAATGGCAAGTCTGGGCAAAGCTCTACTAACTGAAAATCTTAGAAAGTCTGAATATGAGTGAATGAAAATGGGCCTCTCCACATTTGGACAGTGCATCTCCTGAAGCACCCATTTGTGGAAAAAGTAATTAGGAGAGACGAATGAACTCCCAAAACGGAATGGAAATTTTCTTGTTTAGGCCTGGAACGCTATGGCCTGGAGCCCTGTGGTTCTAACTGGATGAGCAAAGTGTGAGCAGAGATCAAAGTAAAACACACACCATTTAGGGAACTCGATATTTAACCGGGTGTCCAGAGTAGTGGCAAACTGTACTTTGTGAATTTGCTCAAATCCTGTCTTCACAAGAAAGTACATTCCAGCACGACCAGTGACTAGAGGAGGACACATTTCAAAGGACTTGTAAAAAGTCCAACACTGAATTTATCGCAACACTGAATTTAGATGAAAAGTAGCAGAGTCTGTTAGTCTTTCAAGTTTTAATAGGAGAAACTTATAACATGTAATAGCTGTTATATGAATAACTTCAGAGCTTTTGGAGAGGTCTAAATCACTATGAGTGAGGGCTTTCCTGACTCCCAAAGTTAAAAATAGTAAAACAAACAATTTGAAAAACCAATCAACCAATTAAATACAAACACTAGGTCCAAAGGGTTTCACTGGTTTTAAAACCACTTATGGAATGCACAACTATTGATGAGGCTTACTCTGCATTCTGCTTTACTCAGGCCTGGTACATGAGCAACTGTGAAAGCAAATTTCAAAATGTTATGTGAAGTGATCATTCCATTGGTGAAACCGTGACCCAATAGACACTTTCTCTTTTGAAACTCCGGACATTATCCATATATGTTCTCAAAGGGAAGGAATACACAGGATTTAGATTGATATTTTTTTCACTATTTTGTGTTCCACCAGATTTATTTGAAGATCTCCTGTCCTGCATCCACTGCCCAATGCAGAAGGCCACACATAGGACAACCAACCTGAGAACTTCACTGCTACAGCCTGAATAAATCATCATAAGAATATAATTTTCCTTTCATCATGAAAGATTTTTACGTCAAATTAACCAGCTCTCTTGCTTTCCCATGTTTTCCCCTGGTTTTTGTACCTTGAAATGGGTGTGCACTCTTCTCAGTCTTGATCTCCATCTTCCCCCGTATTTCCAAACATATTCATCTGGGAAACATGTAAAGATCTTATCTGGGGCTTGTTCCATTGTTTTCAAATATCTGCCCTTGAAATTCAACTTCCACGACTGTCTCTCATATCCAAAGCCATGTGCTTGCAGAGGATTTTTGTTGAGAAATTTCACAGAAAGCTCTTATACTGCAGGTGAATGATTCCAGCAAGTCTTGACTAAATAGCTTAGGGAACAGGACTCAGCCAAATGACAGACATGACAAGGTAAAAGCGTATGCTCAAGGATAGTACATGTCAGAGAACATCTGCCAGGCCTTGGCATATTTCATTTCCCATTGAAAGTACATCCATGTGTAGATTGGCTAGCATTTCCATCCACAAATTCTGAGCAGTGAAGCCTTCAGAGAGAATATTGAGGCATACCAGGCCAAGAATATTCATCCTATTTAAATCTTGCCCTACAAGGTCCTCTGTGCCACTGAGGTCTCCATGGCAACGCCCAGCATTGTGACTCAGGTCTCCTACTGCACACTTGTATCCTAGAGCCTGAAGTCCAGCTCACAATGGTGCTCAGCCAATCACAGCCCAGTGTGGTTGCCTGGGAACCACAAGCTTGTGGCTTTCTGTGGGCTGTTTCAGCCCAACTCTGCAGCTTTCCACCTCATACAACCACAGCCATTCCAATCATGCAGTATTTGATTAGCCTCTCTATGTTGCCTCAGAATTTTTTTTACAGTTGTAGTGATCAAGAAAATTTGACATATTTTGAGAAGTGGAGCGAAGTAATTGAAAGACCTTTTGGTCTGTCGGTGGTCGATGGGTTCCAAACTTGACTACCCCAGTCTTTTAAATTTTCAAACCTAGAGCCTAAAATCCCCGTCACAGTGATGTTCAGCCAATCTCAGCCCAGTGTGGTTGCCTGGCAACCACAAGCCTGTGGATTTCTGTGAACAGTTTCAGCCCAACTCTGCAGCTTTCCACCTCATACACCCACAGCCATTCCAATCATGCAGTATTTGATTCACCTCTCTAAGTTGCCTCAGAATTTTCTTTGAAGTTGTGGTGATCAAGCAAATTTGACATATTTTGACAAGTGGAGGGAAGTAATTGGCTCTGTCTTTAGCTCTGTTGGTGGTACATGGGATCCAAACCTGACTAGCCCAGTCTATTCAATTTTCAAACTTAGAAAGCCAAATGTTTCAGGGGAGGAAAGAAAATGCCACAATGATTTGGGTTCTGCCAAGTTTCTGGTGGCTTGGGAAGCAAACCTGCAAACCATACATGCAGTATCTGCTGGATTACTGCCACCATGGTAATATCAGTTAGCACTAAAAGCCAGCAACCAGAAGATGAGTCCCAAAATGCAAGTGAATCCTTGCAGTGCATGAATGTTTGGAGTGCCTGCTTCAACTATCCAGCTTGCTCGGGGTTCGCTTGTCTGCAATCGCTATTTCAACGAGGTCTGCAGCCATTCCAGCATAACCCTGAACACTAAACATGAGGTACTAGCTCAATACCTAAACCAACATAATGCTAGATAGCTAATCACCAGCAGGTTTTCCCAGAATTCAAATGTAACATGGTGAAAGGGAAACCCTTAGAAAGGGGAGGCAAATGCCCTTTTCACTGAAAATTCAAAGTATTTTCTCATGGCATGGAATATTTAGACTCCACAACTCATGTAGTGAACCCAGGGACCTAGACCAAGTGTGTCTAGTTTTCTGTTGTCCTCTTTTTGGAAACAGCATCTTATGTAGTTGTTGAAAGAGGCCTTGAGATAAATTGGTAGCCCAAGATGGACTGGACCTCCCAAGGATCCATCCACCACAGCCCCCAGATTGCTGGGATTATAGGCATGAGCGACCATGCCAAGCATGTGCACAGAGATTCTTACATAATTTGTGAAATCCCACTACTGGTCTATAGGTAGCTTCTGTGCTTGAGGCTTTAGGAATATTCCTCTCTTTGTTTTGGCTCCCCTTGTTCAAGTGTCCATTTCTATTGCGATAAGCTCCAAGGCCCCAGGCAAGGGGGTGGCTGCCCTTCCTCTGGTGTGTCCTTGGATGATTACAGCTCTGGTGAACAGGATTCAAATATATTGGATCCTGTGCATTTGAAGAGGAAATGAATAATGTTTCATGAGTTAATGTGGACATGCCAGGGAATTGAGGGGCCATGATAGAGACAAAACTTCAGGACATGGGCTGA
The DNA here is from genome assembly GCF_034190915.1 of Cavia porcellus. Taxonomy (NCBI): domain Eukaryota; kingdom Metazoa; phylum Chordata; class Mammalia; order Rodentia; family Caviidae; genus Cavia; species Cavia porcellus. The sequence goes on along the minus strand of NW_026947486.1, from coordinate 1,942,499 downwards.
AGGCTGAGGCTTCTGTACCTCTAGCTTCTTGAATAGTGGGCCTGCTGAGCAATTGTGTGCTCTCAAATGTAATTTGATGGGTTTTGTTTTAATTTATTGTGTTTTATGCTTTGGTTTTTTACATGGAAGGATCTGTACCATGGTTTGAAGAAGCTGGAGTGTCTTACCTAAGAGAAATTTGAAAAAAGGGACAATTCAGCAGCCAAGAATTTCTCAAATGCCCTTGGCGTTTAAAAAAACGGGACATAAACTTGAGCATGTCATGTCCATGTCTCTTTACATAAGATTTTACCTCCTATTTCATAGGAATTACCATTTCTTTGAAAGGTCAACCTGTACTGAAATAAAGATTATCCCTCCATTCCTCATTCTGCTTGAAACCATATCCTTTGTTAGTTATATTTTCTTATACAGAAACACTTGGAGATGACTACAGCAAGAATTTCCCATTGGTGTAATTTCCACGGAGACACATGAAGTAATACTGCACAACTTCAAGTGAAGTGCACTGTTCCTTGACAATGGCAAGTCTGGGCAAAGCTCTACTAACTGAAAATCTTAGAAAGTCTGAATATGAGTGAATGAAAATGGGCCTCTCCACATTTGGACAGTGCATCTCCTGAAGCACCCATTTGTGGAAAAAGTAATTAGGAGAGACGAATGAACTCCCAAAACGGAATGGAAATTTTCTTGTTTAGGCCTGGAACGCTATGGCCTGGAGCCCTGTGGTTCTAACTGGATGAGCAAAGTGTGAGCAGAGATCAAAGTAAAACACACACCATTTAGGGAACTCGATATTTAACCGGGTGTCCAGAGTAGTGGCAAACTGTACTTTGTGAATTTGCTCAAATCCTGTCTTCACAAGAAAGTACATTCCAGCACGACCAGTGACTAGAGGAGGACACATTTCAAAGGACTTGTAAAAAGTCCAACACTGAATTTATCGCAACACTGAATTTAGATGAAAAGTAGCAGAGTCTGTTAGTCTTTCAAGTTTTAATAGGAGAAACTTATAACATGTAATAGCTGTTATATGAATAACTTCAGAGCTTTTGGAGAGGTCTAAATCACTATGAGTGAGGGCTTTCCTGACTCCCAAAGTTAAAAATAGTAAAACAAACAATTTGAAAAACCAATCAACCAATTAAATACAAACACTAGGTCCAAAGGGTTTCACTGGTTTTAAAACCACTTATGGAATGCACAACTATTGATGAGGCTTACTCTGCATTCTGCTTTACTCAGGCCTGGTACATGAGCAACTGTGAAAGCAAATTTCAAAATGTTATGTGAAGTGATCATTCCATTGGTGAAACCGTGACCCAATAGACACTTTCTCTTTTGAAACTCCGGACATTATCCATATATGTTCTCAAAGGGAAGGAATACACAGGATTTAGATTGATATTTTTGTCACTATTTTGTGTTCCACCAGATTTATTTGAAGATCTCCTGTCCTGCATCCACTGCCCAATGCAGAAGGCCACACATAGGACAACCAACATGAGAACTTCACTGCTACAGCCTGAATAAATCATCATAAGAATATAATTTTCCTTTCATCATGAAAGATTTTTACGTCAAATTAACCAGCTCTCTTGCTTTCCCATGTTTTCCCCTGGTTTTTGTACCTTGAAATGGGTGTGCACTCTTCTCAGTCTTGATCTCCATCTTCCCCCGTATTTCCAAACATATTCATCTGGGAAACATGTAAAGATCTTATCTGGGGCTTGTTCCATTGTTTTCAAATATCTGCCCTTGAAATTCAACTTCCACGACTGTCTCTCATATCCAAAGCCATGTGCTTGCAGAGGATTTTTGTTGAGAAATTTCACAGAAAGCTCTTATACTGCAGGTGAATGATTCCAGCAAGTCTTGACTAAATAGCTTAGGGAACAGGACTCAGCCAAATGACAGACATGACAAGGGAAAAGCGTATGCTCAAGGATAGGACATGTCAGAGAACATCTGCCAGGCCTTGGCATATTTCATTTCCCATTGAAAGTACATCCATGTGTAGATTGGCTAGCATTTCCATCCACAAATTCTGAGCAGTGAAGCCTTCAGAGAGAATATTGAGGCATACCAGGCCAAGAATATTCATCCTATTTAAATCTTGCCCTACAAGGTCCTCTGTGCCACTGAGGTCTCCATGGCAACGCCCAGCATTGTGACTCAGGTCTCCTACTGCACACTTGTATCCTAGAGCCTGAAGTCCAGCTCACAATGGTGCTCAGCCAATCACAGCCCAGTGTGGTTGCCTGGGAACCACAAGCTTGTGGCTTTCTGTGGGCTGTTTCAGCCCAACTCTGCAGCTTTCCACCTCATACAACCACAGCCATTCCAATCATGCAGTATTTGATTAGCCTCTCTATGTTGCCTCAGAATTTTTTTTACAGTTGTAGTGATCAAGAAAATTTGACATATTTTGAGAAGTGGAGCGAAGTAATTGAAAGACCTTTTGGTCTGTCGGTGGTCGATGGGTTCCAAACTTGACTACCCCAGTCTTTTAAATTTTCAAACCTAGAGCCTAAAATCCCCGTCACAGTGATGTTCAGCCAATCTCAGCCCAGTGTGGTTGCCTGGCAACCACAAGCCTGTGGATTTCTGTGAACAGTTTCAGCCCAACTCTGCAGCTTTCCACCTCATACACCCACAGCCATTCCAATCATGCAGTATTTGATTCACCTCTCTAAGTTGCCTCAGAATTTTCTTTGAAGTTGTGGTGATCAAGCAAATTTGACATATTTTGACAAGTGGAGGGAAGTAATTGGCTCTGCCTTTAGCTCTGTTGGTGGTACATGGGATCCAAACCTGACTAGCCCAGTCTATTCAATTTTCAAACTTAGAAAGCCAAATGTTTCAGGGGAGGAAAGAAAATGCCACAATGATTTGGGTTCTGCCAAGTTTCTGGTGGCTTGGGAAGCAAACCTGCAAACCATACATGCAGTATCTGCTGGATTACTGCCACCATGGTAATATCAGTTAGCACTAAAAGCCAGCAACCAGAAGATGAGTCCCAAAATGCAAGTGAATCCTTGCAGTGCATGAATGTTTGGAGTGCCTGCTTCAACTATCCAGCTTGCTCGGGGTTCGCTTGTCTGCAATCGCTATTTCAACGAGGTCTGCAGCCATTCCAGCATAACCCTGAACACTAAACATGAGGTACTAGCTCAATACCTAAACCAACATAATGCTAGATAGCTAATCACCAGCAGGTTTTCCCAGAATTCAAATGTAACATGGTGAAAGGGAAACCCTTAGAAAGGGGAGGCAAATGCCCTTTTCACTGAAAATTCAAAGTATTTTCTCATGGCATGGAATATTTAGACTCCACAACTCATGTAGTGAACCCAGGGACCTAGACCAAGTGTGTCTAGTTTTCTGTTGTCCTCTTTTTGGAAACAGCATCTTATGTAGTTGTTGAAAGAGGCCTTGAGATAAATTGGTAGCCCAAGATGGACTGGACCTCCCAAGGATCCATCCACCACAGCCCCCAGATTGCTGGGATTATAGGCATGAGCGACCATGCCAAGCATGTGCACAGAGATTCTTACATAATTTGTGAAATCCCACTACTGGTCTATAGGTAGCTTCTGTGCTTGAGGCTTTAGGAATATTCCTCTCTTTGTTTTGGCTCCCCTTGTTCAGGTGTCCATTTCTATTGCGATAAGCTCCAAGGCCCCAGGCAAGGGGGTGGCTGCCCTTCCTCTGGTGTGTCCTTGGATGATTACAGCTCTGGTGAACAGGATTCAAATATATTGGATCCTGTGCATTTGAAGAGGAAATGAATAATGTTTCATGAGTTAATGTGGACATGCCAGGGAATTGAGGGGCCATGATAGAGACAAAACTTCAGGACATGGGCTGAAGGCTGAGGCTTCTGTACCTCTAGCTTCTTGAATAGTGGGCCTGCTGAGCAATTGTGTGCTCTCAAATGTAATTTGATGGGTTTTGTTTTAATTTATTGTGTTTTATGCTTTGGTTTTTTACATGGAAGGATCTGTACCATGGTTTGAAGAAGCTGGAGTGTCTTACCTAAGAGAAATTTGAAAAAAGGGACAATTCAGCAGCCAAGAATTTCTCAAATGCCCTTGGCGTTTAAAAAAACGGGACATAAACTTGAGCATGTCATGTCCATGTCTCTTTACATAAGATTTTACCTCCTATTTCATAGGAATTACCATTTCTTTGAAAGGTCAACCTGTACTGAAATAAAGATTATCCCTCCATTCCTCATTCTGCTTGAAACCATATCCTTTGTTAGTTATATTTTCTTATACAGAAACACTTGGAGATGACTACAGCAAGAATTTCCCATTGGTGTAATTTCCACGGAGACACATGAAGTAATACTGCACAACTTCAAGTGAAGTGCACTGTTCCTTGACAATGGCAAGTCTGGGCAAAGCTCTACTAACTGAAAATCTTAGAAAGTCTGAATATGAGTGAATGAAAATGGGCCTCTCCACATTTGGACAGTGCATCTCCTGAAGCACCCATTTGTGGAAAAAGTAATTAGGAGAGACGAATGAACTCCCAAAACGGAATGGAAATTTTCTTGTTTAGGCCTGGAACGCTATGGCCTGGAGCCCTGTGGTTCTAACTGGATGAGCAAAGTGTGAGCAGAGATCAAAGTAAAACACACACCATTTAGGGAACTCGATATTTAACCGGGTGTCCAGAGTAGTGGCAAACTGTACTTTGTGAATTTGCTCAAATCCTGTCTTCACAAGAAAGTACATTCCAGCACGACCAGTGACTAGAGGAGGACACATTTCAAAGGACTTGTAAAAAGTCCAACACTGAATTTATCGCAACACTGAATTTAGATGAAAAGTAGCAGAGTCTGTTAGTCTTTCAAGTTTTAATAGGAGAAACTTATAACATGTAATAGCTGTTATATGAATAACTTCAGAGCTTTTGGAGAGGTCTAAATCACTATGAGTGAGGGCTTTCCTGACTCCCAAAGTTAAAAATAGTAAAACAAACAATTTGAAAAACCAATCAACCAATTAAATACAAACACTAGGTCCAAAGGGTTTCACTGGTTTTAAAACCACTTATGGAATGCACAACTATTGATGAGGCTTACTCTGCATTCTGCTTTACTCAGGCCTGGTACATGAGCAACTGTGAAAGCAAATTTCAAAATGTTATGTGAAGTGATCATTCCATTGGTGAAACCGTGACCCAATAGACACTTTCTCTTTTGAAACTCCGGACATTATCCATATATGTTCTCAAAGGGAAGGAATACACAGGATTTAGATTGATATTTTTTTCACTATTTTGTGTTCCACCAGATTTATTTGAAGATCTCCTGTCCTGCATCCACTGCCCAATGCAGAAGGCCACACATAGGACAACCAACATGAGAACTTCACTGCTACAGCCTGAATAAATCATCATAAGAATATAATTTTCCTTTCATCATGAAAGATTTTTACGTCAAATTAACCAGCTCTCTTGCTTTCCCATGTTTTCCCCTGGTTTTTGTACCTTGAAATGGGTGTGCACTCTTCTCAGTCTTGATCTCCATCTTCCCCCGTATTTCCAAACATATTCATCTGGGAAACATGTAAAGATCTTATCTGGGGCTTGTTCCATTGTTTTCAAATATCTGCCCTTGAAATTCAACTTCCACGACTGTCTCTCATATCCAAAGCCATGTGCTTGCAGAGGATTTTTGTTGAGAAATTTCACAGAAAGCTCTTATACTGCAGGTGAATGATTCCAGCAAGTCTTGACTAAATAGCTTAGGGAACAGGACTCAGCCAAATGACAGACATGACAAGGGAAAAGCGTATGCTCAAGGATAGGACATGTCAGAGAACATCTGCCAGGCCTTGGCATATTTCATTTCCCATTGAAAGTACATCCATGTGTAGATTGGCTAGCATTTCCATCCACAAATTCTGAGCAGTGAAGCCTTCAGAGAGAATATTGAGGCATACCAGGCCAAGAATATTCATCCTATTTAAATCTTGCCCTACAAGGTCCTCTGTGCCACTGAGGTCTCCATGGCAACGCCCAGCATTGTGACTCAGGTCTCCTACTGCACACTTGTATCCTAGAGCCTGAAGTCCAGCTCACAATGGTGCTCAGCCAATCACAGCCCAGTGTGGTTGCCTGGGAACCACAAGCTTGTGGCTTTCTGTGGGCTGTTTCAGCCCAACTCTGCAGCTTTCCACCTCATACAACCACAGCCATTCCAATCATGCAGTATTTGATTAGCCTCTCTATGTTGCCTCAGAATTTTTTTTACAGTTGTAGTGATCAAGAAAATTTGACATATTTTGAGAAGTGGAGCGAAGTAATTGAAAGACCTTTTGGTCTGTCGGTGGTCGATGGGTTCCAAACTTGACTACCCCAGTCTTTTAAATTTTCAAACCTAGAGCCTAAAATCCCCGTCACAGTGATGTTCAGCCAATCTCAGCCCAGTGTGGTTGCCTGGCAACCACAAGCCTGTGGATTTCTGTGAACAGTTTCAGCCCAACTCTGCAGCTTTCCACCTCATACACCCACAGCCATTCCAATCATGCAGTATTTGATTCACCTCTCTAAGTTGCCTCAGAATTTTCTTTGAAGTTGTGGTGATCAAGCAAATTTGACATATTTTGACAAGTGGAGGGAAGTAATTGGCTCTGTCTTTAGCTCTGTTGGTGGTACATGGGATCCAAACCTGACTAGCCCAGTCTATTCAATTTTCAAACTTAGAAAGCCAAATGTTTCAGGGGAGGAAAGAAAATGCCACAATGATTTGGGTTCTGCCAAGTTTCTGGTGGCTTGGGAAGCAAACCTGCAAACCATACATGCAGTATCTGCTGGATTACTGCCACCATGGTAATATCAGTTAGCACTAAAAGCCAGCAACCAGAAGATGAGTCCCAAAATGCAAGTGAATCCTTGCAGTGCATGAATGTTTGGAGTGCCTGCTTCAACTATCCAGCTTGCTCGGGGTTCGCTTGTCTGCAATCGCTATTTCAACGAGGTCTGCAGCCATTCCAGCATAACCCTGAACACTAAACATGAGGTACTAGCTCAATACCTAAACCAACATAATGCTAGATAGCTAATCACCAGCAGGTTTTCCCAGAATTCAAATGTAACATGGTGAAAGGGAAACCCTTAGAAAGGGGAGGCAAATGCCCTTTTCACTGAAAATTCAAAGTATTTTCTCATGGCATGGAATATTTAGACTCCACAACTCATGTAGTGAACCCAGGGACCTAGACCAAGTGTGTCTAGTTTTCTGTTGTCCTCTTTTTGGAAACAGCATCTTATGTAGTTGTTGAAAGAGGCCTTGAGATAAATTGGTAGCCCAAGATGGACTGGACCTCCCAAGGATCCATCCACCACAGCCCCCAGATTGCTGGGATTATAGGCATGAGCGACCATGCCAAGCATGTGCACAGAGATTCTTACATAATTTGTGAAATCCCACTACTGGTCTATAGGTAGCTTCTGTGCTTGAGGCTTTAGGAATATTCCTGTCTTTGTTTTGGCTCCCCTTGTTCAGGTGTCCATTTCTATTGCGATAAGCTCCAAGGCCCCAGGCAAGGGGGTGGCTGCCCTTCCTCTGGTGTGTCCTTGGATGATTACAGCTCTGGTGAACAGGATTCAAATATATTGGATCCTGTGCATTTGAAGAGGAAATGAATAATGTTTCATGAGTTAATGTGGACATGCCAGGGAATTGAGGGGCCATGATAGAGACAAAACTTCAGGACATGGGCTGAAGGCTGAGGCTTCTGTACCTCTAGCTTCTTGAATAGTGGGCCTGCTGAGCAATTGTGTGCTCTCAAATGTAATTTGATGGGTTTTGTTTTAATTTATTGTGTTTTATGCTTTGGTTTTTTACATGGAAGGATCTGTACCATGGTTTGAAGAAGCTGGAGTGTCTTACCTAAGAGAAATTTGAAAAAAGGGACAATTCAGCAGCCAAGAATTTCTCAAATGCCCTTGGCGTTTAAAAAAACGGGACATAAACTTGAGCATGTCATGTCCATGTCTCTTTACATAAGATTTTACCTCCTATTTCATAGGAATTACCATTTCTTTGAAAGGTCAACCTGTACTGAAATAAAGATTATCCCTCCATTCCTCATTCTGCTTGAAACCATATCCTTTGTTAGTTATATTTTCTTATACAGAAACACTTGGAGATGACTACAGCAAGAATTTCCCATTGGTGTAATTTCCACGGAGACACATGAAGTAATACTGCACAACTTCAAGTGAAGTGCACTGTTCCTTGACAATGGCAAGTCTGGGCAAAGCTCTACTAACTGAAAATCTTAGAAAGTCTGAATATGAGTGAATGAAAATGGGCCTCTCCACATTTGGACAGTGCATCTCCTGAAGCACCCATTTGTGGAAAAAGTAATTAGGAGAGACGAATGAACTCCCAAAACGGAATGGAAATTTTCTTGTTTAGGCCTGGAACGCTATGGCCTGGAGCCCTGTGGTTCTAACTGGATGAGCAAAGTGCGAGCAGAGATCAAAGTAAAACACACACCATTTAGGGAACTCGATATTTAACCGGGTGTCCAGAGTAGTGGCAAACTGTACTTTGTGAATTTGCTCAAATCCTGTCTTCACAAGAAAGTACATTCCAGCACGACCAGTGACTAGAGGAGGACACATTTCAAAGGACTTGTAAAAAGTCCAACACTGAATTTATCGCAACACTGAATTTAGATGAAAAGTAGCAGAGTCTGTTAGTCTTTCAAGTTTTAATAGGAGAAACTTATAACATGTAATAGCTGTTATATGAATAACTTCAGAGCTTTTGGAGAGGTCTAAATCACTATGAGTGAGGGCTTTCCTGACTCCCAAAGTTAAAAATAGTAAAACAAACAATTTGAAAAACCAATCAACCAATTAAATACAAACACTAGGTCCAAAGGGTTTCACTGGTTTTAAAACCACTTATGGAATGCACAACTATTGATGAGGCTTACTCTGCATTCTGCTTTACTCAGGCCTGGTACATGAGCAACTGTGAAAGCAAATTTCAAAATGTTATGTGAAGTGATCATTCCATTGGTGAAACCGTGACCCAATAGACACTTTCTCTTTTGAAACTCCGGACATTATCCATATATGTTCTCAAAGGGAAGGAATACACAGGATTTAGATTGATATTTTTTTCACTATTTTGTGTTCCACCAGATTTATTTGAAGATCTCCTGTCCTGCATCCACTGCCCAATGCAGAAGGCCACACATAGGACAACCAACATGAGAACTTCACTGCTACAGCCTGAATAAATCATCATAAGAATATAATTTTCCTTTCATCATGAAAGATTTTTACGTCAAATTAACCAGCTCTCTTGCTTTCCCATGTTTTCCCCTGGTTTTTGTACCTTGAAATGGGTGTGCACTCTTCTCAGTCTTGATCTCCATCTTCCCCCGTATTTCCAAACATATTCATCTGGGAAACATGTAAAGATCTTATCTGGGGCTTGTTCCATTGTTTTCAAATATCTGCCCTTGAAATTCAACTTCCACGACTGTCTCTCATATCCAAAGCCATGTGCTTGCAGAGGATTTTTGTTGAGAAATTTCACAGAAAGCTCTTATACTGCAGGTGAATGATTCCAGCAAGTCTTGACTAAATAGCTTAGGGAACAGGACTCAGCCAAATGACAGACATGACAAGGGAAAAGCGTATGCTCAAGGATAGGACATGTCAGAGAACATCTGCCAGGCCTTGGCATATTTCATTTCCCATTGAAAGTACATCCATGTGTAGATTGGCTAGCATTTCCATCCACAAATTCTGAGCAGTGAAGCCTTCAGAGAGAATATTGAGGCATACCAGGCCAAGAATATTCATCCTATTTAAATCTTGCCCTACAAGGTCCTCTGTGCCACTGAGGTCTCCATGGCAACGCCCAGCATTGTGACTCAGGTCTCCTACTGCACACTTGTATCCTAGAGCCTGAAGTCCAGCTCACAATGGTGCTCAGCCAATCACAGCCCAGTGTGGTTGCCTGGGAACCACAAGCTTGTGGCTTTCTGTGGGCTGTTTCAGCCCAACTCTGCAGCTTTCCACCTCATACAACCACAGCCATTCCAATCATGCAGTATTTGATTAGCCTCTCTATGTTGCCTCAGAATTTTTTTTACAGTTGTAGTGATCAAGAAAATTTGACATATTTTGAGAAGTGGAGCGAAGTAATTGAAAGACCTTTTGGTCTGTCGGTGGTCGATGGGTTCCAAACTTGACTACCCCAGTCTTTTAAATTTTCAAACCTAGAGCCTAAAATCCCCGTCACAGTGATGTTCAGCCAATCTCAGCCCAGTGTGGTTGCCTGGCAACCACAAGCCTGTGGATTTCTGTGAACAGTTTCAGCCCAACTCTGCAGCTTTCCACCTCATACACCCACAGCCATTCCAATCATGCAGTATTTGATTCACCTCTCTAAGTTGCCTCAGAATTTTCTTTGAAGTTGTGGTGATCAAGCAAATTTGACATATTTTGACAAGTGGAGGGAAGTAATTGGCTCTGTCTTTAGCTCTGTTGGTGGTACATGGGATCCAAACCTGACTAGCCCAGTCTATTCAATTTTCAAACTTAGAAAGCCAAATGTTTCAGGGGAGGAAAGAAAATGCCACAATGATTTGGGTTCTGCCAAGTTTCTGGTGGCTTGGGAAGCAAACCTGCAAACCATACATGCAGTATCTGCTGGATTACTGCCACCATGGTAATATCAGTTAGCACTAAAAGCCAGCAACCAGAAGATGAGTCCCAAAATGCAAGTGAATCCTTGCAGTGCATGAATGTTTGGAGTGCCTGCTTCAACTATCCAGCTTGCTCGGGGTTCGCTTGTCTGCAATCGCTATTTCAACGAGGTCTGCAGCCATTCCAGCATAACCCTGAACACTAAACATGAGGTACTAGCTCAATACCTAAACCAACATAATGCTAGATAGCTAATCACCAGCAGGTTTTCCCAGAATTCAAATGTAACATGGTGAAAGGGAAACCCTTAGAAAGGGGAGGCAAATGCCCTTTTCACTGAAAATTCAAAGTATTTTCTCATGGCATGGAATATTTAGACTCCACAACTCATGTAGTGAACCCAGGGACCTAGACCAAGTGTGTCTAGTTTTCTGTTGTCCTCTTTTTGGAAACAGCATCTTATGTAGTTGTTGAAAGAGGCCTTGAGATAAATTGGTAGCCCAAGATGGACTGGACCTCCCAAGGATCCATCCACCACAGCCCCCAGATTGCTGGGATTATAGGCATGAGCGACCATGCCAAGCATGTGCACAGAGATTCTTACATAATTTGTGAAATCCCACTACTGGTCTATAGGTAGCTTCTGTGCTTGAGGCTTTAGGAATATTCCTGTCTTTGTTTTGGCTCCCCTTGTTCAGGTGTCCATTTCTATTGCGATAAGCTCCAAGGCCCCAGGCAAGGGGGTGGCTGCCCTTCCTCTGGTGTGTCCTTGGATGATTACAGCTCTGGTGAACAGGATTCAAATATATTGGATCCTGTGCATTTGAAGAGGAAATGAATAATGTTTCATGAGTTAATGTGGACATGCCAGGGAATTGAGGGGCCATGATAGAGACAAAACTTCAGGACATGGGCTGAAGGCTGAGGCTTCTGTACCTCTAGCTTCTTGAATAGTGGGCCTGCTGAGCAATTGTGTGCTCTCAAATGTAATTTGATGGGTTTTGTTTTAATTTATTGTGTTTTATGCTTTGGTTTTTTACATGGAAGGATCTGTACCATGGTTTGAAGAAGCTGGAGTGTCTTACCTAAGAGAAATTTGAAAAAAGGGACAATTCAGCAGCCAAGAATTTCTCAAATGCCCTTGGCGTTTAAAAAAACGGGACATAAACTTGAGCATGTCATGTCCATGTCTCTTTACATAAGATTTTACCTCCTATTTCATAGGAATTACCATTTCTTTGAAAGGTCAACCTGTACTGAAATAAAGATTATCCCTCCATTCCTCATTCTGCTTGAAACCATATCCTTTGTTAGTTATATTTTCTTATACAGAAACACTTGGAGATGACTACAGCAAGAATTTCCCATTGGTGTAATTTCCACGGAGACACATGAAGTAATACTGCACAACTTCAAGTGAAGTGCACTGTTCCTTGACAATGGCAAGTCTGGGCAAAGCTCTACTAACTGAAAATCTTAGAAAGTCTGAATATGAGTGAATGAAAATGGGCCTCTCCACATTTGGACAGTGCATCTCCTGAAGCACCCATTTGTGGAAAAAGTAATTAGGAGAGACGAATGAACTCCCAAAACGGAATGGAAATTTTCTTGTTTAGGCCTGCAACGCTATGGCCTGGAGCCCTGTGGTTCTAACTGGATGAGCAAAGTGCGAGCAGAGATCAAAGTAAAACACACACCATTTAGGGAACTCGATATTTAACCGGGTGTCCAGAGTAGTGGCAAACTGTACTTTGTGAATTTGCTCAAATCCTTTCTTCACAAGAAAGTACATTCCAGCACGACCAGTGACTAGAGGAGGACACATTTCAAAGGACTTGTAAAAAGTCCAACACTGAATTTATCGCAACACTGAATTTAGATGAAAAGTAGCAGAGTCTGTTAGTCTTTCAAGTTTTAATAGGAGAAACTTATAACATGTAATAGCTGTTATATGAATAACTTCAGAGCTTTTGGAGAGGTCTAAATCACTATGAGTGAGGGCTTTCCTGACTCCCAAAGTTAAAAATAGTAAAACAAACAATTTGAAAAACCAATCAACCAATTAAATACAAACACTAGGTCCAAAGGGTTTCACTGGTTTTAAAACCACTTATGGAATGCACAACTATTGATGAGGCTTACTCTGCATTCTGCTTTACTCAGGCCTGGTACATGAGCAACTGTGAAAGCAAATTTCAAAATGTTATGTGAAGTGATCATTCCATTGGTGAAACCGTGACCCAATAGACACTTTCTCTTTTGAAACTCCGGACATTATCCATATATGTTCTCAAAGGGAAGGAATACACAGGATTTAGATTGATATTTTTTTCACTATTTTGTGTTCCACCAGATTTATTTGAAGATCTCCTGTCCTGCATCCACTGCCCAATGCAGAAGGCCACACATAGGACAACCAACATGAGAACTTCACTGCTACAGCCTGAATAAATCATCATAAGAATATAATTTTCCTTTCATCATGAAAGATTTTTACGTCAAATTAACCAGCTCTCTTGCTTTCCCATGTTTTCCCCTGGTTTTTGTACCTTGAAATGGGTGTGCACTCTTCTCAGTCTTGATCTCCATCTTCCCCCGTATTTCCAAACATATTCATCTGGGAAACATGTAAAGATCTTATCTGGGGCTTGTTCCATTGTTTTCAAATATCTGCCCTTGAAATTCAACTTCCACGACTGTCTCTCATATCCAAAGCCATGTGCTTGCAGAGGATTTTTGTTGAGAAATTTCACAGAAAGCTCTTATACTGCAGGTGAATGATTCCAGCAAGTCTTGACTAAATAGCTTAGGGAACAGGACTCAGCCAAATGACAGACATGACAAGGGAAAAGCGTATGCTCAAGGATAGGACATGTCAGAGAACATCTGCCAGGCCTTGGCATATTTCATTTCCCATTGAAAGTACATCCATGTGTAGATTGGCTAGCATTTCCATCCACAAATTCTGAGCAGTGAAGCCTTCAGAGAGAATATTGAGGCATACCAGGCCAAGAATATTCATCCTATTTAAATCTTGCCCTACAAGGTCCTCTGTGCCACTGAGGTCTCCATGGCAACGCCCAGCATTGTGACTCAGGTCTCCTACTGCACACTTGTATCCTAGAGCCTGAAGTCCAGCTCACAATGGTGCTCAGCCAATCACAGCCCAGTGTGGTTGCCTGGGAACCACAAGCTTGTGGCTTTCTGTGGGCTGTTTCAGCCCAACTCTGCAGCTTTCCACCTCATACAACCACAGCCATTCCAATCATGCAGTATTTGATTAGCCTCTCTATGTTGCCTCAGAATTTTTTTTACAGTTGTAGTGATCAAGAAAATTTGACATATTTTGAGAAGTGGAGCGAAGTAATTGAAAGACCTTTTGGTCTGTCGGTGGTCGATGGGTTCCAAACTTGACTACCCCAGTCTTTTAAATTTTCAAACCTAGAGCCTAAAATCCCCGTCACAGTGATGTTCAGCCAATCTCAGCCCAGTGTGGTTGCCTGGCAACCACAAGCCTGTGGATTTCTGTGAACAGTTTCAGCCCAACTCTGCAGCTTTCCACCTCATACACCCACAGCCATTCCAATCATGCAGTATTTGATTCACCTCTCTAAGTTGCCTCAGAATTTTCTTTGAAGTTGTGGTGATCAAGCAAATTTGACATATTTTGACAAGTGGAGGGAAGTAATTGGCTCTGTCTTTAGCTCTGTTGGTGGTACATGGGATCCAAACCTGACTAGCCCAGTCTATTCAATTTTCAAACTTAGAAAGCCAAATGTTTCAGGGGAGGAAAGAAAATGCCACAATGATTTGGGTTCTGCCAAGTTTCTGGTGGCTTGGGAAGCAAACCTGCAAACCATACATGCAGTATCTGCTGGATTACTGCCACCATGGTAATATCAGTTAGCACTAAAAGCCAGCAACCAGAAGATGAGTCCCAAAATGCAAGTGAATCCTTGCAGTGCATGAATGTTTGGAGTGCCTGCTTCAACTATCCAGCTTGCTCGGGGTTCGCTTGTCTGCAATCGCTATTTCAACGAGGTCTGCAGCCATTCCAGCATAACCCTGAACACTAAACATGAGGTACTAGCTCAATACCTAAACCAACATAATGCTAGATAGCTAATCACCAGCAGGTTTTCCCAGAATTCAAATGTAACATGGTGAAAGGGAAACCCTTAGAAAGGGGAGGCAAATGCCCTTTTCACTGAAAATTCAAAGTATTTTCTCATGGCATGGAATATTTAGACTCCACAACTCATGTAGTGAACCCAGGGACCTAGACCAAGTGTGTCTAGTTTTCTGTTGTCCTCTTTTTGGAAACAGCATCTTATGTAGTTGTTGAAAGAGGCCTTGAGATAAATTGGTAGCCCAAGATGGACTGGACCTCCCAAGGATCCATCCACCACAGCCCCCAGATTGCTGGGATTATAGGCATGAGCGACCATGCCAAGCATGTGCACAGAGATTCTTACATAATTTGTGAAATCCCACTACTGGTCTATAGGTAGCTTCTGTGCTTGAGGCTTTAGGAATATTCCTCTCTTTGTTTTGGCTCCCCTTGTTCAGGTGTCCATTTCTATTGCGATAAGCTCCAAGGCCCCAGGCAAGGGGGTGGCTGCCCTTCCTCTGGTGTGTCCTTGGATGATTACAGCTCTGGTGAACAGGATTCAAATATATTGGATCCTGTGCATTTGAAGAGGAAATGAATAATGTTTCATGAGTTAATGTGGACATGCCAGGGAATTGAGGGGCCATGATAGAGACAAAACTTCAGGACATGGGCTGAAGGCTGAGGCTTCTGTACCTCTAGCTTCTTGAATAGTGGGCCTGCTGAGCAATTGTGTGCTCTCAAATGTAATTTGATGGGTTTTGTTTTAATTTATTGTGTTTTATGCTTTGGTTTTTTACATGGAAGGATCTGTACCATGGTTTGAAGAAGCTGGAGTGTCTTACCTAAGAGAAATTTGAAAAAAGGGACAATTCAGCAGCCAAGAATTTCTCAAATGCCCTTGGCGTTTAAAAAAAAGGGACATAAACTTGAGCATGTCATGTCCATGTCTCTTTACATAAGATTTTACCTCCTATTTCATAGGAATTACCATTTCTTTGAAAGGTCAACCTGTACTGAAATAAAGATTATCCCTCCATTCCTCATTCTGCTTGAAACCATATCCTTTGTTAGTTATATTTTCTTATACAGAAACACTTGGAGATGACTACAGCAAGAATTTCCCATTGGTGTAATTTCCACGGAGACACATGAAGTAATACTGCACAACTTCAAGTGAAGTGCACTGTTCCTTGACAATGGCAAGTCTGGGCAAAGCTCTACTAACTGAAAATCTTAGAAAGTCTGAATATGAGTGAATGAAAATGGGCCTCTCCACATTTGGACAGTGCATCTCCTGAAGCACCCATTTGTGGAAAAAGTAATTAGGAGAGACGAATGAACTCCCAAAACGGAATGGAAATTTTCTTGTTTAGGCCTGGAACGCTATGGCCTGGAGCCCTGTGGTTCTAACTGGATGAGCAAAGTGTGAGCAGAGATCAAAGTAAAACACACACCATTTAGGGAACTCGATATTTAACCGGGTGTCCAGAGTAGTGGCAAACTGTACTTTGTGAATTTGCTCAAATCCTGTCTTCACAAGAAAGTACATTCCAGCACGACCAGTGACTAGAGGAGGACACATTTCAAAGGACTTGTAAAAAGTCCAACACTGAATTTATCGCAACACTGAATTTAGATGAAAAGTAGCAGAGTCTGTTAGTCTTTCAAGTTTTAATAGGAGAAACTTATAACATGTAATAGCTGTTATATGAATAACTTCAGAGCTTTTGGAGAGGTCTAAATCACTATGAGTGAGGGCTTTCCTGACTCCCAAAGTTAAAAATAGTAAAACAAACAATTTGAAAAACCAATCAACCAATTAAATACAAACACTAGGTCCAAAGGGTTTCACTGGTTTTAAAACCACTTATGGAATGCACAACTATTGATGAGGCTTACTCTGCATTCTGCTTTACTCAGGCCTGGTACATGAGCAACTGTGAAAGCAAATTTCAAAATGTTATGTGAAGTGATCATTCCATTGGTGAAACCGTGACCCAATAGACACTTTCTCTTTTGAAACTCCGGACATTATCCATATATGTTCTCAAAGGGAAGGAATACACAGGATTTAGATTGATATTTTTTTCACTATTTTGTGTTCCACCAGATTTATTTGAAGATCTCCTGTCCTGCATCCACTGCCCAATGCAGAAGGCCACACATAGGACAACCAACATGAGAACTTCACTGCTACAGCCTGAATAAATCATCATAAGAATATAATTTTCCTTTCATCATGAAAGATTTTTACGTCAAATTAACCAGCTCTCTTGCTTTCCCATGTTTTCCCCTGGTTTTTGTACCTTGAAATGGGTGTGCACTCTTCTCAGTCTTGATCTCCATCTTCCCCCGTATTTCCAAACATATTCATCTGGGAAACATGTAAAGATCTTATCTGGGGCTTGTTCCATTGTTTTCAAATATCTGCCCTTGAAATTCAACTTCCACGACTGTCTCTCATATCCAAAGCCATGTGCTTGCAGAGGATTTTTGTTGAGAAATTTCACAGAAAGCTCTTATACTGCAGGTGAATGATTCCAGCAAGTCTTGACTAAATAGCTTAGGGAACAGGACTCAGCCAAATGACAGACATGACAAGGGAAAAGCGTATGCTCAAGGATAGGACATGTCAGAGAACATCTGCCAGGCCTTGGCATATTTCATTTCCCATTGAAAGTACATCCATGTGTAGATTGGCTAGCATTTCCATCCACAAATTCTGAGCAGTGAAGCCTTCAGAGAGAATATTGAGGCATACCAGGCCAAGAATATTCATCCTATTTAAATCTTGCCCTACAAGGTCCTCTGTGCCACTGAGGTCTCCATGGCAACGCCCAGCATTGTGACTCAGGTCTCCTACTGCACACTTGTATCCTAGAGCCTGAAGTCCAGCTCACAATGGTGCTCAGCCAATCACAGCCCAGTGTGGTTGCCTGGGAACCACAAGCTTGTGGCTTTCTGTGGGCTGTTTCAGCCCAACTCTGCAGCTTTCCACCTCATACAACCACAGCCATTCCAATCATGCAGTATTTGATTAGCCTCTCTATGTTGCCTCAGAATTTTTTTTACAGTTGTAGTGATCAAGAAAATTTGACATATTTTGAGAAGTGGAGCGAAGTAATTGAAAGACCTTTTGGTCTGTCGGTGGTCGATGGGTTCCAAACTTGACTACCCCAGTCTTTTAAATTTTCAAACCTAGAGCCTAAAATCCCCATCACAGTGATGTTCAGCCAATCTCAGCCCAGTGTGGTTGCCTGGCAACCACAAGCCTGTGGATTTCTGTGAACAGTTTCAGCCCAACTCTGCAGCTTTCCACCTCATACACCCACAGCCATTCCAATCATGCAGTATTTGATTCACCTCTCTAAGTTGCCTCAGAATTTTCTTTGAAGTTGTGGTGATCAAGCAAATTTGACATATTTTGACAAGTGGAGGGAAGTAATTGGCTCTGTCTTTAGCTCTGTTGGTGGTACATGGGATCCAAACCTGACTAGCCCAGTCTATTCAATTTTCAAACTTAGAAAGCCAAATGTTTCAGGGGAGGAAAGAAAATGCCACAATGATTTGGGTTCTGCCAAGTTTCTGGTGGCTTGGGAAGCAAACCTGCAAACCATACATGCAGTATCTGCTGGATTACTGCCACCATGGTAATATCAGTTAGCACTAAAAGCCAGCAACCAGAAGATGAGTCCCAAAATGCAAGTGAATCCTTGCAGTGCATGAATGTTTGGAGTGCCTGCTTCAACTATCCAGCTTGCTCGGGGTTCGCTTGTCTGCAATCGCTATTTCAACGAGGTCTGCAGCCATTCCAGCATAACCCTGAACACTAAACATGAGGTACTAGCTCAATACCTAAACCAACATAATGCTAGATAGCTTATCACCAGCAGGTTTTCCCAGAATTCAAATGTAACATGGTGAAAGGGAAACCCTTAGAAAGGGGAGGCAAATGCCCTTTTCACTGAAAATTCAAAGTATTTTCTCATGGCATGGAATATTTAGACTCCACAACTCATGTAGTGAACCCAGGGACCTAGACCAAGTGTGTCTAGTTTTCTGTTGTCCTCTTTTTGGAAACAGCATCTTATGTAGTTGTTGAAAGAGGCCTTGAGATAAATTGGTAGCCCAAGATGGACTGGAACTCCCAAGGATCCATCCACCACAGCCCCCAGATTGCTGGGATTATAGGCATGAGCGACCATGCCAAGCATGTGCACAGAGATTCTTACATAATTTGTGAAATCCCACTACTGGTCTATAGGTAGCTTCTGTGCTTGAGGCTTTAGGAATATTCCTCTCTTTGTTTTGGCTCCCCTTGTTCAGGTGTCCATTTCTATTGCGATAAGCTCCAAGGCCCCAGGCAAGGGGGTGGCTGCCCTTCCTCTGGTGTGTCCTTGGATGATTACAGCTCTGGTGAACAGGATTCAAATATATTGGATCCTGTGCATTTGAAGAGGAAATGAATAATGTTTCATGAGTTAATGTGGACATGCCAGGGAATTGAGGGGCCATGATAGAGACAAAACTTCAGGACATGGGCTGAAGGCTGAGGCTTCTGTACCTCTAGCTTCTTGAATAGTGGGCCTGCTGAGCAATTGTGTGCTCTCAAATGTAATTTGATGGGTTTTGTTTTAATTTATTGTGTTTTATGCTTTGGTTTTTTACATGGAAGGATCTGTACCATGGTTTGAAGAAGCTGGAGTGTCTTACCTAAGAGAAATTTGAAAAAAGGGACAATTCAGCAGCCAAGAATTTCTCAAATGCCCTTGGCGTTTAAAAAAAAGGGACATAAACTTGAGCATGTCATGTCCATGTCTCTTTACATAAGATTTTACCTCCTATTTCATAGGAATTACCATTTCTTTGAAAGGTCAACCTGTACTGAAATAAAGATTATCCCTCCATTCCTCATTCTGCTTGAAACCATATCCTTTGTTAGTTATATTTTCTTATACAGAAACACTTGGAGATGACTACAGCAAGAATTTCCCATTGGTGTAATTTCCACGGAGACACATGAAGTAATACTGCACAACTTCAAGTGAATGGCACTGTTCCTTAACAATGGCAAGTCTGGGCAAAGCTCTACTAACTGAAAATCTTAGAAAGTCTGAATATGAGTGAAAGAAAATGGGCCTCTCCACATTTGGACAGTGCATCTCCTGAAGCACCCTTTTGTGGAAAAAGTAATTAGGAGAGACGAATGAACTCCCAAAACGGAATGGAAATTTTCTTGTTTAGGCCTGGAACGCTATGGCCTGGAGCCCTGTGGTTCTAACTGGATGAGCAAAGTGCGAGCAGAGATCAAAGTAAAACACACACCATTTAGGGAACTCGATATTTAACCGGGTGTCCAGAGTAGTGGCAAACTGTACTTTGTGAATTTGCTCAAATCCTGTCTTCACAAGAAAGTACATTCCAGCACGACCAGTGACTAGAGGAGGACACATTTCAAAGGACTTGTAAAAAGTCCAACACTGAATTTATCGCAACACTGAATTTAGATGAAAAGTAGCAGAGTCTGTTAGTCTTTCAAGTTTTAATAGGAGAAACTTATAACATGTAATAGCTGTTATATGAATAACTTCAGAGCTTTTGGAGAGGTCTAAATCACTATGAGTGAGGGCTTTCCTGACTCCCAAAGTTAAAAATAGTAAAACAAACAATTTGAAAAACCAATCAACCAATTAAATACAAACACTAGGTCCAAAGGGTTTCACTGGTTTTAAAACCACTTATGGAATGCACAACTATTGATGAGGCTTACTCTGCATTCTGCTTTACTCAGGCCTGGTACATGAGCAACTGTGAAAGCAAATTTCAAAATGTTATGTGAAGTGATCATTCCATTGGTGAAACCGTGACCCAATAGACACTTTCTCTTTTGAAACTCCGGACATTATCCATATATGTTCTCAAAGGGAAGGAATACACAGGATTTAGATTGATATTTTTTTCACTATTTTGTGTTCCACCAGATTTATTTGAAGATCTCCTGTCCTGCATCCACTGCCCAATGCAGAAGGCCACACATAGGACAACCAACATGAGAACTTCACTGCTACAGCCTGAATAAATCATCATAAGAATATAATTTTCCTTTCATCATGAAAGATTTTTACGTCAAATTAACCAGCTCTCTTGCTTTCCCATGTTTTCCCCTGGTTTTTGTACCTTGAAATGGGTGTGCACTCTTCTCAGTCTTGATCTCCATCTTCCCCCGTATTTCCAAACATATTCATCTGGGAAACATGTAAAGATCTTATCTGGGGCTTGTTCCATTGTTTTCAAATATCTGCCCTTGAAATTCAACTTCCACGACTGTCTCTCATATCCAAAGCCATGTGCTTGCAGAGGATTTTTGTTGAGAAATTTCACAGAAAGCTCTTATACTGCAGGTGAATGATTCCAGCAAGTCTTGACTAAATAGCTTAGGGAACAGGACTCAGCCAAATGACAGACATGACAAGGGAAAAGCGTATGCTCAAGGATAGGACATGTCAGAGAACATCTGCCAGGCCTTGGCATATTTCATTTCCCATTGAAAGTACATCCATGTGTAGATTGGCTAGCATTTCCATCCACAAATTCTGAGCAGTGAAGCCTTCAGAGAGAATATTGAGGCATACCAGGCCAAGAATATTCATCCTATTTAAATCTTGCCCTACAAGGTCCTCTGTGCCACTGAGGTCTCCATGGCAACGCCCAGCATTGTGACTCAGGTCTCCTACTGCACACTTGTATCCTAGAGCCTGAAGTCCAGCTCACAATGGTGCTCAGCCAATCACAGCCCAGTGTGGTTGCCTGGGAACCACAAGCTTGTGGCTTTCTGTGGGCTGTTTCAGCCCAACTCTGCAGCTTTCCACCTCATACAACCACAGCCATTCCAATCATGCAGTATTTGATTAGCCTCTCTATGTTGCCTCAGAATTTTTTTTACAGTTGTAGTGATCAAGAAAATTTGACATATTTTGAGAAGTGGAGCGAAGTAATTGAAAGACCTTTTGGTCTGTCGGTGGTCGATGGGTTCCAAACTTGACTACCCCAGTCTTTTAAATTTTCAAACCTAGAGCCTAAAATCCCCGTCACAGTGATGTTCAGCCAATCTCAGCCCAGTGTGGTTGCCTGGCAACCACAAGCCTGTGGATTTCTGTGAACAGTTTCAGCCCAACTCTGCAGCTTTCCACCTCATACACCCACAGCCATTCCAATCATGCAGTATTTGATTCACCTCTCTAAGTTGCCTCAGAATTTTCTTTGAAGTTGTGGTGATCAAGCAAATTTGACATATTTTGACAAGTGGAGGGAAGTAATTGGCTCTGTCTTTAGCTCTGTTGGTGGTACATGGGATCCAAACCTGACTAGCCCAGTCTATTCAATTTTCAAATGTTTCAGGGGAGGAAAGAAAATGCCACAATGATTTGGGTTCTGCCAAGTTTCTGGTGGCTTGGGAAGCAAACCTGCAAACCATACATGCAGTATCTGCTGGATTACTGCCACCATGGTAATATCAGTTAGCACTAAAAGCCAGCAACCAGAAGATGAGTCCCAAAATGCAAGTGAATCCTTGCAGTGCATGAATGTTTGGAGTGCCTGCTTCAACTATCCAGCTTGCTCGGGGTTCGCTTGTCTGCAATCGCTATTTCAACGAGGTCTGCAGCCATTCCAGCATAACCCTGAACACTAAACATGAGGTACTAGCTCAATACCTAAACCAACATAATGCTAGATAGCTAATCACCAGCAGGTTTTCCCAGAATTCAAATGTAACATGGTGAAAGGGAAACCCTTAGAAAGGGGAGGCAAATGCCCTTTTCACTGAAAATTCAAAGTATTTTCTCATGGCATGGAATATTTAGACTCCACAACTCATGTAGTGAACCCAGGGACCTAGACCAAGTGTGTCTAGTTTTCTGTTGTCCTCTTTTTGGAAACAGCATCTTATGTAGTTGTTGAAAGAGGCCTTGAGATAAATTGGTAGCCCAAGATGGACTGGACCTCCCAAGGATCCATCCACCACAGCCCCCAGATTGCTGGGATTATAGGCATGAGCGACCATGCCAAGCATGTGCACAGAGATTCTTACATAATTTGTGAAATCCCACTACTGGTCTATAGGTAGCTTCTGTGCTTGAGGCTTTAGGAATATTCCTGTCTTTGTTTTGGCTCCCCTTGTTCAGGTGTCCATTTCTATTGCGATAAGCTCCAAGGCCCCAGGCAAGGGGGTGGCTGCCCTTCCTCTGGTGTGTCCTTGGATGATTACAGCTCTGGTGAACAGGATTCAAATATATTGGATCCTGTGCATTTGAAGAGGAAATGAATAATGTTTCATGAGTTAATGTGGACATGCCAGGGAATTGAGGGGCCATGATAGAGACAAAACTTCAGGACATGGGCTGAAGGCTGAGGCTTCTGTACCTCTAGCTTCTTGAATAGTGGGCCTGCTGAGCAATTGTGTGCTCTCAAATGTAATTTGATGGGTTTTGTTTTAATTTATTGTGTTTTATGCTTTGGTTTTTTACATGGAAGGATCTGTACCATGGTTTGAAGAAGCTGGAGTGTCTTACCTAAGAGAAATTTGAAAAAAGGGACAATTCAGCAGCCAAGAATTTCTCAAATGCCCTTGGCGTTTAAAAAAACGGGACATAAACTTGAGCATGTCATGTCCATGTCTCTTTACATAAGATTTTACCTCCTATTTCATAGGAATTACCATTTCTTTGAAAGGTCAACCTGTACTGAAATAAAGATTATCCCTCCATTCCTCATTCTGCTTGAAACCATATCCTTTGTTAGTTATATTTTCTTATACAGAAACACTTGGAGATGACTACAGCAAGAATTTCCCATTGGTGTAATTTCCACGGAGACACATGAAGTAATACTGCACAACTTCAAGTGAAGTGCACTGTTCCTTGACAATGGCAAGTCTGGGCAAAGCTCTACTAACTGAAAATCTTAGAAAGTCTGAATATGAGTGAATGAAAATGGGCCTCTCCACATTTGGACAGTGCATCTCCTGAAGCACCCATTTGTGGAAAAAGTAATTAGGAGAGACGAATGAACTCCCAAAACGGAATGGAAATTTTCTTGTTTAGGCCTGGAACGCTATGGCCTGGAGCCCTGTGGTTCTAACTGGATGAGCAAAGTGTGAGCAGAGATCAAAGTAAAACACACACCATTTAGGGAACTCGATATTTAACCGGGTGTCCAGAGTAGTGGCAAACTGTACTTTGTGAATTTGCTCAAATCCTGTCTTCACAAGAAAGTACATTCCAGCACGACCAGTGACTAGAGGAGGACACATTTCAAAGGACTTGTAAAAAGTCCAACACTGAATTTATCGCAACACTGAATTTAGATGAAAAGTAGCAGAGTCTGTTAGTCTTTCAAGTTTTAATAGGAGAAACTTATAACATGTAATAGCTGTTATATGAATAACTTCAGAGCTTTTGGAGAGGTCTAAATCACTATGAGTGAGGGCTTTCCTGACTCCCAAAGTTAAAAATAGTAAAACAAACAATTTGAAAAACCAATCAACCAATTAAATACAAACACTAGGTCCAAAGGGTTTCACTGGTTTTAAAACCACTTATGGAATGCACAACTATTGATGAGGCTTACTCTGCATTCTGCTTTACTCAGGCCTGGTACATGAGCAACTGTGAAAGCAAATTTCAAAATGTTATGTGAAGTGATCATTCCATTGGTGAAACCGTGACCCAATAGACACTTTCTCTTTTGAAACTCCGGACATTATCCATATATGTTCTCAAAGGGAAGGAATACACAGGATTTAGATTGATATTTTTTTCACTATTTTGTGTTCCACCAGATTTATTTGAAGATCTCCTGTCCTGCATCCACTGCCCAATGCAGAAGGCCACACATAGGACAACCAACATGAGAACTTCACTGCTACAGCCTGAATAAATCATCATAAGAATATAATTTTCCTTTCATCATGAAAGATTTTTACGTCAAATTAACCAGCTCTCTTGCTTTCCCATGTTTTCCCCTGGTTTTTGTACCTTGAAATGGGTGTGCACTCTTCTCAGTCTTGATCTCCATCTTCCCCCGTATTTCCAAACATATTCATCTGGGAAACATGTAAAGATCTTATCTGGGGCTTGTTCCATTGTTTTCAAATATCTGCCCTTGAAATTCAACTTCCACGACTGTCTCTCATATCCAAAGCCATGTGCTTGCAGAGGATTTTTGTTGAGAAATTTCACAGAAAGCTCTTATACTGCAGGTGAATGATTCCAGCAAGTCTTGACTAAATAGCTTAGGGAACAGGACTCAGCCAAATGACAGACATGACAAGGGAAAAGCGTATGCTCAAGGATAGGACATGTCAGAGAACATCTGCCAGGCCTTGGCATATTTCATTTCCCATTGAAAGTACATCCATGTGTAGATTGGCTAGCATTTCCATCCACAAATTCTGAGCAGTGAAGCCTTCAGAGAGAATATTGAGGCATACCAGGCCAAGAATATTCATCCTATTTAAATCTTGCCCTACAAGGTCCTCTGTGCCACTGAGGTCTCCATGGCAACGCCCAGCATTGTGACTCAGGTCTCCTACTGCACACTTGTATCCTAGAGCCTGAAGTCCAGCTCACAATGGTGCTCAGCCAATCACAGCCCAGTGTGGTTGCCTGGGAACCACAAGCTTGTGGCTTTCTGTGGGCTGTTTCAGCCCAACTCTGCAGCTTTCCACCTCATACAACCACAGCCATTCCAATCATGCAGTATTTGATTAGCCTCTCTATGTTGCCTCAGAATTTTTTTTACAGTTGTAGTGATCAAGAAAATTTGACATATTTTGAGAAGTGGAGCGAAGTAATTGAAAGACCTTTTGGTCTGTCGGTGGTCGATGGGTTCCAAACTTGACTACCCCAGTCTTTTAAATTTTCAAACCTAGAGCCTAAAATCCCCGTCACAGTGATGTTCAGCCAATCTCAGCCCAGTGTGGTTGCCTGGCAACCACAAGCCTGTGGATTTCTGTGAACAGTTTCAGCCCAACTCTGCAGCTTTCCACCTCATACACCCACAGCCATTCCAATCATGCAGTATTTGATTCACCTCTCTAAGTTGCCTCAGAATTTTCTTTGAAGTTGTGGTGATCAAGCAAATTTGACATATTTTGACAAGTGGAGGGAAGTAATTGGCTCTGTCTTTAGCTCTGTTGGTGGTACATGGGATCCAAACCTGACTAGCCCAGTCTATTCAATTTTCAAATGTTTCAGGGGAGGAAAGAAAATGCCACAATGATTTGGGTTCTGCCAAGTTTCTGGTGGCTTGGGAAGCAAACCTGCAAACCATACATGCAGTATCTGCTGGATTACTGCCACCATGGTAATATCAGTTAGCACTAAAAGCCAGCAACCAGAAGATGAGTCCCAAAATGCAAGTGAATCCTTGCAGTGCATGAATGTTTGGAGTGCCTGCTTCAACTATCCAGCTTGCTCGGGGTTCGCTTGTCTGCAATCGCTATTTCAACGAGGTCTGCAGCCATTCCAGCATAACCCTGAACACTAAACATGAGGTACTAGCTCAATACCTAAACCAACATAATGCTAGATAGCTAATCACCAGCAGGTTTTCCCAGAATTCAAATGTAACATGGTGAAAGGGAAACCCTTAGAAAGGGGAGGCAAATGCCCTTTTCACTGAAAATTCAAAGTATTTTCTCATGGCATGGAATATTTAGACTCCACAACTCATGTAGTGAACCCAGGGACCTAGACCAAGTGTGTCTAGTTTTCTGTTGTCCTCTTTTTGGAAACAGCATCTTATGTAGTTGTTGAAAGAGGCCTTGAGATAAATTGGTAGCCCAAGATGGACTGGACCTCCCAAGGATCCATCCACCACAGCCCCCAGATTGCTGGGATTATAGGCATGAGCGACCATGCCAAGCATGTGCACAGAGATTCTTACATAATTTGTGAAATCCCACTACTGGTCTATAGGTAGCTTCTGTGCTTGAGGCTTTAGGAATATTCCTCTCTTTGTTTTGGCTCCCCTTGTTCAGGTGTCCATTTCTATTGCGATAAGCTCCAAGGCCCCAGGCAAGGGGGTGGCTGCCCTTCCTCTGGTGTGTCCTTGGATGATTACAGCTCTGGTGAACAGGATTCAAATATATTGGATCCTGTGCATTTGAAGAGGAAATGAATAATGTTTCATGAGTTAATGTGGACATGCCAGGGAATTGAGGGGCCATGATAGAGACAAAACTTCAGGACATGGGCTGAAGGCTGAGGCTTCTGTACCTCTAGCTTCTTGAATAGTGGGCCTGCTGAGCAATTGTGTGCTCTCAAATGTAATTTGATGGGTTTTGTTTTAATTTATTGTGTTTTATGCTTTGGTTTTTTACATGGAAGGATCTGTACCATGGTTTGAAGAAGCTGGAGTGTCTTACCTAAGAGAAATTTGAAAAAAGGGACAATTCAGCAGCCAAGAATTTCTCAAATGCCCTTGGCGTTTAAAAAAACGGGACATAAACTTGAGCATGTCATGTCCATGTCTCTTTACATAAGATTTTACCTCCTATTTCATAGGAATTACCATTTCTTTGAAAGGTCAACCTGTACTGAAATAAAGATTATCCCTCCATTCCTCATTCTGCTTGAAACCATATCCTTTGTTAGTTATATTTTCTTATACAGAAACACTTGGAGATGACTACAGCAAGAATTTCCCATTGGTGTAATTTCCACGGAGACACATGAAGTAATACTGCACAACTTCAAGTGAAGTGCACTGTTCCTTGACAATGGCAAGTCTGGGCAAAGCTCTACTAACTGAAAATCTTAGAAAGTCTGAATATGAGTGAATGAAAATGGGCCTCTCCACATTTGGACAGTGCATCTCCTGAAGCACCCATTTGTGGAAAAAGTAATTAGGAGAGACGAATGAACTCCCAAAACGGAATGGAAATTTTCTTGTTTAGGCCTGGAACGCTATGGCCTGGAGCCCTGTGGTTCTAACTGGATGAGCAAAGTGTGAGCAGAGATCAAAGTAAAACACACACCATTTAGGGAACTCGATATTTAACCGGGTGTCCAGAGTAGTGGCAAACTGTACTTTGTGAATTTGCTCAAATCCTGTCTTCACAAGAAAGTACATTCCAGCACGACCAGTGACTAGAGGAGGACACATTTCAAAGGACTTGTAAAAAGTCCAACACTGAATTTATTGCAACACTGAATTTAGATGAAAAGTAGCAGAGTCTGTTAGTCTTTCAAGTTTTAATAGGAGAAACTTATAACATGTAATAGCTGTTATATGAATAACTTCAGAGCTTTTGGAGAGGTCTAAATCACTATGAGTGAGGGCTTTCCTGACTCCCAAAGTTAAAAATAGTAAAACAAACAATTTGAAAAACCAATCAACCAATTAAATACAAACACTAGGTCCAAAGGGTTTCACTGGTTTTAAAACCACTTATGGAATGCACAACTATTGATGAGGCTTACTCTGCATTCTGCTTTACTCAGGCCTGGTACATGAGCAACTGTGAAAGCAAATTTCAAAATGTTATGTGAAGTGATCATTCCATTGGTGAAACCGTGACCCAATAGACACTTTCTCTTTTGAAACTCCGGACATTATCCATATATGTTCTCAAAGGGAAGGAATACACAGGATTTAGATTGATATTTTTTTCACTATTTTGTGTTCCACCAGATTTATTTGAAGATCTCCTGTCCTGCATCCACTGCCCAATGCAGAAGGCCACACATAGGACAACCAACATGAGAACTTCACTGCTACAGCCTGAATAAATCATCATAAGAATATAATTTTCCTTTCATCATGAAAGATTTTTACGTCAAATTAACCAGCTCTCTTGCTTTCCCATGTTTTCCCCTGGTTTTTGTACCTTGAAATGGGTGTGCACTCTTCTCAGTCTTGATCTCCATCTTCCCCCGTATTTCCAAACATATTCATCTGGGAAACATGTAAAGATCTTATCTGGGGCTTGTTCCATTGTTTTCAAATATCTGCCCTTGAAATTCAACTTCCACGACTGTCTCTCATATCCAAAGCCATGTGCTTGCAGAGGATTTTTGTTGAGAAATTTCACAGAAAGCTCTTATACTGCAGGTGAATGATTCCAGCAAGTCTTGACTAAATAGCTTAGGGAACAGGACTCAGCCAAATGACAGACATGACAAGGGAAAAGCGTATGCTCAAGGATAGGACATGTCAGAGAACATCTGCCAGGCCTTGGCATATTTCATTTCCCATTGAAAGTACATCCATGTGTAGATTGGCTAGCATTTCCATCCACAAATTCTGAGCAGTGAAGCCTTCAGAGAGAATATTGAGGCATACCAGGCCAAGAATATTCATCCTATTTAAATCTTGCCCTACAAGGTCCTCTGTGCCACTGAGGTCTCCATGGCAACGCCCAGCATTGTGACTCAGGTCTCCTACTGCACACTTGTATCCTAGAGCCTGAAGTCCAGCTCACAATGGTGCTCAGCCAATCACAGCCCAGTGTGGTTGCCTGGGAACCACAAGCTTGTGGCTTTCTGTGGGCTGTTTCAGCCCAACTCTGCAGCTTTCCACCTCATACAACCACAGCCATTCCAATCATGCAGTATTTGATTAGCCTCTCTATGTTGCCTCAGAATTTTTTTTACAGTTGTAGTGATCAAGAAAATTTGACATATTTTGAGAAGTGGAGCGAAGTAATTGAAAGACCTTTTGGTCTGTCGGTGGTCGATGGGTTCCAAACTTGACTACCCAAGTCTTTTAAATTTTCAAACCTAGAGCCTAAAATCCCCGTCACAGTGATGTTCAGCCAATCTCAGCCCAGTGTGGTTGCCTGGCAACCACAAGCCTGTGGATTTCTGTGAACAGTTTCAGCCCAACTCTGCAGCTTTCCACCTCATACACCCACAGCCATTCCAATCATGCAGTATTTGATTCACCTCTCTAAGTTGCCTCAGAATTTTCTTTGAAGTTGTGGTGATCAAGCAAATTTGACATATTTTGACAAGTGGAGGGAAGTAATTGGCTCTGTCTTTAGCTCTGTTGGTGGTACATGGGATCCAAACCTGACTAGCCCAGTCTATTCAATTTTCAAACTTAGAAAGCCAAATGTTTCAGGGGAGGAAAGAAAATGCCACAATGATTTGGGTTCTGCCAAGTTTCTGGTGGCTTGGGAAGCAAACCTGCAAACCATACATGCAGTATCTGCTGGATTACTGCCACCATGGTAATATCAGTTAGCACTAAAAGCCAGCAACCAGAAGATGAGTCCCAAAATGCAAGTGAATCCTTGCAGTGCATGAATGTTTGGAGTGCCTGCTTCAACTATCCAGCTTGCTCGGGGTTCGCTTGTCTGCAATCGCTATTTCAACGAGGTCTGCAGCCATTCCAGCATAACCCTGAACACTAAACATGAGGTACTAGCTCAATACCTAAACCAACATAATGCTAGATAGCTAATCACCAGCAGGTTTTCCCAGAATTCAAATGTAACATGGTGAAAGGGAAACCCTTAGAAAGGGGAGGCAAATGCCCTTTTCACTGAAAATTCAAAGTATTTTCTCATAGCATGGAATATTTAGACTCCACAACTCATGTAGTGAACCCAGGGACCTAGACCAAGTGTGTCTAGTTTTCTGTTGTCCTCTTTTTGGAAACAGCATCTTATGTAGTTGTTGAAAGAGGCCTTGAGATAAATTGGTAGCCCAAGATGGACTGGACCTCCCAAGGATCCATCCACCACAGCCCCCAGATTGCTGGGATTATAGGCATGAGCGACCATGCCAAGCATGTGCACAGAGATTCTTACATAATTTGTGAAATCCCACTACTGGTCTATAGGTAGCTTCTGTGCTTGAGGCTTTAGGAATATTCCTCTCTTTGTTTTGGCTCCCCTTGTTCAGGTGTCCATTTCTATTGCGATAAGCTCCAAGGCCCCAGGCAAGGGGGTGGCTGCCCTTCCTCTGGTGTGTCCTTGGATGATTACAGCTCTGGTGAACAGGATTCAAATATATTGGATCCTGTGCATTTGAAGAGGAAATGAATAATGTTTCATGAGTTAATGTGGACATGCCAGGGAATTGAGGGGCCATGATAGAGACAAAACTTCAGGACATGGGCTGAAGGCTGAGGCTTCTGTACCTCTAGCTTCTTGAATAGTGGGCCTGCTGAGCAATTGTGTGCTCTCAAATGTAATTTGATGGGTTTTGTTTTAATTTATTGTGTTTTATGCTTTGGTTTTTTACATGGAAGGATCTGTACCATGGTTTGAAGAAGCTGGAGTGTCTTACCTAAGAGAAATTTGAAAAAAGGGACAATTCAGCAGCCAAGAATTTCTCAAATGCCCTTGGCGTTTAAAAAAACGGGACATAAACTTGAGCATGTCATGTCCATGTCTCTTTACATAAGATTTTACCTCCTATTTCATAGGAATTACCATTTCTTTGAAAGGTCAACCTGTACTGAAATAAAGATTATCCCTCCATTCCTCATTCTGCTTGAAACCATATCCTTTGTTAGTTATATTTTCTTATACAGAAACACTTGGAGATGACTACAGCAAGAATTTCCCATTGGTGTAATTTCCACGGAGACACATGAAGTAATACTGCACAACTTCAAGTGAAGTGCACTGTTCCTTGACAATGGCAAGTCTGGGCAAAGCTCTACTAACTGAAAATCTTAGAAAGTCTGAATATGAGTGAATGAAAATGGGCCTCTCCACATTTGGACAGTGCATCTCCTGAAGCACCCATTTGTGGAAAAAGTAATTAGGAGAGACGAATGAACTCCCAAAACGGAATGGAAATTTTCTTGTTTAGGCCTGGAACGCTATGGCCTGGAGCCCTGTGGTTCTAACTGGATGAGCAAAGTGTGAGCAGAGATCAAAGTAAAACACACACCATTTAGGGAACTCGATATTTAACCGGGTGTCCAGAGTAGTGGCAAACTGTACTTTGTGAATTTGCTCAAATCCTGTCTTCACAAGAAAGTACATTCCAGCACGACCAGTGACTAGAGGAGGACACATTTCAAAGGACTTGTAAAAAGTCCAACACTGAATTTATCGCAACACTGAATTTAGATGAAAAGTAGCAGAGTCTGTTAGTCTTTCAAGTTTTAATAGGAGAAACTTATAACATGTAATAGCTGTTATATGAATAACTTCAGAGCTTTTGGAGAGGTCTAAATCACTATGAGTGAGGGCTTTCCTGACTCCCAAAGTTAAAAATAGTAAAACAAACAATTTGAAAAACCAATCAACCAATTAAATACAAACACTAGGTCCAAAGGGTTTCACTGGTTTTAAAACCACTTATGGAATGCACAACTATTGATGAGGCTTACTCTGCATTCTGCTTTACTCAGGCCTGGTACATGAGCAACTGTGAAAGCAAATTTCAAAATGTTATGTGAAGTGATCATTCCATTGGTGAAACCGTGACCCAATAGACACTTTCTCTTTTGAAACTCCGGACATTATCCATATATGTTCTCAAAGGGAAGGAATACACAGGATTTAGATTGATATTTTTTTCACTATTTTGTGTTCCACCAGATTTATTTGAAGATCTCCTGTCCTGCATCCACTGCCCAATGCAGAAGGCCACACATAGGACAACCAACATGAGAACTTCACTGCTACAGCCTGAATAAATCATCATAAGAATATAATTTTCCTTTCATCATGAAAGATTTTTACGTCAAATTAACCAGCTCTCTTGCTTTCCCATGTTTTCCCCTGGTTTTTGTACCTTGAAATGGGTGTGCACTCTTCTCAGTCTTGATCTCCATCTTCCCCCGTATTTCCAAACATATTCATCTGGGAAACATGTAAAGATCTTATCTGGGGCTTGTTCCATTGTTTTCAAATATCTGCCCTTGAAATTCAACTTCCACGACTGTCTCTCATATCCAAAGCCATGTGCTTGCAGAGGATTTTTGTTGAGAAATTTCACAGAAAGCTCTTATACTGCAGGTGAATGATTCCAGCAAGTCTTGACTAAATAGCTTAGGGAACAGGACTCAGCCAAATGACAGACATGACAAGGGAAAAGCGTATGCTCAAGGATAGGACATGTCAGAGAACATCTGCCAGGCCTTGGCATATTTCATTTCCCATTGAAAGTACATCCATGTGTAGATTGGCTAGCATTTCCATCCACAAATTCTGAGCAGTGAAGCCTTCAGAGAGAATATTGAGGCATACCAGGCCAAGAATATTCATCCTATTTAAATCTTGCCCTACAAGGTCCTCTGTGCCACTGAGGTCTCCATGGCAACGCCCAGCATTGTGACTCAGGTCTCCTACTGCACACTTGTATCCTAGAGCCTGAAGTCCAGCTCACAATGGTGCTCAGCCAATCACAGCCCAGTGTGGTTGCCTGGGAACCACAAGCTTGTGGCTTTCTGTGGGCTGTTTCAGCCCAACTCTGCAGCTTTCCACCTCATACAACCACAGCCATTCCAATCATGCAGTATTTGATTAGCCTCTCTATGTTGCCTCAGAATTTTTTTTACAGTTGTAGTGATCAAGAAAATTTGACATATTTTGAGAAGTGGAGCGAAGTAATTGAAAGACCTTTTGGTCTGTCGGTGGTCGATGGGTTCCAAACTTGACTACCCCAGTCTTTTAAATTTTCAAACCTAGAGCCTAAAATCCCCGTCACAGTGATGTTCAGCCAATCTCAGCCCAGTGTGGTTGCCTGGCAACCACAAGCCTGTGGATTTCTGTGAACAGTTTCAGCCCAACTCTGCAGCTTTCCACC
This sequence comes from Cavia porcellus, assembly GCF_034190915.1. Taxonomy (NCBI): domain Eukaryota; kingdom Metazoa; phylum Chordata; class Mammalia; order Rodentia; family Caviidae; genus Cavia; species Cavia porcellus. Next base: position 1,908,914 of record NW_026947486.1, on the reverse strand, counting down.
TCATACACCCACAGCCATTCCAATCATGCAGTATTTGATTCACCTCTCTAAGTTGCCTCAGAATTTTCTTTGAAGTTGTGGTGATCAAGCAAATTTGACATATTTTGACAAGTGGAGGGAAGTAATTGGCTCTGTCTTTAGCTCTGTTGGTGGTACATGGGATCCAAACCTGACTAGCCCAGTCTATTCAATTTTCAAATGTTTCAGGGGAGGAAAGAAAATGCCACAATGATTTGGGTTCTGCCAAGTTTCTGGTGGCTTGGGAAGCAAACCTGCAAACCATACATGCAGTATCTGCTGGATTACTGCCACCATGGTAATATCAGTTAGCACTAAAAGCCAGCAACCAGAAGATGAGTCCCAAAATGCAAGTGAATCCTTGCAGTGCATGAATGTTTGGAGTGCCTGCTTCAACTATCCAGCTTGCTCGGGGTTCGCTTGTCTGCAATCGCTATTTCAACGAGGTCTGCAGCCATTCCAGCATAACCCTGAACACTAAACATGAGGTACTAGCTCAATACCTAAACCAACATAATGCTAGATAGCTAATCACCAGCAGGTTTTCCCAGAATTCAAATGTAACATGGTGAAAGGGAAACCCTTAGAAAGGGGAGGCAAATGCCCTTTTCACTGAAAATTCAAAGTATTTTCTCATGGCATGGAATATTTAGACTCCACAACTCATGTAGTGAACCCAGGGACCTAGACCAAGTGTGTCTAGTTTTCTGTTGTCCTCTTTTTGGAAACAGCATCTTATGTAGTTGTTGAAAGAGGCCTTGAGATAAATTGGTAGCCCAAGATGGACTGGACCTCCCAAGGATCCATCCACCACAGCCCCCAGATTGCTGGGATTATAGGCATGAGCGACCATGCCAAGCATGTGCACAGAGATTCTTACATAATTTGTGAAATCCCACTACTGGTCTATAGGTAGCTTCTGTGCTTGAGGCTTTAGGAATATTCCTCTCTTTGTTTTGGCTCCCCTTGTTCAGGTGTCCATTTCTATTGCGATAAGCTCCAAGGCCCCAGGCAAGGGGGTGGCTGCCCTTCCTCTGGTGTGTCCTTGGATGATTACAGCTCTGGTGAACAGGATTCAAATATATTGGATCCTGTGCATTTGAAGAGGAAATGAATAATGTTTCATGAGTTAATGTGGACATGCCAGGGAATTGAGGGGCCATGATAGAGACAAAACTTCAGGACATGGGCTGAAGGCTGAGGCTTCTGTACCTCTAGCTTCTTGAATAGTGGGCCTGCTGAGCAATTGTGTGCTCTCAAATGTAATTTGATGGGTTTTGTTTTAATTTATTGTGTTTTATGCTTTGGTTTTTTACATGGAAGGATCTGTACCATGGTTTGAAGAAGCTGGAGTGTCTTACCTAAGAGAAATTTGAAAAAAGGGACAATTCAGCAGCCAAGAATTTCTCAAATGCCCTTGGCGTTTAAAAAAACGGGACATAAACTTGAGCATGTCATGTCCATGTCTCTTTACATAAGATTTTACCTCCTATTTCATAGGAATTACCATTTCTTTGAAAGGTCAACCTGTACTGAAATAAAGATTATCCCTCCATTCCTCATTCTGCTTGAAACCATATCCTTTGTTAGTTATATTTTCTTATACAGAAACACTTGGAGATGACTACAGCAAGAATTTCCCATTGGTGTAATTTCCACGGAGACACATGAAGTAATACTGCACAACTTCAAGTGAAGTGCACTGTTCCTTGACAATGGCAAGTCTGGGCAAAGCTCTACTAACTGAAAATCTTAGAAAGTCTGAATATGAGTGAATGAAAATGGGCCTCTCCACATTTGGACAGTGCATCTCCTGAAGCACCCATTTGTGGAAAAAGTAATTAGGAGAGACGAATGAACTCCCAAAACGGAATGGAAATTTTCTTGTTTAGGCCTGGAACGCTATGGCCTGGAGCCCTGTGGTTCTAACTGGATGAGCAAAGTGTGAGCAGAGATCAAAGTAAAACACACACCATTTAGGGAACTCGATATTTAACCGGGTGTCCAGAGTAGTGGCAAACTGTACTTTGTGAATTTGCTCAAATCCTGTCTTCACAAGAAAGTACATTCCAGCACGACCAGTGACTAGAGGAGGACACATTTCAAAGGACTTGTAAAAAGTCCAACACTGAATTTATCGCAACACTGAATTTAGATGAAAAGTAGCAGAGTCTGTTAGTCTTTCAAGTTTTAATAGGAGAAACTTATAACATGTAATAGCTGTTATATGAATAACTTCAGAGCTTTTGGAGAGGTCTAAATCACTATGAGTGAGGGCTTTCCTGACTCCCAAAGTTAAAAATAGTAAAACAAACAATTTGAAAAACCAATCAACCAATTAAATACAAACACTAGGTCCAAAGGGTTTCACTGGTTTTAAAACCACTTATGGAATGCACAACTATTGATGAGGCTTACTCTGCATTCTGCTTTACTCAGGCCTGGTACATGAGCAACTGTGAAAGCAAATTTCAAAATGTTATGTGAAGTGATCATTCCATTGGTGAAACCGTGACCCAATAGACACTTTCTCTTTTGAAACTCCGGACATTATCCATATATGTTCTCAAAGGGAAGGAATACACAGGATTTAGATTGATATTTTTTTCACTATTTTGTGTTCCACCAGATTTATTTGAAGATCTCCTGTCCTGCATCCACTGCCCAATGCAGAAGGCCACACATAGGACAACCAACATGAGAACTTCACTGCTACAGCCTGAATAAATCATCATAAGAATATAATTTTCCTTTCATCATGAAAGATTTTTACGTCAAATTAACCAGCTCTCTTGCTTTCCCATGTTTTCCCCTGGTTTTTGTACCTTGAAATGGGTGTGCACTCTTCTCAGTCTTGATCTCCATCTTCCCCCGTATTTCCAAACATATTCATCTGGGAAACATGTAAAGATCTTATCTGGGGCTTGTTCCATTGTTTTCAAATATCTGCCCTTGAAATTCAACTTCCACGACTGTCTCTCATATCCAAAGCCATGTGCTTGCAGAGGATTTTTGTTGAGAAATTTCACAGAAAGCTCTTATACTGCAGGTGAATGATTCCAGCAAGTCTTGACTAAATAGCTTAGGGAACAGGACTCAGCCAAATGACAGACATGACAAGGGAAAAGCGTATGCTCAAGGATAGGACATGTCAGAGAACATCTGCCAGGCCTTGGCATATTTCATTTCCCATTGAAAGTACATCCATGTGTAGATTGGCTAGCATTTCCATCCACAAATTCTGAGCAGTGAAGCCTTCAGAGAGAATATTGAGGCATACCAGGCCAAGAATATTCATCCTATTTAAATCTTGCCCTACAAGGTCCTCTGTGCCACTGAGGTCTCCATGGCAACGCCCAGCATTGTGACTCAGGTCTCCTACTGCACACTTGTATCCTAGAGCCTGAAGTCCAGCTCACAATGGTGCTCAGCCAATCACAGCCCAGTGTGGTTGCCTGGGAACCACAAGCTTGTGGCTTTCTGTGGGCTGTTTCAGCCCAACTCTGCAGCTTTCCACCTCATACAACCACAGCCATTCCAATCATGCAGTATTTGATTAGCCTCTCTATGTTGCCTCAGAATTTTTTTTACAGTTGTAGTGATCAAGAAAATTTGACATATTTTGAGAAGTGGAGCGAAGTAATTGAAAGACCTTTTGGTCTGTCGGTGGTCGATGGGTTCCAAACTTGACTACCCCAGTCTTTTAAATTTTCAAACCTAGAGCCTAAAATCCCCGTCACAGTGATGTTCAGCCAATCTCAGCCCAGTGTGGTTGCCTGGCAACCACAAGCCTGTGGATTTCTGTGAACAGTTTCAGCCCAACTCTGCAGCTTTCCACCTCATACACCCACAGCCATTCCAATCATGCAGTATTTGATTCACCTCTCTAAGTTGCCTCAGAATTTTCTTTGAAGTTGTGGTGATCAAGCAAATTTGACATATTTTGACAAGTGGAGGGAAGTAATTGGCTCTGTCTTTAGCTCTGTTGGTGGTACATGGGATCCAAACCTGACTAGCCCAGTCTATTCAATTTTCAAATGTTTCAGGGGAGGAAAGAAAATGCCACAATGATTTGGGTTCTGCCAAGTTTCTGGTGGCTTGGGAAGCAAACCTGCAAACCATACATGCAGTATCTGCTGGATTACTGCCACCATGGTAATATCAGTTAGCACTAAAAGCCAGCAACCAGAAGATGAGTCCCAAAATGCAAGTGAATCCTTGCAGTGCATGAATGTTTGGAGTGCCTGCTTCAACTATCCAGCTTGCTCGGGGTTCGCTTGTCTGCAATCGCTATTTCAACGAGGTCTGCAGCCATTCCAGCATAACCCTGAACACTAAACATGAGGTACTAGCTCAATACCTAAACCAACATAATGCTAGATAGCTAATCACCAGCAGGTTTTCCCAGAATTCAAATGTAACATGGTGAAAGGGAAACCCTTAGAAAGGGGAGGCAAATGCCCTTTTCACTGAAAATTCAAAGTATTTTCTCATAGCATGGAATATTTAGACTCCACAACTCATGTAGTGAACCCAGGGACCTAGACCAAGTGTGTCTAGTTTTCTGTTGTCCTCTTTTTGGAAACAGCATCTTATGTAGTTGTTGAAAGAGGCCTTGAGATAAATTGGTAGCCCAAGATGGACTGGACCTCCCAAGGATCCATCCACCACAGCCCCCAGATTGCTGGGATTATAGGCATGAGCGACCATGCCAAGCATGTGCACAGAGATTCTTACATAATTTGTGAAATCCCACTACTGGTCTATAGGTAGCTTCTGTGCTTGAGGCTTTAGGAATATTCCTCTCTTTGTTTTGGCTCCCCTTGTTCAGGTGTCCATTTCTATTGCGATAAGCTCCAAGGCCCCAGGCAAGGGGGTGGCTGCCCTTCCTCTGGTGTGTCCTTGGATGATTACAGCTCTGGTGAACAGGATTCAAATATATTGGATCCTGTGCATTTGAAGAGGAAATGAATAATGTTTCATGAGTTAATGTGGACATGCCAGGGAATTGAGGGGCCATGATAGAGACAAAACTTCAGGACATGGGCTGAAGGCTGAGGCTTCTGTACCTCTAGCTTCTTGAATAGTGGGCCTGCTGAGCAATTGTGTGCTCTCAAATGTAATTTGATGGGTTTTGTTTTAATTTATTGTGTTTTATGCTTTGGTTTTTTACATGGAAGGATCTGTACCATGGTTTGAAGAAGCTGGAGTGTCTTACCTAAGAGAAATTTGAAAAAAGGGACAATTCAGCAGCCAAGAATTTCTCAAATGCCCTTGGCGTTTAAAAAAACGGGACATAAACTTGAGCATGTCATGTCCATGTCTCTTTACATAAGATTTTACCTCCTATTTCATAGGAATTACCATTTCTTTGAAAGGTCAACCTGTACTGAAATAAAGATTATCCCTCCATTCCTCATTCTGCTTGAAACCATATCCTTTGTTAGTTATATTTTCTTATACAGAAACACTTGGAGATGACTACAGCAAGAATTTCCCATTGGTGTAATTTCCACGGAGACACATGAAGTAATACTGCACAACTTCAAGTGAAGTGCACTGTTCCTTGACAATGGCAAGTCTGGGCAAAGCTCTACTAACTGAAAATCTTAGAAAGTCTGAATATGAGTGAATGAAAATGGGCCTCTCCACATTTGGACAGTGCATCTCCTGAAGCACCCATTTGTGGAAAAAGTAATTAGGAGAGACGAATGAACTCCCAAAATGGAATGGAAATTTTCTTGTTTAGGCCTGGAACGCTATGGCCTGGAGCCCTGTGGTTCTAACTGGATGAGCAAAGTGTGAGCAGAGATCAAAGTAAAACACACACCATTTAGGGAACTCGATATTTAACCGGGTGTCCAGAGTAGTGGCAAACTGTACTTTGTGAATTTGCTCAAATCCTGTCTTCACAAGAAAGTACATTCCAGCACGACCAGTGACTAGAGGAGGACACATTTCAAAGGACTTGTAAAAAGTCCAACACTGAATTTATCACAACACTGAATTTAGATGAAAAGTAGCAGAGTCTGTTAGTCTTTCAAGTTTTAATAGGAGAAACTTATAACATGTAATAGCTGTTATATGAATAACTTCAGAGCTTTTGGAGAGGTCTAAATCACTATGAGTGAGGGCTTTCCTGACTCCCAAAGTTAAAAATAGTAAAACAAACAATTTGAAAAACCAATCAACCAATTAAATACAAACACTAGGTCCAAAGGGTTTCACTGGTTTTAAAACCACATATGGAATGCACAACTATTGATGAGGCTTACTCTGCATTCTGCTTTACTCAGGCCTGGTACATGAGCAACTGTGAAAGCAAATTTCAAAATGTTATGTGAAGTGATCATTCCATTGGTGAAACCGTGACCCAATAGACACTTTCTCTTTTGAAACTCCGGACATTATCCATATATGTTCTCAAAGGGAAGGAATACACAGGATTTAGATTGATATTTTTGTCACTATTTTGTGTTCCACCAGATTTATTTGAAGATCTCCTGTCCTGCATCCACTGCCCAATGCAGAAGGCCACACATAGGACAACCAACATGAGAACTTCACTGCTACAGCCTGAATAAATCATCATAAGAATATAATTCTCCTTTCATCATGAAAGATTTTTACGTCAAATTAACCAGCTCTCTTGCTTTCCCATGTTTTCCCCTGGTTTTTGTACCTTGAAATGGGTGTGCACTCTTCTCAGTCTTGATCTCCATCTTCCCCCGTATTTCCAAACATATTCATCTGGGAAACATGTAAAGATCTTATCTGGGGCTTGTTCCATTGTTTTCAAATATCTGCCCTTGAAATTCAACTTCCACGACTGTCTCTCATATCCAAAGCCATGTGCTTGCAGAGGATTTTTGTTGAGAAATTTCACAGAAAGCTCTTATACTGCAGGTGAATGATTCCAGCAAGTCTTGACTAAATAGCTTAGGGAACAGGACTCAGCCAAATGACAGACATGACAAGGGAAAAGCGTATGCTCAAGGATAGGACATGTCAGAGAACATCTGCCAGGCCTTGGCATATTTCATTTCCCATTGAAAGTACATCCATGTGTAGATTGGCTAGCATTTCCATCCACAAATTCTGAGCAGTGAAGCCTTCAGAGAGAATATTGAGGCATACCAGGCCAAGAATATTCATCCTATTTAAATCTTGCCCTACAAGGTCCTCTGTGCCACTGAGGTCTCCATGGCAACGCCCAGCATTGTGACTCAGGTCTCCTACTGCACACTTGTATCCTAGAGCCTGAAGTCCAGCTCACAATGGTGCTCAGCCAATCACAGCCCAGTGTGGTTGCCTGGGAACCACAAGCTTGTGGCTTTCTGTGGGCTGTTTCAGCCCAACTCTGCAGCTTTCCACCTCATACAACCACAGCCATTCCAATCATGCAGTATTTGATTAGCCTCTCTATGTTGCCTCAGAATTTTTTTTACAGTTGTAGTGATCAAGAAAATTTGACATATTTTGAGAAGTGGAGCGAAGTAATTGAAAGACCTTTTGGTCTGTCGGTGGTCGATGGGTTCCAAACTTGACTACCCCAGTCTTTTAAATTTTCAAACCTAGAGCCTAAAATCCCCGTCACAGTGATGTTCAGCCAATCTCAGCCCAGTGTGGTTGCCTGGCAACCACAAGCCTGTGGATTTCTGTGAACAGTTTCAGCCCAACTCTGCAGCTTTCCACCTCATACACCCACAGCCATTCCAATCATGCAGTATTTGATTCACCTCTCTAAGTTGCCTCAGAATTTTCTTTGAAGTTGTGGTGATCAAGCAAATTTGACATATTTTGACAAGTGGAGGGAAGTAATTGGCTCTGTCTTTAGCTCTGTTGGTGGTACATGGGATCCAAACCTGACTAGCCCAGTCTATTCAATTTTCAAATGTTTCAGGGGAGGAAAGAAAATGCCACAATGATTTGGGTTCTGCCAAGTTTCTGGTGGCTTGGGAAGCAAACCTGCAAACCATACATGCAGTATCTGCTGGATTACTGCCACCATGGTAATATCAGTTAGCACTAAAAGCCAGCAACCAGAAGATGAGTCCCAAAATGCAAGTGAATCCTTGCAGTGCATGAATGTTTGGAGTGCCTGCTTCAACTATCCAGCTTGCTCGGGGTTCGCTTGTCTGCAATCGCTATTTCAACGAGGTCTGCAGCCATTCCAGCATAACCCTGAACACTAAACATGAGGTACTAGCTCAATACCTAAACCAACATAATGCTAGATAGCTAATCACCAGCAGGTTTTCCCAGAATTCAAATGTAACATGGTGAAAGGGAAACCCTTAGAAAGGGGAGGCAAATGCGCTTTTCACTGAAAATTCAAAGTATTTTCTCATGGCATGGAATATTTAGACTCCACAACTCATGTAGTGAACCCAGGGACCTAGACCAAGTGTGTCTAGTTTTCTGTTGTCCTCTTTTTGGAAACAGCATCTTATGTAGTTGTTGAAAGAGGCCTTGAGATAAATTGGTAGCCCAAGATGGACTGGACCTCCCAAGGATCCATCCACCACAGCCCCCAGATTGCTGGGATTATAGGCATGAGCGACCATGCCAAGCATGTGCACAGAGATTCTTACATAATTTGTGAAATCCCACTACTGGTCTATAGGTAGCTTCTGTGCTTGAGGCTTTAGGAATATTCCTCTCTTTGTTTTGGCTCCCCTTGTTCAGGTGTCCATTTCTATTGCGATAAGCTCCAAGGCCCCAGGCAAGGGGGTGGCTGCCCTTCCTCTGGTGTGTCCTTGGATGATTACAGCTCTGGTGAACAGGATTCAAATATATTGGATCCTGTGCATTTGAAGAGGAAATGAATAATGTTTCATGAGTTAATGTGGACATGCCAGGGAATTGAGGGGCCATGATAGAGACAAAACTTCAGGACATGGGCTGAAGGCTGAGGCTTCTGTACCTCTAGCTTCTTGAATAGTGGGCCTGCTGAGCAATTGTGTGCTCTCAAATGTAATTTGATGGGTTTTGTTTTAATTTATTGTGTTTTATGCTTTGGTTTTTTACATGGAAGGATCTGTACCATGGTTTGAAGAAGCTGGAGTGTCTTACCTAAGAGAAATTTGAAAAAAGGGACAATTCAGCAGCCAAGAATTTCTCAAATGCCCTTGGCGTTTAAAAAAACGGGACATAAACTTGAGCATGTCATGTCCATGTCTCTTTACATAAGATTTTACCTCCTATTTCATAGGAATTACCATTTCTTTGAAAGGTCAACCTGTACTGAAATAAAGATTATCCCTCCATTCCTCATTCTGCTTGAAACCATATCCTTTGTTAGTTATATTTTCTTATACTGAAACACTTGGAGATGACTACAGCAAGAATTTCCCATTGGTGTAATTTCCACGGAGACACATGAAGTAATACTGCACAACTTCAAGTGAAGTGCACTGTTCCTTGACAATGGCAAGTCTGGGCAAAGCTCTACTAACTGAAAATCTTAGAAAGTCTGAATATGAGTGAATGAAAATGGGCCTCTCCACATTTGGACAGTGCATCTCCTGAAGCACCCATTTGTGGAAAAAGTAATTAGGAGAGACGAATGAACTCCCAAAATGGAATGGAAATTTTCTTGTTTAGGCCTGGAACGCTATGGCCTGGAGCCCTGTGGTTCTAACTGGATGAGCAAAGTGTGAGCAGAGATCAAAGTAAAACACACACCATTTAGGGAACTCGATATTTAACCGGGTGTCCAGAGTAGTGGCAAACTGTACTTTGTGAATTTGCTCAAATCCTGTCTTCACAAGAAAGTACATTCCAGCACGACCAGTGACTAGAGGAGGACACATTTCAAAGGACTTGTAAAAAGTCCAACACTGAATTTATCGCAACACTGAATTTAGATGAAAAGTAGCAGAGTCTGTTAGTCTTTCAAGTTTTAATAGGAGAAACTTATAACATGTAATAGCTGTTATATGAATAACTTCAGAGCTTTTGGAGAGGTCTAAATCACTATGAGTGAGGGCTTTCCTGACTCCCAAAGTTAAAAATAGTAAAACAAACAATTTGAAAAACCAATCAACCAATTAAATACAAACACTAGGTCCAAAGGGTTTCACTGGTTTTAAAACCACTTATGGAATGCACAACTATTGATGAGGCTTACTCTGCATTCTGCTTTACTCAGGCCTGGTACATGAGCAACTGTGAAAGCAAATTTCAAAATGTTATGTGAAGTGATCATTCCATTGGTGAAACCGTGACCCAATAGACACTTTCTCTTTTGAAACTCCGGACATTATCCATATATGTTCTCAAAGGGAAGGAATACACAGGATTTAGATTGATATTTTTTTCACTATTTTGTGTTCCACCAGATTTATTTGAAGATCTCCTGTCCTGCATCCACTGCCCAATGCAGAAGGCCACACATAGGACAACCAACATGAGAACTTCACTGCTACAGCCTGAATAAATCATCATAAGAATATAATTTTCCTTTCATCATGAAAGATTTTTACGTCAAATTAACCAGCTCTCTTGCTTTCCCATGTTTTCCCCTGGTTTTTGTACCTTGAAATGGGTGTGCACTCTTCTCAGTCTTGATCTCCATCTTCCCCCGTATTTCCAAACATATTCATCTGGGAAACATGTAAAGATCTTATCTGGGGCTTGTTCCATTGTTTTCAAATATCTGCCCTTGAAATTCAACTTCCACGACTGTCTCTCATATCCAAAGCCATGTGCTTGCAGAGGATTTTTGTTGAGAAATTTCACAGAAAGCTCTTATACTGCAGGTGAATGATTCCAGCAAGTCTTGACTAAATAGCTTAGGGAACAGGACTCAGCCAAATGACAGACATGACAAGGGAAAAGCGTATGCTCAAGGATAGGACATGTCAGAGAACATCTGCCAGGCCTTGGCATATTTCATTTCCCATTGAAAGTACATCCATGTGTAGATTGGCTAGCATTTCCATCCACAAATTCTGAGCAGTGAAGCCTTCAGAGAGAATATTGAGGCATACCAGGCCAAGAATATTCATCCTATTTAAATCTTGCCCTACAAGGTCCTCTGTGCCACTGAGGTCTCCATGGCAACGCCCAGCATTGTGACTCAGGTCTCCTACTGCACACTTGTATCCTAGAGCCTGAAGTCCAGCTCACAATGGTGCTCAGCCAATCACAGCCCAGTGTGGTTGCCTGGGAACCACAAGCTTGTGGCTTTCTGTGGGCTGTTTCAGCCCAACTCTGCAGCTTTCCACCTCATACAACCACAGCCATTCCAATCATGCAGTATTTGATTAGCCTCTCTATGTTGCCTCAGAATTTTTTTTACAGTTGTAGTGATCAAGAAAATTTGACATATTTTGAGAAGTGGAGCGAAGTAATTGAAAGACCTTTTGGTCTGTCGGTGGTCGATGGGTTCCAAACTTGACTACCCCAGTCTTTTAAATTTTCAAACCTAGAGCCTAAAATCCCCGTCACAGTGATGTTCAGCCAATCTCAGCCCAGTGTGGTTGCCTGGCAACCACAAGCCTGTGGATTTCTGTGAACAGTTTCAGCCCAACTCTGCAGCTTTCCACCTCATACACCCACAGCCATTCCAATCATGCAGTATTTGATTCACCTCTCTAAGTTGCCTCAGAATTTTCTTTGAAGTTGTGGTGATCAAGCAAATTTGACATATTTTGACAAGTGGAGGGAAGTAATTGGCTCTGTCTTTAGCTCTGTTGGTGGTACATGGGATCCAAACCTGACTAGCCCAGTCTATTCAATTTTCAAATGTTTCAGGGGAGGAAAGAAAATGCCACAATGATTTGGGTTCTGCCAAGTTTCTGGTGGCTTGGGAAGCAAACCTGCAAACCATACATGCAGTATCTGCTGGATTACTGCCACCATGGTAATATCAGTTAGCACTAAAAGCCAGCAACCAGAAGATGAGTCCCAAAATGCAAGTGAATCCTTGCAGTGCATGAATGTTTGGAGTGCCTGCTTCAACTATCCAGCTTGCTCGGGGTTCGCTTGTCTGCAATCGCTATTTCAACGAGGTCTGCAGCCATTCCAGCATAACCCTGAACACTAAACATGAGGTACTAGCTCAATACCTAAACCAACATAATGCTAGATAGCTAATCACCAGCAGGTTTTCCCAGAATTCAAATGTAACATGGTGAAAGGGAAACCCTTAGAAAGGGGAGGCAAATGCCCTTTTCACTGAAAATTCAAAGTATTTTCTCATAGCATGGAATATTTAGACTCCACAACTCATGTAGTGAACCCAGGGACCTAGACCAAGTGTGTCTAGTTTTCTGTTGTCCTCTTTTTGGAAACAGCATCTTATGTAGTTGTTGAAAGAGGCCTTGAGATAAATTGGTAGCCCAAGATGGACTGGACCTCCCAAGGATCCATCCACCACAGCCCCCAGATTGCTGGGATTATAGGCATGAGCGACCATGCCAAGCATGTGCACAGAGATTCTTACATAATTTGTGAAATCCCACTACTGGTCTATAGGTAGCTTCTGTGCTTGAGGCTTTAGGAATATTCCTCTCTTTGTTTTGGCTCCCCTTGTTCAGGTGTCCATTTCTATTGCGATAAGCTCCAAGGCCCCAGGCAAGGGGGTGGCTGCCCTTCCTCTGGTGTGTCCTTGGATGATTACAGCTCTGGTGAACAGGATTCAAATATATTGGATCCTGTGCATTTGAAGAGGAAATGAATAATGTTTCATGAGTTAATGTGGACATGCCAGGGAATTGAGGGGCCATGATAGAGACAAAACTTCAGGACATGGGCTGAAGGCTGAGGCTTCTGTACCTCTAGCTTCTTGAATAGTGGGCCTGCTGAGCAATTGTGTGCTCTCAAATGTAATTTGATGGGTTTTGTTTTAATTTATTGTGTTTTATGCTTTGGTTTTTTACATGGAAGGATCTGTACCATGGTTTGAAGAAGCTGGAGTGTCTTACCTAAGAGAAATTTGAAAAAAGGGACAATTCAGCAGCCAAGAATTTCTCAAATGCCCTTGGCGTTTAAAAAAACGGGACATAAACTTGAGCATGTCATGTCCATGTCTCTTTACATAAGATTTTACCTCCTATTTCATAGGAATTACCATTTCTTTGAAAGGTCAACCTGTACTGAAATAAAGATTATCCCTCCATTCCTCATTCTGCTTGAAACCATATCCTTTGTTAGTTATATTTTCTTATACAGAAACACTTGGAGATGACTACAGCAAGAATTTCCCATTGGTGTAATTTCCACGGAGACACATGAAGTAATACTGCACAACTTCAAGTGAAGTGCACTGTTCCTTGACAATGGCAAGTCTGGGCAAAGCTCTACTAACTGAAAATCTTAGAAAGTCTGAATATGAGTGAATGAAAATGGGCCTCTCCACATTTGGACAGTGCATCTCCTGAAGCACCCATTTGTGGAAAAAGTAATTAGGAGAGACGAATGAACTCCCAAAATGGAATGGAAATTTTCTTGTTTAGGCCTGGAACGCTATGGCCTGGAGCCCTGTGGTTCTAACTGGATGAGCAAAGTGTGAGCAGAGATCAAAGTAAAACACACACCATTTAGGGAACTCGATATTTAACCGGGTGTCCAGAGTAGTGGCAAACTGTACTTTGTGAATTTGCTCAAATCCTGTCTTCACAAGAAAGTACATTCCAGCACGACCAGTGACTAGAGGAGGACACATTTCAAAGGACTTGTAAAAAGTCCAACACTGAATTTATCACAACACTGAATTTAGATGAAAAGTAGCAGAGTCTGTTAGTCTTTCAAGTTTTAATAGGAGAAACTTATAACATGTAATAGCTGTTATATGAATAACTTCAGAGCTTTTGGAGAGGTCTAAATCACTATGAGTGAGGGCTTTCCTGACTCCCAAAGTTAAAAATAGTAAAACAAACAATTTGAAAAACCAATCAACCAATTAAATACAAACACTAGGTCCAAAGGGTTTCACTGGTTTTAAAACCACATATGGAATGCACAACTATTGATGAGGCTTACTCTGCATTCTGCTTTACTCAGGCCTGGTACATGAGCAACTGTGAAAGCAAATTTCAAAATGTTATGTGAAGTGATCATTCCATTGGTGAAACCGTGACCCAATAGACACTTTCTCTTTTGAAACTCCGGACATTATCCATATATGTTCTCAAAGGGAAGGAATACACAGGATTTAGATTGATATTTTTGTCACTATTTTGTGTTCCACCAGATTTATTTGAAGATCTCCTGTCCTGCATCCACTGCCCAATGCAGAAGGCCACACATAGGACAACCAACATGAGAACTTCACTGCTACAGCCTGAATAAATCATCATAAGAATATAATTCTCCTTTCATCATGAAAGATTTTTACGTCAAATTAACCAGCTCTCTTGCTTTCCCATGTTTTCCCCTGGTTTTTGTACCTTGAAATGGGTGTGCACTCTTCTCAGTCTTGATCTCCATCTTCCCCCGTATTTCCAAACATATTCATCTGGGAAACATGTAAAGATCTTATCTGGGGCTTGTTCCATTGTTTTCAAATATCTGCCCTTGAAATTCAACTTCCACGACTGTCTCTCATATCCAAAGCCATGTGCTTGCAGAGGATTTTTGTTGAGAAATTTCACAGAAAGCTCTTATACTGCAGGTGAATGATTCCAGCAAGTCTTGACTAAATAGCTTAGGGAACAGGACTCAGCCAAATGACAGACATGACAAGGGAAAAGCGTATGCTCAAGGATAGGACATGTCAGAGAACATCTGCCAGGCCTTGGCATATTTCATTTCCCATTGAAAGTACATCCATGTGTAGATTGGCTAGCATTTCCATCCACAAATTCTGAGCAGTGAAGCCTTCAGAGAGAATATTGAGGCATACCAGGCCAAGAATATTCATCCTATTTAAATCTTGCCCTACAAGGTCCTCTGTGCCACTGAGGTCTCCATGGCAACGCCCAGCATTGTGACTCAGGTCTCCTACTGCACACTTGTATCCTAGAGCCTGAAGTCCAGCTCACAATGGTGCTCAGCCAATCACAGCCCAGTGTGGTTGCCTGGGAACCACAAGCTTGTGGCTTTCTGTGGGCTGTTTCAGCCCAACTCTGCAGCTTTCCACCTCATACAACCACAGCCATTCCAATCATGCAGTATTTGATTAGCCTCTCTATGTTGCCTCAGAATTTTTTTTACAGTTGTAGTGATCAAGAAAATTTGACATATTTTGAGAAGTGGAGCGAAGTAATTGAAAGACCTTTTGGTCTGTCGGTGGTCGATGGGTTCCAAACTTGACTACCCCAGTCTTTTAAATTTTCAAACCTAGAGCCTAAAATCCCCGTCACAGTGATGTTCAGCCAATCTCAGCCCAGTGTGGTTGCCTGGCAACCACAAGCCTGTGGATTTCTGTGAACAGTTTCAGCCCAACTCTGCAGCTTTCCACCTCATACACCCACAGCCATTCCAATCATGCAGTATTTGATTCACCTCTCTAAGTTGCCTCAGAATTTTCTTTGAAGTTGTGGTGATCAAGCAAATTTGACATATTTTGACAAGTGGAGGGAAGTAATTGGCTCTGTCTTTAGCTCTGTTGGTGGTACATGGGATCCAAACCTGACTAGCCCAGTCTATTCAATTTTCAAATGTTTCAGGGGAGGAAAGAAAATGCCACAATGATTTGGGTTCTGCCAAGTTTCTGGTGGCTTGGGAAGCAAACCTGCAAACCATACATGCAGTATCTGCTGGATTACTGCCACCATGGTAATATCAGTTAGCACTAAAAGCCAGCAACCAGAAGATGAGTCCCAAAATGCAAGTGAATCCTTGCAGTGCATGAATGTTTGGAGTGCCTGCTTCAACTATCCAGCTTGCTCGGGGTTCGCTTGTCTGCAATCGCTATTTCAACGAGGTCTGCAGCCATTCCAGCATAACCCTGAACACTAAACATGAGGTACTAGCTCAATACCTAAACCAACATAATGCTAGATAGCTAATCACCAGCAGGTTTTCCCAGAATTCAAATGTAACATGGTGAAAGGGAAACCCTTAGAAAGGGGAGGCAAATGCGCTTTTCACTGAAAATTCAAAGTATTTTCTCATGGCATGGAATATTTAGACTCCACAACTCATGTAGTGAACCCAGGGACCTAGACCAAGTGTGTCTAGTTTTCTGTTGTCCTCTTTTTGGAAACAGCATCTTATGTAGTTGTTGAAAGAGGCCTTGAGATAAATTGGTAGCCCAAGATGGACTGGACCTCCCAAGGATCCATCCACCACAGCCCCCAGATTGCTGGGATTATAGGCATGAGCGACCATGCCAAGCATGTGCACAGAGATTCTTACATAATTTGTGAAATCCCACTACTGGTCTATAGGTAGCTTCTGTGCTTGAGGCTTTAGGAATATTCCTCTCTTTGTTTTGGCTCCCCTTGTTCAGGTGTCCATTTCTATTGCGATAAGCTCCAAGGCCCCAGGCAAGGGGGTGGCTGCCCTTCCTCTGGTGTGTCCTTGGATGATTACAGCTCTGGTGAACAGGATTCAAATATATTGGATCCTGTGCATTTGAAGAGGAAATGAATAATGTTTCATGAGTTAATGTGGACATGC
The DNA here is from genome assembly GCF_034190915.1 of Cavia porcellus. NCBI lineage: Eukaryota > Metazoa > Chordata > Mammalia > Rodentia > Caviidae > Cavia > Cavia porcellus. The sequence goes on along the minus strand of NW_026947486.1, from coordinate 1,892,324 downwards.
CAGGGAATTGAGGGGCCATGATAGAGACAAAACTTCAGGACATGGGCTGAAGGCTGAGGCTTCTGTACCTCTAGCTTCTTGAATAGTGGGCCTGCTGAGCAATTGTGTGCTCTCAAATGTAATTTGATGGGTTTTGTTTTAATTTATTGTGTTTTATGCTTTGGTTTTTTACATGGAAGGATCTGTACCATGGTTTGAAGAAGCTGGAGTGTCTTACCTAAGAGAAATTTGAAAAAAGGGACAATTCAGCAGCCAAGAATTTCTCAAATGCCCTTGGCGTTTAAAAAAACGGGACATAAACTTGAGCATGTCATGTCCATGTCTCTTTACATAAGATTTTACCTCCTATTTCATAGGAATTACCATTTCTTTGAAAGGTCAACCTGTACTGAAATAAAGATTATCCCTCCATTCCTCATTCTGCTTGAAACCATATCCTTTGTTAGTTATATTTTCTTATACTGAAACACTTGGAGATGACTACAGCAAGAATTTCCCATTGGTGTAATTTCCACGGAGACACATGAAGTAATACTGCACAACTTCAAGTGAAGTGCACTGTTCCTTGACAATGGCAAGTCTGGGCAAAGCTCTACTAACTGAAAATCTTAGAAAGTCTGAATATGAGTGAATGAAAATGGGCCTCTCCACATTTGGACAGTGCATCTCCTGAAGCACCCATTTGTGGAAAAAGTAATTAGGAGAGACGAATGAACTCCCAAAATGGAATGGAAATTTTCTTGTTTAGGCCTGGAACGCTATGGCCTGGAGCCCTGTGGTTCTAACTGGATGAGCAAAGTGTGAGCAGAGATCAAAGTAAAACACACACCATTTAGGGAACTCGATATTTAACCGGGTGTCCAGAGTAGTGGCAAACTGTACTTTGTGAATTTGCTCAAATCCTGTCTTCACAAGAAAGTACATTCCAGCACGACCAGTGACTAGAGGAGGACACATTTCAAAGGACTTGTAAAAAGTCCAACACTGAATTTATCGCAACACTGAATTTAGATGAAAAGTAGCAGAGTCTGTTAGTCTTTCAAGTTTTAATAGGAGAAACTTATAACATGTAATAGCTGTTATATGAATAACTTCAGAGCTTTTGGAGAGGTCTAAATCACTATGAGTGAGGGCTTTCCTGACTCCCAAAGTTAAAAATAGTAAAACAAACAATTTGAAAAACCAATCAACCAATTAAATACAAACACTAGGTCCAAAGGGTTTCACTGGTTTTAAAACCACATATGGAATGCACAACTATTGATGAGGCTTACTCTGCATTCTGCTTTACTCAGGCCTGGTACATGAGCAACTGTGAAAGCAAATTTCAAAATGTTATGTGAAGTGATCATTCCATTGGTGAAACCGTGACCCAATAGACACTTTCTCTTTTGAAACTCCGGACATTATCCATATATGTTCTCAAAGGGAAGGAATACACAGGATTTAGATTGATATTTTTGTCACTATTTTGTGTTCCACCAGATTTATTTGAAGATCTCCTGTCCTGCATCCACTGCCCAATGCAGAAGGCCACACATAGGACAACCAACATGAGAACTTCACTGCTACAGCCTGAATAAATCATCATAAGAATATAATTCTCCTTTCATCATGAAAGATTTTTACGTCAAATTAACCAGCTCTCTTGCTTTCCCATGTTTTCCCCTGGTTTTTGTACCTTGAAATGGGTGTGCACTCTTCTCAGTCTTGATCTCCATCTTCCCCCGTATTTCCAAACATATTCATCTGGGAAACATGTAAAGATCTTATCTGGGGCTTGTTCCATTGTTTTCAAATATCTGCCCTTGAAATTCAACTTCCACGACTGTCTCTCATATCCAAAGCCATGTGCTTGCAGAGGATTTTTGTTGAGAAATTTCACAGAAAGCTCTTATACTGCAGGTGAATGATTCCAGCAAGTCTTGACTAAATAGCTTAGGGAACAGGACTCAGCCAAATGACAGACATGACAAGGGAAAAGCGTATGCTCAAGGATAGGACATGTCAGAGAACATCTGCCAGGCCTTGGCATATTTCATTTCCCATTGAAAGTACATCCATGTGTAGATTGGCTAGCATTTCCATCCACAAATTCTGAGCAGTGAAGCCTTCAGAGAGAATATTGAGGCATACCAGGCCAAGAATATTCATCCTATTTAAATCTTGCCCTACAAGGTCCTCTGTGCCACTGAGGTCTCCATGGCAACGCCCAGCATTGTGACTCAGGTCTCCTACTGCACACTTGTATCCTAGAGCCTGAAGTCCAGCTCACAATGGTGCTCAGCCAATCACAGCCCAGTGTGGTTGCCTGGGAACCACAAGCTTGTGGCTTTCTGTGGGCTGTTTCAGCCCAACTCTGCAGCTTTCCACCTCATACAACCACAGCCATTCCAATCATGCAGTATTTGATTAGCCTCTCTATGTTGCCTCAGAATTTTTTTACAGTTGTAGTGATCAAGAAAATTTGACATATTTTGAGAAGTGGAGCGAAGTAATTGAAAGACCTTTTGGTCTGTCGGTGGTCAATGGGTTCCAAACTTGACTACCCCAGTCTTTTAAATTTTCAAACCTAGAGCCTAAAATCCCCGTCACAGTGATGTTCAGCCAATCTCAGCCCAGTGTGGTTGCCTGGCAACCACAAGCCTGTGGATTTCTGTGAACAGTTTCAGCCCAACTCTGCAGCTTTCCACCTCATACACCCACAGCCATTCCAATCATGCAGTATTTGATTCACCTCTCTAAGTTGCCTCAGAATTTTCTTTGAAGTTGTGGTGATCAAGCAAATTTGACATATTTTGACAAGTGGAGGGAAGTAATTGGCTCTGTCTTTAGCTCTGTTGGTGGTACATGGGATCCAAACCTGACTAGCCCAGTCTATTCAATTTTCAAATGTTTCAGGGGAGGAAAGAAAATGCCACAATGATTTGGGTTCTGCCAAGTTTCTGGTGGCTTGGGAAGCAAACCTGCAAACCATACATGCAGTATCTGCTGGATTACTGCCACCATGGTAATATCAGTTAGCACTAAAAGCCAGCAACCAGAAGATGAGTCCCAAAATGCAAGTGAATCCTTGCAGTGCATGAATGTTTGGAGTGCCTGCTTCAACTATCCAGCTTGCTCGGGGTTCGCTTGTCTGCAATCGCTATTTCAACGAGGTCTGCAGCCATTCCAGCATAACCCTGAACACTAAACATGAGGTACTAGCTCAATACCTAAACCAACATAATGCTAGATAGCTAATCACCAGCAGGTTTTCCCAGAATTCAAATGTAACATGGTGAAAGGGAAACCCTTAGAAAGGGGAGGCAAATGCCCTTTTCACTGAAAATTCAAAGTATTTTCTCATGGCATGGAATATTTAGACTCCACAACTCATGTAGTGAACCCAGGGACCTAGACCAAGTGTGTCTAGTTTTCTGTTGTCCTCTTTTTGGAAACAGCATCTTATGTAGTTGTTGAAAGAGGCCTTGAGATAAATTGGTAGCCCAAGATGGACTGGACCTCCCAAGGATCCATCCACCACAGCCCCCAGATTGCTGGGATTATAGGCATGAGCGACCATGCCAAGCATGTGCACAGAGATTCTTACATAATTTGTGAAATCCCACTACTGGTCTATAGGTAGCTTCTGTGCTTGAGGCTTTAGGAATATTCCTCTCTTTGTTTTGGCTCCCCTTGTTCAGGTGTCCATTTCTATTGCGATAAGCTCCAAGGCCCCAGGCAAGGGGGTGGCTGCCCTTCCTCTGGTGTGTCCTTGGATGATTACAGCTCTGGTGAACAGGATTCAAATATATTGGATCCTGTGCATTTGAAGAGGAAATGAATAATGTTTCATGAGTTAATGTGGACATGCCAGGGAATTGAGGGGCCATGATAGAGACAAAACTTCAGGACATGGGCTGAAGGCTGAGGCTTCTGTACCTCTAGCTTCTTGAATAGTGGGCCTGCTGAGCAATTGTGTGCTCTCAAATGTAATTTGATGGGTTTTGTTTTAATTTATTGTGTTTTATGCTTTGGTTTTTTACATGGAAGGATCTGTACCATGGTTTGAAGAAGCTGGAGTGTCTTACCTAAGAAAAATTTGAAAAAAGGGACAATTCAGCAGCCAAGAATTTCTCAAATGCCCTTGGCGTTTAAAAAAAAGGGACATAAACTTGAGCATGTCATGTCCATGTCTCTTTACATAAGATTTTACCTCCTATTTCATAGGAATTACCATTTCTTTGAAAGGTCAACCTGTACTGAAATAAAGATTATCCCTCCATTCCTCATACTGCTTGAAACCATATCCTTTGTTAGTTATATTTTCTTATACAGAAACACTTGGAGATGACTACAGCAAGAATTTCCCATTGGTGTAATTTCCACGGAGACACATGAAGTAATACTGCACAACTTCAAGTGAAGTGCACTGTTCCTTGACAATGGCAAGTCTGGGCAAAGCTCTACTAACTGAAAATCTTAGAAAGTCTGAATATGAGTGAATGAAAATGGGCCTCTCCACATTTGGACAGTGCATCTCCTGAAGCACCCATTTGTGGAAAAAGTAATTAGGAGAGACGAATGAACTCCCAAAACGGAATGGAAATTTTCTTGTTTAGGCCTGGAACGCTATGGCCTGGAGCCCTGTGGTTCTAACTGGATGAGCAAAGTGTGAGCAGAGATCAAAGTAAAACACACACCATTTAGGGAACTCGATATTTAACCGGGTGTCCAGAGTAGTGGCAAACTGTACTTTGTGAATTTGCTCAAATCCTGTCTTCACAAGAAAGTACATTCCAGCACGACCAGTGACTAGAGGAGGACACATTTCAAAGGACTTGTAAAAAGTCCAACACTGAATTTATCGCAACACTGAATTTAGATGAAAAGTAGCAGAGTCTGTTAGTCTTTCAAGTTTTAATAGGAGAAACTTATAACATGTAATAGCTGTTATATGAATAACTTCAGAGCTTTTGGAGAGGTCTAAATCACTATGAGTGAGGGCTTTCCTGACTCCCAAAGTTAAAAATAGTAAAACAAACAATTTGAAAAACCAATCAACCAATTAAATACAAACACTAGGTCCAAAGGGTTTCACTGGTTTTAAAACCACATATGGAATGCACAACTATTGATGAGGCTTACTCTGCATTCTGCTTTACTCAGGCCTGGTACATGAGCAACTGTGAAAGCAAATTTCAAAATGTTATGTGAAGTGATCATTCCATTGGTGAAACCGTGACCCAATAGACACTTTCTCTTTTGAAACTCCGGACATTATCCATATATGTTCTCAAAGGGAAGGAATACACAGGATTTAGATTGATATTTTTGTCACTATTTTGTGTTCCACCAGATTTATTTGAAGATCTCCTGTCCTGCATCCACTGCCCAATGCAGAAGGCCACACATAGGACAACCAACATGAGAACTTCACTGCTACAGCCTGAATAAATCATCATAAGAATATAATTCTCCTTTCATCATGAAAGATTTTTACGTCAAATTAACCAGCTCTCTTGCTTTCCCATGTTTTCCCCTGGTTTTTGTACCTTGAAATGGGTGTGCACTCTTCTCAGTCTTGATCTCCATCTTCCCCCGTATTTCCAAACATATTCATCTGGGAAACATGTAAAGATCTTATCTGGGGCTTGTTCCATTGTTTTCAAATATCTGCCCTTGAAATTCAACTTCCACGACTGTCTCTCATATCCAAAGCCATGTGCTTGCAGAGGATTTTTGTTGAGAAATTTCACAGAAAGCTCTTATACTGCAGGTGAATGATTCCAGCAAGTCTTGACTAAATAGCTTAGGGAACAGGACTCAGCCAAATGACAGACATGACAAGGGAAAAGCGTATGCTCAAGGATAGGACATGTCAGAGAACATCTGCCAGGCCTTGGCATATTTCATTTCCCATTGAAAGTACATCCATGTGTAGATTGGCTAGCATTTCCATCCACAAATTCTGAGCAGTGAAGCCTTCAGAGAGAATATTGAGGCATACCAGGCCAAGAATATTCATCCTATTTAAATCTTGCCCTACAAGGTCCTCTGTGCCACTGAGGTCTCCATGGCAACGCCCAGCATTGTGACTCAGGTCTCCTACTGCACACTTGTATCCTAGAGCCTGAAGTCCAGCTCACAATGGTGCTCAGCCAATCACAGCCCAGTGTGGTTGCCTGGGAACCACAAGCTTGTGGCTTTCTGTGGGCTGTTTCAGCCCAACTCTGCAGCTTTCCACCTCATACAACCACAGCCATTCCAATCATGCAGTATTTGATTAGCCTCTCTATGTTGCCTCAGAATTTTTTTTACAGTTGTAGTGATCAAGAAAATTTGACATATTTTGAGAAGTGGAGCGAAGTAATTGAAAGACCTTTTGGTCTGTCGGTGGTCGATGGGTTCCAAACTTGACTACCCCAGTCTTTTAAATTTTCAAACCTAGAGCCTAAAATCCCCGTCACAGTGATGTTCAGCCAATCTCAGCCCAGTGTGGTTGCCTGGCAACCACAAGCCTGTGGATTTCTGTGAACAGTTTCAGCCCAACTCTGCAGCTTTCCACCTCATACACCCACAGCCATTCCAATCATGCAGTATTTGATTCACCTCTCTAAGTTGCCTCAGAATTTTCTTTGAAGTTGTGGTGATCAAGCAAATTTGACATATTTTGACAAGTGGAGGGAAGTAATTGGCTCTGTCTTTAGCTCTGTTGGTGGTACATGGGATCCAAACCTGACTAGCCCAGTCTATTCAATTTTCAAATGTTTCAGGGGAGGAAAGAAAATGCCACAATGATTTGGGTTCTGCCAAGTTTCTGGTGGCTTGGGAAGCAAACCTGCAAACCATACATGCAGTATCTGCTGGATTACTGCCACCATGGTAATATCAGTTAGCACTAAAAGCCAGCAACCAGAAGATGAGTCCCAAAATGCAAGTGAATCCTTGCAGTGCATGAATGTTTGGAGTGCCTGCTTCAACTATCCAGCTTGCTCGGGGTTCGCTTGTCTGCAATCGCTATTTCAACGAGGTCTGCAGCCATTCCAGCATAACCCTGAACACTAAACATGAGGTACTAGCTCAATACCTAAACCAACATAATGCTAGATAGCTAATCACCAGCAGGTTTTCCCAGAATTCAAATGTAACATGGTGAAAGGGAAACCCTTAGAAAGGGGAGGCAAATGCCCTTTTCACTGAAAATTCAAAGTATTTTCTCATGGCATGGAATATTTAGACTCCACAACTCATGTAGTGAACCCAGGGACCTAGACCAAGTGTGTCTAGTTTTCTGTTGTCCTCTTTTTGGAAACAGCATCTTATGTAGTTGTTGAAAGAGGCCTTGAGATAAATTGGTAGCCCAAGATGGACTGGACCTCCCAAGGATCCATCCACCACAGCCCCCAGATTGCTGGGATTATAGGCATGAGCGACCATGCCAAGCATGTGCACAGAGATTCTTACATAATTTGTGAAATCCCACTACTGGTCTATAGGTAGCTTCTGTGCTTGAGGCTTTAGGAATATTCCTCTGTTTGTTTTGGCTCCCCTTGTTCAGGTGTCCATTTCTATTGCGATAAGCTCCAAGGCCCCAGGCAAGGGGGTGGCTGCCCTTCCTCTGGTGTGTCCTTGGATGATTACAGCTCTGGTGAACAGGATTCAAATATATTGGATCCTGTGCATTTGAAGAGGAAATGAATAATGTTTCATGAGTTAATGTGGACATGCCAGGGAATTGAGGGGCCATGATAGAGACAAAACTTCAGGACATGGGCTGAAGGCTGAGGCTTCTGTACCTCTAGCTTCTTGAATAGTGGGCCTGCTGAGCAATTGTGTGCTCTCAAATGTAATTTGATGGGTTTTGTTTTAATTTATTGTGTTTTATGCTTTGGTTTTTTACATGGAAGGATCTGTACCATGGTTTGAAGAAGCTGGAGTGTCTTACCTAAGAAAAATTTGAAAAAAGGGACAATTCAGCAGCCAAGAATTTCTCAAATGCCCTTGGCGTTTAAAAAAAAGGGACATAAACTTGAGCATGTCATGTCCATGTCTCTTTACATAAGATTTTACCTCCTATTTCATAGGAATTACCATTTCTTTGAAAGGTCAACCTGTACTGAAATAAAGATTATCCCTCCATTCCTCATTCTGCTTGAAAACCTATCCTTTGTTAGTTATATTTTCTTATACAGAAACACTTGGAGATGACTACAGCAAGAATTTCCCATTGGTGTAATTTCCACGGAGACACATGAAATAATACTGCACAACTTCAAGTGAATGGCACTGTTCCTTGACCATGGCAAGTCTGGGCAAAGCTCTACTAACTGAAAATCTTAGAAAGTCTGAATATGAGTGAATGAAAATGGGCCTCTCCTCATTTGGACAGTGCATCTCCTGAAGCACCCATTTGTGGAAAAAGTAATTAGGAGAGACGAATGAACTCCCAAAACAGAATGGAAAGTTTCTTGTTTAGGCCTGGAACGCTATGGCCTGGAGCCCTGTGGTTCTAACTGGATGAGCAAAGTGTGAGCAGAGATCAAAGTAAAACACACACCATTTAGGGAACTCGATATTTAACCGGGTGTCCAGAGTAGTGGCAAACTGTCCTTTGTGAATTTGCTCAAATCCTGTCTTCACAAGAAAGTACATTCCAGCACGACCAGTGACTAGAGGAGGACACATTTCAAAGGACTTGTAAAAAGTCCAACACTGAATTTATCGCAACACTGAATTTAGATGAAAAGTAGCAGAGTCTGTTAGTCTTTCAAGTTTTAACAGGAGAAACTTATAACATGTAATAGCTGTTATATGAATAACTTCAGAGCTTTTGGAGAGGTCTAAATCACTATGAGTGAGGGCTTTCCTGACTCCCAAAGTTAAAAATAGTAAAACAAACAATTTGAAAAACCAATCAACCAATTAAATACAAACACTAGGTCCAAAGGGTTTCACTGGTTTTAAAACCACATATGGAATGCACAACTATTGATGAGGCTTACTCTGCATTCTGCTTTACTCAGGCCTGGTACATGAGCAACTGTGAAAGCAAATTTCAAAATGTTATGTGAAGTGATCATTCCATTGGTGAAACCGTGACCCAATAGACACTTTCTCTTTTGAAACTCCGGACATTATCCATATATGTTCTCAAAGGGAAGGAATACACAGGATTTAGATTGATATTTTTGTCACTATTTTGTGTTCCACCAGATTTATTTGAAGATCTCCTGTCCTGCATCCACTGCCCAATGCAGAAGGCCACACATAGGACAACCAACATGAGAACTTCACTGCTACAGCCTGAATAAATCATCATAAGAATATAATTCTCCTTTCATCATGAAAGATTTTTACGTCAAATTAACCAGCTCTCTTGCTTTCCCATGTTTTCCCCTGGTTTTTGTACCTTGAAATGGGTGTGCACTCTTCTCAGTCTTGATCTCCATCTTCCCCCGTATTTCCACACATATTCATCTGGGAAACATGTAAAGATCTTATCTGGGGCTTGTTCCATTGTTTTCAAATATCTGCCCTTGAAATTCAACTTCCACGACTGTCTCTCATATCCAAAGCCATGTGCTTGCAGAGGATTTTTGTTGAGAAATTTCACAGAAAGCTCTTATACTGCAGGTGAATGATTCCAGCAAGTCTTGACTAAATAGCTTAGGGAACAGGACTCAGCCAAATGACAGACATGACAAGGGAAAAGCGTATGCTCAAGGATAGGACATGTCAGAGAACATCTGCCAGGCCTTGGCATATTTCATTTCCCATTGAAAGTACATCCATGTGTAGATTGGCTAGCATTTCCATCCACAAATTCTGAGCAGTGAAGCCTTCAGAGAGAATATTGAGGCATACCAGGCCAAGAATATTCATCCTATTTAAATCTTGCCCTACAAGGTCCTCTGTGCCACTGAGGTCTCCATGGCAACGCCCAGCATTGTGACTCAGGTCTCCTACTGCACACTTGTATCCTAGAGCCTGAAGTCCAGCTCACAATGGTGCTCAGCCAATCACAGCCCAGTGTGGTTGCCTGGGAACCACAAGCTTGTGGCTTTCTGTGGGCTGTTTCAGCCCAACTCTGCAGCTTTCCACCTCATACAACCACAGCCATTCCAATCATGCAGTATTTGATTAGCCTCTCTATGTTGCCTCAGAATTTTTTTACAGTTGTAGTGATCAAGAAAATTTGACATATTTTGAGAAGTGGAGCGAAGTAATTGAAAGACCTTTTGGTCTGTCGGTGGTCAATGGGTTCCAAACTTGACTACCCCAGTCTTTTAAATTTTCAAACCTAGAGCCTAAAATCCCCGTCACAGTGATGTTCAGCCAATCTCAGCCCAGTGTGGTTGCCTGGCAACCACAAGCCTGTGGATTTCTGTGAACAGTTTCAGCCCAACTCTGCAGCTTTCCACCTCATACACCCACAGCCATTCCAATCATGCAGTATTTGATTCACCTCTCTAAGTTGCCTCAGAATTTTCTTTGAAGTTGTGGTGATCAAGCAAATTTGACATATTTTGACAAGTGGAGGGAAGTAATTGGCTCTGTCTTTAGCTCTGTTGGTGGTACATGGGATCCAAACCTGACTAGCCCAGTCTATTCAATTTTCAAATGTTTCAGGGGAGGAAAGAAAATGCCACAATGATTTGGGTTCTGCCAAGTTTCTGGTGGCTTGGGAAGCAAACCTGCAAACCATACATGCAGTATCTGCTGGATTACTGCCACCATGGTAATATCAGTTAGCACTAAAAGCCAGCAACCAGAAGATGAGTCCCAAAATGCAAGTGAATCCTTGCAGTGCATGAATGTTTGGAGTGCCTGCTTCAACTATCCAGCTTGCTCGGGGTTCGCTTGTCTGCAATCGCTATTTCAACGAGGTCTGCAGCCATTCCAGCATAACCCTGAACACTAAACATGAGGTACTAGCTCAATACCTAAACCAACATAATGCTAGATAGCTAATCACCAGCAGGTTTTCCCAGAATTCAAATGTAACATGGTGAAAGGGAAACCCTTAGAAAGGGGAGGCAAATGCCCTTTTCACTGAAAATTCAAAGTATTTTCTCATGGCATGGAATATTTAGACTCCACAACTCATGTAGTGAACCCAGGGACCTAGACCAAGTGTGTCTAGTTTTCTGTTGTCCTCTTTTTGGAAACAGCATCTTATGTAGTTGTTGAAAGAGGCCTTGAGATAAATTGGTAGCCCAAGATGGACTGGACCTCCCAAGGATCCATCCACCACAGCCCCCAGATTGCTGGGATTATAGGCATGAGCGACCATGCCAAGCATGTGCACAGAGATTCTTACATAATTTGTGAAATCCCACTACTGGTCTATAGGTAGCTTCTGTGCTTGAGGCTTTAGGAATATTCCTCTCTTTGTTTTGGCTCCCCTTGTTCAGGTGTCCATTTCTATTGCGATAAGCTCCAAGGCCCCAGGCAAGGGGGTGGCTGCCCTTCCTCTGGTGTGTCCTTGGATGATTACAGCTCTGGTGAACAGGATTCAAATATATTGGATCCTGTGCATTTGAAGAAGAAATGAATAATGTTTCATGAGTTAATGTGGACATGCCAGGGAATTGAGGGGCCATGATAGAGACAAAACTTCAGGACATGGGCTGAAGGCTGAGGCTTCTGTACCTCTAGCTTCTTGAATAGTGGGCCTGCTGAGCAATTGTGTGCTCTCAAATGTAATTTGATGGGTTTTGTTTTAATTTATTGTGTTTTATGCTTTGGTTTTTTACATGGAAGGATCTGTACCATGGTTTGAAGAAGCTGGAGTGTCTTACCTAAGAAAAATTTGAAAAAAGGGACAATTCAGCAGCCAAGAATTTCTCAAATGCCCTTGGCGTTTAAAAAAAAGGGACATAAACTTGAGCATGTCATGTCCATGTCTCTTTACATAAGATTTTACCTCCTATTTCATAGGAATTACCATTTCTTTGAAAGGTCAACCTGTACTGAAATAAAGATTATCCCTCCATTCCTCATACTGCTTGAAACCATATCCTTTGTTAGTTATATTTTCTTATACAGAAACACTTGGAGATGACTACAGCAAGAATTTCCCATTGGTGTAATTTCCACGGAGACACATGAAGTAATACTGCACAACTTCAAGTGAAGTGCACTGTTCCTTGACAATGGCAAGTCTGGGCAAAGCTCTACTAACTGAAAATCTTAGAAAGTCTGAATATGAGTGAATGAAAATGGGCCTCTCCACATTTGGACAGTGCATCTCCTGAAGCACCCATTTGTGGAAAAAGTAATTAGGAGAGACGAATGAACTCCCAAAACGGAATGGAAATTTTCTTGTTTAGGCCTGGAACGCTATGGCCTGGAGCCCTGTGGTTCTAACTGGATGAGCAAAGTGTGAGCAGAGATCAAAGTAAAACACACACCATTTAGGGAACTCGATATTTAACCGGGTGTCCAGAGTAGTGGCAAACTGTACTTTGTGAATTTGCTCAAATCCTGTCTTCACAAGAAAGTACATTCCAGCACGACCAGTGACTAGAGGAGGACACATTTCAAAGGACTTGTAAAAAGTCCAACACTGAATTTATCGCAACACTGAATTTAGATGAAAAGTAGCAGAGTCTGTTAGTCTTTCAAGTTTTAATAGGAGAAACTTATAACATGTAATAGCTGTTATATGAATAACTTCAGAGCTTTTGGAGAGGTCTAAATCACTATGAGTGAGGGCTTTCCTGACTCCCAAAGTTAAAAATAGTAAAACAAACAATTTGAAAAACCAATCAACCAATTAAATACAAACACTAGGTCCAAAGGGTTTCACTGGTTTTAAAACCACATATGGAATGCACAACTATTGATGAGGCTTACTCTGCATTCTGCTTTACTCAGGCCTGGTACATGAGCAACTGTGAAAGCAAATTTCAAAATGTTATGTGAAGTGATCATTCCATTGGTGAAACCGTGACCCAATAGACACTTTCTCTTTTGAAACTCCGGACATTATCCATATATGTTCTCAAAGGGAAGGAATACACAGGATTTAGATTGATATTTTTGTCACTATTTTGTGTTCCACCAGATTTATTTGAAGATCTCCTGTCCTGCATCCACTGCCCAATGCAGAAGGCCACACATAGGACAACCAACATGAGAACTTCACTGCTACAGCCTGAATAAATCATCATAAGAATATAATTCTCCTTTCATCATGAAAGATTTTTACGTCAAATTAACCAGCTCTCTTGCTTTCCCATGTTTTCCCCTGGTTTTTGTACCTTGAAATGGGTGTGCACTCTTCTCAGTCTTGATCTCCATCTTCCCCCGTATTTCCAAACATATTCATCTGGGAAACATGTAAAGATCTTATCTGGGGCTTGTTCCATTGTTTTCAAATATCTGCCCTTGAAATTCAACTTCCACGACTGTCTCTCATATCCAAAGCCATGTGCTTGCAGAGGATTTTTGTTGAGAAATTTCACAGAAAGCTCTTATACTGCAGGTGAATGATTCCAGCAAGTCTTGACTAAATAGCTTAGGGAACAGGACTCAGCCAAATGACAGACATGACAAGGGAAAAGCGTATGCTCAAGGATAGGACATGTCAGAGAACATCTGCCAGGCCTTGGCATATTTCATTTCCCATTGAAAGTACATCCATGTGTAGATTGGCTAGCATTTCCATCCACAAATTCTGAGCAGTGAAGCCTTCAGAGAGAATATTGAGGCATACCAGGCCAAGAATATTCATCCTATTTAAATCTTGCCCTACAAGGTCCTCTGTGCCACTGAGGTCTCCATGGCAACGCCCAGCATTGTGACTCAGGTCTCCTACTGCACACTTGTATCCTAGAGCCTGAAGTCCAGCTCACAATGGTGCTCAGCCAATCACAGCCCAGTGTGGTTGCCTGGGAACCACAAGCTTGTGGCTTTCTGTGGGCTGTTTCAGCCCAACTCTGCAGCTTTCCACCTCATACAACCACAGCCATTCCAATCATGCAGTATTTGATTAGCCTCTCTATGTTGCCTCAGAATTTTTTTTACGGTTGTAGTGATCAAGAAAATTTGACATATTTTGAGAAGTGGAGCGAAGTAATTGAAAGACCTTTTGGTCTGTCGGTGGTCGATGGGTTCCAAACTTGACTACCCAAGTCTTTTAAATTTTCAAACCTAGAGCCTAAAATCCCCGTCACAGTGATGTTCAGCCAATCTCAGCCCAGTGTGGTTGCCTGGCAACCACAAGCCTGTGGATTTCTGTGAACAGTTTCAGCCCAACTCTGCAGCTTTCCACCTCATACACCCACAGCCATTCCAATCATGCAGTATTTGATTCACCTCTCTAAGTTGCCTCAGAATTTTCTTTGAAGTTGTGGTGATCAAGCAAATTTGACATATTTTGACAAGTGGAGGGAAGTAATTGGCTCTGTCTTTAGCTCTGTTGGTGGTACATGGGATCCAAACCTGACTAGCCCAGTCTATTCAATTTTCAAACTTAGAAAGCCAAATGTTTCAGGGGAGGAAAGAAAATGCCACAATGATTTGGGTTCTGCCAAGTTTCTGGTGGCTTGGGAAGCAAACCTGCAAACCATACATGCAGTATCTGCTGGATTACTGCCACCATGGTAATATCAGTTAGCACTAAAAGCCAGCAACCAGAAGATGAGTCCCAAAATGCAAGTGAATCCTTGCAGTGCATGAATGTTTGGAGTGCCTGCTTCAACTATCCAGCTTGCTCGGGGTTCGCTTGTCTGCAATCGCTATTTCAACGAGGTCTGCAGCCATTCCAGCATAACCCTGAACACTAAACATGAGGTACTAGCTCAATACCTAAACCAACATAATGCTAGATAGCTAATCACCAGCAGGTTTTCCCAGAATTCAAATGTAACATGGTGAAAGGGAAACCCTTAGAAAGGGGAGGCAAATGCCCTTTTCACTGAAAATTCAAAGTATTTTCTCATGGCATGGAATATTTAGACTCCACAACTCATGTAGTGAACCCAGGGACCTAGACCAAGTGTGTCTAGTTTTCTGTTGTCCTCTTTTTGGAAACAGCATCTTATGTAGTTGTTGAAAGAGGCCTTGAGATAAATTGGTAGCCCAAGATGGACTGGACCTCCCAAGGATCCATCCACCACAGCCCCCAGATTGCTGGGATTATAGGCATGAGCGACCATGCCAAGCATGTGCACAGAGATTCTTACATAATTTGTGAAATCCCACTACTGGTCTATAGGTAGCTTCTGTGCTTGAGGCTTTAGGAATATTCCTCTGTTTGTTTTGGCTCCCCTTGTTCAGGTGTCCATTTCTATTGCGATAAGCTCCAAGGCCCCAGGCAAGGGGGTGGCTGCCCTTCCTCTGGTGTGTCCTTGGATGATTACAGCTCTGGTGAACAGGATTCAAATATATTGGATCCTGTGCATTTGAAGAGGAAATGAATAATGTTTCATGAGTTAATGTGGACATGCCAGGGAATTGAGGGGCCATGATAGAGACAAAACTTCAGGACATGGGCTGAAGGCTGAGGCTTCTGTACCTCTAGCTTCTTGAATAGTGGGCCTGCTGAGCAATTGTGTGCTCTCAAATGTAATTTGATGGGTTTTGTTTTAATTTATTGTGTTTTATGCTTTGGTTTTTTACATGGAAGGATCTGTACCATGGTTTGAAGAAGCTGGAGTGTCTTACCTAAGAAAAATTTGAAAAAAGGGACAATTCAGCAGCCAAGAATTTCTCAAATGCCCTTGGCGTTTAAAAAAAAGGGACATAAACTTGAGCATGTCATGTCCATGTCTCTTTACATAAGATTTTACCTCCTATTTCATAGGAATTACCATTTCTTTGAAAGGTCAACCTGTACTGAAATAAAGATTATCCCTCCATTCCTCATTCTGCTTGAAAACCTATCCTTTGTTAGTTATATTTTCTTATACAGAAACACTTGGAGATGACTACAGCAAGAATTTCCCATTGGTGTAATTTCCACGGAGAAACATGAAGTAATACTGCACAACTTCAAGTGAATGGCACTGTTCCTTGACCATGGCAAGTCTGGGCAAAGCTCTACTAACTGAAAATCTTAGAAAGTCTGAATATGAGTGAATGAAAATGGGCCTCTCCTCATTTGGACAGTGCATCTCCTGAAGCACCCATTTGTGGAAAAAGTAATTAGGAGAGACGAATGAACTCCCAAAACAGAATGGAAAGTTTCTTGTTTAGGCCTGGAACGCTATGGCCTGGAGCCCTGTGGTTCTAACTGGATGAGCAAAGTGTGAGCAGAGATCAAAGTAAAACACACACCATTTAGGGAACTCGATATTTAACCGGGTGTCCAGAGTAGTGGCAAACTGTCCTTTGTGAATTTGCTCAAATCCTGTCTTCACAAGAAAGTACATTCCAGCACGACCAGTGACTAGAGGAGGACACATTTCAAAGGACTTGTAAAAAGTCCAACACTGAATTTATCGCAACACTGAATTTAGATGAAAAGTAGCAGAGTCTGTTAGTCTTTCAAGTTTTAACAGGAGAAACTTATAACATGTAATAGCTGTTATATGAATAACTTCAGAGCTTTTGGAGAGGTCTAAATCACTATGAGTGAGGGCTTTCCTGACTCCCAAAGTTAAAAATAGTAAAACAAACAATTTGAAAAACCAATCAACCAATTAAATACAAACACTAGGTCCAAAGGGTTTCACTGGTTTTAAAACCACATATGGAATGCACAACTATTGATGAGGCTTACTCTGCATTCTGCTTTACTCAGGCCTGGTACATGAGCAACTGTGAAAGCAAATTTCAAAATGTTATGTGAAGTGATCATTCCATTGGTGAAACCGTGACCCAATAGACACTTTCTCTTTTGAAACTCCGGACATTATCCATATATGTTCTCAAAGGGAAGGAATACACAGGATTTAGATTGATATTTTTGTCACTATTTTGTGTTCCACCAGATTTATTTGAAGATCTCCTGTCCTGCATCCACTGCCCAATGCAGAAGGCCACACATAGGACAACCAACATGAGAACTTCACTGCTACAGCCTGAATAAATCATCATAAGAATATAATTCTCCTTTCATCATGAAAGATTTTTACGTCAAATTAACCAGCTCTCTTGCTTTCCCATGTTTTCCCCTGGTTTTTGTACCTTGAAATGGGTGTGCACTCTTCTCAGTCTTGATCTCCATCTTCCCCCGTATTTCCACACATATTCATCTGGGAAACATGTAAAGATCTTATCTGGGGCTTGTTCCATTGTTTTCAAATATCTGCCCTTGAAATTCAACTTCCACGACTGTCTCTCATATCCAAAGCCATGTGCTTGCAGAGGATTTTTGTTGAGAAATTTCACAGAAAGCTCTTATACTGCAGGTGAATGATTCCAGCAAGTCTTGACTAAATAGCTTAGGGAACAGGACTCAGCCAAATGACAGACATGACAAGGGAAAAGCGTATGCTCAAGGATAGGACATGTCAGAGAACATCTGCCAGGCCTTGGCATATTTCATTTCCCATTGAAAGTACATCCATGTGTAGATTGGCTAGCATTTCCATCCACAAATTCTGAGCAGTGAAGCCTTCAGAGAGAATATTGAGGCATACCAGGCCAAGAATATTCATCCTATTTAAATCTTGCCCTACAAGGTCCTCTGTGCCACTGAGGTCTCCATGGCAACGCCCAGCATTGTGACTCAGGTCTCCTACTGCACACTTGTATCCTAGAGCCTGAAGTCCAGCTCACAATGGTGCTCAGCCAATCACAGCCCAGTGTGGTTGCCTGGGAACCACAAGCTTGTGGCCTTCTGTGGGCTGTTTCAGCCCAACTCTGCAGCTTTCCACCTCATACAACCACAGCCATTCCAATCATGCAGTATTTGATTAGCCTCTCTATGTTGCCTCAGAATTTTTTTTACAGTTGTAGTGATCAAGAAAATTTGACATATTTTGAGAAGTGGAGCGAAGTAATTGAAAGACCTTTTGGTCTGTCGGTGGTCGATGAGTTCCAAACTTGACTACCCCAGTCTTTTAAATTTTCAAACCTAGAGCCTAAAATCCCCGTCACAGTGATGTTCAGCCAATCTCAGCCCAGTGTGGTTGCCTGGCAACCACAAGCCTGTGGATTTCTGTGAACAGTTTCAGCCCAACTCTGCAGCTTTCCACCTCATACACCCACAGCCATTCCAATCATGCAGTATTTGATTCACCTCTCTAAGTTGCCTCAGAATTTTCTTTGAAGTTGTGGTGATCAAGCAAATTTGACATATTTTGACAAGTGGAGGGAAGTAATTGGCTCTGTCTTTAGCTCTGTTGGTGGTACATGGGATCCAAACCTGACTAGCCCAGTCTATTCAATTTTCAAACTTAGAAAGCCAAATGTTTCAGGGGAGGAAAGAAAATGCCACAATGATTTGGGTTCTGCCAAGTTTCTGGTGGCTTGGGAAGCAAACCTGCAAACCATACATGCAGTATCTGCTGGATTACTGCCACCATGGTAATATCAGTTAGCACTAAAAGCCAGCAACCAGAAGATGAGTCCCAAAATGCAAGTGAATCCTTGCAGTGCATGAATGTTTGGAGTGCCTGCTTCAACTATCCAGCTTGCTCGGGGTTCGCTTGTCTGCAATCGCTATTTCAACGAGGTCTGCAGCCATTCCAGCATAACCCTGAACACTAAACATGAGGTACTAGCTCAATACCTAAACCAACATAATGCTAGATAGCTTATCACCAGCAGGATTTCCCAGAATTCAAATGTAACATGGTGAAAGGGAAACCCTTAGAAAGGGGAGGCAAATGCCCTTTTCACTGAAAATTCAAAGTATTTTCTCATGGCATGGAATATTTAGATTCCACAACTCATGTAGTGAACCCAGGGGCCTAGACCAAGTGTGTCTAGTTTTCTGTTGTCCTCTTTTTGGAAACAGCATCTTATGTAGTTGTTGAAAGAGGCCTTGAGATAAATCGGTAGCCCAAGATGGACTGGAACTCCCAAGGATCCATCCACCACAGCCCCCAGATTGCTGGGATTATAGGCATGAGCGACCATGCCAAGCATGTGCACAGAGATTCTTACATAATTTGTGAAATCCCACTACTGGTCTATAGGTAGCTTCTGTGCTTGAGGCTTTAGGAATATTCCTCTGTTTGTTTTGGCTCCCCTTGTTCAGGTGTCCATTTCTATTGCGATAAGCTCCAAGGCCCCAGGCAAGGGGGTGGCTGCCCTTCCTCTGGTGTGTCCTTGGATGATTACAGCTCTGGTGAACAGGATTCAAATATATTGGATCCTGTGCATTTGAAGAGGAAATGAATAATGTTTCATGAGTTAATGTGGACATGCCAGGGAATTGAGGGGCCATGATAGAGACAAAACTTCAGGACATGGGCTGAAGGCTGAGGCTTCTGTACCTCTAGCTTCTTGAATAGTGGGCCTGCTGAGCAATTGTGTGCTCTCAAATGTAATTTGATGGGTTTTGTTTTAATTTATTGTGTTTTATGCTTTGGTTTTTTACATGGAAGGATCTGTACCATGGTTTGAAGAAGCTGGAGTGTCTTACCTAAGAGAAATTTGAAAAAAGGGACAATTCAGCAGCCAAGAATTTCTCAAATGCCCTTGGCGTTTAAAAAAAAGGGACATAAACTTGAGCATGTCATGTCCATGTCTCTTTACATAAGATTTTACCTCCTATTTCATAGGAATTACCATTTCTTTGAAAGGTCAACCTGTACTGAAATAAAGATTATCCCTCCATTCCTCATTCTGCTTGAAACCATATTCTTTGTTACTTATATTTTCTTATACAGAAACACTTGGAGATGACTACAGCAAGAATTTCCCATTGGTGTAATTTCCACGGAGACACATGAAGTAATACTGCACAACTTCAAGTGAATGGCACTGTTCCTTGACCATGGCAAGTCTGGGCAAAGCTCTACTAACTGAAAATCTTAGAAAGTCTGAATATGAGTGAATGAAAATGGGCCTCTCCTCATTTGGACAGTGCATCTCCTGAAGCACCCATTTGTGGAAAAAGTAATTAGGAGAGACGAATGAACTCCCAAAACGGAATGGAAAGTTTCTTGTTTAGGCCTGGAACGCTATGGCCTGGAGCCCTGTGGTTCTAACTGGATGAGCAAAGTGTGAGCAGAGATCAAAGTAAAACACACACCATTTAGGGAACTCGATATTTAACCGGGTGTCCAGAGTAGTGGCAAACTGTCCTTTGTGAATTTGCTCAAATCCTGTCTTCACAAGAAAGTACATTCCAGCACGACCAGTGACTAGAGGAGGACACATTTCAAAGGACTTGTAAAAAGTCCAACACTGAATTTATCGCAACACTGAATTTAGATGAAAAGTAGCAGAGTCTGTTAGTCTTTCAAGTTTTAATAGGAGAAACTTATAACATGTAATAGCTGTTATATGAATAACTTCAGAGCTTTTGGAGAGGTCTAAATCACTATGAGTGAGGGCTTTCCTGACTCCCAAAGTTAAAAATAGTAAAACAAACAATTTGAAAAACCAATCAACCAATTAAATACAAACACTAGGTCCAAAGGGTTTCACTGGTTTTAAAACCACATATGGAATGCACAACTATTGATGAGGCTTACTCTGCATTCTGCTTTACTCAGGCCTGGTACATGAGCAACTGTGAAAGCAAATTTCAAAATGTTATGTGAAGTGATCATTCCATTGGTGAAACCGTGACCCAATAGACACTTTCTCTTTTGAAACTCCGGACATTATCCATATATGTTCTCAAAGGGAAGGAATACACAGGATTTAGATTGATATTTTTGTCACTATTTTGTGTTCCACCAGATTTATTTGAAGATCTCCTGTCCTGCATCCACTGCCCAATGCAGAAGGCCACACATAGGACAACCAACATGAGAACTTCACTGCTACAGCCTGAATAAATCATCATAAGAATATAATTTTCCTTTCATCATGAAAGATTTTTACGTCAAATTAACCAGCTCTCTTGCTTTCCCATGTTTTCCCCTGGTTTTTGTACCTTGAAATGGGTGTGCACTCTTCTCAGTCTTGATCTCCATCTTCCCCCGTATTTCCACACATATTCATCTGGGAAACATGTAAAGATCTTATCTGGGGCTTGTTCCATTGTTTTCAAATATCTGCCCTTGAAATTCAACTTCCACGACTGTCTCTCATATCCAAAGCCATGTGCTTGCAGAGGATTTCTGCTGAGAAATTTCACAGAAAGCTCTTATACTGCAGGTGAATGATGCCAGCAAGTCTTGACTAAATAGCTTAGGGAACAGGACTCAGCCAAATGACAGACATGACAAGGGAAAAGCGTATGCTCAAGGATAGGACATGTCAGAGAACATCTGCCAGGCCTTGGCATATTTCATTTCCCATTGAAAGTACATCCATGTGTAGATTGGCTAGCATTTCCATCCACAAATTCTGAGCAGTGAAGCCTTCAGAGAGAATATTGAGGCATACCAGGCCAAGAATATTCATCCTATTTAAATCTTGCCCTACAAGGTCCTCTGTGCCACTGAGGTCTCCATGGCAACGCCCAGCATTGTGACTCAGGTCTCCTACTGCACACTTGTATCCTAGAGCCTGAAGTCCAGCTCACAATGGTGCTCAGCCAATCACAGCCCAGTGTGGTTGCCTGGGAACCACAAGCTTGTGGCTTTCTGTGGGCTGTTTCAGCCCAACTCTGCAGCTTTCCACCTCATACAACCACAGCCATTCCAATCATGCAGTATTTGATTAGCCTCTCTATGTTGCCTCAGAATTTTTTTTACAGTTGTAGTGATCAAGAAAATTTGACATATTTTGAGAAGTGGAGCGAAGTAATTGAAAGACCTTTTGGTCTGTCGGTGGTCGATGGGTTCCAAACTTGACTACCCCAGTCTTTTAAATTTTCAAACCTAGAGCCTAAAATCCCCGTCACAGTGATGTTCAGCCAATCTCAGCCCAGTGTGGTTGCCTGGCAACCACAAGCCTGTGGATTTCTGTGAACAGTTTCAGCCCAACTCTGCAGCTTTCCACCTCATACACCCACAGCCATTCCAATCATGCAGTATTTGATTCACCTCTCTAAGTTGCCTCAGAATTTTCTTTGAAGTTGTGGTGATCAAGCAAATTTGACATATTTTGACAAGTGGAGGGAAGTAATTGGCTCTGCCTTTAGCTCTGTTGGTGGTACATGGGATCCAAACCTGACTAGCCCAGTCTATTCAATTTTCAAACTTAGAAAGCCAAATGTTTCAGGGGAGGAAAGAAAATGCCACAATGATTTGGGTTCTGCCAAGTTTCTGGTGGCTTGGGAAGCAAACCTGCAAACCATACATGCAGTATCTGCTGGATTACTGCCACCATGGTAATATCAGTTAGCACTAAAAGCCAGCAACCAGAAGATGAGTCCCAAAATGCAAGTGAATCCTTGCAGTGCATGAATGTTTGGAGTGCCTGCTTCAACTATCCAGCTTGCTCGGGGTTCACTTGTCTGCAATCGCTATTTCAACGAGGTCTGCAGCCATTCCAGCATAACCCTGAACACTAAACATGAGGTACTAGCTCAATACCTAAACCAACATAATGCTAGATAGCTTATCACCAGCAGGTTTTCCCAGAATTCAAATGTAACATGGTGAAAGGGAAACCCTTAGAAAGGGGAGGCAAATGCCCTTTTCACTGAAAATTCAAAGTATTTTCTCATGGCATGGAATATTTAGACTCCACAACTCATGTAGTGAACCCAGGGACCTAGACCAAGTGTGTCTAGTTTTCTGTTGTCCTCTTTTTGGAAACAGCATCTTATGTAGTTGTTGAAAGAGGCCTTGAGATAAATTGGTAGCCCAAGATGGACTGGAACTCCCAAGGATCCATCCACCACAGCCCCCAGATTGCTGGGATTATAGGCATGAGCGACCATGCCAAGCATGTGCACAGAGATTCTTACATAATTTGTGAAATCCCACTACTGGTCTATAGGTAGCTTCTGTGCTTGAGGCTTTAGGAATATTCCTCTCTTTGTTTTGGCTCCCCTTGTTCAGGTGTCCATTTCTATTGCTATAAGCTCCAAGGCCCCAGGCAAGGGGGTGGCTGCCCTTCCTCTGGTGTGTCCTTGGATGATTACAGCTCTGGTGAACAGGATTCAAATATATTGGATCCTGTGCATTTGAAGAGGAAATGAATAATGTTTCATGAGTTAATGTGGACATGCCAGGGAATTGAGGGGCCATGATAGAGACAAAACTTCAGGACATGGGCTGAAGGCTGAGGCTTCTGTACCTCTAGCTTCTTGAATAGTGGGCCTGCTGAGCAATTCTGTGCTCTCAAATGTAATTTGATGGGTTTTGTTTTAATTTATTGTGTTTTATGCTTTGGTTTTTTACATGGAAGGATCTGTACCATGGTTTGAAGAAGCTGGAGTGTCTTACCTAAGAGAAATTTGAAAAAAGGGACAATTCAGCAGCCAAGAATTTCTCAAATGCCCTTGGCGTTTAAAAAAAAGGGACATAAACTTGAGCATGTCATGTCCATGTCTCTTTACATAAGATTTTACCTCCTATTTCATAGGAATTACCATTTCTTTGAAAGGTCAACCTGTACTGAAATAAAGATTATCCCTCCATTCCTCATTCTGCTTGAAACCCTATTCTTTGTTACTTATATTTTCTTATACAGAAACACTTGGAGATGACTACAGCAAGAATTTCCCATTGGTGTAATTTCCACGGAGACACATGAAGTAATACTGCACAACTTCAAGTGAATGGCACTGTTCCTTGACCATGGCAAGTCTGGGCAAAGCTCTACTAACTGAAAATCTTAGAAAGTCTGAATATGAGTGAATGAAAATGGGCCTCTCCTCATTTGGACAGTGCATCTCCTGAAGCACCCATTTGTGGAAAAAGTAATTAGGAGAGACGAATGAACTCCCAAAACGGAATGGAAAGTTTCTTGTTTAGGCCTGGAACGCTATGGCCTGGAGCCCTGTGGTTCTAACTGGATGAGCAAAGTGTGAGCAGAGATCAAAGTAAAACACACACCATTTAGGGAACTCGATATTTAACCGGGTGTCCAGAGTAGTGGCAAACTGTCCTTTGTGAATTTGCTCAAATCCTGTCTTCACAAGAAAGTACATTCCAGCACGACCAGTGACTAGAGGAGGACACATTTCAAAGGACTTGTAAAAAGTCCAACACTGAATTTATCGCAACACTGAATTTAGATGAAAAGTAGCAGAGTCTGTTAGTCTTTCAAGTTTTAATAGGAGAAACTTATAACATGTAATAGCTGTTATATGAATAACTTCAGAGCTTTTGGAGAGGTCTAAATCACTATGAGTGAGGGCTTTCCTGACTCCCAAAGTTAAAAATAGTAAAACAAACAATTTGAAAAACCAATCAACCAATTAAATACAAACACTAGGTCCAAAGGGTTTCACTGGTTTTAAAACCACTTATGGAATGCACAAGTATTGATGAGGCTTACTCTGCATTCTGCTTTACTCAGGCCTGGTACATGAGCAACTGTGAAAGCAAATTTCAAAATGTTATGTGAAGTGATCATTCCATTGGTGAAACCGTGACCCAATAGACACTTTCTCTTTTGAAACTCCGGACATTATCCATATATGTTCTCAAAGGGAAGGAATACACAGGATTTAGATTGATATTTTTGTCACTATTTTGTGTTCCACCAGATTTATTTGAAGATCTCCTGTCCTGCATCCACTGCCCAATGCAGAAGGCCACACATAGGACAACCAACATGAGAACTTCACTGCTACAGCCTGAATAAATCATCATAAGAATATAATTCTCCTTTCATCATGAAAGATTTTTACGTCAAATTAACCAGCTCTCTTGCTTTCCCATGTTTTCCCCTGGTTTTTGTACCTTGAAATGGGTGTGCACTCTTCTCAGTCTTGATCTCCATCTTCCCCCGTATTTCCAAACATATTCATCTGGGAAACATGTAAAGATCTTATCTGGGGCTTGTTCCATTGTTTTCAAATATCTGCCCTTGAAATTCAACTTCCACGACTGTCTCTCATATCCAAAGCCATGTGCTTGCAGAGGATTTTTGTTGAGAAATGTCACAGAATGCTCTTATACTGCAGGTGAATGATTCCAGCAAGTCTTGACTAAATAGCTTAGGGAACAGGACTCAGCCAAATGACAGACATGACAAGGGAAAAGCGTATGCTCAAGGATAGGACATGTCAGAGAACATCTGCCAGGCCTTGGCATATTTCATTTCCCATTGAAAGTACATCCATGTGTAGATTGGCTAGCATTTCCATCCACAAATTCTGAGCAGTGAAGCCTTCAGAGAGAATATTGAGGCATACCAGGCCAAGAATATTCATCCTATTTAAATCTTGCCCTACAAGGTCCTCTGTGCCACTGAGGTCTCCATGGCAACGCCCAGCATTGTGACTCAGGTCTCCTACTGCACACTTGTATCCTAGAGCCTGAAGTCCAGCTCACAATGGTGCTCAGCCAATCACAGCCCAGTGTGGTTGCCTGGGAACCACAAGCTTGTGGCTTTCTGTGGGCTGTTTCAGCCCAACTCTGCAGCTTTCCACCTCATACAACCACAGCCATTCCAATCATGCAGTATTTGATTAGCCTCTCTATGTTGCCTCAGAATTTTTTTTACAGTTGTAGTGATCAAGAAAATTTGACATATTTTGAGAAGTGGAGCGAAGTAATTGAAAGACCTTTTGGTCTGTCGGTGGTCGATGGGTTCCAAACTTGACTACCCCAGTCTTTTAAATTTTCAAACCTAGAGCCTAAAATCCCCGTCACAGTGATGTTCAGCCAATCTCAGCCCAGTGTGGTTGCCTGGCAACCACAAGCCTGTGGATTTCTGTGAACAGTTTCAGCCCAACTCTGCAGCTTTCCACCTCATACACCCACAGCCATTCCAATCATGCAGTATTTGATTCACCTCTCTAAGTTGCCTCAGAATTTTCTTTGAAGTTGTGGTGATCAAGCAAATTTGACATATTTTGACAAGTGGAGGGAAGTAATTGGCTCTGCCTTTAGCTCTGTTGGTGGTACATGGGATCCAAACCTGACTAGCCCAGTCTATTCAATTTTCAAACTTAGAAAGCCAAATGTTTCAGGGGAGGAAAGAAAATGCCACAATGATTTGGGTTCTGCCAAGTTTCTGGTGGCTTGGGAAGCAAACCTGCAAACCATACATGCAGTATCTGCTGGATTACTGCCACCATGGTAATATCAGTTAGCACTAAAAGCCAGCAACCAGAAGATGAGTCCCAAAATGCAAGTGAATCCTTGCAGTGCATGAATGTTTGGAGTGCCTGCTTCAACTATCCAGCTTGCTCGGGGTTCGCTTGTCTGCAATCGCTATTTCAACGAGGTCTGCAGCCATTCCAGCATAACCCTGAACACTAAACATGAGGTACTAGCTCAATACCTAAACCAACATAATGCTAGATAGCTTATCACCAGCAGGTTTTCCCAGAATTCAAATGTAACATGGTGAAAGGGAAACCCTTAGAAAGGGGAGGCAAATGCCCTTTTCACTGAAAATTCAAAGTATTTTCTCATGGCATGGAATATTTAGACTCCACAACTCATGTAGTGAACCCAGGGACCTAGACCAAGTGTGTCTAGTTTTCTGTTGTCCTCTTTTTGGAAACAGCATCTTATGTAGTTGTTGAAAGAGGCCTTGAGATAAATTGGTAGCCCAAGATGGACTGGACCTCCCAAGGATCCATCCACCACAGCCCCCAGATTGCTGGGATTATAGGCATGAGCGACCATGCCAAGCATGTGCACAGAGATTCTTACATAATTTGTGAAATCCCACTACTGGTCTATAGGTAGCTTCTGTGCTTGAGGCTTTAGGAATATTCCTCTCTTTGTTTTGGCTCCCCTTGTTCAGGTGTCCATTTCTATTGCGATAAGCTCCAAGGCCCCAGGCAAGGGGGTGGCTGCCCTTCCTCTGGTGTGTCCTTGGATGATTACAGCTCTGGTGAACAGGATTCAAATATATTGGATCCTGTGCATTTGAAGAGGAAATGAATAATGTTTCATGAGTTAATGTGGACATGCCAGGGAATTGAGGGGCCATGATAGAGACAAAACTTCAGGACATGGGCTGAAGTCTGAGGCTTCTGTACCTCTAGCTTCTTGAATAGTGGGCCTGCTGAGCAATTGTGTGCTCTCAAATGTAATTTGATGGGTTTTGTTTTAATTTATTGTGTTTTATGCTTTGGTTTTTTACATGGAAGGATCTGTACCATGGTTTGAAGAAGCTGGAGTGTCTTACCTAAGAGAAATTTGAAAAAAGGGACAATTCAGCAGCCAAGAATTTCTCAAATGCCCTTGGCGTTTAAAAAAAAGGGACATAAACTTGAGCATGTCATGTCCATGTCTCTTTACATAAGATTTTACCTCCTATTTCATAGGAATTACCATTTCTTTGAAAGGTCAACCTGTACTGAAATAAAGATTATCCCTCCATTCCTCATTCTGCTTGAAACCATATCCTTTGTTAGTTATATTTTCTTATACAGAAACACTTGGAGATGACTACAGCAAGAATTTCCCATTGGTGTAATTTCCACGGAGACACATGAAGTAATACTGCACAACTTCAAGTGAATGGCACTGTTCCTTGACAATGGCAAGTCTGGGCAAAGCTCTACTAACTGAAAATCTTAGAAAGTCTGAATATGAGTGAATGAAAATGGGCCTCTCCACATTTGGACAGTGCATCTCCTGAAGCACCCATTTGTGGAAAAAGTAATTAGGAGAGACGAATGAACTCCCAAAACGGAATGGAAATTTTCTTGTTTAGGCCTGGAACGCTATGGCCTGGAGCCCTGAGGTTGTAACTGGATGAGCAAAGTGAGAGCAGAGATCAAAGTAAAACACACACCATTTAGGGAACTCGATATTTAACCGGGTGTCCAGAGTAGTGGCAAACTGTACTTTGTGAATTTGCTCAAATCCTGTCTTCACAAGAAAGTACATTCCAGCACGACCAGTGACTAGAGGAGGACACATTTCAAAGGACTTGTAAAAAGTCCAACACTGAATTTATCGCAACACTGAATTTAGATGAAAAGTAGCAGAGTCTGTTAGTCTTTCAAGTTTTAATAGGAGAAACTTATAACATGTAATAGCTGTTATATGAATAACTTCAGAGCTTTTGGAGAGGTCTAAATCACTATGAGTGAGGGCTTTCCTGACTCCCAAAGTTAAAAATAGTAAAACAAACAATTTGAAAAACCAATCAACCAATTAAATACAAACACTAGGTCCAAAGGGTTTCACTGGTTTTAAAACCACTTATGGAATGCACAAGTATTGATGAGGCTTACTCTGCATTCTGCTTTACTCAGGCCTGGTACATGAGCAACTGTGAAAGCAAATTTCAAAATGTTATGTGAAGTGATCATTCCATTGGTGAAACCGTGACCCAATAGACACTTTCTCTTTTGAAACTCCGGACATTATCCATATATGTTCTCAAAGGGAAGGAATACACAGGATTTAGATTGATATTTTTGTCACTATTTTGTGTTCCACCAGATTTATTTGAAGATCTCCTGTCCTGCATCCACTGCCCAATGCAGAAGGCCACACATAGGACAACCAACATGAGAACTTCACTGCTACAGCCTGAATAAATCATCATAAGAATATAATTCTCCTTTCATCATGAAAGATTTTTACGTCAAATTAACCAGCTCTCTTGCTTTCCCATGTTTTCCCCTGGTTTTTGTACCTTGAAATGGGTGTGCACTCTTCTCAGTCTTGATCTCCATCTTCCCCCGTATTTCCAAACATATTCATCTGGGAAACATGTAAAGATCTTATCTGGGGCTTGTTCCATTGTTTTCAAATATCTGCCCTTGAAATTCAACTTCCACGACTGTCTCTCATATCCAAAGCCATGTGCTTGCAGAGGATTTTTGTTGAGAAATGTCACAGAATGCTCTTATACTGCAGGTGAATGATTCCAGCAAGTCTTGACTAAATAGCTTAGGGAACAGGACTCAGCCAAATGACAGACATGACAAGGGAAAAGCGTATGCTCAAGGATAGGACATGTCAGAGAACATCTGCCAGGCCTTGGCATATTTCATTTCCCATTGAAAGTACATCCATGTGTAGATTGGCTAGCATTTCCATCCACAAATTCTGAGCAGTGAAGCCTTCAGAGAGAATATTGAGGCATACCAGGCCAAGAATATTCATCCTATTTAAATCTTGCCCTACAAGGTCCTCTGTGCCACTGAGGTCTCCATGGCAACGCCCAGCATTGTGACTCAGGTCTCCTACTGCACACTTGTATCCTAGAGCCTGAAGTCCAGCTCACAATGGTGCTCAGCCAATCACAGCCCAGTGTGGTTGCCTGGGAACCACAAGCTTGTGGCTTTCTGTGGGCTGTTTCAGCCCAACTCTGCAGCTTTCCACCTCATACAACCACAGCCATTCCAATCATGCAGTATTTGATTAGCCTCTCTATGTTGCCTCAGAATTTTTTTTACAGTTGTAGTGATCAAGAAAATTTGACATATTTTGAGAAGTGGAGCGAAGTAATTGAAAGACCTTTTGGTCTGTCGGTGGTCGATGGGTTCCAAACTTGACTACCCCAGTCTTTTAAATTTTCAAACCTAGAGCCTAAAATCCCCGTCACAGTGATGTTCAGCCAATCTCAGCCCAGTGTGGTTGCCTGGCAACCACAAGCCTGTGGATTTCTGTGAACAGTTTCAGCCCAACTCTGCAGCTTTCCACCTCATACACCCACAGCCATTCCAATCATGCAGTATTTGATTCACCTCTCTAAGTTGCCTCAGAATTTTCTTTGAAGTTGTGGTGATCAAGCAAATTTGACATATTTTGACAAGTGGAGGGAAGTAATTGGCTCTGCCTTTAGCTCTGTTGGTGGTACATGGGATCCAAACCTGACTAGCCCAGTCTATTCAATTTTCAAACTTAGAAAGCCAAATGTTTCAGGGGAGGAAAGAAAATGCCACAATGATTTGGGTTCTGCCAAGTTTCTGGTGGCTTGGGAAGCAAACCTGCAAACCATACATGCAGTATCTGCTGGATTACTGCCACCATGGTAATATCAGTTAGCACTAAAAGCCAGCAACCAGAAGATGAGTCCCAAAATGCAAGTGAATCCTTGCAGTGCATGAATGTTTGGAGTGCCTGCTTCAACTATCCAGCTTGCTCGGGGTTCGCTTGTCTGCAATCGCTATTTCAACGAGGTCTGCAGCCATTCCAGCATAACCCTGAACACTAAACATGAGGTACTAGCTCAATACCTAAACCAACATAATGCTAGATAGCTTATCACCAGCAGGTTTTCCCAGAATTCAAATGTAACATGGTGAAAGGGAAACCCTTAGAAAGGGGAGGCAAATGCCCTTTTCACTGAAAATTCAAAGTATTTTCTCATGGCATGGAATATTTAGACTCCACAACTCATGTAGTGAACCCAGGGACCTAGACCAAGTGTGTCTAGTTTTCTGTTGTCCTCTTTTTGGAAACAGCATCTTATGTAGTTGTTGAAAGAGGCCTTGAGATAAATTGGTAGCCCAAGATGGACTGGAACTCCCAAGGATCCATCCACCACAGCCCCCAGATTGCTGGGATTATAGGCATGAGCGACCATGCCAAGCATGTGCACAGAGATTCTTACATAATTTGTGAAATCCCACTACTGGTCTATAGGTAGCTTCTGTGCTTGAGGCTTTAGGAATATTCCTCTCTTTGTTTTGGCTCCCCTTGTTCAGGTGTCCATTTCTATTGCGATAAGCTCCAAGGCCCCAGGCAAGGGGGTGGCTGCCCTTCCTCTGGTGTGTCCTTGGATGATTACAGCTCTGGTGAACAGGATTCAAATATATTGGATCCTGTGCATTTGAAGAGGAAATGAATAATGTTTCATGAGTTAATGTGGACATGCCAGGGAATTGAGGGGCCATGATAGAGACAAAACTTCAGGACATGGGCTGAAGTCTGAGGCTTCTGTACCTCTAGCTTCTTGAATAGTGGGCCTGCTGAGCAATTGTGTGCTCTCAAATGTAATTTGATGGGTTTTGTTTTAATTTATTGTGTTTTATGCTTTGGTTTTTTACATGGAAGGATCTGTACCATGGTTTGAAGAAGCTGGAGTGTCTTACCTAAGAGAAATTTGAAAAAAGGGACAATTCAGCAGCCAAGAATTTCTCAAATGCCCTTGGCGTTTAAAAAAAAGGGACATAAACTTGAGCATGTCATGTCCATGTCTCTTTACATAAGATTTTACCTCCTATTTCATAGGAATTACCATTTCTTTGAAAGGTCAACCTGTACTGAAATAAAGATTATCCCTCCATTCCTCATTCTGCTTGAAACCATATCCTTTGTTAGTTATATTTTCTTATACAGAAACACTTGGAGATGACTACAGCAAGAATTTCCCATTGGTGTAATTTCCACGGAGACACATGAAGTAATACTGCACAACTTCAAGTGAATGGCACTGTTCCTTGACAATGGCAAGTCTGGGCAAAGCTCTACTAACTGAAAATCTTAGAAAGTCTGAATATGAGTGAATGAAAATGGGCCTCTCCACATTTGGACAGTGCATCTCCTGAAGCACCCATTTGTGGAAAAAGTAATTAGGAGAGACGAATGAACTCCCAAAACGGAATGGAAATTTTCTTGTTTAGGCCTGGAACGCTATGGCCTGGAGCCCTGTGGTTGTAACTGGATGAGCAAAGTGAGAGCAGAGATCAAAGTAAAACACACACCATTTAGGGAACTCGATATTTAACCGGGTGTCCAGAGTAGTGGCAAACTGTACTTTGTGAATTTGCTCAAATCCTGTCTTCACAAGAAAGTACATTCCAGCACGACCAGTGACTAGAGGAGGACACATTTCAAAGGACTTGTAAAAAGTCCAACACTGAATTTATCGCAACACTGAATTTAGATGAAAAGTAGCAGAGTCTGTTAGTCTTTCAAGTTTTAATAGGAGAAACTTATAACATGTAATAGCTGTTATATGAATAACTTCAGAGCTTTTGGAGAGGTCTAAATCACTATGAGTGAGGGCTTTCCTGACTCCCAAAGTTAAAAATAGTAAAACAAACAATTTGAAAAACCAATCAACCAATTAAATACAAACACTAGGTCCAAAGGGTTTCACTGGTTTTAAAACCACATATGGAATGCACAACTATTGATGAGGCTTACTCTGCATTCTGCTTTACTCAGGCCTGGTACATGAGCAACTGTGAAAGCAAATTTCAAAATGTTATGTGAAGTGATCATTCCATTGGTGAAACCGTGACCCAATAGACACTTTCTCTTTTGAAACTCCGGACATTATCCATATATGTTCTCAAAGGGAAGGAATACACAGGATTTAGATTGATATTTTTGTCACTATTTTGTGTTCCACCAGATTTATTTGAAGATCTCCTGTCCTGCATCCACTGCCCAATGCAGAAGGCCACACATAGGACAACCAACATGAGAACTTCACTGCTACAGCCTGAATAAATCATCATAAGAATATAATTCTCCTTTCATCATGAAAGATTTTTACGTCAAATTAACCAGCTCTCTTGCTTTCCCATGTTTTCCCCTGGTTTTTGTACCTTGAAATGGGTGTGCACTCTTCTCAGTCTTGATCTCCATCTTCCCCCGTATTTCCAAACATATTCATCTGGGAAACATGTAAAGATCTTATCTGGGGCTTGTTCCATTGTTTTCAAATATCTGCCCTTGAAATTCAACTTCCACGACTGTCTCTCATATCCAAAGCCATGTGCTTGCAGAGGATTTTTGTTGAGAAATGTCACAGAATGCTCTTATACTGCAGGTGAATGATTCCAGCAAGTCTTGACTAAATAGCTTAGGGAACAGGACTCAGCCAAATGACAGACATGACAAGGGAAAAGCGTATGCTCAAGGATAGGACATGTCAGAGAACATCTGCCAGGCCTTGGCATATTTCATTTCCCATTGAAAGTACATCCATGTGTAGATTGGCTAGCATTTCCATCCACAAATTCTGAGCAGTGAAGCCTTCAGAGAGAATATTGAGGCATACCAGGCCAAGAATATTCATCCTATTTAAATCTTGCCCTACAAGGTCCTCTGTGCCACTGAGGTCTCCATGGCAACGCCCAGCATTGTGACTCAGGTCTCCTACTGCACACTTGTATCCTAGAGCCTGAAGTCCAGCTCACAATGGTGCTCAGCCAATCACAGCCCAGTGTGGTTGCCTGGGAACCACAAGCTTGTGGCTTTCTGTGGGCTGTTTCAGCCCAACTCTGCAGCTTTCCACCTCATACAACCACAGCCATTCCAATCATGCAGTATTTGATTAGCCTCTCTATGTTGCCTCAGAATTTTTTTTACAGTTGTAGTGATCAAGAAAATTTGACATATTTTGAGAAGTGGAGCGAAGTAATTGAAAGACCTTTTGGTCTGTCGGTGGTCGATGGGTTCCAAACTTGACTACCCCAGTCTTTTAAATTTTCAAACCTAGAGCCTAAAATCCCCGTCACAGTGATGTTCAGCCAATCTCAGCCCAGTGTGGTTGCCTGGCAACCACAAGCCTGTGGATTTCTGTGAACAGTTTCAGCCCAACTCTGCAGCTTTCCACCTCATACACCCACAGCCATTCCAATCATGCAGTATTTGATTCACCTCTCTAAGTTGCCTCAGAATTTTCTTTGAAGTTGTGGTGATCAAGCAAATTTGACATATTTTGACAAGTGGAGGGAAGTAATTGGCTCTGCCTTTAGCTCTGTTGGTGGTACATGGGATCCAAACCTGACTAGCCCAGTCTATTCAATTTTCAAACTTAGAAAGCCAAATGTTTCAGGGGAGGAAAGAAAATGCCACAATGATTTGGGTTCTGCCAAGTTTCTGGTGGCTTGGGAAGCAAACCTGCAAACCATACATGCAGTATCTGCTGGATTACTGCCACCATGGTAATATCAGTTAGCACTAAAAGCCAGCAACCAGAAGATGAGTCCCAAAATGCAAGTGAATCCTTGCAGTGCATGAATGTTTGGAGTGCCTGCTTCAACTATCCAGCTTGCTCGGGGTTCGCTTGTCTGCAATCGCTATTTCAACGAGGTCTGCAGCCATTCCAGCATAACCCTGAACACTAAACATGAGGTACTAGCTCAATACCTAAACCAACATAATGCTAGATAGCTTATCACCAGCAGGTTTTCCCAGAATTCAAATGTAACATGGTGAAAGGGAAACCCTTAGAAAGGGGAGGCAAATGCCCTTTTCACTGAAAATTCAAAGTATTTTCTCATGGCATGGAATATTTAGACTCCACAACTCATGTAGTGAACCCAGGGACCTAGACCAAGTGTGTCTAGTTTTCTGTTGTCCTCTTTTTGGAAACAGCATCTTATGTAGTTGTTGAAAGAGGCCTTGAGATAAATTGGTAGCCCAAGATGGACTGGAACTCCCAAGGATCCATCCACCACAGCCCCCAGATTGCTGGGATTATAGGCATGAGCGACCATGCCAAGCATGTGCACAGAGATTCTTACATAATTTGTGAAATCCCACTACTGGTCTATAGGTAGCTTCTGTGCTTGAGGCTTTAGGAATATTCCTCTCTTTGTTTTGGCTCCCCTTGTTCAGGTGTCCATTTCTATTGCGATAAGCTCCAAGGCCCCAGGCAAGGGGGTGGCTGCCCTTCCTCTGGTGTGTCCTTGGATGATTACAGCTCTGGTGAACAGGATTCAAATATATTGGATCCTGTGCATTTGAAGAGGAAATGAATAATGTTTCATGAGTTAATGTGGACATGCCAGGGAATTGAGGGGCCATGATAGAGACAAAACTTCAGGACATGGGCTGAAGTCTGAGGCTTCTGTACCTCTAGCTTCTTGAATAGTGGGCCTGCTGAGCAATTGTGTGCTCTCAAATGTAATTTGATGGGTTTTGTTTTAATTTATTGTGTTTTATGCTTTGGTTTTTTACATGGAAGGATCTGTACCATGGTTTGAAGAAGCTGGAGTGTCTTACCTAAGAGAAATTTGAAAAAAGGGACAATTCAGCAGCCAAGAATTTCTCAAATGCCCTTGGCGTTTAAAAAAAAGGGACATAAACTTGAGCATGTCATGTCCATGTCTCTTTACATAAGATTTTACCTCCTATTTCATAGGAATTACCATTTCTTTGAAAGGTCAACCTGTACTGAAATAAAGATTATCCCTCCATTCCTCATTCTGCTTGAAACCATATCCTTTGTTAGTTATATTTTCTTATACAGAAACACTTGGAGATGACTACAGCAAGAATTTCCCATTGGTGTAATTTCCACGGAGACACATGAAGTAATACTGCACAACTTCAAGTGAATGGCACTGTTCCTTGACCATGGCAAGTCTGGGCAAAGCTCTACTAACTGAAAATCTTAGAAAGTCTGAATATGAGTGAATGAAAATGGGCCTCTCCTCATTTGGACAGTGCATCTCCTGAAGCACCCATTTGTGGAAAAAGTAATTAGGAGAGACGAATGAACTCCCAAAACGGAATGGAAAGTTTCTTGTTTAGGCCTGGAACGCTATGGCCTGGAGCCCTGTGGTTCTAACTGGATGAGCAAAGTGTGAGCAGAGATCAAAGTAAAACACACACCATTTAGGGAACTCGATATTTAACCGGGTGTCCAGAGTAGTGGCAAACTGTCCTTTGTGAATTTGCTCAAATCCTGTCTTCACAAGAAAGTACATTCCAGCACGACCAGTGACTAGAGGAGGACACATTTCAAAGGACTTGTAAAAAGTCCAACACTGAATTTATCGCAACACTGAATTTAGATGAAAAGTAGCAGAGTCTGTTAGTCTTTCAAGTTTTAATAGGAGAAACTTATAACATGTAATAGCTGTTATATGAATAACTTCAGAGCTTTTGGAGAGGTCTAAATCACTATGAGTGAGGGCTTTCCTGACTCCCAAAGTTAAAAATAGTAAAACAAACAATTTGAAAAACCAATCAACCAATTAAATACAAACACTAGGTCCAAAGGGTTTCACTGGTTTTAAAACCACTTATGGAATGCACAAGTATTGATGAGGCTTACTCTGCATTCTGCTTTACTCAGGCCTGGTACATGAGCAACTGTGAAAGCAAATTTCAAAATGTTATGTGAAGTGATCATTCCATTGGTGAAACCGTGACCCAATAGACACTTTCTCTTTTGAAACTCCGGACATTATCCATATATGTTCTCAAAGGGAAGGAATACACAGGATTTAGATTGATATTTTTGTCACTATTTTGTGTTCCACCAGATTTATTTGAAGATCTCCTGTCCTGCATCCACTGCCCAATGCAGAAGGCCACACATAGGACAACCAACATGAGAACTTCACTGCTACAGCCTGAATAAATCATCATAAGAATATAATTTTCCTTTCATCATGAAAGATTTTTACGTCAAATTAACCAGCTCTCTTGCTTTCCCATGTTTTCCCCTGGTTTTTGTACCTTGAAATGGGTGTGCACTCTTCTCAGTCTTGATCTCCATCTTCCCCCGTATTTCCAAACATATTCATCTGGGAAACATGTAAAGATCTTATCTGGGGCTTGTTCCATTGTTTTCAAATATCTGCCCTTGAAATTCAACTTCCACGACTGTCTCTCATATCCAAAGCCATGTGCTTGCAGAGGATTTTTGTTGAGAAATTTCACAGAAAGCTCTTATACTGCAGGTGAATGATTCCAGCAAGTCTTGACTAAATAGCTTAGGGAACAGGACTCAGCCAAATGACAGACATGACAAGGGAAAAGCGTATGCTCAAGGATAGGACATGTCAGAGAACATCTGCCAGGCCTTGGCATATTTCATTTCCCATTGAAAGTACATCCATGTGTAGATTGGCTAGCATTTCCATCCACAAATTCTGAGCAGTGAAGTCTTCAGAGAGAATATTGAGGCATACCAGGCCAAGAATATTCATCCTATTTAAATCTTGCCCTACAAGGTCCTCTGTGCCACTGAGGTCTCCATGGCAACGCCCAGCATTGTGACTCAGGTCTCCTACTGCACACTTGTATCCTAGAGCCTGAAGTCCAGCTCACAATGGTGCTCAGCCAATCACAGCCCAGTGTGGTTGCCTGGGAACCACAAGCTTGTGGCTTTCTGTGGGCTGTTTCAGCCCAACTCTGCAGCTTTCCACCTCATACAACCACAGCCATTCCAATCATGCAGTATTTGATTAGCCTCTCTATGTTGCCTCAGAATTTTTTTTACAGTTGTAGTGATCAAGAAAATTTGACATATTTTGAGAAGTGGAGCGAAGTAATTGAAAGACCTTTTGGTCTGTCGGTGGTCGATGGGTTCCAAACTTGACTACCCCAGTCTTTTAAATTTTCAAACCTAGAGCCTAAAATCCCCGTCACAGTGATGTTCAGCCAATCTCAGCCCAGTGTGGTTGCCTGGCAACCACAAGCCTGTGGATTTCTGTGAACAGTTTCAGCCCAACTCTGCAGCTTTCCACCTCATACACCCACAGCCATTCCAATCATGCAGTATTTGATTCACCTCTCTAAGTTGC
The DNA here is from genome assembly GCF_034190915.1 of Cavia porcellus. NCBI lineage: Eukaryota > Metazoa > Chordata > Mammalia > Rodentia > Caviidae > Cavia > Cavia porcellus. The sequence continues at coordinate 1,854,778 of NW_026947486.1, read as the reverse complement.
CTCAGAATTTTCTTTGAAGTTGTGGTGATCAAGCAAATTTGACATATTTTGACAAGTGGAGGGAAGTAATTGGCTCTGCCTTTAGCTCTGTTGGTGGTACATGGGATCCAAACCTGACTAGCCCAGTCTATTCAATTTTCAAACTTAGAAAGCCAAATGTTTCAGGGGAGGAAAGAAAATGCCACAATGATTTGGGTTCTGCCAAGTTTCTGGTGGCTTGGGAAGCAAACCTGCAAACCATACATGCAGTATCTGCTGGATTACTGCCACCATGGTAATATCAGTTAGCACTAAAAGCCAGCAACCAGAAGATGAGTCCCAAAATGCAAGTGAATCCTTGCAGTGCATGAATGTTTGGAGTGCCTGCTTCAACTATCCAGCTTGCTCGGGGTTCGCTTGTCTGCAATCGCTATTTCAACGAGGTCTGCAGCCATTCCAGCATAACCCTGAACACTAAACATGAGGTACTAGCTCAATACCTAAACCAACATAATGCTAGATAGCTTATCACCAGCAGGTTTTCCCAGAATTCAAATGTAACATGGTGAAAGGGAAACCCTTAGAAAGGGAAGGCAAATGCACTTTTCACTGAAAATTCAAAGTATTTTCTCATGGCATGGAATATTTAGACTCCACAACTCATGTAGTGAACCCAGGGACCTAGACCAAGTGTGTCTAGTTTTCTGTTGTCCTCTTTTTGGAAACAGCATCTTATGTAGTTGTTGAAAGAGGCCTTGAGATAAATTGGTAGCCCAAGATGGACTGGAACTCCCAAGGATCCATCCACCACAGCCCCCAGATTGCTGGGATTATAGGCATGAGCGACCATGCCAAGCATGTGCACAGAGATTCTTACATAATTTGTGAAATCCCACTACTGGTCTATAGGTAGCTTCTGTGCTTGAGGCTTTAGGAATATTCCTCTCTTTGTTTTGGCTCCCCTTGTTCAGGTGTCCATTTCTATTGCGATAAGCTCCAAGGCCCCAGGCAAGGGGGTGGCTGCCCTTCCTCTGGTGTGTCCTTCGATGATTACAGCTCTGGTGAACAGGATTCAAATATATTGGATCCTGTGCATTTGAAGAGGAAATGAATAATGTTTCATGAGTTAATGTGGACATGCCAGGGAATTGAGGGGCCATGATAGAGACAAAACTTCAGGACATGGGCTGAAGGCTGAGGATTCTTTACCTCTAGCTTCTTGAATAGTGGGCCTGCTGAGCAATTGTGTGCTCTCAAATGTAATTTGATGGGTTTTGTTTTAATTTATTGTGTTTTATGCTTTGGTTTTTTACACGGATGGATCTGTACCATGGTTTGAAGAAGCTGGAGTGTCTTACCTAAGAGAAATTTGAAAAAGGGGACAATTCAGCAGCCAAGAATTTCTCAAATGCCCTTGGCGTTTAAAAAAAAAGGGACATAAACTTGAGCATGTCATGTCCATGTCTCTTTACATAAGATTTTACCTCCTATTTCATAGGAATTACCATTTCTTTGAAAGGTCAACCTGTACTGAAATAAAGATTATCCCTCCATTCCTCATTCTGCTTGAAACCATATCCTTTGTTAGTTATATTTTCTTATACAGAAACACTTGGAGATGACTACAGCAAGAATTTTCCATTGGTGTAATTTCCACGGAGACACATGAAGTAATACTGCACAACTTCAAGTGAAGTGCACTGTTCCTTGACAATGGCAAGTCTGGGCAAAGCTCTACTAACTGAAAATCTTAGAAAGTCTGAATATGAGTGAATGAAAATGGGCCTCTCCACATTTGGACAGTGCATCTCCTGAAGCACCCATTTGTGGAAAAAGTAATTAGGAGAGACGAATGAACTCCCAAAACGGAATGGAAATTTTCTTGTTTAGGCCTGGAACGCTATGGCCTGGAGCCCTGTGGTTGTAACTGGATGAGCAAAGTGTGAGCAGAGATCAAAGTAAAACACACACCATTTAGGGAACTCGATATTTAACCGGGTGTCCAGAGTAGTGGCAAACTGTACTTTGTGAATTTGCTCAAATCCTGTCTTCACAAGAAAGTACATTTCAGCACGACCAGTGACTAGAGGAGGACACATTTCAAAGGACTTGTAAAAAGTCCAACACTGAATTTATCGCAACACTGAATTTAGATGAAAAGTAGCAGAGTCTGTTAGTCTTTCAAGTTTTAATAGGAGAAACTTATAACATGTAATAGCTGTTATATGAATAACTTCAGAGCTTTTGGAGAGGTCTAAATCCCTATGAGTGAGGGCTTTCCTGACTCCCAAAGTTAAAAATAGTAAAACAAACAATTTGAAAAACCAATCAACGAATTAAATACAAACACTAGGTCCAAAGGGTTTCACTGGTTTTAAAACCACTTATGGAATGCACAACTATTGATGAGGCTTACTCTGCATTCTGCTTTACTCAGGCCTGGTACATGAGCAACTGTGAAAGCAAATTTCAAAATGTTATGTGAAGTGATCATTCCATTGGTGAAACCATGACCCAATAGACACTTTCTCTTTTGAAACTTCGTACATTATCCATATATGTTCTCAAAGGGAAGGAATACACAGGATTTAGGCTGAATTTTTTTTCCAGTATTTTGTGTTCCACCAGATTTATTTGAAGATCTCCTGTCCTGCATCCACTGCCCAATGCAGAAGGCCACACATAGGACAACCAACATGGGAACTTCACTTCTACAGCCTGATTAAATCATCATGAGAATATAATTTTCCTTTCATCATCAAAGATTTTTACATCAGATTAACCAGCTCTCTTGCTTTCCCATGTTTTTCCCTGGTTTTTGTACCTTGAAATGGGTGTGCACTCTTCTCAGTCTTGATCAGCATTTTCCCCGCATTTCCAAACATATTCATCTGGGAAACATGTAAACATCTTATTCGGGGCTTGTTTCATTGTTTTCAAATATCTCACCTTGAAATTCAACTTCCACCACTGTCTCTCATATCCAAAGCTATGTGCTTACCGAGGATTTCTGCTGAGAAATTTCACAGAAAGCTCTTATACTGCTGGTGAATGATGCCAGCAAGTCTTGACTGAATACCTTAGGGAACAGGACTCAGCCAAATGACTGACATGACAAGGGAAAACTGTATGCTCAAGGATAGGACATGGCAGAGATCATCTGCCAGGCCCTGGCATATTTCATATCCCATTGAAAGTACATTCATGTGTAGATTGGCAAGCATTTCCATCCACAAATTCTGAGCAGTGAAGCCTTCAGAGAGAATATTGTGGCATACCAGCCCAAGAATACTCATCCTATTTAAATCTTGCCCTACAAGGTCCTCTGTGCCACTGAGGTCTCCATGGCAACGCCCAGCATTGTGACTCAGGTCTCCTACTGCACACTTGTATCCTAGAGCCTAAAGTCCAGCTCACAATGGTGCTCATCTAATCACAGCCCAGTGTGGTTGCCTGGCAACCACAAGGTTGTGGATTTCTGTGAACTGTTTCTGCCCAGCTCTGCAGCTTTCCACCTCATACAACCACAGCCATTCCAATCATGCAGTATTTGACTAGACTCTCTATGATGCCTAAGAATTTTTTTTTACAGTTGTAGTGATCAAGAAACTTTGACATATTTTGACAAGTGGAGGGAAGTAATTGGAAAAACTTTTGGTATTTCTGAGGTCTATGGGTTCCAAACTTGACTACACCAGTCTTTTAAACTTTCAAACCTAGAGCCCAAAATCCACCTCACAGTGATGTTCAGCCAATCTCAGCCCAGTGTGGTTGCCTGGCAACCACAAGCCTGTGGATTTCTGTGAACAATTTCAGCCCAACTCTGCAGCTTTCCACCTCATACATCCACAGCCATTCCAATCATGCAGTATTTGATTCACCTCTCTAAGTTGCCTCAGAATTTTCTTTGAAGTTGTGGTGATCAAGCAAATTTGACATATTTTGACAAGTGGAGGGAAGTAATTGGCTCTGTCTTTAGCTCTGTTTGTGGTAAATGGGGTCCAAACTTGACTACCCCAGTCTGTCAGATTTTCAAACTTAGAAAGTCAAATGTTTCAGGGGAGGAAAGAAAATGCCACAATGATTTGGGATCTGCCGAGTTTCTGGTGGCTTGGGAAGCAAGACTGCAAACCATACATGCAATCTCTGCTGGATTACTGCTACCATGGTAGTATCAGTTAGCACTAAAAGCCAGCAACCAGAAGATGATTCCCAAAATGAAAGTGAATCCTTGCAGTGCATGAATATTTGGTGTGCCTGCTTCAACTATCCAGCTTTCTCGGGGTTCACATGTCTGCAATCGCTATTTCAAGGAGGTCTGCAGCCATTCCAGCATAACCCTGAACACTAAACATGAGGTAATAGCTCAATACCTAAACCATCATAATGCTAGATAGCTTATCACCAGCAGGTTTTCCCTGAATTCAAATGTAACATGGTGAAAGGGAAACCCTTAGACACGGGATGCAATTGCCCCTTTCCCTAAAAATCCCAGGTATTTTCTCAAGGCATGGAATATTTAGACTCCACAACTCATTTAGTGAACCCAGGGACCTGGACCACGTGTGTCTAGTTTTCTGTTGTCCTCTTTATGGAAACAGCATCTTATGTAGTTGTTGAAAGAGGCCTTGAGACAAATTCGTAGCCCAAGATGGACTGGAACTCCCAAGGATCCATCCACCTCAGCCCCCAGATTGCTGGTATTATAGGCATGAGCGACCACGCCAAGCATGTGCACAGAAATTCTTACATAATTTGTGAAATCCCACTACTGGTCTATAGGTAGCTTCTATGCTTCAGACTTTATGAATATGCCTCTCTTTGTTTTGGCTCCCCTTGTTCAGGTGTCCATTTCTATTGTGCTAAGCTCCAAGGACCCAGGCAAGGGGGTGGCTGCCCTTCCTCTGGTGTGTCCTTGAATGATTACTGCCCTGGTGAACAGGGTTCAAATATATTGGATCCTGTGCATTTGCAAAGGAAATGAGTAAAATTCATGAGTTAATATTTAAATGCCAGGGAATTGAGGGGCCTTGATAGAGACAAAACTTCAGGCCATGTGCTGAAGGAAGAGGATTGTGTACCTCTAGCTTCTTGAATAGTGTTTACATGGGCCTGCTGAGCAATTGTTTGCTCTCAAATGTTATTTAATGGGTTTTGTTTTAATTTATTTTGTTTTTTCCTTTGGTTTGTTTTACATGGAAGGAACAGTACCATGGTTTGAAGAAGCTGGATTGTCTTACCTAAGAGAAATTTCAAAAAAGGGACAATTCAGCAGCCAAGAATTTCTCAAATGCCCTTAGCGTTTTAAAAAAAAGTGACATAAATTTGAGTGTGTCATGTCCATGTCTCTTTACAAAAGACTTTACCTCTTATTTGATAGGAATTACTGTTTCTTTGAAAGGTCAACCTGCACTGAAATAAAGATAATCCCACCTTTGCTCATTCTGCTTGAAACCACATCCTTTGTTAGTTATATTTTCTTATGCAGAAACTCTTGGAGATGACTACAGCAAGTGTTTCCCATTGGTGGATATTCCCCGGTGACACACGAAGTAATACTGTACAACTTCAATGAAGTGCACTGTCCCTTGACAATGGCAAGTCTGGGCAAACCTCAAGTAACTGAAAATCTTAGAAAGTCTGAAAGTGAGTGAATGAAAATGGGCCTCTCCACATTTGGACAGGGCCTCTCCTGAAGCACACATTTGTGGAAAAAGTAATTATGAGAGACGAATGAACTCCCAAAATGGAATGGAAATTTTCTTGTTTAGGCCTGGAACGCTATGGCCTGGAGCCCTGTGATTCTAACTGGAAGAGCAAAGTGGGAGCAGAGATCAAAATCAAACACACACCATTTAGGGAACTCGATATTTAACCAGGTGTCCAGAGTAGTGGCAAACTGTACTTGTGTCAATTTGCTCAAATCCTGTCTTCACAGGAAAGTAAATTCCAGCTCGAACAGTGACTAGAGGAGGACACATTTCAAAGGACTTGTAAAAAGTCCAACACTGAATTTAGATGAAAAGTAGAAGAGTCTGTTAGTCTTTCAAGTTTTAATGGGAGAAACTTATAACATGTAATAGATGTTACATGAATACCTTCAGAGCTTTTGGAGAGGTCTAAATCACTATGAGTGAGGGCTTCCCTGACTCACAAAGTTAAAAATAGTAAAACAAACAATTTGAAAAACCAAACAACCAATAAAATAAAAACACTAAGTCCAAAGGGTTTCACTATTTTTAAAACCACTTATGGAATGCACATCTATTGAACAGACTTACTCTGCATTCTGCTTTACTCGGGCCCGGTACATGAGCAAGTGTGAAAGCAAAATTCAAAATGTTATGTGAACTGACCATTTCCTTGGTGAAACCATGACCCAATAGACATTTTCTCTTTTGAAACTTCATACATTATCCATATATGTTCTCAAATGCAAGGAATACACATGATTTAGGCTGATTTTTTTTCATTATTTTGTATTCCACCAGATTTATATGAAGATCTCCTGTCCTGCATCCACTGCCCAATGCAGTAGGCCACACATAGGACAACCAACACGAGAACTTCACTTCTACAGCCTGATTAAATCATCATGAGAATATAATTTTCCTTTCATCATCAAAGATTTTTACATCAGATTAACCAGCTCTCTTGCTTTCCCATGTTTTTCCCTGGTTTTTGTACCTTGAAATGGGTGTGCACTCTTCTCAGGCTTGATCTGCATCTTCCCCCGTATTTCCAAACATGTTCGTCTGGGAAACATGTAAAGATCTTATTCGGGGCTTGTTTCATTGTTTTCAAATATCTGCCCTTGAAATTAAACTTCCACCACTGTCTCTCATATCCAAAGCTTTGTGCTTGCAGAGGATTTCTGCTGAGAAATTTCACAGAAAGCTCTTATACTGCAGGTGAATGATGCCAGCAAGTCTTGACTGAATAGCTTAGGGAACAGGACTCAGCCAAATGACAGACATGACAAGGGAAAAGCGTATGCTCAAAGATAGGACATGGCAGAGATCATCTGCCAGGCCCTGGCATATTTCATATCCCATTGAAAGTACATCCATGTGTACATTGGCAAGCATTTCCTTCCACAAATTCAAGCAGTGAAGCCTTCAGAGAGAATATTGTGGCATACCATGCCAAGTATATTCATCCTATTTAAATCTTGCCCTAAAAGGTCCTCTGTGCCACTGAGGTCTCCATGGCAACGCCCAGCATTGTGACTCAGGTCTCCTACTGCACACTTGTATCCTAGAGCCTAAAGTCCAGCACACAATGGTGCTCAGCGAATCACATCCCAGTGTGGTTGCCTGGCAACCACAAGCTTGTGAATTTCTGTGAACTGTTTCTGCCCAGCTCTGCAGCTTTCCACCTCATACAACCACAGCCATTCCAATGATGCAGTATTTGATTAGCCTCTCTATGTTGCCTCAGAATTTTTTTTACAGTTGTAGTGATGAAGAAACTTTGACATATTTTGGGAAGTGGAGGGACGTAATTGGAAATCCTTTTGGTATGTCTGAGGTCTGTGGGTTCCAAACTTGACTACACCAGTCTTTTAAACTTTCAAACCTAGAGCCTAAATTCCACCTCCCAGTGATGTTCAGCCAATCTCAGCCCAGTGTGGTTGCCTGGCAACCACAAGCCTGTGGATTTCTGTGAACAGTTTCAGCCCAACTCTGCAGCTCTCCACGTCATACAACCACAGCCATTCCCTTCATGCAGTATTTGATTCACCTCTCTAAGTTGCCTAAGAGTTTCCTTTGAAGTTGTGGTGATCAAGCAAATTTGACATATTTTGACAAGTGGAGGGAAGTAATTGGCTCTGTCTTTAGCTCTGTTTGTGGTACATGGGGTCCAAACTTGACTACCGCAATCTGTTAGATTTTCAAACTTAGAAGGCCAAATATTTCAGGGGAGGAAAGAAAATGCCACAATGATTTGGGTTCTGCCGAGTTTCTGGTGGCTTGGGAAGCAAGCCTGCAAACCATACATGCAATCTCTGCTGGATTACTTCACCATGGTAGTATCAGGTAGCACTAATAGCCAGCAACCAGAAGATGAGTCCCAAAATGCAAGTGAATCCTTGCAGTGCATTAATATTTGGAGTGCCTGCTTCAACTATCCAGCTTCCTCGGGGTTCACATGTCTGCAATCGCTATTTCAAGGAGGTCTGCAGCCATTCCAGCATAACCCTGAACACTAAACATGAGGTAATAGCTCAATACCTAAACCAACATAATGCTAGATAGCTTATCACCAGCAGGTTTTCCCAGAATTCCAATGTAACATGGTGAAAGGGAAACCCTTAGAAACGGGATGGAAATGCTCCTTTCCCTAAAAATCCCAGGTACTTTTTCATGGCATGGAATATTTAGACTCCACAACTCATGTAGTGAACCCAGGGACCTGGACCAAGTGTGTCTAGTTTTCTGTTGTCCTCTTTTTGGAAACAGCATCTTATGTAGTTGTTGAAAGAGGCCTTTGTAAGAACCGGCGTCACAGGGAAGAAGACCCCAAGGACTCAGCTCGTAGTGAGGAGTAAAAAGTTTATTTCCATGCGCATGGGGTCCCCCAGGCAAACAAGTGCGGAGGGCCCCGAGGGGGAATTGTGTAGGGTTTTTAAAGGCGCAAACGGGAGGCAAGTGAGTTTACAGAAGCAGATTGCATTGGTTAATTTTGAGCAGCATAGGATTTGGCAGAAATTGATTGGAGGGGTTTGGGGTTGAGTAACCATGGAGACTGGGGGTCCTAGCCCAGTCACTGTGTGCCCAGAACAGAACAGTTACTTGTCTTACTTATCTCGTTGAGACAGAACAACCTTGCAGGTGCATTCTTTCTTTTTTTTTTTTTTTTTTCTCTGCTCTGATAGCTCTGGGGAGTTAGGCATTTCTTTCTGCTCTGCTCTGATAGCTCTGGGGAGTTGGGAGTTAACCCTTTTATTCCCCCGCTCTGGGGAGTTAGGGAGTTAACCCTTTCATTCCCCGCTCTGGGGAGTTAGGGAGTTAACCCTTTCATTCCCCGCTCTGGGGCGTTAGGGTGTGAAACATTCTTTGCTGCTTTTTATAACTCGGGGAGGGGGCTATAGCAGGGGGGTCAACTCTCACATTCCCCCCTTTTCTTTTTCGATGACTTTTAATCTTAAAGGTCCTGTATTGGTAAGGGGTCATACTGTTGACGTAGCACCATAACCTTTACTTGAGAGATCTGAGCCCTCACAAACTGGGTTACTCGGTTAATGAGGTAAGGGGCTATAGCCATGACTATAATGAATCCAGCCAGGGGTCCCAGTAAAGGGAGAATATAGGGCAGGATTGATTCCCAGATGGAGAACATTTTGGCTTCACTTGAAGGGGGCTCTCGAGATTTAATTCTCTCTCTTAGCTTTTCCATTGCATCTTTTACAATCCCAGTATGATCAGTGTAGAAGCAACATTCTTCCCTAAGTGCGGCACAGAGACCGCCTTCTTTTAAAAACAAAAGATCTAAGCCTCTTCTGTTTTGTAACACTACTTCAGATAGAGACGGAGAGATTGTTGTAATGCAGTTATAGAAGTCTCTAAGGCCTGTAAATCCTGGTTTACTACTGCAAGAAGCTGTTGGCGAGACTGGTGTCCAGTAATGAGGGCTGCTGTACCAGTTCCTATCCCCCCTGCCACACCTATCCCTAATAAGACTGCCAGGGTCAGGGAGACAGGTTCCCGCTTATATCGACCTTTTATGAGGGGGAGCATGTCAGGAGGGAGATACTTAATGCGTGGCATAAGGTCTATGAGGATGCAGGAGCTGTCCCCTGCAAGGAGTACATTTGTGGAAACACAAGGGGTGAGCCCCGTAGTACATAACCAGAATGCCCCGGTGGGAGGGATGAGGTACTGGTTTTTGGGGAAGGAGCGGGTATATGTGAGGCAGCGATGGCGTAGATCTGCAGGCCAATTATCAAGTGTCCCTATACAGGTTCCTCGGCTAGTGAGGCCAGGTAAAGGAAGGGTGTGGAACACGTGATCCCAATTGCACTGGTCGGAATTGGGGGTCAGCATATAGGAATCATTTAGAGCAGTCCCCTCATAATATGGAGGGTTAGCACTTAAACATAACCAACAAGCTTGGGCCAGGTCTGGATGGGTAAGATTAAGGGCTCTATGAGCCCCAAGTATAAGGTTAAGGAGAGAGCTCACAGTTGGAGGGACGAGTCCCGACTCAGGAGGATTAGTTAAATCCCCAGAGGGGGTGCGAGGTGAGGTCATGTGTTCTCGATTTTGGGTAGCCTTGGGCCCCGGGGATAAAAATCTTTTAGCAGTTGTTGGGGCCAGTGGTGGCGGGGACGGCCTTGTTTCCGGTTTTAATTCTTTTTTGATAAACAAATATCCCCCTGAGTCTTTTCCACTTTGATAATATCTAAACCCCCAAGTTTTTTCGGTGATCCATGAAGGCTCTTGGGGGGTAAGGACCATGAGTTGTAGGTTTAGGCAGGGTCCAGGTCCCTGGCTTGACTCGGCATCCCAAGCCCCACCATAACAAGTGGGGGGCTTTGAGCGAGCTCCAGTCAACCTTGAAAGACTAATGTGTTGGTCCCTTATGGTGGGTGTCCACGCAGTGGCCACCATCTCACATCCCCAATAAGCACAGTAATACTCTCCTGGGGAGTTACAATAGGTTCTCCCCTCCACTGAAGTTGGGCATAGGTAAACACCCTGAGATGGATCCATACAGGGGGCTTGAGGGACAATATCGCAGGAAAAGAAGGCAAAAGTGGGATTACCTGATCCTTCCCACTTGTCGACCACCTCTTGGTTGTCCCACTTAATCAATGACCAGATCCAAGGGCGGTGGGGGTTAGCTATTGCAGGGGTGGCTAGCATTAACATGAGTAATCCCATTATAGCCCAGGGGGTTACAATCTGGGGTCTTTGTTGGGTCATCTTGCAATAATACACAAGGGGAGCGTACAGAAACAGCATTAAAGAGTCTTTCGGCTCAGTTTAAGTTTCAAGGGGTTATCAGACCGCTTGAGTTCCCAGGAGCTGTCCTCTGGCGTTGAAGCAGGCTTTAGATGCGACGCGTGGATCCAAGAGGCGACTCCGTCAACCTTTACCGCTGTAGGAGTAGTCAATAGGACCTGGTATGGTCCTTTCCAGCGAGGCTGTAGAGTCTCTTGTTGGTGGCGCCGGACGAACACAAAGTCTCCCACTTGGTATGGATGTGGCGCGGGGAACTCACTGGGGGCGTAGGCCGAGGCCAGCTGCGTCCACACGTCCCTCTGTAGATTGTCGAGGGCGATGAGCCTGTCAGACAGGGAGGTTGGCAACAAGGCAGCATGTTCGGTTAAGGGAGTGAGGTCTCAAATGGGGGGTGGAGTGCCAAAGAGGATTTCGAAGGGAGTAAGGTTAGGGGGTTTGGCAGACGGGGTGTTTCGCGCGCAAAAAAGGGCATAAGGCAGGAGCATCGTCCAATCCTTTAAGCCAGTCTCATGAGCCAATTTAGTGAGGGTCTCCTTAATAGTTCTATTTATTCTCTCTACCTGTCCTGAACTTTGGGGTCTATAAGCACAATGTAACTTCCAATCAATCCCCAATATGTTGGCCAGTCCCTGACTTACCTTAGCCACAAACGCCGGCCCATTATCGGACCCTATTACCTTTGGCAATCCGAACCGGGGAAATATTTCTTCCATCAACTTTTTTGTTACCATGGCAGCAGTTTCCTTTTTGGTAGGAAAAGCCTCAGTCCATCCAGAGAAGGTGTCTACAAAAACTAGCAGATATTTTAGTCCGCATCGGGCAGGCTTAACTTCCGTAAAGTCCACTTCCCAGTATTGTCCAGGTCTGGTACCACGTAGCCTTTTGCCGGGGGCCAGCTTGGCAGGGTAGGCATTGGTCAATTGACATGCCTCACAATTAGCCACAACCCGAGTGGCGACCTGACGTATGGCAGTGGGGGATGCCCCCAGGAAGTCTTGGCGTTGGGCCAGTAGGCTCAGTTTTTTTAGCTCCCAAATGGGTGAGCCGGTGGGCCTGTTGTATGTAAGCAGTCAGATCAGATGTTTCAGGGGTTTGGTTAATCTGAGCTTTCTCCTCTGGAGGAGTATCTTTGACATCAGTCACCAACATCTGTGAGTCTCCCATGGCTGCAGATTTTGCTGCCTGATCGGCCAGGTTGTTTCCCCTTGTGATGGGATCAGTCCCTTTCTGGTGGCTGTTACAGTGTATTATCGCCACCTTCTGGGGCAACATAACTGCAGCGAGCAATTGAAGGATTTCCTGTTTGTGTTTTATTTCTTTTCCTGCGGAGGTCAGAAGCCCCCGCTGGCGGTATATGGCCCCGTGGATATGGGCCGTTGCAAAGGCATATCGGCTATCCGTGTAAATGTTTGCTCGCTTTCCTTTGGCGAGCTCTAGAGCATTAGTCAAAGCAATCAGTTTGACTTTTTGGGCCGAGGACCCATCCTCTAGTCTGTCTGTCCAGATAACATTGGAATAGTCAGTCACAGCCACCCCCGCATACCGCTTACCTTGAATCAAAAAGCTACTCCCATCAGTGAAGTAGGTCACCTCTGCGTCAGGTAGGGGGCAATCCAATAAGTCCGGTCGTACTCCGGCCTCTTCTGCCAAGACGTCCTGGCAGGTATGGAGGACGGGTTCCGGAGCTTCTTCCGGCAGCAGGGTCGCCGGGTTGAGGGTCACCGGGGGTCCAAAAGTTATCTTGTCTTTGTTGAGCAAGAGACTCTGATAATGAGTAACTCTGGCATTTGAGAGCCACCTGTCTGGAGGCTGGCGGATGATGCTTTCTAACGTATGCGGGGCAATGATTGTTATTTTTTGTCCCAAAGTCAATTTGTCAGCATCTTTGATGAGCAAGGCAGCCGCTGCAATGGCCTTTAAGCAGGGCGGCCACCCGCTCGCCACAGTGTCCAGTCTTTTCGAGAGGTAGGCCACCGGACGCCTCCATGGCCCAAAAGCTTGGGTCAGTACTCCTCTCGCTACTCCTCTCTTCTCTTCAATGAAGAGAGTAAAGGGTTTATCCACATTAGGAAGGGCCAGGGCCGGAGCGGACAGGAGAGCCCGCTTGATGGCATCAAAGGCCTGCTGGTGATCCTTTTCCCAGACAAAGGGAGATCCCCCCTTCAGTAACGGGTACATGGGAGCTGCCAAAGTTGCGAATCCGGGGATCCACAACCGGAAAAACCCCGCGGTGCCCAGGAACTCTCGTAATTGTTTTTGACTCTTTGGAGGGGGAATCTGGACCACAGTCTGCTTTCTGGCCTCAGTGAGCCATCTTTTTCCCCCTTTTAAGGAGTAGCCTAGAAAAATTACCTCTCGCTTACAAATTTGAGCCTTTTTTGCCGATGCCCTATACCCCAGGATAGCCAACTCATGTAAAAGGTCCTGAGTTCCGCTTGTGCAGTCACCCTCAGAGTCCGCAGCCAGCAGCAAGTCATCTACATATTGAAGAAGGGTGAGGTTCGGGTGTTGAGCCCGAAAGGGGGCTAAATCCTTATGTAGGGCTTCATCAAAGATGGTTGGGCTGTTTTTGAAGCCCTGTGGGAGGCGCGTCCAGGTCAGTTGTCCGGCGGACCCAGTCTCGGCGTCCGTCCATTCAAACACAAACAAGGGCTGGCTATCTTTGTGCAAAGGCAAACAGAAAAAGGCATCCTTTAAATCCAGAACAGTGTACCAAGTCCTTGACGGATTCAACCCGCTGAGGAGATTATAGGGATTGGGTACGGTGGGGGGAATGTCCTCCACCCTGCTATTGACCTCTCTTAAGTCCTGTACCGGTCTGTAGTCATTTGTCCCGGGCTTTCTGACCGGGAGTAACGGAGTATTCCATGCAGACCGACAAGGAGTTAATACCCCTTGGTTTAAAAGTCTCTGTATGTGCACCTTAATCCCTAGGTGAGCTTCTCTATTAATGGGATATTGTTTAACTCGAATGGGGGAGGCGGTGGCTTTTAAAGTAACCACTACAGGCGGTTGCTGGCTTTCCAGCCCGAGTCCAGCCGTCTCGGCCCAGGATTCTTTAAAATCAGTTAGCCAGGCTGGGGCGATAGGCTGGGGATCCTGGTGGTCGTAGAGCCTATATTCATCTTCCAGTTTTAGAGATAATACCGTAACCATAGGTTGCCCAACCTTTGGGTTACGGAATGTCACTTGAGGTCCTTGGGGCTCAAAGGAAACCTTTGCCCCCAGTTTGGTTAATAAGTCATGTCCCAGGAGGGGAGCAGGGCATTCAGGAATAACCAGGAAGGAGTGTTTTACTTTACCTTTGCCTAGGTCAACTGTGCGCTCAGTGGTCCATGAGCGATATTTGCTCCCGTTAGCCCCTTGAACTAACGATTTCTTAGTTGAAAGGGCCCCTAAGGGGGCCTGAAGGGCCGAATAAACAGCTCCCGTATCGACCTCGAATTCCACGGGAGTCCCCTCCACTTTAAACATTACCCTGAGCTCGGGGAGGGGGTCCGAGCCCCGAAGTCCCTAGTCTTCTTCATCTAGGGCGAGCATGGGGGCTCGGGATCGCTGCGAGGACTGCTTTTCTCGTTCCTCTTTGGCCCGTTTCTTTTTTAACTTTTCACAGTCTTTGATCAGGTGTCCTTTCTCCTTACAATATGCACATTGGTCAGGGTCTAATGGAGGGCGATTGGGCTTTCCCTTTCCTGGCTCAGGTTTTCCCTGAATAACTGTGGCCAACACCTTAGCTAATTCCTTGTTTCATCTTTTGTCCCTAGCTAACTCTTTTTCTTCCTCTGTCTCCCGTTTATAGTAGACTTTTTCAGCTTCCTTAACAAGATCCCTCAGAGTTAGGTCTTGGAGCCCATCTAGCCTTTGGAACTTACGTCTTATATCGGGGGCCGATTGCCCTATGAAGGCCATAGCTATCGAGCCTTGTCGGCCTTCCTCCTCAGGGTTAAAAGGCGTATATCGCCGGTAAGCTTCCATCAGGCGTTCTAGAAAAACTGAGGGAGTCTCAGTAGCTCCTTGGGTAACTTCTCTTACCTTGGCCAGATTAGTGGGGCGCCTTGCGGCCGCCCGGAAACCTTCCATTAGAGTCTGGCGATAGGTAGAAAGATGCTGCCTACCGTTAGGTGAGTTGGGGTCCCAGTTGGGGCGCTTTAGGGGGAAGGAGTCATCAATCAGGTCTGGTCTCTGGGTGGGTCTGCCATCTTCTCCGAGAACAGCTTTCCGGGTTTCCAGGAGGATGCGGTCTCTTTCCTCGGTGGTGAACAGAACCCCTAGGAGTTGTTGACAGTCGTCCCATGTGGGTTGGTGGGAGAACATAACAGAATCCATTAGACCTGTTAACTTAGAAGGATCATCAGAAAAAGGAGGGTTATTGTTTTTCCAGTTATAAAGATCTGAGGTAGAAAAAGGCCAGTACTGTAGAGCGGGCATCTGCCCTCCATCTGTCCCATCGTCTATCATGGGCCCATAGGGGCGGAGAGGGAGGGCAACGACTGGATCCTCCGGCCGCAGCTTACTCCGGGGGTTCTGGGCTGGGCTCGTGGGCCCCGGAGGCGCGGGCTCGGGGCAAGCCATTGCAGGGAGCGGAGGATATAGAGGGGACGGGGGTATCGGAGGAGAAGAGGGATTCGGTTCAGGTGAAGAGGGGGCTGACGGAGAAGCAGCACTCGATCCGGACGAGGAGACTGGAGGAGAGAGTGGGTATGGAGGAGGTTGAGTCAGCTGGGAAGGAGGAGGCCGGTCATAGTCAAGTAAAGGTAGATCAGGCTGAGACTCGGGCAGGACCGGAGCCGGGGTGGGAGGTCCTTTCAGAGCTAAAAGCGTTGGTACAGATGAGTCAGAAGGGGGAAGAAAGGGTTTTACCCATAGTGGGGGTTCCTCCCTGAGGTCCTGCCATACCAAGATGTAAGCGACCTGATCAGGGTGCCCCCTTTGCCCGCGGCGGAAGATGATGTCCTTAACTGCTAGGATGAGGGGCAGATGAAAAGTCCCCTCTGGTGGCCATCCCACAGAGAAAGTAGGCCACTCAGTCGAGCAGAAATCCTGCCACTTATTCTTCTTGACCTGCAAGGAGAGATTGTGAGCCCTTTTCCGCACCTCCGACCAATGGTCGAGGGTGAGGGACAATGGGGATGGGGTCGACTGTCCCATGACGTTCTATTGTCACAGGGCGGTTAACGCAAGTGCGGTACAAGAACTAACCAATCACAACACCCAGGACACACAAGACAATAAGGCCAGCCACTTCATTCACATGCATACGCATCAGTTTCACTCCAAATGAGACACCTTACAGGGTGTCTCCAGATTAGCCCGGACGGACCACAGACTGGGAATCGAAATCCCCCAGATGAGTCACCTCAAAGGGTGTCTCCAAATTGGCCCAGACGGACCACAGATTGGGAATCGAAACTCCTCAGATCGATAGGGAGGCACTATCGCAGACGGTGAGCCACGGTAACCGTGTGGTTCGTCCCCCAGTCACCTGGGAACAGAGTACAAAGCAGATAGCAGATAACAAAAATTGCCCCTAGGTCGGAGCCGTTTGGCTCGGGGCGTAAACACCGGTGGATCGATCTTCAAAATGAGAAGCGACCAGTCGTACTCACCCGCAGAGCCGTTGGGGTCACCTCCCGTGAAACGTGCTTATCTCGCTGGGGCCTCCATATGTAAGAACCGGCGTCACAGGGGAGAAGACCCCAAGGATTGAGCTTGTAGCGAGGAGTAAAAAGTTTATTTCCATGCGCATGGGGTCCCCCAGGCAAACAAGTGCGGAGGGCCCCAGGGGGAATTGTGCAGGGTTTTTAAGGGTGCAAACGGGAGGCAAGCGAGTTTACAGAAGCAGATTGCATTGGTTAATTTTGAGCAGCATAGGATTTGGCAGAAATTGATTGGAGGGGTTTGGGGTTGAGTAACCATGGAGACTGGGGGTCCTAACCCAGTCACTATGTGCCCAGAACAGAAAAGATACTTGTCTTACTTATCTCGTTGAGACAGAACAACCTTGCAGGTGCATTCTTTCTTTTTTTTTTTTTTCTCTGCTCTGATAGCTCTGGGCAGTTAGGCATTTCTTTCTGCTCTGCTCTGATAGCTCTGGGGAGTTAGGGAGTTAACCCTTTTATTCCCCCCGCTCTGGGGAGTTAGGGAGTTAACCTTTTCATTCCCCGCTCTGGGGAGTTAGGGAGTGAAACATCCTTTGCTGCTTTTTATAACTCGGGGAGGGGGTTATAGCAGGGGGGTCAACTCTCACACCTTTAGATAAATTCGTAGCCCAAGATGGACTGGAACTCCCAAGGATCCATCCACCTCAGCCCCCAGATTGCTGGGATTATAGGCATGAGCAACCATGCAAAGCATGTGCACAGAGATTCCTACATAATTTGTGAAATCCCACTACTGGTCTATAGGTAGCTTCTGTGCTTCAGGCTTTAGGAATAGGCCTCTCTTTGTTTTGGTGCCCCTTGTTCAGGTGTCCATTTCTATTGTGCTAAGCTCCAAGGCCCCAGGCAAGGGGGTGGCTGCCCTTCCTCTGGTGTGTCCTTGGATGATTACTGCCCAGGTGAACAGGGTTCAAATATATTGGATCCTGTGCATTTGAAGAGGAAATGAATAATGTTTCATGAGTTAATGTGGACATGCCAGGGAATTGAGGGGCCATGATAGAGACAAAACTTCAGGACATGGGCTGAAGGCTGAGGCTTCTGTACCTCTAGCTTCTTGAATAGTGGGCCTGCTGAGCAATTGTGTGCTCTCAAATGTAATTTGATGGGTTTTGTTTTAATTTATTGTGTTTTATGCTTTGGTTTTTTACATGGAAGGATCTGTACCATGGTTTGAAGAAGCTGGAGTGTCTTACCTAAGAGAAATTTGAAAAAAGGGACAATTCAGCAGCCAAGAATTTCTCAAATGCCCTTGGCGTTTAAAAAAAAGGGACATAAACTTGAGCATGTCATGTCCATGTCTCTTTACATAAGATTTTACCTCCTATTTCATAGGAATTACCATTTCTTTGAAAGGTCAACCTGTACTGAAATAAAGATTATCCCTCCATTCCTCATTCTGCTTGAAACCATATCCTTTGTTAGTTATATTTTCTTATACAGAAACACTTGGAGATGACTACAGCAAGAATTTCCCATTGGTGTAATTTCCACGGAGACACATGAAGTAATACTGCACAACTTCAAGTGAATGGCACTGTTCCTTGACAATGGCAAGTCTGGGCAAAGCTCTACTAACTGAAAATCTTAGAAAGTCTGAATATGAGTGAATGAAAATGGGCCTCTCCACATTTGGACAGTGCATCTCCTGAAGCACCCATTTGTGGAAAAAGTAATTAGGAGAGACGAATGAACTCCCAAAACGGAATGGAAATTTTCTTGTTTAGGCCTGGAACGCTATGGCCTGGAGCCCTGTGGTTGTAACTGGATGAGCAAAGTGAGAGCAGAGATCAAAGTAAAACACACACCATTTAGGGAACTCGATATTTAACCGGGTGTCCAGAGTAGTGGCAAACTGTACTTTGTGAATTTGCTCAAATCCTGTCTTCACAAGAAAGTACATTCCAGCACGACCAGTGACTAGAGGAGGACACATTTCAAAGGACTTGTAAAAAGTCCAACACTGAATTTATCGCAACACTGAATTTAGATGAAAAGTAGCAGAGTCTGTTAGTCTTTCAAGTTTTAATAGGAGAAACTTATAACATGTAATAGCTGTTATATGAATAACTTCAGAGCTTTTGGAGAGGTCTAAATCACTATGAGTGAGGGCTTTCCTGACTCCCAAAGTTAAAAATAGTAAAACAAACAATTTGAAAAACCAATCAACCAATTAAATACAAACACTAGGTCCAAAGGGTTTCACTGGTTTTAAAACCACTTATGGAATGCACAAGTATTGATGAGGCTTACTCTGCATTCTGCTTTACTCAGGCCTGGTACATGAGCAACTGTGAAAGCAAATTTCAAAATGTTATGTGAAGTGATCATTCCATTGGTGAAACCGTGACCCAATAGACACTTTCTCTTTTGAAACTCCGGACATTATCCATATATGTTCTCAAAGGGAAGGAATACACAGGATTTAGATTGATATTTTTGTCACTATTTTGTGTTCCACCAGATTTATTTGAAGATCTCCTGTCCTGCATCCACTGCCCAATGCAGAAGGCCACACATAGGACAACCAACATGAGAACTTCACTGCTACAGCCTGAATAAATCATCATAAGAATATAATTCTCCTTTCATCATGAAAGATTTTTACGTCAAATTAACCAGCTCTCTTGCTTTCCCATGTTTTCCCCTGGTTTTTGTACCTTGAAATGGGTGTGCACTCTTCTCAGTCTTGATCTCCATCTTCCCCCGTATTTCCAAACATATTCATCTGGGAAACATGTAAAGATCTTATCTGGGGCTTGTTCCATTGTTTTCAAATATCTGCCCTTGAAATTCAACTTCCACGACTGTCTCTCATATCCAAAGCCATGTGCTTGCAGAGGATTTTTGTTGAGAAATTTCACAGAAAGCTCTTATACTGCAGGTGAATGATTCCAGCAAGTCTTGACTAAATAGCTTAGGGAACAGGACTCAGCCAAATGACAGACATGACAAGGGAAAAGCGTATGCTCAAGGATAGGACATGTCAGAGAACATCTGCCAGGCCCTGGCATATTTCATATCCCATTGAAAGTACATTCATGTGTACATTGGCAAGCATTTCCTTCCACAAATTTTAGCAGTGAAGCCTTCAGAGAGAATATTGTGGCATACCAGGCCAAGAATATTCATGCTATTTAAATCTTGCCCTACAAGGTCCTCTGTGCCACTGAGGTCTCCATGGCAACGCCCAGCATTGTGACTCAGGTCTCCTACTGCACACTTGTATCCTAGAGCCTAAAGTCCAGCTCACAATGGTGCTCAGAGAATCACAGCCCAGTGCGGTTGCCTGGCCACCACAATCTTGTGGATTTCTGTGAACTGTTTCTGCCCAGCTCTGCAGCTTTCCACCTCATACAACCACAGCCATTCCAATGATGCAGTATTTGATTAGCCTCGATATGTTGCCTCAGAATTTCTTTTACAGTTGTAGTGATGAAGAAACTTTGACATATTTTGAGAAGTGGAGGGACGTAATTGGAAAACCTTTTGGTATGTCTGAGGTCTGTGGGTTCCAAACTTGACTACACCAGTCTTTTAATCTTTCAAACCTAGAGCCTATAATCCACCTCACAGTGATGTTCAGCCAATCTCAGCCCAGTGTGGTTGCCTGGCAACCACAAGCCTGTGGATTTCTGTGAACAGTTTCAGCCCAACTCTGCAGCTCTCCACCTCATACAACCACAGCCATTCCCTTCATGCAGTATTTGATTCACCTCTCTAAGTTGCCTCAGAATTTCCTTTGAAGTTTTGGTGATCTAGCAAATTTGACATATTTTGACAAGTGGAGGGAAGTAATTGGCTCTGTCTTTAGCTCTGTTTGTGGTACATGGGGTCCAAACTTGACTACCCCAATCTGTTAAATTTTCAAACTTAGAAAGCCAAATGTTTCAGAGGAGGAAAGAAAATGCCACAATGATTTGGGTTCTGCCGAGTTTCTGGTGGCTTGGGAAGCAAGCCTGCAAACCATACATGCAATCTCTGCTGGATTACTGCCACCATGGTAGTATCAGTTAGCCCTAAAAGCCCGCAACCAGAAGATGAGTCCCAAAATGAAAGTGAAACCTTGCAGTGCATGAATATTTGGAGTGCCTACTTCAACTATCCAGCTTCCTCGGGGTTTACATGTCTGCAATCGCTATTTAAAGGAGGTCTGCAGCCATTCCAGCATAACCCTGTACACTAAACATGAGGTACTAGCTCAATACCTAAACCAACATAATGCTAGATAGCTTATCAACAGCAGGTTTTCCCAGAATTCAAATGTAACATCGTGAAAGGGAAACCCTTAGAAACGGGATGCAAATGCCCCTTTCCCTAAAAATCCCAGGTATTTTCTCATGGCATGGAATATTTAGACTCCACAACTCATGAAGTGAACCCAGGGACCTGGACCAAGTGTGTCTAGTTTTCTGTTGTACTCTTTTTGGAAACAGCATCTTATGTAGTTGTTGAAAGAGGCCTTTGTAAGAACCGGCGTCACAGGGAAGAAGACCCCAAGGACTCAGCTCGTAGTGAGGAGTAAAAAGTTTATTTCCATGCGCATGGGGTCCCCCAGGCAAACAAGTGCGGAGGGCCCCGAGGGGGAATTGTGCAGGGTTTTTAAGGGCGCAAACGGGAGGCAAGCGAATTTACAGAAGCAGATTGCATTGGTTAATTTTGAGCAGCATAGGATTTCGCAGAAATTGATTGGAGGGGTTTGGGGTTGAGTAACCATGGAGACTGGGGGTCCTAGCCCAGTCACTATGTGCCCAGAACAGAACAGTTACTTGTCTTACTTATCTTGTTGAGACAGAACAACCTTGCAGGTGCATTCTTTCTTTTTTTTTTCTCTGCTCTGATAGCTCTGGGGAGTTGGGAGTTAACCCTTTTATTCCCCCCGCTCTGGGGAGTTAGGGACTGAAATATTCTTTGCTGCTTTTTATAACTCGGGGAGAGTGTTATAGCAGGGGGGTCAGCTCTCACACTTTGAGATAAATTCGTAGCCCAAGATGGACTGGAACTCCCAAGGATCCATCCACCTCAGCCCCCAGATTGCTGGGATTATAGGCATGAGCGACCATGCCAAGCATGTGCACAGAGATTCTTACATAATTTGTGAAATCCCACTACTGGTCTATAGGTAGCTTCTGTGCTTCAGGCTTTAGGAATATGCCTCTCTTTGTTTTGGCTCCCCTTGTTCAGGTGTCCATTTCTATTGTGCTAAGCTCCAAGGCCCCAGGCAAGGGGGTGGCTGCCCTTCCTCTGGTGTGTCCTTGGATGATTACTGCCCAGGTCAACAGGGTTCAAATATATTGGATCCTGTGCATTTGAAAAGGAAATGAGTAAAGATTCATGAGATAATGTGGACATGCCAGGGAATTGAGGGGCCTTGATAGAGACAAAACTTGAGGCCATGTGTTGAAGGATGAGGATTGTGTACCTCTCGCTTCTTGAATAATGTTTACATGGGCCTGCTGAGCAATTGTGTGCTCTCAAATGTTATTTAATGGGTTTTGTTTTAATTTATTTTGTTTTTTTCCTTTGGTTTTTTTTACATGGAAGGAACAATACAATGGTTTGAAGAAGCTGGATTGTCTTACATAAGAGAAATTTGAAAAAAGGGACAATTCAGCAGCCAAGAATATCTCAAATGCCCTTGGCGTTTTAAAAAAAGTGACATAAATTTGAGCGTGTCATGTCCATGTCTCTTTACAAAAGATTTTACCTCCTATTTGATAGGAATTACTGTTTCTTTGAAAGGTCAGCCTGCACTGAAATAAAGATAATCCCTCCTTTCCTCATTCTGCTTGAAACCACATCCTTTGTTAGTTATATTTTCTTATGCAGAAACTCTTGGAGATGACTACAGCAAGAGTTTCCCATTGGTGGAATTTCCACGGAGAAACATGAAGTAATACTGCACAACTTCAAGTGAAGAGCACTGTCCCTTGACAATGGCAAGTCTGGGCAAACTTCTAGTAACTGAAAATCTTAGAAAGTCTGCAAGTGAGGGAATGAAAATGAGCCTCTCCACATTTGGACAGGGCCTCTGCTGAAGCACACATTTGTGGAAAAATTAATTATGAGAGACGAATGAACTCCCAAAACGGAATGGAAATTTTCTTGTTTAGGCCTGGAACGCTATGGCCTAGAGCCCTGTGGTTCTAACTGGATGAGCAAAGTGTGAGCAGAGATCAAAATTAAACACACACCATTTAGGGAACTCGATATTTAACCAGGTGTCCAGAGTAGTGGCAAACTTTACTTGTGTCAATTTGCTCAAATCCTGTCTTCACAGGAAAGTAAATTCCAGCTCGAACAGTGACTAGAGGAGGACACATTTCAAAGGACTTGTAAAAAGTCCAACACTGAATTTATCGCAACACTGAATTTAGATGAAAAGTAGCAGAGTCTGTTAGTCTTTCAAGTTTTAATAGGAGAAACTTATAACATGTAATAGCTGTTACATGAATACTTTCAGAGCTTTTGGAGAGGTCTAAATCACTATGAGTGAGGGCTTCCCTGACTCACAAAGTTAAAAATAGTAAAACAAACAATTTGAAAAACCAATCAACCAATAAAATACAAACACTAAATCCAAAGGGTTTCACTGGTTTTAAAACCACTTATGGAATGCACATCTATGGAACAGGCTTACTCTGCATTCTGCTATACTCAGGCCCGGTACATGAGCAAGTGTGAAAGGAAAATTCAACATGTTATGTGAGGTGACCATTTCATTGGTGAAACCATGACCCAATAGACATTTTCTCTTTTGAAACTTCCTACATTATCCATACATGGTCTCAAGGGGAAGGAATACACAGGATTTAGGCTGATTTTTTTTTCAGTATTTTGTGTTCCACCAGATTTATTTGAAGATCTCCTGTCCTGCATCCACTGCCCAATGCAGTAGGCCACACATAGGACAACCAACATGAGAACTTCACTTCTACAGCCTGATTAAATCATTTTGAGAATATAATTTTCCTTTCATCATCAAAGATTTTTACATCAGATTAACCAGCTCTCTTGCTTTCCCATGTTTTCCCCTGGTTTTTGTACCTTGAAATGGGTGTGCACTCTTCTCAGTCTTGATCTGCATCTTCCCCCGTATTTCCAAACATATTCATCTGGGAAACATGTAAAGATCTTATTCGGGGCTTGTTTCATTGTTTTCAAATATCTGCCCTTGAAATTCAACTTCCACCACTGTCTCTCATATCCAAAGCTATGTGCTTGCAGAGGATTTCTGCTGAGAAATTTCACAGAAAGTTCTTATACTGCAGGTGACTGATGCCAGCAAGACTTGACTGAATAGCTTAGAGAACAGGACTCAGCCAAATGACAGACATGACAAGGGAAAAGCGTATGCTCAAGGATAGGACATGGCAGAGATCATCTGCCAGGCCCTGGCATATTTCATATCCCATTGAAAGTACATCCATGTGTAGATTGGCAAGCATTTCCATCCACAAACTCTGAGGAGTGAAGCCTTCAGAGAGAATATTGTGGCATACCAGGCCAAAAATATTCATCCTATTTAAATCTTGCCCTACAAGGTCCTCTGTGCCACTGAGGTTTCCATGGCAACTCCCAGCATTGTGACTCAGGTCTCCTACTGCACACTTGTAACCTAGAGCCTAAAGTCCAGCTCACAATGGTGCTCAGCCAATCACAGCCCAGTGTGCTTGCCTGGCAACCACAAGCTTGTGGATTTCTGTGAACTGTTTCAGCCCAACTCTGCAGCTTTCCACCTCATACAACCACAGCCATTCCAATGATGCAGTATTTGATTAGCCTCTCTATCTTGCCTCAGAATTTTTTTTAAAGTTGTAGTGATCAAGAAACTTTGACATATTTTGAGAAGTGGAGGGAAGTAATTGGGAAACATTTTGGTATGTGTGAGGTCTATGGGATCCAAACTTGGCTACACCAGTCTTTTAAATTTTCAAACCTAGAGCCTAAAATCCACCTCACAGGGATGTTCAGCCAATCTCAGCCCAGTGTGGTTGCCTGGCAACCACAAGCCTTTGGATTTCTGTGAACAGTTTCAGGCCAACTCTGCAGCTCTCCACCTCATACAACCACAGCCATTCCAATCATGCAGTATTTGATTCACCTCTCTAATTTGCCTCAGAATTTTCTTTGAATTTGTGGTGATCAAGCAAATTTGACATACTTTGACAAGTGGAGGGAAGTAATTGGCTCTGTCTTTAGCTCTGTTTGTGGTACATGGGGTCCAAACTTGACTACCCCAGTCTATTAAATTTTCAAACTTAGAAAACCAAATGTTTCAGGGGAGGAAAGAAAATGCCACAATGATTTGGGTTCTGCCGAGTTTCTGGTGGCTTGGGAAGCAAGCCTGCAAACCATACATGCAATCTCTGCTGGATTACTGCCACCATGGTAGTATCAGTTAGCACTAAAAGCCAGCAACCAGAAGATGAGTCCCAAAATGAAAGTGAATCCTTGCAGTGCATGAATATTTGGAGTGCCTGCTTCAACTATCCAGCTTCCTCGGGGTTAACATGTCTGCAATCGCTATTTCAAGGAGGTCTGCAGCCATTCCAGCATAACCCTGAACACTAAACATGAGGTACTAGCTCAATACCTAAAGCAACATAATGCTAGGTAGCTTATCACCAGCAGGTTTTCCCAGAATTCAAATGTAACATGGTGAAAGAAAAACCCTTAGAAAAGGGATGCAAATGCCCTTTCCCTAAAAATCCTAGGTATTTTCTCCTGGCATGGAATATTTAGACTTCACAACTCATGTAGTGAACCCAGGGACCTGGACCAAGTGTGTCTAGTTTTCTGTTGTCCTCTTTTTGGAAACAGCATCTTATGTAGTTGTTGAAAGAGGCCTTGAGATAAATTCGTAGCCCAAGATGGACTGGAACTCCCAAGGATCCATCCACCTCAGCCCCCAGATTGCTGGGATTATAGGCATGAGCGACCATGCCAAGCATGTGCACAGAGATTCTTACATAATTTGTGAAATCCCACTACGGGTCTATAGGTAGCATCTGTGCTTCAGGCTTTAGGAATATGCCTCTCTTTGTTTTGGAGCCCCTTGTTCAGGTGTCCATTTCTATTGTGCTAAGCTCCAAGGCCCCAGGCAATGGGGTGGCTGACCTCCCTCTGGTGTGTCCTTGGATGATTACTGCCCAGGTGAACAGGGTTCAAATATATTGGATCCTGTGCATTTGAAAAGGAAATGAGTAAAGATTCATGAGTTAATGTGGACATGCCAGGGAATTTAGGGCCCTTGATAGAGACAAAACTTCAGGCCATGGGCTGAAGGATGAGGATTGTGTACCTCTAGCTTCTTGAATAGTGTTTACATGGGCCTGCTGAGCAATTGTGTGCTCTCAAATGTTATTTAATGGGTTTTGTTTTAATTCATTTTGTTTTTTTCCTTTGGTTTTTTTTTTACATGGAAGCAACAGTACCATGGTTTGAAGAAGCTGGATTGTCTTACATAAGAGAAATTTGAAAAAAGGGACAATTCAGCAGCCAAGAATTTCTCAAATGCCCTTGGCGTTTTAAAAAAAAGTGACATAAATTTGAGCGTGTCATGTCCATGTCTCTTTACAAAAGATTTTACCTCCTATTTGATAGGTATTACTGTTTCTTTGAAAGGTCAGCCTGCACTGAAATAAAGATAATCCCTCCTTTCCTCATTCTGCTTGAAACCACATCCTTTGTTAGTTATATTTTCTTATGCAGAAACTCTTGGAGATGACTAGAGCAAGAGTTTCCCATTGGTGGAATTTCCACGGAGAAACATGAAGTAATACTGCACAACTTCAAGTGAAGAGCACTGTCCCTTGACAATGGCAAGTCTGGGCAAACTTCTAGTAACTGAAAATCTTAGAAAGTCTGCAAGTGAGTGAATGAAAATGGGCCTCTTCACATTTGGACAGGGCCTCTGCTGAAGCACACATTTGTGGAAAAAGTAATTATGAGAGATGAATGAACTCCCAAAACGGAATGGAAATTTTCTTGTTTAGGCCTGGAACGCTATGACCTAGAGCCCTGAGGTTCTAACTGGATGAGCAAAGTGTGAGCAGAGATCAAAATTAAACACACACCATTTAGGGAACTTGATATTTAACCAGGTGTCCAGAGTAGTGGCAAACTTTACTTGTGTCAATTTGCTCAAATCCTGTCTTCACAGGAAAGTAAATTCCAGCTCGACCAGTGAGTGGAGGAGGACACATTTCAAAGGACTTGTAAAAAGTCCAACACTGAATTTAGCCCAACACTGAATTTAGATAAAAAGTAGCAGAGTCTGTTAGTCTTTCAAGTTTTAATAGGAGAAACTTATAATATAAATAGCTGTTACATGAATACCTTCAGAGCTTTTGGAGAGGTCTAAATCACTATGAGTGAGGGCTTCCCTGACTCACAAAGTTAAAAATAGTAAAACAAACAATTTGAAAAACCAATCAACCAATTAAATACAAACACTACGTACAAAGGGTTTCACTGTTTTTAAAACCAGTTATGGAATGCACAACGATTGAAGAGGCTTACTCTGCCTTCTGCTATACTCAGGCCCGGTACATGAGCAAGTGTGAAAGCAAAATTCAAAATGTTATGTGAAGTGACCATTTCATTGGTGAAACCATGACCCAATAGACATTTTCTCTTTTGAAACTTCATAAATTATGCATATATGTTCTCAAAGGGAAGGAATACACAGGATTTAGGCTGAATTTTTTTTCAGTATTTTGTGTTCCACCAGATTTATTTGAGGATCTCCTGCCCTGCATCCACTGCCCAATGCAGAATGCCACACATAGGAAAACCACCATGAGAAGTTAACTTCTACAGCCTGATTATATCATCATGAGAATACAATTTTCCTTTCATCATCAAAGATTTTTACATCAGATTAACCAGCTCTCTTGCTTTCCCATGTTTTTCCTGGATTTGTACCTTGAAATGGGTGTGCACTCTTCTCAGTCTTGATCTCCATCTTCCCACGTATTTCCAAACATATTCATCTGGGAAACATGTAAAGATCTTATTCGGGGCTTGTTTCATTGTTTTCAAATATCTGCCTTGAAATTCAACTTCCACACTGTCTCTCATATCCAAAGCTATGTGCTTGCAGAGGATTTCTGCTGAGAAATTACACAGAAAGCTCTTATACTGCAGGTGAATGGTGCCAGCAAGTCTTGACTGAATATCTTAGGGAACAGGACTCAGCCAGATGACAGACATGACAAGGGAAAAGCGTATGCTCATGGAAAGGACATGGCAGAGATCATCTGCCAGGCCCTGGCATATTTCATATCACATTGTAAGTACATCCATGTGTAAATTGGCAAGCATTTCCATCCACAAATTCTGAGCAGTGAAGCCTTCAGAGAGAATCTTGTGGCATACCTGCCAAGAATATTCAACCTATTTAAATCTTGCCCTAAAAGGTCCTCTGTGCCACTGAGGTCTCCATGGCAACGTCCAGCATTGTGACTCAGGTCTTCTATTGCAAACTTGTATCCTAGAGCCTAAAGTCCAGCTCACAATGTTGCTCAGCCAATCACAGCCCAGTGTGGTTGCCTGGAAACCACAAGCCTGTGGATTTCTGTGAACTGTTTGAGCCCAACTCTGCAGCTTTCTACCTCATACAACCACAGCCATTCCCATCATGCAGTATTTGATTAGCCTCTCTATGTTGCCTCAGAATTTTTTTTACAGTTGTAGTGATCAAGAAAATTTTACATATTTTGAGAAGTGGAGGGAAGTAATTGAAAAACTTTTTGGTCTGTCTGTCGTCGATGGGTTCCAAACTTGACTACCCCAGTCTTTTAAATGGTGAAACCTAGAGCCTAAAATCCCCCTCACAGTGATGTTCAGCCAATCTCAACCCAGTGTGGTTGCCTGGCAACCACAAGCCTGTGGATTTCTGTGAACAGTTTCTGCCCAACTCTGCAGCTTTCCACCTCATACAACCACAGCCATTCCAATCATGCAGTATTGGATTAACCTCTCTATGTTGCCTCAGAATTTTCTTTGAAGTTGTGGTGATCAAGCAAATTTGACATATTTTGACAAGTGGAGGGAAGTAATTGGCTCTGTCTTTAGCTCTGTTTGTGGTATATGGGGTCCAAACTTGACTCGCCCAGTCTATTCTATTATCATACTTAGAAAGCCAAAGGTTTCAGGGGAGGAAAGAAAATGCCACAGTGATTTGTGTTCTGGCAAGTTTCTTGTGGCTTGGGAAGCAAACCTGCAAACCATACATGCAGTCTCTGCTGGATTCCTGAAACCATGGTAGTATCAGTTAGCACTAAAAGCCAGCAACCAGAAGATGAGATCCAAAATGAAAGTGAATCATTGCAGTGCATGAATATTTGGAGTGCCTGCTTCAACTATCTAGCTTCCTCGGGGTTCACTTGTCTGCAATCGCTATTTCAAGGAGGTCTGCAGCCATTCCAGCATAACCCTGAACACTAAACATGAGGTACTAGCTCAATACCTAAACCAACAGAATACTAGATAGCTTCTCAACAGCAGGTTTTCCCAGAATTCAAATGTAACATGGTGAAAGGGAAACCCTTAGAAAAGGGATACAAATGCCCCTTTCCCTAAAAATCCCAGGTATTTTCGCATGGCATGGAATATTTAGACTCCACAACTCATGTAGTGAACCCAGGGATCTAGACCAAGTGTGTCTAGTTTTCTGTTGTCCTCTTTTTGGAAACAGCATCTTATGTAGTTGTTGAAAGAGGCCTTGAGATAAATTCGTAGCCCAAGATGGACTGGAACTCCCAAGTATCCATCCACCTCAGCCCCCAGATTGCTGGTATTATAGGCATGAGCGACCATGCCAAGCATGTGCAAAGAGATTCTTAAATAATTTGTGAAATCCCACTACTGGTCTATAGGTAGCTTCTGTGATTCAGGCTTTAGGAATATGCCTCTCTTTGTTTTGGCTCCCCTTGTTCAGGTGTCCATTTCTATTGTGATAAGCTCCAAGGGCCCAGGCAAGTGGGTGGCTGCCCTTCCTCTGGTTTGTCCTTGGATGATTACAGCCCAGGTGAACAGGGTTCAAATATATTCGATCCTGTGCATTTGAAGCGGAAATTAGTAAAGATTCATGAGTTAATGTGGACATGCCCGGGAATTGAGGGGCCATGATAGAGACAAAACTTCAGGCCATGGGCTGAAGGCTGAGGCTTCTGTACCTCTAGCTTCTTGTATAATGGGCCTGCTGAGCAATTGTGTGCTCTCAAATGTAATTTGATGGGTTTTGTTTTAATTTATTTTGTTTTTTGCTTTGGTTTTTTACATGGAAGGAACTGTACCATGGTTTGAACAAGATGGAGTGTCTTACCTAATAGAAATTTGAGAAAAGGGACAATTCAGCAGCCAAGAATTTCTCAAATGCCCTTGGCGTTTTAAAAAAAGTGACATAAAGTTGAGCGTGTCATGTCCATGTCTCTTTACAAAAGATTTTACCTCCTATTTCATAGGAATTACTGTTTCTTTGAAAGGTCAACCTGCACTGAAATAAAGATAATCCCTCCTTTTATCATTCTGCTTGAAACCACATCCTTTGTTAGTTATATTTCCTTATGCCGAATCACTTGGAGATGACTACAGCAAGAGTTTCATATTGGTGGAATTTCCACGGAGACACATGAAGTAATACTGCACAACTTCAAGTGAAGTGCACTGTCCCTTGACAATGGCACATCTGGGCAAACTTCTAGTAACTGAAAATCTTAGAATGTCAGAAAGTGAGTGAATGAAAATGGGCCTCTCCACATTTGGACAGGGCCTCTCCTGAAGCACACATTTGTGAAAAAGTAATTATGAGCGACGAATGAACTCCCAACCCGGAATGGAAATTTTCTTGTTTAGGCCTGGAACGTTATGGCCTGGAGCCCTGTGGTTCTAACTGGATGAGCATAGTGTGAGCAGAGATCAAAGTAAAACACACACCATTTAGGGAAATTGATATTTAACCAGGTGTCCAGAGTAGTGGCAAACTGTACTTGTGTCAATTTGCTCAAATCCTGTCTTCACAAGAAAGTAAACTCCAGCACGACCAGTGACTAGAGGAGGACACATTTCAAAGGACTTGTAAAATGGCCAACACTGAATTTAGCCCAACACTGAATTTAGATGAAAAGTAGTAGAGTCTGTTAGTCTTTCAAGTTTTAATAGGAGAAACTTGTAACATGTAATACCTGTTACATGAATAACTTCAGCTTCCGGGAGAACATGGCGGACAGATAATAGCAACTACCGGAGGCTCTCTGAAAAACTAGGCTCAGAAGCCAGGTATGGTGCGGACTAAAGAGACATAAGCAGGTGAAGGTATGCTCTGCTGACTCAGGAACGAAGTCGGCTGAGAGAAACCAACTTGGAATGCAGTCCTGGTGCTAAAACAGGAACAGAAAAGCCTCTGCTGGACCCCGCTCCATTGGACGCCACGATTTGGGTTTCCCACAGCGCGGTGGCTGGCTGCCTCTATATCAGCTCAGCAAGGAGAGAGACACATGGAAACTCTGAGAACGGGAGTCTGTGAAAGGAGTCAAAAACAGGATGGGCAGGGAGGCATGTTCTGACTTGTGGCGAGGTGAGTGAGAGAAACTGACACTCCACCACAGTTTGAGTCCAGCGAACTTTCTGGGCCCGAGCAGTCCTGGGGGAACAGGGCGAGGTGGCGACTCCAGCCACACATTCCCCTCTCGGGCGGGCTTGGGGAAAAGTGTCTGGCCTGTGTGACGCTGCTGGCGGACCCCGTAGGCTGGCCCAACCCAGATCCCAGAGCCCGACGGAAGCCCGGAGGGGCGGGCCCTGCGTAGGCTGCCTGGTGCGAAGCGGTGAGTGGGAACACCTAACCGGCACAATTCAATCAGGCTGTGGCTGACAGGGAGAGAAGCTGGGCCTCTCGTATAAACTTGCATATATAAGGAACAGGGAATATGGGAAGAGGCAGCAAGAAGAAAGGCTCCTCGGCCACCAATTCTGAGAAACAGGCAATAGCGGACACCGCACCAATAGACATAAAGTGCCATATAGAGAGCCTCATAGACCAATTCAGGAATGAAGTTATCAATGACCTGAAGCTAGAAGTATGCAAAATAGTTAGAGAAATGCTAAGCACCACCCAAGAAAAAATAGATTGTGGAATGGAAGAACAGAAAAAGAGGGGAGAATTGTTTGATGGAGATAACAGGGAAAGTATAGAATACGTGAAGCAGGTTCAAAGGGACTACCAAGAAACTAAGAAGTCTATGGAAGACTGGCATAACAGCTTGAAAGAAACTAAGGACAGACTATCTGAACTGGAGGTCAGAATTGTAATATGGGAGAATAAAATGAAAAACTTCTTTAAAATAACAAAGAAACAAACAGCAATACTAGAAAGACAAGAAGATGATAAGAGGATCCATAACTTAAGGATTAAGAACATAAAAGAAGAAGTAGGGACACAAACAAATGAACTACAAAAGCTACTCACAGAAATAATCCAGGAGAATTTTCCTAATTTAGCAAAAGGTAAAGATACTCAGATGTATGAGGCATACAGGACCCCAGCTACCTACAACCCAAACAGAGCAACACCCAGGCATATAATAATAAAAATTCCAGAAATTCAATACAAGAACAGAATATTAAAAGCTGTCAGAGACAAGAAACAGACCACTTACAAGGGAGCACCCATCAGAAATACAGCAGATTTCTCTGCACAAACCATCAAATCACGAAGAGCATGGGGGGAAATAATTCAAGCTTTGAAAGATAATAATCTCCAGCCAAGATTGAGATATCCTGCACAACTGTCCCTGGAAATTGATGGAAAAACAAGGTGCTTCCAGAATAAAGAGGAACTGGGGGAATTTGCAACCACCAATTCAACTCTAGAGAGAGTATTGCAGGATATTCTAAAAACAGAAAAATACAAAGAATCCAGAAATAGTGGAGGCCACAATGAATGGAGCAGAGAACAAAGTGAAGAAGACAAACTGACAGCTACTGACAGAATAAGAGCTCAACAGAAATGAGGCAGAGAAGATTGGATGATAGGAACAGCTATTTTGGAGAAAATGACATCTTAATAGGTATTACTGATTTAGTATCATCTTGTTTTGAAGTGTCATCTAGCTTTTGTCCTTCTGTCTCCAATGGTCTAAATAGGGTGTATCTTACTGGGTTTTATTATGTACGATAGTATAAGCAAAAACCTTTTAAAGACAAGGAGATTATACAGAAACCATTGTTCAGTTTCTGTTAGTCGATTCTAAATACTCTGTAATGCTGTCATTCTCTTAAATGGTTTTACATTGTTTTGATATACTTAACGCTACAGTATACCAGGTTGTACTCAAGGATTTCAAGGAAAGAGACAATATGGTAACTACTTTTAGGGCAGGATTATCTGGTGGTGAAACACTATTCTGCTTAAATGGTTATGTTTTGATCTGTGCTGTTTCGTTGTTATGCCCTCTTTTATCTCAATCTCCACTCCATTATTTACTTTTTTATTTTTATCCTTTTAATTAAAGGAAAAAAAATAGCAGGATATATTATAGTAACCCACTTTGACTTTCCATTACCTCGATTTAAAGCCCCGTATTACTCTCACCATCTGGTTTTTAATTGATGTTCCCCTATTCTGTTTTGCTGGATAGTATCAGGTTCGAAAATTTAGGCATCAGCTGTGAAGATAATGAGACTCATTATAATGCCCCTTCTCATTGACTTTTATGTACTTTTGAAGACCTACAATGTCTCCAATGTTTTGGTTTTGTCGGTTTTATTCTTTACTGTTTTGTTCAATTGTATTATAACTAACGATATAGGCAATTCTATTAGAGATAGCGGGAGGCATTATGGTGACCATTGTTGATCACCTTGTATTATATTTTCACATTATCTATTATGTCCACCCTTTTGACTTGACCGATTCTGTTCTGTTATGTCACATTTGGTTTTACTCTCTTCCAAAAAAGTAATAAGAACCGTGGGAGCATTGGAACCCAAATTGTACAAAAGAGAGGAAAAGAAAGTGCTCTAAACTATATAACTACATGTATATTTAAGTATATAAGATAGAAAATGATATCACAGAGTTTTATTGCATCATTGAACAGAACTGTTTGCAGTATCATTGATGGAATGTACACTTCACAAGCATTAATTTTGTGACTTGAACAATTATTTCTAAGATGACAATATGTAATCCATTAACTAGTGATTTCTTAATGTTCATTTTTTTTCTGCAAATCTGTATAACTTGTACGATTTCTCTGCTTTTTTTTTCTTTTCTCCTTAAATAAAATTAAAAAATAAATAAATAAATAAATGAATAACTTCACAGCTTTTGGAGAGGTCTAAATCATTATGAGTGAGGGCTTCCCTGACTCACAAAGATAAAAATAGTAAAACAAACAATTTGAAAAACCAAACAACCAATTAAATACAAACACTAAGTCCAAAGGGTTTCACTGGTTTTAAAACCACTTATGGAATGCACAACTATTGATGAGGCTTACTCTGCATTCTGCTTTACTCAGGCCCGGTACATGAGCAACTGTGAAAGCAAAATTAAAAATGTTATGCGAAATGACCATTTCATTGTTGAAACCATGACCAATAGACATTTTCTCTTTTGAAACTACGTACATTATCCATATATGTTCTCAAAGTGAAGGAATACACAAGAATGAGGCTAAATTATTCTTTCAGTATTTTGTGTTTCACCAGATTTATTTGGAGATCTCCTGTCCTGCATCCACTGCCCAATGCAGAAGGCCACACATAGGACAACAAACATGAGAACTTCACTTCTACAGCCTGATTATATCATCATGAGAATATAATATTCCTTTCATCATCAAAGATTTTTACATCAGATTAACCACTTCTCTTGCTTTCCCATGTTTTTCCCTGGTTTTTGTACCTTGAAATGGGTGTTCACAATTCTCAGCCTTGATCTCCATCTTCCCCCGTACTTCCAAATATATTCATCTGGGAAACATGTAAAGATCTTATTCGGGGCTTGTTTCATTGTTTTCAAATATCTGCCCTTGAAATTCAACTTCCACCACTGTCTCTCATATCCAAAGCTATATGCTTGCAGAGGATTTCTGCTGAGAAATTTCACAGAAAGCTCTTATACTGCAGGTGAATGATGCCAGCAAGTCTTGACTGAATAGCTTAGGGAACAGGACTCAGCCAAATGACAGACATGACAAGGGAAAAGCGTATGCTCAAGGATAGGACATGGCAGAGATAATCTGCCAGGCCCTGGCACATTCCATATCCCATTGAAAGTACATCCATGTGTAGATTGGCAAGCATTTCCATCCACAAATTCTGAGCAGTGAAGCCTTCAGAGAGAATATTGTGGCATGCCAGGCCAAGAATATTCATCCTATTTAAATCTTGCCCTACAAGGTCCTCTGTGTCACTGAGGTCTCCATGGCAACCCCCCGCATTGCGACTCAGGTCTCCTACTGCACACTTGTATCCTAGAGCCTAAAGTCCAGCTCACAATGGAGCTCAGCCAATCACTGCCCGGTGTGGTTGCCTGGCAACCACAAGCTTGTGGATTTCTGTGAATTGTTTGAGCCCAACTCTGCAGCTTTCCACCTCATACAACCACAGCTATTCCAATCATGCAGTATTTGATTAGCCTAGCCTTGTTGCCTAAGAATTTTTTTACAGTTTTAGTGATCAAGAAAATTTGACATATTTTGAGAAATGGAGGGAAGTAATTGGAAAACGTTTTGGTATGACTGAGGTCTATGGGTTCCAAACTTGACTACCCCAGTCTTTTAAATTTTCAAACCTAGAGCCTAAAATCCACCTCACAGTGATGTTCAGCCAATCTCAGCCCAGTGTGGTTGCCTGGCAACCACAAGCCTGTGGATTTCTGTGAACAGTTTCAGCCCAACTCTGCAGCTTTCCACCTCATACAACCACAGCCATTCCAATCATGCAGTATTTGATTCACCCCTTTAATTTGCCTCAGAATTTTCTTTGAGGTTGTGGTGATCAAGCAAATCTGACATATTTTGAAAAGTGGAGGGAACTAATTGGCTCTGTCTTTAGCTCTGTTTGCGGTACATGGGGTCCAAACTTGACTAGCCCAGTCTATTCAATTTTCAAACTTAGAAAGCCAAATGTTTCAGGCGAGGAAAGAAAATGCCACAATGATTTGGGTTCTGCCAAGTTTCTGGTGGCTTTGGAAGCAAACCTGCAAACCATACATGCAGTCTCTGCTGGATTACTGCCACCATGGTAGTATCAGTTAGCACTAAAAGCCAGCAACCAGAAGATGAGCCCCAAAATGAAAGTGAATCCTTGCAGTGCATGAATATTCAGAGTGCCTGCTTCAACTATCCAGTTTCCTCGGGGTTCACATGTCTGCAATCGCTATTTCAAGGAGGTCTGCAGCCATTCCAGCATAACCCTGAACACTAAACATGAGGTACTAGCTCAATACCTAAACCAACATAATACTAGATAGCTTATCACCAGCAGGTTTTCCCAGAATTCAAAAGTAACATGGTGAAAGGGAAACCCTTAGAAACGAGATGCAAATGCCCCTTTCCCTAAAAATCCCAGGTATTTTCTCATGGCATGGAATATTTAGACTCCACAACTCATGTAGTGAACCCAGGGACCTTGACCAAGTGTGTCTAGTTTTCTGTCGTCCTCTTTTTGGAAACAGCATCTCATGTAGTTGTTGAAAGAGGCCTTGAGATAAATTCGTAGCCCAAGATGGACTGGAACTCCCCAGGATCCATCCACCTCAGCCCCCAGATTGCTGGGATTGTAGGCATGAGTGACCATGCCAAGCATGTGCACAGAGATTCTTACATAATTTGTGAAATCCCACTACTTGTCTATAGGTAGCTTCTGTGCTTCAGGCTTTAGGAATATGCCTCTCTTTGTTTTGGCTCCCCTTGTTCAGGTGTCCATTTCTATTGTGATAAGCTCCAAGGCCCCAGGCAAGGGGGTGGCTGCCCTTCCTCTGGTGTGTCCTTGGATAATTACAGCCCAGGTGAACAGGGTTCAAATACATTGGATCCTGTGCATTTGAGGAGGAAATGAGTAAAGATTCATGAGTTAATGTGAACATGCCAGGGAATTGAGGGGCCATGATAGAGACAAAACTTCAGGCCATGGGCTGAAGGCTGAGGATTCTGTACCTCTAGCTTCTTGAATAGTGGGCGTGCTGAGCAATTGTGTGCTCTCAAATGTAATTTGATGGGTTTTGTTTTAATTTATTTTGTTTTTTGCTTTGGTTTTTTACATGGAAGGAACTGTAGCATGGTTTGAAGAAGCTGGAGTGTCTTACCTAAGAGAAATTTGAAAAAAGGGACAATTCAGCAGCCAAGAATTTCTCAAATGCCCTTGGCGTTTTAAAAAAAGTGACATAAAGTTGAGCGTGTCATGTCCATGTCTCTTTGCAAAAGATTTTACCTCCTTTTTCTTTTTTTTTTATTTAGGAGGAAAAAGAGAGAAACACAAACCAAAACGAAGCAGTGTAAGCTTACATATAATGCAGAACTACAAAAAAAAACAAAAAAACAAAAAAACATAACAGTATGAAATCACCTGTTAATAGATTACATATTATCATCTTGGAAATAGTTGCTCAAATCACAGTATCAAAGAATACAAAGTAGACATTCAAACAGAGAGACTACAAACAGCTGTGTTCAATGATCCAAAGACATTAATATAGTCAGCTATTCAACACCCCTATACATACTTGCTGTTATATCCGTTAGAGCTCTTTTTTTTTCCTTTCGTCTCTTTTTACAACAAAATTTACACATTTTAGATTTTATTACTCCTTAGTTCTTGTTACCTTCTTGGTGGGGGGGAGAATAAAGTCAAATATGGCAGAACAAAGCTGTCAGTCAAAACCAAGGATAGACTTAGCACATGATGTAGAACAGAGTACACGGTTATTAACAATAGTTATCAACGTTGTCTCTTGTTTCCTTAAAAAGATTTGTCTATCTCATTAGATATTATAAAGTTGGACAAAACAGTAGAGAACAAGACCAATAAAACTTAGACATTGTAAACATTGCAGGACTTCCAAAGGAGACAATAGTCAAACCTGAATGGGCATCTTAGTGAATCTTATTGCCTTCAAAGTAGTTGCCTATACCCTCAGACTTGATACTATCCCACAGAATGGAACAGAGTCTAATCAGTCAAAACAAGATCGTGGGAGTATTGCAGGACTTCAAAACAAGTTAATAGGAAATCGAAAAGAGTTACTATTATATATCCTAATTTTTTAAAATTTTTCCCTTAATTAAAATAAACATAAGAAATAACTAAATAATTTTTTTAAAGAATAATAGTTACCATAGTGTCTGTCTTTTTCCTTGAGATATTTGGATAAACTTCATATACTATAGCTTCAAATATTTCCATATCAAGAAGCCCAGAATAAAGCCTTTCTAATTAATAAGTGAAAATTTTATAAGGCTTCAAGGCCACATAATGGGGAATCATGATTGCCACATATTTTCATATATTTGAATCATTACTTATATTAGGGAAACTATTCGGTATTCATACATGTGAGATTGATTTATTTCACTTATGAGTATGGTCTCAAGCTGCGCCCATTTATTGATAAATATCTCAATGTGATCCTTCTTTATAGCTGAATAATACTCCATTGTATAGAAATACCACAACTTTTTTATCCATTCCTCAGTTGATGGACACTTGGGTTGTTTCCAAGATCTGGCGATTACAAATTGTGCTGCTATAAACATAGGTGCACATATATCACTGTGGTATGATGCTTTCAGTTCTTCTGGGAATATGCCTAGAAGTGGAATAGCTGGAATAAATGGGATTTCCAGTCCCAACTTTTTGAGAAACCTCCAGACAGACCTCCACAAAGGCTGTACCAGTCTACACTCCCACCAACAGTGCAGGAGAGTTCCTTTTTCCCCACAGCCTCTCCAGCATTTGTTGTTGTTGGTTTTCTTGATCCTGGCCATTCTTTCAGGAGTGAGATGGTATCTCAGTGTGGTTTTAATTTGCATTTCTCTGATGACCAATGATGATGAGCATGTTTTCATATATTTATTTGCCATTTGCATTTCTTCATCTGAGAATTGCGTATTCATCTCAGATGCCCATTTTTGGATTGGATCTTTGAATTTTGGAGGTCTGAGTTTTTTTAATTCTTTATATGTTTTAGACAAGAGTCCTTTGTCTGAGAGAGAGTTCACTAAAATCTTTTCCCAGTTTGTGGGTTTTCTTTTCACTATGCTGGAGATTTCTTTTGACATGCAGAAACTTTTTAATAAGAAGTGGTCCCAGTTATTGATTCTGGGAAGTATTTCCCGTGCGGTTTGAGTCCTGTTCATGAATTCTCTACCTACTCCTATGTCTCCAAGGTTTCTACCTACTTTGTCTTCCAGTAGACTTAGTGTTTCTGTTTTAATATTCATATCTTTGACCCATTTAGATTTTAATTTAGTACATGGTGATAGACATGGGTCTAGCTTTAGTTTTCAGCAAATGGAGAGCCAGTTTTTCCAGCACCATTTATTAAAGAGACTGTCGTTCTTCCAGTGAACTTGCTTGGCTCCTTTATCAAAGATAAGGTGGTTGAGTGTGTTTGTAGTTGTGGTTGTATCTTCTAATCTATTCCATTGATCTTCGCCTCTGTTTTGATTCCAATACCATGTTGATTTTACTACTGTTGCTTTGTAGTATAATTTCAAGTCAGGGATTGTGATGCCTCCTGCTTTCCCTTTGCTGCTTAGAATTGCCTTTGCGATTCTAGGTCTCTTCTGGTTCCAGATGAAATTTAGGAGTGATTTCTCTAGATCTATAAGGTATGTTGATGGTATTTCTATTGGGATTGCATTGAATCTGTATAAGAGTTTTGGGAGAATGGCCATCTTCACAATGTTTGTTCTTCCTATCCATGAGCAAGGGATGTCTTTCCATTTTCTGAGATCATCTTCAATTTCCTTTTTCAGTGTATTATAGTTTTCACTGTATAAGTCTTTCACTTCTTTCGTAAGAGTAATTCCTAAATATTTCATTTTTTTGCTTGCTAATGTGAATAATCCAGTTTCTCTTATTTCCCTCTCTGTGATTTTGTTGTTTGAGTATAGGAATGCTATTGATTTCTGAGTATTGATTTTGTATCCAGCCACATTACTGAATTTATTTATTGTATCTAAGAGTCTTTCAATGGAGCTTAGGGGGTCTTCTATGTAGAGTATCATGTCGTCTGCAAACAATGACATCTTAACTTCTTCTTTTCCTATCTTTACCCCTTTTATTTCTCTTTCTTGCCTAATTGCTCTGGCTAGTACTTCCAGTACTATATTAAATAGGAGTGGTGATAAAGGACATCCTTGTCTTGTGCCTGATTTTAAAGTAAAGGCTTTCAATTTTTGGCCACTTAGTATGATGCTGGCTGTTGGTTTGTCATAAATGGCCTTTATTATATTGAGGTAAAGACCATTTATTCCAATTTTCTGTAGAGTTTTTATCATGAATAAATGTTGGACCTTATCGAAGGCTTTTTCTGCATCTATAGAAATGATCATGTGATTCTTATTTTTGGCTTTATTGATATGGTGGATTACATTTATTGATTTGCGTATGTTGAACCATCCTTGCATTCCTGGGATGAATCCCACTTGGTCATGGTGTATAATCTTCTTGATGATTTGCTGGATCCTATTTGCCAATATTTTATTGAGGATTTTTGCATCTGTGTTTATTAGGGAGATCGGTCTATAGTTCTCTTTTTTAGTTGGGTCTTTCTCAGGTTTTGGTACTAGAGTAATATTTGCTTCCAGGAATGACTTAGGAAGGATTGCTTCCCTTTCAATTTCATTGAATAGTTTGAGGAGTGTCGGCATTAGGTCTTGTTTGTATTTCTTGTAGAATTCTGCAGTGAATCCATCTGGGCCTGGGCTCTTCTTGGTGGGTAAGGACTTAATTACATTTTCAATTTCAGTAACAGAGATTGGGTTATTCAACAGTTTTACATCCTCTGGATCTAGCTTTTGCACTTCATATGCTTCTAAGAATCTGTCTATTTCTTCTGTGTTATCAAACTTTTGAGAGTAGAGGTTTTCGAAATAGGTGTTGATGATCTTCTGTCTTTCTATTGGGTCTGTAGTGACTTCTCCTTTTTCATTTCTTATTGCATGAATTTGAGCTTTTTCTTCCCTTTTTTTAATAAGGTTGGCTAGGGGCTTATCGATTTTATTTATTCTTTCAAAGAACCAACTCTTTGATTTGTTGATTCTTTGGATTGTTTTCTTAGTCTCTATTGCATTGATTTCTGCTCTGATTTTTATAATATCCTCTCTTCTTTTGGCTTTGGGCTTGACTTGCTCTTCTTTTTCTAGCTGTTTGAGGTGTAGCATCAAGTTATTTATTTGTATTTGTTCTGCTTTCCTGATGTGGGAACTCAGTGCAATAAATTTTCCTCTCAGGACGGCTTTCATTGCATCCCACAGGTTCCGGTAAGTTGTATCTGTATTTTCATTTTCTTTTAGGTATTGTTTGATTTCTTCTTTAATTTCTTCTGTGACCCACTGATTACTCAAGAGTGTGTTATTCAGTTTCCATGTGTTTGTGGGATTTTTGCAGTATCTTTTATCATTAATTTCTAATTTCAGAGTGCTATGATCCGATAACATGCAAGGGATGATTTCAGCTCTTTTGCACTTGTTTAAATATGTTCTGTGAGCTAATATATGGTCTATTTTAGAAAATGATCCATGTACTGCTGAGAAGAATGTGTATTCTGATGTTGTTGGGTGGAACATCCTGTATATGTGTATCAAACCCATTTGTTCACAGGTATGATTCAGTTCTGTTATTTCTTTGCTCATTTTCTGTCTGGTTGATCTGTCCCTTGGTGTCAATGGCGTATTAAGGTCTCCTGTTACAATTGTGTTACTGATAATTTGAGTTTTCATTTCTGTTAATAATTGTTTTATATAACTTGTTGCTCTGGAGTTTGGTGCGTATATATTTAAGATAGTTATCTCTTCCTCTTGGAGTTTTCCCCTTACGAGTATGTAGTGACCTTCTTTGTCCTTTATGGTCATTGTTGGTTTAAAGTTCACGTTGTCTGCAAACAGAATGGCTACTCCTGCCTTTTTTTGGATTCCTGCTGCATGAAGAATTGTTTTCCATCCTTTGACTTTCAGTCTGTGAGTATCCTTCTGGGTTAGATGGGTTTCCTGTAAACAGCATATGGTTGGATTTTGTTTCTTGATCCATTCTGCTAGTCTGTTTCTTTTGATTGGTGCATTGAGACCATTTACATTAATGGTTATTACTGTTAAATGTTGGTTAATTGTAGGATTCTTATCTCTCTGCTGTTGCATCTTTATCTTTTTGTTCTGTTTAATTATTTGCTTTGCTTAGTGGTTTTTTCCTTTGTGTATCTAAACTGTCTTTCAATATTTTTTGCAGGGTCGGTTTGGTGTTCATGAAGTTCTTCAGCTGTTCTTTGTCATGGAAGTATCGTATTGCACCATCTATTTTGAATGATAGTTTTTCAGCATATATCAGTCTTGTTTGGAAATCATTTTGCTTTAGGATCTGGAATATTTCACTCCATGCTCTTCTTGACTTTATCGTTTGTGCTGAGAAGTCTGCTGTGATTCTGATAGGTTTTCCTTTATAAGTGATCTGTCTTTTCTCTCTGACAGCTTTTAATAATCTATTCTTATGTTGGATTTCTGGGATGGTGATTATTATATGTCTGGGTGTAGTTTTATTTTGGTTATGAGTGTTTGGAGTTCTATATGCTTCACTGATCTTGATGTCAGTTTCTGATCTCATGCTTGGGAAATTTTCAGCTATTACTTCTCTAAATATCCTCTTGACATCCTTTATGTTGTCTCCATTTCTTTCATTAATCCCTATCATTCTTATGCTATTCTTCTTTGCATCGTCTTGCAGTTGTTGAGTTGTTTTTTCCTGATTCCTTGTTATTTTCAAAAGATCTTTCCTGTTCACTAGCTGCAATCATGTCTTCAAGGTCTGAAATTCTATCTTCACTTTCATTAAGG
This sequence comes from Cavia porcellus, assembly GCF_034190915.1. Classification (NCBI taxonomy): domain Eukaryota; kingdom Metazoa; phylum Chordata; class Mammalia; order Rodentia; family Caviidae; genus Cavia; species Cavia porcellus. The sequence goes on along the minus strand of NW_026947486.1, from coordinate 1,812,112 downwards.
CGGTTTTTACAACTTTCAGTGGAGTTTTTTATTTCCTGTATATCTCTGTGCATCTGCATTATGTATTCTGTTTGTTTCTTATATTGCTCGTCTAGGGATTCTATCTTTTTGTTTACTTCCTCCAATTTTTTATCTGTGTTTTCTTTAGATATATTTAGAATCTCTTTCATTTCTTTTATCATTTCTTCTTTTATCTGGGAGATTATTTCGAGTTTGTATTTCTTTAAAGCTTCCTGGAGTTGTTTGTCAACTTCAGTAGCTATTATGTCCGATATATGAGGTGGATGGGATATATTTTCTTCTATATACATTGCTCCTAGGGTTTCTTGAGATGGGCTGGAGGTTTGAGGTTGTAATTTGGTCTTTCCTTTTGTCATTTTCTATATTTCTGTGTTTCAAGTGTTATTTGAAAGCTTCCTCAGGATCTGTTGAAAATCCCCTTCTATGTTTGGAGCTACTGAGACTCTGACACCGCACTACCCCAAGCCATTGGGCCTACAGAACCAGTGGCCCTCCTCTGCCTGCACAGAACTCCGCAGTTCCAGACAAGCTGGACCTCAGGGACACTGTGCGCCCACCTGCCCCTTGGAAGATCCACAGCTCTTCAATCGCAGCCGGGTTAGGGTGCTCACCACAGGCCGCAGTGCCTCAGGAGCCTGTGATCCATCCCTGCTTGCAGAGATATCCACAGTCCTCTAGGCAAAGGAAGGGACTTCTGCAGGCACTCCAGATCCACCCAGCTCCTCCTCTGCAGGCAGATGGCTAGGCGCGGCTGGGCTCAGGGGTTAGTATAGGCCCGCCCATTCGTCAGGAGCTCAGCAGACTTCCAAGTGTAGCCGGGAGGAATGGGGAGGCGGCTGTAGTGGCCTCTAACCCACTGCTCCACTTCACTGCACCCAGAAGCCTGGGGGGTCCGGAACAGTCTGAGATTTGGGCAGACTGTGCTGGGCACTCACCACAGGCTGAGGTGCCTCAGGAACCTGCGATCCCTCCCTGCTTGCAGAAGTATTTAGTCCTTCAGACAAAGGAACGGGCTTCTGCAGGCACTCCGGATCCGCCCAGCTCCTCCTCTGCAGGCAGATGGCTAGGCGCGGCTCGGCTCAGGGGTTTGTGTAGGACCGCCCATCCATCAGGAGCTCAGCAGACTTCCAAGTGCAGCCGGGAGGGATGGGGAGGCGGCTGTATTGGCCTCTAACCCACTGCTCCACTTCACTGCACCCAGAAGTCTGGGGGGTCCAGAACAGTCTGAGATTTGGGGAGACTGTGCTGGGCACTCACCACAGGCTGACATGCCTCAGGAGCCTTCGATCCCTCCCTGCTTGCAGAAGTATTCAGTCCTTAAGACAAAGGGATTTACCTCCTATTTCATAGGAATTACTGTTACTTTGAAAGGTTAACCTGCACTGAAATAATGATAATCCCTCCTTTCCTCATTGTGCTTGAAACCACATCCTTTGTTAGTTATATTTTCTTACGCAGAAACAGTTGGAGATGACTACAGCAAGAGTTTCCCATTGGTGGAATTTCCAGGGAGACACATGAAGTAATACTGCACAACTTCAAATGAAGTTTACTGTCCCTTGACAATGCCAAGTCTGGGCAAACCTCTAGTAACTGAAAATCTTAGAAAGTCTGAAAGTGAGTGAATGAAAATGGGCCTCTCCACATTTGGACAGGGCCTCTCCTGAAGCACACATTTGTGGAAAAAGTAATTATGAGAGACGAATGAACTCACAAAACGGAATGGAAATTTTCTTGTTTAGGCCTGGAACGCTATGGCCTGGAGCCCTGTGATTCTAACTGGATGAACAAAGTGTGAGCAGAGATCAAAATAAAATACACACCATTTAGGGAACTCGATATTTACCCAGGTGTACAGAGTAGTGGCAAACTGTACTTGTGTCAATTTGCTCAAATCCTGTCTTCACAAGAAAGTATATTCCAGCACGACCAGTGACTAGAGGAGGACACATTTCAAGGGACTTGTAAAAAGTCCAACACTGAATTTAGTGCAACCGTGAATTTAGATGAAAAGTAGCAGAGTCTGTTAGTCTTTCAAGTTTTAATAGGAGAAACTTATAACATGTAATAGCTGTTACATGAATAACTTCAGAGCTTTTGGAGAGGTCGAAATCACTATGAGTGAGGGCTTCCCTGACTCACAAAGTTAAAAATAGTAAAACAAACAATTTGAAAAACCAATCAACCAATTAAATACAAACACTAAGTCCAAAGTGTTTCACTCGTTTTAAAACCACTTATGGAATGCACAACTATTGATGAGGCTTACTCTGCATTCTGCTTTATTCAGGCCCGGTACATGAGCAACTGTGAAACAAAATTCAAAATGTTATGTGAAGAGAAGATTTCATTGTTGAAACCATGGCCCAATAGACATTTTCTCTTTTGAAACTTCGTACATTACCCATATATGTTCTCAAAGGGAAGGAATACTCAGGATTTAGGCTGAATTTTTTTTCAGTATTTTGCGTTCCTCCATATTTATTTGAAGATCTCCTGTCCTGCATCCACTGCCCAATGCAGAAGGCCACACATAGGACAACCAACATGAGAACTTCACTTCTACAGCCTGACTAAACCATCATGAGAATATAATTTTCCTTGCATCATCAAAGATTTTCACATCAGATTAACCAGCTCTCTTGCTTTCCCATGTTTTTCCCTGGTTTTTGTACCTTGAAATGGGTGTGCACTCTTCTCAGCCTTGATCTCCATTTTCCCCGTATTTCCAAACATATTCATCTGGGAAACATGTAAAGATCTTATTCGGGGCTTGTTTCATTGTTTTCAAATATCTGCCCTTGAAATTAAAATTCCACCACAGTCTCTCATATCCAAAGCTATGTCCTTGCAGAGGATTTCTGCTGAGAAATTGCACAGAAAGCTCTTATACTGCAGGTGAATGGTGCCAGCAAGTCTTGACTGAATAGCTTAGGGAACAGGACTCAGCCAAATGACAGACATGACAAGGGAAAAGCGTATGCTCAAGGATAGGACATGGCAGAGATCATCTGCCAGGCCCTGGCATATTACATATCCCATTGAGGGTACATCAATGTGTAGACTGGCAAGAATTCGAATCCACAAATTCTGAGCAGTGAAGCCTTCAGAGAGAATTTTGTGGCATACCAGGCCAAGAATATTCATCCTATTGAAATCTTGCCCTACAAGGTCCTCTGTGCCACTGAGGTCTCCATGGCAATGCCCAGCATTGTGACTCAGGTATCCTACTGCACACTTGCATCCTAGAGCCTAAAGTCCAGCTCACAATGGTGCTCAGCCAATCACAGCCCAGTGTGGTTGCCTGGCAACCACAAGCTTGTGGATTTCTGCGAACTGTTTCAGCCAAACTCTGCAGCTTTCTACTTCATAAAACCAAAGCCATTCCAATCATGCAGTATTTGATTAGACTCTCTATGTTGCCTCAGAATTTTTTTTACAGTTGTAGTGATTAAGAAAATTTCACATATTTTAAGAAGTGGAGGGAATTAATTGAAAGGCCTTTTGGTCTGTTTGTGGTCGATGGGTTCCAAAATTGACTAGACCAGTCTTTTAAATTTTAAAACCTAGAGCCTAAAATCCACCTCACAGTGATGTTCAGCCAATCTCAGCACAGTTTGGTTGCCTGGCAACCACCAGCCTGTGGATTTCTGTGAACAGTTTCAGCCCAACTCTGCAGCTTTCCACCTCATACAACCACAGCCATTCCAGTCATGCAGTATTTGATTTACATGTCTAAGTTGCCTCGGAATTTCCTTTGAAGTTGTGGTGATCAAGCAAATTTGACATATTTTGACAAGTGGAGGGAAGTAATTGGCTCTGTCTTTAGCTTTGTTTGTGGTATATGGGGTCCAAACTTGACTAGCCCAGTCTATTCAATTTTCAAACTTAGAAAGCCAAATGTTTCAGGGGAGGAAAGAAAATGCCACAATGATTTGGGTTCTGCCATGTTTCTGGTGGCTTGGGAAGCAAACCTGCAAACCATACATGCTGTCTCTGCTGGATTACTGCCACCATGGTAGTATCAGTTTACACTAAAAGCCAGCAACCAGAAGATGAGTCCCAAAATGAAAGTGAATCCTTGCAGTGCATGAATATTTGGAGTGCCTGCTTCAACTATCCAGCTTCCTCGGGGTTCACTTGTCTGCAGTCACTATTTCAAGGAGGTCTGCAGCCATTCCAGCATAACCCTGAACACTAAACATGAGGTACTAGCTCAATACCTAAACCAACATAATGCTAGATAGCTTATCTCCAGCAGGTTTTCCCAGAATTCAAATGTAACATGGTGAAAGGGCAACACTTAGAAACGGGATGCAAATGCCCCTTTCCCTAAAAACCCCTGGTATTTTATCATGACATGGAATATTTAGACTCCACAACTCATGTAGTGAACCCAGGGACCTAGACCAAGTGTGTCTAGTTTTCTGTCGTCCTCTTTTTGGAAACAGCATCTTATGTAGCTGTTGAAAGAGGCCTTGAGATAAATTCGTAGCCCAAGATGGACTGGAACTCCCAAGGATCCATCCACCTCAGCCCCCAGATTGCTGGGATTGTAGGCATGAGCGACCATGCCAAGCATGTGCACAGAGATTCTTACATAATTTGTGAAATCCCACTACTATTCTATAGGTAGCTTCTGTGCTTCAGGCTTTAGGAATATGCCTCTGTTTGTTTTGGCTCCCCTTGTTCAGGTGTCCATTTCTATTGTGATAAGCTCCAAGGCCCCAGGCAAGGGGGTGGCTGCCCTTCCTCTCGTGTGTCCTTGGATGATTACTGCCCAGGTGAACAGGATTCAAATATATTGGATCCTGTGCATTTGAAGAGGAAATGAGTAAAGATTCACGAGTTAATGTGGACATGCCAGGGAATTGAGGGGCCATGATAGAGACAAAACATCAGGCCATGGGCTGACGGCTGAGGCTTCTGTACCTCTAGCTTCTTGAATAGTGGGCCTGCTGAGCAATTGTGTGCTCTCAAATGTAATTTGATGGGTTTTGTTTTAATTTATTTTGTTTTTTGCTTTGGTTTTTTACATGGAAGGAACTGTACCGTGGTTTGAACAAGCTGGAGTGTCTTACCTAAGAGAAATTTGAAAAAAGGGACAATTCAGCAGTCAAGAATCTCTCAAATGCCCTTGGCGTTTTAAAAAAAGTGACATAAAGTTGAGCGTGTCATGTCCATGTCTCTTTACAAAAGATTTTACCTCCTATTTGATAGGAATTACAATTTCTTTGAAAGGTCAACCTGCACTGAAATAAAGATAATCCCTCCTTTCCTCATTCTGCTTGAAAACACATCCTTTGTTAGTTATCTTTTCTTACTCCGAAACACTTGGAGATGACTAGAGCAAGAGTTTGCCATTTGTGGAATTTCCACAGAGACACATGAAGTAATAATGCACATGTTCAAGTGAAGTGCACTGTCCCTTGACAATGGCAAGTCTGGGCAAACGTCTAGTAACTGAAAATCTTAGAAAGTCAGAAAGTGAGTGAATGAAAATGGGCCTCTCCACATTTGGACAGGGTCTCTCCTGAAGCACACATTTGTGGAAAAAGTAATTATGAGATACGAATGAACCCCCAAAACGGAATGGAAATTTTCTTGTTTAGGCCTGGAGCCCTGTGGTTCTAACTGGATGAGCAAGGTGTGAGCAGAGATCGAAGTAAAACACACACCATTTAGGGAAGCTGATATTTAACCAGGTGTCCAGAGTAGTGGCAAACTGTACTTGTGTCAATTTGCTCAAATCCTGTCTTTAAAAGAAAGTAAATTCCAACACGACCAGTGACTAGAGGAGGACACATTTCAAAGGACTTGTAAAATGGCCAACACTGAATTTAGCCCAACACTGAATTTAGATGAAAAGTAGCAGAGTCTGTTAGTCTTTCAAGTTTTAATAGGAGAAAGTTATAACATGTAATAGCTGTTACATGAATACCTTCAGAGCTTTTGGAGAGGTCTAAATCACTATGAGTGAGGGCTTCCCTGACTCACAAAGTTAAAAACAGTAAAACAAACAATTCGAAAAACCAATAAACCAATTAAATACAAACACTAAGTCCAAAGGGTTTCACTCGTATTAAAACCACTTATGGAATGCACAACTATTGATGAGGTTTACTCTGCATTCTGCTTTACTCAGGCCCGGTACATGAGCAACTGTGAAACAAAATTCAAAATGTTATGTGAAGTGACGATTTCATTGTTGAAACCATGACTCAATAGACATTTTCTCTTTTGAAACTTCGTACATTATCCATATATGTTCTCAAAGGGAAGGAATACTCAGGATTTAGGCTGAATTTTTTTTCAGTATTTTGTGTTCCACCAGATTTATTTGAAGATCTCCTGTCCTGCATCCACTGCCCAATGCAGAAGGCCACACATAGGACAACCAACATGAGAACTTCACTTCTACAGCCTGATTATATCATCATGAGAATATAATTTTCCTTTCATCATCAAGGATTCTCACATCAGATTAACCAGCTCTCTTTCTTTCCCATGTTTTTCCCTGGTTTTTGTACCTTGAAATGGGTGTGCACACTTCTCAGCCTTCATCTCCATCTTTCCCCGTATTTCCAAACATATTCATCTGGGAAACCTGTACAGATCATTTCGTGGCTTGTTTCATTGTTTTCAAATATCTGCCCTTGAAATTCAACTTCCAGCACTGTCTCTCATATACAAAGCTATGTGCTTGCAAAGGATTTCTGCAGAGAAACTTAACAGAAAGCTCTTATACTGCAGGTGAATGGTGCCAGCAAGTCTTGACTGAATAGCTTAGGGAACAGGACTCAGCCAAATGACAGACATGACAAGAGAAAAGCGTATGCTCAAGGATAGGACATGGCAGAGATCATCTGCCAGGCCCTGCCATATTTCATATCCCATTGAAAGTACATCCATGTGTAGATTGGCAAGCATTTCCATCCACAAATTCTGAGCAGTGAAGCCTTCAGAGAGAATATTGTGGCATACCAGGCCAAGAATATTCATCCTATTGAAATCTTGCCCTACAAGGTCCTCTGTGCCACTGAGGTCTCCATGGCAACGCCCAGCATTGTGACTCAGGTCTCCTACTGCACACTTGTATCCTAGAGCCTAAAGTCTAGCTCACAATGGTGCTCAGCCAATCACAGCCCAGTGTGGTTGCCTGGCAACCACAAGCTTGTGGATTTCTGTGAACTGTTATAGCCAAACTCTGCAGCTTTCCACTTCATAAAACCACAGCCATTCCAATCATGCAGTATTTGATTAGCCTCTCTATGTTGCCTCAGAATGTTTTTTATAGTTTTAGTGATTAAGAAAATTTGACATATTTTAAGAAGTGGTGGGAAGTAATTGAAAGGCCTTTTGATCTGTCTGTGGTCGATGGGTTCCAAACTTGACTACACCAGTCTTTTAAATTTTCAAACCTAGAGCCTAGAATCCAGCTCACAGTGATGTTCAGCCAATCTCAACCCAGTGTGGTTGCCTGGCAACCACAAGCCTGTGGATTTCTGTGAACAGTTTCAGCCCAACTCTGCAGCTTTCCACCTCATACAACTACAGCCATTCCATTCATGCAGTATTTGATTCACCTGTATAAGTTGCCTCGGAATATTCTTTGAAGTTGTGGTGATCAAGCAAATTTGACATATTTTGACAAGTGGAGGGAAGTAATTGGCTCTGTCTTTAGCTCTGTTGGTGGTATATGGGGTCCAAACTTGACTAGCCCAGTCTATTCAATTTTCAAACTTAGAAAGCCAAATGTTTCAGGGGAGTGAAGAAAATGCCACAATGATTTGGGTTCTGCCATGTTTCTGGTGGCTTGGGAAGCAAACCTGCAAACCATGCATGCAGTCTCTGCTGGATTACTGCCACCATGGTAGTATCAGTTAGCACTAAAAGCCAGCAACCAGAAGATGAGTCCCAAAATGAAAGTGAATCCTTGCAGTGCATGAATATTTGGATTGCCTGCTTCAACTATCCAGCTTCCTCGGGGATCACTTGTCTGCAATCGCTATTTCAAGGAGGTCTGCAGCCATTTCAGCATAACCCTGACCACTAAACATGAGGTACTAGCTCAATAACTGAACCAACATAATGCTAGATAGCTTATCACCAGCAGGTTTTCCCAGAATTCAAATGTAACATGGTGAAAGGGAAACCCTTAGAAAAGGGATGCAAATGACCCTTTCACTAAAAATCCCAGGTATTTTCTCATGGCATGGAATATTTAGACTCCACACCTCATGTAGTGAACCCAGGGACCTAGACCAAGTGTGTCTAGTTTTGTGTCATCCTCTTTTTGGAAACAGCATCTTATGTAGTTGTTGAAAGAGGCCTTGAGATAAATTCGTAGCCCAAGATGGACTGGAACTCCCAAGGATCCATCCACCTCAGCCCCCAGATTGCTGGTATTATAGGCATGAGCGACCATGCCAAGCATGTGCACAGAGATTCTTACATAATTTGTGAAATCCCACTACTTGTCTACAGGTAGCTTCTGTGCTTCAGGCTTTAGGAATGCCTCTCTTTGTTTTGGCTCCCCTTGTTCAGGTGTCCATTTCTATTGTGATAAGCTCCAAGGCCCCAGGCAAGGGGGTGGCTGCCCTTCCTCTCGTGTGTCCTTGGATGATTACAGCCCAGGTGAACAGGGCTCAATTATATTGGATCCTGTGCATTTGAAGAGGAAATGAGCAAAGATTCATAAGTTAATGTGGACATGCCAGGGAATTGAGGGTCCATGATAGAGACAAAACTTCAGGCCATGGGCTGAAGGCTGAGGCTTCTGTACCTCTAGCTTCTTGAATAGTGTTTACATGTGCCTTCTGAGCAATTGTGTGCACTCAAATGTTATTTAATGGGTTTTGTTTTAATTTATTTTGTTTTGTGCTTTTGTTTTTTTCATGGAAGGAACAGTACCATGGTTTGAAGAAGCTGGAGTTTCTTACCTAAGAGACATTTGAAAAAAGGGACAATTCAGCAGCCAAGAATTTCTCAAATGCCCTTGGCGTTTTAAAAAAAGTGACATAAAGTTGAGCGTGTCATGTCCATGTCTCTTTACAAAAGATTTTACCTCCTATTCGATAGGAATTACTGTTTCTTTCAAAGGTCAACCTGCACTGAAATAAAGATAATCCCTCCTTTCCTCATTCTGCTTGAAACCACATCCTTTGTTAGTTATATTTTCTTACGCAGAAACACTTGGAGATGACTACAGCAAGAGCTTCCCATTGGTGGAATTTCCAGGGAGACACATGAAGTAATAATGCACAACTTCGAGTGAAGTGCACTGTCCCTTGACAATCGCAAGTCTGGGCAAACCTCTAGTAACTGTAAATCTTAGAAAGTCTGAAAGTGAGTGAATGAAAATGGGCCTCTCCACATTTGGTCAGGGCTTCTCCTGAAGCACACATTTGTGGAAAATGTAATTATGAGAGACGAATGAACTCCCAAAAAGGAATGGAAATTTTCTTGTTTAGGCCTGGAACGCTATGGCCTGGAGCCCTGTGGTTCTAACTGGATGAACAAAGTGTGAGCAGAGATCAAAATAAAACATACACCATTTAGGGAACTCGATATTTAACCAGGTGTCCAGAGTAGTGGCAAATTGTATTTGTGTCAATTTGCTCAAATCCTGTCTTCACAAGAAAGTAAATTCTACCACGACCAGTGACTAGAGGAGGACACATTTCAAAGGACTTGTAAAAAGTCCAACACTGAATTTATCCCAACACTGAATTTAGATAAAAAGTAGCAGAGTCTGTTAGTCTTTCAAGTTTTAATAGGAGAAACTTATAACTTGTAATAGCTGTTACATGAATACCTTCAGAGCTTTTGGACAGGTCTAAATCACTATGAGTGAGGGCTTCCCTGACTCACAAGGTTAAAAATAGTAAAGAAAACAATTTGAAAAACCAATCAACCAGTAAAATACAAACACTAAGTCCAAAGGGTTTCACTGGTTTTAAAACCACATTTGGAATGCACAACTATTGAAGAAGCTTACTCTGCATTCTGCTTTACTCAGGCCCGGTACATGAGCAACAGTGAAAGCAAAATTCAAATTGTTATGAGAACTGACAATTTCCTTGGTGGAACCATGACCCAATAGACATTTTCTCTTTTGAAACTCCATGCATTATCCATATATGTTCTCAAAGGGAAGGAATACACAGGATTTAGGCTGATTTTTTTTCAGTATTTTGTGTTCCACCAGATTTATTTGAAGATCTCCTGTCCTGCATCCACTGCAAAATGCAGAAGGCCACACATAGGACAACCAACATGAGAACTTCACTTCTACAGCCTGATTAAATCATCATGAGAATATAATTTTCCTTTCATCATCAAAGATTTTTACATCAGATTAACCAGCTCTATTGGTTTCCCATGTTATCCCTGGTTTTTATACATTGAAATGGGTGTACACTCTTCTCAGTCTTGATCTCCATCTTCCCCCAAATTTCCAAAACATATTCATCTGGGAAACATGTAAAGATCTTATTCAGGGCTTGTTTCATTGTTTTCAAATAATTGCCCTTGAAATTCATCTTCCACCTCTGTCTCTCATATCCAAAGCTATATGCTTGCAGAGGATTTCTGCTGAGAAATTTCACAGAAAGCTCTTATACTGCAGGTGAATGATGCCAGCAAGTCTTGACTGAATAGCTTAGGGAACAGGACTCAGCCAAATGACTGACATGACAAGGGAAAACCGCATGCTCAAGGATAGGACATGGCAGAGATCATCTGCCAGGCCCTGTCATATTTCATATCCCATTGAAAGTACATCCATGTGTAGATTGGCAAGCATTTCCGTCCACAAATTCTGAGCAGTGTAGCCTTCAGAGAGAATATTGTGGCATACCAGCCCAGGAATGTTCATCCTATTTAAATCTTGCCCTACAAGGTCATCTATGCCACTGAGGTCTCCATGGCAACGACCAGCATTGTTACTCAGGTCTCCTACTGCACACTTGTATCCTAGAGCCTAAAGTCCAGCTCACAATGGTGCTCAGCCAATCACAGCACAGGGTGGTTGCCTGGCAACAACAAGCTTGTGGATTTCTGTGAAAGGTTTCAGCCCAACACTGCAGCTTTCCACCTCATACAACCACAGCCATTCCAATCATGCAGTATTTGATTCACCTCTCTAATTTGGCTCCGAATTCTCTTTGAAGTTGTGAAGTTCAAGAAAATTTGACATATTTTGACAAGTGCAGGGAAGTAATTGGCTCTGTTTTGAGCTCTGTTTGTGGTATATGGGGTCCAAACTTGACTCCCCCAGTCTATTCAGTTTTCAAATTTAGAAAGCCAAATGTTTCAGGGGAGGAAAGAAAATGCCACAATGATTTGGGTTCTGCCGAGTTTCTGGTGGCTTGGGAAGCCAACCTGCAAACCATACATGCAATCTCTGCTGGATTACTGCCACCGTGGTAGTATCAGTTAACACTAAAAGCCAGCAACCAGAAGATGAGTCCCAAAATGAAAGTGAATCCTTGCAGTGCATGAATATTTGGAGTGCCTGCTTCAACTATCCAGCTTCCTTGGGGTTCACATGTCTGCAATCGCTATTTCAAGGAGGTCTGCAGCCATTCCAGCATAACCCTGAACACTAAACATGAGGTAGTAGCTCAATACCTAAAGCAACATAATGCTAGATAGCTTATCACCAGCAGGTTTTCCCAGAATTCAAATGTAACATGGTGAAAGGGAAACCCTTAGAAAAGGGACGCAAATGCCCATTTCCCTAAAAAACTCAGGAATTTAATCCTGGCATGGAATATTTAGACTCCACAACTCATGTAGTGAACCCAGGGACCTAGACCAAGTGTGTCTAGTTTTCTGTTGTCCTCTTTTAGGAAACAGCATCTTATGTAGCTGTTGAAAGAGGCCTTGAGATAAATTCGTAGCCCAAGATGGACTGGAACTCCCAAGGATCCATCCACCTCAGCCCCCAGATTGCTGGGATTATAGGCATGAGCGACCATGCCAAGCATGTGCACAGAGATTCTTACATAATTTGTGAATTCCCACTACTGGTCTATAGGTAGCTTCTGTGTTTCAGGCTTTAGGAATATGTCTCTATTTGTTTTGGCTCCCCTTGTCCAGGTGTCCATTTCTATTGTGATAAGTTCCAAGGCCCCAGGCAATGGTGTGGCTGCCCTTCCTCTGGTGTTTCCTTGGATGATTACTGCCCAGGTGAACAGGGTTCAAATATATTGGATCCTGTGCATTTGAAAAGGAAATGAGTAAAGATTCATGAGTTAATGTGGACATGCCAGGGAATTGAGGGTCCATGATAGAGACAAAAATTCAGGCGAAGGGCTGAAGGCTGAGGCTTCTGTACCTCTAGCTTCTTGACTAGTGTTTCCATGGGCCTGCTGAGCAATTGTGTGCTCTCAAATGTTATTTAATGGGTTTTGTTTTATTTTATATTGTTTTTAGCTTTGGTTTTTTACATGGAAGGAACAGTACCATGGTTTGAAGAAGCTGGAGTGTCTTACCTAAGAGACATTTGAAAAAAGGGACAATTCAGCAGCCGAGAATTTCTCAAATGCCCTTGGCATTTTTAAAAAAGTGACATAAAGTTGAGCGTGTCATGTCCATGTCTCTTTACAAAAGATTTTACCTCCTATTCGATATTACTGTTTCTTTCAAAGGGCAACCTGCACTGAAATAAAGATAATCCCTCTTTCCTCATTCTGCTTGAAACCACATCCTTTGTTAGTTATATTTTCTTATGCAGAAACACTTGGAGATGACTACAGCAAGAATTTCCCATTGGTGGAATTTCCAGGGAGACACATGAAGTAATACTGCACAACTTCAAGTGAAGTGCACTGTCCCTTGACAATGGCAAGTCTGGGCAAACCTCTAGTAACTGTAAATCCTAGAAAGTCTGAAAGTGAGTGAATGAAAATGGGCCTCTCCACATTTGGACAGGGCCTCTCCTGCAGCACACATTTGTGGAAAAAGTAATTATGAGTCACGAATGAGCTCACAAAATGGAATGGAAATTTTCTTGTTTAGGCCTGGAACGCTATGGCCTGGAGCCCTGTGGTTCTTACTGGATGAACAAAGTGTGAGCAGAGATCAAAATAAAACACACACCATTTAGGGAACTCGATATTTAACCGGGTGTCCAGAGTAGTGGCAAACTGTACTTTGTGAATTTGCTCAAATCCTGTCTTCACAAGAAAGTAAATTCAAGCATGACCAGTGACTAGAGGAGGACACATTTCAAGGGACTTGTAAAAAGTCCAACACTGAATTTAGCCCAACACTGAATTTAGATAAAAAGTAGCAGAGTCTGTTAGTCTTTCAAGTTTTAATAGGAGAAAGTTATAACATGTAATAGCTGTTACATGAATACCTTCAGAGCTTTTGGAGAGGTCTAAATCACTATGAGTGAGGGCTTTCCTGACTCACAAAGTTAAAAATAGTAAAACAAACAATTTGAAAAACAAATCAACCAATAAAATGCAAACACTAAGTCCAAAGGGTTTCACTGGTTTTAAAACCACTTATGGAATGCACAACTATTGATGAGGCTTACTGTGCATTCTGCTTTACTCAGGCCTGGTACATGAGCAACTGTGAAAGCAAAATTCAAAATGTTATGTGAACTGACAATTTCTTTGGTGGAACCATGACCCAATAGACATGTTCTCTTTTGAAACTTCATACATTATCCATATATGTTCTAAAAGGGAAGGAATACACAGGATTTAGGCTGATTTTTTTCAGTATTTTGTGTTCCACCAGATTTATTTGAAGATCTCCTGTCCTGCATCCACTACCCAATGCAGAAGGCCACACATAGGACAACCAACATGAGAACTTCACTTCTACAGCCTGATTAAATCATCATGAGAATATACTTTTCCTTTCATCATCAAAGATTTTTACATCAGATTAACCAGATATCGTGCTTTCCCATGTTTTCCCTGGTTTTTGTACCTTGAAATGGGTTTGAACGCTTCTCAGTCTTGATCTCCATCTTCCCCCATATTTCCAAACATATTCATCTGGGAAACATGCAAAGATCTATTCAGGGCTTGTTTCATTGTTTTCAAATATCTGCCCTTGAAATTCATAGTCCATCTCTGTCTCTCATATCCAAAGCTATATGCTTGCAGAGGATTTCTGCTGAGAAATTTCACAGAAAGCTCTTATACTGCAGATGAATGATGCCTGCAAGTCTTGACTGAATAGCTTAGGGAACAGGACTCAGCCAAATGACTGACATGACAAGGGAAAACCGTATGCTCAAGGATAGGACATGGCAGAGATCATCTGCCAGGCCCTGTCATATTTCATATCCCATTGAAAGTACATCCGTGTGTAGATTGGCAAGCATTTCCATCCACAAATTTTGAGCAGTGAAGCCTTCAGAGAGAATATTGTGGCATACCAGCCCAGGAATATTCATCCTATTTAAATCTTGCCCTACAAGGTCCTCTGTGCCACTGAGGTCTCCATGGCAACGCCCAGCATTGTGACTCAGGTCTCCTACTGCACACTTGTATCCTAGAGCCTAAAGTCTAAATCACAATGGTGCTCAGCCAATCACAGCCCAGTGTGGTTGCCTGGCAACCACAAGCTTTTGGATTTCTGTGAACAGTTTCAGCCCAACTCTGCAGCTTTCCACCTCAAACAACCACAGCCATTCCAATCATGCAGTATTTGATTAGCCTCTCTATGTTGCCTCAGAATTTTTTTTTTTTACAGTTGAAGTGATCCAGAAAATTTGACATATTTTGAGAAGTGGAGGGAAGTAATTGGAAAATATTTTTGGTATGTCTGAGGTCTATGAGTTCCAAACTTGACTACACCAGTCTTTTAAATTTTCAAACCTAGATCCCAAAAACCACCTCACAGTGATGTTCAGCCAATCTCAGCCCAGTGTGGTTGCCTGGCAACCACAAGCCTGTGGATTTCTGTGAACAGTTACAGCCCAAATCTGCAGCTCTCCACCTCATACAACCACAGCCATTCCAATCATGCAGTATTTGATTCACCTCTCTAATTTGGCTCCGAAATTTCTTTGAACTTGTGGTGTTCAAGCAAATTTGACATATTTTGACAAGTGGAGGGAAGTAATTGGCTCTGTCTTGAGCTCTGTTTGTGGTATATCGGGTCCAAACTTGACTACCCCAGTCTATTCAATTTTCAAACTTAGAAAGCCAAATGTTTCAGGGGAGGAAAGAAAATGCCACAATGATTTGGGTTCTGCCGAGTTTCTGGTGGCTTGGGAAGGAAACCTGCAAACCATACATGCAATCTCTGCTGGATTACTGCCACCATGGTAGTATCAGTTAGCACTAAAAGACAGCAACCAGAAGATGAGTCCCAAAATGAAAGTGAATCATTGCAGTGCATGAATATTTGGAGTGCCTGCTTCAACTATCCAGCTTCCTCGGGGTTCACATGTCTGCAATCGCTATTTCAAGGAGGTCTGCAGCCATTCCAACATAACTCTGAACACTAAACATAAGGTACTAGCTCAATACCTAAAGCAACATAATGCTAGATAGCTTATCACCAGCAGGTTTTCCCAGAATTCAAATGTAACATGGTGAAAGGGCAACCATTAGAAAAGGGATGCAAATGCCCCTTTCCCTAAAAATCCCAGGTATTTTCTCATGGCATGGAATATTTAGACTCCACAACTCATGTAGTGAACCCAGGGACCTAGACCAAGTGTGTCTAGTTTTCCGTTGTCCTCTTTTAGGAAACAGCATCTTATGTGGCTGTTGAAAGAGGCCTTGAGATAAATTCGTAGCCCAAGATGGACTGGAACTCCCAAGGATCCATCCACCTCAGCCCCCAGATTGCTGGGATTATAGGCATGAGTGACCATGCCAAGCATGTGCACAGAGATTCTTACATAATTTGTGAAATCCCACTACTGGTCTATAGGTAGCTTCTGTGCTTCAGGCTTTAGGAATATGTCTCTCTTTGTTTTGGCTCCCCTTGTTCAGGTGTCCATTTCTATTGTGATAAGCTCCAAGGCCCCAGGCAAGGGGGTGGCTGCCCTTCCTCTGGTGTTTCCTTGGATGATTACTGCCCTGGTGAACAGGGTTCAAATATATTGGATCCTGTGCATTTGAAAAGGAAATGAGTAAAGATTCATGAGTTAATGTGGACATGCCAGGGAATTGAGGGTCCATGATAGAGACAAAACTTCAGGCCATGGCCTGAAGGCTGAGGCTTATGTACCTCTAGCTTCTTGAATAGTGTTTCCATGGGCCTGCTGAGCAATTCTGTGCTCTCAAATGTTATTTAATGGGTTTTGTTTTAATTTATTTTGTTTTTGCTTTGGTTTTTTACATGGAAGGAACAGTACCATGGTTTGAAGAAGCTGGAGTGTCTTACCTAAGAGACATTTCAAAAAAGGGACAATTCAGCAGCCAAGAATTTCTCAAATGCCCTTGGCATTTTAAAAAAAGTGACATAAAGTTGAGCGTGTCATGTCCATGTCTCTTTACAAATGATTTTACCTCCTATTCGATAGGAATTACTGTTTCTTTGAAAGGTCAACCTGCAGTGAAATAAAGATAATCCCTCCTTTCCTCATCCTGCTTGAAACCACATCCTTTTTTAGTTATATTTTCTTACACAGAAACACTTGGAGATGACTACAGCAAGAGTTTCCCATTGGTGGAATTTCCACGGAGACACATGAAGTAATACTGCACAACTTCAAGTGAAGTGCACTGTCCCTTGACAATGGCAAGTCTGGGCAAACCTCTAGTAACTGTAAATCTTAGAAAGTCTGAAAGTGAGTGAATGAAAATGGGACTCTCCACATTTGGACAGGGCATCTCCTGAAGAACACATTTGTGGAAAAAGTAATTATGAGAGACGAATGAACTCCCAAAACGGAATGGAAATTTCCTTGTTTAGGCCTTGAACGCTATGGCCTGGAGCCCTGTGGTTCTAACTGGATTAACAAAGTGTGAGCAGAGATCAAAATAAAACACACACCATTTAGGGAACTCGATATTTAACCAGGTTTCCAGAGTAGTGGCAAACTGTACTTGTGTCAATTTGCTCAAATCCTGTCTTCACAAGAAAGTAAATTCCAGCATGACCAGTGACTAGAGGAGGACACATTTCAAAGGACTTCTAAAAAGTCCAACACTGAATTTAGCCCAACACTGAATTTAGATAAAAAGTAGCAGAGTCTGTTAGTCTTTCAAGTTTTAATAGGAGAAACTTATAACATGTAATAGCTCTTACATGAATACCTTCAGAGCTTTTGGAGAGGTCTAAATCACTATGAGTGAGGGCTTCCCTGACTCACAAAGTTAAAAATAGTAAAACAAACAATTTGAAAAACCAATCAACCAATAAAATACAAACACTAAGTCCAAAGGTTTTCACTGGTTTTAAAAACCACTTATGGAATGCACAAATATTGAAGAGGCTTACTCAGCATTCTGGTTTACACAGGCCCGGTACATGAGCAACTGTGAAAGCAAAATTCAAAATGTTATGTGAAATGACAATTTCCTTGGTGGAACCATGACCCAATAGACATTTTCTCTTTTGAAACTTCGTACATTATCCATATATGTTCTCAAAGGGAAGGAATACACAGGATTTAGGCTGATTTTTTTCAGTATTTTGTGATCCACCAGATTTATTTGAAGATCTCCTGTCCTGCATCCACTGCCCAATGCAGAAGGCCACACATATGACACCCAACATGAGAACTTCACTTCTAAAGCCTGATTAAATCATCATGAGAATATAATTTTCCTTTCATCATCAAAGATTTTTACATCAGATTAACCAGCTCTCTTGGTTTCCCATGTTTTTTCCCTGGTTTTTGTACCTTGAAATGGGTGTGCACTCTTCTCAGACTTGATCTCCATCTTCCCCCGTATTTTCAAACATATTCATCTGGGAAACATGTAAAGATCTTATTCAAGTCTTGTTTCATTGTTTTCAAATGATTGCCCTTGAAATTCATCTTCCACCTCTGTCTCTCATATCCAAAGCTATATGCTTGCAGAGGATTTCTGCTGAGAGATTTCACAGAAAGCTCTTATACTGCAGGTGAATGATGCCAGCAAGTCTTGACTGAATAGCTTAGGGAACAGGACTCAGCCAAATGACTGACATGACAAGTGAAAACCGGATGCTCAAGGATAGGACATGGCAGAGATCATCTGCCAGGCCCTGGCATATTTCATATCCCATTGAAAGTACATCCATGTGTAGATTGGCAAGCATTTCCATCCACAAATTCTGAGCAGTGAAGCCTTCAGAGAGAATATTGTGGCATACCAGCCCAAGAATATTCATCCTATTTAAATCTTGCCCTACAAGGTCCTCTGTGCCACTGAGGTCTCCATGGCAACGCCCAGCATTGTGACTCAGGTCTCCTACTGCACACTTGTATCCTAGAGCCTAAAGTCCAGCTCACAATGGTGCTCAGCCAATCACAGCCCAGTGTGGTTGCCTGGCAACCACAAGCTTGTGGATTTCTGTGTACAGTTTCAGCCCAACTCTGCAGCTTTCCACCTCATACAACCACAGCCATTCCAATCATGCAGTATTTGATTAGCCTCTCTATGTTGCCTCAGAATTTTTTTTACAGTTGTAGTGATCAAGAAAATTTGACGTATTTTGAGAAGTGGATGGAAGTAATTGGAAAACATTTTTGGTATGTCTGAGGTCTATGGGTTCCAAACTTGACTACACCAGTCTTTTAAATTTTCAAACCTAGAGCCTAGAATCCACCTCACAGTGATGTTCAGCCAATCTCAGCCCAGTGTGGTTGCCTGGCCTCCACATGCCTGTGGATTTCTGTGAATAGTCTCAGCCCAACTCTGCAGCTCTCCACCTCATACAACCACAGCCATTCCAATCATGCAGTATTTGATTAGCCTCTCTATTTTGGCTCCGAATTCTCTTTGAAGTTGTGGTGTTCAAGCAAATTTGACATATTTTGACAAGTGGAGGGAAGTAATTGGCTCTGTCTTTAGCTCTGTTTGTGGTATATGGGGTCCAAACTTGACTACCCCAGTCTATTCAATTTTCAAACGTACAAAGCCAAATGTTTCAGGGGAAGAAAGAAAATGCCACAATGATTTGGTCCTGCCGGGTTTCTGGTGGCTTGGGAAGCAAACCTGCAAACCATACATGCAATCTCTGCTGGATTACTGCCACCATGGTAGTATCAGTTAGCACTAAAAGACAGCAACCAGAAGATGAGTCCCAAAATGAAAGTGAATCCTTGCAGTGCATGAATATTTGGAGTGCCTGCTTCAACTATCCAGCTTCCTCGGGGTTCACATGTCTGCAATCGCTATTTCAAGGAGGTCTGCAGCCATTCCAACATAACTCTGAACACTAAACATAAGGTACTAGCTCAATACCTAAAGCAACATAATGCTAGATAGCTTATCACCAGCAGGTTTTCCCAGAATTCAAATGTAACATGGTGAAAGGGCAACCATTAGAAAAGGGATGCAAATGCCCCTTTCCCTAAAAATCCCAGGTATTTTCTCATGGCATGGAATATTTAGACTCCACAACTCATGTAGTGAACCCAGGGACCTAGACCAAGTGTGTCTAGTTTTCCGTTGTCCTCTTTTAGGAAACAGCATCTTATGTGGCTGTTGAAAGAGGCCTTGAGATAAATTCGTAGCCCAAGATGGACTGGAACTCCCAAGGATCCATCCACCTCAGCCCCCAGATTGCTGGGATTATAGGCATGAGTGACCATGCCAAGCATGTGCACAGAGATTCTTACATAATTTGTGAAATCCCACTACTGGTCTATAGGTAGCTTCTGTGCTTCAGGCTTTAGGAATATGTCTCTCTTTGTTTTGGCTCCCCTTGTTCAGGTGTCCATTTCTATTGTGATAAGCTCCAAGGCCCCAGGCAAGGGGGTGGCTGCCCTTCCTCTGGTGTTTCCTTGGATGATTACTGCCCTGGTGAACAGGGTTCAAATATATTGGATCCTGTGCATTTGAAAAGGAAATGAGTAAAGATTCATGAGTTAATGTGGACATGCCAGGGAATTGAGGGTCCATGATAGAGACAAAACTTCAGGCCATGGCCTGAAGGCTGAGGCTTATGTACCTCTAGCTTCTTGAATAGTGTTTCCATGGGCCTGCTGAGCAATTCTGTGCTCTCAAATGTTATTTAATGGGTTTTGTTTTAATTTATTTTGTTTTTGCTTTGGTTTTTTACATGGAAGGAACAGTACCATGGTTTGAAGAAGCTGGAGTGTCTTACCTAAGAGACATTTCAAAAAAGGGACAATTCAGCAGCCAAGAATTTCTCAAATGCCCTTGGCATTTTAAAAAAAGTGACATAAAGTTGAGCGTGTCATGTCCATGTCTCTTTACAAATGATTTTACCTCCTATTCGATAGGAATTACTGTTTCTTTGAAAGGTCAACCTGCAGTGAAATAAAGATAATCCCTCCTTTCCTCATCCTGCTTGAAACCACATCCTTTTTTAGTTATATTTTCTTACACAGAAACACTTGGAGATGACTACAGCAAGAGTTTCCCATTGGTGGAATTTCCACGGAGACACATGAAGTAATACTGCACAACTTCAAGTGAAGTGCACTGTCCCTTGACAATGGCAAGTCTGGGCAAACCTCTAGTAACTGTAAATCTTAGAAAGTCTGAAAGTGAGTGAATGAAAATGGGACTCTCCACATTTGGACAGGGCATCTCCTGAAGCACACATTTGTGGAAAAAGTAATTATGAGAGACGAATGAACTCCCAAAACGGAATGGAAATTTCCTTGTTTAGGCCTTGAACGCTATGGCCTGGAGCCCTGTGGTTCTAACTGGATTAACAAAGTGTGAGCAGAGATCAAAATAAAACACACACCATTTAGGGAACTCGATATTTAACCAGGTTTCCAGAGTAGTGGCAAACTGTACTTGTGTCAATTTGCTCAAATCCTGTCTTCACAAGAAAGTAAATTCCAGCATGACCAGTGACTAGAGGAGGACACATTTCAAAGGACTTCTAAAAAGTCCAACACTGAATTTAGCCCAACACTGAATTTAGATAAAAAGTAGCAGAGTCTGTTAGTCTTTCAAGTTTTAATAGGAGAAACTTATAACATGTAATAGCTCTTACATGAATACCTTCAGAGCTTTTGGAGAGGTCTAAATCACTATGAGTGAGGGCTTCCCTGACTCACAAAGTTAAAAATAGTAAAACAAACAATTTGAAAAACCAATCAACCAATAAAATACAAACACTAAGTCCAAAGGTTTTCACTGGTTTTAAAAACCACTTATGGAATGCACAAATATTGAAGAGGCTTACTCAGCATTCTGGTTTACACAGGCCCGGTACATGAGCAACTGTGAAAGCAAAATTCAAAATGTTATGTGAAATGACAATTTCCTTGGTGGAACCATGACCCAATAGACATTTTCTCTTTTGAAACTTCGTACATTATCCATATATGTTCTCAAAGGGAAGGAATACACAGGATTTAGGCTGATTTTTTTCAGTATTTTGTGATCCACCAGATTTATTTGAAGATCTCCTGTCCTGCATCCACTGCCCAATGCAGAAGGCCACACATATGACACCCAACATGAGAACTTCACTTCTAAAGCCTGATTAAATCATCATGAGAATATAATTTTCCTTTCATCATCAAAGATTTTTACATCAGATTAACCAGCTCTCTTGGTTTCCCATGTTTTTTCCCTGGTTTTTGTACCTTGAAATGGGTGTGCACTCTTCTCAGACTTGATCTCCATCTTCCCCCGTATTTTCAAATATATTCATCTGGGAAACATGTAAAGATCTTATTCAAGTCTTGTTTCATTGTTTTCAAATGATTGCCCTTGAAATTCATCTTCCACCTCTGTCTCTCATATCCAAAGCTATATGCTTGCAGAGGATTTCTGCTGAGAGATTTCACAGAAAGCTCTTATACTGCAGGTGAATGATGCCAGCAAGTCTTGACTGAATAGCTTAGGGAACAGGACTCAGCCAAATGACTGACATGACAAGTGAAAACCGGATGCTCAAGGATAGGACATGGCAGAGATCATCTGCCAGGCCCTGGCATATTTCATATCCCATTGAAAGTACATCCATGTGTAGATTGGCAAGCATTTCCATCCACAAATTCTGAGCAGTGAAGCCTTCAGAGAGAATATTGTGGCATACCAGCCCAAGAATATTCATCCTATTTAAATCTTGCCCTACAAGGTCCTCTGTGCCACTGAGGTCTCCATGGCAACGCCCAGCATTGTGACTCAGGTCTCCTACTGCACACTTGTATCCTAGAGCCTAAAGTCCAGCTCACAATGGTGCTCAGCCAATCACAGCCCAGTGTGGTTGCCTGGCAACCACAAGCTTGTGGATTTCTGTGTACAGTTTCAGCCCAACTCTGCAGCTTTCCACCTCATACAACCACAGCCATGCCAATCTTGCAGTATTTGATTAGCCTCTCTATGTTGCCTCAGAATTTTTTTTTAAGTTGAAGTGATCAAGAAAATTTGACCTATTTTGAGAAGTGGAGGGATGTAATTAAAAAAATTTTTGGTATGTCTGAGGTCTATTGGTTCCAAACTTGACTACACCAGTCTTTTAAATTTTCAAACCTAGAGCCTAAAATCCACCTCACAGTGATGTTCAGCCAATCTCAGCCCAGTGTGGTTGCCTGGCAACCACAAGCCTGTGGATTTCTGTGAACAGTCTCAGCCCAACTCTGCAGCTCTCCAACTCATACAACCACAGCCATTCCAATCATGCAGTATTTGATTCACCTCTCTAATTTGGCTCCGAATTCTCTTTGAAGTTGTGTTGTTCAAGCAAATTTGACATATTTTGACAAGTGGAGGGAAGTAATTGGCTCTGTCTTTAGCTCTGTTTGGGGTTTATGGGGTCCACACTTGACTACCAAGGCCAATTCAATTTTCAAACTTAGAAAGTCAAATGTTTCAGGGGAGGAAAGAAAATACCACAATGATTTGGGTTCTGCCGAGTTTCTATTGGCTTGGGAAGCAAACCTGCAAACCATACATGCAATCTCTGCTGGATTACTGCCACCATGGTAGTATCACTTAGCACTAAAAGCCAGCAACCAGAAGATGAGTCCCAAAATGAAAGTGAATCCTTGCAGTGCATGAATATTTGGAGTGCCTGCTTCAACTATCCAGCTTCCTTGGGGTTCACATGTCTGCAATCGCTATTTCAAGGAGGTCTGCAGCCATTCCAGCATAACCCTGAACACTAAACATGAGGTACTAGCTCAATACCTAAACCAACATAATGCTAGATAGCTTATCACCAGCAGGTTTTCCCAGAATTCAAATGTAACATGGTGAAAGGGAAACCCTTAGAAAAGGGATGCAAATGCCCCTTTCCCTAAAAATCCCAGGGATTTTATCATGGCATGGAATATTTAGACTCCACAACTCATGTAGTGAACCCAGGGACCTAGACCAAGTGTGTCTAGATTTCTGTTGTCCTCTTCTTGAAAAGAGCATCTTATGTAGTTGTTGAAAGAGGCCTTGAGATAAATTCATAGCCCAAGATGGACTGGAACTCCCAAGGATCCATCCACCTCAGCCCCCAGATTGCTGGGACTATAGGCAAGAGCGACCATGCCAGGCATGTGCACAGAGATTCTTACATAATTTGTGAAATCCCACTACTGGTCTATAGGTAGCTTCTTTGCTTTAGGCTTTAGGAATATGCCTCTCTTTGTTTTGGCTCCCCTTGTTCAGGTGTCCATTTCTATTGTGCTAAGATCCAAGGCCCCAGGCAAGGTAGTGGCTGCATTTCCCTCTGGTGTGTCCTGGATGATTACTGCCCAGGTGAACAGGGTTCAAATATATTGGATCCTGTGCATTTGAAGAGGAAATGAGTAAAGATTCATGAGTTAATGTGGACATGCCAGGGAATTGAGGGGCCATGATAGAGACCAAACTTCAGGCCATGGGCTGAAGGCTGAGGCTTCTGTACCTCTAGCTTCTTGAATAGTGTTTACATGGGCCTGCTGAGCAATTGAGTGCTCTCAAATGTTAGTTAATGGGTTTTGTTTTAATTTATTTTGTTTTTTGCTTTGGTTTTTTACATGGATGGAAGAGTACCATGGTTTGAAGAAGCTGGAGTGTCTTACCTAAAAGACATTTGAAAAAAGGGACAATTCAGCAGCCAAGAATTTCTCAAGGGACCTTGGCGTTTTAAAAAAAGTGACATAAAGTTGAGCGTGTCATGTCCATGTCTCTTTACAAAAGATTTTACCTCCTATTCGATAGGAAGTACTGTTTCTTTCAAAGGTCAACCTGCACTGAAATAAAGATAATCCCTCCTTTCCTCATTCTGCTTGAAACCACATCCTTTGTTAGTTATATTTTCTTACCCAGAAACACTTGGAGATGACTACAGCAAGAGTTTCCCATGGGTGGAATTTCCACGGAGACACATGAAGTAATACTGCACAACTTCAAGTGAAGTGCACTGTCCCTTGACAATGGCAAGTCTGGGCAACCCTCTAGTAACTGTAAATCTTAGAAGGCCTGAAAGTGAGTGAATGCATATGGGCCTCTCCACATTTGGACAGGGCCTCTCCTGAAGCACACATTTGTTGGAAAAGTAATTATGAGAGACAAATGAACTCCCAAAAAGGAATGGAAATTTTCTTGTTTAGGCCTGGAACGCTATGGCCTGGAGCCCTGTGGTACTAACTGGATTAACAAAGTGTGAGCAGAGATCAAAATAAAACACACACCATTTAGGGAACTCGATATTTAACCAGGTGTCCAGAGTAGTGGCAAACTGTACTTGTGTCAATTTGCTCAAATCCTGTCTTCACAAGAAAGTAAATTCTAGCACGACCAGTGACTAGAGGGGACACATTTCAAAGGACTTGTAAAAAGTCCAACTCTGAATTTAGCCCAACACTGAATTTAGATAAAAAGTAGCAGAGTCTGTTAGTCTTTCAAGTTTTAATAGGAGAAACTTATAACATGTAATAACTGTTACATGAATACCTTCAGAGCTTTTGGAGAGGTCTAAATCACTATGAGTGAGGGCTTCCCTGACTCACAAAGTTAAAAATAGTAAAACAAACAATTTGAAAAACCAATCAACCAATAAAATACAAACAGTAAGTCCAAAGGTTTTCACTGGTTTGAAAAACCACTTATGGAATGCACATCTATTGAACAGGCTTACTCTGCATTCTGCTTTACTCAGGCCCGGTACATGAGCAACTGTGAAAGCAAAATTCAAAATGTTATGTGACCTGGCCATTTCATTGGTGAAACCATGACCCAAGAGACACTTTCTCTTTTGAAACTTCCTACATTATCCATACGTGGTCTCAAGGGGAAGGAATACACAGGATTTAGGCTGATTTTTGTTCAGTATTTTGTGTTCCACCAGATTTATTTGAAGATCTCCTGTCCTGCATCCACTACCCAATGCAGAAGGCCACACATATGGCAACCAACATGAGAACTTCACTTCTACAGCCTGATTAAATCATCATGAGAATATAATTTTCCTTTCATCATCAAAGATTTTTACATTAGATTAACCAGATCATTTGCTTTCCCATGTTTTCCCTGGTTTTTGTACCTTGAAATGGGTGTGCACTCTTCTCAGTCTTGATCTCCATCTTCCCCCATATTTCCAAACATATTCATCTGGGAAACATGCAAAGACCTTATTCAGGGCTTGTTTCATTGTTTTCAAATAATTGCCCTTGAAATTCATCTTCCACCTCTGTCTCTCATATCCAAAGCTATATGCTTGCAGAGGATTTCTGCTGAGAGATTTCACAGAAAGCTCTTATACTGCAGGTGAATGATGCCAGCAAGTCTTGACTGAAGAGCTTAGGGAACAGGACTCAGCCAAAGGACTGACATGACAAGGGAAAACCGGATGCTCAAGGATAGGACATGGCAGAGATCGTCTGCCAGGCCCTGGCATATTTCATATCCCATTGAAAGTACATCCATGTGTAGATTGGCAAGCATTTCCATCCACAAATTCTGAGCAGTGAAGCCTTCAGAGAAAATATTGTGGCATACCAGCCCAAGAATATTCATCCTATTTAAATCTTGCCCTACAAGGTCCTCTGTGCCACTGAGGTCTCCATGGCAACGCCCAGCATTGTGACTCAGGTCTCCTACTGCACACTTGTATCCTAGAGCCTAAAGTCCAGCTCACAATGGTGCTCAGCCAATCACAGCCCAGTGTGGTTGCCTGGCAACCACAAGCTTGTGGATTTCTGTGAACAGTTTCACCCCAACTCTGCAGCTTTCCACCTCATACAACCACAGCCATTCCAATCATGCAGTATTTGAATAGCCTCTCTATGTTGCCTCAGAATTTTTTTTTACAGTTATAGTGATCAAGAAAATTTGACGTATTTTGAGAAGTGGAGGGAAGTAATTGGAAAACATTTTTGGTATATCTGAGGTTTTTGGGTTCCAAACTTGACTACACCAGTCTTTTAAATTTTCAAACCTAGAGCCTGAAATACACCTCACAGTGATGTTCAGCCAATCTCAGCCCAGTGTGGTTGCCTGGCAACCACAAGCCTGTGGATTTCTGTGAATAGTCTCAGCCCAACTCTGCAGCTCTCCACCTCATACAACCACAGCCATTCCAATCATGCAGTATTTGATTAGACTCTCTAATTTGGCTCCGAATTCTCTTTGAACTTGTGGTGTTCAAGCAAATTTGACATATTTTGACAAGTGGAGGGAAGTAATTGGCTCTGTCTTTAGCTCTGTTTGTGGTATATGGGGTCCAAACTTGACTACCCCAGTCTATTTAATTTTCAAACTTAGAAAGCCAAATGTTTCAGGGGAGGAAAGAAAATGCCACAATTTTTTGGTTTCTGCTCAGTTTCTGGTGGCTTGGGAAGCAAACCTGCAAACCATACATGCAATCTCTGCTGGATTACTGCCACCATGGTAGTATCAGTTAGCACTAAAAGCCAGCAACCAGAAGATGAGTCCCAAAATGAAAGTGAATCCTTGCAGTGCATGAATATTTGGAGTGCCTGCTTCAACTATCCAGCTTCCTCGGGGTTCACATGTCTGCAATCGCTATTTCAAGGAGGTCTGCAGCCATTCCAGCATAACCCTGAACACTAAACATGAGGTACTAGCTCAATACCTAAAGCAACCTAATGCTAGATAGCTTATCACCAGCAGGTTTTCCCAGAATTCAAATGTAACATGGTGAAAGGGAAACCCTTAGAAAAGGGATGTAAATGCCTCTTTCCCTAAAAATCGCAGGTATTTTCTCATGGCATGGAATATTTTGACTCTACAACTCATGTAGTGAACCCAGTGACCTAGACCAAGTGAGTCTAGTTTTCCGTTGTCCTCTTTTAGGAAACAGCATCTTATGTAGCTGTTGAAAGAGGCCTTGAGATAAATTCGTAGCCCAAGATGGACTGGAACTCCCAAGGATCCATCCACCTCAGTCCCCAGATTGCTGGGATTATAGGAATGAGTGACCATGCCAAGCATGTGCACAGAGTTTCTTACATAATTTGTGAAATGTCACTACTGGTCTATAGGTAGCTTCTGTGCTTCAGGCTTTAGGAATATGTCTCTCTTTGTTTTGGCTCCCCTTGTTCAGGTGTCCATTTCTATTGTGATAAGCTCCAAGGCCCCAGGCAAGGTAGTGGCTGCATTTCCCTCTGGTGTGTCCTGGATGATTACTGCCCAGGTGAACAGGGTTAAAATATATTGGATCCTGTGCATTTGAAAAGGAAATGAGTAAAGATTCATGAGTTAATGTGGACATGCCAGGGAATTGAGGGACCATGATAGAGACAAAACTTCAGGCCATGGGCTGAAGGCTGAGGCTTCTGTACCTCTAGCTTCTTGAATAGTGTTTACATGGGCCTGCTGAGCAATTGTGTGCTCTCAAATGTTTTTTAATGGGTTTTGTTTTAATTTATTATGTTTTTTGCTTTGGTTTTTTACATGGATGGAAGAGTACCATGGTTTGAAGAAGCTGGAGTGTCTTACCTAAGAGACATTTGAAAAAAGGGACAATTCAGCAGCCAAGAATTTCTCAAGTGCCCTTGGCGTTTTAAAAAAAGTGACATAAAGTTGAGCGTGTCATGTCCATGTCTCTTTACAAAAGATTTTACCTCCTATTCGATAGGAATTACTGTTTCTTTCAAAGGTCAACCTGCACTGAAATAAAGATAATACCTCCTTTCCTCATTCTGCTTGAAACCACATCCTTTGTTAGTTATATTTTCTTACGCAGAAACACTTGGAGATGACTACAGCAAGAGTTTCCAGTTGGTGGAATTTCCACGGAGACACATGAAGTAATACTGCACAACTTCAAGTGAAGTGCACTGTCCCTTGACAATGGCAAGTCTGGGCAAACCTCTAGTAACTGTAAATCTTAGAAAGTCTGAAAGTGAGTGAATGAAAATGGGACTCTCCACATTTGGACAGGGCCTCTCCTGAAGCACACATTTGTGGAAAAACTAATTATGAGACACGAATGAACTCCCAAAACGGAATGGAAATTTTCTTGTTTATGCCTGGAACGCTATGGCCTGGAGCCCTGTGGTTCTAACCGGATGAACAAAGTGTGAGCAAAGATCAAAATAAAACACACACCATTTAGGGAACTTGATATTTAACCAAGTGTCCAGAGTAGTGGCAAACTGTACTTGTGACAATTTGCTCAAATCCTGTCTTCACAAGAAAGTAAATTCCAGCATGACCAGTGACTAGAGGAGGACACGTTTCAATGGACTTGTAAAAAGTGGAACACTGAATTTAGCCCAACACTGAATTTAGATAAAAAGTAGCAGAGTCTGTTAGTCTTTCAAGATTTAATAGGAGAAACTTATAACATGTAATAGCTGTTACATGAATACCTTCAGAGCTTTTGGAGAGGTCTAAATCACTATGAGTTAGGGCTTCCCTGACTCACAAAGTTAAAAATAGTAAAACAAACAATTTGAAAAACCAATCAACCAATAAAATACAAACACTAAGTCCAAAGGGTTTCACTGGTTTTAAAACCACTTATGGAATGCACAACTATTGAAGAGGCTTACTCTGCATTCTGGTTTACTCAGGCCCGGTACATGAGCAACTGTGAAAGTAAAATTCAAAATGATATGTGAACTGACCATTTCATTGGTGAAACCATGACACAAGAGACATTTTCTCTTTTGAAACTTCGTACATTATTCATATATGTTCTCAAAGCGAAGGAATACACAGGATTTAGGCTGATTTTTTTTCAGTATTTTGTGTTCCACCAGATTTATTTGAAGATCTCCTGTCCTGCATCCACTGCCCAATGCAGAAGGCCACATATATGACAACCAACATGAGAACTTCACTTCTACAGCCTGATTAAATCATCATGAGAATATAATTTTTCTTTCATCATCAAAGATTTTTACATCAGATTAACCAGCTCTCTTGGCTTCCCATGTTTTTCCCTGGTTTTTGTACCGTGAAATGGGTGTGCACTCTTCTCAGTCTTTATCTCCATCTTCCCCCATATTTCCAAACATATTCATCTGGGAAACATGTAAAGATCTTATTCAGGGCTTGTTTCATTGTTTTCAAATATCTGCCCTTGAAATTCACCTTCCACCTTAGTCTCTCATATCCATGGCTATATGCTTGCAGAGGATTTCTGCTGAGAAATTTCACAGAAAGCTCTTATACTGCAGGTGAATGATGCCAGCAAGTCTTGACTGAATAGCTTAGGGAACAGGACTCAGCCAAATGACTGACATGACAAGGGAAAACCGTATGCTCAAGGATAGGACATGGCAGAGATCATCTGCGAGGCCCTGGCATATTTCATATCCCATTGAAAGTACATCCATGTGTAGATTGGCACGCATTTCCATCCACAAATTCTGAGCAGTGAAGCCTTCAGAGAGAATATTGTGGCATACCAGCCCAAGAATATTCATCCTATTTAAATCTTGCCCTACAAGGTACTCTGTGCCACTGAGGTCTCCATGGCAACGCCCAGCATTGTGACTCGGGTCTTCTACTGCACACTTGTATCCTAGAACCTAAAGTCCAGCTCACAATGGTGCTCAGCCAATCACAGCCCGGTGTGGTTGCCTGGCAACCACAAGCTTGTGGATTTCTGTGAACAGTTTCAGCCCAACTCTGCAGCTTTCCACCTCATACAACCACAGCCATTCCAATCATGCAGTATTTGATTAGCCTCACTATGTTGCCTCAGAATTTTTTTTTTTACAGTTGAAGTGATCAAGAAAATTTGACATATTTTGAGAAGTGGAGGGAAGTAATTGGAAAACATTTTTGGTATGTCTGAGGTCTATGGGTTCCAAACTTGACTACACCTGTCTTTTAAATTTTCAAATCTAGAGCCTAAAATCCACCTGACAGTGATGTGCAGCCAATCTCAGCCCAGTGTGGTTGCCTGGCAACCACAAGCTTGTGGATTACTGTGAACAGTTTCAGCTCAACTCTGCAGCTCTCCACCTCATACAACCACAGCCATTCCAATCATGCAGTATTTGATTCACCTCTCTAATTTGGCTCCGAATTTTCTTTGAACTTGTGTTGTTCAAGCAAATTTGACATATTTTGACAAGTGGAGGGAAGTAATTGGCTCTGTCTTTAGCTCTGTTTGTGGTATATGGGGTCCAAGTTTGACTACCCCAGTCTATTCAATTTTCAAACTTAGAAAGCCAAATGTTTCAGGGGAGGAAAGAAAATGCCACAATGATTTGGGTTCTGCCGAGTTTCTGGTGGCTTGGGAAGCAAACCTGCAAATCATACATGCAATCTCTCCTGGATTACTGCCACCATGGCAGTATCAGTTAGCACTAAAAGCAGGCAACCAGAAGATGAGTCCCAAAATGAAAGTGAGTCCTTGCAGTGCATGAATATTTGGAGTGCCTGCTTCAACTATCCAGCTTCCTCGGGGTTCACATGTCTGCAATCGCTATTTCAAGGAGGTCTGCAGCCATTCCAGCATAACCCGGAACACTAAACATGAGGTACTAGCTCAATACCTAAAGCAACATAATGCTAGATAGCTTATCACCAGTAGGTTTTCCCAGAATTCAAATGTAACATGGTGAAAGGGAAACCCTTAGAAAAGGGATGCAAATGCCCCTTTCCCTATAAATCCCAGGTATTTTCTCATGGCATGGAATATTTAGACTCCACAACTCATGTAGTGAACCCAGGGACCTAGTCCAAGTGTGTCTAGTTTTCTGTTGTGCTCTTTTAGGAAACAGCATCTTATGTAGCTGTTGAAAGAGGCCTTGAGATAAATTCGTAGCCCAAGATGGACTGGAACTCCCAAGGATCCATCCACCTCTGCCCCAAAATTGCTGGGATTATAGGCATGAGTGACCATGCAAAGCATGTGCACAGAGATTCTTACATAATTTGTGAAATCCCACTACTGGTCTATAGGTAGCTTCTGTGCTTCAGGCTTTAGGAATATGTCTCTCTTTGTTTTGGCTCCCCTTGTTCAGGTGTCCATTTCTGTTGTGATAAGCTCCAAGGCCCCAGGCAAGGGGGTGGCAGCCCTTCCTCTGGTGTGTACTTGAATGATTACTGCCCAGGTGAACAGGGTTCAAATATATTGGATCCTGTGCATTTGAAAAGGAAGTGAGTAAAGATTCATGAGTTAATGTGGACATGCCAGGGAATTGAGGGGCCATGATAGAGACAAAACTTCAGGCCATGGGCTGAAGGCTGAGGCTTCTGTACCTCTAGCTTCTTGAATAGTGTTTACAAGGGCCTGCTGAGCAATTGTGTGCTCTCAAATGTTATTTAATGGGTTTTGTTTTAATTTATTTTGTTTTTTGCTTTGGTTTTTTACATGGAAGGAACAGTACCATGGTTTGAAGAAGCTGGAGTGTCTTACCTAAGAGACATTTGAAAAAAGGGACAATTCAGCACCCAAGAATTTCTCAAATGCCCTTTGCGTTTTAAAAAAAGTGACATAAAGTTGAGCGTGTCATGTCCATGTCTCTTTACAAATGATTTTACCTCCTATTCGATAGGAATTACTGTTTCTTTCAAAGGTCAACCTGCACTGAAATAAAGATAATCCCTCCTTTCCTCATTCTGCTTGAAACCACATC
Source organism: Cavia porcellus (assembly GCF_034190915.1). NCBI lineage: Eukaryota > Metazoa > Chordata > Mammalia > Rodentia > Caviidae > Cavia > Cavia porcellus. The sequence goes on along the minus strand of NW_026947486.1, from coordinate 1,779,975 downwards.
CTTTGTTAGTTATATTTTCTTACGCGGAAACACTTGGAGATGACTACAGCAAGAGTTTCCCATTGGTGGAATTTCCACGGAGACACATGAAGTAATACTGCACAACTTCAAGTGAAGTGCACTGTCCCTTGACAATGGCAAGTCTGGGCAAACCTCTAGTAACTGTAAATCTTAGAAGGTCTGTAAGTCAGTGAATGAAAATGGGCCTCTCCACATTTGGACAGGGCCTCTCCTGAAGCACACATTTGTGGAAAAAGTAATTATGAGGCACGAATGAACTCGCAAAACGGAATGGAAATTTTATTGTTTAGGCCTGAAACACTATGGCCTGGAGCCCTGTGGTTCTAAATGGATGAACAAAGTGTGAGCAGAGATCAAAATAAAACACACACCATTTAGGGAACACGATATTTAACCAGGTGTCCAGAGTAGTGGCAAACTGTACTTGTGACAATTTGCTCAAATCCTGTCTTCACAAGAAAGTAAATGCCAGCATGACCAGTGACTAGAGGAGGACACATTTCAAAGGACTTGTAAAAAGTCCAACACTGAATTTAGCCCAACACTTAATTTAGATAAAAAGTAGCAGAGTCTGTTAGTCTTTCAAGTTTTAATAGGAGAAACTTATAACATGTAATAGCTGTTACATGAATACTTTCAGAGCTTTTGGAGAGGTCTAAATCACTATGAGTGAGGGCTTCCCTCACTCACAAAGTTAAAAATAGTAAAACAAACAATTTGAAAAACCAATCAAACAATAAAATGCAAACACTAAGTCCAAAGGGTTTCACTGGTTTTAAAACCACTTATGGAATGCACAACTTTTGAAGAGGCTTACTCTGCATTCTGCTTTACTCAGGCCCGGTACATGAGCAACTGTGAAAGCAAAATTCAAAATGTTATGTGAACTGACAATTTCCTTGGTGGAACCATGACCCAATAGACATTTTCTCTTTTGAAACTTCGTACATTATCCATATATGTTCTAAAAGGGAAGGAATACACAGGATTTAGGCTGATTTTTTTTCAGTATTTTGTGTTCCACCAGATTTATTTGAAGATCTCCTGTCCTGCATCCACTACCCAATGCAGAAGGCCACACATATGACAAACAACATGAGAACTTTACTTCTACAGCCTGATTAAATCATCATGAGAATATAATTTTCCTTTCATCATCAAAGATTTTTACATCAGATTAACCAGATCTCTTGCTTTCCCATATTTTCCCTGGTTTTTGTACCTTGATATGGGTGTGCACTCTTCTCAGTCTTGATCTCCATCTTCCCCCAGATTTCCAAACATATTCATCTGGGAAACATGCAAAGATCTTATTCAGGGCTTGTTTCATTGTTTTCAAATATCTGCCCTTGAAATTCATCTTCCAACTCTGTCTCTCATATCCAAAGCTATATGCTTGCAGAGGATTTCTGCTGAGAAATTTCACAGAAAGCTCTTATACTGCAGATGAATGATGCCAGCAAGTCTTGACTGAATAGCTTAGGGAACAGGACTCAGCCAAATGACGGAAATGACAAGGGAAAACCTTATGTTCAAGGATAGGACATAGCAGAGATCATCTGCCAGGCCCGGGTATATTTCATATCCCATTGAAAGTACATCCATGTGTAGATTGGCAAGCATTTCCAGCCACAAATTCTGAGCAGTGAAGCCTTCAGAGAGAATATTGTGGCATACCAGCCCAGGAATATTAATCCTATTTAAATCTTGCCCTACAAGGTCCTCTGTGCCACTGAGGTCTCCATGGCAACGCCCAGCATTGTGACTCAGGTCTCCTACTGCACACTTGTATCCTAGAGCCTAAAGTCCAGCTCACAATGGTGCTCAGCCAATCACAGCCCAGTTTGGTTGCCTGGCAACCACAAGCTTGTGGATTTCTGTGAACAGTTTCAGCCCAACTCTGCAGCTTTCCACCTCATACAACCACAGCCATGCCAATCTTGCAGTATTTGATTAGCCTCTCTATGTTGCCTCAGAATTTTTTTTTAAGTTGAAGTGATCAAGAAAATTTGACCTATTTTGAGAAGTGGAGGGATGTAATTAAAAAATTTTTTGGTATGTCTGAGGTCTATTGGTTCCAAACTTGACTACACCAGTCTTTTAAATTTTCAAACCTAGAGCCTAAAATCCACCTCACAGTGATGTTCAGCCAATCTCAGCCCAGTGTGGTTGCCTGGCAACCACAAGCCTGTGGATTTCTGTGAACAGTCTCAGCCCAACTCTGCAGCTCTCCAACTCATACAACCACAGCCATTCCAATCATGCAGTATTTGATTCACCTCTCTAATTTGGCTCCGAATTCTCTTTGAAGTTGTGTTGTTCAAGCAAATTTGACATATTTTGACAAGTGGAGGGAAGTAATTGGCTCTGTCTTTAGCTCTGTTTGGGGTTTATGGGGTCCACACTTGACTACCAAGGCCAATTCAATTTTCAAACTTAGAAAGCCAAATGTTTCAGGGGAGGAAAGAAAATACCACAATGATTTGGGTTCTGCCGAGTTTCTATTGGCTTGGGAAGCAAACCTGCAAACCATACATGCAATCTCTGCTGGATTACTGCCACCATGGTAGTATCACTTAGCACTAAAAGCCAGCAACCAGAAGATGAGTCCCAAAATGAAAGTGAATCCTTGCAGTGCATGAATATTTGGAGTGCCTGCTTCAACTATCCAGCTTCCTTGGGGTTCACATGTCTGCAATCGCTATTTCAAGGAGGTCTGCAGCCATTCCAGCATAACCCTGAACACTAAACATGAGGTACTAGCTCAATACCTAAACCAACATAATGCTAGATAGCTTATCACCAGCAGGTTTTCCCAGAATTCAAATGTAACATGGTGAAAGGGAAACCCTTAGAAACGGGATGCAAATGCCCCTTTCCCTAAAAATCCCAGGGATTTTATCATGGCATGGAATATTTAGACTCCACAACTCATGTAGTGAACCCAGGGACCTAGACCAAGTGTGTCTAGATTTCTGTTGTCCTCTTCTTGAAAAGAGCATCTTATGTAGTTGTTGAAAGAGGCCTTGAGATAAATTCATAGCCCAAGATGGACTGGAACTCCCAAGGATCCATCCACCTCAGCCCCCAGATTGCTGGGTTTATAGGCAAGAGCGACCACGCCAGGCATGTGCACAGAGATTCTTACATAATTTGTGAAATCCCACTACTGGTCTATAGGTAGCTTCTTTGCTTTAGGCTTTAGGAATATGCCTCTCTTTGTTTTGGCTCCCCTTGTTCAGGTGTCCATTTCTATTGTGCTAAGATCCAAGGCCCCAGGCAAGGTAGTGGCTGCATTTCCCTCTGGTGTGTCCTGGATGATTACTGCCCAGGTGAACAGGGTTCAAATATATTGGATCCTGTGCATTTGAAGAGGAAATGAGTAAAGATTCATGAGTTAATGTGGACATGCCAGGGAATTGAGGGACCATGATAGAGACAAAACTTCAGGCCATGGGCTGAAGGCTGAGGCTTCTGTACCTCTAGCTTCTTGAATAGTGTTTACATGGGCCTGCTGAGCAATTGAGTGCTCTCAAATGTTAGTTAATGGGTTTTGTTTTAATTTATTTTGTTTTTTGCTTTGGTTTTTTACATGGATGGAAGAGTACCATGGTTTGAAGAAGCTGGAGTTTCTTACCTAAAAGACATTTGAAAAAAGGGACAATTCAGCAGCCAAGAATTTCTCAAGTGCCCTTGGCGTTTTAAAAAAAGTGACATAAAGTTGAGCGTGTCATGTCCATGTCTCTTTACAAAAGATTTTACCTCCTATTCGATAGGAAGTACTGTTTCTTTCAAAGGTCAACCTGCACTGAAATAAAGATAATCCCTCCTTTCCTCATTCTGCTTGAAACCACATCCTTTGTTAGTTATATTTTCTTACGCAGAAACACTTGGAGATGACTACAGCAAGAGTTTCCCATGGGTGGAATTTCCACGGAGACACATGAAGTAATACTGCACAACTTCAAGTGAAGTGCACTGTCCCTTGACAATGGCAAGTCTGGGCAACCCTCTAGTAACTGTAAATCTTAGAAGGCCTGAAAGTGAGTGAATGCATATGGGCCTCTCCACATTTGGACAGGGCCTCTCCTGAAGCACACATTTGTTGGAAAAGTAATTATGAGAGACAAATGAACTCCCAAAAAGGAATGGAAATTTTCTTGTTTAGGCCTGGAACGCTATGGCCTGGAGCCCTGTGGTACTAACTGGATTAACAAAGTGTGAGCAGAGATCAAAATAAAACACACACCATTTAGGGAACTCGATATTTAACCAGGTGTCCAGAGTAGTGGCAAACTGTACTTGTGTCAATTTGCTCAAATCCTGTCTTCACAAGAAAGTAAATTCTAGCACGACCAGTGACTAGAGGGGACACATTTCAAAGGACTTGTAAAAAGTCCAACTCTGAATTTAGCCCAACACTGAATTTAGATAAAAAGTAGCAGAGTCTGTTAGTCTTTCAAGTTTGAATAGGAGAAACTTATAACATGTAATAACTGTTACATGAATACCTTCAGAGCTTTTGGAGAGGTCTAAATCACTATGAGTGAGGGCTTCCCTGACTCACAAAGTTAAAAATAGTAAAACAAACAATTTGAAAAACCAATCAACCAATAAAATACAAACAGTAAGTCCAAAGGTTTTCACTGGTTTGAAAAACCACTTATGGAATGCACATCTATTGAACAGGCTTACTCTGCATTCTGCTTTACTCAGGCCCGGTACATGAGCAACTGTGAAAGCAAAATTCAAAATGTTATGTGACCTGGCCATTTCATTGGTGAAACCATGACCCAAGAGACACTTTCTCTTTTGAAACTTCCTACATTATCCATACGAGGTCTCAAGGGGAAGGAATACACAGGATTTAGGCTGATTTTTGTTCAGTATTTTGTGTTCCACCAGATTTATTTGAAGATCTCCTGTCCTGCATCCACTACCCAATGCAGAAGGCCACACATATGGCAACCAACATGAGAACTTCACTTCTACAGCCTGATTAAATCATCATGAGAATATAATTTTCCTTTCATCATCAAAGATTTTTACATTAGACTAACCAGATCATTTGCTTTCCCATGTTTTCCCTGGTTTTTGTACCTTGAAATGGGTGTGCACTCTTCTCAGTCTTGATCTCCATCTTCCTCCATATTTCCAAACATATTCATCTGGGAAACATGTAAAGACCTTATTCAGGGCTTGTTTCATTGTTTTCAAATAATTGCCCTTGAAATTCATCTTCCACCTCTGTCTCTCATATCCAAAGCTATATGCTTGCAGAGGATTTCTGCTGAGAAATTTCACAGAAAGCTCTTACACTGCAGGTGAATGATGCCAGCAAGTCTTGACTGAATAGCTTAGGGAACAGGACTCAGCCAAATGACTGACATGACAAGGGAAAACCCTATGCTCAAGGATAGGTCATGGCAGAGATCATCTGCCAGTCCCTGGCATATTTCATATCCCATTGAAAGTACATCCATGTGTAGATTGGCAAGCATTTCCATCCACAAATTCTGAGCAGTGAAGCCTTCAGAGAGAATATTGTGGCATACCAGCCCAAGAATATTCATCCTATTTCAATCTTGCCCTACAAGGTCCTCTGTGCCACTGAGGTCTCCATGGCAACGCACAGCATTGTGAGTCAGGTCTTCTACTGCACACTTGTATCCTAGAGCCTACAGTCCAGCTCACAATGGTGCTCAGCCAATCACAGCCCAGTGTGGTTGCCTGGCAACCACAAGCTTGTGGATTTCTGTGAACAGTTTCAGCCCAACTCTGCAGGTTTCCACCTCATACAACCACAGCCATTCCAATCATGCAGTATTTGATTAGCCTCTCTATGTTGCCTCAGAATTTTTTTTACAGTTGAAGTGATCAAGAAAATTTGACATATTTTGTGAAGTGGAGGGAAGTAATTGGAAAACATTTTTGGTATGTCTGAGGTCTATGGGTTCCAAACTTGACTACACCAGTCTTTTAAATTTTCAAACCTAGAGCCTAAAATCCACCTCACAGTGATGTTCAGCCAATCTCAGCCCAGTGTGGTTGCCTGGCAACCACAAGCCTGTGGATTTCTGTGAACAGTTTCAGCTCAACTCTGCAGCTCTCCACCTCATACAACCACAGCCATTCCAATCATGCAGTATTTGATTCACCTCTCTAATTTGGCTCCGAATTTTCTTTGAACTTGTGTTGTTCAAGCAAATTTGACATATTTTGACAAGTGGAGGGAAGTAATTGGCTCTGTCTTTAGCTCTGTTTGTGGTATATGGGGTCCAAGTTTGACTACCCCAGTCTATTCAATTTTCAAACTTAGAAAGCCAAATGTTTCAGGGGAGGAAAGAAAATGCCACAATGATTTGGGTTCTGCCGAGTTTCTGGTGGCTTGGGAAGCAAACCTGCAAACCATACATGCAATCTCTGTTGGATTACTGCCACCATGGCACTATCAGTTAGCACTAAAAGCCAGCAACCAGAAGATGAGTCCCAAAATGAAAGTGAATCCTTGCAGTGCATGAATATTTGGAGTGCCTGCTTCAACTATCCAGCTTCCTCGGGGTTCACATGTCTGCAATCGCTATTTCAAGGAGGTCTGCAGCCATTCCAGCATAACCCTGAACACTAAACATGAGGTAGTAGCTCAATACCTAAAGCAACATAATGCTAGATAGCTTAACACCAGCAGGTTTTCCCAGAATTCAAATGTAACATGGTGAAAGGGAAACCTTTAGAAAAGGGATGCAAATGCCCCTTTCCCTAAAAATCCCAGGTATTTTATCATGGCATGGAATATTTAGACTCCACAACTCATGTAGTGAACCCAGGGACCTATTCCAAGTGTGTCTAGATTTCTGTTGTCCTCTTCTTGATATCAGCATCTTATGTAGTTGTTGAAAGAGGCCGTGAGATAAATTCATAGCCCAAGATGTACTGGAACTCCCAAGGATCCATCCACCTCAGCCCCCAGATTGCTGGGATTATAGGCAAGAGCGACCATGCCAGGCATGTGCACAGAGATTCTTACATAATTTGTGAAATCCCACTACTGGTCTATAGGTAGTTTCTGTGCTTTAGGCTTTAGGAATATGCCTCTCTTTGTTTTGGCTCCCCTTGTTCAGGTGTCCATTTCTATTGTGCTAAGATCCAAGGCCCCAGACTAGGGAGTGGCTGCCCTCCCTGTGGTGTGTCCTTGGATGATTACTGCCCAGGTGAACACGGTTCAAATATATTAGATCCTGTGCATTTGAAGAGGAAATGAGTAAAGATTCATGAGTTAATGTGGACATGCCAGGGAATTGAGGGTCCATGATAGAGACAAAACTTCAGGCCATGGGCTGAAGGCTGAGGCTTCTGTACCTCTAGTTTCTTGAATAGTGTTTACATGGGCCTGCTGAGCAATTGAGTGCTCTCAAATGTTAGTTAATGGGTTTTGTTTTAATTTATTTTGTTTTTTGCTTTGGTTTTTTACATGGATGGAAGAGTACCATGGTTTGAAGAAGCCGGAGTGTCTTACCTAAGAGACATTTGAAAAAAGGGACAATTCAGCAGCCAAAAATTTCTCAAGTGCCCTTGGCGTTTTAAAAAAAGGGACATAAAGTTGAGCGTGTCATGTCCATTTCTCTTTACAAAAGATTTTACCTCCTATTCGATAGGAAGTACTGTTTCTTTCAAAGGTCAACCTGCACTGAAATAAAGATAATCCCTCCTTTCCTCATTCTGCGTGAAACCACATCCTTTGTTAGTTATATTTTCTTACGCAGAAACACTTGGAGATGACTACAGCAAGAGTTTCCCATTGGTGGAATTTCCACGGAGACACATGAAGTAATACTGCACAACTTCAAGTGAAGTGCACTGTCCCTTGACGATGGCAAGTCTGGGCAAACCTCTAGTAACTGTAAATCTTAGAAAGTCTGAAAGTGAGTGAATGCATATGGGCCTCTCCACATTTGGACAGGGCCTCTCCTGAAGAACACATTTGTGGAAAAAGTAATTATGCGAGATGAATTAACTCCCAAAACGGAATGGAAATTATCTTGTTTAGGCCTGGAACGCTATGGCCTGGAGCCCTGTGGTTCTAACTGCATTAACAAAGTGTGAGCAGAGATCAAAATAAAACACACACCATTTAGGGAACTTGATAATTAACCAGGTGTCCAGAGTAGTGGCAAACTGTACTTGTGACAATTTGCTCAAATCCTGTTTTCACAAGAAAGTAAATTCCAGCATGACCAGTGACTAGAGGAGGACACATTTCAAAGGACTTGTAAAAAGTCCAACACTGAATTTAGCCCACACTGAATTTGGATAAAAAGTAGCAGAGTCTGTTAGTCTTTCAAGTTTGAATAGGAGAAACTTATAACATGTAATAGCTGTTACATGAATACCTTCAGAGCTTTTGGAGAGGTCTAAATCACTATGAGTGAGGGCTTCCCTGACTCACAAAGTTAAAAATAGTAAAACAAACAATTTGAAAAACCAATCAACCAATAAAATACAAACACTAAGTCCAAAGGGTTTCACTGGATTTAAAACCACTTATGGAATGCACAACTATTGAAGAGGCTTACTCTGCATTCTGGTTTACTCAGGCCCGGTACATGAGCAACTGTGAAAGCAAAATTCAAAACGTTATGTGAACTGACAATTTCCTTGGTGGAACCATGACTCAATAGACATTTTCTCTTTTGAAACTTCATACATTATCCATATATGTTCTCAAAGGGAAGGAATACACAGGATTTAGGCTGATTTTTTTCAGTATTTTGTGATCCACCAGATTTATTTGAAGATCTCCTGTCCTGCATCCACTGCCCAATGCAGAAGGCCACACATATGACACACAACATGAGAACTTCACTTCTACAGCCTAATTAAATCATCATGAGAATATAATTTTCCTTTCATCATCAAAGATTTTTACATCAGATTAACCAGCTCTCTTTCCCATGTTTTTCCCTGGTTTTTGTACCTTGAAATGGGTGTGCACTCTTCTCAGTCTTGATCTCCATCTTCCCCCATATTTCCAAACATATTCATCTGGGAAACATATAAAGACCTTATTCAGGTCTTGTTTCATTGTTTTCAAATAATTGCCCTTGAAATTCATCTTCCACCTCTGTCTCTCATATCCAAAGCTATATGCTTGCAGAGGATTTCTGCTGAGAAATTTCACAGAAAGCTCTTATACTGCAGGTGAATGATGCCAGCAAGTCTTGACTGAATAGCTTAGGGAACAGGACTCAGCCAAATGACTGACATGACAAGGGTAAACCCTATGCTCAAGGATAGGTCATGGCAGAGATCATCTGCCAGTCCCTGGCATATTTCATATCCCATTGAAAGTACATCCATGTGTAGATTGGCAAGCATTTCCATCCACAAATTCTGAGCAGTGAAGCCTTCAGAGAGAATATTGTGGCATACCAGCCCAAGAATATTCATCCTATTTAAATCTTGCCCTACAAGGTCCTCTGTGCCACTGAGGTCTCCATGGCAACGCCCAGCATTGTGACTCAGGTCTTCTTCTGCACACTTGTATCCTAGAGCCTACAGTCCAGCTCACAATGGTGCTCAGCCAATCACAGCCCAGTGTGGTTGCCTGGCAACCACAAGCTTGTGGATTTCTGTGAACAGTTTCAGCCCAACTCTGCAGCTTTCCACCTCATACAACCACAGCCATTCCAATGATGCAGTATTTGATTAGCCTCTCTATGTTGCCTCAGAATTTTTTTTTACAGTTGAAATGATCAAGAAAATTTGACATATTTTGTGAAGTGGAGGGAAGTAATTGGAAAACATTTTTGGTATGTCTGAGGTCTATGGGTTCCAAACTTGACTACACCAGTCTTTTAAATTTTCAAACCTAGAGCCTAAAATCCACCTCACAGTGATGTTCAGCCAATCTCAGCCCAGTGTGGTTGCCTGGCAACCACAACCTTGTGGATTTCTGTGAACAGTTTCAGCCCAACTCTGCAGCTTTCCACCTCATACAACCACAGCCATTCCAATGATGCAGTATTTGATTAGCCTCTCTATGTTGCCTCAGAATTTTTTTTTACAGTTGAAGTGATCAAGAAAATTTGACATATTTTGTGAAGTGGAGGGAAGTAATTGGAAAACATTTTTGGTATGTCTGAGGTCTATGGGTTCCAAACTTGACTACACCAGTCTTTTAAATTTTCAAACCTAGAGCCTAAAATCCACCTCACAGTGATATTCAGCCAATCTCAGCCCAGTGTGGTTGCCTGGCAACCACAAACATGTGGATTTTTGTGAACAGTTTCAGGCCAACTCTGCAGCTCTCCACCTCATACAACCACAGCCATTCTAATCATGCAGTATTTGATTCACCTCTCTAATTTGCCTCCGAATTTTCTTTGAACTTGTGTTGTTCAAGCAAATTTGACATATTTTGACAAGTGGAGGGAAGTAATTGTCTCTGTCTTTAGCTCTGTTTGTGGTATATGGGGTCCAAGTTTGACTACCCCAGTCTATTCAATTTTCAAACTTAGAAAGCCAAATGTTTCAGGGGAGGAAAGAAAATGCCACAATGATTTGGGTTCTGCCGAGTTTCTGGTGGCTTGGGAAGCAAACCTGCAAATCATACATGCAATCTCTCCTGGATTACTGCCACCATGGCAGTATCAGTTAGCACTAAAAGCCAGCAACCAGAAGATGAGTCCCAAAATGAAAGTGAATCCTTGCAGTGCATGAATATTTGGAGTGCCTGCTTCAACTATCCAGCTTCCTCGGGGTTCACATGTCTGCAATCGCTATTTCAAGGAGGTCTGCAGCCATTCCAGCATAACCCTGAACACTAAACATGAGGTAGTAGCTCAATACCTAAAGCAAAATAATGCTAGATAGCTTAACACCAGTAGGTTTTCACAGAATTCAAATGTAACATGGTGAAAGGGAAATCCTTAGAAAAGGGATGCAAATGCCCCTTTCCCTAAAAATCCCAGGTATTTTATCATGGCATGGAATATTTAGACTCCACAACTCATGTAGTGAACCCAGGGACCTAGACCAAGTGTGTCTAGATTTCTGTTGTCCTCTTCTTGATATCAGCATCTTAGGTAGTTGTTGAAAGAGGCCGTGAGATAAATTCATAGCCCAAGATGGACTGGAACTCCCAAGGATCCATCCACCTCAGCCCCCCAGATTGCTGGGATTATAGGCAAGAGCGACCATGCCAGGGATGTGCACAGAGATTCTTACATAATTTGTGAAATCCCACTACTGGTCTATAGGTAGCTTCTGTGCTTTAGGCTTTAGGAATATGCCTCTCTTTGTTTTGGCTCCCCTTCTTCAGGTGTCCATTTCTATTGTGCTAAGAACAAAGGCCCCAGGCTAGGGAGTGGCTGCCCTCCCTCTGGTGTGTCCTTGGATGATTACTGCCCAGGTGAACAGGGTTCAAATATATTAGATCCTGTGCATTTGAAGAGGAAATGAGTAAAGATTCATGAGTTAATGTGGACATGCCAGGGAATTTAGGGACCATGATAGAGACAAAACTTCAGGCCATGGGCTGAAGGCTGAGGCTTCTGTACCTCTAGTTTCTTGAATAGTGTTTACATGGGCCTGCTGAGCAATTGAGTGCTCTCAAATGTTAGTTAATGGGTTTTGTTTTAATTTATTTTGTTTTTTGCTTTGGTTTTTTACATGGATGGAAGAGTACCATGGTTTGAAGAAGCTGGAGTGTCTTACCTAAGAGACATTTGAAAAAAGGGACAATTCAGCAGCCAAGAATTTCTCCAGTGCCCTTGGCGTTTTAAAAAAAGTGACATAAAGTTGAGCGTGTCATGTCCATGTCTCTTTACAAAAGATTTTACCTCCTATTCGATAGGAATTACTGTTTCTTTCAAAGGTCAACCTGCACTGAAATAAAGATAATCCCTCCTTTCCTCATTCTGCTTGAAACCACATCCTTTGTTAGTTATATTTTCTTACGCAGAAACACTTGGTGATGACTACAGCAAGAGTTTCCCATGGGTGGAATTTCCACGGAGACACATGAAGTAATACTGCACAATTTCAATTGAATTGCACTGTCCCTTGACAATGGCAAGTCTGGGCAAACCTCTAGTAACTGAAAATCTTAGAAAGTCTGAAAGTGAGTGAATGAAAATGGGCCTCTCCACATTTGGACAGGGCCTCTCCTGAAGCACACATTTGTGGAAAAAGTAATTATGAGAGACGAATGAACTCCCAAAACGGAATGGAAATTTTCTTGTTTAGGCCTGGAACGCTATGGCCTGGAACCCTGTGGTTCTAACTGGATGAGCAAACTGTGAGCAGAGATCAACATAAAACACACACCATTTAGGGAACACGATATTTAACCAGGTGTCCAGAGTAGTGGCAAACTGTACTTGTGACAATTTGCTCAAATCCGGTCTTCACAAGAAAGTAAATGCCAGCATGACCAGTGACTAGAGGAGGACACATTTCAAAGGACTTGTAAAAAGTCCAACACTGAATTTAGCCCAACACTTAATTTAGATAAAAAGTAGCAGAGTCTGTTAGTCTTTCAAGTTTGAATAGGAGAAACTTATAACATGTAATAGCTGTTATATGAATAACTTCAGAGCTTTTGGAGAGGTCTAAATCACTATGAGTGAGGGCTTCCCTGACTCACAAAGTTAAAAATAGTAAAACAAACAATTTGAAAAACCAATCAACCAATAAAATACAAACACTAAGTCCAAAGGGTTTCACTGGTTTTAAAACCACTTATGGAATGCACATCTATTGAACAGGCTTACTCTGCATTCTGCTTTACTCAGGTCCGGTACATGAGCAATTGTGAAAGCAAAATTCAAAATGTTATGTGAGGTGACCATTTCATTGGTGAAACCATGACCCAATAGACATTTTCTCTTTTGAAACTTCGTACATTATCCATATATGTTCTCAAAGGGAAGGAATACACAGGATTTAGGCTGATTTTTTTTCGGTATTTTGTGTTCCACCAGATTTATTTGAAGATCTCCTGTCCTGCATCCACTGCCCAATGCAGTAGGCCACACATAGGACAACCCACATGAGAACTTCACTTCTACAGCCTGATTAAATCATCATGAGAATATAATTTTCCTTTCATCATCAAAGATTTTTACATCAGATTAACCAGCTCTCTTTCCCATGTTTTTCCCTTTTTTTTGTACCTTGAAATGGGTGTGCACTCTTCTCAGTCTTGATCTCAATCATGCCCCGTATTTCCAAACATATTCATCTGGAAAACATGTAATATTCGGGACTTGTTTCATTGTTTTCATATATCTGCCCTTGAAATTCAACTTCCACCACTGTCTCTCATATCCAAAGCTATGTGCTTGCAGAGGATTTCTGCTGAGAAATTTCACAGAAAGCTCTTATACTGCAGGGGACTGATTCCAGCAAGTCTTGACTGAATAGCTTAGGGAACAGGACTCAGCCAAATGACAGACATGACAAGGGAAAAGCGTATGCTCAAGGATAGGACATGGCAGAGATCATCTGCCAGGCCCTGGCATATTTCATATCCCATTGAAAGTACATCCATGTGTAGATTGGCAAGCATTTCCATCCACAATTTCTGAGCAGTGAAGCCTTCAGAGAGAATAGTGTGGCATACCAGGCCAAGAATATTCATCCTATTTAAATCTTGCCCTACAAGGTCCTCTGTGCCACTGAGGTCTCCATGGCAACGCCCAGCATTGTGACTCAGGTCTCCTACTGCACACTTGTATCCTAGAGCCTAAAGTCCAGCTCACAATGGTGCTCAGCCAATCACAGCCCAGTGTGCTTGCCTGGCAACCACATGCTTGTGGATTTCGGTGAACTGTTTCAGCCCAAAACTTTAGCTTTCCACCTCATACAACCACAGCCATTCCAATGATGCAGTATTTGATTAGCCTCTCTATGTTGCCTCAGAATTTTTTTTACAGTTGTATAGATCAAGAAAATTTGACATATTTTGAGAAGTGGAGGGAAGTAATGGGAAAACCTTTTGGTATGTCTGAGGTCTATGGGTTCCAAACTTGACTACACCAGTGTTTTAAATTTTCAAACCTAGAGACTAATATCCACCTCACAGTGATGTTCAGCCAATCTCAGCCCAGAGTGGTTGCCTGGCAACCAAAAGCCTGTGGATTTCTGGGAAGAGTTTCAGCCCAACTCTGCAGCTCTCCACCTCATACAACCACAGCCATTCCAATCATGCAGTATTTGATTCACCTCTCTAAGTTGCCCCCGAATTTTCTTTGAAGTTGTGGTGATCAAGCAAATTTGACATATTTTGACAAGTGGAGTGAAGTAATTGGCTCTGTCTTTAGCTCTGTTTGTGGTACATGGTGTCCAAACTTGACTACTCCAGTCTGTTAAATTTTCAAACTCAGAAAGCCAAATATTTCAGGGGAGGAAAGAAAATGCCACAATGATTTGGGTTCTGCCGAGCTTCTGGTGGCTTGGGAAGCAAACCTGCAAACCATACATGCAATCTCTGCTGGATTACTGCCACCATGGTAGTATCAGTTAGCACTAAAAGCCAGCAACCAGAAGATGTCTCCAAAGTGAAAGTGAATCCTTGCAGTGCATGAATATTTGGAGTGCCTGCTTCAACTATCCAGCTTCCTCGAGGTTCACATGTCTGCAATCGCTATTTCAAGGAGGTCTGCAGCCATTCCAGCATAACCCTGAACACTAAACATGAGGTACTAGCTCAATACCTAAACCAACATAATGCTAGATAGCTTATCAACAGCAGGTTTTCCCAGAATTCAAATGTAACATGGTGAAAGGGAAACCCTTAGAAACGGGATGCAAATGCCCCTTTCCCTAAAAATCCCAGGTATTTTCTCATGGCATGGAATATTTAGACTCCACAACTCATGTAGTGAACCCAGGGACCTGGACCAAGTGTGTCTAGTTTTCTGTTGTCCTCTTTTTGGAAGCAGCATCTTATGTAGTTGTTGAAAGAGGCCTTGAGATAAATTCGTAGCCCAAGATGGACTGGAACTCCCAAGGATCCAGCCACCTCAGCCCCCAGATGGCTGGGATTATAGGCATGAGCCACCATGCCAAGCACGTGCACAGAGATTCTTACATAATTTGTGAAATCCCAGTACTGGTCTATAGGTAGCTTCTGTGCTTCAGGCTTTAGGAATATGCCTCTCTTTGTTTAGGCTCCCCTTGTTCAGGTGTCCATTTCTATTGTGATAATCTCCAAGGCCCCAGGCAAGGGGGTGGCTGCCCTTCCTCTGGTGTGTCCTTGGATGATTACTGCCCAGGTGAACAGGGTTCAAATATATTGGATCCTGTGCATTTGAAGAGGAAATGAGTAAAGATTCATGAGTTAATGTGGACATGCCAGCGAATTGAGGGGCCATGATAAGGACAAAACTTCAGGCCATGGGCTGAAGGCTGAGGCTTCTGTACCTCTAGCTTCTTGAATAGTGTTTACATGGGCCTGCTGAGCAATTGTGTGCTCTCAAATGTTATTTAATGGGTTTTGTTTTAATTTATTTTGTTTTTTCATTTGGTTTTTACATGGAAGAAAGAGTGCCATGGTTTGAAGAAGCTGGAGTGTCTTACCTAAGAGAAATTTTAAAAAAGGGACAATTCAGCAGCCAAGAATTTCTCAAATGCCCTTGGCGTTTTAAAAAAAGTGACATAAAGTTGAGCGTATCATGTCCATGTCTCTTTACAAAAGATTTTACCTCCTATTTGATAGGAATTACTGTTTCTTTGAAATGTCAACCTGCACTGAAATAAAGATAATCCCTCCTTTCCTCATTCTGCTTGAAACCACATCCTTTGTTAGTTATATTTTCTTATGCAGAAACTCTTGGAGACGGCTACATCAAGAGTTTCCCATTGGTGGAATTTCCACGGAGACACATGAAATAATACTGCACAACTTCAAGTGAAGTGCACTGTCCCTTGACAATGGCAAGTCTGGGCAAACATCTAGTAACTGAAAATTTTAGAAAGTCTGAAAGTGAGTGAATGAAAATGGGCCTCTCCACATTTGGACAGGGCCTCTCCTGAAGCACACATTTGTGGAAAAAGTAATTATGAGAGACGAATGAACTCCCAAAACGGAATGGAAATTTTCTTGTTTAGGCCTGGAACGCTATGGCCTGGAACCCTGTGGTTCTAACTGGATGAGCAAACTGTGAGCAGAGATCAACATAAAACACACACCATTTAGGGAACTCGATATTTAACCAGGTGTCCAGAGTAGTGGCAAACTGTACTTGTGTCAATTTGCTCAAATCCTGTCTTCACAAGAATGTAAATTCCAGCACGACCAGTGACAAGAGGTGGACACATTTCAAAGGACTTGTAAAAAGTCCAACACTGAATTTAGCCCAACACTGCATTTAGATGGAAAGTAGCAGAATCTGTTAGTCTTTCAAGTTTGAATAGGAGAAACTTATAACATGTAATAGCTGTTACATGAATACCTTTAGAGCTTTTGGAGAGGTCTAAATCACTATGAGTGCGGGCTTCCCTGACTCACAAAGTTAAAAATAGTAAAACAAACAATTTGAAAAACCAATCAACCAATAAAATACAAACACTAAGTCCAAAGGGTTTCACTGGTTTTAAAACCACTTATGGAATGCACATCTATTGAACAGGCTTACGCTGCATTCTGCTTTACTCAGGCCCGGTACATGAGCAAGTGTGAAAGCAAAATTCAAAATGTTATGTGAGGTGACCATTTCATTGGTGAAACCATGACCCAATAGACATTTTCTCTTTGGAAACTTTGTACATTATCCATATATATTCTCAAAGGGAAGGAATACACAGGATTTAGGCTGATTTTTTTTCAGTATTTTGTGTTCCACCAGATTTATTTGAAGATCTCCTGTCCTGCATCCACTGCCCAATGCAGAAGGCCACACATAGGACAACCAACATGAGAACTTCACTTCTACAGCCTGATTAAATCATCATGAGAATATAATTTTCCTTTCATCATCAAAGATTTTTACATCAGATTAACCAGCTCTCTTTCCCATGTTTTTCCCTTGTTTTTGTACCTTGAAATGGGTGTGCCCTCTTCTCAGTCTTGATCTCCATCTTGCCCCGTATTTCCAAACATATTCATCTGGAAAACATGTAATATTCGGGGCTTGTTTCATTGTTTTCATATATCTGCCCTTGAAATTCAACTTCCACCACTGTCTCTCATATCCAAAGCTATGTGCTTGCAGAGGATTTCTGCTGAGAAATTTCACAGAAAGCTCTTATACTGCAGGGGACTGATTCCAGCAAGTCTTGACTGAATAGCTTAGGGAACAGGACTCAGCCAAATGACAGACATGACAAGGGAAAAGCATATGCTCAAGGATAGGACATGGCAGAGATCATCTGCCAGGCCCTGGCATATTTCATATCCCATTGAAAGTACATCCATGTGTAGATTGGCAAGCATTTCCATCCACAATTTCTGAGCAGTGAAGCCTTCAGAGAGAATAGTGTGGCATACCAGGCCAAGAATATTCATCCTATTTAAATCTTGCCCTACAAGGTCCTCTGTGCCACTGAGGTCTCCATGGCAACGCCCAGCATTGTGACTCACGTCTCCTACTGCACACTTGTATCCTAGAGCCTAAAGTCCAGCTCACAATGGTGCTCAGCCAATCACAGCCCAGTGTGCTTGCCTGGCAACCACAAGCTTGTGGATTTCTGTGAACTGTTTAAGCCCAGCTCTGCAGCTTTCCACCTCATACAACCACAGCCATTCCAATGATGCAGTATTTGATTAGCCTCTCTATGTTGCCTCAGAATTTTTTTTACAGTTGTAGAGATCAAGAAAATTTGACATATTTTGAGAAGTGGAGGGAAGTAATGGGAAAACCTTTTGGTATGTCTGAGGTCTATGGGTTCCAAACTTGACTACACCAGTGTTTTAAATTTTCAAACCTAGAGACTAATATCCACCTCACAGTGATGTTCAGCCAATCTCAGCCCAGAGTGGTTGCCTGGCAACCAAAAGCCTGTGGATTTCTGGGAAGAGTTTCAGCCCAACTCTGCAGCTCTCCACCTCATACAACCACAGCCATTCCAATCATGCAGTATTTGGTTCACCTCTCTAAGTTGCCCCCGAATTTTCTTTGAAGTTGTGGTGATCAAGCAAATTTGACATATTTTGACAAGTGGAGTGAAGTAATTGGCTCTGTCTTTAGCTCTGTTTGTGGTACATGGTGTCCAAACTTGACTACCCCAGTCTGTTAAATTTTCAAACTCAGAAAGCCAAATATTTCAGGGGAGGAAAGAAAATGCCACAATGATTTGGGTTCTGCCGAGTTTCTGGTGGCTTGGGAAGCAAACCTGCAAACCATACATGCAATCTCTGCTGGATTGCTGCCACCATGGTAGTATCAGTTAGCACTAAAAGCCAGCAACAAGAAGATGTCTCCCAAAGTGAAAGTGAATCCTTGCAGTGCCTGAATATTTGGAGTGCCTGCTTCAACTATCCAGCTTCCTCGAGGTTCACATGTCTGCAATCGCTATTTCAAGGAGGTCTGCAGCCATTCCAGCATAACCCTGAACACTAAACATGAGGTACTAGCTCAATACCTAAACCAACATAATGCTAGATAGCTTATCAACAGCAGGTTTTCCCAGAATTCAAATGTAACATGGTGAAAGGGAAACCCTTAGAAACGGGATGCAAATGCCCCTTTCCCTAAAAACCCCAGGTATTTTCTCATGGCATGGAATATTTAGACTCCACAACTCATGTAGTGAACCCAGGGACCTGGACCAAGTGTGTCTAGTTTTCTGTTGTCCTCTTTTTGGAAACAGCATCTTATGTAGTTGTTGAAAGAGGCCTTGAGATAAATTCGTAGCCCAAGATGGACTGGAACTCCCAAGGATCCATCCACCTCAGCCCCCAGATGGCTGGGATTATAGGCATGAGCCACCATGCCAAGCATGTGCACAGAGATTCTTACATAATTTGTGAAATCCCAGTACTGGTCTATAGGTAGCTTTCTGTGCTTCACGCTTTAGGAATATGCCTCTCTTTGTTTAGGCTCCCCTTGTTCAGGTGTCCATTTCAATTGTGATAAGCTCCAAGGCCCCAGGCAAGGGGGTGGCTGCCCTTCCTCTGGTGTGTCCTTGGATGATTACTGCCCAGGTGAACAGGGTTCAAATATATTGGATCCTGTGCATTTGAAGAGGAAATGAGTAAAGATTCATGAGTTAATGTGGACATGCCAGCGAATTGAGGGGCCATGATAAGGACAAAACTTCAGGCCATGGGCTGAAGGCTGAGGCTTCTGTACCTCTAGCTTCTTGAATAGTGTTTACATGGGCCTGCTGAGCAATTGTGTGCTCTCAAATGTTATTTAATGGGTTTTGTTTTAATTTATGTTGTTTTTTCATTTGGTTTTTACATGGAAGAAAGAGTGCCATGGTTTGAAGAAGCTGGAGTGTCTTACCTAAGAGAAATTTGAAAAAAGGGACAATTCAGCAGCCAAGAATTTCTCAAATGCCCTTGGCGTTTTAAAAAAAGTGACATAAAGTTGAGCGTATCATGTCCATGTCTCTTTACAAAAGATTTTACCTCCTATTTGATAGGAATTACTGTTTCTTTGAAATGTCAACCTGCACTGAAATAAAGATAATCCCTCCTTTCCTCATTCTGCTTGAAACCACATCAATTGTTAGTTATATTTTCTTATGCAGAAACTCTTGGAGACGGCTACATCAAGAGTTTCCCATTGGTGGAATTTCCACGGAGACACATGAAATAATACTGCACAACTTCAAGTGAAGTGAACTGTCCCTTGACAATGGCAAGTCTGGGCAAACATCTAGTAACTGAAAATTTTAGAAAGTCTGAAAGTGAGTGAATGAAAATGGGCCTCTCCACATTTGGACAGGGCCTCTCCTGAAGCACACATTTGTGGAAAAAGTAATTATGAGAGACGAATGAACTCCCAAAACGGAATGGAAATTTTCTTGTTTAGGCCTGGAACGCTATGGCCTGGAACCCTGTGGTTCTAACTGGATGAGCAAACTGTGAGCAGAGATCAACATAAAACACACACCATTTAGGGAACTCGATATTTAACCAGGTGTCCAGAGTAGTGGCAAACTGTACTTGTGTCAATTTGCTCAAATCCTGTCTTCACAAGAATGTAAATTCCAGCACGACCAGTGACAAGAGGTGGACACATTTCAAAGGACTTGTAAAAAGTCCAACACTGAATTTAGCCCAACACTGCATTTAGATGGAAAGTAGCAGAATCTGTTAGTCTTTCAAGTTTGAATAGGAGAAACTTATAACATGTAATAGCTGTTACATGAATACCTTTAGAGCTTTTGGAGAGGTCTAAATCACTATGAGTGCGGGCTTCCCTGACTCACAAAGTTAAAAATAGTAAAACAAACAATTTGAAAAACCAATCAACCAATAAAATACAAACACTAAGTCCAAAGGGTTTCACTGGTTTTAAAACCACTTATGGAATGCACATCTATTGAACAGGCTTACGCTGCATTCTGCTTTACTCAGGCCCGGTACATGAGCAAGTGTGAAAGCAAAATTCAAAATGTTATGTGAGGTGACCATTTCATTGGTGAAACCATGACCCAATAGACATTTTCTCTTTGGAAACTTTGTACATTATCCATATATATTCTCAAAGGGAAGGAATACACAGGATTTAGGCTGATTTTTTTTCAGTATTTTGTGTTCCACCAGATTTATTTGAAGATCTCCTGTCCTGCATCCACTGCCCAATGCAGAAGGCCACACATAGGACAACCAACATGAGAACTTCACTTCTACAGCCTGATTAAATCATCATGAGAATATAATTTTCCTTTCATCATCAAAGATTTTTACATCAGATTAACCAGCTCTCTTTCCCATGTTTTTCCCTTGTTTTTGTACCTTGAAATGGGTGTGCCCTCTTCTCAGTCTTGATCTCCATCTTGCCCCGTATTTCCAAACATATTCATCTGGAAAACATGTAATATTCGGGGCTTGTTTCATTGTTTTCATATATCTGCCCTTGAAATTCAACTTCCACCACTGTCTCTCATATCCAAAGCTATGTGCTTGCAGAGGATTTCTGCTGAGAAATTTCACAGAAAGCTCTTATACTGCAGGGGACTGATTCCAGCAAGTCTTGACTGAATAGCTTAGGGAACAGGACTCAGCCAAATGACAGACATGACAAGGGAAAAGCATATGCTTAAGGATAGGACATGGCAGAGATCATCTGCCAGGCCCTGGCATATTTCATATCCCATTGAAAGTACATCCATGTGTAGATTGGCAAGCATTTCCATCCACAATTTCTGAGCAGTGAAGCCTTCAGAGAGAATAGTGTGGCATACCAGGCCAAGAATATTCATCCTATTTAAATCTTGCCCTACAAGGTCCTCTGTGCCACTGAGGTCTCCATGGCAACGCCCAGCATTGTGACTCAGGTCTCCTACTGCACACTTGTATCCTAGAGCCTAAAGTCCAGCTCACAATGGTGCTCAGCCAATCACAGCCCAGTGTGCTTGCCTGGCAACCACAAGCTTGTGGATTTCTGTGAACTGTTTAAGCCCAGCTCTGCAGCTTTCCACCTCATACAACCACAGCCATTCCAATGATGCAGTATTTGATTAGCCTCTCTATGTTGCCTCAGAATTTTTTTTACAGTTGTATAGATCAAGAAAATTTGACATATTTTGAGAAGTGGAGGGAAGTAATGGGAAAACCTTTTGGTATGTCTGAGGTCTATGGGTTCCAAACTTGACTACACCAGTGTTTTAAATTTTCAAACCTAGAGACTAATATACACCTCACAGTGATGTTCAGCCAATCTCAGCCCAGAGTGGTTGCCTGGCAACCAAAAGCCTGTGGATTTCTGGGAAGAGTTTCAGCCCAACTCTGCAGCTCTCCACCTCATACAACCACAGCCATTCCAATCATGCAGTATTTGATTCACCTCTCTAAGTTGCCCCCGAATTTTCTTTGAAGTTGTGGTGATCAAGCAAATTTGACATATTTTGACAAGTGGAGTGAAGTAATTGGCTCTGTCTTTAGCTCTGTTTGTGGTACATGGTGTCCAAACTTGACTACCCCAGTCTGTTAAATTTTCAAACTCAGAAAGCCAAATATTTCAGGGGAGGAAAGAAAATGCCACAATGATTTGGGTTCTGCCGAGTTTCTGGTGGCTTGGGAAGCAAACCTGCAAACCATACATGCAATCTCTGCTGGATTGCTGCCACCATGGTAGTATCAGTTAGCACTAAAAGCCAGCAACAAGAAGATGTCTCCCAAAGTGAAAGTGAATCCTTGCAGTGCCTGAATATTTGGAGTGCCTGCTTCAACTATCCAGCTTCCTCGAGGTTCACATGTCTGCAATCGCTATTTCAAGGAGGTCTGCAGCCATTCCAGCATAACCCTGAACACTAAACATGAGGTACTAGCTCAATACCTAAACCAACATAATGCTAGATAGCTTATCAACAGCAGGTTTTCCCAGAATTCAAATGTAACATGGTGAAAGGGAAACCCTTAGAAACGGGATGCAAATGCCCCTTTCCCTAAAAACCCCAGGTATTTTCTCATGGCATGGAATATTTAGACTCCACAACTCATGTAGTGAACCCAGGGACCTGGACCAAGTGTGTCTAGTTTTCTGTTGTCCTCTTTTTGGAAACAGCATCTTATGTAGTTGTTGAAAGAGGCCTTGAGATAAATTCGTAGCCCAAGATGGACTGGAACTCCCAAGGATCCATCCACCTCAGCCCCCAGATGGCTGGGATTATAGGCATGAGCCACCATGCCAAGCATGTGCACAGAGATTCTTACATAATTTGTGAAATCCCAGTACTGGTCTATAGGTAGCTTTCTGTGCTTCAGGCTTTAGGAATATGCCTCTCTTTGTTTAGGCTCCCCTTGTTCAGGTGTCCATTTCAATTGTGATAAGCTCCAAGGCCCCAGGCAAGGGGGTGGCTGCCCTTCCTCTGGTGTGTCCTTGGATGATTACTGCCCAGGTGAACAGGGTTCAAATATATTGGATCCTGTGCATTTGAAGAGGAAATGAGTAAAGATTCATGAGTTAATGTGGACATGCCAGGAAATTGAGGGGCCATGATAAGGACAAAACTTCAGGCCAAGGGCTGAAGGCTGAGGCTTCTGTACCTCTAGCTTCTTGAATAGTGTTTACATGGGCCTGCTGAGCAATTGTGTGCTCTCAAATGTTATTTAATGGGTTTCGTTTTAATTTATTTTGTTTTTTCATTTGGTTTTTTACATGGAAGAAAGAGTACCATGGTTTGAAGAAGCTGGAGTGTCTTACCTAAGAGAAATTTGAAAAAAGGGACAATTCAGCAGCCAAGAATTTCTCAAATGCCCTTGGCGTTTTAAAAAAAGTGACATAAAGTTGAGCGTATCATGTCCATGTCTCTTTACAAAAGATTTTACCTCCTATTTGATAGGAATTACTGTTTCTTTGAAAGGTCAACCTGCACTGAAATAAAGATAATCCCTCCTTTCCTCATTCTGCTTGAAACCACATCCTTTGTTAGTTATATTTTCTTATGCAGAAACTCTTGGAGAGGGCTACATCAAGAGTTTCCCATTGGTGGAATTTCCACGGAGACACATGAAATAATACTGCACAACTTCAAGTGAAGTGCACTGTCCCTTGACAATGGCAAATCTGCGCAAACCTCTAGTAACTGAAAATTTTAGAAAGTCTGAAAGTGAGTGAATGAAAATGGGCCTCTCCACATTTGGACAGGGCCTCTCCTGAAGCACACATTTGTGGAAAAAGTAATTATGAGAGACGAATGAACTCCCAAAACGGAATGGAAATTTTCTTGTTTAGGCCTGGAACGCTATGGACTGGAACCCTGTGGTTCTAACTGGATGAGCAAAGTGTGAGCAGAGATCAAAATAAAACACACACCATTTAGGGAACTCGATATTTAACCAGGTGTCCAGAGTAGTGGCAAACTGTACTTGTGTCAATTTGCTCAAATCCTGTCTTCACAAGAAAGTAAATTCCAGCACGACCAGTGACAAGAGGTGGACACATTTCAAAGGACTTGTAAAAAGTCCAACACTGAATTTAGCCCAACACTGCATTTAGATGGAAAGTAGCAGAATCTGTTAGTCTTTCAAGTTTTAATAGGAGAAACTTATAACATGTACTAGCTGTTACATGAATACCTTCAGAGCTTTTGGAGAGATCTAAATCACTATGAGTGAGGGCTTCCCTGACTCACAAAGTTAAAAATAGTAAAACAAACAATTTGAAAAACCAATCAACCAATAAAATACAAACACTAAGTCCAAAGGGTTTCACTGGTTTTAAAACCAGTTAAGGAATGTACAACTATTGAAGAGGCTTACTCTGCATTCTGCTTTACTCAGGCCCGGTACATGAGCAAGTGTGAAAGCAAAATTCAAAATGTTATGTGAAGTGACCATTTCATTGGTGAAACCATGACCCAATAGACATTTTCTCTTTGGAAACTTTGTACATTATCCATATATGTTCTCAAAGGGAAGGAATACACAGGATTAAGGCTGATTTTTTTTTCAGTATTTTGTGTTCCACCAGATTTATTTGAAGATCTCCTGTCCTGCATCCACTGCCCAATGCAGAAGGCCACACATAGGACAACCAACATGAGAACTTCACTTTTACAGCCTGATTAAATCATCATGAGAATATAATTTTCCTTTCATCATCAAAGATTTTTACATCAGATTAACCAGCTCTCTTTCCCATGTTTTTCCCTTGTTTTTGTACCTTGAAATGGGTGTGCACTCTTCTCAGTCTTGATCTCCATCTTGCCCCGTATTTCCAAACATATTCATCTGGAAAACATGTAATATTCGGGGCTTGTTTCATTGTTTTCTTATATCTGCCCTTGAAATTCAACTTCCACCACTGTCTCTCATATCCAAAGCTATGTGCTTGCAGAGGATTTCTGCTGAGAAATTTCACAGAAAGCACTTATACTGCAGGGGACTGATTCCAGCAAGTCTTGACTGAATAGCTTAGGGAACAGGACTCAGCCAAATGACATACATGACAAGGGAAAAGCGTATGCTCAAGGATAGGACATGGCAGAGATCATCTGCCAGGCCCTGGCATATTTCATATCCCATTGAAAGTACATCCATGTGTAGATTGGCAAGCATTTCCATCCACAATTTCTGAGCAGTGAAGCCTTCAGAGAGAATAGTGTGGCATACCAGGCCAAGAATATTCATCCTATTTAAATCTTGCCCTACAAGGTCCTCTGTGCCACTGAGGTCTCCATGGCAACGCCCAGCATTGTGACTCAGGTCTCCTACTGCACACTTGTATCCTAGAGCCTAAAGTCCAGCTCACAATGGTGCTCAGCCAATCACAGCCCAGTGTGCTTGCCTGGCAACCACAAGCTTGTTTATTTCTGTGAACTGTTTCTGCCCAACTCTGCAGCTTTCCACCTCATACAACCACAGCCATTCCAATGATGCAGTATTTGATTAGCCTCTCTATGTTGCCTCAGAATTTTTTTTACAGTTGTAGAGATCAAGAAAATTTGACATATTTTGAGAAGTGGAGGGAAGTAATGGGAAAACCTTTTGGTATGTCTGAGGTCTATGGGTTCCAAACTTGACTACACCAGTGTTTTAAATTTTCAAACCTAGAGACTAATATCCACCTCACAGTGATGTTCAGCCAATCTCAGCCCAGAGTGGTTGCCTGGCAACCAAAAGCCTGTGGATTTCTGGGAAGAGTTTCAGCCCAACTCTGCAGCTCTCCACCTCATACAACCACAGCCATTCCAATCATGCAGTATTTGATTCACCTCTCTAAGTTGCCCCCGAATTTTCTTTGAAGTTGTGGTGATCAAGCAAATTTGACATATTTTGACAAGTGGAGTGAAGTAATTGGCTCTGTCTTTAGCTCTGTTTGTGGTACATGGTGTCCAAACTTGACTACCCCAGTCTGTTAAATTTTCAAACTCAGAAAGCCAAATATTTCAGGGGAGGAAAGAAAATGCCACAATGATTTGGGTTCTGCCGAGTTTCTGGTGGCTTGGGAAGCAAACCTGAAAACCATACATGCAATCTCTGCTGGATTACTGCCACCATGGTAGTATCAGTTAGCACTAAAAGCCAGCAACCAGAAGATGTCTCCCAAAGTGAAAGTGAATCCTTGCAGTGCCTGAATATTTGGAGTGCCTGCTTCAACTATCCAGCTTCCTCGAGGTTCACATGTCTGCAATCGCTATTTCAAGGAGGTCTGCAGCCATTCCAGCATAACCCTGAACACTAAACATGAGGTACTAACTCAATACCTAAACCAACATAATGCTAGATAGCTTATCAACAGCAGGTTTTCCCAGAATTCAAATGTAACATGGTGAAAGGGAAACCCTTAGAAACGGGATGCAAATGCCCCTTTCCCTAAAAACCCCAGGTATTTTCTCATGGCATGGAATATTTAGACTCCACAACTCATGTAGTGAACCCAGGGACCTGGACCAAGTGTGTCTAGTTTTCTGTTGTCCTCTTTTTGGAAACAGCATCTTATGTAGTTGTTGAAAGAGGCCTTGAGATAAATTCGTAGCCCAAGATGGACTGGAACTCCCAAGGATCCATCCACCTCAGCCCCCAGATGGCTGGGATTATAGGCATGAGCGACCATGCCAAGCATGTGCACAGAGATTCTTACATAATTTGTGAAATCCCACTACTGGTCTATAGGTAGCTTCTGTGCTTCAGGCTTTAGGAATATGCCTCTCTTGGTTTTGGCTCCCCTTGTTCAGGTGTCCATTTCAATTGTGATAAGCTCCAAGGCCCCAGGCAAGGGGGTGGCTGCCCTTCCTCTGGTCTGTCCTTGGATGATTACTGCCCAGTTGAACAGGGTTCCAATATATTGGATCCTGTGCATTTGAAGGGGAAATGAGTAAAGATTCATGAGTTAATGTGGACATGCCAGGGAATTGATGGGCCATGATAAGGACAAAACTTCAGGCCAAGGGCTGAAGGCTGAGGCTTCTGTACCTCTAGCTTCTTGAATAGTGTTTACATGGGCCTGCTGAGCAATTGTGTGCTCTCAAATGTTATTTAATGGGTTTTGTTTTAATTTATTTTGTTTTTTCATTTGGTTTTTTACATGGAAGGAAGAGTACCATGGTTTGAAGAAGCTGGAGTGTCTTACCTAAGAGAAATTTGAAAAAAGGGACAATTCAGCAGCCAAGAATTTCTCAAATGCCCTTGGTGTTTTTAAAAAAGTGACATAAAGTTGAGTGTGTCTTGTCCATGTCTCTTTACAAAAGATTTTACCTCCTATTTGATAGGAATTACTGTTTCTTTGAAAGGTCAACCTGCACTGAAAAAAAGATAATCCCTCCTTTCCTCATTCTGCTTGAAACCACATCCTTTGTTAGTTATATTTTCTTATGCAGAAACTCTTGGAGACGGCTACATCAAGAGTTTCCCATTGGTGGAATTTCCACGGAGAAACATGAAATAATACTGCACAACTTCAAGTGAAGTGCACTGTCCCTTGACAATGGCAAGTCTGGGCAAACCTCTAGTAACTGAAAATTTTAGAAAGTCTGAAAGTGAGTGAATGAAAATGGGCCTCTCCACATTTGGACAGGGCCTCTCCTGAAGCACACATTTGTGGAAAAAGTAATTATGAGAGATGAATGAACTCCCAAAACGGAATGGAAATTTTCTTGTTTAGGCCTGGAACGCTATGGGCTGGAACCCTGTGGTTCTAACTGGATGAGCAAAGTGTGAGCAGAGATCAAAATAAAACACACACCATTTAGGGAACTCGATATTTAACCAGGTGTCCAGAGTAGTGGCAAACTGTACTTGTGTCAATTTGCTCAAATCCTGTCTTCACAATAAAGTAAATTCCAGCACGACCAGTGACAAGAGGTGGACACATTTCAAAGGACTTGTAAAAAGTCCAACACTGAATTTAGCCCAACACTGCATTTAGATGGAAAGTAGCAGAATCTGTTAGTCTTTCAAGTTTTAATAGGAGAAACTTATAACATGTACTAGCTGTTACATGAATACCTTCAGAGCTTTTGGAGAGATCTAAATCACTGTGAGTGAGGGCTTCCCTGACTCACAAAGTTAAAAATAGTAAAACAAACAATTTGAAAAACCAATCAACCAATAAAATACAAACACTAAGTCCAAAGGGTTTCACTGGTTTTAAAACCAGTTAAGGAATGTACAACTATTGAAGAGGCTTACTCTGCATTCTGCTTTACTCAGGCCCGGTACATGAGCAACTGTGGAAGCAAAATTCAAAATGTTATGTGAAGTGACCATTTCATTGGTGAAACCATGACCCAATAGACATTTTCTCTTTGGAAACTTTGTACATTATCCATATATGTTCTCAAAGGGAAGGAATACACAGGATTTAGGCTGATTTTTTTTTTCAGTATTTTGTGTTCCACCAGATTTATTTGAAGATTTCCTGTCCTGCATCCACTGCCCAATGCAGAAGGCCACACATAGGACAACCAACATGAGAACTTCACTTCTACAGCCTGATTAAATCATCATGAGAATATAATTTTCCTTTTATCATCAAAGATTTTTACATCAGATTAACCAGCTCTCTTTCCCATGTTTTTCCCTTGTTTTTGTACCTTGAAATGGGTGTGCACTCTTCTCAGTCTTGATCTCAATCTTGCCCCGTATTTCCAAACATATTCATCTGGAAAACATGTAATATTCGGGGCTTGTTTCATTGTTTTCATATATCTGCCCTTGAAATTCAACTTCCACCACTGTCTCTCATATCCAAAGCTATGTGCTTGCAGAGGATTTCTGCTGAGAGATTTCACAGAAAGCTCTTATACTGCAGGGGACTGATTCCAGCAAGTCTTGACTGAATAGCTTAGGGAACAGGACTCAGCCAAATGACAGACATGACAAGGGAAAAGCGTATGCTCAAGGATAGGACATGGCAGAGATCATCTGCCAGGCCCTGGCATATTTCATATCCCATTGAAAGTACATCCATGTGTAGATTGGCAAGCATTTCCATCCACAATTTCTGAGCAGTGAAGCCTTCAGAGAGAATAGTGTGGCATACCAGGCCAAGAATATTCATCCTATTTAAATCTTGCCCTACAAGGTCCTCTGTGCCACTGAGGTCTCCATGGCAACGCCCAGCATTGTGACTCAGGTCTCCTACTGCACACTTGTATCCTAGAGCCTAAAGTCCAGCTCACAATGGTGCTCAGCCAATCACAGCCCAGTGTGCTTGCCTGGCAACCACATGCTTGTGGATTTCGGTGAACTGTTTCAGCCCAACACTTTAGCTTTCCACCTCATACAACCACAGCCATTCCAATGATGCAGTATTTGATTAGCCTCTCTATGTTGCCTCAGAATTTTTTTTACAGTTGTATAGATCAAGAAAATTTGACATATTTTGAGAAGTGGAGGGAAGTAATGGGAAAACCTTTTGGTATGTCTGAGGTCTATGGGTTCCAAACTTGACTACACCAGTGTTTTAAATTTTCAAACCTAGAGACTAATATCCACCTCACAGTGATGTTCAGCCAATCTCAGCCCAGAGTGGTTGCCTGGCAACCAAAAGCCTGTGGATTTCTGGGAAGAGTTTCAGCCCAACTCTGCAGCTCTCCACCTCATACAACCACAGCCATTCCAATCATGCAGTATTTGATTCACCTCTCTAAGTTGCCCCCTAATTTTCTTTGAAGTTGTGGTGATCAAGCAAATTTGACATATTTTGACAAGTGGAGTGAAGTAATTGGCTCTGTCTTTAGCTCTGTTTGTGGTACATGGTGTCCAAACTTGACTACCCCAGTCTGTTAAATTTTCAAACTCAGAAAGCCAAATATTTCAGGGGAGGAAAGAAAATGCCACAATGATTTGGGTTCTGCCGAGTTTCTGGTGGCTTGGGAAGCAAACCTGAAAACCATACATGCAATCTCTGCTGGATTACTGCCACCATGGTAGTATCAGTTAGCACTAAAAGCCAGCAACCAGAAGATGTGTCCCAAAGTGAAAGTGAATCCTTGCAGTGCATGAATATTTGGAGTGCCTGCTTCAACTATCCAGCTTCCTCGAGGTTCACATGTCTGCAATCGCTATTTCAAGGAGGTCTGCAGCCATTCCAGCATAACCCTGAACACTAAACATGAGGTACTAGCTCAATACCTAAAGCAACATAATGCTAGATAGCTTATCAACAGCAGGTTTTCCCAGAATTCAAATGTAACATGGTGAAAGGGAAACCCTTAGAAACGGGATGCAAATGCCCCTTTCCCTAAAAACCCCAGGTATTTTCTCATGGCATGGAATATTTAGACTCCACAACTCATGTAGTGCACCCAGGGACCTGGACCAAGTGTGTCTAGTATTCTGTTGTCCTCTTTTTGGAAACAGCATCTTATGTAGTTGTTGAAAGAGGCCTTGAGATAAATTCGTAGCCCAAGATGGACTGGAACTCCCAAGGATCCATCCACCTCAGCCCCCAGATGGCTGGGATTATAGGCATGAGCGACCATGCCAAGCATGTGCACAGAGATTCTTACATAATTTGTGAAATCCCACTACTGGTCTATAGGTAGCTTCTGTGCTTCAGGCTTTAGGAATATGCCTCTCTTGGTTTTGGCTCCCCTTGTTCAGGTGTCCATTTCAATTGTGATAAGCTCCAAGGCCCCAGGCAAGGGGGTGGCTGCCCTTCCTCTGGTGTGTCCTTGGATGATTACTGCCCAGTTGAACAGGGTTCAAATATATTGGATCCTGTGCATTTGAAGGGGAAATGAGTAAAGATTCATGAGTTAATGTGGACATGCCAGGGAATTGATGGGCCATGATAAGGACAAAACTTCAGGCCAAGGGCTGAAGGCTGAGGCTTCTGTACCTCTAGCTTCTTGAATAGTGTTTACATGGGCCTGCTGAGCAATTGTGTGCTCTCAAATGTTATTTAATGGGTTTTGTTTTAATTTATTTTGTTTTTTCATTTGGTTTTTTACATGGAAGGAAGAGTACCATGGTTTGAAGAAGCTGGAGTGTCTTACCTAAGAGAAATTTGAAAAAAGGGACAATTCAGCAGCCAAGAATTTCTCAAATGCCCTTGGTGTTTTTAAAAATGTGACATAAAGTTGAGTGTGTCTTGTCCATGTCTCTTTACAAAAGATTTTACCTCCTATTTGATAGGAATTACTGTTTCTTTGAAAGGTCAACCTGCACTGAAAAAAAGATAATCCCTCCTTTCCTCATTCTGCTTGAAACCACATCCTTTGTTAGTTATATTTTCTTATGCAGAAACTCTTGGAGACGGCTACATCAAGAGTTTCCCATTGGTGGAATTTCCACGGAGAAACATGAAATAATACTGCACAACTTCAAGTGAAGTGCACTGTCCCTTGACAATGGCAAGTCTGGGCAAACCTCTAGTAACTGAAAATTTTAGAAAGTCTGAAAGTGAGTGAATGAAAATGGGCCTCTCCACATTTGGACAGGGCCTCTCCTGAAGCACACATTTGTGGAAAAAGTAATTATGAGAGATGAATGAACTCCCAAAACGGAATGGAAATTTTCTTGTTTAGGCCTGGAACGCTATGGCCTGGAACCCTGTGGTTCTAACTGGATGAGCAAAGTGTGAGCAGAGATCAAAATAAAACACACACCATTTAGGGAACTCGATATTTAACCAGGTGTCCAGAGTAGTGGCAAACTGTACTTGTGTCAATTTGCTCAAATCCTGTCTTCACAAGAAAGTAAATTCCAGCACGACCAGTGACAAGAGGTGGACACATTTCAAAGGACTTGTAAAAAGTCCAACACTGAATTTAGCCCAACACTGCATTTAGATGGAAAGTAGCAGAATCTGTTAGTCTTTCAAGTTTTAATAGGAGAAACTTATAACATGTACTAGCTGTTACATGAATACCTTCAGAGCTTTTGGAGAGATCTAAATCACTGTGAGTGAGGGCTTCCCTGACTCACAAAGTTAAAAATAGTAAAACAAACAATTTGAAAAACCAATCAACCAATAAAATACAAACACTAAGTCCAAAGGGTTTCACTGGTTTTAAAACCAGTTAAGGAATGTACAACTATTGAAGAGGCT
The DNA here is from genome assembly GCF_034190915.1 of Cavia porcellus. NCBI lineage: Eukaryota > Metazoa > Chordata > Mammalia > Rodentia > Caviidae > Cavia > Cavia porcellus. Next base: position 1,747,837 of record NW_026947486.1, on the reverse strand, counting down.
TACTCTGCATTCTGCTTTACTCAGGCCCGGTACATGAGCAACTGTGAAAGCAAAATTCAAAATGTTATGTGAAGTGACCATTTCATTGGTGAAACCATGACCCAATAGACATTTTCTCTTTGGAAACTTTGTACATTATCCATATATGTTCTCAAAGGGAAGGAATACACAGGATTTAGGCTGATTTTTTTTTCAGTATTTTGTGTTCCACCAGATTTATTTGAAGATTTCCTGTCCTGCATCCACTGCCCAATGCAGAAGGCCACACATAGGACAACCAACATGAGAACTTCACTTCTACAGCCTGATTAAATCATCATGAGAATATAATTTTCCTTTCATCATCAAAGATTTTTACATCAGATTAACCAGCTCTCTTTCCCATGTTTTTCCCTTGTTTTTGTACCTTGAAATGGGTGTGCACTCTTCTCAGTCTTGATCTCAATCTTGCCCCGTATTTCCAAACATATTCATCTGGAAAACATGTAATATTCGGGGCTTGTTTCATTGTTTTCATATATCTGCCCTTGAAATTCAACTTCCACCACTGTCTCTCATATCCAAAGCTCTGTGCTTGCAGAGGATTTCTGCTGAGAAATTTCACAGAAAGCTCTTATACTGCAGGTGACTGATTCCAGCAAGTCTTGACTGAATAGCTTAGGGAACAGGACTCAGCCAAATGACAGACATGACAAGGGAAAAGCGTATGCTCAAGGATAGGACATGGCAGAGATCATCTGCCAGGCCCTGGCATATTTCATATCCCATTGAAAGTACATCCATGTGTAGATTGGCAAGCATTTCCATCCACAATTTCTGAGCAGTGAAGCCTTCAGAGAGAATAGTGTGGCATACCAGGCCAAGAATATTCATCCTATTTAAATCTTGCCCTACAAGGTCCTCTGTGCCACTGAGGTCTCCATGGCAACGCCCAGCATTGTGACTCAGGTCTCCTACTGCACACTTGTATCCTAGAGCCTAAAGTCCAGCTCACAATGGTGCTCAGCCAATCACAGCCCAGTGTGCTTGCCTGGCAACCACATGCTTGTGGATTTCGGTGAACTGTTTCAGCCCAACACTTTAGCTTTCCACCTCATACAACCACAGCCATTCCAATGATGCAGTATTTGATTAGCCTCTCTATGTTGCCTCAGAATTTTTTTTACAGTTGTATAGATCAAGAAAATTTGACATATTTTGAGAAGTGGAGGGAAGTAATGGGAAAACCTTTTGGTATGTCTGAGGTCTATGGGTTCCAAACTTGACTACACCAGTGTTTTAAATTTTCAAACCTAGAGACTAATATCCACCTCACAGTGATGTTCAGCCAATCTCAGCCCAGAGTGGTTGCCTGGCAACCAAAAGCCTGTGGATTTCTGGGAAGAGTTTCAGCCCAACTCTGCAGCTCTCCACCTCATACAACCACAGCCATTCCAATCATGCAGTATTTGATTCACCTCTCTAAGTTGCCCCCTAATTTTCTTTGAAGTTGTGGTGATCAAGCAAATTTGACATATTTTGACAAGTGGAGTGAAGTAATTGGCTCTGTCTTTAGCTCTGTTTGTGGTACATGGTGTCCAAACTTGACTACCCCAGTCTGTTAAATTTTCAAACTCAGAAAGCCAAATATTTCAGGGGAGGAAAGAAAATGCCACAATGATTTGGGTTCTGCCGAGTTTCTGGTGGCTTGGGAAGCAAACCTGAAAACCATACATGCAATCTCTGCTGGATTACTGCCACCATGGTAGTATCAGTTAGCACTAAAAGCCAGCAACCAGAAGATGTGTCCCAAAGTGAAAGTGAATCCTTGCAGTGCATGAATATTTGGAGTGCCTGCTTCAACTATCCAGCTTCCTCGAGGTTCACATGTCTGCGATCGCTATTTCAAGGAGGTCTGCAGCCATTCCAGCATAACCCTGAACACTAAACATGAGGTACTAGCTCAATACCTAAAGCAACATAATGCTAGATAGCTTATCAACAGCAGGTTTTCCCAGAATTCAAATGTAACATGGTGAAAGGGAAACCCTTAGAAACGGGATGCAAATGCCCCTTTCCCTAAAAACCCCAGGTATTTTCTCATGGCATGGAATATTTAGACTCCACAACTCATGTAGTGCACCCAGGGACCTGGACCAAGTGTGTCTAGTATTCTGTTGTCCTCTTTTTGGAAACAGCGTCTTATGTAGTTGTTGAAAGAGGCCTTGAGATAAATTCGTAGCCCAAGATGGACTGGAACTCCCAAGGATCCATCCACCTCAGCCCCCAGATGGCTGGGATTATAGGCATGAGCGACCATGCCAAGCATGTGCACAGAGATTCTTACATAATTTGTGAAATCCCACTACTGGTCTATAGGTAGCTTCTGTGCTTCAGGCTTTAGGAATATGCCTCTCTTGGTTTTGGCTCCCCTTGTTCAGGTGTCCATTTCAATTGTGATAAGCTCCAAGGCCCCAGGCAAGGGGGTGGCTGCCCTTCCTCTGGTGTGTCCTTGGATGATTACTGCCCAGGTGAACAGGGTTCCAATATATTGGATCCTGTGCATTTGAAGGGGAAATGAGTAAAGATTCATGAGTTAATGTGGACATGCCAGGGAATTGATGGGCCATGATAAGGACAAAACTTCAGGCCAAGGGCTGAAGGCTGAGGCTTCTGTACCTCTAGCTTCTTGAATAGTGTTTACATGGGCCTGCTGAGCAATTGTGTGCTCTCAAATGTTATTTAATGGGTTTTGTTTTAATTTATTTTGTTTTTTCATTTGGTTTTTTACATGGAAGGAAGAGTACCATGGTTTGAAGAAGCTGGAGTGTCTTACCTAAGAGAAATTTGAAAAAAGGGACAATTCAGCAGCCAAGAATTTCTCAAATGCCCTTGGTGTTTTTAAAAAAGTGACATAAAGTTGAGTGTGTCTTGTCCATGTCTCTTTACAAAAGATTTTACCTCCTATTTGATAGGAATTACTGTTTCTTTGAAAGGTCAACCTGCACTGAAAAAAAGATAATCCCTCCTTTCCTCATTCTGCTTGAAACCACATCCTTTGTTAGTTATATTTTCTTATGCAGAAACTCTTGGAGACGGCTACATCAAGAGTTTCCCATTGGTGGAATTTCCACGGAGAAACATGAAATAATACTGCACAACTTCAAGTGAAGTGCACTGTCCCTTGACAATGGCAAGTCTGGGCAAACCTCTAGTAACTGAAAATTTTAGAAAGTCTGAAAGTGAGTGAATGAAAATGGGCCTCTCCACATTTGGACAGGGCCTCTCCTGAAGCACACATTTGTGGAAAAAGTAATTATGAGAGATGAATGAACTCCCAAAACGGAATGGAAATTTTCTTGTTTAGGCCTGGAACGCTATGGCCTGGAACCCTGTGGTTCTAACTGGATGAGCAAAGTGTGAGCAGAGATCAAAATAAAACACACACCATTTAGGGAACTCGATATTTAACCAGGTGTCCAGAGTAGTGGCAAACTGTACTTGTGTCAATTTGCTCAAATCCTGTCTTCACAAGAAAGTAAATTCCAGCACGACCAGTGACAAGAGGTGGACACATTTCAAAGGACTTGTAAAAAGTCCAACACTGAATTTAGCCCAACACTGCATTTAGATGGAAAGTAGCAGAATCTGTTAGTCTTTCAAGTTTTAATAGGAGAAACTTATAACATGTACTAGCTGTTACATGAATACCTTCAGAGCTTTTGGAGAGATCTAAATCACTGTGAGTGAGGGCTTCCCTGACTCACAAAGTTAAAAATAGTAAAACAAACAATTTGAAAAACCAATCAACCAATAAAATACAAACACTAAGTCCAAAGGGTTTCACTGGTTTTAAAACCAGTTAAGGAATGTACAACTATTGAAGAGGCTTACTCTGCATTCTGCTTTACTCAGGCCCGGTACATGAGCAAGTGTGAAAGCAAAATTCAAAATGTTATGTGAAGTGACCATTTCATTGGTGAAACCATGACCCAATAGACATTTTCTCTTTGGAAACTTTGTACATTATCCATATATGTTCTCAAAGGGAAGGAATACACAGGATTTAGGCTGATTTTTTTTTCAGTATTTTGTGTTCCACCAGATTTATTTGAAGATTTCCTGTCCTGCATCCACTGCCCAATGCAGAAGGCCACACATAGGACAACCAACATGAGAACTTCACTTCTACAGCCTGATTAAATCATCATGAGAATATAATTTTCCTTTCATCATCAAAGATTTTTACATCAGATTAACCAGCTCTCTTTCCCATGTTTTTCCCTTGTTTTTGTACCTTGAAATGGGTGTGCACTCTTCTCAGTCTTGATCTCAATCTTGCCCCGTATTTCCAAACATATTCATCTGGAAAACATGTAATATTCGGGGCTTGTTTCATTGTTTTCATATATCTGCCCTTGAAATTCAACTTCCACCACTGTCTCTCATATCCAAAGCTCTGTGCTTGCAGAGGATTTCTGCTGAGAAATTTCACAGAAAGCTCTTATACTGCAGGGGACTGATTCCAGCAAGTGTTGACTGAATAGCTTAGGGAACAGGACTCAGCCAAATGACAGACATGACAAGGGAAAAGCGTATGCTCAAGGATAGGACATGGCAGAGATCATCTGCCAGGCCCTGGCATATTTCATATCCCATTGAAAGTACATCCATGTGTAGATTGGCAAGCATTTCCATCCACAATTTCTGAGCAGTGAAGCCTTCAGAGAGAATAGTGTGGCATACCAGGCCAAGAATATTCATCCTATTTAAATCTTGCCCTACAAGGTCCTCTGTGCCACTGAGGTCTCCATGGCAACGCCCAGCATTGTGACTCAGGTCTCCTACTGCACACTTGTATCCTAGAGCCTAAAGTCCAGCTCACAATGGTGCTCAGCCAATCACAGCCCAGTGTGCTTGCCTGGCAACCACATGCTTGTGGATTTCGGTGAACTGTTTCAGCCCAACACTTTAGCTTTCCACCTCATACAACCACAGCCATTCCAATGATGCAGTATTTGATTAGCCTCTCTATGTTGCCTCAGAATTTTTTTTACAGTTGTATAGATCAAGAAAATTTGACATATTTTGAGAAGTGGAGGGAAGTAATGGGAAAACCTTTTGGTATGTCTGAGGTCTATGGGTTCCAAACTTGACTACACCAGTGTTTTAAATTTTCAAACCTAGAGACTAATATCCACCTCACAGTGATGTTCAGCCAATCTCAGCCCAGAGTGGTTGCCTGGCAACCAAAAGCCTGTGGATTTCTGGGAAGAGTTTCAGCCCAACTCTGCAGCTCTCCACCTCATACAACCACAGCCATTCCAATCATGCAGTATTTGATTCACCTCTCTAAGTTGCCCCCGAATTTTCTTTGAAGTTGTGGTGATCAAGCAAATTTGACATATTTTGACAAGTGGAGTGAAGTAATTGGCTCTGTCTTTAGCTCTGTTTGTGGTACATGGTGTCCAAACTTGACTACCCCAGTCTGTTAAATTTTCAAACTCAGAAAGCCAAATATTTCAGGGGAGGAAAGAAAATGCCACAATGATTTGGGTTCTGCCGAGTTTCTGGTGGCTTGGGAAGCAAACCTGAAAACCATACATGCAATCTCTGCTGGATTACTGCCACCATGGTAGTATCAGTTAGCACTAAAAGCCAGCAACCAGAAGATGTGTCCCAAAGTGAAAGTGAATCCTTGCAGTGCATGAATATTTGGAGTGCCTGCTTCAACTATCCAGCTTCCTCGAGGTTCACATGTCTGCAATCGCTATTTCAAGGAGGTCTGCAGCCATTCCAGCATAACCCTGAACACTAAACATGAGGTACTAGCTCAATACCTAAAGCAACATAATGCTAGATAGCTTATCAACAGCAGGTTTTCCCAGAATTCAAATGTAACATGGTGAAAGGGAAACCCTTAGAAACGGGATGCAAATGCCCCTTTCCCTAAAAACCCCAGGTATTTTCTCATGGCATGGAATATTTAGACTCCACAACTCATGTAGTGCACCCAGGGACCTGGACCAAGTGTGTCTAGTATTCTGTTGTCCTCTTTTTGGAAACAGCGTCTTATGTAGTTGTTGAAAGAGGCCTTGAGATAAATTCGTAGCCCAAGATGGACTGGAACTCCCAAGGATCCATCCACCTCAGCCCCCAGATGGCTGGGATTATAGGCATGAGCGACCATGCCAAGCATGTGCACAGAGATTCTTACATAATTTGTGAAATCCCACTACTGGTCTATAGGTAGCTTCTGTGCTTCAGGCTTTAGGAATATGCCTCTCTTGGTTTTGGCTCCCCTTGTTCAGGTGTCCATTTCAATTGTGATAAGCTCCAAGGCCCCAGGCAAGGGGGTGGCTGCCCTTCCTCTGGTGTGTCCTTGGATGATTACTGCCCAGGTGAACAGGGTTCAAATATATTGGATCCTGTGCATTTGAAGGGGAAATGAGTAAAGATTCATGAGTTAATGTGGACATGCCAGGGAATTGATGGGCCATGATAAGGACAAAACTTCAGGCCAAGGGCTGAAGGCTGAGGCTTCTGTACCTCTAGCTTCTTGAATAGTGTTTACATGGGCCTGCTGAGCAATTGTGTGCTCTCAAATGTTATTTAATGGGTTTTGTTTTAATTTATTTTGTTTTTTCATTTGGTTTTTTACATGGAAGGAAGAGTACCATGGTTTGAAGAAGCTGGAGTGTCTTACCTAAGAGAAATTTGAAAAAAGGGACAATTCAGCAGCCAAGAATTTCTCAAATGCCCTTGGTGTTTTTAAAAAAGTGACATAAAGTTGAGTGTGTCTTGTCCATGTCTCTTTACAAAAGATTTTACCTCCTATTTGATAGGAATTACTGTTTCTTTGAAAGGTCAACCTGCACTGAAAAAAAGATAATCCCTCCTTTCCTCATTCTGCTTGAAACCACATCCTTTGTTAGTTATATTTTCTTATGCAGAAACTCTTGGAGACGGCTACATCAAGAGTTTCCCATTGGTGGAATTTCCACGGAGAAACATGAAATAATACTGCACAACTTCAAGTGAAGTGCACTGTCCCTTGACAATGGCAAGTCTGGGCAAACCTCTAGTAACTGAAAATTTTAGAAAGTCTGAAAGTGAGTGAATGAAAATGGGCCTCTCCACATTTGGACAGGGCCTCTCCTGAAGCACACATTTGTGGAAAAAGTAATTATGAGAGATGAATGAACTCCCAAAACGGAATGGAAATTTTCTTGTTTAGGCCTGGAACGCTATGGCCTGGAACCCTGTGGTTCTAACTGGATGAGCAAAGTGTGAGCAGAGATCAAAATAAAACACACACCATTTAGGGAACTCGATATTTAACCAGGTGTCCAGAGTAGTGGCAAACTGTACTTGTGTCAATTTGCTCAAATCCTGTCTTCACAAGAAAGTAAATTCCAGCACGACCAGTGACAAGAGGTGGACACATTTCAAAGGACTTGTAAAAAGTCCAACACTGAATTTAGCCCAACACTGCATTTAGATGGAAAGTAGCAGAATCTGTTAGTCTTTCAAGTTTTAATAGGAGAAACTTATAACATGTAATAGCTGTTACATGAATACCTTCAGAGCTTTTGGAGAGATCTAAATCACTGTGAGTGAGGGCTTCCCTGACTCACAAAGTTAAAAATAGTAAAACAAACAATTTGAAAAACCAATCAACCAATAAAATACAAACACTAAGTCCAAAGGGTTTCACTGGTTTTAAAACCAGTTAAGGAATGTACAACTATTGAAGAGGCTTACTCTGCATTCTGCTTTACTCAGGCCCGGTACATGAGCAACTGTGAAAGCAAAATTCAAAATGTTATGTGAAGTGACCATTTCATTGGTGAAACCATGAACCAATAGACATTTTCTCTTTGGAAACTTTGTACATTATCCATATATGTTCTCAAAGGGAAGGAATACACAGGATTTAGGCTGATTTTTTTTTCAGTATTTTGTGTTCCACCAGATTTATTTGAAGATTTCCTGTCCTGCATCCACTGCCCAATGCTGAAGGCCACACATAGGACAACCAACATGAGAACTTCACTTCTACAGCCTGATTAAATCATCATGAGAATATAATTTTCCTTTCATCATCAAAGATTTTTACATCAGATTAACCAGCTCTCTTTCCCATGTTTTTCCCTTTTTTTTTGTACCTTGAAATGGGTGTGCACTCTTCTCAGTCTTGATCTCAATCTTGCCCCGTATTTCCAAACATATTCATCTGGAAAACATGTAATATTCGGGGCTTGTTTCATTGTTTTCATATATCTGCCCTTGAAATTCAACTTCCACCACTGTCTCTCATATCCAAAGCTCTGTGCTTGCAGAGGATTTCTGCTGAGAAATTTCACAGAAAGCTCTTATACTGCAGGGGACTGATTCCAGCAAGTCTTGACTGAATAGCTTAGGGAACAGGACTCAGCCAAATGACAGACATGACAAGGGAAAAGCGTATGCTCAAGGATAGGACATGGCAGAGATCATCTGCCAGGCCCTGGCATATTTCATATCCCATTGAAAGTACATCCATGTGTAGATTGGCAAGCATTTCCATCCACAATTTCTGAGCAGTGAAGCCTTCAGAGAGAATAGTGTGGCATACCAGGCCAAGAATATTCATCCTATTTAAATCTTGCCCTACAAGGTCCTCTGTGCCACTGAGGTCTCCATGGCAACGCCCAGCATTGTGACTCAGGTCTCCTACTGCACACTTGTATCCTAGAGCCTAAAGTCCAGCTCACAATGGTGCTCAGCCAATCACAGCCCAGTGTGCTTGCCTGGCAACCACATGCTTGTGGATTTCGGTGAACTGTTTCAGCCCAACACTTTAGCTTTCCACCTCATACAACCACAGCCATTCCAATGATGCAGTATTTGATTAGCCTCTCTATGTTGCCTCAGAATTTTTTTTACAGTTGTATAGATCAAGAAAATTTGACATATTTTGAGAAGTGGAGGGAAGTAATGGGAAAACCTTTTGGTATGTCTGAGGTCTATGGGTTCCAAACTTGACTACACCAGTGTTTTAAATTTTCAAACCTAGAGACTAATATCCACCTCACAGTGATGTTCAGCCAATCTCAGCCCAGAGTGGTTGCCTGGCAACCAAAAGCCTGTGGATTTCTGGGAAGAGTTTCAGCCCAACTCTGCAGCTCTCCACCTCATACAACCACAGCCATTCCAATCATGCAGTATTTGATTCACCTCTCTAAGTTGCCCCCGAATTTTCTTTGAAGTTGTGGTGATCAAGCAAATTTGACATATTTTGACAAGTGGAGTGAAGTAATTGGCTCTGTCTTTAGCTCTGTTTGTGGTACATGGTGTCCAAACTTGACTACCCCAGTCTGTTAAATTTTCAAACTCAGAAAGCCAAATATTTCAGGGGAGGAAAGAAAATGCCACAATGATTTGGGTTCTGCCGAGTTTCTGGTGGCTTGGGAAGCAAACCTGAAAACCATACATGCAATCTCTGCTGGATTACTGCCACCATGGTAGTATCAGTTAGCACTAAAAGCCAGCAACCAGAAGATGTGTCCCAAAGTGAAAGTGAATCCTTGCAGTGCATGAATATTTGGAGTGCCTGCTTCAACTATCCAGCTTCCTCGAGGTTCACATGTCTGCAATCGCTATTTCAAGGAGGTCTGCAGCCATTCCAGCATAACCCTGAACACTAAACATGAGGTACTAGCTCAATACCTAAAGCAACATAATGCTAGATAGCTTATCAACAGCAGGTTTTCCCAGAATTCAAATGTAACATGGTGAAAGGGAAACCCTTAGAAACGGGATGCAAATGCCCCTTTCCCTAAAAACCCCAGGTATTTTCTCATGGCATGGAATATTTAGACTCCACAACTCATGTAGTGCACCCAGGGACCTGGACCAAGTGTGTCTAGTATTCTGTTGTCCTCTTTTTGGAAACAGCGTCTTATGTAGTTGTTGAAAGAGGCCTTGAGATAAATTCGTAGCCCAAGATGGACTGGAACTCCCAAGGATCCATCCACCTCAGCCCCCAGATGGCTGGGATTATAGGCATGAGCGACCATGCCAAGCATGTGCACAGAGATTCTTACATAATTTGTGAAATCCCACTACTGGTCTATAGGTAGCTTCTGTGCTTCAGGCTTTAGGAATATGCCTCTCTTGGTTTTGGCTCCCCTTGTTCAGGTGTCCATTTCAATTGTGATAAGCTCCAAGGCCCCAGGCAAGGGGGTGGCTGCCCTTCCTCTGGTGTGTCCTTGGATGATTACTGCCCAGGTGAACAGGGTTCAAATATATTGGATCCTGTGCATTTGAAGGGGAAATGAGTAAAGATTCATGAGTTAATGTGGACATGCCAGGGAATTGATGGGCCATGATAAGGACAAAACTTCAGGCCAAGGGCTGAAGGCTGAGGCTTCTGTACCTCTAGCTTCTTGAATAGTGTTTACATGGGCCTGCTGAGCAATTGTGTGCTCTCAAATGTTATTTAATGGGTTTTGTTTTAATTTATTTTGTTTTTTCATTTGGTTTTTTACATGGAAGGAAGAGTACCATGGTTTGAAGAAGCTGGAGTGTCTTACCTAAGAGAAATTTGAAAAAAGGGACAATTCAGCAGCCAAGAATTTCTCAAATGCCCTTGGTGTTTTTAAAAAAGTGACATAAAGTTGAGTGTGTCTTGTCCATGTCTCTTTACAAAAGATTTTACCTCCTATTTGATAGGAATTACTGTTTCTTTGAAAGGTCAACCTGCACTGAAAAAAAGATAATCCCTCCTTTCCTCATTCTGCTTGAAACCACATCCTTTGTTAGTTATATTTTCTTATGCAGAAACTCTTGGAGACGGCTACATCAAGAGTTTCCCATTGGTGGAATTTCCACGGAGAAACATGAAATAATACTGCACAACTTCAAGTGAAGTGCACTGTCCCTTGACAATGGCAAGTCTGGGCAAACCTCTAGTAACTGAAAATTTTAGAAAGTCTGAAAGTGAGTGAATGAAAATGGGCCTCTCCACATTTGGACAGGGCCTCTCCTGAAGCACACATTTGTGGAAAAAGTAATTATGAGAGATGAATGAACTCCCAAAACGGAATGGAAATTTTCTTGTTTAGGCCTGGAACGCTATGGCCTGGAACCCTGTGGTTCTAACTGGATGAGCAAAGTGTGAGCAGAGATCAAAATAAAACACACACCATTTAGGGAACTCGATATTTAACCAGGTGTCCAGAGTAGTGGCAAACTGTACTTGTGTCAATTTGCTCAAATCCTGTCTTCACAAGAAAGTAAATTCCAGCACGACCAGTGACAAGAGGTGGACACATTTCAAAGGACTTGTAAAAAGTCCAACACTGAATTTAGCCCAACACTGCATTTAGATGGAAAGTAGCAGAATCTGTTAGTCTTTCAAGTTTTAATAGGAGAAACTTATAACATGTACTAGCTGTTACATGAATACCTTCAGAGCTTTTGGAGAGATCTAAATCACTGTGAGTGAGGGCTTCCCTGACTCACAAAGTTAAAAATAGTAAAACAAACAATTTGAAAAACCAATCAACCAATAAAATACAAACACTAAGTCCAAAGGGTTTCACTGGTTTTAAAACCAGTTAAGGAATGTACAACTATTGAAGAGGCTTACTCTGCATTCTGCTTTACTCAGGCCCGGTACATGAGCAAGTGTGAAAGCAAAATTCAAAATGTTATGTGAAGTGACCATTTCATTGGTGAAACCATGACCCAATAGACATTTTCTCTTTGGAAACTTTGTACATTATCCATATATGTTCTCAAAGGGAAGGAATACACAGGATTTAGGCTGATTTTTTTTTCAGTATTTTGTGTTCCACCAGATTTATTTGAAGATTTCCTGTCCTGCATCCACTGCCCAATGCAGAAGGCCACACATAGGACAACCAACATGAGAACTTCACTTCTACAGCCTGATTAAATCATCATGAGAATATAATTTTCCTTTCATCATCAAAGATTTTTACATCAGATTAACCAGCTCTCTTTCCCATGTTTTTCCCTTGTTTTTGTACCTTGAAATGGGTGTGCACTCTTCTCAGTCTTGATCTCAATCTTGCCCCGTATTTCCAAACATATTCATCTGGAAAACATGTAATATTCGGGGCTTGTTTCATTGTTTTCATATATCTGCCCTTGAAATTCAACTTCCACCACTGTCTCTCATATCCAAAGCTCTGTGCTTGCAGAGGATTTCTGCTGAGAAATTTCACAGAAAGCTCTTATACTGCAGGGGACTGATTCCAGCAAGTGTTGACTGAATAGCTTAGGGAACAGGACTCAGCCAAATGACAGACATGACAAGGGAAAAGCGTATGCTCAAGGATAGGACATGGCAGAGATCATCTGCCAGGCCCTGGCATATTTCATATCCCATTGAAAGTACATCCATGTGTAGATTGGCAAGCATTTCCATCCACAATTTCTGAGCAGTGAAGCCTTCAGAGAGAATAGTGTGGCATACCAGGCCAAGAATATTCATCCTATTTAAATCTTGCCCTACAAGGTCCTCTGTGCCACTGAGGTCTCCATGGCAACGCCCAGCATTGTGACTCAGGTCTCCTACTGCACACTTGTATCCTAGAGCCTAAAGTCCAGCTCACAATGGTGCTCAGCCAATCACAGCCCAGTGTGCTTGCCTGGCAACCACATGCTTGTGGATTTCGGTGAACTGTTTCAGCCCAACACTTTAGCTTTCCACCTCATACAACCACAGCCATTCCAATGATGCAGTATTTGATTAGCCTCTCTATGTTGCCTCAGAATTTTTTTTACAGTTGTATAGATCAAGAAAATTTGACATATTTTGAGAAGTGGAGGGAAGTAATGGGAAAACCTTTTGGTATGTCTGAGGTCTATGGGTTCCAAACTTGACTACACCAGTGTTTTAAATTTTCAAACCTAGAGACTAATATCCACCTCACAGTGATGTTCAGCCAATCTCAGCCCAGAGTGGTTGCCTGGCAACCAAAAGCCTGTGGATTTCTGGGAAGAGTTTCAGCCCAACTCTGCAGCTCTCCACCTCATACAACCACAGCCATTCCAATCATGCAGTATTTGATTCACCTCTCTAAGTTGCCCCCGAATTTTCTTTGAAGTTGTGGTGATCAAGCAAATTTGACATATTTTGACAAGTGGAGTGAAGTAATTGGCTCTGTCTTTAGCTCTGTTTGTGGTACATGGTGTCCAAACTTGACTACCCCAGTCTGTTAAATTTTCAAACTCAGAAAGCCAAATATTTCAGGGGAGGAAAGAAAATGCCACAATGATTTGGGTTCTGCCGAGTTTCTGGTGGCTTGGGAAGCAAACCTGAAAACCATACATGCAATCTCTGCTGGATTACTGCCACCATGGTAGTATCAGTTAGCACTAAAAGCCAGCAACCAGAAGATGTGTCCCAAAGTGAAAGTGAATCCTTGCAGTGCATGAATATTTGGAGTGCCTGCTTCAACTATCCAGCTTCCTCGAGGTTCACATGTCTGCAATCGCTATTTCAAGGAGGTCTGCAGCCATTCCAGCATAACCCTGAACACTAAACATGAGGTACTAGCTCAATACCTAAAGCAACATAATGCTAGATAGCTTATCAACAGCAGGTTTTCCCAGAATTCAAATGTAACATGGTGAAAGGGAAACCCTTAGAAACGGGATGCAAATGCCCCTTTCCCTAAAAACCCCAGGTATTTTCTCATGGCATGGAATATTTAGACTCCACAACTCATGTAGTGCACCCAGGGACCTGGACCAAGTGTGTCTAGTATTCTGTTGTCCTCTTTTTGGAAACAGCGTCTTATGTAGTTGTTGAAAGAGGCCTTGAGATAAATTCGTAGCCCAAGATGGACTGGAACTCCCAAGGATCCATCCACCTCAGCCCCCAGATGGCTGGGATTATAGGCATGAGCGACCATGCCAAGCATGTGCACAGAGATTCTTACATAATTTGTGAAATCCCACTACTGGTCTATAGGTAGCTTCTGTGCTTCAGGCTTTAGGAATATGCCTCTCTTGGTTTTGGCTCCCCTTGTTCAGGTGTCCATTTCAATTGTGATAAGCTCCAAGGCCCCAGGCAAGGGGGTGGCTGCCCTTCCTCTGGTGTGTCCTTGGATGATTACTGCCCAGGTGAACAGGGTTCAAATATATTGGATCCTGTGCATTTGAAGGGGAAATGAGTAAAGATTCATGAGTTAATGTGGACATGCCAGGGAATTGATGGGCCATGATAAGGACAAAACTTCAGGCCAAGGGCTGAAGGCTGAGGCTTCTGTACCTCTAGCTTCTTGAATAGTGTTTACATGGGCCTGCTGAGCAATTGTGTGCTCTCAAATGTTATTTAATGGGTTTTGTTTTAATTTATTTTGTTTTTTCATTTGGTTTTTTACATGGAAGGAAGAGTACCATGGTTTGAAGAAGCTGGAGTGTCTTACCTAAGAGAAATTTGAAAAAAGGGACAATTCAGCAGCCAAGAATTTCTCAAATGCCCTTGGTGTTTTTAAAAAAGTGACATAAAGTTGAGTGTGTCTTGTCCATGTCTCTTTACAAAAGATTTTACCTCCTATTTGATAGGAATTACTGTTTCTTTGAAAGGTCAACCTGCACTGAAAAAAAGATAATCCCTCCTTTCCTCATTCTGCTTGAAACCACATCCTTTGTTAGTTATATTTTCTTATGCAGAAACTCTTGGAGACGGCTACATCAAGAGTTTCCCATTGGTGGAATTTCCACGGAGAAACATGAAATAATACTGCACAACTTCAAGTGAAGTGCACTGTCCCTTGACAATGGCAAGTCTGGGCAAACCTCTAGTAACTGAAAATTTTAGAAAGTCTGAAAGTGAGTGAATGAAAATGGGCCTCTCCACATTTGGACAGGGCCTCTCCTGAAGCACACATTTGTGGAAAAAGTAATTATGAGAGATGAATGAACTCCCAAAACGGAATGGAAATTTTCTTGTTTAGGCCTGGAACGCTATGGCCTGGAACCCTGTGGTTCTAACTGGATGAGCAAAGTGTGAGCAGAGATCAAAATAAAACACACACCATTTAGGGAACTCGATATTTAACCAGGTGTCCAGAGTAGTGGCAAACTGTACTTGTGTCAATTTGCTCAAATCCTGTCTTCACAAGAAAGTAAATTCCAGCACGACCAGTGACAAGAGGTGGACACATTTCAAAGGACTTGTAAAAAGTCCAACACTGCATTTAGATGGAAAGTAGCAGAATCTGTTAGTCTTTCAAGTTTTAATAGGAGAAACTTATAACATGTACTAGCTGTTACATGAATACCTTCAGAGCTTTTGGAGAGATCTAAATCACTGTGAGTGAGGGCTTCCCTGACTCACAAAGTTAAAAATAGTAAAACAAACAATTTGAAAAACCAATCAACCAATAAAATACAAACACTAAGTCCAAAGGGTTTCACTGGTTTTAAAACCAGTTAAGGAATGTACAACTATTGAAGAGGCTTACTCTGCATTCTGCTTTACTCAGGCCCGGTACATGAGCAACTGTGAAAGCAAAATTCAAAATGTTATGTGAAGTGACCATTTCATTGGTGAAACCATGACCCAATAGACATTTTCTCTTTGGAAACTTTGTACATTATCCATATATGTTCTCAAAGGGAAGGAATACACAGGATTTAGGCTGATTTTTTTTTCAGTATTTTGTGTTCCACCAGATTTATTTGAAGATTTCCTGTCCTGCATCCACTGCCCAATGCAGAAGGCCACACATAGGACAACCAACATGAGAACTTCACTTCTACAGCCTGATTAAATCATCATGAGAATATAATTTTCCTTTCATCATCAAAGATTTTTACATCAGATTAACCAGCTCTCTTTCCCATGTTTTTCCCTTGTTTTTGTACCTTGAAATGGGTGTGCACTCTTCTCAGTCTTGATCTCAATCTTGCCCCGTATTTCCAAACATATTCATCTGGAAAACATGTAATATTCGGGGCTTGTTTCATTGTTTTCATATATCTGCCCTTGAAATTCAACTTCCACCACTGTCTCTCATATCCAAAGCTCTGTGCTTGCAGAGGATTTCTGCTGAGAAATTTCACAGAAAGCTCTTATACTGCAGGGGACTGATTCCAGCAAGTCTTGACTGAATAGCTTAGGGAACAGGACTCAGCCAAATGACAGACATGACAAGGGAAAAGCGTATGCTCAAGGATAGGACATGGCAGAGATCATCTGCCAGGCCCTGGCATATTTCATATCCCATTGAAAGTACATCCATGTGTAGATTGGCAAGCATTTCCATCCACAATTTCTGAGCAGTGAAGCCTTCAGAGAGAATAGTGTGGCATACCAGGCCAAGAATATTCATCCTATTTAAATCTTGCCCTACAAGGTCCTGTGTGCCACTGAGGTCTCCATGGCAACGCCCAGCATTGTGACTCAGGTCTCCTACTGCACACTTGTATCCTAGAGCCTAAAGTCCAGCTCACAATGGTGCTCAGCCAATCACAGCCCAGTGTGCTTGCCTGGCAACCACATGTTTGTGGATTTCGGTGAACTGTTTCAGCCCAACACTTTAGCTTTCCACCTCATACAACCACAGCCATTCCAATGATGCAGTATTTGATTAGCCTCTCTATGTTGCCTCAGAATTTTTTTTACAGTTGTATAGATCAAGAAAATTTGACATATTTTGAGAAGTGGAGGGAAGTAATGGGAAAACCTTTTGGTATGTCTGAGGTCTATGGGTTCCAAACTTGACTACACCAGTGTTTTAAATTTTCAAACCTAGAGACTAATATCCACCTCACAGTGATGTTCAGCCAATCTCAGCCCAGAGTGGTTGCCTGGCAACCAAAAGCCTGTGGATTTCTGGGAAGAGTTTCAGCCCAACTCTGCAGCTCTCCACCTCATACAACCACAGCCATTCCAATCATGCAGTATTTGATTCACCTCTCTAAGTTGCCCCCGAATTTTCTTTGAAGTTGTGGTGATCAAGCAAATTTGACATATTTTGACAAGTGGAGTGAAGTAATTGGCTCTGTCTTTAGCTCTGTTTGTGGTACATGGTGTCCAAACTTGACTACCCCAGTCTGTTAAATTTTCAAACTCAGAAAGCCAAATATTTCAGGGGAGGAAAGAAAATGCCACAATGATTTGGGTTCTGCCGAGTTTCTGGTGGCTTGGGAAGCAAACCTGAAAACCATACATGCAATCTCTGCTGGATTACTGCCACCATGGTAGTATCAGTTAGCACTAAAAGCCAGCAACCAGAAGATGTGTCCCAAAGTGAAAGTGAATCCTTGCAGTGCATGAATATTTGGAGGGCCTGCTTCAACTATCCAGCTTCCTCGAGGTTCACATGTCTGCAATTGCTATTTCAAGGAGGTCTGCAGCCATTCCAGCATAACCCTGAACACTAAACATGAGGTACTAGCTCAATACCTAAAGCAACATAATGCTAGATAGCTTATCAACAGCAGGTTTTCCCAGAATTCAAATGTAACATGGTGAAAGGGAAACCCTTAGAAACGGGATGCAAATGCCCCTTTCCCTAAAAACCCCAGGTATTTTCTCATGGCATGGAATATTTAGACTCCACAACTCATGTAGTGCACCCAGGGACCTGGACCAAGTGTGTCTAGTATTCTGTTGTCCTCTTTTTGGAAACAGCGTCTTATGTAGTTGTTGAAAGAGGCCTTGAGATAAATTCGTAGCCCAAGATGGACTGGAACTCCCAAGGATCCATCCACCTCAGCCCCCAGATGGCTGGGATTATAGGCATGAGCGACCATGCCAAGCATGTGCACAGAGATTCTTACATAATTTGTGAAATCCCACTACTGGTCTATAGGTAGCTTCTGTGCTTCAGGCTTTAGGAATATGCCTCTCTTGGTTTTGGCTCCCCTTGTTCAGGTGTCCATTTCAATTGTGATAAGCTCCAAGGCCCCAGGCAAGGGGGTGGCTGCCCTTCCTCTGGTGTGTCCTTGGATGATTACTGCCCAGGTGAACAGGGTTCAAATATATTGGATCCTGTGCATTTGAAGGGGAAATGAGTAAAGATTCATGAGTTAATGTGGACATGCCAGGGAATTGATGGGCCATGATAAGGACAAAACTTCAGGCCAAGGGCTGAAGGCTGAGGCTTCTGTACCTCTAGCTTCTTGAATAGTGTTTACATGGGCCTGCTGAGCAATTGTGTGCTCTCAAATGTTATTTAATGGGTTTTGTTTTAATTTATTTTGTTTTTTCATTTGGTTTTTTACATGGAAGGAAGAGTACCATGGTTTGAAGAAGCTGGAGTGTCTTACCTAAGAGAAATTTGAAAAAAGGGACAATTCAGCAGCCAAGAATTTCTCAAATGCCCTTGGTGTTTTTAAAAAAGTGACATAAAGTTGAGTGTGTCTTGTCCATGTCTCTTTACAAAAGATTTTACCTCCTATTTGATAGGAATTACTGTTTCTTTGAAAGGTCAACCTGCACTGAAAAAAGATAATCCCTCCTTTCCTCATTCTGCTTGAAACCACATCCTTTGTTAGTTATATTTTCTTATGCAGAAACTCTTGGAGACGGCTACATCAAGAGTTTCCCATTGGTGGAATTTCCACGGAGAAACATGAAATAATACTGCACAACTTCAAGTGAAGTGCACTGTCCCTTGACAATGGCAAGTCTGGGCAAACCTCTAGTAACTGAAAATTTTAGAAAGTCTGAAAGTGAGTGAATGAAAATGGGCCTCTCCACATTTGGACAGGGCCTCTCCTGAAGCACACATTTGTGGAAAAAGTAATTATGAGAGATGAATGAACTCCCAAAACGGAATGGAAATTTTCTTGTTTAGGCCTGGAACGCTATGGCCTGGAACCCTGTGGTTCTAACTGGATGAGCAAAGTGTGAGCAGAGATCAAAATAAAACACACACCATTTAGGGAACTCGATATTTAACCAGGTGTCCAGAGTAGTGGCAAACTGTACTTGTGTCAATTTGCTCAAATCCTGTCTTCACAAGAAAGTAAATTCCAGCACGACCAGTGACAAGAGGTGGACACATTTCAAAGGACTTGTAAAAAGTCCAACACTGAATTTAGCCCAACACTGCATTTAGATGGAAAGTAGCAGAATCTGTTAGTCTTTCAAGTTTTAATAGGAGAAACTTATAACATGTACTAGCTGTTACATGAATACCTTCAGAGCTTTTGGAGAGATCTAAATCACTGTGAGTGAGGGCTTCCCTGACTCACAAAGTTAAAAATAGTAAAACAAACAATTTGAAAAACCAATCAACCAATAAAATACAAACACTAAGTCCAAAGGGTTTCACTGGTTTTAAAACCAGTTAAGGAATGTACAACTATTGAAGAGGCTTACTCTGCATTCTGCTTTACTCAGGCCCGGTACATGAGCAACTGTGAAAGCAAAATTCAAAATGTTATGTGAAGTGACCATTTCATTGGTGAAACCATGACCCAATAGACATTTTCTCTTTGGAAACTTTGTACATTATCCATATATGTTCTCAAAGGGAAGGAATACACAGGATTTAGGCTGATTTTTTTTTCAGTATTTTGTGTTCCACCAGATTTATTTGAAGATTTCCTGTCCTGCATCCACTGCCCAATGCAGAAGGCCACACATAGGACAACCAACATGAGAACTTCACTTCTACAGCCTGATTAAATCATCATGAGAATATAATTTTCCTTTCATCATCAAAGATTTTTACATCAGATTAACCAGCTCTCTTTCCCATGTTTTTCCCTTGTTTTTGTACCTTGAAATGGGTGTGCACTCTTCTCAGTCTTTATCTCAATCTTGCCCCGTATTTCCAAACATATTCATCTGGAAAACATGTAATATTCGGGGCTTGTTTCATTGTTTTCATATATCTGCCCTTGAAATTCAACTTCCACCACTGTCTCTCATATCCAAAGCTATGTGCTTGCAGAGGATTTCTGCTGAGAAATTTCACAGAAAGCTCTTATACTGCAGGGGACTGATTCCAGCAAGTCTTGACTGAATAGCTTAGGGAACAGGACTCAGCCAAATGACAGACATGACAAGGGAAAAGCGTATGCTCAAGGATAGGACATGGCAGAGATCATCTGCCAGGCCCTGGCATATTTCATATCCCATTGAAAGTACATCCATGTGTAGATTGGCAAGCATTTCCATCCACAATTTCTGAGCAGTGAAGCCTTCAGAGAGAATAGTGTGGCATACCAGGCCAAGAATATTCATCCTATTTAAATCTTGCCCTACAAGGTCCTCTGTGCCACTGAGGTCTCCATGGCAACGCCCAGCATTGTGACTCAGGTCTCCTACTGCACACTTGTATCCTAGAGCCTAAAGTCCAGCTCACAATGGTGCTCAGCCAATCACAGCCCAGTGTGCTTGCCTGGCAACCACATGCTTGTGGATTTCGGTGAACTGTTTCAGCCCAACACTTTAGCTTTCCACCTCATACAACCACAGCCATTCCAATGATGCAGTATTTGATTAGCCTCTCTATGTTGCCTCAGAATTTTTTTTACAGTTGTATAGATCAAGAAAATTTGACATATTTTGAGAAGTGGAGGGAAGTAATGGGAAAACCTTTTGGTATGTCTGAGGTCTATGGGTTCCAAACTTGACTACACCAGTGTTTTAAATTTTCAAACCTAGAGACTAATATCCACCTCACAGTGATGTTCAGCCAATCTCAGCCCAGAGTGGTTGCCTGGCAACCAAAAGCCTGTGGATTTCTGGGAAGAGTTTCAGCCCAACTCTGCAGCTCTCCACCTCATACAACCACAGCCATTCCAATCATGCAGTATTTGATTCACCTCTCTAAGTTGCCCCCGAATTTTCTTTGAAGTTGTGGTGATCAAGCAAATTTGACATATTTTGACAAGTGGAGTGAAGTAATTGGCTCTGTCTTTAGCTCTGTTTGTGGTACATGGTGTCCAAACTTGACTACCCCAGTCTGTTAAATTTTCAAACTCAGAAAGCCAAATATTTCAGGGGAGGAAAGAAAATGCCACAATGATTTGGGTTCTGCCGAGTTTCTGGTGGCTTGGGAAGCAAACCTGAAAACCATACATGCAATCTCTGCTGGATTACTGCCACCATGGTAGTATCAGTTAGCACTAAAAGCCAGCAACCAGAAGATGTGTCCCAAAGTGAAAGTGAATCCTTGCAGTGCATGAATATTTGGAGTGCCTGCTTCAACTATCCAGCTTCCTCGAGGTTCACATGTCTGCAATCGCTATTTCAAGGAGGTCTGCAGCCATTCCAGCATAACCCTGAACACTAAACATGAGGTACTAGCTCAATACCTAAAGCAACATAATGCTAGATAGCTTATCAACAGCAGGTTTTCCCAGAATTCAAATGTAACATGGTGAAAGGGAAACCCTTAGAAACGGGATGCAAATGCCCCTTTCCCTAAAAACCCCAGGTATTTTCTCATGGCATGGAATATTTAGACTCCACAACTCATGTAGTGCACCCAGGGACCTGGACCAAGTGTGTCTAGTATTCTGTTGTCCTCTTTTTGGAAACAGCGTCTTATGTAGTTGTTGAAAGAGGCCTTGAGATAAATTCGTAGCCCAAGATGGACTGGAACTCCCAAGGATCCATCCACCTCAGCCCCCAGATGGCTGGGATTATAGGCATGAGCGACCATGCCAAGCATGTGCACAGAGATTCTTACATAATTTGTGAAATCCCACTACTGGTCTATAGGTAGCTTCTGTGCTTCAGGCTTTAGGAATATGCCTCTCTTGGTTTTGGCTCCCCTTGTTCAGGTGTCCATTTCAATTGTGATAAGCTCCAAGGCCCCAGGCAAGGGGGTGGCTGCCCTTCCTCTGGTGTGTCCTTGGATGATTACTGCCCAGGTGAACAGGGTTCAAATATATTGGATCCTGTGCATTTGAAGGGGAAATGAGTAAAGATTCATGAGTTAATGTGGACATGCCAGGGAATTGATGGGCCATGATAAGGACAAAACTTCAGGCCAAGGGCTGAAGGCTGAGGCTTCTGTACCTCTAGCTTCTTGAATAGTGTTTACATGGGCCTGCTGAGCAATTGTGTGCTCTCAAATGTTATTTAATGGGTTTTGTTTTAATTTATTTTGTTTTTTCATTTGGTTTTTTACATGGAAGGAAGAGTACCATGGTTTGAAGAAGCTGGAGTGTCTTACCTAAGAGAAATTTGAAAAAAGGGACAATTCAGCAGCCAAGAATTTCTCAAATGCCCTTGGTGTTTTTAAAAAAGTGACATAAAGTTGAGTGTGTCTTGTCCATGTCTCTTTACAAAAGATTTTACCTCCTATTTGATAGGAATTACTGTTTCTTTGAAAGGTCAACCTGCACTGAAAAAAAGATAATCCCTCCTTTCCTCATTCTGCTTGAAACCACATCCTTTGTTAGTTATATTTTCTTATGCAGAAACTCTTGGAGACGGCTACATCAAGAGTTTCCCATTGGTGGAATTTCCACGGAGAAACATGAAATAATACTGCACAACATCAAGTGAAGTGCACTGTCCCTTGACAATGGCAAGTCTGGGCAAACCTCTAGTAACTGAAAATTTTAGAAAGTCTGAAAGTGAGTGAATGAAAATGGGCCTCTCCACATTTGGACAGGGCCTCTTCTGAAGCACACATTTGTGGAAAAAGTAATTATGAGAGATGAATGAACTCCCAAAACGGAATGGAAATTTTCTTGTTTAGGCCTGGAACGCTATGGCCTGGAACCCTGTGGTTCTAACTGGATGAGCAAAGTGTGAGCAGAGATCAAAATAAAACACACACCATTTAGGGAACTCGATATTTAACCAGGTGTCCAGAGTAGTGGCAAACTGTACTTGTGTCAATTTGCTCAAATCCTGTCTTCACAAGAAAGTAAATTCCAGCACGACCAGTGACAAGAGGTGGACACATTTCAAAGGACTTGTAAAAAGTCCAACACTGAATTTAGCCCAACACTGCATTTAGATGGAAAGTAGCAGAATCTGTTAGTCTTTCAAGTTTTAATAGGAGAAACTTATAACATGTACTAGCTGTTACATGAATACCTTCAGAGCTTTTGGAGAGATCTAAATCACTGTGAGTGAGGGCTTCCCTGACTCACAAAGTTAAAAATAGTAAAACAAACAATTTGAAAAACCAATCAACCAATAAAATACAAACACTAAGTCCAAAGGGTTTCACTGGTTTTAAAACCAGTTAAGGAATGTACAACTATTGAAGAGGCTTACTCTGCATTGTGCTTTACTCAGGCCCGGTACATGAGCAACTGTGAAAGCAAAATTCAAAATGTTATGTGAAGTGACCATTTCATTGGTGAAACCATGACCCAATAGACATTTTCTCTTTGGAAACTTTGTACATTATCCATATATGTTCTCAAAGGGAAGGAATACACAGGATTTAGGCTGATTTTTTTTTCAGTATTTTGTGTTCCACCAGATTTATTTGAAGATTTCCTGTCCTGCATCCACTGCCCAATGCAGAAGGCCACACATAGGACAACCAACATGAGAACTTCACTTCTACAGCCTGATTAAATCATCATGAGAATATAATTTTCCTTTCATCATCAAAGATTTTTACATCAGATTAACCAGCTCTCTTTCCCATGTTTTTCCCTTGTTTTTGTACCTTGAAATGGGTGTGCACTCTTCTCAGTCTTGATCTCAATCTTGCCCCGTATTTCCAAACATATTCATCTGGAAAACATGTAATATTCGGGGCTTGTTTCATTGTTTTCATATATCTGCCCTTGAAATTCAACTTCCACCACTGTCTCTCATATCCAAAGCTATGTGCTTGCAGAGGATTTCTGCTGAGAAATTTCACAGAAAGCTCTTATACTGCAGGGGACTGATTCCAGCAAGTCTTGACTGAATAGCTTAGGGAACAGGACTCAGCCAAATGACAGACATGACAAGGGAAAAGCGTATGCTCAAGGATAGGACATGGCAGAGATCATCTGCCAGGCCCTGGCATATTTCATATCCCATTGAAAGTACATCCATGTGTAGATTGGCAAGCATTTCCATCCACAATTTCTGAGCAGTGAAGCCTTCAGAGAGAATAGTGTGGCATACCAGGCCAAGAATATTCATCCTATTTAAATCTTGCCCTACAAGGTCCTCTGTGCCACTGAGGTCTCCATGGCAACGCCCAGCATTGTGACTCAGGTCTCCTACTGCACACTTGTATCCTAGAGCCTAAAGTCCAGCTCACAATGGTGCTCAGCCAATCACAGCCCAGTGTGCTTGCCTGGCAACCACATGCTTGTGGATTTCGGTGAACTGTTTCAGCCCAACACTTTAGCTTTCCACCTCATACAACCACAGCCATTCCAATGATGCAGTATTTGATTAGCCTCTCTATGTTGCCTCAGAATTTTTTTTACAGTTGTATAGATCAAGAAAATTTGACATATTTTGAGAAGTGGAGGGAAGTAATGGGAAAACCTTTTGGTATGTCTGAGGTCTATGGGTTCCAAACTTGACTACACCAGTGTTTTAAATTTTCAAACCTAGAGACTAATATCCACCTCACAGTGATGTTCAGCCAATCTCAGCCCAGAGTGGTTGCCTGGCAACCAAAAGCCTGTGGATTTCTGGGAAGAGTTTCAGCCCAACTCTGCAGCTCTCCACCTCATACAACCACAGCCATTCCAATCATGCAGTATTTGATTCACCTCTCTAAGTTGCCCCCGAATTTTCTTTGAAGTTGTGGTGATCAAGCAAATTTGACATATTTTGACAAGTGGAGTGAAGTAATTGGCTCTGTCTTTAGCTCTGTTTGTGGTACATGGTGTCCAAACTTGACTACCCCAGTCTGTTAAATTTTCAAACTCAGAAAGCCAAATATTTCAGGGGAGGAAAGAAAATGCCACAATGATTTGGGTTCTGCCGAGTTTCTGGTGGCTTGGGAAGCAAACCTGAAAACCATACATGCAATCTCTGCTGGATTACTGCCACCATGGTAGTATCAGTTAGCACTAAAAGCCAGCAACCAGAAGATGTGTCCCAAAGTGAAAGTGAATCCTTGCAGTGCATGAATATTTGGAGTGCCTGCTTCAACTATCCAGCTTCCTCGAGGTTCACATGTCTGCAATCGCTATTTCAAGGAGGTCTGCAGCCATTCCAGCATAACCCTGAACACTAAACATGAGGTACTAGCTCAATACCTAAAGCAACATAATGCTAGATAGCTTATCAACAGCAGGTTTTCCCAGAATTCAAATGTAACATGGTGAAAGGGAAACCCTTAGAAACGGGATGCAAATGCCCCTTTCCCTAAAAACCCCAGGTATTTTCTCATGGCATGGAATATTTAGACTCCACAACTCATGTAGTGCACCCAGGGACCTGGACCAAGTGTGTCTAGTATTCTGTTGTCCTCTTTTTGGAAACAGCGTCTTATGTAGTTGTTGAAAGAGGCCTTGAGATAAATTCGTAGCCCAAGATGGACTGGAACTCCCAAGGATCCATCCACCTCAGCCCCCAGATGGCTGGGATTATAGGCATGAGCGACCATGCCAAGCATGTGCACAGAGATTCTTACATAATTTGTGAAATCCCACTACTGGTCTATAGGTAGCTTCTGTGCTTCAGGCTTTAGGAATATGCCTCTCTTGGTTTTGGCTCCCCTTGTTCAGGTGTCCATTTCAATTGTGATAAGCTCCAAGGCCCCAGGCAAGGGGGTGGCTGCCCTTCCTCTGGTGTGTCCTTGGATGATTACTGCCCAGGTGAACAGGGTTCAAATATATTGGATCCTGTGCATTTGAAGGGGAAATGAGTAAAGATTCATGAGTTAATGTGGACATGCCAGGGAATTGATGGGCCATGATAAGGACAAAACTTCAGGCCAAGGGCTGAAGGCTGAGGCTTCTGTACCTCTAGCTTCTTGAATAGTGTTTACATGGGCCTGCTGAGCAATTGTGTGCTCTCAAATGTTATTTAATGGGTTTTGTTTTAATTTATTTTGTTTTTTCATTTGGTTTTTTACATGGAAGGAAGAGTACCATGGTTTGAAGAAGCTGGAGTGTCTTACCTAAGAGAAATTTGAAAAAAGGGACAATTCAGCAGCCAAGAATTTCTCAAATGCCCTTGGTGTTTTTAAAAAAGTGACATAAAGTTGAGTGTGTCTTGTCCATGTCTCTTTACAAAAGATTTTACCTCCTATTTGATAGGAATTACTGTTTCTTTGAAAGGTCAACCTGCACTGAAAAAAAGATAATCCCTCCTTTCCTCATTCTGCTTGAAACCACATCCTTTGTTAGTTATATTTTCTTATGCAGAAACTCTTGGAGACGGCTACATCAAGAGTTTCCCATTGGTGGAATTTCCACGGAGAAACATGAAATAATACTGCACAACTTCAAGTGAAGTGCACTGTCCCTTGACAATGGCAAGTCTGGGCAAACCTCTAGTAACTGAAAATTTTAGAAAGTCTGAAAGTGAGTGAATGAAAATGGGCCTCTCCACATTTGGACAGGGCCTCTTCTGAAGCACACATTTGTGGAAAAAGTAATTATGAGAGATGAATGAACTCCCAAAACGGAATGGAAATTTTCTTGTTTAGGCCTGGAACGCTATGGCCTGGAACCCTGTGGTTCTAACTGGATGAGCAAAGTGTGAGCAGAGATCAAAATAAAACACACACCATTTAGGGAACTCGATATTTAACCAGGTGTCCAGAGTAGTGGCAAACTGTACTTGTGTCAATTTGCTCAAATCCTGTCTTCACAAGAAAGTAAATTCCAGCACGACCAGTGACAAGAGGTGGACACATTTCAAAGGACTTGTAAAAAGTCCAACACTGAATTTAGCCCAACACTGCATTTAGATGGAAAGTAGCAGAATCTGTTAGTCTTTCAAGTTTTAATAGGAGAAACTTATAACATGTACTAGCTGTTACATGAATACCTTCAGAGCTTTTGGAGAGATCTAAATCACTGTGAGTGAGGGCTTCCCTGACTCACAAAGTTAAAAATAGTAAAACAAACAATTTGAAAAACCAATCAACCAATAAAATACAAACACTAAGTCCAAAGGGTTTCACTGGTTTTAAAACCAGTTAAGGAATGTACAACTATTGAAGAGGCTTACTCTGCATTCTGCTTTACTCAGGCCCGGTACATGAGCAACTGTGAAAGCAAAATTCAAAATGTTATGTGAAGTGACCATTTCATTGGTGAAACCATGACCCAATAGACATTTTCTCTTTGGAAACTTTGTACATTATCCATATATGTTCTCAAAGGGAAGGAATACACAGGATTTAGGCTGATTTTTTTTTCAGTATTTTGTGTTCCACCAGATTTATTTGAAGATTTCCTGTCCTGCATCCACTGCCCAATGCAGAAGGCCACACATAGGACAACCAACATGAGAACTTCACTTCTACAGCCTGATTAAATCATCATGAGAATATAATTTTCCTTTCATCATCAAAGATTTTTACATCAGATTAACCAGCTCTCTTTCCCATGTTTTTCCCTTGTTTTTGTACCTTGAAATGGGTGTGCACTCTTCTCAGTCTTGATCTCAATCTTGCCCCGTATTTCCAAACATATTCATCTGGAAAACATGTAATATTCGGGGCTTGTTTCATTGTTTTCATATATCTGCCCTTGAAATTCAACTTCCACCACTGTCTCTCATATCCAAAGCTATGTGCTTGCAGAGGATTTCTGCTGAGAAATTTCACAGAAAGCTCTTATACTGCAGGGGACTGATTCCAGCAAGTCTTGACTGAATAGCTTAGGGAACAGGACTCAGCCAAATGACAGACATGACAAGGGAAAAGCGTATGCTCAAGGATAGGACATGGCAGAGATCATCTGCCAGGCCCTGGCATATTTCATATCCCATTGAAAGTACATCCATGTGTAGATTGGCAAGCATTTCCATCCACAATTTCTGAGCAGTGAAGCCTTCAGAGAGAATAGTGTGGCATACCAGGCCAAGAATATTCATCCTATTTAAATCTTGCCCTACAAGGTCCTCTGTGCCACTGAGGTCTCCATGGCAACGCCCAGCATTGTGACTCAGGTCTCCTACTGCACACTTGTATCCTAGAGCCTAAAGTCCAGCTCACAATGGTGCTCAGCCAATCACAGCCCAGTGTGCTTGCCTGGCAACCACATGCTTGTGGATTTCGGTGAACTGTTTCAGCCCAACACTTTAGCTTTCCACCTCATACAACCACAGCCATTCCAATGATGCAGTATTTGATTAGCCTCTCTATGTTGCCTCAGAATTTTTTTTTACAGTTGTGTAGATCAAGAAAATTTGACATATTTTGAGAAGTGGAGGGAAGTAATGGGAAAACCTTTTGGTATGTCTGAGGTCTATGGGTTCCAAACTTGACTACACCAGTGTTTTAAATTTTCAAACCTAGAGACTAATATCCACCTCACAGTGATGTTCAGCCAATCTCAGCCCAGAGTGGTTGCCTGGCAACCAAAAGCCTGTGGATTTCTGGGAAGAGTTTCAGCCCAACTCTGCAGCTCTCCACCTCATACAACCACAGCCATTCCAATCATGCAGTATTTGATTCACCTCTCTAAGTTGCCCCCGAATTTTCTTTGAAGTTGTGGTGATCAAGCAAATTTGACATATTTTGACAAGTGGAGTGAAGTAATTGGCTCTGTCTTTAGCTCTGTTTGTGGTACATGGTGTCCAAACTTGACTACCCCAGTCTGTTAAATTTTCAAACTCAGAAAGCCAAATATTTCAGGGGAGGAAAGAAAATGCCACAATGATTTGGGTTCTGCCGAGTTTCTGGTGGCTTGGGAAGCAAACCTGAAAACCATACATGCAATCTCTGCTGGATTACTGCCACCATGGTAGTATCAGTTAGCACTAAAAGCCAGCAACCAGAAGATGTGTCCCAAAGTGAAAGTGAATCCTTGCAGTGCATGAATATTTGGAGTGCCTGCTTCAACTATCCAGCTTCCTCGAGGTTCACATGTCTGCAATCGCTATTTCAAGGAGGTCTGCAGCCATTCCAGCATAACCCTGAACACTAAACATGAGGTACTAGCTCAATACCTAAAGCAACATAATGCTAGATAGCTTATCAACAGCAGGTTTTCCCAGAATTCAAATGTAACATGGTGAAAGGGAAACCCTTAGAAACGGGATGCAAATGCCCCTTTCCCTAAAAACCCCAGGTATTTTCTCATGGCATGGAATATTTAGACTCCACAACTCATGTAGTGCACGCAGGGACCTGGACCAAGTGTGTCTAGTATTCTGTTGTCCTCTTTTTGGAAACAGCGTCTTATGTAGTTGTTGAAAGAGGCCTTGAGATAAATTCGTAGCCCAAGATGGACTGGAACTCCCAAGGATCCATCCACCTCAGCCCCCAGATGGCTGGGATTATAGGCATGAGCGACCATGCCAAGCATGTGCACAGAGATTCTTACATAATTTGTGAAATCCCACTACTGGTCTATAGGTAGCTTCTGTGCTTCAGGCTTTAGGAATATGCCTCTCTTGGTTTTGGCTCCCCTTGTTCAGGTGTCCATTTCAATTGTGATAAGCTCCAAGGCCCCAGGCAAGGGGGTGGCTGCCCTTCCTCTGGTGTGTCCTTGGATGATTACTGCCCAGGTGAACAGGGTTCAAATATATTGGATCCTGTGCATTTGAAGGGGAAATGAGTAAAGATTCATGAGTTAATGTGGACATGCCAGGGAATTGATGGGCCATGATAAGGACAAAACTTCAGGCCAAGGGCTGAAGGCTGAGGCTTCTGTACCTCTAGCTTCTTGAATAGTGTTTACATGGGCCTGCTGAGCAATTGTGTGCTCTCAAATGTTATTTAATGGGTTTTGTTTTAATTTATTTTGTTTTTTCATTTGATTTTTTACAAGGAAGGAAGAGTACCATGGTTTGAACAAGCTGGAGTGTCTTACCTAAGAGAAATTTGAAAAAAGGGACAATTCAGCAGCCAAGAATTTCTCAAATGCCCTTGGTGTTTTTAAAAAAGTGACATAAAGTTGAGCGTGTCATGTCCATGTCTCTTTACAAAAGATTTTACCTCCTATTTGATAGGAATTACTGTTTCTTTGAAAGGTCAACCTGCACTGAAATAAAGATAATCCCTCCTTTCCTCATTTTGCTTGAAACCACATCCTTTGTTAGTTATATTTTCTTATGCAGAAACTCTTGGAGACGGTTACATCAAGAGTTTCCCATTGGTGGAATTTCCACGGAGACACATGAAATAATACTGCACAACTTCAAGTGAAGTGCACTGTCCCTTGACAATGGCAAGTCTGGGCAAACCTCTAGTAACTGAAAATTTTAGAAAGTCTGAAAGTGAGTGAATGAAAATGGGCCTCTCCACATTTGGACAGGGCCTCTCCTGAAGCACACATTTGTGGAAAAAGTAATTATGAGAGATGAATGAACTCCCAAAACGGAATGGAAATTTTCTTGTTTAGGCCTGGAACGCTATTGCCTGGAACCCTGTGGTTCTAACTGGATGAGCAAAGTGTGAGCAGAGATCAAAATAAAACACACACCATTTAGGGAACTCGATATTTAACCAGGTGTCCAGAGTAGTGGCAAACTGTACTTGTGTCAATTTGCTCAAATCCTGTCTTCACAAGAAAGTAAATTCCAGCACGACCAGTGACAAGAGGTGGACACATTTCAAAGGACTTGTAAAAAGTCCAACACTGAATTTAGCCCAACACTCCATTTAGATGGAAAGTAGCAGAATCTGTTAGCCTTTCAAGTTTTAATAGGAGAAACTTATAACATGTACTAGCTGTTACATGAATACCTTCAGAGCTTTTGGAGAGATCTAAATCACGTGAGTGAGGGCTTCCCTGACTCACAAAGTTAAAAATAGTAAAACAAACAATTTGAAAAACCAATCAACCAATAAAATACAAACACTAAGTCCAAAGGGTTTCACTGGTTTTAAAACCAGTTAAGGAATGTACAACTATTGAAGAGGCTTACTCTGCATTCTGCTTTACTCAGGCCCTGTACATGAGCAAGTGTGAAAGCAAAATTCAAAATGTTATGTGAAGTGACCATTTCATTGGTGAAACCATGACCCAATAGATATTTTCTCTTTGGAATCTTTGTACATTATCCATATATGTTCTCAAAGGGAAGGAATACACAGGATTTAGGCTGATTTTTTTTTCAGTATTTTGTGTTCCACCAGATTTATTTGAAGATCTCCTGTACTGCATCCACTGCCCAATGCAGAAGGCCACAAATAGGACAACCAACATGAGAACTTCACTTCTACAGCCTGATAAAATCATCATGAGAATATAATTTTCCTTTCATCATCAAAGATTTTTACATCAGATTAACCAGCTCTCTTTCCCATGTTTTTCCCTTGTTTTTGTACCTTGAAATGGGTGTGCACTCTTCTCAGTCTTGATCTCAATCTTGCCCCGTATTTCCAAACACATTCATCTGGAAAACATGTAATATTCGGGGCTTGTTTCATTCTTTTCAAATATCTGCCCTTGAAATTCAACTTCCACCACTGTCTCTCATATCCAAAGCTATGTGCTTGCAGAGGATTTCTGCTGAGAAATTTCACAGAAAACTCTTATACTGCAGGGGACTGATTCCAGCAAGTCTTGACTAAATAGCTTAGGGAACAGGACTCAGCCAAATGACAGACATGACAAGGGGAAAGCGTATGCTCAAGGATACGACATGGCAGAGTTCATCTGCCAGGCACTGGCATATTTCATATCCCATTGAAAGTACATCCATGTGTAGATTGGCAAGCATTTCCATCCACAATTTCTGAGCAGTGAAGCCTTCAGAGAGAATAGTGTGGCATACCAGGCCAAGAATATTCATCCTATATAAATCTTGCCCTACAAGGTCCTCTGTGCCACTGAGGTCTCCATGGCAACGCCCAGCATTGTGACTCAGGTCTCCTACTGCACACTTGTATCCTAGAGCCTAAAGTCCAGCTCACAATGGTGCTCAGCCAATCACAGCCCAGTGTGGTTGCCTGGCAACCACATGCTTGTGGATTTTGGTGAACTGTTTCAGCCCAACTCTGCAGCTTTCCACCTTATACAACCACAGCCATTCCAATGATGCAGTATTTGATTAGCCTCTCTATGTTGCCTCAGAATTTTTTTTTTACAGTTGTAGAGATCAAGAAAATTTGACATATTTTGAGAAGTGGAGGGAAGTAATGGGAAAACCTTTTGGTATGTCTGAGGTCTATGGGTTCCAAACTTGACTACAACAGTGTTATACATTTTCAAACCTAGAGACTAATATCCACCTCACAGTGATGTTCAGCCAATCTCAGCCCAGAGTGGTTGCCTGGCAACCAAAAGCCTGTGGATTTCTGGGAAGAGTTTCAGCCCAACTCTGCAGCTCTCCACCTCATACAACCACAGCCATTCCAATCATGCAGTATCTGATTCACCTCTCTAAGTTGCCCCCGAATTTTCTTTGAAGGTGTGGGGATCAAGCAAATTTGACATATTTTGACAAGTGGAGTGAAGTAATTGGCTCTGTCTTTAGCTCTGTTTGTGGTACATGGTGTCCAAACTTGACTACCCCAGTCTGTTAAATTTTCAAACTCAGAAAGCCAAATATTTCAGGGGAGGAAAGAAAATGCCACAATGATTTGGATTCTGCCGAGTATCTGGTGGCTTGGGAAGCAAACCTGCAAAGCATACATGCAATCTCTGCTGGATTACTGCCACCATGGTAGTATCAGTTAGCACTAAAAGCCAGCAACCAGAAGATGTCTCTCAAAGTGAAAGTGAATCCTTGCAGTGCATGAATATTTGGAGTGCCTGCTTCAACTATCCAGCTTCCTCGAGGTTCACATGTCTGCAATCACTATTTGAAAGGAGGTCTGCAGCCATTCCAGCATAACCCTGAACACTAAACATGAGGTACTAGCTCAATACCTAAAGCAACATAATGCTAGATAGCTTATCAACAGCAGGTTTTCCCAGAATTCAAATGTAACATGGTGAAAGGGAAACCCATAGAAACGGGAAGCAAATGCCCCTTTCCCTAAAAATCCCAGGTATTTTCTCATGGCATGGAATATTTATACTCCACAACTCATGTAGTGAACCCAGGGACATGGACCAAGTGTGTCTAGTTTTCTGTTGTCCTCTTTTTGGAAATAGCATCTTATGTAGTTGTTGAAAGAGGCCTTGAGATAAATTCGTAGCCCAAGATGGACTGGAACTCCCAAGGATCCATCCACCTCAGCCCCCAGATGGCTGGGATTATAGGCATGAGTGACCATGCCAAGCATGTGCACAGAGATTCTTACATAATTTGTTAAATCCCAGTACTGGTCTATAGGTAGCTTCTGTGCTTCAGGCTTTAGGAATATGCCTCTCTTTGTTTAGGCTCCCCTTGTTCAGGTGTCCATTTCAATTGTGATAAGCTCCAAGGCCCCAGGCAAGGGGGTGGCTGCCCTTCCTCTGGTGTGTCCTTGGATGATTACTGCCCAGGTGAACAGGGTTCAAATATATTGCATCCTGCACATTTGAAGAGGAAATGAGTAAAGATTCATGAGTTAATGTGGACATGCCAGGGAATTGAGGGGCCATGATAGAGACAAAACTTCAGGCCAAGGGCTGAAGGCTGAGGCTTCTGTACCTCTAGCTTCTTGAATAGTGTTTACATGGGCCTGCTGAGCAATTGTGTGCTCTCAAATGTTATTTAATGGTTTTTGTTTTAATTTATTTTGTTTTTTCATTTGGTTTTTTACATGGAAGGAAGAGTACCATGGTTTGAATAAGCTAGAGGGTCTTACCTAAGAGAAATTTGAAAAAAGGGACTATTCAGCAGCCAAGAATTTCTCAAATGCCCTTGGCGTTTAAAAAAAAGTGACATAAAGTTGAGCGTGTCATGTCCATGTCTCTTTACAAAATATTTTACCTCCTATTTGATAGGAATTACTGTTTCTTTGAAAGGTCAACCTGCACTGAAATAAAGATAATCCCTCCTTTCCTCATTCTGCTTGAAACCACATCCTTTGTTAGTTATATTTTCTTATGCAGAAACTCTTGGAGAGGGCTACATCAAGAGTTTCCCATTGGTGGAATTTCCACGGAGACACATGAAATAATACTGCACAACTTCAAGTGAAGTGCACTGTCCCTTGACAATGGCAAGTCTGGGCAAACCTCTAGTAACTGAAAATTTTAGAAAGTCTGAAAGTGAGTGAATGAAAATGGGCCTCTCCACATTTGGACAGGGCCTCTCCTGAAGCACACATTTGTGGAAAAAGTAATTATGAGAGACGAATGAACTCCCAAAACGGAATGGAAATTTTCTTGTTTAGGCCTGGAACGCTATGGCCTGGAACCCTGTGGTTCTAACTGGATGAGCAAAGTGTGACCAGAGATCAAAATAAAACACACACCATTTAGGGAACTCGATACTTAACCAGGTGTCCAGAGTAGTGGCAAACTGTACTTGTGTCAATTTGCTCAAATCCTGTCTTCACAAGAAAGTAAATTCCAGCACGACCAGTGACTAGAGGAGGACACATTTCAAAGGACTTGTAAAAAGTCCAACACTGAATTTAGCCCAACACTGAATGTAAATGAAAAGTAGCAGAGTCTGTTAGTCTTTCAAGTTTCAATAGGAGAAACTTATAACAAGTAATAGCTGTTACATGAATACCTTCAGAGCGTTTGGAGAGGTCTAATTCACTATGAGGGCTTCCCTGACTCACAAAGTTAAAAATAGTAAAACAAACAATTTGAAAAACCAATAAACCAATTAAATACAAACACTAAGTCCAAAGGGTTTCACTGGTTTTAAAACCACTTATGGAATGCAAATCTATTGAACAAGCTTACTCTGCATTCTGCTTTACTCAGGCCCGGTACATGAGCAAGTGTGAAAGCAAAATTCAAAATGTTATGTGAAGTGACCATTTCATTGGTGAAACCATGACCCAATAGACATTTTCTCTTTTGAAACTTCGTACATTATCCATAAATGTTCTCAAAGGGAAGGAATACACAGGATTTAGGCTGATTTTTTTTCAGTATTTTGTGTTCCACAAGATTTATTTGAAGATCTCCTGTACTGCATCCACTGCCCAATGCAGAAGGCCACACATAGGACAACCAAAATGAGAACTTCACTTCTACAGCCTGATTAAATCATCATGAGAATATAATTTTCCTTTCATCATCAAAGATTTTTACACCAGATTAACCAGCTCTCTTGCTTTCCCATGTTCTTCCCTGGTTTTTGTACCTTGAAATGGGTGTGCACTCTTCTCAGTCTTGATCTCCATCTTCCCCCTTACTTCCAAACATATTCATCTGGGAAACATGTAAAGATCTTATTCGCGGCTTGTTTCATTGTTTTCATATATCTGCCCTTGAAATTCAACTTCCACCACTGTCTCTCATATCCAAAGCTATATTCTTGCAGAGGATTTCTGCTGAGAAATTTCACAGAAAGCTCTTATACTGCAGGTGAATGATTCCAGCAAGTCTTGACTAAATAGCTTAGGGAACAGGACTCAGCCAAATGACAGACATGACAAGGGAAAAGCGTATGCTCAAGGATAGGACATGGCAGAGATCATCTGCCAGGCCCTGGCATTTTTCATATCCCATTGAAAGTACATCCATGTGTAGATTGGCAAGCATTTCCATCCACAAATGCTGAGCAGTGAAGCCTTCAGAGAGAATATTTTGGCATACCAGGCCAAGAATATTCATCCTATTTAAATCTTGCCCTACAAGGTCCTCTGTGCCACTGAGGTCTCCATGGCAACGCCCAGCATTGTGACTCAGGTCTCCTACTGCACACTGGTATCCTAGAGCCTAAAGTCCAGCTCACAATGGTGCTCAGCCAATCACAGCCCAGTGTGGTTGCCTGGCAACCACAAGCTTGTGGATTTCTGTGAACTGTTTCAGCCCAGCTCTGCAGCTTTCCTCTTCATAAAACCACAGACATTCCAATCATGCAGTATTTGATTAGCCTCTCTATGTTGCCTCAGATTATTTTTTTTATTGTTGTAGTGATCAAGAAAATTTGACATATTTTGAGAAGTGGAGGGAAGTAATTGGAAAAACTTTTGGTATGTCTGAGGTCTATGGGTTCCAAACTTTACTACACCAGTCTTTTAAATTTTCAAACCTAGAGCCTAAAATCCACCTCACAGTGACGTTCAGCCAATCTCAGCCCAGTGTGGTTGCCTGGCAACCACAAGCCTGGGGGTTTCTGTGAACATTTTCAGCCCAACTCTGCAGCTCTCCACCTCATACAACCACAGCAATTCCAATCATGCAGTATTTGATTCACCTCTATAAGTTGCCTCCGAATTTTCTTTGAAGTTGTGGTGATCTAGCAAATTTGACATATTTTGACAAGTGGAGGGAAGTAATTGTCTCTGTCGTTAGATCTGTTTGTGGTACATGGGGTCCAAACTTGACTACCCCAGTCTGTTAAATTTTCAAACTTAGAAAGACAAATGTTTCAGGGGAGGAAAGAAAATGCCACAACGATTTGGGTTCTGCCGAGTTTCTGGTGGCTTGGTAAGCAAACCTGCAAACTATACGTGCAATCTCTGCTGGATTACTGCCACCATGGTAGTATCAGTTAGCACTAAAAGCCAGCAACCAGAAAGTGAGTCCCAAAATGAAAGTGAATCCTTGCAGTGCATGAATATTTGGAGTGCCTGCTTGAACTATCCAGCTTCCTCGGGGTTCACATGTCTGCAATCGCTATTTCAAGGAGGTCTGCAGCCATTCCAGCATAACCCTGAACACTAAACATGAGGTACTAGCTCAATACCTAAACCAACATAATGCTAGATAGCTTATCACCAGCAGGTTTTCCCAGAATTCAAATGTAACACGGTGAAAGGGAAACCCTTAGAAACGGGATGCAAATGCCCCTTTCCCTAAAAATCCCAGGTATTTTCTCATGGCATGGAATATTTAGACTCCACAACTCATGTAGTGCACCCAGGGACCTGGACCAAGTGTGTCTAGTTTTCTGTTGTCCTCTTTGTGGAAACAGCATCTTATGTAGTTGTTGAAAGAGGCCTTGAGATAAATTCGTAGCCCAAGATGGACTGGAACTCCCAAGGATCCATCCACCTCAGCCCCCAGATGGCTGGGATTATAGGCATGAGCGACCATGCCAAGCATGTGCACAGAGATTCTTACATAATTTGTGAAATCCCACTACTGGTCTATAGGTAGCTTCTGTGCTTCAGGCTTTAGGAATATGCCTCTCTTTGTTTTGGCTCCCCTTTTTCAGGTGTGCATTTCAATTGTGATTAGCTCCAAGGCCCCAGGCAAGGTGGTGGCTGCCCTTCCTCTGGTGTGTCCTTGGATGATTACTGATCAGGTGAACAGGGTTCAAATATATTGGATCCTGTGCATTTGAAGGGGAAATGAGTAAAGATTCATGAGTTAATGTGGACATGCCAGGGAATTGATGGGCCATGATAAGGACAAAACTTCAGGCCAAGGGCTGAAGGCTGAGGCTTCTGTACCGCTAGCTTCTTGAATAGTGTTTACATGGGCCTGCTGAGCAATTGTGTGCTCTCAAATGTTATTTAATGGGTTTTGTTTTAATTTATTTTGTTTTTTTCCTTTGGTTTTTTGTACATGGAAGGAACAGTACCATGGTTTGAAGAAGCTGGAGTGTCTTACCTAAGAGATATTTGAAGAAAGGGACAATTCAGCAGCCAAGAATTTCTCAAATGCCCTTGGCATTTCAAAAAAAGTGACATAAAGTTGAGCGTGTCATGTCCATGTCTCTTTACAAAAGATTTTACCTCCTATTTGATAGGAATTACTGTTTCTTTGAAAGGGCAACCTGCACTGAAATAAAGATAATCCCTCCTTTCCTCATTCTGCTTGAAACCACATCCTTTGTTAATTATATTTTCTTACGCAGAAACACTTGGAGATGACTACAGCAGGAGTTTCCCATTGGTGGAATTTCCCCTGAGACACATGAAACTGTATTGCACAACTTCAAGTGAAGTGCACTGTCCCTTGACAATGGCAAGTCTGGGCAATCCTCACGTAACTGTAAATCTTAGAAAGTCTGAAAGTGAGTGAATGAAAATGGGCCTCTCCACATTTGGACAGGGCCTCTCCTGAAGCACACATTTGTGGAAAAAGTAATTATGAGACACGAATGAACTCACAAAACGGAATGGAAATTTTCTTGTTTAGGCCTGGAACGCTATGGCCTGGAGCCCTGTGGTTCTTACTGGATGCACAAAGTGTGAGCAGAGATCAAAATAAAACACACACCATTTAGGGAACTCGATATTTAACCAGGTGTCCAGAGTAGTGGCGAACTGTACTTGTGACAATTTGCTCAAATCCTGTCTTCACAAGAAAGTAAATTCCAGCACGACCGGTGACTAGAGGAGGACACATTTCAAAGGATCGTAAAAAGTCCAACACTGAATTTAGCCCAACACTGAATTTAGATGAAAAGTAGCAGAGTCTGTTAGTCTTTCAAGTTTTAATAGGAGAAACTTATAACATGTAATAGCTGTTACATGAATACCTTCAGAGCTTTTTGAGAGGTCTAAATCACTATGAGTGAGGGCTTCCCTGACTCACAAAGTTAAAAATAGTAAAACAAACAATTTGAAACACCAATCAACCAATAAAGTGCAAACACTAATTCCAAAGGGTTTCACTGGTTTTAAAACCATTTATGGAATGCACAACTATTGAAGAGGCTTACTCTGCATTGTGCATTACTCAGGCCCGGTACATGAGCAACTGTGAAAGCAAATTCAAAATGTTATGTGAACTGACCATTTCATTGGTGAAACCATGACCCAATAGACATTTTCTCTTTTGAAACTTCGTACATTATCCATATATGTTCTCAAAAGGAAGGAATACACGGGATTTAGGCTGATTTTTTTGCAGTATTTTGTGCTCCACCAGATTTATTTGAAGATCTCCTGTCTTGCATCCACTGCCAAATTCAGAAGGGCACACATAGGACAACCAACATGAGAACTTCACTTCTATAGCCTGATTAAATCATCATGAGAATATAATTTTACTTTCATCATCAAAGGTTTTTACATCAGATTAACCAGCTCTCTTGCTTTCCCATGTTTTTCCCTGGTTTTTGTACCTTGAAATGCGTGTGCACTCTTCTCAGTCTTGATCTCCATCTTCCCCCATATTTCCAAACATATTCATCTGGGAAACATGTAAAGATCTTATTCGGGACTTGTTTCATTGTTTTCAAATATCTGCCCTGAAATTCAACTTCCACCACTGTCTCTCATATCCAAAGCTATGTGCTTACAGAGGATTTCTGCTGAGAAATTTCACAGAAAGCTCTTATACTGCAGGTGAATGATGCCAGCAAGTCTTGACTGAATAGCTTAGGGAACAGGACTCAGCCAAATGACAGACATGACAAGGGAAAAGCGTATGCTCAAGGATAGGACATGGCAGAGATCATCTGCCAGGCCCTGGCATATTTCATATCCCATTGAAAGTACATCCATGTGTAGATTGGCAAGCATTTCCATCCACAAATTCTGAGCAGTGAAGCCTTCAGAGAATACTGTGGCATACCAGGCCAAGAATATTCATCCTATTTAAATCTTGCCCTACAAGGTCCTCTGTGCCACTGAGGTCTCCATGGCAACGCCCAGCATTGTGACTCAGGTCTCCTACTGCACACTTGTATCCTAGAGCCTAAATTCCAGCTCACAATGGTGCTCAGCCAATCACAGATCAATGTTGTTGCCTGGCAATCACAAGCTTGTGGATTTCTGTGAACTGTTTCAGCCCAACTCTGCAGCTTTCCACCTCATAGAACCACAGCCATTCCAATCATGCAGTATTTCATTCACCTCTCTAAGTTTCCTCAGAATTTTCTTTGAAGTTTTGGTGATCAAGCAAATTTGACATATTTTGACAAGTGGAGGGAAGTAATTGGCTCTGTCTTTAGCTCTGTTTGTGGTACATGGGGTCTAAACTTGACTACCCCAGTCAGTTAAATTTTCAAACTTAGAAAGCCAAATGTTTCAGTGGAGGAAAGAAAGTGACACAATGATTTGGGTTCTGCCAAGTTTCTGGTGGCTTGGGAAGCAAACCTGCAAAACATACATGCAATCTCTGCTGGATTACTGCCACCATGGTAGTATCAGTTAGCACTAAAAGACAGCACCCAGAAGATGTGTCCCTAAGTGAAAGTGAATCCTTGCAGTGCATGAATATTTGGAGTGCCTGCTTCAACTATCCAGTTTCCTTGAGTTTCACATGTCTGCAGTCACTATTTGAAAGGAGGTCTGCAGCCATTCCAGCATAACCCTGAACACTAAACATGAGGTACTAGCTCAATACCTAAACCAACATAATGCTAGATAGCTTATCATCAGCAGGTTTTCCCAGAATTCAAATGTAACATGGTGAAAGTGAAAGCCTTAGAAACGGGATGCAAATGCCCCTTTCCCTAAAAATCCCAGGTATTTTCTCATGGCATGGAATATTTAGACTCCACAACTCATGTAGTGAACTCAGGGACCTGGACCAAGTGTGTCTAGTTTTCTGTTGTCCTCTTTTTGGAAACAGCATCTTATGTAGTTGATGAAAGAGGCCTTGAGATAAATTCATAGCCCAAGATGGACTGGAACTCCCAAGGATCCATCCACCTCAGCCCCCAGATTGCTGGGCTTATAGGCATGAGCTACCATGCCAAGCATGTGCACAGAGATTCTTACATAATTTGTGAAATCCCACTACTGGTCTATAGGTAGCTTCTGTGCTTCAGGCTTTAGGAATATGCCTCTCTTTGTTTTGGCTCCCCTTTTTCAGGTGTGCATTTCAAATGTGATTAGCTCCAAGGCCCCAGGCAAGGTGGTGGCTGCCCTTCCTCTGGTGTGTCCTTGGATGATTACTGATCAGGTGAACAGGGTTCAAATATATTGGATCCTGTGCATTTGAAGGGGAAATGAGTAAAGATTCATGAGTTAATGTGGACATGCCAGGGAATTGATGGGCCATGATAAGGACAAAACTTCAGGCCAAGGGCTGAAGGCTGAGGCTTCTGTACCTCTAGCTTCTTGAATAGTGTTTACATGGGCCTGCTGAGCAATTGTGTGCTCTCAAATGTTATGTAATGGGTTTTGTTTTAATTTATTTTGTTTTTTTCCTTTGGTTTTTTGTACATGGAAGGAACAGTACCATGGTTTGAAGAAGCTGGAGTGTCTTACCTAAGAGATATTTGAAGAAAGGGACAATTCAGCAGCCAAGAATTTCTCAAATGCCCTTGGCATTTCAAAAAAAGTGACATAAAGTTGAGCGTGTCATGTCCATGTCTCTTTACAAAGATTTTACCTCCTATTTGATAGGAATTACTGTTTCTTTGAAAGGTCAACCTGCACTGAAATAAAGATAATCCCTCCTTTCCACATTCTGCTTGAAACCACATCCTTTGTTAATTATATTTTCTTACGCAGAAACACTTGGAGATGACTACAGCAAGAGTTTCCCATTGGTGCAATTTCCCCTGAGACACATGAAACTGTATTGCACAGCTTCAAGTGAAGTGCACTGTCCCTTGACAATGGCAAGTCTGGGCAATCCTCACGTAACTGTAAATCTTAGAAAGTCTGAAAGTGAGTGAATGAAAATGGGCCTCTCCACATTTGGACAGGGCCTCTCCTGAAGCACACATTTGTGGAAAATGTAATTATGAGACACGAATGAACTCACAAAAGGGAATGGAAATTTTCTTGTTTAGGCCTGGAACGCTATGGCCTGGAGCCCTGTGGTTCTTACTGGATGAACAAACTGTGAGCAGAGATCAAAATAAAACACACACCATTTA
Source organism: Cavia porcellus (assembly GCF_034190915.1). Taxonomy (NCBI): domain Eukaryota; kingdom Metazoa; phylum Chordata; class Mammalia; order Rodentia; family Caviidae; genus Cavia; species Cavia porcellus. The sequence goes on along the minus strand of NW_026947486.1, from coordinate 1,706,022 downwards.
GGGAACTTGATATTTAACCAGGTGTCCAGAGTAGTGGCAAACTGTACTTGTGACAATTTGCTCAAATCCTGTCTTCACAAGAAAGTAAATTCCAGCACGACCGGTGACTAGAGGAGGACACATTTCAAAGGATCGTAAAAAGTCCAACACTGAGTTTAGCCCAACACTGAATTTAGATGAAAAGTAGCAGAGTCTGTTAGTCTTTCAAGTTTTAATAGGAGAAACTTATAACATGTAATAGCTGTTACATGAATACCTTCAGAGCTTTTTGAGAGGTCTAAATCACTATGAGTGAGGGCTTCCCTGACTCACAAAGTTAAAAATAGTAAAACAAACAATTTGAAACACCAATCAACCGATAAAGTGCAAACACTAAGTCCAAAGGGTTTCACTGGTTTTAAAACCATTTATGGAATGCACAACTATTGAAGAGGCTTACTCTGCATTGTGCATTACTCAGGCCCGGTACATGAGCAACTGTGAAAGCAAATTCAAAATGTTATGTGAACTGACCATTTCATTGGTGAAACCATGACCCAATAGACATTTTCTCTTTTGAAACTTCGTACATTATCCATATATGTTCTCAAAGGGAAGGAATACACGGGATTTAGGCTGATTTTTTTGCAGTATTTTGTGCTCCACCAGATTTATTTGAAGATCTCCTGTCTTGCATCCACTGCCAAATTCAGAAGGACACACATAGGACAACCAACATGAGAACTTCACTTCTATAGCCTGATTAAATCATCATGAGAATATAATTTTACTTTCATCATCAAAGGTTTTTACATCAGATTAACCAGCTCTCTTGCTTTCCCATGTTTTTCCCTGGTATTTGAACCTTGAAATGCGTGTGCACTCTTCTCAGTCTTGATCTACATCTTCCCCCATATTTCCAAACATATTCATCTGGGAAACATGTAAAGATCTTATTCGGGACTTGTTTCATTGTTTTCAAATATCTGCCCTGAAATTCAACTTCCACCACTGTCTCTCATATCCAAAGCTATGTGCTTACAGAGGATTTCTGCTGAGAAATTTCACAGAAAGCTCTTATACTGCAGGTGAATGATGCCAGCAAGTCTTGACTGAATAGCTTAGGGAACAGGACTCAGCCAAATGACAGACATGACAAGGGAAAAGCATATGCTCAAGGATAGGACATGGCAGACATCATCTGCCAGGCCCTGGCATATTTCATATCCCATTGAAAGTACATCCATGTGTAGATTGACAAGCATTTCCATCCACAAATTCTGAGCAGTGAAGCCTTCAGAGAATACTGTGGCATACCAGGCCAAGAATATTCATCCTATTTAAATCTTGCCCTACAAGGTCCTCTGTGCCACTGAGGTCTCCATGGCAACGCCCAGCATTGTGACTCAGGTCTCCTACTGCGCACTTGTATCCTAGAGCCTAAATTCCAGCTCACAATGGTGCTCAGCCAATCACAGATCAATGTTGTTGCCTGGCAATCACAAGCTTGTGGATTTCTGTGAACAGTTTCAGCCCAACTCTGCAGCTTTCCACCTCATAGAACCACAGCCATTCCAATCATGCAGTATTTCATTCACCTCTCTAAGTTTCCTCAGAATTTTCTTTGAAGTTTTGGTGATCAAGCAAATTTGACATATTTTGACAAGTGGAGGGAAGTAATTGGCTCTGTCTTTAGCTCTGTTTGTGGTACATGGGGTCCAAACTTGACTACCCCAGTCAGTTAAATTTTCAAACTTAGAAAGCCAAATGTTTCAGTGGAGGAAAGAAAGTGACACAATGATTTGGGTTCTGCCAAGTTTCTGGTGGCTTGGGAAGCAAACCTGCAAAACATACATGCAATCTCTGCTGGATTACTGCCACCATGGTAGTATCAGTTAGCACTAAAAGACAGCACCCAGAAGATGTGTCCCTAAGTGAAAGTGAATCCTTGCAGTGCATGAATATTTGGAGTGCCTGCTTCAACTATCCAGCTTCCTCGAGGTTCACATGTCTGCAGTCACTATTTGAAAGGAGGTCTGCAGCCATTCCAGCATAACCCTGAACACTAAACATGAGGTACTAGCTCAATACCTAAACCAACATAATGCTAGATAGCTTATCATCAGCAGGTTTTCCCAGAATTCAAATGTAACATGGTGAAAGTGAAACCCTTAGAAACGGGATGCAAATGCCCCTTTCCCTAAAAATCCCAGGTATTTTCTCATGGCATGGAATATTTAGACTCCACAACTCATGTAGTGAACCCAGGGAACTGGACCAAGTGTGTCTAGTTTTCTGTTATCCTCTTTTTGGAAACAGCATCTTATGTAGTTGATGAAAGAGGCCTTGAGATAAATTCATAGCCCAAGATGGACTGGAACTCCCAAGGATCCATCCACCTCAGCCCCCAGATTGCTGGGCTTATAGGCATGAGCTACCATGCCAAGCATGTGCACAGAGATTCTTACATAATTTGTGAAATCCCACTACTTAACTATAGGTAGCTTCTGTGCATCAGGCTTTAGGAACATGCCTCTCTTTGTTTTGGCTCCCCTTGCTCAGGTGTCCATTTCTATTGTGATAAGCTCCAAGGCCCAGGCAAGGAGGTGGCTGGCCTGCCTCTGGTGTGTCCTTGGATGATTACTGATCAGGTGAACCGGTTTCAAATATGTTGGAATCTGTGCATTTGAAGAGGAAATGAGTAAAGTTTCATGAGTTAATGTGGACATGCCAGGGAGTTGAGGGGCCATGATAGAGACAAAACATCAGGCCATGGGCTGAAGGCAGAGGCTTCTGTAACTCTAGCTTCTTGAATAGTGTTTACATGCCCCTGCTGAGCAATTGTGTGCTCTTAAATGTAATTTAATGGGTTTTCTTTTAATTTATTTTGTTTTTTGCTTTGCTTTTTTACATGGAAGGCACAGTACCATGGTTTGAAGAAGCTGGAGTGTCTTACCTAAGAGAAATTTGAAAAAAGGGACAATTCAGCAGCCAAGAATTTCTCGAATGCTCTTGGCGTTTTAAAAAAAGTGACATAAACTTGAGCGTGTCATGTCCATGTCTCTTTACAAAGATTTTACCTCCTATTTGATAGGAGTTACTGTTTCTTTGAAAGGTCAACCTACACTGACATAAAGATAACACCTCCTTTCCTCATTCTGCTTGAAACCACACCCTTTGTTAGTTATATTTTCTTACGCAGAAACACTTGGAGATGAGTAAAGCAAGTTTCCCGTTGGTGGAATTTCCACGGAGACACATGAAGTAATACTGCACAACTTCAAGTGAAGATCACTGTCCCTTGACAATGGTAAGTCTGGGCAAACCTCTAGTAACAGAAAATCTTAGAAAGTCTGAAAGTGAGTGAATGAAAATGGGCCTCTCCCCATTTGGATAGGGCCTCTCCTGAAGCACACATTTGTGGAAAAACTAATTATGAGAGACGAATGAACTCCCAAAACGGAATGCAAATTTTCTTGTTTAGGCCTAGAACGCTATGGCCTGGATCCCTGTCATTCTAACTGGATGAGCAAAGTGTGAGCAGAGATCCAAATAAAACACACACCATTTTGGGAACTCGATATTTAAACAGGTTTGCAGAGTAGTGGGAAACTGTACTTGTGTCAATTTGCTCAAATCCTGTCTTCACAAGAAAGCAAGTTCCAGCACGACCAGTGACTAGAGGAGGACACATTTCAAAAGACTTGTAAAAAGTCCAACACTGAATTTAGCCCAACACTGAATTTAGATGAAAAGTAGCAGAGTCTGTTAGTCTTTCAAGTTTTAAAAGGAGAAACTTATAACATGTAATAGCTGTTACATGAATACCTTCAGATCTTTTGGAGAGGTCTAAATCACTATGAGTGAGGGCTTCCCTGACTCACAAAGTTAAAAATAGTAAAACAAACAATTTGAAAACTGGAACAACCAAAAAAATACAAACATTAAGTCCAAAGGGTTTCACTGGTTTTGAAACCACTTATGGAATGCACATCTATTGAACAGGCTTACTCTGCATTCTGCTTTACTCAGACCCTGAACGTGACCAACTGTGAAAGCAAAATTTAAAATGTTATGTGAAGTCACCATTTAATTGGTGAAACCATGACCCAATGGACATTTTCTCTTTTGAAACTTTGTACATTATCCATATATGCTCTCAAAGGAAAGGAATACACAGGATTTAGGCTGATTTTTTTTCAGTATTTTGTGTTCCACCAGATTTATTTGAAGATCTCCTGTCCTGCATACACTGCACAATGCAAGAGGCCACACATATGACAACCTACATGAAAGCTTCACTTCTACAGCCTGATTAAATCATCATGAGAATATAATTTTCCTTTCATCATCAAAGATTTTTACATGACATTCACCCGCTCTCTTGCTTTCCCATGTTTTTCCATGGTTTTTGTACCTTGAAATGGGTGAGCACTGTTCTCAGTCTTGATCTCCATCTTGCCCCATATTTCCAAACATATCCATCTGGGAAACATGTAAAGATCTTATTCGGGGCTTGTTTCATTGTTTTCAAATATCTGCTCTTGAAATTCAACTTCCACCACTGTCTCTCATATCCAAAGCCATGGGCTTGCAGAGGAATTCTGCTGACACATTTCACAGAAAGCTCTTATACTGCAGGTGAATGATGCCAGCAAGTCTTGACTAAATAGCTTAGGGAACAGGACCCAGACAAATGACACACATGACAAGGGAAAAGCGTATGCTCAATGAAAGAACATGGCAGAGATCATCTAAAAGGCCCTGGCAAATTTCCTATCCCATTGATAGTACATCAATGTGTAGATTTGCACAAATTTAAATCCACAAATTCTGAGCAGTGAAGCCTTCAGAGAAAACACTGTGGCATACCAGGCCTACGGGTATTCATCCTATTTAAATCTTGCCCCACAAGGTCCTCTATGCCACTGAGGCCTCCAAAGGCAACGCCCAGCATTGTGACTCAGGTCTCCTACTGCAAACTTGTATCCTAGAGCCTAAAGTCCAGTTCACAATGGTGCTCAGCCAATCACAGCCCAGTGTGGTTGCCTGGCAACCACAAGCATGTGAATTTCTGTGAACTGTTTCAGCCCATCTCTGCAGCTTTCCAGCTCATACAACCACAGCCATTCCAATCATGCAGTATTTGATTAGCTTCTCTATGTTGCCTCAGAATTCTTTTTACAGTTGTAGTGATCAAGCAAATTTGACATATTTTGAAAAGTGGAGGGAAGTAATTGGAAAATCTTTTGCTCTGTCTGTGGTCTATGGGTTCCAAACTTGACTACCCCAGTCTTTTATGTTTTCAAACCTAGAGCCTAAAATCCACCTCACAGGGATGTTCAGCCAATCTCAGCCCAGTGTGGTTGCCTGGCAACCACAAGCCTGTGGATTTCTGTGAACAGTTTTATCCCAACTCTTCAGCTTTCCACCTCATACAACCACAGCCATTCCAATCATGCAGTATTTGATTAACCTCTCTAAGTTGCCTCAGAATTTTCTTTGAAGTTGTGGTGATCAAGCAAATTTGACATATTTTGACAAGTGGAGGAAAGTACTTGGCTCTGTCTTTAGCTTTGTTTGTGGTATTTGGGGTCCAAACTTGACTAACCCAGTGTATTAAATTCTCAAACATAGAAAGCCAAATGTTTCAGGGGAGAAAAGAAAATGCCACAATGATTAGGGTTCTGCTGAGTTTCTAGTGCCTTGGGAAGGAAACCTGCAATCCATACATGCAATCTCTGCTGGATTACTGCCACCATGGTAGTATCAGTTAGCACTAAAAGCCAGCAACCAGAAGATGTGTCCAAAGTGAAAGTGAATCCTTGCAGTGCATGAATATTTGGAGTGCCTGCTTCAACTATCCAGCTTCCGCGGGGTTCACATATCTGTAATCGCTATTTCAAGGAGGTCTGCAGCCATTCCAGCATAACCCTGAACACTAAACTTGAGGTACAAGCTCAGTACCTAAACCAACAGAATGCTAGATAGCTTATCACCAGCAGGTTTTCCCAGAATTCAAATGTAACATGGTGAAAGGGAAACCCTTAGAAACGGGATGCAAATGCCCCTTTCCCTAAAAATCCCAGGTATTTTCTCATGCAATGGAATATTTAGTCTCCACATCTCATGAAGTGAAACCAGGGACCTAGGCCAAGTGTGTCTAGTTTTCTGTTGTTCTCTTTTAGGAAACAGCATCTTATGTAGTTGTTGAAAGAGGCCTTGAGATAAATTCGTAACCCAAGATGGACTGGAACTCACAAGGATCCATCCACCTCAGCCCCCAGATTGCTGGGCTTATAGGCATGAGCTACCATGCCAAGCATGTACACAGAGACCCTTACATAATTTGTGAAATCCCCCTCCTGGTCTATAGGTAGCTTCTGTGTTTCAGGCTTTAGGAGTATGCCTCCCTTTTTTTGGTTACCCTTGTTCAGGTGTCCATTTCTATTCTGATAAGCTCCAAGGCCCCAGGCAAAGGGGTGGCTGCCTTTGGTCTGGTGTGTCCTTGAATGATTACAGCCCAGGTGAACAGGGTTCAAATATATTGGATCTTGTGCATTTGAAGAGGAAATGAGTAAAGATTCATGAGTTAATGTGGACATGCCAGGGAATTGAGTGGCCATGATAGAGACAAAACTTCCGGCCATGGGCTGAAGGCTGAGGCTTCTGTACCTCTAGCTTCTTGAATAGTGGGCCTGGTGAGCAATTGTGTGCTCTCAAGTGTTATTTAATGGGTTTTGTTTTAATTTATTTTGTTTTTTTCTTTGGTTTTTTACATGAAATTAACAGTACCATGGTTTGAAGAAGCTGGAGTGTCTTACCTAAGAGAAATTTGAAAAAAGGGACAATTCAGCAGCCAAGAATTTCTCAAATGCCCTTGGTGTTTTAAAAGCATAAAGTTGAGTGTGTCATGTCCATGTCTCTTTACAAAGAATTTACCTCCTATTTGATAGGAATTACTGTTTCTTTGAAAGGTCAACCTGCACTGAAATAAAGATAATCCCTACTTTCCTCATTCTGCTTGAAACCACATCCTTTGTTAGTTATAATTTCTTATGCAGAATCACTTGGAGATGCAACAGCAAGAGTTTCCCATTGGTGGAATTTCCACGGAGACACATGAAGTAATACTGCACAACTTCAGGTGAAGTGCACTGTCCCTTGACAATGGCAAGTTTGGGCAAACCGCTAGTAACTGAAAATCTTAGAAAGTCTGAAAGTGAGTGAATGAAAATGGGCCTGTCCACAATTGGATAGGGCCTCTCCTGAAGCAAACATTTGTGGAAAAAGTAATTATGAGAGACGAATGAACTCCCAAAATGGAATGGAAATTTTCTTGTTTAGGCCTGGAATGCTATTGCCTGGAGCCCTGTGGTTCTAACTGGATTACCTAAGTGTGAGCAGAGATCAAAATCAAACACACACCATTCAGGGAACTCGATATTTAACCAGGTGTCCAGAATTGTGGCAAACTGTACTTGTGTCAATTTCCTCAAATCCTGTCTTCACAAGAAAGTAATTTCCAGCACAACCAGTGACTAGAGGAGGACACATTTCAAAGGACTTGTAAAAAGTCCAACACTGAAGTTAGCCCAACACTGAATTTAGATGAAAAGTAGCAGAGTCTGTTAGTCTTTCAAATTTTAATAGCAGAAACTTATAACATGTAATAGCTGTTACATGAATGCCTTCAGAGTTTTTGGAGAGGTCTAAATCCCTATGAGTGAGGGCTTCCCTGACTCACAAAGTTAAACATAGTAAAACAAACTGTTTGAAAAATCAATCAACCAATAAAATACAAACACTAAGTCCAAAGGATTTCACTGGTTTTGAAACCACTTATGGAATGCACATCTATTGAACACGCTTACTCTGCGTTCTGCTTTACTCAGGCCCTGTACATGAGCAACTGTGAAAGCAAAATTCAAAAGGTTATGTGAAGTGACCATTTAGTTGTTGAATCCATGACCCAATAGACATTTTCTCTTTTGAAACTTCGTACATTATCTATATGTGTTCTCAGAGGAAAGGAATACACAGGATTTAGGCTAATTTTTTTTCAGTATTTTGTTCTATCAGATTTATTTGAAGATCTCCTGTCCTGCATCCACTGCCCAATGCAGAAGGCCACACATATTGTAAGACCACGAGTCGCTAAGGAGACCCCAACTACAGGACTGAACACGACTCTCATGCAAAAGCAAAGGGGATTTTATTGTCCGTGCACACGGGGTCCTCAGAACATGCAGGAATCGAGAACCCTGAGTCGGGGAAGGCCTGGTGTTTTTAAGGGGAAAAAACCGCGAAGCAAGCCTTTATTACAGAAACCAATCGTTACAGTTAGTGCTGAGCGGTTGGCATCATATCTATCTGCTATTGGTCAGTTCATAACGGGTGACCAGCGGGTCAGAGTTAATTAACTGTCTTTGTTGTGTACAACTTATCTTTAAGACACCTGGTTTTCGGAGGCTGACATACTTTACAACCCTGATTAGTGTAATGACAGGCCCTATCTCTGAGTTCCCTGGCTCAGCACATCCCGGGGACATCACAGCCACAGATGTTTTTTCTATCCTTAATCCCTAATTGATATGTTAAGTGACCTAATTGATATGTTGAGCAATACTCTCCTCTGTAAAGAATTGCAAGAATCTCACCTAATTGATTTGTTAAACATTGTTGCCCTCTCTAAACTACTTGTGTTAAAACAAGCTAACAAGGAATGTTAATCACTGTTAGGCTTCTCTATTCTCTGCTAAAAAGCCAAAGAGAACTAGAATGGCCCATCAATTTATACTTGTTTAAAGCATCCTGCCTGTGTGCAGAGAGATTTCCATATGATTTTAACCCTTTACCCTGACCTTGACACACACATAACCGCTGTTTTCTGTTCTGTATGGTGCCTTATTGTCTCCTGGACTAAGTCATGAGGCCCAGTGCTGCTTCTAGCTGAGAAACAGCATCTTGTTCTTAACCTTTTATTCCCTGGTCTTACATTCCCCCCTTGTGTTGTACATTACCTCTAATCCTAGAGGTCATTATTAGTTAAGGGAGTATACTGTTGTCTGAGAACCATTATTTTTACTTGAGAAACCTGGGAGTTAACAAACTGAGTTATCCGATTAATGAGGCAGGGTGCTATAGCCACAATTATAAGAAAGGCTGCTAGGGGTCCTAAAAGGGGAACAATATAAGGGAAGAGAGATTCCCAAAGAGAGGATGCTTAATTTCTCCCTGGGGAGGCTCTCGGGACTTTATTCTTTCCCTTAACTTTTCCATAGCATCTCTGACAATACCAGTATGGTCAGTGTAGAAGCAGCATTGCTCTTTAAGTGCAGCACAAAGGCCTCCTTCTTTGAGGAACAGCAGGTCTAAGCCCCTCCGGTTTTGTAATACTACCTCTGATAGGGAGGTTAAAGACTGTTCTAAAGCAGTTATGGAGGCCTCTAGGGCTCACAGGTCTTGGTTGACAGCTGCGAGGAGTTGTTGACGGGAGTTGTGCCTGGTTATGAGGGCCGCCGTGCCTGTTCCCACCCCACCAGCTACTCCAAGCCCCAACAGCACTGCCAGAGTTAGAGAAATAGGTTCCTGTCTGTTCCTGTTTGGATGTTTTATGGAGGGGACTGTGTCCGGAGGGAAGTAAGTTATGTGGGGTATAAGGTCTACGATAATACAAGTGTCATTTGTAGTAAGGAGCACATTTGTGGATATGCAGGGGGCAAGTCCAGAGGTACATAACCAAAAAGTTCCTGGGGGGGGGGTGAGAAACCGATTGTTGGGAAGGTATCCACTGTAGGTGAGGCAAAGTTTTTGTAGGCGTGATGGCCAATTATTAGGGTGTCCTGCACAGGTTCCCCTTCCAGTTAGCTCAGGGAGGGAGAATGCGTGGAACACTTGGTCCCAATTGCATAGGTTGGAATTGGTGGTAAACGTATAGGAGGCATTTAGAGCAGTTCCTTCATAATAGGGAGGATTAGCACTTAGACATAGCCAGCAGGATTTGGCGAGGTCTGAATGGGTATAATTGAGAGCTTTATGGGCTCCTAGTACTAGTTCAAGAAGAGGATTGGGAGTGGCATAGATGGTGGGGGCAACGCTGAGCTCTGGACTGGGAGAGTTAGTTAAATACCCGGAGGGGGTAAGATGAGAGGCTGTGGCAACTACTGGATTTTGGGTAGTCGTCGTGGACCAAGGGGAAAAGTCCTCCTAGTAGTTGTTGGAGTGGGTGGCGGTAATTTTTCTTTTTTAATAAAAAAGAGTCCCCCTATGTCATTCCCACTTCTATAGTATCTAAATCCCCAAGTTTTTCCTGTAACCCATGATGGCTCTTGGGTGGTAAGGACTGTGAGTCGTAGATGTTGCCAATTGTCTGGCCCTGTATTGAAAAGTAGAAGGCTCCTTTTTGACAGCATTGATGGGTCCTTTTGTCGGCCACTTCCTGTCCATGACAAGCTAATATGTTGATCTTTTATTTGGGGGGTCCACGCTGTGGCCACTGTCTCACATCCCCAATAAGCGCAATAATAGTCGCCTGGGGAGTTGCAATAAGTTCTCCCTTCCACCGAAGCTGGGCATAGGTAAATACCCGGAGGGAGATCTGAATTGGGATCAAGGGGGACAAGGTCACACGAATAAAAGCTGAAGGTAGGATTGCCTGACGTGTCCATTTGTCGACCACATTTTGGTTATCCAACCTGATTATTGACCAGACCCAAGGACGGTGCTGGCTGGCATTGGAGAGGCTACCATATAGTAAAATGCTTAGGAGGAGTAATGCCCTCATTTGTCTTCAGCCCTATGGTATGGCAGGCAATTGAGGTATAAGGACAGGGCAGTGATCCCAAGATACAATGAGATATAACAGATTTTGAAAGACAACTCAGCGTCTGGGGGGGGCTACTTCCCACAGGATAAAGGCAAACACACAGACTAAAAGGATAAATACAATTAAGAATCCTAAGGGGTAACAGAGCATTTCAAGGGTCAGGGGAGTTGGTACGGCACAACTTGATTTTTAGGGGGTTACCAGTCTGTTTTAATGTCCAACTGTTATCCCCCGGTGGCGAAGCAGGTTTTAGATGAGATGTGTGGATCCAGGGGGCGATGCCGTCGACCTTTACTGCAGTGGGTGTAGTCAGCAGTATTTGGTATGGTCCTTTCCAACGAGGCTGTAGAGTTTCAGTTTGGTGGTGGCGAACCAGCACAATGTCTCCTACTTGATAGGTGTGTGGGGCTGGAGATTCACCAGGGGCATAAGCTGATGACAGTTGTTTCCAGAGGATTTTTTGTAGGCAGTCGAGGGCGACGAGCCTGTCGGATAAAAAATAGGTAACACCGCAGAAGCACTTATTCGGGATGAGAGATCTTGGATAGGAGGGGGAGTGCCAAATAAGATCTCAAAAGGGGTTAGGTTAGGCGGCAAGGTCGATGGGGTGTTTCGGGCATGGAAGAGGGCATAGGGTAGGAGCACTGTCCAATCTTTTAAGCCAGTCACAAAGACTAATTTAGTTAAGGTCTCCTTAATTGTTCTATTCATTCTTTCTACTTGCCCTGAACTCTGGGGTCTATACGCACAATGTAGCTTCCAATCAATCCCCAGTATACTGGCCAGTCCCTGACTTACCATAGCCACGAAAGCCGGCCCATTATCTGACCCAATTACCTTAGGTAGTCCAAAGTGGGGGAAGATTCCTTCCATCAGCTTTTTAGTAACCATGGCAGCTGTCTCTTTTTTAGTGGGATAGGCTTCAGTCCATCTGGAAAAGGTGTCAAGAAAAACAAGTAAATACCTATATCCACATTTGGCAGGCCTGATTTCAGTGAAGTCAACTTCCCAATATTGTCCTGGTCTTGTACCTCGCAGTCTTTTTCCCCCAGCTAACTTGGTGGGATGTGCATTGGTCAGCTGGCATGCCTTACAGTTAGCCACTATCTGAGTGGCAATCTTACAGATATCTGAGGGAGTTATCCCTGGATAGTTTTGGTGTTGGGCCAACAAGCTCAGTTTTTTAATTCCCAAATGAGTAAGCTGGTAAGCCCGTTGTAAGTAAGTGGTCAAATCTGGCTCATCAGACTGTTTATCTGATTGAACCTCTTCCTCAGGTTGAGTGTCAAGTGCCAGGATTCGCGTCTCGCTTGTGGCGGCTGATCTCGCAGCCTGATCAGCCAGGCTGTTTCCACTAGTGATCGGATCTGTCCCCCTTTGGTGGCTGTTACAGTGTATTATAGCCACTTTTTGTGGCAGCATGACTGCGTCTAGTAATTGAAGAATCTCTTGCTTATGTTTAATTTCTTTGCCTGCAGAAGTTAGGAGCCCGCGTTGTCTATATATGGCACCGTGGATATGGGCCGTTGCAAAGGCATATCGACTGTCTGTGTAGATGTTGGCTCGCCTTCCTTTTGCAAGCTCTAATGCCTTGGTGAGGGCGATCAGTTCGGCCCTCTGGGCCAAGGAGCCTTCCTTAAGTCCAGCTGCCCAAATTACGTTAGAGTAGTCAGTGACTGCAGCTCCCACAACTCGCTTACCTTGTAGAAGGTAGCTACTCCCATCTGTGAAGTATGTCACCTCAGCATCTGGTAATGGCTGGTCTGTCAGGTCCGATCGAACTCCAACTTCTTCCGCTAGGATATCTTGGCAGGTATGTAATATCGGTTCTGAAGTTTCCTCAGGCAGTAATGTCGCTGGGTTGAGGGCTGCCGGAGGTCCGAAGGTTATCCTGTCTTTGTTTAACAAAAGGCTTTGGTAATGAGTGATTCGGGCATTAGAGAGCCATCTGTCAGGGGGCTGGCGAATAATACTCTCTAGGGTGTGTGGAGCGACAATAGTCAACTTTTGGCCCAGGGTCAATTTATCTGCATCTTTGGTGAGCAGAGCTGCAGCGGCAATAGCTTTTAGGCATGGTGGCCACCCGTTTGCTACCGTGTCTAGCCTCTTTGAGAGATAGGCCACTGGCCGTTTCCATGGCCCGATAGTCAGGGTTAACACCCCCGGGCTACTCCCCTCCTTTCTTCAATGAAGAGAGTGAAAGGCTTATCTATGTCGGGAAGTGCCAGAGCAGGAGCTGACAAGAGAGCTCGCTTTATGGCATCAAATGCCTGTTGGTGACTCTCTTCCCATATGAAAGGGGAATTTCCTTTTAGGAGTGGGTACAAGGGGGCTGCCAGGGAAGCAAAACCTGGAATCCACAGTCGGCAAAACCCAGCAGTTCCCAGGAATTCTCGTAATTGTTTTTGAGTCTTGGGTGGGGGAATCTGAGTCACTGTGCGTTTGCGCGCGTCAGTGAGCCATCTTTTCCCCCCTTTTAGAGTGTATCCCAGAAAGATTACCTCTTTTTTACAAATTTGCGCTTTCTTAGCTGATGCGTGATATCCCAGGATCGCCAACTCACGTAACAATGCTCGGGTTCCGTCTTCACATTCAGATTCTGAATCTGCTGCCAGTAATAAATCATCAACATACTGCAGAAGAGTGAGGTTAGGATGTCGGGCCCGAAAGACTAGCAGATCTTTGTGGAGGGCCTCGTCGAAAATGGTCGGACTGTTTTTGAATCCTTGTGGGAGGCGAGTCCAACTCAGTTGTCCAGTAACCCCCGTGTCTGAATCAGTCCACTCAAATGCAAACAGAAGTTGGCTGTCTTTGTGCAAAGGCAGACAAAAGAAAGCATCTTTCAAATCAAGTACAGTATACCAGATTTTGCTGGGGTTAAGGCCGCTGAGCAAATTATATGGGTTTGGCACCGTAGGGTGAATATCCTCCACCCTGTTGTTAATCTCCCTCAAATCTTGAACTGGTCTGTAATCATTTGTCCCGGGCTTTTTGACTGGGAGCAAAGGAGAGTTCCATGCAGACCTGCAGGGAGTCAGCACCTTTAAATCTAAGAGTCTCTGTATGTGTTTCTTTATTCCTTGATGGGCTTCCTTGTTAATGGGATACTGTCTGACTCGAATGGGCGAGGCGGTGGCCTTCAAAGTAACCACCACGGGTGGTTGTTGGTTCGCCAGACCAAGCCCAGCTATTTCTGCCCAAGATTCCTGGAAATTAGTTAGCCACTCATGGGGAATGCATTGCGGTTCTAATTCGTCGTAGAGCCGATATTCATCTTCTATTTTTAAAGACAATATCGTAACCATAGGCTGCCCAACTTTTTGGTTTCTAAAGGTCACTTGGGGTCCGTGGGGTTCAAAAGAGAACTTGGGGGGCTAGGGATTTAGCTCAGCGGCATAAACGCCTGACTTGCAAGCAGGCAGTCATGAGTTCGATCCCTGGTACCGACAAAAAGGAAAAAGACAAAAAAAAAAAAAAAAAAAGAGAACTTGGCCCCTAGTTTAGTCAATAAGTCTCTTCCTAGCAGGGGGTCGGGGCATTCTGGGATTACCAGAAAGGAATGTTTTACTTTTCCTCTTCCCAAATCCACAGTATGCTCGGTTGTCCAGGAGCGATATTGGCTCCCATTTGCCCCCTGGACCAGTGATCTTTTAGATGAGAGTGCCCCTAAAGGGGCTTGTAGGGCTGAGAAAACAGCTCCCATATCGACGTCAAAGTCCACAGGAGTCCCCTCCACATTAAAAGTTACCCTGAGCTCGGGGAGGGGGAGTGAGCTCTGAGTTCCCTAGTCTTCATCATCTAAGACGAGCATGGGGGCTCGTGGTGAGGGCTTTTCTCTTCCCTGTTTTTCTTCTTTTCTTTTAAGCCTTTTACATTCTTTTATCAAATGTCCCTTTTCCTTACAGTAAGCACATTGATCGGGATCTAGTTGGGGCCGGCTGGGCTTCCTTCTGCCTACCTCAGGTTTACCTGTCACTACAGCTGCCAACAATTTTGCTAATTCCTAGTTCTTCCTTTTATCTCTGGCTTGTTCTTTCTCTTCCTCTGTCTCCCTCTTATAGTACACCTTCTCTGCTTCCTTCACTAAATCTCTCAAAGAGAGATTCTGTAGCCCGTCCAACCTCTGAAGCTTATGCCTGATGTCCGGGGCTGATTGACCTATAAAAGTCATAGCCACCGAACCCTGATGTCCCTCACTCTGAGGGTCAAATGGAGTGAACCTATGATAAGCTTCCATCAACCATTCTAGAAACACTGAGGGAGTCTCAGTGGGTCCCTTCATCACTTCTCTTACCTTAGCCAAATTAGTGGGGTGCCTGGTGGCCGCCCGGAGACCTGTCATCAGAGTCTGGCGATAGATGGACAGATGCTGCCTACCGTCAGGGTGGTTTGGGTCCCATTCGGGCCGCTTCAAGGGGAACACATCATCAATTCAATCTGATAGCTGAGTGGGTCTCCCATCTACTCCAAGGACGTTCTTTCGTGCCTCCAGCAAAATACGGTCTCTTTCTTCAGTAGTGAATAAGATCCCCAATAGCTGCTGGCATTCATCCCAGGTTGGCTGATGTGAGAACATCAGGGAGTCCATTAATCCTGTTAACTTAGAGGGATCATCAGAAAAGGAAGGGTTGTTATTTTTCCAATTATACAAATCAGAGGAAGAGAACAGCCAATACTGTAGGGTAGGCATTTCACCTTCCTTGGTACCATCATTAATCATAGGTCCGCAAGGCCGAAGGGGTAAAGTCACAGCAGGGTTTTTTTCTCTTTGGAGTGTAAGCCTGCCCTGAGTCCAATGGGCAGGCCCCTTTCCTCCCGGAGGACTCGTCCAGGCTGCAGAGGGAGGGAGAGGGCTAACAGGGGAGGAAGTCACTTCCAAGGAGGGTGGACTGCATTGGGGAGTAGTGGGGGCAGAAGGAGGATAGGGAGGAGGAGGAGGCTGACATGGAGGGTCGGAATCAGCTTCAAGAAAGAAGAAATTGGGTTGTTACTCTGGCAAGACAGGTGGAGCTGAAAGTGCTTTCGCAGGCAAGAGTTTGGATGCACCTGGCTCACTGGGGGGTAGGAAGGGTTTTACCCAGGAAGGAGGGTCCTCACGTAGATCCTGCCAAACTAGAATATAGGGTATTTGATCCGGATAGCCATTTCTGCCAGGGCGAAAGATCATGTCCTTGACTGCTAAGATCGAAGGAAGGTGGAGGGTTCCCTCTGGGGGCCATCCCACTGAAAAGGTGGGCCATTCAGAGGAACAAAAGGTCTGCCATTTGCCCTTCCTAACCTGGAGAGAGAGATTACGAGCTCGCTCTCGAACCTCTGACCAGTGGTCCAAGGTAAGGGAGAGAGGGGATGAAGCTGTCTGTCCCATTTTATCCTAGAAAAAAGAAGTGATTACAATGAACAGGGAGGACATGGACAAACGAAAAGCTCACGTTCACAACTCACAAGCCGGCGTCACACACACACAGACCAAAACCACCAGGTGAAAATGAACCGGTGGAGTATCCCACCGCGAATGTAGCCGTGTAATGGCTACAACTAATGGCAGGAGTGACCTGCCCGACTCAGCAGGAACGACCTGCCTATGCGAATCGGTGAACCACCGATATGAACGTTCCACAAGGGAACCTTGGGGTGTCCCCCAAAATAAACGAACTGCCCTTGAAGTCAGAACCAAAGAAAACAAACGGTTCAGGGCAGTAAAAAAAAAAGGGAAAGCTAAACGATCGATCGAAAAAAATGAAAAATTGGCCGTACTTACCGCAGAGAGACTGCCATTGGAGTCTCCCTACACCAGGAGGTCTGATCTCACTTAGATCTCCCTGGGGCCTCCAGATGTAAGACCGCGAGTCGCTAAGGAGACCCTAAGGACACGACTGAACACAACTCTCATGCAAAAGTAAAGGGGATTTTATTGTCCCTGCGTACGGGGTCCTCAGAACACGCAGGAACCGAGAACCCCGAGTAGGGGAAGGGCTGGTGTTTTTAAGGGGAAAAAACTGCGAAGCAAGCCTTTATTACAAAAACCAATCATTACAGTTAGTGCCGAGCCATTGGCATTTTATCTATCTAATATTGGCCAGTTCAGAAGGGGTGACCAGTGGGTCAGAGTTAATTAACTGTCTTTGTTCTGTACAACTTATCTTTAAGACACCTGGTTTTCGGAGGCTGACATACTTTACAACCCTGATTAGTGTAACGACAGGCCATATCTCTGAGTTCCCTGGCACAGCACATCCCAGGAACATCACAGCCACAGATGTTTATTCTATCCTTATTCTCTAATTGATATGTTAAATGATCTAATTGATATGTTGAGCAATACTCTCCCCTGTAAAGAATTGCAAGAATGTCACCTAATTGATTTGTTAATCATTGTTGCCCTCTCTAAACTACTTAGTTGCGTTAAAACAAGTTAACAAGGAATGTTAATCACTGTTAGGCTTCTCTATTCTCTGCTAAAAAGCCAAAGAGAACTAGAATGGCCCATCAATTCATACTTGTTTAAAGCAACCTGCCTGTGTGCAGAGAGATTTCCATACGATTTTAACCCTTTACCCTGACTTTGGCAGACACAAAAACTTCATTTTCTGTTCAGTATGGCGCCTTATTGTCTCCTGGACTAATTCATGAGGCCCAGTGCTGCTTCTAGCTGACAAACAGCATCTTGTTCTTAACCTTTTATTCCCTGGTCTTTCAACTTCACAAAAAATTTTGAATTTTGCTTTCACAGTTGCTCATGTACAGGGCCCGAGTAAAGCAGAACGCAGAGTAAGCCTGTTCAATAGATGTGCATTCCATAAGTGGTTTCAAAATCAGTGAAACTCTTTGGACTTAGTGTTTGTATTTTATTGGTTGATTGGTTTTTCAAATTGTTTGTTTTACTATTTTTAACTTTGTGAGTCAGGGAAGCCCTCACTCTCAGTGGAACAGCGGACCTTGTAGGGAAAGATTTAAATAGGATGAGTATTCCTAGGCCTGGTATGCCACAGTATTCTCTTTGAAGGCTTCACTGCTCAGAATTTGTGGCTGGAAATGCGTGCAAATCTACACATGGATGTACTTTCAATGGGATATGAAATATGCCAGGGCCTGGCAGATTATCTCTGCCATGTACTTTCCTTGAGCATACGCTTTTCCCTTGTCATGTCTGTCATTTGGCTGAGTCATGTTCCATAATCTATTCAGTCTAGACTTGCTGGCATCATTCACCTGCAGTATAAAAGCTGTCTATGAAATTTCTCAGCAGAAATCCTCTGCAAGCACATAGCATTGGATATGAGAGACAATGGTGGAAGTTGAATTTCAAGAGCAGATATTTGAAAACCATGAAACAAGCCCCAAATAAGATAAGATCTTTACATGTTTCCCAGCTGAATATGTTTGGAAATATGGGGGAAGATGGAGATCAATGCTGAGAAGAGTGTACACCCATTTCAAGGTACAAAAACCCGGGAAAAACTTCGGAAAGCAAAAGAGCTGGTTATTATGATGTAAAAATCTTTGAAGATGAAAGGAAAATTATATTCTCATGATGATTTAATCAGGCTGTAGAAGTGAAATTCTAATGTTGGTTTTCATATGTGTGGCCTTCTGCATTGGGCAGTGGATGCAGGACAGGAGATCTTCAAAGAAATCTGGTGGAACACAAAATAATGAAAAAAAAATCAGCCTAAATCCTGTGTATTCCTTTCCTTTGAGAACATATATGGATAATGTACGATGTTTCAAAAGAGAAAATGTCTATTGGGTCATGGTTTCACCAGTTAAAGGGTCACTTCACATAACATTTTGAATTTTGCTTTCACACTTGTTCATATACAGGGTCTCAGTATAGCAGAACACAGAGTAAGGCTTTTCAATAGATGTGCATTCCATAAATGGTTTCAAAACCAGTGAAACCCTTTGGAATTAGTGTTTGTATTTTATTGGTTGATTGGTTTTAAAAATTGTTTGTTTTACTATATTTAACTTTGTGAGTCAGGGAAGCCCTCACTCATAGTGATTTAGACCTCTCCAAAAACTCTGAAGGTATTCATGTAACAGCTATTACATGTTATAAGTTTCTCCTATTAAAATTTGAAAGTCTAACAGACTCTGCTAACTTTCATCTAAATTCAGTGTTGGGCTAACTTCAGTGTTGGACTTTTTACACGTCCTTTGAAATGTGTCCTCCTCTAGTCACTGGTCGTGTTGCAATTTACTTTCTTGTGAAGACAGGATTTGAGCAAATTGACACAAGTACAGTTTGCCACAATTCTGGACACCTGATTAAATATCGAGTTTCCTAAATGGTGTGTGTTTGATTTTGATCTCTGCTCACACTTTGGTCATCCAGTTAGAACCACAGGGCTGCAGGCAATAGCATTCCAGGACTAAATAAGAAAATTTCCATTCCATTTTGGGAGTTCATTCGTCTCTCATAATTACTTTTTCCACAAATATGTGCTTCAGGAGAGGCCCTATCCAAATGTGGAGAGGCCCATTTTCATTCACTCACCTTCAGATTTTCTAAGATTTTCTGGTACTAGAGGTTTGCCCAGACTTGCCATTGTCAAGGGACAGTGCACTTCACTTGAAGTTGTGCAGTATTACTTCATGTGTCTCCGTGGAAATTCCACCAATGGGAAATTCTTGCTGTACTCATCTCCAAGTGTTTCTGCGTAAGAAAATAAAACTAACAAAGGATGTGGTTTCAAGCAGAATGAGAATAGGAGGGATTATCTTTATTTCAGTCCAGGTTGACCTTTCAAAAAACAGTAATTCCTATGAAATAGGAGGTAAAATCTCTGTAAAGAGACATGGACATGACACGCTCAACTTTATGTCAATTTTTTGAAAATGCCAAGTGCATTTGAGATATTCTTGGCTGCTGAATTGTCCCTTTTTTGAAATTTCTCTTAGGTAAAACACTCCAGCTCCTTCAAACCATGGTACTGTTCCTTCCATGTAAAAAAGCAAAGCAAAAAAACAAAATAAATTAAAACAAAACCCATTAAATTACATTTGAGAGCACACAATTGCTCAGCAGGACCTATATTCAAGAAGCTAGAGGTACAGAAGCCTCAGCCTTCAGCCCATGGCCTGAAGTTTTGTCTCTATCATGGCCACTCAATTCCCTGGCATGTCCACATTCACTCATGAATCTTTATTCATTTCCTATTCAATTGCACAGGATCAAATATATTTGAACACTGTTCACCTGGGCTGCAATCATCCAAGGAGACACCAGAGGAAGGACAGCCACCCCCTTGCCTGGGGCCTTGGAGCTTATCACAATAGAAATGGACACCTGAACAAGGGGAGCCAAAACAAAGAGAGGCATATTCCTAAAGCCTGAAGCACAGAAGCTGCCTCTAGACCAGTAGTGGGATTTCACAAATTATGTAAGAATCTCTGTGCACATGCTTGGCATGGTCTCATGCCTATAATCCCAGCAATCTGAGGGCTGAGGTGGATGGATCCTTGGGAGTTCCAGTCCATCTTGGGCTACGAATTTATCTCAAGGCCTCTTTCAACAACTACATAAGATGCTGTTTCCAAAAAGGGAACAACAGACATCTACACACACTTGGCCTAGGTCCCTGGGTTCACTTCATGAGTTGTGGAGACTAAATATTCCATTCCATGAGAAAATACCTGGGATTGTTAAGGAAAGGTGCATTTGCATCCCGTTTCTAAGGGTATCCCTTTCAGCATGTTACATTTGCATTCTGGGAACACCTGCTTGTGAGAAGCTATCTAGCATTATTTTGGTTTAGGTGTTGCGCTAGTACCTCATTTTTAGTGTTCAGGGTTTTGCTGAAATGGCTGCAGACCTCCTTGAAATAGCGATTGCAGACATGTGAACACCGAGGAAGCTGCATAGTTAAAGCAGGCACTCAACATATTCATGCAGTGCAAGGATTCACTTTCACTTTGGGACTCATCTTCTGGTTGCGGGCTTTTAGTGCTAACTGATACTACCATGGTGGCAGTAATCCAACAGTGATTGCATGTATGGTTTGCAGGTTTGCTTCCCAAGGCACCAGAAACTCGGCAGAACCCAAATCACAGTGGCACTTAATTTCTTCCCCTAAAGATTTGGCGTTCTAAGTTTGAAAATTGAATAGACTGGGCTAGTCAAGTATGGACCCCATATACCACAAACAGAGGTAAAGTAAGAGCCAATTACTTCCCTCCACTTGTCAAAATATGTCAAATTTGCTTGATCACCACAACGTCAAAGACAATTGTGAGGGAACTTAGAGTGGTTAATCAAATACTGCATGATTGGAATGGCTGTGGTTGTATGAGGTGGAAAGCTGCAGACTTGGGCTGAAACTATTCACAGAAATGCACAGGCTTGTGGTTGCCAGGCAGCCACTCTGGTCTGAGATTCGCTGAACATCACTGTGAGGTGGATTTTAGGCTCTAGGTTTGAAAATTTAAAAGACTGCTGTAGTCAAGTTTGGAACCCGTAGACCACAGACAGACCAAAAGGTTTTCCAATTATTTCCCTCCACTTCTCAAAATATGTCAAATTTGCTTCATCACTACAATTTCAAAGAAAATTCTGAGGCAACTTTGAGAGGTTAATCAGATACTGCATAATTGGAATGTCTGTGGTTGTATGAGGTGGAAAGATGCAGAGTCGGGCTGAAACTGTTCACAGAAATCCACAGGCTTGTGGTTGCCCAGCAACCACACTGGGCTGAGATTGGCTGAACATCACTGTGACGTGGATTTTAGGCTCTAGGTTTGAAAATTTAAAAGACTGGGGTAGTCAAGTTTGGAACCCATAGACCACACACAGAGCAAAAGGTTTTCGAATTACTTCCCTTCACTTCTCAAAATATGTCAAATTAGCTTGATCACTACAACTGTAAAAAAAATTCTGAGGCAACATAGAGAGGTGAATCAAATACTGCATGATTGGAATGGCTGTGGTTGTATGAGGTGGAAAGCTGCATAGTTGAGGTGAAACTGTTCACAGAAATCCACAGGCTTGTGGTTGCCAGGCAACCACACTGGGCTGAGATTCACTGTGAGGTGGATTTTTGGGTCTAGGTTTGAAAATTTCAATACTGGGGTAGTCAAGTTTGGAACCCATAGACCACAGACAGACCAAAAGGTTTTCCAATTACTTCCCTGCATTTCTCAAAATATGTCAAATTTGCATGAATACTACAACTGTAAAAAAATTCTGAGGCAACATAGAGAGGCTAAACAAATACTGCATGATTGGAATGGCTGTGGTTGTATGAGGTGTAAAGCTGCAGCGTTGGGCTGAAACAGTTCACAGAAAATCAAAAGCTTGGGCTTACCAGGCAAGCACACTGGGCTGTGATTGGCTGAGCACAATTGTGAGCTGGACTTTAGGCTCCAGGATATTAGTTTGCAGTAGGAGATCTGAGTCACAATGCTGGGCATTGCCATGGAGACCTCAGTGGCACAGAGGACCTTGTAGGGCAAAATTTCAATAGGATGAATATTCATAGGCCTGGTATGCCACAGTATTGTCTCTGAAGTCTTCCTTTCTCAGAATTTGTAGATGGAAATACGTGCAAATCTACACATGGATGTACTTTCAATGGGATATGAAATATGCCAGGGCCTGGCAGATGATCTCTGCCATGTACTATCCTTGAGCATACGCTATTCCCTTGTCATGTCTGTCATTTGGCTGAGTCCTGTTCCTTAAGCTATTTAGTGAACACTTGCTGGCACCATTCACCTGCAGTATAAAAGCTTTCTGTGAAATTTCTCAGCAGAAATCCTCTGCAAGTACATAGCTTTGGATATGAGAGACAGTGTTGGAACTTGAATTTCAAGAGCAGATATTTGAAAACAATGAAAAAGGGCCCGAATAAGATCTTTACATGTTTCCCAGATGAATATGTTTGGAAATATCGGGGAAGATGGAGATCAAGACTGAAAAGAGTGCACACCCATTTCAAGGTACCAAAACCAGGGAAAAACATGGGAAATCAAGAGAGCTGGTTAATCTGATATAAAAATCTTTGATGATGAAAGGAAAATTATATTCTCATGATGATTAATCAAGCTGTACAAGTGAAGTTCTCATGGTGGTTGTCATATGTGTGGACTTCTGCATTAGGCAGTGAATGCAGGACAGGAGATCTTCAAATAAATCTGGTGGAACACAAAATACTGGAAAAAAAACCAGCCTAAATCCTGTGTATTCCTTCCCTTTGAGAACATATATGGATAATGTACGAAGTTTCAAAAGAGAAAATGTCAATTGAGCCATGGTTTCACCAATGAAATGGTCACTTCACATAACATTTTGAATTTTGCTTTCACAGTTGCTCATATACCGGGCCGGAGTAAAGTAGAATGCAGAGTAAGCCTCTTGAATAGATGTGCATTTCATAAGTGATTTTAAAACCAGTGAAATCCTTTCGACTTAGTGTTTGTATTTTATTGGTTGATTGGTTTTTCAAATTGTTTGTTTTACTATTTTTAACTTTGTGAGTCAGGGAAGCCCGCACTCATAGTCATTTAGACCTCTCCAAAAACTCTGAAGGTATTCATGTAACAGCTATTACATGTTATAAGTTTCTGCTATTAAAATTTGAAAGACTAACAGACTCTGCTACTTTTCATCTAAATTCAGTGTTGGGCTCAATTCAGTGTTGGACTTTTTAAAAGTCCTTTGAAATGTGTCCTCCTCTAGTCACTGGTTCTGCTGGAATTTACATTCTTGTGAAGACAGGATTTGAGCAAATTGACACAAGTACAGTTTGCCACTATTCTGAACACCTGCTTAAATATCGAGTTTCCTAAATGGTGTGTGTTTTATTTTGATCTCTGCTCACACTTTGGTCATCCATTTAGAACCACAGGGCTCCAGACAATAGCATTCCAGGCCTAAACAAGACAATTTCCATTCCATTTTGGGAGTTCATTCGTCTCTCATAATTACTTTTTCCACAAATGTGTGCTTCAGGAGAGGCCCTATCCAAATGTTGGGAGTCCATTTTCATTCACTCTCTTACAGACTTTCTAAGGTTTTCAGTTACCAGAGGTTTGCCCAGACTTGCCATTGTCAAGGGACAGTGCACTTCACTTCAAGTTGTGCAGTATTACTTCATGGGTCTCCGTGGAAATTCTACCAATGTGAAACTCTTGCTGTAGTCATCTCCAAGTGTTTCTGCGTAAGAAAATATAACTAACAAAGGATGTGGTTTCAAGCAGAATAAGGAAAGAAGGGATTATCTTTATTTCAGTGCAGGTTGACTTTTCAAAGAAACAGTAATTCCTATCCTATAGGAGGTAAAATCTTTTGTAAAGAGACATGGACATGACATGCTAAACTTTATGTCCCTTTTTTTGAAACGCCAAGGGCATTTGAGAAATTCTTCCCTGCTGAATTATCCCTATTTTCAAATTTCTCTTAGGTAAGACACTCTAGCTTCTTCACACCATGGTACTGTTCCTTCCATGTAAAAAACCAAGGCAAAAACAAAATAAATTAAAACAAAACCCATTACATTACACTGGAGAGCACTCAATTGCTCAGCAAGCCCATATAAACACTATTCAAGAAAGTAGAGGTACAGAAGCCTCAGCATTCAGCCCATGGACTGAAGTTTTGTCTGTATCATGGTCTCTCAATTCCCTGGCATGTCCACATTAAATCATGAATCTTTACTCATTTCTTCTTCAAATGCACAGGATCCAATATATTTGAACCCTGTTCACCTTCGCTGTAATCATCCAAGGACACACCAGAGGAAGGGCAGCCACCCCTTTGCCTGGGGCCTTGGAGCTTATCACAATAGAAATGGACAACTGAACAAGGGGAGCCAAAACAAAGAGAGGCATATTCCTAAAGCCTGAAGCACAGAAGCTACCTATAGACCAGTAGTGGGATTTCACAAATTATGTAAGAATTTCTGTGCATATGCTTGGCATGGTCGCTCATGCCTATAATCGGAGCAATCTGGGGGCTGAGGTTGATGGATCCTTGGGAGTTCCAGTCCGTCTTGGGCTATGAATTTCAACAACTCTTTCAACAACTACATAAGATGATGTTTCCAAAAAGAGAACAACAGAAAACTAGACAGACTTGGCCTAGGTCGCTGGGTTCATTTCATGAGTTTTGGAGACAAAATATTCCATGCCATGAGTAAATACCGTGGATTTTTAGGGAAAGGGGCATTTGCATCCCGTTTCTAAGGGTTTCCCTTTCACCATGTTACATTTGAATTCTGGGAACACCTGCTCGTGATAAACTATCTAGCGTTATGTTGGTTTAGGTATTGAGATTCTACCTCGTGTTTAGAGTTCAGGGTTATGCTACAATGGCTGCAGACCTCCTTGAAATAGGGATTTCAGATATGTGAATCCAGAGGAAGTTGGATAGTTGAAGCAGGCACTCAACATATTCATGCACTGCAAGGATTCACTTTCACTTTGGGACTCGTCTTCTGGTTACTGGCTTTTAGTGCTAACCGATACTACCATGGTGGCAGTAATCCAGCAGAGATTGCAATAGTGGTTTGCAGGTTTGTTTCCCAAGCCACCAGAAACTCGGCTGAACCCAAATCATTGTGGCATTTTATTCCTCCCCTGAAACATTTGGCTTTCTAAGTTTGAAAATTGAATAGACTGGGCTAGTCAAGTTTGGAACCCATATACCACCAACAGAGCTAAAGACAGAGCCAATTACTTCCCTCCACTTGTCAAAATATGTCAAATTTGCTTGATTACCACAACTTCAAAGAAAATTCTGAGGCAACTTAGGGAGGTTAATCAAATACTGCATCATTGGAATGGCTGTGGTTGTATGAGGTGGAAAGTTGCAGAGTTGGGCTGAAACTGTTAACAGAAATCTACAGGCTTGTGGTTGCCAGGCAACCACCCTGGGCTGAGATTGGCTGAACATCATTGTGAGGTGGATTTTAGGTTCTAGGTTTGAAAATTTAAATACAGGTGTATTCAAGTTTGGAAACCATAGTCCACAGACAGACCAAAAGGTTTTCCAATTACTTCCCTCCACTTCTCAAAATATGTCAAATTTGCTTGATCACTACAACTGTAAAAAAAATTCTGAGGCAACATAGAGAGGCTAATCAAATACTGCATGATTGGAATGGCTGTGGTTGTATGAGTTGGAAATCTACAGTGTTGGGCTGAAACAGTTCACAGAAACCCACAAGCTTGTTCTTGCCAGGGAACTACACTGGGCTGTGATTGGCTGAGCACCATTGTGAGCTGGACTTTAGGCTCTAGGATACAAGTGTGCAATAGGATACCTCAGTCACAATGCTGGGCGTTGCCATGTAGACCTCAGTGACACAGAGGACCTTGTAGGGCAAGATTTAAATAGGATGAATATTCGTACGCATGGTATGCCACTGTATTCTCTCAGAAGGCTTCACTTCTCAGAATTTGTGGATCAAAATGCGTGTAAATCTACACATGGATGTACTTTCAATAGGATATGAAAATATGCCAGGGCCTGGCAGATGATGTCTGCGATGTCCTATACTTGAGCATAAGCTTTACCCTTGTCATGTCTGTCATTTTGCTGAGTCCTGTTCCCTAAGCTATTCAGTGAAGACTTGCTGGCATCATTCACCTGCAGTATAAGAGCTTTCTGTGAAATTTCTCAGCAGAAATCCTCTGCAAGCATATAGCTTTGGAAATGAGAGACAGTGATGGAACTAGAATTTCAAGAGCAGATATTTGAAAACAATGAAACAAGCCCCGAATAAGATCTTTACATGTTTCCCAGATGAATTTGTTTGGAAATATGGGGGAAGATGGAGATCAAGACTGAGAAGAGTTCACACCAATTTCAAAGTACAAAAACAGGGAAAAACATGGGAAAGCAAGAGAGCTGGTTAATCTGATGTAAAAACCTTTGATGATGAAAGGAAAATTATATTCTCATGATGATTTAATTAGGCTGTAGAAGTGAAGTTCTCATGTTGGTTGTCACATGTGTGGCCTTCTGCATTGGGAAGTGGATGAAGGACAGGCGATCTTCAAATAAATCTGGTGGAACACAAAATACTGAAAAAAAAATCAGCCTAAATCCTGTGTATTCCTTTCCTTTGAGAACATATATGGATAATATACGAAGTTTGAAAAGAGAAAATGTCTATTGGGTCATGGTTTCACCAATGAAATTGTCACTTCATATATCATTTTGAATTTTGCTTTCACAGTTGCTCATGTACAGGGCCTGAGTAAAGAAGAACTCAGAGTAAGCCTGTTCAATAGATGCATATTCCATAAGTGGTTTTAAAACCAATGAAACCCTTTGGACTTAGTGTTTGTATTTTATTGGTTGATTGGTTTTTCAAATTGTTTGTTCTACAATTTTTAACTTTGTGAATCAGGGAAGCCCTCACTCATACTGATTTAGACACCTCCAAATGCTCTAAAGTTATTCATGTAACAGCTATTACATGTTATAAGTTTCTCCTATAAACACTGGAAAGACTAACAGACTCTGCTACTTTTCATCTAAATTCAGTGTTGGGATAAATGACTTTTAACAAGTCCTTTGAAATGTTTCCTCCTCTAGTCACTGGTCTTGCTGGAATTTAATTTCTTGTGAAGACAGGATTTGAGCAAATTGACACAAGTACAGTTTACCACTATTCTGGACACCTGGTTAAATATCGAGTTCCCTAAATGGTGTGTGTTATATTTTGATTGCTGCTCACACTTTGGTCATCCAATTGGAAGCAGAGGGCTCCAGGCAATAGCGTTCTAGGCCTGAACAAGAAAATTTCCATTTCATTTTGGGAGTTCATTCGTGTCTCATAATTACTTTTTCCACACATGTGTGCTTCAGGAGAGGCCCTATCCAAATGTGGACAGGACCATTGTCATTCACTCACTTTAAGGCTTTCTAAGATTTTCAGTTACTAGAAGTTTGCCCAGACTTGCCATTGTCAAGGGACAGCACACTTCACTTGAAGTTGTGCAGTATTACTTCATGTGTCTCCGTGTAAATTCCACCAATGGGAAACTCTTGCTCTAGTCATCTCCAAGTGTTTCTGCAGAAGAAAATATAGCTAACAGAGGATGTGGTTTCAAGCAGAATGAGGAAAGGAGGGATTATCTTTATTTCAGTGCAGGTTGACCTTTTAAGGAAACAGTAATTCCTATCCTATAGGAGGTAAAATCTTTTGTAAAGAGACATGAACATTATGTCCCTTTTTTTGAAATGCCAATGGCATTTGAGAAATTCTTGGTTGATGAATTATCCCTTTTTTCAAATTTCTCGTAGGTAAGACACTCCAGCGTCTTCAAACCATGGTACTGTAATTTCCATCTAAAAAACCAAACCAAAAAAAATATTAAAACAAAACACATTAAATTACATTGGAGAGCACACAATTGCTCAGCAGGCCCATGTAAACACTATTCAAGAAAGTAGAGGTACAGAAGAATCAGCCTTCAGCCCATGGCCTGAAGTTTTGTCTCTATCATGGCCCCTCAATGCCCTGGAATGTCCACATTAATTCATGAATCTTACTCATTTCCTCTTCAAATGCACAGGATCCAATATATTTGAACCCTATTCACCTGGGCTGTAATCATCCAAGGACACACCAGAGGAAGGGCAGCCACACCCTTGCCTGGGGCCTTGGAGCTTAGCACAATAGAAATGGACACCTGAACAAGGGGAGCCAAAACAAAGAGAGGCATATTCCTAAAGCCTGAAGCACAGAAGCTACCTATAGACCAGTAGTGGGATTTCACAAAAAATTTGTAAGAATCTCTGTGCACATGCTTGGCGTGGTCGCTCATGCCTATAATTCCAGCAATCTGGGGGCTGAGGTGGTTGGATCCTTGGGAGTTCCAGTCCAACTTGGGCTACCAAATTATCTCAAGGTCTCTTTCAACAAATTCATAAGATGCTGTTTCAAAAAGACAACAACAGAAAACTAGACACACTTGCCCTAGGTTTTCGGTTCACTTCATGAGTTGTGGAGACTAAATATTCCATGCCATGGGAAAATACCTGGGATTTTTAGGGAAAAGGACATCTGGATCCCATTCCTAAGGGTTTCCCTTTCAGCATCTTACATTTGAATTCTGGGAAAACCTGCTGGAGATAAGCTATGTAGCATTATGTTGGTTTAGGTATTGAGCTAGTACCTCATGTTTAGTGTTCAGGGTTATGCTGGAATGGCTGCAGACCTCCTTGAAATAGCAATCGCAGACATGTGAACCCCGAGGAAGCTGGATATTGAAGCAGGCACTCCAAATATTCATGCACTGCAAGGATTCACTTTTGAAAAGTTTTGGCCCAGACAGGACACTGTAGCCAGGAAAGCCACAACCGGAAGCAGGAAGCCCCATCTTGCCCTGCCCCTAAGAAGTTACCTGTGACGCTATCTTCCTGCCTCTGGGAATTTACATATGGCGCCAAACCTAGGACCAATGGGCTACCTATGTATCCCTAATGCCCTCCTTAGGTTCCACCCCAAACCGAGGCTTTTTACAGGCCCCCACGCCACGTGTCTGCCGGAGAGATCGCTGGACGCCAGTGGTGGGGTTGCCGTTCATCTCTCTCTGTGTTCTCAGAATAAAGGCCGCTTTTTATTTTATATTTCTCATCTTTTGTTAGTATTTTTCATCCTTTGGAAATAACTCTATCATTTGGTGCCGTGACTCGATCGGCAGGCAATTGACTCTTGGGCCACATACCCAGAGTCTCCTAGCCGATAACCAGATAGCATCCTGGATTAATCCCGAGCTTTTTCCTCTCCCGAGACGTTCGTGTCACCAGCCGCCTGCACTACGCATGGGCCAGACTGATTTCAGGTGAGCACTCCCCTGGGAACTTTTCGCACTGGGCAGACCCAGTGGAATGTTCTCCCCGTCTGCGTGGGTCTGTGCATTTTCACGTCCTTAGGACCACCCAGGGCAGTGTTCTTTCTGGGCAAACCTGTGTCCACAAAATCTCTCACGTTCTTTCGGTTCGGATAGCCCAAAGTAGGTATCTTTGGGACCGCCCAAACTGAAAGAACGCCTTACTTCCCTTAAAGCCTTGCGCTTTCATGGGCCAAACTGTTACTGACCCCATGTAGACTCCATTCGTAAATCTCTCAGTGACGACTGGAATTTACAAGTTTTTGGAACCTTAGCCTCTGCGTGGTACCACAAATAAGTGACGACTTCTTCTGGACCTCTGGTTTTTTTCTTGCCTGAGTCAGTCATGGGGAACGTATTTTCTAACTCCCAAAAGACACCTTTACAATGCCTAATTTCCAATTTACGTACTCTAAAAATTAAAGGTACCATAAAAACTAAACAACTAACTTTTTACTACCAGGAGGTCTGGCCAACCTACCCGCTTATCGGCAAGACTTGGCCTCAGCAAGGAACATTTGACCCCTGCATTCTCAAGAACTTGTATGATTTTCGTCAAGCTGGCAACAAGTTATTAGAACTCCCTTATGTCCAAGCCTTTCTTATTCTGAGAACATGCCCATCTCTCATTAAGTCTTGTGCTCCTGCTGAGATATGTTTAGCTAAGTCTACTGTGCCGCAAACTTTTCCGTCCTGCCCTCTGTTGTTTTCCCAGCCGCCGCCTGCCTACCACCAAACTCATTCCCTGCCGTTACCTCCCGCCAGACCACTCTCCCCTCCCCCTATGCCTGATTCTCTCAGCAGCTCTAATCCCTCTGTGTCGCAGTTATCTCCCGATGTTCCATCCTCTCCCCCTCCGTCTCCAGGGACCCATAACTCTCCCAGCAGCTCTGATCCCTCTGTTAGCGCTTCCTCGAAGTCTCTGACTTCTCCTGAGAATTCTGTATCCCCTATAGCATTCTCACCGCCCGCCCACCATACTAGGTCTGGGTCGCTATGCCCTTCCAGCAGGCCGCGTGATTGTTCCAGCTTGCGCCGGGAACAGTCGCCATGTTGCAACCCTCTGCCACGTGGCATGGCGCCGCCATGTTCAGGAGGGCCACATGGCGACAGGGTGCCGCCATGTTTCGGGTCACGTGACAGGGCGCCGCCATGTTTCCAGGACCCTCACTGTCAACAGGCGTCTCCTTGTGGCTCCTCTTGTGAACTACAACAGCCGCCCTGTTGCAGTGCACATGATGCTTCACTGTGCTGCCGACAGCAGTCCTCTCACTGCAAGGCACACAGTGAGATGCCATCTGCTCGTGTTTCCCAGGGTGACCGGCAGCAGCTCTGTAGCCACTCTACAGATGATTGCTTACATGCGCCTACCGGAAGGATGGCTGCTCAATGGCCCTCTGCTCCGGAATCTCCTCAGGCTCTGCTACTGCTTCGGGAGCCAGCTGGCCCCAAGGAACTTGTTAACATCCATGTGCCTTTTCCCCTTTCTGATCTATCCCAGACTGTCCATAAATTATGTAGCTTTTCTGTTGACCCACAGAATTATATCAGACAATTTGAATTCATTACTAATTGTTATG
Source organism: Cavia porcellus (assembly GCF_034190915.1). Classification (NCBI taxonomy): domain Eukaryota; kingdom Metazoa; phylum Chordata; class Mammalia; order Rodentia; family Caviidae; genus Cavia; species Cavia porcellus. The sequence goes on along the minus strand of NW_026947486.1, from coordinate 1,674,792 downwards.
ATTTACATTTTAAGGATGTTTATGGGATTCTAAATACCTCTCTCATCTCACAAGAACGGAATCAGCTGTGGCAAGCAGTTCGAAAAAAAGCTGATCACAGACATGAGGTAAACACCGCTGGTAATGACTCTAGGCCTATAGCTGTGCCAGAGCAGGACAAGCATACTAACTATAACAAACTTTTAAAACAGGTCCAGGAGGCTAATCAAAACCCAGCTGTGTTCCTAAATTGGCTTTCTAATCCTCGCGCCCTGAGAGGAGTTCCACCTTTGTGCACTGTGTCGGGCTGCCTCCCAGCCCCTCCCCCATGCGCCGTCCCAGCCCCTCCCTCCCCCGTGCGCCATCCTCATCGCCGCTGCCACCTTACACGTTTCCGGGGGAAGTCTGAGCCCGCCCCTGCGCGCCATGTCCCAGCGCTTGCCCCACCCGCTGGGTGTGCTCTGCTGGAGCGCAGCAAAACCACAGCTCAGTGGCTCTGCTCAGGCATGCTTTTTTTACAATTTGGCTCCACTCAAAAGATGCTTTTTATTACAATTCTCAAACCATTTAATCAAGGTTATTGGCCACCTGATAATTTTACCAGCCTTGTTTATCAATCAAAGTCTTCACCAATCTCCTGTTTAACAACTAAGGTTATAAATTCCTTTTTTCTGGGAACCACTAGCTCTATTTCAAGACAAGGGTTTTCTTCAAAGTTTTATTTTATTTGTCTTGGTTCATACTACTGCAAATAACAACTTTAAAAGTAAATGTGTTCAGAATTTGACAGTATTAGATCAGTTTTGATAGATTTATTTGTAAGATTGCTAAACCTTTACTGCAAAACGTTTCCATTAAAGCCTTGTTTGGCAGACTAAAGCTTTGTTAATTCTACGTGTCACCCTATAAAAAAGCGACATGCTATCCAGATAAAGGCTGCTCTCTAATCTAAAATGCCAATATTAAATTCCTGCATACTTAATCCTACAGTAGTCCAAAATCCCAAACAAAAAGGCAAAGCTTGACCTTCAAACCTTAGAGAGATCTTAATATGGTTTTTCATATTTTTAACACTTGTGACACTTGGAGTTCTGAGACAGGTAAACCTACACAAGGTGGAGCTGCCTGCCCCCTCCATGGACCACGCTCAAATGCAGCAGAAGATACTGGGCAAGAAAATGCCCCATCCTGGCATTCTTTGAGACCTTACTCCAGGGCTACTGGACTGTCCTAGCCACCAGAGAGTGGGTAAGTCATCCTAAGTAATATCCCTCACAGGAAATGTCCACACTGCCAGATTCGTCACTGATAGAAAATTGCTGCTGAAGACTGAGAAGACTCAGGGCCAGCAGCCCCCTTTATGGGTGTCCATCTCGGATTCCAAGTTGCACTAAAGTCTCAGGTAAGACATTCTCTATATTTGTGGACATAGAGGCCATATATACAGAGTTCTTCCTGAGTATTCAGGCTGCTATATTAAGTCCTCAATCTCTATGATGGGGTATTGATGGTCAACCTATGTCATTTACAAACAGGGCCTATTTTGTGCAGGCCCCAGTCCTAAATCTTAAAATGCCTTTTATACAGGCTGACTTAGACACACTGAGTCCTCAACACCTGTTGTTGCTGGTGGACCCTTCCTAAGTGATATAGACCACCTTCTTCCTTTCTTATTCACCAATTTCTCAGGTACCCTGGTCAAAACTGACAGATACATTTTTATCTTCTCACTTGGTTTATACTTTTTCAGGATACATAAAAGCCTTTCTAATACTTGCTAAAGTTCTGTTACAGCAAATCATTACAAGGACTACAACCAGGTTACAGCGACCCATGCCTAAATCAAAGTTGCTGGACTGCCATCCTGGTTTCACATCACTCAGGCTAAGAAGTGCCCTTCCAGCCCTAAATCTGATCATTCTGAGTGGTCATCTCATCTTCTGTCACCTACCCAATCTCCGTTTCATGAATGCCTCACAGCCACAGTTAACAGGCTGTCATGTTTTGTTATCCACTTTGGTTCCTAATTTCTTACATTCTATTAATGATCATTTTTACAGCAGGACTCTTTAACAGTATTGCCTACTGACTGCAACATCATGCATACCAGAGACAAGCCTTACCAACCTACTGTCTTAACTTTTATGCTTTCAGGTGGGGGCGTAATCACCTCTCATAACTCCACTCCTCCTAACCCCATGTTTAATTTTCAGAATTCTGCCTTACCATGGAAATGTTTCTACCTCAACGTGGTCTTCATAGAATGATATGTCTAAATCAAAGGCACCTTTCCCTCTACCTCACCTGAGTCCTTAAATATGACAGTGCCATGTCTCCTCATAACATCTTGTCTCTTTGTTTTTCCAGTCTGACATACGTGCATTCACCAGTGAAGTTGTCCTGGCTAAAACACCTGGCAGCAGCGTCTACCTGGGCATCAACCTTCATCCCGTCGACTCCCATAGGCTCCAGTACAGCGCGTTTGCCAGCAGGAAGTAGTTAAAGAGAGAAATATTCGCCCCTTTTAATAATAATAAACATAAGACGGGATATGAAAGGTTTTGGCCCAGACAGGACACTGTAGCCAGGAAAGCCACAACCGGAAGCAGGAAGCCCCATCTTGCCATGCCCCGAGGAAGTTACCTGTGACACCATCTTCCCGCCCCTGGGAATTTACATATGGCGCCAAACCTTGGGCCAATGGGCTACCTATGTATCCCTAATGCCCGCCTTAGGTTCCACCCCAAACCGAGGCTATTTACAGGCCCCCACGCCACGTGTCTGCTGGAGAGATCCCTGGACGCCAGCGATGGGGTTGCCGGTTATCTCTCTGTGTTCTCAGAATAAAGGCCACATTTATTTTATATTTTTCATCTTTCGTTAATATTTTTCATCTTTTGGAAATAACTCTATCAACTTTCACTTTGGAACTCATCTTCTGGTTGCTGGCTTTCAGTGCTAACTGATACTACCATGGTGGCAGTAATAGAGCAGAGATTGCATGTATGGTTTGTAGGTTTGTTTCCCAATCCACCAGAAAATCGTCAGAACACAAATCATTGGGCATTGTCTTTCATCCCCTGAAACATTTGGCTATCTAAGTTTGAAAATTTATTAGACTGGGATAATCAAGTTTGGACCCCATAGACCACAGACAAAGCTAATGGTTATCCAATTACTTCCCTCCACTTCTTAAAATATGTCAAATTTTCTTGATCACTACAACTTCAAAGAAAATTCTGATGCAACTTAGGTTAATCAAATACTGCATGATTGGAATGGCTGTGGTTGTATAAGGTGGAAAGCTGCAGAGTTGGGCTGAAACTGTTCACAGAAATCCACAGGCTTGTGCATGCTAGGCAACTACACTGGGCTGAGATTGGCTGAAGATCACTGTGAGGTGGATTTTAGGATCGAGGTTTGAAAATTTAAAAGACTGAAGTAGTCAAGTTTGGAACCTATAGACCACAGACAGAGCAAAAGGTTTTCCAATTACTTCGCTCCACTTCTCAAAATATGTCAAATTTGCTTGATCACTACATGTGTAAGGAAAATTCTAATGCAACATAGAGAGGCTAATCAAATACTGCATGATTGGAATGGCAGTGGTTGTATGAGGTGGAAAGCTGCAGAGTTGGGCTGAAACTGTTCACAGAAATCCACAAGCTTGTGGTTGCCAGGCAACCAAACTGGGCTGTGACTGGCTGAGCAGCATTGTGAGCTGGACTTTAGGCTATAGGATACAAGTTTGCAGTAGGAGACCTGAGTCACAATGCTGGGCGTTGCCTTGGAGACCTCAGTGGCACAGAGGAACTTTTAGGGCAAGATTTAAATAGGATGAATATTCCTAGGCCTGGTATGCCACAGTATTCTCTCTGAAGGCTTCACTGTTCAGAATTTGTGGATGGAAATGCGTGCAAATCTACACATGGATGTACTATCAATGGGATATGAAATATGCCACAGCATGGCAGATGATATCTGCCATGAACTTTCCTTGACCATATGCTTTTCCCTTGTCATGTCTGTCATTTGGCTGAGGCCTGTTCCCTAAGCTGTTCAGTGAAGATTTGCTGGCATCATTCACCTGCCATATAAGAGCTTTCTGTGAAATTTCTTAGCAGAAATCCTCGGCAAGCACATGGCTTTGGATATGAGAGACAGTGGTGGAAGTTGAATTTCAAGAGCAGATATTTGAAAACAATGAAACAAGCCCCGAATAAGATCTTTACATGTTTCCCAGATGAATATGTTTGGAAATATGGGCGAAGATGGAGGTCCAGAAGGAGAACAGAGCTCACCCATTTCAAGGTACCAAAACCAGGGAAAAACATGGGAAAGCAAGAGAACTGATTAATCTGATGTAAAAATCTTTGATGCTGAAAGGAAAATTGTATTCTCATGATGATTTAATCAGGCTGTAGAAGTGACATTCTCATGTTGGTTGTCATATGTGTGACCTCCTACATTGGGCAGTGGATGCAGGACAGGAGATCTTCAAATAAATCTGGTGGAACACAACATACTGAAAAAAAATCAGCCGAAATCCTGTGTATTCCTTTCCTTTGAGAGCATATCTGGATAATGTACAAAGTTTCAAAAGAGAAAATGTTTATTGGGTCATGATTTCACCAATTAAATGGTCACTTCACATATCATTTTGAAATTGGCTTTCACATTTGCTCATGGACAGGGTCTGAGTAAAGTCGAACACAGAGTAAGCCTGTTCAATAGATGTGCATTCCATAAGTGGTTTCAAAATCAGTGAAACCTTTTGGACTAAATGTTTGTATTTTATTGGTTGATTGGTTTTTCAAATTGTTTGTTTTACTATTTTTAACTTTGTGAATCAGGGAAACCCCCACTCACAGTGATTTAAACCACTCCAAAACTCTGAATGTATTCATGTAACAGCTATTACATGTTATACGTTTCTCCTATTAAAACGGGAAAGACTAAAAGACTCTGCTACTTTTCATCTAAATTCAGTGTTGGGCTAAATGACTTTTAACAAGTCCTTTGAAATGTTTCCTCCTCTAGTCACTGGTCTTGCTGGAATTTAATTTCTTGTGAAGACAGGATTTGAGCAAATTGACACAAGTACAGTATACCACTATTCTGGACATCTGGTTAAATATCGAGTTCCCTAAATGGTGTGTGTTTGATTTTGATCTCTGGTCACACCTTGGTCATCCAATTGGAACCACAGGGCTCCAGGCAATAGCGTTCCAGGCCTGAACAAGAAAATTCCCATTCCATTTTGGGAGTTCATTCGTCTCTCATAATTACTTTTTCCACAAATGTGTGCTTCAGGAGAGGCCCTATCCAACTGTGGAGCGGCCCATTTTCATTCACTCACTTTCAGACTTTCTAACATTTTCAGTTACTAGAGGTTTGCCCAGACTTGCCATTGTCAAGGGACAGCGCACTTCACTTGAAGTTGTACAGTATTACTTCATGTGTCTCCGTGGAAATTCCACCAATGTTAAACTCTTGCTGTAGTCATCTCCAAGTGTTTCTGAGGAAGAAAATATAAACAGCAACGGATGTGGTTTCAAGCAGAATGAGGAAAGGAGAGATTATCTTTATTTCAGTGCAGGTTGACCTTTCAAGGAAACAGTAATTGCTATCAAATAGGAGGTAAAATCTTTTGTAAGGAGACATGGACATGACATGCTCAACTTTATGTCCCTTTTTTTGAAACGCCAAGGGCATTTGAGAAATTCTTGGCTGCTGAATTATCCCTTCTTTCAAATTTCTCTAAGGTAAGACACTCCAGCTTCTTCAAACCACGGTACTCTTCATTCCATGTAAAAAACCAAAGCAAAAAACAAAATAAATTAAAAGAAAACACATTAAATTACATGTGAGAGCACACAATTTCTCAGCAGGCCCATGTAAACACTATTCAAGAAGGTAGAGGTACAGAAGAATCAGCCTTCAGCCCATGGCCTGAAGTTTGGTCTCTATCATGGCCCCTCCATTCCCTGGCATGTCCACATTAACTCATGAATCTTTACTCATTTCCTCTTCAAATGCACAGGATCCAATATATTTGAACCCTGCTCACCTGGGCTGTAATGATCCAAGGACACACCAGAGGAAGTGCAGCCACACACTTGCCTGGGGCCTTGGAGCTTATCACAATATAAATGGACACCTGAACAAGGGGAGCCAAAACAAAGAGAGGCATATTCCTAAAGCCTGAAGCACAGAAGCTACCTATAGACCAGCAGTGGGATTTCACAAATTATATAAGAATCTCTGTGCACATGCTTGTCGTGGTCGCTCATACCTATAATTCCAGCAATCTTGGGGCTGAGGTGGATGGATCCTTTGGAGTACCGGTCCAACTTGGGCTACAATATTATCTCAAGGCCTCTTTCAACAACTTCATAAGATGCTGTTTCCAAAAAGACAACAACAGAAAACTAGATACACTTGCCCTAGGACCTGGATTTGCTTCATGAATTGTGGAGACTAAATATTCCATGCCATGAGGAAATACATGGAATTTTTAGGGAAAGGGGCATTTGGATCCTGTTTCTAAGGGTTTCCCTTTCAGCATGTTACATTTGAATTCTGGGAAAACCTGCTGGAGATAAGCTATCTAGCATTATGTTGTTTTAGGTATTGAGCTAGTACCTCATGTTTAGTGTTCAGAGTTATGCTGGAATGGGTGCAGACCTCCTTGAAAGAGCGATCGCAGACATGTGAACCCCGAGGAAGCTAGATAGTTGAAGCAGCCAGTCCAAATATTCATGCACTGCAAGGATTCATTTTCACTTTGGGACTCATCTTGTGGTTGCTGGCTTTCAGTGCTAACTGATACTACCATGGTGGCAGTAATCCAGCAGAGAGTGCATGTATGGTTTGCAGGTTTGTTTCCCAAGCCACCAGAAACTCGGCAGAACCCAAATCATTGTGGCATTTTCTTTCCTCCCCTGAAACATTTGGCTTTCTAAGTTTGAAAATTTATTAGACTGGGGTAATCAAGTTTGGACCCCATAGACCACAGACAAAGCTAATAGTTTTCCAATTAGTTCCCTCCACTTCTTAAAATATGTCAAATTTTCTTGATCACTACAACTTCAAAGAAAATTCTGCTGCAACTTAGAGAGGTTAATCAAATACAGCCTGATTCGAATGGCTGTGGTTGTATGAGGTGGAAAGCTGCAGAGTTGGGCTGAAACTGTTCACAGAAATCCACAGGCTTGTGCATTCTAGGCAAACACAATGGGCTGAGATTGGCTCAAGATCACTGTGAAGTGGATTTTAGGCTCGAGTTTTGAAAATTTAAAGACTGGAGTAGTCAATTTTGGTAGCTATACACCACAGACAGAGCAAAATGTTTTCCAATTACTTCGCTCCACTTCTCAAAATATGTCAAATTTGCTTGACCACTACATGTGTAAAGAAAATTCTGTTGCAACATAGAGAGGCTAATCAAATACTGCATGATTGGAATGGCTGAGGTTGTATGAGGTGGAAAGCTGCAGAGTTGGGCTAAAACTGTTCACTGAAATCCACAAGCTTGTGGTTGCCAGGCAACCACACTGGGTTGTGATTGGCTGAGCAGCATTGTGAGCTGGATTTTAGGCTATAGGATACAAGTTTGCAGTAGCAGACCTGAGTCACAATGCTGGGCATTGCCATGGAGACCTCAGTGGCACAAAGTAAATTTTAGGGCAAGATTTAAATAGAATGTATATTCCTAGGCCTGATGTGCCACAGTATTCTCTCTGAAGTCTTCACTGCTGAGAATTTGTGGATGGAAATCCGTTCAAATCTACAAATGGATGTACTATCAATGGGATATGAAATATGCCACGGTATGGCAGATGATCTCTGCCATGAACTTTCCTTTAGTATATGCTTTTCCCTTGTCATCCCTGTCATTTGGCTGAGTCCTGTTCCCTAAGCTATTCAGTCAAGACTTGCTGGCATCATTTACCTGCAGTATAAGAGCTATCTGTGAAATTTCTCAGCAGAAATCCTCTGCAAGCACATGGCTTTGGATATGAGAGACAGTGGTAGAAGTTGAATTTCAAGAGCAGATATTTGAAAACAATTAAACAAGCCCCGAATAAGATCTTTACATGTTTCCCAGATGAATATGTTTGGAAATATGGGAGAAGATGGAGATCAAGACTGAGAACAGAGCTCACCCATTTCAAGGTACCGAAACCACAGAAAAACATGGGAAGGCAAGAGAGCTGATTAATCTGATGTAAAACTCTTTGATGGTGAAAGGAGCATCATATTCTCATGATGATTTAATCAGGCTGCTGAAGTGACATTCTCATGTTGGTTGTCATATGTGTGGCCTCCTGCATTGGGCAGTGGATGCAGGACAGGAGATCTTCAAAGAAATCTGGTGGAACACAAAATACTGAAAAAAAATAGCCTAAATCCTGTGTATTCCTTCCCTTTGAGAACATATATGGATAATGTACGAAGTTTCAAAAGAGAAAATGTCTATTGGGTCATGGTTTCACCAATGAAATGGTCACTTCACATATCATTTTTAATTTTGCTTTCACAGTTGCTCTTGTACAGGGCCTGAGTAAAGCAGAACGCAGAGTAAGCCCGTTCAATAGATGTGCATTCCATAAGTGGTTTCAAAACCAGTGAATCCCTTTGGACTTAGTGTTTGTATTTTATTGGTTGATTGGCTTTTCAAATAGTTTGTTTTACTATTTTTAACTTTGTGAGTCAGGGAAGCCCTCACTCACAGTGATTTAGACCTCTCCAAACACTCTGAAGTTATTCATGTAACAGCTATTACATGTGATAAGTTTCTCCTATTAAAACTGGAAAGACTAACAGACTCTGCTACTTTTCATCTAAATTCAGTGTTGGGCTAAATGACTTTTTACAAGTCTTTTGAAATGTTTCCTCCTCTAGTCACTGGTCTTGCTGGAATATACTTTCTTGTGAAGAAAGGGTTTGAGCAAATTGAAACAAGTACAGTTTACCACTATTCTGGACACCAGGTTAAATATCGAGTTACCTAAATTGTGTGTGTTTTATTTTGATCTCTGCTCACACTTTGGTCATCCAGTTGGAACCACAGGGCTCGAGGCAATAGCATTCTAGACCTGAACAAGAAAATTTCCATTGCATTTTGGGAGTTCATTCGTCTCTCATAATTACTTTTTCCACAAATGTGTTCTTCAGGAGAGGCCGTATCCAACTGGGGAGAGGCCCATTTACATTCACTCACTTTCAGACTTTCTAAGATTTTCAGTTACTATAGGTATGCCCAGACTTGCCATTGTCAAGGGACAGTGCACTTCACTTGAAGTTGTGCAGTATTACTTCATGCATCTCCGTGGAAGTTCCACCAATGGGAAACTCTTGTTTAGTCATCTCCAAGTGTTTCTGCGGAAGAAAGTATAACTAACAAAGGATGTGGTTTCAAGCAGAATGAGGAAAGGAGGGATTATCTTTAATTCAGTGCAGGTTGACCTTTCAAAGAAACAGAAATTCCTATCAAATATGAGGTAAAATCTTTTGTAAAGAGACATGGACTTGACACGCTCAACTTTATGTCACTTTTTTTGAAACTTCAAGGGTATTTGAGAAATACTTGGCTGCTGAATTATCCCTTTCTTCAAATTTCTCTTAGGCAAGATGATCCAGCTTCTTCAAACCATGGTACTGTTCCTTCCATGTAAAAAACCAAGGCAAAAACAAAGTAAATTAAAGCAAAACACATTATATTACATTTGAGAGCTCTCAATTGCTCAGCAGGCCAATGTAAACACTATTCAAGAAGGTAGACGTACAGCAGCCTCAGCTTTCAGCCCATGGCTTGAAGTTTTGTCTCTATCATGTCCCCTGAATTCCCTGGCATGTCCACATTCACTCATGAATCTTACTCATTTCCTCTTCAAATGCACAAGATCCAATATATTTGAACAATGTTCACCTGGGCTGTAATCATCCAAGGACACCCCAGAGGAAGGGCAGCCACAACCTTGCCTGGGGCCTTGGAGTTTATCACAATAGAAATGGACACCTGAACAAGGGGAGCCCAAAGACAGGCATATTCCTAAAGCCTGAAACACAGAAGTTACCTATAGACCTGTAGTGGGATTTCACAAATTATGTTAGAATCTCTGTGCATATGCTTGGCATGGTCGCTCATGCGTATAATTCCAGCAATCTGGGGGATGTGGTGGATGGATCCTTGGGAGTTCCAGTCCATCTTGGGCTACGAAGTTATCTCAAGGCCACTTTCAGCAACTTCATAAAATGCTGTTTCCAAAAAGAGAGCAATAGAAAACTAGACACACTTGTCCTAGGTCCCTGGGTTCACTTCATGAGTTGTGGAGAGTAAATATTCCATGCCATGAGATAATACCTGGGATTCTAAGGGAAAGGGGCATTTGGATCCCATTTCTAAGTGCTTCCATTTCAGCATGTTACATTTGAATTCTGGGAAAGCCTGCTGTTGATAACCTATTTAGAATTACGTTGGTTTAGGTTTTGAGCTCGTACCTTGTCAGGAGTGTCTAGTGCACTCGCGATCATGGGAAGAGGCTCACACCCCAAGTCAAGTGCGGGACACAGGGGGATCAGCGCAGAGAAGAAGCAGAGAGAAACAAAGATTGCAACTGCACACTAAGTCTTTATTCTAAGGCTCCTATATAGTAAAACCAGGTCAGCTCACAGAATAAAGGCAATTATCTTGAAAAAGCACTCTATGTGACAAGATTTGTGACCAACTATAAAGTTTATCTCTACTCTCTAAGTTAAACAAGCAAAAACAGTTCTTCTAACCACACTAAACCAGGAAGAATCCAATTAGCCCAAGAATGCACTCCAATTAGCTCAAGGATGCTCTTAACTATGTTTGTTCTTTCTAGCCACCTGAAGGTCGGCCACCTGAAGGTCGGTGACCTCACCATGACCCTGCAAACAAAGCCAAGTCACACAGTATCAGTTAGAGGGGGGAACATTTTCCCACACTGGGATCTGGGCCTTTCAGTCCCGTCTCTGTCCTGCATACCGGGGACTATTGTTTATTGCAGGTCACGAGGGGGCCAGAGCCTCAGGTTAACTCTTCATCCTCCACACTTCCTCCCTTTTTGTTTTTTAAAAATAATTTCCATAAGATCAGATTATTTGTAGCATTTCGTCTTATGCAGTAAAAATACACAAGAACTATGGCAATGAGAGCTATAATTAAGCTAAGTCCCATGCCACCTAAAGTGTGTGTGAAGCTCTGCTAAGTTCCTTTAGGGTCTAGCCCTTCCAAGGAATGGGCAAGCAATTGAGCAAATTGTGCCAAAGATTCATCATCATTGTGCTTTGCAAAATCTTGGTCAATTTGATTATGCAAAGATTGTATTTCCTCCTGGGCAGAAGTGTTTCCATTTAGATACATTTTAATCATTTCCCATTCATGTATTGTTTGATTGTAAGGTCGTTGTGTTATACAGAAAGTAGTTGAATTCCAATCACATTTTAAAAACACTTGATGCTGAAGAGCCAATATTTTTCTCCCCATCCATTCAACTGTTTTTTTAAGAAGGTCTATTTGCTGTTGTAGTTTAGCATTTATTTGCCATTGGGTTAACCAAAGTTCATGAGAATTCTCCTGCCATTGTTCCACAACATGTTTTTCTTGTAAAGAGGTTTGTAAAGCTATTCCTGAGACTGCTGCTAAAGATGCCACAGTTATCAGACTTAACAATACAGCGACCACTATTCCAATAAATCTTTTTGTACATTTTAACAGACGTTGGAAAAATTCAGTAGTATCAGAGATTACTGGGTCCTGAGACCATGGTCGAGTCAGATTCACAGGTAACCAAATATGAGTTTTTTTGTTGCAAAAGCATAATTGTGTAAGGCTTAGTGAAATTCAGTGTCCTATTTAAACAGGTAAACAATTGACAATTTAAACAAGTACGAGAAAAATGTGTAAAATTAAAAGTTCCCACGAAAAAGACATAAGGCAGAGGTGCACAAACAGTAACATTATATATCCTAAACTTAGTAAAATTATAAGTAGTAGATACAGATTGACTAGTTCCTGAATAGGAAATATTATACAAGGTTACAGGTTGCATAGTGGCTGGAATCTTCCAGATGTGATTTTGGAGATTATGAGGGTACTCTTCGGCTGCAACAGCAGGACTGGCGATTCCACCGTCTCCCCACCACAGAAGATGTGTCTTTTGAGGGAAGACGGGAGCTCCATCAGTTGTGTTCTTTGGATATGGAAGACTATATATAACAGAGAGATTACATCTTGTCTCATTCCATTCAGTACATCCATTAACAAATTTTCCAAATGGTCCCCAAATAACATATCCATCAATATTTTTAGCAAACTTCCCCATACATTGTTGCCAAATTATGGGATTATAAGAAATATTATGATAAGTGAAATCAGGGCATACAGGATATCTGTTTTTATCAGGTGCTGTTAAATTTTTCCAGGTAACATTAAAAGTTTGAGCAGCCAAAGCTTGAAGCTTTGTCCTTATGCTGCCTGCTTTTATTCCATGTTGAATCCAATACTGCCATCCCAGAGGGATGCAAGGTGGTTCCCCAATACAAATAGGCCTTTGATTGCCATAATAAGTAAAATTGAACAATGTTCCATCATCCTGATTATGGGGGGTTAAATCAGCCCACGGTGCTGACAAAATCTCCCTTGGTGTTGTATATAGTGGTATATCGATAGTTCCCTATACTACAGGTTCCAGTAAAGGGGGATTTCGAATATAAGCCCAATAAGAATGTTGGGGTACCTCAGTCCCTGATGCAACGGTGAGCAAGGCACATAAAGCTAAAAACAAATTTTCAGGGTTTAAAGGCTTCCCTGTTTGAAGGACAAGCCGTTGCCCTTGTTGGGTCAATTTCTTTATTTGTCCCCATGTAGGGAGAGGGTTTAAATTTGGTCGCCGTGAATGGTGGCAGGAATTTCTTAGCTGTAATCTGTCCATGGTGGCAATAGGGACAGGTTCGTCATCTTCATCCTCTAGCTGGTTTCGAGCCTGCCTCGGAGGATATGGTTCCTCAGGGAGTTGTCTCCGGGATTGGCGAAGAGGGCCTCGAGGCGTGGATCTTGATCCATCGTCCTTGGACGCATTGTTGAATTCCATGTTCTGTATATAACCAAAACCTCTCCCCTTATAAAGCAATGTACCCTTTTCCCATTCTGTCTCTAGGGCTGTTTTAGTCCAAATAGGCTCATTAATTACATATGGTTGTTGCTGCTGTTCAAAATGTCTTTCGGCCCTTATTAATATTTCACCTTGTGGTAAATTGAGAAAATTTAAAATAAACAGTACTTGATGCAGCAATGTTTTTGGACTGTTTTGCAATTTAAACAGTATTGGTATCTGAATATCCTCCTGACCCTCCTTTTTAATTTTTTTATTTGCAACTTAAGAGTGCCATGTGCTCTTTCAAAAATAGCTTGACCCTGGGGATTATATTCAATCCCTGTGACATGAATGATATTATGGAGATCACAAAATTGTTTAAATGTTCTGCTAGTATAAGCGGGTCCATTATCTGTTTTTATTTTAGAGGGAATTCCCATAACTGCAAAAGTCTCCAATAAATGTATAATAACATTTTTAGTGGATTCTCCTTGTTGGGCAGTGGCCCATAGAAATGAAGAATAGGTATCAATAGTTACATGCACCTAAGAAAGCCGGCCAAATGAAGGTACATGTGTAACATCCATTTGCCATAACTCATTAGGTTGAGTTCCTATAGGATTGACACCTGGGGGGTTAATTCTTAAATGTAATGGCCTGCAATTAGGGCAGGCTTTTACAATTTGTTTAGCTTTTGTAAAGGGTATCTTATATTTAAAATGTAAATGTCCAGCATTAGCATGATTAAATTGATGTTCTTCAACAGGTGTAGTAAACATAACTAAAGAATCTACTGTTCTATTACCTGATACTATTGGTCCAGGTAACTGAGAATGAGAACATAAATGAGTAATAAAATAAGAATGATTTCTTTTTTGAACATGTATTTGTAATTTCTGAAATAAAGACAATAAGGTAGGTTTATTAGAATATAACACAGCTGAATAGATATTTGTCACTACTCCAACAGAATAGGCTGAATCAGCTATAATATTAATAGGTCGGTCAGGAAAATCAAAAAACACTTGCAATATAGCAAAAAGTTCATTTTGTTGCACAGAATTAAAATTTGTCTTAAGTACCCAATAAGATTTTTGAGTCCAATATGCAGCTTTATTTTTAGATCTGTAATTATAGTCAAAGCTTGTGGAATTGGTTGTACAGCTAATAAAGCATTAATCACAAATTGTTGACGTCTAAAAAAGTCCCATAATTTACTTTTAGGAAAATGATATGAAAAGGTTCCCATGAAATCTGCTAAGGCAATTTGTAAGGTTTCAGTAATTGATAACAAGTATTCCCATTGTTCCTTAGTTAAGGGGATAACTATATTGTTTATATCTTTTCCTATCAAAGTTATAGAATGAGCTCTGCCATTCATAATTAAAGATGCAACCATATCGATATAAGGCATAAAATTTTTAGATTGCTTAGTTTTAGTGAATACCCATTCTACTGGCATAGCATTCTGACCTAAAACTGCAGAGGGATATTGAAAGGTATTAATAATATATAAAGTGAGAGGCAATTGAGGATCAATCCTAATTAAAAATGCAATCTTATTTCATTGTTCTACAAATTGTAATTTATGCTCTGCTTCTGCTGTTAATGTACGAGGGCTAGATGGGTCTGAAGAACCCTGTAAAGTAGCAAACAAATGCTGTAATGCATGAGTACGAATACCTAGTGTGGGACAGAGCCAATTGATATCTCCTAATAATTTTTGAAAATCATTTAAAGTGGATAACCTATCTCTCCTAATAGACATTTTTTGTGGAATCACCTTTTGTCTAGTAAGAATATATCCCAAATAATGACTAATTTCTTCCTTTTGAATTTTATATTGTGCTATTACAAGTCCAAATGGAGAAAAATATTGAGGCAAAGTTTTCAAAATATCTTCTAAAACATTTTTATCATTATATGAAAATAAAATGTCATCCATGTAATGAGCCGTATAAACCTGAGGCCATCGTGCACGCACTGGTTTTAATGCTGCATCAACATATATTTGACATATAGTTGGAGAATTTATCATACCTTGGGTTACAACTCTCCATTGATATCTTTGATAAGGTCTTTGATAATTTATTTGAGGAATTGAAAATGCAAACCGTTTTCTATCTTCTGGATGTAAGGGAATATTAAAGAAACAATCCTGTAAATCTATAATATATACAGGCCAACCAGCAGGGAGCGCTGAAGGCAAAGGAATGCCAGGCTGGAGAGCTACCATAGAAAACAGAGATGCATTAATAGCGCGTAAATCTGTTAAAAGTCTCCACTTGCCTGACTTTTTTCTTATCACAAATATTGGAGAATTCCAAGGAGATGTGGATGGTTCTATATGATGTAGAGAAAGTTGTTGATCAATCAATTCCTGTGCTGCCTGTAACTTTTGAGTAGTCAAAGGCCACTGATCTATCCAAATTGGGTCATCATTTTTCCAATTAAGCTTTAAAGGATTCATTCCCCAAAGCTGCAGAGACATCTAAAATATTAAAAATGTATATGAGCTCCCCATTGTTCCAATATATCTCTTCCTAAAATAGAAACTGGCACTTCCAGTATATAAGGTTTAATAAGAGCAACTTGACCCTCTTTGTTTTTTATATGCATATGCATTGTGGCTGGACTAATTGTATTTACTGGAGTTTTACTTACTCCTTTTATATTACATGGAATAGTAATATAAGTAATATGAGAAGGCCAATCAGTAGATTTAATAATAGTAATATCTGAACCTGTATCTATAAGAGCTTGAATTTTCTTATGCTCAATAAAAATATTAATAAGAGGTTGTTGTTGAGATAATTTAGCTGTCCACATTACATTAATAGGGTTAGTGCTGCCGAACCCTCCTGTTTGCTGAACAACAGAGGATCCTATCGGGATATAGGGCAGCAATATGAGTTGAGCTATATGTTCTCCCTTTAATAATTTGTAATCTGCAAGTGAGGACATCAAGATTTGAATTTCTCCAGTATAATCTGCATCAATTATTCCTAAATGAACAGTAATGCCTTTCTGATTTAAACTAGATCGACCCGTGAGTAAGCCAAAAGTTCCTGCAGGCAAGGGGCCAAAAATTCCTGTAGGATTTCTCACGGGAGATTGTCCGCCCTTTAATTCTATGTCTTTTATGGCTGGTATGTCCACTGCGGTGCTGTGTTGGGTGGCAGGTCGTAGGAGAATATGGTAGGTTTCCCCCATTGATTTGTTCTGGGCCTGAGGTCGGGCCCGTTTTCCCATTTCCCTTCTGTTCAGCTGAATTAACTTGTTTATTCCTGCATTCCCAAGCCCAATGATAC
The DNA here is from genome assembly GCF_034190915.1 of Cavia porcellus. Classification (NCBI taxonomy): domain Eukaryota; kingdom Metazoa; phylum Chordata; class Mammalia; order Rodentia; family Caviidae; genus Cavia; species Cavia porcellus. Next base: position 1,658,375 of record NW_026947486.1, on the reverse strand, counting down.
CCCTTATGGCACTTTGGACATAAGACAGGGGCTTTAGATTTTTTTCTTTGATCATTGCCTGAAAGTTTTGGACAGGCCCTTTTTACATGCCCTGTCTGACAACAACCAAAACATTTTAAAGACTGTTCCTTTTTAGACTGAAAATTATTCCATGTGGTTACCATGGTTTCAGCAAACAGTTGCATGTTTTTAGATTCTGAATTTAAATCTTTACATTGTTTTATAAAATTGTCAATTGTTCCAGTATCTTTTACTGGAATTAAAACCTTTTTGCATTCATCATTGGCATTTTCAAAGGCTAAAAGCTTTAAGAGATGTTGTTGTAAATCTTTCCCCACTACTGTTTTTTCTATAACATTTTGGAGTCTGGCAATGAACTCAACATATGGTTCATTAGTTCCTTGCAGAACTTTAGCCCAAGATCCATATTCTGATCCTTGAGGCCGCATTTTATCCCAAGCTTCTAAAGCAATATTTCTTAATTGAGCATGAATCTCTCTTGGGGCTGCAGCCTGATGTTCAACAGTATCATAAAAACCTGTACCAGAAAGCATGGGATAGGAAATGAGTCTAACATTAGGATCTCAGTCCTCAGTATTTTGTCTTGCCTTCTCAGCACAACCTTCCATAAACCACATGTGCCACTGTAAATATTCTGGCTCCTTTAAAAGAATTTTATCCAAGGTTCTCCCATCATAAGGAGCAAGATTACCATATTGATCTGCAACTGCTATTAATAATTCTCTAGTGTAATGAGCCTGAGGGCCATAAAGTGTCACGGCCTTTTTTAACTTTGCTAAATCATCCATATTAAATCCTTCCCATCTAGGGGGAACTGCCGCTCCATCCACAGGTTGCGGCCTAATAACAGGAAAAGCAAAGACATACGTTTCATCATCTTCAGAGTCCCCTGTTCCTGGCATATTGGCCAGAGCTAGTTTAGCCTTCTTCCAGTCAGGGTTAGATGGGGGAGGTGTGGAGGGACATATAGGAAGGCTCTGCTTAATGGAAAGCTGTTCTATCGCCTGTGTTAGGTGTTTTACAGCCTGTAATAGTAGGCGATCCTCAGAAGTTGATATTGCTGCGGCAGCTAAAGCCGAATCAGCTGCGGTGAGTTTTACTTTCGGTTTGGACGCTTTTTCACTAGTTAAAGCGATAGTGTCATTTTGGATTACAGTTTGCTCCTCCTCTGTGAGAGGTAATTCCTGAATAACCAGTTTAATTTCTTGTTGGAGATTTTCTACAATATGTTCATCTTCCATAGCTTTTAATAAAGAGTACACAACCAACCAAAATAGCCCAAAAATGTAAAGGAATTTTTTTATCCTGTTGCATAGCCTTCTCTATATTAACTCTCACCCTCCTCCATAATTCTACATCCAAAGTTCCTTCATCTGGAAACCACGGATTATATTCTTTAATTGTATGAACACACATATCCAAGTCAGCTGACCTGAGCGATATGCCATACATAGAAAGTAAATGCTTAAGATATTTTAAGAAAGGAGAAGAAAAGGATTGTCCCATTTCCCCGTAATAAATATATACACTCATCTCTCCTAAGCAACCTTCGGGGTCCCTGATTTGGGCGGCACTTGTCACGAGTGTCTAGTGCACTCGGGATCCCGGGAAGAGGCTCACACACAAAGTCAAGTTTGGGACACGGGGGGAGCAGCACAGAGAAGAAGCAGAGTGAAACAAAGATTGCAACTGCACACTAAATATTTATTCTAAGGCTCCTATATAGTAAAACCAGGTCAGCTCACAGAGTAAAGGCAATTATCTTGAAAAAGCACTCTTTGTGAAAAGATTTGTGACCAACTATAAAGTTTATCTCTACTCTCTAAGTTAAACAAGCAAAAACAGTTCTTCTAACCACACTAAACCAGGAGGAATCCAATTAGCCCAAGAATGCACTCCAATTAGCTCAAGGATGCTCTTAACTATGTTTGTTCTTTCTAGCCACCTGAAGGTCAGCCACCTGAAGGTCGGCCACCTCACCATGACCCTGCAAGCAAAGCCAAATCACACAGTATCAGTTAGTGGGGGGAACATTTGCCCACACTGGGACCTGGGCCTTCCCATCTGGTCTCTGTCCTGCATACCGGGGGCTATTGTTTATTGCAGGTCACGAGGGGGCCAGAGCCTCAGGTTAACTCTTCATCCTCCACAGTACCTCATGTCTAGTGTTCAGGGTTATGCTGGAATGGCTGCAGACCTCTTTGAAATAGGGGTCTCAGACATGTGAACCCTGAGGAAGCCGGATAGTTGATGCAGGCACTCCAAATATTCATGTCCTGCAAGGATGCACTTTCACTTTGGGACTCATCTTCTGGTTGATGGCTTTCAGTGCTACCTGATACTACTACGGTGGCAGGAATCCAGCAGAGATTGCATGTATGATTTGCAGGTTTGTTTCCCAAGCCACCAGAAACTCCACAGAACACAAATCATTGTGGCATTTTCTTTCCTCCCCTGAAACATTTGGCTCTCTAAGTTTGAAAATTTAATAGACTGGGGTAGTCAAGTTTGGACCCCATAGAACACAGACAGAGCAAAAGGTTTTCCAATTACTTCCCTCCACTTCTCAAAATATGTCAAATTTGCTTGATCACTGCAACTGCAAAGAAAATTCTGATGCAACATAGAGAGGCTAATCAAATACTGCATGATTGGAATGGCTGTGGTTTTATGAGGTGGAAAGCTGCAGAGTTGGGCTGAAACAGTTCACAGAAATCCACACGATTGTGGTTGCCAGGCAACCACACTGAGCTGTGATTGGCTGATCAGCATTGTGAGCTGGAATTTAGGCTCTAGGATACAAGTTTGCAGTAGGAGACCTGAGTCACAATGCTGGGAGATGCCATGGGGACCTCAGTGGCACAGAGTACCATGTAGGGCAAGATTTAAATAGGATGAATATTCGTAGGCCTGGTATGCCACAGTATTCTCTCTAAAGGCTTCACCTGCAGTATAAGAGCTTTCTGTGAAATCTCTCAGCAAAAATCCTCTGCAAGCACATGGCTTTCGATGTGAAAGACAGTGGTGGAAGTTGAATTTCAAGAGCCAAAATTTGAAAACAATGAAACAAGCCCCTAATAAGATCTTTACATGTTTCCCAGGTGAATATGTTTGGAAATATGTGGGAAGATGGAGATCAAGACGGAGAACAGAGCTCACTAATTTCAAGGCACAAAAACCAGGGGAAAACATGGGAAAGAAAGAGTGCTGGTTAATCTAATGTAAAAACCTTTGATAATGAAAGGAAAATTATATTCTCATGATAATTTAGTCAGGCTGTAGAAGTTAAGTTCTCATGTTGGTTGTCATATGTGTTGGCTCCTGCATTGGACAGTGGATGCACGAAAGGAGATCTTCAAATAAATCTGGTGGAACACAAAATACTGAAAAAAATCAGCCTAAATCCTGTGTATTCCTTTCCGTTGAGAGCATATCTGGACAATGCACAAAGTTTCAAAAGAGAAAATTTGTATTGGGTCATGGTTTCACCAAATAAATGGTCACTGCACATAATATTTTGGATTTTGCTTCACACTTGCTCATGTACAGGGTCTGAGTAAAGCAGAACGCAGAGTAAGCCTGTTCAATAAATGTGCATTCCATAAGTGGTTTCAAAACCAGTGAAACCCTTTGGACTTAATGTTTGTATTTTATTGGTTGATTGGTTTTACAAATTGTTTGTTTTATTATTTTTAACTTTGTGTGTCAGGGAAGCCCTCACTCATAGTGATTTAGACCTCTCCAAAAACTCTGAAGGTATTCATGTAACAGCTATTACGTGTTATAAGTCTCTGCTATTAAAATATGAAAGACTAACACACTCTGCTACTTTTCATCTAAATTCAGTGTTGGGCTAAATGAATTTTTACAAGTCATTTGAAATGTGTCCTCCTCTTGTCACTGGTCGTGCTGGAATTCACTTTCTTGTGAATTCAAGATTTGAGCAAATTGACACAAGTACCGTTTGCCACTATTCTGTACACCTGCTTAAATATCGAGTTCCCTAAATGGTGTGTGTTTGATTTTGATCTCTGGTCACACCTTGGTCATCCAATTGGAACCACAGGGCTCCAGGCAATAGCGTTCTAGGCCTGAACAAGAAAATTACCATTCCATTTTGGGAGTTAATTCGTCTCTCATAATAACTTTTTCCACAAATGTGTGCTTCAGGAGAGGCCCTATCCAACTGTGGAGAGGCCCGTTTTCATTCACTCACTTTCAGACTTTCTAAGATTTTCTGTTACTAGCGGTTTACCCAGACTTACCCTTGTCAAGGGACAGCGCACTTCACTTAAAGCTGAACAATTTTACTTCATGTGTCTCCGCAGAAATTCCACCAATGGGAAATTCTTGCTGTAGTCATCTCCAAGTGTTTCTGTGGAAGAAAATATAACTAACAAAGGATGTGGTTTCAGGCAGAATGAGGAAAGGTGGGATTATCTTTATTTCAGTGCAGGTTGACCTTTCAAAGAAACAGTAATTCCTATCAAAGAGGAGGTAAAATCTTTTGTAAAGAGACATGAACATGACACGCTCAAATTTATGTCACTTTTTTTGCAACACCAAGGGCATTTGAGAAATTCTTGGCTGCTGAATTATGCCTTTTTTCAAATTTCTCTTAGGTAAGGCACTCCAGCTTCTTCAAACCATGGTACTCTTCCTTCCATGTAAAAAACCAAATGAAAAAACAAAATAAATTAAAACAAAACGCATTAAATTACATTTGTGAGGACACAATTGCTCAGCAGGCCCATGTAAACACTTTTTAAGAAGGCGGAGGTACAGAAGCCTCAGGCTTCAGCCCATGGGCTGAAGTTTTTTCTCTATCATGGCCACTCAATTCCCTGGCATGTCCACATTAACTCATGAATCTTTACAAAATTCCTCTTCAAATGCAAAGGATACAATATATTTGAACCATGTTCACATGGGTTTTGAGCATTCAAGGACACACCAGAGGAAGAGCAGCCACACACTTGCCTGGGGCCTTGGAGTTTATCACAATGAAATGGACACCTGAACAAGGGGAGCCAAAACAAAGAGAGGCATATTCCTAAAGCCTGAAGCACAGAAGCTACCTATAGACCAGTAGTGGGATTTCACAAATTATGTAAGAATCTCTGTGCACATGCTTGGCATGGTCGCTCATACCTATAATCCCAGCAATCTGGGGCTGAGAGGGATGGACCCTTGGGAGTTCCAGTCCATCGTGGGGTACGAAGTTATCTCAAGGCCTCTTTCAACAACTTCGTAAGATGCTGTTTCCCAAAAGAGAACAACAGAAAACTAGACACACTTGGCCTAGGTCCCTGGGTTCAATTCATGCGTTGTGGAGACTAAATATTCCATGCCATGAGAAAATAACTGGGATTTTCAGGGAAAGGGGCATTTGGATCCCGTTTCTAAGGCTTTCCCTTTCACAATGTTACATTTGAAATCTGGGAAAACTTGCTTGTGATAAGCTGTCTAGCATTATGTTGGTTTAGGTATTGAGCTAGTACCTCATGTTTAGTGTTCAGGGTTATGCTGGAATGGCTGCAGACCTCCTTGCAATAGGGATCGCAGACAGGTGAACCCTGAGGAAGCTGGATAGTTGAAGCAGGCACTCGAAATATTCATGCACTGCAAGGATTCAGTTTCACTTTGGGACTCATTTTCTGGTTGCTGGCTTTCAGTGCTAACTGATACTTCCATGATGGCAGTAATCCAGCAGAGATTGCATGTATGGTTCCCAGGTTTGTTTCCCAAGCCACCAGAAACTCGGCAGAACCCAAATCATTGTGGCATTTACTTTCCTCTCCTGTAATATTTGGCTTTCTATGTTTGAAAATTTAATAGATGAGGGTAATCAAGTTTGGACCGCTTAGACCACAGACATACGTAAAGACAGAGCCAATTACTTCCCTCCACATCGTAAAATATGTCTAATTTGCTTGATCACTTCAAATTCAAAGAAAATTCTGATGCAACTTAGAGAGGTTAGTCAAATACTGGATGATTGGAATGGCGGTGGTTGTATGAGTTGTAAAGCTGCAGAGTTGGGCTGAAACTGTTCACAGAAATACACAGGCTTGTTTTTGCCAGGCAACCACCCTGGACCGAGATTGGCTGAACATCACTGTGAGGTGGATTTTAGGCTCTAGGTTTGAAAATTTAAAAGACTGGGGTAGTCAAGTTTGAAACCCATAGACCACAGAGAGAGCAAAAGGTTTTACAATAATTTCCCTCCACTTCTCAAAATATGTCAAATTTTTTTTGATCACTACAACTGTAAAGAAAATTCTGACACAACTTAGAGAGGCTAATCAAATACTGCATGATTGGAATGACTGTGGTTTTATGAGGTGGAAAGCTGCAGAGTTGGGCTGAAACAGTTCACAGAAATCCACACGCTTGTGGTTGCCAGGCAACCACACTGAGCTGTGATTGGCTGATCAGCATTGTGAGCTGGAATTTAGGCTCTAGGATACAAGTTTGCAGTAGGAGACCTGATTCACAATGCTGGGAAATGCCATGGAGACCTCAGTGGCACAGAGTACCATGTAGGGCAAGATTTAAATAGGATGAATATTCGTAGCCCTGGTATGCCACAGTATTCTCTCTAAAGGCTTCAGTGCTCAAAATTAGTGGATTTGAATGCATGCAAATCTACACATGGATGTACTATCAATGGGTTATGAAAAATGTCAGGGCCTGGCAGATGATCTCTGCTATGTCCTTTCCTTGATGATACACTTTTCCCTTGTAATGTCTGTTATTTGGCTGAGTCCTGTTCCCTAAGCTATTCAGTGAAGACTTGCTGGCATCATTCATCTGCAATATAAGAGATTTCTGTGAAATTTCTCAGCAGAAATCTTCTGCAATCGCATGGCTTTGAATATGAGAGACAGTGGTGGAATTTGAATTTCAAGAGCAGATATTTGAAAACAATGAATGAAGCGCCAAATAAGATCTTTACATGTTTTCCAGAAGAATATGTTTAGAAATATGGGGGAAGATGGAGATCAAGACTGAGAACAGAGCTCACCCCTTTCAAAGTACATAAACCAGGGAAAAACTTGGGAAAGCAAGAGAGCTGCTTAATCTCATGTGAAAATCTTTGATGATGAAAGGAAAATTATATTCTCATGATGATTTAATCAGGCTATAGAAGTGATATTCTCATGTTGGTTGTCATATGTGTGGCCTCCTGCATTGGGCAGTGGTTGCAGGACAGGAGATCTTCAAATAAATCTGGTGGAACACAAAATACTGAAAAAAAATCAGCCTAAATCCTGTGTATTCCTTCTCTTTGAGAACATATATGGATAATGTACGAAGTTTCAAAAGAGAAAATGTCTATTTGGTCATGTTTTCACCAATTAAATGGTCACTTCACATACCATTTTGAATTTTGCTTTCACAGTAGCTCATTTACAGGGTCTGAGTAAAGCAGAATGCATTGTAAGCCTGTTCAATAGATGTGCATTCCATAAATTGTTTCAAAACCAGTGAAACCCATTGGACTTAATGTTTGTATTTTATTGGTTGATTTTTTTTTCAAATTGTTTGTTTTAGTATGTTTAAGTTTGTAAGGAAGCCCTCACTCATAGTGATTTAGACCTCTCCAAAAACTCTGAAAGTATTGATGTAACAGCTGTTACATGTTATACGTTTCTCATATTAAAACTTGAATGACTAACAGAACCTGCTACTTTTCATCTAAATTCAGTGTTGGGCTTAATGACTTTTTACAAGTCCTTTGAAATGTGTCCTCCTCTAGCCACTGGTCATGCTGGAATTCACTTTCTTCTGAAGACAAGATTTGAGCAAATTGACACAAGTACTATTTGCCACTATTCTGGACACCTGGTTAAATATGGAGTTCCCTAAATGGTGTGTGTTTTATTTTGATCTCTGCTCACACTTTGGTTATCCAATTGGAACCACAGGGCTCCAGGCAATAGCGTTCTAGGCCTGAACAAGAAAATTTCCATTCTATTTTGGAGTTAATTGGTCCTTCATAATTACTTTTTCCACAAATGTGTGCTTCAGGAGAGGCCCTATCCAACTGTGGAGAGGCCCATTTTCATTCACTCACTTTTAGACTTTCTAAGATTTTCAGTTACTAGAGGTTTACCCAGACTTGCCATTGTCAAGGGACAGCGTACTTCACTTGCAGTTGTACAGTATTACTTCATGTGTCTCCGCAGAAATTCCACAAATGGGAAACTCTTGCTGTAGTCATCTCCAAGTGTTTCTGCGGAAGAAAATATAATTAACAATGGATGTGGTTTCAAGAAGAATGAGGAAAGGAGGGATTATCTTTATTTCAGTGCAGGTTGACCTTTCAAAGAAACAGTAATTCCTATCAAATAGGAGGTAAAATCTGTTGTAAAGAGACATGGACATGACACGCTCAACTTTATGTCACTTTTTTTGAAACACCAAGGGCATTTGAGAAATTCTTGGCTGCTGAATTATCCCTTTTTTCAAATTTCTCTTAGGTAAGGCACTCGAGCCTCTTCAAACCATGGTGCTGTTCCTTCCATGTAAAAAACCAAAGCGAAAAACAAAATAAATTAAAACCAAACACATTAAATTACATTTGAGAGCCCACAAGTGCTCAGCAGGCCCATGTAAACACTATTCAAGAAGGGAGAGGTACAGAAGCCTCAGCCTTCAGCACACGGCCTGAAGTGTTGTGTCTATCATGGCCCCTCAATTCCCTGGCATGTCCACATTAACTCATGAATCTTTACTCATTTCCTCTTCAAATGCAAAGGATCCAACACATTTGAACCCTGTTCACCTGGACTGTAATCATCCAATGACACACCAGAGGAAGGGCAGCCAAACCCTTGCCTGGGGACTTGGAGTTTATCACAATAGAAATGGACACAAGGGGAGCCAAAACAAAGAGAGGCATATTCCTAAAGCCTGAAGCACAGAAGCTACCTACAGACCAGTAGTGGGAGTTCACAAATTATGTAAGAATCTCTGTGCACATGCTTGGCATTGTCGCTCATGCCTATAATCCCAGCGTTCTGGGGGCTGAGGTGGATGTATCCTTGGGAGTTCCAGTTCATCTTGGGCTATCAAGTTATTTCAAGGCCTCTTTCAACTACTTCATAAGATGCTGCTTCCAAAAAGAGAACAACAGAAACCTAGACACACTTGACATAGGTCCCTGTGTTCACTTCATGAGTTGTGGAGACTAAATATTCCATGCCATGAGAAAATACCTGGGATTATTAGGGAAAGGTGCATTTTGATCCCGTTTCTAAGGGTTTCCCTTTCACCATGTTACATTTGAATTCTGGGAAAACATGCTGGTGATAAAATATCTAGCATTTTGTTGGTTTAGGTATTGAGCTAGTACCTCATGTTTAGTGTTCAGGGTTACACTGGAATCGCTGCAGACCTCCAAGATATATATGCAGACATGTGAATCCCGAAGAAGCTGGATAGTTGAAGCAGGCACTCCAAATATTCATGCACTGCAAGGATTCACTTTCACTTTGGGACTCATCTTCTGGTTGCTCGATTTCAGTGCTAACTGATACTACCATGGTGGCAGTAATCCAGCAGAGATTGCATGTATGGTTCTCAGGTTTGTTTCTCAAGCGGTCAGAAACTCGGCAGAACCCACATCATTGTGGCATTTTCTTCCCTACACTGAAACAATTAGCTTTCTAAGTTTGAAAATTTAATAGAGTGGGGTAGTCAAGTTTGGACCCCATAGGCCACACACAGAGCTAAAGGGTTTTCCATTACTTCCGTCCACTTCTCAAAATATGTCAAAATTGCTTGATCACTATAACTTCAAAGAAAATTCTGTTGCAACTTAGAGAGGCTAATAAAATTCTGCATGATTGGAATGGCTTTGGTTGTATAAGGTGGAAAGTTGCAGAGTTGGGCTGAAACTGTTCACAGAAATCCACAAGATTGTTGGTGCCATGCAACCACACTGGGCAGTGATTGGCTGAGCAACATTGTGAGCTGTACTTTAGTCTCTACGATACACGTTTGCAGTAGCAGACCTGAGTCACAATGCTGGACGTTGCCATGGAGACCTCAGTGGCACAGAGGACCTTGTAGGGCAAAATTTAAATAAGATGAATATTTCTAGGCCTGGTATGCCACAGTATACTCTCTGAAGGCTTCACTGCTCAGAATCTGTGGATGGAAATGCGTGCAAATCTACACATGGATGTACTTTCAATGGGATATGAAATATGCCAGGGCCTGGCAGAGGATCTCGGCCATGTCCTTTCCTTGAGCATACGCTTTTCCCTTGTCATGTCTGTCATTTTGCTGAGTCCTGTTCCCTAAGCTATTCAGTGAAAACTTGCTGGCATCATTCACCTGCAGTATAAGAGCTTTCTGTGAAATTGCTCAGCAGAAATCCTCTGCAAGCACATAGCTTTGGATATGAGAGACCGTGGTGGAAGTAGAATTTCAAGATCAGATATTTGAAAACAATGAAACAAGCCCCGAATAAGATCTTCACATGTTTCCCATATGAATATGTTTGGAAATATGGGGGAAGATGGAGATCAAGTCTGAGAACAGTGCTCACCCATTTCAAGGTACAAAAACCAGGGAAAAACATGGGAAAGCAAGAGAGCTGGTTAATCTGATGCAAAAACCTTTGATGATGAAAGGAAAATTATATTCTCATGATGATTTAATCAAGCTGTAGAAGTAAAATTCTCCTGTTGGTGGTCATATGTGTGACCTGCTACATTGGACAGTGGATGCAGGACAGCAGAATTTCAAATAAATCTGGTGGAACACAAAATACTGAAAAAAATAATCAGCCTAAATCCTGTGTATTCCTCTCCTTTGCGAGCATATATGGATAATGTACAAAGTTTCAAAAGAGAAAATGTCTGTTGGGTCATGGTTTCACCAATTAAATGGTCACTTCACATAACATTTTGAATTTTGCTTTCACAGTTGCTCATGTACAGGATCTGAGTAAAGGAGAACACAGAGTAAGCCTGTTCAATAGATGTGCATTCCATAAGTGGTTTCAAAACCAGTGAAACCCTTGGGACTTAGTGTTTGTATTTTATTGGTTGATTGGTTTTTTACATTGTTTGTTTTACTATTTTTAACTTTGTGAGACAGGGAAGCCCTCACTCATAGTGATTTAGACCTCTCCAAAAACTCTGAAGGTATTCATTTAACAGCTATTACATGTTATAAGTTTATCCTATTAAAACTTGAAAGACTAACAGACTCTGCTACTTTTCATCTAAATTCAGTGTTGGGCTAAAGGACTTTTTAAATTCCTTTGAAATGTGTCCTCCTCTAGTCAGTGGTCATGCTGAAAATTACTTTCTTGTGAAGACAGGATTTGAGCAAATTGCACAATTACAATTTGCCACTATTCTGGACACCTGGTTAAATATCGAGTTCCCTAAATGGTGTGTGTTTTATTTTGATATCTGCTCACACTTTGGTCATCCAACTGGAACCACTGGGCTCCAGCCAATAGTGTTCTAGGCCTGAACAAGAAAATTTCCATTCCATTTTGGGAGTTCATTCATCCCTCATAATTACTTTTTCCACAAATGTGTGCTTCAGGAGAGGACCTATGCAACTGTGGAGAGGCCCATTTTTGTTCACTCACTTTCAGAGTTACTAAGATTGTCAGTTACTAGAGGTTTGCCCAGCCTTGCCATTGTCAAGGGACAGCATACTTCACTTGAAGTTGTATAGTATTGTAAGACCGGTGTCGCAAGGAAGACTCCAAGGGCCTCGCTCTCATGTAAGAACAAAGGGGTTTTTATTATTCCGTGTACACGGGGTCCTCCAAACAGGTGGAAAGGGAGAAGCCTGAGTTGTGGCAGGGCTGGTGTTTTTAAGGGGGAAAAACTGCAATGTAATTGTTTATTGCAGAAGCCAATCATTACGGTTATTGCCGAGCGGTGGGCATCTTATCTATCTGCTATTGGTCAGTTCATAAGGAGTGACCATCAGGTCAGAGTTAATTAACTGTCTTTGTTCTGCAAAACTTGTCTTTAAGACACCTGGTTTCTGTAGACTTGAGTCTGACATATTTTACAACCCTGATTAGCAAAATGCCAGGCTCTATCTCTGAGTTCCCTGGCACAGCACAGCCCGAGCATATCACAGCCAAAGAGATTGTTTTTATTTCTGCAGGGCTGAGTTAGGACTGAGTCACGAGGCCCAGTGCTGTTTCTAGCTGAGAAACAACGTCTTGTTTTTAACCTTTAAATTTCTGATTCTGCAGTATTACTTCATGTATCTCCATGGAAATTCCACCAATGGGAAACTCTTGCTGTAGTCATCTCCAAGTGTTTCTGCAGAAGAAAATATAACTAACAAAAGATGTGGTTTCAAGCAGAATGAGGAAAGGAGGGATTATATTTATTTCAGTGCAGGTTGACCTTTCAAGGAAACAGTAATTCCTATCAAATAGGAGGTAAAATCTTTTGTAAAGAGATATGGACATGACACGCTCAACTTTACGTCACTTTTTTTGAAACGCCAAGGGCATTTGAGAAATTCTTGACTGCTGAATTATACCTTTTTTCAAATTTCTCTTAGGTAAGACACTCCAGCTTCTTCAAACCATGGTACTGTTCCTTCCATGTAAAAAACCTAAGCAAAAAACAAAATAAATTAAAACAAAACCCATTAAATTACATTTGAGAGCACACATTTGCTCAGCAGGCCCATGTAAACACTATTCAAGAAGCTAGAGGTACAGAAGCATCAGCCTTCAGCCCATGGCCTGAAGTTTTGTCTCTATCATGGCCCCTCAATTCCCTGGCATGTCCACATTAACTCATGAATCTTTACTCATTTCCTCTTCAAATGCACAGGATCCAATATATTTGAACCCTGTTCACCTGGGCTGTCATCATCTGTCGATGTCCGCTCCCGGCCGGCAGGAAGGACACACGACATAGTCTGGTAGTGGACAACCTTTTCTTTTTATTTTCCTTCTCCGTACAGCCTGCCCTGGGTTCTCCCAGCTGAAGCCTCCTTTGGTCCGCTCCCCGCGGCTCCTTTTGTGCTTCAGTCTGCCCCGAAGCCTCTATCGGTCCGCTCTCCGCGGCTCCTTCTGGGCTTCTACTTCCGGGCTTCTACCTGGCTTCTACTTCCTCCCAGGGGTGGCACCAGTATATATACGGGTACAGTGTCCAATCATGTTAAAGTAAGCAAGGCAAGCTGATTGGCTAACATCATCAGTTGCCAGGCAGACTATATTGTTGAGCGGGTTGCTTACGCGGTAAGCAGGAAACTAACATATTCGATGGGAGGGGTAATCTACCTCAGGCTTTGCTCTTTACCACAGGCCGCACGTCCGCCAAGTAAGGCGAACTATCACAGACGCGGCTCCCAACATCTCCCCCTATTTTATTTTTTATGAATGTGCGCATCGTAGCCCTTCCTGGACTGGGTGCAGAGGCTTATGCCCTATGCGTAGGCCCACCGTAGGTCCTTGGCTTAGACCCTGGTTGGCCATGCCATGGTCTGCCAAGGCCCTGAGGCCCTCGTCCTTTTTCTAGGGCCAGGCACAAACTGGACGGAACCTGGATGCACACAAGCTTGCACTCATTTCCTCTCCGTAAAGAAATCCCCTCGGAGAGAAATTTAGACCTGGGCAGCATCTAACAGTCCAGCGGCTTACGTGCGATATGGGGTAGGGCCTGGCTTAGGTCGAGTCGTGCTGGGGAGGCACGCTCTTACCCGTCATTGACTCATCTACCCTGCTGTGTATTGTCACCTTATGGAGGAGAATGAAGGATGCCCGCCATATCTAGACTCGGTCGTGGGCCAATCGAGCAAGCCATGCATATGCCTGAGGATCTTTTTGTCCATTTCGAGCTACCGCTATTTCTATTCATCTTGTTGGTTGGTCTGTGATGGATCTCCGGTAGGGCAGGTCTGATCTTCAGTCGAGGGCTTTGTTGTCCGTGTCAGTCTCTCCGGTATCCACAGTGGTTCTCGTCCCGGTTCCTGTGGGAAAACACAAACCGCGCCTCGGTTCCAGCTGACCACTGGATCCGGGCCCATCCATTGTTTCCATTTCACCCATCCTTTATGGTTGGGGGAAGGGTTGCAGTGCTCCACAGCTGGGGAGCAATTATCATTATTTAAATTTAAAAAATTGTGTGTGAATAGTGCCATGGATAATCGTGCCTTTGGGGCCAGGCCTTGGCCTACTCCCCCTTTTTGTTTTTGTAAAATTTCTTTGAGGCTTCTATGAGCCCTCTCAATGATTCCTTGACCTTGGGGATTGTATGGGATACCATGTTTTAATTGAACCTCCATCATTTTGCAGAACTCATTGAAAGCTTTGCCTATATAGGCTGGTCCATTATCAGTTTTTAATATTTTTGGTTTGCCCCATGCGGCCCAAGCTGCCAGGCAATGATTGATCACATTAGACACTTTTTCACCTGTTTCTGCTGTTGCAAATATGACGCGAGAACAGGTGTCTGTGGAAACATGAACATATTTAAGAGTCCCAAACTCCTGTATATGTGTGATGTCCATCTGCCAAACATCACCAGGGATCAAACCTCGAGGGTTTACTCCCCCTTTTTGTTTTTTATTTTTTATTTTTTATTTTTATCTTTTTCGTTTTTTTTTTTTTTTTTTTTTTTTTATTGGTACCAGGGATCGAACTAACAACTGCACACTTGCAAGGCAGGCGCTTAAGCCGCTGAGCTAAATCCCCAGCCCCTTTTTCCTCGACCGGCGTTTTTCTCAGCCTGCTCGGCAGAGTAGCCGCCCATGAAAATACCGTCTGCCCAGCGGCGCGACGTCATAAGACTGCGGTCGCGACAGAGTGAAACGGGGCGTCACTTCCTGTGCCGGCTGAGGGAAGGGAGGGTTTCCTGTGGCGGCCTCTCGGCGGGGAGCCGCTTTTAGAAAAGAGCTCCAGGGCGGAGCGGATGGCTCTCTATCTCCTCCCCGCCAGAGAGCGCCGGGGAACCGAGTCTGACCATCAGCGCGCCGACCCTCTCCCACAAGCATTCTCTTGTTCCACCCCCGGTCTCCCCGATTGGCGTTTCTCTCAGCCTGCTCTGCAGAGGACTCTGCATACCAGGCTCGCCAATCCAGGTAACCACCCGAGGGCAGACACGCCCCCGCCAGCTGAATCCAGTCCGCGGGGGTGAGGGGCCCAGAAGACAGATTCTCCAGCATGGCAATGGTGTAAGGCGCAGTCGGCCCAAAAGTTGTAACTGCATTTTTAAGTTCTCTAATCTGCTTTATCTCAAAAGGCTCCCGTACATTGCGTCCCTGGCCTATAGCCACTTGTACAGGAAATATCCCATAGGGGTCACTATCCATCCCAGGTGGTGGATGTACCTCATGAAACAAGCGTCTCCCCTGCCAAAGCCACCTGTGAAAATACCGATCCGCCGGCGGCGGAGCATAAAACGGCGGCCGTGATTGGGCGGAGAATGGGGGCCCGTGCATCACTTCCTGTTCTGGCGAAAGGGGGGGGGGCTCCCAGGCGGCCGCCTCGTGGCGAGGAATCGCCTCCGGGAACGGCCCCCGAGGTGGGGCGGAAGGCTTTGCCTCCCTCTCGCGCCGGAGCGCACTCAGGAGCTCTCTACTCTTCCGCAGACCCGACTCCTTATGGAGCGACTTAGGCTCCTGACAGCTAGTCTCTTTGGCCTCCCTGCCATTCAACTTTCCCTCGTCCTCGGAGTCAGACAACTCCGAGGCTAGAGCCCCGTCCTTCTCCTTAGCATCCTTGTTCCCCTTGACGGACACCTCTCGGGAGCTCCCTGACTGGGCCTGCTCAGATACCCTGCGTACTTTTGTAAGCTCTTGAGAGCTTTCTCCACAACCACCCTCACTCTTAGTGCCGCTACCTAGCATGTTTCCCATTTTTTAATATGTTACTCACCGCGTGAGGCCCAAGGAATCCGCCACTTACGCGTGAGCCTGAGGGGAGTCTAAAAGCCCTGTAGGTGCGCGCCACCCAGAGCCCAGGCTTATCCCCAACTCACCTGTCTCGCAGCTCTGTACTGGAGCGTTGTCCACTACGTCTCGGGGGTGATCAGTCCCCGTACGGGCCACCAAATGTCGATGTCCGCTACCGGCCGGCAGGAAGGACACACGACATAGTCTGGTAGTGGACAACCTTTTCTTTTTATTTTCCTTCTCCGTACAGCCTGCCCTGGGTTCTCCCAGCTGAAGCCTCCTTTGGTCCGCTCCCCGCGGCTCCTTTTGTGCTTCAGTCTGCCCCGAAGCCTCTATCGGTCCGCTCTCCGCGGCTCCTTCTGGGCTTCTACTTCCGGGCTTCTACCTGGCTTCTACTTCCTCCCAGGGGTGGCACCAGTATATATACGGGTACAGTGTCCAAACATGTTAAAGTAAGCAAGGCAAGCTGATTGGCTAACATCATCAGTTGCCAGGCAGACTATATTGTTGAGCGGGTTGCTTACGCGGTAAGCAGGAAACTAACATATTCGATGGGAGGGGTAATCTACCTCAGGCTTTGCTCTTTACCACAGGCCGCACGTCCGCCAAGTAAGGCGAACTATCACAGACGCGGCTCCCAACAATCATCCAAGGACAAACCCGAGGAAGGGCAGCCACACCCTAGCCTGGGGTTTTGGAGCTTATCACAATAGAAATAGACACAAGGGGATCCAAAAAAATGACAAGCATATTCCTAAAGCCCGAAGCAAAGAAGCTACCTATAGACCAGTAGTGGGAGTTCACAAATTATGTAAGAAAGACAGAGCCAATTACTTCCCTGCACTTCTCAAAATATGTCAAATTTGCTTGATTTCTACAACTTCAAAGAAATTTCTGATGCAACTTAGAGAGGTTAATGAAATACTACATGATTGGAATGGCTGTGGTTGTATGAGGTGGAAAGCAGCAGAGTTGGGCTGAAACTGTTCACAGAAATCCACAAGTTTGTGGTTGCCAGGCAACCACACTGGGCTGTGATCGGCTGAGAAGAATTTTGAGATGGACCTTAGGCTCTAGAATACAAGTGTGCAGTGGAGACCTGGGTCACAATGCTGGGCATTGCCATGGAGACCTCAGTGGCACAGAGGACCTTGTAGAGCAAGATTTAAATAGGATGAATATTCATAGGCCTGGTATGCCACAGTATTCTCCCTGAAGGCTTCACTGCTCAGAATTTGTGGATGGAAATGCCTGCAAATCTACACATGGATGTACGAGCAATGGGATATGAAATATGCTGACAGATGATCTCGCCATGTCCTTTCCTAGAGCATACGCTTTTCCTTTGTCATGTCTGTCATTTGGCAGAGTTCTGTTCCCTAAGCTATTCAGTGAAGACTTGCTGGCATCATTCACCTGCAGTATAAGACTTTCTGTGAAATTTCTCAGCAGAAATCCTCTGCAAGCACATGGATTTGGATATGAGAGACAGTGGTCGAAGTTGAATTTCAAGAGCAGATATTTGAAAACAATGACACATGCCCCGAATAAGATCTTTACATGTTTCCCAGATGAATATGTTTGGGAATATGGGGGAAGATGGAGATCAAGAATGAGAACAGAGCTCACCCCTTTCAAGGTACCGAAACCACGGAGAAACATGGGAAGGCAAGAGAGCTGATTAATCTGATGTAAAACTCTTTGATGGTGAAGGGAGCATTATATTCTCATGATGATTTAATCAGGCTGTAGAAGTGAAGTTCTCATGTTGGTTGTCATATGTTTGGCCTTCTGCATTGGGCAGTGGATGTAGGACAGGACATCTTCAAATAAATCTGGTGGAACACAAAATACTGAAAAAAATTCAGCCTAAATCCTGTGTATTCCTTGCCTGTGAGAACATATCTGGATAATGTACAAAGTTTGAAAAGAGAAAATGTCTATTGGGTCATGGTTTCACCAATTAAATGGTCATTTCACATAACATTTTAAATTTTGCTTCCACAGCTTCTCATGTACAGGGTGTGAGTAAAGCAGAATGCACAGTAAGCCTGTTCAATAGATGTGAATTCCATGAGTGGTTTCAAAACCAGTGAAACCCTTGGGACTTAGTGTTTGTATTTTATTGGTTGATTTGTTTTTCAAATTGTTTGTTTTACTATTTTTAACTTTGTGAGACAGGGAAGCCCTCACTCATAGTGATTTAGACCTCTCCAAAAACTCTGAAGGTATTCATTTAACAGCTATTACATGTTATAAGTTTATCCTATTAAAACTTGAAAGACTCACAGACTCTGCTACTTTTCATCTAAATTCAGTGTTGGGCTAAAGGATTTTTTAAATTCCTTTGAAATGTGTCCTCCTCTAGTCAGTGGTCGTGCTGAAAATTACTTTCTTGTGAAGACAGGATTTGAGCAAATTGCACAATTACAATTTGCCACTATTCTGGACACCTGGTTAAATATCGAGTTCCCTAAATGGTGTGTGTTTTATTTTGATATCTGCTCACACTTTGGTCATCCAACTGGAACCACTGGGCTCCAGCCAATAGTGTTCTAGGCCTGAACAAGAAAATTTCCATTCCATTTTTGGAGTTCATTCGTCCCTCATAATTACTTTTTCCACAAATGTGTGCTTCAGGAGAGGACCTATGCAACTGTGGAGAGGCCGATTTTTGTTCACTCACTTTCAGAGTTACTAAGATTGTCAGTTACTAGAGGTTTGCCCAGCCTTGCCATTGTCAAGGGACAGCATACTTCACTTGAAGTTGTATAGTATTGTAAGACCGGTGTCGCAAGGAAGACTCCAAGGGCCTCGCTCTCTTGTAATAACAAAGGGGTTTTCATTATTCCGTGTACACGGGGTCCTCCAAACAGGTGGAAAGGGAGAAGCCTGAGTTGTGGCAGGGCTGGTGTTTTTAAGGGGGAAAAACTGCAATGTAAGCGTTTATTGCAGAAGCCAATCATTACGGTTATTGCGGAGCGGTGGGCATCTTATCTATCTGCTATTGGTCAGTTCATAAGGGGTGACCATCAGGTCAGAGTTAATTAACTGTCTTTGTTCTGCAAAACTTGTCTTTAAGACACCTGGTTTCTGTAGACTTGAGTCTGACATATTTTACAACCCTGATTAGCAAAATGCCAGGCTCTATCTCTGAGTTCCCTGGCACAGCACAGCCCGAGCATATCACAGCCAAAGAGGTTGTTTTTATTTCTGCAGGGCTGAGTTAGGACTGAGTCATGAGGCCCAGTGCTGTTTCTAGCTGAGAAACAACATCTTGTTTTTAACCTTTAAATTTCTGATTCTGCAGTATTACTTCATGTATCTCCATGGAAATTCCACCAATGGGAAACTCTTGCTGTAGTCATCTCCAAGTGTTTCTGCAGAAGAAAATATAACTAACAAAAGATGTAGTTTCAAGCAGAATGAGGAAAGGAGGGATTATATTTATTTCAGTGCAGGTTGAACTTTCAAGGAAACAGTAATTCCTATCAAATAGGAGGTAAAATCTTTTGTAAAGAGATATGGACATGACACGCTCAACTTTACGTCACTTTTTTTGAAACGCCAAGGGCATTTGAGAAATTCTTGACTGCTGAATTATACCTTTTTTCAAATTTCTCTTAGGTAAGACACTCCAGCTTCTTCAAACCATGGTACTGTTCCTTCCATGTAAAAAACCTAAGCAAAAAACAAAATAAATTAAAACAAAACCCATTAAATTACATTTGAGAGCACACATTTGCTCAGCAGGCCCATGTAAACACTATTCAAGAAGCTAGAGGTACAGAAGCATCAGCCTTCAGCCCATGGCCTGAAGTTTTGTCTCTATCATGGCCCCTCAATTCCCTGGCATGTCCATATTAACTTATGAATCTTTACTCATTTCCTCTTCAAATGCACAGGATCCAATATATTTGAACCCTGTTCACCTGGGCTGTCATCATCCAAGGACAAACCCGAGGAAGGGCAGCCACACCTTAGCCTGGGGTTTTGGAGCTTATCACAATAGAAATAGACACAAGGGGATCCAAAAAAATGACAAGCATATTCCTAAAGCCCGAAGCAAAGAAGCTACCTATAGACCAGTAGTGGGAGTTCACAAATTATGTAAGAAAGACAGAGCCAATTACTTCCCTGCACTTCTCAAAATATGTCAAATTTGCTTGATTTCTACAACTTCAAAGAAATTTCTGATGCAACTTAGAGAGGTTAATGAAATACTACATGATTGGAATGGCTGTGGTTGTATGAGGTGGAAAGCAGCAGAGTTGGGCTGAAACTGTTCACAGAAATCCACAAGTTTGTGGTTGCCAGGCAACCACACTGGGCTGTGATCGGCTGAGAAGAATTTTGAGATGGACCTTAGGCTCTAGAATACAAGTGTGCAGTGGAGACCTGGGTCACAATGCTGGGCATTGCCATGGAGACCTCAGTGGCACAGAGGACCTTGTAGAGCAAGATTTAAATAGGATGAATATTCATAGGCCTGGTATGCCACAGTATTCTCCCTGAAGGCTTCACTGCTCAGAATTTGTGGATGGAAATGCCTGCAAATCTACACATGGATGTACGAGCAATGGGATATGAAATATGCTGACAGATGATCTCGCCATGTCCTTTCCTAGAGCATACGCTTTTCCTTTGTCATGTCTGTCATTTGGCAGAGTTCTGTTCCCTAAGCTATTCAGTGAAGACTTGCTGGCATCATTCACCTGCAGTATAAGACTTTCTGTGAAATTTCTCAGCAGAAATCCTCTGCAAGCACATGGATTTGGATATGAGAGACAGTGGTCGAAGTTGAATTTCAAGAGCAGATATTTGAAAACAATGACACATGCCCCGAATAAGATCTTTACATGTTTCCCAGATGAATATGTTTGGGAATATGGGGGAAGATGGAGATCAAGAATGAGAACAGAGCTCACCCCTTTCAAGGTACCGAAACCACGGAGAAACATGGGAAGGCAAGAGAGCTGATTAATCTGATGTAAAACTCTTTGATGGTGAAGGGAGCATTATATTCTCATGATGATTTAATCAGGCTGTAGAAGTGAAGTTCTCATGTTGGTTGTCATATGTTTGGCCTTCTGCATTGGGCAGTGGATGTAGGACAGGACATCTTCAAATAAATCTGGTGGAACACAAAATACTGAAAAAAATTCAGCCTAAATCCTGTGTATTCCTTGCCTGTGAGAACATATCTGGATAATGTACAAAGTTTGAAAAGAGAAAATGTCTATTGGGTCATGGTTTCACCAATTAAATGGTCATTTCACATAACATTTTAAATTTTGCTTCCACAGCTTCTCATGTACAGGGTGTGAGTAAAGCAGAATGCACAGTAAGCCTGTTCAATAGATGTGAATTCCATGAGTGGTTTCAAAACCAGTGAAACCCTTGGGACTTAGTGTTTGTATTTTATTGGTTGATTGGTTTTTCAAATTGTTTGTTTTACTATTTTTAACTTTGTGAGACAGGGAAGCCCTCACTCATAGTGATTTAGACCTCTCCAAAAACTCTGAAGGTATTCATTTAACAGCTATTACATGTTATAAGTTTATCCTATTAAAACTTGAAAGACTCACAGACTCTGCTACTTTTCATCTAAATTCAGTGTTGGGCTAAAGGATTTTTTAAATTCCTTTGAAATGTGTCCTCCTCTAGTCAGTGGTCGTGCTGAAAATTACTTTCTTGTGAAGACAGGATTTGAGCAAATTGCACAATTACAATTTGCCACTATTCTGGACACCTGGTTAAATATCGAGTTCCCTAAATGGTGTGTGTTTTATTTTGATATCTGCTCACACTTTGGTCATCCAACTGGAACCACTGGGCTCCAGCCAATAGTGTTCTAGGCCTGAACAAGAAAATTTCCATTCCATTTTTGGAGTTCATTCGTCCCTCATAATTACTTTTTCCACAAATGTGTGCTTCAGGAGAGGACCTATGCAACTGTGGAGAGGCCGATTTTTGTTCACTCACTTTCAGAGTTACTAAGATTGTCAGTTACTAGAGGTTTGCCCAGCCTTGCCATTGTCAAGGGACAGCATACTTCACTTGAAGTTGTATAGTATTGTAAGACCGGTGTCGCAAGGAAGACTCCAAGGGCCTCGCTCTCTTGTAATAACAAAGGGGTTTTCATTATTCCGTGTACACGGGGTCCTCCAAACAGGTGGAAAGGGAGAAGCCTGAGTTGTGGCAGGGCTGGTGTTTTTAAGGGGGAAAAACTGCAATGTAAGCGTTTATTGCAGAAGCCAATCATTACGGTTATTGCGGAGCGGTGGGCATCTTATCTATCTGCTATTGGTCAGTTCATAAGGGGTGACCATCAGGTCAGAGTTAATTAACTGTCTTTGTTCTGCAAAACTTGTCTTTAAGACACCTGGTTTCTGTAGACTTGAGTCTGACATATTTTACAACCCTGATTAGCAAAATGCCAGGCTCTATCTCTGAGTTCCCTGGCACAGCACAGCCCGAGCATATCACAGCCAAAGAGGTTGTTTTTATTTCTGCAGGGCTGAGTTAGGACTGAGTCATGAGGCCCAGTGCTGTTTCTAGCTGAGAAACAACATCTTGTTTTTAACCTTTAAATTTCTGATTCTGCAGTATTACTTCATGTATCTCCATGGAAGTTCCACCAATGGGAAACTCTTGCTGTAGTCATCTCCAAGTGTTTCTGCAGAAGAAAATATAACTAACAAAAGATGTAGTTTCAAGCAGAATGAGGAAAGGAGGGATTATATTTATTTCAGTGCAGGTTGAACTTTCAAGGAAACAGTAATTCCTATCAAATAGGAGGTAAAATCTTTTGTAAAGAGATATGGACATGACACGCTCAACTTTACGTCACTTTTTTTGAAACGCCAAGGGCATTTGAGAAATTCTTGACTGCTGAATTATACCTTTTTTCAAATTTCTCTTAGGTAAGACACTCCAGCTTCTTCAAACCATGGTACTGTTCCTTCCATGTAAAAAACCTAAGCAAAAAACAAAATAAATTAAAACAAAACCCATTAAATTACATTTGAGAGCACACATTTGCTCAGCAGGCCCATGTAAACACTATTCAAGAAGCTAGAGGTACAGAAGCATCAGCCTTCAGCCCATGGCCTGAAGTTTTGTCTCTATCATGGCCCCTCAATTCCCTGGCATGTCCATATTAACTTATGAATCTTTACTCATTTCCTCTTCAAATGCACAGGATCCAATATATTTGAACCCTGTTCACCTGGGCTGTCATCATCCAAGGACAAACCGGAGAAAGGGCAGCCACACCCTAGCCTGGGGTTTTGGAGCTTATCACAATAGAAATAGACACAAGGGGATCCAAAACAATGACAAGCATATTCCTAAAGCCCGAAGCAAAGAAGTTACCTATAGACCAGTAGTGGGAGTTCACAAATTATGTAAGAAAGACAGAGCCAATTACTTCCCTGCACTTCTCAAAATATGTCAAATTTGCTTGATTTCTACAACTTCAAAGAATTTTCTGATGCAACTTAGAGAGGTTAATCAAATACTGCATGATTGGAATGGCTGTGGTTGTATGAGGTGGAAAGCTGCAGAGTTGGGCTGAAACTGTTCACAGAAATCCACAAGTTTGTGGTTGCCAGGCAACCACACTGGGCTGTGATCGGCTGAGAAGAATTTTGAGATGGACCTTAGGCTCTAGAATACAAGTGTGCAGTGGAGACCTGGGTCACAATGCTGGGCATTGCCATGGAGACCTCAGTGGCACAGAGGACCTTGTAGAGCAAGATTTAAATAGGATGAATATTCATAGGCCTGGTACGCCACAGTATTCTCCCTGAAGGCTTCACTGCTCAGAATTTGTGGATGGAAATGCCTGCAAATCTACACATGGATGTACGAGCAATGGGATATGAAATATGCTGACAGATGATCTCTGCCATGTCCTTTCCTTGAGCATACGCTTTTCCTTTGTCATGTCTGTCATTTGGCTGAGTTCTGTTCCCTAAGCTATTCAGTGAAGACTTGCTGGCATCATTCACCTGCAGTATAAGACTTTCTGTGAAATTTCTCAGCAGAAATCCTCTGCAAGCACATGGCTTTGGATATGAGAGACAGTCGTGGAAGTTGAATTTCAAGAGCAGATATTTGAAAACAATGACACATGCCCCGAATAAGATCTTTACATGTTTCTCAGAGGAATATGTTTGGGAATATGGGGGAAGATGGAGATCAAGACTGAGAACAGAGCTCACCCATTTCAAGGTACGGAAACCACGGAAAAACATGGGAAGGCAAGAGAGCTGATTAATCTGATGTAAAACTCTTTGATGGTGAAGGGAGCATTATATTCTCATGATGATTTAATCAGGCTGTAGAAGTGAAGTTCTCATGTTGGTTGTCATATGTTTGGCATTCTGCATTGGGCAGTTGATGTAGGACAGGACATCTTCAAATAAATCTGGTGGAACACAAAATACTGAAAAAAATTCAGCCTAATCCTGTGTATTCCTTGCCTGTGAGAACATATCTGGATAATGTACAAAGTTTGAAAAGAGAAAATGTCTATTGGGTCATGGTTTCACCAATTAAATGGTCATTTCACATAACATTTTAAATTTTGCTTCCACAGCTTCTCATGTACAGGGTGTGAGTAAAGCAGAATGCACAGTAAGCCTGTTCAATAGACGTGAATTCCATGAGTGGTTTCAAAACCAGCGAAAACCTTTGGACTTAGTGTTTGTATTTTATTGATTGATTGGTTTTTCAAATTGTTTGTTTTACTATTTTTAACTTTGTGAGACAGGGAAGCCCTCACTAATAGTTAGTTAGACCTCTCCAAAAAGTCTGAAGGTATTCATGTAACAGTTATTTCATGTTATAAGGTTCTCCTATTAAAACTTGAAAGACTAACAGACTCTGCTACTTTTCATCTAAATTCAGTGTTGGGATAAATGACTTTGTACAAGTCCTTTGAAATGTGTCCTCCTCTAGTCACTGGTCATGCTGGAATTCACTTTCTTGTGAAGACAGAAATTGAACAAATTGACACAAGTACATTTTGCCACTATTCTGGACACGTGGGTAAATATCGAGTTCCCTAAATGGTGTGTGTTTTATTTTGATATCTGCTCACACTTTGGTCATCCAATTGGAACCACTGGGCTCCAGGCAATAGTGTTCTAGGCCTGAACAAGAAAATTTCCATTCCATTTTGGGAGTTCATTCGTCTCTCATAATCACTTTTTCCACAAATGTGTGCTTCAGGAGAGGCCCTGTCCAAATGTGGAGAGGCCCATTTTCATTCACTCACTTTCAGACTTTCTAACATTTTCAGTTACTAGAGGTTTCCACAGACTTGCCATTGTCAAGGGACAGTGTACTTCACTTGAACTTGTGCAGTATTACTTCATGTGTCTCCCTGGAAATTCCACCAATGGGAAACTCTTGCTCTAGTCAACTCCAAGTGTTTCTGCGGAAGAAAATGTAACTAAACAAGGATGTGGTTTCAAGCAGAATGAAGAAAGGAGGGATTATCTTTATTTCAGTGCAGGTTGACCTTTCAAAGAAACAGTAATTCCTATCAAATAGGAGGTAAAATCTGTTGTAAAGGGACATGGACATGACACGCTCAAATTTATGTCACTTTTTTTGAAACGCCAAGGGCATTTGAGAACTTCTTGGCTGCTGAATTATCCCTTTTTTCAAATTTCTCTTAGGTAAGACACTCCAGCTTCTTCAAACCATGGTACTGTTCTTCCATGTAAAAAACCAAAGCAAAAAACAAAATATATTAAAACAAAACACATGAAATTACATTTGAGAGCACACAATTGCTCAGCAGGCCCATGTAAACACTATTCAAGAAAGTAGAGGTACAAAAGACTCAGCCATCAGCCCATGGCCTGAAGTTTTTTCTCTATCATGGAGACTCAATTCCCTGGCATGTCCACATTAACTCATGAATCTTTACTCATTTCCTCTTGAAATGCACAGGAACCAATATATTTGAACCCTGTTCACCTGGGCTGTAATCATCCAAGGACACACCAGAGGAAGGGCAGCCACTCCCTTGCCCGGGGCCTTGGTGCTTATCACAATAGATATTGACACCTGAACAAGGGGAGCCAAAACAAAGATAGACATATTCCTAAAGCCTGAAGCACAGAAGCTACCTATAGACCAGTAGTGGGATTTGACAAATTATGTAAGAATCTCTGTGCGCATGCTTGGCATGGTCACTCATGCCTATAATCCCAGCTATCTGGGGGCTGAGGTGGATGCATCCTTGGGAGTTCCAGTCCATCTTGGGCTATGAAGTTATCTCAAGGCCTCTTTCAACAACTTCATAAGATGCTGTTTCCTAATAGAGAAAAACAGAAAAGTAGACACACTTAGCCTAGGTCCCTGGGTTCACTTCATGAGTACTGGAGACTAACTATTCCATGCCATTAGAAAACACCTGGGATTTTTAGGGAAAGGGGCATTTGGATCCCGTTTCTAAGGGTTTCATTTTCACCACGTTACATTTGAATTCTGAGAAAACCTGCTGGTGATAAGCTTTCTAGCATTATGTTTGTTTAGGTATTGAGCTAGTACCTCATGTTTAGTGTTCAGGGTTATGCTGGAATGGCTGCAGACCTCCTTGAAATAGCGATCACAGACATGTGAACCCTGAAGAAGCTGGATAGTTGAAGCAGGCACTCCAAATATTCATGCACTGCAAGGATTCATTTTCACTTTGGGACTCATCTTCTGGTTTGCTGGCTTTCAGTGCTAACTGATACTACCATGGTGGCAGTAATCCAGCAGAGATTGCATGTATGGTTTGCAGGTTTGTTTCCCAAGCCACCAGAAACTCGGCAGAACCCAAATCTTGTGGCATTCTCTTTCCTCCCCTGAAACATTTGGCTTTTTAAGTTTGAAAATTTAATATACTGTTGTAGTCAAGTTGGGAACCAATATACCACAGACAGAGGTAAAGACAGAGCCAATTACTTCCCTCCACTTCTCAAAATATGTCAAATATGCTTGATCCTTACGACTTTAAAGAAAATTCTGATGCAACTTAGAGAGGTTATTCCAATACTGCATGATTGGAATGGCTGTGGTTGTATGAGGTGGAAAGCTGCAGAGTTGGGCTGAAACTGTTCACAGTAATCCACAGGCTTGTGGTTGCCAGGCAACCACACTGGGCTGAGATTGGCTGAACATCACTGTGAGGTGGATTTTAGGCTCTGGGTTTGAAAATTTAAAAGACTGGGATAGTCAAGTTTGGAACCCATAGACCACAGACGGAGCAAAAGATTTTCCAATTCCTTCCCTCTACTTCCCAAATATGTCAAATTTGCTTGATCACTAAAACTGTAAAGAAAATTCTGACGCAACATAGAGAGGCTAATCAAATACTTCATGATTTGAATTACTGTGATTGCATGAGGTGTAAAGCTGCAGAGTAGGCTTGAAACAGTTCACAGAAATCCACAAGCTTGTGGTTTCCAGGCAATCACACTGGGCTATGATTGGCTGATCAGCATTGTGAGCTGGACTTTAGGCTCTAGGATACAATTGTGCAGTAGGAGACCTGAGTCACAATGCTGGGCATTGCCGTGGAGACCTCAGAGGCACAAAGGTCCTTCTAGGGCAAGATTTAAATAGAATAAATATTTGTAGGCCTGGTATGCCACAGTATTATCTCTGAAGGCTTCACTGCTCAGAATTTGTGGATGGAAATGCGTGCAAATCTACACATGTATGTACTTTCAATGGGATATGAAATAGGCTGGGCCTGGCAGATGATCTCTGCAATGTCCCTTCCTTGAATATATGCTTTTCTCTTGTCATGTCTGTCATTTGTCGGAGTCCTGTTCCCTAAGCTATTCAGTGAAGACTTTCTGGCATCATTCACCTGCAGTATAAGAGCTTTCTGTGAAATTTCTCAGCAGAAATCCTCTGAAAGCACATGGCTTTGGATATGAGAGACATTGTTGGAAGTTGAATTTCAAGAGCAGATATTTGAAAACAATTAAACAAGCCCTCAATAAGAACTTCACATGTTTCCCAGAGGAATATGTTTGGAAATATGGGGGAAGATGGAGATCAAGTCTGAGAACAGTGCAAACCCATTTCAAGGCACAAAAACCAGGGAAGAACATGGGAAAGCAAGAGAGCTGGTTAATCTGATGTAAAAATCTTTGATGGTGAAACTAAAATTATACTCTCATGATGATTTAATCAGGCTGTAGAAGTGAAGTTCTCCTTTTGTTTGTCATATGTGTGGCCTCCTCCATTGGGCAGTGGATGCAGGACAGGAGATCTTCAAATAAATGTGGTGGAACACAAAATACTGAAAAAAAATCAGCCTAAATCCTGTGTATTCCTTTCCTTAGAGAGAGTATCTGGACAATGTACAAAGTTTCAAAAGACAAAATGTCTATTGGGTCATGTTTTCACCAATTAAATGGTCACATCACATAACATTTTGAATTTTGCTTTCAGAGTTGCTCAAGTAGAGGGTCTGAGTAAAGCAGAACGCATTGTAAGCCTGTTCAATAGATGTAAACTCCATAGGTTGTTTCAAAACCAGTGAAACCCTTTGGACTTAATGTTTGTATTTTATTGGTTGATTGGTTTTTCAAATTGTTTGTTTTACCATTTTTAACTTTGTGAGTCAGGGAAGCCCTCACTCATAGTGATTTAGACCTCTCCAAAAACTCTGAAGGTATTCATGTAACAGCTATTACAGGTTATAAGTTTCTCCTATTAAAACATGAAAGATTAACAGACTCTGCTACTTTTCATCTAAATTCAGTGTTGGGCTAAATGAATTTTTACAAGTCCTTTGAAATGTGTCCTGCTCTAGTCACTGGTCGTGCTGGAATTCACTTTTTTGTGAAGACAAGGTTTGAACAAACTGACAAAAGTACCGTTTGCCACTATTCTGGACACCTGGTTAAATATCGAGTTCCCTAAATGGTGTGTGTTTTATTTCGATCTCTGCTCACACTTTGGTCATCCGATTGGAACCACAGGGCTCCAGGCAATAGTGTTCTAGACCTGAACAAGAAAATTTAAATTCCATTTTGGGAGTTCATTCGTCTCTCATAATAACTTTTTCCACAAATGTGTGCTTCAGGAGAGGCCCTATCCAACTGTGGAGAGGCCCGTTTTCATTCACTCACTTTCAGACTTTCTAAGATTTTCTGTTACTAGAGGTTTACCCAGACGTGCCCTTGTCAAGGGACAGCGCACTTCACTTAAAGCTGAACAATATTACTTCATGTGTCTCCGCAGAAATTCCACCAATGGAAATTCTTGCTGTAGTCATCTCCAAGTGTTTCTGCGGAAGAAAATATAACTAACAATGGATGTGGTTTCAAGCAGAATGAGGAAAGGTGGGATTATCTTTATTTCAGTGCAGGTTGACCTTTCAAAGAAACAGTAATTTCTATCAAATAGGAGGTAAAATCTTTTGTAAAGAGACATGAACATGACACGCTCAAATTTATGTCACTTTTTTTGCAACACCAAGGGCATTTGAGAAATTCTTGGCTGCTGAATTATGACTTTTTGCAAATTTCTCTTCGGTAAGGCACTCCAGCTTCTTCAAAGCATGCTACTGTTCCTTCCATGTAAAAAACCAAAGCAAAAAACAAAATAAATTAAAACAAAATGCATTAAATTACATTTGAGAGCACACAATTGCTCAGCAGGCCCATGTAAACACTTTTTAAGAAAGCAGAGGTACAGAAGCCTCAGGCTTCAGCCCATGGGCTGAAGTTTTGTCTCTATCATGGCCACTCAATTCCCTGGCATGTCCACATTAAGTCATGAATCTTTACAAAATTCCTCTTCAAATGCACAGGATACAATATATTTGAACCATGTTCACATGGGCTTTGAGCATTCAAGGACACACCAGAGGAAGGGCAGCCACACACTTGCCTGGGGCCTTGGAGTTTATCACAATGAAATGGACACCTGAACAAGGGGAGCCAAAACAAAGAGAGGCATATTCCTAAAGCCTGAAGCACAGAAGCCACCTATAAACCACTAGTGGGATTTCACAAATTATGTAAGAATCTCTGTGCACATGCTTGGCATGGTCGCTCATACCTATAATCCCAGCAATCTGGGGCTGAGAGGAATGGATCCTTGGGAGTTCCTGTCCATCGTGGGGTACGAAGTTATCTCAAGGCCTCTTTCAACAACTTCATAAGATGCTGTTTCACAAAAGAGAACCACAGAAAACTAGACACACTTGGCCTAGGTCCCTGGGTTCACTTCATGCATTGTGGAGACTAAATGTTCCATGCCATGAGAAAATAACTGGGATTTTTAGGGAAAGAGGCATTTGGATCCCATTTCTAAGGCTTTCTCTTTCACAATGTTACATTTGAAATCTGGGAAAACCTGCTTGTGATAAGCTGTCTAGCATTATGTTGGTTTAGGTATTGAGCTAGTACCTCATGTTTAGTGTTCAGGGTTATGCTGGAATGGCTGCAGACCTCCTTGCAATAGGGATCGCAGACAGGTGAACCCTGAGGAAGCTGGATAGTTGAAGCAGGCACTCCAAATATACATGCACGGCAAGGATTCACTTTCACTTTGGGACTCATTTTCTGGTTGCTGGCTTTCAGTGCTAACTGATACTTCCATGATGGCAGTAATCCAGCAGAGATTGCATGTATGGTTTGCAGGTTTGTTTCCCAAGCCACCAGAAACTCGGCAGAACCCAAATCATTGTGGCATTTTCTTTCCTCTCCTGTAATATTTGGCTTTCTAAGTTTGAAAATTTAATAGATGAGGGTAGTCAAGTTTGGACCCCTTAGACCACAGAAAGAGGTAAAGACAAAGCCAATTACTTCCCTCCACTTCGCAAAATATGTCTAATTTGCTTGATCACTTCAAATTCAAAGAAAATTCTGATGCAACTTAGAGAGGTTAATCAAATACTGGATGATTGGAATGGCAGTGGTTGTACGAGTTGTAAAGCTGCAGAGTTGGGCTGAAACTCTTCACAGAAATACACAGGCTTGTGGTTGCCAGGCAACCACCCTGGACTGAGATTGGCTGAACATCACTGTGAGGTGGATTTTAGGCTCTAGGTTTGAAAATTTAAAAGACTGGGGTAGTCAAGTTTGAAACCCATAGACCACAGAGAGAGCAAAAGTTTTTACAATTACTTCCCTCCACTTCTCAAAATATGTCAAATTTCCTTGATCATTACAACTGTAAAGAAAATTCTAACGCAACATAGAGAGGCTAATCAAATACTGCATGATTGGAATGACTGTGGTTTTATGGGGTGGAAAGCTGCAGAGTTGGGCTGAAACAGTTCACAGAAATCCACACGCTTGTGGTTGCCAGGCAAACACACTGAGCTGTGATTGGCTGATCAGCATTGTGAGCTGGAATTTATGCTCTAGGATACATGTTTGCAGTAGGAGACCTGAGTCACAATGCTATGAGATGCCATGGAGACCTCAGTGGCACAGAGTACCATGTAGGGCAAGATTTAAATAGGATGAATATTCGTCGGCCTGGTATGCCACAGTATTCTCTCTAAAGGCTTCAGTGCTCAAAATTAGTGAATTTAAATGCATGCAAATCTACACATGGATGTACTATCAATGGGTTATGAAAAATGCCAGGACCTGGCAGATGATCTCGGCCATGTCCTTTCCTTGACAATATGCTTTTCCCTTGTCATGTCTGTCATTTGGCTGAGTCCTGTTCCCTAAGCTATTCAGTGAAGACTTGCTGGCATCATTCATCTGCAATATAAGAGATTTCTGTGAAATTTCTCAGCAGAAATCCTCTGCAATGGCATGGCTTTGAATATCAGAGACAGTGGTGGAAGTTGAATTTCAAGAGCAGATATTTGAAAACAATGAAACAAGTCCCAAATAAGATCATTACATGTTTTCCAGATGAATATGTTTAGAAATATGGGGGAAGATGCAGATCAAGACTGAGAACAGAGCTCACCACTTTCAAAGTACATAAACCAGGGAAAAACTTGGGAAAGCAAGAGAGCTGCTTAATCTCATGTAAAAATCTTTGATGAAGAAAGGAAAATTATATTCTCATGATGATTTAATCAGGCTATAGAAGTGATATTCTCATATTGGTTGGCATATGTGTGGCCTCCTGCATTGGGCAGTGTTTGCAGGACAGGAGATCTTCAAATAAATCTGGTGGAACACAAAATACTGAAAAAAAAAATCAGCCTAAATCCTGTGTATTCCTTTCCTTTGAGAGCATATATGGATAATGTACAAAGTTTCAAAAGAGAAAATGTCTATTGGGTCATGGTTTCACCATTTAAATGGTCACTTCACATAACATTTTGAATTTTGCTTTCACAGTAGCTCATTTACATGGTCTGAGTAAAGCTGAATGCATTGTAAGCCTGTTCAATAGATGTGCATTCCATAAGTTGTTTCAAAACAGGTGAAAGCCATTGGACTTAATGTTTGTATTTTATTGGTTGATTTTTTTCAAATTGTTTGTTTTAGTATTTTTAAGTTTGTAAGGAAGCCCTCACTCATAGTGATTTAGACCTCTCCAAAAACTCTGAAGGTATTGATGTAACAGCTGTTACATGTTATACGTTTCTCCTATTAAAACTTGAATGACTAACAGAACCTGCTACTTTTCATCTAAATTCAGTGTTGGGATAAATGACTTTTTACAAGTCCTTTGAAATGTGTCCTCCTCTAGCCACTGGTCATGCTGGAATTCACTTTCTTTTGAAGACAAGATTTGAGCAAAATGACACAAGTACTGTTTGCCACTATTCTGGACACCTGGTTAAATATCGAGTTCCCTAAATGGTGTGTGTTTTATTTTGATATCTGCTCACACTTTGGTCATCCAATTGGAACCACTGGGCTCCAGCCAATAGTGTTCTAGGCCTGAACAAGAAAGTTTCCATTCCATTTTAGGAGTTCATTCGTCTCTCATAATTACATTTTCCACAAATGTGTGCTTCAGGAGAGGACCTATGCAACTGTGGAGAGGCCCATTTTTCTTCACTCACTTTCAGAGTTACTAAGATTTTCAGTTACTAGAGGTTTGCCCAGCGTTGCCATTGTCAAGGGACAGCATACTTCACTTGAAGTTGTATAGTATTGTAAGACAGGTGTCGAAAGGAAGACTACAAGGGCCTCGCTCTCATGTAAGAACAAAGTGGTTTTTATTATTCCATGTACACGGGGTCCTCCAAACAGGTGGAAAGGGAGAAGCCTGAGTTGTGGCAGGGCTGGTGTTTTTAAGGGGGAAAAACTGCAATGTAAGCGTTTATTGCAGAAGCCAATCATTACTGTTATTGCGGAGCGGTGGGCATCTTATCTATCTGCTATTGGTCAGTTCATAAGGGTTGACCATCCGGTCAGAGTTAATTAACTGTCTTTGTTCTGCAAAACTTGTCTTTAAGACACCTGGTTTCTGTAGACTTGAGTCTGACATATTTTACAACCCTGATTAGCAAAATGCCAGGCTCTATCTCTGAGTTCCCTGGCACAGCACAGCCCGAGCATATCACAGCCACAGAGGTTGTTTTTATTTCTGCAGGGCTGAGTTAGGACTGAGTCACGAGGCCCAGTGCTGTTTCTAGCTGAGAAACAACATCTTGTTTTTAACCTTTAAATTTCTGATTCTGCAGTATTGCTTCATGTATCTCCATGGAAATTCCACCAAGGGGAAACTCTTGCTGTAGTCATCTCCAAGTGATTCTGCAGAAGAAAATATAACTAACACAAGATGTGGTTTCAACAGAATGAGGAAAGGAGGGATTATATTTATTTCAGTGCAGGTTGACCTTTCAAGGAAACAGTAATTCCTATCAAATAGGAGGTAAAATCTTTTGTAAAGAGATATGGACATGACACGCTCAACTTTACGTCACTTTTTTTGAAACGCCAAGGGCATTTGAGAAACTCTTGACTGCTGAATTATACCTTTTTTCAAATTTCTCTTAGGTAAGACACTCCAGCTTCTTCAAACCATGGTACTGTTCCTTCCATGTAAAAAACCTAACCAAAAAACAAAATAAATTAAAACAAAACCCATTAAATTACATTTGAGAGCACACATTTGCTCAGCAGGCCCATGTAAACACTATTCAAGAAGCTAGAGGTACAGAAGCATCAGCCTTCAGCCCATGGCCTGAAGTTTTGTCTCTATCATGGCCCCTCAATTCCCTGGCATGTCCACATTAACTCATGAATCTTTACTCATTTCCTCTTCAAATGCACAGGATCCAATATATTTGAACCCTGTTCACCTGGGCTGTCATCATCCAAGGACAAACCACAGGAAGGGCAGCCACACCCTAGCCTGGAGTTTTGGAGCTTATCACAATAGAAATAGACACAAGAGTATACAAAACAATGACCAGCATATTCCTAAAGGCTGAAGCAAAGAAGCTACCTATAGACCAGTAGTGGGAGTTCACAAATTATGGAAGAAAGACAGAGCCAATTACTTCCCTGCACTTCTCAAAATATGTCAAATTTGCTTGATTTCTACAACTTCAAAGAAATTTCTGATGCAACTTAGAGAGGTTAATCAAATACTG
This sequence comes from Cavia porcellus, assembly GCF_034190915.1. Lineage (NCBI taxonomy): Eukaryota > Metazoa > Chordata > Mammalia > Rodentia > Caviidae > Cavia > Cavia porcellus. The sequence goes on along the minus strand of NW_026947486.1, from coordinate 1,623,895 downwards.
CATGATTGGAATGACTGTGGTTGTATGAGGTCGAAAGCTGCAGAGTTGGGCTGAAACTGTTCACAGAAATCCACAAGTTTGTGGTTGCCAGGCAACCACACTGGGCTGTGATCGGCTGAGAAGAATTTTGAGAAGGACCTTAGGCTCCAGAATACAAGTGTGCAGTGGAGACCTGAGTCACAATGCTAGGCATTGCCATGGAGACCTCAGTGGCACCGAGGACCTTGTAGAGCAAGATTTAAACAGGATAAATATTCATAGGCCTGGTATGCCACAGTATTCTCCCTGAAGACTTCACTGCTCAGAATTTGTGGATGGAAATGCCTGCAAATCTACACATGGATGTACGAGCAATGGGATATGAAATATGCTGACAGATGATCTCTGCCATGTCCTTTCCTTGAGCATACACTTTTCCTTTGTCATGTCTGTCATTTAGCTGAGTTCTCTTCCCTAAGCAATTCAGTGAAGACTTGCTGGCATCATTCACCTGCAGTTTAAGACTTTCTGTGAAATTTCTCAGCAGAAATCCTCTGCAAGCACATGGCTTTGGATATGAGAGACAGTGGTGGAAGTTGAATTTCAAGAGCAGATATTTGAAAACAATGACACATGCCCCGAATAAGATCTTTACATGTTTCCCAGATGAATATGTTTGGGAATATGGGGGAAGATGGAGAACAAGACTGAGAACTGAGCTCACCCATTTCAAGGTACCGAAACCACGGAAAAACATGGGAAGGGAAGAGAGGCTGATTAATCTGATGTAAAACTCTTTGATGGTGAAAGGAGCATTATATTCTCATAATGATTTAATCAGGCTGTAGAAGTGAAGTTCTCATGTTGGTTGTCATATGTTTGGCCTTCTGCATTGGGCAGTGGATGTAGGACAGGACATCTTCAAATTAATCTGGTGGAACAGAAAATACTGAAAAAATTCATTCTAAATCCTGTGTATTCCTTGCCTTTGAGAACATATCTGGATAATGTACAAAGTTTCAAAAGAGAAAATGTCTATTGGGTCATGGTTTCACCAATTATATGGTCATTTCACATAACATTTTAAATTTTGCTTCCACAGCTTCTCATGTACAGGGCCTGAGTCAAGCAGAACGCACAGTAAGCCTGTTCAATAGATGTGAATACCATGAGTTGTTTAAAAACCAGCGAAAACCTTTGGACTTAGTGTTTGTATTTTGTTGATTGATTGGTTTTTCAAATTGTTTGTTTTACTATTTTTAACTTTGTGAGACAGGGAAGCCCTCACTCATAGTTATTTAGACCTCTCCAAAAAGTCTGAAGTTATTCATGTAACAGTTATTTCATGTTATAAGTTTCTCCTATTAAAACTTGAAAGACTAACAGACTCTGCTACTTTTCATCTAAATTCAGTGTTGGGCTAAATGACTTTGTACAAGTCCTTTGAAACGTATCCTCCTCTAGTCACTGGTCGTGCTGGAATTCACTTTCTTGTGAAGACAGAAATTGAACAAATTGACACAAGTACATTTTGCCACTATTCTGGACACCTGGGTAAATATCGAGTTCCCTAAATGGTGTGTGTTTTATTTTGATATCTGCTCACACTTTGGTCATCCAATTGGAACCACTGGGCTCCAGGCAATAGTGTTCTAGGCCTGAACAAGAAAATTTCCATTCCAATTTGGGAGTTCATTCGTCTCTCATAATCACTTTTTCCACAAATGTGTGCTTCAGGAGAGGCCCTGTCCAAATGTGGAGAGGCCCGTTTTCATTCACTCACTTTCAAACTTTCTAACATTTTCAGTTACTAGAGGTTTGCCCAGACTTGCCATTGTCAAGGGACAGTGTACTTCACTTGAACTTGTGCAGTATTACTTCATGTGTCTCCCTGGAAATTCCACCAATGGGAAACTCTTGCTCTAGTCATCTCCAAGTGTTTCTCCTGAAGAAAATATAACTAAACAAGGATGTGGTTTCAAGCAGAATGAAGAAAGGAGGGATTATCTTTATTTCAGTGCAGGTTGACCTTTCAAAGAAACAGTAATTCCTATCAAATAGGAGGTAAAATCTGTTGCAAAGGGACATGGACATGACACGCTCAACTTTATGTCACTTTTTTTGAAACGCCAAGGGCATTTGAGAAATTCTTGGCTGCTGAATTATCCCTTTTTTCAAATTTCTCTTAGGTAAGACATTCCAGCTTCTTCAAACCATGGTACTCGTCCATCCATGCGAAAAACCAAAGCAAAAAACAAAATAAATTAAAACAAAACACATGAAATTACATTTGAGAGCACACAATTGCTCAGCAGGCCCATGTAAACACTATTCAAGAAGGTAGAGGTACAAAAGCCTCAGCCTTCAGCCCATGGCCTGAAGTTTTGTCTCTATCATGCTGACTCAATTCCCTGGCATGTCCACATTAACTCATGAATCTTTACACATTTCCTCTTCAAATGCACAGGATCCAATATATTTGAACCCGGTTCACCTGGGCTGTAATCGTCCAAGGACACACCAGAGGAAGGGCAGCCACACCCTTGCCTGTGGCCTTGGAGCTTATCACAATAGATATTGACACCTGAACAAGGGGAGCCAAAACAAAGAGAGGCATATTCCTAAAGCCTGAAGCACAGAAGCTACCTATAGACCAGTAGTGGGATTTGACAAATTATGTAAGAATCTCAGTGTGCATGCTTGGCATGGTCGCTCATGCCTATAATCCAGGCAATCTGGGGGCTGAGGTGGATGGATCCTTGGGAGTAACAGTCCATCTTGTACTGTGAAGTTATCTCAAGGCCTCTTTCAACAACTTCATAAGATGCTGTTTCCTAATAGAGAACAACAGAAAAGTAGACACACTTAGCCTAGGTCCCTGGGTTCACTTCATGAGTACTGGAGTCTAACTATTCCATGCCATGAGATAACACCTGGGATTTTTAGGGAAAGGGGCATTTGGATACCGTTTCTAAGGGTTTCATTTTCACCACGTTACATTTGAATTCTGAGAAATCCTGCTGGTGTTAAGCTATCTAGCATTATATTTGTTTAGGTATTAAGCTAGTACCTCATGTTTAGTGTTCAGGGTTATGCTGGAATGGCTGCAGACCTCCTTGAAATAGCGATCACAGACTGGGGAACCCTGAAGAAGCTGGATAGTTGAAGCAGGCACTCCAAATATTCATGCACTGCAAGGATTCATTTTCACTTTGGGACTCATCTTCTGGTTTGCTGGCTTTCAGTGCTAACTGATACTACCATGGTGGCAGTAATCCAGCAGAGATTGCATGTATGGTTTGCAGGTTTGTTTCCCAAGCCACCAGACACTCGGCAGAACCCAAATCTTGTGGCATTTTCTTTCTTCCCCTGAAACATTTGGCTTTTTAAGTTTGAAAATTTAATACACTGGTGTAGTCAAGTTGGTACCCAATAGACCACAGACAGAGCTAAAGACAGAGCCAATTACTTCCCTCCACCTCTCAAAATATGTCAAATATGCTTGATCCCTACAACTTTAAAGAAAATTCTGATCCAAATTAGAGAGGTTATTCCAATACTGCATGATTGGAATGGCTGTGGTTGTATGAGGTGGAAAGCTGTAGAGTTGGGCTGAAACTGTTCACAGTAATCCACAGGCTTGTGGTTGCCAGGCAACCACACTGGGCTGAGATTGGCTCAACATCACTGTGAGGTGGATTTTAGGCTCTTGGTTTGAAAATTTAAAAGACTGGGGTAGTCAAGTTTGGAACCATAGAGGACAGACGGAGCAAAAGGTTTTCCAATTACTTCCCTCTACTTCTCAAAATATGTTAAATTTGCTTGATCACTAAAATTGTAAAGAAAATTCTGATGCAACATAGAGAGGCTAATCAAATACTGCATGATTTGCATGGCTGTGGTTGTATGAGGTGGAAAGCTGCAGAGTTGGGCTGAAACTCTTCACAGAAATCCACAAGCTTGTGGTTGCCAGGCAACCACACTGGGCTGTGATTGGCTGAGCACCATTGTGAGCTGGACTTTAGGCTCTAGGATACAAATGTGCAGAAGGAGACCTGAGTCACAATGCTGGGCTTTGCCATAGAGACCTCAGTTCACAGAGTACCTTGTAGGGCAAGATTTAAATAGGATGAATATTCTTGGGCTGGTATGCCACAATATTCTCTCTGAAGGCTTCACTGCTCAGAATTTGTGGATGGAAATGCTTGCCAATCTACACATGGATGTACTTTCAATGGGATATGAAATATGCCAGGGCCTGGCAGATGATCTCTGCCATGTCCTATCTATGAGCATACGCTTTTCCCTTGGCATGTCTGTCATTTGGCTGATTCCTGTTCCCTAAGCTATTCAGTCAAGACTTGCTGGCATCATTCACCTGCAGAATAAGACTTTCTGTGAAATTTCTCAGCAGAAATCCTCTGCAAGCACATAGCTTTGGATATGAGAGACAGTGGTGGAAGTTGAATTTCAAGAGCAGATATATCAAAACAAAGAAACAAGCCCCAGATAAGATCTTTATATGTTTCCCAGATGAATATGTTTAGAAATATGGGGGAAGATGGAGATCAAGCCTGAGAACAGTGCACACCCATTTCAAGGTACAAAAACCAGTGAAGAACATGGGAAAGCAAGAGAGCTGGTTAATCTGATGTAAAAATCTTTGATGGTGAAACTAAAATTATACTCTCATGATGATTTAATCAGGCTGTAGAAGTGAAGTTCTCATGTTGATTGTCATATGTGTGGCCTCCTCCATTGGGCAGTGGATGCAGGACAGGAGATATTCAAATAAATGTGGTGGAACACAAAATACTGAAAAAAAATCAGCCTAAATCCTGTGTATTCCTTTCCTTAGAGAGAGTATCTGGATAATGTGCAAAGTTTCAAAAGACCAAATGTCTATTGGGTCATGTTTTCACCAATTAAATGGTCACATCACATAACATTTTGAATTTTGCTTTCAGAGTTGCTCATGTAGAGGGTCTGAGTAAAGCAAAACGCATTGTAAGCCTGTTCAATAGATGTAAACTCCATAGGTTGTTTCAAAACCAGTGAAACCCTTTGGACTTCATGTTTGTATTTTATTGGTTGATTGGTTTTTCAAATTGTTTGTTTTACCATTTTTAACTTTGTGAATCAGGGAAGCCCTCACTCATAGTGATTTAGACCTCTCCAAAAACTCTGAAGGTATTCATGTAACAGCTATTACAGGTTATAAGTTTCTCCTATTTAAACATGAAAGACTAACAGACTCTGCTACTTTTCATCTAAATTCAGTGTTGGGCTAAATGAATTTTTACAAGTCCTTTGAAATGTGTCCTCCTCTAGTCACTGGTCGTGCTGGAATTCACTTTCTTGTGAAGACAAGATTTGAGCAAACTGACAAAAGTACCGTTTGCCACTATTCTGGACACCTGGTTAAATATCGAGTTCCCTAAATGGTGTGTGTTTTATTTCGATCTCTGCTCACACTTTGGTCATCCAATTGGAACGACAGGGCTCCAGCCAATAGCCTTCTAGACCTGAACAAGAAAATTTCAATTCCATTTTGGGAGTTCATTCGTCTCTCATAATAACTTTTTCCACAAATGTGTGCTTCAGGAGAGGCCCTATGCAACTGTGAAGAGGCCCGTTTTCATTCACTCACTTTCAGACTTTCTAAGATTTTCTGTTACTAGAGGTTTACCCAGACTTGCCCTTGTCAAGGGACAGCGCACTTCACTTAAAGCTGAACAATATTACTTCATGTGTCTCCGCAGAAATTCCACCAATGGGAAATTCTTGCTGTAGTCATCTCCAAGTGTTTCTGCAGAAGAAAATATAACTAACAAAGGATGTGGTTTCAGGCAGAATGAGGAAAGGTGGGATTATCTTTATTTCAGTGCAGGTTGACCTTTCAAAGAAACAGTAATTCCTATCAAATAGGAGGTAAAATCTTTTGTAAAGAGACATGAACATGACACGCTCAAATTTATGTCACTTTTTTTGCAACACCAAGGGCATTTGAGAAATTCTTGGCTGCTGAATTATGCCTTTTTCCAAATTTCCCTTAGGTAACGCACTCCAGCTTCTTCAAACATGCTACTGTTCCTTCCATGTAAAAAACCAAAGCAAAAAACAAAATAAATTAAAACAAAACACATTAAATTACATTTGAGAGCACACAATTGCTCAGGAGGCCCATGTAAACACTTTTTAAGAAGGCAGAGGTACAGAAGCCTCAGGTTCAGCCCATGGGCTGAAGTTTTGTCTCTATCATGGCCACTCAATTCCCTGGCATGTCCACATTAACTCATGAATCTTTACTCATTTCCTTTTCAAATGCACAGGATCCAATATATTTGAACCCTGTTCACATGGGCTTTGAGCATTCAAGGAAACACCAGAGGAAGGCCAGCCACACACTTGCCTGGGGCCTTGGAGTTTATCACAATGAAATGGACACCTGAACAAGGGGAGCCAAAACATAGAGAGGCATATTCCTAAAGCCTGAAGCACAGAAGCTCCCTATAGACCAGTAGTAGGATTTCACAAATTATGTAAGAATCTCTGTGCACATGCTTGGCATGGTCGCTCATACCTATAATCCCAGCAATCTAGGGCTGGGAGGGATGGATCCTTGGGAGTTCCAGTCCATCGTGGGGTACGAAGTTATCTCAAGGCCTCTTTCAACAACTTCATAAGATGCTGTTTCACAAAAGAGAACAACAGAAAACTAGAAACACTTGGCCTAGGTCCCTGGGTTCACTTCATGCGTTGTGGAGACTAAATATTCCATGCCATGAGAAAATAACTGGGATTTTTAGGGAAAGGGGCATTTGGATCCCATTTCTAAGGCTTTCCCTTTCACAATGTTACATTTGAAATCTGGGAAAACCTGCTTGTGATAAGCTGTCTAGCATTATGTTGGTTTAGATATTGAGCTAGTACCTCATGTTTAGTGTTCAGGGTTATGCTGGAATGGCTGCAGACCTCCTTTCAATAGGGATCGCAGACAGGTGAACCCTGAGGAAGCTGGATAGTTGAAGCAGGCCCTCCAAATATTCATGCACTGCAAGGATTCACTTTCACTTTGGGACTCATTTTCTGGTTGCTGGCTTTCAGTGCTAACTGATACTTCCATGATGGCAGTAATCCAGCAGAGATTGCATGTATCGTTTGCAGGTTTGTTTCCCAAGCCACCAGAATCTCGGCAGAACCCAAGTCATTGTGACATTTTCTTTCCTCTCCTGTAATATTTGGCTTTCTAAGTTTGAAAATTTAATAGACGAGGGTAGTCAATTTTGGACCCCTTAGACCACAGACAGAGGTAAAGACAGAGCCAATTACTTCCCTCCACTTCGCAAAATATGTCTAATTTGCTTGATCACTTCATATTCAAAGAAAATTCTGATGCAACTTAGAGAGGCTAATCAAATACTGGATGATTGGAATGGCGGTGGTCGGATGAGTTGTAAAGCTGCAGAGTTGGGCTGAAACTGTTCACAGAAATACACAGGCTTGTGGTTGCCAGGCAACCACCCTGGACTGAGATTGGCTGAACATCACTGTGAGGTGGATTTTAGGCTCTGGGTTTGAAAATTTAAAAGACTGGGGTAGTCAAGTTTGGAACCATAGAGGACAGACGGAGCAAAAGGTTTTCCAATTACTTCCCTCTACTTCTCAAAATATGTTAAATTTGCTTGATCACTAAAATTGTAAAGAAAATTCTGATGCAACATAGAGAGGCTAATCAAATACTGCATGATTTGCATGGCTGTGGTTGTATGAGGTGGAAAGCTGCAGAGTTGGGCTGAAACTCTTCACAGAAATCCACAAGCTTGTGGTTGCCAGGCAACCACACTGGGCTGTGATTGGCTGAGCACCATTGTGAGCTGGACTTTAGGCTCTAGGATACAAATGGGCAGAAGGAGACCTGAGTCACAATGCTGGGCTTTGCCATAGAGACCTCAGTTCACAGAGTACCTTGTAGGGCAAGATTTAAATAGGATGAATATTCTTGGGCTGGTATGCCACAATATTCTCTCTGAAGGCTTCACTGCTCAGAATTTGTGGATGGAAATGCTTGCCAATCTACACATGGATGTACTTTCAATGGGATATGAAATATGCCAGGGCCTGGCAGATGATCTCTGCCATGTCCTATCTATGAGCATACGCTTTTCCCTTGTCATGTCTGTCATTTGGCTGAGTCCTGTTCCCTAAGCTATTCAGTCAAGACTTGCTGGCATCATTCACCTGCAGAATAAGACTTTCTGTGAAATTTCTCAGCAGAAATCCTCTGCAAGCACATAGCTTTGGATATGAGAGACAGTGGTGGAAGTTGAATTTCAAGAGCAGATATATCAAAACAAAGAAACAAGCCCCAGAGAAGATCTTTATATGTTTCCCAGATGAATATGTTTAGAAATATGGGGGAAGATGGAGATCAAGCCTGAGAACAGTGCACACCCATTTCAAGGTACAAAAACCAGTGAAGAACATGGGAAAGCAAGAGAGCTGGTTAATCTGATGTAAAAATCTTTGATGCTGAAACTAAAATTATACTCTCATGATGATTTAATCAGGCTGTAGAAGTGAAGTTCTCATGTTGATTGTCATATGTGTGGCCTCCTCCATTGGGCAGTGTTTGCAGGACAGGAGGTCTTCAAATAAATCTGGTGGAACACAAAATACTGAAAAAAAAAATCAGCCTAAATCCTGTGTATTCCTTTCCTTTGAGAGCATATATGGATAATGTACAAAGTTTCAAAAGAGAAAATGTCTATTGGGTCATGGTTTCACCATTTAAATGGTCACTTCACATACCATTTTGAATTTTGCTTTCACAGTTGCTCATTTACATGGTCTGAGTAAAGCTGAATGCATTGTAAGCCTGTTCAATAGATGTGCATTCCATAAGTTGTTTCAAAACCAGTGAAACCCATTGGACTTAATGTTTGTATTTTATTGGTTGATTTTTTTCAAATTGTTTGTTTTAGTATTTTTAAGTTTGTAAGGAATCCCTCACTCATAGTGATTTAGACCTCTCCAAAAACTCTGAAGGTATTGATGTAACAGCTGTTACATGTTATACGTTTCTCCTATTAAAACTTGAATGACTAACAGAACCTGCTACTTTTCATCTAAATTCAGTGTTGGGATAAATGACTTTTTACAAGTCCTTTGAAATGTGTCCTCCTCTAGCCACTGGTCATGCTGGAATTCACTTTCTTTTGAAGACAAGATTTGAGCAAAATGACACAAGTACTGTTTGCCACTATTCTGGACACCTGGTTAAATATCGAGTTCCCTAAATGGTGTGTGTTTTATTTTGATATCTGCTCACACTTTGGTCATCCAATTGGAACCACTGGGCTCCAGCCAATAGTGTTCTAGGCCTGAACAAGAAAGTTTCCATTCCATTTTAGGAGTTCATTCGTTTCTCATAATTACATTTTCCACAAATGTGTGCTTCAGGAGAGGACCTATGCAACTGTGGAGAGGCCCATTTTTCTTCACTCACTTTCAGAGTTACTAAGATTTTCAGTTACTAGAGGTTTGCCCAGCGTTGCCATTGTCAAGGGACAGCATACTTCACTTGAAGTTGTATAGTATTGTAAGACAGGTGTCGAAAGGAAGACTACAAGGGCCTCGCTCTCATGTAAGAACAAAGTGGTTTTTATTATTCCATGTACACGGGGTCCTCCAAACAGGTGGAAAGGGAGAAGCCTGAGTTGTGGCAGGGCTGGTGTTTTTAAGGGGGAAAAACTGCAATGTAAGCGTTTATTGCAGAAGCCAATCATTACTGTTATTGCGGAGCGGTGGGCATCTTATCTATCTGCTATTGGTCAGTTCATAAGGGTTGACCATCCGGTCAGAGTTAATTAACTGTCTTTGTTCTGCAAAACTTGTCTTTAAGACACCTGGTTTCTGTAGACTTGAGTCTGACATATTTTACAACCCTGATTAGCAAAATGCCAGGCTCTATCTCTGAGTTCCCTGGCACAGCACAGCCCGAGCATATCACAGCCACAGAGGTTGTTTTTATTTCTGCAGGGCTGAGTTAGGACTGAGTCACGAGGCCCAGTGCTGTTTCTAGCTGAGAAACAACATCTTGTTTTTAACCTTTAAATTTCTGATTCTGCAGTATTGCTTCATGTACCTCCATGGAAATTCCACCAATGGGAAACTCTTGCTGTAGTCATCTCCAAGTGATTCTGCAGAAGAAAATATAACTAACAAAAGATGTGGTTTCAACAGAATGAGGAAAGGAGGGATTATATTTATTTCAGTGCAGGTTGACCTTTCAAGGAAACAGTAATTCCTATCAAATAGGAGGTAAAATCTTTTGTAAAGAGATATGGACATGACACGCTCAACTTTACGTCACTTTTTTTGAAACGCCAAGGGCATTTGAGAAACTCTTGACTGCTGAATTATACCTTTTTTCAAATTTCTCTTAGGTAAGACACTCCAGCTTCTTCAAACCATGGTACTGTTCCTTCCATGTAAAAAACCTAACCAAAAAACAAAATAAATTAAAACAAAACCCATTAAATTACATTTGAGAGCACACATTTGCTCAGCAGGCCCATGTAAACACTATTCAAGAAGCTAGAGGTACAGAAGCATCAGCCTTCAGCCCATGGCCTGAAGTTTTGTCTCTATCATGGCCCCTCAATTCCCTGGCATGTCCACATTAACTCATGAATCTTTACTCATTTCCTCTTCAAATGCACAGGATCCAATATATTTGAACCCTGTTCACCTGGGCTGTCATCATCCAAGGACAAACCACAGGAAGGGCAGCCACACCCTAGCCTGGAGTTTTGGAGCTTATCACAATAGAAATAGACACAAGAGTATACAAAACAATGACCAGCATATTCCTAAAGGCTGAAGCAAAGAAGCTACCTATAGACCAGTAGTGGGAGTTCACAAATTATGGAAGAAAGACAGAGCCAATTACTTCCCTGCACTTCTCAAAATATGTCAAATTTGCTTGATTTCTACAACTTCAAAGAAATTTCTGATGCAACTTAGAGAGGTTAATCAAATACTGCATGATTGGAATGACTGTGGTTGTATGAGGTCGAAAGCTGCAGAGTTGGGCTGAAACTGTTCACAGAAATCCACAAGTTTGTGGTTGCCAGGCAACCACACTGGGCTGTGATCGGCTGAGAAGAATTTTGAGAAGGACCTTAGGCTCCAGAATACAAGTGTGCAGTGGAGACCTGAGTCACAATGCTAGGCATTGCCATGGAGACCTCAGTGGCACCGAGGACCTTGTAGAGCAAGATTTAAACAGGATAAATATTCATAGGCCTGGTATGCCACAGTATTCTCCCTGAAGACTTCACTGCTCAGAATTTGTGGATGGAAATGCCTGCAAATCTACACATGGATGTACGAGCAATGGGATATGAAATATGCTGACAGATGATCTCTGCCATGTCCTTTCCTTGAGCATACACTTTTCCTTTGTCATGTCTGTCATTTAGCTGAGTTCTCTTCCCTAAGCAATTCAGTGAAGACTTGCTGGCATCATTCACCTGCAGTTTAAGACTTTCTGTGAAATTTCTCAGCAGAAATCCTCTGCAAGCACATGGCTTTGGATATGAGAGACAGTGGTGGAAGTTGAATTTCAAGAGCAGATATTTGAAAACAATGACACATGCCCCGAATAAGATCTTTACATGTTTCCCAGATGAATATGTTTGGGAATATGGGGGAAGATGGAGAACAAGACTGAGAACTGAGCTCACCCATTTCAAGGTACCGAAACCACGGAAAAACATGGGAAGGGAAGAGAGGCTGATTAATCTGATGTAAAACTCTTTGATGGTGAAAGGAGCATTATATTCTCATAATGATTTAATCAGGCTGTAGAAGTGAAGTTCTCATGTTGGTTGTCATATGTTTGGCCTTCTGCATTGGGCAGTGGATGTAGGACAGGACATCTTCAAATTAATCTGGTGGAACAGAAAATACTGAAAAAATTCATTCTAAATCCTGTGTATTCCTTGCCTTTGAGAACATATCTGGATAATGTACAAAGTTTCAAAAGAGAAAATGTCTATTGGGTCATGGTTTCACCAATTATATGGTCATTTCACATAACATTTTAAATTTTGCTTCCACAGCTTCTCATGTACAGGGCCTGAGTCAAGCAGAACGCACAGTAAGCCTGTTCAATAGATGTGAATACCATGAGTTGTTTAAAAACCAGCGAAAACCTTTGGACTTAGTGTTTGTATTTTGTTGATTGATTGGTTTTTCAAATTGTTTGTTTTACTATTTTTAACTTTGTGAGACAGGGAAGCCCTCACTCATAGTTATTTAGACCTCTCCAAAAAGTCTGAAGTTATTCATGTAACAGTTATTTCATGTTATAAGTTTCTCCTATTAAAACTTGAAAGACTAACAGACTCTGCTACTTTTCATCTAAATTCAGTGTTGGGCTAAATGACTTTGTACAAGTCCTTTGAAACGTATCCTCCTCTAGTCACTGGTCGTGCTGGAATTCACTTTCTTGTGAAGACAGAAATTGAACAAATTGACACAAGTACATTTTGCCACTATTCTGGACACCTGGGTAAATATCGAGTTCCCTAAATGGTGTGTGTTTTATTTTGATATCTGCTCACACTTTGGTCATCCAATTGGAACCACTGGGCTCCAGGCAATAGTGTTCTAGGCCTGAACAAGAAAATTTCCATTCCAATTTGGGAGTTCATTCGTCTCTCATAATCACTTTTTCCACAAATGTGTGCTTCAGGAGAGGCCCTGTCCAAATGTGGAGAGGCCCGTTTTCATTCACTCACTTTCAAACTTTCTAACATTTTCAGTTACTAGAGGTTTGCCCAGACTTGCCATTGTCAAGGGACAGTGTACTTCACTTGAACTTGTGCAGTATTACTTCATGTGTCTCCCTGGAAATTCCACCAATGGGAAACTCTTGCTCTAGTCATCTCCAAGTGTTTCTCCTGAAGAAAATATAACTAAACAAGGATGTGGTTTCAAGCAGAATGAAGAAAGGAGGGATTATCTTTATTTCAGTGCAGGTTGACCTTTCAAAGAAACAGTAATTCCTATCAAATAGGAGGTAAAATCTGTTGCAAAGGGACATGGACATGACACGCTCAACTTTATGTCACTTTTTTTGAAACGCCAAGGGCATTTGAGAAATTCTTGGCTGCTGAATTATCCCTTTTTTCAAATTTCTCTTAGGTAAGACATTCCAGCTTCTTCAAACCATGGTACTCGTCCATCCATGCGAAAAACCAAAGCAAAAAACAAAATAAATTAAAACAAAACACATGAAATTACATTTGAGAGCACACAATTGCTCAGCAGGCCCATGTAAACACTATTCAAGAAGGTAGAGGTACAAAAGCCTCAGCCTTCAGCCCATGGCCTGAAGTTTTGTCTCTATCATGCTGACTCAATTCCCTGGCATGTCCACATTAACTCATGAATCTTTACACATTTCCTCTTCAAATGCACAGGATCCAATATATTTGAACCCGGTTCACCTGGGCTGTAATCGTCCAAGGACACACCAGAGGAAGGGCAGCCACACCCTTGCCTGTGGCCTTGGAGCTTATCACAATAGATATTGACACCTGAACAAGGGGAGCCAAAACAAAGAGAGGCATATTCCTAAAGCCTGAAGCACAGAAGCTACCTATAGACCAGTAGTGGGATTTGACAAATTATGTAAGAATCTCAGTGTGCATGCTTGGCATGGTCGCTCATGCCTATAATCCAGGCAATCTGGGGGCTGAGGTGGATGGATCCTTGGGAGTAACAGTCCATCTTGTACTGTGAAGTTATCTCAAGGCCTCTTTCAACAACTTCATAAGATGCTGTTTCCTAATAGAGAACAACAGAAAAGTAGACACACTTAGCCTAGGTCCCTGGGTTCACTTCATGAGTACTGGAGTCTAACTATTCCATGCCATGAGATAACACCTGGGATTTTTAGGGAAAGGGGCATTTGGATACCGTTTCTAAGGGTTTCATTTTCACCACGTTACATTTGAATTCTGAGAAATCCTGCTGGTGTTAAGCTATCTAGCATTATATTTGTTTAGGTATTAAGCTAGTACCTCATGTTTAGTGTTCAGGGTTATGCTGGAATGGCTGCAGACCTCCTTGAAATAGCGATCACAGACTGGGGAACCCTGAAGAAGCTGGATAGTTGAAGCAGGCACTCCAAATATTCATGCACTGCAAGGATTCATTTTCACTTTGGGACTCATCTTCTGGTTTGCTGGCTTTCAGTGCTAACTGATACTACCATGGTGGCAGTAATCCAGCAGAGATTGCATGTATGGTTTGCAGGTTTGTTTCCCAAGCCACCAGACACTCGGCAGAACCCAAATCTTGTGGCATTTTCTTTCTTCCCCTGAAACATTTGGCTTTTTAAGTTTGAAAATTTAATACACTGGTGTAGTCAAGTTGGTACCCAATAGACCACAGACAGAGCTAAAGACAGAGCCAATTACTTCCCTCCACCTCTCAAAATATGTCAAATATGCTTGATCCCTACAACTTTAAAGAAAATTCTGATCCAAATTAGAGAGGTTATTCCAATACTGCATGATTGGAATGGCTGTGGTTGTATGAGGTGGAAAGCTGTAGAGTTGGGCTGAAACTGTTCACAGTAATCCACAGGCTTGTGGTTGCCAGGCAACCACACTGGGCTGAGATTGGCTCAACATCACTGTGAGGTGGATTTTAGGCTCTTGGTTTGAAAATTTAAAAGACTGGGGTAGTCAAGTTTGGAACCATAGAGGACAGACGGAGCAAAAGGTTTTCCAATTACTTCCCTCTACTTCTCAAAATATGTTAAATTTGCTTGATCACTAAAATTGTAAAGAAAATTCTGATGCAACATAGAGAGGCTAATCAAATACTGCATGATTTGCATGGCTGTGGTTGTATGAGGTGGAAAGCTGCAGAGTTGGGCTGAAACTCTTCACAGAAATCCACAAGCTTGTGGTTGCCAGGCAACCACACTGGGCTGTGATTGGCTGAGCACCATTGTGAGCTGGACTTTAGGCTCTAGGATACAAATGGGCAGAAGGAGACCTGAGTCACAATGCTGGGCTTTGCCATAGAGACCTCAGTTCACAGAGTACCTTGTAGGGCAAGATTTAAATAGGATGAATATTCTTGGGCTGGTATGCCACAATATTCTCTCTGAAGGCTTCACTGCTCAGAATTTGTGGATGGAAATGCTTGCCAATCTACACATGGATGTACTTTCAATGGGATATGAAATATGCCAGGGCCTGGCAGATGATCTCTGCCATGTCCTATCTATGAGCATACGCTTTTCCCTTGTCATGTCTGTCATTTGGCTGAGTCCTGTTCCCTAAGCTATTCAGTCAAGACTTGCTGGCATCATTCACCTGCAGAATAAGACTTTCTGTGAAATTTCTCAGCAGAAATCCTCTGCAAGCACATAGCTTTGGATATGAGAGACAGTGGTGGAAGTTGAATTTCAAGAGCAGATATATCAAAACAAAGAAACAAGCCCCAGATAAGATCTTTATATGTTTCCCAGATGAATATGTTTAGAAATATGGGGGAAGATGGAGATCAAGCCTGAGAACAGTGCACACCCATTTCAAGGTACAAAAACCAGTGAAGAACATGGGAAAGCAAGAGAGCTGGTTAATCTGATGTAAAAATCTTTGATGGTGAAACTAAAATTATACTCTCATGATGATTTAATCAGGCTGTAGAAGTGAAGTTCTCATGTTGATTGTCATATGTGTGGCCTCCTCCATTGGGCAGTGGATGCAGGACAGGAGATATTCAAATAAATGTGGTGGAACACAAAATACTGAAAAAAAACAGCCTAAATCCTGTGTATTCCTTTCCTTAGAGAGAGTATCTGGATAATGTGCAAATTTTCAAAAGACCAAATGTCTATTGGGTCATGTTTTCACCAATTAAATGGTCACATCACATAACATTTTGAATTTTGCTTTCAGAGTTGCTCATGTAGAGGGTCTGAGTAAAGCAAAACGCATTGTAAGCCTGTTCAATAGATGTAAACTCCATAGGTTGTTTCAAAACCAGTGAAACCCTTTGGACTTCATGTTTGTATTTTATTGGTTGATTGGTTTTTCAAATTGTTTGTTTTACCATTTTTAACTTTGTGAATCAGGGAAGCCCTCACTCATAGTGATTTAGACCTCTCCAAAAACTCTGAAGGTATTCATGTAACAGCTATTACAGGTTATAAGTTTCTCCTATTTAAACATGAAAGACTAACAGACTCTGCTACTTTTCATCTAAATTCAGTGTTGGGCTAAATGAATTTTTACAAGTCCTTTGAAATGTGTCCTCCTCTAGTCACTGGTCGTGCTGGAATTCACTTTCTTGTGAAGACAAGATTTGAGCAAACTGACAAAAGTACCGTTTGCCACTATTCTGGACACCTGGTTAAATATCGAGTTCCCTAAATGGTGTGTGTTTTATTTCGATCTCTGCTCACACTTTGGTCATCCAATTGGAACGACAGGGCTCCAGCCAATAGCGTTCTAGACCTGAACAAGAAAATTTCAATTCCATTTTGGGAGTTCATTCGTCTCTCATAATAACTTTTTCCACAAATGTGTGCTTCAGGAGAGGCCCTATGCAACTGTGAAGAGGCCCGTTTTCATTCACTCACTTTCAGACTTTCTAAGATTTTCTGTTACTAGAGGTTTACCCAGACTTGCCCTTGTCAAGGGACAGCGCACTTCACTTAAAGCTGAACAATATTACTTCATGTGTCTCCGCAGAAATTCCACCAATGGGAAATTCTTGCTGTAGTCATCTCCAAGTGTTTCTGCAGAAGAAAATATAACTAACAAAGGATGTGGTTTCAGGCAGAATGAGGAAAGGTGGGATTATCTTTATTTCAGTGCAGGTTGACCTTTCAAAGAAACAGTAATTCCTATCAAATAGGAGGTAAAATCTTTTGTAAAGAGACATGAACATGACACGCTCAAATTTATGTCACTTTTTTTGCAACACCAAGGGCATTTGAGAAATTCTTGGCTGCTGAATTATGCCTTTTTCCAAATTTCCCTTAGGTAAGGCACTCCAGCTTCTTCAAAGCATGCTACTGTTCCCTTCCATGTAAAAAACCAAAGCAAAAAACAAAATAAATTAAACAAAACACATTAAATTACATTTGAGAGCACACAATTGCTCAGCAGGCCCATGTAAACACTTTTTAAGAAGGCAGAGGTACAGAAGCCTCAGGTTCAGCCCATGGGCTGAAGTTTTGTCTCTATCATGGCGACTCAATTCCCTGGCATGTCCACATTAACTCATGAATCTTTACTCATTTCCTTTTCAAATGCACAGGATCCAATATATTTGAACCCTGTTCACATGGGCTTTGAGCATTCAAGGAAACACCAGAGGAAGCCCAGCCACACACTTGCCTGGGGCCTTGGAGTTTATCACAATGAAATGGACACCTGAACAAGGGGAGCCAAAACATAGAGAGGCATATTCCTAAAGCCTGAAGCACAGAAGCTCCCTATAGACCAGTAGTAGGATTTCACAAATTATGTAAGAATCTCTGTGCACATGCTTGGCATGGTCGCTCATACCTATAATCCCAGCAATCTAGGGCTGGGAGGGATGGATCCTTGGGAGTTCCAGTCCATCGTGGGGTACGAAGTTATCTCAAGGCCTCTTTCAACAACTTCATAAGATGCTGTTTCACAAAAGAGAACAACAGAAAACTAGAAACACTTGGCCTAGGTCCCTGGGTTCACTTCATGCGTTGTGGAGACTAAATATTCCATGCCATGAGAAAATAACTGGGATTTTTAGGGAAAGGGGCATTTGGATCCCGTTTCTAAGGCTTTCCCTTTCACAATGTTACATTTGAAATCTGGGAAAACCTGCTTGTGATAAGCTGTCTAGCATTATGTTGGTTTAGGTATTGAGCTAGTACCTCATGTTTAGTGTTCAGGGTTATGCTGGAATGGCTGCAGACCTCCTTTCAATAGGGATCGCAGACAGGTGAACCCTGAGGAAGCTGGATAGTTGAAGCAGGCCCTCCAAATATTCATGCACTGCAAGGATTCACTTTCACTTTGGGACTCATTTTCTGGTTGCTGGCTTTCAGTGCTAACTGATACTTCCATGATGGCAGTAATCCAGCAGAGATTGCATGTATCGTTTGCAGGTTTGTTTCCCAAGCCACCAGAATTTCGGCAGAACCCAAATCATTGTGGCATTTTCTTTCCTCTCCTGTAATATTTGGCTTTCTAAGTTTGAAAATTTAATAGACGAGGGTAGTCAATTTTGGACCCCTTAGACCACAGACAGAGGTAAAGACAGAGCCAATTACTTCCCTCCACTTCGCAAAATATGTCTAATTTGCTTGATCACTTCATATTCAAAGAAAATTCTGATGCAACTTAGAGAGGTTAATCAAATACTGGATGATTGGAATGGCGGTGGTCGGATGAGTTGTAAAGCTGCAGAGTTGGGCTGAAACTGTTCACAGAAATACACAGGCTTGTGGTTGCCAGGCAACCACCCTGGACTGAGATTGGCTGAACATCACTGTGAGGTGGATTTTAGGCTCTGGGTTTGAAAATTTAAAAGACTGGGGTAGTCAAGTTTGGAACCATAGAGGACAGACGGAGCAAAAGGTTTTCCAATTACTTCCCTCTACTTCTCAAAATATGTTAAATTTGCTTGATCACTAAAATTGTAAAGAAAATTCTGATGCAACATAGAGAGGCTAATCAAATACTGCATGATTTGCATGGCTGTGGTTGTATGAGGTGGAAAGCTGCAGAGTTGGGCTGAAACTCTTCACAGAAATCCACAAGCTTGTGGTTGCCAGGCAACCACACTGGGCTGTGATTGGCTGAGCACCATTGTGAGCTGGACTTTAGGCTCTAGGATACAAATGGGCAGAAGGAGACCTGAGTCACAATGCTGGGCTTTGCCATAGAGACCTCAGTTCACAGAGTACCTTGTAGGGCAAGATTTAAATAGGATGAATATTCTTGGGCTGGTATGCCACAATATTCTCTCTGAAGGCTTCACTGCTCAGAATTTGTGGATGGAAATGCTTGCCAATCTACACATGGATGTACTTTCAATGGGATATGAAATATGCCAGGGCCTGGCAGATGATCTCTGCCATGTCCTATCTATGAGCATACGCTTTTCCCTTGGCATGTCTGTCATTTGGCTGAGTCCTGTTCCCTAAGCTATTCAGTGAAGACTTGCTGGCATCATTCACCTGCAGAATAAGACTTTCTGTGAAATTTCTCAGCAGAAATCCTCTGCAAGCACATAGCTTTGGATATGAGAGACAGTGGTGGAAGTTGAATTTCAAGAGCAGATATATCAAAACAAAGAAACAAGCCCCAGATAAGATCTTTATATGTTTCCCAGATGAATATGTTTAGAAATATGGGGGAAGATGGAGATCAAGCCTGAGAACAGTGCACACCCATTTCAAGGTACAAAAACCAGTGAAGAACATGGGAAAGCAAGAGAGCTGGTTAATCTGATGTAAAAATCTTTGATGGTGAAACTAAAATTATACTCTCATGATGATTTAATCAGGCTGTAGAAGTGAAGTTCTCATGTTGATTGTCATATGTGTGGCCTCCTCCATTGGGCAGTGGATGCAGGACAGGAGATATTCAAATAAATGTGGTGGAACACAAAATACTGAAAAAAAATCAGCCTAAATCCTGTGTATTCCTTTCCTTAGAGAGAGTATCTGGATAATGTGCAAAGTTTCAAAAGACCAAATGTCTATTGGGTCATGTTTTCACCAATTAAATGGTCACATCACATAACATTTTGAATTTAGCTTTCAGAGTTGCTCATGTAGAGGGTCTGAGTAAAGCAAAACGCATTGTAAGCCTGTTCAATAGATGTAAACTCCATAGGTTGTTTCAAAACCAGTGAAACCCTTTGGACTTCATGTTTGTATTTTATTGGTTGATTGGTTTTTCAAATTGTTTGTTTTACCATTTTTAACTTTGTGAATCAGGGAAGCCCTCACTCATAGTGATTTAGACCTCTCCAAAAACTCTGAAGGTATTCATGTAACAGCTATTACAGGTTATAAGTTTCTCCTATTTAAACATGAAAGACTAACAGACTCTGCTACTTTTCATCTAAATTCAGTGTTGGGCTAAATGAATTTTTACAAGTCCTTTGAAATGTGTCCTCCTCTAGTCACTGGTCGTGCTGGAATTCACTTTCTTGTGAAGACAAGATTTGAGCAAACTGACAAAAGTACCGTTTGCCACTATTCTGGACACCTGGTTAAATATCGAGTTCCCTAAATGGTGTGTGTTTTATTTCGATCTCTGCTCACACTTTGGTCATCCAATTGGAACGACAGGGCTCCAGCCAATAGCGTTCTAGACCTGAACAAGAAAATTTCAATTCCATTTTGGGAGTTCATTCGTCTCTCATAATAACTTTTTCCACAAATGTGTGCTTCAGGAGAGGCCCTATGCAACTGTGAAGAGGCCCGTTTTCATTCACTCACTTTCAGACTTTCTAAGATTTTCTGTTACTAGAGGTTTACCCAGACTTGCCCTTGTCAAGGGACAGCGCACTTCACTTAAAGCTGAACAATATTACTTCATGTGTCTCCGCAGAAATTCCACCAATGGGAAATTCTTGCTGTAGTCATCTCCAAGTGTTTCTGCAGAAGAAAATATAACTAACAAAGGATGTGGTTTCAGGCAGAATGAGGAAAGGTGGGATTATCTTTATTTCAGTGCAGGTTGACCTTTCAAAGAAACAGTAATTCCTATCAAATAGGAGGTAAAATCTTTTGTAAAGAGACATGAACATGACACGCTCAAATTTATGTCACTTTTTTTGCAACACCAAGGGCATTTGAGAAATTCTTGGCTGCTGAATTATGCCTTTTTCCAAATTTCCCTTAGGTAAGGCACTCCAGCTTCTTCAAAGCATGCTACTGTTCCTTCCATGTAAAAAACCAAAGCAAAAAACAAAATAAATTAAAACAAAACACATGAAATTACATTTGAGAGCACACAATTGCTCAGGAGGCCCATGTAAACACTTTTTAAGAAGGCAGAGGTACAGAAGCCTCAGGTTCAGCCCATGGGCTGAAGTTTTGTCTCTATCATGGCCACTCAATTCCCTGGCATGTCCACATTAACTCATGAATCTTTACTCATTTCCTTTTCAAATGCACAGGATCCAATATATTTGAACCCTGTTCACATGGGCTTTGAGCATTCAAGGAAACACCAGAGGAAGGCCAGCCACACACTTGCCTGGGGCCTTGGAGTTTATCACAATGAAATGGACACCTGAACAAGGGGAGCCAAAACATAGAGAGGCATATTCCTAAAGCCTGAAGCACAGAAGCTCCCTATAGACCAGTAGTAGGATTTCACAAATTATGTAAGAATCTCTGTGCACATGCTTGGCATGGTCGCTCATACCTATAATCCCAGCAATCTAGGGCTGGGAGGGATGGATCCTTGGGAGTTCCAGTCCATCGTGGGGTACGAAGTTATCTCAAGGCCTCTTTCAACAACTTCATAAGATGCTGTTTCACAAAAGAGAACAACAGAAAACTAGAAACACTTGGCCTAGGTCCCTGGGTTCACTTCATGCGTTGTGGAGACTAAATATTCCATGCCATGAGAAAATAACTGGGATTTTTAGGGAAAGGGGCATTTGGATCCCGTTTCTAAGGCTTTCCCTTTCACAATGTTACATTTGAAATCTGGGAAAACCTGCTTGTGATAAGCTGTCTAGCATTATGTTGGTTTAGGTATTGAGCTAGTACCTCATGTTTAGTGTTCAGGGTTATGCTGGAATGGCTGCAGACCTCCTTTCAATAGGGATCGCAGACAGGTGAACCCTGAGGAAGCTGGATAGTTGAAGCAGGCCCTCCAAATATTCATGCACTGCAAGGATTCACTTTCACTTTGGGACTCATTTTCTGGTTGCTGGCTTTCAGTGCTAACTGATACTTCCATGATGGCAGTAATCCAGCAGAGATTGCATGTATCGTTTGCAGGTTTGTTTCCCAAGCCACCAGAATCTCGGCAGAACCCAAATCATTGTGGCATTTTCTTTCCTCTCCTGTAATATTTGGCTTTCTAAGTTTGAAAATTTAATAGACGAGGGTAGTCAATTTTGGACCCCTTAGACCACAGACAGAGGTAAAGACAGAGCCAATTACTTCCCTCCACTTCGCAAAATATGTCTAATTTGCTTGATCACTTCATATTCAAAGAAAATTCTGATGCAACTTAGAGAGGTTAATCAAATACTGGATGATTGGAATGGCGGTGGTCGGATGAGTTGTAAAGCTGCAGAGTTGGGCTGAAACTGTTCACAGAAATACACAGGCTTGTGGTTGCCAGGCAACCACCCTGGACTGAGATTGGCTGAACATCACTGTGAGGTGGATTTTAGGCTCTGGGTTTGAAAATTTAAAAGACTGGGGTAGTCAAGTTTGGAACCATAGAGGACAGACGGAGCAAAAGGTTTTCCAATTACTTCCCTCTACTTCTCAAAATATGTTAAATTTGCTTGATCACTAAAATTTAAAGAAAATTCTGATGCAACATAGAGAGGCTAATCAAATACTGCATGATTTGCATGGCTGTGGTTGTATGAGGTGGAAAGCTGCAGAGTTGGGCTGAATCTCTTCACAGAAATCCAAAAGCTTGTGGTTGCCAGGCAACCACACTGGGCTGTGATTGGCTGAGCACCATTGTGAGCTGGACTTTAGGCTCTAGGATACAAATGTGCAGAAGGAGACCTGAGTCACAATGCTGGGCTTTGCCATAGAGACCTCAGTTCACAGAGTACCTTGTAGGGCAAGATTTAAATAGGATGAATATTCTTGGGCTGGTATGCCACAATATTCTCTCTGAAGGCTTCACTGCTCAGAATTTGTGGATGGAAATGCTTGCCAATCTACACATGGATGTACTTTCAATGGGATATGAAATATGCCAGGGCCTGGCAGATGATCTCTGCCATGTCCTATCTATGAGCATACGCTTTTCCCTTGTCATGTCTGTCATTTGGCTGAGTCCTGTTCCCTAAGCTATTCAGTGAAGACTTGCTGGCATCATTCACCTGCAGAATAAGACTTTCTGTGAAATTTCTCAGCAGAAATCCTCTGCAAGCACATAGCTTTGGATATGAGAGACAGTGGTGGAAGTTGAATTTCAAGGGCAGATATATCAAAACAAAGAAACAAGCCCCAGATAAGATCTTTATATGTTTCCCAGATGAATATGTTTAGAAATATGGGGGAAGATGGAGATCAAGCCTGAGAACAGTGCACACCCATTTCAAGGTACAAAAACCAGTGAAGAACATGGGAAAGCAAGAGAGCTGGTTAATCTGATGTAAAAATCTTTGATGGTGAAACTAAAATTATACTCTCATGATGATTTAATCAGGCTGTAGAAGTGAAGTTCTCATGTTGATTGTCATATGTGTGGCCTCCTCCATTGGGCAGTGGATGCAGGACAGGAGATATTCAAATAAATGTGGTGGAACACAAAATACTGAAAAAAAATCAGCCTAAATCCTGTGTATTCCTTTCCTTAGAGAGAGTATCTGGATAATGTACAAAGTTTCAAAAGACCAAATGTCTATTGGGTCATGTTTTCACCAATTAAATGGTCACATCACATAACATTTTGAATTTTGCTTTCAGAGTTGCTCATGTAGAGGGTCTGAGTAAAGCAAAACGCATTGTAAGCCTGTTCAATAGATGTAAACTCCATAGGTTGTTTCAAAACCAGTGAAACCCTTTGGACTTCATGTTTGTATTTTATTGGTTGATTGGTTTTTCAAATTGTTTGTTTTACCATTTTTAACTTTGTGAATCAGGGAAGCCCTCACTCATAGTGATTTAGACCTCTCCAAAAACTCTGAAGGTATTCATGTAACAGCTATTACAGGTTATAAGTTTCTCCTATTTAAACATGAAAGACTAACAGACTCTGCTACTTTTCATCTAAATTCAGTGTTGGGCTAAATGAATTTTTACAAGTCCTTTGAAATGTGTCCTCCTCTAGTCACTGGTCGTGCTGGAATTCACTTTCTTGTGAAGACAAGATTTGAGCAAACTGACAAAAGTACCGTTTGCCACTATTCTGGACACCTGGTTAAATATCGAGTTCCCTAAATGGTGTGTGTTTTATTTCGATCTCTGCTCACACTTTGGTCATCCAATTGGAACGACAGGGCTCCAGCCAATAGCGTTCTAGACCTGAACAAGAAAATTTCAATTCCATTTTGGGAGTTCATTCGTCTCTCATAATAACTTTTTCCACAAATGTGTGCTTCAGGAGAGGCCCTATGCAACTGTGAAGAGGCCCGTTTTCATTCACTCACTTTCAGACTTTCTAAGATTTTCTGTTACTAGAGGTTTACCCAGACTTGCCCTTGTCAAGGGACAGCGCACTTCACTTAAAGCTGAACAATATTACTTCATGTGTCTCCGCAGAAATTCCACCAATGGGAAATTCTTGCTGTAGTCATCTCCAAGTGTTTCTGCAGAAGAAAATATAACTAACAAAGGATGTGGTTTCAGGCAGAATGAGGAAAGGTGGGATTATCTTTATTTCAGTGCAGGTTGACCTTTCAAAGAAACAGTAATTCCTATCAAATAGGAGGTAAAATCTTTTGTAAAGAGACATGAACATGACACGCTCAAATTTATGTCACTTTTTTTGCAACACCAAGGGCATTTGAGAAATTCTTGGCTGCTGAATTATGCCTTTTTCCAAATTTCCCTTAGGTAAGGCACTCCAGCTTCTTCAAAGCATGCTACTGTTCCTTCCATGTAAAAAACCAAAGCAAAAAACAAAATAAATTAAAACAAAACACATGAAATTACATTTGAGAGCACACAATTGCTCAGGAGGCCCATGTAAACACTTTTTAAGAAGGCAGAGGTACAGAAGCCTCAGGTTCAGCCCATGGGCTGAAGTTTTGTCTCTATCATGGCCACTCAATTCCCTGGCATGTCCACATTAACTCATGAATCTTTACTCATTTCCTTTTCAAATGCACAGGATCCAATATATTTGAACCCTGTTCACATGGGCTTTGAGCATTCAAGGAAACACCAGAGGAAGGCCAGCCACACACTTGCCTGGGGCCTTGGAGTTTATCACAATGAAATGGACACCTGAACAAGGGGAGCCAAAACATAGAGAGGCATATTCCTAAAGCCTGAAGCACAGAAGCTCCCTATAGACCAGTAGTAGGATTTCACAAATTATGTAAGAATCTCTGTGCACATGCTTGGCATGGTCGCTCATACCTATAATCCCAGCAATCTAGGGCTGGGAGGGATGGATCCTTGGGAGTTCCAGTCCATCGTGGGGTACGAAGTTATCTCAAGGCCTCTTTCAACAACTTCATAAGATGCTGTTTCACAAAAGAGAACAACAGAAAACTAGAAACACTTGGCCTAGGTCCCTGGGTTCACTTCATGCGTTGTGGAGACTAAATATTCCATGCCATGAGAAAATAACTGGGATTTTTAGGGAAAGGGGCATTTGGATCCCGTTTCTAAGGCTTTCCCTTTCACAATGTTACATTTGAAATCTGGGAAAACCTGCTTGTGATAAGCTGTCTAGCATTATGTTGGTTTAGGTATTGAGCTAGTACCTCATGTTTAGTGTTCAGGGTTATGCTGGAATGGCTGCAGACCTCCTTTCAATAGGGATCGCAGACAGGTGAACCCTGAGGAAGCTGGATAGTTGAAGCAGGCCCTCCAAATATTCATGCACTGCAAGGATTCACTTTCACTTTGGGACTCATTTTCTGGTTGCTGGCTTTCAGTGCTAACTGATACTTCCATGATGGCAGTAATCCAGCAGAGATTGCATGTATCGTTTGCAGGTTTGTTTCCCAAGCCACCAGAATCTCGGCAGAACCCAAATCATTGTGGCATTTTCTTTCCTCTCCTGTAATATTTGGCTTTCTAAGTTTGAAAATTTAATAGACGAGGGTAGTCAATTTTGGACCCCTTAGACCACAGACAGAGGTAAAGACAGAGCCAATTACTTCCCTCCACTTCGCAAAATATGTCTAATTTGCTTGATCACTTCATATTCAAAGAAAATTCTGATGCAACTTAGAGAGGTTAATCAAATACTGGATGATTGGAATGGCGGTGGTCGGATGAGTTGTAAAGCTGCAGAGTTGGGCTGAAACTGTTCACAGAAATACACAGGCTTGTGGTTGCCAGGCAACCACCCTGGACTGAGATTGGCTGAACATCACTGTGAGGTGGATTTTAGGCTCTGGGTTTGAAAATTTAGAAGACTGGAGTAGTCAAGTTTGGAACCATAGAGGACAGACGGAGCAAAAGGTTTTCCAATTACTTCCCTCTACTTCTCAAAATATGTTAAATTTGCTTGATCACTAAAATTGTAAAGAAAATTCTGATGCAACATAGAGAGGCTAATCAAATACTGCATGATTTGCATGGCTGTGGTTGTATGAGGTGGAAAGCTGCAGAGTTGGGCTGAAACTCTTCACAGAAATCCACAAGCTTGTGGTTGCCAGGCAACCACACTGGGCTGTGATTGGCTGAGCACCATTGTGAGCTGGACTTTAGGCTCTAGGATACAAATGTGCAGAAGGAGACCTGAGTCACAATGCTGGGCTTTGCCATAGAGACCTCAGTTCACAGAGTACCTTGTAGGGCAAGATTTAAATAGGATGAATATTCTTGGGCTGGTATGCCACAATATTCTCTCTGAAGGCTTCACTGCTCAGAATTTGTGGATGGAAATGCTTGCCAATCTACACATGGATGTACTTTCAATGGGATATGAAATATGCCAGGGCCTGGCAGATGATCTCTGTCATGTCCTATCTATGAGCATACGCTTTTCCCTTGTCATGTCTGTCATTTGGCTGAGTCCTGTTCCCTAAGCTATTCAGTGAAGACTTGCTGGCATCATTCACCTGCAGAATAAGACTTTCTGTGAAATTTCTCAGCAGAAATCCTCTGCAAGCACATAGCTTTGGATATGAGAGACAGTGGTGGAAGTTGAATTTCAAGAGCAGATATATCAAAACAAAGAAACAAGCCCCGAATAAGATCTTTACACGTTTCCCAGATGAATATGTTTGGAAATACGGGGGAAGATGGAGATCAAGGCTGAGAAGAGTACACACCCATTTCAAGGTACAAAAACCAGTGAAGAACATGGGAAAGCAAGAGAGCTGGTTAATCTGATGTAAAAATCTTTGATGGTGAAACTAAAATTATACTCTCATGATGATTTAATCAGGCTGTAGAAGTGAAGTTCTCATGTTGATTGTCATATGTGTGGCCTCCTCCATTGGGCAGTGGATGCAGGACAGGAGATATTCAAATAAATGTGGTGGAACACAAAATACTGAAAAAAAATCAGCCTAAATCCTGTGTATTCCTTTCCTTAGAGAGAGTATCTGGATAATGTACAAAGTTTCAAAAGACCAAATGTCTATTGGGTCATGTTTTCACCAATTAAATGGTCACATCACATAACATTTTGAATTTTGCTTTCAGAGTTGCTCATGTAGAGGGTCTGAGTAAAGCAAAACGCATTGTAAGCCTGTTCAATAGATGTAAACTCCATAGGTTGTTTCAAAACCAGTGAAACCCTTTGGACTTCATGTTTGTATTTTATTGGTTGATTGGTTTTTCAAATTGTTTGTTTTACCATTTTTAACTTTGTGAATCAGGGAAGCCCTCACTCATAGTGATTTAGACCTCTCCAAAAACTCTGAAGGTATTCATGTAACAGCTATTACAGGTTATAAGTTTCTCCTATTTAAACATGAAAGACTAACAGACTCTGCTACTTTTCATCTAAATTCAGTGTTGGGCTAAATGAATTTTTACAAGTCCTTTGAAATGTGTCCTCCTCTAGTCACTGGTCGTGCTGGAATTCACTTTCTTGTGAAGACAAGATTTGAGCAAACTGACAAAAGTACCGTTTGCCACTATTCTGGACACCTGGTTAAATATCGAGTTCCCTAAATGGTGTGTGTTTTATTTCGATCTCTGCTCACACTTTGGTCATCCAATTGGAACGACAGGGCTCCAGCCAATAGCGTTCTAGACCTGAACAAGAAAATTTCAATTCCATTTTGGGAGTTCATTCGTCTCTCATAATAACTTTTTCCACAAATGTGTGCTTCAGGAGAGGCCCTATGCAACTGTGAAGAGGCCCGTTTTCATTCACTCACTTTCAGACTTTCTAAGATTTTCTGTTACTAGAGGTTTACCCAGACTTGCCCTTGTCAAGGGACAGTGCACTTCACTTAAAGCTGAACAATATTACTTCATGTGTCTCCGCAGAAATTCCACCAATGGGAAATTCTTGCTGTAGTCATCTCCAAGTGTTTCTGCAGAAGAAAATATAACTAACAAAGGATGTGGTTTCAGGCAGAATGAGGAAAGGTGGGATTATCTTTATTTCAGTGCAGGTTGACCTTTCAAAGAAACAGTAATTCCTATCAAATAGGAGGTAAAATCTTTTGTAAAGAGACATGAACATGACACGCTCAAATTTATGTCACTTTTTTTGCAACACCAAGGGCATTTGAGAAATTCTTGGCTGCTGAATTATGCCTTTTTCCAAATTTCCCTTAGGTAAGGCACTCCAGCTTCTTCAAAGCATGCTACTGTTCCTTCCATGTAAAAAACCAAAGCAAAAAACAAAATAAATTAAAACAAAACACATGAAATTACATTTGAGAGCACACAATTGCTCAGGAGGCCCATGTAAACACTTTTTAAGAAGGCAGAGGTACAGAAGCCTCAGGTTCAGCCCATGGGCTGAAGTTTTGTCTCTATCATGGCCACTCAATTCCCTGGCATGTCCACATTAACTCATGAATCTTTACTCATTTCCTTTTCAAATGCACAGGATCCAATATATTTGAACCCTGTTCACATGGGCTTTGAGCATTCAAGGAAACACCAGAGGAAGGCCAGCCACACACTTGCCTGGGGCCTTGGAGTTTATCACAATGAAATGGACACCTGAACAAGGGGAGCCAAAACATAGAGAGGCATATTCCTAAAGCCTGAAGCACAGAAGCTCCCTATAGACCAGTAGTAGGATTTCACAAATTATGTAAGAATCTCTGTGCACATGCTTGGCATGGTCGCTCATACCTATAATCCCAGCAATCTAGGGCTGGGAGGGATGGATCCTTGGGAGTTCCAGTCCATCGTGGGGTACGAAGTTATCTCAAGGCCTCTTTCAACAACTTCATAAGATGCTGTTTCACAAAAGAGAACAACAGAAAACTAGAAACACTTGGCCTAGGTCCCTGGGTTCACTTCATGCGTTGTGGAGACTAAATATTCCATGCCATGAGAAAATAACTGGGATTTTTAGGGAAAGGGGCATTTGGATCCCGTTTCTAAGGCTTTCCCTTTCACAATGTTACATTTGAAATCTGGGAAAACCTGCTTGTGATAAGCTGTCTAGCATTATGTTGGTTTAGGTATTGAGCTAGTACCTCATGTTTAGTGTTCAGGGTTATGCTGGAATGGCTGCAGACCTCCTTTCAATAGGGATCGCAGACAGGTGAACCCTGAGGAAGCTGGATAGTTGAAGCAGGCCCTCCAAATATTCATGCACTGCAAGGATTCACTTTCACTTTGGGACTCATTTTCTGGTTGCTGGCTTTCAGTGCTAACTGATACTTCCATGATGGCAGTAATCCAGCAGAGATTGCATGTATCGTTTGCAGGTTTGTTTCCCAAGCCACCAGAATCTCGGCAGAACCCAAATCATTGTGGCATTTTCTTTCCTCTCCTGTAATATTTGGCTTTCTAAGTTTGAAAATTTAATAGACGAGGGTAGTCAATTTTGGACACCTTAGACCACAGACAGAGGTAAAGACAGAGCCAATTACTTCCCTCCACTTCGCAAAATATGTCTAATTTGCTTGATCACTTCATATTCAAAGAAAATTCTGATGCAACTTAGAGAGGTTAATCAAATACTGGATGATTGGAATGGCGGTGGTCGGATGAGTTGTAAAGCTGCAGAGTTGGGCTGAAACTGTTCACAGAAATACACAGGCTTGTGGTTGCCAGGCAACCACCCTGGACTGAGATTGGCTGAACATCACTGTGAGGTGGATTTTAGGCTCTGGGTTTGAAAATTTAGAAGACTGGGGTAGTCAAGTTTGGAACCATAGAGGACAGACGGAGCAAAAGGTTTTCCAATTACTTCCCTCTACTTCTCAAAATATGTTAAATTTGCTTGATCACTAAAATTGTAAAGAAAATTCTGATGCAACATAGAGAGGCTAATCAAATACTGCATGATTTGCATGGCTGTGGTTGTATGAGGTGGAAAGCTGCAGAGTTGGGCTGAAACTCTTCACAGAAATCCACAAGCTTGTGGTTGCCAGGCAACCACACTGGGCTGTGATTGGCTGAGCACCATTGTGAGCTGGACTTTAGGCTCTAGGATACAAATGTGCAGAAGGAGACCTGAGTCACAATGCTGGGCTTTGCCATAGAGACCTCAGTTCACAGAGTACCTTGTAGGGCAAGATTTAAATAGGATGAATATTCTTGGGCTGGTATGCCACAATATTCTCTCTGAAGGCTTCACTGCTCAGAATTTGTGGATGGAAATGCTTGCCAATCTACACATGGATGTACTTTCAATGGGATATGAAATATGCCAGGGCCTGGCAGATGATCTCTGTCATGTCCTATCTATGAGCATACGCTTTTCCCTTGTCATGTCTGTCATTTGGCTGAGTCCTGTTCCCTAAGCTATTCAGTGAAGACTTGCTGGCATCATTCACCTGCAGAATAAGACTTTCTGTGAAATTTCTCAGCAGAAATCCTCTGCAAGCACATAGCTTTGGATATGAGAGACAGTGGTGGAAGTTGAATTTCAAGAGCAGATATATCAAAACAAAGAAACAAGCCCCAGATAAGATCTTTATATGTTTCCCAGATGAATATGTTTAGAAATATGGGGGAAGATGGAGATCAAGCCTGAGAACAGTGCACACCCATTTCAAGGTACAAAAACCAGTGAAGAACATGGGAAAGCAAGAGAGCTGGTTAATCTGATGTAAAAATCTTTGATGGTGAAACTAAAATTATACTCTCATGATGATTTAATCAGGCTGTAGAAGTGAAGTTCTCATGTTGATTGTCATATGTGTGGCCTCCTCCATTGGGCAGTGGATGCAGGACAGGAGATATTCAAATAAATGTGGTGGAACACAAAATACTGAAAAAAAATCAGCCTAAATCCTGTGTATTCCTTTCCTTAGAGAGAGTATCTGGATAATGTACAAAGTTTCAAAAGACCAAATGTCTATTGGGTCATGTTTTCACCAATTAAATGGTCACATCACATAACATTTTGAATTTTGCTTTCAGAGTTGCTCATGTAGAGGGTCTGAGTAAAGCAAAACGCATTGTAAGCCTGTTCAATAGATGTAAACTCCATAGGTTGTTTCAAAACCAGTGAAACCCTTTGGACTTCATGTTTGTATTTTATTGGTTGATTGGTTTTTCAAATTGTTTGTTTTACCATTTTTAACTTTGTGAATCAGGGAAGCCCTCACTCATAGTGATTTAGACCTCTCCAAAAACTCTGAAGGTATTCATGTAACAGCTATTACAGGTTATAAGTTTCTCCTATTTAAACATGAAAGACTAACAGACTCTGCTACTTTTCATCTAAATTCAGTGTTGGGCTAAATGAATTTTTACAAGTCCTTTGAAATGTGTCCTCCTCTAGTCACTGGTCGTGCTGGAATTCACTTTCTTGTGAAGACAAGATTTGAGCAAACTGACAAAAGTACCGTTTGCCACTATTCTGGACACCTGGTTAAATATCGAGTTCCCTAAATGGTGTGTGTTTTATTTCGATCTCTGCTCACACTTTGGTCATCCAATTGGAACGACAGGGCTCCAGCCAATAGCGTTCTAGACCTGAACAAGAAAATTTCAATTCCATTTTGGGAGTTCATTCGTCTCTCATAATAACTTTTTCCACAAATGTGTGCTTCAGGAGAGGCCCTATGCAACTGTGAAGAGGCCCGTTTTCATTCACTCACTTTCAGACTTTCTAAGATTTTCTGTTACTAGAGGTTTACCCAGACTTGCCCTTGTCAAGGGACAGCGCACTTCACTTAAAGCTGAACAATATTACTTCATGTGTCTCCGCAGAAATTCCACCAATGGGAAATTCTTGCTGTAGTCATCTCCAAGTGTTTCTGCAGAAGAAAATATAACTAACAAAGGATGTGGTTTCAGGCAGAATGAGGAAAGGTGGGATTATCTTTATTTCAGTGCAGGTTGACCTTTCAAAGAAACAGTAATTCCTATCAAATAGGAGGTAAAATCTTTTGTAAAGAGACATGAACATGACACGCTCAAATTTATGTCACTTTTTTTGCAACACCAAGGGCATTTGAGAAATTCTTGGCTGCTGAATTATGCCTTTTTCCAAATTTCCCTTAGGTAAGGCACTCCAGCTTCTTCAAAGCATGCTACTGTTCCTTCCATGTAAAAAACCAAAGCAAAAAACAAAATAAATTAAAACAAAACACATGAAATTACATTTGAGAGCACACAATTGCTCAGGAGGCCCATGTAAACACTTTTTAAGAAGGCAGAGGTACAGAAGCCTCAGGTTCAGCCCATGGGCTGAAGTTTTGTCTCTATCATGGCCACTCAATTCCCTGGCATGTCCACATTAACTCATGAATCTTTACTCATTTCCTTTTCAAATGCACAGGATCCAATATATTTGAACCCTGTTCACATGGGCTTTGAGCATTCAAGGAAACACCAGAGGAAGGCCAGCCACACACTTGCCTGGGGCCTTGGAGTTTATCACAATGAAATGGACACCTGAACAAGGGGAGCCAAAACATAGAGAGGCATATTCCTAAAGCCTGAAGCACAGAAGCTCCCTATAGACCAGTAGTAGGATTTCACAAATTATGTAAGAATCTCTGTGCACATGCTTGGCATGGTCGCTCATACCTATAATCCCAGCAATCTAGGGCTGGGAGGGATGGATCCTTGGGACTTCCAGTCCATCGTGGGGTACGAAGTTATCTCAAGGCCTCTTTCAACAACTTCATAAGATGCTGTTTCACAAAAGAGAACAACAGAAAACTAGAAACACTTGGCCTAGGTCCCTGGGTTCACTTCATGCGTTGTGGAGACTAAATATTCCATGCCATGAGAAAATAACTGGGATTTTTAGGGAAAGGGGCATTTGGATCCCGTTTCTAAGGCTTTCCCTTTCACAATGTTACATTTGAAATCTGGGAAAACCTGCTTGTGATAAGCTGTCTAGCATTATGTTGGTTTAGGTATTGAGCTAGTACCTCATGTTTAGTGTTCAGGGTTATGCTGGAATGGCTGCAGACCTCCTTTCAATAGGGATCGCAGACAGGTGAACCCTGAGGAAGCTGGATAGTTGAAGCAGGCCCTCCAAATATTCATGCACTGCAAGGATTCACTTTCACTTTGGGACTCATTTTCTGGTTGCTGGCTTTCAGTGCTAACTGATACTTCCATGATGGCAGTAATCCAGCAGAGATTGCATGTATCGTTTGCAGGTTTGTTTCCCAAGCCACCAGAATCTCGGCAGAACCCAAATCATTGTGGCATTTTCTTTCCTCTCCTGTAATATTTGGCTTTCTAAGTTTGAAAATTTAATAGACGAGGGTAGTCAATTTTGGACACCTTAGACCACAGACAGAGGTAAAGACAGAGCCAATTACTTCCCTCCACTTCGCAAAATATGTCTAATTTGCTTGATCACTTCATATTCAAAGAAAATTCTGATGCAACTTAGAGAGGTTAATCAAATACTGGATGATTGGAATGGCGGTGGTCGGATGAGTTGTAAAGCTGCAGAGTTGGGCTGAAACTGTTCACAGAAATACACAGGCTTGTGGTTGCCAGGCAACCACCCTGGACTGAGATTGGCTGAACATCACTGTGAGGTGGATTTTAGGCTCTGGGTTTGAAAATTTAGAAGACTGGGGTAGTCAAGTTTGGAACCATAGAGGACAGACGGAGCAAAAGGTTTTCCAATTACTTCCCTCTACTTCTCAAAATATGTTAAATTTGCTTGATCACTAAAATTGTAAAGAAAATTCTGATGCAACATAGAGAGGCTAATCAAATACTGCATGATTTGCATGGCTGTGGTTGTATGAGGTGGAAAGCTGCAGAGTTGGGCTGAAACTCTTCACAGAAATCCACAAGCTTGTGGTTGCCAGGCAACCACACTGGGCTGTGATTGGCTGAGCACCATTGTGAGCTGGACTTTAGGCTCTAGGATACAAATGTGCAGAAGGAGACCTGAGTCACAATGCTGGGCTTTGCCATAGAGACCTCAGTTCACAGAGTACCTTGTAGGGCAAGATTTAAATAGGATGAATATTCTTGGGCTGGTATGCCACAATATTCTCTCTGAAGGCTTCACTGCTCAGAATTTGTGGATGGAAATGCTTGCCAATCTACACATGGATGTACTTTCAATGGGATATGAAATATGCCAGGGCCTGGCAGATGATCTCTGCCATGTCCTATCTATGAGCATACGCTTTTCCCTTGTCATGTCTGTCATTTGGCTGAGTCCTGTTCCCTAAGCTATTCAGTGAAGACTTGCTGGCATCATTCACCTGCAGAATAAGACTTTCTGTGAAATTTCTCAGCAGAAATCCTCTGCAAGCACATAGCTTTGGATATGAGAGACAGTGGTGGAAGTTGAATTTCAAGAGCAGATATATCAAAACAAAGAAACAAGCCCCAGATAAGATCTTTATATGTTTCCCAGATGAATATGTTTAGAAATATGGGGGAAGATGGAGATCAAGCCTGAGAACAGTGCACACCCATTTCAAGGTACAAAAACCAGTGAAGAACATGGGAAAGCAAGAGAGCTGGTTAATCTGATGTAAAAATCTTTGATGGTGAAACTAAAATTATACTCTCATGATGATTTAATCAGGCTGTAGAAGTGAAGTTCTCATGTTGATTGTCATATGTGTGGCCTCCTCCATTGGGCAGTGGATGCAGGACAGGAGATATTCAAATAAATGTGGTGGAACACAAAATACTGAAAAAAAATCAGCCTAAATCCTGTGTATTCCTTTCCTTAGAGAGAGTATCTGGATAATGTACAAAGTTTCAAAAGACCAAATGTCTATTGGGTCATGTTTTCACCAATTAAATGGTCACATCACATAACATTTTGAATTTTGCTTTCAGAGTTGCTCATGTAGAGGGTCTGAGTAAAGCAAAACGCATTGTAAGCCTGTTCAATAGATGTAAACTCCATAGGTTGTTTCAAAACCAGTGAAACCCTTTGGACTTCATGTTTGTATTTTATTGGTTGATTGGTTTTTCAAATTGTTTGTTTTACCATTTTTAACTTTGTGAATCAGGGAAGCCCTCACTCATAGTGATTTAGACCTCTCCAAAAACTCTGAAGGTATTCATGTAACAGCTATTACAGGTTATAAGTTTCTCCTATTTAAACATGAAAGACTAACAGACTCTGCTACTTTTCATCTAAATTCAGTGTTGGGCTAAATGAATTTTTACAAGTCCTTTGAAATGTGTCCTCCTCTAGTCACTGGTCGTGCTGGAATTCACTTTCTTGTGAAGACAAGATTTGAGCAAACTGACAAAAGTACCGTTTGCCACTATTCTGGACACCTGGTTAAATATCGAGTTCCCTAAATGGTGTGTGTTTTATTTCGATCTCTGCTCACACTTTGGTCATCCAATTGGAACGACAGGGCTCCAGCCAATAGCGTTCTAGACCTGAACAAGAAAATTTCAATTCCATTTTGGGAGTTCATTCGTCTCTCATAATAACTTTTTCCACAAATGTGTGCTTCAGGAGAGGCCCTATGCAACTGTGAAGAGGCCCGTTTTCATTCACTCACTTTCAGACTTTCTAAGATTTTCTGTTACTAGAGGTTTACCCAGACTTGCCCTTGTCAAGGGACAGCGCACTTCACTTAAAGCTGAACAATATTACTTCATGTGTCTCCGCAGAAATTCCACCAATGGGAAATTCTTGCTGTAGTCATCTCCAAGTGTTTCTGCAGAAGAAAATATAACTAACAAAGGATGTGGTTTCAGGCAGAATGAGGAAAGGTGGGATTATCTTTATTTCAGTGCAGGTTGACCTTTCAAAGAAACAGTAATTCCTATCAAATAGGAGGTAAAATCTTTTGTAAAGAGACATGAACATGACACGCTCAAATTTATGTCACTTTTTTTGCAACACCAAGGGCATTTGAGAAATTCTTGGCTGCTGAATTATGCCTTTTTCCAAATTTCCCTTAGGTAAGGCACTCCAGCTTCTTCAAAGCATGCTACTGTTCCTTCCATGTAAAAAACCAAAGCAAAAAACAAAATAAATTAAAACAAAACACATGAAATTACATTTGAGAGCACACAATTGCTCAGGAGGCCCATGTAAACACTTTTTAAGAAGGCAGAGGTACAGAAGCCTCAGGTTCAGCCCATGGGCTGAAGTTTTGTCTCTATCATGGCCACTCAATTCCCTGGCATGTCCACATTAACTCATGAATCTTTACTCATTTCCTTTTCAAATGCACAGGATCCAATATATTTGAACCCTGTTCACATGGGCTTTGAGCATTCAAGGAAACACCAGAGGAAGGCCAGCCACACACTTGCCTGGGGCCTTGGAGTTTATCACAATGAAATGGACACCTGAACAAGGGGAGCCAAAACATAGAGAGGCATATTCCTAAAGCCTGAAGCACAGAAGCTCCCTATAGACCAGTAGTAGGATTTCACAAATTATGTAAGAATCTCTGTGCACATGCTTGGCATGGTCGCTCATACCTATAATCCCAGCAATCTAGGGCTGGGAGGGATGGATCCTTGGGACTTCCAGTCCATCGTGGGGTACGAAGTTATCTCAAGGCCTCTTTCAACAACTTCATAAGATGCTGTTTCACAAAAGAGAACAACAGAAAACTAGAAACACTTGGCCTAGGTCCCTGGGTTCACTTCATGCGTTGTGGAGACTAAATATTCCATGCCATGAGAAAATAACTGGGATTTTTAGGGAAAGGGGCATTTGGATCCCGTTTCTAAGGCTTTCCCTTTCACAATGTTACATTTGAAATCTGGGAAAACCTGCTTGTGATAAGCTGTCTAGCATTATGTTGGTTTAGGTATTGAGCTAGTACCTCATGTTTAGTGTTCAGGGTTATGCTGGAATGGCTGCAGACCTCCTTTCAATAGGGATCGCAGACAGGTGAACCCTGAGGAAGCTGGATAGTTGAAGCAGGCCCTCCAAATATTCATGCACTGCAAGGATTCACTTTCACTTTGGGACTCATTTTCTGGTTGCTGGCTTTCAGTGCTAACTGATACTTCCATGATGGCAGTAATCCAGCAGAGATTGCATGTATCGTTTGCAGGTTTGTTTCCCAAGCCACCAGAATCTCGGCAGAACCCAAATCATTGTGGCATTTTCTTTCCTCTCCTGTAATATTTGGCTTTCTAAGTTTGAAAATTTAATAGACGAGGGTAGTCAATTTTGGACACCTTAGACCACAGACAGAGGTAAAGACAGAGCCAATTACTTCCCTCCACTTCGCAAAATATGTCTAATTTGCTTGATCACTTCATATTCAAAGAAAATTCTGATGCAACTTAGAGAGGTTAATCAAATACTGGATGATTGGAATGGCGGTGGTCGGATGAGTTGTAAAGCTGCAGAGTTGGGCTGAAACTGTTCACAGAAATACACAGGCTTGTGGTTGCCAGGCAACCACCCTGGACTGAGATTGGCTGAACATCACTGTGAGGTGGATTTTAGGCTCTGGGTTTGAAAATTTAGAAGACTGGTGTAGTCAAGTTTGGAACCATAGAGGACAGACGGAGCAAAAGGTTTTCCAATTACTTCCCTCTACTTCTCAAAATATGTTAAATTTGCTTGATCACTAAAATTGTAAAGAAAATTCTGATGCAACATAGAGAGGCTAATCAAATACTGCATGATTTGCATGGCTGTGGTTGTATGAGGTGGAAAGCTGCAGAGTTGGGCTGAAACTCTTCACAGAAATCCACAAGCTTGTGGTTGCCAGGCAACCACACTGGGCTGTGATTGGCTGAGCACCATTGTGAGCTGGACTTTAGGCTCTAGGATACAAATGTGCAGAAGGAGACCTGAGTCACAATGCTGGGCTTTGCCATAGAGACCTCAGTTCACAGAGTACCTTGTAGGGCAAGATTTAAATAGGATGAATATTCTTGGGCTGGTATGCCACAATATTCTCTCTGA
Organism: Cavia porcellus; assembly: GCF_034190915.1. NCBI lineage: Eukaryota > Metazoa > Chordata > Mammalia > Rodentia > Caviidae > Cavia > Cavia porcellus. The sequence continues at coordinate 1,585,538 of NW_026947486.1, read as the reverse complement.
AGGCTTCACTGCTCAGAATTTGTGGATGGAAATGCTTGCCAATCTACACATGGATGTACTTTCAATGGGATATGAAATATGCCAGGGCCTGGCAGATGATCTCTGCCATGTCCTATCTATGAGCATACGCTTTTCCCTTGTCATGTCTGTCATTTGGCTGAGTCCTGTTCCCTAAGCTATTCAGTGAAGACTTGCTGGCATCATTCACCTGCAGAATAAGACTTTCTGTGAAATTTCTCAGCAGAAATCCTCTGCAAGCACATAGCTTTGGATATGAGAGACAGTGGTGGAAGTTGAATTTCAAGAGCAGATATATCAAAACAAAGAAACAAGCCCCAGATAAGATCTTTATATGTTTCCCAGATGAATATGTTTAGAAATATGGGGGAAGATGGAGATCAAGCCTGAGAACAGTGCACACCCATTTCAAGGTACAAAAACCAGTGAAGAACATGGGAAAGCAAGAGAGCTGGTTAATCTGATGTAAAAATCTTTGATGCTGAAACTAAAATTATACTCTCATGATGATTTAATCAGGCTGTAGAAGTGAAGTTCTCATGTTGATTGTCATATGTGTGGCCTCCTCCATTGGGCAGTGGATGCAGGACAGGAGATATTCAAATAAATGTGGTGGAACACAAAATACTGAAAAAAAATCAGCCTAAATCCTGTGTATTCCTTTCCTTAGAGAGAGTATCTGGATAATGTACAAAGTTTCAAAAGACCAAATGTCTATTGGGTCATGTTTTCACCAATTAAATGGTCACATCACATAACATTTTGAATTTTGCTTTCAGAGTTGCTCATGTAGAGGGTCTGAGTAAAGCAAAACGCATTGTAAGCCTGTTCAATAGATGTAAACTCCATAGGTTGTTTCAAAACCAGTGAAACCCTTTGGACTTCATGTTTGTATTTTATTGGTTGATTGGTTTTTCAAATTGTTTGTTTTACCATTTTTAACTTTGTGAATCAGGGAAGCCCTCACTCATAGTGATTTAGACCTCTCCAAAAACTCTGAAGGTATTCATGTAACAGCTATTACAGGTTATAAGTTTCTCCTATTTAAACATGAAAGACTAACAGACTCTGCTACTTTTCATCTAAATTCAGTGTTGGGCTAAATGAATTTTTACAAGTCCTTTGAAATGTGTCCTCCTCTAGTCACTGGTCGTGCTGGAATTCACTTTCTTGTGAAGACAAGATTTGAGCAAACTGACAAAAGTACCGTTTGCCACTATTCTGGACACCTGGTTAAATATCGAGTTCCCTAAATGGTGTGTGTTTTATTTCGATCTCTGCTCACACTTTGGTCATCCAATTGGAACGACAGGGCTCCAGCCAATAGCGTTCTAGACCTGAACAAGAAAATTTCAATTCCATTTTGGGAGTTCATTCGTCTCTCATAATAACTTTTTCCACAAATGTGTGCTTCAGGAGAGGCCCTATGCAACTGTGAAGAGGCCCGTTTTCATTCACTCACTTTCAGACTTTCTAAGATTTTCTGTTACTAGAGGTTTACCCAGACTTGCCCTTGTCAAGGGACAGCGCACTTCACTTAAAGCTGAACAATATTACTTCATGTGTCTCCGCAGAAATTCCACCAATGGGAAATTCTTGCTGTAGTCATCTCCAAGTGTTTCTGCAGAAGAAAATATAACTAACAAAGGATGTGGTTTCAGGCAGAATGAGGAAAGGTGGGATTATCTTTATTTCAGTGCAGGTTGACCTTTCAAAGAAACAGTAATTCCTATCAAATAGGAGGTAAAATCTTTTGTAAAGAGACATGAACATGACACGCTCAAATTTATGTCACTTTTTTTGCAACACCAAGGGCATTTGAGAAATTCTTGGCTGCTGAATTATGCCTTTTTCCAAATTTCCCTTAGGTAAGGCACTCCAGCTTCTTCAAAGCATGCTACTGTTCCTTCCATGTAAAAAACCAAAGCAAAAAACAAAATAAATTAAAACAAAACACATGAAATTACATTTGAGAGCACACAATTGCTCAGGAGGCCCATGTAAACACTTTTTAAGAAGGCAGAGGTACAGAAGCCTCAGGTTCAGCCCATGGGCTGAAGTTTTGTCTCTATCATGGCCACTCAATTCCCTGGCATGTCCACATTAACTCATGAATCTTTACTCATTTCCTTTTCAAATGCACAGGATCCAATATATTTGAACCCTGTTCACATGGGCTTTGAGCATTCAAGGAAACACCAGAGGAAGCCCAGCCACACACTTGCCTGGGGCCTTGGAGTTTATCACAATGAAATGGACACCTGAACAAGGGGAGCCAAAACATAGAGAGGCATATTCCTAAAGCCTGAAGCACAGAAGCTCCCTATAGACCAGTAGTAGGATTTCACAAATTATGTAAGAATCTCTGTGCACATGCTTGGCATGGTCGCTCATACCTATAATCCCAGCAATCTAGGGCTGGGAGGGATGGATCCTTGGGACTTCCAGTCCATCGTGGGGTACGAAGTTATCTCAAGGCCTCTTTCAACAACTTCATAAGATGCTGTTTCACAAAAGAGAACAACAGAAAACTAGAAACACTTGGCCTAGGTCCCTGGGTTCACTTCATGCGTTGTGGAGACTAAATATTCCATGCCATGAGAAAATAACTGGGATTTTTAGGGAAAGGGGCATTTGGATCCCGTTTCTAAGGCTTTCCCTTTCACAATGTTACATTTGAAATCTGGGAAAACCTGCTTGTGATAAGCTGTCTAGCATTATGTTGGTTTAGGTATTGAGCTAGTACCTCATGTTTAGTGTTCAGGGTTATGCTGGAATGGCTGCAGACCTCCTTTCAATAGGGATCGCAGACAGGTGAACCCTGAGGAAGCTGGATAGTTGAAGCAGGCCCTCCAAATATTCATGCACTGCAAGGATTCACTTTCACTTTGGGACTCATTTTCTGGTTGCTGGCTTTCAGTGCTAACTGATACTTCCATGATGGCAGTAATCCAGCAGAGATTGCATGTATCGTTTGCAGGTTTGTTTCCCAAGCCACCAGAATCTCGGCAGAACCCAAATCATTGTGGCATTTTCTTTCCTCTCCTGTAATATTTGGCTTTCTAAGTTTGAAAATTTAATAGACGAGGGTAGTCAATTTTGGACACCTTAGACCACAGACAGAGGTAAAGACAGAGCCAATTACTTCCCTCCACTTCGCAAAATATGTCTAATTTGCTTGATCACTTCATATTCAAAGAAAATTCTGATGCAACTTAGAGAGGTTAATCAAATACTGGATGATTGGAATGGCGGTGGTCGGATGAGTTGTAAAGCTGCAGAGTTGGGCTGAAACTGTTCACAGAAATACACAGGCTTGTGGTTGCCAGGCAACCACCCTGGACTGAGATTGGCTGAACATCACTGTGAGGTGGATTTTAGGCTCTGGGTTTGAAAATTTAGAAGACTGGGGTAGTCAAGTTTGGAACCATAGAGGACAGACGGAGCAAAAGGTTTTCCAATTACTTCCCTCTACTTCTCAAAATATGTTAAATTTGCTTGATCACTAAAATTGTAAAGAAAATTCTGATGCAACATAGAGAGGCTAATCAAATACTGCATGATTTGCATGGCTGTGGTTGTATGAGGTGGAAAGCTGCAGAGTTGGGCTGAAACTCTTCACAGAAATCCACAAGCTTGTGGTTGCCAGGCAACCACACTGGGCTGTGATTGGCTGAGCACCATTGTGAGCTGGACTTTAGGCTCTAGGATACAAATGGGCAGAAGGAGACCTGAGTCACAATGCTGGGCTTTGCCATAGAGACCTCAGTTCACAGAGTACCTTGTAGGGCAAGATTTAAATAGGATGAATATTCTTGGGCTGGTATGCCACAATATTCTCTCTGAAGGCTTCACTGCTCAGAATTTGTGGATGGAAATGCTTGCCAATCTACACATGGATGTACTTTCAATGGGATATGAAATATGCCAGGGCCTGGCAGATGATCTCTGTCATGTCCTATCTATGAGCATATGCTTTTCCCTTGTCATGTCTGTCATTTGGCTGAGTCCTGTTCCCTAAGCTATTCAGTGAAGACTTGCTGGCATCATTCACCTGCAGAATAAGACTTTCTGTGAAATTTCTCAGCAGAAATCCTCTGCAAGCACATAGCTTTGGATATGAGAGACAGTGGTGGAAGTTGAATTTCAAGAGCAGATATATCAAAACAAAGAAACAAGCCCCAGATAAGATCTTTATATGTTTCCCAGATGAATATGTTTAGAAATATGGGGGAAGATGGAGATCAAGCCTGAGAACAGTGCACACCCATTTCAAGGTACAAAAACCAGTGAAGAACATGGGAAAGCAAGAGAGCTGGTTAATCTGATGTAAAAATCTTTGATGGTGAAACTAAAATTATACTCTCATGATGATTTAATCAGGCTGTAGAAGTGAAGTTCTCATGTTGATTGTCATATGTGTGGCCTCCTCCATTGGGCAGTGGATGCAGGACAGGAGATATTCAAATAAATGTGGTGGAACACAAAATACTGAAAAAAAATCAGCCTAAATCCTGTGTATTCCTTTCCTTAGAGAGAGTATCTGGATAATGTGCAAAGTTTCAAAAGACCAAATGTCTATTGGGTCATGTTTTCACCAATTAAATGGTCACATCACATAACATTTTGAATTTAGCTTTCAGAGTTGCTCATGTAGAGGGTCTGAGTAAAGCAAAACGCATTGTAAGCCTGTTCAATAGATGTAAACTCCATAGGTTGTTTCAAAACCAGTGAAACCCTTTGGACTTCATGTTTGTATTTTATTGGTTGATTGGTTTTTCAAATTGTTTGTTTTACCATTTTTAACTTTGTGAATCAGGGAAGCCCTCACTCATAGTGATTTAGACCTCTCCAAAAACTCTGAAGGTATTCATGTAACAGCTATTACAGGTTATAAGTTTCTCCTATTTAAACATGAAAGACTAACAGACTCTGCTACTTTTCATCTAAATTCAGTGTTGGGCTAAATGAATTTTTACAAGTCCTTTGAAATGTGTCCTCCTCTAGTCACTGGTCGTGCTGGAATTCACTTTCTTGTGAAGACAAGATTTGAGCAAACTGACAAAAGTACCGTTTGCCACTATTCTGGACACCTGGTTAAATATCGAGTTCCCTAAATGGTGTGTGTTTTATTTCGATCTCTGCTCACACTTTGGTCATCCAATTGGAACGACAGGGCTCCAGCCAATAGCGTTCTAGACCTGAACAAGAAAATTTCAATTCCATTTTGGGAGTTCATTCGTCTCTCATAATAACTTTTTCCACAAATGTGTGCTTCAGGAGAGGCCCTATGCAACTGTGAAGAGGCCCGTTTTCATTCACTCACTTTCAGACTTTCTAAGATTTTCTGTTACTAGAGGTTTACCCAGACTTGCCCTTGTCAAGGGACAGCGCACTTCACTTAAAGCTGAACAATATTACTTCATGTGTCTCCGCAGAAATTCCACCAATGGGAAATTCTTGCTGTAGTCATCTCCAAGTGTTTCTGCAGAAGAAAATATAACTAACAAAGGATGTGGTTTCAGGCAGAATGAGGAAAGGTGGGATTATCTTTATTTCAGTGCAGGTTGACCTTTCAAAGAAACAGTAATTCCTATCAAATAGGAGGTAAAATCTTTTGTAAAGAGACATGAACATGACACGCTCAAATTTATGTCACTTTTTTTGCAACACCAAGGGCATTTGAGAAATTCTTGGCTGCTGAATTATGCCTTTTTCCAAATTTCCCTTAGGTAAGGCACTCCAGCTTCTTCAAAGCATGCTACTGTTCCCTTCCATGTAAAAAACCAAAGCAAAAAACAAAATAAATTAAAACAAAACACATTAAATTACATTTGAGAGCACACAATTGCTCAGCAGGCCCATGTAAACACTTTTTAAGAAGGCAGAGGTACAGAAGCCTCAGGTTCAGCCCATGGGCTGAAGTTTTGTCTCTATCATGGCCACTCAATTCCCTGGCATGTCCACATTAACTCATGAATCTTTACTCATTTCCTTTTCAAATGCACAGGATCCAATATATTTGAACCCTGTTCACATGGGCTTTGAGCATTCAAGGAAACACCAGAGGAAGGCCAGCCACACACTTGCCTGGGGCCTTGGAGTTTATCACAATGAAATGGACACCTGAACAAGGGGAGCCAAAACATAGAGAGGCATATTCCTAAAGCCTGAAGCACAGAAGCTCCCTATAGACCAGTAGTAGGATTTCACAAATTATGTAAGAATCTCTGTGCACATGCTTGGCATGGTCGCTCATACCTATAATCCCAGCAATCTAGGGCTGGGAGGGATGGATCCTTGGGAGTTCCAGTCCATCGTGGGGTACGAAGTTATCTCAAGGCCTCTTTCAACAACTTCATAAGATGCTGTTTCACAAAAGAGAACAACAGAAAACTAGAAACACTTGGCCTAGGTCCCTGGGTTCACTTCATGCGTTGTGGAGACTAAATATTCCATGCCATGAGAAAATAACTGGGATTTTTAGGGAAAGGGGCATTTGGATCCCGTTTCTAAGGCTTTCCCTTTCACAATGTTACATTTGAAATCTGGGAAAACCTGCTTGTGATAAGCTGTCTAGCATTATGTTGGTTTAGGTATTGAGCTAGTACCTCATGTTTAGTGTTCAGGGTTATGCTGGAATGGCTGCAGACCTCCTTTCAATAGGGATCGCAGACAGGTGAACCCTGAGGAAGCTGGATAGTTGAAGCAGGCCCTCCAAATATTCATGCACTGCAAGGATTCACTTTCACTTTGGGACTCATTTTCTGGTTGCTGGCTTTCAGTGCTAACTGATACTTCCATGATGGCAGTAATCCAGCAGAGATTGCATGTATCGTTTGCAGGTTTGTTTCCCAAGCCACCAGAATCTCGGCAGAACCCAAATCATTGTGGCATTTTCTTTCCTCTCCTGTAATATTTGGCTTTCTAAGTTTGAAAATTTAATAGACGAGGGTAGTCAATTTTGGACCCCTTAGACCACAGACAGAGGTAAAGACAGAGCCAATTACTTCCCTCCACTTCGCAAAATATGTCTAATTTGCTTGATCACTTCATATTCAAAGAAAATTCTGATGCAACTTAGAGAGGTTAATCAAATACTGGATGATTGGAATGGCGGTGGTCGGATGAGTTGTAAAGCTGCAGAGTTGGGCTGAAACTGTTCACAGAAATACACAGGCTTGTGGTTGCCAGGCAACCACCCTGGACTGAGATTGGCTGAACATCACTGTGAGGTGGATTTTAGGCTCTGGGTTTGAAAATTTAAAAGACTGGGGTAGTCAAGTTTGGAACCATAGAGGACAGACGGAGCAAAAGGTTTTCCAATTACTTCCCTCTACTTCTCAAAATATGTTAAATTTGCTTGATCACTAAAATTGTAAAGAAAATTCTGATGCAACATAGAGAGGCTAATCAAATACTGCATGATTTGCATGGCTGTGGTTGTATGAGGTGGAAAGCTGCAGAGTTGGGCTGAAACTCTTCACAGAAATCCACAAGCTTGTGGTTGCCAGGCAACCACACTGGGCTGTGATTGGCTGAGCACCATTGTGAGCTGGACTTTAGGCTCTAGGATACAAATGGGCAGAAGGAGACCTGAGTCACAATGCTGGGCTTTGCCATAGAGACCTCAGTTCACAGAGTACCTTGTAGGGCAAGATTTAAATAGGATGAATATTCTTGGGCTGGTATGCCACAATATTCTCTCTGAAGGCTTCACTGCTCAGAATTTGTGGATGGAAATGCTTGCCAATCTACACATGGATGTACTTTCAATGGGATATGAAATATGCCAGGGCCTGGCAGATGATCTCTGTCATGTCCTATCTATGAGCATACGCTTTTCCCTTGTCATGTCTGTCATTTGGCTGAGTCCTGTTCCCTAAGCTATTCAGTGAAGACTTGCTGGCATCATTCACCTGCAGAATAAGACTTTCTGTGAAATTTCTCAGCAGAAATCCTCTGCAAGCACATAGCTTTGGATATGAGAGACAGTGGTGGAAGTTGAATTTCAAGAGCAGATATATCAAAACAAAGAAACAAGCCCCAGATAAGATCTTTATATGTTTCCCAGATGAATATGTTTAGAAATATGGGGGAAGATGGAGATCAAGCCTGAGAACAGTGCACACCCATTTCAAGGTACAAAAACCAGTGAAGAACATGGGAAAGCAAGAGAGCTGGTTAATCTGATGTAAAAATCTTTGATGGTGAAACTAAAATTATACTCTCATGATGATTTAATCAGGCTGTAGAAGTGAAGTTCTCATGTTGATTGTCATATGTGTGGCCTCCTCCATTGGGCAGTGGATGCAGGACAGGAGATATTCAAATAAATGTGGTGGAACACAAAATACTGAAAAAAAATCAGCCTAAATCCTGTGTATTCCTTTCCTTAGAGAGAGTATCTGGATAATGTACAAAGTTTCAAAAGACCAAATGTCTATTGGGTCATGTTTTCACCAATTAAATGGTCACATCACATAACATTTTGAATTTTGCTTTCAGAGTTGCTCATGTAGAGGGTCTGAGTAAAGCAAAACGCATTGTAAGCCTGTTCAATAGATGTAAACTCCATAGGTTGTTTCAAAACCAGTGAAACCCTTTGGACTTCATGTTTGTATTTTATTGGTTGATTGGTTTTTCAAATTGTTTGTTTTACCATTTTTAACTTTGTGAATCAGGGAAGCCCTTACTCATAGTGATTTAGACCTCTCCAAAAACTCTGAAGGTATTCATGTAACAGCTATTACAGGTTATAAGTTTCTCCTATTTAAACATGAAAGACTAACAGACTCTGCTACTTTTCATCTAAATTCAGTGTTGGGCTAAATGAATTTTTACAAGTCCTTTGAAATGTGTCCTCCTCTAGTCACTGGTCGTGCTGGAATTCACTTTCTTGTGAAGACAAGATTTGAGCAAACTGACAAAAGTACCGTTTGCCACTATTCTGGACACCTGGTTAAATATCGAGTTCCCTAAATGGTGTGTGTTTTATTTCGATCTCTGCTCACACTTTGGTCATCCAATTGGAACGACAGGGCTCCAGCCAATAGCGTTCTAGACCTGAACAAGAAAATTTCAATTCCATTTTGGGAGTTCATTCGTCTCTCATAATAACTTTTTCCACAAATGTGTGCTTCAGGAGAGGCCCTATGCAACTGTGAAGAGGCCCGTTTTCATTCACTCACTTTCAGACTTTCTAAGATTTTCTGTTACTAGAGGTTTACCCAGACTTGCCCTTGTCAAGGGACAGCGCACTTCACTTAAAGCTGAACAATATTACTTCATGTGTCTCCGCAGAAATTCCACCAATGGGAAATTCTTGCTGTAGTCATCTCCAAGTGTTTCTGCAGAAGAAAATATAACTAACAAAGGATGTGGTTTCAGGCAGAATGAGGAAAGGTGGGATTATCTTTATTTCAGTGCAGGTTGACCTTTCAAAGAAACAGTAATTCCTATCAAATAGGAGGTAAAATCTTTTGTAAAGAGACATGAACATGACACGCTCAAATTTATGTCACTTTTTTTGCAACACCAAGGGCATTTGAGAAATTCTTGGCTGCTGAATTATGCCTTTTTCCAAATTTCCCTTAGGTAAGGCACTCCAGCTTCTTCAAAGCATGCTACTGTTCCTTCCATGTAAAAAACCAAAGCAAAAAACAAAATAAATTAAAACAAAACACATGAAATTACATTTGAGAGCACACAATTGCTCAGGAGGCCCATGTAAACACTTTTTAAGAAGGCAGAGGTACAGAAGCCTCAGGTTCAGCCCATGGGCTGAAGTTTTGTCTCTATCATGGCCACTCAATTCCCTGGCATGTCCACATTAACTCATGAATCTTTACTCATTTCCTTTTCAAATGCACAGGATCCAATATATTTGAACCCTGTTCACATGGGCTTTGAGCATTCAAGGAAACACCAGAGGAAGGCCAGCCACACACTTGCCTGGGGCCTTGGAGTTTATCACAATGAAATGGACACCTGAACAAGGGGAGCCAAAACATAGAGAGGCATATTCCTAAAGCCTGAAGCACAGAAGCTCCCTATAGACCAGTAGTAGGATTTCACAAATTATGTAAGAATCTCTGTGCACATGCTTGGCATGGTCGCTCATACCTATAATCCCAGCAATCTAGGGCTGGGAGGGATGGATCCTTGGGAGTTCCAGTCCATCGTGGGGTACGAAGTTATCTCAAGGCCTCTTTCAACAACTTCATAAGATGCTGTTTCACAAAAGAGAACAACAGAAAACTAGAAACACTTGGCCTAGGTCCCTGGGTTCACTTCATGCGTTGTGGAGACTAAATATTCCATGCCATGAGAAAATAACTGGGATTTTTAGGGAAAGGGGCATTTGGATCCCGTTTCTAAGGCTTTCCCTTTCACAATGTTACATTTGAAATCTGGGAAAACCTGCTTGTGATAAGCTGTCTAGCATTATGTTGGTTTAGGTATTGAGCTAGTACCTCATGTTTAGTGTTCAGGGTTATGCTGGAATGGCTGCAGACCTCCTTTCAATAGGGATCGCAGACAGGTGAACCCTGAGGAAGCTGGATAGTTGAAGCAGGCCCTCCAAATATTCATGCACTGCAAGGATTCACTTTCACTTTGGGACTCATTTTCTGGTTGCTGGCTTTCAGTGCTAACTGATACTTCCATGATGGCAGTAATCCAGCAGAGATTGCATGTATCGTTTGCAGGTTTGTTTCCCAAGCCACCAGAATCTCGGCAGAACCCAAATCATTGTGGCATTTTCTTTCCTCTCCTGTAATATTTGGCTTTCTAAGTTTGAAAATTTAATAGACGAGGGTAGTCAATTTTGGACCCCTTAGACCACAGACAGAGGTAAAGACAGAGCCAATTACTTCCCTCCACTTCGCAAAATATGTCTAATTTGCTTGATCACTTCATATTCAAAGAAAATTCTGATGCAACTTAGAGAGGTTAATCAAATACTGGATGATTGGAATGGCGGTGGTCGGATGAGTTGTAAAGCTGCAGAGTTGGGCTGAAACTGTTCACAGAAATACACAGGCTTGTGGTTGCCAGGCAACCACCCTGGACTGAGATTGGCTGAACATCACTGTGAGGTGGATTTTAGGCTCTGGGTTTGAAACTTTAGAAGACTGGAGTAGTCAAGTTTGGAACCATAGAGGACAGACGGAGCAAAAGGTTTTCCAATTACTTCCCTCTACTTCTCAAAATATGTTGAATTTGCTTGATCACTAAAATTGTAAAGAAAATTCTGATGCAACATAGAGAGGCTAATCAAATACTGCATGATTTGCATGGCTGTGGTTGTATGAGGTGGAAAGCTGCAGAGTTGGGCTGAAACTCTTCACAGAAATCCACAAGCTTGTGGTTGCCAGGCAACCACACTGGGCTGTGATTGGCTGAGCACCATTGTGAGCTGGACTTTAGGCTCTAGGATACAAATGTGCAGAAGGAGACCTGAGTCACAATGCTGGGCTTTGCCATAGAGACCTCAGTTCACAGAGTACCTTGTAGGGCAAGATTTAAATAGGATGAATATTCTTGGGCTGGTATGCCACAATATTCTCTCTGAAGGCTTCACTGCTCAGAATTTGTGGATGGAAATGCTTGCCAATCTACACATGGATGTACTTTCAATGGGATATGAAATATGCCAGGGCCTGGCAGATGATCTCTGTCATGTCCTATCTATGAGCATACGCTTTTCCCTTGTCATGTCTGTCATTTGGCTGAGTCCTGTTCCCTAAGCTATTCAGTGAAGACTTGCTGGCATCATTCACCTGCAGAATAAGACTTTCTGTGAAATTTCTCAGCAGAAATCCTCTGCAAGCACATAGCTTTGGATATGAGAGACAGTGGTGGAAGTTGAATTTCAAGAGCAGATATATCAAAACAAAGAAACAAGCCCCGAATAAGATCTTTACACGTTTCCCAGATGAATATGTTTGGAAATACGGGGGAAGATGGAGATCAAGGCTGAGAAGAGTACACACCCATTTCAAGGTACAAAAACCAGTGAAGAACATGGGAAAGCAAGAGAGCTGGTTAATCTGATGTAAAAATCTTTGATGGTGAAACTAAAATTATACTCTCATGATGATTTAATCAGGCTGTAGAAGTGAAGTTCTCATGTTGATTGTCATATGTGTGGCCTCCTCCATTGGGCAGTGGATGCAGGACAGGAGATATTCAAATAAATGTGGTGGAACACAAAATACTGAAAAAAAATCAGCCTAAATCCTGTGTATTCCTTTCCTTAGAGAGAGTATCTGGATAATGTACAAAGTTTCAAAAGACCAAATGTCTATTGGGTCATGTTTTCACCAATTAAATGGTCACATCACATAACATTTTGAATTTTGCTTTCAGAGTTGCTCATGTAGAGGGTCTGAGTAAAGCAAAACGCATTGTAAGCCTGTTCAATAGATGTAAACTCCATAGGTTGTTTCAAAACCAGTGAAACCCTTTGGACTTCATGTTTGTATTTTATTGGTTGATTGGTTTTTCAAATTGTTTGTTTTACCATTTTTAACTTTGTGAATCAGGGAAGCCCTCACTCATAGTGATTTAGACCTCTCCAAAAACTCTGAAGGTATTCATGTAACAGCTATTACAGGTTATAAGTTTCTCCTATTTAAACATGAAAGACTAACAGACTCTGCTACTTTTCATCTAAATTCAGTGTTGGGCTAAATGAATTTTTACAAGTCCTTTGAAATGTGTCCTCCTCTAGTCACTGGTCGTGCTGGAATTCACTTTCTTGTGAAGACAAGATTTGAGCAAACTGACAAAAGTACCGTTTGCCACTATTCTGGACACCTGGTTAAATATCGAGTTCCCTAAATGGTGTGTGTTTTATTTCGATCTCTGCTCACACTTTGGTCATCCAATTGGAACGACAGGGCTCCAGCCAATAGCGTTCTAGACCTGAACAAGAAAATTTCAATTCCATTTTGGGAGTTCATTCGTCTCTCATAATAACTTTTTCCACAAATGTGTGCTTCAGGAGAGGCCCTATGCAACTGTGAAGAGGCCCGTTTTCATTCACTCACTTTCAGACTTTCTAAGATTTTCTGTTACTAGAGGTTTACCCAGACTTGCCCTTGTCAAGGGACAGCGCAATTCACTTAAAGCTGAACAATATTACTTCATGTGTCTCCGCAGAAATTCCACCAATGGGAAATTCTTGCTGTAGTCATCTCCAAGTGTTTCTGCAGAAGAAAATATAACTAACAAAGGATGTGGTTTCAGGCAGAATGAGGAAAGGTGGGATTATCTTTATTTCAGTGCAGGTTGACCTTTCAAAGAAACAGTAATTCCTATCAAATAGGAGGTAAAATCTTTTGTAAAGAGACATGAACATGACACGCTCAAATTTATGTCACTTTTTTTGCAACACCAAGGGCATTTGAGAAATTCTTGGCTGCTGAATTATGCCTTTTTCCAAATTTCCCTTAGGTAAGGCACTCCAGCTTCTTCAAAGCATGCTACTGTTCCTTCCATGTAAAAAACCAAAGCAAAAAACAAAATAAATTAAAACAAAACACATTAAATTACATTTGAGAGCACACAATTGCTCAGGAGGCACATGTAAACACTTTTTAAGAAGGCAGAGGTACAGAAGCCTCAGGTTCAGCCCATGGGCTGAAGTTTTGTCTCTATCATGGCCACTCAATTCCCTGGCATGTCCACATTAACTCATGAATCTTTACTCATTTCCTTTTCAAATGCACAGGATCCAATATATTTGAACCCTGTTCACATGGGCTTTGAGCATTCAAGGAAACACCAGAGGAAGGCCAGCCACACACTTGCCTGGGGCCTTGGAGTTTATCACAATGAAATGGACACCTGAACAAGGGGAGCCAAAACATAGAGAGGCATATTCCTAAAGCCTGAAGCACAGAAGCTCCCTATAGACCAGTAGTAGGATTTCACAAATTATGTAAGAATCTCTGTGCACATGCTTGGCATGGTCGCTCATACCTATAATCCCAGCAATCTAGGGCTGGGAGGGATGGATCCTTGGGAGTTCCAGTCCATCGTGGGGTACGAAGTTATCTCAAGGCCTCTTTCAACAACTTCATAAGATGCTGTTTCACAAAAGAGAACAACAGAAAACTAGAAACACTTGGCCTAGGTCCCTGGGTTCACTTCATGCGTTGTGGAGACTAAATATTCCATGCCATGAGAAAATAACTGGGATTTTTAGGGAAAGGGGCATTTGGATCCCGTTTCTAAGGCTTTCCCTTTCACAATGTTACATTTGAAATCTGGGAAAACCTGCTTGTGATAAGCTGTCTAGCATTATGTTGGTTTAGGTATTGAGCTAGTACCTCATGTTTAGTGTTCAGGGTTATGCTGGAATGGCTGCAGACCTCCTTTCAATAGGGATCGCAGACAGGTGAACCCTGAGGAAGCTGGATAGTTGAAGCAGGCCCTCCAAATATTCATGCACTGCAAGGATTCACTTTCACTTTGGGACTCATTTTCTGGTTGCTGGCTTTCAGTGCTAACTGATACTTCCATGATGGCAGTAATCCAGCAGAGATTGCATGTATCGTTTGCAGGTTTGTTTCCCAAGCCACCAGAATCTCGGCAGAACCCAAATCATTGTGGCATTTTCTTTCCTCTCCTGTAATATTTGGCTTTCTAAGTTTGAAAATTTAATAGACGAGGGTAGTCAATTTTGGACCCCTTAGACCACAGACAGAGGTAAAGACAGAGCCAATTACTTCCCTCCACTTCGCAAAATATGTCTAATTTGCTTGATCACTTCATATTCAAAGAAAATTCTGATGCAACTTAGAGAGGTTAATCAAATACTGGATGATTGGAATGGCGGTGGTCGGATGAGTTGTAAAGCTGCAGAGTTGGGCTGAAACTGTTCACAGAAATACACAGGCTTGTGGTTGCCAGGCAACCACCCTGGACTGAGATTGGCTGAACATCACTGTGAGGTGGATTTTAGGCTCTGGGTTTGAAAATTTAGAAGACTGGAGTAGTCAAGTTTGGAACCATAGAGGACAGACGGAGCAAAAGGTTTTCCAATTACTTCCCTCTACTTCTCAAAATATGTTAAATTTGCTTGATCACTAAAATTGTAAAGAAAATTCTGATGCAACATAGAGAGGCTAATCAAATACTGCATGATTTGCATGGCTGTGGTTGTATGAGGTGGAAAGCTGCAGAGTTGGGCTGAAACTCTTCACAGAAATCCACAAGCTTGTGGTTGCCAGGCAACCACACTGGGCTGTGATTGGCTGAGCACCATTGTGAGCTGGACTTTAGGCTCTAGGATACAAATGTGCAGAAGGAGACCTGAGTCACAATGCTGGGCTTTGCCATAGAGACCTCAGTTCACAGAGTACCTTGTAGGGCAAGATTTAAATAGGATGAATATTCTTGGGCTGGTATGCCACAATATTCTCTCTGAAGGCTTCACTGCTCAGAATTTGTGGATGGAAATGCCTGCCAATCTACACATGGATGTACTTTCAATGGGATATGAAATATGCCAGGGCCTGGCAGATGATCTCTGTCATGTCCTATCTATGAGCATACGCTTTTCCCTTGTCATGTCTGTCATTTGGCTGAGTCCTGTTCCCTAAGCTATTCAGTGAAGACTTGCTGGCATCATTCACCTGCAGAATAAGACTTTCTGTGAAATTTCTCAGCAGAAATCCTCTGCAAGCACATAGCTTTGGATATGAGAGACAGTGGTGGAAGTTGAATTTCAAGAGCAGATATATCAAAACAAAGAAACAAGCCCCGAATAAGATCTTTACACGTTTCCCAGATGAATATGTTTGGAAATACGGGGGAAGATGGAGATCAAGGCTGAGAAGAGTACACACCCATTTCAAGGTACAAAAACCAGTGAAGAACATGGGAAAGCAAGAGAGCTGGTTAATCTGATGTAAAAATCTTTGATGGTGAAACTAAAATTATACTCTCATGATGATTTAATCAGGCTGTAGAAGTGAAGTTCTCATGTTGATTGTCATATGTGTGGCCTCCTCCATTGGGCAGTGGATGCAGGACAGGAGATATTCAAATAAATGTGGTGGAACACAAAATACTGAAAAAAAATCAGCCTAAATCCTGTGTATTCCTTTCCTTAGAGAGAGTATCTGGATAATGTACAAAGTTTCAAAAGACCAAATGTCTATTGGGTCATGTTTTCACCAATTAAATGGTCACATCACATAACATTTTGAATTTTGCTTTCAGAGTTGCTCATGTAGAGGGTCTGAGTAAAGCAAAACGCATTGTAAGCCTGTTCAATAGATGTAAACTCCATAGGTTGTTTCAAAACCAGTGAAACCCTTTGGACTTCATGTTTGTATTTTATTGGTTGATTGGTTTTTCAAATTGTTTGTTTTACCATTTTTAACTTTGTGAATCAGGGAAGCCCTCACTCATAGTGATTTAGACCTCTCCAAAAACTCTGAAGGTATTCATGTAACAGCTATTACAGGTTATAAGTTTCTCCTATTTAAACATGAAAGACTAACAGACTCTGCTACTTTTCATCTAAATTCAGTGTTGGGCTAAATGAATTTTTACAAGTCCTTTGAAATGTGTCCTCCTCTAGTCACTGGTCGTGCTGGAATTCACTTTCTTGTGAAGACAAGATTTGAGCAAACTGACAAAAGTACCGTTTGCCACTATTCTGGACACCTGGTTAAATATCGAGTTCCCTAAATGGTGTGTGTTTTATTTCGATCTCTGCTCACACTTTGGTCATCCAATTGGAATGACAGGGCTCCAGCCAATAGCGTTCTAGACCTGAACAAGAAAATTTCAATTCCATTTTGGGAGTTCATTCGTCTCTCATAATAACTTTTTCCACAAATGTGTGCTTCAGGAGAGGCCCTATGCAACTGTGAAGAGGCCCGTTTTCATTCACTCACTTTCAGACTTTCTAAGATTTTCTGTTACTAGAGGTTTACCCAGACTTGCCCTTGTCAAGGGACAGCGCACTTCACTTAAAGCTGAACAATATTACTTCATGTGTCTCCGCAGAAATTCCACCAATGGGAAATTCTTGCTGTAGTCATCTCCAAGTGTTTCTGCAGAAGAAAATATAACTAACAAAGGATGTGGTTTCAGGCAGAATGAGGAAAGGTGGGATTATCTTTATTTCAGTGCAGGTTGACCTTTCAAAGAAACAGTAATTCCTATCAAATAGGAGGTAAAATCTTTTGTAAAGAGACATGAACATGACACGCTCAAATTTATGTCACTTTTTTTGCAACACCAAGGGCATTTGAGAAATTCTTGGCTGCTGAATTATGCCTTTTTCCAAATTTCCCTTAGGTAAGGCACTCCAGCTTCTTCAAAGCATGCTACTGTTCCTTCCATGTAAAAAACCAAAGCAAAAAACAAAATAAATTAAAACAAAACACATGAAATTACATTTGAGAGCACACAATTGCTCAGGAGGCCCATGTAAACACTTTTTAAGAAGGCAGAGGTACAGAAGCCTCAGGTTCAGCCCATGGGCTGAAGTTTTGTCTCTATCATGGCCACTCAATTCCCTGGCATGTCCACATTAACTCATGAATCTTTACTCATTTCCTTTTCAAATGCACAGGATCCAATATATTTGAACCCTGTTCACATGGGCTTTGAGCATTCAAGGAAACACCAGAGGAAGGCCAGCCACACACTTGCCTGGGGCCTTGGAGTTTATCACAATGAAATGGACACCTGAACAAGGGGAGCCAAAACATAGAGAGGCATATTCCTAAAGCCTGAAGCACAGAAGCTCCCTATAGACCAGTAGTAGGATTTCACAAATTATGTAAGAATCTCTGTGCACATGCTTGGCATGGTCGCTCATACCTATAATCCCAGCAATCTAGGGCTGGGAGGGATGGATCCTTGGGAGTTCCAGTCCATCGTGGGGTACGAAGTTATCTCAAGGCCTCTTTCAACAACTTCATAAGATGCTGTTTCACAAAAGAGAACAACAGAAAACTAGAAACACTTGGCCTAGGTCCCTGGGTTCACTTCATGCGTTGTGGAGACTAAATATTCCATGCCATGAGAAAATAACTGGGATTTTTAGGGAAAGGGGCATTTGGATCCCGTTTCTAAGGCTTTCCCTTTCACAATGTTACATTTGAAATCTGGGAAAACCTGCTTGTGATAAGCTGTCTAGCATTATTTTGGTTTAGGTATTGAGCTAGTACCTCATGTTTAGTGTTCAGGGTTATGCTGGAATGGCTGCAGACCTCCTTTCAATAGGGATCGCAGACAGGTGAACCCTGAGGAAGCTGGATAGTTGAAGCAGGCCCTCCAAATATTCATGCACTGCAAGGATTCACTTTCACTTTGGGACTCATTTTCTGGTTGCTGGCTTTCAGTGCTAACTGATACTTCCATGATGGCAGTAATCCAGCAGAGATTGCATGTATCGTTTGCAGGTTTGTTTCCCAAGCCACCAGAATCTCGGCAGAACCCAAATCATTGTGGCATTTTCTTTCCTCTCCTGTAATATTTGGCTTTCTAAGTTTGAAAATTTAATAGACGAGGGTAGTCAATTTTGGACCCCTTAGACCACAGACAGAGGTAAAGACAGAGCCAATTACTTCCCTCCACTTCGCAAAATATGTCTAATTTGCTTGATCACTTCATATTCAAAGAAAATTCTGATGCAACTTAGAGAGGTTAATCAAATACTGGATGATTGGAATGGCGGTGGTCGGATGAGTTGTAAAGCTGCAGAGTTGGGCTGAAACTGTTCACAGAAATACACAGGCTTGTGGTTGCCAGGCAACCACCCTGGACTGAGATTGGCTGAACATCACTGTGAGGTGGATTTTAGGCTCTGGGTTTGAAAATTTAGAAGACTGGAGTAGTCAAGTTTGGAACCATAGAGGACAGACGGAGCAAAAGGTTTGCCAATTACTTCCCTCTACTTCTCAAAATATGTTAAATTTGCTTGATCACTAAAATTGTAAAGAAAATTCTGATGCAACATAGAGAGGCTAATCAAATACTGCATGATTTGCATGGCTGTGGTTGTATGAGGTGGAAAGCTGCAGAGTTGGGCTGAAACTCTTCACAGAAATCCACAAGCTTGTGGTTGCCAGGCAACCACACTGGGCTGTGATTGGCTGAGCACCATTGTGAGCTGGACTTTAGGCTCTAGGATACAAATGTGCAGAAGGAGACCTGAGTCACAATGCTGGGCTTTGCCATAGAGACCTCAGTTCACAGAGTACCTTGTAGGGCAAGATTTAAATAGGATGAATATTCTTGGGCTGGTATGCCACAATATTCTCTCTGAAGGCTTCACTGCTCAGAATTTGTGGATGGAAATGCTTGCCAATCTACACATGGATGTACTTTCAATGGGATATGAAATATGCCACGGCCTGGCAGATGATCTCTGTCATGTCCTATCTATGAGCATACGCTTTTCCCTTGTCATGTCTGTCATTTGGCTGAGTCCTGTTCCCTAAGCTATTCAGTGAAGACTTGCTGGCATCATTCACCTGCAGAATAAGACTTTCTGTGAAATTTCTCAGCAGAAATCCTCTGCAAGCACATAGCTTTGGATATGAGAGACAGTGGTGGAAGTTGAATTTCAAGAGCAGATATATCAAAACAAAGAAACAAGCCCCAGATAAGATCTTTATATGTTTCCCAGATGAATATGTTTAGAAATATGGGGGAAGATGGAGATCAAGCTTGAGAACAGTGCACACCCATTTCAAGGTACAAAAACCAGTGAAGAACATGGGAAAGCAAGAGAGCTGGTTAATCTGATGTAAAAATCTTTGATGGTGAAACTAAAATTATACTCTCATGATGATTTAATCAGGCTGTAGAAGTGAAGTTCTCATGTTGATTGTCATATGTGTGGCCTCCTCCATTGGGCAGTGGATGCAGGACAGGAGATATTCAAATAAATGTGGTGGAACACAAAATACTGAAAAAAAATCAGCCTAAATCCTGTGTATTCCTTTCCTTAGAGAGAGTATCTGGATAATGTACAAAGTTTCAAAAGACCAAATGTCTATTGGGTCATGTTTTCACCAATTAAATGGTCACATCACATAACATTTTGAATTTTGCTTTCAGAGTTGCTCATGTAGAGGGTCTGAGTAAAGCAAAACGCATTGTAAGCCTGTTCAATAGATGTAAACTCCATAGGTTGTTTCAAAACCAGTGAAACCCTTTGGACTTCATGTTTGTATTTTATTGGTTGATTGGTTTTTCAAATTGTTTGTTTTACCATTTTTAACTTTGTGAATCAGGGAAGCCCTCACTCATAGTGATTTAGACCTCTCCAAAAACTCTGAAGGTATTCATGTAACAGCTATTACAGGTTATAAGTTTCTCCTATTTAAACATGAAAGACTAACAGACTCTGCTACTTTTCATCTAAATTCAGTGTTGGGCTAAATGAATTTTTACAAGTCCTTTGAAATGTGTCCTCCTCTAGTCACTGGTCGTGCTGGAATTCACTTTCTTGTGAAGACAAGATTTGAGCAAACTGACAAAAGTACCATTTGCCACTATTCTGGACACCTGGTTAAATATCGAGTTCCCTAAATGGTGTGTGTTTTATTTCGATCTCTGCTCACACTTTGGTCATCCAATTGGAACGACAGGGCTCCAGCCAATAGCGTTCTAGACCTGAACAAGAAAATTTCAATTCCATTTTGGGAGTTCATTCGTCTCTCATAATAACTTTTTCCACAAATGTGTGCTTCAGGAGAGGCCCTATGCAACTGTGAAGAGGCCCGTTTTCATTCACTCACTTTCAGACTTTCTAAGATTTTCTGTTACTAGAGGTTTACCCAGACTTGCCCTTGTCAAGGGACAGCGCACTTCACTTAAAGCTGAACAATATTACTTCATGTGTCTCCGCAGAAATTCCACCAATGGGAAATTCTTGCTGTAGTCATCTCCAAGTGTTTCTGCAGAAGAAAATATAACTAACAAAGGATGTGGTTTCAGGCAGAATGAGGAAAGGTGGGATTATCTTTATTTCAGTGCAGGTTGACCTTTCAAAGAAACAGTAATTCCTATCAAATAGGAGGTAAAATCTTTTGTAAAGAGACATGAACATGACACGCTCAAATTTATGTCACTTTTTTTGCAACACCAAGGGCATTTGAGAAATTCTTGGCTGCTGAATTATGCCTTTTTCCAAATTTCCCTTAGGTAAGGCACTCCAGCTTCTTCAAAGCATGCTACTGTTCCCTTCCATGTAAAAAACCAAAGCAAAAAACAAAATAAATTAAAACAAAACACATTAAATTACATTTGATAGCACACAATTGCTCAGCAGGCCCATGTAAACACTTTTTAAGAAGGCAGAGGTACAGAAGCCTCAGGTTCAGCCCATGGGCTGAAGTTTTGTCTCTATCATGGCCACTCAATTCCCTGGCATGTCCACATTAACTCATGAATCTTTACTCATTTCCTTTTCAAATGCACAGGATCCAATATATTTGAACCCTGTTCACATGGGCTTTGAGCATTCAAGGAAACACCAGAGGAAGGCCAGCCACACACTTGCCTGGGGCCTTGGAGTTTATCACAATGAAATGGACACCTGAACAAGGGGAGCCAAAACATAGAGAGGCATATTCCTAAAGCCTGAAGCACAGAAGCTCCCTATAGACCAGTAGTAGGATTTCACAAATTATGTAAGAATCTCTGTGCACATGCTTGGCATGGTCGCTCATACCTATAATCCCAGCAATCTAGGGCTGGGAGGGATGGATCCTTGGGAGTTCCAGTCCATCGTGGGGTACGAAGTTATCTCAAGGCCTCTTTCAACAACTTCATAAGATGCTGTTTCACAAAAGAGAACAACAGAAAACTAGAAACACTTGGCCTAGGTCCCTGGGTTCACTTCATGCGTTGTGGAGACTAAATATTCCATGCCATGAGAAAATAACTGGGATTTTTAGGGAAAGGGGCATTTGGATCCCGTTTCTAAGGCTTTCCCTTTCACAATGTTACATTTGAAATCTGGGAAAACCTGCTTGTGATAAGCTGTCTAGCATTATGTTGGTTTAGGTATTGAGCTAGTACCTCATGTTTAGTGTTCAGGGTTATGCTGGAATGGCTGCAGACCTCCTTTCAATAGGGATCGCAGACAGGTGAACCCTGAGGAAGCTGGATAGTTGAAGCAGGCCCTCCAAATATTCATGCACTGCAAGGATTCACTTTCACTTTGGGACTCATTTTCTGGTTGCTGGCTTTCAGTGCTAACTGATACTTCCATGATGGCAGTAATCCAGCAGAGATTGCATGTATCATTTGCAGGTTTGTTTCCCAAGCCACCAGAATTTCGGCAGAACCCAAATCATTGTGGCATTTTCTTTCCTCTCCTGTAATATTTGGCTTTCTAAGTTTGAAAATTTAATAGACGAGGGTAGTCAATTTTGGACCCCTTAGACCACAGACAGAGGTAAAGACAGAGCCAATTACTTCCCTCCACTTCGCAAAATATGTCTAATTTGCTTGATCACTTCATATTCAAAGAAAATTCTGATGCAACTTAGAGAGGTTAATCAAATACTGGATGATTGGAATGGCGGTGGTCGGATGAGTTGTAAAGCTGCAGAGTTGGGCTGAAACTGTTCACAGAAATACACAGGCTTGTGGTTGCCAGGCAACCACCCTGGACTGAGATTGGCTGAACATCACTGTGAGGTGGATTTTAGGCTCTGGGTTTGAAAATTTAAAAGACTGGGGTAGTCAAGTTTGGAACCATAGAGGACAGACGGAGCAAAAGGTTTTCCAATTACTTCCCTCTACTTCTCAAAATATGTTAAATTTGCTTGATCACTAAAATTGTAAAGAAAATTCTGATGCAACATAGAGAGGCTAATCAAATACTGCATGATTTGCATGGCTGTGGTTGTATGAGGTGGAAAGCTGCAGAGTTGGGCTGAAACTCTTCACAGAAATCCACAAGCTTGTGGTTGCCAGGCAACCACACTGGGCTGTGATTGGCTGAGCACCATTGTGAGCTGGACTTTAGGCTCTAGGATACAAATGGGCAGAAGGAGACCTGAGTCACAATGCTGGGCTTTGCCATAGAGACCTCAGTTCACAGAGTACCTTGTAGGGCAAGATTTAAATAGGATGAATATTCTTGGGCTGGTATGCCACAATATTCTCTCTGAAGGCTTCACTGCTCAGAATTTGTGGATGGAAATGCTTGCCAATCTACACATGGATGTACTTTCAATGGGATATGAAATATGCCAGGGCCTGGCAGATGATCTCTGCCATGTCCTATCTATGAGCATACGCTTTTCCCTTGGCATGTCTGTCATTTGGCTGAGTCCTGTTCCCTAAGCTATTCAGTGAAGACTTGCTGGCATCATTCACCTGCAGAATAAGACTTTCTGTGAAATTTCTCAGCAGAAATCCTCTGCAAGCACATAGCTTTGGATATGAGAGACAGTGGTGGAAGTTGAATTTCAAGAGCAGATATATCAAAACAAAGAAACAAGCCCCAGATAAGATCTTTATATGTTTCCCAGATGAATATGTTTAGAAATATGGGGGAAGATGGAGATCAAGCCTGAGAACAGTGCACACCCATTTCAAGGTACAAAAACCAGTGAAGAACATGGGAAAGCAAGAGAGCTGGTTAATCTGATGTAAAAATCTTTGATGGTGAAACTAAAATTATACTCTCATGATGATTTAATCAGGCTGTAGAAGTGAAGTTCTCATGTTGATTGTCATATGTGTGGCCTCCTCCATTGGGCAGTGGATGCAGGACAGGAGATATTCAAATAAATGTGGTGGAACACAAAATACTGAAAAAAAATCAGCCTAAATCCTGTGTATTCCTTTCCTTAGAGAGAGTATCTGGATAATGTGCAAAGTTTCAAAAGACCAAATGTCTATTGGGTCATGTTTTCACCAATTAAATGGTCACATCACATAACATTTTGAATTTAGCTTTCAGAGTTGCTCATGTAGAGGGTCTGAGTAAAGCAAAACGCATTGTAAGCCTGTTCAATAGATGTAAACTCCATAGGTTGTTTCAAAACCAGTGAAACCCTTTGGACTTCATGTTTGTATTTTATTGGTTGATTGGTTTTTCAAATTGTTTGTTTTACCATTTTTAACTTTGTGAATCAGGGAAGCCCTCACTCATAGTGATTTAGACCTCTCCAAAAACTCTGAAGGTATTCATGTAACAGCTATTACAGGTTATAAGTTTCTCCTATTTAAACATGAAAGACTAACAGACTCTGCTACTTTTCATCTAAATTCAGTGTTGGGCTAAATGAATTTTTACAAGTCCTTTGAAATGTGTCCTCCTCTAGTCACTGGTCGTGCTGGAATTCACTTTCTTGTGAAGACAAGATTTGAGCAAACTGACAAAAGTACCGTTTGCCACTATTCTGGACACCTGGTTAAATATCGAGTTCCCTAAATGGTGTGTGTTTTATTTCGATCTCTGCTCACACTTTGGTCATCCAATTGGAACGACAGGGCTCCAGCCAATAGCGTTCTAGACCTGAACAAGAAAATTTCAATTCCATTTTGGGAGTTCATTCGTCTCTCATAATAACTTTTTCCACAAATGTGTGCTTCAGGAGAGGCCCTATGCAACTGTGAAGAGGCCCGTTTTCATTCACTCACTTTCAGACTTTCTAAGATTTTCTGTTACTAGAGGTTTACCCAGACTTGCCCTTGTCAAGGGACAGCGCACTTCACTTAAAGCTGAACAATATTACTTCATGTGTCTCCGCAGAAATTCCACCAATGGGAAATTCTTGCTGTAGTCATCTCCAAGTGTTTCTGCAGAAGAAAATATAACTAACAAAGGATGTGGTTTCAGGCAGAATGAGGAAAGGTGGGATTATCTTTATTTCAGTGCAGGTTGACCTTTCAAAGAAACAGTAATTCCTATCAAATAGGAGGTAAAATCTTTTGTAAAGAGACATGAACATGACACGCTCAAATTTATGTCACTTTTTTTGCAACACCAAGGGCATTTGAGAAATTCTTGGCTGCTGAATTATGCCTTTTTCCAAATTTCCCTTAGGTAAGGCACTCCAGCTTCTTCAAAGCATGCTACTGTTCCCTTCCATGTAAAAAACCAAAGCAAAAAACAAAATAAATTAAAACAAAACACATTAAATTACATTTGAGAGCACACAATTGCTCAGCAGGCCCATGTAAACACTTTTTAAGAAGGCAGAGGTACAGAAGCCTCAGGTTCAGCCCATGGGCTGAAGTTTTGTCTCTATCATGGCCACTCAATTCCCTGGCATGTCCACATTAACTCATGAATCTTTACTCATTTCCTTTTCAAATGCACAGGATCCAATATATTTGAACCCTGTTCACATGGGCTTTGAGCATTCAAGGAAACACCAGAGGAAGGCCAGCCACACACTTGCCTGGGGCCTTGGAGTTTATCACAATGAAATGGACACCTGAACAAGGGGAGCCAAAACATAGAGAGGCATATTCCTAAAGCCTGAAGCACAGAAGCTCCCTATAGACCAGTAGTAGGATTTCACAAATTATGTAAGAATCTCTGTGCACATGCTTGGCATGGTCGCTCATACCTATAATCCCAGCAATCTAGGGCTGGGAGGGATGGATCCTTGGGAGTTCCAGTCCATCGTGGGGTACGAAGTTATCTCAAGGCCTCTTTCAACAACTTCATAAGATGCTGTTTCACAAAAGAGAACAACAGAAAACTAGAAACACTTGGCCTAGGTCCCTGGGTTCACTTCATGCGTTGTGGAGACTAAATATTCCATGCCATGAGAAAATAACTGGGATTTTTAGGGAAAGGGGCATTTGGATCCCGTTTCTAAGGCTTTCCCTTTCACAATGTTACATTTGAAATCTGGGAAAACCTGCTTGTGATAAGCTGTCTAGCATTATGTTGGTTTAGGTATTGAGCTAGTACCTCATGTTTAGTGTTCAGGGTTATGCTGGAATGGCTGCAGACCTCCTTTCAATAGGGATCGCAGACAGGTGAACCCTGAGGAAGCTGGATAGTTGAAGCAGGCCCTCCAAATATTCATGCACTGCAAGGATTCACTTTCACTTTGGGACTCATTTTCTGGTTGCTGGCTTTCAGTGCTAACTGATACTTCCATGATGGCAGTAATCCAGCAGAGATTGCATGTATCATTTGCAGGTTTGTTTCCCAAGCCACCAGAATCTCGGCAGAACCCAAATCATTGTGGCATTTTCTTTCCTCTCCTGTAATATTTGGCTTTCTAAGTTTGAAAATTTAATAGACGAGGGTAGTCAATTTTGGACCCCTTAGACCACAGACAGAGGTAAAGACAGAGCCAATTACTTCCCTCCACTTCGCAAAATATGTCTAATTTGCTTGATCACTTCATATTCAAAGAAAATTCTGATGCAACTTAGAGAGGTTAATCAAATACTGGATGATTGGAATGGCGGTGGTCGGATGAGTTGTAAAGCTGCAGAGTTGGGCTGAAACTGTTCACAGAAATACACAGGCTTGTGGTTGCCAGGCAACCACCCTGGACTGAGATTGGCTGAACATCACTGTGAGGTGGATTTTAGGCTCTGGGTTTGAAAATTTAAAAGACTGGGGTAGTCAAGTTTGGAACCATAGAGGACAGACGGAGCAAAAGGTTTTCCAATTACTTCCCTCTACTTCTCAAAATATGTTAAATTTGCTTGATCACTAAAATTGTAAAGAAAATTCTGATGCAACATAGAGAGGCTAATCAAATACTGCATGATTTGCATGGCTGTGGTTGTATGAGGTGGAAAGCTGCAGAGTTGGGCTGAAACTCTTCACAGAAATCCACAAGCTTGTGGTTGCCAGGCAACCACACTGGGCTGTGATTGGCTGAGCACCATTGTGAGCTGGACTTTAGGCTCTAGGATACAAATGTGCAGAAGGAGACCTGAGTCACAATGCTGGGCTTTGCCATAGAGACCTCAGTTCACAGAGTACCTTGTAGGGCAAGATTTAAATAGGATGAATATTCTTGGGCTGGTATGCCACAATATTCTCTCTGAAGGCTTCACTGCTCAGAATTTGTGGATGGAAATGCTTGCCAATCTACACATGGATGTACTTTCAATGGGATATGAAATATGCCAGGGCCTGGCAGATGATCTCTGCCATGTCCTATCTATGAGCATACGCTTTTCCCTTGGCATGTCTGTCATTTGGCTGAGTCCTGTTCCCTAAGCTATTCAGTGAAGACTTGCTGGCATCATTCACCTGCAGAATAAGACTTTCTGTGAAATTTCTCAGCAGAAATCCTCTGCAAGCACATAGCTTTGGATATGAGAGACAGTGGTGGAAGTTGAATTTCAAGAGCAGATATATCAAAACAAAGAAACAAGCCCCAGATAAGATCTTTATATGTTTCCCAGATGAATATGTTTAGAAATATGGGGGAAGATGGAGATCAAGCCTGAGAACAGTGCACACCCATTTCAAGGTACAAAAACCAGTGAAGAACATGGGAAAGCAAGAGAGCTGGTTAATCTGATGTAAAAATCTTTGATGGTGAAACTAAAATTATACTCTCATGATGATTTAATCAGGCTGTAGAAGTGAAGTTCTCATGTTGATTGTCATATGTGTGGCCTCCTCCATTGGGCAGTGGATGCAGGACAGGAGATATTCAAATAAATGTGGTGGAACACAAAATACTGAAAAAAAATCAGCCTAAATCCTGTGTATTCCTTTCCTTAGAGAGAGTATCTGGATAATGTGCAAAGTTTCAAAAGACCAAATGTCTATTGGGTCATGTTTTCACCAATTAAATGGTCACATCACATAACATTTTGAATTTAGCTTTCAGAGTTGCTCATGTAGAGGGTCTGAGTAAAGCAAAACGCATTGTAAGCCTGTTCAATAGATGTAAACTCCATAGGTTGTTTCAAAACCAGTGAAACCCTTTGGACTTCATGTTTGTATTTTATTGGTTGATTGGTTTTTCAAATTGTTTGTTTTACCATTTTTAACTTTGTGAATCAGGGAAGCCCTCACTCATAGTGATTTAGACCTCTCCAAAAACTCTGAAGGTATTCATGTAACAGCTATTACAGGTTATAAGTTTCTCCTATTTAAACATGAAAGACTAACAGACTCTGCTACTTTTCATCTAAATTCAGTGTTGGGCTAAATGAATTTTTACAAGTCCTTTGAAATGTGTCCTCCTCTAGTCACTGGTCGTGCTGGAATTCACTTTCTTGTGAAGACAAGATTTGAGCAAACTGACAAAAGTACCGTTTGCCACTATTCTGGACACCTGGTTAAATATCGAGTTCCCTAAATGGTGTGTGTTTTATTTCGATCTCTGCTCACACTTTGGTCATCCAATTGGAACGACAGGGCTCCAGCCAATAGCGTTCTAGACCTGAACAAGAAAATTTCAATTCCATTTTGGGAGTTCATTCGTCTCTCATAATAACTTTTTCCACAAATGTGTGCTTCAGGAGAGGCCCTATGCAACTGTGAAGAGGCCCGTTTTCATTCACTCACTTTCAGACTTTCTAAGATTTTCTGTTACTAGAGGTTTACCCAGACTTGCCCTTGTCAAGGGACAGCGCACTTCACTTAAAGCTGAACAATATTACTTCATGTGTCTCCGCAGAAATTCCACCAATGGGAAATTCTTGCTGTAGTCATCTCCAAGTGTTTCTGCAGAAGAAAATATAACTAACAAAGGATGTGGTTTCAGGCAGAATGAGGAAAGGTGGGATTATCTTTATTTCAGTGCAGGTTGACCTTTCAAAGAAACAGTAATTCCTATCAAATAGGAGGTAAAATCTTTTGTAAAGAGACATGAACATGACACGCTCAAATTTATGTCACTTTTTTTGCAACACCAAGGGCATTTGAGAAATTCTTGGCTGCTGAATTATGCCTTTTTCCAAATTTCCCTTAGGTAAGGCACTCCAGCTTCTTCAAAGCATGCTACTGTTCCCTTCCATGTAAAAAACCAAAGCAAAAAACAAAATAAATTAAAACAAAACACATTAAATTACATTTGAGAGCACACAATTGCTCAGCAGGCCAATGTAAACACTTTTTAAGAAGGCAGAGGTACAGAAGCCTCAGGTTCAGCCCATGGGCTGAAGTTTTGTCTCTATCATGGCCACTCAATTCCCTGGCATGTCCACATTAACTCATGAATCTTTACTCATTTCCTTTTCAAATGCACAGGATCCAATATATTTGAACCCTGTTCACATGGGCTTTGAGCATTCAAGGAAACACCAGAGGAAGGCCAGCCACACACTTGCCTGGGGCCTTGGAGTTTATCACAATGAAATGGACACCTGAACAAGGGGAGCCAAAACATAGAGAGGCATATTCCTAAAGCCTGAAGCACAGAAGCTCCCTATAGACCAGTAGTAGGATTTCACAAATTATGTAAGAATCTCTGTGCACATGCTTGGCATGGTCGCTCATACCTATAATCCCAGCAATCTAGGGCTGGGAGGGATGGATCCTTGGGAGTTCCAGTCCATCGTGGGGTACGAAGTTATCTCAAGGCCTCTTTCAACAACTTCATAAGATGCTGTTTCACAAAAGAGAACAACAGAAAACTAGAAACACTTGGCCTAGGTCCCTGGGTTCACTTCATGCGTTGTGGAGACTAAATATTCCATGCCATGAGAAAATAACTGGGATTTTTAGGGAAAGGGGCATTTGGATCCCGTTTCTAAGGCTTTCCCTTTCACAATGTTACATTTGAAATCTGGGAAAACCTGCTTGTGATAAGCTGTCTAGCATTATGTTGGTTTAGGTATTGAGCTAGTACCTCATGTTTAGTGTTCAGGGTTATGCTGGAATGGCTGCAGACCTCCTTTCAATAGGGATCGCAGACAGGTGAACCCTGAGGAAGCTGGATAGTTGAAGCAGGCCCTCCAAATATTCATGCACTGCAAGGATTCACTTTCACTTTGGGACTCATTTTCTGGTTGCTGGCTTTCAGTGCTAACTGATACTTCCATGATGGCAGTAATCCAGCAGAGATTGCATGTATCGTTTGCAGGTTTGTTTCCCAAGCCACCAGAATCTCGGCAGAACCCAAATCATTGTGGCATTTTCTTTCCTCTCCTGTAATATTTGGCTTTCTAAGTTTGAAAATTTAATAGACGAGGGTAGTCAATTTTGGACCCCTTAGACCACAGACAGAGGTAAAGACAGAGCCAATTACTTCCCTCCACTTCGCAAAATATGTCTAATTTGCTTGATCACTTCATATTCAAAGAAAATTCTGATGCAACTTAGAGAGGTTAATCAAATACTGGATGATTGGAATGGCGGTGGTCGGATGAGTTGTAAAGCTGCAGAGTTGGGCTGAAACTGTTCACAGAAATACACAGGCTTGTGGTTGCCAGGCAACCACCCTGGACTGAGATTGGCTGAACATCACTGTGAGGTGGATTTTAGGCTCTGGGTTTGAAAATTTAAAAGACTGGGGTAGTCAAGTTTGGAACCATAGAGGACAGACGGAGCAAAAGGTTTTCCAATTACATCCCTCTACTTCTCAAAATATGTTAAATTTGCTTGATCACTAAAATTGTAAAGAAAATTCTGATGCAACATAGAGAGGCTAATCAAATACTGCATGATTTGCATGGCTGTGGTTGTATGAGGTGGAAAGCTGCAGAGTTGGGCTGAAACTCTTCACAGAAATCCACAAGCTTGTGGTTGCCAGGCAACCACACTGGGCTGTGATTGGCTGAGCACCATTGTGAGCTGGACTTTAGGCTCTAGGATACAAATGGGCAGAAGGAGACCTGAGTCACAATGCTGGGCTTTGCCATAGAGACCTCAGTTCACAGAGTACCTTGTAGGGCAAGATTTAAATAGGATGAATATTCTTGGGCTGGTATGCCACAATATTCTCTCTGAAGGCTTCACTGCTCAGAATTTGTGGATGGAAATGCTTGCCAATCTACACATGGATGTACTTTCAATGGGATATGAAATATGCCAGGGCCTGGCAGATGATCTCTGTCATGTCCTATCTATGAGCATACGCTTTTCCCTTGTCATGTCTGTCATTTGGCTGAGTCCTGTTCCCTAAGCTATTCAGTGAAGACTTGCTGGCATCATTCACCTGCAGAATAAGACTTTCTGTGAAATTTCTCAGCAGAAATCCTCTGCAAGCACATAGCTTTGGATATGAGAGACAGTGGTGGAAGTTGAATTTCAAGAGCAGATATATCAAAACAAAGAAACAAGCCCCAGATAAGATCTTTATATGTTTCCCAGATGAATATGTTTAGAAATATGGGGGAAGATGGAGATCAAGCCTGAGAACAGTGCACACCCATTTCAAGGTACAAAAACCAGTGAAGAACATGGGAAAGCAAGAGAGCTGGTTAATCTGATGTAAAAATCTTTGATGGTGAAACTAAAATTATACTCTCATGATGATTTAATCAGGCTGTAGAAGTGAAGTTCTCATGTTGATTGTCATATGTGTGGCCTCCTCCATTGGGCAGTGGATGCAGGACAGGAGATATTCAAATAAATGTGGTGGAACACAAAATACTGAAAAAAAATCAGCCTAAATCCTGTGTATTCCTTTCCTTAGAGAGAGTATCTGGATAATGTACAAAGTTTCAAAAGACCAAATGTCTATTGGGTCATGTTTTCACCAATTAAATGGTCACATCACATAACATTTTGAATTTTGCTTTCAGAGTTGCTCATGTAGAGGGTCTGAGTAAAGCAAAACGCATTGTAAGCCTGTTCAATAGATGTAAACTCCATAGGTTGTTTCAAAACCAGTGAAACCCTTTGGACTTCATGTTTGTATTTTATTGGTTGATTGGTTTTTCAAATTGTTTGTTTTACCATTTTTAACTTTGTGAATCAGGGAAGCCCTCACTCATAGTGATTTAGACCTCTCCAAAAACTCTGAAGGTATTCATGTAACAGCTATTACAGGTTATAAGTTTCTCCTATTTAAACATGAAAGACTAACAGACTCTGCTACTTTTCATCTAAATTCAGTGTTGGGCTAAATGAATTTTTACAAGTCCTTTGAAATGTGTCCTCCTCTAGTCACTGGTCGTGCTGGAATTCACTTTCTTGTGAAGACAAGATTTGAGCAAACTGACAAAAGTACCGTTTGCCACTATTCTGGACACCTGGTTAAATATCGAGTTCCCTAAATGGTGTGTGTTTTATTTCGATCTCTGCTCACACTTTGGTCATCCAATTGGAACGACAGGGCTCCAGCCAATAGCGTTCTAGACCTGAACAAGAAAATTTCAATTCCATTTTGGGAGTTCATTCGTCTCTCATAATAACTTTTTCCACAAATGTGTGCTTCAGGAGAGGCCCTATGCAACTGTGAAGAGGCCCGTTTTCATTCACTCACTTTCAGACTTTCTAAGATTTTCTGTTACTAGAGGTTTACCCAGACTTGCCCTTGTCAAGGGACAGCGCACTTCACTTAAAGCTGAACAATATTACTTCATGTGTCTCCGCAGAAATTCCACCAATGGGAAATTCTTGCTGTAGTCATCTCCAAGTGTTTCTGCAGAAGAAAATATAACTAACAAAGGATGTGGTTTCAGGCAGAATGAGGAAAGGTGGGATTATCTTTATTTCAGTGCAGGTTGACCTTTCAAAGAAACAGTAATTCCTATCAAATAGGAGGTAAAATCTTTTGTAAAGAGACATGAACATGACACGCTCAAATTTATGTCACTTTTTTTGCAACACCAAGGGCATTTGAGAAATTCTTGGCTGCTGAATTATGCCTTTTTCCAAATTTCCCTTAGGTAAGGCACTCCAGCTTCTTCAAAGCATGCTACTGTTCCTTCCATGTAAAAAACCAAAGCAAAAAACAAAATAAATTAAAACAAAACACATGAAATTACATTTGAGAGCACACAATTGCTCAGGAGGCCCATGTAAACACTTTTTAAGAAGGCAGAGGTACAGAAGCCTCAGGTTCAGCCCATGGGCTGAAGTTTTGTCTCAATCATGGCCACTCAATTCCCTGGCATGTCCACATTAACTCATGAATCTTTACTCATTTCCTTTTCAAATGCACAGGATCCAATATATTTGAACCCTGTTCACATGGGCTTTGAGCATTCAAGGAAACACCAGAGGAAGGCCAGCCACACACTTGCCTGGGGCCTTGGAGTTTATCACAATGAAATGGACACCTGAACAAGGGGAGCCAAAACATAGAGAGGCATATTCCTAAAGCCTGAAGCACAGAAGCTCCCTATAGACCAGTAGTAGGATTTCACAAATTATGTAAGAATCTCTGTGCACATGCTTGGCATGGTCGCTCATACCTATAATCCCAGCAATCTAGGGCTGGGAGGGATGGATCCTTGGGACTTCCAGTCCATCGTGGGGTACGAAGTTATCTCAAGGCCTCTTTCAACAACTTCATAAGATGCTGTTTCACAAAAGAGAACAACAGAAAACTAGAAACACTTGGCCTAGGTCCCTGGGTTCACTTCATGCGTTGTGGAGACTAAATATTCCATGCCATGAGAAAATAACTGGGATTTTTAGGGAAAGGGGCATTTGGATCCCGTTTCTAAGGCTTTCCCTTTCACAATGTTACATTTGAAATCTGGGAAAACCTGCTTGTGATAAGCTGTCTAGCATTATGTTGGTTTAGGTATTGAGCTAGTACCTCATGTTTAGTGTTCAGGGTTATGCTGGAATGGCTGCAGACCTCCTTTCAATAGGGATCGCAGACAGGTGAACCCTGAGGAAGCTGGATAGTTGAAGCAGGCCCTCAAAATATTCATGCACTGCAAGGATTCACTTTCACTTTGGGACTCATTTTCTGGTTGCTGGCTTTCAGTGCTAACTGATACTTCCATGATGGCAGTAATCCAGCAGAGATTGCATGTATCGTTTGCAGGTTTGTTTCCCAAGCCACCAGAATCTCGGCAGAACCCAAATCATTGTGGCATTTTCTTTCCTCTCCTGTAATATTTGGCTTTCTAAGTTTGAAAATTTAATAGACGAGGGTAGTCAATTTTGGACCCCTTAGACCACAGACAGAGGTAAAGACAGAGCCAATTACTTCCCTCCACTTCGCAAAATATGTCTAATTTGCTTGATCACTTCATATTCAAAGAAAATTCTGATGCAACTTAGAGAGGTTAATCAAATACTGGATGATTGGAATGGCGGTGGTCGGATGAGTTGTAAAGCTGCAGAGTTGGGCTGAAACTGTTCACAGAAATACACAGGCTTGTGGTTGCCAGGCAACCACCCTGGACTGAGATTGGCTGAACATCACTGTGAGGTGGATTTTAGGCTCTGGGTTTGAAAATTTAAAAGACTGGAGTAGTCAAGTTTGGAACCATAGAGGACAGACGGAGCAAAAGGTTTTCCAATTACTTCCCTCTACTTCTCAAAATATGTTAAATTTGCTTGATCACTAAAATTGTAAAGAAAATTCTGATGCAACATAGAGAGGCTAATCAAATACTGCATGATTTGCATGGCTGTGGTTGTATGAGGTGGAAAGCTGCAGAGTTGGGCTGAAACTCTTCACAGAAATCCACAAGCTTGTGGTTGCCAGGCAACCACACTGGGCTGTGATTGGCTGAGCACCATTGTGAGCTGGACTTTAGGCTCTAGGATACAAATGGGCAGAAGGAGACCTGAGTCACAATGCTGGGCTTTGCCATAGAGACCTCAGTTCACAGAGTACCTTGTAGGGCAAGATTTAAATAGGATGAATATTCTTGGGCTGGTATGCCACAATATTCTCTCTGAAGGCTTCACTGCTCAGAATTTGTGGATGGAAATGCTTGCCAATCTACACATGGATGTACTTTCAATGGGATATGAAATATGCCAGGGCCTGGCAGATGATCTCTGTCATGTCCTATCTATGAGCATACGCTTTTCCCTTGTCATGTCTGTCATTTGGCTGAGTCCTGTTCCCTAAGCTATTCAGTGAAGACTTGCTGGCATCATTCACCTGCAGAATAAGACTTTCTGTGAAATTTCTCAGCAGAAATCCTCTGCAAGCACATAGCTTTGGATATGAGAGACAGTGGTGGAAGTTGAATTTCAAGAGCAGATATATCAAAACAAAGAAACAAGCCCCAGATAAGATCTTTATATGTTTCCCAGATGAATATGTTTAGAAATATGGGGGAAGATGGAGATCAAGCCTGAGAACAGTGCACACCCATTTCAAGGTACAAAAACCAGTGAAGAACATGGGAAAGCAAGAGAGCTGGTTAATCTGATGTAAAAATCTTTGATGGTGAAACTAAAATTATACTCTCATGATGATTTAATCAGGCTGTAGAAGTGAAGTTCTCATGTTGATTGTCATATGTGTGGCCTCCTCCATTGGGCAGTGGATGCAGGACAGGAGATATTCAAATAAATGTGGTGGAACACAAAATACTGAAAAAAAATCAGCCTAAATCCTGTGTATTCCTTTCCTTAGAGAGAGTATCTGGATAATGTACAAAGTTTCAAAAGACCAAATGTCTATTGGGTCATGTTTTCACCAATTAAATGGTCACATCACATAACATTTTGAATTTTGCTTTCAGAGTTGCTCATGTAGAGGGTCTGAGTAAAGCAAAACGCATTGTAAGCCTGTTCAATAGATGTAAACTCCATAGGTTGTTTCAAAACCAGTGAAACCCTTTGGACTTCATGTTTGTATTTTATTGGTTGATTGGTTTTTCAAATTGTTTGTTTTACCATTTTTAACTTTGTGAATCAGGGAAGCCCTCACTCATAGTGATTTAGACCTCTCCAAAAACTCTGAAGGTATTCATGTAACAGCTATTACAGGTTATAAGTTTCTCCTATTTAAACATGAAAGACTAACAGACTCTGCTACTTTTCATCTAAATTCAGTGTTGGGCTAAATGAATTTTTACAAGTCCTTTGAAATGTGTCCTCCTCTAGTCACTGGTCGTGCTGGAATTCACTTTCTTGTGAAGACAAGATTTGAGCAAACTGACAAAAGTACCGTTTGCCACTATTCTGGACACCTGGTTAAATATCGAGTTCCCTAAATGGTGTGTGTTTTATTTCGATCTCTGCTCACACTTTGGTCATCCAATTGGAACGACAGGGCTCCAGCCAATAGCGTTCTAGACCTGAACAAGAAAATTTCAATTCCATTTTGGGAGTTCATTCGTCTCTCATAATAACTTTTTCCACAAATGTGTGCTTCAGGAGAGGCCCTATGCAACTGTGAAGAGGCCCGTTTTCATTCACTCACTTTCAGACTTTCTAAGATTTTCTGTTACTAGAGGTTTACCCAGACTTGCCCTTGTCAAGGGACAGCGCACTTCACTTAAAGCTGAACAATATTACTTCATGTGTCTCCGCAGAAATTCCACCAATGGGAAATTCTTGCTGTAGTCATCTCCAAGTGTTTCTGCAGAAGAAAATATAACTAACAAAGGATGTGGTTTCAGGCAGAATGAGGAAAGGTGGGATTATCTTTATTTCAGTGCAGGTTGACCTTTCAAAGAAACAGTAATTCCTATCAAATAGGAGGTAAAATCTTTTGTAAAGAGACATGAACATGACACGCTCAAATTTATGTCACTTTTTTTGCAACACCAAGGGCATTTGAGAAATTCTTGGCTGCTGAATTATGCCTTTTTCCAAATTTCCCTTAGGTAAGGCACTCCAGCTTCTTCAAAGCATGCTACTGTTCCTTCCATGTAAAAAACCAAAGCAAAAAACAAAATAAATTAAAACAAAACACATGAAATTACATTTGAGAGCACACAATTGCTCAGGAGGCCCATGTAAACACTTTTTAAGAAGGCAGAGGTACAGAAGCCTCAGGTTCAGCCCATGGGCTGAAGTTTTGTCTCTATCATGGCCACTCAATTCCCTGGCATGTCCACATTAACTCATGAATCTTTACTCATTTCCTTTTCAAATGCACAGGATCCAATATATTTGAACCCTGTTCACATGGGCTTTGAGCATTCAAGGAAACACCAGAGGAAGGCCAGCCACACACTTGCCTGGGGCCTTGGAGTTTATCACAATGAAATGGACACCTGAACAAGGGGAGCCAAAACATAGAGAGGCATATTCCTAAAGCCTGAAGCACAGAAGCTCCCTATAGACCAGTAGTAGGATTTCACAAATTATGTAAGAATCTCTGTGCACATGCTTGGCATGGTCGCTCATACCTATAATCCCAGCAATCTAGGGCTGGGAGGGATGGATCCTTGGGACTTCCAGTCCATCGTGGGGTACGAAGTTATCTCAAGGCCTCTTTCAACAACTTCATAAGATGCTGTTTCACAAAAGAGAACAACAGAAAACTAGAAACACTTGGCCTAGGTCCCTGGGTTCACTTCATGCGTTGTGGAGACTAAATATTCCATGCCATGAGAAAATAACTGGGATTTTTAGGGAAAGGGGCATTTGGATCCCGTTTCTAAGGCTTTCCCTTTCACAATGTTACATTTGAAATCTGGGAAAACCTGCTTGTGATAAGCTGTCTAGCATTATGTTGGTTTAGGTATTGAGCTAGTACCTCATGTTTAGTGTTCAGGGTTATGCTGGAATGGCTGCAGACCTCCTTTCAATAGGGATCGCAGACAGGTGAACCCTGAGGAAGCTGGATAGTTGAAGCAGGCCCTCCAAATATTCATGCACTGCAAGGATTCACTTTCACTTTGGGACTCATTTTCTGGTTGCTGGCTTTCAGTGCTAACTGATACTTCCATGATGGCAGTAATCCAGCAGAGATTGCATGTATCGTTTGCAGGTTTGTTTCCCAAGCCACCAGAATCTCGGCAGAACCCAAATCATTGTGGCATTTTCTTTCCTCTCCTGTAATATTTGGCTTTCTAAGTTTGAAAATTTAATAGACGAGGGTAGTCAATTTTGGACCCCTTAGACCACAGACAGAGGTAAAGACAGAGCCAATTACTTCCCTCCACTTCGCAAAATATGTCTAATTTGCTTGATCACTTCATATTCAAAGAAAATTCTGATGCAACTTAGAGAGGTTAATCAAATACTGGATGATTGGAATGGCGGTGGTCGGATGAGTTGTAAAGCTGCAGAGTTGGGCTGAAACTGTTCACAGAAATACACAGGCTTGTGGTTGCCAGGCAACCACCCTGGACTGAGATTGGCTGAACATCACTGTGAGGTGGATTTTAGGCTCTGGGTTTGAAAATTTAAAAGACTGGAGTAGTCAAGTTTGGAACCATAGAGGACAGACGGAGCAAAAGGTTTTCCAATTACTTCCCTCTACTTCTCAAAATATGTTAAATTTGCTTGATCACTAAAATTGTAAAGAAAATTCTGATGCAACATAGAGAGGCTAATCAAATACTGCATGATTTGCATGGCTGTGGTTGTATGAGGTGGAAAGCTGCAGAGTTGGGCTGAAACTCTTCACAGAAATCCACAAGCTTGTGGTTGCCAGGCAACCACACTGGGCTGTGATTGGCTGAGCACCATTGTGAGCTGGACTTTAGGCTCTAGGATACAAATGGGCAGAAGGAGACCTGAGTCACAATGCTGGGCTTTGCCATAGAGACCTCAGTTCACAGAGTACCTTGTAGGGCAAGATTTAAATAGGATGAATATTCTTGGGCTGGTATGCCACAATATTCTCTCTGAAGGCTTCACTGCTCAGAATTTGTGGATGGAAATGCTTGCCAATCTACACATGGATGTACTTTCAATGGGATATGAAATATGCCAGGGCCTGGCAGATGATCTCTGTCATGTCCTATCTATGAGCATACGCTTTTCCCTTGTCATGTCTGTCATTTGGCTGAGTCCTGTTCCCTAAGCTATTCAGTGAAGACTTGCTGGCATCATTCACCTGCAGAATAAGACTTTCTGTGAAATTTCTCAGCAGAAATCCTCTGCAAGCACATAGCTTTGGATATGAGAGACAGTGGTGGAAGTTGAATTTCAAGAGCAGATATATCAAAACAAAGAAACAAGCCCCAGATAAGATCTTTATATGTTTCCCAGATGAATATGTTTAGAAATATGGGGGAAGATGGAGATCAAGCCTGAGAACAGTGCACACCCATTTCAAGGTACAAAAACCAGTGAAGAACATGGGAAAGCAAGAGAGCTGGTTAATCTGATGTAAAAATCTTTGATGGTGAAACTAAAATTATACTCTCATGATGATTTAATCAGGCTGTAGAAGTGAAGTTCTCATGTTGATTGTCATATGTGTGGCCTCCTCCATTGGGCAGTGGATGCAGGACAGGAGATATTCAAATAAATGTGGTGGAACACAAAATACTGAAAAAAAATCAGCCTAAATCCTGTGTATTCCTTTCCTTAGAGAGAGTATCTGGATAATGTACAAAGTTTCAAAAGACCAAATGTCTATTGGGTCATGTTTTCACCAATTAAATGGTCACATCACATAACATTTTGAATTTTGCTTTCAGAGTTGCTCATGTAGAGGGTCTGAGTAAAGCAAAACGCATTGTAAGCCTGTTCAATAGATGTAAACTCCATAGGTTGTTTCAAAACCAGTGAAACCCTTTGGACTTCATGTTTGTATTTTATTGGTTGATTGGTTTTTCAAATTGTTTGTTTTACCATTTTTAACTTTGTGAATCAGGGAAGCCCTCACTCATAGTGATTTAGACCTCTCCAAAAACTCTGAAGGTATTCATGTAACAGCTATTACAGGTTATAAGTTTCTCCTATTTAAACATGAAAGACTAACAGACTCTGCTACTTTTCATCTAAATTCAGTGTTGGGCTAAATGAATTTTTACAAGTCCTTTGAAATGTGTCCTCCTCTAGTCACTGGTCGTGCTGGAATTCACTTTCTTGTGAAGACAAGATTTGAGCAAACTGACAAAAGTACCGTTTGCCACTATTCTGGACACCTGGTTAAATATCGAGTTCCCTAAATGGTGTGTGTTTTATTTCGATCTCTGCTCACACTTTGGTCATCCAATTGGAACGACAGGGCTCCAGCCAATAGCGTTCTAGACCTGAACAAGAAAATTTCAATTCCATTTTGGGAGTTCATTCGTCTCTCATAATAACTTTTTCCACAAATGTGTGCTTCAGGAGAGGCCCTATGCAACTGTGAAGAGGCCCGTTTTCATTCACTCACTTTCAGACTTTCTAAGATTTTCTGTTACTAGAGGTTTACCCAGACTTGCCCTTGTCAAGGGACAGCGCACTTCACTTAAAGCTGAACAATATTACTTCATGTGTCTCCGCAGAAATTCCACCAATGGGAAATTCTTGCTGTAGTCATCTCCAAGTGTTTCTGCAGAAGAAAATATAACTAACAAAGGATGTGGTTTCAGGCAGAATGAGGAAAGGTGGGATTATCTTTATTTCAGTGCAGGTTGACCTTTCAAAGAAACAGTAATTCCTATCAAATAGGAGGTAAAATCTTTTGTAAAGAGACATGAACATGACACGCTCAAATTTATGTCACTTTTTTTGCAACACCAAGGGCATTTGAGAAATTCTTGGCTGCTGAATTATGCCTTTTTCCAAATTTCCCTTAGGTAAGGCACTCCAGCTTCTTCAAAGCATGCTACTGTTCCCTTCCATGTAAAAAACCAAAGCAAAAAACAAAATAAATTAAAACAAAACACATTAAATTACATTTCATAGCACACAATTGCTCAGCAGGCCCATGTAAACACTTTTTAAGAAGGCAGAGGTACAGAAGCCTCAGGTTCAGCCCATGGGCTGAAGTTTTGTCTCTATCATGGCCACTCAATTCCCTGGCATGTCCACATTAACTCATGAATCTTTACTCATTTCCTTTTCAAATGCACAGGATCCAATATATTTGAACCCTGTTCACATGGGCTTTGAGCATTCAAGGAAACACCAGAGGAAGGCCAGCCACACACTTGCCTGGGGCCTTGGAGTTTATCACAATGAAATGGACACCTGAACAAGGGGAGCCAAAACATAGAGAGGCATATTCCTAAAGCCTGAAGCACAGAAGCTCCCTATAGACCAGTAGTAGGATTTCACAAATTATGTAAGAATCTCTGTGCACATGCTTGGCATGGTCGCTCATACCTATAATCCCAGCAATCTAGGGCTGGGAGGGATGGATCCTTGGGACTTCCAGTCCATCGTGGGGTACGAAGTTATCTCAAGGCCTCTTTCAACAACTTCATAAGATGCTGTTTCACAAAAGAGAACAACGGAAAACTAGAAACACTTGGCCTAGGTCCCTGGGTTCACTTCATGCGTTGTGGAGACTAAATATTCCATGCCATGAGAAAATAACTGGGATTTTTAGGGAAAGGGGCATTTGGATCCCGTTTCTAAGGCTTTCCCTTTCACAATGTTACATTTGAAATCTGGGAAAACCTGCTTGTGATAAGCTGTCTAGCA
Source organism: Cavia porcellus (assembly GCF_034190915.1). Lineage (NCBI taxonomy): Eukaryota > Metazoa > Chordata > Mammalia > Rodentia > Caviidae > Cavia > Cavia porcellus. Next base: position 1,544,158 of record NW_026947486.1, on the reverse strand, counting down.
TTATGTTGGTTTAGGTATTGAGCTAGTACCTCATGTTTAGTGTTCAGGGTTATGCTGGAATGGCTGCAGACCTCCTTTCAATAGGGATCGCAGACAGGTGAACCCTGAGGAAGCTGGATAGTTGAAGCAGGCCCTCCAAATATTCATGCACTGCAAGGATTCACTTTCACTTTGGGACTCATTTTCTGGTTGCTGGCTTTCAGTGCTAACTGATACTTCCATGATGGCAGTAATCCAGCAGAGATTGCATGTATCGTTTGCAGGTTTGTTTCCCAAGCCACCAGAATCTCGGCAGAACCCAAATCATTGTGGCATTTTCTTTCCTCTCCTGTAATATTTGGCTTTCTAAGTTTGAAAATTTAATAGACGAGGGTAGTCAATTTTGGACCCCTTAGACCACAGACAGAGGTAAAGACAGAGCCAATTACTTCCCTCCACTTCGCAAAATATGTCTAATTTGCTTGATCACTTCATATTCAAAGAAAATTCTGATGCAACTTAGAGAGGTTAATCAAATACTGGATGATTGGAATGGCGGTGGTCGGATGAGTTGTAAAGCTGCAGAGTTGGGCTGAAACTGTTCACAGAAATACACAGGCTTGTGGTTGCCAGGCAACCACCCTGGACTGAGATTGGCTGAACATCACTGTGAGGTGGATTTTAGGCTCTGGGTTTGAAAATTTAAAAGACTGGAGTAGTCAAGTTTGGAACCATAGAGGACAGACGGAGCAAAAGGTTTTCCAATTACTTCCCTCTACTTCTCAAAATATGTTAAATTTGCTTGATCACTAAAATTGTAAAGAAAATTCTGATGCAACATAGAGAGGCTAATCAAATACTGCATGATTTGCATGGCTGTGGTTGTATGAGGTGGAAAGCTGCAGAGTTGGGCTGAAACTCTTCACAGAAATCCACAAGCTTGTGGTTGCCAGGCAACCACACTGGGCTGTGATTGGCTGAGCACCATTGTGAGCTGGACTTTAGGCTCTAGGATACAAATGGGCAGAAGGAGACCTGAGTCACAATGCTGGGCTTTGCCATAGAGACCTCAGTTCACAGAGTACCTTGTAGGGCAAGATTTAAATAGGATGAATATTCTTGGGCTGGTATGCCACAATATTCTCTCTGAAGGCTTCACTGCTCAGAATTTGTGGATGGAAATGCTTGCCAATCTACACATGGATGTACTTTCAATGGGATATGAAATATGCCAGGGCCTGGCAGATGATCTCTGTCATGTCCTATCTATGAGCATACGCTTTTCCCTTGTCATGTCTGTCATTTGGCTGAGTCCTGTTCCCTAAGCTATTCAGTGAAGACTTGCTGGCATCATTCACCTGCAGAATAAGACTTTCTGTGAAATTTCTCAGCAGAAATCCTCTGCAAGCACATAGCTTTGGATATGAGAGACAGTGGTGGAAGTTGAATTTCAAGAGCAGATATATCAAAACAAAGAAACAAGCCCCAGATAAGATCTTTATATGTTTCCCAGATGAATATGTTTAGAAATATGGGGGAAGATGGAGATCAAGCCTGAGAACAGTGCACACCCATTTCAAGGTACAAAAACCAGTGAAGAACATGGGAAAGCAAGAGAGCTGGTTAATCTGATGTAAAAATCTTTGATGGTGAAACTAAAATTATACTCTCATGATGATTTAATCAGGCTGTAGAAGTGAAGTTCTCATGTTGATTGTCATATGTGTGGCCTCCTCCATTGGGCAGTGGATGCAGGACAGGAGATATTCAAATAAATGTGGTGGAACACAAAATACTGAAAAAAAATCAGCCTAAATCCTGTGTATTCCTTTCCTTAGAGAGAGTATCTGGATAATGTACAAAGTTTCAAAAGACCAAATGTCTATTGGGTCATGTTTTCACCAATTAAATGGTCACATCACATAACATTTTGAATTTTGCTTTCAGAGTTGCTCATGTAGAGGGTCTGAGTAAAGCAAAACGCATTGTAAGCCTGTTCAATAGATGTAAACTCCATAGGTTGTTTCAAAACCAGTGAAACCCTTTGGACTTCATGTTTGTATTTTATTGGTTGATTGGTTTTTCAAATTGTTTGTTTTACCATTTTTAACTTTGTGAATCAGGGAAGCCCTCACTCATAGTGATTTAGACCTCTCCAAAAACTCTGAAGGTATTCATGTAACAGCTATTACAGGTTATAAGTTTCTCCTATTTAAACATGAAAGACTAACAGACTCTGCTACTTTTCATCTAAATTCAGTGTTGGGCTAAATGAATTTTTACAAGTCCTTTGAAATGTGTCCTCCTCTAGTCACTGGTCGTGCTGGAATTCACTTTCTTGTGAAGACAAGATTTGAGCAAACTGACAAAAGTACCGTTTGCCACTATTCTGGACACCTGGTTAAATATCGAGTTCCCTAAATGGTGTGTGTTTTATTTCGATCTCTGCTCACACTTTGGTCATCCAATTGGAACGACAGGGCTCCAGCCAATAGCCTTCTAGACCTGAACAAGAAAATTTCAATTCCATTTTGGGAGTTCATTCGTCTCTCATAATAACTTTTTCCACAAATGTGTGCTTCAGGAGAGGCCCTATGCAACTGTGAAGAGGCCCGTTTTCATTCACTCACTTTCAGACTTTCTAAGATTTTCTGTTACTAGAGGTTTACCCAGACTTGCCCTTGTCAAGGGACAGCGCACTTCACTTAAAGCTGAACAATATTACTTCATGTGTCTCCGCAGAAATTCCAGCAATGGGAAATTCTTGCTGTAGTCATCTCCAAGTGTTTCTGCAGAAGAAAATATAACTAACAAAGGATGTGGTTTCAGGCAGAATGAGGAAAGGTGGGATTATCTTTATTTCAGTGCAGGTTGACCTTTCAAAGAAACAGTAATTCCTATCAAATAGGAGGTAAAATCTTTTGTAAAGAGACATGAACATGACACGCTCAAATTTATGTCACTTTTTTTGCAACACCAAGGGCATTTGAGAAATTCTTGGCTGCTGAATTATGCCTTTTTCCAAATTTCCCTTAGGTAAGGCACTCCAGCTTCTTCAAAGCATGCTACTGTTCCCTTCCATGTAAAAAACCAAAGCAAAAAACAAAATAAATTAAAACAAAACACATTAAATTACATTTGATAGCACACAATTGCTCAGCAGGCCCATGTAAACACTTTTTAAGAAGGCAGAGGTACAGAAGCCTCAGGTTCAGCCCATGGGCTGAAGTTTTGTCTCTATCATGGCCACTCAATTCCCTGGCATGTCCACATTAACTCATGAATCTTTACTCATTTCCTTTTCAAATGCACAGGATCCAATATATTTGAACCCTGTTCACATGGGCTTTGAGCATTCAAGGAAACACCAGAGGAAGGCCAGCCACACACTTGCCTGGGGCCTTGGAGTTTATCACAATGAAATGGACACCTGAACAAGGGGAGCCAAAACATAGAGAGGCATATTCCTAAAGCCTGAAGCACAGAAGCTCCCTATAGACCAGTAGTAGGATTTCACAAATTATGTAAGAATCTCTGTGCACATGCTTGGCATGGTCGCTCATACCTATAATCCCAGCAATCTAGGGCTGGGAGGGATGGATCCTTGGGACTTCCAGTCCATCGTGGGGTACGAAGTTATCTCAAGGCCTCTTTCAACAACTTCATAAGATGCTGTTTCACAAAAGAGAACAACGGAAAACTAGAAACACTTGGCCTAGGTCCCTGGGTTCACTTCATGCGTTGTGGAGACTAAATATTCCATGCCATGAGAAAATAACTGGGATTTTTAGGGAAAGGGGCATTTGGATCCCGTTTCTAAGGCTTTCCCTTTCACAATGTTACATTTGAAATCTGGGAAAACCTGCTTGTGATAAGCTGTCTAGCATTATGTTGGTTTAGGTATTGAGCTAGTACCTCATGTTTAGTGTTCAGGGTTATGCTGGAATGGCTGCAGACCTCCTTTCAATAGGGATCGCAGACAGGTGAACCCTGAGGAAGCTGGATAGTTGAAGCAGGCCCTCCAAATATTCATGCACTGCAAGGATTCACTTTCACTTTGGGACTCATTTTCTGGTTGCTGGCTTTCAGTGCTAACTGATACTTCCATGATGGCAGTAATCCAGCAGAGATTGCATGTATCGTTTGCAGGTTTGTTTCCCAAGCCACCAGAATCTCGGCAGAACCCAAATCATTGTGGCATTTTCTTTCCTCTCCTGTAATATTTGGCTTTCTAAGTTTGAAAATTTAATAGACGAGGGTAGTCAATTTTGGACCCCTTAGACCACAGACAGAGGTAAAGACAGAGCCAATTACTTCCCTCCACTTCGCAAAATATGTCTAATTTGCTTGATCACTTCATATTCAAAGAAAATTCTGATGCAACTTAGAGAGGTTAATCAAATACTGGATGATTGGAATGGCGGTGGTCGGATGAGTTGTAAAGCTGCAGAGTTGGGCTGAAACTGTTCACAGAAATACACAGGCTTGTGGTTGCCAGGCAACCACCCTGGACTGAGATTGGCTGAACATCACTGTGAGGTGGATTTTAGGCTCTGGGTTTGAAAATTTAAAAGACTGGAGTAGTCAAGTTTGGAACCATAGAGGACAGACGGAGCAAAAGGTTTTCCAATTACTTCCCTCTACTTCTCAAAATATGTTAAATTTGCTTGATCACTAAAATTGTAAAGAAAATTCTGATGCAACATAGAGAGGCTAATCAAATACTGCATGATTTGCATGGCTGTGGTTGTATGAGGTGGAAAGCTGCAGAGTTGGGCTGAAACTCTTCACAGAAATCCACAAGCTTGTGGTTGCCAGGCAACCACACTGGGCTGTGATTGGCTGAGCACCATTGTGAGCTGGACTTTAGGCTCTAGGATACAAATGGGCAGAAGGAGACCTGAGTCACAATGCTGGGCTTTGCCATAGAGACCTCAGTTCACAGAGTACCTTGTAGGGCAAGATTTAAATAGGATGAATATTCTTGGGCTGGTATGCCACAATATTCTCTGAAGGCTTCACTGCTCAGAATTTGTGGATGGAAATGCTTGCCAATCTACACATGGATGTACTTTCAATGGGATATGAAATATGCCAGGGCCTGGCAGATGATCTCTGTCATGTCCTATCTATGAGCATACGCTTTTCCCTTGTCATGTCTGTCATTTGGCTGAGTCCTGTTCCCTAAGCTATTCAGTGAAGACTTGCTGGCATCATTCACCTGCAGAATAAGACTTTCTGTGAAATTTCTCAGCAGAAATCCTCTGCAAGCACATAGCTTTGGATATGAGAGACAGTGGTGGAAGTTGAATTTCAAGAGCAGATATATCAAAACAAAGAAACAAGCCCCGAATAAGATCTTTACACGTTTCCCAGATGAATATGTTTGGAAATACGGGGGAAGATGGAGATCAAGGCTGAGAAGAGTACACACCCATTTCAAGGTACAAAAACCAGTGAAGAACATGGGAAAGCAAGAGAGCTGGTTAATCTGATGTAAAAATCTTTGATGGTGAAACTAAAATTATACTCTCATGATGATTTAATCAGGCTGTAGAAGTGAAGTTCTCATGTTGATTGTCATATGTGTGGCCTCCTCCATTGGGCAGTGGATGCAGGACAGGAGATATTCAAATAAATGTGGTGGAACACAAAATACTGAAAAAAAAATCAGCCTAAATCCTGTGTATTCCTTTCCTTAGAGAGAGTATCTGGATAATGTACAAAGTTTCAAAAGACCAAATGTCTATTGGGTCATGTTTTCACCAATTAAATGGTCACATCACATAACATTTTGAATTTTGCTTTCAGAGTTGCTCATGTAGAGGGTCTGAGTAAAGCAAAACGCATTGTAAGCCTGTTCAATAGATGTAAACTCCATAGGTTGTTTCAAAACCAGTGAAACCCTTTGGACTTCATGTTTGTATTTTATTGGTTGATTGGTTTTTCAAATTGTTTGTTTTACCATTTTTAACTTTGTGAATCAGGGAAGCCCTCACTCATAGTGATTTAGACCTCTCCAAAAACTCTGAAGGTATTCATGTAACAGCTATTACAGGTTATAAGTTTCTCCTATTTAAACATGAAAGACTAACAGACTCTGCTACTTTTCATCTAAATTCAGTGTTGGGCTAAATGAATTTTTACAAGTCCTTTGAAATGTGTCCTCCTCTAGTCACTGGTCGTGCTGGAATTCACTTTCTTGTGAAGACAAGATTTGAGCAAACTGACAAAAGTACCGTTTGCCACTATTCTGGACACCTGGTTAAATATCGAGTTCCCTAAATGGTGTGTGTTTTATTTCGATCTCTGCTCACACTTTGGTCATCCAATTGGAACGACAGGGCTCCAGCCAATAGCGTTCTAGACCTGAACAAGAAAATTTCAATTCCATTTTGGGAGTTCATTCGTCTCTCATAATAACTTTTTCCACAAATGTGTGCTTCAGGAGAGGCCCTATGCAACTGTGAAGAGGCCCGTTTTCATTCACTCACTTTCAGACTTTCTAAGATTTTCTGTTACTAGAGGTTTACCCAGACTTGCCCTTGTCAAGGGACAGCGCACTTCACTTAAAGCTGAACAATATTACTTCATGTGTCTCCGCAGAAATTCCACCAATGGGAAATTCTTGCTGTAGTCATCTCCAAGTGTTTCTGCAGAAGAAAATATAACTAACAAAGGATGTGGTTTCAGGCAGAATGAGGAAAGGTGGGATTATCTTTATTTCAGTGCAGGTTGACCTTTCAAAGAAACAGTAATTCCTATCAAATAGGAGGTAAAATCTTTTGTAAAGAGACATGAACATGACACGCTCAAATTTATGTCACTTTTTTTGCAACACCAAGGGCATTTGAGAAATTCTTGGCTGCTGAATTATGCCTTTTTCCAAATTTCCCTTAGGTAAGGCACTCCAGCTTCTTCAAAGCATGCTACTGTTCCCTTCCATGTAAAAAACCAAAGCAAAAAACAAAATAAATTAAAACAAAACACATGAAATTACATTTGAGAGCACACAATTGCTCAGCAGGCCCATGTAAACACTTTTTAAGAAGGCAGAGGTACAGAAGCCTCAGGTTCAGCCCATGGGCTGAAGTTTTGTCTCTATCATGGCCACTCAATTCCCTGGCATGTCCACATTAACTCATGAATCTTTACTCATTTCCTTTTCAAATGCACAGGATCCAATATATTTGAACCCTGTTCACATGGGCTTTGAGCATTCAAGGAAACACCAGAGGAAGGCCAGCCACACACTTGCCTGGGGCCTTGGAGTTTATCACAATGAAATGGACACCTGAACAAGGGGAGCCAAAACATAGAGAGGCATATTCCTAAAGCCTGAAGCACAGAAGCTCCCTATAGACCAGTAGTAGGATTTCACAAATTATGTAAGAATCTCTGTGCACATGCTTGGCATGGTCGCTCATACCTATAATCCCAGCAATCTAGGGCTGGGAGGGATGGATCCTTGGGAGTTCCAGTCCATCGTGGGGTACGAAGTTATCTCAAGGCCTCTTTCAACAACTTCATAAGATGCTGTTTCACAAAAGAGAACAACAGAAAACTAGAAACACTTGGCCTAGGTCCCTGGGTTCACTTCATGCGTTGTGGAGACTAAATATTCCATGCCATGAGAAAATAACTGGGATTTTTAGGGAAAGGGGCATTTGGATCCCGTTTCTAAGGCTTTCCCTTTCACAATGTTACATTTGAAATCTGGGAAAACCTGCTTGTGATAAGCTGTCTAGCATTATGTTGGTTTAGGTATTGAGCTAGTACCTCATGTTTAGTGTTCAGGGTTATGCTGGAATGGCTGCAGACCTCCTTTCAATAGGGATCGCAGACAGGTGAACCCTGAGGAAGCTGGATAGTTGAAGCAGGCCCTCCAAATATTCATGCACTGCAAGGATTCACTTTCACTTTGGGACTCATTTTCTGGTTGCTGGCTTTCAGTGCTAACTGATACTTCCATGATGGCAGTAATCCAGCAGAGATTGCATGTATCGTTTGCAGGTTTGTTTCCCAAGCCACCAGAATCTCGGCAGAACCCAAATCATTGTGGCATTTTCTTTCCTCTCCTGTAATATTTGGCTTTCTAAGTTTGAAAATTTAATAGACGAGGGTAGTCAATTTTGGACCCCTTAGACCACAGACAGAGGTAAAGACAGAGCCAATTACTTCCCTCCACTTCGCAAAATATGTCTAATTTGCTTGATCACTTCATATTCAAAGAAAATTCTGATGCAACTTAGAGAGGTTAATCAAATACTGGATGATTGGAATGGCGGTGGTCGGATGAGTTGTAAAGCTGCAAAGTTGGGCTGAAACTGTTCACAGAAATACACAGGCTTGTGGTTGCCAGGCAACCACCCTGGACTGAGATTGGCTGAACATCACTGTGAGGTGGATTTTAGGCTCTGGGTTTGAAAATTTAGAAGACTGGGGTAGTCAAGTTTGGAACCATAGAGGACAGACGGAGCAAAAGGTTTTCCAATTACTTCCCTCTACTTCTCAAAATATGTTAAATTTGCTTGATCACTAAAATTGTAAAGAAAATTCTGATGCAACATAGAGAGGCTAATCAAATACTGCATGATTTGCATGGCTGTGGTTGTATGAGGTGGAAAGCTGCAGAGTTGGGCTGAAACTCTTCACAGAAATCCACAAGCTTGTGGTTGCCAGGCAACCACACTGGGCTGTGATTGGCTGAGCACCATTGTGAGCTGGACTTTAGGCTCTAAGATACAAATGGGCAGAAGGAGACCTGAGTCACAATGCTGGGCTTTGCCATAGAGACCTCAGTTCACAGAGTACCTTGTAGGGCAAGATTTAAATAGGATGAATATTCTTGGGCTGGTATGCCACAATATTCTCTCTGAAGGCTTCACTGCTCAGAATTTGTGGATGGAAATGCTTGCCAATCTACACATGGATGTACTTTCAATGGGATATGAAATATGCCAGGGCCTGGCAGATGATCTCTGTCATGTCCTATCTATGAGCATACGCTTTTCCCTTGTCATGTCTGTCATTTGGCTGAGTCCTGTTCCCTAAGCTATTCAGTGAAGACTTGCTGGCATCATTCACCTGCAGAATAAGACTTTCTGTGAAATTTCTCAGCAGAAATCCTCTGCAAGCACATAGCTTTGGATATGAGAGACAGTGGTGGAAGTTGAATTTCAAGAGCAGATATATCAAAACAAAGAAACAAGCCCCAGATAAGATCTTTATATGTTTCCCAGATGAATATGTTTAGAAATATGGGGGAAGATGGAGATCAAGCCTGAGAACAGTGCACACCCATTTCAAGGTACAAAAACCAGTGAAGAACATGGGAAAGCAAGAGAGCTGGTTAATCTGATGTAAAAATCTTTGATGGTGAAACTAAAATTATACTCTCATGATGATTTAATCAGGCTGTAGAAGTGAAGTTCTCATGTTGATTGTCATATGTGTGGCCTCCTCCATTGGGCAGTGGATGCAGGACAGGAGATATTCAAATAAATGTGGTGGAACACAAAATACTGAAAAAAAATCAGCCTAAATCCTGTGTATTCCTTTCCTTAGAGAGAGTATCTGGATAATGTACAAAGTTTCAAAAGACCAAATGTCTATTGGGTCATGTTTTCACCAATTAAATGGTCACATCACATAACATTTTGAATTTTGCTTTCAGAGTTGCTCATGTAGAGGGTCTGAGTAAAGCAAAACGCATTGTAAGCCTGTTCAATAGATGTAAACTCCATAGGTTGTTTCAAAACCAGTGAAACCCTTTGGACTTCATGTTTGTATTTTATTGGTTGATTGGTTTTTCAAATTGTTTGTTTTACCATTTTTAACTTTGTGAATCAGGGAAGCCCTCACTCATAGTGATTTAGACCTCTCCAAAAACTCTGAAGGTATTCATGTAACAGCTATTACAGGTTATAAGTTTCTCCTATTTAAACATGAAAGACTAACAGACTCTGCTACTTTTCATCTAAATTCAGTGTTGGGCTAAATGAATTTTTACAAGTCCTTTGAAATGTGTCCTCCTCTAGTCACTGGTCGTGCTGGAATTCACTTTCTTGTGAAGACAAGATTTGAGCAAACTGACAAAAGTACCGTTTGCCACTATTCTGGACACCTGGTTAAATATCGAGTTCCCTAAATGGTGTGTGTTTTATTTCGATCTCTGCTCACACTTTGGTCATCCAATTGGAACGACAGGGCTCCAGCCAATAGCGTTCTAGACCTGAACAAGAAAATTTCAATTCCATTTTGGGAGTTCATTCGTCTCTCATAATAACTTTTTCCACAAATGTGTGCTTCAGGAGAGGCCCTATGCAACTGTGAAGAGGCCCGTTTTCATTCACTCACTTTCAGACTTTCTAAGATTTTCTGTTACTAGAGGTTTACCCAGACTTGCCCTTGTCAAGGGACAGCGCACTTCACTTAAAGCTGAACAATATTACTTCATGTGTCTCCGCAGAAATTCCACCAATGGGAAATTCTTGCTGTAGTCATCTCCAAGTGTTTCTGCAGAAGAAAATATAACTAACAAAGGATGTGGTTTCAGGCAGAATGAGGAAAGGTGGGATTATCTTTATTTCAGTGCAGGTTGACCTTTCAAAGAAACAGTAATTCCTATCAAATAGGAGGTAAAATCTTTTGTAAAGAGACATGAACATGACACGCTCAAATTTATGTCACTTTTTTTGCAACACCAAGGGCATTTGAGAAATTCTTGGCTGCTGAATTATGCCTTTTTCCAAATTTCCCTTAGGTAAGGCACTCCAGCTTCTTCAAAGCATGCTACTGTTCCTTCCATGTAAAAAACCAAAGCAAAAAACAAAATAAATTAAAACAAAACACATGAAATTACATTTGAGAGCACACAATTGCTCAGGAGGCCCATGTAAACACTTTTTAAGAAGGCAGAGGTACAGAAGCCTCAGGTTCAGCCCATGGGCTGAAGTTTTGTCTCAATCATGGCCACTCAATTCCCTGGCATGTCCACATTAACTCATGAATCTTTACTCATTTCCTTTTCAAATGCACAGGATCCAATATATTTGAACCCTGTTCACATGGGCTTTGAGCATTCAAGGAAACACCAGAGGAAGGCCAGCCACACACTTGCCTGGGGCCTTGGAGTTTATCACAATGAAATGGACACCTGAACAAGGGGAGCCAAAACATAGAGAGGCATATTCCTAAAGCCTGAAGCACAGAAGCTCCCTATAGACCAGTAGTAGGATTTCACAAATTATGTAAGAATCTCTGTGCACATGCTTGGCATGGTCGCTCATACCTATAATCCCAGCAATCTAGGGCTGGGAGGGATGGATCCTTGGGACTTCCAGTCCATCGTGGGGTACGAAGTTATCTCAAGGCCTCTTTCAACAACTTCATAAGATGCTGTTTCACAAAAGAGAACAACAGAAAACTAGAAACACTTGGCCTAGGTCCCTGGGTTCACTTCATGCGTTGTGGAGACTAAATATTCCATGCCATGAGAAAATAACTGGGATTTTTAGGGAAAGGGGCATTTGGATCCCGTTTCTAAGGCTTTCCCTTTCACAATGTTACATTTGAAATCTGGGAAAACCTGCTTGTGATAAGCTGTCTAGCATTATGTTGGTTTAGGTATTGAGCTAGTACCTCATGTTTAGTGTTCAGGGTTATGCTGGAATGGCTGCAGACCTCCTTTCAATAGGGATCGCAGACAGGTGAACCCTGAGGAAGCTGGATAGTTGAAGCAGGCCCTCCAAATATTCATGCACTGCAAGGATTCACTTTCACTTTGGGACTCATTTTCTGGTTGCTGGCTTTCAGTGCTAACTGATACTTCCATGATGGCAGTAATCCAGCAGAGATTGCATGTATCGTTTGCAGGTTTGTTTCCCAAGCCACCAGAATCTCGGCAGAACCCAAATCATTGTGGCATTTTCTTTCCTCTCCTGTAATATTTGGCTTTCTAAGTTTGAAAATTTAATAGACGAGGGTAGTCAATTTTGGACCCCTTAGACCACAGACAGAGGTAAAGACAGAGCCAATTACTTCCCTCCACTTCGCAAAATATGTCTAATTTGCTTGATCACTTCATATTCAAAGAAAATTCTGATGCAACTTAGAGAGGTTAATCAAATACTGGATGATTGGAATGGCGGTGGTCGGATGAGTTGTAAAGCTGCAGAGTTGGGCTGAAACTGTTCACAGAAATACACAGGCTTGTGGTTGCCAGGCAACCACCCTGGACTGAGATTGGCTGAACATCACTGTGAGGTGGATTTTAGGCTCTGGGTTTGAAAATTTAGAAGACTGGAGTAGTCAAGTTTGGAACCATAGAGGACAGACGGAGCAAAAGGTTTTCCAATTACTTCCCTCTACTTCTCAAAATATGTTGAATTTGCTTGATCACTAAAATTGTAAAGAAAATTCTGATGCAACATAGAGAGGCTAATCAAATACTGCATGATTTGCATGGCTGTGGTTGTATGAGGTGGAAAGCTGCAGAGTTGGGCTGAAACTCTTCACAGAAATCCACAAGCTTGTGGTTGCCAGGCAACCACACTGGGCTGTGATTGGCTGAGCACCATTGTGAGCTGGACTTTAGGCTCTAGGATACAAATGTGCAGAAGGAGACCTGAGTCACAATGCTGGGCTTTGCCATAGAGACCTCAGTTCACAGAGTACCTTGTAGGGCAAGATTTAAATAGGATGAATATTCTTGGGCTGGTATGCCACAATATTCTCTCTGAAGGCTTCACTGCTCAGAATTTGTGGATGGAAATGCTTGCCAATCTACACATGGATGTACTTTCAATGGGATATGAAATATGCCAGGGCCTGGCAGATGATCTCTGTCATGTCCTATCTATGAGCATACGCTTTTCCCTTGTCATGTCTGTCATTTGGCTGAGTCCTGTTCCCTAAGCTATTCAGTGAAGACTTGCTGGCATCATTCACCTGCAGAATAAGACTTTCTGTGAAATTTCTCAGCAGAAATCCTCTGCAAGCACATAGCTTTGGATATGAGAGACAGTGGTGGAAGTTGAATTTCAAGAGCAGATATATCAAAACAAAGAAACAAGCCCCGAATAAGATCTTTACACGTTTCCCAGATGAATATGTTTGGAAATACGGGGGAAGATGGAGATCAAGGCTGAGAAGAGTACACACCCATTTCAAGGTACAAAAACCAGTGAAGAACATGGGAAAGCAAGAGAGCTGGTTAATCTGATGTAAAAATCTTTGATGGTGAAACTAAAATTATACTCTCATGATGATTTAATCAGGCTGTAGAAGTGAAGTTCTCATGTTGATTGTCATATGTGTGGCCTCCTCCATTGGGCAGTGGATGCAGGACAGGAGATATTCAAATAAATGTGGTGGAACACAAAATACTGAAAAAAAATCAGCCTAAATCCTGTGTATTCCTTTCCTTAGAGAGAGTATCTGGATAATGTACAAAGTTTCAAAAGACCAAATGTCTATTGGGTCATGTTTTCACCAATTAAATGGTCACATCACATAACATTTTGAATTTTGCTTTCAGAGTTGCTCATGTAGAGGGTCTGAGTAAAGCAAAACGCATTGTAAGCCTGTTCAATAGATGTAAACTCCATAGGTTGTTTCAAAACCAGTGAAACCCTTTGGACTTCATGTTTGTATTTTATTGGTTGATTGGTTTTTCAAATTGTTTGTTTTACCATTTTTAACTTTGTGAATCAGGGAAGCCCTCACTCATAGTGATTTAGACCTCTCCAAAAACTCTGAAGGTATTCATGTAACAGCTATTACAGGTTATAAGTTTCTCCTATTTAAACATGAAAGACTAACAGACTCTGCTACTTTTCATCTAAATTCAGTGTTGGGCTAAATGAATTTTTACAAGTCCTTTGAAATGTGTCCTCCTCTAGTCACTGGTCGTGCTGGAATTCACTTTCTTGTGAAGACAAGATTTGAGCAAACTGACAAAAGTACCGTTTGCCACTATTCTGGACACCTGGTTAAATATCGAGTTCCCTAAATGGTGTGTGTTTTATTTCGATCTCTGCTCACACTTTGGTCATCCAATTGGAACGACAGGGCTCCAGCCAATAGCGTTCTAGACCTGAACAAGAAAATTTCAATTCCATTTTGGGAGTTCATTCGTCTCTCATAATAACTTTTTCCACAAATGTGTGCTTCAGGAGAGGCCCTATGCAACTGTGAAGAGGCCCGTTTTCATTCACTCACTTTCAGACTTTCTAAGATTTTCTGTTACTAGAGGTTTACCCAGACTTGCCCTTGTCAAGGGACAGCGCACTTCACTTAAAGCTGAACAATATTACTTCATGTGTCTCCGCAGAAATTCCACCAATGGGAAATTCTTGCTGTAGTCATCTCCAAGTGTTTCTGCAGAAGAAAATATAACTAACAAAGGATGTGGTTTCAGGCAGAATGAGGAAAGGTGGGATTATCTTTATTTCAGTGCAGGTTGACCTTTCAAAGAAACAGTAATTCCTATCAAATAGGAGGTAAAATCTTTTGTAAAGAGACATGAACATGACACGCTCAAATTTATGTCACTTTTTTTGCAACACCAAGGGCATTTGAGAAATTCTTGGCTGCTGAATTATGCCTTTTTCCAAATTTCCCTTAGGTAAGGCACTCCAGCTTCTTCAAAGCATGCTACTGTTCCTTCCATGTAAAAAACCAAAGCAAAAAACAAAATAAATTAAAACAAAACACATGAAATTACATTTGAGAGCACACAATTGCTCAGGAGGCCCATGTAAACACTTTTTAAGAAGGCAGAGGTACAGAAGCCTCAGGTTCAGCCCATGGGCTGAAGTTTTGTCTCTATCATGGCCACTCAATTCCCTGGCATGTCCACATTAACTCATGAATCTTTACTCATTTCCTTTTCAAATGCACAGGATCCAATATATTTGAACCCTGTTCACATGGGCTTTGAGCATTCAAGGAAACACCAGAGGAAGGCCAGCCACACACTTGCCTGGGGCCTTGGAGTTTATCACAATGAAATGGACACCTGAACAAGGGGAGCCAAAACATAGAGAGGCATATTCCTAAAGCCTGAAGCACAGAAGCTCCCTATAGACCAGTAGTAGGATTTCACAAATTATGTAAGAATCTCTGTGCACATGCTTGGCATGGTCGCTCATACCTATAATCCCAGCAATCTAGGGCTGGGAGGGATGGATCCTTGGGAGTTCCAGTCCATCGTGGGGTACGAAGTTATCTCAAGGCCTCTTTCAACAACTTCATAAGATGCTGTTTCACAAAAGAGAACAACAGAAAACTAGAAACACTTGGCCTAGGTCCCTGGGTTCACTTCATGCGTTGTGGAGACTAAATATTCCATGCCATGAGAAAATAACTGGGATTTTTAGGGAAAGGGGCATTTGGATCCCGTTTCTAAGGCTTTCCCTTTCACAATGTTACTTTTGAAATCTGGGAAAACCTGCTTGTGATAAGCTGTCTAGCATTATGTTGGTTTAGGTATTGAGCTAGTACCTCATGTTTAGTGTTCAGGGTTATGCTGGAATGGCTGCAGACCTCCTTTCAATAGGGATCGCAGACAGGTGAACCCTGAGGAAGCTGGATAGTTGAAGCAGGCCCTCCAAATATTCATGCACTGCAAGGATTCACTTTCACTTTGGGACTCATTTTCTGGTTGCTGGCTTTCAGTGCTAACTGATACTTCCATGATGGCAGTAATCCAGCAGAGATTGCATGTATCGTTTGCAGGTTTGTTTCCCAAGCCACCAGAATCTCGGCAGAACCCAAATCATTGTGGCATTTTCTTTCCTCTCCTGTAATATTTGGCTTTCTAAGTTTGAAAATTTAATAGACGAGGGTAGTCAATTTTGGACCCCTTAGACCACAGACAGAGGTAAAGACAGAGCCAATTACTTCCCTCCACTTCGCAAAATATGTCTAATTTGCTTGATCACTTCATATTCAAAGAAAATTCTGATGCAACTTAGAGAGGTTAATCAAATACTGGATGATTGGAATGGCGGTGGTCGGATGAGTTGTAAAGCTGCAGAGTTGGGCTGAAACTGTTCACAGAAATACACAGGCTTGTGGTTGCCAGGCAACCACCCTGGACTGAGATTGGCTGAACATCACTGTGAGGTGGATTTTAGGCTCTGGGTTTGAAAATTTAGAAGACTGGAGTAGTCAAGTTTGGAACCATAGAGGACAGACGGAGCAAAAGGTTTTCCAATTACTTCCCTCTACTTCTCAAAATATGTTGAATTTGCTTGATCACTAAAATTGTAAAGAAAATTCTGATGCAACATAGAGAGGCTAATCAAATACTGCATGATTTGCATGGCTGTGGTTGTATGAGGTGGAAAGCTGCAGAGTTGGGCTGAAACTCTTCACAGAAATCCACAAGCTTGTGGTTGCCAGGCAACCACACTGGGCTGTGATTGGCTGAGCACCATTGTGAGCTGGACTTTAGGCTCTAGGATACAAATGTGCAGAAGGAGACCTGAGTCACAATGCTGGGCTTTGCCATAGAGACCTCAGTTCACAGAGTACCTTGTAGGGCAAGATTTAAATAGGATGAATATTCTTGGGCTGGTATGCCACAATATTCTCTCTGAAGGCTTCACTGCTCAGAATTTGTGGATGGAAATGCTTGCCAATCTACACATGGATGTACTTTCAATGGGATATGAAATATGCCAGGGCCTGGCAGATGATCTCTGTCATGTCCTATCTATGAGCATACGCTTTTCCCTTGTCATGTCTGTCATTTGGCTGAGTCCTGTTCCCTAAGCTATTCAGTGAAGACTTGCTGGCATCATTCACCTGCAGAATAAGACTTTCTGTGAAATTTCTCAGCAGAAATCCTCTGCAAGCACATAGCTTTGGATATGAGAGACAGTGGTGGAAGTTGAATTTCAAGAGCAGATATATCAAAACAAAGAAACAAGCCCCGAATAAGATCTTTACACGTTTCCCAGATGAATATGTTTGGAAATACGGGGGAAGATGGAGATCAAGGCTGAGAAGAGTACACACCCATTTCAAGGTACAAAAACCAGTGAAGAACATGGGAAAGCAAGAGAGCTGGTTAATCTGATGTAAAAATCTTTGATGGTGAAACTAAAATTATACTCTCATGATGATTTAATCAGGCTGTAGAAGTGAAGTTCTCATGTTGATTGTCATATGTGTGGCCTCCTCCATTGGGCAGTGGATGCAGGACAGGAGATATTCAAATAAATGTGGTGGAACACAAAATACTGAAAAAAAATCAGCCTAAATCCTGTGTATTCCTTTCCTTAGAGAGAGTATCTGGATAATGTACAAAGTTTCAAAAGACCAAATGTCTATTGGGTCATGTTTTCACCAATTAAATGGTCACATCACATAACATTTTGAATTTTGCTTTCAGAGTTGCTCATGTAGAGGGTCTGAGTAAAGCAAAACGCATTGTAAGCCTGTTCAATAGATGTAAACTCCATAGGTTGTTTCAAAACCAGTGAAACCCTTTGGACTTCATGTTTGTATTTTATTGGTTGATTGGTTTTTCAAATTGTTTGTTTTACCATTTTTAACTTTGTGAATCAGGGAAGCCCTCACTCATAGTGATTTAGACCTCTCCAAAAACTCTGAAGGTATTCATGTAACAGCTATTACAGGTTATAAGTTTCTCCTATTTAAACATGAAAGACTAACAGACTCTGCTACTTTTCATCTAAATTCAGTGTTGGGCTAAATGAATTTTTACAAGTCCTTTGAAATGTGTCCTCCTCTAGTCACTGGTCGTGCTGGAATTCACTTTCTTGTGAAGACAAGATTTGAGCAAACTGACAAAAGTACCGTTTGCCACTATTCTGGACACCTGGTTAAATATCGAGTTCCCTAAATGGTGTGTGTTTTATTTCGATCTCTGCTCACACTTTGGTCATCCAATTGGAACGACAGGGCTCCAGCCAATAGCGTTCTAGACCTGAACAAGAAAATTTCAATTCCATTTTGGGAGTTCATTCGTCTCTCATAATAACTTTTTCCACAAATGTGTGCTTCAGGAGAGGCCCTATGCAACTGTGAAGAGGCCCGTTTTCATTCACTCACTTTCAGACTTTCTAAGATTTTCTGTTACTAGAGGTTTACCCAGACTTGCCCTTGTCAAGGGACAGCGCACTTCACTTAAAGCTGAACAATATTACTTCATGTGTCTCCGCAGAAATTCCACCAATGGGAAATTCTTGCTGTAGTCATCTCCAAGTGTTTCTGCAGAAGAAAATATAACTAACAAAGGATGTGGTTTCAGGCAGAATGAGGAAAGGTGGGATTATCTTTATTTCAGTGCAGGTTGACCTTTCAAAGAAACAGTAATTCCTATCAAATAGGAGGTAAAATCTTTTGTAAAGAGACATGAACATGACACGCTCAAATTTATGTCACTTTTTTTGCAACACCAAGGGCATTTGAGAAATTCTTGGCTGCTGAATTATGCCTTTTTCCAAATTTCCCTTAGGTAAGGCACTCCAGCTTCTTCAAAGCATGCTACTGTTCCTTCCATGTAAAAAACCAAAGCAAAAAACAAAATAAATTAAAACAAAACACATGAAATTACATTTGAGAGCACACAATTGCTCAGGAGGCCCATGTAAACACTTTTTAAGAAGGCAGAGGTACAGAAGCCTCAGGTTCAGCCCATGGGCTGAAGTTTTGTCTCTATCATGGCCACTCAATTCCCTGGCATGTCCACATTAACTCATGAATCTTTACTCATTTCCTTTTCAAATGCACAGGATCCAATATATTTGAACCCTGTTCACATGGGCTTTGAGCATTCAAGGAAACACCAGAGGAAGGCCAGCCACACACTTGCCTGGGGCCTTGGAGTTTATCACAATGAAATGGACACCTGAACAAGGGGAGCCAAAACATAGAGAGGCATATTCCTAAAGCCTGAAGCACAGAAGCTCCCTATAGACCAGTAGTAGGATTTCACAAATTATGTAAGAATCTCTGTGCACATGCTTGGCATGGTCGCTCATACCTATAATCCCAGCAATCTAGGGCTGGGAGGGATGGATCCTTGGGAGTTCCAGTCCATCGTGGGGTACGAAGTTATCTCAAGGCCTCTTTCAACAACTTCATAAGATGCTGTTTCACAAAAGAGAACAACAGAAAACTAGAAACACTTGGCCTAGGTCCCTGGGTTCACTTCATGCGTTGTGGAGACTAAATATTCCATGCCATGAGAAAATAACTGGGATTTTTAGGGAAAGGGGCATTTGGATCCCGTTTCTAAGGCTTTCCCTTTCACAATGTTACATTTGAAATCTGGGAAAACCTGCTTGTGATAAGCTGTCTAGCATTATGTTGGTTTAGGTATTGAGCTAGTACCTCATGTTTAGTGTTCAGGGTTATGCTGGAATGGCTGCAGACCTCCTTTCAATAGGGATCGCAGACAGGTGAACCCTGAGGAAGCTGGATAGTTGAAGCAGGCCCTCCAAATATTCATGCACTGCAAGGATTCACTTTCACTTTGGGACTCATTTTCTGGTTGCTGGCTTTCAGTGCTAACTGATACTTCCATGATGGCAGTAATCCAGCAGAGATTGCATGTATCGTTTGCAGGTTTGTTTCCCAAGCCACCAGAATCTCGGCAGAACCCAAATCATTGTGGCATTTTCTTTCCTCTCCTGTAATATTTGGCTTTCTAAGTTTGAAAATTTAATAGACGAGGGTAGTCAATTTTGGACCCCTTAGACCACAGACAGAGGTAAAGACAGAGCCAATTACTTCCCTCCACTTCGCAAAATATGTCTAATTTGCTTGATCACTTCATATTCAAAGAAAATTCTGATGCAACTTAGAGAGGTTAATCAAATACTGGATGATTGGAATGGCGGTGGTCGGATGAGTTGTAAAGCTGCAGAGTTGGGCTGAAACTGTTCACAGAAATACACAGGCTTGTGGTTGCCAGGCAACCACCCTGGACTGAGATTGGCTGAACATCACTGTGAGGTGGATTTTAGGCTCTGGGTTTGAAAATTTAGAAGACTGGAGTAGTCAAGTTTGGAACCATAGAGGACAGACGGAGCAAAAGGTTTTCCAATTACTTCCCTCTACTTCTCAAAATATGTTGAATTTGCTTGATCACTAAAATTGTAAAGAAAATTCTGATGCAACATAGAGAGGCTAATCAAATACTGCATGATTTGCATGGCTGTGGTTGTATGAGGTGGAAAGCTGCAGAGTTGGGCTGAAACTCTTCACAGAAATCCACAAGCTTGTGGTTGCCAGGCAACCACACTGGGCTGTGATTGGCTGAGCACCATTGTGAGCTGGACTTTAGGCTCTAGGATACAAATGTGCAGAAGGAGACCTGAGTCACAATGCTGGGCTTTGCCATAGAGACCTCAGTTCACAGAGTACCTTGTAGGGCAAGATTTAAATAGGATGAATATTCTTGGGCTGGTATGCCACAATATTCTCTCTGAAGGCTTCACTGCTCAGAATTTGTGGATGGAAATGCTTGCCAATCTACACATGGATGTACTTTCAATGGGATATGAAATATGCCAGGGCCTGGCAGATGATCTCTGTCATGTCCTATCTATGAGCATACGCTTTTCCCTTGTCATGTCTGTCATTTGGCTGAGTCCTGTTCCCTAAGCTATTCAGTGAAGACTTGCTGGCATCATTCACCTGCAGAATAAGACTTTCTGTGAAATTTCTCAGCAGAAATCCTCTGCAAGCACATAGCTTTGGATATGAGAGACAGTGGTGGAAGTTGAATTTCAAGAGCAGATATATCAAAACAAAGAAACAAGCCCCGAATAAGATCTTTACACGTTTCCCAGATGAATATGTTTGGAAATACGGGGGAAGATGGAGATCAAGGCTGAGAAGAGTACACACCCATTTCAAGGTACAAAAACCAGTGAAGAACATGGGAAAGCAAGAGAGCTGGTTAATCTGATGTAAAAATCTTTGATGGTGAAACTAAAATTATACTCTCATGATGATTTAATCAGGCTGTAGAAGTGAAGTTCTCATGTTGATTGTCATATGTGTGGCCTCCTCCATTGGGCAGTGGATGCAGGACAGGAGATATTCAAATAAATGTGGTGGAACACAAAATACTGAAAAAAAATCAGCCTAAATCCTGTGTATTCCTTTCCTTAGAGAGAGTATCTGGATAATGTACAAAGTTTCAAAAGACCAAATGTCTATTGGGTCATGTTTTCACAAATTAAATGGTCACATCACATAACATTTTGAATTTTGCTTTCAGAGTTGCTCATGTAGAGGGTCTGAGTAAAGCAAAACGCATTGTAAGCCTGTTCAATAGATGTAAACTCCATAGGTTGTTTCAAAACCAGTGAAACCCTTTGGACTTCATGTTTGTATTTTATTGGTTGATTGGTTTTTCAAATTGTTTGTTTTACCATTTTTAACTTTGTGAATCAGGGAAGCCCTCACTCATAGTGATTTAGACCTCTCCAAAAACTCTGAAGGTATTCATGTAACAGCTATTACAGGTTATAAGTTTCTCCTATTTAAACATGAAAGACTAACAGACTCTGCTACTTTTCATCTAAATTCAGTGTTGGGCTAAATGAATTTTTACAAGTCCTTTGAAATGTGTCCTCCTCTAGTCACTGGTCGTGCTGGAATTCACTTTCTTGTGAAGACAAGATTTGAGCAAACTGACAAAAGTACCGTTTGCCACTATTCTGGACACCTGGTTAAATATCGAGTTCCCTAAATGGTGTGTGTTTTATTTCGATCTCTGCTCACACTTTGGTCATCCAATTGGAACGACAGGGCTCCAGCCAATAGCGTTCTAGACCTGAACAAGAAAATTTCAATTCCATTTTGGGAGTTCATTCGTCTCTCATAATAACTTTTTCCACAAATGTGTGCTTCAGGAGAGGCCCTATGCAACTGTGAAGAGGCCCGTTTTCATTCACTCACTTTCAGACTTTCTAAGATTTTCTGTTACTAGAGGTTTACCCAGACTTGCCCTTGTCAAGGGACAGCGCACTTCACTTAAAGCTGAACAATATTACTTCATGTGTCTCCGCAGAAATTCCACCAATGGGAAATTCTTGCTGTAGTCATCTCCAAGTGTTTCTGCAGAAGAAAATATAACTAACAAAGGATGTGGTTTCAGGCAGAATGAGGAAAGGTGGGATTATCTTTATTTCAGTGCAGGTTGACCTTTCAAAGAAACAGTAATTCCTATCAAATAGGAGGTAAAATCTTTTGTAAAGAGACATGAACATGACACGCTCAAATTTATGTCACTTTTTTTGCAACACCAAGGGCATTTGAGAAATTCTTGGCTGCTGAATTATGCCTTTTTCCAAATTTCCCTTAGGTAAGGCACTCCAGCTTCTTCAAAGCATGCTACTGTTCCTTCCATGTAAAAAACCAAAGCAAAAAACAAAATAAATTAAAACAAAACACATGAAATTACATTTGAGAGCACACAATTGCTCAGGAGGCCCATGTAAACACTTTTTAAGAAGGCAGAGGTACAGAAGCCTCAGGTTCAGCCCATGGGCTGAAGTTTTGTCTCTATCATGGCCACTCAATTCCCTGGCATGTCCACATTAACTCATGAATCTTTACTCATTTCCTTTTCAAATGCACAGGATCCAATATATTTGAACCCTGTTCACATGGGCTTTGAGCATTCAAGGAAACACCAGAGGAAGGCCAGCCACACACTTGCCTGGGGCCTTGGAGTTTATCACAATGAAATGGACACCTGAACAAGGGGAGCCAAAACATAGAGAGGCATATTCCTAAAGCCTGAAGCACAGAAGCTCCCTATAGACCAGTAGTAGGATTTCACAAATTATGTAAGAATCTCTGTGCACATGCTTGGCATGGTCGCTCATACCTATAATCCCAGCAATCTAGGGCTGGGAGGGATGGATCCTTGGGACTTCCAGTCCATCGTGGGGTACGAAGTTATCTCAAGGCCTCTTTCAACAACTTCATAAGATGCTGTTTCACAAAAGAGAACAACAGAAAACTAGAAACTCTTGGCCTAGGTCCCTGGGTTCACTTCATGCGTTGTGGAGACTAAATATTCCATGCCATGAGAAAATAACTGGGATTTTTAGGGAAAGGGGCATTTGGATCCCGTTTCTAAGGCTTTCCCTTTCACAATGTTACATTTGAAATCTGGGAAAACCTGCTTGTGATAAGCTGTCTAGCATTATGTTGGTTTAGGTATTGAGCTAGTACCTCATGTTTAGTGTTCAGGGTTATGCTGGAATGGCTGCAGACCTCCTTTCAATAGGGATCGCAGACAGGTGAACCCTGAGGAAGCTGGATAGTTGAAGCAGGCCCTCCAAATATTCATGCACTGCAAGGATTCACTTTCACTTTGGGACTCATTTTCTGGTTGCTGGCTTTCAGTGCTAACTGATACTTCCATGATGGCAGTAATCCAGCAGAGATTGCATGTATCGTTTGCAGGTTTGTTTCCCAAGCCACCAGAATCTCGGCAGAACCCAAATCATTGTGGCATTTTCTTTCCTCTCCTGTAATATTTGGCTTTCTAAGTTTGAAAATTTAATAGACGAGGGTAGACAATTTTGGACCCCTTAGACCACAGACAGAGGTAAAGACAGAGCCAATTACTTCCCTCCACTTCGCAAAATATGTCTAATTTGCTTGATCACTTCATATTCAAAGAAAATTCTGATGCAACTTAGAGAGGTTAATCAAATACTGGATGATTGGAATGGCGGTGGTCGGATGAGTTGTAAAGCTGCAGAGTTGGGCTGAAACTGTTCACAGAAATACACAGGCTTGTGGTTGCCAGGCAACCACCCTGGACTGAGATTGGCTGAACATCACTGTGAGGTGGATTTTAGGCTCTGGGTTTGAAAATTTAGAAGACTGGGGTAGTCAAGTTTGGAACCATAGAGGACAGACGGAGCAAAAGGTTTTCCAATTACTTCCCTCTACTTCTCAAAATATGTTAAATTTGCTTGATCACTAAAATTGTAAAGAAAATTCTGATGCAACATAGAGAGGCTAATCAAATACTGCATGATTTGCATGGCTGTGGTTGTATGAGGTGGAAAGCTGCAGAGTTGGGCTGAAACTCTTCACAGAAATCCACAAGCTTGTGGTTGCCAGGCAACCACACTGGGCTGTGATTGGCTGAGCACCATTGTGAGCTGGACTTTAGGCTCTAGGATACAAATGGGCAGAAGGAGACCTGAGTCACAATGCTGGGCTTTGCCATAGAGACCTCAGTTCACAGAGTACCTTGTAGGGCAAGATTTAAATAGGATGAATATTCTTGGGCTGGTATGCCACAATATTCTCTCTGAAGGCTTCACTGCTCAGAATTTGTGGATGGAAATGCTTGCCAATCTACACATGGATGTACTTTCAATGGGATATGAAATATGCCAGGGCCTGGCAGATGATCTCTGTCATGTCCTATCTATGAGCATACGCTTTTCCCTTGTCATGTCTGTCATTTGGCTGAGTCCTGTTCCCTAAGCTATTCAGTGAAGACTTGCTGGCATCATTCACCTGCAGAATAAGACTTTCTGTGAAATTTCTCAGCAGAAATCCTCTGCAAGCACATAGCTTTGGATATGAGAGACAGTGGTGGAAGTTGAATTTCAAGAGCAGATATATCAAAACAAAGAAACAAGCCCCAGATAAGATCTTTATATGTTTCCCAGATGAATATGTTTAGAAATATGGGGGAAGATGGAGATCAAGCCTGAGAACAGTGCACACCCATTTCAAGGTACAAAAACCAGTGAAGAACATGGGAAAGCAAGAGAGCTGGTTAATCTGATGTAAAAATCTTTGATGGTGAAACTAAAATTATACTCTCATGATGATTTAATCAGGCTGTAGAAGTGAAGTTCTCATGTTGATTGTCATATGTGTGGCCTCCTCCATTGGGCAGTGGATGCAGGACAGGAGATATTCAAATAAATGTGGTGGAACACAAAATACTGAAAAAAAATCAGCCTAAATCCTGTGTATTCCTTTCCTTAGAGAGAGTATCTGGATAATGTACAAAGTTTCAAAAGACCAAATGTCTATTGGGTCATGTTTTCACCAATTAAATGGTCACATCACATAACATTTTGAATTTTGCTTTCAGAGTTGCTCATGTAGAGGGTCTGAATAAAGCAAAACGCATTGTAAGCCTGTTCAATAGATGTAAACTCCATAGGTTGTTTCAAAACCAGTGAAACCCTTTGGACTTCATGTTTGTATTTTATTGGTTGATTGGTTTTTCAAATTGTTTGTTTTACCATTTTTAACTTTGTGAATCAGGGAAGCCCTCACTCATAGTGATTTAGACCTCTCCAAAAACTCTGAAGGTATTCATGTAACAGCTATTACAGGTTATAAGTTTCTCCTATTTAAACATGAAAGACTAACAGACTCTGCTACTTTTCATCTAAATTCAGTGTTGGGCTAAATGAATTTTTACAAGTCCTTTGAAATGTGTCCTCCTCTAGTCACTGGTCGTGCTGGAATTCACTTTCTTGTGAAGACAAGATTTGAGCAAACTGACAAAAGTACCGTTTGCCACTATTCTGGACACCTGGTTAAATATCGAGTTCCCTAAATGGTGTGTGTTTTATTTCGATCTCTGCTCACACTTTGGTCATCCAATTGGAACGACAGGGCTCCAGCCAATAGCGTTCTAGACCTGAACAAGAAAATTTCAATTCCATTTTGGGAGTTCATTCGTCTCTCATAATAACTTTTTCCACAAATGTGTGCTTCAGGAGAGGCCCTATGCAACTGTGAAGAGGCCCGTTTTCATTCACTCACTTTCAGACTTTCTAAGATTTTCTGTTACTAGAGGTTTACCCAGACTTGCCCTTGTCAAGGGACAGCGCACTTCACTTAAAGCTGAACAATATTACTTCATGTGTCTCCGCAGAAATTCCACCAATGGGAAATTCTTGCTGTAGTCATCTCCAAGTGTTTCTGCAGAAGAAAATATAACTAACAAAGGATGTGGTTCCAGGCAGAATGAGGAAAGGTGGGATTATCTTTATTTCAGTGCAGGTTGACCTTTCAAAGAAACAGTAATTCCTATCAAATAGGAGGTAAAATCTTTTGTAAAGAGACATGAACATGACACGCTCAAATTTATGTCACTTTTTTTGCAACACCAAGGGCATTTGAGAAATTCTTGGCTGCTGAATTATGCCTTTTTCCAAATTTCCCTTAGGTAAGGCACTCCAGCTTCTTCAAAGCATGCTACTGTTCCTTCCATGTAAAAAACCAAAGCAAAAAACAAAATAAATTAAAACAAAACACATGAAATTACATTTGAGAGCACACAATTGCTCAGGAGGCCCATGTAAACACTTTTTAAGAAGGCAGAGGTACAGAAGCCTCAGGTTCAGCCCATGGGCTGAAGTTTTGTCTCTATCATGGCCACTCAATTCCCTGGCATGTCCACATTAACTCATGAATCTTTACTCATTTCCTTTTCAAATGCACAGGATCCAATATATTTGAACCCTGTTCACATGGGCTTTGAGCATTCAAGGAAACACCAGAGGAAGGCCAGCCACACACTTGCCTGGGGCCTTGGAGTTTATCACAATGAAATGGACACCTGAACAAGGGGAGCCAAAACATAGAGAGGCATATTCCTAAAGCCTGAAGCACAGAAGCTCCCTATAGACCAGTAGTAGGATTTCACAAATTATGTAAGAATCTCTGTGCACATGCTTGGCATGGTCGCTCATACCTATAATCCCAGCAATCTAGGGCTGGGAGGGATGGATCCTTGGGACTTCCAGTCCATCGTGGGGTACGAAGTTATCTCAAGGCCTCTTTCAACAACTTCATAAGATGCTGTTTCACAAAAGAGAACAACAGAAAACTAGAAACTCTTGGCCTAGGTCCCTGGGTTCACTTCATGCGTTGTGGAGACTAAATATTCCATGCCATGAGAAAATAACTGGGATTTTTAGGGAAAGGGGCATTTGGATCCCGTTTCTAAGGCTTTCCCTTTCACAATGTTACATTTGAAATCTGGGAAAACCTGCTTGTGATAAGCTGTCTAGCATTATGTTGGTTTAGGTATTGAGCTAGTACCTCATGTTTAGTGTTCAGGGTTATGCTGGAATGGCTGCAGACCTCCTTTCAATAGGGATCGCAGACAGGTGAACCCTGAGGAAGCTGGATAGTTGAAGCAGGCCCTCCAAATATTCATGCACTGCAAGGATTCACTTTCACTTTGGGACTCATTTTCTGGTTGCTGGCTTTCAGTGCTAACTGATACTTCCATGATGGCAGTAATCCAGCAGAGATTGCATGTATCGTTTGCAGGTTTGTTTCCCAAGCCACCAGAATCTCGGCAGAACCCAAATCATTGTGGCATTTTCTTTCCTCTCCTGTAATATTTGGCTTTCTAAGTTTGAAAATTTAATAGACGAGGGTAGTCAATTTTGGACCCCTTAGACCACAGACAGAGGTAAAGACAGAGCCAATTACTTCCCTCCACTTCGCAAAATATGTCTAATTTGCTTGATCACTTCATATTCAAAGAAAATTCTGATGCAACTTAGAGAGGTTAATCAAATACTGGATGATTGGAATGGCGGTGGTCGGATGAGTTGTAAAGCTGCAGAGTTGGGCTGAAACTGTTCACAGAAATACACAGGCTTGTGGTTGCCAGGCAACCACCCTGGACTGAGATTGGCTGAACATCACTGTGAGGTGGATTTTAGGCTCTGGGTTTGAAAATTTAGAAGACTGGGGTAGTCAAGTTTGGAACCATAGAGGACAGACGGAGCAAAAGGTTTTCCAATTACTTCCCTCTACTTCTCAAAATATGTTAAATTTGCTTGATCACTAAAATTGTAAAGAAAATTCTGATGCAACATAGAGAGGCTAATCAAATACTGCATGATTTGCATGGCTGTGGTTGTATGAGGTGGAAAGCTGCAGAGTTGGGCTGAAACTCTTCACAGAAATCCACAAGCTTGTGGTTGCCAGGCAACCACACTGGGCTGTGATTGGCTGAGCACCATTGTGAGCTGGACTTTAGGCTCTAGGATACAAATGGGCAGAAGGAGACCTGAGTCACAATGCTGGGCTTTGCCATAGAGACCTCAGTTCACAGAGTACCTTGTAGGGCAAGATTTAAATAGGATGAATATTCTTGGGCTGGTATGCCACAATATTCTCTCTGAAGGCTTCACTGCTCAGAATTTGTGGATGGAAATGCTTGCCAATCTACACATGGATGTACTTTCAATGGGATATGAAATATGCCAGGGCCTGGCAGATGATCTCTGTCATGTCCTATCTATGAGCATACGCTTTTCCCTTGTCATGTCTGTCATTTGGCTGAGTCCTGTTCCCTAAGCTATTCAGTGAAGACTTGCTGGCATCATTCACCTGCAGAATAAGACTTTCTGTGAAATTTCTCAGCAGAAATCCTCTGCAAGCACATAGCTTTGGATATGAGAGACAGTGGTGGAAGTTGAATTTCAAGAGCAGATATATCAAAACAAAGAAACAAGCCCCAGATAAGATCTTTATATGTTTCCCAGATGAATATGTTTAGAAATATGGGGGAAGATGGAGATCAAGCCTGAGAACAGTGCACACCCATTTCAAGGTACAAAAACCAGTGAAGAACATGGGAAAGCAAGAGAGCTGGTTAATCTGATGTAAAAATCTTTGATGGTGAAACTAAAATTATACTCTCATGATGATTTAATCAGGCTGTAGAAGTGAAGTTCTCATGTTGATTGTCATATGTGTGGCCTCCTCCATTGGGCAGTGGATGCAGGACAGGAGATATTCAAATAAATGTGGTGGAACACAAAATACTGAAAAAAAATCAGCCTAAATCCTGTGTATTCCTTTCCTTAGAGAGAGTATCTGGATAATGTACAAAGTTTCAAAAGACCAAATGTCTATTGGGTCATGTTTTCACCAATTAAATGGTCACATCACATAACATTTTGAATTTTGCTTTCAGAGTTGCTCATGTAGAGGGTCTGAATAAAGCAAAACGCATTGTAAGCCTGTTCAATAGATGTAAACTCCATAGGTTGTTTCAAAACCAGTGAAACCCTTTGGACTTCATGTTTGTATTTTATTGGTTGATTGGTTTTTCAAATTGTTTGTTTTACCATTTTTAACTTTGTGAATCAGGGAAGCCCTCACTCATAGTGATTTAGACCTCTCCAAAAACTCTGAAGGTATTCATGTAACAGCTATTACAGGTTATAAGTTTCTCCTATTTAAACATGAAAGACTAACAGACTCTGCTACTTTTCATCTAAATTCAGTGTTGGGCTAAATGAATTTTTACAAGTCCTTTGAAATGTGTCCTCCTCTAGTCACTGGTCGTGCTGGAATTCACTTTCTTGTGAAGACAAGATTTGAGCAAACTGACAAAAGTACCGTTTGCCACTATTCTGGACACCTGGTTAAATATCGAGTTCCCTAAATGGTGTGTGTTTTATTTCGATCTCTGCTCACACTTTGGTCATCCAATTGGAACGACAGGGCTCCAGCCAATAGCGTTCTAGACCTGAACAAGAAAATTTCAATTCCATTTTGGGAGTTCATTCGTCTCTCATAATAACTTTTTCCACAAATGTGTGCTTCAGGAGAGGCCCTATGCAACTGTGAAGAGGCCCGTTTTCATTCACTCACTTTCAGACTTTCTAAGATTTTCTGTTACTAGAGGTTTACCCAGACTTGCCCTTGTCAAGGGACAGCGCACTTCACTTAAAGCTGAACAATATTACTTCATGTGTCTCCGCAGAAATTCCACCAATGGGAAATTCTTGCTGTAGTCATCTCCAAGTGTTTCTGCAGAAGAAAATATAACTAACAAAGGATGTGGTTTCAGGCAGAATGAGGAAAGGTGGGATTATCTTTATTTCAGTGCAGGTTGACCTTTCAAAGAAACAGTAATTCCTATCAAATAGGAGGTAAAATCTTTTGTAAAGAGACATGAACATGACACGCTCAAATTTATGTCACTTTTTTTGCAACACCAAGGGCATTTGAGAAATTCTTGGCTGCTGAATTATGCCTTTTTCCAAATTTCCCTTAGGTAAGGCACTCCAGCTTCTTCAAAGCATGCTACTGTTCCTTCCATGTAAAAAACCAAAGCAAAAAACAAAATAAATTAAAACAAAACACATGAAATTACATTTGAGAGCACACAATTGCTCAGGAGGCCCATGTAAACACTTTTTAAGAAGGCAGAGGTACAGAAGCCTCAGGTTCAGCCCATGGGCTGAAGTTTTGTCTCAATCATGGCCACTCAATTCCCTGGCATGTCCACATTAACTCATGAATCTTTACTCATTTCCTTTTCAAATGCACAGGATCCAATATATTTGAACCCTGTTCACATGGGCTTTGAGCATTCAAGGAAACACCAGAGGAAGGCCAGCCACACACTTGCCTGGGGCCTTGGAGTTTATCACAATGAAATGGACACCTGAACAAGGGGAGCCAAAACATAGAGAGGCATATTCCTAAAGCCTGAAGCACAGAAGCTCCCTATAGACCAGTAGTAGGATTTCACAAATTATGTAAGAATCTCTGTGCACATGCTTGGCATGGTCGCTCATACCTATAATCCCAGCAATCTAGGGCTGGGAGGGATGGATCCTTGGGACTTCCAGTCCATCGTGGGGTACGAAGTTATCTCAAGGCCTCTTTCAACAACTTCATAAGATGCTGTTTCACAAAAGAGAACAACAGAAAACTAGAAACACTTGGCCTAGGTCCCTGGGTTCACTTCATGCGTTGTGGAGACTAAATATTCCATGCCATGAGAAAATAACTGGGATTTTTAGGGAAAGGGGCATTTGGATCCCGTTTCTAAGGCTTTCCCTTTCACAATGTTACATTTGAAATCTGGGAAAACCTGCTTGTGATAAGCTGTCTAGCATTATGTTGGTTTAGGTATTGAGCTAGTACCTCATGTTTAGTGTTCAGGGTTATGCTGGAATGGCTGCAGACCTCCTTTCAATAGGGATCGCAGACAGGTGAACCCTGAGGAAGCTGGATAGTTGAAGCAGGCCCTCCAAATATTCATGCACTGCAAGGATTCACTTTCACTTTGGGACTCATTTTCTGGTTGCTGGCTTTCAGTGCTAACTGATACTTCCATGATGGCAGTAATCCAGCAGAGATTGCATGTATCGTTTGCAGGTTTGTTTCCCAAGCCACCAGAATCTCGGCAGAACCCAAATCATTGTGGCATTTTCTTTCCTCTCCTGTAATATTTGGCTTTCTAAGTTTGAAAATTTAATAGACGAGGGTAGTCAATTTTGGACCCCTTAGACCACAGACAGAGGTAAAGACAGAGCCAATTACTTCCCTCCACTTCGCAAAATATGTCTAATTTGCTTGATCACTTCATATTCAAAGAAAATTCTGATGCAACTTAGAGAGGTTAATCAAATACTGGATGATTGGAATGGCGGTGGTCGGATGAGTTGTAAAGCTGCAGAGTTGGGCTGAAACTGTTCACAGAAATACACAGGCTTGTGGTTGCCAGGCAACCACCCTGGACTGAGATTGGCTGAACATCACTGTGAGGTGGATTTTAGGCTCTGGGTTTGAAAATTTAGAAGACTGGGGTAGTCAAGTTTGGAACCATAGAGGACAGACGGAGCAAAAGGTTTTCCAATTACTTCCCTCTACTTCTCAAAATATGTTAAATTTGCTTGATCACTAAAATTGTAAAGAAAATTCTGATGCAACATAGAGAGGCTAATCAAATACTGCATGATTTGCATGGCTGTGGTTGTATGAGGTGGAAAGCTGCAGAGTTGGGCTGAAACTCTTCACAGAAATCCACAAGCTTGTGGTTGCCAGGCAACCACACTGGGCTGTGATTGGCTGAGCACCATTGTGAGCTGGACTTTAGGCTCTAGGATACAAATGGGCAGAAGGAGACCTGAGTCACAATGCTGGGCTTTGCCATAGAGACCTCAGTTCACAGAGTACCTTGTAGGGCAAGATTTAAATAGGATGAATATTCTTGGGCTGGTATGCCACAATATTCTCTCTGAAGGCTTCACTGCTCAGAATTTGTGGATGGAAATGCTTGCCAATCTACACATGGATGTACTTTCAATGGGATATGAAATATGCCAGGGCCTGGCAGATGATCTCTGTCATGTCCTATCTATGAGCATACGCTTTTCCCTTGTCATGTCTGTCATTTGGCTGAGTCCTGTTCCCTAAGCTATTCAGTGAAGACTTGCTGGCATCATTCACCTGCAGAATAAGACTTTCTGTGAAATTTCTCAGCAGAAATCCTCTGCAAGCACATAGCTTTGGATATGAGAGACAGTGGTGGAAGTTGAATTTCAAGAGCAGATATATCAAAACAAAGAAACAAGCCCCAGATAAGATCTTTATATGTTTCCCAGATGAATATGTTTAGAAATATGGGGGAAGATGGAGATCAAGCCTGAGAACAGTGCACACCCATTTCAAGGTACAAAAACCAGTGAAGAACATGGGAAAGCAAGAGAGCTGGTTAATCTGATGTAAAAATCTTTGATGGTGAAACTAAAATTATACTCTCATGATGATTTAATCAGGCTGTAGAAGTGAAGTTCTCATGTTGATTGTCATATGTGTGGCCTCCTCCATTGGGCAGTGGATGCAGGACAGGAGATATTCAAATAAATGTGGTGGAACACAAAATACTGAAAAAAAATCAGCCTAAATCCTGTGTATTCCTTTCCTTAGAGAGAGTATCTGGATAATGTACAAAGTTTCAAAAGACCAAATGTCTATTGGGTCATGTTTTCACCAATTAAATGGTCACATCACATAACATTTTGAATTTTGCTTTCAGAGTTGCTCATGTAGAGGGTCTGAGTAAAGCAAAACGCATTGTAAGCCTGTTCAATAGATGTAAACTCCATAGGTTGTTTCAAAACCAGTGAAACCCTTTGGACTTCATGTTTGTATTTTATTGGTTGATTGGTTTTTCAAATTGTTTGTTTTACCATTTTTAACTTTGTGAATCAGGGAAGCCCTCACTCATAGTGATTTAGACCTCTCCAAAAACTCTGAAGGTATTCATGTAACAGCTATTACAGGTTATAAGTTTCTCCTATTTAAACATGAAAGACTAACAGACTCTGCTACTTTTCATCTAAATTCAGTGTTGGGCTAAATGAATTTTTACAAGTCCTTTGAAATGTGTCCTCCTCTAGTCACTGGTCGTGCTGGAATTCACTTTCTTGTGAAGACAAGATTTGAGCAAACTGACAAAAGTACCGTTTGCCACTATTCTGGACACCTGGTTAAATATCGAGTTCCCTAAATGGTGTGTGTTTTATTTCGATCTCTGCTCACACTTTGGTCATCCAATTGGAACGACAGGGCTCCAGCCAATAGCGTTCTAGACCTGAACAAGAAAATTTCAATTCCATTTTGGGAGTTCATTCGTCTCTCATAATAACTTTTTCCACAAATGTGTGCTTCAGGAGAGGCCCTATGCAACTGTGAAGAGGCCCGTTTTCATTCACTCACTTTCAGACTTTCTAAGATTTTCTGTTACTAGAGGTTTACCCAGACTTGCCCTTGTCAAGGGACAGCGCACTTCACTTAAAGCTGAACAATATTACTTCATGTGTCTCCGCAGAAATTCCACCAATGGGAAATTCTTGCTGTAGTCATCTCCAAGTGTTTCTGCAGAAGAAAATATAACTAACAAAGGATGTGGTTTCAGGCAGAATGAGGAAAGGTGGGATTATCTTTATTTCAGTGCAGGTTGACCTTTCAAAGAAACAGTAATTCCTATCAAATAGGAGGTAAAATCTTTTGTAAAGAGACATGAACATGACACGCTCAAATTTATGTCACTTTTTTTGCAACACCAAGGGCATTTGAGAAATTCTTGGCTGCTGAATTATGCCTTTTTCCAAATTTCCCTTAGGTAAGGCACTCCAGCTTCTTCAAAGCATGCTACTGTTCCCTTCCATGTAAAAAACCAAAGCAAAAAACAAAATAAATTAAAACAAAACACATGAAATTACATTTGAGAGCACACAATTGCTCAGCAGGCCCATGTAAACACTTTTTAAGAAGGCAGAGGTACAGAAGCCTCAGGTTCAGCCCATGGGCTGAAGTTTTGTCTCTATCATGGCCACTCAATTCCCTGGCATGTCCACATTAACTCATGAATCTTTACTCATTTCCTTTTCAAATGCACAGGATCCAATATATTTGAACCCTGTTCACATGGGC
The DNA here is from genome assembly GCF_034190915.1 of Cavia porcellus. Lineage (NCBI taxonomy): Eukaryota > Metazoa > Chordata > Mammalia > Rodentia > Caviidae > Cavia > Cavia porcellus. Next base: position 1,509,919 of record NW_026947486.1, on the reverse strand, counting down.
TTTGAGCATTCAAGGAAACACCAGAGGAAGCCCAGCCACACACTTGCCTGGGGCCTTGGAGTTTATCACAATGAAATGGACACCTGAACAAGGGGAGCCAAAACATAGAGAGGCATATTCCTAAAGCCTGAAGCACAGAAGCTCCCTATAGACCAGTAGTAGGATTTCACAAATTATGTAAGAATCTCTGTGCACATGCTTGGCATGGTCGCTCATACCTATAATCCCAGCAATCTAGGGCTGGGAGGGATGGATCCTTGGGACTTCCAGTCCATCGTGGGGTACGAAGTTATCTCAAGGCCTCTTTCAACAACTTCATAAGATGCTGTTTCACAAAAGAGAACAACAGAAAACTAGAAACACTTGGCCTAGGTCCCTGGGTTCACTTCATGCGTTGTGGAGACTAAATATTCCATGCCATGAGAAAATAACTGGGATTTTTAGGGAAAGGGGCATTTGGATCCCGTTTCTAAGGCTTTCCCTTTCACAATGTTACATTTGAAATCTGGGAAAACCTGCTTGTGATAAGCTGTCTAGCATTATGTTGGTTTAGGTATTGAGCTAGTACCTCATGTTTAGTGTTCAGGGTTATGCTGGAATGGCTGCAGACCTCCTTTCAATAGGGATCGCAGACAGGTGAACCCTGAGGAAGCTGGATAGTTGAAGCAGGCCCTCCAAATATTCATGCACTGCAAGGATTCACTTTCACTTTGGGACTCATTTTCTGGTTGCTGGCTTTCAGTGCTAACTGATACTTCCATGATGGCAGTAATCCAGCAGAGATTGCATGTATCATTTGCAGGTTTGTTTCCCAAGCCACCAGAATTTCGGCAGAACCCAAATCATTGTGGCATTTTCTTTCCTCTCCTGTAATATTTGGCTTTCTAAGTTTGAAAATTTAATAGACGAGGGTAGTCAATTTTGGACCCCTTAGACCACAGACAGAGGTAAAGACAGAGCCAATTACTTCCCTCCACTTCGCAAAATATGTCTAATTTGCTTGATCACTTCATATTCAAAGAAAATTCTGATGCAACTTAGAGAGGTTAATCAAATACTGGATGATTGGAATGGCGGTGGTCGGATGAGTTGTAAAGCTGCAGAGTTGGGCTGAAACTGTTCACAGAAATACACAGGCTTGTGGTTGCCAGGCAACCACCCTGGACTGAGATTGGCTGAACATCACTGTGAGGTGGATTTTAGGCTCTGGGTTTGAAAATTTAAAAGACTGGGGTAGTCAAGTTTGGAACCATAGAGGACAGACGGAGCAAAAGGTTTTCCAATTACTTCCCTCTACTTCTCAAAATATGTTAAATTTGCTTGATCACTAAAATTGTAAAGAAAATTCTGATGCAACATAGAGAGGCTAATCAAATACTGCATGATTTGCATGGCTGTGTTTGTATGAGGTGGAAAGCTGCAGAGTTGGGCTGAAACTCTTCACAGAAATCCACAAGCTTGTGGTTGCCAGGCAACCACACTGGGCTGTGATTGGCTGAGCACCATTGTGAGCTGGACTTTAGGCTCTAGGATACAAATGTGCAGAAGGAGACCTGAGTCACAATGCTGGGCTTTGCCATAGAGACCTCAGTTCACAGAGTACCTTGTAGGGCAAGATTTAAATAGGATGAATATTCTTGGGCTGGTATGCCACAATATTCTCTCTGAAGGCTTCACTGCTCAGAATTTGTGGATGGAAATGCTTGCCAATCTACACATGGATGTACTTTCAATGGGATATGAAATATGCCAGGGCCTGGCAGATGATCTCTGCCATGTCCTATCTATGAGCATACGCTTTTCCCTTGGCATGTCTGTCATTTGGCTGAGTCCTGTTCCCTAAGCTATTCAGTGAAGACTTGCTGGCATCATTCACCTGCAGAATAAGACTTTCTGTGAAATTTCTCAGCAGAAATCCTCTGCAAGCACATAGCTTTGGATATGAGAGACAGTGGTGGAAGTTGAATTTCAAGAGCAGATATATCAAAACAAAGAAACAAGCCCCAGATAAGATCTTTATATGTTTCCCAGATGAATATGTTTAGAAATATGGGGGAAGATGGAGATCAAGCCTGAGAACAGTGCACACCCATTTCAAGGTACAAAAACCAGTGAAGAACATGGGAAAGCAAGAGAGCTGGTTAATCTGATGTAAAAATCTTTGATGGTGAAACTAAAATTATACTCTCATGATGATTTAATCAGGCTGTAGAAGTGAAGTTCTCATGTTGATTGTCATATGTGTGGCCTCCTCCATTGGGCAGTGGATGCAGGACAGGAGATATTCAAATAAATGTGGTGGAACACAAAATACTGAAAAAAAATCAGCCTAAATCCTGTGTATTCCTTTCCTTAGAGAGAGTATCTGGATAATGTGCAAAGTTTCAAAAGACCAAATGTCTATTGGGTCATGTTTTCACCAATTAAATGGTCACATCACATAACATTTTGAATTTAGCTTTCAGAGTTGCTCATGTAGAGGGTCTGAGTAAAGCAAAACGCATTGTAAGCCTGTTCAATAGATGTAAACTCCATAGGTTGTTTCAAAACCAGTGAAACCCTTTGGACTTCATGTTTGTATTTTATTGGTTGATTGGTTTTTCAAATTGTTTGTTTTACCATTTTTAACTTTGTGAATCAGGGAAGCCCTCACTCATAGTGATTTAGACCTCTCCAAAAACTCTGAAGGTATTCATGTAACAGCTATTACAGGTTATAAGTTTCTCCTATTTAAACATGAAAGACTAACAGACTCTGCTACTTTTCATCTAAATTCAGTGTTGGGCTAAATGAATTTTTACAAGTCCTTTGAAATGTGTCCTCCTCTAGTCACTGGTCATGCTGGAATTCACTTTCTTGTGAAGACAAGATTTGAGCAAACTGACAAAAGTACCGTTTGCCACTATTCTGGACACCTGGTTAAATATCGAGTTCCCTAAATGGTGTGTGTTTTATTTCGATCTCTGCTCACACTTTGGTCATCCAATTGGAACGACAGGGCTCCAGCCAATAGCGTTCTAGACCTGAACAAGAAAATTTCAATTCCATTTTGGGAGTTCATTCGTCTCTCATAATAACTTTTTCCACAAATGTGTGCTTCAGGAGAGGCCCTATGCAACTGTGAAGAGGCCCGTTTTCATTCACTCACTTTCAGACTTTCTAAGATTTTCTGTTACTAGAGGTTTACCCAGACTTGCCCTTGTCAAGGGACAGCGCACTTCACTTAAAGCTGAACAATATTACTTCATGTGTCTCCGCAGAAATTCCACCAATGGGAAATTCTTGCTGTAGTCATCTCCAAGTGTTTCTGCAGAAGAAAATATAACTAACAAAGGATGTGGTTTCAGGCAGAATGAGGAAAGGTGGGATTATCTTTATTTCAGTGCAGGTTGACCTTTCAAAGAAACAGTAATTCCTATCAAATAGGAGGTAAAATCTTTTGTAAAGAGACATGAACATGACACGCTCAAATTTATGTCACTTTTTTTGCAACACCAAGGGCATTTGAGAAATTCTTGGCTGCTGAATTATGCCTTTTTCCAAATTTCCCTTAGGTAAGGCACTCCAGCTTCTTCAAAGCATGCTACTGTTCCTTCCATGTAAAAAACCAAAGCAAAAAACAAAATAAATTAAAACAAAACACATGAAATTACATTTGAGAGCACACAATTGCTCAGCAGGCCCATGTAAACACTTTTTAAGAAGGCAGAGGTACAGAAGCCTCAGGTTCAGCCCATGGGCTGAAGTTTTGTCTCTATCATGGCCACTCAATTCCCTGGCATGTCCACATTAACTCATGAATCTTTACTCATTTCCTTTTCAAATGCACAGGATCCAATATATTTGAACCCTGTTCACATGGGCTTTGAGCATTCAAGGAAACACCAGAGGAAGGCCAGCCACACACTTGCCTGGGGCCTTGGAGTTTATCACAATGAAATGGACACCTGAACAAGGGGAGCCAAAACATAGAGAGGCATATTCCTAAAGCCTGAAGCACAGAAGCTCCCTATAGACCAGTAGTAGGATTTCACAAATTATGTAAGAATCTCTGTGCACATGCTTGGCCTGGTCGCTCATACCTATAATCCCAGCAATCTAGGGCTGGGAGGGATGGATCCTTGGGAGTTCCAGTCCATCGTGGGGTACGAAGTTATCTCAAGGCCTCTTTCAACAACTTCATAAGATGCTGTTTCACAAAAGAGAACAACAGAAAACTAGAAACACTTGGCCTAGGTCCCTGGGTTCACTTCATGCGTTGTGGAGACTAAATATTCCATGCCATGAGAAAATAACTGGGATTTTTAGGGAAAGGGGCATTTGGATCCCGTTTCTAAGGCTTTCCCTTTCACAATGTTACATTTGAAATCTGGGAAAACCTGCTTGTGATAAGCTGTCTAGCATTATGTTGGTTTAGGTATTGAGCTAGTACCTCATGTTTAGTGTTCAGGGTTATGCTGGAATGGCTGCAGACCTCCTTTCAATAGGGATCGCAGACAGGTGAACCCTGAGGAAGCTGGATAGTTGAAGCAGGCCCTCCAAATATTCATGCACTGCAAGGATTCACTTTCACTTTGGGACTCATTTTCTGGTTGCTGGCTTTCAGTGCTAACTGATACTTCCATGATGGCAGTAATCCAGCAGAGATTGCATGTATCGTTTGCAGGTTTGTTTCCCAAGCCACCAGAATCTCGGCAGAACCCAAATCATTGTGGCATTTTCTTTCCTCTCCTGTAATATTTGGCTTTCTAAGTTTGAAAATTTAATAGACGAGGGTAGTCAATTTTGGACCCCTTAGACCACAGACAGAGGTAAAGACAGAGCCAATTACTTCCCTCCACTTCGCAAAATATGTCTAATTTGCTTGATCACTTCATATTCAAAGAAAATTCTGATGCAACTTAGAGAGGTTAATCAAATACTGGATGATTGGAATGGCGGTGGTCGGATGAGTTGTAAAGCTGCAGAGTTGGGCTGAAACTGTTCACAGAAATACACAGGCTTGTGGTTGCCAGGCAACCACCCTGGACTGAGATTGGCTGAACATCACTGTGAGGTGGATTTTAGGCTCTGGGTTTGAAAATTTAAAAGACTGGGGTAGTCAAGTTTGGAACCATAGAGGACAGACGGAGCAAAAGGTTTTCCAATTACTTCCCTCTACTTCTCAAAATATGTTAAATTTGCTTGATCACTAAAATTGTAAAGAAAATTCTGATGCAACATAGAGAGGCTAATCAAATACTGCATGATTTGCATGGCTGTGGTTGTATGAGGTGGAAAGCTGCAGAGTTGGGCTGAAACTCTTCACAGAAATCCACAAGCTTGTGGTTGCCAGGCAACCACACTGGGCTGTGATTGGCTGAGCACCATTGTGAGCTGGACTTTAGGCTCTAGGATACAAATGTGCAGAAGGAGACCTGAGTCACAATGCTGGGCTTTGCCATAGAGACCTCAGTTCACAGAGTACCTTGTAGGGCAAGATTTAAATAGGATGAATATTCTTGGGCTGGTATGCCACAATATTCTCTCTGAAGGCTTCACTGCTCAGAATTTGTGGATGGAAATGCTTGCCAATCTACACATGGATGTACTTTCAATGGGATATGAAATATGCCAGGGCCTGGCAGATGATCTCTGCCATGTCCTATCTATGAGCATACGCTTTTCCCTTGGCATGTCTGTCATTTGGCTGAGTCCTGTTCCCTAAGCTATTCAGTGAAGACTTGCTGGCATCATTCACCTGCAGAATAAGACTTTCTGTGAAATTTCTCAGCAGAAATCCTCTGCAAGCACATAGCTTTGGATATGAGAGACAGTGGTGGAAGTTGAATTTCAAGAGCAGATATATCAAAACAAAGAAACAAGCCCCAGATAAGATCTTTATATGTTTCCCAGATGAATATGTTTAGAAATATGGGGGAAGATGGAGATCAAGCCTGAGAACAGTGCACACCCATTTCAAGGTACAAAAACCAGTGAAGAACATGGGAAAGCAAGAGAGCTGGTTAATCTGATGTAAAAATCTTTGATGGTGAAACTAAAATTATACTCTCATGATGATTTAATCAGGCTGTAGAAGTGAAGTTCTCATGTTGATTGTCATATGTGTGGCCTCCTCCATTGGGCAGTGGATGCAGGACAGGAGATATTCAAATAAATGTGGTGGAACACAAAATACTGAAAAAAAATCAGCCTAAATCCTGTGTATTCCTTTCCTTAGAGAGAGTATCTGGATAATGTGCAAAGTTTCAAAAGACCAAATGTCTATTGGGTCATGTTTTCACCAATTAAATGGTCACATCACATAACATTTTGAATTTAGCTTTCAGAGTTGCTCATGTAGAGGGTCTGAGTAAAGCAAAACGCATTGTAAGCCTGTTCAATAGATGTAAACTCCATAGGTTGTTTCAAAACCAGTGAAACCCTTTGGACTTCATGTTTGTATTTTATTGGTTGATTGGTTTTTCAAATTGTTTGTTTTACCATTTTTAACTTTGTGAATCAGGGAAGCCCTCACTCATAGTGATTTAGACCTCTCCAAAAACTCTGAAGGTATTCATGTAACAGCTATTACAGGTTATAAGTTTCTCCTATTTAAACATGAAAGACTAACAGACTCTGCTACTTTTCATCTAAATTCAGTGTTGGGCTAAATGAATTTTTACAAGTCCTTTGAAATGTGTCCTCCTCTAGTCACTGGTCATGCTGGAATTCACTTTCTTGTGAAGACAAGATTTGAGCAAACTGACAAAAGTACCGTTTGCCACTATTCTGGACACCTGGTTAAATATCGAGTTCCCTAAATGGTGTGTGTTTTATTTCGATCTCTGCTCACACTTTGGTCATCCAATTGGAACGACAGGGCTCCAGCCAATAGCGTTCTAGACCTGAACAAGAAAATTTCAATTCCATTTTGGGAGTTCATTCGTCTCTCATAATAACTTTTTCCACAAATGTGTGCTTCAGGAGAGGCCCTATGCAACTGTGAAGAGGCCCGTTTTCATTCACTCACTTTCAGACTTTCTAAGATTTTCTGTTACTAGAGGTTTACCCAGACTTGCCCTTGTCAAGGGACAGCGCACTTCACTTAAAGCTGAACAATATTACTTCATGTGTCTCCGCAGAAATTCCACCAATGGGAAATTCTTGCTGTAGTCATCTCCAAGTGTTTCTGCAGAAGAAAATATAACTAACAAAGGATGTGGTTTCAGGCAGAATGAGGAAAGGTGGGATTATCTTTATTTCAGTGCAGGTTGACCTTTCAAAGAAACAGTAATTCCTATCAAATAGGAGGTAAAATCTTTTGTAAAGAGACATGAACATGACACGCTCAAATTTATGTCACTTTTTTTGCAACACCAAGGGCATTTGAGAAATTCTTGGCTGCTGAATTATGCCTTTTTCCAAATTTCCCTTAGGTAAGGCACTCCAGCTTCTTCAAAGCATGCTACTGTTCCTTCCATGTAAAAAACAAAAGCAAAAAACAAAATAAATTAAAACAAAACAAATGAAATTACATTTGAGAGCACACAATTGCTCAGCAGGCCCATGTAAACACTTTTTAAGAAGGCAGAGGTACAGAAGCCTCAGGTTCAGCCCATGGGCTGAAGTTTTGTCTCTATCATGGCCACTCAATTCCCTGGCATGTCCACATTAACTCATGAATCTTTACAAAATTCCTCTTCAAATGCACAGGATACAATATATTTGAACCATGTTCACATGGGCTTTGAGCATTCAAGGAAACACCAGAGGAAGCCCAGCCACACACTTGCCTGGGGCCTTGGAGTTTATCATAATGAAATGGACACCTGAACAAGGGGATCCAAAACATAGAGAGGCATATTCCTAAAGCCTGAAGCACAGAAGCTCCCTATAGACCAGTAGTAGGATTTCACAAATTATGTAAGAATCACTGTGCACATGCTTGGCATGGTCGCTCATACCTATAATCCCAGCAATCTAGGGCTGGGAGGGATGGATCCTTGGGAGTTCCAGTCCATCGTGGGGTACAAAGTTATCTCAAGGCCTCTTTCAACAACTTCATAAGATGCTGTTTCACAAAAGAGAACAACAGAAAACTAGAAACTCTTGGCCTAGGTCCCTGGGTTCACTTCATGCGTTGTGGAGACTAAATATTCCATGCCATGAGAAAATAACTGGGATTTTTAGGGAAAGGGGCATTTGGATCCCGTTTCTAAGGCTTTCCCTTTCACAATGTTACATTTGAAATCTGGGAAAACCTGCTTGTGATAAGCTGTCTAGCATTATGTTGGTTTAGGTATTGAGCTAGTACCTCATGTTTAGTGTTCAGGGTTATGCTGGAATGGCTGCAGACCTCCTTTCAATAGGGATCGCAGACAGGTGAACCCTGAGGAAGCTGGATAGTTGAAGCAGGCCCTCCAAATATTCATGCACTGCAAGGATTCACTTTCACTTTGGGACTCATTTTCTGGTTGCTGGCTTTCAGTGCTAACTGATACTTCCATGATGGCAGTAATCCAGCAGAGATTGCATGTATCGTTTGCAGGTTTGTTTCCCAAGCCACCAGAATCTCGGCAGAACCCAAATCATTGTGGCATTTTCTTTCCTCTCCTGTAATATTTGGCTTTCTAAGTTTGAAAATTTAATAGACGAGGGTAGTCAATTTTGGACACCTTAGACCACAGACAGAGGTAAAGACAGAGCCAATTACTTCCCTCCACTTCGCAAAATATGTCTAATTTGCTTGATCACTTCATATTCAAAGAAAATTCTGATGCAACTTAGAGAGGTTAATCAAATACTGGATGATTGGAATGGCGGTGGTCGGATGAGTTGTAAAGCTGCAGAGTTGGGCTGAAACTGTTCACAGAAATACACAGGCTTGTGGTTGCCAGGCAACCACCCTGGACTGAGATTGGCTGAACATCACTGTGAGGTGGATTTTAGGCTCTGGGTTTGAAAATTTAAAAGACTGGGGTAGTCAAGTTTGGAACCATAGAGGACAGACGGAGCAAAAGGTTTTCCAATTACTTCCCTCTACTTCTCAAAATATGTTAAATTTGCTTGATCACTAAAATTGTAAAGAAAATTCTGATGCAACATAGAGAGGCTAATCAAATACTGCATGATTTGCATGGCTGTGGTTGTATGAGGTGGAAAGCTGCAGAGTTGGGCTGAAACTCTTCACAGAAATCCACAAGCTTGTGGTTGCCAGGCAACCACACTGGGCTGTGATTGGCTGAGCACCATTGTGAGCTGGACTTTAGGCTCTAGGATACAAATGGGCAGAAGGAGACCTGAGTCACAATGCTGGGCTTTGCCATAGAGACCTCAGTTCACAGAGTACCTTGTAGGGCAAGATTTAAATAGGATGAATATTCTTGGGCTGGTATGCCACAATATTCTCTCTGAAGGCTTCACTGCTCAGAATTTGTGGATGGAAATGCTTGCCAATCTACACATGGATGTACTTTCAATGGGATATGAAATATGCCAGGGCCTGGCAGATGATCTCTGCCATGTCCTATCTATGAGCATACGCTTTTCCCTTGTCATGTCTGTCATTTGGCTGAGTCCTGTTCCCTAAGCTATTCAGTGAAGACTTGCTGGCATCATTCACCTGCAGAATAAGACTTTCTGTGAAATTTCTCAGCAGAAATCCTCTGCAAGCACATAGCTTTGGATATGAGAGACAGTGGTGGAAGTTGAATTTCAAGAGCAGATATATCAAAACAAAGAAACAAGCCCCAGATAAGATCTTTATATGTTTCCCAGATGAATATGTTTAGAAATATGGGGGAAGATGGAGATCAAGCCTGAGAACAGTGCACACCCATTTCAAGGTACAAAAACCAGTGAAGAACATGGGAAAGCAAGAGAGCTGGTTAATCTGATGTAAAAATCTTTGATGGTGAAACTAAAATTATACTCTCATGATGATTTAATCAGGCTGTAGAAGTGAAGTTCTCATGTTGATTGTCATATGTGTGGCCTCCTCCATTGGGCAGTGGATGCAGGACAGGAGATATTCAAATAAATGTGGTGGAACACAAAATACTGAAAAAAAATCAGCCTAAATCCTGTGTATTCCTTTCCTTAGAGAGAGTATCTGGATAATGTGCAAAGTTTCAAAAGACCAAATGTCTATTGGGTCATGTTTTCACCAATTAAATGGTCACATCACATAACATTTTGAATTTAGCTTTCAGAGTTGCTCATGTAGAGGGTCTGAGTAAAGCAAAACGCATTGTAAGCCTGTTCAATAGATGTAAACTCCATAGGTTGTTTCAAAACCAGTGAAACCCTTTGGACTTCATGTTTGTATTTTATTGGTTGATTGGTTTTTCAAATTGTTTGTTTTACCATTTTTAACTTTGTGAATCAGGGAAGCCCTCACTCATAGTGATTTAGACCTCTCCAAAAACTCTGAAGGTATTCATGTAACAGCTATTACAGGTTATAAGTTTCTCCTATTTAAACATGAAAGACTAACAGACTCTGCTACTTTTCATCTAAATTCAGTGTTGGGCTAAATGAATTTTTACAAGTCCTTTGAAATGTGTCCTCCTCTAGTCACTGGTCATGCTGGAATTCACTTTCTTGTGAAGACAAGATTTGAGCAAACTGACAAAAGTACCGTTTGCCACTATTCTGGACACCTGGTTAAATATCGAGTTCCCTAAATGGTGTGTGTTTTATTTCGATCTCTGCTCACACTTTGGTCATCCAATTGGAACGACAGGGCTCCAGCCAATAGCGTTCTAGACCTGAACAAGAAAATTTCAATTCCATTTTGGGAGTTCATTCGTCTCTCATAATAACTTTTTCCACAAATGTGTGCTTCAGGAGAGGCCCTATGCAACTGTGAAGAGGCCCGTTTTCATTCACTCACTTTCAGACTTTCTAAGATTTTCTGTTACTAGAGGTTTACCCAGACTTGCCCTTGTCAAGGGACAGCGCACTTCACTTAAAGCTGAACAATATTACTTCATGTGTCTCCGCAGAAATTCCACCAATGGGAAATTCTTGCTGTAGTCATCTCCAAGTGTTTCTGCAGAAGAAAATATAACTAACAAAGGATGTGGTTTCAGGCAGAATGAGGAAAGGTGGGATTATCTTTATTTCAGTGCAGGTTGACCTTTCAAAGAAACAGTAATTCCTATCAAATAGGAGGTAAAATCTTTTGTAAAGAGACATGAACATGACACGCTCAAATTTATGTCACTTTTTTTGCAACACCAAGGGCATTTGAGAAATTCTTGGCTGCTGAATTATGCCTTTTTCCAAATTTCCCTTAGGTAAGGCACTCCAGCTTCTTCAAAGCATGCTACTGTTCCTTCCATGTAAAAAACAAAAGCAAAAAACAAAATAAATTAAAACAAAACAAATGAAATTACATTTGAGAGCACACAATTGCTCAGCAGGCCCATGTAAACACTTTTTAAGAAGGCAGAGGTACAGAAGCCTCAGGTTCAGCCCATGGGCTGAAGTTTTGTCTCTATCATGGCCACTCAATTCCCTGGCATGTCCACATTAACTCATGAATCTTTACAAAATTCCTCTTCAAATGCACAGGATACAATATATTTGAACCATGTTCACATGGGCTTTGAGCATTCAAGGAAACACCAGAGGAAGCCCAGCCACACACTTGCCTGGGGCCTTGGAGTTTATCATAATGAAATGGACACCTGAACAAGGGGATCCAAAACATAGAGAGGCATATTCCTAAAGCCTGAAGCACAGAAGCTCCCTATAGACCAGTAGTAGGATTTCACAAATTATGTAAGAATCACTGTGCACATGCTTGGCATGGTCGCTCATACCTATAATCCCAGCAATCTAGGGCTGGGAGGGATGGATCCTTGGGAGTTCCAGTCCATCGTGGGGTACAAAGTTATCTCAAGGCCTCTTTCAACAACTTCATAAGATGCTGTTTCACAAAAGAGAACAACAGAAAACTAGAAACTCTTGGCCTAGGTCCCTGGGTTCACTTCATGCGTTGTGGAGACTAAATATTCCATGCCATGAGAAAATAACTGGGATTTTTAGGGAAAGGGGCATTTGGATCCCGTTTCTAAGGCTTTCCCTTTCACAATGTTACATTTGAAATCTGGGAAAACCTGCTTGTGATAAGCTGTCTAGCATTATGTTGGTTTAGGTATTGAGCTAGTACCTCATGTTTAGTGTTCAGGGTTATGCTGGAATGGCTGCAGACCTCCTTTCAATAGGGATCGCAGACAGGTGAACCCTGAGGAAGCTGGATAGTTGAAGCAGGCCCTCCAAATATTCATGCACTGCAAGGATTCACTTTCACTTTGGGACTCATTTTCTGGTTGCTGGCTTTCAGTGCTAACTGATACTTCCATGATGGCAGTAATCCAGCAGAGATTGCATGTATCGTTTGCAGGTTTGTTTCCCAAGCCACCAGAATCTCGGCAGAACCCAAATCATTGTGGCATTTTCTTTCCTCTCCTGTAATATTTGGCTTTCTAAGTTTGAAAATTTAATAGACGAGGGTAGTCAATTTTGGACACCTTAGACCACAGACAGAGGTAAAGACAGAGCCAATTACTTCCCTCCACTTCGCAAAATATGTCTAATTTGCTTGATCACTTCATATTCAAAGAAAATTCTGATGCAACTTAGAGAGGTTAATCAAATACTGGATGATTGGAATGGCGGTGGTCGGATGAGTTGTAAAGCTGCAGAGTTGGGCTGAAACTGTTCACAGAAATACACAGGCTTGTGGTTGCCAGGCAACCACCCTGGACTGAGATTGGCTGAACATCACTGTGAGGTGGATTTTAGGCTCTGGGTTTGAAAATTTAAAAGACTGGGGTAGTCAAGTTTGGAACCATAGAGGACAGACGGAGCAAAAGGTTTTCCAATTACTTCCCTCTACTTCTCAAAATATGTTAAATTTGCTTGATCACTAAAATTGTAAAGAAAATTCTGATGCAACATAGAGAGGCTAATCAAATACTGCATGATTTGCATGGCTGTGGTTGTATGAGGTGGAAAGCTGCAGAGTTGGGCTGAAACTCTTCACAGAAATCCACAAGCTTGTGGTTGCCAGGCAACCACACTGGGCTGTGATTGGCTGAGCACCATTGTGAGCTGGACTTTAGGCTCTAGGATACAAATGGGCAGAAGGAGACCTGAGTCACAATGCTGGGCTTTGCCATAGAGACCTCAGTTCACAGAGTACCTTGTAGGGCAAGATTTAAATAGGATGAATATTCTTGGGCTGGTATGCCACAATATTCTCTCTGAAGGCTTCACTGCTCAGAATTTGTGGATGGAAATGCTTGCCAATCTACACATGGATGTACTTTCAATGGGATATGAAATATGCCAGGGCCTGGCAGATGATCTCTGCCATGTCCTATCTATGAGCATACGCTTTTCCCTTGTCATGTCTGTCATTTGGCTGAGTCCTGTTCCCTAAGCTATTCAGTGAAGACTTGCTGGCATCATTCACCTGCAGAATAAGACTTTCTGTGAAATTTCTCAGCAGAAATCCTCTGCAAGCACATAGCTTTGGATATGAGAGACAGTGGTGGAAGTTGAATTTCAAGAGCAGATATATCAAAACAAAGAAACAAGCCCCGAATAAGATCTTTACACGTTTCCCAGATGAATATGTTTGGAAATACGGGGGAAGATGGAGATCAAGGCTGAGAAGAGTACACACCCATTTCAAGGTACAAAAACCAGTGAAGAACATGGGAAAGCAAGAGAGCTGGTTAATCTGATGTAAAAATCTTTGATGGTGAAACTAAAATTATACTCTCATGATGATTTAATCAGGCTGTAGAAGTGAAGTTCTCATGTTGATTGTCATATGTGTGGCCTCCTCCATTGGGCAGTGGATGCAGGACAGGAGATATTCAAATAAATGTGGTGGAACACAAAATACTGAAAAAAAATCAGCCTAAATCCTGTGTATTCCTTTCCTTAGAGAGAGTATCTGGATAATGTACAAAGTTTCAAAAGACCAAATGTCTATTGGGTCATGTTTTCACCAATTAAATGGTCACATCACATAACATTTTGAATTTTGCTTTCAGAGTTGCTCATGTAGAGGGTCTGAGTAAAGCAAAACGCATTGTAAGCCTGTTCAATAGATGTAAACTCCATAGGTTGTTTCAAAACCAGTGAAACCCTTTGGACTTCATGTTTGTATTTTATTGGTTGATTGGTTTTTCAAATTGTTTGTTTTACCATTTTTAACTTTGTGAATCAGGGAAGCCCTCACTCATAGTGATTTAGACCTCTCCAAAAACTCTGAAGGTATTCATGTAACAGCTATTACAGGTTATAAGTTTCTCCTATTTAAACATGAAAGACTAACAGACTCTGCTACTTTTCATCTAAATTCAGTGTTGGGCTAAATGAATTTTTACAAGTCCTTTGAAATGTGTCCTCCTCTAGTCACTGGTCGTGCTGGAATTCACTTTCTTGTGAAGACAAGATTTGAGCAAACTGACAAAAGTACCGTTTGCCACTATTCTGGACACCTGGTTAAATATCGAGTTCCCTAAATGGTGTGTGTTTTATTTCGATCTCTGCTCACACTTTGGTCATCCAATTGGAACGACAGGGCTCCAGCCAATAGCGTTCTAGACCTGAACAAGAAAATTTCAATTCCATTTTGGGAGTTCATTCGTCTCTCATAATAACTTTTTCCACAAATGTGTGCTTCAGGAGAGGCCCTATGCAACTGTGAAGAGGCCCGTTTTCATTCACTCACTTTCAGACTTTCTAAGATTTTCTGTTACTAGAGGTTTACCCAGACTTGCCCTTGTCAAGGGACAGCGCACTTCACTTAAAGCTGAACAATATTACTTCATGTGTCTCCGCAGAAATTCCACCAATGGGAAATTCTTGCTGTAGTCATCTCCAAGTGTTTCTGCAGAAGAAAATATAACTAACAAAGGATGTGGTTTCAGGCAGAATGAGGAAAGGTGGGATTATCTTTATTTCAGTGCAGGTTGACCTTTCAAAGAAACAGTAATTCCTATCAAATAGGAGGTAAAATCTTTTGTAAAGAGACATGAACATGACACGCTCAAATTTATGTCACTTTTTTTGCAACACCAAGGGCATTTGAGAAATTCTTGGCTGCTGAATTATGCCTTTTTCCAAATTTCCCTTAGGTAAGGCACTCCAGCTTCTTCAAAGCATGCTACTGTTCCTTCCATGTAAAAAACCAAAGCAAAAAACAAAATAAATTAAAACAAAACACATGAAATTACATTTGAGAGCACACAATTGCTCAGGAGGCCCATGTAAACACTTTTTAAGAAGGCAGAGGTACAGAAGCCTCAGGTTCAGCCCATGGGCTGAAGTTTTGTCTCTATCATGGCCACTCAATTCCCTGGCATGTCCACATTAACTCATGAATCTTTACTCATTTCCTTTTCAAATGCACAGGATCCAATATATTTGAACCCTGTTCACATGGGCTTTGAGCATTCAAGGAAACACCAGAGGAAGGCCAGCCACACACTTGCCTGGGGCCTTGGAGTTTATCACAATGAAATGGACACCTGAACAAGGGGAGCCAAAACATAGAGAGGCATATTCCTAAAGCCTGAAGCACAGAAGCTCCCTATAGACCAGTAGTAGGATTTCACAAATTATGTAAGAATCTCTGTGCACATGCTTGGCATGGTCGCTCATACCTATAATCCCAGCAATCTAGGGCTGGGAGGGATGGATCCTTGGGAGTTCCAGTCCATCGTGGGGTACGAAGTTATCTCAAGGCCTCTTTCAACAACTTCATAAGATGCTGTTTCACAAAAGAGAACAACAGAAAACTAGAAACACTTGGCCTAGGTCCCTGGGTTCACTTCATGCGTTGTGGAGACTAAATATTCCATGCCATGAGAAAATAACTGGGATTTTTAGGGAAAGGGGCATTTGGATCCCGTTTCTAAGGCTTTCCCTTTCACAATGTTACATTTGAAATCTGGGAAAACCTGCTTGTGATAAGCTGTCTAGCATTATGTTGGTTTAGGTATTGAGCTAGTACCTCATGTTTAGTGTTCAGGGTTATGCTGGAATGGCTGCAGACCTCCTTTCAATAGGGATCGCAGACAGGTGAACCCTGAGGAAGCTGGATAGTTGAAGCAGGCCCTCCAAATATTCATGCACTGCAAGGATTCACTTTCACTTTGGGACTCATTTTCTGGTTGCTGGCTTTCAGTGCTAACTGATACTTCCATGATGGCAGTAATCCAGCAGAGATTGCATGTATCGTTTGCAGGTTTGTTTCCCAAGCCACCAGAATCTCGGCAGAACCCAAATCATTGTGGCATTTTCTTTCCTCTCCTGTAATATTTGGCTTTCTAAGTTTGAAAATTTAATAGACGAGGGTAGTCAATTTTGGACCCCTTAGACCACAGACAGAGGTAAAGACAGAGCCAATTACTTCCCTCCACTTCGCAAAATATGTCTAATTTGCTTGATCACTTCATATTCAAAGAAAATTCTGATGCAACTTAGAGAGGTTAATCAAATACTGGATGATTGGAATGGCGGTGGTCGGATGAGTTGTAAAGCTGCAGAGTTGGGCTGAAACTGTTCACAGAAATACACAGGCTTGTGGTTGCCAGGCAACCACCCTGGACTGAGATTGGCTGAACATCACTGTGAGGTGGATTTTAGGCTCTGGGTTTGAAAATTTAGAAGACTGAGGTAGTCAAGTTTGGAACCATAGAGGACAGACGGAGCAAAACGTTTTCCAATTACTTCCCTCTACTTCTCAAAATATGTTAAATTTGCTTGATCACTAAAATTGTAAAGAAAATTCTGATGCAACATAGAGAGGCTAATCAAATACTGCATGATTTGCATGGCTGTGGTTGTATGAGGTGGAAAGCTGCAGAGTTGGGCTGAAACTCTTCACAGAAATCCACAAGCTTGTGGTTGCCAGGCAACCACACTGGGCTGTGATTGGCTGAGCACCATTGTGAGCTGGACTTTAGGCTCTAGGATACAAATGTGCAGAAGGAGACCTGAGTCACAATGCTGGGCTTTGCCATAGAGACCTCAGTTCACAGAGTACCTTGTAGGGCAAGATTTAAATAGGATGAATATTCTTGGGCTGGTATGCCACAATATTCTCTCTGAAGGCTTCACTGCTCAGAATTTGTGGATGGAAATGCTTGCCAATCTACACATGGATGTACTTTCAATGGGATATGAAATATGCCAGGGCCTGGCAGATGATCTCTGTCATGTCCTATCTATGAGCATACGCTTTTCCCTTGTCATGTCTGTCATTTGGCTGAGTCCTGTTCCCTAAGCTATTCAGTGAAGACTTGCTGGCATCATTCACCTGCAGAATAAGACTTTCTGTGAAATTTCTCAGCAGAAATCCTCTGCAAGCACATAGCTTTGGATATGAGAGACAGTGGTGGAAGTTGAATTTCAAGAGCAGATATATCAAAACAAAGAAACAAGCCCCAGATAAGATCTTTATATGTTTCCCAGATGAATATGTTTAGAAATATGGGGGAAGATGGAGATCAAGCCTGAGAACAGTGCACACCCATTTCAAGGTACAAAAACCAGTGAAGAACATGGGAAAGCAAGAGAGCTGGTTAATCTGATGTAAAAATCTTTGATGGTGAAACTAAAATTATACTCTCATGATGATTTAATCAGGCTGTAGAAGTGAAGTTCTCATGTTGATTGTCATATGTGTGGCCTCCTCCATTGGGCAGTGGATGCAGGACAGGAGATATTCAAATAAATGTGGTGGAACACAAAATACTGAAAAAAAATCAGCCTAAATCCTGTGTATTCCTTTCCTTAGAGAGAGTATCTGGATAATGTACAAAGTTTCAAAAGACCAAATGTCTATTGGGTCATGTTTTCACCAATTAAATGGTCACATCACATAACATTTTGAATTTAGCTTTCAGAGTTGCTCATGTAGAGGGTCTGAGTAAAGCAAAACGCATTGTAAGCCTGTTCAATAGATGTAAACTCCATAGGTTGTTTCAAAACCAGTGAAACCCTTTGGACTTCATGTTTGTATTTTATTGGTTGATTGGTTTTTCAAATTGTTTGTTTTACCATTTTTAACTTTGTGAATCAGGGAAGCCCTCACTCATAGTGATTTAGACCTCTCCAAAAACTCTGAAGGTATTCATGTAACAGCTATTACAGGTTATAAGTTTCTCCTATTTAAACATGAAAGACTAACAGACTCTGCTACTTTTCATCTAAATTCAGTGTTGGGCTAAATGAATTTTTACAAGTCCTTTGAAATGTGTCCTCCTCTAGTCACTGGTCGTGCTGGAATTCACTTTCTTGTGAAGACAAGATTTGAGCAAACTGACAAAAGTACCGTTTGCCACTATTCTGGACACCTGGTTAAATATCGAGTTCCCTAAATGGTGTGTGTTTTATTTCGATCTCTGCTCACACTTTGGTCATCCAATTGGAACGACAGGGCTCCAGCCAATAGCGTTCTAGACCTGAACAAGAAAATTTCAATTCCATTTTGGGAGTTCATTCGTCTCTCATAATAACTTTTTCCACAAATGTGTGCTTCAGGAGAGGCCCTATGCAACTGTGAAGAGGCCCGTTTTCATTCACTCACTTTCAGACTTTCTAAGATTTTCTGTTACTAGAGGTTTACCCAGACTTGCCCTTGTCAAGGGACAGCGCACTTCACTTAAAGCTGAACAATATTACTTCATGTGTCTCCGCAGAAATTCCACCAATGGGAAATTCTTGCTGTAGTCATCTCCAAGTGTTTCTGCAGAAGAAAATATAACTAACAAAGGATGTGGTTTCAGGCAGAATGAGGAAAGGTGGGATTATCTTTATTTCAGTGCAGGTTGACCTTTCAAAGAAACAGTAATTCCTATCAAATAGGAGGTAAAATCTTTTGTAAAGAGACATGAACATGACACGCTCAAATTTATGTCACTTTTTTTGCAACACCAAGGGCATTTGAGAAATTCTTGGCTGCTGAATTATGCCTTTTTCCAAATTTCCCTTAGGTAAGGCACTCCAGCTTCTTCAAAGCATGCTACTGTTCCTTCCATGTAAAAAACCAAAGCAAAAAACAAAATAAATTAAAACAAAACACATGAAATTACATTTGAGAGCACACAATTGCTCAGGAGGCCCATGTAAACACTTTTTAAGAAGGCAGAGGTACAGAAGCCTCAGGTTCAGCCCATGGGCTGAAGTTTTGTCTCTATCATGGCCACTCAATTCCCTGGCATGTCCACATTAACTCATGAATCTTTACTCATTTCCTTTTCAAATGCACAGGATCCAATATATTTGAACCCTGTTCACATGGGCTTTGAGCATTCAAGGAAACACCAGAGGAAGGCCAGCCACACACTTGCCTGGGGCCTTGGAGTTTATCACAATGAAATGGACACCTGAACAAGGGGAGCCAAAACATAGAGAGGCATATTCCTAAAGCCTGAAGCACAGAAGCTCCCTATAGACCAGTAGTAGGATTTCACAAATTATGTAAGAATCTCTGTGCACATGCTTGTCATGGTCGCTCATACCTATAATCCCAGCAATCTAGGGCTGGGAGGGATGGATCCTTGGGAGTTCCAGTCCATCGTGGGGTACGAAGTTATCTCAAGGCCTCTTTCAACAACTTCATAAGATGCTGTT
This sequence comes from Cavia porcellus, assembly GCF_034190915.1. Lineage (NCBI taxonomy): Eukaryota > Metazoa > Chordata > Mammalia > Rodentia > Caviidae > Cavia > Cavia porcellus. The sequence goes on along the minus strand of NW_026947486.1, from coordinate 1,490,269 downwards.
TCACAAAAGAGAACAACAGAAAACTAGAAACACTTGGCCTAGGTCCCTGGGTTCACTTCATGCGTTGTGGAGACTAAATATTCCATGCCATGAGAAAATAACTGGGATTTTTAGGGAAAGGGGCATTTGGATCCCGTTTCTAAGGCTTTCCCTTTCACAATGTTACATTTGAAATCTGGGAAAACCTGCTTGTGATAAGCTGTCTAGCATTATGTTGGTTTAGGTATTGAGCTAGTACCTCATGTTTAGTGTTCAGGGTTATGCTGGAATGGCTGCAGACCTCCTTTCAATAGGGATCGCAGACAGGTGAACCCTGAGGAAGCTGGATAGTTGAAGCAGGCCCTCCAAATATTCATGCACTGCAAGGATTCACTTTCACTTTGGGACTCATTTTCTGGTTGCTGGCTTTCAGTGCTAACTGATACTTCCATGATGGCAGTAATCCAGCAGAGATTGCATGTATCGTTTGCAGGTTTGTTTCCCAAGCCACCAGAATCTCGGCAGAACCCAAATCATTGTGGCATTTTCTTTCCTCTCCTGTAATATTTGGCTTTCTAAGTTTGAAAATTTAATAGACGAGGGTAGTCAATTTTGGACCCCTTAGACCACAGACAGAGGTAAAGACAGAGCCAATTACTTCCCTCCACTTCGCAAAATATGTCTAATTTGCTTGATCACTTCATATTCAAAGAAAATTCTGATGCAACTTAGAGAGGTTAATCAAATACTGGATGATTGGAATGGCGGTGGTCGGATGAGTTGTAAAGCTGCAGAGTTGGGCTGAAACTGTTCACAGAAATACACAGGCTTGTGGTTGCCAGGCAACCACCCTGGACTGAGATTGGCTGAACATCACTGTGAGGTGGATTTTAGGCTCTGGGTTTGAAAATTTAGAAGACTGGAGTAGTCAAGTTTGGAACCATAGAGGACAGACGGAGCAAAAGGTTTTCCAATTACTTCCCTCTACTTCTCAAAATATGTTAAATTTGCTTGATCACTAAAATTGTAAAGAAAATTCTGATGCAACATAGAGAGGCTAATCAAATACTGCATGATTTGCATGGCTGTGGTTGTATGAGGTGGAAAGCTGCAGAGTTGGGCTGAAACTCTTCACAGAAATCCACAAGCTTGTGGTTGCCAGGCAACCACACTGGGCTGTGATTGGCTGAGCACCATTGTGAGCTGGACTTTAGGCTCTAGGATACAAATGTGCAGAAGGAGACCTGAGTCACAATGCTGGGCTTTGCCATAGAGACCTCAGTTCACAGAGTACCTTGTAGGGCAAGATTTAAATAGGATGAATATTCTTGGGCTGGTATGCCACAATATTCTCTCTGAAGGCTTCACTGCTCAGAATTTGTGGATGGAAATGCTTGCCAATCTACACATGGATGTACTTTCAATGGGATATGAAATATGCCAGGGCCTGGCATTTGATCTCTGCCATGTCCTATCTATGAGCATACGCTTTTCCCTTGTCATGTCTGTCATTTGGCTGAGTCCTGTTCCCTAAGCTATTCAGTGAAGACTTGCTGGCATCATTCACCTGCAGAATAAGACTTTCTGTGAAATTTCTCAGCAGAAATCCTCTGCAAGCACATAGCTTTGGATATGAGAGACAGTGGTGGAAGTTGAATTTCAAGAGCAGATATATCAAAACAAAGAAACAAGCCCCAGATAAGATCTTTATATGTTTCCCAGATGAATATGTTTAGAAATATGGGGGAAGATGGAGATCAAGCCTGAGAACAGTGCACACCCATTTCAAGGTACAAAAACCAGTGAAGAACATGGGAAAGCAAGAGAGCTGGTTAATCTGATGTAAAAATCTTTGATGGTGAAACTAAAATTATACTCTCATGATGATTTAATCAGGCTGTAGAAGTGAAGTTCTCATGTTGATTGTCATATGTGTGGCCTCCTCCATTGGGCAGTGGATGCAGGACAGGAGATATTCAAATAAATGTGGTGGAACACAAAATACTGAAAAAAAATCAGCCTAAATCCTGTGTATTCCTTTCCTTAGAGAGAGTATCTGGATAATGTACAAAGTTTCAAAAGACCAAATGTCTATTGGGTCATGTTTTCACCAATTAAATGGTCACATCACATAACATTTTGAATTTTGCTTTCAGAGGTGCTCATGTAGAGGGTCTGAGTAAAGCAAAACGCATTGTAAGCCTGTTCAATAGATGTAAACTCCATAGGTTGTTTCAAAACCAGTGAAACCCTTTGGACTTCATGTTTGTATTTTATTGGTTGATTGGTTTTTCAAATTGTTTGTTTTACCATTTTTAACTTTGTGAATCAGGGAAGCCCTCACTCATAGTGATTTAGACCTCTCCAAAAACTCTGAAGGTATTCATGTAACAGCTATTACAGGTTATAAGTTTCTCCTATTTAAACATGAAAGACTAACAGACTCTGCTACTTTTCATCTAAATTCAGTGTTGGGCTAAATGAATTTTTACAAGTCCTTTGAAATGTGTCCTCCTCTAGTCACTGGTCGTGCTGGAATTCACTTTCTTGTGAAGACAAGATTTGAGCAAACTGACAAAAGTACCGTTTGCCACTATTCTGGACACCTGGTTAAATATCGAGTTCCCTAAATGGTGTGTGTTTTATTTCGATCTCTGCTCACACTTTGGTCATCCAATTGGAATGACAGGGCTCCAGCCAATAGCGTTCTAGACCTGAACAAGAAAATTTCAATTCCATTTTGGGAGTTCATTCGTCTCTCATAATAACTTTTTCCACAAATGTGTGCTTCAGGAGAGGCCCTATGCAACTGTGAAGAGGCCCGTTTTCATTCACTCACTTTCAGACTTTCTAAGATTTTCTGTTACTAGAGGTTTACCCAGACTTGCCCTTGTCAAGGGACAGCGCACTTCACTTAAAGCTGAACAATATTACTTCATGTGTCTCCGCAGAAATTCCACCAATGGGAAATTCTTGCTGTAGTCATCTCCAAGTGTTTCTGCAGAAGAAAATATAACTAACAAAGGATGTGGTTTCAGGCAGAATGAGGAAAGGTGGGATTATCTTTATTTCAGTGCAGGTTGACCTTTCAAAGAAACAGTAATTCCTATCAAATAGGAGGTAAAATCTTTTGTAAAGAGACATGAACATGACACGCTCAAATTTATGTCACTTTTTTTGCAACACCAAGGGCATTTGAGAAATTCTTGGCTGCTGAATTATGCCTTTTTCCAAATTTCCCTTAGGTAAGGCACTCCAGCTTCTTCAAAGCATGCTACTGTTCCTTCCATGTAAAAAACCAAAGCAAAAAACAAAATAAATTAAAACAAAACACATGAAATTACATTTGAGAGCACACAATTGCTCAGGAGGCCCATGTAAACACTTTTTAAGAAGGCAGAGGTACAGAAGCCTCAGGTTCAGCCCATGGGCTGAAGTTTTGTCTCTATCATGGCCACTCAATTCCCTGGCATGTCCACATTAACTCATGAATCTTTACTCATTTCCTTTTCAAATGCACAGGATCCAATATATTTGAACCCTGTTCACATGGGCTTTGAGCATTCAAGGAAACACCAGAGGAAGGCCAGCCACACACTTGCCTGGGGCCTTGGAGTTTATCACAATGAAATGGACACCTGAACAAGGGGAGCCAAAACATAGAGAGGCATATTCCTAAAGCCTGAAGCACAGAAGCTCCCTATAGACCAGTAGTAGGATTTCACAAATTATGTAAGAATCTCTGTGCACATGCTTGTCATGGTCGCTCATACCTATAATCCCAGCAATCTAGGGCTGGGAGGGATGGATCCTTGGGAGTTCCAGTCCATCGTGGGGTACGAAGTTATCTCAAGGCCTCTTTCAACAACTTCATAAGATGCTGTTTCACAAAAGAGAACAACAGAAAACTAGAAACACTTGGCCTAGGTCCCTGGGTTCACTTCATGCGTTGTGGAGACTAAATATTCCATGCCATGAGAAAATAACTGGGATTTTTAGGGAAAGGGGCATTTGGATCCCGTTTCTAAGGCTTTCCCTTTCACAATGTTACATTTGAAATCTGGGAAAACCTGCTTGTGATAAGCTGTCTAGCATTATGTTGGTTTAGGTATTGAGCTAGTACCTCATGTTTAGTGTTCAGGGTTATGCTGGAATGGCTGCAGACCTCCTTTCAATAGGGATCGCAGACAGGTGAACCCTGAGGAAGCTGGATAGTTGAAGCAGGCCCTCCAAATATTCATGCACTGCAAGGATTCACTTTCACTTTGGGACTCATTTTCTGGTTGCTGGCTTTCAGTGCTAACTGATACTTCCATGATGGCAGTAATCCAGCAGAGATTGCATGTATCGTTTGCAGGTTTGTTTCCCAAGCCACCAGAATCTCGGCAGAACCCAAATCATTGTGGCATTTTCTTTCCTCTCCTGTAATATTTGGCTTTCTAAGTTTGAAAATTTAATAGACGAGGGTAGTCAATTTTGGACCCCTTAGACCACAGACAGAGGTAAAGACAGAGCCAATTACTTCCCTCCACTTCGCAAAATATGTCTAATTTGCTTGATCACTTCATATTCAAAGAAAATTCTGATGCAACTTAGAGAGGTTAATCAAATACTGGATGATTGGAATGGCGGTGGTCGGATGAGTTGTAAAGCTGCAGAGTTGGGCTGAAACTGTTCACAGAAATACACAGGCTTGTGGTTGCCAGGCAACCACCCTGGACTGAGATTGGCTGAACATCACTGTGAGGTGGATTTTAGGCTCTGGGTTTGAAAATTTAGAAGACTGGAGTAGTCAAGTTTGGAACCATAGAGGACAGACGGAGCAAAAGGTTTTCCAATTACTTCCCTCTACTTCTCAAAATATGTTAAATTTGCTTGATCACTAAAATTGTAAAGAAAATTCTGATGCAACATAGAGAGGCTAATCAAATACTGCATGATTTGCATGGCTGTGGTTGTATGAGGTGGAAAGCTGCAGAGTTGGGCTGAAACTCTTCACAGAAATCCACAAGCTTGTGGTTGCCAGGCAACCACACTGGGCTGTGATTGGCTGAGCACCATTGTGAGCTGGACTTTAGGCTCTAGGATACAAATGTGCAGAAGGAGACCTGAGTCACAATGCTGGGCTTTGCCATAGAGACCTCAGTTCACAGAGTACCTTGTAGGGCAAGATTTAAATAGGATGAATATTCTTGGGCTGGTATGCCACAATATTCTCTCTGAAGGCTTCACTGCTCAGAATTTGTGGATGGAAATGCTTGCCAATCTACACATGGATGTACTTTCAATGGGATATGAAATATGCCAGGGCCTGGCATTTGATCTCTGCCATGTCCTATCTATGAGCATACGCTTTTCCCTTGTCATGTCTGTCATTTGGCTGAGTCCTGTTCCCTAAGCTATTCAGTGAAGACTTGCTGGCATCATTCACCTGCAGAATAAGACTTTCTGTGAAATTTCTCAGCAGAAATCCTCTGCAAGCACATAGCTTTGGATATGAGAGACAGTGGTGGAAGTTGAATTTCAAGAGCAGATATATCAAAACAAAGAAACAAGCCCCAGATAAGATCTTTATATGTTTCCCAGATGAATATGTTTAGAAATATGGGGGAAGATGGAGATCAAGCCTGAGAACAGTGCACACCCATTTCAAGGTACAAAAACCAGTGAAGAACATGGGAAAGCAAGAGAGCTGGTTAATCTGATGTAAAAATCTTTGATGGTGAAACTAAAATTATACTCTCATGATGATTTAATCAGGCTGTAGAAGTGAAGTTCTCATGTTGATTGTCATATGTGTGGCCTCCTCCATTGGGCAGTGGATGCAGGACAGGAGATATTCAAATAAATGTGGTGGAACACAAAATACTGAAAAAAAATCAGCCTAAATCCTGTGTATTCCTTTCCTTAGAGAGAGTATCTGGATAATGTACAAAGTTTCAAAAGACCAAATGTCTATTGGGTCATGTTTTCACCAATTAAATGGTCACATCACATAACATTTTGAATTTTGCTTTCAGAGTTGCTCATGTAGAGGGTCTGAGTAAAGCAAAACGCATTGTAAGCCTGTTCAATAGATGTAAACTCCATAGGTTGTTTCAAAACCAGTGAAACCCTTTGGACTTCATGTTTGTATTTTATTGGTTGATTGGTTTTTCAAATTGTTTGTTTTACCATTTTTAACTTTGTGAATCAGGGAAGCCCTCACTCATAGTGATTTAGACCTCTCCAAAAACTCTGAAGGTATTCATGTAACAGCTATTACAGGTTATAAGTTTCTCCTATTTAAACATGAAAGACTAACAGACTCTGCTACTTTTCATCTAAATTCAGTGTTGGGCTAAATGAATTTTTACAAGTCCTTTGAAATGTGTCCTCCTCTAGTCACTGGTCGTGCTGGAATTCACTTTCTTGTGAAGACAAGATTTGAGCAAACTGACAAAAGTACCGTTTGCCACTATTCTGGACACCTGGTTAAATATCGAGTTCCCTAAATGGTGTGTGTTTTATTTCGATCTCTGCTCACACTTTGGTCATCCAATTGGAACGACAGGGCTCCAGCCAATAGCGTTCTAGACCTGAACAAGAAAATTTCAATTCCATTTTGGGAGTTCATTCGTCTCTCATAATAACTTTTTCCACAAATGTGTGCTTCAGGAGAGGCCCTATGCAACTGTGAAGAGGCCCGTTTTCATTCACTCACTTTCAGACTTTCTAAGATTTTCTGTTACTAGAGGTTTACCCAGACTTGCCCTTGTCAAGGGACAGCGCACTTCACTTAAAGCTGAACAATATTACTTCATGTGTCTCCGCAGAAATTCCACCAATGGGAAATTCTTGCTGTAGTCATCTCCAAGTGTTTCTGCAGAAGAAAATATAACTAACAAAGGATGTGGTTTCAGGCAGAATGAGGAAAGGTGGGATTATCTTTATTTCAGTGCAGGTTGACCTTTCAAAGAAACAGTAATTCCTATCAAATAGGAGGTAAAATCTTTTGTAAAGAGACATGAACATGACACGCTCAAATTTATGTCACTTTTTTTGCAACACCAAGGGCATTTGAGAAATTCTTGGCTGCTGAACTATGCCTTTTTCCAAATTTCCCTTAGGTAAGGCACTCCAGCTTCTTCAAAGCATGCTACTGTTCCTACCATGTAAAAAACCAAAGCAAAAAACAAAATAAATTAAAACAAAACACATTAAATTACATTTGAGAGCACACAATTGCTCAGCAGGCCCATGTAAACACTTTTTAAGAAGGCAGAGGTACAGAAGCCTCAGGTTCAGCCCATGGGCTGAAGTTTTGTCTCTATCATGGCCACTCAATTCCCTGGCATGTCCACATTAACTCATGAATCTTTACTCATTTCCTTTTCAAATGCACAGGATCCAATATATTTGAACCCTGTTCACATGGGCATTGAGCATTCAAGGAAACACCAGAGGAAGCCCAGCCACACACTTGCCTGGGATCTTGGAGTTTATCACAATGAAATGGACACCTGAACAAGGGGAGCCAAAACATAGAGAGGCATATTCCTAAAGCCTGAAGCACAGAAGCTCCCTATAGACCAGTAGTAGGATTTCACAAATTATGTAAGAATCTCTGTGCACATGCTTGGCATGGTCGCTCATACCTATAATCCCAGCAATCTAGGGCTGGGAGGGATGGATCCTTGGGAGTTCCAGTCCATCGTGGGGTACGAAGTTATCTCAAGGCCTCTTTCAACAACTTCATAAGATGCTGTTTCACAAAAGAGAACAACAGAAAACTAGAAACACTTGGCCTAGGTCCCTGGGTTCACTTCATGCGTTGTGGAGACTAAATATTCCATGCCATGAGAAAATAACTGGGATTTTTAGGGAAAGGGGCATTTGGATCCCGTTTCTAAGGCTTTCCCTTTCACAATGTTACATTTGAAATCTGGGAAAACCTGCTTGTGATAAGCTGTCTAGCATTATGTTGGTTTAGGTATTGAGCTAGTACCTCATGTTTAGTGTTCAGGGTTATGCTGGAATGGCTGCAGACCTCCTTTCAATAGGGATCGCAGACAGGTGAACCCTGAGGAAGCTGGATAGTTGAAGCAGGCCCTCCAAATATTCATGCACTGCAAGGATTCACTTTCACTTTGGGACTCATTTTCTGGTTGCTGGCTTTCAGTGCTAACTGATACTTCCATGATGGCAGTAATCCAGCAGAGATTGCATGTATCATTTGCAGGTTTGTTTCCCAAGCCACCAGAATTTCGGCAGAACCCAAATCATTGTGGCATTTTCTTTCCTCTCCTGTAATATTTGGCTTTCTAAGTTTGAAAATTTAATAGACGAGGGTAGTCAATTTTGGACCCCTTAGACCCCAGACAGAGGTAAAGACAGAGCCAATTACTTCCCTCCACTTCGCAAAATATGTCTAATTTGCTTGATCACTTCATATTCAAAGAAAATTCTGATGCAACTTAGAGAGGTTAATCAAATACTGGATGATTGGAATGGCGGTGGTCGGATGAGTTGTAAAGCTGCAGAGTTGGGCTGAAACTGTTCACAGAAATACACAGGCTTGTGGTTGCCAGGCAACCACCCTGGACTGAGATTGGCTGAACATCACTGTGAGGTGGATTTTAGGCTCTGGGTTTGAAAATTTAAAAGACTGGAGTAGTCAAGTTTGGAACCATAGAGGACAGACGGAGCAAAAGGTTTTCCAATTACTTCCCTCTACTTCTCAAAATATGTTAAATTTGCTTGATCACTAAAATTGTAAAGAAAATTCTGATGCAACATAGAGAGGCTAATCAAATACTGCATGATTTGCATGGCTGTGGTTGTATGAGGTGGAAAGCTGCAGAGTTGGGCTGAAACTCTTCACAGAAATCCACAAGCTTGTGGTTGCCAGGCAACCACACTGGGCTGTGATTGGCTGAGCACCATTGTGAGCTGGACTTTAGGCTCTAGGATACAAATGTGCAGAAGGAGACCTGAGTCACAATGCTGGGCTTTGCCATAGAGACCTCAGTTCACAGAGTACCTTGTAGGGCAAGATTAAAATAGGATGAATATTCTTGGGCTGGTATGCCACAATATTCTCTCTGAAGGCTTCACTGCTCAGAATTTGTGGATGGAAATGCTTGCCAATCTACACATGGATGTACTTTCAATGGGATATGAAATATGCCAGGGCCTGGCAGATGATCTCTGCCATGTCCTATCTATGAGCATACGCTTTTCCCTTGTCATGTCTGTCATTTGGCTGAGTCCTGTTCCCTAAGCTATTCAGTGAAGACTTGCTGGCATCATTCACCTGCAGAATAAGACTTTCTGTGAAATTTCTCAGCAGAAATCCTCTGCAAGCACATAGCTTTGGATATGAGAGACAGTGGTGGAAGTTGAATTTCAAGAGCAGATATATCAAAACAAAGAAACAAGCCCCAGATAAGATCTTTATATGTTTCCCAGATGAATATGTTTAGAAATATGGGGGAAGATGGAGATCAAGCCTGAGAACAGTGCACACCCATTTCAAGGTACAAAAACCAGTGAAGAACATGGGAAAGCAAGAGAGCTGTTTAATCTGATGTAAAAATCTTTGATGGTGAAACTAAAATTATACTCTCATGATGATTTAATCAGGCTGTAGAAGTGAAGTTCTCATGTTGATTGTCATATGTGTGGCCTCCTCCATTGGGCAGTGGATGCAGGACAGGAGATATTCAAATAAATGTGGTGGAACACAAAATACTGAAAAAAAATCAGCCTAAATCCTGTGTATTCCTTTCCTTAGAGAGAGTATCTGGATAATGTACAAAGTTTCAAAAGACCAAATGTCTATTGGGTCATGTTTTCACCAATTAAATGGTCACATCACATAACATTTTGAATTTTGCTTTCAGAGTTGCTCATGTAGAGGGTCTGAGTAAAGCAAAACGCATTGTAAGCCTGTTCAATAGATGTAAACTCCATAGGTTGTTTCAAAACCAGTGAAACCCTTTGGACTTCATGTTTGTATTTTATTGGTTGATTGGTTTTTCAAATTGTTTGTTTTACCATTTTTAACTTTGTGAATCAGGGAAGCCCTCACTCATAGTGATTTAGACCTCTCCAAAAACTCTGAAGGTATTCATGTAACAGCTATTACAGGTTATAAGTTTCTCCTATTTAAACATGAAAGACTAACAGACTCTGCTACTTTTCATCTAAATTCAGTGTTGGGCTAAATGAATTTTTACAAGTCCTTTGAAATGTGTCCTCCTCTAGTCACTGGTCGTGCTGGAATTCACTTTCTTGTGAAGACAAGATTTGAGCAAACTGACAAAAGTACCGTTTGCCACTATTCTGGACACCTGGTTAAATATCGAGTTCCCTAAATGGTGTGTGTTTTATTTCGATCTCTGCTCACACTTTGGTCATCCAATTGGAACGACAGGGCTCCAGCCAATAGCGTTCTAGACCTGAACAAGAAAATTTCAATTCCATTTTGGGAGTTCATTCGTCTCTCATAATAACTTTTTCCACAAATGTGTGCTTCAGGAGAGGCCCTATGCAACTGTGAAGAGGCCCGTTTTCATTCACTCACTTTCAGACTTTCTAAGATTTTCTGTTACTAGAGGTTTACCCAGACTTGCCCTTGTCAAGGGACAGCGCACTTCACTTAAAGCTGAACAATATTACTTCATGTGTCTCCGCAGAAATTCCACCAATGGGAAATTCTTGCTGTAGTCATCTCCAAGTGTTTCTGCAGAAGAAAATATAACTAACAAAGGATGTGGTTTCAGGCAGAATGAGGAAAGGTGGGATTATCTTTATTTCAGTGCAGGTTGACCTTTCAAAGAAACAGTAATTCCTATCAAATAGGAGGTAAAATCTTTTGTAAAGAGACATGAACATGACACGCTCAAATTTATGTCACTTTTTTTGCAACACCAAGGGCATTTGAGAAATTCTTGGCTGCTGAATTATGCCTTTTTCCAAATTTCCCTTAGGTAAGGCACTCCAGCTTCTTCAAAGCATGCTACTGTTCCTTCCATGTAAAAAACCAAAGCAAAAAACAAAATAAATTAAAACAAAACACATTAAATTACATTTGAGAGCACACAATTGCTCAGCAGGCCCATGTAAACACTTTTTAAGAAGGCAGAGGTACAGAAGCCTCAGGTTCAGCCCATGGGCTGAAGTTTTGTCTCTATCATGGCCACTCAATTCCCTGGCATGTCCACATTAACTCATGAATCTTTACTCATTTCCTTTTCAAATGCACAGGATCCAATATATTTGAACCCTGTTCACATGGGCTTTGAGCATTCAAGGAAACACCAGAGGAAGGCCAGCCACACACTTGCCTGGGGCCTTGGAGTTTATCACAATGAAATGGACACCTGAACAAGGGGAGCCAAAACATAGAGAGGCATATTCCTAAAGCCTGAAGCACAGAAGCTCCCTATAGACCAGTAGTAGGATTTCACAAATTATGTAAGAATCTCTGTGCACATGCTTGGCATGGTCGCTCATACCTATAATCCCAGCAATCTAGGGCTGGGAGGGATGGATCCTTGGGAGTTCCAGTCCATCGTGGGGTACGAAGTTATCTCAAGGCCTCTTTCAACAACTTCATAAGATGCTGTTTCACAAAAGAGAACAACAGAAAACTAGAAACACTTGGCCTAGGTCCCTGGGTTCACTTCATGCGTTGTGGAGACTAAATATTCCATGCCATGAGAAAATAACTGGGATTTTTAGGGAAAGGGGCATTTGGATCCCGTTTCTAAGGCTTTCCCTTTCACAATGTTACATTTGAAATCTGGGAAAACCTGCTTGTGATAAGCTGTCTAGCATTATGTTGGTTTAGGTATTGAGCTAGTACCTCATGTTTAGTGTTCAGGGTTATGCTGGAATGGCTGCAGACCTCCTTTCAATAGATATCGCAGACAGGTGAACCCTGAGGAAGCTGGATAGTTGAAGCAGGCCCTCCAAATATTCATGCACTGCAAGGATTCACTTTCACTTTGGGACTCATTTTCTGGTTGCTGGCTTTCAGTGCTAACTGATACTTCCATGATGGCAGTAATCCAGCAGAGATTGCATGTATCGTTTGCAGGTTTGTTTCCCAAGCCACCAGAATCTCGGCAGAACCCAAATCATTGTGGCATTTTCTTTCCTCTCCTGTAATATTTGGCTTTCTAAGTTTGAAAATTTAATAGACGAGGGTAGTCAATTTTGGACCCCTTAGACCACAGACAGAGGTAAAGACAGAGCCAATTACTTCCCTCCACTTCGCAAAATATGTCTAATTTGCTTGATCACTTCATATTCAAAGAAAATTCTGATGCAACTTAGAGAGGTTAATCAAATACTGGATGATTGGAATGGCGGTGGTCGGATGAGTTGTAAAGCTGCAGAGTTGGGCTGAAACTGTTCACAGAAATACACAGGCTTGTGGTTGCCAGGCAACCACCCTGGACTGAGATTGGCTGAACATCACTGTGAGGTGGATTTTAGGCTCTGGGTTTGAAAATTTAAAAGACTGGGGTAGTCAAGTTTGGAACCATAGAGGACAGACGGAGCAAAAGGTTTTCCAATTACTTCCCTCTACTTCTCAAAATATGTTAAATTTGCTTGATCACTAAAATTGTAAAGAAAATTCTGATGCAACATAGAGAGGCTAATCAAATACTGCATGATTTGCATGGCTGTGGTTGTATGAGGTGGAAAGCTGCAGAGTTGGGCTGAAACTCTTCACAGAAATCCACAAGCTTGTGGTTGCCAGGCAACCACACTGGGCTGTGATTGGCTGAGCACCATTGTGAGCTGGACTTTAGGCTCTAGGATACAAATGTGCAGAAGGAGACCTGAGTCACAATGCTGGGCTTTGCCATAGAGACCTCAGTTCACAGAGTACCTTGTAGGGCAAGATTTAAATAGGATGAATATTCTTGGGCTGGTATGCCACAATATTCTCTCTGAAGGCTTCACTGCTCAGAATTTGTGGATGGAAATGCTTGCCAATCTACACATGGATGTACTTTCAATGGGATATGAAATATGCCAGGGCCTGGCAGATGATCTCTGCCATGTCCTATCTATGAGCATACGCTTTTCCCTTGTCATGTCTGTCATTTGGCTGAGTCCTGTTCCCTAAGCTATTCAGTGAAGACTTGCTGGCATCATTCACCTGCAGAATAAGACTTTCTGTGAAATTTCTCAGCAGAAATCCTCTGCAAGCACATAGCTTTGGATATGAGAGACAGTGGTGGAAGTTGAATTTCAAGAGCAGATATATCAAAACAAAGAAACAAGCCCCAGATAAGATCTTTATATGTTTCCCAGATGAATATGTTTAGAAATATGGGGGAAGATGGAGATCAAGCCTGAGAACAGTGCACACCCATTTCAAGGTACAAAAACCAGTGAAGAACATGGGAAAGCAAGAGAGCTGGTTAATCTGATGTAAAAATCTTTGATGGTGAAACTAAAATTATACTCTCATGATGATTTAATCAGGCTGTAGAAGTGAAGTTCTCATGTTGATTGTCATATGTGTGGCCTCCTCCATTGGGCAGTGGATGCAGGACAGGAGATATTCAAATAAATGTGGTGGAACACAAAATACTGAAAAAAAATCAGCCTAAATCCTGTGTATTCCTTTCCTTAGAGAGAGTATCTGGATAATGTGCAAAGTTTCAAAAGACCAAATGTCTATTGGGTCATGTTTTCACCAATTAAATGGTCACATCACATAACATTTTGAATTTAGCTTTCAGAGTTGCTCATGTAGAGGGTCTGAGTAAAGCAAAACGCATTGTAAGCCTGTTCAATAGATGTAAACTCCATAGGTTGTTTCAAAACCAGTGAAACCCTTTGGACTTCATGTTTGTATTTTATTGGTTGATTGGTTTTTCAAATTGTTTGTTTTACCATTTTTAACTTTGTGAATCAGGGAAGCCCTCACTCATAGTGATTTAGACCTCTCCAAAAACTCTGAAGGTATTCATGTAACAGCTATTACAGGTTATAAGTTTCTCCTATTTAAACATGAAAGACTAACAGACTCTGCTACTTTTCATCTAAATTCAGTGTTGGGCTAAATGAATTTTTACAAGTCCTTTGAAATGTGTCCTCCTCTAGTCACTGGTCGTGCTGGAATTCACTTTCTTGTGAAGACAAGATTTGAGCAAACTGACAAAAGTACCGTTTGCCACTATTCTGGACACCTGGTTAAATATCGAGTTCCCTAAATGGTGTGTGTTTTATTTCGATCTCTGCTCACACTTTGGTCATCCAATTGGAACGACAGGGCTCCAGCCAATAGCGTTCTAGACCTGAACAAGAAAATTTCAATTCCATTTTGGGAGTTCATTCGTCTCTCATAATAACTTTTTCCACAAATGTGTGCTTCAGGAGAGGCCCTATGCAACTGTGAAGAGGCCCGTTTTCATTCACTCACTTTCAGACTTTCTAAGATTTTCTGTTACTAGAGGTTTACCCAGACTTGCCCTTGTCAAGGGACAGCGCACTTCACTTAAAGCTGAACAATATTACTTCATGTGTCTCCGCAGAAATTCCACCAATGGGAAATTCTTGCTGTAGTCATCTCCAAGTGTTTCTGCAGAAGAAAATATAACTAACAAAGGATGTGGTTTCAGGCAGAATGAGGAAAGGTGGGATTATCTTTATTTCAGTGCAGGTTGACCTTTCAAAGAAACAGTAATTCCTATCAAATAGGAGGTAAAATCTTTTGTAAAGAGACATGAACATGACACGCTCAAATTTATGTCACTTTTTTTGCAACACCAAGGGATTTGAGAAATTCTTGGCTGCTGAATTATGCCTTTTTCCAAATTTCCCTTAGGTAAGGCACTCCAGCTTCTTCAAAGCATGCTACTGTTCCTTCCATGTAAAAAACCAAAGCAAAAAACAAAATAAATTAAAACAAAACACATTAAATTACATTTGAGAGCACACAATTGCTCAGCAGGCCCATGTAAACACTTTTTAAGAAGGCAGAGGTACAGAAGCCTCAGGTTCAGCCCATGGGCTGAAGTTTTGTCTCTATCATGGCCACTCAATTCCCTGGCATGTCCACATTAACTCATGAATCTTTACTCATTTCCTTTTCAAATGCACAGGATCCAATATATTTGAACCCTGTTCACATGGGCTTTGAGCATTCAAGGAAACACCAGAGGAAGGCCAGCCACACACTTGCCTGGGGCCTTGGAGTTTATCACAATGAAATGGACACCTGAACAAGGGGAGCCAAAACATAGAGAGGCATATTCCTAAAGCCTGAAGCACAGAAGCTCCCTATAGACCAGTAGTAGGATTTCACAAATTATGTAAGAATCTCTGTGCACATGCTTGGCATGGTCGCTCATACCTATAATCCCAGCAATCTAGGGCTGGGAGGGATGGATCCTTGGGAGTTCCAGTCCATCGTGGGGTACGAAGTTATCTCAAGGCCTCTTTCAACAACTTCATAAGATGCTGTTTCACAAAAGAGAACAACAGAAAACTAGAAACACTTGGCCTAGGTCCCTGGGTTCACTTCATGCGTTGTGGAGACTAAATATTCCATGCCATGAGAAAATAACTGGGATTTTTAGGGAAAGGGGCATTTGGATCCCGTTTCTAAGGCTTTCCCTTTCACAATGTTACATTTGAAATCTGGGAAAACCTGCTTGTGATAAGCTGTCTAGCATTATGTTGGTTTAGGTATTGAGCTAGTACCTCATGTTTAGTGTTCAGGGTTATGCTGGAATGGCTGCAGACCTCCTTTCAATAGATATCGCAGACAGGTGAACCCTGAGGAAGCTGGATAGTTGAAGCAGGCCCTCCAAATATTCATGCACTGCAAGGATTCACTTTCACTTTGGGACTCATTTTCTGGTTGCTGGCTTTCAGTGCTAACTGATACTTCCATGATGGCAGTAATCCAGCAGAGATTGCATGTATCGTTTGCAGGTTTGTTTCCCAAGCCACCAGAATCTCGGCAGAACCCAAATCATTGTGGCATTTTCTTTCCTCTCCTGTAATATTTGGCTTTCTAAGTTTGAAAATTTAATAGACGAGGGTAGTCAATTTTGGACCCCTTAGACCACAGACAGAGGTAAAGACAGAGCCAATTACTTCCCTCCACTTCGCAAAATATGTCTAATTTGCTTGATCACTTCATATTCAAAGAAAATTCTGATGCAACTTAGAGAGGTTAATCAAATACTGGATGATTGGAATGGCGGTGGTCGGATGAGTTGTAAAGCTGCAGAGTTGGGCTGAAACTGTTCACAGAAATACACAGGCTTGTGGTTGCCAGGCAACCACCCTGGACTGAGATTGGCTGAACATCACTGTGAGGTGGATTTTAGGCTCTGGGTTTGAAAATTTAAAAGACTGGAGTAGTCAAGTTTGGAACCATAGAGGACAGACGGAGCAAAAGGTTTTCCAATTACTTCCCTCTACTTCTCAAAATATGTTAAATTTGCTTGATCACTAAAATTGTAAAGAAAATTCTGATGCAACATAGAGAGGCTAATCAAATACTGCATGATTTGCATGGCTGTGGTTGTATGAGGTGGAAAGCTGCAGAGTTGGGCTGAAACTCTTCACAGAAATCCACAAGCTTGTGGTTGCCAGGCAACCACACTGGGCTGTGATTGGCTGAGCACCATTGTGAGCTGGACTTTAGGCTCTAGGATACAAATGTGCAGAAGGAGACCTGAGTCACAATGCTGGGCTTTGCCATAGAGACCTCAGTTCACAGAGTACCTTGTAGGGCAAGATTTAAATAGGATGAATATTCTTGGGCTGGTATGCCACAATATTCTCTCTGAAGGCTTCACTGCTCAGAATTTGTGGATGGAAATGCTTGCCAATCTACACATGGATGTACTTTCAATGGGATATGAAATATGCCAGGGCCTGGCAGATGATCTCTGCCATGTCCTATCTATGAGCATACGCTTTTCCCTTGTCATGTCTGTCATTTGGCTGAGTCCTGTTCCCTAAGCTATTCAGTGAAGACTTGCTGGCATCATTCACCTGCAGAATAAGACTTTCTGTGAAATTTCTCAGCAGAAATCCTCTGCAAGCACATAGCTTTGGATATGAGAGACAGTGGTGGAAGTTGAATTTCAAGAGCAGATATATCAAAACAAAGAAACAAGCCCCAGATAAGATCTTTATATGTTTCCCAGATGAATATGTTTAGAAATATGGGGGAAGATGGAGATCAAGCCTGAGAACAGTGCACACCCATTTCAAGGTACAAAAACCAGTGAAGAACATGGGAAAGCAAGAGAGCTGGTTAATCTGATGTAAAAATCTTTGATGCTGAAACTAAAATTATACTCTCATGATGATTTAATCAGGCTGTAGAAGTGAAGTTCTCATGTTGATTGTCATATGTGTGGCCTCCTCCATTGGGCAGTGGATGCAGGACAGGAGATATTCAAATAAATGTGGTGGAACACAAAATACTGAAAAAAAATCAGCCTAAATCCTGTGTATTCCTTTCCTTAGAGAGAGTATCTGGATAATGTACAAAGTTTCAAAAGACCAAATGTCTATTGGGTCATGTTTTCACCAATTAAATGGTCACATCACATAACATTTTGAATTTTGCTTTCAGAGGTGCTCATGTAGAGGGTCTGAGTAAAGCAAAACGCATTGTAAGCCTGTTCAATAGATGTAAACTCCATAGGTTGTTTCAAAACCAGTGAAACCCTTTGGACTTCATGTTTGTATTTTATTGGTTGATTGGTTTTTCAAATTGTTTGTTTTACCATTTTTAACTTTGTGAATCAGGGAAGCCCTCACTCATAGTGATTTAGACCTCTCCAAAAACTCTGAAGGTATTCATGTAACAGCTATTACAGGTTATAAGTTTCTCCTATTTAAACATGAAAGACTAACAGACTCTGCTACTTTTCATCTAAATTCAGTGTTGGGCTAAATGAATTTTTACAAGTCCTTTGAAATGTGTCCTCCTCTAGTCACTGGTCGTGCTGGAATTCACTTTCTTGTGAAGACAAGATTTGAGCAAACTGACAAAAGTACCGTTTGCCACTATTCTGGACACCTGGTTAAATATCGAGTTCCCTAAATGGTGTGTGTTTTATTTCGATCTCTGCTCACACTTTGGTCATCCAATTGGAACGACAGGGCTCCAGCCAATAGCGTTCTAGACCTGAACAAGAAAATTTCAATTCCATTTTGGGAGTTCATTCGTCTCTCATAATAACTTTTTCCACAAATGTGTGCTTCAGGAGAGGCCCTATGCAACTGTGAAGAGGCCCGTTTTCATTCACTCACTTTCAGACTTTCTAAGATTTTCTGTTACTAGAGGTTTACCCAGACTTGCCCTTGTCAAGGGACAGCGCACTTCACTTAAAGCTGAACAATATTACTTCATGTGTCTCCGCAGAAATTCCACCAATGGGAAATTCTTGCTGTAGTCATCTCCAAGTGTTTCTGCAGAAGAAAATATAACTAACAAAGGATGTGGTTTCAGGCAGAATGAGGAAAGGTGGGATTATCTTTATTTCAGTGCAGGTTGACCTTTCAAAGAAACAGTAATTCCTATCAAATAGGAGGTAAAATCTTTTGTAAAGAGACATGAACATGACACGCTCAAATTTATGTCACTTTTTTTGCAACACCAAGGGCATTTGAGAAATTCTTGGCTGCTGAATTATGCCTTTTTCCAAATTTCCCTTAGGTAAGGCACTCCAGCTTCTTCAAAGCATGCTACTGTTCCTTCCATGTAAAAAACCAAAGCAAAAAACAAAATAAATTAAAACAAAACACATTAAATTACATTTGAGAGCACACAATTGCTCAGCAGGCCCATGTAAACACTTTTTAAGAAGGCAGAGGTACAGAAGCCTCAGGTTCAGCCCATGGGCTGAAGTTTTGTCTCTATCATGGCCACTCAATTCCCTGGCATGTCCACATTAACTCATGAATCTTTACTCATTTCCTTTTCAAATGCACAGGATCCAATATATTTGAACCCTGTTCACATGGGCTTTGAGCATTCAAGGAAACACCAGAGGAAGGCCAGCCACACACTTGCCTGGGGCCTTGGAGTTTATCACAATGAAATGGACACCTGAACAAGGGGAGCCAAAACATAGAGAGGCATATTCCTAAAGCCTGAAGCACAGAAGCTCCCTATAGACCAGTAGTAGGATTTCACAAATTATGTAAGAATCTCTGTGCACATGCTTGGCATGGTCGCTCATACCTATAATCCCAGCAATCTAGGGCTGGGAGGGATGGATCCTTGGGAGTTCCAGTCCATCGTGGGGTACGAAGTTATCTCAAGGCCTCTTTCAACAACTTCATAAGATGCTGTTTCACAAAAGAGAACAACAGAAAACTAGAAACACTTGGCCTAGGTCCCTGGGTTCACTTCATGCGTTGTGGAGACTAAATATTCCATGCCATGAGAAAATAACTGGGATTTTTAGGGAAAGGGGCATTTGGATCCCGTTTCTAAGGCTTTCCCTTTCACAATGTTACATTTGAAATCTGGGAAAACCTGCTTGTGATAAGCTGTCTAGCATTATGTTGGTTTAGGTATTGAGCTAGTACCTCATGTTTAGTGTTCAGGGTTATGCTGGAATGGCTGCAGACCTCCTTTCAATAGGGATCGCAGACAGGTGAACCCTGAGGAAGCTGGATAGTTGAAGCAGGCCCTCCAAATATTCATGCACTGCAAGGATTCACTTTCACTTTGGGACTCATTTTCTGGTTGCTGGCTTTCAGTGCTAACTGATACTTCCATGATGGCAGTAATCCAGCAGAGATTGCATGTATCGTTTGCAGGTTTGTTTCCCAAGCCACCAGAATCTCGGCAGAACCCAAATCATTGTGGCATTTTCTTTCCTCTCCTGTAATATTTGGCTTTCTAAGTTTGAAAATTTAATAGACGAGGGTAGTCAATTTTGGACCCCTTAGACCACAGACAGAGGTAAAGACAGAGCCAATTACTTCCCTCCACTTCGCAAAATATGTCTAATTTGCTTGATCACTTCATATTCAAAGAAAATTCTGATGCAACTTAGAGAGGTTAATCAAATACTGGATGATTGGAATGGCGGTGGTCGGATGAGTTGTAAAGCTGCAGAGTTGGGCTGAAACTGTTCACAGAAATACACAGGCTTGTGGTTGCCAGGCAACCACCCTGGACTGAGATTGGCTGAACATCACTGTGAGGTGGATTTTAGGCTCTGGGTTTGAAAATTTAAAAGACTGGAGTAGTCAAGTTTGGAACCATAGAGGACAGACGGAGCAAAAGGTTTTCCAATTACTTCCCTCTACTTCTCAAAATATGTTAAATTTGCTTGATCACTAAAATTGTAAAGAAAATTCTGATGCAACATAGAGAGGCTAATCAAATACTGCATGATTTGCATGGCTGTGGTTGTATGAGGTGGAAAGCTGCAGAGTTGGGCTGAAACTCTTCACAGAAATCCACAAGCTTGTGGTTGCCAGGCAACCACACTGGGCTGTGATTGGCTGAGCACCATTGTGAGCTGGACTTTAGGCTCTAGGATACAAATGTGCAGAAGGAGACCTGAGTCACAATGCTGGGCTTTGCCATAGAGACCTCAGTTCACAGAGTACCTTGTAGGGCAAGATTTAAATAGGATGAATATTCTTGGGCTGGTATGCCACAATATTCTCTCTGAAGGCTTCACTGCTCAGAATTTGTGGATGGAAATGCTTGCCAATCTACACATGGATGTACTTTCAATGGGATATGAAATATGCCAGGGCCTGGCAGATGATCTCTGCCATGTCCTATCTATGAGCATACGCTTTTCCCTTGTCATGTCTGTCATTTGGCTGAGTCCTGTTCCCTAAGCTATTCAGTGAAGACTTGCTGGCATCATTCACCTGCAGAATAAGACTTTCTGTGAAATTTCTCAGCAGAAATCCTCTGCAAGCACATAGCTTTGGATATGAGAGACAGTGGTGGAAGTTGAATTTCAAGAGCAGATATATCAAAACAAAGAAACAAGCCCCAGATAAGATCTTTATATGTTTCCCAGATGAATATGTTTAGAAATATGGGGGAAGATGGAGATCAAGCCTGAGAACAGTGCACACCCATTTCAAGGTACAAAAACCAGTGAAGAACATGGGAAAGCAAGAGAGCTGGTTAATCTGATGTAAAAATCTTTGATGGTGAAACTAAAATTATACTCTCATGATGATTTAATCAGGCTGTAGAAGTGAAGTTCTCATGTTGATTGTCATATGTGTGGCCTCCTCCATTGGGCAGTGGATGCAGGACAGGAGATATTCAAATAAATGTGGTGGAACACAAAATACTGAAAAAAAATCAGCCTAAATCCTGTGTATTCCTTTCCTTAGAGAGAGTATCTGGATAATGTACAAAGTTTCAAAAGACCAAATGTCTATTGGGTCATGTTTTCACCAATTAAATGGTCACATCACATAACATTTTGAATTTTGCTTTCAGAGTTGCTCATGTAGAGGGTCTGAGTAAAGCAAAACGCATTGTAAGCCTGTTCAATAGATGTAAACTCCATAGGTTGTTTCAAAACCAGTGAAACCCTTTGGACTTCATGTTTGTATTTTATTGGTTGATTGGTTTTTCAAATTGTTTGTTTTACCATTTTTAACTTTGTGAATCAGGGAAGCCCTCACTCATAGTGATTTAGACCTCTCCAAAAACTCTGAAGGTATTCATGTAACAGCTATTACAGGTTATAAGTTTTTCCTATTTAAACATGAAAGACTAACAGACTCTGCTACTTTTCATCTAAATTCAGTGTTGGGCTAAATGAATTTTTACAAGTCCTTTGAAATGTGTCCTCCTCTAGTCACTGGTCGTGCTGGAATTCACTTTCTTGTGAAGACAAGATTTGAGCAAACTGACAAAAGTACCGTTTGCCACTATTCTGGACACCTGGTTAAATATCGAGTTCCCTAAATGGTGTGTGTTTTATTTCGATCTCTGCTCACACTTTGGTCATCCAATTGGAACGACAGGGCTCCAGCCAATAGCGTTCTAGACCTGAACAAGAAAATTTCAATTCCATTTTGGGAGTTCATTCGTCTCTCATAATAACTTTTTCCACAAATGTGTGCTTCAGGAGAGGCCCTATGCAACTGTGAAGAGGCCCGTTTTCATTCACTCACTTTCAGACTTTCTAAGATTTTCTGTTACTAGAGGTTTACCCAGACTTGCCCTTGTCAAGGGACAGCGCACTTCACTTAAAGCTGAACAATATTACTTCATGTGTCTCCGCAGAAATTCCACCAATGGGAAATTCTTGCTGTAGTCATCTCCAAGTGTTTCTGCAGAAGAAAATATAACTAACAAAGGATGTGGTTTCAGGCAGAATGAGGAAAGGTGGGATTATCTTTATTTCAGTGCAGGTTGACCTTTCAAAGAAACAGTAATTCCTATCAAATAGGAGGTAAAATCTTTTGTAAAGAGACATGAACATGACACGCTCAAATTTATGTCACTTTTTTTGCAACACCAAGGGCATTTGAGAAATTCTTGGCTGCTGAATTATGCCTTTTTCCAAATTTCCCTTAGGTAAGGCACTCCAGCTTCTTCAAACATGCTACTGTTCCTTCCATGTAAAAAACCAAAGCAAAAAACAAAATAAATTAAAACAAAACACATGAAATTACATTTGAGAGCACACAATTGCTCAGCAGGCCCATGTAAACACTTTTTAAGAAGGCAGAGGTACAGAAGCCTCAGGTTCAGCCCATGGGCTGAAGTTTTGTCTCTATCATGGCCACTCAATTCCCTGGCATGTCCACATTAACTCATGAATCTTTACTCATTTCCTTTTCAAATGCACAGGATCCAATATATTTGAACCCTGTTCACATGGGCTTTGAGCATTCAAGGAAACACCAGAGGAAGGCCAGCCACACACTTGCCTGGGGCCTTGGAGTTTATCACAATGAAATGGACACCTGAACAAGGGGAGCCAAAACATAGAGAGGCATATTCCTAAAGCCTGAAGCACAGAAGCTCCCTATAGACCAGTAGTAGGATTTCACAAATTATGTAAGAATCTCTGTGCACATGCTTGGCATGGTCGCTCATACCTATAATCCCAGCAATCTAGGGCTGGGAGGGATGGATCCTTGGGAGTTCCAGTCCATCGTGGGGTACGAAGTTATCTCAAGGCCTCTTTCAACAACTTCATAAGATGCTGTTTCACAAAAGAGAACAACAGAAAACTAGAAACACTTGGCCTAGGTCCCTGGGTTCACTTCATGCGTTGTGGAGACTAAATATTCCATGCCATGAGAAAATAACTGGGATTTTTAGGGAAAGGGGCATTTGGATCCCGTTTCTAAGGCTTTCCCTTTCACAATGTTACATTTGAAATCTGGGAAAACCTGCTTGTGATAAGCTGTCTAGCATTATGTTGGTTTAGGTATTGAGCTAGTACCTCATGTTTAGTGTTCAGGGTTATGCTGGAATGGCTGCAGACCTCCTTTCAATAGGGATCGCAGACAGGTGAACCCTGAGGAAGCTGGATAGTTGAAGCAGGCCCTCCAAATATTCATGCACTGCAAGGATTCACTTTCACTTTGGGACTCATTTTCTGGTTGCTGGCTTTCAGTGCTAACTGATACTTCCATGATGGCAGTAATCCAGCAGAGATTGCATGTATCGTTTGCAGGTTTGTTTCCCAAGCCACCAGAATCTCGGCAGAACCCAAATCATTGTGGCATTTTCTTTCCTCTCCTGTAATATTTGGCTTTCTAAGTTTGAAAATTTAATAGACGAGGGTAGTCAATTTTGGACCCCTTAGACCACAGACAGAGGTAAAGACAGAGCCAATTACTTCCCTCCACTTCGCAAAATATGTCTAATTTGCTTGATCACTTCATATTCAAAGAAAATTCTGATGCAACTTAGAGAGGTTAATCAAATACTGGATGATTGGAATGGCGGTGGTCGGATGAGTTGTAAAGCTGCAGAGTTGGGCTGAAACTGTTCACAGAAATACACAGGCTTGTGGTTGCCAGGCAACCACCCTGGACTGAGATTGGCTGAACATCACTGTGAGGTGGATTTTAGGCTCTGGGTTTGAAAATTTAAAAGACTGGGGTAGTCAAGTTTGGAACCATAGAGGACAGACGGAGCAAAAGGTTTTCCAATTACTTCCCTCTACTTCTCAAAATATGTTAAATTTGCTTGATCACTAAAATTGTAAAGAAAATTCTGATGCAACATAGAGAGGCTAATCAAATACTGCATGATTTGCATGGCTGTGGTTGTATGAGGTGGAAAGCTGCAGAGTTGGGCTGAAACTCTTCACAGAAATCCACAAGCTTGTGGTTGCCAGGCAACCACACTGGGCTGTGATTGGCTGAGCACCATTGTGAGCTGGACTTTAGGCTCTAGGATACAAATGTGCAGAAGGAGACCTGAGTCACAATGCTGGGCTTTGCCATAGAGACCTCAGTTCACAGAGTACCTTGTAGGGCAAGATTTAAATAGGATGAATATTCTTGGGCTGGTATGCCACAATATTCTCTCTGAAGGCTTCCCTGCTCAGAATTTGTGGATGGAAATGCTTGCCAATCTACACATGGATGTACTTTCAATGGGATATGAAATATGCCAGGGCCTGGCAGATGATCTCTGCCATGTCCTATCTATGAGCATACGCTTTTCCCTTGTCATGTCTGTCATTTGGCTGAGTCCTGTTCCCTAAGCTATTCAGTGAAGACTTGCTGGCATCATTCACCTGCAGAATAAGACTTTCTGTGAAATTTCTCAGCAGAAATCCTCTGCAAGCACATAGCTTTGGATATGAGAGACAGTGGTGGAAGTTGAATTTCAAGAGCAGATATATCAAAACAAAGAAACAAGCCCCAGATAAGATCTTTATATGTTTCCCAGATGAATATGTTTAGAAATATGGGGGAAGATGGAGATCAAGCCTGAGAACAGTGCACACCCATTTCAAGGTACAAAAACCAGTGAAGAACATGGGAAAGCAAGAGAGCTGGTTAATCTGATGTAAAAATCTTTGATGGTGAAACTAAAATTATACTCTCATGATGATTTAATCAGGCTGTAGAAGTGAAGTTCTCATGTTGATTGTCATATGTGTGGCCTCCTCCATTGGGCAGTGGATGCAGGACAGGAGATATTCAAATAAATGTGGTGGAACACAAAATACTGAAAAAAAATCAGCCTAAATCCTGTGTATTCCTTTCCTTAGAGAGAGTATCTGGATAATGTACAAAGTTTCAAAAGACCAAATGTCTATTGGGTCATGTTTTCACCAATTAAATGGTCACATCACATAACATTTTGAATTTTGCTTTCAGAGGTGCTCATGTAGAGGGTCTGAGTAAAGCAAAACGCATTGTAAGCCTGTTCAATAGATGTAAACTCCATAGGTTGTTTCAAAACCAGTGAAACCCTTTGGACTTCATGTTTGTATTTTATTGGTTGATTGGTTTTTCAAATTGTTTGTTTTACCATTTTTAACTTTGTGAATCAGGGAAGCCCTCACTCATAGTGATTTAGACCTCTCCAAAAACTCTGAAGGTATTCATGTAACAGCTATTACAGGTTATAAGTTTTTCCTATTTAAACATGAAAGACTAACAGACTCTGCTACTTTTCATCTAAATTCAGTGTTGGGCTAAATGAATTTTTACAAGTCCTTTGAAATGTGTCCTCCTCTAGTCACTGGTCGTGATGGAATTCACTTTCTTGTGAAGACAAGATTTGAGCAAACTGACAAAAGTACCGTTTGCCACTATTCTGGACACCTGGTTAAATATCGAGTTCCCTAAATGGTGTGTGTTTTATTTCGATCTCTGCTCACACTTTGGTCATCCAATTGGAACGACAGGGCTCCAGCCAATAGCGTTCTAGACCTGAACAAGAAAATTTCAATTCCATTTTGGGAGTTCATTCGTCTCTCATAATAACTTTTTCCACAAATGTGTGCTTCAGGAGAGGCCCTATGCAACTGTGAAGAGGCCCGTTTTCATTCACTCACTTTCAGACTTTCTAAGATTTTCTGTTACTAGAGGTTTACCCAGACTTGCCCTTGTCAAGGGACAGCGCACTTCACTTAAAGCTGAACAATATTACTTCATGTGTCTCCGCAGAAATTCCACCAATGGGAAATTCTTGCTGTAGTCATCTCCAAGTGTTTCTGCAGAAGAAAATATAACTAACAAAGGATGTGGTTTCAGGCAGAATGAGGAAAGGTGGGATTATCTTTATTTCAGTGCAGGTTGACCTTTCAAAGAAACAGTAATTCCTATCAAATAGGAGGTAAAATCTTTTGTAAAGAGACATGAACATGACACGCTCAAATTTATGTCACTTTTTTTGCAACACCAAGGGCATTTGAGAAATTCTTGGCTGCTGAATTATGCCTTTTTCCAAATTTCCCTTAGGTAAGGCACTCCAGCTTCTTCAATGCATGCTACTGTTCCTTCCATGTAAAAAACCAAAGCAAAAAACAAAATAAATTAAAACAAAACACATGAAATTACATTTGAGAGCACACAATTGCTCAGGAGGCCCATGTAAACACTTTTTAAGAAGGCAGAGGTACAGAAGCCTCAGGTTCAGCCCATGGGCTGAAGTTTTGTCTCTATCATGGCCACTCAATTCCCTGGCATGTCCACATTAACTCATGAATCTTTACTCATTTCCTTTTCAAATGCACAGGATCCAATATATTTGAACCCTGTTCACATGGGCTTTGAGCATTCAAGGAAACACCAGAGGAAGGCCAGCCACACACTTGCCTGGGGCCTTGGAGTTTATCACAATGAAATGGACACCTGAACAAGGGGAGCCAAAACATAGAGAGGCATATTCCTAAAGCCTGAAGCACAGAAGCTCCCTATAGACCAGTAGTAGGATTTCACAAATTATGTAAGAATCTCTGTGCACATGCTTGGCATGGTCGCTCATACCTATAATCCCAGCAATCTAGGGCTGGGAGGGATGGATCCTTGGGAGTTCCAGTCCATCGTGGGGTACGAAGTTATCTCAAGGCCTCTTTCAACAACTTCATAAGATGCTGTTTCACAAAAGAGAACAACAGAAAACTAGAAACACTTGGCCTAGGTCCCTGGGTTCACTTCATGCGTTGTGGAGACTAAATATTCCATGCCATGAGAAAATAACTGGGATTTTTAGGGAAAGGGGCATTTGGATCCCGTTTCTAAGGCTTTCCCTTTCACAATGTTACATTTGAAATCTGGGAAAACCTGCTTGTGATAAGCTGTCTAGCATTATGTTGGTTTAGGTATTGAGCTAGTACCTCATGTTTAGTGTTCAGGGTTATGCTGGAATGGCTGCAGACCTCCTTTCAATAGGGATCGCAGACAGGTGAACCCTGAGGAAGCTGGATAGTTGAAGCAGGCCCTCCAAATATTCATGCACTGCAAGGATTCACTTTCACTTTGGGACTCATTTTCTGGTTGCTGGCTTTCAGTGCTAACTGATACTTCCATGATGGCAGTAATCCAGCAGAGATTGCATGTATCGTTTGCAGGTTTGTTTCCCAAGCCACCAGAATCTCGGCAGAACCCAAATCATTGTGGCATTTTCTTTCCTCTCCTGTAATATTTGGCTTTCTAAGTTTGAAAATTTAATAGACGAGGGTAGTCAATTTTGGACCCCTTAGACCACAGACAGAGGTAAAGACAGAGCCAATTACTTCCCTCCACTTCGCAAAATATGTCTAATTTGCTTGATCACTTCATATTCAAAGAAAATTCTGATGCAACTTAGAGAGGTTAATCAAATACTGGATGATTGGAATGGCGGTGGTCGGATGAGTTGTAAAGCTGCAGAGTTGGGCTGAAACTGTTCACAGAAATACACAGGCTTGTGGTTGCCAGGCAACCACCCTGGACTGAGATTGGCTGAACATCACTGTGAGGTGGATTTTAGGCTCTGGGTTTGAAAATTTAAAAGACTGGAGTAGTCAAGTTTGGAACCATAGAGGACAGACGGAGCAAAAGGTTTTCCAATTACTTCCCTCTACTTCTCAAAATATGTTAAATTTGCTTGATCACTAAAATTGTAAAGAAAATTCTGATGCAACATAGAGAGGCTAATCAAATACTGCATGATTTGCATGGCTGTGGTTGTATGAGGTGGAAAGCTGCAGAGTTGGGCTGAAACTCTTCACAGAAATCCACAAGCTTGTGGTTGCCAGGCAACCACACTGGGCTGTGATTGGCTGAGCACCATTGTGAGCTGGACTTTAGGCTCTAGGATACAAATGTGCAGAAGGAGACCTGAGTCACAATGCTGGGCTTTGCCATAGAGACCTCAGTTCACAGAGTACCTTGTAGGGCAAGATTTAAATAGGATGAATATTCTTGGGCTGGTATGCCACAATATTCTCTCTGAAGGCTTCACTGCTCAGAATTTGTGGATGGAAATGCTTGCCAATCTACACATGGATGTACTTTCAATGGGATATGAAATATGCCAGGGCCTGGCAGATGATCTCTGCCATGTCCTATCTATGAGCATACGCTTTTCCCTTGTCATGTCTGTCATTTGGCTGAGTCCTGTTCCCTAAGCTATTCAGTGAAGACTTGCTGGCATCATTCACCTGCAGAATAAGACTTTCTGTGAAATTTCTCAGCAGAAATCCTCTGCAAGCACATAGCTTTGGATATGAGAGACAGTGGTGGAAGTTGAATTTCAAGAGCAGATATATCAAAACAAAGAAACAAGCCCCAGATAAGATCTTTATATGTTTCCCAGATGAATATGTTTAGAAATATGGGGGAAGATGGAGATCAAGCCTGAGAACAGTGCACACCCATTTCAAGGTACAAAAACCAGTGAAGAACATGGGAAAGCAAGAGAGCTGGTTAATCTGATGTAAAAATCTTTGATGGTGAAACTAAAATTATACTCTCATGATGATTTAATCAGGCTGTAGAAGTGAAGTTCTCATGTTGATTGTCATATGTGTGGCCTCCTCCATTGGGCAGTGGATGCAGGACAGGAGATATTCAAATAAATGTGGTGGAACACAAAATACTGAAAAAAAATCAGCCTAAATCCTGTGTATTCCTTTCCTTAGAGAGAGTATCTGGATAATGTACAAAGTTTCAAAAGACCAAATGTCTATTGGGTCATGTTTTCACCAATTAAATGGTCACATCACATAACATTTTGAATTTTGCTTTCAGAGGTGCTCATGTAGAGGGTCTGAGTAAAGCAAAACGCATTGTAAGCCTGTTCAATAGATGTAAACTCCATAGGTTGTTTCAAAACCAGTGAAACCCTTTGGACTTCATGTTTGTATTTTATTGGTTGATTGGTTTTTCAAATTGTTTGTTTTACCATTTTTAACTTTGTGAATCAGGGAAGCCCTCACTCATAGTGATTTAGACCTCTCCAAAAACTCTGAAGGTATTCATGTAACAGCTATTACAGGTTATAAGTTTTTCCTATTTAAACATGAAAGACTAACAGACTCTGCTACTTTTCATCTAAATTCAGTGTTGGGCTAAATGAATTTTTACAAGTCCTTTGAAATGTGTCCTCCTCTAGTCACTGGTCGTGATGGAATTCACTTTCTTGTGAAGACAAGATTTGAGCAAACTGACAAAAGTACCGTTTGCCACTATTCTGGACACCTGGTTAAATATCGAGTTCCCTAAATGGTGTGTGTTTTATTTCGATCTCTGCTCACACTTTGGTCATCCAATTGGAACGACAGGGCTCCAGCCAATAGCGTTCTAGACCTGAACAAGAAAATTTCAATTCCATTTTGGGAGTTCATTCGTCTCTCATAATAACTTTTTCCACAAATGTGTGCTTCAGGAGAGGCCCTATGCAACTGTGAAGAGGCCCGTTTTCATTCACTCACTTTCAGACTTTCTAAGATTTTCTGTTACTAGAGGTTTACCCAGACTTGCCCTTGTCAAGGGACAGCGCACTTCACTTAAAGCTGAACAATATTACTTCATGTGTCTCCGCAGAAATTCCACCAATGGGAAATTCTTGCTGTAGTCATCTCCAAGTGTTTCTGCAGAAGAAAATATAACTAACAAAGGATGTGGTTTCAGGCAGAATGAGGAAAGGTGGGATTATCTTTATTTCAGTGCAGGTTGACCTTTCAAAGAAACAGTAATTCCTATCAAATAGGAGGTAAAATCTTTTGTAAAGAGACATGAACATGACACGCTCAAATTTATGTCACTTTTTTTGCAACACCAAGGGCATTTGAGAAATTCTTGGCTGCTGAATTATGCCTTTTTCCAAATTTCCCTTAGGTAAGGCACTCCAGCTTCTTCAATGCATGCTACTGTTCCTTCCATGTAAAAAACCAAAGCAAAAAACAAAATAAATTAAAACAAAACACATGAAATTACATTTGAGAGCACACAATTGCTCAGGAGGCCCATGTAAACACTTTTTAAGAAGGCAGAGGTACAGAAGCCTCAGGTTCAGCCCATGGGCTGAAGTTTTGTCTCTATCATGGCCACTCAATTCCCTGGCATGTCCACATTAACTCATGAATCTTTACTCATTTCCTTTTCAAATGCACAGGATCCAATATATTTGAACCCTGTTCACATGGGCTTTGAGCATTCAAGGAAACACCAGAGGAAGGCCAGCCACACACTTGCCTGGGGCCTTGGAGTTTATCACAATGAAATGGACACCTGAACAAGGGGAGCCAAAACATAGAGAGGCATATTCCTAAAGCCTGAAGCACAGAAGCTCCCTATAGACCAGTAGTAGGATTTCACAAATTATGTAAGAATCTCTGTGCACATGCTTGGCATGGTCGCTCATACCTATAATCCCAGCAATCTAGGGCTGGGAGGGATGGATCCTTGGGAGTTCCAGTCCATCGTGGGGTACGAAGTTATCTCAAGGCCTCTTTCAACAACTTCATAAGATGCTGTTTCACAAAAGAGAACAACAGAAAACTAGAAACACTTGGCCTAGGTCCCTGGGTTCACTTCATGCGTTGTGGAGACTAAATATTCCATGCCATGAGAAAATAACTGGGATTTTT
Source organism: Cavia porcellus (assembly GCF_034190915.1). Lineage (NCBI taxonomy): Eukaryota > Metazoa > Chordata > Mammalia > Rodentia > Caviidae > Cavia > Cavia porcellus. The sequence continues at coordinate 1,459,247 of NW_026947486.1, read as the reverse complement.
AGGGAAAGGGGCATTTGGATCCCGTTTCTAAGGCTTTCCCTTTCACAATGTTACATTTGAAATCTGGGAAAACCTGCTTGTGATAAGCTGTCTAGCATTATGTTGGTTTAGGTATTGAGCTAGTACCTCATGTTTAGTGTTCAGGGTTATGCTGGAATGGCTGCAGACCTCCTTTCAATAGGGATCGCAGACAGGTGAACCCTGAGGAAGCTGGATAGTTGAAGCAGGCCCTCCAAATATTCATGCACTGCAAGGATTCACTTTCACTTTGGGACTCATTTTCTGGTTGCTGGCTTTCAGTGCTAACTGATACTTCCATGATGGCAGTAATCCAGCAGAGATTGCATGTATCGTTTGCAGGTTTGTTTCCCAAGCCACCAGAATCTCGGCAGAACCCAAATCATTGTGGCATTTTCTTTCCTCTCCTGTAATATTTGGCTTTCTAAGTTTGAAAATTTAATAGACGAGGGTAGTCAATTTTGGACCCCTTAGACCACAGACAGAGGTAAAGACAGAGCCAATTACTTCCCTCCACTTCGCAAAATATGTCTAATTTGCTTGATCACTTCATATTCAAAGAAAATTCTGATGCAACTTAGAGAGGTTAATCAAATACTGGATGATTGGAATGGCGGTGGTCGGATGAGTTGTAAAGCTGCAGAGTTGGGCTGAAACTGTTCACAGAAATACACAGGCTTGTGGTTGCCAGGCAACCACCCTGGACTGAGATTGGCTGAACATCACTGTGAGGTGGATTTTAGGCTCTGGGTTTGAAAATTTAAAAGACTGGAGTAGTCAAGTTTGGAACCATAGAGGACAGACGGAGCAAAAGGTTTTCCAATTACTTCCCTCTACTTCTCAAAATATGTTAAATTTGCTTGATCACTAAAATTGTAAAGAAAATTCTGATGCAACATAGAGAGGCTAATCAAATACTGCATGATTTGCATGGCTGTGGTTGTATGAGGTGGAAAGCTGCAGAGTTGGGCTGAAACTCTTCACAGAAATCCACAAGCTTGTGGTTGCCAGGCAACCACACTGGGCTGTGATTGGCTGAGCACCATTGTGAGCTGGACTTTAGGCTCTAGGATACAAATGTGCAGAAGGAGACCTGAGTCACAATGCTGGGCTTTGCCATAGAGACCTCAGTTCACAGAGTACCTTGTAGGGCAAGATTTAAATAGGATGAATATTCTTGGGCTGGTATGCCACAATATTCTCTCTGAAGGCTTCACTGCTCAGAATTTGTGGATGGAAATGCTTGCCAATCTACACATGGATGTACTTTCAATGGGATATGAAATATGCCAGGGCCTGGCAGATGATCTCTGCCATGTCCTATCTATGAGCATACGCTTTTCCCTTGTCATGTCTGTCATTTGGCTGAGTCCTGTTCCCTAAGCTATTCAGTGAAGACTTGCTGGCATCATTCACCTGCAGAATAAGACTTTCTGTGAAATTTCTCAGCAGAAATCCTCTGCAAGCACATAGCTTTGGATATGAGAGACAGTGGTGGAAGTTGAATTTCAAGAGCAGATATATCAAAACAAAGAAACAAGCCCCAGATAAGATCTTTATATGTTTCCCAGATGAATATGTTTAGAAATATGGGGGAAGATGGAGATCAAGCCTGAGAACAGTGCACACCCATTTCAAGGTACAAAAACCAGTGAAGAACATGGGAAAGCAAGAGAGCTGGTTAATCTGATGTAAAAATCTTTGATGGTGAAACTAAAATTATACTCTCATGATGATTTAATCAGGCTGTAGAAGTGAAGTTCTCATGTTGATTGTCATATGTGTGGCCTCCTCCATTGGGCAGTGGATGCAGGACAGGAGATATTCAAATAAATGTGGTGGAACACAAAATACTGAAAAAAAATCAGCCTAAATCCTGTGTATTCCTTTCCTTAGAGAGAGTATCTGGATAATGTACAAAGTTTCAAAAGACCAAATGTCTATTGGGTCATGTTTTCACCAATTAAATGGTCACATCACATAACATTTTGAATTTTGCTTTCAGAGTTGCTCATGTAGAGGGTCTGAGTAAAGCAAAACGCATTGTAAGCCTGTTCAATAGATGTAAACTCCATAGGTTGTTTCAAAACCAGTGAAACCCTTTGGACTTCATGTTTGTATTTTATTGGTTGATTGGTTTTTCAAATTGTTTGTTTTACCATTTTTAACTTTGTGAATCAGGGAAGCCCTCACTCATAGTGATTTAGACCTCTCCAAAAACTCTGAAGGTATTCATGTAACAGCTATTACAGGTTATAAGTTTTTCCTATTTAAACATGAAAGACTAACAGACTCTGCTACGTTTCATCTAAATTCAGTGTTGGGCTAAATGAATTTTTACAAGTCCTTTGAAATGTGTCCTCCTCTAGTCACTGGTCGTGCTGGAATTCACTTTCTTGTGAAGACAAGATTTGAGCAAACTGACAAAAGTACCGTTTGCCACTATTCTGGACACCTGGTTAAATATCGAGTTCCCTAAATGGTGTGTGTTTTATTTCGATCTCTGCTCACACTTTGGTCATCCAATTGGAACGACAGGGCTCCAGCCAATAGCGTTCTAGACCTGAACAAGAAAATTTCAATTCCATTTTGGGAGTTCATTCGTCTCTCATAATAACTTTTTCCACAAATGTGTGCTTCAGGAGAGGCCCTATGCAACTGTGAAGAGGCCCGTTTTCATTCACTCACTTTCAGACTTTCTAAGATTTTCTGTTACTAGAGGTTTACCCAGACTTGCCCTTGTCAAGGGACAGCGCACTTCACTTAAAGCTGAACAATATTACTTCATGTGTCTCCGCAGAAATTCCACCAATGGGAAATTCTTGCTGTAGTCATCTCCAAGTGTTTCTGCAGAAGAAAATATAACTAACAAAGGATGTGGTTTCAGGCAGAATGAGGAAAGGTGGGATTATCTTTATTTCAGTGCAGGTTGACCTTTCAAAGAAACAGTAATTCCTATCAAATAGGAGGTAAAATCTTTTGTAAAGAGACATGAACATGACACGCTCAAATTTATGTCACTTTTTTTGCAACACCAAGGGCATTTGAGAAATTCTTGGCTGCTGAATTATGCCTTTTTCCAAATTTCCCTTAGGTAAGGCACTCCAGCTTCTTCAAACATGCTACTGTTCCTTCCATGTAAAAAACCAAAGCAAAAAACAAAATAAATTAAAACAAAACACATGAAATTACATTTGAGAGCACACAATTGCTCAGGAGGCCCATGTAAACACTTTTTAAGAAGGCAGAGGTACAGAAGCCTCAGGTTCAGCCCATGGGCTGAAGTTTTGTCTCTATCATGGCCACTCAATTCCCTGGCATGTCCACATTAACTCATGAATCTTTACTCATTTCCTTTTCAAATGCACAGGATCCAATATATTTGAACCCTGTTCACATGGGCTTTGAGCATTCAAGGAAACACCAGAGGAAGGCCAGCCACACACTTGCCTGGGGCCTTGGAGTTTATCACAATGAAATGGACACCTGAACAAGGGGAGCCAAAACATAGAGAGGCATATTCCTAAAGCCTGAAGCACAGAAGCTCCCTATAGACCAGTAGTAGGATTTCACAAATTATGTAAGAATCTCTGTGCACATGCTTGGCATGGTCGCTCATACCTATAATCCCAGCAATCTAGGGCTGGGAGGGATGGATCCTTGGGAGTTCCATTCCATCGTGGGGTACGAAGTTATCTCAAGGCCTCTTTCAACAACTTCATAAGATGCTGTTTCACAAAAGAGAACAACAGAAAACTAGAAACACTTGGCCTAGGTCCCTGGGTTCACTTCATGCGTTGTGGAGACTAAATATTCCATGCCATGAGAAAATAACTGGGATTTTTAGGGAAAGGGGCATTTGGATCCCGTTTCTAAGGCTTTCCCTTTCACAATGTTACATTTGAAATCTGGGAAAACCTGCTTGTGATAAGCTGTCTAGCATTATGTTGGTTTAGGTATTGAGCTAGTACCTCATGTTTAGTGTTCAGGGTTATGCTGGAATGGCTGCAGACCTCCTTTCAATAGGGATCGCAGACAGGTGAACCCTGAGGAAGCTGGATAGTTGAAGCAGGCCCTCCAAATATTCATGCACTGCAAGGATTCACTTTCACTTTGGGACTCATTTTCTGGTTGCTGGCTTTCAGTGCTAACTGATACTTCCATGATGGCAGTAATCCAGCAGAGATTGCATGTATCGTTTGCAGGTTTGTTTCCCAAGCCACCAGAATCTCGGCAGAACCCAAATCATTGTGGCATTTTCTTTCCTCTCCTGTAATATTTGGCTTTCTAAGTTTGAAAATTTAATAGACGAGGGTAGTCAATTTTGGACCCCTTAGACCACAGACAGAGGTAAAGACAGAGCCAATTACTTCCCTCCACTTCGCAAAATATGTCTAATTTGCTTGATCACTTCATATTCAAAGAAAATTCTGATGCAACTTAGAGAGGTTAATCAAATACTGGATGATTGGAATGGCGGTGGTCGGATGAGTTGTAAAGCTGCAGAGTTGGGCTGAAACTGTTCACAGAAATACACAGGCTTGTGGTTGCCAGGCAACCACCCTGGACTGAGATTGGCTGAACATCACTGTGAGGTGGATTTTAGGCTCTGGGTTTGAAAATTTAAAAGACTGGGGTAGTCAAGTTTGGAACCATAGAGGACAGACGGAGCAAAAGGTTTTCCAATTACTTCCCTCTACTTCTCAAAATATGTTAAATTTGCTTGATCACTAAAATTGTAAAGAAAATTCTGATGCAACATAGAGAGGCTAATCAAATACTGCATGATTTGCATGGCTGTGGTTGTATGAGGTGGAAAGCTGCAGAGTTGGGCTGAAACTCTTCACAGAAATCCACAAGCTTGTGGTTGCCAGGCAACCACACTGGGCTGTGATTGGCTGAGCACCATTGTGAGCTGGACTTTAGGCTCTAGGATACAAATGTGCAGAAGGAGACCTGAGTCACAATGCTGGGCTTTGCCATAGAGACCTCAGTTCACAGAGTACCTTGTAGGGCAAGATTTAAATAGGATGAATATTCTTGGGCTGGTATGCCACAATATTCTCTCTGAAGGCTTCACTGCTCAGAATTTGTGGATGGAAATGCTTGCCAATCTACACATGGATGTACTTTCAATGGGATATGAAATATGCCAGGGCCTGGCAGATGATCTCTGCCATGTCCTATCTATGAGCATACGCTTTTCCCTTGGCATGTCTGTCATTTGGCTGAGTCCTGTTCCCTAAGCTATTCAGTGAAGACTTGCTGGCATCATTCACCTGCAGAATAAGACTTTCTGTGAAATTTCTCAGCAGAAATCCTCTGCAAGCACATAGCTTTGGATATGAGAGACAGTGGTGGAAGTTGAATTTCAAGAGCAGATATATCAAAACAAAGAAACAAGCCCCAGATAAGATCTTTATATGTTTCCCAGATGAATATGTTTAGAAATATGGGGGAAGATGGAGATCAAGCCTGAGAACAGTGCACACCCATTTCAAGGTACAAAAACCAGTGAAGACCATGGGAAAGCAAGAGAGCTGGTTAATCTGATGTAAAAATCTTTGATGGTGAAACTAAAATTATACTCTCATGATGATTTAATCAGGCTGTAGAAGTGAAGTTCTCATGTTGATTGTCATATGTGTGGCCTCCTCCATTGGGCAGTGGATGCAGGACAGGAGATATTCAAATAAATGTGGTGGAACACAAAATACTGAAAAAAAATCAGCCTAAATCCTGTGTATTCCTTTCCTTAGAGAGAGTATCTGGATAATGTACAAAGTTTCAAAAGACCAAATGTCTATTGGGTCATGTTTTCACCAATTAAATGGTCACATCACATAACATTTTGAATTTTGCTTTCAGAGTTGCTCATGTAGAGGGTCTGAGTAAAGCAAAACGCATTGTAAGCCTGTTCAATAGATGTAAACTCCATAGGTTGTTTCAAAACCAGTGAAACCCTTTGGACTTCATGTTTGTATTTTATTGGTTGATTGGTTTTTCAAATTGTTTGTTTTACCATTTTTAACTTTGTGAATCAGGGAAGCCCTCACTCATAGTGATTTAGACCTCTCCAAAAACTCTGAAGGTATTCATGTAACAGCTATTACAGGTTATAAGTTTTTCCTATTTAAACATGAAAGACTAACAGACTCTGCTACTTTTCATCTAAATTCAGTGTTGGGCTAAATGAATTTTTACAAGTCCTTTGAAATGTGTCCTCCTCTAGTCACTGGTCGTGCTGGAATTCACTTTCTTGTGAAGACAAGATTTGAGCAAACTGACAAAAGTACCGTTTGCCACTATTCTGGACACCTGGTTAAATATCGAGTTCCCTAAATGGTGTGTGTTTTATTTCGATCTCTGCTCACACTTTGGTCATCCAATTGGAACGACAGGGCTCCAGCCAATAGCGTTCTAGACCTGAACAAGAAAATTTCAATTCCATTTTGGGAGTTCATTCGTCTCTCATAATAACTTTTTCCACAAATGTGTGCTTCAGGAGAGGCCCTATGCAACTGTGAAGAGGCCCGTTTTCATTCACTCACTTTCAGACTTTCTAAGATTTTCTGTTACTAGAGGTTTACCCAGACTTGCCCTTGTCAAGGGACAGCGCACTTCACTTAAAGCTGAACAATATTACTTCATGTGTCTCCGCAGAAATTCCACCAATGGGAAATTCTTGCTGTAGTCATCTCCAAGTGTTTCTGCAGAAGAAAATATAACTAACAAAGGATGTGGTTTCAGGCAGAATGAGGAAAGGTGGGATTATCTTTATTTCAGTGCAGGTTGACCTTTCAAAGAAACAGTAATTCCTATCAAATAGGAGGTAAAATCTTTTGTAAAGAGACATGAACATGACACGCTCAAATTTATGTCACTTTTTTTGCAACACCAAGGGCATTTGAGAAATTCTTGGCTGCTGAATTATGCCTTTTTCCAAATTTCCCTTAGGTAAGGCACTCCAGCTTCTTCAATGCATGCTACTGTTCCTTCCATGTAAAAAACCAAAGCAAAAAACAAAATAAATTAAAACAAAACACATGAAATTACATTTGAGAGCACACAATTGCTCAGGAGGCCCATGTAAACACTTTTTAAGAAGGCAGAGGTACAGAAGCCTCAGGTTCAGCCCATGGGCTGAAGTTTTGTCTCTATCATGGCCACTCAATTCCCTGGCATGTCCACATTAACTCATGAATCTTTACTCATTTCCTTTTCAAATGCACAGGATCCAATATATTTGAACCCTGTTCACATGGGCTTTGAGCATTCAAGGAAACACCAGAGGAAGGCCAGCCACACACTTGCCTGGGGCCTTGGAGTTTATCACAATGAAATGGACACCTGAACAAGGGGAGCCAAAACATAGAGAGGCATATTCCTAAAGCCTGAAGCACAGAAGCTCCCTATAGACCAGTAGTAGGATTTCACAAATTATGTAAGAATCTCTGTGCACATGCTTGGCATGGTCGCTCATACCTATAATCCCAGCAATCTAGGGCTGGGAGGGATGGATCCTTGGGAGTTCCAGTCCATCGTGGGGTACGAAGTTATCTCAAGGCCTCTTTCAACAACTTCATAAGATGCTGTTTCACAAAAGAGAACAACAGAAAACTAGAAACACTTGGCCTAGGTCCCTGGGTTCACTTCATGCGTTGTGGAGACTAAATATTCCATGCCATGAGAAAATAACTGGGATTTTTAGGGAAAGGGGCATTTGGATCCCGTTTCTAAGGCTTTCCCTTTCACAATGTTACATTTGAAATCTGGGAAAACCTGCTTGTGATAAGCTGTCTAGCATTATGTTGGTTTAGGTATTGAGCTAGTACCTCATGTTTAGTGTTCAGGGTTATGCTGGAATGGCTGCAGACCTCCTTTCAATAGGGATCGCAGACAGGTGAACCCTGAGGAAGCTGGATAGTTGAAGCAGGCCCTCCAAATATTCATGCACTGCAAGGATTCACTTTCACTTTGGGACTCATTTTCTGGTTGCTGGCTTTCAGTGCTAACTGATACTTCCATGATGGCAGTAATCCAGCAGAGATTGCATGTATCGTTTGCAGGTTTGTTTCCCAAGCCACCAGAATCTCGGCAGAACCCAAATCATTGTGGCATTTTCTTTCCTCTCCTGTAATATTTGGCTTTCTAAGTTTGAAAATTTAATAGACGAGGGTAGTCAATTTTGGACCCCTTAGACCACAGACAGAGGTAAAGACAGAGCCAATTACTTCCCTCCACTTCGCAAAATATGTCTAATTTGCTTGATCACTTCATATTCAAAGAAAATTCTGATGCAACTTAGAGAGGTTAATCAAATACTGGATGATTGGAATGGCGGTGGTCGGATGAGTTGTAAAGCTGCAGAGTTGGGCTGAAACTGTTCACAGAAATACACAGGCTTGTGGTTGCCAGGCAACCACCCTGGACTGAGATTGGCTGAACATCACTGTGAGGTGGATTTTAGGCTCTGGGTTTGAAAATTTAAAAGACTGGAGTAGTCAAGTTTGGAACCATAGAGGACAGACGGAGCAAAAGGTTTTCCAATTACTTCCCTCTACTTCTCAAAATATGTTAAATTTGCTTGATCACTAAAATTGTAAAGAAAATTCTGATGCAACATAGAGAGGCTAATCAAATACTGCATGATTTGCATGGCTGTGGTTGTATGAGGTGGAAAGCTGCAGAGTTGGGCTGAAACTCTTCACAGAAATCCACAAGCTTGTGGTTGCCAGGCAACCACACTGGGCTGTGATTGGCTGAGCACCATTGTGAGCTGGACTTTAGGCTCTAGGATACAAATGTGCAGAAGGAGACCTGAGTCACAATGCTGGGCTTTGCCATAGAGACCTCAGTTCACAGAGTACCTTGTAGGGCAAGATTTAAATAGGATGAATATTCTTGGGCTGGTATGCCACAATATTCTCTCTGAAGGCTTCACTGCTCAGAATTTGTGGATGGAAATGCTTGCCAATCTACACATGGATGTACTTTCAATGGGATATGAAATATGCCAGGGCCTGGCAGATGATCTCTGCCATGTCCTATCTATGAGCATACGCTTTTCCCTTGTCATGTCTGTCATTTGGCTGAGTCCTGTTCCCTAAGCTATTCAGTGAAGACTTGCTGGCATCATTCACCTGCAGAATAAGACTTTCTGTGAAATTTCTCAGCAGAAATCCTCTGCAAGCACATAGCTTTGGATATGAGAGACAGTGGTGGAAGTTGAATTTCAAGAGCAGATATATCAAAACAAAGAAACAAGCCCCAGATAAGATCTTTATATGTTTCCCAGATGAATATGTTTAGAAATATGGGGGAAGATGGAGATCAAGCCTGAGAACAGTGCACACCCATTTCAAGGTACAAAAACCAGTGAAGAACATGGGAAAGCAAGAGAGCTGGTTAATCTGATGTAAAAATCTTTGATGGTGAAACTAAAATTATACTCTCATGATGATTTAATCAGGCTGTAGAAGTGAAGTTCTCATGTTGATTGTCATATGTGTGGCCTCCTCCATTGGGCAGTGGATGCAGGACAGGAGATATTCAAATAAATGTGGTGGAACACAAAATACTGAAAAAAAATCAGCCTAAATCCTGTGTATTCCTTTCCTTAGAGAGAGTATCTGGATAATGTACAAAGTTTCAAAAGACCAAATGTCTATTGGGTCATGTTTTCACCAATTAAATGGTCACATCACATAACATTTTGAATTTTGCTTTCAGAGTTGCTCATGTAGAGGGTCTGAGTAAAGCAAAACGCATTGTAAGCCTGTTCAATAGATGTAAACTCCATAGGTTGTTTCAAAACCAGTGAAACCCTTTGGACTTCATGTTTGTATTTTATTGGTTGATTGGTTTTTCAAATTGTTTGTTTTACCATTTTTAACTTTGTGAATCAGGGAAGCCCTCACTCATAGTGATTTAGACCTCTCCAAAAACTCTGAAGGTATTCATGTAACAGCTATTACAGGTTATAAGTTTTTCCTATTTAAACATGAAAGACTAACAGACTCTGCTACTTTTCATCTAAATTCAGTGTTGGGCTAAATGAATTTTTACAAGTCCTTTGAAATGTGTCCTCCTCTAGTCACTGGTCGTGATGGAATTCACTTTCTTGTGAAGACAAGATTTGAGCAAACTGACAAAAGTACCGTTTGCCACTATTCTGGACACCTGGTTAAATATCGAGTTCCCTAAATGGTGTGTGTTTTATTTCGATCTCTGCTCACACTTTGGTCATCCAATTGGAACGACAGGGCTCCAGCCAATAGCGTTCTAGACCTGAACAAGAAAATTTCAATTCCATTTTGGGAGTTCATTCGTCTCTCATAATAACTTTTTCCACAAATGTGTGCTTCAGGAGAGGCCCTATGCAACTGTGAAGAGGCCCGTTTTCATTCACTCACTTTCAGACTTTCTAAGATTTTCTGTTACTAGAGGTTTACCCAGACTTGCCCTTGTCAAGGGACAGCGCACTTCACTTAAAGCTGAACAATATTACTTCATGTGTCTCCGCAGAAATTCCACCAATGGGAAATTCTTGCTGTAGTCATCTCCAAGTGTTTCTGCAGAAGAAAATATAACTAACAAAGGATGTGGTTTCAGGCAGAATGAGGAAAGGTGGGATTATCTTTATTTCAGTGCAGGTTGACCTTTCAAAGAAACAGTAATTCCTATCAAATAGGAGGTAAAATCTTTTGTAAAGAGACATGAACATGACACGCTCAAATTTATGTCACTTTTTTTGCAACACCAAGGGCATTTGAGAAATTCTTGGCTGCTGAATTATGCCTTTTTCCAAATTTCCCTTAGGTAAGGCACTCCAGCTTCTTCAATGCATGCTACTGTTCCTTCCATGTAAAAAACCAAAGCAAAAAACAAAATAAATTAAAACAAAACACATGAAATTACATTTGAGAGCACACAATTGCTCAGGAGGCCCATGTAAACACTTTTTAAGAAGGCAGAGGTACAGAAGCCTCAGGTTCAGCCCATGGGCTGAAGTTTTGTCTCTATCATGGCCACTCAATTCCCTGGCATGTCCACATTAACTCATGAATCTTTACTCATTTCCTTTTCAAATGCACAGGATCCAATATATTTGAACCCTGTTCACATGGGCTTTGAGCATTCAAGGAAACACCAGAGGAAGCCCAGCCACACACTTGCCTGGGACCTTGGAGTTTATCACAATGAAATGGACACCTGAACAAGGGGAGCCAAAACATAGAGAGGCATATTCCTAAAGCCTGAAGCACAGAAGCTCCCTATAGACCAGTAGTAGGATTTCACAAATTATGTAAGAATCTCTGTGCACATGCTTGGCATGGTCGCTCATACCTATAATCCCAGCAATCTAGGGCTGGGAGGGATGGATCCTTGGGAGTTCCAGTCCATCGTGGGGTACGAAGTTATCTCAAGGCCTCTTTCAACAACTTCATAAGATGCTGTTTCACAAAAGAGAACAACAGAAAACTAGAAACACTTGGCCTAGGTCCCTGGGTTCACTTCATGCGTTGTGGAGACTAAATATTCCATGCCATGAGAAAATAACTGGGATTTTTAGGGAAAGGGGCATTTGGATCCCGTTTCTAAGGCTTTCCCTTTCACAATGTTACATTTGAAATCTGGGAAAACCTGCTTGTGATAAGCTGTCTAGCATTATGTTGGTTTAGGTATTGAGCTAGTACCTCATGTTTAGTGTTCAGGGTTATGCTGGAATGGCTGCAGACCTCCTTTCAATAGGGATCGCAGACAGGTGAACCCTGAGGAAGCTGGATAGTTGAAGCAGGCCCTCCAAATATTCATGCACTGCAAGGATTCACTTTCACTTTGGGACTCATTTTCTGGTTGCTGGCTTTCAGTGCTAACTGATACTTCCATGATGGCAGTAATCCAGCAGAGATTGCATGTATCGTTTGCAGGTTTGTTTCCCAAGCCACCAGAATCTCGGCAGAACCCAAATCATTGTGGCATTTTCTTTCCTCTCCTGTAATATTTGGCTTTCTAAGTTTGAAAATTTAATAGACGAGGGTAGTCAATTTTGGACCCCTTAGACCACAGACAGAGGTAAAGACAGAGCCAATTACTTCCCTCCACTTCGCAAAATATGTCTAATTTGCTTGATCACTTCATATTCAAAGAAAATTCTGATGCAACTTAGAGAGGTTAATCAAATACTGGATGATTGGAATGGCGGTGGTCGGATGAGTTGTAAAGCTGCAGAGTTGGGCTGAAACTGTTCACAGAAATACACAGGCTTGTGGTTGCCAGGCAACCACCCTGGACTGAGATTGGCTGAACATCACTGTGAGGTGGATTTTAGGCTCTGGGTTTGAAAATTTAAAAGACTGGGGTAGTCAAGTTTGGAACCATAGAGGACAGACGGAGCAAAAGGTTTTCCAATTACTTCCCTCTACTTCTCAAAATATGTTAAATTTGCTTGATCACTAAAATTGTAAAGAAAATTCTGATGCAACATAGAGAGGCTAATCAAATACTGCATGATTTGCATGGCTGTGGTTGTGTGAGGTGGAAAGCTGCAGAGTTGGGCTGAAACTCTTCACAGAAATCCACAAGCTTGTGGTTGCCAGGCAACCACACTGGGCTGTGATTCGCTGAGCACCATTGTGAGCTGGACTTTAGGCTCTAGGATACAAATGGGCAGAAGGAGACCTGAGTCACAATGCTGGGCTTTGCCATAGAGACCTCAGTTCACAGAGTACCTTGTAGGGCAAGATTTAAATAGGATGAATATTCTTGGGCTGGTATGCCACAATATTCTCTCTGAAGGCTTCACTGCTCAGAATTTGTGGATGGAAATGCTTGCCAATCTACACATGGATGTACTTTCAATGGGATATGAAATATGCCAGGGCCTGGCAGATGATCTCTGCCATGTCCTATCTATGAGCATACGCTTTTCCCTTGTCATGTCTGTCATTTGGCTGAGTCCTGTTCCCTAAGCTATTCAGTGAAGACTTGCTGGCATCATTCACCTGCAGAATAAGACTTTCTGTGAAATTTCTCAGCAGAAATCCTCTGCAAGCACATAGCTTTGGATATGAGAGACAGTGGTGGAAGTTGAATTTCAAGAGCAGATATATCAAAACAAAGAAACAAGCCCCAGATAAGATCTTTATATGTTTCCCAGATGAATATGTTTAGAAATATGGGGGAAGATGGAGATCAAGCCTGAGAACAGTGCACACCCATTTCAAGGTACAAAAACCAGTGAAGAACATGGGAAAGCAAGAGAGCTGGTTAATCTGATGTAAAAATCTTTGATGGTGAAACTAAAATTATACTCTCATGATGATTTAATCAGGCTGTAGAAGTGAAGTTCTCATGTTGATTGTCATATGTGTGGCCTCCTCCATTGGGCAGTGGATGCAGGACAGGAGATATTCAAATAAATGTGGTGGAACACAAAATACTGAAAAAAAATCAGCCTAAATCCTGTGTATTCCTTTCCTTAGAGAGAGTATCTGGATAATGTACAAAGTTTCAAAAGACCAAATGTCTATTGGGTCATGTTTTCACCAATTAAATGGTCACATCACATAACATTTTGAATTTTGCTTTCAGAGTTGCTCATGTAGAGGGTCTGAGTAAAGCAAAACGCATTGTAAGCCTGTTCAATAGATGTAAACTCCATAGGTTGTTTCAAAACCAGTGAAACCCTTTGGACTTCATGTTTGTATTTTATTGGTTGATTGGTTTTTCAAATTGTTTGTTTTACCATTTTTAACTTTGTGAATCAGGGAAGCCCTCACTCATAGTGATTTAGACCTCTCCAAAAACTCTGAAGGTATTCATGTAACAGCTATTACAGGTTATAAGTTTTTCCTATTTAAACATGAAAGACTAACAGACTCTGCTACTTTTCATCTAAATTCAGTGTTGGGCTAAATGAATTTTTACAAGTCCTTTGAAATGTGTCCTCCTCTAGTCACTGGTCGTGCTGGAATTCACTTTCTTGTGAAGACAAGATTTGAGCAAACTGACAAAAGTACCGTTTGCCACTATTCTGGACACCTGGTTAAATATCGAGTTCCCTAAATGGTGTGTGTTTTATTTCGATCTCTGCTCACACTTTGGTCATCCAATTGGAACGACAGGGCTCCAGCCAATAGCGTTCTAGACCTGAACAAGAAAATTTCAATTCCATTTTGGGAGTTCATTCGTCTCTCATAATAACTTTTTCCACAAATGTGTGCTTCAGGAGAGGCCCTATGCAACTGTGAAGAGGCCCGTTTTCATTCACTCACTTTCAGACTTTCTAAGATTTTCTGTTACTAGAGGTTTACCCAGACTTGCCCTTGTCAAGGGACAGCGCACTTCACTTAAAGCTGAACAATATTACTTCATGTGTCTCCGCAGAAATTCCACCAATGGGAAATTCTTGCTGTAGTCATCTCCAAGTGTTTCTGCAGAAGAAAATATAACTAACAAAGGATGTGGTTTCAGGCAGAATGAGGAAAGGTGGGATTATCTTTATTTCAGTGCAGGTTGACCTTTCAAAGAAACAGTAATTCCTATCAAATAGGAGGTAAAATCTTTTGTAAAGAGACATGAACATGACACGCTCAAATTTATGTCACTTTTTTTGCAACACCAAGGGCATTTGAGAAATTCTTGGCTGCTGAACTATGCCTTTTTCCAAATTTCCCTTAGGTAAGGCACTCCAGCTTCTTCAAAGCATGCTACTGTTCCTTCCATGTAAAAAACCAAAGCAAAAAACAAAATAAATTAAAACAAAACACATGAAATTACATTTGAGAGCACACAATTGCTCAGCAGGCCCATGTAAACACTTTTTAAGAAGGCAGAGGTACAGAAGCCTCAGGTTCAGCCCATGGGCTGAAGTTTTGTCTCTATCATGGCCACTCAATTCCCTGGCATGTCCACATTAACTCATGAATCTTTACTCATTTCCTTTTCAAATGCACAGGATCCAATATATTTGAACCCTGTTCACATGGGCTTTGAGCATTCAAGGAAACACCAGAGGAAGCCCAGCCACACACTTGCCTGGGACTTGGAGTTTATCACAATGAAATGGACACCTGAACAAGGGGAGCCAAAACATAGAGAGGCATATTCCTAAAGCCTGAAGCACAGAAGCTCCCTATAGACCAGTAGTAGGATTTCACAAATTATGTAAGAATCTCTGTGCACATGCTTGGCATGGTCGCTCATACCTATAATCCCAGCAATCTAGGGCTGGGAGGGATGGATCCTTGGGAGTTCCAGTCCATCGTGGGGTACGAAGTTATCTCAAGGCCTCTTTCAACAACTTCATAAGATGCTGTTTCACAAAAGAGAACAACAGAAAACTAGAAACACTTGGCCTAGGTCCCTGGGTTCACTTCATGCGTTGTGGAGACTAAATATTCCATGCCATGAGAAAATAACTGGGATTTTTAGGGAAAGGGGCATTTGGATCCCGTTTCTAAGGCTTTCCCTTTCACAATGTTACATTTGAAATCTGGGAAAACCTGCTTGTGATAAGCTGTCTAGCATTATGTTGGTTTAGGTATTGAGCTAGTACCTCATGTTTAGTGTTCAGGGTTATGCTGGAATGGCTGCAGACCTCCTTTCAATAGGGATCGCAGACAGGTGAACCCTGAGGAAGCTGGATAGTTGAAGCAGGCCCTCCAAATATTCATGCACTGCAAGGATTCACTTTCACTTTGGGACTCATTTTCTGGTTGCTGGCTTTCAGTGCTAACTGATACTTCCATGATGGCAGTAATCCAGCAGAGATTGCATGTATCGTTTGCAGGTTTGTTTCCCAAGCCACCAGAATCTCGGCAGAACCCAAATCATTGTGGCATTTTCTTTCCTCTCCTGTAATATTTGGCTTTCTAAGTTTGAAAATTTAATAGACGAGGGTAGTCAATTTTGGACCCCTTAGACCACAGACAGAGGTAAAGACAGAGCCAATTACTTCCCTCCACTTCGCAAAATATGTCTAATTTGCTTGATCACTTCATATTCAAAGAAAATTCTGATGCAACTTAGAGAGGTTAATCAAATACTGGATGATTGGAATGGCGGTGGTCGGATGAGTTGTAAAGCTGCAGAGTTGGGCTGAAACTGTTCACAGAAATACACAGGCTTGTGGTTGCCAGGCAACCACCCTGGACTGAGATTGGCTGAACATCACTGTGAGGTGGATTTTAGGCTCTGGGTTTGAAAATTTAAAAGACTGGGGTAGTCAAGTTTGGAACCATAGAGGACAGACGGAGCAAAAGGTTTTCCAATTACTTCCCTCTACTTCTCAAAATATGTTAAATTTGCTTGATCACTAAAATTGTAAAGAAAATTCTGATGCAACATAGAGAGGCTAATCAAATACTGCATGATTTGCATGGCTGTGGTTGTATGAGGTGGAAAGCTGCAGAGTTGGGCTGAAACTCTTCACAGAAATCCACAAGCTTGTGGTTGCCAGGCAACCACACTGGGCTGTGATTGGCTGAGCACCATTGTGAGCTGGACTTTAGGCTCTAGGATACAAATGTGCAGAAGGAGACCTGAGTCACAATGCTGGGCTTTGCCATAGAGACCTCAGTTCACAGAGTACCTTGTAGGGCAAGATTTAAATAGGATGAATATTCTTGGGCTGGTATGCCACAATATTCTCTCTGAAGGCTTCACTGCTCAGAATTTGTGGATGGAAATGCTTGCCAATCTACACATGGATGTACTTTCAATGGGATATGAAATATGCCAGGGCCTGGCAGATGATCTCTGTCATGTCCTATCTATGAGCATACGCTTTTCCCTTGTCATGTCTGTCATTTGGCTGAGTCCTGTTCCCTAAGCTATTCA
This sequence comes from Cavia porcellus, assembly GCF_034190915.1. Lineage (NCBI taxonomy): Eukaryota > Metazoa > Chordata > Mammalia > Rodentia > Caviidae > Cavia > Cavia porcellus. The sequence continues at coordinate 1,442,384 of NW_026947486.1, read as the reverse complement.
GTGAAGACTTGCTGGCATCATTCACCTGCAGAATAAGACTTTCTGTGAAATTTCTCAGCAGAAATCCTCTGCAAGCACATAGCTTTGGATATGAGAGACAGTGGTGGAAGTTGAATTTCAAGAGCAGATATATCAAAACAAAGAAACAAGCCCCAGATAAGATCTTTATATGTTTCCCAGATGAATATGTTTAGAAATATGGGGGAAGATGGAGATCAAGCCTGAGAACAGTGCACACCCATTTCAAGGTACAAAAACCAGTGAAGAACATGGGAAAGCAAGAGAGCTGGTTAATCTGATGTAAAAATCTTTGATGCTGAAACTAAAATTATACTCTCATGATGATTTAATCAGGCTGTAGAAGTGAAGTTCTCATGTTGATTGTCATATGTGTGGCCTCCTCCATTGGGCAGTGTATGCAGGACAGGAGATCTTCAAATAAATGTGGTGGAACACAAAATACTGAAAAAAAATCAGCCTAAATCCTGTGTATTCCTTTCCTTAGAGAGAGTATCTGGATAATGTACAAAGTTTCAAAAGACCAAATGTCTATTGGGTCATGTTTTCACCAATTAAATGGTCACATCACATAACATTTTGAATTTTGCTTTCAGAGTTGCTCATGTAGAGGGTCTGAGTAAAGCAAAACGCATTGTAAGCCTGTTCAATAGATATAAACTCCATAGATTGTTTCAAAACCAGTGAAACCCTTTGGACTTCATGTTTGTATTTTATTGGTTGATTGGTTTTTCAAATTGTTTGTTTTACCATTTTTAACTTTGTGAATCAGGGAAGCCCTCACTCATAGTGATTTAGACCTCTCCAAAAACTCTGAAGGTATTCATGTAACAGCTATTACAGGTTATAAGTTTCTCCTATTTAAACATGAAAGACTAACAGACTCTGCTACTTTTCATCTAAATTCAGTGTTGGGCTAAATGAATTTTTACAAGTCCTTTGAAATGTGTCCTCCTCTAGTCACTGGTCGTGCTGGAATTCACTTTCTTGTGAAGACAAGATTTGAGCAAACTGACAAAAGTACCGTTTGCCACTATTCTGGACACCTGGTTAAATATCGAGTTCCCTAAATGGTGTGTGTTTTATTTCGATCTCTGCTCACACTTTGGTCATCCAATTGGAACGACAGGGCTCCAGCCAATAGCGTTCTAGACCTGAACAAGAAAATTTCAATTCCATTTTGGGAGTTCATTCGTCTCTCATAATAACTTTTTCCACAAATGTGTGCTTCAGGAGAGGCCCTATGCAACTGTGAAGAGGCCCGTTTTCATTCACTCACTTTCAGACTTTCTAAGATTTTCTGTTACTAGAGGTTTACCCAGACTTGCCCTTGTCAAGGGACAGCGCACTTCACTTAAAGCTGAACAATATTACTTCATGTGTCTCCGCAGAAATTCCACCAATGGGAAATTCTTGCTGTAGTCATCTCCAAGTGTTTCTGCAGAAGAAAATATAACTAACAAAGGATGTGGTTTCAGGCAGAATGAGGAAAGGTGGGATTATCTTTATTTCAGTGCAGGTTGACCTTTCAAAGAAACAGTAATTCCTATCAAATAGGAGGTAAAATCATTGTAAAGAGACATGAACATGACACGCTCAAATTTATGTCACTTTTTTTGCAACACCAAGGGCATTTGAGAAATTCTTGGCTGCTGAATTATGCCTTTTTCCAAATTTCCCTTAGGTAAGGCACTCCAGCTTCTTCAAAGCATGCTACTGTTCCTTCCATGTAAAAAACCAAAGCAAAAAACAAAATAAATTAAAACAAAACACATTAAATTACATTTGAGAGCACACAATTGCTCAGCAGGCCCATGTAAACACTTTTTAAGAAGGCAGAGGTACAGAAGCCTCAGGTTCAGCCCATGGGCTGAAGTTTTGTCTCTATCATGGCCACTCAATTCCCTGGCATGTCCACATTAACTCATGAATCTTTACTCATTTCCTTTTCAAATGCACAGGATCCAATATATTTGAACCCTGTTCACATGGGCTTTGAGCATTCAAGGAAACACCAGAGGAAGGCCAGCCACACACTTGCCTGGGGCCTTGGAGTTTATCACAATGAAATGGACACCTGAACAAGGGGAGCCAAAACATAGAGAGGCATATTCCTAAAGCCTGAAGCACAGAAGCTCCCTATAGACCAGTAGTAGGATTTCACAAATTATGTAAGAATCTCTGTGCACATGCTTGGCATGGTCGCTCATACCTATAATCCCAGCAATCTAGGGCTGGGAGGGATGGATCCTTGGGAGTTCCAGTCCATCGTGGGGTACGAAGTTATCTCAAGGCCTCTTTCAACAACTTCATAAGATGCTGTTTCACAAAAGAGAACAACAGAAAACTAGAAACACTTGGCCTAGGTCCCTGGGTTCACTTCATGCGTTGTGGAGACTAAATATTCCATGCCATGAGAAAATAACTGGGATTTTTAGGGAAAGGGGCATTTGGATCCCGTTTCTAAGGCTTTCCCTTTCACAATGTTACATTTGAAATCTGGGAAAACCTGCTTGTGATAAGCTGTCTAGCATTATGTTGGTTTAGGTATTGAGCTAGTACCTCATGTTTAGTGTTCAGGGTTATGCTGGAATGGCTGCAGACCTCCTTTCAATAGGGATCGCAGACAGGTGAACCCTGAGGAAGCTGGATAGTTGAAGCAGGCCCTCCAAATATTCATGCACTGCAAGGATTCACTTTCACTTTGGGACTCATTTTCTGGTTGCTGGCTTTCAGTGCTAACTGATACTTCCATGATGGCAGTAATCCAGCAGAGATTGCATGTATCGTTTGCAGGTTTGTTTCCCAAGCCACCAGAATCTCGGCAGAACCCAAATCATTGTGGCATTTTCTTTCCTCTCCTGTAATATTTGGCTTTCTAAGTTTGAAAATTTAATAGACGAGGGTAGTCAATTTTGGACCCCTTAGACCACAGACAGAGGTAAAGACAGAGCCAATTACTTCCCTCCACTTCGCAAAATATGTCTAATTTGCTTGATCACTTCATATTCAAAGAAAATTCTGATGCAACTTAGAGAGGTTAATCAAATACTGGATGATTGGAATGGCGGTGGTCGGATGAGTTGTAAAGCTGCAGAGTTGGGCTGAAACTGTTCACAGAAATACACAGGCTTGTGGTTGCCAGGCAACCACCCTGGACTGAGATTGGCTGAACATCACTGTGAGGTGGATTTTAGGCTCTGGGTTTGAAAATTTAAAAGACTGGAGTAGTCAAGTTTGGAACCATAGAGGACAGACGGAGCAAAAGGTTTTCCAATTACTTCCCTCTACTTCTCAAAATATGTTAAATTTGCTTGATCACTAAAATTGTAAAGAAAATTCTGATGCAACATAGAGAGGCTAATCAAATACTGCATGATTTGCATGGCTGTGGTTGTATGAGGTGGAAAGCTGCAGAGTTGGGCTGAAACTCTTCACAGAAATCCACAAGCTTGTGGTTGCCAGGCAACCACACTGGGCTGTGATTGGCTGAGCACCATTGTGAGCTGGACTTTAGGCTCTAGGATACAAATGTGCAGAAGGAGACCTGAGTCACAATGCTGGGCTTTGCCATAGAGACCTCAGTTCACAGAGTACCTTGTAGGGCAAGATTTAAATAGGATGAATATTCTTGGGCTGGTATGCCACAATATTCTCTCTGAAGGCTTCACTGCTCAGAATTTGTGGATGGAAATGCTTGCCAATCTACACATGGATGTACTTTCAATGGGATATGAAATATGCCAGGGCCTGGCAGATGATCTCTGCCATGTCCTATCTATGAGCATACGCTTTTCCCTTGTCATGTCTGTCATTTGGCTGAGTCCTGTTCCCTAAGCTATTCAGTGAAGACTTGCTGGCATCATTCACCTGCAGAATAAGACTTTCTGTGAAATTTCTCAGCAGAAATCCTCTGCAAGCACATAGCTTTGGATATGAGAGACAGTGGTGGAAGTTGAATTTCAAGAGCAGATATATCAAAACAAAGAAACAAGCCCCAGATAAGATCTTTATATGTTTCCCAGATGAATATGTTTAGAAATATGGGGGAAGATGGAGATCAAGCCTGAGAACAGTGCACACCCATTTCAAGGTACAAAAACCAGTGAAGAACATGGGAAAGCAAGAGAGCTGGGTAATCTGATGTAAAAATCTTTGATGGTGAAACTAAAATTATACTCTCATGATGATTTAATCAGGCTGTAGAAGTGAAGTTCTCATGTTGATTGTCATATGTGTGGCCTCCTCCATTGGGCAGTGGATGCAGGACAGGAGATATTCAAATAAATGTGGTGGAACACAAAATACTGAAAAAAAATCAGCCTAAATCCTGTGTATTCCTTTCCTTAGAGAGAGTATCTGGATAATGTACAAAGTTTCAAAAGACCAAATGTCTATTGGGTCATGTTTTCACCAATTAAATGGTCACATCACATAACATTTTGAATTTTGCTTTCAGAGTTGCTCATGTAGAGGGTCTGAGTAAAGCAAAACGCATTGTAAGCCTGTTCAATAGATGTAAACTCCATAGGTTGTTTCAAAACCAGTGAAACCCTTTGGACTTCATGTTTGTATTTTATTGGTTGATTGGTTTTTCAAATTGTTTGTTTTACCATTTTTAACTTTGTGAATCAGGGAAGCCCTCACTCATAGTGATTTAGACCTCTCCAAAAACTCTGAAGGTATTCATGTAACAGCTATTACAGGTTATAAGTTTTTCCTATTTAAACATGAAAGACTAACAGACTCTGCTACTTTTCATCTAAATTCAGTGTTGGGCTAAATGAATTTTTACAAGTCCTTTGAAATGTGTCCTCCTCTAGTCACTGGTCGTGATGGAATTCACTTTCTTGTGAAGACAAGATTTGAGCAAACTGACAAAAGTACCGTTTGCCACTATTCTGGACACCTGGTTAAATATCGAGTTCCCTAAATGGTGTGTGTTTTATTTCGATCTCTGCTCACACTTTGGTCATCCAATTGGAACGACAGGGCTCCAGCCAATAGCGTTCTAGACCTGAACAAGAAAATTTCAATTCCATTTTGGGAGTTCATTCGTCTCTCATAATAACTTTTTCCACAAATGTGTGCTTCAGGAGAGGCCCTATGCAACTGTGAAGAGGCCCGTTTTCATTCACTCACTTTCAGACTTTCTAAGATTTTCTGTTACTAGAGGTTTACCCAGACTTGCCCTTGTCAAGGGACAGCGCACTTCACTTAAAGCTGAACAATATTACTTCATGTGTCTCCGCAGAAATTCCACCAATGGGAAATTCTTGCTGTAGTCATCTCCAAGTGTTTCTGCAGAAGAAAATATAACTAACAAAGGATGTGGTTTCAGGCAGAATGAGGAAAGGTGGGATTATCTTTATTTCAGTGCAGGTTGACCTTTCAAAGAAACAGTAATTCCTATCAAATAGGAGGTAAAATCTTTTGTAAAGAGACATGAACATGACACGCTCAAATTTATGTCACTTTTTTTGCAACACCAAGGGCATTTGAGAAATTCTTGGCTGCTGAATTATGCCTTTTTCCAAATTTCCCTTAGGTAAGGCACTCCAGCTTCTTCAATGCATGCTACTGTTCCTTCCATGTAAAAAACCAAAGCAAAAAACAAAATAAATTAAAACAAAACACATGAAATTACATTTGAGAGCACACAATTGCTCAGGAGGCCCATGTAAACACTTTTTAAGAAGGCAGAGGTACAGAAGCCTCAGGTTCAGCCCATGGGCTGAAGTTTTGTCTCTATCATGGCCACTCAATTCCCTGGCATGTCCACATTAACTCATGAATCTTTACTCATTTCCTTTTCAAATGCACAGGATCCAATATATTTGAACCCTGTTCACATGGGCTTTGAGCATTCAAGGAAACACCAGAGGAAGCCCAGCCACACACTTGCCTGGGACCTTGGAGTTTATCACAATGAAATGGACACCTGAACAAGGGGAGCCAAAACATAGAGAGGCATATTCCTAAAGCCTGAAGCACAGAAGCTCCCTATAGACCAGTAGTAGGATTTCACAAATTATGTAAGAATCTCTGTGCACATGCTTGGCATGGTCGCTCATACCTATAATCCCAGCAATCTAGGGCTGGGAGGGATGGATCCTTGGGAGTTCCAGTCCATCGTGGGGTACGAAGTTATCTCAAGGCCTCTTTCAACAACTTCATAAGATGCTGTTTCACAAAAGAGAACAACAGAAAACTAGAAACACTTGGCCTAGGTCCCTGGGTTCACTTCATGCGTTGTGGAGACTAAATATTCCATGCCATGAGAAAATAACTGGGATTTTTAGGGAAAGGGGCATTTGGATCCCGTTTCTAAGGCTTTCCCTTTCACAATGTTACATTTGAAATCTGGGAAAACCTGCTTGTGATAAGCTGTCTAGCATTATGTTGGTTTAGGTATTGAGCTAGTACCTCATGTTTAGTGTTCAGGGTTATGCTGGAATGGCTGCAGACCTCCTTTCAATAGGGATCGCAGACAGGTGAACCCTGAGGAAGCTGGATAGTTGAAGCAGGCCCTCCAAATATTCATGCACTGCAAGGATTCACTTTCACTTTGGGACTCATTTTCTGGTTGCTGGCTTTCAGTGCTAACTGATACTTCCATGATGGCAGTAATCCAGCAGAGATTGCATGTATCGTTTGCAGGTTTGTTTCCCAAGCCACCAGAATCTCGGCAGAACCCAAATCATTGTGGCATTTTCTTTCCTCTCCTGTAATATTTGGCTTTCTAAGTTTGAAAATTTAATAGACGAGGGTAGTCAATTTTGGACCCCTTAGACCACAGACAGAGGTAAAGACAGAGCCAATTACTTCCCTCCACTTCGCAAAATATGTCTAATTTGCTTGATCACTTCATATTCAAAGAAAATTCTGATGCAACTTAGAGAGGTTAATCAAATACTGGATGATTGGAATGGCGGTGGTCGGATGAGTTGTAAAGCTGCAGAGTTGGGCTGAAACTGTTCACAGAAATACACAGGCTTGTGGTTGCCAGGCAACCACCCTGGACTGAGATTGGCTGAACATCACTGTGAGGTGGATTTTAGGCTCTGGGTTTGAAAATTTAAAAGACTGGGGTAGTCAAGTTTGGAACCATAGAGGACAGACGGAGCAAAAGGTTTTCCAATTACTTCCCTCTACTTCTCAAAATATGTTAAATTTGCTTGATCACTAAAATTGTAAAGAAAATTCTGATGCAACATAGAGAGGCTAATCAAATACTGCATGATTTGCATGGCTGTGGTTGTGTGAGGTGGAAAGCTGCAGAGTTGGGCTGAAACTTCACAGAAATCCACAAGCTTGTGGTTGCCAGGCAACCACACTGGGCTGTGATTCGCTGAGCACCATTGTGAGCTGGACTTTAGGCTCTAGGATACAAATGGGCAGAAGGAGACCTGAGTCACAATGCTGGGCTTTGCCATAGAGACCTCAGTTCACAGAGTACCTTGTAGGGCAAGATTTAAATAGGATGAATATTCTTGGGCTGGTATGCCACAATATTCTCTCTGAAGGCTTCACTGCTCAGAATTTGTGGATGGAAATGCTTGCCAATCTACACATGGATGTACTTTCAATGGGATATGAAATATGCCAGGGCCTGGCAGATGATCTCTGCCATGTCCTATCTATGAGCATACGCTTTTCCCTTGTCATGTCTGTCATTTGGCTGAGTCCTGTTCCCTAAGCTATTCAGTGAAGACTTGCTGGCATCATTCACCTGCAGAATAAGACTTTCTGTGAAATTTCTCAGCAGAAATCCTCTGCAAGCACATAGCTTTGGATATGAGAGACAGTGGTGGAAGTTGAATTTCAAGAGCAGATATATCAAAACAAAGAAACAAGCCCCAGATAAGATCTTTATATGTTTCCCAGATGAATATGTTTAGAAATATGGGGGAAGATGGAGATCAAGCCTGAGAACAGTGCACACCCATTTCAAGGTACAAAAACCAGTGAAGAACATGGGAAAGCAAGAGAGCTGGTTAATCTGATGTAAAAATCTTTGATGGTGAAACTAAAATTATACTCTCATGATGATTTAATCAGGCTGTAGAAGTGAAGTTCTCATGTTGATTGTCATATGTGTGGCCTCCTCCATTGGGCAGTGGATGCAGGACAGGAGATATTCAAATAAATGTGGTGGAACACAAAATACTGAAAAAAAATCAGCCTAAATCCTGTGTATTCCTTTCCTTAGAGAGAGTATCTGGATAATGTACAAAGTTTCAAAAGACCAAATGTCTATTGGGTCATGTTTTCACCAATTAAATGGTCACATCACATAACATTTTGAATTTTGCTTTCAGAGTTGCTCATGTAGAGGGTCTGAGTAAAGCAAAACGCATTGTAAGCCTGTTCAATAGATGTAAACTCCATAGGTTGTTTCAAAACCAGTGAAACCCTTTGGACTTCATGTTTGTATTTTATTGGTTGATTGGTTTTTCAAATTGTTTGTTTTACCATTTTTAACTTTGTGAATCAGGGAAGCCCTCACTCATAGTGATTTAGACCTCTCCAAAAACTCTGAAGGTATTCATGTAACAGCTATTACAGGTTATAAGTTTTTCCTATTTAAACATGAAAGACTAACAGACTCTGCTACTTTTCATCTAAATTCAGTGTTGGGCTAAATGAATTTTTACAAGTCCTTTGAAATGTGTCCTCCTCTAGTCACTGGTCGTGCTGGAATTCACTTTCTTGTGAAGACAAGATTTGAGCAAACTGACAAAAGTACCGTTTGCCACTATTCTGGACACCTGGTTAAATATCGAGTTCCCTAAATGGTGTGTGTTTTATTTCGATCTCTGCTCACACTTTGGTCATCCAATTGGAACGACAGGGCTCCAGCCAATAGCGTTCTAGACCTGAACAAGAAAATTTCAATTCCATTTTGGGAGTTCATTCGTCTCTCATAATAACTTTTTCCACAAATGTGTGCTTCAGGAGAGGCCCTATGCAACTGTGAAGAGGCCCGTTTTCATTCACTCACTTTCAGACTTTCTAAGATTTTCTGTTACTAGAGGTTTACCCAGACTTGCCCTTGTCAAGGGACAGCGCACTTCACTTAAAGCTGAACAATATTACTTCATGTGTCTCCGCAGAAATTCCACCAATGGGAAATTCTTGCTGTAGTCATCTCCAAGTGTTTCTGCAGAAGAAAATATAACTAACAAAGGATGTGGTTTCAGGCAGAATGAGGAAAGGTGGGATTATCTTTATTTCAGTGCAGGTTGACCTTTCAAAGAAACAGTAATTCCTATCAAATAGGAGGTAAAATCTTTTGTAAAGAGACATGAACATGACACGCTCAAATTTATGTCACTTTTTTTGCAACACCAAGGGCATTTGAGAAATTCTTGGCTGCTGAACTATGCCTTTTTCCAAATTTCCCTTAGGTAAGGCACTCCAGCTTCTTCAAAGCATGCTACTGTTCCTTCCATGTAAAAAACCAAAGCAAAAAACAAAATAAATTAAAACAAAACACATGAAATTACATTTGAGAGCACACAATTGCTCAGCAGGCCCATGTAAACACTTTTTAAGAAGGCAGAGGTACAGAAGCCTCAGGTTCAGCCCATGGGCTGAAGTTTTGTCTCTATCATGGCCACTCAATTCCCTGGCATGTCCACATTAACTCATGAATCTTTACTCATTTCCTTTTCAAATGCACAGGATCCAATATATTTGAACCCTGTTCACATGGGCTTTGAGCATTCAAGGAAACACCAGAGGAAGCCCAGCCACACACTTGCCTGGGACCTTGGAGTTTATCACAATGAAATGGACACCTGAACAAGGGGAGCCAAAACATAGAGAGGCATATTCCTAAAGCCTGAAGCACAGAAGCTCCCTATAGACCAGTAGTAGGATTTCACAAATTATGTAAGAATCTCTGTGCACATGCTTGGCATGGTCGCTCATACCTATAATCCCAGCAATCTAGGGCTGGGAGGGATGGATCCTTGGGAGTTCCAGTCCATCGTGGGGTACGAAGTTATCTCAAGGCCTCTTTCAACAACTTCATAAGATGCTGTTTCACAAAAGAGAACAACAGAAAACTAGAAACACTTGGCCTAGGTCCCTGGGTTCACTTCATGCGTTGTGGAGACTAAATATTCCATGCCATGAGAAAATAACTGGGATTTTTAGGGAAAGGGGCATTTGGATCCCGTTTCTAAGGCTTTCCCTTTCACAATGTTACATTTGAAATCTGGGAAAACCTGCTTGTGATAAGCTGTCTAGCATTATGTTGGTTTAGGTATTGAGCTAGTACCTCATGTTTAGTGTTCAGGGTTATGCTGGAATGGCTGCAGACCTCCTTTCAATAGGGATCGCAGACAGGTGAACCCTGAGGAAGCTGGATAGTTGAAGCAGGCCCTCCAAATATTCATGCACTGCAAGGATTCACTTTCACTTTGGGACTCATTTTCTGGTTGCTGGCTTTCAGTGCTAACTGATACTTCCATGATGGCAGTAATCCAGCAGAGATTGCATGTATCATTTGCAGGTTTGTTTCCCAAGCCACCAGAATTTCGGCAGAACCCAAATCATTGTGGCATTTTCTTTCCTCTCCTGTAATATTTGGCTTTCTAAGTTTGAAAATTTAATAGACGAGGGTAGTCAATTTTGGACCCCTTAGACCACAGACAGAGGTAAAGACAGAGCCAATTACTTCCCTCCACTTCGCAAAATATGTCTAATTTGCTTGATCACTTCATATTCAAAGAAAATTCTGATGCAACTTAGAGAGGTTAATCAAATACTGGATGATTGGAATGGCGGTGGTCGGATGAGTTGTAAAGCTGCAGAGTTGGGCTGAAACTGTTCACAGAAATACACAGGCTTGTGGTTGCCAGGCAACCACCCTGGACTGAGATTGGCTGAACATCACTGTGAGGTGGATTTTAGGCTCTGGGTTTGAAAATTTAAAAGACTGGGGTAGTCAAGTTTGGAACCATAGAGGACAGACGGAGCAAAAGGTTTTCCAATTACTTCCCTCTACTTCTCAAAATATGTTAAATTTGCTTGATCACTAAAATTGTAAAGAAAATTCTGATGCAACATAGAGAGGCTAATCAAATACTGCATGATTTGCATGGCTGTGGTTGTATGAGGTGGAAAGCTGCAGAGTTGGGCTGAAACTCTTCACAGAAATCCACAAGCTTGTGGTTGCCAGGCAACCACACTGGGCTGTGATTGGCTGAGCACCATTGTGAGCTGGACTTTAGGCTCTAGGATACAAATGTGCAGAAGGAGACCTGAGTCACAATGCTGGGCTTTGCCATAGAGACCTCAGTTCACAGAGTACCTTGTAGGGCAAGATTTAAATAGGATGAATATTCTTGGGCTGGTATGCCACAATATTCTCTCTGAAGGCTTCACTGCTCAGAATTTGTGGATGGAAATGCTTGCCAATCTACACATGGATGTACTTTCAATGGGATATGAAATATGCCAGGGCCTGGCATTTGATCTCTGCCATGTCCTATCTATGAGCATACGCTTTTCCCTTGTCATGTCTGTCATTTGGCTGAGTCCTGTTCCCTAAGCTATTCAGTGAAGACTTGCTGGCATCATTCACCTGCAGAATAAGACTTTCTGTGAAATTTCTCAGCAGAAATCCTCTGCAAGCACATAGCTTTGGATATGAGAGACAGTGGTGGAAGTTGAATTTCAAGAGCAGATATATCAAAACAAAGAAACAAGCCCCAGATAAGATCTTTATATGTTTCCCAGATGAATATGTTTAGAAATATGGGGGAAGATGGAGATCAAGCCTGAGAACAGTGCACACCCATTTCAAGGTACAAAAACCAGTGAAGAACATGGGAAAGCAAGAGAGCTGGTTAATCTGATGTAAAAATCTTTGATGGTGAAACTAAAATTATACTCTCATGATGATTTAATCAGGCTGTAGAAGTGAAGTTCTCATGTTGATTGTCATATGTGTGGCCTCCTCCATTGGGCAGTGGATGCAGGACAGGAGATATTCAAATAAATGTGGTGGAACACAAAATACTGAAAAAAAATCAGCCTAAATCCTGTGTATTCCTTTCCTTAGAGAGAGTATCTGGATAATGTACAAAGTTTCAAAAGACCAAATGTCTATTGGGTCATGTTTTCACCAATTAAATGGTCACATCACATAACATTTTGAATTTTGCTTTCAGAGTTGCTCATGTAGAGGGTCTGAGTAAAGCAAAACGCATTGTAAGCCTGTTCAATAGATGTAAACTCCATAGGTTGTTTCAAAACCAGTGAAACCCTTTGGACTTCATGTTTGTATTTTATTGGTTGTTTGGTTTTTCAAATTGTTTGTTTTACCATTTTTAACTTTGTGACTCAGGGAAGCCCTCACTCATAGTGATTTAGACCTCTCCAAAAACTCTGAAGGTATTCATGTAACAGCTATTACAGGTTATAAGTTTTTCCTATTTAAACATGAAAGACTAACAGACTCTGCTACTTTTCATCTAAATTCAGTGTTGGGCTAAATGAATTTTTACAAGTCCTTTGAAATGTGTCCTCCTCTAGTCACTGGTCGTGCTGGAATTCACTTTCTTGTGAAGACAAGATTTGAGCAAACTGACAAAAGTACCGTTTGCCACTATTCTGGACACCTGGTTAAATATCGAGTTCCCTAAATGGTGTGTGTTTTATTTCGATCTCTGCTCACACTTTGGTCATCCAATTGGAACGACAGGGCTCCAGCCAATAGCGTTCTAGACCTGAACAAGAAAATTTCAATTCCATTTTGGGAGTTCATTCGTCTCTCATAATAACTTTTTCCACAAATGTGTGCTTCAGGAGAGGCCCTATGCAACTGTGAAGAGGCCCGTTTTTAATTCACTCACTTTCAGACTTTCTAAGATTTTCTGTTACTAGAGGTTTACCCAGACTTGCCCTTGTCAAGGGACAGCGCACTTCACTTAAAGCTGAACAATATTACTTCATGTGTCTCCGCAGAAATTCCACCAATGGGAAATTCTTGCTGTAGTCATCTCCAAGTGTTTCTGCAGAAGAAAATATAACTAACAAAGGATGTGGTTTCAGGCAGAATGAGGAAAGGTGGGATTATCTTTATTTCAGTGCAGGTTGACCTTTCAAAGAAACAGTAATTCCTATCAAATAGGAGGTAAAATCTTTTGTAAAGAGACATGAACATGACACGCTCAAATTTATGTCACTTTTTTTGCAACACCAAGGGCATTTGAGAAATTCTTGGCTGCTGAATTATGCCTTTTTCCAAATTTCCCTTAGGTAAGGCACTCCAGCTTCTTCAAAGCATGCTACTGTTCCTTCCATGTAAAAAACCAAAGCAAAAAACAAAATAAATTAAAACAAAACACATGAAATTACATTTGAGAGCACACAATTGCTCAGCAGGCCCATGTAAACACTTTTTAAGAAGGCAGAGGTACAGAAGCCTCAGGTTCAGCCCATGGGCTGAAGTTTTGTCTCTATCATGGCCACTCAATTCCCTGGCATGTCCACATTAACTCATGAATCTTTACTCATTTCCTTTTCAAATGCACAGGATCCAATATATTTGAACCCTGTTCACATGGGCTTTGAGCATTCAAGGAAACACCAGAGGAAGGCCAGCCACACACTTGCCTGGGGCCTTGGAGTTTATCACAATGAAATGGACACCTGAACAAGGGGAGCCAAAACATAGAGAGGCATATTCCTAAAGCCTGAAGCACAGAAGCTCCCTATAGACCAGTAGTAGGATTTCACAAATTATGTAAGAATCTCTGTGCACATGCTTGGCCTGGTCGCTCATACCTATAATCCCAGCAATCTAGGGCTGGGAGGGATGGATCCTTGGGAGTTCCAGTCCATCGTGGGGTACGAAGTTATCTCAAGGCCTCTTTCAACAACTTCATAAGATGCTGTTTCACAAAAGAGAACAACAGAAAACTAGAAACACTTGGCCTAGGTCCCTGGGTTCACTTCATGCGTTGTGGAGACTAAATATTCCATGCCATGAGAAAATAACTGGGATTTTTAGGGAAAGGGGCATTTGGATCCCGTTTCTAAGGCTTTCCCTTTCACAATGTTACATTTGAAATCTGGGAAAACCTGCTTGTGATAAGCTGTCTAGCATTATGTTGGTTTAGGTATTGAGCTAGTACCTCATGTTTAGTGTTCAGGGTTATGCTGGAATGGCTGCAGACCTCCTTTCAATAGGGATCGCAGACAGGTGAACCCTGAGGAAGCTGGATAGTTGAAGCAGGCCCTCCAAATATTCATGCACTGCAAGGATTCACTTTCACTTTGGGACTCATTTTCTGGTTGCTGGCTTTCAGTGCTAACTGATACTTCCATGATGGCAGTAATCCAGCAGAGATTGCATGTATCGTTTGCAGGTTTGTTTCCCAAGCCACCAGAATCTCGGCAGAACCCAAATCATTGTGGCATTTTCTTTCCTCTCCTGTAATATTTGGCTTTCTAAGTTTGAAAATTTAATAGACGAGGGTAGTCAATTTTGGACCCCTTAGACCACAGACAGAGGTAAAGACAGAGCCAATTACTTCCCTCCACTTCGCAAAATATGTCTAATTTGCTTGATCACTTCATATTCAAAGAAAATTCTGATGCAACTTAGAGAGGTTAATCAAATACTGGATGATTGGAATGGCGGTGGTCGGATGAGTTGTAAAGCTGCAGAGTTGGGCTGAAACTGTTCACAGAAATACACAGGCTTGTGGTTGCCAGGCAACCACCCTGGACTGAGATTGGCTGAACATCACTGTGAGGTGGATTTTAGGCTCTGGGTTTGAAAATTTAAAAGACTGGGGTAGTCAAGTTTGGAACCATAGAGGACAGACGGAGCAAAAGGTTTTCCAATTACTTCCCTCTACTTCTCAAAATATGTTAAATTTGCTTGATCACTAAAATTGTAAAGAAAATTCTGATGCAACATAGAGAGGCTAATCAAATACTGCATGATTTGCATGGCTGTGGTTGTATGAGGTGGAAAGCTGCAGAGTTGGGCTGAAACTCTTCACAGAAATCCACAAGCTTGTGGTTGCCAGGCAACCACACTGGGCTGTGATTCGCTGAGCACCATTGTGAGCTGGACTTTAGGCTCTAGGATACAAATGGGCAGAAGGAGACCTGAGTCACAATGCTGGGCTTTGCCATAGAGACCTCAGTTCACAGAGTACCTTGTAGGGCAAGATTTAAATAGGATGAATATTCTTGGGCTGGTATGCCACAATATTCTCTCTGAAGGCTTCACTGCTCAGAATTTGTGGATGGAAATGCTTGCCAATCTACACATGGATGTACTTTCAATGGGATATGAAATATGCCAGGGCCTGGCAGATGATCTCTGCCATGTCCTATCTATGAGCATACGCTTTTCCCTTGTCATGTCTGTCATTTGGCTGAGTCCTGTTCCCTAAGCTATTCAGTGAAGACTTGCTGGCATCATTCACCTGCAGAATAAGACTTTCTGTGAAATTTCTCAGCAGAAATCCTCTGCAAGCACATAGCTTTGGATATGAGAGACAGTGGTGGAAGTTGAATTTCAAGAGCAGATATATCAAAACAAAGAAACAAGCCCCAGATAAGATCTTTATATGTTTCCCAGATGAATATGTTTAGAAATATGGGGGAAGATGGAGATCAAGCCTGAGAACAGTGCACACCCATTTCAAGGTACAAAAACCAGTGAAGAACATGGGAAAGCAAGAGAGCTGGTTAATCTGATGTAAAAATCTTTGATGGTGAAACTGAAATTATACTCTCATGATGATTTAATCAGGCTGTAGAAGTGAAGTTCTCATGTTGATTGTCATATGTGTGGCCTCCTCCATTGGGCAGTGGATGCAGGACAGGAGATATTCAAATAAATGTGGTGGAACACAAAATACTGAAAAAAAATCAGCCTAAATCCTGTGTATTCCTTTCCTTAGAGAGAGTATCTGGATAATGTACAAAGTTTCAAAAGACCAAATGTCTATTGGGTCATGTTTTCACCAATTAAATGGTCACATCACATAACATTTTGAATTTTGCTTTCAGAGTTGCTCATGTAGAGGGTCTGAGTAAAGCAAAACGCATTGTAAGCCTGTTCAATAGATGTAAACTCCATAGGTTGTTTCAAAACCAGTGAAACCCTTTGGACTTCATGTTTGTATTTTATTGGTTGATTGGTTTTTCAAATTGTTTGTTTTACCATTTTTAACTTTGTGAATCAGGGAAGCCCTCACTCATAGTGATTTAGACCTCTCCAAAAACTCTGAAGGTATTCATGTAACAGCTATTACAGGTTATAAGTTTTTCCTATTTAAACATGAAAGACTAACAGACTCTGCTACTTTTCATCTAAATTCAGTGTTGGGCTAAATGAATTTTTACAAGTCCTTTGAAATGTGTCCTCCTCTAGTCACTGGTCGTGCTGGAATTCACTTTCTTGTGAAGACAAGATTTGAGCAAACTGACAAAAGTACCGTTTGCCACTATTCTGGACACCTGGTTAAATATCGAGTTCCCTAAATGGTGTGTGTTTTATTTCGATCTCTGCTCACACTTTGGTCATCCAATTGGAACGACAGGGCTCCAGCCAATAGCGTTCTAGACCTGAACAAGAAAATTTCAATTCCATTTTGGGAGTTCATTCGTCTCTCATAATAACTTTTTCCACAAATGTGTGCTTCAGGAGAGGCCCTATGCAACTGTGAAGAGGCCCGTTTTCATTCACTCACTTTCAGACTTTCTAAGATTTTCTGTTACTAGAGGTTTACCCAGACTTGCCCTTGTCAAGGGACAGCGCACTTCACTTAAAGCTGAACAATATTACTTCATGTGTCTCCGCAGAAATTCCACCAATGGGAAATTCTTGCTGTAGTCATCTCCAAGTGTTTCTGCAGAAGAAAATATAACTAACAAAGGATGTGGTTTCAGGCAGAATGAGGAAAGGTGGGATTATCCTTATTTCAGTGCAGGTTGACCTTTCAAAGAAACAGTAATTCCTATCAAATAGGAAGTAAAATCTTTTGTAAAGAGACATGAACATGACACGCTCAAATTTATGTCACTTTTTTTGCAACACCAAGGGCATTTGAGAAATTCTTGGCTGCTGAATTATGCCTTTTTCCAAATTTCCCTTAGGTAAGGCACTCCAGCTTCTTCAAAGCATGCTACTGTTCCTTCCATGTAAAAAACCAAAGCAAAAAACAAAATAAATTAAAACAAAACACATGAAATTACATTTGAGAGCACACAATTGCTCAGGAGGCCCATGTAAACACTTTTTAAGAAGGCAGAGGTACAGAAGCCTCAGGTTCAGCCCATGGGCTGAAGTTTTGTCTCTATCATGGCCACTCAATTCCCTGGCATGTCCACATTAACTCATGAATCTTTACTCATTTCCTTTTCAAATGCACAGGATCCAATATATTTGAACCCTGTTCACATGGGCTTTGAGCATTCAAGGAAACACCAGAGGAAGCCCAGCCACACACTTGCCTGGGACCTTGGAGTTTATCACAATGAAATGGACACCTGAACAAGGGGAGGCAAAACATAGAGAGGCATATTCCTAAAGCCTGAAGCACAGAAGCTCCCTATAGACCAGTAGTAGGATTTCACAAATTATGTAAGAATCTCTGTGCACATGCTTGGCATGGTCGCTCATACCTATAATCCCAGCAATCTAGGGCTGGGAGGGATGGATCCTAGGGAGTTCCAGTCCATCGTGGGGTACGAAGTTATCTCAAGGCCTCTTTCAACAACTTCATAAGATGCTGTTTCACAAAAGAGAACAACAGAAAACTAGAAACACTTGGCCTAGGTCCCTGGGTTCACTTCATGCGTTGTGGAGACTAAATATTCCATGCCATGAGAAAATAACTGGGATTTTTAGGGAAAGGGGCATTTGGATCCCGTTTCTAAGGCTTTCCCTTTCACAATGTTACATTTGAAATCTGGGAAAACCTGCTTGTGATAAGCTGTCTAGCATTATGTTGGTTTAGGTATTGAGCTAGTACCTCATGTTTAGTGTTCAGGGTTATGCTGGAATGGCTGCAGACCTCCTTTCAATAGGGATCGCAGACAGGTGAACCCTGAGGAAGCTGGATAGTTGAAGCAGGCCCTCCAAATATTCATGCACTGCAAGGATTCACTTTCACTTTGGGACTCATTTTCTGGTTGCTGGCTTTCAGTGCTAACTGATACTTCCATGATGGCAGTAATCCAGCAGAGATTGCATGTATCATTTGCAGGTTTGTTTCCCAAGCCACCAGAATTTCGGCAGAACCCAAATCATTGTGGCATTTTCTTTCCTCTCCTGTAATATTTGGCTTTCTAAGTTTGAAAATTTAATAGACGAGGGTAGTCAATTTTGGACCCCTTAGACCACAGACAGAGGTAAAGACAGAGCCAATTACTTCCCTCCACTTCGCAAAATATGTCTAATTTGCTTGATCACTTCATATTCAAAGAAAATTCTGATGCAACTTAGAGAGGTTAATCAAATACTGGATGATTGGAATGGCGGTGGTCGGATGAGTTGTAAAGCTGCAGAGTTGGGCTGAAACTGTTCACAGAAATACACAGGCTTGTGGTTGCCAGGCAACCACCCTGGACTGAGATTGGCTGAACATCACTGTGAGGTGGATTTTAGGCTCTGGGTTTGAAAATTTAAAAGACTGGGGTAGTCAAGTTTGGAACCATAGAGGACAGACGGAGCAAAAGGTTTTCCAATTACTTCCCTCTACTTCTCAAAATATGTTAAATTTGCTTGATCACTAAAATTGTAAAGAAAATTCTGATGCAACATAGAGAGGCTAATCAAATACTGCATGATTTGCATGGCTGTGGTTGTATGAGGTGGAAAGCTGCAGAGTTGGGCTGAAACTCTTCACAGAAATCCACAAGCTTGTGGTTGCCAGGCAACCACACTGGGCTGTGATTGGCTGAGCACCATTGTGAGCTGGACTTTAGGCTCTAGGATACAAATGTGCAGAAGGAGACCTGAGTCACAATGCTGGGCTTTGCCATAGAGACCTCAGTTCACAGAGTACCTTGTAGGGCAAGATTTAAATAGGATGAATATTCTTGGGCTGGTATGCCACAATATTCTCTCTGAAGGCTTCACTGCTCAGAATTTGTGGATGGAAATGCTTGCCAATCTACACATGGATGTACTTTCAATGGGATATGAAATATGCCAGGGCCTGGCAGATGATCTCTGCCATGTCCTATCTATGAGCATACGCTTTTCCCTTGTCATGTCTGTCATTTGGCTGAGTCCTGTTCCCTAAGCTATTCAGTGAAGACTTGCTGGCATCATTCACCTGCAGAATAAGACTTTCTGTGAAATTTCTCAGCAGAAATCCTCTGCAAGCACATAGCTTTGGATATGAGAGACAGTGGTGGAAGTTGAATTTCAAGAGCAGATATATCAAAACAAAGAAACAAGCCCCAGATAAGATCTTTATATGTTTCCCAGATGAATATGTTTAGAAATATGGGGGAAGATGGAGATCAAGCCTGAGAACAGTGCACACCCATTTCAAGGTACAAAAACCAGTGAAGAACATGGGAAAGCAAGAGAGCTGGTTAATCTGATGTAAAAATCTTTGATGGTGAAACTAAAATTATACTCTCATGATGATTTAATCAGGCTGTAGAAGTGAAGTTCTCATGTTGATTGTCATATGTGTGGCCTCCTCCATTGGGCAGTGGATGCAGGACAGGAGATATTCAAATAAATGTGGTGGAACACAAAATACTGAAAAAAAATCAGCCTAAATCCTGTGTATTCCTTTCCTTAGAGAGAGTATCTGGATAATGTACAAAGTTTCAAAAGACCAAATGTCTATTGGGTCATGTTTTCACCAATTAAATGGTCACATCACATAACATTTTGAATTTTGCTTTCAGAGTTGCTCATGTAGAGGGTCTGAGTAAAGCAAAACGCATTGTAAGCCTGTTCAATAGATGTAAACTCCATAGGTTGTTTCAAAACCAGTGAAACCCTTTGGACTTCATGTTTGTATTTTATTGGTTGTTTGGTTTTTCAAATTGTTTGTTTTACCATTTTTAACTTTGTGACTCAGGGAAGCCCTCACTCATAGTGATTTAGACCTCTCCAAAAACTCTGAAGGTATTCATGTAACAGCTATTACAGGTTATAAGTTTTTCCTATTTAAACATGAAAGACTAACAGACTCTGCTACTTTTCATCTAAATTCAGTGTTGGGCTAAATGAATTTTTACAAGTCCTTTGAAATGTGTCCTCCTCTAGTCACTGGTCGTGATGGAATTCACTTTCTTGTGAAGACAAGATTTGAGCAAACTGACAAAAGTACCGTTTGCCACTATTCTGGACACCTGGTTAAATATCGAGTTCCCTAAATGGTGTGTGTTTTATTTCGATCTCTGCTCACACTTTGGTCATCCAATTGGAACGACAGGGCTCCAGCCAATAGCGTTCTAGACCTGAACAAGAAAATTTCAATTCCATTTTGGGAGTTCATTCGTCTCTCATAATAACTTTTTCCACAAATGTGTGCTTCAGGAGAGGCCCTATGCAACTGTGAAGAGGCCCGTTTTCATTCACTCACTTTCAGACTTTCTAAGATTTTCTGTTACTAGAGGTTTACCCAGACTTGCCCTTGTCAAGGGACAGCGCACTTCACTTAAAGCTGAACAATATTACTTCATGTGTCTCCGCAGAAATTCCACCAATGGGAAATTCTTGCTGTAGTCATCTCCAAGTGTTTCTGCAGAAGAAAATATAACTAACAAAGGATGTGGTTTCAGGCAGAATGAGGAAAGGTGGGATTATCTTTATTTCAGTGCAGGTTGACCTTTCAAAGAAACAGTAATTCCTATCAAATAGGAGGTAAAATCTTTTGTAAAGAGACATGAACATGACACGCTCAAATTTATGTCACTTTTTTTGCAACACCAAGGGCATTTGAGAAATTCTTGGCTGCTGAACTATGCCTTTTTCCAAATTTCCCTTAGGTAAGGCACTCCAGCTTCTTCAAAGCATGCTACTGTTCCTTCCATGTAAAAAACCAAAGCAAAAAACAAAATAAATTAAAACAAAACACATGAAATTACATTTGAGAGCACACAATTGCTCAGCAGGCCCATGTAAACACTTTTTAAGAAGGCAGAGGTACAGAAGCCTCAGGTTCAGCCCATGGGCTGAAGTTTTGTCTCTATCATGGCCACTCAATTCCCTGGCATGTCCACATTAACTCATGAATCTTTACTCATTTCCTTTTCAAATGCACAGGATCCAATATATTTGAACCCTGTTCACATGGGCTTTGAGCATTCAAGGAAACACCAGAGGAAGCCCAGCCACACACTTGCCTGGGACCTTGGAGTTTATCACAATGAAATGGACACCTGAACAAGGGGAGCCAAAACATAGAGAGGCATATTCCTAAAGCCTGAAGCACAGAAGCTCCCTATAGACCAGTAGTAGGATTTCACAAATTATGTAAGAATCTCTGTGCACATGCTTGGCATGGTCGCTCATACCTATAATCCCAGCAATCTAGGGCTGGGAGGGATGGATCCTTGGGAGTTCCAGTCCATCGTGGGGTACGAAGTTATCTCAAGGCCTCTTTCAACAACTTCATAAGATGCTGTTTCACAAAAGAGAACAACAGAAAACTAGAAACACTTGGCCTAGGTCCCTGGGTTCACTTCATGCGTTGTGGAGACTAAATATTCCATGCCATGAGAAAATAACTGGGATTTTTAGGGAAAGGGGCATTTGGATCCCGTTTCTAAGGCTTTCCCTTTCACAATGTTACATTTGAAATCTGGGAAAACCTGCTTGTGATAAGCTGTCTAGCATTATGTTGGTTTAGGTATTGAGCTAGTACCTCATGTTTAGTGTTCAGGGTTATGCTGGAATGGCTGCAGACCTCCTTTCAATAGGGATCGCAGACAGGTGAACCCTGAGGAAGCTGGATAGTTGAAGCAGGCCCTCCAAATATTCATGCACTGCAAGGATTCACTTTCACTTTGGGACTCATTTTCTGGTTGCTGGCTTTCAGTGCTAACTGATACTTCCATGATGGCAGTAATCCAGCAGAGATTGCATGTATCGTTTGCAGGTTTGTTTCCCAAGCCACCAGAATTTCGGCAGAACCCAAATCATTGTGGCATTTTCTTTCCTCTCCTGTAATATTTGGCTTTCTAAGTTTGAAAATTTAATAGACGAGGGTAGTCAATTTTGGACCCCTTAGACCACAGACAGAGGTAAAGACAGAGCCAATTACTTCCCTCCACTTCGCAAAATATGTCTAATTTGCTTGATCACTTCATATTCAAAGAAAATTCTGATGCAACTTAGAGAGGTTAATCAAATACTGGATGATTGGAATGGCGGTGGTCGGATGAGTTGTAAAGCTGCAGAGTTGGGCTGAAACTGTTCACAGAAATACACAGGCTTGTGGTTGCCAGGCAACCACCCTGGACTGAGATTGGCTGAACATCACTGTGAGGTGGATTTTAGGCTCTGGGTTTGAAAATTTAAAAGACTGGGGTAGTCAAGTTTGGAACCATAGAGGACAGACGGAGCAAAAGGTTTTCCAATTACTTCCCTCTACTTCTCAAAATATGTTAAATTTGCTTGATCACTAAAATTGTAAAGAAAATTCTGATGCAACATAGAGAGGCTAATCAAATACTGCATGATTTGCATGGCTGTGGTTGTATGAGGTGGAAAGCTGCAGAGTTGGGCTGAAACTCTTCACAGAAATCCACAAGCTTGTGGTTGCCAGGCAACCACACTGGGCTGTGATTGGCTGAGCACCATTGTGAGCTGGACTTTAGGCTCTAGGATACAAATGTGCAGAAGGAGACCTGAGTCACAATGCTGGGCTTTGCCATAGAGACCTCAGTTCACAGAGTACCTTGTAGGGCAAGATTTAAATAGGATGAATATTCTTGGGCTGGTATGCCACAATATTCTCTCTGAAGGCTTCACTGCTCAGAATTTGTGGATGGAAATGCTTGCCAATCTACACATGGATGTACTTTCAATGGGATATGAAATATGCCAGGGCCTGGCATTTGATCTCTGCCATGTCCTATCTATGAGCATACGCTTTTCCCTTGTCATGTCTGTCATTTGGCTGAGTCCTGTTCCCTAAGCTATTCAGTGAAGACTTGCTGGCATCATTCACCTGCAGAATAAGACTTTCTGTGAAATTTCTCAGCAGAAATCCTCTGCAAGCACATAGCTTTGGATATGAGAGACAGTGGTGGAAGTTGAATTTCAAGAGCAGATATATCAAAACAAAGAAACAAGCCCCAGATAAGATCTTTATATGTTTCCCAGATGAATATGTTTAGAAATATGGGGGAAGATGGAGATCAAGCCTGAGAACAGTGCACACCCATTTCAAGGTACAAAAACCAGTGAAGAACATGGGAAAGCAAGAGAGCTGGTTAATCTGATGTAAAAATCTTTGATGGTGAAACTAAAATTATACTCTCATGATGATTTAATCAGGCTGTAGAAGTGAAGTTCTCATGTTGATTGTCATATGTGTGGCCTCCTCCATTGGGCAGTGGATGCAGGACAGGAGATATTCAAATAAATGTGGTGGAACACAAAATACTGAAAAAAAATCAGCCTAAATCCTGTGTATTCCTTTCCTTAGAGAGAGTATCTGGATAATGTACAAAGTTTCAAAAGACCAAATGTCTATTGGGTCATGTTTTCACCAATTAAATGGTCACATCACATAACATTTTGAATTTTGCTTTCAGAGTTGCTCATGTAGAGGGTCTGAGTAAAGCAAAACGCATTGTAAGCCTGTTCAATAGATGTAAACTCCATAGGTTGTTTCAAAACCAGTGAAACCCTTTGGACTTCATGTTTGTATTTTATTGGTTGATTGGTTTTTCAAATTGTTTGTTTTACCATTTTTAACTTTGTGAATCAGGGAAGCCCTCACTCATAGTGATTTAGACCTCTCCAAAAACTCTGAAGGTATTCATGTAACAGCTATTACAGGTTATAAGTTTCTCCTATTTAAACATGAAAGACTAACAGACTCTGCTACTTTTCATCTAAATTCAGTGTTGGGCTAAATGAATTTTTACAAGTCCTTTGAAATGTGTCCTCCTCTAGTCACTGGTCGTGCTGGAATTCACTTTCTTGTGAAGACAAGATTTGAGCAAACTGACAAAAGTACCGTTTGCCACTATTCTGGACACCTGGTTAAATATCGAGTTCCCTAAATGGTGTGTGTTTTATTTCGATCTCTGCTCACACTTTGGTCATCCAATTGGAACGACAGGGCTCCAGCCAATAGCGTTCTAGACCTGAACAAGAAAATTTCAATTCCATTTTGGGAGTTCATTCGTCTCTCATAATAACTTTTTCCACAAATGTGTGCTTCAGGAGAGGCCCTATGCAACTGTGAAGAGGCCCGTTTTCATTCACTCACTTTCAGACTTTCTAAGATTTTCTGTTACTAGAGGTTTACCCAGACTTGCCCTTGTCAAGGGACAGCGCACTTCACTTAAAGCTGAACAATATTACTTCATGTGTCTCCGCAGAAATTCCACCAATGGGAAATTCTTGCTGTAGTCATCTCCAAGTGTTTCTGCAGAAGAAAATATAACTAACAAAGGATGTGGTTTCAGGCAGAATGAGGAAAGGTGGGATTATCTTTATTTCAGTGCAGGTTGACCTTTCAAAGAAACAGTAATTCCTATCAAATAGGAGGTAAAATCTTTTGTAAAGAGACATGAACATGACACGCTCAAATTTATGTCACTTTTTTTGCAACACCAAGGGCATTTGAGAAATTCTTGGCTGCTGAACTATGCCTTTTTCCAAATTTCCCTTAGGTAAGGCACTCCAGCTTCTTCAAAGCATGCTACTGTTCCTTCCATGTAAAAAACCAAAGCAAAAAACAAAATAAATTAAAACAAAACACATTAAATTACATTTGAGAGCA
This sequence comes from Cavia porcellus, assembly GCF_034190915.1. Taxonomy (NCBI): domain Eukaryota; kingdom Metazoa; phylum Chordata; class Mammalia; order Rodentia; family Caviidae; genus Cavia; species Cavia porcellus. The sequence goes on along the minus strand of NW_026947486.1, from coordinate 1,417,389 downwards.
CACAATTGCTCAGCAGGCCCATGTAAACACTTTTTAAGAAGGCAGAGGTACAGAAGCCTCAGGTTCAGCCCATGGGCTGAAGTTTTGTCTCTATCATGGCCACTCAATTCCCTGGCATGTCCACATTAACTCATGAATCTTTACTCATTTCCTTTTCAAATGCACAGGATCCAATATATTTGAACCCTGTTCACATGGGCTTTGAGCATTCAAGGATACACCAGAGGAAGGGCAGCCACACACTTGCCTGGGGCCTTGGCGTTTATCACAATGAAATGGACACCTGAAGAAGGGGAGCCAAAACATAGAGAGGCATATTCCTAAAGCCTGAAGCACAGAAGCTCCCTATAGACCAGTAGTAGGATTTCACAAATTATGTAAGAATCTCTGTGCACATGCTTGGCATGGTCGCTCATACCTATAATCCCAGCAATCTAGGGCTGGGAGGGATGGATCCTTGGGAGTTCCAGTCCATCGTGGGGTACGAAGTTATCTCAAGGCCTCTTTCAACAACTTCATAAGATGCTGTTTCACAAAAGAGAACAACAGAAAACTAGAAACACTTGGCCTAGGTCCCTGGGTTCACTTCATGCGTTGTGGAGACTAAATATTCCATGCCATGAGAAAATAACTGGGATTTTTAGGGAAAGGGGCATTTGGATCCCGTTTCTAAGGCTTTCCCTTTCACAATGTTACATTTGAAATCTGGGAAAACCTGCTTGTGATAAGCTGTCTAGCATTATGTTGGTTTAGGTATTGAGCTAGTACCTCATGTTTGGTGTTCAGGGTTATGCTGGAATGGCTGCAGACCTCCTTTCAATAGGGATCGCAGACAGGTGAACCCTGAGGAAGCTGGATAGTTGAAGCAGGCCCTCCAAATATTCATGCACTGCAAGGATTCACTTTCATTTTGGGACTCATTTTCTGGTTGCTGGCTTTCAGTGCTAACTGATACTTCCATGATGGCAGTAATCCAGCAGAGATTGCATGTATCGTTTGCAGGTTTGTTTCCCAAGCCACCAGAATCTCGGCAGAACCCAAATCATTGTGGCATTTTCTTTCCTCTCCTGTAATATTTGGCTTTCTAAGTTTGAAAATTTAATAGACGAGGGTAGTCAATTTTGGACCCCTTAGACCACAGACAGAGGTAAAGACAGAGCCAATTACTTCCCTCCACTTCGCAAAATATGTCTAATTTGCTTGATCACTTCATATTCAAAGAAAATTCTGATGCAACTTAGAGAGGTTAATCAAATACTGGATGATTGGAATGGCGGTGGTCGGATGAGTTGTAAAGCTGCAGAGTTGGGCTGAAACTGTTCACAGAAATACACAGGCTTGTGGTTGCCAGGCAACCACCCTGGACTGAGATTGGCTGAACATCACTGTGAGGTGGATTTTAGGCTCTGGGTTTGAAAATTTAAAAGACTGGGGTAGTCAAGTTTGGAACCATAGAGGACAGACGGAGCAAAAGGTTTTCCAATTACTTCCCTCTACTTCTCAAAATATGTTAAATTTGCTTGATCACTAAAATTGTAAAGAAAATTCTGATGCAACATAGAGAGGCTAATCAAATACTGCATGATTTGCATGGCTGTGGTTGTATGAGGTGGAAAGCTGCAGAGTTGGGCTGAAATTCTTCACAGAAATCGACAAGCTTGTGGTTGCCAGGCAACCACACTGGGCTGTGATTGGCTGAGCACCATTGTGAGCTGGACTTTAGGCTCTAGGATACAAATGTGCAGAAGGAGACCTGAGTCACAATGCTGGGCTTTGCCATAGAGACCTCAGTTCACAGAGTACCTTGTAGGGCAAGATTTAAATAGGATGAATATTCTTGGGCTGGTATGCCACAATATTCTCTCTGAAGGCTTCACTGCTCAGAATTTGTGGATGGAAATGCTTGCCAATCTACACATGGATGTACTTTCAATGGGATATGAAATATGCCAGGGCCTGGCAGATGATCTCTGCCATGTCCTATCTATGAGCATACGCTTTTCCCTTGTCATGTCTGTCATTTGGCTGAGTCCTGTTCCCTAAGCTATTCAGTGAAGACTTGCTGGCATCATTCACCTGCAGAATAAGACTTTCTGTGAAATTTCTCAGCAGAAATCCTCTGCAAGCACATAGCTTTGGATATGAGAGACAGTGGTGGAAGTTGAATTTCAAGAGCAGATATATCAAAACAATGAATCAAGCCCCAGATAAGATCTTTATATGTATCCCAGATGAATATGTTTAGAAATATGGGGGAAGATGGAGATCAAGCCTGAGAACAGTGCACACCCATTTCAAGGTACAAAAACCAGTGAAGAACATGGGAAAGCAAGAGAGCTGGTTAATCTGATGTAAAAATCTTTGATGGTGAAACTAAAATTATACTCTCATGATGATTTAATCAGGCTGTAGAAGTGAAGTTCTCATGTTGATTGTCATATGTGTGGCCTCCTCCATTGGGCAGTGGATGCAGGACAGGAGATATTCAAATAAATGTGGTGGAACACAAAATACTGAAAAAAAATCAGCCTAAATCCTGTGTATTCCTTTCCTTAGAGAGAGTATCTGGATAATGTACAAAGTTTCAAAAGACCAAATGTCTATTGGGTCATGTTTTCACCAATTAAATGGTCACATCACATAACATTTTGAATTTTGCTTTCAGAGTTGCTCATGTAGAGGGTCTGAGTAAAGCAAAACGCATTGTAAGCCTGTTCAATAGATGTAAACTCCATAGGTTGTTTCAAAACCAGTGAAACCCTTTGGACTTCATGTTTGTATTTTATTGGTTGATTGGTTTTTCAAATTGTTTGTTTTACCATTTTTAACTTTGTGAATCAGGGAAGCCCTCACTCATAGTGATTTAGACCTCTCCAAAAACTCTGAAGGTATTCATGTAACAGCTATTACAGGTTATAAGTTTTTCCTATTTAAACATGAAAGACTAACAGACTCTGCTACTTTTCATCTAAATTCAGTGTTGGGCTAAATGAATTTTTACAAGTCCTTTGAAATGTGTCCTCCTCTAGTCACTGGTCGTGCTGGAATTCACTTTCTTGTGAAGACAAGATTTGAGCAAACTGACAAAAGTACCGTTTGCCACTATTCTGGACACCTGGTTAAATATCGAGTTCCCTAAATGGTGTGTGTTTTATTTCGATCTCTGCTCACACTTTGGTCATCCAATTGGAACGACAGGGCTCCAGCCAATAGCGTTCTAGACCTGAACAAGAAAATTTCAATTCCATTTTGGGAGTTCATTCGTCTCTCATAATAACTTTTTCCACAAATGTGTGCTTCAGGAGAGGCCCTATGCAACTGTGAAGAGGCCCGTTTTCATTCACTCACTTTCAGACTTTCTAAGATTTTCTGTTACTAGAGGTTTACCCAGACTTGCCCTTGTCAAGGGACAGCGCACTTCACTTAAAGCTGAACAATATTACTTCATGTGTCTCCGCAGAAATTCCACCAATGGGAAATTCTTGCTGTAGTCATCTCCAAGTGTTTCTGCAGAAGAAAATATAACTAACAAAGGATGTGGTTTCAGGCAGAATGAGGAAAGGTGGGATTATCTTTATTTCAGTGCAGGTTGACCTTTCAAAGAAACAGTAATTCCTATCAAATAGGAGGTAAAATCTTTTGTAAAGAGACATGAACATGACACGCTCAAATTTATGTCACTTTTTTTGCAACACCAAGGGCATTTGAGAAATTCTTGGCTGCTGAATTATGCCTTTTTCCAAATTTCCCTTAGGTAAGGCACTCCAGCTTCTTCAATGCATGCTACTGTTCCTTCCATGTAAAAAACCAAAGCAAAAAACAAAATAAATTAAAACAAAACACATGAAATTACATTTGAGAGCACACAATTGCTCAGGAGGCCCATGTAAACACTTTTTAAGAAGGCAGAGGTACAGAAGCCTCAGGTTCAGCCCATGGGCTGAAGTTTTGTCTCTATCATGGCCACTCAATTCCCTGGCATGTCCACATTAACTCATGAATCTTTACTCATTTCCTTTTCAAATGCACAGGATCCAATATATTTGAACCCTGTTCACATGGGCTTTGAGCATTCAAGGAAACACCAGAGGAAGCCCAGCCACACACTTGCCTGGGACCTTGGAGTTTATCACAATGAAATGGACACCTGAACAAGGGGAGCCAAAACATAGAGAGGCATATTCCTAAAGCCTGAAGCACAGAAGCTCCCTATAGACCAGTAGTAGGATTTCACAAATTATGTAAGAATCTCTGTGCACATGCTTGGCATGGTCGCTCATACCTATAATCCCAGCAATCTAGGGCTGGGAGGGATGGATCCTTGGGAGTTCCAGTCCATCGTGGGGTACGAAGTTATCTCAAGGCCTCTTTCAACAACTTCATAAGATGCTGTTTCACAAAAGAGAACAACAGAAAACTAGAAACACTTGGCCTAGGTCCCTGGGTTCACTTCATGCGTTGTGGAGACTAAATATTCCATGCCATGAGAAAATAACTGGGATTTTTAGGGAAAGGGGCATTTGGATCCCGTTTCTAAGGCTTTCCCTTTCACAATGTTACATTTGAAATCTGGGAAAACCTGCTTGTGATAAGCTGTCTAGCATTATGTTGGTTTAGGTATTGAGCTAGTACCTCATGTTTAGTGTTCAGGGTTATGCTGGAATGGCTGCAGACCTCCTTTCAATAGGGATCGCAGACAGGTGAACCCTGAGGAAGCTGGATAGTTGAAGCAGGCCCTCCAAATATTCATGCACTGCAAGGATTCACTTTCACTTTGGGACTCATTTTCGGGTTGCTGGCTTTCAGTGCTAACTGATACTTCCATGATGGCAGTAATCCAGCAGAGATTGCATGTATCGTTTGCAGGTTTGTTTCCCAAGCCACCAGAATCTCGGCAGAACCCAAATCATTGTGGCATTTTCTTTCCTCTCCTGTAATATTTGGCTTTCTAAGTTTGAAAATTTAATAGACGAGGGTAGTCAATTTTGGACCCCTTAGACCACAGACAGAGGTAAAGACAGAGCCAATTACTTCCCTCCACTTCGCAAAATATGTCTAATTTGCTTGATCACTTCATATTCAAAGAAAATTCTGATGCAACTTAGAGAGGTTAATCAAATACTGGATGATTGGAATGGCGGTGGTCGGATGAGTTGTAAAGCTAGAGTTGGGCTGAAACTGTTCACAGAAATACACAGGCTTGTGGTTGCCAGGCAACCACCCTGGACTGAGATTGGCTGAACATCACTTTGAGGTGGATTTTAGGCTCTAGGTTTGAAAATTTAAAAGACTGGGGTAGTCAAGTTTGAAAACCATAGACCACAGACAGAGCAAAAGGTTTTACAATTACTTCCCTCCACTTCTCAAAATATGTCAAATTTCCTTGATCACTACAACTGTAAAGAAAATTCTGACACAACATAGAGAGGCTAATCAAATACTGCATGATTGGAATGACTGTGGTTTTATGAGGTGGAAAGCTGCAGAGTTGGGCTGAAACAGTTCACAGAAATCCACACGCTTGTGGTTGCCAGGCAACCACACTGAGCTGTGATTGGCTGATCAGCATTGTGAGCTGGAATTTAGGCTCTAGGATGCAAGTTTGCAGTAGGAGACCTGAGTCACAATGCTGGGAGATGCCATGGAGACCTCAGTGGCACAGAGTACCATGTAGGGCAAGATTTAAATAGGATGAATATTCGTAGGCCTGGTATGCCACAGTATTCTCTCTAAAGCTTCAGTGCTCAAAATTTGTGGATTTAAATGCATGCAAATCTACACATGGATGTACTATCAATGGGTTATGAAAAATGCCAGGGCCTGGCAGATGATCTCTGCAATGTCCTTTCCTTGACGATACGCTTTTCCCTTTTCATGTCTGTCATTTGGCTGAGTCCTGTTCCCTAAGCTATTCAGTGAAGACTTGCTGGCATCATTCATCTGCAATATAAGAGATTTCTGTGAAATTTCTCAGCAGAAATCCTCTGCAATCGCATGGCTTTGAATATGAGAGACAGTGGTGGAAGTTGAATTTCAAGAGCAGATATTTGAAAACAATGAAACAAGCCCCAAATAAGATCTTTACATGTTTTCCAGATGAATATGTTTAGAAATATGGGGGAAGATGGAGATCAAGACTGAGAACAGAGCTCACCACTTTCAAAGTACATAAACCAGGGAAAAACTTGGGAAAGCAAGAGAGCTGCTTAATCTCATGTAAAAATCTTTGATGAAGAAAGGAAAATTATATTCTCATGAAGATTTAATCAGGCTATAGAAGTGATATTCTCATGTTGGTTGTCATATGTGTGGTCTCCTGCATTGGGCAGTGCTTGCAGGACAGGAGATCTTCAAATAAATCTGATGGAACACAAAATACTGAAAAAAAAATCAGCCTAAATCCTGTGTATTCCTTTCCTTTGAGAGCATATATGGATAATGTACAAAGTTTAAAAAGTGAAAATGTCTATTGGGTCATGGTTTCACCATTTAAATGGTCGATTCACATAACATTTTGAATTTTGCTTTCACAGTAGCTCATTTACATGGTCTGAGTAAAGCAGAATGCATTGTAAGCCTGTGCAATAGATGTGCATTCCATAAGTTGTTTCAAAACCAGTGAAACCCATTGGACTTAATGTTTGTATTTTATTGGTTGATTTTTTTCAAATTGTTTGTTTTAGTATTTTTAAGTTTGTAAGGAAGCCCTCACTCATAGTGATTTAGACCTCTCCAAAAACTATGAAAGTATTGATGTAACAGCTGTTACATGTTATACGTTTCTCCTATTAAAACTTGAATGACTAACAGAACCTGCTACTTTTCATCTAAATTCAGTGTTGGGATAAATGACTTTTTACAAGTCCTTTGAAATGTGTCCTCCTCTAGCCAATGGTGGTGCTGGAATTCACTTTCTTGTGAAGACAAGATTTGAGCAAATTGACACAAGTACTATTTGCCACTATTCTGGACACCTGGTTAAATATCGAGTTCCCTAAATGGTGTGTGTTTTATTTCGATCTCTGCTCACACTTTGGTCATCCAATTGGAACGACAGGGCTCCAGCCAATAGCGTTCTAGACCTGAACAAGAAAATTTCAATTCCATTTTGGGAGTTCATTCGTCTCTCATAATAACTTTTTCCACAAATGTGTGCTTCAGGAGAGGCCCTATCCAACTGTGGAGAGGCCCATTTTCATTCACTCACTTTTAGACTTTCTAAGATTTTCTGTTACTAGAGGTTTACCCAGAGTTGCCCTTGTCAAGGGACAGCGTACTTCACTTGAAGTTGTACAGTATTTCTTCATGTGTCTCTATGGAAATTCCACCAATGGGAAACTCTTGCTGTAGTCATCTCCAAGTGTTTCTGTGGAAGAAAATATAATTAACAAAGGATGTGGTTTCAAGCAGAATGAGGAAAGGAGGGATTATCTTTATTTCAGTGCAGGTTGACCTTTCAAAGAAACAGTAATTCCTATCAAATAGGAGGTAAAATCTGTTGTAAAGAGACATGGACATGACACGCTCAACTTTATGTCACTTTTTTTGAAACACCAAGGGCATTTGAGAAATTCTTGGCTGCTGAATTATCCCTTTTTTCAAATTTCTCTTAGGTAAGGCACTCCAGCTTCTTCAAACCATGGTGCTGTTCCTTCCATGTAAAAAACCAAATCAAAAAACATAATAAAGTAAAACCAAACACATTAAATTACATTTGAGAGCACATAATTGCTCAGCAGGCCCATGTAAACACTATTCAAGAAGGTAGAGGTACAGAAGCCTCAGCCTTAAACACACAGCCTGAAGAGTTGTGTCTATCATGGCCCCTCAATTCCCTGGCATGTCCTCATTAACTCATGAATCTTTACTCATTTCCTCTTCAAATGCAAAGGATCCAACACATTTGAACCCTGTTCACCTGGGCTGTAATCATCCAATGACACACCAGAGGAAAGGCAGCCAAACCCTTGCCTGGGGACTTGGAGCTTATCACAATAGAAATGGACACAAGGGGAGCCAAAACAAAGAGAGGCATATTCCTAAAGCCTGAAGCACAGAAGCTACCTATAGACCAGTAGTGGGAGTTCACAAATTATGTAAGAATCTCTGTGCACATGCTTGGCATGGTCGCTCATGCCTATAATCCCAGCGTTGTACGGGCTGAGGTGGATGGATCCTTGGGAGTTCCAGTTCATCTTGGGCTATGAAGTTATTTCAAGGCCTCTTTCAACAACTTCATAAGATGCTGCTTCCAAAAAGAGAACAATAGAAACCTAGACACACTTGACGTAGGTCCCTGGGTTCACTTCATGAGTTGTGGAGACTAAATATTCCATGCCATGAGAAAATAACTGGGATTATTAGGGAAAGGTGCATTTGGATCCCGTTTCTAAGGGTTTCCCTTTCACCATGTTACATTTGAATTCTGGGAAAACCTGCTGGTGATAAAATATCTAGCATTTTGTTGGTTTAGGTATTGAGCTAGTACCTCATGTTTAGTGTTCAGGGTTACACAGGAATCGCTGCAGACCTCCAAGATATACCGATCGCAGACATGTGAATCCCGAAGAAGCTGGATAGTTGAAGCAGGCACTCCAAATATTCATGCACTGCAAGGATTCACTTTCACTTTGGGACTCATCTTCTGGTTGCTGGATTTCAGTGCTTACTGATACTACATGGTGGCAGTAATCCAGCAGAGTTTGCATGTATGGTTCTCAGGTTTGTTTCTCAAGCGGTTAGAAACTCGGCAGAACCCACATCATTGTGGCATTTTCTTCCCTACGCTGAAATATTTAGCTTTCTAAGTTTGAAAATTTAATAGAGTGGGGTAGTCAAGTTTGGACCCCATAGACCACACACAGAGCTAAATGTTTTTCCATTACTTCCCTCCACTTCTCAAAATATGTCAAAATTGCTTGATCACTATAACTTCAAAGAAAATTCTGTTGCAACTTAGAGAGGCTAATAAAATTCTGCATGATTGGAATGGCTTTGGTTGTATGAGGTGGAAAGTTGCAGAGTTGGGCTGAAACTGTTCACAGAAATCCACAAGATTGTTGGTGCCATGCAACCACATTGGGCTGTGATTGGCTGAGCGGCATTGTGAGCTGTACTTTAGTCTCTAGGATACAAGTTTGCAGTAGCAGACCTGAGTCACAATGCTGGACGTTGCCATGGAGACCTCAGTGGCACAGAGGACCTTGTAGGGCAAAATTTAAATAAGATGAATATTTCTAGGCCTGGTATGCCACAGTATACTCTCTGAAGGCTTCACTGCTCAGAATCTGTGGATGGAAATGCGTGCCAATCTACACATGGATGTACTTTCAATGGGATATGAAATATGCCAGGGCCTGGCAGAGGATCTCTGCCAAGTCCTTTCCTTTAGCATACGCTTTTCCCTTGTCATGTCTGTCATTTTGCTGAGTCCTGTTCCCTAAGCTATTCAGTGAAAACTTGCTGGCATCATTCACCTGCAGTATAAGAGCTTTCTGTGAAATTTCTCAGCAGAAATCCTCTGCAAGCACATAGCTTTGGATATGAGAGACCGTGGTGGAAGTAGAATTTCAAGATCAGATATTTAAAACAATGAAACAAGCCCCGAATAAGATCTTTACATGTTTCCCATATGAATATGTTTGGAAATATGGGGGAAGATGGAGATCAAGTCTGAGAACAGTGCTCACCCATTTCAAGGTACAAAAACCAGGGAAAAACATGGGAAAGCAAGAGAGCTGGTTAATCTGATGCAAAAACCTTTGATGATGAAAGGAAAATTATATTCTCATGATGATTTAATCAAGCTGTAGAAGTAAAATTCTCCTGTTGGTGGTCATATGTGTGACCTGCTGCATTGGGCAGTGGATGCAGGACAGCAGACTTTCAAATAAATCTGGTGGAACACAAAATACTGAAAAAAAAATCAGCCTAAATCCTGTGTATTCCTTTCCTTTGAGAGCATATATGGATAATGTACAAAGTTTCAAAAGAGAAAATGTCTATTGGGTCATGGTTTCACCAATTAAATGGTCACTTCACATAACATTTTGAATTTTGCTTTCACAGTTGCTCATGTACAGGATCTGAGTAAAGGATAACACAGAGTAAGCCTGTTCAATAGATGTGCATTCCATAAGTGGTTTCAAAACCAGTGAAACCCTTGGGACTTAGTGTTTGTATTTTATTTGTTGATTGGTTTTTCACATTGTTTGTTTTACTATTTTTAACTTGGTGAGTCAGGGAAGCCCTCACTGATAGTGATTTAGACCTCTCCAAAAACTCTGAAGGTATTCATTTAACAGCTATTACATGTTATAAGTTTATCCTATTAAAACTTGAAAGACTAACAGACTCTGCTACTTTTCATCTAAATTCAGTGTTGGGCTAAAGGACTTTTTAAATTCCTTTGAAATGTGTCCTCCTCTAGTCAGTGGTCGTGCTGAAAATTACTTTCTTGTGAAGACAGGATTTGAGCAAATTGCACAATTACAATTTGCCACTATTCTGGACACCTGGTTAAATATCGAGTTCCCTAAATGGTGTGTGTTTTATTTTGATATCTGCTCACACTTTGGTCAGCCAATTGCAACCACTGGGCTCCAGCCAATAGTGTTCTAGGCCTGAACAAGAAAATTTCCATTCCATTTTGGGAGTTCATTCGTCTCTCATAATTACTTTTTCCACAAATGTGTGCTTCAGGAGAGGACCTATGTAACTGTGGAGAGGCCCATTTTTGTTCACTCACTTTCAGAGTTACTAAGATTTTCAGTTACTAGATGTTTGCCCAGCATTGCCATTGTCAAGGGACAGCATACTTCACTTGAAGTTGTATAGTATTGTAAGACCGGTGTCGCAAGGAAGACTCCAAGGGCCTCGCTGTCATGTAAGAACAAAGGGGTTTTTATTATTCCATGTACACGGGGTCCTTCAAACAGGTGGAAAGGGAGAAGCCTGAGTTTTGGCAGGGCTGGTGTTTTTAAGGGGGAAAACCTTCAATGTAAGCGTTTATTGCAGAAGCCAATCATTACGGTTATTGCGGAGCGGTGGGCATCTTATCTATCTGCTATTGGTCAGTTCATAAGGGGTGACCATCAGGTCAGTGTTAATTAACTGTCTTTGTTCTGCAAAACTTGTCTTTAAGACACCTGGTTTCTGTAGACTTGAGTCTGACATATTTTACAACCCTGATTAGCAAAATGCCAGGCTCTATCTCTGAGTTCCCTGGCACAGCACAGCCCGAGCATATCACAGCCAAAGAGGTTGTTTTTATTTCTGCAGGGCTGAGTTAGGACTGAGTCACGAGGCCCAGTGCTGTTTCTAGCTGAGAAACAACATCTTGTTTTTAACCTTTAAATTTTTGATTCTGCAGTATTACTTCATGTATCTCCATGGAAATTCCACCAATGGGAAACTCTTGCTGTAGTCATCTCCAAGTGATTCTGCAGAAGAAAATATAACTAACAAAAGATGTAGTTTCAACAGAATGAGGAAAGGAGGGATTATATTTATTTCAGTGCAGGTTGACCTTTCAAGGAAACAGTAATTCCTATCAAATAGAAGGTAAAATCTTTTGTAAAGAGATATGGACATGACACGCTCAACTTTACGTCACTTTTTTTGAAAAGCCAAGGGCATTTGAGAAACTCTTGACTGCTGAATTATACCTTTTTTCAAATTTCTCTGGTAAGACATTCCAGCTTCTTCAAACCATGGTAGTGTTCCTTTCATGTAAAAAACCTAAGCAAAAAACAAAATAAATTAAAACAAAACCCATTAAATTACATTTGAGAGCACACATTTGCTCAGCAGGCCCATGTAAACACTATTCAAGAAGCTAGAGGTACAGAAGCATCAGCCTTCAGCCCATGGCCTGAAGTTTTGTCTCTATCATGGCCCCTCAATTCCCTGGCATGTCCACATTAACTCATGAATCTTTACTCATTTCCTCTTCAAATGTACAGGATCCAATATATTTGAACCCTGTTCACCTGGACTGTCATCATCCAAGGACAAACCAGAGGAAGGGCAGCCACACCCTAGCTTGGAGTTTTGGAGCTTATCACAATAGAAATAGACACAAGGGTATACAAAACAATGGCAAGCATATTCCTAAAGCCCGAGACAAAGAAGCTACCTATAGACCAGTAGTGGGAGTTCACAAATTATGTAAGAAAGACAGAGCCAATTACTTCCCTGCACTTCTCAAAATATGTCAAATTTGCTTGATTTCTACAACTTCAAAGAAATTTCTGATGCAACTTAGAGAGGTTAATCAAATACTGCATGATTGGAATGGCTGTGGTTGTATGAGGTGGAAAGCTGCAGAGTTGGGCTGAAACTGTTCACTGAAATCCACAAGTTTGTGGTTGCCAGGCAACCACACTGGGCTGTGATCAGCTGAGAAGAATTTTGAGATGGACCTTAGGCTCTAGAATACAAGTGTGCAGTGGAGACCTGAGTCACAATGCTGGGCATTGCCATGGAGACCTCAGTGGCACAGAGGAACTTGTAGAGCAAGATTTAAATAGGATGAATATTCATAGGCATGGTATGCCACAGTATTCTCCCTGAAGGCTTCACTGCTCAGAATTTGTGGATGGAAATGCCTGCAAATCTACACATGGATGTACGAGCAATGGGATATGAAATATGCTGACAGATGATCTCTGCCATGTCCTTTCCTTAAGCATACGCTTTTCCTTTGTCATGTCTCTCATTTGGCTGAGTTCTGTTCCCTAAGGTATTCAGTGAAGACTTGCTGGCATCATTCACCTGCAGTATAAGACTTTCTGTGAAATTTCTCAGCAGAAATACTCTGCAAGCACATGGCTTTGGATATGAGAGACAGTGGTGGAATTTGAATTTCAAGAGCAGATATTTGAAAACAATGACACAAGCCCCGAATAAGATCTTTACATGTTTCCCAGATGAATATGTTTGGGAATATGGGGGAAGATTGAGATCAAGACTGAGAACAGAGCTCACCCATTTCAAGGTACCGATACCACGGAAAAACTTGGGAAGGCAAGAGTGCTGATTAATATGATGTAAAACTCTTTGATGGTGAAAGGAGCATTATATTCTCATGATGATTTAATCAGGCTGTAGAAGTGAAGTTCTCATGTTGGTTGTCATATGTTTGGCCTTCTGCATTGGGCAGTGGATGTAGTACAGGACATCTTCAAATAAATCTGGTGGAACAGAAAATACTGAAAAAAATTCAGCCTAAATCCTGTGTATTCCTTGCCTTTGAGAACATATCTGGATAATGTACAAAGTTTCAAAAGAGAAAATGTCTATTGGGTCATGGTTTCACCAATTATATGGTCATTTCACATAACACTTTAAATTTTGCTTCCACAGCTTCTCATGTACAGGGTCTGAGTCAAGCAGAACGCACAGTAAGCCTGTTCAATAGATGTGAATTCCATGAGTGGTTTCCAAACCAGCGAAAACCTTTGGACTTAGTGTTTGTATTTTATTGCTTGGTTGGTTTTTCAAATTGTTTGTTTTACTATTTTTAACTTTGTGAGACAGGGAAGCCCTCACTCATAGTTATTTACACCTCTCCAAAAAGTCTGAAGGTATTCATGTAACAGTTATTTCATGTTATAAGTTTCTCCTATTAAAACTTGAAAGACTAACAGACTCTGCTACTTTTCATCTAAATTCAGTGTTGGGCTAAATGACTTTGTAAAAGTCCTTTGAAATGTGTCCTCCTCCAGTCACTGGTCGTGCTGGAATTCACTTTCTTGTGAAGACAGAAATTGAACAAATTGACACAAGTACATTTTGCCACTATTCTGGACACCTGGGTAAATATTGAGTTCCCTAAATGGTGTGTGTTTTATTTTGATATCTGCTCACACTTTGGTCATCCAATTGGAACCACTGGGCTCCAGGCAATAGTGTTCTAGGCCTGAACAAGAAAATTTCCATTCCAATTTGGGAGTTCATTCGTCTCTCATAATCACTTTTTCCACAAATGTGTGCTTCAGGAGAGGCCCTGTCCAAATGTGGAGAAGCCCATTTTCATTCACTCACTTTCAGACTTTCTAACATTTTCTGTTACTAGAGGTTTGCCCAGACTTGCCATTGTCAAGGGACAGTGTACTTCACTTGAACTTGTGCAGTATTACTTCATGTGTCTCCCTGGAAATTCCACCAATGGGAAACTCTTGCTCTAGTCATCTCCAAGTGTTTCTGCTGAAGAAAATATAACTAAACAAGGATGTGGTTTCAAGCAGAATGAAGAAAGGAGAGATTATCTTTATTTCAGTGCAGGTTGACCTTTCAAAGAAACAGTAATTCCTATCAAATAGGAGGTAAAATCTGTTGTAAAGGGACATGGACATGACACACTCAACTTTATGTCACTTTTTTTGAAACGCCAAGGGCATTTGAGAACTTCTTGGCTGCTGAATTATCCCTTTTTTCAAATTTCTCTTAGGTAAGACACTCCAGCTTCTTCAAACCATGGTACTGTTCCATCCATGTAAAAAACCAAAGCAAAAAACAAAATAAATTAAAACAAAACACATGAAATTACATTTGAGAGCACACAATTGCTCAGCAGGCCCATGTAAACACTATTCAAGAAGGTAGAGGTACAAAAGCCTCAGCCTTCAGCCCATAGCCTGAAGTTTTGTCTCTATCATGGCCCCTCAATTCCCTGGCATGTCCACATTAACTCATGAATCTTTACTCATTTCCTCTTCAAATTCACAGGATCCAACATATTTGAACCCTGTTCACCTGGGCTGTAATGATCCAAGGACACACCAGAGGAAGGGCAGCCACACACTTGCCTGGGGCCTTGGAGCTTATCACAATAGATATTGACACCTGAACAAGGGTAGCCAAAACAAAGAGAGGCATACTCCTAAAGCCTGAAGCACAGAAGCTACCTATAGACCAGTAGTGGGTTTTGACAAATTATGTAAGAATCTCTGTGCGCATGTTTGGCATGGTCGCTCATGCCTATAATCCAGGCAATCTGGGGGCTGCGGTTGATGGATCCTTGGGAGGTCCAGTCCATCTTGTACTGTGAAGTTATCTCAAGGCCTCTTTCAACAACTTCATAAGATGCTGTTTCCTAATAGAGAACAACAGAAAAGTAGACACACTTAGCCTAGGTCCCTGGGTTCACTTCATGAGTACTGGAGACTAACTATTCCATGCCATGAGATAACACCTGGGATTTTTAGGGAAAGGGGCATTTGGATCCCGTTGCTAAGGGTTTCATTTTCACCACGTTACATTTGAATTCTGAGAAAACCTGCTGGTGATAAGCTATCTAGCATTATGTTTGTTTAGGTATTGAGCTAGTACCTCATGTTTAGTGTTCAGGGTTATGCTGGAATGGCTGCAGACCTCCTTGAAGTAGCAATCACAGACATGTGAACCCTGAAGAAGCTGGATAGTTGAAGCAGGCACTCCAAATATTCATGCACTGCAAGGATTCATTTTCACTTTGGGACTCATCTTCTGGTTTGCTGGCTTTCAGTGCTAACTGATACTACCATGGTGGCAGTAATCCAGCAGAGATTGCATGTATGGTTTGCAGGTTTGTTTCCCAAGCCACCAGAGACTCGGCAGAACCCAAATCTTGTGGCATTTTCTTTCCTCCCCTGAAATATTTGGCTTTTTATGTTTGAAAATTTAATACACTGGTGTAGTCAAGTTGGTACCCAATAGACCACAGACAGAGGTAAAGACAGAGCCAATTACTTCCCTCCACTTCTCAAAATATGTAAAATATGCTTGATCCCTACAACTTTAAAGAAAATTCTGATGCAACTTAGAGAGGTTATTCCAATACTGCATGATTGGAATGTCTGTGGTTGTATGAGCTGGAAAGCTGCAGTGTTGGGCTGAAATTGTTCACAGTAATCCACAGGTTTGTGGTTGGCAGGCAACCACACTGGGCTGAGATTGGCTGAACATCACTGTGAGGTGGATTTTAGGCTCAGGGTTTGAAAATTTAAAAGACTGGGATAGTCAAGTTTGGTACCATAGACGACAGACGGAGCAAAATGTTTTCCAATTACTTCCCTCTACTTCTCAAAATATGTTAAATTTGCTTGATCACTAAAACTGTAAAGAAAATTCTGATGCAACATAGAGAGGCTAATCAAATACTGCATGATTTGAATGGCTGTGGTTGTATGAGGTGGAAAGCTGCAGAGTTGGGCTGAAACTCTTCACAGAAATCCACAAGCTTGTGGTTGCCAGGCAACCACACTGGGCTGTGATTGGCTGAGCACCATTGTGAGCTGGACTTTAGGCTCTAGGATACAAATGTGCAGAAGGAGACCTGAGTCACAATGCTGGGCTTTGCCATAGAGACCTCAGTTCACAGAGTACCTTGTAGGGCAAGATTTAAATAGGATGAATATTCTTGGGCTGGTATGCCACAATATTCTCTCTGAAGGCTTCACTGCTCAGAATTTGTGGATGGAAATGCTTGCCAATCTACACATGGATGTACTTTCCAAGGGATATGAAATATGCCAGGGCCTGGCAGAGGATCTCTGCAATGTCCTATCTTTGAGAATACGCTTTTCCCTTGTCATGTCTGTCATTTGGCTGAGTCCTGTTCCCTAAGCTATTCAGTGAAGACTTGCTGGCATCATTCACCTGCAGAATAAGACTTTCTGTGAAATTTCTCAGCAGAAATCCTCTGCAAGCACATAGCTTTGGATATGAGAGACAGTGGTGGAAGTTGAATTTCAAGAGCAGATATATCAAAACAAAGAAACAAGCCCCAGATAAGATCTTTATATGTTTCGCAGATGAATATGTTTAGAAATATGGGGGAAGATGGAGATCAAGCCTGAGAACAGTGCACACCCATTTCAAGGTACAAAAACCAGGGAAGAACATGGGAAAGCAAGAGAGCTGGTTAATCTGATGTAAAAATCTTTGATGGTGAAACTAAAATTATACTCTCATGATGATTTAATCAGGCTGTAGAAGTGAAGTTCTCATGTTGGTTGTCATATGTGTGGCCTCCTCCATTGGGCAGTGGATGCAGGACAGGAGATATTCAAATAAATGTGGTGGAACACAAAATACTGAAAAAAAATCAGCCTAAATCCTGTGTATTACTTTCCTTAGAGAGAGTATCTGGATAATGTACAAAGTTTCAAAAGACCAAATGTCTATTGGGTCATGTTTTCACCAATTAAATGGTCACATCACATAAATGTTTGTATTTTATTGGTTGATTGGTTTTTCAAATTGTTTGTTTTACCATTTTTAACTTCGTGAGTCAGGGAAGCCCTCACTCATAGTGATTTAGAACTCTCCAAAAACTGTGAAGGTATTCATGTAACAGCTATTACAGGTTATAAGTTTCTCCTATTAAAACATGAAAGACTAACAGACTCTGCTACTTTTCATCTAAATTCAGTGTTGGGCTAAATGAATTTTTACAAGTCCTTTGAAATGTGTTCTCCTCTAGCCAATGGTGGTGCTCGAATTCACTTTCTTGTGAAGACAAGATTTGAGCAAACTGACAAAAGTACCGTTTGCCACTATTCTGGACACCTGGTTAAATATCAAGTTCCCTAAATGGTGTGTGTTTTATTTTGATCTCTGCTCACACTTTGGTCATTCAATTGGAACCACAGGGCTCCAGCAAATAGCGTTCTAGACCTGAACAAGAAAATTTCTATTCCATTTTGGGAGTTCATTCGTCTCTCATAATAAGTTTTTCCACAAATGTGTGCTTCAGGAGAGGCCCTATCCATCTGTGGAGAGGCCCGTTTTCATTCACTCACTTTCAGACTTTCTAAGATTTTCTGTTACTAGAGGTTTACCCAGATTGCTCTTGTCAAGCGACAGCGCACTTCACTTAAAGCTGAACAATATTACTTCATGTGTCTCCGCAGAAATTCCACCAATTGGAAATTCTTGCTGTAGTCATCTCCAAGTGTTTCTGCAGAAGAAAATATAACTAACAAAGGATGTGGTTTCAAGCAGAATGAGGAAAGTTGGGATTATCTATATTTCAGTGCAGGTTGACCTTTCAAAGAAACAGTAATTCCTATCAAATAGGAGGAAAAATCTTTTGTAAAGAGACATGAACATGACACGCTCAAATTTATGTCACTTTTTTTGCAACACCAAGGGCATTTGAGAAATTCTTGGCTGCTGAATTATGCCTTTTTCCAAATTTCCCTTAGGTAAGGCACTCCAGCTTCTTCAAAGCATGCTACTGTTCCTTCCATGTAAAAAACCAAAGCAAAAAACAAAATAAATTAAAACAAAACGCATTAAGTTACATTTCAGAGCACACAATTGCTCAGCAGGCCCATGTAAACACTTTTTAAGAAGGCAGAGGTACAGAAGCCTCAGGCTTCAGCCCATGGGCTGAAGTTTTGGAACTATCATGGCCACTCAATTCCCTGGCATGTCCACATTAACTCATGAATCTTTACAAAATTCCTCTTCAAATGCCCAGGATACAATATATTTTAACCAGGTTCACATGGGCTTTGAGCATTCAAGGACACACCAGAGGAAGCCCAGCCACACACTTGCCTGGGGCCTTGGAGTTTATCACAATGAAATGAACACCTGAACAAGGGGAGCCAAAACAAAGAGAGGCATATTCCTAAAGCCTGAGGCACAGAAGCTACCTATAGACCAGTAGTGGGATTTCACAAATTATGTAAGAATCTCTGTGCACATGCTTGGCATGGTCACTCATACCTATAATCCCAGCAATCTAGGGCTGAGAGGGATGGATCCTTGGGAGTTCCAGTCCATCGTGGGGTACGAAGTTATCTCAAGGCCTCTTTCCACAACATCATAAGATGCTGTTTCCCAAAAGAGAACAACAGAAAACTAGAAACACTTGGCCTAGGTCCCTGGGTTCACTTCATGCGTTGTGGAGACTAAATATTCCATGCCATGAGAAAATAACTGGGATTTTTAGGGAAAGGGGCATTTGTATCCCATTTCTAAGGCTTTCCCTTTCACAATGTTACATTTGAAATCTGGGAAAACCTGCTTGTGATAAGCTGTCTAGCATTATGTTGGTTTAGGTATTGAGCTAGTACCTCATGTTTAGTGTTCAGGGTTATGCTGGAATGGTTGCAGACCTCCTTTCAATAGGGATCGCAGACAGGTGAACCCTGAGGAAGCTGGATAGTTGAAGCAGGCACTCCAAATATTCATGCACTGCAAGGATTCACTTTCACTTTGGGACTCATTTTCTTGTTGCTGGCTTTCAGTGCTAACTGATACTTCCATGATGGCAGTAATCCAGCAGAGATTGCATGTATGGTTCCCAGGTTTGTTTCCCAAGCCACCAGAATCTCGGCAGAACCCAAATCATTGTGGCATTTTCTTTCCTCTCCTGTAATATTTGGCTTTCTAAGTTTGAAAATTTTATAGATTAGTGTAGTCAAGTTAGGACCCCTTAGACCACAGACAGAGGTAAAGACAGAGCCAATTACTTCCGTCCACTTCGCAAAATATGTCTAATTTGCTTGATCACTTCAAATTCAAAGAAAATTCTGATGCAACTTAGAGAGGTTAATCAAATACTGGATGATTGGAATGGCGGTGGTTGTACGAGTTGTAATGCTGCAGAGTTGGGCTGAAACTGTTCACAGAAATACAGACGCTTGTGGTTGCCAGGCAACCACCCTGGACTGAGATTGGCTGAACATCACTGTGAGGTGGATTTTAGGCTCTAGGTTTGAAAATTTAAAAGACTGGGGTAGTCAAGTTTGAAAACCATAGACCACAGACAGAGCAAAAGGTTTTACAATTACTTCCGTCCACTTCTCAAAATATGTCAAATTTCTTTGATCACTACAACTGTAAAGAAAATTCTGATGCAACATAGAGAGGCTAATCAAATACTACATGATTGGAATGACTGTGGTTGAATGAGCTGGAAAGTTGCAGAGTTGGGCTGAAACAGTTCACAGAAATCCACAAGCTTGTGGTTGCCAGGCAACCACACTGAGCTGTGATTGGCTGATCAGCATTGTGAGCTGGAATTTAGGCTCTAGGATACAAATTTGCAGTAGGAGACCTGAGTCACAATGCTGGGAGATGCCATGGAGACCTCAGTGGCACAGAGTACCATGTAGGGCAAGATTTAAATAGGATGAATATTCGTAGGCCTGGTATGCCACAGTATTCTCTCTAAAGGCTTCAGTGCTCAAAATTTGTGGATTTAAATGCATGCAAATCTACACATGGATGTACTATCAATGGATTATGAAAAATGCCAGGGCCTGGCAGATGATCTCTGCCATGTCCTTTCCTTGACGATATGCTTTTCCCTTGTCATGTCTGTCATTTGGCTGAGTCCTGTTCCCTAAGCTATTCAGTGAAGACTTGCTGGCATCATTCATCTGCAATATAAGAGATTTCTGTGAAATTTCTCAGCAGAAATCCTCTGCAATCGCATGGCTTTGAATATGAGAGACAGTGGTGGAAGTTGAATTTCAAGAGCAGATATTTGAAAACAATGAAACAAGCCCCAAATAAGATCTTTACATGTTTTCCAGATGAATATGTTTAGAAATATGGGGGAAGATGGAGATCAAGGCTGAGAACAGTGCTCACCACTTTCAAAGTACATAAACCAGGGAAAAACTTGGGAAAGCAAGAGAGCTGCTTAATCTTATGTAAAAATCTTTGATGAAGAAAGGAAAATTATATTCTCATGATGATTTAATCAGGCTATAGAAGTGATATTCTCATGTTGGTTGTCATATGTGTGGCCTCCTGCATTGGGCAGTGGTTGCAGGACAGGAGATCTTCAAATAAATCTGGTGGAACACAAAATACTGAAAAAAAAATCAGCCTAAATCCTGTGTATTCCTTTCCTTTGAGAGTATATATGGATAATGTACAAAGTTTTAAAAGAGAAAATGTCTATTGGGTCATAGTTTCACCATTTAAATGGTCACTTCACATAACGTTTTGAATTTTGCTTTCACAGTAGCTCATTTACAGGGTCTGAGTAAAGCAGAATGCATTGTAAGCCTGTTCAATAGATGTGCATTCCATAAGTTGTTTCAAAACCAGTGAAACCCATTGGACTTAATGTTTGTATTTTATTGGTTGATTTTTTTCAAATTGTTTGTTTTAGTATTTTTAAGTTTGTAAGGAAGTCCTCACTCATAGTGATTTAGACCTCTCCAAAAACTCTGAAGGTATTGATGTAACAGCTGTTACATGTTATACGTTTCTCCTATTAAAACTTGAGTGACTAACAGAACCTGCTACTTTTCATCTAAATTCAGTGTTGAGATAAATGACTTTTTACAAGTCCTTTGAAATGTGTCCTCCTCTAGCCAATGGTGTTGCTGGAATTCACTTTCTTGTGAAGACAAGATTTGAGCAAATTGACACAAGTACTGTTTGCCACTATTCATGACACCTGGTTAAATATGGAGTTCCCTAAATGGTGTGTGTTTTATTTTGATCTCTGCTCACACTTTGGTTATCCAATTGGTACCACAGGGCTCGAGGCAATAGGGTTCTAGGCCTGAACAAGAAAATTTCCATTCTATTTTGGAGTTAATTGGTCTCTCATAATTACTTTTTCCACAAATGTGTGCTTCAGGAGAGGCCCTATCCAACTGTGGAGAGCCCCATTTTCATTCACTCACTTTTAGAATTTCTAAGATTTTCAGTTACTAGAGGTTTACCCAGAGTTGCCCTTGTCAAGGGACAGCGTACTTCACTTGAAGTTGTACAGTATTACTTCATGTGTCTCCATGGAAATTCCACCAATGGGAAACTCCTGCTGTAGTCATCTCCAAGTGTTTCTGCAGAAGAAAATATAATTAACAAAGGATGTGGTTTCAAGCAGAATGAGGAAAGGAGGGATTATCTTTATTTCAGTGCAAGTTGACCTTTCAAAGAAACAGTAATTCCTATCAAATAGGAGGTAAAATCTGTTGTAAAGAGACATGGACATGACACGCTCAACTTTATGTCACTTTTTTTGAAACACCAAGGGCATTTGAGAAATTCTTGGCTGCTGAATTATCCCTTTTTTCAAATTTCTCTTAGGTAAGGCACTCCAGCTTCTTCAAACCATGGTGCTGTTCCTTCCATGTAAAAAACCAAATCAAAAAACATAATAAAGTAAAACCAAACACATTAAATTACATTTGAGAGCACATAATTGCTCAGCAGGCCCATGTAAACACTATTCAAGAAGGTAGAGGTACAGAAGCCTCAGCCTTAAACACACAGCCTGAAGTGTTGTGTCTATCATGGCCCCTCAATTCCCTGGCATGTCCACATTAACTCATGAATCTTTACTCATTTCCTGTTCAAATGCAAAGGATCCAACACATTTGAACCCTGTTCACCTGGGCTGTAATCATGCAATGACACACCAGAGGAAGGGCAGCCAAACCCTTGCCTGGGGACTTGGAACTTATCACAATAGAAATGGACACAAGGGGAGCCAAAACAAAGAGAGGCATATTCCTAAAGCCTGAAGCACAGAAGCTACCTATAGACCAGTAGTGGGAGTTCACAAATTATGTAAGAATCTCTGTACACATGCTTGGCATGGTCGCTCATGCCTATAATCCCAGCGTTGTGCGGGCTGAGGTGGATGGATCCTTGTGAGTTCCAGTTGATCTTGGGCTATGAAGTTATTTCAAGGCCTCTTTCAACAACTTCATAAGATGCTGCTTCCAAAAAGAGAACAATAGAAACCTAGACACACTTGACGTAGGTCCCTGGGTTCACTTCATGAGTTGTGGAGACTAAATATTCCATGCCATGAGAAAATAACTGGGATTATTAGGGAAAGGTGCATTTGGATCCCGTTTCTAAGGGTTTCCTTTTCACCATGTTACATTTGAATTCTGGGAAAACCTGCTGGTGATAAAATATCTAGCATTTTGTTGATTTAGGTATTGAGCTAGTACCTCATGTTTAGTGTTCAGGGTTACACAGGAATCGCTGCAGACCTCCAAGATATAGAGATCGCAGACATGTGAATCCCGAAGAAGCTGGATAGTTGAAGCAGGCACTCCAAATATTCATGCACTGCAAGGATTCACTTTCACTTTGGGACTCATCTTCTGGTTGCTGGATTTCATTGCTAACTGATACTACCATGGTGGCAGTAATCCAGCAGAGATTGCATGTATGGTTCTCAGGTTTGTTTCTCAAGCGGTCAGAAACTTGGCAGAACCCACATCATTGTGGCATTTTCTTCCCTATGCTGAAACATTTAGCTTTCTAAGATTGAAAATTTAATAGAGTGGGGTAGTCAAGTTTGGACCCCATAGACCACACACAGAGTTAAAGGTTTTTCCATTACTTCACTCCACTTCTCAAAATATGTCAAAATTGCTTGATCACTATAACTTCAAAGAAAATTCTGTTGCAACTTAGAGAGGCTAATAAAATTCTGCATGATTGGAATTGCTTTGGTTGTATGAGGTAGAAAGTTGCAGAGTTGGGCTGAATCTGTTCACAGAAATCCACAAGATTGTGGGTTCCATGCAACCACACTGGGCTGTGATTGGCTGAACAGCATTGTGAGCTGTACTTTAGTCTCTAGGATACAAGTTTGCAGTAGCAGACCTGAGTCACAAGCTGGACGTTGCCATGGATACTTCAGGGGCACAGAGGACCTTGTAGGGCAAAATTTAAATAAGATGAATATTTCTAGGCTTGGTATGCCACAGTATACTCTCTGAAGGCTTCACTGCTCAGAATCTGTGGATGGAAATGCGTGCAAATCTACACATGGATGTACTTTCAATGGGATATGAAATATGCCAGGGCCTGGCAGAGGATCTCTGCCATGTCCTTTCCTTTAGCATACGCTTTTCCCTTGTCATGTCTGTCATTTTGCTGAGTCCTGTTCCCTAAGCTATTCAGTGAAAACTTGCTGGCATCATTCACCTGCAGTATAAGAGCTTTCTGTGAAATTTCTCAGCAGAAATCCTCTGCAAGCACATAGCTTTGGATATGAGAGACCGTGGTGGAAGTAGAATTTCAAGATCAGATATTTAAAACAATGAAACAAGCCCCGAATAAGATCTTTACATGTTTCCCATATGAATATGTTTGGAAATATGGGGGAAGATGGAGATCAAGTCTGAGAACAGTGCTCACCCATTTCAAGGTACAAAAACCAGGGAAAAACATGGGAAAGCAAGAGAGCTGGTTAATCTGATGCAAAAACCTTTGATGATGAAAGGAAAATTATATTCTCATGATGATTTAATCAAGCTGTAGAAGTAAAATTCTCCTGTTGGTGGTCATATGTGTGACCTGCTGCATTGGGCAGTGGATGCAGGACAGCAGACTTTCAAATAAATCTGGTGGAACACAAAATACTGAAAAAAAAAATCAGCCTAAATCCTGTGTATTCCTTTCCTTTGAGAGCATATATGGATAATGTACAAAGTTTCAAAAGAGAAAATGTCTATTGGGTCATGGTTTCACCAATTAAATGGTCACTTCACATAACATTTTGAATTTAGCTTTCAGAGTTGCTCATGTAGAGGGTCTGAGTAAAGCAAAACGCATTGTAAGCCTGTTCAATAGATGTAAACTCCATAGGTTGTTTCAAAACCAGTGAAACCCTTTGGACTTCATGTTTGTATTTTATTGGTTGATTGGTTTTTCAAATTGTTTGTTTTACCATTTTTAACTTTGTGAATCAGGGAAGCCCTCACTCATAGTGATTTAGACCTCTC
This sequence comes from Cavia porcellus, assembly GCF_034190915.1. Lineage (NCBI taxonomy): Eukaryota > Metazoa > Chordata > Mammalia > Rodentia > Caviidae > Cavia > Cavia porcellus. The sequence goes on along the minus strand of NW_026947486.1, from coordinate 1,392,673 downwards.
CAAAAACTCTGAAGGTATTCATGTAACAGCTATTACAGGTTATAAGTTTCTCCTATTTAAACATGAAAGACTAACAGACTCTGCTACTTTTCATCTAAATTCAGTGTTGGGCTAAATGAATTTTTACAAGTCCTTTGAAATGTGTCCTCCTCTAGTCACTGGTCGTGCTGGAATTCACTTTCTTGTGAAGACAAGATTTGAGCAAACTGACAAAAGTACCGTTTGCCACTATTCTGGACACCTGGTTAAATATCGAGTTCCCTAAATGGTGTGTGTTTTATTTCGATCTCTGCTCACACTTTGGTCATCCAATTGGAACGACAGGGCTCCAGCCAATAGCGTTCTAGACCTGAACAAGAAAATTTCAATTCCATTTTGGGAGTTCATTCGTCTCTCATAATAACTTTTTCCACAAATGTGTGCTTCAGGAGAGGCCCTATGCAACTGTGAAGAGGCCCGTTTTCATTCACTCACTTTCAGACTTTCTAAGATTTTCTGTTACTAGAGGTTTACCCAGACTTGCCCTTGTCAAGGGACAGCGCACTTCACTTAAAGCTGAACAATATTACTTCATGTGTCTCCGCAGAAATTCCACCAATGGGAAATTCTTGCTGTAGTCATCTCCAAGTGTTTCTGCAGAAGAAAATATAACTAACAAAGGATGTGGTTTCAGGCAGAATGAGGAAAGGTGGGATTATCTTTATTTCAGTGCAGGTTGACCTTTCAAAGAAACAGTAATTCCTATCAAATAGGAGGTAAAATCTTTTGTAAAGAGACATGAACATGACACGCTCAAATTTATGTCACTTTTTTTGCAACACCAAGGGCATTTGAGAAATTCTTGGCTGCTGAATTATGCCTTTTTCCAAATTTCCCTTAGGTAAGGCACTCCAGCTTCTTCAAAGCATGCTACTGTTCCTTCCATGTAAAAAACCAAAGCAAAAAACAAAATAAATTAAAACAAAACACATGAAATTACATTTGAGAGCACACAATTGCTCAGCAGGCCCATGTAAACACTATTCAATAAAGTAGAAGTACAAAAGCCTCAGCCTTCAGCCCATGGCCTGAAGTTTTGTCTCTATCATGGAGACTCAATTCCCTGGCATGTCCACATTAACTCATGAATCTTTACTGATTTCCTCTTCAAATGCACAGGATCCAATATATTTTAACCCTGTTCACCTGGGCTGTAATCATCCAAGCACACACCAGAGGAAGGGCAGCCACACCCTTGCCTGGGGCCTTGGAGCTTATCACAATAGAAATGGACACCTGAACAAGGGGAGCCAAAACAAAGAGAGGCATATTCCTAAAGCCTGAAGCACAGAAGCTACCTATAGACCAGTAGTGGGATTTGACAAATTATGTAAGAATCTCTGTGCGCATGCTTGGCATGGTCGCTCATGCCCATAATCCCAGCTATCTGGGGGCTGAGGTGGATGGATCCTTGGGAGTTCCAGTCCATCTTGTGCTATGAAGTTATCTCAAGGCCTCTTTCAACAACTTCATAAGATGCTGTTTCCTAATAGAGAACAACAGAAAAGTAGACACACTTAGCCTAGGTCCCTGGGTTCACTTCATGAGTACTGGAGACTAACTATTCCATGCCATGAGAAAACACCTGGGATTTTTAGGGAAAGAGGCATTTGGATCCCGTTTCTAAGGGTTTCATTTTCACCACGTTACATTTGAATTCTGAGAAAACCTGCTGGTGATAAGCCATCTAGCATTATGTTTGTTTAGGTATTGAGCTTGTACCTCATGTTTAGTGTTCAGGGTTATGCTGGAATGGCTGCAGACCTCCTTGAAATAGCGATCAAAGACATGTGAACCTTGAAGAACCTGGATAGTTGATGCAGGCACTCCAAATATTCATGCACTGCAAGGATTCATTTTCACTTTGGGACTCATCTTCTGGTTGCTGGCTTTCAGTGCTAACTGATACTACCATGGTGGCAGTAATCCAGCAGAGATTGCATGTATGGTTTGCACGTTTGTTTCTCAAGCCACCAGAAACTCGGCAGAACCCAAATCTTGTGGCATTTTCTTTCCTCCCCTGAAACATTTGGCTTTTTAAGTTTGAAAATTTAATATACTGGTGTAGTCAAGTTGGGACCCAATAGACCAAAGACAGAGCCAAAGACAGAGCCAATTACTTCCCTCCACTTCTCAAAATATGTCAAATATGCTTGATCCTTACGACTTTAAAGAAAATTCTGCTGCAACTTAGAGAGGTTATTCCAATACTGCATGATTGGAATGGCTGTGGTTGTATGAGGTGTAAAGCTGCAGAGTTGGGCTGAAACTGTTGACAGTAATCCACAGGCTTGTCGTTGCCAGGCAACCACACTGGGCTGAGATTGGTTGAACATCACTGTGAGGTGGATTTTAGGCTCTGGGTTTGAAAATTTAAAAGACTGGGATAGTCAAGTTTGGAACCCATAGACCACAGAGGGAGCAAAAGGTTTTCCAATTACTTCCCTCTACTTCTCAAAATATGCCAAATTTGCTTGATCACTAAAACTGTAAAGAAAATTCTGATGCAACATAGAGAGGCTAATCAAATACTTCATGATTTGAATGACTGTGGTTGCATGAGGTGTAAAGCTGCAGAGTAGGGTTGAAACAGTTCACAGAAATCCACAAGCTTGTGGTTTCCAGGCAACCACACTGGGCTATGATTGGCTGATCAGCATTGTGAGCTGGACTTTAGGCTCTAGGATACAAGTGTGCAGTAGGAGACCTGAGTCACAATGCTGGGCGTTGCCGTGGAGACCTCAGAGGCACAAAGGTCCTTGTAGGGCAAGATTTAAATAGAATAAATATTTGTAGGCCTGGTATGCCACAGTATTCTCTCTGAAGGCTTCACTGCTCAGAATTTGTGGATGGAAATGCGTGCAAATCTACACATGTATGTACTTTCAATGGGATATGAAATAGGCAAGGCCTGGCAGATGATCTCTGCAATGTCCCTTCCTTGAATATATGCATTTCTCTTGTCATGTCTGTCATTTGTCTGAGTCCTGTTCCCTAAGCTATTCAGTGAAGACTTGCTGGCATCATTCACCTGCAGTATAAGAGCTTTCTGTGAAATTTCTCAGCAAAAATCCTCTGCAAGCACATGGCTTTGGATATGAGAGACAGTGTTGGAAGTTGAATTTCAAGAGCAGATATTTGAAAACAATTAAACAAGCCCTGAATAAGACCTTCACATGTTTCAGAGAGGAATATGTTTGGAAATATGGGGGAAGATGGAGATCAAGTCTGAGAACAGTGCAAACCCATTTCAAGGCACAAAAACCAGGGAAAAACATGGGAAAGCAAGAGAGCTGGTTAATTTTATGTAAAAACCTTTCATGTTGAAAGGAAAATTATATTCTCATGATGATTTAATCAGGCTGTAGAAGTGAAGTTCTCATGTTGGTTGTCATATGTTTGGCCTTCTGCATTGGGCAGTGGATGTAGGACAGGACATCTTCAAATAAATCTGGTGGAACACAAAATACTGAAAAAAATCAGCCTAAATCCTGTGTATTTCTTTCTTTGAGAACGTATCTGGATAATGTACACAGTTTGAAAAGAGAAAATGTCTATTGGGTCATGGTTTCACCAATTAAATGGTCACTTCACATAACATTTTGAATTTTGTTTTCACAGTTTCTCATGTAAAGGGTCTGAGTAAAACAGAACACAGAATAAGCCTGTTCAATAGATGTGCATTCCATAAGTGGCTTCAAAACCAGTGAAACCCTTTGGACTTAATGTTCGTATTTTATGGGTGGATAGGGTTTTCAAATTGTTTGTTTTACTATTTTTAACTTTGTGAGTCAGGGAAGCCCTCACTCATAGTGATTTAGACCTCCCCAAAAACTCTGAAGGTATTCATGTAACAGCTACTACAAGTTATAAGTTTCTCCTTTGAAAACTTGAAAGACTAACAGACTCTGCTACTTTTCATCTAAATTCAGTGTTGGGCTAAATGACTTTTTACAAGTCCTTTGAAATGTGTCCTCCTCTAGTCACTGTTCGTGCTGGAATTTACTTTCTTGAGAAGACAGGATTTGAGGAAATTGACACAAGTCGACTTCATCACTATTTTGGACACCTGGTTAAATATCGAGTTTGCTAAATGGTGTGTGTTTTATTTTGATATCTGCTCACACTTTGGTCATTCAATTGGAACCACTGGGCTCCAGGCAATAGTGTTCTATGCCTGAACAAGAAAATTTCCTTTCCATTTTGGGAGTTCATTCGTCTCTCATAATCACTTTTTCCACAAATGTGTGCTTCAGGAGAGGCCCTATCCAACTGTGGAGAGGCCCATTTTCATTCAATCACTTTCAGACTTTCTAACATTTTCAGTTACTAGTGGTTTGCCAAGACTTGCCATTGTCAAGGGACAGTGTACTTCACTTGAACTTGTGCAGTATTACTTCATGTGTCTCCGTGGAAATTCCACCAATGGGAAACTCTTGCTGTAGTCATCCCCAGGTGTTTCTGCCTAAGAAAATATAACTAACCAAGGATGTGGTTTCAAGCAGAATGAAGAAAGGAGGGATTATCTTTATTTCAGTGCAGGTTGACCTTTCAAAGAAACAGTAATTCCTATCAAATAGGAGGTAAAATCTTTTGTAACGGGACATGGACATGACACGCTCAACTTACGTCACTTTTTTTGAAACGCCAAGGGCATTTGAGAACTTCTTGGCTGCTGAATTATCCCTTTTTTCAAATTTCTCTTATGTAAGACACTCCAGCTTCTTCAAACCATGGTTCTGTTCCATCCATGTAAAAAACCAAAGCAAAAAACAAAATAAATTAAAACAAAACACATGAAATTACATTTGAGAGCACATAATTGCTCAGCAGACCCATGTAAACACTATTCAAGAAGCTGGAGGTACAAAAGCCGCAGCCTTCAGCCCATGGCCTGAAGTTTTGTGACTATAATGGCCCTTAAATTCCCTGGCATGTCCACATTCACCCATGAATTTCTACTCATTTCCTCTTGAAATGCACAGGGTCCAATATATTCGAACCCTGTTCACCAGGGTTCTAATCATCCATGGACTGCAGAGGAAGGGCAGCCACACACTTGTCTGGTGCCTTGGAGCTTATCACAATAGAAATGGACACCTGAACAAGGGGAGCCAAAACAAAGAGAGGCATATTCTTAAAGCATGAAGCTCAGAAGCTTCCTATAGATCAGTAGTGGGATTACACAAATTATGTAAGAATCTCTGTGCAATGCTTGGCGTGGTCGCTCATGCCTATAATCCCAGCAATCTGGCGGCTGAGGTGGATGGATCCTTGGGAGTTCCAGTCCATCTTGGGCTACGAAGTTGTCTCAAAGCCTCTTTCAAAAACTTCATAAGATTCTGTTTCCAAAAAGAGAACAACACTAAACTACATACACTTGGCTTAGGTCAATTGGTTCACTTCATGAGTTGTGGAGACTAAATATTCCATGCCATGAGAAAGTACCTGGGATTTTTAGGGAAAGGGGCATTTGCATCCCATTTCTAAGGGTTTCCCTTTCACCATATTACATTTCAATTTTGGCAAAACCTGCTGGTGATAAGCTATCTATCATTATGTTTGTTTAGGTATTGACCTAGTACCTCATGTTTAGTGTTCATGGTTATGCTGGGATGGCTGCAGACATGCCTTGAAATAGCGATCTCAGACATGTGAACCCTGAGGAAGCTGGATAGTTGAAGCAGGTACTCCAAATATTCATGCACTGCAAGGATTCACTTTCATTTTGGGACTCATCTTCTGGTTGCTGGCTTTCAGTGCTAACTGATACTACCGTGGTGGCTGTAATCGAGCACAGATTGGATGTATGGTTTGCAGGTATGTTTACCAAGCCGCCAGAAACTCGGCAGAACACAAATCATTGTGGCATTTTCTTTCTTCACATGAAACATTTGGATTTCTAACTTTGAAAATGTAATAGACTGGGGTAGTCAAATTTGGACCCCATAGACCAACGACAGAGCTAAAAAAGGAGCCAATTACTTCCCTCCACTTCTCAAAATATGTCAAATTTCCTTGATCACTAAAACTTCAAAGAAAATTTTGATGCAACTTAGTGAGGTTAGTCAAATACTGCATGAATGGAATGGCTATGGTTGTATGAGGTGGAAAGCTACAGAGTTGGGCTAAAACATCTTAGAGAAATCCACAGGCTTGTGGTTGCCAGGCAACCACACTGGGCTGAGATTGGCTGAACATCACTGTGAGGTGGATTTTAGGCTCTGGGTTTGAAAATTTAAAAGACTGGTGTAGTCAAGTTTGAAAACCATAGACCACAGAGAGAGCAAAAGGTTTTCCAATTACATCCCTCCACTTCACAAAATATGTCAAATTTGCTTGATCACTACAACTGTAAAGAAAATTCTGATGCAACATAGAAAGGCTAATCAAATACTGCATGATTGGAATGGCTGTGCTTGTATGAGGTCGAAAGCTGCCAAGTTGGGCTGAAACAGTTCACAGAAATCCACAAGCTTGTCATTACCTGGCAACCGCACCTGTCTGTGATTGGCTGAACAGCATTGTGAGCTGGAATTTAGGCTCTAGGATACATGTTTGCAGTAGGAGTCCTGAGTCACAATGCTGGGCATTGCCATGGAGACCTCAGTGGTACAGAGGACCTTGTAGGGCAAGATTTAAATAGGATGAATATTCATAGGGCTGGTATGCCACAGTATTCTCTCTGAAGGCTTCACTGCTCGGAATTTGTGGATGGAAATGCCTGCAAATCTACACATGGATGTACTATCAATGGGATACAAAACATGCCAAGGTCTGGCAGATGATCTCTGCCATGTCTTTCCTTGAACATATGCTTTTCCCTGGTCATGTCTGTCATTTGGCTGAGTCCTGTTCCCTAAGCTATTCAGTGAAGACTTGCTGGCATCATTCTCCTGCAGTATAAGAGCTTTCTGTGAAAATTCTCAGCATAAATCCTCTGCAAGCACATAGCACTGGATATGAGAGACAGTGGTGGAAGTTGAATTTCAAGAGCAGATATTTCAAAATCATGAAACAAGCCCGAATAAGATCTTTACATGTTTCCTAGATGAATATCTTTGGAAATATGGGGGAAGATGAAGATCAAGAACGAGAACAGAGCTCACAAATTTCAAGTTACAAACACCATGGAAAAACATGGAAAAGCAAGAGAACTGGTTAATATGATGTAAAAACCTTTGAAGTTGAAAGGAAAATTATATTCTCATGATGATTTAATCAGGCTGTAGAAGTGAAGTTCTCATGTTGGTTGTCATATGTTTGGCCTTCTGCATTGGGCAGTGGATGCAGGACAGGACATCTTCAAATAAATCTGGTGGAACACAAAATACTGAAAAAAATTCAGCTTAAATCCTGTGTATTCCGTCCCTTTGAGAAAATATATGGATTAGGCACAAAGTTTCAAAAGAGAAAATGTCTATTGGGTCATGGTTTCACCAATTAATTGGTCATTTCACATAACATTTTGAATGTTGCTTTCACAGCTGTTCATGTACAGGGTCTTAGTAAAGCGGAACGCAGAGTAAGCCTGTTCAATTGATGTGGATTCCATCAGTGGTTTAAAAACCAGTGAACCCCGTTGGACTTAGTGTTTGTATTTTATTGGTTAATTGGTTTTTCAAATTGTTTGTTTTACTATTTTTAACTTTGTGAGTCAGGGAAGCCCTCACTCATAGTGATTTAGACCTCTCCAAAAACTCTGAAGGTATTCATGTAACAGCTATTACATGTTATAAGTTTCTGCTATTAAAACTTGAAGGACTGACAGACTCTGCTAATTTTCATCTAAATTCAGTGTAGGGATAAATGACTTTTTACAAGTCCTTTGCAATGTGTCCTCCTCTAGTCACTGGTTGTGCTGGAATTTACTTTCTTGTGAAGACAGGATTTGAGCAAATTGACACAAATACAGTTTGCTACTATTCTGTATGCCTGGTTAAGTACCGAGTTCTCTAAATGGTGTGTCTTTTATTTTGATCTCTGCTCACACTTTGTTCATCCAATTGGAAGCACTGGGCTCCAGGCAATAGTGTTATAGGCCTGAACAAAAAATTTCCATTCCATTTTGGGAGTTCATTCATCTCTCATAATTAATTTTTCCACAAATGTGTGCTTCAGGAGAGGCCCTATCCAACTGTGGAGAGGCCCATTTTCATTCACTCACTTTCAGACTTTCTAAGATTTTCAGTTACTAGAGGTTTGCCCAGACTTGCCATTGTCAAGGGACAGTGCACTTCACTTGAACTTGTGCAGTATTACTACATGTGTCTCCGTGGAAATTCCACCAATGGGAAACTCTTGCTGTAGTCAACTCCAAGTGTTTCTGCAGAAGAAAATATAACTAACCAAGGATGTGGTTTCAAGCAGAATGAAGAAAGGATGGATTATCTTTATTTCGGTGCAGGTTGACCTTTCAAAGAAACAGTAATTCCTATCAAAGAGGAGATAAAATCTTTTGTAAAGAGACATGGACATGCCACGCTCAACTTTATGTCACTTTTTTGAAACCCTAAGGGCATTTGAGAAATTCTTGGCTGCTGAATTATCCCTTTTTTCAAATTTCTCTTAGGTAAGTCATTCTAGCTTCTTCAAACCATGGTACTGTTCCTTCCATGTAAAAAACCAAAGCAACAAACAAAATAAATTAAAACAAAGCACATGAAATTACATTTGAGAGCACACAATTTCTCAGCAGGCCCCTGTAAACACTATTCAAGAAGGCAGAGGTACAGAAGCATCAGCCTTCAGCCCATGGCCTGATGTTTTGTCTCTACCATGACCCCTCCATTCCCTGGCATGTCCAGATTAACTCATGAATCTTTAATCATTTCCTCTTCAAATGCACAGGATCCAATATATTTGAACCCTGTTCACCTTTGCAGTAATCATCCAAGGACACACCAGAGGAAGTGCCGCCACACCCTTGCCTGGGGCCTTGGAGCTTATCACAATAGAAGTGGACATCTGAACAATGGGAGCCAAAACAAAGAGAGGCATATTCCTAAAGCCTGAAGCTCAGAAGCTTCCTATAGACCAATAGTGGGATTTCACAAATTATGTAAGTAACTCTGTGCACATGCTTGGCATGGTCGCTCATGCCTATAATCCCAGCAATCTGGGGGCTGAGTTGGATGGATCCTTGGGAGTTACAATCCATCTTGGGCTATGAAGTTATCTCAAGGCCTCTTTCAACAACTACATAAGATGGTGTTTCCAAAAAGAGAACAACAGAAAACTAGACACTCTTGGCATAGGTCCCTGGGTTCACTTCATGAGTTGTGGACACTAAATATTCCATGCCATGAGAAAACACCTGGGATTTTTAGGGAAAGGGGCGTTTGGATCCTGTTTCTAATGGTTTCATTTTCACCATGTTACATTTGAATTCTGGGAAAACCTGCTGGTGATAAGCTGTCTAGCATTATGTTGCTTTATGTATTGAGCTTGTACCTCATGTTTTGTGTTCAGGTTTATGCTGGAATGGCTGCAGACCTCCTTGAAATAGCGATCGCAGACATGTGAACCCCAATGAAGCTGGATAGTTGAAGCAGGCACTCCAAATATTCATGCACTGCAAGGATTCACTTTCACTTTGGGATTCATCTTCTGGTTGCTGGCTTTCAGTGCTAACTGATACTACCATGGTGACAGTAATCCAGCAGAGATTGCATGTATCGTTTGCAGGTTTGTTTCCCAAGCCACCAGAAACTCGGCAGAACCCAAATCATTATGTCATGTTCTTTCCTCCCCTGAAACATTTGGCTTTCTACGATTGAAATTATAATAGACTGTGGTAGTCCATTTGGACCCCATAGACAACAGACAGAGCTAAAACAGAGCCCATTACTTCCCTCCACTTCTCAAAATATGTCAAATTTGCTTGATCCCTACAACTGCAAAGAAAATTCTGATGCAACATAGACAGGCTAATCAAATACTGCATGATTGGAATGGCTGTGGTTGTATGAGCTGGAAAGCTGCAGAGATGGGCTGAAACAGTTCACAGAAATCCACAAGCTTTTGGTTGCCAGGCAACCACACTGGGCTGTGATTGGCTGAGCAGCATTGTGAGCTGGACTTTAGGCTCTAGGATACAAGTTTGCAGTAGGAGACCTGAGTCACAATGCTGGGCGTTGCCTTTGGAGGCCTCAGTGGCATAGAGGACCTTGTGGGGCAAGATTTAAATAGGATGAATACCCGTAGGCCTTGTATGCCACAGTGTTTTCTCTGAAGGCTTCACTGCTCAGAATTTGTGGATTTAAATTTGTGCAAATCTACACATTGATGTACTATCAATGGGATAGAAAATTTGCCAGGGCCTTTTAGATGATCTCTGCCATGTTCTTTCATTGAGCATGAGTTTTTCCCTTGTCATGTGTTTCATTTGGCTGGGTCCTGTTCCCTAAGCTATTCAGTCAAGACTTGCTGGCATCATTCACCTGCAGTATAAGAGCTTTCTGTGAAATGTGTCAGCAGAATTCCTCTGCAAGCCCATGGCTTTGGATATGAGAGACAGTGGTGGAAGTTGAATTTCAAGAGCAGATATTTGAAAACAATGAAACAAGCCCCGAATAAGATCTTTACATGTTTCCCAGATGGATATGTTTGGAAATATGGGGCAAGATGGAGATCAAGACTGAGAACAGTGCTCACCCATTTCAAGGTACAAAAACCATGGAAAAACATGGGAAAGCAAGAGAGCGGGTGAATGTCATGTAAAAATCTTTGATGATGAAAGGAAAATTATATTCTCATGATGATTTAATCAGGCTGTAGAAGTGAAGCTCTCATGTAGGTTGTCATATGTGTGGCCTCCTGCATTGTGCAGTGTATGCAGGACAGGAGATCTTCAAATAAATCTGGTGGAACACAAAATACTGAAAAAAAATCAGCCTAAATCCTGTGTATTCCTTTCCTTTGAGAGCATATATGGATAATGTACAAAGTTTCAAAAGAGAAAATGTCCATTGGGTCATGGTTTCACCAATTAAATGGTGACTTCACATAACATTTTAAATTTTGCTTTCACAGTTGGTCACGTACAGGGTCTGAGTAAAGCAGAATGCAGAGTAAGCCTGTTCAATAGATGTGCATTCCATAAGTGGTTTCAAAACCAGTGAAACCCTTTGGACTTAATGTTTGTATTTTTTTGGTTGTTCCAGTTTTCAAATTGTTTGTTTTACTATTTTTAACTTTGTGAGTCAGGGAAGCCCTCCCTCACTCATAGTGATTTAGACCTCTCCAAAAACTCTGAAGGTATTCATGTAACAGCTATTACTTGTTATATGTTTCTCCTATTAAAACTTGAAAGACTAACAGACTCTGCTACTTTTCATCTAAATTCAGTGTTGGGCTAAATGACTTTTTACAATTCCATTGAAATATATCCTCCTCTAGTCACCGGTCGTGCTGGAATTTACTTTCTTGTGAAGACAGGATTTGAGCAAATTGACACAAGTACAGTTTGCCACTATTCTGGACACCTGGTTAAATGTCGAGTTCCCTATATGGTGTGTGTTTTATTTTGATCTATGCTCACACTTTGGTCATCCAATTGGAACCACCGGGCTCCAGGCAATAACGTTCTAGGCCTGAATAAGAAAATTTCCATTGCATTTTGGGAGTTCATTCGTCTCTCATAATTACTTTTTCCACAAATGTTTGCTTCAGGAGAGGCCCTATCCAATTGTGGACAGGCCCATTTTCATTCACTCACTTTCAGACTTTCTAAGATTTTCAGTTACTAGAGGTTTGCCCAGACTTGCCATTGTCAATTGATAGCGCACTTCACTTGAAGTTGTACAGTATTACTTCATGTGTCTCCATGGAAATTCCACCAATGGGAAACTCTTGCTGTAGTCATCTCCAAGTGTTTCTGCCTAAGAATATATAACTAACAAAGGATGTGTTTTCAAGCAGAATGAGGAAAGGAGGGATTATCTTTATTTCAGTGCAGGTTGACCTTTCAAAGAAACAGTAATTTCTATCAAAGAGGAGGTAAAATCTTTTGTAAAGGGACATGGACATGACACGCTCAACTTTATGTCCCTTTTTTTGAAACGCCAAGGGCATTTGAGAAATTCTTGGCTGCTGAATTATCCCTATTTTCAAATTTCTCTTAGGTAAGTCATTCTAGCTTCTTCAAACCATGGTACTGTTCCTTCCATGTAAAAAACCAAAGCAAAAAACAAAATAAATTAAAACAAAACACATTAAATTACATTTGAGAGCAAACAATTGCTCAGCAAACCCATGTAAACACTATTCAAGAAGGTAGAGGTACAGAAGCCTCAGCCTTCAGCCCATGGCCTGAAGTTTTGTCTCTGTCATGGCCCCTCAATTCCCTGGCATGTCCACATTAACTCATGAATCTTTAATCATTTCCTCTTCAAATGCACAGGATCCAATATATTTGAACCCTGTTCACCTGGGCTGTCATCATCCAAGCACACACCAGAGGAAGGGCAGCCACACCCTTGCCTGGGGCCTTGGAGCTTATCACAATAGAAATGGACACCTGAACAAGGGGAGCCAAAACAAAGAGAGGCATATTCCTAAAGCCTGAAGCACAGAAGCTACCTATAGACCAGTAGTGGGAATTCACAAATTATGTAAGTAGCTCTGTGTACATGCTTGGCATGGTCACTCATGCCTATAATCCCAGCAATCTGGGGGCTGAGGTGGATGCATCCTTGGGAGTTCCAGTCCATCTTGGGCTATGAAGTTATCTCAAGGCCTCTTTCAACAACTTCATAAGATGCTGTTTCCAAAAAGAGAACAACAGAAAACTAGACACACTTGGCTTAGGTCCCTGGGTTCACTTCATGAGTTGTGGACACTAAATATTCCATGTCATGGGAAAATACCTGGGATTTTTAGAGAAAGGGGCATTTGGATCCCGTTTCTAAGGGTTTCCCTTTCACCATGTTACATTTGAATTCTGGGGAAACCTGCTGGTGATAAGCTGTCTAGCATTATGTTGATTTATGTATTGAGCTAGTACCTCATGTTTTGTGTTCAGGGTTATGCTGGAATGGCTGCAGACCTCCTTGAAATAGCGATCGCAGACATGTGAACCCCAATGAAGCTGGATAGTTGAAGCAGGCACTCCAAATATTCATGCACTGCAAGGATTAACTTTCACTTTGGGATTCATCTTCTGGTTGCTGGCTTTCAGTGCTAACTGATACTACCATGGTGACAGGAATCCAGCAGAGATTGCATGTATGGTTTGCAGGTTTGTTTCCCAAGCCACCAGAAACTCGGCAGAACCCAAATCATTGTGTCATGTTCTTTCCTACCCTGAAACATTTGGCTTTCTACGATTGAAATTATAATAGACTGTGGTAGTCCATTTGGACTCCATAGACAACAGACAGAGCTAAAACAGGGCCCATTACTTCCCTCCACTTCTCAAAATATGTCAAATTTGCTTGATCACTACAACTGCAAAGAAAATTCTGATGCAACATAGACAGGCTAATCAAATACTGCATGAATGGAATGGCTGTGGTTGTATGAGCTGGAAAGCTGCAGAGATGGGCTGAAACAGTTCACAGAAATCCACAAGCTTTTGGTTGCCAGGCAACCACACTGGGCTGTGATTGGCTGAGCAGCATTGTGAGCTGGACTTTAGGCTCTAGGATACAAGTTTGCAGTAGGAGACCTGAGTCACAATGCTGGGCGTTGCCTTTGGAGGCCTCAGTGGCATAGAGGACCTTGTGGGGCAAGACTTAAATAGGATGAATACCCGTAGGCCTGGTATGCCACAGTGTTTTCTCTGAAGGCTTCACTGCTCAGAATTTGTGGATTTAAATTTGTGCAAATCTACACATTGATGTACTATCAATGGGATAGGAAATTTGCCAGGGCCTTTTAGATGATCTCTGCCATGTTCTTTTATTGAGCATACGCTTTTCCCTTGTCATGTGTGTCATTTGGCTGGGTCCTGTTCCCTAAGCTATTCAGTCAAGACTTGCTGGCATCATTCACCTGCAGTATAAGAGCTTTCTGTGAAATGTGTCAGCAGAATTCCTCTGCAAGCCCATGGCTTTGGATATGAGAGACAGTGGTGGAAGTTGAATTTCAAGAGCAGATATTTGAAAACAATGAAACAAGCCCCGAATAAGATCTTTACATGTTTCCCAGATGGATATGTTTGGAAATATGGGGCAAGATGGAGATCGAGACTGAGAACAGTGCTCACCCATTTCAAGGTACAAAAACCATGGAAAAACATGGGAAAGCAAGAGAGCGGGTGAATGTCATGTAAAAATCTTTGATGATGAAAGGAAAATTATATTCTCATGATGATTTAATCAGGCTGTAGAAGTGAAGCTCTCTTGTAGGTTGTCATATGTGTGGCCTCCTGCATTGTGCAGCATATGCAGGAAAGGAGATCTTCAAATAAATCTGGTGGAACACAAAATACTGAAAAAAATCAGCCTAAATCCTGTGTATTCCTTTCCTTTGAGAGCATATATGGATAATGTACAAAGTTTCAAAAGAGAAAATGTCTATTGGGTCATGGTTTCACCAATTAAATGGTGACTTCACATAACATTTTAAATTTTGCTTTCACAGTTGGTCACGTACAGGGTCTGAGTAAAGCAGAATGCAGAGTAAGCCTGTTCAATAAATGTGCATTCCATAAGTGGTTTCAAAGCCAGTGAAACCCTTTGGACTTAATGTTTGTATTTTTTTGGTTGTTCCAGTTTTCAAATTGTTTGTTTTACTATTTTTAACTTTGTGAGTCAGGGAAGCCCTCCCTCACTCATAGTGATTTAGACCTCTCCAAAAACTCTGAAGGTATTCATGTAACAGCTATTACTGGTTATATGTTTCTCCTATTAAAACTTGAAAGACTAACAGACTCTGCTACTTTTCATCTAAATTCAGTGTTGGGCTAAATGACTTTTTACAATTCCTTTGAAATATATCCTCCTCTAGTCACCGGTCGTGCTGGAATTTACTTTCTTGTGAAGACAGCATTTGAGCAAATTGACACAAGTACAGTTTGCCACTATTCTGGACACCTGGTTAAATATCGAGTTCCCTATATGGTGTGTGTTTTATTTTGATCTATGCTCACACTTTGGTCATCCAATTGGAACCACCGGGCTCCAGGCAATAACGTTCTAGGCCTGAATAAGAAAATTTCCATTGCATTTTGGGAGTTCATTCGTCTCTCATAATTACTTTTTCCACAAATGTTTGCTTCAGGAGAGGCCCTATCCAATTGTGGACAGGCCCATTTTCATTCACTCACTTTCAGACTTTCTAAGATTTTCAGTTACTAGAGGTTTGCCCAGACTTGCCATTGTCAATTGATAGCGCACTTCACTTGAAGTTGTACAGTATTACTTCATGTTTCTCCATGGAAATTCCACCAATGGGAAACTCTTGCTGTAGTCATCTCCAAGTGTTTCTGCCTAAGGAAATATAACTAACAAAGGATGTGTTTTCAAGCAGAATGAGGAAAGGAGGGATTACCTTTATTTCAGTGCAGGTTGACCTTTAAAGAAACAGTAATTCCTATCAAAGAGGAGGTAAAATCTTTTGTAAAGGGACATGGACATGACACGCTCAACTTTATGTCCCTTTTTTTGAAACGCCAAGGGCATTTGAGAAATTCTTGGCTGCTGAATTATCCCTATTTTCAAATTTCTCTGAGGTAAGTCATTCTAGCTTCTTCAAACCATGGTACTGTTCCTTCCATGTAAAAAACCAAAGCAAAAAACAAAATAAATTAAAACAAAACACATTAAATTACATTTGAGAGCAAACAATTGCTCAGCAAACCCATGTAAACACTATTCAAGAAGGTAGAGGTACAGAAGCCTCAGCCTTCAGCCCATGGCCTGAAGTTTTGTCTCTATCATGGCCCCTCAATTCCCTGGCATGTCCACATTAACTCATCAATCTTTAATCATTTCCTCTTCAAATGCACAGGATCCAATATATTTGAACCCTGTTCACCTGGGCTGTCATCATCCAAGCACACACCAGAGGAAGGGCAGCCACACCCTTGCCTGGGGCCTTGGAGCTTATCACAATAGAAATGGACACCTGAACAAGGGGAGCCAAAACAAAGAGAGGCATATTCCTAAAGCCTGAAGCACAGAAGCTACCTATAGACCAGTAGTGGGAATTCACAAATTATGTAAGTAGCTCTGTGTACATGCTTGGCATGGTCACTCATGCCTATAATCCCAGCAATCTGGGGGCTGAGGTGGATGCATCCTTGGGAGTTCCAGTCCATCTTGGGCTATGAAGTTATCTCAAGGCCTCTTTCAACAACTTCATAAGATGCTGTTTCCAAAAAGAGAACAACAGAAAACTAGACACACTTGGCCTAGGTCCCTGGGTTCACTTCATGAGTTGTGGACACTAAATATTCCATGCCATGGGAAAATACCTGGGATTTTTAGAGAAAGGGGCATTTGGATCCCGTTTCTAAGGGTTTCCCTTTCACCATGTTACATTTGAATTCTGGGGAAACCTGCTGGTGATAAGCTGTCTAGCATTATGTTGATTTTTGTATTGAGCTAGTACCTCATGTTTTGTGTTCAGGGTTATGCTGGAATGGCTGCAGACCTCCTTGAAATAGCGATCGCAGACATGTGAACCCCAAGGAAGCTGGATAGTTGAAGCAGGCACTCCAAATATTCATGCACTGCAAGGATTCACTTTCACTTTGGGATTCATCTTCTGGTTGCTGGCTTTCAGTGCTAACTGATACTACCATGGTGACAGTAATCCAGCAGAGATTGCATGTATCGTTTTCAGGTTTGTTTCCCAAGCCACCAGAAACTCAGCAGAACCCAAATCATTGTGTCATGTTCTTTCCTCCCCTGAAACATTTGGCTTTCTACGATTGAAATTATAATAGACTGTGGTAGTCCATTTGGACCCCATAGACAACAGACAGAGCTAAAACAGAGCCCATTACTTCCCTCCACTTCTCAAAATATGTCAAATTTGCTTGATCACTACAACTGCAAAGAAAATTCTGATGCAACATAGACAGGCTAATCAAATACTGCATGATTGGAATGGCTGTGGTTGTATGAGCTGGAAAGCTACAGAGATGGGCTGAAACAGTTCACAGAAATCCACAAGCTTTTGGTTGCCAGGCAACCACACTGGGCTGTGATTGGCTGAGCAGCATTGTGAGCTGGACTTTAGGCTCTAGGATACAAGTTTTCAGTAGGAGACCTGAGTCACAATGCTGGGCGTTGCCTTTGGAGGCCTCAGTGGCATAGAGGACCTTGTGGGGCAAGATTTAAATAGGATGAATACCCGTAGGCCTGGTATGCCACAGTGTTTTCTCTGAAGGCTTCACTGCTCAGAATTTGTGGATTTAAATTTGTGCAAATCTACACATTGATGTACTATCAATGGGATAGGAAATTTGCCAGGGCCTTTTAGATGATCTCTGCCATGTTCTTTCATTGAGCATACGCTTTTCCCTTGTCATGTGTGTCATTTGGCTGGTTCCTGTTCCCTAAGCTATTCAGTCAAGACTTGCTGGCATCATTCACCTGCAGTGTAAGATCTTTCTGTGAAATGTGTCAGCAGAATTCCTCTGCAAGCCCATGGCTTTGGATATGAGAGACAGTGGTGGAAGTTGAAATTCAAGAGCAGATATTTGAAAACAATGAAACAAGCCCCGAATAAGATCTTTACATGTTTCCCAGATGGATATGTTTGGAAATATGGGGCAAGATGGAGATCGAGACTGAGAACAGTGCTCACCCATTTCAAGGTACAAAAACCATGGAAAAACATGGGAAAGCAAGAGAGCGGGTGAATGTCATGTAAAATTCTTTGATGATGAAAGGAAAATTATATTCTCATGATGATTTAATCAGGCTGTAGTAGTGAAGCTCTCATGTAGGTTGTCATATGTGTGGCCTCCTGCATTGTGCAGTGTATGCAGGACAGGAGATCTTCAAATAAATCTGGTGGAACACAAAATACTGAAAAAAAATCAGCCTAAATCCTGTGTATTCCTTTCCTTTGAGAGCATATATGGATAATGTACAAAGTTTCAAAAGAGAAAATGTCTATTGGGTCATGGTTTCACCAATTAAATGGTGACTTCACATAACATTTTAAATTTTGCTTTCACAGTTGGTCACGTACAGGGTCTGAGTAAAGCAGAATGCAGAGTAAGCCTGTTTAATAGATGTGCATTCCATCAGTGGTTTCAAAACCAGTGAAACCCTTTGGACTTAATGTTTGTATTTTTTTGGTTGTTCCAGTTTTCAAATTGTTTGTTTTACTATTTTTAACTTTGTGAGTCAGGGAAGCCCTCCCTCACTCATAGTGATTTAGACCTCTCCAAAAACTCTGAAGGTATTCATGTAACAGCTATTACTTGTTATATGTTTCTCCTATTAAAACTTGAAAGACTAACAGACTCTGCTACTTTTCATCTAAATTCAGTGTTGGGCTAAATGACTTTTTACAATTCCTTTGAAATATATCCTCCTCTAGTCACCGGTCGTGCTGGAATTTACTTTCTTGTGAAGACAGGATTTGAGCAAATTGACACAAGTACAGTTTGCCACTATTCTGGACACCTGGTTAAATATCGAGTTCCCTATATGGTGTGTGTTTTATTTTGATCTATGCTCACACTTTGGTCATCCAATTGGAACCACCGGGCTCCAGGCAATAACGTTCTAGGCCTGAATAAGAAAATTTCCATTGCATTTTGGGAGTTCATTCGTCTCTCATAATTACTTTTTCCACAAATGTTTGCTTCAGGAGAGGCCCTATCCAATTGTGGACAGGCCCATTTTCATTCACTCACTTTCAGACTTTCTAAGATTTTCAGTTACTAGAGGTTTGCCCAGACTTGCCATTGTCAATTGATAGCGCACTTCACTTGAAGTTGTACAGTATTACTTCATGTGTCTCCATGGAAATTCCACCAATGGGAAACTCTTGCTGTAGTCATCTCCAAGTGTTTCTGCCTAAGAAAATATAACTAACAAAGGATGTGTTTTCAAGCAGAATGAGGAAAGGAGGGATTATCTTTATTTCAGTGCAGGTTGACCTTTCAAAGAAACAGTAATTCCTATCAAAGAGGAGGTAAAATCTTTTGTAAAGGGACATGGACATGACACGCTCAACTTTATGTCCCTTTTTTTGAAACGCCAAGGGCATTTGAGAAATTCTTGGCTGCTGAATTATCCCTATTTTCAAATTTCTCTTAGGTAAGTCATTCTAGCTTCTTCAAACCATGGTACTGTTCCTTCCATGTAAAAAACCAAAGCAAAAAACAAAATAAATTAAAACAAAACACATTAAATTACATTTGAGAGCAAACAATTGCTCAGCAAACCCATGTTAACACTATTCAAGAAGGTAGAGGTACAGAAGCCTCAGCCTTCAGCCCATGGCCTAAAGTTTTGTCTCTGTCATGGCCCCTCAATTCCCTGGCATGTCCACATTAACTCATGAATCTTTAATCATTTCCTCTTCAAATGCACAGGCTCCAATATATTTAAACCCTGTTCACCTGGGCTGTCATCATCCAAGCACACACCAGAGGAAGGGCAGCCACACCCTTGCCTGGGGCCTTGGAGCTTATCACAATAGAAATGGACACCTGAACAAGGGGAGCCAAAACAAAGAGAGGCATATTCCTAAAGCCTGAAGCACAGAAGCTACCTATAGACCAGTAGTGGGAATTCACAAATTATGTAAGTAGCTCTGTGTACAAGCTTGGCATGGTCACTCATGCCTATAATCCCAGCAATCTGGGGGCTGAGGTGGATGCATCCTTGGGAGTTCCAGTCCATCTTGGGCTATGAAGTTATCTCAAGGCCTCTTTCAACAACTTCATAAGATGCTGTTTCCAAAAAGAGAACAACAGAAAACTAGACACACTTGGCCTAGGTCCCTGGGTTCACTTCATGAGTTGTGGACACTAAATATTCCATGCCATGGGAAAATACCTGGGATTTTTAGAGAAAGGGGCATTTGGATCCCGTTTCTAAGGGTTTCCCTTTCACCATGTTACATTTGAATTCTGGGGAAACCTGCTGGTGATAAGCTGTCTAGCATTATGTTGATTTATGTATTGAGCTAGTACCTCATGTTTTGTGTTCGGGGTTATGCTGGAATGGCTGCAGACCTTCTTGAAATAGCGACCGCAGACATGTGAACCCCAAGGAAGCTGGATAGTTGAAGCAGGCACTCCAAATATTCATGCACTGCAAGGATTCACTTTCACTTTGGGATTCATCTTCTGGTTGCTGGCTTTCAGTGCTAACTGATACTACCATGGTGACAGGAATCCAGCAGAAATTGCATGTATGGTTTGCAGGGTTGTTTCCCAAGCCACCAGAAACTCGGCAGAACCCAAATCATTGTGTCATGTTCTTTCCTCCCCTGAAACATTTGGCTTTCTACGATTGAAATTATAATAGACTGTGGTAGTCCATTTGGACCCCATAGACAACAGACAGAGCTAAAACAGAGCCCATTACTTCCCTCCACTTCTCAAAATATGTCAAATTTGCTTGATCACTACAACTGCAAAGAAAATTCTGATGCAACATCGACAGGCTAATCAAATACTGCATGATTGGAATGGCTGTGGATGTATGAGCTGGAAAGCTGCAGAGATGGGCTGAAACAGTTCACAGAAATCCACAAGCTTTTGGTTGCCAGGCAACCACACTGGGCTGTGATTGGCTGAGCAGCATTGTGAGCTGGACTTTAGGCTCTAGGATACAAGTTTGCAGTAGGAGACCTGAGTCACAATGCTGGGCGTTGCCTTTGGAGGCCTCAGTGGCATAGAGGACCTTGTGGGGCAAGATTTAAATAGGATGAATACCCGTAGGCCTGGTATGCCACAGTGTTTTCTCTGAAGGCTTCACTGCTCAGAATTTGTGGATTTAAATTTGTGCCAATCTACACATTGATGTACTATCAATGGTATAGGAAATTTGCCAGGGCCTTTTAGATGATCTCTGCCATGTTCTTTCATTGAGCATACGCTTTTCCCTTGTCATGTGTGTCATTTGGCTGGGTCCTGTTCCCTAAGCTATTCAGTCAAGACTTGCTGGCATCATTCACCTGCAGTATAAGAGCTTTCTGTGAAATGTGTCAGCAGAATTCCTCTGCAAGCCCATGGCTTTGGATATGAGAGACAGTGGTAGAAGTTGAATTTCAAGAGCAGATATTTGAAAACAATGAAACAAGCCCCGAATAAGATCTTTACATGTTTCCCAGATGGATATGTTTGGAAATATGGGGCAAGATGGAGATCGAGACTGAGAACAGTGCTCACCCATTTCAAGGTACAAAAACCATGTAAAAACATGGGAAAGCAAGAGAGCGGGTGAATGTCATGTAAAAATCTTTGATGATGAAAGGAAAATTATATTCTCATGATGATTTAATCAGGCTGTAGAAGTGAAGCTCTCATGTAGGTTGTCATATGTGTGGCCTCCTGCATTGTGCAGTGTATGCAGGACAGGAGATCTTCAAATAAATCTGGTGGAACACAAAATACTGAAAAAAAATCAGCCTAAATCCTGTGTATTCCTTTCCTTTGAGAGCATATATGGATAATGTACAAAGTTTCAAAAGAGAAAATGTCTATTGGGTCATGGTTTCACCAATTAAATGGTGACTTCACATAACATTTTAAATTTTGCTTTCACAGTTGGTCACGTACAGGGTCTGAGTAAAGCAGAATGCAGAGTAAGCCTGTTCAATAGATGTGCATTCCATAAGTGGTTTCAAAACCAGTGAAACCCTTTGGACTTAATGTTTGTGTTTTTTTGGTTGTTTCAGTTTTTAAATTGTTTGTTTTACTATTTTTAACTTTGTGAGTCAGGGAAGCCCTCCCTCACTCATAGTGATTTAGACCTCTCCAAAAACTCTGAAGGTATTCATGTAACAGCTATTACTTGTTATATGTTTCTCCTATTAAAACTTGAAAGACTAACAGACTCTGCTACTTTTCATCTAAATTCAGTGTTGGGCTAAATGACTTTTTACAATTCCTTTGAAATATATCCTCCTCTAGTCACCGGTCTTGCTGGAATTTACTTTCTTGTGAAGACAGGATTTGAGCAAATTGACACAAGTACAGTTGGCCACTATTCTGGACACCTGGTTACATATCGAGTTCCCTATATGGTGTGTGTTTTATTTTGATCTATGCTCACACTTTGGTCATCCAATTGGAACCACCGGGCTCCAGGCAATAACGTTCTAGGCCTGAATAAGAAAATTTCCATTGCATTTTGGGAGTTCATTCGTCTCTCATAATTACATTTGCCACAAATGTTTGCTTCAGGAGAGGCCCTATCCAATTGTGGACAGGCCCACTTTCATTCACTCACTTTCAGACTTTCTAAGATTTTCAGTTACTAGAGGTTTGCCCAGACTTGCCATTGTCAATTGATAGCGCACTTCACTTGAAGTTGTACAGTATTACTTCATGTGTCTCCATGGAAATTCCACCAATGGGAAACTCTTGCTGTAGTCATCTCCAAGTGTTTCTGCCTAAGAAAATATAACTAACAAAGGATGTGTTTTCAAGCAGAATGAGGAAAGGAGGGATTATCTTTATTTCAGTGCAGGTTGACCTTTCAAAGAAACAGTAATTCCTATCAAAGAGGAGGTAAAATCTTTTGTAAAGGGACATGGACATGACACGCTCAACTTTATGTCCCTTTTTTTGAAACGCCAAGGGCATTTGAGAAATTCTTGGCTGCTGAATTATCCCTATTTTCGAATTTCTCTTAGGTAAGTCATTCTAGCTTCTTCAAACCATGGTACTGTTCCTTCCATGTAAAAAACCAAAGCAAAAAACAAAATAAATTAAAACAAAACACATTAAATTACATTTGAGAGCAAACAATTGCTCAACAAACCCATGTAAACACTATTCAGGAAGGTAGAGGTACAGAAGCCTCAGCCTTCAGCCCATGGCCTGAAGTTTTGTCTCTGTCATGGCCCCTCAATTCCCTGGCATGTCCACATTAACTCATGAATCTTTAATCATTTCCTCTTCAAATGCACAGGATCCAATATATTTGAACCCTGTTCACCTGGGCTGTCATCATCCAAGCACACACCAGAGGAAGGGCAGCCACACCCTTGCCTGGGGCCTTGGAGCTTATCACAATAGAAATGGACACCTGAACAAGGGGAGCCAAAACAAAGAGAGGCATATTCCTAAAGCCTGAAGCACAGAAGCTACCTATAGACCAGTAGTGGGAATTCACAAATTATGTAAGTAGCTCTGTGTACAAGCTTGGCATGGTCACTCATGCCTATAATCCCAGCAATCTGGGGGCTGAGGTGGATGCATCCTTGGGAGTTCCAGTCCATCTTGGGCTATGAAGTTATCTCAAGGCCTCTTTCAACAACTTCATAAGATGCTGTTTCCAAAAAGAGAACAACAGAAAACTAGACACACTTGGCCTAGGTCCCTGGGTTCACTTCATGAGTTGTGGACACTAAATATTCCATGCCATGGGAAAATACCTGGGATTTTTAGAGAAAGGGGCATTTGGATCCCGTTTCTAAGGGTTTCCCTTTCACCATGTTACATTTGAATTCTGGGGAAACCTGCTGGTGATAAGCTGTCTAGCATTATGTTGATTTATGTATTGAGCTAGTACCTCATGTTTTGTGTTCGGGGTTATGCTGGAATGGCTGCAGACCTTCTTGAAATAGCGACCGCAGACATGTGAACCCCAAGGAAGCTGGATAGTTGAAGCAGGCACTCCAAATATTCATGCACTGCAAGGATTCACTTTCACTTTGGGATTCATCTTCTGGTTGCTGGCTTTCAGTGCTAACTGATACTACCATGGTGACAGGAATCCAGCAGAAATTGCATGTATGGTTTGCAGGGTTGTTTCCCAAGCCACCAGAAACTCGGCAGAACCCAAATCATTGTGTCATGTTCTTTCCTCCCCTGAAACATTTGGCTTTCTACGATTGAAATTATAATAGACTGTGGTAGTCCATTTGGACCCCATAGACAACAGACAGAGCTAAAACAGAGCCCATTACTTCCCTCCACTTCTCAAAATATGTCAAATTTGCTTGATCACTACAACTGCAAAGAAAATTCTGATGCAACATCGACAGGCTAATCAAATACTGCATGATTGGAATGGCTGTGGATGTATGAGCTGGAAAGCTGCAGAGATGGGCTGAAACAGTTCACAGAAATCCACAAGCTTTTGGTTGCCAGGCAACCACACTGGGCTGTGATTGGCTGAGCAGCATTGTGAGCTGGACTTTAGGCTCTAGGATACAAGTTTGCAGTAGGAGACCTGAGTCACAATGCTGGGCGTTGCCTTTGGAGGCCTCAGTGGCATAGAGGACCTTGTGGGGCAAGATTTAAATAGGATGAATACCCGTAGGCCTGGTATGCCACAGTGTTTTCTCTGAAGGCTTCACTGCTCAGAATTTGTGGATTTAAATTTGTGCCAATCTACACATTGATGTACTATCAATGGTATAGGAAATTTGCCAGGGCCTTTTAGATGATCTCTGCCATGTTCTTTCATTGAGCATACGCTTTTCCCTTGTCATGTGTGTCATTTGGCTGGGTCCTGTTCCCTAAGCTATTCAGTCAAGACTTGCTGGCATCATTCACCTGCAGTATAAGAGCTTTCTGTGAAATGTGTCAGCAGAATTCCTCTGCAAGCCCATGGCTTTGGATATGAGAGACAGTGGTAGAAGTTGAATTTCAAGAGCAGATATTTGAAAACAATGAAACAAGCCCCGAATAAGATCTTTACATGTTTCCCAGATGGATATGTTTGGAAATATGGGGCAAGATGGAGATCGAGACTGAGAACAGTGCTCACCCATTTCAAGGTACAAAAACCATGTAAAAACATGGGAAAGCAAGAGAGCGGGTGAATGTCATGTAAAAATCTTTGATGATGAAAGGAAAATTATATTCTCATGATGATTTAATCAGGCTGTAGAAGTGAAGCTCTCATGTAGGTTGTCATATGTGTGGCCTCCTGCATTGTGCAGTGTATGCAGGACAGGAGATCTTCAAATAAATCTGGTGGAACACAAAATACTGAAAAAAAATCAGCCTAAATCCTGTGTATTCCTTTCCTTTGAGAGCATATATGGATAATGTACAAAGTTTCAAAAGAGAAAATGTCCATTGGGTCATGGTTTCACCAATTAAATGGTGACTTCACATAACATTTTAAATTTTGCTTTCACAGTTGGTCACGTACAGGGTCTGAGTAAAGCAGAATGCAGAGTAAGCCTGTTCAATAGATGTGCATTCCATAAGTGGTTTCAAAACCAGTGAAACCCTTTGGACTTAATGTTTGTGTTTTTTTGGTTGTTCCAGTTTTGAAATTGTTTGTTTTACTATTTTTAACTTTGTGAGTCAGGGAAGCCCTCCCTCACTCATAGTGATTTAGACCTCTCCAAAAACTCTGAAGGTATTCATGTAACAGCTATTACTTGTTATATGTTTCTCCTATTAAAACTTGAAAGACTAACAGACTCTGCTACTTTTCATCTAAATTCAGTGTTGGGCTAAATGACTTTTTACAATTCCTTTGAAATATATCCTCCTCTAGTCACCGGTCGTGCTGGAATTTACTTTCTTGTGAAGACAGGATTTGAGCAAATTGACACAAGTACAGTTTGCCACTATTCTGGACACCTGGTTAAATATCGAATTCCCTATATGGTGTGTGTTTTATTTTGATCTATGCTCACACTTTGGTCATCCAATTGGAACCACCGGGCTCCAGGCAATAACGTTCTAGGCCTGAATAAGAAAATTTCCATTGCATTTTGGGAGTTCATTCGTCTCTCATAATTACTTTTGCCACAAATGTTTGCTTCAGGAGAGGCCCTATCCAATTGTGGACAGGCCCATTTTCATTCACTCACTTTCAGACTTTCTAAGATTTTCAGTTACTAGAGGTTTGCCCAGACTTGCCATTGTCAATTGATAGCGCACTTCACTTGAAGTTGTACAGTATTACTTCATGTGTCTCCATGGAAATTCCACCAATGGGAAACTCTTGCTGTAGTCATCTCCAAGTGTTTCTGCCTAAGAAAATATAACTAACAAAGGATGTGTTTTCAAGCAGAATGAGGAAAGGAGGGATTATCTTTATTTCAGTGCAGGTTGACCTTTCAAAGAAACAGTAATTCCTATCAAAGAGGAGGTAAAATCTTTTGTAAAGGGACATGGACATGACACGCTCAACTTTATGTCCCTTTTTTTGAAACGCCAAGGGCATTTGAGAAATTCTTGGCTGCTGAATTATCCCTATTTTCGAATTTCTCTTAGGTAAGTCATTCTAGCTTCTTCAAACCATGGTACTGTTCCTTCCATGTAAAAAACCAAAGCAAAAAACAAAATAAATTAAAACAAAACACATTAAATTACATTTGAGAGCAAACAATTGCTCAGCAAACCCATGTTAACACTATTCAAGAAGGTAGAGGTACAGAAGCCTCAGCCTTCAGCCCATGGCCTAAAGTTTTGTCTCTGTCATGGCCCCTCAATTCCCTGGCATGTCCACATTAACTCATGAATCTTTAATCATTTCCTCTTCAAATGCACAGGATCCAATATATTTGAACCCTGTTCACCTGGGCTGTCATCATCCAAGCACACACCAGAGGAAGGGCAGCCACACCCTTGCCTGGGGCCTTGGAGCTTATCACAATAGAAATGGACACCTGAACAAGGGGAGCCAAAACAAAGAGAGGCATATTCCTAAAGCCTGAAGCACAGAAGCTACCTATAGACCAGTAGTGGGAATTCACAAATTATGTAAGTAGCTCTGTGTACAAGCTTGGCATGGTCACTCATGCCTATAATCCCAGCAATCTGGGGGCTGAGGTGGATGCATCCTTGGGATTTCCAGTCCATCTTGGGCTATGAAGTTATCTCAAGGCCTCTTTCAACAACTTCATAAGATGCTGTTTCCAAAAAGAGAACAACAGAAAACTAGACACACTTGGCCTAGGTCCCTGGGTTCACTTCATGAGTTGTGGACACTAAATATTCCATGCCATGGGAAAATACCTGGGATTTTTAGAGAAAGGGGCATTTGGATCCCGTTTCTAAGGGTTTCCCTTTCACCATGTTACATTTGAATTCTGGGGAAACCTGCTGGTGATAAGCTGTCTAGCATTATGTTGATTTATGTATTGAGCTAGTACCTCATGTTTTGTGTTCGGGGTTATGCTGGAATGGCTGCAGACCTCCTTGAAATAGCGACCGAAGACATGTGAACCCCAAGGAAGCTGGATAGTTGAAGCAGGAACTCCAAATATTCATGCACTGCAAGGATTCACTTTCACTTTGGGATTCATCTTCTGGTTGCTGGCTTTCAGTGCTAACTGATACTACCATGGTGACAGGAATCCAGCAGAGATTGCATGTATGGTTTGCAGGGTTGTTTCCCAAGCCACCAGAAACTCGGCAGAACCCAAATCATTGTGTCATGTTCTTTCCTCCCCTGAAACATTTGGCTTTCTACGATTGAAATTATAATAGACTGTGGTAGTCCATTTGGACCCCATAGACAACAGACAGAGCTAAAACAGAGCCCATTACTTCCCTCCACTTCTCAAAATATGTCAAATTTGCTTGATCACTACAACTGCAAAGAAAATTCTGATGCAACATAGACAGGCTAATCAAATACTGCATGATTGGAATGGCTGTGGTTGTATGAGCTGGAAAGCTACAGAGATGGGCTGAAACAGTTCACAGAAATCCACAAGCTTTTGGTTGCCAGGCAACCACACTGGGCTGTGATTGGCTGAGCAGCATTGTGAGCTGGACTTTAGGCTCTAGGATACAAGTTTGCAGTAGGAGACCTGAGTCACAATGCTGGGCGTTGCCTTTGGAGGCCTCAGTGGCATAGAGGACCTTGTGGGGCAAGATTTAAATAGGATGAATACCCGTAGGCCTGGTATGCCACAGTGTTTTCTCTGAAGGCTTCACTGCTCAGAATTTGTGGATTTAAATTTGTGCAAATCTACACATTGATGTACTATCAATGAGATAGGAAATTTGCCAGGGCCTTATAGATGATCTCTGCCATGTTCTTTCATTGAGCATACGCTTTTCCCTTGTCATGTGTGTCATTTGGCTGGGTCCTGTTCCCTAAGCTATTCAGTCAAGACTTGCTGGCATCATTCACCTGCAGTATAAGAGCTTTCTGTGAAATGTGTCAGCAGAATTCCTCTGCAAGCCCATGGCTTTGGATATGAGAGACAGTGGTGGAAGTTGAATTTCAAGAGCAGATATTTGAAAACAATGAAACAAGCCCCGAATAAGATCTTTACATGTTTCCCAGATGTATATGTTTGGAAATATGGGGCAAGATGGAGATCAAGACTGAGAACAGTGCTCACCCATTTCAAGGTACAAAAACCATGGAAAAACATGGGAAAGCAAGAGAGCGGGTGAATGTCATGTAAAAATCTTTGATGATGAAAGGAAAATTATATTCTCATGATGATTTAATCAGGCTGTAGAAGTGAAGCTCTCATGTAGGTTGTCATATGTGTGGCCTCCTGCATTGTGCAGTGTATGCAGGACAGGAGATCTTCAAATAAATCTGGTGGAACACAAAATACTGAAAAAAAAATCAGCCTAAATCCTGTGTATTCCTTTCCTTTGAGAGCATATATGGATAATGTACAAAGTTTCCAAAGAGAAAATGTCCATTGGGTCATGGTTTCACCAATTAAATGGTGACTTCACATAACATTTTAAATTTTGCTTTCACAGTTGGTCACGTACAGGGTCTGAGTAAAGCAGAATGCAGAGTAAGCCTGTTCAATAGATGTGCATTCCATAAGTGGTTTCAAAACCAGTGAAACCCTTTGGACTTAATGTTTGTGTTTTTTTGGTTGTTTCAGTTTTCAAATTGTTTGTTTTACTATTTTTAACTTTGTGAGTCAGGGAAGCCCTCCCTCACTCATAGTGATTTAGACCTCTCCAAAAAATCTGAAGGTATTCATGTAACAGCTATTACTTGTTATATGTTTCTCCTATTAAAACTTGAAAGACTAACAGACTCTGCTACTTTTCATCTAAATTCAGTGTTGGGCTAAATGACTTTTTACAATTCCTTTGAAATATATCCTCCTCTAGTCACCGGTCTTGCTGGAATTTACTTTCTTGTGAAGACAGGATTTGAGCAAATTGACACAAGTACAGTTGGCCACTATTCTGGACACCTGGTTAAATATCGAGTTCCCTATATGGTGTGTGTTTTATTTTGATCTATGCTCACACTATGGTCATCCAATTGGAACCACCGGGCTCCAGGCAATAACGTTCTAGGCCTGAATAAGAAAATTTCCATTGCATTTTGGGAGTTCATTCGTCTCTCATAATTACTTTTTCCACAAATGTTTGCTTCAGGAGAGGCCCTATCCAATTGTGGACAGGCCCATTTTCATTCACTCACTTTCAGACTTTCTAAGATTTTCAGTTACTAGAGGTTTGCCCAGACTTGCCATTGTCAATTGATAGCGCACTTCACTTGAAGTTGTACAGTATTACTTCATGTGTCTCCATGGAAATTCCACCAATGGGAAACTCTTGCTGTAGTCATCTCCAAGTGTTTCTGCCTAAGAAAATATAACTAACAAAGGATGTGTTTTCAAGCAGAATGAGGAAAGGAGGGATTATCTTTATTTCAGTGCAGGTTGACCTTTCAAAGAAACAGTAATTCCTATCAAAGAGGAGGTAAAATCTTTTGTAAAGGGACATGGACATGACACGCTCAACTTTATGTCCCTTTTTTTGAAACGCCAAGGGCATTTGAGAAATTCTTGGCTGCTGAATTATCCCTATTTTCGAATTTCTCTTAGGTAAGTCATTCTAGCTTCTTCAAACCATGGTACTGTTCCTTCCATGTAAAAAACCAAAGCAAAAAACAAAATAAATTAAAACAAAACACATTAAATTACATTTGAGAGCAAACAATTGCTCAGCAAACCCATGTAAACACTATTCAGGAAGGTAGAGGTACAGAAGCCTCAGCCTTCAGCCCATGGCCTGAAGTTTTGTCTCTATCATGGCCCCTCAATTCCCTGGCATGTCCACATTAACTCATGAATCTTTAATCATTTCCTCTTCAAATGCACAGGATCCAATATATTTGAACCCTGTTCACCTGGGCTGTCATCATCCAAGCACACACCAGAGGAAGGGCAGCCACACCCTTGCCTGGGGCCTTGGAGCTTATCACAATAGAAATGGACACCTGAACAAGGGGAGCCAAAACAAAGAGAGGCATATTCCTAAAGCCTGAAGCACAGAAGCTACCTATAGACCAGTAGTGGGAATTCACAAATTATGTAAGTAGCTCTGTGTACAAGCTTGGCATGGTCACTCATGCCTATAATCCCAGCAATCTGGGGGCTGAGGTGGATGCATCCTTGGGAGTTCCAGTGCATCTTGGGCTATGAAGTTATCTCAAGGCCTCTTTCAACAACTTCATAAGATGCTGTTTCCAAAAAGAGAACAACAGAAAACTAGACACACTTGGCCTAGGTCCCTGGGTTCACTTCATGAGTTGTGGACACTAAATATTCCATGCCATGGGAAAATACCTGGGATTTTTAGAGAAAGGGGCATTTGGATCCCGTTTCTAAGGGTTTCCCTTTCACCATGTTACATTTGAATTCTGGGGAAACCTGCTGGTGATAAGCTGTCTAGCATTATGTTGATTTATGTATTGAGCTAGTACCTCATGTTTTGTGTTCGGGATTATGCTGGAATGGCTGCAGACCTCCTTGAAATAGCGATCGCAGACATGTGAACCCCAAGGAAGCTGGATAGTTGAAGCAGGCACTCCAAATATTCATGCACTGCAAGGATTCACTTTCACTTTGGGATTCATCTTCTGGTTGCTGGCTTTCAGTGCTAACTGATACTACCATGGTGACAGTAATCCAGCAGAGATTGCATGTATGGTTTGCAGGGTTGTTTCCCTAGCCACCAGAAACTCGGCAGAACCCAAATCATTGTGTCATGTTCTTTCCTCCCCTGAAACATTTGGCTTTCTACGATTGAAATTATAATAGACTGTGGTAGTCCATTTGGACCCCATAGACAACAGACAGAGCTAAAACAGAGCCCATTACTTCCCTCCACTTCTCAAAATATGTCAAATTTGCTTGATCACTACAAGTGCAAAGAAAATTCTGATGCAACATAGACAGGCTAATCAAATACTGCATGATTGGAATGGCTGTGGTTGTATGAGCTGGAAAGCTACAGAGATGGGCTGAAACAGTTCACAGAAATCCACAAGCTTTTGGTTGCCAGGCAACCACACTGGGCTGTGATTGGCTGAGCAGCATTGTGAGCTGGACTTTAGGCTCTAGGATACAAGTTTGCAGTAGGAGACCTGAGTCACAATGCTGGGCGTTGCCTTTGGAGGCCTCAGTGGCATAGAGGACCTTGTGGGGCAAGATTTAAATAGGATGAATACCCGTAGGCCTGGTATGCCACAGTGTTTTCTCTGAAGGCTTCACTGCTCAGAATTTGTGGATTTAAATTTGTGCAAATCTACACATTGATGTACTATTAATGAGATAGGAAATTTGCCAGGGCCTTTTAGATGATCTCTGCCATGTTCTTTCATTGAGCATACGCTTTTCCCTTGTCATGTGTGTCATTTGGCTGGGTCCTGTTCCCTAAGCTATTCAGTCAAGACTTGCTGGCATCATTCACCTGCAGTATAAGAGCTTTCTGTGAAATGTGTCAGCAGAATTCCTCTGCAAGCCCATGGCTTTGGATATGAGAGACAGTGGTGGAAGTTGAATTTCAAGAGCAGATATTTGAAAACAATGAAACAAGCCCCGAATAAGATCTTTACATGTTTCCCAGATGTATATGTTTGGAAATATGGGGCAAGATGGAGATCAAGACTGAGAACAGTGCTCACCCATTTCAAGGTACAAAAACCATGGAAAAACATGGGAAAGCAAGAGAGCGGGTGAATGTCATGTAAAAATCTTTGATGATGAAAGGAAAATTATATTCTCATGATGATTTAATCAGGCTGTAGAAGTGAAGCTCTCATGTAGGTTGTCATATGTGTGGCCTCCTGCATTGTGCAGTGTATGCAGGACAGGAGATCTTCAAATAAATCTGGTGGAACACAAAATACTGAAAAAAAAAATCAGCCTAAATCCTGTGTATTCCTTTCCTTTGAGAGCATATATGGATAATGTACAAAGTTTCAAAAGAGAAAATGTCCATTGGGTCATGGTTTCACCAATTAAATGGTGACTTCACATAACATTTTAAATTTTGCTTTCACAGTTGGTCACGTACAGGGTCTGAGTAAAGCAGAATGCAGAGTAAGCCTGTTCAATAGATGTGCATTCCATAAGTGGTTTCAAAACCAGTGAAACCCTTTGGACTTAATGTTTGTGTTTTTTTGGTTGTTTCAGTTTTCAAATTGTTTGTTTTACTATTTTTAACTTTGTGAGTCAGGGAAGCCCTCCCTCACTCATAGTGATTTAGACCTCTCCAAAAACTCTGAAGGTATTCATGTAACAGCTATTACTTGTTATATGTTTCTCCTATTAAAACTTGAAAGACTAACAGACTGTGCTACTCTTCATCTAAATTCAGTGTTGGGCTAAATGACTTTTTACAATTCCTTTGAAATATATCCTCCTCTAGTCACCGGTCGTGCTGGAATTTACTTTCTTGTGAAGACAGGATTTGAGCAAATTGACACAAGTACAGTTTGCCACTATTCTGGACACCTGGTTAAATATCGAGTTCCCTATATGGTGTGTGTTTTATTTTGATCTATGCTCACACTTTGGTCATCCAATTGGAACCACCGGGCTCCAGGCAATAACGTTCTAGGCCTGAATAAGAAAATTTCCATTGCATTTTGGGAGTTCATTCGTCTCTCATAATTACTTTTTCAACAAATGTTTGCTTCAGGAGAGGCCCTATCCAATTGTGGACAGGCCCAATTTCATTCACTCACTTTCAGACTTTCTAAGATTTTCAGTTACTAGAGGTTTGCCCAGACTTGCCATTGTCAATTGATAGCGCACTTCACTTGAAGTTGTACAGTATTACTTCATGTGTCTCCATGGAAATTCCACCAATGGGAAACTCTTGCTGTAGTCATCTCCAAGTGTTTCTGCCTAAGAAAATATAACTAACAAAGGATGTGTTTTCAAGCAGAATGAGGAAAGGAGGGATTATCTTTATTTCAGTGCAGGTTGACCTTTCAAAGAAACAGTAATTCCTATCAAAGAGGAGGTAAAATCTTTTGTAAAGGGACATGGACATGACACGCTCAACTTTATGTCCCTTTTTTTGAAACGCCAAGGGCATTTCAG
Organism: Cavia porcellus; assembly: GCF_034190915.1. Classification (NCBI taxonomy): domain Eukaryota; kingdom Metazoa; phylum Chordata; class Mammalia; order Rodentia; family Caviidae; genus Cavia; species Cavia porcellus. The sequence goes on along the minus strand of NW_026947486.1, from coordinate 1,359,235 downwards.
AAATTGTTGGCTGCTGAATTATCCCTATTTTCGAATTTCTCTTAGGTAAGTCATTCTAGCTTCTTCAAACCATGGTACTGTTCCTTCCATGTAAAAAACCAAAGCAAAAAACAAAATAAATTAAAACAAAACACATTAAATTACATTTGAGAGCAAACAATTGCTCAGCAAACCCATGTAAACACTATTCAAGAAGGTAGAGGTACAGAAGCCTCAGCCTTCAGCCCATGGCCTGAAGTTTTGTCTCTGTCATGGCCCCTCAATTCCCTGGCATGTCCACATTAACTCATGAATCTTTAATCATTTCCTCTTCAAATGCACAGGATCCAATATATTTGAACCCTGTTCACCTGGGCTGTCATCATCCAAGCACACACCAGAGGAAGGGCAGCCACACCCTTGCCTGGGGCCTTGGAGCTTATCACAATAGAAATGGACACCTGAACAAGGGGAGCCAAAACAAAGAGAGGCATATTCCTAAAGCCTGAAGCACAGAAGCTACCTATAGACCAGTAGTGGGAATTCACAAATTATGTAAGTAGCTCTGTGTACATGCTTGGCATGGTCACTCATGCCTATAATCCCAGCAATCTGGGGGCTGAGGTGGATGCATCCTTGGGAGTTCCAGTCCATCTTGGGCTATGAAGTTATCTCAAGGCCTCTTTCAACAACTTCATAAGATGCTGTTTCCAAAAAGAGAACAACAGAAAACTAGACACACTTGGCCTAGGTCCCTGGGTTCACTTCATGAGTTGTGGACACTAAATATTCCATGCCATGGGAAAATACCTGGGATTTTTAGAGAAAGGGGCATTTGGATCCCGTTTCTAAGGGTTTCCCTTTCACCATGTTACATTTCAATTCTGGGAAAACCTGCTGGTGATAAGCTGTCTAGCATTATGTTGATTTATGTATTGAGCTAGTACCTCATGTTTTGTGTTCAGGGTTATGCTGGAATGGCTGCAGACCTCCTTGAAATAGCGATCGCAGACATGTGAACCCCAAGGAAGCTGGATAGTTGAAGCAGGCACTCCAAATATTCATGCACTGCAAGGATTCACTTTCACTTTGGGATTCATCTTCTGGTTGCTGGCTTTCAGTGCTAACTGATACTACCATGGTGACAGTAATCCAGCAGAGATTGCATGTATCGTTTGCAGGTTTGTTTCCCAAGCCACCAGAAACTCGGCAGAACCCAAATCATTGTGTCATGTTCTTTCCTCCCCTGAAACATTTGGCTTTCTACGATTGAAATTATAATAGACTGTGGTAGTCCATTTGGACCCCATAGACAACAGACAGAGCTAAAACAGAGCCCATTACTTCCCTCCACTTCTCAAAATATGTCAAATTTGCTTGATCACTACAACTGCAAAGAAAATTCTGATGCAACATAGACAAGCTAATCAAATACTGCATGATTGGAATGGCTGTGGTTGTATGAGCTGGAAAGCTGCAGAGATGGGCTGAAACAGTTCACAGAAATCCACAAGCTTTTGGTTGCCAGGCAACCACACTGGGCTGTGATTGGCTGAGCAGCATTGTGAGCTGGACTTTAGGCTCTAGGATACAAGTTTGCAGTAGGAGACCTGAGTCACAATGCTGGGCGTTGCCTTTGGAGGCCTCAGTGGCATAGAGGACCTTGTGGGGCAAGATTTAAATAGGATGAATACCCGTAGGCCTGGTATGCCACAGTGTTTTCTCTGAAGGCTTCACTGCTCAGAATTTGTGGATTTAAATTTGTGCAAATCTACACATTGATGTACTATCAATGGGATAGGAAATTTGCCAGGGCCTTTTAGATGATCTCTGCCATGTTCTTTCATTGAGCATACGCTTTTCCCTTGTCATGTGTGTCATTTGGCTGGGTCCTGTTCCCTAAGCTATTCAGTCAAGACTTGCTGGCATCATTCACCTGCAGTATAAGAGCTTTCTGTGAAATGTGTCAGCAGAATTCCTCTGCAAGCCCATGGCTTTGGATATGAGAGACAGTGGTGGAAGTTGAATTTCAAGAGCAGATATTTGAAAACAATGAAACAAGCCCCGAATAAGATCTTTACATGTTTCCCAGATGGATATGTTTGGAAATATGGGGCAAGATGGAGATCAAGACTGAGAACAGTGCTCACCCATTTCAAGGTACAAAAACCATGGAAAAACATGGGAAAGCAAGAGAGCGGGTGAATGTCATGTAAAAATCTTTGATGATGAAAGGAAAATTATATTCTCATGATGATTTAATCAGGCTGTAGAAGTGAAGCTCTCATGTAGGTTGTCATATGTGTGGCCTCCTGCATTGTGCAGTGTATGCAGGACAGGAGATCTTCAAATAAATCTGGTGGAACACAAAATACTGAAAAAAAATCAGCCTAAATCCTGTGTATTCCTTTCCTTTGAGAGCATATATGGATAATGTACAAAGTTTCAAAAGAGAAAATGTCTATTGGGTCATGGTTTCACCAGTTAAATGGTGACTTCACATAACATTTTAAATTTTGCTTTCACAGTTGGTCACGTACAGGGTCTGAGTAAAGCAGAATGCAGAGTAAGCCTGTTCAATAGATGTGCATTCCATAAGTGGTTTCAAAACCAGTGAAACCCTTTGGACTTAATGTTTGTGTTTTTTTGGTTGTTCCAGTTTTCAAATTGTTTGTTTTACTATTTTTAACTTTGTGAGTCAGGGAAGCCCTCCCTCACTCATAGTGATTTAGACCTCTCCAAAAACTCTGAAGGTATTCATGTAACAGCTATTACTTGTTATATGTTTCTCCTATTAAAACTTGAAAGACTAACAGACTCTGCTACTTTTCATCTAAATTCAGTGTTGGGCTAAATGACTTTTTACAATTCCTTTGAAATATATCCTCCTCTAGTCACCGGTCGTGCTGGAATTTACTTTCTTGTGAAGACAGGATTTGAGCAAATTGACACAAGTACAGTTTGCCACTATTCTGGACACCTGGTTAAATATCGAGTTCCCTATATGGTGTGTGTTTTATTTTGATCTATGCTCACACTTTGGTCATCCAATTGGAACCACCGGGCTCCAGGCAATAACGTTCTAGGCCTGAATAAGAAAATTTCCATTGCATTTTGGGAGTTCATTCGTCTCTCATAATTACTTTTTCCACAAATGTTTGCTTCAGGAGAGGCCCTATCCAATTGTGGACAGGCCCATTTTCATTCACTCACTTTCAGACTTTCTAAGATTTTCAGTTACTAGAGGTTTGCCCAGACTTGCCATTGTCAATTGATAGCGCACTTCACTTGAAGTTGTACAGTATTACTTCATGTGTCTCCATGGAAATTCCACCAATGGGAAACTCTTGCTGTAGTCATCTCCAAGTGTTTCTGCCTAAGAAAATATAACTAACAAAGGATGTGTTTTCAAGCAGAATGAGGAAAGGAGGGATTATCTTTACTTCAGTGCAGGTTGACCTTTCAAAGAAACAGTAATTCCTATCAAAGAGGAGGTAAAATCTTTTGTAAAGGGACATGGACATGACACGCTCAACTTTATGTCCCTTTTTTTGAAACGCCAAGGGCATTTGAGAAATTCTTGGCTGCTGAATTATCCCTATTTTCAAATTTCTCTGAGGTAAGTCATTCTAGCTTCTTCAAACCATGGTACTGTTCCTTCCATGTAAAAAACCAAAGCAAAAAACAAAATAAATTAAAACAAAACACATTAAATTACATTTGAGAGCAAACAATTGCTCAGCAAACCCATGTAAACACTATTCAAGAAGGTAGAGGTACAGAAGCCTCAGCCTTCAGCCCATGGCCTGAAGTTTTGCCTCTATCATGGCCCCTCAATTCCCTGGCATGTCCACATTAACTCATGAATCTTTAATCATTTCCTCTTCAAATGCACAGGATCCAATATATTTGAACCCTGTTCACCTGGGCTGTCATCATCCAAGCACACACCAGAGGAAGGGCAGCCACCCCCTTGCCTGGGGCCTTGGAGCTTATCACAATAGAAATGGACACCTGAACAAGGGGAGCCAAAACAAAGAGAGGCATATTCCTAAAGCCTGAAGCACAGAAGCTACCTATAGACCAGTAGTGGGAATTCACAAATTATGTAAGTAGCTCTGTGTACATGCTTGGCATGGTCACTCATGCCTATAATCCCAGCAATCTGGGGGCTGAGGTGGATGCATCCTTGGGAGTTCCGTTCCATCTTGGGCTATGAAGTTATCTCAAGGCCTCTTTCAACAACTTCATAAGATGCTGTTTCCAAAAAGAGAACAACAGAAAACTAGACACACTTGGCCTAGGTCCCTGGGTTCACTTCATGAGTTGTGGACACTAAATATTCCATGCCATGGGAAAATACCTGGGATTTTTAGAGAAAGGGGCATTTGGATCCCGTTTCTCAGGGTTTCCCTTTCACCATGTTACATTTGAATTCTGGGAAATCCTGCTGGTGATAAGCTGTCTAGCATTATGTTGATTTATGTATTGAGCTAGTACCTCATGTTTTATGTTCAGGGTTATGCTGGAATGGCTGCAGACCTCCTTGAAATAGCGATCGCAGACATGTGAACCCCAAGGAAGCTGGATAGTTGAAGCAGGCACTCCAAATATTCATGCACTGCAAGGTTTCACTTTCACTTTGGGATTCATCTTCTGGTTGCTGGCTTTCAGTGCTAACTGATACTACCATGGTGACAGTAATCCAGCAGAGATTGCATGTATCGTTTGCAGGTTTGTTTCCCAAGCCACCAGAAACTCGGCAGAACCCAAATCATTGTGTCATGTTCTTTCCTCCCCTGAAACATTTGGCTTTCTACGATTGAAATTATAATAGACTGTGGTAGTCCATTTGGACCCCATAGACAACAGACAGAGCTAAAACAGAGCCCATTACTTCCCTCCACTTCTCAAAATATGTCAAATTTGCTTGATCAATACAACTGCAAAGAAAATTCTGATGCAACATAGACAGGCTAATCAAATACTGCATGATTGGAATGGCTGTGGTTGTATGAGCTGGAAAGCTGCAGAGATGGGCTGAAACAGTTCACAGAAATCCACAAGCTTTTGGTTGCCAGGCAACCACACTGGGCTGTGATTGGCTGAGCAGCATTGTGAGCTGGACTTTAGGCTCTAGGATACAAGTTTGCAGTAGGAGACCTGAGTCACAATGCTGGGCGTTGCCTTTGGAGGCCTCAGTGGCATAGAGGACCTTGTGGGGCAAGATTTAAATAGGATGAATACCCGTAGGCCTGGTATGCCACAGTGTTTTCTCTGAAGGCTTCACTGCTCAGAATTTGTGGATTTAAATTTGTGCAAATCTACACATTGATGTACTATCAATGGGATAGGAAATTTGCCAGGGCCTTTTAGATGATCTCTGCCATGTTCTTTCATTGAGCATACGCTTTTCCCTTGTCATGTGTGTCATTTGGCTGGGTCCTGTTCCCTAAGCTATTCAGTCAAGACTTGCTGGCATCATTCACCTGCAGTATAAGAGCTTTCTGTGAAATGTGTCAGCAGAATTCCTCTGCAAGCCCATGGCTTTGGATATGAGAGACAGTGGTGGAAGTTGAATTTCAAGAGCAGATATTTGAAAACAATGAAACAAGCCCCGAATAAGATCTTTACATGTTTCCCAGATGGATATGTTTGGAAATATGGGGCAAGATGGAGATCAAGACTGAGAACAGTGCTCACCCATTTCAAGGTACAAAAACCATGGAAAAACATGGGAAAGCAAGAGAGCGGGTGAATGTCATGTAAAAATCTTTGATGATGAAAGGAAAATTATATTCTCATGATGATTTAATCAGGCTGTAGAAGTGAAGCTCTCATGTAGGTTGTCATATGTGTGGCCTCCTGCATTGTGCAGTGTATGCAGGACAGGAGATCTTCAAATAAATCTGGTGGAACACAAAATACTGAAAAAAAATCAGCCTAAATCCTGTGTATTCCTTTCCTTTGAGAGCATATATGGATAATGTACAAAGTTTCAAAAGAGAAAATGTCTATTGGGTCATGGTTTCACCAGTTAAATGGTGACTTCACATAACATTTTAAATTTTGCTTTCACAGTTGGTCACGTACAGGGTCTGAGTAAAGCAGAATGCAGAGTAAGCCTGTTCAATAGATGTGCATTCCATAAGTGGTTTCAAAACCAGTGAAACCCTTTGGACTTAATGTTTGTGTTTTTTTGGTTGTTCCAGTTTTCAAATTGTTTGTTTTACTATTTTTAACTTTGTGAGTCAGGGAAGCCCTCCCTCACTCATAGTGATTTAGACCTCTCCAAAAACTCTGAAGGTATTCATGTAACAGCTATTACTTGTTATATGTTTCTCCTATTAAAACTTGAAAGACTAACAGACTCTGCTACTTTTCATCTAAATTCAGTGTTGGGCTAAATGACTTTTTACAATTCCTTTGAAATATATCCTCCTCTAGTCACCGGTCGTGCTGGAATTTACTTTCTTGTGAAGACAGGATTTGAGCAAATTGACACAAGTACAGTTTGCCACTATTCTGGACACCTGGTTAAATATCGAGTTCCCTATATGGTGTGTGTTTTATTTTGATCTATGCTCACACTTTGGTCATCCAATTGGAACCACCGGGCTCCAGGCAATAACGTTCTAGGCCTGAATAAGAAAATTTCCATTGCATTTTGGGAGTTCATTCGTCTCTCATAATTACTTTTTCCACAAATGTTTGCTTCAGGAGAGGCCCTATCCAATTGTGGACAGGCCCATTTTCATTCACTCACTTTCAGACTTTCTAAGATTTTCAGTTACTAGAGGTTTGCCCAGACTTGCCATTGTCAATTGATAGCGCACTTCACTTGAAGTTGTACAGTATTACTTCATGTGTCTCCATGGAAATTCCACCAATGGGAAACTCTTGCTGTAGTCATCTCCAAGTGTTTCTGCCTAAGAAAATATAACTAACAAAGGATGTGTTTTCAAGCAGAATGAGGAAAGGAGGGATTATCTTTACTTCAGTGCAGGTTGACCTTTCAAAGAAACAGTAATTCCTATCAAAGAGGAGGTAAAATCTTTTGTAAAGGGACATGGACATGACACGCTCAACTTTATGTCCCTTTTTTTGAAACGCCAAGGGCATTTGAGAAATTCTTGGCTGCTGAATTATCCCTATTTTCAAATTTCTCTGAGGTAAGTCATTCTAGCTTCTTCAAACCATGGTACTGTTCCTTCCATGTAAAAAACCAAAGCAAAAAACAAAATAAATTAAAACAAAACACATTAAATTACATTTGAGAGCAAACAATTGCTCAGCAAACCCATGTAAACACTATTCAAGAAGGTAGAGGTACAGAAGCCTCAGCCTTCAGCCCATGGCCTGAAGTTTTGCCTCTATCATGGCCCCTCAATTCCCTGGCATGTCCACATTAACTCATGAATCTTTAATCATTTCCTCTTCAAATGCACAGGATCCAATATATTTGAACCCTGTTCACCTGGGCTGTCATCATCCAAGCACACACCAGAGGAAGGGCAGCCACCCCCTTGCCTGGGGCCTTGGAGCTTATCACAATAGAAATGGACACCTGAACAAGGGGAGCCAAAACAAAGAGAGGCATATTCCTAAAGCCTGAAGCACAGAAGCTACCTATAGACCAGTAGTGGGAATTCACAAATTATGTAAGTAGCTCTGTGTACATGCTTGGCATGGTCACTCATGCCTATAATCCCAGCAATCTGGGGGCTGAGGTGGATGCATCCTTGGGAGTTCCGTTCCATCTTGGGCTATGAAGTTATCTCAAGGCCTCTTTCAACAACTTCATAAGATGCTGTTTCCAAAAAGAGAACAACAGAAAACTAGACACACTTGGCCTAGGTCCCTGGGTTCACTTCATGAGTTGTGGACACTAAATATTCCATGCCATGGGAAAATACCTGGGATTTTTAGAGAAAGGGGCATTTGGATCCCGTTTCTCAGGGTTTCCCTTTCACCATGTTACATTTGAATTCTGGGAAATCCTGCTGGTGATAAGCTGTCTAGCATTATGTTGATTTATGTATTGAGCTAGTACCTCATGTTTTATGTTCAGGGTTATGCTGGAATGGCTGCAGACCTCCTTGAAATAGCGATCGCAGACATGTGAACCCCAAGGAAGCTGGATAGTTGAAGCAGGCACTCCAAATATTCATGCACTGCAAGGTTTCACTTTCACTTTGGGATTCATCTTCTGGTTGCTGGCTTTCAGTGCTAACTGATACTACCATGGTGACAGTAATCCAGCAGAGATTGCATGTATCGTTTGCAGGTTTGTTTCCCAAGCCACCAGAAACTCGGCAGAACCCAAATCATTGTGTCATGTTCTTTCCTCCCCTGAAACATTTGGCTTTCTACGATTGAAATTATAATAGACTGTGGTAGTCCATTTGGACCCCATAGACAACAGACAGAGCTAAAACAGAGCCCATTACTTCCCTCCACTTCTCAAAATATGTCAAATTTGCTTGATCAATACAACTGCAAAGAAAATTCTGATGCAACATAGACAGGCTAATCAAATACTGCATGATTGGAATGGCTGTGGTTGTATGAGCTGGAAAGCTGCAGAGATGGGCTGAAACAGTTCACAGAAATCCACAAGCTTTTGGTTGCCAGGCAACCACACTGGGCTGTGATTGGCTGAGCAGCATTGTGAGCTGGACTTTAGGCTCTAGGATACAAGTTTGCAGTAGGAGACCTGAGTCACAATGCTGGGCGTTGCCTTTGGAGGCCTCAGTGGCATAGAGGACCTTGTGGGGCAAGATTTAAATAGGATGAATACCCGTAGGCCTGGTATGCCACAGTGTTTTCTCTGAAGGCTTCACTGCTCAGAATTTGTGGATTTAAATTTGTGCAAATCTACACATTGATGTACTATCAATGGGATAGGAAATTTGCCAGGGCCTTTTAGATGATCTCTGCCATGTTCTTTCATTGAGCATACGCTTTTCCCTTGTCATGTGTGTCATTTGGCTGGGTCCTGTTCCCTAAGCTATTCAGTCAAGACTTGCTGGCATCATTCACCTGCAGTATAAGAGCTTTCTGTGAAATGTGTCAGCAGAATTCCTCTGCAAGCCCATGGCTTTGGATATGAGAGACAGTGGTGGAAGTTGAATTTCAAGAGCAGATATTTGAAAACAATGAAACAAGCCCCGAATAAGATCTTTACATGTTTCCCAGATGGATATGTTTGGAAATATGGGGCAAGATGGAGATCAAGACTGAGAACAGTGCTCACCCATTTCAAGGTACAAAAACCATGGAAAAACATGGGAAAGCAAGAGAGCGGGTGAATGTCATGTAAAAATCTTTGATGATGAAAGGAAAATTATATTCTCATGATGATTTAATCAGGCTGTAGAAGTGAAGCTCTCATGTAGGTTGTCATATGTGTGGCCTCCTGCATTGTGCAGTGTATGCAGGACAGGAGATCTTCAAATAAATCTGGTGGAACACAAAATACTGAAAAAAAATCAGCCTAAATCCTGTGTATTCCTTTCCTTTGAGAGCATATATGGATAATGTACAAAGTTTCAAAAGAGAAAATGTCTATTGGGTCATGGTTTCACCAGTTAAATGGTGACTTCACATAACATTTTAAATTTTGCTTTCACAGTTGGTCACGTACAGGGTCTGAGTAAAGCAGAATGCAGAGTAAGCCTGTTCAATAGATGTGCATTCCATAAGTGGTTTCAAAACCAGTGAAACCCTTTGGACTTAATGTTTGTGTTTTTTTGGTTGTTCCAGTTTTCAAATTGTTTGTTTTACTATTTTTAACTTTGTGAGTCAGGGAAGCCCTCCCTCACTCATAGTGATTTAGACCTCTCCAAAAACTCTGAAGGTATTCATGTAACAGCTATTACTTGTTATATGTTTCTCCTATTAAAACTTGAAAGACTAACAGACTCTGCTACTTTTCATCTAAATTCAGTGTTGGGCTAAATGACTTTTTACAATTCCTTTGAAATATATCCTCCTCTAGTCACCGGTCGTGCTGCAATTTACTTTCTTGTGAAGACAGGATTTGAGCAAATTGACACAAGTACAGTTTGCCACTATTCTGGACACCTGGTTAAATATCGAGTTCCCTATATGGTGTGTGTTTTATTTTGATCTATGCTCACACTTTGGTCATCCAATTGGAACCACCGGGCTCCAGGCAATAACGTTCTAGGCCTGAATAAGAAAATTTCCATTGCATTTTGGGAGTTCATTCGTCTCTCATAATTACTTTTTCCACAAATGTTTGCTTCAGGAGAGGCCCTATCCAATTGTGGACAGGCCCATTTTCATTCACTCACTTTCAGACTTTCTAAGATTTTCAGTTACTAGAGGTTTGCCCAGACTTGCCATTGTCAATTGATAGCGCACTTCACTTGAAGTTGTACAGTATTACTTCATGTGTCTCCATGGAAATTCCACCAATGGGAAACTCTTGCTGTAGTCATCTCCAAGTGTTTCTGCCTAAGAAAATATAACTAACAAAGGATGTGTTTTCAAGCAGAATGAGGAAAGGAGGGATTATCTTTACTTCAGTGCAGGTTGACCTTTCAAAGAAACAGTAATTCCTATCAAAGAGGAGGTAAAATCTTTTGTAAAGGGACATGGACATGACACGCTCAACTTTATGTCCCTTTTTTTGAAACGCCAAGGGCATTTGAGAAATTCTTGGCTGCTGAATTATCCCTATTTTCAAATTTCTCTGAGGTAAGTCATTCTAGCTTCTTCAAACCATGGTACTGTTCCTTCCATGTAAAAAACCAAAGCAAAAAACAAAATAAATTAAAACAAAACACATTAAATTACATTTGAGAGCAAACAATTGCTCAGCAAACCCATGTAAACACTATTCAAGAAGGTAGAGGTACAGAAGCCTCAGCCTTCAGCCCATGGCCTGAAGTTTTGCCTCTATCATGGCCCCTCAATTCCCTGGCATGTCCACATTAACTCATGAATCTTTAATCATTTCCTCTTCAAATGCACAGGATCCAATATATTTGAACCCTGTTCACCTGGGCTGTCATCATCCAAGCACACACCAGAGGAAGGGCAGCCACCCCCTTGCCTGGGGCCTTGGAGCTTATCACAATAGAAATGGACACCTGAACAAGGGGAGCCAAAACAAAGAGAGGCATATTCCTAAAGCCTGAAGCACAGAAGCTACCTATAGACCAGTAGTGGGAATTCACAAATTATGTAAGTAGCTCTGTGTACATGCTTGGCATGGTCACTCATGCCTATAATCCCAGCAATCTGGGGGCTGAGGTGGATGCATCCTTGGGAGTTCCGTTCCATCTTGGGCTATGAAGTTATCTCAAGGCCTCTTTCAACAACTTCATAAGATGCTGTTTCCAAAAAGAGAACAACAGAAAACTAGACACACTTGGCCTAGGTCCCTGGGTTCACTTCATGAGTTGTGGACACTAAATATTCCATGCCATGGGAAAATACCTGGGATTTTTAGAGAAAGGGGCATTTGGATCCCGTTTCTCAGGGTTTCCCTTTCACCATGTTACATTTGAATTCTGGGAAATCCTGCTGGTGATAAGCTGTCTAGCATTATGTTGATTTATGTATTGAGCTAGTACCTCATGTTTTATGTTCAGGGTTATGCTGGAATGGCTGCAGACCTCCTTGAAATAGCGATCGCAGACATGTGAACCCCAAGGAAGCTGGATAGTTGAAGCAGGCACTCCAAATATTCATGCACTGCAAGGTTTCACTTTCACTTTGGGATTCATCTTCTGGTTGCTGGCTTTCAGTGCTAACTGATACTACCATGGTGACAGTAATCCAGCAGAGATTGCATGTATCGTTTGCAGGTTTGTTTCCCAAGCCACCAGAAACTCGGCAGAACCCAAATCATTGTGTCATGTTCTTTCCTCCCCTGAAACATTTGGCTTTCTACGATTGAAATTATAATAGACTGTGGTAGTCCATTTGGACCCCATAGACAACAGACAGAGCTAAAACAGAGCCCATTACTTCCCTCCACTTCTCAAAATATGTCAAATTTGCTTGATCAATACAACTGCAAAGAAAATTCTGATGCAACATAGACAGGCTAATCAAATACTGCATGATTGGAATGGCTGTGGTTGTATGAGCTGGAAAGCTGCAGAGATGGGCTGAAACAGTTCACAGAAATCCACAAGCTTTTGGTTGCCAGGCAACCACACTGGGCTGTGATTGGCTGAGCAGCATTGTGAGCTGGACTTTAGGCTCTAGGATACAAGTTTGCAGTAGGAGACCTGAGTCACAATGCTGGGCGTTGCCTTTGGAGGCCTCAGTGGCATAGAGGACCTTGTGGGGCAAGATTTAAATAGGATGAATACCCGTAGGCCTGGTATGCCACAGTGTTTTCTCTGAAGGCTTCACTGCTCAGAATTTGTGGATTTAAATTTGTGCAAATCTACACATTGATGTACTATCAATGGGATAGGAAATTTGCCAGGGCCTTTTAGATGATCTCTGCCATGTTCTTTCATTGAGCATACGCTTTTCCCTTGTCATGTGTGTCATTTGGCTGGGTCCTGTTCCCTAAGCTATTCAGTCAAGACTTGCTGGCATCATTCACCTGCAGTATAAGAGCTTTCTGTGAAATGTGTCAGCAGAATTCCTCTGCAAGCCCATGGCTTTGGATATGAGAGACAGTGGTGGAAGTTGAATTTCAAGAGCAGATATTTGAAAACAATGAAACAAGCCCCGAATAAGATCTTTACATGTTTCCCAGATGGATATGTTTGGAAATATGGGGCAAGATGGAGATCAAGACTGAGAACAGTGCTCACCCATTTCAAGGTACAAAAACCATGGAAAAACATGGGAAAGCAAGAGAGCGGGTGAATGTCATGTAAAAATCTTTGATGATGAAAGGAAAATTATATTCTCATGATGATTTAATCAGGCTGTAGAAGTGAAGCTCTCATGTAGGTTGTCATATGTGTGGCCTCCTGCATTGTGCAGTGTATGCAGGACAGGAGATCTTCAAATAAATCTGGTGGAACACAAAATACTGAAAAAAAATCAGCCTAAATCCTGTGTATTCCTTTCCTTTGAGAGCATATATGGATAATGTACAAAGTTTCAAAAGAGAAAATGTCTATTGGGTCATGGTTTCACCAGTTAAATGGTGACTTCACATAACATTTTAAATTTTGCTTTCACAGTTGGTCACGTACAGGGTCTGAGTAAAGCAGAATGCAGAGTAAGCCTGTTCAATAGATGTGCATTCCATAAGTGGTTTCAAAACCAGTGAAACCCTTTGGACTTAATGTTTGTGTTTTTTTGGTTGTTCCAGTTTTCAAATTGTTTGTTTTACTATTTTTAACTTTGTGAGTCAGGGAAGCCCTCCCTCACTCATAGTGATTTAGACCTCTCCAAAAACTCTGAAGGTATTCATGTAACAGCTATTACTTGTTATATGTTTCTCCTATTAAAACTTGAAAGACTAACAGACTCTGCTACTTTTCATCTAAATTCAGTGTTGGGCTAAATGACTTTTTACAATTCCTTTGAAATATATCCTCCTCTAGTCACCGGTCGTGCTGCAATTTACTTTCTTGTGAAGACAGGATTTGAGCAAATTGACACAAGTACAGTTTGCCACTATTCTGGACACCTGGTTAAATATCGAGTTCCCTATATGGTGTGTGTTTTATTTTGATCTATGCTCACACTTTGGTCATCCAATTGGAACCACCGGGCTCCAGGCAATAACGTTCTAGGCCTGAATAAGAAAATTTCCATTGCATTTTGGGAGTTCATTCGTCTCTCATAATTACTTTTTCCACAAATGTTTGCTTCAGGAGAGGCCCTATCCAATTGTGGACAGGCCCATTTTCATTCACTCACTTTCAGACTTTCTAAGATTTTCAGTTACTAGAGGTTTGCCCAGACTTGCCATTGTCAATTGATAGCGCACTTCACTTGAAGTTGTACAGTATTACTTCATGTGTCTCCATGGAAATTCCACCAATGGGAAACTCTTGCTGTAGTCATCTCCAAGTGTTTCTGCCTAAGAAAATATAACTAACAAAGGATGTGTTTTCAAGCAGAATGAGGAAAGGAGGGATTATCTTTACTTCAGTGCAGGTTGACCTTTCAAAGAAACAGTAATTCCTATCAAAGAGGAGGTAAAATCTTTTGTAAAGGGACATGGACATGACACGCTCAACTTTATGTCCCTTTTTTTGAAACGCCAAGGGCATTTGAGAAATTCTTGGCTGCTGAATTATCCCTATTTTCAAATTTCTCTGAGGTAAGTCATTCTAGCTTCTTCAAACCATGGTACTGTTCCTTCCATGTAAAAAACCAAAGCAAAAAACAAAATAAATTAAAACAAAACACATTAAATTACATTTGAGAGCAAACAATTGCTCAGCAAACCCATGTAAACACTATTCAAGAAGGTAGAGGTACAGAAGCCTCAGCCTTCAGCCCATGGCCTGAAGTTTTGCCTCTATCATGGCCCCTCAATTCCCTGGCATGTCCACATTAACTCATGAATCTTTAATCATTTCCTCTTCAAATGCACAGGATCCAATATATTTGAACCCTGTTCACCTGGGCTGTCATCATCCAAGCACACACCAGAGGAAGGGCAGCCACCCCCTTGCCTGGGGCCTTGGAGCTTATCACAATAGAAATGGACACCTGAACAAGGGGAGCCAAAACAAAGAGAGGCATATTCCTAAAGCCTGAAGCACAGAAGCTACCTATAGACCAGTAGTGGGAATTCACAAATTATGTAAGTAGCTCTGTGTACATGCTTGGCATGGTCACTCATGCCTATAATCCCAGCAATCTGGGGGCTGAGGTGGATGCATCCTTGGGAGTTCCGTTCCATCTTGGGCTATGAAGTTATCTCAAGGCCTCTTTCAACAACTTCATAAGATGCTGTTTCCCAAAAGAGAACAACAGAAAACTAGACACACTTGGCCTAGGTCCCTGGGTTCACTTCATGAGTTGTGGACACTAAATATTCCATGCCATGGGAAAATACCTGGGATTTTTAGAGAAAGGGGCATTTGGATCCCGTTTCTAAGGGTTTCCCTTTCACCATGTTACATTTGAATTCTGGGAAAACCTGCTGGTGATAAGCTGTCTAGCATTATGTTGATTTATGTATTGAGCTAGTACCTCATGTTTTATGTTCAGGGTTATGCTGGAATGGCTGCAGACCTCCTTGAAATAGCGATCGCAGACATGTGAACCCCAAGGAAGCTGGATAGTTGAAGCAGGCACTCCAAATATTCATGCACTGCAAGGATTCACTTTCACTTTGGGATTCATCTTCTGGTTGCTGGCTTTCAGTGCTAACTGATACTACCATGGTGACAGTAATCCAGCAGAGATTGCATGTATCGTTTGCAGGTTTGTTTCCCAAGCCACCAGAAACTCGGCAGAACCCAAATCATTGTGTCATGTTCTTTCCTCCCCTGAAACATTTGGCTTTCTACGATTGAAATTATAATAGACTGTGGTAGTCCATTTGGACCCCATAGACAACAGACAGAGCTAAAACAGAGCCCATTACTTCCCTCCACTTCTCAAAATATGTCAAATTTGCTTGATCAATACAACTGCAAAGAAAATTCTGATGCAACATAGACAGGCTAATCAAATACTGCATGATTGGAATGGCTGTGGTTGTATGAGCTGGAAAGCTGCAGAGATGGGCTGAAACAGTTCACAGAAATCCACAAGCTTTTGGTTGCCAGGCAACCACACTGGGCTGTGATTGGCTGAGCAGCATTGTGAGCTGGACTTTAGGCTCTAGGATACAAGTTTGCAGTAGGAGACCTGAGTCACAATGCTGGGCGTTGCCTTTGGAGGCCTCAGTGGCATAGAGGACCTTGTGGGGCAAGATTTAAATAGGATGAATACCCGTAGGCCTGGTATGCCACAGTGTTTTCTCTGAAGGCTTCACTGCTCAGAATTTGTGGATTTAAATTTGTGCAAATCTACACATTGATGTACTATCAATGGGATAGGAAATTTGCCAGGGCCTTTTAGATGATCTCTGCCATGTTCTTTCATTGAGCATACGCTTTTCCCTTGTCATGTGTGTCATTTGGCTGGGTCCTGTTCCCTAAGCTATTCAGTCAAGACTTGCTGGCATCATTCACCTGCAGTATAACAGCTTTCTGTGAAATGTGTCAGCAGAATTCCTCTGCAAGCCCATGGCTTTGGATATGAGAGACAGTGGTGGAAGTTGAATTTCAAGAGCAGATATTTGAAAACAATGAAACAAGCCCCGAATAAGATCTTTACATGTTTCCCAGATGGATATGTTTGGAAATATGGGGCAAGATGGAGATCAAGACTGAGAACAGTGCTCACCCATTTCAAGGTACAAAAACCATGGAAAAACATGGGAAAGCAAGAGAGCGGGTGAATGTCATGTAAAAATCTTTGATGATGAAAGGAAAATTATATTCTCATGATGATTTAATCAGGCTGTAGAAGTGAAGCTCTCATGTAGGTTGTCATATGTGTGGCCTCCTGCATTGTGCAGTGTATGCAGGACAGGAGATCTTCAAATAAATCTGGTGGAACACAAAATACTGAAAAAAAATCAGCCTAAATCCTGTGTATTCCTTTCCTTTGAGAGCATATATGGATAATGTACAAAGTTTCAAAAGAGAAAATGTCTATTGGGTCATGGTTTCACCAATTAAATGGTGACTTCACATAACATTTTAAATTTTGCTTTCACAGTTGGTCACGTACAGGGTCTGAGTAAAGCAGAATGCAGAGTAAGCCTGTTCAATAGATGTGCATTCCATAAGTGGTTTCAAAACCAGTGAAACCCTTTGGACTTAATGTTTGTATTTTTTTGGTTGTTCCAGTTTTCAAATTGTTTGTTTTACTATTTTTAACTTTGTGAGTCAGGGAAGCCCTCCCTCACTCATAGTGATTTAGACCTCTCCAAAAACTCTGAAGGTATTCATGTAACAGCTATTACTTGTTATATGTTTCTCCTATTAAAACTTGAAAGACTAACAGACTCTGCTACTTTTAATCTAAATTCAGTGTTGGGCTAAATGACTTTTTACAATTCCTTTGAAATATATCCTCCTCTAGTCACCGGTCGTGCTGGAATTTACTTTCTTGTGAAGACAGGATTTGAGCAAATTGACACAAGTACAGTTTGCCACTATTCTGGACACCTGGTTAAATATCAAGTTCCCTATATGGTGTGTGTTTTATTTTGATCTATGCTCACACTTTGGTCATCCAATTGGAACCACCGGGCTATAGGAAATAACGTTCTAGGCCTGAATAAGAAAATTTCCATTGCATTTTGGGAGTTCATTCGTCTCTCATAATTACTTTTTCCACAAATGTTTGCTTCAGGAGAGGCCCTATCCAGTTGTGGACAGGCCCATTTTCATTCACTCACTTTCAGACTTTCTAAGATTTTCAGTTACTAGAGGTGTGCCCAGACTTGCCATTGTCAATTGATAGCGCACTTCACTTGAAGTTGTACAGTATTACTTCATGTGTCTCCATGGAAATTCCACCAATGGGAAACTCTTGCTGTAGTCACTTCCAATTGTTTCTGCCTAAGAAAATATAACTAACAAAGGATGTGTTTTCAAGCAGAATGAGGAAAGGAGGGATTATCTTTACTTCAGTGCAGGTTGACCTTTCAAAGAAACAGTAATTCCTATCAAAGAGGAGGTAAAATCTTTTGTAAAGGGACATGGACATGACACGCTCAACTTTATGTCCCTTTTTTTGAAACGCCAAGGGCATTTGAGAAATTCTTGGCTGCTGAATTATCCCTATTTTCAAATTTCTCTGAGGTAAGTCATTCTAGCTTCTTCAAACCATGGTACTGTTCCTTCCATGTAAAAAACCAAAGCAAAAAACAAAATAAATTAAAACAAAACACATTAAATTACATTTGAGAGCAAACAATTGCTCAGCAAACCCATGTAAACACTATTCAAGAAGGTAGAGGTACAGAAGCCTCAGCCTTCAGCCCATGGCCTGAAGTTTTTTCTCTATCATGGCCCCTCAATTCCCTGGCATGTCCACATTAACTCATGAATCTTTAATCATTTCCTCTTCAAATGCACAGGATCCAATATATTTGAACCCTGTTCACCTGGGCTGTCATCATCCAAGCACACACCAGAGGAAGGGCAGCCACACCCTTGCCTGGGGCCTTGGAGCTTATCACAATAGAAATGGACACCTGAACAAGGGGAGCCAAAACAAAGAGAGGCATATTCCTAAAGCCTGAAGCACAGAAGCTACCTATAGACCAGTAGTGGGAATTCACAAATTATGTAAGTAGCTCTGTGTACATGCTTGGCATGGTCACTCATGCCTATAATCCCAGCAATCTGGGGGCTGAGGTGGATGCATCCTTGGGAGTTCCAGTCCATCTTGGGCTATGAAGTTATCTCAAGGCCTCTTTCAACAACTTCATAAGATGCTGTTTCCAAAAAGAGAACAACAGAAAACTAGACACACTTGGCCTAGGTCCCTGGGTTCACTTCATGAGTTGTGGACACTAAATATTCCATGCCATGGGAAAATACCTGGGATTTTTAGAGAAAGGGGCATTTGGATCCCGTTTCTAAGGGTTTCCCGTTCACCATGTTACATTTGAACTCTGGGAAATCCTGCTGGTGATAAGCTGTCTAGCATTATGTTGATTTATGTATTGAGCTAGTACCTCATGTTTTGTTTTCAGGGTTATGCTGGAATGGCTGCAGACCTCCTTGAAATAGCGATCGCAGACATGTGAACCCCAAGGAAGCTGGATAGTTGAAGCAGGCACTCCAAATATTCATGCACTGCAAGGATTCACTTTCACTTTGGGATTCATCTTCTGGTTGCTGGCTTTCAGTGCTAACTGATACTACCATGGTGACAGTAATCCAGCAGAGATTGCATGTATCGTTTGCAGGTTTGTTTCCCAAGCCACCAGAAACTCGGCAGAACCCAAATCATTGTGTCATGTTCTTTCCTCCCCTGAAACATTTGGCTTTCTACGATTGAAATTATAATAGACTGTGGTAGTCCATTTGGACCCCATAGACAACAGACAGAGCTAAAACAGAGCCCATTACTTCCATCCACTTCTCAAAATATGTCAAATTTGCTTGATCACTACAACTGCAAAGAAAATTTTGATGCAACATAGACAGGCTAATCAAATACTGCATGATTGGAATGGCTGTGGTTGTATGAGCTGGAAAGCTGCAGAGATGGGCTGAAATAGTTCACAGAAATCCACAAGCTTTTGGTTGCCAGGCAACCACACTGGGCTGTGATTGGCTGAGCAGCATTGTGAGCTGGACTTTAGGCTCTAGGATACAAGTTTGCAGTAGGAGACCTGAGTCACAATGCTGGGCGTTGCCTTTGGAGGCCTCAGTGGCATAGAGGACCTTGTGGGGCAAGATTTAAATAGGATGAATACCCGTAGGCCTGGTATGCCACAGTGTTTTCTCTGAAGGTTTCACTGCTCAGCATGTGTGGATTTAAATTTGTGCAAATCTACCCATTGATGTACTATCAATGGGATAGGAAATTTGCCAGGGCCTTTTAGATGATCTCTGCCATGTTCTTTCATGGAGCATACGCTTTTCCCTTGTCATGTGTGTCATTTGGCTGGGTCCTGTTCCCTAAGCTATTCAGTCAAGACTTGCTGGCATCATTCACCTGCAGTATAAGAGCTTTCTGTGAAATGTGTCAGCAGAATTCCTCTGCAAGCCCATGGCTTTGGATATGAGAGACAGTGGTGGAAGTTGAATTTCAAGAGCTGATATTTGAAAACAATGAAACAAGCCCCGAATAAGATCTTTACATGTTTCCCAGATGGATATGTTTGGAAATATGGGGCAAGATGGAGATCAAGACTGAGAACAGTGCTCACCCATTTCAAGGTACAAAAACCATGGAAAAACATGGGAAAGCAAGAGAGCGGGTGAATGTCATGTAAAAATCTTTGATGATGAAAGGAAAATTATATTCTCATGATGATTTAATCAGGCTGTAGAAGTGAAGCTCTCATGTAGGTTGTCATATGTGTGGCCTCCTGCATTGTGCAGTGTATGCAGGACAGGAGATCTTCAAATAAATCTGGTGGAACACAAAATACTGAAAAAAAATCAGCCTAAATCCTGTGTATTCCTTTCCTTTGAGAGCATATATGGATAATGTACAAAGTTTCAAAAGAGAAAATGTCTATTGGGTCATGGTTTCACCAGTTAAATGGTGACTTCACATAACATTTTAAATTTTGCTTTCACAGTTGGTCACGTACAGGGTCTGAGTAAAGCAGAATGCAGAGTAAGCCTGTTCAATAGATGTGCATTCCATAAGTGGTTTCAAAACCAGTGAAACCCTTTGGACTTAATGTTTGTGTTTTTTTGGTTGTTCCAGTTTTCAAATTGTTTGTTTTACTATTTTTAACTTTGTGAGTCAGGGAAGCCCTCCCTCACTCATAGTGATTTAGACCTCTCCAAAAACTCTGAAGGTATTCATGTAACAGCTATTACTTGTAATATGTTTCTCCTATTAAAACTTGAAAGACTAACAGACTCTGCTACTTTTCATCTAAATTCAGTGTTGGGCTAAATGACTTTTTACAATTCCTTTGAAATATATCCTCCTCTAGTCACCGGTCGTGCTGGAATTTACTTTCTTGTGAAGACAGGATTTGAGCAAATTGACACAAGTACAGTTTGCCACTATTCTGGACACCTGGTTAAATATCGAGTTCCCTATATGGTGTGTGTTTTATTTTGATCTATGCTCACACTTTGGTCATCCAATTGGAACCACCGGGCTCCAGGCAATAACGTTCTAGGCCTGAATAAGAAAATTTCCATTGCATTTTGGGAGTTCATTCGTCTCTCATAATTACTTTTTCCACAAATGTTTGCTTCAGGAGAGGCCCTATCCAATTGTGGACAGGCCCATTTTCATTCACTCACTTTCAGACTTTCTAAGATTTTCAGTTACTAGAGGTTTGCCCAGACTTGCCATTGTCAATTGATAGCGCACTTCACTTGAAGTTGTACAGTATTACTTCATGTGTCTCCATGGAAATTCCACCAATGGGAAACTCTTGCTGTAGTCATCTCCAAGTGTTTCTGCCTAAGAAAATATAACTAACAAAGGATGTGTTTTCAAGCAGAATGAGGAAAGGAGGGATTATCTTTACTTCAGTGCAGGTTGACCTTTCAAAGAAACAGTAATTCCTATCAAAGAGGAGGTAAAATCTTTTGTAAAGGGACATGGACATGACACGCTCAACTTTATGTCCCTTATTTTGAAACGCCAAGGGCATTTGAGAAATTCTTGGCTGCTGAATTATCCCTATTTTCAAATTTCTCTGAGGTAAGTCATTCTAGCTTCTTCAAACCATGGTACTGTTCCTTCCATGTAAAAAACCAAAGCAAAAAACAAAATAAATTAAAACAAAACACATTAAATTACATTTGAGAGCAAACAATTGCTCAGCAAACCCATGTAAACACTATTCAAGAAGGTAGAGGTACAGAAGCCTCAGGCTTCAGCCCATGGCCTGAAGTTTTGTCTCTATCATGGCCCCTCAATTCCCTGGCATGTCCACATTAACTCATGAATCTTTAATCATTTCCTCTTCAAATGCACAGGATCCAATATATTTGAACCCTGTTCACCTGGGCTGTCATCATCCAAGCACACACCAGAGGAAGGGCAGCCACACCCTTGCCTGGGGCCTTGGAGCTTATCACAATAGAAATGGACACCTGAACAAGGGGAGCCAAAACAAAGAGAGGCATATTCCTAAAGCCTGAAGCACAGAAGCTACCTATAGACCAGTAGTGGGAATTCACAAATTATGTAAGTAGCTCTGTGTACATGCTTGGCATGGTCACTCATGCCTATAATCCCAGCAATCTGGGGGCTGAGGTGGATGCATCCTTGGGAGTTCCAGTCCATCTTGGGCTATGAAGTTATCTCAAGGCCTCTTTCAACAACTTCATAAGATGCTGTTTCCAAAAAGAGAACAACAGAAAACTAGACACACTTGGCCTAGGTCCCTGGGTTCACTTCATGAGTTGTGGACACTAAATATTCCATGCCATGGGAAAATACCTGGGATTTTTAGAGAAAGGGGCATTTGGATCCCGTTTCTAAGGGTTTCCCTTTCACCATGTTACATTTGAATTCTGGGGAAACCTGCTGGTGATAAGCTGTCTAGCATTATGTTGATTTATGTATTGAGCTAGTACCTCATGTTTTGTGTTCAGGGTTATGCTGGAATGGCTGCAGACCTCCTTGAAATAGCGATCGCAGACATGTGAACCCCAAGGAAGCTGGATAGTTGAAGCAGGCACTCCAAATATTCATGCACTGCAAGGATTCACTTTCACTTTGGGATTCATCTTCTGGTTGCTGGCTTTCAGTGCTAACTGATACTACCATGGTGACAGTAATCCAGCAGAGATTGCATGTATCGTTTGCAGGTTTGTTTCCCAAGCCACCAGAAACTCGGCAGAACCCAAATCATTGTGTCATGTGCTTTCCTCCCCTGAAACATTTGGCTTTCTATGATTGAAATTATAATAGACTGTGGTAGTCCATTTGGACCCCATAGACAACAGACAGAGCTAAAACAGAGCCCATTACTTCCCTCCACTTCTCAAAATATGTCAAATTTGCTTGATCACTACAACTGCAAAGAAAATTCTGATGCAACATAGACAGGCTAATCAAATACTGCATGATTGGAATGGCTGTGGTTGTATGAGCTGGAAAGCTGCAGAGATGGGCTGAAACAGTTCACAGAAATCCACAAGCTTTTGGTTTCCACGCAACCACACTGGGCTGTGATTGGCTGAGCAGCATTGTGAGCTGGACTTTAGGCTCTAGGATACAAGTTTGCAGTAGGAGACCTGAGTCACAATGCTGGGCGTTGCCTTTGGAGGCCTCAGTGGCATAGAGGACCTTGTGGGGCAAGATTTAAATAGGATGAATACCCGTAGGCCTGGTATGCCACAGTGTTTTCTCTGAAGGCTTCACTGCTCAGAATTTGTGGATTTAAATTTGTGCAAATCTACCCATTGATGTACTATCAATGGGATAGGAAATTTGCCAGGGCCTTTTAGATGATCTCTGCCATGTTCTTTCATTGAGCATACGCTTTTCCCTTGTCATGTGTGTCATTTGGCTGGGTCCTGTTCCCTAAGCTATTCAGTCAAGACTTGCTGGCATCATTCACCTGCAGTATAAGAGCTTTCTGTGAAATGTGTCAGCAGAATTCCTCTGCAAGCCCATGGCTTTGGATATGAGAGACAGTGGTGGAAGTTGAATTTCAAGAGCAGATATTTGAAAACAATGAAACAAGCCCCGAATAAGATCTTTACATGTTTCCCAGATGGATATGTTTGGAAATATGGGGCAAGATGGAGATCAAGACTGAGAACAGTGCTCACCAATTTCAAGGTACAAAAACCATGGAAAAACATGGGAAAGCAAGAGAGCGGGTGAATGTCATGTAAAAATCTTTGATGATGAAAGGAAAATTATATTCTCATGATGATTTAATCAGGCTGTAGAAGTGAAGCTCTCATGTAGGTTGTCATATGTGTGGCCTCCTGCATTGTGCAGTGTATGCAGGACAGGAGATCTTCAAATAAATCTGGTGGAACACAAAATACTGAAAAAAAAATCAGCCTAAATCCTGTGTATTCCTTTCCTTTGAGAGCATATATGGATAATGTACAAAGTTTCAAAAGAGAAAATGTCTATTGGGTCATGGTTTCACCAGTTAAATTGTGACTTCACATAACATTTTAAATTTTGCTTTCAAAGTTGGTCACGTACAGGGTCTGAGTAAAGCAGAATGCAGAGTAAGCCTGTTCAATAGATGTGCATTCCATAAGTGGTTTCAAAACCAGTGAAACCCTTTGGACTTAATGTTTGTGTTTTTTTGGTTGTTCCAGTTTTCAAATTGTTTGTTTTACTATTTTTAACTTTGTGAGTCAGGGAAGCCCTCCCTCGCTCATAGTGATTTAGACCTCTCCAAAAACTCTGAAGGTATTCATGTAACAGCTATTACTTGTTATATGTTTCTCCTATTAAAACTTGAAAGTCTAACAGACTCTGCTACTTTTCATCTAAATTCAGTGTTGGGCTAAATGACTTTTTACAATTCCTTTAAAATATATCCTCCTCTAGTCACCGGTCGTGCTGGAATTTACTTTCTTGTGAAGACAGGATTTGAGCAAATTGACACAAGTACAGTTTGCCACTATTCTGGACACCTGGTTAAATATCGAGTTCCCTATATGGTGTGTGTTTTATTTTGATCTATGCTCACACTTTGGTCATCCAATTGGAACCACCGGGCTCCAGGCAATAACGTTCTAGGCCTGAATAAGAAAATTTCCATTGCATTTTGGGAGTTCATTCGTCTCTCATAATTACTTTTTCCACAAATGTTTGCTTCAGGAGAGACCCTATCCAATTGTGGACAGGCCCATTTTCATTCACTCACTTTCAGACTTTCTAAGATTTTCAGTTACTAGAGGTTTGCCCAGACTTGCCATTGTCAATTGATAGCGCACTTCACTTGAAGTTGTACAGTATTACTTCATGTGTCTCCATGGAAATTCCACCAATGGGAAACTCTTGCTGTAGTCATCTCCAAGTGTTTCTGCCTAAGAAAATATAACTAACAAAGGATGTGTTTTCAAGCAGAATGAGGAAAGGAGGGATTATCTTTACTTCAGTGCAGGTTGACCTTTCAAAGAAACAGTAATTCCTATCAAAGAGGAGGTAAAATCTTTTGTAAAGGGACATGGACATGACACGCTCAACTTTATGTCCCTTTTTTTGAAACGCCAAGGGCATTTGAGAAATTCTTGGCTGCTGAATTATCCCTATTTTCAAATTTCTCTGAGGTAAGTCATTCTAGCTTCTTCAAACCATGGTACTGTTCCTTCCATTTAAAAAACCAAAGCAAAAAACAAAATAAATTAAAACAAAACACATTAAATTACATTTGAGAGCAAACAATTGCTCAGCAAACCCATGTAAACACTATTCAAGAAGGTAGAGGTACAGAAGCCTCAGGCTTCAGCCCATGGCCTGAAGTTTTGTCTCTATCATGGCCCCTCAATTCCCTGGCATGTCCACATTAACTCATGAATCTTTAATCATTTCCTCTTCAAATGCACAGGATCCAATATATTTGAACCCTGTTCACCTGGGCTGTCATCATCCAAGCACACACCAGAGGAAGGGCAGCCACACCCTTGCCTGGGGCCTTGGAGCTTATCACAATAGAAATGGACACCTGAACAAGGGGAGCCAAAACAAAGAGAGGCATATTCCTAAAGCCTGAAACACAGAAGCTACCTATAGACCAGTAGTGGGAATTCACAAATTTTGTAAGTAGCTCTGTGTACATGCTTGGCATGGTCACTCATGCCTATAATCCCAGCAATCTGGGGGCTGAGGTGGATGCATCCTTGGGAGTTCCAGTCCATCTTGGGCTATGAAGTTATCTCGAGGCCTCTTTCAACAACTTCATAAGATGCTGTTTCCAAAAAGAGAACAACAGAAAACTAGACACACTTGGCCTAGGTCCCTGGGTTCACTTCATGAGTTGTGGACACTAAATATTCCATGCCATGGGAAAATACCTGGGATTTTTAGAGAAAGGGGCATTTGGATCCCGTTTCTAAGGGTTTCCCTTTCACCATGTTACATTTGAATTCTGGGAAAACCTGCTGGTGATAAGCTGTCTAGCATTATGTTGATTTATGTATTGAGCTAGTACCTCATGTTTTGTGTTCAGGGTTATGCTGGAATGGCTGCAGACCTCCTTGAAATAGCGATCGCAGACATGTGAACCCCAAGGAAGCTGGATAGTTGAAGCAGGCACTCCAAATATTCATGCACTGCAAGGATTCACTTTCACTTTGGGATTCATCTTCTGGTTGCTGGCTTTCAGTGCTAACTGATACTACCATGGTGACAGTAATCCAGCAGAGATTGCATGTATCGTTTGCAGGTTTGTTTCCCAAGCCACCAGAAACTCGGCAGAACCCAAATCATTGTGTCATGTTCTTTCCTCCCCTGAAACATTTGGCTTTCTACGATTGAAATTATAATAGACTGTGGTAGTCCATTTGGACCCCATAGACAACAGACAGAGCTAAAACAGAGCCCATTACTTCCCTCCACTTCTCAAAATATGTCAAATTTGCTTGATCACTACAACTGCAAAGAAAATTTTGATGCAACATAGACAGGCTAATCAAATACTGCATGATTGGAATGGCTGTGGTTGTATGAGCTGGAAAGCTGCAGAGATGGGCTGAAATAGTTCACAGAAATCCACAAGCTTTTGGTTGCCAGGCAACCACACTGGGCTGTGATTGGCTGAGCAGCATTGTGAGCTGGACTTTAGGCTCTAGGATACAAGTTTGCAGTAGGAGACCTGAGTCACAATGCTGGGCGTTGCCTTTGGAGGCCTCAGTGGCATAGAGGACCTTGTGGGGCAAGATTTAAATAGGATGAATACCCGTAGGCCTGGTATGCCACAGTGTTTTCTCTGAAGGTTTCACTGCTCAGAATTTGTGGATTTAAATTTGTGCAAATCTACCCATTGATGTACTATCAATGGGATAGGAAATTTGCCAGGGCCTTTTAGATGATCTCTGCCATGTTCTTTCATGGAGCATACGCTTTTCCCTTGTCATGTGTGTCATTTGGCTGGGTCCTGTTCCCTAAGCTATTCAGTCAAGACTTGCTGGCATCATTCACCTGCAGTATAAGAGCTTTCTGTGAAATGTGTCAGCAGAATTCCTCTGCAAGCCCATGGCTTTGGATATGAGAGACAGTGGTGGAAGTTGAATTTCAAGAGCAGATATTTGAAAACAATGAAACAAGCCCCGAATAAGATCTTTACATGTTTCCCAGATGGATATGTTTGGAAATATGGGGCAAGATGGAGATCAAGACTGAGAACAGTGCTCACCCATTTCAAGGTACAAAAACCATGGAAAAACATGGGAAAGCAAGAGAGCGGGTGAATGTCATGTAAAAATCTTTGATGATGAAAGGAAAATTATATTCTCATGATGATTTAATCAGGCTGTAGAAGTGAAGCTCTCATGTAGGTTGTCATATGTGTGGCCTCCTGCATTGTGCAGTGTATGCAGGACAGGAGATCTTCAAATAAATCTGGTGGAACACAAAATACTGAAAAAAAATCAGCCTAAATCCTGTGTATTCCTTTCCTTTGAGAGCATATATGGATAATGTACAAAGTTTCAAAAGAGAAAATGTCTATTGGGTCATGGTTTCACCAGTTAAATGGTGACTTCCCATAACATTTTAAATTTTGCTTTCACAGTTGGTCACGTACAGGGTCTGAGTAAAGCAGAATGCAGAGTAAGCCTGTTCAATAGATGTGCATTCCATAAGTGGTTTCAAAACCAGTGAAACCCTTTGGACTTAATGTTTGTGTTTTTTTGGTTGTTCCAGTTTTCAAATTGTTTGTTTTACTATTTTTAACTTTGTGAGTCAGGGAAGCCCTCCCTCACTCATAGTGATTTAGACCTCTCCAAAAACTCTGAAGGTATTCATGTAACAGCTATTACTTGTTATATGTTTCTCCTATTAAAACTTGAAAGACTAACAGACTCTGCTACTTTTCATCTAAATTCAGTGTTGGGCTAAATGACTTTTTACAATTCCTTTGAAATATATCCTCCTCTAGTCACCGGTCGTGCTGGAATTTACTTTCTTGTGAAGACAGGATTTGAGCAAATTGACACAAGTACAGTTTGCCACTATTCTGGACACCTGGTTAAATATCGAGTTCCCTATATGGTGTGTGTTTTATTTTGATCTATGCTCACACTTTGGTCATCCAATTGGAACCACCGGGCTCCAGGCAATAACGTTCTAGGCCTGAATAAGAAAATTTCCATTGCATTTTGGGAGTTCATTCGTCTCTCATAATTACTTTTTCCACAAATGTTTGCTTCAGGAGAGGCCCTATCCAATTGTGGACAGGCCCATTTTCATTCACTCACTTTCAGACTTTCTAAGATTTTCAGTTACTAGAGGTTTGCCCAGACTTGCCATTGTCAATTGATAGCGCACTTCACTTGAAGTTGTACAGTATTACTTCATGTGTCTCCATGGAAATTCCACCAATGGGAAACTCTTGCTGTAGTCATCTCCAAGTGTTTCTGCCTAAGAAAATATAACTAACAAAGGATGTGTTTTCAAGCAGAATGAGGAAAGGAGGGATTATCTTTACTTCAGTGCAGGTTGACCTTTCAAAGAAACAGTAATTCCTATCAAAGAGGAGGTAAAATCTTTTGTAAAGGGACATGGACATGACACGCTCAACTTTATGTCCCTTTTTTTGAAACGCCAAGGGCATTTGAGAAATTCTTGGCTGCTGAATTATCCCTATTTTCAAATTTCTCTGAGGTAAGTCATTCTAGCTTCTTCAAACCATGGTACTGTTCCTTCCATTTAAAAAACCAAAGCAAAAAACAAAATAAATTAAAACAAAACACATTAAATTACATTTGAGAGCAAACAATTGCTCAGCAAACCCATGTAAACACTATTCAAGAAGGTAGAGGTACAGAAGCCTCAGGCTTCAGCCCATGGCCTGAAGTTTTGTCTCTATCATGGCCCCTCAATTCCCGGGCATGTCCACATTAACTCATGAATCTTTAATCATTTCCTCTTCAAATGCACAGGATCCAATATATTTGAACCCTGTTCACCTGGGCTGTCATCATCCAAGCACACACCAGAGGAAGGGCAGCCACACCCTTGCCTGGGGCCTTGGAGCTTATCACAATAGAAATGGACACCTGAACAAGGGGAGCCAAAACAAAGAGAGGCATATTCCTAAAGCCTGAAGCACAGAAGCTACCTATAGACCAGTAGTGGGAATTCACAAATTTTGTAAGTAGCTCTGTGTACATGCTTGGCATGGTCACTCATGCCTATAATCCCAGCAATCTGGGGGCTGAGGTGGATGCATCCTTGGGAGTTCCAGTCCATCTTGGGCTATGAAGTTATCTCAAGGCCTCTTTCAACAACTTCATAAGATGCTGTTTCCAAAAAGAGAACAACAGAAAACTAGACACACTTGGCCTAGGTCCCTGGGTTCACTTCATGAGTTGTGGACACTAAATATTCCATGCCATGGGAAAATACCTGGGATTTTTAGAGAAAGGGGCATTTGGATCCCGTTTCTAAGGGTTTCCCTTTCACCATGTTACATTTGAATTCTGGGGAAACCTGCTGGTGATAAGCTGTCTAGCATTATGTTGATTTATGTATTGAGCTAGTACCTCATGTTTTGTGTTCAGGGTTATGCTGGAATGGCTGCAGACCTCCTTGAAATAGCGATCGCAGACATGTGAACCCCAAGGAAGCTGGATAGTTGAAGCAGGCACTCCAAATATTCATGCACTGCAAGGATTCACTTTCACTTTGGGATTCATCTTCTGGTTGCTGGCTTTCAGTGCTAACTGATACTACCATGGTGACAGTAATCCAGCAGAGATTGCATGTATCGTTTGCAGGTTTGTTTCCCAAGCCACCAGAAACTCGGCAGAACCCAAATCATTGTGTCATGTGCTTTCCTCCCCTGAAACATTTGGCTTTCTATGATTGAAATTATAATAGACTGTGGTAGTCCATTTGGACCCCATAGACAACAGACAGAGCTAAAACAGAGCCCATTACTTCCCTCCACTTCTCAAAATATGTCAAATTTGCTTGATCACTACAACTGCAAAGAAAATTCTGATGCAACATAGACAGGCTAATCAAATACTGCATGATTGGAATGGCTGTGGTTGTATGAGCTGGAAAGCTGCAGAGATGGGCTGAAACAGTTCACCGAAATCCACAAGCTTTTGGTTGCCAGGCAACCACACTGGGCTGTGATTGGCTGAGCAGCATTGTGAGCTGGACTTTAGGCTCTAGGATACAAGTTTGCAGTAGGAGACCTGAGTCACAATGCTGGGCGTTGCCTTTGGAGGCCTCAGTGGCATAGAGGACCTTGTGGGGCAAGATTTAAATAGGATGAATACCCGTAGGCCTGGTATGCCACAGTGTTTTCTCTGAAGGCTTCACTGCTCAGAATTTGTGGATTTAAATTTGTGCAAATCTACCCATTGATGTACTATCAATGGGATAGGAAATTTTCCAGGGCCTTTTAGATGATCTCTGCCATGTTCTTTCATTGAGCATACGCTTTTCCCTTGTCATGTGTGTCATTTGGCTGGGTCCTGTTCCCTAAGCTATTCAGTCAAGACTTGCTGGCATCATTCACCTGCAGTATAAGAGCTTTCTGTGAAATGTGTCAGCAGAATTCCTCTGCAAGCCCATGGCTTTGGATATGAGAGACAGTGGTGGAAGTTGAATTTCAAGAGCAGATATTTGAAAACAATGAAACAAGCCCCGAATAAGATCTTTACATGTTTCCCAGATGGATATGTTTGGAAATATGGGGCAAGATGGAGATCAAGACTGAGAACAGTGCTCACCCATTTCAAGGTACAAAAACCATGGAAAAACATGGGAAAGCAAGAGAGCGGGTGAATGTCATGTAAAAATCTTTGATGATGAAAGGAAAATTATATTCTCATGATGATTTAATCAGGCTGTAGAAGTGAAGCTCTCATGTAGGTTGTCATATGTGTGGCCTCCTGCATTGTGCAGTGTATGCAGGACAGGAGATCTTCAAATAAATCTGGTGGAACACAAAATACTGAAAAAAAATCAGCCTAAATCCTGTGTATTCCTTTCCTTTGAGAGCATATATGGATAATGTACAAAGTTTCAAAAGAGAAAATGTCTATTGGGTCATGGTTTCACCAGTTAAATGGTGACTTCACATAACATTTTAAATTTTGCTTTCACAGTTGGTCACGTACAGGGTCTGAGTAAAGCAGAATGCAGAGTAAGCCTGTTCAATAGATGTGCATTCCATAAGTGGTTTCAAAACCAGTGAAACCCTTTGGACTTAATGTTTGTGTTTTTTTGGTTGTTCCAGTTTTCAAATTGTTTGTTTTACTATTTTTAACTTTGTGAGTCAGGGAAGCCCTCCCTCACTCATAGTGATTTAGACCTCTCCAAAAACTCTGAAGGTATTCATGTAACAGCTATTACTTGTTATATGTTTCTCCTATTAAAACTTGAAAGACTAACAGACTCTGCTACTTTTCATCTAAATTCAGTGTTGGGCTAAATGACTTTTTACAATTCCTTTGAAATATATCCTCCTCTAGTCACCGGTCGTGCTGGAATTTACTTTCTTGTGAAGACAGGATTTGAGCAAATTGACACAAGTACAGTTTGCCACTATTCTGGACACCTGGTTAAATATCGAGTTCCCTATATGGTGTGTGTTTTATTTTGATCTATGCTCACACTTTGGTCATCCAATTGGAACCACCGGGCTCCAGGCAATAACGTTCTAGGCCTGAATAAGAAAATTTCCATTGCATTTTGGGAGTTCATTCGTCTCTCATAATTACTTTTTCCACAAATGTTTGCTTCAGGAGAGGCCCTATCCAATTGTGGACAGGCCCATTTTCATTCACTCACTTTCAGACTTTCTAAGATTTTCAGTTACTAGAGGTTTGCCCAGACTTGCCATTGTCAATTGATAGCGCACTTCACTTGAAGTTGTACAGTATTACTTCATGTGTCTCCATGGAAATTCCACCAATGGGAAACTCTTGCTGTAGTCATCTCCAAGTGTTTCTGCCTAAGAAAATATAACTAACAAAGGATGTGTTTTCAAGCAGAATGAGGAAAGGAGGGATTATCTTTACTTCAGTGCAGGTTGACCTTTCAAAGAAACAGTAATTCCTATCAAAGAGGAGGTAAAATCTTTTGTAAAGGGACATGGACATGACACGCTCAACTTTATGTCCCTTTTTTTGAAACGCCAAGGGCATTTGAGAAATTCTTGGCTGCTGAATTATCCCTATTTTCAAATTTCTCTGAGGTAAGTCATTCTAGCTTCTTCAAACCATGGTACTGTTCCTTCCATGTAAAAAACCAAAGCAAAAAACAAAATAAATTAAAACAAAACACATTAAATTACATTTGAGAGCAAACAATTGCTCAGCAAACCCATGTAAACACTATTCAAGAAGGTAGAGGTACAGAAGCCTCAGGCTTCAGCCCATGGCCTGAAGTTTTGTCTCTATCATGGCCCCTCAATTCCCTGGCATGTCCACATTAACTCATGAATCTTTAATCATTTCCTCTTCAAATGCACAGGATCCAATATATTTGAACCCTGTTCACCTGGGCTGTCATCATCCAAGCACACACCAGAGGAAGGGCAGCCACACCCTTGCCTGGGGCCTTGGAGCTTATCACAATAGAAATGGACACCTGAACAAGGGGAGCCAAAACAAAGAGAGGCATATTCCTAAAGCCTGAAGCACAGAAGCTACCTATAGACCAGTAGTGGGAATTCACAAATTTTGTAAGTAGCTCTGTGTACATGCTTGGCATGGTCACTCATGCCTATAATCCCAGCAATCTGGGGGCTGAGGTGGATGCATCCTTGGGAGTTCCAGTCCATCTTGGGCTATGAAGTTATCTCAAGGCCTCTTTCAACAACTTCATAAGATGCTGTTTCCAAAAAGAGAACAACAGAAAACTAGACACACTTGGCCTAGGTCCCTGGGTTCACTTCATGAGTTGTTGACACTAAATATTCCATGCCATGGGAAAATACCTGGGATTTTTAGAGAAAGGGGCATTTGGATCCCGTTTCTAAGGGTTTCCCTTTCACCATGCTACATTTAAATTCTGGGGAAAGCTGCTGGTGATAAGCTGTCTAGCATTATGTTGATTTATGTATTGAGCTAGTACCTCATGTTTTGTGTTCAGGGTTATGCTGGAATGGCTGCAGACCTCCTTGAAATAGCGATCGCAGACATGTGAACCCCAAGGAAGCTGGATAGTTGAAGCAGGCACTCCAAATATTCATGCACTGCAAGGATTCACTTTCACTTTGGGATTCATCTTCTGGTTGCTGGCTTTCAGTGCTAACTGATACTACCATGGTGACAGTAATCCAGCAGAGATTGCATGTATCGTTTGCAGGTTTGTTTCCCAAGCCACCAGAAACTCGGCAGAACCCAAATCATTGTGTCATGTGCTTTCCTCCCCTGAAACATTTGGCTTTCTATGATTGAAATTATAATAGACTGTGGTAGTCCATTTGGACCCCATAGACAACAGACAGAGCTAAAACAGAGCCCATTACTTCCCTCCACTTCTCAAAATATGTCAAATTTGCTTGATCACTACAACTGCAAAGAAAATTCTGATGCAACATAGACAGGCTAATCAAATACTGCATGATTGGAATGGCTGTGGTTGTATGAGCTGGAAAGCTGCAGAGATGGGCTGAAACAGTTCACCGAAATCCACAAGCTTTTGGTTGCCAGGCAACCACACTGGGCTGTGATTGGCTGAGCAGCATTGTGAGCTGGACTTTAGGCTCTAGGATACAAGTTTGCAGTAGGAGACCTGAGTCACAATGCTGGGCGTTGCCTTTGGAGGCCTCAGTGGCATAGAGGACCTTGTGGGGCAAGATTTAAATAGGATGAATACCCGTAGGCCTGGTATGCCACAGTGTTTTCTCTGAAGGCTTCACTGCTCAGAATTTGTGGATTTAAATTTGTGCAAATCTACCCATTGATGTACTATCAATGGGATAGGAAATTTTCCAGGGCCTTTTAGATGATCTCTGCCATGTTCTTTCATTGAGCATACGCTTTTCCCTTGTCATGTGTGTCATTTGGCTGGGTCCTGTTCCCTAAGCTATTCAGTCAAGACTTGCTGGCATCATTCACCTGCAGTATAAGAGCTTTCTGTGAAATGTGTCAGCAGAATTCCTCTGCAAGCCCATGGCTTTGGATATGAGAGACAGTGGTGGAAGTTGAATTTCAAGAGCAGATATTTGAAAACAATGAAACAAGCCCCGAATAAGATCTTTACATGTTTCCCAGATGGATATGTTTGGAAATATGGGGCAAGATGGAGATCAAGACTGAGAACAGTGCTCACCCATTTCAAGGTACAAAAACCATGGAAAAACATGGGAAAGCAAGAGAGCGGGTGAATGTCATGTAAAAATCTTTGATGATGAAAGGAAAATTATATTCTCATGATGATTTAATCAGGCTGTAGAAGTGAAGCTCTCATGTAGGTTGTCATATGTGTGGCCTCCTGCATTGTGCAGTGTATGCAGGACAGGAGATCTTCAAATAAATCTGGTGGAACACAAAATACTGAAAAAAAATCAGCCTAAATCCTGTGTATTCCTTTCCTTTGAGAGCATATATGGATAATGTACAAAGTTTCAAAAGAGAAAATGTCTATTGGGTCATGGTTTCACCAGTTAAATGGTGACTTCACATAACATTTTAAATTTTGCTTTCACAGTTGGTCACGTACAGGGTCTGAGTAAAGCAGAATGCAGAGTAAGCCTGTTCAATAGATGTGCATTCCATAAGTGGTTTCAAAACCAGTGAAACCCTTTGGACTTAATGTTTGTGTTTTTTTGGTTGTTCCAGTTTTCAAATTGTTTGTTTTACTATTTTTAACTTTGTGAGTCAGGGAAGCCCTCCCTCACTCATAGTGATTTAGACCTCTCCAAAAACTCTGAAGGTATTCATGTAACAGCTATTACTTGTTATATGTTTCTCCTATTAAAACTTGAAAGACTAACAGACTCTGCTACTTTTCATCTAAATTCAGTGTTGGGCTAAATGACTTTTTACAATTCCTTTGAAATATATCCTCCTCTAGTCACCGGTCGTGCTGGAATTTACTTTCTTGTGAAGACAGGATTTGAGCAAATTGACACAAGTACAGTTTGCCACTATTCTGGACACCTGGTTAAATATCGAGTTCCCTATATGGTGTGTGTTTTATTTTGATCTATGCTCACACTTTGGTCATCCAATTGGAACCACCGGGCTCCAGGCAATAACGTTCTAGGCCTGAATAAGAAAATTTCCATTGCATTTTGGGAGTTCATTCGTCTCTCATAATTACTTTTTCCACAAATGTTTGCTTCAGGAGAGGCCCTATCCAATTGTGGACAGGCCCATTTTCATTCACTCACTTTCAGACTTTCTAAGATTTTCAGTTACTAGAGGTTTGCCCAGACTTGCCATTGTCAATTGATAGCGCACTTCACTTGAAGTTGTACAGTATTACTTCATGTGTCTCCATGGAAATTCCACCAATGGGAAACTCTTGCTGTAGTCATCTCCAAGTGTTTCTGCCTAAGAAAATATAACTAACAAAGGATGTGTTTTCAAGCAGAATGAGGAAAGGAGGGATTATCTTTACTTCAGTGCAGGTTGACCTTTCAAAGAAACAGTAATTCCTATCAAAGAGGAGGTAAAATCTTTTGTAAAGGGACATGGACATGACACGCTCAACTTTATGTCCCTTTTTTTGAAACGCCAAGGGCATTTGAGAAATTCTTGGCTGCTGAATTATCCCTATTTTCAAATTTCTCTGAGGTAAGTCATTCTAGCTTCTTCAAACCATGGTACTGTTCCTTCCATGTAAAAAACCAAAGCAAAAAACAAAATAAATTAAAACAAAACACATTAAATTACATTTGAGAGCAAACAATTGCTCAGCAAACCCATGTAAACACTATTCAAGAAGGTAGAGGTACAGAAGCCTCAGGCTTCAGCCCATGGCCTGAAGTTTTGTCTCTATCATGGCCCCTCAATTCCCTGGCATGTCCACATTAACTCATGAATCTTTAATCATTTCCTCTTCAAATGCACAGGATCCAATATATTTGAACCCTGTTCACCTGGGCTGTCATCATCCAAGCACACACCAGAGGAAGGGCAGCCACACCCTTGCCTGGGGCCTTGGAGCTTATCACAATAGAAATGGACACCTGAACAAGGGGAGCCAAAACAAAGAGAGGCATATTCCTAAAGCCTGAAGCACAGAAGCTACCTATAGACCAGTAGTGGGAATTCACAAATTTTGTAAGTAGCTCTGTGTACATGCTTGGCATGGTCACTCATGCCTATAATCCCAGCAATCTGGGGGCTGAGGTGGATGCATCCTTGGGAGTTCCAGTCCATCTTGGGCTATGAAGTTATCTCAAGGCCTCTTTCAACAACTTCATAAGATGCTGTTTCCAAAAAGAGAACAACAGAAAACTAGACACACTTGGCCTAGGTCCCTGGGTTCACTTCATGAGTTGTTGACACTAAATATTCCATGCCATGGGAAAATACCTGGGATTTTTAGAGAAAGGGGCATTTGGATCCCGTTTCTAAGGGTTTCCCTTTCACCATGCTACATTTAAATTCTGGGGAAACCTGCTGGTGATAAGCTGTCTAGCATTATGTTGATTTATGTATTGAGCTAGTACCTCATGTTTTGTGTTCAGGGTTATGCTGGAATGGCTGCAGACCTCCTTGAAATAGCGATCGCAGACATGTGAACCCCAAGGAAGCTGGATAGTTGAAGCAGGCACTCCAAATATTCATGCACTGCAAGGATTCACTTTCACTTTGGGATTCATCTTCTGGTTGCTGGCTTTCAGTGCTAACTGATACTACCATGGTGACAGTAATCCAGCAGAGATTGCATGTATCGTTTGCAGGTTTGTTTCCCAAGCCACCAGAAACTCGGCAGAACCCAAATCATTGTGTCATGTGCTTTCCTCCCCTGAAACATTTGGCTTTCTATGATTGAAATTATAATAGACTGTGGTAGTCCATTTGGACCCCATAGACAACAGACAGAGCTAAAACAGAGCCCATTACTTCCCTCCACTTCTCAAAATATGTCAAATTTGCTTGATCACTACAACTGCAAAGAAAATTCTGATGCAACATAGACAGGCTAATCAAATACTGCATGATTGGAATGGCTGTGGTTGTATGAGCTGGAAAGCTGCAGAGATGGGCTGAAACAGTTCACAGAAATCCACAAGCTTTTGGTTGCCAGGCAACCACACTGGGCTGTGATTGGCTGAGCAGCATTGTGAGCTGGACTTTAGGCTCTAGGATACAAGTTTGCAGTAGGAGACCTGAGTCACAATGCTGGGCGTTGCCTTTGGAGGCCTCAGTGGCATAGAGGACCTTGTGGGGCAAGATTTAAATAGGATGAATACCCGTAGGCCTGGTATGCCACAGTGTTTTCTCTGAAGGCTTCACTGCTCAGAATTTGTGGATTTAAATTTGTGCAAATCTACCCATTGATGTACTATCAATGGGATAGGAAATTTTCCAGGGCCTTTTAGATGATCTCTGCCATGTTCTTTCATTGAGCATACGCTTTTCCCTTGTCATGTGTGTCATTTGGCTGGGTCCTGTTCCCTAAGCTATTCAGTCAAGACTTGCTGGCATCATTCACCTGCAGTATAAGAGCTTTCTGTGAAATGTGTCAGCAGAATTCCTCTGCAAGCCCATGGCTTTGGATATGAGAGACAGTGGTGGAAGTTGAATTTCAAGAGCAGATATTTGAAAACAATGAAACAAGCCCCGAATAAGATCTTTACATGTTTCCCAGATGGATATGTTTGGAAATATGGGGCAAGATGGAGATCAAGACTGAGAACAGTGCTCACCAATTTCAAGGTACAAAAACCATGGAAAAACATGGGAAAGCAAGAGAGCGGGTGAATGTCATGTAAAAATCTTTGATGATGAAAGGAAAATTATATTCTCATGATGATTTAATCAGGCTGTAGAAGTGAAGCTCTCATGTAGGTTGTCATATGTGTGGCCTCCTGCATTGTGCAGTGTATGCAGGACAGGAGATCTTCAAATAAATCTGGTGGAACACAAAATACTGAAAAAAAATCAGCCTAAATCCTGTGTATTCCTTTCCTTTGAGAGCATATATGGATAATGTACAAAGTTTCAAAAGAGAAAATGTCTATTGGGTCATGGTTTCACCAGTTAAATGGTGACTTCACATAACATTTTAAATTTTGCTTTCACAGTTGGTCACGTACAGGGTCTGAGTAAAGCAGAATGCAGAGTAAGCCTGTTCAATAGATGTGCATTCCATAAGTGGTTTCAAAACCAGTGAAACCCTTTGGACTTAATGTTTGTGTTTTTTTGGTTGTTCCAGTTTTCAAATTGTTTGTTTTACTATTTTTAACTTTGTGAGTCAGGGAAGCCCTCCCTCACTCATAGTGATTTAGACCTCTCCAAAAACTCTGAAGGTATTCATGTAACAGCTATTACTTGTTATATGTTTCTCCTATTAAAACTTGAAAGACTAACAGACTCTGCTACTTTTCATCTAAATTCAGTGTTGGGCTAAATGACTTTTTACAATTCCTTTGAAATATATCCTCCTCTAGTCACCGGTCGTGCTGGAATTTACTTTCTTGTGAAGACAGGATTTGAGCAAATTGACACAAGTACAGTTTGCCACTATTCTGGACACCTGGTTAAATATCGAGTTCCCTATATGGTGTGTGTTTTATTTTGATCTATGCTCACACTTTGGTCATCCAATTGGAACCACCGGGCTCCAGGCAATAACGTTCTAGGCCTGAATAAGAAAATTTCCATTGCATTTTGGGAGTTCATTCGTCTCTCATAATTACTTTTTCCACAAATGTTTGCTTCAGGAGAGGCCCTATCCAATTGTGGACAGGCCCATTTTCATTCACTCACTTTCAGACTTTCTAAGATTTTCAGTTACTAGAGGTTTGCCCAGACTTGCCATTGTCAATTGATAGCGCACTTCACTTGAAGTTGTACAGTATTACTTCATGTGTCTCCATGGAAATTCCACTAATGGGAAACTCTTGCTGTAGTCATCTCCAAGTGTTTCTGCCTAAGAAAATATAACTAACAAAGGATGTGTTTTCAAGCAGAATGAGGAAAGGAGGGATTATCTTTACTTCAGTGCAGGTTGACCTTTCAAAGAAACAGTAATTCCTATCAAAGAGGAGGTAAAATCTTTTGTAAAGGGACATGGACATGACACGCTCAACTTTATGTCCCTTTTTTTGAAACGCCAAGGGCATTTGAGAAATTCTTGGCTGCTGAATTATCCCTATTTTCAAATTTCTCTGAGGTAAGTCATTCTAGCTTCTTCAAACCATGGTACTGTTCCTTCCATGTAAAAAACCAAAGCAAAAAACAAAATAAATTAAAACAAAACACATTAAATTACATTTGAGAGCAAACAATTGCTCAGCAAACCCATGTAAACACTATTCAAGAAGGTAGAGGTACAGAAGCCTCAGGCTTCAGCCCATGGCCTGAAGTTTTGTCTCTATCAGGGCCCCTCAATTCCCTGGCTTGTCCACATTAACTCATGAATCTTTAATCATTTCCTCTTCAAATGCACAGGATCCAATATATTTGAACCCTGTTCACCTGGGCTGTCATCATCCAAGCACACACCAGAGGAAGGGCAGCCACACCCTTGCCTGGGGCCTTGGAGCTTATCACAATAGAAATGGACACCTGAACAAGGGGAGCCAAAACAAAGAGAGGCATATTCCTAAAGCCTGAAGCACAGAAGCTACCTATAGACCAGTAGTGGGAATTCACAAATTTTGTAAGTAGCTCTGTGTACATGCTTGGCATGG
This sequence comes from Cavia porcellus, assembly GCF_034190915.1. Lineage (NCBI taxonomy): Eukaryota > Metazoa > Chordata > Mammalia > Rodentia > Caviidae > Cavia > Cavia porcellus. The sequence continues at coordinate 1,319,586 of NW_026947486.1, read as the reverse complement.
TCACTCATGCCTATAATCCCAGCAATCTGGGGGCTGAGGTGGATGCATCCTTGGGAGTTCCAGTCCATCTTGGGCTATGAAGTTATCTCGAGGCCTCTTTCAACAACTTCATAAGATGCTGTTTCCAAAAAGAGAACAACAGAAAACTAGACACACTTGGCCTAGGTCCCTGGGTTCACTTCATGAGTTGTGGACACTAAATATTCCATGCCATGGGAAAATACCTGGGATTTTTAGAGAAAGGGGCATTTGGATCCCGTTTCTAAGGGTTTCCCTTTCACCATGTTACATTTGAATTCTGGGAAAACCTGCTGGTGATAAGCTGTCTAGCATTATGTTGATTTATGTATTGAGCTAGTACCTCATGTTTTGTGTTCAGGGTTATGCTGGAATGGCTGCAGACCTCCTTGAAATAGCGATCGCAGACATGTGAACCCCAAGGAAGCTGGATAGTTGAAGCAGGCACTCCAAATATTCATGCACTGCAAGGATTCACTTTCACTTTGGGATTCATCTTCTGGTTGCTGGCTTTCAGTGCTAACTGATACTACCATGGTGACAGTAATCCAGCAGAGATTGCATGTATCGTTTGCAGGTTTGTTTCCCAAGCCACCAGAAACTCGGCAGAACCCAAATCATTGTGTCGTGTGCTTTCCTCCCCTGAAACATTTGACTTTCTACGATTGAAATTATAATAGACTGTGGTAGTCCATTTGGACCCCATAGACAACAGACAGAGCTAAAACAGAGCCCATTACTTCCCTCCACTTCTCAAAATATGTCAAATTTGCTTGATCACTACAACTGCAAAGAAAATTCTGATGCAACATAGACAGGCTAATCAAATACTGCATGATTGGAATGGCTGTGGTTGTATGAGCTGGAAAGCTGCAGAGATGGGCTGAAACAGTTCACAGAAATCCACAAGCTTTTGGTTGCCAGGCAACCACACTGGGCTGTGATTGGTTGAGCAGCATTGTGAGCTGGACTTTAGGCTCTAGGATACAAGTTTGCAGTAGGAGACCTGAGTCACAATGCTGGGCGTTGCCTTTGGAGGCCTCAGTGGCATAGAGGACCTTGTGGGGCAAGATTTAAATAGGATGAATACCCGTAGGCCTGGTATGCCACAGTGTTTTCTCTGAAGGCTTCACTGCTCAGAATTTGTGGATTTAAATTTGTGCAAATCTACACATTGATGTACTATCAATGGGATAGGAAATTTGCCAGGGCCTTTTAGATGATCTCTGCCATGTTCTTTCATTGAGCATACGCTTTTCCCTTGTCATGTGTGTCATTTGGCTGGGTCCTGTTCCCTAAGCTATTCAGTCAAGACTTGCTGGCATCATTCACCTGCAGTATAAGAGCTTTCTGTGAAATGTGTCAGCAGAATTCCTCTGCAAGCCCATGGCTTTGGATATGAGAGACAGTGGTGGAAGTTGAATTTCAAGAGCAGATATTTGAAAACAATGAAACAAGCCCCAAATAAGTTCTTTACATGTTTCCCAGATGGATATGTTTGGAAATATGGGGCAAGATGAAGATCAAGACTGAGAACAGTGCTCACCCATTTCAAGGTACAAAAACCATGGAAAAACATGGGAAAGCAAGAGAGCGGGTGAATGTCATGTAAAAATCTTTGATGATGAAAGGAAAATTATATTCTCATGATGATTTAATCAGGCTGTAGAAGTGAAGCTCTCATGTAGGTTGTCATATGTGTGGCCTCCTGCATTGTGCAGTGTATGCAGGACAGGAGATCTTCAAATAAATCTGGTGGAACACAAAATACTGAAAAAAAATCAGCCTAAATCCTGTGTATTCCTTTCCTTTGAGAGCATATATGGATAATGTACAAAGTTTCAAAAGAGAAAATGTCTATTGGGTCATGGTTTCACCAGTTAAATGGTGACTTCACATAACATTTTAAATTTTGCTTTCACAGTTGGTCACGTACAGGGTCTGAGTAAAGCAGAATGCAGAGTAAGCCTGTTCAATAGATGTGCATTCCATAAGTGGTTTCAAAACCAGTGAAACCCTTTGGACTTAATGTTTGTGTTTTTTTGGTTGTTCCAGTTTTCAAATTGTTTGTTTTACTATTTTTAACTTTGTGAGTCAGGGAAGCCCTCCCTCACTCATAGTGATTTAGACCTCTCCAAAAACTCTGAAGGTATTCATGTAACAGCTATTACTTGTTATATGTTTCTCCTATTAAAACTTGAAAGACTAACAGACTCTGCTACTTTTCATCTAAATTCAGTGTTGGGCTAAATGACTTTTTACAATTCCTTTGAAATATATCCTCCTCTAGTCACCGGTCGTGCTGGAATTTACTTTCTTGTGAAGACAGGATTTGAGCAAATTGACACAAGTACAGTTTGCCACTATTCTGGACACCTGGTTAAATATCGAGTTCCCTATATGGTGTGTGTTTTAGTTTGATCTATGCTCACACTTTGGTCATCCAACTGGAACCACCGGGCTCCAGGCAATAACGTTCTAGGCCTGAATAAGAAAATTTCCATTGCATTTTGGGAGTTCATTCGTCTCTCATAATTACTTTTTCCACAAATGTTTGCTTCAGGAGAGGCCCTATCCAGTTGTGGACAGGCCCATTTTCATTCACTCACTTTCAGACTTTCTAAGATTTTCAGTTACTAGAGGTGTGCCCAGACTTGCCATTGTCAATTGATAGCGCACTTCACTTGAAGTTGTACAGTATTACTTCATGTGTCTCCATGGAAATTCCACCAATGGGAAACTCTTGCTGTAGTCATCTCCAAGTGTTTCTGCCTAAGAAAATATAACTAACAAAGGATGTGTTTTCAAGCAGAATGAGGAAAGGAGGGATTATCTTTACTTCAGTGCAGGTTGACCTTTCAAAGAAACAGTAATTCCTATCAAAGAGGAGGTAAAATCTTTTGTAAAGGGACATGGACATGACACGCTCAACTTTATGTCCCTTTTTTTGAAACGCCAAGGGCATTTGAGAAATTCTTGGCTGCTGAATTATCCCTATTTTCAAATTTCTCTTAGGTAAGTCATTCTAGCTTCTTCAAACCATGGTACTGTTCCTTCCATGTAAAAAACCAAAGCAAAAAACAAAATAAATTAAAACAAAACACATTAAATTACATTTGAGAGCAAACAATTGCTCAGCAAACCCATGCAAACACTATTCAAGAAGGTAGAGGTACAGAAGCCTCAGCCTTCAGCCCATGGCCTGAAGTTTTGCCTCTATCATGGCCCCTCAATTCCCTGGCATGTCCACATTAACTCATGAATCTTTAATCATTTCCTCTTCAAATGCACAGGATCCAATATATTTGAACCCTGTTCACCTGGGCTGTCATCATCCAAGCACACACCAGAGGAAGGGCAGCCACCCCCTTGCCTGGGGCCTTGGAGCTTATCACAATAGAAATGGACACCTGAACAAGGGGAGCCAAAACAAAGAGAGGCATATTCCTAAAGCCTGAAGCACAGAAGCTACCTATAGACCAGTAGTGGGAATTCACAAATTATGTAAGTAGCTCTGTGTACATGCTTGGCATGGTCACTCATGCCTATAATCCCATCAATCTGGGGGCTGAGGTGGATGCATCCTTGGGAGTTCCGTTCCATCTTGGGCTATGAAGTTATCTCAAGGCCTCTTTCAACAACTTCATAAGATGCTGTTTCCAAAAAGAGAACAACAGAAAACTAGACACACTTGGCCTAGGTCCCTGGGTTCACTTCATGAGTTGTGGACACTAAATATTCCATGCCATGGGAAAATACCTGGGATTTTTAGAGAAAGGGTCATTTGGATCCCGTTTCTAAGGGTTTCCCTTTCACCATGTTACATTTGAATTCTGGGAATACCTGCTGGTGATAAGCTGTCTAGCATTATGTTGATTTATGTATTGAGCTAGTACCTCATGTTTTATGTTCAGGGTTATGCTGGAATGGCTGCAGACCTCCTTGAAATAGCGATCGCAGACATGTGAACCCCAAGGAAGCTGGATAGTTGAAGCAGGCACTCCAAATATTCATGCACTGCAAGGATTCACTTTCACTTTGGGATTCATCTTCTGGTTGCTGGCTTTCAGTGCTAACTGATACTACCATGGTGACAGTAATCCAGCAGAGATTGCATGTATCGTTTGCAGGTTTGTTTCCCAAGCCACCAGAAACTCGGCAGAACCCAAATCATTGTGTCATGTTCTTTCCTCCCCTGAAACATTTGGCTTTCTACGATTGAAATTATAATAGACTGTGGTAGTCCATTTGGACCCCATAGACAACAGACAGAGCTAAAACAGAGCCCATTACTTCCCTCCACTTCTCAAAATATGTCAAATTTGCTTGATCACTACAACTGCAAAGAAAATTCTGATGCAACATAGACAGGCTAATCAAATACTGCATGATTGGAATGGCTGTGGTTGTATGAGCTGGAAAGCTGCAGAGATGGGCTGAAACAGTTCACAGAAATCCACAAGCTTTTGGTTGCCAGGCAACCACACTGGGCTGTGATTGCCTGAGCAGCATTGTGAGCTGGACTTTAGGCTCTAGGATACAAGTTTGCAGTAGGAGACCTGAGTCACAATGCTGGGCGTTGCCTTTGGAGGCCTCAGTGGCATAGAGGACCTTGTGGGGCAAGATTTAAATAGGATGAATACCCGTAGGCCTGGTATGCCACAGTGTTTTCTCTGAAGGCTTCACTGCTCAGAATTTGTGGATTTAAATTTGTGCAAATCTACACATTGATGTACTATCAATGGGATAGGAAATTTGCCAGGGCCTTTTAGATGATCTCTGCCATGTTCTTTCATTGAGCATACGCTTTTCCCTTGTCATGTGTGTCATTTGGCTGGGTCCTGTTCCCTAAGCTATTCAGTCAAGACTTGCTGGCATCATTCACCTGCAGTATAAGAGCTTTCTGTGAAATGTGTCAGCAGAATTCCTCTGCAAGCCCATGGCTTTGGATATGAGAGACAGTGGTGGAAGTTGAATTTCAAGAGCAGATATTTGAAAACAATGAAACAAGCCCCGAATAAGATCTTTACATGTTTCCCAGATGGATATGTTTGGAAATATGGGGCAAGATGGAGATCAACACTGAGAACAGTGCTCACCCATTTCAAGGTACAAAAACCATGGAAAAACATGGGAAAGCAAGAGAGCGGGTGAATGTCATGTAAAAATCTTTGATGATGAAAGGAAAATTATATTCTCATGATGATTTAATCAGGCTGTAGAAGTGAAGCTCTCATGTAGGTTGTCATATGTGTGGCCTCCTGCATTGTGCAGTGTATACAGGACAGGAGATCTTCAAATAAATCTGGTGGAACACAAAATACTGAAAAAAAAATCAGCCTAAATCCTGTGTATTCCTTTCCTTTGAGAGCATATATGGATAATGTACAAAGTTTCAAAAGAGAAAATGTCTATTGGGTCATGGTTTCACCAGTTAAATGGTGACTTCACATAACATTTTAAATTTTGCTTTCACAGTTGGTCACGTACAGGGTCTGAGTAAAGCAGAATGCAGAGTAAGCCTGTTCAATAGATGTGCATTCCATAAGTGGTTTCAAAACCAGTGAAACCCTTTGGACTTAATGTTTGTGTTTTTTTGGTTGTTCCAGTTTTCAAATTGTTTGTTTTACTATTTTTAACTTTGTGAGTCAGGGAAGCCCTCCCTCGCTCATAGTGATTTAGACCTCTCCAAAAACTCTGAAGGTATTCATGTAACAGCTATTACTTGTTATATGTTTCTCCTATTAAAACTTGAAAGACTAACAGACTCTGCTACTTTTCATCTAAATTCAGTGTTGGGTTAAATGACTTTTTACAATTCCTTTGAAATATATCCTCCTCTAGTCACCGGTCGTGCTGGAATTTACTTTCTTGTGAAGACAGGATTTGAGCAAATTGACACAAGTACAGTTTGCCACTATTCTGGACACCTGGTTAAATATCGAGTTCCCTATATGGTGTGTGTTTTATTTTGATCTATGCTCACACTTTGGTCATCCAATTGGAACCACCGGGCTCCAGGCAATAACGTTCTAGGCCTGAATAAGAAAATTTCCATTGCATTTTGGGAGTTCATTCGTCTCTCATAATTACTTTTTCCACAAATGTTTGCTTCAGGAGAGGCCCTATCCAGTTGTGGACAGGCCCATTTTCATTCACTCACTTTCAGACTTTCTAAGATTTTCAGTTACTAGAGGTGTGCCCAGACTTGCCATTGTCAATTGATAGCGCACTTCACTTGAAGTTGTACAGTATTACTTCATGTGTCTCCATGGAAATTCCACCAATGGGAAACTCTTGCTGTAGTCATCTCCAAGTGTTTCTGCCTAAGAAAATATAACTAACAAAGGATGTGTTTTCAAGCAGAATGAGGAAAGGAGGGATTATCTTTACTTCAGGGCAGGTTGACCTTTCAAAGAAACAGTAATTCCTATCAAAGAGGAGGTAAAATCTTTTGTAAAGGGACATGGACATGACACGCTCAACTTTATGTCCCTTTTTTTGAAACGCCAAGGGCATTTGAGAAATTCTTGGCTGCTGAATTATCCCTATTTTCAAATTTCTCTGAGGTAAGTCATTCTAGCTTCTTCAAAGCATGGTACTGTTCCTTCCATGTAAAAAACCAAAGCAAAAAACAAAATAAATTAAAACAAAACACATTAAATTACATTTGAGAGCAAACAATTGCTCAGCAAACCCATGTAAACACTATTCAAGAAGGTAGAGGTACAGAAGCCTCAGCCTTCAGCCCATGGCCTGAAGTTTTGCCTCTATCATGGCCCCTCAATTCCCTGGCATGTCCACATTAACTCATGAATCTTTAATCATTTCCTCTTCAAATGCACAGGATCCAATATATTTGAACCCTGTTCACCTGGGCTGTCATCATCCAAGCACACACCAGAGGAAACGCAGCCACCCCCTTGCCTGGCGCCTTGGAGCTTATCACAATAGAAATGGACACCTGAACAAGGGGAGCCAAAACAAAGAGAGGCATATTCCTAAAGCCTGAAGCACAGAAGCTACCTATAGACCAGTAGTGGGAATTCACAAATTATGTAAGTAGCTCTGTGTACATGCTTGGCATGATCACTCATGCCTATAATCCCAGCAATCTGGGGGCTGAGGTGGATGCATCCTTGGGAGTTCCGTTCCATCTTGGGCTATGAAGTTATCTCAAGGCCTCTTTCAACAACTTCATAAGATGCTGTTTCCAAAAAGAGAACAACAGAAAACTAGACACACTTGGCCTAGGTCCCTGGGTTCACTTCATGAGTTGTGGACACTAAATATTCCATGCCATGGGAAAATACCTGGGATTTTTAGAGAAAGGGGCATTTGGATCCCGTTTCTAAGGGTTTCCCTTTCACCATGTTACATTTGAATTCTGGGAAAACCTGCTGGTGATAAGCTGTCTAGCATTATGTTGATTTATGTATTGAGCTAGTACCTCATGTTTTGTGTTCAGGGTTATGCTGGAATGGCTGCAGACCTCCTTGAAATAGCGATCGCAGACATGTGAACCCCAAGGAAGCTGGATAGTTGAAGCAGGCACTCCAAATATTCATGCACTGCAAGGATTCACTTTCACTTTGGGATTCATCTTCTGGTTGCTGGCTTTCAGTGCTAACTGATACTACCATGGTGACAGTAATCCAGCAGAGATTGCATGTATCGTTTGCAGGTTTGTTTCCCAAGCCACCAGAAACTCGGCAGAACCCAAATCATTGTGTCATGTTCTTTCCTCCCCTGAAACATTTGGCTTTCTACGATTGAAATTATAATAGACTGTGGTAGTCCATTTGGACCCCATAGACAACAGACAGAGCTAAAACAGAGCCCATTACTTCCCTCCACTTCTCAAAATATGTCAAATTTGCTTGATCACTACAACTGCAAAGAAAATTCTGATGCAACATAGACAGGCTAATCAAATACTGCATGATTGGAATGGCTGTGGTTGTATGAGCTGGAAAGCTGCAGAGATGGGCTGAAACAGTTCACAGAAATCCACAAGCTTTTGGTTGCCAGGCAACCACACTGGGCTGTGATTGGCTGAGCAGCATTGTGAGCTGGACTTTAGGCTCTAGGATACAAGTTTGCAGTAGGAGACCTGAGTCACAATGCTGGGCGTTGCCTTTGGAGGCCTCAGTGGCATAGAGGACCTTGTGGGGCAAGATTTAAATAGGATGAATACCCGTAGGCCTGGTATGCCACAGTGTTTTCTCTGAAGGCTTCACTGCTCAGAATTTGTGGATTTAAATTTGTGCAAATCTACACATTGATGTACTATCAATGGGATAGGAAATTTGCCAGGGCCTTTTAGATGATCTCTGCCATGTTCTTTCATTGAGCATACGCTTTTCCCTTGTCATGTGTGTCATTTGGCTGGGTCCTGTTCCCTAAGCTATTCAGTCAAGACTTGCTGGCATCATTCACCTGCAGTATAAGAGCTTTCTGTGAAATGTGTCAGCAGAATTCCTCTGCAAGCCCATGGCTTTGGATATGAGAGACAGTGGTGGAAGTTGAATTTCAAGAGCAGATATTTGAAAACAATGAAACAAGCCCCAAATAAGATCTTTACATGTTTCCCAGATGGATATGTTTGGAAATATGGGGCAAGATGGAGATCAAGACTGAGAACAGTGCTCACCCATTTCAAGGTACAAAAACCATGGAAAAACATGGGAAAGCAAGAGAGCGGGTGAATGTCATGTAAAAATCTTTGATGATGAAAGGAAAATTATATTCTCATGATGATTTAATCAGGCTGTAGAAGTGAAGCTCTCATGTAGGTTGTCATATGTGTGGCCTCCTGCATTGTGCAGTGTATGCAGGACAGGAGATCTTCAAATAAATCTGGTGGAACACAAAATACTGAAAAAAAATCAGCCTAAATCCTGTGTATTCCTTTCCTTTGAGAGCATATATGGATAATGTACAAAGTTTCAAAAGAGAAAATGTCTATTGGGTCATGGTTTCACCAGTTAAATGGTGACTTCACATAACATTTTAAATTTTGCTTTCACAGTTGGTCACGTACAGGGTCTGAGTAAAGCAGAATGCAGAGTAAGCCTGTTCAATAGATGTGCATTCCATAAGTGGTTTCAAAACCAGTGAAACCCTTTGGACTTAATGTTTGTGTTTTTTTGGTTGTTCCAGTTTTCAAATTGTTTGTTTTACTATTTTTAACTTTGTGAGTCAGGGAAGCCCTCCCTCACTCATAGTGATTTAGACCTCTCCAAAAACTCTGAAGGTATTCATGTAACAGCTATTACTTGTTATATGTTTCTCCTATTAAAACTTGAAAGACTAACAGACTCTGCTACTTTTCATCTAAATTCAGTGTTGGGCTAAATGACTTTTTACAATTCCTTTGAAATATATCCTCCTCTAGTCACCGGTCGTGCTGGAATTTACTTTCTTGTGAAGACAGGATTTGAGCAAATTGACACAAGTACAGTTTGCCACTATTCTGGACACCTGGTTAAATATCGAGTTCCCTATATGGTGTGTGTTTTATTTTGATCTATGCTCACACTTTGGTCATCCAATTGGAACCACCGGGCTCCAGGCAATAACGTTCTAGGCCTGAATAAGAAAATTTCCATTGCATTTTGGGAGTTCATTCGTCTCTCATAATTACTTTTTCCACAAATGTTTGCTTCAGGAGAGGCCCTATCCAATTGTGGACAGGCCCATTTTCATTCACTCACTTTCAGACTTTCTAAGATTTTCAGTTACTAGAGGTTTGCCCAGACTTGCCATTGTCAATTGATAGCGCACTTCACTTGAAGTTGTACAGTATTACTTCATGTGTCTCCATGGAAATTCCACCAATGGGAAACTCTTGCTGTAGTCATCTCCAAGTGTTTCTGCCTAAGAAAATATAACTAACAAAGGATGTGTTTTCAAGCAGAATGAGGAAAGGAGGGATTATCTTTACTTCAGTGCAGGTTGACCTTTCAAAGAAACAGTAATTCCTATCAAAGAGGAGGTAAAATCTTTTGTAAAGGGACATGGACATGACACGCTCAACTTTATGTCCCTTTTTTTGAAACGCCAAGGGCATTTGAGAAATTCTTGGCTGCTGAATTATCCCTATTTTCAAATTTCTCTGAGGTAAGTCATTCTAGCTTCTTCAAACCATGGTACTGTTCCTTCCATGTAAAAAACCAAAGCAAAAAACAAAATAAATTAAAACAAAACACATTAAATTACATTTGAGAGCAAACAATTGCTCAGCAAACCCATGTAAACACTATTCAAGAAGGTAGAGGTACAGAAGCCTCAGCCTTCAGCCCATGGCCTGAAGTTTTGCCTCTATCATGGCCCCTCAATTCCCTGGCATGTCCACATTAACTCATGAATCTTTAATCATTTCCTCTTCAAATGCACAGGATCCAATATATTTGAACCCTGTTCACCTGGGCTGTCATCATCCAAGCACACACCAGAGGAAGGGCAGCCACCCCCTTGCCTGGGGCCTTGGAGCTTATCACAATAGAAATGGACACCTGAACAAGGGGAGCCAAAACAAAGAGAGGCATATTCCTAAAGCCTGAAGCACAGAAGCTACCTATAGACCAGTAGTGGGAATTCACAAATTATGTAAGTAGCTCTGTGTACATGCTTGGCATGGTCACTCATGCCTATAATCCCAGCAATCTGGGGGCTGAGGTGGATGCATCCTTGGGAGTTCCGTTCCATCTTGGGCTATGAAGTTATCTCAAGGCCTCTTCCAACAACTTCATAAGATGCTGTTTCCAAAAAGAGAACAACAGAAAACTAGACACACTTGGCCTAGGTCCCTGGGTTCACTTCATGAGTTGTGGACACTAAATATTCCATGCCATGGGAAAATACCTGGGATTTTTAGAGAAAGGGGCATTTGGATCCCGTTTCTAAGGGTTTCCCTTTCACCATGTTACATTTGAATTCTGGGAATACCTGCTGGTGATAAGCTGTCTAGCATTATGTTGATTTATGTATTGAGCTAGTACCTCATGTTTTGTGTTCAGGGTTATGCTGGAATGGCTGCAGACCTCCTTGAAATAGCGATCGCAGACATGTGAACCCCAAGGAAGCTGGATAGTTGAAGCAGGCACTCCAAATATTCATGCACTGCAAGGATTCACTTTCACTTTGGGATTCATCTTCTGGTTGCTGGCTTTCAGTGCTAACTGATACTACCATGGTGACAGTAATCCAGCAGAGATTGCATGTATCGTTTGCAGGTTTGTTTCCCAAGCCACCAGAAACTCGGCAGAACCCAAATCATTGTGTCATGTTCTTTCCTCCCCTGAAACATTTGGCTTTCTACGATTGAAATTATAATAGACTGTGGTAGTCCATTTGGACCCCATAGACAACAGACAGAGCTAAAACAGAGCCCATTACTTCCCTCCACTTCTCAAAATATGTCAAATTTGCTTGATCAATACAACTGCAAAGAAAATTCTGATGCAACATAGACAGGCTAATCAAATACTGCATGATTGGAATGGCTGTGGTTGTATGAGCTGGAAAGCTGCAGAGATGGGCTGAAACAGTTCACAGAAATCCACAAGCTTTTGGTTGCCAGGCAACCACACTGGGCTGTGATTGGCTGAGCAGCATTGTGAGCTGGACTTTAGGCTCTAGGATACAAGTTTGCAGTAGGAGACCTGAGTCACAATGCTGGGCGTTGCCTTTGGAGGCCTCAGTGGCATAGAGGACCTTGTGGGGCAAGATTTAAATAGGATGAATACCCGTAGGCCTGGTATGCCACAGTGTTTTCTCTGAAGGCTTCACTGCTCAGAATTTGTGGATTTAAATTTGTGCAAATCTACCCATTGATGTACTATCAATGGGATAGGAAATTTTCCAGGGCCTTTTAGATGATCTCTGCCATGTTCTTTCATTGAGCATACGCTTTTCCCTTGTCATGTGTGTCATTTGGCTGGGTCCTGTTCCCTAAGCTATTCAGTCAAGACTTGCTGGCATCATTCACCTGCAGTATAAGAGCTTTCTGTGAAATGTGTCAGCAGAATTCCTCTGCAAGCCCATGGCTTTGGATATGAGAGACAGTGGTGGAAGTTGAATTTCAAGAGCAGATATTTGAAAACAATGAAACAAGCCCCAAATAAGATCTTTACATGTTTCCCAGATGGATATGTTTGGAAATATGGGGCAAGATGGAGATCAAGACTGAGAACAGTGCTCACCCATTTCAAGGTACAAAAACCATGGAAAAACATGGGAAAGCAAGAGAGCGGGTGAATGTCATGTAAAAATCTTTGATGATGAAAGGAAAATTATATTCTCATGATGATTTAATCAGGCTGTAGAAGTGAAGCTCTCATGTAGGTTGTCATATGTGTGGCCTCCTGCATTGTGCAGTGTATGCAGGACAGGAGATCTTCAAATAAATCTGGTGGAACACAAAATACTGAAAAAAAATCAGCCTAAATCCTGTGTATTCCTTTCCTTTGAGAGCATATATGGATAATGTACAAAGTTTCAAAAGAGAAAATGTCTATTGGGTCATGGTTTCACCAGTTAAATGGTGACTTCACATAACATTTTAAATTTTGCTTTCACAGTTGGTCACGTACAGGGTCTGAGTAAAGCAGAATGCAGAGTAAGCCTGTTCAATAGATGTGCATTCCATAAGTGGTTTCAAAACCAGTGAAACCCTTTGGACTTAATGTTTGTGTTTTTTTGGTTGTTCCAGTTTTCAAATTGTTTGTTTTACTATTTTTAACTTTGTGAGTCAGGGAAGCCCTCCCTCACTCATAGTGATTTAGACCTCTCCAAAAACTCTGAAGGTATTCATGTAACAGCTATTACTTGTTATATGTTTCTCCTATTAAAACTTGAAAGACTAACAGACTCTGCTACTTTTCATCTAAATTCAGTGTTGGGCTAAATGACTTTTTACAATTCCTTTGAAATATATCCTCCTCTAGTCACCGGTCGTGCTGGAATTTACTTTCTTGTGAAGACAGGATTTGAGCAAATTGACACAAGTACAGTTTGCCACTATTCTGGACACCTGGTTAAATATCGAGTTCCCTATATGGTGTGTGTTTTATTTTGATCTATGCTCACACTTTGGTCATCCAATTGGAACCACCGGGCTCCAGGCAATAACGTTCTAGGCCTGAATAAGAAAATTTCCATTGCATTTTGGGAGTTCATTCGTCTCTCATAATTACTTTTTCCACAAATGTTTGCTTCAGGAGAGGCCCTATCCAATTGTGGACAGGCCCATTTTCATTCACTCACTTTCAGACTTTCTAAGATTTTCAGTTACTAGAGGTTTGCCCAGACTTGCCATTGTCAATTGATAGCGCACTTCACTTGAAGTTGTACAGTATTACTTCATGTGTCTCCATGGAAATTCCACCAATGGGAAACTCTTGCTGTAGTCATCTCCAAGTGTTTCTGCCTAAGAAAATATAACTAACAAAGGATGTGTTTTCAAGCAGAATGAGGAAAGGAGGGATTATCTTTACTTCAGTGCAGGTTGACCTTTCAAAGAAACAGTAATTCCTATCAAAGAGGAGGTAAAATCTTTTGTAAAGGGACATGGACATGACACGCTCAACTTTATGTCCCTTTTTTTGAAACGCCAAGGGCATTTGAGAAATTCTTGGCTGCTGAATTATCCCTATTTTCAAATTTCTCTGAGGTAAGTCATTCTAGCTTCTTCAAACCATGGTACTGTTCCTTCCATGTAAAAAACCAAAGCAAAAAACAAAATAAATTAAAACAAAACACATTAAATTACATTTGAGAGCAAACAATTGCTCAGCAAACCCATGTAAACACTATTCAAGAAGGTAGAGGTACAGAAGCCTCAGCCTTCAGCCCATGGCCTGAAGTTTTGCCTCTATCATGGCCCCTCAATTCCCTGGCATGTCCACATTAACTCATGAATCTTTAATCATTTCCTCTTCAAATGCACAGGATCCAATATATTTGAACCCTGTTCACCTGGGCTGTCATCATCCAAGCACACACCAGAGGAAGGGCAGCCACCCCCTTGCCTGGGGCCTTGGAGCTTATCACAATAGAAATGGACACCTGAACAAGGGGAGCCAAAACAAAGAGAGGCATATTCCTAAAGCCTGAAGCACAGAAGCTACCTATAGACCAGTAGTGGGAATTCACAAATTATGTAAGTAGCTCTGTGTACATGCTTGGCATGGTCACTCATGCCTATAATCCCAGCAATCTGGGGGCTGAGGTGGATGCATCCTTGGGAGTTCCGTTCCATCTTGGGCTATGAAGTTATCTCAAGGCCTCTTCCAACAACTTCATAAGATGCTGTTTCCAAAAAGAGAACAACAGAAAACTAGACACACTTGGCCTAGGTCCCTGGGTTCACTTCATGAGTTGTGGACACTAAATATTCCATGCCATGGGAAAATACCTGGGATTTTTAGAGAAAGGGGCATTTGGATCCCGTTTCTAAGGGTTTCCCTTTCACCATGTTACATTTGAATTCTGGGAAAACCTGCTGGTGATAAGCTGTCTAGCATTATGTTGATTTATGTATTGAGCTAGTACCTCATGTTTTGTGTTCAGGGTTATGCTGGAATGGCTGCAGACCTCCTTGAAATAGCGATCGCAGACATGTGAACCCCAAGGAAGCTGGATAGTTGAAGCAGGCACTCCAAATATTCATGCACTGCAAGGATTCACTTTCACTTTGGGATTCATCTTCTGGTTGCTGGCTTTCAGTGCTAACTGATACTACCATGGTGACAGTAATCCAGCAGAGATTGCATGTATCGTTTGCAGGTTTGTTTCCCAAGCCACCAGAAACTCGGCAGAACCCAAATCATTGTGTCGTGTGCTTTCCTCCCCTGAAACATTTGGCTTTCTACGATTGAAATTATAATAGACTGTGGTAGTCCATTTGGACCCCATAGACAACAGACAGAGCTAAAACAGAGCCCATTACTTCCCTCCACTTCTCAAAATATGTCAAATTTGCTTGATCAATACAACTGCAAAGAAAATTCTGATGCAACATAGACAGGCTAATCAAATACTGCATGATTGGAATGGCTGTGGTTGTATGAGCTGGAAAGCTGCAGAGATGGGCTGAAACAGTTCACAGAAATCCACAAGCTTTTGGTTGCCAGGCAACCACACTGGGCTGTGATTGGCTGAGCAGCATTGTGAGCTGGACTTTAGGCTCTAGGATACAAGTTTGCAGTAGGAGACCTGAGTCACAATGCTGGGCGTTGCCTTTGGAGGCCTCAGTGGCATAGAGGACCTTGTGGGGCAAGATTTAAATAGGATGAATACCCGTAGGCCTGGTATGCCACAGTGTTTTCTCTGAAGGCTTCACTGCTCAGAATTTGTGGATTTAAATTTGTGCAAATCTACCCATTGATGTACTATCAATGGGATAGGAAATTTGCCAGGGCCTTTTAGATGATCTCTGCCATGTTCTTTCATTGAGCATACGCTTTTCCCTTGTCATGTGTGTCATTTGGCTGGGTCCTGTTCCCTAAGCTATTCAGTCAAGACTTGCTGGCATCATTCACCTGCAGTATAAGAGCTTTCTGTGAAATGTGTCAGCAGAATTCCTCTGCAAGCCCATGGCTTTGGATATGAGAGACAGTGGTGGAAGTTGAATTTCAAGAGCAGATATTTGAAAACAATGAAACAAGCCCCAAATAAGATCTTTACATGTTTCCCAGATGGATATGTTTGGAAATATGGGGCAAGATGGAGATCAAGACTGAGAACAGTGCTCACCCATTTCAAGGTACAAAAACCATGGAAAAACATGGGAAAGCAAGAGAGCGGGTGAATGTCATGTAAAAATCTTTGATGATGAAAGGAAAATTATATTCTCATGATGATTTAATCAGGCTGTAGAAGTGAAGCTCTCATGTAGGTTGTCATATGTGTGGCCTCCTGCATTGTGCAGTGTATGCAGGACAGGAGATCTTCAAATAAATCTGGTGGAACACAAAATACTGAAAAAAAATCAGCCTAAATCCTGTGTATTCCTTTCCTTTGAGAGCATATATGGATAATGTACAAAGTTTCAAAAGAGAAAATGTCTATTGGGTCATGGTTTCACCAGTTAAATGGTGACTTCACATAACATTTTAAATTTTGCTTTCACAGTTGGTCACGTACAGGGTCTGAGTAAAGCAGAATGCAGAGTAAGCCTGTTCAATAGATGTGCATTCCATAAGTGGTTTCAAAACCAGTGAAACCCTTTGGACTTAATGTTTGTGTTTTTTTGGTTGTTCCAGTTTTCAAATTGTTTGTTTTACTATTTTTAACTTTGTGAGTCAGGGAAGCCCTCCCTCACTCATAGTGATTTAGACCTCTCCAAAAACTCTGAAGGTATTCATGTAACAGCTATTACTTGTTATATGTTTCTCCTATTAAAACTTGAAAGACTAACAGACTCTGCTACTTTTCATCTAAATTCAGTGTTGGGCTAAATGACTTTTTACAATTCCTTTGAAATATATCCTCCTCTAGTCACCGGTCGTGCTGGAATTTACTTTCTTGTGAAGACAGGATTTGAGCAAATTGACACAAGTACAGTTTGCCACTATTCTGGACACCTGGTTAAATATCGAGTTCCCTATATGGTGTGTGTTTTATTTTGATCTATGCTCACACTTTGGTCATCCAATTGGAACCACCGGGCTCCAGGCAATAACGTTCTAGGCCTGAATAAGAAAATTTCCATTGCATTTTGGGAGTTCATTCGTCTCTCATAATTACTTTTTCCACAAATGTTTGCTTCAGGAGAGGCCCTATCCAATTGTGGACAGGCCCATTTTCATTCACTCACTTTCAGACTTTCTAAGATTTTCAGTTACTAGAGGTTTGCCCAGACTTGCCATTGTCAATTGATAGCGCACTTCACTTGAAGTTGTACAGTATTACTTCATGTGTCTCCATGGAAATTCCACCAATGGGAAACTCTTGCTGTAGTCATCTCCAAGTGTTTCTGCCTAAGAAAATATAACTAACAAAGGATGTGTTTTCAAGCAGAATGAGGAAAGGAGGGATTATCTTTACTTCAGTGCAGGTTGACCTTTCAAAGAAACAGTAATTCCTATCAAAGAGGAGGTAAAATCTTTTGTAAAGGGACATGGACATGACACGCTCAACTTTATGTCCCTTTTTTTGAAACGCCAAGGGCATTTGAGAAATTCTTGGCTGCTGAATTATCCCTATTTTCAAATTTCTCTGAGGTAAGTCATTCTAGCTTCTTCAAACCATGGTACTGTTCCTTCCATGTAAAAAACCAAAGCAAAAAACAAAATAAATTAAAACAAAACACATTAAATTACATTTGAGAGGAAACAATTGCTCAGCAAACCCATGTAAACACTATTCAAGAAGGTAGAGGTACAGAAGCCTCAGCCTTCAGCCCATGGCCTGAAGTTTTGCCTCTATCATGGCCCCTCAATTCCCTGGCATGTCCACATTAACTCATGAATCTTTAATCATTTCCTCTTCAAATGCACAGGATCCAATATATTTGAACCCTGTTCACCTTGGCTGTCATCATCCAAGCACACACCAGAGGAAGGGCAGCCACCCCCTTGCCTGGGGCCTTGGAGCTTATCACAATAGAAATGGACACCTGAACAAGGGGAGCCAAAACAAAGAGAGGCATATTCCTAAAGCCTGAAGCACAGAAGCTACCTATAGACCAGTAGTGGGAATTCACAAATTATGTAAGTAGCTCTGTGTACATGCTTGGCATGGTCACTCATGCCTATAATCCCAGCAATCTGGGGGCTGAGGTGGATGCATCCTTGGGAGTTCCGTTCCATCTTGGGCTATGAAGTTATCTCAAGGCCTCTTCCAACAACTTCATAAGATGCTGTTTCCAAAAAGAGAACAACAGAAAACTAGACACACTTGGCCTAGGTCCCTGGGTTCACTTCATGAGTTGTGGACACTAAATATTCCATGCCATGGGAAAATACCTGGGATTTTTAGAGAAAGGGGCATTTGGATCCCGTTTCTAAGGGTTTCCCTTTCACCATGTTACATTTGAATTCTGGGAATACCTGCTGGTGATAAGCTGTCTAGCATTATGTTGATTTATGTATTGAGCTAGTACCTCATGTTTTATGTTCAGGGTTATGCTGGAATGGCTGCAGACCTCCTTGAAATAGCGATCGCAGACATGTGAACCCCAAGGAAGCTGGATAGTTGAAGCAGGCACTCCAAATATTCATGCACTGCAAGGATTCACTTTCACTTTGGGATTCATCTTCTGGTTGCTGGCTTTCAGTGCTAACTGATACTACCATGGTGACAGTAATCCAGCAGAGATTGCATGTATCGTTTGCAGGTTTGTTTCCCAAGCCACCAGAAACTCGGCAGAACCCAAATCATTGTGTCATGTTCTTTCCTCCCCTGAAACATTTGGCTTTCTACGATTGAAATTATAATAGACTGTGGTAGTCCATTTGGACCCCATAGACAACAGACAGAGCTAAAACAGAGCCCATTACTTCCCTCCACTTCTCAAAATATGTCAAATTTGCTTGATCACTACAACTGCAAAGAAAATTCTGATGCAACATAGACAGGCTAATCAAATACTGCATGATTGGAATGGCTGTGGTTGTATGAGCTGGAAAGCTGCAGAGATGGGCTGAAACAGTTCACAGAAATCCACAAGCTTTTGGTTGCCAGGCAACCACACTGGGCTGTGATTGGCTGAGCAGCATTGTGAGCTGGACTTTAGGCTCTAGGATACAAGTTTGCAGTAGGAGACCTGAGTCACAATGCTGGGCGTTGCCTTTGGAGGCCTCAGTGGCATAGAGGACCTTGTGGGGCAAGATTTAAATAGGATGAATACCCGTAGGCCTGGTATGCCACAGTGTTTTCTCTGAAGGCTTCACTGCTCAGAATTTGTGGATTTAAATTTGTGCAAATCTACACATTGATGTACTATCAATGGGATAGGAAATTTTCTAGGGCCTTTTAGATGATCTCTGCCATGTTCTTTCATGGAGCATACGCTTTTCCCTTGTCATGTGTGTCATTTGGCTGGGTCCTGTTCCCTAAGCTATTCAGTCAAGACTTGCTGGCATCATTCACCTGCAGTATAACAGCTTTCTGTGAAATGTGTCAGCAGAATTCCTCTGCAAGCCCATGGCTTTGGATATGAGAGACAGTGGTGGAAGTTGAATTTCAAGAGCAGATATTTGAAAACAATGAAACAAGCCCCAAATAAGATCTTTACATGTTTCCCAGATGGATATGTTTGGAAATATGGGGCAAGATGGAGATCAAGACTGAGAACAGTGCTCACCCATTTCAAGGTACAAAAACCATGGAAAAACATGGGAAAGCAAGAGAGCGGGTGAATGTCATGTAAAAATCTTTGATGATGAAAGGAAAATTATATTCTCATGATGATTTAATCAGGCTGTAGAAGTGAAGCTCTCATGTAGGTTGTCATATGTGTGGCCTCCTGCATTGTGCAGTGTATGCAGGACAGGAGATCTTCAAATAAATCTGGTGGAACACAAAATACTGAAAAAAAATCAGCCTAAATCCTGTGTATTCCTTTCCTTTGAGAGCATATATGGATAATGTACAAAGTTTCAAAAGAGAAAATGTCTATTGGGTCATGGTTTCACCAGTTAAATGGTGACTTCACATAACATTTTAAATTTTGCTTTCACAGTTGGTCACGTACAGGGTCTGAGTAAAGCAGAATGCAGAGTAAGCCTGTTCAATAGATGTGCATTCTATAAGTGGTTTCAAAACCAGTGAAACCCTTTGGACTTAATGTTTGTATTTTTTTGGTTGTTCCAGTTTTCAAATTGTTTGTTTTACTATTTTTAACTTTGTGAGTCAGGGAAGCCCTCCCTCACTCATAGTGATTTAGACCTCTCCAAAAACTCTGAAGGTATTCATGTAACAGCTATTACTTGTTATATGTTTCTCCTATTAAAACTTGAAAGACTAACAGACTCTGCTACTTTTCATCTAAATTCAGTGTTGGGCTAAATGACTTTTTACAATTCCTTTGAAATATATCCTCCTCTAGTCACCGGTCGTGCTGGAATTTACTTTCTTGTGAAGACAGGATTTGAGCAAATTGACACAAGTACAGTTTGCCACTATTCTGGACACCTGGTTAAATATCGAGTTCCCTATATGGTGTGTGTTTTATTTTGATCTATGCTCACACTTTGGTCATCCAATTGGAACCACCGGGCTCCAGGGAATAACGTTCTAGGCCTGAATAAGAAAATTTCCATTGCATTTTGGGAGTTCATTCGTCTCTCATAATTACTTTTTCCGCAAATGTTTGCTTCAGGAGAGGCCCTATCCAATTGTGGACAGGCCCATTTTCATTCACTCACTTTCAGACTTTCTAAGATTTTCAGTTACTAGAGGTTTGCCCAGACTTGCCATTGTCAATTGATAGCGCACTTCACTTGAAGTTGTACAGTATTACTTCATGTGTCTCCATGGAAATTCCACCAATGGGAAACTCTTGCTGTAGTCATCTCCAAGTGTTTCTGCCTAAGAAAATATAACTAACAAAGGATGTGTTTTCAAGCAGAATGAGGAAAGGAGGGATTATCTTTACTTCAGTGCAGGTTGACCTTTCAAAGAAACAGTAATTCCTATCAAAGAGGAGGTAAAATCTTTTGTAAAGGGACATGGACATGACACGCTCAACTTTATGTCCCTTTTTTTGAAACGCAAAGGGCATTTGAGAAATTCTTGGCTGCTGAATTATCCCTATTTTCAAATTTCTCTGAGGTAAGTCATTCTAGCTTCTTCAAACCATGGTACTGTTCCTTCCATGTAAAAAACCAAAGCAAAAAACAAAATAAATTAAAACAAAACACATTAAATTACATTTGAGAGCAAACAATTGCTCAGCAAACCCATGTAAACACTATTCAAGAAGGTAGAGGTACAGAAGCCTCAGCCTTCAGCCCATGGCCTGAAGTTTTGCCTCTATCATGGCCCCTCAATTCCCTGGCATGTCCACATTAACTCATGAATCTTTAATCATTTCCTCTTCAAATGCACAGGATCCAATATATTTGAACCCTGTTCACCTGGGCTGTCATCATCCAAGCACACACCAGAGGAAGGGCAGCCACCCCCTTGCCTGGGGCCTTGGAGCTTATCACAATAGAAATGGACACCTGAACAAGGGGAGCCAAAACAAAGAGAGGCATATTCCTAAAGCCTGAAGCACAGAAGCTACCTATAGACCAGTAGTGGGAATTCACAAATTATGTAAGTAGCTCTGTGTACATGCTTGGCATGGTCACTCATGCCTATAATCCCAGCAATCTGGGGGCTGAGGTGGATGCATCCTTGGGAGTTCCGTTCCATCTTGGGCTATGAAGTTATCTCAAGGCCTCTTTCAACAACTTCATAAGATGCTGTTTCCAAAAAGAGAACAACAGAAAACTAGACACACTTGGCCTAGGTCCCTGGGTTCACTTCATGAGTTGTGGACACTAAATATTCCATGCCATGGGAAAATACCTGGGATTTTTAGAGAAAGGGGCATTTGGATCCCGTTTCTCAGGGTTTCCCTTTCACCATGTTACATTTGAATTCTGGGAAATCCTGCTGGTGATAAGCTGTCTAGCATTATGTTGATTTATGTATTGAGCTAGTACCTCATGTTTTATGTTCAGGGTTATGCTGGAATGGCTGCAGACCTCCTTGAAATAGCGATCGCAGACATGTGAACCCCAAGGAAGCTGGATAGTTGAAGCAGGCACTCCAAATATTCATGCACTGCAAGGATTCACTTTCACTTTGGGATTCATCTTCTGGTTGCTGGCTTTCAGTGCTAACTGATACTACCATGGTGACAGTAATCCAGCAGAGATTGCATGTATCGTTTGCAGGTTTGTTTCCCAAGCCACCAGAAACTCGGCAGAACCCAAATCATTGTGTCATGTGCTTTCCTCCCCTGAAACATTTGGCTTTCTACGATTGAAATTATAATAGACTGTGGTAGTCCATTTGGACCCCATAGACAACAGACAGAGCTAAAACAGAGCCCATTACTTCCCTCCACTTCTCAAAATATGTCAAATTTGCTTGATCACTACAACTGCAAAGAAAATTCTGATGCAACATAGACAGGCTAATCAAATACTGCATGATTGGAATGGCTGTGGTTGTATGAGCTGGAAAGCTGCAGAGATGGGCTGAAACAGTTCACAGAAATCCACAAGCTTTTGGTTGCCAGGCAACCACACTGGGCTGTGATTGGCTGAGCAGCATTGTGAGCTGGACTTTAGGCTCTAGGATACAAGTTTGCAGTAGGAGACCTGAGTCACAATGCTGGGCGTTGCCTTTGGAGGCCTCAGTGGCACAGAGGACCTTGTGGGGCAAGATTTAAATAGGATGAATACCCGTAGGCCTGGTATGCCACAGTGTTTTCTCTGAAGGCTTCACTGCTCAGAATTTGTGGATTTAAATTTGTGCAAATCTACACATTGATGTACTATCAATGGGATAGGAAATTTTCTAGGGCCTTTTAGATGATCTCTGCCATGTTCTTTCATGGAGCATACGCTTTTCCCTTGTCATGTGTGTCATTTGGCTGGGTCCTGTTCCCTAAGCTATTCAGTCAAGACTTGCTGGCATCATTCACCTGCAGTATAACAGCTTTCTGTGAAATGTGTCAGCAGAATTCCTCTGCAAGCCCATGGCTTTGGATATGAGAGACAGTGGTGGAAGTTGAATTTCAAGAGCAGATATTTGAAAACAATGAAACAAGCCCCAAATAAGATCTTTACATGTTTCCCAGATGGATATGTTTGGAAATATGGGGCAAGATGGAGATCAAGACTGAGAACAGTGCTCACCCATTTCAAGGTACAAAAACCATGGAAAAACATGGGAAAGCAAGAGAGCGGGTGAATGTCATGTAAAAATCTTTGATGATGAAAGGAAAATTATATTCTCATGATGATTTAATCAGGCTGTAGAAGTGAAGCTCTCATGTAGGTTGTCATATGTGTGGCCTCCTGCATTGTGCAGTGTATGCAGGACAGGAGATCTTCAAATAAATCTGGTGGAACACAAAATACTGAAAAAAAATCAGCCTAAATCCTGTGTATTCCTTTCCTTTGAGAGCATATATGGATAATGTACAAAGTTTCAAAAGAGAAAATGTCTATTGGGTCATGGTTTCACCAGTTAAATGGTGACTTCACATAACATTTTAAATTTTGCTTTCACAGTTGGTCACGTACAGGGTCTGAGTAAAGCAGAATGCAGAGTAAGCCTGTTCAATAGATGTGCATTCCATAAGTGGTTTCAAAACCAGTGAAACCCTTTGGACTTAATGTTTGTATTTTTTGGTTGTTCCAGTTTTCAAATTGTTTGTTTTACTATTTTTAACTTTGTGAGTCAGGGAAGCCCTCCCTCACTCATAGTGATTTAGACCTCTCCAAAAACTCTGAAGGTATTCATGTAACAGCTATTACTTGTTATATGTTTCTCCTATTAAAACTTGAAAGACTAACAGACTCTGCTACTTTTCATCTAAATTCAGTGTTGGGCTAAATGACTTTTTACAATTCCTTTGAAATATATCCTCCTCTAGTCACCGGTCGTGCTGGAATTTACTTTCTTGTGAAGACAGGATTTGAGCAAATTGACACAAGTACAGTTTGCCACTATTCTGGACACCTGGTTAAATATCGAGTTCCCTATATGGTGTGTGTTTTATTTTGATCTATGCTCACACTTTGGTCATCCAATTGGAACCACCGGGCTCCAGGCAATAACGTTCTAGGCCTGAATAAGAAAATTTCCATTGCATTTTGGGAGTTCATTCGTCTCTCATAATTACTTTTTCCACAAATGTTTGCTTCAGGAGAGGCCCTATCCAGTTGTGGACAGGCCCATTTTCATTCACTCACTTTCAGACTTTCTAAGATTTTCAGTTACTAGAGGTGTGCCCAGACTTGCCATTGTCAATTGATAGCGCACTTCACTTGAAGTTGTACAGTATTACTTCATGTGTCTCCATGGAAATTCCACCAATGGGAAACTCTTGCTGTAGTCACCTCCAAGTGTTTCTGCCTAAGAAAATATAACTAACAAAGGATGTGTTTTCAAGCAGAATGAGGAAAGGAGGGATTATCTTTACTTCAGTGCAGGTTGACCTTTCAAAGAAACAGTAATTCCTATCAAAGAGGAGGTAAAATCTTTTGTAAAGGGACATGGACATGACACGCTCAACTTTATGTCCCTTTTTTTGAAACGCCAAGGGCATTTGAGAAATTCTTGGCTGCTGAATTATCCCTATTTTCAAATTTCTCTGAGGTAAGTCATTCTAGCTTCTTCAAACCATGGTACTGTTCCTTCCATGTAAAAAACCAAAGCAAAAAACAAAATAAATTAAAACAAAACACATTAAATTACATTTGAGAGCAAACAATTGCTCAGCAAACCCATGTAAACACTATTCAAGAAGGTAGAGGTACAGAAGCCTCAGCCTTCAGCCCATGGCCTGAAGTTTTGTCTCTATCATGGCCCCTCAATTCCCTGGCATGTCCACATTAACTCATGAATCTTTAATCATTTCCTCTTCAAATGCACAGGATCCAATATATTTGAACCCTGTTCACCTGGGCTGTCATCATCCAAGCACACACCAGAGGAAGGGCAGCCACACCCTTGCCTGGGGCCTTGGAGCTTATCACAATAGAAATGGACACCTGAACAAGGGGAGCCAAAACAAAGAGAGGCATATTCCTAAAGCCTGAAGCACAGAAGCTACCTATAGACCAGTAGTGGGAATTCACAAATTATGTAAGTAGCTCTGTGTACATGCTTGGCATGGTCACTCATGCCTATAATCCCAGCAATCTGGGGGCTGAGGTGGATGCATCCTTGGGAGTTCCAGTCCATCTTGGGCTATGAAGTTATCTCAAGGCCTCTTTCAACAACTTCATAAGATGCTGTTTCCAAAAAGAGAACAACAGAAAACTAGACACACTTGGCCTAGGTCCCTGGGTTCACTTCATGAGTTGTGGACACTAAATATTCCATGCCATGGGAAAATACCTGGGATTTTTAGAGAAAGGGGCATTTGGATCCCGTTTCTAATTGTTTCCCGTTCACCATGTTACATTTGAACTCTGGGAAATCCTGCTGGTGATAAGCTGTCTAGCATTATGTTGATTTATGTATTGAGCTAGTACCTCATGTTTTGTGTTCAGGGTTATGCTGGAATGGCTGCAGACCTCCTTGAAATAGCGATCGCAGACATGTGAACCCCAAGGAAGCTGGATAGTTGAAGCAGGCACTCCAAATATTCATGCACTGCAAGGATTCACTTTCACTTTGGGATTCATCTTCTGGTTGCTGGCTTTCAGTGCTAACTGATACTACCATGGTGACAGTAATCCAGCAGAGATTGCATGTATCGTTTGCAGGTTTGTTTCCCAAGCCACCAGAAACTCGGCAGAACCCAAATCATTGTGTCATGTTCTTTCCTCCCCTGAAACATTTGGCTTTCTATGATTGAAATTATAATAGACTGTGGTAGTCCATTTGGACCCCATAGACAACAGACAGAGCTAAAACAGAGCCCATTACTTCCCTCCACTTCTCAAAATATGTCAAATTTGCTTGATCACTACAACTGCAAAGAAAATTCTGATGCAACATAGACAGGCTAATCAAATACTGCATGATTGGAATGGCTGTGGTTGTATGAGCTGGAAAGCTGCAGAGATGGGCTGAAACAGTTCACAGAAATCCACAAGCTTTTGGTTGCCAGGCAACCACACTAGGCTGTGATTGCCTGAGCAGCATTGTGAGCTGGACTTTAGGCTCTAGGATACAAGTTTGCAGTAGGAGACCTGAGTCAAAATGCTGGGCGTTGCCTTTGGAGGCCTCAGTGGCATAGAGGACCTTGTGGGGCAAGATTTAAATAGGATGAATACCCGTAGGCCTGGTATGCCACAGTGTTTTCTCTGAAGGCTTCACTGCTCAGAATTTGTGGATTTAAATTTGTGCAAATCTACCCATTGATGTACTATCAATAGGATAGGAAATTTGCCAGGGCCTTTTAGATGATCTCTGCCATGTTCTTTCATGGAGCATACGCTTTTCCCTTGTCATGTGTGTCATTTGGCTGGGTCCTGTTCCCTAAGCTATTCAGTCAAGACTTGCTGGCATCATTCACCTGCAGTATAACAGCTTTCTGTGAAATGTGTCAGCAGAATTCCTCTGCAAGCCCATGGCTTTGGATATGAGAGACAGTGGTGGAAGTTGAATTTCAAGAGCAGATATTTGAAAACAATGAAACAAGCCCCGAATAAGATCTTTACATGTTTCCCAGATGGATATGTTTGGAAATATGGGGCAAGATGGAGATCAAGACTGAGAACAGTGCTCACCCATTTCAAGGTACAAAAACCATGGAAAAACATGGGAAAGCAAGAGAGCGGGTGAATGTCATGTAAAAATCTTTGATGATGAAAGGAAAATTATATTCTCATGATGATTTAATCAGGCTGTAGAAGTGAAGCTCTCATGTAGGTTGTCATATGTGTGGCCTCCTGCATTGTGCAGTGTATGCAGGACAGGAGATCTTCAAATAAATCTGGTGGAACACAAAATACTGAAAAAAAATCAGCCTAAATCCTGTGTATTCCTTTCCTTTGAGAGCATATATGGATAATGTACAAAGTTTCAAAAGAGAAAATGTCTATTGGGTCATGGTTTCACCAGTTAAATGGTGACTTCACATAACATTTTAAATTTTGCTTTCACAGTTGGTCACGTACAGGGTCTGAGTAAAGCAGAATGCAGAGTAAGCCTGTTCAATAGATGTGCATTCCATAAGTGGTTTCAAAACCAGTGAAACCCTTTGGACTTAATGTTTGTGTTTTTTTGGTTGTTCCAGTTTTCAAATTGTTTGTTTTACTATTTTTAACTTTGTGAGTCAGGGAAGCCCTCCCTCACTCATAGTGATTTAGACCTCTCCAAAAACTCTGAAGGTATTCATGTAACAGCTATTACTTGTTATATGTTTCTCCTATTAAAACTTGAAAGACTAACAGACTCTGCTACTTTTCATCTAAATTCAGTGTTGGGCTAAATGACTTTTTACAATTCCTTTGAAATATATCCTCCTCTAGTCACCGGTCGTGCTGGAATTTACTTTCTTGTGAAGACAGGATTTGAGCAAATTGACACAAGTACAGTTTGCCACTATTCTGGACACCTGGTTAAATATCGAGTTCCCTATATGGTGTGTGTTTTATTTTGATCTATGCTCACACTTTGGTTATCCAATTGGAACCACCGGGCTCCAGGCAATAATGTTCTAGGCCTGAATAAGAAAATTTCCATTGCATTTTGGGAGTTCATTCGTCTCTCATAATTACTTTTTCCACAAATGTTTGCTTCAGGAGAGGCCCTATCCAATTGTGGACAGGCCCATTTTCATTCACTCACTTTCAGACTTTCTAAGATTTTCAGTTACTAGAGGTTTGCCCAGACTTGCCATTGTCAATTGATAGCGCACTTCACTTGAAGTTGTACAGTATTACTTCATGTGTCTCCATGGAAATTCCACCAATGGGAAACTCTTGCTGTAGTCATCTCCAAGTGTTTCTGCCTAAGAAAATATAACTAACAAAGGATGTGTTTTCAAGCAGAATGAGGAAAGGAGGGATTATCTTTACTTCAGTGCAGGTTGACCTTTCAAAGAAACAGTAATTCCTATCAAAGAGGAGGTAAAATCTTTTGTAAAGGGACATGGACATGACACGCTCAACTTTATGTCCCTTTTTTTGAAACGCCAAGGGCATTTGAGAAATTCTTGGCTGCTGAATTATCCCTATTTTCAAATTTCTCTGAGGTAAGTCATTCTAGCTTCTTCAAACCATGGTACTGTACCTTCCATGTAAAAAACCAAAGCAAAAAACAAAATAAATTAAAACAAAACACATTAAATTACATTTGAGAGCAAACAATTGCTCAGCAAACCCATGTAAACACTATTCAAGAAGGTAGAGGTACAGAAGCCTCAGCCTTCAGCCCATGGCCTGAAGTTTTGCCTCTATCATGGCCCCTCAATTCCCTGGCATGTCCACATTAACTCATGAATCTTTAATCATTTCCTCTTCAAATGCACAGGATCCAATATATTTGAACCCTGTTCACCTGGGCTGTCATCATCCAAGCACACACCAGAGGAAGGGCAGCCACCCCCTTGCCTGGGGCCTTGGAGCTTATCACAATAGAAATGGACACCTGAACAAGGGGAGCCAAAACAAAGAGAGGCATATTCCTAAAGCCTGAAGCACAGAAGCTACCTATAGACCAGTAGTGGGAATTCACAAATTATGTAAGTAGCTCTGTGTACATGCTTGGCATGGTCACTCATGCCTATAATCCCAGCAATCTGGGGGCTGAGGTGGATGCATCCTTGGGAGTTCCGTTCCATCTTGGGCTATGAAGTTATCTCAAGGCCTCTTTCAACAACTTCATAAGATGCTGTTTCCAAAAAGAGAACAACAGAAAACTAGACACACTTGGCCTAGGTCCCTGGGTTCACTTCATGAGTTGTGGACACTAAATATTCCATGCCATGGGAAAATACCTGGGATTTTTAGAGAAAGGGGCATTTGGATCCCGTTTCTAAGGGTTTCCCTTTCACCATGTTACATTTGAATTCTGGGAAAACCTGCTGGTGATAAGCTGTCTAGCATTATGTTGATTTATGTATTGAGCTAGTACCTCATGTTTTATGTTCAGGGTTATGCTGGAATGGCTGCAGACCTCCTTGAAATAGCGATCGCAGACATGTGAACCCCAAGGAAGCTGGATAGTTGAAGCAGGCACTCCAAATATTCATGCACTGCAAGGATTCACTTTCACTTTGGGATTCATCTTCTGGTTGCTGGCTTTCAGTGCTAACTGATACTACCATGGTGACAGTAATCCAGCAGAGATTGCATGTATCGTTTGCAGGTTTGTTTCCCAAGCCACCAGAAACTCGGCAGAACCCAAATCATTGTGTCATGTTCTTTCCTCCCCTGAAACATTTGGCTTTCTACGATTGAAATTATAATAGACTGTGGTAGTCCATTTGGACCCCATAGACAACAGACAGAGCTAAAACAGAGCCCATTACTTCCCTCCACTTCTCAAAATATGTCAAATTTGCTTGATCAATACAACTGCAAAGAAAATTCTGATGCAACATAGACAGGCTAATCAAATACTGCATGATTGGAATGGCTGTGGTTGTATGAGCTGGAAAGCTGCAGAGATGGGCTGAAACAGTTCACAGAAATCCACAAGCTTTTGGTTGCCAGGCAACCACACTGGGCTGTGATTGGCTGAGCAGCATTGTGAGCTGGACTTTAGGCTCTAGGATACAAGTTTGCAGTAGGAGACCTGAGTCACAATGCTGGGCGTTGCCTTTGGAGGCCTCAGTGGCATAGAGGACCTTGTGGGGCAAGATTTAAATAGGATGAATACCCGTAGGCCTGGTATGCCACAGTGTTTTCTCTGAAGGCTTCACTGCTCAGAATTTGTGGATTTAAATTTGTGCAAATCTACACATTGATGTACTATCAATGGGATAGGAAATTTGCCAGGGCCTTTTAGATGATCTCTGCCATGTTCTTTCATGGAGCATACGCTTTTCCCTTGTCATGTGTGTCATTTGGCTGGGTCCTGTTCCCTAAGCTATTCAGTCAAGACTTGCTGGCATCATTCACCTGCAGTATAAGAGCTTTCTGTGAAATGTGTCAGCAGAATTCCTCTGCAAGCCCATGGCTTTGGATATGAGAGACAGTGGTGGAAGTTGAATTTCAAGAGCAGATATTTGAAAACAATGAAACAAGCCCCGAATAAGATCTTTACATGTTTCCCAGATGGATATGTTTGGAAATATGGGGCAAGATGGAGATCAAGACTGAGAACAGTGCTCACCCATTTCAAGGTACAAAAACCATGGAAAAACATGGGAAAGCAAGAGAGCGGGTGAATGTCATGTAAAAATCTTTGATGATGAAAGGAAAATTATATTCTCATGATGATTTAATCAGGCTGTAGAAGTGAAGCTCTCATGTAGGTTGTCATATGTGTGGCCTCCTGCATTGTGCAGTGTATGCAGGACAGGAGATCTTCAAATAAATCTGGTGGAACACAAAATACTGAAAAAAAAATCAGCCTAAATCCTGTGTATTCCTTTCCTTTGAGAGCATATATGGATAATGTACAAAGTTTCAAAAGAGAAAATGTCTATTGGGTCATGGTTTCACCAGTTAAATGGTGACTTCACATAACATTTTAAATTTTGCTTTCACAGTTGGTCACGTACAGGGTCTGAGTAAAGCAGAATGCAGAGTAAGCCTGTTCAATAGATGTGCATTCCATAAGTGGTTTCAAAACCAGTGAAACCCTTTGGACTTAATGTTTGTGTTTTTTTGGTTGTTCCAGTTTTCAAATTGTTTGTTTTACTATTTTTAACTTTGTGAGTCAGGGAAGCCCTCCCTCACTCATAGTGATTTAGACCTCTCCAAAAACTCTGAAGGTATTCATGTAACAGCTATTACTTGTTATATGTTTCTCCTATTAAAACTTGAAAGACTAACAGACTCTGCTACTTTTCATCTAAATTCAGTGTTGGGCTAAATGACTTTTTACAATTCCTTTGAAATATATCCTCCTCTAGTCACCGGTCGTGCTGGAATTTACTTTCTTGTGAAGACAGGATTTGAGCAAATTGACACAAGTACAGTTTGCCACTATTCTGGACACCTGGTTAAATATTGAGTTCCCTATATGGTGTGTGTTTTATTTTGATCTATGCTCACACTTTGGTTATCCAATTGGAACCACCGGGCTCCAGGCAATAATGTTCTAGGCCTGAATAAGAAAATTTCCATTGCATTTTGGGAGTTCATTCGTCTCTCATAATTACTTTTTCCACAAATGTTTGCTTCAGGAGAGGCCCTATCCAATTGTGGACAGGCCCATTTTCATTCACTCACTTTCAGACTTTCTAAGATTTTCAGTTACTAGAGGTTTGCCCAGACTTGCCATTGTCAATTGATAGCGCACTTCACTTGAAGTTGTACAGTATTACTTCATGTGTCTCCATGGAAATTCCACCAATGGGAAACTCTTGCTGTAGTCATCTCCAAGTGTTTCTGCCTAAGAAAATATAACTAACAAAGGATGTGTTTTCAAGCAGAATGAGGAAAGGAGGGATTATCTTTACTTCAGTGCAGGTTGACCTTTCAAAGAAACAGTAATTCCTATCAAAGAGGAGGTAAAATCTTTTGTAAAGGGACATGGACATGACACGCTCAACTTTATGTCCCTTTTTTTGAAACGCCAAGGGCATTTGAGAAATTCTTGGCTGCTGAATTATCCCTATTTTCAAATTTCTCTGAGGTAAGTCATTCTAGCTTCTTCAAACCATGGTACTGTACCTTCCATGTAAAAAACCAAAGCAAAAAACAAAATAAATTAAAACAAAACACATTAAATTACATTTGAGAGCAAACAATTGCTCAGCAAACCCATGTAAACACTATTCAAGAAGGTAGAGGTACAGAAGCCTCAGCCTTCAGCCCATGGCCTGAAGTTTTGCCTCTATCATGGCCCCTCAATTCCCTGGCATGTCCACATTAACTCATGAATCTTTAATCATTTCCTCTTCAAATGCACAGGATCCAATATATTTGAACCCTGTTCACCTGGGCTGTCATCATCCAAGCACACACCAGAGGAAGGGCAGCCACCCCCTTGCCTGGGGCCTTGGAGCTTATCACAATAGAAATGGACACCTGAACAAGGGGAGCCAAAACAAAGAGAGGCATATTCCTAAAGCCTGAAGCACAGAAGCTACCTATAGACCAGTAGTGGGAATTCACAAATTATGTAAGTAGCTCTGTGTACATGCTTGGCATGGTCACTCATGCCTATAATCCCAGCAATCTGGGGGCTGAGGTGGATGCATCCTTGGGAGTTCCGTTCCATCTTGGGCTATGAAGTTATCTCAAGGCCTCTTTCAACAACTTCATAAGATGCTGTTTCCAAAAAGAGAACAACAGAAAACTAGACACACTTGGCCTAGGTCCCTGGGTTCACTTCATGAGTTGTGGACACTAAATATTCCATGCCATGGGAAAATACCTGGGATTTTTAGAGAAAGGGGCATTTGGATCCCGTTTCTAAGGGTTTCCCTTTCACCATGTTACATTTGAATTCTGGGAAAACCTGCTGGTGATAAGCTGTCTAGCATTATGTTGATTTATGTATTGAGCTAGTACCTCATGTTTTATGTTCAGGGTTATGCTGGAATGGCTGCAGACCTCCTTGAAATAGCGATCGCAGACATGTGAACCCCAAGGAAGCTGGATAGTTGAAGCAGGCACTCCAAATATTCATGCACTGCAAGGATTCACTTTCACTTTGGGATTCATCTTCTGGTTGCTGGCTTTCAGTGCTAACTGATACTACCATGGTGACAGTAATCCAGCAGAGATTGCATGTATCGTTTGCAGGTTTGTTTCCCAAGCCACCAGAAACTCGGCAGAACCCAAATCATTGTGTCATGTTCTTTCCTCCCCTGAAACATTTGGCTTTCTACGATTGAAATTATAATAGACTGTGGTAGTCCATTTGGACCCCATAGACAACAGACAGAGCTAAAACAGAGCCCATTACTTCCCTCCACTTCTCAAAATATGTCAAATTTGCTTGATCAATACAACTGCAAAGAAAATTCTGATGCAACATAGACAGGCTAATCAAATACTGCATGATTGGAATGGCTGTGGTTGTATGAGCTGGAAAGCTGCAGAGATGGGCTGAAACAGTTCACAGAAATCCACAAGCTTTTGGTTGCCAGGCAACCACACTGGGCTGTGATTGGCTGAGCAGCATTGTGAGCTGGACTTTAGGCTCTAGGATACAAGTTTGCAGTAGGAGACCTGAGTCACAATGCTGGGCGTTGCCTTTGGAGGCCTCAGTGGCATAGAGGAACTTGTGGGGCAAGATTTAAATAGGATGAATACCCGTAGGCCTGGTATGCCACAGTGTTTTCTCTGAAGGCTTCACTGCTCAGAATTTGTGGATTTAAATTTGTGCAAATCTACACATTG
Organism: Cavia porcellus; assembly: GCF_034190915.1. Lineage (NCBI taxonomy): Eukaryota > Metazoa > Chordata > Mammalia > Rodentia > Caviidae > Cavia > Cavia porcellus. The sequence continues at coordinate 1,286,413 of NW_026947486.1, read as the reverse complement.
ATGTACTATCAATGGGATAGGAAATTTGCCAGGGCCTTTTAGATGATCTCTGCCATGTTCTTTCATGGAGCATACGCTTTTCCCTTGTCATGTGTGTCATTTGGCTGGGTCCTGTTCCCTAAGCTATTCAGTCAAGACTTGCTGGCATCATTCACCTGCAGTATAAGAGCTTTCTGTGAAATGTGTCAGCAGAATTCCTCTGCAAGCCCATGGCTTTGGATATGAGAGACAGTGGTGGAAGTTGAATTTCAAGAGCAGATATTTGAAAACAATGAAACAAGCCCCAAATAAGATCTTTACATGTTTCCCAGATGGATATGTTTGGAAATATGGGGCAAGATGGAGATCAAGACTGAGAACAGTGCTCACCCATTTCAAGGTACAAAAACCATGGAAAAACATGGGAAAGCAAGAGAGCGGGTGAATGTCATGTAAAAATCTTTGATGATGAAAGGAAAATTATATTCTCATGATGATTTAATCAGGCTGTAGAAGTGAAGCTCTCATGTAGGTTGTCATATGTGTGGCCTCCTGCATTGTGCAGTGTATGCAGGACAGGAGATCTTCAAATAAATCTGGTGGAACACAAAATACTGAAAAAAAATCAGCCTAAATCCTGTGTATTCCTTTCCTTTGAGAGCATATATGGATAATGTACAAAGTTTCAAAAGAGAAAATGTCTATTGGGTCATGGTTTCACCAATTAAATGGTGACTTTACATAACATTTTAAATTTTGCTTTCACAGTTGGTCACGTACAGGGTCTGAGTAAAGCAGAATGCAGAGTAAGCCTGTTCAATAGATGTGCATTCCATAAGTGGTTTCAAAACCAGTGAAACCCTTTGGACTTAATGTTTGTATTTTTTTGGTTGTTCCAGTTTTCAAATTGTTTGTTTTACTATTTTTAACTTTGTGAGTCAGGGAAGCCCTCCCTCACTCATAGTGATTTAGACCTCTCCAAAAACTCTGAAGGTATTCATGTAACAGCTATTACTTGTTATATGTTTCTCCTATTAAAACTTGAAAGACTAACAGACTCTGCTACTTTTCATCTAAATTCAGTGTTGGGCTAAATGACTTTTTACAATTCCTTTGAAATATATCCTCCTCTAGTCACCGGTCGTGCTGGAATTTACTTTCTTGTGAAGACAGGATTTGAGCAAATTGACACAAGTACAGTTTGCCACTATTCTGGACACCTGGTTAAATATCGAGTTCCCTATATGGTGTGTGTTTTATTTTGATCTATGCTCACACTTTGGTCATCCAATTGGAACCACCGGGCTCCAGGCAATAACGTTCTAGGCCTGAATAAGAAAATTTCCATTGCATTTTGGGAGTTCATTCGTCTCTCATAATTACTTTTTCCACAAATGTTTGCTTCAGGAGAGGCCCTATCCAGTTGTGGACAGGCCCATTTTCATTCACTCACTTTCAGACTTTCTAAGATTTTCAGTTACTAGAGGTGTGCCCAGACTTGCCATTGTCAATTGATAGCGCACTTCACTTGAAGTTGTACAGTATTACTTCATGTGTCTCCATGGAAATTCCACCAATGGGAAACTCTTGCTGTAGTCACTTCCAAGTGTTTCTGCCTAAGAAAATATAACTAACAAAGGATGTGTTTTCAAGCAGAATGAGGAAAGGAGGGATTATCTTTACTTCAGTGCAGGTTGACCTTTCAAAGAAACAGTAATTCCTATCAAAGAGGAGGTAAAATCTTTTGTAAAGGGACATGGACATGACACGCTCAACTTTATGTCCCTTTTTTTGAAACGCCAAGGGCATTTGAGAAATTCTTGGCTGCTGAATTATCCCTATTTTCAAATTTCTCTGAGGTAAGTCATTCTAGCTTCTTCAAACCATGGTACTGTTCCTTCCATGTAAAAAACCAAAGCAAAAAACAAAATAAATTAAAACAAAACACATTAAATTACATTTGAGAGCAAACAATTGCTCAGCAAACCCATGTAAACACTATTCAAGAAGGTAGAGGTACAGAAGCCTCAGCCTTCAGCCCATGGCCTGAAGTTTTGTCTCTATCATGGCCCCTCAATTCCCTGGCATGTCCACATTAACTCATGAATCTTTAATCATTTCCTCTTCAAATGCACAGGATCCAATATATTTGAACCCTGTTCACCTGGGCTGTCATCATCCAAGCACACACCAGAGGAAGGGCAGCCACACCCTTGCCTGGGGCCTTGGAGCTTATCACAATAGAAATGGACACCTGAACAAGGGGAGCCAAAACAAAGAGAGGCATATTCCTAAAGCCTGAAGCACAGAAGCTACCTATAGACCAGTAGTGGGAATTCACAAATTATGTAAGTAGCTCTGTGTACATGCTTGGCATGGTCACTGATGCCTATAATCCCAGCAATCTGGGGGCTGAGGTGGATGCATCCTTGGGAGTTCCAGTCCATCTTGGGCTATGAAGTTATCTCAAGGCCTCTTTCAACAACTTCATAAGATGCTGTTTCCAAAAAGAGAACAACAGAAAACTAGACACACTTGGCCTAGGTCCCTGGGTTCACTTCATGAGTTGTGGACACTAAATATTCCATGCCATGGGAAAATACCTGGGATTTTTAGAGAAAGGGGCATTTGGATCCCGTTTCTAAGGGTTTCCCGTTCACCATGTTACATTTGAACTCTGGGAAATCCTGCTGGTGATAAGCTGTCTAGCATTATGTTGATTTATGTATTGAGCTAGTACCTCATGTTTTGTGTTCAGGGTTATGCTGGAATGGCTGCAGACCTCCTTGAAATAGCGATCGCAGACATGTGAACCCCAAGGAAGCTGGATAGTTGAAGCAGGCACTCCAAATATTCATGCACTGCAAAGATTCACTTTCACTTTGGGATTCATCTTCTGGTTGCTGGCTTTCAGTGCTAACTGATACTACCATGGTGACAGTAATCCAGCAGAGATTGCATGTATCGTTTGCAGGTTTGTTTCCCAAGCCACCAGAAACTCGGCAGAACCCAAATCATTGTGTCATGTTCTTTCCTCCCCTGAAACATTTGGCTTTCTACGATTGAAATTATAATAGACTGTGGTAGTCCATTTGGACCCCATAGACAACAGACAGAGCTAAAACAGAGCCCATTACTTCCCTCCACTTCTCAAAATATGTCAAATTTGCTTGATCACTACAACTGCAAAGAAAATTCTGATGCAACATAGACAGGCTAATCAAATACTGCATGATTGGAATGGCTGTGGTTGTATGAGCTGGAAAGCTGCAGAGATGGGCTGAAACAGTTCACAGAAATCCACAAGCTTTTGGTTGCCAGGCAACCACACTGGGCTGTGATTGGCTGAGCAGCATTGTGAGCTGGACTTTAGGCTCTAGGATACAAGTTTGCAGTAGGAGACCTGAGTCACAATGCTGGGCGTTGCCTTTGGAGGCCTCAGTGGCATAGAGGACCTTGTGGGGCAAGATTTAAATAGGATGAATACCCGTAGGCCTGGTATGCCACAGTGTTTTCTCTGAAGGTTTCACTGCTCAGAATTTGTGGATTTAAATTTGTGCAAATCTACCCATTGATGTACTATCAATGGGATAGGAAATTTGCCAGGGCCTTTTAGATGATCTCTGCCATGTTCTTTCATGGAGCATACGCTTTTCCCTTGTCATGTGTGTCATTTGGCTGGGTCCTGTTCCCTAAGCTATTCAGTCAAGACTTGCTGGCATCATTCACCTGCAGTATAAGAGCTTTCTGTGAAATGTGTCAGCAGAATTCCTCTGCAAGCCCATGGCTTTGGATATGAGAGACAGTGGTGGAAGTTGAATTTCAAGAGCAGATATTTGAAAACAATGAAACAAGCCCCGAATAAGATCTTTACATGTTTCCCAGATGGATATGTTTGGAAATATGGGGCAAGATGGAGATCAAGACTGAGAACAGTGCTCACCCATTTCAAGGTACAAAAACCATGGAAAAACATGGGAAAGCAAGAGAGCGGGTGAATGTCATGTAAAAATCTTTGATGATGAAAGGAAAATTATATTCTCATGATGATTTAATCAGGCTGTAGAAGTGAAGCTCTCATGTAGGTTGTCATATGTGTGGCTCCTGCATTGTGCAGTGTATGCAGGACAGGAGATCTTCAAATAAATCTGGTGGAACACAAAATACTGAAAAAAAATCAGCCTAAATCCTGTGTATTCCTTTCCTTTGAGAGCATATATGGATAATGTACAAAGTTTCAAAAGAGAAAATGTCTATTGGGTCATGGTTTCACCAATTAAATGGTGACTTTACATAACATTTTAAATTTTGCTTTCACAGTTGGTCACGTACAGGGTCTGAGTAAAGCAGAATGCAGAGTAAGCCTGTTCAATAGATGTGCATTCCATAAGTGGTTTCAAAACCAGTGAAACCCTTTGGACTTAATGTTTGTATTTTTTTGGTTGTTCCAGTTTTCAAATTGTTTGTTTTACTATTTTTAACTTTGTGAGTCAGGGAAGCCCTCCCTCACTCATAGTGATTTAGACCTCTCCAAAAACTCTGAAGGTATTCATGTAACAGCTATTACTTGTTATATGTTTCTCCTATTAAAACTTGAAAGACTAACAGACTCTGCTACTTTTCATCTAAATTCAGTGTTGGGCTAAATGACTTTTTACAATTCCTTTGAAATATATCCTCCTCTAGTCACCGGTCGTGCTGGAATTTACTTTCTTGTGAAGACAGGATTTGAGCAAATTGACACAAGTACAGTTTGCCACTATTCTGGACACCTGGTTAAATATCGAGTTCCCTATATGGTGTGTGTTTTATTTTGATCTATGCTCACACTTTGGTCATCCAATTGGAACCACCGGGCTCCAGGCAATAACGTTCTAGGCCTGAATAAGAAAATTTCCATTGCATTTTGGGAGTTCATTCGTCTCTCATAATTACTTTTTCCACAAATGTTTGCTTCAGGAGAGGCCCTATCCAATTGTGGACAGGCCCATTTTCATTCACTCACTTTCAGACTTTCTAAGATTTTCAGTTACTAGAGGTTTGCCCAGACTTGCCATTGTCAATTGATAGCGCACTTCACTTGAAGTTGTACAGTATTACTTCATGTGTCTCCATGGAAAATCCACCAATGGGAAACTCTTGCTGTAGTCATCTCCAAGTGTTTCTGCCTAAGAAAATATAACTAACAAAGGATGTGTTTTCAAGCAGAATGAGGAAAGGAGGGATTATCTTTACTTCAGTGCAGGTTGACCTTTCAAAGAAACAGTAATTCCTATCAAAGAGGAGGTAAAATCTTTTGTAAAGGGACATGGACATGACACGCTCAACTTTATGTCCCTTTTTTTGAAACGCCAAGGGCATTTGAGAAATTCTTGGCTGCTGAATTATCCCTATTTTCAAATTTCTCTGAGGTAAGTCATTCTAGCTTCTTCAAACCATGGTACTGTTCCTTCCATGTAAAAAACCAAAGCAAAAAACAAAATAAATTAAAACAAAACACATTAAATTACATTTGAGAGCAAACAATTGCTCAGCAAACCCATGTAAACACTATTCAAGAAGGTAGAGGTACAGAAGCCTCAGGCTTCAGCCCATGGCCTGAAGTTTTGTCTCTATCATGGCCCCTCAATTCCCTGGCATTTCCACATTAACTCATGAATCTTTAATCATTTCCTCTTCAAATGCACAGGATCCAATATATTTGAACCCTGTTCACCTGGGCTGTCATCATCCAAGCACACACCAGAGGAAGGGCAGCCACACCCTTGCCTGGGGCCTTGGAGCTTATCACAATAGAAATGGACACCTGAACAAGGGGAGCCAAAACAAAGAGAGGCATATTCCTAAAGCCTGAAGCACAGAAGCTACCTATAGACCAGTAGTGGGAATTCACAAATTATGTAAGTAGCTCTGTGTACATGCTTGGCATGGTCACTCATGCCTATAATCCCAGCAATCTGGGGGCTGAGGTGGATGCATCCTTGGGAGTTCCGTTCCATCTTGGGCTATGAAGTTATCTCAAGGCCTCTTTCAACAACTTCATAAGATGCTGTTTCCAAAAAGAGAACAACAGAAAACTAGACACACTTGGCCTAGGTCCCTGGGTTCACTTCATGAGTTGTGGAAACTAAATATTCCATGCCATGGGAAAATACCTGGGATTTTTAGAGAAAGGGGCATTTGGATCCCGTTTCTAAGGGTTTCCCTTTCACCATGTTACATTTGAATTCTGGGAAAACCTGCTGGTGATAAGCTGTCTAGCATTATGTTGATTTATGTATTGAGCTAGTACCTCATGTTTTGTGTTCAGGGTTATGCTGGAATGGCTGCAGACCTCCTTGAAATAGCGATCGCAGACATGTGAACCCCAAGGAAGCTGGATAGTTGAAGCAGGCACTCCAAATATTCATGCACTGCAAGGATTCACTTTCACTTTGGGATTCATCTTCTGGTTGCTGGCTTTCAGTGCTAACTGATACTACCATGGTGACAGTAATCCAGCAGAGATTGCATGTATCGTTTGCAGGTTTGTTTCCCAAGCCACCAGAAACTCGGCAGAATCCAAATCATTGTGTCATGTTCTTTCCTCCCCTGAAACATTTGGCTTTCTACGATTGAAATTATAATAGACTGTGGTAGTCCATTTGGACCCCATAGACAACAGACAGAGCTAAAACAGAGCCCATTACTTCCCTCCACTTCTCAAAATATGTCAAATTTGCTTGATCACTACAACTGCAAAGAAAATTCTGATGCAACATAGACAGGCTAATCAAATACTGCATGATTGGAATGGCTGTGGTTGTATGAGCTGGAAAGCTGCAGAGATGGGCTGAAACAGTTCACAGAAATCCACAAGCTTTTGGTTGCCAGGCAACCACACTGGGCTGTGATTGGCTGAGCAGCATTGTGAGCTGGACTTTAGGCTCTAGGATACAAGTTTGCAGTAGGAGACCTGAGTCACAATGCTGGGCGTTGCCTTTGGAGGCCTCAGTGGCATAGAGGACCTTGTGGGGCAAGATTTAAATAGGATGAATACCCGTAGGCCTGGTATGCCACAGTGTTTTCTCTGAAGGCTTCACTGCTCAGAATTTGTGGATTTAAATTTGTGCAAATCTACCCATTGATGTACTATCAATGGGATAGGAAATTTGCCAGGGCCTTTTAGATGATCTCTGCCATGTTCTTTCATGGAGCATACGCTTTTCCCTTGTCATGTGTGTCATTTGGCTGGGTCCTGTTCCCTAAGCTATTCAGTCAAGACTTGCTGGCATCATTCACCTGCAGTATAAGAGCTTTCTGTGAAATGTGTCAGCAGAATTCCTCTGCAAGCCCATGGCTTTGGATATGAGAGACAGTGGTGGAAGTTGAATTTCAAGAGCAGATATTTGAAAACAATGAAACAAGCCCCGAATAAGATCTTTACATGTTTCCCAGATGGATATGTTTGGAAATATGGGGCAAGATGGAGATCAAGACTGAGAACAGTGCTCACCAATTTCAAGGTACAAAAACCATGGAAAAACATGGGAAAGCAAGAGAGCGGGTGAATGTCATGTAAAAATCTTTGATGATGAAAGGAAAATTATATTCTCATGATGATTTAATCAGGCTGTAGAAGTGAAGCTCTCATGTAGGTTGTCATATGTGTGGCCTCCTGCATTGTGCAGTGTATGCAGGACAGGAGATCTTCAAATAAATCTGGTGGAACACAAAATACTGAAAAAAAATCAGCCTAAATCCTGTGTATTCCTTTCCTTTGAGAGCATATATGGATAATGTACAAAGTTTCAAAAGAGAAAATGTCTATTGGGTCATGGTTTCACCAGTTAAATGGTGACTTCACATAACATTTTAAATTTTGCTTTCACAGTTGGTCACGTACAGGGTCTGAGTAAAGCAGAATGCAGAGTAAGCCTGTTCAATAGATGTGCATTCCATAAGTGGTTTCAAAACCAGTGAAACCCTTTGGACTTAATGTTTGTGTTTTTTTGGTTGTTCCAGTTTTCAAATTGTTTGTTTTACTATTTTTAACTTTGTGAGTCAGGGAAGCCCTCCCTCACTCATAGTGATTTAGACCTCTCCAAAAACTCTGAAGGTATTCATGTAACAGCTATTACTTGTTATATGTTTCTCCTATTAAAACTTGAAAGACTAACAGACTCTGCTACTTTTCATCTAAATTCAGTGTTGGGCTAAATGACTTTTTACAATTCCTTTGAAATATATCCTCCTCTAGTCACCGGTCGTGCTGGAATTTACTTTCTTGTGAAGACAGGATTTGAGCAAATTGACACAAGTACAGTTTGCCACTATTCTGGACACCTGGTTAAATATCGAGTTCCCTATATGGTGTGTGTTTTATTTTGATCTATGCTCACACTTTGGTCATCCAATTGGAACCACCGGGCTCCAGGCAATAACGTTCTAGGCCTGAATAAGAAAATTTCCATTGCATTTTGGGAGTTCATTCGTCTCTCATAATTACTTTTTCCACAAATGTTTGCTTCAGGAGAGGCCCTATCCAATTGTGGACAGGCCCATTTTCATTCACTCACTTTCAGACTTTCTAAGATTTTCAGTTACTAGAGGTTTGCCCAGACTTGCCATTGTCAATTGATAGCGCACTTCACTTGAAGTTGTACAGTATTACTTCATGTGTCTCCATGGAAATTCCACCAATGGGAAACTCTTGCTGTAGTCATCTCCAAGTGTTTCTGCCTAAGAAAATATAACTAACAAAGGATGTGTTTTCAAGCAGAATGAGGAAAGGAGGGATTATCTTTACTTCAGTGCAGGTTGACCTTTCAAAGAAACAGTAATTCCTATCAAAGAGGAGGTAAAATCTTTTGTAAAGGGACATGGACATGACACGCTCAACTTTATGTCCCTTTTTTTGAAACGCCAAGGGCATTTGAGAAATTCTTGGCTGCTGAATTATCCCTATTTTCAAATTTCTCTGAGGTAAGTCATTCTAGCTTCTTCAAACCATGGTACTGTTCCTTCCATGTAAAAAACCAAAGCAAAAAACAAAATAAATTAAAACAAAACACATTAAATTACATTTGAGAGCAAACAATTGCTCAGCAAACCCATGTAAACACTATTCAAGAAGGTAGAGGTACAGAAGCCTCAGGCTTCAGCCCATGGCCTGAAGTTTTGTCTCTATCATGGCCCCTCAATTCCCTGGCATGTCCACATTAACTCATGAATCTTTAATCATTTCCTCTTCAAATGCACAGGATCCAATATATTTGAACCCTGTTCACCTGGGCTGTCATCATCCAAGCACACACCAGAGGAAGGGCAGCCACACCCTTGCCTGGGGCCTTGGAGCTTATCACAATAGAAATGGACACCTGAACAAGGGGAGCCAAAACAAAGAGAGGCATATTCCTAAAGCCTGAAGCACAGAAGCTACCTATAGACCAGTAGTGGGAATTCACAAATTATGTAAGTAGCTCTGTGTACATGCTTGGCATGGTCACTCATGCCTATAATCCCAGCAATCTGGGGGCTGAGGTGGATGCATCCTTGGGAGTTCCGTTCCATCTTGGGCTATGAAGTTATCTCAAGGCCTCTTTCAACAACTTCATAAGATGCTGTTTCCAAAAAGAGAACAACAGAAAACTAGACACACTTGGCCTAGGTCCCTGGGTTCACTTCATGAGTTGTGGACACTAAATATTCCATGCCATGGGAAAATACCTGGGATTTTTAGAGAAAGGGGCATTTGGATCCCGTTTCTAAGGGTTTCCCTTTCACCATGTTACATTTGAATTCTGGGAAAACCTGCTGGTGATAAGCTGTCTAGCATTATGTTGATTTATGTATTGAGCTAGTACCTCATGTTTTATGTTCAGGGTTATGCTGGAATGGCTGCAGACCTCCTTGAAATAGCGATCGCAGACATGTGAACCCCAAGGAAGCTGGATAGTTGAAGCAGGCACTCCAAATATTCATGCACTGCAAGGATTCACTTTCACTTTGGGATTCATCTTCTGGTTGCTGGCTTTCAGTGCTAACTGATACTACCATGGTGACAGTAATCCAGCAGAGATTGCATGTATCGTTTGCAGGTTTGTTTCCCAAGCCACCAGAAACTCGGCAGAACCCAAATCATTGTGTCATGTTCTTTCCTCCCCTGAAACATTTGGCTTTCTAAGATTGAAATTATAATAGACTGTGGTAGTCCATTTGGACCCCATAGACAACAGACAGAGCTAAAACAGAGCCCATTACTTCCCTCCACTTCTCAAAATATGTCAAATTTGCTTGATCACTACAACTGCAAAGAAAATTCTGATGCAACATAGACAGGCTAATCAAATACTGCATGATTGGAATGGCTGTGGTTGTATGAGCTGGAAAGCTGCAGAGATGGGCTGAAACAGTTCACAGAAATCCACAAGCTTTTGGTTGCCAGGCAACCACACTGGGCTGTGATTGGCTGAGCAGCATTGTGAGCTGGACTTTAGGCTCTAGGATACAAGTTTGCAGTAGGAGACCTGAGTCACAATGCTGGGCGTTGCCTTTGGAGGCCTCAGTGGCATAGAGGACCTTGTGGGGCAAGATTTAAATAGGATGAATACCCGTAGGCCTGGTATGCCACAGTGTTTTCTCTGAAGGCTTCACTGCTCAGAATTTGTGGATTTAAATTTGTGCAAATCTACACATTGATGTACTATCAATGGGATAGGAAATTTGCCAGGGCCTTTTAGATGATCTCTGCCATGTTCTTTCATTGAGCATACGCTTTTCCCTTGTCATGTGTGTCATTTGGCTGGGTCCTGTTCCCTAAGCTATTCAGTCAAGACTTGCTGGCATCATTCACCTGCAGTATAAGAGCTTTCTGTGAAATGTGTCAGCAGAATTCCTCTGCAAGCCCATGGCTTTGGATATGAGAGACAGTGGTGGAAGTTGAATTTCAAGAGCAGATATTTGAAAACAATGAAACAAGCCCCGAATAAGATCTTTACATGTTTCCCAGATGGATATGTTTGGAAATATGGGGCAAGATGGAGATCAAGACTGAGAACAGTGCTCACCCATTTCAAGGTACAAAAACCATGGAAAAACATGGGAAAGCAAGAGAGCGGGTGAATGTCATGTAAAAATCTTTGATGATGAAAGGAAAATTATATTCTCATGATGATTTAATCAGGCTGTAGAAGTGAAGCTCTCATGTAGGTTGTCATATGTGTGGCCTCCTGCATTGTGCAGTGTATGCAGGACAGGAGATCTTCAAATAAATCTGGTGGAACACAAAATACTGAAAAAAAATCAGCCTAAATCCTGTGTATTCCTTTCCTTTGAGAGCATATATGGATAATGTACAAAGTTTCCAAAGAGAAAATGTCTATTGGGTCATGGTTTCACCAATTAAATGGTGACTTCACATAACATTTTAAATTTTGTTTTCACAGTTGGTCACGTACAGGGTCTGAGTAAAGCAGAATGCAGAGTAAGCCTGTTCAATAGATGTGCATTCCATAAGTGGTTTCAAAACCAGTGAAACCCTTTGGACTTAATGTTTGTATTTTTTTGGTTGTTCCAGTTTTCAAATTGTTTGTTTTACTATTTTTAACTTTGTGAGTCAGGGAAGCCCTCCCTCACTCATAGTGATTTAGACCTCTCCAAAAACTCTGAAGGTATTCATGTAACAGCTATTACTTGTTATATGTTTCTCCTATTAAAACTTGAAAGACTAACAGACTCTCCTACTTTTCATCTAAATTCAGTGTTGTGCTAAATGACTTTTTACAATTCCTTTGAAATATATCCTCCTCTAGTCACAGGTCGTGCTGGAATTTACTTTCTTGTGAAGACAGGATTTGAGCAAATTGACACAAGTACAGTTTGCCACAATTCTGGACACCTGGTTAAATATCGAGTTCCCTATATGGTGTGTGTTTTATTTTGATCTATGCTCACACTTTGGTCATCCAATTGGAACCACCGGGCTCCAGGCAATAACGTTCTAGGCCTGAATAAGAAAATTTCCATTGCATTTTGGGAGTTCATTCGTCTCTCATAATTACTTTTTCCACAAATGTTTGCTTCAGGAGAGGCCCTATCCAGTTGTGGACAGGCCCATTTTCATTCACTCACTTTCAGACTTTCTAAGATTTTCAGATACTAGAGGTTTGCCCAGACTTGCCATTGTCAATTGATAGCGCACTTCACTTGAAGTTGTACAGTATTACTTCATGTGTCTCCATGGAAATTCCACCAATGGGAGACTCTTGCTGTAGTCATCTCCAAGTGTTTCTGCCTAAGAAATTTTAACTAACAAAGGATGTGTTTTCAAGCAGAATGAGGAAAGGAGGGATTATCTTTACTTCAGTGCAGGTTGACCTTTCAAAGAAACAGTAATTCCTATCAAAGAGGAGGTAAAATCTTTTGTAAAGGGACATGGACATGACACGCTCAACTTTATGTCCCTTTTTTTGAAATGCCAAGGGCATTTGAGAAATTCTTGGCTGCTGAATTATCCCTATTTTCAAATTTCTCTTAGGTAAGTCATTCTAGCTTCTTCAAACCATGGTACTGTTCCTTCCATGTAAAAAACCAAAGCAAAAAACAAAATAAATTAAAACAAAACGCATTAAATTACGTTTGAGAGGACACAATTGCTCAGCAGGCCCATGTAAACACTTTTTAAGAAGGCGGAGGTACAGAAGCCTCAGGCTTCAGCCCATGGGCTGAAGTTTTTTCTCTATCATGGCCACTCAATTCCCTGGCATGTCCACATTAACTCATGAATCTTTACAAAATGCCTCTTCTAATGCAAAGGATACAATATATTTGAACCATGTTCACATGGGCTTTGAGCATTCAAGGACGCACCAGAGGAAGGGCAGCCACACACTTGCCTGGGGCCTTGGAGTTTATCACAATGAAATGGACACCTGAACAAGGGGAGCCAAAACAAAGAGAGGCATATTCCTAAAGCACAGAAGCTACCTATAGACAAGTAGTGGGATTTCAAAAATTATGTAAGCATCTCTGTGCACATGCTTGGCATGGTCGCTCATACCTATAATCCCAGCAATCTGGGGCTGAGAGGGATGGATCCTTGGGAGTTCCAGTCGATCGTGGGGTACGAAGATATATCAAGGCCTCTTTCAACAACTTCATAAAATGCTGTTTCCCAAAAGAGAACAACAGAAAACTAGACACACTTGGCCTAGGTCCCTGGGTTCACTTCATGCATTGTGGAGACTAAATATTCCATGCCATGAGAAAATAACTGGGATTTTTAGGGAAAGGGGCATTTGGATCCCGTTTCTAAGGCTTTCCCTTTCACAATGTTACATTTGAAATCTGGGAAAACCTGCTTGTGATAAGCTGTCTAGCATTATGTTGGTTTAGGTATTGAGCTAGTACCTCATGTTTAGTGCTCAGGGTTATGCTGGAATGGCTGCAGACCTCCTTGCAATAGGGATCGCAGACAGGTGAACCCTGAGGAAGCTGGATAGTTGAAGCAGGCACTCAAAATATTCATGCACTGCAAGGATTCACTTTCACTTTGGGACTCATTTTCTGGTTGCTGGCTTTCAGTGCTAACTGATACTTCCATGATGGCAGTAATCCAGCAGAGATTGCATGTATGGTTCCCAGGTTTGTTTCCCAAGCCACCAGAAACTCGGCAGAACCCAAATCATTGTGGCATTTTCTTTCCTCTCCTGTAATATTTGGCTTTCTAAGTTTGAAAATTTAATAGATGAGGGTAGTCAAGTTTGGACCCCTTAGACCACAGACAGAGGTAAAGACAGAGCCAATTACTGCCCTCCACTTCTCAAAATATGTCTAATTTGCTTGATCACTTCAAATTCAAAGAAAATTCTGATGCAACCTAGAGAGTTTAATCAAATACTGGATGATTGGAATGGCGGTGGTTGTACGAGTTGTAAAGCTGCAGAGTTGGGCTGAAATTGTTCACAGAAATACACAGGCTTGTGGTTGCCAGGCAACCACCCTGGACTGCGATTGGCTGAACATCACTGTGAGGTGGATTTTAGGCTCTAGGTTTGAAAATTTAAAAGACTGGGGTAGTCAAGTTTGAAACCCACAGACCACAGAGAGAGCAAAAGGTTTTACACTTACTTCCCTCCACTTCTCAAAATATGTCAAATTTTTCTTGATCACTACAACTGTAAAGAAAATTCTGACACAACATAGAGAGGCTAATCAAATACTGCATGATTGGAATGACTGTGGTTTTATGAGATGGAAAGCTGCAGAGTTGGGCTGAAACAGTTCACAGAAATCCACACGCTTGTGGTTGCCAGGCAACCACACTGAGCTGTGATTGGCTGATCAGCATTGTGAGCTGGAATTTAGGCTCTAGGATACAAGTTTGCAGTAGGAGACCTGAGTCACAATGCTGGGAGATGCCATGGAGACCTCAGTGGCACAGAGTACCATGTAGGTCAACATTTAAATAGGATGAATATTCGTAGGCCTGGTATGCCACAGTATTCTCTCTAAAGGCTTCAGTGCTCAAAATTAGTGGATTTAAATGCATGCAAATCTACACATGGATGTACTATCAATGGGTTATGAAAAATGCCAGGGCCTGGCAGATGATCTCTGCCATGTCCTTTCCTTGACGATACGCTTTTCCCTTGTCATGTCTGTTATTTGGCTGAGTCCTGTTCCCTAAGCTATTCAGTGAAGACTTGCTGGCATCATTCACCTGCAGTATAAGAGCTTTCTGTGAAATTTCTCAGCAGAAATCTTCTGCAATCGCATGGCTTTGAATATGAGAGACAGTGGTGGAAGTTGAATTTCAAGAGCAGATATTTGAAAACAATGAAAGAAGCCCCAAATAAGATCTTTACATGTTTTCCAGATGAATATGTTTAGAAATATGGGGGAAGATCGAGATCAAGACTGAGAACAGAGCTCACCCCTTTCAAAGTACATAAACCAGGGGAAAACTTGGGAAAGCAAGAGAGCTGCTTAATCTCGTGAAAATCTTTGATGAGGAAAGGAAAATTATATTCTCATGATGATTTAATCAGGCTATAGAAGTGATATTCTCATGTTGGTTGTCATATGTGTGGCCTCCTGCATTGGGCAGTGGTTGCAGGACAGGAGATCTTCAAATAAATCTGGTGGAACACAAAATACTGAAAAAAATCAGCCTAAATCCTGTGTATTCCTTCTCTTTGAGAACATATATGGATAATGTACGAAGTTTCAAAAGAGAAAATGTCTATTGGGTCATGTTTTCACCAATTAAATGGTCACTTCACATACCATTTTGAATTTTGCTTTCACAGTAGCTCATTTACAGGGTCTGAGTAAAACAAAATGCATTTTAAGCCTGTTCAATAGATGTGCATTCCTTAAGTTGTTTCAAAACCAGTGAAACCCATTTGACTTAATGTTTGTATTTTATTGGTTGATTTTTTTTCAAATTGTTTGTTTTAGTATTTTTAAGTTTGTAAGGAAGCCCTCACTCATAGTGATTTAGACCTCTCCAAAAACTCTGAAGGTATTGATGTAACAGCTGTTACACGTTATACGTTTCTCCTATTAAAACTTGAATGACTAACAGAACCTGCTACTTTTCATCTAAATTCAGTGTTGGGCTTAATGACTTTTTACAAGTCCTTTGAAATGTGTCCTCCTCTAGCCACTGGTCATGCTGGAATTCACTTTATTGTGAAGACAAGATTTGAGCAAATTGACACAAGTACTCTTTGCCACTATTCTGGACACCTGGTTAAATATGGAGTTCCCTAAATGGTGTGTGTTTTATTTTGATCTCTGCTCACACTTTGGTTATCCAATTGGAACCACAGGGCTCCAGGCAATAGCGTTCTAGGCCTGAACAAGAAAATTTCCATTCTATTTTGGAGTTAATTGGTCTCTCATAATTACTTTTTCCACAAATGTGTGCTTCAGGAGAGTCCCTATCCAACTGTGGAGAGGCCCATTTTCATTCTCTCACTTTTAGACTTTCTAAGATTTTCAGTGACTAGAGGTTTACCCAGATTTGCCATTGTCAAGGGACAGCGTACTTCACTTGAAGTTGTACAGTATTACTTCATGTGTCTCCGCAGAAATTCCACCAATGGGAAACTCTTGCTGTAGTCATCTCCAAGTGTTTCTGCAGAAGAAAATATAATTAACAAAGGATGTGGTTTCAAGCAGAATGAGGAAAGGAGGGATTATCTTTATTTCAGTGCAGGTTGACCTTTCAAAGAAACAGTAATTCCTATCAAATAGGAGGTAAAATCTGTTGTAAAGAGACATGGACATGACACGCTCAACTTTATGTGACTTTTTTTGAAACACCAAGGGCATTTGAGAAATTCTTGGCTGCTGAATTATCCCTTTTTTCAAATTTCTCTTAGGTAAGGCACTCCAGCCTCTTCAAACCATGGTGCTGTTCCTTCCATGTAAAAAACCAAAGCTAAAAACAAAATAAATTAAAACCAAACACATTAAATTACATTTGAGAGCACACAATTGCTCAGCAGGCCCATGTAAACACTATTCAAGAAGGTAGAAGTACAGAAGCCTCAGCCTTCAGCACACGGCCTGAAGTGTTGTGTCTATCATGGCCCCTCAATTCCCTGGCATGTCCACATTAACTCATGAATCTTTACTCATTTCCTCTTCAAATGCAAAGGATCCAACACATTTGAACCCTGTTCACCTGGGCTGTAATCATCCAATGACACACCAGAGGAAGGGCAGCCAAACCTTTGCCTGGGGATTTGGAGTTTATCACAATAGAAATGGACACAAGGGGAGCCAAAACAAAGAGAGGCCTATTCCTAAAGCGTGAAGCACAGAAGCTACCTATAGACCAGTAGTTGGAATTCACAAATTATGTAAGAATCTCTGTGCACATGCTTGACATTGTCGCTCATGCCTATAATCCCAGCCTTCTGGGGGCTGAGGTGGATGGATCCTTGGGAGTTCCAGTTCATCTTGGGCTATGAAGTTATTTCAAGGCCTCTTTCAAGAACTTCATAAGATGCTGCTTCCAAAAAGAGAACAATAGAAACCTAGACACACTTGACGTAGGTCCCTGGGTTCACTTCATGAGTTGTGGAGACTAAATATTCCATGCCTTGAGAAAATACCTGGGATTATTACGGAAAGGTGCATTTGGATCCCGTTTCTAAGGGTTTCCCTTTCACCATGTTACTTTTGAATTCTGGGAAAACCTGCTGGTGATAAAATATCTAGCATTTTGTTGGTTTAGGTATTGATCTAGTACCTCATGTTTAGTGTTCAGGGTTACACAGGAATCGATGCAGACCTCCAAGATATAGCTATCGCAGACATGTGAATCCCAAGAAGCTGGACAGTTGAAGCAGGCCCTCCAAATATTCATGCACTGCAAGGATTCACTTTCACTTTGGGACTCATCTTCTGGTTGCTGGATTTCAGTGCTAAATGATACTACCATGGTGGCAGTAATCCAGCAGAGATTGCATGTATGGTTCTCAGGTTTGTTTCTCAAGCGGTCAGAAACTCGGCAGAACCCACATCATTGTGGCATTTTCTTCCCTACACTGAAACATTTAGCTTTCTATGTTTGAAAATTTAATAGAGTGGGGTAGTCAAGTTTCGACCCCATAGACCACACAGAGTTAAAGGTTTTTCCCTTACTTCCCTCCACTTCTCAAAATATGTCAAAATTGCTTGATCACTATAACTTCAAATAAAATTCTGTTGCAACTTAGAGAGGCTAATAAAATTCTGCATGATTGGAATGGCTTTGGTTGTATGAGGTGGAAAGTTGCAGAGTTGGGCTGAAACTGTTCACAGAAATCCACAAGATTGTGGGTGCCATGCAACCACACTGGGCAGTGATTGGCTGAGCAGCATTGTGAGCTGTACTTTAGTCTCTAGGATACAAGTTTGCAGTAGCAGACTTGAGTCACAATGCTGGACGTTGCCATGGAGACCTCAGTGGCACAGAGGACCTTGTAGGGCAAAATTTAAATAAGATGAATATTTCTAGGCCTGGTATGCCACAGTATACTCTCTGAAGGCTTCACTGCTCAGAATCTGTGGATGGAAATGCGTGCAAATCTACACATGGATGTACTTTCAATGGGATATGAAATATGCCAGGGCCTGGCAGAGGATCTCTGCCATGTCCTTTCCTTGAGCATACGCTTTTCCCTTGTCATGTCTGTCATTTTGCTGAGTCCTGTTCCCTAAGCTATTCAGTGAAAACTTGCTGGCATCATTCACCTGCAGTATAAGAGCTTTCTTTGAAATTTCTCAGCAGAAATCCTCTGCAAGCACATAGCTTTGGATATGAGAGACCGTGGTGGAAGTAGAATTTCAAGATCAGATATTTGAAAACAATGAAACAAGCCCCGAATAAGATCTTTACATGTTTCCCATATGAATATGTTTGGAAATATGGGGGAAGATGGAGATCAAGTCTGAGAACAGTGCTCACCCATTTCAAGGTACAAAAACCAGGGAAAAACAAGGGAAAGCAAGAGAGCTGGTTAATCTGATGCAAAATCCTTTGATGATGAAAGGAAAATTATATTCTCATGATGATTTAATCAAGCTGTAGAAGTAAAATTCCCCTGTTGGTGGTCATATGTGTGACCTGCTGCATTGGGCAGTGGATGCAGTACAGCAGACTTTCAAATAAATCTGGTGGAACACAAAATACTGAAAAAAATAATCAGCCTAAATCCTGTGTATTCCTTTCCTTTGAGAGCGTATATGGATAATGTACAAAGTTTCAAAAGAGAAAATGTCTGTTGGATCATGGTTTCACCAATTAAATGGTCACTTCACATAACATTTTGAATTTTGCTTTCACAGTTGCTCATGTACAGGATCTGAGTAAAGGAGAACACAGAGTAAGCCTGTTCAATAGATGTGCATTCCATAAGTGGTTTCAAAACCAGTGAAACCCTTGGGACTTATTGTTTGTATTTTATTGGTTGATTGGTTTTTTACATTGTTTGTTTTACTATTTTTAACTTTGTGAGACAGGGAAGCCCTCACTCATAGTGATTTAGACCTCTCCAAAAACTCTGAAGGTATTCATTTAACAGCTATTACATGTTATAAGTTTATCCTATTAAAACTTGAAAGACTAACAGACCCTGCTACTTTTCATCTAAATTCAGTGTTGGGCTAAAGGACTTTTTAAATTCCTTTGAAATGTGTCCTCCTCTAGTCAGTGGTCGTGCTGAAAATTACTTTCTTGTGAAGACAGGTTTTGAGCAAATTGCACAATTACAATTTGCCACTATTCTGGACACCTGGTTAAATATCGAGTTCCCTAAATGGTGTGTGTTTTATTTTGATATCTGCTCACACTTTGGTCATCCATTTGGAACCACTGGGCTCCAGCCAATAGTGTTCTAGGCCTGAACAAGAAAATTTCCATTCCATTTTGGGATTTCATTCGTCCCTCATAATTACTTTTTCCACAAATATGTGCTTCAGGAGAGGACCTATGCAACTGTGGAGAGGCCCATTTTTGTTCACTCACTTTCAGAGTTACTAAGATTGTCAGTTACTAGAGGTTTGCCCAGCCTTGCCATTGTCAAGGGACAGCATACTTCACTTGAAGTTGTATAGTATTGTAAGACCGGTGTCGCAAGGAAGACTCCAAGGGCCTCGCTCTCATGTAAGAACCAAGGGGTTTTTATTATTCCGTGTACACGGGGTCCTCCAAACAGGTGGAAAGGGAGAAGCCTGAGTTGTGGCAGGGCTGGTGTTTTCAAGGGGGAAAAACTGCAATGTAAGCGTTTATTGCAGAAGCCAATCATTACGGTTATTGCGGAGCGGTGGGCATCTTATCTATCTGCTATTGGTCAGTTCATAAGGGGTGACCATCAGGTCAGAGTTAATTAACTGTCTTTGTTCTGCAAAACTTGTCTTTAAGACACCTGGTTTCTGTAGACTTGAGTCTGACATATTTTACAACCCTGATTAGCAAAATGCCAGGCTCTATCTCTGAGTTCCCTGGCACAGCACAGCCCGAGCATATCACAGCCACAGAGGTGGTTTTTATTTCTGCAGGGCTGAGTTAGGACTGAGTCACGAGGCCCAGTGCTGTTTCTAGCTGAGAAACAACATCTTGTTTTTAACCTTTAAATTTCTGATTCTGCAGTATTACTTCATGTATCTCCATGGAAATTCCACCAATGGGAAACTCTTGCTGTAGTCACCTCCAAGTGTTTCTGCAGAAGAAAATATAACTAACAAAAGATGTGGTTTCAATCAGAATAAGGAAAGGAGGGATTATATTTATTTCAGTGCAGGTTGACCTTTCAAGGAAACAGTAATTCCTATCAAAGAGGAGGTAAAATCTTTTGTAAAGAGATATGGACATGACACGCTCAACTTTACGTCACTTTTTTTGAAACGCCAAGGGCATTTGAGAAATTCTTGACTGCTGAATTATACCTTTTTTCAAATTTCTCTTAGGTAAGACACTCCAGCTTCTTCAAACCATGGTACTGTTCCTTCCATGTAAAAAACCTAACCAAAAAACAAAATAAATTAAAACAAAACCCATTAAATTACATTTGAGAGCACACATTTGCTCAGCAGGCCCATGTAAACACTATTCAAGAAGCTAGAGGTACAGAAGCATCAGCCTTCAGCCCATGGCCTGAAGTTTTGTCTCTATCATGGCCCCTCAATTCCCTGGCATGTCCACATTAACTCATGAATCTTTACTCATTTCCTCTTCAAATGCACAGAATTCCAATATATTTGAACCCTGTTCACCTGGGCTGTCATCATCCAAGGACAAACCAGAGGAAGGGCAGCCACACCCTAGCCTGGGGTTTTGGAGCTTATCACAATAGAAATAGACACAAGGGGATCCAAAACAATGACAAGCATATTCCTAAAGCCCGAAGCAAAGAAGCTACCTATAGACCAGTAGTGGGAGTTCACAAATTATGTAAGAAAGACAGAGCCAATTACTTCCCTGCACTTCTCAAAATATGTCAAATTTGCTTGATTTCTACAACTTCAAA
The DNA here is from genome assembly GCF_034190915.1 of Cavia porcellus. Lineage (NCBI taxonomy): Eukaryota > Metazoa > Chordata > Mammalia > Rodentia > Caviidae > Cavia > Cavia porcellus. Next base: position 1,265,429 of record NW_026947486.1, on the reverse strand, counting down.
GAAATTTCTGATGCAACTTAGAGAGGTTAATCAAATACTGCATGATTGGAATGGCTGTGGTTGTATGAGGTGGAAAGCTGCAGAGTTGGGCTGAAACTGTTCACAGAAATCCACAAGTTTGTGGTTGCCAGGCAACCACACTGGGCTGTGATCAGCTGAGAAGAATTTTGAGATGGACCTTAGGCTCTAGAATACAAGTGTGCAGTGGAGACCTGAGTCACAATGCTGGGCATTGCCATGGAGACCTCAGTGGCACAGAGGATCTTGTAGAGCAAGATTTAAATAGGATGAATATTCATAGGCCTGGTATGCCACAGTATTCTCCCGGAAGGCTTCACTGCTCAGAATTTGTGGATGGAAATGCCTGCAAATCTACACATGGATGTACGAGCAATGGGATATGAAATATGCTGACAGACGATCTCTGTCATGTCCTTTCCTTGAGCATACGCTTTTCCTTTGTCATGTCTGTCATTTGGCTGAGTTCTGTTCCCTAAGCTATTCAGTGAAGACTTGCTGGCATCATTCACCAGCAGTATAAGACTTTCTGTGAAATTTCTCAGCAGAAATACTCTGCAAGCACATGGCTTTGGATATGAGAGACAGTGGTGGAAGTTGAATTTCAAGAGCAGATATTTGAAAAAATGACACAAGCCCCGAATAAGATCTTTACATGTTTCCCAGATGAATATGTTTGGGAATATGGGGGAAGATGGAGATCAAGACTGAGAACAGAGCTCACCCATTTCAAGGTACCGAAACCACGGAAAAACATGGGAATGCAATAGAGCTGATTAATCTGATGTAAAACTCTTTGATGGTGAAGGGAGCATTATATTCTCATGATGATTTAATCAGGCTGTAGAAGTGAAGTTCTCATTTTGGTTGTCATATGTTTGGCCTTCTGTATTGGGCAGTGGATGTAGGACAGGACATCTTCAAATAAATATGGTGGAACACAAAACACTGAAAAAAATTCAGCCTAAATCCTGTGTATTCCTTGCCTTTGAGAACATATCTGGATAATGTACAAAGTTTCAAAAGAGAAAATGTCTATTGGGTCATGGTTTCACCAACTAAATGGTCATTTCACATAACATTTTAAATTTTGCTTCCACAGCTTCTCATGTAAAGGGTCTGAGTAAAGCAGAACGCAGAGTAAGCCTGTTCAATAGATGTGCATTCCATAAGTTGTTTCAAAACCAGTGAAACCTTTTGGACTTAATGTTTGTATTTTATTGTTTGATTTTTTTTTCAAATTGTTTGTTTTACTATTTTTAACTTTGTGAGTCAGGGAAGCCCTCACTCATAGTGATTTAGCCGTCTCCAAAAACTCTGAAGGTATTCATGTAACAGCTATTAAATGTATTAAGTTTCTCCTATTAAAACTTGAAACACTAACAGACTCTGGTACTCTTCATCTAATTTCAGTGTTGGGCTAAATGACTTTTTACAAGTCCTTTGAAATGTGTCTTCCTCTAGTCATTGTTCATGCTGGAATTTACTTTCTTGTGAAGACAAGATTTGAGCAAATTGACACAAGCACAGTTTGCCGCTATTCTGGACTCCCGGTTAAATATCGATTTCCCTAAATGTTGTGTGTTTTATTTTGATCCCTGTTCACACATTGGTCATCCTTTATAACCCCAGGGCTGCAGCCAATAGCATTCTAGGACTGAACAAGAAAATGTCCATTCCATTTTGGGAGATTATTCGTCCCTCATAATTACTTTTCCGCAAATGTGTGCTTCAGGAGAGGCCCTGTCCAACTGTGGAGAGGCCCATTTTCATTCACTCACTTTCAGACTTTCTAATATTTTCAGTAACTATAGGTTTGCCCAGACTTGCCATTGTGAAGGGACAGTGGACTTCACTTGATGTTTTACAGTATTACTTCATGTGTCTCTGTGGAAATTCCACTGGTGGGAAACTCTTGCTGTAGTCCTCTCCAAGTGTTTCTGGAGAAGAATATATAACTAACAAAGGATGTGGTTTCAAGCAGAACTAAGAAAGGAGGGATTCTTTATTTCAGTGCAGGTTGACCTTTCAAAGAAACAGTAATTCCTATCAAATAGGAGGTAAAATCTTTTGTAAAGAGACATGCACATGACACGCTCATCTTCATCTCACTTTTTTTGAAACTCCAAGGGCACTTGAGAAATTCTGGGCTGCTAAAATATCCACTTTTTCAAATTTCTCTTAGGTAAGACACTCCAGCTTTTTCAAACAGTGGTACTGCTCCTTTCATGTGAAAAAATCAAAGCAAAATACAAAATAAATTAAAACAAAACACATTAAATTACATTTGAGAGCACTCAATTGCTCAGCAGACCCATGTGAACACTATTCAACCAGGTAGAGGTACAGAAGCCTCGGCCTGAAGTTTTGCCTCTATCATGGCCCCTCAATTCCCTGGCATGTCCACATTAACTCATGAATCTTTACTCATTTTCTCTTCAAATACACAGGATCCAATATATTTGAACCCTGTTCACCTGGGCTGTCATCATCCAAGGACACACCAGAGGAAGGGCAGCCACCCCCTTGCCTGGGGCCTTGGAGCTTTGCACAATAGAAATGGACACCTGAACAAGGGGAGCTAAAACAAAGAGAGGCATATTCCTAAAGCCTGAAGCACAGAAGCTACCTATAGACCAGTAGTGGGATTTCAAAAATTATGTAAGAATCTCTGTGCACATGCTTGGCATGGTGGCTCATGCCTATAATCCCAGCAATCTGGTGGCTGAGGTGGATTGATCCTCGGGAGTTCCAGTCCATCTTGGGCTACAAAGTTATCTCAATGCCTCTTTCAACAACTTTATAAAATGCTGTTTCCAAAAAGAGAAGAAAAGGAAACATGCAACACTTGACGTAGGTCCCTGGGTTCACTTCTTGAGTTGTGGAGACTAAATATGCCATGCCATAGGAATATACCTGGGATTCTAGGGTAAAGGGCCATTTGGATCCCGTTTCTAAGGGTTTTCCTTTCACCATGTTACATTTGAATTCTGGGAAAATCTGTTGGTGATAAACTATCTAGCATTATGTTGGTTTAGGTATTGAACTAGTACCTCATGTCTAGTGTTCAGGTTTATGCTGGAATGGCTGCCGACCCCCTTGAAATAGGGATCTCAGACATGTGAACCCCGAGGAAGCTGTATAGTTGAAGCAGGAATTCCAAATATTCATGCACTGCAAGGATTCACTTTTACTTTGGAACTCATCTTCTGGTTGCTGGCTTTTATTGCTAACTGATACTAACATGGTGGCAGTAATCAAGCACATATTGCATGTATGGTTTGCAAATTTGTTTCCTAAGCCACCAGAACCTCCGCAGACGCCAAATCATTGTGGCATTTACTTTCCTACCCTGAAACGTTTGGCTCTGTATGTTTGAAAATTTAATAGACTGCGGTAGTCAAGTTTGGACCCCACAGACCCCAGACATAGCAAAAGGTTTTCCAATTACTTCCCTCCACTTCTCAAAATATGTCAAATTTGCTTGCTCACTACAACTGCAATGAAAATTCTGACACAACATAAGAGCCTAATCAAATACTGCATGATTTAAATGACTGTGTTTGCATGAGTTGGAAAGCTGCAGAGTTGGGCTTAATCACTTCACAGAAATCTACTGGCTTGTGGTTGCCTGGCAAGCACACTGGACTGTGATTGGCTGAGCAGCATTGTGAGCTGGACTTTAGGTTCTAGGATCTATGTTTTCCGTAGTAGACCTGAGTCACCATGCTGGCCTTTCCATGGAGACCTCAGTGGCACAGAGGACCTTGTAGGGCAAGATTTAAATAGGAAGAGTATTCATAGGCCTGGTATGCCACAGTACTCTCTCTGAAGGTTTCAGTGCTCAGAGTTTGTGGATGGAAACATATACAAATCTACACATGGATGTATTATCAATGGGATATGAAATATGCCAGGACCTGGCAGATGATCTCTACCATGTCCTTTCCTTGAGCATCTACTTTTTCCTTGTCATGTCTGTCATTTGGCCAAGCCCTGCTCCCTAAGCTATTCAGTGAAGACTTGCTGGCATCATTCACCTGCAGTATAAGAGCTTTCTGTGAAATTTCTCAGCAGAAATCCTCTGCAAGTACATGGCTTTGGATATGAGAGACAGTGGTAGAAGTTGAATTTCAAGAGCAGATATTTGAAAACAATGAAACAAGCCCTGAACAAATCATGACATGTTTTCCAGATGAATATGTTTGGAAATTCAGGTTAAGATGGAGATCAGGACTGCGAACAGAGCTCACCAATTTCAAGGTACAAAAATCAGGGAAAAACATGGGAAAGCAAGAGAGCTGGTTAATCTGATGTAAAAACGTTTGATGAGGAAAGGAAAATTATATTCTCATGATGATTTAATGAGGCTGTAGAGGTGAAGTTGTCATGTTGATTGTCATATGTATGTCCTCCTGCTTTGGGCCGTGGATGCAGGACAGGAGATCTTCAAGTAAATATGGTGGAAGACAAAATAGTGAAAAAAACTCAGCCTAAATCCTGTGTATTCCTTTCCTTTTGAAAGCATGTACGGATAACATACAATGTTTCAAAGAGAAAATGTCTATTGGGTCATGGTTGCACCAATTAAGTGGTCACCTTACATAACATTTTGAATTGTGCTTTCACAGTTGCTCATGTACAGGGTCTGAGTAAAGCAGAACGCAGAGTAAGCGTGTTCAATAGATGTCCATTCCATAAGTGGTTTCAAAACCAGTGAAACCCTTTGGACTTAATGTTTTGTATTTTATTGGTTGATTGGTTTTTCAAATTCTTTGTTTTACTATTTTTAACTTTGTGTGTCAGAGAAGCCCTCACTCATAATGAAGGATCAGAAACTTAAAGGTAAAAAACAAGATGCTGTTTTTCAGCAAGAAAACGAACTGGGCCTCATGACTCAGTCCTAACTCAGCCCTGCAGGAAGATCAAAGGAAACACCTGGAAATGTGATGTACTCTGCCTACACTGTGCCAGGGAATTCAGAGATAACCCTGCCGATTACGCTAATCAGGGTTGTAAAGCATGTCAAACTCAAACCATACAGAAACCAGGTGTCCTAAAGATAAATTGTACAGAACAAGACAGTTAATTAACTCTGACCCGCTGGTCATCCATTATGAGCTAACCAACCACAAATAGACAGACTGCCGACTATCCCGCTCTAACTGCTATGATTGGCTTCTGTAAAAAACAGTTGCCTTGCGGTTTTTTCCCCTTAAAAGCACCTACCTCACCTACATTCGGGGCCCTCTGTTTCCACTTGTTCAGAGGACCTGTGCGAATGAAATAATAAAGAACCCTTTGTTCTTGCATGAGAATTAAGTCCTTGAGGTCTCCTTCACGATGCCGGTCTTACATTTGGAGGTCCCACTGAGATCAGACCGAGCTCAGACCTCCTCACAGGAGGAGACCCCAACGGCACCTCTCTAGGTTGAGTATGGCCGATTTTTTGTTTACTTTCATTTCGATCAATCGCTCATTTTCTTTCTCTTCTTTTACTGCCCTGGATCTTTTATGTTGTTTCTTTGGTCCTGACTTCAAGGGCAGTCTGTTCCTTTCGAGGGACACCATGACGTTCCCTTGCCGAATGTCTGCTGGTGGTTCCCCACTGATTTGCGTAGGCAGGTCGCTCCTGCCGAGTTGGGTAGGTCGCTCCTACCATCTGTGGCGGATTTCTCCACCAGTCTGTTTCGGCAGGTTCCTCCGCCGGTCTGTTTCATTGGATTTCTCTGCCTGTCTGTTCCGGCGGGATTCTCTGCCAGTCTGTTTCAGCGGGTTTCTCCGCCAGTCTTTTTCCACCACCTAGTGGCTCTGGTGTGTGTGTGCGTGATGCCGGCTCGTGAGTTGTGTTCGTGTTTGTCCGCGTCTTCTCTGTCCGTTGTAATTCTTCTTTTTCCTTCAGGATAAGATGGGACAGACGACTTCAACCCCTCTCTCCCTTACTTTAGACCATTGGCCTGAGGGTCGAGAGTGAGCTCACAATCTTTCTCTCCAGGTTAAAAAGGGCATGCTTAATGATGCTACAGCTGAGGGAAAAATGCCCTCCCTAAAGTATTGGCCATTTTCCTCCTTCGTTGCCTGTTTAAACTTATTACTAACTTAGGGGCTGGTTGCCGATTTCTGCTACAGGATCCTTATGGCTTATTAGATTCAAGGTTCATGATAAAAAAAATTATTTCCTTTAGGTCATCAAAATGTGCAAGAAGCACCCTTCGTTTGTGTCTTTAATGTTGTGGTTCCTTGTTTAATATGTAAGTATTCAATTGATTGCTTGCAACCTCGGCATGCCTTTTAAAAAGAGTATTTTTTTTTCATTTCTCTCTGGTTAGAATGTAAACATGTGCACATATATATGTATATTTATGGTTATTAAGAATCATGTCAAATTTTACCAAGTAAAAACCAGGTCATACTATATTTGAGCCAGTTAAAGGGTTACAGTTTTGTTTTTAAAATACAGCATTTTTATGTTGTAAAAGAAAATAAAATAAGTATGTTTTGGACTACTAAAAGGTGACTTCAAGGGTTTTGTTAAGAGTTTTAATGTTGTCTGTGAAACGATAGAAAAGGTAATTGACTGGTAATAGTAAAAAGAAGGGACAAAGAAAGTGGTTTGTCTTCAAGTAAAGATGTCTGGCTATGCCAGAATGTGAAAGAAAATAGAACTTGGAGGTATATTGTAAGTTATAGAAAGCTCGAGATGATATAAATTTTATTTGTCTTGGTTTATAGTACTGAAAACAACAGGTTTGACAAGAAGTAAATGTGTTCAAAATTTGACATTATCAGATCGTTTTGGTAGATTTACTTATAAGATTCTAAACCTTTGCTGCAAAGTGTTTCCATTAATATGAGATTATAGATGATAATAGAGATAAGATACAAGTTCTTGCATGTGCTGTAAACATTTGGGAGATTTTACAGCACAATTTTGTTACCTATGTAAAAGCCTCTTTTTGTTAAGTATGTAATTTCAGTAAAATGGCCTACCATGTGTCACCGTGGGACAAGAGATGGTGTGCCATCCAGATAAAGCCTGCTCTCTGATCTGGAATGCCAAAACCATGTTGTCCTTTTGTCCCAACCCGATTGGACATCCAGAGGTAAGGAGGTTTTCCTAGTATCACCAGTTGTTCTTTTTGCAACTCAGTCGGCCCCAGCTGTTAGAAAAAAAATAAAAAGGTTTGAGAGTTTTGATAAAATGCCCCTCAGCCAGTTGATAGAGAAAGCACAAAAGGGCTTTTAAAACAGGGAAAAATTACCATCTACTGGGAAATTGGTCTGGTGTACCAGGGTCGTCACAAACTGACTTAGAGTTAAAACTGTTGAGCAAATGAAAACAGGAGATTCCAGAAGTGTGGGCAGCAGACAATCCTCCAGGGCTAGCAGTCAACCAAGTGCCCCTTGTGGTGGAGCTCTTACCCCCAGCATGCCCCATCTGCTTGTCTCAATACTGGATAAGCCTACAGGCCCGGAAAGGGATTAAATTCCACATACAGAGACTAAGAGACAATGATATTCTCATTCCTTGTGTCTCTCCCTGGAACATTCCCTTGCTTCTAGTCCAGAAGGTACAAATAACTATCGCCCTCTACAGCATCTCAGAGAGGTTAATAGACGAGTTCTAAACCTATACCCAACAGTGCCAAATCCTGAGAATACCTGGTACTCTGTTCTGGACCTGAAAGATGCTTTCTTTACTTTGCCTCTTACTCTGATGAGTCAACCCCTTTTTGCCTTCAAATGGACTGACCCAGATGCAGGGGTAAAAGAACAGCTGACCCGGACACGTTTACCTCAGGGTTACAAGAACTCTCCCACTCTTTTTGATGAGGCATTAGCAAGAGATCTTTTAGAATTTAGGGAAAAACACTCTGAGATAGTGCTCCTCCAGTTCATGGATGACTTGTTAATAGCCTCGACCTCCCCCAGAAGCTTATAAGCTTGTCAAGAGACAACTGAGGAACTGTTAAGGACTTTGGGGCAATTAGGCTACAAAGTCTTGGCTAAAAGGGCCCAACTGTGCTGTCAGGCTGTGACTCATCTGGGCTACAAATTGCAAAAAAAGGGGGGGGATTTTATCCAAAAAATGTGTCCAGGCTATATTTCAGATCCCATTCCCAGAAACTAAGAAACAGGTGCACGAATTTCTGGGAGCTGTTGGATATTCCAGGCTGTAGATTCTAAATTTTACTGAAACAGCTCACCCCCTATATGGCTCCCTTAAGGGAAAAACTCACTAAACTGGACTGATAAATGTAAACAGACCTTGCATCAGCTCAAGTAGGTCTTGACAGAGGCCCCAGCCCTGGGACCCCCTGATGTTACCAAGCCATTCACCTTGTTCATAGATAAACTCAGGGGCATTGCCAAAGGAGTCCTAACCCAGGACATTGGCCCTTAGAAGAGGTCTACTGCCTATCTTTCCAAAAGGCTCAATCCAGTAAAAAGAGGATGGCCTCCATGCCTAAAAATTCTGGCCGCTGTGGCAATGCTACTTAAAAGAAGCTAAGAAACTCACTTTTGGACAGAAGATTTCTGTAGTGACCTCCCACAGATGAGAGACTCTTATCAAAACCCCTCCCGAAAATGTGGCTGCTAGAATCTCACACTATTAGGCCCTGCTCCTAGACCCAGAGTTGGTAGTTTTCAAGACTTCTTCAGCTTTAAACCCAGCCACCCTTATGCCTGACAATGACCTGAGAAATTTCACAGATGGAAGCAACTTCATCCAGAATGGCAGAGGCAGATGAGTGGCCAAGACAACAGTGACCACCAAAAAGAGGTACTCTGGGTTAAGCGGTTAGAGCCTGGCATCTCTGCCCGAAAGGAGAAGCTCATTGTTTTGACTGAGGTACTAAAACTAGCCACGGGAAAGAGGGTAAACATCTATACTGAGAGTAGATATGCTTTTGCTACTATACATATACATGGAGCCATCTACTAAGAGTGAGGTTTCTTAACCTAGGCCAGAGCTAAGATTAAAAAAAAGGGGGGGGGCTCCACAGATCCTAGATTTGCTGGCAGCATTCTGGCTGTCAGCAGATTGCTGCTATTCACCTGAGGAAACAATTTGGCAGATCAGGCCACTCACAGGGTAACAATCACATCAGAGGGGCCAGCCAAGAAAGTAACTGCTCTGATGGAAGTCGCCCCAACCTTGTCAGAACCAGTCTACAAAAAGAAAGACTGTACTGGTTGTTGTGAGCCATCTAACAGATTCCAGTCCCTGTGACTAAAAGACAAGTGCAAAATTTCTAGGAGCCACAGGACTGATCCAGAGTTTGGGACCCTGGCAGAGGCCTGTTGCCTATCTTTCCAAGAGACTTGATTCTGTGACAGCCAAATGGCCACACTGTCTGCGGTGATTTCCTCGGTGGCCCCCTCATAAAGGAGACTTAAAAATTGACTTTTGGACACAAACTCTTAATGTTTCCTCGTATCAGCTGGAGACTCTTATAAAGGCCCCACCAGACCGATGGATGTCTCACTCCCGAGCCATACATTATCAGGCACTATTTCTGGAAAGAGCGGCTTCAAACTTGGCTACATTGCTGCCTGAGGATGATCCCTCGTTTCCTCACCACAATTGTACTGAGGACATTGATCATCTTAAGAGACTTCCACCTTATCTAGTGGATAAGCTACTATCTAGATTTCCATCCTACTTCTCTGATGGAAACAGTTACGTCTATCAAGAGCCCATTTACACTTGAAAAGACCAGCATCTGGCAGCTCAACTTCTGAGAGATCCCCGGGGGCTAATATCAAGCTAGCCCTGTCTGTGAGCTTCAGATGCCCTCAGTGCCAATTGGTAAATCCAAAAGTACTGCAACAAATAGAAACCACTGGTTATCGTGGGACTATGCCTAAAAAACACTGGAAAATAGATTTTACAAAAATAAAAAGCGTGAACTTCAAGGATATAAGAGTTTACTTATAATGGTTGATACTTTCACTAGATGGGTAAAAGTGTTTTCTACTTAGTCTGACTCAGATCTGATAGCAGTTTCCCTGATTTGGTCTCCCGTTTTATCCGTGGAGTCCGACAATGGCCTGGCTTTTATAGCCTAGTAACTCAAATTAACCTAAGCTGTACAGATCAATTAAAAAACTCGATTGGGCTTACCAGCCTCAGAGTTCAGGAGAGGTAAAAAGATAAGTCAGATTTTAAAGACTATAATTACTAATGGCCTTTAAAACTGGCGAAAACTGGGTGAATCTCTTTTCCTTTTGCCCCTTTTGCATGCATGATGCACCCCTATGTTGCAGATATTTCCTCTTTTGAGGTTTTATGTGAGAGATCTTCCTCTTATCCTTAAAGGTTTCTAGAAATTTGCTTATTTAACTAATCAAGATCTTATTAAGTCTCCCCCAGACTTTTCAGCTAGCTTTGACTTCTATCCTCTGGTTATTTTGCTGCTGCCTACTGCGAGCTAAAGAGCCTAGGCACCTGGACAAGCACCCTCACCGTGAATCTCTTGACCTGCAATGGACTGTCTAAATAGCTGAAAGCCTGCCTGGATTCAGGTCCCAGCTCCAAAAGACAACCAGCCTGTGGATAAGTAAACTGTCATTTCTTCCAAGGACACTTTAATCTTAAGATTGTCTAATATAACTGATAATTTTGAGTTCTCCTTCTTTGCAGAGACTCCAAAGAGTCCTCTGTCCGGCTTAAAAATTGTTATTTGTATGATAAAACAGAGTAAATTTAAATTTTGGTTTTCTTTCTCCTTTTGGTTAACAGCTTTAATGAGAGCTGCAAGACCTTTGTTAATCTTCCTGCTGGGTCTTGTATTGTAGACAACTCGATAAACTATGTCAATGATCTTAAAAGCTTCTGATTTTAAAGACACATGCAAGGTTATAAACTGATGCCAATGAGTCAATGATTTGACTCACTGACCAAAATCAGTGGGGAATGTTGTATTCTAAGAAAATAGCTTCGTTATATGTGTATTATAGCAAACCTGCAAAGTGGCTTACTAAATGTTTTTTTATCCTTTTTCCCTAATTGATATGTTAAGTGACCTAATTGATATGTTGAGCAATACTCTCCTCCTCTCCTCTGTAAATAGTTGCAAGAATCTCACCTAATTGATATGTTAAACATTGTTGCCCTCTACAAACTACAGAAGTTGTGCTAAAACAAGCTAACAAGGGTTGTTAATCACTGTTAGGTGCCTCTATTCTCCACTAAAGAACTAAAGAAAACTAGAATGGCCCATTAATTTACACTTGTTTAAAGTAACCTGCTTGTGTGCAGAGAGATTTGCATATGAGTTTAACCCTTTACCTGAACTTGACACAGGAACTCCCGAGATTGTCAGAGCTAAGTGGACAGAAATACAGTTTCCAGATATGGGTCAACAAGTTTGATGGCTCTGCAGGTTTCTTTGTAAATCACATAACTCAGTTTATTACCTCTCAAGTCTCTCAGGTAAAAATAATGGTCCTTAGACAACAATATAATCCCTTAGCTATGACTAACCTCCAGGATTAGAGGTAACATACAACAAAAGGGGGGAATGAAGGACCAGAAATTTAAAGGTTAAAAACAAGATGCTGTTTTTCAGCTAGAAACAGAACTGGGCCTCATGACTCAGTCCTAACTCAGCGCTGCAGGAAGATCAAAGGAAACACATGCAAATGTGATGTGCTCTGGCTATACTGTGCCAGGGAATTCAGAGATAAAGCCTGCCGATTATGCTAATCAGGGTTGTAAAGCATGTCAAACTCGAACCATACAGAAATCTGGTATCCTAAAGATAAGTTGTGCAGAACAAGACAGTTAATTAACTCTGACCTGCTGGTCATCTCTTATGAGCTAACCAACCACAAATAGACAGAAAGCTGACTATCCTGCTCTAACTGCTATGATTGGCTTCTGTAAAAAATGCTTGCTTTGCAGTTTATTCCCCTTAAAATCACCTGCCTCACCTACACTTGGGGCCCTCTATTCCCGCTTGTTCAGAGGACCCCATTAGCACAGAACAATAAAGACCCCTTTGTTCTTGCATGAGACTTAAGTTCTTGAGGTCACCTTCGCAATGCCTGTCTTACAATAGTGATTTAGACCACTCCAGAAACTCTGAAGGTATTCATGTAACAGCTATTACACGTTATAGTTTCTCCTACTAAAACTTGAAAGCCTAATAGACTCTGCTACTTTTCATCTATATTCAGTGTTGGGCTAAATGAGTTTTTACCACTCCTTTGAAGTGTGTCCTCCTCTAGTCATTGGTCGTGCTACAATTTACTTTCTCGTGGAGGCAAGATTTGAGCAAATTGACACCAAATACAGTTTGCCACTATTCTGGAGAGCTGGTCAAATATCGACTTCCCTAAATACTGTGTGTTTTATTTTAATCTGTGCTCAAACAATGGCCATCCAAGCCGAACCTCGGGGATGAATCCAATGGCGTTCTACGGCTTAATAAAGAAAATTTCCATTCCATTTATTGAGTTCATTCGTCACTCATAATTACATTTTCCACAAATGTGTGCTTCAGGGGAATCCCTATCCAAATGTGGAGATGCCCACTTCATTCACTCGCTTTCAGACTTTCTAAGATTTTCAGTAAATAGAGGTTTGCCCAGACTTGCCATTGTGAAGGGACAGCACACTTCACTTGAAGTTGTACAGTATTACTTCATGTGTCTCCTTGGAAATTCCAACAGTGGGAAACTCTTGCTCTACCCTTCTCCGTGTTTTTCTGGGGAAGAAAATATAACTAACAAAGGATCTGGTTTCAACCTTTCACTCTCTAACTTTGAAAATTTAATAGACTAGGGTAGTCAAGTTTGGAGTCTATAGACCACAGACAGAGCACAAGTTTTCCAAGTACTTCCCTCCACTTCTCAAAATATTTTAAATTTGCTCGATCACTACAACTACAAAGAAAATTATGAAGCAACACAGAGAGGTAAATCAAATACTGCATGATTAGAATGGCTGTGGTTGTATCAGGTGGTAAGATGCAGAATTGGGCTGAAACAGTTCACAGAAATCTGCAGGCTTGTGGTTCCCAGGCAACCACACAGGGCTGTGATTGTTTGAGCAGCATTGTGAACTGGACTTTAGGCTCTAGGATCCATGTTTGCAGTAGGATACCAGAGTCACAATGCTGGGTGTCGCCATGGAGACCTCATTGGCACAGAGGACTTTGCAGGGCAAGATTTAAATAGGATGAATATCCATAGGCATGGTATCCCAAAGTATTTTCTATGAAGGCGTCACTGCTCAGAGTTTGTGGGTGGAAATGCCTGCAAAACTTCACATGGATGTATTATCAATGGGATATGAAATATGCCAAGACCTGGCAGATGATATCTACCATGTCCTTTCCTTGACATTCTGCATTCCCCTTGCCATGTCTGTCATTTGTCTGCATCCTGTTCCCTAAGCTATTCAGTGAAGACTTGCTGGCACCATTCAGCTGCAGTATAAGAGATTTCTGTGAAATTTGTCAGCATAAATCCTCTGCAAGCACATGGCATTGTAAATGAGAGAAAGTTTTGGAAGTTGAATTTCAAGAGCAGATATTTGAAAACAATGAAACAAGCCCCCAGCAAGATCTTGACATATTTCCCAGATGAATATGTTTGGAAATGTGGGGGAAGTTGGAGATTAGGATTGAGAACAGAGCTGACTAATTTCAACGTAGAAAAGGTAGGGAGAAACACGGGAAAGCAAGAGAGCTGGTTAATCTGAAGGAAAAATTTTTTTTGATGATAGGAAATTTATATTTTCATGATGGTGTAATCAGGTAGCAGAAGTGAAATTCTCGTGTTTGTTGTATTATGTGTGTTCTCCTGCATTGGGCAGTGGGTGCAGGACAGGTGATCTTCATCTAACTCTGGTGGAAGACAAAATAGTGATGAAAAATCAGCCTAAATCCTGTATATTTTTTCCTTTGAGAGCATATATGGATAATGTACAAAGCATCAAAAGAGAACATGTCTATTGGGTCATGGTTGCACCAATTAAATGGTCACTTCACATAACATTTTGAATTTTGCTTTCACAGTTGCTCATGTACAGTGTCTGAGTAAAGCACAACGCAGAGTATGCCTGTTCAATAGATGTCCATTCCATAAGGGATTTCAAAACCAGTGAAACCCTTTGGGCTTAATGTTTTGTATTTTATTTGTTGACTGGTTTTTGAAATTCTTTGTTTACTATTTTTAACCTTGTGAGTCAGAGAAGCCCTCACTCATAGTGATTTAGACCTCTCCAAAAACTCTGACGGTATTCATTTAACAGCTATTACATATTATAGGTTTCTCCTATTAAAACTTCAAAGGATAACAGACTCTGCTACATTTCATCTAAATTCAGTGTTGGGCTAAATGACTTTTCCCCACTTCTTTGAAATGTGTCACTGGTCATGCTGGAATTTACTTTCTTGTGGAGGCAAGATTTAAGCAAATTGACACCAAGTACAGTTTGCCACCATACTGGACACATGGTCAAATATTGAGCTGCCTAAAGAGTGTGTGCTTTATTTTGATCTCTGCTCACACGTTGATCATCCAAGCCAAACCTCAGGGCTGCAGGCAATAGCATTCTAGGGCTGAACAAAGAAAATTTCATTCCATTTTGGGATTTCATTTTTCCCTCATAATTATTTTCCCACAAATGTGTGCTACAGGGGATGCACTATCCAACTGTGGAGAGGCCCATTTTCTTTCACTCACTTTTAAACTTTCTAAGATTTTCCATAACTAGAGGTTTGCCCAGACTTGCCCTTGTGAAGGGACAGCACACTTCACTTGAAGTTGTACAGTATTACTTCATGTGTCTCCGTGGAAATTCCAACAGGGGGAAACACTTGATGTACCATTTACATGTATTTCTGGGGAGGAAAATAAAACTAACAAAGGATGTGGTTTCCAGAAGAATGAGGAAAGGAGGGATTATCTTTATTTCAGTGCAGGGTGACCTTTCAAAGTAACAGTAATTCCTATCAAATAGGAGGTAAAATCTTTTGTAAAGAGACATGGACATGACACACTCAACTTCATTGTCACTTTTTTTGAAACGCCAAGGGCTCTTGAAAAATTCTTGGCTGCTAAAATATCCCTTTTTTCAAACTTCTCTTAGGTAAGAAACTCCAGCTTCTTTGAACCACGGTACTGTTCCTTCCATGTGAAAAAATCAAAGGAAAAAACAATATAAATTAAAACAAAACACATTAAATTACATTTGAGAGCACACAATTGCTCAGCATGCCCATGTGAACACTATTCAAGAAGCTAGAGGTACAGAAGCCGCAGCTTTCAGCCCATGGCCTGAAGTTTTGTCTCTATCATGGCCCCTCAATTCCCTGGCATGTCCCCATTAACTCATGAATCTTTACTCATTTCCTCTTCAAATGCACAGGATACAATACATATGAACCCAGTTCACCGGGGCTGTAATCATCCAAGGACACAACAGAGGAAGGGCAGCCACACCCTTGCCTGGGGCCTTGGAGCTTATCACAATAGAAATGGACACCTGATCAAGGGGAGCCAGAACAAAGAGAGGCATATTCCAAAAGCCTGAAGCGCAGAAGCTACCTATAGACAAGCAGTGGGGTTTCACAGATTATGTAAGAATCTTTGTGCACATGCTTGGCATGGTGGCTCATGACTATAATCCCAGCAATCTGGAGGCTGAGATGGATGGAACCTTGGGAGTTCCAGTCCATCTTGGGCTACGAAGTTATCTCAAGGCCTCTTTCAACAACTTCATAAAATGCTGTTTCAAAAGGACAAGAAAAGAAAACATGCAACACTTGTCGTAAGTCCCTGGGTTCACTTTATGAGTTGTGGAGACTAAATATTCCCTGCCAAGAGAAAATACCTAGGATTCTAAGGGAAAGAGGCATTTGGAAACCGTTTCTAAGGGTTTTCCTTTCACCATGTTAAATTTGAATTCTGGAAAAACCTGGTGATAAGCTATCTAGCATTATGTTGGTTTAGGTACTGAGCGAGTACCTCATGTGTAGTGTTCAGAGTTATGCTGGAATGGCTGCAGACCTGCTTGAAATAGGGATCTCAGACATGTGAACCCCGAGGAAGCTGGATAGTTGAAGCAAACATTCCAAATATTCATGCACTGCAAGGATTCACTTTCACTTTGGGACTCATCTTCTGGTTGCTGGATTTCAGTGCTAACGGATACTATCATGCTGGCATTAATCCAGCAGAGATAGCATGTATGGCTTGCAGGTGTGTTTCCCAAGCGACCAGAAATTTGGCAGAACCCAAATCATTGTGGCAATTTTTTTCCTCCTCTGAAACATTTGGCTCCCTAACTTTGAAAATTTGATAGACTGGGTTACACAACTTTGGATCCCATAGACCACAGACAGAGCAAAAGGTTTCTAATTATTTTCCCTCAACTTATCAAATATGTAAAATTTGCTTGATCACTACAACTGCAAAGAAAATTCTGACTATACATAGAGAGGCTAATCAAATACTGCATGATTGGAATGGCTGTGGTTGTTTGAGGTGGAAAGCTGCAGAGTTGGGCTAAAACAGTTCACAGAAATCCACAGGCTTTTGGTTGCTAGGCAACCACACTGGGCTCTGATGAGCTGAGCAGCATTGTGAGCTGGACTTTAGGCTCCAGGATCCATGTTTGCAGAAGGAGACCTGAGTCACAATGCTGTGCGTTGCCATGGAGACGTCAGTGGCACAGAGGAACTTGTAGGGCAACATTTAAACAGGATGAATATTCGTAGGCCTGGTATGCCACAGAATTCTCTCCCAAAGCTTCACTGCTCAGAGTTTGTGGATGGAAACCGTGCAAATCTAAACACGGAAGTATTATCAGTGGGATATGAAATATGCCAGGACCTGGCAAATGATCTCTGCCATGTCCTTTCCTTGAGCATCCGCTTTTCCTTTTTCATGTCTCTCATTTGGTTGAGTCCTATTCCCTAAGCTGTTCGGTGAAGAGTTGCTGGCATCATTCTCCTGCAGTATAAGAGCTTTCTGCGAAATGTCTCAGCAAATATCCTCTGCAAGCACATAGCTTTGGATATGAGAGACAGTGGTGGAATTTCAATTTCAATAGCAGATATTTGAAAACAATGAAACAAGTCCCAAACAAGATCTTGACATGTTTCCCAGAAGAATGTGTTTGGAAACATGGGGGAGGATGGAGATGAAGTCTGAGAACAGAGCTCACCAATTTCAAGGTAAAAAAACCAGGGAAAAACATGGGAAAGCATGAGACCAGATTAATCTGATATAAACTCCTTTGATGATTAAAAGAAAATTATATTCTCATGATTATTTAATCAGGATGTAGAAGTGAAGTTCTCATGTTGGTTGTCATTTGTGTGGCCTCCTGCAATGGGCAGTGGATGTAGGACAGGAGGTCTTCAAATAAATCGGGTGGAAAACAAATTAGTGAAAAAAATCATCATAAATCCTGTGTATTCCTTTCCTTCGAGAGCATATATGGATAATGTACAAAATTTCAAAAGAGAAAATGTCTATTGGATCATGGTTTCACCAATTAAATGGTCACTTCACATAACATTTTGAATTTTGCTTTCACAGTTGCTAATGTACAGGGTCTGAGTAAAGCAGAATGCAGAGTAAGCCTGTTCAATACATGTCCATTCCATACGTGGTTTCAAAACTAGTGAAACCCTTTGGACTTTATGTTTTGTATTTTATTCCATGATTGGTTTTTCAAATTGTTTGTTTATTATTTTTAACTTTGTGAGTCAGGAAAGCCCTCACACATTGTGATTTAGACCTCTCCAAAATCTCTGAAGGTATTCATGTAACAGCTATTACATGTTATAAGTTTCTCCTGTTAAAACATGAAAGACTAACAGGCTCTGCTACTTTTCATCTAAATTCAGTATTGGGCTAAATGATATTTTACAATTCCTTTGAAATGTGTCCTCCTCTAGTCACTGGTCGTGCTGGAATTTACTTTCTTGTGAAGACAGGATTTGAGCAAATCAAAACAAGTACAGTTTACCACTATTCTGGACACCTGGTTAAATATCGATTTCTCTAAATGGTGTGTGTTTAATTTTGATCTCTGCTTACACTTTGGTCATCCCTTTAGAACCACAGGGCTCCAGGCAATAGCGTTCCCGTCCTAAACAAGAAAATTTTCATTCCGTTTTGGGAGTTCATTTGTCACTCATAATTACTTTTTCCACAAATGAGTGCTTCAGGAGAGGCCCTATTCAACTGTGGAGAGTACCATTTTCATTCACTCACTTTAAGACTTTCTAAGATTTTCCGTTAACTAGATGTTTGCCCAGACATGACATTGTGAAGGGAGAACGCACTTCATTTGAAGTTGTACAGTATTACTTCATGTGTCTCCATGGAAATTCCACCAATGGGAAACTCTTGCTGTAGTTGTCTCAAAGTGTTTCTAGGGAAGAAAATAAAACTAACAAACGATGTGGTTTCAAACAGAAGGAGGAAAGGAGGGATTATCTTTATTTCAGTGCAGGTTGACCTTTCAAAGAAACAATAATTCCTATCAAAGAGGAGGTAAAATCTTTTGTAAAGAGACATGGACATGAAATGCTCAACTTCATGTCACTTTTTTTGAAACGCTAAGGGCTCTTGAGAAAAACTTGGCTGGTAAAATATCCCTTTTTCAAACATCACTTAGGTAAGACACTCCAGCTTTTTTGAACCACGGTACTGTTCCTTCCATGTGAAAAAATCAAAGGAAAATCAATATAAATTAAAACAATACACATTAAATTACATTTGAGAGCGCACAATTGCTCATCAGGCCCATGTGAACACTATTGAAGAATGTAGAGGTACAGAAGACTCAGCCTTCAACCATGGCCTGAAGTTTGTCTCTATAATGGCCCTCAATTCCCTGGCATGTCCACATTAACTCATGAACCTTTACACATTTCCTCTTCAAATGCACAGAATACAATACATTTGAACCCTGTTCACCTGGGCTGTAATCATCCAAGGTCACACCAGAGGAAGGGCAGCCACAACCTTGCCTTGGGCCTTGGAGCTTATCACAATAGAAATGGACACTTGAACATGGATAGTCAAAACAAAGAGAGCCATATTCCTAAAGCCTGAAGCACAGAAGCTACCTAGACCAGCAGTGGGATTTCACAAATTATGTAAGAATCTTTGTGCACATGCTTGGCATGGTGGCTCATGACTATAATCCCTGCAATCTGGAGTTTGAGGTGGATGGATCCTTGGGAGTTCCAGTCCATCTTGGGCTACGAAGTTATCTCAAGGAATCTTTCAACAACTTCATAAGATGCTGTTTCAAAAAAGAGAACAACAGAAAACAAGTCACACTTGGCCTAGGTTCCTGGGTTCACTTCATGAGTTGTGGAGACTAAATATTCCCTGCCAACAGCAAATACCTGGGATTCTAAGTGAAAGGGGCATTTGGATCCCGTTTCTAAGGGTTTCTCTTTCACCGTGTTACATTTGAATTCTGGGAAAACCTGCTGGTGATAAGCTGTCTAGCATTATGTTGGTTTAGGTATTGAGCTAGTACCTCATGTTTAGTGTTCAGGGTTATGCTTGAATGGCTGCAGACCTCCTAGAAATAGCGATCTCAGACAAGTGAACCCCGAGGGAGCTGGATAGTTGAAGCAGGCACTCCAAATATTCATTCACTGCAAGTTTTCACTTTCACTTTGGGATTCATCTTCTGGTCGCTGGATTTCAGTGCTAATAGATACTACCATGCTGGCAGTATTCCAGCAGAGATTGCATGTATGGTTTGCAGGTGTGTTTCCCAAGCCACCAGAAATTCAGCAGAACCCAAATCATTGTGGCATTTTCTTTCCTCCCCTGAAACATTTGGCTCTCTAAGTTTGAAAATTTAGTAGACTGGGGTAGTCAAGTTTTTACCCCATAGACCACAGACAGAGCAAAAGGTTTACAATTACTTCCCTCCACTTCTCAAAATATGTCAAATTTTCTTGATCACTACAACTGCAAAGAAAATTCTGATCCAACATAGAGAGCCTAATCAAATACTGCATGATTGGAATGGCTGTGGTTATATGAGGTGGAAAGCTGCAGAGTTGGGCTGAAACAGTTTACAGAAATCTACAGGCTTGTGGTTGCCAGGCAACCACACTGGGCTGTGATAGGCTGAGCAGCAATGTGAGCTGGACTTTAGGTTCTAAGATCCATGTTTGCAGTAGGGGACCTGAGTCACAAATCTGGGTGTTGCCATGGAGACCTCAGTGGCACAGAGGACATTGTAGGGCAAGATTTAAATAGAATGAATATTCATAGGCCTGGTATGCCACAGTGATCTCTGTCAAAGCTTCACTGCTCAGAGTTTGTGGATGGAAACACGTGCAAATCTAAACATGGATGTATTATCAATGGGATATGAATTATGCCAGGACCTGGCAGAGGATCTCTGCCATGTCCTTTCCTTGAGCATCCGCTTTTCCCTTGTTATGTCTGTCATTTGCTTGAGTCCTATTCCCTAAGCTATTCAGGGAAGAGTTGCTGGCATCATTCACCTGAAGTATAAGAGATTTCTGTGAAATTTCTCAGCAGAAACCCCCTGCAAGCACATTACTTTGGATATGAGTGACAGTGTTGGAAGTTGAATTTCAAGAGCAGATATTGGAAAACAATGAAACAAGCCCCGAACAAGATTTTGATATGTTTCCCAGATGAATATGTTTGGAAATACTGGGCAAGATGGAGATCAAGACTGAGAACAGAGCTCACCAATTTCAAGGTACAAAAACCGGGGAAAAATCATGAGAAAGCAAGAGAGCTGGTTAATCTGATGTAGAAACCTTTGATGATGAAGAGAAAATTATATTCTCATGATGATTTAATCAGGGTGTAGAAGTGAAGTTCTCATGTTGGTTGTCATATGTGTGGCCTCCTACATTGGGCAGTGGATGTAGGACAGGAGATCTTCAAATAAATCTGGTGGAAGACAAAATCCTGAAAAAAACTCAGCCTATATCCTGTGTATTATTTTCCTTTGAGAGCATATATGGATAATGTACAAAGTTTCAAAAGAGAAAATGTCTGTTGGGTCATGCTTTCACCAATTAAATGGACACTTCACATAACATTTTGAATTTTGCTTTCACAGTAGCTCATTTACAGGGTCTGAGTAAAGCAGAACGCAGAGTAAGCCTGTTTAATAGATGTCCATTCCATAAGTGATTTCAAAACCAGTGAAACCCTTTGGACTTAATGTTTTGTATTTGATGGGTTGATTGTTTTTTCAAATTGTTTGTTTTACTATTTTTAACTTTGTGAGTCAGGGAAGCCGTCACTCATAGTGATTTTGACCTCTCCAAAAACTCTGAAGGTTTTCATGTAATAGCTATTACATGTTATAATTTTCTCCTATTAAAACTTGAAAGACTAGCAGACTCTGCTACTTTTCATCTAAATTGAGTGTTGGGCTAAATGACTTTTTACAAGTCCTTTGAAATGTGTCCTCCTCTAGTCACTGGTCATGATGAAATTTAGTTTCTTGTGAAAACAAGATTTGACCAAATTGACACAAGTACAGTTTGCCGCTATTCTGGACTCCTGGTTAAATATTGATTTCCCTAAATGTTGTGTGTTTTATTTTGATCTCTGCTCACACATTGGTCATCCATTAGAACCCCAGGGCTGCAGCCAATAGCGTTCTAGGCCTGAACAAGAAAATTTCCATTCCATTTAGAGAGTTCAATCGTCCTTCATAATTACATTTTCCACAAATGTGTGCTTCATGAGAGACCCTATCCAACTGTGGAGAGGCCCACTTTCATTCACTCACTGTAAGACTTTCTAAGATTTTCAGTAACTAGGGGTGGTGCACATTGGGAGGGTGTCTAACAGCCCATTCACATTTAGGAGTGAGAGAAACATCATGGGGTGGTGTGAAGTGGGAGGGCCTGAATTAGGATAGGCAGTGAGTGGCAATGTAGGATGGAGGAAAGGACCCTGAGTGCTGAGCATGGGGAGGTCCCGAAACATGCAGAGGCAATGTAGGATATGTTTCCAAAAACATCATGGTGTGGTGGGCATTCCAATGATCTCTAACAGGCCATTCACATGTAGGAGTGAGAGAAATTTCCCAGGGTGGTGTGAATCGGGAGGGTCTGAATTAGTATAGGCAGTGAGTGGCAATGTGTGATGGAGAAAAGCACCACGGGTTCGTGAGCATGCAGAGGTCCCAAAAAATGCAGTGGCAATGTAGGATAGGTGTCTAAAAAACATTATGGTGTGGTGCGCATTGGGCGGGTATCTCAAAGGCCATTTACATGTAGGAGAGAGAGAAACATCACAGGGTGGTATGAATCGGGAAGGTCTGAATTAGGATAGGCAGTGAGTGGCAGTGTAGGATGAAGAAAGGCACCACAGGTTCGTGAGCATGCGGAGGTTCCGAAACATGCAGTGGCAATGTAGGATAGGTTTCTAAAAAACAACATGGGGTGGTGCGCAATGGGAGGGTCTCGAACAGGCCATTCACATTTAGGAGTGAGAGAAACATCATGGGGGGGTGTGAATTGGGATGACCTGAATTACGATAGACAGAGATTGGCAATGTATGATGGAGAAAATCACCACAGTTTGGTGAGCATTGGGACGTCCCGAAACATGCAGTGGCAATGTAGGATGGGTTTCTGAAACAAATCACAACGTGGTGCTCATTTGGATGGTCTCTACAGGCCATTCATATGCAGGAGTGAGAGAAACATGATGGGGTGGTGTTAATCGGGAGGGTCTAAACTAGGATAGGCAGGGATTGGCAACGTAGGATGGAGAAAAGCACCACGGGGTGGTGCGCTTGGCGTGGTCCTGAAACATGCAGTGGCAATGTAGCATAGGTTTCTAAAAAGACATCACGGGGTGGTGTGCATTGGGTGGGTCTCTAACAGGCCATTCACATGTAGGAGTGAGAGAAACATCACAGGGTCATGTGAATCGCGGGGGTCTGAATTAGGATAGACAATGAGTGGCAATGTAGGATGTAGAAAAGCACCACGAATTGGTGAGCATGTGGAGGTCCCGAAACATGCAGTGGCAATGCAGAATAGGACTCTAAAATACATCACTGAGTGGTGCGCATTGGGAAGGGCTCTAACAGGCCTTTCACATGTAGAACTGAGAGAAACATCATGGAGTGGTGTGAATCGGGTGGGTCTGAATCAGGATAGGCATTGAGTGGCAATGTAGGATGGAGAAAAGCACCATGGATTGGTGAGCATGGGGAGGTCCCGAAACACGCAGCGGCAATATGGCTTAGGTTTCTAAAAAACATCACGTGGTGTTGCCCATTTGGAGGGTGTCTAACAGGCCATTCACATGTAGGAGTGAGAGTAACATCATGAGGTTGTGTGAATCGGGATTGTCTGAATTAGGATAGGCAGTGAGTGTCAATGTAGGATGGAGAAAAGGACCACGGAGTGAAGAGCTTGGGGAGGTCCCGAAACATGCAGTGGCAATGTATGATAGGTTTCTAAAATACATCACGGTGTGGTGCACGTTGGGAGGATCTCTAACAGGCCATTCACATTTAGGAGTGAGAGTAACATCATGGGCTGGTGTGAATTGGGAGGGCCTGAATTAGGATAGGCAGGGAGTGACAATGTAGGATGGAGAAAAGGACCTGGAGTGCTGACCATGGGGAGGTCCCGAAACACTCAGCAGCAATGTAGGATATGTTTCCAAAAAACGTCATGGGTTGGTGGGCATTCCATAGATCTCTAACAGGCCATTCACATGCAGGAGTGAGAGAAACATCACAGGGTGATGTGAATCGGGAGGGTCTGAATTAGGATAGGCAGTGAGTCGCAATGTAGGATGGAGAAAAGCACCACGGGTTCGTGAGCATGTGGAGGTCCCGAAAAATGCAGTTGCAATGGAGGATAGCTTTCTAAAAAACATCACAGGGTGGTGTGCATTGGAAGGGTCTCTCACAGGCATTCATATGTAGAATTGAGAGAAACATCACAGGGTGGTGTGAATCGATAGGGTTGAAATATGATTGGCAGTGAGTGGCAATTTTGGATGGAGAAAAGCACCATGAGGTGGTGAGGATGGGGAGGTTTGGAAACATGCAGCGGCAATGTAGGATAGGTTTCTAAAAAACATTATGGGGTTGTGCGCATTGGGAGGGGCTCTAACAGTCCATTCACGTAGGAGTGAGAGAAACATCACAAGGTGGTGTGAATCGCGGGGCTCTGAATTCGGTTAGGCAGTGAGTGGCAATGTAGGATGTAGAAAAGCACCACGAGGTGGTGAGCATGGGGTGGTCCCGAAACATGAAGTGGCAATGCAGAACAGGTCTCTAAAATACATCACGGGGTGGTGGGCATTGGGAAGGGCTCTAAGAGGTCTTTCACATGTAGGACTGAGAGGAACATCACGGGGTGGTGTGAATCGGATGGGTCTGAATTAGGATAGGCATTGAGTGGCAAAGTATGATAGAGGAAAAGCACCACGGAGTGCTGAACATGGGGAGGTCCCGAAACATGCAGTGGCAATATAGATTAGGTTTCCAAAAAACATAATGTTGTGGTGCCCATTTGGAGGGTCTCTAACAGGCCATTCACATTTAGAAGTGAGAGTAACATCACGCGGTGGTGTGAATCGGGATTGTCTGAATTAGGAGAGGCAGTGAGTGTCAAAGTAGGGTGGAGAAAAGGACCATGGGGTGAAGAGCTTGGGGAGGTCCTGAAACATGCAGTGGCAATGTGGGATAGGTTTCTAAAAAACATCACAGGGTGGTGCGCATTGGGAGGGTCTCTAACAGGCCATTCACATGTAGGAGTGAGAGAAACATCATCGGGTCATGTAAATTGGGACAGTGTGAATTAGGATAGGCAGTGAGTAGAAATGTAGGGTGGAGAAAATGACCACCGAGTGGTGAGTATGTGGAGAACCAAAACATCCAGTGGCAGTGTAGGATAGGTTTCTAAAAACATCACTGGGTGGTTCGCATTTTGAGGGTCTCTAACAGGCCATTCACATGTAGGAGTGAGAGAAAACACAAAGGGTGCTGTGCATCGTGTGGGTCTGAATTAGGATAGGTAGTGAGTGGCAATGTAGGATGGAGAAAAGCACCACGAGATGGTGAACATGGGAAGGTCCCGAAACTTGCAGTGGCAATGGAGGTTAGGTTTCTAAAAAACATCACCTGGTGATGCACTTTGGGGGGGTCTCTAACAGCCATTCACATGTAGGAGTGAGAGAAAAATCACGGGGTGGTTTAAATCGGGATGGTCTGAATTAGGATAGGCAGTGAATGTCAATGTAGGATGGAGAAAAGCACCAGGGGGTGGTGAGCATTTGGTCATCCCGAAACATGCAGTGGCAATGTAGGATGGGTTTCGAAAAGACAACACGGGGTGGTGCTCATCAGGAGAGTCTTTACAGGCCTTTCACATATATGAGTGAGAGAAACATCACGGTGTGGGGTGAATCGGGAGGGTTTGAATTAGGATAGGCAGTGAGTGGCAATGCAGGATGGAGATAAGCACCATGGTGTGGTGACCATGGGGATGTCCGGAAACGTGCATTGGCAATGTAGGGTAGGTTTCTGAAAATCATCACGGGGTGGTGCACATTGGTAGGTGCTCTAACAGGCCATTCACATGAAGGAGTGAGAGAAACATCACGGGGTGTTGTAAAACGAGAAGGTCTGAATTAGGATAAGCAGTGAGTGGCAATGTTGGATAAAGAAAACCACCACGAAGTGTTGAGTAAGGGGAGGTCCCGAAACACGCAGTGGCAAAGTAGGATAGTTTCTAAATAACATCACAGGTTGGTTCGCATTGGGAGGGTCTCTAACAGTCCATTCACATAGGAGTAGGAGAAAACTCACAGGGTGCTGTGATTCGTGAGGGTCTGAATTAGGATAGTCAGTGAGTGGCAATATAGTGTGGAGAAAAGCACCACGGGGTTGTGAGCATGGGGAGGTCCCAAAACATACAGTGGCAATGTAGGTTAGGTTTCTACAAATATCATGGGGTGGTGCGCATTGGGAGCATCTCTAAAAGGCCATTCACATGTAGGGGTGAGAGAAATAACACGGGTGGTTTGAATTGGGAGGGTCTGAATTAGGATAGGCAGTGATTGACAATGTAGGATGGAGAAAAGGACCACGCTGTGGTGAGTATGGGGAGGTTTCGAAACATGCAGTGGCAATATAGGATTGGTTTCTAAAAAAAATCACGGTGTGTTGCGCATTGAGAGGGTCCCTGACAGCCCATTCACATGGAGGAGTGAGAGAAACATCACGGGGTGGTGTGGATCGGAGGGTCTCAATTAGGATAGGCAGTGAGTGGCAATGTAGGATGGAGAAAAGCACCATGGGGTGGTAGCAAGCGGAGGTTCCGAAACATGCAGTGGCAATTTGGATAGGTTTCTAAAAAACATCATGGGGTGGTGCGCATGGGGAGTGTCTCTAACAGGCCATTCACATGTAGGAGTGAGAGAAACATCAAGGGGTCGTGTGAATCGGGAAGGTCTGAATTAGGATAGGCACTGATTGGCAATGTAGGATGGAGAAAAGGACCATGGAGTGGTGAGTATGGGGAGACCCATAACATGCAGTGGCAATGTAGGATAGGTTCCTAAAAAACATCACGGGGTGGTGTGCATTGGGAGGGTCTCTAAGAGGCCATTCACATGTAGGAGTGAGACAAACATCAAAGGGTGGTGTGAATCTGGGGGGTCTGAATTAGGATAGGCAGTGAATGGCAATGTACTATGTAGAAAAGCACCACGACGTGGTGAGCATGGGGAGGTTCCAAAACATGTAGTGGCAATGCAGGATAAGTTTCTAAAATATATCACGGGTTGGTGTGCATTGGGAGGGTCTCTAACAGGCCTTTCACATGTTGGACTGAGAGACTCATCACGGGGTGGTGAGAATCAGGAGTGTCTGAATTATTATAGCCAGTGAGTGGCAATGTAGGATGGGTAAAAGGACCACGGGGTTCATAGCTTCTTGAAGTCCCGTAATATGCAGTGGCAATGTGGGATAGGTTTCTAAAAAGCATCACGTGGTGGTGGGCATTGGGAGGGTCTCTAACAGGCCATTCACATGTAGGAGTTAGATAAACATCTCAAAGTGGTGTGAATCGGGAGTGTCTCAATTAGTATAGGCAGTGAATGGCAATGTAGGTTGGAGAAAACAACCATAGGTTGTTGAGCATTTGGTCGTACGGAAACATGCAGTGGCAATGTAGGATAGGTTTCTAAAAAACATCACGTGTTGGTGCGCATTGGGAGGGTCTCTACCATGCCATACACATTTAGGAGTGAGTGAAAAATCACGGGCTGGTGTGAATCAGCAGTGCTTGAATTAGCATAGGCTGTGAATGGCAATGTAGGATCTAGAAAAGCACCACGGTGTGGTGAGGATGGGGAGGTCCAGAAGCATGCAGTGGCAATGTAGGATAGGTTGCTAAAATACATCACGTGGTGGTGCACATTGGGTGGGTCTCTAACAGGCCATTCACATTTAGGAATGAGAGAAACATCATGGGGTGGTGTGAGTTGGGAGGGCCTGAAATAGAATAGGCACTGAGTGGCAATGTAAGATGGAGAAAAGCACCACGGAGTGGTGAGTATGGGGAGAACCGAAACATCCAGTGGCAATGTAGGATAGGTTTCTAAAAAACATCACAGGGTTGTTCACATTGGGGGGGTCTCTAACAGGCCATTCACATGTAGGAGTGAGAGAATCACCATGGGTTGGTGTGAATCGGGGAGGTCTGAATTAGGATAGGCACTGAGTGGCAATGTAGGATGGAGAAAAGCACCACAGAGTGGTGAGTATGGGGAGAACCGAAACATCCAGTGGCAATGTAGGATAGCTTTCTAAAAAACATCATGGGGTTGTTCACATTGGGGTGGTCTCTAACAGGCCATTCACATGTAGGAGTGAGAGAAAACACACAGGGTGCTGTGCATCCTGAGGGTCTGAATTAGGATACGCAGTGAGTGGCAATGTAGAATGGAGAAAAGCACCACACGGAGATGAGCATGGGGAGGTCCCGAAACATGCAGTGGCAATGGAGGTTAGGTTTCCAAAAAATATCACAGGGTGGTGCACATTGGGAGGGTGTCTAACAGGCCATTCACATGTAGCAGTGAGAGAAAAATCATGGGGTGGTGTAAATCGGGATGGTCTGAATTAGGATAGGCATTGAATGTCAATGTAGGAGGGAGAAAAGCAACGCGGGGTAGTGAGCATTTGGTCATCCCCAAACATGCAGTGGCAATGTAGGATGGGTCTCTAAAAGGCAACACGGGGTGGTACTCATCGGGAGGGTCTTTACAGGCCATTCACATATAAGAGTGAGAGAAACATCACGGTGTGGCATGAATCGGGAGGGTCTGAATTAGGATAGGCAGTGATTGGCAATGTAGGATGGAGAAAATCACCACGATTGGTAAGCTTGGTGAGGTACCAAATCATGTCGCGGCAATGTAGAATACGATTCTAAAAAACATCACGGGGTGGTGCGCAATGGGAGGGTCTCTTACAGGAAATTCACATGTAGGTGTCAGAGAAACATCACAGAGTGGTGTGAATCGGGAGGGTCTGAATTAGGATAGGCAGCGAGTCTCAGTGTAGGATGGAGAAAAGCACCACGGGGTGGTGATGCTGGCGAGGTCCCGAAACATGCAGTGGAAATATAGGATAGGTTTCTAAAAAAACATCACAGTGAGGGGCGCATTGAGAGGGTCTCTTACAGGCCATTCACATGTAGCAGTGAGAGAAACATCACGCAGTGGTGTTTATCGGGAGGGTCTCAATTAGGATAGGCAGTGAGTGGCAATGGAGAATGGAGAAAAGCACCATGGGATGGTAGCAAGTGGAGGTTCTGAAACAGGCAGTGGCAACGTCTGATAGGTTTCTAAAAAACATCACGGGTTGGTGCATATTGGTAGGGTCTCTAACAGGCCATTCACTTGTAGAAGTGAGAGAAATATTATGGGGTGGTGTGAATCTGGAGTGTCTGAATTAGGATAGGCAGTGACTGGCAATGTAGGATGGAGAAAAGAACCACAGGGTGGTGAGCATGGGCAGGTCCCAAAACATGCACTGGTAATGTAGGATAGGTTTCTAAAAAACATCACGGGGTGGTGCGCATTGGCAGGGTCTCTAACAAGCCATTCACATGTAGGAGTGAGACAAAAATCACCGGGTTGTGTGAATTGGGAGGGTCTGAATTAGGACAGGCAGTGAGTGGCAACGTAGGAAGGAGAAAAGCACCATGGTGTCGTGAGGTTGGGGAGGTGCCGATACATGCAGTGGCAATGTAGGATAGCTTTCTAAAAACATCACAGGGTGGTGCGCATTTGGAGTGTCTCTCACAGGCCAATCACATGTAGGAGTGAGAAAAACATCACGGGGTCGTGTAAATCGGGACAGTGTGATTTAGAATAGGCAGTGTGTAGCAATGTAGGATGGAGAAAAGCACCACGGGGTGGTGAGCATGTGGAGGTCCCTAAACAGGCATTGGCAATGTAGGATAGGTTTCATGGAGTGGTGCGCATGGGGCATGTCTCTAACAGTCCATTCACATGTAGGAGTGAGAGAAACATCACGGGGAGGTGTGAATCGGGAAGTTCTGAATTAGGATAGGCACTGTGTGGCAATGTAGGATGGAGAAAAGGAACACTGAGTAGTGAGCATTTGGTGGTCCCGAAACATGCAGTGGTAATGTAGGATGGGTTTCATAAAGACAACACGGGGTGGTGCTCATCGAGAGAGGCTTTACAGGCCATTCATATATAGCAGTGAGAGAAACATCACGGCGTGGGGTGAATCGGGAGGTTCTGAATTAGGATAGGCTGTGATTGACAATGTAGGATGCAGAAAATCACCATGGGTGGTGAGCTTGGGGAGGTCCTGAATCATGCAGTGGCAATGTAGGATAGGTTTCTAAAAAACATCACGTGGTTGTGCGCATTGGTAGGGTCTCTAACCGGCCAATCACATGTAGGAATGAGAGAAAAATCACGGGGTCGTGTGAATCGGGAGGGTCTGAATTAGGATAGGCAGTGAGTGGCAATGTAGGAAGGAGAAAAGTATCATGGTGTTGTGAGCTTGGGGAGGTCCCGAAACATGCAGTGGCAACGTAGGATAGGTTTCTAAAATACATCATGGGGTGGTGCACATTGGGTGGGTTTCTAACAGGCCATTCACATGTAGGACTGAAAGAAACATCACGGGGTGGTGTGAATCAGGAGGGTCTGAATAAGAATAGGCAGTGAGTGGCAATGTAGGATGGAGAAAAGCATCACGGGGTAGTGACCATGGGGAGGCCCTATACATGCAGTGGCAATGTAGGAGAGGTTTCTAAAAAACACGTCGGTTTGGGGCGCATATAGAGGGTCTCAAACAGGCCATTGACACGTAGGAGTGAGAGAAACATCACGGGGTGCTGTGAATCGGGAGGGTCTGGATTAGGATAGGCAGTGAGGGGTGAAAAGCACCATGGTGTCAAGAGCTTGGGGAGGTCTCGAAATATTCAGTGGCAATGTAGGATAATTTTCTAAAAATCATCACGCGGTATGCGAATTGGGAGGGTCTCTAACAGGCCATTCACATGTAGGAGTAAGAGACTCTTCTCAGGGTGGTGTGAATCGGGGGTCTAAATTATTATAAGCAGTGAGTGCCAACGTAGGATGGAGAAAAGCACCACGGGGTGGTGAGCATTGGGAGGTCCTGAGACCTGCAGTAGCAATATAGGATAGGTTTCCAAAACACATCACGTGGTTGTGCGCATTAGTAGGGTTTCTAACAGGCCATTCACATGTATGAGTGAGAGAAACATCATGGGGTGGTGTGAATCGGGAGGGTCTGAATTAGGATAGGTAGTGAGGGGCAATGTAGGATGGAGAAAAGCACCACTGGGTGGTGAGAATGGGGAGGTCTTGAAATATGCAGTGGCAAGTAGGATAGGTTTGTAAAAAACGTCATGGAGTGGTGCACATTCTGAGGGTCTCCACCAGGCCATTCATATGTAAGAGTAAGAGAAACATCACAGGGTGGCATGAAACGGGGCGGGGGAGGTCTGAATTAGGATAGGCATGGAGTGGCAATGCAGGATGGAAAAAAGCACCCCGGGGTGGTGAGCATGGGGTGGTCCTGAAACATGCAGTGTCAATGTAGGATAGGTTTCTAATAAACATCACGGGGTGCTGGGCTTTGGGAGGGTATCTAACAGGCCATTCACATGTGGGAGTGAGAGATACATCACAGGGTGGTGTGAATTGGGAGAGTCTGAATTAGGATATTCAGTGAGTGGCAATGTAGGATGGAGAAAAGCACCACAGGGTGGTGAGCATGGGGAGGGCCCGAAACATGCAGTGGCACTGTAGAATAGGTTTCTAAAAAACATCAGTTGGTGGTGAGAATTGGGAGGGTCTGTAGCAGGGCATTCACATGTAGGAGTGAGAGAAACATCACGGGGTAGAGTGAATCAGTAGGGTCTGAATTAGCAAAGGCAGTGAGTGGCAATGTAGTATGGAGAAAAGCACCACGGGGTGGTCAGCATGGGGAGGTCAGGAAACATGCAGTGGCAATGTAGGATAGGTTTCTGAAAAACATCGCGGGGTGGTGCGCGTTGTAAGGGTTTCTAACAGGCAAATCATTACTAGGAGTGAGAAAAGCATCACGGGGTGGTGTGAATCGGAGGGCCTGAATTAGGATAGGCAGTGAGTGGCAATGTAGTATGGAGAAAAGCACCATTGATTTGTGAGAATGGGGAGGTCTTGAAATATGCAGTGGCAAGGTAGGATAGGTTTGTAAAAAACGTCATGGGGTGCTGCGCATTCTGAGGGTCTCCTTCAGGCCATTCATATGAAAGAGTGAGAGAAACATCACAGGGTGGTCTGAATCGGGGGGGGGATCTGAATTAGGATAGGCATGGAGTGGCAATGTAGGATGGAGAAAAGCACCACGGGGTGGTGAGCATGGGGAGGACCAGAAAAATCCAGGGACAATGTAGGATATGTTTCTAAAAAACGACTTGATTTGGTGCGCATTCCCAGGGTCTCTACCAGGCCATTCATATGTAAGAGTGAGAGAAACATCACAGGGTGGTGTGAATCGGGGGTGGTCTGAGTTAGGATAGGCAGTGAGTGGCAATGTAGGATGGACAAAAGCACCACAGGTTGGTGAGCATGGGGTGGTCCCGAAACATGCAGTGGCAATGTAGGACAGGTTTCTAAAAAACACTTCACTGTGGGGCGCATTGGGTGGGTCTCTGACAGGCCATTGACGTGTAGGAGTGAGAGAAACATCACAGGGGGCTGTGAATCGGGAGGGTTGGATTAGGATAGGCAGTGAGTGGCGAAAAGCACCAAGGGGTGAAGAGCTTGGGGACGTCTCAAAATATTCAGTGGCAATATAGGATAAGTTTCTAAAAAACATCACTGGCTGGTGCGCATTGGAAGGGTCTCTAACAGGGGATTCACATGTAGGAGTGAGTGAAACATTACGGGCTGGTGTGAATCGGGAGGGTTTGAATTAGTTTAGGCAGTGACTGGCAATGTAGGATGGAGAAAAGCACCACAGTGTGGTGAGCATGGGGAGGTCCCGAAACATGCAGTGGCAATGTAGGATAGGTTTCTAAAATCATCACGGTGTGGTGCGCATTCGGAGGGTCTCTACCATGCAATTCCCATGTAGGAAAGAGTGAAACATCAGGGGGTGGTGCGCATTGGTAGGGTCTGTAACAGGCCATTCCCATTTATGTGTGAGTGAAACATCACGAGCTGGTGTTAAACGGGAGGGTTTGAATTAAAACAGGCAGTGAGTGGCAAGGTAGGATGGAAAAAAGCACCACGGTTTGGTCAGAATGAGGAGGTCCCAAAACATGCAGTGGCAATTTTGGATAGGTTTCTAAAATACATCACGGGGTAGTGCACATTGGGAGGGTCTCTAACAGGCCATTCACCTGTAAGAGTGAGAGACACATCACGGGTTGGTGTGAATCGAGTGGGTCTGGATTAGCATAGGCAGTGAGTGGCAATGTAGGATGGAGAAAATCACCACGGGTTGATGAGCATGGGGAAGTCCCTAAACATGCAGTCGCAGTGTAGGATAGGTTTCTAAAAAACATCACGGGGTCGTGTGCATTTGCAGGGTCTCTAACAGGCCATTCACACGCAGGAGTGAGAGAAACATCATGGGGTGTTGTGAATCAGGAGGGTCTGAATTAGGATAGGCAGTGAGTGGCAATGTAGGATGGAAAAAAGCACCACGGTCTGGTAAGCATGGGAAGGTCCTGAAACATGCAGTGGCAATGTAGGATAGGTTTCTATAAAACATCACAGGGTGGTGCGCATTGGGAGGGTCTCTAACAGGCAATTAACCTGTAGGAGTGAGAGAAACATAACGGGGTTGTGTGAACCAGGAGGGTCTGAATTAGGATAGGCAGTGAGTGCAATGTAGGATGGAGAAAAGCACCAAAGGATGGTGAGCATGGGGAGTTCCCGAAACATGCAGTTTCAATGTAGGATTGGTTTCTAAAGTCATCACGGTGTGTTGCGCCTTGGGAGGGTCTCTACCATGCAATTCCCATGTAGGAATGAGTGAAACATCAGGGGGTGGTGAGCATTGGGACGGTCTCTAACAGGCCATTCCCATTTACCTGTGAGTGAAACATCACGGGCTGGTGTTAATCGGGAGGGTGTGAATTAAAACAGGCAGTGAGGGCAATGTAGGATGAAAAAAAGCACCACAGTGTGGTGAGCATGAGGAGGTCCCGAAACACGCAGTGGCAATGTAGGATAGGTTTCTAAAATACATCGTGTGGTGGTGCACATTGGGACAGTCTCTAACAGGCCATTCACATTTAGGAGTGAGAGAAACGGGGTGGTGTGAATTGGAGGGTCTCTAACACGCAATTCACATGTAGGAGTGAGAGAAACATCATGGGGTGGTGTGAATCGGGAGGGTCTGAATTAGGATGGGCAGTGAGTGCAATGTAGGATAGAGAAAAGCACCATGGGGTGTTGAGCATGGGGAGGTTCCGAAACACGCAGTGGAATTGTAGGATATGTTTCTAAAATACATCTTGGTGTGGTGCGAATTGGCTGGGTCTCTAACAGGCCATTAATATGTAGGAGTGAGAGAATCATTACCGGGTGGTGTGATTCCAGGGTGTCTGAATTATGGTAGGGATTCAATGGCAATGTAGGATAGAGAAAAGCACCACGGGAAGATGAGCATGGTGAGTTCCCGAATCATGCAGTGGTAATGTAGGCTAGATTTCTATAAAGCATCACAGTGTGGTGCGCATGGGGTGGGCCTCAAACAGGCATTTCCCATGTAGGAATGAGAGAAACCTCACAGGGTGGTGTGAATCGGGAGGGTCCGAATTAAGATAGGCAGTGAGTGGCAATGTAGGATGGAGAAAAGCACCACAGTGTGGTGAGCATGGGGAGGTCCTGAGACATGCAGGGGCAATGTAGAATAGGTTTATAAAAAACAGCACGGTGTGCTGGGCATTCCGAGGGTCTCTAACAGGCCATTGACATGTTGGAGTGAGTGAAACATCAGGGGGTGGTGCATATTGGAAGGGTCTGTAACAGACCATTCCCATTTAGGAGTGAGTGAAACATCACAGGCTGGTGTTATTCGGGAGGGATTGAATTAGAACACACAGTGAGTGGCAATGTAGGATGCAAAAAGAACGATGGTGTGGTGAGCATGAGGAAGTCCCGAAACACGCAGTGGCAATATAGGATAGGTTTCTAAAATACATCGTCGGGTGGTGCGCATTGGGACGGTCTCTAACAGGACATTCACATGTAGGAGTGAGAAAAACGGGGTGGTGTGATTCAACAGGGTCTGAATTAGGATACGTAGTGAGTGGCAATGTAGGATTGAGAAAAGCACCACGGTGTGGTGTACAGGGGAGGTCCCGAAACATGAAGTGGCAATATAGGATAGGTTTCTAAAATACATCACGGGGTAGTGCACATTGAGAGGATCTCTAACAGGCCATTCACCTGTAAGAGTGAGAGAAACATCACGGGTTGGTGTGAATCGAGTGGGTTTGGATTAGCATAGGCAGTGAGTATCAATGTAGGATGGAGAAAATCACCACGGGTTGATGAGGATGGGGAGGTCCCGAAACATGCAGTCGCAGTGTAGGATAGGTTTCTAAAAAACATCACGGAGTCATGTGCATTGGCAGGGTATCTAACAGGCCATTCACATGCAGGAGTGAGAGAAACATCATGGGATGATGTGAATCAGGAGGGTCTGAATTAGGATAGGCAGTGAGTGGCAATGTAGGATGGAAAAAAGCACCACGGTGTGGTAAGCATGGGAAGGTCCCGAAACACGCAGTGGCACTGTAGAATAGGTTTCTAAAATACATCACGGGGCGGTGCACATTGGAAGGGTCTCTAACAGGCCATTCACAGGGAGGAGTGAGAGAAACATCACAGGGTGGTGTGAATCGGGAGGGTCTGAATTAGGATAGGCAGTGAATGAAAATGTAGGATGGAGAAAAGCACCACGCAGAGATGAGCATGGAGAGGTCCTGAGACATGCAGTGGCAACGTAGGTTAGGTGTCTAAAAAACATCATGCTGTGGTGCGCATTGGGGTGTTCTCAAACAGGCCATTCACATAGAGTGAGAGAAACATCACGGGGTGGTGTGAATCGGGACGGTCTGAATTAGCAAAGGCAGTGAGTGGCACTGTAGGATGAAGAAAAGCACCATGGGGTGGAGAGCATGGGGAGGTCCCGAAACATGCAGTGCCAATGTAGGATAGGTTTTTAAAATACATAACGTTGTGGTGCGCATTGGCTGGGTCTCTAACAGGCCATTCAGATGTAGGAGTGAGAGAAACATCACAGGGTGGAGTGAATCAGTGGGGTCTGAATTAGGATAGGCAGTGAATGGCAATGTAGGATGGAGAAAAACACCACGGGTTGATGAGCATGGGGAGGTCCCGAAACATGCAGTCGCAGTGTAGATTAGGTTTCTAAAATCATCACCGTGTCGTGTGCTTTGGCAGGGTCTCTAGCAGGCCATTGACATGCAGGAGTGAGAGAAACATCATGGGGTGTTGTGAATCGGGAGGGTCTGAATTAGCATAGGCAGTGAGTGGCAATGTAGGATGGAGAAAAGCACCATGGTTGGTGAGCATGGCGAGGTCTCGAATCATGCAGTGGTAATGTAGGATAGGTTTCTAAAATACATCAAGGGGTTGTGCACATTGGGAGGGTATCTAATTGGCCATTCACCTGTAGGAGTGAGAGAAACAACACGGGTTGCTGTGAATTGGAAGGGTCTGCATTAGGGTAGGCAGTGAGTGGCAATGTAGTATGTAGAAAAGCACCACGCGGAGATGAGCATGTGGAGGTCCTGAGACATGCAGTGGCAATGTAGGATAGGTTTCTAAAAAACATCACGCTGTAGTGCGCATTGAGGTGTTCTAAAACAGGCCATTCACATGTAGGAGTGAGAGAAACATCATGGGGTGGTGTGAATCAGGACGGTCTGAATTAGCAAAGGCAGTGAGTGGCACTGTAGGATGGAGAAATGCACCAGGGGTGGTGAGCATGGGGATGTCCCGAAACATGCAGAGGCAGTGTAGGATAGGTTTCTAAAACACATCATGGTGTGGTGCGAATTGGCTGGGTCTCTAACAGGCCATTCACATATAGCAGTGAGAGAAACAGCATGGCGTGGTGTGAATCGGTAGTGTCTGAATTAGGATACGCACTGAATGTCAATGTAGGATGGAGAAATGCTCCACGGGGTGAAGAGCTTGGGGAGGTCTCGTAACATTCAGTGGCAATGTGGGATAGGCTTATAAAAAACATCAAGGGGTGTTGCGTATTGGGATAGTCTCTAACAGGTCATTCACATGTAGGAGTGAGGGAAACATCACGAAGAGCTGTGAATGGGTTGGATCTCAATTAGTATAGGTAGTGATTCGCAATGTAGGATGGAGAAAAGCACCATGGGGTGTTGAGTATGGGGAGGTTTCAAAACACGCAGTGGCATTATAGGACAGGTTTCTAAAATACATGATGTTGTGGTGCGCATTGGCTGGGTCTCTAACAGGCCATTAACACGTAGGAGTGAGAGAATCATTACCGGGTTGTGTGATTCCAGAGTGTCTGAATTATGATAGGGATTCAATGGCAATGTAGGATAGAGAAAAGCACCACGGGAAGATGAGCATGGTGAGGTCCCAAAACATGCAGTGGCAATGTAGGATAGGTTTCTATAAAGCATCACAGTGTGGTGCGCATTGGGTGGGACTCAAACAGGCATTTCACAAGTAGGAATGAGAGAAACCTCACAGGGTGGTGTGAATCGGGAAGGTCTGAATTAGGATAGGCAGTGAGTGGCAATGTAAGATGGAGAAAAGTACCACAGTGTGGTGAGCATGGGGAGGTCCTGAAACATGCAGGGGCAATGTAGAATAGGTTTCCAAAAAACAGTACGGTGTGCTGCGCATTCCGAGGGTCTCTAACAGGCCATTCACATGTAGGAGTGAGTCAAACATCAAGGGTGGTGCGCATTGGTAGGATCTGTAACAGACCATTCCCATTTAGGAGTGAGTGAAACATCACAGGCTGGTGTTACTCGGGAGGGTTTGGATTAGTACAGGCAGTGAGTGGCAATGTAGGATGGAACAAAGAACCACAGTGTGGTGAGCTTGAGGAGGTCCCCAAACACGCAGTGGCAATATAGGAGAGCTTTCTAAAATACATCGTCGGGTGGTGCGCATTTGGACGGTATCTAACAGGCCATTCTCATGTAGGAGTGAGAGAAACGGGATGGTGTGACTGGGCAGAGTCTGAATTAGGATACATAGTGAGTGGCCCTGTAGGATGGAGAAAAGCACCACGGGGTGGCGAACAGGGGAGGTTCCAAAACAAGAAGTGGCAATGTAGGAATGGTTTCTAAAATACATCACGGGGTAGTGCACATTGGGAGGGTCTCTAACAGGCCATTCACCTGTAAGAGTGAGAGAAATATCACGGGTTGGTGTGAATCGAGTGGGTCTGGATTAGCATAGGCAGTGAGTGGCAATGTAGGATGGAGAAAATCACCATGGGTTGATGAGCATGGGGAGGTCTGAAACATGCAGTCGCAGTGTAGGATAGGTTTCTAAAAAACATCACGGAGTCGTGCGCATTGGAACGGTCTCTAACAGGCCATTCACATGCAGGAGTGAGAGAAACATCATGGGATGATGTGAATCAGGAGGGTCTGAATTAGGATAGGCAGTGAGTGGCAATGTAGGATGGAGAAAAGCTCCATGGTTGGTGAGCATGGTGAGGTCTCGAATCATGCAGTGGTAATGTAGGATAGGTTTCTAAAATACATCAAGGGGTTGTGCACATTGGGAGGGTATCTAATTGGCCATTCACATGTAGAAGTGAGAGAAACAACATGGGTTGCTGTGAATCGGAGGGTCTGAATTAGGGTAGGCAGTGAGTGGCAATGTAGGATGTAGAAAAGCACCACGCAGAAATGAGCATGGAGAGGTCCTGAGACACGCAGTGGCAACGTAGGTTAGGTGTCTAAAAAACATCATGCTGTGGTGCGCATTGGGGTGTTCTCAAACAGGCCATTCACATAGAGTGAGAGAAACATCACGGGGTGGTGTGAATCGGGACGGTCTGAATTAGCAAAGGCAGTGAGTGGCACTGTAGGATGGAGAAAAGCACAATGGGGTGGAGAGCATGGGGAGGTCCTGAAACATGCAGTGTCAATGTAGGATAGGTTTTTAAAATACATAACGTTGTGGTGCGCATTGGCTGGGTATCTAACAGGCCATTCACATGTAGGAGTGAGAGAAATATCACAGGGTGGAGTGAATCAGTGGGGTCTGAATTAGGATAGGCAGTGAATGGCAATGTAGGATGGAGAAAATCACCACGGGTTGATGAGCATGGGGAGGTCCCGAAACATGCAGTCGCAGTGTAGATTAGGTTTCTAAAACACATCACCGTGTCGTGTGCTTTGGCAGGGTCTCTAGCAGGCCATTGACATGCAGGAGTAAGAGAAACATCATGGGGTTTTGTGAATCAGGAGGGTCTGAATTAGGATAGGCAGTGAGTGGCAATGTAGGATGGAGACAAGCACCATGGTTGGTGAGCATGTCGAGGTCTCGAATCATGCAGTAGTAATGTAGGATAGGTTTCTAAAATACATTAAGGGGTTGTGCATATTGGGAAGGTATCTAATTGGCCATTCACATGTAGGAGTGAGAGAAACAACACGGGTTCCTGTGAATCGGAAGGGTCTGCATTAGGGTAGGCAGTGAGTGGCAATGTAGGATGTAGAAAAGCACCACAGTGTGGAGAGCATGGGGAGGTCCTGAGAAATGCAGGGGCAATGTGGAATAGGTTTCCAAAAAACAGCACGATGTGCTGCGCATTCTGAGGGTCTCTAAAAGGCCATTCACATGTAGGAGTGAGTGAAACATCAGGGGGTGGTGCGCATTGTTAGGATCTGTAACAGACCATTCCCATTTAGGAGTCAGTGAAACATCACAGGCTAGTGTTACTCGAGAGGGTTTGGATTAGAACAGGCAGTGAGTGGCAATGTAGGATGGAAAAAAGAACCACAGTGTGCTGAGCATGAGGAGGTCCCGAAAAACACAGTGGCAATATAGGAGAGGTTTCTAAAATACATGGTCGGGTGGTGTGCATTTGAACGGTCTCTAACAGGCCATTCACATGTAGGAGTGAGAGAAACGGGGTGGTGTGATTGGGCAGGGTCTGATTTATGATACGTAGTGAGTGGCAACGTAGGATGGAGACAAGCACCATGGGGTGGCGAACAGGGGAGTTCCCAAAACATGAAGTGGCAATGTAGGATAGGTTTCTAAAAAACATCACGGGGTCGTGTGCATTGGCAGGGTCTCTAACAGGCCATTCACATGCAGGAGTGAGAGAAACATCATGGGATGTTGTGAATCAGGAGTGTCTGAATTAGGATAGGCAGTGAGTGGCAATGTAGGATGGAAAAAGGCACCACGGTGTGCTAAGCATGGGAAGGTCCCGAAACACGCAATGGCACTGTAGAATAGGTTTCTAAAATACATCACGGGGTGCTGCGCATTGGGAGGGTCTCTAACAGGCCATTCACATGGAAGAGTGAGAGAAACATCACAGGGTGGTGTGAATCGGGAGGGTCTGAATTAGGATAGGCAGTGAGTGCCAATGTAGGATGGAGAAAAGCACCATCGTTGGTGAGCATGGCGAGGTCTTGAATCATGCAGTGGTAATGTAGGATAGGTTTCTAAAATACATCAAGGGGTTGTGCACATTGGGAGGGTATCTAATTGGCCATTTACATGTAGGTGTGAGAGAAACAACACGGGTTCCTGTGAATCGGAAGGGTCTGATTTAGGATAGGCAGTGAGTGGCCATGTAGGATGTAGAAAAGCACCACGCGGAGATGAGCATGGAGAGGTCCTGAGACCTGCAGTGGCAACATAGGATAGTTTTCTAAAAAACATCACACTGTGGTGTGCATTGGGGTGTTCTAAAACAGGCCATTCACATAGAGTGAGAGAAACATCATGGGATGGTGTGAATCGGGAGGATCTGAATTAGCAAAGGCAGTGAATGCTACCGTAGGATGGAGAAAAGCACTATGGGTTGGAGAGCATGGGGAGGTCCCGAAACATGCAGTGTCAATGTAGGTTAGGATTTTAAAATACATGATGTTGTGGTGTGCATTGGCAGGGTCTCTAACAGGCCATTCACATGTAGGAGTGAGAGAAACATCACGGGGTGGAGTTAATCAGTAGGGTCTGAATTAGGATAGGCAGTGAGTGGCAATGTAAGATGGAGAAAAGCACCACGGGCTGGTCAGCATGGGGAGGTCAGGAAACATGCAGTGGCAATGTAGGATAGGTTTCTGAAGAACATTGCGTGGTGGTGCGCATGGTGATGGTCTCCAACAGGACATTCACATGTAGGAGTGAGAGAAACATCACAGGGTGGTGTGAATCGGGAGGGTCTGAATTAGGGGATAGGCATTGAGTGACAATGTAGGTTGGAGAAAAGCACAACGGGCCTGTGAGCATGAGGAGGTCCCAAAACATGCAGTGACTATGTAGGATATGTTTCTAAAACACATCACGGGACATTGCGCATTGGGTGGGTCTCCAACAGGCCATTCTCATGTATGGTGAGAGAACCATCACGCGGCTCTGTGAATTGGGATGGTCTGAATTAGGTTAGGCAGTGAGTGGCAATGTAGGATGGAGAAAAGCACCAGGGGTGGTGAGCATGGGGAGGTCCCGAAACATGCAGAGGCAGTGTTGGATAGGTTTGTAAAATACATCATGGTGTGGTGCGCATTGGCTGGGTCTCTAACAGGCCATTCACATATAGCAGTGAGAGAAACAGCATGGCGTGGTGTGAATCGGTAGTGTCTGAATTAGGATACGCACTGAATGTCAATGTAGGATGGAGAAATGCTCCACGGGGTGAAGAGCTTGGGGAGGTCTCGTAACATTCAGTGGCAATGTGGGATAGGTTTATAAAAAACATCAAGGGGTGTTGCGTATTGGGATAGTATCTAACAGGCCATTCACATGTAGGAGTTTGAGAAACATCATGGGGTGTTGTGAATCGGGATGGTCTGAATTAGGATAGGCAGTGAGTGGCAATGTAAGATGGAGAAAAGCACCACAGTGTGGTGAGCGTGGGGAGGTCCTGAAACATGCAGGGGCAATGTAGAATAGGTTTCTAAAAAACAGCACAGTGTGCTGCGCATTCCGAGGGTCTCTAACAGGCCATTCACATGTAGGAGTGAGTGAAACATCAGGGGGTGGTCCGCATTGCTAGGGTCTGTAACAGACCATTCCCATTTAAGAGTGAGTGAAACATCACAGGCTGGTGTTACTCAGGAGGGTTTGAATTGGAACAGGCAGTGAGTGGCAATGTAGGATGGAAAAAAGAACCACGGTGTGGTGAGCATGAGGAGGTCCCGAAACATGCAGTGGCAATATAGGATAGGTTTCCAAAATACATCACGGCGTAGTGCACATTGGGAGGGTCTCTAACAGGCCATTCACCTGTAAGAGTGAGAGAAACATCACGGGTTGGTGTGAATCGAGTGGCTCTGGATTAGCATAGGCAGTGAGTGGCAATGTAGGATGGAGAAAATCACCACGGGTTGATGAGCACGGGGAGGTCCCTAAACAGCATTCGCATTGTAGATTAGGTTTCTAAAAAACATCACAGTGTCGTGTGCTTTGGCAGGGTCTCTAACAGGCCATTGACATGCAGGAGTGAGAGAAACATCATGGGGTGTTGTGAATCGGGATGATCTGAATAAGGATAGGCAGTGAGTGGCAATGTAGAATCGAGAAAAGCACCATGGTTGGTGAGCATGACGAGGTCTCGAATCATGCAGTGGTAATGTAGTATAGGTTTGTAAAATACATCAAGGGGGCTGTGCACATTGGGAGGGTATCTAATTGGCCATTCACATGTAGGAGTGAGAGAAACAACATGGCTTGCTGTGAATCGGAAGGGTCTGCATTAGGGTAGGCAGTGAGTGGCAATGTAAGATGTAGAAAAGCACCACGCGCAGATGAGCAAGGGGAGGTCCTGAGACATGCAGTGGCAATGTAGGATAGGTTTCTAAAAAACATCATGCTGTGGTGCGCATTGGGGTGTTCTCAAACAGGCCATTCACATGTAGGTGTGAGACAAACATCACGGGGTGGTGTGAATCAGGAGGGTCTGAATTAGCAAAGGCAGTGAGTGGCACTGTAGGATGGAGAAAAGCTCCATGGGTTGGAGAGCATCGGGAGGTCCCGAGACATGCAGTGTCAATGTAGAATAGGTTTTTATAATACATGATGTTGTGGTGTGCATTGGCTGGGTCTCTAAGAGGCCATTCACATGTAGGAGTGAGAGAAACATCACGGGTGGAGTGAATCAGTAGGGTCTCAATTAGGATAGGCAGTGAGTGGCAATGTAGGATGGAGAAAAGCACCACGGGGTGGTCAGCATGGGGAGGTCAGGAAACATGCAATGGCAATGTAGGATAGCTTTCTGAAAAATATCGCGGGGTGGTGTGCATTGTAAGGGTTTCTAACAGGCAAATCACTAGTAGGATTGAGAAAAACATCACGGGGTGGGGTGAATCAGAGGGCCTGAATTAGGATAGGCAG
The DNA here is from genome assembly GCF_034190915.1 of Cavia porcellus. NCBI lineage: Eukaryota > Metazoa > Chordata > Mammalia > Rodentia > Caviidae > Cavia > Cavia porcellus. Next base: position 1,222,244 of record NW_026947486.1, on the reverse strand, counting down.
TGAGTGGCAATGTATTATGGAGCAAACACAATTGAGTGGTGAGAATGGGGAGGTCTTGAAATATGCAGTGGCAAGATAGGATAGGTTTGTAAATACATTCATGGGGTGGTGTGCATTCTGAGGGTCTCCTCCAGGCCATTCATATGTAAGAGTGAGAGAAACATCCCAGGGTGGTCTGAATCGGGGGTGGGGGTCTGAATTAGGATTGGCATGGAGTGGCAATGTAGGATGGAGAAAAGCACCACGGTGTGGTGAGCATGGGGAGGACCTGAAACTTCCAGGGGCAATGTAGGATATTTTTTTAAAAAAATTACTTGATGTGGTGTGCATTCCGAGGGTTTCTACCAGGCCATTCATATGTAAGAGTGAGAGACACATCACAGGGTGGTGTAAATCGGGGGTGGTCTGAATTAGGACAGGCAGTGAGTGGCAATGTAGGATGGACAAAAGCACCACGGTTTGTTGCGCATGGGGATTTCCCGAAACATGCAGTGGCAATATAGGAGAGGTTTCTAAAAAACACTTCCATGTGGGGTGCAATGGGTGGCTCTCTGACAGGCCATTGACATGTAGGAGTGAGAGAAATATCACGGGGTGCTGTGAATCGGGAGGGCTGGATTAGGATAGGCAGGGAGTGGCGAAAAGCACCAAGGGATGAAGAGCTTGGGGACGTCTCAAAATATTCAGTGGCAATATAGGATAAGTTTCTAAAAAACTTCACTGGATGGTGCGCATTGAAAGGGTCTCTAACAGGGCATTCACATGTAGGAGTGAGTGAAACATTATGGGCTGGTGTGACTCGGAAGGGTTTGAATTAGATTAGGCAGTGATTGGCAATGTAGGATGGAAAAAAGAACCACCGGGTGGTGAGCATGGAGAGGCCCCGAATCACGCTGTGGCAATGTGGGATAGGTTTCTAAAAAACAACATGGTGTGGTGCGCATTGGGAGGGTCTCTCAGGACATTCACATGTAGGAGTGAGAGAAAAAACACGGTGGTGTGAATCGGGACAGTCTGAATTAGGGTAGGCCATGAGCAGCAATGTAGTTTGGAGCAAAGCACCACGGGGTGGTGACCATGGGCAGGTCCCGAAACATGCAATGGCAAGGTAGGATAGTTTTCTAAAAAACATCACGGGGTTGTGGGCATGGGGAGGGTCTCCAACAGGACATTCACATGTAGGAGTGAGAGAAACATCACAGGGTGGTGTGAATCGGGAGGGTCTGAATTAGGGGATAGGCATTGAGTGGCAATGTAGGATGGAGGAAAGCACAACGGGCCTGTGAGCATGAGGAGGTCCCAAAACATGCAGTGGCAAGGTAGGATATGTTTCTAAACAACATCACAGGACGGTGTGCCTTGGGCAGGTCTCCAACAGGCCATTCACATGTATGGTGAGAGAACCATCACGCGGCTCTGTGAGTTGGGATTGTCTGAATTAGGTTAGGCAGTGAGTGGCAATGTAGGATGGAGAAAAGCACCAGGGGTGGTGAGCATGGCGAGGTCCCGAAACATGCAGAGGCAGTGTAGGATAGGTTTGTAAAATACATCATGGTGTGGTGTGCATTGGTTGGGTCTCTAACAGGCCATTCACATATAGCAGTGAGAGAAACAGCATGGAGTTGTGTGAATTGGTAGTGTCTGAATTAGGATATGCACTGAATGTCAATGTAGGATGGAGAAATGCTCCACGGGGTGAAGAGTTTGGCGAGGTCTCATAACATTCATTGGCAATGTGGGATAGGTTTATAAAAAACATCAAGGCGTGTTGCGTATTGGGATAGTCTCTAACAGGCCATTCACATGTAGGAGTGAGAGAAACATCACGGAGAGGTGTGAATCGGTTGGGTCTCAATTAGTATAGGCAGTGAGTCACAATGTAGGATTGAGAAAAGCACCATGGGGTGTTGAGCATGGGGAGGTTCCGAAACACGCACTGGCATTATAGGGTAGGTTTCTAAAATACATCATGGTGTAGTGTGCATTGGCTGGGTCTCTAACAGGCCATTAACATGTAGGAGTGAGAGAATCATTACCGCGTGGTGTGATTGCAGAGTGTCTGAATTACGATAGGGATTCAATGGCAATGTAGGATAGTGAAAAGCACCACGGGGAGATGAGCATGGTGAGGTCCGAAAACATGCAGTGGCAATGTAGGATAGGTTTCTATAAAACATCACAGTGTGGTGCGCATTGGGTGGGCCTCAAACAGGCATTTCACATGTAGGAATGAGAGAAACCTCACAGGGTGGTGTGAATCAGGAGGGTCTGAATTAGGATAGGCAGTGAGTGGCAATGTAAGATGGAGAAAAGCACCACAGTGTGGTGAGCATGGGGAGGTCCTGAAACATGCAGGGGCAATGTAGAATAGGTTTCCAAAAAACAGCACGGTGTGCTGCGCATTCCGAGGGTCTCTAACAGGCCATTCACATGTAGGAGTGAGTCAACCATCAGGGGGTGGTGCGCATTGGTAGGGTCTGTAACAGACCATTCCCATTTAGGAGTGAGTGAAACATCACAGGCTGGTGTTACTCGGGAGGGTCTGAATTAGTTTAGGCAGTGAGTGGCAATTTAGGATGGAGAAAAGCACCAGGGGTGGTGAGCATGGGGAGGTCCTGAAACATGCAGAGGCAGTGTAGGATAAGTTTCTAAAAAACATCACGGGGTCGTGTGCATTGGCAGGGTCTCCAACAGGCCATTCACATGCAGGAGTGAGAGAAACATCATGGGGTGTTGTGAATCAGGAGGGTCTGATTTAGGATATGCAGTGAGTCGCAGTGTAGGATGGAAAAAAGCACCATGGTGTGGTAAGCATAGGAAGGTCCCAAAACACACAGTGGCACTGTAGAATAGGTTTCCAAAATACATCACAGGGTGGTGGGCATTGGGAGGGACTCTAACAGGCCATTCACATGGAGGAGTGAGAGAAACATCACAGGGTGGTGTGAATCGGGAGGGTCTGAATTAGGATAGGCAATGAGTGGCAAGGTAGAATGGAGAAAAGCATCACGGGGTGGTGAGCATGGGGAGGTCCCGAAACATGCAGTGGCAATGTAGGATAGGGTTTTTAAAAAATAAGGGGGCGGTACGCAATGGGATGGACAATAACAGGACATTCACATAGGAGTTAGAGAAACATCACGGGGTGGTGTGAATTGGGAGTGTGTGACTTAGGATAGGCAGTGAGTTGCAATGTAGCATGGAGAAAACCACCCTGCTGTGGTGAGCATGCGAGGGCGCGAAACATGCAGTGGCAATGTAGGATAGGTTTCTAAAAGACATAACAGGATGGTGCTCTTTGGGAGGGTCTCTAAAAGGCGATTCACATGTAGGAGTGAGAGAAACATAACGGGGTGGTGTGAATCGGGAGGCTGAATTAGGATAGGCAGTGATTGGCAATGTACGATGGAGAAAAGCTCCACGGGGTGAAGAGGTTGGGGAGGACTGAAAATATTCCGTGGCAAAGTGCGATAGCTTTTTAAAAACATCACGCGGTGTTGCACATTGGGAGGGACTCTAACAGGCCATTCACCTGTAGGAGTGCGAGAATCGTCAGGGAGTGGTGTGAATCGGGAGGGTCTCAATTAGTATCGGAAGTGAGTGGCAACGGCGGATGGAGAAAAGCACCATGGGCTGGTGAGCATGGGGAGGTCCCGAAACATGCAGTGGCAATGCAGGATAGGTTTCTAAAAAACATCAGGGTGAAGTGCGTATTGGGAGGGTCTCTAACAGGCCATTCCCATATAGGAGTGAGTGAAACATCAGGGGGTGGTGCGCATTGGGAGGGTCTCTAACAGGTCATTCCCATGTAGGAGTGAGTGAAACATTACAGGCTGGTGTGTATGTGAAGGGTTTGAATTAGAATAGGCAGTGAGTGGTAATGTAGGATGGAAAAAAGCACCACGGTGTGGTGATCATGAGGAGGTCCCAAAACACACAGTGGCAATGTAGGATAGGTTTCTCAAATACATCGTGGGGTGGTGCGCATTGGGACAGACTCTAACAGGCCATTCGCATGTAGGAGTGAGAGAAACATCACGGGGTGGTGTGAATTGGGATGGTCTGAATAAGGATAGGCAGTGAGTGGCAAGATAGGATGGAGAAAAGCACCACGGGGTGGTGAACATGGGGAGATCCCAAAACATGCAGTGGCAATATAGGATAGGTTTCTAATATACATCACCGGGTGGTGTACATTGGGAGGGTATCTAATAGCCCATTCACATGTAGGAGTGAGAGAAACAACCTGGGTTGGTGTGAATCAGGAGGGTCTGAATTAGTGTAGGCAATGAGTGGCAATGTAGGATGGAGAAAAGCACAACGGGCCTGTGAGCATGAGGAGGTCCAAAAAACATGCAGTGGCAATGTAGGATATGTTTCTAAAAAACATAACGCTGTGGTGCGCATTGGGGTGTGCTCACACAGGACATTCACATGTAGGAGTGAGAGAAACATCACGAGATGGTGTGAATCGGGAGGGTCTGAATTAGCAAAGGCAGTGAGTGGCACCGTAGGATGGAGAAAAGCACCGTGGGGTGGAGAGCATCGGGAGGTCCCGAAACATGCAGTGTCAATGTAGGATAGGTTTTTAAAATACATGATGTTGTGGTCCGCATTGGCTGGGTCTCTAACAGGCCCTTCACATGTAGGAGTGAGAGAAACATCACGGGGTGGAGTGAATCAGTAGGGTCTGAATTAGGATAGGCAGTGAGTGGCAATGTAGGATGGAGAAAAGCACCACGGGGTGGTCAGCATGGGGAGGTCAGGAAACATGCAGTGGCAATGTAGGATAGGTTTCTGAAAAACATCGCGGGGTGGTGCATGTTGTAAGGGTTTCTAACAGGCAAATCACTAGTAGGAGTGATAAAAACATCATGGGGTGGTGTGAATCGGAGGGCCTGAATTAGAATAGGCAGGAGGGGCAATGTATTATGGAGAAAACACAATTGAGTGGTGAGAATAGGGAGATCTTGAAATATGCAGTGGCAAGATAGGATAGGTTTGTAAAAAATGTCATGGGGTGGTGCGCGTTCTGAGGGTCTCCTCCAGGCCATTCATATGTAAGAGTGAGAGAAATATCACAGGGTGGTCTGAATCGGGGAGGGGGGTCTGAATTAGGATAGGCACGGAGTGGCAATGTAGGATGGAGAAAAGCACCACGGGGTGGTGAGCATGGGGAGGACCTGAAACTTCCAGGGGCAATGTAGGATATGTTTCTAAAAAATGACTTGATGTGGTGTGCATTCCGAGGGTCTCTACCAGGCCATTCATATGTAAGAGTGAGAGAAACATCACAGTGTTCTGTGAATCGGTGGTGGCCTGAATTAGGAAAGGCAGTGAGTGGCAATGTAGGATGGAGAAAAGCAACATGGTTTGGTGCGCATTGGGATTTCCCGAAACATGCCGTGGCAATATAGGAGAGGTTTCTAAAAAACACTTCAGTGTGGGGTGCAATGGGTGGGTCTCTGACAGGCCATTGACATGTAGGAGTGAGAGAAACATCACGGGGTGCTGTGAATCGGGAGGGTTGGATTATTATAGGCAGCGAGTTGTGAAAAGCACCAACGGGTGAAGAGCTTGGGGACGTCTCAAAATATTCAGTGGCAATATAGTATAAGTTTCTAAAAAACATGACTGGCTGGTGAGCATTGGAAGGGTCTCTAACAGGGCATTCACATATAGGAGTGAGTGAAACATTACGAGCTGGTGTGAATCGGGAGAGTTTGAATCAGATTAGGCAGTGATTGGCAATGTAGGATGGAAAAAGAACCACCGGGTGGTGAGCATGGGGAGGTCCCGAAACATGCAGTGGCAATGTAGGATAGGTTTCTAAAAAACAGCACGGTGTGGTGCGCATTGGGAGGGTCTCTCAGGACATTCACAAGTAGGAGTGAGAGGAAAAACACGGCGTGGTGTGAATCGGGACAGTCTGAATTAGGGTAGGCCGTGAGCAGCAATGTAGTTTGGAGCAAAGCACCACGGGGTGGTGACCATGGGGAGGTCCCGAAACATGCAGTGGCAATGTAGGATAGGTTTCTAAAACACATCACGGGGTGGTGCGCATTAGGAGGGTCTCTACCACGCCATTCACATGTAGGATTGAGAGAAAAATCATGGGGTGGTGTGAATCGGGATGGTCTGAATTAGAATGGGCAGTGAGTGCAATGTAGGATGGAGAAAAGCACCACACTGTGGTGAGCATGGGGAGTTCCCCAAACATGCAGTGGCAATGTAGGATAGGTTTCTAAAATCATCACGGTGTGGTGCGCCTTGGGAGGGTCTCTACCATGCAATTCCCATGTAGAAATGAGTGAAACATCTGGGGGTGGTGAGCATTGGGACGGTCTCTAACAGGCCATTCCAATTTAGGTGTGAGTGAAACATCACGGGCTGGTGTTAATCAGGAGGGTTTGAATTAAAACAGGCAGTGAGTGGCAATGTAGGATGGAAAAGAGCAGCAAGGTGTGGTGAGCATGAGGAGGTCCCGAAACACGCAGTGGCAATATAGGATAGGTTTCTAAAATACATCGTGGGGTGGTGCGCATTGGGACATTCTCTAACAGGCCATTCATATGTAGGAGTGAGAGAAATGGGGTGGTGTGAATTGGGAGGGTCTCTAACATGCCATTCACATGTAGGAGTGAGAGAAACATCATGGGGTGGTGTGAATCGGGAGGGTCTGAATTAGGATGGGAAGTGAGTGCAATGTAGGATGGAGAAAAGCACCACAGGGTGGTGAGCATGGGGAGGACCTGAAACATGCAGTGGCAATGTAGGATAGGTTGCTAAAAAACAACACAGTGTGGTGCGCATTGCGATGGTCTCTCAGGACATTCACATGTAGGAGTGAGAGAAAAATCAAGGCTTTGTGTGAATTGGGACAGTCTGAATTAGTGTAGGCTGTGAGGAACTATGTAGCATGGAGCAAAGCACCACGGGGTGGAGACCATGGGGAGGTCCCGAAACATGCAATGGCAAGGTAGGACAGTTTTCTGAAAAACATCACGGGGTGGTGCGCATGGGGAGGGTCTGCAACAGGACATTCACATGTAGGAGTGAGAGAAACATCACGGGGTGGTGTGAATCGAGAGGGTCTGAATTACGATAGGCAGTGAGTGGCAATGTAGGATGGAGAAAAGCACCATGGGGAGATGAGCATTGGGAAGTCCTGAAACTTGCAGTGGCAATGCAGGATAGGTTTCTAAAAAACGTCATGGTGTGGTGCTCATTCCGAAGGTCTCTAACAGGCGATTCACATGTAAGAGTGAGAGAAACATCACAGGGTGGTGTGAATCGGGAGGGTCTGAATTAGGGGATAGGCATTGAGTGGCAATGTAGGATGGAGAAAAGCACAACGGGCCTGTGAGCATGAGGAGGTCCCAAAACATGCAGTGGCATTGTAGGATATGTTTCTAAAAAACATCACGGGACGGTGCGCATTGGGCGGGTCTCCAACAGGCCATTCACATGTATGGTGAGAGAACCATCACGCGGCTCTGTGAATTGGGAGGGTCTGAATTAGGATAGGCAGTGAGTGGCAATGTAGGATGGAGAAAAGCACCCGGAGTGGTGAGCATGGGGAGGTCCCGAAACATGCAGAGGCAGTGTAGGATAGGATTCTAAAACACATCATGGTGTGGTGCGCATTGGTTGGGTCTCTATCAGGCCATTCACATATAGCAGTGAGAGAAACAGCATGGCGTGGTGTGAATCGGTAGTGTCTGAATTAGGATACGCACTGAATGTCAATGTAGGATGAAGAAATGCTCCATGGGGTGAAGAGCTTAGGGAGGTCTCGTAACATTCAGTGGCAATGTGGGATAGGTTTATAAAAAACATCAAGGCGTGTTGCGTATTGGGATAGTCTCTAACAGGCCATTCACATGTAGGAGTGAGAGAAACATCACGGAGAGGTGTGAATCGGTTGGGTCTCAATTAGTATAGGCAGTGAGTCACAATGTAGGATGGAGAAAAGCACCATGGGGTGTTGAGCATGGGGAGGTTCCGAAACACACAGTGGCATTATAGGGTAGGTTTCTAAAATACATCATGGTGTGGTGCGCATTGGCTGGGTCTCTAACAGGCCATTAACATGTAGGAGTGAGAGAATCATTACCGGGTGGTGTGATTCCAGAGTGTCTGAATTAGGATAGGGATTCAATGGCAATGTAGGATAGAGAAAAGCACTTCGGGAGATGAGCATGGTGAGGTCCTGAAACATGCAGTGGCAATGTAGGATAGGTTTGTGAAATACATCACAGGATGGTGCGCATGGGAGGGTTCTGCAACAGGACAGTCACATGTCGGAGTGAGAGAAACATCACGGGGTGGTTTGAATCGAAAGGGTCTGAATTACGATAGGCAGTGTGTGGCAATGTAGGATGATGAAAACCACCATGGGGTCGTGAGCATTGGAACATCCCGAAACATGCCGTGGCAATGTAGGACAGGTTTCTAAAAGACATCACAGGGTGGTGCAAGTTAGGAGGGTCTCTTAAGGCCATACACATGTAGAAATGAGAGAAACATCATGTAGTGTTGTGAATCGGAAGGGTCTGAATGAGGATAGGCAGTGAGTGGCAATGTAGGATGGAGAAAAGCTCCACTGGTTGAAGAGCTTGAGGAGGTCTCAAAACATTCAAAGGCAATGTGGGATAGGTCTCTAAAAAACATCTCGAGGTGGTGTGAATCAGGAGGTCTGAATTAGGATAGGCAGTGAGCACAATGCAGGAACGAGAAAAACACCCCGGGGTGGTGAGCATGGGGAGGTCCCGAAACATGTGGTGGCAATGTAGGAAATGTTTCTAAAAAATATAACGGGGTGGTGCGCTTTGGGAGGGTATCTAACAGGCCATTCACGTGTAGGAATGAGAAAAACATCACAGAGTGTTGTGAATCGAGAGGGTGTGAATTAGGATAGGCAGTGAGTGCCAATGTAGGATGGAGAAAAGCACCACTGGGTAGTGAGCAAGGGGACGTCCAGAAACATGCAGTGGCAATGTACGATAGCTTTCTAAAATACATCAGGGTGTGGTGCTCATTGGGAGGGTCGCCATCGGGCCATTCACATGTAGGAGTGAGAGAAACATCACTCGTTGGTGTGAATTGGGAGGGTCTGAATTAGGATAGGCAGTGAGTGGCGATGTAGAATAGACAAAAGCACCACGGTGTGGTGAGCATGGAGAGGTCCCAAAACATGCAGTGGCCATGTAGGATAGGTTTCTAAAATACATCACGGGGTGGTGCAAATTGGGAGGTTTTGTAACACGCCATTCACATGTAGGTGTGAGAGAAACATCATGGGGTGGTGTGAATCAGGAGGGTCTGAATTAGGATGGGCAGTGCGTGCAATGTAGGATGGAGAAAAGCAACACAGGATGGTGTGCATGGGGAGGCCCCGAAACATGCAGTGGCAATGTAGGATATGTTTCTAATAAAACAACACGGTGTGGTGCGCATTGGGAGGGTCTTCAGGACATTCACATATAGGAGTGAGAGAAAAATCACAGCGTGGTGTGAATTGGGACAGTCAGAATTAGGGTAGGCTCCTGTTTTTCTGCCACGCCTGGCCATAGGTCTGCAGAGGAGGATCTGGGCCGATCTGGGGTGCCCTCACCGGCCTCTGCATGTCTGGAGGACTCTGGATATCTCCGCCCAGACTGCTGGAGTTCCCCCAGTCTTCCAGGTGCAGTGAAGGGGAGAGGTGGGTTTGAGGCTTCCACATCAGCCTCCCCATTCCGGCTTCACTTGGAGACCTGCTGAGCTCCCGATAGGTGGGCTGGCCCACACTACCAGCCTAGCCCAGCCTGTTTAGCTGCCGTGCCTGGCCATAGGTCTGCAGAGGAGGAGCTGGGCAGATGTGGAGTGCCCTCACCGGCCTCTCTGCGTGTCTGGAGGACTCTGGATATCTCCGCCCAGACTTCTGGAGTTCCCCCAGTCTTCCAGGTGCAGTGAAGGGGAGAGGTGGGTTTGAGGCTTCCACATCAGCCTCCCCATTCCGGTTACACTTGGAGAATTGCTGAGCTATGGACAGGTGGGCGGGCCCACACTATCGGCCTAGCCCAGCCTGTTTAGCTGCTGCGCCTGGCCATTGGTCTGCAGAGGAGGAGCTGGACTGATTTGGGGTGCCTGCATCGGCCTCTCCATGTGTCTGGAGGACTGTGGATATCTCTGCAACCAGGGAGGGTCCACAGGTTCCTGAAGCACTGCAGCCTGTGGTGAGTACCCTAACCCGGCTGTGATTGAAGAACTGTGGAGCTTCCAAGGGGCAGGTGGGCGCACAGTGTCCCTGAGGCCCAGCTTGTCTGGAACTGCAGAGTTCTGAGCAGGCAGAGGAGGGCCACTGGTTCTGTAGGCCCAATGGCTTGGGGTAGTGCGGTGCCAGAGTCTCAGTAGCTCCAAACATAGAAGGGGATTTTCAACAGATCCTGAGGAAGCTTTCAAATAACACTTGAAACACAGAAATATAGGAAAATGACAAAATAAAAGACCAAATTACAACCTCAAACCTCCAGCCCATCTCAAGAAACCCTAGGAGCGATGTATATAGAAGAAAATATATCCCATCCACCTCATATATGGGACACAATAGCCACTGAAATTGACAAGCAACTCCAGGAAGCTTTAAAGAAATTCAAGGGGCTGGAGGTTTAGCTCAGCGGCATAAGTGCCTGCCTTGGAAGCAGGCAGTTGTGAGTTCGATCCCCGGTACCAATAAAAAGGAAAAAAAAAAAAAAAAAGACAAAAAAAAAAAAGAAATTCAAACTCGAAATAATCTCCCAGATAAAAGAAGAAATGATAAAAGAAATGAAAGAGATTCTAAATATATCTAAAGAAAACACAGATAAAAAATTGGAGGAACTAAACAAAAAGATAGAATCCCTAGACGAGCAATATAAGAAACAAACAGAATACATAATGCAGATGCACAGAGATATACAGGAAATAAAACACTCCACTGAAAGTTGTAAAAACCGCCTTAATGAAAGTGAAGATAGAATTTCAGACCTTGAAGACAGGATTACAGCTAGTGAACAGGAAAGGAAAGATCTTTTGAAAATAACAAGGAATCAGGAAACAACAATTCAACAACTGCAAGACGATGCAAAGAAGAATAACATAAGAATGATAGGGATTAATGAAAGAGAGGGAGACAACATGAAGGATGTCAGGAGGATATTTAGAGAAGTAATAGCTGAAAATTTCCCAAGCATGAGATCAGAAACTGACATCAGAATCAGTGAAGCATATAGAACTCCAAACAGTCATAACCAAAATAAAACTACACCCAGACATATAATAATCACCATCCCAGAAATCCAACACAAGAATAGATTATTAAAAGCTGTCAGAGAGAAAAGACAGATCACTTATAAAGGAAAACCTATCAGAATCACAGCAGACTTCTCAGCACAAACGATAAAGTCAAGAAGAGCATGGAGTGAAGTATTCCAGATCCTAAAGCAAAATGATTTCCAACCAAGACTGATATATCCTGCAAAACTATCATTCAAAATAGATGGTGCAATACGATACTTCCATGACAAAGAACAGCTGAAGAACTTCATGAACACCAAACCAACCCTGCAAAAAATATTGAAAGACAGTTTAGATACACAAAGGAAAAAAACCACTAAGCAAAGCAAATAATTAAACAGAACAGAAAGATAAAGATGCAACAGCAGAGAGATAACATTCCTACAATTAACCAGCATTTAACAGTAATAACCATTAATGTAAATGGTCTCAATGCACCAATCAAAAGAAACAGACTAGCAGAATGGATCAAGAAACAAAATCCAACCATATGCTATTTACAGGAAACCCATCTAACCCAGAAGGATACTCACAGACTGAAAGTCAAAGGATGGAAAACAATTCTTCATGCAGCAGGAATCCAAAAAAAGGCAGGAGTAGCCATTCTGTTTGTAGACAACGTGAACTTTAAACCAACAATGACCATAAAGGACAAAGAAGGTCACTACATACTCGTAAGGGGAAAACTCCATGAGGAAGAGATAACTATCTTAAATATATACGCACCAAACTCCAGAGCACCCAGTTATATAAAACAATTATTAACAGAAATGAAAACTCAAATTATCAGTAACACAATTGTAACAGGAGACCTTAATACACCACTGACACCAAGGGACAGATCAACCAGACAGAAAATGAGCAAAGAAATAACAGAACTGAATCACACCTGTGAACAAATGGGTTTGATAGACATATACAGAATGTTCCACCCAACAACATCAGAATACACATTCTTCTCAGCAGTACATGGATCATTTTCTAAAATAGACCATATATTAGGTCACAGAACATATTTAAGCAAATGCAAAAGAGTTGAAATCATCCCTTTCATATTATTGGATCATAGCGCTCTGAAATTAGAAATTAATGACAAAAGATACTGCAAAAATTCCGCAAACACATGGAAACTAAATAACACACTCTTGAGTAATCAGTGGGTCACAGAAGAAATTAAAGAAGAAATTAAACAATACCTAAAAGAAAATGAAAATGCAGATACAACTTACCGGAATCTGTGGGATGCAATGAAAGCTGTTCTGAGAGGAAAATTTATTGCACTGAGTTCCCACATCAGGAAAACAGAACGAATACAAATAAATAACTTGATGCTACACCTCAAACAGCTAGAAGAAGAAAAGCAAGTCAAGCCCAAAGCCAAAAGAAGAGAGGAAATTATAAAAATCAGAGCAGAAATCAATGCAATAGAGACTAAGAAAACAATCCAAAGAATCAACGAATCAAAGAGTTGGTTCTTTGAAAGAATAAATAAAATCGATAAGCCCCTAGCCAACCTTATTAAAAAAAGGGAAGAAAAAGCTCAAATTCATGCAATAAGAAATGAAAAAGGAGAAATCACTACAGACCCAATAGAAATACAGAGGATCATCAACACCTATTTCGAAAACCTCTACTCTCAAAAGTTTGATAACACAGAAGAAATAGACAGATTCTTAGAAGCATATGAAGTACCAAAGCTAGATCAAGAGGATATAAAACTGTTGAATAACCCAATCTCTGCTAATGAACTTGAAAATGTAATTAAGGCCTTACCCACCAAGAAGAGCCCAGGCCCAGATGGATTCACTGCAGAATTCTACAAGAAATATAAAGAAGACCTAATGCCGACACTCCTCAAACTATTCAATGAAATTGAAAGGGAAGCAATCCTTCCTAAGTCATTCCTGGAAGCAAGTATTACTCTAGTACCAAAACCTGAGAAAGACCCAACTATAAAAGAGAACTATAGCCCGATCTCCCTAATGAACACAGATGCAAAAATCCTCAATAAAATATTGGCAAGTAGGATGCAGCAAATCATCAAGAAGATTATACACCATGACCAAGTGGGATTCATCCCAGGAATGCAAGGATGGTTCAACATACGCAAATCAATAAATGTAATCCACCATATCAATAAAGCCAAAAATAAGAATCACATGATCATTTCTATAGATGCAGAAAAAGCCTTCGATAAGGTCCAACACCTATTCGTGATAAGAACTTTACAGAAAATTGGAATAAATGGTCTTTACCTCAATATAATAAAGGCCATTTATGACAAACCAACAGCCAGCATCATACTAAATGGCCAAAAATTGAAAGCCTTTACTTTAAAATCGGGCACAAGACAAGGATGTCCTTTATCACCACTCCTATTTAATATAGTACTGGAAGTACTAGCCAGAGCAATTAGGCAAGAAAGAGAAATAAAAGGGGTAAAGATAGGAAAAGAAGAAGTTAAATTATCATTGTTTGCAGATGACATGATACTCTACATAGAAGACCCCCTAAACTCCATTGAAATACACTTAGATACAAACAATAAATTCAGTAATGTGGCTGGATACAAAATCAATACTCAGAAATCAATAGCATTCCTACACACGAACAACAAAATTACAGAGAGGGAAATAAGAGAAACCGGACTATTCACATTAGCAAGCAAAAAAATGAAATATTTAGGAATTACTCTTACGAAAGAAGTGAAAGACTTATACAGTGAAAATTATAATACACTGAAAAAGGAAATTGAAGATGATCTCAGAAAATGGAAAGACATCCCTTGCTCATGGATAGGAAGAACAAACATTGTGAAAATGGCCATTCTCCCAAAACTGTTATACAGATTCAATGCAATCCCAATAGAAATACCATCAACATACCTTATAGATCTAGAGAAATCACTCCTAAATTTCCTCTGGAACCAGAAGAGACCTAGAATCACAAAGGCAATTCTAAGCAGCAAAGACAAAGCAGGAGGCATCACAATCCCTGACTTGAAGTTATACTACAAAGCAACAGTAGTAAAATCAACATGGTATTGGAATCAAAACAGAGTCGAAGATCAGTGGAATAGATTAGAAGATACAACCAAAACTACGAACACACTCAACCACCTTATCTTTGATAAAGGAGCCAAGCAGGTTCACTGGAAGAATGACAGTCTCTTTAATAAATGGAGGGGCTGGGGATTTAGCTCAGCGGCATAAGCGCCTGCCTTACAAGCAGGCAGTCGTGAGTTCGATCCCTGGTACCAATAAAAAAGGAAAAAGACAAAAAAAAAAAGAATAAATGGTGCTGGAAAAACTGGCTCTCCATTTGCTGAAAACTAAAGCTAGACCCATGTCTATCACCATGTACTAAATTAGAATCTAAATGGGTCAAAGATCTGAATATTAAAACAGAAACACTAAATCTATCGGAAGACAAATTAGGTAGAAACCTTGGAGACATAGGAGTAGGTAAAGAATTCATGAACAGGACTCAAACGGCACGGGAAATACTTCCCAGAATCAATAACTGGGACCACTTCTTATTAAAAAGTTTCTGCATGTCAAAAGAAATCTCCACCATAGTGAAAAGAAAACCCACAAACTGGGAAAAGATTTTAGTGAACTCTCTCTCAGACAAGGGCCTCTTGTCTAAAACATATAAAGAATTAAAGAAACTCAGACCTCCAAAATTCAAAGATCCAATCCAAAAATGGGCATCTGAGATGAATACGCAAGTCTCAGATGAAGAAATGCAAATGGCAAATAAATACATGAAAAAATGCTCATCATCATTGGTCATTAGAGAAATGCAAATTAAAACCACACTGAGATGCCATCTCACTCCTGAAAGAATGGCCAGGATCAAGAAAACCGACAACAAATGCTGGAGAAGCTGTGGGGAAAAAGGAACTCTCCTGCACTGCTGGTGGGAGTGTAGACTGGTACAGCCTTTGTGGAGATCTGTCTGGAGATTTCTCAAAAAGTTGGGACTGGAAATCCCATTTATTCCAGCTATTCCACTTCTAGGCATATTCCCAGAAGAACTGAAAGCATCATACCACAGTGATATATGTGCACCTATGTTTATAGCAGCACAATTTGTAATCGCCAGATCTTGGAAACAACCCAAGTGTCCATCAACTGAGGAATGGATAAAAAAGTAGTGGTATTTCTATACAATGGAGTATTATTCAGCTATAAAGAAGGATCACATTGAGATATTTATCAATAAATGGGCGCAGCTTGAGACCATACTCATAAGTGAAATCAATCAATCTCGCATGTGTGAATACCGAATAGTTTCCCTAATGTAAGTAATGATTCAAATATATAAAAATATGTGGTAATCATGATTCCCAATTAGGTGGCCTTGGAGCCTTATAAAGTTTTCACTCATTAATTAGAAAGGCTTTATTCTGGGCTTCTTGATATGAAAATATTTGAAGCTAGAGTATATGAAGTTTTATCCAAATATTTCAAGGAAAAAGACACTATGGTAACTACTATTAAGTCAGGTTATATGGTGGTGAAGTACTAGGTTGTTGAAACAGTCAGGCTGTGACCTCTTTTGTTATATTGTTATGTCCTGTTTTATCTCAATCTCCCCCTTATTGTTTTAAAAAAAATTATTTAGTCATTTCTTATGTTTGTCTTAAAGAAAAAATTCAAAAAATTAGGATATATAAATAGTAACTATTTTTGATTTCCTATTAACTTGGTTTGAAGTCCTGTAGTACTCCCACGATCTTGTTTTGACTGATTAGACTCTGTTCCATTCTATATGATAGTATCAAGTTTTTTTTTAATTTTATTTAAGGAGAAAAGAAAAAAAAAGCAGGGAAAGGGTACAAGTTATACAGATTTACAGAAAAAAAATGAAAAGTAGGAAATCACTAGTTAATGGATTACATATTGTCATCTTAGAAATAATTGTTCAAGTCACAAAATTAAAGCTTGTAAAGTGGACATTCCATCATCAAGTTTGAAGACATAGGCAACTACTTTGAAGACAATAAGATTCACTAAGATACCCATTCTGGTTTGACTATTGTCTTCTTTGGAAGTCCTGTAATGTTTACAATGCCTAAGTTTTATTGGTCTTGTTCTCTACTGTTTTGTCCAACTTTATAATATCTAATGAGATAGACAATTCTTTTTAAGGAAACAAGGGACAACGTTGATAACCATTGTTGATAAACTTGTACTCTGTTCTACACCATGTGCTATATCTATCCTTGGTATTGACTGACAGCTTTGTTTTGCCATATTTGACTGTATTCTTCCCCCCAAAAAAAGTAATAAGCACTAAGGAGTAATAAAATCCAAAATGTGTAAATTTTGTTGTAAAAAAGAGAGGGAAATGAAAAAGACCAAAAAAAAAAAAAAAAAGAGAGGGGAAAAAAAAAAAACGAAAAAGAGCTCTAACGGATATAACAGCAAGTGTGTTTAGGGGTGTTAAATAGCTGACTATATCAATGTTTTTGGATCATTGAACACAGCTGTTTGCAGTCTCCCTGTTTGAATGTCCACCTTGTATTCTTTGATACTGTGATTTGAGTAACTATTTTCAAGATGATAATATGTAATCTACTAACAGGTGATTTCTTACTGTTATGGTTTTTTTTGTTTGTTTGTTTTGTTTTTTTCTGTTTTTTTTTTTTTTTTTTGTAGTCCTGTATTACGTGTACCCTTACACTGCTTTGGTTTGTTTTGTGTTTTTCTCTTTTTCCTCTTAAAAAAAAAAAGAATTAGGGTAGGCTGTGAGCAGCAATGTAGGATGGAGCAAAACACCACGGGGTGGTGACCATGGGGAGGTCCCGAAACATGCAATGGCAAGGTAGAATAGTTTTCTAAAAAACATCATGGGGTGGTGCACAAGGAGAGGTTCTCCAACAGGAAAGTCACACGTCAGAGTGAGAGAAACATCACGAGGTGGTTTGAATCGAAAGGGTCTGAATTACGATAGGCAGTGAGTGACAATGTAGTATGGAGAAAACCACCATGGGGTCGTGAGCATTGGGACATCCCAAAACATGCAGTGGCAATGTAGGACAGGTTTCTAAAAGACATCATGGGGTGGTGCAAATTAGGAGGGTCTCTTACAGGCCATTCACATGTAGAAGTGAGAGGAACATCACGTAGTGTTGTGAATCGGAAGGGTCTGAATGAGGATAGGCAGTGAGTGGCAATGTAGGATGGAGAAAAGCTCCACTGGGTGAAGAGCTTGGGGAGGTCTCAAAACATTCAAAGGCAATGTGGGATAGGTCTCTAAAAAACATCACGAGGTGGTGTGAATCAGGAGGGTCTGAATTAGGATAGGCAGTGAGCACAATGCAGGAATGAGAAAAACACCACGGTGTGGTGAGCATGGGGAGGTCCCGAAACATGCGGTGGCAATGTAGGAAATGTTTCTAAAAAATATAATGGGGTGGTGCGCTTTGGGAGGGTCTCTAACGGGCCATTCACATGTAGGAGTGAGAAAAACATCACAGAGTGGTGTGAATCAAGAGGGTGTGAATTAGGATAGGCAGTGAGTGCCAATGTAGGATGGAGAAAAGCACCACTGGGTAGTGAGCAAGGGTACGTCCAGAAACATGCAGTGGCAATGTAGGATAGCTCTCTAAAAAACATCAGGGTGTGGTGCTCATTGGGAGGGTTGCCATCAGTCCATTCACATGTAGGAGTGAGAGAAACATCAGGGGGTGGTGAGCATTGGGACGGTCTCTAACAGGCCATTCCCATTTAGGAGTAAGTGAAACATCACGGGCTGGTGTTAATCGGGGGGGTTTGAATTAAAACAGGCAGTGAGTGGCAATGTAGGATGGAAAAAAGCACCACGGTGTGGTGAGCATGAGGAGGTCCCGAAACACGCAGTGGCAATGTAGGATAGGTTTCTAAAATACATCACAGGGTCATGCAAATTGGAAGGGTATCTAATAGGCAATTCACATGTAGGAGTGAGAGAAACATCATGGGTTGGTGTGAATCGGGAGGGTCTGAATTACGGTAGGCAGTGAGTGGCAATGTTGGATGGAGAAAAGCACCATGGGGAGATGAGCATGGGGAGGTCCCGAAACATGCAGTGGCAATGCAGGATAGGTTTCTAAAAAACGTCATGGTGTGGGGCTTATTCCGAGGGTCTCTAACAGGCGATTCACATGTAAGAGTGACAGAAACATCACAGGGTGGTGTGAATAGGGAGGGTCTGAATTAGGATAGGCATTGAGTGGCAATGTAGGATGGAGAAAAGCACCATGGGGAGATGGGCATGGGGAGGTCCCGAAACATGCAGTGGCAATGTAGGATATGTTTCTAAAAAACACCATGGGATGGTGCGCATTGGGCGGGTCTCCAACAGGCCATTCACATGTATGGTGAGAGAAACATCACGCGGCTCTGTGAATTGGGAGGGTCTGAATTAGTATAGGCAGTGAGTGGCAATGTAGCATGGAGAAAAGCACCAGGGGTGGTGAGCATGGGAAGGTCCCAAAACATGCAGTGGCTATGTAGGATAGGTTTCTAAAATACATCATGATGTGGTGCACATTTGCTGGGACTCTAACAGGCCATTCATATATAGGAGTGAGAGAAACAGCATGGCGTGGTGTGAATCGGTAGGGTCTGAAATAGGATAGGCACTGAGTGTCAATGTAGGATGGAGAAATGCTCCACGGGGTGAAGAGCTTGGGGAGGTCTCTTAACATTCAGTGGCAATGTGGGATAGGTTTATAAAAAACATCAAGGGGTGTTGCGTATTGGGATAGTCTCTAACAGGCCATTCACATGTAGGAGTGAGAGAAACATCACGGAGTCGTGTGAATCGGTTGGGTCTCAATTAGTATAGGCAGTGAGTTGCAATGTAGGATGGAGAAAAGCACCATGGGGTGTTGAGCATGGGGATTTTCCGAAACACGCAGTGGCATTATAGCATAGGTTCCTAAAACACATCATGGTGTGGTGCGCATTGGCTCGGTCTCTAACAGGTCTTTAACATGTAGGAGTGAGAGAATCATTACCGGGTGGCGTGATTGCAGAGTGTCTGAATTATGATAGGGATTCAATGGCAATGTAGGATAGAGAAAAGCACCACGGGTAGATGAGCATGGTGAGGTCCCGAAACATGCAGTGGCAATGTAGGATAGGTTTCTATAAAACATCACAGTATGGTGCGCATTGGGTGGGCCTCAAACAGGCAATTTACATGTAGTAATGAGAGAAACATCACAGGGTGGTGTGAATCAGGAGGGTCTGAATTAGGATAAGCAGTGAGTGGCAATGTAAGATGGAGAAAAGCACCACGGGTTGGTGAGCATGTGGAACTCCCGAAACATGCGGTGGCAATGTAGGAAATGTTTCTAAAAAATATGACGGGGTGGTGCACTTTGGGAGGGATTCTAATAGGCCATTCACCTGTAGGAGTGTGAGAAACATCAGGGAGTGGTATGAATCGGGAGGGTCTCAATTAGTATAGGAAGTGAGTGGCAATGTCGGATGGAGAAAAACACCATGGGCTGGTGAGCATGGGGAGGTCTCCAAACATGCAGTGGCAATGTACGATAGGTTTCTAAAAGACATTAGGGTGTGGTGCGCATTGGGAGGGTCTCTACAAGGCCATTCCCATGTAGGAGTGAGTGAAACATCAGGGGTGGTGCGCACTGGGAGGGTCTCTAACAGGCCATTCCCATGTAGGAGTGAGTGGAACTCCACGGGCTTGTGCAAATCAGAAGGTTTTGAATTAGAATAGGCAGTGAGTGGCAACGTAGGATGGAAAAAAGCACCACCGTGTGGTGAGCATGAGGAGGTCCCAAAACACGCAGTGGCAATGTAGGATAGGTTTCTAAAATACACGACGGGGTGGTGCACATTGGGAGGGTCTCTACCAGGCCATTCCCATATAGGAGTGAGTGAAACATTAGGGGGTGGTGCGCATTAGGAGGGTCTCTAACAGGCCATTCCCATGTAGGAGTGAGTGAAACATCATGGGCTGGTGTGAATCAGAAGGGTTTGAATTAGAATAGGCAGTGAGTGGCAAGGTAGGATGGAAAAAAGCACCACCGTGTGGTGAGCATGAGGAGGTCCCAAAACACGGAGTGGCAATGTAGCATAGGTTTCTAAAATACATCGTGGGGTGGTGCGCATTGGGACGATCTCTAACAGGCCATTCACATGTAGGAGTGAGAGAAACATCACGGGGTGGTGTGAATCGGAAGGGTCTGAATTAGGGTAGGCAGTGAGTGGCAATATGGGCTGGAGAAAAGCACCATGGGGTGGTGAGCATGGGGAGGTCCTTAAACATGCAGTAGCAATCTAGGATATGTTTCTAAAATACATGATGGTGTGGTGCGCATTAGGAGGGGCTCTAACGGACCATTCACATGTAGGAGTGAGAGAAACATCACGTTGTCGTTTGAATCGGGTCTGTATTAGGATAGGCAGTAAGTGGCCATGTTGGATGGAGAAAATCACTACAGGGTGGGGAGCATGGGGAGGTCCCAAAACACGCAGTAGCAATATAGTATAGGTTTCTAAAAAACCTCGCATGGTGGTGCGCATTCCGAGGGTCTCTAAAAGGCCATTCACTTGTAGGAGTTAGAGAAAAATCACAGGTTGGTGTGAATCGGGATGGTCTGAATTAGGATAGGAATTGAGTGTCAATGTAGGATTGAGAAAAGCACCATCTGCTGATGAGCATGTGGAGGTCCTAAAAACATTCAGGGGCAATGTAGATTAGGTTTCTAAAACACATCACACGGTGGTGCGCATTGGGAGGGGCTCTGACATGCCATCCACATGGAGGAGTGAGAGAAACATCATAGTGTCGTGTGAATTGGGAGTGTCTCAATTAGGATAGGCAGTGAGTGGCAATGTAGGATGGAGAAAAGTACAAAGTGGCGGTCTGCATGTGGAGGTGGGTAAACATGCAGTGGCAATGTAGGATAGGTTTCTGAAAAACCTCGCGGGGTGGTGCGCTTTGTAAGGGTTTCTAACAGGCCATTCAATAGTAGGACTGAGAAAAACATCAAGGGGTGGTTTGGTTCGGATGGTCTGAATTAGGATGGGAGGTGAGTGGCAAAGCAGAATGGAGAAAAGCATCACGGGGTGGTGAGCATGGCTAGGTCGGGAAACAAGCAGTGGCAATGTAGGATAGGTTTCTGAAAAGCATCGTGTGGTGGTGTGCATTGTAAGGGTTTCTAACAGGCCATTCACTAGTAGAAGTGACAAAAACATCACGGGGTGGTGCAAATTGGAGGGTCTGAATTAGGATAGGCAGTGAGTGGCAATGTAGGATGGAGAAAAGCTCCACGTGGTGGTGAGCTTGGGTAGGTCCGGAAACATGCAGTGGCAATGTAGGATAGGTTTCTGAAAAATATCGTGGGGTGGTGCCCAGTGTAAGGGTTTCTAAAAGGCCATTCACCAGTAGGAGAGAGAAAAATATCACGGGGTGATGCAAATTGGAGGGCCTGAATTAGGATAGGCAGGGAGTGGCAATGTAGGATGGAGAAAAGCACCATGGGGTGGTGAGCATGGGGAGGTGAGGAAACATGCAGTGGCAATATAAGATAGGTATCTGAAAAACACAACGTGGTGGTGGGCATTGGGAGGGTCTCTAACAGGCCATTCACATGTAGCAGTGAGAGAAACACAATGGGGTGGTGTGAACCAGGAGGGTCTGAATTAGATACGCAGTAAGTGGCAATGTAGGACGGAGAAAAGCACAACAGGGTGGTGAGCATGTGGAGCTCGAGAAACATGCACTGGCAATATAGGATAGGTTTCTGAAAAACATGGCGGGGTGGCGGGGTGTTGTGCATTGCAAAGGACTGTAACAGGCAATTGACATGTAGGAGTGAGAGAAGCATCACGGGGGGTTGTGAATCGGAAGGATCTGAATTAGAGAGGCAGTGAGGGGTAGTGTGGGATGGAGAAAAGCACAATGGGGTGGTGATCATGGGGAGGTCCTGAAATATGCAGTGGCAATGTAGAATAGGTTTCTGAAAAACATCGCGGGAGGGTGCGCATTGTAAGAGTTTCTAACAGACCATTCACTAGTAGGAGTGAGAAAAACATCACGGGGTGCTATGAATTGGAGGTTCTGAATTAGAATAGGCAGTGAGTGTCAATCTTGGATGGAGAAAAGCACCCTGGGGTGGTGAGCATGGGGAGTTGAGGAAACCTGCAGTTTCAATGTAAGATAGGTTTCTGAAAATCACAACAGCGTGGTGGGCATTGGGAGGGTCTCTCACAGGCCATACACATGTAGGAGTGAGAGAAACATCACGGGGTGGTGTGAACCGGGAGAGTCTGAATTAGGATAGGCAGTGAGTGGCAATGTAGTATGGAGAAAAGCACCACTGGGTGGTGCGCTTGGGGAGGTCGGGAAACATGCAGTGGCAATGTAGGATAGGTTTCAGAAAAACATTGCGGAGTGGTGTGCATTGTAAGGGTTTCTAACAGGCCATTCACTAGTAGGGTGAGAAAACATCACGGAGTGGTGGGATTTGGAGGATCTGAATTGGTACAGGCAGTGAGTAGCAATGTAGGATGGAGAAAAGCAGCACGGGTTGGTGAGCATGGGGAGGTCTGGAAACATGCAGTGGCAATGTAGGGTAGGTTTCTGCAAAACATCGCGGGGTGGTACGCTTTGTAAGTGTTTCTAACAGGCCATTCACTAGTACGAGTGAGAAAAACATCACGTGGTGGTGTGAATTGGAGGTTCTGAATTACAATAGGCTGTGAGTGGCAATCTAGGATGGAGAAAAGCACCATGGGGTGGTGAGCATGGGGAGTTGAGGAAACATGCTGTTTCAATGTAAGATAGGTTTCTGAAAATCACAACAGCGTGGTGGGCATTGGGAGGGTCTCTCACAGGCCATACACATTTAGGAGTGATAGAAATATCACGGTGTGGTGTGAACCGGGAGGGTCTGTATTACCATAAGCAGTGAGTGGCAATGTAGAATGGAGAAAAGCACAACGGGTTGATGAGCATGGGGAGATCGGGAAACATGCAGTGGCAATGTAGGTTAAGTTTCTGAAATACATAACTGGTTGGTGTGCATTCGCTGGGTCTGTATCAGGCGATTTACATGTAGGAGTGAGAGAAACATCACGGGGTGGTGTGAATCAGGAGGCTCTGAATTAGGATAGGCAGTGAGTGGTAATGTAGGATGGAGAAAAGCACCATGGGGTGGTGAACATGGGGAGGTCCCCAAACACGCGGTGGCAATGTAGGATAGGTTTGTAAAAAAACATCACGGGCTGGTGCGCATTCTGACGTTCTCTAACCTTCCATTCACATGTAGGAGTGAGAGAAACACAACGGAGTGGTGTGAATCGGCAGGGTCTCAAATAGTATTGGCAGTGAGTGGCAATGTAGAATGAAGAAAAGCACCAAGGTTTGTGAGGATGGGGAGGTCCCGAAACATGCAGTGGCAATGTAGGATAGGATTCTAAAAAACGTCACAGGGTCGTGCGCATTGGGAGGGTCTCTAACAGGCCATTCACAAGTAGGAGTGAGTGAAACATCGTGGGGTGGTGCGAATTCGGAGGGTCTGAATTAGGATAGGCAGGGAGTGGCAATGTAGGATGGAGAAAAGCAACACAGGATGGTGAGCATGGGGAGGTCCCGAAACATGCAGTGGCAATGTAGGATATGTTTCTAAAAAACAACACAGTGTGGTGCACATTGGGAGGGTCTTCAGGACATTCACATATAGGAGTGAGAAAAAAATCACGGCGTGGTGTGAATCGGGACAGTCAGAATTAGGGTAGGCTGTGAGCAGCAATGTAGCATGGAGCAAAGCACCACCGGGTGGTGACCATGGGGAGGTCCCGAAACATGCAATGGCAAGGTAGGATAGTTTTCTAAAAAACATCATGGGGTGGTGCACATGGGGAGGATCTCCAACAGGACAGTCACATGTCGGAGTGAGAGAAACATCACGGGGTGGTTTGAATCGAAAGGGTCTGAATTACGATAGGCAGTGAGTAGCAATGTAGGATGGAGAAAACCACCACGGGGTCGTGACCATTGGGACATCCTGAAACATGCAGTGGCAATGTAGGACAGGTTTCTAAAAGACAGTAGGATGGAGAAAAGCTCCACTGGGTGAAGAGCTTGGGGAGGTCTCAAAACATTCAAAGGCAATGTGGGATAGGTCTCTAAAAAACATCACGAGGTGGTGTGAATCAGGAGGGTCTGAATTAGGATAGGCAGTGAGCACAATGAAGGATAGAGAAAAACACCACGGAGTGGTGAGCATGGGGAGGTCCCGAAACATGCGGTGGCAATGTAGGAAATGTTTCTAAAAAATATAACGGGGTGGTGCGCTTTGGGAGGGTCTCTAACAGGCCATTCACATGTAGGAGTGAGAAAAACATCACAGAGTGGTGTTAATCGAGAGGGTGTGAATTAGGATAGGCAGTGAGTGCCAATGTAGGATGGAGAAAAGCACCACTGGGTAGTGAGCAAGGGGACGTCCAGAAACATGCAGTGGCAATGTACAATAGCTTTCTAAAATACATCAGGGTTTGGTGCTCATTGGGAGGGTCGCCATCAGGCCATTCACATGTAGGAGTGAGAGAAACATCACTGGGTGGTGTGAATTTGGAGGGTCTCAATTAGGATAGGCAGTGAGTGGCGATGTGAATGGACAAAAGCACCACGGGGTGGTGAGCATGGGGCTGTCCCGAAACATGCAGTGGCAATGTAGGATAGGTTTCTAAAAAACATCAGGGAGTGGTGCGCCTTGGGAGGGTCTCTAACAGGCCATTCACATGTAGGAGTGAGAGAAACATCACTCGGTGGTGTGAATTGGGAGGGTCTGAATTAGGATAGGCAGTGAGTGGTGATGTAGAATAGACAAAAGCACCACGGTGTGGTGAGCATGGGGAGGTCCCGAAACATGCAGTGGCAATGTAGGATAGGTTTCTAAAATACATCACGGGGTGGTGCGAATTGGGAGGGTCTCTAACACACCATTCACATGTAGGTGTGAGAG
This sequence comes from Cavia porcellus, assembly GCF_034190915.1. Lineage (NCBI taxonomy): Eukaryota > Metazoa > Chordata > Mammalia > Rodentia > Caviidae > Cavia > Cavia porcellus. The sequence goes on along the minus strand of NW_026947486.1, from coordinate 1,196,932 downwards.
AAACATCATGGGGTGGTGTGAATCGGGAGGGTCTGAATTAGGATGGGCAGTGAGTGCAATGTAGGATGGAGAAAAGCAACACAGGATGGTGAGCATGGGGACGCCCTGAAACATGCAGTGGCAATGTAGGATAGGTTTCTAAAAAACAACATGGTGTGGTGCGCATTGTGAGGGTCTTCAGGACATTCACATGTAGGAGTGAGAGAAAAATCACGGCGTGGTGTGAATCGGGACAGTCTGAATTAGGGTAGGCTGTGAGCAGCAATGTAGGATGGAGCAAAGCACCATGGGGTGGTGAGCATGGGGAGGTCCTTAAACATGCAGTGGCAATCTAGGATAGGTTTCTAAAATACATGACAGCATGGTGCGCATTAGGAGGGGCTCTAACAGGCCATTCACATGTAGGAGTGAGAGAAACATCATGTTGTCCTTTGAATCGGGTCTGTATTAGGATAGGCAGTAAGTGGCCATGTTGGATGGAGAAAATCACTACAGGGTGGTGAGCATGGGGAGGTCCCAAAACACGCAGTAGCAATATAGTATAGGTTTCTAAAAAACCTCGCATGGTGGTGCACATTTCGAGGGTCTCTAAAAGGCCATTCACTTGTAGGAGTTAGAGAAAAATCACAGGTTGGTGTGAATCGGGATGGTCTGAATTAGGATAGGAATTGAGTGTCAATGTAGGATTGAGAAAAGCACCATCTGCTGATGAGCATGTGGAGGTCCTAAAAACATTCAGGGGCAATGTAGATTAGGTTTCTAAAACACATCACACGGTGGTGCGCATTGGGAGGGGCTCTGACATGCCATCCACATGTAGGAGTGAGAGAAACATCACAGGGTCGTGTGAATTGGGAGTGTCTGAATTAGGATAGGCAGTGAGTGGGAATATGGGATGGAGAAAAGCACCATGGGGTGGTAATCCTGGGGAGGTCCTGAAACATGTAGTGGCAATGTAGGATAGGTTTCTAAAATACATGACGGGGTGGTGTGCATCGGGATGGGCTCTAATAGGCCATTCACATGTATGATTGAGAGAAACCTCACGGGGTGGTGTGAATCAGGTGGGTCTGAATTAGGATAGGCAGTGAGTGGTGATGTAGGATGGAGATAAGCACCGGGTTGAAAAGCATGGGGCTTTCCGGAAACATACAGTGGCAAAGGGAAAGGTTTCTAAAAAACAGCACGGCGTGGTTTGCATTGGGAAAGTCTCTAACAGGTCATTCACATGCAGGAGTGAGAGAAACATCACGGGGTGGTGTGAATCAGTAGGGTCTGAATTAATATAGGAAGTCAGTGGCAATGTAGGCTGGAGAAAACACCATGGGCAGTGAGCATGGGGAGGTTCCAAAACATGCAGTGGCAATGTAGGATAGGGTTCTAAAAAAAAATCACGGGGTGGTGCACATTGGGATGGAAAATAACAGGACATTCACTTATAGGAGTGAGGGAAACATCAGGGGGAGGTGTGAATCGGGAGGGTCTGAATTAGGATAGGCAGTGAGTGGCAATGTAGGATGGAGAAAAGCACCAAGGGGTGGTGAGCATGGCGAGGCCCCGAAACATGAAGTGGCAGAGTAGGATAGGTTTCTAAAAAACATCACTGGGTGGTGTGCATTAGTTGGGTCTCTAACAGGCCATTCACCTGTAGGAGTGAGTGAAACATCATGGGGTTGTGTGAATTCGGAGGGTCTGACTTAGGATAGGCAGTGAGAGGCAATGTAGGATGGAGAAAAGCACCAAGGGGTGGTGATCATGGGGAGGTGACGAAACACACAGTGGCAATGTAGGATAGGTTTGCAAAATACATCACGGGCTGGTGCACATTCAGAGGGTGTCTAACAGGCCATTCAAATATATGAGTGAAAGAAACATCATGGGGTGCTGTGAATCAGGAGGGTCTAAAGTAGGATAGGTAGTGAGTGGCAATGTAGCATGAAGAAAAGCACCCTGGGGTGGTGACCATGGGAAGGTCCTGAAACATGCAGTGGCAATGTAGGATAGGTTTCTAAAATACATCACGGGGTGGTGTGCATTACCAGGGACTCTAACAGGCCATTAACATGTGGGAGTTAGAGAATCATCACGGGGTGTAGTGAATCGGGAGGGTCTGAATTAGAATAGGCAGTGAGTGGCAATGTAGGATGGAGAAAAGCACCACGGGGTGGTGAGCATGGGGAGGTCCAGAAACATGCAGTGGCAATGTAGGTTAAGTTTCTAAAATACATCACTGGTTGTTGGACATTGGGAGGGTCTCTAACAGGCGATTCACATGTAGGAATGAGAGAAACATCACGGGGTGGTGTGAATCGGGAGGCTCTGAATTAGGATAGGCAGTGATTTTCAATGTAGGAAGGAGAAAAGCACCATGGGATGGTGAGAATGGGGAAGTCCCCAAACACGCGGTGGCAATGTAGGATAGGTTTCTAAAAAACAGCATTGGGTGGTGCCTATTCTGAGGTTCTCTAACATTTCATTCACATGTAGGAGTGAGAGAAACATAACGGAGTGGTGTAAGTCAAGAGGGTCTCAATTAGTATTGGCAGTGAGTGGCAGTGTAGGATGAAGAAAAGCACCATGGGGTTGTGAGGATGGGGAGGTCCTGAAACATGCAGTGGCAATGTAGGATAGGATTCTAAAAAACATCACGGGGTCGTGCGCATTGGGAGGGTCTCTAACAGGCCATTCACATGTATCAGTGAGAGAATCATCACGGGGTGGTGTGAATCGGGAAGGTCTGTATTAGAATAGGCAGTGAGTGGCAATTTAGGATGGAGAAATGCACCACGGGGTGGTCAGTTTGGGGAAGTCAGGAAACATGAAGAGGAAATGTTGGATAGGTTTCTGAAAAACATCGCCGGGTGGTGTGCATTGTAAGGGTTTCTAACAGGCCATTCACTAGTAGGAGTGAGAAAAACATCACGGGGTGGTGTGAATTGGAGGGCCTGAATTAGGATAGGCAGTGAGTGGCAATGTAGTATGGAGAAAAGCACCATTGAGTGGTGAGAATGGGGAGGTCTTGAAATATGTAGTGGCAAGGTAGGATAGGTTTGTAAAAAACGTCATGGGGTGGTGCGCATTCTGAGGTTCTCCTCCAGGCCATTCATATGTAAGAGTGAGAGAAACATCACAGGGTGTTCTGAATCGTGGGGGGGGTGTCTGAATTAGGATAGGCATTGAGTGGCAATGTAGGATGGAGAAAAACACCACGGGGTGGTGAGCATGGGGAGGACCCAAAACATCGAGGGGCAATGTAGGATATGTTTCTAAAAAACGGCTTGATGTGGTGCGCATTCCGATGGTCTCTACCAGGCCATTCATATGTAAGAGTGTGGAGAAACATCACAGGGTTGTGTGAATCGGGGGTGGTCTGAATTAGGAAAGGCCGTGAGTGGCAATGTAGGATGAAGAAAACCACCACGGTGTGGTCAGCATGGGGACGTCAAGAAACATGCTGTGGCAATGTAGGATAGGGTTCTGAAAAGCATCGTGGGGTGGTGCGCATTGCAAGGGTCTGTAAAAGCAACTGACATATATGAGTGAGAAAAGCTTCACATGGTGGTGTGAATCGGAGTGTCTGAATTAGAATAGGCAGTGAGTGGCAATGTACGATGGAGAAAAGCACGATAGGGTGGTGAGCATGTGGAGGTCTCGAAACATGCAATGGTACTGTAGGATAGGTTTCTGAAAAACATCATGGGATGTTGCGCATGGGAGGGTCTCTAACAGGCCATTCACGTGTAGGAGTGAGAGAAACATCACAGGGTGGTGTGAAGCGGAGGATCTGAATTAGGATAGGCAGTGAGTGGCAATGTAGGATGGAGAAAAGCACAACGGGGTGGTCTGCATGTGGAGGTCGGTAAACATGCAGTGGCAATGTAGGATAGGGTTCTGAAAAACCTCGCGGGGTGGTGTGCTTTGTAAGGGTTTCTAACAGGCCATTCACTAGTAGGACTGAGAAAAACATCAAGGGGTGGTTTGATTCGGATGGTCTGAATTAGGATGGGAGGTGAGCGGCAGAGCAGAACGGAGAAAAGCACCATGGGGTGGAGAGCGTGGCGAGGTCGGGAAACATGCAGTGGCAAGGTAGGATAGGTTTCTGAAAAGCGTCGTGGTGTGGTGTGCATTGTAAGGGTTTCTAACAGGCCATTCACCAGTAGGAGAGAGAAAAATATCACGGGGTGGTGCAAATTGGAGGGCCTGAATTAGGATAGGCAGGGAGTGGCAATGTAGGACGGAGAAAAGCACCATGGGGTGGTGAGCATGGGGAGGTGAGGAAAAATGCAGTGGCAATGTAAGATAGGTATCTGAAAACCACAACGTGGTGGTGGGCATTGGGAGGGTCTCTAACAGGCCATTCACATGTAGCAGTGAGAGAAACACCATGGGGTGGTGTGAACCAGGAGGGTCTGAATTAGATACGCAGTAAGTGGCAATGTAGGATGGAGAAAAGCACAACAGGGTGGTGAGCATGTGGAGGTCGAGAAACATGCACTGGCAATGTAGGATAGGTTTCTGAAAAACATCACGGGTTGGCGGGGTGGTGCGCATTGCAAGGGTTTGTAACAGTCAATTGACATGTAGGGGTGAGAAAAGCACCACGGGTAGTGTAAATCAGAGTGTCTGAATTAGGATAGGCAGTGAGTGGCAATGTAGGATGGAGAAAAGCACCATGGCTTGGTAAGCAAGGGGAGGTCCCGAAACATGCAGTGGCAATGTATGTTAGGTTTCTAAAAAACATCGCATTGTGGTGCGGATTGTAAGACTTTCTAACAGGCCATTCACTAGTAGGAGTGAGAAAAATATCACGGGGTGGTGTGAAGCAGAGGGTCTAAATTAGGATAGGCAGTGAGTGGCAATGTAGGAGGGAGAAAAGCACCACGGTTTAGTGAGCATGTGGAGGTTGGGAAACATGAAGTGGCAATGTAGGAGAGGGTTCTGAAAAGCATTCAGGGGTGGTGTGCATTGTAAGGTTTTCTAACAGGCCATTCACTAGTAGAAGTGACAAAAACATCATGGTGTTGTGCGAAATGGAGGGTCTGAATTAGGGTAGGCAGTGAGTGGCAATGTAGGAAGAAGAAAAGCACCACGAGGTGTGAGCTTGGGGAGGTCCGGAAACATGCAGTGGCAATGTAGGATAGCTTTCTGAAAATCATCGCAGGGTGGTGTGCTTTCTAAGGGTTTCTAACAGGCCATTCACTAGTAGGAGTGAGAAAAACATCACGGGGTGGTGTGATTCAGAGGGTCTGAATTAGGATAGGCAGTGAATGGCAATGTAGGATGGAGAAAAGCACCACGGGGTGGTGAGCATGGGGAGGACCCAAAACATCGAGGGGCAATGTAGGATATGTTTCTAAAAAACGGCTTGATGTGGTGCGCATTCCGATGGTCTCTACCAGGCCATTCATATGTAAGAGTGTGGAGAAATATCACAGGGTTGTGTGAATCGGGGGTGGTCTGAATTAGGAAAGGCCGTGAGTGGCAATGTAGGATGAAGAAAACCACCACGGTGTGGTCAGCATGGGGACGTCAAGAAACATGCTGTGGCAATGTAGGATAGGGTTCTGAAAAGCATCGTGGGGTGGTGCGCATTGCAAGGGTCTGTAAAAGCAACTGACATATTTGAGTGAGAAAAGCTTCACATGGTGGTGTGAATCGGAGTGTCTGAATTAGAATAGGCAGTGAGTGGCAATGTACGATGGAGAAAAGCACGATGGGGTGGTGAGCATGTGGAGGTCTCGAAACATGCAATGGTACTGTAGGATAGGTTTCTGAAAAACATCATGGGATGTTGCGCATGGGAGGGTCTCTAACAGGCCATTCACATGTAGGAGTGAGAGAAACATCACAGGGTGGTTTGAAGCGGAGGATCTGAATTAGGATAGGCAGTGAGTGGCAATGTAGGATGGAGAAAAGCACAACGGGGTGGTCTGCATGTGGAGGTCGGTAAACATGCAGTGGCAATGTAGGATAGGGTTCTGAAAAACCTCGTGGGGTGGTGCGCTTTGTAAGGGTTTCTAACTGGCCATTCACTAGTACGACTGAGAAAAACATCAAGGGGTGGTTTGATTCAGATGGTCTGAATTAGGATGGGAGGTGAGCGGCAGAGCAGAATGGAGAAAAGCACCACGGGGTGGAGAGCGTGGCGAGGTCGGGAAACATGCAGTGGCAATGTATGTTAGGTTTCTAAAAAACATCGCATTGTGGTGCAGATTATAAGACTTTCTAACAGGCCATTCACTAGTAGGAGTGAGAAAAATATCACGGGGTGGTGTGAAGCAGAGGGTCTAAATTAGGATAGGCAGTGAGTGGCAATGTAGGAGGGAGAAAAGCACCACGGTGTAGTGAGCATGTGGAGGTTGGGAAACATGCAGTGGCAATGTAGGAGAGGGTTCTGAAAAGCATTCAGGGGTGGTGTGCATTGTAAGGTTTTCTAACAGGCCATTCACTAGTAGAAGTGACAAAAACATCATGGTGTTGTGCGAAATGGAGGGTCTGAATTAGGGTAGGCAGTGAGTGGCAGTGTAGGAAGGAGAAAAGCACCACGGGGTGTGAGCTTGGGGAGGTCCGGAAACATGCAGTGGCAATGTAGGATAGCTTTCTGAAAATCATCGCAGGGTGGTGTGCTTTCTAAGGGTTTCTAACAGGCCATTCACTAGTAGGAGTGAGAAAAACATCACAGGGTGGTGTGATTCAGAGGGTCTAAATTAGGATAGGCAGTGAATGGCAATGTAGGATGGAGAAAAGCACCACGGGGTAGTCAGCATGGGGAGTTCAGGAAACATCCTGTGGCAATGTATTATAGGGTTCTGAAAAGCATCGCAGGGTGGTGCGCATTGCAAGGGTGTGTAACAGACAGTTGACATGTAGGACTGAGAAAAACATCATGGGGTGATGTGAATAGGAGTGTCTGAATTAGAATAGGCAGTGAGTGGCAATGTAGGATGGAGAAAAGCACAATGGTGTGGTGAACATTGGGAGGTCTCGAAACATGCAGTGGCAATGTAGGATAGGTTTCTGAAAAACATCACGGGGTGGTGCGCATTGCAATGGTTTCTAACAGGCCATGTACTAGTAGGAGTGAGAAAAATATCACGGGGTGGTGTGAATTGGAGGGAATGAATTAGAATAGGCAGTGAGTGGCATTGTAGGATGGAGAAAAGCACCACGTTGTCATGAGCATGAGAAGGTCGGGAAAAATGCAGTGGAAATGTAGGATAGGTTTCTGAAAAACATCGCAGTTTGGTGCGCATTGCAATGGTTTCTAACAGGCCATTCACTAGTAGGAGTGAGAAAAACATCACGGGGTGGTGTGAATTCGAGGGTCTGAATTAAGATGGGCAGTGAGTGGCAATGTAGGATGGAGAAAAGCACCACGGGATAGACAGCATGGGGAAGACAGGAAACATGCAGTGCCAATGTAGGTATAAGTTCCCGAAAAACATTGCGGGGTGGGGCGCATTGTAAGTGTTTCTAACAGGCCAATCACTAGTTTGGAGTGAGAAAAACATCACAGGGTGGATTGAATTTGAGGGTCTGAATTAGGATAGGCTGGAAGTGGCAATGTAGGATGGAGAAAAGCACCTCGGGGTCGTCAGCATTGGGAGGTTAGGAAACATGCAGTGGCAATGTAGGAGATAGGTTTCTGAAAAACATCACGGGGTGGTGCGCATTGAAAGGGTTTCTAACAGGCCATTCACTAGTAGGAGTGAGAAAAACATCAGGGGGTGGTGTGAATCGAAGCATCTGAATTAGGATGGGCAGTGAGTGGCAATGCAGGATGGAGTAAAGCAGCACGGGTGGTCAGCATGGGGAGGTCAGGAAACATACAGTGGTAATGTAGGATAGGGTTTTGAAAGCCACAACATGGTGATGGCCATTGGGAAGGTCTCCAACAGGCCATTCACATGTAGCAGTGAGAGAAACATCACGGGGTGTTGTGAAATGGGAGGGTCTGAATTAGGATAGGCAGGGAGTGGCAATGAAAGATGGAGAAAATCACCACGGGGTGGTCCGCATGGGGAGGTCAGGAAACATGCAGTGGCAATGTAGGATAGGTTTCTGAAAAACATTGCGGGGTGGTTTGCATTGTAAGGGTTTCTAACAGGCCACTCACATATAGCAGTGAGAAAAACATCATAGGGTGGTGTGATTTGGAGGACCTGAATTAGGATAGGCACTGAGTGGCATTGTAGGATGGAGAAAAGCACCACGGGGTGGTCAGCATGGCAAGGTCAGGAAACATGCGGTGGCAATGTAGAATAGGTTTCCGAAAAACATGGCGGGGTGGTGCGCATTGTAAGGGTTTTCAAGAGGCCGTTCACTAGTAAGAGTGAGAAAAACATCACAGGGTTGTGTGAATTGAAGTGTCTGAATTAGGATAGGCAGTGATTAGCAATGAAAGAAGGAGAAAATCACCCCGGGGTGGTCAGCATTGGGAGGTCAGGAAAAATGCAGTGGCAATGTAGGCGATGTTTCTGAAAAACGTCGCGGGGTGGTGCACATTGCAGTGGTTTCTAACAGGCCATTCACTAGTAGGAGAGAGAAAAACATCACGGGGTGGTGTGAACTCAAGGGTCTGAATTAGGATGGGCAGTGAATTGCAATATAGGATGGAGAAAAGCACCATGGGATGGACAGCATTGGGAAGTCAGGAAACATGCAGTGGCAATGTAAGTATAGGTTTCTGAAAAACATTGCAGGGTGGTGCGCATTGTAAGTGTTTCTAACAGGCCAATCACTATTAGGAGTGAGAAAAACATCACGGGGTGGTTTGAATTTGAGGGTCTGAAATAGGATAGGCTGGGAGTGCAATGTAGGATGGAGAAAAGCAGCACGGGGTCTTCAGCATGGGAAGGTCAGGAAACATGCAGTGGCAATGTAGGAGATAGGTTTCTGAAAAACATCGCAGGGTGGTGCGCATTGTAAGGGTTTCTAACAGGGCATTCACTAGTAGGAGTGAGAAAAACATCACGGCGTGGTGTGAATCAATGCGTCTGAATTAGGATGGGCAGTGCGTGGCAATGTAGGATGGAGAAAAGCAGCACGGGCAGGTCAGCATGGCAAGGTCAGGAAAAATGCGTTGGCAATGTAGGATAGGGTTTTGAAAAACACAACGGGGTGGTGGCCATTGGGAGGGTCACCAACAGGCCATTCAAATGTAGCAGTGAGAGAAACATCACGGGGTGTTGTGAATTGGGAGGGTCTGAATTAGGATAGGCAGGGATTGGCAATGAAAGATGGAGAAAATCACCACGGGTTGGTCAGCATGGCGAGGTCAGGAAACATGCAGTGGCAAAGTAGGATAGGTATCTGAAAAACATCGTGGCGTGGTGCGCATTGTAAGGGTTTCTAACAGGCCATTCACATTTGGCAGTGAGAGAAACATCACAGGGTGGTGTGATTTGGAGGACCTGAGTTAGTATAGGCACTGAGTGGCAATGTAGGATGGAAAAAGCACCACGGGTGGTCAGCATGGGGAGGTTAGGAAACATGCAGTGGCAATGTAGGATAGGTTTCCGAAAAACATCGCTGGGTGTTTCGCATTGTAAGGGTTTCTAACAGGCCATTCACATGTAGCAGTGAGAAAAACATCACAGGGTGGTGTGATTTGGAGGACCTGAATTAGGATAGGTAGTGAGTGGCAATGCAGGTTGGAGAAAAGCACCACGGGGTGGTGAGAATGAGAAGGTAGGGAAACATGCCGTGGAAATGTAGGATAGGTATCTGAAAAACATCGTGGCGTGGTGCGCATTGTAAGGGTTTCTAACAGGCCAATCACTAGTAGGAGTGAGAAAGACATCATGGGGTGGTGTGAATTGGAGGGTCTGAATTAGGATAGGCGGTGAGTGGCAATGTAGGATGGAGAAAAGCACCATGGGGCGGTCAGCATGGAGAGGTCAGGAAATATGCAGTGGCCATGTAGGATAGGGTTCCGAAAAACACAACGCGGTGGTGAGCATTGGGAGAGTCTCTAACAGGCCATTCACATGTAGCAGTGAGAGAAACATCACAGGGTGGTGTGAAATGGGAGAGTCTGAATGAGTATAGGCAGGGAATTGCAATGCAGGTTGGATAAAATCACCACGGGGTGGTCAGCATTGTGAGGTCAGGAAAAATGCAGTGGCAATGTAGGATAGGTTTCTGAAAATCATCGCGGGGTGTGGGCATTGTAAGGGTTTCTACCAGGCCATTCACTGTATGAGTGAGAAAAACATCACGGTTTGGTGCGATTCGGAGGGCCTGATATAGGATAGGTACTATGTGGCAATATAGGATGGAGAAAAACACCACGGGGTGGGCAACATGGGGAGGTCAGGAAACATGCAGTGGCAATACAGGATAGGGTTATGAAAAACACAACTTAGTGTTGCGCATTGTAAGTGTTTCCAAAAGGCCATTCACTAGTAAGAGTGAGAAAAATATCACAGGGTGGTGTGAATTGAAGGGTCTGAATTAGGATAGGGAGTGAGTCGCAATGAAAGATGGAGAAAATCACCACAGGGTGGTCAGCATTGGGAGGTGAGGAAAAATGCAGTTACAATGTAGGCGACGTTTCTGAAAAACATCATGGGGTGGTGCGCATTGCAATGGTTTCTAACAAACCATGCACCACTAGGTGTGAGAAACCATCATGGGGTGGTGTGAATTGGAGGATCTGAATTAGGATACGCAGTGACCGGCATTGTAGGATGGAGAAAAGCACAAAAGTGTCGTGAGCATGGGAAGGTTGGGAAACATGCAGTGGAAATGTAGGATAGGTTTCTGAAAAACATCGCGGTTTGGTGCACATTTCAATGGTTTCTAACAGGCCATTCACTAGTAGGAGTGAGAAAAACATCAGGGGGTGGTGTGAATCGAAGCGTCTTAATTAGGATGGGCAGTGAATGGCAATGTAGGATGGAGTAAAGCAGCACGGGGTGGTCAGCATGGGGTGGTCAGGAAACGTACAGTGGTAATGTAGGATAGGGTTCTGAAAAACACAACAGGGTGGTGGCCATTGGGAGGGTCTCCAACAGGCCATTCACATGTAGCAGTGAGAGAAACATCACAGGGTGGTGTGATTTGGAGGACCTGAATTAGGATAGGCACTGAGTGGCAGTGTAGGATGGAGAAAAGCACCGCGGGGTGGTCAGCATGGGAAGGTCAGGAAACATGCAGTGGCAATGTAGGATAGGTTTCCAAAAAACATGGCAGGGTGGTGCACATTGTAACTGTTTCCAACAGGCCATTCACTAGTAACAGTGAGAAAAACATCACAGGGTGGAGTGAATTGAAGGGTCTGAATTAGAATAGGCAGTGAGTGGCAATGAAAGATGGAGAAAATCACCACGGGGTGGTCAGCATTGGGAGGTCAGGAAAAATGCAGTGGCAATGTAGGCGAGGTTTCTGAAAAACCTCGTGGGGTGGTGCACATTGCAATGATTTCTTACAGCCCAATCGCTAGTAGGAGTGAGAAAAACATCACAGGGTAGTGTGAATTTGAGGGTCTGAATTAGGATATGCTGGGAGTGGCAATGAAAGATGGAGAAAATCACCACGGGGTGTTCAGCATGGGGACGTCAGGAAACATGCAATGGCAATGTAGGATAGGTTTCCGAAAAACATCTCTGGGTTGTTCGCATTGTAAGGTTTTCTAACAGGCCATTCACATATAGCAATGAGAAAAACATCACAGGGTTGTGTCATTTGGAGGACCTGAATTAGGATAGGTAGTGAGTGGCAATGTAGGATGGAGAAAAGCACCACGGGGTGGTGAGAATGGGAAGGTAGGGAAACATGCAGTGGAAATGTAGGATAGGTTTCTGAAAAACATTGCGGGGTGGTGCTCATTGTAATGGTTTCGAACAGGCCAATCACTAGGAGGCGTGAGAAAGACATCTTGGGGGTGGTGTGAATTGGAGGGTCTGAATTAGGATAGGCAGTGAGTGGCAGTGTAGGATGGAGCAAAGCAACAAGGGGCGGTCAGCATGGAGAGGTCCTGAAATATGCAGTGGAATGTAGGATAGGGTTCTGAAAAACACAACGCGGTGGTGGGCATTGGGAGGGTCACTAACAGGCCATTCACATGTAGCAGTGAGAGTAACATCATGGGGTGGGGTGAAACCCGAGTGTCTGGATTAGGATAGGCAGTGAGTGGCAATGTAGGGTAGAGAAAAGCACCAGGGGTGGTGAGCACGGAAGGTAGTGAAACATGCAGTTGAATTGTAGGATAGGTTTCTGAAAAACATCACGGGCTGGGGCGCAATGTAAGAGTTCCTAACAGGCGATTCACTAGTAGGAGTGAGAAAAACACCACAAGGTGGTGTGAAACGGAGTGTCTGAATTAGGATGGGTAGTGAGTGGCAATGTAGAATGGAGAAAAGCCCCACGGGCTGGTCAGCATGTGGAGATCAGGAAACATGCCGTGGCAATGTAGGATATGTTTCTGTAAAACATCGCGTGGTGGTGCGCATTTAAGGTTTTCTAACAGGCCATTCACTAGAAGGAGTGAGAAAAACCTGCCGGGGTGGTGTGAATCGGAGGGCCTATCTTACAATAGGCAGTGAGTGGCAAGGTAGGATGGAGAAAAGCAGCACGGGGTGGTCAGCATGGGGAGGTGAGGAAACATGCAGTTTCAATGTAGGATAGGGTTCTGAAAAACACAATCGGGTGGTGGGCATTGGGAGGGTCTCTTACAGGCCATTCACATGTAGCATTTAGAGAAACATCACGGGGTGGTGTGAAATGGGTGTGTCTGAATTAGGATACCCTGGAGTGGCAATATAGGATGGAGTAAAGCAACACGTGGTGGTGAGCATGGGAAGGTCGGGAAACATGCATTGGAAATATAGGATAGGTTTCTGAAAAACATCGCTGGGTGGTACGCATTGTAAGCATTTCTAACAGGCCATTCACTAGTAGGAGTGAGAAAAACATCAAGGGGTGGTGTGAAATAGGAGGGTCTGAATTAGGATAGGCAGGGAGTAGCAATAAAGGATAGAGAATATCACCACGGGATTGTCAGGATTGGGAGGTCAGGAAACATGCAGGGGAAATGTAGGATAGGTTTCTGAAAAACATCACGGGGCGGTGCGCATTGTAAGGGTTTCTAACAGTCCATTCACAAGCAGGAGTGAGAAAAACATCACGGGATGGTGTGAATCGGAGCGTCTGAATTAGGATGGGCAGTGAGTGGCAATGTAGGACGGAGAATAGCAGCACAGGATGGTCAGCATGTGGAGATCAGGAAACATGCAGTGGCAATGTAGGATAGGTTTCTCAAAAACATCAAGGGGTGGTACACATTGTAAGGGTTTCTAACCTGCCATTCACTAGTAGGAGTGAGAAAAACATCACGTCGTGGTGTGAATCGGAGGGTCTGAATTAGCATAGGCAGTGAATGGCATTGTTGGATGGAGGAAAGCACCAAGGGGTGGTCAGCATAGGGAAGTCAGGAAACATGCAGTGGCAATGTAGGATAGGTTTCTCAAAAACATCACGGTGTGGTACACATTGTAAGGGTTTCTAATATGCCATTCACTAGTAGGAGTGAGAAAAACATCACAGGCTGGAGTGAATTGAAGGGTCTGAATTAGAATAGGCAGTGAGTGGCATTGTTGGATGGAGTAAAGCACCACAGGGTGGTCAGCATGTAGAGGTCAGGAAACATGCAGTGGCAATCTAGGATAGGTGTCTGAAAAACATAGCGGGGTGTTGTGCATTGTAAGTGTTTCTAACAGGCCAGTCTCTAGCAGGAGTGAGTAAAACATCACAGGGTAGTGTGAATTTGAGGGTCTGAATTAGGATATGCTGGGAGTGGCAATGAAAGATGGAGAAAATCACCACGGTGTGTTCAGCATGGGGACGTTAGGAAACATGCAGTGGCAATGTAGGATAGGTTTGCGAAAAACATCTCTGGGTTGTTCGCATTGTAAGTGTTTCTAACAGGCCATTCACATATAGCAGTGAGAAAAACATCACAGGGTTGTGTCATTTGGAGGACCTGAATTAGGATAGTTAGTGAGTGGCAATGTAGGATGGAGAAAAGCACCACGGGGTGGTGAGAATGGGAAGGTAGGGAAACATGCAGTGAAAATGTAGGATAGGTTTCTGAAAAACATTGCGGGGTTGTGCTCATTGTAATGGTTTCTAACAGGCCAATCACTAGGAGGCGTGAGAAAGACATCATGGGGTGGTGTGAATTGGAGGTTCTGAATTAGGATAGGCAATGAGTGGCAGTGTAGGATGGAGCAAAGCTCCAAGGGGCGGTCATCATGGAGAGGTCCTGAAACATGCAGTGGAATGTAGGATAGGGTTCTGAAAAACACATCGCGGTGGTGGGCATTGGGAGGGTCTCTAACAGGCCATTCACATGTAGCAGTGAGAGTAACATCACGGGGTGGGGTGAAACCCGAGTGTCTGAATTAGGATAGGCAGTGAGTGGCAATGTAGGGTAGAGAAAAGCACCAGGGGTGGTGAGCACGGAAGGTAGTGAAACATGCAGTTGAATTGTAGGATAGGTTTCTGAAAAATATCACGGGGTGGGGCGCATTGTAAGGGTTTCTAACAGGCGATTCACTAGTAGGAGTGAGAAAAACACCACAAGGTGGTGTGAAATGGAGGGTCTGAATTAGGATGGGTAGTGAGTGGCAATGTAGCATGGAGAAAAGCCCCACGGGGTGGTCAGCATGTGGAGATCAGGAAACATGGCCTGGCAATGTAGGATATGTTTCTGTAAAACATCGCGTGGTGGTGCACATTGTAAGGCTTTCTAACAGGCCATTCACTAGAAGGAGTGAGAAAAACCTCCCGGGGTGGTGTGAATCGGAGGGCTTGTCTTACAATAGGCAGTGAGTGGCAAGGTAGGATGGAGAAAAGCAGCACGGGGTGGTCAGCATGGGGAGGTGAGGAAACATGCAGTTTCAATGTAGGATAGGGTTCTGAAAAACACAATCGGGTGGTGGGCATTGGGAGGGTCTCTTACAGGCCATTCACATGTAGCATTTAGAGAAACATCACGGGGTGGTGTGAAATGGGTGTGTCTGAATTAGGATACCCTGGAGTGGCAATATAGGATGGAGTAAAGCAACACGTGGTGGTGAGCATGGGAAGGTCGGGAAACATGCATTGGAAATATAGGATAGGTTTCTGAAAAACATCGCTGGGTGGTACGCATTGTAAGCATTTCTAACAGGCCATTCACTAGTAGAAGTGACAAAAACATCACGGGGTGGTGCAAATTGGAGGGTCTGAATTAGGATAGGCAGTGAGTGGCAATGTAGGATGGAGAAAAGCGCCACGGGGTGGTCAGCATGGGGAGGTCAGGAAACATGCAGTGGCAATGTAGGATAGGTTTCTGAAAAACACCGCGTGGTGGTGCGTATTGTAAGGGTTTCTAACAGGCCATTCACTAGTAGGATTGAGCAAAACTTCACGGGGTGGTGTTAATCGGAGGGTCTGAATTAGGATAGTCAGGGAGTGGCAATGTCGGACAGAGAAAAGCACAATGGGGTGGTCAGCATGGGGAAGTCTGAAAACATGCAATGGCAATGTAAGATAGTTTTCGTAATAACATCACGGGGTGGTGCGCATTTTAATTGTTTGTAACAGGCCATTCACTAGTAGGAGTGACAAAAACATCATGGGGTGATGTGATTCGGAGGGTCTGAATTAGAATGGGCAGTGAGTGGCAATGTTGGATGGAGAAAAGCACCACGGGATGGACAGCATGGGAAATTCAGGAAACATGCAGTGGCAATGTAGGTATAGGTTTCTCAAAATCATCGCGGGTTGTTGTGCACTGTAAGGGTTTCTAACAGGACAATAACTAGTCGGAGTGAGAAAAACATCACGGGCTGGAGTGAATTGTAGCATCTTAATTAGAATAGGCAGTGAGTGGCATTGTTGGATGGAGAAAAGCACCACAGGGTGGTCAGCATGTAGAGGTCAGGAAACATGCAGTGGCAATCTAGGATAGGTTTCTGAAAAACATAGCGGGGTGGTGCACATTGTAAGTGTTTCTAACAGGCCAGTCTCTAGCAGGAGTGAGTAAAACATCACGGGGTGGTGTGAATTTGATTGTCTGAATTAGGATAGGCTGGGAGTGGCAATGTAGGATGGAGAAAAGCACCACCGGGTCGTCAGCATGGGGAGGTCAGGAAACATGCAGTGGCAATGTAGGATATAGGTTTCTGAAAAACATCACGGCGTGGTGCGCATTGTAAGGGTTTCCAACTGACCATTCACTAGTAGGAGTGAGAAAAACTTCACAGGGTGGTGTTAATCGGAGGGCCTGAATTAGGATAGGCAGTGAGTGGCAATGTAGGATGGAGAAAAGCACCACGGGGTGGTGAGCATGATAAGTCGGGAAACATGCAATGCAAATGTAGGGTAGGTTTCTGAAAAACATCGCGGCTGGTGCACAATGTAAGTGTTTCTAACAGGATATTCACTAGTATCAGTGAGAAAAACATCACGGGGTGATGTGAATCGTAGGGTCTGAATTAGGATGGGCCATGAGTGGCAATGTTGGATGGAGAAAAGCACCACGGGGTCCTCAGCATGGGGAAGTCAGGAAACATGCAATGGCAATGTAGGATAGGTTTCTCAAAAACATCACGGTGAGGTACATATTGTAAGGGTTTCTAACATGCCATTCACTAGTAGAAGTGAGAAAAACATCACTGGGTGGTGCGATTCAGAGGGTTTGATTTAGGATATGCAGTGAGTGGCAATGTAGGATGGAGAAAAGCACCACAGGGTGGACAGCATGGGTAGGTCAGGAAACAAGCAGTGGCAATGTTGGAGTGGTTTCTGAAAAACATAGTGGGGTGGTGCGCTTTGCAAGTGTTTCTTACTCGGCATTCGCTAGTAGGAGTGAGAAAAACAACACGGGGTGGTGGGAAATGGGAGGGTCTGAATTAGGATAGGCAGGAAGTGGCAATGTAGGATGGAGAAAAGCACCAAGGAGTGGTGAGCACAGGAAGGTCCGGAAACATGCAGTGGCAATGTATGATAGGTTTCTGAAAAACATCCTTTGGTGGTGCCCATTGTAAAGGTTTCTAACAAGCCATTCACATGTATCAGTGAGAAAAACATCACGGGTTGGTGTGATTCGCCGGGTCTGAATTAGGATAGGCAGTGAGTGGCAATGTAAGATGGAGAAAAGCACCACGGGGTGGTGAGCATGATAACTCGGGAAGCATGCAGTGGAAATGTAGGATAGCTTTATGAAAAACATCACAGGGTGGTGCGCATTGTGAGGTTTTCTAACAGGCCATTCACAAGTAGGAGTGAGAAAAACATCACGGTGTGGTGTGAATCTGAGGGACTCAATTAGGTTGGGTAGTGAGTGGCAATGTAGGATGGAGAAAAGCACCAACTGGTGGTCAGCATGCGGAGGTCAGGAAACATGCAGTGGCAATGTAGGAGAGGTTTCTGTAAAACATCGCCTGGTGGTGGGCATTGTAAGGGTTTCTAACAGGCTATTCACTAGTAGGAGTGAGAAAAACATCACGGAGTGGTGTGAAATGGGAGGGTCTGAATTAGGATAGGCAGGGAGTGGCAATGTAGGATATAGAAAAGCATCATGGAGTGGTCAGCTTGGGGAGGTCAGGAAACATGCAGGGGCAATATTGCATAGGTTTCTCAAAAACATCGCGTTGTGGTGCGCATTGTAAGGGTTTCTAACAGGCTGCTTACTAGTAGGAGTGAGAAAACATCACGGGGTTGTGTGAAATAGGAGGTTCTGAATTAGGATAGGCAGGGAGTAGCAATAAAGGATAGAGAAAATCACCACGGGGTGGTCAGAATTGGGAGGTCAGGAAACATGCAGGGGAAATGTAGGATAGGTTTCTGATAAACTTCACGGGGCGGTGCGCATTGTAAGGGTTTCTAACAGTCCATTCACAAGCAGGAGTGAGAAAAACATTATGGGATGGTGTCAATCGGAGCGTCTGAATTAGGATGGGCAGTGAGTGGCAATGTAGGATGGAGAATAGCAGCACAGGGTGGTCACCATGTGGAGATAAGGAAACATGCAGTGGCAATGTAGGATAGGTTTCTCAAAAACATCATGGGGTGGTACACATTGTAAGGGTTTCTAACATGCCATTCACTAGTACGAGTGAGAAAAACATTGCGTGTTGGTGTGAATCGGAGGGTCTGAATTAGGATAGGCAGTGAATGGCAATGTACGATGGAGAAAAGCACCAAGGGGTGGTCAGCATGGGGAAGTCAGGAAACATGCAGTGGCAATGTAGGATAGGTTTCTGAAAAACATCGCGGGGTGGTGTGCATTGTAAGCATTTCTACCAGGCCATTCACTAGTATGAGTGAGAAAAATATCACTGGGTGGTGCGGTTCGGAGGGCCTGATTTAGGATAGGCTGTGAGTTGCAAGGTAGGATGGAGAAAAGCACCATAGGATGGTCAGCATGGGTACGTCAGGAAACATGCAGTGGCAATGTAGGAGAGGTTTCTGAAAAACATCGCGGGGTGGTACGCTTTGTAAGGGTTTCTTACAGGGCATTCAATAGTAGGAGTGAGAAAAACATCACGGGGTGGTGTGAAATGGGAGGGTCTGAATTAGGATAGGCAGGGAGGGGCGATGTAGGATGTAGAAAAGCAACACAGGGTGGTCATCTTGTGGAGGTCAGGAAACATGCAGGGGCAATATTGGATAGGTTTCTCAAAAACATCACGGGGTTGTGTGCATTGTAAGGTTTTCTAACAGGCCATTCATTAGTAGGAGTGAGAAAAACATCACGGGGTGGTGTGAATCGGAGGGTCTGAATTAGGATCGGCCGTGAGTGGCAATGAAAGATGGAGAAAATCACCACGGGGTGGTCAGCATTGGGAGGTCCGGAAAAATGCATTGGCAATGTAGGTGAGGTTCCTGAAAAACGTCGCGGAGTGGTGCGTATTGCAATTGTTTCTAACAGGCCATCCACTAGTAGGAGTGAGAGAAACATCACGGGGTGGTGTGAATTGGAGGGTCTGATTTAGGGTAGGCGGTGAGTGGCATTGTAGGATGGAGAAAAGCACCACGGGATGGATAGCATGGGGCAGTCAGGAAACATGCACTGGCAATGTAGGTATAGGTTTCTGAAAAACATTGGGGGTGGTGCGCATTGTAAGTGTTTCTAACAGGCCAATCACTAGGAGGAGTGAGAAAATCATCACGGGGTGGTGTGAATTTGAGGGTCTGAATTAGGATAGGCTGGGAGCGGCAGTGTAGAATGGAGACAAGCAGCACGGGTTCTTCAGCTTGGGGAGGTTAGGAAACATGCAGTGGCAATGTAGGAGATAGGTTTATGAAAGACATCACGGGGTGCTGTGCATTGTAAGGGTTTCTAACAGACCATTCACTAGTAGGAGTGAGAAAAACTTCACGGGTTGATGTGAATCGCAGGGCCTGAATTAGGATACGCAGTGAGTGGCAATGTAGGATGGAGAAAAGCACCAAGGAGTGGTGAGCATTGGAAGGTCTGGAAACATGCAGTGGCAATGTATGATAGGTTTCTGAAAAACATCGCTTGGTGGTGCCCATTGTAAGGGTTTCTAACAGGCCATTCACATGTAGCAGTGAGAAAAACATCACGGGTTGGTGTGATTCGCAGGGTCTGAATTAGGATAGGCAGTGAGTGGCAATCTAGGATGGAGAAAAGCACCACAGGGTGGTGAGCATGATAACTTGGGAAGCATGCAGTGGCAATGTAGGAGAGGTTTCTGAAAAACATCACGGGGTGGTGCGCCCTGTAAGCATTTCTACCAGGCCATTCACTAGTATGAGTGATAAAAACATCAGTGGGTGGTGCGATTCGGAGGGCATGATTTAGGATAGACAGTGAGTGGCAAGGTAGGATAGAGAAAAGCACCACAGGGTGGTCAGCATGTGTACGTCAGGAAACATGAAGTGGCAATGTAGGAGAGGTTTCTGAAAAATATCGCGGGATGGTGCGCTTTGTAAGGGTTTTTACAGGGCATTCGATAGTAGGAGTGAGAAATACATCACGTGGTGGTGTGAAATGGGAGTGTCTGAATTAGGATAGGCAGGGAGTGGCAATGTAGCATGTAGAAAACACCACAGGGTGGTCAGCATGTGGAGATAAGGAAACATGCAGTGGCAATGTAGGATAGGTTTCTCAAAAACATCACGGGGTGGTACACATTGTAAGGGTTTCTAACATGCCATTCACTAGTAGGAGTGAGAAAAACATCACGTGGTGGTGTGAATCGGAGGGTCTGAATTAGGATAGGCAGTGAATGGCAATGTACGATGGAGAAAAGCACCAAGGGGTGGTCAGCATGGGGAAGTCAGGAAACATGCAGTGGCAATGTAGGATAGGTTTCTGAAAAACATCGCGGGGTGGTGTGCATTGTAAGCATTTCTACCAGGCCATTCACTAGTATGAGTGAGAAAAATATCACAGGGTGGTGCGATTCGGAGGGCCTGATTTAGGATAGGCTGTGAGTTGCAAGGTAGGATGGAGAAAAGCACCATAGGATGGTCAGCATGGGTACGTCAGGAAACATGCAGTGGCAATGTAGGAGAGGTTTCTAAAAAACATCGCGGGGAGGTACGCTTTGTAAGGGTTTCTTACAGGGCATTCAATAGTAGGAGTGAGAAAAACATCACGGGGTGGTGTGAAATGGGAGGGTCTGAATTAGCATAGGCAGGGAGTGGCAATGTAGCATGTAGAAAAACACCACGGGGTGGTCAGCTTGGGGAGGTCAGGAAACATGCAGGGGCAATATTGGATAGGTTTCTCAAAAACATCATGGGGTGGTGCGCATTGTAAGGGTTTCTAACAAGCCATTCACTAGTAGGAGTGAAAAAAACATCACAGGTTGGTGTGAATCGGAGGGTCTGAATTAGGATCGACCGTGAGTGGCAATGAAAGATGGAGAAAAGCACCACTGGGTGGTCAGCATTCGGAGGTCAGGAAACTTGCAGTGGCAATGTAGCAGAGGTTTCTGTAAAACATCGCGTAGTGGTGGGCATTGTAAGGGTTTCTAACAGGCTATTCACTAGTAGAAGTGAGAAAAACATCACGGGGTGGTGTGAAATGGGAGGATCTGAATTAGGATAGGCAGGGAGTGGCAATGAAGGATGCAGAAAATCACCACGGGGTGCTCAGCATTGGGAGGTTAGGAAACATGCAGGGGCAAAGTAGGATAGGTTTCTGAAAATCATAATGGGGTGGGGCTCACTGTAAGGTTTTCTAACAGTCCATTCACTAGTAGGAGTGAGAAAAACATCACAGGTTGGTGTGAATCAGAGCCTCTGAATTAGGATGGGCAGTGAGTTGCACTGTAGGATGGAGAAAAGCAGCACGGCGTGGTCAGCATGCGGAGATCAGGAATCATGCAGTGGAAATGTAGGATAGGTTTCTGAAAAACATCACGGTGTGGTGCGCATTGTAAGGATTTCTAACAGGCCAGTCACTAGTAGAAGTGAGAAAGACATCACGGGGTGGTGTGAATTGAAGGGTCTGAATTAGGATAAGCAGTGAGTGGCAATGTAGGATGGAGAGAAGCACCACGGTGTGGTCAACATGGAGAGATCAGGAAACATGCAGTGGCAATGTAGGATAGGGTTGTGAAAAACACAACACGGTGGTGGGCATTGGGTGGGTCTCTAACAGGCCATTCACCTGTAGCAGTGAGAGAAACATCATGGGGTGGTGTGAAATGGGACTGTCTGAATTAGGATAGGCAGTGAGTGGCAATGTAGGATGCAGAAAAGCACCACGGGGTTGTCAGCATGCGGAGGTCATGAAAGATGCAGTGGCAATGTAGAAGAGGTTTCCGTAAAACATCGCGTGGTGGTGCGCATTGTAAGGGTTTCTAACAGGCTATTTACTAGTAGGATTGAGAAAACATCACGGGGTGGTGTGAAATGGGAGAGTCTGAATTAGGATAGGTAGGGAGTAGCAATAAAGTATGGAGAAAATCACCACGGGGTGGTCAGTTTTCGGAGGTCAGGAAACATGCAGGGGCAATGTAGGATAGGTTTCTGATAAACATCACGGGGCGGTGCGCATTGTAAGGGTTTCTAACAGGCCAATCACTAGTAGGAATGAGAAAGACATCACGGGATGGTGTGAATTGGAACGTCTGAATGAGGATGGGCCTAGAGTGGCAATTTAGGATGGAGAAAAGAAGCACAGGGTGGTCAGCATGTGGAGATAAGGAAACATGCAGTGGCAATGTAGGATAGGTTTCTCAAAAACATCACGGGGTGTTACACATTGTAAGGGTTTCTAACATGCCATTCACTAGTAGGAGTGAGAAAAACATCACGTGGTGGTGTGAATTGGAGGGTCTGAATTAGGATAGGCAGTGAATGGCAATGTACGATGGAGAAACGCACCAAGGGGTGGTCAGCATGGGGAAGTCAGGAAACATGCAGTGGCAATGTAGGATAGGTTTCTGAGAAACATCGCGGGGTGGTGTGCATTGTAAGCATTTCTACCAGGCCATTCACTAGTATGAGTGTGAAAAATATCATTGGGTGGTGCGATTCGGAAGGCCTGATTTAGGATAGGCTGTGAGTTGCAAGGTAGGATGGAGAAAAGCACCACAGGATGGTCAGCATGGGTACGACAGGAAACATGCAGTGGCAATGTAGGAGAGGTTTCTGAAAAACATCGCGGGGTGGTACGCTTTGTAAGGCTTTCTTACAGGGCATTCAATAGTAGGAGTGAGAAAAACATCACGGGGTGGTGTGAAATGGGAGGGTCTGAATTAGGATAGGCAGGGAGTGGCGATGTAGGATGTAGAAAAGCAACACAGGGTGGTCATCTTGGGGAGGTCAGGAAACATGCAGGGGCAATATTGGATAGGTTTCTCAAAAACATCACGGGGTTGTGTGCATTGTAAGGTTTTCTAACAGGCCATTCATTAGTAGGAGTGAGAAAAACATCACGGGGTGGTGTGAATCGGAGGGTCTGAATTAGGATCGGCCGTGAGTGGCAATGAAAGATGGAGAAAATCACCACGGGGTGTTCAGCATTGGGAAGTCCGGAAAAATGCAGTGCCAATGTAGGTGAGGTTCCTGAAAAACGTCGCGGAGTGGCGCGCATTGCAATTGTTTCTAACAGGCCATCCACTAGTAGGAGTGAGAAAAACATCACGGGGTGGTGTGAATTGGAGAGTCTGATTTAGGGTAGGCGGTGAGTGGCATTGTAGGATGGAGAAAAGCACTACGGGATGGATAGCATGGGACAGTCAGGAAACATGCACTGGCAATGTAGGTATAGGTTTCTGAAAAACATCGGGGGTGGTGCGCATTGTAAGTGTTTCTAACAGGTCAATCACTAGGAGGAGTGAGAAAAACATCACGGGGTGGTGTGAATTTGAGGGTCTGAATTAGGATAGGCTGGGAGCGGCAGTGTAGAATGGAGATAAGCAGCACGGGTTCTTCAGCTTGGGGAGGTTAGGAAACATGCAGTGGCAATGTAGGAGATAGGTTTATGAAAGACATCACGGGGTGCTGTGCATTGTAAGGGTTTCTAACAGACCATTCATTAGTAGGAGTGAGAAAAACTTCACGAGTTGATGTGAATCGCAGGGCCTGAATTAGGATACGCAGTGAGTGTCAATGTAGGATGGAGAAAAGCACCAAGGAGTGGTGAGCATTGGAAGGTCTGGAAACATGCAGTGGCAATGTATGATAGGTTTCCGAAAAACATCGCTTGGTGGTGCCCATTGTAAGGGTTTCTTACAGGCCATTCACATGTAGCAGTGAGAAAAACATCACGGGTTGGTGTGATTCGCAGGGTCTGAATTAGGATAGGCAGTGAGCGGCAATCTAGGATGGAGAAAAGCATCACAGGGTGGAGAGCATGATAACTCGGGAAGCATGCAGTGGAAATGTAGGATAGCTTCATGAAAAACATCACAGGGTGGTGCGCATTGTAAGGTTTTCTAACAGGCCATTCACAAGTAGGAGTGAGAAAAACATCACGGTGTGGTGTGAATCGGAGGGTCTGAATTAGGATGGGCAGTGAGTGGCAATGTAGGATGGAGAAAAGTACCGCCGGGTGGTCAGCATGCGGAGGTCAGGAAACATGCAGTGGCAATGTAGGAGAGGTTTCTGAAAAACATCATGGGGTGGTGCGCCCTGTAAGCATTTCTACCAGGCCATTCACTAGTATGAGTGATAACAACATCAGTGGGTGGTGCGATTCGGAGGGCATGATTTAGGATAGACAGTGAGTGGCAAGGTAGGATGGAGAAAAGCACCACAGGGTGGTCAGCATGTGTACGTCAGGAAAGATGAAGTGGCAATGTAGGAGAGGTTTCTGAAAAATATCGCGGGGTGGTGCGCTTTGTAAGGGTTTTTACAGGGCATTCGATAGTAGGAGTGAGAAAAACATCATGTGGTGGTGTTAAATGGGAGGGTCTGAATTAGGATAGGCAGGGAGTGGCAATGTAGCATGTAGAAAAACACCACGGGGTGGTCAGCTTGGGGAGGTCAGGAAACATGCAGGGGCAATATTGGATAGGTTTCTCAAAAACATCATGGGGTGGTGCGCATTGTAAGGGTTTCTAACAGGCCATTCACTAGTAGGAGTGAGAAAAACATCACAGGTTGGTGTGAATCGGAGGGTCTGAATTAGGATCGGCCGTGAGTGGCAATGAAAGATGGAGAAAGCACCACTGGGTGGTCAGCATTCGGAGGTCAGGAAAGTTTCAGTGGCAATGTAGGAGAGGTTTCTGTAAAACATCGCGTAGTGGTGGGCATTGTAAGGGTTTCTAACAGGCTATTCACTAGTAGGAGTGAGAAAAACATCACGGGGTGGTGTGAAATGGGAGGGTCTGAATTAGGATAGGCAGGGAGTGGCAATGAAGGATGCAGAAAATCACCACGTGGTGCTCAGCATTGGGAGGTCAGGAAACAAGCAGGGGCAAAGTAGGATAGGTTTCTGAAAATCATAATGGGGTGGGGCGCACTGTAAGCTTTTCTAACAGTCCATTCACTAGTAGGAGTGAGAAAAACATTGGTGTGAATCAGAGCCTCTGAATTAGGATGGGCAGT
Organism: Cavia porcellus; assembly: GCF_034190915.1. Classification (NCBI taxonomy): domain Eukaryota; kingdom Metazoa; phylum Chordata; class Mammalia; order Rodentia; family Caviidae; genus Cavia; species Cavia porcellus. Next base: position 1,171,906 of record NW_026947486.1, on the reverse strand, counting down.
GAGTTGCAATGTAGGATGGAGAAAAGCAGCACAGCGTGGTCAGCATGGGGAGATCAGGAATCATGCCGTGGAAATGTAGGATAGGTTTCTGAAAAACATCACGGTGTGGTGCGCATTGTAAGGATTTCTAACAGGCCAGTCACTAGTAGAAGTGAGAAAGACATCACAGGGTGGTGTGAATTGAAGGGTCTGAATTAACATAAGCAGTGAGTGGCAATGTAGGATGGAAAAAAGCACCACGGTGTGGTCAGCATGGAGAGATCAGGAAACATGCAGTGGCAATGTAGGATAGGGTTGTGAAAAACACAACACGGTGGTGGGCATTGGGTGGGTCTCTAACAGGCCATTCACCTGTAGCAGTGAGAGAAACATCATGGGGTGGTGTGAAATGGGACTGTCTGAATTAGGATAGGCAGTGAGTGGCAATGTAGGATGCAGAAAAGCACCACGGGGTTGTCAGCATGCGGAGGTCATGAAAGATGCAGTGGCAATGTAGAAGAGGTTTCCGTAAAACATCGCGTGGTGGTGCGCATTGTAAGGGTTTCTAACAGGCTATTTACTAGTAGGACTGAGAAAACATCACGGGGTGGTGTGAAATGGGAGAGTCTGAATTAGGATAGGTAGGGAGTAGCAATAAAGTATGGAGAAAATCACCACGGGGTGGTCAGTTTTCGGAGGTCAGGAAACATGCAGGGGCAATGTAGGATAGGTTTCTGAAAAACATCACGGGGCGGTGCGCATTGTAAGGGTTTCTAACAGGCCAATCACTAGTAGGAATGAGAAAGACATCACAGGATGGTGTGAATCGGAACGTCTGAATGAGGATGGGCCTAGAGTGGCAATTTAGGATGGAGAAAAGAAGCACAGGGTGGTCAGCATGTGGAGATAAGGAAACATGCAGTGGCAATGTAGGATAGGTTTCTCAAAAACATCACGGGGTGCTACACATTGTTAGGGTTTCTAACATGCCATTCACTAATAGGAGTGAGAAAAACATCACGTGGTGGTGTGAATCGGAGGGTCCGAATTAGGATAGGCAGTCAGGGGCAATGTACGATGGAGAAAAGCACCACGGGGTGGTCAGCATGGGGAAGTCAGGAAACATGCAGTGGCAATGTAGGATAGGTTTCTGAAAAATATCGCGTTGTGGTGCACATTGTAACCATTTCTACCAGGCCATTCACTAGTATGAGTGAGAAAAACATCACTGATTGGTGCGATTCGGAGGGCCTGATTTAGTATAGGCAGTGAGTGGCAATGTACGATGGAGAAAAGCACCACAGGGTGGTCAGCATTGGGAGGTCAGGAAACATGCAGTGGAAATGCAGGCAAGGTTTCTAAAAAACATTGCGGAGTGGTGCGCATTGCAATTGTTTCTAACAGGCCATTCACTAGTAGGAGTGAGAAAAACATCACAGGGTACTGTGAATTGGAGGGTCTGAATTAGGATAGGCAGTGAGCGACATTATAGGGTGGAGAAAAGCACCACGGTGTCATGAGCATGGGAACGTTGGGAAACATGCAGTGGAAATGTAGCATAGGTTTCTGAAAAACATCACGGTTTGGTGCACATTGCAATGGTTTCTAACAGGCCATTCACTAGTAGCAGTGAGAAAAACATTACGGGGTGGTGTGAATTCGAGGGTCTGAATTAGGATGGGCAGTGACTGGCAATGTAGGATAGAGAAAAGCACCACGGGATGGATAGCATGGGGAGGTCAAGAAGCATGCAGTGGCAATGTAGGTATAGGTTTCTGAAAAACATCGCGGGGTGGTGCGCATTGTAAGTATTTCTAATAGGCCAATCACTAGTAGGAGTGAGAAAAACATCGCGGGTTGGTGTGATTCGCAGGGTCTGAATTAGGATAGGCAGTGAGTGGCAATGTAGGATGGAGAAAAGCACCACGGGGTGGTCAGCATGGGGAAGTCAGGAAACATGCAGTGGAAATATAGGTATAGGTTTCTGAAAAACATCGCGGGGTTGTTCGCATTGTAAGTGTTTGTAACAGGCCATTCACAAGTAGGAGTGAGAAAAACATCACGGGGTGGTGTGAATCGGAGGGTCTGAATTAGGATGGGCAGTGAGTGGGAATGTAGAAAGGATAAAAGCACCACTGGGTGGTCACCATGCTGAGGTCAGGAAACATGCAGTGGCAATGTAGGAGAGGTTTCTGTAAAACATCGCGTGGTGGTGCGCATTGTAAGGATTTCTAACAGGCTATTTACTAGTAGGAGTAAGAAAACATCACGCGGTGGTGTGAAATGGGAGAGTTTGAATTAGGATACTCAGGGAGTAGCAATAAAGGATGGAGAAAATCACCACGGGGTGGTCAGGATTGGGAAGTCACGAAACATGCAGGGGCAATGTGGATAGGTTTCTAAAAAACATCACGGGGCGGTAGCATTGTAATGGTTTCTATCAGTCCATTCACTAGAAGGAGTGAGAAAAGCATCACAGGATGGTGTGAATCAGAGCATCTGAATTAGGATGGGCAGTGAGTGCCAATGTAGGTTGGAATAAAGCAGCACAAGGTGGTCAGCATGTGGAGATCTGGAAACATGCAGTGGCAATGTAGGATAGGTTTCTCAAAAACATCACGGTGTGGTACACATTGTAGGGGTTTCTAACATGCCATTCACTAGAAGCAATGAGAAAAACATCACGTGGTGGTGTGAATTGGATGGTCTGAATTAGCATAGGCAGTGAGTGGCAATGTATTATGGATAAAAGCACCATGGCGTGGTCAGCATGGGGAAGTCAGGAAACATGCAGTGGCAATGTAGGATAGGTTTCTGGCAAACATCGCGGGGTGGTGCGCATTTTAAGAGTTTCTAACAGGCCATTCACTAGGACGAGTGAGAAAAACATCACGGGGTGGTGTGAATCGGAGGGTCTGAATAAGGATAGGCAGTGAGTGGCAATGTAGGATGGAGAATAGCACTCCGGGGGTTCAGCATGTGTCGGTAAACATGCAGTGGCAATGTCGGATAGGGTTCAGAAAATCATTGCAGGGTGGTGCGCATTGCCAGGGTCTATAATAGGTACTTGACATGTAGTAGTGATAAAAGCCTCACGGGGTGGTGTGAATAGGAGTGATTGAATTAGAATAGGCAGTGAGTGGCAATGCAGTATGGAGAAAAGCACCATGGGGTGGTGAGGATGGGAAGGTCTCGAAACACGCAGTGGCAATATAGGATAGGTTTCTGAAAAATATCACGTGGTTATGAGCATGGGAGTGTCTCTAACAGGGCATTCACATGTAGGAGTGATAGAAACATCACGGCGTGGCGTGAATAGGAAGGGTCTGAATTAGATAGGCCGTGAGTGGCAATGTAGGATGGAGAAAAGCAACACGAAGTGGTCAGCATGGGATGGTCAGGAAACATGCAGTGTCAATGTAGGATAGGTTTCTGCAAAACATCTCAGTGTGGTTTGCATTGTAAGAGTTTCTGACAGGCCATTCACTAGTAGAAGTGAGAACAACATCACGGGGGTGTGTGAATTTGAGGGTCTGAATTAGGATAGGCAGTGAGTGGAAATGTAGGATGAAGAAAAGCACGACCGTTTTGTCAGCATGGGGAGGTCAGGAAACATACAGTAGCAATCTAGGATAGGGTTCTGAAAAAAGCAAAGGGAGGTGGGCATTGGGAAGGTCTCTAACAGGCCTTTCACATGTAGCAGTGAGAGAAACACCATGGGGTGGTGTGAAATGGGAGGGTGTGAATTAGGATATGCAGTGAGTGGCAATGTAGGATGGAGAAAAGCACCACGGGGTGGTGAGCACGGTAGGTCGGGAAACATGCCGTGGCAATGTAGGATAGGTTTCTGAAAAACATCGCGGGGTATTGCTTGTTGTAATGTTTTATAACAGGCCAATCACTAGTAGGAGGGAGAAAAACATCACGGGGTGGTGTGAATTGGAGGGCCTGAATTCGGATAGACAGTGAGTCCCAATGTAGGATTGGGTAAAGTACCCAGGGGTTTTCAGCATGGGGAGGTCAGGAAACATGCAATGGCAATGTAGGAAAGGTTTCTGAATAACACAATGGGGTGGTGGGCATTTGGAGGGACTCTAACAGGCCATTCACATGTGGCAGTGAGAGAAACATCACCATGTTGTGTGAATCTGGAGGGTTTGAATTCGGATAGACAGTGAGTGGCAATGTAGGATGGAGAAAAGCACCACGGCGTGGTGAGCATGGGGAGGTCGGAATACATGCAGTGGCAATGTAGGATAGGTTTCTGAAATACATCGCGTGGTGGTGCGCATTGCAAGGCTCTCTAACAGGCAATTCACATGTAGGAGTGAGAAAAGCATCACGGGGTGGTGTGAATTGGAGGGTCTGAATTAAGATAGGAAGTGAGTGGCAATGTAGCATAGAGAAAAGCACCACGGGGTGGTCAGCATGGGGAGGTCAAGAAACATGCAGCACTAATGTAGGATAAGTTTCTGAAAAACATCGTGGGCTGGTGCGCATTGGAAGGGTATCTAACAGGCCATTCACTAGTACGAGTGAGAAAAACAGCTTGGGGTGGTGTGAACCGGGGAGGGTCTGAATTAGGATAGGCAGTGAGTGGCAATGCAGGAATGAGAAAACACCACGGACTGGTGAGAATGAGGAGGTCCAGAAACATGCAGCACTAATGTAGAATAGGTTTCTGAAAAACATTGTGGGCTGGTGCGCATTCGAAGGGTATCTAACAGGACATTCACTAGTACGAGTGAGAAAAACAGCTCCGGGTGGTGTGAATCTGAGGGCCTGATTTAGGATAGGCAGTGAGTCGCAATGTAGGATGGAGAAAAGCACCACGGGGTGGTAGCATGGGGAGGTGATTAAACATGCAGTGTTAACGTAGGATAAGTTTCTGAAAAGCACAACAGGGTGGTGGGCATTGGGAGGGTCTCTAACAGGCCATTCATATGTAGCACTGAGAGAAATATCACGGGGTGTTGTGAACCAGGAGGGTCTGAATTAGGATAGGCAGTGGGTGGCAATTTATGATGGAGAAAAGCACCAATGTGTGCTGAGCATGGGGAGGCCGGGAAACATGCAGTGGCAATGTAGGATAGGTTTATGAAAATCATCGCGGGGTGGTGCACATTGTAAAGTTTTCTAACAGGCCATTCACTAGAAGGAGTGAGAAAAACATCACGGGGTGGTGTGAATCGGATGCTCTGAATTAGGATAGGCAGTTAGTAGCAATGTAGCATGGAGGAAAGCACCACAGGGTGGTGAGCATGGGGAGGTCCGGAAACATGCATTGGCAATGTCGGATAGGGTTTTAGAAAACGTCGAGGCTGGTGCGCATTGTAAGGGGTTCTAACAGGCCATTCACTAGTAGAAGTGAGAAAAACATCAGGGTTTGGTGTGAATCGGAGGATTTGAATTAGGATAGGCAGTGTGTGGCAATGTAGGATGGAGAAAAGCACCATGGGGTGGTGAGAATGGCAAGGTAGGGAAACATGCGGTGGAAATGTAGGATAGGATTCTGAAAAACATTGCGGGGTGCTGCGCATTGTAAGTGTTTCTAACAGGACATTCACTAGTAAGAGTGAGAAAAACATAATGGGCAGGTGTGAATAGGAGGGTCTGAATTAGGGTAGGCAGTGAGTGGCAATGTATAATGGAGAAAAGCACCACGGAGTGGTCAGCATGGGGAGACCTGTAAACATGCAGTGGCAAGGTAGGATACGTTTCTGAAAAACATCGCCGGGTGATGCGCATTCTAAAGGGTTCTAACAGGCCATTTACTAGTAGGAGTGAGATAAACATCACGGGGTGGTGTGAATCAGAGGGCCTTATTTACGATAGGCAGTGTGTGGCAATGTAGAATGGAGAAAAGCAGCACGAGGGAGTCAACATGGGGAGGTCAGGAAACATGCAGTGGCAATGTAGTATACGTGTCTGAAAAACACAGTGGGGTGGTGGGCATTATGTGGGTTTCTAACAGGCCATTCACATGTAGCAGTGAGAGAAACATCAGGGGGTGGGTGGTGAATCGGAGTGTCTGAATTGGGATAGGCAGTGAGTGGCAATGTAGGATGGAGAAAAGCACCACGGTGTGGTCAGCATGGGGAGGTCGGGAAACATGCAGTGGCAATGTAGGATAGGGTTCTGAAAAACACAACAGGGTGGTAGGCATTGGGAGTGTCTCTAACAGGCCATTCACAGGCAGCAGTGTGAGAAACATCACGGGGTGGTGTGAACGGTGGAGGCTCTGAATTAGGATAGGCAGTGAGTGGCAATGTAGGAAGGAGAACAGCACCATGGCGTGGTCAGCATGGGGAGGCCAGGAAACATGCAGTGGCAATGTAGTATACGTTTCTGACATACATCACGGGTGGTGCGCATTTTAAGGGTTTTAATAGCCCACTGACTAGTAGGAGTGAGAAAAACGTCACGGGTTGGTGTGAATCGGAGGGTCTGACTTACGATGGGCAGTGAGTGGCAATGTAGGATGGAGAAAAGCACCACGGTGTGGTCAGCATGGGGAGGTCGGGAAACATGCAATGGTGATGTAGGATAGATTTCTGAAAAACACAACAGGGTGGTGGGCATTGGGAGTGTCTCTAACAGGCCATTCAGCTGTAGCAGTGAGAGAAACATCACGGGGTGGTGTGAACCGGGGAGGGTCTGAATTAGGATAGGCAGTGAGTGGCAATGCAGGATTGAGAAAACACCATGGACTGGTGAGAATGGGGAGGTCCGTAAACATGCAGGGTCGATGTAGAATAGGTTTCTGAAAAACATTGCGAGCTGGTACACATTGGAAGGGTTTCTAACAGGCCATTCACTAGTACGAGTGAGAAAAACAGCTCGGGGTGGTTTGAATCTGAGGGCCTGATTTAGGATAGGCAGTGAGTCACAATGTAGGATGGAGAAAAGCACCACGGGGTGGTCAGCATGGGGAGGTCAAGAAACATGCAGTGCTAATGTAAGATAAGTTTCTGAAAAGCACAACGGGGTGGTGGGCATTGGGAGGGTCTCTAACAGGCCATTCATATGTAGCAGTGAGAGAAATATCACGGGGTGTTGTGAACTGGGAAGGTCTGAATTAGGATAGGCAGTGGGTGGCAATTTATGATGGAGAAAAGCACCAATGTGTGGTGAGCATGGGGAGGTCGGGAAACATGCAGTGGCAATGTAGGATAGGTTTATGAAAATCATCGCGGGGTGGTGCACATTGTAAAGTTTTCTAACAGGGCATTCACTAGTAGGAGTGAGAAAAACATCACAGGGTGGTGTGAATCGGATGGTCTGAATTAGGATAGGCAGTTAGTGGCAATGTAGCATGGAGGAAAGCACCACAGGGTGGTGAGCATGGGGAGGTCCGGAAATATGCATTGGCAATGTCGGATAGGTTTCTAGAAAACGTCGAGGCTGGTGCGCATTGTAAGGGGTTCTAACAGGCCATTCACTAGTAGGAGTGAGAAAAACATCAGGGTTTGGTGTGAATCGGAGGATCTGAATTAGGATAGGCAGTGTGTGGCAATGTAGGAAGGAGAAAAGCACCACGGGGTGGTGAGAATGGCAAGGTAGGGAAACATGCAGTGGAAATGTAGAATAGGATTCTGAAAAACATCGCGGGGTGGTGCGCATTCTAATGGATTCGAACAGGCTATTCACCTGTAGCAGTGAGAGAAAAATCACGGGGTGGTGTGAATCGGAGTGTCGGAATTAGAATAGGCAGTGAGTGGCAATGTAGGATGGAGAAAAGCACCATGGGGTGGTGAGCATCGGGAGGTCCTGAAACATGCAGTGCCAATCTAGGAGAGTTTTCTGAAAAACATCGCAGGTTGGTGCGCATTGTAAGGGTTTCTAACAGGACATTTACTAGTAGGAGTGAGAAAAACATCACGGGGTGGTGTGAATCAGAGGGCCTTTTTACGATATGCAGTGAGTGGCAATGTAGAATGGAGAAAAGCAGCACGAGGCAGTCAGCATGGGGAGGTCAGAAAACATGCAATGGCAATGTAGGATATGTGTCTGAAAAATGCAGCGGTGTGGTGGGCATTATGTGGGATTCTAACAGGCCATTCACAAGTAGCAGTGAGAGAAACATCAGGGGGTGTGGTGAATCGGAGTGTTTGAATTGGGATAGGCAGTGAGTGGCAATGTAGGATGGGGAAAAGCACCACGGTTTGGTCAGCATGGGGAGGTCGGGAAGCATGCAATGGTGATGTAGGATAGATTTCTGTAAAACACAACAGGATGGTGGGCATTGGGAGTGTCTCTAACAGGCCATTCAGCTATAGCAATGAGAGAAACATCACGGGGTGGTGTGAACCGGGGAGGGTCTGAATTAGGATAGGCAGTGATTGGCAATGCAGGTTTGAGAAAACACCACGGACTGGTGAGAATGGGGAGGTCCGGAAACATGCAGGGCCAATGTAGAATAGGTTTCTGAAAAACATCGCGGGCTGGTGCGCATTGCAAGGGTTTCTAACAGGCCATTCACTAGTACGAGTGAGAAAAGCAGCTCGGGGTGGTGTGAATCGGAGGGCCTGATTTAGGATAGGCAGTGAGTCGCAATGTAGGATGGAGAAAAGCACCACGGGGTGGTCAGCATGGGGAGGAAAAGAGACATGCAGTGCTAATGTAGGATAAGTTTCTGAAAAGCACAATGGGTTGGTGGGCATTGGGAGGGTCTCTAACAGGCCATTCATATGTAGCAGTGAGAGAAATATCACGGGGTGTTGTGAACCAGGAATGTCTGAATTAGGATAGGCAGTGGGTGGCAATTTATGATGGCGAAAAGCACCAATGTGTGGTGAGCATGGGGAGGTCGGGAAACATGCAGTGGCAATGTAGGATAGGATTATGAAAATCATCGCGGGGTGGTGCACTTTGTAAAGTTTTCTAACAGGCCATTCACTAGTAGGAGTGAGAAAAATATCACGGGGTGGTGTGAATCTGATGGTCTGAATTAGGATAGGCAGTGAGTGGCAATGTAGCATGGATGAAAGCACCACGGGGTGGTGAGCATGGGGAGGGGCGGAAACATGCAGTGCCAATATCGGATAGGTTTCTAGAAAACGTCGCTGCTGGTGCGCATTATAAGGGGTTCTAACAGGCCATTCACCTGTAGCAGTGAAAGAAACATCACGGGGTGGTGTGAACGGGGAGGGTCTGAAACAGAATAGGCACTGAGTGGCAATGTAGGATGGAGAAAAGCACCACAGTGTGGTGAACATTGGGAGGTCGGGAAACATGCAGTGGCAATGTAGGATAGAATTCTGAAAAACATCGCGTGGTGGTGCGCATTCTAATGGGTTCTAACAGGCCATTCACCTGTAGCAGTGAGAGAAACATCAGGGGGTCTGGTGAATCGGAGTGTTTGAATTGGGATAGGCAGTGAGTGGCAATGTAGGATGGGGAAAAGCACCACGGTTTGGTCAGCATGTGGAGGTCGGGAAGCATGCAATGGTGATGTAGGATAGATTTCTGTAAAACACAACGGGATGGTGGGCATTGGGAGTGTCTCTAACAGGCCATTCAGCTGTAGCAGTGAGAGAAACATCACGGGGTGGTGTGAACCGGGGAGGGTCTGAATTAGGATAGGCAGTGAGTGGCAATGCAGGATTGAGAAAACACCATGGACTGGTGAGAATGGGGAGTTCCGGAAACATGCAGGGTCGATGTAGAATAGGTTTCTGAAAAACATTTCGTGCTGGTACGCATTGGAATGGTTTCTAACAGGCCATTAACTAGTACGAGTGAGAAAAACAGCTCGGGGTGGTGTGAATCTGAGGGCCTGATTTAGGATAGGCAGTGAGTCGCAATGTAGGATGGAGAAAAGCACAACGGGGTGGTCAGCATGGGGAGGTCAAGAAACATGCAGTGTTAATGTAAGATAAGTTTCTGAAAAGCACAACGGGGTGGTGGGCATTGGGAGGGTCTCTAACAGGCCATTCATATGTAGCAGTGCGAGAAATATCATGGGGTGTTGTGAACCGGGAAGGTCTGAATTAGGATAGGCAATGGGTGGCAATTTATGATGGAGAAAAGCACCAATGTGTGGTGAGCATGGGGAGGTCGGGAAACATGCAGTGGCAATGTAGGATAGGTTTATGAAAATCATCGCGGGGTGGTGCACATTGTAAATTTTCTAACAGGCCATTCACTAGTAGGAGTGAGAAAAACATCACGGGGTGGTGTGAATCGGATGGTCTGAATTAGGATAGGCAGTTAGTGGCAATGTAGCATGGAGGAAAACACCACAGGGTGGTGAGCATGGGGAGGTCCGGAAACATGCATTGGCAATGTCGGATAGGTTTCTAGAAAATGTCGAGGCTGGTGCGCATTGTAAGGGGTTCTAACAGGCCATTCACTAGTAGGAGTGAGAAAAACATCAGGGTTTGGTGTGAATTGGAGGATCTGAATTAGGATAGGCAGTGTGTGGCAATGTAGGATGTAGAAAAGCACCACGGGGTGGTGAGAATGGCAAGGTAGGGAAACATGCAGAGGAAATGTAGGATAGTATTCTGAAAAACATCGCGGGGTGGTGCGCGTTGTAAGGGGTTCTAACAGGCCATTCATCTATAGCAGTGAGAGAAAAATCACGGGGTGGTGTGAATCGGAGTGTCGGAATTAGAATAGGCAGTGAGTGGCAATGTAGGATGGAGAAAAGCACCATGGGGTGGTGAGCATCGAGAGGTCCTGAAACATGCAGTGCCAATCTAGGAGAGTTTTCTGAAAAAACATCGCAGGTTCTTGCGCATTGTAAGGGTTTCTAACAGGCCATTTACTAGTAGGAGTGAGAAAAACATCACGGGGTGGTGTGAATCAGAGGGCCTTTTTACGATACGTAGTTAGTGGCAATATAGAATGGAGAAAAACAGCACGAGGCGGTCAGCATGGGGAGGTCAGTATACATGCAATGGCAATGTAGGATACGTGTCTGAAAAACACAGCGGGGTGGTGGGCATTATGTGGGCTTCTAACAGGCCATTCACATGTAGCAGTGAGAGAAACATCAGGGGGTGTGGTGAATCGGAGTGTTTGAATTGGGATAGGCAGTGAGTGGCAATGTAGGATGGAGAAAAGCACCATGGTGTGGTCAGAATGGGGAGGTCGGGAAACATACAATGGTGATGTAGGATAGATTTCTGTAAAACACAACAGGGTGGTGGGAATTGGGAGTGTCTCTCACAGGCCATTCAGCTCTAGTGGTGAGAGAAACATCACGGGGTGGTGTGAACTGGGGAGGGTCTGAATTAGAATAGGCACTGAGTGGCAATGTAGGAAGGAGAAAAGCACCACAGGGTGGTTAGCATGTGGAGGTCCGGAAACATGCTGTGGCAATATAGGATAGGTTTCAGAAAAATATCGTGTTGTGGTGCGCATTGCGTGCGTCTCTAACAAGCCATTCACATGTAGGAATGAGAAAAGCATCATGGGTTTGTGTGAATCAGAGTGTCTGAATTAGGATAGGCGGTGAGTGGCAGTGTAGGATGGAGAAAATCACCACGGGGTGGTAAGCATGGGGAGGTCCCGAAACACACCGTGGCAATGTAGGATAGGTTTCTGAAAAACATCGAGGGATGTTGCGCTTTGTAGGGGTTTCTAATAGGCTATTCACTAGTAGAAGTTAGAAAAACGTTACGGGTTTTTGAATTGGAGGGCCTGAATTAGGATAGGCAGTGAGTGGCAACGTAGGATGAAGAAAGGCACCACGGGGTGGACAGCATGGGGAGGTAAGGAAACATGCAATGGCAATGTAGGATAGATTTCTGAAAAACACAACGGTGTTGTGGGCATTGGGAGGGTCTCTAACAGGCCATTCACTGGTAGCAATGAGAGAAATAACACGGGGTGGTGTGAATCAGAAGGTCTCAAATAGGATAGGCAGTGAGTGACAATGTAGGATGGAGAAAAGCACCACAGTGTGGTGAGGATGCGGAGGTCCGGAAACATGCAGTGGCAATGTAGGCTAGTATTCTGAAAAACATCTCGGGATTGTGCGCCTTGTAGGGGTTTCTAACAGCCCTTTCACTAGTAGAGGTGAGAAAAATATCAGGGGGTGGTGTGAATCGGAGGGTCTGAATTAGGATAGGCAGTGAATTACAAAGTAGGGTGGAGAAAAGCACCTCGGGGTGCTCAGCATTGGGAGGTGCGGAAATATGCAGTGGCAATGTAGGATAGGATTCTGAAAAACTTAACGGGGTGGTGCGCATTGTAAGGGTTTCGAACACGCCATTCACTAGTAGGAGTGAGAGAAACATCACGGGGTGGTGTTAATTGGAGGGTCTGAATTAGTAAACGCACTGAGTGGCAATGTAGGATGGAGAAAAGCACCACAGGGTGGTGAGCATGGGGAGGTCCAGAAACATGAAGTGCCAATGTAGGATAGGTTTCGGAAAAACAACGCGGGTTTGTGCACATTGTATGGGTTTCTAACACGCCATTCACTAGTATGAGTGAGAAAAACATCTCGGGGTGGTGTGAATTGGAGGGCCTGATTTAGGATAGGCAGTGGGTGGCAATGTACGATGGAGAAAAGCACCAAGTGGTGGTAAGCATTGGGAGTTCAAAAACATACAGTGGTAATGTAGGATACATTTCTGAAAACCACAATGGGGTGGTGGTCATTGGGAGCATCTCTAACAGGCCATTCATATGTAGCAGTGAGACAAATATCATGGGGTGTTGTGAACCGGGAGGGTCTGAATTAGGATAGAGAGTCAGTGGCAATGTAGGATGGAGAAAAGTACGAAAGGGTGGTGAGCATGGGGAGGTCGGGAAACATGCAGTGGCAATGTAGGATAGATTTCTGAAAAACGTCGCGGGTTGGTGCGCAATGTGAGGGTTTCTAACAGGCCATTCACTAGTAGAGGTGAGAAAGAAATTACGGGGTGGTGTGAATCGGAGGGTCTGAATGGGGATAGGCATTGAATGGCAATGTAGGAAGGCGAAAAGCTCGACGGGGTGTTCAGCATGGTGAGGTCCGGAAACATTCAGTGCCAATGTAGGATAGGTTTCAGAAAAACATCGCGGGGTCGTGCGAATTGTATGGGCTTCTAACAGGCCATTCACTAGTAGGAGTGAGAAAAACATCACGGGGTGGTGTGAATCGGAGGGCCTGAATTAGGAAAGGCAGTCAGTGGCAACGTAGGATGGAGAAAAATATAATGGGGTGGTCAGCATTGGGAGGTCAAGAAATGTGCAGTGGTAATGTAGGATACGTTTCTGAAAGGCACAACGGAATGGTGGGCATTAGTAGAGTCTCTAACAGGCCATTCATATGTATCAGTGAGAGAAATATCACTGGGTGTTGTGGTCCGGAATGGTCTGAAGTAGGATAAGCAGTGAGTGGCAATGTAGGATGGAGAAAAGCACCACGGGGTGGTGAGCATGGGGAGGTCGGGAAACATGCAGTGGCAAAGTAGGATAGGTTTCTGAAAATCATCGCGTGGTGGTTCACATTGTAATGGTTTCTAACAGGCCATTCACAAGAAGGAGTGAGAAACATATTACGGGGTGGTGTGAATCCGAGGGTCTGAATTAGGTTAGGCAGTGATTGGCAATGTAGCATGGAGAAAAGCACCACGGGGTGGTGAGCATGGGGAGGTCTGGAAACATGCAGTGGCAATGTAGGATTGGTTTCTGAAAAACATCCCGGGGTGGTGCGCATTGCAAGTGTCTCTAACCGGCAATTCACATGTAGGTGTGAGAAAAGCATCGCGGGGTAGTGTGGTTGGGAGTGTCTGAATTAAACTAAGCAGTGAGTGGCAATGTAGGATGGAGAAAAGCACCACGCGGTGGTGAGCATGAGGAGGATCGGAAACATGCAGTGGCAAAGTAGGATAGGTTTCTGAAAGACATCGCGGTGCGGTGTGCATTGTAAGGGTTTCTAACAGGCTATTCACACGTAGGAATGAGAAAAACATCAGGGGTGGTGTGAATCCGAGGGTCTGTATTACTATAGGCATGAGTGGAAACGTAGAATGGAGAAAAGCACCACGGGGTTGGTGAGCATGGAGAGGTCCGGAAAAATGCATTGGCAATTTTCGATATGTTTATGAAAAAAATGGCAGGGTCATGCGCTTTTTAAGAGTTTCTAACAGGCCATTCACTATTAGGAGTGACAAAAACATCACGAGGTCGTGTGAATCAGAGGGTCTGAATTAGCATAGGCAATGTTTGGCAACTTAGGTTGGAGAAAAACACCACAGGGTTTACAGCATGGGGAGGTCAGGAAAAATATTGTGGCAATGTAGGAGACATTTCTGAAAAACCTCGCGGGCTGGTGCGCATTGCAAGTGTCTCTAACAGACAATTCACTAGTAGGAGTGAGAAAAGCATCACGGGGTGGTGAGAATCTGAGGGTCTGAATTAGGATAGGCAGTGAGTGGCAATGTAGGATGCAGAAATGCACCATGGGTTGGTCAGCATGGGGAGGTCCGGAAACATTCAGTGGCAATGTAGGATAGGTTTCTGAAAAACAGTGCGGTGTGGTGTGCATTGTAAGGGTTTCCAACAGGCCATTCACTTGTAGGAGTGAGAAAAACTTCACGGAGTGATGTGATTTGGAGTGTCTAAATTAGGATAGCCAGTGAGTGGCAATGTATGATGGAGAAAAGCAACACGGGGTGGTCAGCATGGGGAGGTCGGTAAACATGCAGTAGTAATGTAGGATAGGTTTCTGAAAAACATCGCGGGGTGGTGCGCTTTGTAAGGGTTGCTAACAGGCCATTCACTAGTAGGCATGAGAAAAACCTCATGGGTTGTGTGAATCAGAGTGTCTGAATTAGGATAGGCAGTGAGTGGCAGTGTAGGATGGAGAAAAGCACCATGGGTTGGTGAGGATGGGGAAGTCAGGAAAAATGCAGTGGCAATATAGGAGTGGTTTCAGAAAAACATCCCGGGGTGGTGCACATTGCAAGGGTCTCTAACAGGCAATTCACATGTTGGAGTGAGAAAAGCATCATGGGGTGGTGTGAATCGGGAGGGTCTTAATTAGGATAGGCAGTAAGTGGCAATGTAGGATGGAGTAAAGCACCACCGGGGTTGTCAGCATGGAGAGGTCAGGAAATACGCAGTGGCAATGTAGGATAGGTTTTTTAAAAAACATTGCGGGGTGGTGTGCATTGTAAGGGTTTCTAACCGGCCATTCTTTGTAGGAGTGAGAAAAACAACACGGGGTGGTGTGAATTGGAGGGCCTGAATTAGGATAGGCAGTGAGTGGCAATGTAGGAGGGAGAAAGGCACCATGGAGTGGTTGGCATGTTGAGGTCAAGAAACATGCAAAGGCAATGTAGGATAGGATTCTGAAAAACACAACGGGGTGGTGGGCATTGGGAGGGTCTCTAACAGGCCATTCACCTGTAGCAGTGAGAGGAACATCACAGGGTGGTGAGAACCGGGAGGGTCTGAAATAGGATAGGCAGTGAGTGGCAATGTAGAATGGAGAAAAGCACCACCGGGTGTTCAGCATGGGGATGTCAGGAAACACGCAGTGGAAAGTAGGATAGGTTTTTAAAAAACATCGCAGGGTGGTGCACATTGTAAGGGTTTCTAACAGGCAATTCACTAGTAAGAGTGAGAAAAACATCTCGGGGTGGTGTGAATTGGCGGGTCTCAATTAAGATAGGCAGTGAGTGGCAATGTAGCATGGAACAAAGCTCCACGGGATAGTCAGCAAGGGAAGGTCAGGAAACCTGTGGTGACAATGTAGGATAGGGTTCTGAAAAACACAACGGGTGGTGGGCATTGGGAGGGTCTCTAAAATGCCATTCACATGTAGCAGTGAGAGAAACATCATGGGGTGGTGTGAAATGGGAGGGCCTGAATTAGGATACGCAGTGAGTGGCAATGTAGGATGGAGAAAAGCACCACGGGATGGTGAGCATGGGAAGGTCGGGAAACATGCCTTGGAAATGTACGATAAGTTTCTGAAAAACATCGCGGCGTGGTGTGAATTGGAGTGTCTGAATTAGTATGGGCAGTGAGTAGCAATGTAGGATGGAGAAAAGCGCCAGGGGGTGGTCAGCATTGGGATGTCAGGAACCATGCAGTGGCAATGTAGGATAGGATTCTGAAAAACATTGCTGGGTGGTGTGCATTGTAATTGTTTCTAACAGGCCAATCACTAGTAGGAGTGAGAAAAACATCACGTGGTGGTGTGAATTCGAGGGTCTCAATTAGGATAGGCAGTGAGTGGAAATGTAGGATGCATAAAAGCACCATGGGGTGGTCAGCATGTGCAAGTCAGGAAACGTGCAGTGGCAATGTAGGATAGATTTCTGAAAAACATCGCGAGGTGGTGCGCATTGTAATTGTTTCTAACAGGCCAATCACTAGTAGGAGTGAGAAAAACATCATGGGCTGCTGTGAATTCGAAGGTCTGAATTAAGATAGGGAGTGAGGGGCAATGTAGAATGCAGAAAAGCACCACGGGGTGGTGAGCAATGGGAGGTCGGGAAACATGCCATGAATATGTAGGATAGGTTTCTGAATTAAATCACGGGGTTCTGCACATTGTAATGGTTTCTACAGGCCATTCACTACTAGGAGTGAGAAAAACATCACAGGGTGGGGTGAACTTGAGGTTCTGAATTACAATAGGCAGTGAATCGCAAGGTAGGATGGAGAAAAGTACCACGGGGTGGTCAGCATGGGGAGCTCAGGAAACATGCGGTGGCAATGTAGGATAGGGTTCTGAAAAACACAACGGTGTGGTGGACATTGGGAGGGTTTCTAACAGGCCAATCACTACTAGGAGTGAGAAAAACATCCCAGTGTGGTGTGAATCGGAGGGTCTCAATTAGGATACCCAGGGAGTGACAATGTAGGATGGAGAAACGCAGCACTGGGTGGCCAGCACGGGGAGATCAGGTAACATGCAGTGGCAATGTAGGATATGTTTCTGAAAATAATCACAGGGTGGTAGGCATTGTAAGGGTTTCTAACAGGGCATTCACAAGTAGGAGTGAGAAAAAAATCACGGGTTGGTGTGAATCGGAGTGTCTGATTTAGAATGGGCAATGAGTGGTAATGTAGGTTGGAGAAAAGCACCACAGGGTGGTCAGCATGGGGAGGTCAGGAAACATGCAGTGGCAATGTAGAATATGTTTCTGAAAAACACTGCGGCCTGGTGCACAGTGTAAGGTTTTGTGACAGGCCATACACTAGTAGGGGTGAGAAAAACATCACGGGATGGTGTGAATTCAAGGGTCTGAATTAGGATAGGCAGTCAGTGGCAATGTAGGATGGAAAAAAGCACCACGGATTGTTGAGCATTGGAAGGTGGGGAAACAGGCAGTGGAAATGTCAGATAGGTGTCTGAAAATCATCGCGGGGTGGTGCGCATTGTAAGGGTTTCTAACTGGCCATTCACTAGTAGGAGTGAGTAAAACATCACAGGGTGGTGTGAATCGGAGGGTCTGAATTAGAATAGGCAGGTAGTGGCAGTGTAAATGGAAAAAAGCACCACGGGTTTGTAAGCATGGGGAGGTCAGGAAACATGCAGTGGCAATGTAGGATAGGTTTCTGAAAAACATCGCGGGGTGGTGCGCATTGTAAAGGTTTCTAACAGGCCAATCACTACTAGGAGTGAGAAAAACATCCCGGTGTGGTGTGAATCGGAGGGTCTAAATAAGGATAGGCAGTGAGTGGCAATGTAAGATGCAGAAAAGCACCACTGGTTGGTGAGCATGTGGAGCTCCGGAAACATGCTGTGCAATGTAGGATAGGTTTCTGAAAAACGTCACGGGGTGGTGCGCATTGGGAGAGTCTCTAACAAGCCATTCACTTGTAGGAATGAGATATTCATCACGGGAGGATGTGAATTGGAGGGTCTGAATTAGGATAGGCAGTGAGTGGCAATGTAGGATGGAGAAAAGCACCATGGTGTCGTGAGCATGGGAAATCGGGAAACATGCACTGGAAATGTAGGACAGGTTTCTGACAAACATCGCTGGGTGGTGCCCATTGTAAGGGTTTCTAACAGACCATTCACTAGTAGGAGAGAGAAAAATTTCACAGGGCGGTTTGAATTGCAGGACCTGAATTAAGATAGGCAGTGAGTGTCAATGTAGGATGGAGGAAAGCACCACAGGGTTGTCAGGATGGGGATGACAGGAAACATGCATTGGTAATGTATGATAGGATTCTGAAAAACACAACGGGGTGGTGGGCATTGGGGGTGTCTAACAGGCCATTCACATTTAGAAGTGAGAGAAACATCACGGGGTGGTGTGAAATGGACGGGTCTGAATTAGATTATGCAGTGCGTGGCAATGTAGGATAGAGAAAAGCACCACGGGGAGGAGAGCATGGGAAGGTCCGGAAACATGCAGTGGAAATGTAGGAAAGGTTACTGAAAAACCTCCTGGGGTGGTGCACATTGTAAGGGTTTCTAACAGGCCATTCACTAGTAGGAGTGAGAAACACATCACGGGGTGGTGTGAATTGTAGGGTCTGAATTAGGATAGGCCGTGAGTGGCAATATAGGATGGAGAAAATCACCACGGGGTGGTTAGCATGGGGAGGTCAGGAAACATGCAGTGACAATATAGGATAGGGTTATGAAAAACACTACTGGGTGCTGTGCATTGTAAGGATTTCCAACAGGCCATTCACTAGTAAGAGTGAAAAAAAGATCACAGGGTGGTTTGAATTGAAGGGTCTGAATTAGGATACGCAGTGAGTGTCAATGAAAAATGGAGAAAATCACCACGGGAATGGTCAGCATTGGGAGGTCAGGAAAAATGCATTGGCAAGGTAGGCGAGGTTTCTGAAAAACATCGTGGGGTGGTGCGCATTGCAATGGTTTCTAACAGGCCATGTACTAGTAGGTGTGAGAAAAGTATCACGGGGTGGTGTGTATTGGAGGGAATGAATTCGGATAGGCAGTGAGTGGCATTGTAGGATGGAGAAAAGCACCACGGTGTCGTGAGCATGGGAAGGTCGGGAAAAATGCAGTGGAAATGTAGGATAGCTTTCTGAAAAACATCGCGGGGTCGTGCGCATTGCAATGGTTTCTAACAGGCCATTCACTAGTAGGAGTGAGAAAAACATCACGGGGTGGTATGAATTCGAGGGTCTGAATTAAGATGGGCAGTGAGTGGCAATGTAGGATGGAGAAAAGCACCACGGGATGGACAGCATGGGGAAGTCAGGAAACATGCAGTGGCAATGTAGGTATAAGTTCCCAAAAAACATCGCGGGGTGGTGCCCATTGTAAGTGTTTCTAACAGGCCAATCACTAGTAGGAGTGAGAAAAACATCACAGGGTGGATTGAATTTGAGGGTCTGAATTAGGATAAGCTGGAATTGGCAATGTAGGATGGAGAAAAGCACCTCGGGGTCGTCAGCATGGGGAGGTTAGGAAACATGCAGTGGCAATGTAGGAGATAGGATTCTGAAAAACACCACGGGGTGGTGCGCATTGTAAGGGTTTCTAACAGGCCATTCACTAGGAGGAGTGAGAAAAACATCAGGGGGTGGTGTGAATGGAAGCGTCTGAATTAGGATGGGCTGTGAGTGGCAATGTAGGATGGAGTAAAGCAGCACGGGGTGGTCAGCATGTGGAGGTCAGGAAACATACAGTAGTAATGTAGGATAGGGCTTTGAAAACCACAACAGGGTGGTGGCCATTGGGAAGGTCTCCAACAGGCCATTCACATGTAGCAGTGAGAGAAACATCACAGGGTGTGTGAAATGGGAGGGTCTGAATTAGGATAGGCAGGGAGTGGCAATGAAAGATGGAGAAAATCACCACAGGGTGGTCCGCATGGGGAGGTCAGGAAACATGCAGTGGCAATGCAGGATAGGTTTCTGAAAAACATCGCGGTGTGGTGCGCATTGTAAGTGTTTCTAAAAGGCCATTCACAGGTAGCAGTGAGAAAAACATCATAGAGTGGTGTGATTTGGAGGACCTGAATTAGGATAGGCACTGAGTGGCATTGTAGGACGTAGAAAAGCACCACGGGGTGGTCAGTATGGCAAGGTCAGGAAACATGAGGTGGCAATGTAGGATACGTTTCTGAAAAACATGGCGGGGTGCTGCGCATTGTAAGGGTTCCCAACAGGAAATTCACTAGTAAGAGTGAGAAAAACATCACAGGGTTGAGTGAATTGAAGGGTATGAATTACGATAGGCAGTGAGTGGCAATTTACGATGGAGAAAATCACCACGGTGTGTTCAGCATTGGGAGGTCAGGAAGAATGCAGTGGCAATGTAGGCGAGGTTTCTGAAAAACGTAGCGGGGTGGTGCACATTGCAGTGGTTTCTAACAGGCCATTCAGTAGTAGGAGTGAGAAAAACAACACGGGGCGGTGTGAATTCAAGGGTCTGAATTAGGATGGGCAGTGAATGGCAATGTAGGATGGAGAAAAGCTCTACGGGGTGGTCAGCTTGTGGAGTTCAGGAAACATGCAGGGGCAATATTGGATAGGTTTCTCAAAAACATCACGGGGTGGTGCGCATTGTAAGGGTTTCTAACAGGCCATTCACTAGAAGGAGTGAGAAAAACATCACAGGGTGGTGTGAATTTGATTATCCGAATTGGGCTAGGCTGGGAGTGACAATGTAGCATGGAGATAAGCACCACGGGGTTGTCAGCTTGGGGATGTCAGGAAACATGCAGTGGCAATGTAGGAGATAGTTTTAAGAAAAACATCACAGGGTGCTGTGCATTGTAAGTGTTTCTAACAGACCATTCACTAGTAGGAGTGGGAAAATCTTCACGGGTTGTTGTGAATCACAGGGCCTGAATTAGGATACGCAGTGTGTGGCAATGTAGGATGGAGAAAAGCACCAAGGAATGGTGAGCATTGGAAGGTTCGGAAACATGCAGTGGCAATGTATGATAGGTTTCTGAAAAACATCGCTTGGTGGTGCCCATTGTAAGGGATTCTAACAGGCCATTCACATGTAGCAGTGAGAAAAACATCACGGGTTGGTGTGATTCGCAGGGTCTGAATTAGGATAGGCAGTGAGTGGCAATGTAGGATGGAGAAAAGCACCACGGGGTGGTGAGCATGATAACTCGGGAAGCATGCATTGGAAATGTAGCATAGGTTTCTGAAAAACATCACGGTTTGGTGCGCATTGCAGGGGTTTCTAACAGGCCATTCACTAGTAGCAGTGAGAAAATCATCACGGGGTAGTGTGAATTCGAGGGTCTGAATTAGGATGGGCAGTGAGTGGCAATGTAGGATAGAGAAAAGCACCACGGGATGGATAGCATGGGGAGGTCAGGAAGCATGCAGTGGCAATGTAGGTATAGGTTTCTGAAAAACATCGCAGGGTGGTGCGCATTGTAATTGTTTCTAACAGGCCAATCTCTAGTAGGAGTGAGAAAAACATCACCGGGTGGTGTGAATTTGAGGATCTGAATTCGGCTAGGCTGGGAGTGGCAATGTAGGATGGAGATAAGCACCACGGGGTCGTCAGCTTGGGGATGTCAGGAAATATGTAGTGGCAATGTAGGAGATAGTTTTAAAAAAACATCATGGGGTGCTGTGCATTGTAAGGGTTTCTAACAGACCATTCACTAGTAGGAGTGGGAAAATCTTCAGGGGTTGGTGTGAATCACAGGGCCTGAATTAGGATAGGCAGTGAGTGGCAATGTAGGATGGAGAAAAGCACCAAGGAATGGTGAGCATTGGAAGGTCCAAAAACATGCAGTGGCAATGTATGATAGGTTTCTGAAAAACATCGCTTGGTGGTGCCCATTGTAAGGGTTTCTAGAAGGCCATTCACATGTAGCAGTGAGAAAAACATCACGGGTTGGTGTGATTCGCAGGGTCTGAATTAGGATAGGCAGTGAGTGGCAATGTAGGATGGAGAAAAGCACCACGGGGAGGTGAGCATGATAACTTGGGAAGCATGCAGTGGAAATGTAGGATAGCTTTATGAAAAACATCACAGGGTGGTGCGCATTTTAAGGTTTTCTAACAGGCCATTCACAAGAAGGAGGGAGAAAAACATCACGGGGTGGTGTGAATCAGAGGGCCTAAATTAGGATGGGCAGGGAGTGGCAATGTAGGATGGAGAAAAGCACCACGGGATGGTCAGCCTAGGGAGATCAGGAACATACAGTGGCAAAGTAGGATAGGTTTCTGAAAAACATCGCGGAGTGGTGCGCATTGTAAGGGTTTCTAACAGGCCATTCACTAGTAGGAGAGAGAAAAACATCACGGGTTGGTGTGAATTCTACTGTCTGAATTAGAATGGGCAGTGAGTGGCAATGTAGGATGGAGAAATGCAGCACGGGGTGGTCAGTATGGGAAAGTCATGAAACATGCAGTGGCAATGTAGGATAGGTTCTGAAAATCAACACGGGGTTGTGCGCATTGTAAGGGTTTCTAACAGGCCAATCACTAGAAAGAGTGAGAAAAACATCACAGGGTGGTGTGAATAGGAGGCTCTGAATTTAGGATAGGCAAAGAGAGGCAATGTAGAATGGAGAACAGCACCACGGGATGGTCAGCATAGGGAGATCAGGAACATGCAGTGGCAATGTAGGAGAGGTTTCTGAAAAACATCGCGGGCTGGTGCGCATTGTAAGGGTTTCTAACAGGCCATTCACTAGTAGGAGTGTGAAAAATATCACGGGGTGGTGTGAATCGGAGGGCCTGAATTAGGATAGGCAGGGAGTAGCAACATAGGATGGAGAAAAGCACCACGGGGTGGTCAGCATGGGGAGGTCAGGAAACATGCAGTGGCAACGTAGGAGAGGTTTCTGAAAAACATCGCGGGATGGTGCGAATTGTAAGGGTTTCTAACAGGCCATTAACTAGTAGGAGTGAAAAAAACATCACAGGGTGGTGTGAATCGGAGGGCCTGAATTAGGATAGGCAGGGAGTAGCAACGTAGGTTGGAGAAAAGCACCACGGGTTGATCACCATGGGCAGGTCAGGAAACATGCAGTGGCAATGTGGGATAGGTTTCTGAAAATCATTGCGGGGTGGTGCGCATTGTAAGGTTTTCTACCAGGCCATTCACTAGTAGGAGTGAGAAAAACATGACGGGGTGGTGTGAATTGGAAGGTCTGAATTAGAATGGGCAGTGAGTGGCAATGTAGGATGGAGAAAAGCAGGACGGGGTGGTCAGCATGGGGAGGTCAGGAAACATGCGGGGGTAATGTAGGATAGGGTTCTGAAAAACACAACGGGCTCGTGGGCATTGGGAGGGTCTCTAACAGGCCATTCACATATATCAGTGAGAGAAACATCACTGTGTGGTGTGAAATGGGTGGGTCTGAATGAGGATAGGCAGTGAGTGGCAATGGAGGATGGAGTAAAGCACCACGAGTTGGTGAGCATGCGAAGGTCGGGAAACAAGCAGTGGAAATGTAGTATAGGTTTCTGAAAAACATCGCGGGGTGGTGCACATTGTAAGGGTTTCTAACAGGCCATTTACTAGTAGGAACCAGAAAAACAATACAGGGTGGTGTGAACTGGCGGGTTTGAATTAAGAGAGGCAGGGAATATCAACCTAGGATGGAAAAAATCACCACGGGGTGTTCAGCATGGAGAGGTCAGGAAACATGTAGTGGCAATGTTCGATATGTTTCTGAAAAACATCGCGGGTTGGTGCGCATTGTAAGGGTTTCTCACAGGCCATTCACTAGTAGGAGTGAGAAAAACATCACGGGGTGGTGTGATTCAGAGGGCCTGAATTAGAACAGGCAGTGATTGGCAATGTAGCATGGAGAAAAGCACCATGGGGTCGTCAGCATGGGGAGGTCAGGAAACATGCAGTGGCAATGTAGTAGAGGTTTCTGAAAGGCACAACGCAATCGTGGGCATTAGTAGAGTCTCTAACAGGCTATTCATATGTATCAGTGAGAGAAATATCACTGGGTGTTGTGGTCCGGAATGGTCTGAAGTAGGATAAGCAGTGAGTGGCAATGTAGGATGGAGAAAAGCACCACGGGGTGGTGAGCATGGGGAGGTCGGGAAACATGCAGTGGCAATGTAGGATCGGTTTCTGAAAATCATCGCGTGGTGGTTCACATTGTAATGGTTTCTAACAGGCCATTCACAAGAAGGAGTGAGAAACATATTACGGGGTAGTGTGAATCCGAGGGTCTGAATTAGGATAGGCAGTGATTGGCAATGTAGCATGGAGAAAAGCACCACGGGGTGGTGAGCATGGGGAGGTCTGGAAACATGCAGTGGCAATGTAGGATTGGTTTCTGAAAAACATCCCGGGGTGGTGTGCATTGCAAGTGTCTCTAACTGGCAATTCACATGTAGGTGTGAGAAATGCATCACGGGGTGGTGTGATTAGGAGTGTCTGAATTAAACTAAGCAGTGAGTGGCAATGTAGGATGGAGAAAAGCACCATGCGGTGGTGAGCATGAGGAGAATCGGAAACATGCAGTGGCAAAGTAGGATAGGTTTCTGAAAGACATCGCGGTGCGGTGTGCATTGTAAGGGTTTCTAACAGGCTATTCACACGTAGGAATGAGAAAAACATCAGGGGTGGTGTGAATCCGAGGGTCTGTATTACTATAGGCAGTGAGTGGAAACGTAGAATGGAGAAAAGCACCACGAGGTTGGTGAGCATGGAGAGGTCCGGAAAAATGCATTGGCAATTTTCGATATGTTTATGAAAAAAATGGCGGGGTCGTGCGCATTTTAAGTGTTTCTAACAGGCCATTCACTATTAGGAGTGACAAAAACTTCACGAGGTGGTGTGAATCAGAGGGTCTGAATTAGCATAGGCAATGTTTGGCATCTTAGGTTGGAGAAAAACACCACAGGGTGGACAGCATAGGGAGGTCAGGAAAAATACACTGTCAATGTAGGAGACATTTCTGAAAAACCTCGCGGGCTGGTGCGCATTGCAAGTGTCTCTAACAGACAATTCACTAGTAGGAGTGAGAAAAGCATCACGGGGTGGTGAGAATCTGAGGGTCTGAATTAGGATAGGCAGTGAGTGGCAATGTAGGATGCAGAAATGCACCATTGGTTGGTCAGCGTGGGGAGGTCCGGAAACATTCAGTGGCAATGTAGGATAGGTTTCTGAAAAACAGTGCGGTGTGGTGTGCACTGTAAGGGTTTCCAACAGGCCATTCACTTGTAGGAGTAAGAAAAACTTCACGGGGTGATGTGATTTGGAGTGTCTAAATAAGGATAGCCAGTGAGTGGCAATGTATGATGGAGAAAAGCAACACGGGGTGGTCAGCATGGGGAGGTCGGTAAACATGCAGTGGTAATGTAGAATAGGTTTCTGAAAAACATCGCGGGGTGGTGCGCTTTGTAAGGGTTGCTAACAGGCCATTCACTAGTAGGCATGAGAAAAACCTCATGGGTTGTGTGAATCGGAGTGTCTGAATTAGGATAGGCAGTGAGTGGCAGTGTAGGATGGAGAAAAGCACCATGGGTTGGTGAGGATGGGGAAGTCAGGAAAAATGCAGTGGCAATATAGGAGTGGTTTCAGAAAAACATCCCGGGGTAGTGCACATTGCAAGGGTCTCTAACAGGCAATTCACATGTTGGAGTGAGAAAAGCATCATGGGGTGGTGTGAATTGGGAGGGTCTTAATTAGGATAGGCAGTAAGTGGCAATGTAGGATGGAGTAAAGCACCACTGGGGTTGTCGGCATAGGGAGGTCCGGAAATACGCAGTGGCAGTGTAGGATAGGTTTTTTAAAAAACATTGCTGGGTGGTGTGCATTGTAAGGGTTTCTAACCGGCCATTCTTTGTAGGAGTGAGAAAAACAACACGGGGTGGTGTGAATTGGAAGGACTGAATTAGGATAGGCAGTGAGTGGCAATGTAGGAGGGAGAAAGGCACCATGGAGTGGTTGGCATGTTGAGGTCAAGAAACATGCAAAGGCAATGTAGGATAGGATTCTGAAAAACACAACGGGGTGTTGGGAATTGGGAGGGTCTCTAACAGGCCATTCACCTGTAGCAGTGAGAGGAACATTACAGGGTGGTGAGAACCGGGAGGGTCTGAAATATGATAGGCAGTGAGTGGCAATGTAGAATGGAGAAAAGCACCACCGGGTGTTCAGCATGGGGATGTCAGGAAACACGCAGTGGAAAGTAGGATAGGTTTTTAAAAAACATCGCAGGGTGGTGCACATTGTAAGGGTTTCTAACAGGCAATTCACTAGTAAGAGTGAGAAAAACATCTCGGGGTGGTGTGAATTGGCGGGTCTCAATTAGGATAGGCAGTGAGTGGCAATGTAGCATGGAACAAAGCTCCACGGTATAGTCAGCAAGGGAAGGTCAGGAAACCTGTGGTGACAATGTAGGATAGGGTTCTGAAAAACACAACGGGTGGTGGGCATTGGGAGGGTCTCTAAAATGCCATTCACATGTAGCAGTGAGAGAAACATCACGGGGTGGTGTGAAATGGGAGGGCCTGAATTAGGATAGGCAGGGAGTAACAACGTAGGATGGAGAAAAGCACCACAGGGTGGTCAGCATGGGGAGGTCAGGAAACATGCAGTGGCAACGTAGGAGAGCTTTCTGAAAAACATCGCGGGGTGGTGCGAATTGTAAGGGTTTCTAACAGGCCATTAACTAGTAGGAGTGAAAAAAACATCACAGGGTGGTGTGAATCGGAGGGCCTGAATTAGGATAGGCAGGGAGTAGCAACGTAGGTTGGAGAAAAGCACCATGGGGTGATAACCATGGGGAGGTCAGGAAACATGCAGTGGCAATGAGGGATAGGTTTCTGAAAACCATTGCGGGGTGGTGCGCATTGTAAGGTTTTCTACCAGGCCATTCACTAGTAGGAGTGAGAAAATCATGACGGGGTGGTGTGAATTGGAAGGTCTGTATTAGAATGGGCAGTGAGTGGCAATGTAGGATGGAGAAAAGCAGGATGGGGTGGTCAGCATGGGGAGGTCAGGAAACATGCGGGGGTAATGTAGGATAGGGTTCTGAAAAACACAACGGGGTCGTGGGCATTGGGAGGTTCTCTAACAGGCCATTCACATATAGAAGTGAGAGAAACATCACTGAGTGGTGTGAAATATGTGGGTCTGAATGAGGATAGGCAGTGAGTGGCAATGGAGGATGGAGTAAAGCACCACGAGTTGGTGAGCATGCGAAGGTCGGGAAACATGCAGTGGAAATGTAGTATAGGTTTCTGAAAAACATCGTGGGGTGGTGCACATTGTAAGGGTTTCTAACAGGCCATTAACTAGTAGGAACCGGAAAAACAATACGGGGTGGTGTGAACTGGCGGGTTTGAATTAAGAGAGGCAGGGAATATCAACCTAGGATGGAAAAAATCACCACGGGGTGTTCAGCATGGAGAGGTCAGGAAACATGCAGTGGCAATATTCGATATGTTTCTGAAAAACATCACGTGGTGGTGCGCATTGTAAGGGTTTCTCACAGGCCATTCACTAGTAGGAGTGAGAAAAACATCACGGGGTGGTGTGATTCAGAGGGCCTGAATTAGGACAGGCAGTGATTGGCAATGTAGCATGGAGAAAAGCACCACGGGGTGGTCAGCATGGGGAGGTCAGGAAACATGCAGTGGTAATGTAGGATAGGTTTATGAAAAACATCGCAGGGTCGTGGGGATTGGGAGGGTCTCTAACAGGACATTCACATTTAGCAGTGAGAGAAACATCACGGTGCGGTGTGAAATAGGTGTATCTCAATTAGGATAGGCAGATACAGGAAATGTAGGATGGAGAAAAGTACCACGGGGTGGTCAGCATGGGCAGGTCAGGAAACATTCAGTGGCAATGTAGGATAGGTTTCTGAAAAACATCGCGGAGTGGTGCGCAATTTAAGGGTTTGTAAGAGGCCAATCACTAGTAGGAGTGAGAAAGAAATCACGGGGTGGTGTGAATTGGAGGATCTGAAGTGGTATAGGCAGTGAGTGGCAATGTAGGAGGGAGAGAAGCACGACAGGGTGATCAGCATGTGAGGTCAGGAAACATGAAGTGGTAATGTAGGATAGGGTTCTGAAAAACACAAC
This sequence comes from Cavia porcellus, assembly GCF_034190915.1. Taxonomy (NCBI): domain Eukaryota; kingdom Metazoa; phylum Chordata; class Mammalia; order Rodentia; family Caviidae; genus Cavia; species Cavia porcellus. The sequence goes on along the minus strand of NW_026947486.1, from coordinate 1,143,994 downwards.
GGGGTGGTGGGCATTGGGAGGGACTCTAACAGGCCATTCACATGTAGCAGTGAGAGAAACATCATGGAGTGGTATCAAATGAGAGGGTCTGAATTAGGATAGGAAGTGCGTGGCAATAGAGGATGGACAAAATCACCATGGGGTGTTCAGCATGGAGAGGTCAGGAAACATGCACTGTCAATGTAGGATAGGTTTCTGCAAAACATCACGGCGTGGTGCACATTGTAAATGTTTCTAACAGGCCATTCACTAGTAGGATTGAGAAAAACATCACGGGGTCGTGTGATTCGGAGGGCCTGAATTAGGACAGGCAGTGAGTTGCAATGTAGCATGGAGAAAAGCGTCACGGGGTGGTGAGCATGGGGAGGTCAGGAAACATGCAGTGGCAAAGTAGGATAACTTTCTGAAAAACATCCTGGGGTGAAGCACATTGTAAGGGTTTCTAACAGGCCAATCACTTGTAGAACTGAGAAAGATATTACAGGATGGTTTGAATTGGATGGTCTGAATTAGGATAGGCAGTGAGTGGCAATTTAGGATGGAGAAAAGCAGCACGGGGTGGTCAGCATGGCGAAGTCAGGAAAGATACAGTTGCAATGTAGGATTGGTTTCTGAAAAACATCGCTGAGTGGTGCGCATTGTAAGGGTTTCTAACAGGCCAATCACAAATAGGAGTGAGAAAACCATCACGGTCTGGTGTGAATTGCAGGGTCTTTATTAGGATAGCAGTGAGTGGCAATGTAGGATAGAGAAATGCACCACGGGTTGGTCAGCATGGTGAAGACTGGAAACAGGCAATGGCAATGTAGAATACGTTTCTGAAAAACATCGCGGTGTGCTGCGCATTGTAAGGGTTTCTAACAAGCCAATCCCTAGTAAGAGTGAGAAAAACATCATGGGGTGGTGTGAATAGGAGGGTCTGAATTAGGATAGGCAGTGAGTGGCAGTGTACGATGGAGAAAAGAAAAACGGGGTCGTCAGCATGGTGAGGTCATGAAAAATGCAGTGGCAACGTAGGAGAGGTTTCTGAAAAATATCGCTAGGTGGTGCGCATTGTAAGGGTTTCTAACAAGCCAATCCCTAGTAAGAGTGAGAAAAACATCATGGGGTGGTGTGAGTAGGAGGGTCTGAATTAGGATAGGCAGTGAGTGGCAGTGTACAATGGAGAAAAGAAAAACGGGGTCGTCAGGATGGTGAGGTCATGAAAAATGCAGTGGCAACGTAGGAGAGGTTTCTGAAAAATATCGCTAGGTGGTGCGCATTGTAAGGGTTTCTAACAGGGTATTCACTAGTCGTAGTGAGAAAAACATCACTGGGTGGTGTGAGTTGGAGGGTCTGAATTAGGATAAGCAGTGAGTGGCAATGTAGGATGGTGAAAAGCACCACGGGGTTGTGACCATGGGAAGGTAGGGAAACATGCCGTGGAAATGTAGAATAGGTTTCTGAAAATCATCGCAGGGTGGTGCACAGTGTAAGGGATTCTACCAGGCCATTCACTAGTAGGAGTGAGAAAAACATCACGGGGTGTTGTGAAATGGAGGGTCTGAATTAGAATGGGCAGTGAGTGGCAATGTAGGATGGAAAAGAGCTGCACGTGGTGTTCAGCATGGGAAGGTCAGGAAACATGCAGTTTCAATGTAGGATAGGTTTCTGAAAAACACAACGGGGTGGTGGCCTTTCGGAGGGTCTCTAACAGGCCATTCACATGTAGCAGTGAGAGAACATAACTTGGTGGTGTGAAATGGGAGGGTGTGAATTAGGATACGCTGTGAGTGGCAATGTAGGATGGAGAAAAGCACCACGGGGTGGTCAGCATGCCGAGGTCAGGAAAAATACAGTAGAGACGTAGGAGAGGTTTCTTAAAAACATCGCTGGATCATGCGCATTGTAAGGGTTTCTAATAGGCCAATCACTAGTAAGAGTGTGAAAAACATCACGGGGTGGTGTGAATAGGAGGGTCTGAATTAGGATAGGCAGTGAGTTGCAATGTAGGATGGAGAAAAGCACCACGGTGTGGTCAGCATGAGGAGGTCAGGAAAAATGCAGTGGCAACGTAGGAGAGGTTTCTGAAAAACATCGCGGGATGGTGCCCATTGTAAGGGTTTCTAATAGGCCAATCACTAGTATGAGTGTGAAAGACATCACGACGTGGTGTGCATTGGAGGGTCTGAATTAGGATAGGCAGTCAGTGGCAATGTAGGATACAGAAAAGCACCACGGGGTGATCAGCATGGGGAGGTCAGGAAACTTGCAGTGGCAATGTAGGATTGGTTTCTGAAATACATCGCGGGGTGGTGCGCATTATAAGGGATTCTAACCGGCCATTCATTAGTAGGAGTGAGAAAAACATCACGTGGTGGTGTGATTCGGAGGGCCTAAATTAGGACAGGCAGTGAGTGGTAATGTAGCATTGAGAAAAGCGCCACGGGGTGGTCAACATGCGGAGGTCAGGAAACATGCAGTGGTAATGTAGGATAGGTTTCTGAATAACGTCGCGATGTGGTGCACATTGTAAGGGTTTCTAACAGGACATTGACTAGTAGGAGTGAGAAAAACATCACTGGGTGCTGTCAAATGGGAGGGTCTGAATTAGTACAGGCAGTGAGTGGCAATGTAGCATGGAGAAAAGCGCCACGGTGTGGTCAGCATGGGGAGGTCAGGAAACATGCAGTGGCAATGTAGGATATGTTTCTGAAAACTTCGCGGGGTAGTGCGCATTGTAAGGGTTTATAACAGGCCATTCACATGTAGCAGTGAGAGAAACATCACAGGGTGGTGTCAAATGGGAAGGTCTGAATTTGGATAGTCAGTGTGTCGCAATGGAGGATGGAGAAAAGCACCACGAGGTGATGAGCATGGGAAGGTAGGGAAATATGCAGTGGAAATGTAGTATAGGTTTCTGAAAAACGTCGCCAGTTGGTGCACATTGTAAGGGTTTCTAACAGGCCATTTACTAGTAGGAACCAGAAAAACAATACGGGGTGGTGTGAAACGGAGGGGCTGAATTAAGAGAGGCAGGGAATATCAACTTACGATGGAGAAAATCACCACGGGGTGTTTAGCATGGAGAGGTCAGGAAACATGCAGTGGCAATGTCGAACAGGTTTCTGCAAAACGTCACGGGGTGGTGCACATTGTAAGGGTTTCTAACAGGCCAATCACTACTAGGACTGAGAAAGACATTACAGGATGGTTTGAATTGGAGGGTCTAAATTAGGATAGGCAATGAGTGGCAAAGTAGAATGGAAAAATCAGCACGTGGTTGTAAGCATGGGGAGGTCAGGAAACATGCAGTGGAAATGTAGGATAGGTTTCTTAAAAACATCGCGAGGTGGTGCGCATTGTAAGGTTTCTAACAGGCCATTCACATGTAGCAGTGAGAAAAACATCACGGGGTGGTGTGATTTGGAGTGTCTGAATTAGTTTAGGCAGTAAGTGGCAATGTAGGATGGAGAAAAGCACCAAGGGGTGGTGATCATGTGAAGATCGGGAAACATGCAGTGTAAATATAGGATAGGTTTCTGAAAAACATCACGGGGTGGTGCGCATTGTAAGGTTTTCTAACAGGCCAATCACTAGTATGACTGTGAAAGACATCACGGGGTGGTGTGCATTGGAGGGTCCGAATTAGGATAGGCAGTGAGTGACAAAGTAGGATGGAGAAAAGCTCCATGGGTTGATCAGCATGCGGAGGTCAGAAAACTTGCAGTGGCAATGTTCGATAGGTTTCTGAAAAACATCGCGGGGTGGTGTGCATTGTAAGGGTTTCTAACAGGCCATTCACTAGTAGGAGTGAGAAAAACATCACGGGGTGGTGTGATTCGGAGGGCCTGAATTAGGAGAGGCAGTGATTGGCAATGTAGGGGGGCAAAAAGCACCATGGGCTGGTCAGCATGGGGATGTCAGGAAAGATGCAGTTACAACATTGGACTGGTTTCTGAAAAACATCTCGGGGTGGTGGACATTGTAAGTGTTTCTATCAGGCCAATCACTAGTAGGAGTGAGAACAACAACATGGGGTGGTGTGAATTGGAGGGTATGAATTACAATAGGCCGTGAAGGGCGATGTAGAATGGAGAAAAGTACCACGGGGTGGTCAGCATGTGAAAGTCTGGAAACATGCAGTGGAAATGTAGGATAGGTTTCAGAAAAACATCGCGGTATGATGCGCATTGTAAGTGTTTCTAACAGGCCAATCACTGGTAGGAGTGAGAAAAACATCACGGGGTGGTGTGAATTTGAGGGTCTGAATCAGGATAGGCTGGGAGTGGCAATGTGGGATGGAGAAAAGCACCACAGGATCGTCAGCATGGGGAGGTCAGGAAACATGCAGTGGCAATGTAGGATAGGGTTCTGAAAAACACAACGGGGTGATGGGAATTGGGAGGGTCTCTAACAGGCAATTCACATTTAGCAGTGAGAGAAACATCCAGGGGTGGTGTGAAATGGGCGGGTCTGAATTAGGATAGGCAGAGTGGCATGTAGGATGGAGAAAAGCACCACGGGGTGGTGAGCATGGCAAGGTCGAGAAACATGCAGTGAAAATGTAGGTTAGGTTTCTGAAAAACATCACGGGTTGGTGTGCATTGTAAGAGTTTCTAACAGGCCAATCACTAGTAGGAGTGAGAAAAACATCACGGGGTGGTGTGAATTGGAAGATTTGAATTAGCATAGGAAGTGAGTGGCAATGTAGGATGGAGAAAAGCACCACATGTGGTCAGCATGGGGATGTCAGGAAACATGCTGTGGCAATGTAGGATAGGTTTCTGAAAAACATCGCGGGAAGGCGCATTTTGTAAGGGTTTCTAACAGGCCATTTAATAGTAGGAGAGAGAAAAACATCACGGGGTGGTGTGAATCGTGGGTCCTGAATTAGGATAGTCCGTGAGTGGAAATATAGGATGGAGAAAATCACCACAAGCTGGTGAGCATGGGAAGGTCTGGAAACATGCAGTGGAAAAGTAGGATAGGTTTCTAAAATACATCGCGGGGTGGTGCGCATTGTAAGGGTTTCTAACAGGCCATTTACTAGTAGGAGTGAGAAAAACATCACGGTATGGTGTGAACTGGAGGGTCTGAAGTAGGATAGGCATGGAGTGGTAATCTAGGATGGAGAAAATCACCATGGAGTGGTCAGCACGGGGAGGTCAGGAAACATGCAGTGTCAATGTAGGATAGGTTTCTGAAAAACATCGCGGGGTGGTGCGCATTGTAAGGGTTACTAACTGGCCATTCACTAGTAGGAGAGACAAAAACATCACGAGATGGTGTGAATCAGAGAGTCTAAATTAGGATGGGCAGTGAGTGACCATGTAGGATGGAAAAAAGCAGCACGGGGTGTTCTGCATGTGTTGGTCGGGAAACATGCAGTGGTAATGTAGGAAAAGGATCTGAAAAACATCGGGGAGGTGCGCATTGTAAGGGTTTCTAACAGGCCATTCACTAGTAGGAGTGAGAAAAACATCACGAGGTGGTGTTAATTGGAGGACCTGAATAAGATAGGCAGTGATGGCAATGTAGGATGGAGAAAAGCACCACGGGGTGGTGAGCATGTGAAGGTCAGGAAACATGCAGTGGCAATGTAGGAAAAGGATCTGAAAAACATAACGGGGAGGTACGCATTGTAAGGTTCTCTAACAGGCGATTCACATGTAGCAGTGAGAGAAACATCACGGGTTGGTGTGATATGGGACTGTCTGAATTAGGATAGGCAGTGACAGGCAATTTGGATAGAGAAAAGCACCATACCGTGGTCAGCATGGGGAGGTCAGGAAACATGCAGTGGCAGTGTAGGATAGGTTTCTGAAAAACATCGCGGGGTGGTGCACATTGTAAGGGTTTCTAACAGGCTATTCACTAGTAGGAGTGAGAAAAACATCATGGGGTGGTGTGAATAGGAGGGTCTGATTTGGGATAGGCAGTGAGTTGCAATGTAGGATGGAGAAAAGCACCACGGGGTGGTCAGCATCGGGAGGTCAGGAAAAATGCAGTGGCAAGGTAGGAAAGGTTTCTGAAAAACATCGCGAGGTGGTGCGCATTGTAAGGCTTTCTAACAGGCCATTCACTAGTAGGAGTGATCAAACCATCACGAGGTGCTATGAATCGGATGGCATGAATTGGGATAGGCAGTGAGTAGCATTGCAGTTTGGAGAAAAGCACCACGGCGTGGTCAGCATAGGGAGATCGGGAAACATGCAGTGGCATTGTAGGATAGGTTTTCGGAAAAACATCGCGGGTTGCTTCGCATTGTAAGGGTTTCTACCTGCCCATTCACTAGTAGGAGAGAGAAAAACATCACGTGGTGGTGTGAATTTGACTGTATGAATTTGATGGGCAGTGAGTAGCAATGTAGGATGGAGAAAAGCATCACTGGTTGGTCAGCATGGGGAGGTTAGGAAACATGCTGTGGCGATGTAGGATAAGGTTCTGAAAATCGTCGCAGTGTGGTGTGCATTCCAAGGGTTTCTAACAGGCCATTCGCTAGTATGAGTGAGAAAAAAATCACGGGGTCGTGTGAATTGGAGGGTCTTTATTAGGATAGCAGTGAGTGGCAACATAGAAACGAGAAACGCACCACGAGGTGGTGAGCATGGGAAGGTCGGGAAACATGCAGTGGAAATGTTGTATAGGTTTCTGAAAAACATCGTGGGGTGGTGCACATTGTAAGGATTTCTAACAGGCCATTTACTAGAAGGAGTGAGAAAAACATCACGGGGTGGTGTGAATCAGAGGGTGTGAATTAAGAGAGGCGGGAAATGGCAAAGTAGGATGGAGAAAATCAACATGGGGTTTTTAGCATGGAGAGGAAAGGAAACATACAGTGTCAATGTAGGATAGGTTTCTTCAAAACATCACGGTGTGGTGAACATTGCAAGGGTTTCTAACAGGCCATTCACTAGTATGAGTGAGAAAAACATCACGGGGTGCTGTGATTCTGAGGGCCTGATTTAGGACAGGCAGTGAGTGGCAACATAGCATGGAGAAAAGCGCCACGGGGTGGTCAGCATGGGGAGGTCAGGAAAAATGCAGTGGCAATGTAGGATAGGTTTATGAAAAACATCGCGGGGTGATGCTCATTGTAAGGGTTTATAACAGGCCAATCACTAGCAAAAGTGATAAAGTCATTATGGGTGGTTTGAATTGGAGGGTCTGAATTAGGATAGGCAGTGAGTGGCAATGTGGGATGGAGAAAAGCAACCCGGGGTGGTGAGCATGGGGAGGTCAGGAAACATACAGTTGCAATGTAGGATTGGTTTCTGAAAAACATCGCGGAGTGGTGCGAATTGTAAGGGTTTCTAACAGGCCATTCACTAGTAGGAGTGAGAAAAACATCACGGGATGGTGTGAATTGGAGGGTCTGAATTAGGATAGGCAGTGAGTGGCAACGTAGGATGGAAAAATCAGCACGCGGTTGTAAACATGGGGAGGTCAGGAAACATGCACTGGCATTGTAGGATAGGTTTCTGAAAAACATTGCTGGGGGGTGTGAATTGGGAGGGTCTCTAACAAGCCATTCACATGTAGCAGTGAGAGAAACATCACGGAGTGGTGTGATATGGGAGTGTCTGAATTAGGATAGGCAGTGACAGGCAATGTACGATGGAGAAAAGCACCACAAGGTGGTCAGCATGGGGAGGTCAGGAAACATGCAGTGGCAATGTAGGAAAAGTTTCAGAAAAACACCGTGGGGTGGTGCACATTGTAAGGGTTTCTAACAGGCCATTCACTAGTAGGAGTGAGAAAAACATCACGGGGTGGTCTGCATCAGAGGGTCTGAATTAGGATGGGCTGTGAGTGGCAATGTAGGATGGAAAAAAGCACCACCAGGTGGTCAGCACGCCGAGGTCAGGAAACATGCAGTGGCAATGCAGGATGGTTTCTGAAAAACATCGCAGGCTGGTGCGCTTTGTATGGGTTTCTAACAGGCCATTCACTAGTAGGAGTGAGACAAACATCACGGGGTGGTATGAATTCAACTGTCTGAATTAGGATGGGCAGTGAGTGGCAATGTAGGATGGAGAAAAGCACCACAGGGTGTTCAGCATGGGGAGGTCAGGAAACATGCAGTGGCAAAGTAGGATAGGTTTCTTAAAAGCATCGCGGGATGGTTCGCTTTGTAAGGTTGTATAACAGGCCATTCACTAGTCGAAGTGAGAAAATCATCACTGGGTTGTTTTGAATCATGGGGCCTGAATTAGGATAGACAGGGAGTGGCAATGAAGGATGGAGAAAAGCACCACTGTGTTGTCAGCAAGGGAGGTCAGGAAACATGCAGTGGTAATGTAGGATAGGGTTCTGAAAATGACAACTGTGTGGTGGGCATTGGGATTGTCTCTAACTGGCCATTCACATGTAGAAGTGAGTGAAACATCACGGGTTCGTGTGAAATGGGAGTGTCTGAATTAAGATAGGCCATGAGTGGCAATGTAGGATGGAGAAACGTACCACCGGGTGGTCAGCATGGGAAGGTTTAGAAACCTGAAGTGGATATGTAGGATAGGTGTTGAAAAACATCGCGGGGTGGTGCGCATTGGAAGGGTTTCTAAGAGGCTATTCACAGGTAGCTGTGAGAAAAACATCACGGGATGGTGTGATTCGGAGGGTCTGAATTAGGATCGGCAGTCAGTGGTAATGTAGGATAGAGAAAAGCACCACGGGGTGATCAGCATGGGGAGGTGAGGCAACTTGCAGTGGCAATGTAGAATTGGTTTCTGAAATACATCGTGGGGTGGTGCGCATTGTAAGGGATTCTAACCGGCCATTCAGTAGTAGGAGTGAGAAAAACATCACGCGGTGGTGTGATTCGGAGGGCCTAAATTAGGACAGGCATTGAGTGGTAATGTAGCATGGAGAAAAGCGCCACGGGGTGGTCAACATGCCGAGGTCAGGAAACATGCAGTGGCAATGTAGGATATGTTTCTGAATGACGTCGCAGGGTGGTGCACATTGTAAGGGTTTCTAACAGGTCAGTCACTAGTAGGAGTGAGAAAAACATCACGGGGTGGTGAGATTCGGAGGGCCTGAATTAGTACAGGCAGTGAGTGGCAATGTAGCATGGAGAAAACCGCCACGGTGTGGTCAGCATGGGGAGGTCAGGAAACATGCAGTGGCAATGTAGGATAGGTTTCTGAAAAACTTCGCGGGGTAGTGCGCATTGTAAGGGTTTATAACAGGCCATTCACATGGAGCAGTGAGAGAAACATCACAGGGTGGTGTCAAATGGGAAGGTCTGAATTAGGATAGTCAGTGTGTCGCAATGGAGGATGGAGAAAAGCACCACGAGGGGATGAGCATGGGAAGGTAGGGAAATATGCAGTGGAAATGTAGTATAGGTTTCTGAAAAACATCGCCGGTTGGTGCACATTGTAAGGGTTTCTAACAGGCCATTTACTAGTAGGAACCAGAAAAACAATACGGGGTGGTGTGAATCAGAGGGGCTGAATTAAGAGAGGCAGCGAATATCACCTTACGATGGAGAAAATCACCATGGGGTGTTTAGCATGGAGAGGTCAGGAAACATGCAGTGGCAATGTTGAACAGGTTTCTGCAAAACGTCACGGGGTGGTTCACATTGTAAGGGTTTCTAATAGGCCAATCACTAGTAGGACTGAGAAAAACATTACAGGATCGTTTGAATTGGAGGGTCTAAATTAGGATAGGCAATGAGTGGCAAAGTAGAATGGAAAAATCAGCACGTGGTTGTAAGCATGGGGAGGTCAGGAAACATGCAGTGGAAATGTAGGAAAAGTTTCTGAAAAACATCGCGGGGTGGTGCGCATTGTAAGGGTTTCTAACAGGCCATTCACATGAAGCATTGAGAAACACATCACGGGGTGGTGTGATTTGGAGTGTCTGAATTAGTTTAGGCAGTAAGTGGCAATGTAGGATGGAGAAAAGCACTAAGGGGTGGTGATCATGTGAAGATCGGGAAACATGCAGTGTAAATATAGGATAGGTTTCTGAAAAACATCACGGGGTGGTGCGCATTGTAAGGTTTTCTAACAGGCCAATCACTAGTATGACTGTGAAAGAAATCACGGGGTGGTGTGCTTTGGAGGGTCCGAATTAGGATAGGCAGTGAGTGACAAAGTAGGATGGAGAAAAGCTCCATGGGTTGATCAGCATGCGGAGGTCAGAAAACTTGCAGTGGCAATATTCCATAGGTTTCTTTTTTTTTTTTTTCTCTTTTTTTTTTTAATTTTATTTAAGGAGAAAAGAAAAAAAAAGCAGGGAAAGGGTACAAGTTATACAGATTTACAGAAAAAAATGAACAGTAGGAAATCACTAGTTAATGGATTACATATTGTCATCTTAGAAATAATTGTTCAAGTCACAAAATTAAAGCTTGTAAAGTGGACATTCCATCAATGATACTGCAAACAGTTCTGTTCATTGATCCAATAAAACTCTGTGATATCATTTTCTATCTTATACACTTAAATATACATGCAGTTATATAGTTTGGAGCACTTTCTTTTCCTCTCTTTTGTACCATGACTATTACACATTTTGGGTTTCATTGCTCCCACTGTTCTTATTACTTTTTTGGAAGAGAGTAAAACCAAATGTGACATAACAGAACAGAATTGGTCAAGTCAAAAGGGTGGACATAATAGATAATGTAAAAACATAATACAAGGTGATCAACAATGGTTACTATAATGCCTCCCGCTATCTCTAATAGAATTGCCTATATCGTTAGTTATAATACAATTGAACAAAACAGTAAAGAATAAAACCGACAAAACCAAAACATTGGAGACATTGTAGGTCTTCAAAAGTAGATAAAAGTCAACAAGAATGGGCGTCATAATGAATCTCATTATCTTCACAGCTGATGCCTAAACTTTCGAACCTGATACTATCCAGCAAAACAGAATAGGAGAACATCAGTTAAAAACCAGATGGTGAGAGTAATACAGGGCTTTAAATCAAGGTAATGAAAAGTCAAAGTGGGTTACTATAATATATCCTGCTATTTTTTTCCTTTAATTAAAAGGATAAAGATAAAAAAGTAAATAATGGAGTAGAGATTGAGATAAAAGAGGGCATAACAACGAAACAGTGCAGATCAAAACATAACCATTTAAGCAGAAAAGTGTTTCACCATCAGATAATCCTAACCTAAAAGTAGTTACCATATTGTCTCTTTCTTTGAAATCCTTGAGTACAACTTCATATACTGTAGCATTAAGTATATCAAAACAATGTAGAACCATTCAAGAGAATGACAGCATTACAGAGTATTTAGAATCGACTAACAGAAAATGAATAATGGTTTCTGTATAATCTCCTTGTCTTTACAAGATTTTTGCTTATACTATCGTACATAATAAAATCCAGTAAGATACAACCTATTTAGACCATTAGAGACAGAAGGACGAAAGCTAGATGAGACTTCAAAACAAGATGATACTAAATCAGTATTACCAATTAAGATGGTTTCTGAAAAACATCGCGGGGTGGTGTGCATTGTAAGGGTTTCTAACAGGCCATTCACTAGTAGGAGTGAGAAAAACATCACGGGGTGGTGTGATTCGGAGGGCCTGAATTAGGACAGGCAGTGATGGGCAATGTAGGGGGGCAAAAAGCACCATGGGCTGGTCAGCATGGGGATGTCAGGAAAGATGCAGTTACAAGGTAGGATTGGTTTCTGAAAAACATCACGGGGTGGTGGATATTGTAAGGGTTTCTAACAGGCCAATCACTAGTAGGAGTAAGAACAACAACATGGGGTGGTGTGAATTGGAGGGTATGAATTACAATAGGCCGTGAGGGGCGATGTAGGATGGAGAAAAGTACCACGGGGTGGTCAGCATGTGAAGGTCTGGAAACATGCAGTGGAAATGCAGGATAGGTTTCAGAAAAACATCGCGGTATGATGCGCATTGTAAGTGTTTCTAACAGGCCAATCACTGGTAGGAGTGAGAAAAACATCACGGGGTGGTGTGAATTTGAGTGTCTGAATCAGGATAGGCTGGGAGTGGCAATGTGGGATGGAGAAAAGCACCACAGGATCGTCAGCATGGGGAGGTCAGGAAACATGCAGTGGTAATGTAGGATAGGGTTCTTAAAAACACAACGGGGTGGTGGGCATTGCGAGGGTCTCTAACAGGCAATTCACATTTAGCAGTGAGAGAAACATCCAGGGGTGGTGTGAAATGGGCGGGTCTGAATTAGGATAGGCAGTGAGTGGCATGTAGGATGGAGAAAATCACCACGGGGTGGTGAGCATGGCAAGGTCCGGAAACATGCAGTGAAAATGTAGGTTAGGTTTCTGAAAAAAATCACGGGGTGGTGTGCATTGTAAGGGTTTCTAACAGGCCATTCACTAGTAGGTGTGAGAAAAACATCACGGGGTGGTGTGAATTTGAGGATTTGAATTAGGATAGGCAGCGAGTGGCAATGTAGGATGGAGAAAAGCACCACATGTGGTCAGCATGGGGATGTCAGGAAACATGCTGTGGCAATGTAGGATAGGTTTCTGAAAAACATCGCGGGGTGGCGCATATTGTAATTGTTTCTAACATGCCATTCACTAGTAGGAGAGAGAAAAACATCACGGGGTGGTGTGAATTGGGAGTCCTGAATTGGTATAGTCCGTGAGTGGCAATATAGGATGGAGAAAAGCACCACGAGCTGGTGAGCATGGGAAGGTCTGGAAACATGCAGTGGAAAAGTAGGATAGGTTTCTAAAATACATCGCGGGGTGGTGCGCATTGTAAGGGTTTCTAACAGGCCATTTACTAGTAGGAGTGAGAAAAACATCACGGTATGGTGTGAACTGGAGGGTCTGAAGTAGGATAGGCACGGAGTGGTAATCTAGGATGGAGAAAATCACCATGGAGTGGTCAGCATGGGGAGGTCAGGAAACATGCAGTGTCAATGTAGGATAGGTTTCTGAAAAACATCGCAGGGTGGTGCGCATTGTAAGGGTTACTAACTGGCCATTCACTAGTAGGAGAGACAAAACATCACGAGATGGTGTGAATCAGAGAGTCTGAATTAGGATGGGCAGTGAGTGACCATGTAGGATGGAAAAAAGCAGCACGGGATGTTCTGCATGGGTTGGTCGGGAAACATGCAGTGGTAATGTAGGAAAAGGATCTGAAAAACATCGGGGAGGTGCGCATTGTAAGGGTTTCTAACAGGCCATTCACTAGTAGGAGTGAGAAAAACATCACGAGGTGGTGTTAATTGGAGGGCCTGAATAAGATAGGCAGTGACGGCAATGTAGGATGGAGAAAAGCACCACGGGGTGGTGAGCATGTGAAGGTCGGGAAACATGCAGTGGCAATGTAGGAAAAGGATCTGAAAAACACAATGGGGAGGTACGCATTGTAAGGTTGTCTAATAGGCGATTCACATGTAGCAGTGAGAGAAACATCACGGGTTGGTGTGATATGGGACTGTCTGAATTAGGATAGGCAGTGACAGGCAATGTAGCATGGAGAAAAGTACCATACCGTGGTCAGCATGGGGAGGTCAGGAAACATGCAGTGGCAATGTAGGATAGGTTTCTGAAAAACATCGCGGGGTGGTGCACATTGTAAGGGTTTCTAACAGGCTATTCACTAGTAGGAGTGAGAAAAACATCATGGGGTGGTGTGAATAGGAGGGTCTGATTTGGGATAGGCAGTGAGTTGCAATGTAGGATGGAGAAAAGCACCACGGGGTGGTCAGCATCGGAAGGTCAGGAAAAATGCAGTGGCAAGGTAGGAAAGGTTTCTGAAAAACATCGCGAGGTGGTGCGCATTGTAAGGCTTTCTAACAGGCCATTCACTAGTAGGAGTGAGCAAACCATCACGAGGTGCTGTGAATCGGATGGCATGAATTGGGATAGGCAGTGAGTAGCATTGCAGGTTGGAGAAAAGCACCACGGCGTGGTCAGCATAGGGAGCTCGGGAAACATGCAGTGGCATTGTAGGATAGGTTTCGGAAAAACATCGCGGGTTGCTTCGCATTGTAAGGGTTTCTAACTGCCCATTCACTAGTAGGAGAGAGAAAAACATCATGTGGTGGTGTCAATTTGACTGTCTCAATTTGGATGGGCAGTGAGTAGCAATGTAGGATGGAGAAAAGCATCACTGGGTGGTCAGCATGGGGAGGTTAGGAAACATGCAGTGGCAATGTAGGATAAGGTTCTGAAAAACGTCGCAGTGTGGTGTGCATTCCAAGGGTTTCTAACAGGCCATTCGCTAGTATGAGTGAGAAAAACATCACTGGGTCATGTGAATTGGAGGGTCTTTATTAGGATAGCAGTGAGTGGCAACACAGAAACGAGAAACGCACCACGAGGTGGTGAGCATGGGAAGGTCAGGAAACATGCAGTGGAAGTGTTGTATAGGTTTCTGAAAAACATCGTGGGGTGGTGCACATTGTAAGGATTTCTAACAGGCCATTTACTAGAAGGAGTGAGAAAAACATCACGGGGTGGTGTGAATCGGAGGGTGTGAATTAAGAGAAGCGGGAAATGGCAAGGTAGGATGGACAAAATCAACATGGGATGTTTAGCATGGAGAGGAAAGGAAACATACAGTGTCAATGTAGGATAGGTTTCTTCAAAACATCACGGTGTGGTGAACATTTTAAGGGTTTCTAACAGGCCATTCACTAGTATTAGTGAGAAAAACATCACGGGGTGCTGTGATTCTGAGGGCCTGAATTAGGACAGGCAGTGAGTGGCAATATAGCATGGAGAAAAGCGCCAAGGGGTGGTCAGAATGGGAAGGTCAGGAAAAATGCAGTGGCAATGTAGGATAGGTTTATGAAAAACATCGCGGGGTGGTGCTCATTGTAAGGGTTTATAACAGGCCAATCACTAGCAGAAGTGATAAAGTCATTACGGGATGGTTTGAATTGGAGGGTCTGAATTAGGATAGGCAGTGAGTCGCAATGTAGGATGGAGAAAAGCAGCCCGGGGTGGTGAGCATGGGGAGGTCAGGAAACATACAGTTGCAATGTAGGATTGGTTTCTGAAAAACATCGCGGAGTGGTGCGAATTGTAAGGGTTTCTAACAGGCCATTCACTAGTAGGAGTGAGAAAAACATCACGGGATGGTGTGAATTGGAGGGTCTGAATTAGGATAGGCAGTGAGTGGCAACGTAGGATGGAAAAATCAGCACACGGTTGTAAACATGGGGAGGTCAGGAAACATGCACTGGCATTGTAGGATAGGTTTCTGAAAAACATTGCTGGGGGGTGTGAATTGGGAGGGTCTCTAACAAGCCATTCACATGCAGCAGTGAGAGAAACATCACGGAGTGGTGTGATATGGGAGTGTCTGAATGAGGATAGGCAGTGACAGGCAATGTACGATGGAGAAAAGCACCACAAGATGGTCAGCATGGGGATGTCAGGAAACATGCAGTGGCAATGTAGGAAAAGTTTCAGAAAAACATCGTGGGGTGGTGCACATTGCAAGGGTTTCTAACAGGCCATTCACTAGTAGGAGTGAGAAAAACATCACGGGGTGGTCTGCATCAGAGGGTCTGAATTAGGATGGGCAGTGAGTGGCAATGTAGGATGGAAAAAAGCACCACCGGGTGGTCAGCATACCGAGGTCAGGAAACATGCAGTGGCAATGCAGGATGGTTTCTGAAAAACATCGCAGGCTGGTGCACTTTGTATGGGTTTTTAACAGGCCATTCACTAGTAGGAGTGAGACAAACATCACGGGGTGGTATGAATTCAACTGTCTGAATTAGGATGGGCAGTTAGTGGCAATGTAGGATGGAGAAAAGCACCACAGGGTGTTCAGCATGGGGAGGTCAGGAAAAATGCAGTGGCAATGTAGGATAGGTATCTTAAAAACATCGCGGGATGGTGCACTTTGTAAGGTTGTCTAACAGGCCATTCACTAGTCGAAGTTAAAAAATCATCACTGGGTTGTTTTGAATCATGGGGCCTGAATTAGGATAGGCAGGGAGTGGAAATGAAGGATGGAGAAAAGCACCACTGGGTTGTCAGCAAGGGAGGTCAGGAAACAAGCAGTGGCAATATAGGATAGGGTTCGGAAAATTACAACTGTGTGGTGGGCATTGGGATGGTCTCTAACTGGCCATTCACATGTAGCAGTGAGTGAATCATCACGGGTCCATGTGAAATGGGAGTGTCTGAATTAGGATAGGCCGTGAGTGGCAATGTAGGACGGAGAAAAGTACCACCGAGTGGTCAGCATGGGAAGGTTTAGAAACCTGAAGTGGAAATGTAGGATAGGTGTTGAAAAACATCGCGGGGTGGTGCGCATTGTAAGGGTTTCTAAGAGGCTATTCACAGGTAGCTGTGAGAAAAACATCACGGGGTGGTGTGATTCGGAGGGCCTCAATTAGGATAGGCAGTGAGTGGCAATGTTGGATGGAGAAAAGCACCAAGGGGTGGTCAGCATGGGGAGGTCAGGAAACATGCAGTGGCAATGTAGGATAGGTTTCTGAAAGACATCGCAGGGTGATGCGCATTGTAAGGATTTCTAACAGGCCATTCACCTATGGGAGTGAGAAAAACACGGGGTGGTGTGAATTTGAGGGTCTGAATTAGGATAAGCAGTCAGTGGCAATGAAGGACGGAGAAAAGCACCATCGGCTTTTCAGCATGGGGAGGTCAGGAAAAATGCAGTGGCAATGTAGGGTAGGTTTCTAAAAAACATCGTGGCTTTTTGTGCATTGTAAGGGTTTCTAACAGGCCAATCACAAGTAGGAGTGGGAAAAACATCATGGAGTGGTGTGAATAGGAGGGTCTGAATTAGGATAGGCTCTGAGTGGCAATGTAGGATGGAGAAAAGCACCAAGAGGTGGTCAGAATGCGAATGTCTGGAAACACGCAGTGGAAATGTAGGATAGGTTTCTGAAAAACATAGTGGTGTGGTGCGCGTTGTAAGGGTTTCTAACAGTCCATTTTCATGTAGCAGTGAGAAAAGCATCACGGGGTGGTGTAATTCGGAGGGTCTGAATTAGGATGGGCAGTGAGTGGCAATGTAGGATGGAGAAAAACAGCACGGGGTGGTTAACTTGGAGAGTTCAGAAAAAATGGAGTGGTAATGTAGGACAGAGTTCTGAAAAACACAACGGGGTGGTGGCCATTGGGAGGTTCTCTAACAGGCCATTCACATTTAGCAGTGAGAGGAACATCACGGGGTGGTGTGAAATGGGAGATCAGACTTAGGATAGGCAGTGAGTGGCCATGTAGGATGAAGAAAAGACCACGTTGTGCTGAGCATGGGAAGGTCGGGAAACATGCAGTGGCAATGGAGGCTATTTTTCTGAGAAACATCACGGGGTGGTGCGCATTGTAAGGGTTTCTAAAAGGCCCTTCACTAGTAGGAGTGAGATAAACATCACAGGGTGGTGTGAATCGGGGGGCCTGAATTAGGATAGGCAGAGAGTGGCAATGTAGGATGGAGAAAGCACCACGTGGTGTTGAGCATGGTGAGGTCAAGAAACATGCAGTGGCAATGAAGCATAGGGTTCTGTAAAACACGATGGGGTGGTAGCCATTGGGGGTGTGTCTAACAGGCCATTCACTTGCAGGTGTGAGAAAAACATCACGGAGTGGTGTGTATTGGAGATCTGAATTAGGATAGGCAGTGAGTGGCAATGTAGGATGGAGAAAAGCACCACGGGTCAGCCTGGGGAGGTCAAGAAACATGCAGTGGCAATGTAGGATAGGTTTCTGAAAAAACATTGCGGGGTGGTGTGCATTGTAAGGGTTTCTAAGAGGCCATTCAGTAGTAAGAGTGAGAAAAGCATCACGGGGTGGTGTGAATCGGAGGGCCTGAATTAGGATGGGCAGTGAGTGGCAATGTACGGTGGAAAAATCAAGATGAGGTGCTCAGCATGGGTTGGTCTGGAAACATTCAGTGGCAATGTAGGATGGGTTTCTGAAAAACATCGCAGGGTGGTTCACATTGTAAGGGTGTCTAACTGGCCAATCACTAGTAGGAGTGAGAAAAACATCATGGAGTGGTGTGAATTGGAGGGTCGGAATTAGGATAGGCAGTGAGTGGCAATTTAGGATGGAGAAAAGCACCACGGGGCGGTCAGAATGCGAATATACGGAAACATGCAGTGGAAATGTAGGATAGGTTTCTGAAAAACATCGCGGGTGGTTCGCATTGTAAGGGTATCTAACAGTCAACTTACATGTAGCACTGAGAAAAACATCACGGGGTGGTGTGATTCGGAGGGGCTGAATTAGGATTTGCAGTGAGTGGCCATGTAGGATGGAGAAAAACACCACGTTGTGTATAGCATGGGAAGGTCGTGAAACATGCAGTGGAAATGTAGGATATTTTTCTGAAAAACATCGCGGGGTGGTGCGCATTTTAAGGGTTTCTAACAGGCCATTCAATAGTACGGGTGAGAAAAACATTACGGGGTGGTGTGAATCGGAGGGTATGAAAAAGGATAGGCAGGCAGTGGCAATGTAGGATGGAGAATGCAACACACGGTTGTCAGCATGTGGAGGTCAGGAAAAATGCAGGGGCATTGTAGGATAGATTTCTGAAAAACATCACGGGGTGGTGCGCATTGTAAGGTTTTCAAATAGGCCATTCACTAGTAGGAGTGAGAAAAACATCACGGGATGGTGTGAATAGGAGGGTCTGAATTAGGATAGGCAGGGAGTGGCAATGTAGGATGGAGAAAAGCAGCACGGGGTGGTCAGCTTGGGGAGGTCAAGAAACATGCAGTGGTAATGTAGGACAGGGTTCTGAAAAACAACGGGATGGTGGCCATTGGGAGGTTCTCTAACAGGCCATTCACATATAGCATTGAGAGAAACACCAAGGGGTGGTGTGAAATGGGAGGGTCTGAATTAGTATACGCAGTGAGTGGCAATGTAGGATGGAGCAAAACACCACGGTGTGGTCAGCATGGGGAGGTCGGGAAACATGCAGTGGCAATGTAGGACATGTTTCTGAAAAACACCGCGTTGTAGTTCGCTTTGTAAGGGTTTCTAACCAGCCAAACACAAGTAGCTGTGAGAAAAACATCACGGGGCGATGTGAATTGGAGGGTCTGAATTAGGATAGGCCGTGAGTGGCAATGTAGGATGTAGAAAAGCCCCACGGGATGGTCCAATTGCAAAAGTCCGGAAACATGCAGTGGAAATCTAGGATAGGTTTCTGAAAAACATCGCGGGGTGGTGCGCATTGTAAGGGTTTCTAACGGGCCATTCACTACTAGGAGTGACAAAAATGTCACGGGGTGGTGTAAATCGCGGGGCCTGAATCAGGATAGGCAGTGAGTGACAATGTAGGATGGCGAAAAGCAGCACGGTGTGGTCAGCATGGGGAGGTCAGGAAACCTAAAGTGGCAATGTAGCATAGGGTTGTGAAATACACAACGGTGTGGTGGCCATTGGGAAGGGTGCCTAACAGGCCATTCAGTAGTAGGAGTGAGAAAAGCATCATGGGGTGGTGTGAATCGGATGGCCTGAATTAGGGTGGGCAGTGAGTGGCAATGTAGGATGGAGAAAAACAGCACGGGGTGGTCAGCTTGGGGAGGTCAGGAAAAATGGAGTGGTAATGTAGGACAGGGTTCTGAAAAACACAACGGGGTGGTGGCCATTGGGAGGTTCTCTAACAGGCCATTCACATTTAGCAGTGAGAGAAACATCACGGGGTGGTGTGAAATGGGAGGTCAGACTTAGGACAGGCAGTGAGTGGCCGTGTAGGATGAAGAAAAGACCACGTTGTGCTGAGCATGGGAAGGTCGGGAAACATGCAGTGGCAATGGAGGCTATTTTTCTGAAAAACATCACGGAGTGGTGCGCATTGTAAGGGTTTCTAAAAGGCCCTTCACTAGTAGGAGTGAGAGAAAAATCACAGGGTGGTGTGAATCGGGGGGCCTGAATTAGGATAGGCAGAGAGTGGCAATGTAGGATGGAGAAAGCACCACGTGGTGTTGAGCATAGTGAGGTCAAGAAACATGCAGTGGCAATGAAGCATAGGGTTCTGAAAAACACGACGGGGTGGTAGCCATTGGGGGTGTGTCTAACAGGCCATTCACTTGCAGGTGTGAGAAAAACATCACGGGGTGGTGTGTATTGGAGATCTGGATGAGGATAGGCAGTGAGTGGCAATGTAGGATGGAGAAAAGCACCACGGGTCAGCCTGGGGAGGTCAAGAAATATGCAGTGGCAATGTAGGATAGGTTTCTGAAAAAACATTGCGGGGTGGTGTGCACTGTAAGGGTTTCTAAGAGGCCATTCAGTAGTAAGAGTGAGAAAAGCATCACGGGGTGGTGTGAATCGGAGGGCCTGAATTAGGATGGGCAGTGAGTGGCAATGTAGGATGGAAAAAGCAAGACGAGGTGCTCAGCATGGGTTGGTCTGGAAACATTCAGTGGCAATGTAGGATGGGTTTGTTGAAAAACATCGCAGGGTGGTTCACATTGTAAGATTGTCTAACAGGCCAATCACTAGTAGGAGTTAGAAAAACATCATGGAGTGGTGTGAATTGGAGGGTCGGAATTAGGATAGGCAGTGAGTGGCAATTTAGGATGGAGAAAAGCACCATGGGGCGGTCAGAATGCGAATGTATGGAAACATGCAGTGGAAATTTAGGATAGGTTTCTGAAAAACATCGCGGGTGGTTCGCATTATAAGGGTTTCTAACAGTCAACTTACATGTAGCACTGAGAAAAACATCACGGGGTAGTGTGATTCGGAGGGGCTGAATTAGGATTGGCAGTGAGTGGCCATGTAGGATGGAGAAAAACACCACGTTGTGTATAGCATGGGAAGGTCGTGAAACATGCAGTGGAAATGTAGGATATTTTTCTGAAAAACATCGCGGGGTGGTGCGCATTGTAAGGGTTTCTAACAGGCCATTCAATAGTAGGGGTGAGAAAAACATTACGGGGTGGTGTGAATCGGAGGGTATGAAATAGGATAGGCAGGCAGTGGCAATGTAGGATGGAGAATGCAACACAGGGTGGTCAGCATGGGGAGGTCAGGGAAAATGCAGGGGCATTGTAGGATAGATTTCTGAAAAACATCACGGGGTGGTGCGCATTGTAAGGTTTTCAAATAGGCCATTCACAAGTAGGAGTGAGAAAAACATCACGGGATGGTGTGAATAGGAGTGTCTGAATTAGGATGGGCAGGGAGTGGCAATGTAGGATGGAGAAAAGCAGCACGGGGTGGTCAGCTTGTGGAGGTCAAGAAACATGCAGTGGTAATGTAGGACAGCGTTCTGAAAAACAATGGGGTGGTGGCCATTGGGAGGTTCTCTAACAGGCCATTCACATATAGCATTGAGAGAAACATCAAGGGGTGGTGTGAAATGGGAGGGTCTGAATTAGTATACGCAGTGAGTGGCAATGTAGGATGGAGCAAAACACCACGGTGTGGTCAGCATGGGGAGGTCAGGAAACATGCAGTGGCAATGTAGGACATGTTTCTGAAAAACACCGCGTTGTAGTGCGCTTTGTAAATGTTTCTAACCAGCCAAACACAAGTAGCTGTGAGAAAAACATCACGGGGCGATGTGAATTGGAGGGTCTGAATTAGGATAGGCCGTGAGTGGCAGTGTAGGATGCAGAAAAGCCCCACGGGATGGTCCAAATGCGAAAGTCCGGAAACATGCAGTGGAAATCTAGGATAGGTTTCTGAAAAACATCGCGGGGTGGTGCGCATTGTAAGGGTTTCTAACGGGCCATTCACTACTAGGAGTGACAAAAACGTCACGGGGTGGTGTAAATTGCGGGGCCTGAATCAGGATAGGCAGTGAGTGACAATGTTGGATGGAGAAAAGCAGCACGGTGTGGTCAGCATGGGGAGGTCAGGAAACCTAAAGTGGCAATGTAGCATAGGGTTGTGAAATACACAACGGTGTGGTGGCCATTGGGAAGGGTGCCTAACAGGTCATTCAGTAGTAGAAGTGAGAAAAGCATCATGGGGTGGTGTGAATCGGATGGCCTGAATTAGGGTGGGCAGTGAGTGGCAATGTAGGATGGAGAAAAGCAAGATGGGATCCTCAGCATGGTGAGGTCAGGAAACATGCAGTAGCAATGTAGGATAGGGTTCTGAAAAACACAACGGTGTGGTGGGCATTGGGAGGGTCTCTAACAGGCCATTCACATGTAGCAGTGAGAGACACATCACGGGGTGGTGTGAAATGGGCGGGTCTGAATTAGGATAGGCAGTGAGTGGCATTGTAGGATGGAGAAAAGAATGAAGATGTGGTGAGCATGTGAATTACGGAAAAAATGCAGTGGAAATGTTGTACAAGTTTCTGAAAACCATGCGGGGTGGTGCTCATTGTAAGGGTTTCCAACAGTCCATTTACATGCAGCAGTGAGAAAAACATCACGGGGTGGTGTGATTCAGAGGGCCCGAATTAGGATAGGCAGTTAGTTGCCATGTAGGATGGAGAAAAGCACCACGGGGTGGCCGCATGGGGAGGTCGGGAAACATGCAGTGGCAAAGTAGGATATGTTTCTGAAAAACTTTGCGGGGTGGTGCGCATTGCAAGGTTTTATAACAGGCCATTCACCAATAGGAGTGAGAAAAACATCACGGGGTGGTGTGAATTGGAGGGTCTAAATAGAATAGGCAGGGAGTGGCAATGTAGAATGGAGAAAATCACCACGTTGTGGTGAGCATGGGAAGGTCGGGAAACATGCAGTGGAAACTTAGGATAGGTTTCTGAAAAACATCGCATGGTGGTTCGAATTGTAAGAGTTTCTAACAGGCCATTCACTAGTGGGAGAGAGACAAACATCACGGGGTGGTGTGAACTGGAGGGTCTGAATTAGGATAGGCAGTGAGTGGTAACGTAGGATGGAGAAAAGCACCACGGGGTGGATAGAATGCGAATGTCCGGAAACATGCAGTGGAAATGTAGGATAGGTTCTGACAAACATCGTGGGTGGTGCGCATTGTAAGGGTTTCTAAAAGTCAATTTACATGTAGCAGTGAGAAAAACATTGCAGAGTGGTGTGATTCGGAGGGGCTGAATTAGGATAGGCAGTGTGTGGCCATGTAGGATGGAGAAAAACACCACATTGTGTATAGCATGGGAAGGTAGGAAAACATGCTGTGGAAATGTAGGATATTTTTCTGAAAAACATCGCGGGGTGGTGCGCATTGTAAGAGTGTCTAACAGGCCATTCAATAGTAGGAGTGAGAAAAACATCATGGGTTGGTGTGAATCGGAGGGTATGAAAAAGGATAGGCAGGCAGTGGCAATGTAGGATGGAGAAAGCAACAGAGGGTGGTCACCATGGGGAGGTCAGGAAACATGCAGGGGCAATGTAGGACAGATTTCTGAAAAACATCACGGGGTGGTGCCCATTGTAAGGTTTTCTAACAGGCCATTCACTAGTAGGAGTGAGAAAAACATCACGGGATGGTGTGAATCGGAGGGTCTGCATTAGAATGGGCAGTGAGTGGCAATGTAGGATGGAGAAAAGCAGCATTGGGTGGTCAGCATGCAGAGGTCAGGAAACATGCATTGGCAATGCAGCATAGGTTTCTGAAAAACACATCGGTGTGGTGGGCATTGGGAGGGACTCTAACAGGCCATTCACATGTAGCAGTGAGAGAAACATCATGGCGTGGTGTGAAATGGGAGTGTCTGAATTAGGATAGGCAGTGAGTGGCATTGTATGATGGAGAAAATAACCATGGGGTGATCAGAAAGCGGAGGACGTAAAACATGCAGTGTCAATGTAGCATAGGTTTCTGAAAAACATCACGGATTGGTGCCCATTGTAAGGGTTTCTAACAAGCCATTCACTAGAAGGAGTGAGAAAAACATCACGGGGTGGTGTGAATCTGAGTGACTGAATTAGCATGGGCAGTCAGTGTCAATGTAGGTTGGAGAAAAGCAGCATGGGGGAGTCAGCATGGGGAGGTGAGGAAACATGCAGTGGCAGTGTAGGATTGGTTTTGGAATAACAATGCGGGGCGGTGCGCATTGTAAGGGTTTCTAATAGGCCATTCCCTAGTAGGAGTGAGAAAAACATTACGGGGTGGTGTGAAATTGGTGGGTCTGAATTAGGATAGGCACTGAGTGGCAATGTAGGATGGAAAAAAGCACTACGGGTTTGTGAGCATGGGAAGGTTGGGAAACATGCAGTGGAAAAGTAGGATAGGATTCTGAAAAACAACGCGAGGTGGTGCGCATTGTAAGGGTTTCTAACAGGCCATTTACTAGTAGGAGTGAGAAAAACATCACGAGGTGGTGTGAATCGGAGGGTCTGAATTAGGAAATGCCATGAGTGACGATATAGGATGCAGAAAAGCACCACGGGGTGGTCACAATGCAAATGTCTGGAAACATGCAGTGGAAATATCGGATAAATTTCTGAAAAACATCGCGGGTGGTGCCCATTGTAAGGATTTCTAACAGGCCATTGACATGTAACAGTGAGAAAAACATTACGAGGTGGTGTGATTTGGAGGGCCTGAATTAGGATAGGCAGTGACTGGCAATGCAGGAGGGAGAAAAGCACCACATTGTAGTGAGCATGGGAAGGTCGGGAAACATGCATTGGAAATGTAGGACAGGTTTCTGAAAAACATCCAGGGTGGTGCGCATTGTAAGGGTTTCTAACAGGCCATTCACATGTAGCAGTGAGAAAAACATCACGGGGTGGTGTGATTCGGGGGGCCTGAATTAGGAAAGGCAGTGAGTCGCAAAGTAGGATGGAGAAAATAACCACGGGGTGGTCAGCGTGGGGAGCACGGAAAACTTGCAGTGACAATGTAGGATAGGTTTCTGAAAAACATCACGGATTTGTGCCCATTGTAAGGGTTTCTAACAGGCCATTCACTAGTAGGAGTGAGAAAAACATCACGGGGTGGTGTGAATCTGAGGGACTGAATTAGGATGGGCAGTCAGTGGCAATGTAGGATGGAGAAAAGCAGCATGGGGAGGTCAGCATGGGGAGTTCAGGAAATATGCAGTGGCAATGTAGGATAGGGTTCTGAAAAACACAACAGGGTGGTGGCCATTGGGAGGGTCTCTAACAGGCCATTCACATGTAGCAGTGAGAGATACATCACGGGGTGGTGTGAAATTGGTGGGTCTCAATTAGGATAGGCTCTGAGTGGCAATGTAGGATGGAGAAAAGCACCAAGGTTTTGTGAGCACGGGAAGGTTGGGAAACATGCAGTGGAAACGTAGGATAGGTTTCTGAAAAACATCGCGTGGTGGTCCGCATTGTAAGGGTTTCTAACTGGCCATTTACTAGTAGAAGTGAGAAAAACATCACGAGGTGGTATGAATCGGAGGGTCTGAATTAGGATATGCCGTGATTGGCAACGTAGGATGGAGAAGTGCACCACTGGATGGTCATAATGGGAATGTTCGGAAACATGCAGTGGAAATGTAGGGCAGTTTTCTGAAAAACATCGCGGGGTGGTACGCATTGTAAGTGTTTCTAACAGGCCCTTCACTAGTAGGAGTGAGAAAAACATCACGGCGTGGTGTGAATCGGAGTCCTGAATTAGGATAGCCTGAGTGTGGCAAAGTAGAATGGAGAAAAGCACCACGGGGTATTCAGCATGGTGAGGTCAGGAAACATGAAGTGGCAATGAAGAATAGGGTTCTGAAAATCAAAACGGGGTGGTGGCCATTGGAGGTTGTCTAACAGGCCATTCACATGTAGCATTGAGAGAAACATCACGGATTGGTGTGAAATGGGAGTGTCTGAATTATGATAGGCAGTGAGTGGCAAAGTACGATGGAGAAAATCACCACGGGGTGGTCAGCATGGAGAGGACGGAAAACATGCAGTGGCAATGTAGGATAGGTTTGTGAAAATCATCACGGATTGGTGTGCATTGAAAGGGTTACTAATAGGCCATTCCCTAGTAGGAGTCAGAAAAACATAACCAGGTAGTGTGAATCGGAGGGTCTGAATTAGAATGTGCAGTCAGTGGCAATGTAGCATGGAGAAAAGTACCACAGGGTGGTCAGCATGGGGAGGTCAGGAAACATGCAGTGGAAATGTAGGATAAGTTTCTAAAAAACATAACGGGGTGGTGCGCATTGTAAAGGTTTCTAACAGACTATTCACTAGCAGGAGTGAGAAAAACATCACGGGGTGGTGTGATTCAGAGGTCGGAATTAGCATGGGCAGTGAGTGGCAATGTAGGATGGAGAAAAGCAGCATGTGTGGTCAGCATGGGGAGGTCAGGAAACATGCAGTGGCAATGTAGGATAGGGTTCTGTAAAACATCGCGGGGTGTGGTGCGCAATGTAAGGGTTTCTAACAGCCCAATCACTAGTAGGAGTTAGAAAAACATCACAAGGTGCTGTGAATTGGAGGGACTGAATTTGGATAGGCCGTGATTGGCAATGTAGGATGAGAAAAGAACCATGGGTTGGTCAGGATGCGAAGGTCCGGAAACATGCAGTGGAAATGTAGGATAGGTTTTGAAAATCTTCATGGGGTGGTGCGCATTGTAAGTGTTTCTAACAGTTCATTCAATAGTAGGAGTGAGAAAAGCATCACGGGGTATTGTAAATCGGAGGTCCTGAATTAGGATGGGCAGTGAGTAACAATGTAGGATGGAGAAAATCACCACGGGGTGGTCAGCATGGGGAGGTCAGGAAACATGCAGTGGTAATGTAGGATAGGTTTCTGAAAATCATCGCAGGGTGGTGCGCATTGTAAAGGGTTCTAACAAGCCATTCCTTAGTAGGATTGAGGAAAACATCACGGGGTGGTGTGAATTGGAGGGTCTGAATTAGGATGAGCAGTGAGTGTCAATGGAGAATGGAGGAACGCACCACGGGGTGGTCAGCATGGGGAGGTCCGGAAAAATGCAGTGGAAAATATCGGATATATTTCTGAAAATCATCGAGGGG
The DNA here is from genome assembly GCF_034190915.1 of Cavia porcellus. Taxonomy (NCBI): domain Eukaryota; kingdom Metazoa; phylum Chordata; class Mammalia; order Rodentia; family Caviidae; genus Cavia; species Cavia porcellus. Next base: position 1,117,172 of record NW_026947486.1, on the reverse strand, counting down.
TAGCGGGTATAGGAAACATGCAGTGGTAATGTAGGATAGGATTCTGAAAAACATCGCAGGGTGGTACGCATTGTAAGGGTTTCTAACAGGACATAACTAGTAGGAGTGAGAAAAACATCACGAGGTGCTGTGAGTCGGGGGGCCTAAATTAGGATAGGCCATGAGTGGCAATGTCGGATGGAGAAAAGCACCACGGGTGGTGAGCATGGGGAAGTCTGGAAACATGCAGTGGCAATGTAGGATAGTTTTCTGAAAAACATCACGCGGTGGTGCGCATTGTAAGGGTTTCTAACAGGCCAATCACCAGTAGGAGTGAGAAAAACATCACGGGGTGGTGTGAATTGGAGGGTCTGAATTAGGATAGGCAGTGAGTAGCAATGTAGGATGGAGAAAAGCACCACGGGGTGGTCAGCATGGGGAGTTCAGGAAACATACAGTGGCAATGTAGGATAGTTTTCTAAAAAAAAAAATCGCAGGGTGGTGCGCTTTGTAAGGGTTTCTAACAGGCCATTCACTACTAGGAGTGAGGAAAGCATCACGGGAAGTGTGAATCGGAAGGCTTGAATTAGGATGGGCAGTGAGTGGCAATGTAGTATGGAGAAAAGCAAGATGGGGTGCTCTGCATGGGGAGGTCAGGAAACATGCAGTGGCAATGTAGGATGGAGAAAGCAACAGAAGGTGGTCACCATCGGGAGGTCAGGAAAAATGCAGGGGCAATGTAGGATAGATTTCTGAAAAACATCACGGGGTGGTGCGCATTGTAAGGTTTTCTAACAGGCCATTCACTAGTAGGAGTGAGAAAAACATCACGGGATGGTGTGAATCGGAAGGTCTGAATAAGGATGGGCAGTGAGTGGCAATGTAGGATGGAGAAAAGCAGCATGGGGTGGTCAGTATGCAGAGGTCAGGAAACATGCATTGGCAAAGTAGCATAGGTTTCTGAAAAACACATCGGTGTGGTGGGCATTGGCGGGACTGTAACAGGCCATTCACATGTAGCAGTGAGAGAAACATCATGGGGTGGTGTGAAATGGGAGTGTCTGAATTAGGATAGGCAGTGAGTGGCATTGTATGATAGAGAAAATAACCACGGGGTGATCAGAATGCGGAGGACGTAAAACATGCAGTGGCAATGTAGGATAGGTTTCTGAAAAACATCACGGAATGGTGCCCATTGTAAGGGTTTCTAACAAGCCATTCACTAGTAGGAGTGAGAAAAACATCATGGGGTGGTGTGAATCTGAGTGACTGAATTAGCATGGGCAGTCAGTGTCAATGTAGGTTGGAGAAAAGCAGCATGGGGTAGTCAGCATGGGGAGGTGAGGAAACATGCAGTGGCAGTGTAGGATTGGATTCGGTATAACATCGCGGGTCGGTGGGCATTCTAAGGGTTTCTAATAGACCATTCCCTAGTAGGAGTGAGAAAAACATTATGGGGTGGTGTGAATTGGAGGGTCTGAATTAGCATAGGCAGTGAGTGGCAATGTAGGATGGAGAAAAGCAGCATGTGTGGTCAGCATGGGGAGGTCAGGAAACATGCAGTGGCAATGTAGGATAGGGTTCTGTAAAACATCGCGGGGTGTGGTGCGCAATGTAAGGGTTTCTAACAGCCCAATCACTAGTAGGAGTTAGAAAAACATCACGAGGTGCTGTGAATTGGAGGGACTGAATTTGGATAGGCCGTGATTGGCAATGTAGGATGGAGAAAAGAACCATGGGTTGGTCAGGATGCGAAGGTCCGGAAACATGCAGTGGAAATGTAGGATAGGTTTTGAAAATCTTCATGGGGTGGTGCGCATTGTAAGTGTTTCTAACAGTTCATTCAATAGTAGGAGTGAGAAAAGCATCACGGGGTATTGTAAATCGGAGGTCCTGAATTAGGATGGGCAGTGAGTAACAATGTAGGATGGAGAAAATCACCACGGGGTGGTCAGCATGGGGAGGTCAGGAAAAATGCAGTGGTAATGTAGGATAGGTTTCTGAAAATCATCGCAGGGTGGTGCGCATTGTAACGGGTTCTAACAAGCCATTCGTTAGTAGGATTGAGGAAAACATCATGGGGTGGTGTGAATTGGAGGGTGTGAATTAGGATGAGCAGTGAGTGTCAATGGAGAATGGAGGAACGCACCACGGGGTGGTCAGCATGGGGAGGTCCGGAAAAATGCAGTGGAAAATATCGGATATATTTCTGAAAATCATCGAGGGTTAGCGGGTATAGGAAACATGCAGTGGTAATGTAGGATAGGTTTCTGAAAAACATCGCAGGGTGGTGCGCATTGTAAGGGTTTCTAACAGGACATCACTAGTAGGAGTGAGAAAAACATCACGAGGTGCTGTCAGTCGGGGGGCCTAAATTAGGATAGGCCATGAGTGGCAATGTCGGATGGAGAAAAGCACCACGGGTGGTGAGCATGGGGAAGTCTGGAAACATGCAGTGGCAATGTAGGATAGGTTTCTGAAAAACATCACGCGGTGGTGCGCATTGTAAGGGTTTCTAACAGGCCATTCACATGTAGCAGTGAGAAAAACATCACGGGGTGGTGTGATTCGGGGGGCCTGAATTAGGAAAGGCAGTGAGTCGCAAAGTAGGATGGAGAAAATAACCACGGGGTGGTCAGCGTGGGGAGCACGGAAAACTTGCAGTGACAATGTAGGATAGGTTTCTGAAAAACATCACGGATTTGTGCCCATTGTAAGGGTTTCTAACAGGCCATTCACTAGTAGGAGTGAGAAAAACATCACGGGGTGGTGTGAATCTGAGGGACTGAATTAGGATGGGCAGTCAGTGGCAATGTAGGATGGAGAAAAGCAGCATGGGGAGGTCAGCATGGGGAGTTCAGGAAATATGCAGTGGCAATGTAGGATAGGGTTCTGAAAAACACAACGGGGTGGTGGCCATTGGGAGGGTCTCTAACAGGCCATTCACATGTAGCAGTGAGAGATACATCACGGGGTGGTGTGAAATTGGTGGGTCTCAATTAGGATAGGCTCTGAGTGGCAATGTAGGATGGAGAAAAGCACCAAGGTTTTGTGAGCATGGGAAGGTTGGGAAACATGCAGTGGAAACGTAGGATAGGTTTCTGAAAAACATCGCGTGGTGGTCCGCATTGTAAGGGTTTCTAACTGGCCATTTACTAGTAGAAGTGAGAAAAACATCACGAGGTGGTGTGATTCAGAGGTCGGAATTAGCATGGGCAGTGAGTGGCAATGTAGGTTGGAGAAAAGCAGCATGTGTGGCCAGCATGGGGAGGTCAGGAAACATGCAGTGGCAATGTAGGATAGGGTTCTGTAAAACATCGCGGGGTGTGGTGCGCAATGTAAGGGTTTGTAACAACCTATCACTAGTAGGAGTTAGAAAAACATCACGAGGTGCTGTGAATTGGAGGGACTGAATTTGGATAGGCCGTGATTGGCAATGTAGGATGGAGAAAAGAACCATGGGTTGGTCAGGATGCGAAGGTCCGGAAACATGCAGTGGAAATGTAGGATAGGTTTTGAAAATCTTCATGGGGTGGTGCGCATTGTAAGTGTTTCTAACAGTTCTTTCAATAGTAGGAGTGAGAAAAGCATCACGGCGTATTGTAAATCGGAGGTCCTGAATTAGGATGGGCAGTGAGTAACAATGTAGGATGGAGAAAATCACCACGGGGTGGTCAGCATGGGGAGGTCAGGAAACATGCAGTGGTAATGTAGGATAGGTTTCTGAAAATCATCGCAGGGTGGTGCGCATTGTAACGGGTTCTAACAAGCCATTCGTTAGTAGGATTGAGGAAAATATCACAGGGTGGTGTGAATTGGAGGGTCTGAATTAGGATGAGCAGTGAGTGTCAATGGAGAATGGAGGAACGCACCACGGGGTGGTCAGCATGGGGAGGTCCGGAAAAATGCAGTGGAAAATATTGGATATATTTCTGAAAATCATCGAGGGGTAGCGGTTATAGGAAACATGCAGTGGTAATGTAGGATAGGTTTCTGAAAAACATCGCAGGGAGGTACGCATTGTAAGGGTTTCTAACAGGACATCACTAGTAGGAGTGAGAAAAACATCACAAGGTGCTGTGAGTCGGGGGGCCTAAATTAGGATAGGCCATGAGTGGCAATGTCGGATGGAGAAAAGCACCACGGGTGGTGAGCATGGGGAAGTCTGGAAACATGCAGTGGCAATATAGGATAGGTTTCTGAAAAACATCACGCAGTGGTGCGCATTGTAAGGGTTTCTAACAGGCCAATCACCAGTAGGAGTGAGAAAAACATCACGGGGTGGTGTGAATTGGAGGGTCTGAATTAGGATAGGCAGTGAGTAGCAATGTAGGATGGAGAAAAGCACCACGTGGTGGTCAGCATGGGGAGTTCAGGAAACATGCCGTGGCAATGTAGGATAGTTTTCTAAAAAAAAAAATCGCAGGGTGGTGCGCTTTGTAAGGGTTTCTAACAGGCCATTCACTACTAGGAGTGAGGAAAGCATCACGGGAAGTGTGAATCGGAAGGCTTGAATTAGGATGGGCAGTGAGTGGCAATGTAGTATGGAGAAAAGCAAGATGGGGTGCTCTGCATGGGGAGGTCAGGAAACATGCAGTGGCAATGTAGGATGGAGAAAACAACAGAGGGTGGTCACCATGGGGAGGTCAGGAAAAATGCAGGGGCAATTTAGGATAGATTTCTGAAAAAACATCACGGGGTGGTGCGCATTGTAAGGTTTTCTAACAGGCCATTCACTAGTAGGAGTGAGAAAAACATCACGGGATGGTGTGAATCGGATGGTCTGAATAAGGATGGGCAGTGAGTGGCAATGTAGGATGGAGAAAAGCAGCATAGGGTGGTCAGTATGCAGAGGTCAGGAAACATGCATTGGCAAAGTAGCATAGGTTTCTGAAAAACACATCGGTGTGGTGGGCATTGGCGGGACTGTAACAGGCCATTCACATGTAGCAGTGAGAGAAACATCATGGGGTGGTGTGAAATGGGAGTGTCTGAATTAGGATAGGCAGTGAGTGGCATTGTATGATAGAGAAAATAACCACGGGGTGATCAGAATGCGGAGGACGTAAAACATGCAGTGGCAATGTAGGATAGGTTTCTGAAAAACATCACGGAATGGTGCCCATTGTAAGGGTTTCTAACAAGCCATTCACTAGTAGGAGTGAGAAAAACATCATGGGGTGGTGTGAATCTGAGTGACTGAATTAGCATGGGCAGTCAGTGTCAATGTAGGTTGGAGAAAAGCAGCATGGGGTAGTCAGCATGGGGAGGTGAGGAAACATGCAGTGGCAGTGTAGGATTGGATTCGGTATAACATCGCGGGTCGGTGGGCATTCTAAGGGTTTCTAATAGACCATTCACTAGTAGGAGTGAGAAAAACATTATGGGGTGGTGTGAATTGGAGGGTCTGAATTAGCATAGGCAGTGAGTGGCAATGTAGGATGGAGAAAAGCAGCATGTGTGGTCAGCATGGGGAGGTCAGGAAACATGCAGTGGCAATGTAGGATAGGGTTCTGTAAAACATCGCGGGGTGTGGTGCGCAATGTAAGGGTTTCTAACAGCCCAATCACTAGTAGGAGTTAGAAAAACATCACGAGGTGCTGTGAATTGGAGGGACTGAATTTGGATAGGCCGTGATTGGCAATGTAGGATGGAGAAAAGAACCATGGGTTGGTCAGGATGCGAAGGTCCGGAAACATGCAGTGGAAATGTAGGATAGGTTTTGAAAATCTTCATGGGGTGGTGCGCATTGTAAGTGTTTCTAACAGTTCATTCAATAGTAGGAGTGAGAAAAGCATCACGGGGTATTGTAAATCGGAGGTCCTGAATTAGGATGGGCAGTGAGTAACAATGTAGGATGGAGAAAATCACCACGGGGTGGTCAGCATGGGGAGGTCAGGAAACATGCAGTGGTAATGTAGGATAGGTTTCTGAAAATCATTGCAGGGTGGTGCGCATTGTAACGGGTTCTAACAAGCCATTCTTTAGTAGGATTGAGGAAAACATCACGGGGTGGTGTGAATTGGAGGGTCTGAATTAGGATGAGCAGTGAGTGTCAATGGAGAATGGAGGAACGCACCACGGGGTGGTCAGCATGGGGAGGTCCGGAAAAATGCAGTGGAAAATATCGGATATATTTCTGAAAATCATCGAGGGGTAGCGGGTATAGGAAACATGCAGTGGTAATGTAGGATAGGTTTCTGAAAAACATCGCAGGGTGGTGCGCATTGTAAGGGTTTCTAACAGGACATCACTAGTAGGAGTGAGAAAAACATCACGAGGTGCTGTGAGTCGGGGGGCCTAAATTAGGATAGGCCATGAGTGGCAATGTCGGATGCAGAAAAGCACCACGGGTGGTGAGCATGGGGAAGTCTGGAAACATGCAGTGGCAATGTAGGATAGGTTTCTGAAAAACATCACGCGGTGGTGCGCATTGTAAGGGTTTCTAACAGGCCATTCACATGTAGCAGTGAGAAAAACATCACGGGGTGGTGTGATTCGGGGAGCCTGAATTAGGAAAGGCAATGAGTCTCAAAGTAGGATGGAGAAAATAACCACGGGGTGGTCAGCGTGGGGAGCACGGAAAACTTGCAATGACAATGTAGGATAGGTTTCTGAAAAACATCACGGATTTGTGCCCATTGTAAGGGTTTCTAACAGGCCATTCACTAGTAGGAGTGAGAAAAACATCACGGGGTGGTGTGAATCTGAGGGACTGAATTAGGATGGGCAGTCAGTGGCAATGTAGGATGGAGAAAAGCAGCATGGGGAGGTCAGCATGGGGAGTTCAGGAAATATGCAGTGGCAATGTAGGATAGGGTTCTGAAAAACACAACGGGGTGGTGGCCATTGGGAGGGTCTCTAACAGGCCATTCACATGTAGCAGTGAGAGATACATCACGGGGTGGTGTGAAATTGGTGGGTCTCAATTAGGATAGGCTCTGAGTGGCAATGTAGGATGGAGAAAAGCACCAAGGTTTTGTGAGCATGGGAAGGTTGGGAAACATGCAGTGGAAACGTAGGATAGGTTTCTGAAAAACATCGCGTGGTGGTCCGCATTGTAAGGGTTTCTAACTGGCCATTTACTAGTAGAAGTGAGAAAAACATCACGAGGTGGTATGAATCGGAGGGTCTGAATTAGGATATGCCGTGATTGGCAACGTAGGATGGAGAAGTGCACCACTGGATGGTCAGAATGGGAATGTTCGGAAACATGCAGTGGAAATGTAGGGCAGTTTTCTGAAAAACATCGCGGGGTGGTACGCATTGTAAGTGTTTCTAACAGGCCCTTCACTAGTAGGAGTGAGAAAAACATCACGGCGTGGTGTGAATCGGAGGCCTGAATTAGGATAGCCTGAGTGTGGCAAAGTAGAATGGAGAAAAGCACCACGGGGTATTCAGCATAGTGAGGTCAGGAAACATGAAGTGGCAATGAAGAATAGGGTTCTGAAAATCAAAACGGGGTGGTGGCCATTGGAGGTTGTCTAACAGGCCATTCACATGTAGCATTGAGAGAAACATCACGGATTGGTGTGAAATGGGAGTGTCTGAATTATGATAGGCAGTGAGTGGCAAAGTACGATGGAGAAAATCACCACGGGGTGGTCAGCATGGAGAGGACGGAAAACATGCAGTGGCAATGTAGGATAGGTTTGTGAAAATCATCACGGATTGGTGTGCATTGAAAGGGTTTCTAATAGGCCATTCCCTAGTAGGAGTCAGAAAAACATAACCAGGTAGTGTGAATCGGAGGGTCTGAATTAGAATGTGCAGTCAGTGGCAATGTAGCATGGAGAAAAGTACCACAGGGTGGTCAGCATGGGGAGGTCAGGAAACATGCAGTGGAAATGTAGGATAAGATTCTAAAAAACATAACGGGGTGGTGTGCATTGTAAAGGTTTCTAACAGACTATTCACTAGCAGGAGTGAGAAAAACATCACGGGGTGGTGTGATTCAGAGGTCGGAATTAGCATGGGCAGTGAGTGGCAATGTAGGATGGAGAAAAGCAGCATGTGTGGTCAGCATGGGGAGGTCAGGAAACATGCAGTGGCAATGTAGGATAGGGTTCTGTAAAACATCGCGGGGTGTGGTGCGCAATGTAAGGGTTTCTAACAGCCCAATCACTAGTAGGAGTTAGAAAAACATCACAAGGTGCTGTGAATTGGAGGGACTGAATTTGGATAGGCCGTGATTGGCAATGTAGGATGAGAAAAGAACCATGGGTTGGTCAGGATGCGAAAGGTCCGGAAACATGCAGTGGAAATGTAGGATAGGTTTTGAAAATCTTCATGGGGTGGTGCGCATTGTAAGTGTTTCTAACAGTTCATTCAATAGTAGGAGTGAGAAAAGCATCACGGGGTATTGTAAATCGGAGGTCCTGAATTAGGATGGGCAGTGAGTAACAATGTAGGATGGAGAAAATCACCACGGGGTGGTCAGCATGGGGAGGTCAGGAAACATGCAGTGGTAATGTAGGATAGGTTTCTGAAAATCATCGCAGGGTGGTGCGCATTGTAAGGGGTTCTAACAAGCCATTCGTTAGTAGGATTGAGGAAAACATCACGGGGTGGTGTGAATTGGAGGGTCTGAATTAGGATGAGCAGTGAGTGTCAATGGAGAATGGAGGAACGCACCACGGGGTGGTCAGCATGGGGAGGTCCGGAAAAATGCAGTGGAAAATATCGGATATATTTCTGAAAATCATCGAGGGGTAGCGGGTATAGGAAACATGCAGTGGTAATGTAGGATAGGTTTCTGAAAAACATCGCAGGGTGGTACGCATTGTAAGGGTTTCTAACAGGACATCACTAGTAGGAGTGAGAAAAACATCACGAGGTGCTGTGAGTCGGGGGGCCTAAATTAGGATAGGCCATGAGTGGCAATGTCGGATGGAGAAAAGCAACACGGGTGGTGAGCATGGGGAAGTCTGGAAACATGCAGTGGCAATGTAGGATAGTTTTCTGAAAAACATCACGCGGTGGTGCGCATTGTAAGGGTTTCTAACAGGCCAATCACCAGTAGGAGTGAGAAAAACATCACGGGGTGGTGTGAATTGGAGGGTCTGAATTAGGATAGGCAGTGAGTAGCAATGTAGGATGGAGAAAAGCACCACGGGGTGGTCAGCATGGGGAGTTCAGGAAACATGCAGTGGCAATGTAGGATAGTTTTCTAAAAAAAAAAAAACCGCAGGGTGGTGCGCTTTGTAAGGGTTTCTAACAGGCCATTCACTACTAGGAGTGAGGAAAGCATCACGGGAAGTGTGAATCGGAAGGCTTGAATTAGGATGGGCAGTGAGTGGCAATGTAGTATGGAGAAAAGCAAGATGGGGTGCTCTGCATGGGGAGGTCAGGAAACATGCAGTGGCAATGTAGGATGGAGAAAGCAACAGAAGGTGGTCACCATCGGGAGGTCAGGAAAAATGCAGGGGCAATGTAGGATAGATTTCTGAAAAACATCACGGGGTGGTGCGCATTGTAAGGTTTTCTAACAGGCCATTCACTAGTAGGAGTGAGAAAAACATCACGGGATGGTGTGAATCGGAAGGTCTGAATAAGGATGGGCAGTGAGTGGCAATGTAGGATGGAGAAAAGCAGCATGGGGTGGTCAGTATGCAGAGGTCAGGAAACATGCATTGGCAAAGTAGCATAGGTTTCTGAAAAACACATCGGTGTGGTGGGCATTGGCGGGACTGTAACAGGCCATTCACATGTAGCAGTGAGAGAAACATCATGGGGTGGTGTGAAATGGGAGTGTCTGAATTAGGATAGGCAGTGAGTGGCATTGTATGATAGAGAAAATAACCACGGGGTGATCAGAATGCGGAGGACGTAAAACATGCAGTGGCAATGTAGGATAGGTTTCTGAAAAACATCACGGATTGGTGCCCATTGTAAGGGTTTCTAACAAGCCATTCACTAGTAGGAGTGAGAAAAACATCATGGGGTGGTGTGAATCTGAGTGACTGAATTAGCATGGGCAGTCAGTGTCAATGTAGGTTGGAGAAAAGCAGCATGGGGTAGTCAGCATGGGGAGGTGAGGAAACATGCAGTGGCAGTGTAGGATTGGATTCGGTATAACATCGCGGGTCGGTGGGCATTCTAAGGTTTTCTAATAGGCCATTCCCTAGTAGGAGTGAGAAAAACATTATGGGGTGGTGTGAATTGGAGGGTCTGAATTAGCATAGGCAGTGAGTGGCAATGTAGGATGGAGAAAAGCAGCATGTGTGGTCAGCATGGGGAGGTCAGGAAACATGCAGTGGCAATGTAGGATAGGGTTCTGTAAAACATCGCGGGGTGTGGTGCGCAATGTAAGGGTTTCTAACAGCCCAATCACTAGTAGGAGTTAGAAAAACATCACGAGGTGCTGTGAATTGGAGGGACTGAATTTGGATAGGCCGTGATTGGCAATGTAGGATGGAGAAAAGAACCATGGGTTGGTCAGGATGCGAAGGTCCGGAAACATGCAGTGGAAATGTAGGATAGGTTTTGAAAATCTTCATGGGGTGGTGCGCATTGTAAGTGTTTCTAACAGTTCATTCAATAGTAGGAGTGAGAAAAGCATCACGGGGTATTGTAAATCGGAGGTCCTGAATTAGGATGGGCAGTGAGTAACAATGTAGGATGGAGAAAATCACCACGGGGTGGTCAGCATGGGGAGGTCAGGAAAAATGCAGTGGTAATGTAGGATAAGTTTCTGAAAATCATCGCAGGGTGGTGCGCATTGTAACGGGTTCTAACAAGCCATTCGTTAGTAGAATTGAGGAAAACATCATGGGGTGGTGTGAATTGGAGGGTCTGAATTAGGATGAGCAGTGAGTGTCAATGGAGAATGGAGGAACGCACCACGGGGTGGTCAGCATGGGGAGGTCCGGAAAAATGCAGTGGAAAATATCGGATATATTTCTGAAAATCATCGAGGGGTAGCGGGTATAGGAAACATGCAGTGGTAATGTAGGATAGGTTTCTGAAAAACATCGCAGGGTGGTGCGCATTGTAAGGGTTTCTAACAGGACATCACTAGTAGGAGTGAGAAAAACATCACGAGGTGCTGTGAGTCGGGGGGCCTAAATTAGGATAGGCCATGAGTGGCAATGTCGGATGGAGAAAAGCACCACGGGTGGTGAGCATGGGGAAGTCTGGAAACATGCAGTGGCAATGTAGGATAGGTTTCTGAAAAACATCACGCGGTGGTGCGCATTGTAAGGGTTTCTAACAGGCCATTCACATGTAGCAGTGAGAAAAACATCACGGGGTGGTGTGATTCGGGGGGCCTGAATTAGGAAAGGCAGTGAGTCGCAAAGTAGGATGGAGAAAATAACCACGGGGTGGTCAGCGTGGGGAGCACGGAAAACTTGCAGTGACAATGTAGGATAGGTTTCTGAAAAACATCACGGATTTGTGCCCATTGTAAGGGTTTCTAACAGGCCATTCACTAGTAGGAGTGAGAAAAACATCACGGGGTGGTGTGAATCTGAGGGACTGAATTAGGATGGGCAGTCAGTGGCAATGTAGGATGGAGAAAAGCAGCATGGGGAGGTCAGCATGGGGAGTTCAGGAAATATGCAGTGGCAATGTAGGATAGGGTTCTGAAAAACACAACGGGGTGGTGGCCATTGGGAGGGTCTCTAACAGGCCATTCACATGTAGCAGTGAGAGATACATCACGGGGTGGTGTGAAATTGGTGGGTCTCAATTAGGATAGGCTCTGAGTGGCAATGTAGGATGGAGAAAAGCACCAAGGTTTTGTGAGCATGGGAAGGTTGGGAAACATGCAGTGGAAACGTAGGATAGGTTTCTGAAAAACATCGCGTGGTGGTCCGCATTGTAAGGGTTTCTAACTGGCCATTTACTAGTAGAAGTGAGAAAAACATCACGAGGTGGTATGAATCGGAGGGTCTGAATTAGGATATGCCGTGATTGGCAAGGTAGGATGGAGAAGTGCACCACTGGATGGTCAGAATGGGAATGTTCGGAAACATGCAGTGGAAATGTAGGGCAGTTTTCTGAAAAACATCGCGGGGTGGTACGCATTGTAAGTGTTTCTAACAGGCCCTTCACTAGTAGGAGTGAGAAAAACATCACGGCGTGGTGTGAATCGGAGGCCTGAATTAGGATAGCCTGAGTGTGGCAAAGTAGAATGGAGAAAAGCACCACGGGGTATTCAGCATAGTGAGGTCAGGAAACATGAAGTGGCAATGAAGAATAGGGTTCTGAAAATCAAAACGGGGTGGTGGCCATTGGAGGTTGTCTAACAGGCCATTCACATGTAGCATTGAGAGAAACATCACGGATTGGTGTGAAATGGGAGTGTCTGAATTATGATAGGCAGTGAGTGGCAAAGTACGATGGAGAAAATCACCACGGGGTGGTCAGCATGGAGAGGACGGAAAACATGCAGTGGCAATGTAGGATAGGTTTGTGAAAATCATCACGGATTGGTGTGCATTGAAAGGGTTTCTAATAGGCCATTCCCTAGTAGGAGTCAGAAAAACATAACCGGGTAGTGTGAATCGGAGGGTCTGAATTAGAATGTGCAGTCAGTGGCAATGTAGCATGGAGAAAAGTACCACAGGGTGGTCAGCATGGGGAGGTCAGGAAACATGCAGTGGAAATGTAGGATAAGTTTCTAAAAAACATAACGGGGTGGTGCGCATTGTAAAGGGTTCTAACAGACTATTCACTAGCAGGAGTGAGAAAAACATCACGGGGTGGTGTGATTCAGAGGTCGGAATTAGCATGGGCAGTGAGTGGCAATGTAGGATGGAGAAAAGCAGCATGTGTGGTCAGCATGGGGAGGTCAGGAAACATGCAGTGGCAATGTCGGATAGGGTTCTGTAAAACATCGCGGGGTGTGGTGCGCAATGTAAGGGTTTCTAACAGCCCAATCACTAGTAGGAGTTAGAAAAACATCACGAGGTGCTGTGAATTGGAGGGACTGAATTTGGATAGGCCGTGATTGGCAATGTAGGATGGAGAAAAGAACCATGGGTTGGTCAGGATGCGAAGGTCCGGAAACATGCAGTGGAAATGTAGGATAGGTTTTGAAAATCTTCATGGGGTGGTGCGCATTGTAAGTGTTTCTAACAGTTCATTCAATAGTAGGAGTGAGAAAAGCATCACGGGGTATTGTAAATCGGAGGTCCTGAATTAGGATGGGCAGTGAGTAACAATGTAGGATGGAGAAAATCACCACGGGGTGGTCAGCATGGGGAGGTCAGGAAACATGCAGTGGTAATGTAGGATAGGTTTCTGAAAATCATCGCAGGGTGGTGCGCATTGTAACGGGTTCTAACAAGCCATTCGTTAGTAGGATTGAGGAAAACATCACGGGGTGGTGTGAATTGGAGGGTCTGAATTAGGATGAGCAGTGAGTGTCAATGGAGAATGGAGGAACCCACCACGGGGTGGTCAGCATGGGGAGGTCCGGAAAAATGCAGTGGAAAATATAGGATATATTTCTGAAAATCATCGAGGGGTAGCGGGTATAGGAAACACAGCAGTGGTAATGTAGGATAGGTTTCTGAAAAACATCGCAGGGAGGTACGCATTGTAAGGGTTTCTAACAGGACATCACTAGTAGGAGTGAGAAAAACATCACGAGGTGCTGTGAGTCGGCGGGCCTAAATTAGGATAGGCCATGAGTGGCAATGTCGGATGGAGAAAAGCACCACGGGTGGTGAGCATGGGGAAGTCTGGAAACATGCAGTGGCAATGTAGGATAGGTTTCTGAAAAACATCACGCGGTGGTGTGCATTGTAAGGGTTTCTAACAGGCCAATCACCAGTAGGAGTGAGAAAAACATCACGGGGTGGTGTGAATTGGAGGGTCTGAATTAGGATAGGGAGTGAGTAGCAATGTAGGATGGAGAAAAGCAGCATGTGTGGTCAGCATGGGGAGGTCAGGAAACATGCAGTGGCAATGTAGGATAGGGTTCTGTAAAACATCGCGGGGTGTGGTGCGCAATGTAAGGGTTTCTAACAGCCCAATCACTTGTAGGAGTTAGAAAAACATCACGAGGTGCTGTGAATTGGAGGGACTGAATTTGGATAGGCCGTGATTGGCAATGTAGGATGGAGAAAAGAACCATGGGTTGGTCAGGATGCGAAGGTCCGGAAACATGCAGTGGAAATGTAGGATAGGTTTTGAAAATCTTCATGGGGTGGTGCGCATTGTAAGTGTTTCTAACAGTTCATTCAATAGTAGGAGTGAGAAAAGCATCACGGGGTATTGTAAATCGGAGGTCCTGAATTAGGATGGGCAGTGAGTAACAATGTAGGATGGAGAAAATCACCACGGGGTGGTCAGCATGGGGAGGTCAGGAAACATGCAGTGGTAATGTAGGATAGGTTTCTGAAAATCATCGCAGGGTGGTGCGCATTGTAACGGGTTCTAACAAGCCATTCGTTAGTAGGATTGAGGAAAACATCACGGGGTGGTGTGAATTGGAGGGTCTGAATTAGGATGAGCAGTGAGTGTCAATGGAGAATGGAGGAACGCACCACGGGGTGGTCAGCATGGGGAGGTCCGGAAAAATGCAGTGGAAAATATCGGATATATTTCTGAAAATCATCGAGGGGTAGCGGGTATAGGAAACATGCAGTGGTAATGTAGGATCGGTTTCTGAAAAACATCGCAGGGTGGTGCGCATTGTAAGGGTTTCTAACAGGACATCACTAGTAGGAGTGAGAAAAACATCACGAGGTGCTGTGAGTCGGGGGGCCTAAATTAGGATAGGCCATGAGTGGCAATGTCGGATGGAGAAAAGCACCACGGGTGGTGAGCATGGGGAAGTCTGGAAACATGCAGTGGCAATGTAGGATAGGTTTCTGAAAAACATCACGCGGTGGTGCGCATTGTAAGGGTTTCTAACAGGCCATTCACATGTAGCAGTGAGAAAAACATCACGGGGTGGTGTGATTCGGGGGGCCTGAATTAGGAAAGGCAGTGAGTCGCAAAGTAGGATGGAGAAAATAACCACGGGGTGGTCAGCGTGGGGAGCACGGAAAACTTGCAGTGACAATGTAGGATAGGTTTCTGAAAAACATCACGGATTTGTGCCCATTGTAAGGGTTTCTAACAGGCCATTCACTAGTAGGAGTGAGAAAAACATCACGGGGTGGTGTGAATCTGAGGGACTGAATTAGGATGGGCAGTCAGTGGCAATGTAGGATGGAGAAAAGCAGCATGGGGAGGTCAGCATGGGGAGTTCAGGAAATATGCAGTGGCAATGTAGGATAGGGTTCTGAAAAACACAACGGGGTGGTGGCCATTGGGAGGGTCTCTAACAGGCCATTCACATGTAGCAGTGAGAGATACATCACGGGGTGGTGTGAAATTGGTGGGTCTCAATTAGGATAGGCTCTGAGTGGCAATGTAGGATGGAGAAAAGCACCAAGGTTTTTTGAGCATGGGAAGGTTGGGAAACATGCAGTGGAAACGTAGGATAGGTTTCTGAAAAACATCGCGTGGTGGTCCGCATTGTAAGGGTTTCTAACTGGCCATTTACTAGTAGAAGTGAGAAAAACATCACGAGGTGGTATGAATCGGAGGGTCTGAATTAGGATATGCCGTGATTGGCAACGTAGGATGGAGAAGTGCACCACTGGATGGTCAGAATGGGAATGTTCGGAAACATGCAGTGGAAATGTAGGGCAGTTTTCTGAAAAACATCGCGGGGTGGTACGCATTGTAAGTGTTTCTAACAGGCCCTTCACTAGTAGGAGTGAGAAAAACATCACGGCGTGGTGTGAATCGGAGGCCTGAATTAGGATAGCCTGAGTGTGGCAAAGTAGAATGGAGAAAAGCACCACGGGGTATTCAGCATAGTGAGGTCAGGAAACATGAAGTGGCAATGAAGAATAGGGTTCTGAAAATCAAAACGGGGTGGTGGCCATTGGAGGTTGTCTAACAGGCCATTCACATGTAGCATTGAGAGAAACATCACGGATTGGTGTGAAATGGGAGTGTCTGAATTATGATAGGCAGTGAGTGGCAAAGTACGATGGAGAAAATCACCACGGGGTGGTCAGCATGGAGAGGACGGAAAACATGCAGTGGCAATGTAGGATAGGTTTGTGAAAATCATCACGGATTGGTGTGCATTGAAAGGGTTTCTAATAGGCCATTCCCTAGTAGGAGTCAGAAAAACATAACCGGGTAGTGTGAATCGAAGGGTCTGAATTAGAATGTGCAGTCAGTGGCAATGTAGCATGGAGAAAAGTACCACAGGGTGGTCAGCATGGGGAGGTCAGGAAACATGCAGTGGAAATGTAGGATAAGTTTCTAAAAAACATAACGGGGTGGTGCGCATTGTAAAGGGTTCTAATAGACTATTCACTAGCAGGAGTGAGAAAAACATCACGGGGTGGTGTGATTCAGAGGTCGGAATTAGCATGGGCAGTGAGTGGCAATGTAGGATGGAGAAAAGCAGCATGTGTGGTCAGCATGGGGAGGTCAGGAAACATGCAGTGGCAATGTAGGATAGGGTTCTGTAAAACATCGCGGGGTGTGGTGCGCAATGTAAGGGTTTCTAACAGCCCAATCACTAGTAGGAGTTAGAAAAACATCACGAGGTGCTGTGAATTGGAGGGACTGAATTTGGATAGGCCGTGATTGGCAATGTAGGATGGAGAAAAGAACCATGGGTTGGTCAGGATGCGAAGGTCCGGAAACATGCAGTGGAAATGTAGGATAGGTTTTGAAAATCTTCATGGGGTGGTGCGCATTGTAAGTGTTTCTAACAGTTCATTCAATAGTAGGAGTGAGAAAAGCATCACGGGGTATTGTAAATCGGAGGTCCTGAATTAGGATGGGCAGTGAGTAACAATGTAGGATGGAGAAAATCACCACGGGGTGGTCAGCATGGGGAGGTCAGGAAACATGCAGTGGTAATGTAGGATAGGTTTCTGAAAATCATCGCAGGGTGGTGCGCATTGTAACGGGTTCTAACAAGCCATTCGTTAGTAGGATTGAGGAAAACATCACGGGGTGGTGTGAATTGGAGGGTCTGAATTAGGATGAGCAGTGAGTGTCAATGGAGAATGGAGGAACGCACCACGGGGTGGTCAGCATGGGGAGGTCCGGAAAAATGCAGTGGAAAATATCGGATATATTTCTGAAAATCATCGAGGGGTAGCGGGTATAGGAAACATGCAGTGGTAATGTAGGATCGGTTTCTGAAAAACATCGCAGGGAGGTACGCATTGTAAGGGTTTCTAACAGGACATCACTAGTAGGAGTGAGAAAAACATCACGAGGTGCTGTCAGTCGGGGGGCCTAAATTAGGATAGGCCATGAGTGGCAATGTCGGATGGAGAAAAGCACCACGGGTGGTGAGCATGGGGAAGTCTGGAAACATGCAGTGGCAATGTAGGATAGGTTTCTGAAAAACATCACGCGGTGGTGTGCATTGTAAGGGTTTCTAACAGGCCAATCACCAGTAGGAGTGAGAAAAACATCACGGGGTGGTGTGAATTGGAGGGTCTGAATTAGGATAGGGAGTGAGTAGCAATGTAGGATGGAGAAAAGCACCACGTTGTGGTCAGCATGGGGAGTTCAGGAAACATGCAGTGGCAATGTAGGATAGTTTTCTAAAAAAAAATCGCAGGGTGGTGCGCTTTGTAAGGGTTCCTAACAGGCCATTCACTAGTAGGAGTGAGAAAAACATCACGGGGTGGTGTGAATCTGAGGGACTGAATTAGGATGGGCAGTCAGTGGCAATGTAGGATGGAGAAAAGCAGCATGGGGAGGTCAGCATGGGGAGTTCAGGAAATATGCAGTGGCAATGTAGGATAGGGTTCTGAAAAACACAACGGGGTGGTGGCCATTGGGAGGGTCTCTAACAGGCCATTCACATGTAGCAGTGAGAGATACATCACGGGGTGGTGTGAAATTGGTGGGTCTCAATTAGGATAGGCTCTGAGTGGCAATGTAGGATGGAGAAAAGCACCAAGGTTTTGTGAGCATGGGAAGGTTGGGAAACATGCAGTGGAAACGTAGGATAGGTTTCTGAAAAACATCGCGTGGTGGTCCGCATTGTAAGGGTTTCTAACTGGCCATTTACTAGTAGAAGTGAGAAAAACATCACGAGGTGGTATGAATCGGAGGGTCTGAATTAGGATATGCCGTGATTGGCAACGTAGGATGGAGAAGTGCACCACTGGATGGTCAGAATGGGAATGTTCGGAAACATGCAGTGGAAATGTAGGGCAGTTTTCTGAAAAACATCGCGGGGTGGTACGCATTGTAAGTGTTTCTAACAGGCCCTTCACTAGTAGGAGTGAGAAAAACATCACGGCGTGGTGTGAATCGGAGGCCTGAATTAGGATAGCCTGAGTGTGGCAAAGTAGAATGGAGAAAAGCACCACGGGGTATTCAGCATAGTGAGGTCAGGAAACATGAAGTGGCAATGAAGAATAGGGTTCTGAAAATCAAAACGGGGTGGTGGCCATTGGAGGTTGTCTAACAGGCCATTCACATGTAGCATTGAGAGAAACATCACGGATTGGTGTGAAATGGGAGTGTCTGAATAATGATAGGCAGTGAGTGGCAAAGTACGATGGAGAAAATCACCACGGGGTGGTCAGCATGGAGAGGACGGAAAACATGCAGTGGCAATGTAGGATAGGTTTGTGAAAATCATCACGGATTGGTGTGCATTGAAAGGGTTTCTAATAGGCCATTCCCTAGTAGGAGTCAGAAAAACATAACCGGGTAGTGTGAATCGGAGGGTCTGAATTAGAATGTGCAGTCAGTGGCAATGTAGCATGGAGAAAAGTACCACAGGGTGGTCAGCATGGGGAGGTCAGGAAACATGCAGTGGAAATGTAGGATAAGTTTCTAAAAAACATAACGGGGTGGTGCGCATTGTAAAGGGTTCTAATAGACTATTCACTAGCAGGAGTGAGAAAAACATCACGGGGTGGTGTGATTCAGAGGTCGGAATTAGCATGGGCAGTGAGTGGCAATGTAGGATGGAGAAAAGAAGCATGTGTGGTCAGCATGGGGAGGTCAGGAAACATGCAGTGGCAATGTAGGATAGGGTTCTGTAAAACATCGCGGGGTGTGGTGCGCAATGTAAGGGTTTCTAACAGCCCAATCACTAGTAGGAGTTAGAAAAACATCACGAGGTGCTGTGAATTGGAGGGACTGAATTTGGATAGGCCGTGATTGGCAATGTAGGATGGAGAAAAGAACCATGGGTTGGTCAGGATGCGAAGGTCCGGAAACATGCAGTGGAAATGTAGGATAGGTTTTGAAAATCTTCATGGGGTGGTGCGCATTGTAAGTGTTTCTAACAGTTCATTCAATAGTAGGAGTGAGAAAAGCATCACGGGGTATTGTAAATCGGAGGTCCTGAATTAGGATGGGCAGTGAGTAACAATGTAGGATGGAGAAAATCACCACGGGGTGGTCAGCATGGGGAGGTCAGGAAACATGCAGTGGTAATGTAGGATAGGTTTCTGAAAATCATCGCAGGGTGGTGCGCATTGTAACGGGTTCTAACAAGCCATTCGTTAGTAGGATTGAGGAAAACATCACGGGGTGGTGTGAATTGGAGGGTCTGAATTAGGATGAGCAGTGAGTGTCAATGGAGAATGGAGGAACGCACCACGGGGTGGTCAGCATGGGGAGGTCCGGAAAAATGCAGTGGAAAATATCGGATATATTTCTGAAAATCATCGAGGGGTAGCGGGTATAGGAAACATGCAGTGGTAATGTAGGATCGGTTTCTGAAAAACATCGCAGGGAGGTACGCATTGTAAGGGTTTCTAACAGGACATCACTAGTAGGAGTGAGAAAAACATCACGAGGTGCTGTGAGTCGGGGGGCCTAAATTAGGATAGGCCATGAGTGGCAATGTCGGATGGAGAAAAGCACCACGGGTGGTGAGCATGGGGAAGTCTGGAAACATGCAGTGGCAATGTAGGATAGGTTTCTGAAAAACATCACGCGGTGGTGTGCATTGTAAGGGTTTCTAACAGGCCAATCACCAGTAGGAGTGAGAAAAACATCACGGGGTGGTGTGAATTGGAGGGTCTGAATTAGGATAGGGAGTGAGTAGCAATGTAGGATGGAGAAAAGCACCACGTGGTGGTCAGCATGGGGAGTTCAGGAAACATGCAGTGGCAATGTAGGATAGTTTTCTAAAAAAAAATCGCAGGGTGGTGCGCTTTGTAAGGGTTTCTAACAGGCCATTCACTACTAGGAGTGAGGAAAGCATCACGGGAAGTGTGAATCGGAAGGCTTGAATTAGGATGGGCAGTGAGTGGCAATGTAGTATGGAGAAAAGCAAGATGGGGTGCTCTGCATGGGGAGGTCAGGAAACATGCAGTGGCAATGTAGGATGGAGAAAGCAACAGAGGGTGGTCACCATGGGGAGGTCAGGAAAAATGCAGGGGCAATTTAGGATAGATTTCTGAAAAAACATCATGGGGTGGTGCGCATTGTAAGGTTTTCTAACAGGCCATTCACTAGTAGGAGTGAGAAAAACATCACGGGATGGTGTGAATCGGATGGTCTGAATAAGGATGGGCAGTGAGTGGCAATGTAGGATGGAGAAAAGCAGCATGGGGTGGTCAGTATCCAGAGGTCAGGAAACATGCATTGGCAAAGTAGCATAGGTTTCTGAAAAAAACATCGGTGTGGTGGGCATTGGCGGGACTGTAACAGGCCATTCACATGTAGCAGTGAGAGAAACATCATGGGGTGCTGTGAAATGGGAGTGTCTGAATTAGGATAGGCAGTGAGTGGCATTGTATGATAGAGAAAATAACCACGGGGTGATCAGAATGCGGAGGACGTAAAACATGCAGTGGCAATGTAGGATAGGTTTCTGAAAAACATCACGGATTGGTGCCCATTGTAAGGGTTTCTAACAAGCCATTCACTAGTAGGAGTGAGAAAAACATCATGGGGTGGTGTGAATCTGAGTGACTGAATTAGCATGGGCAGTCAGTGTCAATGTAGGTTGGAGAAAAGCAGCATGGGGTAGTCAGCATGGGGAGGTGAGGAAACATGCAGTGGCAGTGTAGGATTGGATTCGGTATAACATCGCGGGTCGGTGGGCATTCTAAGGGTTTCTAATAGGCCATTCCCTAGTAGGAGTGAGAAAAACATTATGGGGTGGTGTGAATTGGAGGGTCTGAATTAGCATAGGCAGTGAGTGGCAATGTAGGATGGAGAAAAGCAGCATGTGTGGTCAGCATGGGGAGGTCAGGAAACATGCAGTGGCAATGTAGGATAGGGTTCTGTAAAACATCGCGGGGTGTGGTGCGCAATGTAAGGGTTTCTAACAGCCCAATCACTAGTAGGAGTTAGAAAAACATCACGAGGTGCTGTGAATTGGAGGGACTGAATTTGGATAGGCCGTGATTGGCAATGTAGGATGGAGAAAAGAACCATGGGTTGGTCAGGATGCGAAGGTCCGGAAACATGCAGTGGAAATGTAGGATAGGTTTTGAAAATCTTCATGGGGTGGTGCGCATTGTAAGTGTTTCTAACAGTTCATTCAATAGTAGGAGTGAGAAAAGCATCACGGGGTATTGTAAATCGGAGGTCCTGAATTAGGATGGGCAGTGAGTAACAATGTAGGATGGAGAAAATCACCACGGGGTGGTCAGCATGGGGAGGTCAGGAAACATGCAGTGGTAATGTAGGATAGGTTTCTGAAAATCATCGCAGGGTGGTGCGCATTGTAACGGGTTCTAACAAGCCATTCGTTAGTAGGATTGAGGAAAACATCACGGGGTGGTGTGAATTGGAGGGTCTGAATTAGGATGAGCAGTGAGTGTCAATGGAGAATGGAGGAACGCACCACGGGGTGGTCAGCATGGGGAGGTCCGGAAAAATGCAGTGGAAAATATCGGATATATTTCTGAAAATCATCGAGGGGTAGCGGGTATAGGAAACATGCAGTGGTAATGTAGGATAGGTTTCTGAAAAACATCGCAGGGTGGTGCGCATTGTAAGGGTTTCTAACAGGACATCACTAGTAGGAGTGAGAAAAACATCACGAGGTGCTGTGAGTCGGGGGGCCTAAATTAGGATAGGCCATGAGTGGCAATGTCGGATGGAGAAAAGCACCACGGGTGGTGAGCATGGGGAAGTCTGGAAACATGCAGTGGCAATGTAGGATAGGTTTCTGAAAAACATCACGCGGTGGTGCGCATTGTAAGGGTTTCTAACAGGCCATTCACATGTAGCAGTGAGAAAAACATCACGGGGTGGTGTGATTCGGGGGGCCTGAATTAGGAAAGGCAGTGAGTCGCAAAGTAGGATGGAGAAAATAACCACGGGGTGGTCAGCGTGGGGAGCACGGAAAACTTGCAGTGACAATGTAGGATAGGTTTCTGAAAAACATCACGGATTTGTGCCCATTGTAAGGGTTTCTATCAGGCCATTCACTAGTAGGAGTGAGAAAAAATTCACGGGGTGGTGTGAATCTGAGGGACTGAATTAGGATGGGCAGTCAGTGGCAATGTAGGATGGAGAAAAGCAGCATGGGGAGGTCAGCATGGGGAGTTCAGGAAATATGCAGTGGCAATGTAGGATAGGGTTCTGAAAAACACAACGGGGTGGTGGCCATTGGGAGGGTCTCTAACAGGCCATTCACATGTAGCAGTGAGAGATACATCACGGGGTGGTGTGAAATTGGTGGGTCTCAATTAGGATAGGCTCTGAGTGGCAATGTAGGATGGAGAAAAGCACCAAGGTTTTGTGAGCATGGGAAGGTTGGGAAACATGCAGTGGAAACGTAGGATAGGTTTCTGAAAAACATCGCGTGGTGGTCCGCATTGTAAGGGTTTCTAACTGGCCATTTACTAGTAGAAGTGAGAAAAACATCACGAGGTGGTATGAATCGGAGGGTCTGAATTAGGATATGCCGTGATTGGCAACGTAGGATGGAGAAGTGCACCACTGGATGGTCAGAATGGGAATGTTCGGAAACATGCAGTGGAAATGTAGGGCAGTTTTCTGAAAAACATCGCGGGGTGGTACGCATTGTAAGTGTTTCTAACAGGCCCTTCACTAGTAGGAGTGAGAAAAACATCACGGCGTGGTGTGAATCGGAGGCCTGAATTAGGATAGCCTGAGTGTGGCAAAGTAGAATGGAGAAAAGCACCACGGGGTATTCAGCATAGTGAGGTCAGGAAACATGAAGTGGCAATGAAGAATAGGGTTCTGAAAATCAAAACGGGGTGGTGGCCATTGGAGGTTGTCTAACAGGCCATTCACATGTAGCATTGAGAGAAACATCACGGATTGGTGTGAAATGGGAGTGTCTGAATTATGATAGGCAGTGAGTGGCAAAGTACGATGGAGAAAATCACCACGGGGTGGTCAGCATGGAGAGGACGGAAAACATGCAGTGGCAATGTAGGATAGGTTTGTGAAAATCATCACGGATTGGTGTGCATTGAAAGGGTTTCTAATAGGCCATTCCCTAGTAGGAGTCAGAAAAACATAACCGGGTAGTGTGAATCGGAGGGTCTGAATTAGAATGTGCAGTCAGTGGCAATGTAGCATGGAGAAAAGTACCACAGGGTGGTCAGCATGGGGAGGTCAGGAAACATGCAGTGGAAATGTAGGATAAGTTTCTAAAAAACATAATGGGGTGGTGCGCATTGTAAAGGGTTCTAATAGACTATTCACTAGCAGGAGTGAGAAAAACATCACGGGGTGGTGTGATTCAGAGGTCGGAATTAGCATGGGCAGTGAGTGGCAATGTAGGATGGAGAAAAGCAGCATGTGTGGTCAGCATGGGGAGGTCAGGAAACATGCAGTGGCAATGTAGGATAGGGTTCTGTAAAACATCGCGGGGTGTGGTGCGCAATGTAAGGGTTTCTAACAGCCCAATCACTAGTAGGAGTTAGAAAAACATCACGAGGTGCTGTGAATTGGAGGGACTGAATTTGGATAGGCCGTGATTGGCAATGTAGGATGGAGAAAAGAACCATGGGTTGGTCAGGATGCGAAGGTCCGGAAACATGCAGTGGAAATGTAGGATAGGTTTTGAAAATCTTCATGGGGTGGTGCGCATTGTAAGTGTTTCTAACAGTTCATTCAATAGTAGGAGTGAGAAAAGCATCACGGGGTATTGTAAATCGGAGGTCCTGAATTAGGATGGGCAGTGAGTAACAATGTAGGATGGAGAAAATCACCACGGGGTGGTCAGCATGGGGAGGTCAGGAAACATGCATTGGTAATGTAGGATAGGTTTCTGAAAATCATCGCAGGGTGGTGCGCATTGTAAGGGGTTCTAACAAGCCATTCGTTAGTAGGATTGAGGAAAACATCACGGGGTGGTGTGAATTGGAGGGTCTGAATTAGGATGAGCAGTGAGTGTCAATGGAGAATGGAGGAACGCACCACGGGGTGGTCAGCATGGGGAGGTCCGGAAAAATGCAGTGGAAAATATCGGATATATTTCTGAAAATCATCGAGGGGTAGCGGGTATAGGAAACATGCAGTGGTAATGTAGGATAGGTTTCTGAGAAACATCGCAGGGAGGTACGCATTGTAAGGGTTTCTAACAGGACATCACTAGTAGGAGTGAGAAAAACATCACGAGGTGCTGTTAGTCGGGGGGCCTAAATTAGGATAGGCCATGAGTGGCAATGTCGGATGGAGAAAAGCACCACGGGTGGTGAGCATGGGGAAGTCTGGAAACATGCAGTGGCAATGTAGGATAGGTTTCTGAAAAACATCACGCAGTGGTGCGCATTGTAAGGGTTTCTAACAGGCCAATCACCAGTAGGAGTGAGAAAAACATCACAGGGTGGTGTGAATTGGAGGGTCTGAATTAGGATAGGCAGTGAGTAGCAATGTAGGATGGAGAAAAGCACCACGGGGTGGTCAGCATGGGGAGTTCAGGAAACATGCAGTGGCAATGTAGGATAGTTTTCTAAAAAAAAAATCGCAGGGTGGTGCGCTTTGTAAGGGTTTCTAACAGGCCATTCACTACTAGGAGTGAGGAAAGCATCACGGGAAGTGTGAATCGGAAGGCTTGAATTAGGATGGGCAGTGAGTGGCAATGTAGTATGGAGAAAAGCAAGATGGGGTGCTCTGCATGGGGAGGTCAGGAAACATGCAGTGGCAATGTAGGATGGAGAAAGCAACAGAGGGTGGTCACCATGGGGAGGTGAGGAAAAATGCAGGGGCAATTTAGGATAGATTACTGAAAAAACATCACGGGGTGGTGCGCATTGTAAGGTTTTCTAACAGGCCATTCACTAGTAGGAGTGAGAAAAACATCACGGGATGGTGTGAATCGGATGGTCTGAATAAGGATGGGCAGTGAGTGGCAATGTAGGATGGAGAAAAGCAGCATGGGGTGGTCAGTATGCAGAGGTCAGGAAACATGCATTGTCAAAGTAGCATAGGTTTCTGAAAAACACATCGGTGTGGTGGGCATTGGCGGGACTGTAACAGGCCATTCACATGTAGCAGTGAGAGAAACATCATGGAGTGGTGTGAAATGGGAGTGTCTGAATTAGGATAGGCAGTGAGTGGCATTGTATGATAGAGAAAATAACCACGGGGTGATCAGAATGCGGAGGACGTAAAACATGCAGTGGCAATGTAGGATAGGTTTCTGAAAAACATCACGGATTGGTGCCCATTGTAAGGGTTTCTAACAAGCCATTCACTAGTAGGAGTGAGAAAAACATCATGGGGTGGTGTGAATCTGAGTGACTGAATTAGCATGGGCAGTCAGTGTCAATGTAGGTTGGAGAAAAGCAGCATGGGGTAGTCAGCATGGGGAGGTGAGGAAACATGCAGTGGCAGTGTAGGATTGGATTCGGTATAACATCGCGGGTCGGTGGGCATTGTAAGGGTTTCTAATAGGCCATTCCCTAGTAGGAGTGAGAAAAACATTATGGGGTGGTGTGAATTGGAGGGTCTGAATTAGCATAGGCAGTGAGTGGCAATGTAGGATGGAGAAAAGCAGCATGTGTGGTCAGCATGGGGAGGTCAGGAAACATGCAGTGGCAATGTAGGATAGGGTTCTGTAAAACATCGCGGGGTGTGGTGCGCAATGTAAGGGTTTCTAACAGCCCAATCACTAGTAGGAGTTAGAAAAACATCACGAGGTGCTGTGAATTGGAGGGACTGAATTTGGATAGGCCGTGATTGGCAATGTAGGATGGAGAAAAGAACCATGGGTTGGTCAGGATGCGAAGGTCCGGAAACATGCAGTGGAAATGTAGGATAGGTTTTGAAAATCTTCATGGGGTGGTGCGCATTGTAAGTGTTTCTAACAGTTCATTCAATAGTAGGAGTGAGAAAAGCATCACGGGGTATTGTAAATCGGAGGTCCTGAATTAGGATGGGCAGTGAGTAACAATGTAGGATGGAGAAAATCACCACGGGGTGGTCAGCATGGGGAGGTCAGGAAACATGCAGTGGTAATGTAGGATAGGTTTCTGAAAATCATCGCAGGGTGGTGCGCATTGTAAGGGGTTCTAACAAGCCATTCGTTAGTAGGATTGAGGAAAACATCACGGGGTGGTGTGAATTGGAGGGTCTGAATTAGGATGAGCAGTGAGTGTCAATGGAGAATGGAGGAACGCACCACGGGGTGGTCAGCATGGGGAGGTCCGGAAAAATGCAGTGGAAAATATC
The DNA here is from genome assembly GCF_034190915.1 of Cavia porcellus. Classification (NCBI taxonomy): domain Eukaryota; kingdom Metazoa; phylum Chordata; class Mammalia; order Rodentia; family Caviidae; genus Cavia; species Cavia porcellus. Next base: position 1,090,568 of record NW_026947486.1, on the reverse strand, counting down.
GGATATATTTCTGAAAATCATCGAGGGGTAGCGGGTATAGGAAACATGCAGTGGTAATGTAGGATAGGTTTCTGAAAAACATCGCAGGGAGGTACGCATTGTAAGGGTTTCTAACAGGACATCACTAGTAGGAGTGAGAAAAACATCACGAGGTGCTGTGAGTCGGGGGGCCTAAATTAGGATAGGCCATGAGTGGCAATGTCGGATGGAGAAAAGCACCACGGGTGGTGAGCATGGGGAAGTCTGGAAACATGCAGTGGCAATGTAGGATAGGTTTCTGAAAAACATCACGCGGTGGTGTGCATTGTAAGGGTTTCTGACAGGCCAATCACCAGTAGGAGTGAGAAAAACATCACAGGGTGGTGTGAATTGGAGGGTCTGAATTAGGATAGGGAGTGAGTAGCAATGTAGGATGGAGAAAAGCACCACGTGGTGGTCAGCATGGGGAGTTCAGGAAACATGCAGTGGCAATGTAGGATAGTTTTCTAAAAAAAAAATCGCAGGGTGGTGCGCTTTGTAAGGGTTTCTAACAGGCCATTCACTACTAGGAGTGAGGAAAGCATCACGGGAAGTGTGAATCGGAAGGCTTGAATTAGGATGGGCAGTGAGTGGCAATGTAGTATGGAGAAAAGCAAGATGGGGTGCTCTGCATGGGGAGGTCAGGAAACATGCAGTGGCAATGTAGGATGGAGAAAGCAACAGAGGGTGGTCACCATGGGGAGGTCAGGAAAAATGCAGGGGCAATTTAGGATAGATTTCTGAAAAAACATCATGGGGTGGTGCGCATTGTAAGGTTTTCAAACAGGCCATTCACTAGTAGGAGTGAGAAAAACATCACGGGATGGTGTGAATCGGATGGTCTGAATAAGGATGGGCAGTGAGTGGCAATGTAGGATGGAGAAGAGCAGCATGGGGTGGTCAGTATGCAGAGGTCAGGAAACATGCATTGGCAAAGTAGCATAGGTTTCTGAAAAAAACATCGGTGTGGTGGGCATTGGCGGGACTGTAACAGGCCATTCACATGTAGCAGTGAGAGAAACATCATGGGGTGGTGTGAAATGGGAGTGTCTGAATTAGGATAGGCAGTGAGTGGCATTGTATGATAGAGAAAATAACCACGGGGTGATCAGAATGCGGAGGACGTAAAACATGCAGTGGCAATGTAGGATAGGTTTCTGAAAAACATCACGGATTGGTGCCCATTGTAAGGGTTTCTAACAAGCCATTCACTAGTAGGAGTGAGAAAAACATCATGGGGTGGTGTGAATCTGAGTGACTGAATTAGCATGGGCAGTCAGTGTCAATGTAGGTTGGAGAAAAGCAGCATGGGGTAGTCAGCATGGGGAGGTGAGGAAACATGCAGTGGCAGTGTAGGATTGGATTCGGTATAACATCGCGGGTCGGTGGGCATTCTAAGGGTTTCTAATAGGCCATTCCCTAGTAGGAGTGAGAAAAACATTATGGGGTGGTGTGAATTGGAGGGTCTGAATTAGCATAGGCAGTGAGTGGCAATGTAGGATGGAGATAAGCAGCATGTGTGGTCAGCATGGGGAGGTCAGGAAACATGCAGTGGCAATGTAGGATAGGGTTCTGTAAAACATCGCGGGGTGTGGTGCGCAATGTAAGGGTTTCTAACAGCCCAATCACTAGTAGGAGTTAGAAAAACATCACGAGGTGCTGTGAATTGGAGGGACTGAATTTGGATAGGCCGTGATTGGCAATGTAGGATGGAGAAAAGAACCATGGGTTGGTCAGGATGCGAAGGTACGGAAACATGCAGTGGAAATGTAGGATAGGTTTTGAAAATCTTCATGGGGTGGTGCGCATTGTAAGTGTTTCTAACAGTTCATTCAATAGTAGGAGTGAGAAAAGCATCACGGGGTATTGTAAATCGGAGGTCCTGAATTAGGATGGGCAGTGAGTAACAATGTAGGATGGAGAAAATCACCACGGGGTGGTCAGCATGGGGAGGTCAGGAAACATGCAGTGGTAATGTAGGATAGGTTTCTGAAAATCATCGCAGGGTGGTGCGCATTGTAACGGGTTCTAACAAGCCATTCGTTAGTAGGATTGAGGAAAACATCACGGGGTGGTGTGAATTGGAGGGTCTGAATTAGGATGAGCAGTGAGTGTCAAAGGAGAATGGAGGAACGCACCACGGGGTGGTCAGCATGGGGAGGTCCGGAAAAATGCAGTGGAAAATATCGGATATATTTCTGAAAATCATCGAGGGGTAGCGGGTATAGGAAACATGCAGTGGTAATGTAGGATAGGTTTCTGAAAAACATCGCAGGGTGGTGCGCATTGTAAGGGTTTCTAACAGGACATCACTAGTAGGAGTGAGAAAAACATCACGAGGTGCTGTCAGTCGGGGGGCCTAAATTAGGATAGGCCATGAGTGGCAATGTCGGATGGAGAAAAGGACCACGGGTGGTGAGCATGGGGAAGTCTGGAAACATGCAGTGGCAATGTAGGATAGGTTTCTGAAAAACATCACGCGGTGGTGCACATTGTAAGGGTTTCTAACAGGCCATTCACATGTAGCAGTGAGAAAAACATCACGGGGTGGTGTGATTCGGGGGGCCTGAATTAGGAAAGGCAGTGAGTCGCAAAGTAGGATGGAGAAAATAACCACGGGGTAGTCAGCGTGGGGAGCACGGAAAACTTGCAGTGACAATGTAGGATAGGTTTCTGAAAAACATCACGGATTTGTGCCCATTGTAAGGGTTTCTAACAGGCCATTCACTAGTAGGAGTGAGAAAAACATCACGGGGTGGTGTGAATCTGAGGGACTGAATTAGGATGGGCAGTCAGTGGCAATGTAGGATGGAGAAAAGCAGCATGGGGAGGTCAGCATGGGGAGTTCAGGAAATATGCAGTGGCAATGTAGGATAGGGTTCTGAAAAACACAACGGGGTGGTGGCCATTGGGAGGGTCTCTAACAGGCCATTCACATGTAGCAGTGAGAGATACATCACGGGGTGGTGTGAAATTGGTGGGTCTCAATTAGGATAGGCTCTGAGTGGCAATGTAGGATGGAGAAAAGCACCAAGGTTTTGTGAGCATGGGAAGGTTGGGAAACATGCAGTGGAAACGTAGGATAGGTTTCTGAAAAACATCGCGTGGTGGTCCGCATTGTAAGGGTTTCTAACTGGCCATTTACTAGTAGAAGTGAGAAAAACATCACGAGGTGGTATGAATCGGAGGGTCTGAATTAGGATATGCCGTGATTGGCAACGTAGGATGGAGAAGTGCACCACTGGATGGTCAGAATGAGAATGTTCGGAAACATGCAGTGGAAATGTAGGGCAGTTTTCTGAAAAACATCGCGGGGTGGTACGCATTGTAAGTGTTTCTAACAGGCCCTTCACTAGTAGGAGTGAGAAAAACATCACGGCGTGGTGTGAATCGGAGGCCTGAATTAGGATAGCCTGAGTGTGGCAAAGTAGAATGGAGAAAAGCACCATGGGGTATTCAGCATAGTGAGGTCAGGAAACATGAAGTGGCAATGAAGAATAGGGTTCTGAAAATCAAAACGGGGTGGTGGCCATTGGAGGTTGTCTAACAGGCCATTCACATGTAGCATTGAGAGAAACATCACGGATTGGTGTGAAATGGGAGTGTCTGAATTATGATAGGCAGTGAGAGGCAAAGTACGATGGAGAAAATCACCACGGGGTGGTCAGCATGGAGAGGACGGAAAACATGCAGTGGCAATGTAGGATAGGTTTGTGAAAATCATCACGGATTGGTGTGCATTGAAAGGGTTTCTAATAGGCCATTCCCTAGTAGGAGTCAGAAAAACATAACCGGGTAGTGTGAATCGGAGGGTCTGAATTAGAATGTGCAGTCAGTGGCAATGTAGCATGGAGAAAAGTACCACAGGGTGGTCAGCATGCGGAGGTCAGGAAACATGCAGTGGCAATGTAGGATAGGGTTCTGTAAAACATCGCGGGGTGTGGTGCGCAATGTAAGGGTTTCTAACAGCCCAATCACTAGTAGGAGTTAGAAAAACATCACGAGGTGCTGTGAATTGGAGGGACTGAATTTGGATAGGCCGTGATTGGCAATGTAGGATGGAGAAAAGAACCATGGGTTGGTCAGGATGCGAAGGTCCAGAAACATGCAGTGGAAATGTAGGATAGGTTTTGAAAATCTTCATGGGGTGGTGCGCATTGTAAGTGTTTCTAACAGTTCATTCAATAGTAGGAGTGAGAAAAGCATCACGGGGTATTGTAAATCGGAGGTCCTGAATTAGGATGGGCAGTGAGTAACAATGTAGGATGGAGAAAATCACCACGGGGTGGTCAGCATGGGGAGGTCAGGAAACATGCAGTGGTAATGTAGGATAGGTTTCTGAAAATCATCGCAGGGTGGTGCGCATTGTAAGGGGTTCTAACAAGCCATTCGTTAGTAGGATTGAGGAAAACATCACGGGGTGGTGTGAATTGGAGGGTCTGAATTAGGATGAGCAGTGAGTGTCAATGGAGAATGGAGGAACGCACCACGGGGTGGTCAGCATGGGGAGGTCCGGAAAAATGCAGTGGAAAATATCGGATATATTTCTGAAAATCATCGAGGGGTAGCGGGTATAGGAAACATGCAGTGGTAATGTAGGATAGGTTTTTGAAAAACATCGCAGGGAGGTACGCATTGTAAGGGTTTCTAACAGGACATCACTAGTAGGAGTGAGAAAAACATCACGATGTGCTGTGAGTCGGGGGGCCTAAATTAGGATAGGCCATGAGTGGCAATGTCGGATGGAGAAAAGCACCACGGGTGGTGAGCATGGGGAAGTCTGGAAACATGTAGTGGCAATGTAGGATAGGTTTCTGAAAAACATCACGCGGTGGTGCGCATTGTAAGGGTTTCTAACAGGCCAATCACCAGTAGGAGTGAGAAAAACATCACAGGGTGGTGTGAATTGGAGGGTCTGAATTAGGATAGGCAGTGAGTAGCAATGTAGGATGGAGAAAAGCACCACGTGGTGGTCAGCATGGGGAGTTCAGGAAACATGCAGTGGCAATGTAGGATAGTTTTCTTAAAAAAATTCGCAGGGTGTTGCGCTTTGTAAGGGTTTCTAACAGGCCATTCACTACTAGGAGTGAGGAAAGCATCACGGGAAGTGTGAATCGGAAGGCTTGAATTAGGATGGGCAGTGAGTGGCAATGTAGTATGGAGAAAAGCAAGATGGGTTGCTCTGCATGGGGAGGTCAGGAAACATGCAGTGGCAATGTAGGATGGAGAAAGCAACAGAGGGTGGTCACCATGGGGAGGTCAGGAAAAATGCAGGGGCAATTTAGGATAGATTTCTGAAAAAACATCACGGGGTGGTGCGCATTGTAAGGTTTTCTAACAGGCCATTCACTAGTAGGAGTGAGAAAAACATCACGGGATGGTGCGAATCGGATGGCCTGAATAAGGATGGGCAGTGAGTGGCAATGTAGGATGGAGAAAAGCAGCATGGGGTGGTCAGTATGCAGAGGTCAGGAAACATGCATTGGCAAAGTAGCATAGGTTTCTGAAAAACACATCGGTGTGGTGGGCATTGGCGGGACTGTAACAGGCCATTCACATGTAGCAGTGAGAGAAACATCATGGGGTGGTGTGAAATGGGAGTGTCTGAATTAGGATAGGCAGTGAGTGGCATTGTATGATAGAGAAAATAACCACAGGGTGATCAGAATGCGGAGGACGTAAAACATGCAGTGGCAATGTAGGATAGGTTTCTGAAAAACATCACGGATTGGTGCCCATTGTAAGGGTTTCTAACAAGCCATTCACTAGTAGGAGTGAGAAAAACATCATGGGGTGGTGTGAATCTGAGTGACTGAATTAGCATGGGCAGTCAGTGTCAATGTAGGTTGGAGAAAAGCAGCATGGGGTAGTCAGCATGGGGAGGTGAGGAAACATGCAGTGGCAGTGTAGGATTGGATTCGGTATAACATCGCGGGTCGGTGGGCATTGTAAGGGTTTCTAATAGGCCATTCCCTAGTAGGAATGAGAAAAACATTATGGGGTGGTGTGAATTGGAGGGTCTGAATTAGCATAGGCAGTGAGTGGCAATGTAGGATGGAGAAAAGCAGCATGTGTGGTCAGCATGGGGAGGTCAGGAAACATGCAGTGGCAATGTAGGATAGGGTTCTGTAAAACATCGCGGGGTGTGGTGCGCAATGTAAGGGTTTCTAACAGCCCAATCACTAGTAGGAGTTAGAAAAACATCACGAGGTGCTGTGAATTGGAGGGACTGAATTTGGATAGGCCGTGATTGGCAATGTAGGATGGAGAAAAGAACCATGGGTTGGTCAGGATGCGAAGGTCCAGAAACATGCAGTGGAAATGTAGGATAGGTTTTGAAAATCTTCATGGGGTGGTGCGCATTGTAAGTGTTTCTAACAGTTCATTCAATAGTAGGAGTGAGAAAAGCATCACGGGGTATTGTAAATCGGAGGTCCTGAATTAGGATGGGCAGTGAGTAACAATGTAGGATGGAGAAAATCACCACGGGGTGGTCAGCATGGGGAGGTCAGGAAACATGCAGTGGTAATGTAGGATAGGTTTCTGAAAATCATCGCAGGGTGGTGCGCATTGTAAGGGGTTCTAACAAGCCATTCGTTAGTAGGATTGAGGAAAACATCACGGGGTGGTGTGAATTGGAGGGTCTGAATTAGGATGAGCAGTGAGTGTCAATGGAGAATGGAGGAACGCACCACGGGGTGGTCAGCATGGGGAGGTCCGGAAAAATGCAGTGGAAAATATCGGATATATTTCTGAAAATCATCGAGGGGTAGCGGGTATAGGAAACATGCAGTGGTAATGTAGGATAGGTTTTTGAAAAACATCGCAGGGAGGTACGCATTGTAAGGGTTTCTAACAGGACATCACTAGTAGGAGTGAGAAAAACATCACGATGTGCTGTGAGTCGGGGGGCCTAAATTAGGATAGGCCATGAGTGGCAATGTCGGATGGAGAAAAGCACCACGGGTGGTGAGCATGGGGAAGTCTGGAAACATGTAGTGGCAATGTAGGATAGGTTTCTGAAAAACATCACGCGGTGGTGCGCATTGTAAGGGTTTCTAACAGGCCAATCACCAGTAGGAGTGAGAAAAACATCACAGGGTGGTGTGAATTGGAGGGTCTGAATTAGGATAGGCAGTGAGTAGCAATGTAGGATGGAGAAAAGCACCACGTGGTGGTCAGCATGGGGAGTTCAGGAAACATGCAGTGGCAATGTAGGATAGTTTTCTTAAAAAAATTCGCAGGGTGTTGCGCTTTGTAAGGGTTTCTAACAGGCCATTCACTACTAGGAGTGAGGAAAGCATCACGGGAAGTGTGAATCGGAAGGCTTGAATTAGGATGGGCAGTGAGTGGCAATGTAGTATGGAGAAAAGCAAGATGGGTTGCTCTGCATGGGGAGGTCAGGAAACATGCAGTGGCAATGTAGGATGGAGAAAGCAACAGAGGGTGGTCACCATGGGGAGGTCAGGAAAAATGCAGGGGCAATTTAGGATAGATTTCTGAAAAAACATCACGGGGTGGTGCGCATTGTAAGGTTTTCTAACAGGCCATTCACTAGTAGGAGTGAGAAAAACATCACGGGATGGTGCGAATCGGATGGCCTGAATAAGGATGGGCAGTGAGTGGCAATGTAGGATGGAGAAAAGCAGCATGGGGTGGTCAGTATGCAGAGGTCAGGAAACATGCATTGGCAAAGTAGCATAGGTTTCTGAAAAACACATCGGTGTGGTGGGCATTGGCGGGACTGTAACAGGCCATTCACATGTAGCAGTGAGAGAAACATCATGGGGTGGTGTGAAATGGGAGTGTCTGAATTATGATAGGCAGTGAGAGGCAAAGTACGATGGAGAAAATCACCACGGGGTGGTCAGCATGGAGAGGACGGAAAACATGCAGTGGCAATGTAGGATAGGTTTGTGAAAATCATCACGGATTGGTGTGCATTGAAAGGGTTTCTAATAGGCCATTCCCTAGTAGGAGTCAGAAAAACATAACCGGGTAGTGTGAATCGGAGGGTCTGAATTAGAATGTGCAGTCAGTGGCAATGTAGCATGGAGAAAAGTACCACAGGGTGGTCAGCATGCGGAGGTCAGGAAACATGCAGTGGCAATGTAGGATAGGGTTCTGTAAAACATCGCGGGGTGTGGTGCGCAATGTAAGGGTTTCTAACAGCCCAATCACTAGTAGGAGTTAGAAAAACATCACGAGGTGCTGTGAATTGGAGGGACTGAATTTGGATAGGCCGTGATTGGCAATGTAGGATGGAGAAAAGAACCATGGGTTGGTCAGGATGCGAAGGTCCAGAAACATGCAGTGGAAATGTAGGATAGGTTTTGAAAATCTTCATGGGGTGGTGCGCATTGTAAGTGTTTCTAACAGTTCATTCAATAGTAGGAGTGAGAAAAGCATCACGGGGTATTGTAAATCGGAGGTCCTGAATTAGGATGGGCAGTGAGTAACAATGTAGGATGGAGAAAATCACCACGGGGTGGTCAGCATGGGGAGGTCAGGAAACATGCAGTGGTAATGTAGGATAGGTTTCTGAAAATCATCGCAGGGTGGTGCGCATTGTAAGGGGTTCTAACAAGCCATTCGTTAGTAGGATTGAGGAAAACATCACGGGGTGGTGTGAATTGGAGGGTCTGAATTAGGATGAGCAGTGAGTGTCAATGGAGAATGGAGGAACGCACCACGGGGTGGTCAGCATGGGGAGGTCCGGAAAAATGCAGTGGAAAATATCGGATATATTTCTGAAAATCATCGAGGGGTAGCGGGTATAGGAAACATGCAGTGGTAATGTAGGATAGGTTTTTGAAAAACATCGCAGGGAGGTACGCATTGTAAGGGTTTCTAACAGGACATCACTAGTAGGAGTGAGAAAAACATCACGATGTGCTGTGAGTCGGGGGGCCTAAATTAGGATAGGCCATGAGTGGCAATGTCGGATGGAGAAAAGCACCACGGGTGGTGAGCATGGGGAAGTCTGGAAACATGTAGTGGCAATGTAGGATAGGTTTCTGAAAAACATCACGCGGTGGTGCGCATTGTAAGGGTTTCTAACAGGCCAATCACCAGTAGGAGTGAGAAAAACATCACAGGGTGGTGTGAATTGGAGGGTCTGAATTAGGATACGCAGTGAGTAGCAATGTAGGATGGAGAAAAGCACCACGTGGTGGTCAGCATGGGGAGTTCAGGAAACATGCAGTGGCAATGTAGGATAGTTTTCTTAAAAAAATTCGCAGGGTGTTGCGCTTTGTAAGGGTTTCTAACAGGCCATTCACTACTAGGAGTGAGGAAAGCATCACGGGAAGTGTGAATCGGAAGGCTTGAATTAGGATGGGCAGTGAGTGGCAATGTAGTATGGAGAAAAGCAAGATGGGTTGCTCTGCATGGGGAGGTCAGGAAACATGCAGTGGCAATGTAGGATGGAGAAAGCAACAGAGGGTGGTCACCATGGGGAGGTCAGGAAAAATGCAGGGGCAATTTAGGATAGATTTCTGAAAAAACATCACGGGGTGGTGCGCATTGTAAGGTTTTCTAACAGGCCATTCACTAGTAGGAGTGAGAAAAACATCACGGGATGGTGCGAATCGGATGGCCTGAATAAGGATGGGCAGTGAGTGGCAATGTAGGATGGAGAAAAGCAGCATGGGGTGGTCAGTATGCAGAGGTCAGGAAACATGCATTGGCAAAGTAGCATAGGTTTCTGAAAAACACATCGGTGTGGTGGGCATTGGCGGGACTGTAACAGGCCATTCACATGTAGCAGTGAGAGAAACATCATGGGGTGGTGTGAAATGGGAGTGTCTGAATTAGGATAGGCAGTGAGTGGCATTGTATGATAGAGAAAATAACCACAGGGTGATCAGAATGCGGAGGACGTAAAACATGCAGTGGCAATGTAGGATAGGTTTCTGAAAAACATCACGGATTGGTGCCCATTGTAAGGGTTTCTAACAAGCCATTCACTAGTAGGAGTGAGAAAAACATCATGGGGTGGTGTGAATCTGAGTGACTGAATTAGCATGGGCAGTCAGTGTCAATGTAGGTTGGAGAAAAGCAGCATGGGGTAGTCAGCATGGGGAGGTGAGGAAACATGCAGTGGCAGTGTAGGATTGGATTCGGTATAACATCGCGGGTCGGTGGGCATTGTAAGGGTTTCTAATAGGCCATTCCCTAGTAGGAATGAGAAAAACATTATGGGGTGGTGTGAATTGGAGGGTCTGAATTAGCATAGGCAGTGAGTGGCAATGTAGGATGGAGAAAAGCAGCATGTGTGGTCAGCATGGGGAGGTCAGGAAACATGCAGTGGCAATGTAGGATAGGGTTCTGTAAAACATCGCGGGGTGTGGTGCGCAATGTAAGGGTTTCTAACAGCCCAATCACTAGTAGGAGTTAGAAAAACATCACGAGGTGCTGTGAATTGGAGGGACTGAATTTGGATAGGCCGTGATTGGCAATGTAGGATGGAGAAAAGAACCATGGGTTGGTCAGGATGCGAAGGTCCGGAAACATGCAGTGGAAATGTAGGATAGGTTTTGAAAATCTTCATGGGGTGGTGCGCATTGTAAGTGTTTCTAACAGTTCATTCAATAGTAGGAGTGAGAAAAGCATCACGGGGTATTGTAAATCGGAGGTCCTGAATTAGGATGGGCAGTGAGTAACAATGTAGGATGGAGAAAATCACCACGGGGTGGTCAGCATGGGGAGGTCAGGAAACATGCAGTGGTAATGTAGGATAGGTTTCTGAAAATCATCGCAGGGTGGTGCGCATTGTAAGGGGTTCTAACAAGCCATTCGTTAGTAGGATTGAGGAAAACATCACGGGGTGGTGTGAATTGGAGGGTCTGAATTAGGATGAGCAGTGAGTGTCAATGGAGAATGGAGGAACGCACCACGGGGTGGTCAGCATGGGGAGGTCCGGAAAAATGCAGTGGAAAATATCGGATATATTTCTGAAAATCATCCAGGGGTAGCGGGTATAGGAAACATGCAGTGGTAATGTAGGATAGGTTTCTGAAAAACATCGCAGGGTGGTGCGCATTGTAAGGGTTTCTAACAGGACATCACTAGTAGGAGTGAGAAAAACATCACGAGGTGCTGTGAGTCGGGGGGCCTAAATTAGGATAGGCCATGAGTGGCAATGTCGGATGGAGAAAAGCACCACGGGTGGTGAGCATGGGGAAGTCTGGAAACATGCAGTGGCAATGTAGGATAGGTTTCTGAAAAACATCACGCGGTGGTGCGCATTGTAAGGGTTTCTAACAGGCCAATCACCAGTAGGAGTGAGAAAAACATCACGGGGTGGTGTGAATTGGAGGGTCTCAATTAGGATAGGCAGTAAGTAGCAATGTAGGATGGAGAAAAGCACCACGGGGTGGTCAGCATGGGGAGTTCAGGAAACATGCAGTGGCAATGTAGGATAGTTTTCTGAAAAACATCGCACGGTGGTGCGCTTTGTAAGGGTTTCTATCAGGCCATTCACTACTAGGAGTGAGAAAAGCATCACGGGAAGTGTGAATCGGAAGGCTTGAATTAGGATGGGCAGTGAGTGGCAATGTAGTATGGAGAAAAGCAAGATGGGGTGCTCTGCATGGGGAGGTCAGGAAACATGCAGTGGCAATGTAGGATGGAGAATGCAACAGAGGGTGGTCACCATGCGGAAGTCAGGAAAAATGCAGGGGCAATGTAGGATAGATTTCTGAAAAACATCACGGGGTGGTGCACATTCTAAGGTTTTCTAACAGGCCATTCACTAGTAGGAGTGAGAAAAACATCACGGGATGGTGTGAATCGGATGGTCTGAATAAAGATGGGCAGTGAGTGGCAATGTAGGATGGAGAAAAGCAGCATGGCGTGGTCAGTATGCAGAGGTCAGGAAACATGCATTGGCAAAGTAGCATAGGTTTCTGAAAAACACATCGGTGTGGTGGGCATTGGCGGGACTCTAAAAGGCCATTCACATGTAGCAGTGAGAGAAACATCATGGGGTGGTGTGAAATGGGAGTGTCTGAATTAGGATAGGCAGTGAGTGGCATTGTATGATAGAGAAAATAACCACGGGGTGATCAGAATGCGGAGGACGTAAAACATGCAGTGGCAATGTAGGATAGGTTTCTGAAAAACATCACGGATTGGTGCCCATTGTAAGGGTTTCTAACAAGCCATTCACTAGTAGGAGTGAGAAAAACATCATGGGGTGGTGTGAATCTGAGTGACTGAATTAGCATGGGCAGTCAGTGTCAATGTAGGTTGGAGAAAAGCAGCATGGGGTAGTCAGCATGGGGAGGTGAGGAAACATGCAGTGGCAGTGTAGGATTGGATTCGGTATAACATCGCGGGTCGGTGCGCATTGTAAGGGTTTCTAATAGGCCATTCCCTAGTAGGAGTGAGAAAAACATTATGGGGTGGTGTGAATTGGAGGGTCTGAATTAGCATAGGCAGTGAGTGACAATGTAGGATGGAGAAAAGCAGCACGAGTGGTTAGCATGGGGAGGTCAGGAAACATGCAGTGGCAATGTAGAATAGGGTTCTGAAAAAAACAACGGGGTGGTGGCCATTGGGAGGCTCCTTAACAGGCCATTCACATGTAGCAGTGAGAGAAGCATCACGGGATGGTGTGAAATTGGTGGGTCTGAATTAGGATAGGCACTGAGTGGCAATGTAGGATGGAGAAAAGCACTATGGGTTTGTGAGCATGGGAAGGTTGGGAAACATGCAGTGGAAACGTAGGATAGGTTTCTGAAAAACAACGCGAGGTGGTGCGCATTGTAAGGGTTTCTAACAGGCCATTTACTAGTAGGAGTGAGAATAACATCACTAGGTCGTGTGAATCGGAGAGTCTGTATTAGGAAATGCCATGAGTGAAAATGTAGGATGCAGAAAAGCACCACGGGGTGGTCAGAATGCAAATGTCCGGAAACATGCAGTGGAAATATCGGATAGATTTCTGAAAAACATCGCGGGTGGTGCCCATTGTAAGGATTTCTAACAGGCCACTGTCATGTAGCAGTGAGAAAAATATCACGAGGTGGTGTGATTTGGAGGGCCTGAATTAGGATAGGCAGTGAGTGGCAATGTAGGAGGGAGAAAAGCACCACGTTGTAGTGAGCATGGGAAGGTCGGGAAACCTGCATTGAAAATGTAGGACAGGTTTCTGAAAAACATCACGGGGTGGTGCGCATTGTAAGGGTTTCTAACAGGCCATTCATATGTAGCAGTGAGAAAAACATCACGGGGTGGTGTGAATCGGAGGGTCTGAATTAGTATGTGCAGTCAGTGGCAATGTAGGGTGGGGAAAAGTACCACAGGGTGGTCAGCATGGGGAGGTCAGGAAACATGCAGTGGAAATGTAGTATAAGTTTCTGAAAAACATAACGGGGTGGTGCGCATTGTAAAGGTTTCTAACAGACCATTCACTAGTAGGAGTGAGAAAAACATCACGGGGTGGTGTGAATCGGAGGTCGGAATTAGGATGGGCAGTGAGTGGCAATGTAGGATGGTGAAAAGCAGCATGTGTGGTCAGCATGGGGAGGTCAGGAAACATGCAGTGGCAATGTAGGATAGGGTTCTGAAAAACATCGCGGGGGGTGGTGCGCAATGTAAGGGTTTCTAACAGCCCAATCACTACTAGAAGTAAGAAAAAAATCACGAGGTGGTGTGAATTGGAGGGGCTGAATTTGGATAGGCCATGATTGGCAATGTAGGATGGAGAAAAGAACCATGGGTTGGTCAGGATGCAAAGGTCCGGAAACATGCAGTGGAAATGTAGGATAGGTTTTGAAAATCTTCACTGGGTGGTGCGCATTGTAAGGGTTTCTAACAGTTCATTCAATAGTAGGAGTGAGAAAAGCATCACGGGGTATTGTAAATCGGAGGTCCTGAATTAGGATGGGCAGTGAGTAACAATGTAGGATGGAGAAAATCACCACGGGGTGGTCAGCATGTGGAGGTCAGGAAACATGCAGTGGTAATGTAGGATAGGTTTCTGAAAATCATCACAGGGTGGTGCGCATTTTAAGGGGTTTTAACAAGCCATTCGTTAGTAGGATTGAGGAAAACATCACGGGGTGGTGTGAATTGGAGGGTCTGAATTAGGATGAGCAGTGAGTGGCAATGTAGAATGGAGGAACGCACCATGGGGTGGTCAGCATGGGGAGGTCCGGAAAAATGCAGTGGAAAATATCGGATATATTTCTGAAAATCATCGAGGGGTAGCGGGCATTGTAAGGGTTTCTAACAGGCCAATCACTATTAGGAGTGATAAAATCATCACGGGGTTGTGTGAAATGGAGTGTCTGAATTAGGATAGGCAGGGAGTGGCAATGTAGGATTGGGAAAGCACCACGGGGTGGTCAGCCTGGGGAGGTACGGAAACATGTTGTGGCAATGTAGTATAGGTTTCTGAAAAACATCGCGTGGTGGTGCGCATTTTAAGGGTTTCTAACAGGCCATTCACTACTTGAAGTGAGAAAAACATCACGAGGTTGTGTGAGTCGGGGGGCCTGAATTAGGATAGGCAGTGAGTGGAAATGTAGGATGGAGAAAAGCAACATGGGGTGGTCAGCATGGGGAGGTCAGGAAACATGCTGTGGCAATGTAGCATAGTGTTGTGAAAAACACAATGGGGTGGTGGCCATTGGGAGTGTGTCTAACAGGTCATTCACTAGTAGGAGTGAGAAAAACATCACGGGGTGGTGTGAAATCAAGGGTCTGAATTAGGATACGCATTGAGTGGCAATGTAGGATGGAGAAAAGCAGCATGGGGAGGTCAGCATGGGGAGTTCAGGAAACATGCAGTGGCAATGTAGGATAGGGTTCTGAAAAACACAACGGGGTGGTGGCCATTGGGAGGGTCTCTAACAGGCCATTCAAATGTAGCAGTGAGAGAAACATCACGGGGTGGTGTGAAATTGGTGGGTCTCAATTAGGATAGGCTCTGTGTGGCAATGAAGGATGGAGAAAAGCACCAAGGGTCTCCGAGCATGTGAAGGTTGGGAAACATGCAGTGGAAACGTAGGATAGGTTTCTGAAAAACATCGTGTGGTGGTTCGCATTGTAAGGGTTTCTAACAGGCCATTTACTAGTAGAAGTGAGAAAAACATCACGAGGTGGTATGAATCGGAGGGTCTGAATTAGGATATGCCGTGATTGGCAATGTAGGACGGAGAAATGCACCACGAGAGGGTCAGAATGGAATGTCCGGAAACATGCAGTGGAAATGTAGGAGAGTTTTCTGAAAAACATTGCGGGGTGGTACGCATTGTAAGCGTTTCTAACAGGCAATTCACTAGTAGGCGTGAGAAAATCATTACGGGGTTGTGTGAATTTGAGAGTCTGAATTAGGATGGGCAGTGAGTGGCAATGTAGGATGGAGAAAAGCTCCACGGTGTAGTCAGCATGGGGAAGTTAGGAAACATGCAATGGCAATGTAGGATAGTTTTCGGAAAAACTTCATGGGGTGGTGTGCATTGTAAGTGTTTCTAAGAGGCCAATCACTGGTAGGAGTGAGAAAAACATCACGGGGTGGTGTGAACTGGAGGGTCTGAATTAGGATAGGCAGTGAGTGGCAATGTAGGATGGAGAAAAGCACCACGGGGTGGTCAGCATGGGGAGCTCAGGAAATATGCAGTTGCTATATAGCATAGGGTCCTGAAAAAAACAATGGTGTGCTGGCCATTGGGAGGGTTTCTAACAGGTCATTCACTAGTAGGAGTGAGAAAATCAACACAGGGTGGTGTAAATCAGAGGGTCTAAATTAGGATGGGCAGTGAGTGGTAATGTAGGATGGAGAAAAGCAAGACCGGGTTCTCAGCATGGGGCGGTCAGGAAACATGCAGTGGCAATGTAGGATAGGCTTCTGAAAAACAAAACGGGGTGCTGGGCATCGGGTGGATCTCCAACAGGCCATTCCCATGTAGCAGTAACATCACAGTGTGGTTTGAAATGGGAGTGTCTGAATCAGTTTATGTTGTGAGCGGCAATGTAAGATGGAGAAAAGCACCATGGGGTGGTCAGCATGGGAAGGACTGGAGACCTGCAGTGGAAATTTAGGATAGGTTTCTGAAAAACATCGCGGGGTTGTGTGCATTGTAAGGGTTTCTAACAGGCCATTCAATAGTAGGAGTGAGAAAAACAACACCGGGTGGTGTGATTCGGAGGGTCTGAATTAGGATGGGTAGTGAATGGCAATGTAGGATGGAGAAAAGCAATATGGGGTGGTCAGCATGGGGAGGTCAGGAAACAAGCAGTGGCAATACAGGATAAGTTTCTGAAAAACATGGCGGCATGGTGCACATTGTAAGGGTTTCTAACAGGCTCTTCACTAGTTGGAATGAGAAAATCATCACAGAGTGGTTTGAATTGGAGGGTCTGAATTAGGATAGGAAGTGACTGGCAATGTAGGAAGGAGAAAAGCACCATGGGGTGGTCAGCATGGGGAGTTCAGGAAACATACTGTGGCAATGTAGGATGGATTTCTGAAAAATACTGCAGGGTGGTGTGCATTGTAAGGGTTTCTAACAGGACATCACTAGTAGGAGTGAGAAAAACATCTCGAGGTGCTGTGAGTTGGGGGCCTGAATTAGGATAGGCCATGAGTGGCAATTAGGATGGAGAAAAGCACCACGGGGTGGTCAGCATGGGGAAGTCAGGAAACAGGCAGTGGCAATGTAGGATAGGTTTCTGAAAAACATCACGGGGTGGTGTGCATTGTAAGGGTTTCTAACAGGCCAATCACCAGTAGGAGTGAGAAAAACATCACGGGGTGGTGTGAATTTGAGGGTCTGAATTAGGATAGGCAGTGAGTGGCAATGTAGGATGGAGAAAAGCACCACGGGGAGGTCAGCATGGGGAGCTCAGGAAACATGCTGTGGCAATGTAGGATAGGTTTCTGAAAAACATCGCAGGGTGTTGCGCTTTGTAAGGGTTTCTAATAGGCCATTCACTAGCAGGCGTGAGAAAATCATCACGGGGTTGTGTGAATTCAAGAGTCTGAATTAGGATGGGCAGTGAGTGCCAATGTAGGATGGAGAAAAGCTCCATGGTGTAGTCAGCATGGGGAAGTTAGGAAACATGCAATGGCAATGTAGGATAGTTTTCTGAAAAACTTCACGGGGTGGTGTGCATTGTAAGTGTTTCTAACAGGCCAATCACTGGTAGGAGTGAGAAAAACATCACGGGGTGGTGTGAACTGGAGGGTCTGAATTAGGATAGGCAGTGAGTGGCAATGTAGGATGGAGAAAAGCACCACGGGTTGGTCAGCATGGGGAGGTCAGGAAATATGCAGTTGCTATATAGCATAGGGTCCTGAAAAAAACAATGGCATGCTGGCCATTGGGAGGGTTTCTAACAGGTCATTCACTAGTAGGAGTGAGAAAATCAACACGGGGTGGTGTAAATCAGAAGGTCTGAATTAGGATGGGCAGTGAGTGGTAATGTAGGATGGAAAAAAGCAAGACCGGGTTCTCAGCATGGGGCGGTCAGGAAACATGCAGTGGCAATGTAGGATAGGCTTCTGAAAAACAAAACGGGGTGGTGGGCATCGGGTGGATCTCCAACAGGCCATTCCCATGTAGCAGTAACATCACAGGGTGGTTTGAAATGGGAGTGTCTGAATCAGTTTATGCTGTTAGCGGCAATGTAAGATGGAGAAAAGCACCATGGGGTGGTCAGCATGGGAAGGACTGGAGACCTGCAGTGGAAATTTAGGATAGGTTTTTGAAAAACATCGCGGGGTGGTGCGCATTGTAAGGGTTTCTAACAGGCCATTCAATAGTAGGAGTGAGAAAAACAACACGGGGTCCTGTGATTCGGAGGGTCTGAATTAGGATGGGTAGTGAATGGCAATGTAGGATGGAGAAAAGCAATATGGGGTGGTCAGCATGGGGAGGTCAGGAAACAAGCAGTGGCATACAGGATAAGTTTCTGAAAAACATGGCGGCATGGTGCACATTGTAAGGGTTTCTAACAGCCCATTCACTAGTAGGAGTGAGAAAATCATCACGGGGTTCAGTGAATTCGAGGTTCTGAATTAGGATGGGCAGTGAGTGGCAATGTAGGACGGAGAAAAGCACCACGGGGTGGTCAGCATGCGGAAGTCAGGAAACATGCAGGGGCAATGTAGGATAGGTTTCTGAAAAACATCACGGGGTGGTGCACATTGTAAGGGTTTCTAACAGGCTATTCACTAGTAGGAATGAGAAAATCATCACAGAGTGGTTTGAATTGGAGGGTCTGAATTAGGATAGGAAGTGACTGGCAATGTAGGATGGAGAAAGCACCAAGGGGTGGTCAGCATGGGGAGGTCAGGAAACTTGCAGTGCTTATGTAGGATAAGTTTCTGAGAAATATCGCGGGGTGGTGCGCATTGTAAGGGGTTCTAACAAGCCATTAACTCGTAGGAGTGAGGAAAACATCACGGTGTGGTGTGAATTGGACAGTCTGAATTCGGACAAGCAGTGAGTGGCATTGTAGGATGGAGAAAAGTACCACGGGGTGGTCAGCATCGGGAGGTCAGGAAACATGCAGTGGAAATGTACTATAGGTTTCTGAAAATCATCGCGGGGTGGTGCGCAATGTAAGGGTTTCAAACAGGCCAATCACTACTAGGAGTTAGAAAAACATTACGGGGTGGTGTGAATTCGAGGGTCTGAATTAGGATAGGCCGTGAGTGGCAATGTAGGATGGAGAAAAGCACCACGGGGTGGTCAGGATGTGAAGGTCCAGAAACATGCAGTGGAAATGTAGGATACGTTTCTGAAAAACATTGCTGTTTGGTGCGCATTGTAAGGGTGTCTAACAGGGCATTCACATATAGCAGTGAGAAAAACATCACGGGGTGATATGAATTGGATGGTCTGAATTAGGATAGGCAGGGAGTGGCAATGTAGGATGGAGAAAAGCACCGCGGGGTGGTCAGCATGGGGAGGTCAGGGAACATGCAGTGGCAATGTAGGATAGGTTTCTGAAAAAGATCGCGGGGTGGTGCGCATTGTATGGGTGTGTGTTACATTACATTCACTAGTAGGAGTGAGAAAAACATCACTGGGTGGTGTGAATCAGAGGGTCTGAATTAGGATAGGCAGTGAGTGGCAATGTAGGATGGAGAAAAGCGCCACGGGGTGGTCAGCATGTGGAGGTCAGGAAACATGCAGTGGCTATGTAGGACAGGTTTCTGAAAAACATCGCAGGGTGGTGCACATTGTAAGGGTTTCTAACAGGCCATTCACTAGTAGAGGTAAGAAAAGCATCATGGGTTTGTGTGAATCAGAGGGCCTGGATTAGGATGGGCAGTGAGCGGCAATGTAGGATCGTGAAAAGCAAGACAGGGCGCTCAGCATGGGTAGGTCCGGAAACATGCAGTGGCAATGTAGGATAGGCTTCTGAAAAACACAACGGGGTGGTGGGCATTGTTTGGGTCTCCAACAGGCCAATCCCTTGTAGCAGTAAGAGAAACATCACAGGGTGGTTTGAAATGGGAGTATCTGAATTAGGATAGGCTTTGAGTGGCCATGTAGGATGAAGAAAAGCACCACGGGGTTGTCAGCATGGGAAGGACTGGAGACATGCAGTGGAAATTTAGGATAGGTTTCTAATAAACATCGCGGTGTGGTGCGCATTGTAAGGGTTTCTAACAGGCCATTCACTAGTAGGAGTGAGAAAAACATCACGGGGTGGTGTGAATCGGAGGGTCTCAATTAGGATAAGCAGGGAGTTTAAATGTAGGATGGAGAAAATCACCACGGGCTGGTCAGCAAGGAATGTCGGGAAACATGAGATGGCCATTTATAATAAGTTTCTGAAAAACATCACGGGGTGGTGTACATTGTCAGGGTTTCTATCCGGCCATTCACTAGTAGGAGTGAGAAAATCATCATGGGGTGTTGTGAATTCGAGCTTATAAATTAGGATGGGCAGTGATTGGCAATGTGGGATGGAGAAAAACACCACGGGGTGGTCAGCATGGGGAAGTCAGGAAACATGCAGTGGCAATGTAGGATAGGTTTCTGAAAAACATAGCGAAGATGATGCGCATTGTAAGGGTTTCTAACAGGCCAATCACAGGTTGGAGTGAGAAAAACATCACGGGGTGGTGTGAATTGGAGGGTCTGAATTGGGATAAGCAGTGAGTGGCAATGTAGGATGGAGAAAAGCAAGTGGTTACCAAGGGAGGTCAGGAAACATGCAGTGGCAATGTACGATACGTTTCTAAAAAACATCACGGTGTGGTGCACATTGTAAGGGTATCTAACAGGCCATTCATTAGTACGAGTGAGCAAAACATCACGGGGTGGTGTGACTCGGAGTGTCTGAATTACGATGGGCAGTGAGTGGCAATGTAGGATGGAGAAAAGCAACACGGGGTTGTCAGCATGGGGAGGTCAAGTAACATGCAGTGGTAATGAAGGATAGGTTTCTGAAACACTTCGCGAGGTAGGGCGAATTGTAAGGGTTTCTCACAGGACATTCACTAGTAGGAGTGAGAAAATCATAAAGGGGTGTTGTGAATTCGAGGTTCTGAATTAGGTTGGGCAGTGAGTGGCAATGTAGGATGGAGAAAAGCACCACGGTGTGGTCAGCATGCGAAGGTCCAGAAACATGCACTGGAAATGTAGGATATGTTTCTGAAACACATCGCGTGGTGGTGAGCTTTGTAAGAGTTTCTAACAGGCCATTCACAAGTAGCAGTGAGAAAAACATCACGGGGTGATGTGAATTGGAGGGTCTGAATTAGGAAAGGCAATGAGTGGCAATATAGGATGGAGAAAAGCACCAAGGGGTAGTCAGGATGCGAAGGTCTGGAAACATGCAGTGGCAATGTAGCATAGGGTTCTGAAAAACACAACGGGGTCGTGGCAATTGGGAGGGTGTCTAACAGGCCATTCACTAGTAGGAGTAAGAAAAACATCACTGGGTGGTGTGAATTGGAGTGTCTGAATTAGGATAGGCAGTAGTGGTAATGGAGGATGGAGAAAAGCACCACGGGGTGGTCAGCAGGGGAGGTCAGGAAACATGCAGTGGAAATTTAGAATAGGTTTCTGAAAAACATCACGGTGTGGTGCGTATTTTAAGAGTTTCTAACAGGCCATTCACTAGTAGGAGTGAGAAAAACAACACGGGGAATTGTGATTCGGAGGGTCTTAATTAGGATGGGCAATGAGTGGCAATGTAGGATGGAGAAAAGCAACATGGGGTGGTCATCAAGGGGAGGTCAGGAAACAAGCAGGGGCATTGTAGGATAGGTTTCTGAAAAACATCGCGGTGTGGTGCACATTGTAAGGGTTTCTAACAGGCCATTCAGTAGTAGGAGTGAGAAAATCAACACGGAGTAGTGTGAATTAAAGGTTCTGAATTAGGATGGGCAGTGAGTGGAAATGTAGGATGGAGAAAAGCACCACGGGGTGGTCAGCAACGGGAGGTCATAAAACATGCAGTGGCAATGTACGATACGTTTCTGAAAAACATCGCGGGGTGGTGCGAAATGTAAGGGTTTCTAACGGGCCAATCACTACTACGAGTGAGAAGAACATCACGAGATGGTGTGAATTGGAGGGCCTGAATTAGAATAGGCCATGATTGGCAATGTAGGATGGAGAACAGAACCATGGGTTGGTCAGGATGCGAAGGTCCGGAAACAGGAAGTGGAAATGTAGAATAGGTTTCTGAAAAACATCGCGGGGTGGTGGGCAATGTAAGGGTTTCTAACAGGCCATTCACTAGTAGGAGAGAGAAAAAGATCACCTCTTGGTGTGAATCGGAGGGTCTGAATTAGCGTAGGCAGTGAGTGGCAATGTAGGATGGAGTATAGCACCACGGGGTGGTCAGCATGGGGAGGTCCGGAAACATGCAGTGGCAATGAAGGATAGGTTTCTGAAAAACATCCGGGCGGGGTGCGCATTGTAAGGGTTTCTAACATGCCATTCACTAGTGGGAGTGAGAAAAACAACAAGGGGTGGTGTGAATCATGGGGCCTGAATTAGGATAGGCAGTGAGTGGCAATGTTGAATGGAGAAAAGCACCACGGGGTGGTCAGCAGGAGGAGTTCAGGAAACATGCAGTGGCAATGTAGCATAGGGTTCTGAATAACACAACAGGGTGGTGGCCATTGGGAGGGTGTTTAACCGGGCATTCACTAGTGGGAGTGAGAAAAAAATCATTGAGTGGTGTTAATTGGAGGCTCTGAATTAGCATAGGCAATATGTGGCAATTTAGGATGGAGAAAAGCACCACGGGGTGGTCAGCATGTGGAGGGCAGGAAACATGCAGTGGCAATGTAGGATAGTTTGCTGTAAAACATCGCGGGGTGGTGTGCATTGTAAGGGTTTCTAACAGGCCATTCACTAGTAGGAGTGAGAAAAGCATCACGGGGTGGTGTGAATCGGAGGGCCTGAATTAAGATGGGCAGTGAGTGGCAATGTAGGATGGAGAAAAGCAAGACGGGGTGCTCAGCATGGGGAGGTCAGGAAACATGCAGTGGCAATGTAGGATAGGCTTCTGAAAAACACAACGGCGTGGTTGGCATTGGGGGGGTCTCTAACAGGCCATTCCCATGTACCAGTAAGAGAAACATCACAGGGTGGTTTGAAATGGGAGTGTCTGAAATAGGATAGGTTTTGAGTCGCAATGTAGGATGGAGCAAAGCAACACGGGGTTGTCAGCATCGGGAGGTCCGGTAACATGCAGTGGTAATGTAGCATAGGTTTCTGAAATACATCGCGGTGTCCTGCGCATTGTAAGGGTTTCTCACAAGACATTCACTAGTAGGAGTGACAAAATCATCATGGGGTGTTGTGAATTCGAGTGTCTGAATTAGGATGGGAAGTGAGTGGCAATGTAGGATCGAGAAAAGCACCACGGTGTGGTCAAGATGCGAAGGTCCGGAAACATGCAGTGGAAATGTAGGATATGTTTCTGAAACACATCGCGGGGTGGTGAGATTTGTAAGGGTTTCTAACAGGCCATTCACAAGTAGCAGTGAGAAAAGCATCACGGGGTGATGTGAATTGGAGGGCCTGAATTAGGATGGGCAGTGAGTGGCAATGTAGTATGGAGAAAAGCAAGATGGGGTGCTCAGCATGGGGAGGTCAGGAAACATGCTGTGGCAATGTAGGATAGGCTTCTGAAAAAACACAACGGGGTGGTGGGCATTGGGTGGGTCTCTAACAGGCCATACCCATGTAGCAGTGAGAGAAACAGCACACGGTGGTTTGAAATGGGAGTGTCTGATTTAGGATAGGCAGTGAGTGGCAATGTAGGATAGAGTAAAGCAACACGGGGTGGTCAGCCAGTGTAGGTCAGGAAACAAGCAGTGGCAATGTAGGACAGGTTTCTGAAAAACATCATGGCGTGGTGCCCATTGTAAGGGTTTCTAACAGGCCAATCACTAGTTGGAGTGAGAAAAACATTACAGGGTGGTGTGAATTGGAGGGTCTGAATTAGGATAGGCAGGTAGTGGCAATGTAAGATGGAGAAAATCACCAAGGGGTGGTCAGCATGGGGAGGTCCGGAAACATGGAGTGGCAGTGTAGCATAGGGTTCTGAAAAACACAACGGGGTGGTGGCCATTGGGAGGGGGTCTAACAGGCCATTCACTAGTAGGAGTGAGAAAAACATCATGGGGTGGTGTGAATCAGGGGGCCAGAATTAGTATAGGCAGTGAGTGGCAATGTAGGATGGAGAAAAGCACCACTGGGTGGTCAGCATGCGGAAGTCAGGAAACTTGCAGTGGCAATGTAGGATAGGTTTCTGAAAAACATCGCGGGGTGATGCGCATTGTAAGGGTTTCTAACAGGCCAATTACTAGTAGGAGTGAGAAAAACATCACAGGGTGGTGTGAATGGAGGGTCTAAACTAGGATAGGCAGTGAGTGGCAATGTAGGATGGAGAAAAGCACCACAGGGTGGTCAGCATGGGGAGTTCAGGAAACATGCAGTGGCAATATAGGATAGGTTTCTGAAAAACATCATGGGGTGGTGTGAAATGTAAGGGTTTGTAACGGGCCAATCACTACTAGGAGTGAGAAGAACATCACGAGGTGGTGTGAATTGGAGGGCCTGAATTAGGATAGGCCATGATTGGCAATGTAGGATGGAGAACAGAACCATGGGTTGGTCAGGATGCGAAGGTCCGGAAACAGGCAGTGGAAATGTAGAATAGGTTTCTGAAAAACATCGCGGGGTGGTGCGCAATGTAAGGGTTTCTAACAGGCCATTCACTAGTAGGAGTGAGAAAAACATCATGGGGTGGTGTGAATTGGAGGCTCTAAATTAGGATAGGCAGTCAGTGGCAACGTACGATGGAGAAAAGCACCACGGGGTGGTCAGCATAGTGAGGTCAGGAAACATGCAGTGGCAATGTAGCATAGGGTACTGAAAAACACAACGGGGTGGTGGCCATTGGGAGGGTGTCTAACCGGCCATTCACTAGTAGGAATGAGGAAGACATCACTGGCTGGTGTGAATTGGATGGTCTGTATTAGGATAGGCAGTAGGTGCAATGTACGATGGAGAAAAGCACCATGGGGGGGTCAGCATATGGAGGTCAGGAAACATGCAGTGGCAATGTAGGATAGGTTTCTGAAAAACATCGAGGGTTGTGCGCATTGTAAGGGGTTCTAACAATCCATTCACTAGTAGGAGTGAGAAAAGCATCACGGGGTGGTGTGAATAAGAGGGCCTGAATTAGGATGGGCAGTGAGTGGCAATGTAGGATGGAAAAAAGCAGGACCGGGTGCTCAGCATGCGGAGGTCAGGAAACATGCAGTTGCAATGTAGGATAGGCTTATGAAAAAAAAAAACAACAGGGTGGTGGGCATTGGATGGGTCTCCAACAGGCCATTCCCTTGTAGCAGTAAGAGAAACATCACACAGTGATTTGAATTGGGAGTGTCGGCATTAGGATAGGCTGTGACTGGCAATGTAGGATGGATAAAAGCACCACGGGGTGGTCAGCATGGGAAGGCCTGGAGACATGGAGTGGCAATATAGGATATGTTTCTGAAAAACATCACGGGGTGGTGCGCATTGTAAGGGTTTCTAACAGGCAAATCACTAGTAGGAGTGAGAAAAACATCACGTGTTCGTTTGAATTGGAGGGTCTCAATTAAATAGGCAGTGAGTGGCCATATAGGATGGATGAAAGCACCACGGAGTGGTCAGCATGCGGAGGTCGGGAAACAACCAGAAGTAATATACTATAGGTATCTGAAAAACATTGGAGCGTGGTGCGCATTGTAAGGGTTTCTAACAGGCCATTCACTAGTAGGAGTGAGAAAATCATCATGGGGTGGTGTGAATTCGATGGTCTGAATTAGGATTGCCAGTGAGTGGCCATGTAGGATGGAGAAAAGCACCACGTGGTGGTCACCATTGGGAAGTCAGGAAACATACAGTGGCAATGTAGAATAGGCTTCTGAAAAACACCGCGGGGTGGTGCATATTGTAAGGGTTTCTAACAGGCCATTCACTAGTAGGAGTGAGAAAATCATTACGGGGTGTTGTGAATTCGAGGGTCTGAATTAGATTGGGCCGTGATTGGCAATGTAGGATTGAGAGAAGCACCACGGGGTAGTCAGCATAGGGAAGTCAGGAAACATGCAGTGGCAATATAGGATAGGTTTCTGAAAAACATCATGGGGTGGTGCGAAATGTAAGGGTTTCTAACGGGCCAATCACTACTAGGAGTGAGAAGAACATCACGAGGTGGTGTAAATTGGAGGGCCTGAATTAGGATAGGCCATGATTGGCAATGTAGGATGGAGAACAGAACGATGGGTTGGTCAGGATGCGAAGGTCCGGAAACAGGCAGTGGAAATGTAGAATAAGTTTCTGAAAAACATCGCGGGGCGGTGCGCATTGTAAGGGTTTCTAACAGGCCATTCACTAGTAGGAGTGAGAAAAACATCACGGCTTGGTGTGAATCGGAGGGTCTGAATTAGCGTAGGCAGTGAGTGGCAATGTAGAATGGAGTATAGCACCACGGGGTGGTCAGCATGGGGAGGTCCGGAAACATGCAGTGGCAATGAAGGATAGGTTTCTGAAAAACATCCGGGCGGGGTGCGCATTGTAAGGGTTTCTAACATGCCATTCACTAGTGGGAGTGAGAAAAACAACAAGGGGTGGTGTGAATCATGGGGCCTGAATTAGGATAGGCAGTGAGTGGCAATGTTGAATGGAGAAAAGCACCACGGGGTGATCAGCAGGAGGAGTTCAGGAAACATGCAGTGGCAATGTAGCATAGGGTTCTGAATAACACAACAGGATGGTGGCCATTGGGAGGGTGTTTAACCGGGCATTCACTAGTGGGAGTGAGAAAAAAATCATTGAGTGGTGTTAATTGGAGGCTCTGAATTAGCATAGGCAATATGTGGCAATTTAGGATGGAGAAAAGCACCACGGGGTGGTCAGCATGTGGAGGGCAGGAAACATGCAGTGGCAGTGTAAGATAGTTTGCTGAAAAACATCGCGAGGTGGTGTGCATTGTAAGGGTTTCTAACAGGCCATTCACTAGTAGGAGTGAGAAAAGCATCACGGGGTGGTGTGAATCGGAGGGCCTGAATTAAGATGGGCAGTGAGTGGCAATGTAGGATGGAGAAAAGCAAGACGGGGTGCTCAGCATGGGGAGGTCAGGAAACATGCAGTGGCAATGTAGGATAGGCTTCTGAAAAACACAACGGCGTGGTTGGCATTGGGGGGGTCTCTAACAGGCCATTCCCATGTACCAGTAAGAGAAACATCACAGGGTGGTTTGAAATGGGAGTCTCTGAAATAGGATAGGTTTTGAGTCGCAATGTAGGATGGAGAAAAGCAACACGGGGTTGTCAGAATCGGGAATACAGGAAACATGCAGTGGTAATGTAGCATAGTTTTCTGAAATACATCGCGGTGTCGTGCGCATTGTAAGGGTTTCTCACAAGACATTCACTAGTAGGAGTGACAAAATCATCATGGGGTGTTGTGAATTTGAGTGTCTGAATTAGGATGGGAAGTGAGTGGCAATGTAGGATCGAGAAAAGCACCACTGTGTGGTCAAGATGCGAAGGTCTGGAAACATGCAGTGGAAATGTAGGATATGTTTCTGAAACACATCGCGGGGTGATGAGATTTGTAAGGGTTTCTAACAGGCCATTCACAAGTAGCAGTGAGAAAAACATCACGGGGTGATGTGAATTGGAGGGCCTGAATTAGGATGGGCAGTGAGTGGCAATGTAGTATGGAGAAAAGCAAGATGGGATGCTCAGCATGGGGAGGTCAGGAAACATGCTGTGGCAATGTAGGATAGGCTTCTGAAAAAACACAACAGGGTGGTGGGCATTGGGTGGGTCTCTAACAGGCCATACCCATGTAGCAGTGAGAGAAACAGCACACGGAGGTTTGAAATGGGAGTGCCTGATTTAGGATAGGCAGTGAGTGGCAACATAGGATAGAGAAAAGCAACACGGGGTGGTCAGCCAGTGTAGGTCAGGAAACAAGCAGTGGCAATGTAGGACAGGTTTCTGAAAAACATCATGGCGTGGTGCCCATTGTAAGGGTTTCTAACAGGCCAATCACTAGTTGGAGTGAGAAAAACATTACAGGGTGGTGTGAATTGGAGGGTCTGAATTAGGATAGGCAGGTAGTGGCAATGTAAGATGGAGAAAATCACCAAGGGGTGGTCAGCATGGGGAGGTCCGGAAACATGGAGTGGCAATGTAGGATAGGTTTCTGAAAACCATCGCAGGGTGGTGCACATTGTCAGGGTTTCTAACAGGCCATTCACTAGTAGGAGTGAGAAAAAAATCACGAGGTGGTGTGAGTCGGGATGCCTGAATTAGGATAGGCAGTGAGTTGCAATGTACGATGGAGAAAAGCACCACTGGGTGGTCAGCATGCGGAAGTCAGGAAACTTGCAGTGGCAATGTAGGATAGGTTTCTGAAAAACATCGCGGGGTGATGCGCATTGTAAGGGTTTCTAACAGGCCAATTACTAGTAGGAGTGAGAAAAACATCACGGGGTGGTGTGAATGGAGGGTCTAAACTAGGATTGGCAGTGAGTGGCAATGTAGGATGGAGAAAAGCACCACAGGGTGGTCAGCATGGGGAGTTCAGGAAACACGCAGTGGCAATGTAGGATAGGTTTCTGAACAACATCGCAGAGTGGTGCTCATTTTAAAGCTTTCTAAAAGGCCGTTCACTAGTAGGAGTGAGAAAAGCATCACGGGGTGGTGTGAATTGGAGGGCTTGAATTAGGATGGGCAGTGAGTGGCAATGTAGTATGGAGAAAAGCAAGACGTGGTGCTCTGCATGGGGAGCTCCGGAAACTTCCAGTGGCAATGAAGGATAGGTTTCTGAAAAACATCACGGGGTGGTTCGCATTATAAGGGTTTCTAACAGGCCAATCACTAGTAGGAGTGAGAAAAATATCACGGTGTGGTGTGAATTGGAGGGTATGAATTAGGATAGGCAGTAAATGGGAATGTAGGATGGAGAAAAGGAGGTGGTGGTCAGCATCGGGAGGTCAGGAAAAATGCAGTGGCAATGTACGATGGGTTTCTGTAAAACATCACGGGGTGGTCCACATTGTAAGGGTTTCTAACAGGCCATTTATTAGTAGGAGTGAGAAAAACATCATGGGGTTGTGTGACTAGGAGGGTCTGAATTACAATGAGCAGTGAGTGGCAATGTAGGATGGAGAAAAACAACTCGGGGTTGTCAGCATGGGGAGGTCAGCTAACATGCAGGGGTAATGTACGATAGGTTTCTGAAAAACATCGCGGGGTGGTGCGCATTGTAAGTGTTTCTTAGAGGCCATTTACTACTAGGAGTGAGAAAATCATCACGGAGTGTTGTGAATTCGAGTGTCTGCATTAGGTTGGGCAGTGAGTGGCAATGTAGGATGGAGAAAAGCACCACGGGGTGGTCAGGATGAAAAGGTCCGGAAACATGCAGTGGAAATGTAGGATATGTTTCTGAAACAGATCATGGGGTGGTGAGCTTTCTAAGGGTTTCTAACAGGTCATTCACAAGTAGCAGTGAGAAAAACATCACGGGGTGATGTGAATTGGAGGATTTGAATTAAGAAAGGCAGTGAGGGGGAATATAGGATGGAGAAAAGCACCACAGGGTGGTCAGCATGTGGAAGTCAGGAAACATGCAGTGGCAATGTAGCATAGGGTTCTGAAAAACACAACGGGGTGGTGGCCATTGGGAGGGGGTCTAACAGGCCACTCACAAGTAGGAGTGAGAAAAACATCATGGGGAGGTGTGAATCAGGGGGGCAGAATTAGTATAGGCAGTGAGTGGCAATGTAGGATGGAGAAAAGCACCACGGGGTGGTCAACATGTGGAAATCATGAAACATGCCGTGGCAATGTAGGATAGGTTTCTGAAAAACTCAACGGGGTGGTGGCCATTGGGAGGGTGTCTAACAGGCCATTCACCAGTAGGAGTGAGAAAATCACGGGGTGGTGTGAATTGGAGGGTTTGAATTAGGATAGGCAGTAAGTGGTAATGTAGGTTTGAGAAAAGCACCACGAGGTGGGCAGCATGGGGAGGTCAGGAAACATTCAGTGGCAATGTAGGATAGGTTTCTGAAAAGCATCGCGGTGTGGTGCGCATGGTATGGGTTTCCAAAAGGCCACTCACTAGTAGGAGTGAGAAAAGCATCACGGCGTGGTGTGAATCAGAGGTCCTGAATTAGGATTGGCAGTGAGTGGCAATGTAGTATGGAGAAAAGCAAGATGTGGTGCTCAGCATGGGGAGGTCAGGAAACATGCTGTGGCAATGTAGGATAGGCTTCTGAAAAACACAACGGGGTGGTGGGCATTGGGTGGGTCTCTAATGGGCAATTCCCATGTAGCAGTGACAGAAACATCACAGGGTGGTTTGAAATGGGAGTGTTTGAATTAGGATAGGTAGTGAGAGGCAATGTAGGATGGAGAAAAGCACCACGGGGTGGTCAGCATGGGGAGGTCAGGTAACATGCAGGGGTAAGGTAGGATAGGTTTCTGAAAAACAACCCGGGGTGATGCGCATTGAAAGGTTTTCTCACAGGACAATCACTAGTAGGAGTGAGAAAATCATCAAGGGGTGTTGTGAATTCGAGGGTCTGAATTAGGTTGGGGAGTGAGTGGCAATGTAGGATGGAGAAAAGCACCACGGTGTGGTCAAGATGCGAAGGACTGCAAACATGCAGTGGAAATGTAAGATAGGTTTCTGAAAAACATCACGGGGTGGTGCACATTGTAAGGGTTTCTAACACGCCATTCATTAGTACGAGTGAGAAAAACATCACGGGGTGGTGTGATTCAGAGGGTCTGAATTAGGATGGGCAGTGAGTGGCAATGTAGGATGGAGAAAAGCACCACGTGGTGGTCCGGATCGGGAGGTCATGAAACCTGCAGTGGCAATGTTCGATAGATTTCTTAAAAACATCGGAGCGTGGTGCGCATTGTAAGGGTTTCTAACAGGCCATTAACTAGTAGGAGTGAGAAAATCATCATGGGGTGGTGTTAATTCAATGGTCTGAATTAGGATTGCCAGTGAGTGGCCATGTAGGATGGAGAAAAGCACCACGTGGTGGTCACCATGGGGAAGTCAGGAAACATGCAGTGGCAATGTAGAATAGGCTTCTGAAAAACACCGCGGGGTGGTGCATATTGTCAGGGTTTCTAACAGGCCATTCACTAGTAGGAGTGAGAAAATCATTACGGGCTGTTGTGAATTCGAGGGTCTGAATTAGATTGGGCAGTGATTGGCAATGTAGGATGGACAAAAGCACCACAGGATGGTCAGCATGGGGAAGTCAGGAAACATGCAGTGACAATGTAGGATAGGTTTCTGAAAAACATCACTGTGTGGTGCGCATTGTAAGTGTTTCTAATAGGCCAATCACTAGTTGGTGTGAGATAAACGTCATGGGGTGGTGTGAATTGGAGGGTCTGAATTAGGATAAGCAGTGAATGGCAATTTAGGATGGAGAAAAGCACTGGGTGGTCAGAATCGGGCGGTCATGAAACATGCAGTGGCAATGTAGGATAGGTTTATGAAATACGACGCAGGCTGATGCAGATTGTAAAGGTTTCTTACAGGCCTTTCACTAGTAGGAGTGAGAAAAACATCACGGGGTGATGTGAATCGGAGGGTCTGAATTAGGATAGGCAGTGAGTGGCAATGTATGTTGGAGAAAAGCAGCTCAACCGTTTTCAGCATGGTGAGGCCAGGAAACATGCAATGGCAATGTGAATAGCTTTCTGAAAGACATCGCGGGGTGGTGTGCATTGTAAGGGTTTCTAACAGGCCATTCACTAGTAGGAGTGAGAAAAATATCATGGGGTGGTGTGATACGGTGGGTTTAATTAGGATAGGCAGTGAGTGGTATTGTAGGATGGAGAAAAGCACCATGGTGTGGTCAGCGTGGGGAGGTCAGGAAACATGCAGTGGAAATGTAGGATAGGTTTCTGAAAAACGTCGCGGGGTGGTCCGCATTGTAAGGGTTTCTAACAGCCCAATCATTAGTAGGAGTGAGAAAAACATCATGGGGTGGTGTGATTCAGAGGGTCTAATTAGGGTAGGCAGTGAGTGGTAATGTAGGATGGATAAAAGCACCATGGGGTGGTCAGGGTGGGGAGGGCAGGAAACATGAAGTGGCAATGTAATAAAGGTTTCTGAAAAACATCGTGAGGTGGTGCGCATTGTAAGGGTTTCTAACAGCCCAGTCACTACTAGGAGTGAGAAAAACATCACGGGTTGGTGTGAATTCTAAGGTCTGAATTAGGATAGGCCGTGAGTTGCAATGTCGGATGGAGAGAAGCACCACGGGGTGGTCAGGAAGCAAAGGTCCGGAAACATGCAGTGGAAATTTAGGATAGGTTTCTGAAAAACATCGCGGGGGGGTGCGCATTGTAACCGTTTCTAACAGGCCATTGACTAGTAGGAGTGAGAAAAACATCACGGGGTGGTGTGATTCAGAGGGTCTAAATTAGGATGGGCAATGAGTGGCAATGTAATATGGAGAAAAGCAACAAGGTGTGGTAAGCCAGGGGAGGTCAGGAAACAAGCAGTGTCAATGTAGGATAGGTTTCTGAAAAACATCACCGGGTGGTGTGCATTGTAAGGGTTTCTTACAGGCCAATCACTAGTTGGAGCGAGAAAAACATTACATGGTGGTGTGAATCGGAGGGTCTGTATTAGGATGGGCAGTGACTGGCAATGCAGGATGGAGAAAAGCACCACGGGGTGGTCACCATGGTGAAGTCAGGAAACATTCAGTGGCAATGTAGGATAGGCTTCTCAAAAACACAACGGGGTGGTGCCCATTGTAAGGGTTTCCAACAAGCCATTCACTAGTAGGAGTGAGAAATTCATCACGGGGTGTTGTGAATTCGAGTGTCTTTATTAGGATGGGCATGATTGGCAATGTAGGTTAGAGAAAAGCACCACGGAGTGGTCAGGATCGGGATGTCATGAAACCTGCAGTGGCAATGTTGGATAGATTTCTTAAAAACATCGCGCGGTGGTGCGAAATGTAAGCGTTTCTAACAGGCCAATCACTACTAGGAGTGAGAAAAACATCACGGGGTGGTGTGAATTGCAGTGTCTAAATTAGGATAGGCAGTCAGTGGCAATGTAGGATGGAGAAAAGCATCACGGGGTGGTCAGCATAGTGAGGTCAGGAAACATGCAGTGGCAATGTAGCATAGGGTACTAAAAAACACAACGGGGTGGTGCCCATTGGGAGGGTGTCTAACCGGCCTTTCACTAGTAGGAGTGAGGAAGACATCACTGGCTGGTGTGAATTGGAGGGTCTGTATTAGGATAGGCAGTAGGTGCAATGTAGGATGGAGAAAAACACCATGGGGTGGTCAGCATATGGAGGTCAGGAAACATGCAGTGGCAATGTAGGATAGGTTTCTGAAAAACATCGAGGGTTGTGCGCATTGTAAGGGGTTCTAACAATCCATTCACTATTAGGAGTGAGAAAAGCATCACAGGGTGGTGTGAATAAGAGGGCCTGAATTAGGATGGGCAGTGAGTGGCAATGTAGGATGGAAAAAAGCAAGACCGGGTGCTCAGCATGCGGAGGTCAGGAAACATGCAGTGGCAATGTAGGATAGGCTTCTGAAAAAAAAAACAACGGGGTGGTGGGCATTGGATGGGTCTCGAACAGGCCATTCCCTTGTAGCATTAAGAGAAACATCACACAGTGATTTGAATTGGGAGTGTCGGCTTTAGGATAGGCTGTGACTAGCAATGTAGGATGGATAAAATCACCACGGGGTGGTCAGCATGGGAAGGCCTGGAGACATGGAGTGGCAATATAGGATAGGTTTCTGAAAAACATCACGGGGTGGTGCGCATTGTAAGGATTTCTAAGAGGCCATTCACCAGTAGGAGTGAGAAAAACATCACGGGGAGGTGTGAGTTCGAGGGTCTGTATTAGGATGGGCAGTGAGTGGCAATGTAGGATGGAGAAAAGCACCACGGTGTAGTCAGCATAGGGAAGTCCGGAAACCTGCAGTGGCAATATAGGATAGGTTTCTGAAAAATATCATGGGGTGGTGCGCATTGTAAGGGTTTCTAACAGGCCAATCACTAGTAGGAGTGAGAAAAACATCACGTGTTCGTTTGAATTGGAGGGTCTCAATTAAATAGGCAGTGAGTGGCCATGTAGGATGGATAAAAGCACCACGGAGTGGTCAGCATGGGGAGGTCGGGAAACAACCAGAGGTAACGTACGATAGGTATCTGAAAAACATCGGAGCGTGGTGCGCATTGTAAGGGTTTCTAACAGGCCATTCACTAGTAGGAGTGAGAAAATCATCATGGGGTGGTGTGAATTCGATGGTCTGAATTAGGATTGCCAGTGAGTGGCCATGTAGGATGGAGAAAAGCACCACGTGGTGGTCACCATGGGGAAGTCAGGAAACATGCAGTGGCAATGTAGAATAGGCTTCTGAAAAACACCGCGGGGTGGTGCACATTGTAAGGGTTTCTAACAGGCCATTCACTAGTAGGAGTGAGAAAATCATTACGGGGTGTTGTGAATTCGAGGGTCTGAATTAGATTGGGCAGTGATTGGCAATGTAGGATGGAAAAAAGCACCACAGGGTGGTCAGCATGGGGAAGTCAGGAAACATGCAGTGGCAATGTAGGATAGGTTTCTGAAAAACATCACTGGTGGTGCGCATTGTAAGTGTTTCTAACAGGCCAATCACTAGTTGGTGTGAGATAAACATCATGGGGTGGTGTGAATTGGAGGGACTGAATTAGGATAAGCAGTGAATGGCAATGTAGGATGGAGAAAAGCACTGGGTGGTCAGCACTGGGCGGTCAGGAAACATGCAGTGGCAATGTAGGATAGGTTTCTGAAACACGACGCAGGCTGGTGCGGATTGTAGAGGTTTCTAACAATCCATTCACTAGTAGGAGTGTGAAAAGCATCACGGGATGGTGTGAATAAGAGGGCCTGAATTAGGATGGGCAGTGAGTGGCAATGTATGTTGGAGAAAAGCAGCTCAACGGTTGTCAGCATGGTGAGGTCAGGAAACATGCATTGGCAATGTGCATAGCTTTCTGAAAGACATCGCGGGTTGGTGTGCATTGTAAGGGTTTCTACCAGGCCATTCACTAGTAGCAGTGAGAAAAACATCATGGGGTGGTGTGATATGGTGTGTCTAATTAGGATAGGCAGTGAATGGTATTGTAGGATGGAGAAAAGCACCATGAGTTGGTCAGCGTGGGGAGGTCAGGAAACATGCAGTGGAAATGTAGGATAGGTTTCTGAAAAACGTCGTGGGGTGGGGCACATTGTAAGGGTTTCTAACAGCCCAATCATTAGTAGGAGTGAGAAAAACATCATGGGGAGGTGTGATTCAGAGGGTCTAATTAGGATAGGCAGTGAGTGGTAATGTAGGATGGAGAAAAGCACCACGGGGTGGTCAGGATGCAAAGGTCCGGAAACATGCAGTGGAAATTTAGAATAGGTTTCTGAAAAACATCGCGCGGGGGTGCGCATTGTAACTGTTTCTAACAGACCATTTACTAGTAGGAGTGAGAAATACATCACGGGGTGGTGTGATTCGTAGGGTCTGAATTAGGATAGGCAGTGAGTGGTAATGTAGGACGGAGAAAAGCACCACGGGTTGGTCAGCATGGGGAGGTCAGGAAACATGCAGTGGCAATGTAGGATAGGTTTCTGAAAAACATCGCAGGGTGGTGCGCATTGTATGGGTTTATACCAGTCAATTCACTAGTAGGAGTGAGAAAAACTTCACGGGTGGTGTCAATTCGAGGGTGTGAATTAGGACGGGAAGTGAGTCGCAATGTAGTATGCAGAAAAGCACCACCGGATGGTCAGCATGGGTAACTCAGGAAACAAGAAGTGGCAATGTAGTATAGGTTTCTGCAAATCATCGCCGGGTGGTGTGCATTGTAACGGCTTCTAACAGGGCATTAACTAGTAGGACTGAGAAAAACATCACGGGGTGGTGTCAATTGGAGGGACTGAATTAGGATAGGCAGGGAGTGGCAAGGTAGGATGGAGAAAAGCACCAACTGGTGGTCAGCATGCGGAGGTCAGGAAACATGCAGCGGCAAAGTAGGATAGGTTTCTGAAAAACATTGCCGGGTATTGTGCTTTGTAAGGGTTTCTAACACTCCATTTACTAGTAGGAATGTAAAATACATCACGGGGTGGTGTAAATCGGGAAGTCTGAATTAGGAGAGTCAGGGAGTGGCAATCTGGGATAGAGAAAATCACACGGGATGGTCAGCATGTGGAAGTCAGGAAACATCCAGTGGCAATGTAGAATAGGTTTCTGAAAAACATCTCATGTTGGTGGGCATTGTAAAGATTTCAAACAGGCCAATCAGTAGTAGGAGTGAGAAAAACATCACGGGGTGGTGTTAATTGGAGGGTGTGAATTAGGAGAGACAGTGAGTGGCAAAGTAGGGTAGAGAAAATCACCACGGGGTGGTGTGAATAGGAGGGTCTGAATTAGGATTGGCAGTGAGTGGTAATGCAGGATGGAGAAAAGCACCACGGGCTGGTCAGCATGGGTAACTCAGGAAACATACAGTGGCAATGTAGGATTGGTTTCTGAAACACGTCGCAGGGTGGTGCGCATTGTAAGGGTTTCTATCAGGCCATTCACTAGCAGGAATGAGAAAAACATCACGGCATAATGTGAATCAAAAGGGTCTGAATTAGGATAGGCAGTGAGTGGCAATGTATGATGGAGAAAAGAAGCACAGGCAGTCAGCATGGTGAGGTCAGGAAACATGCAGTGGCAATGTAGGATAGGTTTCTGAAAAACATCACGGGGTGGTGCACATTGTAAGGGTTTCTAACAGGCCAAACACTAGTAGGAGTGAGAAAAAACATCACATGGTGGTGTGAGTTGGAGGGTCTGAATTAAGATAGGGAGTGAGTGGCAATGTAGGATTGAGAAAAGCAAAACGGGTGTGTCAGAATGGGGAGGCAAGGATACATGCACTGGCAATGTAGGATAGGTTTCTGGAAAACATTACGGGGTGGTGCGCATTGTAAGGTTTTCTAACAGGCCATTCACTAGTAGGAGTGAGAAAATCATCACGGGCTGGTGTGAATTGGAGGGTCTGAATTAGGATGGGCAGTGAGTGGCAATGTAGGATGGAGAAAAGCACCACGGGGTAGTCAGCATAGGGAAGTCAGGAAACATGCAGTCTCAATATAGGATAGGTTTGTGAAAAACATCATGGGGTGGTGCGCATTGTAAGGGTTTCTAACAGGCCAATCACTAGTAGGACTGAGAAAAACATCACGTGTTCGTTTGAATGGGTGGTTCTCAATTAAATAGGCAGTGAGTGGCCATGTAGGATGGACAAAAGCACCACGGAGTGGTCAGCATGGGAAGGTCAGGAAACAACCAGAGGCAATGTACGATAGGTATCTGAAAAACATCTGAGTGTGGTGCGCATTGTAAGGGTTTCTAACAGGCCATTCACTAGTAGGAGTGAGAAAGGCATCATGGGGTGGTGTGAATCGGAGGGACTGAATTAGAATGGGCAGTGAGTGGCACTGTAGGATGGAGAAAAGCACAACGGGGTGGTCAGGATGCAAAGGTCCGGAGACATGCAGTGGAAATTTAGGATAGGTTTCTGAAATACATAGCGAGGGGGTGCGCATTGTAAGGTTTCTAACAGCCCATTCACTAATAGGAGTGAGAAAGGCATTGTGGGGTGGTGTGAATCGGAGCGACTGAATTAGGATGGGCAGTGAGTGGCACTGTAGGATGGAGAAAAGCACCACGGTGTGGTCAGCATGCAAAGGTCCGGAAACATCCAGTGGCAATGTAGGATAGGTTTCTGAAAAACACAACGGGGTGGTGGCCTTTGGGAGGGTCTATAACTGGTAATTCACACGTAGCAGTGAAACATCAAGGGGTGGTGTGAAATGGGAGTGTCTGAATTAGTATAGGCAGTGAGTGGCAATGTAGGATGGAGAAAAGCACCTCAGGGTGGTCACCATGGGGAGGTAAGGAAACATGCAGTTGCAATGTAAGATAGGTTTCTGAAAAACATTGGCGGTGGTGCGCATTGTAAGCTTTTCTAACAGTCCAATCACTAGTAGGAGTGAGAAAAACTTCACGGGGTGGTGTGAATTGGAGTGTCTGAATTAGGATAGGCCATGAATGGCAACGTAGGATGGAGAAAAGCACCACAGTGTGGTCACCATGGGGAGGTCAGGATACATGCAGTGGAAATGTAGGATTGGTTTGTGAAAAACATCACGGGGGGGTGCGCATTGTAAGGGTTTCTAACCCGCCATTTACAAGTAGGAGTGAGAAAAACATCATGGGGTGGTGTGAATCGGGGCGCCTGAATTAGGATAGGCAGTGACTGGCAATGTAGGATGGTGAAAAGCACCACGGGGTGGTCAGCATGGGGAGCTCAGGAATCATGCAGTGGCAATGTAGGATAGGGTTCTGAAAAACACAGTGGGGTGGTGGCCATTGGGAGGGACTCTAACAGGACATTCACATGTAGCAGTGAGCGAAACATCATGGGGTGGTGTAAAATGGGAGTTCTGATTTAGGATAGGCAGTGAGTGGCAATGTAGGTTGGAGAAAAACACCATGGGGTGGTCAGCATGCGGAGGTGAAGAAACATGCAGTGGCAGTGTAGGATAGGTTTCTGAAAAACATTGCGGGGAGGTGTGCATTGTATGGGTTTCTAAAAGCCCCTTCACTAGTAGGAGTGAGAAAAACATCAAGGGGTGGTGTGATATGGGAGTGTCTGAATTAGGATAGGCAGTGAGTGGCAATGTAGGATGGAAAAAAGCACCACGGGTTGGTCAGCATGGGAAGATCGGGAAACATGCAGTGGAAATGTAGGATAGGTTTCTGAAAAACATCTGGGCGGCGTGTGCATTGTACGGGTTTCTAACAAGCCATTCACTAGTAGGAGTGAGAAAAACATCACGCGGTGGTGTCAACAGGAGGGTCTGAATTAGCATAGGCAGGGAGTGGCAATGTAGCATGGAGAAAAGCACCACAGGGTCCTAGGCATGGGAAGGTTGGTAAACATGCAGTGGCAATGTAGAATAGGTTTCTGAAAAACATTGCAAGGTGGTGCGCATTGTAAGGGTTTCTAACAGGCCATTCACTAGTAGGCGTGAGAAAAACATCACGGGATGGTGTGAATCGGAGAGTCTGAATTACGATAGGCAGTGAGTGGCAATGTAGCATGGAGAAAAGCACCATGGGGTGCTAAGCATGGGGAGGTCAGGAAACATGCAGTGGTAATGTAGGATAGGGTTTTTAAAAACACAACGGGGTGGAGGCCTTTGGGAAGGTCTCAAACAGGCCATTGAAATGTAGCCATGAGAGAAACATAACGGGGTGGTGTGAAATGGGAGGTTTGGAATTAAGATAGGCAGTGAGTGACAATGTAGGATGGAGAAAAACACCACAGGGTGGTCACCATGGGGAAGTCAGGAAACATGCAGTAGCAATGTAAGATAGGTTTCTGAAAAACATCGCGGGGTGGTGCGAATTGTAATCTTTTCTAACAGTCCAATCACTAGTAGGAGTGAGAAAAACTTCACGGGGTGCTGTGAATTGGAGAGTCTGAATAAGGATAGGCCATGAGTGGCAATGTAGGATGGAGAAAAGCACCACAGTATGGTCACCATGGGGAGGTCAGGAAACATGCAGTGGAAATGTATGATTGGTTTGTGAAAAAAATCACGGGGTGGTGCGCATTGTAAGGGTTTCTAACAGGCCATTCACTAGTAGGAGTGAGACAAACATCACGGGATGGTGTGAATCGGAGAGTCTGAATTATGATAGGCATTGAGGGGCAATGTAGGAAGGAGAAAAGCACCATGGGGTGCTCGGCATGGGAAGGTCAGGAAAAATGCAGTGGTAATGTAGGATAGGGTTCTGAAAAGCACAACGGGGTGGTGGCCTTTGGGAAGGTCTCTAAAAGGCCATTGAAATGTAGCAGTGAGAGAAACATAACGGGGTGGTGTGAAATGGGAGGTTCAGAATTAAAATAGGCAGTGAGTGGCAATGTAGAATGGAGAAAAGCACCACAGGGTGGTCACAATGGGGAGGTCAGGAAACATGCAGTTGCAATGTAGGATAGGTTTCTGAAAAACATCGCGGGGTGGTGCGCATTGTAAGCGTTTCTAACAGGCGATTCACTAGTAGGACTGAGAAAAACATAACGGGGTGGTGTGAAATGGGAGTGCCTGAATTGGGATAGGAAGTGAGTGGCAATGTATGATGGAGAAAAGCACCACGGGGTGGTCAGCATGGGGAGATCAGGAAACATGCAGTGGCAATGTAGGATACATTTCTGAAAAACATGGCAGGGTGGTGCACATTGTATGGGTTTATACCAGTCCATTCACTAGTAGGAGTGAGAAAAACATCACGGGGTGGTGTGAATTCAAGTGTCTGAATTAGGATTAGCAGTGAGTGGCTATGTAGGATGGAGTAAAGCACCACGAGGTGGTCAGCATGCAGAAGTCAGGAAACATGCAGTGGCAATGTAGTATAGGTTTCTGAAACACGTCGCAGAGTTGTGAGCATTGTAAGGGTTTCTAATAGGCCATTCACGAGTATGAGTGACAAAAACATCACAGGGTGGTGTGAATCGGAGGGCCTGAATTACAATAGGAAGTGACTGGCAATGTAGGATGGAGAAAAGCACCACGGAGTGGTCAGCATGGTGAGATCAGGAAACATGCAGTGGCAATGTAGGATTGGTTTCTGAAAAACATCGTGGGGTCGTGCGCATTGTAAGGGTTTCTAAAAGACAATCACTAGTACGAGTGAGAAAAACATCACGGGGTGGTGTGAATTGGTGGGTCTGAATTAAATTAGGCAGTGACTGGGAATGTAGGGTGGAGAAAAGCACCACGGGTTGGTCAGCATGGGGATATCAGGAAACATGCAGTGGTAATGTAGGATTAGATTCTGAAAAACATCGCGGTGTGGTGCGCATTGTAAGGGTTTCTAACAGGCCCATCACTAGTATGAGTGAGAAAAACATCACGGGGTGGTGTCAATTCGACTGTCTGAATTAGGATTGGCAGTGAGTGCCAATGTAGGATGGAGAAAAGCACCAAGGGGTTTTCAGCTTGGGGAAGTCAGGAAACATGCAGTGGCAAATTATGAAAGGTTTCTGCAAAACATCCCCGGGTGGAGCGAATTGTAAGGGTTTCTAACAGGCCAGTCACTAGTAGGAGTGAGAAAACATCGCTGACTTTATCAATGTTTTTGGAACATTGAACACAGCTGTTTGCAGTCTCCCTGTTTGAATGTCCACCTTGTTTTCTTTGATACTGTGATTTGAGGAACTATTTTCAAGAAAATAGTGTGTAATCTACTAGCAGGTAATTTCTTACTGTTATGGTTTTTTTGTTTTGTTTTGCTTTGTTTTGTTTTGTAGTTCTGTATTGCGTGTACCCTTACGCCGCTTTGGTTTGTTTTGGGTTTTTCTCTTTTTCCTCTTAAATAAAAAAAAAAAAGAAAAAAAAAAAAGAAAACATCACGGGTTTGTGTGAATTGGAGGGTCTGAATTACGATAGGCAGTGAGTGACAATGTACGATGGAGAAACTCACCACAGGGTGGTAAGCATGGGGAGGTCAGGAAACATGCAGTGGCAATGTAGGATAGGTTTCTGAAAAACATTGTGGGATGGTGCACATTATGAAGATTTCCAATAGGCGGATCACTATTAGGAGTGAGAAAAACATCACGGCGTGGTGTGAATTGGTGGGTCTGAATTAGGATAGGCAGTGAGTGGCAATGTAGGATGGAGAATAGCACCACGGGGTGGTCAGCATGGGGAGGTCAGGAAACATGCAGTGGCAATGTAGGATAGGTTTTTTAAAACGTCGCGGGGTGGTGCACATTGTAAGGGTTTCTAACAGGCCATCCACTAGTAGGAGTGAGAAAAACATCACGGGGTGATGTGAATCTGAGGGTCTGAATTAGGATAGGCAGTGAGTGGCAATTTAGGATGGAGAAAAGCACCACGATGTGGTTAGCATGGGGAGGTGAAGAAACATGCAGTGGCAATGTAGGATAGGTTTTTGAAAAAAATCACGGGGTGGTGCGATTTGTAAGGGTTTCTAGCACTCCATTTACTAGTACCAATGAGAAAAACATCACGGGGTGGTGTGAATCAGAGGGACTGAATTAGGAGAGTCAGGGAGTGGCAATGTAGGATAGAGAAAATCACCACGGGGTGGTCAGCATTGGGAGGTCAGGAAACATGCATGGCAATGTGGGATATGTTTCTGAAAAACATCACGTTGTGGTGCACATTGTAAGGGTTTCTAACAGAGCATTCACTAGTTGGAGTGAGAAAAACATCACGGGTGTTGTGAATTGGAGGGTCTGAATTATTATAGGCAGTGAGTGGCAATGTACGATGGAGAAAAGCACCACGGGGTGGTAAGCATGGGGAGGTAAGGAAACATGCAGTGGCAATGTAGGCTAGGTTTCTGAAAAACATTGCGGGATGGTGCGCATTGTAAAGATTTCTAACAGGCCAATCACTTGTAGGAGTTAGAAAAACATCACGGGAGGTGTGAATTAGAGTGTCTGAATTAGTATAGGCAGTGAGTGGCAATGTAGGATGGAGAAAAGCACCACGGGGTGGTCAGCATGGGGAAGTCAGGAAACATGCAGTGGCAATTTAGGATAGGTTTCTGCAAAACATCCCCGTGTGGTGTGCATTGTAAGGGTTTCTAACAGGCCAATCACTAGTAGGAGTGAGAAAAACATCATGGGCTCGTGTGAATTGGAGGGTCTGAATTAGGTTAGGCAGTGAGTGGCAATGTAGGTTGCAGAAAAGCCCCACGGGGTGGTCAGCATGGGGAGGTCAGGAAACATGCAGTGGCAATGTAGGATAGGTTTCCAAAAAACGTCGTGGTGTGGTGCGCATTGTAAGGGTTTCTTTTTTTTTTTTATTTACGAGAAAAAAAAAGAAAAACACAAAACAAAACAAAGCGGCGTAAGGGTACACGTAATACAGAACTACAAAACAAAACAAACAAAAAAAAAAACCTCACAGTAAGAAATCATCTGTTAGTAGATTACATATTATCATCTTGAAAATAGTTGTTCAAATCACAGTTTCAAATTATACAAGGTGGACATTCAAACCGGGAGACTGCAAACAGCTGTGTTCAATGATCCAAAAACATTAATATAGTCAGCTATTTAACACCCCTAAACATACTTGCTGTTATATCCATTAGAGCTGGTTTTTTCCCATCTCTTTTTAACAACAAATTTTACACATTTTGGATTTTTTTTACACCTTAGTTCTTATTACTTTTTTGGGAGACAGAGAATAAAGTCAAATATGGCAAAACAAACTGTCAGTCAAAACCATGGATAGACATAGCACATGATGTAGAACAGAGTACAAGGTTATCAACAATGGTTATCAACGTTGTCCCTTGTTTCCTTAAAAAGAATTGTCTATCTCATTGGATATTATAAAGTTGGACAAAAGTGTAGAGAAAAGACAAATAAAACTTAGGCATTGTAAACATTACAGGACTTCCAAAGAAGACAATAGTCAAACCAGAATGGGTAACTTAGTGAATCTTATTGCCATCAAAGGAGTTACCTATGTCTTCAAACTTGATACTATCATATAGATTGTAAGGGCTTCTAACAGGCCATTCACTAGTAGGAGTGAGAAAAACATCACGGGGTGGTGTGAATTGGAGGGCCTGAATTAGGATAGGCAATAACTGGCAATGTCCACAAGGGGGTGGACAGCATGGGGAGGTCAGGGAAAATGCAGTGGCAATGTAGGATAGGTTTGTGAACAACATCGCGGGGTAGGGCGCAATGTAAGGTTTCTAAAAGGCCAATCAATAGTAGGAGTGAGAAAAACATCACGGAGTGGTGTGAATTGGAGTGCCTGAATTAGGATAGGAAGTGACTGGTAATGTGGGATGCAGAAAAGCACCACGGGTTAGTCAGCATGTGGAGGTCAGGAAACATGCAGTGGCAATGTAGACTAGGTTTCTGAAAATCATCACTTTGTGGTGCACATTATAAGGGTTTCTAACAGGCCATTCACTAGTAGGAATGAGAAATACATCACGGGTGGTATGAATTGGAGTGTCTGAATTAGTATCAGCAATGAACGGCAATGTACGATGGAGAAAAGCCCCTGGGGTGGTCAGCATGGGGAGGTCAGGAAACATGCAGTGCCAATGTTGGATAGCTTTCTGAAAAACATCGCGGGGTGGTGGGCATTGTAAAGATCTCTAACAGGCCAATCAGTAGTAGCAGTGAGAAAAACATCACGGAGTGGTGTTAATTGGAGGGTCTGAATTAGGATA
The DNA here is from genome assembly GCF_034190915.1 of Cavia porcellus. Taxonomy (NCBI): domain Eukaryota; kingdom Metazoa; phylum Chordata; class Mammalia; order Rodentia; family Caviidae; genus Cavia; species Cavia porcellus. Next base: position 1,046,710 of record NW_026947486.1, on the reverse strand, counting down.
GGCAGTGAGCGGCAATGTACGATGGAGAAAAGCCCCTGGGGTGGTCAGCATGAGGAGGTCAGGAAACATGCAGTGGCAATGTAGGGTTGGTTTCTGAAAAACACCGCGGTGTTGTGTGCCTTGTAATGGTATCTAACACGCCATTCACTAATAGGAGTGAGAAAAACATCACGCAGTGGTGTGAATCGGAGGGTCTGAATTAGGATAGGCAATGAGTGGTAATGTAGGATAGAGAAAATAGGCAGGGGTAGTCAGCATGGTGAAATCAGGAAACATGCAGTGGCAATGTAGGATAGGTTTCAGAAAAACATCGAGGGGAGGTGCGCATTGTAAGGGTTTCTAACAGGCCTTTCACTAGTATGAGAGAGAAAAACATCATTGGCTGGGGTGAATCGGAGGGTCTGAATTAGGATAGGCAGTGAGTGGTAATGTAGGATGGAGAAAAGCACTAAGGGGTGGTCAGCATGCGGAGGCCCGGAAACATGCTGTGGCAATGTAGGATAAGTCTTTGAAAAACATCGCGAGGTGGTGCGCATTGTAAGGGTTTCTAAAAGGCCAATCAGTAGTACGAGTGAGAAAAACATCATGGGGTGGTGTGAATTGGAGGGTCTGAATTAGGAGAGGCAGTGCGTTGTAATGTAGGATGGAGAAAAGCACCATGGGTTGGTCAGCATGGGTAGTAAGGAAACATGCACTGGCAATGTAGGGGAGGTTTCTGAAAATCATTGCGGGGTGGTGCGCATTGTAAGGGTTTCTAACAGGCCAATCACTAGTAGGAGTGAGAAAAAAATCACGGGGTGGTGTCAATTGGATGGTCTGAATTAGGATAGGCAGTGAGTCGCAATGTAGGGTGGAGAAAAGCACCACGGGGTGGTCAGCATGGGGAGGTCAGGGAACATGCATTGGAAATATAGGATAGAGTTCTGAAAAACATCAGGAGATGGTGCGCAATTTAAGGTTTTCTAACAGGTCATTCACTAGTAGGAGTGAGAAAAACATCACGGGGTGGTGTGATTCTTAGGTCCTGCATTAGGATAGGCAGTTAGTGCCAATGTAGGATGGAGAATAGTACAACGGGGTGGATAGCATGGGGAGGTCAGGAAACATGCAGTGGCAATGTAGGATAGGTTTCTGAAAAACATCGCGGGGTGGTGCTCATTGTAAGGGTTTCTCAAAGGCAAATCACTAGTAGGACTGTGAAAAACATCACGCGGTGGTGTGAATCGGTGGGTCTGAATTAAGTTAGGCAGTGAGTTGCAATGTAGGCTGGAGAAAAGTTCCACGGGGTGGTCAGCATGTGGAGGTCAGGAAACATGCAGTGGCAATGTAGGATAGGTTTCTGAAAAATATCGTGGGTTGTGTGCATTGTAAGGGTTTCTAACAGACCATTCACTAGTAGGAGTGAGAAAAAGAGCACGGGGTGGTGTGAATTGGTGGGTCTGAATTAAGATAGGCAGTGAGTGGCAATGTAGGGTGGAAAAAAGCACCACAAGTTGGTCAACATGAGGAGGTCAGGAAAAATGCAGTGGAAATATAGGAGAGGTTTCTGAAAAACATCGCGGGGTGGTGCGCATTGTAAGGGTTTCTAAAAGGCCAATCACTAGTAGGAGTGTGAAAAACATCACGGGTGGTGTGAATTGGAGGGTCTGAATTAGGATAGGCAGTGAGTGGTAATGTAGGATGGAAAAAAGCACCACAGGTTGTTCAACATGAGGAGGTCAGGAAACATGCAGTGGAAATGTAGGAGAGGTTTCTGAAAAACATCGCGGGGTGGTGCGCATTGTAAGGGTTTCTAAAAGGCCAATCAGTAGTAGGAGTGAGAAAGACATCATGGGGTGGTGTGAATTGGAGGGTCTGAATTAGGAGAGGCAGTGCGTTGTAATGTAGGATGGAGAAAAGCACCACAGGTTGGTCAGCATGGGTAGTAAGGAAACATGCACTGGCAATGTAGGGGAGGTTTCTGAAAATCATTGCGGGGTGGTGCGCATTGTAAGGGTTTCTAACAGGCCAATCACTAGTAGGAGTGAGAAAAAAATCACGGGGTGGTGTCAATTGGATGGTCTAATTAGGATAGGCAGTGAGTCGCAATGTAGGGTGGCGAAAAGCACCACGGGATGGTCAGCATGGGGAGGTCAGGGAACATGCATTGGAAATATAGGATAGAGTTCTGAAAAACATCATGAGATGGTGCGCAATTTAAGGTTTTCTAACAGGTCATTCACTAGTAGGAGTGAGAAAAACATCACGGGGTGGTGTGATTCTTAGGGCCTGCATTAGGATAGGCAGTTAGTGCCAATGTAGGATGGAGAATAGTACAACGGGGTGGATAGCGTGGGGAGGTCAGGAAACATGCAGTGGCAATGTAGGATAGGTTTCTGAAAAACATTGCGGGGTGGTGCACATTGTAAGGGTTTCTCAAAGGCAAATCACTAGTAGGACTGTGAAAAACATCACGTGGTGGTGTGAATCGGTGGGTCGGAATTAAGTTAGGCAGTGAGTGGCAATGTAGGCTGGAGAAAAGTTCCACAGGGTGGTCAGCATGTGGAGGTCAGGAAACATGCAGTGGAAATGTAGGGTAGATTTCTGAAAAACATCGTGGGTTGTGTGCATTGTAAGGGTTTCTAACAGACCATTCACTAGTAGGAGTGAGAAAAAGAGCACGGGGTGGTGTGAATTGGTGGGTCTGAATTAAGATAGGCAGTGAGTGGCAATGTAGGGTGGAAAAAAGCACCACAAGTTGGTCAACATGAGGAGGTCAGGAAAAATGCTGTGTGTCGATGTCGCTCCCGGCCGGCAGGAAGGACACACGACAAAGTCTGGCAGTGGACAACCTTTTCTTTTATTTTCTCTCCGTACAGCCTGCCCTGGGATCGCTCCCAGCCGAAGCCTCCTCTGGTCCACTCCCCGCGGCTCCTTCCGTGCTTCGCTCCGAAGCCTCTACCGGTCCGCTCTCCGCGGCTCCTTCCCGGCTTCTCTCCGAAGCCTCTACCGGTCCGCTCTCCGCGGCTCCTTCCGGGCTTCTCTCCGAAGCCTCTACCGGTCTGCTCTCCGCGGCTCCTTCCGGGCTTCTACTTCCCCCCAGGGGTGGCACCAGTATATATACGGATACAGTGTCCAATCATGTTAAAGTAAGCAAGGCAAGCTGATTGGCTAACATATTATTGAGCGGGTTGTTTACGCGGTAAGCAGTAAACTAACGTGCTCGATGGGAGGGGTAATCTAACTCAGGCTTTACTCTTTACCACAGGCCGCATGATCGCTATATGCGGCGGCTCGGCAATGTGGTGGCTCCCAACATCTCCCCCTTTTTTATTTTAAATAAGTCTACGCATCGCAGCCCGTCCTGAATTGAGTGTAGAGGCCTATGCCCTGATAGGAGGCCCACCAAGGCCTCTCGGCGTCGGCCCGGGTCGGCCGTCCCCGAGTCTGCCGAGGCCCTGAGGCCCTCGTCCTTTTTCCAGGGCCAGGAAGGAACCGGACGGAACCTGGATGCACACAGGCATACACTCATGTCGCTCCGCATGATCCCCCCGGGGCGACATTTGGTTCGGGCGGAACCTAGTAATTCAGCGGCTTTCGTGCGGTATGGGGTAGGGCCTGTCTTAGGTTGAGTCATGCTGGGGAGGCATGCTCTTACCCGTCATTGACTCATCTACCCTGCTATATCATAATTTTTTAGAGGAGGAGTGTGGGAAGCTCACCGTCCCTAGACTCGGTCGTAGGCTAGGCGAGCGAGCCATGCATATGCCTGAGGATCTTCTTGTCCATTTCGGGCTACCGCTATTTCTATTCATCTTGTTGGTTGGTCTGTGATGGATCTCCGGTAGGGCAGGTCTGATCTTCAGTCGAGGGCTTTGTCGCCCGTGTCAGTTTCTCCGGTACCCACAGTTGTTCTCGTCCCGGTTCCTGTGGGAAGACACAAACCGCGCCTCGGTTCCAGCTGATTACCAGATCCGGGCCCATCCATTGTCATGCCATAGATAACCGCGCCTTTGGAGGCAGGCCTTGGCTTACTCCCCCTTTTTGTTTTTTATTTTTTATTTTTTATTTTTATCTTTTTCGTTTTTTTTTTTTTTTTTTTTATTGGTACCAGGGATCGAACTGGCGATTGCCTGCTTACAAGGCAGGCGCTTATGCCGCTAAGCTAAATCTCCAGCCCCCATTTCCTCGACCGGCGTTTTTCTCAGCCTGCTCGGCAGAGAACTCTGTGTACCAGGCTCGCCAATCCAGGTAACTACCCGAGGGCAGACACGCCTTTGCCAGCTGAATCCAGTCCGTGGGGCTGAAGGGCCCAGAAGACAGGTTCTCCAGCATGGCAATGGTGTAAGGCGCAGTCGGCCCAAAGGTTGTAACTGCATTTTTAAGTTTTCTAATCTGCTTTATCTCAAAAGGCTCCCATGCATTACGTCCCTGGCCCATAGCTACTTGTACAGGAAATATCCCGTAAGGGCCACTATCTCTCCCAGGTGGTGGATGTACCTCATGAGACAAACGTCCCCCCTGCCAAAGCCGCCTGTAAAAATACCGACCCGCCGGCGGCCGTGATTGGGTGGAAAATGGGGGCCCGTGCATCACTTCCTGTTCTGGCGAAAGGGGAGGGAGCTCCCACGCGGCCGCCTCGTGGCGAGGGATCGCTTCCGGGAACAGCCCCCAAGGTGGGGCGGAAGGCTTCGCCTCCCTCTCGCGCCAGGGGGCGCTCAGGAGCTCTCTACTCCTTCGCAGACCAAGTTGAGCGGAGCGCAATTCGCGGCGCAACGCTGGGAAAGAACCCTGCGACTCCTTATCGAGCGGCCTATCCTCTTGGCATCTAGGCTCCTTGGTCTCATCGTTGTCTAAGCCTTCCTCGTTCTCGGAGTCAGACGACTCCGAGGCCTGAGCCCCGTCTTCCTCCTTTATATCTTTGTCTCCTTTGACGGACCCCTCCCGGGAGCTCCCTGACTGGGCCTGTTCGAATGCCCTACGCACTTTAATGAGCTCTTGAGAACCTTCCCTGCAACCACCCTCGCTCTTCAAGCATGCATATATCATTTCCCACAGTGGCCGAGCGAAGACCGAAGCCCCACCCTCCCTTTCCGCTAGAGAAAGATCCCTGCCCAACTTCTCCCACGAGGGCAGGTTTAAGTGCCCTGTGGGCAAGAACCAGGGAGCGAAACTATCAATCTCCTCAAAAAAGCTCTCCAGCGTTTTGCGTCCCACCTTGAGGTCTCTGGACTTTAAGAGCTTCCGGAGGACCTGTACCAAGGGCTGGGTGTCGTTACTCGGTACGTTACCCATATTTAATATGTTACTCACCGCGTGAGGCCCAAAAATCCGCCACTTACGCGTGAGCCTGAGGGGAGTCTAAAAACCCTGTAGGTGCGCGCCACCCAGGGCCCAGGTTTATCCCCTACTCACCTGTCTCGCAGTGCTGTATCAAGGAACGTTGTCCACTACCACGTCTCTGGGGTGATCAGTTGTTCCCCGTACAGGCCACGAAATGTCGATGTCGCTCCCGGCCGGCAGGAAGGACACACGACAAAGTCTGGCAGTGGACAACCTTTTCTTTTATTTTCTCTCCGTACAGCCTGCCGTGCGATCGCTCCCAGCCGAAGCCTCCTCTGGTCCGCTCCCCGCGGCTCCTTCCGTGCTTCGCTCCGAAGCCTCTACCGGTCCGCTCTCCGCGGCTCTTTCCGGGCTTCTCTCCGAAGCCTCTACCGGTCCGCTCTCCGCGGCTCCTTCCGGGCTGCTCTCCGAAGCCTCTACCGGTCCGCTCTCCGCGGCTCCTTCCGGGCTTCTACTTCCCCCCAGGGGTGGCACCAGAATATATACGGATAAAGTGTCCAATCATGTTAAAGTAAGCAAGGCAAGCTGATTGGCTAACATATTATTGAGCGGGTTGTTTACGCGGTAAGCAGGAAACTAACGTGCTCGATGGGAGGGGTAATCTAACTCAGGCTTTACTCTTTACCACAGGCCGCATGATCGCTATATGCGGCGGCTCGGCAATGTGGTGGCTCCCAACAGCTGTGGAAATATAGGAGAGGTTTCTGAAAAACATCGTGGGGTGGTGCGCATTGTAAGGGTTTCTAAAAGGCCAATCACTAGCAGGAGTGTGAAAAACATCATGGGTGGTGTGAATTGGAGGGTCTGAATTAGGATAGGCAGTGAGCGGTAATGTAGGATGGAAAAAAGCACCACAAATTGTTCAACATGAGGAGGTCAGGAAACATGCAGTGGAAATGTAGGAGAGGTTTCTGAAAAACATCGCGGGGTGGTGAGCATTGTAAGGGTTTCTAAAAGGCCAATAACTAGTAAGAGTGTGAAAAACTTCACGGATGGTGTGAATTGGAGGGTCTGAATTAGGATAGGCTGTGAGTTGTAATGTAGGATGGAGAAAAGCACCACAGGGTGGTCCTCATGGGGAGGTCAGGAAAAATGCAGTGGCAATGTAGGATAGGTTTCTGAAAAACATCGCGGGGTGGTGCTCATTGTAAGTGTTTGTTACAGGCCATTTACTAGTAGGAGTGAGAAAAACATCACAGGGTGGTGTGAATTCGAGTGTCTGAATTAGAACGGGCAGTGAGGGGCAATGTAGGATGGAGAAAAGCACCAGGGTGTGGTCAGCATGGGGAAATCAGCATACATGCAGTGGCAATGTAGAATAGGTTTCTGAAAAATATCGCGGGGTGGTGCGCATTGTAAGGGTTTCTAAAAGGCCAATCACTAGTAGGAGTGAGAAAAACATCACGGTGTGGTAGGAATTGAAGGATCTTTATTAGGTTATGCAGTGAGCGGTAATGTAGGATGGAGAAAAGCACCACGGGGTGGTCAGCATGGGGAGGTCAGGAAACATGCAGTGGCAATGTAGGATAGGTTTCTGAAAATCATCGCGGTGTGCTGCGCATTGTAAGGGTTTCTAACAGGTCATTCACTAGTAGGAGTGAGAAAAACATCACGGGGTGGTGTGAATTGGAGGGTCTGATTTATGAAAGGCAGTGAGTGGAAATGTAGGCTGGAGAAAGCACCATGGGCTGGTCAGCATGGGGAGGTCTGGAAACATGCAGTGAAAATGTACGATAAGGTTCTGAAAAATATCACGGTGTGCTGCGCATTGTAAGGGTTTCTAACAGGTCATTCACTACTAGGAGTGAGAAAAACATCACGTAGTGGTGTGAAACGGAGGCCTGAATTAGGATAGGCAGTTAGTGGCAATGTAGGATGGAGAATAGCACAACGGTGTGCATAGCATGGGGAGGTCAGGAAACATGCAGTGGCAATGTAGGATAGGTTTCTGAAAAACCTCGCGGGGTGGTGCACATTGTAAGGGTTTCAAGCAGGCCATTCACTAGTAGGAGTGAGAAAAACATAACGGTGTGGTGTGAATTCGAGTGTCTGAATTAGAATTGGCAATGAGTGGAAATTTAGGAGGACTAAAGCACCACGGGGTGGTCAGAATGGGGCAGTCAAGAAACATGCAGTGACAAGGTGGAAAGGTTTCTGAAAAATATCGCATGGTGGTGCGCATCGTAAGGGTTTCTAACAGGCCAACACATCACGGGGTGGTGTGAATTCTAGGGACTGAATTAGGATAGGCAGAGACTGAAAATGTTGGATGGAGAAAAGCACCACACGTTGGTCAGCATGGAAAGGTCTTGAAACATGCAGTGGCAATGTATGATAGGTTTCTGAAAAACATCGCGGGGTGGTGCGCATTGTAAGTGTTTCTAACAAGCCATTCACTCGTAGGTGTGAGAAAAACATCACGGGTTCGTGTAAAATCGAGTGTCTGAATTAGCATGGGCAGTGAATGGCAATATAAGAGGAGAAAAGCACCACGGGGTGGTCAGCATGGGGAAATCAGGAAACATGCAGTGGCAATGTAGGGTAGGTTTCTGAAAATCATTGCGGGGTGGTGCGCATCGTAAGGGTTTCTAACAGGCTAATAACTAGTAGGAGTGAGAAAAACATCACGGGGTGGTGTGAATTGGAGGGTCTGAATTAGGATAGGCAATGAGTGGCAATGTAGGGTGAGGAAAAGCACCACGGGGTGGTCAGCATGGGGAGGTCAGGGAACATGCAGTAGCAATGTAGGATAGAGTACTGAAAAACATCAGGAGATGGTACACATTTTAAGGGTTTCTCACAGGTCATTCACTAGTAGGAGTGAGAAAAACATCACGGGGTGGTGTCATTCTTAGGGCCTGAATTAGGAATGGCAGTTAGTGGCAATGTAGTATGGAGAAAAGCACCACGGGGTGGTCAGAATTCGTTGGTCAGGAAAATTGCAGTGGCAATGTTGGATTGGTTTCTGAAAAACATCGCGGGGTCGTGCGCATTGTAAGGGTTTCTAACAGGTCATTCACAAGTAGGAGTGAGAAAATCATCACTGGCTGGTGTGAATCAGATGCCCTAAATTAGGATAGGCAGTGAGTGGCAATGTAGGATGGAGAAAAGCACCACGGGGTGGTCAGCATGGGGAGGTCAGAAAACATGCAGTGGAAATGTAGGATAGGGTTCTGAAAAACATCAGGAGATGGTGCGCATTGTAAGGGTTTCTAACAGGTCATTCACTAGTAGGAGTGAAATAAACATCACGGGGTAGTGTGATTCGGAGGGCCTGAATTATTATAGGCAGTTAGTGGCAATATACAATGGAAAAAAGCACCACGGGGTGATCAGAACGGGGAGGTAAAGAAACATGCAGTGGCAATGTAGGATAGGTTTCTGAAAAACATTGCAGGGTGGTGCGCATTCTAAGGGTTTCTAACAGACCATTCACTAGTAGGATTTAGAAAATCATCATGGGGTCGGGTGAATCGGAGGGTCTGAATTAGGATAGGCAGTGAGTGGTAATGTCGGATGGAGAAAAGCACCACAGGATGTTCCGCATGGGGTGGACAGGAAACATGCTGTGGCAATGTAGGATAGGTTTCTGAAAAACATCGCGCGGTGGTGGGCATTGTAAGGGTTTCTAGCAGGCCATTCACTAGTAGGAGTGACAAAATCATCGCGGGGTGGTGTGAATTGAAGGCTCTGAATTAGGATAGGCAGTGAGTGGCAATGTAGGTTGGAGAAAAGCACCATGGGATGGTCAGCATGGAGGGGTGAGGAAACATGCAGTAGCAATGTAGGGTAGGTTTCTGAAAAACATCGCGGGGTGGTGTGCATTGTAAGCGTTTCTAACAGGCCTTTCACTAGTAGCAGTGAGAAAATCATCACGGGGTGGTGTGAATTCGAGTGTCTGCATTTGGATTGGCAGTGAGTGGTAATTTAGGAGGAGAAAAACACCACGTGGTTGTCAGCATGGGAAAGTCAGGAAATATTCTGCGGAAATGTGGGATAGGGTTCTGAAAAATCAGGAGTTGGTGCGCATTGTAAGGGTTTCTAACAGGTCATTCACTAGTTGGAGTGAGAAAAACATGACGGCCTTGTGTTTTGGAAGGCCTGAATTAGGATAGGCAGTTAGTGGCAAGGTAGGATGGAGAAAAGCACCACGGTGTGGTCAGAATGGGGAGGTCAGGAAACATGCAGTGGATATGTAGGATAGGTTTCAGAAAAACATAGAGGGTGGTGCGCATTGTAAGGCTGTCTAACAGGTCATTCAGTAGTAGGAGTGAGAAAAACATCATGGGGTGGTGTGAATCGGAGGGCCTGAATTAGAATAGGCAGTTAGTGGCAATGTAGGATGGAAAAAAGCACCACGTGGTGGTCAGCATGGGGAAGTCAGAAAACATGCAGTGGCAAAATAGGATAGGTTTCCGAAAAACATTGCGGGGTGTTTCACATTGGAAGGGTTTCTAACAGGCCAGACATTAGTAGCATTGAGAAAAACATCACGGGGTGGTGTGAATTGGAGGGTCTGAATTAGGATAGGCAGTGAGTGGCAATGTAGGATTGAGGAAAGGACCACGGGGCGGTCAGCATGGGGAGGTCAGGAAACATGCAGTGGCAATGTAGGATAGGTCTCTGAAAAACGTTTCAGGGTGGTGTGTAAAGTAAGGATTTCTAACAGGCCATTCACTAGTAGGAGTGAGAAAAACATCACAGGTTTGTTTGAATCGGAGGGCCTGAATTAGGATAGGAAGAGAGTGGCAATGTAGGATGGAGAAAGGAACCACGGGATGGTCAGCATGAGGAGGTCAGGAAACATGCAGTGGAAATGCATGATAGGGTTCTCAAAAACATCTCTGGGTGGTGAGCAATGTAAGGGTTTCTAACAGGTCATTCACTAGTAAGAGTGAGAAAAACGTCACAGGGTGGTGTGAATCGGAGGGCCTGAATTAGGATAGGCAGTTAGTGGCAATGTAAGATGGAGAATAGCACAACGGGGTGGTCAGCATGGGGAGGTCAGGAAAAATGCAGTGGCAATGTAGGATAGGTTTCTGAAAAACTTTGCGGGGTGGTCTGCATCGTGAGGGCTTCTAACAGGCCAATCACTAGTAAGAGTGAGAAAAACATCACGGTGTGGTGTGCATTGGTGGGTCTGAATTAAGATAGGCAGTGAGTGGCAATGTAGGGTGGAGAAAAGCACAACGGGGTGGTCAGCATGTGGAGGTCAGGAAACATGCAGTGGCAATGTATAATAGATTTCTGAAAAATACAATGTGGCGGTGCACATTGTAAGGATTTCTAACAGGCAATTCTCTATTAGGAGCGAGAAAAACATCACGGGGTGGTGCTTATTTGAGTGTCTGAAGTAGGATGGGCAATGAGTCGCAATGTAGGATGGAGAAAAGCACCACGGGGTGGTCAACATGGGGAGTTCAGGAAACAAGCAGTGGCAATGTAGGATAGGTTTCTGAAAAACATCGCGGCGTTGTGCGCATTGTAAGGGTTTCTAAAAGGCCAATAACTAATAGGAGTGAGAAAAACATCACAGAGTGGTGTGAATCGGATGGTCTGAATTAGGATAGGCAGTGAGAGGTAAAGTAGGAGGGAGAAAAGCACCACGTGGTGGTCAGCATGTGGAGGTCAGGCAACATGCAGTGGCAATGTAGGATAGCTTTCTGAAAAACATCGCAGGTTGGTGCGCATTGTAAGGGTTTCTAAAAGGCCAATAACTAGTAGGAGTGAGAAAAACATCACTGGGTGGTATGAATTGGAGGGTCTGAATTAGCATATGCAGTGAGTGGTAATGTAGGATTGAGGAAAGGACCACGGGGTGGTCAGCATGGGGAGGTCAGGAAACATGCAGTGGCAATGTAGGATAGGTTTCTGAAAAACATCACGGGGTGGTGCGCATTGTAAGGGTTTCTAAAAGGTCATTCACAAGTAGGAGTGAGAAAAACATCACGGGGTGGTGTGAATCGGAGGGCCTGAATTAGGATAGGCAGTTAGTGGCAATGTAGGATGGAAAAAAGCCCCACAGGGTGGATAGCATGGGGAGGTCAGAAAACATGCCGTGGCAATGTAGGATAGGTTTCTGAAAAACGTTGCGGTGTGGAGTGCATTGTAAGGGTTTCTAACAGGCCATTCACTAGCAGGAGTGAGAAAAACATCACGGGGTGGTGTGAATCAGAGGGCCTCAATTAGGATAGGCAGTGAGTGGCAATGTAGGATGGAGAAAAGCACCACGGGATGGTCCCCATGGGGAGGTCAGGAAAAATGCAGTGGAAATGTAGGATAAGGTCCTGAAAAACATCACAGATTGGTGCACAGTGTAAGGGTTTCTAACAGGTCATTCACTAGTAGGAGTGAAAAAAAATATCACGGGGTTGTGTGAATCGGAAGGGCTGAATTAGTATAGTCAGGTAGTGGCAATGTAGAATGGAGAAAAGCACAACGAGTTGGTCAGCATGGGGAGGTCAGGAAACATGCTTTGGCAATGTAGGATGTGTTTCTGAAAAACACAATGGGGTGGTGCGCATTCTAAGGGTTTCTAATAGGGCATTCAGTAGTAGAAGAGAGAAAAATATCACGGGGTGGTGTGAATTTGAGTGTCTGAATTGGGATGGGCAGTGAGTGGCAATATAGGATGGAGAAAAGTACCATGGGATGGTCAACATGGTGAAGTCAGGAAACATGCAGTGGCAAAGTAGGACAGGTTTATGAAAATCATCATGGGATGGTGCGCATTGTAAGGGTTTCTAAAAGGCCAATCACTAGCAGTAGTGAGAAAACATCACAGGGTGGAGTGAATTGGTGGGTCTGAATTAAAATAAGCAGTGAGTGGCAATGTAGGGTGGAGAAAAGCACCACGGGATGGTCAGCATGGGGAGGTCAGGAAACATGCAGTGGCAGTGTAGGATAAGGTCCTGAAAAACATCCAGGGTGGTGGATATTGTAAGGGTTTCTAATGGGTCTTTCACTAGTAGGAGTGAAAAAAACATCACGGGGTGGTATGAATCGGAGGACCTGAATTAGGTTAGGAAGTGAGTGGCAATGTAGGATGGAGAAAAGCGCCACCGGATGGTCAGCATGGGGAGGTCAGTAAACTTGCGGTGGCAATGTAGGATAGGTTTCTCAAAAACATCGCGGGGGGGGGTGCGCAATGTAAGGGTTTCTAACAGGTCATTCACTAGTAGGAGTGAGAAAAACGTCACTGTGGTGTGAATCTGAGGGCCTGAATTAGGATAGGCAGTGAGTGGCAATGTAGGATGGAGAAAAGCACCACGGGGTTGTCAGCACGGGGAGTAAAAGAAACATGCAGTGGCAATGAAGGATAATTTTCTGAAAAACATCGCGGGGTGGTGCGCTTTTCTAAGTGTTTCTAACACTCCATTTACTATTAGGAATGAGAGAAACATCACAGGGACGTGTGAATTGGAGGGACTGAATTAGGAGAGTCAGGGAGTTGCAATTAGGATGGAGAAAATCACCACGGGTTGGTCAGCATGGGGAGGTCAGGAAAAATACAGTGCCAATGTAGGATAGGTTTCTGAAAAACATAGCGGGTGGTGCGCATTGTAAGTGTTTCTAACAAGACATTCACTAGTTAGGAGTGAGAATAACAAGACGGGGTGGTGTGAATAGGAGGGTGTGAATTAGGATAGACAGGTAGTGGCAATGTAGAATGGAGAAAAGCACAACGAGGTGGTCAGCATGGGCAGGTCAGGAAACATGCAGTGGCAATGTAGGATAGGTTTCTGAAAAACACAATTGGGGTGGTGGGCATCCTAAGGGTTTCTAACTGGGCATTCAGTAGTAGAAGAGAGAAAAATATCACGGGGTGGTGTGAATTTGAGTGTCTGAATTGGGATGGGCAGTGAGTGGCAATATAGGATGGAGAAAAGCACCACAGGATGGTCAACATGGGGAAGTCAGGAAACATGCAGTGGCAATGTAGGATAGGTTTCTGAAAATCATCATGGGGTGGTGCGCATTGTAAGGATTTCTAAAAGGCCAATCACTAGTAGTAGTGAGAAAAACATCACGGGGTGGAGTGAATTGGTGGGTCTGAATTAAAATAAGCAGTGAGTAGCAATGTAGGGTGGAGAAAAGCAGCACGGGATGGTCAGCATGGGGAGGTCAGGAAACATGCAGTGGCAGTGTAGGATAGATTTCTAAAAAACATCGCGGGTTGGTGCGCATTGTAAGGGTTTGTAAGTGGCCATTCACTAGCAGGAGTGAGAAAAACATCACGGGATGGTGTGAATTGGAGGGTCTGAATGAGGATGGGCAGGGAGAGGCAATGTAGGCTGGAGAAAATTATCACGGGGTGGTCAGCATGGGGAGGTCCGCAAACATGCAGTGGCAATGTAGGATAGGTTTCTGAAAATCATCGCACGGTAGTGCACCTTGTAGGGTTTCTAAAAGGCCAAAAACAAGTAGGAGTGAGAAAAACATCACGGGGTGGTTGAATTGGAGGGTCTGAATTTGGATAGGCAGGGAGTGGTAATGTAGGATGGAGAAAAGCACCACGGGGTGGTCAGCATGCGGAGGTCAGGAAACTTGCGGTGGCAATGTAGGATAGGTTTCTCAAAAATATCGCAGGATGGTGAGCAATGTAAGGGTTTCTAACAGGTAATTCACTAGTAGGAGTGAGAAAAACGTCACTGTGGTGTGAATCTGAGGGCCTGAATTAGGATAGGCAGTGAGTGGAAATGTAGGATGGAGAAAAGCACCAAGGAGTGGTCAGCACGGGGAGGAAAAGAAACATGCAATGGCAATGAAGGATAATTTTCTGAAAAACATCGTGGGGTGGTGCCCTGTTCTAAGGGTTTTTAACACTCCATTTACTATTAGGAATGAAAAAAAAAACAGGGTGGTGTGAATCGGAGGTTCTGAATTAGGAGACACAGGGAGTTGCAGTGTAGGATGGAGAAAATTCACCACGGGGTGGTCAGCATGGGGAGGTCAGGAAACATACAGTGGCAATGTAGGATAGGTTTCTGAAAAACATCGCGGGTGGTGCGCATTGTAAGGGTTTCTAACAGGCCATTCGCTAGTAGGATTGAGAAAAACATCACGGGGTGGTGTGAATTCAAGTGTCTGAATTAGGATGTGCAGTGTGTGGCAATGCAGGATGGAGTAAAGCATCACGGGTTGTCAGCATGGGGAGGTCAGGAAACATGCAGTGGAAATGTAGGATAAGGTTTCTGAAAAACATCGCAGGGTGGTGCGCATTGTAAGGGTTTCTAACATGTCATTCACTAGTAGGAGTGAGAAAAATGCCACGGGGTGGTGTGAATCACAGGGCCTGAATTAGGATAGGAGGTGAGTGGCAATGTAGGAGGGAGAAAAGCACAACGAGATGGTCAGCATGGGGATGTCATGAAACATGCCATTACAATGTAGGATAGGGTTCTCAAAAACATCCCGGTGTGGTACGCATTGTAAGGGTTTCTAACAGGCCATTCACTAGTAGGATTGAGAAAAATGCCATGGGGGGTGGGTGTGAATCGGATGGCCTGAATTAGAATAGGCAGTGAGTGGCAATGTAGGATGGAGAAAAGCACCACGGGGTGTTTAGCATGGTGAGGTGAAGAAACATGCAGTGGCAATGTAGGATAGGTTTCTGAAAAATATCGCCAGATGGTGCGCTTTGTAAGGGTTTCTAACACTCCATTTACTATTAGGAATGAGAAAAACATCACGGGGCTGTGTGAATTGGAGCGTCTGAATTAGGATAGGCAGTGACTGGCCATGAAGGATGGCGAAAAGCACCATGGGCTAGTCAGCATAGCGAGGTCAGGAAACATGTAGTGGCAATGTAGGATGGGTGTCTGAAAAACATCGAGGGGTGGTGCACATTGTAAGGGTTTCTAACATTCGATTTAGTATTAGGAATGAGAAAAACATCACAGGGTGGTGTGAATCAGAGGGTCCCAATTACGAGAGTCAGGGAGTGGCAATGTAGGATGGAGAAAAGCACCAAGGGGTGGTCAGCACGGGGAGGAAAAGAAACATGCAATGGCAATGAAGGATAATTTTCTGAAAAATATCGCGGGGTGGTGCGCTTTTCTAAGTGTTTCTAACACTCCATTTACTATTAGGAATGAGAAAAACATCACAGGGTGGTGTGAATCAGAGGGTCTGAATTAGGAGAGACAGGGATTTGCAATGTAGGATGAAGAAAATCACCAAGGGGTGGTCAGCATGGGGAGGTCAGGAAACATACAGTGGCAATGTAGGATAGGTTTCTGAAAAACATCGCGGGTGGTGTTCATTGTAATGGGTTCTATGAGGCCAATCACTAGTAGGAGTGAGAAAAAGATCACGTAGTGGAATGAATTGGTGGAACTGAATTAAAATAGGCAGTGAGTGGCAATGTAGGATTGAGAAAAGCACCACGGGGTGGTCAGCATGTAGAAGTCAGGAAACACGCAGTGGCAATGTAGGATAGGTTTCTGAAAAACTTCGAGGGGTGGTTCGCATTGTAAGGGTTTATAACAAGCCATTCACTAGTAGGAGTGAGAAAAACATCACGGTTGATGTGAATTCGAGTGTCTGAGTTAGGATGGGCAGTGAGTGGAAATGCTGGATGGAGAAAAGCACCACGGGGTTGTCAGCATGGTGAAGACAGGAAACATGCAGTGGAAATGTAGGATAGGGTTCTGAAAAACATCAGGAGATGGTTGGCATTGTAATGGTTTCTAAAAGGCCAAAAACTAGTGGGAGTGAGAAAAACATCATGAGTGATGTGAATTGGAGGGTCTGAATTAGGATAGGCAGGGAGTGGATATGTAGGATGGAGAAAAGCACCATGGGATGGTCAGCATGGGGAGGTCAGGAAACATGCAGTGGAAATGTAGGATAAGTTTCTGAAAACCATCGCGGGGTGTTGAGCATTGTAAGGGTTTCTAACAGGCCAATCACTAGTAGGAGTGAGAAAAACATCACGGGGTGGTGTGAATTGGTGTGTCTGAATTAAGATAGGCAGTGAATGGCAATGTAGGGTGGAGAAAAGCACCATGGCGTGGTCAGCATGGGGAGGTCAGGAAACATGCCATGGCAATGTAGGGTAGGTTTCTGAAAAACATCGCGGGGCGGTGTGCATTGTAAGGGTTTCTAACAGGCCATTCACTATTAGGAGTGATAAAAACATCACGGGCTGGTGTGAATTGCTGGGACTGAATTAATATAGGCAGTGAATGGCAATGTAGGATGGAGAAAAGCACTGTGGGGTGGTCAGCATGGGGAAGACAGGAAACATGCAGTGGCAATGTAGGGTAGGTTCCTGAAAACCATATGGGTGGTGCGCATTGTAAGGGGTTCTAACAGGCCAGTCACTAGTAGGAATGAGAAAAACCTCACGGTTTGGTGTGAATTCGAGTGTCTAAGTTAGGATGTGCAGTGAGTGGCAATATAGGATGGAGAAAAGCACCACGGGGTGGTCAGCATGCAGAATTCCGGAAATGTGCAGTGGAAATGTACAATAGGGTTGTCAAAAACATCGCGAGGTTGGGCACATTGTATGGGTTTCTAACATTCCATTTACTAGTAGGAATGAGAAAAACATCACGTGGTGGTGTGAATCAGAGACTCTGAATTAGGAGAGTCAGGGAGTGGCAATGTAGGATGGAGAAAATCACCACGGGTTGGTCAGCATGGGGAGGTCAGGAAACATGCAGTGCAGTGTAGGACAGGCTTCTTAAAAACATCTCGGGGTGGTGCGCATTGTAAGGGTTTCAAACAGGCCATTCACTAGTAGGAGTGAGAAAAACATCTCGGGATGGTGTGAATTTCTGGGATTCAATTAATATAGTCAGTGGGTGGCAATGTAGGGTGGAGCAAAGTACCACGGCATTGTCAATATGGCGCCATCAGGAAAAATGCAGTGGAAATGTAGGATAAGGTTCTGAAAAACATCGTGCAGTGTTGCGCATTATAAGGGTTTCTAACAGCCCATTCACTAGTAGGAGTGAATAAAGCATCACGGGGTTGTGTGAAATTGAGTGTCTGAATTGGGATGGGCACTGAGTGGCAATGTAGGATGGAGAAAAGCACTGTGGGGTGGTCACCATGCGGAAGAGAGGAAACATGCAGTGGCCATATAGGATAGGTTTCTGAAAAACATCGCGGCGTGGTGAGCATTGTAAGGGTTTCTAAAAGGCCAGTCACTAGTAGGAGTGAGAAAAACATCACGTGGTGCAGAGAATTGGTGGGTCTGAATTAAAATTGGCAGTGAGTGGCAATGTAGGGTGGAGAAAAGCACCACAGGGTGGTCAGCATGGGGAGGTCAGGAAACGTGCAGTGGCAGTGTAGGAAGTGGGTTCTGAAAAACATCACGGGGTGGTGCTCATTGTAAGGGTTTCTAACATGCCATTCACTAGTAGGAGTGAGAAAAACATGAAGGAATAGTGTGAATTGGAGGGTCTGAATTAGGATGGGCAGTGAGTGGCAATGTAGGGTGGAAGAAATCACCACGGGGTGGTCAGCATGGGGAGGTCCGGAAACATGCAGTGGCAATGTAGGATAGGTTTCTGAAAAACATCGCGGGGTGGGCACATTGTAAGGGTTTCTAACAGGACATTCACTAGTAGGAGTGAGAAAAACATCACGGGGTGGTGTAAATCGGAGGCTCTGAATTAGGATAGGTAGTGAGTGGCAATGTAGGGTGGAGAAAAGCACCACGGGGTGGTCAGCATGTAGAAGTCAGGAAACATGCAGTGGCAATGTAGGATAGGTTTCTGAAAAACGTCGCGGGGTGGTTCGCATTGTAAGGGTTTATAACAGGCCATTCATTATTAGGAGTGAGAAAAACATCACGGGGTGATGTCAATTAGAGTGTCTGAATTAGGATGGGCACGAGTGAAAATGCAGAATGGAGAAAAGCACCATGGGGTTGTCAGCATGGTGAGGTCAGGAAACATGCAGTGGAAATGTAGGATAGGGTTCTGAAAAACATCAGGAGATGGTACACATTGTATGGGTTTCTAAAAGGTCATTCCATAGTAGGAGTGAGAAAATCATCACGGGGTGGTGTGATTCAGAGAGCCTGAATTAGGATAGGCAGTTAGTGGCAATGTAGGACAATGGGGTGGTCAGAATGGGAAGGTCCGGAAACATGCAGTGGCAATGTAGGATAGGTTTCTGAAAAACATCACGGGTCGTGCGCATTGGAAGGTTTTCTAAAAGGCCAATAACTAGTAGGAGTGAGAAAAACATTACGGGGTGGTGTGAATCGGAGTGTCAGAATTAGAATGGGAAGTGAGTGGCAATGTACGATTTAGAAAAGCACCACGGGGTGGTCAGCATAGGGAGGACAGGAAACATGCAGTGGCAATGTAGGATAGGTTTCTGAAAAACATCGTGGGATTGTGCGCATTGTAAGGGTTTTTAACAGGCCATTCACTAGTAGGAGTGAGAAAAACATCACGGGGTGGTGTGAATTCGAGTGTCTGAATTAGGATAGGCAGTGAGTGGCAATTTAGGAGGAGAAAAGCAGCATGTGTTGGTCAGCATGGGGAGGTCAGGAAACATGCAGTGGCATTGTGGGATAGGTTTCTGAAAAACATGGCGGGGTGGTGCGCATTGTAAGGGTTTCTCAGAAGACATTCACTAGTAGGAGTGAGAAAATCATCACGGGGTGTTGTGAATTCGAGTGTCTGAATTATGATGGGCAGTGAGTGGCAATGTAGGATCGAGAAAAGCACCACGGTGTGGTCAAGATGCCAAGGTCTGGAAACATGCAGTGGAAATGTAGGATATGTTTCTGAAACACATCGCGGGGTGGTGCGCATTGTAAGTGTTTCTAAAATGCCAATCACTAGTAGGAGTGAGAAAAACATCACGGGGTGGTGGGAATTGGAGGGTCTGAATTAGGATAGGCATTGAGTGGCAATGTAGGATGGAGAAAAGCTCCACAGGGTGGTCAGCATGCCGAGGTCAGGAAACCTGCAGTGGCAATGTAGGGTAGGTTTCTGAAAACCATCGGGGGTGGTGCGCATTGTAAGGGTTTCTAACAGGCCAGTCACTAGTAGGAGTGAGAAAAACATCACGGGGTGGTGTGTATTCGAGTGTCTAAGTTAGGGTGCGCAGTGAGTGGCAATGTAGTATGGAGAAAACCACCACGGGGTGGTCAGCATGCGGAGGTCCGGAAACGTGCAGTGGATGTGTACAATAAGGTTCTCAAAAACATCGCGAGGTGGTGCGCATTGTATGGGTTTCTAACATTCCATTTACAAGTAGGAATGAGAAAAACATCACGGTGTGGTGTGAATCGGAGAGTCGGAATTAGGAGATCAGGGAGTGGCAATGTAGGATGGAGAAAATCACCACTGGGTGGTCAGCAAGGGGAGGTCAGGAAACATGCAGTGGCAATGTACGATACAATTCTGAAAAACATCACCTGGTGGTGCACATTGTAAGGGTTTCTAACAGGCCATTCACTAGTAGGAGTGAGAAAAACATCACGGGGTGGTGTGAATCAGAGTGTCAGAATTAGAATGGGAAGTGAGTGGCAATGTACGATTTAGAAAAGCACCACGGGGTTGTCAGCATAGGGAGGACAGGAAACATGCAGTGGCAGTGTAGGATAGGTTTCTGGAAAACATCGCGGGGTTGTGCGCATTGTAAGGGTTTCTAACAGGCCATTCACTAGTAGGAGTGAGAAAAACATCACGGGGTGGTGTGAATTCGAGTGTCTAAATTAGGATGGGCAGTGAGTGGCAATTTAGGAGGAGAAAAGCAGCATGGGGTGGTCAGCATGTGGAGGTCAGGAAACATGCAGTGGCAATGTGGGATAGGTTTCAGAAAAACAGCGTGAGGTGGTGCGCATTGTAAGGGTTTCTAACAGGCCATTCACTAGTAGGAGTGAGAAAAACGTAACGGGGTGATGTGAATTGGAGGGTCTGAATTAGGATAGGCAGTGAGTGGCAATGTAGGATGCAGAAAAGCACCATGGGCTGGTCAGCATGGGGAGGTCAGGAAACATGCAGTGGCAATGTAGGGTAAGTTTCTGAAAAACATCGCGGGGTGGTGCGCATTGTAAGGGTTTCTTACAGGCAAATCACTAGTAGGAGTGAGAAAAACATCACGGGGTGGTGTGAATTAGTGGGACTGAATTAATATAGGCAGTGAGTGTCAATGTAGGGTGGAGAAAAGCACCACGGGCTGGTCAACATGGCGATGTCAGGAAACATGCAGTGGCACTGTAGGATAGGTTTCTGAAAAACATCGCAGGGTGGTACACATTGTAAGGATTTCTGAAAGGCCAATCACCAGTAGGAGTGAGAAAAACATCACGGGCTGTGTGAATTGGAGGGTATGAATGAGGATAGCCAGTGAGTGGTAATATAGGATGGAGAAAAGCACAACAGGGTGGTCAGCATTGGGAGGTCAGGAAACATGCAGTGGCAATGTAGGATAGGTTTCTGAAAAACGTCGCAGAGTGGTGCGCATTGTAAGGGTTTCTAACCGGCCATTCACTCGTAGGATTGAGTAAAACATCACGAGGTGGTGGGAATTTGAGTGTCTGAATTAGGATGGGCAGTGAGTGGCAATTTAGGAGGAGAAAAGAAGCACGGTATGGTAAGCATGGAGAAGTCAGGAAACATGCAGTGGCAATGTAGGATAGGATTCTGAAAAACGTCGCGGGGTGGTGCTCATTGTAAGTGTTTCTAAAAGGAAAATCACTAGTAGGAGTGAGAAAAACATCACGGGGTGGAGTGTATTAGTGGGTCTTAATTAAAATAAGCAGTGAGTGGCAATGTAGGGTGGAGAAAAGCACCACAGGGTGGTCAGCATGTGGAGTTCAGGAATCATGCAGTGGCAACGTAGGATAGGTTTCTGAAAAACATCTTGGATGGTGCTCATTGTAACGGTTTCTAACAGGCCATTCACTAGTGGGAGTGAGAAAAACATCACCGGGTGGTGTGAATTGGAGGATCTGAAATAGGATAGGCAGTGAGTGGCAATGAAGGATGGAGAAAAGCACCACGGGCTAGTCCTCATAGCGAGGACAGGAAACATGCAGTGGCAATGTAGCATAGGATTCTGAAAAACATCGCGTGGTCGTACGAATTGTAAGGGTTTCTAAAAGGCCAATCGCTGGTAGGAGTGAGAAAAACCTCAAGGCGGTGTGAATTGGAGGGTATGAATGAGTTTAGGCAGTGAGTGGTAATGTAGGATGGAGAAAAGCACAACAGGGTGGGCAGCATGGGGAGGTCAGGAAACATGCAGTGGCAATGAATGATAGATTTCTGCAAAACATCGTGGGGTGGTGCGCATTTTAAGGGTTTCTAAGAGGCCAATCTCTAGTAGGAAACAGAAAATCATCGCGGGTGGTGTGAATTGGAGGGTATGAATGAGGATTGGCAGTTAGTGGTAATGTAAGATGTAGAAAAGCACAACGGGGTGGTGAGCATTGAGAGGTCAGGAAACATCTAGTGGCAATGTAGGGTAAGTTTGAGAAAAACATCGTGGGATGGTGCGCATTGTAAGGGTTTCTTACAGGCCATTCACTAGTAGGAGTGATAAAAACATGACGGGATGGTGTGAATTGGTGGGACTGAATTAATATAGGCAGTAAGTGGCAATGTAGTGTGGAGAAAAGCACCACGGGGTTGTCAACATGGCGAGGTCAGGAAACATGCAGTGGCAATGTAGGATAGGTTTCTGAAATACATCGCGAGGTGGTGCGCATTGTAAGGTTTTCTCACAAGACATTGACTAGTAGAAGTGAGAAAATCATCACGGGGTGTTGTGAATTCGAGTGTCTGAATTAGGATGGGCAGTGAGTGGCAATGTAGGATCGAGAAAAGCACCACGGTGTGGTCAAGTTGTGAAGGACTGGAAATATGCAGTGGAAATGTAGGATATGTTTATGAAACACATCGCGGGGTGGTGCGCATTGTAAGTGTTTCTAAAATGCCAATCACTAGTAGGAGTGAGAAAAACATCACGGGGTGGTGGGAATTGGAGGGTCTGAATTAGGATAGGCAGTGAGTGGCAATGTAGGATGGAGAAAAGCTCCACGGGGTGGTCAGCATGCCGAGGTCAGGAAACCTGCAGTGGCAATGTAGGGTAGGTTTCTGAAAACCATCGGATGTGGTGCGCATTGTAAGGGTTTCTAACAGGCCAGTCAGTAGTAGGAGTGAGAAAAACATCACGGGGTGTTGTGAATTCGAGTGTCTAAGTTAGGATGCGCAGTGAGTGGCAATGTAGGATGGAGAAAACCACAATGGGGTGGTCAGCATGCGGAGGTCCGGAAACACTCAGTGGATGTGTACAATAGGGTTCTCAAAAACATCGCGAGGTGGTGCGCATTGTATGGGTTTCTAACATTCCATTTACAAGTAGGAATGAGAAAAACATCACGGGGTGGTGTGAATCGGAGAGTCAGAATTAGGAGAGTCAGGGAGTGGCAATGTAGGATGGAGAAAATCACCACTTGTTGGTCAGCATGGGGAGGTCAGGAAACATGCAGTGGCAATGTAGGATAGGATTCTGAAAAACATCACGTGGTGGTGCACATTGTAAGAGTTTCTAACAGGCCATTCACTAGTAGGAGTGAGAAAAACATCACGGGGTGGTGTGAATCGGAGTGTCAGAATTAGAATGGGAAGAGAGTGGCAATGTACGATTTAGAAAAGCACCACGGGGTGGTCAGCATAGGGAGGACAGGAAACATGCAGTGGCAATGTAGGATAGGTTTCTGAAAAACATCGCGGGGTTGTGCGCATTGTAAGGGTTTCTAACAGGCCATTCACTAGTAGGAGTGAGAAAAACATCACGGGGTGGTGTGAATTTGAGTGTTTGAATTAGGATGGGCAGTAAGTGGCAATTTAGGAGGAGAAAAGCAGCATGTGTTGGTCAGCATGGGGAGGTCAGGAAACATGCAGTGGCAATGTGGGATAGGTTTCTGAAAATCAGCGTGAGGTGGTGCGCATTGTAAGGGTTTCTAACAGGCCATTCACTAGTAGGAGTGAGAAAAACGTTACGGCGTGATGTGAATTGGAGGGTCTCAATTCGGATAGGCAGTTAGTGGCAATGTAGGATGCAGAAAAGCACCACGGGTTAGTCATCATGGGGAGGTGAGGAAACATGCAGTGGCAATGTAGGGTAGGTTTCTGAAAAACATCGCGAGGTGGTGTGCATTGTAAGGGTTTCTTACAGGGCATTCACTAGTAGTAGTGAGCAAAACATCACGGGGTGTGGGGAATTCGAGTGTTCTAATTAGGATGGGCAGTGAGTGGCAATGTAGGAAGGAGAAAAAGCACCCCGGGGTGGTCAACATGGCGAGGTCAGGAAACATGCAGTGGCAATGTAGCATAGGATTCTGAAAAACATCGCGTGGTCTTATGAATTGTAAGGGTTTCTAAAAGGCCAATCACTGGTAGGAGTGAGAAAAACCTCAGGGCGGTATGAATTGGAGGGTATGAATGAGTTTAGGCAGTGAGTGGTAATGTAGGATGGAGAAAAGTACAACGGGGTGGGCAGCATGGGGAGGTCAGGAAACATGCAGTGGCAATGTATGATAGATTTCTGCAAAACATCGTGGGGTGGTGCGCATTTTAAGGGTTTCTAAGAGGCCAATCTCTAGTAGGAAAGATAAAAACATCGCGGGCGGTGTGAATTGGAGGGTATGAATGAGGATAGGCAGTTAGTGGTTATGTAAGTTGTAGAAAAGCACAACGGGGTGGTGAGCATTGGAAGGTCAGGAAAAATCTAGTGGCAATGTAGGGTAAGTTTGTGAAAAACATCGTGGGATGGTGCGCATTGTAAGGGTTTCTTACAGGCCATTCACTAGTAGGAGTGATAAAAACATGACTGGATGCTGTGAATTGCTGGGACTGAATTAATATAGGCACTAAGTGGCAATGTAGCGTGGAGAAAGGCACCACGGGGTTGTCAACATGGCGAGGTCAGGAAACATGCAGTGGCAATGTAGGATAGGTTTCTGAAATTCATCGCGGGGTGGTGCGCATTGTAAGGGTTTCTCACAAGACATTCACTAGTAGGAGTGAGAAAATCATCACGGGGTGTTGTGAATTCGAGTGTCTGAATTAGGATGGGCAGTGAGTGGCAATGTAGGATCGAGAAAAGCACCACGGTGTGGTCAAGTTGCGAAGGACTGGAAACATGCAGTGGAAATGTAGGATATGTTGATGAAACACATCGCGGGGTGGTGCGCATTGTAAGTGTTTCTAAAATGCCAATCACTAGTGGGTTTCAGAAAAACATCACGGGGTGGTGGGAATTGGAGGGTCTGAATTAGGATAGGCAGTGAGTGGCAATGTAGGATGGAGAAAAGCTCTACGGGGTGGTCAGTATACCGAGGTCAGGAAACCTGCAGTGGCAATGTAGGGTAGGTTTCTGAAAACCATCGGGGGTAGTGCGCATTGTAAGAGTTTCTAACAGGCCAGTCAGTAGTAGGAGTGAGAAAAACATCACGGGGTGGTGTGAATTCGAGTGTCTAAGTTAGGATGCACAGTGAGTGGCAATGTAGGATGGAGAAAACCAGCACGGAGTGGTCAGCATGCGGAGGTCCGGAAACATGCAGTGGATGTGTACAATAGGGTTCTCAAAAACATCGCGAGGTGGTGCGCATTGTATGGGTTTCTAACATTCCATTTACAAGTAGGAATGGGAAAAACATAATGGGGTGGTGTGAATAGGAGAGTCTGAATTAGGAGAGTCAGGGAGTGGCAATGTAGAATGGAGAAAATCACCACTGGGTGGTCAGCATGGGGAGGTCAGAAAACATGCAGTGGCAATGTAGGATAGGATTCTGAAAATCATCACGTGGTGGTGCACATTGTAAGGGTTTCTAACAGGCCATTCACTAGTAGGAGTGAGAAAAACATCACGGGGTGGTGTGAATTCGAGTGTCTGAATTAGGATGGGCAGTGAGTGGAAATTTAGGAGGAGAAAAGCAGCATGGGGTGGTCAGCATGGGGAGGTCAGGAAACATGCAGTGGCAATGTGGGATAGGTTTCTGAAAATCAGCGCGAGGTGGTGCGCATTGTAAGGGTTTCTAACAGGCCATTCACTAGTAGGAGTGAGAAAAACATCACGGGGTGGTGTGAATTGGAGGGTCTGATTAGGTTAGGCAGTGAGCGGCAATGAAGGATGGACAAGAGCACTATGGGCTAGTCAGGAAGGGTAGGTCAGGAAACATGCAGTGTCAATGTAGGGTAGGTTTCTGAAAAATATCGCGGGGTGGTGCGCATTGTAAGGGTTTCTTACAGGCCAATCAGTAGTAGGAGTGAGAAAAACATCACGGGGTGGTGTGAATTGGTGGGACTGAATTAATATAGGCAGTGAGTGGCAATGTAGGGTGGAGAAAAACACCACGGGCTCTTCAACATGGCGAGGTCAGGAAACATGCAGTGGCACTGTAGGATAGGTTTCTGAAAAACATCGTGGGGTGGTACACATTGTAAGGGTTTCTAAAAGGCCAATCACTAGTAGGAGTGAGAAAAACATCACGGGCTGTGTGAACTGGAGGGTATGAATGAGGATAGGCAGTGAGTGGTAATATAGGATGGAAAAAAGCACAACAGGGTGGTCAGCATTGGGAGGTCAGGAAACATGCAGTGGCAATGTAGGATAGGTTTCTTGAAACTTCGCAGCGTGATGCGCAATGTAAGGGTTTCTAAAAGGCCATTCACTAGTAGGAGTGAGAAAAACATCACGGGGTGGTGTGAATTCGAGTGCCTGAATTAGGATTGGCAGTGAGTGTCAACGTAGGATGGAGAAAAGCACCACGGGGTGGTCAGCATGGGAAAGTCAGGAAACATGCAGTGCAATGTAGGATAGGTTTCTGCAAAACATCGCGGGGTGGTGCGCATTGTAAGGGTTTCTAACAGGCCAATCACTTGTGCGAGAGAGAAAAAAATCATGGGGTATTGTGAATTTGAGTGTCTGAATTAGGATGGGCAGTGAGTGGCAATTAAGGAGGAGAAAAGCAGCATGGGGTGATCAGCATGGGGAGGTCAGGAAACATGCAGTGGCAATGTAGGATAGGTTTCTGAAAAACGTCACAGCGTGATGCGCAATGTAAGGGTTTCTAAAAGGCCATTCACTAGTAAGAGTGAGAAAAATATCAAGGGGTGGTGTGAATTCAAGTGTCTGAATTAGGATGGGCAGTGAGTGGAAATTTAGGAGGAGAAAAGCAGCATGGGGTGGTCAGCATGGGGAGGTCAGGAAACATGCAGTGGCAATGTGGGATAGGTTTCTGAAAATCAGCGCGAGGTGGTGCGCATTGTAAGGGTTTCTAACAGGCCATTCACTAGTAGGAGTGAGAAAAACATCACGGGGTGGTGTGAATTGGAGGGTCTGATTAGGATAGGCAGTGAGCGGCAATGAAGGATGGACAAGAGCACTATGGGCTAGTCAGGAAGGGTAGGTCAGGAAACATGCCGTGTCAATGTAGGGTAGGTTTCTGAAAAATATCGCGGGGTGGTGCGCATTGTAAGGGTTTCTTACAGGCCAATCAGTAGTAGGAGTGAGAAAAACATCATGGGGTGGTGTGAATTGGTGGGACTGAATTAATATAGGCAGTGAGTGGCAATGTAGGGTGGAGAAAAGCACCACGGGCTCTTCAACATGGCGAGGTCAGGAAACATGCAGTGGCACTGTAGGATAGGTTTCTGAAAAACATCGTGGGGTGGTACACATTGTAAGGGTTTCTAAAAGGCCAATCACTAGTAGAAGTGAGAAAAACATCACGGGCTGTGTGAACTGGAGGGTATGAATGAGGATAGGCAGTGAGTGGTAGTATAGGATGGAGAAAAGCACAACAGGGTGGTCAGCATTGGGAAGTCAGGAAACATGCAGTGGCAATGTAGGATAGGTTTCTTGAAACTTCGTAGCGTGATGTGCAATGTAAGGGTTTCTAAAAGGCCATTCACTAGTAGGAGTGAGAAAAACATCACGGGGTGGTGTGAATTCGAGTGTCTGAATTAGGATTGGCAGTGAGTTTCAACGTAGGATGGAGAAAAGCACCACGGGGTGGTCAGCATGGGAAAGTCAGGAAACGTGCAGTGCAATGTAGGATAGGTTTCTGCAAAACATCGCGGGGTGGTGCGCATTGTAAGGGTTTCTAACAGGCCAATCACTTGTGCGAGAGAGAAAAAAATCATGGGGTATTGTGAATTTGAGTGTCTGAATTAGGATGGGCAGTGAGTGGCAATGTAGGATGGAGAAAAGCACCACGGGTGGCCAGCATGCGGAGGTCAGCAAAACGCAGTGGCAATGTAGGATAGGTTTCTGAAAAACGTCGCAGAGTGGTGCACATTTTAAGGGTTTCTAACAGGCCATTCACTCGTAGGAGTGAGTAAAACACCACGAGGTGGTGTGAATTTGAGTGTCTGAATTAGGATGGGCAGTGAGTGGCAATTTAGGAGGAGAAAAGCAGCATGGTATGGTAAGCATGGAGAAGTCAGAAACATGCAGTGGCAATGTAGGATCGGATTCTGAAAAACATCGCGGGGTGGTGCGCATTGTAAGGGTTTCTAAAAGGAAAATCACTAGTAGGAGTGAGAAAAACATCACGGGGTGGAATGTATTGGTGGGTCTTAATTAAAATAAGCATTGAGTGGCAATGTAGGGTGGAGAAAAGCACCACAGGGTGGTCAGCATGTGGAGGTCATGAATCATGCAGTGGCAACGTAGGATAGGTTTCTGAAAAACATCTTGGGTGGTGCTCATTGTAACAGTTTCTAACAGGCCATTCACTAGTGGGAGTGAGAAAAACATCACCGGGTGGTGTGAATTACAGGATCTAAATTAGGATAGGTAGTGAGTGGCAATTAAGAACGGAGAAAAGCACCAAGGGCGAGTCATCATGGAGAGGTGAGGAAACATGCAGTGGCAATGTAGGGTAGGTTTCTGAAAATCATCGCGGGGTGGTGCGCATTGTAAGGGTTTCTAACAGGCCAATCACTAGTAGGAAAGAGAAAAACATCACGGTCGCTGTGAATTGGAGGGTATGAATGAGGATAGGCTTAGTGGTAATGTAAGATGTAGAAAAGCACAATGGGGTGGTGAGCATTGGGAGGTCAGGAAACATCTAGTGGCAATGTAGGGTAGGTTTCTGAAAAACATCGTGGGATGGTGCGCATTGTAAGGGTTTCTTACAGGCCATTCACTAGTAGGAGTGAGAAAAACATCACGGGGTGGTGGGAATTCGAGTGTCTGAATTAGGATGGGCAGTGAGTGGCAATTAAGGAGGAGAAAAGCAGCATGGGGTGATCAGCATGGGGAGGTCAGGAAACATGCAGTGGCAATGTAGGATAGGTTTCTGAAAAACGTCACAGCGTGATGCGCAATGTAAGGGTTTCTAAAAGGCCATTCACTAGTAAGAGTGAGAAAAATATCAAGGGGTGGTGTGAATTCGAGTGTCTGAATTAGAATGGGCAGTGAGTGTCAACATAGGATGGAGAAAAGCACCACGGGGTGGTCAGCATGGGGAAGTCAGGAAACATGCAGTGCAATGTAGGATAGGTTTCTGCAAAACATCGCGGGGTCGTGCGCATTGTAAGGGTTTCTAACAGGCCAATCACTTGTGGGAGAGAGAAAAAAATCATGGGTTATTGTGAATTTGAATGTCTGAATTAGGATGGGCAGTGAGTGGCAATTTAGGAGGAGAAAAGCAGCATGGTGTGGTCAGCATGGAGAAGTCAGGAAACATGCAGTGGCAATGTAGGATAGGATTCTAAAAAACATCGTGGGGTGGTGAGCATTGAAAAGGTTTCTAACACGCCATTCACAAGTAGGAGTGAGAAAAACATCATGGGGTGGTGTTATTTGGAGGGTCTGTATTAGGTTAGGCCGTGAGTGGCAATGTAGGATGGAGAAAAGCACCACGGGGTGATCAGGATGTGAAGGTCCGGAAACATGCAGTGGAAATGTAGGATAGGTTTCTGAAAAAAATTGCAGGGTGGTGCGCATTGTAAGGGTTTCTACCAGGCCATTCACTACTAGGAGTGAAAAAATCATCACGGGGCGGAGTGAATTGGACTGTCTGAATTAGGATAGACAGTGAGGGGCAATGAAGGATGGAGAAAAGTACCATAGGCTAGGCAGCATAGGGAGGTCAGGATACATGCAGTGGCAATGAAGGATAGGGTTCTGATAAACATCGCGGTGTGGTGTGCATTGTAAGGGTTTCTAACAGGTCATTCAGTAGTAGGGGTGAGAACAACATCACGGGGTGGTGTGAATTTGAGAGTCTGAATTGGGATGGGCAGTGAGTGGCAATGTAGGATAGAGAAAAGCACCTTGGTGTGGTCAGCATGGGGAAGTCAGGAAACATGCAGCGGCAATGTAGGATAGGTTTCTGAAAAACATCGTGGGGTGGTGCGCATTGTAAGGGTTTCTAAAGGCCAATCGCTAGAAGGAGTGAGAAAAACCTCACAGGGTGGAGTGAATTGGTCGTTCTGAATTAAAATAGGCAGTGAGTGGCAATGTAGGGTGGAGAAAAGCACCACAGGGTTGTCAGCATGGGGAGGGCAGGAAACATGCAGTTGCAGTGTAGGATAGGTTTCTGAAAAACATCGCGGGGTGGTGCGCATTGTAAGGGTTTCTAACAGGCCATTCACTAGTAGGAGTGAGAAAAATATCCCAGGATGGTGTGAATTGTAGTCTCTGAATTAGGATCGGTAGTGAGTGGCAATTTAGGATGGAGAAAGCACCACGGGGTGGTCAGCATGGGGAGATCCGCAAACATGCAGTGGCAATGTAGGATAGGTTTCTGAAAATCATCACGGAGTTGTGCGCATTGTAAGGGTATCTAACAGGCCAATCAATAGTAGGAGTGAGAAAAACATCACGGGATTGTGTGAATAGTAGGGTCTGAATTAGGATAGGCAGTGAGTGGAAATGTAGGATGGAGAAAAGCACCACGGGATGGTCAGCATGGGGAGGTCAGGAAACATGCAGTGGAAATGTAGGATAAGGTTCAGAAAAACATCGTGGTCTATTGCGCGTTGTAAGGGTTTCAAACAGGCCATTCAGTAGTAGGGGTGAGAACAACATAACGGGGTGGTGTGAATTGGTGTGTCTGAATTAAGATAGGCAGTGAATGGCAATGTAGGGTGGAGAAAAGCACCATGGCGTGGTCAGCATGGGGAGGTCAGGAAACATGCAGTGGCAATGTAGGATAGGTTACTGAAAAACATCGCGGGGTGTTGCGCATGTAAGGGTTTCTAACAGGCCATTCAGCAGTAGGGGTGAGAACAACATCACGGGGTGGTGTGAATTGGTGGTTCTGAATTAAGTTACGCAGTGAATGGCAATGTTGGTGGAGAAAATCATCACGGGGTGGTCACCATGGTTAGGTCAGGAAACATGCAGTGGCAATATAGGATAGGGTGAAAATATCTCGTTGTGGTGTGCATTATAAGGGTTTCTAACAGGCCATTCACTAGTAGGAGTGAGAAAAACATCACGTTATGGTGTGAATTGGTGGGATTGAAATAATTCAGGCAGTGAGTGGCAATGCAGGGTGGAGAAAAGCACCACGGGATTGTCAACATGGCGAGGTCAGGATACAGGCAGTGGAAATGTACAATAAGGTTCCGAAAAACATGGCGGGTTTTTGCGCTTTGTAAGGGTTTTTTAACAGGCCATTCACTAGTAGGAGTGAGAAAAACATCACAGGTTGGTGTGAATTTGAGTGTCTGAATTGGGATGGGCAGTGAGTGGCAATGTAGGATAGAGAAAAGCACCATGGGGTTGTCAGCATGGGGAAGACAGGAAACATGCCGTGGCAATGTAGGATAGGTTTCTGAAAAACATCACGTGGTGTTGCACATTGTAAGGTTTTCTAACAGGCCATTCACCAGTAGGAGTGAGAAAAACATCACAGGGTGGAGTGTATTGGTGGGTCTGAATTGAAAAAAGTAGTGAGTGGCAAAGTAGGGTGGAGAAAAGCACCACAGGGTGGTCAGTATTATGCGGTCAGGAAACATGCAGTGCCAATGTAGGACAGGTTTCTGAAAAACATCGCGGGGTGGTGCGCATTGTAAGGGTTTCTAACAGGCCATTCACTAGTAGGAGTGAGAAAAACATCACGGGGTGGTGTTAATTGGAAGGCCTGAATTAGGA
This sequence comes from Cavia porcellus, assembly GCF_034190915.1. Classification (NCBI taxonomy): domain Eukaryota; kingdom Metazoa; phylum Chordata; class Mammalia; order Rodentia; family Caviidae; genus Cavia; species Cavia porcellus. The sequence goes on along the minus strand of NW_026947486.1, from coordinate 1,015,294 downwards.
TAGGAAGTGAGTGGCAATGTAGGATGAAGAAAAGCACCACGGGGTGGTCAGCACAGGGAAGACAGGAAACATACTGTGGCAATGTAGGATGGGTTTCTGAAAAACATCGCGGGGTTGTGTGCATTGTAAGGGTTTCTAACATGCCATTCACTAATAGGAGTTAGAAAAACATCACAGGGTTGTGTGAATTAGAGTGTCTGAATTAGGATGGGCAGTGAGTGGCAATTTTGGAGGAGAAAAGCAGAACGGTGTGGTCAGCATGGGGAAGTCAGGAAACATGCAGTGGCAATGTAGGATAGCATTCTGAAAATCATCGCGGGGTGGTGAGCATTGTAAGGGTTTCTAAGAGGCCAGTCACTAGTAGGAGAGAGAAAAACATCATGGGGCATTGTGAATTTGAGTGTCTGAATTAGGATGGGCAGTGAGTGGCAATGTAGGATGGAGAAAAGCAAGACTGGGTGGTCAGCATGGGGAGATCAGCAAACATGCAGTGGCAATGTAGGGTAGGTTTCTGAAAAACATCGCGGGGTGGTGCGCATTGTGAGGGTTTCTAACAGGCCATTAACTAGTAGGAGTGAGAAAACATCTCGGGGTGGTGTGAATCAGAGGTCCTGAATTAGGATAGGCAGTGAGTGGCAATGGAGGATGGAGAAAAGCACCGCGGGATTGTCAGCATGGGGAGGTCAGGAAACATGCAGTGGCAATGTAGAATAGGTTTCTGGAAAACACCGCGGGTGGTGCGCATTGGGAGTGTTTCTAAAAGGAAAATCACTAGTAGGAGTGAGAAAAACATCACAGGGTGGAGTGTATTGGTGGGTCTGAATTAAAAAAATCAGTGAGTGGCAATGTAGGGTGAAGAAAAGCACCACAGGGTGGTCAGCATGGGGAGGTCAGGAAACATGCAGTGGCAATGTAGGATAGGTTTCTGAAAAACATCGCGGGTTGGTGCGCATTATAAGGGTTTCTAAAAGGAAAATAACTAGTAATAGTGAGAAAAACATCACAGGGTGGAGTGTATTGGTGGGTCTGAATTAAAAAAAGTAGTTAGTAGCAACGTAGGGTGGAGAAAAGCACCACAGGTTGGTCAGCATTGGGAGGTCAGGCAACATGCATTGCCAATGTAGGACAGGTTTCTGAAAAACATCGCGGGGTGGTGCACATTGTAAGTGTTTCTAACAGGCCATTCACTAGTAGGAGTGAGACGAACATCACTGGATGGTGTGAATTGGAGGGTCTGAATTAGGATAGGCAGTGAGTGGCAATGAAGGATGGAGAAAAGCACCATGGGCTAGTCATAATGGGGAAGTCAGGAAACATGCATTGGCAATGTAGGATAGGTTTCTTAAAAACGTTGCGTTGTGGTATGCATTGTAAGGGTTTCGAAAAGGCCAATCACTAGTAGGAGTGAGAAAAACATCATGGGCGCTGTGAATTGGAGGGTATGAATCAGGTTTAGGCAGTGAGTGGTAATGTAGGATGGAGAAAAGCACAACAGGGTGGTCAGCATTGGGAGGCCAGGAAACATGCAGTGGCAATGTAGGATAGGTTTCTGAAAAAAATCGCGAGGTGGTGCGCATTGTAAGGGTTTCTAACAGGCCATTCACTAGTAGGAGTTAGAAAAACATCACGGGGTGCTGTTAATTCGAGTATCTGAATTAGGGTGGGCAATGAGTGGCAATGTAGGATGCAGAAAAGCACCACGGGGTGGTTAGCATGGGGAAGTCAGGAAACATGCAGTTGCAATGTATGATATTTTTCTGCAAAACATCGCGGGGTCATGCGCATTGTAAGAGTTTCTAATAGGCCAATCACTAGTCGGAGAGAGAAAAACTTCACGAGGTGGTGTGAATTTGAGAGTCTGAATTAGGATGGGTATTGAGTGGCAACGTAGGATGGAGAAAAGCACCACCGGTTGGTCAGCATGCGGAAGTCAGGAAACACGCAGTGGCAATGTAGGATAGGTTCCTGAAAAAGGTCGCGGGTCTGTCCGCATTGTAAGGGATTCTAACAGACCATTCACTAGTAGGATTAAAAAAAATCACGGGGTGGTGTGAATCGGAGGGCCTAAGTTAGTATAGGAAGTGAATGGCAATGTAGGATGGAGAAAAGCACCACGGTATGGTCAGGATGGGGAGGTCAGGAAACATTCATTGGAACTGTAGGATAGGGTTCTCAAAAACATCGCGGGAGGGTGTGCACTGTAAGGGTTTCTAAAAGGTCATTCACTAGTAGGAGTGAGAAAAATATCATGCGCTGGTGTGAATTGAAGGGCCTGAATTAGGATCTGAAGTGAGTGGCAACGTAGGATGGAGAAAAGCACCACGGAATGATCAGCATGGGGAGGTCAGGAAACATGCAGTGGAAATGTAGAATAGGTTCTGTAAAAAATCGCGAGGTGGTGCGCATTGTAAGGGTTTCTAACACTCTATTTACTAGTAGGAATGAGAAAAACATCACGGGGTGGTGTGAATCAGAGGGTCTGCATTAGGATACGCAGTGAGTGGCAATGAAGGATGGAGAAAAGCACCATGGGCTAGTCAGCATGGGGAGGTCAGGAAACATGGAGTGGCAATGTAGGATAGGTTTCTGAAAAACATTGCGGGGTGGTGCGCATTGTAAGGGTTTCTAACAGGGCATTCACTGGTAGGAGTGAAAGGAAAATCATGGGGTTGTGTGAATCGGAGGACCTGAAATAGAATAGGCAGATAGTGGCAATGTAGGATGGAGAAAGCACAATGGGGTTGTCAGCATGAGGAGGGCAGGAAACATGCATTGGCTGTGTAGAATAGGTTTCTGAAAAACACAACGGGGTGGTACGCATTGTATGGGTTTGTAAGAGGCCATTCACTAGTAGAAGTCAGAAAAACATCAAGGGGTGGTGTGATTTCGACTGTCTGAAATAGAATCGGCAGTGAGTGGAAATGCAGGATCGATAAACCAGCACAGGATGCTCAGCATGGGGAGGTCAGGAAACATGCAGTGGAAATGTAGGATAAGGGTCTGAAAAACATCACTGGGTGGGGCACATTGTAAGGGTTTCTAACAGGTCATTCATTAGTAGGAGTGAAAAAAAAAACATCACGGGGTGGTGTGAATTGGAGGGCCTGAATTAGCATTGGCAGTTAGAGGCACTGTAGGATGGAGAAAAGCACAATGGGGTGGTCGGGATGGGGAGGTCTGCAAACATGCTGCGGCAATATCGGATAGGTTTCTGAAAAACACAATGGGGTGGTGCACATTATAAGGGTCTCTAACAGGCCATTCACTAGTAGGAGTGATAATAATATCACGGGGTGGTGTGAATTTGAGTGTCTGAATTGGGATGTGCAGTGAGTGGCAATGTAGGATGGAGAAAAGCACCACGGTATAATCAGCATGGGGAGGTCAGGAAAAATGCAGTGGAAATGTACTATAGGGTTCTCAAATACTTCGCGAGGTGGTGCGCATTGTATGGTTTTCTAACACTCCATTTACTATTAGGAATGAGAAAAACATCACAGGGTGGTGTGAATCGGAGGCTCTGAATTAGGAGAGTCAGGGAGTGGTAATGTAGGATGGAGAAAATCACCAAGGGGTAGTCAGCATGGGGAGGTCAGGAAACTTGCAGTGGTAATGTAGACTAGGATTCTGAAAAACGTCACGTGGTGGTGCACATTGTAAGGGTTTCTAACAGGCCATTCACTAGTAGGAGTGAGAAAAACATCATGGGGTGGTGTGAATCGGAGGGTCAGAATTCGGATGGGATGTGAGTGGCAATTTAGGAGGAGAAAAGCAGCACGGTGTGGTCAGCATGGGGAAGTCAGGAAACATGCAGTGGCAATGTAGCATAAGTTTCTGAAAATCATCACGGGGTGGGGCGCATTGTTAGGGTTTCTAACAGGCCATTCACTAGTAGGAGTGAGAAAAACATTACGGGCTGGTGTGGAATGGAGGGTCTGAATTTCGATAGACAGTGAGTGGTAATGTAGGATGCAGAAAAGCACCACGGGCTGGTCAGCAGGGCGAGGTCAGGAAACTTGCAGTGGAAATGTAGGGTAGGTTTGTGAAAAACATCGCGGTGTGATGTGCATTGTAATGATTTCTAACAGGCCATTCACAAGTAGGAGTGAGAAAATCATCACAGGGTTGTGTGAATCAGAGGGCCTGAATTAGGATAGGCGGTGAGTGGCAATATAGGATGAAGAAAAGCACCACGGGGTTGTCAGCATGGGGATGAGAGGAAACATGCAGTGGCAATGTAGGATAGGTTTCTGAAAAACATCGCGGGTTGGTGGGCGTTGTATGGGTTTCTAAAAGGAAAATCACTAGTAGGAGTGAGAAAAACATCACAGGGTGGAGTGTATTGGTGGGTCTGAATTAAAATAAGCAGTGAGTGGCAATGTAGGGTGGAGAAAAGCACCACAGGATGGTCAGCATGGGGAGGTCAGGAAACACGCAGTGGCAATGTAGGATAGGTTTCAGAAAAACGTCGCGGGGCTGTCCGCATTGTAAGGGATTCTAACAGGCCATTCACTATTAGGAGTGAGAAAAACATCACGGGGAGGTGTGAATCGGAAGGCCTAAGTTAGTATAGGTTGTGAGTGGCAATGTAGGATGGAGAAAAGCACCACAGTATGGTCAGCATGGGTAGTCAGGAAACATTCATTGGAAATGTAGGATAGGGTTCTCAAAAACATCGCGGGATGGTGTGCATTGTAAGTGTGAAAAATATCATGGGGTGGTGTGAATCGGAGGCCCTTAATTAGGATCTGAAGTGAGTGGCAATGTAGGATGGAGAAAAGCACCATGGAATGATCACCATGGGGAGGTCAGGAAACATGCAGTAGAAATGTAGAATAGGTTCTGTAAAAATCGTGAGGTGGTGCGCATTGTAAGGGTTCTAACACTCCATTTACTAGTAGGAATGAGAAAAACATCACGGGGTGGTGTGAATCGGAGGGTCTGAATTAGGATATGCAGTGAGTGGCAATGAAGGATTGAGAAAAGCACCATGGGCTAGTCAGCATGGGGAGGTCAGGAAACGTGCAGTGGCAATGTAGGATCGGTTTCGGAAAAACATCATGGGATGGTGCACATTGTAAGGGTTTCTAACAGGCCATTCACTAGTAGGAGTGAGAAAAACATCACTGGGTGGCGTGAATTGGAGGGTCTGGATTAGGATAGGCACTGAGTGGCAATGAAGGATGGAAAAAAGCACCATGGGCTAGTCACCATGGGGAGGTCAGGAAACATGCAGTGGAAATGTAGGATAGGTTTCTGAAAAACAAAGCAGTGTGGTGCGCATTGTAAGCGTTTCTAACAGCACATTCACTAGTAGTAATGAAAAAAAAACATCACGGGGTGGTGTGAATCGCAGGGCCTGAATTAGCATTGGCAGTTAGTGGCAATGTAGGATGGAGAAAAGCACAACGGGGTGCTCGGCATCGGGAGGTCAGCAAACATGCTGGGGCAATATCGGATACGTTTCTGAAAAACACAATGTGGTGGTGCGAATTGTAAGGGTCTCTACAAGGCCATTCACTAGTAGGAGTGAGAATAATATCACGGGGTGGTGTGAATTTGAGTGTCTGAATTGGGATGTGCAGTGAGTGGCAACGTAGGATGGAGAAAAGCACCACTGGGTGGTCAGCATGGGGATGGCAGGAAACATGCAGTGGCAATGTAGGATAGGTTTCTGAAAAACATCGTGTGGTGGTACGAATTGTAAGGGTTTCTAAAAGGCCAATCACAAGTAGGAGTGAGAAAAACATCACGGGCGGTGTGAATTGGAGGGTATAAATGAGGTTAGGCAGTGAGTGGTAATGTAGGATGGAGAAAAGCACAACGGGCTGGTCAGCATGGGGAGGTCAGGAAACATGCAGTGGCAATGTATGATAGGTTTCTGCAAAACATCGCAGGGTGGTGCCCGTTGTAAGGTTTTCTAACAGGCGAATCACTAGTAGGAAAGAGAAACACATCACAGGCGGTGTGAATTGGAGGGTATGAATGAGGATAGACAGTTAGTGCTAATGTAGCATGTCGAAAAGCACAACGGGCTGGTGAACATTTGGAGGTCAGGAAACATGCAGTGGCAATATAAGGTAGGTTTCTGAAAAACATCGCAGGGTGGTGCGCATTGTAAGGGTTTCTTACAGGCCATTCACTAGTAGGAGTTAGAAAAACATTACGGAGTGGTGTGAGTTCGAGTGTCTGAATTAGAATGGGCAGTGAGTGGCAATGTAGGATGGTGAAAAGCACAATGGGCTGGTCAGCATGGGGAGGTCAGGAAACATGCAGTGGCAATGTATGATAGGTTTCTGCAAAACATCGCGGGGTCGTGCGCATTGTAAGGGTTACTAACAGGCCAATGACTAGTAGGAGAGACAAAAACATCACGGGGTGGTGAGAATTTGAGAGTCTGAATTAGGATGGGCAGTGAGTGGCAACGTAGGAAGGAGAAAAGCACCACGGGGTGGTCAGCATGCGGAAGTCAGGAAACACGCTGTGGCAATGTACGACAGGTTTCTCAAAAACGTCGCGGGGATGTCCGCATTGTAAGGGATTCTAACAGGCCATTCACTATTAGGAGTGAGAAAAACATCATGGGGTGGTGTGAATCGGAAGGCCTAAGTTAGTATAGGTTGTGAGTGGCAATGTAGGATGGAGAAAAGCACCATGGTATGGTCAGCATGCGGAGGTCAGGAAACATTCATTGGAAATGTAGGATAGGGTTCTCAAAAACATCGCGGGATGGTGTGCATTGTAAGGGTTTCTAAAAGGTCATTCACTAGTAGGAGTGTGAAAAATATCATGGGGTGTTGTGATTCGGAGGGCCTGAATTAGGATCTGAAGTGAGTGGCAATGTAGGATGGAGAAAAGCACCATGGAATGATCAGCATGGGGAGGTCAGGAAACATGCAGTAGAAATGTAGAATAGGTTCTGTAAAAAATCGTGAGGTGGTGGGCATTGTAAGGGTTCTAACACTCCATTTACTAGTAGGAATGAGAAAAACATCACGGGGTGGTGTGAATCGGAGGGTCTGAATTAGGATATGCAGTGAGTGGCAATGAAGGATTGAGAAAAGCACCATGGGGTAGTCAGCATGGGGAGTCAGGAAACGTGCAGTGGCAATGTAGGATAGGTTTCGGAAAAACATCGCGGGATGGTGCACATTGTAAGGGTTTCTAACAGGCCATTCACTAGTAGGAGTGAGAAAAACATCACTGGGTCGTGTGAATTGGAGGGCCTGGATTAGGATAGGCACTGAGTGGCAAAAAGCACCATGGGCTAGCCAGCATGGGGAGGTCAGGAAACATGCAGTGGAAAGGTAGTATAGGGTTCTCAAAAACATCGCGGGATGGTGTGCATTGTAAGGGTTTCTAAAAGGCCATTCACTAGTAGGAGTGAGAAAAATATCAGGGGTGGTGGGAATTCGAGTGTCTGAATTAGGATGGGCAGTGAGTGGCAATTTAGGAGGAGAAAAGCAGCATGGTGTGGTCAGCATGGGGAAGTCAGGAAACATGCAGTGGCAATGTAGCATAGGTTTCTGGAAATCATCGCGGGATGGTGCGCATTGTATGGGTTTCTAACCGGCCATTCACTAGTAAGAGTGAGAAAAATTTCACGGGGTCGTGTGGATTGGAGAGTCTGAATTACGATAGGCAGTGAGTGGCAATGTAGCATGCAGAAAAGCACCATGGGCTGGTCAGCAGGGGGACGTCAGGAAACTTGCAGTGGCAATGTAGGGTAGGTTTGTGAAAAACATCGCGGTTTGGTGTGCATTGTAATGGTTTCTAACAGGCCATTCTCTAGTAGAAGTGAGAAAAACATCACAGGGTTGGGTGAATCAGAGGCCCTGAATTAGGATAGGCAGTGAGTGGCAATGCAGGATGAAGAAAAGCACCACGGGGTGGTCAGCATGGGGATGTCAGGAAACATGCAGTGGCAATGTAGGATAGGTTTCTAAAAATCATCGCGGGTTCTTGCGCATTGTAAGGTTTTCTAAAAGGAAAATCACTAGTAGGAGTGAGAAAAACATCACAGGGTGGAGTGTTTTGGTGGGTCTGAATTAAAATAAGCAGTGAGTGGCAATGTAGGGTGGAGAAAAGCACCACTGGGTGGTCAGCATGGGGAGGTCAGGAAACATGCAGTGGCAATGTATGATAGGTTTATGCAAAACATCGCGAGGTCGTGCGCATTGTACGGGTTTCTAACAGGCCAATCACTAGTAGGAGAGAGAAAAACATCACAGATGGTGTGAATTTGGGAGTCTGAATTAGGATGGGCAGTGAATGGCCCTGTAGGATGGAGAAAAGCACCACGGGGTGGTCAGCATGCGGAAGTCAGGAAACTCGCAGTGGCAATGTAGGATAGGTTTCTGAAAAACGTCGCGGGGCTGTCTGCATTGTAAGGGATTCTAACAGGTCATTCACTAGTAGGAGTGAGAAAAACATCACGGGGTGGTGTGAATCGGAAGGCCTAAGTTAGTATAGGAAGTGAGTGGCAATGTAGGATGGAGAAAAGCACCATGGTATGGTCAGAAGGGTGTCGTCAGGAAACATTCATTGGAAATGTACGATAGGGTTCTCAAAGACATTGCAGGATGCTGTGCCTTGTAAGGGTTTCTAAAAGGTCATTCACTAGTAGGAGTGAGAAAAATATCATGGGGTGGTGTGAATCGGAGGGCCTGAATTAGGATCTGAAGTGAGTCGCAATGTAGGATGGAGAAAAGCACCACGGAATGATCAGCATGGGGAGGTCAGGAAACATGCAGTGGAAATGTAGGATAGGTTTTTGAAAAACATCGCGTAGTTGTACGAATTGTAAGGGTTTCTGAAAGGCCAATCACTAGTAGGTGTGAGAAAAACATCACGGGTGGTGTGAATTGGAGTGTATGAATTAGGTTAGGCAGTGAGTGGTAATGTAGGATGGAGAAAAGCACAACGGGGTGGTCAGCATGCGGAGGTCAGGAAACCTGCAGTGGCAATGTATGATAGGTTTCTGAAAAACATCTCGGGGTGGTGCACATTGTCAGGGTTTCTAACAGGCCAGTCACTAGTAGGAGAGAGAAAAACATCATGGGGTATTGTGAATTTGAGTGTCTGAATTATGATGGGCAGTGAGTGGCAATGTAGGATGGAGAAAAATACCACAGTGTGGTCAGCATGCGGAGGTCAGGAAACACGCAGTGGCAATGTAGCATAACTTTCTGAAAAACGTCGCAGTGTGGTTCGCATTTTAAGGGTTTCTTACAGGCCATTCACTAGTAGGAGTGAGAAAAGCATCACGGGGTGGTGTGAATCAGAAGGACGGAATTAGTATAGGAAGTGAGTGGCAATGTAGGATGGAGAAAAGCACCACGGTATGATCCGCATGATGAGGTATGGAAACATGCAGTGGAAATGTAGAATAGCGTTCTTAAATACATCGCTAGGTGGTGCGCAATGTAAGGGTTTCTAACGCTCCATTTACTAGTAGGAATGAGAAAAACATTATGGAGTGGTGTGAATCGGAGGGTCTGAATTCGGAGAGTCAGGGAGTGGCAAAGTAGGATGGAGACAATCACCACGGAGTGGTCACCATGGGGAGGTCAGGAAACATGCAGTGGCAATGTAGGATAGGTTTCTGAAAAGCATCGCTTGGTGGTACGCATTGTAACGGTTTTTAAAAGGTCAATCACTGGTAGGAGTGAGAAAAACATCACGGGCGGTGTGAATTGGAGGGTATGAATGAGGTTAAGCAGTGAGTGGTAATGTAGGATGGAGAAAAGCACAACGGGGTGGTCAGCATGGGGAGGTCAGGAAACAGGCAGTGTCAATGTATGATAGGCTTCTGAAAAACATCGCGGTGTGGTGCGCATTGTAAGGGTTTCTAACAGGCCATTCACTAGTAGGAGTGAGAAAAACATCACGGGGTGGTGTGAGTTCGAGTGTCTGAATTAGGATGGGCAGTGAGTGGCAATGTAGGATGGAGAAAACCACCACGTGGTGGGCAGCATGGGGAAGTCAGGAAACATGCAGTGGCCATGTATTATAGATTTCTGCAAAACTTCGCGGGGTCGTGCACATTGTAAGGGTTTCGAACAGGCCAATCACTAGTAGGAGAGAGAAAAACATCACGGGGTGGTGTGAATTTGAGAGTCTCAATTAGGATGGGCAGTGAGTGGCAATGTAGGATGGAGAAAAGCACCACGGGGTGGTCAGCATGCAGAAGTCAGGAAACACACAGTGGCAATGTAGGATAGGTTTCTCTAAAACGTCACGCGGTGGTCCGCATTGTAAGGGATTCTAACAGGCCATTCACTAGTAGGAGTGAGAAAAACGTCACGGAGTGGTGTGAATCGGAGGGCCTAAATTAGGAAAGGAAGTGAATGGCAATGTAGGATGGAGAAAAGCACCACGGTATGGTCAGCATGCAGAGGTCAGGAAACATTCATTGGAAATGTAGGATAGGGTTCTCAAAAACATCGCGGGACGGTGTGCATTGTAAGGGTTTCTAAAAGCTCATTCACTAGTAGGAAAGAGAAATATATCATAGGGTGGTGTGAATCGGAGGGCCTGAATTAGGATCTGAAGTGAGTGGCAATGTAGGATGGAGAAAAGCACCATGGAATGATCAGCATGGGGAGGTCAGGAAACATGCAGTAGAAATGTAGAATAGGTTCTGTAAAAAATCGCGAGGTGGTGCGCATTGTAAGGGTTTCTAACACTAAATTTACTAGTAGGAATGAGAAAAACATCACGGGGTGGTGTGAATCGGAGGGTCTGAATTAGGATATGCAGTGAGTGGCAATGAAGGATGGAGAAAAGCACCATGGGCTAGTCAGCATGGGGAGGTCAGGAAACACGCAGTAGCAACGTAGGATAGGTTTTTGAAAAACATCGCGGGGTGGTGCGCATTTTAAGGGTTTCTAACAGGGCATTCACTGGTAGGAGTGAAAAAAAAAAATTACGGGGTGGTGTGAATCGGAGGACCTGAATTAGGTTAGGCAGTTAGTGGCAATGTATGATGGAGAAAAGCACAACGGGGTTGTCAGCATGGGGAGGTCAGGAAACATGCATTGGCAATGTAGGAAACGTTTCTGAAAAACACAACAGGGTGGTGCGCATTGTAAGGGTTTCAAACAGGCCATTCACTAGTAGGAGTGAGAAAACCATCACGGGGTGGTGTGAATTCGACTGTCTTAATTAGGATGGGCAGTGAGTGGCAATGCAGGATGGATAAAAGCAGCACAGGATGCTCAGCATGGGGAGGTCAGGAAACATGCAGTGGAAATGTAGGATAAGGTTTTGAAAAACATCGCTGGGTGGTGCACATTGTAAGGGTTTCTAACAGGTCATTCAATAGTAGGAGTGAAAAAAAAAAAACATCACGGGGTGGTGTGAATCGGAAGGCCTGAATTAGCATTGGCAGTTAGTAGCAATGTAGGATGGAGAAAAGCACAACGGGGTGGTCGGCATGGGGAGGTCAGCAAACATGCTGCGGCAATATCGGATAGGTTTCTGAAAAACACAATGGGGTGGTGCGCATTGTAAGGATCTCTAACAGGCCATTCACTATTAGGAGTGAGAATAATATCATGGGGTGGTGTGAATTTGAGTGTCTGAATTGGGATGTGCAGTGAGTGGCAATGTAGGATGGAGAAAAGTACCACGAGGTGGTCAGCATGGGTAAGTCAGGAAACATTCAGTGGCAATGTAGGATAGGGGTCAGAAAAACATCGCGGGGTGGTGCACATTGTAAGGTTTTCTAACACTCCATTTACTAGTAGGAATGAGAAAAACATCATGGGGTCGTGTGATCGAAGCCTCTGAATTAGGAGAGTCAGGGAGTGGAAAGGTTAGATGGAGACAATCACCACGGGGTGGTCACCATGGGGAGTTCAGGAAACATGCAGTTGCAGTGTAGGATAGGTTTGCGAAAAACATCACGTGGTGTTGCGCATTGTAAGGGATTCTAACAGGCCATTCACTAGTAGGAGTGAGAAAAACATCACGGGGTGGTGTAAATTGGTGGTCAGAATTAGGATGGAAAGTCAGTGTCAATGTAGGATTGAGAAAAGCACCACCGGGTGGTCAACATAGGGAGGACAAAAACATGCAGTTGGCAATGTAGGATAGGTGTCTGAAAAACATCGCGGGGTGGTGCGCATTGTAAGGGTTTCTAACAGGCCATTCACTAGTAGGAGTGAGAAAAACATCATGGGGTGGTGTGCATTTGAGTGTCTGAATTAGGATGGGCAGTGAGTGGCAATTTAGGAGGAGAAAAGTAGCATGGTGTGGTCAGCATGGGGAAGTCAGGAAACATGCAGTGGCAATTTAGGATAGCATCCTGAAAATCATCGCGTGGTGGTGAGCATTGTAAGGGTTTCTAACCGGGCATTTCCTAGTAGGAGTGAGAAAAACATCACGGGGTGGTGTGAAGTGGAGGGTCTGAATTAGTATAGGCAGTGAGTGGCAATGAAGGATGGAGAAAAGCACCATGGGCTAGTCATCATTTGGAGGTCAGGAAATATGCAGTGGCAATGTAGGGTAGGTTACTAAAAAATATCGCGGGTTGGTGCGTCTTGTTATGTTTCTTACAGGCCATTCACTAGTAGGAGTGAGAAAAACATCACGGGGTGTTGTGAATTCGAGTGTCTTGATTAGGATGGGCAGTGAGTGGCAATGTAGGAAGGAGAAAAGCACCCAGGGGTGGTCAACATGGCAAGGTCAGCAAACCTGCAGTGGCAATGTAGGATAGGTTTCTGAAAAACATCGCGTAGTTGTACGAATTGTAAGGGTTTCTGAAAGGCCAATCACTAGTAGGTGTGAGAAAAACATCACGGGCGGTGTGAATTGGAGGGTATGAATGAGGTTAGCCAGTGAGTGGTAATGTAGGATGGAGAAAAGCACAACGGGGTGGTCAGCATGCGGAGGTCAGGAAACCTGCAGTGGCAATGTATGATAGGTTTCTGAAAAACATCTCGGGGTGGTGCACATTGTCAGGGTTTCTAACAGGCCAATCACTAGTAGGGAGAGAAAAACATCATGGGGTATTGTGAATTTGAGTGTCTGAATTATGATGGGCAGTGAGTGGCAATGTAAGATGGAGAAAAGTACCACAGTGTGGTCAGCATGCGGAGGTCAGGAAACACGCAGTGGCAATGTAGCATAACTTTCTGAAAAACGTCGCAGTGTGGTTCGCATTTTAAGGGTTTCTTACAGGCCATTCACTAGTAGGAGTGAGAAAAGCATCACGGGGTGGTGTGAATCAGAAGGACGGAATTAGTATAGGAAGTGAGTGGCAATGTAGGATGGAGAAAAGCACCACGGTATGATCCGCATGATGAGGTATGGAAACATGCAGTGGAAATGTAGAATAGCTTTCTTAAAAACATCGCTAGGTGGTGCGCAATGTAAGGGTTTCTAACGCTCCATTTACTAGTAGGAATGAGAAAAACATTATGGAGTGGTGTGAATCGGAGGGTCTGAATTCGGAGAGTCAGGGAGTGGCAAAGTAGGATGGAGACAATCACCACGGAGTGGTCACCATGGGGAGGTCAGGAAACATGCAGTGGCAATGTAGGATAGGTTTCTGAAAAGCATCGCTTGGTGGTACGCATTGTAACGGTTTTTAAAAGGTCAATCACTGGTAGGAGTGAGAAAAACATCACGGGCGGTGTGAATTGGAGGGTATGAATGAGGTTAAGCAGTGAGTGGTAATGTAGGATGGAGAAAAGCACAACGGGGTGGTCAGCATGGGGAGGTCAGGAAACAGGCAGTGTCAATGTATGATAGGTTTCTGAAAAACATCGCGGTGTGGTGCGCATTGTAAGGGTTTCTAACAGGCCATTCACTAGTAGGAGTGAGAAAAACATCACGGGGTGGTGTGAGTTCGAGTGTCTGAATTAGGATGGGCAGTGAGTGGCAATGTAGGATGGAGAAAACCACCACGTGATGGGCAGCATGGGGAAGTCAGGAAACATGCAGTGGCCATGTATTATAGATTTCTGCAAAACTTCGCGGGGTCGTGCACATTGTAAGGGTTTCGAACAGGCCAATCACTAGTAGGAGAGAGAAAAACATCACGGGGTGGTGTGAATTTGAGAGTCTCAATTAGGATGGGCAGTGAGTGGCAATGTAGGATGGAGAAAAGCACCACGGGGTGGTCAGCATGCAGAAGTCAGGAAACACACAGTGGCAATGTAGGATAGGTTTCTCTAAAACGTCACGCGGTGGTCCGCATTGTAAGGGATTCTAACAGGCCATTCACTAGTAGGAGTGAGAAAAACGTCACGGAGTGGTGTGAATCGGAGGGCCTAAATTAGGATAGGAAGTGAATGGCAATGTAGGATGGAGAAAAGCACCACGGTATGGTCAGCATGCGGAGGTCAGGAAACATTCATTGGAAATGTAGGATAGGGTTCTCAAAAACATCGCGGGACGGTGTGCATTGTAAGGGTTTCTAAAAGCTCATTCACTAGTAGGAAAGAGAAATATATCATAGGGTGGTGTGAATCGGAGGGCCTGAATTAGGATCTGAAGTGAGTGGCAATGTAGGATGGAGAAAAGCACCATGGAATGATCAGCATGGGGAGGTCAGGAAACATGCAGTAGAAATGTAGAATAGGTTCTGTAAAAAATCGCGAGGTGGTGCGCATTGTAAGGGTTTCTAACACTAAATTTACTAGTAGGAATGAGAAAAACATCACGGGGTGGTGTGAATCGGAGGGTCTGAATTAGGATATGCAGTGAGTGGCAATGAAGGATGGAGAAAAGCACCATGGGCTAGTCAGCATGGGGAGGTCAGGAAACACGCAGTAGCAACGTAGGATAGGTTTTTGAAAAACATCGCGGGGTGGTGCGCATTTTAAGGGTTTCTAACAGGGCATTCACTGGTAGGAGTGAAAAAAAAAATTACGGGGTGGTGTGAATCGGAGGACCTGAATTAGGTTAGGCAGTTAGTGGCAATGTATGATGGAGAAAAGCACAACGGGGTTGTCAGCATGGGGAGGTCAGGAAGCATGCATTGGCAATGTAGGAAACGTTTCTGAAAAACACAACAGGGTGGTGCGCATTGTAAGGGTTTCAAACAGGCCATTCACTAGTAGGAGTGAGAAAACCATCACGGGGTGGTGTGAATTCGACTGTCTTAATTAGGATGGGCAGTGAGTGGCAATGCAGGATGGATAAAAGCAGCACAGGATGCTCAGCATGGGGAGGTCAGGAAACATGCAGTGGAAATGTAGGATAAGGTTTTGAAAAACATCGCTGGGTGGTGCACATTGTAAGGGTTTCTAACAGGTCATTCAATAGTAGGAGTGAAAAAAAAAACATCACGGGGTGGTGTGAATCGGAAGGCCTGAATTAGCATTGGCAGTTAGTAGCAATGTAGGATGGAGAAAAGCACAACGGGGTGGTCGGCATGGGGAGGTCAGCAAACATGCTGCGGCAATATCGGATAGGTTTCTGAAAAACACAATGGGGTGGTGCGCATTGTAAGGATCTCTAACAGGCCATTCACTAGTAGGAGTGAGAATAATATCATGGGGTGGTGTGAATTTGAGTGTCTGAATTGGGATGTGCAGTGAGTGGCAATGTAGGATGGAGAAAAGTACCACGAGGTGGTCAGCATGGGTAAGTCAGGAAACATTCAGTGGCAATGTAGGATAGGGGTCAGAAAAACATCGCGGGGTGGTGCACATTGTAAGGTTTTCTAACACTCCATTTACTAGTAGGAATGAGAAAAACATCATGGGGTCGTGTGATCGAAGCCTCTGAATTAGGAGAGTCAGGGAGTGGAAAGGTTAGATGGAGACAATCACCACGGGGTGGTCACCATGGGGAGTTCAGGAAACATGCAGTTGCAGTGTAGGATAGGTTTGCGAAAAACATCATGTGGTGTTGCGCATTGTAAGGGATTCTAACAGGCCATTCACTAGTAGGAGTGAGAAAAACATCACGGGGTGGTGTAAATTGGTGGTCAGAATTAGGATGGGAAGTCAGTGGCAATGTAGGATTGAGAAAAGCACCACCGGGTGGTCAACATAGGGAGGACAAAAACATGCAGTTGGCAATGTAGGATAGGTGTCTGAAAAACATCGCGGGGTGGTGCGCATTGTAAGGGTTTCTAACAGGCCATTCACTAGTAGGAGTGAGAAAAACATCATGGGGTGGTGTGCATTTGAGTGTCTGAATTAGGATGGGCAGTGAGTGGCAATTTAGGAGGAGAAAAGTAGCATGGTGTGGTCAGCATGGGGAAGTCAGGAAACATGCAGTGGCAATTTAGGATAGCATCCTGAAAATCATCGCGTGGTGGTGAGCATTGTAAGGGTTTCTAACCGGGCATTTCCTAGTAGGAGTGAGAAAAACATCACGGGGTGGTGTGAAGTGGAGGGTCTGAATTAGTATAGGCAGTGAGTGGCAATGAAGGATGGAGAAAAGCACCATGGGCTAGTCATCATTTGGAGGTCAGGAAATATGCAGTGGCAATGTAGGGTAGGTTACTAAAAAATATCGCGGGTTGGTGCGTCTTGTTAGGTTTCTTACAGGCCATTCACTAGTAGGAGTGAGAAAAACATCACGGGGTGTTGTGAATTCGAGTGTCTTGATTAGGATGGGCAGTGAGTGGCAATGTAGGAAGGAGAAAAGCACCCAGGGGTGGTCAACATGGCAAGGTCAGCAAACCTGCAGTGGCAATGTAGGATAGGTTTCTGAAAAACATCGCGTAGTTGTACGAATTGTAAGGGTTTCTGAAAGGCCAATCACTAGTAGGTGTGAGAAAAACATCACGGGCGGTGTGAATTGGAAGGTATGAATGAGGTTAGCCAGTGAGTGGTAATGTAGGATGGAGAAAAGCACAACGGGGTGGTCAGCATGCGGAGGTCAGGAAACCTGCAGTGGCAATGTATGATAGGTTTCTGAAAAACATCTCGGGGTGGTGCACATTGTCAGGGTTTCTAACAGGCCAATCACTAGTAGGGAGAGAAAAACATCATGGGGTATTGTGAATTTGAGTGTCTGAATTATGATGGGCAGTGAGTGGCAATGTAAGATGGAGAAAAGTACCACAGTGTGGTCAGCATGCGGAGGTCAGGAAACACGCAGTGGCAATGTAGCATAACTTTCTGAAAAACGTCGCAGTGTGGTGCGCATTGTAAGGGTTTCTAACAGGCCATTCACTAGTAGGAGTGAGAAAAGCATCACGGGGTGGTGTGAATCAGAAGGACGGAATTAGTATAAGAAGTGAGTGGTAAAGTAGGATGGAGAAAAGCACCACGGTATGATCCGCATGAGGAGGTACGGAAACATGCAGTGGAAATGTAGAATAGCGTTCTTAAAAAGATCGCTAGGTGGTGCGCAATGTAAGGGTTTCTAACGCTCCATTTACTAGTAGGAATGAGAAAAACATTATGGGGTTGTGTGAATCGAAAGGTCTGAATTCGGAGAGTCATGGAGTGGCAAAGTAGGATGGAGACAATCACCACGGGGTGGTCACCATGGGGAGGTCAGGAAACATGCAGTGGCAATGTAGGATAGGTTTCTGAAAAGCATCGCTTGGTGGTACGCATTGTAAGGGTTTTTAAAAGGCCAATCACTGGTAGGACAGAGAAAAACATCACGGGCGGTGTGAATTGGAGGGTATGAATGAGGTTAAGCAGTGAGTGGTAATGTAGGATGGAGAAAAGCACAACGGGGTGGTCAGCATGGGGAGGTCAGGAAACAGGCAGTGTCAATGTATGATAGGTTTCTGAAAAACATCGTGGGGTGGTGCACATTGTAAGGGTTTCTAACAGGCCATTCACTAGTAGGAGTGAGAAAAACATCACGGGGTGGTGTGAGTTCGAGTGTCTGAATTAGGATGGGCAGTGAGTGGCAATGTAGGATGGAGAAAACCACCACGTAGTGGGCAGCATGGGGAAGTCAGGAAACATGCAGTGGCCATGTATGATAGATTTCTGCAAAACTTCGCGGGGTCGTGCACATTGTAAGGGTTTCGAACAGGCCAATCACTAGTAGGAGAGAGAAAAACATCACGGGTGGTGTGAATTTGAGAGTCTCAATTAGGATGGGCAGTGAGTGGCAATGTAGGATGGAGAAAAGCACCACGGGGTGGTCAGCATGCGGAAGTCAGGAAACACGCAGTGGCAATGTAGGATAGGTTTCTCTAAAACGTCGCACGGTGGTCCGCATTGTAAAGGATTCTAACAGGCCATTCACTGGTAGGAGTGAGAAAAACATCACGGAGTGGTGTCAATCGGAGGGCCTAAATTAGTATAGGAAGTGAATGGCAATGTAGGATGGAAAAAAGCACCACGGTATGGTCAGCATGCGGAGGTCAGGAAACATTCATTGGAAATATAGGATAGGGTTCTCAAAAACATCGCGGAATGGTGTGCATTGTAAGGGTTTCTAAAAGGTCATTCACTAGTAGGAGAGAGAAATATATCATAGGGTGGTGTGAATCGGAGGGCCTGAATTAGGATCTGAAGTGAGTGGCTATGTAGGATGGAGAAAAGCACCATGGAATGATCAGCATGGGGAGGTGAGGAAACATGCAGTGGAAATGTAGAATAGGTTCTTTAAAAAATCGCGAGGTGGTGCGCATTGTAAGGGTTTCTAACACTCCATTTACTAGTAGGAATGAGAAAAACATCACAGGGTGGTGTGAATCGGAGGGTCTAAATTAGGATAAGCAGTGAGTGGCAATGAAGGATGGATAAAAGCACCATGGGCTAGTCAGCATGGGGAGGTCACGAAACATGCAGTAGCAATGTAGGATAGGTTTCTGAAAAACATCGCGGGGTGGTGCGCATTGTAAAGGTTTCTAACAGGGCATTCATTGGTAGTAGTGAAAAAAAATTACGGGGTGGTGTGAATTTGAGTGTCTGAATTACGATGTGCAGTGAGTGGCAATTTAGGAGGAGAAAAGTAGCACGGTGTGGTCAGCATGGGGAAGTCAGGAAACATGCAGTGGCAATTTAGGATAGGATTCTGAAAATCATCGCGTGGTGGTGAGCATTGTAAGGGTTTCTAACTGGACATTTCCTAGTAGCAGTGAGAAAAACATCCCGGGGTGGTATGAATTGGTTGGTCTGAATTAGGATACGCAGTGTGTGGCAATGTAGGATGCAGAAAAGCACCATGGCCTGGTGAGCATGGGGAGATAAGCAAACATGCAGTGGCAATGTAGGGTAGGTTTCTGAAAAACATCGTGGGGTGGTGTGCATTGTAAGGGTTTCTAACAGTCCATTTCCTAGTTGGAGTGAGAAAAACATCACGGGGTGGTGTGAGTCAGAGGCCCTGAATTAGTACAGGCAGTGAGTGTCAATGTAGGATGGAGAAAAGCATCACGGGATGGTCAGCATGGGGAGGTCAGGAAATATGCAGTGGCAATGTAGGATAGTTTTCTGAAAAACATCGCGGGGTGGTGCACATTGTAAGGGTTTCTAAATGGAAAATCACTAGTAGGAGAGAGAAAAACATCACCGGGTGGTGTGAATTGGAGTGTCTGAATTAGGATAGGCAGTGAGTGGCAATGAAGAATGGAGAAAAGCACCATGGGCTAGTCACCATGGGGAGGTCAGGAAATATGCAGTGGCAATGTAGGGTAGGTTACTAAAAAACTTCTCGGGGTGGTGCGTATTGTTAGGTTTCTTACAGGTCATTCACTAGTAGGAGTGAGAAAAACATCACGGGGCGTTGTGAATTCGAGTGTCTTAATTAGAATGGGCAGTGAGTGGGAATGTAGGAAGGAGAAAATCACCCCGTGGTGGTCAACATGGCGACGTCAGGAAACATGCAGTGGCAGTGTAGGAAAGGGTTCTGAAAAACATCGCATAGTGGTATGAATTGTAAGGGTTTCTAAAAGGCCAAGCACTAGTAGGAGTGAGAAAAACTTCACGGGCGGTGTGAATTGGAGGGTATGAATGAGGTTAGGCAGAGAGTGGTAATGTAGAATGGAGAAAAGCACAACGGGGTGGTCAGCATGGGGAGGTCAGGAAACATGCAGTGGCAATGTATGATAGGTTTCTGCAAATCATCGCAGGGTGGTGCGCATTGTAAGGGTTTCTTACAGGCCATTTATTAGTAGGAGTGAGCAAAACATCACGGGGTGGTGTGAGTTCGAATGTCTGAATTAGGATGGGCAGTGAGTGGCAACGTAGGATGGAGAAAAGCACCACTGGGTGGTCAGCATGGGGAAGTCAGGAAACATGCAGTGGCAATGTAGGATACGTTTCTGAAAAACGTCACGGAGTGGTGCGCATTGTAAGGGTTTCTAACAGGCCATTCACTAGTAGGAGTGAGAAAAACATCACGGGGTGGTGTTAATTGGAGGGTCAGAATTAGGATGGGAAGTGAATGGCAATGTAGGATAGAGAAAAGCACCACGGGGTGGTCAGCATAGGGAGGACAGGAAACATGCAGTGGCAATGTAGGATGGGTTTCTGAAGAACATCGCGGGGTGGTGCGCATTGTAAGGGTTTCTAACAGGCCATTCACTAGTAGGAGTGAAAAAAACATCACTGGGTGGTGTGAATTGGAGGGTCTGAATTAGGATAGGCAGTGAGTAGCAATGAAGAATGGAGAAAAGCACCATGGGCTAGTCAGCTTCGAGAGGTCAGGAAAAATGCAGTGGCAATGTAGGATAGGTTTCTGAAAAACATCGCGGAGTTGTGCGCATTGTTAGTGTTTCTAACAGGCCATTCACTTTACGGAGTGAGAAAAACATCACGGGGTGCTGTAAATTCGAGTTTCTGAATTAGGATGGGCAGTGAGTGGCAATGTAGGATGGAGAAAACCACCATGTGGTGGTCAGCATGGGGAAGTCAGGAAACATGTAGTGGCAATGTATGATAGGTTTCTGCAAAACATTGTGGGGCCGTGCACATTGTAAGGGTTTCAAACAGGCCAATCACTAGTAGGAGAGAGAAAAATATCACGGGGTGGTGTGAATTTGAGAGTCTGAATTAGGATGGGCAGTGAGTGGCAATGTAGGATGGAGAAAAGCACCAAGGGGTGGTCAGCATGCGGAAGTCAGGAAACACGCAGTGTTAATGTAGGATAGGTTTCTGAAAAACGTCGCGGGGTGGTCCGCATTGTAAGGGATTCTAAGAGGCCATTCACTAGTAGGAGTGAGAAAAACATCACGGGGTGGTGTGAATCGGAGGGCCTGAATTAGAATAGGCAGTGAGTGGCTATGTAGGATAGAGAAAAGCACCACGGAATGTTCAGCATGGGGAGGTCAGGAAACATGCAGTGGAAATGTGGAATAGGTTCTGTAAAAAATCGCGAGGTGGTGCGCATTGTAAGGGTTTCTAACATTCCATTTACTAGTAGGAAGGAAAAAAACATCACACGGTGTTGTGCATCGGAGGGTCTGAATTAGCAGAGTCAGGGAGTGGCAATGTAGGAAGGAGAAAGTCACCACGGGGTGGTCAACATGGGGAGTTCGAGAAACTTGCAGTGGTAATGTAGGATAGGATTCTGAAAAACATCACGTGGTGGTGCACATTGTAAGGGTTTCTAACAGGCCATTGACTAGTAGGAGTGAGAAAAACATCACGGGGTGGTGTGAATCGGAGGGTCAGAATTAGCATGGGAAGTGAGTGGCAATGTAGGATTGAGAAAAGCACCAC
The DNA here is from genome assembly GCF_034190915.1 of Cavia porcellus. Lineage (NCBI taxonomy): Eukaryota > Metazoa > Chordata > Mammalia > Rodentia > Caviidae > Cavia > Cavia porcellus. Next base: position 993,695 of record NW_026947486.1, on the reverse strand, counting down.
TGTGTGGTCAGCATAGGGAGGATAGGAAACATGCAGTGGCAATGTAGGATGGGTTTCAGATAAACATCATCGGGTGGTGCCCATTGTAAGGGTTTCTAACAGGCCATTATCTAGTAGGAGTGAGAAAAGCATCACGGGCTGGTGTGAATTCGAGTGTCTGAATTAGGAGGAGAAAAGCACCACGGGATGCTCAGCATGGGGAGGTCAGGAAACATGCCGTGGAAATGTAGGATAAGGTTCTGAAAAACATCACGGTGCGGTGCACATTGTAAGGGTTTCTACCAGGTCATTCACTAATAGGAGTGAAAAAACATCACGGGCTGGTGTGAATTCGAGTGTCTGAATTAGGAGGAGAAAAGCACAACGGGGTGGTCAGCATGGGGAGGTCAGGAAACATGCAGTGGCAATGTAGGATAGGTTTTTTAAAAACACAATATGCTCGTGCACATTGTAATGGTTTCTAACAAGCCATTCACTAGTAGGAGTGAGAATAATATCTCAGGGACGTGTGAATTTGTGTCTGAATTGGGATGGGCAGTGAATGCCAATGTAGGATGGAGAAAAGCACCACAGGTTTGGTCAGCATGGGGAAGTCAGGAAACATGCAGTGGCAATGTAGTCTAGGTTTCTGAAAAACATCGCGGCGTGGTGTGCATTGTAAGGGTTTCTAAAATGAAAATCACTAGTGGGAGTGAGAAAAACATCACAGGGTGGAGTGTATTGGTGGTTCTGAATTAAAATATGCAGTGACTGGCAATGTAGGGTGGAGAAAAGCACCACAGGGTGGTCAGTATGGGGAGGTGAGGAAACATGCAGTGGCAATGTAGGATAGGTTTCTGAAAAACATCACGTGGTGGTGCACATTGAAAGGGATTCTAACAGGTCATTTACTAGTAGGAGTGAGAAAAACATCACCGGGTGGTGTGAATCTGAGGGCATGAATTAGGATAGTCAGCGAGTGGCAATTTAGGATGGAGAAAAAGCACCACGGGTTGGTCAGCATTGGGAGGTCAGGAAACATGCTGTGGCAATGTAGGATAGGTTTCTGAAAAACATCTCGGGGTGGTGCGAATTGTAAGAGTTTCTAACAGGCCATTCACTAGTAAGAGTGAGAAAAAATTCACGGGGTGGTGTGAATCGGAGGGCCTGAATTAGGATAGGCAGTGAGTGGCAATGTAGGATGGAGAAAAGTACCACGAGTTGGTAAGCATGGGGAAGTCAAGAAACATGCAGTGGCAATGTAGGATAGGTTTCTGAAAAATCATCGCTTGGTGGTGGGTATTGTAATCGTTTCTAACATGGCAATCTCTAGTTAGAGTGAAAAAAAACAACACGGGGTAGTGTGAACTGGAGGGTCTGAATTGGATAGGCAGTCAGTGGCAATGTAAGATGGAAAAAGCAACACCGGGTGGTCAGCATGGGGAGGTCAGGAAACATGAACAGGAAATGTAGGATAGGGTTCTGAAAAACACAACGGGGTGGTGTGCACTGTAAGGGTTTCTAACGCATCATTCAGAAGTAGGAGTGAGAAAAACGTCACGGGGTGGTGTGAATAGGAGGGCCTGAATTAAGATAGGCAGAGTGTGGTAATGTAGGATGGAGAAAAGCACCACGGGGTGGTCAGCATGCGTAGGTCAGGAAACATGCAGTGGCAATGTAGGGTAGGTTGTTGAAAAACATCGCCGGGTGGTGTGAATTGGAGGGCCTGAATTAGGGTAGGCAGAGAGTGGCAATGTAGGATGGAGTAAAGCGCCACGGGTTGGTCAGCATGGGGAGCTCAGGAAACATGCAGTGGAAATGTAGGATAGGTTTCTGAAAAGCATCGCGGGATGGTGCGCTTTGTAAGGGTTTCTAACACTCCATTTACTAGTAGGAATGAGAAAAACATCACCAGGTGGTGTGAATGGGAGGGTCTGAATTATGAAAGGCATTGAGTGGCAATGCAGGATGGAGAAAAGCACCAGGGGATGATCAGCATGGGGAGGTCAGCAAACATGCAGTCCTAATGTAGGATAGGTTTCTGAAAAACATCACGTGGTGGTGCACATTGAAAGGGATTCTAACAGGTCATTTACTAGTAGGAGTGAGAAAAACATCACTGGGTGGTGTGAATCTGAGGGCATGAATTAGGATAGTCAGCGAGTGGCAATTTAGGATGGAGAAAAAGCACCACGGGTTGGTCAGCATGGGGAGGTGTGGAAACATGCAGTGGCAATGTAGGATAGGGATCTGAGAAACACAACGGGCTGGTCAGCTTTGGGAGGGTCTCTAACAGGCCACGCACATGTATCAGTGAGAGAAACATCACGGGGTGGTTTGAAATGGGAGGGTCTGAATTAGGATAGGCAGTTTGTGGCAATGTAGAATGGAGAAAAGCACCACGGAATGGTGAGCATGGGGAGGTCAGGAAACATGCAGTGGCAACGTAGGATAGGTTTCTGCAAAACATCGCGGGGTGGTGCGCATTGTAAGGGTTTCTAACAGGCCAATCACTAGTAGGAGTGAGAAAAACATCACGGGGTGGTGTGAATCGAAGGGCCTGAATTAGGATAGGAATTGAGTGGGAATGTAGGATCGAGAAAAGCAGCACGGTATGGTCAGCATGGGGAGGTGAGGAAACATGCAGTGGAAATGTAGTATAGGGTTCTCAAAAACATGGTGGGGTGGTGCGCATTGTAAGGGTTTCTAAAAGTTATTCACTATTAGGAGTGAGAAAACATCATGGGGTGGTGGAATCGGAGGGCCTGAATTAGGATAGGAAGTGAGTAGCAATATAGGATGGCGAAAATCACCACGGTATTGTCAGCATGGGGAGGTCAGGAAACATGCATTGGAAATGTAGAATTGGGTTCTCAAAAAAATGCAGGGGTGGTGCGCATTTTAAGGGTTTCTCACACTCCATTTACTAGTAGGAATGAGAAAAACATCACAGGGTGGTGTGAATCGGAGGGACTGAATTAGGAGAGGCAGGGAGTGGCAATGTTGGATGGAGAAAATCACGACGGGGTGGTCAGCATGGGGAGGTTAGGAAATATGCTGTGGCAATGTAGGATAGGTTTCTGAAAAACATCACGTGGTGGTGCACATTGTAAGGGTTTCTAACAGGTCATTCACTTGTAGGAGTGAGAAAACATCATGGGGTGGTGTGAATTGGAGGGTCTGAATTAGGATAGGCAGTGAGTGGAATTGTAGGATGGAAAACGCACAATGGGCTGGTCAGCATGGGGAAGTCAGGAAACATTCAGTGGCAATGTACTATAGGTATCTGAAAAACGTCGTGGTGTGGTGAGCATTGTCAGTGTTTCTATTAGGCCAATCACTAGTCGGAGTGAGAAAAACATCACGGGGTTTTGTGAATAGGTGGGTCTGAATTAAGATAGGCAGTGAGTGGTAATGTAGGATGGAGAAAAGCACCACGGGGTGGTGAGCATGGAAGACCGGGAAACATGCAGTGGAAATGTAGGATAGGTTCCTGAAAAACATCGCGCGGTGGTATGATTTGTAAGGGTTTCTAACAGGCCAATCAGTAGTAGGAGTGAGAAAAATATCACGGGGTGGTGTGAATTCGATTGTCTGAATTAGGATGGGCAGAGAGTGGCAATGTTGGATAAGAAAAGCACCACGGGGTGGTAAGCATGGTGAGGTCAGGAAGCATGCACTGGCAATGTAGGATAGGGTTCTGAAAAACAAGACAGTGTGGAGCGCATTGTAAGGGTTTGTAACAGGCCTTTCACTAGTAGCAGTCAGAAAAACATCATGGAGAGGGGTGAATCGGATGGCCTGAATTAGGATGGGCAGTGCATGGAAAAGTTAATGGAGGAAAGCACCACGGGTGGTCATCATGGGGAAGTCTCGAAACATGCAGTGGCAATGAAGGATAGGTTTCTGAAAAACTTCACGGGGAGGTGCGCATTATAAGGGTTTCTAAAAGGCCAGTCACAAGTAGGAGTGAGAAAAACATCATGGGGTGGTGTGAATTGGAGGATGTGAATTAGGATAGGCAGAGAGTGGCAATGTAGCATGGAGAAAAGCATCACGGGATGGTCAGCATGGGGAGGTCAGGAAACATGCAGTGGAAATATAGGATAGGTTTCTGAAAAACATCGCGGGGTGGTGCGCTTTGTAAGGGTTTCTAACATTCCATTTACTAGTAGGAATGAGAAAAACATCACGGGGTAGTGTGAATCGGAGGGTCTGAATTAGGATAGGCAGTGAGTGGCAATGCAGGATGGAGAAAAGCACCACGGGATTGTCAGCATGGGGAGGTCGGGAAACATGCAGTGGTAATGTAGGATAGGGTTCTGTAAAACACAATGGGGAGGTGCGCATTGAAAGGATTCTAAGAGTTCATTCACTAGTAGGAGTGAGAAAAACAACACCGGGTGATGTGAATCTGAGGGACTGAATTAATATAGTCAGTGAGTGCTAATGTTGGATTGAGAAAAAGTACCAGGGGGTGGTCAGCATGGGGAGGTGTGGAAACATGCAGTGGAAATGTAGGATAGGGTTGTGAAAAACATAACGGGGTGGTGGGTTTTGGGAGGGTCTCTAACAGTCCATTCACATGTAGCAGTGAGAGAAACATCACAGGGTGTATGAAACGGGAGGGTCTGAATTAGGATGGGCAGTGAGTGGCAATGTAGGATGGAGAAAAGCATCACGGGGTGGTCAGCATGGGGAAGTCAGGAAACATACAGTGGCAATGTAGGATAGGTTTCTGAAAAACTTCACAGGGAGGTGTGCATTGTAAAGCTTTATAACAGGCCAGTCACAAGTAGGAGTGAGAATAACATCACAGGGTGGTGTGAACTGGAGGATCTGAATTAGAATAGGCAGAGAGTGTCAATGTAGGATGGAGAAAACACCACGGGATGGTCAGCATGGGGAGGTCAGGAAACACGCAGTGAAAATGTAGCATAGGTTTCTGAAAAACTGCAAGGGGAGGTGCGCATTGTAAGGGTTTCTAACAGGCCAGTCACAAGTAGGAGTGAGAAAAAAAATCACTAGGTGGTGTGAATCTGAGGGCCTGAATTAGGATAGTCAGTGAGTGGCAATGTAGGATGGAGAGAAGCACCAAGGGATGGTGAGAATGGGGAGGTTTGGAAACATGCAGTGGCAATGTAGCATAGGGTTCTGAAAAACACAACGGGGTGGTGGGCTTTGGGAGGGTATCTAACAGGCCATTCACATGTAGCAGTGAGAGAAACATCACGGGGTGGTGTGAAATGGGAGCGTCTGAATTAGGATAGGCAGCTTGTTGCAATGTAGATTGGAGAAAAGCATCACGGTGTGGTGAGCATGGGAAGGTTGGGAAACATGCAGTGACATTGTAGTATAGGTTTCTGGAAAACATCGCGGGGTGGTGCGCATTGTAAAAGTTTCTAACAGGCCATTCACTAGTAGGAGTGAGAAAAGCATCACGGGGTGGTGTTAATTGGAGTGTCTGAATTAGCATAGGCAGTGATTGGCAATGTAGGATGGAGAAAAGCACCACTGGGTGGTCAGCATGGGGAAGTCAGGAAACATGCAGTGGCAATGTAGGATAGGTTTCTGCAAAAGATCGTCGGGTCGTGCGCATTGTAAGGGTTTCTAACAGGCCAATCACTAGTAGGACAGAGAAAAACATCACGGGGTTGTGTGAATTCGAGTGTCTGAATTAGGATCGGCAGTGAGTGGCAATGTAGGATAGAGAAAAGCACCACAGGTTGGTCAGCATGGGGAGGTCAGGAAACATGCAGTGGCAATGTAGGATATGTTTCTCAAAAACATCGCTGGGTGGTGCATAGTGTAAGGGTTTCTAAGAGGCCATTCACTAGTAGGAGTGAGAAAAACCTCATGGGGTGGGTTGAATTGGTGGGTCTGAATTAAGATACGCAGTGAGTGGCAATGTAAGTTGGAGAAAAGCACCACGGGGTGGTCAGCATGTGGAGGTCAGGAAACATGCAGTGGCATTGTAGGATAGGTTTCCGCAAAACATTGACGGGTGGTGCGCATTGTGAGGGTTTCTAACAGGCCAATCACTAGTAGGAGTGAGAAAAATATCACGGGGTGGTGTGAATTTGAGGCTCTAAATTTAGAAAGGCAGTGAGTGGCAATGTAGGATGGATAAAAGCACCACGGGGATTTCAGCATGGCGAGGTCACGAAACATGCAGTGGCATTGCAGGATAGGTTTCTGAAAAACATCGCGGGTGGTGCGCATTGTAAGGGTTTCTAACAGGCCAATCACTAGTAGGCGTGAGAAAAACATCACGGAGTGGTGTGAATTGGAGGGTCTGAATTAAGATAGGCAGTGAGGGGCAATTTAGGATTGAGAAAAGTACTATAGGGTGGTCAGAATGGGGAGGTCGGGAAACATGCAGTGGAAATGTAAGATAGGTTTCTAAAAAACATCGTGGCGTGTTGCGCATGGTAATGGTTTCTAACAGGGCATTTAGTAGTAGGAGTGAGAAAAACATCACGGGGTGGTCAGCATAAGGTGGTCAGGAAACATGCGCTGGCAATGTAGGATAGGTTTCTGAAAAACATCACCAGGTGGTGAATGTTGAAAGGGTTTCTATCAGGCCATTCACTAGTAGGAGTGAGAAAAACATCACGGGGTGGGTGTGAATTCGAGTGTCTGAATTAGGATGGGCAGTGAGTGGCAATGTAGGATGGAGGAAAACACCACGGGGTGGTCAGCATGGGGAAGTCAGGAAACGTGCAATGGCAATGAAGCATAGGTTTCTGAAAAACATCGCGGTGCGGTGCGCATTTTAAGGGTTTCTAAAAGGCCAATCACTAGTAGGAGTGAGAAAAACATCAAGGAGTGTTGTGAATACGACTGTCTCAATCAGGATGGGCAGTGAGTGGCAATTTAGGAGGAGAGAAGCACCACGGGGTGGTCAGTATGGGGAAGTCAGGAAACATGCAGAGGCAATTTGGAATAGGTTTCTGAAAAGCATCACGTTGTGGTGCGCATTGTCAAGGTTTCTAACAGGCCATTCACTAGTAGGAGTGAGAAAAACATCACGTGGTGGTTCGCATTGTAAGGGTTTCAAACAGGCCGTTTACTAGTAGGAGTTAGAAAAACATCATGGCGCCGTTTGGATCGAAGGGTCTGAATTAGGATGGGCAGTGCGTGGCAATGTATAATGGAGAAAAGCACCCTGGGGTGGTCAGCATAGGGAGGTCAGGAAACATGCAATTGCAATGTAGGATAGGTTGCTGAAAATCATCACGTGGTGGTGCGCATTGTAAGGTTTTCTAACAGGCCAATCACTAGTAGGAGTGAGAAAAACCTCATGGGTTGATGTGAATCGGAGGGTATGAATTAGGTTGGATAGTGAGTGGCAATGTAGGATAGAGAAAAGCACCACTGGGTGGTCAGATATAGGGACGTCAGGAAACATGCAGTGGCAATGTAGGATAGGTTTCTGCAAAAGATTGCCAGGTGGTGCGCATTTTAAGGGTTTCTAACAGGCCATTCACTAGTAGGAGTGAGAAAAACATCACGGGGTGGTGTGAATTAGAGTGTCTGAATTAGGATGGGCAGTGAGTGGCAATGTAGGATGGAGAAAAGCACCAGGGGGCGGTCAGCACGGGGTAGTCAGGAAACAGGCAAATGAAATGTAGGATAGGTTTTTGAAAATCATCACGTGGTGGTGTGGTTTGTAAGGGGTTCTAACAGGCTATTCACTAGTAGGAGTGAGAAAAACATCATGGGGTGGTGAATTCGAGTTTCTGAATTAGGATGGGCAGTGAGTGGCAATGTTGGAGGAGAAAAGCACCACGGGGTGGTCAGTATGGAGAAGTCAGGAAACATGCAGAGGCAATGTAGGATATGTTTCTGAAAAAGATCGTGGGGTGGTGCGCATTGTAAGTGTTTCTAACAGGCCATTTACTAGTAGGAGTGAGAAAAATATCACAGGGTCCTTTGAATCGGAGAGTTTGAATTAGGATGGGCAGTGAGTGGCAATTTAGGATGGAGAATAGCACCACGGGGTGGTAAGCATAGGGAGGTCAGGAAACATGCAATTGCAAGGTTCTCTAGGTTTCTGAAAATCATCACGTGGTGGTGTGCATTGTTATGGTTTCTAACAGGCTATTCACTAGTAGGAGTGAGAAAAACATCACGGGGTGGTGTGAATTAGAGTGTCTGAATTAGGATAGGCAGTGAGTGGCAATGTAGGTTGGAGAAAAGCACCACGGGGTGGTCAGCATGGGGAAGTCATGAATCATGCAGTGGCAGTGTAGGATAGGTTTCTGCAAAACATCTCCCGGTGGTGCACATTGTAAGGGTTTCTAAAAGGCCAATCACTAGTAGGATTGAGAAAAATATCACAGGTGGTGTGAATTAGAGGTCTGAATTAAGAAAGGCAGTGAGTGGCAATATAGGATGGATCAAAGCACCACGGGGTGGTCAGCATTGGGAGGTCAGGAAACATGCAGTGGCAATGTAGGATAGGTTTCTGAAAAACATCGCGGGGCGGTCTGCATTGTAACGGTTTCTAAAAGGCGAATCACTAGTAGGAGTGAGAAAAACATCACGGGGTGGTGTGAATTGGAGTGTCTGAATTAGGATTGGCAGTGAGTTGCAATGTAGGATGGAGAAAAGCACCGCCTGCTGGTCAGCATATGGATGTCAGAAAACATGCAATAGCAATGTAGGATAGGTTCCTGAAAATCATCACATGGTGGTGCGCATTGTAAGGGTTTCTAACAGGCCAATTACTAGTAGGAGCGAGAAAAACATCACAGGGTGGAGTGAATTCGAGGGTCTGAATTAGGATAGGCAGTGCGTGGCAATATAAGATAGAGAAATGCAAAACTCGTTGGTCACCATGTGGAAGTCAGGAAACATGCAGTGGCAATGTAGGATAGGTTTCTGAAAAAAATCGCGGGGTAGTGCCCATTGTAAGGGTTTCTAACAGTCCAATCACTACTAGGAGTGAGAAAAATATCACGGGGTGGTGTTAATTGGAGGGTCTGAATTAGCATAAGCAGTGAGTGGCAATGTAGGATGGAGAAAAGCACCACGGGGCGGTCAGCATGGGGAAGTCAAGAAACATGCAACTGAAATGTCGGATAGGTTTCTGAAAATCATCACGTGGTGGTGAGCATTGTAAGGGTTTCTAACAGGCTATTCACTAGTAGGAGTGAGAAAATCATCGTGTGGTGGTCTAATTCGAGTGTCTGAATTAGGATGGGCAGTGAGTGGCAATTTAGGAGGAGAAAAGCACCACGGGGTGGTCAGTATGGGGAAGTCAGGAAACATACAGTGGCAATGTAGGAAAGGTTTCTGAAAAACATCGCAGGGTAGAGCGCATTGTAAGGGTTTCTAACAGGCCATTCAATAGTAGGAGAGAGAAAAACATCACGGGTGGTGTGAATTGGACGGTGTGAGTTACTATAGGCAGGTAGTGGTAATGCTGGATGGAGAAAAGCACCACGGTTTGGGCAGAATGTGGAGGTCAGGAAACATGCAGTGGCAATGTAGGATAGGTTTCTGAAAAAGATTGTGGTGTGGTGCGCATTGTAAAGTTTTCTAACAGGCCAATCACTAGTAGAAGTGAGAAAAGAATCACGGGGTGGCGTGAATTGGAGGGTCTGAATTAGCATAGGCTGTGAGTGACAATGTAGGATGGAGAAAAGCACCACGGGTTGGTCAGCATAGTGAGGTCAGGAAACATGCAGTGGCAATGTAGGATATGTTTCTGAAAAACATCGCCAGGTGGTGCATATTGTATGGGTTTCTAACAGGCCATTCACTAGTAGGACTGAGATAAAACGTCACGGGGTGGTGTGAATTCGAGTGTCTGAATTAGGATGGGCCGTGAGTGGCAATGTAGGATGGAGAAAAGCGCCACGGGGTAGTCAGCATGGGGATGTCAGGAAACAGGCAGTGTCAATGTAGGATAGGTTTCTCAAAAACATCGCTGGAGGGTGCATATTGTAAGGGTTTCTAACAGGCCATTCACTAGTAGGAGTGAGAAAATCCTCATGGGGTGGTTTGAATTGGTGGCTCTGAATTAACATAGGCAGTGAGTGGCAATGTAAGTTGCAGAAATGCACAACGGTGTGGTCAGCATGTGGAGGTCAGGAAACATGCAGTGGCAATGTAGGATAGGTTTCCGCAAAATATTGACGGGTGGTGCGCATTGTGAGGGTTTCTAACAGGCCAATCACTAGTAGGAGTGAGAAAAATATCACGGGGTGGTGTGAGTGTCAGGCTCTGAATTTAGAAAGGCAGTGAGTGGCAATGTAGGATGGATAAAAGCACCACGGGGATTTCAGCATGGCGAGGTCACGAAACATGCAGTCGCATTGCAGGATAGGTTTCTGAAAAATATCGCGGGAGGTGCGCATCGTAAGGCTTTCTAACAGGCCAATCACTAGTAGGCGTGAGAAAAACATCACGGGGTTGTTTGAATTGGAGCGTCTGAATTAAGATAGGCAGTGAGGGGCAATTTATGATTGAGAAAAGTACCATAGGGTCGTCAGCATTGGGAGGTCGGGAAACATGCAGTGGAAATGTAAGACAGGTTTCTAAAAAACATCGCGGAGTGTTGCGCATGGTAATGGTTTCTAACAGGGCACTTACCAGTAGGATTGAGAAGAACATCACGGGGTGGTCAGTATAGGGAGCTCAGGAAACATGCACTGGTAATGTAGGATAGGTTTCCTGAAAACATCGCCAGGTGGTGAATGTTGAAAGGGTTTCAATCAGGCCATTCACTAGTAGGAGTGAGAAAAACATCACGGGGTGGTGTGAATTTGAGTGTCTGCATTAGGATGGGCAGTGAGTGGTAATGTAGGATGGAGAAAAACCCCACGGGGTGGTCAGCATGGGGAAGTCAGGAAACATGCAGTGGCAGTGTAGGATAGGTTTCTGCAGAACATCGCCCGGTGGTGCACATTGTAAGGGTTTCTAACAGGCCAATCACTAGTAGGTGTGAGAAAAATATCACAGGTGGTGTGAATTGGAGGTCTGAATTAAGAAAGGCAGTGAGTGGCAATATAGGATGGAGAAAAACACCACGGGGAGATCAGCATTGGGAGGTCAGAAAAACACGCAGTTGCAATGAAGCATAGGTTTCTGAAAAACATCGCGGTGCGGTGCACATTGTAAGGGCTTCTAAAAGGCCAATCACTAGTAGGAGTGAGAAAAAAATAACGGGGTGGTGTGAATTCGAGTGTCTCCATTAGGATGGGCAGTGAGTGGCAATTTAGGAGGAGAAAAGCACCATGGGGTGGTCAGTATGAGGAAGTCAGGTAACATGCAGAGGCAATGTAGGATAGGTTTCTGAAAAACATCACGTGGTGGTGCGCATTGTAAGGTTTTCTAACAGGCCAATCACTAGTAGGAGTGAGAAAAACCTCATGGGTTGGTGTGAATCGCAGGGTATGAATTAGGTTGGACAGTGAGTGGCAATGTAGGATAGAGAAAAGCACCACGGGGTGGTCAGATATAGGGACGTCAGGAAACATGCAGTGGCAATGTAGGATCGGTTCCTGCAAAAGATTGCCGGGTTGTGCCCGTTTTAAGGGTTTCTAACAGGCCATTCACTATTAGGAGTGAGAAAAACATCATGGGGTGGTGTGAATTCGAGTGTCTGAATTAGGATGGGCAGTGAGTGGCAAGGTAGGATGGAGAAAAGCACCAGGGGGCGGTCAGCACGGGGAAGTCAGGAAACATGCAACTGAAATGTAGGATAGGTTTCTGAAAATCATCACGTGGTGGTGTGCATTGTAAGGGGTTCTAACAGGCTATTCACTAGTAGGAGTGAGAAAAACATCATGGGGTGGTGTGAATTCGAGTTTCTGAATTAGTATGGGCAGTGAGTGGCAATTTTGGAGGAGAAAAGCACCACGGGGTGGTCAGTATGGGGAAGTCAGGAAACATCCAGAAGCAATGTAAGATAGGTTTCTGAAAAAGATCGTGGGGTGGTGCGCATTGTAAGGGTTTCTAACAGGCCATTTAATAGTAGGAGTGAGAAAAACATCACGGGTTCCTTTGAATCGGAGGGTCTGAATTAGGCTGGGCAGTGAGTGGCAATTTAGGATGGAGAATAGCACCACGGGGTGGTCAGCATAGGGAGGTCAGGAAACATGCAATTTCAAGGTAGTCTAGGTTTCTGAAAATCATCACGTGGTGGTGTGCATTGTTATGGTTTCTAACAGGCTATTCACTAGTAGGAGTGAGAAAAACATCATGGGGTGGTGTGAATTCAGGTTTCTGAATTAGGATGGGCAGTGAGTGGCCATTTTGGAGGAGAAAAGGACCCCGGGGTGGTCAGTATGTGGATCAGGAAACATGCAGAGGCAATGTAGGATAGGTTTCTGTAAAAGATCGCGGGGTGCTGCGCATTGCAATGGTTTCTAACAGGCCAATTAATAGTAGGACTGAGAAAAACATCACGGGGTGGAGTGAATAGGAGGGTCTGAATTAGGATAGGAAGCGATTGGCAATATAAGATGGAGAAAACCACCACGGGGTGGTCCGCATGGGGAAGTCAGGAAACATGCAGTGGCAATGTAGGATACGTTTCTGAAAAACATCGCCCGGTGCTGCACATTGTAAGGGTTTCTAACAGGCCAATCACTAGTAGGACTGAGAAAAATATCACGGGTGGTGTGAATTGGAGGTCTGAATTAAGAAAGGCAGTGAGTGGCAATATAGGATGGATCAAAGCACCTCGGGGTGGTCAGCATTGGGAGGTCAGGAAACATGCAGTGGCAATGTAGGATAGGTTTCTGAAAAACATCGCGGGGCGGTGCGCATTGTAAGGGTTTCTAAAAGGCCATTCACTAGTAGGAGTGAGAAAAAAAACCCGGGTGGTGTGAATTAGACGTTCTGAGTTAGTATAGGCAGTGAGGGGCAATGGAGGATGGAGAAAAGGATCACGGGGTGGTCAGCATGCGTAGGTCAGGAAACATGCAGTGGCAATGTAGGATAGGTTTCTGAAAAACATCGCCCAGTGCTGCACATTGTAAGGGTTTCTAACAGGCCAATCACTAGTAGGATTGAGAACAATATCACGGGTGGTGTGAATTGGAGGTCTGAATTAAGAAAGGCAGTGAGTGGCAATATAGGATGGATCAAAGCACCACGGAGTGGTCAGCATTGGGAGGTCAGGAAACATGCAGTGGCAATTTAGGATAGGTTTCTGAAAAACATCGCGGGGCGGTGCGCATTGTAAGGGTTTCTAAAAGGCCATTCACTAGTAGGAGTGAGAAAAACAACCCGGGTGGTGTGAATTAGACGTTCTGAGTTAGTATAGGCAGTGAGGGGCAATGGAGGATGGACAAAAGCAGCACGGGGTGGTCAGCATGTGGAGGTCAGGAAACATGCAGTGGCAATGTAGGATAGGTTTCTGAAAAACATCGCCCAGTGCTGCACATTGTAAGGGTTTCTAACAGGCCAATCACTAGTAGGATTGAGAACAATATCACGGGTGGTGTGAATTGGAGGTCTGAATTAAGAAAGGCAGTGAGTGGCAATATAGGATGGATCAAAGCACCACGGGCTGGTCAGCATTGGGAGATCAGGAAACATGCACTGGCAATGTAGGATAGGTTTCTGCAAAACATCGCGGGGTGGAGATGTTTGTACTGGTTTCCAACAGGCCATTCACGAGTAGGTGTGAGAAAAACATCACGGGGTTGTGTGAATTCGAGTGTCTGAATTAGGATGGGCAGTGAGTGGCAATGTAGGATGGAGAAAAGCACCATGGGGCGGTCAGCATGGGGAAGTCAGGAAACATGCAACTGAAATGTAGGATAGGTTTCTGAAAATCATCACGTGGTGGTGCGTCTTGTAAGTGTTTCTAACAGGCTATTCACTAGTAGGAGTGAGAAAAACATCATGGGGTGGTCTAATTCGAGTGTCTGAATTAGGATGGGCAGTGAGTGGCAATTTAGGAGGAGAAAAGCACCACGGGGTGGTCAGCATGGGGAAGTCAGGAAACATGCAGTGGCAATGTAGGATACGTTTCTGAAAAACATCGCACGGTGCTGCACATTGTAAGGGTTTCTAACAGGCCAATCACTACTAGGACTGAGAGAAATATCACGGGTGGTGTGAATTGGCGGTCTGAATTAAGAAAGGCAGTGAGTGGCAATATAGGATGGATCAAAGCACCTCGGGGTGGTCAGCATTGGGAGGTCAGGAAACATGCAGTGGAAATGTAGGATAGGTTTCTGAAAAACATCGCGGGGTGGTGCGCATTGTAAGGGTTTCTAAAAGGCCATTCACTAGCAGGAGTGAGAAAAACAACCCGGGTGGTGTGAATTAGACGTTCTGAGTTAGTATAGGCAGTGAGGGGCAATGGAGGATGGAGAAAAGCACCTCGGGGTGGTCAGCATAGGGATGTCAGAAAACATGCAATAGCAATGGAGGATAGGTTCCTGAAAATCATCACGTGTTGGTGTGCATTGTAAGGGTTTCTAACAGGCCAATTACTAGTAGGAGTGAGAAAAACATCACGGGGTGGAGTGAATTCGAGGGTCTGAATTAGGATAGGCAGTGCGTGGCAATATAAGTTGGAGAAATGCACCACTCGTTGGTCACCATGTGGAAGTCAGGAAACATGCAGTGGCAATGTGGGAAAGGTTTCTGTAAAAAATCGCGGGGTAGTGCCCATTGTAAGGGTTTCTAACAGTCCAATCACTACTAGGAGTGCGAAAAGTATCACAGGGTGGTGTTAATTGGAGGGTCTGAATTAGCATAAGCAGTGAGTGGCAATGTAGGATGGAGAAAAGCACCACGGGTTGGTCAGCAAGGGGAAGTCAGGAAACATGCAGTGTCAAGGTAGGATAGGTTTCTGCAAAAGATTGCCGGGTGGTGCGCATTGTAAGGGTTTCTAACAGGCTATTCACTAGTAGGAGTGAGAAAAACATCATGGGGTGGTCTAATACGAGTGTCTGAATTAGGATGGGCAGTGAGTGGCAATTTAGGAGGAGAAAAGCACCACGGGGTGGTCAGTATGTGGAAGTCAGGAAACATGCAGTGGCAATGTAGGATAGGTTTCTGTAAAACATCGCGGGGCAGTGCGCATTGTAAGGGTTTCTAACAGGCCATTCACTAGTAGGAGTGAGAAAAACATCACGTGTGGTGTGAATTGGAGTGTCTGAATTAAGATGCGCAGTGAGGGGCAATGTAGAATGGAGAACAGCACCATGGTCTGGTCAGCATGCGGAGGTCAAGAAACATGCAGTGGCAATGTAGGATAGGTTTCTGTAAAATATCGCGGGGTGGTGCACAATGTAAGGGTTTCTAAATGGCCAATCACTAGTCGGAGTGAGAAAAACAACACCGGGTGGTGTGAATTCGAGTGTCTGAATTAGGATGGGCAGAGAGTGGAAATGTAGGATGCAGAAATGCACCACGGGTTGGACAGCATGAGAAAGTCTGGAAACATGCAGTGGCAATGTAGTATAGGTTTCTGCAAATCATCGCCGGGTGGTGCGCATTGAAAGGGTTTGTAACAGGCCAGCCATTAGTAGGACTGAGAAAAACATCACGGGGTGCTGTTAATTGGAGGGTCTGAATTAGGATAGGCAGTGAGTGGTAATGTAGGATGGAGAAAAGCACCATATGGTGGTCAGCATGGGGAGGTCAGGAAACATGCAGTGGCAATGTAGGATAGGTTTCTGAAAAACATCGCGGGGTCGAGATCTTGGTATTGGTTTCTAACATTCCATTCACTAGTAGGAGTGAGAAAAACATCACAGGGTGGTGTGAATAAGAGTGTCTGAATTAAGATGGGCAGTGAGTGGCAATGTAGGATGGAGAAAAGCACCACGGGGTGGTAGCATGGGGAAGTCAGGAATCATGCAGTGGCAGTGTAGGATAGGTTTCTGCAAAACATCGCCCGGTGGTGCACATTGTAAGGGTTTCTAACAGGTCAATCACTAGTAGGATTGAAAAAATATCATGGGTGGTGTGAATTGGAGGTCTGAATTAAGAAGGGCAGTGAGTGGCAATATCGGATGGATCAAAGCACCACCGGGTGGTCAGCATTGGGAGGTCTGGAAACATGCAGTGTCAATGTAGGATAAGTTTCTGAAAAACATCGCGGGGCGGTGCGCACTGTAAGGGTTTCTAAAAGGCGAATCACTAGTAGGAGTGAGAAAAACATCACGGGGTGGTGTGAATTGGAGGGTCTGAATTAGGATGGGCAGTGAGTGGCAATGTAGGATGGAGAAAAGCACCACCGGGTGGTCAGCATAGGGATGTCAGAAAACATACAATAGCAATGTAGGATAGGTTCCTGAAAATTATCACGTGGTGGTGCGAATTGTAAGGATTTCTAACTGGCCAATTACTAGTAGGAGGGAGAAAAACATCACGGGATGGAGTGAACTCGAGGGTCTGAATTAGGGTAGGAAGTGCGTGGCAATATAAGATGGAGAAATGCACCACTCGTTGGTCACCAAGTGGAAGTCAGGAAACATGCAGTGGCAATGTAGGAAAGGTTTCTGAAAAAAATCGCGTGGTAGTGCCCATTGTAAGGGTTTCTAACAGTCCAATCACTACTAGGAGTGAGAAAAATATCACGGGGTGGTGTTAATTGGAGGGTCTGAATTAGCATAAGCAGTGAGTGGCAATGTAGGATGGAGAAAAGCACCACGGGGTGGTCAGCAAGGGGAAGTCAGGAAACATGCAGTGTCAATGTAGGATAGGTTTCTGCAAAAGATTGCCAGGTGGTGCGCATTGTAAGGGTTTCTAACAGGCCATTCTCTAGTAGGAGTGAGAAAAACATCACAGGGTTGTGTGAATACTAGTGTCTGAATTAGGATGGGCAGTGAGTGGCAATGTAGGATGGAGAAAAGCACCATGGGGCGGTCAGCATGGGGAAGTCAGGAAACATGCAACTGAAATGTAGGATAGGTTTCTGAAAATCATCACGTGGTGGTGCACATTGTAAGGGTTTCTAACAGGCTATTCACTAATACGAGTGAGAAAAACATCATGGGGTGGTCTAATTCGAGTGTCTGAATTAGGATGGGCAGTGAGTGGCAATTTAGGAGGAGAAAAGCACCACGGGGTGGTCAGTATGTGGAAGTCAGGAAACATGCAGTGGCAATGTAGGATAGGTTTCTGAAAAACATCGCGGGGTTGTGCGCATTGTAAGGGTTTCTAACAGGCCATTCACTAGTAGGAGTGAGAAAAACATCACGGGTGGTCTGAATTGGAGGGTCTGAATTAAGATAGGCAGTGAGGGCCAATGTAGAATGGAGATCAGCACCATGGGCTGGTCAGCATGCGGAGGTCAAGAAACATGCAGTGGCAATGTAGGATAGGTTTGTGTAAAACATCGCGGGATGGTGCTCATTGTAAGGGTTTCTAAATGGCCAATCACTAGTTGGAGTGAGAAAAACAACACCGGGTGGTGTGAATTCGAGTGTCTGAATTAGGATGGGCAGAGAGTGGAAATGTAGGATGCAAAAATGCACCACGGGTTGGTCAGCATGAGAAAGTCTGGAAACATGCAGTGGCAATGTAGTATAGGTTTCTGCAAATCATCGCCGGGTGGTGCGCATTGAAAGGGTTTGTAAAAGGCCAGTCATTAGTAGGACTGAGAAAAACATCACGGGGTGCTGTTAACTGGAGGGTCTGAATTAGGATAGGCAGTGAGTGGCAATGTAGGATGGAGAAAAGCACCACACGGTGGTCAGCATGCGGAGGTCAGGAAACATGCAGTGGCAGTGTAGGATAGGTTTCTGCAGAACATCGCCCGGTGGTGCACATTGTAAGGGTTTCTAACAGGCCAATCACTAGTAGGTGTGAGAAAAATATCACAGGTGGTGTGAATTGGAGGTCTGAATTAAGAAAGGCAGTGAGTGGCAATATAGGATGGAGAAAAACACCATGGGGAGATCAGCATTGGGAGGTCAGAAAAACATGCAGTTGCAATGAAGCATAGGTTTCTGAAAAACATCGCGGTGCGGTGCACATTGTAAGGGTTTCTAAAAGGGCTATCACTAGTAGGAGTGAGAAAAAAATCACGGGGTGGTGTGAATTCGAGTGTCTCCATTAGGATGGGCAGTGAGTGGCAATTTAGGAGGAGAAAAGCACCACGGGGTGGTCAGTATGGGAAAGTCAGGAAACATGCAGAGGCAATGTAGGATAGGTTTCTGAAAAACATCACATGGTGGTGTGCATTGTAATGTTTTCTAACAGGCCAATCACTAGTAGGAGTGAGAAAAACCTCATGGGTTGGTGTGAATCGCAGGGTATGAATTAGGTTGGACAGTGAGTGGCAATGTAGGATAGAGAAAAGCACCACGGGGTGGTCAGATATAGGGACGTCAGGAAACATGCAGTGGCAATGTAGGATCAGTTCCTGCAAAAGATTGCCGGGTTATGCACGTTTTAATGGTTTCTAACAGGCCATTCACTATTAGGAGTGAGAAAAACATCACGGGGTGGTGTGAATTCGAGTTTCTGAGTTAGGATGGGCAGTGAGTGGCAAGGTAGGATGGAGAAAAGCACCAGGGGGCGGTCAGCACGGGGAAGTCAGGAAACATGCAACTGAAATGTAGGATAGGTTTCTGAAAATCATCACGTGGTGGTGTGCATTGTAAGGGGTTCTAACAGGCTATTCACTAGTAGGAGTGAGAAAAACATCATGGGGTGGTGTGAATTCGAGTTTCTGAATTAGGATGGGCAGTGAGTGGCAATTTAGGAGGAGAAAAGCACCACTGGGTGGTCAGTATGGGGAAGTCAGGAAACATGCAGAGGCAATGTAAGATAGGTTTCTGAAAAAGATCGTGGGGTGGTGCGCATTGTAAGGGTTTGTAACAGGCCATTTACTAGTAGGAGTGAGAAAAACATCACGGGTTCCTTTGAATCGGAGGGTCTGAATTAGGCTGGGCAGTGAGTGGCAATTTAGGATGGAGAATAGCACCACGGGGTGGTCAGCATAGGGAGGTCAGGAAACATGCAATTGCAAGGTAGTCTAGGTTTCTGAAAATCATCACGTGGTGGTGTGTATTGTTATGGTTTCTAACAGGCTATTCACTAGTAGGAGTGAGAAAAACATCATGGGGTGGTGTGAATTCAGGTTTCTGAATTAGGATGGGCAGTGAGTGGCCATTTTGGAGGAGAAAAGGACACCGGGGTGGTCAGTATGTGGAAGTCAGGAAACATGCAGTGGCAATGTAGGATAGGTTTCTGAAAAACATCGCGGGGTAGTGCGCATTGTAAGGGTTTCTAATTGGCTATTCACTAGTAGGAGTGAGAAAAACATCACGGGCGGGGTGAATTGGAGGGTCTGAATTAAGATACGCAGTGAGGGGCAATGTAGAATGGAGAACAGCACCATGGGCTGGTCAGCATGCGGAGGTCAAGAAACATGCAGTGGCAATGTAGGATAGGTTTGTGTAAAACATCGCGGGGTGGTGCTCATTGTAAGGGTTTCTAAATGGCCAATCACTGGTCGGAGTGAGAAAAACAACACCGGGTGGTGTGAATTCGAGTGTCTGAATTAGGATGGGCAGAGAGTGGAATTGTAGGATGCAGAAAGGCACCACAGGTTGGACAGCATGAGAAAGTCTGGAAACATGCAGTGGCAATGTAGTATAGCTTTCTGCAAATCATCGCCGGGTGGTGCGCATTGAAATGGTTTGTAACAGGCCAGTTATTAGTAGGCCTGAGAAAAACATCACGGGGTGCTATTAATTGGAGGGTCTGAATTAGGATAGGCAGTGAGTGGCAATGTGGGATGGAGAAAAGCACCACACGGTGGTCAGCATGGGGAGGTCAGGAAACATGCAGTGGCAATGTAGGATAGGTTTCTGAAAAACATCGCGGGGTGGAGATCTTTGTACTGGTTTCTAACAGGCCATTCACTAGTAGGAGTGAGAAAAACATCACAGGGTGGTGTGAATTCGAGTGTCTGAATTAAGATGGGCAGTGAGTGGCAATGTAGGATGGAGAAAACCACCACGGGGTGGTCAGCATGGGGAAGTCAGGAAACATGCAGTGGCAGTGTACGATAGGTTTCTGCAAAACATCGCCCGGTGGTGCACATTGTAAGGGTTTCTAACAAGCCAATCACTAGTAGGATTGAGAAAAATATCACGGGTGGTGTGAATTGGAGTTCTGAATTAAGAAGTGCCGTGAGTGGCAATATAGGATGGATCAAAGCACCACGGGGTGGTCAGCATTGGGAGGTCAGGAAACATGCAGTGGCAATGTAGGATAAGTTTCTGAAAAACATCGCTGGGTGGTGCGCACTGTAAGGGTTTCTAAAATGCGAATCACTAGTAGGAGTGAGAAAAACATCACGGGGTGGTGTGAATTGGAGGGTTTGTATTAGGATGGGCAGTGAGTTGCAATGTAGGATGGAGAAAAGCACCACCGGTTGGTCAGCATAGGGATGTCAGAAAACATGCAATAGCAATGTAGGATAGGTTCCTGAAAATCATCACGTGGTGGTGTGCATTGTAAGGGTTTCTAACAGGCCAATTACTAGTAGGAGCGAGAAAAACATCACGGGGTTTAGTGAATTCGAGGGTCTGAATTAGGATAGGCAGTGCGTGGCAATATAAGATGGAGAAATGCACCACTCGTTGGTCACCATGTGGAAGTCAGGAAACATGCAGTGGTAATGTAGGAAAGGTTTCTGTAAAAATTCGCGGGGTAGTGCCCATTGTAAGGGTTTCTAACAGTCCAATCACTACTAGGAGTGAGAAAAATATCACGGGGTGGTGTTAATTGGAGGGTCTGAATTAGCATAAGCAGTGAGTGGCAATGTAGGATGAAGAAAAGCACTACGGGTTGGTCAGCAAGGGGAAGTCAGGAAACATGCAGTGTCAAGGTAGGATAGTTTTCTGCAAAAGATTGCCGTGTGGTGCGCATTGTAAGGGTTTCTAACAGGCTATTCACTAGTAGGAGTGAGAAAAACATCATGGGGTGGTCTAATTCGAGTGTCTGAATTAGGATGGGCAGTGAGTGGCAATTTAGGAGGAGAAAAGCACCACGGGGTGCTCAGTATGTGGAAGTCAGGAAACATGCAGTGGCAATGTAGGATAGGTTTCTGAAAAACATCGTGGGGTAGTGCGCATTGTAAGGATTTCTAAAAGGCCATTCACAAGTAGGAGTGAGAAAAACATCACGGGTGGTGTGAATTGGAGGGTCTGAATTAAGATACGCAGTGAGGGGGCAATGTAGAATGGAGAACAGCACCATGGGCTGGTCAGCATGCGGAGGTCAAGAAACATGCAGTGGCAATGTAGGATAGGTTTGTGTAAAACATCGCGGGGTGGTGCTCATTGTAAGGGTTTCTAAATGGCTAATCACTATTCGGAGTGAGAAAAACAACACCGTGTGGTGTGAATTTGAGTGTCTGAATTAGGATGGGCAGAGAGTGGAAAAGTAGGATGCAGAAATGCACCAAGGGTTGGTCAGCATGAGAAAGTCTGGAAACATGCAGTGGCAATGTAGTATAGGTTTCTGCAAATCATCGCCGGGTGGTGCGAATTGAAAGGGTTTGTAACAGGCCAGTCATTAGTAGGACTGAGAAAAACATCACGGGGTGCTGTTAATTGGAGGGTCTGAATTAGGATAGGCAGTGAGTGGCAATGTAGGATGGAGAAAAGCACCACACGGTGGTCAGCATGGGGAGGTCAGGAAACATGCAGTGGCAATGTAGGATAGCTTTCTGAAAAACATCGCGGGGTGGAGTTCTTTGTACTGGTTTCTAACAGGCCATTCACTAGTAGGAGTGAGAAAAACATCACAGCGTGGTGTGAATTCGAGTGTCTGAATTAAGATGGGCAGTGAGTGGCAATGTAGGATGGAGAAAACCACCACGGGGTGGTCAGCATGGGGAAGTCAGGAATCATGCAGTGGCACTGTAGGATAGGTTTCTGCAAAACATCGCCCGGTGGTGCACATTATAAGGGTTGCAAACAGGCCAATCACTAGTAGGATTGAGAAAAATAACACGGGTAGTGTGAATTGGAGGTCTGAATTAGGATTGGCGGTGAGTGGCTATGTAGGATAGAGAAAAGCACCACGGATGGTCAGCATAGGGAGGTCAGGAAACATGCAGTGGCAATGTAGGATACGTTTTTGGAAAACATCGCCAGGTGGTGCACCTTGTAAGTGTTTCTAACAGGCCATTCACTAGTAGGAGTGAGAAAAACATCACGGGTGGTGTGAATTGGACGGCCTGAGTTACTATAGGTAGGTAGTGGCAATGGTGGATGGAGAAAAGCACCACGGTTTGGGCAGAATGTGGAGGTCAGGAAACATGCAGTGGCAATGTAGGATAGGTTTGTGTAAAACATCGCAGGGTGGTGCTCATTGTAAGGGTTTCTAAATGGCCAATCAGTAGTCGGAGTCAGAAAAACAACACCGGGTGGTGTGAATTTGAGTGTCTGAATTAGGATGGACAGAGAGTGGAAATGTAGGATGCAGAAATGCACCACGGGTTGGTCAGCATGAGAAAATCTGGAAACATGCAGTGGCAATGTAGTATAGGTTTCTGCAAATCATCGCCGGGTGATGCGCATTGAAAGGGTTTGTAACAGGCCAGTCATTAGTAGGACTGAGAAAAACATCACGGGGTGCTGTTAATTGGAGGTTCTGAATTAGGATAGGCAGTGAGTGGCAATGTAGGATGGATAAAAGCACCACGGGTTGTTCAGCATGGGGAGGTCAGGAAACATGCAGTGGCAAAGTAGGATAGGTTTCTGATAAACATCCTGGGGTGGTGCGTATTATAAGGGTTTCTACCAGGCCAGTCATTAGTAGGACTGAGAAAAACATTACGGGGTGGAGTGAATTGGAGGGTCTGAATTAAGATACGCAGTGAGTGCTAATGTAGAATGGAGAAAAGCAACACGGGGTGGTCAGCATGAGAATGTCTGGAAACATGCAGTGGCAATGTAGTATGGTTTCTGAAAAACATTGCGGGGTGGTGAGCATTATAAGGGATTCTAACAGGCCATTCACTAGTAAGAGTGAGAAAAACATCACGGGTGGTGTGAATTCGAGTGTCTGAATTAGGAAGGGCATTGAGTGGCAATGTAGGATGGATAAAGGCACCACGGGGTGGTCAGCGTTGGGAGGTCAGGAAATATGCAGTGGCAATGTAGGATAGGTTTCTGAAAAACATCACGGTGTGGTGCGCATTGTAAGGGTTTCTAACAGGCCAGTCACTAGTAAGAAAGAGAAAAACATCAAGGGGTGGTGTGAACTGGAGGTTATGTATTGAGATAGGCAGTGAGTTGCAGTGTAGGATGGCGAAAAGCAGCACGGGTAGTCAGCATGGTGAGGTCAGGAAACATGCATTAGCAATGTAGGATAGGTTTCTGAAAAAAATCTCGGGGTGGTGCGCATTGTAAACTTTTCTATAATGCCCATCACTAGTAGGGTGAGAAAAACCTCACAGGTTGGTGTGAATAGAAGGTCTACATTAGGATAGGCAGTGAGTGGCAACATAGGATGGAGTAAAGCACCACGGGGTGGTCAGCATGGGGATGTCAGGAAACATGCAGTGGTAATGTAGGATAGGTTTCTGAAAAACATCGCGGGGTGGTGCGCATTGTAAGGGTTTCTAACAGGCTATTCACTAGTAGGAGTGAGAAAAACATAACAGGGTGGTGTGAATTCGAGTGTCTGAATTAGGACGGGCAGTGAGTGGCAATTTAGGAGGAGAAAAGCACCACGCGGTCGTCAGTATGGGGACGTCAGGAAACATGCAGAGGCAATGTAGGATAGGTTTCTAAAAAACATCGCGGGGTGGTGCGCATTGTAAGGGTTTCTAAAAGGCCATTCACTAGTACGAGTGAGAAAAACATGACGTGGTGGTGCGCATTGTAAAGGTTTCTAACATGCGATTCACTAGTAGGAGTGAGAAAAACATCACGTGGTGGTGGGCATTGTAAGGGTTTCTAACAGGCCGTTTACTAGTAGGAGTTAGAAAAACATCACGGGATCGTGTGAATCGAAGGGTCTGAATTAGGCTGGGCAGCGAGAGGCAATGTGTAATGGAGAAAAGCACCACGGGGTGGTCAGCATAGGGAGGTCTCGAAACATGCAATTGCTATGTAGGATAGGTTTCTGAAAATCATCACGTGGTGGTGTACATTGTAAAGGTTTCTAACAGGCCATTCACTAGTAGGAGTGAGAAAAACATCACGGGTGGTGTGAATTGGATGGTCTGAGTTAGTATACGCAGGGAGTGGCAATGGAGGATGGGGAAAAGCACCACAGGTTGGGCAGAATGTGGAGGTCAGGAAACATGCAGTGGCAATGTAGGATAGGTTTCTGAAAAAGATCGTGGTGTGGTGCGCATTGTAAAGTTTTCTAACAGGCCAATCACTAGTAGGAGTGAGAAAAGCCTCACGGGGTGGTGTGAATTGGAGGGTCTGAATTAGCTTAGGCAGTGAGTGGCAATGCAGGATGGAGAAAAGCACCAAGGGGTGGTCAGCATGTGGAAGTCAGGAAACATGCAGTGGCAATGTAGGATAGGTTTCTGCAAAAGATCCCAGGGTCTTGCGCATTGTAAGGGTTTCTAACAGGGCAATAACTAGTAGGAGTGAGAAAAACATCACGGGGTGGTGTGAATTCGAATGTCTGAATTAGGATGGGCAGTGAGTAGCAATTTAGGAGGAGAAAAGCACCACGCGGTGGTCATCATTGGGAAGTCCAGTGGCAGTGTAGGGTAGCTTTCTGCAAAACATCCCCGTGTGGTGCGCATTGTAAGGGTTTCTAACAGGCCAATCACTAGTAAGAGTGAGAAAAATATCACAAGTGGTGTGAATTGGAGGCTCTGAATAAGGAAAGGGCGTGAGTGGCAATGTAGGATGGAGAATAGCACCACGGGTTGGTCAGCATGGGGAGGTCAGGAAACATCCAGTGGCAATGTAGGATACGTTTCTCAAAAATATCGCCGGGTGGTGCATATTGTAAGGGTTTCTAACAGGCCATTCACTAGTAGGAGAGAAAAAAACATCACGGGGAGGAGTGAATTGGAGGGTCTGAATTAGGATAGGCAGTCAGTGGCAATGTAAGTTGGAGAAAAGCACCACGGGGTGGTCTGCATGGGGGGGTCAGGAAACATGCAGTGGCAATGTAGGATAGGTTTCTGAAAAACATTGACGGGTGGTGCGCATTGTAAGGGTTTCTAACAAGCCAATCACTAGTAAGCGTGAGAAACACATCACGGGGTGGTGTGAATTGGAGGGTCTGAATTAAGATAGGCAGTGAGGGGCAATGTAGGATGGAGAAAAGCACCATGGGGTGGTCTGCATGCAGAGGTCAGGAAACATGCAGGAGCAATGTAGGATAGGTTTATGAAAATCATTGCCGCGTGGTTTGCATTGTAACGGATTCTAACAGGCCATTCACTAGTAGGAGTGAGAAAAACATCACGGGGTAGTGTGATTTCGAGTGTCTGAATTAGGATGGTCAGTGAGTGGCACTGCAGGATGGAGAAAAGCACCACGGGATGGTCCGCATGCAGAGGTCAGGAAACATGCAGTGGCAATGTAGGATAGGTTTCTGCAAAAGATCGCCGGGTCGTGCGCATTCTAAGGTTTTCTAACAGGGCAATCACTAGTAGCAGTGAGAAAAACATCACGGGGTGGTGTGAATTGGAAGGTCTGAATTAATATAGGCAGTGAGGGGCAATGTAGGATGGAGAGCAGCACCATGGGCTGGCCACCATTCGGAGGTCAAGAAACATGCTGTGGCAATGTAGGATAGGTTTCTGTAAAACATCACGGGGTGGTGAGCATTGTAAGAGTTTCTAAATGGCCAATCACTAGTCGGAGTGAGAAAAACAACACCGGGTGGTGTGAATTCGAGTGTCTGAATTAGGATGGGCAGAGAGTGGAAATGTAGGATGCAGAAATGCACCACGGGTAGTCAGCATGGTGAGGTCAGGAAACATGCATTAGCAATGTAGGATAGGTTTCTGAAAAAAATCTCGGGGTGGTGCGCATTGTAAACTTTTGTAACAGGCCATTCACTAGTAGGAGTGAGAAAAACCTCACAGTTTGGTGTGAATTGGAAGGTCTGAATTAGGATAGGCAGTGAGTGGCAATGTAGGATGGATAAAAACCCCACGGGGTGGTCAGCATGGGGAGGTCAGGAAACATGCAGTGGCAAAGTAGGATAGGATTCTGAAAAACATCCTGGGGTGGTGCGTATTGTACGGGTTTCTAACAGTCCTGTCATTAGTAGGACTGAGAAAAACATTACGGGGTGGAGTGAATTGGAGTGTCTGAATTAAGATATGCAGTGAGTGCTAATGTAGGATGGAGAAAAGCAACACGGGGTGGTCAGCATGCAGAGGTCAGGAAACATGCAGTGACAATGTAGGATAGGTTTCTGAAAAACATCGCGGGGTGATGCGCATTGTAAGTGATTCTAACAGGCCATTCACTAGTAGGAGTGAGAAAAACATCACGGGGTGGTGTGAATTCGACTGTCTGAATTAGGATGGGTATTGAGTGGCAATGTAGAATGGATAAAGGCACCACATGGTGATCATCATTGGGAGGTCAGGAAATATGCAGCGGCAATGTAGGATAGGTTTTTAAAATACATGATGTTGTGGTGGGCATTGGCTGTATCTCTAACAGGCCATTCATATGTTGGAGTGAGTGTAACAACATGGGGTGGAGTTAATCAGGCGGGTCTCAATTAGAATAGGCAGTGAGTGGCAATGTAGGATGGAGAAAACCACGATGGGGTCGTGAACATTGGGACATCCCGAAACATGCAGTGGCAATGTAGGACAGATTTCTAAAAGACATCACGGGGTGGTGCAAATTAGGAGGGTCTCTTACAGGCCATTCACATGTAGAAGTAAGAGAAACATCACGCAGTGGTGTGAATCGGAAGGGTCTGAATTAGGATAGGCAGTGAGTGGCAATGTAGGATGGAGAAAAGCTCCACGGGGTGAAGAGCTTGGGGAGGTGTCAAACCATTCAAAGGTAATGTGGGATAGGTCTCTAAAAAACAACACAAGGTGGTGTGAATCAGGAGGGTCTGAATTAGGACAGGCAGTGAGCACAATGTACGATAAATAAAAGCACCACGGTGTGGTGAGCATGGGGAACTCCCGAAACATGCGGTGGCAATGTAGAAAATGTTTCTAAAAAATATCACCGGGTGTTCCATTTTGGGAGGGTCTCTAACAGGCCATTCACATGTAGGAGTGAGAAAAACATCACAGAGTGGTGTGAAACGAGAGCATGTGAATTAGGATAGGCAGCGAGCGCCAATGTAGGATGGAGAAAAGCACCACGGGGTAGTGAGCAAGTGTAAGTCCAGAAACATGCAGTGGCAATGTACGATAGCTCTCTAAAAAACATCAGGGTATGGTGCTCATTGGGAGGGTTGCCATCAGGCCATTCACATCTAAGAGTGAGGGAAACATCAGGGGGTGGTGAGCATTGGCACAGTCTCTAACTGACCATTCCCATTTAGGAGTAAGTGAAACATCACGGGCTGGTGTTAATGGGGGGGGTTTTAATTAAAACAGGCAGTGAGTGGCAATGTAGCATGGAAAAAAGCAATACGGTGTGGTGAGCATGAGGAGGTCCCGAAACACGCAGTGGCAATGTAGGATAGGTTTCTAAAATACATCGTGGAGTGGTGCGCATTGGGACGGTCTCTAACAGGCCATTCACATGTAGGAGTGAGAGGAACGGCATGGTGTGAATCGGGAGGGTCTGAATTAGGATAGGTAGTGAGTGGCAATGTAGGATGGAGAAAAGCACCACTGGTTGGCGAGCATGTGGAGGTCCCGAAACATGAAGTGGCAATGCAGGATAGGTTTCTAAAAAACGTCATGGTGTGGTGCTCATTCCGAGGGTCTCTAACAGGCGATTCACATGTAAGAGTGAGAGAATCATCACAGGGTGGTGTGAAACGGGAGGGTCTGAATTAGGATAGGCATTGAGTGGCAATGCAGGATGGAGAAAAGCACCAGGGGTGGTGAGCATGGGGAGGTCCCGAAACATGCAGTGGCAATGTAGGATATGTTTCTAAAAAACATCACAGGATGGTGCGCATGGGGCGGGTCTCCAACAGGCCATTCACATGTATGGTGAGAGAAACATCACGGGGCTCTGTGAATTGGGAGGGTCTGAATTAGGATAGGCAGTGAGTGGCGATGTAGAGTAGACAAAAGCACCACGGTGTGGTGAGCATGGGGAGGTCCCGTAACATGCAGTGGCAATGTAGGATAGGTTTCTAAAATACATCACGGGGTGGTGCATATTGGGAGGGTCTCTAACACGCCATTCACATGTAGGAGTGAGGGAAACATCATGGGGTGGTGTAAATCGGGAGGGTCTGTATTAGGATTGGCAGTGAGTGCAATGTAGGATGGAGAAAAGCAACAGAGGATGGTGAGCATGGGGAGGCCCCGAAACAGGCAGTGGCAATGTAAGTTAGGTTTCTAAAAAACAACACTGTGTGGTGCACATTGGGAGGGTCTTCAGGACATTCACATGTAGGAGTGAGAGAAAAATCACGGTGTGGTGTGAATCAGGACAGTCTTAATTAGGGTAGGCTGTGAGCAGCAATGTAGGATGGAGCAAAGCACCACGGGGTGGTGACCATGGGGAGGTCCCGAAACATGCAATGGCAAGTTAGGATAGTTTTCTGAAAAACATCACGGGGTGGTGCGCATGGGGAGGGTCTCCAACAGGACATTCACATGTAGGAATGAGAGAAACATCACGGGGTGGTGTGAATCGAGAGGGTCTGAATTACGATAGGCAGTGAGTGGCAATGTAGGATGGAGAAAACCACCACGGGGTCGTGAACATTGGGACATCCTGAAACATGCAGTGGCAATGTAGGAAAGGTTTCTCAAAGACATCACGGGGTGGTGCAAATTAGGACGGTCTCTTACAGGCCATTCACATGTAGAAGTGAGAGAAACACCACGTAGTGGTGTGAATCGGAAGGGTCTGAATTAGGATACGCAGTGAGTGGCAATGTAGGATGGAGAAAAGCTCCACGGAGTGAAGAGCTTCGGGAGGTCTCAAAACATTCAAAGGTAATGTGGGATAGGTCTCTAAAAAACATCATGAGGTGGTGTGAATCAGGAGGGTCTGAATTAGGATAGGCCGTGAGAACAATGTAGAATAAAGAAAAGCACCACAGTGTGGTGAGCATGGGGAACTCCCGAAACATGCAGTGGCAATGTAGGAAATGTTTCTAAAAAATATCACCGGGTGTTCCATTTTGGGATGGTCTCTAATAGGCCATTCACATGTAGGAGTGAGAAAAACATCACAGAGTGGTGTGAAACGAGAGGATGTGAATTAGGATAGGCAGTGAGTGCCAATGTAGGATGGAGAAAAGCACCACGGGGTAGTGAGCAAGGGTACGTCCAGAAACATGCAGTGGCAATGTACAATAGCTCTCTAAAAAACACCAGAGTGTGGTGCTCATTGTGAAGGTTGCTATCAGGCATTTCACATGTAAGAGTGAGAGAAATATCAGGGGGTGGTGAGCATTGGGACGGTCTCTAACAGGCCATTCCCATTTAGGAGTAAGTGAAACATCACGGGCTGGTGTTAATCGGGGGGGGGGAGTTGAATTAAAACAGACAGTGAGTGGCAATGTAGGATGGAAAAAAGCAATACGGTGTGGTGAGCATGAGGGGGTCCCGAAACACGCAGTGGAAATGTAGGATAGGTTTCTAAAATACATCGTGGAGTGGTGCGCATTGGGACGGTCTCTAACAGGCCATTCACATGTAGGAGTGAGAGAAACGGAGTGGTGTAAATCGGGAGGGTCTGAATTAGGATAGGTAGTGAGTGGCTATGTATGATGGAGAAAAGCACCAGGGGTGGTGAGCATGGGGAGGTCCCAAAACATGCAGTGGCTATGTAGGATAATTTTCTAAAATACATCATGATGTGGTGCGTATTGGCTGGGTCTCTAACAGGCCATTCACATATAGGAGTGAGAGAAACAGCATGGCGTGGTGTGAATCGGCAAGCTCTGAAATAGGATAGGCACTGAGTGTCAATGTAGGGTGGAGAAATGCTCCACGGGGTAAAGAGCTTGGGGAGGTCTCGTAACATTCAGGGGCAATGTGGGATAGGTTTATAAAAAACATCAAGGGGTGTTGCGTATTGGGATAGACTCTAACAGGCCATTCACATGTAGGAGTGAGAGAAACATCACGGAGACGTGTGAATCGGTCGGGTCTCAATTAGTATAGGCAGTGAGTCGCAATGTAGGATGGAGAAAAGCACCATGGGGTGTTCAGCATGGGGATTTTCCGAAACACGCAGTGGCATTATAGGATAAGTTTCTAAAATACATCATGGTGTGGTGCGCATTGGCTCGGTCTCTAATAGTCCATTAACATGTAGGAGTGAGAGAATCATTACTGGGTGGTGTGATTCCAGAGTGTCTGAATTATGATAGGGATTCAATGGCAATGTAGGATAGAGAAAAGCACCACGGGTAGATGAGCTTGGTGAGGTCCCGAAACATGCAATGGCAATGTAGGATAGGTTTCTATAAAACATCACAGTGTGGTGCGCATTGGTTGGGCCTCATACAGGCATTTCACCTGTAGGAGTGCGAGAAACATCAGGGAGTGGTGTGAATCGGGATGGTCTCAATTAGTACAAGAAGTGAGTGGCAATGTCGGATGGAGAAAAGCACCATGTTCTGGTGAGCATGGGGAGGTCTCGAAACATGCAGTGGCAATGTAGGATAGGTTTCTAAAAAACATCAGCGTGTGGTGCGCATTGGGAGGGTCTCTACCAGGCCATTGTCATGTAGGAGTGAGTGAAACATCAGGGGGTGGTGCGCATTGGGAGGGTCTCTAACAGGCCATTCCCATGTAGGAGTGAGTGAAACTCCATGGGCTTGTGCGAATCAGAAGGGTTTGAATTAGAATAGGCAGTGAGTGGCAATGTAGGATGGAAAAAACTACCACCGTGTGGTGAGCATGAGGAGGTCCCGAAACAGGCAGTGGCAATGTAGGATAGGTTTCTAAAATACATGACGGGGTGGTGCGCATTAGGTGGGTCTCTAACAGGCCATACACATGTAGGAGTGAGAGAAACATCACGGGGTCGTGTGAAACGGGTCTGTATTAGGATAGGCATTGAGTGTCAATGTAGGATTGAGAAAAGCACCACTGGCTGATGAGCATGCAGAGGTCCCGAAACATTCAGTGGCAATGTAGCTTAGGTTTCTAAAAAACATCATGCCTTGGTGCACATTGGGAGGGTCTCTGACATGCCATCCACATGTAGGAGTGAGAGAAACATCACAGGGTGGTGTGAATCTGGAGTGTCTGAATTAGGATAGGCAGTGAGTGACAATATAGGATGGAGAAAAGCACCACGCTGTGGTGAGCGTGGGGAGGTCCCGAAACATGCAGTGATATTGTAGGATAGGTTTCTAAAGAACACCAAGTGGTGGGGCGCATAGGGAGGGTTGCTAACAAGCCATTGACATGTAGGGTGAGAGAAACATAACGAGGTGGTGTGATTTGGGAGGGTCTGAATTAGGATAGGCAGTGAGTGTCAGTATGGGATGGAGAAAAGCACCATGGGGTGATGAGCATGGGGAGGCCCTGAAACATGTAGTGGCAATGTAGGATAGGTTTCTAAAAAACATCACGTTGTGGTGTGCATTGGGAGGGTCTCTAACAGGCCATTCACATATAGAAGTGAGAGAAACATCACGGGGTGGTGTGAATGGCGAGGGTCAGAATTAGGATAGGCAGTGAGTGGCAATGTAGGAGGAAGATAAGCACCACGGGGTGAAAAGCATGTGGTTTTCCGGAAACATAAAGTGGCAAGGGGGATAGGTTTCTAAAAACATCACGACATGGTGTGCATTGGGAGGGTCTCTAACAGGTCATACACATGCAGGAGTGAGAGAAACATCACAGAGTGATGTGAATCAGTAGGGTCTGAATTAATATAGGGAGTGAGTGACAATGTAGGCTAGAGAAAACACCATGGGATGGTGAGCATGGGGGGGGGTTCCAAAACATGCAGTGGCAAGTTAGGATAGGTTTCTAAAAAAAGTCACGGGGTGGTGCGCATTGGGACAGACAATAACAGGACATTCAAATGTAGGAGTGAGGGAAACATCACGGTGAGGTGTGAATTGGGAGGGTGTGAATGTGGATAGGCAGTGAGTGGCAATGTAGGATGGAGAAAAGCACCAAGGGGTGGTGAGCATGGGAAGGTCCCGAAACATGAAGTGGCAATGTAGAATAGGTTTCTAAAATACATCACAGGGTAGTGCACATTGGGAGGGTCTCTAACCAGCCATTCACCTGTAAGAGTGAGAGAAACATCACGGCTTGGTGTGAATCGGGATGGTCTGAATTTGGGTGGGCCGTGATTGGCAATGTATGATGGAGAAAATCACCATGGGGAGATGAGCATGGGGAGGTATCGAAACATGCAGTGGCAATGTAGGATAGGTTTCTAAAAAACATTATGGGGTGGTTTGCATAGGGTGGGTCTCTAACAGGACATTCACATGTAGGAGTGAGAGTAACATCACCAGGTGGTGTGAATCAGGGAAGGGGCTGGATTAGGATAGGCAGTAATTGTCAATGTACGATGGAGAAAAGCTCCACGGGGTGAAGATCTTGGGGAGGTCTCAAAACATTCAGGGGCAACGTTGGATATCTTTCTAAAAATCATCACGGGGTTTTGCGCATTGGGAGGGACTCTAACAGACAATTCACATGTAGGAGTGCGAGAAACATCAGGGAGTGTTGAGAATCGGGAGGGTCTCTATAAGTATAGGAAGTGAGTGGCAATGTAGGATGGAGAAAAGTACCATGGGCTGGTGAGCATGGAGGAGGTCCCGAAACATGCAGTGGCAATGTAGGATAGGTTTCTGAAAAACATCAGGGTGTGGTGCGCATAGGGAGGGTCTCTACCAGGCCATTCCCATGTAGGAGTGACTGAAACATCAAGGGCTGGTGTGAATCAGAAGGGTTTGAATTAGAATAGGCAGTGAGTGGCAATGTAGGAGGGAAAAAAGCAACACCATGTGGTGAGCATGAGGAGGTCCCGAAACACACTGTGGCAATGTAGGATAGGTTTCTAAAATACATCGTGTGGTTGTGCGAATTGGGACGGTCTCTAACAGGCCATTCACATGTAGGAGTGAGAGAAATATCATGGGGTGGTGTGAATCAGGAGGGTCTGTATTAGGATAGGCAGTGAGTGGCAATGTAGGATGGAGAAAAGCACCACGGGGTGGTCAGCAAGGGGAAGTCCCGAAACATGAAGTGGCAATGTAGGATAGGTTTCTAAAATACATCGTGTGGTGGTGCGCATTGGGAGGGTCTCTAATAGGCCATTCACATGTAGAAGTGAGAGAAACATCGTGGGGTGGTGTAAATCAGGAGGGTCTGTATTAGGATAGGCAGTGAGTGGTAATATGGGATGGAGAAAAGCACCATGGAGTGGTGAGCATGGGGAGGTCCCGAAACATGCAGTGGCAATGTAGGATACGTTTCTAAAATACATGACGGGGTGGTGTACATTGCAAGGAGCTCTAACGGGCCATTCACATGTAGGAGAGAAACATCACGGGGTCGTGTGAATGGGGAGGGTCTGAATTGGAATAGGCAGTAAGTGGCAATGTAGAATGGGGAAAAGCTCCACGGGGTGGTGAGCATGGGGAGGTCCTGAAACATGCAGTGGCATTGTAGGATAGGTTTCTAAAATACATCACGAGGTATTGTGCATTGGGAGGGTCTCTAACAGGCCTTTTAAATGTAGGCCTGAGAGAAACATCCCGGGGTGGTGTGAATCGGGTGTCTATTAGGATAGGCAATGAGTGGCAATGTAGAATGGAGAAAAGCACCACGGGATGGTGAGCATGGGGAGGTCCTGAAACACGCAGTAGCAATGTAGGATAGGTTTTTTAAAAATATCACGGGGTGGTGCGCATTGGGACGGACAATAACAGGACATTCACATCTAGCAGTGAGAGAAACATCACGGGGTAGTATGAATCGGGAGGCTCGGTATTAGGACAGGCAGTGAGTGACAATGTACGATGGAGAAAAGCACCATGGGGTGGTGAGCATGGGGAGTTCCCAAAAATGAAGTGGCAATGTAGGATAGGTTTCTAAAAAACATCACGGGGTGGTGCGCATTTGGTGTGTCTCTAACAGGCCATTCACATGTAGGAGTGAGAGAAACATCATGGGGTGGTGTGAATCGGGGAGTCTGTATTAGGATTGGTAGTGAGAGGCAATGTAGGATGGACAAAAGCACCATGGAGTAGCGCAAATGGGGAGGCACCGAAAAATGCATTGGCAATGTAGGATAGGTTTCCAAAAAACACCAAGGGTTGTGGCACATTGGGAGGTTCTCTAACAGGCCATTGACATGTAGGAGTGAGAGAAACATCACGGGGAGGTGTGAATTTGGAGGTTCTCAATTAGGATAGGCAGTGAGTGGCAATGTAGAATGGAAAAAAGTACCACGGGGTCGTGAGCATTGGGACGTCCCGAAACATGCAGTGGCAATATAGGATACTTTTCTAAAGGACATAAAGGGTTGGTGCTCATTGGGAGGGTCTCTAACAGGCCATTCACATGTAGGAGTGAGAGAAAAATCACGGGGTGGTGTGCATCCCGGGGGGGCTGAATTAGGATACGCATTGATTGGCAATGTATAATGGAGAAAAGATCCACGGCGAGAAGAGCTTGGGGAGGTCTCAAAACATTCAGTGGCAACGTGGAATAGCTTTGTAAAAAACATCACGGGTTGTTGCGCATTGGGAGGGACTCTAACAGGCCATTCACATGTAGGAGTGCGAGAAACATCAGGGACTGGTGTGAATTGGTATGGTCTCAATTAGTATAGAAAGTGAGTGGCAATGTAGGATGGAGAAAAGCACCATGGGGTGGTGAGCATGGGGAGGTCCCTAAACATGCAGTGGCAATATAGAACAGGTTTCTAAAATACATGATGGGGTGGTGCACATTGGGAGGGTCTCTACCAGGCCATTCCCATGTAGGAGTGAGTGAAACATCAGGGGGTGGTGCGCATTGGGAAGGTCTCTAACAGGCCATTCCCATGTAGGAGTGAGTGAAACATCATGGGCTGGTGTGAATCAGAAGGGTTTGAATTAGAATAGGCAGTGAGTGGCAACATAGGATGGAAAAAAGCACCACCATGTGGTGAGCATGAGGAGGTCCCCAAACACGCAGTGGCAATATAGGATAGGTTTCTAAAATACATCGTGGGGTAGTGCGCATTGGGACGATCTCTAACAGGCCATTCACATGTATGAGTGAGAGAAACATCACCGGGTGGTGTGAATCGGGATGGTCTGAATAAGCGTAGGCATTGAGTGGCAATATGGGATGGAGAAAAGCACCATGGGGTGGTGAGCATGGGGAGGTCCCGAAACATGCAGTGGCAATCTAGGATAGGGTTCTAAAATACATGACGGTGTGGTGCGCATTAGGAGGGGCTCTAATGGGCCATTCACATGTAGGAGTGAGAGAAACATCATGTTGTCATTTGAATTGGGTCTGTATTAGGGTAGGCAGTAAGTGGCCATGTTGGATGGAGAAAATCACTACGGGGTGGTGAGCATGGGGAGGTCCCGAAACACGCAGTAGCAATATAGTATAGGTTTCTAAAAAACCTCGCGTGGTGATGCACATTCCGAGGGTCTCTAACAGGCCATTCACTTGTAGGAGTTAGAGAAACATCACAGGGTGGAGTGAATCGGGATGGTCTGCATTAGGATAGGCATTGAGTGTCAATGTAAGATTGAGAAAAGCACCACAGGCTGATGAGCATGCGGAGGTCCTAAAAACATTCAGGGGCAATGTAGATTAGGTTTCTAAAACACATCACACGGTGGTGCACATTGGAAGGGTCTCTGACATGCCATCCACATGTAGGAGTGAGAGAAACATCACAGGGTGGTGTGAATCGGGAGTGTCTGAATTAGGATAGGCAGTGAGTGACAATATAGGATGGAGAAAAGCACCACGCTGTGGTGAGCGTGGGGAGGACCCGAAACATGCAGTGATATTGTAGGATAGGTTTCTAAAGAACACCAAGTGGTGGGGCGCATTGGGAGGGTTGCTAACAAGCCATTGACATGTAGGGTGAGAGAACCATAATGAGGTGGTGTGATTTGGGAGGGTCTGAATTAGGATAGGCAGTGAGTGTCAGTATGGGATGGAGAAAAGCACCATGGGGTGATGAGCATGGGGAGGCCCTGAAACATGTAGTGGCAATGTAGGATAGGTTTCTAAAAAACATCACGTTGTGGTGTGCATTGGGAGGGTCTCTAACAGGCCATTCACATATAGAAGTGAGAGAAACATCACGGGGTGGTGTGAATGGCGAGGGTCAGAATTAGGATAGGCAGTGAGTGGCAATGCAGGAGGGAGATAAGCACCATGGGGTGAAAAGCATGTGGTTTTCCGGAAACATAAAGTGGCAAGGGGGATAGGTTTCTAAAAAACATCACGACGTGGTGTGCATTGGGAGGGTCTCTAACAGGTCATACACATGCAGGAGTGAGAGAAACATCACAGAGTGATGTGAATCAGTAGGGTCTGAATTAGTATAGGGAGTGAGTGACAATGTAGGCTAGAGAAAACACCATGGGATGGTGAGCATGGGGGGGGGTTCCGAAACATGCAGTGGCAAGTTAGGATAGGTTTCTAAAAAAAATCACGGGGTGGTGCGCATTGGGACAGACAATAACAGGACATTCACATGTAGGAGTGAGGGAAACATCACGGGGAGGTGTGAATTGGGAGGGTGTGAATGTGGATAGGCAGTGAGTGGCAATGTAGGATGGAGAAAAGCACCAAGGTGTGGTGAGCATGGGGAGGTCCCGAAACATGAAGTGGCAATGTAGGATAGGTTTCTAAAATACATCACGGGGTAGTGCACATTGGGAGGGTCTCTAACCAGCCATTCACCTGTAAGAGTGAGAGAAACATCACGGCTTGGTGTGAATCGGGATGGTCTGAATTTGGGTGGGCTGTGAGTGGCAATGTATGATGGAGAAAATCACCATGGGGAGATGAGCATGGGGAGGTATCAAAACATGCAGTGGCAATGTAGGATAGGTTTCTAAAAAACATTATGGGGTGGTTTGCATAGGGTGGGTCTCTAACAGGACATTCACATGTAGGAGTGAGAGAAACATCACCAGGTGGTGTGAATCAGGGAAGGGGCTGGATTAGGATAGGCAGTAATTGTCAATGTACGATGGAGAAAAGCTCCACGGGGTGAAGATCTTGGGGAGGTCTCAAAACATTCAGGGGCAACGTGGGATATCTTTCTAAAAAACATCACGGGGTTTTGCGCATTGGGAGGGACTCTAACAGACAATTCACATGTAGGAGTGCAAGAAACATCAGGGAGTGTTGAGAATCGGGAGGGTCTCTATAAGTATAGGAAGTGAGTGGCAATGTAGGATGGAGAAAAGTACCATGGGCTGGTGAGCATGGAGGAGGTCCCGAAACATGCAGTGGCAATGTAGGATAGGTTTCTGAAAAACATCAGGGTGTGGTGCGCATAGGGAGGGTCTCTACCAGGCCATTCCCATGTAGGAGTGACTGAAACATCAAGGGCTGGTGTGAATCAGAAGGGTTTGAATTAGAATAGGCAGTGAGTGGCAATGTAGGAGGGAAAAAAGCAACACCATGTGGTGAGCATGAGGAGGTCCCGAAACACACTGTGGCAATGTAGGATAGGTTTCTAAAATACATCGTGTGGTTGTGCGCATTGGGAGGGACTCTAACGGGCCATTCACATGTAGGAGTGAGAGAAACATCACGGGGTGGTGTGAATCAGGAGGGTCTGTATTAGGATAGGCAGTGAGTGGCAATGTAGGATGGAGAAAAGCACCACGGGGTGGTCAGCAAGGGGAAGTCCCGAAACATGAAGTGGCAATGTAGGATAGGTTTCTAAAATACATCGTGGGGTGGTGCGCATTGGGAGGGTCTCTAATAGGCCATTCACATGTAGAAGTGAGAGAAACATCGTGGGGTGGTGTAAATCAGGAGGGTCTGTATTAGGATAGGCAGTGAGTGGTAATATGGGATGGAGAAAAGCACCATGGAGTGGTGAGCATGGGGAGGTCCCGAAACATGCAGTGGCAATGTAGGATACGTTTCTAAAATACATGACGGGGTGGTGTACATTGCGAGCAGCTCTAACGGGCCATTCACATGTAGGAGAGAAACATCACGG
The DNA here is from genome assembly GCF_034190915.1 of Cavia porcellus. Taxonomy (NCBI): domain Eukaryota; kingdom Metazoa; phylum Chordata; class Mammalia; order Rodentia; family Caviidae; genus Cavia; species Cavia porcellus. The sequence goes on along the minus strand of NW_026947486.1, from coordinate 955,482 downwards.
GGTCGTGTGAATGGGGAGGGTCTGAATTGGAATAGGCAGTAAGTGGCAATGTAGAATGGGGAAAAGCTCCACGGGGTGGTGAGCATGGGGAGGTCCTGAAACATGCAGTGGCATTGTAGGATAGGTTTCTAAAATACATCACGAGGTATTGTGCATTGGGAGGGTCTCTAACAGGCCTTTTAAATGTAGGCCTGAGAGAAACATCCCCGGGTGGTGTGAATCGGGTGTCTATTAGGATAGGCAATGAGTGGCAATGTAGAATGGAGAAAAGCACCACGGGGTGGTGAGCATGGGGAGGTCCTGAAACACGCAGTAGCAATGTAGGATAGGTTTTTTAAAAATATCACGGGGTGGTGCGCATTGGGACGGACAATAACAGGACATTCACATCTAGCAGTGAGAGAAACATCACGGGGTAGTGTGAATCGGGAGGCTCGGTATTAGGACAGGCAGTGAGTGACAATGTAGGATGGAGAAAAGCACCATGGGGTGGTGAGCATGGGGAGTTCCCAAAAATGAAGTGGCAATGTAGGATAGGTTTCTAAAAAACATCACGGGGTGGTGCGCATTTGGTGTGTCTCTAACAGGCCATTCACATGTAGGAGTGAGAGAAACATCATGGGGTGGTGTGAATCGGGGAATCTGTATTAGGATTGGTAGTGAGAGGCAATGTAGGATGGACAAAAGCACCATGGAGTAGCGCAAATGGGGAGGCACCGAAAAATGCATTGGCAACGTAGGATAGGTTTCCAAAAAACACCAAGGGTTGTGGCGCATTGGGAGGTTCTCTAACAGGCCATTGACATGTAGGAGTGAGAGAAACATCACGGGGAGGTGTGAATTTGGAGGTTCTCAATTAGGATAGGCAGTGAGTGGCAATGTAGAATGGAAAAAAGTACCACGGGGTCGTGAGCATTGGGACGTCCCGAAACATGCAGTGGCAATATAGGATACTTTTCTAAAGGACATAAAGGGTTGGTGCTCATTGGGAGGGTCTCTAACAGGCCATTCACATGTAGGAGTGAGAGAAAAATCACGGGGTGGTGTGCATCCCGTGGGGGCTGAATTAGGATACGCATTGATTGGCAATGTATGATGGAGAAAAGATCCACGGCGAGAAGAGCTTGGGGAGGTCTCAAAACATTCAGTGGCAACGTGGAATAGCTTTGTAAAAAACATCACGGGGTGTTGCGCATTGGGAGGGACTCTAACAGGCCATTCACATGTAGGAGTGCGAGAAACATCAGGGACTCGTGTGAATTGGTATGGTCTCAATTAGTATAGAAAGTGAGTGGCAATGTAGGATGGAGAAAAGCACCATGGGGTGGTGAGCATGGGGAGGTCCCTAAACATGCAGTGGCAATATAGAACAGGTTTCTAAAATACATGATGGGGTGGTGCACATTGGGAGGGTCTCTACCAGGCCATTCCCATGTAGGAGTGAGTGAAACATCAGGGGGTGGTGCGCATTGGGAAGGTCTCTAACAGGCCATTCCCATGTAGGAGTGAGTGAAACATCATGGGCTGGTGTGAATCAGAAGGGTTTGAATTAGAATAGGCAGTGAGTGGCAACATAGGATGGAAAAAAGCACCACCATGTGGTGAGCATGAGGAGGTCCCAAAACACGCAGTGGCAATATAGGATAGGTTTCTAAAATACATCGTGGGGTAGTGCGCATTGGGACGATCTCTAACAGGCCATTCACATGTATGAGTGAGAGAAACATCACCGGGTGGTGTGAATCGGGAGGGTCTGAATAAGGGTAGGCATTGAGTGGCAATATGGGATGGAGAAAAGCACCATGGGGTGGTGAGCATGGGGAGGTCCCGAAACATGCAGTGGCAATCTAGGATAGGTTTCTAAAATACATGACGGTGTGGTGCGCATTAGGAGGGGCTCTAATGGGCCATTCACATGTAGGAGTGAGAGAAACATCATGTTGTCATTTGAATCGGGTCTGTATTAGGGTAGGCGCTAAGTGGCCATGTTGGATGGAGAAAATCACTACGGGGTGGTGAGCATGGGGAGGTCCCGAAACACGCAGTAGCAATATAGTATAGGTTTCTATAAAACCTCGCGTGGTGAAGCACATTCCGAGGTTCTCTAACAGGCCATTCACTTGTAGGAGTTAGAGAAACATCACAGGGTGGAGTGAATCGGGATGGTCTGCATTAGGATAGGCATTGAGTGTCAATGTAGGATTGAGAAAAGCACCACAGGCTGATGAGCATGCGGAGGTCCTAAAAACATTCAGGGGCAATGTAGATTAGGTTTCTAAAACACATCACACGGTGGTGCACATTGGAAGGGTCTCTGACATGCCATCCACATGTAGGAGTGAGAGAAACATCACAGGGTGGTGTGAATCGGGAGTGTCTGAATTAGGATAGGCAGTGAGTGACAATATAGGATGGAGAAAAGCACCACGCTGTGGTGAGCGTGGGGAGGACCCGAAACATGCAGTGATATTGTAGGATAGGTTTCTAAAGAACACCAAGTGGTGGGGCGCATTGGGAGGGTTGCTAACAAGCCATTGACATGTAGGGTGAGAGAACCATAATGAGGTGGTGTGATTTGGGAGGGTCTGAATTAGGATAGGCAGTGAGTGTCAGTATGGGATGGAGAAAAGCACCATGGGGTGATGAGCATGGGGAGGCCCTGAAACATGTAGTGGCAATGTAGGATAGGTTTCTAAAAAACATCACGTTGTGGTGTGCATTGGGAGGGTCTCTAACAGGCCATTCACATATAGAAGTGAGAGAAACATCACGGGGTGGTGTGAATGGCGAGGGTCAGAATTAGGATAGGCAGTGAGTGGCAATGCAGGAGGGAGATAAGCACCATGGGGTGAAAAGCATGTGGTTTTCCGGAAACATAAAGTGGCAAGGGGGATAGGTTTCTAAAAAACATCACGACGTGGTGTGCATTGGGAGGGTCTCTAACAGGTCATACACATGCAGGAGTGAGAGAAACATCACAGAGTGATGTGAATCAGTAGGGTCTGAATTAGTATAGGGAGTGAGTGACAATGTAGGCTAGAGAAAACACCATGGGATGGTGAGCATGGGGGGGGGTTCCGAAACATGCAGTGGCAAGTTAGGATAGGTTTCTAAAAAAAATCACGGGGTGGTGCGCATTGGGACAGACAATAACAGGACATTCACATGTAGGAGTGAGGGAAACATCACGGGGAGGTGTGAATTGGGAGGGTGTGAATGTGGATAGGCAGTGAGTGGCAATGTAGGATGGAGAAAAGCACCAAGGTGTGGTGAGCATGGGGAGGTCCCGAAACATGAAGTGGCAATGTAGGATAGGTTTCTAAAATACATCACGGGGTAGTGCACATTGGGAGGGTCTCTAACCAGCCATTCACCTGTAAGAGTGAGAGAAACATCACGGCTTGGTGTGAATCGGGATGGTCTGAATTTGGGTGGGCTGTGAGTGGCAATGTATGATGGAGAAAATCACCATGGGGAGATGAGCATGGGGAGGTATCAAAACATGCAGTGGCAATGTAGGATAGGTTTCTAAAAAACATTATGGGGTGGTTTGCATAGGGTGGGTCTCTAACAGGACATTCACATGTAGGAGTGAGAGAAACATCACCAGGTGGTGTGAATCAGGGAAGGGGCTGGATTAGGATAGGCAGTAATTGTCAATGTACGATGGAGAAAAGCTCCACGGGGTGAAGATCTTGGGGAGGTCTCAAAACATTCAGGGGCAACGTGGGATATCTTTCTAAAAAACATCACGGGGTTTTGCGCATTGGGAGGGACTCTAACAGACAATTCACATGTAGGAGTGCAAGAAACATCAGGGAGTGTTGAGAATCGGGAGGGTCTCTATAAGTATAGGAAGTGAGTGGCAATGTAGGATGGAGAAAAGTACCATGGGCTGGTGAGCATGGAGGAGGTCCCGAAACATGCAGTGGCAATGTAGGATAGGTTTCTGAAAAACATCAGGGTGTGGTGCGCATAGGGAGGGTCTCTACCAGGCCATTCCCATGTAGGAGTGACTGAAACATCAAGGGCTGGTGTGAATCAGAAGGGTTTGAATTAGAATAGGCAGTGAGTGGCAATGTAGGAGGGAAAAAAGCAACACCATGTGGTGAGCATGAGGAGGTCCCGAAACACACTGTGGCAATGTAGGATAGGTTTCTAAAATACATCGTGTGGTTGTGCGCATTGGGAGGGACTCTAACGGGCCATTCACATGTAGGAGTGAGAGAAACATCACGGGGTGGTGTGAATCAGGAGGGTCTGTATTAGGATAGGCAGTGAGTGGCAATGTAGGATGGAGAAAAGCACCACGGGGTGGTCAGCAAGGGGAAGTCCCGAAACATGAAGTGGCAATGTAGGATAGGTTTCTAAAATACATCGTGGGGTGGTGCGCATTGGGAGGGTCTCTAATAGGCCATTCACATGTAGAAGTGAGAGAAACATCGTGGGGTGGTGTAAATCAGGAGGGTCTGTATTAGGATAGGCAGTGAGTGGTAATATGGGATGGAGAAAAGCACCATGGAGTGGTGAGCATGGGGAGGTCCCGAAACATGCAGTGGCAATGTAGGATACGTTTCTAAAATACATGACGGGGTGGTGTACATTGCGAGCAGCTCTAACGGGCCATTCACATGTAGGAGAGAAACATCACGGGGTCGTGTGAATGGGGAGGGTCTGAATTGGAATAGGCAGTAAGTGGCAATGTAGAATGGGGAAAAGCTCCACGGGGTGGTGAGCATGGGGAGGTCCTGAAACATGCAGTGGCATTGTAGGATAGGTTTCTAAAATACATCACGAGGTATTGTGCATTGGGAGGGTCTCTAACAGGCCTTTTAAATGTAGGCCTGAGAGAAACATCCCCGGGTGGTGTGAATCGGGTGTCTATTAGGATAGGCAATGAGTGGCAATGTAGAATGGAGAAAAGCACCACGGGGTGGTGAGCATGGGGAGGTCCTGAAACACGCAGTAGCAATGTAGGATAGGTTTTTTAAAAATATCACGGGGTGGTGCGCATTGGGACGGACAATAACAGGACATTCACATCTAGCAGTGAGAGAAACATCACGGGGTAGTGTGAATCGGGAGGCTCGGTATTAGGACAGGCAGTGAGTGACAATGTAGGATGGAGAAAAGCACCATGGGGTGGTGAGCATGGGGAGTTCCCAAAAATGAAGTGGCAATGTAGGATAGGTTTCTAAAAAACATCACGGGGTGGTGCGCATTTGGTGTGTCTCTAACAGGCCATTCACATGTAGGAGTGAGAGAAACATCATGGGGTGGTGTGAATCGGGGAATCTGTATTAGGATTGGTAGTGAGAGGCAATGTAGGATGGACAAAAGCACCATGGAGTAGCGCAAATGGGGAGGCACCGAAAAATGCATTGGCAACGTAGGATAGGTTTCCAAAAAACACCAAGGGTTGTGGCGCATTGGGAGGTTCTCTAACAGGCCATTGACATGTAGGAGTGAGAGAAACATCACGGGGAGGTGTGAATTTGGAGGTTCTCAATTAGGATAGGCAGTGAGTGGCAATGTAGAATGGAAAAAAGTACCACGGGGTCGTGAGCATTGGGACGTCCCGAAACATGCAGTGGCAATATAGGATACTTTTCTAAAGGACATAAAGGGTTGGTGCTCATTGGGAGGGTCTCTAACAGGCCATTCACATGTAGGAGTGAGAGAAAAATCACGGGGTGGTGTGCATCCCGTGGGGGCTGAATTAGGATACGCATTGATTGGCAATGTATGATGGAGAAAAGATCCACGGCGAGAAGAGCTTGGGGAGGTCTCAAAACATTCAGTGGCAACGTGGAATAGCTTTGTAAAAAACATCACGGGGTGTTGCGCATTGGGAGGGACTCTAACAGGCCATTCACATGTAGGAGTGCGAGAAACATCAGGGACTCGTGTGAATTGGTATGGTCTCAATTAGTATAGAAAGTGAGTGGCAATGTAGGATGGAGAAAAGCACCATGGGGTGGTGAGCATGGGGAGGTCCCTAAACATGCAGTGGCAATATAGAACAGGTTTCTAAAATACATGATGGGGTGGTGCACATTGGGAGGGTCTCTACCAGGCCATTCCCATGTAGGAGTGAGTGAAACATCAGGGGGTGGTGCGCATTGGGAAGGTCTCTAACAGGCCATTCCCATGTAGGAGTGAGTGAAACATCATGGGCTGGTGTGAATCAGAAGGGTTTGAATTAGAATAGGCAGTGAGTGGCAACATAGGATGGAAAAAAGCACCACCATGTGGTGAGCATGAGGAGGTCCCAAAACACGCAGTGGCAATATAGGATAGGTTTCTAAAATACATCGTGGGGTAGTGCGCATTGGGACGATCTCTAACAGGCCATTCACATGTATGAGTGAGAGAAACATCACCGGGTGGTGTGAATCGGGAGGGTCTGAATAAGGGTAGGCATTGAGTGGCAATATGGGATGGAGAAAAGCACCATGGGGTGGTGAGCATGGGGAGGTCCCGAAACATGCAGTGGCAATCTAGGATAGGTTTCTAAAATACATGACGGTGTGGTGCGCATTAGGAGGGGCTCTAATGGGCCATTTACATGTAGGAGTGAGAGAAACATCATGTTGTCATTTGAATCGGGTCTGTATTAGGGTAGGCGCTAAGTGGCCATGTTGGATGGAGAAAATCACTACGGGGTGGTGAGCATGGGGAGGTCCCGAAACACGCAGTAGCAATATAGTATAGGTTTCTATAAAACCTCGCGTGGTGAAGCACATTCCGAGGTTCTCTAACAGGCCATTCACTTGTAGGAGTTAGAGAAACATCACAGGGTGGAGTGAATCGGGATGGTCTGCATTAGGATAGGCATTGAGTGTCAATGTAGGATTGAGAAAAGCACCACAGGCTGATGAGCATGCGGAGGTCCTAAAAACATTCAGGGGCAATGTAGATTAGGTTTCTAAAACACATCACACGGTGGTGCACATTGGGAGGGGCTTTGACATGCCATCCACATGTAGGAGTGAGAGAAACATCACAGGGTGGTGTGAATCGGGAGTGTCTGAATTAGGATAGGCAGTGAGTGGTAATATGGGATGGAGAAAAGCACCATGGGGTGGTAAGCCTGGGGAGGTCCGAAACATGTAGTGGCAATGTAGGATAGGTTTCTAAAATACATGACGGGGTGGTGTGCATTGGGATGGGCTCTAATAGGCCATTCGCATGTATGATTGAGAGAAACCTAATGGGGTGGTGTGAATCAGGTGGGTCTGAATTAGGTTAGGCAGTGAGTGGCAATGTAGCATGGAGAAAAGAATCACGGGGTGATGATCTCGGGGAGGTCACAAAACATGCAGTGGAAATGTAGGATATGCTTCTAAAAAACATCATAGTGTGGTGTGCATTGGGAGGGTCTCTAACAGGCCACTCTCATGTAGGAGTGAGAGAAACATCACGGGATGGTGTGAATTGCGAGGGTCTGAATTAGGATAGGCAGTGAGTGGCAATGTAGGATGGAGATAAGCACCGGGGTGAAAAGCATGGGGCTTTCCGAAAACATACAGTGGCAAAGGGGATAGGTTTCTAAAAAACATCACGGCGTTGTTTGCATTGGGAGAGTCTCTAACAGGTCATTCACATGCAGGAGTGAGAGAAACATCACGGGGTTGTGTGAATCAGTAGGGCCTGAATTAATATAGGCAGTCAGTGGCAATGTAGGCTGGAGAAAACACCATGGGGTGGTGAGCATGGTTAGGTTCCAAAACATACAGTGGCAATGTAGGATACAGTGCTAAAAAAAATCATGGGGCGGTGCACATTGGGATGGACAATAACAGGACATTCACTTATAGGAGTGAGGGAAACATCACGGGGAGGTGTGAATCGGGAGGGTCTGAATTAGGATAGTCAGTGAGTGGCAATGTAGGATGGAGAAAAGCACCAAGGGGTGGTGAGCTTGGGGAGGTCCTGAAACATGAAGTGCCAATGTAGGATAGGTTTCTAAAATACATCACTGGGTAGTGCACATTGGGAGGGTCTCTAACCGGCATTTCACCTATAAGAGTGAGAGAAACATCACGGGTTGTTGTGAATGGGGAGGGTCTGAATTATGGTGGGCCGTGAGTGGCAATGTAGGATGGAGAAAATCACCATGGGGAGATGAGCATGGGGAGGTATCGAAACATGCAGTGGCAATGTAGGATAGGTTTCTAAAAAACATTATGTGGTGGTGCGCATTGGATGGGTCTCAGACAGGCCATTCACACATAGGAGTGAGAGAAACATCACGGGATTGTGTGAATTGGGGGGCTCTGGATTAGGATATGCAGTGAGTGGCAACGTAGGATGGAGAAAAGCACCACGGGGTGGTCAGCATGGGGTGGTCCCGAAACATGCAGTGGCAATGTAGATAAGTTTCTGGAAAACATCACGGTGTCGTGCGCATTTGGACGGTCTCTAACAGGCCATTCAAATACAGGAGTGAGACAAACAGCACGGGGTGGTGTGAATCAGGAGTTTCTGAATTAATATAGGGAGTTAGTGGGAATGTAGGCTGGAGAAAACACCATGGGGTGTTCCGAAACATGCAGTTCCAATGTAGGATAGGGTTCTAAAAAAAATCACGGGGTGGTGCGCAATGGGACGGACAATAACAGGACATTCACATGTGGGAGTGAGAGAAACATCACGGGGTGGTGTGAATCAGGAGGGTCTGACTTAGTATAGGCATTGAGTGGCAATGTAGGATGGAGAAATGCACCACGGGGTGGTGAGCATGGGGAGGTCCCGAAACATGCAGTGGCTACTTAGGATAGACTTACAAAAACATCAAGGGATCCTGAGCATTGGGAGGGTCTCTAACAGGCCATTGACATGTAGGAGTGAGAGAAGCATCATGGGAATATTTGAATCGGGTGGGTCTATATTAGGATAGGCAGTGAGTGGCAATATGAGATGGAGAGAAGCACCATGGGGTGGTGAGCATGGGGAGGTCCCGAAACATGCAGTGGCAAGGTAGGAAAGATTGCTAAAATACATCACGCGGTGGTGTGCATTGGGAGGGCCTGTAAGAGGCCATTCACATGTAGGATTGAGAGAATCATCACGGGTTGGTGTGAATCAGGAGTGTCTGAATTAGGTTAGGCAGTGAGTGTCAATGTAGGCTGGAGAAAACACCATGGGCTGGTGAGCATGGGGAGATTCCGAAACATCCAGTGGAATTGGAGGATAGGGTTCTATAAAAATTCTTGGGGTGGTGCGCATTGGGACGGACAATAACAGGCCATTCACATGTAGGAGTGAGGGAAACATCATGGGGTAGTGTGAATCAGGTGGGTCTGAATTAGGATAGGCAGTGAGTGGCAATGTACGATGGCGAAAAGCACCAAGGGATGATGAGCATTGGCAGGCCCCAAAACATGCAGTGACAATGCAGGATATGTTTCTAAAAACATCACGGGGTGGTGTGCATTGGCTGGGGCTCTAACCGGCCATTCACATGTAGGAGTGAGAGAAACATCACAGGGTGCTGTGAATCTGGAGGGTCTGAATTAATATAGGCATTGGGTGGCAATGTAGGATGGAGAAAAGCACCACGGGATGGTGAGCAAGGGGAGGTCCCGAAACGTGCAGTGGCAATGTAGCTTAGGTTTCTAAAAAACATCACATGGTGGTGTGCATTGGGAGGGTCTCTACCAGGCCATTCACATGAGGAGTGAGAGATTCATCACGGGGTGGTGTGAATTGGGAGGGTCTGAATTAGTATAGGCATTGAGGGGCAATGTAGGATGGAGAAAAACACCATGGGGTAGTGAGCGTCCGGAGTTCCTGAAAAATGCAGTGGCAGTGTAGCATAGGTTTCTAAAAGACATCATGGGGTGGTGCGCATTGGGAGGGACTCTAACGGGCCATTCACATGTAGGAGTGAGAGAAACATCATGGGGTGGTGTGAATCGGGATGGTCTGTATTAGGATATGCAGTAAGAGGCAATGTAGAATGGAGAAAACCACCACGGGGTGGTGAACATGGGGAGGCACCGAAACATGAAGTGGCAAAGTAGGATAGGTTTCTAAAATGCATCACGGGTTGGTTGCCACTGGGAAGGTCTGTAACAGGCCATTCAGATGTAGCAGTGAAAGCAACATCATGGGGTGGTGTGAGTCGGGAGGGTATGAATTAGGATAGGCAGTGAGTGGCAATGTAGAATGGAGAAAAGCACCACGGGGTGGTGAGCATGGGGAGGTCCCGAAACATGCACTGGTTTTGTAGGATATTTTTCGAAAAAACATCAGGGGGTGGTGTGCATTGGGTGGGTCTCTAACAGGCCATTCACATGTAGGAGTGAGAGAATCATCACGGGGTTGTGTGAATCGGGAAGTTATGAATAAAAATACGCAGTGCGTGGCAAAGTAGGATGGAGAAAAGCACCACGGAGTGGTGAGCATGGTGAGGTCACGAAACATGCAGTGGATATGTAGGATAAGTTTCTAAAAAACATCATGGGGCGATGCGCATTGGGAGGGTCTCTCAAAGGCCATTCCCATGTAGGAGTGAGAGAAACATCATGGGGTGGTATGATTCGGGATAATCTGAATTAGGATAGGCAGTGAGTAGCAATGTAGGATGGAGAAAAGCACCACGGGGTGGTGAGCATGGGGAGGTCCCCAAACATCAAGTTTTAATGTAGGATAGGGTATTAAAATACAACCTCCGGTGGTTCGCTTTGGGAGGGTCTCTAACAGGCCATTCACATGTAGGAGTGAGAGAAAGATCACAGGGTGGTGAGAATTGGGAGGGTCTGAATTAGGATAGGCAGTGAGTGGCAATGTAGGATGGAGAAAAACACCATGGGGTCGTCAGCATGGGGAGGTCCCGAAACATGCAGTGGCAATGTAGGATAGGTTTCAAAAAAACATCACGGGGTGGTGCCCATTCTTAGTTACTCTAACAGGCCATTCACATGTAGGAGTGAGAGAAACAACATGGGGTGCTGTGAATCGGGAAGGTCTGAATTAGGATAGCCTGTGAGTGGCAATGTAGGTTGGGGAAAAGCCCAGCGGAGTGGTGAGTATGGGGAGGTTCCGAAATATGCAGTGGCAATGCAGAATATGTTTCTAAAATGCATCACGGGGTGGTTCGCATTGGGAGGGTCTCTAACAGGCCATTCACATGTAAGAGTGGAAGAATCAGCACAGGGTGCTGTGAATCATCAGGGTCTCAATTAACATAGTCAGTGAGTGGCAATGTATGACGGAGAAAAGCACCACGGGGTGGTGAGCATGGGGAGGTCCAGAAACATTCAGTGGCAATGTGGGTTAGGTTTCTAAAAATCCTCACGGGGCGGTGTGCATTGCGAGGGTCTCTAACAGGCCATTCACATGTAGGAGTGAGAGAAACATAACGGAGTGGTGTGAATCGGGATGGTCTCAATTAGTATAGGCAGCGAGTGGGAATGTAGGATGGAGAAAAGCACCATGGGATTTTGAGCATGGGGGAGGTCCCGAAACATGCAGTGGCAATGTAGGATAGGTTTCAAAAAAACATCACGAGGTTGTGCGCATTAGGAGGGTCTCTAACAGGCCATTCACATGTAGGAGTGAGACAACCATCACGGGGTGGTGTGAATCGGGGTGGTCTGAATTAGGATAGGCAGTGAGTGGCAATTTAGGATGGAGAAAAGCACCATGGCGTGGTGAGCGTGGGGAGGTCCCGAAACATGCAGTGGCAATGTAGGAAAGGTTTCTAAAAAACACTAAGGAGCGGGAAGCATTGGGAGTGGCTCCAACAGGCCATTCACATGTAGGGGTGAGAGAAACATCATGGGTTGGTGTGAATCGGGGGTGTCTGAATTAAGTTAGGCAGTGAGTGGCAATGTAGGCTGGAGAAAACACCATGGGGTGGTGAGCATTGGGAGATTCTGAAACATCCATTGGCATTGGAGGATATGGTTCTATAAAAAATCATGGGGTGGTGCGCATTGGAACTGACAATAACAGGCCATTCACATGTAGGAGTGAGGGAAACATCATGGGGTAGTGTGAATCAGGTGGGTCTGAATTAGGATAGGCAGTGAGTGGCAATGTAGGATGGAGAAAAGCACCAAGGGGTGCTGCGCGTGGGGAGGTCCGGAAATACGCAGTAGCAAAGTACGATAGGTTTCTAAAAAAACATATGGGGTGGTGGGCATTCCAAGGTTCTCTAACAGGCCATTCACATGTAGGAGTGAGAGAAACATCACAGGGTGGTGTGAATAGGGAAGGTCTGAATTAGGATAGGCAGGGAGTGGCATTGTAGGATGGAGAAAAGCACCAGGGGCTGGTGAGCATGGCTAGATCCCGAAACATGCAGTGGCAATGTTGCTTAGGTTTCTAAAAAACATCACGTGGTGGTGGGCATTGCGAGGTTCTCTAACAGGCCATTGACATTTAGGAGTGAGAGAAACATCATGGGGTGGTGTGAATTGGGAGTGTCTGTATTAGGAAAGGGAGTGAGTGTCAATATAATATGGAGCAAAGCACCATGGGGTGGTTAGCATGTGGAGGTCCGGAAACATGAAGTGGCAATGTAGGATAGGTTTTTAAAATATATGACGGGTGGTGCGCATTGGAAGTGCTCTAACAGGTCATTCACATGTAAGAATGAGAGAAACATCATGGGGTGGTGTCAATCAGGAGGGTCTGAATTACGATACGCAGTGATTGGCAATATAGGTGGGAGAAAAGCACCACGGGGTGGTGAGAACAGGGAGGTCCCGAAACATGCAGTGGCAATGTATGATAGGTTTCTAAAAAACATCACGGGATGGTGCGCATTGGGAGGGTCCTAACAGGCCATTCACATGTAGGAGTGAGAGAATCATCACAGGGTGCTGTGAATCATGTTGGTGTGAATTAGGATAGGCACTGACAATGTAGGATGAAGAAAATCACCACGGGGTGGTGATCATGTGTAGGTCCTCAAATATGCAGTGGCAATGTAGGATATTTTTCTAAAAAACATCACGGGGTGATGCGCATTGTGTGGGTCTCTAACAGCCCAATCACATGTAGGAGTGAGAGAAAAATCCCAGGGTGTTTTGAATCCGGAGGGTCTGAATGAGTATACGCAGTGAGTGGCAATGTAGGACGGAGAAAATTACCACGGGGTGGTGAGCATGGGGAGGTACCAAAACATGCAGTGGCAATGTAGGATACGTTTCTAAAAATCATTGCAGGGTGGTGTGCATTTGGAGGGTCGCTAACAGGCCATTAACATGTAGGAGTGAGAGAAACATCACAGGGTGGTGTAAATCAGGAGGGTCTGAAGTAGGATAGGCAGTGAGTGGAACTGTAGCATGGAGAAAAGCACACTGGGGTGGTGAGCATGGGGAGGTCCTGAAACATGCAGTGGCAATGTAGGATAGGTTCTAAAAAACACCAAGATTTGGGGCGCATTGGGTGGGTCTCTAACAGGCCATTGACATGTAGGAGTGAGAGAAACATCATGGGGTGGTGTGAATCAGGTGGGTCTGAATTAGGATAGGCAGTGAGAGGCAATGGAGAATGGAGAAAAGCACCATGGTGTGATGAGCATGTGGAGGTCCAGAAACATGCAGTGGCAATGCAGGATATGTTTCTAAAAAACATCACAGAGTGGTGCGCATTTGGTGGGGCTTTAACAGGCCATTCACATGTAGGAGTGAGAGAAACATCATGGGGTGGTGTGAAACGGGAGGGTCTGAATCAGGATACGCAGTGAATGGCAATGTAGGATGGAGAAACGCACCATGGGGTGGTGAGCATGGGGAGGGCCTGAAACATGCAGTGGCAATGTAGGATAGGTTTCTAAAAAACATCACGGGGTGGTGCGCATTGGGACGGACAATAACAGGCCATTCACATGTAGGAGTGAGGGAAACATCATGGGGTAGTGTGAATCAGGTGGTCTGAATTAGGATAGGCACTGAGTGGCAATGTAGGATGGAGAAAAGCACCACAGGTTGGTGAGCTTGGGGAGGTCCCGAAACATGCAGTGGCCATGTACTTAGGTTTATAAAAAAAATCACGGGGTGGTGCACATTGCGAGGGTCTCTAACAGGCCATTCACATGTATGAGTGAGAGAAACATCACGGGGTGGTGTGAATCGGAGTGTCTGAATTAGGATTGGCAGTGAGTGGCAATGTAGGACTGAGAAAATGACCATGAGGTCTTGAGCATGGGGAGGTCCCGAAACATGCAGTGGCGATATAGGATAGGTTTCCAAAATACATCAAGGGGTGGTTCGCATTGGGAGGGGCTCAAACAGGCCATTCACATGTAGGAGTGAGAGAAACATCACGGGGTGGTGTGAATCAGGTGTGTCTGAATTAGGATAGGGAGTGAGTGGCAATGTAGGATAGAGAAAAGCACCACAGGCTGCTGATCATGGGGATGTCCTGAAACATGCAGTGGCAATGTAACTTAGGTTTCTAAAAAACATCAGGTGGTGGTGTGCATTGGGAGTGTCTCTTACAGGCCATTCACATGTAGCAGTGAGAGAAAATTCATAGGGTTGTGTGTATCGGGAGGTTCTGCATTAGCATAGGCAATGAGTGGAAATGTAGAATGGAGAAAAGCAACTTTGGGTGAAGAGCTTGGGGAGGTCCCAACACATGCAGTGGCAATGTAGGATAGGTTTCTAAGAAACAATAAATGTTGGGGCGCATTGGGAGGGTCTCTAACAGGCCATTCACATTTAGGAGTGAGAGAAACATAACGGAGTGGTGTCAATTGGGATGGTCTCATTTATTATTGGCAGTGAGTGTCTATGTAGAATGGAGAAAGCACAATAGGCTGGTGAGCATGGGGAGGTCCCGAAATATGCAGTGGCAATGTAGGATATGTTTCTAAGAAACACCAAATGTTGGGGAACCTTGGGAGTGTCTCTGACAGGCGATTCACATGTAGGAGTGAGAGAAACCTCACGGGGTGGTTTGAATCGGGAGTGTCTGAATTAGAATAGGCAGTGAGTGGCAATGTAGGATGGAGAAAAGCACCACGGAGTGGTGAGCATAGGGAGGGCCCGAAACATGCAGTGGCAATGTAAGATAGGTTTGTAAGGAACACCAAATTTTGGGGCGCATTGGGAGGGTCTTTAAAAGGACATTGGCATGTAGGAGAGAGAGAAACATCACAGGGTGGTGTGAATTGGGAGGGTCTAAATTAGCATAGGCAGCGAGTGGCAATATAGGATGGAGAAAAGCACCATGGGGTGGTCAGCATGGGGAGGTCCTGAAACATGCAGTGGCAATGTAGGATAGGTTTCTATAATACATGACGGGGTGGTGCACATTGGGAAGTGCTGTAACAGGCCACTCACATGTAGGAGAGAGAGAAACATCACAGGGTGGTGTGAATCAGGTGGGTCTGAATTAGGATAGGCAATGAGTGGCAATGTAGGAAGGAGAAAAGCACAACGGGGTGATGATCATGGGGAGGTACCGAAACATGCAGTGGCAATGTAGGATAGGTTTCTAAAATACATGACGGGGTGGTGCGCATTTGGTGGGTGTCTAACAGGCAATTCACATGTAGGAGTGAGAGAAACATCACAGGTTGGTGTGAAATGGGAGGGTCTTAATTAGGATAGGCAGTGAGTGGCAATGTAGGATGGAGAAAAGCACCACGGGCTGGTGAGCATGCCGAGGTATCGAAACATGCAGTGTAACTGTAGGATAGAAAACAACAAGGGGACGGGTGCATTGGGAGGGTCTCTAACCGGACACTAATATGTAGGAGATAGAAAAAGACCACAGGGAGGTGTGAATAGGGAGGGTCTATATTAGGATAGGCAGAGAGTAGCAATACAGGATGGAGAGAAGCACCATGGCGTGGTGAGCATGGGGAGGTCCCGAAACATGCATTGGCAATATAGCATAGGTTTCTAAAATACATCACGCGATGGTGCGCATTGGGAGGGTCTCTAACAGGCAATTCACATGTAGGAGTGAGAGAAACATCACGGGGTGGTGTGAATCAGGTAGGTCTGAATTAGGATACGCAGTGAGTGGCAATGTAGGATGGAGAAAAGCACCATGGTGTGATGAGCATGGGAGGTCCCGAAACATGCTGTGGCAATGTAGCTTAGGTTTCTAAAAAACATCACGCGGTGGTGCGCATTGGGAGGGTCTCTGACAGGCCATTCACATGTAGGAGAGAGAAAAACATCAGGGGTTGGTGTGAATCGGGAGTGACTGAATAAGGATAGGCAGTGAGTGGCAATGTAGGATGGAGAAAAGTACCATGGGTTGGTGAGTGTGGGGAGGTGCCGAAACATGCAGTGGAAATGTAGGATAGGTTTCTAAAAAACATCACATGGTGGTTCGCATTTCATGCCTGTCTAACATTCCATTCACATGTAGGAGTGAGAGAAACATCATGGTGTGTGTGAATCGTGAGGGTCTGAATTAGGATAGGCAGTGAGTGGCAATGTAGGATGGAGAAAAGCACCACGGGGTGGTGAGTATGGAGAGGTCCCAAACATGCAGTGGCCCAGTAGGATAGGTTTCTAAAATACATCACGGGGTGGTGTGCTTTGGTAGGGCCTCTAACAGGCCATTCTCATGTAGGAGTGAGAGCAACATCACGGGGTGCTGTGAATCGGGAGGGTCTGTATTATAATAGGCAGTGAGTGGCAACGCGGGATGGAGAAAGGAACCAAGGGAGATGACCATGGGGAGGTCCCGAAATATGCAGTGTCAATGTAGGATAGGTTTGTAAAATACATGATGGGGTGGTGCGAATTGGGAGGGTCTCTAACAGGCCATTCACATGTAGGAGTAAGAGAAAAGTAATGGTGTGTGTGAATCGGAAGGCACTGAATTAGGATAGGCTGTGATTGGCAATGTAGGATGGAGAAAAGCACCACAGTGTGTTGAGCATGGGGAGGTCCCGAAACATGAAGTGGCAATGTAGGTTAGGTTTCTAAAAAACATCACAAAGTGTTGCGCATTGGGAGGGTCTCTAACAGGCCATTCAATGGTAGGAGTGAGAGAATCATAATGGGTGGGTTAAATCAGGAGGGTCTGATTAAGGATAGGCAGTGATTGGCAATGTAGCATGGAGAAAAACACCACGGGATGGTCAGCATGGGGAGGTCAGTAAACATGCAGTGGCAATGTAGTATAGGATTCTAAACAACACAACGGGATGGGTCTCTAACAGGCCATTTATATGTAGCACTGAGAGAATCATCACGGGTGGTGTGAACCGGGAGGGTCTGAATTAGGATAGGCAGTGATTGGCAATGTAGTATGGTGAAAAGCACTACGGGGTGGTGAGCTTGGTGAGGACCAGAAACATGCAGTGGCAATGTAGGATAAGTTTCTGAAAAACATCGCGGGGTGGTGCGCATTGTAAGGGTTTCTAACAGGACATTCACTAGTAGGAGTGAGAAAAACATCACGGTGTGGTGGGATTCGGAGGGTCTGAATTGGTACAGGCAGTGAGTAGCAATGTAGGATGGAGAAAAGCAGCACAGGTTGGTGAGCATGGGGTGGTCCGGAAACATGCAGTGGCAATATAGGATAGGTTTCTGCAAAACATCGCGGGGTGTTGCGCATTATAAGTGTTTCTAATAGGCCATTCACTAGTAGGAGTGAGAAAAACATCACGGGTTGGTGTGAATTGGAGGTTCTGAATTAGAATAGGCAGTGAGTGGCAATCTAGGATGGAGAAAAGCACCCTGGGGTGGTGAGCATGGGGAGCTGAGGAAACATGCAGTGGCAATGTAGTATAGGTTTCTGAACAACACAACGGGGTGGTGGGCATTGGGAGGGTCTCTAACAGGCCATTCACATGTAGCACTGAGAGAAACATTATGGGGTGGTGTGAACCGGGAGGGTCTGAATTAGGATAGGCATTGAAGGGCAATGTAGTATGGAGAAAAGCACCACGGGGTGGTGAGCTTGGGGAGGTCCGGAAACATGCAGTGGCAATGTAGGATAGCTTTCTGAAAAACATCGTGGGAGGGTGTGCATTGTAAGAGTTTCTAACAGGCCATTCACTAGTAGGAGTGAGAAAAACATCACTGGGTGGTTTGAATTGGAGGTTCTGAATTACAATAGGCAGTGAGTGGCAATCTAGGATGGAGAAAAGCACCATGGGGTGGTGAGCTTAGGGAGTTGAGGAAACATGCAGTGGCAATGTAAGATAGGTTTCTGAAAAACACAAGGGCGTGGTGGGCATTGGGTGGGTCTCTCACAGGCCATTGGGAGGGTCTCTAACATTCCACATGTAGGAGTGAGAGAAAATTCATGGTTGTGGTGTGTATCGGGAGGTTCTTAATTAGCATAGGCAGTGAGGGTTAATGTAGCATGTAGAAAAGTACAATGGGGTGAAGAGCTTGGGGAGGTCCCTAAACACGCAGTGGCAATGTGGGATAGGTTTCTATAAAACATCATGGGGTGGTTCCCACTGGGAGGGTCTCTAACAGGCCATTCATATGTAGGAGTGAGAGAAACATAACGGAGTCGTGTGAATCGGGTCGGTGTCAATTAGTATTGGCAGTGAGTGCAATGTAGGATGGAGAAAAGCACCATGGGGTTGTGAGGATGGGGAGGTCCCGAAACATTCAGTGGCAATTTAGGATAGGATTCTAAAATACAGCACACCATGGTGCGCATTGGGAGGGTCTCTAACAGGCCATTCACATGTAGCAATGAGAGAAACATCACGGTTTGGTATCAGTCGGGAGGGTCTGAATTAGGATAGGAAGTGAGTGGCAATCTCGAATGGAGAAAAGCACCAAGGGGTGGTGAGCATGGGGAGGTCCCGAAACATGCATTGGCAATGTACGACAGGTTTCTAAAAAACATGACGTGGTGGTGCGCATTCCTTGGGTGTCTAACAGGACATTCACATGTAGGAGTGAGAGAAACATCATAGTGTGTGTGAATCGGGAGGGTCTAAATTAGCATAGGCAGGGAGTGGCAATGTGGGATGGAGAAAAGCACCGTGGGGTGGTGAGTATGGGGTGGTCCCAAAACATGCAGTGGACATGTAGGATAGGTTTCTAAAATACATCATGTTTTGGGGTGCTTTGGTCAGGTCTCTAATAGACCATTCACATGTAGGAGTGAGAGAAACATCACGGGGTGGTGTTACACCGGAGGGTTAGATTTAGGATAGGCCGTGAGTTGCCATGGAGGATGGAGAAAAGCAGCACGGAGAGATGAGCATGGGGAGGTCCCGAAACATGCAGTGGCAAGGTAGGATAGGTTTCTAAAATACATCATGGGTTTGTGTGCATTGGTTGATTCTCTAACAGGCCATTCACAAGTAAGAGTGAGTGAAACATCGCAGGGTGCTGTGAATTCGGAGGGTCTGAATGAGAATAGTCAGTGAGTGGCAATGTAGAATGGACAAAAGCACAGCGGGGTGGTCATTATGGGGAGGTCCCAAAAAATGCAGTGGCAATGTAGGATAGGTTTCTATAATACATCACGGGGTTGTGCGCATTGGGAGGGTCTCTAACAGGCCATTCACCTGTAGGAATGAGAGAAACATCATGGGGTGGTGTTAACCATGAGGGTCTGAATTAGGATAGACAATGAGTGGCAATGTAGGATGGAGAAAAGCACCATGGGGAGGTGAGCATGAGGAGGTTCCCAAACATGCAGTGGCAATGTAGGATAGGTTTCTAATAAACATCACGGGGTGGTGCGCATTGGGACGGCCTCTAACAGGCCATTTACATGTAGGAGTGAGAGAAATATCACAGGATGGTGTCAATCCGGAGAGTCTGAAGTAGAATAGGCAATGAGTGGCAATGTAGCATGGACAAAAGCACCCTTGGGTGGGAGCATGGGGAGGTCCTGAAACATACAGTGGCAATGTAGGATATGTTTCTAAAAATCATCACGGGTTGGTGCGCATTGGGAGGTTCCCTAACATTCCATTCACAGGTAGGAGTGAGAGAAAATTCACGGGTGTGGTGAGTATTGAGAGGTTCTTAATTAGCATAGGCAGTGAATGGCAATGTAGGATGTAGAAAAGCACCCTGTTGTGAAGAGTTTGGGGAGGTCCCGAAACATGCAGTGGCAATGTGGGATAGGATTCTAAAAAACATCACGGGGTGGAGCGCATTGGGAGGGTCTCTAACAGGCCATTCATATGTAGGAGAGAGTGAAACATAATGGAGTGGTGTGAATCGGGAGGGTATCAATTAGTATTGGCAATGAGTGGAGATGTAGGGTGGACAAAAGCACCATGGGGTTGTGAGGATGGGGAGGTCCCGAAAAATGCAGTGGCAATGTAGGATAGGATTCTAAAAAACATCACGGGGTTGTGCGCATTGGGAGGGTTTCAAACAGGCCATTCAAATGTATGAGTGAGAGAAACATCACGGGGTGGTGTGAATCGGGAGGGTCTGAAGTAGGATAGGCAGTGAGTGGCAATGTAGCATGGAGAAAAGCACCCTGGGGTGGTGAGCATGGGAAGGTCCCGAAACAGGCAGTGGCAATGTAGGATATGTTTGTAAAAAACATCACCAGTGGTGCCCATTGGGAGGGTGTCTAACATTCCATTCACATGTAGGAGTGAGAGAAAATTCACGGGTCTGGTGTGTATCGGGAGGTTTTTAATCAGCATAGGCAGTGAGTGGCAATGTAGGATGTAGAAAAGCACCATCGGGTGAAGAGCTTGGGGAGGTCGCGAAACATGCAGTGGCAATGTGGGATAGGTTTCTAAAAAACATCACGGGGTGGTGCGCATTGGGAGGGTCTCTAACAGGCCATTCATATGTAGGAGAGAGAGAAACATAATGGAGTGGTGTGAATCGGGAGGGTCTCAATTAGTATTGGCAGTTAGTGGCAATGTAGGGTGGAGAAAAGCACCATGGGGTTGTGAGGATGGGGAGTTCCCGAAAAATGCAGTGGCAATGCAGGATAGGATTCTACAAAACATCACGTTTTCGTGCGCATTGGGAGGGTCTCTAACAGGCCATTCAAATGTATGAGTGAGAGAAACATCACGGGGTGGTGTGAATTGGGAGGGTCTGAATTAGCATAGGCAGTGAGTGGCAAAGTAGGATGGAGAAAATCACCATGGGGTGGTGAGCAGGGGAGGTCCTGAAACATGCAGTGGCAATAGAGGATAGGTTCATAAAAAACATCACTTGGTGGTGTGCATTCTGAGGGTCTCTGAAAGGCCAATCACATGTAGGAGTGAGAGAATAGTTACAGTGTGTGAATCGGGAGGCACTGAATTAGGATAGGTTGTGAATCGCAATATAGAATGGAGAAAATCACCACAATGTGGCGAGCATGTGGAGGTCCAGAAACATGCAGTGGCAATGTAGGTTAGGTTTCAAAAAACATCACGGTGTGGTGCGCATTGTGAGGGTCTCTAACAGGCCACTCACATGTAAGACTGAGAGCAATATCACAGGGTGGTGTGAATCTGGAGGGTCTGAATTAGGATAGGCAGTGAGAGAAAATGTAGGATGGAGAAAAGCACCATGGGGTGGTGAGCATGGGGAGGTCCTGAAACATGCAGTGGCAATGTTGGATAGGTTTCTAAAATACATCAAGCTGTGGTGCGCATTGGGTCTCTAACAGGCCATTCACATGTAGGAATAAGAGAAACATCACAGGGTGGTGTTACACGGGAGGTTTAGATTTAGGATAGGCCGTGAGTGGCAATGGAGGATGGAGAAAAGCAGCACAGAGACATGAGCATGTGGAGGTCCTGAAACATGCAGTGGCAAGGTAGTATAGGTTTCTAAAAAACATCACTGGGTGGTGTGCATTAGTTGGGTCTCTAACAGGCCATTCACCTGTTGGAGTGAGTGAAACATCAGGGGGTTGTGTGAATTCGGAGGGTCTGACTTAGGATATTCAGTGAGAGGCAATGTAGGATGGGGGAAAGCACCAAGGGGTGGTGATCATGGGGAGGTCACGAAACACGCAGTGGCAATGTAGGATAGTTTTCCAAAATACATCACGGGCTGGTGCGCATTCTGAGGGTCTCTAATAGGCCACTCACATGTAGTAGGGAGAGAAACATAATTGGGTGTTGTGAATTGGGAGAGTCTGAATTAGAATAGGCACTGATTGGCAATGTA
This sequence comes from Cavia porcellus, assembly GCF_034190915.1. Lineage (NCBI taxonomy): Eukaryota > Metazoa > Chordata > Mammalia > Rodentia > Caviidae > Cavia > Cavia porcellus. The sequence continues at coordinate 933,433 of NW_026947486.1, read as the reverse complement.
GGATGGAGAAAAGCACCACGGGATGGTGAGCATGGGGAGGTCCTGAAACATGCAGTGGCAATGTAGGTCAAGGTTCTAAAATACATAACTGGTTGGTGTGCATTGGGTGGGTCGATATCAGGTGATTCACATGTAGGAGTGAGAGAAACATCACGGGGTGGTGTGAATCGGGAGGCTCTGAATTAGGATAGGCAGTGTGTGGCATTGTAGGATGGAGAAAAGCACCATGGGGTGGTGACCATGGGGAGGTCCCCAAACACGCGGTGGCAATGTAGGATCGGTTTCTTAAAAACATCACGGGGTGGTTCGCATTCTGAGGTTCTCTAACCTTCCATTCACATGTAGGAGTGAGAGAAACACAACGGAGTGGTGTGAATCGGCAGGGTCTCAATTAGTATTGGCAGTTAGTGGCAATGTAGGATGAAGAAAAGCACCATGGGGTTGTGAGGATGGGGAGGACCCGAAACATGCAGTGACAATGTAGGATAGGATTCTAAAAAATATCACGGGGTCGTGCGCATTGGGAGGATCTCTAACAGGCCATTCACATGTAGGAGTGAGTGAAACATCACGGGGTGGTGTGTATTCGGAGGGTCTGAATTAGGATAGGCAGTGAGTGGCAATGTAGGATGTAGAAAAGCACCATGGGGTGTTGAGCGTGGGGAGGTCCGGAAACATGCACTGACAATGTAGAATAGGTTTCTAAAATACATCGTGGTTTCGTGCGCATTGGGAGGATCTCTAACAGGCCATTCACTAGTAGGAGTGAGTGAAACATGGTGGAGTGGTGTGAATTCCGAGGGTCTGAATTAGAATAGGCAGTGAGTGTCAATGTAGGATGGACAAAAGCACCACGGGGTGGTGAGTATGGGGAGGTCCCGAAAAATGCAGTGGCAATATAGGATAGGTTTCTAAAATACATCACGGGGTTGTGGGCATTGGGAGGGACTCTAACAGGCCATTCACGTGTAGGAGTGAGAGAAACATCACGGGGTAGTGTAAATCAGGATGGTCTGAATTAGGATAGGCAATGAGTGACAATGTAGGATGGAGAAAAGCAGCATGGAGTGGTGAGCATGGGTAGGTCTGAAACATGCAGTGGCAATGTAGGATAGGTTTCTGGAAAACATCGCAGGGCAGTGCACATTGTACGGGTTTCTAACAGGCCATTCCCTAGTGCAACTGAGAAAAACATCACGGAGTGGTGTGAAAAGGAGGGCCTGAATTACAATAGGCAGTGAACGGCAATGAAAGATGGATAAAAGTACAACAGTGTGCTGAGCATGTGGAGGTTGAGAAACATGCGTTGGCAATGTAGGATAGGTTTCTGAAAAATGTAGCGGGGTGGTGAGCATGGGAGGTTCTCTAACAGGCCATTCACATGTAGGAGTGAGAGAAACATCATGGGGTGGTGTGAATCGGAATGGGTTGAATTAGATAGGCAGTGAGTGGCAATGTAGGATGGAGAAATGCACCCCGGGGTGGTGATCATCGGGATGTCCTGAAACATGCATTGGCAATGTAGGATACGTTTCTGAAAAACATCGCGGGGTGGTGCACATTGTAAGAGTTTCTAACAGGCCATTCACAATTATGAGTAAGAAAAACATCACGGGTGGTGTGAATCGGGCGGTCTGATTTAGGATAGGCAGGGAGGGGCAATTTAGAATGGAGAAAAGCTCCACGGGGTGGTCAGCATGGGGAGGTCATTAAACATGCAATGGAAATGTAAGATAGGTTTCTGAAAAACATCGCGGGGTGGGGTGCATTGTAAGGGTTTCTAACATGCCATTCACTACTAGGAGTGAGAAATACATCATGGGGTGGTGTGATTCAGAGGGTCTGAATTAGGATAGGCAGTGAGTGGCAATGTAGGATGGAGAAAAGCGCCACGGGGTGGTCAGCATGGGGAGGTCAGGAAACATGCAGTGGCAATGTAGGATAGGTTTCTGAAAAACATCGCGGGGTGGTGCGCATTGCAAGAGTTTCTAACAAGCCATTCACTAGTAGGAGTGAGAAAAATATCACGGGGTAGTGTGAAGCGGAGGGTCTTAATTAGGTTAGGCATTGAGATGCAATTTAGGATGGAGAAAAGCACAATGGGGTGGTCAGCATGGGGAGGTCGGTAAGCCTGCAGTGGCAATTTAGGATAAGTTTCTGAAAAAACATCACAGGTTGGTGCACATAGTAAGGGTTTCTAACAGGCCATTCACTAGTAGGAGTGACAAAACATCACCGCGTGGTGTGAATCGGAGGGCCTGAATTAGGATAGGCAGTGTCTGGCAATATAGGATGGAGAAAAGCACCAGGGTGTGGTCAGCATGGGGAAGTCAGGAAACATACAGTGGCAATGTAGGATAAGTTTCTGAAAAACATCACGTGGTGTTGCTCATTGGAAAGGTTTCTAACAGGCCATTCACTAGTAGAAGTGAGAAAAACATCACAGGGTGGTGTGAATCAGAGAGTCTGAATTGGATAGGCAGTGAGTGGCAATGTAGGATAGAGAAAAGCAGCACAGATTGGTGAGCATGGGGAGGTCCGGAAACATGCGGTGGCAATGTAGGATTGGTTTCTGTAAAACATCACGGGGCGGTGCGCGTTGTACGGGTTTCTAACAGGTCAATCCCTAGTGCGACTGAGAAAAACATCACGGGGTGGTGTGAATAGGAGGGCCTGAATTAGGATAGGCTGTGAGTGGCAATGTAGGATGGAGAAAAGCACCACGAGGTGGTCAGCATGGGGAGGTCAGAAAACATGCAGTGGCAATGTAGGACAGGGTTCTGAAAAGCATCGTGGGGTTGTCCACATTGCAAGGGTCTGTAACAGACAGGTTGACATGTAGGAGTGAGAAAAGCATCTCGGGGTGGTGTGAATCGGAGTGTCTGAATTAGAATAGGCAGTGAGTGGCAATGTAGGATGGAGAAAAGCACCATGGGATGGTGAGCATAGGGAGATTTTGAAACATGCAGTGGGAATGTAGGATAGATTTCTGAACAACATCACGGGGTGGTGCGCATGGGAGGGTCTCTAACAGGCCATTCACAGGTAGGAGTGAGAGAAACATCACGGGGTGCTGTGAATCGGAAGGGTCTGAATTAGAGAGGCAGTGAGCGGCAGTGTGGGATGGAGAAAAGCACAACGGTGTGGTGATCATGGGGAGGTCCTGAAACATGCAGTGGCAATGTAGGATAGGTTTCTGAAAAACATCGCCGGGTGGTGCACATTGTAAGAGTTTCTAACAGGCCATTCACTAGTAGGAGTTAGCAAAACGTCACGGGGTGGTGTGAATCGGAGGGTCTAAATTAGGATAAGCAGTGAGTGGCAATGTAGGATGAGAAAAGCACAACGGGGTGGTGAGCATGGGGAGGTCCTAAAATATGCAGTGGCAATGTAGAATAGGTTTCTGAAAAACATCGCGGGAGGGTGCGCATTGTAAGAGTTTCTAACAGACCATTCACTAGTAGGAGTGAGAAAAACTCACAGGGTTGTGTGAATCGGAGTGTCTGAATTAGGATAGGCAGTCAGTGGCAATGTAGGATGGAGAAAACACCACAGTGAGGTGAGCTTGTGGAGGTCCGGAAACATGCAGTGGCAATGGTTTGTGAAAAAGTGCGCATGGTGTTGCTCATTGTAAGGGTTTCTAACAGGCCATTCACTAGTACGAGTGAGAAAAACATGATGTGGTGCTGTGAATTTGAAGGCTTGAATTAGGATAGGCAGTGAGTTTCGATGTAGGATGGAGAAAAGCACCACAGGCTGTTCAGCATAGGGAGGTCAGGAAACATACATTGGCAATGTAGGATAGGTTTCTGAAAAATATCCCGAGGTGCTAGGCACTGGGAGGGTCTCTAACAGGCAATTCACGTGTAGGAGGGAGAAAAACATCAAGGGGTGGTGTGATTCGGATGGTCTGTATTAGGATAGGAGGTGAGCGGCAAACCAGAATGGTAAAAAGCACCACGGGCTGGTGAGCATGGTGAAGTCGGGAAACATGCAGTGGCAATGTAGCATACGTTTCTGAAAAGCATCGTAGGGTGGTGTGCATTGTAAGGGTTTCTAACAGGCCATTCACTAGTAGAAGTGACAAAAACATCACGGGGTGGTGCAAATTGGATGGTCTGAATTAGGATAGGCAATGAGTGGCAATGTAGAATGGAGAAAAGCTCCACGTGGTGGTGAGCTTGGGTAGGTCTGGAAACACGCAGTGGCAATGTAGGATAGGTTTCTGAAAATCATCGCGGGGTGGTGTGCTTTCTAAAGTTTTCTAACAGGCCATTCACTAGTAGGAGTGAGAAAAACATCACGGGGTGGTGGGATGCAGAGGGTCTGAATTAATATAGGCAGTGAATGGCAATGTAGGATGGAGAAAAGCACCACGGGGTCGTGAGCATGGGGAGGTCCCGAAATATGGAGTGGGAATCTAGTATATGTTTCTGAAAAACATCACGGGGTGGTCTGCATGGGAGGGTCTCTAACAGGCCATTCACATGTAGGAGCGAGAGAAACATCACAGGGTGCTCTGAATCGGTAGGATCTCATTTAGATAGGCAACGAGTGGCAATGTAGGATGGAGAAATGGACCACGGAGTGGTGAGCATGGGGAGGTGCTGAAACATGCAGTGAGAATTTCGGATAGGTTTCTGAAAAAAATCTCGGTGTGGTGCACATTGTAAGAGTTTCTAACAGGCCATTCATTAGTAGGAGTGAGAAAAATATCACGGGGTTTTTTGAAGCGGATGGTATGAATTAGTTTAGGCATTGAGTGGCAATGTGGGATGGAGAAAAGCACAATGGGGTGGCCAGCATGTAGAGGTCGGTAAACATGCAGTGGCAATGTAAGATAGGTTTCTAAAAAACATCGCGGGGTGGTGCACTTTGTAAGGGTTTCTAACAAGATATTCACTAGTAGGAGTGACAAAACATCACGGAGTGGTGTGAATCAGAGGGCCTGAATTAGAATAGGCAGTGTGTGGCAATATAGGTTGGAGAAAAGCACCATGGGGTGGTCAGCATGGGGAGGTCAGGAAACATGAAGTGGCAATGTAGGATTGGTTTCTGAAAAACATCACGGGGTGGTGCGCATGGGAGGGTCTCTAACAGGCCATTCACGTGTAGGAGTGAGAGAAACTTCACGGGGTGGTGTGAATTGGAAGGGTCTGAATTAGAGAGGCAGTGAGTGGCAGTGTGGGATGGAGAATAGCACCTTGGGGTGGTTAGCATGGGGAGGTCGGTAAACATGCAGTGGCAATGTAGGATAGGTTCTGAAAAACATCGCGGGGCGGTGCACGTTTTACGGTTTTCTAACAGGCCATTCCCTACTGCGACTGAGAAAAACATCACGGGGTGGTGTGAATAGGAAGGCCTAAATTAGGGTCGGCAGTGAGCAGGAATGTAGGATGGAGAAAAGCACCACGGGGTGGTCAGCATGGGGAGGACAGGAAACATGCTGTGGGAATGTACGATAGGTTTCTGAAAAACAGCGTGGGGTGGTGCACATTGCAAAGGTCTGTAACAGGCAATTGACATGTAGGAGTGAGAAAAGCATCACGGGGTGGTGTAAATCAGAGTGTCTGAATTAAGATAGGCAGTGAGTGGCAATGTAGGATGGAGAAAAGCAACATGGGGTGGTGAGCATTGGGAAGTCCGGAAACGTGCAGTGGCAATCAGGATAGGTTTCCGAAAAATATCCCGGGGTGGTAGGCATTGGGAGGGTCTCTAACAGGCCATTAAAGAGTAGGAGTGAGAAAAACATCATGGGGTGTTGTGAATCGCGGGGTCTGAATTAGGATACTCAGTGAGTGGCAATGTAGGATGGAGAAAAGCACCAGGGTGTGGTCAGCATGGGTATGTCGGTAAATATACAGTGGCAATGCAGGATAGGATTCTGAAAAACACAACGGGGTGGTGGGCATTGGGAGGGTCTCTAGTTGCCCATTCACATGTAGTATTGAGAGAAACATCACAGGATGGTTTTGACTGGGATGGTCTGAATTTAGGATAGGCAGTGAGTGGCAATATAGGATGGAGAAAAGCACCACGAGGTGGTGAGCATGGGGAGGTCCCGAAACATGCAGTGGCAATGTAGGATAGGTTTCTGAAAAACATCACGGGGTGGTGCGCATGGGAGGGTCACTAACAGGCCATTCACATGTAGGAGTGAGAGAAACATCACGGGGCAGTGGGAATCAGAAGTGTCTGAATTAGATAGGCACTGAGTGGCAATGTAGGATCGAGAAACGCACCACGGTGTGGTGAGCATGTGGATGTCGGGAAACATGCGGAATCAATGTAGGATAAGTTCCTGTAAAACATCTCGGGGTGGTGCGCATTGTAAGGGTTTTGAACCCGGAGGGTCTGAATTAGGATAGGTAGAAAAATATCCCGGGGTGTTAGGCATTGGGAGGGTCTCTAACAGGCCATTAAAGAGTAGGTTTGAGAAAAACATCACAGGGTGGTGTGAATCGGAGGGTCTGAATTAGGATAGGTAGTGAGTGGCAATGTAGGATGGAGAAAAGCACCATGGGGTGGTGAGATTGTGGAGAGCCGGAAACATGCAGTGGCAATGTAATATAGGATTCTGAAGAACATTGCGGGGTCGGGCGCATTATAAGTTTTTCTAGCAGGCCTTTCAGTAGTAGGAGTGAGACAAACATCACAGGGTGGTGTGAATCAGAGGGTCTGAATTAAGATACACAGTGAGTGGCAATGTAGGATGGAGAAAAGCACCACGGGGTGCTGAACAGGGGGAGGTCCAGAAACATGCAGTGGCAGTGTAGGATAGATTTCTGAAAAACATTGCAGGGTGGTTCGTATTGTAAGGGTTTCTAACAGGCCATTCCCTATTGGGAGTGAGAAAAACATCACAGGGTGGTGGAATTGGAGGGTCTGAATTAGGATAGGCAGTGAATGGCAATGTAGGATGGAGAAAAGCACCACGAGGTGGTGAGCATGTGGAGGTCTGGAAACATGCTGTGCAATGTAGGATAGGTTTCTGAAAAACATCGCGGCCTGGAGCGCATTGTAAGGGTTTCTAACAGGCCATTCACATTTAGGAGTGAGAAAAACATCACTTGGTGGTGTGAATCAGAGTGTCTGAACTAAGATAGGCAGTGATTGGCAATGTAAGGTGCAAAAAAAGCACCACGGCGTGGTGAGCATGTGAACGTCCGGAAACATGCTGTGGCAATGTAGGATAGGTTTCTGAAAAACATCACGGGGTGGTGTGCATTGTAAGGGTTTCTAACAGGCCATTCACTAGTCGGAGTGAGAAAAATATAAAGGGGAGGTGTGAATAGGAGTGTCTGAATTAGGAGAGGCAGGGAGTGGCAATGTAGGATGGAGCAAAGCACCAAGTGGTGGTGAGCATGGGGATGTCCCAAAACATGCAGTGGCAATGTAGGATAGGATTCTGAAAAACATCACAGGGTCGGGCGCATTGTAAGGGTTTCTAAAAGGATATTCACTAGTAAGAGTGAGAAAAACACCACGGGGTGGTGTGAATCGTAGGGTCTGAATTAGGATAGGCAGTGAATGGCACTGTATGATGGAGAACAGCACCACGGGGTGGTGAGCATGTGGAGGTCCGGAAACATGCTGTGCAATGTAGGATAGGTTTCTGAAAAATATCGCAGTGTGGTGCGCATAGGGTTCGTCTCTAACAAGCCATTCACATTTAGGAATTAGTAAAGCATCACGGAGTGGTGTGAATTGGAGGGTCTGAATTAGGATAGGCAGTGAGTGGCAGTGTAGAATGGAGAAACCACCACTGTTGGTGAGCATGTGGACGTCCATAAACATGCAGTGGCAATGTAGGATAGGTTTCTGAAAAAGATCGCCATGTGTTACGCATTGTAAGTGTTTCTAACAGGCCATTCACTAGTAGGAGTGAGAAAAACATCAAGGGGCGGTGTGAATCGGAGGGTCTTAATTAGGATAGGCAGTGAGTGGCAATGAAAGATGGAGAAAAGCACCAAGGGGTATTGCGCACGTGGAGGTCTGAAAAAATGCTGTGTCAATGTAGGATAGGTTTGTGAAAATCATCCGGTGTGGTGCGCATTGGGAGCATCTCTAACATACAATTCACATGTAGGAATGAGAAAAGTATCACGGGGTGGTCTGAATTGGAGGATATGAATTAGGATAGGCAGTGAGTGGCAATGTAGGATGGAAAACAGCACCACGGGGTGGTGAGCATGCGGAGCTCGGTAAACATGCAGTGGCAATGTAGGATACGTTTCTAAAAACGTCGTGGGGTAGTGTGCATTTTAAGGGTTTCTAACAGGCCATTCACCTGTAACAGTGAGAGAAACATCACGGGGTAGTTTGAACCGGGAGGGACTGAAATAGGACAGGCAGTGACTGGCAATTTAGGATGGAGAAAAGCCCAAAGGGTTGGTGAGCATGGGGAGGTCGGGATACATGCAGTGGCAGTGTAGGATAGGTTTCTGAATAAATTCGCGGGGTGGTGTGCATTGTAAGGATTTCTAACAGGCCATTCACATTTAGGAGTGAAAAAAACATCACGGGTTGGTGTGAATAGGAGGGTCTGATTTAGGATAGGCAGAGAATCGCAATGTAGAATGGAGAAAAGCACCTCGGGGTCGTCAGAATGGGGGATCAGGAAACATGCAGTGGCAATGAAGGATACATTTCTGAGAAACACAACATGGTGGTGGGTATTTGGAGGGTCACTAACAGGCCATTCACATGTAGGAGTGAGAGAAACATCACTTGGTGGTGTGAACCGCAAGGGTCTGAATTAGGATAGGCAGTGAGTGGCAATAAAGAATGGAGAAAAGCACCACGAGGGGTCAGCTTGTGGAGTTCGGGAAACATGTGGTGGCAATGTAGGATATGTTTCTGAAAAACACTGCGGGGTGGTGCACATTGTAAGGGTTTGTAACAAGCCAGTCACTAGTTGGAGTGAGAGAAAAATCCCGGGCTGGTGTGAATTGAAGTGTCTGAATTAGGATAGGCAGTGAGTGGCAATTTAGGATGGGGAAAAGCAACAAGGGGTGGTCAGCATGGGGAGGTCTGGAAACATGCAGTGGCAATGCAGGATAGGGTTCTAAAAAAACAACGGGGTGGTGGCCATTGGGAGGGTCTCTAACAGGCTATTCACATGTAGCAGTGAGAGAAACATCACGGGGTGGTGTGAAATGGGACTGTCTAAATTAGGATAGGCAGTGAGTGGCAATGTAGGATTGAGAAAACCAAGATGGGGTGGTGAGCTTGGGAAGGTCAGAAAACATGCATTGGAAATGTAGGATGGGTTTATGAAAAACATCGCAAGGTGGAGCGCATTGTAAGGGTTTCTAACAGGCCATTCACTAGTAGGAGTGAGAAAAACATCACGGGGTGGTGTGAATCAGAGGGTCTGAATTAGAATAGGCAGTGATTTGCAATGTAGGGTGGATAAAAGCACCACGGGGTGGTCAGCATGGAGAAGTCAAGAAACATGCAGTGGCAAAGTAGAATATGTTTCGGAAAGACATCGTGGGGTGCTGCGCATTGTGAGGTTTTCTAACAGGCCATTAATTCGTAGGCGAGAGAAAAACATAATGGGTTGTTGGGAATTGGAGGATCTGAATTAGGATAGGCAGTGAGTGGCAATGTAGGATGGAGAAAAGCACCATAGGGTGGTGACCATGGGGAGGACCGGAAACATGCAGTGGCAATGTAGGATGGGTTTCTGAAAAACATCGCGGGGTGGTGCACATTGTATGGGTATCTAACAGGGCATTCACTAGTAGGAGTGAGAAAAACATCACGGGGTGGTGTGAATCAGAGGGTCTGAATTAGGATAGGCAGTGAGTGGCAATGTAGGATGGAGAAAAGCAGCACGGGGTGGTCAGCATGGGGAGGTCAGGAATCATGCAGTGGCAATGTAGGATAGGTTTCTGAAAAACATTGCGGGGTAGTGCCCAATGTAAGGGTTTCTAACCGGCCATTCACTAGTAGGAGTGAGAAAATCATCACGGGGTGGTGTGAATTGGTGGGTCTTAATTAGGATAGGCAGTGAGTGGCAATGTAGGATGGAGAAAAGCAACACGGGGTGCTGAGCATGGCAAGGTCGGGAAACATGCATTGGAAATGTAGGACATGTTTCTTAAAAACATCGCTGTGTGGTGCGCATTGTAAGGGTTTCTAACTGGCTAATCACTGGTAGGAGTGGGAAAAACATCACAGGGTGGTGTGAAATGGAACGTCTGAATTAGGATAGGCAGTGAGTAGCAATGTAGGATGGAGAAAAGCACCACACGGTGGTGAGCATGGGTTGGTCGGAAAACATGCAGTGACAGTGTAGGATAGGTTTCTGAAAACCATCGTGGGGTGGTGTGCATTGTATGGGTTTCTAACAGGCCAATCACTACTAGGAGTGAGAAAAACATCACAGGGTGGTGTGAATCGTAGGGCCTGAATTATTATTGGCAGTGACTGCCAATTTAGCATGGAGTAAAGCACCATGGAGTGGTCAGCATGGGTAAGTCAGGATACATGCATTGGCAATTTAGGATAGGGTTCTGAAAACACAATGGGGTGGTGGGCATTGGGAGGGTCTCTAACAGGCCATACACATGTAGCAGTGAGAGAAACATCACGGGATAGTGTGAAATGGGGGGGTCTGAATTAGGATAGGCAGTTAGTTGCAATGTAGGATGGAGGAAAGCACCATGGGGTAGTGAGCATGGCAAGGTCGGGAAACTTGCATTGGAAATGTGGGACAGGTTTCTGAAAAACATCGCGGTGTGGTGCGCATTGTAACAGTTTCTAAGAGGCGAATAACTAGTAAGCGTGAGAAAAACATAACGGGGTGCTGTGAATCGGAGGATCTGAATTAGAATAAGCAGGGAGTGCGGGTGTAGAATGGAGAAAAGCAACACGGGATGGTAAACATGGGGACGTCAGGAAACCTGCAGTGGCAATGTAGGATAGGTTTCTGAAAAACATCTCCGGGGGATGCACAATGTAAGGCTCTCTAACCCACCATTCACTAGTAGAAGTGAGAAAATCATCACGGGGTGGTGTGATTCGGAGGGCCTGAAATAGGATAGGCAGTGAGTGGGTATGTAGGATGGAGAAAAGCACCACGGGGTCGTTCAGCATGGGGAGGTCAGGAAACATGCAGTGGCAGTGTAGTTTAGGGTTCTGAAAAAAATCAACAGGTGGTGGGCATTGGAAGGGTCTCAAACAGGCCATTCACATGTACCACTGAGAGAAACATCACGGGGTGGTGTGAAATGGGAATGTCAGAATAAGGATGGCAGTGAGTAGCAATGTAGCACGGAGAAAAGCCCCACAGGGTGGTGAGCATGGGAAGGTCGGGAAACATGCAGTGCAAATGTAGGATAGGTTTCTGAAAACATCTCGGTGTGGTGCGCATTATAAGGGGTTCGAACAGGCCATTCACTAGTAGGAGTGAGAAAAACATCACGGGGTGGAGTGAATCGGAAGGTCTGAATTAGGATGGGCAGTGAATGCCAATGTAGGATGGAGAAAAGCAGCTCGGGGTGGTCAGAATGGGGAGGTAAGGAAACATGCAGTGGCAATGTAGTTTAGGGTTCTGAAAAATATAACGGGTGGTGGGCATTGGGAGGGTCTCATACAGGCCATTCATATGTAGCAGTGAGAGAAACATCACGGGGTGGTGTGAAATGGGGGGTCTGAATTAGGATAGGCAGTGAATGCCAATGTAGGATGGAGAAAAGCAGCTCGGGGTGGTCAGCATGGGGAGGTAAGGAAACATGCAGTGGCAATGTAGTTTAGGGTTCTGAAAAAAACAACAGGTGGTGGGCATTCGGAGGGTCTCATACAGGCCATTCACATGTAGCAGTGAGAGAAACATCACGGGGTGGTGTGAAATGGGGGGTCTGAATTAGGATAGGCAGTGAGTGGCAATGTAGGATGGAGAAAAGCACCTCAGGGTGCTCAGCATGGGGAGGTAAGGAAACCTGCAGTGGCAATGTAGGTTAGGTTTCTGAAAAACATCGTGTGGTGGTGCACATTGTAAGGGTTTGTAACAGACCATTCACTATTAGGATTGAGAAAAACATCACAGGGTGGTGTGAATCGGAGGGTCAGAATCAGGATAGGGAGGTAGTGGCAATGTAGGATGGAGAAAAGCACCACGGGGTGGTCAGCAGGGGAAGTCAGGAAACATGCAGTGGCAATATAGGATAGGTTTCTGAAAAGCATCCCGAGGTGCTAGGCATTGGGAAGGTCTGTGACAGGCCATTCACATGTAGGAGTGAGGAAAACATCATGTGCTGCTGTGCACTGGAGAGTCTGAATTAGGATAGGCAGTGAGTGGCAATGTAGGATGGAGAAACGTACTTCGGGGTGGTGAACATGAGGAGGTCGGGAAACACGCAGTGGCAATGTGGGATAGGTTTCTGAAAAACATTGCGGAGTGGTTTGCATTGTAAGAGTTTCTAACAGGGCATTAATTAGTAGGAGTGAGAAAAACATGATGGGTTCATGTGAATTCGAGGGTCTGAATTACGACAGGCAGTGAGTGGCAATGTAAGATGGAGAAAAGCACCACCGGGTGGTCAGCATGGCTAAGTCAGGAAACATGCAGTGGCAATGTAGGATAGGGTTCTGAAAAACACAATAGTGTGGTGGGCATTGGGAGGGTCTCTAACAGGCCATTCAAAGGCAGCAGGAAAGGAAACATCACGGGGTGGTGTGAAATGGGAGGGTCTGAATTACGATAGGCAGTGAGTGGCATTGAATCATGGAGAAAAGCACCACGGGGTGATGAGCATTGACAAGTCCGAAAACATGCAGTGGCAATGTAGGATAGGTTTCTGAAAAACATCTCGGGGTGGTGCGCATTGTAAGTGTTTCTAACAGGGCATTCATTAGTAGGAGAGAGAAAAACATCATGGGGTTGTCTGAATGCGAGTGTCTGAATTAGGATAGGCACTAACTGGCAATGTAGGATTGAGAAAAGCACCACGGGGAGGTCAGGATGGGTAAGTCAGGAAAGATGCAGTGGCAATGTAGGTAAGGTTTCTGAAAAACTTCGCGGGGTGGTGCGCATTGTAAGGGTTTCTAAAAGGCCAATCATTAGTAGGAGTGAGAAAAACATCACGAGGTGGTGTGAATTGGAAAGTCTGAGTTAGGATAGGCAGTGAGTGGCAATGTATCATGGAGAAAAGCACCACGCGGTGGTCAGCATGGGGAGGTCAAGAAACATGCAGTGGCAATTTAGGATGGGTTTCTGAAAAACATCACTGGTGGTGCGCATTGTAAGGTTTTCTAACAGGCCAATCAGTAGTAGGAGTGAGAAAAACATCACGGAGTGGTGTGAATCAGAGGGCCTGAATTAGGAATGGCAGTGAGGGGCATTGTAGCATGGAGAAAAGCACCACGGGCTGGTCAGCATGGGGAGGTTAGAAAACATGCACTGGCATTTATGATAGGGTTGCAAAAACACAACGGGTTGTTGGGCATTGGGAGGGTTTCTAACAGGCCATTCACATGTAGCAATGAGACAAACATCATGGGGTGGTGTGAAATTGGAGGTTCTGAATTAGGAAAGGCAGTGAGTTGCAATGTAGTATGCAGAAAAGCACCACAGGGTGGTGTGCATGGCAAGGTCGGGAAACATGCATTGGAAATGTATGATAGGTTTCTGAAAAGCATCGCGGGGTGGTGCGCATTGTAAGTATTTCTAACAGGTCAATCACTAGTCAGAGTGAGAAAAACATCATGGGGTGGTGTGAATACGCGGGTCTGAATTAGAATAGGCATGGAGAGGCAGTGTAGAATGGAGAAAAGCACCATGTGGTGGTAAGCATGGGGAGGTCAGGAAACATGCAGTGGCAATGTAGGAAAGGTTTCTGAAAAACATTGCGGGGTGGTGCCCATTGTAAGTGTTTCTAACTGGCCATTCACTAGTACGAGCAAGTAAATCATCACGGGGTGGTGTGAATCAGAGGGCCTGAATTAGTATAGGCAGTGAGTGGCAATGTAGGATGGAGAAAAGCAGCACAGGGAGGTCAGCATGGGGAGGTCAGAAAACATGCAGTGGCAATGTAGGATAGGGTTCTGAAAAACACAACGGGGTGGTGGGAATTGGGTGGGTCTCTAACAGGCCATTCACAGGCAACAGTGAGAAAAACATCACGGGTTGGTGTGAAATGGGAGGCACTGTGTTAGAATAGGGAGTGAGTGGCTATGTAGGATGGAGAAAAGCACCACGTGGTGGTGAACATGGGGAGGTCGGGAAACATGCAGTGGCAATGTAGGATAGGTTTCTGAAAACCATCGCGGGATGGTCGGCATTGTAATGGTTTCCAACAGGATATTCACTAGTTGGAGTGAGAAAAATATAACGGGGTGGTGTGAATTCGAGGGTTTGAATTAAGATAGGCAGTGAGTGGCAATGTAGGAAGGAGAAAAGCACCACGGGGTGGTCAGCATGGGGAGACCAGGAACCATGCAGTGGCAATGTAGGGTAGGGTTCTGAAAAACTATGCGGAGTGGTGCGCATTGTAAGGGTTTCTGTGAGGGCATTCAATAGTAGCAGTGAGAAAAACATCACGGGTTGGGGTGAATTCCAGGGACTGCATTAGCATACGCAGTGAGTGGCAATGTAGGATGGGGAAAAGTTCCACGGCGTGGTCAGCATGTATGTGTCAGGAAACATGCAGTGGCAATGTACAATAGGTTTCTGAAAAACATCGCAGTGTGGGGTGCATTGTAAGTTTTTCTAAAATGCCATTCACTAGTAGAAATGAGAAAAAACATCACGGGGTGGTGTAAATTTGAGGGTCTGAGTTAGGATAGGCAGGGAGTGGCAATATAGAATGGAGTAAAACACCACGGGGTGGTCAGCATAGGGAGGTCAGGAAACATGCAGTGGCAATGTAGGATAGGTTTCTGAAAAACATCGTGGGTTGGTGCACACTGTAAGGGTTTCTAACAGACCATTCACTTTTAGGACTGAGAAAAACATCACGGTGTAGTGTGAATTTGAGAGTCTGAATTAGGATAGGCAGGGAGTGGCAATGTAGGATGGAGAAAAGCACCACGGGTTGGTCAGCATGGGGAGGACCGTAAACATGCAGTGGCAATGTAGGATAGGTTTCTAAAAAACATGACTGTGTGGTGCGCATTGTAAGGGATTCTAACAGGCCTTTCACTAGTAGAAGTGAGAAAATCATCACGGGGTGGTGTGAATTTGAGGGTCTGATTTAGGATAGGCAGTGAGTGGTAATGTAGGATGGAAAAAAGCACCACGGATTGGTCTGCATGGGGAAGTCCAGAAACATGCAATGGCAGAGTAGGATAGGATTCTGAAAAGCATTGTTGGGTGGTACGTACTGTAAGGGTTTCTAACAGGCCATTCTCTAGTAGGAGTGAAAAAAACATCACGGGACAGTGTGAATTTAAGGGTCTGAATTAGGATAGGCAGTGAGTTGCAAGGAAGGATGCAGAAAAGCGCCACGGGGTGGTGAGCATGGGAAAGTCTGGAAACATGCATTGGAAATGTAGGATAGGTTTTTGAAAAAAATCGCGGAGTGGTGTTTAATGTAACGGTTTCTAACAGGCCACAGGGTAGGAGTGAGAAAAATATCACAGGGTGGTGTGAATCAGTCGGTCTGAATTAGAATAGGCAGGGAGTGGAGGTGTAGGATGGAGAAGGCACCACGGGGTGGTAAGCATGGGGAGGTCAGGAAACATGCAGTGGCAATTTAGGATAGGGTTCTGAAAAAAACAACGGGGTGGTGGGCATTGCGAGGGTCTCTAACAGGCCTTCCACATGTGGCACTGAGACAAACATGACGGGGTGGTGTGAAATGGGAGGGTCTGAATTAGGATAGATTGTGAGTAGCAATGTAGGATGGAGAAATACACCACCGGGTGATGAGCATGGGGAGGGCATGAAACTTGTTGTGGCAATGTAGGATAGGGTTCTGAGAAAAACAACGGGGTGGTGGGCATTGGAAGGGTCTCTAACAGGCCATTCACAGGCAGCAGTGAGAGAAACATCAGGTGGTGGTGTGAATTTGAGGGTCTGAATTAGGATAGGCAGTGAGTGGGGTGTGCATTGTAAGGGTTTCTAACAGGTCATTCACTAGTAGGAGTGAGAAAAACATCCCAGGATGGTGTGAATTGGAGTGTGTGAATTACGATGGGCAGTGAGTGCCAATGTAGGATGGAGAACAGCACCACCGGATTGTCATCATGGGGAGGTCAGGAAAAATATAGGATCCAGAAAAGCCCCACGGGGTGGTGAACATGGGGAGGTCCCCAAACATGCAATGGCAATGTAGGATAGGTTTCTGAAAAACATTGCGGGGTGGTCCACATTGTAAGGGTTTCTAACAGGCATTCACTAGTAGGAGTGGGAAAAACATTCTCGGGTGGTGTTAATTCGATGGTCTGATTTACGATAGGCGCGGTGGTGCGCATTGTATGGGTGTATAACGTTACATTCACTAGTAGGAGTGAGAAAAACATCACGGGTTGGTGTGAATCGGAGGGGCTGAATTAGGATGGGCAGTGAGTGGCAATGTAGTATGGAGAACAGCACCACCGGGTTGTCAGCATGGGGAGGTCAGGAAAAATGCAGTGGCAATGTAGGATAGGTTTCTGAAACACATCGTGGGGTGGTGCTCCTTGTAAGGGTTTCTAACAGGCCAATAACTAGTATGAGTGAGAAAAACATCCCAGGATGGTGTGAATTGGAGTGTCTGAATTAGGATAGGCATTGAGAGGCAATGTAGTATGGAGAAAAGCACCATGGGGTGGTCACCATGAGGAGGTCAGGAAACATGCAGTGGCAGTGTATGATAGGTTTCTGAAAAACATCCCGGGGTGGTGTGATTTGCAAGGGTCTCTAACAGGCAATTCACATGTAGGGTGAGAAAAGCATCACGGGGTGGTGTGAATCGGAATGTCTGAATTAGGATAGGCAGTGAGTGGGAATATAAGAGGGAGAAAAGCACCAATGTGTGGTGAGCATTTGGAGATCCCAAAACATGCAATGGCAATGTAGGATAGGTTTCTGTAAAACACCGTGTGGTAGTGCGCATTGAAAGGTTTTCTAACAGGCTATTCACATTTAAGATTGTGAAAACATCACGGAGTGGTGTGAATCAGACGGTCTGAATTAGGATAGGCATTGAGTGGCAATGTAGGATGGAGAAGAGCACCACGGGGTGGTGAGCATGGGAAGGTCAGTAAACATGCAGTGGCAATGTAGGATAGGATTATGAAAAACATCGCGCGGTGGTGTGCATCGTAAGGGTTTCTAACAGGTCATTCACTAAAAGGAGTGAGAAAAACATCACAGAGTAGTGTGAATCGGAGGGTCTGAATTAGTATAGGCAGTGAGTGGCAATGTAGGATGGAGAAAAGCACCACGGGATGGACAGCATGGGGAAGTCAGGAAACATGCAGTGGCAATGTAGGTATAGGTTTCCGAAAAACATCGCGGGGTGGTGCGCGTTGTAAGTGTTTCTAACAGGCCAATCACTAGTAGGAGTGAGAAAAACATCACGGGGTAGTGTGAATCAAAGCGTCTGAATTAGGATGGGCAGTGAGTGGCAATGTAGGATGGAGAAAAGCAGCACGGGTAGGTCAGCATGGGGAAGAGAGGAAACATACAGTGGCATTGTAGGATAGGGTTCTGAAAAACACAACGTGGTGGTGGACATTGGGAGGGTCTCCAAAAGGCCATTCACATGTAGCAGTGAGAGAAACATCACGGGGTGATGTGAAATGGGAGGGTCTGAATTAGGATAGGCAGGGAGTGGCAATGAAAGATGGAGAAAATCACCACGGGATGGTCAGCATGGGGAGGTCAGGAAACATGCAGTGGCAAAGTAGGATATGTTTCTGAAAAATATCGCGGCATGATGCGCATTGTAAGGGTTTTTAACCGGCCATTCACATGTAGCAGTGAAAAAAACATCACAGGGTGGTGTGATTTCGAGGACCTGAATTAGTATAGGCACTGAGTGGCAATGTAGGATGGAGAAAAGCACCACGGGGTCGTGAGCATGGAAAATCGGGAAACATGCACTGGAAATGTAGGATAGCTTTCTGGAAAACATCGCGGGGTGGTGCGCATTGTAAGGGTTTCTAACAGGCCATTCACTAGTAGGAGTGAGCAAAACATCACGGGGTGGTGTGAATCGGAGGGTCTCAATTGGGATTGGCAGTGAATGGCAATGTAGGACGGAGAAAAGCTCCAGGGTGTGGTCAGGATGGGGAGGTCAGGAAACATGCAGTGACAATGTAGGATAGGATTCGGAAAAACACAACGGTGTCGTGGGCATTAGGAGGGTCTCTAACAGGCCATTGACATTTATCACTGAGAGAAACATCCAGGAGTGGTGTGAAATGCGCGGGTCTGAATTACATTATGCAGTGAGTGGCAATGTAGGATAGAGAAAAGCAACACGGGGAGGTGAGCATGGGAAGCTCCAGAAACATGCAGTGGAAATATAGTATAGGTTACTGAAAAACATCGCGGGGTGGTGCACATTGTAAGGTTTTCTAACAGGCCATTCAGTAGTAGCAGTGAGAAAAACATCACGGGGTGGTTTGAATCGGGGGTCCTGAATTAGGATAGGCCATGAGTGGCAATATAGAATTGAGAAAAGCAGCACGGGGTGGTCACAATGGGGAGGTCAGGAAGCATGCAGTGGCAATATAGGATAGGGTTCATGAAAAACACAACTGGGTGTTGCGCATTGTAAGGGTATCCAACAGGCCATTCACAAGTAAGAGTGAGAAAAACATCACAGGGTGGTGTGAATTGAAAGGTCTGAATTAGCATAGGCAGTGAGTGGCAATGAGAGAAGGAGAAAATCACCATGGGGCGGTCGGCATTGGGAGGTCAGGAAAAAAGCAGTGGCAATGTAGGCGAGGTTTCTGAAAAATGTCGCGGGGTGGTGCGCATCGCAATGGTTTCTAACAGGCCATGCACTAGTAGGAGTGAGAAAAACATCACGGGGTGGTGTGAATTGGAGGGTCTGAATTAGGATAGGCAGTGAGTGGCAATGTAGGATGGAGAAAAGCACCACGGTCTTGTGGGCACGGGAAGGTCGGGAAACATGCAGTGGAAATTTAGGATAAGTTTCTGAAAAACATCGCGGTTTGGTGCGCATTGCAAAGGTTTCTAACAGGCCATTCACTAGTAGATGTGAGAAAAACAACACGGGGTGGTGTGAACTCGAGGGTCTGAATTAGGATGGGCAGTGAGTGGCAATGTCGGATGGAGAAAAGCACCACGGGATGGACAGCATGGGGAAGTCAGGAAACATGCAGTGGCAATATAGGTATAGGTTTCCGAAAAACATCGCGGGATGGTGCGCATTATAAGTGTTTCTAACAGGCCAATCACTAGTAGGAGTGAGACAAACATCACGGGGTGGTGTGAATCGAAGCCTCTGAATTAGGATGGGCAGTGAATGGCAATGTAGGATGGAGAAAAGCAGCACGGGGTGGTCAGCATGGGGAGGTGAGGAAACATACAGTGGCACTGTAGGATAGGGTTCTCAAAAACACAACGGGGTGGTGGACATTGGGAGGGTCTCCAACAGGCCATTCACTTGTAGCAATGAGAGAAACATCACGGGGTGGTGTGAAATGGGACGGTCTGAATTACATTATGCACTGAGTGGCAATGTAGGATAGAGAAAATCACCACGGGGAGGTGAGCATGGGAAGTTCCGGAAACATGCAGTGGAAATATAGGATAGGTTAGTGAAAAACATCGCGGGGTGGTGCACATTGTAAGGTTTTCTAACAGGCCATTCAGTAGTAGCAGTGAGAAAAACATCACGGGGTGGTGTGAATCGGGGGTCCTGAATTAGGATAGGCCATGAGTGGCAATATAGAATTGAGAAAAGCAGCACGGGATGGTCACAATGGGGAGGTCAGGAAGCCTGCAGGGGCAATATAGGATAGGGTTCATGAAAAACACAACTGGGTGTTGCGCATTGTAAGGGTTTCCAACAGGCTATTCACTAGTAAGACTGAGAAAAACATCACAGGGTTGTGTGAATTGAAAGGTCTGAATTAGGATAGGCAGTGAGTGGCAATGAAAGATGGAGAAAATCACCACGGGGTGGTCGGCATTGGGAGGTCAGGAAAAATGCAGTGGCAATGTAGGCGAGGTTTCTGAAAAACGTCGCGGGGTGGTGCGCATCACAATGGTTTCTAACAGGCCATGCCCTAGTAGGAATGAGAAAAACATCACGGGGTGCTGTGAATTGGAGGGTCTGAATAGGATAGGCAGTGAGTGGCAATGTAGGATGGAGAAAAGCACCACGGTCTTGTGGGCACGGGAAGGTCGGGAAACATGCAGTGGAAATTTAGGATATGTTTCTGAAAAACATTGCGGATTGGTGCGCATTGCAATGGTTTCTAACAGGCCATTCACTAGTAGATATGAGAAAAACATCACGGGGTGGTGTGAACTCGAGGGTCTGAATTAGGATGGGCAGTGTGTGGCAATGTCGGATGGAGAAAAGCACCACGGGATGGACAGCATGGGGAAGTCAGGAAACATGCAGTGGCAATACAGGTATAGTTTCCGAAAAACATCGCGGGATGGTGCGCATTATAAGTGTTTCTAACAGGCCAATCACTAGTAGGAGTGAGACAAACATCACGGGGTGGTGTGAATCGAAGCGTCTGAATTAGGATGGGCAGTGAATGGCAATGTAGGATGGAGAAAAGCAGCACGGGGTGGTCAGCATGGGGAGGTGAGGAAACATACAGTGGCACTGTAGGATAGGGTTCTGAAAAACACAACGGGGTGGTGGACATTGGGAGGGTCTCCAACAGGCCTTTCACATGTAGCGGTGAGAGATACATCACGGGGTGGTGTGAAATGGGTGGGTCTGAATTAGGATAGGCAGGGAGTGGCAATGAAGAATGGAGAAAAGCCCCACCAGTTGGTCAGCATTGGGAAGTCAGGAAATATACAGTGGCAATGTAGGATAGGTTTCTGAAAAACATCGAGGGTTGGTGCGCATTGTAAGGATTTCTACCAGGTCATTCACTAGTATGAGTGAGAAAAACGTCACGGTTTGGTGCGATTCGGAGGGCATGATTTAGGTTAGGCAGTGAGTGTCAGTGTAGGATGGAAAAATGCACCACGGGGTGGTCAGCATGGGGAGGTCAGGAAACATGCAGTGGCAATGTAGGATAGGTTTCTGTAAAACATCGCGGGGTGGTGCGCATTATAAGAATTTCTAACAGGCCATACTCTACGAGGCGTGAGAAAAACTTCATGGGGTGGTGTGAATTGGAGGGCCTGAATTAGGATAGACAGTGAGTGGCAATGTATGATGGAGAAAAGCACCACGGGGTGCTAACGATGGGAAGGTCCGGAAACATGCAGTGGAAATATAGGATAGGTTTCTGAAAACATCACGGGGTGGTGTGCATTGTAAGGGTTTTGAACAGGCGATTCACATGTAGCAGTGAGAAAAATATCACGGGTTGGTGTGATTCGAAGGGTCTGAATTAGGATAGGCAGTGAGTGGCAATGTAGGATGGAGAAAAGCACCACGGGCTCGTCAGCATGGGGAGGTCAGGAAACATGCAATGGCAATGTAGGATAGGTTTCTGAAAAACATCGCAGTTTGGTGCGCATTGCAAGGGTGTCTATCAGGCCTTTCACTAGTAGGAGTGAGAAAAACATCACGGGGTGGTGTGAGTTTGAGGGTCTGAATTAGGATGGGCAGTGAGTGGCAATGTAGGATGGAGAAAACCACCACAAAGTCGTCAGCATGTGGAGGTCAGGAAACATGCAGTGGCAATGTAGGAGATAGTTTTCTGAAAAACATCACGTGGTGGTGCACATTGTAAAGGTTTCTAACAGACCATTTACTAGTAGGAGTGAGAAAAACTTCACAGGGTGGTGTGAATGCAGGGCCTGAATTAGGATAGGCAGTGAGTGGCAATGTAGGATGGAGAAAAGCACCACAGTGTGGTCAGGATGGGGAGTTCAGGAAACATTCGGTGGCAATGTAGGATAGGATTCTGAAAAACACAATGGGGTGGTGGGCATTGGGAGGGTCTCTAACAAGCCATTCACATTTAGCAGTGAGACAAACATCCAGGGGTGGTGTGAAATGGGCGGTTCTGAAATAGATTAGGCAGTGAGTGGCAATGTAGGATAGAGAAAAGCACCACAGGGAGGTGAGCGTGGGTAGGTCCGGAAACATGCAGTGGAAATATAGGATAGGTTACTGAAAAACATCGCGGGGTGGTGCACATTGTAAGGGTTTCTAACAGGCCATTCAGTAGTAGCAGTGAGAAAAACATCACGGGGTGGTGTGAATCGGGGGTGCTGAATTAGGATAGGCCGTGAGTGGCAATATAGAATGTGAAAAGCAGCATGGGGTGGTCAGCATGGGGAGGTCAGGAAACATGCAGTGGCAATATAGGATAGGGTTATGAAAAACACAACTGGGTGTTGCGCATTGTAAGGGTTTCCAACAGGCTATTCACTACAAAGACTGAGAAAAACATCATAGGGTGGTGTGAAGTGAAAGGTCTGAATTAGGATAGGCAGTGAGTGGCAATGAAAGATGGAGAAAATCACCACGGGTTGGTCAGCATTTGGAGGTCCGGAAAAATGCAGTATCAATGTACGCGAGGTTTCTGAAAAACATCACGGGGTGGTGCGCATTGCAATGGTTTCTAACAGGCCATGCACTAGTAGGAGTGAGAAAAACATCATGGGGTGGTGTGAATTGGAGGGTCTGAATTAGGATAGGCAGTGAGTGGCAATGTGGGATGGAGAAAAGCAACACGGAGTGGTCAGCATGGAGAGGTCAGGAAATATGCAGTGGGAATGTAGGATAGGGTTCTGAAAAACACAACGCGGTGGTGGGCATTGGGAGGGTCTCTAATAGGCCATTCACGTGTAGCAGTGAGAGAAACATCATGGGGTGGTATGAAATGGGACTCTCTGAATTAGTATATGCAGTGAGTGGCAATGTAGGATGGAGAAAACACCACAGTTTGGTGAGCATGGGAAGGTCGAGAAACATGCAGTGGAAATGTAGGAATAGTTTCTGAAAAGCACCATGTGATGGTGCGCATTGTAAGGGTTTCTAAGAGGCCATTCCCTAGTAGGAGTGAGAAAAATATAACGGGGTTGTGAGAATTGGAGGGTCTGAATAAGGATAGGCAGGGAGCGGCATTGTAGGGTGGAGAAAAGCACAACGGTGTCGTGAGCATGGGGAAGTCAGGAAACATGCAGTGGCAATGTAGGTATATTTTCCGAAAACATCGCGTGGTGGTGCGCATTGTGTTTCTAACAGGCCAATCACTAGTAGGAGTGAGAAAAACATCATGAGCTGGTTTGAATCGAAGCGTCTGAATTAGGATGGGCAGTGAGTGGCATTGTAGGATGGAGAAAAGCACCACAGTCTCCTCAGCATCGGGAGGTCAGGAAACATGCAGTGGCAATGTAGGAGATAGGTTTCTGAAAAACATCACGTGGTGGTGCGCATTGTAAGGGTTTCTTACAGACCATTCACTAGTAGGAGTGAGAAAAAGTTCACAGGTTGGTGTGAATGCAGGTCCTGAATTAGGATAGGCAGTGAGTGGCAATGTAGGATGGTGAAAAGCACCACAGTGTGGTCAGGATGGGCAGGTCAGGAAACATTCGGTGGCAATGTAGGATAGGATTCGGAAAAACACAACGGGGTGGTGGGCATTGGGAGGGTCTCTAACAAGCCATTCACATTTAGCAGTGAGACAAACATCCAGGGGTGGTGTGAAATGGACGGTTCTGAAATAGATTAGGCAGTGAGTGGCAATGTAGGATAGAGAAAAGCACCACAGGGAGGTGAGCATGGGTAGGTCCGGAAACATGCAGTGGAAATATAGGATAGGTTACTGAAAAACATCGCGGAGTCCTGCACATTGTAAGGGTTTCTAACAGGACATTCAGTAGTAGCAGTGAAAAACACATCACGGGGTGGTGTGAATTGGGTGTCCTGAATTAGGATAGGCCGTGAGTGGCAATATAGAATGAGAAAAGCAGCACGGGGTGTTCAGCATGGGGAGGTCAGGAAACATGCAGTGGCAATATAGGATAGGGTTATGAAAAACACAACTGGGTGTTGCGCATTGTAAGGGTTTCCAACAGGCTATTCACTAGTAAGACTGAGAAAAACATCATAGGGTGGTGTGAATTGAAAGGTCTGAATTAGGATAGGCAGTGAGTGGCAATGAAAGATGGAGAAAATCACCACGGGTTGGTCAGCATTGGGAGGTCAGGAAAAAAGCAGTGTGAATGTAGGCGAGGTTTCTGAAATCATCACGGGGTGGTGCGCATTGCAATGGTTTCTAACAGGCCATTCACTAGTAGGAGTGAGAAAAACATCATGGGGTGGTGTGAATTGGAGGGTCTGAATCAGGATAGGCAGTGAGTGGCAATGTGGGATGGAGAAAAGCAACACGGAGTGGTCAGCATGGAGAGGTCAGGAAATATGCAGTGGGAATGTAGGATAGGGTTCTGAAAAACACAACGCGGTGGTGGGCATTGCGAGGGTCTCTAATAGGCCATTCACATGTAGCAGTGAGAGAAACATCAAGGGGCGGTATGAAATGGGACTCTCTGAATTAGTATATGCAGTGAGTGGCAATGTAGGATGGAGAAAACACCACAGTTTGGTGAGCATGGGAAGGTCGAGAAACATGCAGTGGAAATGTAGGATAGGTTTCTGAAAAACACCATGTGGTGGTGCGCATTGTAAGGGTATCTAAGAGGCCACTCACTAGTAGGAGTGAGAAAAATATAACGGGGTTGTGTGAAGTAGAGGGTCTGAAATAGGATAGGCAGGGAGCGGAATTGTAGGATGGAGAAAATGACCACGGGATGGACAGCATGGGGAAGTCAGGAAACATGCAGTGGCAATATAGGATAGGGTTATGAAAAACACAACTGGGTGTTGCTCATTGTAATGGTTTCCAACAGGCTATTCACTAGTAAGACTGAGAAAAACATCATAGGTGGTGTGAATTGAAAGTTCTGAATTAGGATATGCAGTGAGTGGCAATGAAAGATGGAGAAAATCACCACGGGTTGGTCAGCATTGGGAGGTCAGGAAAAATGCAGTGTCAATGTACGCGAGGTTTCTGAAAAACATCACGGGGTGGTGCGCATTGCAATGGTTTCTAACAGGCCATGCACAAGTAAGAGTGAGAAAAACATCACGGGGTGGTGTGAATTGGAGGGTCTGAATAGGATAGGCAGTGAGTGGCAATGTAGGATGGAGAAAAGCACCACGGTCTTGTGGGCATGGGAAGGTCAGGAAACATGCAGTGGAAATTTAGGATAAGTTTCTGAAAAACATCGCGGTTTGGTGCGCATTGCAATGGTTTCTAACAGGCCATTCACTAGTAGATGTGAAAAAAACATCACGGGGTGGTGTGAACTCGAGGGTCTGAATTAGGATGGGCAGTGTGTGGCAATGTCGGATGGAGAAAAGCACCACGGGATGGACAGCATGGGGAAGTCAGGAAACATGCAGTGGCAATATAGGTATAGTTTCCGAAAAACATCGCGGGATGGTGCGCATTATAAGTGTTTCTAACAGGCCAATCACTAGTAGGAGTGAGACAAACATCACGGGGTGGTGTGAATCGAAGCGTCTGAATTAGGATGGGCAGTGAATGGCAATGTAGGATGGAGAAAAGCAGCACGGGGTGGACAGCATGGGGAGGTGAGGAAACATACAGTGGCACTGTAGGATAGGGTTCTGAAAAACACAACGGGGTGGTGGACATTGGGAGGGTCTCCAACAGGCCATTCACTTGTAGCAATGAGAGAAACATCACGGGGTGGTGTGAAATGGGACGGTCTGAATTACATTATGCACTGAGTGGCAATGTAGGATAGAGAAAATCACCACGGGGAGGTGAGCATGGGAAGTTCCGGAAACATGCAGTGGAAATATAGGATAGGTTAGTGAAAAACATCGTGGGGTGGTGCACATTGTAAGGTTTTCTAACAGGCCATTCAGTAGTAGCAGTGAGAAAAACATCACGGGGTGGTGTGAATCGGGGGTCCTGAATTAGGATAGGCCATGAGTGGCAATATAGAATTGAGAAAAGCAGCATGGGATGGTCACAATGGGGAGGTCAGGAAGCCTGCAGGGGCAATATAGGATAGGGTTCGTGAAAAACACAACTGGGTGTTGCGCATTGTAAGGGTTTCCAACAGGCTATTCACTAGTAACAGTGAGAAAAACATCACAGGGTTGTGTGAATTGAAATGTCTGAATTAGGATAGGCAGTGAGTGGCAATGAAAGATGGAGAAAATCACCACGGGGTGGTCGGCATTGGGAGGTCAGGAAAAATGCAGTGGCAATGTAGGCGAGGTTTCTGAAAAATGTCGCGGGGTGGTGCGCATCGCAATGGTTTCTAACAGGCCATGCACTAGTAGGAGTGAGAAAAACATCACGGGGTGGTGTGAACTCGAGGGTCTGAATTAGGATGGGCAGTGTGTGGCAATGTCGGATGGAGAAAAGCACCACGGGATGGACAGCATGGGGAAGTCAGGAAACATGCAGTGGCAATACAGGTATAGTTTCCGAAAAACATCGCGGGATGGTGCGCATTATAAGTGTTTCTAACAGGCCAATCACTAGTAGGAGTGAGACAAACATCACGGGGTGGTGTGAATCGAAGCGTCTGAATTAGGATGGGCAGTGAATGGCAATGTAGGATAGAGAAAAGCAGCACGGGGTGGACAGCATGTGGAGGTGAGGAAACATACAGTGGCACTGTAGGATAGGGTTCTGAAAAACACAACGGGGTGGTGGACATTGGGAGGGTCTCCAACAGGCCACTCACATGTAGCAGTGAGAGAAACATCACGGGATGGTGTGAAATGGGAGGGTCTGAATTAGTATAGGCAGGGAGTGGCAATGAAGAAAGGAGAAAAGCCCCACCGGTTGGTCAGCATTGGGAATCAGGAAATATACAGTGGCAATGTAGGATAGGTTTCTGAAAAACATTGAGGGTTGGTGCGTATTGTAAGAATTTCTACCAGGTCATTCACTAGTATGAGTGAGAAAAACGTCACGGTTTGGTATGATTCGGAGGGCATGATTTAGGTTAGGCAATGAGTGTCAATGTACGATGGAGAAATGCAACACGGGGTGGTCAGCATGGGGAGGACAGGAAACATGCAGTGGCAATGTAGGATAGGTTTCTGTAAAACAATGCGGGGTGGTGCGCATTATAAGAATTTCTAACAGGCCATACTCTAGGAGGAGTGAGAAAAACTTCATGGGGTGGTGTGAATCGGAGGGCCTGAATTAGGATAGGCAGTGAATGGCAATGTATAATGGAGAAAAGCACCACGGGGTGCTAAGGATGGGATGGTCCGGAAACATGCAGTGGAAATATAGGATAGGTTTCTGAAAACATCACGGGGTGGTGTGCATTGTAAGGGTTTTGAACAGGCAATTCACATGTAGAGGTGAGAAAAACATCACGGGTTGGTGTGATTCGGAGGGTCTGAATTAGGATAGGCAGTGAGTGGCAATGTAGGATGGAGAAAAGCACCACGGGCTCGTCAGCATGGGGAGGTCAGGAAACATGCAATGGCAATATAGGATAGGTTTCTGAAAAACATCGCAGTTTGGTGCACATTGCAAGGGTGTCTATCAGGCCTTTCACTAGTAGGAGTGAGAAAAACTTCACGGGGTGGTGTTAATTTGAGGGTCTGAATTAGGATGGGCAGTGAGTGGCAATGTAGGATGGAGAAAACCACCACAAAGTCGTCAGCATGTGCAGATCAGGAAACATGCAGTGGCAATATAGGAGATAGTTTTCTGAAAAACATCACGTGGTGGTGCACATTGTAAGGGTTTCTAACAGACCATTTACTAGTAGGAGTGAAAAAAACTTCACAGGGTGGTGTGAATCGCAGGGCCTGAATTAGGAAAGGCAGCGAGTGGCAATGTAGGATGGAGAAAAGCACCAGGGTGTGGTCAGGATGGGGAGGTCATGAAAAATGCAGTGGCAATGTAGGCGAGGTTTCTGAAAAACATCGCGGGGTGGTGTGCATTGTAAGGGTTTCTAACAGGCCATTCACTACTATGAGTGAAAAAAAAATCACGGAGTGGTTTGAATCGGAGGGCCTGAATTAGGAAAGGCAGTGAGTGGCAATGTAGGAGTGAGAAAAGTGCCACTGGGTGGTCAGCATGGGGAAGTCAGGAAACATGCAGCGGCAATGTAGGATAGGTTTCTGAAAAACATCGCGAGGTGGTGCTAATTGTAAAGGTTTCTAACACGCCATTCACTAGTAGGAGTGAGAAAACCATCACGGGGTGGTGTGAATTGGAGGGGCTGAATTGGGATAGGCAGTGAGTGGCAATGTAGGATGGAGAACAGCGCCAAGGTGTGGTCATCATGGGGAGGTCAGCAAACATGCAGTGGCAATGTAGGATAGGTTTCTGAAAAACATCTCGGTGTAGTGCATTGTAAGGGTCTCTAACAGGCCATTCACATTTAGCAGTGAGAGAAACATCCAGGGGTGGTGTGAAATTGGCTGGTCTGAATTAGGATAGGCAGTGAGTGGCCTTGTAGGCAATGAGTGGCAATGTAGGATCCAAAAATCACCACGTGGTTGTAAGCATGGGGAGGTAAGGAAACATGCAGTGGAAATGTAGGATAGGTTTCTGAAAAACATCACGGGGTGGTGCGCATTGTAAGGGTTTCTAAAAGGCCATTCACTAGTAGGAGTGAGAAAATCATTACGGGGTGGTGTGAATTGGAGGGTCTCAATTAGGATGGGTCTATGAGTGGCAATATAGGATGGAGAAATTCACCACGGGGTGGTCAGCTTGGTGAAGTCAGAAACAGGCAGTGCCCATGTAGGATAAGTTTCAGAAAATCATCGCGGTGTGGTGTACATTGTAAGGGTTTCTACCAGGCCATTCACTAGTACGAGTGCGAAAAACATCAGGGGTTGCTGTGAATCCGATGGCTTGAATTAATATAGGCAGTGAGAGGCAATGTAGGATGGAGAAAAGCCCCCCGGGGTGGTAAGCATGGGGAGGTCCGGAAACCTGCAGGGTAAATGTAGGATAGGTTTCTCAAAATCATCGCCCGGTGGTGAGCATTGTAAGGGTTTCTACCAGGCTATTGACAAGTAAGAGTGAGCAAAACTTCAGGGGGTGCGGTGAATCGGATGGCATGAATTGGGATAGGCAGTGAGTAGCAATGAAGGATGGAGAAAAGCATCACGGGGTGGTCAGCATGGGGAGGTCAGGAAACATGCAGTGGCAATGTAGGATAGGTTTCTGAAAAACATAGCGGGATGGTGTGCATTGTAAGGGTTTCTACCAGGCCATTCACTAGTAGGAGTGAGCAGAACATCAGGGGGTGCTGTGATTCAGAGAGCCTGAATTAGGAGAGGCAGTGAGTTGCAATGGAGGATGGAGAAAAGTACCCCAGGGTGGTCAGCATGGAGAGGTCAGGAAAAATGCAGTGGCAATGTAGGATAGGGTTCTGAAAAACACAACGGTGTGGTGTGCATTGGGAGGGTCTCTAAAAGGCCATTCACACGTAGCAGTGAGAGAAACATCACGGGATGGTGTGAAATGGGAGGGTCTGAATAAGAATAGGCAGTGAGTGCAAATGTAGGATGGAGAAAAACACCATGGTGTGGTCAGCCTGGGGAGATCATGAAAAATGCAGTGGCCACGTAGGAGAGGTTTCGGAAAAACATCTAGGGGTGGAGCGCATTGTAAGCGTTTCAACAGGCCATTCACTAGTAAGAGTGAGAAAAACATCACGGGGTGGTGTGAATCAGAGGGCCCGAATTAGGATAGGCAGGGAGTAGCAATGTAGGTTGGAGAAAAGCACCACGGGTTGCTCACCATGGGGACGTCAGGAAACGCATTTGCAATGTGGGATAGGTTTCTGAAAAACGTTGTGGGGTGGTGCACATTTTAAGAGTTTCTAACCGGCCATTCACTAGTAGGAGTGAGAAAAACATCACGGGGTGGTTTTAGTTGGGGGGTCTGAATTAGGATAGGCAGTGAGTGGCAATGTAGGATGAAGAAAAGCAGCACGGTGCGGTCATCATGCGGAGGTCATGAAAAATGCAGTGGCAATGTAGGAGAGGTTTCAGAAAAACATCGCGGGGTGGTGCGCATTGTAAGGGTTTCTAAGAGGCCAATCTCTATTAAGAGTGAGAAAAGCGTCACGGGGTGGTGTGAATCAGAGGGTCTGAATTAGGATAGGCAGTGAGTTGCAATTTTGGATGGAGAAAAGCACCACGGGGTGGTCAGCATGGGGATGTCAGGAAATAGATGGCAATGTAGGATAGGTTTCTGAAAAACACCGCGTGGTGGTGCACATTGTAAGGGTTTCTAACAGGCCATTCACTAGTAGGGGAGAGAAACACATCACGGGGTGGTGTGAATCGGGTGTCCTGAATTAGTTTACGCCATGTGTGGCAATATAGGATGGAGGAACGCACCAAGAGCTGGTGAGCATGGGAAGGTCTGGAAACATGCAGTGGAAAAGTAGGATAGATTTCTCAAAAACATTGCGGGGTGGTGCGCATTGTAAGGGTTTCTAACAGTCCATTTACTAGTAGGAGTGAGAAAAACATCATGGGATGGTGTGAATTGGAGGGTCTGAATTAGGATAGACTCGGAGTGGCAATGTAGGATGGAGAAATTCACCATGGGATGGTCAGCATGGGGAGGTCAGGAAACATGCAGTCGCAATTTAGGATAGGTTTCTGAAAAACATCATGGGGTGGTGCACATTGTAAGGGTTTCTAACACTCCATTCACTAATAGGAGTGAGAAAAATATCATGGGGAGGTATGAATCGGAGGGTCTAAATTAGGATGGGCAGTGAGTGGTCTTGTAGGATGGAGAAAAGCACCAAAGTGTGGTCAGCATAGGGAGGTCAGGAAACATGCAGTGGGAATGTAGGATAGGGTTCTGAAAAACAAAACGGGGTGGTGGTCTTTTGGAGGGTCTCTAACAGGCCATACACATTTAGCAGTGAGAGAAACATCCAGGGGTGGTGTGAAATTGGCTGGTCTGAATTAGGATAGGCAGTGAGTGGCCTTGTAGGCAATGAGTGGCAAAGTAGGATGCAAAAATCAGCACGTGGTTGTAAGCATGGGGAGGTAAGGAAACATGCAGTGGAAATGTAGGATAGGTTTCTGAAAAACATCACGGGGTGGTGCGCATTGTAAGGGTTTCTAACAGGCCATTCACTAGTAGCAGTGAGAAAAACATTACGGGGTGGTGTGAATTGGAGGGTCTCAATTAGGATGGGTCTATAAGTGGCAATGTAGGATGGCGAAATTCACCACGGGGTGGTCAGCTTGGTGAAGTCAGGAAACAGGCAGTGGCCATGTAGGACAGATTTCAGAAAATCATCGCGGGGTGGTGTACATTGTAAGTGTTTCTACCAGGCCATTCACTAGTAGGAGTGAGAAAAACATCAGGGGTTGCTGTGAATCGGATGGCTTGAATTAATATAGGCAGTGAGAGGCAATGTAGGATGGAGAAAAGCCCCCCGGGGTGGTGAGCATGGGGAGGTCCGGAAACCTGCAGCGTAAATGTAGGATAGGTTTCTCAAAATCATCGCCGGGTGGTGAGCATTGTAAGGGTTTCTACCAGGCCATTGACTAGTAGGAGTGAGCAAATCTTCAGGGGTTGTGGTGAATCGGATGGCATGAATTGGGATAGGCAGTGAGTAGCAATGAAGGATGGAGAAAAGCATCACGGGGTCGTCAGCATGGGGAGGTCAGGAAACATGCAGTGGCAATGTAGGATAGGTTTCTGAAAAACATTGCGGGATGGTGTGCATTGTAAGGGTTTCTAACAGGCCATTCACTAGTTGGAGTGAGCAGAACATCAGGGGGTGCTGTGATTCAGAGGGCCTGAATTAGGAGAGGCAGTGAGTTGCAATGGAGGATGGAGAAAAGTACCCCAGGGTGGTCAGCATGGAGAGGTCAGGAAACATGCAGTGGCAATGTAGGATAGGGTTCTGAAAAACACAACGGTGTTGTGTGCATTTGGAGGGTCTCTAAAAGGCCATTCACATGTAGCAGTGAGAGAAACATCACGGGGTGGTGTGAATTGGGAGGGTCTGAATAAGAATAGGCAGTGAGTGCAAATGTAGGATGGAGAAAAACACCACGGTGTGGTCAGCCTGGGGAGGTCATGAAAAATGCAGTGGTCACGTAGGAGAGGTTTCGGAAAAACATCGCGGGGTGGAGCGCATTGTAAGGGTTTCTAACAGGCCATTCAATAGTAAGAGTGAGAAAAACATCACGGGGTGGTGTGAATCAGAGGGCCCGAATTAGGATAGGCAGGGAGTAGCAACGTAGGTTGGAGAAAAGCACCACGGGTTGCTCACCATGGGGAGGTCAGGAAACATGCATTTGCAATGTGGGATAGGTTTCTGAAAAACGTCGTGGGGTGGTGCGCATTTTAAGAGTTTCTAACCGGCCATTCACTAGTAGGAGTGAGAAAAACATCACGGGGTGGTTTTAGTTGGAGGGTCTGAATTAGGATAGGCAGTGAGTGGCAATGTAGGATGGAGAAAAGCAGCACGGTGCAGTCAGCATGCGGAGGTCATGAAAAATGCAGTGGCAATGTAGGAGAGGTTTCTGAAAAATATCGCGGGGTGGTGCGCATTGTAAGGGCTTCAAAGAGGCCAATCACTATTAAGAGTGAGAAAAGCGTCACGGGGTGGTGTGAATCAGAGGGTCTGAATTAGGATAGGCAGTGAGTTGCAATGTTGAATGGAGAAAAGCACCACGGGGTGGTCAGCATGGGGAGGTCAGGAAACATGCAGTGACAATGTAGTATAGGGTTCTGAAAAACACAACAGAGTGGTGAGCATTGGGAGGGTCTCTAACAGGCCTTTCACATGTAGCAGTGAGAGAAACATCATGGGGTGATGTGAAATGGGAGTTTCTGAATTAGGATAGGCGGTAAGTGTCCATGGAGAATGGAGAAAAGCACCACGAGGTGGTGACCCTGGGAAGGTCGGGAAACATTCATTCAAAATGTAGTATAGGTTTCTGAAAAACATTATGGGGTGGTGCACATTGTAAGGGTTTTGAACAGGTCATTTACTAGTAGGAGTGAGAAAAACATCACGGGGTAGTGTGAATCAGAGGGTCGGAATTAAGACAGGCAGGGAATGGCAATGTAGGATGGAGAAAATCACCACGTGGTGTTCAGCATGGAGAGGTCAGGAAACATGCAGTGGCAATGTAGGATAGGTTTCTGCAAAACATCACGGGGTGGGTCACATTATAAGGGTTTCTAACAGGCCATTCACTAGTAGGAGTGAGAAAAACATCACGGGGTGGTGTGATTCAGAGTGCCTGAATTAGAACAGGCAGTGAGTGGCAATGTGGCATGGAGAGAAGCGCAATGGGGTGGTCAGCATGGGGAGGTCAGGAAACATACAGTGGCAAAGTAGGATAGGTTTCTGAATAACGTCACGGGGTAGTGCGCATTGTAAGGGTTTATAACAGGCCAATCACTAGTAGGAGTGAGAAAGACATTACGGGATGGTTGGAATTGGAGAGTCTGAATTAGGATAGGCAGTGAGTGGCAATGTAGGATGGAGAAAGGCAGCACGGGGTGGTCAGCATGAGGATGTCAGGAAAAATACAGTTGCAATGTAGGATTGGTTTCTGAAAAACATCGCGGAGTGGTGCGCATTGTAAGGGTTTCTAACAGACCATTCACTAGTCGGAGTGAGAAAAACATCACGGGGTGGTGTGAATTGGAGCCTCTGAATTAGGATAGGCAGTGAGTGGCAACGTAGGATGGAAAAATCAGCACGTGGTTGTAAGCATGGGGAGGTCAGGAAACATGCAGTGGCAATGTAGGATAGGATTCTGAAAAACATCGCGGTGTGGTGCGGCTTGTAAGGGTTTCTAACAGGCCATTCACAGGTAGGAGTGAGAAAAACATCACGGGGTGGTGTGAATCGGAAGGCCTGAATTAATATAGGCAGTGAGTGGCAATGTAGGATGGAGAAAAGCACCACGGGGTGGTGATCATGGGGAGGTCGGGAAACATGCAGGGGAAATGTAGGATAGGTTTCTCAAAATCATCGCCGGGTGGTGAGCATTATACGGGTTTCTACCAGGCCATTTAATAGTAGAAGTGAGAAAAACATCATGGAGTTGTGTCAATTCGAGTGACTGAATTAGGATTTGCAGTGATTGGCAATGTAAGATGGAGAAAAGTATCACAGGTTGGTCAGCATGGTGAAGTCAGGAAACAGGCAGTGGCAATGTAGGGTAGGTTTCTGAAAAATATCGCGGTGTGGTGCGAATTGTAAGGCTTTCTAATAGGCCATTAACTAGTAGGAGTGATAAAAACATCATGGAGTGGTGTGAATCGAAGGGCCTGAATTAGGATAGGCAGGAAGTAGCAACATAGGTTGGAGAAAAGCACCAAGCGTTCGTCAACATGGGGAGGTCAGGAAACATGCAGTGGCAATGTGGGATAGGTTTCTGAAAAACATCCTGGGGTGGTGCGCATTGTAAGGGTTTTGAACAGGCCATTCACATGTAGCAGTGAGAAAAACGTCACGGGTTGGTGTGATTCAGATGGTCTGAATTAGGATAGGCAGTGAGTGGCAATGTAGGATGGAGAAAAGCAGCACGGGGTGGTCAGCATGAGGATGTCAGGAAAAATACAGTTGCAATGTAGGATTGGTTTCTGAAAAGCATCACGGAGTGGTGTGCATTGTAAGGGTTTCTAACAGACGATTCACTAGTCGGAGTGAGAAAAACATCACGGGGTGGTGTGATTTGGAGCCTCTGAATTAGGATAGGCAGTGAGTGGCAACGTAGGATGGAAAAATCAGTACGTGGTTGTAAGCATGGGGAGGTCAGGAAACATGCAGTGGCAATGTAGGATAGGATTCTGAAAAACATTGCGGTGTGGTGCGCATTGTAAGGGTTTCTAACAGGCCATTCACTAGTAGGAGTGAGAAAAACATCATGGGGTGGTGTGATTCGGATGGTCTGAATGAGGATAGGCAGTGAGTGGCAATGTAGGATGGAGAAAAGCACCACGGGGTGGTGATCATAGGGAGGTCGGGAAACATGCAGGGGAAATGTAGGATAGGTTTGTCAAAATCATCGCCGGGTGGTGAGCATTGTACGGGTTTCTACCAGGCCATTCACTATTAAAAGTAAGAAAAACATCACGGAGTGGTGTGAATTCGAGTGTCTGAATTAGGATTTGCAGTGAATGGCAATGTAGGATGGAGAAAAGCATCACAGGTTGGTGAGCCTGGGGAGGTCAGGAAACATGCAGAGGCAATGTAGGATAGGTTTCTGAAAAACACAACGGGGTGGTGGCCATTGGGAGGGTCTCTAAAATTCCATTCACATGTAGCAGTGAGAGAAACATCACTGGGTGCTGTGAAAAGGGAGGTTCTGAATAAGAATAGGCAGTGAGTGGCAATGTGGGATGGAGAAAAGCAACACGGGGTGGTCAGCATGGGAGGTCAGGAAACATGCAGTGGCAATGAAGCTTAGGTTTCTGAAAAACATTGCGGGGTGTTCAGCATTGTAAGGGTTTCGAACAGGGCATTCAAAAGTAGGAGTGAGAAAAACATCACGGTGTGGTGTGAATCGGAGGGCCTGAATTAGGATGGGCAGTGAGTGGTCATGTAGTCTGGAGAAAAGCACCAAGGGGTGGTCAGCATAGGGAGGCAGGAAACACGCAGTGGCAATGTAGGATAGGTTTCTGAAAAACATTGCGGGGTGGTGCGCATTGTAAGGGTTTCTAACAGGCCATTCACTAGTAGAAGAGAGAAAAACATCATGGGGTGGTGTGAATTCGACTGTCTGAATTAGGATGGGCAGTGAGTGGCAATGTAGGATGGAGAAAAGCATCACGGGGTGGTCAGCATAGGGATAGCAGGAAACATGCAGTGGCAATTTGGGATAGTTTTCTGAAAAACATCATGGGATGGTGTGCACTGTAAGGGTTTCTAACAGGCCAATCACTAATAGGAGTGAGAAAAACATCACAGGGTGGTGTCAATTGGCGGGTCTTTATTAGGATAGCAGTGAGTGGCAATGTAAGATGGAGAAATGCACCACGGGTTGGTCAGCATGGTGTAGTCAGGAAACAGGCAGTGGCAATGTAGGATAGGTTTCTGAAAAATATCGCGGTGTTGTGCGAATTTTAAGGCTTTCTAACAGGCCATTAACTGGTAGGAGTGAGAAAAACATCACGGGGTGGTGTGAATCAGAGGGTCGGAATTAAGGGAGACAGGGAATGGCAATGTAGGATGGAGAAAATCACCACGGGGTGTTCAGCATGGAGAGGTCAGGAAACATGCAGTGGCAATGTAGGATAGGTTTCTGCAAAACATCACGGGGTGGTGTACATTATAAGGGTTTCTAACAGGCCATTCACTAGTAGGAGTGAGAAAAACATCACGGGGTGGTGTGATTCGGAGGGCCTGAATTAGGACAGGCAGTGAGTGGCAATGGAGCATGGAGAGAAGCGCAACGGGGTGGTCAGCATGGGGAGGTCAGGAAACAAGCAGTGGCAATGTAGGATAGGTTTCTGAAAAACGTCACGGGGTAGTGCGCATTGTAAGGGTTTACAACAGGCCAATCACTAGTAGGAATGAGAAAGACATTACGGGATTGTTGGAATTGGAGAGTCTGAATTAGGATAGGCAGTGAGTGGCAATGTAGGATGGAGAAAAGCAGCACGGGGTGGTCAGCATGAGGATGTCAGGAAAAATACAGTTGCAATGTAGGATTGGTTTCTGAAAAACATCGCGGAGTGGTGCGCATCGTAAGGTTTTCTAACAGACCATTCACTAGTAGGAGTGAGAAAAACATCACGGGGTGGTGTGAATTGGAGCCTCTGAATTAGGATAGGCAGTGAGTGGCAACGTAGAATGGAAAAATCAGCACGTGGTTGTAAGCATGGGGAGGTCAGGAAACACTCAGTGGCAATGTAGGATAGGATTCTGAAAAACATCGCGGTGTGGTGCGCATTGTAAGGGTTTCTAACAGGCCATTCACTAGTAGGAGTGAGAAAAATATCACGGGGTGGTGTGAATCGGAGGGCCTGAATTAATATAGGCAGTGAGTGGCAATGTAGGATGGAGAAAAGCACCACGGGGTGGTGATCATGGGGAGGTCAGGAAACATGCAGAGGCAATGTAGGATAGGTTTCTCAAAATCATCGCCGGGTGGTGAGCATTGTCCGGGTTTCTACCAGGCCATTCACTAGTAGAAGTGAGAAAAACATCATGGAGTGGTGTGAATTCGAGTGACTGAATTAGGATTTGCAGTGAGTGGCAATGTAGGATGGAGAAAAGCATCACAGGTTGGTGAGCCTGGAGAGGTCAGGAAACATGCAGAGGCAATGTAGGATAGGTTTCTGAAAAGCACAACGGGGTGGTGGCCATTGGGAGGGTCTCTAAAATTCCATTCACAGGTAGCAGTGAGAGAAACATCACTGGGTGGTGTGAAATGGGAGGTTCTGAATAAGAATAGGCAGTGAGTGGCAATGTGGGATGGAGAAAAGCAACACGGGGTGGTCAGCATGGGAGGTCAGGAAACATGCAGTGGCAATGAAGCTTAGGTTTCTAAAAAACATTGCGGGGTGTTCAGCATTGTAAGGGTTTCGAACAGGGCATTCAAAAGTAGGAGTGAGAAAAACATCACGGTGTGGTGTGAATCGGAGGGCCTCAATTAGGATGGGCAGTGAGTGGTCATGTAGGATGGAGAAAAGCACCAAGGGGTGGTCACCACAGGGAGGCAGGAAACATGCAGTGGCAATGTTGGATAGGTTTCTGAAAAACGTCACGGGGCAGTGCGCATTTTAAGGGTTTACAACAGGCCAATCACTAGTAGGAGTGAGAAAGACATTACGGGATGGTTGGAATTGGAGAGTCTGAATTAGGATAGGCAGTGAGTGGCAATGTAGGATGGAGAAAAGCAGCACGGGGTGGTCAGCATGAGGATGTCAGGAAAAATACAGTTGCAATGTAGGATTGGTTTCTGAAAAACATCGCGGAGTGGTGCGCATTGTAAGGTTTTCTAACAGACCATTCACTAGTAGGAGTGAGAAAAACATCACGGGGTGGTGTGAATTGGAGCCTCTGAATTAGGATAGGCAGTGAGTGGCAAGGTAGGATGGAAAAATCAGCACGTGGTTGTAAGCATGGGGAGGTCAGGAAACACGCAGTGGCAATGTAGGATAGGATTCTGAAAAACATCGCGGTGTGGTGCGCATTGTAAGGGTTTCTAACAGGCCATTCACTAGTAGGAGTGAGAAAAACATCACGGGGTTGTGTCAATCGGAGCGCCTGAATTAATATAGGCAGTGAGCGGCAATGTAGGATGGAGAAAAGCACCACGGGGTGGTGATCATGGGGAGGTCAGGAAACATGCAGTGGCAATGTGGGATAGGTTTCTGAAAATCATCGTGGGGTGGTGCGCATTGTAAGGGTTTTGAACAAGCCATTCACATATAGCAGTGAGAAAAACAACACGGGTTGGTGTGATTCGGATGGTCTGAATTAGGATAGGCAGTGAGTTTCAATGTAGGATGGAGAAAAGCAACACGGGGTGGTCAGCATGGGAGGTCAGGAAACATCCAGCGGCAATGAAGCTTAGGTTTCTGAAAAACATTGCGGGGTGTTCAGCATAGTAAGGGTTTCGAACAGGGCATTCAAAAGTAGGAGTGAGAAAAACATCACGGTGTGGTGTGAATCGGAGGGCCTCAATTAGGATGGGCAGTGAGTGGCCATGTAGGATGGAGAAAATCACCAAGGGGTGGTCAGCATAGGGAGGCAAGAAACATGCAGTGGCAATGTAGGATAGGTTTCTGAAAAACATCGTGGGATGGTGTGCACTGAAAAGGTTTCTAACAGGCCAATCACTAATAGGAGTGAGAAAAACATCATGGGGTGGTGTGAATTCGACTCTCTGAATTAGGATGGGCAGTGAGTGGCAATGTAGGATGGAGAAAAGCATCACGGGGTGGTCAGCATAGGGATGTCAGGAAACATGCAGTGGCAATTTGGGATAGTTTTCTGAAAAACATCGTGGGATGGTGTGCACTGTAAGGGTTTCTAACAGGCCAATCACTAATAAGAGTGAGAAAAACATCACAGAGTGGTGTGAATTGGAGGGTCCTTATTAGGATAGCAGTGAGTGGCAATGTAAGATGGAGAAATGCACCACGGGTTGGTCAGCATGGTGAAGTCAGGAAACAGGCAGTGGCAATGTAGGATAGGTTTCTGAAAAATATCGCGGGGTTGTGCGAATTTTAAGGCTTTCTAACAGGACAATAACTGGTAGGAGTGATTAAAACATCATGGGGTAGTTTGAATCGGAGGGCCTGAATTAGGATAGGCAGGGAATAGCAACATAGGTTGGAGAAAAGCACCAAGGGTTCGTCAACATGGGGAGGTCAGGAAACATGCAGTGGCAATGTGGGATAGGTTTCTGAAAATCATCGTGGGGTGGTGCGCTTTGTAAGGGTTTTGAACAGGCCATTCACATGTAGCAGTGAGAAAAACATCACGGGTTTGTGTTATTCGGATGGTCTGAATTAGGATAGGCAGGAAGTGGCAATGTAGGATGGAGAAAAGCACCACGGGGTGGCGAGCATGGGGAGGTCCGGAAATGTGCAGGGGAAATGTAGGATAAGTTTCTCAAAATCATCGCCGAGTGGTGAGCATTGTAAGGGTTTCTACCAGGCCATTCACTAGTAGAAGTGAGAAAAATATCACGGAGTGTTGTGAATTCGAGTGTCTGAATTAGGATGGGCAGTGAGTGGCAATATAGGATGGAGAAAAGCACGACAGGTTGCTGAGCCTGGGAGGTCAGGAAACATGCAGTGGCAATGTAGGATAAGTTTCTGAAAAACACAATGGGGTGCTGGGCATTGGGAGGGTCTCTAAAAGGGCATTCACATGTAGCAGTGAGAGAATCATCACGGGGTGGTGTGAAATGGGGGGTTCTGAATAAGATTAGGCAGTGAGTAGCAATGAAGGATGGAGAAAAGCATCACGGGGTGGTCAGCATGGGGAAGTCAGGAAACATGCAGTGGCAATGTAGGATAGGTTTCTGAAAAACATAGCAGGATGGTGTGCATTGTAAGGGTTTCTAGCGCGCCATTCACTAGTAGGAGTGAGCAAAACATCAGGGGGTGCTGTGATTCAGAGGGCCTGAATTAGGAGAGTCAGTGAGTTGCAATGAAGGATGGAGAAAAGTACCAAAGGGTGGTCAGCATGGAGAGGACAGGAAACATGCAGTGGCAATGTAGGATAGGGTTCTGAAAAACACAACGGTGTGGTGCGCATTGGGAGGGTCTCTAAAAGCCCATTCACATGTAGCAGTGAGAGAAACATCAAGGGGTGGTGTGAAATGGGAGGGTCTGAATAAGAATTGGCAGTGAGTGCAAATGTAGGATGGAGAAATACACAACGGTGTGGTGAGCCTGGGGAGGTCATGAAAAATGCAGTGGCAATGTAGGAGAGGTTTCGGAAGAACATCGAGGGGTGGAGCGCATTGTAAGGGTTTCTAACAGGCCATTCACTAGTAAGAGTGAGAAAAACATCACGGGGTGGTGGGAATCAGAGGGCCCGAATTAGGATAGGCAGGGAGTAGCAACGTAGGTTGGAGAAAAGAACCACTGGTTGCTCACCATGGGGAGGTCAGGAAACATGCATTTGCCATGTGGGATAGGTTTCTGAAAAACGTCGTGCGGTGGTGCACATTTTAAGAGTTTCTAACAGGCCATTCACTAGTAGGAGTGAGAAAAACATCACGGGGTGGTTTTAGTTGGAGGGTCTGAATTAGGATAGGCAGTGAGTGGCAATGTAGGATGGAGAAAAGCAGCACGGTGCGGTCAGCATGCGGAGGTCATTAAAAATGCAGTGGCAATGTAGGAGAGGTTTCTGAAAAACATCGCGGCGTGGTGCGCATTGTAAGGATTTCTAAGCGGCCAATCACTATTAAGAGTGAGAAAAGCATCACGGGGTGGTGTGAATCAGAGGGTCTGAATTAGCATAGGCAGTGATTTGCAATGTAGGATAGAGAAAAGCACCACGGAGTGGTCAGCATGGGGAGGTCAGGAAACATGCAGTGACAATGTAGTATAGGGTTCTGAGAAACACAATGGAGTGGTGGGCATTGGGAGGGTCTCTAACAGGCCTTTCACATGTAGCAGTGAGAGAAACATCACGGGGTGATGTGAAATGGGAGTTTCTGTATTAGGATAGGCGGTAAGTGTCCGTGGAGAATGGAGAAAAGCACCACGAGGGGGTGAGCTTGGGAAGGTCGGGAAACATGCATTCAAAATCTAGTATAGTTTTCTGAATAACATCATTGGGTGGTGCACATTGTAAGGGTTTCTAACAGGCCATTTTCTAGTAGGAGTGAGAAAAACATAACGGGGTGGTGTGAATAAGAGGGTCGGAATTAAGAGAGGCAGGGAATGGCAATGTAGGATGGAGAAAATCACCACGGGGTGTTCAGCATGGAGAGGTCAGGAAACATGCAGTGGCAATGTAGGATAGGTTTCTGCAAAACATCACGGGGTGGTGCACATTGTAAGGCTTTATAACAGGCTAATCACTAGTAGGAGTGAGAAAGATATTACAGGATGGTTTGAATTGGAGAGTCTGAATTAGGATAGGCAGTGAGTGGCAATGTAGGATTGAGAAAAGCAGCACGGGGTGGTCAGCATGAGGATGTCAGGAAAAATACAGTTGCCATGCAGGATTGGTTTCTGAAAAACATCGTGGAGTGGTGCGCATTGTAAGAGTTTCTAACAGACCATTCACTAGTCGGAGTGAGAAAAACATCACGGGGTGGTGTGAATTGCAGCCTCTGAATTAGGATAAGCAGTGAGTGGCAACGTAGGA
Organism: Cavia porcellus; assembly: GCF_034190915.1. Lineage (NCBI taxonomy): Eukaryota > Metazoa > Chordata > Mammalia > Rodentia > Caviidae > Cavia > Cavia porcellus. The sequence goes on along the minus strand of NW_026947486.1, from coordinate 891,498 downwards.
TGGAAAAATCAGCACGTGGTTGTAAGCATGGGGAGGTCAGGAGACATGCAGTGGCAATGTAGGTTAGGATTCTGAAAAACATCGCGGTGTGGTGCGCATTGTAAGGGGTTGTAATAGGCCATTCACTGGTAGGAGAGAGAAAAACATCACGGGGTGGTGTGAATCAGAGGGCCTGAATTAATATAGGCAGTGAGTGGCAATGTAGGATGGAGAAAAGCACCACGGGGTGGTGATCATGGGGAGGTCGGGAAACATGCAGGGGAAATATAGGATAGGTTTCTGAAAATCATCGCCGGGTGGTGAGCATTGTACGGGTTTCTACCAGCCCATTCACTAGTAGACGTGAGAAAAACATCACGGAGTGGTGTGAATTCAAGTGTCTGAATTAGGATTTGCAGTGATTGGCAATGTAGGATGGAGAAAAGCATCACAGGTTGGTGAGACTGGGGAGGTCAGGAAACATGCAGAGGCAATGTAGGATAGGTTTCTGAAAAACACAACGGGCTGGTGGGCATTGGGAGGGTCTCCAAAATTCCATTCACATGTAGCAGTGAGAGAAACATCACTGGGTAATGTGAAATGGGAGGTTCTGAATAAGAATAGTCAATGAGTGGCAATGTAGGATGGAGAAAAGCAACACGGGGTGGTCAGCATGGGAGGTCAGGAAACATGCAGTGGAAATGTAGGATAGGTTTCTGAAAAACATCACAGGGTGGTGGGCATTGTAATGGTTTCTAACAGGCCATTCACTAGTAGGAGTGAGAAAAACATTATGGGGTGGTGTGAATTGGAGGGTCTGAATTAGGATGGGTCTATGAGTGGCAATGTAGGATGGAGAAATTCACCACGGGGTGGTCAGCTTGGTGAAGTCAGGAAACAGGCAGTGGCCATGTAGGATAGGTTTCAGAAAATCATCGCGGGGTGGTGTATATTGTAAGGGTTTCTACCAGGCCATTCACTAGTAGGAGTGAGAAAAACATCAGGGGGTGATGTGAATCGGATGGCTTGAATTAATATAGGCAGTGAGAGGCAATGTAGGATGGAGAAAAGCCACCCTGGGATGGTAAGCAAGGGGAGGTCCGGAAAACTGCAGGGCAAATGTAGGATAGGTTTCTCAAAATCATCGCCGGGTGGTGAGCATTGTAAGGGTTTCTACGAGGCCATTGACTACTAGAAATGAGAAAAATATCACGGGGTGCTGTGAATTCGAGTGTCTCCATTAGGTTGGGCATTGAGTGGCAATGTAGGACAGAGAAATTCACCAGGGGGTGGTCAGCATGGTGAAGTCAGGAAACAGGCAGTGGCAATGTAGGATAAGTTTCTGAAAAACATAGCGGGATGGTGTGCATTGTAAGGGTTTCTACCACGTCATTCACTAGTAGGAGTGAGCAAAACATCAGGGGGTGCTGTGATTCAGAGGGCCTGAATTAGGAGAGGCAGTGAGTTGCAATGGAGGATGGAGAAAAGTACCACAGGTTGGTCAGCATGGAGAGGTCAGGAAACATGCAGTGGCAATGTAGGATAGGGTTCTGAAAAACACAACGGTGTGGTGCGCATTGGGAGGGTCTCTATAAGCCCATTCACATGTAGCAGTGAGAGAAACATCATGGGGTGGTGTGAAATGGGAGGGTCTGAATAAGAATAGGCAGTGAGTGCAAATGTAGGATGGAGAAAAACACCACGGTGTGGTCAGCCTGGGGAGGTCATGAAAAATGCAGTGCAAGGTAGGAGAGTTTTCGGATAAACATGGCAGGGTGGAGCGCATTGTAAGGGTTTGTAACAGGCCATTCACTAGTAAGAGTGAGAAAAACATCACGGGGTGGTGTGAATCAGAGGGCCCAAATTAGGATAGGCAGGGAGTAATAACGTAGGTTGGAGAAAAGCACCACGGGTTGCTCACCACGGGGAGGTCAGGAAACATGCATTTGCAATGTGGGATAGGTTTCTGAAAAACGTCGTGGGGTGGTGCACATTTTAAGAGTTTCTAACAGGCCATTCACTAGTAGCAGTGAGAAAAATATCACGGGGTGGTTTTAGTTTGAGGGTCTGAATTAGGATAGGCAGTGAGTTGCAATGTAGGATGGAGAAAAGCACCACGGAGTGGTCAGCATGGGGAGGTCAGGAAACATGCAGTGACAATGTAGTATAGGGTTCTGAAAAACACAACGGAGTGGTGGGCATTGGGAGGGTCTCTAACAGGCCTTTCATATGTAGCATTGAGAGACACATCACGGGGTGATGTGAAATGGGAGTTTCTAAATTTGGATAGGCGGTAAGTGTCCGTGGAGAATGGAGAAAAGCACCACTTGGTGGTGAGCTTGGGAAGGTGGGGAAACACGCATTCAAAATGTAGTATAGTTTTCTGAAAAACATCATGGGGTGGTGCACATTGTAAGGGTTTCGAACAGGCCATTTACTAGTAGTAGTGAGAAAAACATCACAGGGTGGTGTGAATCAGAGGGTCGGAATTAAGAGAGGCAGGGAATGGCAATGTAGCATGGAGAAAATCACCATGGGGTGTTCAGCATGGAGAGGTCAGGAAACATGCAGTGGCAATGTAGGATAGGTTTCTGCAAAACATCATGGGGTGGTGCACATTATAAGGGTTTCTAACAGGCCATTCACTAGTAGGAGAGAGAAAAACATCACGGGGTGGTGTGAATCGGTGGGCCTGAATTAGAATGGGCAGTGAGTGGCCATGTAGGATGGAGAAAAGCACCAAGGGGTGGTCAGCATAGGGAGGCAGGAAACATGCAGTGGCAATGTAGGATAGGTTTCTGAAAAACATCGTGGGATGGTGTGCACTGTAAGGGTTTCTAACAGGCCAATCACTAATAGGAGTGAGAAAAACATCACAGGGTGGTGTGAATTGGAGGGTCTTTACTAGGATAGCAGTGAGTGGCAATTTAAGATGGAGAAATGCACCACTGGTTGGTCAGCATGGTGAAGTCAGGAAACAGGCAGTGGCAATGTAGGGTAGGTTTCTGAAAAATATCGCGGTGTGGTGCGAATTGTAAGGCTTTCTAATAGGCCATTAACTAGTAGGAGTGATAAAAACATCATGGGGTGGTGTGAATCGGAGGGCCTGAATTAGGATAGGCAGGAAGTAGCAACATAGGTTGGAGAAAAGCACCAAGGGTTCGTCAACATGGGGAGGTCAGGAAACATGCAGTGGCAATGTGGGATAGGTTTCTGAAAAACATCCTGGGGTGGTGCGCATTGTAAGGGTTTTGAACAGGCCATTCACATGTAGCAGTGAGAAAAACATCACGGGTTTGTGTGATTCGGATGGTCTGAATTAGGATAGGCAGTGAGTGGCAATGTAGGATGGAGAAAAGCAGCACGGGGTGGTCAGCATGAGGATGTCAGGAAAAATACAGTTGCAATGTAGGATAAGGTTCTGAAAAACATAGCGGGATGATGTGCATTGTAAAGGTCTCTACCAGGCCATTCACTAGTAGGAGTGAGCAAAACATCAGGGGGTGCTGTGATTCAGAGGGCCTGAATTAGGAGAGGCAGTGAGTTGCAATGGAGGATGGAGAAATGTACCACAGGTTGGTCAGCATGGAGAGGTCAGGAAACATGCAGTGGCAATGTAGGATAGGGTTCTGAAAAACACAACGGTGTGGTGTGCATTGGGAGGGTCTCTATAAGCCCATTCACATGTAGCAGTGAGAGAAACATCACGGGTTGTGTGAAATGGGAGGGTCTGAATAAGAATAGGAAGTGAGTGCAAATGTAGGATGGAGAAAAACACCATGGTGTGGTCAGCCTGGGGAGGTCATGAAAAATGCAGTGGCAACGTAGGAGAGGTTTCGGAAAAACATTGCGGGGTGGAGCGCATTGTAAGTGTTTCTAACAGGCCATTCACTAGTAAGAGTGAGAAAAACATCACGGGGTAGTGTGAATCGGAGGGTCTGGATTAGGATGGGCAGTGAGTGGCAATGTAGGATGGAGAAAAGCAGCACGTGTGGTCAGCATGGGGAGGTCAGGAAACATTCAGTGACAATGTAGGATAGGGTTCTGAAAAACACAACGGGGTGGTGGCCATTGGGAGGGTCTCTAACAGGCCATTCACATGTAGCACTGAGAAAAACATCACGGGGTGGTGTTAAATTGGAGGGTCTGAATTTGGTTAGGCACTGAGAGGTAATGTAGGATAGAGAAAACCACCAGGGGGCTGTGAGCATGGGAAGGTCGGGAAACATGCAGTGGCAATGTAGGATAGGTTTTTGAAAATCATCACGGATTTGTGCCCATTGTATAGGTTTCTAATAGGCCATTCACAAGTAGGAGTGACAAAAACATCACGGGGTAGTGTGAATCTGAAGGACTGAATTAGTATGTGCAGTCATTGGCAATGAAGTATGGAGAAAAGTACCACGGGGTGGTCAGCATGGGGAGGTCAGGAAACATTCAGTGGCAATGTAGGATAAGTTTCTGAAAACATAATGGGGTGGTGTGCATTGTAAAGGCTTCTAACAGACCATTCACCAGTAGGAGTGAGAAAAACATCAAGGGGTGGTGTGAATCGGAGGGTCTGAATTTGGATGGGCATTGAGTGGCAATGTAGGATGGAGAAAAGCAGCACGTGTGGTCAGCATGGGGAGGTCAGGAAACATGCAGTGGCAATGTAGGATAGGGTTCTGAAAAACACCGCGGGGCGGTGTGCAATGTAAGGGATTCTAAGAGGCCAATCACTACTAGGAGTGAGAAAAATATCACGAGGTGGTGTGAACTGGAGGGTCTGAATAAGGAAAGGCCGTGATTGGCAATGATGGATGGAGAAAAGCACCATGGGATTGTCAGCATAGTGAGGTCGGGAAACATGCAGTGGCAATGTAGGATAGGTTTCTGAAAAACATTCGGGGTGGTGTGAATTCTAAGGGTTTCTAACAGGCCATTCGCTAGTAGGAGTGAGAAAAACATCACGGGGTGGTGTGAATTAGAGGGGCTTTATTAGTATAGCAGTGAGTGGCACTGTAGGATGGAGAAAAGCACCACGGGGTGGTCAGCATTGGGAGGTCAGGAAACATGCAATGGCCATGTAGGATAGGTTTCTGAAAAACGTCGCCTGGTTGTGCGCATTGTAAGGGTTTCTAATAGGCCATTCACTAGTAGGAGTGAGAATATCATCACGTGGTGGTGTGAATTGGAGTGCCTGAATTAGGACAGGCAGTGAGTGGCAATGTAGCATGGAGAAAAGCGCCACGGGGTGGTCAGCATGGGGAGGTCAGGAAACATGCAGTGGCTATGTAGGATAGGTTTCTGAAAAATATCGTGGGGTGGTGCGCATTGTAATAGTTTATAACAGGCCAATGCCTAGTAGGAGTGAGAAAGTCATTATGGGATGGTTTGAATAGGAGGGTCTGAATTAGGATAGGCAGTGAATGGCAATGTAGGACGGAGAAAAGCAGCCCGGGGTGGTCAGCATGGGGTGGTTCGGAAAATGTCCAGTTGCAATGTAGAATTCGTTTCTGAAAAATATCACGGTATGGTGCGCATTATAAGGGTTTCTAACAGGCAATTCACTAATAGGAGTGAGAAAAACATCACGGGGTGGTGTGAATTCAAGGGTCTGAATAAGGATAGGCAGTGAGTGGCAACGTAGGACTGAAAAATCAGCACGTGGTTGTAAGCATGGGGAGGTCAGGAAACATGCATTGGCAATGTAGGATAGGATTCTGAAAAACATCATGGGGTTGTGGGGATTGGGACGGTCTCTAACAGGCCATTCACATGTAGCAGTGAGAGAAACATCACGGGGTGGTGTGACGGGGGACTGTCTGAATTCGGATAGGCAGTGATAGCAATGTAGGATGGAGAAAAGCACCACAGGGTGGTCAGCATGGGGAGTTCAGTAAACATGCAGTGGCAATGTAGGATAGGTTTCTGAAAAAGATCGCGGGGTGGTGCACATTGTAAAGTTTTCTAACAGGCCAATCACTAGTAGGAGTGAGAAAAACATCACGGGTGCTGTGAATTTGACGGTCTGAGTTAGTATAGGCAGTGAATGGCAATGGAGGATGGAGGAAAGCACCATGGGCTCGTCCGCATGCGGAGGTCAGGAACCTTGCAGTGGCAATGTAGGATAGGTTTGTCAAACACATCGCGGGGTGGTGCACATTGTAAAGGTTTCTAACAGGCCATTCACTAGTAGGAGAGAGAAAAACATCACGGGGTGGTGTGAATGCGAGCGTTTGCATTAGGATGGGAAGTGAGTGGCAATGTAGGATGGAGAAAAGCACCACGGGGTGGTCAGCATGGGGAAGTCAGGAAACATGCAGCGGCAATGTAGGATAGGTCTCTGCAAAAGAACGCCGGGTGGTGCGCATTGTAAGGGTTTCTAACAGGCCAATCACTAGTAGGAGTGAGAAAAACATCACGGGGTGGTGTGAATTGGAGTGTCTGAGTTAAGATAGGCAATGAGGGGCAATGTAGGATGGAGAAAAGCTCCATGGGCTGGTCAGCATGCGGAGGTCAGCAAACATTCAGTGGCAATTTAGGATAGGTTTCTGAAAAGCATCGCGGGGTGGTGCCCATTTTTTGGTTTTCTAAGAGGCAATCATTAGTAGAGGTGATAAAAACATCACGGGGTGGTGTGAATTGGAGGGTCTGAATTAGGATAGGCAGGGAGTGGCAATGTAGGATGGAGAAAAGCACCACGGGTTGGTCATCATGGGGAGGTCAGGAAACATAGAGTGGCAATGTAGGATTGGTTTCTGAAAAATAAGGCGGGGTGGTGCGCATTGTAAGGGTTTCTATCAGGCCATTCACTAGTAGGAGTGAGAAAAACATCACGGGGTGGTTTGAATACGAGGGCCTGAGTAAATATAGGCAGTGACTGGCAATGTAGGATGGAGAATATGACGACGCAGTGGTCAGCATGGGGAGGTCAGGAAACATGCAGTGGCAATGTAGGATACGATTCTGGAAACACAATGGGGTGGTGGCCATTGGGAGGGTCTCTAACAGGCCATTCACATGTAGCAGTGAGAGAAACATCACGTGGTGGTATGAAATGTGAGGGTCTGAATTAGGATAGGCAGTGAGTGGCAATGTAGGATGGAGAAAAGCACCAAGAGATGGTGAGCATTGCAAGGTCGGGAAACATGCAGTGGAAATGTAGGATAGGTTTCTAAAAAGCATTGCAGCGTGTTGCACATTGTAATGGTTTGTAACATACCATTCACTAGTAGGAGTGAGAAAAACATCACGAAGTGGTTTGAATTCAAGAGTCTGAATTAGGATGAGCAGTTATTGGGAATGTAGGATGGAGAAAAGCACCTCAGGGTGGTCAGCATGTGGAGGTCAGGAAACATGCAGTGGCAATGTAGGATAGGTTTCTGAAAAAGATCGCGGGGTGGTGCACATTCTAAAGTTTTCTAACAGGCCATTTACTAGTAGGAGTGAGAAAAACATCACGGGGTCCTGTGAATCAAAGGGTCTGAATTAGGATGGACAGTGAGTGGCAATGTAGGATGGAGAAAAGCACCACGGGGTGGTCAGCATAGCGAGGTCAGGAAACATGCAATTGCAATGTAGGATAGGTTTCTGAAAATCATCAGGTGGGGGTGCGCATTGTAAGGTTTTCTAACAGGCCAATTACTAGTAGGAGTGAGAAAAATAACACAGGGTGGTGTTAATTGAAGGCTCTGAGTTAAGAAAGGCAGTGAGTGGCAATGTAGGATGGATAAAAGCACCACGGGGTGGTCAGCAAGAGGAGGTCACGAAATATGCAGTGGCATTGTAGGATACATTTCTTCAAAACATCGACGGGTGGTACGCATTGTAAGGCTTTCTAAAAGGCCAGTCACAATTAGGAGAGAAAAAAACATCAAGGGGTGGTGTAAATTTGAGGGTCTGAATTAGGGTAGGCAGTGAGTGGCAATGTGGGATGGAGAAAAGCACCACGGGCTCATCAGCATGCGGAGGGCAGGAAACATGCCGTGGCAATGTAGGATAGGTTTGTCTAAAACATCGCGCGGTGGTGCACATTGTAAGGGGTTCTAAATTGCCAATCACTAGTAGGAGTGAGAAAAACAACATGGGGTGGTGTGAACTCGAGTGTCTGAATTAGGATGGGCAGTGAGTGGCAATGTAGGATGGAGAAATGCACCACGGGGTGGTCAGCATGAGGAAGTCTTGAAACATGCAGTGGCAATGTAGGATGCGTTTCTGAAAAATATCGCCGGGTGGTGCGCATTGAAAGGGTTTCTTACTGGCCAATCACTAGTAGTAGTGAAAAAAACATCACGGGGTGGTGTGAATTGGAGGGTCGTATTAAGATAGGCAGTGAGTGGCAATGTAGGATGGATAAAATCACCACGGGGTGGTCAGCATGGTGAGGTCAGGAAACATGCCGTGGCAATGTACGATAGGTTAGTGAAAAACATCGCGGGGTGGTGCGCACTGTAAGCGTTCCTAACAGGCCAGTTATTAGTAGGAGTGAGAAAAACATCACGAGGTGGTGTGAATTGGAGAGTCTGAATTAGGATACGCAGAGAGTGGCAATGCACGATGGAGAAAAGCACCACAGGGTGGTCAGCATGCGGAGGTCAGGAAACACGCAGTGGCAATGTAGGATAGGTTTCTTCAAAAGATCGCCGGGTGGTGCGAATTAAGGGTTTCTAACAGGCCAATCACTAGTAGGAGTGAGAAAAACATCACGGGGTGGTGTGAATTGGAGGGTCTGAATTAAGATAGGCAGTGAGGGGCAATGTAGGATGGAGAAAAGCACCACGGGGTGGTCAGCATGGGGAGGTCAGGAAACATGCTGTGGCAATGTAGGGTAGGTTTCTGAAAAATATGGTGGAGTGGTGCGCATTGTAAGGGTTTCTATCAGGCCATTCACTAGTAGGAGAGACAAAAATATCACGGCGTGGTGTGAGTTCGAGGGTCTGAATTAGGATGGGCAGTGAGTGGCAATGAAGAATGGAGAAATGCACAACGGGGTGGTCAGCATGAGGAAATCTGGAAACATACAGTGGCAATGTAGGATACGTTTCTGCAAAACATCGCCTTGTGGTGCGCATTGTAAGGATTTCAAACAGGCTAGTCATTAGTAGGAGTGAGAAAAACATCACAGGGTGGTGTGAATTGGAGAGTCTGAATTACGATAGGCAGTGAGTAGCAATGCAGGATGGAGAAAAGAACCACGGGGAGGTCAGCATGGGGAGGTCAGGAAACATGCAGTGGCAATGGAGGATAGGTTTCCAAAAAACATTGCCGGGTGGTGCGCATTTTAAGGGTTTCTAACAGGCCAATCACTAGGAGGAGTGCAATAAAAATCATGGAGTGATGTGAATTGGAGGGTCTGAGTTAGGATGGGCAGTGAGAGGCAATGTAGGATGGACAAAAGCACCATGGGGTGGTCAGCATGGGGAATTCAGGAAACATGCAGTGGCAGTGTAGGATAGCTTTCTGCAAAACATCGCCGGCTGGTGCGCATTGTAAGGGTTTCTATCAGGCCATTCACTAGTAGGAGTGGAAAAACATCACTGGGTGGTGTGAATTGGACGGTCAGAATTACGAGAGTCAGGGAGTGGCAATGTAGGATGGAGAAAAGTATCACAGGGTGGTCAGCATGGGGAGGTCGGGAAACATGCAGTGGAAATGTAGGATAGGTTTCGGAAAAACTTCGCCAGGTGGTGCATATCGTAAGGGTTTCTAACAGGCCATTCACTAGTAGGAGTTTGAAAAACATCACGGGGTGGTGTGAATTGGACGGTCTGAATTAAGATAGGCAGTGAGGGGCAATGTGGGATGGAGAAAAGCTCCATGGGTTGGTCAGCATGCGGAGGTCAGCAAACATGCAGTGGCAATTTATGATAGGTTTCTGAAAAACATCGCGGGGTGGTGCCCACTGTACGGGTTTTCTAACAGGCCAGTCATTAGTAGGAGTGAGAAAAACATCACGGGGTGGTGTGAAATGGAGGGTTTGAATTAGGATAGGCAGGGAGTGGCAATGTTAGATGGAGAAAAGCAACACGGGGTGGTCAGCATGTGGAGGTCAGGAAACATGCAGTGGCAATGTAGGATTGGTTTCTGAAAAATATGGCGGGGTGGTGCGCATTGTAAGGGTTTCTATCAGGCTATTCACTAGTAGGAGTGAGAAAAACATCATGGGGTGGTGTGAGTTCGAGGGTCTGAATTAGGATTGGCAGTGAGTGGCAATGTAGGATGGATAAAAGCACCAAGGGATGGACAGCATGGGGAAGTCAGGAAACATGCAGTTCCAATGTAGGATAGGTTTCTGCAAAACATCCCCGGGTGGTGTGCATTGGAAGGGTTTCTAACAGGCCAATCACTAGGAGGAGTATGAAAAACATCACGGAATGGTGGGAATTGGAGTGTCTGAATTAGGATAGGCAGTGTGTGGCAATGTAGAATGGACAAAAGCACACAGGTGGTCAGCATGCGGAGGTCAGGAAACATGCAGTGGCAATGCAGGAGAGGTTTCTGAAAAACGGTGTGGGGTGGTGTGCATTGTAAGGGTTTCTAACAGGCCATTCACTAGTAGGAGTGAGAAAAACATCACGATTGGTGTGAATTGGACGGTCTGATTTGTATAGGCAGTGAGTGGCAATGCAGGATGAAGAAAAACCCCACAGGGTGGTCAGCATGTGGAGGTCAGGAAACATGCAGTGGCAAAGTAGGATAGGTTTCTGAAAAAGAACACGGGGTGTTGCACATTGTAAAGTTTTCTTACAGGACAATCACTAGAAGGAGTGAGAAAATCATCACGGGGTGGTGTTAATTGGAGGGTCTGAATTAGCAAAGGCAGTGAGTGGCAATGTATAATGGAGAAAAGCATCACGGGTTGGTCAGCATGGGGGAGTCAGGAAACATGCAGTGACAATGTTGGATAGGTTTCTGCAAAAGAATGCCAGGTGGGGCGCATTGTAAGTGTTTCTTACAGGCCATCCACTTGTAGGAGTGAGAAAAACATCGCGGGGTGGTGTGAATTCCAGTGTCTGAATTAGGATGGGCAGTGAGTGGCAATGTAGGATGCAGAAAAGCACAACGGGGTGGTCAGCATGGGGAAGTCAGGAAACATGCAATTCAAATGTAGGATAGGTTTCTGAAAATCATCACGTTGTGGTGCGCATTGTAAGTGTTTCTAACAGGCCATTCACTACTAGGAGTGAGAAACATCACGGGGTGGTGTGAATTCAAGTGTCTGAATTTGGATGGGCAGTGAGTGGCAATTTAGGAGGAGGAAAGCACCACGGGTGGTCAGCATGGGGAAGTCAGGACACATCAAGTGGCAATGTAGTAGAGGTTTCTGAAAATCATCGCGGGGTGGTGCACATTGTAAGGGTTTCTAACAGGCCAATCACTAGTAGGAGTGAGAAAAACATCACGGGGTGGTGTGAATCGGAGGGTCTGAATTAGGATAGGCAGTGACTGATAATATAAGAAGGAGAAAAGCACCACTGTGTGGTCAGCATGGTTTGGTCAGGAAACATGCAGTGGCAATGTAGGATAGGTTTCTGCAAAACATTCATGGGTGGTGCACATTGTAAGAGTTTCTAACAGGCCATTCACTACTAGGAGTGAGAAAAAACATCACGGGGTGGTGCGAATTCAAGTGTCTGAATTAGGATGGGCCGTGAGTGGCAATTTAGGCGGAGAAAAGCACCACGGGTGGTCAGCATGGGGAAGTCAGGACACATGCAGTGGCAATGTAGGATCGGTTTCTGAAAAACATCGCTGGTTAGTGCGCATTGTAAGGGATTCTAACAGGGCAATCAGTAGTAGGAGTGAGAAAAACATCACGGGGTTGTGTGAATTGGAGGGTCTGAATTAGGATAGGCAGTGAGTGGTAATGTAGTAAGGAGAAAAGCACCACTGTGTTGTCAGCATGGTGAGGTCAGGAAGCATGCTGTGGCAATGTAGTATAGGTTTCAGAAAAACATCGCGGGGTGGTGCATATTGTAAGGATTTCTAACGGGCCACTCACTAGTAGGAGTGAGAAAAACATTATGCGGTGGAGTGAATTGGAGGGTCTGAATTAGGATACGCAGTCAGAGGCAATGTAGGATGGAGAAAAGCACCACGGGGTGGTCAGCATGGGGAGGTCAGGTAAGATGCAGTGGCAATGAAGGATAGGTTTCTGCTAAACATTGATGGGTGGGGCAAATTGTAAGTGTTTCTAACAGGCCAATCACTAGTAGGAGTGAGAAAAACATCATGGGGTGGTGTGAATTGGAGGGTCAGAATTAGGAGAGTCAGCGAGGGGCAATGTAGGATGGAGAAAAGTACCACAGGGTGGTCAGCATGGGGAGGTCTGGAAACATGCAGTGGAAATGTAGGATAGGTTTCTAAAAATCATCGCGGCGTGTTGCGCATTGTAATGCTTTCTAACAGGCCATTTACTAGTAGAAGTGAGAAAAACATCACAGGGTCGTGTGAATCGAAGGGTCTGAATTAGGATGGGCAGTGAGTAGCAATGAATTATAGAGAAAAGCAGCACGGTGTGGTCAGCATAGGGAGGTCAGGAAACATGCAGTGGCAATGTAGGATAGGTTTCTGAAAAACATCGCCAGGTGGTGCATATTGTAAGGGTTTCTAACAGGCCATTCATTAGGAGGAGTGAGAAAAACATCACGGGGTGGTGTGAATTTGAGCGTTTGAATTACGATGGGCAGTGAGTGGCAATGTAGGATGGAGAAAAGCACCACGGGGTGGTCAGCATGGGGAAGTCAGGAAACATGAGTTGCCATGTAGCATAGGTTTCAGCAAAACATCGCGGGGTGGTGTGCATTGTCAGGGTTTCTAACAGGCCAATCACTAGCAGGAGTGAGAAAAACATCACGGGGTGGTGTGAATTGGAGTGCATGAATTAGGATAGGCAGTGAGTGGCAATGTAGGATGGACAAAAGCACCACAGGGTGGTCAGCATGCGGAGGTCAGGAAACATGCAGTGGCAATGCAGGATAGGTTTCTGAAAAACGTTGTGGGGTGGTGTACATTGTAAGGGTTTCTAATAGGCCATTCACTAGTAGGAGGGAGAAAAACATCATGGGTGGTGTGAATTGGACGGTCTGAGTTAGTATAGGCAGTGAGTGGCAATGGAGGATGGAGAAAAGTGCCAGGGGTGGTCAGCATGGGGAGGTCGGGAAACATGCAGTGGAAATGTAGGATAGTTTTCTAAAAAAATCACTGCGTGTTGCACATTGTAATTGTTTCTAACATGCCATTTACTAGTAGGAGTGATAAAAACACGACGGGGTCGTGTGAATCTAAGGGTCTGAATTAGGATGGGCAGTGAGTGGCAATTTAGGAGGAGGAAAGCACGACGGGTGTTCAGCATGGGGAAGTCAGGACACATGAAGTGGAAATGTAGTATAGGTTTCTGAAAATCATCGCGGGGTGGTGCACATTGTAAGGGATTCTAACAGGCCAATCACTAGTAGGAGTGAGAAAAACATCACAGGGTGGAGTGAAGTGGAGGGACTGAATTAGGATAGGCAGGGAGTGGCAATGTAGGATGGAGAAAAGCACTGCGGGGTGATCAGCATGGGGAGGTCAGGAAACATGCAGTGGCAATATAGGATAGGTTTCTGAAAAATATGGTGGGTTGGTGCGCATTGTAAGGGTTTCTATCAGGCCATTCACTAGTAGGAGTGAGGAAATCATCACGGCGTGGTGTGAATTCGAGTGTCTGAATTAGGATGGGCAGTGAGTTGCAATGTATGATGGTGAAAAGCACCATGGGGTGGTCAGCATGGGGAATTCAGGAAACATGAGTTGCCATGTAGGAAAAGTTTCGGCAAAACATCGCGTGGTGGTGTGCGTTGGAAGGGTTTCTAACAGGCCGATCAGTAGCAGGAGTGAGAAAAACATCACGGGGTGGTGTGAATTGGGGTGTCTGCATTAGGATAGGCAGTGAGTGGCAATGTAGGATTTACAAAAGCACCACTGGGTGGTGAGCATGGGGAGGTCAGGAAACATGCAGTGGCAATGCAGGATAGGTTTCTGAAAAACGTTGTGGGGTGGTGTGCATTGTAAGGGTTTCTAACAGGCCATTCACTAGTAGGAGGGAGAAAAACATCACGGGGTGGCTTGAATACGAGGGCCTGCGTAAAGATAGGCAGTGAGTGGCAATGTAGGATGGAGAATATCAGGACGCGGTGGTCAGCATGGGGAGGTCAGGAAACATGCAGTGGCAATGTAGGATAGGATTCTGAAAACACAACGGGGTGGTGGCCATGGGGAGGATCTCTAACCGGACATTCACATGTAGCAGTGAGAGAAACATCACGTGGTGGTATGAAATGTGAGGGTCTGAATTAGGATAGGCAGTGAGAAGCAATGTACGATGGAGAAACGCACCAAGAAATGGTAAGCATGGGAAGGTCGGGAAACATGCAGTGGAAATGTAGGAGAGGTTTCTAAAAAGCATCGCGGCGTGTTGCGCATTGTAGTGGTTTCTAACATACCATTCACTAGTAGGAGTGAGAAAAACATCACGGGGTGGTTTGAATTCAAGTGTCTGAAATAGGATGAGCAGTTAGTGGCAATGTAGGATGGAGAAAAGCACCACATGGTGGTCAGCATGTGGAGGTCAGGAAACATGCAGTGGCAATGTAGGATAGGTTTCTGCAAAACATTCATGGGTGGTGCATATTGTAAGGGTTTCTAACAGGCCATTCACTACTACGAGTGAGAAAAACATCACGGGGTGGTCTGAATTCAAGTGTCTGAATTAGGATGGGCAGTGAGTGGCAATTTAGGAAGAGGAAAGCACCACGGGTGGTCAACATGGGGAAGTCAGGACACATGCATTGGCAATGTAGGATCGGTTTCTGTAAAACATCGCTGGTTAGTGCGCATTGTAAGGGTTTCTAACAGGCCAATCAGTAGTAGGAGTCAGAAAAACATCACGGGGTGGTGTGAATCGGAGGGCCTGAATTAGGATAGGCAGTGAGGGGAAATGTAGGATGGAGAAAAGCACCAAGGGGTGGTTAGCATTGCGAGGTCAGGAAACATGCATTTGCAGTGTAGGATAGGTTTCTGAAAATCATCACGTGGTGTTGCGCATTGTACGTGTTTCTAACAGGCCAATCACTAGTAGGAGTGAGAAAAACATCACGGGGTGGTGTTAATTGTAGGGTCTGAATTAGCATAGGCAGTGAGTGGCAATGTAGGATGGAAAAAAGCACCAGGGGGTGATCAGCATGGGGAGGTCGTGAAACATGCAGTGGAAATGTAGGATAGTTTTCTAAAAAACATCACTGCATGTTGCACATTGTAATGGTTTCTAACAGGCCATTTACTAGTAAGAGTGATAAAAACATCACGGGGTCATGTGAATCGAAGAGTCTGAATTAGGATGGGCAGGGAGTGGCAATTTAGGAGGAGGAAAGCACCACGGGTGGTCAGCATGGCGAAGTCAAGACACATGATGTGGCAATGTAGTATAGGTTTCTGAAAATTATCGCAGGGTGGTGCACATTGTAAGGGATTCTCACAGGCCAATCACTAGTAGGAGTGAGAAAAGCATCACAGGGTGGAGTGAATTGGAGGCACTGAATTAAGATAGGCAGGGAGTGGCAATATAAGATGCAGAAAATCACCACGGGTTGGACAGCATGGGGAGGTCAGGAAGCATGCACTGGCTATGTAGGACAGGTTTCTGAAAAACATCGTGTGGTAGTGTGCATTGTAAGGGTTTCAAACAGGCTATTCACTAGTAGGAGTGAGAAAAACATCACGGGGTGGTGCGCATTGTAAGGGTTTCTAACAGGCCATTGACTAGTAGGAGTGAGAATAACATCACGGGGTGGTGTGAATTCGAGTGTCTGAATTAGGATGGGCCGTGAGTGGCAATGTAGGATGGAGAAAAGCACCACGGGGTGGTCAGCATGGGGAAGTTAGGAAACATGCAATTGAAATGTACCATAGGGTTCTGAAAAAAATCACGTGGTGGTGCGCATTGTAAGGGTTTCTAACAGGCTATTCACTAGTAGGAGTGAGAAAAACATCTGGGGTGGTGTGAATTCGAGTGTCTGAATTAGGATGGGCAGTTAGTGGCAATTTAGGAGAAGAAAAGCACCACGGGGTGGTCAGTATGGGCAAGTCAGGAAACATGCGGAGGCAATATAGGATTGGTTTCTGAAAAACATCGGGGGTGGTGCGCATTGTTATGGTTTCTAACAGGCCATTTACTAGCAGAAGTGAGAAAAACATCACGGGGTCGTGTGAATCGAGGGGTCTGAATTCGGATAGGCAGTGAGTGGCAATGTAGGATGGAGAAAAGCACCACGGGGTGGTCAGCATGCGGAGGTCAGGAAACATGCAGTGGCAATGTAGGATAGGTTTCTGCAAAACATTCATGGGTGGTGCACATTGTAAGAGTTTCTAACAGGCCATTCACTAGTAGGAGTGAGAAAAAACATCACGGGGTGGTCTGAATTCAAGTGTCTGAATTGGGATGGGCAGTGAGTGGCAATTTAGGTGGAGGTAATCACCACGGGTGGTCAGCATGCGGAAGTCAGGACACATGCAGTGGCAATGTAGGATCGGTTTCTGGAAAACATCGCTGGTTAGTGCGCATTGTAAGGGATTCTAACAGGGCAATCAGTAGTAGGAGTGAGAAAAACATCACGGGGTTGTGTGAATTGGAGGGTCTGAATTAGGATAGGCAGTGAGTGGTAATGTAGTAAGGAGAAAAGCACCACAGTGTGGTCAGCATGGTGAGGTCAGGAAGCATGCTGGGGCAATGTAGTATAGGTTTCAGAAAAACATCGCGGGGTGGTGCATATTGTAAGGGTTTCTAACGGGCCATTCACTAGTAGGAGTGAGAAAAACATTATGCGGTGGAGTGAATTGGAGGGTCTGAATTAGGATACGCAGTCAGAGGCAATGTAGGATGGAGAAAAGCACCACGGGGTGGTCAGCATGGGGAGGTCAGGTAAGATGCAGTGGCAATGAAGGATAGGTTTCTGCTAAACATTGACGGGAGGGGCGCATTGTAAGTGTTTCTAAGAGGCCAATCACTAGTAGGAGTGAGAAAAACATCATGGGGTGGTGTGAATCGGAGGGTCAGATTTAGGAGAGTCAGGGAGTGGCAATGTAGGATGGAGAAAAGTACCACAGGGTGGTCAGCATGGGGAGGTCTGGAAACATGCAGTGGAAATGTAGGATAGGTTTCTAAAAATCATCGCGGCGTGTTGCGCATTGTAATGCTTTCTAACAGGCCATTTACTAGTAGGAGTGAGAAAAACATCACAGGGTCGTGTGAATCGAAGGGTCTGAATTAGGATGGGCAGTGAGTAGCAATGAATTATAGAGAAAAGCAGCACGGTGTGGTCAGCATAGGGAGGTCAGTAAACATGCAGTGGCAATGTAGGATAGGTTTCTGAAAAACATCGCCAGGTGGAGCATATTGTAAGGGTTTCTAACAGGCCATTCATTAGGAGGAGTGAGAAAAACATCACGGGGTGGTGTGAATTTGAGCGTTTGAATTATGATGGGCAGTGAGTGGCAATGTAGGATGGAGAAAAGCACCACGGGGTGGTCAGCATGGGGAAGTCAGGAAACATGAGTTGCCATGTAGCATAGGTTTCAGCAAAACATCGCGGGGTGGTGTGAATTGTCAGGGTTTCTAACAGGCCAATCACTAGCAGGAGTGAGAAAAACATCACGGGGTGGTGTGAATTGGAGTGCATGAATTAGGATAGGCAGTGAGTGGCAATGTAGGATGGACAAAAGCACCACAGGGTGGTCAGCATGCGGAGGTCAGGAAACATGCAGTGGCAATGCAGGATAGGTTTCTGAAAAACGTTGTGGGGTGGTGTACATTGTAAGGGTTTCTAATAGGCCATTCACTAGTAGGAGGGAGAAAAACATCATGGGTGGTGTGAATTGGACGGTCTGAGTTAGTATAGACAGTGAGTGGCAATGGAGGATGGAGAAAAGCGCCAGGGGGTGGTCAGCATGGGGAGGTCGGGAAACATGCAGTGGAAATGTAGGATAGTTTTCTAAAAAAATCACTGCGTGTTGCACATTGTAATTGTTTCTAACAGGCCATTTACTAGTAGGAGTGATAAAAACACGACGGGGTCGTGTGAATCTAAGGGTCTGAATTAGGATGGGCAGTGAGTGGCAATTTAGGAGGAGGAAAGCACGACGGGTGTTCAGCAGGGGGAAGTCAGGACACATGAAGTGGCAATGTAGTATAGGTTTCTGAAAATCATCGCGGGGTGGTGCACATTGTAAGGGATTCTAACAGGCCAATCACTAGTAGGAGTGAGAAAAACATCACAGGGTGGAGTGAAGTGGAGGGACTGAATTAGGATAGGCAGGGAGTGGCAATGTTGGATGGAGAAAAGCACTACGGGGTGGTCAGCATGGGGAGGTCAGGAAGCATGCAGTGGCAATGTAGGATAGGTTTCTGAAAATCATCGCGGGGTGGTGCACATTGTAAGGGATTCTAACAGGCCAATCACTAGTAGGAGTGAGAAAAACATCACAGGGTGGAGTGAAGTGGAGGGACTGAATTAGGATAGGCAGGGAGTGGCAATGTAGGATGGAGAAAAGCACTACAGGGTGGTCAGCATGGGGAGGTCAGGAAACATGCAGTGGCAATGTAGGATAGGTTTCTGAAAAATATGGTGGGTTGGTGCGCATTGTAAGGGTTTCTATCAGGCCATTCACTAGTAGGAGTGAGGAAATCATCACGGCGTGGTGTGAATTCGAGTGTCTGAATTAGGATGGGCAGTGAGTTGCAATGTATGATGGTGAAAAGCACCATGGGGTGGTCAGCATGGGGAATTCAGGAAACATGAGTTGCCATGTAGGAAAAGTTTCGGCAAAACATCGCGTGGTGGTGTGCGTTGGAAGGGTTTCTAACAGGCCGATCAGTAGCAGGAGTGAGAAAAACATCACGGGGTGGTGTGAATTGGAGTGTCTGAATTAGGATAGGCAGTGAGTGGCAATGTAGGATTTACAAAAGCACCACTGGGTGGTGAGCATGGGGAGGTCAGGAAACATGCAGTGGCAATGCAGGATAGGTTTCTGAAAAACGTTGTGGGGTGGTGTGCATTGTAAGGGTTTCTAACAGGCCATTCACTAGTAGGAGGGAGAAAAACATCACGGGGTGGCTTGAATACGAGGGCCTGCGTAAAGATAGGCAGTGAGTGGCAATGTAGGATGGAGAATATCAGGACGCGGTGGTCAGCATGGGGAGGTCAGGAAACATGCAGTGGCAATGTAGGATATGTTTCTGAAAACACAACGTGGTGGTGGCCATGGGGAGGGTCTCTACCAGGCCATTCACATGTAGCAGTGAGAGAAACATCACGTGGTGGTATGAAATGTGAGAGTCTGAATTAGGATAGGCAGTGAGAAGCAATGTAGGATGG
This sequence comes from Cavia porcellus, assembly GCF_034190915.1. Lineage (NCBI taxonomy): Eukaryota > Metazoa > Chordata > Mammalia > Rodentia > Caviidae > Cavia > Cavia porcellus. Next base: position 872,125 of record NW_026947486.1, on the reverse strand, counting down.
AGAAAAGCACCAAGAGATGGTGAGCATGGGAAGGTCGGGAAACATGCAGTGGAAATGTAGGATAGGTTTCTAAAAAGCATCGCGGCATGTTGCGCATTGTAGTGGTTTCTAACATACCATTCACTAGTAGGAGTGAGAAAAACATCACGGGGTGGTTTGAATTCAAGTGTCTGAAATAGGATGAGCAGTTAGTGGCAATGTAGGATGGAGAAAAGCACCGCATGGTGGTCAGCATGTGGAGGTCAGGAAACATGCAGTGGCAATGTAGGATAGGTTTCAGCAAAACATTCATGGGTGGTGCACATTGTAAGGGTTTCTAACAGGCCATTCACTACTACGAGTGAGAAAAACATCACGGCGTGGTCTGAATTCAAGTGTCTGAATTAGGATGGGCAGTGAGTGGCAATTTAGGAAGAGGAAAGCACCACGGGTGGTCAACATGGGGAAGTCAGGACACATGCATTGGCAATGTAGGATCGGTTTCTGTAATACATCGCTGGTTAGTGCGCATTGTAAGGGTTTCTAACAGGCCAATCAGTAGTAGGAGTGAGAAAAACATCACTGGGTGGTGTGAATCGGAGGGCCTGAATTAGAATAGGCAGTGAGTGGAAATGTAGGATGGAGAAAAGCACCACGGGGTTGTCAGCATGCAGAGGTCCGGAAACATGCAGTGGCAATGTAGGATAGGTTTCTGCAAAACATTCATGGGTGGTGCACATTGTAAGAGTTTCTAACAGGCCATTCACTACTAGGAGTGAGAAAAAACATCACGGGGTGGTGCGAATTCATGTGTATGAATTAGGATGGGCAGTGAGTGGCAATTTAGGCGGAGGAAAGCACCATGGGTGGTCAGCATGGGGAAGTCAGGACACATGCAGTGGCAATGTAGGATCGGTTTCTGAAAAACATCGCTGGTTAGTGCGCATTGTAAGGGATTCTAACAGGCCAATCAGTAGTAGGAGTGAGAAAAACATCACGGGGTTGTGTGAATTGGAGGGTCTGAATTAGGATAGGCAGTGAGTGGTAATGTAGTAAGGACAAAAGCACCACTGTGTGGTCAGCATGGTGAGGTCAGGAAGCATGCTGTGGCAATGTAGTATAGGTTTCAGAAAAACATCGCGGGGTGGTGCATATTGTAAGGGTTTCTAACGGGCCATTCACTAGTAGGAGTGAGAAAAACATTATGCGGTGGAGTGAATTGGAGGGTCTGAATTAGGATACGCAGTCAGAGGCAATGTAGAATGGAGAAAAGCACCACGGGGTGGTCAGCATGGGGAGGTCAGGTAAGATGCAGTGGCAATGAAGGATAGGTTTCTGCTAAACATTGACGGGAGGGGCGCATTGTAAGTGTTTCTAAGAGGCCAATAACTAGTAGGAGTGAGAAAAACATCATGGGGTGGTGTGAATCGGAGGGTCAGATTTAGGAGAGTCAGGGAGTGGCAATGTCGGATGGAGAAAAGTACCACAGGGTGGTCAGCATGGGGAGGTCTGGAAACATGCAGTGGAAATGTAGGATAGGTTTCTAAAAATCATCGCGGCGTGTTGCGCATTGTAATGCTTTCTAACAGGCCATTTACTAGTAGGAGTGAGAAAAACATCACAGGGTCGTGTGAATCGAAGGGTCTGAATTAGGATGGGCAGTGAGTAGCAATGAATTATAGAGAAAAGCAGCACGGTGTGGTCAGCATAGGGAGGTTAGGAAACATGCAGTGGCAATGTAGGATAGGTTTCTGAAAAACATCGCCAGGTGGTGCATATTGTAAGGGTTTCTAACAGGCCATTCATTAGGAGGAGTGAGAAAAACATCACGGGGTGGTGTGAATTCGAGCGTTTGAATTACGATGGGCAGTGAGTGGCAATGTAGGATGGAGAAAAGCACCACGGGGTGGTCAGCATGGGGAAGTCAGGAAACATGAGTTGCCATGTAGCATAGGTTTCAGCAAAACATCGCGGGGTGGTGTGCATTGTCAGGGTTTCTAACAGGCCAATCACTAGCAGGAGTGAGAAAAACATCACGGGGTGGTGTGAATTGGAGTGCATGAATTAGGATAGGCAGTGAGTGGCAATGTAGGATGGACAAAAGCACCACAGGGTGGTCAGCATGCGGAGGTCAGGAAACATGCAGTGGCAATGCAGGATAGGTTTCTGAAAAACGTTGTGGGGTGGTGTACATTGTAAGGGTTTCTAATAGGCCATTCACTAGTAGGAGGGAGAAAAACATCATGGGTGGTGTGAATTGGACGGTCTGAGTTAGTATAGGCAGTGAGTGTCAATGGAGGATGGAGAAAAGCGCCAGGGAGAGGTTAGCATGGGGAGGTCGGGAAACATGCAGTGGAAATGTAGGATAGTTTTCTAAAAAAATCACTGCGTGTTGCACATTGTAATTGTTTCTAACAGGCCATTTACTAGTAGGAGTGATAAAAACATGACGGGGTCGTGTGAATCTAAGGGTCTGAATTAGGATGGGCAGTGAGTGGCAATTTAGGAGGAGGAAAGCACGACGGGTGTTCAGCATGGGGAAGTCAGGACACATGAAGTGGCAATGTAGTATAGGTTTCTGAAAATCATCGCGGGGTGGTGCACATTGTAAGGGATTCTAACAGGCCAATCACTAGTAGGAGTGAGAAAAACATCACAGGGTGGAGTGAAGTGGAGGGACTGAATTAGGATAGTTAGGGAGTGGCAATGTAGGATGGAGAAAAGCACTACGGGGTAGTCAGCATGGGGAGGTCAGGAAACATGCAGTGGCAATGTAGGATAGGTTTCTGAAAAATATGGTGGGTTGGTGCGCATTGTAAGGGTTTCTATCAGGCCATTCACTAGTAGGAGTGAGGAAATCATCACGGTGTGGTGTGAATTCGAGTGTCTGAATTAGGATGGGCAGTGAGTTGCAATGTATGATGGTGAAAAGCACCATGGGGTGGTCAGCATGGGGAATTCAGGAAACATGAGTTGCCATGTAGGAAATGTTTCGGCAAAACATCGCGTGGTGGTGTGCGTTGGAAGGGTTTCTAACAGGCCGATCAGTAGCAGGAGTGAGAAAAACATCACGGGGTGGTGTGAATTGGAGTGTCTGAATTAGGATAGGCAGTGAGTGGCAATGTAGGATTTACAAAAGCACCACTGGGTGGTGAGCATGGGGAGGTCAGGAAACATGCAGTGGCAATGCAGGATAGGTTTCTGAAAAACGTTGTGCGTTGGTGTGCATTGTAAGGGTTTCTAACAGGCCATTCACTAGTAGGAGGGAGAAAAACATCACGGGGTGGCTTGAATACGAGGGCCTGAGTAAAGATAGGCAGTGAGTGGCAATGTAGGATGGAGAATATCAGGACGCGGTGGTCAGCATGGGGAGGTCAGGAAACATGCAGTGGCAATATAGGATAGGGTTCTGAAAACACAACGTGGTGGTGGCCATGGGGAGGGTCTCTACAAGGCCATTTGCATGTAGCAGTGAGAGAAACATCACGTGGTGGTATGAAATGTGAGGGTCTGAATTAGGATAGGCAGTGAGAAGCAATGTAGGATGGAGAAAAGCACCAAGAGATGGTGAGCATGGGAAGGTCGGGAAACATGCAGTGGAAATGTAGGATAGGTTTCTAAAAAGCATCGCGGCGTGTTGCGCATTGTAGTGGTTTCTAACATACCATTCACTAGTAGGAGTGAGAAAAACATCACGGGGTGGTTTGAATTCAAGTGTCTGAAATAGGATGAGCAGTTAGTGGCAATGTAGGATGGAGAAAAGCACCACATGGTGGTCAGCATGGGAAGGTCAGGAAACATGCAGTGGCAATGTAGGATAGGTTTCTGAAAAAGATCGCGGGGTGCTGAACATTGTAAAGTTTTCTAACAGGCCAATCACTAGTAGGAGTGAGAAAAACATCATGGGTGGTGTGAATTGGATGGTCTGAGTTAGTATAGGCAGTGAGTGGCAATGGAGGATGGAGAAAAGCACCACGGGGTGGTCAGCGAGTGGAGGTCAGGAAACATGCAGTGGCAATGTAGGATAGGTTTCTGAAAAAGATCGCGGGGTGCTGAACATTGTAAAATTTTCTAACAGGCCATTCACTAGTAGGAGTGAGAAAAACATCATGGGGTGGTGTTAATTGGAGGGTCTGAATTAGCATAGGCAGTGAGTGGCAATTTAGGAGGAGAAAAGCACAACGGGGTGGTCAGTATTGGGAAGTAAGGAAACATGCAGAGGCAATGGAGGATAATTTTCTGGAAAAAAATCGCGGGGTGGTGCGCATTGTAAGGGTTTCTAACAGGCCATTTACTAGTAGGAGTGAGAAAAACATCACGGGGTCATGAGATACGAAGGGTCTGAATTAGGATGGGCAGTGAGTGGCAATGTAGGATGGAGAAAAGCAGCTCGGGGTGGTCAGCATAGAGAGTTCAGGAAACATACAATTGCAATGTAGGATACGTTTCTGAAAATCATCACGTGGTGGTGCACATTGTAAGTGTTTCTAAAAGGCCATTCACTACTAGGAGTGAGAAAAACATCACGGGGTGGTGTTAATTGTAGGGTCTGAATTAGCATAGGCAGTGAGTGGAAATGTAGGATGGAGAAAAGAGCCAGGGGGTGGTCAGCATGGGGAGGTCGGGAAACATGCAGTGGAAATGTAGGATAGTTTTCTAAAAAACATCACTGCGTGTTGCACATTGTAATTGTTTCTAACAGGCCATTTACTAGTAGGAGTGATAAAAACATGACGGGGTCGTGTGAATCAAAGGGTCTGAATTAGGTTGGGCAGTGAGTGGCAATGTAGGATGGAGAAAAGCACCATGGGCTGGTCAGCATGCGGAGGTCAGGAAACATGCAGTGGCAATGTAGGATAGGTTTCTGAAAAACATCGCTGGTTGGTGTGCATTGTAAGGGTTTCTAACAGGTCAATCACTCGTAGGAGTGAGAAAAACATCACGGGGTGGTGTGAATTGGAGGGTCTGAATTAGGATAGGCAGTGAGTGGTAATGTAGGAAGGAGAAAAGCACCACTCTGTGGTCAGCATGGTGAGGTCAGGAAACATGCAGTGGCAATGTAAGATAGGTTTCAGAAAAACATAGCGGGGTGGTGCATATTGTAAGGGTTTCTAACAGGCCATTCACTAGTAGGAGTGAGAAAAACATTATGGGGTGGAGTGAATTGGAGGGTCTGAATTAGGATAGGCAGTTAGAGGCAATGTAGGATGGAGAAAAGCACCACTGTGTGGTCAGCATGGTGAGGTCAGGAAACATGCAGTGGCAATGTAAGATAGGTTTCAGAAAAACATCGCGGGGTGGTGCGCATTGTAAGGGTTTCAAACAGGCCAGCCACAAGTAGGAGAGAGAAAAACATCACGAGGTGGTGTGAATTGGAGGGTCTGAATTATGATAGGCAGTGAGTGGCAATGTAGGATGGGGAAAAGCACCATGGGCTGGTCAGCATGCGGAGGTCAGGAAACATGCAGTGGCAATATAGGATAGTTTTCTGAAAAACATCGCGGGGTGAAGCGCTTTGTAAGAGATTCTAAAAGGCCAATCAATAGTACGAATGAAAAAAAAATTACAGGATGGTGTGAATCGGAGTGTCTGAATTAGGAGACTCAAGGTGTGGCAACGTAGGATGGACAAAAGCAGGATGGTATGGTCAGCATAGCGAGGTCAGGAAACATGCAATTGCAATGTAGGATAGGTTCCTGAAAATCATCACGTGGTGGTGCGCATTGTAAGGGTTTCTAACAGGCCAATTACTAGTAGGAGTTAGAAAAACATCACGGGGTGGAGTGAATTGGAGGTTCTGAATTAGGATAGGCAGTAAGTGGCAATATAAGATGGTGAAAAGCACCACTCGTTGGTCACCATGAGGAGGTCAGGAAACATGCAGTAGCAATGTAGGATAGATTTCTAAAAAAGATCACGGGGTAGTGCGCATTGTAAGGGTTTTTAACAGGCCATTCACTAGTAGCAGTGAGAAAAACATCACGGTTGGTATGAATTTGACGGTCTGAGTTAGTATAGGCAGTGAGTGGCAATGGAGGATGGAGAAAAGCACCACGGGGTGGTCAGCATGTGGAGGTCAGGAAACATGCAGTGGCAATGTAGGATAGGTTTCTGAAAAAGATCGCGGGGTGGTGCACATTCTAAAGTTTTCTAACAGGCCAATCACTAGTAGGAGTGAGAAAAACATCACGGGGTGGTGTTAATTGGATGGTCTGAATAAGCATAGGCAGTGAGAGGCAATGTAGGATGGAGAAAAGCACCACGGGTTGGTCAGCATGGGGGAGTCAGGAAACATGCAGTGACAATTTAGGATAGGTTTCTGCAAAAAAATGCTGGGTGGGGCGCATTGTAAACGTTTCTAACAGGCCATTCACTAGTAGGAGTGAGAAACACATCACGGAGTGGTGTGAATTCCAGTGTCTGAATTAGGATGGACAGTGAGTGTCAATTTCAGATGGAGAAAAGCACCACGGGGTGGTCAGCATGGGGAAGTCAGGAAACATGCAATTGAAATGTAGGATAAGTTTCTGAAAATCATCATGTGGTGGTGCGCATTGTAAGGGTTTCTAACAGTCTATTCACTCGTAGGAGTGAGAAAAACATCATGGGGTGGTGTGAATTCCAGTGTCTGAATTAGGATGGGCAGTGAGTGGCAATTTAGGAGGAGAAAAGCACCACGGGGTGTCCAGTACGGGGAAGTCAAAAACATGCAGAGGCAATGTACGATAGATTTCGGAAAAACATCGCGTGGTGGTGCGCATTGTAAGGGTTTCTAACAGGCCATTTACTAGTAGGAGTGAGAAAAACATCATGGGGTCATGTGAATCGAAGGGTCTGAATTAGGATGGGCAGTGAGTGGCAGAGTAGGATGGAGAAAAACACCACTCGGTGGTGAGCATAGTGAGGTCAGGAAACATGCAATTGCAATGTAGGATAGGTTCCTGAAAATCATCACGTGGTGGTGCGCATTGCAAGGGTTTCTAACACGCCAATTACTAGTAGGAGGGAGAAAAACATCACGGGGTGGAGTGAGTTGGAGGGTCTGAATTAGGATAGACAGTGAGTGGCAATATAAGATGGAGAAAAGCACCACTCGTTGGTCACCATGGGGAGGTCAGAAAACATGCAGTGGCAATGTAGGATAGCTTTCTGAAAACGGTCGCGGGTTTTGGTGCATTGTAAGAGTTCTAACAGGCCATTCACTACGAGGAGTGAGAAAAACATAACGGGTGGTGTGAATTGGACGGTCTGAGTTAGTATAGGCAGTGAGTGGCAATGGAGGATGGAGAAAAGCACCACGGGGTGGTCAGCAAGTGGAGGTCCAGAAACATGCAGTGGCAATCTAGGATAGGTTTCTGAAAAAGATCGCGGGGTGGTGCGCATTGTATGTGTTTCTAACAGGCCATTCACTAGTAGGAGTGAGAAAAACATCACAGGGTGGTGTTAATTCGAGTGTCTGAATTAGGATGGGCAGTGAGTGGCAATGTAGGATGGAGAAAAGCACCACGGGGTGTTCAGCATTGGGAGGTCAGGAAACATGCAGTGGCAATGTAAGATAGGTTTCTGAAAAACATCAAAGGGGTGGTGCGCATTGTATGGGTTTCTAAAAAGCCAATCAATAGTACGAGTGAAAAAAAAATCACAGGATGGTGTGAATCGGAGTGTCTGAATTAGGAGACTCAGGGAGTGGCAATGTAGGATGGAGAAAAGCAGGACGGTATGGTCAGCATGGGGAGGTCAGGAAACGTGCAGTTGAAATGTAGGTTAGGGTTCTCTAAATCATCGGGGGGTGGTGCGCATTGTAAGGCTTTCTAACAGGTCATTCACTAGTAGGAGTGAGAAAAACATCACGGGGTGGTGTGAATCGGAGGGCCTGAATTAGGATAGGCAGTGAGTGGCAAAGTAGGAGGGAGAAAAGCGCCACGGGGTGGTCAGCATGGGGAGGTCAGGACACATGCAGTGGCAATGTAGGATAGGTTTCTGAAAAACAATCCGGGTTGGTGCACATTGTAAGTGTTTCTAACAGGCCATTCACTAGTAGGAGTGAGAAAAACATCACGGGGTGGTGTGAATCGGAAGGCCTGAATTAGGATAGGCAGTGAGTGGCAATGTAGGATGGAGAAAAGCACCACGGGGTGGTCAGGATGGGGAAGTCAGGAAACATGCAGTGGCAATGTAGGATAGGTTTCTGTAAAACATCTCAGGGTTGTGCGCATTGTTAGTGTTTCTAACAGGCCATTCACTAGTAGGAGTGAGAAAAACATCACGTTGTGGTGTGAATCGGAGGGCCTGAATTAGGATAGGCAGTGAGTGGCAATGTAGGATAGAGAAAAGCATCACGGGGTGGTCAGCATTTGGAGGTCAGGAAGTATGCATTGGCAATGTAGGATAGGTTTCTAAAAAACATCGCAGGGTGTTGCGCATTGTAAATGTTTGTAACAGGCCATTCACTAGTAGCAGTGAGAAAAACATCAAAGGGTGGTGTGAATTGGAGGGCCTGAATTAGGATAGGCAGTGGGTGGCAATATAGGATGGAGAAAACGCCACGGGTTGTTCAGCATGGGGAGGTCAGGAAACATGCAATGGCAATGTAGGATAGGTTTCTGAAAAACATGGCGGGGAGGTGAGAATTGTAAGGGTTTCTAACACGCCATTCACTAGTAGGAGTGAGAAAACCATTACGGGGTGGTGTGAATCAGAGGGCCTGAATTGGCATAGGCAGTTAGTGGCAATGTAGAATGGAGAAAAGTGCCAAGGGGTGGTCAGCATGGGGAGGTCAGGAAACATGCAGTGGCAATGTCGGATAGGTTTCTCAAAAACATCACTGGTTGGTGCGCATTGTAAAGGTTTCTAACAGGCCAATCACTAGTAGGAGTGAGAAAAACATCATGGGGTGGTGTGAATTGGAGGGTCTGAATTAGGATAGGTAGTCAGAGGCAATGTAGGATGGATAAAAGCACCACGGGGTGGTCAGCATGGGGAGGTCAGGAAAGATGCAGTGGCAATGTAGATTAGGTTTCTGCTAAACATTGACGGGTGGTGCACATTGTAAGTGTTTCAAACAGGCCAATCACTAGAAGGAGAGAAAAAAACACCACGGGGTGGTGTGAATTCGAGTGTCTGAATTAGGCTGGTCAGTGAGTGGCAATGTAGGATGGAGAAAAGCACCACGTTGTGGTCAGCATGTGGAGGTCAGGAAACATGCAGTGGCAATGTAGGATAGGTTTCTGAAAAAGATCAAGTGGTGGTGCGCATTGTAAGGGTTTCTAAAAGGCCAATCACTAGTAGCAGTGAGAAACACATCACGGAGTGGTGTTAATTGGAGGGTCTGAATAAGCATAGGCAGTGAGGGGCAATTTATGAGGAGAAAAGCACCACGGGGTGTCCAGTATGGGGAAGTCAGGAAACATGCAGAGGCAATGTAGGATAGTTTTCTGAAAAACATCGCGTGGTGGTGCGCAATGTAAGGGTTTCTAACAGGCCATTTACTAGTATGAGTGAGAAAAACATCACGGGGTCATGTGAATCGAAGGGTCTGAATTAGGATGGGCAGTGAGTGGCAGTGTAGGATGGAGAAAAACACCACTCGGTGGTGAGCATAGGGAGGTCAGGAAACATGCAATTGCAATGTAGGATAGGTCCCTAAAAATCATCACGTGGTGGTGCGCATTGCAAGGGTTTCTAACACGCCAATTCCTAGTAGGAGGGAGAAAAGCATCACGGGGTTGAGTGAGTTGGAGGGTCTGAATTAGGATAGACAGTGAGTGGCAATATAAGATGGAGAAAAGCACCACTCGTTGGTCACCATGGGGAGGTCAGAAACATGCAGTGGCAAAGTAGGATAGGTTTCTGAAAATGATCGCGGGGTTGTGTGCATTGTAAGGGTTTCTAACAGGCCATTCACTACTAGGAGTGAGAAAAACATCACGGGTGGTGTGAATGGGACGGTGTGAGTTAGTATGGGCAGTGAGTGGCAATGGAGGATGGAGAAAAGCAACACGGGGTGGTCAGCAAGTGGAGGTCAGGAAACATGCATTGGCAATGTAGGATAGGTTTCTGAAAAAAATCGCGGGATGCTGAACATTGTAAAGTTTTGTAACAGGCCAATCACTAGTAGGAGTGAGAAAAACATCACGGGGTGGTGTTAATTGGAGGGTCTGAATTAGCATAGGCAGTGAGTGGCAATTTAGGAGGAGAAAAGCACCACGGTGTGGTCAGTTTGGGCAAGTCAGGAAACATGAAGAGGAAATGTAGGATAGGTTTCTGAAAAACATCGCCGGGTGGTGTGCATTGTAAGGGTTTCTAACAGGCCATTCACTAGTAGGAGTGAGAAATACATCACGGGGTGGTGTGAATCGGAGGGCCTGAATTAGGATAGGCAGTGAGTGGCAATGTAGGATGGAGAAAAGCACCATGGGATGGTCAGCATGCGGAGGTCAGGAAACATGCAGTGGCAATGTATGATAGGTTTCTGAAAAACATCGCTGGTTGGTGCGCATTGTAAGGGTTTCTAACAGGCCAGTCACTAGTAAGAGTGAGAAAAACATAACGGGGTGGTGTGAATTGGAGGGTCTGAATTAGGATAGGCAGTCAGAGGCAATGTAGGATGGAGAAAAGCATCACGGCATGGTCAGCATGGGGAGGTCAGGAAATATGCAGTGGCAAAGTAGGTTAGGTTTCTGCTAAACATTGACGGGTGGTGCGCATTGTAAGTGTTTCAAACAGGCCAATCACTAGTAGGAGAGAAAAAAACATAATGGGGTGGTGTAAATTGGAGGGTCTGAATTTGGATAGGCAGTGAGTGGCAATGTAGGCTGGAGAAAAGCAACATGGGCTGGTCAGCATGCCGATGTAAGGAAACATGCAGTGGCAATGTAGGATAGGTTTCTGAAAAAGATCGCGGGGTGTTGAACATTGTAAAGTTTTCTAACAGGCCAATCACTAGTAGGAGAGAGAAAAACATCACAGGGTGGTGTTAATTGGAGGTTCTGAATTAGCATATGCAGTGAGTGGCAATTTAGGAGGAGAAAAACACAACGGGGTGGTCAGTATGGGGACGTCAGGAAACATGCAGAGGCAATGTAGGATAGGTTTCTGAAAAACATCGCGAGGTGGTGCGCATTGTAAGGGTTTCTAACAGGCCATTTACTAGTAAATGTGAGAAAAACATCGCGGGGGTGTGCGCATTGTAAGGGTTTCTAACAGGCCATTCAATAGTAGGAGTGAGAAAAACAACACGGGGTGGTATGAATTCGAGTGTCTGAATTAGGATGGGCAGTGAGTGGCAATGTAGGATGTAGAAAATCACCACGGGGTGGTCAGCATGGGGAAGTTAGGAAACATGCAATTGAAATGTACGATAGGGTTCTGAAAATAATCACGTGGTGGTGCGCATTGTAAGGGTTTCTAACAGGCTATTCACTAGTAGGAGTGAGAAAAACATCTGGGGTTGCGTGAATTCCAGTGTCTGAATTAGAATGGGCAGTGAGTGGCAATTTAGTAGAAGAAAAGCACAACGGGGTGGTCAGTATGGGGAATTCAGGAAACATGCAGAGGCAATGTAGGATTGGTTTCTGAAAAACATCGCGGGGTGGTGCGCATTGTAAGAGTATCTAACACGCCATGCACTAGTAGCGCTGAAAAAAACATCACTGGTTGGTGTGAATCGTGGGGACTGAATTCGGATAGGCAGTGAGTGGCATTGTACGATGGAGAAAAGCGCCACAGGGTGGTCAGCATTGGGAGGTCAGAAAACACGCAGTGGCAATGTAGGATAAGTTTCTGAAAAACATCACGGGGTAGTGCATTGTAAGGGTTTCTAACAGGCCATTAACTAGTAAGAGTGAGAAAAACATCACGGGGTGGAGTGAATCGGAGGGCCTGAAGTAGGATAGGCAGTGAGTGGCAATGTAGGATGGACAAAAGCACCACGGGGTGGTCAGCATGGCTAGGTCAGGAAAAATGCAGAGGCAATGTAGGATTGGTTTCTAAAAAACAATGCGTGGTGGTGCGCATTGTAAGTGTTTCTAACACGCCATGCACTAGTAGCCGTGAGAAAAACATCATGGGTTGGTGTGAATTGGAGGTCCTGAATTAGGATAGGCAGTGAGTGGCAATGTAGGATTGAGGAAAGGGCCACGGAGTGGTCAGCATTTGTAGGTCAGGAAACATGCAGTGGCAATGTAGGATAAGTTTCTGAAAAACATCACGGGGTGGTGCGCATTGTAAGGGTTTCTAACACGACATTCTCTAGTAGGAGTGAGAAGAACATCACGGGATGGTGTGAATCGGAGGGCCTGAATAGAAATAGGCAGTGATTGGCAATGTAGGATGGAGAAAAGCGCCAAGGGGTGGTAGCCTGGGGAGGTCAGGAAACATGCAGTGTCAATGTAGGATAGGTTTCTGAAAAACTTCGAGGGTGGTGCGCATTGTAAGGGTTTCTAACAGGCCAATCGCTAGTATTAGTGAGAAAAACATCACAGGGTGGTGTGAATCGGAAGGCCAGAATTAGGATAGGCCGTGAGAGGCAATGTAGGATGGAGAAAAGCGCCACAGGGTGGTCAGCATGGGGGGATCAGGAAACATGCAGTGACAATGTAGGATACGTTTCTGAAAAACATCGCGAGGTGGTGCGAATTGTAAGGGTTTCTAACACGCGATTCACTAGTAGGAGTGAGAAAAACATCACGGGGTGGTGTGAATCGGAGGGCGTGAATTAGGATAGGCAGTGAGTGGCAAAGTAAGATGTAGAAAAGCGCAACGGGGTGGTCTGCATGGGGAGGTCAGGACACATGCAGTGGCAATGTAGGATAGGTTTCTGAAAAACATAGCGGGGTGATGCGCATTGTAAGGGTTTCTAACAGGCCTTTCACTAGTAGGAGTGAGAAAAACATCACAGGGTGGTGTGAATCGGAGGGCCTGAATTAGGATAGGCAGTGAGTGACAATGTAGGATGGAGAAAAGCGCCATGAGGTGGTAAGCATGGGGAGGTGAGGAAACATGCAGTGGCAATGTAGGATAGGTTTCTGTAAAAATCTAGGTGTTGTGCGCATTGTTACTGTTTCTAACAGGCAATTCATTTGTAGGAGTGAGAAAAACATCACGTTGTGGTGTGAATCGGAGAGCCTGAATTAGGATAGGCAGTGAGTCACAATGTAGGATGGAGAAAAGCACCACGGTGTGGTCAGCATTTGGAGGTCAGGAAACATGCAGTCGCAATGTAGGATAAGTTTCTGAAAAACATCGCGGGTTGGTGCGCATTGTAAGGGTTTCTAATACGCCATTCACTAGTAGGAGTGAGAAGAAGGTCACGGGATGTTGTGATTTGGAGGGTCTGACTTGGAATAGGTAGTGACTGGCAATGTAGGATGGAGAAAAGCGCCACGGGGTGGTCAGCCTAGGGAGGTCAGGAAATATGCAGTCGCAATGTAGGATATGTTTCTGAAAAACATCGTGTGGTGGTGCGCATGTAAGGGTTTCTAACAGGCTATTCACTAGTAGGAGTGAGAAAAACATCATGGGGTGGTGTGAATCGGAGGGCTTGAATAAGGACAGGCAGTGAGAGGCAATGTAGGATGGAGAAAAGCGCCAAGAGGTGGTCAGCATGGGGACGTTCGGAAACATGCAATGGCATTGTAGGATAGGATTCTGAAAAACATCGTGGGGTGGTGCGCATTGTAAGGGTTTCTAACAGGCCATTCACTAGTAGGAGTGAGAAAACCATCATGGGGTGGTGTTAATCGGAGGGCCCGAATTGGCATAGCAGGGAGTGGCAATGTAGGATGGAGAAAAGCGCCACGGGGTGGTCAGCATGGGGAGGTCAGGACACATGCAGTGGCAATGTAGGATAGGTTTCTGAAAAACATCGCGGGGTGGGGCGCATTGTAAGGGTTTCTAACAGGCCATTCACTAGTAGGAATGAGAAAAACATCACGGGGTGGTGTGAATCGGAGGGCCTGAATTGGGATAGGTAGTGAGTGGCAATGTGGATGTTGAAAAGCGCCAATGGTTGGTGATCATGGGGAGGTCAGGAAACATGCAGTGGCAATGTAGGATAGGTTTCTGAAAAACATCGCGGGGTGGTGCGCATTGTAATGGTTTCTAACAGGCCATTCAATAGTAGGAGTGAGAAAACCATCACGGGGTGGTGTTAATCAGAGGTCCTGAATTGGCATAGGCAGGGAGTGGCAATGTAGGATGGAGAAAACCGCCACGGGGTGGTCAGCATGGGGAGGTCAGGACACATGCAGTGGCAATGTAGGATAGGTTTCTGAAAAACATCGCGGGGTGGGGCGCATTGTAAAGGTTTCTAACAGGCCATTCACTAGTAGGAGTGAGAAAAACATCACGGGGTGGTGTGAGTCGGAGGGCATAAATTAGGATAGGCAGTGAGTGGCAATGTAGGATGGAGAAAAGCGCCATGGGTTGGTCAGCCTATGGAGGTCAGGAAACAGGCAGTTTCAATGTACGATAGGTTTCTGAAAAACATCGAGTGGTGGTGCACATTTTAAGGGTTTCTAACAGGCCATTCACTAGTAGGAGTGAGAAAAAAATCACAGGGTGTTGTGAATCAGAGGGCCTGAATTAGGATTGGCAGTGAGTGGCAATGTAGGATGGACAAAAGCGCCACGGGGTGGTTAGCATGGGGAGATCAGGAAACATGCAATGGCACTGTAGGATAAGTTTCTGAAAAACATCGCGGGGTAGTGCATTGTAAGGGTTTCTAACAGGCCATTCACTAGTAGGTGTGAGAAAAACATCACGAGTTGGTGTGAATCGGAGGGCACGATTAGGATAGGCAGTGAGAGGCAATGTAGGAAGGAGAAAAGCGCCACGGGGTGGTCAGCATGGGGAGGTCAGGAAACATGCAGTGGCAATGTAGGATAGGTTTCTGAAAAACATCGTGAGGTGGTGTGAATTGTAAGGGTTTCTAACACGCCATTCACTAATAGGAGTGAGAAAACCATCACGGGGTTGTGTGAATTGGAGGGCCTCAATTGGTATAGGCAGTGAGTGGCAATGTAGGATGGAGAAAAATGCCAAGTGGTGGTCATCATGGGGAGTACAGGAAACATGCAGTGGCAATGTAGGATAGGTTTCTGAAAAACATCGCGGGGTGGTGCGCATTGTGAGGGTTTCTAAAAGGCCATTCACTAGTAGGAGTGAGAAAACAATCACGGGGTGGTGTTAATCGGAGGGCCTGATTTGGGATAGGCAGTGAGTGGCAATGTAGGATGGAGAAAAGCGCCATGGGGTGGACAGAATGGGGAGGTCAAGTAACATGCAGTGGCAATGTAGGATAGGTTTGGGAAAAACATCAAGGGGTTGTGCGCATTGTAAGGCTTTCTAACAGGCCATTCACTAGTAGGAGTGAGAAAAACATCATGGGGTGGTGTGAATCGGAGGGCCTGAATTAGGATAGGCAGTGAGTGGCAATGTAGGATGGAGAAAAGCGCCACGGGGTGGTCAGCATGGGGAGGTCAGGAAACATGCAGTGGCAATGTACGATAGGTTTCTGAAAAACATCGCGGGGTGGTGCGCATTGTAGGGGTTTCTAACAGGCCATTCACTAGTAGGAGTGAGAAAAACATCAAGGAGTGGTGTTAATCAGAGGGCCTGAATTGGGATAGGCAGTGAGTGGCAATGTAGGAATGAGAAAAGCGCCATGGGGTGGACAGAATGGGGAGGTCAGGAAACATGCTGTGGCAATGTAGGATAGGTTTGGGAAAAACATCGCCTTGTTGTGCGCATTGTAAGGGTTTCTAACAGGCCATTCACTAGTAGGAGTGAGAAAAACATCCCGGGGTGGTGTGAATCAGAGGGCCTGAATTAGGGTGGGCAGTGAGTGGCAATGTAGGATGGAGAAAAGCGCCACGGGGTGCTCAGCATCGGTACATCAGGAAACATGCAGTGCCAATGTAGGATAGGATTCTGAAAAACATCGCGAGGTGGTGCGCATTGTAAGGGTTTCTAACAGGCCATTCACTAGTAATAGAGAGATAAAATCATGGGGTGGTGTGAATCAGAGGGCCTGAATTAGGATAGGCAGCGAGTCGCAATGTAGGATGGAAAAAAGCACCACGGGGTGGTCAGCATCGGGAGGTCCGGAAACATGCAGTGGCAACGTAGGATAGGTTTCTAAAAAACAATGCGTTGTGGTGCGCATTGTAAGTGTTTCTAACACGCCATGCACTAGTAGCAGTGAGAAAAACATCATGAGTTGGTGTGAATTGGAGGTCCTGAATTAGGATAGGCAGTGAGTGGCAATGTAGGATGGAGAAAAGGGCCACGGAGTGGTCAGCATTTGTAGGTCAGGAAACATGCAGTGGCAATGTAGGATAAGTTTCTGAAACACATCGCGGTGTGGTGCGCATTGTAATGGTTTCTAACACGCCATTCTCTAGTAGGAGTGAGAAGAACATCACAGGTTGGTGTGAATCTAAGGGCCTGAATTGGAATAGGCAGTGACTGGCAATGTAGGATGGAGAAAAGCGCCACGGGGTGGTCAGCAAGGGGACGTCAGGAAACATGCAGTGCCAATGTAGGATAGGATTCTGAAAAACATCGCGAGGCAGTGCGCATTGTAAGGGTTTCTAACAGGCCATTCACTAGTAATAGTGAGATAAAAATCATGGGGTGGTGTGAATCGGAGGGCCTGAATTAGGATAGGCAGTGAGTGGCAATGTAGGATGGAGAAAAGCACCACGGTGTGGTCAGCATGGCTAGGTGAGGAAAAATGCAGTGGCAATGTAGGATTGGTTTCTAAAAAACAATGCGTGGTGGTGCGCAATGTAAGTGTTTCTAACACGCCATGTACTAATAGCAGTGAGAAAAACATCATGGGTTGGTGTGAATTGGAGGTCCTGAATTAGGATAGGCAGTGAGTGGCAATGTAGGATGGAGAAAAGGGCCACGGAGTGGTCAGCATTTGTAGGTCAGGAAACATGCAGTGGCAATGTAGGATAAGTTTCTGAAAAACATCGCGGGGTGGTGTGCATTGTAAGGGTTTCTAACACGCCATTCTCTAGTAGGAGTGACAAGAACATCACAAGATGGTGTGAATCGGAGGCCCTGAATTGAAATAGGCAGTGATTGGAAATGTAGGATGGAGAAAAGCGCCATCGGGTGGTAGCCTGGGAAGGTCAGGAAACATGCAGTGTCAATGTAGGATAGGTTTCTGAAAAACATCGAGGGTGGTGCGCATTGTAAGGGTTTCTAACAGGCCAATCGCTAGTATTAGTGAGAAAAACATTACGGCGTGGTGTGAATTGAGGGCGTGAATTAGGATAGGCAGTGAGTTGCAAAGTAAGATGGAGAAAAGCGCCACGAGGTGGTAAGCATGGGGAGGTGGGGAAACATGCAGTGGCAATGTAGGATAGGTTTCTGTAAAAATCTCGGGGTTGTGCGCATTGTTACTGTTTCTAACAGGCAATTCATTTGTAGGAGTGAGAAAAACATCACGTTGTGGTGTGAATCGGAGCGCCTGAATTAGGATAGAAGGTGAGTCGCAATGTAGTTGGAGAAAAGCACCACGGTGTGGTCAGCATTTGGAGGTCAGGAAACATGCAGTCGCAATGTAGGATAAGTTTCTGAAAAACATCGCGGGGTGGTGCGCATTGTAAGGGTTTCTAATACGCCATTCACTAGTAGGAGTGAGAAGAAGATCACGGGATGGTGTGATTTGGAGGGCCTGACTTGGAAAAGGTAGTGATTGGCAATGTAGGATGTAGATAAGCGCCACGGGGTGGTCAGCCTAGGGAGGTCAGGAAACATGGAGTCGCAATGTAGGATAAGTTTCTGAAAAACATCGCGGGGTTGTGCACATTGTAAGGGTTTCTAACAGGCTATTCACTAGTAGGAGTGAGAAAAACATCATGGGGGGGGGTGTGAATCTGAGGGCCTGAAAAAGGACAGGCAGTGAGTGGCAATGTAGGATGGAGAAAAGTGCTACGGGGTGGTCAGCATGGGGACGTTCGGAAACATGCAATGGCATTGTAGGATAGGATTCTGAAAAACATCGTGGGGTGGTGCGCATTGTAAGGGTTTCTAACTGGCCATTCACTAGTAGGATTGAGAAAAACATCACGGGGTGGTGTGAATCGGAGGGCCTGAATTAGGATAGGCAGTGAGAGGCAATGTTGGATGGAGAAAAGCGCCACCGGGTGGTCAGCATTGGGACGTCAGAAAACATGCAGTGGCAATGTAGGATAGGTTTCTGAAAAACATCGCAGGGTTGTGCGAATTGTAAGGGTTTCTAACACGCCATTCACTAGTAGGAGTGAGAAAACCATCACCGGGTGGTGTGAATTGGAGTGCCTGAATTGGGATAGGCAGTGAGTGGCAATGTAGGATGGAGAAAAACGCCAAGGGTTGGTCATCATGGGGAGGTCAGGAAACATGCAGAGGCAATGTAGGATAGGTTTCTGAAAAACATCGCGGGGTGGGGCGCATTGTAATGGTTTCTAACAGGCCATTCACTAGTAGGAGTGAGAAAACCATCACGGGGTGGTGTTAATCGGAGGGCCTGAATTGGCATAGGCAGTGAGTGGCAAAGTAGGATGGTGAAAAGCGCCACGGGGTGGTCAGCATGGAGAGGTCAGGACACATGCAGTGGCAATGTCGGATAGGTTTCTGAAAAACATCGTGAGGTGGTGTGAATTGTAAGGGTTTCTAACACGCCATTCACTAATAGGAGTGAGAAAACCATCACGGGGTTGTGTGAATTGGAGGGCCTCAATTGGTATAGGCAGTGAGTGGCAATGTAGGATGGAGAAAAATGCCAAGTGGTGGTCATCATGGGGAGGTCAGGAAACATGCAGTGGCAATGTAGGATAGGTTTCTGAAAAACATCGCGGGGTGGTGCGCATTGTGAGGGTTTCTAAAAGGCCATTCACTAGTAGGAGTGAGAAAACAATCACGGGGTGGTGTTAATTGGAGGGCCTGATTTGGGAGAGGCAGTGAGTGGCAATGTAGGATGGAGAAAAGCGCCATGGGGTGGACAGAATGGGGAGGTCAAGTAACATGCAGTCGCAATGTAGGATAGGTTTGGGAAAAACATCAAGGGGTTGTGCGCATTGTAAGGCTTTCTAACAGGCCATTCACTAGTAGGAGTGAGCAAAACATCATGGGGTGGTGTGAATCGGAGGGCCTGAATTAGGATAGGCAGTGAGTGGCAATG
This sequence comes from Cavia porcellus, assembly GCF_034190915.1. Taxonomy (NCBI): domain Eukaryota; kingdom Metazoa; phylum Chordata; class Mammalia; order Rodentia; family Caviidae; genus Cavia; species Cavia porcellus. The sequence continues at coordinate 852,969 of NW_026947486.1, read as the reverse complement.
TAGGATGGAGAAAAGCGCCACGGGGTGGTCAGCATGGGGAGGTCAGGAAACATGCAGTGGCAATGTACGATAGGTTTCTGAAAAACATCGCGGGGTGGTGCGCATTGTAGGGGTTTCTAACAGGCCATTCACTAGTAGGAGTGAGAAAAACATCAAGGAGTGGTGTTAATCAGAGGGCCTGAATTGGGATAGGCAGTGAGTGGCAATGTAGGAATGAGAAAAGCGCCACGGGGTGGACAGAATGGGGAGGTCAGGAAACATGCTGTGGCAATGTAGGATAGGTTTGGGAAAAACATCGCCGGGTTGTGCGCATTGTAAGGGTTTCTAACAGGCCATTCACTAGTAGGAGTGAGAAAAACATCCCGGGGTGGTGTGAATCAGAGGGCCTAAATTAGGGTGGGCAGTGAGTGGCAATGTAGGATGGAGAAAAGCGCCACGGGGTGGTCAGCATGGGTACATCAGGAAACATGCAGTGCCAATGTAGGATAGGATTCTGAAAAACATCACGAGGTGGTGCGCATTGTAAGGGTTTCTAACAGGCCATTCACTAGTAATAGAGAGATAAAATCATGGGGTGGTGTGAATCAGAGGGCCTGAATTAGGATAGGCAGCGAGTCGCAATGTAGGATGGAAAAAAGCACCACGGGGTGGTCAGCATCGGGAGGTCCGGAAACATGCAGTGGCAACGTAGGATAGGTTTCTAAAAAACAATGCGTTGTGGTGCGCATTGTAAGTGTTTCTAACACGCCATGCACTAGTAGCAGTGAGAAAAACATCATGAGTTGGTGTGAATTGGAGGTCCTGAATTAGGATAGGCAGTGAGTGGCAATGTAGGATGGAGAAAAGGGCCACGGAGTGGTCAGCATTTGTAGGTCAGGAAACATGCAGTGGCAATGTAGGATAAGTTTCTGAAACACATCGCGGTGTGGTGCGCATTGTAATGGTTTCTAACACGCCATTCTCTAGTAGGAGTGAGAAGAACATCACAGGTTGGTGTGAATCTAAGGGCCTGAATTGGAATAGGCAGTGACTGGCAATGTAGGATGGAGAAAAGCGCCACGGGGTGGTAGCCTGGGGAGGTCAGGAAACATGCAGTGTCAATGTAGGAGGGGTTTTTGAAAAACATCGAGGGTGGTGCGCATTGTAAGGGTTTCTAACAGGCCAATCGCTAGTATTAGTGAGAAAAACATCATAGGGTGGTGTGAATCGGAAGGCCTGAATTAGGATAGGCCGTGAGAGGCAATGTAGGATGGAGAAAAGCGCCACGGGGTGGTCAGCAAGGGGACGTCAGGAAACATGCAGTGCCAATGTAGGATAGGATTCTGAAAAACATCGCGAGGCAGTGCGCATTGTAAGGGTTTCTAACAGGCCATTCACTAGTAATAGTGAGATAAAAATCATGGGGTGGTGTGAATCGGAGGGCCTGAATTAGGATAGGCAGTGAGTGGCAATGTAGGATGGAGAAAAGCACCACGGTGTGGTCAGCATGGCTAGGTGAGGAAAAATGCAGTGGCAATGTAGGATTGGTTTCTAAAAAACAATGCGTGGTGGTGCGCAATGTAAGTGTTTCTAACACGCCATGTACTAATAGCAGTGAGAAAAACATCATGGGTTGGTGTGAATTGGAGGTCCTGAATTAGGATAGGCAGTGAGTGGCAATGTAGGATGGAGAAAAGGGCCACGGAGTGGTCAGCATTTGTAGGTCAGGAAACATGCAGTGGCAATGTAGGATAAGTTTCTGAAAAACATCGCGGGGTTTTGTGCATTGTAAGGGTTTCTAACACGCCATTCTCTAGTAGGAGTGACAAGAACATCACAAGATGGTGTGAATCGGAGGCCCTGAATTGAAATAGGCAGTGATTGGAAATGTAGGATGGAGAAAAGCGCCATCGGGTGGTAGCCTGGGAAGGTCAGGAAACATGCAGTGTCAATGTAGGATAGGTTTCTGAAAAACATCGAGGGTGGTGCGCATTGTAAGGGTTTCTAACAGGCCAATCGCTAGTATTAGTGAGAAAAACATTACGGCGTGGTGTGAATAGGAGGGCGTGAATTAGGATAGGCAGTGAGTGGCAATGTAGGATGGAGAAAAGCACCACGGTGTGGTCAGCATGGCTAGGTGAGGAAAAATGCAGTGTCAATGTAGGATAGGTTTCTGAAAAACATCGAGGGTGGTGCGCATTGTAAGGGTTTCTAACAGGCCAATCGCTAGTATTAGTGAGAAAAACATTACGGCGTGGTGTGAATAGGAGGGCGTGAATTAGGATAGGCAGTGAGTAGCAATGAAGGATGGAGAAAAGCGCCACGAGGTGGTAAGCATGGGGAGGTGAGGAAACATGCAGTGGCAATGTAGGATAGGTTTCTGTAAAAATCTCGGGGTTGTGCGCATTGTTACTGTTTCTAACAGGCAATTCATTTGTAGGAGTGAGAAAAACATCACGTTGTGGTGTGAATCGGAGCGCCTGAATTAGGATAGAAGGTGAGTCGCAATGTAGGTTGGAGAAAAGCACCACGGTGTGGTCAGCATTTGGAGGTCAGGAAACATGCAGTCGCAATGTAGGATAAGTTTCTGAAAAACATCGCGGGGTGGTGCGCATTGTAAGGGTTTCTAATACGCCATTCACTAGTAGGAGTGAGAAGAAGATCACAGGATGGTGTGATTCGGAGGGCCTGACTTGGAAAAGGTAGTGATTGGCAATGTAGGATGTAGATAAGCGCCACGGGGTGGTCAGCCTAGGGAGGTCAGGAAACATGGAGTCGCAATGTAGGATAAGTTTCTGAAAAACATCGCGGGGTTGTGCACATTGTAAGGGTTTCTAACAGGCTATTCACTAGTAGGAGTGAGAAAAACATCTTGGGGGGGTGTGAATCGGAGGGCCTGAAAAAGGACAGGCAGTGAGTGGCAATGTAGGATGGAGAAAAGTGCTACGGGGTGGTCAGCATGGGGACGTTCGGAAACATGCAATGGCATTGTAGGATAGGATTCTGAAAAACATCGTGGGGTGGTGCGCATTGTAAGGGTTTCTAACAGGCCATTCACTAGTAGGATTGAGAAAAACATCACGGGGTAGTGTGAATCGGAGGGCCTGAATTAGGATAGGCAGTGAGAGGCAATGTTGGATGGAGAAAAGCGCCACCGGGTGGTCAGCATTGGGACGTCAGAAAACATGCAGTGGCAATGTAGGATAGGTTTCTGAAAAACATGGCAGGGTTGTGCGAATTGTAAGGGTTTCTAACACGCCATTCATTAGTAGGAGTGAGAAAACCATCACCGGGTGGTGTGAATTGGAGTGCCTGAATTGGGATAGGCAGTGAGTGGCAATGTAGGATGGAGAAAAGCGCCAAGGGTTGGTCATCATGGGGAGGTCAGGAAACATGCAGAGGCAATGTAGGATAGGTTTCTGAAAAACATCGCGGGGTGGTGCGCATTGTAAGGGTTTCTAACAGGCCATTCACTAGTAGGAGTGAGAAAACCATCACGGGGTGGTGTTAATCGGAGGGCCTGAATTGGCATAGGCAGTGAGTGGCAAAGTAGGATGGTGAAAAGCGCCACGGGGTGGTCAGCATGGGGAGGTCAGGACACATGCAGTGGCAATGTCGGATAGGTTTCTGAAAAACATCGCGGGGTTGGGCGCATTGTAAGGGTTTCTTACACGCCATTCACTAGTAGGAGTGAGAAAACCATCATGGGATGATGTGAATCAGAGGGCCTGAATTGGGATAGGCAGTGAGTGGCAATGTAGCCTGGAGAAAAGCGCCACGCGGTGGTCAGCTTGGCGAGGTCAGGAAACATGCAGGGGCAATGTAGGATAGGTTTCTGAAAAACATCTCGGGGTGGTGCGCATTTCAAGTTTTTCTAACAGGCCATTCACTAGAAGGTGTGAGAAAAACATCACGGGTTGGTGTGAATCGGAGGGCCTGAATTAGGATAGGCAGTGAGAGCCAACGCAGGATGGAGAAAAGCGCCACGGGGTGGTCAGCATGGGGAGGTCAGGAAAAATGCAGTGGCAATGTAGGATACGTTTCTGAAATACATCGCTGGGTGGTGCGAATTGTAAGGGTTTCTAACACGCCATTCACTAGTGGGAGTCAGAAAATCATCACGGGGTGGTGTGAATTGGAGGGCCTGAATTGCGATAGGCAGTGAGTGGCAATGTAGGTTGGAGAAAAGCGCCACGGGGTGGTCATCATGGGGAGGTCAGGAAACATGCAGTGGCAATGTAGGATAGGTTTCTGAAAAACATTGCGGATTGGTGCGCATTTTAAGGGTTTCTAACAGGCCATTCACTAGTAGAAGTGAGAAAACCATCACGGGGTGTTGTTAATTGGACGGCCTGAATTGCGATAGGCAGTGTGTGGCAATGTAGGATGGAGAAAAGCGCCACGGGGTGGACAGAATGTGGAGGTCTGGAAACATGCAGTGCCAATGTAGGATTGGTTTCTGAAAAACATCGCGAGGTGGTGCGCATTGTAAGGGTTTCTAACAGGCCATTCACTAGTAAGAGTGAGAAAAAAATCACGCGGTGGTTTGAATAAGAGTGCCTGATTTAGGATAGGCAGTGAGTGGCAATTTAGGATGGAGAAACGCGCCACTGGGTGGTCAGCATGGGGAGGTCAGGAAACATACAGTGGCAATGTAGGATAAGTTTCTGAAAAATTTCGCGGGGTAGTGCATTGTAAGGGTTTCTAACAGGCCATTTACTAGTAGGAATGAAAAAAACATCACTGGGTTGTGTGAATCGGAGGACCTAGATTAGGATAGGCAGTGACTGACAATGTAGTATGGAGAAAAGCGCCACGAGGTGGTCAGCATGAGGAGGCTAGGAAACTTTCAGTGGCAGTGTAGAATAGGTTTCTGAAAAACATCGCGGGCTGGTGCGCAATGTAAGGGTTTCTAACACGCCATTCACCAGTAGGAGTGAGAAATACATCACGCGGTGGTGTGAATCAGAGGTCCTGAATTAGAATAAGCAGTGAGTGACAATGTAGGATGGAGAATAGCGCCACGAGCTGGTAAGCATGGGGAGGTCAGGAAACATGCAGTGGCAATGTAGGATAGGTTTCTGTAAAACATCTCGGGGTTGTGCGCATTTTTCCTGTTTCTAACAGGCAATTAACTTGTAGGAGTGAGAAAAACATCACGTTGTGGTGTGAATCGCAGGGCCTGAATTAGGATAGGCAGTGAGTAGCAATGTAGGATGGAGAAAAGCACCGTGGGGTGGTCAGCATTTGTAGCTCAGGAAACATGCAGTGGCAATGTAGGATAAGTTTCTGAAAAACATCGCGGGGTGGTGCGCATTGTAAGGGTTTCTAACACGCCATTCATGGGTAGGAGTGAGAAAAAATCACGGGGCGGTTTGATTAGGAGGGCCTGATTTAGGATACACAGTGAGTGGCAATTTAGGTTGGGGAAAAGCGCCACTGGGTGGTCAGCATGGGGAGGTCAGGAAACATACCGTGGCAAGGTAGAATAGTTTTCTGAAAAATTTCGCGGGGTAGTACATTGTAAGGGTTTCTAACAGGCCATTCACTCGTAGGAGTGAAAAAAACATCCCGGGGTGGTGTGAATCGGAGGACATTGTTTAGGATAGGCAGTGAGTGGCAATGTAGGATGGAGAAAAGCGCCATGGGGTGTTCGGCATGGGGATGTCAGGAAACATGCAGTCGCAATGTAGGATAGGATTCTGAAAAACATCGCGGGGTGGTGCGCATTGTAAGGGTTTCTAACAGGCCATTCACTAGTAAGAGTGAGATAAAAATCACGGGGTGGTGTGAATCGGAGGGCCTGAATTAGGATAGGCAGTGAGTGGCAACGTAGGATGGACAAAAGCGCCACGGGGTGGTCAGCATTTGTAAGTCAGGAAATATGCAGTGGCAATGTAGGATAGGTTTCTAAAAAACAATGCGGGGTGGTGCGCATTGTATGGGTTTCTAACAGGCCATTTGCTAGTAGGAGTGAGAAAAACATCACAGGGTGGTGTGAATCGGAAGGCCTGAATTAGGATAGGCTGTGAGAGGCAATGAAGGATGGAGAAAAGCGCCACGGGGTGGTCAGCATGGGGGGGTCACGAAACATGCAGTGGCAATGTAGGATACGTTTCGGAAAAACATCGCGGGGTGGTGCGAATTGTAAGGGTTTCTAACACGCCATTCACTAGTACGAGTGAGAAAATCATCACGGGGTGGTGTGAATTGGAGGGCCTGAATTGGGATAGGCAATGAGTGGCAATGTAGGATGGAGAAAAGCGCCAAGGGTTGGTTTTCATGGGGAGGTCAGGAAACATGCAGTGGAAATATAGGATAATTTTCTGGAAAACATCATGGGATGGTGCGCATTGTAAGGGTTTCAAACAGGCCATTCACTAGTAGGAGTGAGAAAAACATCACGGGGTGTTGTGAATTGAAGAGCCTGTATTGGGATAGGCAGTTAGAGGCTATGTAGGATGGAGAAAAGCGATACGGTTTGGTCAGCATGTGGAGGTCAGGAAATATGCAGTGGCAATGTAGGATAGGTTTCTGAAAAACATCGCGGGATGGTGCACATTGTAAGGGTTTCTAACAGGCCATTCACTAGTAGGAGGGAGAAAAACATCACGTTGTTGGGTGAATCGGAGGGCCTGAATTAGGATAGGCAGTGAGTGGTAATGTAGGATGGAGAAAAGCGCCACGGGGTGGTCAGCATGTGAAGGTCAGGGCACATGCAGTGGCAATGTAGGATAGGTTTCTGACAAACATCGCGGGGTGGTGTGCATTGTAAGGTTTTCTAACACGCCATTCACTAGTAAGAGTGAGAAAACCATCACGTGGTGGTGTGAATCGTATGGCCTGAATTAGGATAGGCATTGAGTGGCACTGTAGGATGGAGAAAATGGCCACGGGGTGGTCAGCATTGGGAGGTCAGGAAACATGCAGTGGGAATATAGGATAGGTTTCTGAAAATCATCGCGGGGTGGTGCGCATTGTAAGGGTTTCTAACAGGCCATTCACTAGTAGGAGTGAGAAAACCATCACGGGGTGTTGTGAATTGGAGGGCCTGTATTGGGATATGCAGTGAGAGGCAATGTAGGAAGGAGAAAAGCGATACGGTGTTGTCAGCATGTGGAGGTCAGCAAACATGCAGTGGCAATGTAGGATAGGTTTCTGAAAAACACCACGGGGTGGTGCACATTGTAAGGGTTTCTAACAGGCCATTCACTAGTAGGAGTGAGAAAAACATCACGTTGTTGGGTGAATCGGAGGGCCTGAATTAGGATAGGCAGTGAGTGGTAATGTAGGATGGAGAAAAGCGCCACGGGGTGCTCAGCATGAGGAGGTCAGGAAACATGCAGTGACAATGTAGGATACGTTTCTGAAGAACATCGCCGGGTGATGCCCATTGTAAGGGTTTCTAAAAGCCAATTCACTAGTAGGAGTGAGAAAAATATTACGTTGTAGTGTGAATCGGAGCGCCTGAATTAGGATAGGCAGTGAGTGGCAATGTAGGATGGAGAAAAGCACCACGGGGTGGTCAGCATGGGGAGGTCAGGAAACATGCAGTGTCAATGTAGGATAGGTTTCTGAAAAACATCGTGGGGTGGTGCGCATTGTAAGCGTTTCTTACATGCGATGCACTAGTAGCAGTGAGAAAAACATCATGGGTTGGTGTGAATCGGAGGGCCTGAATTAGGATAGGCAGTCCGTGGCAATGTAGGATGGAGAAATGCGCCACGGGGTGGTCAGCATGCGAAGGTCAGGAAACATGCAGTGGCGTTGTAGGATAGGTTTCTGAAAAACATCGCGGGGTGGTGCGCATTGTAAGGGTTTCTAACAGGCCATTCACTAGTAGGAGTGAGAAAAACATCACGGGGTGGTGTGAGTCGGAGGGCCTGAATTAGGATAGGCAGTGAGTGGCAATGTAGGATGGAGAAAAGTGCCACGGGGTGGTCAGCCTAGGGAGGTCAGGAAACACGCAGTGGCAATGTAGGATAGGTTTCTGTAAAACATCGAGGGGTGGTGCACATTTTAAGGGTTTCTAACAGGCTATTCACTAGTAGGAGTGAGAAAAAAATCACAGCGTGTTGTGAATTGGAGGGCCTGAATTAGGACAGGCAGTGAGTGGCAATATAGGATGGAGAAAAGCGCCACGGGATGGTCGGCATGGGGAGGTCAGGAAACATGCAATGGCAATGTAGGATAGGTTTCTGAAAAACATCGCGGGGTGGTGCGAATTGTAAGTGTTTCTAACACGCCAATCACTAGTAGGAGTGAGAAAACCATCATGGGGTGATGTGAATCGGAGGGCCTGAATTGGGATAGGCAGTGAGTGGCAATGTAGGCTGGAGAAATGCCCCACGGGGTGATCAGCATGGGGAGGTCAGGAAACATTCAGTGGCAATGTAGGATAGGTTTCTCAAAAACATCGCGGGGTTGGAGCGCATTTTAACGGATTCTAACAGGCCATTGACTAGTAGGAGTGAGAAAAACATCACGAGGTGGTGTAAATCGGAGGGCCTGAATTGGGATAGGCAGTGAGTGGCAATGTAGGAATGAGAAAAGCGCCATGGGGTGGACAGAATGGGGAGGTCAGGAAAAATGCAGTGGCAATGTAGGATAGGTTTGGAAAAACATCGCGGGGTGGTGCGTATTCTAAGGGTTTCTAACAGGCCATTCACTAGTAGGAGTGTGAAAAACCTCACGGGGTGGTGTGAGTCAGAGGACCTGAATTAGGATAGGCAGTGAGTGGCAATGTAGGACGTAGAAAAGCGCCACGGGTTGGTCAGCATGGGGAAGTCAGGAAACATGCAGTGGCAATGTAGGATACGATTCTGAATAACATCGCGGGGTGGTGCGCATTGTAAGGGTTTCTAACAGGCCATTCACTAGTAAGAGTGAGATAAAAATCATGGGGTGGTGTGAATCGGAGGGCCTGAATTGGGATAGGCAGTGAGAGGCAATGTAGGATGGAGAAAAGCGCCAAGGGGTGGTCATCTTGGGGAGGTCAGCAAACATGCAGAGGAAATGTAGGATAGGTTTCTCAAAAACATCGCTGGGTGGTGCGCATTGTAAGGGTTTCTAACAGGCCATTCACTAGTAGGAGTGAGAAATACATCACGGGGTGGTGTGAGTCGGAGGGCCTGAATTGGGAAAGGCAGTGAGTGGCAATGTAGGATGGAGAAAAGCGCTACGGGGTGGACAGAATGGGGAGGTCAAGTAACTTGCAGTGGCAACGCAGGATAGGTTTGTGAAAAACATCGCGGGGTTGTGTGCATTGTAAGGGTTTCAAAGAGCCCATTCACTTGTAGGAGTGAGAAAAACATCACGGGGTGGTGTGAATCGGAGGGCCTGAATTAGCATAGGCAGTGAGTGGCAATGTAGGATGGAGAATAGCTCCACGGGTGGTCAGCATGGGGACGTTAGGAAACATGCAGTGGCAATGTAGGATAGTATTCTGAAAAACATCGCGGGGTGGTGTGCATTGTAAGGGTTTCTAACAGGCCATTCACTACTATGAGTGAAAAAAAAATCACGGAGTGGTTTGAATCGGAGGGCCTGAATTAGGAAAGGCAGTGAGTGGCAATGTAGGAGTGAGAAAAGTGCCACTGGGTGGTCAGCATGGGGAAGTCAGGAAACATGCAGCGGCAATGTAGGATAGGTTTCTGAAAAACATCGCGAGGTGGTGCTAATTGTAAAGGTTTCTAACACGCCATTCACTAGTAGGAGTGAGAAAACCATCACGGGGTGGTGTGAATTGGAGGGGCTGAATTGGGATAGGCAGTGAGTGGCAATGTAGGATGGAGAACAGCGCCAAGGTGTGGTCATCATGGGGAGGTCAGCAAACATGCAGTGGCAATGTAGGATAGGTTTCTGAAAAACATCTCGGTGTAGTGCATTGTAAGGGTTTCTAACAGGCCATTCACTAGTAGGAGTGAGAAAAACATCATGGGGTGGTGTCAGTCGGAGGGCCTGAATTAGGATAGGCAGTGAGTGGCAAAGTAGGATGAAGAAAAGCGCTACGGGGTGGTCAGCATGGGGATGTCACGACACATGCAGTGGCAATGTAGGATAGGTTTCTGAAAAACATCGCGGGGTAGTGCATTGTAAGTGTTTCTAACAGGCCATTCACTAGTAGGAGTGAGAAAAACAACATGGGGTAGTGTGAATCGGAGGGCCTGAATTAGGATAGCCAGTGAGTGGCAATGTAGGATGGAGAAAAGCGCCACGGGTTGGTCAGCATGGGGAGGTCAGGAAACATGCAGTGGCAATGTAGGATAGGTTTCTGAAAAACATTGCGGGGTGGTGCGCATTGTAAGTGTTTCTTACACACCATGCACTAGTAGCAGTGAGAAAAACATCATGGGTTGGTGTGAATCGGAGGGCCTGAATTAGGGTAGGCAGTGAGTGGCAATGTAGGCTGGAGAAAAGCAACATGGGCTGGTCAGCATGCCGATGTAAGGAAACATGCAGTGGCAATGTAGGTTAGGTTTCTGAAAAAGATCGCGGGGTGTTGAACATTGTAAAGTTTTCTAACAGGCCAATCACTAGTAGGAGAGAGAAAAACATCACAGGGTGGTGTTAATTGGAGGTTCTGAATTAGCATATGCAGTGAGTGGCAATTTAGGAGGAGAAAAACACAACGGGGTGGTCAGTATGGGGAAGTCAGGAAACATGCAGAGGCAATGTAGGATAGGTTTCTGAAAAACATCGCGAGGTGGTGCGCATTGTAACGGTTTCTAACAGGCCATTTACTAGTAAATGTGAGAAAAACATCGCGGGGGTGTGTGCATTGTAAGGGTTTCTAACAGGCCATTCACTAGTAGGAGTGAGAAAAACATCACGGGGTGGTATGAATTCGAGTGTCTGAATTAGGATGGGCAGTGAGTGGCAATGTAGGATGGAGAAAATCACCACGGGGTGGTCAGCATGGGGAAGTTAGGAAACATTCAATTGAAATGTACGATAGGGTTCTGAAAATAATCACGTGGTGGTGCGCATTGTAAGGGTTTCTAACAGGCTATTCACTAGTAGGAGTGAGAAAAACATCTGGGGTTGCGTGAATTCCAGTGTCTGAATTAGAATGGGCAGTGAGTGGCAATTTAGGAGAAGAAAAGCACAACGGGGTGGTCAGTATGGGGAATTCAGGAAACATGCAGAGGCTATGTAGGATAAGTTTCTGAAAAACATCGCGGGGTAGTGCATTGTAAGGGTTTCTAACAGGCCATTAACTAGTAAGAGTGAGAAAAACATCACGGGGTGGAGTGAATCGAAGGGCCTGGATTATAATAGGCAGTGACTGGCAATGTAGGATGCAGACAAGCACCACTGGGTGGTCAGCATGGGGAGGTCAGGAAACATGCAGTGGCAATGTAGGATAAGTTTCTGAAAAATATCGCGGGGTGGTGCGCATTGTAAGGATTTCTAACAGGCCATTCACTAGTAGGAGTGAGAAAAACATCACGGGGTGGTGTGAATCAGAGGGCCTGAATTAGGATAGGCAGTGACTGGCAATGTAGGATGGAGACAAGCGCCACGGGGTGGTCAGCATGGGGAGGTCAGGAAACATGCAGTGGCAATGTAGGATATGTTTCTGTAAAACATCTCGGGGATGTGTGCATTGTTAGTGTTTCTAACAGGCCATTCACTAGTAGGAGTGAGAAAAACATCACGTTGTGGTGTGAATTGGAGGACCTTAATTGGGATAGGCAGTGAGTGGCAATGTAGGATGGAGAAAGGCACCAAGGGGTGGTCAGGATTTGGAGGTCAGGAAACATGCAGTGGCAATGAAGGAAAAGTTTCTGAAAAACATCGTGCGGTGGTGCGCATTGAAAGGGTTTCTAACACGCCATTCACTCGTAGGAGTGAAAATAACACCACGGGATGGTGTGAATCGGAGGCCCTGAATTGGAATAGGCAGTGATTGGCAATGTAGGATGGAGAAAAGCACCACGGGATGGTCAGCCTAGAGAGGTCAGGAAACATGCAGTGGCAATGTAGGATAGGATTGTGAAAAACATCGCGGGGTGGTGCGCATTTTAAGGGTTTATAACAGGCCATTCACTAGTAGGAGTGAGAAAACCATCACAGGGTGGTGTGAATCGGAGGGCCTGAATTAGGATAGGCAGTGAGTGGCAATATAGGATGGAGAAAAGCGCCACGGGGTGATCAGCATGGGGAGGTCAGGAAACATGCAGTGGAAATGTAGGATAGGTTTCTGAAAAACATGGCGGGGTGGTGCGAATTGTAAGGGTTTCTAACATGCCATTCACTAGTAGGAGTGAGAAAACCATAATGGGGTGGTGTGAATTGGAGTGCCTGAATTGGGAAAGGCAGAGAGTGGCAATGTAGGATGGAGAAAAGAACAACTGGGTGGTCAGAGTGGGGAGGTCAGGAAACATGCAGTGAAAATACAGGATATGTTTCTGAAAAACATCGCGGGGTGGTGCGAAATTTAAGGGTTTCTAACAGGCCATTCACTAGTAGGAGTGAGAAAAACATCACGTGGTGGTGTTAATCAGAGGGCCTGAATTGGGATAGGCAGTGAGTGGCAATTTGGATGGAGAAAAGCGCCACAGGTTGTTCAGCATGGGGATATCTGGAAACATGCAGTGGCAATGTAGGATAGGTTTCTGAAAAACATCACGGGGTAGTGCGCATTGTAAGGGTTTCTAACATGCCATTCACTAGTAGGAGTCAGAAAAACATCACGGGGTGATGTGAATCAGAGGGCCTGAATTAGAATAGGCAGTGAGTGGCAATGTAGGATGGAGAAATGCGCCACGGGACGGTCAGCATGGGGAGGTCAGGAAACATGCAGTGGCAATGTAGGATAGGTTTCTGAAAAACATCTCGGGGTGGTGCGCATTTCAAGTTTTTCTAACAGGCCATTCACTAGAAGGTGTGATAAAAACATCACGGGGTGGTGTGAATCGGAGGGCCTGAATTAAGATAGGCAGTGAGTGGCAATGTAGGATGGAGAAAAGCACCACGGGGTGGTCAGCATTTGTAAGTCAGTAAACATGCAGTGGCAATTTAGGATAGGTTTCTGAAAAACATCAAGGGGTGGTGCGCATTGTAAGGGTTTCTAACAGGCCATTCACTAGTAGGAGTGAGAAAAATATCACAGGGTGGTGTGAATTGGAAGGCCTGAATTAGGATAGGCAGTGAGAGGCAACGCAGGATGGAGAAAAGCGCCACGGGGTGGTCAGCATGGGGTGGTCAGGACACATGCAGTGGCAATGTAGGATAGGTTTCTGAAAAACATCGCGGGGTTGGGCGCATTGTAAGTGTTTCTAACACGCCATTCACTAGTAGGAATGAGAAAACCATCACGGGGTGATGTGAATCAGAGGGCCTGAATTGGGATAGGCAGTGAGTGGCAATGTAGCCTGGAGAAAAGCGCCATGCGGTGGTCAGCTTGGCGAGGTCCGGAAACATGCAGGGGCAATGTAGGATACGTTTCTGAAAAACATCGCGTGGTGGTGCGCATTTAAACGTTTCTAACAGGCCATTCACTAGTAAGAGTGAGAAAAACATCACGAGGTGGTGTTAATCGGGGGGCCTGAATTGGGATAGGCAGTGAGTGGCAATATAGGAATGAGAAAAGCGCCACGGAGTGGACAGAATGGGGAGGTCAATAAACATGCAGTGGCAATGTAGGATAGGTTTGGGAAAAACATCGCGGGGTTGTGCGCATTGTAAGGGTTTCTAACAGGCCATTCACTAGTAGGAGTGAGAAAAACATCACGGGGTGGTGTGAATCGGTGGGCCTGAATTAGGATAGGCAGTGAGTGGCAATGTAGGATGGAGAAAAGCGTCACGGAGTGGTCAGCATGGGGACGTCAGGAAACATGCAGTGGCAAAGTAGAATAGGATTCTGAAAAACATCGCGGGGTGGTGCGCATTGTAAGGTTTTCTGACAGGCCATTCACTAGTAAGTGTAAAATAAAAATCACGGGGTGTTGTGAATCGGAGGGCCTGAATTAGGTTAGGCAGTGTGTGGCAATGTAGAATGTACAAAAGCGCCACTGGATGGTTAGCATGGGGAGGTCAGGAAACATGCAGTTGCAATGTAGGATAGGTTTCAAAAAAGCATTGCGGGGTCGTGCGCATTGTAAGTGTTTCTAACACGCCATGCACTAGTAGCAGTGAGAAAAACATCATGGGATGGTGTGAATCGGAGGGCCTGAATTAGGATAGGCAGTGAGTAGCAATGTAGGATGGAGAAAAGCACCATGGGGTGGTCAGCATTTGTAGCTCAGGAAACATGCAGTGGCAATGTAGGATAAGTTTCTGAAAAACATCGCGGGGTGGTGCGCATTGTAAGGGTTTCTAACACGCCATTCACGGGTAGGAGTGAGAAAAAATCACGGGGTGGTTTGATTAGGAGGGCCTGATTTAGGATACACAGTGAGTGGCAATTTAGGTTGGGGAAAAGCGCCACTGGGTGGTCAGCATGGGGAGGTCAGGAAACATACCGTGGCAAGGTAGAATAGTTTTCTGAAAAATTTCGCGGGGTAGTGCATTGTAAGGGTTTCTAACAGGCCATTCACTCGTAGGAGTGAAAAAAAACATCCCGGGGTGGTGTGAATCGGAGGACATTGTTTAGGATAGGCAGTGAGTGGCAATGTAGGATGGAGAAAAGCGCCATGGGGTGTTCGGCATGGGGATGTCAGGAAACATGCAGTCGCAATGTAGGATAGGATTCTGAAAAACATCGCGGGGTGGTGCGCATTGTAAGGGTTTCTAACAGGCCATTCACTAGTAAGAGTGAGATAAAAATCACGGGGTGGTGTGAATCGGAGGGCCTGAATTAGGATAGGCAGTGAGTGGCAACGTAGGATGGACAAAAGCGCCACGGGGTGGTCAGCATTTGTAAGTCAGGAAATATGCAGTGGCAATGTAGGATAGGTTTCTAAAAAACAATGCGGGGTGGTGCGCATTGTATGGGTTTCTAACAGGCCATTTGCTAGTAGGAGTGAGAAAAACATCACAGGGTGGTGTGAATCGGAAGGCCTGAATTAGGATAGGCTGTGAGAGGCAATGAAGGATGGAGAAAAGCGCCACGGGGTGGTCAGCATGGGGGTGTCACGAAACATGCAGTGGCAATGTAGGATACGTTTCGGAAAAACATCGCGGGGTGGTGCGAATTGTAAGGGTTTCTAACACGCCATTCACTAGTACGAGTGAGAAAATCATCACGGGGTGGTGTGAATTGGAGGGCCTGAATTGGGATAGGCAATGAGTGGCAATGTAGGATGGAGAAAAGCGCAAAGGGTTGGTCATCATGGGGAGGTCAGGAAACATGCAGTGGAAATGTAGGATAATTTTCTGAAAAACATCATGGGATGGTGCGCATTGTAAGGGTTTCAAACAGGCCATTCACTAGTAGGAGTGAGAAAAACATCACGGGGTGTTGTGAATTGAAGAGCCTGTATTGGGATAGGCAGTTAGAGGCTATGTAGAATGGAGAAAAGCGATACGGTTTGGTCAGCATGTGGAGGTCAGGAAATATGCAGTGGCAATGTAGGATAGGTTTCTGAAAAACATCGCGGGATGGTGCACATTTTAAGGGTTTCTAACAGGCCATTCACTAGTAGGAGGGAGAAAAACATCACGTTGTTGGGTGAATCGGAGGGCCTGAATTAGGATAGGCAGTGAGTGGTAATGTAGGATGGAGAAAAGCGCCACGGGGTGGTCAGCATGTGAAGGTCAGGGCACATGCAGTGGCAATGTAGGATAGGTTTCTGACAAACATCGCGGGGTGGTGCGCATTGTAAGGTTTTCTAACACGCCATTCACTAGTAAGAGTGAGAAAACCATCACAGGGTGGTGTGAATCGGAGGGCCTGCATTAGGATAGGCAGTGAGTGGCAATGTAGGATGGACAAAAGCACCACGTTGGGGTTAGCATGGGGAGGTCAGGAAACATGCAGTCGCAATGTAGGATAGGTTTCTAAAAAACATTGCGGGGTGGTGCGCATTGTAAGTGTTTCTAACAGGCCATGCACTAGTAGCAGTGACAAAAACATCATGGGTTGGTGTGAATCGGAGGGCCTGAATTAGGATAGGCAGTCCGTGGCAATGTAGGATGGAGAAATGCGCCACGGGGTGGTCAGCATGCGAAGGTCAGGAAACATGCAGTGGCGTTGTAGGATAGGTTTCTGAAAAACATCGCGGGGTGGTGCGCATTGTAAGGGTTTCTAACAGGCCATTCACTAGTAGGAGTGAGAAAACCATCACGGGGTGTTGTGAATTGGAGGGCCTGTATTGGGTTATGCAGTGAGAGGCAATGTAGGAAGGAGAAAAGCGATACGGTGTTGTCAGCATGTGGAGGTCAGCAAACATGCAGTGGCAATGTAGGATAGGTTTCTGAAAAACACCGCGGGGTGGTGCACATTGTAAGGGTTTCTAACAGGCCATTCACTAGTAGGAGTGAGAAAAACATCACGTTGTTGGGTGAATCGGAGGGCCTGAATTAGGATAGGCAGTGAGTGGTAATGTAGGATGGAGAAAAGCGCCACGGGGTGCTCAGCATGAGGAGGTCAGGAAACATGCAGTGACAATGTAGGATACGTTTCTGAAGAACATCGCCGGGTGATGACCATTGTAAGGGTTTCTAAAAGCCAATTCACTAGTAGGAGTGAGAAAAATATCACGTTGTAGTGTGAATCGGAGCGCCTGAATTAGGATAGGCAGTGAGTGGCAATGTAGGATGGAGAAAAGCACCACGGGGTGGTCAGCATGGGGAGGTCAGGAAACATGCAGTGTCAATGTAGGATAGGTTTCTGAAAAACATCGTGGGGTGGTGCGCATTGTAAGCGTTTCTTACATGCGATGCACTAGTAGCAGTGAGAAAAACATCATGGGTTGGTGTGAATCGGAGGGCCTGAATTAGTATAGGCAGTGAGTGGCAATGTAGGTTGGAGAAAAGTGCCATGGGGTGGTCAGCATGGGGAGGTCAGGAAACAGTCAGTGGCAATTTAGGATAGGTTTCTGAAAAACATCGCGGCGTAGTGCATTGTAAGGGTTTCTAACTGGCCATTAACTAGTAGGAGTGAGAAAAACATCACAGGGTGGTGTGAATCGGAGGGCCTGCATTAGGATAGGCAGTGAGTGGCAATGTAGGATGGACAAAAGCACAACGTTGCGGTTAGCATGGGGAGGTCAGGAAACATGCAGTCGCAATGTAGGATAGGTTTCTAAAAAACATTGCGGGGTGGTGCGCATTGTAAGTGTTTCTAACAGGCCATGCACTAGTAGCAGTGACAAAAACATCATGGGTTGGTGTGAATCGGAGGGCCTGAATTAGGATAGGCAGTCCGTGGCAATGTAGGATGGAGAAATGCGCCACGGGGTGGTCAGCATGCGAAGGTCAGGAAACATGCAGTGGCGTTGTAGGATAGGTTTCTGAAAAACATCGCGGGGTGGTGCGCATTGTAAGGGTTTCTAACAGGCCATTCACTAGTAGGAGTGAGAAAAACATCACGGGGTGGTGTGAGTCGGAGGGCCTGAATTAGGATAGGCAGTGAGTGGCAATGTAGGATGGAGAAAAGTGCCACGGGGTGGTCAGCCTAGGGAGGTCAGGAAACACGCAGTGGCAATGTAGGATAGGTTTCTGTAAAACATCGAGGGGTGGTGCACATTTTAAGGGTTTCTAACAGGCTATTCACTAGTAGGAGTGAGAAAAAAATCACAGCGTGGTGTGAATCGGAGGGCCTGAATTAGGACAGGCAGTGAGTGGCAATATAGGATGGAGAAAAGCGCCACGGGATGGTCGGCATGGGGAGGTCAGGAAACATGCAATGGCAATGTAGGATAGGTTTCTGAAAAACATCGCGGGGTGGTGCGAATTGTAAGTGTTTCTAACACGCCAATCACTAGTAGGAGTGAGAAAACCATCACGGGGTGATGTGAATCGGAGGGCCTGAATTGGGATAGGCAGTGAGTGGCAATGTAGGCTGGAGAAATGCCCCACGGGGTGATCAGCATGGGGAGGTCAGGAAACATTCAGTGGCAATGTAGGATAGGTTTCTCAAAAACATCGCGGGGTTGGAGCGCATTTTAACGGATTCTAACAGGCCATTGACTAGTAGGAGTGAGAAAAACATCACGAGGTGGTGTAAATCGGAGGGCCTGAATTGGGATAGGCAGTGAGTGGCAATGTAGGAATGAGAAAAGCGCCATGGGGTGGACAGAATGGGGAGGTCAGGAAAAATGCAGTGGCAATGTAGGATAGGTTTGGAAAAACATCGCGGGGTGGTGCGTATTCTAAGGGTTTCTAACAGGCCATTCACTAGTAGGAGTGTGAAAAACCTCACGGGGTGGTGTGAGTCAGAGGACCTGAATTAGGATAGGCAGTGAGTGGCAATGTAGGACGTAGAAAAGCGCCACGGGTTGGTCAGCATGGGGAAGTCAGGAAACATGCAGTGGCAATGTAGGATACGATTCTGAATAACATCGTGGGGTGGTGCGCATTGTAAGGGTTTCTAACAGGCCATTCACTAGTAAGAGTGAGATAAAAATCATGGGGTGGTGTGAATCGGAGGGCCTGAATTGGGATAGGCAGTGAGAGGCAATGTAGGATGGAGAAAAGCGCCAAGGGGTGGTCATCTTGGGGAGGTCAGCAAACATGCAGAGGCAATGTAGGATAGGTTTCTCAAAAACATCGCTGGGTGGTGCGCATTGTAAGGGTTTCTAACAGGCCATTCACTAGTAGGAGTGAGAAAACCATCACGGGGTGGTGTTAATCGGAGGGCCTGAATTGGGAAAGGCAGTGAGTGGCAATGTAGGATGGAGAAAAGCGCTACGGGGTGGACAGAATGGGGAGGTCAAGTAACTTGCAGTGGCAATGCAGGATAGGTTTGTGAAAAACATCGCGGGGTTGTGTGCATTGTAAGGGTTTCAAAGAGCCCATTCACTTGTAGGAGTGAGAAAAACATCACGGGGTGGTGTGAATCGGAGGGCCTGAATTAGCATAGGCAGTGAGTGGCAATGTAGGATGGAGAATAGCTCCACGGGTGGTCAGCATGGGGACGTTAGGAAACATGCAGTGGCAATGTAGGATAGTATTCTGAAAAACATCGCGGGTAGGTGTGCATTGTAAGGGTTTCTAACAGGCCATTCACTACTATGAGTGAAAAAAAAATCACGGAGTGGTTTGAATCGGAGGGGCTGAATTAGGAAAGGCAGTGAGTGGCAATGTAGGAGTGAGAAATGCGCCACTGGGTGGTCAGCATGGGGAAGTCAGGAAACATGCAGCGGCAATGTAGGATAGGTTTCTGAAAAACATCGCGAGGTGGTGCTAATTGTAAAGGTTTCTAACACGCCATTCACTAATAGGAGTGAGAAAACCATCACGGGGTGGTGTGAATTGGAGGGGCTGAATTGCGATAGGCAGTGAGTGGCAATGTAGGATGGAGAACAGCGCCAAGGTGTGGTCATCATGGGGAGGTCAGCAAACATGCAGTGGCAATGTAGGATAGGTTTCTGAAAAACATCTCGGTGTAGTGCATTGTAAGGGTTTCTAACAGGCCATTCACTAGTAGGAGTGAGAAAAACATCATGGGGTGGTGTCAGTCGGAGGGCCTGAATTAGGATAGGCAGTGAGTGGCAAAGTAGGATGAAGAAAAGCGCTACGGGGTGGTCAGCATGGGGATGTCACGACACATGCAGTGGCAATGTAGGATAGGTTTCTGAAAAACATCGCGGGGTAGTGCATTGTAAGTGTTTCTAACAGGCCATTCACTAGTAGGAGTGAGAAAAACAACATGGGGTAGTGTGAATCGGAGGGCCTGAATTAGGATAGCCAGTGAGTGGCAATGTAGGATGGAGAAAAGCGCCACGGGTTGGTCAGCATGGGGAGGTCAGGAAACATGCAGTGGCAATGTAGGATAGGTTTCTGAAAAACATTGCGGGGTGGTGCGCATTGTAAGTGTTTCTTACACACCATGCACTAGTAGCAGTGAGAAAAACATCATGGGTTGGTGTGAATCGGAGGGCCTGAATTAGGGTAGGCAGTGAGTGGCAATGTAGGCTGGAGAAAAGCAACATGGGCTGGTCAGCATGCCGATGTAAGGAAACATGCAGTGGCAATGTAGGATAGGTTTCTGAAAAAGATCGCGGGGTGTTGAACATTGTAAAGTTTTCTAACAGGCCAATCACTAGTAGGAGAGAGAAAAACATCACAGCGTGGTGTTAATTGGAGGTTCTGAATTAGCATATGCAGTGAGTGGCAATTTAGGAGGAGAAAAACACAACGGGGTGGTCAGTATGGGAAAGTCAGGAAACATGCAGAGGCAATGTAGGATAGGTTTCTGAAAAACATCGCGAGGTGGTGCGCATTGTAACGGTTTCTAACAGGCCATTTACTAGTAAATGTGAGAAAAACATCGCGGGGGTGTGTGCATTGTAAGGGTTTCTAACAGGCCATTCACTAGTAGGAGTGAGAAAAACAACATGGGGTAGTGTGAATCGGAGGGCCTGAATTAGGATAGCCAGTGAGTGGCAATGTAGGATGGAGAAAAGCGCCACGGGTTGGTCAGCATGGGGAGGTCAGGAAACATGCAGTGGCAATGTCGGATAGGTTTCTGAAAAACATTGCGGGGTGGTGCGCATTGTAAGTGTTTCTTACACACCATGCACTAGTAGCAGTGAGAAAAACATCATGGGTTGGTGTGAATCGGAGGGCCTGAATTAGGGTAGGCAGTGAGTGGCAATGTAGGCTGGAGAAAAGCAACATGGGCTGGTCAGCATGCCGATGTAAGGAAACATGCAGTGGCAATGTAGGATAGGTTTCTGAAAAAGATCGCGGGGTGTTGAACATTGTAAAGTTTTCTAACAGGCCAATCACTAGTAGGAGAGAGAAAAACATCACAGCGTGGTGTTAATTGGAGGTTCTGAATTAGCATATGCAGTGAGTGGCAATTTAGGAGGAGAAAAACACAACGGGGTGGTCAGTATGGGGAAGTCAGGAAACATGCAGAGGCAATGTAGGATAGGTTTCTGAAAAACATCGCGAGGTGGTGCGCATTGTAACGGTTTCTAACAGGCCATTTACTAGTAAATGTGAGAAAAACATCGCGGGGGTGTGTGCATTGTAAGTGTTTCTAACAGGCCATTCACTAGTAGGAGTGAGAAAAACAACATGGGGTAGTGTGAATCGGAGGGCCTGAATTAGGATAGCCAGTGAGTGGCAATGTAGGATGGAGAAAAGCGCCACGGGTTGGTCAGCATGGGGAGGTCAGGAAACATGCAGTGGCAATGTAGGATAGGTTTCTGAAAAACATTGCGGGGTGGTGCGCATTGTAAGTGTTTCTTACACACCATGCACTAGTAGCAGTGAGAAAAACATCATGGGTTGGTGTGAATCGGAGGGCCTGAATTAGGGTAGGCAGTGAGTGGCAATGTAGGCTGGAGAAAAGCAACATGGGCTGGTCAGCATGCCGATGTAAGGAAACATGCAGTGGCAATGTAGGATAGGTTTCTGAAAAAGATCGCGGGGTGTTGAACATTGTAAAGTTTTCTAACAGGCCAATCACTAGTAGGAGAGAGAAAAACATCACAGCGTGGTGTTAATTGGAGGTTCTGAATTAGCATATGCAGTGAGTGGCAATTTAGGAGGAGAAAAACACAACGGGGTGGTCAGTATGGGGAAGTCAGGAAACATGCAGAGGCAATGTAGGATAGGTTTCTGAAAAACATCGCGAGGTGGTGCGCATTGTAACGGTTTCTAACAGGCCATTTACTAGTAAATGTGAGAAAAACATCGCGGGGGTGTGTGCATTGTAAGGGTTTCTAACAGGCCATTCACTAGTAGGAGTGAGAAAAACATCACGGGGTGGTATGAATTCGAGTGTCTGAATTAGGATGGGCAGTGAGTGGCAATGTAGGATGGAGAAAATCACCAAGGGGTGGTCAGCTTGGGGAAGTTAGGAAACATTCAATTGAAATGTACGATAGGGTTCTGAAAATAATCACGTGGTGGTGCGCATTGTAAGGGTTTCTAACAGGCTATTCACTAGTAGGAGTGAGAAAAACATCTGGGGTTGCGTGAATTCCAGTGTCTGAATTAGAATGGGCAGTGAGTGGCAATTTAGGAGAAGAAAAGCACAACGGGGTGGTCAGTATGGGGAATTCAGGAAACATGCAGAGGCAATGTAGGATAAGTTTCTGAAAAACATCGCGGGGTAGTGCATTGTAAGGGTTTCTAACAGGCCATTAACTAGTAAGAGTGAGAAAAACATCACGGGGTGGAGTGAATCGAAGGGCCTGGATTATAATAGGCAGTGACTGGCAATGTAGGATGCAGACAAGCACCACTGGGTGGTCAGCATGGGGAGGTCAGGAAACATGCAGTGGCAATGTAGGATAAGTTTCTGAAAAATATCGCGGGGTGGTGCGCAATGTAAGGATTTCTAACAGGCCATTCACTAGTAGGAGTGAGAAAAACATCACGTGGTGGTGTGAATCAGAGGGCCTGAATTAGGATAGGCAGTAACTGGCAATGTAGGATGGAGACAAGCGCCACGGGGTGGTCAGCATGGGGAGGTCAGGAAACATGCAGTGGCAATGTAGGATATGTTTCTGTAAAACATCTCGGGGTTGTGTGCATTGTTAGTGTTTCTAACAGGCCATTCACTAGTAGGAGTGAGAAAAACATCACGTTGTGGTGTGAATTGGAGGACCTTAATTGGGATAGGCAGTGAGTGCCAATGTAGGATGGAGAAAGGCACCAAGGGGTGGTCAGGATTTGGAGGTCAGGAAACATGCAGTGGCAATGAAGGAAAAGTTTCTGAAAAACATCGTGCGGTGGTGCGCATTGAAAGGGTTTCTAACACGCCATTCACTCGTAGGAGTGAAAATAACATCACGGGATGGTGTGAATCGGAGGCCCTGAATTGGAATAGGCAGTGATTGGCAATGTAGGATGGAGAAAAGCACCACGGGATGGTCAGCCTAGAGAGGTCAGGAAACATGCAGTGGCAATGTAGGATAGGATTCTGAAAAACATCGCGGGGTGGTGCGCATTTTAAGGGTTTATAACAGGCCATTCACTAGTAGGAGTGAGAAAACCATCACAGGGTGGTGTGAATCGGAGGGCCTGAATTAGGATAGGCAGTGAGTGGCAATATAGGATGGAGAAAAGCGCCACGGGGTGATCAGCATGGGGAGGTCAGGAAACATGCAGTGGAAATGTAGGATAGGTTTCTGAAAAACATGGCGGGGTGGTGCGAATTGTAAGGGTTTCTAACATGCCATTCACTAGTAGGAGTGAGAAAACCATCATGGGGTGGTGTGAATTGGAGTGCCTGAATTGGGAAAGGCAGAGAGTGGCAATGTAGGATGGAGAAAAGAACAACTGGGTGGTCAGAGTGGGGAGGTCAGGAAACATGCAGTGAAAATACAGGATATGTTTCTGAAAAACATCGCGGGGTGGTGCGAAATTTAAGGGTTTCTAACAGGCCATTCACTAGTAGGAGTGAGAAAAACATCACGTGGTGGTGTTAATCAGAGGGCCTGAATTGGGATAGGCAGTGAGTGGCAATTTGGATGGAGAAAAGCGCCACAGGTTGTTCAGCATGGGGATATCTGGAAACATGCAGTGGCAATGTAGGATAGGTTTCTGAAAAACATCACGGGGTAGTGCGCATTGTAAGGGTTTCTAACATGCCATTCACTAGTAGGAGTCAGAAAAACATCACAGGGTGATGTGAATCAGAGGGCCTGAATTAGAATAGGCAGTGAGTGGCAATGTAGGATGGAGAAATGCGCCACGGGACGGTCAGCATGGGGAGGTCAGGAAACATGCAGTGGCAATGTAGGATAGGTTTCTGAAAAACATCTCGGGGTGGTGCGCATTTCAAGTTTTTCTAACAGGCCATTCACTAGAAGGTGTGAGAAAAACATCACAGGTTGGTGTGAATCGGAGGGCCTGAATTAAGATAGGCAGTGAGTGGCAATGTAGGATGGAGAAAAGCACCACGGGGTGGTCAGCATTTGTAAGTCAGTAAACATGCAGTGGCAATTTAGGATAGGTTTCTGAAAAACATCAAGGGGTGGTGCGCATTGTAAGGGTTTCTAACAGGCCATTCACTAGTAGGAGTGAGAAAAATATCACAGGGTGGTGTGAATTGGAAGGCCTGAATTAGGATAGGCAGTGAGAGGCAACGCAGGATGGAGAAAAGCGCCACGGGGTGGTCAGCATGGGGTGGTCAGGACACATGCAGTGGCAATGTAGGATAGGTTTCTGAAAAACATCACGGGGTTGGGCGTATTGTAAGAGTTTCTAACACGCCATTCACTAGTAGGAATGAGAAAACCATCACGGGGTGATGTGAATCAGAGGGCCTGAATTGGGATAGGCAGTGAGTGGCAATGTAGCCTGGAGAAAAGCGCCATGCGGTGGTCAGCTTGGCGAGGTCCGGAAACATGCAGGGGCAATGTAGGATACGTTTCTGAAAAACATCGCGTGGTGGTGCGCATTTAAACGTTTCTAACAGGCCATTCACTAGTAAGAGTGAGAAAAACATCACGAGGTGGTGTTAATCGGGGGGCCTGAATTGGGATAGGCAGTGAGTGGCAATATAGGAATGAGAAAAGCGCCACGGAGTGGACAGAATGGGGAGGTCAATAAACATGCAGTGGCAATGTAGGATAGGTTTGGGAAAAACATCGCGGGGTTGTGCGCATTGTAAGGGTTTCTAACAGGCCATTCACTAGTTGGAGTGAGAAAAACATCACGGGGTGGTGTGAATCGGTGGGCCTGAATTAGGATAGGCAGTGAGTGGCAATGTAGGATGGAGAAAAGCGTCACGGAGTGGTCAGCATGGGGACGTCAGTAAACATGCAGTGGCAAAGTAGAATAGGATTCTGAAAAACATCGCCGTGTGGTGTGCATTGTAATGGTTTGTAACAGGTCATTCACTAGTAGGAGTGAGAAAAACATCACGGAGTGGTGTGAATCGAAGGGCCTGAATTAGGATAGGCAGTGAGTGGCAATGTAGGATGGAGAAAAGCACCACGGGGTGGTCAGCATTTGGGGGTCAGGAAACATGCAGTGACAATGTAGGATAGGTTTCTGAAAAACAACGCGGGATGGTGCGAATTGTAAGTGTTTCTAACACGCCATTCACTAATAGGAGTGAGAAAACCATCAAGGGGTGATGTGAATCGGAAGGCCCGATTAGGATAGGCAGTGAGAGGCAATGTAGGATGGAGAAAAGCGCCACGGGGTGGTCAGCATGGGGAAGTCAGGAAACATGCAGCGGCAATGTAGTATAGGTTTCTGAAAAACATCGTGGGGTGGTGCGCATTGTAAGTGTTTGTAACACGCCATGCATTAGTAGCAGTGACAAAAACATCATGGGTTGGTGTGAATTGGAGGGCCTGAATTAGGATAGGCAGTGAGTGGCAATGTAGGATGGAGAAAAGCGCCACGGGGTGGTCAGCATGGGGAGGTCAGGAAACATGCAGTGGCTCTATAGGATAGGTTAATTGAAAACATCACGGGGTAGTGCA
Organism: Cavia porcellus; assembly: GCF_034190915.1. NCBI lineage: Eukaryota > Metazoa > Chordata > Mammalia > Rodentia > Caviidae > Cavia > Cavia porcellus. Next base: position 827,482 of record NW_026947486.1, on the reverse strand, counting down.
CATTGTAAGGGTTTCTAACAGGCCATTCACTAGAAGGTGTGAGAAAAACATCACGGGTTGGTGTGAATCGGAGGGCCGGAATTAGGATAGGCAGTGAGTGGCAATGTAGGATGGACAAAGGCACCACGTTGGGGTTAGCATGGGGAGGTCAGGAAACATGCAGTCGCAATGTAGGATAGGTTTCTAAAAAACATTGCGGGGTGGTGTGCATTGTAAGTGTTTCTAACAGGCCATGCAATAGTAGCAGTTACAAAAACATCGTGGGTTGGTGTGAATCGGAGGGCCTGAATTAGGATAGGCAGTCCGTGGCAATGTAGGATGGAGAAATGCGCCACGGGGTGGTCAGCATGCGAAGGTCAGGAAACATGCAGTGGCGTTGTAGGATAGGTTTCTGAAAAACATCGCGGGGTGGTGCGCATTGTAAGGGTTTCTAACAGGCCATTCACTAGTAGGAGTGAGAAAAACATCACGGGGTGGTGTGAGTCGGAGGGCCTGAATTAGGATAGGCAGTGAGTGGCAATGTAGGATGGAGAAAAGTGCCACGGGGTGGTCAGCCTACGGAGGTCAGGAAACACGCAGTGGCAATGTAGGATAGGATTCTGTAAAACATCGAGGGGTGGTGCACATTTTAAGGGTTTCTAACAGGCCATTCACTAGTAGGAGTGAGAAAAAAATCACAGCGTGGTGTGAATCGGAGGGCCTGAATTAGGACAGGCAGTGAGTGGCAATATAGGATGGAGAAAAGCGCCACGGGATGGTCGGCATGGGGAGGTCAGGAAACATGCAATGGCAATGTAGGATAGGTTTCTGAAAAACATCGCGGGGTGGTGCGAATTGTAAGTGTTTCTAACACGCCAATCACTAGTAGGAGTGAGAAAACCATCACGGGGTGATGTGAATTGGAGGGCCTGAATTGGGATAGGCAGTGAGTGGCAATGTAGGCTGGAGAAATGCCCCACGGGGTGATCAGCATGGGGAGGTCAGGAAACATTCAGTGGCAATATAGGATAGGTTTCTCAAAAACATCGCGGGGTTGGAGCGCATTTTAACGGATTCTAACAGGCCATTGACTAGTAGGAGTGAGAAAAACATCACGAGGTGGTGTAAATCGGAGGGCCTGAATTGGGATAGGCAGTGAGTGGCAATGTAGGAATGAGAAAAGCGCCATGGGTGGACAGAATGGGGAGGTCAGGAAAAATGCCGTGGCAATGTAGGATAGGTTTGGAAAAACATCGCGGGGTGGTGCGTATTCTAAGGTTTATTAACAGGCCATTCACTAGTAGGAGTGTGAAAAACCTCACGGGGTGGTGTGAGTCAGAGGACCTGAATTAGGATAGGCAGTGAGTGGCAATGTAGGACGTAGAAAAGCACTACGGGTTGGTCAGCATGGGGAAGTCAGTAAACATGCAGTGGCAATGTAGGATACGATTCTGAATAACATCGCGGGGTGGTGCGCATTGTAAGGGTTTCTAACAGGCCATTCACTAGTAAGAGTGAGATAAAAATCTTGGGGTGGTGTGAATCGGAGGGCCTGAATTGGGATAGGCAGTGAGAGGCAATGTAGGATAGAGAAAAGCGCCAAGGGGTGGTCATCATGGGGAGGTCAGCAAACATGCAGAGGCAATTTGGATAGGTTTCTCAAAAACATCGCTGGGTGGTGCGCATTGTAAGGGTTTCTAACAGGCCATTCACTAGTAGGAGTGAGAAAACCATCACGGGGTGGTGTTAATCGGAGGGCCTGAATTGGGAAAGGCAGTGAGTGGCAATGTAGGATGGAGAAAAGCGCTACGGGGTGGACAGAATGGGGAGGTCAAGTAACTTGCAGTGGCAATGCAGGACAGGTTTGTGAAAAACATCGCAGGGTTGTGTGCATTGTAAGGGTTTCAAAGAGCCCATTCACTTGTAGGAGTGAGAAAAACATCACGGGGTGGTGTGAATCGGAGGGCCTGAATTAGCATATGCAGTGAGTGGCAATGTAGGATGGAGAATAGCTCCACGGGTGGTCAGCATAGGGACGTTAGGAAACATGCAGTGGCAATGTAGGATAGGATTCTGAAAAACATCGCGGGGTGGTGTGCATTGTAAGGGTTTCTAACAGGCCATTCACTACTATGAGTGAAAAAAAAAATCACGGAGTGGTTTGAATCGGGGGGCCTGAATTAGGAAAGGCAGTGAGTGGCAATGTAGGAGTGAGAAAAGCGCCACTGGGTGGTCAGCATGGGGAAGTCAGGAAACATGCAGCGGCAATGTAGGATAGGTTTCTGAAAAACATCGCGAGGTGGTGCGAATTGTAAAGGTTTCTAACACGCCATTCACTAGTAGGAGTGAGAAAACCATCACGGGGTGGTGTGAATTGGAGGGGCTGAATTGGGATAGGCAGTGAGTGGCAATGTAGGATGGAGAACAGCGCCAAGGTGTGGTCATCATGGGGAGGTCAGCAAACATGCAGTGGCAATGTAGGATAGGTTTCTGAAAAACATCTCGGTGTAGTGCATTGTAAGGGTTTCTAACAGGCCATTCACTAGTAGGAGTGAGAAAAACATCATGGGGTGGTGTCAGTCGGAGGGCCTGAATTAGGATAGGCAGTGAGTGGCAAAGTAGGATGAAGAAAAGCGCTACGGGGTGGTCAGCATGGGGATGTCACGACACATGCAGTGGCAATGTAGGATAGGTTTCTGAAAAACATCGCGAGGTAGTGCATTGTAAGTGTTTCTAACAGGCCATTCACTAGTAGGAGTGAGAAAAACAACATGGGGTGGTGTGAATCGGAGGGCCTGAATTAGGATAGCCAGTGAGTGGCAATGTAGGATGGAGAAAAGCGCCACGGGTTGGTCAGCATGGGGAGGTCAGGAAACATGCAGTGGCAATGTAGGATAGGTTTCTGAAAAACATTGCGGGGTGGTGCGCATTGTAAGTGTTTCTTACACGCCATGCACTAGTAGCAGTGAGAAAAACATCATGGGTTGGTGTGAATCGGAGGGCCTGAATTAGGATAGGCAGTGAGTGGCAATGTAGGCTGGAGAAAAGCAACATGGGATGGTCAGCCTAGAGAGGTCAGGAAACATGCAGTGGCAATGTAGGATAGGATTCTGAAAAACATCGCAGGGTGGTGCGCATTTTAAGGGTTTATAACAGGCCATTCACTAGTAGGAGTGAGAAAACCATCACAGGGTGGTGTGAATCGGAGGGCCTGAATTAGGATAGGCAGTGAGTGGCAATATAGGATGGAGAAAAGCGCCACGGGGTGATCAGCATGGGGAGGTCAGGAAACATGCAGTGGAAATGTAGGATAGGATTCTGAAAAACATGGCGGGGTGGTGCGAATTGTAAGGGTTTCTATCATGCCATTCACTAGTAGGAGTGAGAAAACCATCATGGGGTGGTGTGAATTGGAGGGCCTGAATTGGGAAAGGCAGAGAGTGGCAATGTAGGATGGAGAAAAGCACAACTGGGTCGTCAGAGTGGGGAGGTCAGGAAACATGCAGTGAAAATACAGGATATGTTTCTGAAAAACATCGCAGGGTGGTGCGAAATTTAAGGGTTTCTAACAGGCCATTCACTAGTAGGAGTGAGAAAAACATCACGTGGTGGTGTTAATCAGAGGGCCTGAATTGGGATAGGCAGTGAGTGGCAATTTGGATGGAGAAAAGCGCCACAGGTTGTTCAGCATGGGGATATCTGGAAACATGCAGTGGCAATGTAGGATAGGTTTCTGAAAAACATCACGGGGTAGTGCGCATTGTAAGGGTTTCTAACATGCCATTCACTAGTAGGAGTCAGAAAAACATCACGGGGTGATGTGAATCAGAGGGCCTGAATTAGAATAGGCAGTGAGTGGCAATGTAGGAAGGAGAAATGCGCCACGGGGCGGTCAGCATGGGGAGGTCAGGAAACATGCAGTGGCAATGTAGGATAGGTTTCTGAAAAACATCTCGGGGTGGTGCGCATTTCAAGTTTTTCTAACAGGCCATTCACTAGAAGGTGTGAGATAAACATAACGGGGTGGTGTGAATCGGAGGGCCTGAATTAAGATAGGCAGTGAGTGGCAATGTAGGATGGAGAAAAGCACCACGGGGTGGTCAGCATTTGTAAGTCAGTAAACATAAAGTGGCAATTTAGGATAGGTTTCTGAAAAACATCAAGGGGTGGTGCGCATTGTAAGGGTTTCTAACAGGCCATTCACGAATAGGAGTGAGAAAAATATCACAGGGTGGTGTGAATCGGAAGGCCTGAATTAGGATAGGCAGTGAGAGGCAACGCAGGATGGAGAAAAGCGCCACGGGGTGGTCAGCATGGGGAGGTCAGGAACCATGCAGTATCAATGTAGCATACGTTTCTGAAATACATCGCTGGGTGGTGCGAATTGTAAGGGTTTCTAACACGCCATTCACTATTAGGAGTGAGAAAACCATCACGGGGTGGTGTGAATTGGAGTGCCTGAATTGGGATAGGCAGTGAGTGGCAATGTAGGATGGAGAAAAGCGCCAAAGGTTGGTCATCATGGGGAGGTCAGGAAACATGCAGAGGCAATGTAGGATAGGTTTCTGAAAAACATCGCGGGGTGGTGCGCATTGTAAAGGTTTCTAACAGGACATTCACTAGTAGGAGTGAGAAAACCATCACGGGGTAGTGTTAATCGGAGGGCCTGAATTGGCATAGGCAGTGAGTGGCAAAGCGGGATGGAGAAAAGCGCCACGGGGTGGTCAGCATGGGGAGGTCAGGACACATGCAGTGGCAATGTAGGATAGGTTTCTGAAAAACATCGCGGGGTTGGGCGCATTGTAAGGGTTTCTAACACGCCATTCACTAGTAGGAATGAAAAAACCATCACGGGGTGATGTGAATCAGAGGGCCTGAATTGGGATAGGCAGTGAGTGGCAATGTAGCCTGGAGAAAAGCGCCACGCGGTGGTCAGCTTGGCGAGGTCCGGAAACATGCAGGGGCAATGTAGGATAGGTTTCTGAAAAACATCGCGTGGTGGTGCGCATTTAAACGTTTCTAACAGGCCATTCACTAGTAAGAGTGAGAAAAACATCACGAGGTGGTGTTAATCGGGGGGCCTGAATTGGGATAGGCAGTGAGTGGCAATATAGGAATGAGAAAAGTGCCACGGAGTGGACAGAATGGGGAGGTCAGGAAACATGCAGTGGCAATGTAGGATAGGTTTGGGAAAAACATCGCGGGGTTGTGCGCATTGTAAGGGTTTCTAACAGGCCATTCACTAGTAGGAGTGAGAAAAACATCACGGGGTGGTGTGAATCGGTGGGCCTGAATTAGGATAGGCAGTGAGTGGCAATGTAGGATGGAGAAAAGCGCCACGGAGTGGTCAGCATGGGGACGTCAGGAAACATGCAGTGGCAATGTAGAATAGGATTCTGAAAAACATCGCGGGGTGGTGCGCATTGTAAGGTTTTCTGACAGGCCATTCACTAGTAAGAGTAAAATAAAAATCACGGGGTGTTGTGAATCGGAGGGCCTGAATTAGGATAGGCAGTGTGTGGCAATGTAGAATGTACAAAAGCGCCACTGGATGGTTAGCATGGGGAGGTCAGGAAACATGCAGTTGCAATATAGGATAGGTTTCAAAAAAGCATTGCGGGGTGGTGCGCATTGTAAGTGTTTCTAACACGCCATGCAGTAGTAGCAGTGAGAAAAACATCATGGGATGGTGTGAATCAGAGGGCCTGAATTAGGATAGGCAGTGATTGGCAATGTAGGACGGAGAAATGCGCCACGGGGTGGTTAGCATGGGGAGGTCAGGAAATATGCTGTGGCGCTGTAGGATAGGTTTCTGAAAAACATCGCGGGGTGGTGCGCATTGCTAGGGTTTCTAACAGGCCATTCACAAGTAGGAGTGGGAAAAACATCACGGGTTGGTGTGAGTCATAGGTCCTGAGTTAGGATAGGCAGTAAGTGGCAATGTAGGATGGAGAAAAGCGCCATGGGGTGGTCAGCATGGGGAGGACAGTAAACATGCAGTGGCAATGCAGCATAGCTTTCTGAAAAACATCGCCGTGTGGTGTGCATTGTAATGGTTTGTAACAGGTCATTCACTAGTAGGAGTGAGAAAAACATCACGGAGTGGTGTGAATCGAAGGGCCTGAATTAGGATAGGCAGTGAGTGGCAATGTAGGATGGAGAAAAGCACCACGGGGTGGTCAGCATTTGGGGGTCAGGAAACATGCAGTGGCAATGTAGGATAGGTTTCTGAAACAGAACGCGGGATGGTGCGAATTGTAAGTGTTTCTAACACGCCATTCACTAATAGGAGTGAGAAAACCATCAAGGGGTGATGTGAATCGGAAGGCCCGATTAGGATAGGCAGTGAGAGGCAATGTAGGATGGAGAAAAGCGCCACGGGGTGGTCAGCATGGGGAAGTCAGGAAACATGCAGCGGCAATGTAGTATAGGTTTCTGAAAAACATCGTGGGGTGGTGCGCATTGTAAGTGTTTGTAATACGCCATGCATTAGTAGCAGTGACAAAAACATCATGGGTTGGTGTGAATTGGAGGGCCTGAATTAGGATAGGCAGTGAGTGGCAATGTAGGATGGAGAAAAGCGCCACGGGGTGGTCAGCATGGGGAGGTCAGGAAACATGCAGTGGCTCTATAGGATAGGTTTCTGAAAAACATCACGGGGTAGTGCACATTGTAAGGGTTTCTAACAGGCCATTCACTAGAAGGTGTGAGAAAAACATCACGGGTTGGTGTGAATCGGAGGGCCTGAATTAGGATAGGCAGTGAGAGGCAACGCAGGATGGAGGAAAGCGCCACGGGGTGGTCAGCATGAGGAGGTCAGGAAACATGCTGTGGCAATGTAGGATACGTTTCTGAAATACATCGCTGGGTGGTGCGAATTGTAAGGGTTTCTAACACGCCATTCACTAGTAGGAGTCAGAAAATCATCACGGGGTGGTGTGAATTGGAGGGCCTGAATTGCGATAGGCAGTGAGTGGCAATGTAGGTAGGAGAAAAGCGCCACGGGGTGGTGATCATGGGGAGGTCAGGAAACATGCAGTGGCAATGTAGGATAGGTTTCTGAAAAACATTGCGGATTGGTGCGCATTTTAAGGGTTTCTAACAGGCCATTCACTAGTAGAAGTGAGAAAACCATCACAGGGTGTTGTTAATTCTACGGCCTGAATTGGGATAGGCAGTGTGTGGCAATGTAGGATGGAGAAAAGCGCCACGGAGTGTACAGAATGGGGAGGTCTGGAAACATGCAGTGCCAATGTAGGATTGGATTCTGAAAAACATCGCGAGGTGGTGCGCATTGTAAGGGTTTCTAACAGGCCATTCACTAGTAATAGTGAGATAAAAATCATGGGGTGGTGTGAATCGGAGGGCCTGAATTAGGATAGGCAGTGAGTGGCAATGTAGGATGGACAAAAGCTCCACGGGGTGGTCAGCATGGGGAGGTCAGGAAACATGCAGTGGCAATGTGGGATAGGTTTCTAAAAAACAATGCATGGTGGTGCGCATTGTAAGTGTTTCTAACAGGCCATTCACTAGTAAGAGTGAGAAAAAAATCACAGGGTGGTTTGAATAGGAGTGCCTGATTTAGGATAGGCAGTGAAAGGCAATTTAGGATGGAGAAACGCGCCACTGGGTGGTCAGCATAGGGAGGTCAGGAAACATACAGTGGCAATGTAGGATAAGTTTCTGAAAAATTTCGCGGGGTAGTGCATTGTAAGTGTTTCTAACAGGCCATTCACTAGTAGGAATGAAAAAAACATCACTGGGTTGTGTGAATCGGAGGACCTAGATTAGGATAGGCAGTGACTGACAATGTAGGATGGAGAAAAGCGCCACGGGGTGGTCAGCATGAGGAGGCTAGGAAACTTTCAGTGGCAGTGTAGAATAGGTTTCTGAAAAACATCGCGGGCTGGTGCGCAATGTAAGCGTTTCTAACACGCCATTCACCAGTAGGAGTGAGAAATACATCACGCGGTGGTGTGAATCGGAGGTCCTGAATTAGAATAAGCAGTGAGTGACAATGTAGGATGGAGAATAGCGCCACGAGCTGGTAAGCATGGGGAGGTCAGGAAACATGCAGTGGCAATGTAGAATAGGTTTCTGTAAAACATCTCGGGGTTGTGCGCATTTTTCGTGTTTCTAACAGGCAATTAACTTGTAGGAGTGAGAAAAACATCACGTTGTGGTGTGAATCGCATGGCCTGAATTAGGATAGGCAGTGAGTAGCAATGTAGGATGGAGAAAAGCACCATGGGGTGGTCAGCATTTGTAGCTCAGGAAACATGCAGTGGCAATGTAGGATAAGTTTCTGAAAAACATCGCGGGGTGGTGCGCATTGTAAGGGTTTCTAACACGCCATTCACGGGTAGGAGTGAGAAAAAATCACGGGGTGGTTTGATTAGGAGGGCCTGATTTAGGATACACAGTGAGTGGCAATTTAGGTTGGGGAAAAGCACCACTGGGTGGTCAGCATGGGGAGGTCAGGAAACATACCGTGGCAAGGTAGAATAGTTTTCTGAAAAATTTCGCGGGGTAGTGCATTGTAAGAGTTTCTAACAGGCCATTCACTCGTAGGAGTGTAAAAAAACATCCCGGGGTGGGGTGAATCGGAGGACATTGTTTAGGATAGGCAGTGAGTGGCAATGTAGGATGGAGAAAAGCGCCACGGGGTGTTCGGCATGGGGACGTCACGAAACATGCAGTCGCAATGTAGGATAGGATTCTGAAAAACATCGCGGGGTGGTGCGCATTGTAAGGGTTTCTAACAGGCCATTCACTAGTAAGAGTGAGATAAAAATCACGGGGTGGTGTGAATCGGAGGGCCTGAATTAGAATAGGCAGTGAGTGGCAACGTAGGATGGACAAAAGCGCCACGGGGTGGTCAGCATTTGTAAGTCAGGAAATATGCAGTGGCAATGTAGGATAGGTTTCTAAAAAACAATGCGGGGTGGTGCGCATTGTATGGGTTTCTAACAGGCCATTTGCTAGTAGGAGTGAGAAAAACATCACAGGGTGGTGTGAATAGGAAGGCCTGAATTAGGATAGGCTGTGAGAGGCAATGAAGGATGGAGAAAAGCGCCACGGGGTGGTCAGCATGGGGGGGGTCACGAAACATGCAGTGGCAATGTAGGATACGTTTCGGAAATACATCGCGGGGTGGTGCGAATTGTAAGGGTTTCTAACACGCCATTCACTAGTACGAGTGAGAAAATCATCACGGGGTGGTGTGAATTGGAGGGCCTGAATTGGGATAGGCAATGAGTGGCAATGTAGGATGGAGAAAAGCGCCAAGGGTTGGTCATCATGGGGAGGTCAGGAAACATGCAGTGGAAATGTAGGATAATTTTCTGAAAAACATCATGGGATGGTGCGCATTGTAAGGGTTTCCAACAGGCCATTCACTAGTAGGAGTGAGAAAAACATCACAGGGTGGTGTGAATCGGGGTGCCTGAATTAGGACAGGCAGTGAGTGGCAATGTAGGATGGAGAAAAGCGCCACGGGGTGGTCAGCATGGGGAGGTCAGGAAACATGCAGTGGCAATGTAGGATAGGTTTCTGAAAAACATCGTGGGGTGGTGTGCATTGTAAGGGTTTCTAACAGGCCATTCACTAGTAGGAGTGAGAAAAACATCACGGGGTGTTGTGAATTGAAGAGCCTGTATTGGGATAGGCAATTAGAGGCTATGTAGGATGGAGAAAAGCGATAAGTTTGGTCAGCATGTGGAGGTCAGGAAATATGCAGTGGCAATGTAGGATAGGTTTCTGAAAAACATCGCGGGATGGTGCGCATTGTAAGGGTTTCTAACAGGCCATTCACTAGTAGGAGTGAGAAAAACATCACGTTGTTGGGTGAATCGGAGGGCCTGAATTAGGATAGGCAGTGAGTGGTAATATAGGATGGAGAAAAGCGCCACGGGGTGGTCAGCATGTGTAGGTCAGGGCACATGCAGTGGCAATGTAGGATAGGTTTCTGACAAACATCGCGGGGTGGTGCGCATTGTAAGGTTTTCTAACACGCCATTCACTAGTAAGAGTGAGAAAACCATCACGGGGTGGTGTGAATCGTAGGGCCTGAATTAGGATAGGCAGTGAGTGGCACTGTAGGATGGAGAAAATGGCCACGGGGTGGTCAGCATGGGGAGGTCAGGAAACATGCAGTGGGAATATAGGATAGGTTTCTGAAAATCGTCGCGGGGTGGTGCGCATTGTAAGGATTTCTAACAGGCCATTCACTAGTACGAGTGAGAAAACCATCACGGGGTGTTGTGAATTGGAGGGCCTGTATTGGGATATGCAGTGAGAGGCAATGTAGGAAGGAGAAAAGCCATACGGTGTTGTCAGCATGTGGAGGTCAGCAAACATGCAGTGGCAATGTAGGATAGGTTTCTGAAAAACACCGCGGGGTGGTGCACATTGTAAGGGTTTCTAACAGGCCATTCACTAGTAGGAGTGAGAAAAACATCACGTTGTTGGGTGAATCGGAGGGCCTGAATTAGGATAGGCAGTGAGTGGTAATGTAGGATGGAGAAAAGCACCACGGGGTTGTCAGCATGCTGAGGTCAGGAAACATGCAGTGACAATGTAGGATACGTTTCTGAAGAACATCGCCGGGTGATGCCCATTGTAAGGGTTTCTAAAAGCCAATTCACTAGTAGGAGTGAGAAAAATATCACGTTGTAGTGTGAATCGGAGCGCCTGAATTAGGATAGGCAGTGAGTCGCAATGTAGGATGGAGAAAAGCACCACGGGGTGGGCAGCATGGGGAGGTCAGGAAACATGCAGTGGCAATGTAGGATACGTTTCTGAAGAACATCGCGGGTTGGTGCGCATTGTAAGGTCTTCTAAAGGCCCATTTACTAGTAAGAGTGATAAAAACATCAAGGAGTGGTGTGAATCGTAGGGCCTGAATTAGGATAGGCAGTGAGTGGCACTGCAGGATGGATAAAATGGCCACGGGGTGGTCAGCATGGGGAGGTTAGGAAACATGCAGTGGCAATTTAGGATAGGTTTCTGAAAAACATCGCGTGGTCGTGTGAATTGTATGGGATTCTAACAGCCAAGTCACTAGTAGAAGTGAGAAAACCATCACGGGGTGGTGTGAATCGGGGGGCCTGAATTGGGATAGGCAGTGAGTGGCAATGTAGGATGGAGAAAAGCTATATGGGGTGGTCAGCATGGGGAGGACAGGAAACATGCAGAGGCAATGTAGGATAGGTTTCTGAAAAACATCGCGGGTTGGTGCGCATTTTAAGGGTTTCTAACAGGCAATTCACTAGTAGGAGTGAGAATAACATCACGGGGTGGTGTGAATCGGAGGGCCGGAATTGGGATAGGCAGTGAGTGGCAATGTATGATGGAGAAAGGCGCCACGGGGTGGTCAGCATGGGGACGTCAGGAAACATGCAGTGGCAATGTAGGATAGGTTTCTGAAAAACATCGCGAGGTGGTGCGCATTGTAAGAGTTTCTAATAGGTCATTCACTAGTAAGAGTGAGAAAAAATTCACGGGGTGATGTGAATTGGAGGGCCTGAATTAGGATAGGCAGTGAGTGGCAATGTAGGATGGAGAATAGCGCCACGTGGTGGTCAGCCTGGGGAGGTGAGGAAACATGCAGTGGCAATGTAGGACAGGTTTCTGAAAAACTTCGCGGGGTAGTGCATTGTAAAGGTTTCTAACAGGCCATTCACTAGTAGGGGTGAGAAAATCATCACGGGTTGGTGTGAATCGAGGGGCCTGAATAAGGATAGGCAGTGATTGGCAATGTAGGATGGAGAAAAGCGCCACGTGGTGGTCAGCATGGCAAGGTCAGGAAACATGCCGTGGCCATGTAGGATAGGTTTCTGAAAAACATCGTGGGGTGGTGCGCATTGTAAGGGTTTGTAACAGGCCATTCACTAGTAGGAGTGAGAAAAAAATCACGGGGTGGTGTGAATCGGATGGCCTGAATTAGGATAGGAAGTGAGTTGCACTGTAGGATGGAGAAAATGGCCACGGGGTGGTCAGCATGGGGAGGTCAGGAAACATGCAGTGGCAATGTAGGAGAGGTTTCTGAAAAACATTGCGGGGTCGTGTGAATTGTAAGTGTTTCTAACACGCCATTCACTAGTAGGAGTGAGAAAACCATCACGGGTTGTTGTGAATTGGAGGGCCTGTATTGGGATAGGCAGTGAGAGGCAATGTTTGATGGAGAAAAGCGATACGGTTTGGTCAGCATGTGGAGGTCAGGAAACATGCAGTGGCAATGTAGGATAGGTTTCTGAAAAACATCGCGGGGTGGTGCACATTGTAAGGGTTTCTAACAGGCCATTCATTAGTAGGAGTGAGAAAAACATCACGTTGTTGGGTGAATCGGAGGGCCTGAATTAGAATAGGCAGTGAGTGGTAATGTAGGATGGAGAAAAGCGCCACGGGGTGGTCAGCATGGGGAGGTCAGGAAACATGCAGTGGCAATGTAGGATAGGTTTATGAAAAGCATCGCATGGTCGTGTGAATTGTAAGGGTTTCTAACACGCCATTCACTAGTAGAAGTGAGAAAACCATCACGGGGTGGTGTGAATCGGGGGGCCTTAATTGGCATAGGCAGTGAGAGGCAATGTAGGATGGAGAAAAGCGATACGGTTTGGTCAGCATGTGGAGGTCAGGAAACATGCAGTGGCAATGTAAGATAGGTTTCTGAGAAACATCGCGGGGTGGTGTGCATTGTAAGGGTTTCTAAAAGTCCATTCACTAGTAGGAGTGAGAAAAACATCACGGGGTGGTGTGAATCGGAGGGCCTGAATTGGGATAGGCAGTGAGTGGCAATGTAGGATGGAGAAAAGCGCCACGGGGTGGTCAGCACGGGGAGGTCAGGAAACATGCAGTGGCAATGTAGGATAGGTTCTGAAAAACTTCGCGGGCTGGTGCACTTTGTAAGGGTTTCTAACAGGCCATTCACAAGTAGGAGTGAGAAAAACATCACGGGGTGGTGTGAATAGGAGGGCCTGAATTAGAATAGTCAGTGAGTGGCAATGTAGGATGGAGAAAAGCGCCACGGAGTGTTCAGTATTTGGAGGTCAGGAAACATGCAGTGGCAATGCAGGATAGGTTTCTGAAAAACATCGCCGGGTGGTGTGCATTGTAAGGGTTTCTAACAGGCCATTCACTAGTAGGAGTGAGAAAATCATCACGGGGTGGTGTGAATCGAAGGGCCTGAATTAGGATAGGCAGTGACTGGCAATGTAGGATGGAGACAAGCGCCACGGGGTGGTCAGCATGGGGAGGTCAGGAAACATGCAGTGGCAATGTAGGATATGTTTCTGTAAAACATCTCGGGGTTGTGTGCATTGTTAGTGTTTCTAACAGGCCATTCACTAGTAGGAGTGAGAAAAACATCACGTTGTGGTGTGAATTGGAGGACCTTAATTAGGATAGGCAGTGAGTGGCAATGTAGGATGGAGAAAGGCACCAAGGGGTGGTCAGGATTTGGAGGTCAGGAAACATGCAGTGGCAATGAAGGAAAAGTTTCTGAAAAACATCATGCGGTGGTGCGCATTGAAAGGGTTTCTAACACGCCATTCACTCGTAGGAGTGAAAATAACATCACAGGATGGTGTGAATCGGAGGCCCTGAATTGGAATAGGCAGTGATTGGCAATGTAGGATGGAGAAAAGCACCACGGGATGGTCAGCCTAGAGAGGTCAGGAAACATGCAGTGGCAATGTAGGATAGGATTCTGAAAAACATCGCGGGGTGGTGCGCATTTTAAGGGTTTATAACAGGCCATTCACTAGTAGGAGTGAGAAAACCATCACAGGGTGGTGTGAATCGGAGGGCCTGAATTAGGATAGGCAGTGAGTGGCAATATAGGATGGAGAAAAGCGCCACGGGGTGATCAGCATGGGGAGGTCAGGAAACATGCAGTGGAAATGTAGGATAGGTTTCTGAAAAACATGGCGGGGTGGTGCGAATTGTAAGGGTTTCTAACATGCCATTCACTAGTAGGAGTGAGAAAACCATCATGGGGTGGTGTGAATTGGAGGGCCTGAATTGGGAAAGGCAGAGAGTGGCAATGTAGGATGGAGAAAAGCACAACTGGGTCGTCAGAGTGGGGAGGTCAGGAAACATGCAGTGAAAATACAGGATATGTTTCTGAAAAACATTGCGGGGTGGTGCGAAATTTAAGGGTTTCTAACAGGCCATTCAGTACTAGGAGTGAGAAAAACATCACGTGGTGGTGTTAATCAGAGGGCCTGAATTGGGATAGGCAGTGAGTGGCAATTTGGATGGAGAAAAGCGCCACAGGTTGTTCAACATGGGGATATCTGGAAACATGCAGTGGCAATGTAGGATAGGTTTCTGAAAAACATCACAGGGTAGTGCGCATTGTAAGGGTTTCTAACATGCCATTCACTAGTAGGAGTCAGAAAAACATCACGGGGTGATGTGAATCAGAGGGCCTGAATTAGAATAGGCAGTGAGTGGCAATGTAGGATGGAGAAATGCGCCACGGGGCGGTCAGCATGGGGAGGTCAGGAAACATGCAGTGGCAATGTAGGATAGGTTTCTGAAAAACATCTCGGGGTGGTGCGCATTTCAAGTTTTTCTAACAGGCCATTCACTAGAAGGTGTGAGAAAAACATCACGGGGTGGTGTGAATCGGAGGGCCTGAATTAAGATAGGCAGTGAGTGGCAATGTAGGATGGAGAAAAGCACCAGGGGGTGGTCAGCATTTGTAAGTCAGTAAACATACAGTGGCAATTTAGGATAGGTTTCTGAAAAACATCAAGGGGTGGTGCGCATTGTAAGGGTTTCTAACAGGCCATTCACGAGTAGGAGTGAGAAAAATATCACAGGGTGGTGTGAATCGGAAGGCCTGAATTAGGATAGGCAGTGAGAGGCAACGCAGGATGGAGAAACGCGCCACTGGGTGGTCAGCATGGGGAGGTCAGGAAACATACCGTGGCAAGGTAGAATAGTTTTCTGAAAAATTTCACGGGGTAGTGCATTGTAAGGGTTTCTAACAGGCCATTCACTCGTAGGAGTGTAAAAAAACATCCCGGGGTGGTGTGAATCGGAGGACATTGTTTAGGACAGGCAGTGAGTGGCAATGTAGGATGGAGAAAAGCGCCACGGGGTGTTCGGCATGGGGACGTCACGAAACATGCAGTCGCAATGTAGGATAGGATTCTGAAAAACATCGCGGGGTGGTGCGCATTGTAAGGGTTTCTAACAGGCCATTCACTAGTAAGAGTGAGATAAAAATCAGGGGGTGGTGTGAATCGGAGGGCCTGAATTAGGATAGGCAGTGAGTGGCAACGTAGGATGGACAAAAGCGCCACGGGGTGGTCAGCATTTGTAAGTCAGGAAATATGCAGTGGCAATGTAGCATAGGTTTTTAAAAAACAATGCGGGGTGGTGCGCATTGTATGGGTTTCTAACAGGCCATTTGCTAGTAGGAGTGAGAAAAACATCACAGGGTGGTGTGAATAGGAAGGCCTGAATTAGGATAGGCTGTGAGAGGCAATGAAGGATGGAGAAAAGCGCCACGGGGTGGTCAGCATGGGGGGGGGTCACGAAACATGCAGTGGCAATGTAGGATACGTTTCGGAAATACATCGCGGGGTGGTGCGAATTGTAAGGGTTTCTAACACGCCATTCACTAGTACGAGTGAGAAAACCATCACGGGGTGGTGTGAATCGTAGGGCCTGAATTAGGATAGGCAGTGAGTGGCACTGTAGGATGGAGAAAATGGCCACGGGGTGGTCAGCATGGGGAGGTCAGGAAACATGCAGTGGGAATATAGGATAGGTTTCTGAAAATCGTCGCGGGGTGGTGCGCATTGTAAGGATTTCTAACAGGCCATTCACTAGTACGAGTGAGAAAACCATCACGGGGTGTTTTGAATTGGAGGGCCTGTATTGGGATATGCAGTGAGAGGCAATGTAGGAAGGAGAAAAGCCATACGGTGTTGTCAGCATGTGGAGGTCAGCAAACATGCAGTGGCAATGTAGGATAGGTTTCTGAAAAACACCGCGGGGTGGTGCACATTGTAAGGGTTTCTAACAGGCCATTCACTAGTAGGAGTGAGAAAAACATCACGTTGTTGGGTGAATCGGAGGGCCTGAATTAGGATAGGCAGTGAGTGGTAATGTAGGATGGAGAAAAGCGCCACGGGGTTGTCAGCATGCTGAGGTCAGGAAACATGCAGTGACAATGTAGGATACGTTTCTGAAGAACATCGCCGGGTGATGCCCATTGTAAGGGTTTCTAAAAGCCAATTCACTAGTAGGAGTGAGAAAAATATCACGTTGTAGTGTGAATCGGAGCGCCTGAATTAGGATAGGCAGTGAGTCGCAATGTAGGATGGAGAAAAGCACCACGGGGTGGTCAGCATGGGGAGGTCAGGAAACATGCAGTGGCAATGTAGGATACGTTTCTGAAGAACATCGCGGGTTGGTGCGCATTGTAAGGTCTTCTAAAGGCCCATTTACTAGTAAGAGTGATAAAAACATCAAGGAGTGGTGTGAATCGTAGGGCCTGAATTAGGATAGGCAGTGAGTGGCACTGCAGGATGGATAAAATGGCCACGGGGTGGTCAGCATGGGGAGGTTAGGAAACATGCAGTGGCAATTTAGGATAGGTTTCTGAAAAACATCGCGTGGTCGTGTGAATTGTATGGGATTCTAACAGCCAATTCACTAGTAGAAGTGAGAAAACCATCACGGGGTGGTGTGAATCGGGGGGCCTGAATTGGGATAGGCAGTGAGTGGCAATGTAGGATGGAGAAAAGCTATATGGGGTGGTCAGCATGGGGAGGACAGGAAACATGCAGAGGCAATGTAGGATAGGTTTCTGAAAAACATCGCGGGTTGGTGCGCATTTTAAGGGTTTCTAACAGGCAATTCACTAGTAGGAGTGAGAATAACATCACGGGGTGGTGTGAATCGGAGGGCCGGAATTGGGATAGGCAGTGAGTGGCAATGTATGATGGAGAAAGGCGCCACGGGGTGGTCAGCATGGGGACGTCAGGAAACATGCAGTGGCAATGTAGGATAGGTTTCTGAAAAACATCGCGAGGTGGTGCGCATTGTAAGAGTTTCTAATAGGTCATTCACTAGTAAGAGTGAGAAAAAATTCACGGGGTGATGTGAATTGGAGGGCCTGAATTAGGATAGGCAGTGAGTGGCAATGTAGGATGGAGAATAGCGCCACGTGGTGGTCAGCCTGGGGAGGTGAGGAAACATGCAGTGGCAATGTAGGACAGGTTTCTGAAAAACTTCGCGGGGTAGTGCATTGTAAAGGTTTCTAACAGGCCATTCACTAGTAGGAGTGAGAAAACCATCATGGGGTGGTGTGAATTGGAGGGCCTGAATTGGGAAAGGCAGAGAGTGGCAATGTAGGATGGAGAAAAGCACAACTGGGTCGTCAGAGTGGGGAGGTCAGGAAACATGCAGTGAAAATACAGGATATGTTTCTGAAAAACATCGCGGGGTGGTGCGAAATTTAAGGGTTTCTAACAGGCCATTCAGTACTAGGAGTGAGAAAAACATCACGTGGTGGTGTTAATCAGAGGGCCTGAATTGGGATAGGCAGTGAGTGGCAATTTGGATGGAGAAAAGCGCCACAGGTTGTTCAACATGGGGATATCTGGAAACATGCAGTGGCAATGTAGGATAGGTTTCTGAAAAACATCACAGGGTAGTGCGCATTGTAAGGGTTTCTAACATGCCATTCACTAGTAGGAGTCAGAAAAACATCACGGGGTGATGTGAATCAGAGGGCCTGAATTAGAATAGGCAGTGAGTGGCAATGTAGGATGGAGAAATGCGCCACGGGGCGGTCAGCATGGGGAGGTCAGGAAACATGCAGTGGCAATGTAGGATAGGTTTCTGAAAAACATCTCGGGGTGGTGCGCATTTCAAGTTTTTCTAACAGGCCATTCACTAGAAGGTGTGAGAAAAACATCACGGGGTGGTGTGAATCGGAGGGCCTGAATTAAGATAGGCAGTGAGTGGCAATGTAGGATGGAGAAAAGCACCAGGGGGTGGTCAGCATTTGTAAGTCAGTAAACATACAGTGGCAATTTAGGATAGGTTTCTGAAAAACATCAAGGGGTGGTGCGCATTGTAAGGGTTTCTAACAGGCCATTCACGAGTAGGAGTGAGAAAAATATCACAGGGTGGTGTGAATCGGAAGGCCTGAATTAGGATAGGCAGTGAGAGGCAACGCAGGATGGAGAAACGCGCCACTGGGTGGTCAGCATGGGGAGGTCAGGAAACATACCGTGGCAAGGTAGAATAGTTTTCTGAAAAATTTCACGGGGTAGTGCATTGTAAGGGTTTCTAACAGGCCATTCACTCGTAGGAGTGTAAAAAAACATCCCGGGGTGGTGTGAATCGGAGGGCATTGTTTAGGATAGGCAGTGAGTGGCAATGTAGGATGGAGAAAAGCGCCACGGGGTGTTCGGCATGGGGACGTCACGAAACATGCAGTCGCAATGTAGGATAGGATTCTGAAAAACATCGCGGGGTGGTGCGCATTGTAAGGGTTTCTAACAGGCCATTCACTAGTAAGAGTGAGATAAAAATCAGGGGGTGGTGTGAATCGGAGGGCCTGAATTAGGATAGGCAGTGAGTGGCAACGTAGGATGGACAAAAGCGCCACGGGGTGGTCAGCATTTGTAAGTCAGGAAATATGCAGTGGCAATGTAGCATAGGTTTTTAAAAAACAATGCGGGGTGGTGCGCATTGTATGGGTTTCTAACAGGCCATTTGCTAGTAGGAGTGAGAAAAACATCACAGGGTGGTGTGAATAGGAAGGCCTGAATTAGGATAGGCTGTGAGAGGCAATGAAGGATGGAGAAAAGCGCCACGGGGTGGTCAGCATGGGGGGGGGTCACGAAACATGCAGTGGCAATGTAGGATACGTTTCGGAAATACATCGCGGGGTGGTGCGAATTGTAAGGGTTTCTAACACGCCATTCACTAGTACGAGTGAGAAAACCATCACGGGGTGGTGTGAATCGTAGGGCCTGAATTAGGATAGGCAGTGAGTGGCACTGTAGGATGGAGAAAATGGCCACGGGGTGGTCAGCATGGGGAGGTCAGGAAACATGCAGTGGGAATATAGGATAGGTTTCTGAAAATCGTCGCGGGGTGGTGCGCATTGTAAGGATTTCTAACAGGCCATTCACTAGTACGAGTGAGAAAACCATCACGGGGTGTTGTGAATTGGAGGGCCTGTATTGGGATATGCAGTGAGAGGCAATGTAGGAAGGAGAAAAGCCATACGGTGTTGTCAGCATGTGGAGGTCAGCAAACATGCAGTGGCAATGTAGGATAGGTTTCTGAAAAACACCGCGGGGTGGTGCACATTGTAAGGGTTTCTAACAGGCCATTCACTAGTAGGAGTGAGAAAAACATCACGTTGTTGGGTGAATCGGAGGGCCTGAATTAGGATAGGCAGTGAGTGGTAATGTAGGATGGAGAAAAGCGCCACGGGGTTGTCAGCATGCTGAGGTCAGGAAACATGCAGTGACAATGTAGGATACGTTTCTGAAGAACATCGCCGGGTGATGCCCATTGTAAGGGTTTCTAAAAGCCAATTCACTAGTAGGAGTGAGAAAAATATCACGTTGTAGTGTGAATCGGAGCGCCTGAATTAGGATAGGCAGTGAGTCGCAATGTAGGATGGAGAAAAGCACCACGGGGTGGTCAGCATGGGGAGGTCAGGAAACATGCAGTGGCAATGTAGGATACGTTTCTGAAGAACATCGCGGGTTGGTGCGCATTGTAAGGTCTTCTAAAGGCCCATTTACTAGTAAGAGTGATAAAAACATCAAGGAGTGGTGTGAATCGTAGGGCCTGAATTAGGATAGGCAGTGAGTGGCACTGCAGGATGGATAAAATGGCCACGGGGTGGTCAGCATGGGGAGGTTAGGAAACATGCAGTGGCAATTTAGGATAGGTTTCTGAAAAACATCGCGTGGTCGTGTGAATTGTATGGGATTCTAACAGCCAATTCACTAGTAGAAGTGAGAAAACCATCACGGGGTGGTGTGAATCGGGGGGCCTGAATTGGGATAGGCAGTGAGTGGCAATGTAGGATGGAGAAAAGCTATATGGGGTGGTCAGCATGGGGAGGACAGGAAACATGCAGAGGCAATGTAGGATAGGTTTCTGAAAAACATCGCGGGTTGGTGCGCATTTTAAGGGTTTCTAACAGGCAATTCACTAGTAGGAGTGAGAATAACATCACGGGGTGGTGTGAATCGGAGGGCCGGAATTGGGATAGGCAGTGAGTGGCAATGTATGATGGAGAAAGGCGCCACGGGGTGGTCAGCATGGGGACGTCAGGAAACATGCAGTGGCAATGTAGGATAGGTTTCTGAAAAACATCGCGAGGTGGTGCGCATTGTAAGAGTTTCTAATAGGTCATTCACTAGTAAGAGTGAGAAAAAATTCACGGGGTGATGTGAATTGGAGGGCCTGAATTAGGATAGGCAGTGAGTGGCAATGTAGGATGGAGAATAGCGCCACGTGGTGGTCAGCCTGGGGAGGTGAGGAAACATGCAGTGGCAATGTAGGACAGGTTTCTGAAAAACTTCGCGGGGTAGTGCATTGTAAAGGTTTCTAACAGGCCATTCACTAGTAGGGGTGAGAAAATCATCACGGGTTGGTGTGAATCGAGGGGCCTGAATAAGGATAGGCAGTGATTGGCAATGTAGGATGGAGAAAAGCGCCACGTGGTGGTCAGCATGGCAAGGTCAGGAAACATGCCGTGGCCATGTAGGATAGGTTTCTGAAAAACATCGTGGGGTGGTGCGCATTGTAAGGGTTTGTAACAGGCCATTCACTAGTAGGAGTGAGAAAAAAATCACGGGGTGGTGTGAATCGGATGGCCTGAATTAGGATAGGAAGTGAGTTGCACTGTAGGATGGAGAAAATGGCCACGGGGTGGTCAGCATGGGGAGGTCAGGAAACATGCAGTGGCAATGTAGGATAGGTTTCTGAAAAACATCGCGGGGTCGTGTGAATTGTAAGTGTTTCTAACACGCCATTCACTAGTAGGAGTGAGAAAACCATCACGGGTTGTTGTGAATTGGAGGGCCTGTATTGGGATAGGCAGTGAGAGGCAATGTTTGATGGAGAAAAGCGATACGGTTTGGTCAGCATGTGGAGGTCAGGAAACATGCAGTGGCAATGTAGGATAGGTTTCTGAAAAACATCGTGGGGTGGTGTGCATTGTAAGGGTTTCTAACAGGCCATTCACTAGTAGGAGTGAGAAAAACATCACGGGGTGTTGTGAATTGAAGAGCCTGTATTGGGATAGGCAATTAGAGGCTATGTAGGATGGAGAAAAGCGATAAGTTTGGTCAGCATGTGGAGGTCAGGAAATATGCAGTGGCAATGTAGGATAGGTTTCTGAAAAACATCGCGGGATGGTGCGCATTGTAAGGGTTTCTAACAGGCCATTCACTAGTAGGAGTGAGAAAAACATCACGTTGTTGGGTGAATCGGAGGGCCTGAATTAGGATAGGCAGTGAGTGGTAATGTAGGATGGAGAAAAGCGCCACGGGGTGGTCAGCATGTGTAGGTCAGGGCACATGCAGTGGCAATGTAGGATAGGTTTCTGACAAACATCGCGGGGTGGTGCGCATTGTAAGGTTTTCTAACACGCCATTCACTAGTAAGAGTGAGAAAACCATCACGGGGTGGTGTGAATCGTAGGGCCTGAATTAGGATAGGCAGTGAGTGGCACTGTAGGATGGAGAAAATGGCCACGGGGTGGTCAGCATGGGGAGGTCAGGAAACATGCAGTGGGAATATAGGATAGGTTTCTGAAAATCGTCGCGGGGTGGTGCGCATTGTAAGGATTTCTAACAGGCCATTCACTAGTACGAGTGAGAAAACCATCACGGGGTGTTGTGAATTGGAGGGCCTGTATTGGGATATGCAGTGAGAGGCAATGTAGGAAGGAGAAAAGCCATACGGTGTTGTCAGCATGTGGAGGTCAGCAAACATGCAGTGGCAATGTAGGATAGGTTTCTGAAAAACACCGCGGGGTGGTGCACATTGTAAGGGTTTCTAACAGGCCATTCACTAGTAGGAGTGAGAAAAACATCACGTTGTTGGGTGAATCGGAGGGCCTGAATTAGGATAGGCAGTGAGTGGTAATGTAGGATGGAGAAAAGCACCACGGGGTTGTCAGCATGCTGAGGTCAGGAAACATGCAGTGACAATGTAGGATACGTTTCTGAAGAACATCGCCGGGTGATGCCCATTGTAAGGGTTTCTAAAAGCCAATTCACTAGTAGGAGTGAGAAAAATATCACGTTGTAGTGTGAATCGGAGCGCCTGAATTAGGATAGGCAGTGAGTCGCAATGTAGGATGGAGAAAAGCACCACGGGGTGGGCAGCATGGGGAGGTCAGGAAACATGCAGTGGCAATGTAGGATACGTTTCTGAAGAACATCGCGGGTTGGTGCGCATTGTACGGTCTTCTAAAGGCCCATTTACTAGTAAGAGTGATAAAAACATCAAGGAGTGGTGTGAATCGTAGGGCCTGAATTAGGATAGGCAGTGAGTGGCACTGCAGGATGGATAAAATGGCCACGGGGTGGTCAGCATGGGGAGGTTAGGAAACATGCAGTGGCAATTTAGGATAGGTTTCTGAAAAACATCGCGTGGTCGTGTGAATTGTATGGGATTCTAACAGCCAATTCACTAGTAGAAGTGAGAAAACCATCACGGGGTGGTGTGAATCGGGGGGCCTGAATTGGGATAGGCAGTGAGTGGCAATGTAGGATGGAGAAAAGCTATATGGGGTGGTCAGCATGGGGAGGACAGGAAACATGCAGAGGCAATGTAGGATAGGTTTCTGAAAAACATCGCGGGTTGGTGCGCATTTTAAGGGTTTCTAACAGGCAATTCACTAGTAGGAGTGAGAATAACATCACGGGGTGGTGTGAATCGGAGGGCCGGAATTGGGATAGGCAGTGAGTGGCAATGTATGATGGAGAAAGGCGCCACGGGGTGGTCAGCATGGGGACGTCAGGAAACATGCAGTGGCAATGTAGGATAGGTTTCTGAAAAACATCGCGAGGTGGTGCGCATTGTAAGAGTTTCTAATAGGTCATTCACTAGTAAGAGTGAGAAAAAATTCACGGGGTGATGTGAATTGGAGGGCCTGAATTAGGATAGGCAGTGAGTGGCAATGTAGGATGGAGAATAGCGCCACGTGGTGGTCAGCCTGGGGAGGTGAGGAAACATGCAGTGGCAATGTAGGACAGGTTTCTGAAAAACTTCGCGGGGTAGTGCATTGTAAAGGTTTCTAACAGGCCATTCACTAGTAGGGGTGAGAAAATCATCACGGGTTGGTGTGAATCGAGGGGCCTGAATAAGGATAGGCAGTGATTGGCAATGTAGGATGGAGAAAAGCGCCACGTGGTGGTCAGCATGGCAAGGTCAGGAAACATGCCGTGGCCATGTAGGATAGGTTTCTGAAAAACATCGTGGGGTGGTGCGCATTGTAAGGGTTTGTAACAGGCCATTCACTAGTAGGAGTGAGAAAAAAATCACGGGGTGGTGTGAATCGGATGGCCTGAATTAGGATAGGAAGTGAGTTGCACTGTAGGATGGAGAAAATGGCCACGGGGTGGTCAGCATGGGGAGGTCAGGAAACATGCAGTGGCAATGTAGGAGAGGTTTCTGAAAAACATCGCGGGGTCGTGTGAATTGTAAGTGTTTCTAACACGCCATTCACTAGTAGGAGTGAGAAAACCATCACGGGTTGTTGTGAATTGGAGGGCCTGTATTGGGATAGGCAGTGAGAGGCAATGTTTGATGGAGAAAAGCGATACGGTTTGGTCAGCATGTGGAGGTCAGGAAACATGCAGTGGCAATGTAGGATAGGTTTCTGAAAAACATCGCGGGGTGGTGCACATTGTAAGGGTTTCTAACAGGCCATTCATTAGTAGGAGTGAGAAAAACATCACGTTGTTGGGTGAATCGGAGGGCCTGAATTAGAATAGGCAGTGAGTGGTAATGTAGGATGGAGAAAAGCGCCACGGGGTGGTCAGCATGGGGAGGTCAGGAAACATGCAGTGGCAATGTAGGATAGGTTTATGAAAAGCATCGCATGGTCGTGTGAATTGTAAGGGTTTCTAACACGCCATTCACTAGTAGAAGTGAGAAAACCATCACGGGGTGGTGTGAATCGGGGGGCCTTAATTGGCATAGGCAGTGAGAGGCAATGTAGGATGGAGAAAAGCGATACGGTTTGGTCAGCATGTGGAGGTCAGGAAACATGCAGTGGCAATGTAAGATAGGTTTCTGAGAAACATCGCGGGGTGGTGTGCATTGTAAGGGTTTCTAAAAGTCCATTCACTAGTAGGAGTGAGAAAAACATCACGGGGTGGTGTGAATCGGAGGGCCTGAATTGGGATAGGCAGTGAGTGGCAATGTAGGATGGAGAAAAGCGCCACGGGGTGGTCAGCACGGGGAGGTCAGGAAACATGCAGTGGCAATGTAGGATAGGTTCTGAAAAACTTCGCGGGCTGGTGCACTTTGTAAGGGTTTCTAACAGGCCATTCACAAGTAGGAGTGAGAAAAACATCACGGGGTGGTGTGAATAGGAGGGCCTGAATTAGAATAGTCAGTGAGTGGCAATGTAGGATGGAGAAAAGCGCCACGGAGTGTTCAGTATTTGGAGGTCAGGAAACATGCAGTGGCAATGCAGGATAGGTTTCTGAAAAACATCGCCGGGTGGTTTGCATTGTAAGGGTTTCTAACAGGCCATTCACTAGTAGGAGTGAGAAAATCATCACGGGGTGGTGTGAATCGAAGGGCCTGAATTAGGATAGGCAGTGACTGGCAATGTAGGATGGAGACAAGCGCCACGGGGTGGTCAGCATGGGGAGGTCAGGAAACATGCAGTGGCAATGTAGGATATGTTTCTGTAAAACATCTCGGGGTTGTGTGCATTGTTAGTGTTTCTAACAGGCCATTCACTAGTAGGAGTGAGAAAAACATCACGTTGTGGTGTGAATTGGAGGACCTTAATTAGGATAGGCAGTGAGTGGCAATGTAGGATGGAGAAAGGCACCAAGGGGTGGTCAGGATTTGGAGGTCAGGAAACATGCAGTGGCAATGAAGGAAAAGTTTCTGAAAAACATCATGCGGTGGTGCGCATTGAAAGGGTTTCTAACACGCCATTCACTCGTAGGAGTGAAAATAACATCACGGGATGGTGTGAATCGGAGGCCCTGAATTGGAATAGGCAGTGATTGGCAATGTAGGATGGAGAAAAGCACCACGGGATGGTCAGCCTAGAGAGGTCAGGAAACATGCAGTGGCAATGTAGGATAGGATTCTGAAAAACATCGCGGGGTGGTGCGCATTTTAAGGGTTTGTAACAGGCCATTCACTAGTAGGAGTGAGAAAACCATCACAGGGTGGTGTGAATCGGAGGGCCTGAATTAGGATAGGCAGTGAGTGGCAATATAGGATGGAGAAAAGCGCCACGGGGTGATCAGCATGGGGAGGTCAGGAAACATGCAGTGGAAATGTAGGATAGGTTTCTGAAAAACATGGCGGGGTGGTGCGAATTGTAAGGGTTTTTAACATGCCATTCACTAGTAGGAGTGAGAAAACCATCATGGGGTGGTGTGAATTGGAGGGCCTGAATTGGGAAAGGCAGAGAGTGGCAATGTAGGATGGAGAAAAGCACAACTGGGTCGTCAGAGTGGGGAGGTCAGGAAACATGCAGTGAAAATACAGGATATGTTTCTGAAAAACATCGCGGGGTGGTGCGAAATTTAAGGGTTTCTAACAGGCCATTCAGTACTAGGAGTGAGAAAAACATCACGTGGTGGTGTTAATCAGAGGGCCTGAATTGGGATAGGCAGTGAGTGGCAATTTGGATGGAGAAAAGCGCCACAGGTTGTTCAACATGGGGATATCTGGAAACATGCAGTGGCAATGTAGGATAGGTTTCTGAAAAACATCACAGGGTAGTGCGCATTGTAAGGGTTTCTAACATGCCATTCACTAGTAGGAGTCAGAAAAACATCACGGGGTGATGTGAATCAGAGGGCCTGAATTAGAATAGGCAGTGAGTGGCAATGTAGGATGGAGAAATGCGCCACGGGGCGGTCAGCATGGGGAGGTCAGGAAACATGCAGTGGCAATGTAGGATAGGTTTCTGAAAAACATCTCGGGGTGGTGCGCATTTCAAGTTTTTCTAACAGGCCATTCACTAGAAGGTGTGAGAAAAACATCACGGGGTGGTGTGAATCGGAGGGCCTGAATTAAGATAGGCAGTGAGTGGCAATGTAGGATGGAGAAAAGCACCAGGGGGTGGTCAGCATTTGTAAGTCAGTAAACATACAGTGGCAATTTAGGATAGGTTTCTGAAAAACATCAAGGGGTGGTGCGCATTGTAAGGGTTTCTAACAGGCCATTCACGAGTAGGAGTGAGAAAAATATCACAGGGTGGTGTGAATCGGAAGGCCTGAATTAGGATAGGCAGTGAGAGGCAACGCAGGATGGAGAAACGCGCCACTGGGTGGTCAGCATGGGGAGGTCAGGAAACATACCGTGGCAAGGTAGAATAGTTTTCTGAAAAATTTCACGGGGTAGTGCATTGTAAGGGTTTCTAACAGGCCATTCACTCGTAGGAGTGTAAAAAAACATCCCGGGGTGGTGTGAATCGGAGGGCATTGTTTAGGATAGGCAGTGAGTGGCAATGTAGGATGGAGAAAAGCGCCACGGGGTGTTCGGCATGGGGACGTCACGAAACATGCAGTCGCAATGTAGGATAGGATTCTGAAAAACATCGCGGGGTGGTGCGCATTGTAAGGGTTTCTAACAGGCCATTCACTAGTAAGAGTGAGATAAAAATCAGGGGGTGGTGTGAATCGGAGGGCCTGAATTAGGATAGGCAGTGAGTGGCAACGTAGGATGGACAAAAGCGCCACGGGGTGGTCAGCATTTGTAAGTCAGGAAATATGCAGTGGCAATGTAGCATAGGTTTTTAAAAAACAATGCGGGGTGGTGCGCATTGTATGGGTTTCTAACAGGCCATTTGCTAGTAGGAGTGAGAAAAACATCACAGGGTGGTGTGAATAGGAAGGCCTGAATTAGGATAGGCTGTGAGAGGCAATGAAGGATGGAGAAAAGCGCCACGGGGTGGTCAGCATGGGGGGGGTCACGAAACATGCAGTGGCAATGTAGGATACGTTTCGGAAATACATCGCGGGGTGGTGCGAATTGTAAGGGTTTCTAACACGCCATTCACTAGTACGAGTGAGAAAACCATCACGGGGTGGTGTGAATTGTAGGGCCTGAATTAGGATAGGCAGTGAGTGGCACTGTAGGATGGAGAAAATGGCCACGGGGTGGTCAGCATGGGGAGGTCAGGAAACATGCAGTGGGAATATAGGATAGGTTTCTGAAAATCGTCGCGGGGTGGTGCGCATTGTAAGGATTTCTAACAGGCCATTCACTAGTACGAGTGAG
Organism: Cavia porcellus; assembly: GCF_034190915.1. NCBI lineage: Eukaryota > Metazoa > Chordata > Mammalia > Rodentia > Caviidae > Cavia > Cavia porcellus. The sequence goes on along the minus strand of NW_026947486.1, from coordinate 800,008 downwards.
AAAACCATCACGGGGTGTTGTGAATTGGAGGGCCTGTATTGGGATATGCAGTGAGAGGCAATGTAGGAAGGAGAAAAGCCATACGGTGTTGTCAGCATGTGGAGGTCAGCAAACATGCAGTGGCAATGTAGGATAGGTTTCTGAAAAACAGCGCGGGGTGGTGCACATTGTAAGGGTTTCTAACAGGCCATTCACTAGTAGGAGTGAGAAAAACATCACGTTGTTGGGTGAATCGGAGGGCCTGAATTAGGATAGGCAGTGAGTGGTAATGTAGGATGGAGAAAAGCGCCACGGGGTTGTCAGCATGCTGAGGTCAGGAAACATGCAGTGACAATGTAGGATACGTTTCTGAAGAACATCGCCGGGTGATGCCCATTGTAAGGGTTTCTAAAAGCCAATTCACTAGTAGGAGTGAGAAAAATATCACGTTGTAGTGTGAATCGGAGCGCCTGAATTAGGATAGGCAGTGAGTCGCAATGTAAGATGGAGAAAAGCACCACGGGGTGGTCAGCATGGGGAGGTCAGGAAACATGCAGTGGCAATGTAGGATACGTTTCTGAAGAACATCGCGGGTTGGTGCGCATTGTAAGGTCTTCTAAAGGCCCATTTACTAGTAAGAGTGATAAAAACATCAAGGAGTGGTGTGAATCGTAGGGCCTGAATTAGGATAGGCAGTGAGTGGCACTGCAGGATGGATAAAATGGCCACGGGGTGGTCAGCATGGGGAGGTTAGGAAACATGCAGTGGCAATTTAGGATAGGTTTCTGAAAAACATCGCGTGGTCGTGTGAATTGTATGGGATTCTAACAGCCAATTCACTAGTAGAAGTGAGAAAACCATCACGGGGTGGTGTGAATCGGGGGGCCTGAATTGGGATAGGCAGTGAGTGGCAATGTAGGATGGAGAAAAGCTATATGGGGTGGTCAGCATGGGGAGGACAGGAAACATGCAGAGGCAATGTAGGATAGGTTTCTGAAAAACATCGCGGGTTGGTGCGCATTTTAAGGGTTTCTAACAGGCAATTCACTAGTAGGAGTGAGAATAACATCACGGGGTGGTGTGAATCGGAGGGCCGGAATTGGGATAGGCAGTGAGTGGCAATGTATGATGGAGAAAGGCGCCACGGGGTGGTCAGCATGGGGACGTCAGGAAACATGCAGTGGCAATGTAGGATAGGTTTCTGAAAAACATCGCGAGGTGGTGCGCATTGTAAGAGTTTCTAATAGGTCATTCACTAGTAAGAGTGAGAAAAAATTCACGGGGTGATGTGAATTGGAGGGCCTGAATTAGGATAGGCAGTGAGTGGCAATGTAGGATGGAGAATAGCGCCACGTGGTGGTCAGCCTGGGGAGGTGAGGAAACATGCAGTGGCAATGTAGGACAGGTTTCTGAAAAACTTCGCGGGGTAGTGCATTGTAAAGGTTTCTAACAGGCCATTCACTAGTAGGGGTGAGAAAATCATCACGGGTTGGTGTGAATCGAAGGGCCTGAATAAGGATAGGCAGTGATTGGCAATGTAGGATGGAGAAAAGCGCCACGTGGTGGTCAGCATGGCAAGGTCAGGAAACATGCCGTGGCCATGTAGGATAGGTTTCTGAAAAACATCGTGGGGTGGTGCGCATTGTAAGGGTTTGTAACAGGCCATTCACTAGTAGGAGTGAGAAAAAAATCACGGGGTGGTGTGAATCGGATGGCCTGAATTAGGATAGGAAGTGAGTTGCACTGTAGGATGGAGAAAATGGCCACGGGGTGGTCAGCATGGGGAGGTCAGGAAACATGCAGTGGCAATGTAGGATAGGTTTCTGAAAAACATCGCGGGGTCGTGTGAATTGTAAGTGTTTCTAACACGCCATTCACTAGTAGGAGTGAGAAAACCATCACGGGTTGTTGTGAATTGGAGGGCCTGTATTGGGATAGGCAGTGAGAGGCAATGTTTGATGGAGAAAAGCGATACGGTTTGGTCAGCATGTGGAGGTCAGGAAACATGCAGTGGCAATGTAGGATAGGTTTCTGAAAAACATCGCGGGGTGGTGCGCATTGTAAGGGTTTCTAACAGGCCATTCATTAGTAGGAGTGAGAAAAACATCACGTTGTTGGGTGAATCGGAGGGCCTGAATTAGAATAGGCAGTGAGTGGTAATGTAGGATGGAGAAAAGCGCCACGGGGTGGTCAGCATGGGGTGGTCAGGAAACATGCAGTGGCAATGTAGGATAGGTTTATGAAAAGCATCGCATGGTCGTGTGAATTGTAAGGGTTTCTAACACGCCATTCACTAGTAGAAGTGAGAAAACCATCACGGGGTGGTGTGAATCGGGGGGCCTTAATTGGCATAGGCAGTGAGAGGCAATGTAGGATGGAGAAAAGCGATACGGTTTGGTCAGCATGTGGAGGTCAGGAAACATGCAGTGGCAATGTAAGATAGGTTTCTGAGAAACATCGCGGGGTGGTGTGCATTGTAAGGGTTTCTAAAAGTCCATTCACTAGTAGGAGTGAGAAAAACATCACGGGGTGGTGTGAATCGGAGGGCCTGAATTGGGATAGGCAGTGAGTGGCAATGTAGGATGGAGAAAAGCGCCACGGGGTGGTCAGCACGGGGAGGTCAGGAAACATGCAGTGGCAATGTAGGATAGGTTCTGAAAAACTTCGCGGGCTGGTGCACTTTGTAAGGGTTTCTAACAGGCCATTCACAAGTAGGAGTGAGAAAAACATCACGGGGTGGTGTGAATAGGAGGGCCTGAATTAGAATAGTCAGTGAGTGGCAATGTAGGATGGAGAAAAGCGCCACGGAGTGTTCAGTATTTGGAGGTCAGGAAACATGCAGTGGCAATGCAGGATAGGTTTCTGAAAAACATCGCCGGGTGGTGTGCATTGTAAGGGTTTCTAACAGGCCATTCACTAGTAGGAGTGAGAAAATCATCACGGGGTGGTGTGAATCGAAGGGCCTGAATTAGGATAGGCAGTGACTGGCAATGTAGGATGGAGACAAGCGCCACGGGGTGGTCAGCATGGGGAGGTCAGGAAACATGCAGTGGCAATGTAGGATATGTTTCTGTAAAACATCTCGGGGTTGTGTGCATTGTTAGTGTTTCTAACAGGCCATTCACTAGTAGGAGTGAGAAAAACATCACGTTGTGGTGTGAATTGGAGGACCTTAATTAGGATAGGCAGTGAGTGGCAATGTAGGATGGAGAAAGGCACCAAGGGGTGGTCAGGATTTGGAGGTCAGGAAACATGCAGTGGCAATGAAGGAAAAGTTTCTGAAAAACATCATGCGGTGGTGCGCATTGAAAGGGTTTCTAACACGCCATTCACTCGTAGGAGTGAAAATAACATCACGGGATGGTGTGAATCGGAGGCCCTGAATTGGAATAGGCAGTGATTGGCAATGTAGGATGGAGAAAAGCACCACGGGATGGTCAGCCTAGAGAGGTCAGGAAACATGCAGTGGCAATGTAGGATAGGATTCTGAAAAACATCGCGGGGTGGTGCGCATTTTAAGGGTTTAAAACAGGCCATTCACTAGTAGGAGTGAGAAAACCATCACAGGGTGGTGTGAATCGGAGGGCCTGAATTAGGATAGGCAGTGAGTGGCAATATAGGATGGAGAAAAGCGCCACGGGGTGATCAGCATGGGGAGGTCAGGAAACATGCAGTGGAAATGTAGGATAGGTTTCTGAAAAACATGGCGGGGTGGTGCAAATTGTAAGGGTTTCTAACATGCCATTCACTAGTAGGAGTGAGAAAACCATCATGGGGTGGTGTGAATTGGAGGGCCTGAATTGGGAAAGGCAGAGAGTGGCAATGTAGGATGGAGAAAAGCACAACTGGGTCGTCAGAGTGGGGAGGTCAGGAAACATGCAGTGAAAATACAGGATATGTTTCTGAAAAACATCGCGGGGTGGTGCGAAATTTAAGGGTTTCTAACAGGCCATTCAGTACTAGGAGTGAGAAAAACATCACGTGGTGGTGTTAATCAGAGGGCCTGAATTGGGATAGGCAGTGAGTGGCAATTTGGATGGAGAAAAGCGCCACAGGTTGTTCAACATGGGGATATCTGGAAACATGCAGTGGCAATGTAGGATAGGTTTCTGAAAAACATCACAGGGTAGTGCGCATTGTAAGGGTTTCTAACATGCCATTCACTAGTAGGAGTCAGAAAAACATCACGGGGTGATGTGAATCAGAGGGCCTGAATTAGAATAGGCAGTGAGTGGCAATGTAGGATGGAGAAATGCGCCACGGGGCGGTCAGCATGGGGAGGTCAGGAAACATGCAGTGGCAATGTAGGATAGGTTTCTGAAAAACATCTCGGGGTGGTGCGCATTTCAAGTTTTTCTAACAGGCCATTCACTAGAAGGTGTGAGAAAAACATCACGGGGTGGTGTGAATCGGAGGGCCTGAATTAAGATAGGCAGTGAGTGGCAATGTAGGATGGAGAAAAGCACCAGGGGGTGGTCAGCATTTGTAAGTCAGTAAACATACAGTGGCAATTTAGGATAGGTTTCTGAAAAACATCAAGGGGTGGTGCGCATTGTAAGGGTTTCTAACAGGCCATTCACGAGTAGGAGTGAGAAAAATATCACAGGGTGGTGTGAATCGGAAGGCCTGAATTAGGATAGGCAGTGAGAGGCAACGCAGGATGGAGAAACGCGCCACTGGGTGGTCAGCATGGGGAGGTCAGGAAACATACCGTGGCAAGGTAGAATAGTTTTCTGAAAAATTTCATGGGGTAGTGCATTGTAAGGGTTTCTAACAGGCCATTCACTCGTAGGAGTGTAAAAAAACATCCCGGGGTGGTGTGAATCGGAGGACATTGTTTAGGATAGGCAGTGAGTGGCAATGTAGGATGGAGAAAAGCGCCACGGGGTGTTCGGCATGGGGACGTCACGAAACATGCAGTCGCAATGTAGGATAGGATTCTGAAAAACATCGCGGGGTGGTGCGCATTGTAAGGGTTTCTAACAGGCCATTCACTAGTAAGAGTGAGATAAAAATCAGGGGGTGGTGTGAATCGGAGGGCCTGAATTAGGATAGGCAGTGAGTGGCAACGTAGGATGGACAAAAGCGCCACGGGGTGGTCAGCATTTGTAAGTCAGGAAATATGCAGTGGCAATGTAGCATAGGTTTTTAAAAAACAATGCGGGGTGGTGCGCATTGTATGGGTTTCTAACAGGCCATTTGCTAGTAGGAGTGAGAAAAACATCACAGGGTGGTGTGAATAGGAAGGCCTGAATTAGGATAGGCTGTGAGAGGCAATGAAGGATGGAGAAAAGCGCCACGGGGTGGTCAGCATGGGGGGGGTCACGAAACATGCAGTGGCAATGTAGGATACGTTTCGGAAATACATCGCGGGGTGGTGCGAATTGTAAGGGTTTCTAACACGCCATTCACTAGTACGAGTGAGAAAACCATCACGGGGTGGTGTGAATCGTAGGGCCTGAATTAGGATAGGCAGTGAGTGGCACTGTAGGATGGAGAAAATGGCCACGGGGTGGTCAGCATGGGGAGGTCAGGAAACATGCAGTGGGAATATAGGATAGGTTTCTGAAAATCGTCGCGGGGTGGTGCGCATTGTAAGGATTTCTAACAGGCCATTCACTAGTACGAGTGAGAAAACCATCACGGGGTGTTGTGAATTGGAGGGCCTGTATTGGGATATGCAGTGAGAGGCAATGTAGGAAGGAGAAAAGCCATACGGTGTTGTCAGCATGTGGAGGTCAGCAAACATGCAGTGGCAATGTAGGATAGGTTTCTGAAAAACACCGCGGGGTGGTGCACATTGTAAGGGTTTCTAACAGGCCATTCACTAGTAGGAGTGAGAAAAACATCACGTTGTTGGGTGAATCGGAGGGCCTGAATTAGGATAGGCAGTGAGTGGTAATGTAGGATGGAGAAAAGCGCCACGGGGTTGTCAGCATGCTGAGGTCAGGAAACATGCAGTGACAATGTAGGATACGTTTCTGAAGAACATCGCCGGGTGATGCCCATTGTAAGGGTTTCTAAAAGCCAATTCACTAGTAGGAGTGAGAAAAATATCACGTTGTAGTGTGAATCGGAGCGCCTGAATTAGGATAGGCAGTGAGTCGCAATGTAGGATGGAGAAAAGCACCACGGGGTGGTCAGCATGGGGAGGTCAGGAAACATGCAGTGGCAATGTAGGATACGTTTCTGAAGAACATCGCGGGTTGGTGCGCATTGTAAGGTCTTCTAAAGGCCCATTTACTAGTAAGAGTGATAAAAACATCAAGGAGTGGTGTGAATCGTAGGGCCTGAATTAGGATAGGCAGTGAGTGGCACTGCAGGATGGATAAAATGGCCACGGGGTGGTCAGCATGGGGAGGTTAGGAAACATGCAGTGGCAATTTAGGATAGGTTTCTGAAAAACATCGCGTGGTCGTGTGAATTGTATGGGATTCTAACAGCCAATTCACTAGTAGAAGTGAGAAAACCATCACGGGGTGGTGTGAATCGGGGGGCCTGAATTGGGATAGGCAGTGAGTGGCAATGTAGGATGGAGAAAAGCTATATGGGGTGGTCAGCATGGGGAGGACAGGAAACATGCAGAGGCAATGTAGGATAGGTTTCTGAAAAACATCGCGGGTTGGTGCGCATTTTAAGGGTTTCTAACAGGCAATTCACTAGTAGGAGTGAGAATAACATCACGGGGTGGTGTGAATCGGAGGGCCGGAATTGGGATAGGCAGTGAGTGGCAATGTATGATGGAGAAAGGCGCCACGGGGTGGTCAGCATGGGGACGTCAGGAAACATGCAGTGGCAATGTAGGATAGGTTTCTGAAAAACATCGCGAGGTGGTGCGCATTGTAAGAGTTTCTAATAGGTCATTCACTAGTAAGAGTGAGAAAAAATTCACGGGGTGATGTGAATTGGAGGGCCTGAATTAGGATAGGCAGTGAGTGGCAATGTAGGATGGAGAATAGCGCCACGTGGTGGTCAGCCTGGGGAGGTGAGGAAACATGCAGTGGCAATGTAGGACAGGTTTCTGAAAAACTTCGCGGGGTAGTGCATTGTAAAGGTTTCTAACAGGCCATTCACTAGTAGGGGTGAGAAAATCATCACGGGTTGGTGTGAATCGAAGGGCCTGAATAAGGATAGGCAGTGATTGGCAATGTAGGATGGAGAAAAGCGCCACGTGGTGGTCAGCATGGCAAGGTCAGGAAACATGCCGTGGCCATGTAGGATAGGTTTCTGAAAAACATCGTGGGGTGGTGCGCATTGTAAGGGTTTGTAACAGGCCATTCACTAGTAGGAGTGAGAAAAAAATCACGGGGTGGTGTGAATCGGATGGCCTGAATTAGGATAGGAAGTGAGTTGCACTGTAGGATGGAGAAAATGGCCACGGGGTGGTCAGCATGGGGAGGTCAGGAAACATGCAGTGGCAATGTAGGATAGGTTTCTGAAAAACATAGCGGGGTCGTGTGAATTGTAAGTGTTTCTAACACGCCATTCACTAGTAGGAGTGAGAAAACCATCACGGGTTGTTGTGAATTGGAGGGCCTGTATTGGGATAGGCAGTGAGAGGCAATGTTTGATGGAGAAAAGCGATACGGTTTGGTCAGCATGTGGAGGTCAGGAAACATGCAGTGGCAATGTAGGATAGGTTTCTGAAAAACATCGCGGGGTGGTGCGCATTGTAAGGGTTTCTAACAGGCCATTCATTAGTAGGAGTGAGAAAAACATCACGTTGTTGGGTGAATCGGAGGGCCTGAATTAGAATAGGCAGTGAGTGGTAATGTAGGATGGAGAAAAGCGCCACGGGCTGGTCAGCATGGGGAGGTCAGGAAACATGCAGTGGCAATGTAGGATAGGTTTATGAAAAGCATCGCATGGTCGTGTGAATTGTAAGGGTTTCTAACACGCCATTCACTAGTAGAAGTGAGAAAACCATCACGGGGTGGTGTGAATCGGGGGGCCTTAATTGGCATAGGCAGTGAGAGGCAATGTAGGATGGAGAAAAGCGATACGGTTTGGTCAGCATGTGGAGGTCAGGAAACATGCAGTGGCAATGTAAGATAGGTTTCTGAAAAACATCGCGGGGTGGTGCGCATTGTAAGGGTTTCTAACAGGCCATTCATTAGTAGGAGTGAGAAAAACATCACGTTGTTGGGTGAATCGGAGGGCCTGAATTAGGATAGGCAGTGAGTGGTAATGTAGGATGGATAAAAGCGCCACGGGGTGCTCAGCATGGGGAGGTCAGGAAACATGCAGTGACAATGTAGGATACGTTTCTGAAGAACATCGCCGGGTGGTGCGCATTGTAAGATCTTCTAAAGGCCCATTTACTAGTAAGAGTGAGAAAACCATCACGGGGTGGTGTGAATCAGGGGACCTGATTTGGGATAGGCAGTGAGTGGCAATGTAGGATGGAGAAAAGCGCCACGGGGTGGTCAGCATGGGGTCGTAAGGAAACATGCAGTGGCAATGTAGGATAGGTTTCTGAAAAAAATCGCGGGGTGGTGTGCATTGTAAGGGTTTCTAAAAGTCCATTCACTAGTAGGAGTGAGAAAAACATAACGGGGTGGTGTGAATCGGAGGGCCTGAATTGGGATAGGCAGTGAGTGGCAATGTAGGATGGAGAAAAGCGCCACGGGGTGGTCAGCACGGGGAGGTCAGGAAACATGCAGTGGCAATGTAGGATAGGTTCTGAAAAACTTCGCGGGCTGGTGCACTTTGTAAGGGTTTCTAACAGGCCATTCACAAGTAGGAGTGAGAAAAACATCACGGGGTGGTGTGAATAGGAGGGCCTGAATTAGAATAGTCAGTGAGTGGCAATGTAGGATGGAGAAAAGCGCCACGGAGTGTTCAGTATTTGGAGGTCAGGAAACATGCAGTGGCAATGCAGGATAGGTTTCTGAAAAACATCGCCGGGTGGTGTGCATTGTAAGGGTTTCTAACAGGCCATTCACTAGTAGGAGTGAGAAAATCATCACGGGGTGGTGTGAATCGAAGGGCCTGAATTAGGATAGGCAGTCACTGGCAATGTAGGATGGAGACAAGCGCCACGGGGTGGTCAGCATGGGGAGGTCAGGAAACATGCAGTGGCAATGTAGGATATGTTTCTGTAAAACATCTCGGGGTTGTGTGCATTGTTAGTGTTTCTAACAGGCCATTCACTAGTAGGAGTGAGAAAAACATCACGTTGTGGTGTGAATTGGAGGACCTTAATTAGGATAGGCAGTGAGTGGCAATGTAGGATGGAGAAAGGCACCAAGGGGTGGTCAGGATTTGGAGGTCAGGAAACATGCAGTGGCAATGAAGGAAAAGTTTCTGAAAAACATCATGCGGTGGTGCGCATTGAAAGGGTTTCTAACACGCCATTCACTCGTAGGAGTCAAAATAACATCACGGGATGGTGTGAATCGGAGGCCCTGAATTGGAATAGGCAGTGATTGGCAATGTAGGATGGAGAAAAGCACCAAGGGATGGTCAGCCTAGAGAGGTCAGGAAACATGCAGTGGCAATGTAGGATAGGATTCTGAAAAACATCGCGGGGTGGTGCGCATTTTAAGGGTTTATAACAGGCCATTCACTAGTAGGAGTGAGAAAACCATCACAGGGTGGTGTGAATCGGAGGGCCTGAATTAGGATAGGCAGTGAGTGGCAATATAGGATGGAGAAAAGCGCCACGGGGTGATCAGCATGGGGAGGTCAGGAAACATGCAGTGGAAATGTAGGATAGGTTTCTGAAAAACATGGCGGGGTGGTGCGAATTGTAAGGGTTTCTAACATGCCATTCACTAGTAGGAGTGAGAAAACCATCATGGGGTGGTGTGAATTGGAGGGCCTGAATTGGGAAAGGCAGAGAGTGGCAATGTAGGATGGAGAAAAGCACAACTGGGTCGTCAGAGTGGGGAGGTCAGGAAACATGCAGTGAAAATACAGGATATGTTTCTGAAAAACATCGCGGGGTGGTGCGAAATTTAAGGGTTTCTAACAGGCCATTCACTAGTAGGAGTGAGAAAAACATCACGTGGTGGTGTTAATCAGAGGGCCTGAATTGGGATAGGCAGTGAGTGGCAATTTGGATGGAGAAAAGCGCCACAGGTTGTTCAGCATGGGGATATCTGGAAACATGCAGTGGCAATGTAGGATAGGTTTCTGAAAAACATCACGGGGTAGTGCGCATTGTAAGGGTTTCTAACATGCCATTCACTAGTAGGAGTCAGAAAAACATCACGGGGTGATGTGAATCAGAGGGCCTGAATTAGAATAGGCAGTGAGTGGCAATGTAGGATGGAGAAATGCGCCACGGGGCGGTCAGCATGGGGAGGTCAGGAAACATGCAGTGGCAATGTAGGATAGGTTTCTGAAAAACATCTCGGGGTGGTGCGCATTTCAAGTTTTTCTAACAGGCCATTCACTAGAAGGTGTGAGAAAAACATCACGGGGTGGTGTGAATCGGAGAGCCTGAATTAAGATAGGCAGTGAGTGGCAATGTAGGATGGAGAAAAGCACCACGGGGTGGTCAGCATTTGTAAGTCAGTAAACATACAGTGGCAATTTAGGATAGGTTTCTGAAAAACATCAAGGGGTGGTGCGCATTGTAAGGGTTTCTAACAGGCCATTCACGAGTAGGAGTGAGAAAAATATCACAGGGTGGTGTGAATCGGAAGGCCTGAATTAGGATAGGCAGTGAGAGGCAACGCAGGATGGAGAAAAGCGCCACGGGGTGGTCAGCATGGGGAGGTCAGGAACCATGCAGTATCAATGTAGCATACGTTTCTGAAATACATCGCTGGGTGGTGCGAATTGTAAGGGTTTCTAACACGCCATTCACTATTAGGAGTGAGAAAACCATCATAGGGTGGTGTGAATTGGAGTGCCTGAATTGGGATAGGCAGTGAGTGGCAATGTAGGATGGAGAAAAGCGCCAAGGGTTGGTCATCATGGGGAGGTCAGGAAACATGCAGAGGCAATGTAGGATAGGTTTCTGAAAAACATCGCGGGGTGGTGCGCATTGTAAAGGTTTCTAACAGGCCATTCACTAGTAGGAGTGAGAAAACCATCACGGGGTGGTGTTAATCGGAGGGCCTGAATTGGCATAGGCAGTGAGTGGCAAAGCAGGATGGAGAAAGGCGCCACGGGGTGGTCAGCATGGGGAGGTCAGGACACATGCAGTGGCAATGTAGGATAGGTTTCTGAAAAACATCGCGGGGTTGGGCGCATTGTAAGGGTTTCTAACACGCCATTCCCTAGTAGGAATGAAAAATCCATCACGGGGTGATGTGAATCAGAGGGCCTGAATTGGGATAGGCAGTGAGTGGCAATGTAGCCTGGAGAAAAGCGCCACGCGGTGGTCAGCTTGGCGAGGTCCGGAAACATGCAGGGGCAATGTAGGATAGGTTTCTGAAAAACATCGCGTGGTGGTGCGCATTTAAACGTTTCTAACAGGCCATTCACTAGTAAGAGTGAGAAAAACATCACGAGGTGGTGTTAATCGGGGGGCCTGAATTGGGATAGGCAGTGAGTGACAATATAGGAATGAGAAAAGCGCCACGGAGTGGACAGAATGGGGAGGTCAGGAAACATGCAGTGGCAATGTAGGATAGGTTTGGGAAAAACATCGCGGGGTTGTGCGCATTGTAAGGGTTTCTAACAGGCCATTCACTAGTAGGAGTGAGAAAATCATCACGGGTTGGTGTGAATCGGTGGGCCTGAATTAGGATAGGCAGTGAGTGGCAATGTAGGATGGAGAAAAGCGCCACGGAGTGGTCAGCATGGGGACGTCAGGAAACATGCAGTGGCAATGTAGAATAGGATTCTGAAAAACATCGCGGGGTGGTGCGCATTGTAAGGTTTTCTGACAGGCCATTCACTAGTAAGAGTAAAATAAAAATCACGGGGTGTTGTGAATCGTAGGGCCTGAATTAGGATAGGCAGTGTGTGGCAATGTAGAATGTACAAAAGCGCCACTGGATGGTTAGCATGGGGAGGTCAGGAAACATGCAGTTGCAATATAGGATAGGTTTCAAAAAAGCATTGCGGGGTGGTGCGCATTGTAAGTGTTTCTAACACGCCATGCAGTAGTAGCAGTGAGAAAAACATCATGGGATGGTGTGAATCGGAGGGCCTGAATTAGGATAGGCAGTGAGTGGCAACGTAGGACGGAGAAATGCGCCACGGGGTGGTTAGCATGGGGAGGTCAGGATACATGCTGTGGCGCTGTAGGATAGGTTTCTGAAAAACATCGCGGGGTGGTGCGCATTGCTAGGGTTTCTAACAGTCCATTCACAAGTAGGAGTGGGAAAAACATCACGGGTTGGTGTGAGTCGTAGGTCCTGAGTTAGGATAGGCAGTAAGTGGCAATGTAGGATGGAGAAAAGCGCCATGGGGTGGTCAGCATGGGGAGGACAGTAAACATGCAGTGGCAATGCAGCATAGCTTTCTGAAAAACATCGCCGTGTGGTGTGCATTGTAATGGTTTGTAACAGGTCATTCACTAGTAGGAGTGAGAAAAACATCACGGAGTGGTGTGAATCGAAGGGCCTGAATTAGGATAGGCAGTGAGTGGCAATGTAGGATGGAGAAAAGCACCACGGGGTGGTCAGCATTTGGGGGTCAGGAAACATGCAGTGGCAATGTAGGATAGGTTTCTGAAACACAACGCGGGATGGTGCGAATTGTAAGTGTTTCTAACACGCCATTCACTAATAGGAGTGAGAAAACCATCAAGGGGTGATGTGAATCGGAAGGCCCGATTAGGATAGGCAGTGAGAGGCAATGTAGGATGGAGAAAAGCGCCACGGGGTGGTCAGCATGGGGAAGTCAGGAAACATGCAGCGGCAATGTAGTATAGGTCTCTGAAAAACATCGTGGGGTGGTGCGCATTGTAAGTGTTTGTAATACGCCATGCATTAGTAGCAGTGACAAAAACATCATGGGTTGGTGTGAATTGGAGGGCCTGAATTAGTATAGGCAGTGAGTGGCAATGTAGGATGGAGAAAAGCGCCACGGGGTGGTCAGCATGGGCAGGTCAGGAAACATACAGTGGCTCTATAGGATAGGTTTCTGAAAAACATCACGGGGTAGTGCACATTGTAAGGGTTTCTAACACGCCATTCACTAGTAGGAGTCAGAAAATCATCACGGGGTGGTGTGAATTGGAGGGCCTGAATTGCGATAGGCAGTGAGTGGCAATGTAGGTTGGAGAAAAGCGCCATGGGGTGGTGATCATGGGGAGGTCAGGAAACATGCAGTGGCAATGTAGGATAGGTTTCTGAAAAACATTGCGGATTGGTGCGCATTTTAAGGGTTTCTAACAGGCCATTCACTAGTAGAAGTGAGAAAACCATCACGGAGTGTTGTTAATTCTACGGCCTGAATTGGGATAGGCAGTGTGTGGCAATGTAGGATGGAGAAAAGCGCCACGGAGTGTACAGAATGGGGAGGTCTGGAAACATGCAGTGCCAATGTAGGATTGGATTCTGAAAAACATCGCGAGGTGGTGCGCATTGTAAGGGTTTCTAACAGGCCATTCACTAGTAATAGTGAGATAAAAATCATGGGGTGGTGTGAATCGGAGGGCCTGAATTAGGATAGGCAGTGAGTGGCAATGTAGGATGGACAAAAGCTCCACGGGGTGGTCAGCATGGGGAGGTCAGGAAACATGCAGTGGCAATGTGGGATAGGTTTCTAAAAAACAATGCATGGTGGTGCGCATTGTAAGTGTTTCTAACAGGCCATTCACTAGTAAGAGTGAGAAAAAAATCACAGGGTGGTTTGAATAGGAGTGCCTGATTTAGGATAGGCAGTGAAAGGCAATTTAGGATGGAGAAACGCGCCACTGGGTGGTCAGCATAGGGAGGTCAGGAAACATACAGTGGCAATGTAGGATAAGTTTCTGAAAAATTTCGCGGGGTAGTGCATTGTAAGTGTTTCTAACAGGCCATTCACTAGTAGGAATGAAAAAAACATCACTGGGTTGTGTGAATCGGAGGACCTAGATTAGGATAGGCAGTGACTGACAATGTAGGATGGAGAAAAGCGCCACGGGGTGGTCAGCATGAGGAGGCTAGGAAACTTTCAGTGGCAGTGTAGAATAGGTTTCTGAAAAACATCGCGGGCTGGTGCGCAATGTAAGCGTTTCTAACACGCCATTCACCAGTAGGAGTGAGAAATACATCACGCGGTGGTGTGAATCGGAGGTCCTGAATTAGAATAAGCAGTGAGTGACAATGTAGGATGGAGAATAGCGCCACGAGCTGGTAAGCATGGGGAGGTCAGGAAACATGCAGTGGCATTGTAGAAAAGGTTTCTGTAAAACATCTCGGGGTTGTGCGCATTTTTCGTGTTTCTAACAGGCAATTAACTTGTAGGAGTGAGAAAAACATCACGTTGTGGTGTAATTCGCATGGTCTGAATTAGGATAGGCAGTGAGTAGCAATGTAGGAAGGAGAAAAGCACCATGGGGTGGTCAGCTTTTGTAGCTCAGGAAACATGCAGTGGCAATGTAGGATAAGTTTCTGAAAAACATCGCGGGGTGGTGCGCATTGTAAGGGTTTCTAACACACCATTCACGGGTAGGAGTGAGAAAAAATCACGGGGTGGTTTGATTAGGAGGGCCTGATTTAGGATACACAGTGAGTGGCAATTTAGGTTGGGGAAAAGCACCACTGGGTGGTCAGCATGGGGAGGTCAGGAAACATACCGTGGCAAGGTAGAATAGTTTTCTGAAAAATTTCGCGGGGTAGTGCATTGTAAGGGTTTCTAACAGGCCAGTCACTCGTAGGAGTGTAAAAAACATCCCGGGGTGGTGTGAATCGGAGGACATTGTTTAGGATAGGCAGTGAGTGGCAATGTAGGATGGAGAAAAGCGCCACGGGGTGTTCGGCATGGGGACGTCACGAAACATGCAGTCGCAATGTAGGATAGGATTCTGAAAAACATCGCGGGGTGGTGCGCATTGTAAGGGTTTCTAACAGGCCATTCACTAGTAAGAGTGAGATAAAAATCACGGGGTGGTGTGAATCGGAGGGCCTGAATTAGGATAGGCAGTGAGTGGCAACGTAGGATGGACAAAAGCGCCACGGGGTGGTCAGCATTTGTAAGTCAGGAAATATGCAGTGGCAATGTAGGATAGGTTTCTAAAAAACAATGCGGGGTGGTGCGCATTGTATGGGTTTCTAACAGGCCATTTGCTAGTAGGAGTGAGAAAAACATCACAGGGTGGTGTGAATAGGAAGGCCTGAATTAGGATAGGCTGTGAGAGGCAATGAAGGATGGAGAAAAGCGCCACGGGGTGGTCAGCATGGGGGGGGTCACGAAACATGCAGTGGCAATGTAGGATACGTTTCGGAAATACATCGCGGGGTGGTGCGAATTGTAAGGGTTTCTAACACGCCATTCACTAGTACGAGTGAGAAAATCATCACGGGGTGGTGTGAATTGGAGGGCCTGAATTGGGATAGGCAATGAGTGGCAATGTAGGATGGAGAAAAGCGCCAAGGGTTGGTCATCATGGGGAGGTCAGGAAACATGCAGTGGAAATGTAGGATAATTTTCTGAAAAACATCATGGGATGGTGCGCATTGTAAGGGTTTCCAACAGGCCATTCACTAGTAGGAGTGAGAAAAACATCACAGGGTGGTGTGAATCGGGGTGCCTGAATTAGGACAGGCAGTGAGTGGCAATGTAGGATGGAGAAAAGCGCCACGGGGTGGTCAGCATGGGGAGGTCAGGAAACATGCAGTGGCAATGTAGGATAGGTTTCTGAAAAACATCGTGGGGTGGTGTGCATTGTAAGGGTTTCTAACAGGCCATTCACTAGTAGGAGTGAGAAAAACATCACGGGGTGTTGTGAATTGAAGAGCCTGTATTGGGATAGGCAATTAGAGGCTATGTAGGATGGAGAAAAGCGATACGGTTTGGTCAGCATGTGGAGGTCAGGAAATATGCAGTGGCAATGTAGGATAGGTTTCTGAAAAACATCGCGGGATGGTGCGCATTGTAAGGGTTTCTAACAGGCCATTCACTAGTAGGAGTGAGAAAAACATCACGTTGTTGGGTGAATCGGAGGGCCTGAATTAGGATAGGCAGTGAGTGGTAATGTAGGATGGAGAAAAGCGCCACGGGGTGGTCAGCATGTGTAGGTCAGGGCACATGCAGTGGCAATGTAGGATAGGTTTCTGACAAACATCGCGGGGTGGTGCGCATTGTAAGGTTTTCTAACACGCCATTCACTAGTAAGAGTGAGAAAACCATCACGGGGTGGTGTGAATCGTAGGGCCTGAATTAGGATAGGCAGTGAGTGGCACTATAGGATGGAGAAAATGGCCACGGGGTGGTCAGCATGGGGAGGTCAGGAAACATGCAGTGGCAATGTAGGATAGGTTTATGAAAAGCATCGCATGGTCGTGTGAATTGTAAGGGTTTCTAACACGCCATTCACTAGTAGAAGTGAGAAAACAATCACGGGGTTGTGTGAATCGGGGGGCCTTAATTGGGATAGGCAGTGAGAGGCAATGTAGGATGGAGAAAAGCGATACGGTTTGGTCAGCATGTGGAGGTCAGGAAACATGCAGTGGCAATGTAAGATAGGTTTCTGAAAAACATCGCGGGGTGGTGCGCATTGTAAGGGTTTCTAACAGGCCATTCATTAGTAGGAGTGAGAAAAACATCACGTTGTTGGGTCAATCGGAGGGCCTGAATTAGGATAGGCAGTGAGTGGTAATGTAGGATGGATAAAAGCGCCACAGGGTGCTCAGCATGGGGAGGTCAGGAAACATGCAGTGACAATGTAGGATACGTTTCGGAAGAACATCGCCGGGTGGTGCGCATTGTAAGGTCTTCTAAAGGCCCATTTACTAGTAAGAGTGAGAAAACCATCACGGGGTGGTGTGAATCGGGGGACCTGATTTGGGATAGGCAGTGAGTGGCAATGTAGGATGGAGAAAAGCGCCACGGGGTGGTCAGCATGGGGTCGTAAGGAAACATGCAGTGGCAATGTAGGATAGGTTTCTGAAAAAAATCGCGGGGTGGTGTGCATTGTAAGGGTTTCTAAAAGTCCATTCACTAGTAGGAGTGAGAAAAACATCACGGGGTGGTGTGAATCGGAGGGCCTGAATTGGGATAGGCAGTGAGTGGCAATGTAGGATGGAGAAAAGCGCCACGGGGTGGTCAGAATGGGAAGGTAAGGAAACATGCTGTAGCAATGTAGGTTAGGATTCTATAAAACATCACGGGGTGGTGCAGATTGTAAGGCTTTCTAACAGGCCATTCACTACTAGGAGTGAGAAAAACATCTCGGGGTGGTGTGAATCGGAGGGCCTGAATTAGGACAGGCTGTGAGTGGCAATGTAGCATGGAGAAATGCGCCACGGGGTGGTCAGCATGTGTAGGTCAGGACACATGCATTGGCAATGTAGGATAGGTTTCTGAAAAACATCTTTGGGTGGTGCGCATTGTAAGGGTTTCTAACACGCCATTCACTAGTAGGAGTGAGAAAACCATCACGGGGTGGTGTGAATCGGAGGCCCTGATTTGGGATAGGTAATGATTGGAAATGTAGGATGGAGAAAAGCGATACATTGGTGGTCAGCATGGGGAGGTCAGGAAACCTGCAGTGGCAATGTAGGATAGGTTTCTGAAAAACATCTTGGGGTGGTGCGCATTGTAAGGGATTCTAACAGGCCATTCACCAGTAGGAATGAGAAAAACATCACGTTGTTGTGTGAATCGGAGAGCCTGAATTAGGATAGGCAGTGAGTGGCAATGTAGGATGGAGAAAAGTGCCACGGGGTGGTCAGCACGGGGAGGTCAGGAAACATGCAGTGGCAATGTAGGATACATTTCTGAAGAACATCGCGTGGTGTTGCGCATTGTAAGGTCTTCTAAAGGCCCATTTACTAGTAAGAGTGAGAAAAACATCACAGGGTGGTGTGAATCATAGGGCCTGAATTAGGATAGGCAGTGAGTGGCACGGTAGGATGGAGAAAATTGCCACGGAGTGGTCAGCACGAGGAGGTCAGCAAACATGCAGTGGCAATGTAGGATACATTTCTGAAGAACATCGCGTGGTGGTGCGCATTGTAAGGTCTTCTAAAGGCCCATTTACTAGTAAGAGTGAGAAAAACATCACAGGGTGGTGTGAATCGGAGGGCCTGAATTAGGATAGGCAGTGAGTGGTAATGTAGGATGGAGAAAAGCGCCACGGGGTGGTCAGCATGGGGAGGTCAGGAAACATGCAGTGACAATGTAGGATACGTTTCTGAAGAACATCGCCGGGTGGTGCGCATTGTAAGGTCTTCTAAAGGTCCATTACTAGTAAGAGTGAGAAAACCATCACGGGGTGGTGTGAATCGGGGGACCTGAATTGGGATACGCAGTGAGTGGCAATGTAGGATGGAGAAAAGCGCCACGGGGTGGTCAGCATGGGGACGTCAGGAAACATGCCGTGGCAATGTAGGATCGGTTTCTGAAAAACATCGCGGGGTGGTGTGCATTGTAAGGGTTTCTAAAAGTCCATTCACGAGTCGGAGTGAGAAATATATCACGGGGTGGTGTGAATAGGAGTGGCTGAATTAGGATTGGCAGATAGTGGCAATGTAGGATGGAGAAAAGCGCCATGGGGTGGTCAGCATTGGGAGGTCAGGAAACATGCCGTGGCAAAGTAAGATAGGTTTCTGAAAAACATAGCGGTGTTGTGCGCATTGTAAGGGTTTGTAACAGGCCATTCACTAGTAGGAGTGAGAAAAACATCACGGGGTGGTGTGAATCGGAGGGCCTGAATTGGGATAGGCAGTGAGTGGCAATGTAGGATGGAGAAAAGCGCCACGGGGTGTTCAGCATGGGGAGGTCAGGAAACATGCAGTGGGAATGTAGGATAGGTTTCTGAAAAACATCGCCGGGTGGTGTGCATTGTAAGGGTTTCTAACTGGCCATTCACTAGTAGGAGTGAGAAAATCATCACGGGGTGGTGTGAATCGAAGGGCGTGAATTAGGATAGGCAGTGAGTGACAATGTACGATGGAGAAAAGCGCCACGGGGTGGTCAGCATGGGGAGGTCAGGAAACATGCTGTGGCAATGTACGATAGGTTTCTGAAAAACATCACAAGGTGGTGCGCATTGTAAGGGATTCTAACAGGCCATTCACTAATAGGAGTGAGAAAAACATCACGGGGTGGTGTGAATCGGAGTGCCTGAATTAGGACACGCAGTGAGTGGCAATGTAGGATGGAGAAAAGCGCCACGGGGTGGTCAGCATGGGGAGGTCAGGAAACATGTAGTGGCAATGTAGGATACGTTTCTGAAGAACATCGCCGGGTGGTGCGCATTGTAAGGTCTTCTAAAGGCCCAATTACTAGTATGAGTGAGAAAAACATCACGGGGTGGTGTGAATCGTAGGGCCTGAATTACCATAGGTAGTGAGTGGCACTGTAGGATGGATAAAATAGCCACCGGGTGGTCAGCATGGGGAGGTCAGGAAACATGCAGTGGCAATGCCGGATAGGTTTCTGAAAAACATCACGGGGTCTTGTGAATTGTAAGGGTTTCTAACACGCCATTCACTAGTATGAGTGAGAAAAACATCACGGGATGGTGTGAATCGGGGGGCCTGAACTGGGATAGGCAGTGAGTGGCAATGTAGGACGGAGAAAAGCTATACGTGGTGGTCAGCATGGGGAGGTCAGGAAACATGCAGTGGCAATGTAGGATAGGTTTCTGAAAAACATCGCGGGGTAGTTCATTGTAAGGGTTTCTAACAGGCCATTCACTAGTAGGAGTGAGAAAAACATCACGGGGTGGTTTCAATCGGAGGGCCTGAATTGGGATAGGTAGGGAGTGGCAATGTATGATGGAGAAAAGCGCCACGGGGTGGTCAGCATGGGGAGGTCAGGAAACATGCAGTGGCAATGTAGGATAGGTTTCTGAAAAACATCGCCGGGTGGTGTGCATTGTAAGGGTTTCTAACAGGCCATTCACTAGTAGGAGTGAGAAAATCATCACGGGTTCGTGTGAATCGAAGGGGCTGAATTAGGATAGGCAGTGATTGGCAATGTAGGATGGAGAAAAGCGCCACGGGGTGGTCAGCATGGCGAGGTCAGGAAACATGCCGTGGCCATGTAGGATAGGTTTCTGAAAAACATCGCGGAGTGGTGCGCATTGTAAGGGTTTGTAACAGGCCATTCACTAGTAGGAGTCAGAAAAACATCATGGGGTGGTGTGAATCGGATGGCCTGAATTAGGATAGGCAGTGAGTTGCACTGTAGGATGGAGAAAATGGCCACAGGGTGGTCAGCATGGGGAGGTCAGGAAACATGCAGTGACAAAGTAGGATAGGTTCCTGAAAAACATTGCGGGGTCGTGTGAATTGTAACGGTTTCTAACACGCCATTCACTAGTAGGAGTGAGAAAACCATCACGGGGTGTTGTGAATTGGAGGGCCTGTATTGGGATAGGCAGTGAGGGGCAATGTAGGATGGAGAAAAGCGATACGGTTTGGTCAGCAAGTGGAGGTCAGGAAACATGCAGTGGCAATGTAGGATAGGTTTCTGAAAAACATTGCGGGGTGTTGCGCATTGTAAGGGTTTCTAACCGGCCATTCACTAGTAGGAGTGAGAAAAACATCACGTTGTTGGGTGAATCGGAGGGCCTGAATTAGGATAGGCAGTGAGTGGTAATGTAGGATGGAGAAAAGCGCCACAGAGTGGTCAGAATGGGGAAGTCAGGAAACATGCAGTGACAATGTAGGATACGTTTCTGAAGAACATCGCCGGTTGGTGCGCATTGTAAATCTTCTAAAGGCCCATTTACTAGTAAGAGTGAGAAAACCATCACGGGGTGGTGTGAATCGGGGGACCTGAATTGGGATAGGCAGTGAGTGGCAATGTAGGATGGAGAAAAGCGCCACGGGGTGGTCAGCATGGGGTCGTCAGGAAACATGCAGTGGCAATGTAGGATAGTTTTCTGAAAAACATCGTGGGGTGGTGAGCATTGTATGGGTTTCTACCACGCCATTCACTAGTAGGAGTGAGAAAACCATCACAGGGTGGTGTGAATAGGAGGGCCTGATTTGGGATAGGCAATGAGTGGCAATGTAGGATGGAGAAAAGCAATACGGGTTGGTCAGCATGGGGAGGTCAGGAAACATGCAGTGGCAATGTAGGATAGGTTTCTGAAAAACATCGTGGGGTGGTGCGCATTGTAAGGGATTCTAACAAGCCATTCACCAGTAGGAATGAGAAAAACATCACGTTCTTGTGTGAATCGGAGAGCCTGAATTAGGATACACAGTGAGTGGCAATGTAGGATGGAGAAAAGCGCCACGGGGTGGTCTGCACTGGGAGGTCAGGAAACATGCAGTGGCAATGTAGGATAAATTTCTGAAGAACATTGCGTGGTGGTGCGCATTGTAAGGTCTTCTAAAGGCCCATTTACTAGTAAGAGTGAGAAAAACATCACAGTGTGGTGTGAATCGTAGGGCCTGAATTAGGATAGGCAGTGAGTGGCACTGTAGGATGGAGAAAAGCGCCACGGGGTGGTCAGCATGGGGACGTCAGCAAACATGCAGTGGCAATGTAGGGTAGGATTCTGAAAAACATTGCGGGGTGGTGCGCATTGTAAGAGTTTCTAACAGGCCATTCACTAGTAGGAGTGAGAAAAAATTCACGGGGTGGTGTGAATCGGAGGGCCTGAATTAGGATAGGCAGTGATTGGCAATGTAGGATGGAGAAAAGCGCCACGGGGTGGTCAGCATGGCAAGGTCAGGAAACATGCCGTGGCAATGTAGGACAGGTTTCTGAAAAACATCGCGGGGTAGTGCATTGTAAGGGTTTCTAACAGGCCATTCACTAGTAGGGGTGAGAAAAACATCATGGAGTGGTGTGAATCGGACGGCCTGGATTAGGAAAGGCAGTGAGTCACAAGGAAGGATGGAGAAAAGCGCCAAGGGAGGTCAGCATGGGGTGGTCAGGAAACATGCAGTGGCAATGTAGGATAGGTTTGTTAAAAAGATCGCGGGTTGGTGCATTGTAAAGGTTTCTAACAGGCCATTCACTAGTAGGGGTGAGAAAATCATCACGGGTTGGTGTGAATCGAAGGGCCTGAATTAGGATAGGCAGTGATTGGCAATGTAGGATGGAGAAAAGCGCCACGGGGTGGTCAGCATGGCGAGGTCAGGAAACATGCCGTGGCCATGTAGGACAGGTTTCTGAAAAACATCGCGGGGTGGTGCGCATTGTAAGGGTTTGTAACAGGCCATTCACTAGTAGGAGTGAGAAAAACATCACGGGGTGGTGTGAATCGGATGGCCTGTATTGGGATAGGCAGTGAGAGGCAATGTAGGATGGAGAAAAGCGATACGGTTTGGTCAGCATGTGGAGGTCAGGAAACATGCAGTGGCAATGTAGGATAGGTTTCTGAAAAACATCGCGGGGTGGTGCGCATTGTAAGGGTTTCTAACAGGCCATTCATTAGTAGGAGTGAGAAAAACATCACGTTTTTGGGTGAATCGGAGGGCCTGAATTAGGATAGGCAGTGAGTGGTAATGTAGGATGGAGAAAAGCGCCACGGGGTGGTCAGCATGGGGAGGTCAGGAAACATGCAGTGGCAATGTAGGATAGCTTTCTGATAAACATAGCATGGTCGTGTGAATTGTAAGGGTTTCTAACACGCCATTCACTAGTAGAAGTGAGAAAACCATCAAGGGGTGGTGTGAATCGGGGGGCCTTAATTGGGATAGGCAGTGAGAGGCAATGTAGGATGGAGAAAAGCGATACGGTTTGGTCAGCATGTGGAGGTCAGGAAACATGCAGTGGCAATGTAAGATAGGTTTCTGAAAAACATCGCGGGGTGGTGCGCATTGTAAGGGTTTCTAACAGGCCATTCATTACTAGGAGTGAGAAAAACATCACGTTGTTGGGTGAATCGGAGGGCCTGAATTAGGATAGGCAGTGAGTGGTAATGTAGGATGGAGAAAAGCGCCACGGGTTGGTCAGCATGGGGAGGTCAGGAAACATGCAGTGACAATGTAGGATACGTTTCTGAAGAACATCGCCGGGTGGTGCGCTTTGTAAGGTCTTCTAAAAGCCCATTTACTAGTAAGAGTGAGAAAACCATCACGGGGTGGTGTGAATCGGGGCACCTGAATTGGGATAGGCAGTGAGTGGCCATGTAGGATGGAGAAAAGCGCCACGGGGTGGTCAGCATGGGGTCGTAAGGAAACATGCAGTGGCAATGTAGGATAGGTTTCTGAAAAACATCGCGGGGTGGTGCGCATTGTAAGGGTTTCTAAAAGTCCATTCACTAGTAGGAGTGAGAAATACATCACGGGGTGGTGTGAGTCGGAGGGCCTGAATTAGGATTGGCAGATAGTGGCAATGTAGGATGTAGAAAAGCGCCACGGGGTGGTCAGCATGGGGAGGTCAGGAAACATGCAGTGGCAAAGTAGGATAGGTTTCTGAAAAACATAGCGGGGTGGTGCGCATTGTAAGGGTTTGTAACAGGCCATTCACTAGTAGGAGTGAGAAAAACATAACGGGGTGGTGTGAAACGGAGGGCCTGAATTGGGATAGGCAGTGAGTGGCAAAGTAGGATGGAGAAAAGCGCCACGGGTTGGTCAGCATGGGGAGGTCAGGAAACATGCAGTGGCAATATAGGATAGGTTCTGAAAAACTTCGCGGGCTGGTGCACTTTGTAAGGGTTTCTAACAGGCCATTCACTAGTAGGAGTGAGAAAAACATCACGGGGTGGTGTGAATAGGAGGGCCTAAATTAGAATAGGCAATGAGTGGCAATGTAGGATGGAGAAAAGCGCCACGGAGTGTTCAGTATTTGGAGGTCAGGAAACATGCAGTGGCAATGCAGGATTGGTTTCTGAAAAACATCACCGGGTGGTTTGCATTGTAAGGGTTTCTAACAGGCCATTCACTAGTAGGAGTGAGAAAATCATCACGGGGTGGTGTGAATCGAAGGGCTTGAATTAGGATAGGCAGTGAGTGACAATGTACGATGGAGAAAAGCGCCACGGGGTGGTCAGCATGGGGAGGTCAGGAAACATGCTGTGGCAATGTAGGATAGGTTTCTGAAAAACATCACAAGGTGGTGCGCATTGTAAGGGATTCTAACAGGCCATTCACTAATAGGAGTGAGAAAAACATCACGGGGTGGTGTGAATCGGAGTGCCTGAATTAGGACAGGCAGTGAGTGGCAATGTAGGATGGAGAAAAGCGCCACGGGGTAGTCAGCATGGGGAGGTCAGGAAACATGTAGTGGCAATGTAGGATACGTTTCTGAAGAACATCGCAGGGTGGTGCGCATTGTAAGGTCTTCTAAAGGCCCATTTACTAGTAAGAGTGACAAAAACAGCACGGGGTGGTGTGAATCGTAGGGCCTGAATTAGCATAGGCAGTGAGTGGCACTGTAGGATGGATAAAATAGCCACCGGGTGGTCAGCATGGGGAGGTCAGGAAACATGCAGTGGCAATGCCGGATAGGTTTCTGAAAAACATCGCGGGGTCTTGTGAATTGTAAGGGTTTCTAACACGCCATTCACTAGTAGGAGTGAGAAAAACATCACGGGATGGTGTGAATTGGGGGGCCTGAATTGGGATAGGCAGTGAGTGGCAAGGTAGGACGGAGAAAAGCTATACGTGGTGGTCAGCATGGGGGGGTCAGGAAACATGCAGTGGCAATGTAGGATAGGTTTTTGAAAAACATCGCGGGGTAGTGCATTGTAAGAGTTTCTAACAGGCCATTCAATAGTAGGAGTGAGAAAAACATCACGGGTTGGTTTCAATCGGAGGGCCTGAATTGGGATAGGCAGGGAGTGGCAATGTATGATGGAGAAAAGCGCCACGGGGTGGTCAGCATGGGGAGGTCAGGAAACATGCAGTGGCAATGTAGGATAGGTTTCTGAAAAACATCGCCGGGTGGTGTGCATTGTAAGGGTTTCTAACAGGCCATTCACTAGTAGGAGTGAGAAAATCATCACGGATTGGTGTGAATCGAAGGGCCTGAATTAGGATAGGCAGTGATTGGCAATGTAGGATGGAGAAGAGCGCCACGGGGTGGTCAGCATGGGGAGGTCAGGAAACATGCCGTGGCCATGTAGGATAGGTTTCTGAAAAACATCGCGGAGTGGTGCGCATTGTAAGGGTTTGTAACAGGCCATTCACTAGTAGGAGTCAGAAAAACATCATGGGGTGGTGTGAATCGGATGGCCTGAATTAGGATAGGCAGTGAGTTGCACTGTAGGATGGAGAAAATGGCCACAGGGTGGTCAGCATGGGGAGGTCAGGAAACATGCAGTGACAAAGTAGGATAGGTTCCTGAAAAACATTGCGGGGTCGTGTGAATTGTAACGGTTTCTAACACGCCATTCACTAGTAGGAGTGAGAAAACCATCACGGGGTGTTGTGAATTGGAGGGCCTGTATTGGGATAGGCAGTGAGGGGCAATGTAGGATGGAGAAAAGCGATACGGTTTGGTCAGCAAGTGGAGGTCAGGAAACATGCAGTGGCAATGTAGGATAGGTTTCTGAAAAACATTGCGGGGTGTTGCGCATTGTAAGGGTTTCTAACCGGCCATTCACTAGTAGGAGTGAGAAAAACATCACGTTGTTGGGTGAATCGGAGGGCCTGAATTAGGATAGGCAGTGAGTGGTAATGTAGGATGGAGAAAAGCGCCACAGAGTGGTCAGAATGGGGAAGTCAGGAAACATGCAGTGACAATGTAGGATACGTTTCTGAAGAACATCGCCGGTTGGTGCGCATTGTAAATCTTCTAAAGGCCCATTTACTAGTAAGAGTGAGAAAACCATCACGGGGTGGTGTGAATCGGGGGACCTGAATTGGGATAGGCAGTGAGTGGCAATGTAGGATGGAGAAAAGCGCCACGGGGTGGTCAGCATGGGGTCGTCAGGAAACATGCAGTGGCAATGTAGGATAGTTTTCTGAAAAACATCGTGGGGTGGTGAGCATTGTATGGGTTTCTACCACGCCATTCACTAGTAGGAGTGAGAAAACCATCACAGGGTGGTGTGAATAGGAGGGCCTGATTTGGGATAGGCAATGAGTGGCAATGTAGGATGGAGAAAAGCAATACGGGTTGGTCAGCATGGGGAGGTCAGGAAACATGCAGTGGCAATGTAGGATAGGTTTCTGAAAAACATCGTGGGGTGGTGCGCATTGTAAGGGATTCTAACAAGCCATTCACCAGTAGGAATGAGAAAAACATCACGTTCTTGTGTGAATCGGAGAGCCTGAATTAGGATACACAGTGAGTGGCAATGTAGGATGGAGAAAAGCGCCACGGGGTGGTCTGCACTGGGAGGTCAGGAAACATGCAGTGGCAATGTAGGATAAATTTCTGAAGAACATTGCGTGGTGGTGCGCATTGTAAGGTCTTCTAAAGGCCCATTTACTAGTAAGAGTGAGAAAAACATCACAGTGTGGTGTGAATCGTAGGGCCTGAATTAGGATAGGCAGTGAGTGGCACTGTAGGATGGAGAAAAGCGCCACGGGGTGGTCAGCATGGGGACGTCAGCAAACATGCAGTGGCAATGTAGGGTAGGATTCTGAAAAACATTGCGGGGTGGTGCGCATTGTAAGAGTTTCTAACAGGCCATTCACTAGTAGGAGTGAGAAAAAATTCACGGGGTGGTGTGAATCGGAGGGCCTGAATTAGGATAGGCAGTGATTGGCAATGTAGGATGGAGAAAAGCGCCACGGGGTGGTCAGCATGGCAAGGTCAGGAAACATGCCGTGGCAATGTAGGACAGGTTTCTGAAAAACATCGCGGGGTAGTGCATTGTAAGGGTTTCTAACAGGCCATTCACTAGTAGGGGTGAGAAAAACATCATGGAGTGGTGTGAATCGGACGGCCTGGATTAGGAAAGGCAGTGAGTCACAAGGAAGGATGGAGAAAAGCGCCAAGGGAGGTCAGCATGGGGTGGTCAGGAAACATGCAGTGGCAATGTAGGATAGGTTTGTTAAAAAGATCGCGGGTTGGTGCATTGTAAAGGTTTCTAACAGGCCATTCACTAGTAGGGGTGAGAAAATCATCACGGGTTGGTGTGAATCGAAGGGCCTGAATTAGGATAGGCAGTGATTGGCAATGTAGGATGGAGAAAAGCGCCACGGGGTGGTCAGCATGGCGAGGTCAGGAAACATGCCGTGGCCATGTAGGACAGGTTTCTGAAAAACATCGCGGGGTGGTGCGCATTGTAAGGGTTTGTAACAGGCCATTCACTAGTAGGAGTGAGAAAAACATCACGGGGTGGTGTGAATCGGATGGCCTGTATTGGGATAGGCAGTGAGAGGCAATGTAGGATGGAGAAAAGCGATACGGTTTGGTCAGCATGTGGAGGTCAGGAAACATGCAGTGGCAATGTAGGATAGGTTTCTGAAAAACATCGCGGGGTGGTGCGCATTGTAAGGGTTTCTAACAGGCCATTCATTAGTAGGAGTGAGAAAAACATCACGTTTTTGGGTGAATCGGAGGGCCTGAATTAGGATAGGCAGTGAGTGGTAATGTAGGATGGAGAAAAGCGCCACGGGGTGGTCAGCATGGGGAGGTCAGGAAACATGCAGTGGCAATGTAGGATAGCTTTCTGATAAACATAGCATGGTCGTGTGAATTGTAAGGGTTTCTAACACGCCATTCACTAGTAGAAGTGAGAAAACCATCAAGGGGTGGTGTGAATCGGGGGGCCTTAATTGGGATAGGCAGTGAGAGGCAATGTAGGATGGAGAAAAGCGATACGGTTTGGTCAGCATGTGGAGGTCAGGAAACATGCAGTGGCAATGTAAGATAGGTTTCTGAAAAACATCGCGGGGTGGTGCGCATTGTAAGGGTTTCTAACAGGCCATTCATTACTAGGAGTGAGAAAAACATCACGTTGTTGGGTGAATCGGAGGGCCTGAATTAGGATAGGCAGTGAGTGGTAATGTAGGATGGAGAAAAGCGCCACGGGTTGGTCAGCATGGGGAGGTCAGGAAACATGCAGTGACAATGTAGGATACGTTTCTGAAGAACATCGCCGGGTGGTGCGCTTTGTAAGGTCTTCTAAAAGCCCATTTACTAGTAAGAGTGAGAAAACCATCACGGGGTGGTGTGAATCGGGGCACCTGAATTGGGATAGGCAGTGAGTGGCCATGTAGGATGGAGAAAAGCGCCACGGGGTGGTCAGCATGGGGTCGTAAGGAAACATGCAGTGGCAATGTAGGATAGGTTTCTGAAAAACATCGCGGGGTGGTGCGCATTGTAAGGGTTTCTAAAAGTCCATTCACTAGTAGGAGTGAGAAATACATCACGGGGTGGTGTGAGTCGGAGGGCCTGAATTAGGATTGGCAGATAGTGGCAATGTAGGATGTAGAAAAGCGCCACGGGGTGGTCAGCATGGGGAGGTCAGGAAACATGCAGTGGCAAAGTAGGATAGGTTTCTGAAAAACATAGCGGGGTGGTGCGCATTGTAAGGGTTTGTAACAGGCCATTCACTAGTAGGAGTGAGAAAAACATAACGGGGTGGTGTGAAACGGAGGGCCTGAATTGGGATAGGCAGTGAGTGGCAAAGTAGGATGGAGAAAAGCGCCACGGGTTGGTCAGCATGGGGAGGTCAGGAAACATGCAGTGGCAATATAGGATAGGTTCTGAAAAACTTCGCGGGCTGGTGCACTTTGTAAGGGTTTCTAACAGGCCATTCACTAGTAGGAGTGAGAAAAACATCACGGGGTGGTGTGAATAGGAGGGCCTAAATTAGAATAGGCAATGAGTGGCAATGTAGGATGGAGAAAAGCGCCACGGAGTGTTCAGTATTTGGAGGTCAGGAAACATGCAGTGGCAATGCAGGATTGGTTTCTGAAAAACATCACCGGGTGGTTTGCATTGTAAGGGTTTCTAACAGGCCATTCACTAGTAGGAGTGAGAAAATCATCACGGGGTGGTGTGAATCGAAGGGCTTGAATTAGGATAGGCAGTGAGTGACAATGTACGATGGAGAAAAGCGCCACGGGGTGGTCAGCATGGGGAGGTCAGGAAACATGCTGTGGCAATGTAGGATAGGTTTCTGAAAAACATCACAAGGTGGTGCGCATTGTAAGGGATTCTAACAGGCCATTCACTAATAGGAGTGAGAAAAACATCACGGGGTGGTGTGAATCGGAGTGCCTGAATTAGGACAGGCAGTGAGTGGCAATGTAGGATGGAGAAAAGCGCCACGGGGTAGTCAGCATGGGGAGGTCAGGAAACATGTAGTGGCAATGTAGGATACGTTTCTGAAGAACATCGCAGGGTGGTGCGCATTGTAAGGTCTTCTAAAGGCCCATTTACTAGTAAGAGTGACAAAAACAGCACGGGGTGGTGTGAATCGTAGGGCCTGAATTAGCATAGGCAGTGAGTGGCACTGTAGGATGGATAAAATAGCCACCGGGTGGTCAGCATGGGGAGGTCAGGAAACATGCAGTGGCAATGCCGGATAGGTTTCTGAAAAACATCGCGGGGTCTTGTGAATTGTAAGGGTTTCTAACACGCCATTCACTAGTAGGAGTGAGAAAAACATCACGGGATGGTGTGAATTGGGGGGCCTGAATTGGGATAGGCAGTGAGTGGCAAGGTAGGACGGAGAAAAGCTATACGTGGTGGTCAGCATGGGGGGGTCAGGAAACATGCAGTGGCAATGTAGGATAGGTTTTTGAAAAACATCGCGGGGTAGTGCATTGTAAGAGTTTCTAACAGGCCATTCAATAGTAGGAGTGAGAAAAACATCACGGGTTGGTTTCAATCGGAGGGCCTGAATTGGGATAGGCAGGGAGTGGCAATGTATGATGGAGAAAAGCGCCACGGGGTGGTCAGCATGGGGAGGTCAGGAAACATGCAGTGGCAATGTAGGATAGGTTTCTGAAAAACATCGCCGGGTGGTGTGCATTGTAAGGGTTTCTAACAGGCCATTCACTAGTAGGAGTGAGAAAATCATCACGGATTGGTGTGAATCGAAGGGCCTGAATTAGGATAGGCAGTGATTGGCAATGTAGGATGGAGAAGAGCGCCACGGGGTGGTCAGCATGAGGAGGTCAGGAAACATGCCGTGGCCATGTAGGATAGGTTTCTGAAAAATATTGCGGGGTGTTGCGCATTGTAAGTGTTTCTAACACGCCATGCACTAGTAGCAGTGAGAAAAACACAACCGTGTGGTGTGAATCGGAGGGCCTGAATTAGGATAGGCAGTGAGTGGCAATGTAGGATGGACAAAAGCGCCAAGGGGTGGTCAGCTTGGGGAGGTCAGGAAACATGCAGTGGCAATGTAGGACAGGTTTCTGAAAAACATCGTGGGGTAGTGCATTGTAAGGGTTTCTAACAGGCCATTCACTAGTAGGGGTGAGAAAAACATCACGGAGTGGTGTGAATCGGAGGGCCTGGATTAGGAAAGGCAGTGAGTTGCAAGGAAGGATGGAGAAAAGCGCCAAGGGTGGTCAGCATGGGGTGGTCAGGAAACATGCAGTGGCAATGTAGGATAGGTTTGTGAAAAAGATCGCGGATTGGTGTATTGTAAGGGTTTCTAACAGGCCATTCACTAGTAGGGGTGAGAAAAACATCATGGAGTGGTGTGAATAGGCGGGCCTGGATTAGTATAGGCAGAGAGTGGCAATGTTGGATGGAGAAAAGCAACACGGGGTGGTCAGCATGGGGAGGTCAGGAAACATGGAGTGGCAATGTGGGATAGTTTTCTGAAAAACATCGCCTGGTGGTGTGCATTTTAAGGGTTTCTAAAAGGTCATTCACTAGTAGGAGTGAGAAAATCATCACGGGTTGGTGTGAATCGAAGGGCCTGAATTAGTATAGGCAGTGATTGGCAATGTAGGATGGAGAAAAGCGCCAAGGGGTGGTCAGCATGGCAAGGTCAGGAAACATGCCGTGGCAATGTAGGACAGGTTTCTGAAAAACATCGCGGGGTAGTGCATTGTAAGGGTTTCTAACAGGCCATTCACTAGTAGGGGTGAGAAAAACATCATGGAGTGGTGTGAATCGGACGGCCTGGATTAGGAAAGGCAGTGAGTCACAAGGAAGGATGGAGAAAAGCGCCAAGGGAGGTCAGCATGGGGTGGTCAGGAAACATGCAGTGGCAATGTAGGATAGGTTTGTGAAAAAGATCGCGGGTTGGTGCATTGTAAAGGTTTCTAACAGGCCATTCACTAGTAGGGGTGAGAAAATCATCACGGGTTGGTGTGAATCGAAGGGCCTGAATTAGGATAGGCAGTGATTGGCAATGTAGGATGGAGAAAAGCGCCACGGGGTGGTCAGCATGGCGAGGTCAGGAAACATGCCGTGGCCATTTAGGATAGGATTCTGAAAAACATCGCGGGGTGGTGCTCATTGTAAGGGTTTGTAACAGGCCATTCACTAGTAGGAGTGAGAAAAACATCACGGGGTGGTGTGAATCGGATGGCCTGAATTAGGATAGGAAGTGAGTTGCACTGTAGGATGGAGAAAATGGCAACGGGGTGGTCAGCATGTGGAGGTCAGGAAACATGCAGTGGCAATGTAGGATAGGTTTCTGAAAAACATCGCGGGGTCGTGTGAATTGTAAGGGTTTCTAACACGCCATTCACTAGTAGGAGTGAGAAAACCATCACGGGGTGTGGTGAATTGGTGGGCCTGTATTGGGATAGGCAGTGAGAGGCAATGTAGGATGGAGAAAAGCGATACGGTTTGGTCAGCATGTGGAGGTCTGGAAACATGCAGTGGCAATGTAGGATACGTTTCTGAAAAACATCGTGGGGTGGTGCGCATTGTAAGGGTTTGTAACAGGCCATTCACTAGTAGGAGTGAGAAAAAAGTCACGGGGTGGTGTGAATCGGATGGCCTGAATTAGGATAGGAAGTGAGTTGCACTGTAGGATGGAGAAAATGGCCACGGGGTGGTCAGCATGGGGAGGTCAGGAAACATGCAGTGGCAATGTAGGATAGGTTTCTGAAAAACATCGCGGGGTCGTGTGAATTGTAAGTGTTTCTAACACGCCATTCACTAGTAGGAGTGAGAAAACCATCACGGGTTGTTGTGAATTGGAGGGCCTGTATTGGGATAGGCAGTGAGAGGCAATGTTTGATGGAGAAAAGCGATACGGTTTGGTCAGCATGTGGAGGTCAGGAAACATGCAGTGGCAATGTAGGATAGGTTTCTGAAAAACATCGCGGGGTGGTGCGCATTGTAAGGGTTTCTAACAGGCCATTCATTAGTAGGAGTGAGAAAAACATCACGTTGTTGGGTGAATCGGAGGGCCTGAATTAGAATAGGCAGTGAGTGGTAATGTAGGATGGAGAAAAGCGCCACGGGGTGGTCAGCATGGGGAGGTCAGG
Source organism: Cavia porcellus (assembly GCF_034190915.1). Classification (NCBI taxonomy): domain Eukaryota; kingdom Metazoa; phylum Chordata; class Mammalia; order Rodentia; family Caviidae; genus Cavia; species Cavia porcellus. The sequence continues at coordinate 767,702 of NW_026947486.1, read as the reverse complement.
AAACATGCAGTGGCAATGTAGGATAGGTTTATGAAAAGCATCGCATGGTCGTGTGAATTGTAAGGGTTTCTAACACGCCATTCACTAGTAGAAGTGAGAAAACCATCAAGGGGTGGTGTGAATCGGGGGGCCTTAATTGGGATAGGCAGTGAGAGGCAATGTAGGATGGAGAAAAGCGATACGGTTTGGTCAGCATGTGGAGGTCAGGAAACATGCAGTGGCAATGTAAGATAGGTTTCTGAAAAACATCGCGGGGTGGTGCGCATTGTAAGGGTTTCTAACAGGCCATTCATTAGTAGGAGTGAGAAAAACATCACGTTGTTGGGTGAATCGGAGGGCCTGAATTAGGATAGGCAGTGAGTGGTAATGTAGGATGGATAAAAGCGCCACGGGGTGCTCAGCATGGGGAGGTCAGGAAACATGCAGTGACAATGTAGGATACGTTTCTGAAGAACATCGCCGGGTGGTGCGCATTGTAAGGTCTTCTAAAGGCCCATTTACTAGTAAGAGTGAGAAAACCATCACGGGGTGGTGTGAATCGGGGGACCTGATTTGGGATAGGCAGTGAGTGGCAATGTAGGATGGAGAAAAGCGCCACGGGGTGGTCAGCATGGGGTCGTAAGGAAACATGCAGTGGCAATGTAGGATAGGTTTCTGAAAAAAATCGCGGGGTGGTGTGCATTGTAAAGGTTTCTAAAAGTCCATTCACTAGTAGGAGTGAGAAAAACATCACGGGGTGGTGTGAATCGGAGGGCCTGAATTGGGATAGGCAGTGAGTGGCAATGTAGGATGGAGAAAAGCGCCACGGGGTGGTCAGCACGGGGAGGTCAGGAAACATGCAGTGGCAATGTAGGATAGGTTCTGAAAAACTTCGCGGGCTGGTGCACTTTGTAAGGGTTTCTAACAGGCCATTCACAAGTAGGAGTGAGAAAAACATCACGGGGTGGTGTGAATAGGAGGGCCTGAATTAGAATAGTCAGTGAGTGGCAATGTAGGATGGAGAAAAGCGCCACGGAGTGTTTAGTATTTGGAGGTCAGGAAGCATGCAGTGGCAATGCAGGATAGGTTTCTGAAAAACATCGCCGGGTGGTGTGCATTGTAAGGGTTTCTAACAGGCCATTCACTAGTAGGAGTGAGAAAATCATCACGGGGTGGTGTGAATCGAAGGGCCTGAATTAGGATAGGCAGTGAGTGACAATGTAGGATGGAGAAAAGCGCCACGGGGTGGTCAGAATGGGGAGGTAAGGAAACATGCTGTAGCAATGTAGGTTAGGATTCTACAAAACATCACGGGGTGGTGCAGATTGTAAGGCTTTCTAACAGGCCATTCACTACTAGGAGTGAGAAAAACATCTCGGGGTGGTGTGAATCGGAGGGCCTGAATTAGGACAGGCTGTGAGTGGCAATGTAGCATGGAGAAATGCGCCACGGGGTGGTCAGCATGTGTAGGTCAGGACACATGCATTGGCAATGTAGGATAGGTTTCTGAAAAACATCTTGGGGTGGTGCGCATTGTAAGGGTTTCTAACACGCCATTCACTAGTAGGAGTGAGAAAACCATCACGGGGTGGTGTGAATCGGAGGCCCTGATTTGGGATAGGTAATGATTGGAAATGTAGGATGGAGAAAAGCGATACGTTGGTGGTCAGCATGGGGAGGTCAGGAAACATGCAGTGGCAATGTAGGATAGGTTTCTGAAAAACATCTTGGGGTGGTGCGCATTGTAAGGGTTTCTAACAGGCCATTCACCAGTAGGAATGAGAAAAACATCACGTTGTTGTGTGAATCGGAGAGCCTGAATTAGGATAGGCAGTGAGTGGCAATGTAGGATGGAGAAAAGTGCCACGGGGTGGTCAGCACGGGGAGGTCAGGAAACATGCAGTGGCAATGTAGGATACATTTCTGAAGAACATCGCGTGGTGTTGCGCATTGTAAGGTCTTCTAAAGGCCCATTTACTAGTAAGAGTGAGAAAAACATCACAGGGTGGTGTGAATCATAGGGCCTGAATTAGGATAGGCAGTGAGTGGCACGGTAGGATGGAGAAAATTGCCACGGAGTGGTCAGCACGAGGAGGTCAGCAAACATGCAGTGGCAATGTAGGATACATTTCTGAAGAACATCGCGTGGTGGTGCGAATTGTAAGGTCTTCTAAAGGCCCATTTACTAGTAAGAGTGAGAAAAACATCACAGGGTGGTGTGAATCGGAGGGCCTGAATTAGGATAGGCAGTGAGTGGTAATGTAGGATGGAGAAAAGCGCCACGGGGTGGTCAGCATGGGGAGGTCAGGAAACATGCAGTGACAATGTAGGATACGTTTCTGAAGAACATCGCCGGGTGGTGCGCATTGTAAGGTCTTCTAAAGGTCCATTACTAGTAAGAGTGAGAAAACCATCACGGGGTGGTGTGAATCGGGGGACCTGAATTGGGATACGCAGTGAGTGGCAATGTAGGATGGAGAAAAGCGCCACGGGGTGGTCAGCATGGGGACGTCCGGAAACATGCCGTGGCAATGTAGGATCGGTTTCTGAAAAACATCGCGGGGTGGTGTGCATTGTAAGGGTTTCTAAAAGTCCATTCACTAGTCGGAGTGAGAAATATATCACGGGGTGGTGTGAATAGGAGGGGCTGAATTAGGATTGGCAGATAGTGGCAATGTAGGATGGAGAAAAGCGCCATGGGGTGGTCAGCATTGGGAGGTCAGGAAACATGCCGTGGCAAAGTAACATAGGTTTCTGAAAAACATAGCGGTGTGGTGCGCATTGTAAGGGTTTGTAACAGGCCATTCACTAGTAGGAGTGAGAAAAACATCACGGGGTGGTGTGAATCGGAGGGCCTGAATTGGGATAGGCAGTGAGTGGCAATGTAGGATGGAGAAAAGCGCCACGGGGTGTTCAGCATGGGGAGGTCAGGAAACATGCAGTGGCAATGTAGGATAGGTTTCTGAAAAACATCGCCGGGTGGTGTGCATTGTAAGGGTTTCTAACTGGCCATTCACTAGTAGGAGTGAGAAAATCATCACGGGGTGGTGTGAATCGAAGGGCGTGAATTAGGATAGGCAGTGAGTGACAATGTACGATGGAGAAAAGCGCCACGGGGTGGTCAGAATGGGGAGGTCAGGAAACATGCTGTGGCAATGTACGATAGGTTTCTGAAAAACATCACAAGGTGGTGTGCATTGTAAGGGATTCTAACAGGCCATTCACTAATAGGAGTGAGAAAAACATCACGGGGTGGTGTGAATCGGAGTGCCTGAATTAGGACACGCAGTGAGTGGCAATGTATAATGGAGAAAAGCGCCACGGGGTGGTCAGCATGGGGAGGTCAGGAAACATGTAGTGGCAATGTAGGATACGTTTCTGAAGAACATCGCCGGGTGGTGCGCATTGTAAGGTCTTCTAAAGGCCCAATTACTAGTAAGAGTGAGAAAAACATCACGGGGTGGTGTGAATCGTAGGGCCTGAATTAGCATAGGCAGTGAGTGGCACTGTAGGATGGATAAAATAGCCACCGGGTGGTCAGCATGGGGAGGTCAGGAAACATGCAGTGGCAATGCCGGATAGGTTTCTGAAAAACATCACGGGGTCTTGTGAATTGTAAGGGTTTCTAACACGCCATTCACTAGTATGAGTGAGAAAAACATCACGGGATGGTGTGAATCGGGGGGCCTGAACTGGGATAGGCAGTGAGTGGCAATGTAGGACGGAGAAAAGCTATACGTGGTGGTCAGCATGGGGAGGTCAGGAAACATGCAGTGGCAATGTAGGATAGGTTTCTGAAAAACATCGCGGGGTAGTTCATTGTAAGGGTTTCTAACAGACCATTCACTAGTAGGAGTGAGAAAAACATCACGGGGTGGTTTCAATCGGAGGGCCTGATTTGGGATAGGCAGGGAGAGGCAATGTATGATGGAGAAATGCGCCACGGGGTGGTCAGCATGGGGAGGTCAGGAAACATGCAGTGGCAATGTAGGATAGGTTTCTGAAAAACATCGCCGGGTGGTGTGCATTGTAAGGGTTTCTAACAGGCCATTCACTAGTAGGAGTGAGAAAATCATCACGGGTTGGTGTGAATTGAAGGGGCTGAATTAGGATAGGCAGTGATTGGCAATGTAGGATGGAGAAAAGCGCCACGGGGTGGTCAGCATGGGGAGGTCAGGAAACATGCCGTGGCCATGTAGGATAGGTTTCTGAAAAACATCGCGGAGTGGTGCGCATTGTAAGGGTTTGTAACAGGCCATTCACTAGTAGGAGTCAGAAAAACATCACGGGGTGGTGTGAATCGGATGGCCTGAATTAGGATAGGCAGTGAGTTGCACTGTAGGATGGAGAAAATGGCCACAGGGTGGTCAGCATGGGGAGGTCAGGAAACATGCAGTGACAAAGTAGGATAGGTTTCTGAAAAACATTGCGGGGTCGTGTGAATTGTAACGGTTTCTAACACACCATTCACTAGTAGGAGTGAGAAAACCATCACGGGGTGTTGTGAATTGGAGGGCCTGTATTGGGATAGGCAGTGAGAGGCAATGTAGGATGGAGAAAAGCGATACGGTTTGGTCAGCAAGTGGAGGTCAGGAAACATGCAGTGGCAATGTAGGATAGGTTTCTGAAAAACATTGCGGGGTGGTGCGCACTGTAAGGGTTTCTAACAGGCCATTCACTAGTAGGAGTGAGAAAAACATCACGTTGTTGGGTGAATCGGAGGGCCTGAATTAGGATAGGCAGTGAGTGGTAATGTAGGATGGAGAAAAGCACCACGGAGTGGTCAGAATGGGGAGGTCAGGAAACATGCAGTGACAATGTAGGATACGTTTCTGAAGAACATCGCCGGGTGGTGCGCATTGTAAAGTCTTCTAAAGGCCCATTTACTAGTAAGAGTGAGAAAACCATCACGGGGTGGTGTGAATCGGGGGACCTGAATTGGGATTGCCAGTGAGTGGCAATGTAGGATGGAGAAAATCGCCACGGGGTGGTCAGCATGGGGTCGTCAGGAAACATGCAGTGGCAATGTAGGATAGTTTTCTGAAAAACATCGTGGGGTTGTGAGCATTGTATGGGTTTCTACCACGCCATTCACTAGTAGGAGTGAGAAAACCATCACAGGGTGGTGTGAATAGGAGGGCCTGATTTGGGATAGGCAATGAGTGGCAATGTAGGATGGAGAAAAGCAATACGGGTTGGTCAGCATGGGGAGGTCAGGAAACATGCAGTGGCAATGTAGGATAGGTTTCTGAAAAACATCGTGGGGTGGTGCGCATTGTAAGGGTTTCTAACAAGCCATTCACCAGTAGGAATGAGAAAAACATCACGTTCTTGTGTGAATCGGAGAGCCTGAATGAGGATACGCAGTGAGTGGCAATGTAGGATGGAGAAAAGCGCCACGGGGTGGTCTGCACTGGGAGGTCAGGAAACATGCAGTGGCAATGTAGGATAAATTTCTGAAGAACATCGCGTGGTGGTGCGCATTGTAAGGTCTTCTAAAGGCCCATTTACTAGTAAGAGTGAGAAAAACATCACAGTTTGGTGTGAATCGTAGGGCCTGAATTAGGATAGGCAGTGAGTAGCACTGTAGGATGGAGAAAAGCGCCACGGGGTGGTCAGCATGGGGACGTCAGCAAACATGCAGTGGCAATGTAGGGTAGGATTCTGAAAAACATTGCGGGGTGGTGCGCATTGTAAGAGTTTCTAACAGGCCATTCACTAGTAAGAGTGAGAAAAAATTCACGGGGTGGTGTGAATCGGAGGGACTGAATTAGGATAGGCAGTGATTGGCAATGTAGGATGGAGAAAAGCGCCACGGGGTGGTCAGCATGGCAAGGTCAGGAAACATGCCGTGGCAATGTAGGACAGGTTTCTGAAAAACATCGCGGGGTAGTGCATTGTAAGGGTTTCTAACAGGCCATTCACTAGTAGGGGTGAGAAAAACATCATGGAGTGGTGTGAATCGGACGGCCTGGATTAGGAAAGGCAGTGAGTCACAAGGAAGGATGGAGAAAAGCGCCAAGGGAGGTCAGCATGGGGTGGTCAGGAAACATGCAGTGGCAATGTAGGATAGGTTTGTGAAAAAGATCCCGGGTTGGTGCATTGTAAAGGTTTCTAACAGGCCATTCACTAGTAGGGGTGAGAAAATCATCACGGGTTGGTGTGAATCGAAGGGCCTGAATTAGGATAGGCAGTGATTGGCAATGTAGGATGGAGAAAAGCGCCACGGGGTGGTCAGCATGGCGAGGTCAGGAAACATGCCGTGGCCATGTAGGACAGGTTTCTGAAAAACATCGCGGGGTGGTGCGCATTGTAAGGGTTTGCAACAGGCCATTCACTAGTAGGAGTGAGAAAAACATCACGGGGTGGTGTGAATCGGATGGCCTGAATTAGGATAGGAAGTGAGTTGCACTGTAGGATGGAGAAAATGGCCACGGGGTGGTCAGCATGGGGAGGTCAGGAAACATGCAGTGGCAATGTAGGATAGGTTTCTGAAAAACATCGCGGGGTCCTGTGAATTGTAAGAGTTTCTAACACGCCATTCACTAGTAGGAGTGAGAAAACCATCACGGGGTGTGGTGAATTGGAGGGCCTGTATTGGGATAGGCAGTGAGAGGCAATGTAGGATGGAGAAAAGCGATACGGTTTGGTCAGCATGTGGAGGTCAGGAAACATGCAGTGGCAATGTAGGATAGGTTTCTGAAAAACATCGCGGGGTGGTGCGCATTGTAAGGGTATCTAACAGGCCATTCATTAGTAGGAGTGAGAAAAACATCACGTTTTTGGGTGAATCGGAGGGCCTGAATTAGGATAGGCAGTGAGTGGTAATGTAGGATGGAGAAAAGCGCCACGGGGTGGTCAGCATGGGGAGGTCAGGAAACATGCAGTGGCAATGTAGGATAGCTTTCTGATAAACATAGCATGGTCGTGTGAATTGTAAGGGTTTCTAACACGCCATTCACTAGTAGAAGTGAGAAAACCATCAAGGGGTGGTGTGAATCGGGGGGCCTTAATTGGGATAGGCAGTGAGAGGCAATGTAGGATGGAGAAAAGCGATACGGTTTGGTCAGCATGTGGAGGTCAGGAAACATGCAGTGGCAATGTAAGATAGGTTTCTGAAAAACATCGCGGGGTGGTGCGCATTGTAAGGGTTTCTAACAGGCCATTCATTACTAGGAGTGAGAAAAACAACACGTTGTTGGGTGAATCGGAGGGCCTGAATTAGGATAGGCAGTGAGTGGTAATGTAGGATGGAGAAAAGCGCCACGGGGTGGTCAGCATGGGGAGGTCAGGAAACATGCAGTGACAATGTAGGATACGTTTCTGAAGAACATCGCCGGGTGGTGCGCATTGTAAGGTCTTCTAAAAGCCCATTTACTAGTAAGAGTGAGAAAACCATCACGGGGTGGTGTGAATCGGGGCACCTGAATTGGGATAGGCAGTGAGTGGCCATGTAGGATGGAGAAAAGCGCCACGGGGTGGTCAGCATGGGGTCGTAAGGAAACATGCAGTGGCAATGTACGATAGGTTTCTGAAAAACATCGCGGGGTGGTGCACATTGTAAGGGTTTCTAAAAGTCCATTAACTAGTAGGAGTGAGAAATACATCACGGGGTGGTGTGAGTCGGAGGGCCTGAATTAGGATTGGCAGATAGTGGCAATGTAGGATGGAGAAAAGCGCCACGGGGTGGTCAGCATGGGGAGGTCAGGAAACATGCAGTGGCAAAGTAGGATAGGTTTCTGAAAAACATAGCGGGGTGGTGCGCATTGTAAGGGTTTGTAACAGGCCATTCACTAGTAGGAGTGAGAAAAACATAACGGGGTGGTGTGAATCGGAGGAGCTGAATTGGGATAGGCAGTGAGTGGCAAAGTAGGATGGAGAAAAGCGCCACGGGTTGGTCAGCATGGGGAGGTCAGGAAACATGCATTGGTAATGTAGGATAGGTTCTGAAAAACTTCGCGGGCTGGTGCACTTTGTAAGGGTTTCTAACAGGCCATTCACTAGTAGGAGTGAGAAAAACATCACGGGGTGGTGTGAATAGGAGGGCCTGAATTAGAATAGGCAATGAGTGGCAATGTAGGATGGAGAAAAGCGCCACGGGGTAGTCAGCATGGGGAGGTCAGGAAACATGTAGTGGCAATGTAGGATACGTTTCTGAAGAACATCGCAGGGTGGTGCGCATTGTAAGGTCTTCTAAAGGCCCATTTACTAGTAAGAGTGACAAAAACATCACGGGGTGGTGTGAATCGTAGGGCCTGAATTAGCATAGGCAGTGAGTGGCACTGTAGGATGGATAAAATAGCCACCGGGTGGTCAGCATGGGGAGGTCAGGAAACATGCAGTGGCAATGCCGGATAGGTTTCTGAAAAACATCGCGTGGTCTTGTGAATTGTAAGGGTTTCTAACACGCCATTCACTAGTAGGAGTGAGAAAAACATCACGGGATGGTGTGAATCGGGGGGCCTGAATTGGGATAGGCAGTGAGTGGCAAGGTAGGACGGAGAAAAGCTATACGTTGTGGTCAGCAAGGGGAGGTCAGGAAACATGCAGTGGCAATGTAGGATAGGTTTCTGAAAAACATCGCGGGGTAGTGCATTGTAAGAGTTTCTAACAGGCCATTCAATAGTAGGAGTGAGAAAAACATCACGGGTTGGTTTCAATCGGAGGGCCTGAATTGGGATAGGCAGGGAGTGGCAATGTATGATGGAGAAAAGCGCCACGGGGTGGTCAGCATGGGGAGGTCAGGAAACATGCAGTGGCAATGTAGGATAGGTTTCTGAAAAACATCGCCGGGTGGTGTGCATTGTAAGGGTTTCTAACAGGCCATTCACTAGTAGGAGTGAGAAACTCATCACGGATTGGTGTGAATCGAAGGGCCTGAATTAGGATAGGCAGTGATTGGCAATGTAGGATGGACAAAAGCGCCAAGGGGTGGTCAGCTTGGGGAGGTCAGGAAACATGCAGTGGCAATGTAGGACACGTTTCTGAAAAACATCGCGGGGTAGTGCATTGTAAGGGTTTCTAACAGGCCATTCACTAGTAGGGGTGAGAAAAACATCACGGAGTGGTGTGAATCGTAGGGCCTGGATTAGGAAAGGCAGTGAGTTGCAAGGAAGGATGGAGAAAAGCGCCAAGGGTGGTCAGCATGGGGTGGTCAGGAAACATGCAGTGGCAATGTAGGATAGGTTTGTGAAAAAGATCGCGGATTGGTGTATTGTAAGGGTTTCTAACAGGCCATTCACTAGTAGGGGTGAGAAAAACATCATGGAGTGGTGTGAATAGGCGGGCCTGGATTAGTATAGGCAGAGAGTGGCAATGTTGGATGGAGAAAAGCAACACGGGGTGGTCAGCATGGGGAGGTCAGGAAACATGGAGTGGCAATGTGGGATAGTTTTCTGAAAAACATCGCCTGGTGGTGTGCATTTTAAGGGTTTCTAACAGGTCATTCACTAGTAGGAGTGAGAAAATCATCACGGGTTGGTGTGAATCGAAGGGCCTGAATTAGGATAGGCAGTGATTGGCAATGTAGGATGGAGAAAAGCGCCAAGGGGTGGTCAGCATGGCAAGGTCAGGAAACATGCCGTGGCAATGTAGGACAGGTTTCTGAAAAACATCGCGGGGTAGTGCATTGTAAGGGTTTCTAACAGGCCAATCACTAGTAGGGGTGAGAAAAACATCATGGAGTGGTGTGAATCGGACGGCCTGGATTAGGAAAGGCAGTGAGTCACAAGGAAGGATGGAGAAAAGCGCCAAGGGAGGTCAGCATGGGGTGGTCAGGAAACATGCAGTGGCAATGTAGGATAGGTTTGTGAAAAAGATCGCGGGTTGGTGCATTGTAAAGGTTTCTAACAGGCCATTCACTAGTAGGGGTGAGAAAATCATCACGGGTTGGTGTGAATCGAAGGGCCTGAATTAGGATAGGCAGTGATTGGCAATGTAGGATGGAGAAAAGCGCCACGGGGTGGTCAGCATGGCGAGGTCAGGAAACATGCCGTGGCCATTTAGGATAGGTTTCTGAAAAACATCGCGGGGTGGTGCGCATTGTAAGGTTTTCTAACACGCCATTCACTAGTAGGAGTGAGAAAAACATCACGGGGTGGTGTGAATCGGATGGCCTGAATTAGGATAGGAAGTGAGTTGCACTGTAGGATGGAGAAAATGGCCACGGGGTGGTCAGCATGTGGAGGTCAGGAAACATGCAGTGGCAATGTAGGATAGGTTTCTGAAAAACATCGCGGGGTCGTGTGAATTGTAAGGGTTTCTAACACGCCATTCACTAGTAGGAGTGAGAAAACCATCACGGGGTGTGGTGAATTGGTGGGCCTGTATTGGGATAGGCAGTGAGAGGCAATGTAGGATGGAGAAAAGCGATACGGTTTGGTCAGCATGTGGAGGTCAGGAAACATGCAGTGGCAATGTAGGATAGGTTTCTGAAAAACATCGCGGGGTGGTGCGCATTGTAAGGGTATCTAACAGGCCATTCATTAGTAGGAGTGAGAAAAACATCACGTTTTTGGGTGAATCGGAGGGCCTGAATTAGGATAGGCAGTGAGTGGTAATGTAGGATGGAGAAAAGCGCCACGGGGTGGTCAGCATGGGGAGGTCAGGAAACATGCAGTGGCAATGTAGGATAGCTTTCTGATAAACATAGCATGGTCGTGTGAATTGTAAGGGTTTCTAACACGCCATTCACTAGTAGAAGTGAGAAAACCATCAAGGGGTGGTGTGAATCGGGGGGCCTTAATTGGGATAGGCAGTGAGAGGCAATGTAGGATGGAGAAAAGCGATACGGTTTGGTCAGCATGTGGAGGTCAGGAAACATGCAGTGGCAATGTAAGATAGGTTTCTGAAAAACATCGCGGGGTGGTGCGCATTGTAAGGGTTTCTAACAGGCCATTCATTACTAGGAGTGAGAAAAACAACACGTTGTTGGGTGAATCGGCGGAGGGCCTGAATTAGGATAGGCAGTGAGTGGTAATGTAGGATGGAGAAAAGCGCCACGGGGTGGTCAGCATGGGGAGGTCAGGAAACATGCAGTGACAATGTAGGATACGTTTCTGAAGAACATCGCCGGGTGGTGCACATTGTAAGGTCTTCTAAAAGCCCATTTACTAGTAAGAGTGAGAAAACCATCACGGGGTGGTGTGAATCGGGGCACCTGAATTGGGATAGGCAGTGAGTGGCAATGTAGGATGGAGAAAAGCGATACGGTTTGGTCAGCATGTGGAGGTCAGGAAACATGCAGTGGCAATGTAGGATAGGTTTCTGAAAAACATCGCGGGGTGGTGCGCATTGTAAGGGTTTCTAACAGGCCATTCATTAGTAGGAGTGACAAAAACATCACGTTGTTGGGTGAATCGGAGGGCCTGAATTAGTATAGGCAGTGAATGGTAATGTAGGATGGAGAAAAGCGCCACGGGGTGGTCAGCATGGGGTCGTAAGGAAACATGCAGTGGCAATGTACGATAGGTTTCTGAAAAACATCGCGGGGTGGTGCACATTGTAAGGGTTTCTAAAAGTCCATTAACTAGTAGGAGTGAGAAATACATCACGGGGTGGTGTGAGTCGGAGGGCCTGAATTAGGATTGGCAGATAGTGGCAATGTAGGATGGAGAAAAGCGCCACGGGGTGGTCAGCATGGGGAGGTCAGGAAACATGCAGTGGCAAAGTAGGATAGGTTTCTGAAAAACATAGCGGGGTGGTGCGCATTGTAAGGGTTTGTAACAGGCCATTCACTAGTAGGAGTGAGAAAAACATAACGGGGTGGTGTGAATCGGAGGAGCTGAATTGGGATAGGCAGTGAGTGGCAAAGTAGGATGGAGAAAAGCGCCACGGGTTGGTCAGCATGGGGAGGTCAGGAAACATGCATTGGTAATGTAGGATAGGTTCTGAAAAACTTCGCGGGCTGGTGCACTTTGTAAGGGTTTCTAACAGGCCATTCACTAGTAGGAGTGAGAAAAACATCACGGGGTGGTGTGAATAGGAGGGCCTGAATTAGAATAGGCAATGAGTGGCAATGTAGGATGGAGAAAAGCGCCACGGGGTAGTCAGCATGGGGAGGTCAGGAAACATGTAGTGGCAATGTAGGATACGTTTCTGAAGAACATCGCAGGGTGGTGCGCATTGTAAGGTCTTCTAAAGGCCCATTTACTAGTAAGAGTGACAAAAACATCACGGGGTGGTGTGAATCGTAGGGCCTGAATTAGCATAGGCAGTGAGTGGCACTGTAGGATGGATAAAATAGCCACCGGGTGGTCAGCATGGGGAGGTCAGGAAACATGCAGTGGCAATGCCGGATAGGTTTCTGAAAAACATCGCGTGGTCTTGTGAATTGTAAGGGTTTCTAACACGCCATTCACTAGTAGGAGTGAGAAAAACATCACGGGATGGTGTGAATCGGGGGGCCTGAATTGGGATAGGCAGTGAGTGGCAAGGTAGGACGGAGAAAAGCTATACGTTGTGGTCAGCAAGGGGAGGTCAGGAAACATGCAGTGGCAATGTAGGATAGGTTTCTGAAAAACATCGCGGGGTAGTGCATTGTAAGAGTTTCTAACAGGCCATTCAATAGTAGGAGTGAGAAAAACATCACGGGTTGGTTTCAATCGGAGGGCCTGAATTGGGATAGGCAGGGAGTGGCAATGTATGATGGAGAAAAGCGCCACGGGGTGGTCAGCATGGGGAGGTCAGGAAACATGCAGTGGCAATGTAGGATAGGTTTCTGAAAAACATCGCCGGGTGGTGTGCATTGTAAGGGTTTCTAACAGGCCATTCACTAGTAGGAGTGAGAAACTCATCACGGATTGGTGTGAATCGAAGGGCCTGAATTAGGATAGGCAGTGATTGGCAATGTAGGATGGACAAAAGCGCCAAGGGGTGGTCAGCTTGGGGAGGTCAGGAAACATGCAGTGTCAATGTAGGACAGGTTTCTGAAAAACATCGCGGGGTAGTGCATTGTAAGGGTTTCTAACAGGCCATTCACTAGTAGGGGTGAGAAAAACATCACGGAGTGGTGTGAATCGTAGGGCCTGGATTAGGAAAGGCAGTGAGTTGCAAGGAAGGATGGAGAAAAGCGCCAAGGGTGGTCAGCATGGGGTGGTCAGGAAACATGCAGTGGCAATGTAGGATAGGTTTGTGAAAAAGATCGCGGATTGGTGTATTGTAAGGGTTTCTAACAGGCCATTCACTAGTAGGGGTGAGAAAAACATCATGGAGTGGTGTGAATAGGCGGGCCTGGATTAGTATAGGCAGAGAGTGGCAATGTTGGATGGAGAAAAGCAACACGGGGTGGTCAGCATGGGGAGGTCAGGAAACATGGAGTGGCAATGTGGGATAGTTTTCTGAAAAACATCGCCTGGTGGTGTGCATTTTAAGGGTTTCTAACAGGTCATTCACTAGTAGGAGTGAGAAAATCATCACGGGTTGGTGTGAATCGAAGGGCCTGAATTAGGATAGGCAGTGATTGGCAATGTAGGATGGAGAAAAGCGCCAAGGGGTGGTCAGCATGGCAAGGTCAGGAAACATGCCGTGGCAATGTAGGACAGGTTTCTGAAAAACATCGCGGGGTAGTGCATTGTAAGGGTTTCTAACAGGCCAATCACTAGTAGGGGTGAGAAAAACATCATGGAGTGGTGTGAATCGGACGGCCTGGATTAGGAAAGGCAGTGAGTCACAAGGAAGGATGGAGAAAAGCGCCAAGGGAGGTCAGCATGGGGTGGTCAGGAAACATGCAGTGGCAATGTAGGATAGGTTTGTGAAAAAGATCGCGGGTTGGTGCATTGTAAAGGTTTCTAACAGGCCATTCACTAGTAGGGGTGAGAAAATCATCACGGGTTGGTGTGAATCGAAGGGCCTGAATTAGGATAGGCAGTGATTGGCAATGTAGGATGGAGAAAAGCGCCACGGGGTGGTCAGCATGGCGAGGTCAGGAAACATGCCGTGGCCATTTAGGATAGGTTTCTGAAAAACATCGCGGGGTGGTGCGCATTGTAAGGTTTTCTAACACGCCATTCACTAGTAGGAGTGAGAAAAACATCACGGGGTGGTGTGAATCGGATGGCCTGAATTAGGATAGGAAGTGAGTTGCACTGTAGGATGGAGAAAATGGCCACGGGGTGGTCAGCATGTGGAGGTCAGGAAACATGCAGTGGCAATGTAGGATAGGTTTCTGAAAAACATCGCGGGGTCGTGTGAATTGTAAGGGTTTCTAACACGCCATTCACTAGTAGGAGTGAGAAAACCATCACGGGGTGTGGTGAATTGGTGGGCCTGTATTGGGATAGGCAGTGAGAGGCAATGTAGGATGGAGAAAAGCGATACGGTTTGGTCAGCATGTGGAGGTCAGGAAACATGCAGTGGCAATGTAGGATAGGTTTCTGAAAAACATCGCGGGGTGGTGCGCATTGTAAGGGTTTCTAACAGGCCATTCATTAGTAGGAGTGACAAAAACATCACGTTGTTGGGTGAATCGGAGGGCCTGAATTAGTATAGGCAGTGAATGGTAATGTAGGATGGAGAAAAGCGCCACGGGGTGGTCAGCATGGGGAGGTCAGGAAACATGCAGTGGCAATGTAGGATAGCTTTCTGATAAACATCGCATGGTCGTGTGAATTGTAAGGGTTTCTAACACGCCATTCACTAGTAGAAGTGAGAAAACCATCACGGGGTGGTGTGAATCGGGGGGCCTTAATTGGGATAGGCAGTGAGAGGCAATGTAGGATGGAGAAACGCGATACGGTTTGGTCAGCATGTGGAGGTCAGGAAACATGCAGTGGCAATGTAAGATAGGTTTCTGAAAAACATCGCGGGGTGGTGCGCATTGAAAGGTTTTTAACAGGCCATTCATTAGTAGGAGTGAGAAAAACATCACGTTGTTGGGTGAATCGGAGGGCCTGAATTAGGATAGGCAGTGAGTGGTAATGTAGGATGGAGAAAAGCGCCACGGGGTGGTCAGCATGGGGAGGTCAGGAAACATGCAGTGACAATGTAGGATACGTTTCTGAAGAACATCGCCGGGTGGTGCGCATTGTAAGGTCTTCTAAAGGCCCATTTACTAGTAAGAGTGAGAAAACCATGACGGGGTGGTGTGAATCGGGGGACCTGAATTGGGATAGGCAGTGAGTGGCAATGTAGGATGGAGAAAAGCGCCACGGGGTGGTCAGCATGGGGTCGTAAGGAAACATGCAGTGGCAATGTAGGATAGGTTTCTGAAAAACATCGCGGGTTGGTGCGCATTGTAAGGGTTTCTAAAAGTCCATTCACTAGTAGGAATGAGAAATACATCACGGGGTGGTGTGAGTCGGAGGGCCTGAATTAGGATTGGCAGATAGTGGCAATGTAGGATGGAGACAAGCACCACGGGGTGGTCAGCATGGGGAGGTCAGGAAACATGCAGTGGCAAAGTAGGATAGGTTTCTGAAAAACATAGCGGGGTGGTGCGCATTGTAAGGGTTTGTAACAGGCCATTCACTAGTAGGAGTGAGAAAAACATAACGGGGTGGTGTGAATCGGAGGGCCTAAATTGGGACAGGCAGTGAGTGGCAATGTAGGATGGAGCAAAGCGCCACGGGTTGGTCAGCATGGGGAGGTCAGGAAACATGCTGTGGCAATGTAGGATAGGTTTCTGAAAAACATCACAAGGTGGTGCGCATTGTAAGGGATTCTAACAGGCCATTCACTAATAGGAGTGAGAAAAACATCACGGGGTGGTGTGAATCGGAGTGCCTGAATTAGGACAGGCAGTGAGTGGCAATGTAGGATGGAGAAAAGCGCCACGGGGTGGTGAGCATGGGGAGGTCAGGAAACATGTAGTGGCAATGTAGGATACGTTTCTGAAGAACATCGCAGGGTGGTGTGCATTGTAAGGTCTTCTAAAGGCCCATTTACTAGTAAGAGTGACAAAAACATCACGGGGTTGTGTGAATCGTAGGGCCTGAATTAGCATAGGCAGTGAGTGTCACTGTAGGATGGATAAAATAGCCACCGGGTGGTCAGCATGGGGACGTCAGGAAACATGCAGTGGCAATGCCGGATAGGTTTCTGAAAAACATCGCGGGGTCTTGTGAATTGTAAGGGTTTCTAACACGCCATTCACTAGTAGGAGTGAGAAAAACATCACGGGATGGTGTGAATCGGGGGGCCTGAATTGGGATAGGCAGTGAGTGGCAATGTAGGACGGAGAAAAGCTATACGTGGTGGTCAGCATGGGGAGGTCAGGAAACATGCAGTGGCAATGTAGGATAGGTTTCTGAAAAACATCGCGAGGTAGTGCATTGTAAGGGTTTCTAACAGGCCATTCACTAGTAGGAGTGAGAAAAACATCACGGGGTGGTTTCAATCGGAGGGCCTGAATTGGGATAGGCAGGGAGTGGCAATGTATGATGGAGAAAAGCGCCACGGGGTGGTCAGCAGTGGGAGGTCAGGAAACATGCATTGGCAATGTAGGATAGGTTTCTGAAAAACATCGCCGGGTGGTGTGCATTGTAAGTGTTTCTAACAGGCATTTCACTAGTAGGAGTGAGAAAATCATCACGGATTGGTGTGAATCCAAGGGCCTGAATTAGGATAGGCAGTGATTGGCAATGTAGGATGGAGAAGAGCGCTACGGGGTGGTCAGCATGGGGAGGTCAGGAAACATGCCGTGGCCATGTAGGATAGGTTTCTGAAAAATATTGCGGGGTGTTGCGCATTGTAAGTGTTTCTAACACGCCATGCACTAGTAGCAGTGAGAAAAACACAACCGTGTGGTGTGAATCGGAGGGCCTGAATTAGGATAGGCAGTGAGTGGCAATGTAGGATGGACAAAAGCGCCAAGGGGTGGTCAGCTTGGGGAGGTCAGGAATCATGCAGTGGCAATGTAGGACAGGTTTATGAAAAACATCGCGGGGTAGTGCATTGTAAGGGTTTCTAACAGGCCATTCACTAGTAGGGGTGAGAAAAACATCACGGAGTGGTGTGAATCGTAGGGCCTGGATTAGGAAAGGCAGTGAGTCGCAAGGAAGGATGGAGAAAAGCGCCAAGGGTGGTCAGCATGGGGTGGTCAGGAAACATGCAGTGGCAATGTAGGATAGGTTTGTGAAAAAGATCGCGGATTGGTGAATTGTAAGGGTTTCTAACAGGCCATTCACTAGTAGGGGTGAGAAAAACATCATGGAGTGGTGTGAATAGGCGGGCCTGGATTAGTATAGGCAGAGAGTGGCAATGTTGGATGGAGAAAAGCAACACGGGGTGGTCAGCATGGGGAGGTCAGGAAACATGGAGTGGCAATGTGGGATAGTTTTCTGAAAAACATCGCCGGGTGGTGTGCATTTTAAGGGTTTCTAACAGGTCATTCACTAGTAGGTGTGAGAAAATCATCACGGGTTGGTGTGAATCGAAGGGCCTGAATTAGGATAGGCAGTGATTGGCAATGTAGGATGGAGAAAAGCGCCACGGGGTGGTCAGCATGGCAAGGTCAGGAAACATGCCGTGGCAATGTAGGACAGGTTTCTGAAAAACATCGCGGGGTAGTGCATTGTAAGGGTTTCTAACAGGCCATTCACTAGTAGGGGTGTGAAAAACATCATGGAGTGGTGTGAATCGGACGGCCTGGATTAGGAAAGGCAGTGAGTCACAAGGAAGGATGGAGAAAAGCGCCAAGGGAGGTCAGCATGGGGTGGTCAGGAAACATGCAGTGGCAATGTAGGATAGGTTTGTGAAAAAGATCGCGGGTTGGTGCATTGTAAAGGTTTCTAACAGGCCATTCACTAGTAGGGGTGAGAAAATCATCACGGGTTGGTGTGAATCGAAGGGCCTGAATTAGGATAGGCAGTGATTGGAAATGTAGGATGGAGAAAAGCGCCACGGGGTGGTCAGCATGGCGAGGTCAGGAAACATGCCGTGGCCATGTAGGATAGGTTTCTGAAAAACATCGCGGGGTGGTGCGCATTGTAAGGGTTTGTAACAGGCCATTCACTAGTAGGAGTGAGAAAAACATCACGGGGTGGTTTGAATCGGATGGCCTGAATTAGGATAGGAAGTGAGTTGCACTGTAGGATGGAGAAAATGGCCACGGGGTGGTCAGCATGGGAAGGTCAGGAAACATGCAGTGGCAATGGAGGATAGGTTTCTGAAAAACATCGCGGGGTCGAGTGAATTGTAAGGGTTTCTAACACGCCATTCCCTAGTAGGAGTGAGAAAACCATCACGGGGTGTGGTGAATTGGAGGGCCTGTATTGGTATAGGCAGTGAGAGGCAATGTAGGATGGAGAAAAGCGATATGGTTTGCTCAGCATGTGGAGGTCAGGAAAAATGCAGTGGCAATGTAGGATACGTTTCTGAAAAACATCGCGGGGTGGTGCGCATTGTAAGGGTATCTAACAGGCCATTCATTAGTAGGAGTGAGAAAAACATCACGTTGTTGGGTGAATCGGAGGGCCTGAATTAGGGTAGGCAGTGAGTGGTAATGTAGGATGGAGAAAAGCGCCACGGGGTGGTCAGCATGGGGAGGTCAGGAAACATGCAGTGGCAATGTAGGATAGCTTTCTGATAAACATCGCATGGTCGTGTGAATTGTAAGGGTTTCTAACACGCCATTCACTAGTAGAAGTGAGAAAACCATCACGGGGTGGTGTGAATCGGGGGGCCTTAATTGGGATAGGCAGTGAGAGGCAATGTAGGATGGAGAAAAGCGATACGGTTTGGTCAGCATGTGGAGGTCAGGAAACATGCAGTGGCAATGTAAGATAGGTTTCTGAAAAACATCGCGGGGTGGTGCGCATTGTAAGGGTTTCTAACAGGCCATTCCTTAGTAGGAGTGAGAAAAACATCACGTTGTTGGGTGAATCGGAGGGCCTGAATTAGGATAGGCAGTGAGTGGTAATGTAGGATGGAGAAAAGCGCCACGGGGTGGTCAGCATGGGGAGTTCAGGAAACATGCAGTGACAATGTAGAATACATTTCTGAAGAACATCGCCGGGTAGTGCGCATTGTAAGGTCTTCTAAAGGCCCATTTACTAGTAAGAGTGAGAAAACCATGACGGGGTGGTGTGAATTGGGGGACCTGAATTGGAATAGGCAGTGAGTAGCAATGTAGGATGGAGAAAAGAGCCACGGGGTGGTCAGCATGGGGTCGTAAGGAAACATGCAGTGGCAATGTAGGATAGGTTTCTGAAAAACATCGCGGGGTGGTGCGCATTGTAAGGGTTTCTAAAAGTCCATTCACTAGTAGGAGTGAGAAATACATCACGGGGTGGTGTGAGTCGGAGGGCCTGAATTAGGATTGGCAGATAGTGGCAATGTAGGATGGAGAAAAGCGCCACGGGGTGGTCAGCATGGGGAGGTCAGGAAACATGCAGTGGCAAAGTAGGATAGGTTTCTGAAAAACATAGCGGGGTGGTGCGCATTGTAAGGGTTTGTAACAGGCCATTCACTAGTAGGAGTGAGAAAAACATAACGGGGAGGTGTGAATCGGAGGGCCTGAATTGGGATAGGCAGTGAGTGGCAATGTAGGATGGAGAAAAGCGCCACGGGGTGGTGATCATGGGGAGGTCAGGAAACATGCAGTGGCAATGTAGGATAGGTTTCTGAAAAACATTGCGGATTGGTGCGCATTTTAAGGGTTTCTAACAGGCCATTCACTAGTAGAAGTGAGAAAACCATCACGGGGTGTTGTTAATTCTACGGCCTGAATTGGGATAGGCAGTGTGTGGCAATGTAGGATGGAGAAAAGCGCCACGGAGTGTACAGAATGGGGAGGTCTGGAAACATGCAGTGCCAATGTAGGATTGGATTCTGAAAAACATCGCGAGGTGGTGCGCATTGTAAGGGTTTCTAACAGGCCATTCACTAGTAATAGTGAGATAAAAATCATGGGGTGGTGTGAATCGGAGGGCCTGAATTAGGATAGGCAGTGAGTGGCAATGTAGGATGGACAAAAGCTCCACAGGGTGGTCAGCATGGGGAGGTCAGGAAACATGCAGTGGCAATGTGGGATAGGTTTCTAAAAAACAATGCATGGTGGTGCGCATTGTAAGTGTTTCTAACAGGCCATTCACTAGTAAGAGTGAGAAAAAAATCACAGGGTGGTTTGAATAGGAGTGCCTGATTTAGGATAGGCAGTGAAAGGCAATTTAGGATGGAGAAACGCGCCACTGGGTGGTCAGCATAGGGAGGTCAGGAAACATACAGTGGCAATGTAGGATAAGTTTCTGAAAAATTTCGCGGGGTAGTGCATTGTAAGTGTTTCTAACAGGCCATTCACTAGTAGGAATGAAAAAAACATCACTGGGTTGTGTGAATCGGAGGACCTAGATTAGGATAGGCAGTGACTGACAATGTAGGATGGAGAAAAGCGCCACGGGGTGGTCAGCATGAGGAGGCTAGGAAACTTTCAGTGGCAGTGTAGAATAGGTTTCTGAAAAACATCGCGGGCTGGTGCGCAATGTAAGCGTTTCTAACACGCCATTCACCAGTAGGAGTGAGAAATACATCACGCGGTGGTGTGAATCGGAGGTCCTGAATTAGAATAAGCAGTGAGTGACAATGTAGGATGGAGAATAGCGCCACGAGCTGGTAAGCATGGGGAGGTCAGGAAACATGCAGTGGCAATGTAGAAAAGGTTTCTGTAAAACATCTCGGGGTTGTGCGCATTTTTCGTGTTTCTAACAGGCAATTAACTTGTAGGAGTGAGAAAAACATCACGTTGTGGTGTAATTCGCATGGTCTGAATTAGGATAGGCAGTGAGTAGCAATGTAGGAAGGAGAAAAGCACCATGGGGTGGTCAGCTTTTGTAGCTCAGGAAACATGCAGTGGCAATGTAGGATAAGTTTCTGAAAAACATCGCGGGGTGGTGCGCATTGTAAGGGTTTCTAACACGCCATTCACGGGTAGGAGTGAGAAAAAATCACGGGGTGGTTTGATTAGGAGGGCCTGATTTAGGATACACAGTGAGTGGCAATTTAGGTTGGGGAAAAGCACCACTGGGTGGTCAGCATGGGGAGGTCAGGAAACATACCGTGGCAAGGTAGAATAGTTTTCTGAAAAATTTCGCGGGGTAGTGCATTGTAAGGGTTTCTAACAGGCCAGTCACTCGTAGGAGTGTAAAAAACATCCCGGGGTGGTGTGAATCGGAGGACATTGTTTAGGATAGGCAGTGAGTGGCAATGTAGGATGGAGAAAAGCGCCACGGGGTGTTCGGCATGGGGACGTCACGAAACATGCAGTCGCAATGTAGGATAGGATTCTGAAAAACATCGCGGGGTGGTGCGCATTGTAAGGGTTTCTAACAGGCCATTCACTAGTAAGAGTGAGATAAAAATCACGGGGTGGTGTGAATCGGAGGGCCTGAATTAGGATAGGCAGTGAGTGGCAACGTAGGATGGACAAAAGCGCCACGGGGTGGTCAGCATTTGTAAGTCAGGAAATATGCAGTGGCAATGTAGGATAGGTTTCTAAAAAACAATGCGGGGTGGTGCGCATTGTATGGGTTTCTAACAGGCCATTTGCTAGTAGGAGTGAGAAAAACATCACAGGGTGGTGTGAATAGGAAGGCCTGAATTAGGATAGGCTGTGAGAGGCAATGAAGGATGGAGAAAAGCGCCACGGGGTGGTCAGCATGGGGGGGGGTCACGAAACATGCAGTGGCAATGTAGGATACGTTTCGGAAATACATCGCGGGGTGGTGCGAATTGTAAGGGTTTCTAACACGCCATTCACTAGTACGAGTGAGAAAATCATCACGGGGTGGTGTGAATTGGAGGGCCTGAATTGGGATAGGCAATGAGTGGCAATGTAGGATGGAGAAAAGCGCCAAGGGTTGGTCATCATGGGGAGGTCAGGAAACATGCAGTGGAAATGTAGGATAATTTTCTGAAAAACATCATGGGATGGTGCGCATTGTAAGGGTTTCCAACAGGCCATTCACTAGTAGGAGTGAGAAAAACATCACAGGGTGGTGTGAATCGGGGTGCCTGAATTAGGACAGGCAGTGAGTGGCAATGTAGGATGGAGAAAAGCGCCACGGGGTGGTCAGCATGGGGAGGTCAGGAAACATGCAGTGGCAATGTAGGATAGGTTTCTGAAAAACATCGTGGGGTGGTGTGCATTGTAAGGGTTTCTAACAGGCCATTCACTAGTAGGAGTGAGAAAAACATCACGGGGTGTTGTGAATTGAAGAGCCTGTATTGGGATAGGCAATTAGAGGCTATGTAGGATGGAGAAAAGCGATACGGTTTGGTCAGCATGTGGAGGTCAGGAAATATGCAGTGGCAATGTAGGATAGGTTTCTGAAAAACATCGCGGGATGGTGCGCATTGTAAGGGTTTCTAACAGGCCATTCACTAGTAGGAGTGAGAAAAACATCACGTTGTTGGGTGAATCGGAGGGCCTGAATTAGGATAGGCAGTGAGTGGTAATGTAGGATGGAGAAAAGCGCCACGGGGTGGTCAGCATGTGTAGGTCAGGGCACATGCAGTGGCAATGTAGGATAGGTTTCTGACAAACATCGCGGGGTGGTGCGCATTGTAAGGTTTTCTAACACGCCATTCACTAGTAAGAGTGAGAAAACCATCACGGGGTG
This sequence comes from Cavia porcellus, assembly GCF_034190915.1. Taxonomy (NCBI): domain Eukaryota; kingdom Metazoa; phylum Chordata; class Mammalia; order Rodentia; family Caviidae; genus Cavia; species Cavia porcellus. The sequence continues at coordinate 745,170 of NW_026947486.1, read as the reverse complement.
GTGTGAATCGTAGGGCCTGAATTAGGATAGGCAGTGAGTGGCACTATAGGATGGAGAAAATGGCCACGGGGTGGTCAGCATGGGGAGGTCAGGAAACATGCAGTGGCAATGTAGGATAGGTTTATGAAAAGCATCGCATGGTCGTGTGAATTGTAAGGGTTTCTAACACGCCATTCACTAGTAGAAGTGAGAAAACAATCACGGGGTTGTGTGAATCGGGGGGCCTTAATTGGGATAGGCAGTGAGAGGCAATGTAGGATGGAGAAAAGCGATACGGTTTGGTCAGCATGTGGAGGTCAGGAAACATGCAGTGGCAATGTAAGATAGGTTTCTGAAAAACATCGCGGGGTGGTGCGCATTGTAAGGGTTTCTAACAGGCCATTCATTAGTAGGAGTGAGAAAAACATCACGTTGTTGGGTCAATCGGAGGGCCTGAATTAGGATAGGCAGTGAGTGGTAATGTAGGATGGATAAAAGCGCCACAGGGTGCTCAGCATGGGGAGGTCAGGAAACATGCAGTGACAATGTAGGATACGTTTCGGAAGAACATCGCCGGGTGGTGCGCATTGTAAGGTCTTCTAAAGGCCCATTTACTAGTAAGAGTGAGAAAACCATCACGGGGTGGTGTGAATCGGGGGACCTGATTTGGGATAGGCAGTGAGTGGCAATGTAGGATGGAGAAAAGCGCCACGGGGTGGTCAGCATGGGGTCGTAAGGAAACATGCAGTGGCAATGTAGGATAGGTTTCTGAAAAAAATCGCGGGGTGGTGTGCATTGTAAGGGTTTCTAAAAGTCCATTCACTAGTAGGAGTGAGAAAAACATCACGGGGTGGTGTGAATCGGAGGGCCTGAATTGGGATAGGCAGTGAGTGGCAATGTAGGATGGAGAAAAGCGCCACGGGGTGGTCAGAATGGGAAGGTAAGGAAACATGCTGTAGCAATGTAGGTTAGGATTCTATAAAACATCACGGGGTGGTGCAGATTGTAAGGCTTTCTAACAGGCCATTCACTACTAGGAGTGAGAAAAACATCTCGGGGTGGTGTGAATCGGAGGGCCTGAATTAGGACAGGCTGTGAGTGGCAATGTAGCATGGAGAAATGCGCCACGGGGTGGTCAGCATGTGTAGGTCAGGACACATGCATTGGCAATGTAGGATAGGTTTCTGAAAAACATCTTTGGGTGGTGCGCATTGTAAGGGTTTCTAACACGCCATTCACTAGTAGGAGTGAGAAAACCATCACGGGGTGGTGTGAATCGGAGGCCCTGATTTGGGATAGGTAATGATTGGAAATGTAGGATGGAGAAAAGCGATACGTTGGTGGTCAGCATGGGGAGGTTAGGAAACCTGCAGTGGCAATGTAGGATAGGTTTCTGAAAAACATCTTGGGGTGGTGCGCATTGTAAGGGATTCTAACAGGCCATTCACCAGTAGGAATGAGAAAAACATCACGTTGTTGTGTGAATCGGAGAGCCTGAATTAGGATAGGCAGTGAGTGGCAATGTAGGATGGAGAAAAGTGCCACGGGGTGGTCAGCACGGGGAGGTCAGGAAACATGCAGTGGCAATGTAGGATACATTTCTGAAGAACATCGCGTGGTGTTGCGCATTGTAAGGTCTTCTAAAGGCCCATTTACTAGTAAGAGTGAGAAAAACATCACAGGGTGGTGTGAATCATAGGGCCTGAATTAGGATAGGCAGTGAGTGGCACGGTAGGATGGAGAAAATTGCCACGGAGTGGTCAGCACGAGGAGGTCAGCAAACATGCAGTGGCAATGTAGGATACATTTCTGAAGAACATCGCGTGGTGGTGCGCATTGTAAGGTCTTCTAAAGGCCCATTTACTAGTAAGAGTGAGAAAAACATCACAGGATGGTGTGAATCGGAGGGCCTGAATTAGGATAGGCAGTGAGTGGTAATGTAGGATGGAGAAAAGCGCCACGGGGTGGTCAGCATGGGGAGGTCAGGAAACATGCAGTGACAATGTAGGATACGTTTCTGAAGAACATCGCCGGGTGGTGCGCATTGTAAGGTCTTCTAAAGGTCCATTACTAGTAAGAGTGAGAAAACCATCACGGGGTGGTGTGAATCGGGGGACCTGAATTGGGATACGCAGTGAGTGGCAATGTAGGATGGAGAAAAGCGCCACGGGGTGGTCAGCATGGGGACGTCAGGAAACATGCCGTGGCAATGTAGGATCGGTTTCTGAAAAACATCGCGGGGTGGTGTGCATTGTAAGGGTTTCTAAAAGTCCATTCACGAGTCGGAGTGAGAAATATATCACGGGGTGGTGTGAATAGGAGGGGCTGAATTAGGATTGGCAGATAGTGGCAATGTAGGATGGAGAAAAGCGCCATGGGGTGGTCAGCATTGGGAGGTCAGGAAACATGCCGTGGCAAAGTAAGATAGGTTTCTGAAAAACATAGCGGTGTGGTGCGCATTGTAAGGGTTTGTAACAGGCCATTCACTAGTAGGAGTGAGAAAAACATCACGGGGTGGTGTGAATCGGGGGGCCTGAACTGGGATAGGCAGTGAGTGGCAATGTAGGACGGAGAAAAGCTATACGTGGTGGTCAGCATGGGGAGGTCAGGAAACATGCAGTGGCAATGTAGGATAGGTTTCTGAAAAACATCGCGGGGTAGTTCATTGTAAGGGTTTCTAACAGGCCATTCACTAGTAGGAGTGAGAAAAACATCACGGGGTGGTTTCAATCGGAGGGCCTGAATTGGGATAGGTAGGGAGTGGCAATGTATGATGGAGAAAAGCGCCACGGGGTGGTCAGCATGGGGAGGTCAGGAAACATGCAGTGGCAATGTAGGATAGGTTTCTGAAAAACATCGCCGGGTGGTGTGCATTGTAAGGGTTTCTAACAGGCCATTCACTAGTAGGAGTGAGAAAATCATCACGGGTTCGTGTGAATCGAAGGGGCTGAATTAGGATAGGCAGTGATTGGCAATGTAGGATGGAGAAAAGCGCCACGGGGTGGTCAGCATGGGGAGGTCAGGAAACATGCCGTGGCCATGTAGGATAGGTTTCTGAAAAACATCGCGGAGTGGTGCGCATTGTAAGGGTTTGTAACAGGCCATTCACTAGTAGGAGTCAGAAAAACATCATGGGGTGGTGTGAATCGGATGGCCTGAATTAGGATAGGCAGTGAGTTGCACTGTAGGATGGAGAAAATGGCCACAGGGTGGTCAGCATGGGGAGGTCAGGAAACATGCAGTGACAAAGTAGGATAGGTTCCTGAAAAACATTGCGGGGTCGTGTGAATTGTAACGGTTTCTAACACGCCATTCACTAGTAGGAGTGAGAAAACCATCACGGGGTGTTGTGAATTGGAGGGCCTGTATTGGGATAGGCAGTGAGGGGCAATGTAGGATGGAGAAAAGCGATACGGTTTGGTCAGCAAGTGGAGGTCAGGAAACATGCAGTGGCAATGTAGGATAGGTTTCTGAAAAACATTGCGGGGTGTTGCGCATTGTAAGGGTTTCTAACCGGCCATTCACTAGTAGGAGTGAGAAAAACATCACGTTGTTGGGTGAATCGGAGGGCCTGAATTAGGATAGGCAGTGAGTGGTAATGTAGGATGGAGAAAAGCGCCACAGAGTGGTCAGAATGGGGAAGTCAGGAAACATGCAGTGACAATGTAGGATACGTTTCTGAAGAACATCGCCGGTTGGTGCGCATTGTAAATCTTCTAAAGGCCCATTTACTAGTAAGAGTGAGAAAACCATCACGGGGTGGTGTGAATCGGGGGACCTGAATTGGGATAGGCAGTGAGTGGCAATGTAGGATGGAGAAAAGCGCCACGGGGTGGTCAGCATGGGGTCGTCAGGAAACATGCAGTGGCAATGTAGGATAGTTTTCTGAAAAACATCGTGGGGTGGTGAGCATTGTATGGGTTTCTACCACGCCATTCACTAGTAGGAGTGAGAAAACCATCACAGGGTGGTGTGAATAGGAGGGCCTGATTTGGGATAGGCAATGAGTGGCAATGTAGGATGGAGAAAAGCAATACGGGTTGGTCAGCATGGGGAGGTCAGGAAACATGCAGTGGCAATGTAGGATAGGTTTCTGAAAAACATCGTGGGGTGGTGCGCATTGTAAGGGATTCTAACAAGCCATTCACCAGTAGGAATGAGAAAAACATCACGTTCTTGTGTGAATCGGAGAGCCTGAATTAGGATACACAGTGAGTGGCAATGTAGGATGGAGAAAAGCGCCACGGGGTGGTCTGCACTGGGAGGTCAGGAAACATGCAGTGGCAATGTAGGATAAATTTCTGAAGAACATTGCGTGGTGGTGCGCATTGTAAGGTCTTCTAAAGGCCCATTTACTAGTAAGAGTGAGAAAAACATCACAGTGTGGTGTGAATCGTAGGGCCTGAATTAGGATAGGCAGTGAGTGGCACTGTAGGATGGAGAAAAGCGCCACGGGGTGGTCAGCATGGGGACGTCAGCAAACATGCAGTGGCAATGTAGGGTAGGATTCTGAAAAACATTGCGGGGTGGTGCGCATTGTAAGAGTTTCTAACAGGCCATTCACTAGTAGGAGTGAGAAAAAATTCACGGGGTGGTGTGAATCGGAGGGCCTGAATTAGGATAGGCAGTGATTGGCAATGTAGGATGGAGAAAAGCGCCACGGGGTGGTCAGCATGGCAAGGTCAGGAAACATGCCGTGGCAATGTAGGACAGGTTTCTGAAAAACATCGCGGGGTAGTGCATTGTAAGGGTTTCTAACAGGCCATTCACTAGTAGGGGTGAGAAAAACATCATGGAGTGGTGTGAATCGGACGGCCTGGATTAGGAAAGGCAGTGAGTCACAAGGAAGGATGGAGAAAAGCGCCAAGGGAGGTCAGCATGGGGTGGTCAGGAAACATGCAGTGGCAATGTAGGATAGGTTTGTGAAAAAGATCGCGGGTTGGTGCATTGTAAAGGTTTCTAACAGGCCATTCACTAGTAGGGGTGAGAAAATCATCACGGGTTGGTGTGAATCGAAGGGCCTGAATTAGGATAGGCAGTGATTGGCAATGTAGGATGGAGAAAAGCGCCACGGGGTGGTCAGCATGGCGAGGTCAGGAAACATGCCGTGGCCATGTAGGACAGGTTTCTGAAAAACATCGCGGGGTGGTGCGCATTGTAAGGGTTTGTAACAGGCCATTCACTAGTAGGAGTGAGAAAAACATCACGGGGTGGTGTGAATCGGATGGCCTGTATTGGGATAGGCAGTGAGAGGCAATGTAGGATGGAGAAAAGCGATACGGTTTGGTCAGCATGTGGAGGTCAGGAAACATGCAGTGGCAATGTAGGATAGGTTTCTGAAAAACATCGCGGGGTGGTGCGCATTGTAAGGGTTTCTAACAGGCCATTCATTAGTAGGAGTGAGAAAAACATCACGTTTTTGGGTGAATCGGAGGGCCTGAATTAGGATAGGCAGTGAGTGGTAATGTAGGATGGAGAAAAGCGCCACGGGGTGGTCAGCATGGGGAGGTCAGGAAACATGCAGTGGCAATGTAGGATAGCTTTCTGATAAACATAGCATGGTCGTGTGAATTGTAAGGGTTTCTAACACGCCATTCACTAGTAGAAGTGAGAAAACCATCAAGGGGTGGTGTGAATCGGGGGGCCTTAATTGGGATAGGCAGTGAGAGGCAATGTAGGATGGAGAAAAGCGATACGGTTTGGTCAGCATGTGGAGGTCAGGAAACATGCAGTGGCAATGTAAGATAGGTTTCTGAAAAACATCGCGGGGTGGTGCGCATTGTAAGGGTTTCTAACAGGCCATTCATTACTAGGAGTGAGAAAAACATCACGTTGTTGGGTGAATCGGAGGGCCTGAATTAGGATAGGCAGTGAGTGGTAATGTAGGATGGAGAAAAGCGCCACGGGTTGGTCAGCATGGGGAGGTCAGGAAACATGCAGTGACAATGTAGGATACGTTTCTGAAGAACATCGCCGGGTGGTGCGCTTTGTAAGGTCTTCTAAAAGCCCATTTACTAGTAAGAGTGAGAAAACCATCACGGGGTGGTGTGAATCGGGGCACCTGAATTGGGATAGGCAGTGAGTGGCCATGTAGGATGGAGAAAAGCGCCACGGGGTGGTCAGCATGGGGTCGTAAGGAAACATGCAGTGGCAATGTAGGATAGGTTTCTGAAAAACATCGCGGGGTGGTGCGCATTGTAAGGGTTTCTAAAAGTCCATTCACTAGTAGGAGTGAGAAATACATCACGGGGTGGTGTGAGTCGGAGGGCCTGAATTAGGATTGGCAGATAGTGGCAATGTAGGATGTAGAAAAGCGCCACGGGGTGGTCAGCATGGGGAGGTCAGGAAACATGCAGTGGCAAAGTAGGATAGGTTTCTGAAAAACATAGCGGGGTGGTGCGCATTGTAAGGGTTTGTAACAGGCCATTCACTAGTAGGAGTGAGAAAAACATAACGGGGTGGTGTGAAACGGAGGGCCTGAATTGGGATAGGCAGTGAGTGGCAAAGTAGGATGGAGAAAAGCGCCACGGGTTGGTCAGCATGGGGAGGTCAGGAAACATGCAGTGGCAATATAGGATAGGTTCTGAAAAACTTCGCGGGCTGGTGCACTTTGTAAGGGTTTCTAACAGGCCATTCACTAGTAGGAGTGAGAAAAACATCACGGGGTGGTGTGAATAGGAGGGCCTAAATTAGAATAGGCAATGAGTGGCAATGTAGGATGGAGAAAAGCGCCACGGAGTGTTCAGTATTTGGAGGTCAGGAAACATGCAGTGGCAATGCAGGATTGGTTTCTGAAAAACATCACCGGGTGGTTTGCATTGTAAGGGTTTCTAACAGGCCATTCACTAGTAGGAGTGAGAAAATCATCACGGGGTGGTGTGAATCGAAGGGCTTGAATTAGGATAGGCAGTGAGTGACAATGTACGATGGAGAAAAGCGCCACGGGGTGGTCAGCATGGGGAGGTCAGGAAACATGCTGTGGCAATGTAGGATAGGTTTCTGAAAAACATCACAAGGTGGTGCGCATTGTAAGGGATTCTAACAGGCCATTCACTAATAGGAGTGAGAAAAACATCACGGGGTGGTGTGAATCGGAGTGCCTGAATTAGGACAGGCAGTGAGTGGCAATGTAGGATGGAGAAAAGCGCCACGGGGTAGTCAGCATGGGGAGGTCAGGAAACATGTAGTGGCAATGTAGGATACGTTTCTGAAGAACATCGCAGGGTGGTGCGCATTGTAAGGTCTTCTAAAGGCCCATTTACTAGTAAGAGTGACAAAAACAGCACGGGGTGGTGTGAATCGTAGGGCCTGAATTAGCATAGGCAGTGAGTGGCACTGTAGGATGGATAAAATAGCCACCGGGTGGTCAGCATGGGGAGGTCAGGAAACATGCAGTGGCAATGCCGGAGAGGTTTCTGAAAAACATCGCGGGGTCTTGTGAATTGTAAGGGTTTCTAACACGCCATTCACTAGTAGGAGTGAGAAAAACATCACGGGATGGTGTGAATTGGGGGGCCTGAATTGGGATAGGCAGTGAGTGGCAAGGTAGGACGGAGAAAAGCTATACGTGGTGGTCAGCATGGGGGGGTCAGGAAACATGCAGTGGCAATGTAGGATAGGTTTTTGAAAAACATCGCGGGGTAGTGCATTGTAAGAGTTTCTAACAGGCCATTCAATAGTAGGAGTGAGAAAAACATCACGGGTTGGTTTCAATCGGAGGGCCTGAATTGGGATAGGCAGGGAGTGGCAATGTATGATGGAGAAAAGCGCCACGGGGTGGTCAGCATGGGGAGGTCAGGAAACATGCAGTGGCAATGTAGGATAGGTTTCTGAAAAACATCGCCGGGTGGTGTGCATTGTAAGGGTTTCTAACAGGCCATTCACTAGTAGGAGTGAGAAAATCATCACGGATTGGTGTGAATCGAAGGGCCTGAATTAGGATAGGCAGTGATTGGCAATGTAGGATGGAGAAGAGCGCCACGGGGTGGTCAGCATGGGGAGGTCAGGAAACATGCCGTGGCCATGTAGGATAGGTTTCTGAAAAATATTGCGGGGTGTTGCGCATTGTAAGTGTTTCTAACACGCCATGCACTAGTAGCAGTGAGAAAAACACAACCGTGTGGTGTGAATCGGAGGGCCTGAATTAGGATAGGCAGTGAGTGGCAATGTAGGATGGACAAAAGCGCCAAGGGGTGGTCAGCTTGGGGAGGTCAGGAAACATGCAGTGGCAATGTAGGACAGGTTTCTGAAAAACATCGTGGGGTAGTGCATTGTAAGGGTTTCTAACAGGCCATTCACTAGTAGGGGTGAGAAAAACATCACGGAGTGGTGTGAATCGGAGGGCCTGGATTAGGAAAGGCAGTGAGTTGCAAGGAAGGATGGAGAAAAGCGCCAAGGGTGGTCAGCATGGGGTGGTCAGGAAACATGCAGTGGCAATGTAGGATAGGTTTGTGAAAAAGATCGCGGATTGGTGTATTGTAAGGGTTTCTAACAGGCCATTCACTAGTAGGGGTGAGAAAAACATCATGGAGTGGTGTGAATAGGCGGGCCTGGATTAGTATAGGCAGAGAGTGGCAATGTTGGATGGAGAAAAGCAACACGGGGTGGTCAGCATGGGGAGGTCAGGAAACATGGAGTGGCAATGTGGGATAGTTTTCTGAAAAACATCGCCTGGTGGTGTGCATTTTAAGGGTTTCTAAAAGGTCATTCACTAGTAGGAGTGAGAAAATCATCACGGGTTGGTGTGAATCGAAGGGCCTGAATTAGGATAGGCAGTGATTGGCAATGTAGGATGGAGAAAAGCGCCAAGGGGTGGTCAGCATGGCAAGGTCAGGAAACATGCCGTGGCAATGTAGGACAGGTTTCTGAAAAACATCGCGGGGTAGTGCATTGTAAGGGTTTCTAACAGGCCATTCACTAGTAGGGGTGAGAAAAACATCATGGAGTGGTGTGAATCGGACGGCCTGGATTAGGAAAGGCAGTGAGTCACAAGGAAGGATGGAGAAAAGCGCCAAGGGAGGTCAGCATGGGGTGGTCAGGAAACATGCAGTGGCAATGTAGGATAGGTTTGTGAAAAAGATCGCGGGTTGGTGCATTGTAAAGGTTTCTAACAGGCCATTCACTAGTAGGGGTGAGAAAATCATCACGGGTTGGTGTGAATCGAAGGGCCTGAATTAGGATAGGCAGTGATTGGCAATGTAGGATGGAGAAAAGCGCCACGGGGTGGTCAGCATGGCGAGGTCAGGAAACATGCCGTGGCCATTTAGGATAGGATTCTGAAAAACATCGCGGGGTGGTGCTCATTGTAAGGGTTTGTAACAGGCCATTCACTAGTAGGAGTGAGAAAAACATCACGGGGTGGTGTGAATCGGATGGCCTGAATTAGGATAGGAAGTGAGTTGCACTGTAGGATGGAGAAAATGGCAACGGGGTGGTCAGCATGTGGAGGTCAGGAAACATGCAGTGGCAATGTAGGATAGGTTTCTGAAAAACATCGCGGGGTCGTGTGAATTGTAAGGGTTTCTAACACGCCATTCACTAGTAGGAGTGAGAAAACCATCACGGGGTGTGGTGAATTGGTGGGCCTGTATTGGGATAGGCAGTGAGAGGCAATGTAGGATGGAGAAAAGCGATACGGTTTGGTCAGCATGTGGAGGTCTGGAAACATGCAGTGGCAATGTAGGATAGGTTTCTGAAAAACATCGTGGGGTGGTGCGCATTGTAAGGGTTTGTAACAGGCCATTCACTAGTAGGAGTGAGAAAAAAGTCACGGGGTGGTGTGAATCGGATGGCCTGAATTAGGATAGGAAGTGAGTTGCACTGTAGGATGGAGAAAATGGCCACGGGGTGGTCAGCATGGGGAGGTCAGGAAACATGCAGTGGCAATGTAGGATAGGTTTCTGAAAAACATCGCGGGGTCGTGTGAATTGTAAGTGTTTCTAACACGCCATTCACTAGTAGGAGTGAGAAAACCATCACGGGTTGTTGTGAATTGGAGGGCCTGTATTGGGATAGGCAGTGAGAGGCAATGTTTGATGGAGAAAAGCGATACGGTTTGGTCAGCATGTGGAGGTCAGGAAACATGCAGTGGCAATGTAGGATAGGTTTCTGAAAAACATCGCGGGGTGGTGCGCATTGTAAGGGTTTCTAACAGGCCATTCATTAGTAGGAGTGAGAAAAACATCACGTTGTTGGGTGAATCGGAGGGCCTGAATTAGAATAGGCAGTGAGTGGTAATGTAGGATGGAGAAAAGCGCCACGGGGTGGTCAGCATGGGGAGGTCAGGAAACATGCAGTGGCAATGTAGGATAGGTTTATGAAAAGCATCGCATGGTCGTGTGAATTGTAAGGGTTTCTAACACGCCATTCACTAGTAGAAGTGAGAAAACCATCACGGGGTGGTGTGAATCGGGGGGCCTTAATTGGGATAGGCAGTGAGAGGCAATGTAGGATGGAGAAAAGCGATACGGTTTGGTCAGCATGTGGAGGTCAGGAAACATGCAGTGGCAATGTAAGATAGGTTTCTGAAAAACATCGCGGGGTGGTGCGCATTGTAAGGGTTTCTAACAGGCCATTCATTAGTAGGAGTGAGAAAAACATCACGTTGTTGGGTGAATCGGAGGGCCTGAATTAGGATAGGCAGTGAGTGGTAATGTAGGATGGATAAAAGCGCCACGGGGTGCTCAGCATGGGGAGGTCAGGAAACATGCAGTGACAATGTAGGATACGTTTCTGAAGAACATCGCCGGGTGGTGCGCATTGTAAGGTCTTCTAAAGGCCCATTTACTAGTAAGAGTGAGAAAACCATCACGGGGTGGTGTGAATCGGGGGACCTGATTTGGGATAGGCAGTGAGTGGCAATGTAGGATGGAGAAAAGCGCCACGGGGTGGTCAGCATGGGGTCGTAAGGAAACATGCAGTGGCAATGTAGGATAGGTTTCTGAAAAAAATCGCGGGGTGGTGTGCATTGTAAAGGTTTCTAAAAGTCCATTCACTAGTAGGAGTGAGAAAAACATCACGGGGTGGTGTGAATCGGAGGGCCTGAATTGGGATAGGCAGTGAGTGGCAATGTAGGATGGAGAAAAGCGCCACGGGGTGGTCAGCACGGGGAGGTCAGGAAACATGCAGTGGCAATGTAGGATAGGTTCTGAAAAACTTCGCGGGCTGGTGCACTTTGTAAGGGTTTCTAACAGGCCATTCACAAGTAGGAGTGAGAAAAACATCACGGGGTGGTGTGAATAGGAGGGCCTGAATTAGAATAGTCAGTGAGTGGCAATGTAGGATGGAGAAAAGCGCCACGGAGTGTTTAGTATTTGGAGGTCAGGAAGCATGCAGTGGCAATGCAGGATAGGTTTCTGAAAAACATCGCCGGGTGGTGTGCATTGTAAGGGTTTCTAACAGGCCATTCACTAGTAGGAGTGAGAAAATCATCACGGGGTGGTGTGAATCGAAGGGCCTGAATTAGGATAGGCAGTGAGTGACAATGTAGGATGGAGAAAAGCGCCACGGGGTGGTCAGAATGGGGAGGTAAGGAAACATGCTGTAGCAATGTAGGTTAGGATTCTATAAAACATCACGGGGTGGTGCAGATTGTAAGGCTTTCTAACAGGCCATTCACTACTAGGAGTGAGAAAAACATCTCGGGGTGGTGTGAATCGGAGGGCCTGAATTAGGACAGGCTGTGAGTGGCAATGTAGCATGGAGAAATGCGCCACGGGGTGGTCAGCATGTGTAGGTCAGGACACATGCATTGGCAATGTAGGATAGGTTTCTGAAAAACATCTTGGGGTGGTGCGCATTGTAAGGGTTTCTAACACGCCATTCACTAGTAGGAGTGAGAAAACCATCACGGGGTGGTGTGAATCGGAGGCCCTGATTTGGGATAGGTAATGATTGGAAATGTAGGATGGAGAAAAGCGATACGTTGGTGGTCAGCATGGGGAGGTCAGGAAACATGCAGTGGCAATGTAGGATAGGTTTCTGAAAAACATCTTGGGGTGGTGCGCATTGTAAGGGTTTCTAACAGGCCATTCACCAGTAGGAATGAGAAAAACATCACGTTGTTGTGTGAATCGGAGAGCCTGAATTAGGATAGGCAGTGAGTGGCAATGTAGGATGGAGAAAAGTGCCACGGGGTGGTCAGCACGGGGAGGTCAGGAAACATGCAGTGGCAATGTAGGATACATTTCTGAAGAACATCGCGTGGTGTTGCGCATTGTAAGGTCTTCTAAAGGCCCATTTACTAGTAAGAGTGAGAAAAACATCACAGGGTGGTGTGAATCGGAGGGCCTGAATTAGGATAGGCAGTGAGTGGTAATGTAGGATGGAGAAAAGCGCCACGGGGTGGTCAGCATGGGGAGGTCAGGAAACATGCAGTGACAATGTAGGATACGTTTCTGAAGAACATCGCCGGGTGGTGCGCATTGTAAGGTCTTCTAAAGGTCCATTACTAGTAAGAGTGAGAAAACCATCACGGGGTGGTGTGAATCGGGGGACCTGAATTGGGATACGCAGTGAGTGGCAATGTAGGATGGAGAAAAGCGCCACGGGGTGGTCAGCATGGGGACGTCCGGAAACATGCCGTGGCAATGTAGGATCGGTTTCTGAAAAACATCGCGGGGTGGTGTGCATTGTAAGGGTTTCTAAAAGTCCATTCACTAGTCGGAGTGAGAAATATATCACGGGGTGGTGTGAATAGGAGGGGCTGAATTAGGATTGGCAGATAGTGGCAATGTAGGATGGAGAAAAGCGCCATGGGGTGGTCAGCATTGGGAGGTCAGGAAACATGCCGTGGCAAAGTAACATAGGTTTCTGAAAAACATAGCGGTGTGGTGCGCATTGTAAGGGTTTGTAACAGGCCATTCACTAGTAGGAGTGAGAAAAACATCACGGGGTGGTGTGAATCGGAGGGCCTGAATTGGGATAGGCAGTGAGTGGCAATGTAGGATGGAGAAAAGCGCCACGGGGTGTTCAGCATGGGGAGGTCAGGAAACATGCAGTGGCAATGTAGGATAGGTTTCTGAAAAACATCGCCGGGTGGTGTGCATTGTAAGGGTTTCTAACTGGCCATTCACTAGTAGGAGTGAGAAAATCATCACGGGGTGGTGTGAATCGAAGGGCGTGAATTAGGATAGGCAGTGAGTGACAATGTACGATGGAGAAAAGCGCCACGGGGTGGTCAGAATGGGGAGGTCAGGAAACATGCTGTGGCAATGTACGATAGGTTTCTGAAAAACATCACAAGGTGGTGTGCATTGTAAGGGATTCTAACAGGCCATTCACTAATAGGAGTGAGAAAAACATCACGGGGTGGTGTGAATCGGAGTGCCTGAATTAGGACACGCAGTGAGTGGCAATGTATAATGGAGAAAAGCGCCACGGGGTGGTCAGCATGGGGAGGTCAGGAAACATGTAGTGGCAATGTAGGATACGTTTCTGAAGAACATCGCCGGGTGGTGCGCATTGTAAGGTCTTCTAAAGGCCCAATTACTAGTAAGAGTGAGAAAAACATCACGGGGTGGTGTGAATCGTAGGGCCTGAATTAGCATAGGCAGTGAGTGGCACTGTAGGATGGATAAAATAGCCACCGGGTGGTCAGCATGGGGAGGTCAGGAAACATGCAGTGGCAATGCCGGATAGGTTTCTGAAAAACATCACGGGGTCTTGTGAATTGTAAGGGTTTCTAACACGCCATTCACTAGTATGAGTGAGAAAAACATCACGGGATGGTGTGAATCGGGGGGCCTGAACTGGGATAGGCAGTGAGTGGCAATGTAGGACGGAGAAAAGCTATACGTGGTGGTCAGCATGGGGAGGTCAGGAAACATGCAGTGGCAATGTAGGATAGGTTTCTGAAAAACATCGCGGGGTAGTTCATTGTAAGGGTTTCTAACAGACCATTCACTAGTAGGAGTGAGAAAAACATCACGGGGTGGTTTCAATCGGAGGGCCTGATTTGGGATAGGCAGTGATTGGCAATGTAGGATGGAGAAAAGCGCCACGGGGTGGTCAGCATGGGGAGGTCAGGAAACATGCCGTGGCCATGTAGGATAGGTTTCTGAAAAACATCGCGGAGTGGTGCGCATTGTAAGGGTTTGTAACAGGCCATTCACTAGTAGGAGTCAGAAAAACATCACGGGGTGGTGTGAATCGGATGGCCTGAATTAGGATAGGCAGTGAGTTGCACTGTAGGATGGAGAAAATGGCCACAGGGTGGTCAGCATGGGGAGGTCAGGAAACATGCAGTGACAAAGTAGGATAGGTTTCTGAAAAACATTGCGGGGTCGTGTGAATTGTAACGGTTTCTAACACACCATTCACTAGTAGGAGTGAGAAAACCATCACGGGGTGTTGTGAATTGGAGGGCCTGTATTGGGATAGGCAGTGAGAGGCAATGTAGGATGGAGAAAAGCGATACGGTTTGGTCAGCAAGTGGAGGTCAGGAAACATGCAGTGGCAATGTAGGATAGGTTTCTGAAAAACATTGCGGGGTGGTGCGCACTGTAAGGGTTTCTAACAGGCCATTCACTAGTAGGAGTGAGAAAAACATCACGTTGTTGGGTGAATCGGAGGGCCTGAATTAGGATAGGCAGTGAGTGGTAATGTAGGATGGAGAAAAGCACCACGGAGTGGTCAGAATGGGGAGGTCAGGAAACATGCAGTGACAATGTAGGATACGTTTCTGAAGAACATCGCCGGGTGGTGCGCATTGTAAAGTCTTCTAAAGGCCCATTTACTAGTAAGAGTGAGAAAACCATCACGGGGTGGTGTGAATCGGGGGACCTGAATTGGGATTGCCAGTGAGTGGCAATGTAGGATGGAGAAAATCGCCACGGGGTGGTCAGCATGGGGTCGTCAGGAAACATGCAGTGGCAATGTAGGATAGTTTTCTGAAAAACATCGTGGGGTTGTGAGCATTGTATGGGTTTCTACCACGCCATTCACTAGTAGGAGTGAGAAAACCATCACAGGGTGGTGTGAATAGGAGGGCCTGATTTGGGATAGGCAATGAGTGGCAATGTAGGATGGAGAAAAGCAATACGGGTTGGTCAGCATGGGGAGGTCAGGAAACATGCAGTGGCAATGTAGGATAGGTTTCTGAAAAACATCGTGGGGTGGTGCGCATTGTAAGGGTTTCTAACAAGCCATTCACCAGTAGGAATGAGAAAAACATCACGTTCTTGTGTGAATCGGAGAGCCTGAATGAGGATACGCAGTGAGTGGCAATGTAGGATGGAGAAAAGCGCCACGGGGTGGTCTGCACTGGGAGGTCAGGAAACATGCAGTGGCAATGTAGGATAAATTTCTGAAGAACATCGCGTGGTGGTGCGCATTGTAAGGTCTTCTAAAGGCCCATTTACTAGTAAGAGTGAGAAAAACATCACAGTTTGGTGTGAATCGTAGGGCCTGAATTAGGATAGGCAGTGAGTAGCACTGTAGGATGGAGAAAAGCGCCACGGGGTGGTCAGCATGGGGACGTCAGCAAACATGCAGTGGCAATGTAGGGTAGGATTCTGAAAAACATTGCGGGGTGGTGCGCATTGTAAGAGTTTCTAACAGGCCATTCACTAGTAAGAGTGAGAAAAAATTCACGGGGTGGTGTGAATCGGAGGGACTGAATTAGGATAGGCAGTGATTGGCAATGTAGGATGGAGAAAAGCGCCACGGGGTGGTCAGCATGGCAAGGTCAGGAAACATGCCGTGGCAATGTAGGACAGGTTTCTGAAAAACATCGCGGGGTAGTGCATTGTAAGGGTTTCTAACAGGCCATTCACTAGTAGGGGTGAGAAAAACATCATGGAGTGGTGTGAATCGGACGGCCTGGATTAGGAAAGGCAGTGAGTCACAAGGAAGGATGGAGAAAAGCGCCAAGGGAGGTCAGCATGGGGTGGTCAGGAAACATGCAGTGGCAATGTAGGATAGGTTTGTGAAAAAGATCCCGGGTTGGTGCATTGTAAAGGTTTCTAACAGGCCATTCACTAGTAGGGGTGAGAAAATCATCACGGGTTGGTGTGAATCGAAGGGCCTGAATTAGGATAGGCAGTGATTGGCAATGTAGGATGGAGAAAAGCGCCACGGGGTGGTCAGCATGGCGAGGTCAGGAAACATGCCGTGGCCATGTAGGACAGGTTTCTGAAAAACATCGCGGGGTGGTGCGCATTGTAAGGGTTTGCAACAGGCCATTCACTAGTAGGAGTGAGAAAAACATCACGGGGTGGTGTGAATCGGATGGCCTGAATTAGGATAGGAAGTGAGTTGCACTGTAGGATGGAGAAAATGGCCACGGGGTGGTCAGCATGGGGAGGTCAGGAAACATGCAGTGGCAATGTAGGATAGGTTTCTGAAAAACATCGCGGGGTCCTGTGAATTGTAAGAGTTTCTAACACGCCATTCACTAGTAGGAGTGAGAAAACCATCACGGGGTGTGGTGAATTGGAGGGCCTGTATTGGGATAGGCAGTGAGAGGCAATGTAGGATGGAGAAAAGCGATACGGTTTGGTCAGCATGTGGAGGTCAGGAAACATGCAGTGGCAATGTAGGATAGGTTTCTGAAAAACATCGCGGGGTGGTGCGCATTGTAAGGGTATCTAACAGGCCATTCATTAGTAGGAGTGAGAAAAACATCACGTTTTTGGGTGAATCGGAGGGCCTGAATTAGGATAGGCAGTGAGTGGTAATGTAGGATGGAGAAAAGCGCCACGGGGTGGTCAGCATGGGGAGGTCAGGAAACATGCAGTGGCAATGTAGGATAGCTTTCTGATAAACATAGCATGGTCGTGTGAATTGTAAGGGTTTCTAACACGCCATTCACTAGTAGAAGTGAGAAAACCATCAAGGGGTGGTGTGAATCGGGGGGCCTTAATTGGGATAGGCAGTGAGAGGCAATGTAGGATGGAGAAAAGCGATACGGTTTGGTCAGCATGTGGAGGTCAGGAAACATGCAGTGGCAATGTAAGATAGGTTTCTGAAAAACATCGCGGGGTGGTGCGCATTGTAAGGGTTTCTAACAGGCCATTCATTACTAGGAGTGAGAAAAACAACACGTTGTTGGGTGAATCGGAGGGCCTGAATTAGGATAGGCAGTGAGTGGTAATGTAGGATGGAGAAAAGCGCCACGGGGTGGTCAGCATGGGGAGGTCAGGAAACATGCAGTGACAATGTAGGATACGTTTCTGAAGAACATCGCCGGGTGGTGCGCATTGTAAGGTCTTCTAAAAGCCCATTTACTAGTAAGAGTGAGAAAACCATCACGGGGTGGTGTGAATCGGGGCACCTGAATTGGGATAGGCAGTGAGTGGCCATGTAGGATGGAGAAAAGCGCCACGGGGTGGTCAGCATGGGGTCGTAAGGAAACATGCAGTGGCAATGTACGATAGGTTTCTGAAAAACATCGCGGGGTGGTGCACATTGTAAGGGTTTCTAAAAGTCCATTAACTAGTAGGAGTGAGAAATACATCACGGGGTGGTGTGAGTCGGAGGGCCTGAATTAGGATTGGCAGATAGTGGCAATGTAGGATGGAGAAAAGCGCCACGGGGTGGTCAGCATGGGGAGGTCAGGAAACATGCAGTGGCAAAGTAGGATAGGTTTCTGAAAAACATAGCGGGGTGGTGCGCATTGTAAGGGTTTGTAACAGGCCATTCACTAGTAGGAGTGAGAAAAACATAACGGGGTGGTGTGAATCGGAGGAGCTGAATTGGGATAGGCAGTGAGTGGCAAAGTAGGATGGAGAAAAGCGCCACGGGTTGGTCAGCATGGGGAGGTCAGGAAACATGCATTGGTAATGTAGGATAGGTTCTGAAAAACTTCGCGGGCTGGTGCACTTTGTAAGGGTTTCTAACAGGCCATTCACTAGTAGGAGTGAGAAAAACATCACGGGGTGGTGTGAATAGGAGGGCCTGAATTAGAATAGGCAATGAGTGGCAATGTAGGATGGAGAAAAGCGCCACGGGGTAGTCAGCATGGGGAGGTCAGGAAACATGTAGTGGCAATGTAGGATACGTTTCTGAAGAACATCGCAGGGTGGTGCGCATTGTAAGGTCTTCTAAAGGCCCATTTACTAGTAAGAGTGACAAAAACATCACGGGGTGGTGTGAATCGTAGGGCCTGAATTAGCATAGGCAGTGAGTGGCACTGTAGGATGGATAAAATAGCCACCGGGTGGTCAGCATGGGGAGGTCAGGAAACATGCAGTGGCAATGCCGGATAGGTTTCTGAAAAACATCGCGTGGTCTTGTGAATTGTAAGGGTTTCTAACACGCCATTCACTAGTAGGAGTGAGAAAAACATCACGGGATGGTGTGAATCGGGGGGCCTGAATTGGGATAGGCAGTGAGTGGCAAGGTATGACGGAGAAAAGCTATACGTTGTGGTCAGCAAGGGGAGGTCAGGAAACATGCAGTGGCAATGTAGGATAGGTTTCTGAAAAACATCGCGGGGTAGTGCATTGTAAGAGTTTCTAACAGGCCATTCAATAGTAGGAGTGAGAAAAACATCACGGGTTGGTTTCAATCGGAGGGCCTGAATTGGGATAGGCAGGGAGTGGCAATGTATGATGGAGAAAAGCGCCACGGGGTGGTCAGCATGGGGAGGTCAGGAAACATGCAGTGGCAATGTAGGATAGGTTTCTGAAAAACATCGCCGGGTGGTGTGCATTGTAAGGGTTTCTAACAGGCCATTCACTAGTAGGAGTGAGAAACTCATCACGGATTGGTGTGAATCGAAGGGCCTGAATTAGGATAGGCAGTGATTGGCAATGTAGGATGGACAAAAGCGCCAAGGGGTGGTCAGCTTGGGGAGGTCAGGAAACATGCAGTGGCAATGTAGGACAGGTTTCTGAAAAACATCGCGGGGTAGTGCATTGTAAGGGTTTCTAACAGGCCATTCACTAGTAGGGGTGAGAAAAACATCACGGAGTGGTGTGAATCGTAGGGCCTGGATTAGGAAAGGCAGTGAGTTGCAAGGAAGGATGGAGAAAAGCGCCAAGGGTGGTCAGCATGGGGTGGTCAGGAAACATGCAGTGGCAATGTAGGATAGGTTTGTGAAAAAGATCGCGGATTGGTGTATTGTAAGGGTTTCTAACAGGCCATTCACTAGTAGGGGTGAGAAAAACATCATGGAGTGGTGTGAATAGGCGGGCCTGGATTAGTATAGGCAGAGAGTGGCAATGTTGGATGGAGAAAAGCAACACGGGGTGGTCAGCATGGGGAGGTCAGGAAACATGGAGTGGCAATGTGGGATAGTTTTCTGAAAAACATCGCCTGGTGGTGTGCATTTTAAGGGTTTCTAACAGGTCATTCACTAGTAGGAGTGAGAAAATCATCACGGGTTGGTGTGAATCGAAGGGCCTGAATTAGGATAGGCAGTGATTGGCAATGTAGGATGGAGAAAAGCGCCAAGGGGTGGTCAGCATGGCAAGGTCAGGAAACATGCCGTGGCAATGTAGGACAGGTTTCTGAAAAACATCGCGGGGTAGTGCATTGTAAGGGTTTCTAACAGGCCAATCACTAGTAGGGGTGAGAAAAACATCATGGAGTGGTGTGAATCGGACGGCCTGGATTAGGAAAGGCAGTGAGTCACAAGGAAGGATGGAGAAAAGCGCCAAGGGAGGTCAGCATGGGGTGGTCAGGAAACATGCAGTGGCAATGTAGGATAGGTTTGTGAAAAAGATCGCGGGTTGGTGCATTGTAAAGGTTTCTAACAGGCCATTCACTAGTAGGGGTGAGAAAATCATCACGGGTTGGTGTGAATCGAAGGGCCTGAATTAGGATAGGCAGTGATTGGCAATGTAGGATGGAGAAAAGCGCCACGGGGTGGTCAGCATGGCGAGGTCAGGAAACATGCCGTGGCCATTTAGGATAGGTTTCTGAAAAACATCGCGGGGTGGTGCGCATTGTAAGGTTTTCTAACACGCCATTCACTAGTAGGAGTGAGAAAAACATCACGGGGTGGTGTGAATCGGATGGCCTGAATTAGGATAGGAAGTGAGTTGCACTGTAGGATGGAGAAAATGGCCACGGGGTGGTCAGCATGTGGAGGTCAGGAAACATGCAGTGGCAATGTAGGATAGGTTTCTGAAAAACATCGCGGGGTCGTGTGAATTGTAAGGGTTTCTAACACGCCATTCACTAGTAGGAGTGAGAAAACCATCACGGGGTGTGGTGAATTGGTCTGCCTGTATTGGGATAGGCAGTGAGAGGCAATGTAGGATGGAGAAAAGCGATACGGTTTGGTCAGCATGTGGAGGTCAGGAAACATGCAGTGGCAATGTAGGATAGGTTTCTGAAAAACATCGCGGGGTGGTGCGCATTGTAAGGGTATCTAACAGGCCATTCATTAGTAGGAGTGAGAAAAACATCACGTTTTTGGGTGAATCGGAGGGCCTGAATTAGGATAGGCAGTGAGTGGTAATGTAGGATGGAGAAAAGCGCCACGGGGTGGTCAGCATGGGGAGGTCAGGAAACATGCAGTGGCAATGTAGGATAGCTTTCTGATAAACATAGCATGGTCGTGTGAATTGTAAGGGTTTCTAACACGCCATTCACTAGTAGAAGTGAGAAAACCATCAAGGGGTGGTGTGAATCGGGGGGCCTTAATTGGGATAGGCAGTGAGAGGCAATGTAGGATGGAGAAAAGCGATACGGTTTGGTCAGCATGTGGAGGTCAGGAAACATGCAGTGGCAATGTAAGATAGGTTTCTGAAAAACATCGCGGGGTGGTGCGCATTGTAAGGGTTTCTAACAGGCCATTCATTACTAGGAGTGAGAAAAACAACACGTTGTTGGGTGAATCGGCGGAGGGCCTGAATTAGGATAGGCAGTGAGTGGTAATGTAGGATGGAGAAAAGCGCCACGGGGTGGTCAGCATGGGGAGGTCAGGAAACATGCAGTGACAATGTAGGATACGTTTCTGAAGAACATCGCCGGGTGGTGCACATTGTAAGGTCTTCTAAAAGCCCATTTACTAGTAAGAGTGAGAAAACCATCACGGGGTGGTGTGAATCGGGGCACCTGAATTGGGATAGGCAGTGAGTGGCCATGTAGGATGGAGAAAAGCGCCACGGGGTGGTCAGCATGGGGTCGTAAGGAAACATGCAGTGGCAATGTACGATAGGTTTCTGAAAAACATCGCGGGGTGGTGCACATTGTAAGGGTTTCTAAAAGTCCATTAACTAGTAGGAGTGAGAAATACATCACGGGGTGGTGTGAGTCGGAGGGCCTGAATTAGGATTGGCAGATAGTGGCAATGTAGGATGGAGAAAAGCGCCACGGGGTGGTCAGCATGGGGAGGTCAGGAAACATGCAGTGGCAAAGTAGGATAGGTTTCTGAAAAACATAGCGGGGTGGTGCGCATTGTAAGGGTTTGTAACAGGCCATTCACTAGTAGGAGTGAGAAAAACATAACGGGGTGGTGTGAATCGGAGGAGCTGAATTGGGATAGGCAGTGAGTGGCAAAGTAGGATGGAGAAAAGCGCCACGGGTTGGTCAGCATGGGGAGGTCAGGAAACATGCATTGGTAATGTAGGATAGGTTCTGAAAAACTTCGCGGGCTGGTGCACTTTGTAAGGGTTTCTAACAGGCCATTCACTAGTAGGAGTGAGAAAAACATCACGGGGTGGTGTGAATAGGAGGGCCTGAATTAGAATAGGCAATGAGTGGCAATGTAGGATGGAGAAAAGCGCCACGGGGTAGTCAGCATGGGGAGGTCAGGAAACATGTAGTGGCAATGTAGGATACGTTTCTGAAGAACATCGCAGGGTGGTGCGCATTGTAAGGTCTTCTAAAGGCCCATTTACTAGTAAGAGTGACAAAAACATCACGGGGTGGTGTGAATCGTAGGGCCTGAATTAGCATAGGCAGTGAGTGGCACTGTAGGATGGATAAAATAGCCACCGGGTGGTCAGCATGGGGAGGTCAGGAAACATGCAGTGGCAATGCCGGATAGGTTTCTGAAAAACATCGCGTGGTCTTGTGAATTGTAAGGGTTTCTAACACGCCATTCACTAGTAGGAGTGAGAAAAACATCACGGGATGGTGTGAATCGGGGGGCCTGAATTGGGATAGGCAGTGAGTGGCAAGGTAGGACGGAGAAAAGCTATACGTTGTGGTCAGCAAGGGGAGGTCAGGAAACATGCAGTGGCAATGTAGGATAGGTTTCTGAAAAACATCGCGGGGTAGTGCATTGTAAGAGTTTCTAACAGGCCATTCAATAGTAGGAGTGAGAAAAACATCACGGGTTGGTTTCAATCGGAGGGCCTGAATTGGGATAGGCAGGGAGTGGCAATGTATGATGGAGAAAAGCGCCACGGGGTGGTCAGCATGGGGAGGTCAGGAAACATGCAGTGGCAATGTAGGATAGGTTTCTGAAAAACATCGCCGGGTGGTGTGCATTGTAAGGGTTTCTAACAGGCCATTCACTAGTAGGAGTGAGAAACTCATCACGGATTGGTGTGAATCGAAGGGCCTGAATTAGGATAGGCAGTGATTGGCAATGTAGGATGGACAAAAGCGCCAAGGGGTGGTCAGCTTGGGGAGGTCAGGAAACATGCAGTGGCAATGTAGGACAGGTTTCTGAAAAACATCGCGGGGTAGTGCATTGTAAGGGTTTCTAACAGGCCATTCACTAGTAGGGGTGAGAAAAACATCACGGAGTGGTGTGAATCGTAGGGCCTGGATTAGGAAAGGCAGTGAGTTGCAAGGAAGGATGGAGAAAAGCGCCAAGGGTGGTCAGCATGGGGTGGTCAGGAAACATGCAGTGGCAATGTAGGATAGGTTTGTGAAAAAGATCGCGGATTGGTGTATTGTAAGGGTTTCTAACAGGCCATTCACTAGTAGGGGTGAGAAAAACATCATGGAGTGGTGTGAATAGGCGGGCCTGGATTAGTATAGGCAGAGAGTGGCAATGTTGGATGGAGAAAAGCAACACGGGGTGGTCAGCATGGGGAGGTCAGGAAACATGGAGTGGCAATGTGGGATAGTTTTCTGAAAAACATCGCCTGGTGGTGTGCATTTTAAGGGTTTCTAACAGGTCATTCACTAGTAGGAGTGAGAAAATCATCACGGGTTGGTGTGAATCGAAGGGCCTGAATTAGGATAGGCAGTGATTGGCAATGTAGGATGGAGAAAAGCGCCAAGGGGTGGTCAGCATGGCAAGGTCAGGAAACATGCCGTGGCAATGTAGGACAGGTTTCTGAAAAACATCGCGGGGTAGTGCATTGTAAGGGTTTCTAACAGGCCAATCACTAGTAGGGGTGAGAAAAACATCATGGAGTGGTGTGAATCGGACGGCCTGGATTAGGAAAGGCAGTGAGTCACAAGGAAGGATGGAGAAAAGCGCCAAGGGAGGTCAGCATGGGGTGGTCAGGAAACATGCAGTGGCAATGTAGGATAGGTTTGTGAAAAAGATCGCGGGTTGGTGCATTGTAAAGGTTTCTAACAGGCCATTCACTAGTAGGGGTGAGAAAATCATCACGGGTTGGTGTGAATCGAAGGGCCTGAATTAGGATAGGCAGTGATTGGCAATGTAGGATGGAGAAAAGCGCCACGGGGTGGTCAGCATGGCGAGGTCAGGAAACATGCCGTGGCCATTTAGGATAGGTTTCTGAAAAACATCGCGGGGTGGTGCGCATTGTAAGGTTTTCTAACACGCCATTCACTAGTAGGAGTGAGAAAAACATCACGGGGTGGTGTGAATCGGATGGCCTGAATTAGGATAGGAAGTGAGTTGCACTGTAGGATGGAGAAAATGGCCACGGGGTGGTCAGCATGTGGAGGTCAGGAAACATGCAGTGGCAATGTAGGATAGGTTTCTGAAAAACATCGCGGGGTCGTGTGAATTGTAAGGGTTTCTAACACGCCATTCACTAGTAGGAGTGAGAAAACCATCACGGGGTGTGGTGAATTGGTGGGCCTGTATTGGGATAGGCAGTGAGAGGCAATGTAGGATGGAGAAAAGCGATACGGTTTGGTCAGCATGTGGAGGTCAGGAAACATGCAGTGGCAATGTAGGATAGGTTTCTGAAAAACATCGCGGGGTGGTGCGCATTGTAAGGGTTTCTAACAGGCCATTCATTAGTAGGAGTGACAAAAACATCACGTTGTTGGGTGAATCGGAGGGCCTGAATTAGTATAGGCAGTGAATGGTAATGTAGGATGGAGAAAAGCGCCACGGGGTGGTCAGCATGGGGAGGTCAGGAAACATGCAGTGGCAATGTAGGATAGCTTTCTGATAAACATCGCATGGTCGTGTGAATTGTAAGGGTTTCTAACACGCCATTCACTAGTAGAAGTGAGAAAACCATCACGGGGTGGTGTGAATCGGGGGGCCTTAATTGGGATAGGCAGTGAGAGGCAATGTAGGATGGAGAAACGCGATACGGTTTGGTCAGCATGTGGAGGTCAGGAAACATGCAGTGGCAATGTAAGATAGGTTTCTGAAAAACATCGCGGGGTGGTGCGCATTGAAAGGGTTTTTAACAGGCCATTCATTAGTAGGAGTGAGAAAAACATCACGTTGTTGGGTGAATCGGAGGGCCTGAATTAGGATAGGCAGTGAGTGGTAATGTAGGATGGAGAAAAGTGCCACGGGGTGGTCAGCATGGGGAGGTCAGGAAACATGCAGTGACAATGTAGGATACGTTTCTGAAGAACATCGCCGGGTGGTGCGCATTGTAAGGTCTTCTAAAGGCCCATTAACTAGTAAGAGTGAGAAAACCATGACGGGGTGGTGTGAATCGGGGGACCTGAATTGGGATAGGCAGTGAGTGGCAATGTAGGATGGAGAAAAGCGCCACGGGGTGGTCAGCATGGGGTCGTAAGGAAACATGCAGTGGCAATGTAGGATAGGTTTCTGAAAAACATCGCGGGTTGGTGCGCATTGTAAGGGTTTCTAAAAGTCCATTCACTAGTAGGAATGAGAAATACATCACGGGGTGGTGTGAGTCGGAGGGCCTGAATTAGGATTGGCAGATAGTGGCAATGTAGGATGGAGACAAGCACCACGGGGTGGTCAGCATGGGGAGGTCAGGAAACATGCAGTGGCAAAGTAGGATAGGTTTCTGAAAAACATAGCGGGGTGGTGCGCATTGTAAGGGTTTGTAACAGGCCATTCACTAGTAGGAGTGAGAAAAACATAACGGGGTGGTGTGAATCGGAGGGCCTAAATTGGGACAGGCAGTGAGTGGCAATGTAGGATGGAGCAAAGCGCCACGGGTTGGTCAGCATGGGGAGGTCAGGAAACATGCTGTGGCAATGTAGGATAGGTTTCTGAAAAACATCACAAGGTGGTGCGCATTGTAAGGGATTCTAACAGGCCATTCACTAATAGGAGTGAGAAAAACATCACGGGGTGGTGTGAATCGGAGTGCCTGAATTAGGACAGGCAGTGAGTGGCAATGTAGGATGGAGAAAAGCGCCACGGGGTGGTGAGCATGGGGAGGTCAGGAAACATGTAGTGGCAATGTAGGATACGTTTCTGAAGAACATCGCAGGGTGGTGTGCATTGTAAGGTCTTCTAAAGGCCCATTTACTAGTAAGAGTGACAAAAACATCACGGGGTTGTGTGAATCGTAGGGCCTGAATTAGCATAGGCAGTGAGTGTCACTGTAGGATGGATAAAATAGCCACCGGGTGGTCAGCATGGGGACGTCAGGAAACATGCAGTGGCAATGCCGGATAGGTTTCTGAAAAACATCGCGGGGTCTTGTGAATTGTAAGGGTTTCTAACACGCCATTCACTAGTAGGAGTGAGAAAAACATCACGGGATGGTGTGAATCGGGGGGCCTGAATTGGGATAGGCAGTGAGTGGCAATGTAGGACGGAGAAAAGCTATACGTGGTGGTCAGCATGGGGAGGTCAGGAAACATGCAGTGGCAATGTAGGATAGGTTTCTGAAAAACATCGCGAGGTAGTGCATTGTAAGGGTTTCTAACAGGCCATTCACTAGTAGGAGTGAGAAAAACATCACGGGGTGGTTTCAATCGGAGGGCCTGAATTGGGATAGGCAGGGAGTGGCAATGTATGATGGAGAAAAGCGCCACGGGGTGGTCAGCAGTGGGAGGTCAGGAAACATGCATTGGCAATGTAGGATAGGTTTCTGAAAAACATCGCCGGGTGGTGTGCATTGTAAGTGTTTCTAACAGGCATTTCACTAGTAGGAGTGAGAAAATCATCACGGATTGGTGTGAATCCAAGGGCCTGAATTAGGATAGGCAGTGATTGGCAATGTAGGATGGAGAAGAGCGCTACGGGGTGGTCAGCATGGGGAGGTCAGGAAACATGCCGTGGCCATGTAGGATAGGTTTCTGAAAAATATTGCGGGGTGTTGCGCATTGTAAGTGTTTCTAACACGCCATGCACTAGTAGCAGTGAGAAAAACACAACCGTGTGGTGTGAATCGGAGGGCCTGAATTAGGATAGGCAGTGAGTGGCAATGTAGGATGGACAAAAGCGCCAAGGGGTGGTCAGCTTGGGGAGGTCAGGAAACATGCAGTGGCAATGTAGGACAGGTTTATGAAAAACATCGCGGGGTAGTGCATTGTAAGGGTTTCTAACAGGCCATTCACTAGTAGGGGTGAGAAAAACATCACGGAGTGGTGTGAATCGTAGGGCCTGGATTAGGAAAGGCAGTGAGTCGCAAGGAAGGATGGAGAAAAGCGCCAAGGGTGGTCAGCATGGGGTGGTCAGGAAACATGCAGTGGCAATGTAGGATAGGTTTGTGAAAAAGATCGCGGATTGGTGAATTGTAAGGGTTTCTAACAGGCCATTCACTAGTAGGGGTGAGAAAAACATCATGGAGTGGTGTGAATAGGCGGGCCTGGATTAGTATAGGCAGAGAGTGGCAATGTTGGATGGAGAAAAGCAACACGGGGTGGTCAGCATGGGGAGGTCAGGAAACATGGAGTGGCAATGTGGGATAGTTTTCTGAAAAACATCGCCGGGTGGTGTGCATTTTAAGGGTTTCTAACAGGTCATTCACTAGTAGGTGTGAGAAAATCATCACGGGTTGGTGTGAATCGAAGGGCCTGAATTAGGATAGGCAGTGATTGGCAATGTAGGATGGAGAAAAGCGCCACGGGGTGGTCAGCATGGCAAGGTCAGGAAACATGCCGTGGCAATGTAGGACAGGTTTCTGAAAAACATCGCGGGGTAGTGCATTGTAAGGGTTTCTAACAGGCCATTCACTAGTAGGGGTGTGAAAAACATCATGGAGTGGTGTGAATCGGACGGCCTGGATTAGGAAAGGCAGTGAGTCACAAGGAAGGATGGAGAAAAGCGCCAAGGGAGGTCAGCATGGGGTGGTCAGGAAACATGCAGTGGCAATGTAGGATAGGTTTGTGAAAAAGATCGCGGGTTGGTGCATTGTAAAGGTTTCTAACAGGCCATTCACTAGTAGGGGTGAGAAAATCATCACGGGTTGGTGTGAATCGAAGGGCCTGAATTAGGATAGGCAGTGATTGGAAATGTAGGATGGAGAAAAGCGCCACGGGGTGGTCAGCATGGCGAGGTCAGGAAACATGCCGTGGCCATGTAGGATAGGTTTCTGAAAAACATCGCGGGGTGGTGCGCATTGTAAGGGTTTGTAACAGGCCATTCACTAGTAGGAGTGAGAAAAACATCACGGGGTGGTTTGAATCGGATGGCCTGAATTAGGATAGGAAGTGAGTTGCACTGTAGGATGGAGAAAATGGCCACGGGGTGGTCAGCATGGGAAGGTCAGGAAACATGCAGTGGCAATGGAGGATAGGTTTCTGAAAAACATCGCGGGGTCGAGTGAATTGTAAGGGTTTCTAACACGCCATTCCCTAGTAGGAGTGAGAAAACCATCACGGGGTGTGGTGAATTGGAGGGCCTGTATTGGTATAGGCAGTGAGAGGCAATGTAGGATGGAGAAAAGCGATATGGTTTGCTCAGCATGTGGAGGTCAGGAAAAATGCAGTGGCAATGTAGGATACGTTTCTGAAAAACATCGCGGGGTGGTGCGCATTGTAAGGGTATCTAACAGGCCATTCATTAGTAGGAGTGAGAAAAACATCACGTTGTTGGGTGAATCGGAGGGCCTGAATTAGGGTAGGCAGTGAGTGGTAATGTAGGATGGAGAAAAGCGCCACGGGGTGGTCAGCATGGGGAGGTCAGGAAACATGCAGTGGCAATGTAGGATAGCTTTCTGATAAACATCGCATGGTCGTGTGAATTGTAAGGGTTTCTAACACGCCATTCACTAGTAGAAGTGAGAAAACCATCACGGGGTGGTGTGAATCGGGGGGCCTTAATTGGGATAGGCAGTGAGAGGCAATGTAGGATGGAGAAAAGCGATACGGTTTGGTCAGCATGTGGAGGTCAGGAAACATGCAGTGGCAATGTAAGATAGGTTTCTGAAAAACATCGCGGGGTGGTGCGCATTGTAAGGGTTTCTAACAGGCCATTCCTTAGTAGGAGTGAGAAAAACATCACGTTGTTGGGTGAATCGGAGGGCCTGAATTAGGATAGGCAGTGAGTGGTAATGTAGGATGGAGAAAAGCGCCACGGGGTGGTCAGCATGGGGAGTTCAGGAAACATGCAGTGACAATGTAGAATACATTTCTGAAGAACATCGCCGGGTAGTGCGCATTGTAAGGTCTTCTAAAGGCCCATTTACTAGTAAGAGTGAGAAAACCATGACGGGGTGGTGTGAATTGGGGGACCTGAATTGGAATAGGCAGTGAGTAGCAATGTAGGATGGAGAAAAGAGCCACGGGGTGGTCAGCATGGGGTCGTAAGGAAACATGCAGTGGCAATGTAGGATAGGTTTCTGAAAAACATCGCGGGGTGGTGCGCATTGTAAGGGTTTCTAAAAGTCCATTCACTAGTAGGAGTGAGAAATACATCACGGGGTGGTGTGAGTCGGAGGGCCTGAATTAGGATTGGCAGATAGTGGCAATGTAGGATGGAGAAAAGCGCCACGGGGTGGTCAGCATGGGGAGGTCAGGAAACATGCAGTGGCAAAGTAGGATAGGTTTCTGAAAAACATAGCGGGGTGGTGCGCATTGTAAGGGTTTGTAACAGGCCATTCACTAGTAGGAGTGAGAAAAACATAACGGGGAGGTGTGAATCGGAGGGCCTGAATTGGGATAGGCAGTGAGTGGCAATGTAGGATGGAGAAAAGCGCCACGGGTTGGTCAGCATGGGGAGGTCAGGAAACATGCAGTGGCAATGTAGGATAGGTTCTGAAAAACTTCGCGGGCTGGTGCACTTTGTAAGGGTTTCTAACAGGCCATTCACTAGTAGGAGTGAGAAAAACATCACGGGGTGGTGTGA
Organism: Cavia porcellus; assembly: GCF_034190915.1. Taxonomy (NCBI): domain Eukaryota; kingdom Metazoa; phylum Chordata; class Mammalia; order Rodentia; family Caviidae; genus Cavia; species Cavia porcellus. The sequence continues at coordinate 715,901 of NW_026947486.1, read as the reverse complement.
ATAGGAGGGCCTGAATTAGAATAGGCAATGAGTGGCAATGTAGGATGGAGAAAAGCGCCACGGAGTGTTCAGTATTTGGAGGTCAGGAAACATGCAGTGGCAATGCAGGATAGGTTTCTGAAAAACATCGCCGGGTGGTTTGCATTGTAAGGGTTTCTAACAGGCCATTCACTAGTAGGAGTGAGAAAATCATCACGGGGTGGTGTGAATCGAAGGGCTTGAATTAGGATAGGCAGTGAGTGACAATGTACGATGGAGAAAAGCGCCACGGGGTGGTCAGCATGGGGAGGTCAGGAAACATGCTGTGGCAATGTAGGATAGGTTTCTGAAAAACATCACAAGGTGGTGCGCATTGTAAGGGATTCTAACAGGCCATTCACTAATAGGAGTGAGAAAAACATCACGGGGTGGTGTGAATCGGAGTGCCTGAATTAGGACAGGCAGTGAGTGGCAATGTAGGATGGAGAAAAGCGCCACAGGGTGGTCAGCATGGGGAGGTCAGGAAACATGTAGTGGCAATGTAGGATACGTTTCTGAAGAACATCGCCAAGTGGTGCGCATTGTAAGGTCTTCTAAAGGCCCATTTACTAGTAAGAGTGAGAAAAACATCACGGGGTGGTGTGAATCGTAGGGCCTGAATTAGCATAGGCAGTGATTGGCACTGTAGGATGGATAAAATAGCCACCGGGTGGTCAGCATGGGGAGGTCAGGAAACATGCAGTGGCAATGCCGGATAGGTTTCTGAAAAACATCGCGGTGTCTTGTGAATTGTAAGGGTTTCTAACACGCCATTCACTAGTAGGAGTGAGAAAAACATCACGGGATGGTGTGAATCGGGGGGCCTGAATTGGGATAGGCAGTGAGTGGCAATGTAGGACGGAGAAAAGCTATACGTGGTGGTCAGCATGGGGAGGTCAGGAAACATGCCGTGGCCATGTAGGATAGGTTTCTGAAAAACATCGCGGAGTGGTGCGCATTGTAAGGGTTTGTAACAGGCCATTCACTAGTAGGAGTCAGAAAAACATCACGGGGTGGTGTGAATCGGATGGCCTGAATTAGGATAGGCAGTGAGTTGCACTGTAGGATGGAGAAAATGGCCACAGGGTGGTCAGCATGGGGAGGTCAGGAAACATGCAGAGACAAAGTAGGATAGGTTTCTGAAAAACATTGCGGGGTCGTGTGAATTGTAACGGTTTCTAACACGCCATTCACTAGTAGGAGTGAGAAAACCATCACGGGGTGTTGTGAATTGGAGGGCCTGTATTGGGATAGGCAGTGAGAGGCAATGTAGGATCGAGAAAAGCGATACGGTTTGGTCAGCAAGTGGAGGTCAGGAAACATGCAGTGGCAATGCCGGATAGGTTTCTGAAAAACATCGCGGGGTGGTGCGCATTGCAAGGTTTTCTAACAGGCCATTCAGTAGTAGGAGTGAGAAAAACATCACGTTGTTGGGTGAATCGGAGGGCCTGAATTAGGATAGGCAGTGAGTGGTAATGTAGGACGGAGAAAAGCTATACGTGGTGGTCAGCATGGGGAGGTCAGGATACATGCAGTGGCAATGTAGGATAGGTTTCTGAAAAACATCGCGGGGTAGTGCATTGTAAGGGTTTCTAACAGGCCATTCACTAGTAAGAGTGAGAAAAACATCATGGGGTGGTTTCAATCGGAGGGCCTGAAATGGGATAGGCAGGGAGTGGCAATGTATGATGGAGAAAAGCGCCACGGGGTGGTCAGAATGGGGAGGTCAGGAAACATGCAGTGGCAATGTAGGATAGGTTTCTGAAAAACATCGCCGGGTGGTGTGCATTGTAAGGGTTTCTAACAGGCCATTCACTAGTAGGAGTGAGAAAATCATCACGGATTGGTGTGAATCGAAGGGCCTGAATTAGGATAGGCAGTGATTGGCAATGTAGGATGGAGAAGAGCGCCACGGGGTGGTCAGCATTGGGAGGTCAGGAAACATGCCGTGGCCATGTAGGATAGGTTTCTGAAAAACATCGCGGAGTGGTGCGCATTGTAAGGGTTTGTAACAGGCCATTCACTAGTAGGAGTCAGAAAAACATCACGGGGTGGTGTGAATCGGATGGCCTGAATTAGGATAGGCAGTGAGTTGCACTGTAGGATGGAGAAAATGGCCACAGGGTGGTCAGCATGGGGAGGTCAGGAAACATGCAGAGACAAAGTAGGATAGGTTTCTGAAAAACATTGCGGGGTCGTGTGAATTGTAACGGTTTCTAACACGCCATTCACTAGTAGCAGTGAGAAAACCATCACGGGGTGTTGTGAATTGGAGGGCCTGTATTGGGATAGGCAGTGAGAGGCAATGTAGGATCGAGAAAAGCGATACGGTTTGGTCAGCATGTGGAGGTCAGGAAACATGCAGTGACAATGTAGGATACATTTCTGAAGAACATCGCCGGGTGGTGCGCATTGTAAGGTCTTCTAAAGGCCCATTTACTAGTAAGAGTGAGAAAACCATCACGGGGTGGTGTGAATCGGGGGACCTGAATTGGGATAGGCAGTGAGTGGCAATGTAGGATGGAGAAAAGCACCACGGGGTGGTCAGCATGGGGTCGTCAGGAAACATGCAGTGGCAATGTAGGATAGGTTTCTGAAAATCATCGCGGGGTGGTGCGCATTGTAAGTGTTTCTAAAAGTCCATTCACTAGTAGGAGTGAGAAATACATCACGGGGTAATGTGAGTCGGAGGGCCTGAATTAGGATTGGCAGATAGTGGCAATGTAGGATGGAGAAAAGCGCCACGGGGTGGTCAGCATGGTGAGCTCAGGAAACATGCCGTGGCAAAGTAGGATAGGTTTCTGAAAAACATAGCGGGGTGGTGCGCATTGTAAGGGTTTGTAACAGGCCATTCACTAGTAGGCGTGAGAAAAACATCACGGGCTGGTGTGAATCGGAGGGCTTGAAATAGGACAGGCTGTGAGTGGCAATGTAACATAGAGAAAAGCTCCACGGGGTGGTCAGCATGTGTAGGTCAGGACACATGCAGTGGCAATGTAGAATAGGTTTCTGAAAAACATCGCGGGGTGGTGAGCATTGTATGGGTTTCTACCATGCCATTCACTAGTAGGAGTGAGAAAACCATCACAGGTGGTGTGAATAGGAGGGCCTGATTTGGAATAGGCAATGAGTGGCAATGTAGGATGGAGAAAAGCAATACGGGGTGGTCAGCATGGGGAGGTCAGGAAACATGCAGTGGCAATGTAGGATAGGTTTCTGAAAAACATCATGGGGTGGTGCGCATTGTAAGGGTTTCTAACAGGCCATTCACCAGTAGGAATGAGAAAAACATCACGTTCTTGTGTGAATCGGAGAGCCTGAATTAGGATAGGCAGTGAGTGGCAATGTAGGATGGAGAAAAGCGCCACGGGGTGGTCTGCACTGGGCGGTCAGGAAACATGCAGTGGCAATGTAGGATACATTTCTGAAGAACATCGCGTGGTGGTGCGCATTGTAAGGTCTTCTAAAGGCCCATTTACTAGTAAGAGTGAGAAAAACATCACAGTGTGGTGTGAATCGTAGGGTCTGAATTAGGATAGGCAGTGAGTGGCACTGTAGGATGGAGAAAAGCGCCACGGGGTGGTCAGCATGGGGACGTCAGCAAACATGCAGTGGCAATGTAGGGTAGGATTCTGAAAAACATTGCGGGGTGGTGCGAATTGTAAGAGTTTCTAACAGGCCATTCACTAGTAAGTGTGAGAAAAAATTCACGGGGTGGTATGAATCAGAGGGCCTGAATTAGGATAGGCAGTGATTGGCAATGTAGGATGGAGAAAAGCGCCACGGGGTGGTCAGCATGGCAAGGTCAGGAAACATGCCGTGGCAATGTAGGACAGGTTTCTGAAAAACATCGCGGGGTAGTGCATTGTAAGGGTTTCTAACAGGCCATTCACTAGTAGGGGTGAGAAAAACATCATGGAGTGGTGTGAATCGGACGGCCTGGATTAGGAAAGGCAGTGAGTCACAAGGAAGGATGGAGAAAAGCGCCAAGGGAGGTCAGCATGGGGTGGTCAGGAAACATGCAGTGGCAATGTAGGATAGGTTTGTGAAAAAGATCGCGGGTTGGTGCATTGTAAAGGTTTCTAACAGGCCATTCACTAGTAGGGGTGAGAAAATCATCACGGGTTGGTGTGAATCGAAGGGCCTGAATTAGGATAGGCAGTGATTGGCAATGTAGGATGGAGAAAAGCGCCACGGGGTGGTCAGCATGGCGAGGTCAGGAAACATGCCGTGGCCATGTAGGACAGGTTTCTGAAAAACATCGCGGGGTGGTGCGCATTGTAACGGTTTGTAACAGGCCATTCACTAGTAGGAGTGAGAAAAACATCACGGGGTGGTGTGAATCGGATGGCCTGAATTAGGATAGGAAGTGAGTTGCACTGTAGGATGGAGAAAATGGCCACGGGGTGGTCAGCATGGGGAGGTCAGGAAACATGCAGTGGCAATGTAGGATAGGTTTCTGAAAAACATCGCGGGGTCGTGTGAATTGTAAGAGTTTCTAACACGCCATTCACTAGTAGGAGTGAGAAAACCATCACGGGGTGTGGTGAATTGGAGGGCCTGTATTGGGATAGGCAGTGAGAGGCAATGTAGGATGGAGAAAAGCGATACGGTTTGGTCAGCATGTGGAGGTCAGGAAACATGCAGTGGCAATGTAGGATAGGATTCTGAAAAACATCGCGGGGTGGTGCGCATTGTAAGGGTTTCTAACAGGCCATTCATTAGTAGGAGTGAGAAAAACATCACGTTGTTGGGTGAATCGGAGGGCCTGAATTAGGATAGGCAGTGAGTGGTAATGTAGGATGGAGAAAAGCGCCACGGGGTGGTCAGCATGGGGAGGTCAGGAAACATGCAGTGGCAATGTAGGATAGCTTTCTGATAAACATAGCATGGTCGTGTGAATTGTAAGGGTTTCTAACACGCCATTCCCTAGTAGAAGGGAGAAAACCATCAAGGGGTGGTGTGAATCGGGGGGCCTTAATTGGGATAGGCAGTGAGAGGCAATGTAGGATGGAGAAAAGCGATACGGTTTGGTCAGCATGTGGAGGTCAGGAAACATGCAGTGGCAATGTAAGATAGGTTTCTGAAAAACATCGCGGGGTGGTGCGCATTGTAAGGGTTTCTAACAGGCCATTCCTTAGTAGGAGTGAGAAAAACATCACGTTGTTGGGTGAATCGGAGGGCCTGAATTAGGATAGGCAGTGAGTGGTAATGTAGGATGGAGAAAAGCGCCACGGGGTGGTCAGCATGGGGAGGTCAGGAAACATGCAGTGACAATGTAGGATACGTTTCTGAAGAACATCGCCGGGTGGTGCGCATTTTAAGGTCTTCTAAAGGCCCATTTACTAGTAAGAGTGAGAAAACCATCACGGGGTGGTGTGAATCGGGGGACCTGAATTGGAATAGGCAGTGAGTGGCAATGTAGGATGGAGAAAAGAGCCACGGGGTGGTCAGCAGGGGTCGTAAGGAAACATGCAGTGGCAATGTAGGATAGGTTTCTGAAAAACATCGCGGGGTGGTGCGCATTGTAAGGGTTTCTAAAAGTCCATTCACTAGTAGGAGTGAGAAATACATCACGGGGTGGTGTGAGTCGGAGGGCCTGAATTAGGATTGGCAGATAGTGGCAATGTAGGATGGAGAAAAGCGCCACGGGGTGGTCAGCATGGGGAGGTCAGGAAACATGCAGTGGCAAAGTAGGATAGGTTTCTGAAAAACATCGCGGAGTGGTGCGCATTGTAAGGGTTTCTAAGAGGCTATTCACTAGTAGGAGTGAGAAAAACATAACGGGGAGGTGTGAATCGGGGCACCTGAATTGGGATAGGCAGTGAGTGGCCATGTAGGATGGAGAAAAGCGCCACGGGGTGGTCAGCATGGGGTCGTAAGGAAACATGCAGCGGCAATGTATGATAGGTTTCTGAAAAACATCGCGGGGTGGTGCGCATTGTAAGGGTTTCTAAAAGTCCATTCACTAGTAGGAGTGAGAAGTACATCACGGGGTGGTGTGAGTCGGAGGGCCTGAATTAGGATTGGCAGATAGTGGCAATGTAGGATGGAGAAAAGCGCCACGGGGTGGTCAGCATGGGGAGGTCAGGAAACATGCAGTGGCAAAGTAGGATAGGTTTCTGAAAAACATAGCGGGGTGGTGCGCATTGTAAGGGTTTGTAACAGGCCATTCACTAGTAGGAGTGAGAAAAACATAACGGGGTGGTGTGAATCGGAGGGCCTGAATTGGGATAGGCAGTGAGTGGCAAAGTAGGATGGAGAAAAGCGCCACGGGTTGGTCAGCATGGGGAGGTCAGGAAACATGCAGTGGCAATGTAGGATAGGTTCTGAAAAACTTCGCGGGCTGGTGCACTTTGTAAGGGTTTCTAACAGGCCATTCACTAGTAGGAGTGAGAAAAACATCACGGGGTGGTGTGAATAGGAGGGCCTGAATTAGAATAGGCAATGAGTGGCAATGTAGGATGGAGAAAAGCGCCACGGAGTGTTCAGTATTTGGAGGTCAGGAAACATGCAGTGGCAATGCAGGATTGGTTTCTGAAAAACATCGCCGGGTGGTTTGCATTGTAATGGTTTCTAACAGGCCATTCACTAGTAGGAGTGAGAAAATCATCACGCGGTGGTGTGAATCGAAGGGCTTGAATTAGGATAGGCAGTGAGTGACAATGTACGATGGAGAAAAGTGCCACGGGGTGGTCAGCATGGGGAGGTCAGGAAACATGCTGTGGCAATGTAGGATAGGTTTCTGAAAAACATCACAAGGTGGTGCGCATTGTAAGGGATTCTAACAGGCCATTCACTAATAGGAGTGAGAAAAACATCATGGGGTGGTGTGAATCGGAGTGCCTGAATTAGGACAGGCAGTGAGTGGCAATGTAGGATGGAGAAAAGCGCCACGGGGTAGTCAGCATGGGGAGGTCAGGAAACATGTAGTGGCAATGTAGGATACGTTTCTGAAGAACATCGCAGGGTGGTGCGCATTGTAAGGTCTTCTAAAGGCCCATTTACTAGTAAGAGTGACAAAAACATCACGGGGTGGTGTGAATCGAAGGGCCTGAATTAGCATAGGCAGTGAGTGGCACTGTAGGATGGATAAAATAGCCACCGGGTGGTCAGCATGGGGAGGTCAGGAAACATGCAGTGGCAATGCCGGATACGTTTCTGAAAAACATCGCGGGGTCTTGTGAATTGTAAGGGTTTCTAACACGCCATTCACTAGTAGGAGTGAAAAAACATCACGGGATGGTGTGAATCGGGGGGCCTGAATTGGGATAGGCAGTGAGTGGCAATGTAGGACGGAGAAAAGCTATACGTGGTGGTCAGCATGGGGAGGTCAGGAAACATGCCGTGGCCATTTAGGATAGGTTTCTCAAAAACATCGCGGGGTGGTGCGCATTCTATGGGTTTCTAAAAGTCCATTCACTAGTAGGAGTGAGAAATACATCACGGGGTGGTGTGAGTCGGAGGGCCTGAATTAGGATTGGCAGATAGTGGCAATGTAGGATGGAGAAAAGCGCCACGGGGTGGTCAGCATGGGGAGGTCAGGAAACATGCAGTGGCAAAGTAGGATAGGTTTCTGAAAAACATAGCGGGGTGGTGCGCATTGTAAGGGTTTGTAACAGGCCATTCACTAGTAGGAGTGAGAAAAACATAACGGGGTGGTGTGAATCGGAGGAGCTGAATTGCGATAGGCAGTGAGTGGCAAAGTAGGATGGAGAAAAGCGCCACGGGTTGGTCAGCATGCGGAGGTCAGGAAACATGCAGTGGCAATGTAGGATAGGTTCTGAAAAACTTCGCGGGCTGGTGCACTTTGTAAGGGTTTCTAACAGGCCATTCACTAGTAGGAGTGAGAAAAACATCACGGGGTGGTGTGAATAGGAGGGCCTGAATTAGGATAGGAAGTGAGTTGCACTGTAGGATGGAGAAAATGGCCACGGGGTGGTCAGCATGTGGAGGTCAGGAAACATGCAGTGGCAATGTAGGATAGGTTTCTGAAAAACATCGCGGGGTCGTGTGAATTGTAAGGGTTTCTAACACGCCATTCACTAGTAGGAGTGAGAAAACCATCACGGGGTGTGGTGAATTGGTGGGCCTGTATTCGGATAGGCAGTGAGAGGCAATGTAGGATGGAGAAAAGCGATACGGTTTGGTCAGCATGTGGAGGTCAGGAAACATGCAGTGGCAATGTAGGATAGGTTTCTGAAAAACATCGCGGGGTGGTGCGCATTGTAAGGGTTTCTAACAGGCCATTCATTAGTAGGAGTGAGAAAAACATCACGTTGTTGGGTGAATCGGAGGGCCTGAATTAGGATAGGCAGTGAATGGTAATGTAGGATGGAGAAAAGCGCCACGGGGTGGTCAGCATGGGGAGGTCAGGAAACATGCAGTGGCAATGTAGGATAGCTTTCTGATAAACATCGCATGGTCGTGTGAATTGTAAGGGTTTGTAACACGCCATTCACTAGTAGAAGTGAGAAAACCATCACGGGGTGGTGTGAATCGGGGGGCCTTAATTGGGATAGGCAGTGAGAGGCAATGTAGGATGGAGAAACGCGATACGGTTTGGTCAGCATGTGGAGGTCAGGAAACATGCAGTGGCAATGTAAGATGGGTTTCTGAAAAACATCGCGGGGTGGTGCGCATTGTAAGGGTTTTTAACTGGCCATTCATTAGTAGGAGTGAGAAAAACATCACGTTGTTGGGTGAATCGGAGGGCCTGAATTAGGATAGGCAGTGAGTGGTAATGTAGGATGGAGAAAAGCGCCACGGGGTGGTCAGCATGGGGAGGTCAGGAAACATGCAGTGACTATGTAGGATACGTTTCTGAAGAACATCGCCGGGTGGTGCGCATTGTAAGGTCTTCTAAAGGCCCATTTACTAGTAAGAGTGAGAAAACCATGACGGGGTGGTGTGAATCGGGGGACCTGAATTGGGATAGGCAGTGAGTGGCAATGTAGGATGGAGAAAAGCGCCACGGGGTGGTCAGCATGGGGTCGTAAGGAAACATGCAGTGGCAATGTAGGATAGGTTTCTGAAAAACATCGCGGGTTGGTGCGCATTGTAAGGGTTTCTAAAAGTCCATTCACTAGTAGGAGTGAGAAATACATCACGGGGTGGTGTGAGTCGGAGGGCCTGAATTAGGATTGGCAGATAGTGGCAATGTAGGATGGAGACAAGCACCACGGGCTGGTCAGCATGGGGAGGTCAGGAAACATGCAGTGGCAAAGTAGGATAGGTTTCTGAAAAACATAGCGGGGTGGTGCGCATTGTAAGGGTTTGTAACAGGCCATTCACTAGTAGGACTGAGAAAAACATAACGGGGTGGTGTGAATCGGAGGGCCTAAATTGGGATAGGCAGTGAGTGGCAATGTAGGATGGAGAAAAGCGCCACGGGTTGGTCAGCATGGGGAGGTCAGGAAACATGCTGTGGCAATGTAGGATAGGTTTCTGAAAAACATCACAAGGTGGTGCGCATTGTAAGGGCTTCTAACAGGCCATTCACTAATAGGAGTGAGAAAAACATCACGGGGTGGTGTGAATCGGAGTGCCTGAATTAGGACAGGCAGTGAGTGGCAATGTAGGATGGAGAAAAGCGCCACGGGGTGGTGAGCATGGGGAGGTCAGGAAACATGTAGTGGCAATGTAGGATACGTTTCTGAAGAACATCGCAGGGTGGTGCGCATTGTAAGGTCTTCTAAAGGCCCATTTACTAGTAAGAGTGACAAAAACATCACGGGGTTGTGTGAATCGTAGGGCCTGAATTAGCATAGGCAGTGAGTGTCACTGTAGGATGGATAAAATAGCCACCGGGTGGTCAGCATGGGGAGGTCAGGAAACATGCAGTGGCAATGCCGGATAGGTTTCTGAAAAACATCGCTGGGTCTTGTGAATTGTAAGGGTTTCTAACACGCCATTCACTAGTAGGAGTGAGAAAAACATCACGGGATGGTGTGAATCGGGGGGCCTGAATTGGGATAGGCAGTGAGTGGCAATGTAGGACGGAGAAAAGCTATACGTGGTGGTCAGCATGGGGAGGTCAGGAAACATGCAGTGGCAATGTAGGATAGGTTTCTGAAAAACATCGCGAGGTAGTGCATTGTAAGGGTTTCTAACAGGCCATTCACTAGTAGGAGTGAGAAAAACATCACCGCGTGGTTTCAATCGGAGGGCCTGAATTGGGATAGGCAGGGAGTGGCAATGTATGATGGAGAAAAGCGCCACGGGGTGGTCAGCATGGGGAGGTCAGGAAACATGCATTGGCAATGTAGGATAGGTTTCTGAAAAACATCGCCGGGTGGTGTGCATTGTAAGGGTTTCTAACAGGCCATTCACTAGTAGGAGTGAGAAAATCATCACGGATTGGTGTGAATCCAAGGGCCTGAATTAGGATAGGCAGTGATTGGCAATGTAGAATGGAGAAGAGCGCTACGGGTTGGTCAGCATGGGGAGGTCAGGAAACATGCCGTGGCCATGTAGGATAGGTTTCTGAAAAATATTGCGGGGTGTTGCGCATTGTAAGTGTTTCTAACACGCCATGCACTAGTAGCAGTGAGAAAAACACAACCGTGTGGTGTGAATCGGAGGGCCTGAATTAGGATAGGCAGTGAGTGGCAATGTAGGATGGACAAAAGCGCCAAGGGGTGGTCAGCTTGGGGAGGTCAGGAAACATGCAGTGGCAATGTAGGACAGGTTTATGAAAAACATCGCGGGGTAGTGCATTGTAAGTGTTTCTAACAGGCCATTCACTAGTAGGGGTGAGAAAAACATCACGGAGTGGTGTGAATCGTAGGGCCTGGATTAGGAAAGGCAGTGAGTCGCAAGGAAGGATGGAGAAAAGCGCCAAGGGTGGTCAGCATGGGGTGGTCAGGAAACATGCAGTGGCAATGTAGGATAGGTTTGTGAAAAAGATCGCGGATTGGTGAATTGTAAGGGTTTCTAACAGGCCATTCACTAGTAGGGGTGAGAAAAACACCATGGAGTGGTGTGAATAGGCGGGCCTGGATTAGTATAGGCAGTGATTGGCAATGTAGGATGGAGAAAAGCGCCACGGGGTGGTCAGCATGGGGAGGTCAGGAAACATGTAGTGGCAATGTAGGATACGTTTCTGAAGAACATCGCCGGGTGGTGCGCATTGTAAGGTCTTCTAAAGGCCCATTTACTAGTAAGAGTGAGAAAAACATCACGGGGTGGTGTGAATCGTAGGGCCTGAATTAGCATAGGCAGTGATTGGCAGTGTAGGATGGATAAAATAGCCACCGGGTGGTCAGCATGGGGAGGTCAGGAAACATGCAGTGGCAATGCCGGATAGGTTTCTGAAAAACATCGCGGTGTCTTGTGAATTGTAAGGGTTTCTAACACGCCATTCACTAGTAGGAGTGAGAAAAACATCACGGGATGGTGTGAATCGGGGGGCCTGAATTGGGATAGGCAGTGAGTGGCAATGTAGGACGGAGAAAAGCTATACGTGGTGGTCAGCATGGGGAGGTCAGGAAACATGCAGTGGCAATGTAGGATAGGTTTCTGAAAAACATCGCGGGGTAGTGCATTGTAAGGGTTTCTAACAGGCCATTCACTAGTAAGAGTGAGAAAAACATCACGGGGTGGTGTGAATCGAAGGGCCTGAATTAGGATAGGCAGTGATTGGCAATGTAGGATGGAGAAAAGCGCCACGGGGTGGTCAGCATGGCAAGGTCAGGAAACATGCCTTGGCAATGTAGGACAGGTTTCTGAAAAACATCGCGGGGTAGTGCATTGTAAGGGTTTCTAACAGGCCATTCACTAGTAGGGGTGAGAAAAACATCATGGAGTGGTGTGAATCGGACGGCCTGGATTAGGAAAGGCAGTGAGTCACAAGGAAGGATGGAGAAAAGCGCCAAGGGAGGTCAGCATGGGGTGGTCAGGAAACATGCAGTGGCAATGTAGGATAGGTTTGTGAAAAAGATCGCGGGTTGGTGCATTGTAAAGGTTTCTAACAGGCCATTCACTAGTAGGGGTGAGAAAATCATCACGGGTTGGTGTGAATCGAAGGGCCTGAATTAGGATAGGCAGTGATTGGCAATGTAGGATGGAGAAAAGCGCCACGGGGTGGTCAGCATGGCGAGGTCAGGAAACATGCCGTGGCCATTTAGGATAGGTTTCTGAAAAACATCGCGGGGTGGTGCGCATTGTAAGGGTTTGTAACAGGCCATTCACTAGTAGGAGTGAGAAAAACATCACGGGGTGGTTTGAATCGGATGGCCTGAATTAGGATAGGAAGTGAGTTGCACTGTAGGATGGAGAAAATGGCCACGGGGTGGTCAGCATGGGGAGGTCAGGAAACATGCAGTGGCAATGGAGGATAGGTTTCTGAAAAACATCGCGGGGTCGAGTGAATTGTAAGGGTTTCTAACACGCCATTCACTAGTAGGAGTGAGAAAACCATCACGGGGTGTGGTGAATTGGAGGGCCTGTATTGGTATAGGCAGTGAGAGGCAATGTAGGATGGAGAAAAGCGATACGGTTTGGTCAGCATGTGGAGGTCAGGAAACATGCAGTGGCAATGTAGGATAGGTTTCTGAAAAACATCGCAGGGTGGTGCGCATTGTAAGGGTATCTAACAGGCCATTCATTAGTAGGAGTGAGAAAAACATCACGTTGTTGGGTGAATCGGAGGGCCTGAATTAGGATAGGCAGTGAGTGGTAATGTAGGATGGAGAAAAGCGCCACGGGGTGGTCAGCATGGGGAGGTCAGGAAACATGCAGTGGCAATGTAGGATAGCTTTCTGATAAACATCGCATGGTCATGTGAATTGTAAGGGTTTGTAACACGCCATTCACTAGTAGAAGTGAGAAAACCATCACGGGGTGGTGTGAATCGGGGGGCCTTAATTGGGATAGGCAGTGAGAGGCAATGTAGGATGGAGAAAAGCGATACGGTTTGGTCAGCATGTGGAGGTCAGGAAACATGCAGTGGCAATGTAAGATAGGTTTCTGAAAAACATCGCGGGGTGGTGCGCATTGTAAGGTTTTCTAACAGGCCATTCCTTAGTAGGAGTGAGAAAAACATCACGTTGTTGGGTGAATCGGAGGGCCTGAATTAGGATAGGCAGTGAGTGGTAATGTAGGATGGAGAAAAGCGCCACGGGGTGGTCAGCATGGGGAGGTCAGGAAACATGCAGTGACAATGTAGGATACGTTTCTGAAGAACATCGCCGGGTGGTGCGCATTGTAAGGTCTTCTAAAGGCCCATTTACTAGTAAGAGTGAGAAAACCATCACGGGGTGGTGTGAATCGGGGGACCTGAATTGGAATAGGCAGTGAGTGGCAATGTAGGATGGAGAAAAGAGCCACGGGGTGGTCAGCAGGGGTCGTAAGGAAACATGCAGTGGCAATGTAGGATAGGTTTCTGAAAAACATCGCGGGGTGGTGCGCATTGTAAGGGTTTCTAAAAGTCCATTCACTAGTAGGAGTGAGAAATACATCACAGGGTGGTGTGAGTCGGAGGGCCTGAATTAGGATTGGCAGATAGTGGCAATGTAGGATGGAGAAAAGCGCCACGGGGTGGTCAGCATGGGGAGGTCAGGAAACATGCAGTGGCAAAGTAGGATAGGTTTCTGAAAAACATCGCGGAGTGGTGCGCATTGTAAGGGTTTCTAAGAGGCTATTCACTAGTAGGAGTGAGAAAAACATAACGGGGAGGTGTGAATCGGAAGGCCTGAATTGGGATAGGCAGTGAGTGGCAATGTAGGATGGAGAAAAGCGCCACGGGTTGGTCAGCATGGGGAGGTCAGGAAACATGCAGTGGCAATGTAGGATAGGTTCTGAAAAACTTCGCGGGCTGGTGCACTTTGTAAGGGTTTCTAACAGGCCATTCACTAGTAGGAGTGAGAAAAACATCACGGGGTGGTGTGAATAGGAGGGCCTGAATTAGAATAGGCAATGAGTGGCAATGTAGGATGGAGAAAAGCGCCACGGAGTGTTCAGTATTTGGAGGTCAGGAAACATGCAGTGGCAATGCAGGATAGGTTTCTGAAAAACATCGCCGGGTGGTTTGCATTGTAAGGGTTTCTAACAGGCCATTCACTAGTAGGAGTGAGAAAATCATCACGGGGTGGTGTGAATCGAAGGGCTTGAATTAGGATAGGCAGTGAGTGACAATGTACGATGGAGAAAAGCGCCACGGGGTGGTCAGCATGGGGAGGTCAGGAAACATGCTGTGGCAATGTAGGATAGGTTTCTGAAAAACATCACAAGGTGGTGCGCATTGTAAGGGATTCTAACAGGCCATTCACTAATAGGAGTGAGAAAAACATCACGGGGTGGTGTGAATCGGAGTGCCTGAATTAGGACAGGCAGTGAGTGGCAATGTAGGATGGAGAAAAGCGCCACAGGGTGGTCAGCATGGGGAGGTCAGGAAACATGTAGTGGCAATGTAGGATACGTTTCTGAAGAACATCGCCGGGTGGTGCGCATTGTAAGGTCTTCTAAAGGCCCATTTACTAGTAAGAGTGAGAAAAACATCACGGGGTGGTGTGAATCGGGGGGCCTGAATTGGGATAGGCAGTGAGTGGCAATGTAGGACGGAGAAAAGCTATACGTGGTGGTCAGCATGGGGAGGTCAGGAAACATGCAGTGGCAATGTAGGATAGGTTTCTGAAAAACATCGCGGTGTCTTGTGAATTGTAAGGGTTTCTAACACGCCATTCACTAGTAGGAGTGAGAAAAACATCACGGGATGGTGTGAATCGGGGGGCCTGAATTGGGATAGGCAGTGAGTGGCAATGTAGGACGGAGAAAAGCTATACGTGGTGGTCAGCATGGGGAGGTCAGGAAACATGCAGTGGCAATGTAGGATAGGTTTCTGAAAAACATCGCGGGGTAGTGCATTGTAAGGGTTTCTAACAGGCCATTCACTAGTAAGAGTGAGAAAAACATCACGGGGCGGTTTCAATCGGAGGGCCTGAATTGGGATAGGCAGGGAGTGGCAATGTATGATGGAGAAAAGCGCCACGGGGTGGTCAGCATGGGGAGGTCAGGAAACATGCAGTGGCAATGTAGGACAGGTTTCTGAAAAACATCGCCGGGTGGTGTGCATTGTAAGGGTTTCTAACAGGCCATTCACTAGTAGGAGTGAGAAAATCATCACGGATTGGTGTGAATCGAAGGGCCTGAATTAGGATAGGCAGTGATTGGCAATGTAGGATGGAGAAGAGCGCCACGGGGTGGTCAGCATGGGGAGGTCAGGAAACATGCCGTGGCCATGTAGGATAGGTTTCTGAAAAACATCGCCGAGTGGTGCGCATTGTAAGGGTTTGTAACAGGCCATTCACTAGTAGGAGTCAGAAAAACATCACGGGGTGGTGTGAATCGGATGGCCTGAATTAGGATAGGCAGTGAGTTGCACTGTAGGATGGAGAAAATGGCCACAGGGTGGTCAGCATGGGGAGGTCAAGAAACATGCAGAGACAAAGTAGGATAGGTTTCTGAAAAACATTGCGGGGTCTTGTGAATTGTAACGGTTTCTAACACGCAATTCACTAGTAGGAGTGAGAAAACCATCACGGGGTGTTGTGAATTGGAGGGCCTGTATTGGGATAGGCAGTGAGAGGCAATGTAGGATCGAGAAAAGCGATACGGTTTGGTCAGCAAGTGGAGGTCAGGAAACATGCAGTGGCAATGTAGGATAGGTTTCTGAAAAACATAGCGGGGTGGTGCGCATTGCAAGGGTTTTTAACTGGCCATTCATTAGTAGGAGTGAGAAAAACATCACGTTGTTGGGTGAATCGGAGGGCCTGAATTAGGATAGGCAGTGAGTGGTAATGTAGGATGGAGAAAAGCGCCACGGGGTGGTCAGCATGGGGAGGTCAGGAAACATGCAGTGACTATGTAGGATACGTTTCTGAAGAACATCGCCGGGTGGTGCGCATTGTAAGGTCTTCTAAAGGCCCATTTACTAGTAAGAGTGAGAAAACCATGACGGGGTGGTGTGAATCGGGGGACCTGAATTGGGATAGGCAGTGAGTGGCAATGTAGGATGGAGAAAAGCGCCACGGGGTGGTCAGCATGGGGTCGTAAGGAAACATGCAGTGGCAATGTAGGATAGGTTTCTGAAAAACATCGCGGGTTGGTGCGCATTGTAAGGGTTTCTAAAAGTCCATTCACTAGTAGGAGTGAGAAATACATCACGGGGTGGTGTGAGTCGGAGGGCCTGAATTAGGATTGGCAGATAGTGGCAATGTAGGATGGAGACAAGCACCACGGGCTGGTCAGCATGGGGAGGTCAGGAAACATGCAGTGGCAAAGTAGGATAGGTTTCTGAAAAACATAGCGGGGTGGTGCGCATTGTAAGGGTTTGTAACAGGCCATTCACTAGTAGGACTGAGAAAAACATAACGGGGTGGTGTGAATCGGAGGGCCTAAATTGGGATAGGCAGTGAGTGGCAATGTAGGATGGAGAAAAGCGCCACGGGTTGGTCAGCATGGGGAGGTCAGGAAACATGCTGTGGCAATGTAGGATAGGTTTCTGAAAAACATCACAAGGTGGTGCGCATTGTAAGGGCTTCTAACAGGCCATTCACTAATAGGAGTGAGAAAAACATCACGGGGTGGTGTGAATCGGAGTGCCTGAATTAGGACAGGCAGTGAGTGGCAATGTAGGATGGAGAAAAGCGCCACGGGGTGGTGAGCATGGGGAGGTCAGGAAACATGTAGTGGCAATGTAGGATACGTTTCTGAAGAACATCGCAGGGTGGTGCGCATTGTAAGGTCTTCTAAAGGCCCATTTACTAGTAAGAGTGACAAAAACATCACGGGGTTGTGTGAATCGTAGGGCCTGAATTAGCATAGGCAGTGAGTGTCACTGTAGGATGGATAAAATAGCCACCGGGTGGTCAGCATGTGGAGGTCAGGAAACATGCAGTGGCAATGCCGGATAGGTTTCTGAAAAACATCGCTGGGTCTTGTGAATTGTAAGGGTTTCTAACACGCCATTCACTAGTAGGAGTGAGAAAAACATCACGGGATGGTGTGAATCGGGGGGCCTGAATTGGGATAGGCAGTGAGTGGCAATGTAGGACGGAGAAAAGCTATACGTGGTGGTCAGCATGGGGAGGTCAGGAAACATGCAGTGGCAATGTAGGATAGGTTTCTGAAAAACATCGCGAGGTAGTGCATTGTAAGGGTTTCTAACAGGCCATTCACTAGTAGGAGTGAGAAAAACATCACCGCGTGGTTTCAATCGGAGGGCCTGAATTGGGATAGGCAGGGAGTGGCAATGTATGATGGAGAAAAGCGCCACGGGGTGGTCAGCATGGGGAGGTCAGGAAACATGCATTGGCAATGTAGGATAGGTTTCTGAAAAACATCGCCGGGTGGTGTGCATTGTAAGGGTTTCTAACAGGCCATTCACTAGTAGGAGTGAGAAAATCATCACGGATTGGTGTGAATCCAAGGGCCTGAATTAGGATAGGCAGTGATTGGCAATGTAGAATGGAGAAGAGCGCTACGGGTTGGTCAGCATGGGGAGGTCAGGAAACATGCCGTGGCCATGTAGGATAGGTTTCTGAAAAATATTGCGGGGTGTTGCGCATTGTAAGTGTTTCTAACACGCCATGCACTAGTAGCAGTGAGAAAAACACAACCGTGTGGTGTGAATCGGAGGGCCTGAATTAGGATAGGCAGTGAGTGGCAATGTAGGATGGACAAAAGCGCCAAGGGGTGGTCAGCTTGGGGAGGTCAGGAAACATGCAGTGGCAATGTAGGACAGGTTTATGAAAAACATCGCGGGGTAGTGCATTGTAAGTGTTTCTAACAGGCCATTCACTAGTAGGGGTGAGAAAAACATCACGGAGTGGTGTGAATTGTAGGGCCTGGATTAGGAAAGGCAGTGAGTCGCAAGGAAGGATGGAGAAAAGCGCCAAGGGTGGTCAGCATGGGGTGGTCAGGAAACATGCAGTGGCAATGTAGGATAGGTTTGTGAAAAAGATCGCGGATTGGTGAATTGTAAGGGTTTCTAACAGGCCATTCACTAGTAGGGGTGAGAAAAACATCATGGAGTGGTGTGAATAGGCGGGCCTGGATTAGTATAGGCAGTGATTGGCAATGTAGGATGGAGAAAAGCGCCACGGGGTGGTCAGCATGGGGAGGTCAGGAAACATGTAGTGGCAATGTAGGATACGTTTCTGAAGAACATCGCCGGGTGGTGCGCATTGTAAGGTCTTCTAAAGGCCCATTTACTAGTAAGAGTGAGAAAAACATCACGGGGTGGTGTGAATCGTAGGGCCTGAATTAGCATAGGCAGTGATTGGCAGTGTAGGATGGATAAAATAGCCACCGGGTGGTCAGCATGGGGAGGTCAGGAAACATGCAGTGGCAATGCCGGATAGGTTTCTGAAAAACATCGCGGTGTCTTGTGAATTGTAAGGGTTTCTAACACGCCATTCACTAGTAGGAGTGAGAAAAACATCACGGGATGGTGTGAATCGGGGGGCCTGAATTGGGATAGGCAGTGAGTGGCAATGTAGGACGGAGAAAAGCTATACGTGGTGGTCAGCATGGGGAGGTCAGGAAACATGCAGTGGCAATGTAGGATAGGTTTCTGAAAAACATCGCGGGGTAGTGCATTGTAAGGGTTTCTAACAGGCCATTCACTAGTAAGAGTGAGAAAAACATCACGGGGTGGTGTGAATCGAAGGGCCTGAATTAGGATAGGCAGTGATTGGCAATGTAGGATGGAGAAAAGCGCCACGGGGTGGTCAGCATGGCAAGGTCAGGAAACATGCCTTGGCAATGTAGGACAGGTTTCTGAAAAACATCGCGGGGTAGTGCATTGTAAGGGTTTCTAACAGGCCATTCACTAGTAGGGGTGAGAAAAACATCATGGAGTGGTGTGAATCGGACGGCCTGGATTAGGAAAGGCAGTGAGTCACAAGGAAGGATGGAGAAAAGCGCCAAGGGAGGTCAGCATGGGGTGGTCAGGAAACATGCAGTGGCAATGTAGGATAGGTTTGTGAAAAAGATCGCGGGTTGGTGCATTGTAAAGGTTTCTAACAGGCCATTCACTAGTAGGGGTGAGAAAATCATCACGGGTTGGTGTGAATCGAAGGGCCTGAATTAGGATAGGCAGTGATTGGCAATGTAGGATGGAGAAAAGCGCCACGGGGTGGTCAGCATGGCGAGGTCAGGAAACATGCCGTGGCCATTTAGGATAGGTTTCTGAAAAACATCGCGGGGTGGTGCGCATTGTAAGGGTTTGTAACAGGCCATTCACTAGTAGGAGTGAGAAAAACATCACGGGGTGGTTTGAATCGGATGGCCTGAATTAGGATAGGAAGTGAGTTGCACTGTAGGATGGAGAAAATGGCCACGGGGTGGTCAGCATGGGGAGGTCAGGAAACATGCAGTGGCAATGGAGGATAGGTTTCTGAAAAACATCGCGGGGTCGAGTGAATTGTAAGGGTTTCTAACACGCCATTCACTAGTAGGAGTGAGAAAACCATCACGGGGTGTGGTGAATTGGAGGGCCTGTATTGGTATAGGCAGTGAGAGGCAATGTAGGATGGAGAAAAGCGATACGGTTTGGTCAGCATGTGGAGGTCAGGAAACATGCAGTGGCAATGTAGGATAGGTTTCTGAAAAACATCGCAGGGTGGTGCGCATTGTAAGGGTATCTAACAGGCCATTCATTAGTAGGAGTGAGAAAAACATCACGTTGTTGGGTGAATCGGAGGGCCTGAATTAGGATAGGCAGTGAGTGGTAATGTAGGATGGAGAAAAGCGCCACGGGGTGGTCAGCATGGGGAGGTCAGGAAACATGCAGTGGCAATGTAGGATAGCTTTCTGATAAACATCGCATGGTCATGTGAATTGTAAGGGTTTGTAACACGCCATTCACTAGTAGAAGTGAGAAAACCATCACGGGGTGGTGTGAATCGGGGGGCCTTAATTGGGATAGGCAGTGAGAGGCAATGTAGGATGGAGAAAAGCGATACGGTTTGGTCAGCATGTGGAGGTCAGGAAACATGCAGTGGCAATGTAAGATAGGTTTCTGAAAAACATCGCGGGGTGGTGCGCATTGTAAGGTTTTCTAACAGGCCATTCCTTAGTAGGAGTGAGAAAAACATCACGTTGTTGGGTGAATCGGAGGGCCTGAATTAGGATAGGCAGTGAGTGGTAATGTAGGATGCAGAAAAGCGCCACGGGGTGGTCAGCATGGGGAGGTCAGGAAACATGCAGTGACAATGTAGGATACGTTTCTGAAGAACATCGCCGGGTGGTGCGCATTGTAAGGTCTTCTAAAGGCCCATTTACTAGTAAGAGTGAGAAAACCATCACGGGGTGGTGTGAATCGGGGGACCTGAATTGGAATAGGCAGTGAGTGGCAATGTAGGATGGAGAAAAGAGCCACGGGGTGGTCAGCAGGGGTCGTAAGGAAACATGCAGTGGCAATGTAGGATAGGTTTCTGAAAAACATCGCGGGGTGGTGCGCATTGTAAGGGTTTCTAAAAGTCCATTCACTAGTAGGAGTGAGAAATACATCACAGGGTGGTGTGAGTCGGAGGGCCTGAATTAGGATTGGCAGATAGTGGCAATGTAGGATGGAGAAAAGCGCCACGGGGTGGTCAGCATGGGGAGGTCAGGAAACATGCAGTGGCAAAGTAGGATAGGTTTCTGAAAAACATCGCGGAGTGGTGCGCATTGTAAGGGTTTCTAAGAGGCTATTCACTAGTAGGAGTGAGAAAAACATAACGGGGAGGTGTGAATCGGAAGGCCTGAATTGGGATAGGCAGTGAGTGGCAATGTAGGATGGAGAAAAGCGCCACGGGTTGGTCAGCATGGGGAGGTCAGGAAACATGCAGTGGCAATGTAGGATAGGTTCTGAAAAACTTCGCGGGCTGGTGCACTTTGTAAGGGTTTCTAACAGGCCATTCACTAGTAGGAGTGAGAAAAACATCACGGGGTGGTGTGAATAGGAGGGCCTGAATTAGAATAGGCAATGAGTGGCAATGTAGGATGGAGAAAAGCGCCACGGAGTGTTCAGTATTTGGAGGTCAGGAAACATGCAGTGGCAATGCAGGATAGGTTTCTGAAAAACATCGCCGGGTGGTTTGCATTGTAAGGGTTTCTAACAGGCCATTCACTAGTAGGAGTGAGAAAATCATCACGGGGTGGTGTGAATCGAAGGGCTTGAATTAGGATAGGCAGTGAGTGACAATGTACGATGGAGAAAAGCGCCACGGGGTGGTCAGCATGGGGAGGTCAGGAAACATGCTGTGGCAATGTAGGATATGTTTCTGAAAAACATCACAAGGTGGTGCGCATTGTAAGGGATTCTAACAGGCCATTCACTAATAGGAGTGAGAAAAACATCACGGGGTGGTGTGAATCGGAGTGCCTGAATTAGGACAGGCAGTGAGTGGCAATGTAGGATGGAGAAAAGCGCCACAGGGTGGTCAGCATGGGGAGGTCAGGAAACATGTAGTGGCAATGTAGGATACGTTTCTGAAGAACATCGCCGGGTGGTGCGCATTGTAAGGTCTTCTAAAGGCCCATTTACTAGTAAGAGTGAGAAAAACATCACGGGGTGGTGTGAATCGTAGGGCCTGAATTAGCATAGGCAGTGATTGGCACTGTAGGATGGATAAAATAGCCACCGGGTGGTCAGCATGGGGAGGTCAGGAAACATGCAGTGGCAATGCCGGATAGGTTTCTGAAAAACATCGCGGTGTCTTGTGAATTGTAAGGGTTTCTAACACGCCATTCACTAGTAGGAGTGAGAAAAACATCACGGGATGGTGTGAATCGGGGGGCCTGAATTGGGATAGGCAGTGAGTGGCAATGTAGGACGGAGAAAAGCTATACGTGGTGGTCAGCATGGGGAGGTCAGGAAACATGCAGTGGCAATGTAGGATAGGTTTCTGAAAAACATCGCGGGGTAGTGCATTGTAAGGGTTTCTAACAGGCCATTCACTAGTAAGAGTGAGAAAAACATCACGGGGCGGTTTCAATCGGAGGGCCTGAATTGGGATAGGCAGGGAGTGGCAATGTATGATGGAGAAAAGCGCCACGGGGTGGTCAGCATGGGGAGGTCAGGAAACATGCAGTGGCAATGTAGGACAGGTTTCTGAAAAACATCGCCGGGTGGTGTGCATTGTAAGGGTTTCTAACAGGCCATTCACTAGTAGGAGTGAGAAAATCATCACGGATTGGTGTGAATCGAAGGGCCTGAATTAGGATAGGCAGTGATTGGCAATGTAGGATGGAGAAGAGCGCCACGGGGTGGTCAGCATGGGGAGGTCAGGAAACATGCCGTGGCCATGTAGGATAGGTTTCTGAAAAACATCGCCGAGTGGTGCGCATTGTAAGGGTTTGTAACAGGCCATTCACTAGTAGGAGTCAGAAAAACATCACGGGGTGGTGTGAATCGGATGGCCTGAATTAGGATAGGCAGTGAGTTGCACTGTAGGATGGAGAAAATGGCCACAGGGTGGTCAGCATGGGGAGGTCAAGAAACATGCAGAGACAAAGTAGGATAGGTTTCTGAAAAACATTGCGGGGTCTTGTGAATTGTAACGGTTTCTAACACGCAATTC
Source organism: Cavia porcellus (assembly GCF_034190915.1). Taxonomy (NCBI): domain Eukaryota; kingdom Metazoa; phylum Chordata; class Mammalia; order Rodentia; family Caviidae; genus Cavia; species Cavia porcellus. The sequence goes on along the minus strand of NW_026947486.1, from coordinate 693,315 downwards.
ACTAGTAGGAGTGAGAAAACCATCACGGGGTGTTGTGAATTGGAGGGCCTGTATTGGGATAGGCAGTGAGAGGCAATGTAGGATCGAGAAAAGCGATACGGTTTGGTCAGCAAGTGGAGGTCAGGAAACATGCAGTGGCAATGTAGGATAGGTTTCTGAAAAACATAGCGGGGTGGTGCGCATTGCAAGGGTTTCTAACAGGCCATTCACTAGTAGGAGTGAGAAAAACCTCACGTTGTTGGGTGAATCGGAGGGCCTGAATTAGGATAGGCAGTGAGTGGTAATGTAGGACGGAGAAAAGCTATACGTGGTGGTCAGCATGGGGAGGTCAGGAAACATGCAGTGGCAATGTAGGATAGGTTTCTGAAAAACATCGCGGTGTAGTGCATTGTAAGGGTTTCTAACAGGCCATTCACTAGTAAGAGTGAGAAAAACATCACGGGGTGGTTTCAATTGGAGGGCCTGAATTGGGATAGGCAGGGAGTGGCAATGTATGATGGAGAAAAGTGCCACGGGGTGGTCAGCATGGGGAGGTCAGGAAACATGCAGTGGCAATGTAGGATAGGTTTCTGAAAAACATCGCCGGGTGGTGTGCATTGTAAGGGTTTCTAACAGGCCATTCACTAGTAGGAGTGAGAAAATCATCACGGATTGGTGTGAATCGAAGGGCCTGAATTAGGATAGGCAGTGATTGGCAATGTAGGATGGAGAAGAGCGCCACGGGGTGGTCAGCATTGGGAGGTCAGGAAACATGCCGTGGCCATGAAGGATAGGTTTCTGAAAAACATCGCGGAGTGGTGCGCATTGTAAGGGTTTGTAACAGGCCATTCACTAGTAGGAGTCAGAAAAACATCACGGGGTGGTGTGAATCGGATGGCCTGAATTAGGATAGGCAGTGAGTTGCACTGTAGGATGGAGAAAATGGCCACAGGGTGGTCAGCATGGGGAGGTCAGGAAACATGCAGAGACAAAGTAGGATAGGTTTCTGAAAAACATTGCGGGGTCGTGTGAATTGTAACGGTTTCTAACACGCCATTCACTAGTAGGAGTGAGAAAACCATCACGGGGTGTTGTGAATTGGAGGGCCTGTATTGGGATAGGCAGTGAGAGGCAATGTAGGATCGAGAAAAGCGATACGGTTTGGCCAGCAAGTGGAGGTCAGGAAACATGCAGTGGCAATGTAGGATAGGTTTCTGAAAAACATCGCGGGGTGGTGCGCATTGTAAGGGTTTCTAACAGGCCATTCACTAGTAGGAGTGAGAAAAACATCACGTTGTTGGGTGAATCGGAGGGCCTGAATTAGGATAGGCAGTGAGTGGTAATGTAGGATGGAGAAAAGCGCCACGGGGTGGTCAGAATGGGGAGGTCAGGAAACATGCAGTGACAATGTAGGATACATTTCTGAAGAACATCGCCGGGTGGTGCGCATTGTAAGGTCTTCTAAAGGCCCATTTACTAGTAAGAGTGAGAAAACCATCACGGGGTGGTGTGAATCGGGGGACCTGAATTGGGATAGGCAGTGAGTGGCAATGTAGGATGGAGAAAAGCACCACGGGCTGGTCTACATGGGGTCGTCAGGAAACATGCAGTGGCAATGTAGGATAGGTTTCTGAAAAACATCGCGGGGTGGTGCGCATTGTAAGGTTTTCTAACAGGCCATTCATTAGTAGGAGTGAGAAAAACATCACGTTGTTGGGTGAATCGGAGGGCCTGAATTAGGATAGGCAGTGAATGGTAATGTAGGATGGAGAAAAGCGCCACGGTGTGGTCAGCATGGGGAGGTCAGGAAACATGCAGTGGCAATGTAGGATAGCTTTCTGATAAACATCGCATGGTCGTGTGAATTGTAAGGGTTTCTAACACGCCATTCACTAGTAGAAGTGAGAAAACCATCACGGGGTTGTGTGAATCGGGGTCCTTAATTGGGATAGGCAGTGAGAGGCAATGTAGGATGGAGAAACGCGATACGGTTTGGTCAGCATGTGGAGGTCAGGAAACATGCAGTGGCAATGTAAGATAGGTTTCTGAAAAACATCGCGGGGTGGTGCGCATTGTAAGGGTTTTTAACAGGCCATTCATTAGTAGGAGTGAGAAAAACATCACGTTGTTGGGTGAATCGGAGGGCCTGAATTAGGATAGGCAGTGAGTGGTAATGTAGGATGGAGAAAAGCGCCACGGGGTGGTCAGCATGGGGAGGTCAGGAAACATGCAGTGACAATGTAGGATACGTTTCTGAAGAACATCGCCGGGTGGTGCTCATTGTAAGGTCTTCTAAAGGCCCATTTACTAGTAAGAGTGAGAAAACCATGACGGGGTGGTGTGAATCGGGGGACCTGAATTGGGATAGGCAGTGAGTGGCAATGTAGGATGGAGAAAAGCGCCACGGGGTGGTCAGCATGGGGTCGTAAGGAAACATGCAGTGGCAATGTAGGATAGGTTTCTGAAAAACATCGCGGGTTGGTGCGCATTGTAAGGGTTTCTAAAAGTCCATTCACTAGTAGGAGTGAGAAATACATCACGGGGTGGTGTGAGTCGGAGGGCCTGAATTAGGATTGGCAGATAGTGGCAATTTAGGATGGAGACAAGCACCACGGGGTGGTCAGCATGGGGAGGTCAGGAAACATGCATTGGCAATGTAGGATAGGTTTGTGAAAAAGATCGCGGATTGGTGAATTGTAAGGGTTTCTAACACGCCATTCACTAGTAGGAGTGAGAAAAACATCACGGGATGGTGTGAATCGGGGGGCCTGAATTGGGATAGGCAGTGAGTGGCAATGTAGGACGGAGAAAAGCTATACGTGGTGGTCAGCATGGGGAGGTCAGGAAACATGCAGTGGCAATGTAGGATAGGTTTCTGAAAAACATCGCGAGGTAGTGCATTGTAAGGGTTTCTAACAGGCCATTCACTAGTAGGAGTGAGAAAAACATCACCGCGTGGTTTCAATCGGAGGGCCTGAATTGGGATAGGCAGGGAGTGGCAATGTATGATGGAGAAAAGCGCCACGGGGTGGTCAGCATGGGGAGGTCAGGAAACATGCATTGGCAATGTAGGATAGGTTTCTGAAAAACATCGCCGGGTGGTGTGCATTGTAAGGGTTTCTAACAGGCCATTCACTAGTAGGAGTGAGAAAATCATCACGGATTGGTGTGAATCCAAGGGCCTGAATTAGGATAGGCAGTGATTGGCAATGTAGGATGGAGAAGAGCGCTACGGGGTGGTCAGCATGGGGAGGTCAGGAAACATGCCGTGGCCATGTAGGATAGGTTTCTGAAAAATATTGCGGGGTGTTGCGCATTGTAAGTGTTTCTAACACGCCATGCACTAGTAGCAGTGAGAAAAACACAGCAGTGTGGTGTGAATCGGAGGGCCTGAATTAGGATAGGCAGTGAGTGGCAATGTAGGATGGACAAAAGCGCCAAGGGGTGGTCAGCTTGGGGAGGTCAGGAAACATGCAGTGGCAATGTAGGACAGGTTTATGAAAAACATCGCGGGGTAGTGCATTGTAAGGGTTTCTAACAGGCCATTCACTAGTAGGGGTGAGAAAAACATCACGGAGTGGTGTGAATCGTAGGGCCTGGATTAGGAAAGGCAGTGAGTCGCAAGGAAGGATGGAGAAAAGCGCCAAGGGTGGTCAGCATGGGGTGGTAAGGAAACATGCAGTGGCAATGTAGGATAGGTTTGTGAAAAAGATCGCGGATTGTTGAATTGTAAGGGTTTCTAACAGGCCATTCACTAGTAGGGGTGAGAAAAACATCATGGAGTGGTGTGAATAGGCGGGCCTGGATTAGTATAGGCAGAGAGTGGCAATGTTGGATGGAGAAAAGCAACACGGGGTGGTCAGCATGGGGAGGTCAGGAAACATGGAGTGGCAATGTGGGATAGTTTTCTGAAAAACATCGCCGGGTGGTGTGCATTTTAAGGGTTTCTAACAGGTCATTCACTAGTAGGTGTGAGAAAATCATCACGGGTTGGTGTGAATCGAAGGGCCTGAATTAGGATAGGCAGTGATTGGCAATGTAGGATGGAGAAAAGCGCCACGGGGTGGTCAGCATGGCAAGGTCAGGAAACATGCCGTGGCAATGTAGGACAGGTTTCTGAAAAACATCGCGGGGTAGTGCATTGTAAGGGTTTCTAACAGGCCATTCACTAGTAGGAGTGAGAAAAACATCATGGAGTGGTGTGAATCGGACGGCCTGGATTAGGAAAGGCAGTGAGTCACAAGGAAGGATGGAGAAAAGCGCCAAGGGAGGTCAGCATGGGGTGGTCAGGAAACATGCAGTGGCAATGTAGGATAGGTTTGTGAAAAAGATCGCGGGTTGGTGCATTGTAAAGGTTTCTAACAGGCCATTCACTAGTAGGGGTGAGAAAATCATCACGGGTTGGTGTGAATCGAAGGGCCTGAATTAGGATAGGCAGTGATTGGCAATGTAGGATGGAGAAAAGCGCCACGGGGTGGTCAGCATGGCGAGGTCAGGAAACATGCCGTGGCCATTTAGGATAGGTTTCTGAAAAACATCGCGGGGTGGTGCGCATTGTAAGGGTTTGTAACAGGCCATTCACTAGTAGGAGTGAGAAAACCATCACGGGGTGTGGTGAATTGGAGGGCCTGTATTGGTATAGGCAGTGAGAGGCAATGTAGGATGGAGAAAAGCGATACGGTTTGGTCAGCATGTGGAGGTCAGGAAACATGCAGTGGCAATGTAGGATAGGTTTCTGAAAAACATCGCGGGGTGGTGCGCATTGTAAGGGTATCTAACAGGCCATTCATTAGTAGGAGTGAGAAAAACATCACGTTGTTGGGTGAATCGGAGGGCCTGAATTAGGATAGGCAGTGAGTGGTAATGTAGGATGGAGAAAAGCGCCACGGGGTGGTCAGCATGGGGAGGTCAGGAAACATGCAGTGGCAATGTAGGATAGCTTTCTGATAAACATCGCATGGTCCTGTGAATTGTAAGGGTTTCTAACACGCCATTCACTAGTAGAAGTGAGAAAACCATCACGGGGTGGTGTGAATCGGGGGGCCTTAATTGGGATAGGCAGTGAGAGGCAATGTAGGATGGAGAAACGCGATACGGTTTGGTCAACATGTGGAGGTCAGGAAACATGCAGTGGCAATGTAAGATAGGTTTCTGAAAAACATCGCGGGGTGGTGCGCATTGTAAGGGTTTCTAACAGGCCATTCCTTAGTAGGAGTGAGAAAAACATCACGTTGTTGGGTGAATCGGAGGGCCTGAATTAGGATAGGCAGTGAGTGGTAATGTAGGATGGAGAAAAGCGCCACGGGGTGGTCAGCATGGGGAGGTCAGGAAACATGCAGTGACAATGTAGGATACGTTTCTGAAGAACATCGCCGGGTGGTGCGCATTGTAAGGTCTTCTAAAGGCCCATTTACTAGTAAGAGTGAGAAAACCATCACGGGGTGGTGTGAATCGGGGGACCTGAATTGGAATAGGCAGTGAGTGGCAATGTAGGATGGAGAAAAGAGCCACGGGGTGGTCAGCATGGGGTCGTAAGGAAACATGCAGTGGCAATGTAGGATAGGTTTCTGAAAAACATCGCGGGGTGGTGCGCATTGTAAGGGTTTCTAAAAGTCCATTCACTAGTAGGAGTGAGAAATACATCACGGGGTGGTGTGAGTCGGAGGGCCTGAATTAGGATTGGCAGATAGTGGCAATGTAGGATGGAGAAAAGCGCCACGGGGTGGTCAGCATGGGGAGGTCAGGAAACATGCAGTGGCAAAGTAGGATAGGTTTCTGAAAAACATAGCGGGGTGGTGCGCATTGTAAGGGTTTGTAACAGGCCATTCACTAGTAGGAGTGAGAAAAACATAACGGGGAGGTGTGAATCGGAGGGCCTGAATTGGGATAGGCAGTGAGTGGCAATGTAGGATGGAGAAAAGCGCCACGGGTTGGTCAGCATGGGGAGGTCAGGAAACATGCAGTGGCAATGTAGGATAGGTTCTGAAAAACTTCGCGGGCTGGTGCACTTTGAAAGGGTTTCTAACAGGCCATTCACTCGTAGGAGTGAGAAAAACATCACGGGGTGGTGTGAATAGGAGGGCCTGAATTAGATTAGGCAATGAGTGGCAATGTAGGATGGAGAAAAGCGCCACGGAGTGTTCAGTATTTGGAGGTCAGGAAACATGCAGTGGCAATGCAGGATAGGTTTCTGAAAAACATCGCCGGGTGGTTTGCATTGTAAGGGTTTCTAACAGGCCATTCACTAGTAGGAGTGAGAAAATCATCACGGGGTGGTGTGAATCGAAGGGCTTGAATTAGGATAGGCAGTGAGTGACAATGTACGATGCAGAAAAGCGCCACGGGGTGGTCAGCATGGGGAGGTCAGGAAACATGCTGTGGCAATGTAGGATAGGTTTCTGAAAAACATCACAAGGTGGTGCGCATTGTAAGGGATTCTAACAGGCCATTCACTAATAGGAGTGAGAAAAACATCACGGGGTGGTGTGAATCGGAGTGCCTGAATTAGGACAGGCAGTGAGTGGCAATGTAGGATGGAGAAAAGCGCCACAGGGTGGTCAGCATGGGGAGGTCAGGAAAAATGTAGTGGCAATGTAGGATACGTTTCTGAAGAACATCGCCGGGTGGTGCGCATTGTAAGGTCTTCTAAAGGCCCATTTACTAGTAAGAGTGAGAAAAACATCACGGGGTGGTGTGAATCGTAGGGCCTGAATTAGCATAGGCAGTGATTGGCACTGTAGGATGGATAAAATAGCCACCGGGTGGTCAGCATGGGGAGGTCAGGAAACATGCAGTGGCAATGCCGGATAGGTTTCTGAAAAACATCGCGGTGTCTTGTGAATTGTAAGGGTTTCTAACACGCCATTCACTAGTAGGAGTGAGAAAAACATCACGGGATGGTGTGAATCGGGGGGCCTGAATTGGGATAGGCAGTGAGTGGCAATGTAGGACGGAGAAAAGCTATACGTGGTGGTCAGCATGGGGAGGTCAGGAAACATGCAGTGGCAATGTAGGATAGGTTTCTGAAAAACATCGCGGGGTAGTGCATTGTAAGGGTTTCTAACAGGCCATTCACTAGTAAGAGTGAGAAAAACATCACGGGGTGGTTTCAATCGGAGGGCCTGAATTGGGATAGGCAGGGAGTGGCAATGTATGATGGAGAAAAGCGCCACGGGGTGGTCAGCATGGGGAGGTCAGGAAACATGCAGTGGCAATGTAGGACAGGTTTCTGAAAAACATCGCCGGGTGGTGTGCATTGTAAGGGTTTCTAACAGGCCATTCACTAGTAGGAGTGAGAAAATCATCACGGATTGGTGTGAATCGAAGGGCCTGAATTAGGATAAACAGTGATTGGCAATGTAGGATGGAGAAGAGCGCCACGGGGTGGTCAGCATGGGGAGGTCAGGAAACATGCCGTGGCCATGTAGGATAGGTTTCTGAAAAACATCGCCGAGTGGTGCGCATTGTAAGGGTTTGTAACAGGCCATTCACTAGTAGGAGTCAGAAAAACATCACGGGGTGGTGTGAATCGGATGGCCTGAATTAGGATAGGCAGTGAGTTGCACTGTAGGATGGAGAAAATGGCCACAGGGTGGTCAGCATGGGGAGGTCAGGAAACATGCAGAGACAAAGTAGGATAGGTTTCTGAAAAACATTGCGGGGTCGTGTGAATTGTAATGGTTTCTAACACGCCATTCACTAGTAGGAGTGAGAAAACCATCACGGGGTGTTGTGAATTGGAGGGCCTGTATTGGGATAGGCAGTGAGAGGCAATGTAGGATCGAGAAAAGCGATACGGTTTGGTCAGCAAGTGGAGGTCAGGAAACATGCAGTGGCAATGTAGGATAGGTTTCTGAAAAACATCGCGGGGTGGTGCGCATTGCAAGGGTTTCTAACAGGCCATTCACTAGTAGGAGTGAGAAAAACATCACGTTGTTGGGTGAATCGGAGGGCCTGAATTAGGATAGGCAGTGAGTGGTAATGTAGGACGGAGAAAAGCTATACGTGGTGGTCAGCATGGGGAGGTCAGGAAACATGCAGTGGCAATGTAGGATAGGTTTCTGAAAAACATCGCGGGGTAGTGCATTGTAAGGGTTTCTAACAGGCCATTCACTAGTAAGAGTGAGAAAAACATCACGGGGTGGTTTCAATCGGAGGGCCTGAATTGGGATAGGCAGGGAGTGGCAATGTATGATGGAGAAAAGCGCCACGGGGTGGTCAGCATGGGGAGGTCAGGAAACATGCAGTGGCAATGTAGGATAGGTTTCTGAAAAACATCGCCGGGTGGTGTGCATTGTAAGGGTTTCTAACAGGCCATTCACTAGTAGGAGTGAGAAAATCATCACGGATTGGTGTGAATCGAAGGGCCTGAATTAAGATAGGCAGTGATTGGCAATGTAGGATGGATAAGAGCGCCACGGGGTGGTCAGCATTGGGAGGTCAGGAAACATGCCGTGGCCATGTAGGATAGGTTTCTGAAAAACATCGCGGAGTGGTGCGCATTGTAAGGGTTTGTAACAGGCCATTCACTAGTAGGAGTCAGAAAAACATCACGGGGTGGTGTGAATCGGATGGCCTGAATTAGGATAGGCAGTGAGTTGCACTGTAGGATGGAGAAAACGGCCACAGGGTGGTCAGCATGGGGAGGTCAGGAAACATGCAGAGACAAAGTAGGATAGGTTTCTGAAAAACATTGCGGGGTCGTGTGAATTGTAACGGTTTCTAACAAGCCATTCACTAGTAGGAGTGAGAAAACCATCACGGGGTGTTGTGAATTGGAGGGCCTGTATTGGGATAGGCAGTGAGAGGCAATGTAGGATCGAGAAAAGCGATACGGTTTGGCCAGCAAGTGGAGGTCAGGAAACATGCAGTGGCAATGTAGGATAGGTTTCTGAAAAACATCGCGGGGTGGTGCGCATTGTAAGGGTTTCTAACAGGCCATTCACTAGTAGGAGTGAGAAAAACATCACGTTGTTGGGTGAATCGGAGGGCCTGAATTAGGATAGGCAGTGAGTGGTAATGTAGGATGCAGAAAAGCTATACGTGGTGGTCAGAATGGGGAGGTCAGGAAACATGCAGTGACAATGTAGGATACATTTCTGAAGAACATCGCCGGGTGGTGCGCATTGTAAGGTCTTCTAAAGGCCCATTTACTAGTAAGAGTGAGAAAACCATCACGGGGTGGTGTGAATCGGGGGACCTGAATTGGCATAGGCAGTGAGTGGCAATGTAGGATGGAGAAAAGCACCACGGGTTGGTCTACATGGGGTCGTCAGGAAACATGCAGTGGCAATGTAGGATAGGTTTCTGAAAAACATCGCGGGGTGGTGCGCATTGTAAGTGTTTCTAAAAGTCCATTCACTAGTAGGAGTGAGAAATACATCACGGGGTAGTGTGAGTCGGAGGGCCTGAATTAGGATTGGCAGATAGTGGCAATGTAGGATGGAGAAAAGCGCCACGGGGTGGTCAGCATGGTGAGCTCAGGAAACATGCCGTGGCAAAGTAGGATAGGTTTCTGAAAAACATAGCGGGGTGGTGCGCATTGTAAGGGTTTGTAACAGGCCATTCACTAGTAGGCGTGAGAAAAACATCACGGGCTGGTGTGAATCGGAGGGCTTGAAATAGGACAGGCTGTGAGTGGCAATGTAGCATAGAGAAAAGCTCCACGGGGTGGTCAGCATGTGTAGGTCAGGACACATGCAGTGGCAATGTAGAATAGGTTTCTGAAAAACATCGCGGGGTGGTGAGAATTGTATGGGTTTCTACCACGCCATTCACTAGTAGGAGTGAGAAAACCATCACAGGTGGTGTGAATAGGAGGGCCTGATTTGGAATAGGCAATGAGTGGCAATATAGGATGGAGAAAAGCAATACGGGGTGGTCAGCATGGGGAGGTCAGGAAACATGCAGTGGCAATGTAGGATAGGTTTCTGAAAAACATCGTGGGGTGGTGCGCATTGTAAGGGTTTCTAACAGGCCATTCACCAGTAGGAATGAGAAAAACATCACGTTCTTGTGTGAATCGGAGAGCCTGAATTAGGATAGGCAGTGAGTGGCAATGTAGGATGGAGAAAAGCGCCACGGGGTGGTCTGCACTGGGCGGTCAGGAAACATGCAGTGGCAATGTAGGATACATTTCTGAAGAACATCGCGTGGTGGTGCGCATTGTAAGGTCTTCTAAAGGCCCATTTACTAGTAAGAGTGAGAAAAACATCACAGTGTGGTGTGAATCGTAGGGCCTGAATTAGGATAGGCAGTGAGTGGCACTGTAGGATGGAGAAAAGCGCCACGGGGTGGTCAGCATGGGGACGTCAGCAAACATGCAGTGGCAATGTAGGGTAGGATTGTGAAAAACATTGCGGGGTGGTGCGCATTGTAAGAGTTTCTAACAGGCCATTCACTAGTAAGAGTGAGAAAAAATTCACGGGGTGGTATGAATCGGAGGGCCTGAATTAGGATAGGCAGTGATTGGCAATGTAGGATGGAGAAAAGCGCCACGGGGTGGTCAGCATGGCAAGGTCAGGAAACATGCCGTGGCAATGTAGGACAGGTTTCTGAAAAACATCGCGGGGTAGTGCATTGTAAGGGTTTCTAACAGGCCATTCACTAGTAGGGGTGAGAAAAACATCATGGAGTGGTGTGAATCGGACGGCCTGGATTAGGAAAGGCAGTGAGTCACAAGGAAGGATGGAGAAAAGCGCCAAGGGAGGTCAGCATGGGGTGGTCAGGAAACATGCAGTGGCAATGTAGGATAGGTTTGTGAAAAACATCGCGGGGTGGTGCGCATTGTAAGGGTTTGTAACAGGCCATTCACTAGTAGGAGTGAGAAAAACATCACGGGGTGGTGTGAATCGGATGGCCTGAATTAGGATAGGAAGTGAGTTGCACTGTAGGTTGGAGAAAATGGCCACGGGGTGGTCAGCATGGGGAGGTCAGGAAACATGCAGTGGCAATGTAGGATAGGTTTCTGAAAAACGTCGCGGGGTCGTGTGAATTGTAAGAGTTTCTAACACGCCATTCACTAGTAGGAGTGAGAAAACCATCACGGGGTGTGGTGAATTGGAGGGCCTGTATTGGGATAGGCAGTGAGAGGCAATGTAGGATGGAGAAAAGCGATACGGTTTGGTCAGCATGTGGAGGTCAGGAAACATGCAGTGGCAATGTAGGATAGGTTTCTGAAAAACATCGCGGGGTGGTGCGCATTGTAAGGGTTTCTAACAGGCCATTCATTAGTAGCAGTGAGAAAAACACAGCAGTGTGGTGTGAATCGGAGGGCCTGAATTAGGATAGGCAGTGAGTGGCAATGTAGGATGGACAAAAGCGCCAAGGGGTGGTCAGCTTGGGGAGGTCAGGAAACATGCAGTGGCAATGTAGGACAGGTTTATGAAAAACATCGCGGGGTAGTGCATTGTAAGGGTTTCTAACAGGCCATTCACTAGTAGGGGTGAGAAAAACATCACGGAGTGGTGTGAATCGTAGGGCCTGGATTAGGAAAGGCAGTGAGTCGCAAGGAAGGATGGAGAAAAGCGCCAAGGGTGGTCAGCATGGGGTGGTAAGGAAACATGCAGTGGCAATGTAGGATAGGTTTGTGAAAAAGATCGCGGATTGTTGAATTGTAAGGGTTTCTAACAGGCCATTCACTAGTAGGGGTGAGAAAAACATCATGGAGTGGTGTGAATAGGCGGGCCTGGATTAGTATAGGCAGAGAGTGGCAATGTTGGATGGAGAAAAGCAACACGGGGTGGTCAGCATGGGGAGGTCAGGAAACATGGAGTGGCAATGTGGGATAGTTTTCTGAAAAACATCGCCGGGTGGTGTGCATTTTAAGGGTTTCTAACAGGTCATTCACTAGTAGGTGTGAGAAAATCATCACGGGTTGGTGTGAATCGAAGGGCCTGAATTAGGATAGGCAGTGATTGGCAATGTAGGATGGAGAAAAGCGCCACGGGGTGGTCAGCATGGCAAGGTCAGGAAACATGCCGTGGCAATGTAGGACAGGTTTCTGAAAAACATCGCGGGGTAGTGCATTGTAAGGGTTTCTAACAGGCCATTCACTAGTAGGAGTGAGAAAAACATCATGGAGTGGTGTGAATCGGACGGCCTGGATTAGGAAAGGCAGTGAGTCACAAGGAAGGATGGAGAAAAGCGCCAAGGGAGGTCAGCATGGGGTGGTCAGGAAACATGCAGTGGCAATGTAGGATAGGTTTGTGAAAAAGATCGCGGGTTGGTGCATTGTAAAGGTTTCTAACAGGCCATTCACTAGTAGGGGTGAGAAAATCATCACGGGTTGGTGTGAATCGAAGGGCCTGAATTAGGATAGGCAGTGATTGGCAATGTAGGATGGAGAAAAGCGCCACGGGGTGGTCAGCATGGCGAGGTCAGGAAACATGCCGTGGCCATTTAGGATAGGTTTCTGAAAAACATCGCGGGGTGGTGCGCATTGTAAGGGTTTGTAACAGGCCATTCACTAGTAGGAGTGAGAAAACCATCACGGGGTGTGGTGAATTGGAGGGCCTGTATTGGTATAGGCAGTGAGAGGCAATGTAGGATGGAGAAAAGCGATACGGTTTGGTCAGCATGTGGAGGTCAGGAAACATGCAGTGGCAATGTAGGATAGGTTTCTGAAAAACATCGCGGGGTGGTGCGCATTGTAAGGGTATCTAACAGGCCATTCATTAGTAGGAGTGAGAAAAACATCACGTTGTTGGGTGAATCGGAGGGCCTGAATTAGGATAGGCAGTGAGTGGTAATGTAGGATGGAGAAAAGCGCCACGGGGTGGTCAGCATGGGGAGGTCAGGAAACATGCAGTGGCAATGTAGGATAGCTTTCTGATAAACATCGCATGGTCCTGTGAATTGTAAGGGTTTCTAACACGCCATTCACTAGTAGAAGTGAGAAAACCATCACGGGGTGGTGTGAATCGGGGGGCCTTAATTGGGATAGGCAGTGAGAGGCAATGTAGGATGGAGAAACGCGATACGGTTTGGTCAACATGTGGAGGTCAGGAAACATGCAGTGGCAATGTAAGATAGGTTTCTGAAAAACATCGCGGGGTGGTGCGCATTGTAAGGGTTTCTAACAGGCCATTCCTTAGTAGGAGTGAGAAAAACATCACGTTGTTGGGTGAATCGGAGGGCCTGAATTAGGATAGGCAGTGAGTGGTAATGTAGGATGGAGAAAAGCGCCACGGGGTGGTCAGCATGGGGAGGTCAGGAAACATGCAGTGACAATGTAGGATACGTTTCTGAAGAACATCGCCGGGTGGTGCGCATTGTAAGGTCTTCTAAAGGCCCATTTACTAGTAAGAGTGAGAAAACCATCACGGGGTGGTGTGAATCGGGGGACCTGAATTGGAATAGGCAGTGAGTGGCAATGTAGGATGGAGAAAAGAGCCACGGGGTGGTCAGCATGGGGTCGTAAGGAAACATGCAGTGGCAATGTAGGATAGGTTTCTGAAAAACATCGCGGGGTGGTGCGCATTGTAAGGGTTTCTAAAATTCCATTCACTAGTAGGAGTGAGAAATACATCACGGGGTGGTGTGAGTCGGAGGGCCTGAATTAGGATTGGCAGATAGTGGCAATGTAGGATGGAGAAAAGCGCCACGGGGTGGTCAGCATGGGGAGGTCAGGAAACATGCAGTGGCAAAGTAGGATAGGTTTCTGAAAAACATAGCGGGGTGGTGCGCATTGTAAGGGTTTGTAACAGGCCATTCACTAGTAGGAGTGAGAAAAACATAACGGGGAGGTGTGAATCGGAGGGCCTGAATTGGGATAGGCAGTGAGTGGCAATGTAGGATGGAGAAAAGCGCCACGGGTTGGTCAGCATGGGGAGGTCAGGAAACATGCAGTGGCAATGTAGGATAGGTTCTGAAAAACTTCGCGGGCTGGTGCACTTTGAAAGGGTTTCTAACAGGCCATTCACTCGTAGGAGTGAGAAAAACATCACGGGGTGGTGTGAATAGGAGGGCCTGAATTAGATTAGGCAATGAGTGGCAATGTAGGATGGAGAAAAGCGCCACGGAGTGTTCAGTATTTGGAGGTCAGGAAACATGCAGTGGCAATGCAGGATAGGTTTCTGAAAAACATCGCCGGGTGGTTTGCATTGTAAGGGTTTCTAACAGGCCATTCACTAGTAGGAGTGAGAAAATCATCACGGGGTGGTGTGAATCGAAGGGCTTGAATTAGGATAGGCAGTGAGTGACAATGTACGATGCAGAAAAGCGCCACGGGGTGGTCAGCATGGGGAGGTCAGGAAACATGCTGTGGCAATGTAGGATAGGTTTCTGAAAAACATCACAAGGTGGTGCGCATTGTAAGGGATTCTAACAGGCCATTCACTAATAGGAGTGAGAAAAACATCACGGGGTGGTGTGAATCGGAGTGCCTGAATTAGGACAGGCAGTGAGTGGCAATGTAGGATGGAGAAAAGCGCCACAGGGTGGTCAGCATGGGGAGGTCAGGAAAAATGTAGTGGCAATGTAGGATACGTTTCTGAAGAACATCGCCGGGTGGTGCGCATTGTAAGGTCTTCTAAAGGCCCATTTACTAGTAAGAGTGAGAAAAACATCACGGGGTGGTGTGAATCGTAGGGCCTGAATTAGCATAGGCAGTGATTGGCACTGTAGGATGGATAAAATAGCCACCGGGTGGTCAGCATGGGGAGGTCAGGAAACATGCAGTGGCAATGCCGGATAGGTTTCTGAAAAACATCGCGGTGTCTTGTGAATTGTAAGGGTTTCTAACACGCCATTCACTAGTAGGAGTGAGAAAAACATCACGGGATGGTGTGAATCGGGGGGCCTGAATTGGGATAGGCAGTGAGTGGCAATGTAGGACGGAGAAAAGCTATACGTGGTGGTCAGCATGGGGAGGTCAGGAAACATGCAGTGGCAATGTAGGATAGGTTTCTGAAAAACATCGCGGGGTAGTGCATTGTAAGGGTTTCTAACAGGCCATTCACTAGTAAGAGTGAGAAAAACATCACGGGGTGGTTTCAATCGGAGGGCCTGAATTGGGATAGGCAGGGAGTGGCAATGTATGATGGAGAAAAGCGCCACGGGGTGGTCAGCATGGGGAGGTCAGGAAACATGCAGTGGCAATGTAGGACAGGTTTCTGAAAAACATCGCCGGGTGGTGTGCATTGTAAGGGTTTCTAACAGGCCATTCACTAGTAGGAGTGAGAAAATCATCACGGATTGGTGTGAATCGAAGGGCCTGAATTAGGATAAACAGTGATTGGCAATGTAGGATGGAGAAGAGCGCCACGGGGTGGTCAGCATGGGGAGGTCAGGAAACATGCCGTGGCCATGTAGGATAGGTTTCTGAAAAACATCGCCGAGTGGTGCGCATTGTAAGGGTTTGTAACAGGCCATTCACTAGTAGGAGTCAGAAAAACATCACGGGGTGGTGTGAATCGGATGGCCTGAATTAGGATAGGCAGTGAGTTGCACTGTAGGATGGAGAAAATGGCCACAGGGTGGTCAGCATGGGGAGGTCAGGAAACATGCAGAGACAAAGTAGGATAGGTTTCTGAAAAACATTGCGGGGTCGTGTGAATTGTAATGGTTTCTAACACGCCATTCACTAGTAGGAGTGAGAAAACCATCACGGGGTGTTGTGAATTGGAGGGCCTGTATTGGGATAGGCAGTGAGAGGCAATGTAGGATCGAGAAAAGCGATACGGTTTGGTCAGCAAGTGGAGGTCAGGAAACATGCAGTGGCAATGTAGGATAGGTTTCTGAAAAACATCGCGGGGTGGTGCGCATTGCAAGGGTTTCTAACAGGCCATTCACTAGTAGGAGTGAGAAAAACATCACGTTGTTGGGTGAATCGGAGGGCCTGAATTAGGATAGGCAGTGAGTGGTAATGTAGGACGGAGAAAAGCTATACGTGGTGGTCAGCATGGGGAGGTCAGGAAACATGCAGTGGCAATGTAGGATAGGTTTCTGAAAAACATCGCGGGGTAGTGCATTGTAAGGGTTTCTAACAGGCCATTCACTAGTAAGAGTGAGAAAAACATCACGGGGTGGTTTCAATCGGAGGGCCTGAATTGGGATAGGCAGGGAGTGGCAATGTATGATGGAGAAAAGCGCCACGGGGTGGTCAGCATGGGGAGGTCAGGAAACATGCAGTGGCAATGTAGGATAGGTTTCTGAAAAACATCGCCGGGTGGTGTGCATTGTAAGGGTTTCTAACAGGCCATTCACTAGTAGGAGTGAGAAAATCATCACGGATTGGTGTGAATCGAAGGGCCTGAATTAAGATAGGCAGTGATTGGCAATGTAGGATGGATAAGAGCGCCACGGGGTGGTCAGCATTGGGAGGTCAGGAAACATGCCGTGGCCATGTAGGATAGGTTTCTGAAAAACATCGCGGAGTGGTGCGCATTGTAAGGGTTTGTAACAGGCCATTCACTAGTAGGAGTCAGAAAAACATCACGGGGTGGTGTGAATCGGATGGCCTGAATTAGGATAGGCAGTGAGTTGCACTGTAGGATGGAGAAAACGGCCACAGGGTGGTCAGCATGGGGAGGTCAGGAAACATGCAGAGACAAAGTAGGATAGGTTTCTGAAAAACATTGCGGGGTCGTGTGAATTGTAACGGTTTCTAACAAGCCATTCACTAGTAGGAGTGAGAAAACCATCACGGGGTGTTGTGAATTGGAGGGCCTGTATTGGGATAGGCAGTGAGAGGCAATGTAGGATCGAGAAAAGCGATACGGTTTGGCCAGCAAGTGGAGGTCAGGAAACATGCAGTGGCAATGTAGGATAGGTTTCTGAAAAACATCGCGGGGTGGTGCGCATTGTAAGGGTTTCTAACAGGCCATTCACTAGTAGGAGTGAGAAAAACATCACGTTGTTGGGTGAATCGGAGGGCCTGAATTAGGATAGGCAGTGAGTGGTAATGTAGGATGCAGAAAAGCTATACGTGGTGGTCAGAATGGGGAGGTCAGGAAACATGCAGTGACAATGTAGGATACATTTCTGAAGAACATCGCCGGGTGGTGCGCATTGTAAGGTCTTCTAAAGGCCCATTTACTAGTAAGAGTGAGAAAACCATCACGGGGTGGTGTGAATCGGGGGACCTGAATTGGCATAGGCAGTGAGTGGCAATGTAGGATGGAGAAAAGCACCACGGGTTGGTCTACATGGGGTCGTCAGGAAACATGCAGTGGCAATGTAGGATAGGTTTCTGAAAAACATCGCGGGGTGGTGCGCATTGTAAGTGTTTCTAAAAGTCCATTCACTAGTAGGAGTGAGAAATACATCACGGGGTAGTGTGAGTCGGAGGGCCTGAATTAGGATTGGCAGATAGTGGCAATGTAGGATGGAGAAAAGCGCCACGGGGTGGTCAGCATGGTGAGCTCAGGAAACATGCCGTGGCAAAGTAGGATAGGTTTCTGAAAAACATAGCGGGGTGGTGCGCATTGTAAGGGTTTGTAACAGGCCATTCACTAGTAGGCGTGAGAAAAACATCACGGGCTGGTGTGAATCGGAGGGCTTGAAATAGGACAGGCTGTGAGTGGCAATGTAGCATAGAGAAAAGCTCCACGGGGTGGTCAGCATGTGTAGGTCAGGACACATGCAGTGGCAACGTAGAATAGGTTTCTGAAAAACATCGCGGGGTGGTGAGAATTGTATGGGTTTCTACCACGCCATTCACTAGTAGGAGTGAGAAAACCATCACAGGTGGTGTGAATAGGAGGGCCTGATTTGGAATAGGCAATGAGTGGCAATATAGGATGGAGAAAAGCAATACGGGGTGGTCAGCATGGGGAGGTCAGGAAACATGCAGTGGCAATGTAGGATAGGTTTCTGAAAAACATCGTGGGGTGGTGCGCATTGTAAGGGTTTCTAACAGGCCATTCACCAGTAGGAATGAGAAAAACATCACGTTCTTGTGTGAATCGGAGAGCCTGAATTAGGATAGGCAGTGAGTGGCAATGTAGGATGGAGAAAAGCGCCACGGGGTGGTCTGCACTGGGCGGTCAGGAAACATGAAGTGGCAATGTAGGATACATTTCTGAAGAACATCGCGTGGTGGTGCGCATTGTAAGGTCTTCTAAAGGCCCATTTACTAGTAAGAGTGAGAAAAACATCACAGTGTGGTGTGAATCGTAGGGCCTGAATTAGGATAGGCAGTGAGTGGCACTGTAGGATGGAGAAAAGCGCCACGGGGTGGTCAGCATGGGGACGTCAGCAAACATGCAGTGGCAATGTAGGGTAGGATTGTGAAAAACATTGCGGGGTGGTGCGCATTGTAAGAGTTTCTAACAGGCCATTCACTAGTAAGAGTGAGAAAAAATTCACGGGGTGGTATGAATCGGAGGGCCTGAATTAGGATAGGCAGTGATTGGCAATGTAGGATGGAGAAAAGCGCCACGGGGTGGTCAGCATGGCAAGGTCAGGAAACATGCCGTGGCAATGTAGGACAGGTTTCTGAAAAACATCGCGGGGTAGTGCATTGTAAGGGTTTCTAACAGGCCATTCACTAGTAGGGGTGAGAAAAACATCATGGAGTGGTGTGAATCGGACGGCCTGGATTAGGAAAGGCAGTGAGTCACAAGGAAGGATGGAGAAAAGCGCCAAGGGAGGTCAGCATGGGGTGGTCAGGAAACATGCAGTGGCAATGTAGGATAGGTTTGTGAAAAACATCGCGGGGTGGTGCGCATTGTAAGGGTTTGTAACAGGCCATTCACTAGTAGGAGTGAGAAAAACATCACGGGGTGGTGTGAATCGGATGGCCTGAATTAGGATAGGAAGTGAGTTGCACTGTAGGTTGGAGAAAATGGCCACGGGGTGGTCAGCATGGGGAGGTCAGGAAACATGCAGTGGCAATGTAGGATAGGTTTCTGAAAAACGTCGCGGGGTCGTGTGAATTGTAAGAGTTTCTAACACGCCATTCACTAGTAGGAGTGAGAAAACCATCACGGGGTGTGGTGAATTGGAGGGCCTGTATTGGGATAGGCAGTGAGAGGCAATGTAGGATGGAGAAAAGCGATACGGTTTGGTCAGCATGTGGAGGTCAGGAAACATGCAGTGGCAATGTAGGATAGGTTTCTGAAAAACATCGCGGGGTGGTGCGCATTGTAAGGGTTTCTAACAGGCCATTCATTAGTAGGAGTGAGAAAAACATCACGATGTTGCGTGAATCGGAGGGCCTGAATTAGGATAGGCAGTGAGTGGTAATGTAGGATGGAGAAAAGCGCAACGGGGTGGTCAGCATGGGGAGGTCAGGAAACATGCAGTGGCAATGTAGGATAGCTTTCTGATAAACATAGCATGGTCGTGTGAATTGTAAGGGTTTCTAACACGCCATTCACTAGTAGAAGTGAGAAAACCATCAAGGGGTGGTGTGAATCAGGGGGCCTTAATTGGGATAGGCAGTGAGAGGCAATGTAGGATGGAGAAAAGCGATACGGTTTGGTCAGCATGTGGAGGTCAGGAAACATGCAGTGGCAATGTAAGATAGGTTTCTGAAAAACATCGCGGGGTGGTGCGCATTGTAAGGGTTTCTAACAGGCCATTCATTACTAGGAGTGAGAAAAACATCACGTTGTTGGGAGAATCGGAGGGCTTGAATTAGGATAGGCAGTGAGTGGTAATGTAGGATGGAGAAAAGCGCCACGGGGTGGTCAGCATGCGGAGGTCAGGAAACATGCAGTGACAATGTAGGATACGTTTCTGAAGAACATCGCCGGGTGGTGCGTATTGTAACGTCTTCTAAAAGCCCATTTACTAGTAAGAGTGAGAAAACCATCACGGGGTGGTGTGAATCGGGGCACCTGAATTGGGATAGGCAGTGAGTGGCCATGTAGGATGGAGAAAAGCGCCACGGGGTGGTCAGCATGGGGTCGTAAGGAAACATGCAGTGGCAATGTAGGATAGGTTTCTGAAAAACATCGCGGGGTGGTGCGCATTGTAAGGGTTTCTAAAAGTCCATTCACTAGTAGGAGTGAGAAATACATCACGGGGTGGTGTGAGTCGGAGGGCCTGAATTAGGATTGGCAGATAGTGGCAATGTAGGATGGAGAAAAGCGCCACGGGGTGGTCAGCATGGGGAGGTCAGGAAACATGCAGTGGCAAAGTAGGATAGGTTTCTGAAAAACATAGCGGGGTGGTGCGCATTGTAAGGGTTTGTAACAGGCCATTCACTAGTAGGAGTGAGAAAAACATAACGGGGTGGTGTGAATCGGAGGGCCTGAATTGGGATAGGCAGTGAGTGGCAAAGTAGGATGGAGAAAAGCGCCACGGGTTGGTTAGCATGGGGAGGTCAGGAAACATGCAGTGGCAATGTAGGATAGGTTCTGAAAAACTTCGCGGGCTGGTGCACTTTGTAAGGGTTTCTAACAGGCCATTCACTAGTAGGAGTGAGAAAAACATCACGGGGTGGTGTGAATAGGAGGGCCTGAATTAGATTAGGCAATGAGTGGCAATGTAGGATGGAGAAAAGCGCCACGGAGTGTTTAGTATTTGGAGGTCAGGAAACATGCAGTGGCAATGCAGGATTGGTTTCTGAAAAACATCGCCGGGTGGTTTGCATTGTAATGGTTTCTAACAGGCCATTCACTAGTAGGAGTGAGAAAATCATCACGGGGTGGTGTGAATCGAAGGGCTTGAATTAGGATAGGCAGTGAGTGACAATGTACGATGGAGAAAAGCGTCACGGGGTGGTCAGCATGGGGAGGTCAGGAAACATGCTGTGGCAATGTAGGATAGGTTTCTGAAAAAAATCACAAGGTGGTGCGCATTGTAAGGGATTCTAACAGGCCATTCACTAATAGGAGTGAGAAAAACATCATGGGGTGGTGTGAATCGGAGTGCTTGAATTAGGACAGGCAGTGAGTGGCAATGTAGGATGGAGAAAAGCGCCACGGGGTAGTCAGCATGGGGAGGTCAGGAAACATGTAGTGGCAATGTAGGATACGTTTCTGAAGAACATCGCAGGGTGGTGCGCATTGTAAGGTCTTCTAAAGGCCCATTTACTAGTAAGAGTGACAAAAACATCACGGGGTGGTGTGAATCGTAGGGCCTGAATTAGCATAGGCAGTGAGTGGCACTATAGGATGGATAAAATAGCCACCGGGTGGTCAGCATGGGGAGGTCAGGAAACATGCAGTGGCAATGCCGGATAGGTTTCTGAAAAACATCGCGGGGTCTTGTGAATTGTAAGGGTTTCTAACACGCCATTCACTAGTAGGAGTGAGAAAAACATCTCGGGATGGTGTGAATCGGGGGGCCTGAATTGGGATAGGCAGTGAGTGGCAATGTAGGACGGAAAAAAGCTATACGTGGTGGTCAGCATGGGGAGGTCAGGAAACATGCAGTGGCAATGTAGGATAGGTTTCTGAAAAACATCGCGGGGTAGTGCATTGTAAGAGTTTCTAACAGGCCATTCAATAGTAGGAGTGAGAAAAACATCACGGGTTGGTTTCAATCGGAGGGCCTGAATTGGGATAGGCAGGGAGTGGCAATGTATGATGGAGAAAAGCGCCACGGGGTGGTCAGCATGGGGAGGTCAGGAAACATGCAGTGGCAATGTAGGATAGGTTTCTGAAAAACATCGCCGGGTGGTGTGCATTGTAAGGGTTTCTAACAGGCCATTCACTAGTAGGAGTGAGAAAATCATCACGGATTGGTGTGAATCGAAGGGCCTGAATTAGGATAGGCAGTGATTGGCAATGTAGGATGGAGAAGAGCGCCACGGGGTGGTCAGCATGGGGAGGTCAGGAAACATGCCGTGGCCATGTAGGATAGGTTTCTGAAAAATATTGCGGGGTGTTGTGCATTGTAAGTGTTTCTAACACGCCATGCACTAGTAGCAGTGAGAAAAACACAACCGTGTGGTGTGAATCGGAGGGCCTGAATTAGGATAGGCAGTGAGTGGCAATGTAGGATGGACAAAAGCGCCAAGGGGTGGTCAGCTTGGGGAGGTCAGGAAACATGCAGTGGCAATGTAGGACAGGTTTCTGAAAAACATCGCGGGGTAGTGCATTGTACGGGTTTCTAACAGGCCATTCACTAGTAGGGGTGAGAAAAACATCACAGAGTGGTGTGAATCGGAGGGCCTGGATTAGGAAAGGCAGTGAGTTGCAAGGAAGGATGGAGAAAAGCGCCAAGGGTGGTCAGCATGGGGTGGTCAGGAAACATGCAGTGGCAATGTAGGATAGGTTTGTGAAAAAGATCGCGGATTGGTGTATTGTAAGGGTTTCTAACAGGCCATTCACTAGTAGGGGTGAGAAAAACATCATGGAGTGGTGTGAATATGCGGGCCTGGATTAGTAAAGGCAGAGAGTGGCAATGTTGGATGAAGAAAAGCAACACGGGGTGGTCAGCATGGGGAGGTCAGGAAACATGGAGTGGCAATGTGGGATAGTTTTCTGAAAAACATCGCCTGGTGGTGTGCATTTTAAGTGTTTCTAACAGGTCATTCACTAGTAGGAGTGAGAAAATCATCACGGGTTGGTGTGAATCGAAGGGCCTGAATTAGGATAGGCAGTGAGTGGCAATGTAGGATGGACAAAAGCGCCAAGGGGTGGTCAGCTTGGGGAGGTCAGGAAACATGCAGTGGCAATGTAGGACAGGGTTCTGAAAAACATCGCGGGGTAGTGCATTGTAAGGGTTTCTAACAGGCCATTCACTAGTAGGGGTGAGAAAAACATCATGGAGTGGTGTGAATCGGACGGCCTGGATTAGGAAAGGCAGTGAGTCACAAGGAAGGATGGAGAAAAGCGCCAAGGGAGGTCAGCATGGGGTGGTCAGGAAACATGCAGTGGCAATGTAGGATAGGTTTGTGAAAAAGATCGCGGGTTGGTGCATTGTAAAGGTTTCTAACAGGCCATTCACTAGTAGGGGTGAGAAAATCATCACGGGTTGGTGTGAATCGAAGGGCCTGAATTAGGATAGGCAGTGATTGGCAATGTAGGATGGAGAAAAGCGCCACGGGGTGGTCAGCATGGCGAGGTCAGGAAACATGCCGTGGCCATTTAGGATAGGTTTCTGAAAAACATCGCGGGGTGGTGCGCATTGTAACGGTTTGTAACAGGCCATTCACTAGTAGGAGTGAGAAAAACATCACGGGGTGGTGTGAATCGGATGGCCTGAATTAGGATAGGAAGTGAGTTGCACTGTAGGATGGAGAAAATGGCCACGGGGTGGTCAGCATGTGGAGGTCAGGAAACATGCAGTGGCAATGTAGGATAGGTTTCTGAAAAACATCGCGGGGTGGTGCGCATTGTAAGGGTTTCTAACAGGCCATTCATTAGTAGGAGTGAGAAAAACATCACGTTGTTGGGTGAATCGGAGGGCCTGAATTAGGATAGGCAGTGAGTGGTAATGTAGGATGGAGAAAAGCGCCACGGGGTGGTCAGCATGTGGAGGTCAGGAAACATGCAGTGGCAATGTAGGATAGCTTTCTGATAAACATCGCATGGTCGTGTGAATTGTAAGGGTTTCTAACACGCCATTCACTAGTAGAAGTGAGAAAACCATCACGGGGTGGTGTGAATCGGGGGGCCTTAATTGGGATAGGCAGTGAGAGGCAATGTAGGATGGAGAAAAGCGATACTGTTTGGTCAGCATGTGGAGGTCAGGAAACATGCAGTGGCAATGTAAGATAGGTTTCTGAAAAACATCGCGGGGTGGTGCGCATTGTAAGGGTTTCTAACAGGCCATTCATTAGTAGGAGTGAGAAAAACATCACGTTGTTGGGTGAATCGGAGGGCCTGAATTAGGATAGGCAGTGAGTGGTAATGTAGGATGGAGAAAAGCGCCACGGGGTGGTCAGCATGGGGAGGTCAGGAAACATGCAGTGACAATGTAGGATACGTTTCTGAAGAACATCGCCGGGTGGTGCGCATTGTAAGGTCTTCTAAAGGCCCATTTACTAGTAAGAGTGAGAAAACCATGACGGGGTGGTGTGAATCGGGGGGCCTGAATTGGGATAGGCAGTGAGTGGCAATGTAGGACGGAGAAAAGCTATACGTGGTGGTCAGCATGGGGAGGTCAGGAAACATGCCGTGGCCATTTAGGATAGGTTTCTCAAAAACATCGCGGGGTGGTGCGCATTGTCAGGGTTTCTAAAAGTCCATTCACTAGTAGGAGTGAGAAATACATCACGGGGTGGTGTGAGTCGGAGGGCCTGAATTAGGATTGGCAGATAGTGGCAATGTAGGATGGAGAAAAGCACCACTGGGTGGTCAGCATGGGGAGGTCAGGAAACATGCAGTGGCAAAGTAGGATAGGTTTCTGAAAAACATAGCGGGGTGGTGCGCATTGTAAGGGTTTGTAACAGACCATTCACTAGTAGGAGTGAGAAAAACATAACGGGGTGGTGTGAATCGGAGGGCCTAAATTGGGATAGGATAAACATGCTGAGGTAATGTAGGATAGGTTTCTGAAAAACATCACAAGGTGGTGCGCATTGTAAGGGATTCTAACAGGCCATTCACTAATAGGAGTGAGAAAAACATCACGGGGTGGTGTGAATCGGAGTGCCTGAATTAGGACAGGCAGTGAGTGGCAATGTAGGATGGAGAAAAGCGCCACGGGGTGGTGAGCATTGGGAGGTCAGGAAATATGTAGTGGCAATGTAGGATACGTTTCTGAAGAACATCGCAGGGTGGTGCGCATTGTAAGGTCTTCTAAAGGCCCATTTACTAATAAGAGTGACAAAAACATCACGGGGTTGTGTGAATCGTAGGGCCTGAATTAGCATAGGCAGTGAGTGGCACTGTAGGATGGATAAAATAGCCACCGGGTGGTCAGCATGGGGAGGTCAGGAAACATGCAGTGGCAATGCCGGATAGGTTTCTGAAAAACATCGCGGGGTCTTGTGAATTGTAAGGGTTTCTAACACGCCATTCACTAGTAGGAGTGAGAAAAACATCACGGGATGGTGTGAATCGGGGGGCCTGAATTGGGATAGGCAGTGAGTGGCAATGTAGGACGGAGAAAAGGTATACGTGGTGGTCAGCATGGGGAGGTCAGGAATCATGCAGTGGCAATGTAGGATAGGTTTCGGAAAAACATCGCGAGGTAGTGCATTGTCAGGGTTTCTAACAGGCCATTCACTAGTAGGAGTGAGAAAAACATCACGGGGTGGTTTCAATCGGAGGGCCTGAATTGGAATAGGCAGGGAGTGGCAATGTATGATGGAGAAAAGCGCCACGGGGTGGTCAGCATGGGGATGTCAGGAAACATGCATTGGCAATGTAGGATAGGTTTCTGAAAAACATCGCCGGGTGGTGTGCATTGTAAGGGTTTCTAACAGGCCATTCACTAGTAGGAGTGAGAAAATCATCACGGATTGGTGTGAATCCAAGGGCCTGAATTAGGATAGGCAGTGATTGGCAATGTAGGATGGAGAAGAGCGCTACGGGGTGGTCAGCATGGGGAGGGCAGGAAACATGCCGTGGCCATGTAGGATAGGTTTCTGAAAAATATTGCGAGGTGTTGCGCATTGTAAGTGTTTCTAACACGCCATGCACTAGTAGCAGTGAGAAAAACACAACCGTGTGGTGTGAATCGGAGGGCCTGAATTAGGATAGGCAGTGAGTGGCAATGTAGGATGGACAAAAGCGCCAAGAGGTGGTCAGCTTGGAGAGGTCAGGAAACATGCAGTGGCAATGTAGGACAGGTTTATGAAAAACATCGCGGGGTAGTGCATTGTAAGGGTTTCTAACAGGCCATTCACTAGTAGGGGTGAGAAAAACATCACGGAGTGGTGTGAATCGGAGGGCCTAGACTAGGAAAGGCAGTGAGTCGCAAGGAAGGATGGAGAAAAGCGCCAAGGGTGGTCAGCATGGGGTGGTCAGGAAACATGCAGTGGCAATGTAGGATAGGTTTGTGAAAAAGATCGCGGATTGGTGAATTGTAAGGGTTTCTAACAGGCCATTCACTAGTAGGGGTGAGAAAAACATCATGGAGTGGTGTGAATAGGCGGGCCTGGATTAGTATAGGCAGAGAGTGGCAATGTTGGATGGAGAAAAGCAACACGGGGTGGTCAGCATGGGGAGGTCAGGAAACATGGAGTGGCAATGTGGGATAGTTTTCTGAAAAACATCGCCGGGTGGTGTGCATTGTAAGGGTTTCTAACAGGTCATTCACTAGTAGGAGTGAGAAAATCATCACGGGTTGGTGTGAATCGAAGGGCCTGAATTAGGATAGGCAGTGATTGGCAATGTAGGATGGAGAAAAGCGCCACGGGGTGGTCAGCATGGCAAGGTCAGGAAACATGCCGTGGCAATGTAGGACAGGTTTCTGAAAAACATCGCGGGGTAGTGCATTGTAAGGGTTTCTAACAGGCCATTCACTAGTAGGGTTGAGAAAAACATCATGGAGTGGTGTGAATCGGACGGCCTGGATTAGGAAAGGCAGTGAGTCACAAGGAAGGATGGAGAAAAGCGCCAAGGGAGGTCAGCATGGGGTGGTCAGGAAACATGCAGTGGCAATGTAGGATAGGTTTGTGAAAAAGATCGCGGGTTGGTGCATTGTAAAGGTTTCTAACAGGCCATTCACTAGTAGGGGTGAGACAATCATCACGAGGTGGTTTCAATCGGAGGGCCTGAATTGGGATAGGCAGGGAGTGGCAATGTACGATGGAGAAAAGCGCCACGGGGTGGTCAGCATGGGGAGGTCAGGAAACATGCCGTGGCCATGTAGGATAGGTTTCTGAAAAACATCGCGGAGTGGTGCGCATTGTAAGGGTTTGTAACAGGCCATTCACTAGTAGGAGTCAGAAAAACATCACGGGGTGGTGTGAATCGGATGGCCTGAATTAGGATAGGAAGTGAGTTGCACTGTAGGATGGAGAAAATGGCCACGGGGTGGTCAGCACGTGGAGGTCAGGAAACATGCAGTGGCAATGTAGGATAGGTTTCTGAAAAACATCGCGGGGTCGTGTGAATTGTAAGGGTTTCTAACACGCCATTCACTAGTAGGAGTGAGAAAACCATCACGGGGTGTGGTGAATTGGAGGGCCTGTATTGGGATAGGCAGTGAGAGGCAATGTAGGATGGAGAAAAGCGATACGGTTTGGTCAGCATGTGGAGGTCAGGAAACATGCAGTGGCAATGTAGGATAGGTTTCTGAAAAACATCGCGGGGTGGTGTGCATTGTAAGGGTTTCTAACAGGCCATTCATTAGTAGGAGTGAGAAAAACATCACGTTGTTGGGTGAATCGGAGAGCCTGAATTAGGATAGGCAGTGAGTGGTAATGTAGGATGGAGAAAAGCGCCACGGAGTGGTCAGAATGGGGAGGTCAGGAAACATGCAGAGACAATGTAGGATACGTTTCTGAAGAACATCGCCGGGTGGTGCGCATTGTAAAGTCTTCTAAAGGCCCATTTACTAGTAAGAGTGAGAAAACCATCACGGGGTGGTGTGAATCGGGGGACCTGAATTGGGATAGGCAGTGAGTGGCAATGTAGGATGGAGAAAAGCGCCACGGAGTGTTCAGTATTTGGAGGTCAGGAAACATGCAGTGGCAATGCAGGATTGGTTTCTGAAAAACATCGCCGGGTGGTTTGCATTGTAAGGGTTTCTAACAGGCCATTCACTAGTAGGAGTGAGAAAATCATCACGGGGTGGTGTGAATCGAAGGGCTTGAATTAGGATAGGCAGTGAGTGACAATGTACGATGGAGAAAAGCGCCACGGGGTGGTCAGCATGGGGAGGTCAGGAAACATGCTGTGGCAATGTAGGATAGGTTTCTGAAAAACATCACAAGGTGGTGCGCATTGTAAGGGATTCTAACAGGCCATTCACTAATAGGAGTGAGAAAAACATCATGGGGTGGTGTGAATCGGAGTGCCTGAATTAGGACAGGCAGTGAGTGGCAATGTAGGATGGAGAAAAGCGCCACGGGGTAGTCAGCATGGGGAGGTCAGGAAACATGTAGTGGCAATGTAGGATACGTTTCTGAAGAACATCACAGGGTGGTGCGCATTGTAAGGTCTTCTAAAGGCCCATTTACTAGTAAGAGTGACAAAAACATCACGGGGTGGTGTGAATCGTAGGGCCTGAATTAGCATAGGCAGTGAGTGGCACTGTAGGATGGATAAAATAGCCACCGGGTGGTCAGCATGGGGAGGTCAGGAAACATGCAGTGGCAATGCCGGATAGGTTTCTGAAAAACATAGCGGGGTCTTGTGAATTGTAAGGGTTTCTAACACGCCATTCACTAGTAGGAGTGAGAAAAACATCACGGGATGGTGTGAATCGGGGGGCCTGAATTGGGATAGGCAGTGAGTGGCAATGTAGGACGGAGAAAAGCTATACGTGGTGGTCAGCATGGGGAGGTCAGGAAACATGCAGTGGCAATGTAGGATAGGTTTCTGAAAAACATCGCGGGGTAGTGCATTGTAAGAGTTTCTAACAGGCCATTCCATAGTAGGAGTGAGAAAAACATCACGGGTTGGTTTCAATCCGAGGGCCTGAATTGGGATAGGCAGGGAGTGGCAATGTATGATGGAGAAAAGCGCCACGGGGTGGTCAGCATGGGGAGGTCAGGAAACATGCAGTGGCAATGTAGGATAGGTTTCTGAAAAACATCGCCGGGTGGTGTGCATTGTAAGGGTTTCTAACAGGCCATTCACTAGTAGGAGTGAGAAAATCATCACGGATTGTTGTGAATCGAAGGGCCTGAATTAGGATAGGCAGTGATTGGCAATGTAGGATGGAGAAGAGCGCCACGGGGTGGTCAGCATGGGGAGGTCAGGAAACATGCCGTGGCCATGTAGGATAGGTTTCTGAAAAATATTGCGGGGTGTTGTGCATTGTAAGTGTTTCTAACACGCCATGCACTAGTAGCAGTGAGAAAAACACAACCGTGTGGTGTGAATCGGAGGGCCTGAATTAGGATAGGCAGTGAGTGGCAATGTAGGATGGACAAAAGCGCCAAGGGGTGGTCAGCTTGGGGAGGTCAGGAAACATGCAGTGGCAATGTAGGACAGGTTTCTGAAAAACATCGCGGGGTAGTGCATTGTAAGGGTTTCTAACAGGCCATTCACTAGTGGGGGTGAGAAAAACATCACGGAGTGGTGTGAATCGGAGGGCCTGGATTAGGAAAGGCAGTGAGTTGCAAGGAAGGATGGAGAAAAGCGCCAAGGGTGGTCAGCATGGGGTGGTCAGGAAACATGCAGTGGCAATGTAGGATAGGTTTGTGAAAAAGATCGCGGATTGGTGTATTGTAAGGGTTTCTAACAGGCCATTCACTAGTAGGAGTGAGAAAAACATCATGGAGTGGTGTGAATAGGCGGGCCTGGATTAGTATAGGCAGAGAGTGGCAATGTTGGATGGAGAAAAGCAACACGGGGTGGTCAGCATGGGGAGGTCAGGAAACATGGAGTGGCAATGTGGGATAGTTTTCTGAAAAACATCGCCTGGTGGTGTGCATTTTAAGGGTTTCTAACAGGTCATTCACTAGTAGGAGTGAGAAAATCATCACGGGTTGGTGTGAATCGAAGGGCCTGAATTAGGATAGGCAGTGATTGGCAATGTAGGATGGAGAAAAGCGCCAAGGGGTGGTCAGCATGGCAAGGTCAGGAAACATGCCGTGGCAATGTAGGACAGGTTTCTGAAAAACATCGCGGGGTAGTGCATTGTAAGGGTTTCTAACAGGCCATTCACTAGTAGGGGTGAGAAAAACATCATGGAGTGGTGTGAATCGGACGGCCTGGATTAGGAAAGGCAGTGAGTCACAAGGAAGGATGGAGAAAAGCGCCAAGGGAGGTCAGCATGGGGTGGTCAGGAAACATGCAGTGGCAATGTAGGATAGGTTTGTGAAAAAGATCGCGGGTTGGTGCATTGTAAAGGTTTCTAACAGGCCATTCACTAGTAGGGGTGAGAAAATCATCACCGGTTGGTGTGAATCGAAGGGCCTGAATTAGGATAGGCAGTGATTGGCAATGTAGGATGGAGAAAAGCGCCACGGGGTGGTCAGCATGGCGAGGTCAGGAAACATGCCATGGCCATTTAGGATAGGTTTCTGAAAAACATCGCGGGGTGGTGCGCATTGTAAGGGTTTGTAACAGGCCATGCACTAGTAGGAGTGAGAAAAACATCACGGGGTGGTGTGAATCGGATGGCCTGAATTAGGATAGGAAGTGAGTTGCACTGTAGGATGGAGAAAATGGCCACGGGGTGGTCAGCATGTGGAGGTCAGGAAACATGCAGTGGCAATGTAGGATAGGTTTCTGAAAAACAGCGCGGGGTCGTGTGAATTGTAAGGGTTTCTAACACGCCATTCACTAGTAGGAGTGAGAAAACCATCACGGGGTGTGGTGAATTGGTGGGCCTGTATTGGGATAGGCAGTGAGAGGCAATGTAGGATGGAGAAAAGCGATACGGTTTGGTCAGCATGTGGAGGTCAGGAAACATGCAGTGGCAATGTAGGATAGGTTTCTGAAAAACATCGCGGGGTGGTGCGCATTGTAAGGGTTTCTAACAGGCCATTCATTAGTAGGAGTGAGAAAAACATCACGTTGTTGGGTGAATCGGAGAGCCTGAATTAGGATAGGCAGTGAGTGGTAATGTAGGATGGAGAAAAGCGCCACGGGGTGGTCAGCATGGGGAGGTCAGGAAACATGCAGTGGCAGTGTAGGATAGCTTTCTGATAAACATCGCATGGTCGTGTGAATTGTAAGGGTTTCTAACACGCCATTCACTAGTAGAAGTGAGAAAACCATCACGGGGTGGTGTGAATCGGGGGGCCTTAATTGGGATAGGCAGTGAGAGGCAATGTAGGATGGAGAAAAGCGATACGGTTTGGTCAGCATGTGGAGGTCAGGAAACATGCAGTGGCAATGTAAGATAGGTTTCTGAAAAACATCGCGGGGTGGTGCGCATTGTAAGGGTTTCTAACAGGCCATTCATTAGTAGGAGTGAGAAAAACATCACGTTGTTGGGTGAATCGGAGGGCCTGAATTAGGATAGGCAGTGAGTGGTAATGTAGGATGGAGAAAAGCGCCACGGGGTGGTCTTCATGGGGAGGTCAGGAAACATGCAGTGACAATGTAGGATACGTTTCTGAAGAACATCGCCGGGTGGTGCGCATTGTAAGGTCTTCTAAAGGCCCATTTACTAGTAAGAGTGAGAAAACCATGTCGGGGTGGTGTGAATCGGGGGACCTGAATTGGGATAGGCAGTGAGTGGCAATGTAGGATGGAGAAAAGCTCCACGGGGTGGTCAGCATGGGGTCGTAAGGAAACATGCAGTGGCAATGTAGGATAGGTTTCTGAAAAACATCGCGGGGTGGTGCGCATTGTAAGGGTTTCTAAAAGTCCATTCACTATTGGAGTGAGAAATACATCACGGGTTGGTGTGAGTCGGAGGGCCTGAATTAGGATTGGCAGATAGTGGCAATGTAGGATGGAGAAAAGCACCACGGTGTGGTCAGCATGGGGAGGACAGGAAACATGCAGTGGCAAAGTAGGATAGGTTTCTGAAAAACATAGCGGGGTGGTGCGCATTGTAAGGGTTTGTAACAGGCCATTCACTAGTAGGAGTGAGAAAAACATAACGGGGTGGTGTGAATCGGAGGGCCTAAATTGGGATAGGCAGTGAGTGGCAATGTAGCATGGAGAAAAGCGCCACGGGTTGGTCAGCATGGGGAGGTCAGGAAACATGCTGTGGCAATGTAGGATAGGTTTCTGAAACACATCACAAGGTGGTGCGCATTGTAAGGGATTCTAACAGGCCATTCACTAATAGGAGTGAGAAAAACATCACGGGGTGGTGTGAATCGGAGTGCCTGAATTAGGACAGGCAGTGAGTGGCAATGTAGGATGGAGAAAAGCGCCACAGGGTGGTCAGCATGGGGAGGTCAGGAAACATGCAGTGACAAAGTAGGATAGGTTTCTGAAAAACATTGCGGGGTCCTGTGAATTGTAACGGTTTCTCACACGCCATTCACTAGTACTAGTGAGAAAACCATCACGGGGTGGTGTGAATCGGGGGGCCATAATTGGGATAGGCAGTGAGAGGCAATGTAGGATGGAGAAAAGCGATACGGTTTGGTCAGCATGTGGAGGTCAGGAAACATGCAGTGGCAATGTAAGATAGGTTTCTGAAAAACATCGCGGGGTGGTGCGCATTGTAATGGTTTCTAACAGGCCATTCATTAGTAGGAGTGAGAAAAACATCACGTTGTTGGGTGAATCGGAGGGCCTGAATTAGGATAGGCAGTGAGTGGTAATGTAGGATGGAGAAAAGCGCCACGGGGTGGTCAGCATGGGGAGGTCAGGAAACATGCAGTGACAATGTAGGATACGTTTCTGAAGAACATCGCCAGGTGGTGCGCATTGTAAGGTCTTCTAAAGGCCCATTTACTAGTAAGAGTGAGAAAACCATCACGGGGTGGTGTGAATCGGGGGACCTGAATTGGGATAGGCAGTGAGTGGCAATGTAGGATGGAGAAAAGCGCCACGGGGTGGTCAGCATGGGGTCGTTAGTAAACATGCAGTGGCAATGTAGGATAGGTTTCTGAAAAACATCGCGGGGTGGTGCGCATTGTAAGGGTTTCTAAAAGTCCATTCACTAGTAGGAGTGAGAAATACCTCACGGGGTGGTGTGAGTCGGAGGGCCTGAATTAGGATTGGCAGATAGTGGCAATGTAGGATGGAGAAAAGCGCCACGGGGTGGTCAGCATGGGGAGGTCAGGAAACATGCAGTGGCAAAGTAGGATAGGTTTCTGAAAAACATAGCGGGGTGGTGCGCATTGTAAGGGTTTGTAACAGGCCATTCACTAGTAGGAGTGAGAAAAACATCACGGGGTGGTGTGAATTCGAGGGCCTGAATTGGGATAGGCAGTGAGTGGCAATGTAGGATGGAGAAAAGCGCCACGGGTTTGTCAGCATGGGAGGTGAGGAAACATGCAGTGGCAATGTAGGGTAGGTTCTGAAAAACTTTGCGGGCTGGTGCACTTTGTAAGGGTTTCTAACAGGCCATTCACTAGTAGGAGTGAGAAAAACATCACGGGGTGGTGTGAATAGGAGGGCCTGAATTAGAATAGGCAATGAGTGGCAATGTAGGATGGAGAAAAGCGCCACGCAGTGTTCAGTATTTGGAGGTCAGGAAACATGCAGTGGCAATGCAGGATAGGTTTCTGAGAAACATCGCCGGGTGGTGTGCATTGTAAGGGTTTCTAACAGGCCATTCACTAGTAGGAGTTAGAAAATCATCACGGGGTGGTGTGAATCAAAGTGCTTGAATTAGGATAGGCAGTGAGTGACAATGTAGGATGGAGAAAAGCGCCACGGGGTGGTCAGCATGGGGAGGTCAGGAAACATGCTGTAGCAATGTAGGATAGGATTCTAAAAAACATCACGGTGTGGTGCAGATTGTAAGGCTTTCTAACAGGCCATTCACTACTAGGAGTGAGAAAAACATCACGGGGTGGTGTGAATCGGAGGGCCTGAATTAGGACAGGCTGTGAGTGGCAATGTAGCATGGAGAAAAGCGCCACGGGGTGGTCAGCATGTGTAGGTCAGGACACATGCTTTGGCAATGTAGGATAGGTTTCTGAAAAACATCTTGGGGTGGTGCGCATTGTAAGGGTTTCTAACACGCCATTCACTAGTAGGAGTGAGAAAACCATCACGGGGTGGTGTGAATCGGAGGGCCTGATTTGGGATAGGTAATGATTGGAAATGTAGGATGGAGAAAAGCGATACGTTGGTGGTCAGCATGGGGAGGTCAGGAAACATGCAGTGGCAATGTAGGATAGGTTTCTGAAAAACATCTTCGGGTGGTGCGCATTGTAAGGGTTTCTAACAGGCCATTCACCAGTAGGAATGAGAAAAACATCACGTTGTTGTGTGAATCGGAGAGCCTGAATTAGGATAGGCAGTGAGTGGCAATGTAGGATGGAGAAAAGTGCCACGGGGTGGTCAACACGGGGAGGTCAGGAAACATGCAGTGGCAATGTAGGATACATTTCTGAAGCACATCGCGTGGTGTTGCGCATTGTAAGGTCTTCTAAAGGCCCATTTACTAGTAAGAGTGAGAAAAACATCACAGGGTGGTGTGAATCGTAGGGCCTGAATTAGGATAGGCAGTGAGTGGCACTGTAGGATGGAGAAAATGGCCACGGAGTGGTCAGCACGGGGAGGTCAGCAAACATGCAGTGGCAATGTAGGATACATTTGTGAAGAACATCGCGTGGTGGTGCGCATTGTAAGGTCTTCTAAAGGCCCATTTACTAGTAAGAGTGAGAAAAACATCACAGGGTGGTGTGAATCGGAGGGCCTGAATTAGGATAGGCAGTGAGTGGTAATGTAGGATGGAGAAAAGCGCCACGGGGTGGTCAGCATGGGGAGGTCAGGAAACATGCAGTGACAATGTAGGATACGTTTCTGAAGAACATCGCCGGGTGGTGCGCATTGTAAGGTCTAAAAGCCCATTTACTAGTAAGAGTGAGAAAATCATCACGGGGTGGTGTGAATCGGGGGACCTGAATTGGGATAGGCAGTGAGTGGCAATGTAGGATGGAGAAAAGCGCCACGGGGTGGTCAGCATGGGGAGGTCAGGAAACATGCCGTGGCAATGTAGGATAGGTTTCTGAAAAACATGGCGGGGTGGTGTGCATTGTAAGGGTTTCTAAAAGTCCATTCACTAGTAGGAGTGAGAAAATCATCACGGGGTGGTGTGAATCGAAGGGCGTGAATTAGGACAGGCAGTGATTGGCAATGTAGGATGGAGATAAGCGCCACGGGGTGGTCAGCATGGGGAGGTCAGGAAACATGCAGTGGCAAAGTAGGATAGGTTTCTGAAAAACATAGCGGGGTGGTGCGCATTGTAAGGGTTTGTAACAGGCCATTCACTAGTAGGAGTGAGAAAAACATCACGGGGTGGTGTGAATCGGAGGGCCTGAAATAGGACAGGCTGTGAGTGGCAATGTAGCATAGAGAAAAGCTCCACGGGGTGGTCAGCATGTGTAGGACAGGACACATGTAGTGGCAATGTAGAATAGTTTTCTGAAAAACATCGTGGGGTGGTGAGCATTGTAAGGGTTCCTACCACGCCATTCACTAGTAGGAGTGAGAAAACCATCACAGGGTGGTGTGAATAGGAGGGCCTGATTTGGGATAGGCAATGAGTGGCAATGTAGGATGGAGAAAAGCGATAAGGAGTGGTCAGCATGGGGAGGTCAGGAAACATGCAGTGGCAATGTAGGATAGGTTTCTGAAAAACATCGTGGGGTGGTGCGCATTGTAAGGGTTTCTAACAGGCCATTCACCAGTAGGAATGAGAAAAACATCACGTTCTTGTGTGAATTCGAGAGCCTGAATTAGGATAGGCAGTGAGTGGCAATGTAGGATGGAGAAAAGCGCCACGGGGTGGTCAGCACGGGGAGGTCAGGAAACATGCAGTGGCAATGTAGGATACATTTCTGAAGAACATCGCGTGGTGGTGCGCATTGTAAGGTCTTCTAAAGGCCCATTTACTAGTAAGAGTGTGAAAAAATTCACGGGGTGGTGTGAATCAGAGGGCCTGAATTAGGATAGGCAGTGAGTGGCAATGTAGGATGGACAAAAGTGCCACGGGCTGGTCAGCATGGGGAGGTCTGGAATCATGCAGTGGCAATGTAGGATAGGTTTCTGAAAAATATTGCGGGGTATTGCGCATTGTAAGTGTTTCTAACACGCCATGCACTAGTAGCAGTGAGAAAAACACAACCGTGTGGTGTGAATAGGAGGGCCTGAATTAGGATAGGCAGTGATTGGCAATGTAGGATGGACAAAAGCGCCAAGGGGTGGTCAGCTTGGGGAGGTCAGGAAACATGCAGTGGCAATGTAGGACAGGTTTCTGAAAAACATCGCGGGGTAGTGCATTGTAAGGGTTTCTAACAGGCCATTCACTAGTAGGGGTGAGAAAAACATCACGGAGTGGTGTGAATCGGAGGGCCTGGATTAGGAAAGGCAGTGAGTCGTAAGGAAGGATGGAGAAAAGCACCAAGGGTGGTCAGCATGGGGTGGTCAGGAAACATGCAGTGGCATTGTAGGATAGCTTTGTGAAAAAGAACGCGGATT
The DNA here is from genome assembly GCF_034190915.1 of Cavia porcellus. Lineage (NCBI taxonomy): Eukaryota > Metazoa > Chordata > Mammalia > Rodentia > Caviidae > Cavia > Cavia porcellus. The sequence goes on along the minus strand of NW_026947486.1, from coordinate 657,307 downwards.
GGTGAATTGTAAGGGTTTCTAACAGGCCATTCACTAGTAGGGGTGAGAAAAACATCATGGAGTGGTGTGAATAGGCGGGCCTGGGTTAGGATAGGCAGTGAGTGGCAATGTTGGATGGAGAAAAGCAACACGGGGTGGTCAGCATGGGGAGGTCAGGAAACATGGAGTGGCAATGTGGGATAGTTTTCTGAAAAACATCGCCGGGTGGTGTGCATTGTAAGGGTTTCTAACAGGCCATTAACTAGTAGGAGTGAGAAAATCATCACGGGTTGGTGTGAATCGAAGGGCCTGAATTAGGATAGGCAGTGATTGGCAATGTAGGATGGAGAAAAGCGCCACGGGGTGGTCAGCATGGTGAGGTCAGGAAACATGCCGTGGCCATGTAGGATAGGTTTCTGAAAAACATCGCGGGGTGGTGCGCATTGTACAGGTTTGTAACAGGCCATTCACTAGTAGGAATGAGAAAAACATCACGGGGTGGTGTGAATCGGATGGCCTGAATTAGGATAGGCAGTGAGTTGCACTGTAGGATGGAGAAAATGGCCACGGGGTGGTCAGCATGGGGAGGTCAGGAAACATGCAGTGGCAATGTAGGATAGGTTTCTGAAAAACTTCGCGGGCTGGTGCGCTTTGTAAGGGTTTCTAACAGGCCATTCACTAGTAGGAGTGAGAAAAACATCACGGGGTGGTGTGAATAGGAGGGCCTGAATTAGAATAGGCAGTGAGTGGCAATGTAGGATGTAGAAAAGCGCCACGGAGTGTTCAGTATGTGGAGGTCAGGAAACATGCAGTGGCAATGCAGGATAGGTTTCTGAAAAACATCGTCGGGTGGTGTTCTTTGTAAGGGTTTCTAACAGGCCATTCATTAGTAGGAGTGAGAAAATCATCACGGGGTGGTGTGAATCGAAGGGCCTGAATTAGGATAGGCAGTGAGTGACAATGTCGGATGGAGAAAAGCGCGACAGGATGGTCAGAATGTGTAGGTCAGGACACATGCAGTGGCAATGTAGGATAGGTTTCTGAAAAACATTGCGGGGTGGTGCGCATTGTAAAGGTATCTAACACGCTATTCACTAGTAGGAGTGAGAAAACCATCATGGGGTGGTGTGAATCGGAAGGCCTGATTTGGGATAGGCAATGAGTGGAAAGGTAGGATGGAGAAAAGCGATACATGGGGGACAGCATGGGGAGGTCAGAAAACATGCAGTGGCAATGTAGGATAGGTTTCTGAAAAACATAGCGGGGTGGTGCGCATTGTAAGGGTTTGTAACAGGCCATTCACTAGTAGGAGTGAGAAAAACATCACGGGGTGGTGTGAATTGGAGGGCCTGAATTGGGATAGGCAGTGAGTGGCAATGTAGGATGGAGAAAAGCGCCACGGGTTTGTCAGCATGGGGAGGTGAGGAAACATGCAGTGGCAATGTAGGATAGGTTTCTGAAAAACATAGCGGGGTGGTGCGCATTGTAAGGGTTTGTAACAGGCCATTCACTAGTAGGAGTGAGAAAAACATCACGGGGTGGTGTGAATAGGAGGGCCTGAATTAGAATAGGCAATGAGTGGCAATGTAGAATGGAGAAAAGCGCCACGCAGTGTTCAGTATTTGGAGGTCAGGAAACATGCAGTGGCAATGCAGGATAGGTTTCTGAGAAACATCGCCGGGTGGTGTGCATTGTAAGGGTTTCTAACAGGCCATTCACTAGTAAGAGTTAGAAAATCATCACGGGGTGGTGTGAATCAAAGTGCTTGAATTAGGATAGGCAGTGAGTGACAATGTAGGATGGAGAAAAGCGCCACGGGGTGGTCAGCATGGGGAGGTCAGGAAACATGCTGTAGCAATGTAGGATAGGATTCTAAAAAACATCACGGTGTGATGCAGATTGTAAGGCTTTCTAACAGGCCATTCACTACTAGGAGTGAGAAAAACATCACGGGGTGGTGTGAATCGGAGGGCCTGAATTAGAACAGGCTGTGAGTGGCAATGTAGCATGGAGAAAAGCGCCACGGGGTGGTCAGCATGTGTAGGTCAGGACACATGCATTGGCAATGTAGGATAGTTTTCTGAAAAACATCTTGGGGTGGTGCGCATTGTAAGGTCTAAAGGCCCATTTACTAGTAAGAGTGAGAAAATCATCACAGGGTGGTGTGAATCGGGGGACCTGAATTGGGATACGCAGTGAGTGGCAATGTAGGATGGAGAAAAGCGCCACGGGGTGGTCAGCATTGGGAGGTCAGGAAACATGCCGTGGCAAAGTAAGATAGGTTTCTGAAAAACATAGCGGTGTGGTGCGCATTGTAAGGGTTTGTAACAGGCCATTCACTAGTAGGAGTGAGAAAAACATCACGGGGTGGTGTGAATCGGAGGGCCTGAATTGGGATAGGCAGTGAGTGGCAATGTAGGATGTTGAAAAGTGCCACGGGGTGTTCAGCATGGGGAGGTCAGGAAACATGCAGTGGCAATGTAGGATAGGTTTCTGAAAAACATCGCCGGGTGGTTGGCATTGTAAGGGTTTCTAACTGGCCATTCACTAGTAGGAGTGAGAAAATCATCACGGGGTGGTGTGAATCGAAGGGCGCGAATTAGGACAGGCAGTGATTGGCAATGTAGGATGGAGAAAAGCGCCACGGGGTGGTCAGCATGGGGAGGTCAGGAAACATGCAGTGGCAATGTAGGATACGTTTCTGAAGAACATCGCGGGGTGGTGCCCATTGTAAGGTCTTCTAAAGGCCCATTTACTAGTAAGAGTGAGAAAAACATCACGGGGTGGTGTGATTCGTAGGGCCTGAATTAGCATAGGCAGTGAGTGGCACTGTAGGATGGATAAAATAGCCACCGGGTGGTCAGCATGGGGAGGTCAGGAAACATGCAGTGGCAATGCCGGATAGGTTTCTGAAAAACATCGCGGGGTCTTGTGAATTGTAAGGGTTTCTAACACGCCATTCACTAGTAGGAGTGAGAAAAACATCACGGGATGGTGTGAATCGGGGGGCCTGAATTGGGATAGGCAGTGAGTGGCAATGTAGGACGGAGAAAAGCTATACGTTGTGGTCAGCATGGGGAGGTCAGGAAACATGCAGTGGCAATGTAGGATAGGTTTCTGAAAAACATCGCGGAGTGGTGCCCATTTTAAGGGTTTCTAACAGGCCATTCACTAGTAGGAGTGAGAAAGCATCACGGGGTGGTTTGAATCGGAGGGCCTGAATTGGGATAGGCAGGGAGTGGCAATGTATGATGGAGAAAAGCGCCACGGGGTGGTCAGCATGGGGAGGTCAGTAAACATGCAGTGGCAATGTAGGATAGGTTTCTGAAAAACATCGCGGGGTGGTGCGCATTGTAAGGGTTTCTAACAGCCAATTCACTAGTAGGAGTGAGAAAAATATTACGTTGTTGTGTGAATCGGTGCGCCTGAATTAGGATAGGAAGTGAGTGGCAATGTAGGATGGAGAAAAGCACCACGGGGTGGTCAGCATGGGGAGGCCAGGAAACATGCAGTGGCAATGTAGGATAGGTTTCTGAAAAACATCGCCAGGTGGTGTGTATTGTAAGGGTTTCTAACAGGCCATTCACTAGTAGGAGTGAGAAAATCATCACGGGTTGGTGTGAATCGAAGGGCCTGAATTAGGTTAGGCAGTGACTGGCAATGTAGGATGGAGAAAATGGCCACAGGGTGGTCAGCATGGGGAGGTCAGGAAACATGCAGTGACAAAGTAGGATAGGTTTCTGAAAAACATTGCGGGGTCGTGTGAATTGTAACGGTTTCTAACACGCCATTCACTAGTAGAAGTGAGAAAACCATCACGGGGTGGTGTGAATCGGGGGGCCTTAATTGGGATAGGCAGTGAGAGGCAATGTAGGATGGAGAAAAGCGATACGGTTTGGTCAGCATGTGGAGGTCAGGAAACATGCAGTGGCAATGTAAGATAGGTTTCTGAAAATCATCGCGGGGTGGTGCGCATTGTAATGGTTTCGAACAGGCCATTCATTAGTAGGAGTGAGAAAAACATCACGTTGTTGGGTGAATCGGAGGGCCTGAATTAGGATAGGCAGTGAGTGGTAATGTAGCATGGAGAAAAGCGCCACGGGGTGGTCAGCATGGGGAGGTCAGGAAACATGCAGTGACAATGTAGGATACGTTTCTGAAGAACATCGCCAGGTGGTGCGCATTGTAAGGTCTTCTAAAGGCCCATTTACTAGTAAGAGTGAGAAAACCATCACGGGGTGGTGTGAATCGGGGGACCTGAATTGGGATAGGCAGTGAGTGGCAATGTAGGATGGAGAAAAGCGCCACGGGGTGGTCAGCATGGGGTCGTAAGTAAACATGCAGTGGCAATGTAGGATAGGTTTCTGAAAAACATCGCGGGGTGGTGCGCATTGTAAGGGTTTCTAAAAGTCCATTCAATAGTAGGAGTGAGAAATACCTCACGGGGTGGTGTGAGTCGGAGGGCCTGAATTAGGATTGGCAGATAGTGGCAATGTAGGATGGAGAAAAGCGCCACGGGGTGGTCAGCATTGGGAGGTCAGGAAACATGCCGTGGCAAAGTAAGATAGGTTTCTGAAAAACATAGCGGTGTGGTGCGCATTGTAATGGTTTGTAACAGGCCATTCACTAGTAGGAGTGAGAAAAACATCACGGGGTGGTGTGAATCGGAGGGCCTGAATTGGGATAGGCAGTGAGTGGCAATGTAGGATGTTGAAAAGTGCCACGGGGTGTTCAGCATGGGGAGGTCAGGAAACATGCAGTGGCAATGTAGGATAGGTTTCTGAAAAACATCGCCGGGTGGTTGGCATTGTAAGGGTTTCTAACTGGCCATTCACTAGTAGGAGTGAGAAAATCATCACGGGGTGGTGTGAATCGAAGGGCGCGAATTAGGACAGGCAGTGATTGGCAATGTAGGATGGAGAAAAGCGCCACGGGGTGGTCAGCATGGGGAGGTCAGGAAACATGCAGTGGCAATGTAGGATACGTTTCTGAAGAACATCGCGGGGTGGTGCCCATTGTAAGGTCTTCTAAAGGCCCATTTACTAGTAAGAGTGAGAAAAACATCACGGGGTGGTGTGAATCGTAGGGCCTGAATTAGCATAGGCAGTGAGTGGCACTGTAGGATGGATAAAATAGCCACCGGGTGGTCAGCATGGGGAGGTCAGGAAACATGCAGTGGCAATGCCGGATAGGTTTCTGAAAAACATCGCGGGGTCTTGTGAATTGTAAGGGTTTCTAACAGGCCATTCACTAGTAGGAGTGTGAAAAACATCACGGGATGGTGTGAATCGGGGGGCCTGAATTGGGATAGGCAGTGAGTGGCAATGTAGGACGGAGAAAAGCTATACGTTGTGGTCAGCATGGGGAGGTCAGGAAACATGCAGTGGCAATGTAGGATAGGTTTCTGAAAAACATCGCGGAGTGGTGCCCATTTTAAGGGTTTCTAACAGGCCATTCACTAGTAGGAGTGAGAAAGCATCACGGGGTGGTTTGAATCGGAGGGCCTGAATTGGGATAGGCAGGGAGTGGCAATGTATGATGGAGAAAAGCACCACAGGGTGGTCAGCATGGGGAGGTCAGGAAACATGCAGTGGCAATGTAGGATAGGTTTCTGAAAAACATCGCGGGGTGGTGCCCATTGTAAGGGTTTCTAACAGCCAATTCACTAGTAGGAGTGAGAAAAATATTACGTTGTTGTGTGAATCGGTGCGCCTGAATTAGGATAGGAAGTGAGTGGCAATGTAGAATGGAGAAAAGCACCACGGGGGGGTCAGCATGGGGAGGCCAGGAAACATGCATTGGCAATGTAGGATAGGTTTCTGAAAAACATCGCCAGGTGGTGTGTATTGTAAGGGTTTCTAACAGGCCATTCACTAGTAGGAGTGAGAAAATCATCACGGGTTGGTATGAATCGAAGGGCCTGAATTAGGATAGGCAGTGACTGGCAATGTAGGATGGAGAAAATGGCCACAGGGTGGTCAGCATGGGGAGGTCAGGAAACATGCAGTGACAAAGTAGGATAGGTTTCTGAAAAACATAGCGGGGTGGTGCGCATTGTAAGGGTTTGTAACAGGCCATTCACTAGTAGGAGTGAGAAAAACATCACGGGGTGGTGTGAATTGGAGGGCCTGAATTGGGATAGGCAGTGAGTGGCAATGTAGGATGGAGAAAAGCGCCACGGGGTGGTCAGCATGGGGAGGTCAGGAAACATGCAGTGACAATGTAGGATACGTTTCTGAAGAACATCGCCAGGTGGTGCGCATTGTAAGGTCTTCTAAAGGCCCATTTACTAGTAAGAGTGAGAAAACCATCACGGGGTGGTGTGAATCGGGGGACCTGAATTGGGATAGGCAGTGAGTGGCAATGTAGGATGGAGAAAAGCGCCACGGGGTTGTCAGCATGGGGTCGTAAGTAAACATGCAGTGGCAATGTAGGATAGGTTCTGAAAAACTTTGCGGGCTGGTGCACTTTGTAAGGGTTTCTAACAGGCCATTCACTAGTAGGAGTGAGAAAAACATCACGGGGTGGTGTGAATAGGAGGGCCTGAATTAGAATAGGCAATGAGTGGCAATGTAGGATGGAGAAAAGCGCCACGCAGTGTTCAGTATTTGGAGGTCAGGAAACATGCAGTGGCAATGCAGGATAGGTTTCTGAGAAACATCGCCGGGTGGTGTGCATTGTAAGGGTTTCTAACAGGCCATTCACTAGTAGGAGTTAGAAAATCATCACGGGGTGGTGTGAATCAAAGTGCTTGAATTAGGATAGGCAGTGAGTGACAATGTAGGATGGAGAAAAGCGCCACGGGGTGGTCAGCATGGGGAGGTCAGGAAAGATGCTGTAGCAATGTAGGATAGGATTCTAAAAAACATCACGGTGTGGTGCAGATTGTAAGGTTTTCTAACAGGCCATTCACTACTAGGAGTGAGAAAAACATCACGGGGTGGTGTGAATCGGAGGGCCTGAATTAGGACAGGCTGTGAGTGGCAATGTAGCATGGAGAAAAGCGCCACGGGGTGGTCAGCATGTGTAGGTCAGGACACATGCTTTGGCAATGTAGGATAGGTTTCTGAAAAACATCTTGGGGTGGTGCGCATTGTAAGGGTTTCTAACACGCCATTCACTAGTAGGAGTGAGAAAACCATCACGGGGTGGTGTGAATCGGAGGGCCTGATTTGGGATAGGTAATGATTGGAAATGTAGGATGGAGAAAAGCGATACGTTGGTGGTCAGCATGGGGAGGTCAGGAAACATGCAGTGGCAATGTAGGATAGGTTTCTGAAAAACATCTTCGGGTGGTGCGCATTGTAAGGGTTTCTAACAGGCCATTCACCAGTAGGAATGAGAAAAACATCACGTTGTTGTGTGAATCGGAGAGCCTGAATTAGGATAGGCAGTGAGTGGCAATGTAGGATGGAGAAAAGTGCCACGGGGTGGTCAACACGGGGAGGTCAGGAAACATGCAGTGGCAATGTAGGATACATTTCTGAAGAACATCGCGTGGTGTTGCGCATTGTAAGGTCTTCTAAAGGCCCATTTACTAGTAAGAGTGAGAAAAACATCACAGGGTGGTGTGAATCGTAGGGCCTGAATTAGGATAGGCAGTGAGTGGCACTGTAGGATGGAGAAAATGGCCACGGAGTGGTCAGCACGGGGAGGTCAGCAAACATGCAGTGGCAATGTAGGATACATTTGTGAAGAACATCGCGTGGTGGTGCGCATTGTAAGGTCTTCTAAAGGCCCATTTACTAGTAAGAGTGAGAAAAACATCACAGGGTGGTGTGAATCGGAGGGCCTGAATTAGGATAGGCAGTGAGTGGTAATGTAGGATGGAGAAAAGCGCCACGGGGTGGTCAGCATGGGGAGGTCAGGAAACATGCAGTGACAATGTAGGATACGTTTCTGAAGAACATCGCCGGGTGGTGTGCATTGTAAGGGTTTCTAAAAGTCCATTCACTAGTAGGAGTGAGAAAATCATCACGGGGTGGTGTGAATCGAAGGGCGTGAATTAGGACAGGCAGTGATTGGCAATGTAGGATGGAGAAAAGCGCCACGGGGTGGTCAGCATGGGGAGGTCAGGAAACATGCAGTGGCAAAGTAGGATAGGTTTCTGAAAAACATAGCGGGGTGGTGCGCATTGTAAGGGTTTGTAACAGGCCATTCACTAGTAGGAGTGAGAAAAACATCACGGGGTGGTGTGAATCGGAGGGCCTGAAATAGGACAGGCTGTGAGTGGCAATGTAGCATAGAGAAAAGCTCCACGGGGTGGTCAGCATGTGTAGGACAGGACACATGCAGTGGCAATGTAGAATAGTTTTCTGAAAAACATCGCGGGGTGGTGAGCATTGTAAGGGTTCCTACCACGCCATTCACTAGTAGGAGTGAGAAAACCATCACAGGGTGGTGTGAATAGGAGGGCCTGAATTGGGATAGGCAATGAGTGGCAATGTAGGATGGAGAAAAGCGATAAGGAGTGGTCAGCATGGGGAGGTCAGGAAACATGCAGTGGCAATGTAGGATAGGTTTCTGAAAAACATCGTGGCGTGGTGCGCATTGTAAGGGTTTCTAACAGGCCATTCACCAGTAGGAATGAGAAAAACATCACGTTCTTGTGTGAATTCGAGAGCCTGAATTAGGATAGGCAGTGAGTGGCAATGTAGGATGGAGAAAAGCGCCACGGGGTGGTCAGCACGGGGAGGTCAGGAAACATGCAGTGGCCATGTAGGATACATTTCTGAAGAACATCGCGTGGTGGTGCGCATTGTAAGGTCTTCTAAAGGCCCATTTACTAGTAAGAGTGAGAAAAAATTCACGGGGTGGTGTGAATCGGAGGGCCTGAATTAGGATAGGCAGTGAGTGGCAATGTAGGATGGACAAAAGTGCCACGGGCTGGTCAGCATGGGGAGGTCTGGAATCATGCAGTGGCAATGTAGGATAGGTTTCTGAAAAATATTGCGGGGTATTGCGCATTGTAAGTGTTTCTAACACGCCATGCACTAGTAGCAGTGAGAAAAACACAACCGTGTGGTGTGAATAGGAGGGCCTGAATTAGGATAGGCAGTGATTGGCAATGTAGGATGGACAAAAGCGCCAAGGGGTGGTCAGCTTGGGGAGGTCAGGAAACATGCAGTGGCAATGTAGGACAGGTTTCTGAGAAACATCGCGGGGTAGTGCATTGTAAGGGTTTCTAACAGGCCATTCACTAGTAGGGGTGAGAAAAACATCACGGAGTGGTGTGAATCGGAGGGCCTGGATTAGGAAAGGCAGTGAGTCGCAAGGAAGGATGGAGAAAAGCACCAAGGGTGGTCAGCATGGGGTGGTCAGGAAACATGCAGTGGCATTGTAGGATAGGTTTGTGAAAAAGATCGCGGATTGGTGAATTGTAAGGGTTTCTAACAGGCCATTCACTAGTAGGGTTGAGAAAAACAGCATGGAGTGGTGTGAATAGGCGGGCCTGGGTTAGGATAGGCAGTGAGTGGCAATGTTGGATGGAGAAAAGCAACACGGGGTGGTCAGCATGGGGAGGTCAGGAAACATGGAGTGGCAATGTAGGATAGTTTTCTGAAAAACATCGCCGGGTGGTGTGCATTGTAAGGGTTTCTAACAGGCCATTCACTAGTAGGAGTGAGAAAATCATCACGGGTTGGTGTGAATCGAAGGGCCTGAATTAGGATAGGCAGTGATTGGCAATGTAGGATGGAGAAAAGCGCCACAGGGTGGTCAGCATGGTGAGGTCAGGAAACATGCCGTGGCCATGTAGGATAGGTTTCTGAAAAACATCGCGGGGTGGTGCGCATTGTACAGGTTTGTAACAGGCCATTCACTAGTAGGAGTGAGAAAAACCTCACGGGTTGGTGTGAATCGTAGGGCCTGAATTAGGATAGGCAGTGAGTTGCACTGTAGGATGGAGAAAATGCCCACGGGGTGGTCAGCATGGGGAGGTCAGGAAACATGCAGTGGCAATGTAGGATAGGTTTCTGAAAAACTTCGCGGGCTGGTGCGCTTTGTAAGGGTTTCTAACAGGCCATTCACTAGTAGGAGTGAGAAAAACATCACGGGGTGGTGTGAATAGGAGGGCCTGAATTAGAATAGGCAGTGAGTGGCAATGTAGGATGGAGAAAAGCGCCACGGAGTGTTCAGTATGTGGAGGTCAGGAAACATGCAGTGGCAATGCAGGATAGGTTTCTGAAAAACATCGTCGGGTGGTGTTCTTTGTAAGGGTTTCTAACAGGCCATTCATTAGTAGGAGTGAGAAAATCATCACGGGGTGGTGTGAATCGAAGGGCCTGAATTAGGATAGGCAGTGAATGACAATGTAGGATGGAGAAAAGCGCCACAGGATGGTCAGAATGTGTAGGTCAGGACACATGCAGTGGCAATGTAGGATAGGTTTCTGAAAAACATCGCGGGGTGGTGCGCATTGTAAAGGTATCTAACACGCTATTCACTAGTAGGAGTGAGAAAACCATCATGGGGTGGTGTGAATCGGAAGGCCTGATTTGGGATAGGCAATGAGTGGAAAGGTAGGATGGAGAAAAGCGATACATGGGTGACAGCATGGGGAGGTCAGGTAACATGCAGTGGCAATGTAGGATAGGTTTCTGAAAAACATAGCGGGGTGGTGCGCATTGTAAGGGTTTGTAACAGGCCATTCACTAGTAGGAGTGAGAAAAACATCACGGGGTGGTTTGAATTGGAGGGCCTGTATTGGGATAGGCAGTGAGTGGCAATGTAGGATGGAGAAAAGCGCCACGGGTTTGTCAGCATGGGGAGGTGAGGAAACATGCAGTGGCAATGTAGGATAGGTTCTGAAAAACTTTGCGGGCTGGTGCACTTTGTAAGGGTTTCTAACAGGCCATTCACTAGTAGGAGTGAGAAAAACATCACGGGGTGGTGTGAATAGGAGGGCCTGAAGTAGAATAGGCAATGAGTGGCAATGTAGGATGGAGAAAAGCGCCACGCAGTGTTCAGTATTTGGAGGTCAGGAAACATGCAGTGACAATGCAGGATAGGTTTCTGAGAAACATCGCCGGGTGGTGTGCATTGTAAGGGTTTCTAACAGGCCATTCACTAGTAGGAGTGAGAAAATCATCACGGGGTGGTGTGAATCAAAGTGCTTGAATTAGGATAGGCAGTGAGTGACAATGTAGGATGGAGAAAAGCGCCACGGGGTGGTCAGCATGGGGAGGTCAGGAAACATGCTGTAGCAATGTAGGATAGGATTCTAAAAAACATCACGGTGTGGTGCAGATTGTAAGGCTTTCTAACAGGCCATTCACTACTAGGAGTGAGAAAAACATCACGGGGTGGTGTGAATCGGAGGGCCTGAATTAGGACAGGCTGTGAGTGGCAATGTAGCATGGAGAAAAGCGCCACGGGGTGGTCAGCATGTGTAGGTCAGGACACATGCATTGGCAATGTAGGATAGGTTTCTGAAAAACATCTTGGGGTGGTGCGCATTGTAAGGGTTTCTAACACGCCATTCACTAGTAGGAGTGAGAAAACCATCACGGGTTGGTGTGAATCGGAGGGCCTGATTTAGGATAGGTAATGATTGGAAATGTAGGATGGAGAAAAGCGATACGTTGGTGGTCAGCATGGGGAGGTCAGGAAACATGCAGTGGCAATGTAGGATAGGTTTCTGAAAAACATCTTCGGGTGGTGCGCATTGTCAGGGTTTCTAACAGGCCATTCACCAGTAGGAATGAGAAAAACATCACGTTGTTGTGTGAATTGGAGAGCCTGAATTAGGATAGGCAGTGAGTGGCAATGTAGGATGGAGAAAAGTGCCACGGGGTGGTCAACACGGGGAGGTCAGGAAACATGCAGTGGCAATGTAGGATACATTTCTGAAGAACATCGCGTGGTGTTGCGCATTGTAAGGTCTTCTAAAGGCCCATTTACTAGTAAGAGTGAGAAAAACATCACAGGGTGGTGTGAATCGTAGGGCCTGAATTAGGATAGGCAGTGAGTGGCACTGTAGGATGGAGAAAATGGCCACGGAGTGGTCAGCACGGGGAGGTCAGCAAACATGCAGTGGCAATGCAGGATACATTTGTGAAGAACATCGCGTGGTGGTGCGCATTGTAAGGTCTTCTAAAGGCCCATTTACTAGTAAGAGTGAGAAAAACATCACGTTGTTGTGTGAATCGGAGAGCCTGAATTAGGATAGGCAGTGAGTGGCAATGTAGGATGGAGAAAAGTGCCACGGGGTGGTCAACACGGGGAGGTCAGAAAACATGCAGTGGCAATGTAGGATACATTTCTGAAGAACATCGCGTGGTGTTGCGCATTGTAAGGTCTTCTAAAGGCCCATTTACTAGTAAGAGTGAGAAAAACATCACAGGGTGGTGTGAATCGTAGGGCCTGAATTAGGATAGGCAGTGAGTGGCACTGTAGGATGGAGAAAATGGCCACGGAGTGGTCAGCACGGGGAGGTCAGCAAACATGCAGTGGCAATGTAGGATACATTTGTGAAGAACATCGCGTGGTGGTGCGCATTGTAAGGTCTTCTAAAGGCCCATTTACTAGTAAGAGTGAGAAAAACATCACAGGGTGGTGTGAATCGGAGGGCCTGAATTAGGATAGGCAGTGAGTGGTAATGTAGGATGGAGAAAAGCGCCACGGGGTGGTCAGCATGGGGAGGTCAGGAAACATGCAGTGACAATGTAGGATACGTTTCTGAAGAACATCGCCGGGTGGTGTGCATTGTAAGGGTTTCTAAAAGTCCATTCACTAGTAGGAGTGAGAAAATCATCACGGGGTGGTGTGAATCGAAGGGCATGAATTAGGACAGGCAGTGATTGGCAATGTAGGATGGAGAAAAGCGCCACGGGGTGGTCAGCATGGGGAGGTCAGGAAACATGCAGTGGCAAAGTAGGATAGGTTTCTGAAAAACATAGCGGGGTGGTGCGCATTGTAAGGGTTTGTAACAGGCCATTCACTAGTAGGAGTGAGAAAAACATCACGGGGTGGTGTGAATCGGAGGGCCTGAAATAGGACAGGCTGTGAGTGGCAATGTAGCATAGAGAAAAGCTCCACGGGGTGGTCAGCATGTGTAGGACAGGACACATGCAGTGGCAATGTAGAATAGTTTTCTGAAAAACATCGCGGGGTGGTGAGCATTGTAAGGGTTCCTACCACGCCATTCACTAGTAGGAGTGAGAAAACCATCACAGGGTGGTGTGAATAGGAGGGCCTGAATTGGGATAGGCAATGAGTGGCAATGTAGGATGGAGAAAAGCGATAAGGAGTGGTCAGCATGGGGAGGTCAGGAAACATGCAGTGGCAATGTAGGATAGGTTTCTGAAAAACATCGTGGCGTGGTGCGCATTGTAAGGGTTTCTAACAGGCCATTCACCAGTAGGAATGAGAAAAACATCACGTTCTTGTGTGAATTCGAGAGCCTGAATTAGGATAGGCAGTGAGTGGCAATGTAGGATGGAGAAAAGCGCCACGGGGTGGTCAGCACGGGGAGGTCAGGAAACATGCAGTGGCCATGTAGGATACATTTCTGAAGAACATCGCGTGGTGGTGCGCATTGTAAGGTCTTCTAAAGGCCCATTTACTAGTAAGAGTGAGAAAAAATTCACGGGGTGGTGTGAATCGGAGGGCCTGAATTAGGATAGGCAGTGAGTGGCAATGTAGGATGGACAAAAGTGCCACGGGCTGGTCAGCATGGGGAGGTCTGGAATCATGCAGTGGCAATGTAGGATAGGTTTCTGAAAAATATTGCGGGGTATTGCGCATTGTAAGTGTTTCTAACACGCCATGCACTAGTAGCAGTGAGAAAAACACAACCGTGTGGTGTGAATAGGAGGGCCTGAATTAGGATAGGCAGTGATTGGCAATGTAGGATGGACAAAAGCGCCAAGGGGTGGTCAGCTTGGGGAGGTCAGGAAACATGCAGTGGCAATGTAGGACAGGTTTCTGAGAAACATCGCGGGGTAGTGCATTGTAAGGGTTTCTAACAGGCCATTCACTAGTAGGGGTGAGAAAAACATCACGGAGTGGTGTGAATCGGAGGGCCTGGATTAGGAAAGGCAGTGAGTCGCAAGGAAGGATGGAGAAAAGCACCAAGGGTGGTCAGCATGGGGTGGTCAGGAAACATGCAGTGGCATTGTAGGATAGGTTTGTGAAAAAGATCGCGGATTGGTGAATTGTAAGGGTTTCTAACAGGCCATTCACTAGTAGGGGTGAGAAAAACATCATGGAGTAGTGTGAATAGGCGGGCCTGGGTTAGGATAGGCAGTGAGTGGCAATGTTGGATGGAGAAAAGCAACACGGGGTGGTCAGCATGGGGAGGTCAGGAAACATGGAGTGGCAATGTAGGATAGTTTTCTGAAAAACATCGCCGGGTGGTGTGCATTGTAAGGGTTTCTAACAGGCCATTCACTAGTAGGAGTGAGAAAATCATCACGGGTTGGTGTGAATCGAAGGGCCTGAATTAGGATAGGCAGTGATTGGCAATGTAGGATGGAGAAAAGCGCCACAGGGTGGTCAGCATGGTGAGGTCAGGAAACATGCCGTGGCCATGTAGGATAGGTTTCTGAAAAACATCGCGGGGTGGTGCGCATTGTACAGGTTTGTAACAGGCCATTCACTAGTAGGAGTGAGAAAAACCTCACGGGTTGGTGTGAATCGTACGGCCTGAATTAGGATAGGCAGTGAGTTGCACTGTAGGATGGAGAAAATGCCCACGGGGTGGTCAGCATGGGGAGGTCAGGAAACATGCAGTGGCAATGTAGGATAGGTTTCTGAAAAACTTCGCGGGCTGGTGCGCTTTGTAAGGGTTTCTAACAGGCCATTCACTAGTAGGAGTGAGAAAAACATCACGGGGTGGTGTGAATAGGAGGGCCTGAATTAGAATAGGCAGTGAGTGGCAATGTAGGATGGAGAAAAGCGCCACGGAGTGTTCAGTATGTGGAGGTCAGGAAACATGCAGTGGCAATGCAGGATAGGTTTCTGAAAAACATCGTCGGGTGGTGTTCTTTGTAAGGGTTTCTAACAGGCCATTCATTAGTAGGAGTGAGAAAATCATCACGGGGTGGTGTGAATCGAAGGGCCTGAATTAGGATAGGCAGTGAATGACAATGTAGGATGGAGAAAAGCGCCACAGGATGGTCAGAATGTGTAGGTCAGGACACATGCAGTGGCAATGTAGGATAGGTTTCTGAAAAACATCGCGGGGTGGTGCGCATTGTAAAGGTATCTAACACGCTATTCACTAGTAGGAGTGAGAAAACCATCATGGGGTGGAGTGAATCGGAAGGCCTGATTTGGGATAGGCAATGAGTGGAAAGGTAGGATGGAGAAAAGCGATACATGGGTGACAGCATGGGGAGGTCAGGTAACATGCAGTGGCAATGTAGGATAGGTTTCTGAAAAACATAGCGGGGTGGTGCGCATTGTAAGGGTTTGTAACAGGCCATTCACTAGTAGGAGTGAGAAAAACATCACGGGGTGGTGTGAATTGGAGGGCCTGTATTGGGATAGGCAGTGAGTGGCAATGTAGGATGGAGAAAAGCGCCACGGGTTTGTCAGCATGGGGAGGTGAGGAAACATGCAGTGGCAATGTAGGATAGGTTCTGAAAAACTTTGCGGGCTGGTGCACTTTGTAAGGGTTTCTAACAGGCCATTCACTAGTAGGAGTGAGAAAAACATCACGGGGTGGTGTGAATAGGAGGGCCTGAATTAGAATAGGCAATGAGTGGCAATGTAGGATGGAGAAAAGCGCCACGCAGTGTTCAGTATTTGGAGGTCAGGAAACATGCAGTGGCAATGCAGGATAGGTTTCTGAGAAACATCGCCGGGTGGTGTGCATTGTAAGGGTTTCTAACAGGCCATTCACTAGTAGGAGTGAGAAAATCATCACGGGGTGGTGTGAATCAAAGTGCTTGAATTAGGATAGGCAGTGAGTGACAATGTAGGATGGAGAAAAGCGCCACGGGGTGGTCAGCATGGGGAGGTCAGGAAACATGCTGTAGCAATGTAGGATAGGATTCTAAAAAACATCACGGTGTGGTGCAGATTGTAAGGCTTTCTAACAGGCCATTCACTACTAGGAGTGAGAAAAACATCACGGGGTGGTGTGAATCGGAGGGCCTGAATTAGGACAGGCTGTGAGTGGCAATGTAGCATGGAGAAAAGCGCCACGGGGTGGTCAGCATGTGTAGGTCAGGACACATGCATTGGCAATGTAGGATAGGTTTCTGAAAAACATCTTGGGGTGGTGCGCATTGTAAGGGTTTCTAACACGCCATTCACTAGTAGGAGTGAGAAAACCATCACGGGTTGGTGTGAATCGGAGGGCCTGATTTAGGATAGGTAATGATTGGAAATGTAGGATGGAGAAAAGCGATACGTTGGTGGTCAGCATGGGGAGGTCAGGAAACATGCAGTGGCAATGTAGGATAGGTTTCTGAAAAACATCTTCGGGTGGTGCGCATTGTAAGGGTTTCTAACAGGCCATTCACCAGTAGGAATGAGAAAAACATCACGTTGTTGTGTGAATTGGAGAGCCTGAATTAGGATAGGCAGTGAGTGGCAATGTAGGATGGAGAAAAGTGCCACGGGGTGGTCAACACGGGGAGGTCAGGAAACATGCAGTGGCAATGTAGGATACATTTCTGAAGAACATCGCGTGGTGTTGCGCATTGTAAGGTCTTCTAAAGGCCCATTTACTAGTAAGAGTGAGAAAAACATCACAGGGTGGTGTGAATCGTAGGGCCTGAATTAGGATAGGCAGTGAGTGGCACTGTAGGATGGAGAAAATGGCCACGGAGTGGTCAGCACGGGGAGGTCAGCAAACATGCAGTGGCAATGCAGGATACATTTGTGAAGAACATCGCGTGGTGGTGCGCATTGTAAGGTCTTCTAAAGGCCCATTTACTAGTAAGAGTGAGAAAAACATCACAGGGTGGTGTGAATCGGAGGGACTGAATTAGGATAGGCAGTGAGTGGTAATGTAGGTTGGAGAAAAGCGCCACGGGGTGGTCAGCATGGGGAGGTCAGGAAACATGCAGTGACAATGTAGGATACGTTTCTGAAGAACATCGCCGGGTGGTGCGCATTGTAAGGTGTAAAAGCCCATTTACTAGTAAGAGTGAGAAAATCATCACGGGGTGGTGTGAATCGGGGGACCTGAATTGGGATAGGCAGTGAGTGGCAATGTAGGATGGAGAAAAGCGCCACGGGGTGGTCAGCATGGGGAGGTCAGGAAACATGCTGTAGCAATGTAGGATAGGATTCTAAAAAACATCACGGTGTGGTGCAGATTGTAAGGCTTTCTAACAGGCCATTCACTACTAGGAGTGAGAAAAACATCACGGGGTGGTGTGAATCGGAGGGCCTGAATTAGGACAGGCTGTGAGTGGCAATGTAGCATGGAGAAAAGCGCCACGGGGTGGTCAGCATGTGTAGGTCAGGACACTTGCATTGGCAATGTAGGATAGGTTTCTGAAAAACATCTTGGGGTGGTGCGCATTGTAAGGGTTTCTAACACGCCATTCACTAGTAGGAGTGAGAAAACCATCACGGGTTGGTGTGAATCGGAGGGCCTGATTTAGGATAGGTAATGATTGGAAATGTAGGATGGAGAAAAGCGATACGTTGGTGGTCAGCATGGGGAGGTCAGGAAACATGCAGTGGCAATGTAGGATAGGTTTCTGAAAAACATCTTCGGGTGGTGCGCATTGTAAGGGTTTCTAACAGGCCATTCACCAGTAGGAATGAGAAAAACATCACGTTGTTGTGTGAATTGGAGAGCCTGAATTAGGATAGGCAGTGAGTGGCAATGTAGGATGGAGAAAAGTGCCACGGGGTGGTCAACACGGGGAGGTCAGGAAACATGCAGTGGCAATGTAGGATACATTTCTGAAGAACATCGCATGGTGTTGCGCATTGTAAGGTCTTCTAAAGGCCCATTTACTAGTAAGAGTGAGAAAAACATCACAGGGTGGTGTGAATCGTAGGGCCTGAATTAGGATAGGCAGTGAGTGGCACTGTAGGATGGAGAAAATGGCCACGGAGTGGTCAGCACGGGGAGGTCAGCAAACATGCAGTGGCAATGCAGGATACATTTGTGAAGAACATCGCGTGGTGGTGCGCATTGTAAGGTCTTCTAAAGGCCCATTTACTAGTAAGAGTGAGAAAAACATCACAGGGTGGTGTGAATCGGAGGGACTGAATTAGGATAGGCAGTGAGTGGTAATGTAGGTTGGAGAAAAGCGCCACGGGGTGGTCAGCATGGGGATGTCAGGAAACATGCCGTGGCAATGTAGGATAGGTTTCTGAAAAACATCGCGGGGTGGTGTGCATTGTAAGGGTTTCTAAAAGTCCATTCACTAGTAGGAGTGAGAAATATATCACGGGGTGGTGTGAATCGGAGGGCCTCAATTAGGATTGGCAGATAGTGGCAATGTAGGATCGAGAAAAGCGCCACGGGGTGGTCAGAATTGGGAGGTCAGGAAACATGCCGTGGCAAAGTAAGATAGGTTTCTGAAAAACATAGCGGTGTGGTGCGCATTGTAAGGGTTTGTAACAGGCTATTCACTAGTAGGAGTGAGAAAAACATCACGGGGTGGTGTGAATCGGAGGGCCTGAATTAGGACAGGCTGTGAGTGGCAATGTAGCATGGAGAAAAGCGCCACGGGGTGGTCAGCATGTGTAGGTCAGGACACATGCATTGGCAATGTAGGATAGTTTTCTGAAAAACATCTTGGGGTGGTGCGCATTGTAAGGTCTAAAGGCCCATTTACTAGTAAGAGTGAGAAAATCATCACAGGGTGGTGTGAATCGGGGGACCTGAATTGGGATACGCAGTGAGTGGCAATGTAGGATGGAGAAAAGCGCCACGGGGTGGTCAGCATTGGGAGGTCAGGAAACATGCCGTGGCAAAGTAAGATAGGTTTCTGAAAAACATAGCGGTGTGGTGCGCATTGTAAGGGTTTGTAACAGGCCATTCACTAGTAGGAGTGAGAAAAACATCACGGGGTGGTGTGAATCGGAGGGCCTGAATTGGGATAGGCAGTGAGTGGCAATGTAGGATGTTGAAAAGTGCCACGGGGTGTTCAGCATGGGGAGGTCAGGAAACATGCAGTGGCAATGTAGGATAGGTTTCTGAAAAACATCGCCGGGTGGTTGGCATTGTAAGGGTTTCTAACTGGCCATTCACTAGTAGGAGTGAGAAAATCATCACGGGGTGGTGTGAATCGAAGGGCGCGAATTAGGACAGGCAGTGATTGGCAATGTAGGATGGAGAAAAGCGCCACGGGGTGGTCAGCATGGGGAGGTCAGGAAACATGCAGTGGCAATGTAGGATACGTTTCTGAAGAACATCGCGGGGTGGTGCCCATTGTAAGGTCTTCTAAAGGCCCATTTACTAGTAAGAGTGAGAAAAACATCACGGGGTGGTGTGATTCGTAGGGCCTGAATTAGCATAGGCAGTGAGTGGCACTGTAGGATGGATAAAATAGCACCGGGTGGTCAGCATGGGGAGGTCAGGAAACATGCAGTGGCAATGCCGGATAGGTTTCTGAAAAACATCGCGGGGTCTTGTCAATTGTAAGGGTTTCTAACACGCCATTCACTAGTAGGAGTGAGAAAAACATCACGGGATGGTGTGAATCGGGGGGCCTGAATTGGGATAGGCAGTGAGTGGCAATGTAGGACGGAGAAAAGCTATACGTTGTGGTCAGCATGGGGAGGTCAGGAAACATGCAGTGGCAATGTAGGATAGGTTTCTGAAAAACATTGCGGAGTGGTGCCCATTTTAAGGGTTTCTAACAGGCCATTCACTAGTAGGAGTGAGAAAGCATCACGGGGTGGTTTGAATCGGAGGGCCTGAATTGGGATAGGCAGGGAGTGGCAATGTATGATGGAGAAAAGCGCCACGGGGTGGTCAGCATGGGGAGGTCAGGAAACATGCAGTGGCAATGTAGGATAGGTTTCTGAAAAACATCGCGGGGTGGTGCGCATTGTAAGGGTTTCTAACAGCCAATTCACTAGTAGGAGTGAGAAAAATATTACGTTGTTGTGTGAATCGGTGCGCCTGAATTAGGATAGGAAGTGAGTGGCAATGTAGGATGGAGAAAAGCACCACGGGGTGGTCAGCATGGGGAGGCCAGGAAACATGCTGTGGCAATGTAGGATAGGTTTCTGAAAAACATCGCCAGGTGGTGTGTATTGTAAGGGTTTCTAACAGGCCATTCACTAGTAGGAGTGAGAAAATCATCACGGGTTGGTGTGAATCGAAGGGCCTGAATTAGGATAGGCAGTGACTGGCAATGTAGGATGGAGAAAATGGCCACAGGGTGGTCAGCATGGGGAGGTCAGGAAACATGCAGTGACAAAGTAGGATAGGTTTCTGAAAAACATTGCGGGGTCGTGTGAATTGTAACGGTTTCTAACACGCCATTCACTAGTAGAAGTGAGAAAACCATCACGGGGTGGTGTGAATCGGGGGGCCTTAATTGGGATAGGCAGTGAGAGGCAATGTAGGATGGAGAAAAGCGATACGGTTTGGTCAGCATGTGGAGGTCAGGAAACATGCAGTGGCAATGTAAGATAGGTTTCTGAAAATCATCGCGGGGTGGTGCGCATTGTAATGGTTTCGAACAGGCCATTCATTAGTAGGAGTGAGAAAAACATCACGTTGTTGGGTGAATCGGAGGGCCTGAATTAGGATAGGCAGTGAGTGGTAATGTAGCATGGAGAAAAGCGCCACGGGGTGGTCAGCATGGGGAGGTCAGGAAACATGCAGTGACAATGTAGGATACGTTTCTGAAGAACATCGCCAGGTGGTGCGCATTGTAAGGTCTTCTAAAGGCCCATTTACTAGTAAGAGTGAGAAAACCATCACGGGGTGGTGTGAATCGGGGGACCTGAATTGGGATAGGCAGTGAGTGGCAATGTAGGATGGAGAAAAGCGCCACGGGGTGGTCAGCATGGGGTCGTAAGTAAACATGCAGTGGCAATGTAGGATAGGTTTCTGAAAAACATCGCGGGGTGGTGCGCATTGTAAGGGTTTCTAAAAGTCCATTCAATAGTAGGAGTGAGAAATACCTCACGGGGTGGTGTGAGTCGGAGGGCCTGAATTAGGATTGGCAGATAGTGGCAATGTAGGATGGAGAAAAGTGCCACGGGGTGGTCAGCATTGGGAGGTCAGGAAACATGCCGTGGCAAAGTAAGATAGGTTTCTGAAAAACATAGCGGTGTGGTGCGCATTGTAATGGTTTGTAACAGGCCATTCACTAGTAGGAGTGAGAAAAACATCACGGGGTGGTGTGAATCGGAGGGCCTGAATTGGGATAGGCAGTGAGTGGCAATGTAGGATGTTGAAAAGTGCCACGGGGTGTTCAGCATGGGGAGGTCAGGAAACATGCAGTGGCAATGTAGGATAGGTTTCTGAAAAACATCGCCGGGTGGTTGGCATTGTAAGGGTTTCTAACTGGCCATTCACTAGTAGGAGTGAGAAAATCATCACGGGGTGGTGTGAATCGAAGGGCGCGAATTAGGACAGGCAGTGATTGGCAATGTAGGATGGAGAAAAGCGCCACGGGGTGGTCAGCATGGGGAGGTCAGGAAACATGCAGTGGCAATGTAGGATACGTTTCTGAAGAACATCGCGGGGTGGTGCCCATTGTAAGGTCTTCTAAAGGCCCATTTACTAGTAAGAGTGAGAAAAACATCACGGGGTGGTGTGAATCGTAGGGCCTGAATTAGCATAGGCAGTGAGTGGCACTGTAGGATGGATAAAATAGCCACCGGGTGGTCAGCATGGGGAGGTCAGGAAACATGCAGTGGCAATGCCGGATAGGTTTCTGAAAAACATCGCGGGGTCTTGTGAATTGTAAGGGTTTCTAACACGCCATTCACTAGTAGGAGTGAGAAAAACATCACGGGATGGTGTGAATCGGGGGGCCTGAATTGGGATAGGCAGTGAGTGGCAATGTAGGACGGAGAAAAGCTATACGTTGTGGTCAGCATGGGGAGGTCAGGAAACATGCAGTGGCAATGCAGGATAGGTTTCTGAGAAACATCGCCGGGTGGTGTGCATTGTAAGGGTTTCTAACAGGCCATTCACTAGTAGGAGTTAGAAAATCATCACGGGGTGGTGTGAATCAAAGTGCTTGAATTAGGATAGGCAGTGAGTGACAATGTAGGATGGAGAAAAGCGCCACGGGTTGGTCAGCATGGGGAGGTCAGGAAAGATGCTGTAGCAATGTAGGATAGGATTCTAAAAAACATCACGGTGTGGTGCAGATTGCAAGGTTTTCTAACAGGCCATTCACTACTAGGAGTGAGAAAAACATCACGGGGTGGTGTGAATCGGAGGGCCTGAATTAGGACAGGCTGTGAGTGGCAATGTAGCATGGAGAAAAGCGCCACGGGGTGGTCAGCATGTGTAGGTCAGGACACATGCAGTGGCAATGTAGAATAGTTTTCTGAAAAACATCGCGGGGTGGTGAGCATTGTAAGGGTTCCTACCACGCCATTCACTAGTAGGAGTGAGAAAACCATCACAGGGTGGTGTGAATAGGAGGGCCTGATTTGGGATAGGCAATGAGTGGCAATGTAGGATGGAGAAAAGCGATAAGGAGTGGTCAGCATGGGGAGGTCAGGAAACATGCAGTGGCAATGTAGGATAGGTTTCTGAAAAACATCGTGGGGTGGTGCGCATTGATAGGGTTTCTAACAGGCCATTCACCAGTAGGAATGAGAAAAACATCACGTTCTTGTGTGTGAATTCGAGAGCCTGAATTAGGATAGGCAGTGAGTGGCAATGTAGGATGGAGAAAAGCACCACGGGGTGGTCAGCACGGGGAGGTCAGGAAACATGCAGTGGCAATGTAGGATACATTTCTGAAGAACATCGCGTGGTGGTGCGCATTGTATGGTCTTCTAAAGGCCCATTTACTAGTAAGAGTGAGAAAAAATTCACGGGGTGGTGTGAATCGGAGGGCCTGAATTAGGATAGGCAGTGAGTGGCAATGTAGGATGGACAAAAGTGCCACGGGCTGGTCAGCATGGGGAGGTCTGGAAACATGCAGTGGCAATGTAGGATAGGTTTCTGAAAAATATTGCGGGGTATTGCGCATTGTAAGTGTTTCTAACACGCCATGCACTAGTAGCAGTGAGAAAAACACAACCGTGTGGTGTGAATAGGAGGGCCTGAATTAGGATAGGCAGTGATTGGCAATGTAGGATGGACAAAAGCGCCAAGGGGTGGTCAGCTTGGGGAGGTCAGGAAACATGCAGTGGCAATGTAGGACAGGTTTCTGAAAAACATCGCGGGGTAGTGCATTGTAAGGGTTTCTAACAGGCCATTCACTAGTAGGGGTGAGAAAAACATCACGGAGTGGTGTGAATCGGAGGGCCTGGATTAGGAAAGGCAGTGAGTCGCAAGGAAGGATGGAGAAAAGCACCAAGGGTGGTCAGCATGGGGTGGTCAGGAAACATGCAGTGGCATTGTAGGATAGGTTTGTGAAAAAGATCGCGGATTGGTGAATTGTAAGTGTTTCTAACAGGCCATTCACTAGTAGGGGTGAGAAAAACATCATGGAGTGGTGTGAATAGGCGGGCCTGGATTAGGATAGGCAGTGAGTGGCAATGTTGGATGGAGAAAAGCAACACGGGGTGGTCAGCATGGGGAGGTCAGGAAACATGGAGTGGCAATGTGGGATAGTTTTCTGAAAAACATCGCTGGGTGGTGTGCATTGTAAGGGTTTCTAACAGGCCATTCACTCTTAGGAGTGAGAAAATCATCACGGGTTGGTGTGAATCGAAGGGCCTGAATTAGGATAGGCAGTGATTGGCAATGTAGGATGGAGAAAAGCGCCACGGGGTGGTCAGCATGGTGAGGTCAGGAAACATGCCGTGGCCATGTAGGATAGGTTTCTGAAAAACATCGCGGGGTGGTGCGCATTGTACAGGTTTGTAACAGGCCATTCACTAGTAGGAGTGAGAAAAACATCACGGGGTGGTGTGAATCGGATGGCCTGAATTAGGATAGGCAGTGAGTTGCACTGTAGGATGGAGAAAATGGCCACGGGGTGGTCAGCATGGGGAGGTCAGGAAACATGCAGTGGCAATGTAGGATAGGTTTCTGAAAAACTTCGCGGGCTGGTGCGCTTTGTAAGTGTTTCTAACAGGCCATTCACTAGTGGGAGTGAGAAAAACATCACGGGGTGGTGTGAATAGGAGGGCCTGAATTAGAATAGGCAGTGAGTGGCAATGTAGGATGGAGAAAAGCGCCACGGAGTGTTCAGTATGTGGAGGTCAGGAAACATGCAGTGGCAATGCAGGATAGGTTTCTGAAAAACATCGTCGGGTGGTGTTCTTTGTAAGGGTTTCTAACAGGCCATTCATTAGTAGGAGTGAGAAAATCATCACGGGGTGGTGTGAATCGAAGGGCCTGAATTAGGATAGGCAGTGAGTGACAATGTAGGATGGAGAAAAGCGCCACAGGATGGTCAGAATGTGTAGGTCAGGACACATGCAGTGGCAATGTAGGATAGGTTTCTGTAAAACATCGCGGGGTGGTGCGCATTGTAAAGGTATCTAACACGCTATTCACTAGTAGGAGTGAGAAAACCATCATGGGGTGGTGTGAATCGGAAGGCCTGATTTGGGATAGGCAATGAGTGGAAAGGTAGGATGGAGAAAAGGGATACGTGGGTGACAGCATGGGGAGGTCAGGAAACATGCAGTGGCAATGTAGGATAGGTTTCTGAAAAACATCGTGGGGTGGTGCGCATTGTAAGGGTTTCCAACAGGCGATTCACCAGTAGGAAAGAGAAAAACATTACGTTGTTGTGTGAATCGGAGAGCCTGAATTAGGATATGCAGTGAGTGGCACTGTAGGATGGAGAAAATGGCCACGGGGTGGTCAGCATGGGGAGGTCAGGAAACATGCAGTGGGAATATAGGATAGGTTTCTGAAAATCATCGCGGTGTGGTGGGCATTGTACGGGTTTCTAACAGGCCATTCAGTAGTAGGACTGAGAAAACCATCACGGAGTGTTGTGAATTGGAGGGCCTGTATTGGCATAGGCAGTGAGAGGCAATGTAGGATGGAGAAAAGCGATACGGTGTGGTCAGCATGTGGAGGTCAGGAAACATGCAGTGGCAATGTAGGACAGGTTTCTGAAAAACATCGCAGGGTGTTGCGCATTGTAAGGGTTTCTAAAAGTCTATTCACTAGTAGGAGTGAGAAATACATCACGGGGTGATGTGAATCGGAGGGCCTGAATTGGGATAGACAGTGAGAGGCAATGTAGGATGTGGAAAAGCGATATGGCGTGGTCAGCATGGGGATGTCAGGAAACATGCAGTGGCAAAGTCGGATAGGTTTCTGAAAATCATCGCGGGGTGGTGTGCATTGTTAGGGTTTCTAACAGGCCATTCACTAGTAGGAGTGAGAAAAACATCACGTTGTTGTGTGAATCGGAGGGCCTGAATTAGGATAGGCAGTGAGTGGCAATATAGGATGGAGAAAAGCGCCACGGGGTGTTCAGCATGGGGAGGTCAGGAAACATCCAGTGGCAATGTAGGATAGGTTTCTGAAAAACATCCCCGGGTGGTGTGCATTGTAAGGGTTTCTAACTGGCCATTCACTAGTAGGAGTGAGAAAACCATCACGGGGTTTTGTGAATTGGAGGGCCTGTATTGGGATAGGCAATGAGTGGCAATGTAGGATGGAGAAAAGCGATAAGGGGTGGTCAGCAGGGGGAGGTCAGGAAACATGCAGTGGCAATGTAGGATAGGTTTCTGAAAAACATCGTCGGGTGGTGCGCATTGTAAGGGTTTCTAACAGGCCATTCACCAGTACGAATGAGAAAAACATCACGTTGTTGTGTGAATCGCAGAGCCTGAATTAGAATAGGCAGTGAATGGCAATGTAGGATGGAGAAAAGCGCCACGGGTTGGTCAGCACGGTTAGGTCAGGAAACATGCAGTGGCAATGTTGGATACATTTCTGAAGAATATCGCGTGGTGGTGCGCCCTGTAAGGTCTTCTAAAGGCCCATTTACTAGTAAGAGTGAGAAAAACATCACAGGGTGGTGTGAATCGTAGGGCCTGAATTAGAATAGGCAGAGAGTGGCACTGTAGGATGGAGAAAATGGCCACGGGGTTGTTAGCATGGGGAAGTCAGGAAACATGCAGTGGGAATATAGGATAGGATTCTGAAAAAAATTGCGGGGTCGTATGAATTGTAAGGGTTTCTAACACGCCATTCACTAGTAGGAGTGAGAAAAACATAACGGACTGGTGTGAATTGGGTGGCCTTAATTGGGATAGGCAGTGAGTGGCAATGTAGGATGGAGAAAAGCGCCACGGGGTGGTCAGCATGGGGAAGTCAGGAATCATGCTGTAGCAATGTAGGATAGGATTCTGAAAAACATCACGGGGTGCTGCGGTTTGTAAGGGTTTCTAACAGGCCATTCACTATTAGGAGTGAGAAAAACATCACGGGGTGGTGTGAATCGGAGGGCCTGAATTAGGACAGGATGTGAGTGGCAATGTAGCATGGAGAAAAGCGCCACGGGGTGGTCAGCATGTGTAGGTCAGGACACATGCAGTGGCAATGTAGGATAGGTTTCTGAAAAACATCGCGAGGTGGTGCGCATTGTAAGGGTTTCTAACACGCCATTCACTAGTAGGAGTGAGAAAACCATCACGGGGTGGTGTGAATCGGAGGGCCTGATTTGGGATAGGCAATGAGTGGCAATGTAGGATGGAGTAAAGCGAAACGGGGTCGTCAGCATGGGGAGGTCAGGAAACATGCAGTGGCCATGTAGGATAGGTTTCTGAAAAACATCGTCGGGTGGTGCGCATTGTAAGGGTTTCTAACAGGCCATTCACCAGTAGGAATGAGAAAAACATCACGTTGTTGTGTGAATCGGAGAGCCTGAATTAGGATAGGCAGTGAGTGGCAATGTAGGATGGAGAAAAGCGCCACGGGTTGGTCAGCACGTGGAGGTCAGGAAACATGCAGTGGCAATGTAGGATACATTTCTGAAGAACATCGCGTGGTGGTGCGCATTGTAAGGTCTTCTAAAGGCCCATTTACTAGTAAGAGTGAGAAAAGCATCACAGGGTGGTGTGAATCGTAGGGCCTGAATTAGAATAGGCAGTGAGTGGCACTGTAGGATGGAGAAAATGGCCACGGGGTGGTCAGCATGGGGAGGTCAGGAAACATGCAGTGGGAATATAGGATAGGTTTCTGAAAATCATCGCGGGGTGGTGCGCATTGTAATGGTTTCTAACAGGCCATTCACTGGTAGGAGTGAGAAAAATATCACGGGTTGGTGTGAATCGTAGGGCCTGAATTAGGATAGGCAGTTAGTGGCACTGTAGGATGGAGTAAGCGACATTGGGTGGTCAGATTGGGGAGGTCAGGAAACATGCAGTTGCAATGTAGGACAGGTTTCGGAAAAACATCGGGGGTAGTGCATTGTAAAGGTTTCTAACATGCCATTCACTAGTAGGGGTTAGAAAAACATCACGGAGTGGTGTGAATCGGGGGGGCCTGGATTACAATAGGCAGTGAGTGGCAATGTAGAATGGAGAAAAGCACCACGGGTAGTCAGCATGGGGATGTCACGAAACATGCAGTGGCAATGTAGGATAGGTTTCTGAAAAACATCGCGTGGTGGTGCGCATTGTAAGGGTTTCTAACAGGCCATTCACTAGTAGGAGTGAGAAAAATATCACTGGGTGGTGTGAATCGGAGGGCCTGAATTAGGATAGGCAGTGAGTGGCAATGTAGGATGGACAAAAGCGCCATGGGCTGGTCAGCATGGGGAGGTCTGGAAACATGCAGTGGCAATGTAGGATAGGTTTCTGAAAAATATTGCGGGGTGTTGCGCATTGTAAGTGTTTCTAACACGCCATGCACTAGAAGCAGTGAGAAAAACACAACCGTGTGGTGTGAATCGGAGGGCCTGAATTAGGATAGGCAGTGAGTGGCAATGTAGGATGGAGAAAAGCGCCACGGGGTGGTCAGCATGGGGAGGTCAGGAAATATGCCGTGGCCATGTAGGATAGGTTTCTGAAAAACATCGCGGGGTGGTGCGCATTGTAAGGGTTTGTAACAGGCCATTCACTAGTAGAATGAGAAAAACATCACGGGATACTGTGAATCGGAGGGCCTGAATTAGGATAGGCAGTGAGTGGCAATGTAGGATGGAGAAAAGCGCCACGGGGTTGTCAGCATGGGGAGGTCAGGAAATATGCCGTGGCCATGTAGGATAGGTTTCTGAAAAACATCGCGTGGTGGTGCGCATTGTAAGGGTTTGTAACAGGCCATTCACTAGTAGAATGAGAAAAACATCACGGGATACTGTGAATCGGATGGCATGAATTAGGATAGGCAGTGAGTTGCACTGTACGATGGAGAAAATGGCCACGCGGTGGTCAGCATGGGGAGGTCAGGAAACATGCAGTGGCAATGTAGGATAGGTTTCTGAAAAACATCGCGGGGTGGTGTGAATTGTAAGGGTTTCTAACACACCATTAACTAGTAGGAGTGAGAAAACCATCATGGGGTGTTGTGAATTGGAGGGCCTGTATTGGGATAGACAGTGAGAGGCAATGAAGGATGGAGAAAAGCGATACGGTTTGGTCAGCATGTGGAGGTCAGGAAACATGCAGTGGCAATATAGGATAGGTTTCTGAAAAACATCGCGGGGTGGTGCGCATTGTAAGGTTTTCTAACAGGGCATTCACTAGTAGGAGTGAGAAAAACATCACGTTGTTGGGTGAATCGGAGGGCCTGAATTAGGATAGGCAGTGAGTGGTAATGTAGGATGGAGAAAAGGTCCACGGGGTGGTCAGCATGGGGAGGTCAGGAAACATGCAATGACAATGTAGGATAAGTTTCTGAAGAACATCGATGGGTGGTGCGCATTGTAAGGTCTTCTAAAGGCCCATTTACTAGTAAGAGTGAGAAAACCATCACGGGGTGGTGTGAATTGGGGGACCTGAATTGGGATAGGCAGTGAGTGGCAATGTCGGATGGAGAAAAGCGCCACGGGGTGGTCAGCATGGGGTCGTCAGGAAACATGCAGTGGCAATGTAGGATAGGTTTCTGAAAAACATCGCGGGGTGGTGCGCATTGTAAGGGTTTCTAAAATTCTATTCACTAGTAGGAGTGAGAAATACATCACGGGGTGGTGTGAGTCGGAGGTCCTGAATTAGGATTAGCAGATAGTGGCAATGTAGGATGGAGAAAAGATCCACGGGTGGTCAGCATGTGGAGGTCAGGAAACATGCCGTGGCAAAGTAGGATAGGTTTCTGAAAAACATAGCGGGGTGGTGCGCATTGTAAGGGTTTGTAACAGGCCATTCACTAGTAGGAGTGAGAAAAACATAACGGGGTGGTGTGAATCGGAAGGCCTGAATTGGGATAGGCAGTGAGTGGCAATGTAGGATGGAGAAAAGCGCCACGGGGTGGTCAGCATGGGGAGGTCAGGAAACATGCAGTGGCAATGTAGGATAGGTTTCTGAAAAACTTCTCGGGCTGGTGCGCTTTGTAAGGGTTTCTAACAGGCCATTCACTAGTAGGAGTGAGAAAATCATCACGGGGTGGTGTGAATAGGAGGGCCTGTATTGGGATAGGCAGTGAGAGGCAATGTAGGATGGAGAAAAGCGATACGGTGTGGTAAGCATGTGGAGGTCAGGAAACATGCAGTGGCAATGTAGGATAGGTTTCTGAAAAACATCGCAGGGTGTTGCGCATTGTAAGGGTTCCTAAAAGTCTATTCACTAGTAGGAGTGAGAAATACATCACGGGGTGATGTGAATCGGAGGGCCTGAATTGGGATAGACAGTGAGAGGCAATGTAGGATGTGGAAAAGCGATATGGCGTGGTCAGCATGGGGATGTCAGGAAACATGCAGTGGCAAAGTCGGATAGGTTTCTGAAAATCATCGCGGGGTGGTGTGCATTGTTAGGGTTTCTAACAGGCCATTCACTAGTAGGAGTGAGAAAAACATCACGTTGTTGTGTGAATCGGAGGGCCTGAATTAGGATAGGAAGTGAGTGGCAATATAGGATGGAGAAAAGCGCCACGGGGTGTTCAGCATGGGGAGGTCAGGAAACATCCAGTGGCAATGTAGGATAGGTTTCTGAAAAACATCCCCGGGTGGTGTGCATTGTAAGGGTTTCTAACTGGCCATTCACTAGTAGGAGTGAGAAAACCATCACGGGGTTTTGTGAATTGGAGGGCCTGTATTGGGATAGGCAATGAGTGGCAATGTAGGATGGAGAAAAGCGATACGGGGTGGTCAGCAGGGGGAGGTCAGGAAACATGCAGTGGCAATGTAGGATAGGTTTCTGAAAAACATCGTTGGGTGGTGCGCATTGTAAGGGTTTCTAACAGGCCATTCACCAGTACGAATGAGAAAAACATCACGTTGTTGTGTGAATCGCAGAGCCTGAATTAGAATAGGCAGTGAATGGCAATGTAGGATGGAGAAAAGCGCCACGGGTTGGTCAGCACGGTTAGGTCAGGAAACATGCAGTGGTAATGTTGGATACATTTCTGAAGAATATCGCGTGGTGGTGCGCATTGTAAGGTCTTCTAAAGGCCCATTTACTAGTAAGAGTGAGAAAAACATCACAGGGTGGTGTGAATCGTAGGGCCTGAATTAGAATAGGCAGAGAGTGGCACTGTAGGATGGAGAAAATGGCCACGGGGTTGTTAGCATGGGGAAGTCAGGAAACATGCAGTGGGAATATAGGATAGGATTCTGAAAAAAATTGCGGGGTCGTGTGAATTGTAAGGGTTTCTAACACGCCATTCACTAGTAGGAGTGAGAAAAACATAACGGACTGGTGTGAATTGGGTGGCCTTAATTGGGATAGGCAGTGAGTGGCAATGTAGGATGGAGAAAAGCGCCACGGGGTGGTCAGCATGGGGAAGTCAGGAATCATGCTGTAGCAATGTAGGATAGGATTCTGAAAAACATCACGGGGTGCTGCGGTTTGTAAGGGTTTCTAACAGGCCATTCACTATTAGGAGTGAGAAAAACATCACGGGGTGGTGTGAATCGGAGGGCCTGAATTAGGACAGGCTGTGAGTGGCAATGTAGCATGGAGAAAAGCGCCACGGGGTGGTCAGCATGTGTAGGTCAGGACACATGCAGTGGCAATGTAGGATAGGTTTCTGAAAAACATCGCGGGGTGGTGCGCATTGTAAGGGTTTCTAACACGCCATTCACTAGTAGGAGTGAGAAAACCATCACGGGGTGGTGTGAATCGGAGGGCCTGATTTGGGATAGGCAATGAGTGGCAATGTAGGATGGAGTAAAGCGAAACGGGGTCGTCAGCATGGGGAGGTCAGGAAACATGCAGTGGCCATGTAGGATAGGTTTCTGAAAAACATCGTCGGGTGGTGCGCATTGTAAGGGTTTCTAACAGGCCATTCACCAGTAGGAATGAGAAAAACATCACGTTGTTGTGTGAATCGGAGAGCCTGAATTAGGATAGGCAGTGAGTGGCAATGTAGGATGGAGAAAAGCGCCACGGGTTGGTCAGCACGTGGAGGTCAGGAAACATGCAGTGGCAATGTAGGATACATTTCTGAAGAACATCGCGTGGTGGTGCGCATTGTAAGGTCTTCTAAAGGCCCATTTACTAGTAAGAGTGAGAAAAGCATCACAGGGTGGTGTGAATCGTAGGGCCTGAATTAGAATAGGCAGTGAGTGGCACTGTAGGATGGAGAAAATGGCCACGGGGTGGTCAGCATGGGGAGGTCAGGAAACATGCAGTGGGAATATAGGATAGGTTTCTGAAAATCATCGCGGGGTGGTGCGCATTGTAATGGTTTCTAACAGGCCATTCACTGGTAGGAGTGAGAAAAATATCACGGGTTGGTGTGAATCGTAGGGCCTGAATTAGGATAGGCAGTTAGTGGCACTGTAGGATGGAGTAAGCGACATTGGGTGGTCAGATTGGGGAGGTCAGGAAACATGCAGTTGCAATGTAGGACAGGTTTCGGAAAAACATCGGGGGTAGTGCATTGTAAAGGTTTCTAACATGCCATTCACTAGTAGGGGTTAGAAAAACATCACGGAGTGGTGTGAATCGGGGGGGCCTGGATTACAATAGGCAGTGAGTGGCAATGTAGAATGGAGAAAAGCACCACGGGTAGTCAGCATGGGGATGTCACGAAACATGCAGTGGCAATGTAGGATAGGTTTCTGAAAAACATCGCGTGGTGGTGCGCATTGTAAGGGTTTCTAACAGGCCATTCACTAGTAGGAGTGAGAAAAATATCACTGGGTGGTGTGAATCGGAGGGCCTGAATTAGGATAGGCAGTGAGTGGCAATGTAGGATGGACAAAAGCGCCATGGGCTGGTCAGCATGGGGAGGTCTGGAAACATGCAGTGGCAATGTAGGATAGGTTTCTGAAAAATATTGCGGGGTGTTGCGCATTGTAAGTGTTTCTAACACGCCATGCACTAGAAGCAGTGAGAAAAACACAACCGTGTGGTGTGAATCGGAGGGCCTGAATTAGGATAGGCAGTGAGTGGCAATGTAGGATGGAGAAAAGCGCCACGGGGTGGTCAGCATGGGGAGGTCAGGAAATATGCCGTGGCCATGTAGGATAGGTTTCTGAAAAACATCGCGGGGTGGTGCGCATTGTAAGGGTTTGTAACAGGCCATTCACTAGTAGAATGAGAAAAACATCACGAGATACTGTGAATCGGAGGGCCTGAATTAGGATAGGCAGTGAGTGGCAATGTAGGATGGAGAAAAGCGCCACGGGGTTGTCAGCATGGGGAGGTCAGGAAATATGCCGTGGCCATGTAGGATAGGTTTCTGAAAAACATCGCGTGGTGGTGCGCATTGTAAGGGTTTGTAACAGGCCATTCACTAGTAGAATGAGAAAAACATCACGGGATACTGTGAATCGGATGGCATGAATTAGGATAGGCAGTGAGTTGCACTGTACGATGGAGAAAATGGCCACGCGGTGGTCAGCATGGGGAGGTCAGGAAACATGCAGTGGCAATGTAGGATAGGTTTCTGAAAAACATCGCGGGGTGGTGTGAATTGTAAGGGTTTCTAACACACCATTCACTAGTAGGAGTGAGAAAACCATCATGGGGTGTTGTGAATTGGAGGGCCTGTATTGGGATAGACAGTGACAGGCAATGAAGGATGGAGAAAAGCGATACGGTTTGGTCAGCATGTGGAGGTCAGGAAACATGCAGTGGCAATATAGGATAGGTTTCTGAAAAACATCGCGGGGTGGTGCGCATTGTAAGGTTTTCTAACAGGCCATTCACTAGTAGGAGTGAGAAAAACATCACGTTGTTGGGTGAATCGGAGGGCCTGAATTAGGATAGGCAGTGAGTGGTAATGTAGGATGGAGAAAAGGTCCACGGGGTGGTCAGCATGGGGAGGTCAGGAAACATGCAATGACAATGTAGGATAAGTTTCTGAAGAACATCGATGGGTGGTGCGCATTGTAAGGTCTTCTAAAGGCCCATTTACTAGTAAGAGTGAGAAAACCATCACGGGGTGGTGTGCGTTGGGGGACCTGAATTGGGATAGGCAGTGAGTGGCAATGTCGGATGGAGAAAAGCGCCACGGGGTGGTCAGCATGGGGTCATCAGGAAACATGCAGTGGCAATGTAGGATAGGTTTCTGAAAAACATCGCGGGGTGGTGCGCATTGTAAGGGTTTCTAAAATTCTATTCACTAGTAGGAGTGAGAAATACATCACGGGGTGGTGTGAGTCAGAGGTCCTGAATTAGGATTAGCAGATAGTGGCAATGTAGGATGGAGAAAAGATCCACGGGTGGTCAGCATGTGGAGGTCAGGAAACATGCCGTGGCAAAGTAGGATAGGTTTCTGAAAAACATAGCGGGGTGGTGCGCATTGTAAGGGTTTGTAACAGGCCATTCACTAGTAGGAGTGAGAAAAACATAACGGGGTGGTGTGAATCGGAAGGCCTGAATTGGGATAGGCAGTGAGTGGCAATGTAGGATGGAGAAAAGCGCCACGGGGTGGTCAGCATGGGGAGGTCAGGAAACATGCAGTGGCAATGTAGGATAGGTTTCTGAAAAACTTCTCGGGCTGGTGCGCTTTGTAAGGGTTTCTAACAGGCCATTCACTAGTAGGAGTGAGAAAATCATCACGGGGTGGTGTGAATAGGAGGGCCTGTATTGGGATAGGCAGTGAGAGGCAATGTAGGATGGAGAAAAGCGATACGGTGTGGTAAGCATGTGGAGGTCAGGAAAAAGGCAGTGGCAATGTAGGATAGGTTTCTGAAAAACATCGCGGAGTGGTGCACATTGTAAGGGTTTCTAAAAGTCCATTCACTAGTAGGAGTGAGAAATACATCACGGGGTGTTGTGAATCGGAGGGCCTGAATTGGGATAGACAGTGAGATGCAATGTAGGTTGTGGTAAAGGGACAAGGGGTGGTCAGCATGGGGATGTCAGGAAACATGCAGTGGCAAAGTAGGATAGGTTTCAGAAAAACATCGCGGGGTGGTGCGCATTGTAAGGGTTTCTAACAGGCCATTCACTAGTAGGAGTTAGAAAAACATGACATTGTTGTGTGAATCGGAGGGCCTGAATTAGGATAGGCAGTGAGTGGCAATATAGGATGGAGAAAAGCGCCACGGGGTGCTCAGCATGGGGAGGTCAGGAAACATGCAGTGGCAATGTATTATAGGTTTCTGAAAAACATCGCGGGGTAGTGCATTGTACGGGTTTCTAACAGGCCATTCACTAGTAGGGGTGAGAAAAACATCACGGAGTGGTGTGAATCGGAGGGCCTGGATTAGGAAAGGCAGTGAGTCGCAAGGAAGAATGGAGAAAAGCGCCAAGGGTGGTCAGCATGGGGTGGTCAGGAAACATGCAGTGGCAATGTAGGATAGGTTTGTGAAAAAGATCGCCGGTTGGTGCATTGTAAGGGTTTCTAACAGGCCATTCACTAGTAGGGGTGAGAAAAACATCATGGAGTGGTGTGAATCGGAGGGCCTGGATTAGGATAGGCAGTGAGTGGCAATGTTGGATGGAGAAAAGCAACACGGGGTGGTCAGCATGGGGAGGTCAGGAAACATGCAGTGGCAATGTAGGATAGGTATCTGAAAAACATCGCGGGGTGCTGTGCATTGTAAGGGTTTCTAACAGGCCATTCACTAGTAGGAGTGAGAAAATCATCACGGGTTGGTGTGAATCGAAGGGCCTGAATTAGGATAGGCAGTGATTGGCAATGTAGGATGGAGAAAAGCGCCGCAGGGTGGTTAGCATGGGGAGATCAGGAAACATGCCGTGGCCATGTAGGATAGGTTTCTGAAAAACATCGCGGGGTGGTGCGCATTGTAAGGGTTTGTAACAGGCCATTCACTAGTAGGAGTGAGAAAAACATCACGGGGTGGTGTGAATCGGATGGCCTGAATTAGGATAGGCAGTGAGTTGCACTGTAGGATGGAGAAAATGGCCACGGGGTGCTCAGCATGGCGAGGTCAGGAAACATGCAGTGGCAATGTAGGATAGGTTTCTGAAAAACATCGCGGGGTTGTGTGAATTGTAAGGGTTTCTAAGAGGCCATTCACTAGTAGGAGTGAGAAAACCATCACAGGGTGTTGTGAATTGGAGGGCCTGTATTGGGATAGGCAGTGAGAGGCTATGTAGGATGGAGAAATGCGATACGGTTTGGTCAGCATGTGGAGGTCAGGAAACATGCCGTGGCAAAGTAGGATAGGTTTCTGAAAAACATAGCGGGGTGGTGCGCATTGTAAGGGTTTGTAACAGGCCATTCACTAGTAGGAGTGAGAAAAACATCATGGGGTGGTGTGAATCGGAAGGCCTGAATTGGGATAGGCAGTGAGTGGCAATGTAGGATGGATAAAAGCGCCAGGGGTGGTCAGCATGGGGAGGTCAGGAAAAATGCAGTGGCAATGTTGGATACATTTCTGAAGAATATCGCATGGTGGTGCGCATTTTAAGATCTTCTAAAGGCCCATTAACTAGTAAGAGTGAGAAAAACATCACAGGGTGGTGTGAATAGTAGGGCCTGAATTAGAATAGGCAGAGAGTGGCACTGTAGGATGGAGAAAATGGCCACGGGTTTGTTAGCATGGGGAAGTCAGGAAACATGCAGTGGGAATATAGGATAGGATTCTGAAAAAATTGCGGGGTCGTGTGAATTGTAAGGGTTTCTAACATGCCATTCACTAGTAGGAGTGAGAAAAACATCACGGACTGGTGTGAATTGGGTGGCCTTAATTGGGATAGGCAGTGAGTGGCAATGTAGGATGGAGAAAAGCGCCACGGGGTGGTCAGCATGGGGAGGTCAGGAATCATGCTGTAGCAATGTAGGATAGGATTCTGAAAAACATCACGGGGTGCTGCGGTTTGTAAGGGTTTCTAACAGGCCATTCACTATTAGGAGTGAGAAAAACATCACGGGGTGGTGTGAATCGGAGGGCCTGAATTAGGACAGGCTGTGAGTGGCAATGTAGCATGGAGAAAAGCGCCACGGGGTGGTCAGCATGTGTAGGTCAGGACACATGCAGTGGCAATGTAGGATAGGTTTCTGAAAAACATCTCGGGGTGGTGCGCATTGTAAGGGTCTCTAACACGCCATTCACTAGTAGGAGTGAGAAAACCATCACGGGGTGGTGTGAATCGGAGGGCCTGATTTGGGATAGGCAATGAGTGGCAATGTAGGATGGAGTAAAGCGAAACGGGGTCGTCAGCATGGGGAGGTCAGGAAACATGCAGTGGCCATGTAGGATAGGTTTCTGAAAAACATCGTCGGGTGGTGCGCATTGTAAGGGTTTCTAACAGGCCATTCACCAGTAGGAATGAGAAAAACATCACGTTGTTGTGTGAATCGGAGAGCCTGAATTAGGATAGGCAGTGAGTGGCAATGTAGGATGGAGAAAAGCGCCACGGGGTGGTCAGCACGTGGAGGTCAGGAAACATGCAGTGGCAATGTAGGATACATTTCTGAAGAACATCGCGTGGTGGTGCGCATTGTAAGGTCTTCTAAAGGCCCATTTACTAGTAAGAGTGAGAAAAGCATCACAGGGTGGTGTGAATCGTAGGGCCTGAATTAGAATAGGCAGTTAGTGGCACTGTAGGATGGAGTAAGCGACATTGGGTGGTCAGATTTGGGAGGTCAGGAAACATGCAGTTGCAATGTAGGACAGGTTTCGGAAAAACATCGGGGGTAGTGCATTGTAAAGGTTTCTAACATGCCATTCACTAGTAGGGGTTAGAAAAACATCACGGAGTGGTGTGAATCGGGGGGGCCTGGATTACAATAGGCAGTGAGTGGCAATGTAGAATGGAGAAAAGCACCACAGGTGGTCAGCATGGGGATGTCACGAAACATGCAGCGGCAATGTAGGATAGGTTTCTGAAAAACACCGCGTGGTGGTGCGCATTGTAAGGGTTTCTAACAGGCCATTCACTAGTAGGAGTGAGAAAAATATCACTGGGTGGTGTGAATCGGAGGGCCTGAATTAGGATAGGCAGTGAGTGGCAATGTAGGATGGACAAAAGCGCCATGGGCTGGTCAGCATGGGGAGGTCTGGAAACATGCAGTGGCAATGTAGGATAGGTTTCTGAAAAATATTGCGTGGTGTTGCGCATTGTAAGTGTTTCTAACACGCCATGCACTAGTAGCAGTGAGAAAAACACAACCGTGTGGTGTGAATCGGAGGGCCTGAATTAGGATAGGCAGTGAGTGGCAATGTAGGATGGAGAAAAGCGCCACGGGGTGGTCAGCATGGGGAGGTCAGGAAATATGCCGTGGCCATGTAGGATAGGTTTCTGAAAAACATCGCGGGGTGGTGCGCATTGTAAGCGTTTGTAACAGGCCATTCACTAGTAGAATGAGAAAAACATCACGGGATGCTGTGAATCGGATGGCCTGAATTAGGATAGGCAGTGAGTTGCACTGTACGATGGAGAAAATGGCCACGGGTTGGTCAGCATGGGGAGGTCAGGAAACATGCAGTGGCAATGTAGGATAGGTTTCTGAAAAACTTCGCGGGGTGGTGTGAATTGTAAGGGTTTCTAACACGCCATTCAGTAGTAGGAGTGAGAAAACCATCATGGGGTGTTGTGAATTGGAGGGCCTGTATTGGGATAGACAGTGAGAGGCAATGAAGGATGGAGAAAAGCGATACGGTTTGGTCTGCATGTGGAGGTCAGGAAACATGCAGTGGCAATGTAGGATAGGTTTCTGAAAAACATCGCGGGGTGGTGCGCATTGTAAGGTTTTCTAACAGGCCATTCACTAGTAGGAGTGAGAAAAACATCACGTTGTTGGGTGAATCGGAGGGCCTGAATTAGGATAGGCAGTGAGTGGTAATGTAGGATGGAGAAAAGGGCCACGGGGTGGTCAGCATGGGGAGGTCAGGAAACATGCAATGACAATGTAGGATACGTTTCTGAAGAACATCGACGGGTGGTGCGCATTGTAAGGTCTTCTAAAGGCCCATTTACTAGTAAGAGTGAGAAAACCATCACGGGGTGGTGTGAATTGGGGGACCTGAATTGGGATAGGCAGTGAGTGGCAATGTCGGATGGAGAAAAGCGCCACGGGGTGGTCAGCATGGGGTCGTCAGGAAACATGCAGTGGCAATGTAGGATAGGTTTCTGAAAAACATCGCGGGGTGGTGCGCATTGTAAGGGTTTCTAAAATTCTATTCACTAGTAGGAGTGAGAAATACATCACGGGGTGGTGTGAGTCCGAGGTCCTGAATTAGGATTGGCAGATAGTGGCAATGTAGGATGGAGAAAAGATCCACGGGTGGTCAGCATGTGGAGGTCAGGAAACATGCCTTGGCAAAGTAGGATAGGTTTCTGAAAAACATAGCGGGGTGGTGCGCATTGTAAGGGTTTGTAACAGGCCATTCACTAGTAGGAGTGAGAAAAACATAACAGGGTGGTGTGAATCGGAAGGCCTGAATTGGGATAGGCAGTGAGTGGCAATGTAGGATGGAGAAAAGCGCCACGGGGTGGTCAGCATGCGGAGGTCAGGAAACATGCAGTGGCAATGTAGGATAGGTTTCTGAAAAACTTCTCGGGCTGGTGCGCTTTGTAAGGGTTTCTAACAGGCCATTCACTAGTAGGAGTGAGAAAATCATCACGGGGTGGTGTGAATAGGAGGGCCTGTATTGGGATAGGCAGTGAGAGGCAATGTAGGATGGAGAAAAGCGATACGGTGTGGTAAGAATGTGGAGGTCAGGAAACATGCAGTGGCAATGCAGGATAGGTTTCTGAAAAACATCGCGGAGTGGTGCACATTGTAAGGGTTTCTAAAAGTCCATTCACTAGTAGGAGTGAGAAATACATCACGGGGTGTTGTGAATCGGAGGGCCTGAATTGGGATAGACAGTGAGATGCAATGTAGGATGTGGTAAAGGGACACGGGGTGGTCAGCATGGGGATGTCAGGAAACATGCAGTGGCAAAGTAGGAAAGGTTTCGGAAAAACATTGCGGGGTGGTGCGCATTGTAAGGGTTTCTAACAGGCCATTCACTAGTAGGAGTTAGAAAAACATTACGTTGTTGTGTGAATCAGAGGGCCTGAATTAGGATAGGCAGTGAGTGGCAATATAGGATGGAGAAAAGCGCCACGGGGTGCTCAGCATGGGGAGGTCAGGAAACATGCAGTGGCAATGTATTATAGGTTTCTGAAAAACATCGCGCGGTAGTGCATTGTACGGGTTTCTAACAGGCCATTCACTAGTAGGGGTGAGAAAAACATCACGGAGTGGTGTGAATCGGAGGGCCTGGATTAGGAAAGGCAGTGAGTCGCAAGGAAGAATGGAGAAAAGCGCCAAGGGTGGTCAGCATGGGGTGGTCAGGAAACATGCAGTGGCAATGTAGGATAGGTTTGTGAAAAAGATCGCCGGTTGGTGCATTGTAAGGGTTTCTAACAGGCCATTCACTAGTAGGGGTGAGAAAAACATCATGGAGTGGTGTGAATCGGAGGGCCTGGATTAGGATAGGCAGTGAGTGGCAATGTTGGATGGAGAAAAGCAACACGGGGTGGTCAGCATGGGGAGGTCAGGAAACATGGAGTGGCAATGTAGGATAGGTATCTGAAAAACATCGTGGGGTGGTGTGCATTGTAAGGGTTTCTAAGAGGCCATTCACTAGTAGGAGTGAGAAAATCATCACGGGTTGGTGTGAATCGAAGGGCCTGAATTAGGATAGGCAGTGATTGGCAATGTAGGATGGAGAAAAGCGCCGCAGTGTGGTTAGCATGGGGAGATCAGGAAACATGCCGTGGCCATGTAGGATAGGTTTCTGAAAAACATCGCGGGGTGGTGCGCATTGTAAGGGTATGTAACAGGCCATTCACTAGTAGGAGTGAGAAAAACATCACGGGGTGGTGTGAATCGGATGGCCTGAATTAGGATAGGCAGTGAGTTGCACTGTAGGATGGAGAAAATGGCCACGGGGTGCTCAGCATGGCGAGGTCAGGAAACATGCAGTGGCAATGTAGGATAGGTTTCTGAAAAACATCGCGGGGTGGTGTGAATTGTAAGGGTTTCTAAGAAGCCATTCACTAGTAGGAGTGAGAAAACCATCACAGGGTGTTGTGAATTGGAGGGCCTGTATTGGGATAGGCAGTGAGAGGCAATGTAGGATGGAGAAAAGCGATACGGTTTGGTCAGCATGTGGAGGTCAGGAAACATGCTGTGGCAAAGTAGGATAGGTTTCTGAAAAACATAGCGGGGTGGTGCGCATTGTAAGGGTTTGTAACAGGCCATTCACTAGTAGGAGTGAGAAAAACATCATGGGGTGGTGTGAATCGGAAGGCCTGAATTGGGATAGCCAGTGAGTGGCAATGTAGGATGGAGAAAAGCGCCAGGGGTG
Organism: Cavia porcellus; assembly: GCF_034190915.1. Classification (NCBI taxonomy): domain Eukaryota; kingdom Metazoa; phylum Chordata; class Mammalia; order Rodentia; family Caviidae; genus Cavia; species Cavia porcellus. The sequence continues at coordinate 616,460 of NW_026947486.1, read as the reverse complement.
GTCAGCATGGGGAGGTCAGGAAACATGCAGTGGCAATGTAGGATAGGTTTCTAAAAAACTTCGCGGGCTGGTGCGCTTTGTAAGGGTTTCTAACAGGCCATTCACTAGTAGGAGTGAGAAAAACATCACGTGGTGGTGTGAATAGGAGGGCCTGAATTAGAATAGACAGTGAGTGGCAATGTAGGATGGAGAAAAGCGCCACAGAGTGTTCAGTATGTGGAGGTCAGGAAACGTGCAGTGGCAATGCAGGATAGGTTTCTGAAAAACATCACGGGGTGGTGCAGATTGTAAGGGTTTCTAACAGGCCTTTCACTATAAGGAGTGATAAAAACATCACGGGGTTGTGTGAATCTGAGGGCCTGAATTAGGACAGGCTGTGAGTGGCAATATAGCATGGAAAAAGCGCCACGGGGTGGTCAGCATGTGTAGGTCAGGACACATGCAGTGGGAATATAGGATAGGATTCTGAAAATCATCGCGGGGTGGTGCGCATTGTAAGGGTTTCTAACAGGCCATTCACTAGTAGGAGTGAGAAAATTATCACGGGGTGTTGTGAATTGGAGGGCCTGTATAGGGATAGGCAGTGAGAGGCAAAGTAAGATGGAGAAAAGCGATATGGTGTGGTCAGCATGTGGAGGTCAGGAAACATGCAGTGGCAATGTAGGATAGGTTTCTGAAAAACATCGCGGGGTGGTGCGCATTGTAAGGGTTTCTAACAGGCCATTCACTAGTAGGTGTGAGAAAAACATCACGTTGTTGGGTGAATCGGAGGGCCTGAATTAGGATAGGCAGTGAGTGGTAATGTAGGATGGAGAAAAGCGCCACGGGGTGGTCAGGATGGGGAGGTCAGGAAACATGCAGTGACAATGTAGGATACGTTTCTGAAGAACATCGCCAGGTGGTGTGCCTTGTAAGGTCTTCTAAAGGCCCATTTACTAGTAAGAGTGACAAAACCATCACGGGGTCGTGGGAATCGGGGGACCTGAATTGGGATAGGCAGTGAGTGGCAATGTAGGATGGAGAAAAGCGCCACGGGGTGGTCAGCATGGGGACGTCAGGAAACATGCAGTGGCAATGTAGGATAGGTTTCTGAAAAACATCGCGGGGTGGTGCGCATTGTAAGGGTTTCTAAAAGTCCATTCACTAGTAGGAGTGAGAAATATATCACGGTGTGGTGTGATTCGGAGGGCCTGAATTAGGATTGGCAGATAGTGGCAATGTAGGGTGGAGAAAAGCGCCAAGGGTGGTCAGCATGGGGAGGTCAGGAAACATGCTGTAGCAATGTAGGATAGGATTCTGAAAAACATCATGGGGTGGTGCGGATTGTAAGGGTTTCTACCAGGCCATTCACTACTAGGAGTGAGAAAAACATCACGGGGTGGTGTGAATCGGAGGGCCTGATTTGGTATAGGCAATGAGTGGCAATGTAGGATGGAGAAAAGCGATACGGGGTGGTCAGCATGGGGAGGTCAGGAAACATGCAGTGGCAATGTAGGATAGGTTTCTGAAAAACATCGTCGGGTGGTGCGCATTGTAAGGGTTTCTAACAGGCCATTCACCAGTACGAATGAGAAAAACATCACGTTGTTGTGTGAATCGGAGAGCCTGAATTAGGATAGGCAGTGAGTGGCAATGTAGGATGGAGAAAAGCGCCACGGGGTGATCAGCACGGTTAGGTCAGGAAACATGCAGTGGCAATGTAGGATACATTTCTGAAGAACATCGCGTGGTGGTGCGCATTGTAAGGTCTTCTAAAGGCCCATTTACTAGTAAGTGTGAGAAAAACATCACAGGGTTGTGTGAATCGTAGGGCCTGAATTAGACTAGGCAGTGAGTGGCACTGTAGGATGGAGAAAATGGCCACGGGGATGTCAGCATGGGGAGGTCAGGAAACATGCAGTGGGAATATAGGATAGATTTCTAAAAAAATTGCGGGGTCATGTGAATTGTAAGGGTTTCTAACACGCCATTCACTAGTAGGAGTGAGAAAAACATCACGGAGTGGTGTGAATTGGGGGGTCTGAATTGGGATAGGCAGTGAGTGGCAATGAAGGATCGAGAAAAGCTATACGGGGTGGTCAGCATGTGGAGGTCAGGAAACATGCAGTAGCATTGTAGGATAGGTTTGTGAAAAACATCGCGGGGAGGTGCGCATTTTAAGGGTTACTAACAGGCCATTCACTAGTAGAAGTAAGAAAACATCACCGTGTGGTGTGAATCGGAGGGCCTGAATTAGGATAGGCAGTGAGTGGCAATGTAGGATGGAGAAAAGCACCAAGGAGTGGTCAGCTTGGGGAGGTCAGGAAACATGCCGTGGCAGTGTAGGACAGGTTCCTGAAAAACATCGCGGGATGGTGCGCATTGTAAGGGTTTCTAACAGGCCATTCACTAGTAGGGGCGAGAAAAACATCACGGAGTGGTGTGAATCGGAGGACCTGGATTAGGATAGGCAGTGAGTGGCAATGTAGGATGGAGAAAAGCGCCAGGGGGTGGTCAGCAGTGTGAGGTCAGGAAACATGCAGTGGCAATGTAGGATAGGTTTCTGAAAAACATCGCGGGGTGGTATGAATTGTAAACGTTTCTCACAGGCCATTCTCTAGTAGGAGAGAGAAAAATATCACGGATTGGTGTGAATCGTAGGGCCTGAATTAGGATAGGCAGTTAGTGGCAATGTAGGATGGAGTAAGCGCCATTGGGTGGTCAGCTTGGGGAGGTCAGGAAACATGCAGTTGCAATGTAGGACAGGTTTCCGAAAAACATCGGGGGTAGTGCATTGTAAAGGTTTCTAACATGCCATTCACTAGTAGGGGTTAGAAAAACATCACGGAGTGGTGTGAATCGGGGTGGCGTGGATTACAATAGGCAGTGAGTGGCAATGTAGGATGGAGAAGAGCTATATGGGGTGGTCACCATGGGGATGTCAGGAAACATGCAGTGGCAATGTAGGATAGGTTTCTGAAAAACATCGCGTGGTGGTGCGCATTGTAAGGGTTTCTAACAGGCCATTCACTAGTAGGAGTGAGAAAAATATCACGGGGTGGTGTGAATCGGAGGGCTTGAATTAGGATAGGCAGTGAGTGGCAATGTAGGATGGAGAAAATATCCACGGGGTGGTCAGCATGGGGAGGTCAGGAAACATGCAGTGGCAATGTAGGATAGGTTTCGGAAAAACATCGCGGGGTGGTGCGCATTGTAAGGGTTTCTAACAGGCCATTCACTAGTAGGAGTGAGAAAAACATTACGTTGTTGTGTGAATCGGAGGGCCTGAATTAGGATAGGCAGTGAGTGGCAATATAGGATGGAGAAAAGCACCACGGGGTGTTCAGCATGGGGAGGTCAGGAAACATGCAGTGGCAATGTAGGATAGGTTTCTGAAAAACATCGCGGGGTGGTGCGCATTGTAAGGGTTTCTAAAAGTCCATTCACTAGTAGGAGTGAGAAATACATCACGGGGTGTTGTGAATCGGAGGGCCTGAATTGGGATAGACAGTGAGATGCAATGTAGGATGTGGTAAAGGGACACGGGGTGGTCAGCATGGGGATGTCAGGAAACATGCAGTGGCCAAGTAGGATAGGTTTCAGAAAAACATCGCGGGGTGGTGCGCATTGTAAGGGTTTCTAACAGGCCATTCACTAGTAGGAGTGAGAAAAACATTACGTTGTTGTGTGAATCGGAGGGCCTGAATTAGGATAGGCAGTGAGTGGCAATATAGGATGGAGAAAAGGGCCACGGGGTGTTCAGCATGGGGAGGTCAGGAAACATGCAGTGGCAATGTAGGATAGGTTTCTGAAAAACATCGCCAGGTGGTGTGCATTTTAAGTGTTTCTAACTGGCCATTCACTAGTAGGAGTGAGAAAATCATCACGGCGTGGTGTTAATCGAAGGGCGTGAATTAGGATAGGCAGTGAGTGACAATGTACGATGGAGAAAAGCGCCACGGGGTGGTCAGCATGGGGAGGTCAGGAAACGTGCTGTGGCAATGTAGGATAGGTTTCTGAAAAACACCACAGGGTGGTGCGCATTGTCAGGGTTTCTAACAGGCCATTCACTACTAGGAGTGAGAAAAACATCACGGGGTGGTGTGAATCGGAGTGCCTGAATTAGGACAGGCAGTGAGTGGCAATGTAGGATGGAGAAAAGCGCCACGGGGTGGTCAGCATGGGGAGGTCAGGAAACATGCAGTGGCAATGTAGGATACGTTTCTGAAGAACATCGGAGGGTGGTGCGCATTGTAAGGTCTTCTAAAGGCCCATTTACTAGTAAGAGTGAGAAAAACATCACGGGGTGGTGTGAATCGCAGGGCCTGAATTAGCATAGGCAGTGAGTGGCACTGTAGGATGGACAAAATAGCCACCGGGTGGTCAGCGTGGGGAGGTCAGGAAACATGCAGTGGCAATGCAGGATAGGTTTCTGAAAAACATCGCGGGGTCGTGTGAATTGTAAGGGTTTCTAACACGCCATTCACTAGTAGGAGTGAGAAAAACATCACGGGGTGGTGTGAATCGGGGGGCCTGAATTGGGATAGGCAGTGAGTGGCAATGTAGGACGGAGAAAAGCTATACGTGGTTGTCAGCAAGGGGAGGTCAGGAAACATGCAGTGGCAATGTAGGATAGGTTTCTGAAAAACATCGCAGGGTGGTGCCCATTTTAAGGGTTTCTAACAGGCCATTCACTAGTAGGAGTGAGAAAAACATCATGGGGTGGTGTGAATCAGAGGGCCTGAATTGGGATTGGCAGTGAGTGGCAATGTATGATGGAGAAAAGCACCACGGGCTGGTCAGCATGGGGAGGTCAGGAAACATGCAGTGGCAATGTAGGATAGGTTTCTGAAAAACATCTGGGGGTGGTGCGCATTGTAAGGGTTTCTAACAGCCAATTCACTAGTAGGAGTGAGAAAAATATCACGTTGTTGTGTGAATCGGAGCGCCTGAAGTACGATAGGCAGCGAGTGGCAATGTAGGACGGAGAAAAGCACCACGGGGTGCTCAGCATGGAGAGGTCAGGAAACATGCAGTGGCAATGTAGGATACATTTCTGAAGAACATCGCGGGGTGGTGCACATTGTAAGGTCTTCTAAAGGCCCATTTACTAGTAAGAGGGATAAAAACATCAAGGGGTGGTGTGAATCGTAGGGCCTGAATTAGGATAGGCAGTGAGTGGCACTGTAGGATGGAGAAAATGGCCATGGGGTGGTCAGCATGGGGAGGTCAGGAAATATGCAGTGGCAATGTAGGAGACGTTTCTGAAAAACATCGCAGGGTGGTGCCCATTTTAAGGGTTTCTAACAGGTCATTCACTAGTAGGAGTGAGAAAAACATCATGGGGTGGTGTGAATCAGAGGGCCTGAATTGGGATAGGCAGTGAGTGGCAATTTATGATGGAGAAAAGCGCCACGGGCTGGTCAGCATGGGGAGGTCAGGAAACATGCAGTGGCAATGTAGGATAAGTTTCTGAAAAACATCGCGGGGTGGTGCGCATTGTAAGGGTTTCTAACAGCCAATTCACTAGTAGGAGTGAGAAAAATATCACGTTGTTGTGTGAATCGGAGCGCCTGAATTACAATAGGCAGCGAGTGGCAATGTAGGACGGAGAAAAGCACCACGGGGTGGTCAGCGTGGGGAGGTCAGGAAACATGCAGTGGCAATGTAGGATACGTTTCTGAAGAACATCGCGGGGTGGTGCACATTGTAAGGTTTTCTAAAGGCCCATTTACTAATAAGAGGGATAAAAACATCACGGGGTGGTGTGAATCGTAGGGCCTGAATTAGGATAGGCAGTGAGAGCACTGTAGGATGGAGAAAATGGCCACGGGGTGGTCAGCATGGGGAGGTCAGGAAACATGCAGTGGCAATGTAGGATAGGTTTCTGAAAAACATCGTGGGGTCGTGTGAATTGTAAGGGTTTCTAACACGCCATTCACTAGTAGGAGTTAGAAAACCATCACGGGATGGTGTGAATCGGGGGGCCTGAATTTGGATAGCCAGTGAGTGGCAATGTAGGATGGAGAAAAGCTATACGTGGTGGTCAGCATGGGGAGGACAGGAAACATGCAGTGGCAATGTAGGATAGGTTTCTGAAAAACATCGTCGGGTGGTGCGCATTTTAAGGGTTTCTAACAGGCCATTCACTAGTAGGAGTGAGAATAACATCACGGGGTGGTATGAATCGGAGGGCCGGAATTGGGATAGGCAGTGAGTGGCAATGTATGATGGAGAAAAGCGCCACGGGGTGGTCAGCATGGGGACGTCAGGAAACATGCAGTGGCAATGTAGGATAGGATTCTGAAAAACATCGCGGGGTGGTGCGCATTGTAAGAGTTTCTTACAGGCCATTCACTAGTAAGAGTGAGAAAATATACACGGGGTGGTGTCAATCGGAGGGCCTGAATTAGGATAGGCAGTGAGTGGCAATGTAGGATGGAGAAAACCGCCACGGGGTGGTCAGCTTGGGGAGGTCAGGAAACATGCAGTGGCAATGTAGGACAGGTTTCTGAAAAACATCGCGGGGTCGTGCATTGTAAGGGTTTCTAACAGGCCATTCACTAGTAGGGGTGAGAAAAACATCACGGAGTGGTGTGAATCGGAGGGCCTGGATTAGGAAAGGCAGTGAGTCGCAAGGAAGGATGGAGAAAAGCGCCAAGGGTGGTCAGCATGGGGTGGTCAGGAAACATGCAGTGGCAATGTAGGATAGGTTTGTGAAAAAGATCGCCGGTTGGTGCATTGTAAGGGTTTGTAACAGGCCATTCACTAGTAGGGGTGAGAAAAACATCATGGAGTGGTGTGAATCGGAGGGCCTGGATTAGGATAGGCAGTGAGTGGCAATGTTGGATGGAGAAAAGCAACATGGGGCGGTCAGCATGGGGACGTCAGGAAACATGCAGTGGCAATGTAGGATAGGTTTCTGAAAAATATTGCGGGTTGTTGCGCATTGTAAGTGTTTCTAACACGCCATGCACTAGTAGCAGTGAGAAAAACACAACCGTGTGGTGTGAAACGGAGGGCCTGAATTAGGATATTCAGTGAGTGGCAATGTAGGATGGAGAAAACCGCCACGGGGTGGTCAGCTTGGGGAGGTCAGGAAACATGCAGTGGCAATGTAGGACAGGTTTCTGAAAAACATCGCGGGGTCGTGCATTGTAAGGGTTTCTAACAGGCCATTCACTAGTAGGGTTGAGAAAAACATCACGGAGTGGTGTGAATCGGAGGGCCTGGATTAGGATAGGCAGTGAGTGGCAATGTTGGATGGAGAAAAGCAACACGGGGCGGTCAGCATGGGGAGGTCAGGAAACATGGAGTCGCAATGTAGGATAGGTATCTGAAAAACATCGCCAGGTGGTGTGCATTGAAAGGGTTTCTAACAGGCCATTCACTGGTAGGAGTGAGAAAATCATCACGGGTTGGTGTGAATCGAAGGGCCTGAATTAGGATAGGCAGTGATTGGCAATGTAGGATGGAGAAAAGCGCCACAGGGTGGTCAGCATGGGGAGATCAGGAAACATGCCGTGGCCATGTAGGATAGGTTTCTGAAAAACATCGCGGTGTGGTGCGCATTGTAAGGGTTTGTAACAGGCCATTCACTAGTAGGAGTGAGAAAAACATCACGGGGTGGTGTGAATCGGATGGCCTGAATTAGGATAGGCAGTGAGTTGCACTGTAGGATGGAGAAAATGGCCACGGGGTGGTCAGCATGGGGAGGTCAGGAAACATGCAGTGGAATGTAGGATAGGTTTCTGAAAAACATCGCGGGGTGGTGTGAATTGCAAGGGTTTCTAACAGGCCATTCACTGGTAGCAGTGAGAAAACCATCACAGGGTGTTGTGAATTGGAAGGCCTGTATTGGTATAGGCAGTGAGAGGCAATGTAGGATGGAGAAAAGCGATACGGTTTGGTCAGCATGTGGAGGTCAGGAAACATGCCGTGGCAAAGTTGGATAAGTTTCTGAAAAACATAGCGGGGTGGTGCGCATTGTAAGGGTTTGTAACAGGCCATTCACTAGTAGGAGTGAGAAAAACATCACGGTGTGGTGTGAATCGAAAGGCCTGAATTGGGATAGGCAGTGAGTGGCAATGTAGGATGGAGAAAAGCGCCAGGGGTGGTCAGCATGGGGAGGTCAGGAAACATGCAGTGGCAATGTAGGATAGGTTTCTAAAAAACTTCGCGGGCTGGTGCGCTTTGTAAGGGTTTCTAACAGGCCATTCTCTAGTAGGAGTGAGAAAAACATCACGGGGTGGTGTGAATAGGAGGGCCTGAATTAGAATAGGCAGTGAGTGGCAATGTAGGATGGAGAAAAGCGCCACGGAGTGTTCAGTATGTGGAGGTCAGGAAACATGCAGTGGCAATGCAGGATAGGTTTCTGAAAAACATCACGGGGTGGTGCAGATTGTAAGGGTTTCTAACAGGCCTTTCACTATTAGGAGTGAGAAAAACATCACGGGGTGGTGTGAATCTGAGGGCCTGAATTAGGACAGGCTGTGAGTGGCAATATAGCATGGAAAAAAGCGCCACGGTGTGGTCAGCATGTGTAGGTCAGGACACATGCAGTGGGAATATAGGATAGGATTCTGAAAATCATCGCGGGGTGGTGCGCATTGTAAGGGTTTCTAACAGGCCATTCACTAGTAGGAGTGAGAAAACTAACACGGGGTGTTGGGAATTGGAGGGCCTGTATAGGGATAGGCAGTGAGAGGCAATGTAGGATGGAGAAAAGCGATACTGTGTGGTCAGCATGTGGAGGTCAGGAAACATGCAGTGGCAATGGAGGATAGGTTTCTGAAAAACATCGCGTGGTGGTGCGCATTGTAAGGGTTTCTAACAGGCCATTCACTAGTAGGAGTGAGAAAAATATCACGGCGTGGTGTGAATCGGAGGGCTTGAATTAGGATAGGCAGTGAGTGGCAATGTAGGATGGACAAAATGGCCAAGGGTTGGTCAGCATGGGGAGGTCAGGAAACATGCAGTGGCAATGTAGGATAGGTTTCTGAAAAACATCGCGGGGTGGTGTGAATTGTAAGGGTTTCTAACAGGCCATTCACTAGTAGGAGTGAGAAAACGATCACAGGGTGTTGTGAATTGGAAGGCCTGTATTGGGATAGGCAGTGAGAGGCAATGTAGGATGGAGAAAAGCGATACGGTGTGGTCAGCATGTGGAGGTCAGGAAACATGCAGTGGCAATGTAGGATAGGTTTCTGAAAAACATCGCGGGGTGGTGCGCATTGTAAGGGTTTCTAACAGGCCATTCACTAGTAGGAGTTAGAAAAACATTACGTTGTTGTGTGAATCGGAGGGCCTGAATTAGGATAGGCAGTGAGTGGCAATATAGGATGGAGAAAAGGGCCACGGGGTGCTCAGCATGGGGAGGTCAGGAAACATGCAGTGGCAATGTAGGATAGGTTTCTAAAAAACATCGCCGGGTGGTGTGCATTGTAAGGGTTTCTAACTGTCCATTCACTAGTAGGAGTGAGAAAATCATCACGGCGTGGTGTGAATCGAAGGGCGTGAATTAGGATAGGCAGTGAGTGACAATGTACGATGGATAAAAGGGCCACGGGGTGGTCAGCATGGGGAGGTCAGGAAACATGCTGTGGCAATGTAGGATAGGTTTCTGAAAAACATCACAGGGTGGTGCGCATTGTAAGGGTTTCTAACAGGCCATTCACTACTAGGAGTGAGAAAAACATCACGAGGTGGTGTGAATCGGAGTGCCTGAATTAGGACAGGCAGTGAGTGGCAATGTAGGATGGAGAAAAGCGCCACGGGGTGGTCAGCATGGGGAGGTCAGGAAACATGCAGTGGCAATGTAGGATAGGTTTCTAAAAAACTTCGCGTGCTGGTGCGCTTTGTAAGGGTTTCTAACAGGCCATTCACTAGTAGGAGTGAGAAAAACATCACGTGGTGGTGTGAATAGGAGGGCCTGAATTAGAATAGACAGTGAGTGGCAATGTAGGATGGAGAAAAGCGCCGCAGAGTGTTCAGTATGTGGAGGTCAGGAAACATGCAGTGGCAATGCAGGATAGGTTTCTGAAAAACATCACGGGGTGGTGCAGATTGTAAGGGTTTCTAACAGGCCTTTCACTATTAGGAGTGATAAAAACATCACGGGGTGGTGTGAATCTGAGGGCCTGAATTAGGACAGGCTGTGAGTGGCAATATAGCATGGAAAAAGCGCCACGGGGTGGTCAGCATGTGTAGGTCAGGACACATGCAGTGGGAATATAGGATAGGATTCTGAAAATCATCGCGGGGTGGTGCGCATTGTAAGGGTTTCTAACAGGCCATTCACTAGTAGGAGTGAGAAAACTATCACGGGGTGTTGTGAATTGGAGGGCCTGTATAGGGATAGGCAGTGAGAGGCAAAGTAAGATGGAGAAAAGCGATATGGTGTGGTCAGCATGTGGAGGTCAGGAAACATGCAGTGGCAATGTAGGATAGGTTTCTGAAAAACATCGCGGGGTGGTGCGCATTGTAAGGGTTTCTAACAGGCCATTCACTAGTAGGTGTGAGAAAAACATCACGTTGTTGGGTGAATCGGAGGGCCTGAATTAGGATAGGCAGTGAGTGGTAATGTAGGATGGAGAAAAGCGCCACGGGGTGGTCAGCATGGGGAGGTCAGGAAACATGCAGTGACAATGTAGGATAGGTTTCTGAAGAACATCGCCGGGTGGTGCGCCTTGTAAGGTCTTCTAAAGGCCCATTTACTAGTAAGAGTGACAAAACCATCACGGGGTCGTGTGAATCGGGGGACCTGAATTGGGATAGGCAGTGAGTGGCAATGTAGGATGGAGAAAAGCGCCACGGGGTGGTCAGCATGGGGACGTCAGGAAACATGCAGTGGCAATGTAGGATAGGTTTCTGAAAAACATCGCGGGGTGGTGCGCATTGTAAGGGTTTCTAAAAGTCCATTCACTAGTAGGAGTGAGAAATATATCACGGTGTGGTGTGATTCGGAGGGCCGGAATTAGGATTGGCAGATAGTGGCAATGTAGGGTGGAGAAAAGCGCCAAGGGTGGTCAGCATGGGGAGGTCAGGAAACATGCTGTAGCAATGTAGGATAGGATTCTGAAAAACATCATGGGGTGGTGCGGATTGTAAGGGTTTCTACCAGGCCATTCACTACTAGGAGTGAGAAAAACATCACGGGGTGGTGTGAATCGGAGGGCCTGATTTGGTATAGGCAATGAGTGGCAATGTAGGATGGAGAAAAGCGATACGGGGTGGTCAGCATGGGGAGGTCAGGAACCATGCAGTGGCAATGTAGGATAGGTTTCTGAAAAACATCGTCGGGTGGTGCGCATTGTAAGGGTTTCTAACAGGCCATTCACCAGTACGAATGGGAAAAACATCACGTTGTTGTGTGAATCGGAGAGCCTGAATTAGGATAGGCAGTGAGTGGCAATGTAGGATGGAGAAAAGCGCCACGGGGTGATCAGCACGGTTAGGTCAGGAAACATGCAGTGGCAATGTAGGATACATTTCTGAAGAACATCGCGTGGTGGTGCGCATTGTAAGGTCTTCTAAAGGCCCATTTACTAGTAAGTGTGAGAAAAACATCACAGGGTTGTGTGAATCGTAGGGCCTGAATTAGACTAGGCAGTGAGTGGCACTGTAGGATGGAGAAAATGGCCACGGGGATGTCAGCATGGGGAGGTCAGGAAACATGCAGTGGGAATATAGGATAGATTTCTAAAAAAAATTGCGGGGTCGTGTGAATTGTAAGGGTTTCTAACACGCCATTCACTAGTAGGAGTGAGAAAAACATCACGGAGTGGTGTGAATTGGGGGGTCTGAATTGGGATAGGCAGTGAGTGGCAATGAAGGATCGAGAAAAGCTATACGGGGTGGTCAGCATGTGGAGGTCAGGAAACATGCAGTAGCATTGTAGGATAGGTTTGTGAAAAACATCGCGGGGCGGTGCGCATTTTAAGGGTTACTAACAGGCCATTCACTAGTAGGAGTAAGAAAACATCACCTTGTGGTGTGAATCGGAGGGCCTGAATTAGGATAGGCAGTGAGTGGCAATGTAGGATGGAGAAAAGCACCAAGGAGTGGTCAGCTTGGGGAGGTCAGGAAACATGCCGTGGCAGTGTAGGACAGGTTCCTGAAAAACATCGCGGGATGGTGCGCATTGTAAGGGTTTCTAACAGGCCATTCACTAGTAGGGGCGAGAAAAACATCACGGAGTGGTGTGAATCGGAGGACCTGGATTAGGATAGGCAGTGAGTGGCAATGTAGGATGGAGAAAAGCGCCAGGGTGTGGTCAGCATTGTGAGGTCAGGAAACATGCAGTGGCAATGTAGGATAGGTTTCTGAAAAACATCGCGGGGTGGTATGAATTGTAAACGTTTCTCACAGGCCATTCTCTAGTAGGAGAGAGAAAAATATCACGGATTGGTGTGAATCGTAGGGCCTGAATTAGGATAGGCAGTTAGTGGCAATGTAGGATGGAGTAAGCGCCATTGGGTGGTCAGCTTGGGGAGGTCAGGAAACATGCAGTTGCAATGTAGGACAGGTTTCCGAAAAACATCGGGGGTAGTGCATTGTAAAGGTTTCTAACATGCCATTCACTAGTAGGGGTTAGAAAAACATCACGGAGTGGTGTGAATCGGGGTGGCGTGGATTACAATAGGCAGTGAGTGGCAATGTAGGATGGAGAAGAGCTATATGGGGTGGTCACCATGGGGATGTCAGGAAACATGCAGTGGCAATGTAGGATAGGTTTCTGAAAAACATCGCGTGGTGGTGCGCATTGTAAGGGTTTCTAACAGGCCATTCACTAGTAGGAGTGAGAAAAATATCACGGGGTGGTGTGAATCGGAGGGCTTGAATTAGGATAGGCAGTGAGTGGCAATGTAGGATGGAGAAAATGTCCACGGGGTGGTCAGCATGGGGAGGTCAGGAAACATGCAGTGGCAATGTAGGATAGGTTTCTGAAAAACATCGCGGGGTGGTGTTAATTGTATGGGTTTCTAACAGGCCATTCACTAGTAGGAGTGAGAAAACCATCACAGGGTGTTGTGAATTGGAGGGCCTGTATTGGGATAGGCAGTGAGAGGCAATGTAGGATGGAGAAAAGCGATAACGGTGTGGTCAGCATGTGGAGGTCAGGAAACATGCAGTGGCAATGTAGGATAGGTTTCGGAAAAACATCGCGGGGTGGTGCGCATTGTAAGGGTTTCTAACAGGCCATTCACTAGTAGGAGTGAGAAAAACATTACGTTGTTGTGTGAATCGGAGGGCCTGAATTAGGATAGGCAGTGAGTGGCAATATAGGATGGAGAAAAGCACCACGGGGTGTTCAGCATGGGGAGGTCAGGAAACATGCAGTGGCAATGTAGGATAGGTTTCTGAAAAACATCGCGGGGTGGTGCGCATTGTAAGGGTTTCTAACAGGCCATTCACTAGTAGGAGTGAGAAAAACATTACGTTGTTGTGTGAATCGGAGGGCCTGAATTAGGATAGGCAGTGAGTGGCAATATAGGATGGAGAAAAGGGCCACGGGGTGTTCAGCATGGGGAGGTCAGGAAACATGCAGTGGCAATGTAGGATAGGTTTCTGAAAAACATCGCCAGGTGGTGTGCATTTTAAGGGTTTCTAACTGGCCATTCACTAGTAGGAGTGAGAAAATCATCACGGCGTGGTGTGAATCGAAGGGCGTGAATTAGGATAGGCAGTGAGTGACAATGTACGATGGAGAAAAGCGCCACGGGGTGGTCAGCATGGGGAGGTCAGGAAACGTGCTGTGGCAATGTAGGATAGGTTTCTGAAAAACACCACAGGGTGGTGCGCATTGTCAGGGTTTCTAACAGGCCATTCACTACTAGGAGTGAGAAAAACATCACGGGGTGGATCGGAGTGCCTGAATTAGGACAGGCAGTGAGTGGCAATGTAGGATGGAGAAAAGCGCCACGGGGTGGTCAGCATGGGGAGGTCAGGAAACATGCAGTGGCAATGTAGGATACGTTTCTGAAGAACATCGGAGGGTGGTGCGCATTGTAAGGTATTCTAAAGGCCCATTTACTAGTAAGAGTGAGAAAAACATCACGGGGTGGTGTGAATCGCAGGGCCTGAATTAGCATAGGCAGTGAGTGGCACTGTAGGATGGACAAAATAGCCACCGGGTGGTCAGCATGGGGAGGTCAGGAAACATGCAGTGGCAATGCAGGATAGGTTTCTGAAAAACATCGCGGGGTCGTGTGAATTGTAAGGGTTTCTAACACGCCATTCACTAGTAGGAGTGAGAAAAACATCACGGGGTGGTGTGAATCGGGGGGCCTGAATTGGGATAGGCAGTGAGTGGCAATGTAGGACGGAGAAAAGCTATACGTGGTTGTCAGCAAGGGGAGGTCAGGAAACATGCAGTGGCAATGTAGGATAGGTTTCTGAAAAACATCGCAGGGTGGTGCCCATTTTAAGGGTTTCTAACAGGCCATTCACTAGTAGGAGTGAGAAAAACATCATGGGGTGGTGTGAATCAGAGGGCCTGAATTGGGATTGGCAGTGAGTGGCAATGTATGATGGAGAAAAGCACCACGGGCTGGTCAGCATGGGGAGGTCAGGAAACATGCAGTGGCAATGTAGGATAGGTTTCTGAAAAACATCTGGGGGTGGTGCGCATTGTAAGGGTTTCTAACAGCCAATTCACTAGTAGGAGTGAGAAAAATATCACGTTGTTGTGTGAATCGGAGCGCCTGAATTACGATAGGCAGCGAGTGGCAATGTAGGACGGAGAAAAGCACCACGGGGTGCTCAGCATGGAGAGGTCAGGAAACATGCAGTGGCAATGTAGGATACGTTTCTGAAGAACATCGCGGGGTGGTGCACATTGTAAGGTCTTCTAAAGGCCCATTTACTAGTAAGAGGGATAAAAACATCAAGGGGTGGTGTGAATCGTAGGGCCTGAATTAGGATAGGCAGTGAGTGGCACTGTAGGATGGAGAAAATGGCCATGGGGTGGTCAGCATGGGGAGGTCAGGAAATATGCAGTGGCAATGTAGGAGACGTTTCTGAAAAACATCGCAGGGTGGTGCCCATTTTAAGGGTTTCTAACAGGTCATTCACTAGTAGGAGTGAGAAAAACATCATGGGGTGGTGTGAATCAGAGGGCCTGAATTGGGATAGGCAGTGAGTGGCAATTTATGATGGAGAAAAGCGCCACGGGCTGGTCAGCATGGGGAGGTCAGGAAACATGCAGTGGCAATGTAGGATAAGTTTCTGAAAAACATCGCGGGGTGGTGCGCATTGTAAGGGTTTCTAACAGCCAATTCACTAGTAGGAGTGAGAAAAATATCACGTTGTTGTGTGAATCGGAGCGCCTGAATTACAATAGGCAGCGAGTGGCAATGTAGGACGGAGAAAAGCACCACGGGGTGGTCAGTGTGGGGAGGTCAGGAAACATGCAGTGGCAATGTAGGATACGTTTCTGAAGAACATCGCGGGGTGGTGCACATTGTAAGGTTTTCTAAAGGCCCATTTACTAATAAGAGGGATAAAAACATCACGGGGTGGTGTGAATCGTAGGGCCTGAATTAGGATAGGCAGTGAGAGCACTGTAGGATGGAGAAAATGGCCACGGGGTGGTCAGCATGGGGAGGTCAGGAAACATGCAGTGGCAATGTAGGATAGGTTTCTGAAAAACATCGTGGGGTCGTGTGAATTGTAAGGGTTTCTAACACGCCATTCACTAGTAGGAGTTAGAAAACCATCACGGGATGGTGTGAATCGGGGGGCCTGAATTTGGATAGCCAGTGAGTGGCAATGTAGGATGGAGAAAAGCTATACGTGGTGGTCAGCATGGGGAGGACAGGAAACATGCAGTGGCAATGTAGGATAGGTTTCTGAAAAACATCGCGGGGTGGTGCGCATTTTAAGGGTTTCTAACAGGCCATTCACTAGTAGGAGTGAGAATAACATCACGGGGTGGTATGAATCGGAGGGCCGGAATTGGGATAGGCAGTGAGTGGCAATGTATGATGGAGAAAAGCGCCACGGGGTGGTCAGCATGGGGACGTCAGGAAACATGCAGTGGCAATGTAGGATAGGATTCTGAAAAACATCGCGGGGTGGTGCGCATTGTAAGAGTTTCTTACAGGCCATTCACTAGTAAGAGTGAGAAAATATACACGGGGTGGTGTCAATCGGAGGGCCTGAATTAGGATAGGCAGTGAGTGGCAATGTAGGATGGAGAAAAGCGCCACGGGGTGGTCAGCATGGGGACGTCAGGAAACATGCAGTGGCAATGTAGGATAGGTTTCTGAAAAATATTGCGAGTTGTTGCGCATTGTGTTTCTAACACGCCATGCACTAGTAGCAGTGAGAAAAACACAACCGTGTGGTGTGAAACGGAGGGCCTGAATTAGGATATTCAGTGAGTGGCAATGTAGGAAGGAGAAAACCGCCACAGGGTGGTCAGCTTGGGGAGGTCAGGAAACATGCAGTGGCAATGTAGGACAGGTTTCTGAAAAACATCGCGGGGTCGTGCATTGTAAGGGTTTCTAACAGGCCATTCACTAGTAGGGGTGAGAAAAACATCACGGAGTGGTGTGAATCGGAGGGCCTGGATTAGGAAAGGCAGTGAGTCGCAAGGAAGGATGGAGAAAAGCGCCAAGGGTGGTCAGCATGGGGTGGTCAGGAAACATGCAGTGGCAATGTAGGATAGGTTTGTGAAAAAGATCGCCGGTTGGTGCATTGTAAGGGTTTGTAACAGGCCATTCACTAGTAGGGGTGAGAAAAACATCATGGAGTGGTGTGAATCGGAGGGCCTGGATTAGGATAGGCAGTGAGTGGCAATGTTGGATGGAGAAAAGCAACACGGGGCGGTCAGCATGGGGAGGTCAGGAAACATGGAGTCGCAATGTAGGATAGGTATGTGAAAAACATCGCCAGGTGGTGTGCATTGAAAGGGTTTCTAACAGGCCATTCACTGGTAGGAGTGAGAAAATCATCACGGGTTGGTGTGAATCGAAGGGCCTGAATTAGGATAGGCAGTGATTGGCAATGTAGCATGGAGAAAAGCGCCACAGGGTGGTCAGCATGGGGAGATCAGGAAACATGCCGTGGCCATGTAGGATAGGTTTCTGAAAAACATCGCGGTGTGGTGCGCATTGTAAGGGTTTGTAACAGGCCATTCACTAGTAGGAGTGAGAAAAACATCACGGGGTGGTGTGAATCGGATGGCCTGAATTAGGATAGGCAGTGAGTTGCACTGTAGGATGGAGATAATGGCCACGGGGTGGTCAGCATGGGGAGGTCAGGAAACATGCAGTGGAATGTAGGATAGGTTTCTGAAAAACATCGCGGGGTGGTGTGAATTGCAAGGGTTTCTAACAGGCCATTCACTGGTAGCAGTGAGAAAACCATCACAGGGTGTTGTGAATTGGAAGGCCTGTATTGGTATAGGCAGTGAGAGGCAATGTAGGATGGAGAAAAGCGATACGGTTTGGTCAGCATGTGGAGGTCAGGAAACATGCCGTGGCAAAGTTGGATAAGTTTCTGAAAAACATAGCGGGGTGGTGTGCATTGTAAGGGTTTGTAACAGGCCATTCACTAGTAGGAGTGAGAAAAACATCACGGTGTGGTGTGAATCGAAAGGCCTGAATTGGGATAGGCAGTGAGTGGCAATGTAGGATGGAGAAAAGCGCCAGGGGTGGTCAGCATGGGGAGGTCAGGAAACATGCAGTGGCAATGTAGGATAGGTTTCTAAAAAACTTCGCGGGCTGGTGCGCTTTGTAAGGGTTTCTAATAGGCCATTCTCTAGTAGGAGTGAGAAAAACATCACGGGGTGGTGTGAATAGGAGGGCCTGAATTAGAATAGGCAGTGAGTGGCAATGTAGGATGGAGAAAAGCGCCACGGAGTGTTCAGTATGTGGAGGTCAGGAACATGCAGTGGCAATGCAGGATAGGTTTCTGAAAAACATCACGCGGTGGTGCAGATTGTAAGGGTTTCTAACAGGCCTTTCACTATTAGGAGTGAGAAAAACATCACGGGGTGGTGTGAATCTGAGGGCCTGAATTAGGACAGGCTGTGAGTGGCAATATAGCATGGAAAAAAGCGCCACGGTGTGGTCAGCATGTGTAGGTCAGGACACATGCAGTGGGAATATAGGATAGGATTCTGAAAATCATCGCGGGGTGGTGCGCATTGTAAGGGTTTCTAACAGGCCATTCACTAGTAGGAGTGAGAAAACTAACACGGGGTGTTGGGAATTGGAGGGCCTGTATAGGGATAGGCAGTGAGAGGCAATGTAGGATGGAGAAAAGCGATACTGTGTGGTCAGCATGTGGAGGTCAGGAAACATGCAGTGGCAATGGAGGATAGGTTTCTGAAAAACATCGCGTGGTGGTGCGCATTGTAAGGGTTTCTAACAGGCCATTCACTAGTAGGAGTGAGAAAAATATCACGGCGTGGTGTGAATCGGAGGGCTTGAATTAGGATAGGCAGTGAGTGGCAATGTAGGATGGACAAAATTGCCAAGGGGTGGTCAGCATGGGGAGGTCAGGAAACATGCAGTGGCAATGTAGGATAGGTTTCTGAAAAACATCGCGGGGTGGTGTGAATTGTAAGGGTTTCTAACAGGCCATTCACTAGTAGGAGTGAGAAAACGATCACAGGGTGTTGTGAATTGGAAGGCCTGTATTGGGATAGGCAGTGAGAGGCAATGTAGGATGGAGAAAAGCGATACGGTGTGGTCAGCATGTGGAGGTCAGGAAACATGCAGTGGCAATGTAGGATAGGTTTCTGAAAAACATCGCGGGGTGGTGCGCATTGTAAGGGTTTCTAACAGGCCATTCACTAGTAGGAGTTAGAAAAACATTACGTTGTTGTGTGAATCGGAGGGCCTGAATTAGGATAGGCAGTGAGTGGCAATATAGGATGGAGAAAAGCGCCACGGGGTGCTCAGCATGGGGAGGTCAGGAAACATGCAGTGGCAATGTAGGATAGGTTTCTAAAAAACATCGCCGGGTGGTGTGCATTGTAAGGGTTTCTAACTGTCCATTCACTAGTAGGAGTGAGAAAATCATCACGGCGTGGTGTGAATCGAAGGGCGTGAATTAGGATAGGCAGTGAGTGACAATGTACGATGGATAAAAGGGCCACGGGGTGGTCAGCATGGGGAGGTCAGGAAACATGCTGTGGCAATGTAGGATAGGTTATTGAAAAACATCACAGGGTGGTGCGCATTGTAAGGGTTTCTAACAGGCCATTCACTACTAGGAGTGAGAAAAACATCACGAGGTGGTGTGAATCGGAGTGCCTGAATTAGGACAGGCAGTGAGTGGCAATGTAGGATGGAGAAAAGCGCCACGGGGTGGTCAGCATGGGGAGGACAGGAAACATGCAGTGGCAATGTAGGATAGGTTTCTAAAAAACTTCGCGGGCTGGTGCGCTTTGTAAGGGTTTCTAACAGGCCATTCACTAGTAGGAGTGAGAAAAACATCACGTGGTGGTGTGAATAGGAGGGCCTGAATTAGAATAGACAGTGAGTGGCAATGTAGGATGGAGAAAAGCGCCACAGAGTGTTCAGTATGTGGAGGTCAGGAAACATGCAGTGGCAATGCAGGATAGGTTTCTGAAAAACATCACGGGGTGGTGCAGATTGTAAGGGTTTCTAACAGGCCTTTCACTATTAGGAGTGATAAAAACATCACGGGGTGGTGTGAATCTGAGGGCCTGAATTAGGACAGGCTGTGAGTGGCAATATAGCATGGAAAAAGCGCCACGGGGTGGTCAGCATGTGTAGGTCAGGACACATGCAGTGGGAATATAGGATAGGATTCTGAAAATCATCGCGGGGTGGTGCGCATTGTAAGGGTTTCTAACAGGCCATTCACTAGTAGGAGTGAGAAAACTATCACGGGGTGTTGTGAATTGGAGGGCCTGTATAGGGATAGGCAGTGAGAGGCAAAGTAAGATGGAGAAAAGCGATATGGTGTGGTCAGCATGTGGAGGTCAGGAAACATGCAGTGGCAATGTAGGATAGGTTTCTGAAAAACATCGCGGGGTGGTGCGCATTGTAAGGGTTTCTAACAGGCCATTCACTAGTAGGTGTGAGAAAAACATCACGTTGTTGGGTGAATCGGAGGGCCTGAATTAGGATAGGCAGTGAGTGGTAATGTAGGATGGAGAAAAGCGCCACGGGGTGGTCAGCATGGGGAGGTCAGGAAACATGCAGTGACAATGTAGGATACGTTTCTGAAGAACATGGCCGGGTGGTGCGCCTTGTAAGGTCTTCTAAAGGCCCATTTACTAGTAAGAGTGACAAAACCATCACGGGGTCGTGTGAATCGGGGGACCTGAATTGGGATAGGCAGTGAGTGGCAATGTAGGATGGAGAAAAGCGCCACGGGGTGGTCAGCATGGGGACGTCAGGAAACATGCAGTGGCAATGTAGGATAGGTTTCTGAAAAACATCGCGGGGTGGTGCGCATTGTAAGGGTTTCTAAAAGTCCATTCACTAGTAGGAGTGAGAAATATATCACGGTGTGGTGTGATTCGGAGGGCCTGAATTACGATTGGCAGATAGTGGCAATGTAGGGTGGAGAAAAGCGCCAAGGGTGGTCAGCATGGGGAGGTCAGGAAACATGCTGTAGCAATGTAGGATAGGATTCTGAAAAACATCATGGGGTGGTGCGGATTGTAAGGGTTTCTACCAGGCCATTCACTACTAGGAGTGAGAAAAACATCACGGGGTGGTGTGAATCGGAGGGCCTGATTTGGTATAGGCAATGAGTGGCAATGTAGGATGGAGAAAAGCGATACGGGGTGGTCAGCATGGGGAGGTCAGGAACCATGCAGTGGCAATGTAGGATAGGTTTCTGAAAAACATCGTCGGGTGGTGCGCATTGTAAGGGTTTCTAACAGGCCATTCACCAGTACGAATGGGAAAAACATCACGTTGTTGTGTGAATCGGAGAGCCTGAATTAGGATAGGCAGTGAGTGGCAATGTAGGATGGAGAAAAGCGCCACGGGGTGATCAGCACGGTTAGGTCAGGAAACATGCAGTGGCAATGTAGGATACATTTCTGAAGAACATCGCGTGGTGGTGCGCATTGTAAGGTCTTCTAAAGGCCCATTTACTAGTAAGTGTGAGAAAAACATCACAGGGTTGTGTGAATCGTAGGGCCTGAATTAGACTAGGCAGTGAGTGGCACTGTAGGATGGAGAAAATGGCCACGGGGATGTCAGCATGGGGAGGTCAGGAAACATGCAGTGGGAATATAGGATAGATTTCTAAAAAAAATTGCGGGGTCGCGTGAATTGTAAGGGTTTCTAACACGCCATTCACTAGTAGGAGTGAGAAAAACATCACGGAGTGGTGTGAATTGGGGGGTCTGAATTGGGATAGGCAGTGAGTGGCAATGAAGGATCGAGAAAAGCTATACGGGGTGGTCAGCATGTGGAGGTCAGGAAACATGCAGTAGCATTGTAGGATAGGTTTGTGAAAAACATCGCGGGGCGGTGCGCATTTTAAGGGTTACTAACAGGCCATTCACTAGTAGGAGTAAGAAAACATCACCGTGTGGTGTGAATCGGAGGGCCTGAATTAGGATAGGCAGTGAGTGGCAATGTAGGATGGAGAAAAGCACCAAGGAGTGGTCAGCTTGGGGAGGTCAGGAAACATGCCGTGGCAGTGTAGGACAGGTTCCTGAAAAACATCGCGGGATGGTGCGCATTGTAAGGGTTTCTAACAGGCCATTCACTAGTAGGGGCGAGAAAAACATCACGGAGTGGTGTGAATCGGAGGACCTGGATTAGGATAGGCAGTGAGTGGCAATGTAGGATGGAGAAAAGCGCCAGGGGGTGGTCAGCATTGTGAGGTCAGGAAACATGCAGTGGCAATGTAGGATAGGTTTCTGAAAAACATCGCGGGGTGGTATGAATTGTAAACGTTTCTCACAGGCCATTCTCTAGTAGGAGAGAGAAAAATATCACGGATTGGTGTGAATCGTAGGGCCTGAATTAGGATAGGCAGTTAGTGGCAATGTAGGATGGAGTAAGCGCCATTGGGTGGTCAGCTTGGGGAGGTCAGGAAACATGCAGTTGCAATGTAGGACAGGTTTCCGAAAAACATCGGGGGTAGTGCATTGTAAAGGTTTCTAACATGCCATTCACTAGTAGGGGTTAGAAAAACATCACGGAGTGGTGTGAATCGGGGTGGCGTGGATTACAATAGGCAGTGAGTGGCAATGTAGGATGGAGAAGAGCTATATGGGGTGGTCACCATGGGGATGTCAGGAAACATGCAGTGGCAATGTAGGATAGGTTTCTGAAAAACATCGCGTGGTGGTGCGCATTGTAAGGGTTTCTAACAAGCCATTCACTAGTAGGAGTGAGAAAAATATCACGGGGTGGTGTGAATCGGAGGGCTTGAATTAGGATAGGCAGTGAGTGGCAATGTAGGATGGAGAAAATGTCCACGGGGTGGTCAGCATGGGGAGGTCAGGAAACATGCAGTGGCAATGTAGGATAGGTTTCTGAAAAACATCGCGGGGTGGTATTAATTGTATGGGTTTCTAACAGGCCATTCACTAGTAGGAGTGAGAAAACCATCACAGGGTGTTGTGAATTGGAGGGCCTGTATTGGGATAGGCAGTGAGAGGCAATGTAGGATGGAGAAAAGCGATACGGTGTGGTCAGCATGTGGAGGTCAGGAAACATGCAGTGGCAATGTAGGATAGGTTTCGGAAAAACATCGCGGGGTGGTGCGCATTGTAAGGGTTTCTAACAGGCCATTCACTAGTAGGAGTGAGAAAAACATTACGTTGTTGTGTGAATCGGAGGGCCTGAATTAGGATAGGCAGTGAGTGGCAATATAGGATGGAGAAAAGCACCACGGGGTGTTCAGCATGGGGAGGTCAGGAAACATGCAGTGGCAATGTAGGATAGGTTTCTGAAAAACATCGCGGGGTGGTGCGCATTGTAAGGGTTTCTAAAAGTCCATTCACTAGTAGGAGTGAGAAATACATCACCAGGTGTTGTGAATCGGAGGGCCTGAATTGGGATAGACAGTGAGATGCAATGTAGGATGTGGTAAAGGGACACGGGGTGGTCAGCATGGGGATGTCAGGAAACATGCAGTGGCCAAGTAGGATAGGTTTCAGAAAAACATCGCGGGGTGGTGCGCATTGTAAGGGTTTCTAACAGGCCATTCACTAGTAGGAGTGAGAAAAACATTACGTTGTTGTGTGAATCGGAGGGCCTGAATTAGGATAGGCAGTGAGTGGCAATATAGGATGGAGAAAAGGGCCACGGGGTGTTCAGCATGGGGAGGTCAGGAAACATGCAGTGGCAATGTAGGATAGGTTTCTGAAAAACATCGCCAGGTGGTGTGCATTTTAAGGGTTTCTAACTGGCCATTCACTAGTAGGAGTGAGAAAATCATCACGGCGTGGTGTGAATCGAAGGGCGTGAATTAGGATAGGCAGTGAGTGACAATGTACGATGGAGAAAAGCGCCACGGGGTGGTCAGCATGGGGAGGTCAGGAAACGTGCTGTGGCAATGTAGGATAGGTTTCTGAAAAACACCACAGGGTGGTGCGCATTGTCAGGGTTTCTAACAGGCCATTCACTACTAGGAGTGAGAAAAACATCACGGGGTGGTGTGAATCGGAGTGCCTGAATTAGGACAGGCAGTGAGTGGCAATGTAGGATGGAGAAAAGAGCCACGGGGTGGTCAGCATGGGGAGGTCAGGAAACATGCAGTGGCAATGTAGGATACGTTTCTGAAGAACATCGGAGGGTGGTGCGCATTGTAAGGTCTTCTAAAGGCCCATTTACTAGTAAGAGTGAGAAAAACATCACGGGGTGGTGTGAATCGCAGGGCCTGAATTAGCATAGGCAGTGAGTGGCACTGTAGGATGGACAAAATAGCCACCGGGTGGTCAGCATGGGGAGGTCAGGAAACATGCAGTGGCAATGCAGGATAGGTTTCTGAAAAACATCGCGGGGTCGTGTGAATTGTAAGGGTTTCTAACACGCCATTCACTAGTAGGAGTGAGAAAAACATCACGGGGTGGTGTGAATCGGGGGGCCTGAATTGGGATAGGCAGTGAGTGGCAATGTAGGACGGAGAAAAGCTATACGTGGTTGTCAGCAAGGGGAGGTCAGGAAACATGCAGTGGCAATGTAGGATAGGTTTCTGAAAAACATCGCAGGGTGGTGCCCATTTTAAGGGTTTCTAACAGGCCATTCACTAGTAGGAGTGAGAAAAACATCATGGGGTGGTGTGAATCAGAGGGCCTGAATTGGGATTGGCAGTGAGTGGCAATGTATGATGGAGAAAAGCACCACGGGCTGGTCAGCATGGGGAGGTCAGGAAACATGCAGTGGCAATGTAGGATAGGTTTCTGAAAAACATCGCGGGGTGGTGTGAATCGGAGGGCCTGATTTGGTATAGGCAATGAGTGGCAATGTAGGATGGAGAAAAGCGATACGGGGTGGTCAGCATGGGGAGGTCAGGAACCATGCAGTGGCAATGTAGGATAGGTTTCTGAAAAACATCGTCGGGTGGTGCGCATTGTAAGGGTTTCTAACAGGCCATTCACCAGTACGAATGGGAAAAACATCACGTTGTTGTGTGAATCGGAGAGCCTGAATTAGGATAGGCAGTGAGTGGCAATGTAGGATGGAGAAAAGCGCCACGGGGTGATCAGCACGGTTAGGTCAGGAAACATGCAGTGGCAATGTAGGATACATTTCTGAAGAACATCGCGTGGTGGTGCGCATTGTAAGGTCTTCTAAAGGCCAATTTACTAGTAAGTGTGAGAAAAACATCACAGGGTTGTGTGAATCGTAGGGCCTGAATTAGACTAGGCAGTGAGTGGCACTGTAGGATGGAGAAAATGGCCACGGGGATGTCAGCATGGGGAGGTCAGGAAACATGCAGTGGGAATATAGGATAGATTTCTAAAAAAAATTGCGGGGTCGTGTGAATTGTAAGGGTTTCTAACACGCCATTCACTAGTAGGAGTGAGAAAAACATCACGGAGTGGTGTGAATTGGGGGGTCTGAATTGGGATAGGCAGTGAGTGGCAATGAAGGATCGAGAAAAGCTATACGGGGTGGTCAGCATGTGGAGGTCAGGAAACATGCAGTAGCATTGTAGGATAGGTTTGTGAAAAACATCGCGGGGCGGTGCGCATTTTAAGGGTTACTAACAGGCCATTCACTAGTAGGAGTAAGAAAACATCACCGTGTGGTGTGAATCGGAGGGCCTGAATTAGGATAGGCAGTGAGTGGCAATGTAGGATGGAGAAAAGCACCAAGGAGTGGTCAGCTTGGGGAGGTCAGGAAACATGCCGTGGCAGTGTAGGACAGGTTCCTGAAAAACATCGCGGGATGGTGCGCATTGTAAGGGTTTCTAACAGGCCATTCACTAGTAGGGGCGAGAAAAACATCACGGAGTGGTGTGAATCGGAGGACCTGGATTAGGATAGGCAGTGAGTGGCAATGTAGGATGGAGAAAAGCGCCAGGGGGTGGTCAGCATTGTGAGGTCAGGAAACATGCAGTGGCAATGTAGGATAGGTTTCTGAAAAACATCGCGGGGTGGTATGAATTGTAAACGTTTCTCACAGGCCATTCTCTAGTAGGAGAGAGAAAAATATCACGGATTGGTGTGAATCGTAGGGCCTGAATTAGGATAGGCAGTTAGTGGCAATGTAGGATGGAGTAAGCGCCATTGGGTGGTCAGCTTGGGGAGGTCAGGAAACATGCAGTTGCAATGTAGGACAGGTTTCCGAAAAACATCGGGGGTAGTGCATTGTAAAGGTTTCTAACATGCCATTCACTAGTAGGGGTTAGAAAAACATCACGGAGTGGTGTGAATCGGGGTGGCGTGGATTACAATAGGCAGTGAGTGGCAATGTAGGATGGAGAAGAGCTATATGGGGTGGTCACCATGGGGATGTCAGGAAACATGCAGTGGCAATGTAGGATAGGTTTCTGAAAAACATCGCGTGGTGGTGCGCATTGTAAGGGTTTCTAACAGGCCATTCACTAGTAGGAGTGAGAAAAATATCACGGGGTGGTGTGAATCGGAGGGCTTGAATTAGGATAGGCAGTGAGTGGCAATGTAGGATGGAGAAAATGTCCACGGGGTGGTCAGCATGGGGAGGTCAGGAAACATGCAGTGGCAATGTAGGATAGGTTTCTGAAAAACATCGCGGGGTGGTGTTAATTGTATGGGTTTCTAACAGGCCATTCACTAGTAGGAGTGAGAAAACCATCACAGGGTGTTGTGAATTGGAGGGCCTGTATTGGGATAGGCAGTGAGAGGCAATGTAGGATGGAGAAAAGCGATACGGTGTGGTCAGCATGTGGAGGTCAGGAAACATGCAGTGGCAATGTAGGATAGGTTTCGGAAAAACATCGCGGGGTGGTGCGCATTGTAAGGGTTTCTAACAGGCCATTCACTAGTAGGAGTGAGAAAAACATTACGTTGTTGTGTGAATCGGAGGGCCTGAATTAGGATAGGCAGTGAGTGGCAATATAGGATGGAGAAAAGCACCACGGGGTGTTCAGCATGGGGAGGTCAGGAAACATGCAGTGGCAATGTAGGATAGGTTTCTGAAAAACATCGCGGGGTGGTGCGCATTGTAAGGGTTTCTAAAAGTCCATTCACTAGTAGGAGTGAGAAATACATCACCGGGTGTTGTGAATCGGAGGGCCTGAATTGGGATAGACAGTGAGATGCAATGTAGGATGTGGTAAAGGGACACGGGGTGGTCAGCATGGGGTGGTCAGGAAACATGCAGTGGCAATGTAGGATAGGTTTGTGAAAAAGATCGCCGGTTGGTGCATTGTAAGGGTTTGTAACAGGCCATTCACTAGTAGGGGTGAGAAAAACATCATGGAGTGGTGTGAATCGGAGGGCCTGGATTAGGATAGGCAGTGAGTGGCAATGTTGGATGGAGAAAAGCAACACGGGGCGGTCAGCATGGGGAGGTCAGGAAACATGGAGTCGCAGTGTAGGATAGGTATCTGAAAAACATCGCCAGGTGGTGTGCATTGAAAGGGTTTCTAACAGGCCATTCACTGGTAGGAGTGAGAAAATCATCACGGGTTGGTGTGAATCGAAGGGCCTGAATTAGGATAGGCAGTGATTGGCAATGTAGGATGGAGAAAAGCGCCACAGGGTGGTCAGCATGGGGAGATCAGGAAACATGCCGTGGCCATGTAGGATAGGTTTCTGAAAAACATCGCGGTGTGGTGCGCATTGTAAGGGTTTGTAACAGGCCATTCACTAGTAGGAGTGAGAAAAACATCACGGGGTGGTGTGAATCGGATGGCCTGAATTAGGATAGGCAGTGAGTTGCACTGTAGGATGGAGAAAATGGCCACGGGGTGGTCAGCATGGGGAGGTCAGGAAACATGCAGTGGAATGTAGGATAGGTTTCTGAAAAACATCGCGGGGTGGTGTGAATTGCAAGGGTTTCTAACAGGCCATTCACTGGTAGCAGTGAGAAAACCATCACAGGGTGTTGTGAATTGGAAGGCCTGTATTGGTATAGGCAGTGAGAGGCAATGTAGGATGGAGAAAAGCGATACGGTTTGGTCAGCATGTGGAGGTCAGGAAACATGCCGTGGCAAAGTTGGATAAGTTTCTGAAAAACATAGCGGGGTGGTGCGCATTGTAAGGGTTTGTAACAGGCCATTCACTAGTAGGAGTGAGAAAAACATCACAGTGTGGTGTGAATCGAAAGGCCTGAATTGGGATAGGCAGTGAGTGGCAATGTAGGATGGAGAAAAGCGCCAGGGGTGGTCAGCATGGGGAGGTCAGGAAACATGCAGTGGCAATGTAGGATAGGTTTCTAAAAAACTTCGCGGGCTGGTGCGCTTTGTAAGGGTTTCTAACAGGCCATTCTCTAGTAGGAGTGAGAAAAACATCACGGGGTGGTGTGAATAGGAGGGCCTGAATTAGAATAGGCAGTGAGTGGCAATGTAGGATGGAGAAAAGCGCCACGGAGTGTTCAGTATGTGGAGGTCAGGAAACATGCAGTGGCAATGCAGGATAGGTTTCTGAAAAACATCACGGGGTGGTGCAGATTGTAAGGGTTTCTAACAGGCCTTTCACTATTAGGAGTGAGAAAAACATCACGGGGTGGTGTGAATCTGAGGGCCTGAATTAGGACAGGCTGTGAGTGGCAATATAGCATGGAAAAAAGCGCCACGGTGTGGTCAGCATGTGTAGGTCAGGACACATGCAGTGGGAATATAGGATAGGATTCTGAAAATCATCGCGGGGTGGTGCGCATTGTAAGGGTTTCTAACAGGCCATTCACTAGTAGGAGTGAGAAAACTAACACGGGGTGTTGGGAATTGGAGGGCCTGTATAGGGATAGGCAGTGAGAGGCAATGTAGGATGGAGAAAAGCGATACTGTGTGGTCAGCATGTGGAGGTCAGGAAACATGCAGTGGCAATGGAGGATAGGTTTCTGAAAAACATCGCGTGGTGGTGCGCATTGTAAGGGTTTCTAACAGGCCATTCACTAGTAGGAGTGAGAAAAATATCACGGCGTGGTGTGAATCGGAGGGCTTGAATTAGGATAGGCAGTGAGTGGCAATGTAGGATGGACAAAATGGCCAAGGGGTGGTCAGCATGGGGAGGTCAGGAAACATGCAGTGGCAATGTAGGATAGGTTTCTGAAAAACATCGCGGGGTGGTGTGAATTGTAAGGGTTTCTAACAGGCCATTCACTAGTAGGAGTGAGAAAACGATCACAGGGTGTTGTGAATTGGAAGGCCTGTATTGGGATAGGCAGTGAGAGGCAATGTAGGATGGAGAAAAGCGATACGGTGTGGTCAGCATGTGGAGGTCAGGAAACATGCAGTGGCAATGTAGGATAGGTTTCTGAAAAACATCGCGGGGTGGTGCGCATTGTAAGGGTTTCTAACAGGCCATTCACTAGTAGGAGTTAGAAAAACATTACGTTGTTGTGTGAATCGGAGGGCCTGAATTAGGATAGGCAGTGAGTGGCAATATAGGATGGAGAAAAGCGCCACGGGGTGCTCAGCATGGGGAGGTCAGGAAACATGCAGTGGCAATGTAGGATAGGTTTCTAAAAAACATCGCCGGGTGGTGTGCATTGTAAGGGTTTCTAACTGTCCATTCACTAGTAGGAGTGAGAAAATCATCACGGCGTGGTGTGAATCGAAGGGCGTGAATTAGGATAGGCAGTGAGTGACAATGTACGATGGATAAAAGGGCCACGGGGTGGTCAGCATGGGGAGGTCAGGAAACATGCTGTGGCAATGTAGGATAGGTTTCTGAAAAACATCACAGGGTGGTGCGCATTGTAAGGGTTTCTAACAGGCCATTCACTACTAGGAGTGAGAAAAACATCACGAGGTGGTGTGAATCGGAGTGCCTGAATTAGGACAGGCAGTGAGTGGCAATGTAGGATGGAGAAAAGCGCCACGGGGTGGTCAGCATGGGGAGGTCAGGAAACATGCAGTGGCAATGTAGGATACGTTTCTGAAGAACATCGGAGGGTGGTGTGCATTGTAAGGTCTTCTAAAGGCCCATTTACTAGTAAGAGTGAGAAAAACATCACTGGGAGGTGTGAATCGCAGGGCCTGAATTAGCATAAGCAGTGAGTGGCACTGTAGGATGGACAAAATAGCCACCGGGTGGTCAGCATGGGGAGGTCAGGAAACATGCAGTGGCAATGCAGGATAGGTTTCTGAAAAACATAGCGGGGTCATGTGAATTGTAAGGGTTTCTAACACGCCATTCACTAGTAGGAGTGAGAAAAACATCACGGGGTGGTGTGAATCGGGGGGCCTGAATAGGGATAGGCAGTGAGTGGCAATGTAGGACGGAGAAAAGCTATACGTGGTGGTCAGCAAGGGGAGGTCAGGAAACATGCAGTTGCAATGTAGGATAGGTTTCTGAAAAACATCGCAGGGTGGTGCCCATTTTAAGGGTTTCTAACAGGCCATTCACTAGTAGGAGTGAGAAAAACATCATGGGGTGGTGTGAATCGGAGGGCCTGAATTGGGATAGGCAGTGAGTTGCAATGTATGATGGAGAAAAGCGCCACGGGGTTGTCAGCATGGGGAGGTCAGGAAACATGCAGTGGCAATATAGGATAGGTTTCTGAAAAACATCGCGGGGTGGTGCGCATTGTAAGGGTTTCTAACAGCCAATTCACTAGTACGAGTGAGAAAAATATCACGTTGTTGTGTGAATCGGAGCGCCTGAATTACGATAGGCAGCGAGTGGCAATGTAGGATGGAGAAAAGCACCACGGGGTGGTCAGCATGGGGAGGTCAGGAAACATGCTGTGGCAATGTAGGATACGTTTCTGAAGAACATCGCGGGGTGGTGCACATTGTAAGGTCTTCTAAAGGCCCATTTACTAGTAAGAGGGATAAAAACATCACGGGGTGGTGTGAATCGTAGGGCCTGAATTAGGATAGGCAGTGACTGGCCCTGTAGGATGGAGAAAATGTCCACGGGGTGGTCAGCATGGGGAGGTCAGGAAACATGCAGTGGCAATGTAGGATAGGTTTCTGAAAAACATCGTGGGGTGGTGCGCATTTTAAGGATTTCTAACAGGCCATTCACTAGAGGAGTGAGAATAACATCACGGGGTGGTGTGAATCGGAGGGCCGGAATTGGGATAGGCAGTGAGTGGCAATGTAGGATGGAGAAAAGCGCCACGGGCTGGTCAGCATGGGGACGTCAGGAAACATGCAGTGGCAATGTAGGATAGGATTCTGTAAAACATCGCGGGGTGGTGCGCATTGTAAGAGTTTCTAACAGGCCATTCACTAGTAAGAGTGAGAAAAAATACACGGGGTGGTGTGAATCGGAGGGCCTGAATTAGGATAGGCAGTGAGTGGCAATGTAGGATGGAGAAAAGCGCCACGGGGTGGTCAGCTTGGGGAGGTCAGGAAACATGCAGTGGCAATGTAGGACAGGTTTCTGGAAAACATCGCGGGGTAGTGCATTGTACGGGTTTCTAAGAGGCCATTCACTAGTAGGGGTGAGAAAAACATCACGGAGTGGTGTGAATCGGAGGGCCTAGATTAGGAAAGGCAGTGAGTCGCAAGGAAGGATGGAGAAAAGCGCCAAGGGTGGTCAGCATTGGGTGGTCAGGAAACATGCAGTGGCAATGTAGGATAGGTTTGTGAAAAAGATCGCTAGTTGGTGCATTGTAAGTGTTTGTAACAGGCCATTCACTAGTAGGGGTGAGAAAAACATCATGGAGTGGTGTGAATCGGAGGGCCTGGATTAGGATAGGCAGTGAGTGGCAATGTTGGATGGAGAAAAGCAACACGGGGTGGTCAGCATGGGGAGGTCAGGAAACATGGAGTGGCAATGTAGGATAGGTATCTGAAAAACATCGCGGGGTGGTGTGCATTGTAAGGGTTTCTAACAGGCCATTCACTAGTAGGAGTGAGAAAATCATCACGGGTTGGTGTGAATCGAAGGGCCTGAATTAGGATAGGCAGTGATTGGCAATGTAGGATGGAGAAAAGCGCCACAGGGTGGTCAGCATGGGGAGATCAGGAAACATGCCGTGGCCATGTAGGATAGGTTTCTGAAAAACATCGCGGGGTGGTGCGCATTGTAAGGGTTTGTAACAGGCCATTCACTAGTAGGAGTGAGAAAAACATCACGGGGTGGTGTGAATCGGATGGCCTGAATTAGGATAGGCAGTGAGTTGCACTGTAGGATAGAGAAAATGGCCACGGGGTGGTCAGCATGGGGAGGTCAGGAAACATGCAGTGGCAATGTAGGATATGTTTCTGAAAAACATCGCGGGGTGGTGTGAATTGTAAGGGTTTCTAACAGGCCATTCACTAGTAGGAGTGAGAAAACCATCACAGGGTGTTGTGAATTGGAGGGCCTGTATTGGGATAGGCAGTGAGAGGCAAAATAGGATGGAGAAAAGCGATACGGTTTGGTCAGCATGTGGAGGTTAGGAAACATGCCGTGGCAAAGTAGGATAGGTTTCTGAAAAACATAGCGGGGTGGTGCGCATTGTAAGGGTTTGTAACAGGCCATTCACTAGTAGGAGTGAGAAAAACATCACGGGGTGGTGTGAATCGGAAGGCCTGAATTGGGATAGGCAGTGAGTGGCAATGTAGGATGGAGAAAAGCGCCAGGGGTGGTCAGCATGGGGAGATCAGGAAACATGCAGTGGCAATGTAGGATAGGTTTCTAAAAAACTTCGCGGGCTGGTGCGCTTTGTAAGGGTTTCTAATAGGCCATTCACTAGTAGGAGTGAGAAAAACATCACGGGGTGGTGTGAATCGTAGGGCCTGAATTGGGATAGACAGTGAGTGGCAATGTAGGATGGAGAAAAGCGCCACGGAGTGTTCAGTATGTGGAGGTCAGGAAACATGCAGTGGCAATGCAGGATAGGTTTCTGAAAAACATCACGGGGTGGTGCAGATTGTAAGGGTTTCTAAGAGGCCTTTCACTATTAGGAGTGATAAAAACATCACGGGGTGGTGTGAATCTGAGGGCCTGAATTAGGACAGGCTGTGAGTGGCAATATAGCATGGAAAAAAGCGCCATGGGGTGGTCAGCATGTGTAGGTCAGGATACATGCAGTGGGAATATAGGATAGGATTCTGAAAATCATCGCGGGGTGGTGCGCATTGTAAGGGTTTCTAACAGGCCATTCACTAGTAGGAGTGAGAAAACTATCACGGGGTGTTGTGAATTGGAGGGCCTGTATAGGGATAGGCAGTGAGAGGCAATGTAAGATGGAGAAAAGCGATATGGTGTGGTCAGCATGTGGAGGTCAGGAAACATGCAGTGGCAATGTAGGATAGGTTTCTGAAAAACATCGCGGGGTGGTGCGCATTGTAAGGGTTTCTAACAGGCCATTCACTAGTAGGTGTGAGAAAAACATCACGTTGTTGGGTGAATCGGAGGGCCTGAATTAGGATAGGCAGTGAGTGGTAATGTAGGATGGAGAAAAGCGCCACGGGGTGGTCAGCATGGGGAGGTCAGGAAACATGCAGTGACAATGTAGGATACGTTTCTGAAGAACATCGCCGGGTGGTGCGCCTTGTAAGGTCTTCTAAAGGCCCATTTACTAGGAAGAGTGACAAAACCATCACGGGGTGGTGTGAATCGGGGGACCTGAATTGGAATAGGCAGTGAGTGGCAATGTAGGATGGAGAAAAGCGCCACGGGGTGGTCAGCATGGGGACGTCAGGAAACATGCAGTGGCAATGTAGGATAGGTTTCTGAAAAACATCGCGGGGTGGTGCGCATTGTAAGGGTTTCTAAAAGTCCATTCACTAGTAGGAGTGAGAAATATATCACGGGGTGGTGTGAATCGGAGGGCCTGAATTAGGATTGGCAGATAGTGGCAATGTAGGGTGGAGAAAAGCGCCACGGGGTGGTCAGCATGGGGAGGTCAGGAAACATACTGTAGCAATGTAGGATAGGATTCTGAAAAACATCACGGGGTGGTGCGGATTGTAAGGGTTTCTACCAGGCCATTCACTACTAGGAGTGAGAAAAACATCACGGGGTGGTGTGAAACGGAGGGCCTGATTTGGTATAGGCAATGAGTGGCAATGTAGGATGGAGAAAAGCGATACGGGGTGGTCAGCATGGGGAGGTCAGGAAACATGCAGTGGCAATGTAGGATAGGTTTCTGAAAAACATCGTCGGGTGGTGCGCATTGTAAGGGTTTCTACCAGGCCATTCACCAGTACGAATGAGAAAAACATCACGTTGTTGTGTGAATCGGAGAGCCTGAATTAGGATAGGCAGTGAGTGGTAATGTAGGATGGAGAAAAGCGCCACGGGGTGGTCAGCACGGTTAGGTCAGGAAACATGCAGTGGCAATGTAGGATACATTTCTGAAGAACATCGCGTGGTGGTGCGCATTGTAAGGTCTTCTATGGCCCATTTACTAGTAAGTGTGAGAAAAACATCACAGGGTTGTGTGAATCGTAGGGCCTGAATTAGACTAGGCAGTGAGTGGCACTGTAGGATGGAGAAAATGGCCACGGGGATGTCAGCATGGGGAGGTCAGGAAACATGCAGTGGGAATATAGGATAGATTTCTGAAAAAAATTGCGGGGTCGTGTGAATTGTAAGGGTTTCTAACACGCCATTCACTAGTAGGAGTGAGAAAAACATCACGGAGTGGTGTGAATTGGGGGGTCTGAATTGGGATAGGCAGTGAGTGGCAATGAAGAATGGAGAAAAGCTATACGGGGTGGTCAGCATGTGGAGGTCAGGAAACATGCAGTAGCATTGTAGGATAGGTTTGTGAAAAACATCGCGGGGCGGTGCGCATTTTAAGGGTTACTAACAGGCCATTCACTAGTAGGAGTAAGAAAAACATCACCATGTGGTGTGAATCGGAGGGCCTGAATTAGGATAGGCAGTGAGTGGCAATGTAGGATGGAGAAAAGCACCAAGGAGTGGTCAGCTTGGGGAGGTCAGGAAACATGCCGTGGCAGTGTAGGACCGGTTCCTGAAAAACATCGCGGGGTGGTGCGCATTGTAAGGGTTTCTAACAGGCCATTCACTAGTAGGGGCGAGAAAAACATCACGGGGTGTTGTGAATCGGAGGGCCTGAATTGGGATAGACAGTGAGATGCAATGTAGGATGTGGTAAAGGGACACGGGGTGGTCAGCATGGGGATGTCAGGAAACATGCAGTGGCAAAGTAGGATAGGTTTCAGAAAAACATCGCGGGGTGGTGCGCATTGTAAGGGTTTCTAACAGGCCATTCATTGGTAGGAGTGAGAAAAACATTACGTTGTTGTGTGAATCGGAGGGCCTGAATTAGGATAGGCAGTGAGTGGCAATATAGGATGGAGAAAAGCGCCACGGGGTGCTCAGCATGGGGAGGTCAGGAAACATGCAGTGGCAATGTAGGATAGGTTTCTAAAAAACATCGCCGGGTGGTGTGCATTGTAAGGGTTTCTAACTGTCCATTCACTAGTAGGAGTGAGAAAATCATCACGGCGTGGTGTGAATCGAAGGGCGTGAATTAGGATAGGCAGTGAGTGACAATGTACGATGGATAAAAGGGCCACGGGGTGGTCAGCATGGGGAGGTCAGGAAACATGCTGTGGCAATGTAGGATAGGTTTCTGAAAAACATCACAGGGTGGTGCGCATTGTCAGGGTTTCTAACAGGACATTCACTACTAGGAGTGAGAAAAACATCACGGGGTGGTGTGAATCGGAGTGCCTGAATTAGGACAGGCAGTGAGTGGCAATGTAGGATGGAGAAAAGCGCCACGGGGTGGTCAGCATGGGGAGGTCAGGAAACATGCAGTGGCAATGTAGGATACGTTTCTGAAGAACATCGGAGGGTGGTGTGCATTGTAAGGTCTTCTAAAGGCCCATTTACTAGTAAGAGTGAGAAAAACATCACTGGGAGGTGTGAATCGCAGGGCCTGAATTAGCATAAGCAGTGAGTGGCACTGTAGGATGGACAAAATAGCCACCGGGTGGTCAGCATGGGGAGGTCAGGAAACATGCAGTGGCAATGCAGGATAGGTTTCTGAAAAACATAGCGGGGTCATGTGAATTGTAAGGGTTTCTAACACGCCATTCACTAGTAGGAGTGAGAAAAACATCACGGGGTGGTGTGAATCGGGGGGCCTGAATAGGGATAGGCAGTGAGTGGCAATGTAGGACGGAGAAAAGCTATACGTGGTGGTCAGCAAGGGGAGGTCAGGAAACATGCAGTTGCAATGTAGGATAGGTTTCTGAAAAACATCGCAGGGTGGTGCCCATTTTAAGGGTTTCTAACAGGCCATTCACTAGTAGGAGTGAGAAAAACATCATGGGGTGGTGTGAATCGGAGGGCCTGAATTGGGATAGGCAGTGAGTTGCAATGTATGATGGAGAAAAGCGCCACGGGGTTGTCAGCATGGGGAGGTCAGGAAACATGCAGTGGCAATATAGGATAGGTTTCTGAAAAACATCGCGGGGTGGTGCGCATTGTAAGGGTTTCTAACAGCCAATTCACTAGTACGAGTGAGAAAAATATCACGTTGTTGTGTGAATCGGAGCGCCTGAATTACGATAGGCAGCGAGTGGCAATGTAGGATGGAGAAAAGCACCACGGGGTGGTCAGCATGGGGAGGTCAGGAAACATGCTGTGGCAATGTAGGATACGTTTCTGAAGAACATCGCGGGGTGGTGCACATTGTAAGGTCTTCTAAAGGCCCATTTACTAGTAAGAGGGATAAAAACATCACGGGGTGGTGTGAATCGTAGGGCCTGAATTAGGATAGGCAGTGACTGGCCCTGTAGGATGGAGAAAATGTCCACGGGGTGGTCAGCATGGGGAGGTCAGGAAACATGCAGTGGCAATGTAGGATAGGTTTCTGAAAAACATCGTGGGGTGGTGCGCATTTTAAGGATTTCTAACAGGCCATTCACTAGAGGAGTGAGAATAACATCACGGGGTGGTGTGAATCGGAGGGCCGGAATTGGGATAGGCAGTGAGTGGCAATGTAGGATGGAGAAAAGCGCCACGGGCTGGTCAGCATGGGGACGTCAGGAAACATGCAGTGGCAATGTAGGATAGGATTCTGTAAAACATCGCGGGGTGGTGCGCATTGTAAGAGTTTCTAACAGGCCATTCACTAGTAAGAGTGAGAAAAAATACACGGGGTGGTGTGAATCGGAGGGCCTGAATTAGGATAGGCAGTGAGTGGCAATGTAGGATGGAGAAAAGCGCCACGGGGTGGTCAGCTTGGGGAGGTCAGGAAACATGCAGTGGCAATGTAGGACAGGTTTCTGGAAAACATCGCGGGGTAGTGCATTGTACGGGTTTCTAAGAGGCCATTCACTAGTAGGGGTGAGAAAAACATCACGGAGTGGTGTGAATCGGAGGGCCTAGATTAGGAAAGGCAGTGAGTCGCAAGGAAGGATGGAGAAAAGCGCCAAGGGTGGTCAGCATTGGGTGGTCAGGAAACATGCAGTGGCAATGTAGGATAGGTTTGTGAAAAAGATCGCTAGTTGGTGCATTGTAAGTGTTTGTAACAGGCCATTCACTAGTAGGGGTGAGAAAAACATCATGGAGTGGTGTGAATCGGAGGGCCTGGATTAGGATAGGCAGTGAGTGGCAATGTTGGATGGAGAAAAGCAACACGGGGTGGTCAGCATGGGGAGGTCAGGAAACATGGAGTGGCAATGTAGGATAGGTATCTGAAAAACATCGCGGGGTGGTGTGCATTGTAAGGGTTTCTAACAGGCCATTCACTAGTAGGAGTGAGAAAATCATCACGGGTTGGTGTGAATCGAAGGGCCTGAATTAGGATAGGCAGTGATTGGCAATGTAGGATGGAGAAAAGCGCCACAGGGTGGTCAGCATGGGGAGATCAGGAAACATGCCGTGGCCATGTAGGATAGGTTTCTGAAAAACATCGCGGGGTGGTGCGCATTGTAAGGGTTTGTAACAGGCCATTCACTAGTAGGAGTGAGAAAAACATCACGGGGTGGTGTGAATCGGATGGCCTGAATTAGGATAGGCAGTGAGTTGCACTGTAGGATAGAGAAAATGGCCACGGGGTGGTCAGCATGGGGAGGTCAGGAAACATGCAGTGGCAATGTAGGATATGTTTCTGAAAAACATCGCGGGGTGGTGTGAATTGTAAGGGTTTCTAACAGGCCATTCACTAGTAGGAGTGAGAAAACCATCACAGGGTGTTGTGAATTGGAGGGCCTGTATTGGGATAGGCAGTGAGAGGCAAAATAGGATGGAGAAAAGCGATACGGTTTGGTCAGCATGTGGAGGTTAGGAAACATGCCGTGGCAAAGTAGGATAGGTTTCTGAAAAACATAGCGGGGTGGTGCGCATTGTAAGGGTTTGTAACAGGCCATTCACTAGTAGGAGTGAGAAAAACATCACGGGGTGGTGTGAATCGGAAGGCCTGAATTGGGATAGGCAGTGAGTGGCAATGTAGGATGGAGAAAAGCGCCAGGGGTGGTCAGCATGGGGAGATCAGGAAACATGCAGTGGCAATGTAGGATAGGTTTCTAAAAAACTTCGCGGGCTGGTGCGCTTTGTAAGGGTTTCTAATAGGCCATTCACTAGTAGGAGTGAGAAAAACATCACGGGGTGGTGTGAATCGTAGGGCCTGAATTGGGATAGACAGTGAGTGGCAATGTAGGATGGAGAAAAGCGCCACAGAGTGTTCAGTATGTGGAGGTCAGGAAACATGCAGTGGCAATGCAGGATAGGTTTCTGAAAAACATCACGGGGTGGTGCAGATTGTAAGGGTTTCTAAGAGGCCTTTCACTATTAGGAGTGATAAAAACATCACGGGGTGGTGTGAATCTGAGGGCCTGAATTAGGACAGGCTGTGAGTGGCAATATAGCATGGAAAAAAGCGCCATGGGGTGGTCAGCATGTGTAGGTCAGGATACATGCAGTGGGAATATAGGATAGGATTCTGAAAATCATCGCGGGGTGGTGCGCATTGTAAGGGTTTCTAACAGGCCATTCACTAGTAGGAGTGAGAAAACTATCACGGGGTGTTGTGAATTGGAGGGCCTGTATAGGGATAGGCAGTGAGAGGCAATGTAAGATGGAGAAAAGCGATATGGTGTGGTCAGCATGTGGAGGTCAGGAAACATGCAGTGGCAATGTAGGATAGGTTTCTGAAAAACATCGCGGGGTGGTGCGCATTGTAAGGGTTTCTAACAGGCCATTCACTAGTAGGTGTGAGAAAAACATCACGTTGTTGGGTGAATCGGAGGGCCTGAATTAGGATAGGCAGTGAGTGGTAATGTAGGATGGAGAAAAGCGCCACGGGGTGGTCAGCATGGGGAGGTCAGGAAACATGCAGTGACAATGTAGGATACGTTTCTGAAGAACATCGCCGGGTGGTGCGCCTTGTAAGGTCTTCTAAAGGCCCATTTACTAGGAAGAGTGACAAAACCATCACGGGGTGGTGTGAATCGGGGGACCTGAATTGGAATAGGCAGTGAGTGGCAATGTAGGATGGAGAAAAGCGCCACGGGGTGGTCAGCATGGGGACGTCAGGAAACATGCAGTGGCAATGTAGGATAGGTTTCTGAAAAACATCGCGGGGTGGTGCGCATTGTAAGGGTTTCTAAAAGTCCATTCACTAGTAGGAGTGAGAAATATATCACGGGGTGGTGTGAATCGGAGGGCCTGAATTAGGATTGGCAGATAGTGGCAATGTAGGGTGGAGAAAAGCGCCACGGGGTGGTCAGCATGGGGAGGTCAGGAAACATACTGTAGCAATGTAGGATAGGATTCTGAAAAACATCACGGGGTGGTGCGGATTGTAAGGGTTTCTACCAGGCCATTCACTACTAGGAGTGAGAAAAACATCACGGGGTGGTGTGAAACGGAGGGCCTGATTTGGTATAGGCAATGAGTGGCAATGTAGGATGGAGAAAAGCGATACGGGGTGGTCAGCATGGGGAGGTCAGGAAACATGCAGTGGCAATGTAGGATAGGTTTCTGAAAAACATCGTCGGGTGGTGCGCATTGTAAGGGTTTCTACCAGGCCATTCACCAGTACGAATGAGAAAAACATCACGTTGTTGTGTGAATCGGAGAGCCTGAATTAGGATAGGCAGTGAGTGGTAATGTAGGATGGAGAAAAGCGCCACGGGGTGGTCAGCACGGTTAGGTCAGGAAACATGCAGTGGCAATGTAGGATACATTTCTGAAGAACATCGCGTGGTGGTGCGCATTGTAAGGTCTTCTATGGCCCATTTACTAGTAAGTGTGAGAAAAACATCACAGGGTTGTGTGAATCGTAGGGCCTGAATTAGACTAGGCAGTGAGTGGCACTGTAGGATGGAGAAAATGGCCACGGGGATGTCAGCATGGGGAGGTCAGGAAACATGCAGTGGGAATATAGGATAGATTTCTGAAAAAAATTGCGGGGTCGTGTGAATTGTAAGGGTTTCTAACACGCCATTCACTAGTAGGAGTGAGAAAAACATCACGGAGTGGTGTGAATTGGGGGGTCTGAATTGGGATAGGCAGTGAGTGGCAATGAAGAATGGAGAAAAGCTATACGGGGTGGTCAGCATGTGGAGGTCAGGAAACATGCAGTAGCATTGTAGGATAGGTTTGTGAAAAACATCGCGGGGCGGTGCGCATTTTAAGGGTTACTAACAGGCCATTCACTAGTAGGAGTAAGAAAAACATCACCATGTGGTGTGAATCGGAGGGCCTGAATTAGGATAGGCAGTGAGTGGCAATGTAGGATGGAGAAAAGCACCAAGGAGTGGTCAGCTTGGGGAGGTCAGGAAACATGCCGTGGCAGTGTAGGACCGGTTCCTGAAAAACATCGCGGGGTGGTGCGCATTGTAAGGGTTTCTAACAGGCCATTCACTAGTAGGGGCGAGAAAAACATCACGGGGTGTTGTGAATCGGAGGGCCTGAATTGGGATAGACAGTGAGATGCAATGTAGGATGTGGTAAAGGGACACGGGGTGGTCAGCATGGGGATGTCAGGAAACATGCAGTGGCAAAGTAGGATAGGTTTCAGAAAAACATCGCGGGGTGGTGCGCATTGTAAGGGTTTCTAACAGGCCATTCATTGGTAGGAGTGAGAAAAACATTACGTTGTTGTGTGAATCGGAGGGCCTGAATTAGGATAGGCAGTGAGTGGCAATATAGGATGGAGAAAAGCGCCACGGGGTGCTCAGCATGGGGAGGTCAGGAAACATGCAGTGGCAATGTAGGATAGGTTTCTAAAAAACATCGCCGGGTGGTGTGCATTGTAAGGGTTTCTAACTGTCCATTCACTAGTAGGAGTGAGAAAATCATCACGGCGTGGTGTGAATCGAAGGGCGTGAATTAGGATAGGCAGTGAGTGACAATGTACGATGGATAAAAGGGCCACGGGGTGGTCAGCATGGGGAGGTCAGGAAACATGCTGTGGCAATGTAGGATAGGTTTCTGAAAAACATCACAGGGTGGTGCGCATTGTCAGGGTTTCTAACAGGACATTCACTACTAGGAGTGAGAAAAACATCACGGGGTGGTGTGAATCGGAGTGCCTGAATTAGGACAGGCAGTGAGTGGCAATGTAGGATGGAGAAAAGCGCCACGGGGTGGTCAGCATGGGGAGGTCAGGAAACATGCAGTGGCAATGTAGGATACGTTTCTGAAGAACATCGGAGGGTGGTGTGCATTGTAAGGTCTTCTAAAGGCCCATTTACTAGTAAGAGTGAGAAAAACATCACTGGGAGGTGTGAATCGCAGGGCCTGAATTAGCATAAGCAGTGAGTGGCACTGTAGGATGGACAAAATAGCCACCGGGTGGTCAGCATGGGGAGGTCAGGAAACATGCAGTGGCAATGCAGGATAGGTTTCTGAAAAACATAGCGGGGTCATGTGAATTGTAAGGGTTTCTAACACGCCATTCACTAGTAGGAGTGAGAAAAACATCACGGGGTGGTGTGAATCGGGGGGCCTGAATAGGGATAGGCAGTGAGTGGCAATGTAGGACGGAGAAAAGCTATACGTGGTGGTCAGCAAGGGGAGGTCAGGAAACATGCAGTTGCAATGTAGGATAGGTTTCTGAAAAACATCGCAGGGTGGTGCCCATTTTAAGGGTTTCTAACAGGCCATCCACTAGTAGGAGTGAGAAAAACATCATGGGGTGGTGTGAATCGGAGGGCCTGAATTGGGATAGGCAGTGAGTTGCAATGTATGATGGAGAAAAGCGCCACGGGGTTGTCAGCATGGGGAGGTCAGGAAACATGCAGTGGCAATATAGGATAGGTTTCTGAAAAACATCGCGGGGTGGTGCGCATTGTAAGGGTTTCTAACAGCCAATTCACTAGTACGAGTGAGAAAAATATCACGTTGTTGTGTGAATCGGAGCGCCTGAATTACGATAGGCAGCGAGTGGCAATGTAGGATGGAGAAAAGCACCACGGGGTGGTCAGCATGGGGAGGTCAGGAAACATGCTGTGGCAATGTAGGATACGTTTCTGAAGAACATCGCGGGGTGGTGCACATTGTAAGGTCTTCTAAAGGCCCATTTACTAGTAAGAGGGATAAAAACATCACGGGGTGGTGTGAATCGTAGGGCCTGAATTAGGATAGGCAGTGAGTGGCCCTGTAGGATGGAGAAAATGTCCACGGGGTGGTCAGCATGGGGAGGTCAGGAAACATGCAGTGGCAATGTAGGATAGGTTTCTGAAAAACATCGTGGGGTGGTGCGCATTTTAAGGATTTCTAACAGGCCATTCACTAGAGGAGTGAGAATAACATCACGGGGTGGTGTGAATCGGAGGGCCGGAATTGGGATAGGCAGTGAGTGGCAATGTAGGATGGAGAAAAGCGCCACGGGCTGGTCAGCATGGGGACGTCAGGAAACATGCAGTGGCAATGTAGGATAGGATTCTGAAAAACATCGCGGGGTGGTGCGCATTGTAAGAGTTTCTAACAGGCCATTCACTAGTAAGAGTGAGAAAAAATACACGGGGTGGTGTGAATCGGAGGGCCTGAATTAGGATAGGCAGTGAGTGGCAATGTAGGATGGAGAAAAGCGCCACGGGGTGGTCAGCTTGGGGAGGTCAGGAAACATGCAGTGGCAATGTAGGACAGGTTTCTGAAAAACATCGCGGGGTAGTGCATTGTACGGGTTTCTAAGAGGCCATTCACTAGTAGGGGTGAGAAAAACATCACGGAGTGGTGTGAATCGGAGGGCCTAGATTAGGAAAGGCAGTGAGTCGCAAGGAAGGATGGAGAAAAGCGCCAAGGGTGGTCAGCATTGGGTGGTCAGGAAACATGCAGTGGCAATGTAGGATAGGTTTGTGAAAAAGATCGCTAGTTGGTGCATTGTAAGTGTTTGTAACAGGCCATTCACTAGTAGGGGTGAGAAAAACATCATGGAGTGGTGTGAATCGGAGGGCCTGGATTAGGATAGGCAGTGAGTGGCAATGTTGGATGGAGAAAAGCAACACGGGGTGGTCAGCATGGGGAGGTCAGGAAACATGGAGTGGCAATGTAGGATAGGTATCTGAAAAACACCGCGGTGTGGTGTGCATTGTAAGGGTTTCTAACAGGCCATTCACTAGTAGGAGTGAGAAAATCATCACGGGTTGGTGTGAATCGAAGGGCCTGAATTAGGATAGGCAGTGATTGGCAATGTAGGATGGAGAAAAGCGCCACAGGGTGGTCAGCATGGGGAGATCAGGAAACATGCCGTGGCCATGTAGGATAGGTTTCTGAAAAACATCGCGGGGTGGTGCGCATTGTAAGGGTTTGTAACAGGCCATTCACTAGTAGGAGTGAGAAAAACATCACGGGGTGGTGTGAATCGGATGGCCTGAATTAGGATAGGCAGTGAGTTGCACTGTAGGATAGAGAAAATGGCCACGGGGTGGTCAGCATGGGGAGGTCAGGAAACATGCAGTGGCAATGTAGGATATGTTTCTGAAAAACATCGCGGGGTGGTGTGAATTGTAAGGGTTTCTAACAGGCCATTCACTAGTAGGAGTGAGAAAACCATCACAGGGTGTTGTGAATTGGAGGGCCTGTATTGGGATAGGCAGTGAGAGGCAAAATAAGATGGAGAAAAGCGATACGGTTTGGTCAGCATGTGGAGGTTAGGAAACATGCCGTGGCAAATTAGGATAGGTTTCTGAAAAACATAGCGGGGTGGTGCGCATTGTAAGGGTTTGTAACAGGCCATTCACTAGTAGGAGTGAGAAAAACATCACGGGGTGGTGTGAATCGGAAGGCCTGAATTGGGATAGGCAGTGAGTGGCAATGTAGGATGGAGAAAAGCGCCAGGGGTGGTCAGCATGGGGAGATCAGGAAACATGCAGTGGCAATGTAGGATAGGTTTTAAAAAACTTCTCGGGCTGGTGCGCTTTGTAAGGGTTTCTAATAGGCCATTCACTAGTAGGAGTGAGAAAAACATCACGGGGTGGTGTGAATCGAAGGGCCTGAATTGGGATAGACAGTGAGTGGCAATGTAGGATGGAGAAAAGCGCCACAGAGTGTTCAGTATGTGGAGGTCAGGAAACATGCAGTGGCAATGCAGGATAGGTTTCTGAAAAACATCACGGGGTGGTGCAGATTGTAAGGGTTTCTAAGAGGCCTTTCACTATTAGGAGTGATAAAAACATCACGGGGTGGTGTGAATCTGAGGGCCTGAATTAGGACAGGCTGTGAGTGGCAATATAGCATGGAAAAAAGCGCCATGGGGTGGTCAGCATGTGTAGGTCAGGATACATGCAGTGGGAATATAGGATAGGATTCTGAAAATCATCGCGGGGTGGTGCGCATTGTAAGGGTTTCTAACAGGCCATTCACTAGTAGGAGTGAGAAAACTATCACGGGGTGTTGTGAATTGGAGGGCCTGTATAGGGATAGGCAGTGAGAGGCAATGTAAGATGGAGAAAAGCGATATGGTGTGGTCAGCATGTGGAGGTCAGGAAACATGCAGTGGCAATGTAGGATAGGTTTCTGAAAAACATCGCGGGGTGGTGCGCATTGTAAGGGTTTCTAACAGGCCATTCACTAGTAGGTG
This sequence comes from Cavia porcellus, assembly GCF_034190915.1. Lineage (NCBI taxonomy): Eukaryota > Metazoa > Chordata > Mammalia > Rodentia > Caviidae > Cavia > Cavia porcellus. The sequence goes on along the minus strand of NW_026947486.1, from coordinate 571,977 downwards.
TGAGAAAAACATCACGTTGTTGGGTGAATCGGAGGGCCTGAATTAGGATAGGCAGTGAGTGGTAATGTAGGATGGAGAAAAGCGCCACGGGGTGGTCAGCATGGGGAGGTCAGGAAACATGCAGTGACAATGTAGGATACGTTTCTGAAGAACATCGCCGGGTGGTGCGCCTTTTAAGGTCTTCTAAAGGCCCATTTACTAGGAAGAGTGACAAAACCATCACGGGGTGGTGTGAATCGGGGGACCTGAATTGGAATAGGCAGTGAGTGGCAATGTAGGATGGAGAAAAGCGCCACGGGGTGGTCAGCATGGGGACGTCAGGAAACATGCAGTGGTAATGTAGGATAGGTTTCTGAAAAACATCGCGGGGTGGTGCGCATTGTAAGGGTTTCTAAAAGTCCATTCACTAGTAGGAGTGAGAAATATATCACGGGGTGGTGTGAATCGGAGGGCCTGAATTAGGATTGGCAGATAGTGGCAATGTAGGGTGGAGAAAAGCGCCACGGGGTGGTCAGCATGGGGAGGTCAGGAAACATACTGTAGCAATGTAGGATAGGATTCTGAAAAACATCACGGGGTGGTGCGGATTGTAAGGGTTTCTACCAGGCCATTCACTACTAGGAGTGAGAAAAACATCACGGGGTGGTGTGAAACGGAGGGCCTGATTTGGTATAGGCAATGAGTGGCAATGTAGGATGGAGAAAAGCGATACGGGGTGGTCAGCATGGGGAGGTCAGGAAACATGCAGTGGCAATGTAGGATAGGTTTCTGAAAAACATCGTCGGGTGGTGCGCATTGTAAGGGTTTCTACCAGGCCATTCACCAGTACGAATGAGAAAAACATCACGTTGTTGTGTGAATCGGAGAGCCTGAATTAGGATAGGCAGTGAGTGGTAATGTAGGATGGAGAAAAGCGCCACGGGGTGGTCAGCACGGTTAGGTCAGGAAACATGCAGTGGCAATGTAGGATACATTTCTGAGGAACATCGCGTGGTGGTGCGCATTGTAAGGTCTTCTATGGCCCATTTACTAGTAAGTGTGAGAAAAACATCACAGGGTTGTGTGAATCGTAGGGCCTGAATTAGACTAGGCAGTGAGTGGCACTGTAGGATGGAGAAAATGGCCACGGGGATGTCAGCATGGGGAGGTCAGGAAACATGCAGTGGGAATATAGGATAGATTTCTGAAAAAAATTGCGGGGTCGTGTGAATTGTAAGGGTTTCTAACACGCCATTCACTAGTAGGAGTGAGAAAAACATCACGGAGTGGTGTGAATTGGGGGGTCTGAATTGGGATAGGCAGTGAGTGGCAATGAAGAATGGAGAAAAGCTATACGGGGTGGTCAGCATGTGGAGGTCAGGAAACATGCAGTAGCATTGTAGGATAGGTTTGTGAAAAACATCGCGGGGCGGTGCGCATTTTAAGGGTTACTAACAGGCCATTCACTAGTAGGAGTAAGAAAAACATCACCATGTGGTGTGAATCGGAGGGCCTGAATTAGGATAGGCAGTGAGTGGCAATGTAGGATGGAGAAAAGCACCAAGGAGTGGTCAGCTTGGGGAGGTCAGGAAACATGCCGTGGCAGTGTAGGACCGGTTCCTGAAAAACATCGCGGGGTGGTGCGCATTGTAAGGGTTTCTAACAGGCCATTCACTAGTAGGGGCGAGAAAAACATCACGGGGTGTTGTGAATCGGAGGGCCTGAATTGGGATAGACAGTGAGATGCAATGTAGGATGTGGTAAAGGGACACGGGGTGGTCAGCATGGGGATGTCAGGAAACATGCAGTGGCAAAGTAGGATAGGTTTCAGAAAAACATCGCGGGGTGGTGTGCATTGTAAGGGTTTCTAACAGGCCATTCATTGGTAGGAGTGAGAAAAACATTACGTTGTTGTGTGAATCGGAGGGCCTGAATTAGGATAGGCAGTGAGTGGCAATATAGGATGGAGAAAAGCACCACGGGGTGTTCAGCATGGGGAGGTCAGGAAACATGCAGTGGCAATGTAGGATAGGTTTCTGAAAAACATCGCCGGGTGGTGTGCATTGTAAAGGTTTCTAACTGGCCATTCACTAGTAGGAGTGAGAAAATCATCACGGCGTGGTGTGAATCGAAGGGCGTGAATTAGGATAGGCAGTGAGTGACAATGTACGATGGAGAAAAGCGCCACGGGGTGGTCAGCATGGGGAGGTCAGGAAACATGCAGTGACAATGTAGGATACGTTTCTGAAGAACATCGCCGGGTGGTGCGCCTTGTAAGGTCTTCTAAAGGCCCATTTACTAGGAAGAGTGACAAAACCATCACGGGGTGGTGTGAATCGGGGGACCTGAATTGGAATAGGCAGTGAGTGGCAATGTAGGATGGAGAAAAGCGCCACGGGGTGGTCAGCATGGGGACGTCAGGAAACATGCAGTGGCAATGTAGGATAGGTTTCTGAAAAACATCGCGGGGTGGTGCGCATTGTAAGGGTTTCTAAAAGTCCATTCACTAGTAGGAGTGAGAAATATATCACGGGGTGGTGTGAATCGGAGGGCCTGAATTAGGATTGGCAGATAGTGGCAATGTAGGGTGGAGAAAAGCGCCACGGGGTGGTCAGCATGGGGAGGTCAGGAAACATACTGTAGCAATGTAGGATAGGATTCTGAAAAACATCACGGGGTGGTGCGGATTGTAAGGGTTTCTACCAGGCCATTCACTACTAGGAGTGAGAAAAACATCACGGGGTGGTGTGAAACGGAGGGCCTGATTTGGTATAGGCAATGAGTGGCAATGTAGGATGGAGAAAAGCGATACGGGGTGGTCAGCATGGGGAGGTCAGGAAACATGCAGTGGCAATGTAGGATAGGTTTCTGAAAAACATCGTCGGGTGGTGCGCATTGTAAGGGTTTCTACCAGGCCATTCACCAGTACGAATGAGAAAAACATCACGTTGTTGTGTGAATCGGAGAGCCTGAATTAGGATAGGCAGTGAGTGGTAATGTAGGATGGAGAAAAGCGCCACGGGGTGGTCAGCACGGTTAGGTCAGGAAACATGCAGTGGCAATGTAGGATACATTTCTGAGGAACATCGCGTGGTGGTGCGCATTGTAAGGTCTTCTATGGCCCATTTACTAGTAAGTGTGAGAAAAACATCACAGGGTTGTGTGAATCGTAGGGCCTGAATTAGACTAGGCAGTGAGTGGCACTGTAGGATGGAGAAAATGGCCACGGGGATGTCAGCATGGGGAGGTCAGGAAACATGCAGTGGGAATATAGGATAGATTTCTGAAAAAAATTGCGGGGTCGTGTGAATTGTAAGGGTTTCTAACACGCCATTCACTAGTAGGAGTGAGAAAAACATCACGGAGTGGTGTGAATTGGGGGGTCTGAATTGGGATAGGCAGTGAGTGGCAATGAAGAATGGAGAAAAGCTATACGGGGTGGTCAGCATGTGGAGGTCAGGAAACATGCAGTAGCATTGTAGGATAGGTTTGTGAAAAACATCGCGGGGCGGTGCGCATTTTAAGGGTTACTAACAGGCCATTCACTAGTAGGAGTAAGAAAAACATCACCATGTGGTGTGAATCGGAGGGCCTGAATTAGGATAGGCAGTGAGTGGCAATGTAGGATGGAGAAAAGCACCAAGGAGTGGTCAGCTTGGGGAGGTCAGGAAACATGCCGTGGCAGTGTAGGACCGGTTCCTGAAAAACATCGCGGGGTGGTGCGCATTGTAAGGGTTTCTAACAGGCCATTCACTAGTAGGGGCGAGAAAAACATCACGGGGTGTTGTGAATCGGAGGGCCTGAATTGGGATAGACAGTGAGATGCAATGTAGGATGTGGTAAAGGGACACGGGGTGGTCAGCATGGGGATGTCAGGAAACATGCAGTGGCAAAGTAGGATAGGTTTCAGAAAAACATCGCGGGGTGGTGTGCATTGTAAGGGTTTCTAACAGGCCATTCATTGGTAGGAGTGAGAAAAACATTACGTTGTTGTGTGAATCGGAGGGCCTGAATTAGGATAGGCAGTGAGTGGCAATATAGGATGGAGAAAAGCACCACGGGGTGTTCAGCATGGGGAGGTCAGGAAACATGCAGTGGCAATGTAGGATAGGTTTCTGAAAAACATCGCCGGGTGGTGTGCATTGTAAAGGTTTCTAACTGTCCATTCACTAGTAGGAGTGAGAAAATCATCACGGCGTGGTGTGAGTCGAAGGGCGTGAATTAGGATAGGCAGTGAGTGACAATGTACGATGGAGAAAAGCGCCACGGGGTGGTCAGCATGGGGAGGTCAGGAAACGCGCTGTGGCAATGTAGGATAGGTTTCTGAAAAACATCACAGGGTGGTGCGCATTGTCAGGGTTTCTAACAGGACATTCACTACTAGGAGTGCGAAAAACATCACGGGGTGGTGTGAATCGGAGTGCCTGAATTAGGACAGGCAGTGAGTGGCAATGTAGGATGGAGAAAAGCGCCACGGGGTGGTCAGCATGGGGAGGTCAGGAAACATGCAGTGGCAATGTAGGATACGTTTCTGAAGAACATCGGAAGGTGGTGCGCATTGTAAGGTCTTCTAAAGGCCCATTTACTAGTAAGAGTGAGAAAAACATCACGGGGTGGTGTGAATCGCAGGGCCTGAATTAGCATAGGCAGTGAGTGGCACTGTAGGATGGACAAAATAGCCACCGGGTGGTCAGCATGGGGAAGTCAGGAAACATGCAGTGGCAATGCAGGATAGGTTTCTGAAAAACATCGCGGGGTCGTGTGAATTGTAAGGGTTTCTAACACGCCATTCACTAGTAGGAGTGAGAAAAACATTACGGGGTGGTGTGAATCGGGGGGCCTGAATTGGGATAGGCAGTGAGTGGCAATGTAGGACGGAGAAAAGCCATACGTGGTTGTCAGCAAGGGGAGGTCAGGAAACATGCAGTGGCAATGTAGGATAGGTTTCTGAAAAGCATCGCAGGGTGGTGCCCATTTTAAGGTTTTCTAACAGGCCATTCACTAGTAGGAGTGAGAAAAACATCATGGGGTGGTGTGAATCAGAGGGCCTGAATTGGGATAGGCAGTGAGTGGCAATGTATGATGGAGAAAAGCGCCACGGGCTGGTCAGCATGGGGAGGTCAGGAAACATGCAGTGGCAATTTAGGATAGGTTTCTGAAAAACATCGCGGGGTGGTGCGCATTGTAATGGTTTCTAACAGCCAATTCACTAGTAGGAGTGAGAAAATATCACGTTGTTGTGTCAATCGGAGCGCCTGAATTACGATACGCAGCGAGTGGCAATGTAGGACGGACAAAAGCACCACGGGGTGGTCAGCATGGGGAGGTCAGGGAACATGCAGTGGCAATGTAGGATACGTTTCTGAAGAACATCGCGGGGTGGTGCACATTGTAAGGTCTTCTAAAGGCCCATTTACTAGTAAGAGGGATAAAAACATCACGGGGTGGTGTGAATCGTAGGGCCTGAATTAGGATAGGCAGTGAGTGGCCCTGTAGGATGGAGAAAATGGCCACGGGGTGGTCAGCATGGGGAGGTCAGGAAACATGCAGTGGCAATGTAGGATAGGTTTCTGAAAAACATCGTGGGGTCGTGTGAATTGTAAGGGTTTCTAACACGCCATTCACTAGTAGGAGTTAGAAAACCATCACGGGATGGTGTGAATCGGGGGCCTGAATTTGGATAGCCAGTGAGTGGCAATGTAGGATGGAGAAAAGCTATACGTGGTGGTCAGCATGGGGAGGACAGGAAACATGCAGTGGCAATGTAGGATAGGTTTCTGAAAAACATCGCGGGGTGGTGCGCATTTTAAGGGTTTCTAACAGGCCATTCACTAGTAGGAGTGAGAATAACATCACGGGGTGGTGTGAATCGGAGGGCCGGAATTGAGATAGGCAGTGAGTGGCAATGTATGATGCAGAAAAGCGCCACGGGGTGGTCAGCATGGGGACGTCAGGAAACATGCAGTGGCAATGTAGGATAGGATTCTGAAAAACATCGCGGGGTGGTGCGCATTGTAAGAGTTTCTAACAGGCCATTCACTAGTAAGAGTGAGAAAATATACACGGGGTGGTGTCAATCGGAGGGCCTGAATTAGGATAGGCAGTGAGTGGTAATGTAGGATGGAGAAAAGTGCCACGGGGTGGTCAGCATGGGATGTCAGGAAACATGCAGTGGCAATGTAGGATAGGTTTCTGAAAAATATTGCGGGTTGTTGCGCATTGTAAGAGTTTCTAACACGCCATGCACTAGTAGCAGTGAGAAAAACACAACCGTGTGGTGTGAATCGGAGGGCCTGAATTAGGATAGGCAGTGAGTGGCAATGTAGGATGGAGAAAAGCGCCACTGGGTGGTCAGCTTGGGGAGGTCAGGAAACATGCAGTGGCAATGTAGGACAGGTTTGTGAAAAACATCGCGGGGTAGTGCATTGTAAGGGTTTCTAACAGGCCATTCACTAGTAGGGATGAGAAAAACATCACGGAGTGGTGTGAATCGGAGGGCCTGGATTAGGAAAGGCAGTGAGTTGCAAGGAATAATGTGGAAAAGCGCCAAGGGTGGTCAGCATGGGGTGGTCAGGAAACATGCAGTGGCAATGTAGGATAGGTTTGTGAAAAACGTCGCGGGGTGGTGCGCATTGTAAGGGTTTGTAACAGGCCATTCACTAGTAGGTGTGAGAAAAACATCATGGAGTGGTGTGAATCGGAGGGCCTGGATTAGGATAGGCAGTGAGTGGCAATGTTGAATGGAGAAAAGCAACACGGGGTGGTCAGCATGGGGAGGTCAGGAAACATGGAGTCGCAATGTAGGATAGGTATCTGAAAAACATCGCCAGGTGGTGTGCATTGTAAGGGTTTCTAACAGGCCATTCACTAGTAGGAGTGAGAAAATCATCAAGGGTTGGTGTGAATCGAAGGGCCTGATTTGGTATAGGCAATGAGTGGCAATGTAGGATGGAGAAAAGCGCCACGGGGTGGTCAGCATGGGGAGGTCAGTTAACATGCAGTGGCAATGTAGGATAGGTTTCTGAAAAACATCGTCGGATGGTGTGCATTGTTAGGGTTTCTAACAGGCCATTCACTAGTAGAAGTGAGAAAAACATCACGTTGTTGGGTGAATCGGAGGGCCTGAATTAGGATAGGCAGTGAGTGGTAATGTAGGATGGAGAAAAGCGCCACGGGGTGGTCAGCATGGGGAGGTCAGGAAACTTGCAGTGGCAATGTAGGATACATTTCTGAAGAACATCGCGTGGTGGTGCGCATTGTAAGTTCTTCTAAAGGCCCATTTACTAGTAAGTGTGAGAAAAACATCACAGGGTTGTGTGAATCGTAGGGCCTGAATTAGACTAGGCAGTGAGTGGCACTGTAGGATGGAGAAAATGGCCACGGGGATGTCAGCATGGGGAGGTCAGGAAACATGCAGTGGGAATATAGGATAGATTTCTGAAAAAAATTGCGGGGTCGTGTGAATTGTAAGGGTTTCTAACACGCCATTCACTAGTAGGAGTGAGAAAAACATCACGGAGTGGTGTGAATTGGGGGGTCTGAATTGGGATAGGCAGTGAGTGGCAATGAAGGATGGAGAAAAGCTATACGGGGTGGTCAGCATGTGGAGGTCAGGAAACATGCAGTAGCATTGTAGGATAGGTTTATGAAAAACATCGCGGGGCGGTGCGCATTTTAAGGGTTACTAACAGGCCATTCACTAGTAGGAGTAAGAAAAACATCACCGTGTGGTGTGAATCGGAGGGCCTGAATTAGGATAGGCAGTGAGTGGCAATGTAGGATGGAGAAAAGCACCAAGGAGTGGTCAGCTTGGGGAGGTCAGGAAACATGCCGTGGCAGTGTAGGACCGGTTCCTGAAAAACATCGCGGGGTGGTGCACATTGTAAGGGTTTCTAACAGGCCATTCACTAGTAGGGGCGAGAAAAACATCACGGAGTGGTGTGAATCGGAGGGCCTGTATTAGGATAGGCAGTGAGTGGCAATGTAGGATGGAGAAAAGCGCCAGGGGGTGGTCAGCATTGGGAGGTCAGGAAACATGCAGTGGCAATGTAGGATAGGTTTCTGAAAAATATCGCGTTGTGGTATGAATTGTAAGCGTTTCTAACAGGCCATTCTCTAGTAGGAGAGAGAAAAATATCACGGATTGGTGTGAATCGTAGGGCCTGAATTAGGATAGGCAGTTAGTGGCAATGTAGGATGGAGTAAGCGCCATTGGGTGGTCAGCTTGGGGAGGTCAGGAAACATGCAGTTGCAATATAGGACAGGTTCCCGAAAAACATCGGGGGTAGTGCATTGTAAAGGTTTCTAACATGCCATTCACTAGTAGGGGTTAGAAAAACATCACGGAGTGGTGTGAATCGGGGTGGCGTGGATTACAATAAGCAGTGAGTGGCAATGTAGGATGGAGAAGAGCTATATGGGGTGGTCAGCATGGGGATTCAGGAAACATGCAGTGGCAATGTAGGATAGGTTTCTGAAAAACATTGCGTGGTGGTGCGCATTGTAAGGGTTTCTAACAGGCCATTCACTAGTAGGAGTGAGAAAAATATCACGGGGTGGTATGAATCGGAGGGCTTGAATTAGGATAGGCAGTGAGTGGCAATGTAGGATGGAGAAAATGGCCACGGGGTGGTCAGCATGGGGAGGTCAGGAAACATGCAGTGGCAATGTAGAATAAGTTTCTGAAGAACATCGCGGGGTGGTGCACATTGTAAGGTCTTCTAAAGGCCCATTTACTAGTAAGAGGGATAAAAACATCACGGGGTGGTGTGAATCGTAGGGCCTGAATTAGGATAGGCAGTGAGTGGCACTGTAGGATGGAGAAAATGGCTACGGGGTGGTCAGCATGGGGAGGTCAGGAAACATGCAGTGGCAATGTAGGATAGGTTTCTGAAAAACATCGTGGGGTCGTGTGAATTGTAAGGGTTTCTAACACGCCATTCACTAGTAGGAGTTAGAAAACCATCACGGGATGGTGTGAATCGGGGGGCCTGAATTTGGATAGGCAGTGAGTTGCAATGTATGATGGAGAAAAGCGCCACGGGGTTGTCAGCATGGGGAGGTCAGGAAACATGCAGTGGCAATATAGGATAGGTTTCTGAAAAACATCGCGGGGTGGTGCGCATTGTAAGGGTTTCTAACAGCCAATTCACTAGTACGAGTGAGAAAAATATCACGTTGTTGTGTGAATCGGAGCGCCTGAATTACGATAGGCAGCGAGTGGCAATGTAGGATGGAGAAAAGCACCACGGGGTGGTCAGCATGGGGAGGTCAGGAAACATGCTGTGGCAATGTAGGATACGTTTCTGAAGAACATCGCGGGGTGGTGCACATTGTAAGGTCTTCTAAAGGCCCATTTACTAGTAAGAGGGATAAAAACATCACGGGGTGGTGTGAATCGTAGGGCCTGAATTAGGATAGGCAGTGAGTGGCCCTGTAGGATGGAGAAAATGTCCACGGGGTGGTCAGCATGGGGAGGTCAGGAAACATGCAGTGGCAATGTAGGATAGGTTTCTGAAAAACATCGTGGGGTGGTGCGCATTTTAAGGATTTCTAACAGGCCATTCACTAGAGGAGTGAGAATAACATCACGGGGTGGTGTGAATCGGAGGGCCGGAATTGGGATAGGCAGTGAGTGGCAATGTAGGATGGAGAAAAGCGCCACGGGCTGGTCAGCATGGGGACGTCAGGAAACATGCAGTGGCAATGTAGGATAGGATTCTGAAAAACATCGCGGGGTGGTGCGCATTGTAAGAGTTTCTAACAGGCCATTCACTAGTAAGAGTGAGAAAAAATACACGGGGTGGTGTGAATCGGAGGGCCTGAATTAGGATAGGCAGTGAGTGGCAATGTAGGGTGGAGAAAAGCGCCACGGGCTGGTCAGGATTGGGAGGTCTGGAAACATGCAGTGGCAATGTAGGATAGGTTTCTGAAAAATATTGCGGGTTGTTGCGCATTGTAAGTGTTTCTAACACGCCATGCACTAGTAGCAGTGAGAAAAACACAATGGTGTGGTGTGAATCGGAAGGCCTGAATTAGGATAGGCAGTGAGTCGCAAGGAAGGATGGAGAAAAGCGCTAAGGGTGGTCAGCATGGGGTGGTCAGGAAACATGCAGTGGCAATGTAGGATAGGTTTGTGAAAAAGATCGCCGGTTGGTGCATTGTAAGTGTTTGTAACAGGCCATTCACTAGTAGGGGTGAGAAAAACATCATGGAGTGGTGTGAATCGGAGGGCCTGGATTAGGATAGGCAGTGAGTGGCAATGTTGGATGGAGAAAAGCAACACGGGGTGGTCAGCATGGGGAGGTCAGGAAACATGGAGTGGCAATGTAGGATAGGTATCTGAAAAACATCGCCAAGTGGTGTGCATTGTAAGGGTTTCTAACAGGCCGTTCACTAGTAGGAGTGAGAAAATCATCACGGGTTGGTGTGAATCGAAGGGCCTGAATTAGGATAGGCAGTGATTGGCAATGTAGGATGGAGAAAAGCGCCACAGGGTGGTCAGCATGGGGAGATCAGGAAACATGCCGTGGCCATGTAGGATAGGTTTCTGAAAAACATCGCGGGGTGGTGCGCATTGTAAGGGTTTTAACAGGCCATTCACTAGTAGGAGTGAGAAAACCATGACAGGGTGTTGTGAATTGGAGGGCCTGTATTGGGATAGGCAGTGAGTGGCAATGTAGGATGGAGAAAAGCGCCACGGAGTGTTCAGTATGTGGAGGTCAGGAAACATGCAGTGGCAATGCAGGATAGGTTTCTGAAAAACATCACGGGGTGGTGCAGATTGTAAGGGTTTCTAACAGGCCTTTCACTATTAGGAGTGAGAAAAACATTACGGGGTGGTGTGAATCTGAGGGCCTGAATTAGGACAGGCTGTGAGTGGCAATATAGCATGGAAAAAAGCGCCACGGGGTGGTCAGCATGTGTAGGTCAGGACACATGCAGTGGGAATATAGGAGAGGATTCTGAAAATCATCGCGGGGTGGTGCACATTGTAAGGGTTTCTAACAGGCCATTCACTAGTATGAGTGAGAAAACTATCACGGGGTGTTGTGAATTGGAGGGCCTGTAAAGGGATAGGCAGTGAGAGGCAATGTAAGATGGAGAAAAGCGATACGGTGTGGTCAGCATGTGGAGGTCAGGAAACATGCAGTGGCAATGTAGGATAGTTTTCTGAAAAACATCGCGGGGTGGTGCGCATTGTAAGGGTTTCTAACAGGCCATTCACTAGTAGGAGTGAGAAAAACATCACGTTGTTGGGTGAATCGGAGGGCCTGAATTAGGATAGGCAGTGAGTGGTAATGTAGGATGGAGAAAAGCGCCACGGGGTGGTCAGCATGGGGAGGTCAGGAAACATGCAGTGACAATGTAGGATACGTTTCTGAAGAACATCGCGGGTGGTGCGCCTTGTAAGGTCTTCTAAAGGCCCATTTACTAGTATGAGTGACAAAACCATCACGGGGTGGTGTGAATCGGGGGACCTGAATTGGGATAAGCACTGAGTGGCAATGTAGGGTGGAGAAAAGCGCCACGGGGTGGTCAGCATGGGGAGGTCAGGAAACATGCTGTAGCAATGTAGGATAGGATTCTGAAAAACATCACGGGGTGGTGCGGATTGTAAGGGTTTCTACCAGGCCATTCACTACTAGGAGTGAGAAAAACATCACGGGGTGGTGTGAATCAGAGGGCCTGATATGGTATAGGCAACGAGTGGCAATGTAGGATGGAGAAAAGTGATACGGGGTGGTCAGCATGGGGAGGTCAGGAAACATGCAGTGGCAATGTAGGATAGGTTTCTGAAAAACATCGTTGGGTGGTGCGCATTGTAAGGGTTTCTAACAGGCCATTTACCAGTACAAATGAGAAAAACATCACGTTGTTGTGTGAATCGGAGAGCCTGAATTAGGATAGGCAGTGAGTGGCAATGTAGGATGGCGAAAAGCGCCACGGGGTGGTCAGCACGGTTAGGTCAGGAAACATGCAGTGGCAATGTAGGATACATTTCTGAAGAACATCGCGTGGTGGTGCGCATTGTAAGGTCTTCTAAAGGCCCATTTACTAGTAAGTTTGAGAAAAACATCACAGGGTTGTGTGAATCGTAGGGCCTGAATTAGACTAGGCAGTGAGTGGCACTGTAGGATGGAGAAAATGGCCACGGGGATGTCAGCATGGGGAGGTCAGGAAACATGCAGTGGGAATATAGGATAGATTTCTGAAAAAAATTGCGGGGTCGTGTGAATTGTAAGGGTTTCTAACACGCCATTCACTAGTAGGAGTGAGAAAAACATCACGGAGTGGTGTGAATTGGGGGGTCTGAATTGGGATAGGCAGTGAGTGGCAATGAAGAATGGAGAAAAGCTATACGGGGTGGTCAGCATGTGGAGGTCAGGAAACATGCAGTAGCATTGTAGGATAGGTTTGTGAAAAACATCGCGGGGCGGTGCGCATTTTAAGGGTTACTAACAGGCCATTCACTAGTAGGAGTAAGAAAAACATCACCATGTGGTGTGAATCGGAGGGCCTGAATTAGGATAGGCAGTGAGTGGCAATGTAGGATGGAGAAAAGCACCAAGGAGTGGTCAGCTTGGGGAGGTCAGGAAACATGCCGTGGCAATGTAGGATAGGTTTCTGAAAAACATCGCGGGGTAGTGCATTGTAAAGGTTTCTAACATGCCATTCACTAGTAGGGGTTAGAAAAACATCACGGAGTGGTGTGAATCGGGGTGGCGTGGATTACAATAGGCAGTGAGTGGCAATGTAGGATGGAGAAGAGATATATGGGGTGGTCAGCATGGGGATGTCAGGAAACATGCAGTGGCAATGTAGGATAGGTTTCTGAAAAACATCGCGTGGTGGTGCGCATTGTAAGGGTTTCTAACAGGCCATTCACTAGTAGGAGTGAGAAAAATATCACGGGGTGGTGTGAATCGGAGGGCTTGAATTAGGATAGGCAGTGAGTGCCAATGTAGGATGGAGAAAAGCGCCACGGGGTGTTCAGCATGGGGAGGTCAGGAAACATGCATTGGCAATGTACGATAGGTTTCTGAGAAACATCGTCGCGTGGTGTGCATTGTAAGGGTTTCTAACAGGCCATTCACTAGTAGGAGTGAGAAAATCATCACGGGTCTCTGTGAATCCAAGGGCCTGATTTAGGATAGGCAGTGAATGAAAATGTAGGATGGAGAAAAGCGCCATGGGGTGGTCAGCATGGGGAGGTCAGGAAACATGCTGTGGCAATGTAGGAAAAGTTTCTGAAAATCATCGCGGGGTGGTGCGCATTTTAAGGGTTTCTAACAGGCCATTCACTAGTAGGAGGGAGAAAAACTTCACGGGGTGGTGTGAATCGGAGGGCCTGAATTAGGATAGGCAGTGATTGGCAATGTAGGATTGAGAAAAGCGCCATGGGTTGGTCACCTTGGTGAGGTAAGGACACATGCAGTGGCAATGTAGGATAGGTTTCTGAAAATCTTCGCTGGCTGCTGCGCTTTGTATGGGTTTCTAACAGGCCATTCACTATTAGGAGTGAGAAAAACATCACGGGGTGGTGTGAATAGGAGGGCCTGAATTAGTATAGGCAGTGAGTGGCAATGTAGGATCGAGAAAATCGCGAAGGGGTGTTCAGCATGGGGAGGTCAGGAAACATGTAGTGGCAATGTAGGATAGTTTTCTGAAAAACATCGCCGGGTGGTGTGCATTGTACGGGTTTCTAACAGGCCATTCACTAGTAGGAGTGAGAAAATCATCACGGGGTGTTGTGAATCAAAGGTCCTGAAATAGGATAAGCAGTTAGTGCCAATGTAGGATGGAGAAAAGCGTCACGGGGTGGTCAGCATGGGGAGGTCAGGACACATGCAGTGGCAATGTAGGATAGGTTTCTGAAAAACATCGCGGGGTGGTGCGCTTTGTAAGGGTTTCTAACACGTCATTCACTAGTAGGAGTGAGAAAACCATCACAGGGTGGTGTAAATAGGAGGGCCTGAATTGGGATAGGCAGGGAGTGGCAATGTAGGATGGAGAAAAGCGATACGGGGTGGGCAGCATGGGGAGGTCAGGAAACATACAGTGGCAATGTAGGATAGGTTTCTGAAAAACATCTCGGGGTGGTGCGCACTGCAAGGGTTTCTAACAGGCCATTCACTAGTAGGAGTGAGAAAAACATCACGTTGTTGTGTGAATCAGAGCGCCTAAATTAGGATAGGCAGGGAGGGGCAATGTAGGATGGAGAAAAGCGCCACGGGGTGGTCAGCATGGGAACATGAGGAAACATGCAGTGGCAATGTAGGATAGTATTCTGAAAAACATCGCGGGGTGGTGCGCCTTTTAATTGTTTCTAACACGCCATGCTCTAGTAGCAGTGAGAAAAACATCACGGGTTTGTGTGAATCGGAGGGCCTGAATTAGGATAGGCAGTGAGTAGCAATGTAGGAGGGAGAAAAGCGCCACGGGGTGGACAGAATGGGGAAGGCAGGAAACATGCAGTGGTAATGTTGGATAGGTTTCTTAAAAATATTGCGGGGTGTTGGGCATTGTAAGTGTTTCTAACACGCCATGCACTAGTAGCAGTGAGAAAAACATCACCGTGTGGTGTGAATCTGAGGGACTGAATTAGGATAGGCAGTGAGTGGCAATGTAGGATGGAGAAAAGCGCCATGGGGTGGTCAGCTTGGGGAGGTCAGGAAACATGCAGTGGCAATGCAGGACAGGTTTCTGAAAAACAACGCGGGGTAGTGCATTGTAAGGGTTTCTAACAGGGCATTCACTAGTATGGGTGAGAAAAACATCACGGAGTGGTGTGAATTGGAGGGCCTGGGTTAGGATAGGCAGTGAGTGGCAATGTAGGATGGAGAAAAGCCCCACAGGGTGGTCACCATGGGGTGGTCAGGAAACATGCAGTGGCAATGTAGGATAGTTTTCTGAAAAATATCGCGGGTTGGGGCATTGTAAGGGTTTCTAACAGGCCATTCACTAGTAGGCGTGTAAAAAACATCACGGGGTGTTGTGAATCGGAGGGTCTGAATTAGGATAGGCAGTGAGTGGCAATTTAGGATGGAGAAAGGCGCCACGGGTTGGTCAGCATGGGGAGGTCAGGAAACATGCTGTGGCAATGTAGGATAGGTTTCTGAAAAACATCGCGGGGTGGTGCGCATTGTAAGGGTTTCTAACAGGCCATTCACTAGTAGGAGTGAGAAAAACATCAAGGGTTGTTGTGAATCGGAGGGCCCGAATTAGGATAGGCATTGAGTGACAGTGTAGAATGGAGAAAAGTGCCACGGGGTGGTCAGCATGGGGAATTGAGGAAACAGGCCGTGGCAATGTAGGATAGGATTCTGAAAAACATCGCGGGGTGGTGCGCATTGTAAGGGTTTCTAACAGGCCATTCACTAGTAAGAGTGAGAAAAAAACCACGGGGTGGTGTGAATCGGAGGGCTTGAATTAGGATAGGCAGTGAATGGCAATGAAGGATGGATAAAAGCGCAACGGGGTGGTCAGCATGGGGAGGTCAGGAATATGCAGTGGCAATGTAGGATAGGTTTCTGAAAAACATTGCGGGGTGGTGCACATTGTAAGAGTTTCTAACAGGCCATTCACTAGTAAGAGTGAGAAAAAATTCACGGGGTGGTGTGAATCAGTGGGTCTGAATTAGGATAGGCAGTGAGTGGCAATGTAGGATGGACAAAAGCGCCACAGGGTGTTCAGCATGGGGAGGTCAGGAAACATGCAGTGGCAATGTAAGATAGGTTTCTTGAAAATATTGCAGGGTGTTGGGCATTGTAAGTGTTTCTAAAACGCCATGCACTAGTAGCAGTGAGAAAAAAATCACCGTGTGGTGAGAATTTGAGGGACTGAATTAGGATAGGCAGTGAGTGGCTATGTAGGATGGAGAAAAGCGCCATGGGGTTTTCAGCTTGGGGAGGTCAGGAAACATGCAGTGGCAATGTAGGACAGGTTTCTGAAAAACAACGCGGGGTAGTGCATTGTAAGGGTTTCTAACAGGCCATTCACTTGTAGGGGTGAGAAAAACATCACGGAGTGGTGTGAATTGGAGGGCCTGCGTTAGGATAGGCAGTGAGTGGCAATGTAGGATGGAGAAAAGCGCCACGGGGTGGTCAGCATGGGGAGGTCAGGCAACATGCAGTGGCAATGCAGGATAAGTTTCTGAAAAACATTGCGGGGGTGTGCGCATTATAAGGTTTTCTAACAGGCTATTCACTACTTGGAGTGAGAAAAACATCACGGGGTTGTGTGAATCGGAGGGCCTGAACTGGTATAGGCAGTGAGTGGAAATGTAGGATGGACAAAAGCGCAACTCGGTGGTCAGCATGGTGAGGACAGGAAACATGCAGTGGCCATGTAGGACAGGTTTCTGAAAAACATCGCGGGATGGTGCGCATGGTAAGGGTTTCTAACAGGCCATTCACTAGTAGGAGTGAGAAAAACATCATGGGCTGGTGTGAATCGTAGGGCCTGAATTAGGATAGGCAGTGAGTGGCACTGTAGGATGGAGAAAATGGCCACGGGGTGGTCAGCATGGGGAGGTCAGGAAACATGCAGTGGCAATGTAGGATAGGTTTCGGAAAAACTTCGCGGGGTCGTGTGAATTGTAAGGGTTTCTAACACGATATTCACTAGAAGGAGTAAGAAAACCATCACGGGTGGTGTGAATCGGAGGGGCTGAATTGGTATAGGCAGTGAGTGGCAATATAACATGGAGAAAAGCAATACGGTGTGGTCAGCATGGGGAGGTCAGGAAACATGCAGTGGCAATGTAGGATAGGTTTCTTAAAAACCTCGCGGGGTGGTGCCCATTGTAAGGGTTTCTCACAGGCCATTCACTAGTAGGAGAGAGAAAAACATCACGGGGTGGTGTGAATCGGAGGGCCTGAATTAGGATAGGCAGTGAGTGGCAATGTAGGATGGAGAAAAGCTCCATGGGGTGCTCAGCATGGTGAGGTCAGGACACATGCAGTGGCAATGTAGGATACGTTTCTGAAAAACTTTGCGGGCTGGTGCACTTTGGAAGGGTTTCTAACAGGCCATTCACTAGTAGGAGTGAGAAAACCATCACGGGATGGTGTGAATCGGGGTGCCTGAATTTGGATAGGCAGTGAGTGGCAATGTAGGATGGAGAAAATGGCCACGGGGTGGTCAGCATGGGGAGGTCAGGAAACATGCAGTGGCAATGTAGAATACGTTTCTGAAGAACATCGCGGGGTGGTGCACATTGTAAGGTCTTCTAAAGGCCCATTTACTAGTAAGAGGGATAAAAACATCACGGGGTGGTGTGAATCGTAGGGCCTGAATTAGGATAGGCAGTGAGTGGCACTGTAGGATGGAGAAAATGGCTACGGGGTGGTCAGCATGGGGAGGTCAGGAAACATGCAGTGGCAATGTAGGATAGGTTTCTGAAAAACATCGTGGGGTCGTGTGAATTGTAAGGGTTTCTAACACGCCATTCACTAGTAGGAGTTAGAAAACCATCACGGGATGGTGTGAATCGGGGGGCCTGAATTTGGATAGGCAGTGAGTGGCAATGTAGGATGGAGAAAATCTATACGTGGTGGTCAGCATGGGGAGGACAGGAAACATGCAGTGGCAATGTAGGATAGGTTTCTGAAAAACATCGCAGGGTGGTGCGCATTTTAAGGGTTTCTAACAGGCCATTCACTAGTAGGAGTGAAAATAACATCACGGGGTGGTGTGAATCGGAGGACCGGAATTGGGATAGGCAGTGAGTGGCAATGTATGATGGAGAAAAGCGCCACGGGGTGGTCAGCATGGGGACGTCAGGAAACATGCAGTGGCAATGTAGGATAGGATTCTGAAAAACATCGCGGTGTGGTGCGCATTGTAAGAGTTTCTAACAGGCCATTCACTAGTAAGAGTGAGAAAAAATACACGGGGTGGTGTGAATCGGAGGGCCTGAATTAGGATAGGCAGTGAGTGGCAATGTAGGGTGGAGAAAAGCGCCACGGGCTGGTCAGCATGGGGAGGTCTGGAAACATGCAGTGGCAATGTAGGATAGGTTTCTGAAAAATATTGCGGGTTGTTGCGCATTGTAATTGTTTCTAACACGCCATGCACTAGTAGCAGTGAGAAAAACACAATGGTGTGGTGTGAATCGGAGGGCCTAAATGAGGATAGGCAGTGAGTCGCAAGGAAGGATGGAGAAAAGCGCTAAGGGTGGTCAGCATGGGGTGGTCAGGAAACATGCAGTGGCAATGTAGGATAGGTTTGTGAAAAAGATCGCCGGTTGGTGCATTGTAAGGGTTTCTAACAGGTCATTCTCTAGTAGGGGTGAGAAAAACATCATGGAGTGGTGTGAATCGGAAGGTTGGATTAGGATAGGCAGTGAGTGGCAATGTTGGATGGAGAAAAGCAACACGGGGTGGTCAGCATGGGGAGATCAGGAAACATGCAGTGGCAATGTAGGATAGGTATCTGAAAAACATCGCCAAGTGGTGTGCATTTTAAGGGTTTCTAACAGGCCATTCACTAGTAGGAGTGAGAAAATCATCACGGGTTGGTGTGAATCGAAGGGCCTGAATTAGGATAGGCAGTGATTGGCAATGTAGGATGGAGAAAAGCGCCACAGGGTGATCAGCATGGGGAGATCCGGAAACATGCCGTGGCCATGTAGGATAGGTTTCTGAAAAACATCGCGGGGTGGTGCGCATTGTAAGGGTTTTAACAGGCCATTCACTAGTAGGAGTGAGAAAACCATGACAGGGTGTTGTGAATTGGAGGGCCTGTATTGGGATAGGCAGTGAGTGGCAATGTAGCATGGAGAAAAGCGCCACGGAGTGTTCAGTATGTGGAGGTCAGGAAACATGCAGTGGCAATGCAGGATAGGTTTCTGAAAAACATCACGGGGTGGTGCAGATTGTAAGGGTTTCTAACAGGCCTTTCACTATTAGGAGTGAGAAAAACATTACGGGGTGGTGTGAATCTGAGGGCCTGAATTAGGACAGGCTGTGAGTGGCAATATAGCATGGAAAAAAGCGCCACGGGGTGGTCAGCATGTGTAGGTCAGGACACATGCAGTGGGAATATAGGATAGGATTCTGAAAATCATCGCGGGGTGGTTGGTGCACATTGTAAGGGTTTCTAACAGGCCATTCACTAGTAGGAGTGAGAAAACTATCACGGGGTGTTGTGAATTGGAGGGCCTGTAAAGGGATAGGCAGTGAGAGGCAATGTAAGATGGAGAAAAGCGATACGGTGTGGTCAGCATGTGGAGGTCAGGAAACATGCAGTGGCAATGTAGGATAGGTTTCTGAAAAACATCGCGGGGTGGTGCGCATTGTAAGGGTTTCTAACAGGCCATTCACTAGTAGGAGTGAGAAAAACATCACGTTGTTGGGTGAATCGGAGGGCCTGAATTAGGATAGGCAGTGAGTGGTAATGTAGCATGGAGAAAAGCGCCACGGGGTGGTCAGCATGGGGAGGTCAGGAAACATGCAGTGACAATGTAGGATACGTTTCTGAAGAACATCGCGGGGTGGTGCGCCTTGTAAGGTCTTCTAAAGGCCCATTTACTAGTATGAGTGACAAAACCATCACGGGGTGGTGTGAATCGGGGGACCTGAATTGGGATAAGCACTGAGTGGCAATGTAGGGTGGAGAAAAGCGCCACGGGGTGGTCAGCATGGGGGGTCAGGAAACATGCTGTAGCAATGTAGGATAGGATTCTGAAAAACATCACGGGGTGGTGCGGATTGTAAGGGTTTCTACCAGGCCATTCACTACTAGGAGTGAGAAAAACATCACGGGGTGGTGTGAATCGGAGGGCCTGATTTGGTATAGGCAACGAGTGGCAATGTAGGATGGAGAAAAGTGATACGGGGAGGTCAGCATGGGGAGGTCAGGAAACATGCAGTGGCAATGTAGGATAGGTTTCTGAAAAACATCGTCGGGTGGTGCGCATTGTAAGGGTTTCTAACAGGCCATTTACCAGTACGAATGAGAAAAACATCACGTTGTTGTGTGAATCGGAGAGCCTGAATTAGTATAGGCAGTGAGTGGCACTGTAGGATGGAGAAAATGGCCACGGGGATGTCAGCATGGGGAGGTCAGGAAACATGCAGTGGGAATATAGGATAGATTTCTGAAAAAAATTGCGGGGTCGTGTGAATTGTAAGGGTTTCTAACACGCCATTCACTAGTAGGAGTGAGAAAAACATCACGGAGTGGTGTGAATTGGGGGGTCTGAACTGGGATAGGCAGTGAGTGGCAATGAAGGATGGAGAAAAGCTATACGGGGTGGTCAGCATGTGGAGGTCAGGAAACATGCAGTAGCATTGTAGGATAGGTTTCTGAAAAACATCGCAGGGCGGTGCGCATTTTAAGGTTTACTAACAGGCCATTCACTAGTAGGAGTAAGAAAAACATAACCGTGTGGTTTGAATCGGAGGGCCTGAATTAGGATAGGCAGTGAGTGGCAATGTAGGATGGAGAAAAGCACCAAGGAGTGGTCAGCTTGAGGAGGTCAGGAAACATGCCGTGGCAGTGTAGGACAGGTTCCTGAAAAACATCGCGGGGTGGTGCGCATTGTAAGGGTTTCTAACAGGCCATTCACTACTAGGGGCGAGAAAAACATCACGGAGTGGTGTGAATCAGAGGGCCTGGATTAGGATAGGCAGTGAGTGGCAATGTAGAATGGAGAAAAGCGCCAGGGGGTGGTCAGCATTGGTAGGTCAGGAAACATGCAGTGGCAATGTAGGATAGGTTTCTGAAAAACATCGCGGGGTAGTGCATTGTAAAGGTTTCTAACATGCCATTCACTAGTAGGGGTTAGAAAAACATCACGGAGTGGTGTGAATCGGGGTGGCGTGGATTACAATAGGCAGTGAGTGGCAATGTAGGATGGAGAAGAGATATATGGGGTGGTCAGCATGGGGATGTCAGGAAACATGCAGTGGCAATGTAGGATAGGTTTCTGAAAAACATCGCGTGGTGGTGCGCATTGTAAGGGTTTCTAACAGGCCATTCACTAGTAGGAGTGAGAAAAATATCACGGGGTGGTGTGAATCGGAGGGCTTGAATTAGGATAGGCAGTGAGTGCCAATGTAGGATGGAGAAAAGCGCCACGGGGTGTTCAGCATGGGGAGGTCAGGAAACATGCATTGGCAATGTACGATAGGTTTCTGAAAAACATAGTCGCGTGGTGTGCATTGTAAGGGTTTCTAACAGGCCATTCACTAGTAGGAGTGAGAAAATCATCACGGGTCTCTGTGAATCCAAGGGCCTGAATTAGGATAGGCAGTGATTGGCAATGTAGGATTGAGAAAAGCGCCATGGGTTGGTCACCTTGGTGAGGTAAGGACACATGCAGTGGCAATGTAGGATAGGTTTCTGAAAAACTTCGCTGGCTGCTGCGCTTTGTATGGGTTTCTAACAGGCCATTCACTATTAGGAGTGAGAAAAACATCACGGGGTGGTGTGAATAGGAGGGCCTGAATTAGTATAGGCAGTGAGTGGCAATGTAGGATGGAGAAAATCGCGAAGGGGTGTTCAGCATGGGGAGGTCAGGAAACATGTAGTGGCAATGTAGGATAGTTTTCTGAAAAACATCGCCGGGTGGTGTGCATTGTACGGGTTTCTAACAGGCCATTCACTACTAGGAGTGAGAAAAACATCACTGGGTGGTGTTAGTCAGAGGGCCTGAATTAGGATACGCAGTGAGTGGCAATGTAGGATGGAGAAAAGCGATACGGGGTGGGCAGCATGGGGAGGTCAGGAAACATACAGTGGCAATGTAGGATAGGTTTCTGAAAAACATCTCGGGGTGGTGCGCACTGCAAGGGTTTCTAACAGGCCATTCACTAGTAGGAGTGAGAAAAACATCACGTTGTTGTGTGAATCAGAGCGCCTAAATTAGGATAGGCAGGGAGGGGCAATGTAGGATGGAGAAAAGCGCCACAGGGTGGTCAGCATGGGAACATCAGGAAACATGCAGGGGCAATGTAGGATAGGATTCTGAAAAACATCGCGGGGTGGTGCGACTTTTAATTGTTTCTAACACGCCATGCTCTAGTAGCAGTGAGAAAAACATCACGTTGTTGTGTGAATCGGAGGGCCTGAATTAGGATAGGCAGTGAGTGGCAATGTAGCATGGAGAAAAGCGCCACGGGGTGGACAGAATGGGGAGGGCAGGAACCATGCAGTGGTAAGGTAGGATTGGTTTCTTTAAAATATTGGGGGGTGTTGGGCATTGTAAGTGTTTCTAACACGCCATGCACTAGTAGCAGTGAGAAAAACATCACCGTGTGGTGTGAATCTGAGGGACTGAATTAGGATAGGCAGTGAGTGGCAATGTAGGATGGAGAAAAGCGCCATGGGGTGGTCAGCTTGGGGAGGTCAGGAAACATGCAGTGGCAATGTAGGACAGGTTTCTGAAAAACATCGTGGGGTGGTGCACATTGTAAGGGTTTCTAACACGCCATTCACCAGTAGGAATGAGAAAAACATCACGTTGTTTTGTGAATCGGAGAGCCTGAATTAGGATAGGCAGTGAGTGGCAATGTAGGATGCAGAAAAGCGCCACGGGGTGGTCAGCATGGGGAGGTCAGGAAACATGCAGTGGCAATGTAGGATACATTTCTGAAGAACATTGCGTGGTGGTGCGCATTGTAAGGTCTTCTAAAGGCCCATTTACTAGTAAGAGTGAGAAAAACATCACAGGGTGGTGTGAATCGTAGGGCCTGAATTAGGATAGGCAGTGAGTGGCACTGTAGGATGGAGAAAATGGCCACGGGGTAATCAGCATGGGGAGGTCAGGAAACATGCAGTGGGAATATAGGATAGGTTTCTGAAAAAAAATTGCGGGGTCGTGTGAATTGTAAGGGTTTCTACCACGCCATTCAATAGTAGGAGTGAGAAAAACATCACGTTGTTGTGTGAATCAGAGAACCTGAATTAGGATAGGCAGGGAGGGGCAATG
The DNA here is from genome assembly GCF_034190915.1 of Cavia porcellus. Lineage (NCBI taxonomy): Eukaryota > Metazoa > Chordata > Mammalia > Rodentia > Caviidae > Cavia > Cavia porcellus. Next base: position 549,059 of record NW_026947486.1, on the reverse strand, counting down.
TAGGATGGAGAAAAGCGCCACGGGGTGGTCAGCATGGGAACATGAGGAAACATGCAGTGGCAATGTAGGATAGTATTCTAAAAAACATCGCGGGGTGGTGCGCCTTTTAATTGTTTCTAACACGCCATGCTCTAGTAGCAGTGAGAAAAACATCACGGGTTTGTGTGAATCGGAGGGCCTGAATTAGGATAGGCAGTGAGTAGCAATGTAGGAGGGAGAAAAGCGCCACGGGGTGGACAGAATGGGGAAGGCAGGAAACATGCAGTGGTAATGTTGGATAGGTTTCTTAAAAATATTGCGGTGTGTTGGGCATTGTAAGTGTTTCTAACACGCCATGCACTAGTAGCAGTGAGAAAAACATCACCGTGTGGTGTGAATCTGAGGGACTGAATTAGGATAGGCAGTGAGTGGCAATGTAGGATGGAGAAAAGCGCCATGGGGTGGTCAGCTTGGGGAGGTCAGGAAACATGCAGTGGCAATGTAGGACAGGTTTCTGAAAAACAACGCGGGGTAGTGCATTGTAAGGGTTTCTAACAGGGCATTCACTAGTACGGGTGAGAAAAACATCACGGAGTGGTGTGAATTGGAGGGCCTGGGTTAGGATAGGCAGTGAGTGGCAATGTAGGATGGAGAAAAGCGCCACAGGGTGGTCACCATGGGGTGGTCAGGAAACATGCAGTGGCAATGTAGGATAGTTTTCTGAAAAATATCGCGGGTTGGGGCATTGTAAGGGTTTCTAACAGGCCATTCACTAGTAGGCGTGTAAAAAATATCACGGGGTGTTGTGAATCGGAGGGTCTGAATTAGGATAGGCAGTGAGTGGCAATTTAGGATGGAGAAAGGCGCCACGGGTTTGTCAGCATGGGGAGGTCAGGAAACATGCTGTGGCAATGTAGGATAGGTTTCTGAAAAACATTGCGGGGTGGTGCGCATTGTAAGGGTTTCTAACAGGCCATTCACTAGTAGGAGTGAGAAAAACATCAAGGGTTGGTGTGAATCGGAGGGCCCGAATTAGGATAGGCATTGAGTGACAGTGTAGAATGGAGAAAAGTGCCACGGGGTTGTCAGCATGGGGACGTGAGGAAACAGGCCGTGGCAATGTAGGATAGGATTCTGAAAAACATCGCGGGGTGGTGTGCATTGTAAGGGTTTCTAACAGGCCATTCACTAGTAAGAGTGAGAAAAAAACCACGGGGTTGTGTGAATCGGAGGGCTTGAATTAGGATAGGCAGTGAATGGCAATGAAGGATGGATAAAAGCGCAACGGGGTGGTCAGCATGGGGAGGTCAGGAATATGCAGTGGCAATGTAGGATAGGTTTCTGAAAAACATTGCGGGGTGGTGCACATTGTAAGAGTTTCTAACAGGCCATTCACTAGTAAGAGTGAGAAAAAATTCACGGGGTGGTGTGAATCAGTGGGTCTGAATTAGGATAGGCAGTGAGTGGCAATGTAGGATGGACAAAAGCGCCACAGGGTGTTCAGCATGGGGAGGTCAGGAAACATGCAGTGGCAATGTAGGATAGGTTTCTTGAAAATATTGCAGGGTGTTGGGCATTGTAAATGTTTCTAACACGCCATGCACTAGTAGCAGTGAGAAAAAAATCACCGTGTGGTGAGAATTTGAGGGACTGAATTAGGATAGGCAGTGAGTGGCTATGTAGGATGGAGAAAAGCGCCATGGGGTTTTCAGCTTGGGGAGGTCAGGAAACATGCAGTGGCAATGTAGGACAGGTTTCTGAAAAACAACGCGGGGTAGTGCATTGTAAGGGTTTCTAGCAGGCCATTCACTAGTAGGGGTGAGAAAAACATCACGGAGTGGTGTGAATTGGAGGGCCTGCGTTAGGATAGGCAGTGAGTGGCAATGTAGGATGGAGAATAGCGCCATGGGGTGGTCAGCATGGGGAGGTCAGGCAACATGCAGTGGCAATGCAGGATAGGTTTCTGAAAAACATTGCGGGGTGGTGCGCATTATAAGGTTTTCTAACAGGCTATTCACTACTTGGAGTGAGAAAAACATCACGGGGTTGTGTGAATCGGAGGGCCTGAACTGGTATAGGCAGTGAGTGGAAATGTAGGATGGACAAAAGCGCAACTCGGTGGTCAGCATGGGGAGGACAGGAAACATGCAGTGGCCATGTAGGACAGGTTTCTGAAAAACATCGCGGGATGGTGCGCATTGTAAGGGTTTCTAACAGGCCATTCACTAGTAGGAGTGAGAAAAACATCATGGGCTGGTGTGACTCGGATGGCCTGAATTAGGATAGGCAGTGAGTGGCACTGTAGGATGGAGAAAATGGCCACGGGGTGGTCAGCATGGGGAGGTCAGGAAACATGCAGTGGCAATGTAGGATAGGTTTCGGAAAAACTTCGCGGGATCGTGTGAATTGTAAGGGTTTCTAACACGCCATTCAATAGAAGGAGTAAGAAAACCATCACGGGGTGGTGTGAATCGGAGGGCCTGAATTGGGATAGGCAATGAGTGGCAATATAAGATAGAGAAAAGCAATACGGGGTGGTCAGCATGGGGAGGTCAGGAAACTTGCAGTGGCAATGTAGGATAGGTTTCTTAAAAGCATCGCGGGGTGGTGCGCATTGTAAGCGTTTCTAACAGCACATTCACTAGTAGGAGAGAGAAAAACATCACGGGGTGGTGTGAATCGGAGTGTCTGAATTAGGATAGGCAGTGAGTGGCAATGTAGGATGGAGAAATGCTCCATGGGGTGGTCAGCATGGTGAGGTAAGGACACATGCAGTGGCAATGTAGGATAGGTATCTGAAAAACTTCGCAGGCTGGTGCGCATTTTAAGGGTTTCTAACAGGCCATTCACTAGTAGGAGTGAGAAAAACATCACGGTGTGGTATCAATAGGAGGGCCTGAATTAGAATAGGCAGTGAGGGGCAATGTAGGTTGGAGAAAAGCGCCACGGGGTGTTCAGCATGGGGAGGTCAGGAAACATGCAGTGGCAATGTAGGATAGGTTTCTGAAAACATCGCCACGTGGTGTTCATTCTAATGGTTTCTAACAGGCCATTCACTAGTAGGAGTGAGGAAAACATCACGGGGTGGTGTGAATCGGATGGCCTGGATTAGGATAGGCAGTGAGTGACAATGTAGGATGGACAAAAGCGCCACGGGGTGGTCAGCATGGGGAGGTCACGAAACATGCTGTGGCAATGTAGGATAGGTTTCTGAAAAACATCACGGGGTGGTGCGCATAGTAAGGGTTTCTAACAGGTCATTCACTACTAGGAGTGAGAAAAACATCACAGGGTGGTGTGAATATGAGGGCCTGAATTAGGACATGCAGTGAGTGGCAATGTAGCGGGAGAAAAGCGCCACGGGGTGGTCAGCATGTGTAGGTCAGGAAATATGCAGTGGCAATGTAGGATACGTTTCTCAAAAACATCGTGGGGTGGTGCACATTGTAAGGGTTTCTAACAGGCCATTCACCAGTAGGAGTGAGAAAAACATCACGTTGTTGTGTGAATCGGAGCGCCTGAAATAGGATAGGCAGTGAGCCGCAATGTAGGATGGAGAAAAGCGCCAGGGGGTGGTCAGCACGGTGAGGTCAGGAAACATGCAGTGGGAATGTAGGATACGTTTCTGAAGAACATCGTGTGGTGGTGCTCATTGTAAGGTCTTCTAAAGGCGCATTTACTAGTAAGAGTGAGAAAAAACATCACGGCGTGGTGTGAATCGTAGGGCCTGAATTAGGATAGGCAGTGAGTGGCACTGTAGGATGGAGAAAATGGCCACGGGCTGGTCAGCATGGGGAGGTCAGGAAACATGCAGTGGCAATATAGGATAGGTTTCTGAAAAAAATCGCGGGGTCATGTGAATTGTAAGGGTTTCTAACACGCCATTCACTAGTAGAAGTGAGAAAACCATCACGGGGTCGTGTGAATCGGGTGGCCTGAATTGGGATAGGCAGTGAGTGGCAATGTAGGATGGAGAAAAGCTATACGGGGTGGTCGGCATGGGGAGGTCAGGAAACATACAGTGGCAAGGTAGGATAGGTTTCTGAACAACATCGCGGGGTGGTGCGCATTTTAAGGGTTTCTTACAGGCCATTCACTAGTAGGAGTGAGAAAAACATCACGGGGTGGTGTGAATCGGAGGGCCTGTATTGGGATAGGCAGTGATTGGCAATGTAGGATGGAGAAAAGCGCCACGGGGTGGTCAGCATGGGGACGTCATGAAACATGCAGTGGCAATGTAGGATAGGATTCTGAAAAAAATCGCGCGGTGGTGCGCATTGTAAGAGTTTCTAAAACGCCATTCACTAGTAAGAGTGAGAAAAAATTCACGGGCTGGTGTGAATCGGAGGGCCTGAATTAGGATAGACAGTGAGTGGCAATGTAGGATAGAGTAAGCGTCATGTGGTGGTCAGCTTGGGGAAGTCAGGAAACATGCAGTTGCAATGTAGGACAGGTTTCTGAAAAACATCGCGGGGTGGTATGAATTGTAAGCGTTTCTAACAGGCCATTCACTAGTAGGAGTGAGAAAAATATCACGGGTTGGTGTGAATCATAGGGCCTGAATTAGGATAGGCAGTGAGTGGCAATGTAGGATAGAGTAAGCGCCATGTGGTGGTCAGCTTGGGGATGTCAGGAAACATGCAGTTGCAATGTAGGACAGGTTTCTGGAAAAACATCGTGAGGTAGTGCATTGTAAGGGTTTCTAACATGCCATTCACTAGTAGGGGTGAGAAAAACATCACGGAGTGGTGTGAATCGGAGGGCCTGGATTAGGATAGGCAGTGAGTGGCAATATAGGATGTAGAAAAGCACCAGGGGATGGTCAGCAAGGGGTGGTCAGGAAACATTCAGTGGCAATGTAGGATAGGTTTCGGAAAACATCGCCGGCTGGTGTGCATTGTAAGGGTTTCTAACCGGCCATTCCTAGTAGGAGTGAGAAAATCATCACGGGTCGGTGTGAATCGAAGGGCCTGAATTAGGATAGGCAGTGAGTGGCAATATAAGATGGAGAAAAGCGCTACGGGGTGGTCAGAATGGGGTGGTCAGGAAACATGCTGTGGCAATGTAGGATAGGTTTCTGAAAAACATCGCGGGGTGGTGGGCATTGTAAGGGCTGCTAACAGGCCATTCACTAGTAGGAGTGAGAAAAACTTCACGGGGTGGTGTGAATAGGAGGGCCTGAATTAGAATAGGCAGTGAGTGGCAATGTAGGATGGAGAAAAGCGCCACGGGGTGTTCAGCATGGGGAGGTCAGGAACATGCAGTGGCAATGTAGGATAGCTTTCTGAAAAACATCGCCTGGTGGTGTGCATTGTAAGGGTTTATAACAGGCCATTCACTAGTAGGAGTGAGAAAATCATCACGGGGTGTTGTGAATCGAAGATCCTGAATTGGGATAGGCAGTTAGTGACAATGTAGGATGGAGAAAAGCATCACAGGGTGGTCAGCATTGGGAGGTCAGGAAACATGCTGTGCCAATGTAGGATAGGTTTCTGAAAAACATCACGGTGTGGTGCCCATTGTAAGGGTTTCTAACAGGCCATTCACTACTAGGAGTGAGAAAAACATCACAGGGTGGTGTGAATCGGAGGGCCTGAATTAGGACAGGCAGTGAGTTGCAATGTAGCATGGAGAAAAGCGCCACGGGGTGGTCAGCATGTGTAGGTCAGGACACATGCAGTGGCAATGTGGGATAGGTTTCTGAAAAACATCGCGGGGTTGTGCGCATTGTAAGGGTTTGTAACACGCCATTCAATAGTAGGAGTGAGAAAACCATCACGGGGTGGTGTGAATCGGAGGGCCTGAATTGGGATAGGCAGTGAGTGGCTATGTAGGATGGAGAAAAGCGATACGGGGTGGTCAGCATGGGGAGGTCAGGAAACATGCAGTGGCAATGTAGGATAGGTTTCTGAAAAACATCTTGGGGTGGTGCGCATTGTAAGGTTTTCTAACAGGCTATTCACTAGTAGGAGTGAGAAAAACATCACGTTGTTGTGTGAATCGGAGCGCCTGAATTAGGATACACAGTGAGTGGCAATGTAGGATGGAGAAAAGCGCCACGGGGTGGTCAGCATGTGGAGGTCAGGAAACATGCAGTGGCAATGTAGGATATGTTTCTGAAGAACATCGCGTGGTGGTGCGCATTGTAAGGTCTTCTAAAGGCCCAATTACTAGTAAGAGTGAGAAAAACATCACGGGGTGGTGTGAATCGTAGGGCCTGAATTAGGATAGGCAGTGAGTGGCACTGTAGGATGGAGAAAATGGCCTCGGGGTGATCAGTACGGGGAGGTCAGGAAACATGCAGTGGCAATGTAGGATAGCTTTCTGAAAAACATCGCGGGGTCGTGTGAATTGTAAGGGTTTCTAACACGCCATTCACGAGTAGGAGTGAGAAAACTATCACGGGGTTGTGTGAATCGGGGGGCCTGAATTGGGATAGGCAGTGAGTGGCAATGTAGGATGGAGAAAAGCTATACGGGTGGTCAACATGGGGAGGTGAGGAAACATGCAGTGGCAATGTAGGATAGGTTTCTAAAAAACTGTGCGTGGTGGTGCGCATTTTAAGGGTTTCTAACAGGCCATTCACTAGTACGAGTGAGAAAACCATCACGGGGTGGTGTGAATCGCAGGGCCTGAATTGGGATAGACAGTGAGTGGCAATGTAGGATGGAGAAAAGCCCCACGGTGCGGTCAGCATGGGGACGTCAGGAAACATGCAGTGGCAATGTAGGTTAAGATTCCGAAAAACATCGTGGGGTGTTACGCATTGTAAGAGTTTCTGACAGGCCATTCACTAGTAAGAGTGAGAAAAAATTCACGGGGTGGTGTGAATCGGAGGGCCTGAATTAGGCTAGGCAGTGAATGGCAATGTAGGATGGAGTAAGCGCCATGGGGTGGTCAGCTTGGGGAGGTCAGGAAACATGTAGTTGCAATGTAGGACAGGTTTCTGAAAATCATCGGGGGTAGTGCATTGTAAGGGTTTCTAACATGCCATTCACTAGTAGGGATGAGAAAAACATCACGGAGTGGTGTGAATCGGTGGGACCTGGATTACGATAGGCAGTGAGTGGCAATGTAGGATGGAGAACAGCGCCACGGGGTATTCAGCATGGGGAGGTCAGGAAACATGCAGTGGCAATTTTTGATAGGTTTCTGAAAAACATCGCCGCGTGGTGTGCATTGTAAGGGTTTCTAACAGGACATTTACTAGTAGGAGTGACAAAATCCTCACGCGTCGGTGTGAATCCAAGGGCCTGAATTAGGATAGGCAGTGAGTGAAAATGTAGGATGGAGAAAAGCGCAATGGGGTGATCAGCATGGGGAGGTCAGGAAACATGCTGTGGCAATGTAGGATAGGTTTCTGAAAAACATCGCGGGGTGGTGCGCATTGTAAGGATTTCTAACAGGCCATTCACTAGTAGGAGTAAGAAAAACTTCACGGGGTGGTGTGAATAGGAGGGCCTGAATTAGGATAGGCAGTGAGTGGCAATGTAGGATGGAGAAAAGCGCCATGGGGTGGTCAGCATGATGAAGTCAGGACACATGCAGTGGCATTGTAGGATAGGTTTCTGAAAAACTTTGCGGGATGGTGGGTTTTGTATGGGTTACTAACAGGCCATTCATTAGTAGGAGTGAGAAAAACATCACGGGGTGGTGTGAATAGGAGGGCCTGAATTAGAATAGGCAGTGAGTGGCAATGTAGAGATGGAGAAAATCGCCACGGGGTGGTCAGCATGGGGAGGTGAGGAAACATGCAGTGGCAATGTAGGATAGTTTTCTGAAAAACATCGCCGGGTGGTGTGCATTGTAAGGGTTTCTAACAGGCCATTCACTAGTAGGAGTGAGAAAATCATCACGGGGTGTTGTGAATCGAAGGTCCTGAATTAGGATAGGCAGTTAGTGACAATTTAGGATGGAGAAAAGCGTCACGGGGTGGTCAGAATGGGGAGGTCAGGACACATGCACTGGCAATGTAGGATAGGTTTCTGAAAAACATCGCGGGGTGGTGCGAATTGTAAGGGTTTCTAACACGCCATTCACTAGTAGGAGTGAGAAAACCATCACGGGGTGGTGTGAATCGGAGGGCCTGAATTAGGATAGGCAATGAGTGGCAATGTAGGATGGAGAAAATCGATACAGCGTGGTCAGCATGGGGAGGTCAGGAAATATGCTGTAGCAATGTAGGATATGATTCTGAAAAACATCACGGGGTGGTGTGGATTGTAAGGGTTTCTAACAGGCCATTCACTACTAGGAGTGAGAAAAACATTACGGGGTGGTGTGAATCGGAGGGCCTGAATTAGGACAGGCTGTGAGTGGCAATGTAGCATGGAGAAAAGCGCCACGGGGTGGTCAGCATGTGTAGGTCAGGACGCATGCAGTGGCAACGTAGGATAGGTTTCTGAAAAACATCGCGGGGTGGTGCGCATTGTAAGGGTTTCTAACACGCCATTCACTATTAGCAGTGAGAAAACCATCAAGGGGTGGTGTGAATTGGAGGGCCTGATTTGGTATAGGACATGAGTGGCAATGTAGGATGGAGAAAAGCGATACGAGGTGTTCAGCATGAGGCGGTCAGGAAACATCCTGTGGCAATGTAGGATATGTTTCTCAAAAACATCGTGGGTTGGTGCGCATTGTAAGGGTTTCTAACAGGCCATTCACCAGTAGGAATGAGAAAAACATCACGATGTTGTGTGAATCGGAGAGCCTGAATTAGGATAGGCAGTGAGTGGCAATGTAGGATGGAGAAAAGTGCCAGGGTGTTGTCAGCATGTGGAGGTCAGGAAACATGCAGTGGCAATGTAGGATACATTTCTGAAGAACATCGCGTGGTGGTGCACATTGTAAGGTCTTCTAAAGGCCCATTTACTAGTAAGAGTGAGAAAAACATCACAGGGTGGTGTGAATCGTAGGGCCTGAATTAGGATAGGCAGTGAGTGGCACTGTAGGATGGAGAAAATGGCCACGGGGTGATCAGCATGGGGAGGTGAGGAAACATGCAGTGGGAATATAGGATAGGTTTCTGAAAAAAATTGCGGGGTCGTGTGAATTGTAAGGGTTTCTAACACGACATTCACGAGTAGGAGTGAGAAAACCATCACGGGGTGGTGTGAATCGGAGGGCCTGATTTGGTATAGGACATGAGTGGCAATGTAGGATGGAGAAAAGCGAAACGAGGTGTTCAGCATGAGGAGGTCAGGAAACATCCTGTGGCAATGTAGAATATCTTTCTCAAAAACATCGTGGGGTGGTGCACATTGTAAGGGTTTCTAACAGGCCATTCACCAGTAGGAATGAGAAAAACATCACGATGTTGTGTGAATCGGAGAGCCTGAATTAGGATAGGCAGTGAGTGGCAATGTAGGATGGAGAAAAGCGCCATGGGGTGGTCAGCATGGTGAGGTCAGGACACATGCAGGGGCAATGTAGGATAGGTTTCTGAAAAACTTCGCGGGCTGGTGCGTTTTGTATGGGTTTCTAACAGGCCATTCACTAGTAGGAGTGAGAAAAACATCACGGGGTGGTGTGAATAGGAGGGCCTGAATTTTAATAGGCAGTGAGTGGCAATGTAGGATGGAGAAAATCGCCACGGGGTGGTCAGCATGGGGAGGTCAGGAAACATGCAGTGGCAATGTAGGATAGTTGTCTGAAAAACATCGCCGGGTGGTGTGCATTGTAAGGGTTTCTAACAGGCCATTCACTAGTAGGAGTGAGAAAATCATCACAGGGTGTTGTGAATCGAAGGTCCTGAATTAGGATAGGCAGTTAGTGAAAATATAGGATGGAGAAAAGCGTCACGGGGTGGTCAGAATGTGGAGGTCAGGACACATGCAGTGGCAATGTAGGATAGGTTTCTGAAAAATATTGCGGGGTGGTGCGCATTGTAAGGGTTTCTAATACGCCATTCTCTATTAGCAGTGAGAAAACCATCACGGGGTGGTGTGAATTGGAGGGCATGATTTGGTATAGGCCATGAGTGGCAATGTAGGATGGAGAAAAGCCATACTAGGTGTTCAGCATGAGGAGGTCAGGAAACATCCTGTGGCAATGTAGGATATCGTTCTCAAAAACATCGTGGGGTGGTGCACATTGTAAGGGTTTCTAACAGGCCATTCACCAGTAGGAATGAGAAAAACATCACGATGTTGTGTGAATCGGAGAGCCTGAATTAGGATAGGCAGTGAGTGGCAATGTATGATGGAGAAAAGCGCCAGGGGGTTGTCAGCATAGGGAGGTCAGGAAACATGCAGTGGCAATGTAGGATACATTTCTGAAGAACATCGCGTGTTGGTGCACATTGTAAGGTCTTCTAAAGGCCCATTTACTAGTGAGAGTGAGAAAAACATCACAGGGTGGTTTGAATCGTAGGGCCTGAATTAGGATAGGCAGTGAGTGGCACTGTAGGATGGAGAAAATGGCCACGGGGTGATCAGCATGGGGAGGTGAGGAAACATGCAGTGGGAGTATAGGATAGGTTTCTGAAAAAAATTGCGGGGTCATGTGAATTGTAAGGGTTTCTAACACGCCATTCACGAGTAGGAGTGAGAAAACTATCACGGGGTTGTGTGAATCGGGGGGCCTGAATTGGGATAGGCAGTGAGTGGCAATGTAGAATGGAGAAAAGCTATACGGGGTTTTCAGCATGGGGAGGTGAGGAAACATGCAGTGGCAATGTAGGATAGGTTTCTAAAAAACATTGCGGGGTGGTGCGCATTTTAAGGGTTTCTAACAGGCCATTCACTAGTACAAGTGAGAAAACCATCACGGGGTGGTGTGAATCGCAGGGCCTGAATTGGGATAGACAGTGAGTGGCAATGTAGGATGGAGAAAAGCCCCATGGTGCGGTCAGCATGGGGACGTCAGGAAACATGCTGTGGCAATGTAGGTTAAGATTCCGAAAAACATCGTGGGGTGTTGCGCATTGTAAGAGTTTCTGACACGCCATTCAGTAGTAAGAGTGAGAAAAAATTCAGGGGTGGTGTGAATCGGAGGGCCTAAATTAGGATAGGCAGTGAGTAGCAATGTAGGATGGACAAAAGCGCCACCTGCTGGTCAGCATGGGGAGGTCAGGAAACATGCAGTGGCAAAGTAGGATATGTTTCTGAAAAACTTTGCGGGCTGGTGCGTTTTGCATGGGTTTCTAACAGGCCATTCACTAGTAGGAGTGAGAAAAACATCACGGGGTGGTGTGAATAGGAGGGCCTGAATTAGAATAGCCAGTGAGTGGCAATGTAGGATGGAGAAAATCGCCACGGGGTGGTCAACATGGGGAGGTCAGGAAACATGCAGTGGCAATGTAGGATAGGTTTCTGAAAAACATCGCGGGGTGGTGCGAATTGTAAGGGTTTCTAACACACCATTCACTAGTAGGAGTGAGAAAACCATCACGGGGTGGTGTGAATCGGAGGGCCTGAATTAGGATAGGCAATGAGTGGCAATGTAGGATGGAGAAAAGCTATACGGGGTGGTCAGCATGGAGAGGTCAGGAAATATGCTGTAGCAATGTAGGATAGGATTCTGAAAAACATCACGCGGTGGTGTGGATTGTAAGGGTTTCTAACAGGCGATTCACTACCAGGAGTGAGAAAAACATCACGGGGTGGTGTGAATCGGAGGGCCTGAATTAGGACAGGCTGTGAGTGGCAATGTAGCATGGAGAAAAGCGCCACAGGGTGGTCAGCATGTTTAGGTCAGGACACATGCAGTGGCAATGTAGGATAGGTTTCTGAAAAACATCGCGGGGTGGTGCGCATTGTAAGGGTTTCTAACACGCCATTCACTATTAGCAGTGAGAAAACCATCACGGGGTGGTGTGAATCGGAGGGCCTGATTTGGTATAGGACATGAGTGGCAATGTAGGATGGAGAAAAGCGATACGAGGTGTTCAGCATGAGGAGGTCAGGAAACATCCTGTGGCAATGTAGGATATCTTTCTCAAAAACATCGTGGGGTGGTGCACATTGTAAGGGTTTCTAACAGGCCATTCACCAGTAGGAATGAGAAAAACATCACGATGTGGTGTGAATCGGAGAGCCTGAATTAGGATAGGCAGTGAGTGGCAATGCAGTATGGAGAAAAGCGCCAGGGGTTTGTCAGCACGGGGAGGTCAGGAAACATGCAGTGGCAATGTAGGATACATCTCTGAAGAACATCGCGTGGTGGTGCACATTGTAAGGTCTTCTAAAGGCCCATTTTCTAGTAAGAGTGAGAAAAACATCACATGGTGGTGTGAATCGTAGGGCCTGAATTACGATATGCAGTGAGTGGCACTGTAGGATGGAGAAAATGGCCACGGGGTGATCAGCATGGGGAGGTGAGGAAACATGCAGTGGGAATATAGGATAGGTTTCTGAAAAAAATTGCGGGGTCGTGTGAATTGTAAGGGTTTCTAACACGCCATTCACGAGTAGGAGTGAAAAACTATCACGGGGTTGTGTGAATCGGGGGGGCCTGAATTGGGATAGGCAGTGAGTGGCAATGTAGGATGGAGAAAAGCTATACGGGGTGGTCAGCATGGGGAGGTGAGGAAACATGCAGTGGCAATGTAGGATAGGTTTCTAAAAAACATTGCGGGGTGGTGCGCATTTTAAGGGTTTCTAACAGGCCATTCACTAGTACGAGTGAGAAAACCATCACGGGGTGGTGTGAATCGGAGGGCCTGAATTAGGATAGACAGTGAGTGGCAATGTAGGATTGATAAAAGCCCCACGGTGCGGTCAACATGGGGACGTCAGGAAACATGCAGTGGCAATGTATGTTAAGATTCCGAAAAACATCGTGGGGTGTTGCGCATTGTAAGAGTTTCTGACACGCCATTCAGTAGTAAGAGTGAGAAAAAATTCACGGGGTGGTGTGAATCGGAGGGCCTGAATTAGGATAGGCAGTGAGTAGCAATGTAGGATGGACAAAAGCGCCACCTGCTGGTCAGCATGGGGAGGTCAGGAAACATGCAGTGGCAAAGTAGGATAGGTTTCTGAAAAATATTGCGGGGTGTGGCGCATTGTAAGTGTTTTAACAGGCCATGCACTAGTAGCAGTGAGAAAATCATCACCGTGAGGTGTGAATCGGAAGGCCTGCATTAGGAAAGGCAGTGAGTGGCAATGTAGGATGGAGTAAGCGCCATGGGGTGGTCAGCTTGGGGAGGTCAGGAAACATGTAGTTGCAATGTAGGACAGGTTTCTGAAAATCATCGGGGGTAGTGCATTGTAAGGGTTTCTAACATGCCATTCACTAGTAGGGGTGAGAAAAACATCACAGAGTGGTGGGATTCGGTGGGACCTGGATTACGATAGGCAGTGAGTGGCAATGTAGGATGGAGAACAGCGCCACGGGGTGTTCAGCATGGGGAGGTCAGGAAACATGCAGTGGCAATTTTGGATAGGTTTCTGAAAAACATCGCCGCGTGGTGTGCATTGTAAGGGTTTCTAACAGGCCATTCACTAGTAGGAGTGACAAAATCCTCACGGGTCGGTGTGAATCCAAGGGCCTGAATTAGGATAGGCAGTGAGTGAAAATGTAGGATGGAGAAAAGCGCCATGGGGTGGTCAGCATGGGGAGGTCAGGAAACATGCTTTGGCAATGTAGGATAGGTTTCTGAAAAACATCGCGGGGTGGTGCGCATTGTAAGGTTTTCTAACAGGCCATTCACTAGTAGGAGTGAGAAAAACTTCACGGGGTGGTGTGAATCGGAGGGCCTGAATTAGGATAGGCAGTGAGTGGCAATGTAGGATGGAGAAAAGCGCCATGGGGTGGTCAGCATGGTGAGGTCAGGACACATGCAGTGGCAATGTAGGATAGGTTTCTGAAAAACTTTGCGGGCTGGTGCGTTTTGTATGGGTTTCTAACAGGCCATTCACTAGTAGGAGTGAGAAAAACATCACGGGGTGGTGTGAATAGGAGGGCCTGAATTAGAATAGCCAGTGAGTGGCAATGTAGGATGGAGAAAATCGCCACGGGGTGGTCAACATGGGGAGGTCAGGAAAAATGCAGTGGCAATGTAGGATAGGTTTCTGAAAAACTTCGCGGGGTGTTGCGAATTGTAAGGGTTTCTAACACGCCATTCACTAGTAGGAGTGAGAAAACCATCACGGGGTGGTGTGAATCGGAGGGCCTGAATTAGGATAGGCAATGAGTGGCAATGTAGGATGGAGAAAATGGCCACGGGGTGATCAGCATGGGGAGGTGAGGAAACATGCAGTGGGAATATAGGATAGGTTTCTGAAAAAAATTGCGGGGTCGTGTGAATTGTAAGGGTTTCTAACACGCCATTCACGAGTAGGAGTGAAAAACTATCACGGGGTTGTGTGAATCGGGGGGGCCTGAATTGGGATAGGCAGTGAGTGGCAATGTAGGATGGAGAAAAGCTATACGGGGTGGTCAGCATGGGGAGGTGAGGAAACATGCAGTGGCAATGTAGGATAGGTTTCTAAAAAACATTGCGGGGTGGTGCGCATTTTAAGGGTTTCTAACAGGCCATTCACTAGTACGAGTGAGAAAACCATCACGGGGTGGTGTGAATCGGAGGGCCTGAATTAGGATAGACAGTGAGTGGCAATGTAGGATTGATAAAAGCCCCACGGTGCGGTCAACATGGGGACGTCAGGAAACATGCAGTGGCAATGTATGTTAAGATTCCGAAAAACATCGTGGGGTGTTGCGCATTGTAAGAGTTTCTGACACGCCATTCAGTAGTAAGAGTGAGAAAAAATTCACGGGGTGGTGTGAATCGGAGGGCCTGAATTAGGATAGGCAGTGAGTAGCAATGTAGGATGGACAAAAGCGCCACCTGCTGGTCAGCATGGGGAGGTCAGGAAACATGCAGTGGCAAAGTAGGATAGGTTTCTGAAAAATATTGCGGGGTGTGGCGCATTGTAAGTGTTTTAACAGGCCATGCACTAGTAGCAGTGAGAAAATCATCACCGTGAGGTGTGAATCGGAAGGCCTGAATTAGGAAAGGCAGTGAGTGGCAATGTAGGATGGAGTAAGCGCCATGGGGTGGTCAGCTTGGGGAGGTCAGGAAACATGTAGTTGCAATGTAGGACAGGTTTCTGAAAATCATCGGGGGTAGTGCATTGTAAGGGTTTCTAACATGCCATTCACTAGTAGGGGTGAGAAAAACATCACAGAGTGGTGGGATTCGGTGGGACCTGGATTACGATAGGCAGTGAGTGGCAATGTAGGATGGAGAACAGCGCCACGGGGTGTTCAGCATGGGGAGGTCAGGAAACATGCAGTGGCAATTTTGGATAGGTTTCTGAAAAACATCGCCGCGTGGTGTGCATTGTAAGGGTTTCTAACAGGCCATTCACTAGTAGGAGTGACAAAATCCTCACGGGTCGGTGTGAATCCAAGGGCCTGAATTAGGATAGGCAGTGAGTGAAAATGTAGGATGGAGAAAAGCGCCATGGGGTGGTCAGCATGGGGAGGTCAGGAAACATGCTTTGGCAATGTAGGATAGGTTTCTGAAAAACATCGCGGGGTGGTGCGCATTGTAAGGTTTTCTAACAGGCCATTCACTAGTAGGAGTGAGAAAAACTTCACGGGGTGGTGTGAATCGGAGGGCCTGAATTAGGATAGGCAGTGAGTGGCAATGTAGGATGGAGAAAAGCGCCATGGGGTGGTCAGCATGGTGAGGTCAGGACACATGCAGTGGCAATGTAGGATAGGTTTCTGAAAAACTTTGCGGGCTGATGCGTTTTGTATGGGTTTCTAACAGGCCATTCACTAGTAGGAGTGAGAAAAACATCACGGGGTGGTGTGAATAGGAGGGCCTGAATTAGAATAGCCAGTGAGTGGCAATGTAGGATGGAGAAAATCGCCACGGGGTGGTCAACATGGGGAGGTCAGGAAAAATGCAGTGGCAATGTAGGATAGGTTTCTGAAAAACTTCGTGGGGTGTTGCGAATTGTAAGGGTTTCTAACACGCCATTCACTAGTAGGAGTGAGAAAACCATCACGGGGTGGTGTGAATCGGAGGGCCTGAATTAGGATAGGCAATGAGTGGCAATGTAGGATGGAGAAAATCGATACGGCGTGGTCAGCATGGAGAGGTCAGGAAATATGCTGTAGCAATGTAGGATAGGATTCTGAAAAACATCACGCGGTGGTGTGGATTGTAAGGGTTTCTAACAGGCGATTCACTACTAGGAGTGAGAAAAACATCACGGGGTGGTGTGAATCGGAGGGCCTGAATTAGGACAGGCTGTGAGTGGCAATGTAGCATGGAGAAAAGTGCCACGGGGTGGTCAGCATGTTTAGGTCAGGACACATGCAGTGGCAACGTAGGATAGGTTTCTGAAAATCATCGCGGGGTGGTGCGCATTGTAAGGGTTTCTAACACGCCATTCACTATTAGCAGTGAGAAAACCATCACGGGGTGGTGTGAATCGGAGGGCCTGATTTGGTATAGGACATGAGTGGCAATGTAGGATGGAGAAAAGCGAAACGAGGTGTTCAGCATGAGGAGGTCAGGAAACATCCTGTGGCAATGTAGGATATCTTTCTCAAAAACATCGTGGGGTGGTGCACATTGTAAGGGTTTCTAACAGGCCATTCACCAGTAGGAATGAGAAAAACATCACGATGTTGTGTGAATCGGAGAGCCTGAATTAGGATAGGCAGTGAGTGGCAATGTAGGATGGAGAAAAGCGCCATGGGGTGGTCAGCATGGTGAGGTCAGGACACATGCAGGGCCAATGTAGGATAGATTTCTGAAAAACTTCGCGGGCTGGTGCGTTTTGTATGGGTTTCTAACAGGCCATTCACTAGTAGGAGTGAGAAAACATCACGGGGTGGTGTGAATAGGAGGGCCTGAATTATAATAGGCAGTGAGTGGCAATGTAGGATGGAGAAAATCGCCACGGGGTGGTCAGCATGGGGAGGTCAGGAAACATGCAGTGGCAATGTAGGATAGTTTTCTGAAAAACATCGCCGGGTGGTGTGAATTGTAAGGGTTTCTAACAGGCCATTCACTAGTAGGAGTGAGAAAATCATCACGGGGTGTTGTGAATCGAAGGTCCTGAATTAGAATAGGCAGTTAGTGAAAATGTAGGATGGAGAAAAGCGTCACGGGGTGGTCAGAATGTGGAGGTCAGGACACATGCAGTGGCAATGTAGGATAGGTTTCTGAAAAATATCGCGGGGTGGTGCGCATTGTAAGGGTTTCTAACACGCCATTCTCTATTAGCAGTGAGAAAACCATCACGGGGTGGTGTGAATCGGAGGGCCTGATTTGGTATAGGCCATGAGTGGCAATGTAGGATGGAGAAAAGCCATACGAGGTGTTCAGCATGAGGAGGTCAGGAAACATCCTGTGGCAATGTAGGATATCTTTCTCAAAAACATCGTGGGGTGGTGCACATTGTAAGGGTTTCTAACAGGCCATTCACCAGTAGGAATGAGAAAAACATCACGATGTTGTGTGAATCGGAGAGCCTGAATTAGGATAGGCAGTGAGTGGCAATGTAGGATGGAGAAAAGCGCCAGGGGGTTGTCAGCACGGGGAGGTCAGGAAACATGCAGTGGCAATGTAGGATACATTTCTGAAGAACATCGCGTGTTGGTGCACATTGTAAGGTCTTCTAAAGGCCCATTTACTAGTGAGAGTGAGAAAAACATCACAGGGTGGTTTGAATCGTAGGGCCTGAATTAGGATAGGCAGTGAGTGGCACTGTAGGATGGAGAAAATGGCCACGGGGTGATCAGCATGGGGAGGTGAGGAAACATGCAGTGGGAATATAGGATAGGTTTCTGAAAAAAATTGCGGGGTCATGTGAATTGTAAGGGTTTCTAACACGCCATTCACGAGTAGGAGTGAGAAAACTATCACGGGGTTGTGTGAATCGGGGGGCCTGAATTGGGATAGGCAGTGAGTGGCAATGTAGGATGGAGAAAAGCTATACGGGGTTTTCAGCATGGGGAGGTGAGGAAACATGCAGTGGCAATGTAGGATAGGTTTCTAAAAAACATTGCGGGGTGGTGCGCATTTTAAGGGTTTCTAACAGGCCATTCACTAGTACAAGTGAGAAAACCATCACGGGGTGGTGTGAATCGCAGGGCCTGAATTGGGATAGACAGTGAGTGGCAATGTAGGATGGAGAAAAGCCCCATGGTGCGGTCAGCATGGGGACGTCAGGAAACATGCTGTGGCAATGTAGGTTAAGATTCCGAAAAACATCGTGGGGTGTTGCGCATTGTAAGAGTTTCTGACACGCCATTCAGTAGTAAGAGTGAGAAAAAATTCAGGGGTGGTGTGAATCGGAGGGCCTGAATTAGGATAGGCAGTGAGTAGCAATGTAGGATGGACAAAAGCGCCACCTGCTGGTCAGCATGGGGAGGTCAGGAAACATGCAGTGGCAAAGTAGGATAGGTTTCTGAAAAATATTGCAGGGTGTGGCGCATTGTAAGTGTTTTAACAGGCCATGCACTAGTAGCAGTGAGAAAATCATCACCGTGAGGTGTGAATCGGAAGGCCTGAATTAGGAAAGGCAGTGAGTGGCAATGTAGGATGGAGTAAGCGCCATGGGGTGGTCAGCTTGGGGAGGTCAGGAAACATGTAGTTGCAATGTCGGACAGGTTTCTGAAAATCATCGGGGGTAGTGCATTGTAAGGGTTTCTAACATGCCATTCACTAGTAGGGGTGAGAAAAACATCACAGAGTGGTGGGATTCGGTGGGACCTGGATTACGATAGGCAGTGAGTGGCAATGTAGGATGGAGAACAGCGCCACGGGGTGTTCAGCATGGGGAGGTCAGGAAACATGCAGTGGCAATTTTGGATAGGTTTCTGAAAAACATCGCCGCGTGGTGTGCATTGTAAGGGTTTCTAACAGGCCATTCACTAGTAGGAGTGACAAAATCCTCACGGGTCGGTGTGAATCCAAGGGCCTGAATTAGGATAGGCAGTGAGTGAAAATGTAGGATGGAGAAAAGCGCCATGGGGTGGTCAGCATGGGGAGGTCAGGAAACATGCTGTGGCAATGTAGGACAGGTTTCTGAAAAACATCGCGGGGTGGTGCGCATTGTAAGGTTTTCAAACAGGCCATTCACTAGTAGGAGTGAGAAAAACTTCACGGGGTGGTGTGAATCGGAGGGCCTGAATTAGGATAGGCAGTGAGTGGCAATGTAGGATGGAGAAAAGCGCCATGGGGTGGTCAGCATGGTGAGGTCAGGACACATGCAGTGGCAATGTAGGATAGGTTTCTGAAAAACTTTGCGGGCTGGTGCGTTTTGTATGGGTTTCTAACAGGCCATTCACTAGTAGGAGTGAGAAAAACATCACAGGGTGGTGTGAATAGGAGGGCCTGAATTAGAATAGCCAGTGAGTGGCAATGTAGGATGGAGAAAATCGCCACGGGGTGGTCAACATGGGGAGGTCAGGAAACATGCAGTGGCAATGTAGGATAGGTTTCTGAAAAACTTCGCGGGGTGTTGCGAATTGTAAGGGTTTCTAACACGCCATTCACTAGTAGGAGTGAGAAAACCATCACGGGGTGGTGTGAATCGGAGGGCCTGAATTAGGATAGGCAATGAGTGGCAATGTAGGATGGAGAAAATCGATACGGCGTGGTCAGCATGGAGAGGTCAGGAAATATGCTGTAGCAATGTAGGATAGGATTCTGAAAAATATCACGCGGTGGTGTGGATTGTAAGGGTTTCTAACAGGCGATTCACTACTAGGAGTGAGAAAAACATCACGGGGTGGTGTGAATCGGAGGGCCTGAATTAGGACAGGCTGTGAGTGGCAATGTAGCATGGAGAAAAGCGCCACGGGGTGGTCAGCAAGTTTAGGTCAGGACACATGCAGTGGCAACGTAGGATAGGTTTCTGAAAAACATCGCGGGGTGGTGCGCATTGTAAGGGTTTCTAACACGCCATTCACTATTAGCAGTGAGAAAACCATCACGGGGTGGTGTGAATCGGAGGGCCTGATTTGGTATAGGACATGAGTGGCAATGTAGGATGGAGAAAAGCGATACGAGGTGTTCAGCATGAGGAGGTCAGGAAACATCCTGTGGCAATGTAGGATATGTTTCTCAAAAACATCGTGGGGTGGTGCACATTGTAAGGGTTTCTAACAGGCCATTCACCAGTAGGAATGAGAAAAACATCACGATGTTGTGTGAATCGGAGAGCCTGAATTAGGATAGGCAGTGAGTGGCAATGTAGGATGGAGAAAAGCGCCAGGGGTTTGTCAGCACGGGGAGGTCAGGAAACATGCAGTGGCAATGTAGGATACATTTCTGAAGAACATCGCGTGGTGGTGCACATTGTAAGGTCTTCTAAAGGCCCATTTACTAGTAAGAGTGAGAAAAACATCACATGGTGGTGTGAATCCTTGGGCCTTAATTAGGATATGCAGTGAGTGGCACTGTAGGATGGAGAAAATGGCCACGGGGTGATCAGCATGGAGAGGTGAGGAAACATGCAGTGGGAATATAGGATAGGTTTCTGAAAAAAATTGCGGGGTCGTGTGAATTGTAAGGGTTTCTAACACGCCATTCACGAGTAGGAGTGAAAAACTATCACGGGGTTGTGTGAATCGGGGTGCCTGAATTGGGATAGGCAGTGAGTGGCAATGTAGGATGGAGAAAAGCTATACGGGGTGGTCAGCATAGGGAGGTGAGGAAACATGCAGTGGCAATGTAGGATAGGTTTCTAAAAAACATTGCGGGGTGGTGCGCATTTTAAGGGTTTCTAACAGGCCATTCACTAGTACGAGTGAGAAAACCATCACGGGGTGGTGTGAATCGAAGGGCCTGAATTGGGATAGACAGTGAGTGGCAATGTAGGATGGAGAAAAGCCCCACGGTGCGGTCAACATGGGGACGTCAGGAAACATGCAGTGGCAATGTAGGTTAAGATTCCGAAAAACATCGTGGGGTGTTGCGCATTGTAAGAGTTTCTGACACGCCATTCACTAGTAAGAGTGAGAAAAAATTCACGGGGTGGTGTGAATCGGAGGGCCTGAATTAGGATAGGCAGTGAGTAGCAATGTAGGATGGACAAAAGCGCCATGTGCTGGTCAGCATGGGGAGGTCAGGAAACATGCAGTGGCAAAGTAGAATAGGTTTCTGAAAAATATTGCGGGGTGTTGCGCATTGTAAGTGTTTTAACACGCCATGCACTAGTAGCAGTGAGAAAAACATCACCGTGAGGTGTGAATCGGAGGGCCTGAATTAGGAAAGGCAGTGAGTGGCAATGTAGGATGGAGTAAGCGCCATGGGGTGGTCAGCTTGGGGAGGTCAGGAAACATGTAGTTGCAATGTAGGACAGGTTTCTGAAAATCATCGGGGGTAGTGTATTGTAAGGGTTTCTAACATGCCATTCACTAGTAGGGGTGAGAAAAACGTCACGGAGTGGTGTGAATCGGGGAGACCTGGATTACGATAGGCAGTGAGTGGCAATGTAGGATGGAGAACAGCGCCACGGGGTGTTCAGCATGGGGAGGTCAGGAAACATGCAGTGGCAATTTTGGATAGGTTTCTGAAAAACATCGCCGCGTGGTGTGCATTGTAAGGGTTTCTAACAGGCCATTCACTAGTAGGAGTGACAAAATCCTCACGGGTCGGTGTGAATCCAAGGGCCTGAATTAGGATGGACAATGAGTGAAAATGTAAGATGGAGAAAAGCGCCATGGGGTGGTCATCATGGGGAGGTCAGGAAACATTCTGTGACAATGTAGGATAGATTTCTGAAAAACATCGCGGGGTGGTGCATATTGTAAGGATTTCTAACAGGCCATTCACTAGTAGGAGTGAGAAAAACTTCACGGGATGGTGTGAATCGGAGGGCCTGAATTAGGATAGGCAGTGAGTGGCAATGTAGGATGGAGAAAAGCGCCATGGGGTGGTCAGCATGGTGAGGTCAGGACACATGCAGGGGCAATGTAGGATAGGTTTCTGAAAAACTTCGCGGGCTGGTGCGTTTTGTATGGGTTTCTAACAGGCCATTCACTAGTAGGAGTGAGAAAAGCATCACGGGGTGGTGTGAATAGGAGGGCCTGAATTAGAATAGGCAGTGAGTGGCAATGTAGGATGGAGAAAATCGCCACGGGGTGGTCAGCATGGGGAGGTCAGGAAACATGCAGTGGCAATGTAGGATAGTTTTCTGAAAAACATCGCCGGGTGGTGTGCATTGTAAGGGTTTCTAACAGGCCATTCACTAGTAGGAGTGAGAAATTCATCACGGGATGTTGTGAATCGAAGGTCCTAAATTAGGAAAGGCAGTTAGTGACAATGTAGGATGGAGAAAAGCGTCACGGGGTGGTCAGAATGGGGAGGTCAGGACACATGCAGTGGCAATGTAGGATAGGTTTCTGAAAAACATCGCGGGGTGGTGCGCATTGTAAGGGTTTCTAACACGCCATTCACTATTAGCAGTGAGAAAACCATCACGGGGTGGTGTGAATCGGAAGGCCTGAATTAGAATAGGCAATGAGTGGCAATGTAGGATGGAGAAAATCGATACGGCGTGGTCAGCATGGAGAGGTCAGGAAATATGCTGTAGCAATGTAGGATAGGATTCTGAAAAACATCACGCGGTGGTGTGGATTGTAAGGGTTTCTAACAGGCGATTCACTACTAGGAGTGAGAAAAACATCACGGGGTGGTGTGAATCGGAGGGCCTGAATTAGGACAGGCTGTGAGTGGCAATGTAGCATGGAGAAAAGCGCCACGGGGTGGTCAGCATGTTTAGGTCAGGACACATGCAGTGGCAACGTAGGATAGGTTTCTGAAAAACATCGCGGGGTGGTGCGCATTGTAAGGGTTTCTAACACGCCATTCACTATTAGCAGTGAGAAAACCATCACGGGGTGGTGTGAATTGGAGGGCCTGATTTGGTATAGGACATGAGTGGCAATGTAGGATGGAGAAAAGCGATACGAGGTGTTCAGCATGAGGAGGTCAGGAAACATCCTGTGGCAATGTAGGATATGTTTCTCAAAAACATCGTGGGGTGGTGCACATTGTAAGGGTTTCTAACAGGCCATTCACCAGTAGGAATGAGAAAAACATCACGATGTTGTGTGAATCGGAGAGCCTGAATTAGGATAGGCAGTGAGTGGCAATGTAGGATGGAGAAAAGCGCCAGGGGTTTGTCAGCACGGGGAGGTCAGGAAACATGCAGTGGCAATGTAGGATACATTTCTGAAGAACATCGCGTGGTGGTGCACATTGTAAGGTCTTCTAAAGGCCCATTTACTAGTAAGAGTGAGAAAAACATCACATGGTGGTGTGAATCCTTGGGCCTTAATTAGGATATGCAGTGAGTGGCACTGTAGGATGGAGAAAATGGCCACGGGGTGATCAGCATGGAGAGGTGAGGAAACATGCAGTGGGAATATAGGATAGGTTTCTGAAAAAAATTGCGGGGTCGTGTGAATTGTAAGGGTTTCTAACACGCCATTCACGAGTAGGAGTGAAAAACTATCACGGGGTTGTGTGAATCGGGGTGCCTGAATTGGGATAGGCAGTGAGTGGCAATGTAGGATGGAGAAAAGCTATACGGGGTGGTCAGCATAGGGAGGTGAGGAAACATGCAGTGGCAATGTAGGATAGGTTTCTAAAAAACATTGCGGGGTGGTGCGCATTTTAAGGGTTTCTAACAGGCCATTCACTAGTACGAGTGAGAAAACCATCACGGGGTGGTGTGAATCGAAGGGCCTGAATTGGGATAGACAGTGAGTGGCAATGTAGGATGGAGAAAAGCCCCACGGTGCGGTCAACATGGGGACGTCAGGAAACATGCAGTGGCAATGTAGGTTAAGATTCCGAAAAACATCGTGGGGTGTTGCGCATTGTAAGAGTTTCTGACACGCCATTCACTAGTAAGAGTGAGAAAAAATTCACGGGGTGGTGTGAATCGGAGGGCCTGAATTAGGATAGGCAGTGAGTAGCAATGTAGGATGGACAAAAGCGCCATGTGCTGGTCAGCATGGGGAGGTCAGGAAACATGCAGTGGCAAAGTAGGATAGGTTTCTGAAAAATATTGCGGGGTGTTGCGCATTGTAAGTGTTTTAACACGCCATGCACTAGTAGCAGTGAGAAAAACATCACCGTGAGGTGTGAATCGGAGGGCCTGAATTAGGAAAGGCAGTGAGTGGCAATGTAGGATGGAGTAAGCGCCATGGGGTGGTCAGCTTGGGGAGGTCAGGAAACATGTAGTTGCAATGTAGGACAGGTTTCTGAAAATCATCGGGGGTAGTGTATTGTAAGGGTTTCTAACATGCCATTCACTAGTAGGGGTGAGAAAAACGTCACGGAGTGGTGTGAATCGGGGAGACCTGGATTACGATAGGCAGTGAGTGGCAATGTAGGATGGAGAACAGCGCCACGGGGTGTTCAGCATGGGGAGGTCAGGAAACATGCAGTGGCAATTTTGGATAGGTTTCTGAAAAACATCGCCGCGTGGTGTGCATTGTAAGGGTTTCTAACAGGCCATTCACTAGTAGGAGTGACAAAATCCTCACGGGTCGGTGTGAATCCAAGGGCCTGAATTAGGATGGACAATGAGTGAAAATGTAAGATGGAGAAAAGCGCCATGGGGTGGTCTTCATGGGGAGGTCAGGAAACATTCTGTGGCAATGTAGTATAGATTTCTGAAAAACATCGCGGGGTGGTGCACATTGTAAGGATTTCTAACAGGCCATTCACTAGTAGGAGTGAGAAAAACTTAACGGGATGGTGTGAATCGGAGGGCCTGAATTAGGATAGGCAGTGAGTGGCAATGTAGGATGGAGAAAAGCGCCATGGGGTGGTCAGCATGGTGAAGTCAGGACACATGCAGGGGCAATGTAGGATAGGTTTCTGAAAAACTTCGCGGGCTGGTGCGTTTTGTATGGGTTTCTAACAGGCTATTCACTAGTAGGAGTGAGAAAAGCATCACGGGGTGGTGTGAATAGGAGGGCCTGAATTAGAATAGGCAGTGAGTGGCAATGTAGGATGGAGAAAATCGCCACGGGGTGGTCAGCATGGGGAGGTCAGGAAACATGCAGTGGCAATGTAGGATAGTTTTCTGAAAAACATCGCCGGGTGGTGTGCATTGTAAGGGTTTCTAACAGGCCATTCACTAGTAGGAGTGAGAAATTCATCACGGGGTGTTGTGAATCGAAGGTCCTAAATTAGGATAGGCAGTTAGTGACAATTTAGGATGGAGAAAAGCATCACGGGGTGGTCAGAATGGGGAGGTCAGGACACATGCAGTGGCAATGTAGGATAGGTTTCTGAAAAACATCGCGGGGTGGTGCGCATTGTAAGGGTTTCTAACACGCCATTCACTATTAGCAGTGAGAAAACCATCACGGGGTGGTGTGAATCGGAAGGGCTGAATTGGGATAGGCAGTGAGAGGTAATATAAGATGGAGAAAACAATACGGGGTGGTCAGCATGGGGAGGTCAGGAAACTTGCAGTGGCAATTTAGGATAGGTTTCTTCAAAACATCGCGGGGTGGTGCGCTTTGTAAGGGTTTCTAACAGGACATTCACTAGTAGGAGAGAGAAAAACATCACGGGGTGGTGTCAATAGGAGGGCCTGAATTAGAATAGTCAGTGAGTGGCAATGTAGGTTGGAGAATAGCGCCACGGGGTGTTCAGCATGGGGAGGTCAGGAAACATGCAGTGGCAATGCAGGATAGGTTTCTGAAAACATCGCCGCGTGGTGTGCATTCTAAGGGTTTCTAACAGGCCATTCACTAGTAGGAGTGAGAAAATCATCACGGGGTGGTGTGAATCAAAGGGCCTGAATTAGGATAGGCAGTGAGTGACAATGTATGATGGAGAAAAGCGCCACGGGGTGGTCAGCATGGAGAGGTCAGGAAACATGCTGTGGCAATGTAGGATAGGTTTCTGAAAAACATCACGGGGTGGTGCGCATTGTAAGGGTTTCTAACACGCCATTCACTACTAGAAGTGAGAAAAACCTCACAGGGTGGCCTGAATAGGAGGGCCTAAATTAGGACATGCAGCGAGTGGCAATGTAGCATGGAGAAAAGCGCCACGGGGTGGTCAGCATGTGTAGGTCAGGAAATATGCAGTGGCAATGTAGGATAGGTTTCTCAAAAACATCGTGGGGTGGTGCACATTGTAAGGGTTTCTAACAGGCCGTTCACCAGTAGGAGTGAGAAAAACATCACGTTGTTGTGTGAATCGTAGGGCCTGAATTAGAATAGGCAGTGAGTGACAATGTATGATGGAGAAAAGCGCCAGGGGGTTGTCAGCACGGGGAGGTCAGGAAACATGCACTGGCAATGTAGGATACATTTCTGAAGAACATCGCGTGGTGGTGCACATTGTAAGGTCTTCTAAAGGCCCATTTACTAGTAAGAGTGAGAAAAACATCACAGGGTGGTGTGAATCGTAGGGCCTGAATTAGGATAGGCAGTGAGTGGCACTGTAGGATGGAGAAAATGGCCACGGGGTGATCAACATGGGGAGGTGAGGAAACATGCAGTGGCAATGTAGGATAGGTTTCTAAAAAACATTGCGGGGTGGTGCGCATTTTAAGGGTTTCTAACAGGCCATTCACTAGTACGAGTGAGAAAACCATCACGGGGTGGTGTGAATCGCAGGGCCTGAATTGGGATAGACAGTGAGTGGCAATGTAGGATGGAGAAAAGCCCCACGGTGCGGTCAGCATGGGGACGTCAGGAAACATGCAGTGGCAATGTAGGTTAAGATTCCAAAAACATCGTGGGGTGTTGCGCATTGTAAGAGTATCTGACACGCCATTCACTAGTAAGAGTGAGTAAAAATTCACGGGGTGGTGTGAATCGGAGGGCCTGAATTAGGATAGGCAGTGAGTAGCAATGTAGGATTGACAAAAGCGCCACGTGCTGGTCAGCATGGGGAGGTCAGGAAACATGCAGTGGCAAAGTAGGATAGGTTTCTGAAAAATATTGCGGGGTGTTGCGCATTGTAAGTGTTTTAACACGCCATGCACTAGTAGCAGTGAGAAAAACATCACCGTGAGGTGTGAATCGGAGGGCCTGAATTAACAAAGGCAGTGAGTGGAAATGTAGGATGGAGTAAGCGCCATGGGGTGGTCAGCTTGGGGAGGTCAGGAAACATGTAGTTGCAATGTAGGACAGGTTTCTGAAAATCATCGGGGGTAGTGTATTGTAAGGGTTTCTAACATGCCATTCACTAGTAGGGGTGAGAAAAACATCATGGAGTTGTGTGAATCGGGGGGACCTGGATTACGATAGGCAGTGAGTGGCAATGTAGGATGGAGAAGAGCTCCACGGGGTGTTCAGCATGGGGAGGTCAGGAAACATGTAGTGGCAATTTTGGATAGGTTTCTGAAAAACATCGCCGCGTGGTGTGCATTGTAAGGGTTTCTAACAGGCCATTCACTAGTATGAGTGACAAAATCCTCACGGGTCGGTGTGAATCCAAGGGCCTGGATTAGGATGGACAGTGAGTGAAAATGTAGGATGGAGAAAAGCGCCATGGGGTGGTCATCATGGGGAGGTCAGGAAACATGCTGTGGCAATGTAGGATAGATTTCTGAAAAACATCGCGGGGTGGTGCGCATTGTAAGGATTTCTAACAGGCCATTCACTAGTAGGAGTGAGAAAAACTTCACGGGATGGTGTGAATCGGAGGGCCTGAATTAGGATAGGCAGTGAGTGGCAATGTAGGATGGAGAAAAGCGCCATGGGGTGGTCAGCATGGTGAGGTCAGGACACATGCAGGGGCAATGTAGGATAGGTTTCTGAAAAACTTCGCGGGCTGGTGCGTTTTGTATGGGTTTCTAACAGGCCATTCACTAGTAGGAGTGAGAAAAACATCACGGGGTGGTGTGAATAGGAGGGCCTGAATTAGAATAGGCAGTGAGTGGCAATTTAGGATGGAGAAAATCGCCACGGGGTGGTCAGCATGGGGAGGTCAGGAAACATGCAGTGGCAATGTAGGATAGTTATCTGAAAAACATCGCCGGGTGGTGTGCATTGTAAGGGTTTCTAACAGGCCATTCACTAGTAGGAGTGAGAAAATCATCACGGGGTGTTGTGAATCGAAGGTCCTGAATTAGGATAGGCAGTTAGTGACAATGTAGGATGGAGAAAAGCGTCACGGGGTGGTCAGAATGGAGAGGTCAGGACACATGCAGTGGCAATGTGTGATAGGTTTCTGAAAAACATCGCGGGGTGGTGCGCATTGTAAGGGTTTCTAACACGCCATTCACTATTAGCAGTGAGAAAACCCCACGGGGTGGTGTGAATCGGAGGGCCTGATTTGGTATAGGCCATGAGTGGCCATGTAGGATGGAGAAAAGCGATACGAGGTGTTCAGCATGGGGAGGTCAGGAAACATCCTGTCGCAATGTAGGATAGGTTTCTCAAAAACATCGTGGGGTGGTGCACATTGTAAGGGTTTCTAACAGGCCATTCACCAGTAGGAATGAGAAAAACATCACGATGTTGTGTGAATCGGAGAGCCTGAATTAGGATAGGCAGTGAGTGGCAATGTAGGATGGAGAATAGGTATACGGGGTGGTCAGCATGTGGAGGTCAGGAAACATGCAGTGGCAATGTAGGATAGGATTCTGAAAAACATCGCGGGGTGGTGCGCCTTTTAATTGTTTCTAACACGCCATGCTCTAGTAGCATTGAGAAAAACATCACGGGTTTGTGTGAATCGGAGGGCCTGAATTAGGAAAGGCAGTGAGTGGCAATGTAGGATGGAGAAAAGCGCCATGGGGTGGACAGAATGGGGAGGGCAGGAAACATGCAGTTGTAATGTAGGATAGCTTTCTTAAAATATTGCGGGGTGTTGGGCATTGTAAGTGTTTCTAACACGCCACGCACTAGTAGCAGTGAGAAAAACAACACCGTGTGGTGTGAATCGGAGGGTCTGAATTAGGATAGGCAGTGAGTGGCACTGTAGGATGGAGAAAATGGCCACAGGGTGGTCAGCATGCGGAGGTCAGGAAACATGCAGTGGCAATGAAGGATAAGTTTGGGAAAAACTTCGCG
Organism: Cavia porcellus; assembly: GCF_034190915.1. Taxonomy (NCBI): domain Eukaryota; kingdom Metazoa; phylum Chordata; class Mammalia; order Rodentia; family Caviidae; genus Cavia; species Cavia porcellus. The sequence goes on along the minus strand of NW_026947486.1, from coordinate 520,106 downwards.
GGGTCGTGTGAATTGTAAGGGTTTCTAAAACGCCATTCACTAGAAGGAGTAAGAAAACCACGGGGTGGTGTGAATCGGAGGGGCTGAATTGGGATAGGCAGTGAGAGGTAATATAAGATGGAGAAAAGCAATACGTGGTGGTCAGCATGGGGAGGTCAGGAAACTTGCAGTGGCAATGTAGGATAGGTTTCTTAAAAACATCGCGGGGTGGTGCGCTTTGTAAGGGTTTCTAACAGGACATTCACTAGTAGGAGAGAGAAAAACATCACGGGGTGGTGTCAATAGGAGTGCCTGAATTAGAATAGTCAGTGAGTGGCAATGTAGGTTGGAGAATAGCGCCACGGGGTGTTCAGCATGGGAGGTCAGGAAACATGCAGTGGCAATGCAGGATAGGTTTCTGAAAACATCGCCGCGTGGTGTGCATTCTAAAGGTTTCTAACAGGCCATTCACTAGTAGGAGTGAGAAAATCATCACGGGGTGGTGTGAATCGAAGGGCCTGAATTAGGATAGGCAGTGAGTGACAATGTATGATGGAGAAAAGCGCCACGGGGTGGTCAGCATGGAGAGGTCAGGAAACATGCTGTGGCAATATAGGATAGGTTTCTGAAAAACATCACGGGGTGGTGTGAATTGTAAGGGTTTCTAACAGTGCATTCACTACTAGAAGTGAGAAAAACATCACAGGGTGGCGTGAATAGGAGGGCCGAAATTAGGACATGCAGTGAGTGGCAATGTAGCATGGAGAAAAGCGCCACGGGGTGGTCAGCATGTGTAGGTCAGGAAATATGCAGTGGCAATGTAGGATAGGTTTCTCAAAAACATCGTGGGGTGGTGCACATTGTAAGGGTTTCTAACAGGCCATTCACCAGTAGGAGTGAGAAAAACATCACGTTGTTGTGTGAATCGTAGGGCCTGAATTAGAATAGGCAGTGAGTGGCACTGTAGGATGGAGAAAATGGCCACGGGGTGGTCAGCATGGGGAGGTCAGGAAACATGCAGTGGCAATGTAGGATAGGTTTCTGAAAAAAATCGCGGGGTCATGTGAATTGTAAGGGTTTCTAACACGCCATTCACAAGTAGGAGTGAGAAAACCAACACGGAGTGGTGTGAATCCGGGGGCCTGAATTGGGATAGGCAGTGAGTGGCAATGTAGGATGGAGAAAATCTATACGGGGTGGTCAGCATGGGGAGGTCAGGAAACATACAGTGGCAATGTAGGATAGGTTTCTGAACAACATCTCGCCGTGGTGCACATTTTAAGGGTTTCTTACAGGCCATTCACCAGTAGGAATGAGAAAAACATCACGATGTTGTGTGAATCGGAGAGCCTGAATTAGGATAGGCAGTGAGTGGCAATGTAGGATGGAGAAAAGCGCCAGGGCGTTGTCAGCACGGGGAGGTCAGGAAACATGCAGTGGCAATGTAGGATACATTTCTGAAGAACATCGCGTGGTGGTGCACATTGTAAGGTCTTCTAAAGGCCCATTTACTAGTAAGAGTGAGAAAAACATTACAGGGTGGTGTGAATCATAGGGCCTGAATTAGGAATGGCAGTGAGTGGCAAAGTAGGATGGAGAAAATGGCCACGGGGTGATCAGCATGGGGAGGTCAGGAAACATGCAGTGGGAATATAGGATAGGTTTCTGAAAAAAATTTCAGGGTCGTGTGAATTGTAAGGGTTTCTAACATGCCATTCACTAGTAGGAGTGAGAAAAACATCACGGGGTGGTGTGAATTGGGGGGCCTGAATTGGGATAGGCAGTGAGTGGCAATGTAGGATGGAGAAAAGCGCCAGGGGGTTGTCAGCACGGGGAGGTCAGGAAACATGCAGTGGCAATGTAGGATACATTTCTGAAGAACATCGTGTGGTGGTGCACATTGTAAGGTCTTCTAAAGGCCCATTTACTAGTAAGAGTGAGAAAAACATTACAGGGTGGTGTGAATCGTAGGGCCTGAATTAGGATAGGCAGTGAGTGGCACTGTAGGATGGAGAAAATGGCCACGGGGTGGTCAGCATGTGGAGGTCAGGAAACATGCAGTGGCAATGTAGGATAGGTTTCTCAAAAACATCGCGGGGTGGTGCACATGTTAACGGATTCTAACAGGCCATTCACTAGTATGAGTGAGAAAAACATGACATTGTTGTGTGAATCAGAGCGCCTGAAGTAGGATAGGCAGGGAGGGGCAATGTAGGATGGAGAAAAGTGCCACGGGGTGGTCAGCATGGGAACATCAGGAAACATGCAGTGGCAATGTAGGATAGGATTCTGAAAAACATCCCGGGGTGGTGCGCCTTTTAATTGTTTCTAACACGCCATGCTCTAGTAGCAGTGAGAAAATCATCACGGGTTTGTGTGAATTGGAGGGCCTGAATTAGGATAGACAGTGAGTGGCAATGTAGGATGGACAAAAGCGCCTAGGGCTGGTCAGCTTGGTGAGGTCAGGACACATGCAGGGGCAATGTAGGATAGGTTTCTGAAAAACTTCGCGGACTGGTGCACTTTGTAAGGGTTTCTAATAGGCCATTCACTAGTAGGAGTGAGAAAACATCATGGGGTGGTGTCAATAGGAGGGCCTGAATTAGAATAGGCAGTGAGTTGCAATGTAGGTTGGAGAAAAGCGCCACAGGGTGTTCAGCATGGGGAGGTCAGGAAACATGCACTGGCAATGCAGGATAGGTTTCTGAAAACATCGCCGCGTGGTGTGCATTCTAAGGGTTTCTATCAGGCCATTCACTAGTAGGAGTGAGAAAATCATCACGGGGTGGTGTGAATCGAAGGGCATGAATTAGGATAGGCAGTGAGTGACAATGTAGGATGGAGAAAAGCGCCACGGGGTGGTCAGCATGGGGAGGTCAGGAAACATGCTGTGGCAATGTAGGATAGGTTTCTGAAAAACATCACGGGGTGGTGCGCATTGTAAGAGTTTCTAACAGGTCATTCACTACTAGGAGTGAGAAAAACATCACAGGGTGGTGTGAATAGGAGGGCCTGAATTAGGACATGCAGTGAGTGGCAATGTAGAATGGAGAAAAGCGCCACGGGGTGGTCAGCATGTGTAGGTCAGGAAATATGCAGTGGCAATGTAGGATATGTTTCTCAAAAACATCGTGGTGTGGTGCACATTGTAAGGGTTTCTAACAGGCCATTCACCAGTAGGAGTGAGCAAACATCACGTTGTTGTGTGAATCGGAGCGCCTGAATTAGGATAGGCAGTGAGTGGCAATGTAGGATGGAGAAAAGCGCCACGGGGTGGTCAGCACGGGGAGGTCAGGAAACATGCAGTGGCAATGTAGGATACGTTTCTGAAGAACATCGCGTGGTGGTGCTCATTGTAAGGTCTTCTAAAGGCCCATTTACTAGTAAGAGTGAGAAAAACATCACGGTGTGGTGTGAATCTTAGGGCCTGAATTAGAATAGGCAGTGAGTGGCACTGTAGGATGGAGAAAATGGCCACGGGGTGGTCAGCATGGGGAGGTCAGGAAACATGCAGTGGCAATGTAGGATAGGTTTCTGAAAAAAATCGCGGGGTCATGTGAATTGTAAGGGTTTCTTACACGCCATTCACAAGTAGGAGTGAGAAAACCAACACGGGGTGGTGTGAATCGTGGGGCCTGAATTGGGATAGGCAGTGAGTGGCAATGTAGGATGGAGAAAAGCTATACGGGGTGGTCAGCATGGGGAGGTCAGGAAACATGCAGTGGCAATGTAGGATAGGTTTCTGAAAAACATTGCGGGGTGTTGTGCATTGTAAGGGTTTCTAAAAGGCCATTCACTAGTAAGAGTGAGAAAAAATTCACGGGGTGGTGTGAATCGGAGGGCCTGAATTAGGATAGACAGTGAGTGGCAATGTAGGATGGACAAAAGCGCCTCGGGCTGGTCAGCATGGGGAGGTCAGGAAACATGCAGAGGCAATGTAGGACCGGTTTCTGAAAAACATCGCGGGTTGGTGCGCATTCTAAGGGTTTCTAACAGGCCATTCACTAGTAGGGGTGAGAAAAACATCACGGAGTGGTGTGAATCGGAGGGTCTGGATTAGGATAGGCAGTGAGTGGCAATGTAGGATGGAGTAAGCGTTATGTGGTGGTCAGCTTGGGGAGGTCAGGAAACATGCAGTGGCAATGTAGGATAGGTTTCTGAAAAACATCGCGGGGTGGTGCGCATTGTAAGGGTTTCTAAGTGGCCATTCACTAGTAGGAGTGAGAAAAACATCACGGGGTATTGTAAATCGGAGGGCCTAAGTTAGGATAGGCAGTGAGTGGCAATGTAGGATGCAGAAAAGCGCCATGGGGTGTTCAGCATGGGGAGGTCACGAAACATGCAGTGGCAATGTAGGAGAGGTTTCGGAAAACATCGCCGGGTGGTGTGCATTGTAAGACTTTCTAACAGGCCATTCCTAGTAGGAGTGAGAAAATCATCACGGGTCGGAGTGAATCGAAGGGCCTGAATTAGGATAGGCCGTGAGTGGCAATATAAGATGGAGAAAAGTGCTACGGGGTGGTCAGCATGGGGAGGTCAGGAAACCTGCTGTGGCAATGTAGGATAGGTTTCTGAAAAAAATCGTGGGGTGGTGGGCATTGTAACGGTTTCTAACAGGCCATTCATTAGTAGGAGTGAGAAAAACATCACGGGGTGGTGTGAATAGTAGGGCCTGAATTAGGATAGGCAATGAGTGGCAATGTAGGATGGAGAAAATCGATACGGCGTGGTCAGCATGGGGAGGTCAGGAAATATGCTGTAGCAATGTAGGATAGGATTCTGAAAAACATCACGGGGTGGTGTGGATTGTAAGGGTTTCTAACAGGCCATTCACTACTAGGAGTGAGAAAAACATCACGGGGTGGTGTGAATGGGAGGGCATGAATTGAGATAGGGAGTGAATGGCAATGTAGGATGGAGCAAAGCGATACAGGGTGGTCAGCATGGGGAGGTCAGGAAACATGCAGTGGCAATGTAGGATAGGTTTCTGAAAAACATCGCGGGGTGGTGCGCATTGTAAGGTTTTCTAACAGGGCATTCACTAGTAGGAGTGAGAAAAACATCACGTTGTTGTGTGAATCGGAGCGCCTGAATTAGGATAGACAGTGAGTGGCAATGTAGGATGGAGAAAAGCGCCACGGGGTGGTCAGCATGGGGAGGTCAGGAAACATGCAGTGGCAATGTAGGATATGTTTCTGAAAAACATCGCGTGGTGGTGTGCATTGTAAGGTCTTTTAAAGGCCCAATTACTAGTAAGAGTGAGAAAAACATCACGGGGTGGTGTGAATCGTAGGGCCTCAATTAGGATAGGTAGGGAGTGGCACTGTAGGATGGAGAAAATGGCCTCGGGGTGGTCAGTATGGGGACGTCAGAAAACATTCAGTGGCAATGTACGATAGCTTTCTGAAAAACATCACGGGGTCGTGTGAATTGTAAGAGTTTCTAACACTCCATTCACTAGTAGGAGTGAGAAAACCATCACGGGGTGCTGTGAATCGGTGGGCCTGAATTGGGATAGGCAGTGAGTGGCAATGTAGGATGGAGAAAAGCTATACGGGGTGGTCAGCATGGGGAGGTGAGGAAACATGCTATGGCAATGTAGGATAGGTTTCTAAAAAACATCACGGGGTGGTGCGCATTTTAAGGGTTTCTAACAGGCCATTCACAAGTAGGAGTGAGAAAAACATCACGGGGTGGTGTGAATCGGGGGGCCTGAATTGGGACAGGCAGTGAGTGGCAATGTAGGATGGAGTAAGCGCCATGGGGTGGTCAGCTTGGGGAGGTCAGGAAACATGCAGTGGCAATGTAGGACAGGTTTCTGAAAAACATCACGGGGTAGTGCATTGTAAGGGTTTCTAACAGGCCATTCACTAGTAGGGGTGAGAAAAACATCACGGAGTGGTGTGAATCGGAGGTCCTGGATTATGATAGGCAGTGAGTGGCAATGTAGGATGGAGACAAGCGCCACGGTGTGTTCAGCATGGGGAGGTCAGGAAACATGCAGTGGCAATGTAGGATAGGTTTCTGAAAAACATCGCCACGTGCTGTGTATTGTAAGGGTTTCTAACAGGCCATTCACTAGTAGGAGTGACAAAATCATCACGGGTCGGTGTGAATCCAAGGGCCAGAATTAGGATAGGCAGTGAGTGAAAATGTAGGATGGAGAAAAGCGCCATGGGGTGGTCAGCATGGGGAGGTCAGGAAACATGCTGTGGCAATGTAGGATAGGTTTCTGAAAATCATCGCGGGGTGGTGCGCTTTGTAAGGGTCTCTAACAGGCCATTCACTAGTAGAAGTGAGAAAAACATCACGAGATGGTGAGAATCGGAGGGCCTGAATTAGGATAGGCAGTGAGTGGCAATGTAGGATGGAGAAAAGCGCCATGGGGTGGTCAGCATGGGGAGGTCAGGACACATGCAGTGGCAATGTAGGATAGGTTTCTGAAAAACTTCGCGGGTTGGTGCGCTTTGTAAGGGTTTCTAACAGGCCATTCACTAGTAGGAGTGAGAAAAACATCACAGGGTGGTGTGAATAGGAGGGCCTGAATTAGAATAGGCAGTGAGTGGCAATATAGGATGGAGAAAAGGGCCACGGGGTGTTCATCATGGGGAAGTCAGGAAACACGTAGTGGCAATGTAGGATAGTTTTCTGAATAACATCACCGGGTGGTGTGCATTGTAAGGGTTTCTAACAGGCCATTCACTAGTAGGAGTGAGAAAATCATCACGGGGTGTTGTGCATCGAAGGTCCTGAATTGGGATAGGCAGTTAGTGACAATGTAGGATGGAGAAAAGCGCCACCGGGTGGTCAGCCTGGGGAGGTCAGGAAACATGCAGTGGCAATGTAGGATAGGTTTCTGAAAAACATCGCGTGGTGGTGCACATTGTAAGGGTTTCGAACACGCCATTCACTAGTATGAGTGAGAAAACCATCACAGTGTGGTGTGATTCGGAGGGCCTGAATTGGGATAGTCAGTGAGTGGCAATGTAGCGTGGAGAAATGCGATACGGGGTGGTCAGCATGGGGAGGTCAGGAAACATGCAGTGGCAATGTAGGATAGGTTTGTGAAAAACATCGCGGGGTGGTGCGCATTGTAAGGGTTTCTAACAGGCCATTCAATAGTAGGAGTGAGAAAAACATCAAGGGGTGGTGTGAATCGGAGGGCCTGAATTAGGATAGGCATTGAGTGACAATGTAGGATGGAGAAAAGTGCCACGGGTTGGTCAGCATGGGGACGTCAGGAAACATGCTGTGGCAATGTAGGATAGGATTCGGAAAAACATCGCGGGGTGGTGCGCTTTGTAAGGTTTTCTAACAGGCCATTCACTAGTAAGAGTGAGAAAAAAACCACGGGGTGGTGTGAATCGGATTGCTTGAATTAGGATAGGCAGTGAATGGCAATGAAGGATGGATAAAAGGGCCACGGGGTGATCAGCATGGGGAGGTCAGGAAACATGCAGTGGCATTGTAGGATAGGTTTCTGAAAAACATTGCAGGGTGGTGCGCATTGTAAGAGTTTCTAACAGGCAATTCACTAGTAAGAGTGAGAAAAAATTCACGGGGTGGTGTGAATCGGAGGGCCTGAATTAGGATAGGCAGTGAGTGGCAATGTAGGATGGACAAAAGCGCCACGGGGTGTTCAGCATGGGGAGGTCAGGTAACATGCAGTGGCAATGTAGGATAGGTTTCTTAAAAATATTGTGGGGTGTTGGGCATTGTAAGTGTTTCTAACACGCCATGCACTAGTAGCAGTGAGAAAAACATCACCGTGTGGTGTAAATCTGAGGGACTGAATTAGGATAGGCAGTGAGTGGCAATGTACGATGGAGAAAAGCGCCATTGGGTGGTCAGCTTGGCGAGGTCAGGAAACATGCAGTGGCAATGTAGGACAGGTTTCTGAAAAACAACACGGGGTAGTGCATTGTAAGTGTTTCTAACAGGCCATTCACTAGTAGGTGTGAGAAAAACATCACGGGGTGTTGTGAATTGGGGGGCCTGAATTGGGATAGGCAGTGAGTGGCAATGTAGGATGGAGAAAAGCTATTCGGGGTGGTCAGCATGTGGAGGTCAGGAAACATGCAGTGGCAATGTAGGATAGGTCTCTCAAAAACATCGCGGGGTGGTGCGCATTTTAACGGATTCTAACAGGCCATTCACTAGTAGGAGTGAGAAAAACATCACGTTGTTGTGTGAATCAGAGCGCCTGAATTAGGATAGGCAGGGAGGGGCAATGTAGAATGGAGAAAAGCGCCACGGGGTGGTTAGCATGGGAACATCAGGAAACATGCATTGGCAATGTAGGATAGGATTCTGAAAAACATCACTAGGTGGTGCGCCTTTAATTGTTTCTAACACGCCATGCTCTAGTAGCAGTGAGAAAAACATCACGGGTTTGTGTGAATCGGAGGGCCTGAATTAGGATAGGCAGTGAGTGGCAATGTAGGATGGAGAAAAGCGCCACAGGGTGGTCAGCATGCGGTGGTCAGGAAACATGCAGTGGCAATGTAGGATAGTTTTCTGAAAAAGATCGCAGGTTGGGGCAATGTGAGGGTTTCTAACAGGCCATTCACTAGTAGGCGTGTAAAAAACATCACGGGGTGTTGTGAATCGGAGGGTCTGAATTAGAATAGGCAGTGAGTGGCAATGTAGGATGGAGAAAAGCGCCCCGGGTGGTCAGCATGGGGAGGTCAGGAAAAATGCAGTGGCAATGTAGGATAGGATTCTGAAAAACATTGCGGGGTGGTGCTTATTGTAAGTGTTTCTAACATGCCACGCACTAGTAGCAGTGGGAAAAACATCACGGGTTGGTGTGAATCGGAGTGCCTGAATTAGCATAGGCAGTGAGTGGCAATATAGGATGGAGAAAGGCGCCACGGGTTGGTCAGCATGAGGAGGTCAGGAAACATGCTGTGGCAATGTAGGATAGGTTTCTGAAAAACATCGCGGGGTGGTGCGCATTGCAAGGGTTTCTAACAGGCCATTCACTAGTAGGAGTGAGAAAATCATCAAGGGGTGGTGTGAATCGGAGGGCCTGAATTAGGATAGGCATTGAGTGACAATGTAGGATGGAGAAAAGTGCCACGGGCTGGTCAGCATGGGGATGTCAGGAAACATGCTGTGGCAATGTAGGATAGGATTCTGAAAAACATCGCGGGGTGGTGCGCATTGTAAGTGTTTCTAACAGGCCATTCACTAGTAAGAGTGAGAAAAATACCACGGGGTGGTGTGAATCGGATGGCTTGAATTAGGATAGGCAGTGAATGGCAATGAAGGATGGATAAAATCGCCACGGGGTGGTCAGCATGGGGAGGTCAGGAAACATGCAGTGGCAATGTAGGATAGGTTTCTGAAAAACATCGCGGGGTGGTGCGCATTGTAAGGGTTTCTAAGAGGCCATTCACTAGTAGGAGTGAGAAAAACATCACGGGCTATTGTAAATCGGAGGGCCTGAGTTAGGATAGGCAGTGAGTGGCAATGTAGGATGGAGAAAAGCGCCACGGGGTGTTCAGCATGGGGAGGTCGGGAAACATGCAGTGGCAATGTAGGATAGGTTTCTTAAAAATATTGTGGGGTGTTGGGCATTGTAAGTGTTTCTAACACGCCATGCACTAGTAGCAGTGAGAAAAATATCACCGTTTGGTGTGAATCTGAGGGACTGACTTAGGATAGGCAGTGAGTGGCAATGTAAGATGGAGAAAAGCGCCATGGGGTGGTCAGCTTGGGGAGGTCAGGAAACATGCAGTGGCAATATAGGACAGGTTTCTGAAAAACAACGCGGGGTAGTGCATTGTAAGGGTTTCTAACAGGCCATTCACTAGTAGGGGTGGAAAAACTTCACGGAGTGGTGTGAATTGGAGGGTCTGGGTTAGGATAGGCAGTGAGTGGCAATGTAGGATGGAGAAAAGCGCCACGGGGTGGTCAGCATGGGGAGTCCAGGAAACATGCTGTGGCAATGTAGGATAGGTTTCTGAAAAACATTGCGGGGTGGTGTGCATTATAAGTTTTTCTAACAGGCTATTCACTACTTGCAGTGAGAAAAACATCACGGGGTTGTGTGAATCGGATGCCTGAACTGGTATAGGCAGTGTGTGGAAATGTAGGATGGACAAAAGCGCAACGGGGTGGTCAGCATGTGGAGGACAGGAAACATGCAGTGGCAATGTAGGACAGGTTTCTGAAAAACATAGCGGGATGGTGCGCATTTTAAGGGTTTCTAACAGGCCATTCACTAGTAGGAGTAAGAAAACCGTCACGGGGTGGTGTGAATCGGAGGGGCTGAATTGGGATAGGCAATGAGTGGCAATATAAGATGGAGAAAAGCAATACGGGGTGGTCAGCATGGGGAGGTCAGGAAACATGCAGTGGCAATGTAGGATAGGTTTCTTAAAAACATCGCGGGGTGGTGCGCATTGTAAGGGTTTCTAACAGGCCATTCACTAGTAGGAGTGAGAAATACATCACAGGGTGGTGTGAATCGGAGGGCCTGAATTAGTATAGGCAGTGAGTGGCAATGTAGGATGGAGAAAAGCGCCATGGGGTGGTCAGCATGGTGAGGTCAGGACACATGCAGTGTCAATGTAGGATAGGTTTCTGAAAAACTTCGCGGGCTGGTGCGCTTTGTTTGGGTTTCTAACAGGCCATTCACTAGTAGGACTGAGAAAAACATCACGGGGTGGTGTGTATAGGATGGCCTGAATTATAATAGGCAGTGAGTGGCAATGTAGGATGGAGAAAATCGCCACGGGGTGTTCAGCATGGGGAGGTCAGGAAACATGCAGTGGCAATGTAGGATAGTTTTCTGAAAAACATCGCCGGGTCGTGTGCATTGTAAGGGTTTCTAACAGGTCATTCACTAGTAGGAGTGAGAAAATCATCACGGGGTGTTGTGAATCGAAGGTCTTGAATTAGGATAGGCAGTTAGTGACAATGTAGGATGGAGTAAGCGCCATGGGTTGGTCAGCTTGGGGAGGTCAGGAAACATGCAGTTGCAATGTAGGACAGGTTTCTGAAAAACATCGGGGGTAGTGCATTGTAAGGGTTTCTAACATGCCATTCACTAGTAGGGGTGAGAAAAACTTCACGGGGTGGTGTGAATCGGAGGGCCTGAATTAGTATAGGCAGTGAGTGGCAATGTAGGATGGAGAAAAACGATACGGGGTGGTCAGCATGGGGAGGTCAGGAAACATACAGTGGCAATGTACGATAGGTTTCTGAAAACATCTCGGGGTATTGCACATTGCAAGGGTTTCTAACAGGCCATTCACTAGTGGGAGTGAGAAAAACATCACGTTGTAGTGTGAATCAGAGCGCCTGAATTAGGATAGGCAGTGAGGGGCAATGTAGGATGGAGAAAAGCGCCACGGGGTGGTCAGCATGGGAACATCAGGAAACATGCAGTGGCAATGTAAGATAGGATTCTGAAAAACATCGCGGTGTGGTGCGCCTTTTAATTGTTTCTAACACGCCATGCTCTAGTAGCAGTGAGAAAAACATCACGGGTTTGTGTGAATCGGAGGGCCTGAATTAGGATAGGCAGTGAGTGGTAATGTAGGATGGAGAAAAGCGCCACGGGGTGGACAGAATGGGGAGGGCAGGAAACAAGCAGTGGTAATGTAGGATAGGTTTCTTAAAAATAATGCGGGGTGTTGGGCATTGTAAGTGTTTCTAACACGCCATGCACTAGTAGCAGTGAGAAAAACATCACCGTGTGTTGTGAATCTGAGGGACTGAATTAGGATAGGCAGTGAGTGGCAATGAAGGATGGAGAAAAGCCTCACGGGGTGGTCAGCTTGGGGAGGTCAGGAAACATACAGTGACAATGTAGGACAGGTTTCTGAAAAACAATGCGGGGTACTGCATTGTAAGGGTTTCTAACAGGGCATTCACTACTAGGGGTGAGAAAAACATCACGGAGTGGTGTGTATTGGAGGGCCTGGGTTCGGATAGGCAGTGAGTGGCAATGTAGGATGGAGAAAAGTGCCACAGTGTGGTCAGCATGGGGTGGTCAGGAAACATGCATTGGCAATGTAGGATAGTTTTCTGAAAAAGATCGCGGGTTGGGGCATTGTAAGGGTTTGTACCAGGCCATTCACTAGTAGGCATGTAAAAAACATCACGGGGAGTTGTGAATCGGAGGGCCTGAATTAGGATAGGCAGTGAGTGGCAATGTAGGATGGAGAAAAGCGCCACGGGGTGGTCAGCATGGGGAGGTCAGGAAACATGCAGTGGCAATGTAGGATAGGTTTCTGAAAAACATTGCGGGGTGGTGCTTATTGTAAGTGTTTCTAACATGCCACGCACTAGTAGCAGTGGGAAAAACATCACGGGTTGGTGTGAATCGGAGGGCCTAAATTAGCATAGGCAGTGAGTGGCAATGTAGGATGGAGAAAGGAGCCACGCGTTGGTCAGTATGGGGAGGTCAGGAAACATGCTGTGGCAATGTAGGATAGGTTTCTGAAAAGCATCGCAGGGTGGTGCGCATTGTAAGGTTTTCTAACAGGCCATTCACTAGTAGGAGTGAGAAAAACATCAAGGGGTGGTGTGAATCGGAGAGCCTGAATTAGCATAGGCATTGAGTGACAATGTAGGATGGAGAAAAGTCCCACAGGGTGGTCAGCATTGGGATGTCAGGAAACATGCAGTGGCAATGTAGGATAGGATTCTGAAAAACATCGCGGGGTGGTGCGCATTGTAAGGGTTTCTAACAGTTCATTCACTAGTAAGAGTGAGAAAACAACCACGGGGTGGTGTGAATCGTAGGGCCTGAATTAGGATAGGCAGTGAGTGGCAATGTAGGATGGAGTAAGCGCCATGGGGTGGTCAGCTTGGGGAGGTCAGGAAACATGCAGTTGCAATGTAGGAGAGGTTTCTGAAAATCATCGGGGGTAGTGCATTGTAAGGGTTTCTAACATGCCATTCACTAGTAGGGGTGAGAAAAACTTCACGGGGTGGTGTGAATCGGAAGGCCTGAATTAGGATAGGCATGAGTGGCAATGTAGGATGGAGAAAAGCGCCACGGGGTGGACAGAATGGGGAGGGCAGGAAACATGCAGTGGTAATGTAGGACAGGTTTCTGAAAAATATTGCGGGGTGTTGGGCATTGTAAGTGTTTCTAACACGCCATGCACTAGTAGCAGTGAGAAAAATATCACCGTTTGGTGTGAATCTGAGGGACTGACTTAGGATAGGCAGTGAGTGGCAATGTAAGATGGAGAAAAGCGTCATGGGGTTTTCAGCTTGGGGAGGTCAGGAAACATGCAGTGGCAATGTAGGACAGGTTTCTGAAAAACAACGCGGGTAGTGTATTGTAAGTGTTTCTAACAGGGAATTCCCTAGTAGGGTTGAGAAAAACATCACGGAGTGGTGTGAATTGGAGGGCCTGAGTTAGGATATGCTGTGAGTGGCAATGTAGGATGGAGAAAAGCGCCACAGGGTGGTCAGCATGCGGTGGTCAGGAAACATGCAGTGGCAATGTAGGATAGTTTTCTGAAAAAGATCGCAGGTTGGGGCAATGTGAGGGTTTCTAACAGGCCATTCACTAGTAGGCGTGTAAAAAACATCACGGGGTGTTGTGAATCGGAGGGTCTGAATTAGGATAGGCAGTGAGTGGCAATGTAGGATGGAGAAAAGCGCCCCGGGTGGTCAGCATGGGGAGGTCAGGAAAAATGCAGTGGCAATGTAGGATAGGATTCTGAAAAACATTGCGGGGTGGTGCTTATTGTAAGTGTTTCTAACATGCCACGCACTAGTAGCAGTGGGAAAAACATCACGGGTTGGTGTTAATCGGAGTGCCTGAATTAGCATAGGCAGTGAGTGGCAATGTAGGATGGAGAAAGGCGCCACGCGTTGGTCAGCATGAGGAGGTCAGGAAACATGCTGTGGCAATGTAGGATAGGTTTCTGAAAAACATCGCGGGGTGGTGCGCATTGCAAGGGTTTCTAACAGGCCATTCACTAGTAGGAGTGAGAAAATCATCAAGGGGTGGTGTGAATCGGAGGGCCTGAATTAGAATAGGCATTGAGTGACAATGTAGGATGGAGAAAAGTCCCACAGGGTGGTCAGCATTGGGATGTCAGGAAACATGCAGTGGCAATGTAGGATAGGATTCTGAAAAACATCGCGAGGTGGTGCGCATTGTAAGTGTTTCTAACAGGCCATTCACTAGTAAGAGTGAGAAAAATACCACGGGGTGGTGTGAATCGGATGGCTTGAATTAGGATAGGCAGTGAATGGCAATGAAGGATGGATAAAATCGCCACGGGGTGGTCAGCATGGGGAGGTCAGGAAACATGCAGTGGCAATGTAGGATAGGTTTCTGAAAAACATCGCGGGGTGGTGCGCATTGTAAGGGTTTCTAAGAGGCCATTCACTAGTAGGAGTCAGAAAAACATCACGGGGTATTGTAAATCGGAGGGCCTGAGTTAGGATAGGCAGTGAGTGGAAATGTAGGATGGAGAAAAGCGCCACGGGGTGTTCAGCATGGGGAGGTCAGGAAACATGCAGTGGCAATGTAGGATAGGTTTCGGAAAACATGGCCGGGTGGTGTGTATTGTAAGACTTTCTAACAGGCCATTCCTAGTAGGAGTGAGAAAATCATCATGGGTCGGTGTGAATCGAAGGGCCTGAATTAGGATAGGCAGTGAGTGGCAATATAAGATGGAGAAAAGTGCTACGGGGTGGTCAGCATGGGGAGGTCAGGAAACATGCAGTGGCAATGTAGGATAGGTTTCTCAAAAACATCTCGGGGTGGTGCGCATTGCAAGGGTTTCTAACAGGCCATTCACTAGTAGGAGTGAGAAAATCATCAAGGGGTGGTGTGAATCGGAGGGCCTGAATTAGGATAGGCATTGAGTGACAATGTAGGATAGAGAAAAGTGCCACGGGCTGGTCAGCATGGGGATGTCAGGAAACATGCTGTGGCAATGTAGGACAGGATTCTGAAAAACATCGCGGGGTGGTGCGCATTGTAAGTGTTTCTAACAGGCCATTCACTAGTAAGAGTGAGAAAAATACCACGGGGTGGTGTGAATCGGATGGATTGAATTAGGATAGGCAGTGAATGGCAATGAAGGATGGATAAAATCGCCACGGGGTGGTCAGCATGGGGAGGGCAGGAAACATGCAGTGGCAATGTAGGATAGGTTTCTGAAAAACATTGCGGGGTGGTGCGCATTGTAAGAGTTTCTAACAGGCCATTCACTAGTAAGAGTGAGAAAAAATTCACGGGGTGGTGTGAATCGGAGGGCCTGAATTAGTATAGGCAGTGAGTGGCAATGTAGGATGGAGAAAAGCGCCATGGGGTGGTCAGCATGGGGAGGTCAGGACACATGCAGTGTCAATGTAGGATAGGTTTCTGAAAAACGTCGCGGGCTGGTGCGCTTTGTTTGGGTTTCTAACAGGCCATTCACTAGTAGGACTGAGAAAAACATCACGGGGTGGTGTGTATAGGATGGCCTGAATTATAATAGGCAGTGAGTGGCAATGTAGGATGGAGAAAATCGCCACGGGGTGTTCAGCATGGGGAGGTCAGGAAACATGCAGTGGCAATGTAGGATAGTTTTCTGAAAAACATCGCCGGGTCGTGTGCATTGTAAGGGTTTCTAACAGGTCATTCACTAGTAGGAGTGAGAAAATCATCACGGGGTGTTGTGAATCGAAGGTCTTGAATTAGGATAGGCAGTTAGTGACAATGTAGGATGGAGTAAGCGCCATGGGTTGGTCAGCTTGGGGAGGTCAGGAAACATGCAGTTGCAATGTAGGACAGGTTTCTGAAAAACATCGGGGGTAGTGCATTGTAAGGGTTTCTAACATGCCATTCACTAGTAGGGGTGAGAAAAACTTCACGGGGTGGTGTGAATCGGAGGGCCTGAATTAGTATAGGCAGTGAGTGGCAATGTAGGATGGAGAAAAACGATACGGGGTGGTCAGCATGGGGAGGTCAGGAAACATACAGTGGCAATGTACGATAGGTTTCTGAAAAACATCTCGGGGTGTTGCACATTGCAAGGGTTTCTAACAGGCCATTCACTAGTGGGAGTGAGAAAAACATCACGTTGTAGTGTGAATCAGAGCGCCTGAATTAGGATAGGCAGTGAGGGGCAATGTAGGATGGAGAAAAGAGCCACGGGGTGGTCAGCATAGGAACATCAGGAAACATGCAGTGGCAATGTAAGATAGGATTCTGAAAAACATCGCGGTGTGGTGCGCCTTTTAATTGTTTCTAACACGCCATGCTCTAGTAGCAGTGAGAAAAACATCACGGGTTTGTGTGAATCGGAGGGCCTGAATTAGGATAGGCAGTGAGTGGCAATGTATGATGGAGAAAAGCGCCACGGGGTGGACAGAATGGGGAGGGCAGGAAACAAGCAGTGGTAATGTAGGATAGGTTTCTTAAAAATAATGCGGGGTGTTGGGCATTGTAAGTGTTTCTAACACGCCATGCACTAGTAGCAGTGAGAAAAACATCACCGTGTGTTTTGAATCTGAGGGACTGAATTAGGATAGGCAGTGAGTGGCAATGAAGGATGGAGAAAAGCCTCACGGGGTGGTCAGCTTGGGGAGGTCAGGAAACATACAGTGACAATGTAGAACAGGTTTCTGAAAAACAATGCGGGGTACTGCATTGTAAGGGTTTCTAACAGGGCATTCACTACTAGGGGTGAGAAAAACATCACGGAGTGGTGTGAATTGGAGGGCCTGGGTTCGGATAGGCAGTGAGTGGCAATGTAGGATGGAGAAAAGTGCTACAGTGTGGTCAGCATGGGGTGGTCAGGAAACATGCATTGGCAATGTAGGATAGTTTTCTGAAAAAGATCGCGGGTTGGGGCATCGTAAGGGTTTGTACCAGGCCATTCACTAGTAGGCATGTAAAAAACATCACGGGGAGTTGTGAATCGGAGGGCCTGAATTAGGATAGGCAGTGAGTGGCAATGTAGGATGGAGAAAAGCGCCACGGGGTGGTCAGCATGGGGAGGTCAGGAAACATGCAGTGGCAATGTAGGATAGGTTTCTGAAAAACATTGCGGGGTGGTGCTTATTGTAAGTGTTTCTAACATGCCACGCACTAGTAGCAGTGGGAAAAACATCACGGGTTGGTGTGAATCGGAGGGCCTAAATTAGCATAGGCAGTGAGTGGCAATGTAGGATGGAGAAAGGAGCCACGCGTTGGTCAGCATGGGGAGGTCAGGAAACATGCTGTGGCAATGTAGGATAGGTTTCTGAAAAACATCGCAGGGTGGTTCGCATTGTAAGGTTTTCTAACAGGCCATTCACTAGTAGGAGTGAGAAAAACATCAAGGGGTGGTGTGAATCGGAGAGCCTGAATTAGCATAGGCATTGAGTGACAATGTAGGATGGAGAAAAGTCCCACAGGGTGGTCAGCATTGGGACGTCAGGAAACATGCAGTGGCAATGTAGGATAGGATTCTGAAAAACATCGCGGGGTGGTGCGCATTGTAAGGGTTTCTAACAGTTCATTCACTAGTAAGAGTGAGAAAACAACCACGGGGTGGTGTGAATCGTAGGGCCTGAATTAGGATAGGCAGTGAGTGGCAATGTAGGATGGAGTAAGCGCCATGGGGTAGTCAGCTTGGGGAGGTCAGGAAACATGCAGTTGCAATGTAGGAGAGGTTTCTGAAAAACATCGGGGGTAGTGCATTGTAAGGGTTTCTAACATGCCATTCACTAGTAGGGGTGAGAAAAACTTCACGGGGTGGTGTGAATCGGAGGGCCTGAATTAGGATAGGCAGTGAGTGGCAATGTAGGATGGAGAAAAGCGCCACGGGGTGGACAGAATGGGGAGGGCTGGAAACATGCATTGGTAATGTAGGACAGGTTTCTGAAAAATATTGCGGGGTGTTGGGCATTGTAAGTGTTTCTAACACGCCATGCACTAGTAGCAGTGAGAAAAACATCACCGTGTGGTGTGAATCTGAGGGACTGAATTAGGATAGGCAGTGAGTGGCAATGTAGGATGGAGAAAAGCGCCACAGGGTGGTCAGCATGCGGTGGTCAGGAAACATGCAGTGGCAATGTAGGATAGTTTTCTGAAAAAGATCGCAGGTTGGGGCAATGTGAGGGTTTCTAACAGGCCATTCACTAGTAGGCGTGTAAAAAACATCACGGGGTGTTGTGAATCGGAGGGTCTGAATTAGGATAGGCAGTGAGTGGCAATGTAGGATGGAGAAAAGCGCCCCGGGTGGTCAGCATGGGGAGGTCAGGAAAAATGCAGTGGCAATGTAGGATAGGATTCTGAAAAACATTGCGGGGTGGTGCTTATTGTAAGTGTTTCTAACATGCCACGCACTAGTAGCAGTGGGAAAAACATCACGGGTTGGTGTGAATCGGAGTGCCTGAATTAGCATAGGCAGTGAGTGGCAATGTAGGATGGAGAAAGGCGCCACGGGTTGGTCAGCATGAGGAGGTCAGGAAACATGCTGTGGCAATGTAGGATAGGTTTCTGAAAAACATCGCGGGGTGGTGCGCATTGCAAGGGTTTCTAACAGGCCATTCACTAGTAGGAGTGAGAAAATCATCAAGGGGTGGTGTGATTCGGAGGGCCTGAATTAGGATAGGCATTGAGTGACAATGTAGGATGGAGAAAAGTGCCACGGGCTGGTCAGCATGGGGACGTCAGGAAACATGCTGTGGCAATGTAGGATAGGATTCTGAAAAACATCGCGGGGTGGTGCGCATTGTAAGTGTTTCTAACAGGCCATTCACTAGTAAGAGTGAGAAAAATACCACGGGGTGGTGTGAATCGGATGGCTTGAATTAGGATAGGCAGTGAATGGCAATGAAGGATGGATAAAATCGCCACGGGGTGGTCAGCATGGGGAGGTCAGGAAACATGCAGTGGCAATGTAGGATAGGTTTCTGAAAAACATCGCGGGGTGGTGCGCATTGTAAGGGTTTCTAAGAGGCCATTCACTAGTAGGAGTCAGAAAAACATCACGGGCTATTGTAAATCGGAGGGCCTGAGTTAGGATAGGCAGTGAGTGGCAATGTAGGATGGAGAAAAGCGCCACGGGGTGTTCAGCATGGGGAGGTCAGGAAACATGCAGTGGCAATGTAGGATAGGTTTCGGAAAACATGGCCGGGTGGTGTGCATTGTAAGATTTTCTAACAGGATATTCCTAGTAGGAGTGAGAAAATCATCATGGGTCGGTGTGAATCGAAGGGCCTGAATTAGGATAGGCAGTGAGTGGCAATATAAGCTGGAGAAAAGTGCTACGGGGTGGTCAGCATGGGGAGGTCAGGAAACATGCAGTGGCAATGTAGGATAGGTTTCTCAAAAACATCGCGGGGTGGTGCGCATTGCAAGGGTTTCTAACAGGCCATTCACTAGTAGGAGTGAGAAAATCATCAAGGGGTGGTGTGAATCGGAGGGCCTGAATTAGGATAGGCATTGAGTGACAATGTAGGATAGAGAAAAGTGCCACGGGCTGGTCAGAATGGGGATGTCAGGAAACATGCTGTGGCAATGTAGGATAGGATTCTGAAAAACATCGCGGGGTGGTGCGCATTGTAAGTGTTTCTAACAGGCCATTCACTAGTAAGAGTGAGAAAAATACCACGGGGTGGTGTGAATCGGATGGATTGAATTAGGATAGTCAGTGAATGGCAATGAAGGATGGATAAAATCGCCACGGGGTGGTCAGCATGGGGAGGGCAGGAAACATGCAGTGGCAATGTAGGATAGGTTTCTGAAAAACATTGCGGGGTGGTGCGCATTGTAAGAGTTTCTAACAGGCCATTCACTAGTAAGAGTGAGAAAAAATTCACGGGGTGGTGTGAATCGGAGGGCCTGAATTAGGATAGGCAGTGAGTGGCAATGTAGGATGGACAAAAGCGCCACGGGGTGTTCAGCATGGGGAGGTCAGGAAACATACAGTGGCAATGTAGGATAGGTTTCTTAAAAATATTGTGGGGTGTTGGGCATTGTAAGTGTTTCTAACACGCCATGCACTAGTAGCAGTGAGAAAAATATCACCGTTTGGTGTGAATCTGAGGGACTGAATTAGGATAGGCAGTGAGTGGCAATGTAAGATGGAGAAAAGCGCCATGGGGTGGTCAGCTTGGGGAGGTCAGGAAACATGCAGTGGCAATATAGGACAGGTTTCTGAAAAACAACGCGGGGTAGTGCATTGTAAGGGTTTCTAACAGGCCATTCACTAGTAGGGGTGGAAAAACTTCACGGAGTGGTGTGAATTGGAGGGTCTGGGTTAGGATAGGCAGTGAGTGGCAATGTAGGATGGAGAAAAGCGCCACGGGGTGGTCAGCATGGGGAGTCCAGGAAACATGCTGTGGCAATGTAGGATAGGTTTCTGAAAAACATTGCGGGGTGGTGTGCATTATAAGTTTTTCTAACAGGCTATTCACTACTTGCAGTGAGAAAAACATCACGGGGTTGTGTGAATCGGATGCCTGAACTGGTATAGGCAGTGTGTGGAAATGTAGGATGGACAAAAGCGCATCGGGGTGGTCAGCATGTGGAGGACAGGAAACATGCAGTGGCAATGTAGGACAGGTTTCTGAAAAACATAGCGGGATGGTGCGCATTTTAAGGGTTTCTAACAGGCCATTCACTAGTAGGAGTAAGAAAACCATCACGGGGTGGTGTGAATCGGAGGGGCTGAATTGGGATAGGCAATGAGTGGCAATATAAGATGGAGAAAAGCAATACGGGGTGGTCAGCATGGAGAGGTCAGGAAACATGCAGTGGCAATGTAGGATAGGTTTCTTAAAAACATCGCGGGGTGGTGCGCATTGTAAGGGTTTCTAACAGGCCATTCACTAGTAGGAGTGAGAAATACATCACGGGGTGGTGTGAATCGGAAGGCCTGAATTAGTATAGGCAGTGAGTGGCAATGTAGGATGGAGAAAAGCGCCATGGGGTGGTCAGCATGGGGAGGTCAGGACACATGCAGTGTCAATGTAGGATAGGTTTCTGAAAAACGTCGCGGGCTGGTGCGCTTTGTTTGGGTTTCTAACAGGCCATTCACTAGTAGGACTGAGAAAAACATCACGGGGTGGTGTGTATAGGATGGCCTGAATTATAATAGGCAGTGAGTGGCAATGTAGGATGGAGAAAATCGCCACGGGGTGTTCAGCATGGGGAGGTCAGGAAACATGCAGTGGCAATGTAGGATAGTTTTCTGAAAAACATCGCCGGGTCGTGTGCATTGTAAGGGTTTCTAACAGGTCATTCACTAGTAGGAGTGAGAAAATCATCACGGGGTGATGTGAATCGAAGGTCTTGAATTAGGATAGGCAGTTAGTGACAATGTAGGATGGAGTAAGCGCCATGGGTTGGTCAGCTTGGGGAGGTCAGGAAACATGCAGTTGCAATGTAGGACAGGTTTCTGAAAAACATCGGGGGTAGTGCATTGTAAGGGTTTCTAACATGCCATTCACTAGTAGGGGTGAGAAAAACTTCACGGGGTGGTGTGAATCGGAGGGCCTGAATTAGTATAGGCAGTGAGTGGCAATGTAGGATGGAGAAAAACGATACGGGGTGGTCAGCATGGGGAGGTCAGGAAACATACAGTGGCAATGTACGATAGGTTTCTGAAAAACATCTCGGGGTGTTGCACATTGCAAGGGTTTCTAACAGGCCATTCACTAGTGGGAGTGAGAAAAACATCACGTTGTAGTGTGAATCAGAGTGCCTGAATTAGGATAGGCAGTGAGGGGCAATGTAGGATGGAGAAAAGCGCCACGGGGTGGTCAGCATAGGAACATCAGGAAACATGCAGTGGCAATGTAAGATAGGATTCTGAAAAACATCGCGGTGTGGTGCGCCTTTTAATTGTTTCTAACACGCCATGCTCTAGTAGCAGTGAGAAAAACATCACGGGTTTGTGTGAATCGGAGGGCCTGAATTAGGATAGGCAGTGAGTGGCAATGTAGGATGGAGAAAAGCGCCACGGGGTGGACAGAATGGGGAGGGCAGGAAACAAGCAGTGGTAATGTAGGATAGGTTTCTTAAAAATAATGCGGGGTGTTGGGCATTGTAAGTGTTTCTAACACGCCATGCACTAGTAGCAGTGAGAAAAACATCACCGTGTGGTGTGAATCAGAGGGACTGAATTAGGATAGGCAGTGAGTGGCAATGAAGGATGGAGAAAAGCCTCACGGGGTGGTCAGCTTGGGGAGGTCAGGAAACATACAATGACAATGTAGGACAGGTTTCTGAAAAACAATGCGGGGTACTGCATTGTAAGGGTTTCTAACAGGGCATTCACTACTAGGGGTGAGAAAAACATCACGGAGTGGTGTGAATTGGAGGGCCTGGGTTCGGATAGGCAGTGAGTGGCAATGTAGGATGGAGAAAAGTGCCACAGTGTGGTCAGCATGGGGTGGTCAGGAAACATGCATTGGCAATGTAGGATAGTTTTCTGAAAAAGATCGCGGGTTGGGGCATCGTAAGGGTTTGTACCAGGCCATTCACTAGTAGGCATGTAAAAAACATCACGGGGAGTTGTGAATCGGAGGGCCTGAATTAGGATAGGCAGTGAGTGGCAATGTAGGATGGAGAAAAGCGCCACGGGGTGGTCAGCATGGGGAGGTCAGGAAACATGCAGTGGCAATGTAGGATAGGTTTCTGAAAAACATTGCGGGGTGGTGCTTATTGTAAGTGTTTCTAACATGCCACGCACTAGTAGCAGTGGGAAAAACATCACGGGTTGGTGTGAATCGGAGGGCCTGAATTAGCACAGGCAGTGAGTGGCAATGTAGGATGGAGAAAGGAGCCACGCGTTGGTCAGCATGGGGAGGTCAGGAAACATGCTGTGGCAATGTAGGATAGGTTTCTGAAAAACATCGCAGGGTGGTGCGCATTGTAAGGTTTTCTAACAGGCCATTCACTAGTAGGAGTGAGAAAAACATTAAGGGGTGGTGTGAATCGGAGAGCCTGAATTAGCATAGGCATTGAGTGACAATGTAGGATAGAGAAAAGTCCCACGGGGTGGTCAGCATTGGGACGTCAGGAAACATGCAGTGGCAATGTAGGATAGGATTCTGAAAAACATCGCGGGGTGGTGCGCATTGTAAGGTTTTCTAACAGTTCATTCACTAGTAAGAGTGAGAAAACAACCACGGGGTGGTGTGAATCGTAGGGCCTGAATTAGGATAGGCAGTGAGTGGCAATGTAGGATGGAGTAAGCGCCATGGGGTGGTCAGCTTGGGGAGGTCAATAAACATGCAGTTGCAATGTAGGAGAGGTTTCTGAAAAACATCGGGGATAGTGCATTGTAAGGGTTTCTAACATGCCATTCACTAGTAGGGGGGAGAAAAACTTCACGGGGTGGTGTGAATCGGAGGGCCTGAATTAGGATAGGCAGTGAGTGGCAATGTAGGATGGAGAAAAGCGCCACGGGGTGGACAGAATGGGGAGGGCAGGAAACATGCAGTGGTAATGTAGGACAGGTTTCTGAAAAATATTGCGGGGTGTTGGGCATTGTAAGTGTTTCTAACACGCCATGCACTAGTAGCAGTGAGAAAAACATCACCGTGTGGTGTGAATCTGAGGGACTGAATTAGGATAGGCAGTGAGTGTCAATGTAGGGTGGAGAAAAGCGTCATGGGGTTTTCAGCTTGGGGAGGTCAGGAAACATGCAGTGGCAATGTAGGACAGGTTTCTGAAAAACAACGCGGGGTAGTGTATTGTAAGTGTTTCTAACAGGGAATTCCCTAGTAGGGTTGAGAAAAACATCACGGAGTGGTGTGAATTGGAGGGCCTGAGTTAGGATATGCTGTGAGTGGCAATGTAGGATGGAGAAAAGCGCCACAGGGTGGTCAGCATGCGGTGGTCAGGAAACATGCAGTGGCAATGTAGGATAGTTTTCTGAAAAAGATCGCAGGTTGGGGCAATGTGAGGGTTTCTAACAGGCCATTCACTAGTAGGCGTGTAAAAAACATCACGGGGTGTTGTGAATCGGAGGGTCTGAATTAGGATAGGCAGTGAGTGGCAATGTAGGATGGAGAAAAGCGCCCCGGGTGGTCAGCATGGGGAGGTCAGGAAAAATGCAGTGGCAATGTAGGATAGGATTCTGAAAAACATTGCGGGGTGGTGCTTATTGTAAGTGTTTCTAACATGCCACGCACTAGTAGCAGTGGGAAAAACATCACGGGTTGGTGTGAATCGGAGTGCCTGAATTAGCATAGGCAGTGAGTGGCAATGTAGGATGGAGAAAGGCGCCACGGGTTGGTCAGCATGAGGAGGTCAGGAAACATGCTGTGGCAATGTAGGATAGGATTCTGAAAAACATCGCGGGGTGGTGCGCATTGTAAGTGTTTCTAACAGGCCATTCACTAGTAAGAGTGAGAAAAATACCACGGGGTGGTGTGAATCGGATGGCTTGAATTAGGATAGGCAGTGAATGGCAATGAAGGATGGATAAAATCGCCACGGGGTGGTCAGCATGGGGAGGTCAGGAAACATGCAGTGGCAGTGTAGGATAGGTTTCTGAAAAACATCGCGGGGTGGTGCGCATTGTAAGGGTTTCTAAGAGGCCATTCACTAGTAGGAGTCAGAAAAACATCACGGGGTATTGTAAATCGGAGGGCCTGAGTTAGGATAGGCAGTGAGTGGGAATGTAGGATGGAGAAAAGCGCCACGGGGTGTTCAGCATGGGGAGGTCAGGAAACATGCAGTGGCAATGTAGGATAGGTTTCGGAAAACATGGCCGGGTGGTGTGCATTGTAAGACTTTCTAACAGGCCATTCCTAGTAGGAGTGAGAAAATCATCATGGGTCGGTGTGAATCGAAGGGCCTGAATTAGGATAGGCAGTGAGTGGCAATATAAGATGGAGAAAAGTGCTACGGGGTGGTCAGCATGGGGAGGTCAGGAAAGATGCAGTGGCAATGTAGGATAGGTTTCTCAAAAACATCGCGGGGTGGTGCGCATTGCAAGGGTTTCTAACAGGCCATTCAATAGTAGGAGTGAGAAAATCATCAAGGGGTGGTGTGAATCGGAGGGCCTGAATTAGGATAGGCATTGAGTGACAATGTAGGATAGAGAAAAGTGCCACGGGCTGGTCAGTATGGGGATGTCAGGAAACATGCTGTGGCAATGTAGGATAGGATTCTGAAAAACATCGCGGGGTGGTGCGCATTGTAAGTGTTTCTAACAGGCCATTCACTAGTAAGAGTTACAAAAATACCACGGGGTGGTGTGAATCGGATGGCTTGAATTAGGATAGGCAGTGAATGGCAATGAAGGATGGATAAAATCGCCACGGGGTGGTCAGCATGGGGAGGTCAGGAATATGCAGTGGCAATGTAGGATAGGTTTCTGAAAAACATTGCGGGGTGGTGCGCATTGTAAGAGTTTCTAACAGGCCATTCACTAGTAAGAGTGAGAAAAAATTCACGGGGTGGTGTGAATCGGAGGGCCTGAATTAGGATAGGCAGTGAGTGGCAATGTAGGATGGACAAAAGCGCCACGGGGTGTTCAGCATGGGGAGGTCAGGAAACATACAGTGGCAATGTAGGATAGGTTTCTTAAAAATATTGTGGGGTGTTGGGCATTGTAAGTGTTTCTAACACGCCATGCCCTAGTAGCAGTGAGAAAAATATCACCGTTTGGTGTGAATCTGAGGGACTGAATTAGGATAGGCAGTGAGTGGCAATGTAACATGGAGAAAAGCGCCATGGGGTGGTCAGCTAGGGGAGGTCAGGAAACATGCAGTGGCAATATAGGACAGGTTTCTGAAAAACAACGCGGGGTAGTGCATTGTAAGGGTTTCTAACAGGCCATTCACTAGTAGGGGTGGAAAAACTTCACGGAGTGGTGTGAATTGGAGGGTCTGGGTTAGGATAGGCAGTGAGTGGCAATGTAGGATGGAGAAAAGCGCCACGGGGTGGTCAGCATGGGGAGTCCAGGAAACATGCTGTGGCAATGTAGGATAGGTTTCTGAAAAACATTGCGGGGTGGTGCGCATTATAAGTTTTTCTAACAGGCTATTCACTACTTGCAGTGCGAAAAACATCACGGGGTTGTGTGAATCGGATGCCTGAACTGGTATAGGCAGTGTGTGGAAATGTAGGATGGACAAAAGCGCAACGGGGTGGTCAGCATGTGGAGGACAGGAAACATGCAGTGGCAATGTAGGACAGGTTTCTGAAAAACATATCGGGATGGTGCGCATTTTAAGGGTTTCTAACAGGCCATTCACTAGTAGGAGTAAGAAAACCATCACGGGGTGGTGTGAATCGGAGGGGCTGAATTGGGATAGGCAATGAGTGGCAATATAAGATGGAGAAAAGCAATACGGGGTGGTCAGCATGGGGAGGTCAGGAAACATGCAGTGGCAATGTAGGATAGGTTTCTTAAAAACATCGCGGGGTGGTGCGCATTGTAAGGGTTTCTAACAGGCCATTCACTAGTAGGAGTGAGAAATACATCACGGGGTGGTGTGAATCGGAAGGCCTGAATTAGTATAGGCAGTGAGTGGCAATGTAGGATGGAGAAAAGCGCCATGGGGTGGTCAGCATGGTGAGGTCAGGACACATGCAGTGTCAATGTAGGATAGGTTTCTGAAAAACGTCGCGGGCTGGTGCGCTTTGTTTGGGTTTCTAACAGGCCATTCACTAGTATGACTGAGAAAAACATCACGGGGTGGTGTGTATAGGATGGCCTGAATTATAATAGGCAGTGAGTGGCAATGTAGGATGGAGAAAATCGCCACGGGGTGTTCAGCATGGGGAGGTCTGGAAACATGCACTGGCAATGTAGGATAGTTTTCTGAAAAACATCGCCGGGTCGTGTGCATTGTAAGGGTTTCTAACAGGTCATTCACTAGTAGGAGTGAGAAAATCATCACAGGGTGTTGTGAATCGAAGGTCTTGAATTAGGATAGGCAGTTAGTGACAATGTAGGATGGAGTAAGCGCCATGGGTTGGTCAGCTTGGGGAGGTCAGGAAACATGCAGTTGCAATGTAGGACAGGTTTCTGAAAAACATCGGGGGTAGTGCATTGTAAGGGTTTCTAACATGCCATTCACTAGTAGTGGTGAGAAAAACTTCACGGGGTGGTGTGAATCGGAGGGCCTGAATTAGTATAGGCAGTGAGTGGCAATGTAGGATGGAGAAAAACGATACGGGGTGGTCAGCATGGGGAGGTCAGGAAACATACAGTGGCAATGTACGATAGGTTTCTGAAAAACATCTCGGGGTGTTGCACATTGCAAGGGTTTCTAACAGGACATTCACTAGTGGGAGTGAGAAAAACATCACGTTGTAGTGTGAATCAGAGCGCCTGAATTAGGATAGGCAGTGAGGGGCAATGTAGGATGGAGAAAAGCGCCACAGGGTGGTCAGCATGGGAACATCAGGAAACATGCAGTGGCAATGTAAGATAGGATTCTGAAAAACATCGCGGTGTGGTGCGCCTTTTAATTGTTTCTAACAAGCCATGCTCTAGTAGCAGTGAGAAAAACATCACGGGTTTGTGTGAATCGGAGGGCCTGAATTAGGATAGGCAGTGAGTGGCAATGTAGGATGGAGAAAAGCGCCACGGGGTGGACAGAATGGGGAGGGCAGGAAACAAGCAGTGGTAATATAGGATAGGTTTCTTAAAAATAATGCGGGGTGTTGGGCATTGTAAGTGTTTCTAACACGCCATGCACTAGTAGCAGTGAGAAAAACATCACCGTGTGGTGTGAATCTGAGGGACTGAATTAGGATAGGCAGTGAGTGGCAATGAAGGATGGAGAAAAGCCTCACGGGGTGGTCAGCTTGGGGAGGTCAGGAAACATACAGTGACAATGTAGGACAGGTTTCTGAAAAACAATGCGGGGTACTGCATTGTAAGGGTTTCTAACAGGGCATTCACTACTAGGGGTGAGAAAAACATCACGGAGTGGTGTGAATTGGAGGGCCTGGGTTCGGATAGGCAGTGAGTGGCAATGTAGGATGGAGAAAAGTGCCACAGTGTGGTCAGCATGGGGTGGTCAGGAAACATGCATTGCCAATGTAGGTTAGTTTTCTGAAAAAATTCGCGGGTTGGGGCATTGTAAGGGTTTGTACCAGGCCATTCACTAGTAGGCATGTAAAAAACATCACGGGGAGTTGTGAATCGGAGGGCCTGAATTAGGATAGGCAGTGAGTGGCAATGTAGGATGGAGAAAAGCGCCACGGGGTGGTCAGCATGGGGAGGTCAGGAAACATGCAGTGGCAAAGTAGGACAGGTTTCTGAAAAGCATTGCGGGGTGGTGCTTATTGTAAGTGTTTCTAACATGCCACGCACTAGTAGCAGTGGGAAAAACATCACGGGTTGGTGTGAATCGGAGGGCCTGAATTAGCATAGGCAGTGAGTGGCAATGTAGGATGGAGAAAGGAGCCACGCGTTGGTCAGCATGGGGAGGTCAGGAAACATGCTGTGGCAATGTAGGATAGGATTCTGAAAAACATCGCAGGGTGGTTCGCATTGTAAGGTTTTCTAACAGGCCATTCACTAGTAGGAGTGAGAAAAACATCAAGGGGTGGTGTGAATTGGAGAGCCTGAATTAGCATAGGCATTGAGTGACAATGTAGGATGGAGAAAAGTCCCACGGGGTGGTCAGCATTGGGACGTCAGGAAACATGCAGTGGCAATGTAGGATAGGATTCTGAAAAACATCACGGGGTGGTGCGCATTGTAAGGGTTTCTAACAGTTCATTCACTAGTAAGAGTGAGAAAACAACCACGGGGTGGTGTGAATCGTAGGGCCTGAATTAGGATAGGCAGTGAGTGGCAATGTAGGATGGAGTAAGTGCCATGGGGTGGTCAGCTTGGGGAGGTCAGGAAACATGCAGTTGCAATGTAGGAGAGGTTTCTGAAAAACATCGGGGGTAGTGCATTGTAAGGGTTTCTAACATGCCATTCACTAGTAGGGGTGAGAAAAACTTCACGGGGTGGTGTGAATCGGAGGGCCTGAATTAGGATAGGCAGTGAGTGGCAATGTAGGATGGAGAAAAGCGCCACGGGGTGGACAGAATGGGGAGGGCAGGAAACATGCAGTGGTAATGTAGGACAGGTTTCTGAAAAATATTGCGGCTGTTGGGCATTGTAAGTGTTTCTAACACGCCATGCACTAGTAGCAGTGAGAAAAACATCACCGTGTGGTGTGAATCTGAGGGACTGAATTAGGATAGGCAGTGAGTGTCAATGTAGGGGGGAGAAAAGCGTCATGGGGTTTTCAGCTTGGGGATGTCAGGAAACATGCAGTGGCAATGTAGGACAGGTTTCTGAAAAACAACGCGGGGTAGTGTATTGTAAGTGTTTCTAACAGGGAATTCCCTAGTAGGGTTGAGAAAAACATCACGGAGTGGTGTGAATTGGAGGGCCTGAGTTAGGATATGCTGTGAGTGGCAATGTAGGATGGAGAAAAGCGCCACAGGGTGGTCAGCATGGGGTGGTCAGGAAACATGCAGTTGCAATGTAGGATAGTTTTCTGAAAAAGATCGCGGGTTGGGGCATTGTAAGGGTTTCTAACAGGCCATTCACTATTAGGCGTGTAAAAAACATAACGGGGTGTTGTGAATCGGAGGGTCTGAATTAGGATAGGCAGTGAGTTGCAATGTAGGATGGAGAAAAGCTATACGGGATGGTCAGCATGTGGAGGTCAGGAAACATGCAGTGGCAATGTAGGATAGGTTTCTGAAAAATATTGTCGGGTGGTGCTTATTGTAAGTGTTTCTAACATGCCACGCACTAGTAGCAGTGGGAAAAACAACACGGGTTGGTGTGAATCGGAGGGCCTGAATTAGCATAGGCAGTGAGTGGCAATGTAGGATGGAGAAAGGCGCCACGGGTTGGTCAGCATGAGGAGGTCAGGAAACATGCTGTGGCAATGTAAGATAGGTTTCTGAAAAACATCGCGGGGTGGTGCGCATTGTAAGGGTTTATAACAGGCCATTCACTAGTAGGAGTGAGAAAAACATCAAGGGGTGGTGTGAATCGGAGGGCCTGAATTAGGATAGGCATTGAGTGACAATGTAGGATGGAGAAAAGTGCCACGGGGTGGTCAGCATGGGGACGTCAGGAAACATGCTGTGGCAATGTAGGATAGGATTCTGAAAAACATCGCGGGGCGGTGCGCATTGTAAGTGTTTCTAACAGGCCATTCACTAGTAAGAGTGAGAAAAAAACCACGGGGTGGTGTGAATCGGAGTACTTGAATTAGGATAGGCAGTGAATGGCAATGAAGGATGGATAAAAGCGCCACGGGGTGGTTTGCATGGGGAGGTCAGGAAACATGCAATGGCAATGTAGGATAGGTTTCTGAAAAAAATCGCGGGGTCGTGTGAATTGTAAGGGTTTCTAACATGCCATTCACTAGTAGGAGTGAGAAAAACATCACGGGGTGGTGTGAATTGGGGGGCCTGAATTGGGATAGGCATTGAGTGGCAATGTAGGATGGAGAAAAGCTATACGGGGTGGTCAGCATGTGGAGGTCAGGAAACATGCAGTGGCAATGTAGGATAGGTTTCTCAAAAACATCGCGGGGTGGTGCGCATTTTAACGGATTCTAACAGGCCATTCACTAGTAGGAGTGAGAAAAACATCACGTTTTTGTGTGAATCAGAGCGCCTGAATTAGGATAGGCAGGGAGGGGCAATGTAGGATGGAGAAAAGTGCCACGGGGTGGTCAGCATGGGAACATCAGGAAACATGCAGTGGCAATGTACGATAGTTTTCTGAAAAAGATTGCGGGTTGGGGCATTGTAAGGGTTTGTACCAGGCCATTCACTAGTAGGCGTGTAAAAAACATCACGGGGAGTTGTGAATCGGAGGGCCTGAATTAGGATAGGCAGTGAGTGGCAATGTAGGATGGAGAAAAGCGCCACGGGGTGGTCAGCATGGGGAGGTCAGGAAACATGCAGTGGCAATGTAGGATAGGTTTCTGAAAAACATTGCGGGGTGGTGCTTATTGTAAGTGTTTCTAACATGCCACGCACTAGTAGCAGTGGGAAAAACATCACGGGTTGGTGGGAATCGGAGTGCCTGAATTAGAATAGGCAGTGAGTGGCAATGTAGGATGGAGAAAGGAGCCACGCGTTGGTCAGCATGGGGAGGTCAGGAAACATGCTGTGGCAATGTAGGATAGGTTTCTGAAAAACATCGCAGGGTGGTGCGCATTGTAAGGTTTTCTAACAGGCCATTCACTAGTAGGAGTGAGAAAAACATCAAGGGGTGGTGTGAATCGGAGAGCCTGAATTAGCATAGGCATTGAGTGACAATGTAGGATGGAGAAAAGTCCCACGGGGTGGTCAGCATTGGGACGTCAGGAAACATGCAGTGGCAATGTAGGATAGGATTCTGAAAAACATCGCGGGGTGGTGCGCATTGTAAGGGTTTCTAACAGTTCATTCACTAGTAAGAGTGAGAAAACAACCACGGGGTGGTGTGAATCGTAGGGCCTGAATTAGGATAGGCAGTGAGTGGCAATGTAGGATGGAGTAAGCGCCATGGGGTGGTCAGCTTGGGGAGGTCAGGAAACATGCAGTTGCAATGTAGGAGAGGTTTCTGAAAAACATCGGGGGTAGTGCATTGTAAGGGTTTCTAACATGCCATTCACTAGTAGGGGTGAGAAAAACTTCACGGGGTGGTGTGAATCGGAGGGCCTGAATTAGGATAGGCAGTGAGTGGCAATGTAGGATGGAGAAAAGCGCCACGGGGTGGACAGAATGGGGAGGGCAGGAAACATGCAGTGGTAATGTAGGACAGGTTTCTGAAAAATATTGCGGGGTGTTGGGCATTGTAAGTGTTTCTAACACGCCATGCACTAGTAGCAGTGAGAAAAACATCACCGTGTGGTGTGAATCTGAGGGACTGAATTAGGATAGGCAGTGAGTGTCAATGTAGGGTGGAGAAAAGCGTCATGGGGTTTTCAGCGTGGGGAGGTCAGGAAACATGCAGTGGCAATGTAGGACAGGTTTCTGAAAAACAACTCGGGGTAGTGTATTGTAAGTGTTTCTAACAGGGAATTCCCTAGTAGGGTTGAGAAAAACATCACGGAGTGTTGTGAATTGGAGGGCCTGAGTTAGGATATGCTGTGAGTGGCAATGTAGGATGGAGAAAAGCGCCACAGGGTGGTCAGCATGTGGTGGTCAGGAAACATGCAGTGGCAGTGTAGGATAGTTTTCTGAAAAAGATCGCGGGTTGGGGCATTGTAAGGGTTTCTAACAGTCCATTCACTATTAGGCGTGTGAAAAACATAATGGGGTGTTGTGAATCGGAGGGTCTGAATTAGGATAGGCAGTGAGTTGCAATGTAGGATGGAGAAAAGCTATACGGGATGGTCAGCATGTGGAGGTCAGGAAACTTGCAGTGGCAATGTAGGATAGGTTTCTGAAAAATATTGTCGGGTGGTGCTTATTGTAAGTGTTTCTAACATGCCACACACTAGTAGCAGTGGGAAAAACAACACGGGTTGGTGTGAATCGGAGGACCTGAATTAGCATAGGCAGTGAGTGGCAATGTAGGATGGAGAAAGGCACCACGGGTTGGTCAGCATGAGGAGGTCAGGAAACATGCTGTGGCAATGTAAGATAGGTTTCTGAAAAACATCGCGGGGTGGTGCGCATTGTAAGGGTTTATAACAGGCCATTCACTAGTAGGAGTGAGAAAAACATCAAGGGGTGGTGTGAATCGGAGGGCCTGAATTAGGATAGGCATTGAGTGACAATGTAGGATGGAGAAAAGTGCCACGGGGTGGTCAGCATGGGGATGTCAGGAAACATGCTGTGGCAATGTAGGATAGGATTCTGAAAAACATCGCGTGGCGGTGTGCATTGTAAGTGTTTCTAACAGGCCATTCACTAGTAAGAGTGAGAAAAAAACCACGGGGTGGTGTGAATCGGAGTACTTCAATTAGGATAGGCAGTGAATGGCAATGAAGGATGGATAAAAGCGCCACGGGGTGGTTTGCATGGGGAGGTCAGGAAACATGCAATGGCAATGTAGGATAGGTTTCTGAAAAAAATCGCGGGGTCGTGTGAATTGTAAGGGTTTCTAACATGCCATTCACTAGTAGAAGTGAGAAAAACATCACGGGGTGGTGTGAATTGGGGGGCCTGAATTGGGATAGGCAGTGAGTGGCAATGTAGGATGGAGAAAAGCTATACGGGGTGGTCAGCATGTGGAGGTCAGGAAACATGCAGTGGCAATGTAGGATAGGTTTCTCAAAAACATCGCGGGGTGGTGCGCATTTTAACGGATTCTAACAGGCCATTCACTAGTAGGAGTGAGAAAAACATCACGTTTTTGTGTGAATCAGAGCGCCTGAATTAGGATAGGCAGGGAGGGGCAATGTAGGATGGAGAAAAGTGCCACGGGGTGGTCAGCATGGGAACATCAGGAAACATGCAGTGGCAATGTAGGATAGGATTCTGCAAAACATCCCGGGGTGGTGCGCCTTTTAATTGTTTCTAACACGCCATGTTCTAGTAGCAGTGAGAAAATCATCACGGGTTTGTGTGAATTGGAGGGCCTGAATTAGGAAAGGCAGTGAGTGGCAATGTAGGATGGAGAAAAGCGCCACGGGGTGGACAGAATGGGGAAGGCAGGAAACATGCAGTGGTAATGTAGGATAGGTTTCTTAAAAATATTGCGGGGTTTTGGGCATTGTAAGTGTTTCTAACACGCCATGCACTAGTAGCAGTGAGAAAAACATCACCGTGTGGTGTGATTCGGAGGGCCTGAATTAGGATAGGCAGTGAGTGGCACTTTAGGATGGAGAAAATGGCCACGGAGTGGCCAGCATGCGGAGGTCAGGAAACCTGCAGTGGCAATGTAGTATAGGTTTCGGAAAAACTTCACGGGGTCGTGTGAATTGTAAGGGTTTCTAACACGCCATTCACTAGAAGGAGTAAGAAAACCATCACGGGGTGTTGTGAATCGGAGGGGCTGAATGGGGATAGGGAGTGAGAGGTAATATAAGATGGAAAAAGCAATATGGGGTGGTCAGCATGGGGAGGTCAGGAAACTTTCAGTGGCAATGTAGGATAGGTTTCTTAAAAACATCACGGGGTGGTGCGCTTTGTAAGGGATTCTAACAGGACATTCACTAGTAGGAGAGAGAAAAACATCACGGGGTGGTGTGAATCAGAGGGCCTGAATTAGGATAGGCAGTGAGTGGCAATGTAGGATGGAGAAAAGCGCCATGGGGTGGTCAGCATGGTGAGGTCAGGACACATGCAGTGGCAATGTAGGATAGGTTTCTGAAAAACTTCGCGGGCTGGTGCGCTTTGTAAGGGTTTTTAATAGGCCATTCACTAGTAGGAGTGAGAAAAACATCACGGGTGGTGTCAATAGGAGGGCCTGAATTAGAATAGGCAGTGAGTGGCAATGTAGGTTGGAGAAAAGCACCACAGGGTGTTCAGCATGGGGGGGTCAGGAAACATGCACTGGCAATGCAGGATAGGTTTCTGAAAACATCGCCGCGTGGTGTGCATTCTAAGGGTTTCTAACAGGCCATTCACTAGTAGGAGTGAGAAAATCATCACGGGGTGGTGTGAATCCAAGAGCATGAATTAGGATAGGCAGTGAGTGACAAAGCAGGATGGAGAAAAGCGCCACGGGGTGGTCAGCATGGGGAGGACAGGAAACATGCTGTGGCAATGTAGGATAGGTTTCTGAAAAACATCACGGGGTGGTGCGCATTGTAAGGGTTTCTAACAGGCCATTCACTACTCGGAGTGAGAAAAACATCACAGGGTGGTGTGAATAGGAGGGCCTGAATTCGGACATGCAGTGAGTGGCAATGTAGAGTGGAGAAAAGCGCCACGGGGTGGTCAGCATGTGTAGGTCAGGAAATATGCAGTGGCAATGTAGGATAGGTTTCTCAAAAACATCATGGGGTGGTGCACATTGTAAGGGTTTCTAACAGGCCATTCACCAGTAGGAGTGAGAAAACATCAGGTTGTTGTGTGAATCGGAGCGCCTGAATTAGGATAGGCAGTGAGTGTCAATGTAGGATGGAGTAAAGCGCCACGGGGTGGTCAGCACAGGAAGGTCAGGAAACATGCAGTGGCAATGTAGGATACGTTTCTGAAGAACATCGCGTGGTGGTGCTCATTGTAAGGTTTTCTAAAGGCCCATTTACTAGTAAGAGTGAGAAAAACATCACGGCGTGGTGTGAATCGTAGGGCCTGAATTAGAATAGGCAGTGAGTGGCACTGTAGGATGGAGAAAATGGCCACGTGGTGGTCAGAATGGGGAGATCAGGAAACATGCAGTGGCAATGTAGGATAGGTTTCTGAAAAAAATCGCGGGGTGGTGCGCATTGTAAGTGTTTGTAACACGCCATTCACAAGTAGGAGTGAGAAAACCAACACGGGGTGGTGTGAATCGGGGGGCCTGAATTGGGATAGGCAGTGAGTGGCAATGTAGGATGGAGAAAAGCTATACGGGGTGGTCAGCATGGGGAGGTCAGGAAACATGCAGTGGCAATGTAGGATAGGTTTCTGAAAAACATTGCGGGGTGTTGCGCATTGTAAGTGTTTCTAAAAGGCCATTCACTAGTAAGAGTGAGAAAAAATTCACGGGGTGGTGTGAATCGGAGGGCCTGAATTAGGACAGACAGTGAGTGGCAATGTAGGATGGACAAAAGTGCCACGGGCTGGTCAGCATGGGGAGGTCAGGAAACATGCAGTGGCAATGTAGGATAGGTTTCTGAAAAACATTGCGGGGTGTTGCGCATTGTAAGTGTTTCTAACACGCTATACACTAGTAGCAGTGAGAAAAACATCACCGGGTGGTGTTAATCGGAGGGCCTGAATTAGGATAGGCAGTGAGTGGCAATGTAGGATGGAGAAAAGCGCCACGGGTTGGTCAGTTTGGGGAGGTCAGGAAATATGCAGTGGCAATGTAGGATAGGTTTCTGAAAAACATCGCGGAGTGGTGCGCATTGTAAGGGTTTCTAACAGGCCATTCACTAGTAGGAGTGAGAAAAACATCACGGGGTGGTGTGAATCGGAGGGCCTGAATTAGGATAGGCAGTGAGTGGCAATGTAGGATGGAGAAAAGCGCCACGGGGTGTTCAGCATGGGGAGGTCAGGAAACATGCAGTGGCAATGTAGGATAGGTTTCGGAAAACATCGCCGGGTGGTGCGCATTGTAAGTCTTTCTAACAGGCCATTCCTAGTAGGAGTGAGAAAATCATCACGGGTCGGTGTGAATCGAAGGGCCTGAGTTAGGATAGGCAGTGAGTGGCAATATAAGATTGAGAAAAGTGCTACGGGGTGGTCAGCATGGGGAGGTCAGGGAACATGCTGTGGCAATGTAGGATAGGTTTCTGAAAAACATTGCGGGGTGTTGCGCATTGTAAGTGTTTCTAAAAGGCCATTCACTAGTAAGAGTGAGAAAAAATTCACGGGGTGGTGTGAATCGGAGGGCCTGAATTAGGACAGACAGTGAGTGGCAATGTAGGATGGACAAAAGTGCCACGGGCTGGTCAGCATGGGGAGGTCAGGAAACATGCAGTGGCAATGTAGGATAGGTTTCTGAAAAACATTGCGGGGTGTTGCGCATTGTAAGTGTTTCTAACACGCTATACACTAGTAGCAGTGAGAAAAACATCACCGGGTGGTGTTAATCGGAGGGCCTGAATTAGGATAGGCAGTGAGTGGCAATGTAGGATGGAGAAAAGCGCCACGGGTTGGTCAGTTTGGGGAGGTCAGGAAATATGCAGTGGCAATGTAGGATAGGTTTCTGAAAAACATCGCGGAGTGGTGCGCATTGTAAGGGTTTCTAACAGGCCATTCACTAGTAGGAGTGAGAAAAACATCACGGGGTGGTGTGAATCGGAGGGCCTGAATTAGGATAGGCAGTGAGTGGCAATGTAGGATGGAGAAAAGCGCCACGGGGTGTTCAGCATGGGGAGGTCAGGAAACATGCAGTGGCAATGTAGGATAGGTTTCGGAAAACATCGCCGGGTGGTGCGCATTGTAAGTCTTTCTAACAGGCCATTCCTAGTAGGAGTGAGAAAATCATCACGGGTCGGTGTGAATCGAAGGGCCTGAGTTAGGATAGGCAGTGAGTGGCAATATAAGATTGAGAAAAGTGCTACGGGGTGGTCAGCATGGGGAGGTCAGGGAACATGCTGTGGCAATGTAGGATAGGTTTATGAAAAACATCGCGGGGTGGTGGGCATTGTAAGGGTTTCTAAAAGGCCATTCATTAGTAGGAGTGAGAAAAACATCACGGCGTGGTGTGAATAGGAGGGCCTGAATTAGGATAGGCAGTTAGTGACAATGTAGGATGGAGAAAAGCGCCTCGGGGGGTTTAGCATGGGGAGGTCAGGAAACATGCAGTGGCAATGTAGGATAGGTTTCTCAAAAACATCGCCTGGTGGTGTGCATTGTAAGGGTTTCTAACAGGCCATTCACTAGTAGGAGTGAGAAAATCATCACATGGTGTTGTGAACCGAATGTCCTGAATTAGGATAGGCAGTTAGTGACAATGTAGGATGGAGAAAAGCGTCACAGGGTGGTCAGCATTGGGAGGTCAGGAAACATGCTGTGGCAATGTAGGATAGCTTTCTGAAAAACATCACGGGGTGGTGCGCATTGTAAGGGTTTCTATCAGGCCATTCACTACTAGGAGTGAGAAAAACATCACGGGGTGCTGTGAATCGGAGGGCATGAATTGAGATAGGCAGTGAATCGCAATGTAGGATGGAGTAAAGCGATACGGGGTGGTCAGCATGAGGAGGTCAGGAAACATGCAGTGGCAATGTAGGATAGGTTTCTGAAAAACATCGCGGGGTGGTGCGCATTGTAAGGTTTTCTAACAGGGCATTCACTAGTAAGAGTGTGAAAAACATCACGTTGTTGTGTGAATCGGAGCGCCTGAATTAGGATAGACAGTGAGTGGCAATGTAGGATGGAGAAAAGCGCCACGGGGTGGTCAGCATGGGGAGGTCAGGAAACATGCATTGGCAGTGTATGATATGTTTCTGAAGAATATCGCGTGGTGGTGTGCATTGTAAGGTCTTTTAAAGGCCCAATTACTTGTAAGAGTGAGAAAAACATCACGGGGTGGTGTGAATCGGGGGGCCTGAATTGGGATAGGCAGTGAGTGGCAATGTAGGATGGAGAAAAGCTATACGGGGAGGTCAGCATGGGGAGGTGAGGAAACATGCTATGGCAATGTAGGATAGGTTTCTAAAAAACATCGCGGGGTGGTGCACATTTTAAGGGTTTCTAACAGGCCATTCACAAGTAGGAGTGAGAAAAACATCACGGGGTGGTGTGAATCGCAGGGCCTGAATTGGGACAGGCAGTGAGTGGCAATGTAGGATGGAGAAAAGCGCCATGGGGTGGTCAGCTTGGGGAGGTCAGGAAACATGCAGTGGCAATGTAGGACAGGTTTCTGAAAAACATCGCGGGGTAGTGCATTGTAAGGGTTTCTAACAGGCCATTCACTAGTAGAAGTGAGAAAAACATCACGGGATGGTGTGAATCAGAGGGCCTGAATTAGGATAGGCATTGAGTGGCAATGTAGGATGGAGAAAAGCGCCATGGGGTGGTCAGCATGGTGAGGTCAGGACACATGCAGTGGCAATGTAGGATTGGTTTCTGAAAAACTTCGCGGGCTGGTGCACTTTGTAAGGGTTTCTAACAGGCCATTCACTAGTAGGAGTGAGAAAAACATCACGGGGTGGTGTGAATAGGAGGGCCTGAATTAGAATAGGCAGTGAGTGGCAATGTAGGATGGAGAAAAGGGCCACGGGGTGTTCAGCATGGGGAGGTCAGGAAACATGTAGTGGCAGTGTAGGATAGTTTTCTGAAAAACATCGCCGGGTGGTGTGCATTGTATGGGTTTCTAACAGGCCTTTCACTAGTAGGCGTGAGAAAATCATCACGGGGTGTTGTGAATCGAAGGTCCTGAATTGGGATAGGCAATTAGTGACAATGTAGGATGGAGAAAAGCGTCACGGGGTGGTCAGCATGGGGAGGTCAGGAAACATGCAGTGGCAATGTAGGATAGCTTTCTGAAAAACATCGCGTGGTGGTGCGCATTGTAAGGGTTTCTAAAAGGCCATTCACTAGTAAGAGTGAGAAAAAAACCACGGGGTGGTGTGAATCGGAGGGCTTGAATTAGGATAGGCAGTGAATGGCAATGAAGGATGGATAAAAGCGCCACGGGGTGATCAGCATGGGGAGGTCAGGAAACATGCAGTGGCAATGTAGGATAGGTTTCTGAAAAACATTGCGGGGTGGTGCGCATTGTAAGAGTTTCTAACAGGCAATTCACTAGTAAGACTGAGAAAAAAATCACGCGCTGGTGTGAATCGGAGGGCCTGAATTAGGATAGGCAGTGAGTGGCTATGTAGGATGGACAAAAGCGCCACGGGGTGTTCAGCATGGGGAGGTCAGAAAACATGCAGTGGCAATGTAGGATAGGTTTCTTAAAAATATTGTGGGGTGTTGGGCATTGTAAGTGTTTCTAACACGCCATGCACTAGTAGCAGTGAGAAAAACATCACACCGTGTGGTGTGAATCTGAGGGACTGAATTAGGATAGGCAGTGAGTGGCAATGTAGGATGGAGAAAAGCGCCATGGGATGGTCAGCTTGGCGAGGTCAGGAAACATGCAGTGGCAATGTAGGACAGGTTTCTGAAAAACAACACGGGGTAGTGCATTGTAAGGGTTTCTAACAGGCCATTCACTAGTAGGGGTGAGAAAAACATCATGGGGTGTTGTGAATTGGGGGGCCTGAATTGGGATAGGCAGTGAGTGGCAATGTAGGATGGAGAAAAGCTATTCGGGGTGGTCAGCATGTGGAGGTCAGGAAACATGCAGTGGCAATGTAGGATAGGTTTCTCAAAAACATAGCGGGGTGGTGCGCATTTTAACGGATTCTAACAGGCCATTCACTAGTAGGAGTGAGAAAAACATCACGTTGTTTTGTGAATCAGAGCGCCTGAATTAGGATAGGCAGGGAGGGGCAATGTAGAATGGAGAAAAGCGCCACGGGGTGGTTAGCATGGGAACATCAGGAAACATGCAGTGGCAATGTAGGATAGGATTCTGAAAAACATCGCGGGGTGGTGCGCCTTTAATTGTTTCTAACACGCCATGCTCTAGTAGCAGTGAGAAAAACATCACGGGTTTGTGTGAATCGGAGGGCCTGAATTAGGATTGTCAGTGAGGGGCAATGTAGGATGGACAAAAGCGAGACGGGCTGGTCAGCATGGGGAGGTCAGGAAACATGTAGTGGAAATGTAGGATAGGTTTCTGAAAAATATTGCGGGGTGTTGCGCATTGTAAGTTTTTCTAACACGCCATGCACTAGTAGCAGTGAGAAAAACATCACCGCGAGGTGTGAATCGGATGGCCTGAATTAGGAAAGGCAGTGAGTGGCAACATAGGATGGAGAAAAGCGCCACAGGGTGGTCAGCATGGGGTGGTCAGGAAACATGCAGTGGCAATGTAGGATAGGTTTCTGAAAAAGATCGCAGGTTGGTGCATTGTAAGGGTATCTAACAAGCCATTCACTAGTAGGCGTGTAAAAAACATGACGGGGTGTTGTGAATCGGTGGGTCTGTATTAGGATAGGCAGTGAGTGGCAATGTAGGATGGTGAAAAGCGCCAAGGGGTGGTCAGCATGGGGAGGTCAGAAAACATGCTGTGGCAATGTAGGATAGGTTTCTGAAAAACATCGCGGGGTGGTTCGCATTGTAAGGGTTTCTAACAGGCCATTCACTAGTAGGAGTAAGACATACATCACGGGGTGGTGTGAATCGGAGGTCCTGAATTAGGATAGGTTGTTAGTGACAATGTGGGATGGAGAAAAGTGCCACGGGGTCGTCAGCATGGGGAGGTCAGGACACATGCAGTGGCAATATAGGATATGTTTCTGAAAACCATCGCGGGGTGCTGCGCATTGTAAGTGTTTCTAACAGGCCATTCACTAGTAGGAGTGAGAAAAACATCACGGGGTGGTGTGAATCAGAGGGACTGAATAAGGATAGGCCGTGAGTGGCACTGTAGGATGGAAAAAATGGCCACGGGCTGGTCAGGATGGGGAGGTCAGGAAACATGCAGTGGAAATGTAGGATAGGTTTCTGAAAAATATTGCGGGGTGTTGCGCATTGTAAGTGTTTCTAACACGCCATGCACTAGTAGCAGTGAGAAAAACATCATCGCGAGGTGTGAATCGGAGGGCCTGCATTAGGAAAGGCAGTGAGTGGCAATGTAGGATGGAGAAAAGCGCCATGGGGTAGTCAGCTTGGGGAGGTCAGGAAACATGCTGTGGCAATGTAGGACAGTTTTCTGAAAAACATCGCGGGGTAGTGCATTGTAAGTGTTTCTAACAGGCCATTCACTAGTAGGGTTGAGAAAAACATCACGGAGTGGTGTGAATCGGAGGGCCTGGATGATGATAGGCAGTGAGTGGCAATGTAGGATGGAGAAAAGCGCCATGGGGTGTTCAGCATGGGGAGGTCAGGAAACATGCAGTGGCAATGTAGGATAGGTTTCTGAAAAACATCGCCGCGTGGTGTGCATTATAAGGGTTTCTAACAGGCCATTCACTAGTAGGAGTGACAAAATCATCACGGGTCGGTGTGAATCCAAGGGCCTGAATTAGGATAGGCATTGAGTGAAAATGTAGGATGGAGAAAAGCGCCATGGGGTGGTCAGCATGGGGAGGTCAGGAAACATGCTGTGGCAATGTAGGATAGGTTTCTTAAAAACATCGTGGGGTGGTGCGCCTTGTAAGGGTTTCTAACAGGCCATTCACTAGTAGGAGTGAGAAAAACATCATGGGGTGGTGTGAATCGGAGGGCCTGAATTAGGATAGGCAGTGAGTGGCAATGTAGGATGGAGAAAAGCTCCATGAGGTGGTCAGCATGGTGATGTCAGGACACATGCAGTGGCAATGTAGGATAGGTTTCTGAAAAACTTCGCGGGCTGGTGCGTTTTGTAAGGGTTTCTAACAGGCCATTCACTAGTAGGAGTCAGAAAAACATCACGGGGTGGTGTCAATAAGAGGGCCTGAATTAGAATAGGCAGTGAGTGGCAATGTAGGTTGGAGAATAGCGCCACGGGGTGTTCAGCATGGGGAGGTCAGGAAACATGCAGTGGCAATGCAGGATAGGTTTCTGAAAAACAGCGCCGGGTGGTGTGCATTCTAAGGGTTTCTAACAGGCCATTCACTAGTAGGAGTGAGAAAATCATCACGGGGTGGTGTGAATCGAAGAGCCTGAATTAGGATAGGCAGTGAGTGACAATGTAGGATGGAGAAAAGCGCCACGGGGTGGTCAGCATGTGTATGTCAGGACACATGCAATGGCAATGCAGGATAGGTTTCTGAAAAACATCGCCGGGTGGTGCGCATTGTAAGCGTTTCAAACACGCCATTCACTAGTACGAGTGAGAAAAACATCACGGGGTGGTGTGAATCGGAGGGCCTGAATAGGGATAGGCAGTGAGTGGCAATATAGGATGGAGAAAAGCTATACTGGGTGGTCAGCATGGGGAGGTCAGGAAACATACAGTGGCAATGTAGGATAGGTTTCTGAAAAACATCGCGGTGTGAGGCGCATTTTAAGGGTTTCTAACAGGCCATTCATTAGTAGGAGTGAGAAAAACATCACGAGGTGGTGTGAATCGGATGGCCTGAATTAGGATAGGCAGTGAGTTGCACTGTAGGATGGAGAAAATGGCCACGGGGTGGTCAGCATGTGGAGGTCAGGAAACCTGCAGTGGCAATGTAGGATAGGTTTCTGAAAAAATCACGGGGTCGTGTGAATTGTAAGGGTTTCTAACACGCCATTCACTAGTAAGAGTGAGAAAACCATCACGGGGTGGTGTGAATCAGGGGGCCTGAATTGGGATTGGCAGTGAGTGGCAATGTAGAATTTAGAAAAGCTATACTGGGTGGTCAGCATGGGGAGGTCAGGAAACATACAGTGGCAATGTAGGATAGGTTTCTGAAAAACATCGCGGGGTGGAGCGCATTTTAAGGGTTTCTAACAGGCCATTCATTAGTAGGAGTGAGAAAAACATCACGGGGTGGTGTGAATCGGATGGCCTGAATTAGGATAGGCAGTGAGTTGAACTGTAGGATGGAGAAAATGGCCACGGGGTGGTCAGCATGTGGAGGTCAGGAAACCTGCAGTGGCAATGTAGGATAGGATTCTGAAAAACATCGCGGTGTCGTGTGAATTGTAAGGGTTTCTAACACGCCATTCACTAGTAGGAGTGAGAAAACCATCACAGGGTGTTGTGAATCGGAGGGCCTGAATTGGGTTAGGCAGTGAGAGGCAATGTAGGATGTGGAAAAGCGATACGGGGTGGTCAGCATGGGGAGGTCAGGAAACATGCAGTGCCAATGTAAGATAGGTTTCTGAAAAACATCGCGGGGTGTTGCGCATTGTAAGGGTTTCAAACAGGCCATTCACTAGTAGGACTGAGAAAAACATCACGTTGTTGTGTGAATCAGAGGGCCTGAATTAGGATAGGCAGTGAGTGGCAATATAGGATGGAGAAATGTGCCACGGGGTGGTCAGCATGGGGAGGTCAGGAAAAATGCAGTGGCAATTTAGGATACGTTTCAGAAGAACATCGCGGGGTGGTGCGCATTGTAAGGTCTTCTAATGGCCCATTTACTAGTAAGAGTGAGAAAACCATCACTGGGTTGTGTGAATCGGGGGACCTGAATTGGCATAGGCAGTGAGTGGCAATGTAGGATTGAGAAAAGCGCCAAGGGGTGGTCAGCATGGGGACGTCAGGAAACATGCAATGGCAATGTAGGATAGGTTTCTGAAAAACATCGCGGGGTGGTGCTCATTTTAAGGGTTTCTAACAGGCCATTCACTAGTAGGAGTGAGAAAAAATTCACGGGGTGGTGTGAATAGGAGGGCCTGAATTAGAATAGGCAGTGAGTGGCAATGTATGATGGAGAAAAGTGCCACGGGGTGGTCAGCATGGGGAGGTCAGTAAACATGCAGTAGCAATGTAGGATAGGATTCTGAAAAACATCGTGGGGTTGTGCTCATTGTAAGGGTTTCTAACAGGCCATTCACCAGTAGGAGTGAGAAAAACATCACGTTATTGTGTGAATCAGAGCACCTGAATTAGGATAGGCAATGAGTAGCAATGTAGAATGGAGAAAAGCGCCACGGGGTGGTCAGCACGGGGAGGTCAGGACACATGCAGTGGTAATGTAGGATACGTTTCTGAAGAACATCGCATGGTAGTGCTCATTGTAAGGTCTTCTAAAGGCCCATTTACTAGTAAGAGTGAGAAAAACATCACGGGTTGGTGTGAATCGTAGGGCGTGAATTAGGATACGCAGTGAGTGGCACTGTAGGATGGAGAAAATGGCCACGGGGTGGTCATCATTGGGAGGTCAGGAAACATGCAGTGGCAATATAGGATAGGTTTCTGAAAAAATCACTTGGTCGTGTGAATTGTAAGGGTTTCTAACACGCCATTCACTAGTAAGAGTGAGAAAACCATCACGGGGTGGTGTGAATCGGGGGGCCTGAATTGGGATTGGCAGTGAGTGGCAATGTAGAATTTAGAAAAGCTATACGGGGTGGTCAGCATGGGGAGGTAAGGAAACATACAGTGGCAATGTAGGATAGGTTTCTGAAAAACATCGTGGGGTGGGGCGCATTTTAAGGGTTTCTAACAGGCCATTCATTAGTA
This sequence comes from Cavia porcellus, assembly GCF_034190915.1. NCBI lineage: Eukaryota > Metazoa > Chordata > Mammalia > Rodentia > Caviidae > Cavia > Cavia porcellus. Next base: position 475,476 of record NW_026947486.1, on the reverse strand, counting down.
GGAGTGAGAAAAACATCACGGGATGGAGTGAATCGGATGGCCTGAATTAGGCTATGCAGTGAGTTGCATTGTAGGATGGAGAAAATGGCCACGGGGTGGTCAGCATGGGGAGGTCAGGAAACATGAAGTGGCAATGTAGGATAGGTTTCTGAAAAACATCGCGGGGTCGTGTGAATTGTAAGGGTTTCTAACACGCCATTCACTAGTAGGAGTGAGAAAACCATCACGGGGTGTTGTGAATCGGAGGGCCTGTATTGGGATAGGCAGTGAGAGGCAATGTAGGATGGAGAAAAGCGATACGGTGTGGTCAGCATGTGGAGGTCAGGAAACATGCAGTGGCAATGTAGGATAGGTTTCTGAAAACATCGCGGGGTGGTGCGCATTGTAAGGGTTTCTAACAGGCCATTCACTAGGAGCAGTGAGAAAACCATCACGTTGTTAGGTGAATCGGAGGGCCTGAATTAGGATAGGCAGTGAGTGGTAATGTAGGATGGAGAAAAGCGCCTCGAGGTGGTCAGCATTGTGAGGTCAGGAAACATGCAGTGACAATGTAGGATACGTTTCTGAAGAACATCGCGGGTGGTGCGCATTGTAAGGTCTTCTAAAGGCGCATTTTCTAGTTAGAGTGAGAAAACCATCACGGGGTGGTGTGAATCGGGGGACCTGAATTGGGATAGGCAGTGAGTGGCAATGTAGGATTGAGAAAAGCGCCAAGGGGTGGTCAGCATGGGGACGTCAGGAAACATGCAATGGCAATGTAGGATAGGTTTCTGAAAAACATCTCGGGGTGGTGCTCATTTTAAGGGTTTCTAACAGGCCATTCACTAGTAGGAGTGAGAAAAACACCACGGGGTGGTGTGAATAGGAGGGCCTGAGTTAGAATAGGCAGTGAGTGGCAATGTAGGATTGAGAAAAGCGCCAAGGGGTGGTCAGCATGGGGACGTCAGGAAACATGCAATGGCAATGTAGGATAGGTTTCTGAAAAACATCGCGGGGTGGTGCTCATTTTAAGGGTTTCTAACAGGCCATTCACTAGTAGGAGTGAGAAAAACATCACGTGGTGGTGTGAATAGGAGGGCCTGAATTAGAATAGGCAGTGAGTGGCAATGTATGATGGAGAAAAGCGCCATGGGGTAGTCAGCATGGGGACGTCAGGAAACATGCAGTAGCAATGTAGGATAGGATTCTGAAAAACATCGCGGGGTGGTGCGCATTGTAAGTGTTTCTAACAGGCCATTCACTAGTAAGAGTGAGAAAACCATCACGGGGTAGTGTGAATCGGAGGGCATTAATTGGGATAGGCAGTGAGTGGCAAAATAGGATGGAGAAAAGCAATACAGGGTGGTCTGCATGGGGAGGTCTGGAAACATGCAGTGGCAATGTAGGATAGGTTTCTGAAAAACATCGGGGGTCATGTGAATTGTAAGGGTTTCTAACACGCCATTCACGAGTAGGAGTGAGAAAACCATCACAGGGTGTTGTGAATCGTAGGGCCTGAATTGGGATAGGCAGTGAGAGGCAATGTAGGATTGAGAAAAGCGATACGGTGTGGTCAGCATGTGGAGGTCAGGAAACATGCAGTGGCAATGTAGGATAGGTTTCTGAAAAACATCGCGGAGTGGTGCGCATTGTAAGGGTTTCTAAAAGTCCATTCACTAGTAGGAGTGAGAAATACATCACGGGGTGGTGTGAATCGGAGGGGCTGAATTGGGATAGACAGTGAGAGGCAATGTAGAATGTGGAAAAGCGATACGGGGTGGTCAGCATGGGCATGTCAGGAAACATGCAGTGGCAATGTAGGATAGGTTTCTGAAAAACATCGCGGAGTGGTGCGCATTGTAAGGGTTTCTAACAGGCCATTCACTAGTAGGAGTGAGAAAAACATCACGTTGTTGTGTGAATCGGAGGGCCTGAATTAGGATAGGCAGTGAGTGGCAATATAGGATGGAGAAAAGCGCCACGGGGTGTTCAGCATGGGGATGTCAGGAAACATGCAGTGGCAATGTAGGATAGGTTTCTGAAAAACATCGCCGGGTGGTGTGCATTGTAAGGGTTTCTAAATGGCCATTCATTAGTAGGAGTGAGAAAATCATCACGGGGTTTTGTGAATCGAAGGGCGTGAATTAGGAGAGGCAGTGGGTGACAATGTACGATGGAGAAAAGCGCCACAGGGTGCTCAGCATGGGGAGGTCAGGAAACATGCTGTGGCAATGTAGGATAGGTTTCTGAAAAACATCACAGGGTGGTGCGCATTGTAAGGGTTTCTAACAGTCCATTCACTAGTAGGAGTGAGAAAAACATCACAGGGTGGTGTGAATAGGAGGGCCGGAATTAGAATAGGCAGTGAGTGGCAATGTATGATGGAGAAAAGCGCCACGGGGTGGTCAGCATGGGGAGGTCAGGAAACATGCAGTAGCAATGTAGGATAGGATTCTGAAGAACATCGCAGTGTGGTGCGCATTGTAATGTCTTCTAAAGGCCCATTTACTAGTAAGAGTGATAAAAACATCACGGGGTGGTGTGAATCGTAGGGCCTGAAATAGGATAGGCAGTGAGTGGCACTGTAGGATGGAGAAAATGGCCACAGGGTGGTCAGCATGGGGAGGTCAGGAAACATGCAGTGGTAATGTAGGATAGGTTTCTGAAAAATATTGCGGTGTGTTGCACATTGTAAGTGTTTCTAACACGCCATGCACTAGTAGCAGTGAGAAAAATACAACCGTGTGGTGTGAAATGGAGGGCCTGAATTATGATAGGCAGTGAGTGGCAATGTAGGATGGAGAAAAGCACCACGGGGTGGTCAGTTTGGGGAGGTCAGGAAACATGCAGTGGCAATGTAGGACAGGTTTCTGAAAAACATCGCGGAGTAGTGCATTGTAAGGGTTTCTAACAGGCCATTCACTACTAGGAGTGCGAAAAACAGCACGGGGTGGTGTGAATCGGAGGGCCTGAATTAGGACAGGCTGTGAGTGGCAATGTAGCATGGAGAAAAGCGCCACGGGGTGGTCAGCACGGTTAGGTCAGGACACATGCAGTGGCAATGTAGGATAGGTTTCTGAAAAAAAACGCGGGGTGGTGTGCATTGTAAGTGTTTCTAACACGCCATTCACTAGTAGGAGTGAGAAAACCATCACGCGGTGCTGTGAATCGGAGGGCCTGACTTGGGATAGGCAATGAGTGGCAATGTAGGATGGAGAAAAGCGCCACGGGGTGGTCAGCATGGGGAGGTCAGGAAACATGCAGTGGCAATGTAGGAGAGGTTTCTGAAAAACATCACAGAGTGGTGCGCATTGTAAGGGTTTCTAACAGGCCATTCACTACTAGGAGTGAGAAAAACATCACGGGGTGGTGTGAATCGGAGGGCCTGAATTAGGACAGGCATTGAGTGGCAATGTAGGATGGAGAAAAGTGCCACGGGGTGGTCAGCATGGGGAGGTCAGGAAACATGCAGTGGCAATGTAGGATACGTGTCTGAAGAACATCGCAGGGTGGTGCGCATTGTAAGGTCTTCTCAAGGCCCATTTACTAGTAAGAGTGAGAAAAACATCACGGGGTGGTGTGAATCGTAGGGCCTGAATTAGCATAGGCAGTGAGTGGCACTGTAGGATGGACAAAATGGCCAAGGGGTGGTCAGCATGGGGAGGTCAGGAAACATGCAGTGGGAATATAGGATAGGTTTCTGAAAAAATTCGCGGGGTGGTGCTCATTGTATGGGTTTCTAACAGTCCATTCACTAGTAGGAGTGAGAAAAATATCACGGGGTGGTGTGAATAGGAGGGCCTGAATTAGAATAGGCAGTGAGTGGCAATGTATGATGGAGAAAAGCGCCATGGGGTGGTCAGCATGGGGACGTCAAAAAACATGCAGTAGCAATGTAGGATAGGATTCTGAAAAACATCGCGGGGTGATGCGCATTGTAAGAGTTTCTAACAGGCCATTCACTAGTAAGAGTGAGAAATACATCAGGGGGTGGTGTGAATGGGAGGGCCTGAATTAGGATAGGCAGTGAGTGGCAATGTAGGATGTAGAAAAGCGCCACGGGGTGGACAGCATGGGGAGGTCAGGACACATGCAGTGGCAATGTAGGATAGGTTTCTGAAAAAATCACGGGGTCGTGTGAATTGTAAGGGTTTCTAACACGCCATTCACTAGTAAGAGTGAGAAAACCATCACGGGGTGGTGTGAATCAGGGGGCCTGAATTGGGATAGGCAATGAGTGGCAATGTAGGATGGAGAAAAGCGCCACGGGGTGGTCAGCATGGGGAGGTCAGGAAACATACAGTGGCAATGTAGGATAGGTTTCTGAAAAACATCGCGGGGTGGAGCGCATTTTAAGGGTTTCTAACAGGCCATTCATTAGTAGGAGTGAGAAAAACATCACGGGGTGGTGTGAATCGGATGGCCTGAATTAGGATAGGCAGTGAGTTGAACTGTAGGATGGAGAAAATGGCCACGGGGTGGTCAGCATGTGGAGGTCAGGAAACCTGCAGTGGCAATGTAGGATAGGATTCTGAAAAACATCGCGGTGTCGTGTGAATTGTAAGGGTTTCTAACACGCCATTCACTAGTAGGAGTGAGAAAACCATCACAGGGTGTTGTGAATCGGAGGGCCTGAATTGGGTTAGGCAGTGAGAGGCAATGTAGGATGTGGAAAAGCGATACGGGGTGGTCAGCATGGGGAGGTCAGGAAACATGCAGTGCCAATGTAAGATAGGTTTCTGAAAAACATCGCGGGGTGTTGCGCATTGTAAGGGTTTCTAACAGGCCATTCACTAGTAGGAGTGAGAAAAACATCACGTTGTTGTGTGAATCAGAGGGCCTGAATTAGGATAGGCAGTGAGTGGCAATATAGGATGGAGAAATGTGCCACGGGGTGGTCAGCATGGGGAGGTCAGGAAAAATGCAGTGGCAATTTAGGATACGTTTCAGAAGAACATCGCGGGGTGGTGCGCATTGTAAGGTCTTCTAATGGCCCATTTACTAGTAAGAGTGAGAAAACCATCACTGGGTTGTGTGAATCGGGGGACCTGAATTGGCATAGGCAGTGAGTGGCAATGTAGGATTGAGAAAAGCGCCAAGGGGTGGTCAGCATGGGGACGTCAGGAAACATGCAATGGCAATGTAGGATAGGTTTCTGAAAAACATCGCGGGGTGGTGCTCATTTTAAGGGTTTCTAACAGGCCATTCACTAGTAGGAGTGAGAAAAAATTCACGGGGTGGTGTGAATAGGAGGGCCTGAATTAGAATAGGCAGTGAGTGGCAATGTATGATGGAGAAAAGTGCCACGGGGTGGTCAGCATGGGGAGGTCAGTAAACATGCAGTAGCAATGTAGGATAGGATTCTGAAAAACATCGTGGGGTTGTGCTCATTGTAAGGGTTTCTAACAGGCCATTCACCAGTAGGAGTGAGAAAAACATCACGTTATTGTGTGAATCAGAGCACCTGAATTAGGATAGGCAATGAGTAGCAATGTAGAATGGAGAAAAGCGCCACGGGGTGGTCAGCACGGGGAGGTCAGGACACATGCAGTGGTAATGTAGGATACGTTTCTGAAGAACATCGCATGGTAGTGCTCATTGTAAGGTCTTCTAAAGGCCCATTTACTAGTAAGAGTGAGAAAAACATCACGGGTTGTTGTGAATCGTAGGGCGTGAATTAGGATACGCAGTGAGTGGCACTGTAGGATGGAGAAAATGGCCACGGGGTGGTCATCATTGGGAGGTCAGGAAACATGCAGTGGCAATATAGGATAGGTTTCTGAAAAAATCACTTGGTCGTGTGAATTGTAAGGGTTTCTAACACGCCATTCACTAGTAAGAGGGAGAAAACCATCACGGGGTGGTGTGAATCGGGGGGCCTGAATTGGGATTGGCAGTGAGTGGCAATGTAGAATTTAGAAAAGCTATACGGGGTGGTCAGCATGGGGAGGTAAGGAAACATACAGTGGCAATGTAGGATAGGTTTCTGAAAAACATCGTGGGGTGGGGCGCATTTTAAGGGTTTCTAACAGGCCATTCATTAGTAGGAGTGAGAAAAACATCACGGGATGGAGTGAATCGGATGGCCTGAATTAGGCTATGCAGTGAGTTGCATTGTAGGATGGAGAAAATGGCCACGGGGTGGTCAGCATGGGGAGGTCAGGAAACATGAAGTGGCAATGTAGGATAGGTTTCTGAAAAACATCGCGGGGTCGTGTGAATTGTAAGGGTTTCTAACACGCCATTCACTAGTAGGAGTGAGAAAACCATCACGGGGTGTTGTGAATCGGAGGGCCTGTATTGGGATAGGCAGTGAGAGGCAATGTAGGATGGAGAAAAGCGATACGGTGTGGTCAGCATGTGGAGGTCAGGAAACATGCAGTGGCAATGTAGGATAGGTTTCTGAAAACATCGCGGGGTGGTGCGCATTGTAAGGGTTTCTAACAGGCCATTCACTAGGAGCAGTGAGAAAACCATCACGTTGTTAGGTGAATCGGAGGGCCTGAATTAGGATAGGCAGTGAGTGGTAATGTAGGATGGAGAAAAGCGCCTCGAGGTGGTCAGCATTGTGAGGTCAGGAAACATGCAGTGACAATGTAGGATACGTTTCTGAAGAACATCGCGGGTGGTGCGCATTGTAAGGTCTTCTAAAGGCGCATTTTCTAGTTAGAGTGAGAAAACCATCACGGGGTGGTGTGAATCAGGGGACCTGAATTGGGATAGGCAGTGAGTGGCAATGTAGGATTGAGAAAAGCGCCAAGGGGTGGTCAGCATGGGGACGTCAGGAAACATGCAATGGCAATGTAGGATAGGTTTCTGAAAAACATCTCGGGGTGGTGCTCATTTTAAGGGTTTCTAACAGGCCATTCACTAGTAGGAGTGAGAAAAACACCACGGGGTGGTGTGAATAGGAGGGCCTGAGTTAGAATAGGCAGTGAGTGGCAATGTAGGATTGAGAAAAGCGCCAAGGGGTGGTCAGCATGGGGACGTCAGGAAACATGCAATGGCAATGTAGGATAGGTTTCTGAAAAACATCGCGGGGTGGTGCTCATTTTAAGGGTTTCTAACAGGCCATTCACTAGTAGGAGTGAGAAAAACATCACGTGGTGGTGTGAATAGGAGGGCCTGAATTAGAATAGGCAGTGAGTGGCAATGTATGATGGAGAAAAGCGCCATGGGGTAGTCAGCATGGGGACGTCAGGAAACATGCAGTAGCAATGTAGGATAGGATTCTGAAAAACATCGCGGGGTGGTGCGCATTGTAAGTGTTTCTAACAGGCCATTCACTAGTAAGAGTGAGAAAACCATCACGGGGTAGTGTGAATCGGAGGGCATTAATTGGGATAGGCAGTGAGTGGCAAAATAGGATGGAGAAAAGCAATACAGGGTGGTCTGCATGGGGAGGTCTGGAAACATGCAGTGGCAATGTAGGATAGGTTTCTGAAAAACATCGGGGGTCATGTGAATTGTAAGGGTTTCTAACACGCCATTCACGAGTAGGAGTGAGAAAACCATCACAGGGTGTTGTGAATCGTAGGGCCTGAATTGGGATAGGCAGTGAGAGGCAATGTAGGATTGAGAAAAGCGATACGGTGTGGTCAGCATGTGGAGGTCAGGAAACATGCAGTGGCAATGTAGGATAGGTTTCTGAAAAACATCGCGGAGTGGTGCGCATTGTAAGGGTTTCTAAAAGTCCATTCACTAGTAGGAGTGAGAAATACATCACGGGGTGGTGTGAATCGGAGGGGCTGAATTGGGATAGACAGTGAGAGGCAATGTAGAATGTGGAAAAGCGATACGGGGTGGTCAGCATGGGCATGTCAGGAAACATGCAGTGGCAATGTAGGATAGGTTTCTGAAAAACATCGCGGAGTGGTGCGCATTGTAAGGGTTTCTAACAGGCCATTCACTAGTAGGAGTGAGAAAAACATCACGTTGTTGTGTGAATCGGAGGGCCTGAATTAGGATAGGCAGTGAGTGGCAATATAGGATGGAGAAAAGCGCCACGGGGTGTTCAGCATGGGGATGTCAGGAAACATGCAGTGGCAATGTAGGATAGGTTTCTGAAAAACATCGCCGGGTGGTGTGCATTGTAAGGGTTTCTAAATGGCCATTCATTAGTAGGAGTGAGAAAATCATCACGGGGTTTTGTGAATCGAAGGGCGTGAATTAGGAGAGGCAGTGGGTGACAATTTACGATGGAGAAAAGCGCCACAGGGTGCTCAGCATGGGGAGGTCAGGAAACATGCTGTGGCAATGTAGGATAGGTTTCTGAAAAACATCACAGGGTGGTGCGCATTGTAAGGGTTTCTAACAGTCCATTCACTAGTAGGAGTGAGAAAAACATCACAGGGTGGTGTGAATAGGAGGGCCGGAATTAGAATAGGCAGTGAGTGGCAATGTATGATGGAGAAAAGCGCCACGGGGTGGTCAGCATGGGGAGGTCAGGAAACATGCAGTAGCAATGTAGGATAGGATTCTGAAGAACATCGCAGTGTGGTGCGCATTGTAATGTCTTCTAAAGGCCCATTTACTAGTAAGAGTGATAAAAACATCACGGGGTGGTGTGAATCGTAGGGCCTGAAATAGGATAGGCAGTGAGTGGCACTGTAGGATGGAGAAAATGGCCACAGGGTGGTCAGCATGGGGAGGTCAGGAAACATGCAGTGGTAATGTAGGATAGGTTTCTGAAAAATATTGCGGTGTGTTGCACATTGTAAGTGTTTCTAACACGCCATGCACTAGTAGCAGTGAGAAAAATACAACCGTGTGGTGTGAAATGGAGGGCCTGAATTATGATAGGCAGTGAGTGGCAATGTAGGATGGAGAAAAGCACCACGGGGTGGTCAGTTTGGGGAGGTCAGGAAACATGCAGTGGCAATGTAGGACAGGTTTCTGAAAAACATCGTAAGTAGTGCATTGTAAGGGTTTCTAACAGGCCATTCACTAGTAGGGGTGAGAAAAACATCACAGAGCGGTGTGAATCGGAGGGCCTGGATTAGGAAAGGCAGTGAGTCGCAAGGAAGGATGGAGAAAAGCGCCAAGGGTGATCAGCATGGGGTGGTCACGAAACATGCAGTGGCAATGTAGGATAGGTTTGTGAAAAAGATCGCGGTTTGGTGCATTGTAAGGGTTTCTAACAGGCCATTCACTAGTAGGAGTAAGAAAATCATCACGGGGTGGTGTGAATCGAAGGGCCTGAATTAGGATAGGCAGTGAGTGACAATGTAGGATGGAGAAAAGCGCCACGGGGTGGTCAGAATGGGGAGGTCAGAAAACATGCTGTAGCAATGTAGGATAGGATTCTGAAAAACATCAAGGGGTGGTGCGGATTGTAAGGGTTTCTAACAGGCCATTCACTACTAGGAGTGCGAAAAACAGCACGGGGTGGTGTGAATCGGAGGGCCTGAATTAGGACAGGCTGTGAGTGGCAATGTAGCATGGAGAAAAGCGCCACGGGGTGGTCAGCACGGTTAGGTCAGGACACATGCAGTGGCAATGTAGGATAGGTTTCTGAAAAACATCGCGGGGTGGTGTGCATTGTAAGTGTTTCTAACACGCCATTCACTAGTAGGAGTGAGAAAACCATCACGCGGTGCTGTGAATCGGAGGGCCTGACTTGGGATAGGCAATGAGTGGCAATGTAGGATGGAGAAAAGCGCCACGGGGTGGTCAGCATGGGGAGGTCAGGAAACATGCAGTGGCAATGTAGGAGAGGTTTCTGAAAAACATCACAGAGTGGTGCGCATTGTAAGGGTTTCTAACAGGCCATTCACTACTAGGAGTGAGAAAAACATCACGGGGTGGTGTGAATCGGAGGGCCTGAATTAGGACAGGCAGTGAGTGGCAATGTAGGATGGAGAAAAGTGCCACGGGGTGGTCAGCATGGGGAGGTCAGGAAACATGCAGTGGCAATGTAGGATACGTGTCTGAAGAACATCGCAGGGTGGTGCGCATTGTAAGGTCTTCTCAAGGCCCATTTACTAGTAAGAGTGAGAAAAACATCACGGGGTGGTGTGAATCGTAGGGCCTGAATTAGCATAGGCAGTGAGTGGCACTGTAGGATGGACAAAATGGCCAAGGGGTGGTCAGCATGGGGAGGTCAGGAAACATGCAGTGGGAATATAGGATAGGTTTCTGAAAAAATTCGCGGGGTGGTGCTCATTGTATGGGTTTCTAACAGTCCATTCACTAGTAGGAGTGAGAAAAATATCACGGGGTGGTGTGAATAGGAGGGCCTGAATTAGAATAGGCAGTGAGTGGCAATGTATGATGGAGAAAAGCGCCATGGGGTGGTCAGCATGGGGACGTCAAAAAACATGCAGTAGCAATGTAGGATAGGATTCTGAAAAACATCGCGGGGTGATGCGCATTGTAAGAGTTTCTAACAGGCCATTCACTAGTAAGAGTGAGAAATACATCAGGGGGTGGTGTGAATGGGAGGGCCTGAATTAGGATAGGCAGTGAGTGGCAATGTAGGATGTAGAAAAGCGCCACGGGGTGGACAGCATGGGGAGGTCAGGACACATGCAGTGGCAATGTAGGATATGTTTCTGAAAAACATCGCCGGGTGGTGCGCATTGTAAGGGTTTCTAAAAGGCCATTCACTAGTAGGAGTGAGAAAACCATCACGGGGTGGTGTGAATCGGAGGGCATGAATTGGTATAGGCAGTGAGTGGCAATATAGGATGGAGAAAAGCGATACAGGGTGGTCACCATGGGGAGGTCAGGAAACATGCATTGTCAATGTAGGATAGGTTTCTGAAAAACATCGTGGGGTGGTGGGCATTGTAAGGGTTTCTAACAGGCCATTCACCAGTAGGAATGAGAAAAACATCACGTTGTTGTGTGAATCGGAGGGACTGAATTAGGATAGGCAGTGAGTGGCAATGTAGGATGGAGAAAAGCGCCACGGGGTGGTCAGCACGGGGAGGTCAGGAAACATGCAGTGGCAATGTAGGATACATTTCTGAAAAACTTCGCGGGGTGGTGTGCATTGTAAGTGTTTCTAACAGGCCATTCACTAGTAGGAATGAGAAAATCATCACGGGGTGTTGTGAATCGAATGGCATTAATTAGGATAGGCAGTGGGTGACAATGTAGGATGGAGAAAAGCGCCACGGGGTGGTCAGCATGGGGAGGTCCGGAAACATGCTGTGGCAATGTAGGAGAGGTTTCTGAAAAACATCACAGAGTGGTGCACATTGTAAGGGTTTCTAACAGGCCATTCACTACTAGGAGTGAGAAAAACATCACGGGGTGGTGTGATTCGGAGGGCCTGAATTAGGACAGGCAGTGAGTGGCAATGTAGGATGGAGAAAAGCGCCACGGGGTGGTCACCATGGGGAGGTCAGGAAACATGCTGTGGCAATGTAGGATAGGTTTCTGAAAAACATCGCGGGGTGGTGCGCATTGTAAGGGTTTGTAACAGGCCCTTCACTAGTAGGAGTGAGAAAAACATCACGGGGTGGTGTGAATCGGAGGGCCGGTGTTAGGAAAGGCAGTGGCCTGCACTGTAGGATGGAGAAAATGGCCACGGGGTGGTCAGCATGTGGAGGTCAGGAAACCTGCAGTGGCAATGTAGGATACGTTTCTGAAAAACATCGGGGGTCGTGTGAATTGTAAGGGTTTCTAACACGCCATTCACTAGTAGGAGTGAGAAAACCATCACAGGGTGTTGTGAATCGGAGGGCCTGAATTGGGATAGACAGTGAGAGGCAATGTAGGATGTGGAAAAGCGATACGGGGTGGTCAGCATGGGGAGGTCAAGAAACATGCAGTGGCAATGTAGGATACGTTTCTGAAGAACATCGCGGGGTGGTGCCCATTGTAAGGTCTTCTAAAGGCCCATTTACTAGTAAGAGTGAGAAAACCATCACGGGGTGGTGTGAATCGGGGGACCTGAATTGGGATAGGCAGTGAGTGGCAATGTAGGATTGAGAAAAGCGCCATGGGGTGGTCAGCATGGGGACGTCAGGAAACATGCAATGGCAATGTAGGATAGGTTTCTGAAAAACATCGCGGGGTGGTGCTCATTTTAAGGGTTTCTAACAGGCCATTCACTAGTAGGAGTGAGAAAAACATCACGGGGTGGTGTCAATAGGAGGGCCTGAATTAGAATAGGCAGTGAGTGGCAATGTATGATGGAGAAAAGCGCCATGGGGTAGTCAGCATGGGGACGTCAGGAAACATGCAGTAGCAATGTAGGATAGGATTCTGAAAAACATCGCGGGGTGGTGCGCATTGTAAGTGTTTCTAACAGGCCATTCACTAGTAAGAGTGAGAAAACCATCACGGGGTAGTGTGAATCGGAGGGCATTAATTGGGATACGCAGTGAGTGGCAAAATAGGATGGAGAAAAGCAATACAGGGTGGTCTGCATGGGGAGGTCTGGAAACATGCAGTGGCAATGTAGGATAGGTTTCTGAAAAACATCGCGGGGTCATGTGAATTGTAAGGGTTTCTAACACGCCATTCACGAGTAGGAGTGAGAAAACCATCACAGTGTGTTGTGAATCGTAGGGCCTGAATTGGGATAGGCAGTGAGAGGCAATGTAGGATTGAGAAAAGCGATACGGTGTGGTCAGCATGTGGAGGTCAGGAAACATGCAGTGGCAATGTAGGATAGGTTTCTGAAAAACATCGCGGGGTGGTGCGCATTGTAAGGGTTTCTAAAAGTCCATTCACTAGTAGGAGTGAGAAATACATCACGGGGTGGTGTGAATCGGAGGGGCTGAATTGGGATAGACAGTGAGAGGCAATGTAGAATGTGGAAAAGCGATACGGGGTGGTCAGCATGGGCATGTCAGGAAACATGCAGTGGCAATGTAGGATAGGTTTCTGAAAAACATCGCGGAGTGGTGCGCATTGTAAGGGTTTCTAACAGGCCATTCACTAGTAGGAGTGAGAAAAACATCACGTTGTTGTGTGAATCGGAGGGCCTGAATTAGGATAGGCAGTGAGTGGCAATATAGGATGGAGAAAAGCGCCACGGGGTGTTCAGCATGGGGATGTCAGGAAACATGCAGTGGCAATGTAGGATAGGTTTCTGAAAAACATCGCCGGGTGGTGTGCATTGTAAGGGTTTCTAACTGGCCATTCACTAGTAGGAGTGAGAAAATCATCACGGGGTGTTGTGAATCGAAGGGCGTGAATTAGGAGAGGCAGTGGGTGACAATGTACGATGGAGAAAAGCGCCACAGGGTGCTCAGCATGGGGAGGTCAGGAAACATGCTGTGGCAATGTAGGATAGGTTTCTGAAAAACATCACAGGGTGGTGCGCATTGTAAGGGTTTCTAACAGTCCATTCACTAGTAGGAGTGAGAAAAACATCACAGGGTGGTGTGAATAGGAGGGCCGGAATTAGAATAGGCAGTGAGTGGCAATGTATGATGGAGAAAAGCGCCACGGGGTGGTCAGCATGGGGAGGTCAGGAAACATGCAGTAGCAATGTAGGATAGGATTCTGAAGAACATCGCGGTGTGGTGCGCATTGTAAGGTCTTCTAAAGGCCCATTTACTAGTAAGAGTGATAAAAACATCACGGGGTGGTGTGAATCGTAGGGCCTGAAATAGGATAGGCAGTGAGTGGCACTGTAGGATGGAGAAAATGGCCACAGGGTGGTCAGCATGGGGAGGTCAGGAAACATGCAGTGGTAATGTAGGATAGGTTTCTGAAAAATATTGCGGTGTGTTGCACATTGTAAGTGTTTCTAACACGCCATGCACTAGTAGCAGTGAGAAAAACACAACCATGTGGTGTGAAATGGAGGGCCTGAATTAGGATAGGCAGTGAGTGGCAATGTAGGATGGAGAAAAGCACCACGGGGTGGTCAGTTTGGGGAGGTCAGGAAACATCCAGTGGCAATGTAGGACAGGTTTCTGAAAAACATCGCGGAGTAGTGCATTGTAAGGGTTTCTAACAGGCCATTCACTAGTAGGGGTGAGAAAAACATCACAGAGTGGTGTGAATCGGAGGGCCTGGATTAGGAAAGGCAGTGAGTCGCAAGGAAGGATGGAGAAAAGCGCCAAGGGTGGTCAGCATGGGGTGGTCACGAAACATGCAGTGGCAATGTAGGATAGGTTTGTGAAAAAGATCGCGGTTTGGTGCATTGTAAGCGTTTCTAACAGGCCATTCACTAGTAGGGGTGAGAAAAACATCATGGAGTGGTGTGAATCGGAGGGCCTGGATTAGGCCAGGCAGTGAGTGGCAATGTTGGATGGAGAAAAGCAACACGGGGTGTCAGCATGGGGAGGTCAGGAAACATGGAGTGGCAATGCAGGATAGGTTTCTGAAAAACATCGCCGGGTGGTGTGCATTGTAAGGGTTTCTAACAGGCCATTCACTAGTAGGAGTGAGAAAAACATTACGGGTTGGTGTGAATCGAAGGGCCTGAATTAGGATACACAGTGATTGGCAATGTAGGATGGAGAAAAGCGGCACGGGGTGGTCAGCATGGGGAGGTCAGGAAACATGCAGTGGCAATGTAGGATAGGTTTCTGAAAAACATCGCGGGGTCGTGTGAATTGTAAGGGTTTCTAACACGCCATTCACTAGGAGGAGTGAGAAAACCATCACGGGGTGTTGTGAATTGGAGGGCCTGTATTGGGATAGGCAGTGAGAGGCAATGTAGGATGGAGCAAAGCGATACGGTTTGGTCAGCATGTGGAGGTCAGGAAACATGCAGTAGCAATGTAGGATAGGTTTCTGAAAAACATCACGGGGTGGTGCGCATTGTAAGGGTTTCTAACAGGCCATTTCCTAGTAGGAGTGAGAAAAACTTCACGTTGTTGGGTGAATCAGAGGGCCTGAATTAGGATAGGCAGTGAGTGGTAATGTAGGATGGAGAAAAGCGCCACGGGGTGGTCATCATGGGGAGGTCAGGAAACATGCAGTGGCAATGTAGGATAGGTTTCTGAAAAACTTCGCGGGCTGGTGAGCTTTGTAATGGTTTCTAACAGGCCATTCACTAGTAGGATTGAGAAAAACATCACGGGGTGGTGTGAATAGGAGGGCCTGAATAACAATAGGCAGTGATTGGCAATGTAGGATGCTGAAAAGCGCCCCAGAGTGTTCAGTATGTGGAAGTCAGGAAACATGCAGTGGCAGTGCAGGATAGGTTTCTGAAAAACGTCGCCGGGTGGTGTGCATTGTAAGGGTTTCTAACAGGCCATTCACTAGTAGGAGTAAGAAAATCATCACGGGGTGGTGTGAATCGAAGGGCCTGAATTAGGATAGGCAGTGAGTGACAATGTAGGATGGAGAAAAGCGCCACGGGGTGGTCAGAATGGGGAGGTCAGAAAACATGCTGTAGCAATGTAGGATAGGATTCTGAAAAACATCAAGGGGTGGTGCGGATTGTAAGGGTTTCTATCAGGCCATTCACTACTAGGAGTGCGAAAAACAGCACGGGGTGGTGTGAATCGGAGGGCCTGATTTAGGACAGGCTGTGAGTGGCAATGTAGCATGGAGAAAAGCGCCACGGGGTGGTCAGCATGTGTAGGTCAGGACACATGCAGTGGCAATGTAGGATAGGTTTCTGAAAAACATCGCGGGGTGGTGTGCATTGTAAGTGTTTCTAACACGCCATTCACTAGTAGGAGTGAGAAAACCATCACGCGGTGCTGTGAATCGGAGGGCCTGACTTGGGATAGGCAATGAGTGGCAATGTAGGATGGAGAAAAGCGCCACGGGGTGGTCAGCATGGGGAGGTCAGGAAACATGCAGTGGCAATGTAGGAGAGGTTTCTGAAAAACATCACAGAGTGGTGCGCATTGTAAGGGTTTCTAACAGGCCATTCACTACTAGGAGTGAGAAAAACATCACGGGGTGGTGTGAATCGGAGGGCCTGAATTAGGACAGGCAGTGAGTGGCAATGTAGGATGGAGAAAAGTGCCACGGGGTGGTCAGCATGGGGAGGTCAGGAAACATGCAGTGGCAATGTAGGATACGTGTCTGAAGAACATCGCAGGGTGGTGCGCATTGTAAGGTCTTCTCAAGGCCCATTTACTAGTAAGAGTGAGAAAAACATCACGGGGTGGTGTGAATCGTAGGGCCTGAATTAGCATAGGCAGTGAGTGGCACTGTAGGATGGACAAAATGGCCAAGGGGTGGTCAGCATGGGGAGGTCAGGAAACATGCAGTGGGAATATAGGATAGGCTTCTGAAAAAAATCGCGGGGTGGTGCTCATTGTATGGGTTTCTAACAGTCCATTCACTAGTAGGAGTGAGAAAAATATCACGGGGTGGTGTGAATAGGAGGGCCTGAATTAGAATAGGCAGTGAGTGGCAATGTATGATGGAGAAAAGCGCCACGGGGTGGTCAGCATGGGGACGTCAAAAAACATGCAGTAGCAATGTAGGATAGGATTCTGAAAAACATCGCGGGGTGGTGCGCATTGTAAGAGTTTCTAACAGGCCATTCACTAGTAAGAGTGAGTAATACATCAGGGGGTGGTGTGAATGGGAGGGCCTGAATTAGGATAGGGAGTGAGTGGCAATGTAGGATGTAGAAAAGCGCCACGGGGTGGACAGCATGGGGAGGTCAGGACACATGCAGTGGCAATGTAGGATATATTTCTGAAAAACATCGCCGGGTGGTGCGCATTGTAAGGGTTTCTAAAAGGCCATTCACTAGTAGGAGTGAGAAAACCATCACGGGGTGGTGTGAATCGGAGGGCATGAATTGGGATAGGCAGTGAGTGGCAATATAGGATGGAGAAAAGCGATACAGGATGGTCACCATGGGAAGGTCAGGAAACATGCATTGTCAATGTAGGATAGGTTTCTGAAAAACATCGTGGGGTGGTGGGCATTGTAAGGGTTTCTAACAGGCCATTCACCAGTAGAAATGAGAAAAACATCACGTTGTTGTGTGAATCGGAGGGCCTGAATTAGGATAGGCAGTGAGTGGCAATGTAGGATGGAGAAAAGCGCCACGGGGTGGTCAGCACGGGGAGGTCAGGAAACATGCAGTGGCAATGTAGGATACATTTCTGAAAAACTTCGCGGGGTGGTGTGCATTGTAAGGGTTTCTAACAGGCCATTCTCTAGTAGGAATGAGAAAATCATCACGGGGTGTTGTGAATCGAAGGGCATGAATTAGGATAGGCAGTGGGTGACAATGTAGGATGGAGAAAAGCGCCACGGGGTGGTCAGCATGGGGAGGTCCGGAAACATGCTGTGGCAATGTAGGATACGTTTCTGAAAAACATCGTGTGGTGGTTGGCATTGTAAGGGTTTCTAACAGGCCATTCACTAGTAGGAGTGAGAAAATCATTACGGGTTGGTGTGAATCGAAGGGCCTGAATTGGGATAGGCAGTGAGAGGCAATGTAGGATGTGGAAAAGCGATACGGGGTGGTCAGCATGGGGAGGTCAAGAAACATGCAGTGGCAATGTAGGATACGTTTCTGAAGAACATCGCGGGGTGGTGCCCATTGTAAGGTCTTCTAAAGGCCCATTTACTAGTAAGAGTGAGAAAACCATCACGGGGTGGTGTGAATCGGGGGACCTGAATTGGGATAGGCAGTGAGTGGCAATGTAGGATTGAGAAAAGCGCCAAGGGGTGGTCAGCAGGGGGACGTCAGGAAACATGCAATGGCAATGTAGGACAGGATTCTGAAAAACATCGCGGGGTGGTGCGCATTTTAAGAGTTTCTAACAGGCCATTCACTAGTAAGAGTGTGAAATACATCAGGGGGTGGTGTGAACAGGAGGGCCTGAATTAGGATAAGCAGTGAGTGGCAATGTAGGATGGAGAAAAGCGCCACGGGGTGATCAGCATGGGGAGGTCAGGAAACATGCAGTGGCAATGTAGGATAGGTTTCTGAAAAACATTGCGGGGTGTTGCGCATTGTAAGTGTTTCTAACACGCTATACACTAGTAGCAGTGAGAAAATCATCACCGGGTGGTGTTAATCGGAGGGCCTGAATTAGGATAGGCAGTGAGTGGCAATGTAGGATGGAGAAAAGCGCCACGGGTTGGTCAGTTTGGGGAGGTCAGGAAACATGCAGTGGCAATGTAGGATAGGTTTCTGAAAAACATCGCGGAGTGGTGCGCATTGTAAGGGTTTCTAACAGGCCATTCACTAGTAGGAGTGAGAAAACATCACGGGGTGGTGTGAATCGGAGGGCCTGAATTAGGATAGGCAGTGAGTGGCAATGTAGGATGGAGAAAAGCGCCACGGGGTGTTCAGCATGGGGAGGTCAGGAAACATGCAGTGGCAATGTAGGATAGGTTTCGGAAAACATCGCCGGGTGGTGCGCATTGTAAGTCTTTCTAACAGGCCATTCCTAGTAGGAGTGAGAAAATCATCACGGGTCGGTGTGAATCGAAGGGCCTGAGTTAGGATAGGCAGTGAGTGGCAATATAAGATTGAGAAAAGTGCTACGGGGTGGTCAGCATGGGGAGGTCAGGGAACATGCTGTGGCAATGTAGGATAGGTTTATGAAAAACATCGCGGGGTGGTGGGCATTGTAAGGGTTTCTAAAAGGCCATTCATTAGTAGGAGTGAGAAAAACATCACGGCGTGGTGTGAATAGGAGGGCCTGAATTAGGATAGGCAGTTAGTGACAATGTAGGATGGAGAAAAGCGCCTCGGGGTGTTTAGCATGGGGAGGTCAGGAAACATGCAGTGGCAATGTAGGATAGGTTTCTCAAAAACATCGCCTGGTGGTGTGCATTGTAAGGGTTTCTAACAGGCCATTCACTAGTAGGAGTGAGAAAATCATCACATGGTGTTGTGAACCGAATGTCCTGAATTAGGATAGGCAGTTAGTGACAATGTAGGATGGAGAAAAGCGTCACAGGGTGGTCAGCATTGGGAGGTCAGGAAACATGCTGTGGCAATGTAGGATAGCTTTCTGAAAAACATCACGGGGTGGTGCGCATTGTAAGGGTTTCTATCAGGCCATTCACTACTAGGAGTGAGAAAAACATCACGGGGTGCTGTGAATCGGAGGGCATGAATTGAGATAGGCAGTGAATGGCAATGTAGGATGGAGTAAAGCGATACGGGGTGGTCAGCATGAGGAGGTCAGGAAACATGCAGTGGCAATG
Organism: Cavia porcellus; assembly: GCF_034190915.1. Taxonomy (NCBI): domain Eukaryota; kingdom Metazoa; phylum Chordata; class Mammalia; order Rodentia; family Caviidae; genus Cavia; species Cavia porcellus. Next base: position 456,438 of record NW_026947486.1, on the reverse strand, counting down.
TAGGATAGGTTTCTGAAAAACATCGCGGGGTGGTGCGCATTGTAAGGTTTTCTAACAGGGCATTCACTAGTAAGAGTGTGAAAAACATCACGTTGTTGTGTGAATCGGAGCGCCTGAATTAGGATAGACAGTGAGTGGCAATGTAGGATGGAGAAAAGCGCCACGGGGTGGTCAGCATGGGGAGGTCAGGAAACATGCATTGGCAGTGTATGATATGTTTCTGAAGAATATCGCGTGGTGGTGTGCAATGTAAGGTCTTTTAAAGGCCCAATTACTTGTAAGAGTGAGAAAAACATCACGGGGTGGTGTGAATCGTAGGGCCTCAATTAGAATAGGTAGGGAGTGGCACTGTAGGATGGAGATAATGGCCTCGGGGTGGTCAGTATGGGGAGGTCAGGAAACATGCAGTGGCAATGTAGGATAGCTTTCTGAAAAACATCACGGGGTCGTGTGAATTGTAAGGGTTTCTATCACTCCATTCACTAGTAGGAGTGAGAAAACCATCACGGGGTGGTGTGAATCGGGGGGCCTGAATTGGGATAGGCAGTGAGTGGCAATGTAGGATGGAGAAAAGCTATACGGGGAGGTCAGCATGGGGAGGTGAGGAAACATGCTATGGCAATGTAGGATAGGTTTCTAAAAAACATCGCGGGGTGGTGCACATTTTAAGGGTTTCTAACAGGCCATTCACAAGTAGGAGTGAGAAAAACATCACGGGGTGGTGTGAATCGCAGGGCCTGAATTGGGACAGGCAGTGAGTGGCAATGTAGGATGGAGAAAAGCGCCATGGGGTGGTCAGCTTGGGGAGGTCAGGAAACATGCAGTGGCAATGTAGGACAGGTTTCTGAAAAACATCACGGGGTAGTGCATTGTAAGGGTTTCTAACAGGCCATTCACTAGTAGAAGTGAGAAAAACATCACGGGATGGTGTGAATCAGAGGGCCTGAATTAGGATAGGCATTGAGTGGCAATGTAGGATGGAGAAAAGCGCCATGGGGTGGTCAGCATGGTGAGGTCAGGACACATGCAGTGGCAATGTAGGATAGGTTTCTGAAAAACTTCGCGGGCTGGTGCACTTTGTAAGGGTTTCTAACAGGCCATTCACTAGTAGGAGTGAGAAAAACATCACGGGGTGGTGTGAATAGGAGGGCCTGAATTAGAATAGGCAGTGAGTGGCAATGTAGGATGGAGAAAAGGGCCACGGGGTGTTCAGCATGGGGAGGTCAGGAAACATGTAGTGGCAGTGTAGGATAGTTTTCTGAAAAACATCGCCGGGTGGTGTGCATTGTATGGGTTTCTAACAGGCCTTTCACTAGTAGGCGTGAGAAAATCATCACGGGGTGTTGTGAATCGAAGGTCCTGAATTGGGATAGGCAATTAGTGACAATGTAGGATGGAGAAAAGCGTCACGGGGTGGTCAGCATGGGGAGGTCAGGAAACATGCAGTGGCAATGTAGGATAGCTTTCTGAAAAACATCGCGTGGTGGTGCGCATTGTAAGGGTTTCTAACAGGCCATTCACTAGTAAGAGTGAGAAAAAAACCACGGGGTGGTGTAAATCGGAGGGCTTGAATTAGGATAGGCAGTGAATGGCAATGAAGGATGGATAAAAGCGCCACGGGGTGATCAGCATGGGGAGGTCAGGAAACATGCAGTGGCAATGTAGGATAGGTTTCTGAAAAACATTGCGGGGTGGTGCGCATTGTAAGAGTTTCTAACAGGCAATTCACTAGTAAGACTGAGAAAAAAATCACGCGCTGGTGTGAATCGGAGGGCCTGAATTAGGATAGGCAGTGAGTGGCTATGTAGGATGGACAAAAGCGCCACGGGGTGTTCAGCATGGGGAGGTCAGGAAACATGCAGTGGCAATGTAGGATAGGTTTCTTAAAAATATTGTGGGGTGTTGGGCATTGTAAGTGTTTTTAACACGCCATGCACTAGTAGCAGTGAGAAAAACATCACACCGTGTGGTGTGAATCTGAGGGACTGAATTAGGATAGGCAGTGAGTGGCAATGTAGGATGGAGAAAAGCGCCATGGGGTGGTCAGCTTGGCGAGGTCAGGAAACATGCAGTGGCAATGTAGGACAGGTTTCTGAAAAACAACACGGGGTAGTGCATTGTAAGGGTTTCTAACAGGCCATTCACTAGTAGGGGTGAGAAAAACATCATGGGGTGTTGTGAATTGGGGGGCCTGAATTGGGATAGGCAGTGAGTGGCAATGTAGGATGGAGAAAAGCTATTCGGGGTGGTCAGCATGTGGAGGTCAGGAAACATGCAGTGGCAATGTAGGATAGGTTTCTCAAAAACATAGCGGGGTGGTGCGCATTTTAACGGATTCTAACAGGCCATTCACTAGTAGGAGTGAGAAAAACATCACGTTGTTTTGTGAATCAGAGCGCCTGAATTAGGATAGGCAGGGAGGGGCAATGTAGAATGGAGAAAAGCGCCACGGGGTGGTTAGCATGGGAACATCAGGAAACATGCAGGCAATGTAGGATAGGATTCTGAAAAACATCGCGGGGTGGTGCGCCTTTAATTGTTTCTAACACGCCATGCTCTAGTAGCAGTGAGAAAAACATCACGGGTTTGTGTGAATCGGAGGGCCTGAATTAGGATTGTCAGTGAGGGGCAATGTAGGATGGACAAAAGCGAGACGGGCTGGTCAGCATGGGGAGGTCAGGAAACATGCAGTGGAAATGTAGGATAGGTTTCTGAAAAATATTGCGGGGTGTTGCGCATTGTAAGTTTTTCTAACACGCCATGCACTAGTAGCAGTGAGAAAAACATCACCGCGAGGTGTGAATCGGATGGCCTGAATTAGGAAAGGCAGTGAGTGGCAATGTAGGATGGAGAAAAGCGCCATGGGGTGGTCAGCTTGGGGAGGTCAGGAAACATGCTGTGGCAATGTAGGACAGGTTTCTGAAAAACATCGCGGGGTAGTGCATTGTAAGTGTTTCTAACAGGCCATTCACTAGTAGGGGTGAGAAAAACATCACGGAGTGGTGTGAATCGGAGAGCCTGGATTATGATAGGCAGTGAGTGGCAATGTAGGATGGAGAAAAGCGCCATGGGGTGTTCAGCATGGGGAGGTCAGGAAACATGCAGTGGCAATGTAGGATAGGTTTCTGAAAAACTTCGCGGGCTGGTGCGCTTTGTAAGGGTTTTTAACAGGCCATTCACTAGTAGGAGTGAGAAAAACATCACGGGGTGGTGTGAATAGGAGGGCCTGAATTAGAATAGGCAGTGAGTGGCAAGGTTGGATGGAGAAAAGCGCCACGGGGTGTTCAGCATGGGGAGGTCAGGAAACATGTAGTGGCAATGTAGGATAGTTTTCTGAAAAATATCGCCGGGTGGTGTGCATTGTAAGGGTTTCTTTTTTTTTTTTTTTTTTTTTTTTTTTTTTTTTTTTTGGTCTTTTTCATTTTTATCGGTACCAGGGATCGAACTCGCGACTGCCTGCTTGCAAGGCAGGTGCTTAAGCCCCTGAGCTAAATCCCCAGCCCCCAATGTAAGGGTTTCTAACCGGCCATTCACTAGTAGGAGTGAGAAAATCATCACGGGGTTTTGTGAATCGAAGGTGGTGAATTAGGATAGGCAGTTAGTGACAATGTAGGATGGAGAAAAGCGTCACGGGGTGGTCAGCATGGGGAGGTCAGGAAACATGCAGTGGCAACGTAGGATAGGTTTCTGAAAAACATCGTGGGGTGGTGCGCATTGTAAGGGTTTCTAACACGCCATTCACTAGTAAGAGTGAGAAAAAATTCACGGGGTGGTGTGAATCGGAGTGCCTGAACTGGTATAGGCAGTGAGTGGAAATGTAGGATGGACAAAAGCGCAACGGGTTGGTCAGCATGGGGAGAACAGGAAACATGCAGTGGCAATGTAGGACAGGTTTCTGAAAAACATCGCGGGATGGTGCGCATTGTAAGGGTTTCTAACAGTCCATTGACTAGTAGGAGTGAGAAAAACATCACGGGGGGCTGTGAATCGGAGAGCCTGAATTAGTATAGGCAGTGAGTGCCAATGTAGGAAGGAGAAAAGCGCCAAGGGGTGGTCAGCATGGGGAGGTCAGGAAACTTGCAGTGGCAATGTAGGAGAGGTTTCGGAAAAACATCGCGGGGTGGTGCGCATTGTAATGGTTTCTAACACGCCATGCACTAGTAGCAGTGAGAAAAACAGCACCGGTTGGTGTGAATCAGAGGGCCTGAATTAGGATAGGCAGTGAGTGGCAACATAGGATGGAGAAAAGCGCCACAGGGTGGTCAGCATGGGGTGGTCAGGAAACATGCAGTGGCAATGTAGGATAGGTTTCTGAAAAAGATCGCAGGTTGGTGCATTGTAAGGGTATCTAACAGGCCATTCACTAGTAGGCGTGTAAAAAACATGACGGGGTGTTGTGAATCGGTGGGTCTGTATTAGGATAGGCAGTGAGTGGCAATGTAGGATGGTGAAAAGCGCCAAGGGGTGGTCAGCATGGGGAGGTCAGAAAACATGCTGTGGCAATGTAGGATAGGTTTCTGAAAAACATCGCGGGGTGGTTCGCATTGTAAGGGTTTCTAACAGGCCATTCACTAGTAGGAGTAAGAAATACATCACGGGGTGGTGTGAATCGGAGGTCCTGAATTAGGATAGGTTGTTAGTGACAATGTGGGATGGAGAAAAGTGCCACGGGGTCGTCAGCATGGGGAGGTCAGGACACATGCAGTGGCAATATAGGATATGTTTCTGAAAACCATCGCGGTGTGCTGCGCATTGTAAGTGTTTCTAACAGGCCATTCACTAGTAGGAGTGAGAAAAACATCACGGGGTGGTGTGAATCAGAGGGACTGAATAAGGATAGGCCGTGAGTGGCACTGTAGGATGGAAAAAATGGCCACGGGCTGGTCAGGCTGGGGAGGTCAGGAAACATGCAGTGGAAATGTAGGATAGGTTTCTGAAAAATATTGCGGGGTGTTGCGCATTGTAAGTGTTTCTAACACGCCATGCACTAGTAGCAGTGAGAAAAACATCATCACGAGGTGTGAATCGGAGGGCCTGCATTAGGAAAGGCAGTGAGTGGCAATGTAGGATGGAGAAAAGCGCCATGGGGTGGTCAGCTTGGGGAGGTCAGGAAACATGCTGTGGCAATGTAGGACAGGTTTCTGAAAAACATCGCGGGGTAGTGCATTGTAAGTGTTTCTAACAGGCCATTCACTAGTAGGGTTGAGAAAAACATCACGGAGTGGTGTGAATCGGAGGGCCTGGATGATGATAGGCAGTGAGTGGCAATGTAGGATGGAGAAAAGCGCCATGGGGTGTTCAGCATGGGGAGGTCAGGAAACTTGCAGTGGCAATGTAGGATAGGTTTCTGAAAAACATCGCCGCGTGGTGTGCATTATAAGGGTTTCTAACAGGCCATTCACTAGTAGGAGTGACAAAATCATCACGGGTCGGTGTGAATCCAAGGGCCTGAATTAGGATAAGCATTGAGTGAAAATTTAGGATGGAGAAAAGCGCCATGGGGTGGTCAGCATGGGGAGGTCAGGAAACATGCTGTGGCAATGTAGGATAGGTTTCTTAAAAACATCGTGGGGTGGTGCGCCTTGTAAGGGTTTCTAACAGGCCATTCACTAGTAGGAGTGAGAAAAACATCATGGGGTGGTGTGAATCGGAGGGCCTGAATTAGGATAGGCAGTGAGTGGCAATGTAGGATGGAGAAAAGCTCCATGAGGTGGTCAGCATGGTGAGGTCAGGACACATGCAGTGGCAATGTAGGATAGGTTTCTGAAAAACTTCGCGGGCTGGTGCGTTTTGTAAGGGTTTCTAACAGGCCATTCACTAGTAGGAGTCAGAAAAACATCACGGGGTGGTGTCAATAAGAGGGCCTGAATTAGAATAGGCAGTGAGTGGCAATGTAGGTTGGAGAATAGCGCCACGGGGTGTTCAGCATGGGGAGGTCAGGAAACATGCAGTGGCAATGCAGGATAGGTTTCTGAAAAACAGCGCCGGGTGGTGTGCATTCTAAGGGTTTCTAACAGGCCATTCACTAGTAGGAGTGAGAAAATCATCACGGGGTGGTGTGAATCGAAGAGCCTGAATTAGGATAGGCAGTGAGTGACAATGTAGGATGGAGAAAAGCGCCACGGGGTGGTCAGCATGTGTATGTCAGGACACATGCAATGGCAATGCAGGATAGGTTTCTGAAAAACATCGCCGGGTGGTGCGCATTGTAAGCGTTTCAAACACGCCATTCACTAGTATGAGTGAGAAAAACATCACGGGGTGGTGTGAATCGGAGGGCCTGAATAGGGATAGGCAGTGAGTGGCAATATAGGATGGAGAAAAGCTATACTGGGTGGTCAGCATGGGGAGGTCAGGAAACATACAGTGGCAATGTAGGATAGGTTTCTGAAAAACATCGCGGTGTGAGGCGCATTTTAAGGGTTTCTAACAGGCCATTCATTAGTAGGAGTGAGAAAAACATCACGGGGTGGTGTGAATCGGATGGCCTGAATTAGGATAGGCAGTGAGTTGCACTGTAGGATGGAGAAAATGGCCACGGGGTGGTCAGCATGTGGAGGTCAGGAAACCTGCAGTGGCAATGTAGGATAGGTTTCTGAAAAAATCACGGGGTCGTGTGAATTGTAAGGGTTTCTAACACGCCATTCACTAGTAAGAGTGAGAAAACCATCACAGGGTGGTGTGAATCAGGGGGCCTGAATTGGGATTGGCAGTGAGTGGCAATGTAGAATTTAGAAAAGCTATACTGGGTGGTCAGCATGGGGAGGTCAGGAAACATACAGTGGCAATGTAGGATAGGTTTCTGAAAAACATCGCGGGGTGGAGCGCATTTTAAGGGTTTCTAACAGGCCATTCATTAGTAGGAGTGAGAAAAACATCACGGGGTGGTGTGAATCGGATGGCCTGAATTAGGATAGGCAGTGAGTTGAACTGTAGGATGGAGAAAATGGCCACGGGGTGGTCAGCATGTGGAGGTCAGGAAACCTGCAGTGGCAATGTAGGATAGGATTCTGAAAAACATCGCGGTGTCGTGTGAATTGTAAGTGTTTCTAACACGCCATTCACTAGTAGGAGTGAGAAAACCATCACAGGGTGTTGTGAATCGGAGGGCCTGAATTGGGTTAGGCAGTGAGAGGCAATGTAGGATGTGGAAAAGCGATACGGGGTGGTCAGCATGGGGAGGTCAGGAAACATGCAGTGCCAATGTAAGATAGGTTTCTGAAAAACATCGCGGGGTGTTGCGCATTGTAAGGGTTTCTAACAGGCCATTCACTAGTAGGAGTGAGAAAAACATCACGTTGTTGTGTGAATCAGAGGGCCTGAATTAGGATAGGCAGTGAGTGGCAATATAGGATGGAGAAATGTGCCACGGGGTGGTCAGCATGGGGAGGTCAGGAAAAATGCAGTGGCAATTTAGGATACGTTTCAGAAGAACATCGCGGGGTGGTGCGCATTGTAAGGTCTTCTAATGGCCCATTTACTAGTAAGAGTGAGAAAACCATCACTGGGTTGTGTGAATCGGGGGACCTGAATTGGCATAGGCAGTGAGTGGCAATGTAGGATTGAGAAAAGCGCCAAGGGGTGGTCAGCATGGGGACGTCAGGAAACATGCAATGGCAATGTAGGATAGGTTTCTGAAAAACATCGCGGGGTGGTGCTCATTTTAAGGGTTTCTAACAGGCCATTCACTAGTAGGAGTGAGAAAAAATTCACGGGGTGGTGTGAATAGGAGGGCCTGAATTAGAATAGGCAGTGAGTGGCAATGTATGATGGAGAAAAGTGCCACGGGGTGGTCAGCATGGGGAGGTCAGTAAACATGCAGTAGCAATGTAGGATAGGATTCTGAAAAACATCGTGGGGTTGTGCTCATTGTAAGGGTTTCTAACAGGCCATTCACCAGTAGGAGTGAGAAAAACATCACGTTATTGTGTGAATCAGAGCACCTGAATTAGGATAGGCAATGAGTAGCAATGTAGAATGGAGAAAAGCGCCACGGGGTGGTCAGCACGGGGAGGTCAGGACACATGCAGTGGCAATGTAGGATACGTTTCTGAAGAACATCGCATGGTAGTGCTCATTGTAAGGTCTTCTAAAGGCCCATTTACTAGTAAGAGTGAGAAAAACATCACGGGTTGGTGTGAATCGTAGGGCGTGAATTAGGATACGCAGTGAGTGGCACTGTAGGATGGAGAAAATGGCCACGGGGTGGTCATCATTGGGAGGTCAGGAAACATGCAGTGGCAATATAGTATAGGTTTCTGAAAAAATCACTTGGTCGTGTGAATTGTAAGGGTTTCTAACACGCCATTCATTAGTAGGAGTGAGAAAAACATCACGGGATGGAGTGAATCGGATGGCCTGAATTAGGCTATGCAGTGAGTTGCATTGTAGGATGGAGAAAATGGCCACGGGGTGGTCAGCATGGGGAGGTCAGGAAACATGAAGTGGCAATGTAGGATAGGTTTCTGAAAAACATCGCGGGGTCGTGTGAATAGTAAGGGTTTCTAACACGCCATTCACTAGTAGGAGTGAGAAAACCATCACGGGGTGTTGTGAATCGGAGGGCCTGTATTGGGATAGGCAGTGAGAGGCAATGTAGGATGGAGAAAAGCGATACGGTGTGGTCAGCATGTGGAGGTCAGGAAACATGCAGTGGCAATGTAGGATAGGTTTCTGAAAACATCGCGGGGTGGTGCGCATTGTAAGGGTTTCTAACAGGCCATTCACTAGGAGCAGTGAGAAAACCATCACGTTGTTAGGTGAATCGGAGGGCCTGAATTAGGATAGGCAGTGAGTGGTAATGTAGGATGGAGAAAAGCGCCTCGAGGTGGTCAGCATTGTGAGGTCAGGAAACATGCAGTGACAATGTAGGATACGTTTCTGAAGAACATCGCGGGTGGTGCGCATTGTAAGGTCTTCTAAAGGCGCATTTTCTAGTAAGAGTGAGAAAACCATCACGGGGTGGTGTGAATCGGGGGACCTGAATTGGGATAGGCAGTGAGTGGCAATGTAGGATTGAGAAAAGCGCCAAGGGGTGGTCAGCATGGGGACGTCAGGAAACATGCAATGGCAATGTAGGATAGGTTTCTGAAAAACATCTCGGGGTGGTGCTCATTTTAAGGGTTTCTAACAGGCCATTCACTAGTAGGAGTGAGAAAAACACCACGGGGTGGTGTGAATAGGAGGGCCTGAGTTAGAATAGGCAGTGAGTGGCAATGTAGGATTGAGAAAAGCGCCAAGGGGTGGTCAGCATGGGGACGTCAGGAAACATGCAATGGCAATGTAGGATAGGTTTCTGAAAAACATCGCGGGGTGGTGCTCATTTTAAGGGTTTCTAACAGGCCATTCACTAGTAGGAGTGAGAAAAACATCACGTGGTGGTGTGAATAGGAGGGCCTGAATTAGAATAGGCAGTGAGTGGCAATGTATGATGGAGAAAAGCGCCATGGGGTAGTCAGCATGGGGACGTCAGGAAACATGCAGTAGCAATGTAGGATAGGATTCTGAAAAACATCGCGGGGTGGTGCGCATTGTAAGTGTTTCTAACAGGCCATTCACTAGTAAGAGTGAGAAAACCATCACGGGGTAGTGTGAATCGGAGGGCATTAATTGGGATAGGCAGTGAGTGGCAAAATAGGATGGAGAAAAGCAATACAGGGTGGTCTGCATGGGGAGGTCTGGAAACATGCAGTGGCAATGTAGGATAGGTTTCTGAAAAACATCGGGGGTCATGTGAATTGTAAGGGTTTCTAACACGCCATTCACGAGTAGGAGTGAGAAAACCATCACAGGGTGTTGTGAATCGTAGGGCCTGAATTGGGATAGGCAGTGAGAGGCAATGTAGGATTGAGAAAAGCGATACGGTGTGGTCAGCATGTGGAGGTCAGGAAACATGCAGTGGCAATGTAGGATAGGTTTCTGAAAAACATTGCGGGGTGGTGCGCATTGTAAGGGTTTCTAAAAGTCCATTCACTAGTAGGAGTGAGAAATACATCACGGGGTGGTGTGAATCGGAGGGGCTGAATTGGGATAGACAGTGAGAGGCAATGTAGAATGTGGAAAAGCGATACGGGGTGGTCAGCATGGGCATGTCAGGAAACATGCAGTGGCAATGTAGGATAGGTTTCTGAAAAACATCGCGGAGTGGTGCGCATTGTAAGGGTTTCTAACAGGCCATTCACTAGTAGGAGTGAGAAAAACATCACGTTGTTGTGTGAATCGGAGGGCCTGAATTAGGATAGGCAGTGAGTGGCAATATAGGATGGAGAAAAGCGCCACGGGGTGTTCAGCATGGGGATGTCAGGAAACATGCAGTGGCAATGTAGGATAGGTTTCTGAAAAACATCGCCGGGTGGTGTGCATTGTAAGGGTTTCTAAATGGCCATTCATTAGTAGGAGTGAGAAAATCATCACGGGGTTTTGTGAATCGAAGGGCGTGAATTAGGAGAGGCAGTGGGTGACAATGTACGATGGAGAAAAGCGCCACAGGGTGCTCAGCATGGGGAGGTCAGGAAACATGCTGTGGCAATGTAGGATAGGTTTCTGAAAAACATCACAGGGTGGTGCGCATTGTAAGGGTTTCTAACAGTCCATTCACTAGTAGGAGTGAGAAAAACATCACAGGGTGGTGTGAATAGGAGGGCCGGAATTAGAATAGGCAGTGAGTGGCAATGTATGATGGAGAAAAGCGCCACGGGGTGGTCAGCATGGGGAGGTCAGGAAACATGCAGTAGCAATGTAGGATAGGATTCTGAAGAACATCGCAGTGTGGTGCGCATTGTAAGGTCTTCTAAAGGCCCATTTACTAGTAAGAGTGATAAAAACATCACGGGGTGGTGTGAATCGTAGCGCCTGAAATAGGATAGGCAGTGAGTGGCACTGTAGGATGGAGAAAATGGCCACAGGGTGGTCAGCATGGGGAGGTCAGGAAACATGCAGTGGTAATGTAGGATAGGTTTCTGAAAAATATTGCGGTGTGTTGCACATTGTAAGTGTTTCTAACACGCCATGCACTAGTAGCAGTGAGAAAAACACAACCGTGTGGTGTGAAATGGAGGGCCTGAATTAGGATAGGCAGTGAGTGGCAATGTAGGATGGAGAAAAGCACCACGGGGTGGTCAGTTTGGGGAGGTCAGGAAACATGCAGTGGCAATGTAGGACAGGTTTCTGAAAAACATCGCGGAGTAGTGCATTGTAAGGGTTTCTAACAGGCCATTCACTAGTAGGGGTGAGAAAAACATCACAGAGCGGTGTGAATCGGAGAGCCTGGATTAGGAAAGGCAGTGAGTCGCAAGGAAGGATGGAGAAAAGCGCCAAGGGTGATCAGCATGGGGTGGTCACGAAACATGCAGTGGCAATGTAGGATAGGTTTGTGAAAAAGATCGCGGTTTGGTGCATTGTAAGGGTTTCTAACAGGCCATTCACTAGTAGGAGTAAGAAAATCATCACGGGGTGGTGTGAATCGAAGGGCCTGAATTAGGATAGGCAGTGAGTGACAATGTAGGATGGAGAAAAGCGCCACGGGGTGGTCAGAATGGGGAGGTCAGAAAACATGCTGTAGCAATGTAGGATAGGATTCTGAAAAACATCAAGGGGTGGTGCGGATTGTAAGGGTTTCTAACAGGCCATTCACTACTAGGAGTGCGAAAAACAGCACGGGGTGGTGTGAATCGGAGGGCCTGAATTAGGACAGGCTGTGAGTGGCAATGTAGCATGGAGAAAAGCGCCACGGGGTGGTCAGCACGGTTAGGTCAGGACACATGCAGTGGCAATGTAGGATAGGTTTCTGAAAAACATCGCGGGGTGGTGTGCATTGTAAGTGTTTCTAACACGCCATTCACTAGTAGGAGTGAGAAAACCATCACGCGGTGCTGTGAATCTGAGGGCCTGAATTGGGATAGGCAATGAGTGGCAATGTAGGATGGAGAAAAGCGCCACGGGGTGGTCAGCATGGGGAGGTCAGGAAACATGCAGTGGCAATGTAGGAGAGGTTTCTGAAAAACATCACAGAGTGGTGCGCATTGTAAGGGTTTCTAACAGGCCATTCACTACTAGGAGTGAGAAAAACATCACGGGGTGGTGTGAATCGGAGGGCCTGAATTAGGACAGGCAGTGAGTGGCAATGTAGGATGGAGAAAAGTGCCACGGGGTGGTCAGCATGGGGAGGTCAGGAAACATGCAGTGGCAATGTAGGATACGTGTCTGAAGAACATCGCAGGGTGGTGCGCATTGTAAGGTCTTCTCAAGGCCCATTTACTAGTAAGAGTGAGAAAAACATCACGGGGTGGTGTGAATCGTAGGGCCTGAATTAGCATAGGCAGTGAGTGGCACTGTAGGAGGGACAAAATGGCCAAGGGGTGGTCAGCATGGGGAGGTCAGGAAACATGCAGTGGGAATATAGGATAGGTTTCTGAAAAAATTCGCGGGGTGGTGCTCATTGTATGGGTTTCTAACAGTCCATTCACTAGTAGGAGTGAGAAAAATATCACGGGGTGGTGTGAATAGGAGGGCCTGAATTAGAATAGGCAGTGAGTGGCAATGTATGATGGAGAAAAGCGCCACGAGGTGGTCAGCATGGGGACGTCAAAAAACATGCAGTAGCAATGTAGGATAGGATTCTGAAAAACATCGCGGGGTGATGCGCATTGTAAGAGTTTCTAACAGGCCATTCACTAGTAAGAGTGAGAAATACATCAGGGGGTGGTGTGAATGGGAGGGCCTGAATTAGGATAGGCAGTGAGTGGCAATGTAGGATGTAGAAAAGCGCCACGGGGTGGACAGCATGGGGAGGTCAGGACACATGCAGTGGCAATATAGGATATGTTTCTGAAAAACATCGCCGGGTGGTGCGCATTGTAAGGGTTTCTAAAAGGCCATTCACTAGTAGGAGTGAGAAAACCATCACGGGGTGGTGTGAATCGGAGGGCATGAATTGGGATAGGCAGTGAGTGGCAATATAGGATGGAGAAAAGCGATACAGGGTGGTCACCATGGGGAGGTCAGGAAACATGCATTGTCAATGTAGGATAGGTTTCTGAAAAACATCGTGGGGTGGTGGGCATTGTAAGGGTTTCTAACAGGCCATTCACCAGTAGGAATGAGAAAAACATCACGTTGTTGTGTGAATCGGAGGGCCTGAATTAGGATAGGGAGTGAGTGGCAATGTAGGATGGAGAAAAGCGCCACGGGGTGGTCAGCACGGGGAGGTCAGGAAACATGCAGTGGCAATGTAGGATACATTTCTGAAAAACTTTGCGGGGTGGTGTGCATTGTAAGTGTTTCTAACAGGCCATTCACTAGTAGGAATGAGAAAATCATCACGGGGTGTTGTGAATCGAAGGGCATTAATTAGGATAGGCAGTGGGTGACAATGTAGGATGGAGAAAAGCGCCACGGGGTGGTCAGCATGGGGAGGTCCGGAAACATGCTGTGGCAATGTAGGAGAGGTTTCTGAAAAACATCACAGAGTGGTGCACATTGTAAGGGTTTCTAACAGGCCATTCACTACTAGGAGTGAGAAAAACATCACGGGGTGGTGTGAATCGGAGGGCCTGAATTAGGACAGGCAGTGAGTGGCAATGTAGGATGGAGAAAAGCGCCACGGGGTGGTCACCATGGGGAGGTCAGGAAACATGCTGTGGCAATGTAGGATAGGTTTCTGAAAAACATCGCGGGGTGGTGCTCATTTTAAGGGTTTCTAACAGGCCATTCACTAGTAGGAGTGAGAAAAACATCACGGGGTGGTGTGAATCGGAGGGCCGGTGTTAGGAAAGGCAGTGGCCTGCACTGTAGGATGGAGAAAATGGCCACGGGGTGGTCAGCATGTGGAGGTCAGTAAACATGCTGTGGCAATGTAGGATAGGTTTCTGAAAAACATCGCGGGGTGGTGCTCATTTTAAGGGTTTCTAACAGGCCATTCACTACTAGGAGTGAGAAAAACATCACGGGGTGGTGTGAATCGGAGGGCCTGAATAAGGACAGGCAGTGAGTGGCAATGTAGGATGGAGAAAAGCGCCACGGGGTGGTCACCATGGGGAGGTCAGGAAACATGCTGTGGCAATGTAGGATAGGTTTCTGAAAAACATCGCGGGGTGGTGCTCATTTTAAGGGTTTCTAACAGGCCCTCCACTAGTAGGAGTGAGAAAAACATCACGGGGTGGTGTGAATCGGAGGGCCGGTGTTAGGAAAGGCAGTGGCCTGCACTGTAGGATGGAGAAAATGGCCACGGGGTGGTCAGCATGTGGAGGTCAGGAAACCTGCAGTGGCAATGTAGGATACGTTTCTGAAAAACATCGGGGGTCGTGTGAATTGTAAGGGTTTCTAACACGCCATTCACTAGTAGGAGTGAGAAAACCATCACAGGGTGTTGTGAATCGGAGGGCCTGAATTGGGATAGACAGTGAGAGGCAATGTAGGATGTGGAAAAGCGATACGGGGTGGTCAGCATGGGGAGGTCAAGAAACATGCAGTGGCAATGTAGGATACGTTTCTGAAGAACATCGCGGGGTGGTGCCCATTGTAAGGTCTTCTAAAGGCCCATTTACTAGTAAGAGTGAGAAAACCATCACGGGGTGGTGTGAATCGGGGGACCTGAATTGGGATAGGCAGTGAGTGGCAATGTAGGATTGAGAAAAGCGCCAAGGGGTGGTCAGCATGGGGACGTCAGGAAACATGCAATGGCAATATAGGATAGGTTTCTGAAAAACATCGCGGGGTGGTGCTCATTTTAAGGGTTTCTAACAGGCCATTCACTAGTAGGAGTGAGAAAAACATCACGGGGTGGTGTGAATAGGAGGGCCTGAATTAGAATAGGCAGTGAGTGGCAATGTATGATGGAGAAAAGCGCCATGGGGTAGTCAGCATGGGGACGTCAGGAAACATGCAGTAGCAATGTAGGATAGGATTCTGAAAAACATCGCGGGGTGGTGCGCATTGTAAGTGTTTCTAACAGGCCATTCACTAGTAAGAGTGAGAAAACCATCACGGGGTAGTGTGAATCGGAGGGCATTAATTGGGATAGGCAGTGAGTGGCAAAATAGGATGGAGAAAAGCAATACAGGGTGGTCTGCATGGGGAGGTCTGGAAACATGCAGTGGCAATGTAGGATAGGTTTCTGAAAAACATCGGGGGTCATGTGAATTGTAAGGGTTTCTAACACGCCATTCACGAGTAGGAGTGAGAAAACCATCACAGGGTGTTGTGAATCGTAGGGCCTGAATTGGGATAGGCAGTGAGAGGCAATGTAGGATTGAGAAAAGCGATACGGTGTGGTCAGCATGTGGAGGTCAGGAAACATGCAGTGGCAATGTAGGATAGGTTTCTGAAAAACATTGCGGGGTGGTGCGCATTGTAAGGGTTTCTAAAAGTCCATTCACTAGTAGGAGTGAGAAATACATCACGGGGTGGTGTGAATCGGAGGGGCTGAATTGGGATAGACAGTGAGAGGCAATGTAGAATGTGGAAAAGCGATACGGGGTGGTCAGCATGGGCATGTCAGGAAACATGCAGTGGCAATGTAGGATAGGTTTCTGAAAAACATCGCGGAGTGGTGCGCATTGTAAGGGTTTCTAACAGGCCATTCACTAGTAGGAGTGAGAAAAACATCACGTTGTTGTGTGAATCGGAGGGCCTGAATTAGGATAGGCAGTGAGTGGCAATATAGGATGGAGAAAAGCGCCACGGGGTGTTCAGCATGGGGATGTCAGGAAACATGCAGTGGCAATGTAGGATAGGTTTCTGAAAAACATCACAGGGTGGTGCGCATTGTAAGGGTTTCTAACAGTCCATTCACTAGTAGGAGTGAGAAAAACATCACAGGGTGGTGTGAATAGGAGGGCCGGAATTAGAATAGGCAGTGAGTGGCAATATAGGATGGAGAAAAGCGCCACGGGGTGTTCAGCATGGGGATGTCAGGAAACATGCAGTGGCAATGTAGGATAGGTTTCTGAAAAACATCGCCGGGTGGTGTGCATTGTAAGGGTTTCTAAATGGCCATTCATTAGTAGGAGTGAGAAAATCATCACGGGGTTTTGTGAATCGAAGGGCGTGAATTAGGAGAGGCAGTGGGTGACAATGTACGATGGAGAAAAGCGCCACAGGGTGCTCAGCATGGGGAGGTCAGGAAACATGCTGTGGCAATGTAGGATAGGTTTCTGAAAAACATCACAGGGTGGTGCGCATTGTAAGGGTTTCTAACAGTCCATTCACTAGTAGGAGTGAGAAAAACATCACAGGGTGGTGTGAATAGGAGGGCCGGAATTAGAATAGGCAGTGAGTGGCAATGTATGATGGAGAAAAGCGCCACGGGGTGGTCAGCATGGGGAGGTCAGGAAACATGCAGTAGCAATGTAGGATAGGATTCTGAAGAACATCGCAGTGTGGTGCGCATTGTAAGGTCTTCTAAAGGCCCATTTACTAGTAAGAGTGATAAAAACATCACGGGGTGGTGTGAATCGTAGCGCCTGAAATAGGATAGGCAGTGAGTGGCACTGTAGGATGGAGAAAATGGCCACAGGGTGGTCAGCATGGGGAGGTCAGGAAACATGCAGTGGTAATGTAGGATAGGTTTCTGAAAAATATTGCGGTGTGTTGCACATTGTAAGTGTTTCTAACACGCCATGCACTAGTAGCAGTGAGAAAAACACAACCGTGTGGTGTGAAATGGAGGGCCTGAATTAGGATAGGCAGTGAGTGGCAATGTAGGATGGAGAAAAGCACCACGGGGTGGTCAGTTTGGGGAGGTCAGGAAACATGCAGTGGCAATGTAGGACAGGTTTCTGAAAAACATCGCGGAGTAGTGCATTGTAAGGGTTTCTAACAGGCCATTCACTAGTAGGGGTGAGAAAAACATCACAGAGCGGTGTGAATCGGAGAGCCTGGATTAGGAAAGGCAGTGAGTCGCAAGGAAGGATGGAGAAAAGCGCCAAGGGTGATCAGCATGGGGTGGTCACGAAACATGCAGTGGCAATGTAGGATAGGTTTGTGAAAAAGATCGCGGTTTGGTGCATTGTAAGGGTTTCTAACAGGCCATTCACTAGTAGGAGTAAGAAAATCATCACGGGGTGGTGTGAATCGAAGGGCCTGAATTAGGATAGGCAGTGAGTGACAATGTAGGATGGAGAAAAGCGCCACGGGGTGGTCAGAATGGGGAGGTCAGAAAACATGCTGTAGCAATGTAGGATAGGATTCTGAAAAACATCAAGGGGTGGTGCGGATTGTAAGGGTTTCTAACAGGCCATTCACTACTAGGAGTGCGAAAAACAGCACGGGGTGGTGTGAATCGGAGGGCCTGAATTAGGACAGGCTGTGAGTGGCAATGTAGCATGGAGAAAAGCGCCACGGGGTGGTCAGCACGGTTAGGTCAGGACACATGCAGTGGCAATGTAGGATAGGTTTCTGAAAAACATCGCGGGGTGGTGTGCATTGTAAGTGTTTCTAACACGCCATTCACTAGTAGGAGTGAGAAAACCATCACGCGGTGCTGTGAATCTGAGGGCCTGAATTGGGATAGGCAATGAGTGGCAATGTAGGATGGAGAAAAGCGCCACGGGGTGGTCAGCATGGGGAGGTCAGGAAACATGCAGTGGCAATGTAGGAGAGGTTTCTGAAAAACATCACAGAGTGGTGCGCATTGTAAGGGTTTCTAACAGGCCATTCACTACTAGGAGTGAGAAAAACATCACGGGGTGGTGTGAATCGGAGGGCCTGAATTAGGACAGGCAGTGAGTGGCAATGTAGGATGGAGAAAAGTGCCACGGGGTGGTCAGCATGGGGAGGTCAGGAAACATGCAGTGGCAATGTAGGATACGTGTCTGAAGAACATCGCAGGGTGGTGCGCATTGTAAGGTCTTCTCAAGGCCCATTTACTAGTAAGAGTGAGAAAAACATCACGGGGTGGTGTGAATCGTAGGGCCTGAATTAGCATAGGCAGTGAGTGGCACTGTAGGAGGGACAAAATGGCCAAGGGGTGGTCAGCATGGGGAGGTCAGGAAACATGCAGTGGGAATATAGGATAGGTTTCTGAAAAAATTCGCGGGGTGGTGCTCATTGTATGGGTTTCTAACAGTCCATTCACTAGTAGGAGTGAGAAAAATATCACGGGGTGGTGTGAATAGGAGGGCCTGAATTAGAATAGGCAGTGAGTGGCAATGTATGATGGAGAAAAGCGCCACGAGGTGGTCAGCATGGGGACGTCAAAAAACATGCAGTAGCAATGTAGGATAGGATTCTGAAAAACATCGCGGGGTGATGCGCATTGTAAGAGTTTCTAAAAGGCCATTCACTAGTAAGAGTGAGAAATACATCAGGGGGTGGTGTGAATGGGAGGGCCTGAATTAGGATAGGCAGTGAGTGGCAATGTAGGATGTAGAAAAGCGCCACGGGGTGGACAGCATGGGGAGGTCAGGACACATGCAGTGGCAATATAGGATATGTTTCTGAAAAACATCGCCGGGTGGTGCGCATTGTAAGGGTTTCTAAAAGTCCATTCACTAGTAGGAGTGAGAAATACATCACGGGGTGGTGTGAATCGGAGGGGCTGAATTGGGATAGACAGTGAGAGGCAATGTAGAATGTGGAAAAGCGATACGGGGTGGTCAGCATGGGCATGTCAGGAAACATGCAGTGGCAATGTAGGATAGGTTTCTGAAAAACATCGCGGAGTGCTGCGCATTGTAAGGGTTTCTAACAGGCCATTCACTAGTAGGAGTGAGAAAAACATCACGTTGTTGTGTGAATCGGAGGGCCTGAATTAGGATAGGCAGTGAGTGGCAATATAGGATGGAGAAAAGCGCCACGGGGTGTTCAGCATGGGGATGTCAGGAAACATGCAGTGGCAATGTAGTATAGGTTTCTGAAAAACATCGCCGGGTGGTGTGCATTGTAAGGGTTTCTAACTGGCCATTCACTAGTAGGAGTGAGAAAATCATCACGGGGTGTTGTGAATCGAAGGGCGTGAATTAGGAGAGGCAGTGGGTGACAATGTACGATGGAGAAAAGCGCCACAGGGTGCTCAGCATGGGGAGGTCAGGAAACATGCTGTGGCAATGTAGGATAGGTTTCTGAAAAACATCACAGGGTGGTGCGCATTGTAAGGGTTTCTAACAGTCCATTCACTAGTAGGAGTGAGAAAAACATCACAGGGTGGTGTGAATAGGAGGGCCGGAATTAGAATAGGCAGTGAGTGGCAATGTATGATGGAGAAAAGCGCCACGGGGTGGTCAGCATGGGGAGGTCAGGAAACATGCAGTAGCAATGTAGGATAGGATTCTGAAGAACATCGCGGTGTGGTGCGCATTGTAAGGTCTTCTAAAGGCCCATTTACTAGTAAGAGTGATAAAAACATCACGGGGTGGTGTGAATCGTAGGGCCTGAAATAGGATAGGCAGTGAGTGGCACTGTAGGATGGAGAAAATGGCCACAGGGTGGTCAGCATGGGGAGGTCAGGAAACATGCAGTGGTAATGTAGGATAGGTTTCTGAAAAATATTGCGGTGTGTTGCACATGGTAAGTGTTTCTAACACGCCATGCACTAGTAGCAGTGAGAAAAACACAACCGTGTGGTGTGAAATGGAGGGCCTGAATTAGGATAGGCAGTGAGTGGCAATGTAGGATGGAGAAAAGCACCACGGGGTGGTCAGTTTGGGGAGGTCAGGAAACATCCAGTGGCAATGTAGGACAGGTTTCTGAAAAACATCGCGGAGTAGTGCATTGTAAGGGTTTCTAACAGGCCATTCACTAGTAGGGGTGAGAAAAACATCACAGAGTGGTGTGAATCGGAGGGCCTGGATTAGGAAAGGCAGTGAGTCGCAAGGAAGGATGGAGAAAAGCGCCAAGGGTGGTCAGCATGGGGTGGTCACGAAACATGCAGTGGCAATGTAGGATAGGTTTGTGAAAAAGATCGCGGTTTGGTGCATTGTAAGCGTTTCTAACAGGCCATTCACTAGTAGGGGTGAGAAAAACATCATGGAGTGGTGTGAATCGGAGGGCCTGGATTAGGCCAGGCCGTGAGTGGCAATGTTGGATGGAGAAAAGCAACACGGGGTGTCAGCATGGGGAGGTCAGGAAACATGGAGTGGCAATGCAGGATAGGTTTCTGAAAAACATCGCCGGGTGGTGTGCATTGTAAGGGTTTCTAACAGGCCATTCACTAGTAGGAGTGAGAAAAACATTACGGGTTGGTGTGAATCGAAGGGCGTGAATTAGGATACACAGTGATTGGCAATGTAGGATGGAGAATAGCGGCACGGGGTGGTCAGCATGGGGAGGTCAGGAAACATGCAGTGGCAATGTAGGATAGGTTTCTGAAAAACATCGCGGGGTCGTGTGAATTGTAAGGGTTTCTAACACGCCATTCACTAGGAGGAGTGAGAAAACCATCACGGGGTGTTGTGAATTGGAGGGCCTCTATTGGGATAGGCAGTGAGTGGTAATGTAGGATGGAGCAAAGCGCCACGGGGTGGTCATCATGGGGAGGTCAGGAAACATGCAGTGGCAATGTAGGATAGGTTTCTGAAAAACTTCGCGGGCTGGTGAGCTTTGTAATGGTTTCTAACAGGCCATTCACTAGTAGGATTGAGAAAAACATCACGGGGTGGTGTGAATAGGAGGGCCTGAATAACAATAGGCAGTGATTGGCAATGTAGGATGCTGAAAAGCGCCCCAGAGTGTTCAGTATGTGGAAGTCAGGAAACATGCAGTGGCAGTGCAGGATAGGTTTCTGAAAAACGTCGCCGGGTGGTGTGCATTGTAAGGGTTTCTAACAGGCCATTCACTAGTAGGAGTAAGAAAATCATCACGGGGTGGTGTGAATCGAAGGGCCTGAATTAGGATAGGCAGTGAGTGACAATGTAGGATGGAGAAAAGCGCCACGGGGTGGTCAGAATGGGGAGGTCAGAAAACATGCTGTAGCAATGTAGGATAGGATTCTGAAAAACATCAAGGGGTGGTGCGGATTGTAAGGGTTTCTATCAGGCCATTCACTACTAGGAGTGCGAAAAACAGCACGGGGTGGTGTGAATCGGAGGGCCTGAATTAGGACAGGCTGTGAGTGGCAATGTAGCATGGAGAAAAGCGCCACGGGGTGGTCAGCATGTGTAGGTCAGGACACATGCAGTGGCAATGTAGGATAGGTTTCTGAAAAACATCGCGGGGTGGTGTGCATTGTAAGTGTTTCTAACACGCCATTCACTAGTAGGAGTGAGAAAACCATCACGCGGTGCTGTGAATTGGAGGGCCTGACTTGGGATAGGCAATGAGTGGCAATGTAGGATGGAGAAAAGCGCCACGGGGTGGTCAGCATGGGGAGGTCAGGAAACATGCAGTGGCAATGTAGGAGAGGTTTCTGAAAAACATCACAGAGTGGTGTGCATTGTAAGGGTTTCTAACAGGCCATTCACTACTAGGAGTGAGAAAAACATCACGGGGTGGTGTGAATCGGAGGGCCTGAATTAGGACAGGCAGTGAGTGGCAATGTAGGATGGAGAAAAGTGCCACGGGGTGGTCAGCATGGGGAGGTCAGGAAACATGCAGTGGCAATGTAGGATACGTGTCTGAAGAACATCGCAGGGTGGTGCGCATTGTAAGGTCTTCTCAAGGCCCATTTACTAGTAAGAGTGAGAAAAACATCACGGGGTGGTGTGAATCGTAGGGCCTGAATTAGCATAGGCAGTGAGTGGCACTGTAGGATGGACAAAATGGCCAAGGGGTGGTCAGCATGGGGAGGTCAGGAAACATGCAGTGGGAATATAGGATAGGCTTCTGAAAAAAATCGCGGGGTGGTGCTCATTGTATGGGTTTCTAACAGTCCATTCACTAGTAGGAGTGAGAAAAATATCACGGGGTGGTGTGAATAGGAGGGCCTGAATTAGAATAGGCAGTGAGTGGCAATGTATGATGGAGAAAAGCGCCACGGGGTGGTCAGCATGGGGACGTCAAAAAACATGCAGTAGCAATGTAGGATAGGATTCTGAAAAACATCGCGGGGTGGTGCGCATTGTAAGAGTTTCTAACAGGCCATTCACTAGTAAGAGTGAGTAATACATCAGGGGGTGGTGTGAATGGGAGGGCCTGAATTAGGATAGGGAGTGAGTGGCAATGTAGGATGTAGAAAAGCGCCACGGGGTGGACAGCATGGGGAGGTCAGGACACATGCAGTGGCAATGTAGGATATGTTTCTGAAAAACATCGCCGGGTGGTGCGCATTGTAAGGGTTTCTAAAAGGCCATTCACTAGTAGGAGTGAGAAAACCATCACGGGGTGGTGTGAATCGGAGGGCATGAATTGGGATAGGCAGTGAGTGGCAATATAGGATGGAGAAAAGCGATACAGGGTGGTCACCATGGGAAGGTCAGGAAACATGCATTGTCAATGTAGGATAGGTTTCTGAAAAACTTCGTGGGGTGGTGGGCATTGTAAGGGTTTCTAACAGGCCATTCACCAGTAGGAATGAGAAAAACATCACGTTGTTGTGTGAATCGGAGGGCCTGAATTAGGATAGGCAGTGAGTGGCAATGTAGGATGGAGAAAAGCGCCACGGGGTGGTCAGCACGGGGAGGTCAGGAAACATGCAGTGGCAATGTAGGATACATTTCTGAAAAACTTCGCGGGGTGGTGTGCATTGTAAGGGTTTCTAACAGGCCATTCACTAGTAGGAATGAGAAAATCATCACGGGGTGTTGTGAATCGAAGGGCATGAATTAGGATAGGCAGTGGGTGACAATGTAGGATGGAGAAAAGCGCCACGGGGTGGTAAGCATGGGGAGGTCCGGAAACATGCTGTGGCAATGTAGGAGAGGTTTCAGAAAAACATCACAGAGTGGTGCGCATTGTAAGGGTTTCTAACAGGCCATTCACTACTAGGAGTGAGAAAAACATCACGCGGTGGTGTGAATCGGAGGGCCTGAATTAGGACAGGCAGTGAGTGGCAATGTAGGATGGAGAAAAGCGCCACGGGGTGGTCACCATGGGGAGGTCAGGAAACATGCTGTGGCAATGTAGGATAGGTTTCTGAAAAACATCGCGGGGTGGTGCGCATTGTAAGGGTTTGTAACAGGCCCTTCACTAGTAGGAGTGAGAAAAACATCACGGGGTGGTGTGAATCGGAGGGCCGGTGTTAGGAAAGGCAGTGACCTGCACTGTAGGATGGAGAAAATGGCCACGGGGTGGTCAGCATGTGGAGGTCAGGAAACCTGCAGTGGCAATGTAGGATACGTTTCTGAAAAACATCGGGGGTCGTGTGAATTGTAAGGGTTTCTAACACGCCATTCACTAGTAGGAGTGAGAAAACCATCACAGGGTGTTGTGAATCGGAGGGCCTGAATTGGGATAGGCAGTGAGAGGCAATGTAGGATGTGGAAAAGCGATACGGGGTGGTCAGCATGGGGAGGTCAAGAAACATGCAGTGGCAATGTAGGATACGTTTCTGAAGAACATCGCGGGGTGGTGCCCATTGTAAGGTCTTCTAAAGGCCCATTTACTAGTAAGAGTGAGAAAACCATCACGGGGTGGTGTGAATCGGGGGACCTGAATTGGGATAGGCAGTGAGTGGCAATGTAGGATTGAGAAAAGCGCCAAGGGGTGGTCAGCAGGGGGACGTCAGGAAACATGCAATGGCAATGTAGGATAGGTTTCTGAAAAACATCGCGGGGTGGTGCTCATTTTAAGGGTTTCTAACAGGCCATTCACTAGTAGGAGTGAGAAAAACATCACGGGGTGGTGTGAATAGGAGGGCCTGAATTAGAATAGGCAGTGTGTGGCAATGTATGATGGAGAAAAGCGCCACGGGGTGGTCAGCATGGGGATGTCAGGAAACATGCAGTAGCAATGTAGGACAGGATTCTGAAAAACATCGCGGGGTGGTGCGCATTTTAAGAGTTTCTAACAGGCCATTCACTAGTAAGAGTGTGAAATACATCAGGGGGGGGTGTGAACAGGAGGGCCTGAATTAGGATAAGCAGTGAGAAAAGCGCCACGGGGTGATCAGCATGGGGAGGTCAGGACACATGCAGTGGCAATGTAGCATATGTTTCTGAAAAACATCGTGGGGTGGTGCGCATTGTAAGGGTTTCTAAAAGGCCATTCACTAGTAGGAGTGAGAAAACCATCACGGGGTGGTGTGAATCGGAGGGCATGATTTGGGATAGGCAGTGAGTGGCAAAATAGGATGGAGAAAAGCGATACAGTGTGGTATGCATGGGGAGGTCAGGAAACATGCAGTGGCAATGTAGGATAGGTTTCTGAAAAACATCGCGGGGTCATGTGAATTGTAAGGGTTTCTAACACGCCATTCACGAGTAGGAGTGAGAAAACCATCACAGGGTGTTCTGAATCGGAGGGCCTGAATTGGGATAGGCAGTGAGAGGCAATGTAGGATGTAGAAAAGCGATACGGGGTGGTCAGCATGGGGAGGTCAGGAAACATGCAGTGCCAATGTAGGATAGATTTCTGAAAAACATAGCGGGGTGGTGCGCATTGTAAGGGTTTCTAAAAGGCCATTCACTAGTAGGAGTGAGAAAAACATCACGGGGTGTTGTGAATCGGAGGGCCTGTATTGGGATAGGCAGTGAGAGGCAATGTAGGATGGAAAAAATTGCCACGGGGTGGTCAGCATGTGGAGGTCAGGAAACATGCAGTGGCAATGTTGGATAGGTTTCTGAAAAACATCGCCGGGTGGTGTGCATTGTAAGGGTTTCTAACTGGCCATTCACTAGTAGGTGTGAGAAAATCATCACGAGGTGTTGTGAATCAAAGGGCGTGAATTAGGAGAGGCAGTGGGTGACAATGTACGATGGAGAAAAGCGCCACGGGGTGCTCAGCATGGGGAGGTCAGGAAACATGCTGTGGCAATGTAGGATAGGTTTCTGAAAAACATCACAGGGTGGTGCGCATTGTAAGGGTTTCTAACAGTCCATTCACTAGTAGGAGTGAGAAAAACATCACGGGGTGGTGTGAATAGGAGGGCCGGAATTAGAATAGGCAGTGAGTGGCAATGTATGATGGAGAAAAGTGCCACGGTGTGGTCAGCATGGGGAGGTCAGGAAACATGCAGTAGCAATGTAGGATAGGATTCTGAAGAACATCGCGGGGTGGTGCGCATTGTAAGGTCTTCTAAAGGCCCATTTACTGGTAAGAGTGATAAAAACATCACGGGGTGGTGTGAATCGTAGGGCTTGAAATAGGATAGGCAGTGAGTGGCACTGTCGGATGGAGAAAATGGCCACAGGGTGGTCAGCATGGGGAGGTCAGGAAACATGCAGTGGCAATGTAGGACAGGTTTCTGAAAAACATCGCAGGGTCGTGTGAATTGAAAGTGTTTCTAACACGCCATTCACTAGTAGGAGTGAGAAAACCATCACGGGGTGGTGTGAATTGGGGGCCCTGAATTGGGATAGGCAGTGAGTGGCAATGTAGGATGGAGAATATCTATACGGGGTGGTCAGCATGGGGAGGACAGGAAACATGCAGTGGCAATATAGGATAGGTTTCTAAAAAACATCACGGTGTGGTGCGCAATTTAAGGGTTTCTAACAGGCCATTCACTAGTAGGAGTGAGAATAACATCACGGGGTGGTGTGAATCGGAAGGCCGGAATTTGGATAGGCAGTGAGTGGCAATGTATGATGGAGAAAAGCGCCACGGGGTGGTCAGCATGGGGACGTCAGGAAACATGCAGTGGCAATGTAGGTTAGGATTCTGAAAAACATCACGGGATGGTGCGCATTGTAAGAGTTTCTAACAGGCCATTCACTAGTAAGAGAGAGAAAAAATTCACGGGGTGGTGTGAATCGGAGTTCCTGAATTAGGATAGGCAATGAGTGGCAATGTAGGATGGACAAAAGCACCCCGGGCTGGTCAGCATGGGGAGGTCTGGAAACATGCATTGGCAATGTAGGATAGGTTTCTGAAAAATATTGCGGTGTGTTGCACATTGTAAGTGTTTCTAACACGCCATGCACTAGTAGCAGTGAGAAAAACACAACCGTGTGGTGTGAAATGGAGGGCCTGAATTAGGATAGGCAGTGAGTGGCAATGTAGGATGGAGAAAAGCACCACGGGGTGGTCAGTTTGGGGAGGTCAGGAAACATGCAGTGGCAATGTAGGACAGGTTTCTGAAAAACATCGCGGGGTAGTGCATTGTAAGGGTTTCTAACAGGCCATTCACTAATAGGTGTGAGAAAAACATCACGGAGTGGTGTGAATCGGAGGGCCTGGATTAGGAAAGGCAGTGAGTCGCAAGGAAGGATGGAGAAAAGCGCCAAGGGTGGTCAGCATGGGGTGGTCAGGAAACATGTAGTGGCAATGTAGGATAGGTTTGTGAAAAAGATCGCGGGTTGATGCATTGTAAGCGTTTCTAACAGGCCATTCACTAGTAGGGGTGAGAAAAACATCATGCAGTGGTGTGAATCGGAGGGCCTGGATTAGGACAGGCAGTGAGTGGCAATGTTGGATGGAGAAAAGCAACACGGGGTGGTCAGCATGGGGAGGTCAGGAAACATGGAGTGGCAATATAGGATAGGTTTCTGAAAAACATCGCCGGGTGGTGTGCATTGTAAGGGTTTCTAACAGGCCATTCACTAGTAGGAGTGAGAAAATCATTACGGGTTGGTGTGAATCGAAGGGCCTGTATTGGGATAGGCAGTGAGAGGCAATGTAGGATGGAGCAAAGCGATACGGTTTGGTCAGCATGTGGAGGTCAGGAAACATGCAGTAGCAATGTAGGATAGGTTTCTGAAAAACATCACGGGGTTGTGCGCATTGTAAGGGTTTCTAACAGGCCATTCCCTGGTAGGAGTGAGAAAA
Organism: Cavia porcellus; assembly: GCF_034190915.1. NCBI lineage: Eukaryota > Metazoa > Chordata > Mammalia > Rodentia > Caviidae > Cavia > Cavia porcellus. The sequence goes on along the minus strand of NW_026947486.1, from coordinate 429,642 downwards.
ACTTCACGTTGTTGGGTGAATCAGAGGGCCTGAATTAGGATAGGCAGTGAGTGGTAATGTAGGATGGAGAAAAGCGCCACGGGGTGGTCATCATGGGGAGGTCAGGAAACATGCAGCGGCAATGTAGGATAGGTTTCTGAAAAACTTCGTGGGCTGGTGCACTTTGTAATGGTTTCTAACAGGCCTTTCACTAGTAGGATTGACAAAAACATCACGGGGTGGTGTGAATAGGAGGGCCTGAATAACAATAGGCAGTGATTGGCAATGTAGGATGGAGAAAAGCTCCCCAGAGTGTTCAGTATGTGGAAGTCAGGAAACATGCAGTGGCAGTGCAGGATAGGTTTCTGAAAAACATCGCCGGGTGGTGTGCATTGTAAGGGTTTCTAACAGGCCATTCACTAGTAGGAGTAAGAAAATCATCACGGGGTGGTGTGAATCGAAGGGCCTGAATTAGGATAGGCAGTGAGTGACAATGTAGGATGGAGAAAAGCGCCACTGGGTGGTCAGAATGGAGAGGTCAGGAAACATGCTGTAGCAATGTAGGATAGGATTCTGAAAAACATCAAGTGGTGGTGCGGATTGTAAGGGTTTCTAACAGGCCATTCACTACTAGGAGTGCGAAAAACAGCATGGGGTGGTGTGAATCGGAGGGCCTGAATTAGGACAGGCTGTGAGTGGCAATGTAGCATGGAGAAAAGCGCCACGGGATGGTCAGCATGTGTAGGTCAGGACACATGCAGTGGCAATGTAGGATAGGTTTCTGAAAAACATCGCTGGGTGGTGTGCATTGTAATTGTTTCTAACACGCCATTCACTAGTAGGAGTGAGAAAACCATCACGGGGTGCTGTGAATCGGAGGGCCTGATTTGGGATAGGCAATGAGTGGCAATGTAGGATGGAGAAAAGCGCCACGGGGTGGTCAGCATGGGGAGGTCAGGAAACATGCAGTGGCAATGTAGGATACGTTTCTGAAAAACATCGTGTGGTGGTTGGCATTGTAAGGGTTTCTAACAGGCCATTCACCAGTAGGAAAGACAAAAATATCACGTTGTTTTGTGAAACGGAGAGCCTGAATTAGAATAGGCAGTGAGTGGCAATGTAGGATGGAGAAAAGCGCCACGGGGTGGTTAGCATGGGGAGGTCAGGAAACATGCAGTGGCAACGTAGGATACGTGTCTGAAGAACATCGCAGGGTGGTGCGCATTGTAAGGTCTTCTAAAGGCCCATTTACTAGTAAGAGTGAGAAAAACATCACGGGGTGGTGTGAATCGTAGGGCCTGAATTAGCATAGGCAGTGAGTGGCACTGTAGGATGAATAAAATGACCACGGGGTGGTCATCATGGGGAGGTCAGGAAACATGCAGTGGCAATGTAGGATAGGTTTCTGAAAAACATCGCTGTGTGGTGCGCATTTTAAGGGTTTTTAACAGGCCATTCACTAGTAGGGGTGAGAAAAACATCACGGAGTGCTGTGAATCGGAGGGCCTGGATTAGGAAAGTCAGTGAGTTGCAAGGAAGGATGAAGAAAAGCGCCAAGGGTGGTCAGCATGGGGTGGTCAGGAAACATGCAGTGGCAATGAAGGATAGATTTGTGAAAAAGATCGCGGGTTGGTGCATTGTAAGGGTTTCTAACAGGCCATTCACTAGTAGGGGTGAGAAAAACATCATGGAGTGGTGTGGATCGGAGGGCCTGGATTAGGATAGGCAGTGAGTTGCAATGTAGGATGGAGAAAATGGCCACGGGGTGGTCAGCATGGGGTGGTCAGGAAACATGCAGTGGCAATGTAGGAGAGGTTTCTGAAAAACATCGCGGGGTGGTGCGCATTGTAAGGGTTTCTAACAAGCCATTCACTAGTAGGAGTGAGAAAAACATCACGTTGTTGGGTCAATCGGAGGGCCTGAATTAGGATAGACAGTGAGTGGTAATGTAGGATGGAGAAAAGCGCCACGGGGTGGTCAGCTTGGGGAGGTCAGGAAACATGCAGTGACAATGTAGGATACGTTTGTGAAGAACATCGCCGGGTGGTGTGCATTGTAAGGTCTTCTAAAGGCCCATTTACTAGTAAGAGTGAGAAAACCATCACGGGGTGGTGTGAATCGGAGGGCCTGAATTTGGATTGGCACATAGTGGCAATGTAGGATGGAGAAAAGCTCCACGGGGTGGTTAACATGGGGAAGTCAGGAAACCTGCAGGAGCAATGTAGGATAGGTTTCTGAAAAACATCGCGGGGTTTTGCGCATTGTAAGGGTTTCTAACAGGCCATTCACTAATAGGAGTGAGAAAAACATCACGTTGTTGTGTGAATCGTAGGGCCTGAATTCGGATAGGCAGTGAGTGGCAATGTAGGATGGAGAAAAGCGCCACGGGTTGTTGAGCATGGGCAGGTCAGGAAACATGCAGTGGCAATGTAGGTTAGGTTTGTGAAAAACATCGCCGGGTGGTGTGCATTGTAAGGGTTTCTAACATGCTATTCACTAGTAGCAGTGAGAAAAACATCACAGGATGTTGTGAATCGGAGGGCCTGTATTGGGATAGGCAGTGAGAGGCAATGTAGAATGGAGAAAAGCGATACGGTGTGGTCAGCATGTGGAGGTCAGGAAACATGCAGTGGCAATGTAGGATAGGTTTCTGAAAAACATCGCGGGGTGGTGCGCATTGTAAGGGTTTCTAAAAGTCCATTAACTAGTAGGAGTGAGAAATACATCACGGGGTGGTGTGAATCGGAGGGCCTGAATGGGGATAGACAGTGAGAGCCAATGTAGGATGTGGAAAAGCGATACGGGGTGGTCAGCATGGGGATGTCAGGAAACATGCAGTGGCAATGTAGGATAGGTTTCTGAAAAACATCGCGGGGTTTTGCGCATTGTAAGGGTTTCTAACAGGCCATTCACTAATAGGAGTGAGAAAAACATCACGTTGTTGTGTGAATCGTAGGGCCTGAATTCGGATAGGCAGTGAGTGGCAATGTAGGATGGAGAAAAGCACCACGGTGTGGTCAGCATGGGGAGGTCAGGAAACATGCAGTGGCAATGTAGGATACGTTTCTAAAGAACATCGCAGGGTGGTGCGCATTGTAAGGTCTTCTAAAGGCCCATTTACTAGTAAGAGTGATAAAAACATTAGGGTGGTGTGAATCGTAGGGCCTGAAATAGGATAGGCAGTGAGTGGCAATGTAGGATGGAGAAAATGGCCACGGGGTGGTCAGCATGGGGAGGTCAGGAAACATGCAGTGGCAATGTAGGATAGGTTTCTGAAAAACATCGTGGGGTCGTGTGAATTGTAAGGGTTTCTAACACGCCATTCACTAGTAGGAGTGAGAAAACCATCACGGGGTCGTGTGAATCGGGGGGCCTGAATTGGTATAGGCAGTGAGTGGAAATGTAGGATGGAGAAAAGCTATACGGGGTGGTCAGCATGGGGAGGACAGGAAACATGCAGTGGCAATGTAGGATAGATTTCTGAAAAACATCGCGGGGTGGTGCGCATTTTAAGGGTTTCTAACAGGCCATTCACTAGTAGGAGTGAGAATAACATCACGGGGTGGTGTGAATCAGAGGGCCGGAATTGGGATAGGCAGTGAGTGGCAATGTATGATGGAGAAAAGCGTGACGGGGTGGTCAGCATGGGGACGTCAGGTAACATGCAGTGGCAATGTAGGATAGGATTCTGAAAAACATCGCGGGGTGGTGCGCATTGTAAGAGTTTCTAACAGGCCATTCACTAGTAAGAGTGGGAAAAAATTCACGGCGTGGTATGAATCGGAGGGCCTGAATTAGGATAGGCAGTGAGTGGTAATGTAGGATGGACAAAGGCGCCATGGGCTGGTCAGCATGGGGAGGTCTGGAAACATGCAGTGGCAATATAGGACAGGTTTCTGAAAAACATCGCGGGGTAGTGCATTGTAAGGGTTTCTAACAGGCCATTCACTAGTAGGAGTGAGAAAATCATCACGGGTTGGTGTGAATCGAAGGGCCTGAATTAGGAAAGGCAGTGATTGGCAATGTAGGATGGAGAAAAGCGCCACAGGGTGGTCAGCATGGGGAGGTCAGGAAACATGCCGTGGCCATGTAGGATAGGTTTCTGAAAAACATCGCGGGGTGGTGCGCATTGTAAGAGTTTGTAACAGGCCATTCACTAGTAGGAGTGCAAATAACATCACCGGGTGGTGTGAATCGGATGGCCTGAATTAGGATAGGCAGTGAGTTGCACTGTAGGATGGAGAAAATGGCCAAGGGGTGGTCAGCATGGGGAGGGCAGGAAACATGCAGTGGCAATATAGGATAGGTTTCTGAAAAACATCGCGGGGTCGTGTGAATTGTAAGGGTTTCTAACACGCCATTCACTAGTAGGAGTGAGAAAACCATCACGGGGTGTTGTGAATTGGAGGGCCTGTATTGGGATAGGCAGTGAGAGACAATGTAGCATGGAGAAAACTGATACAGTTTGGTCAGCATGTGGAGGTCAGGAAACATGCAGTGACAATGTAGGTTATGTTTCTGAAAAACATCGCGGGGTGGTGCGCATTGTAAGGGTTTCTAACAGGCCATTCACTAGTAGGAGTGAGAAAAACATCACGTTGTTGGGTGAATTGGAGGGCCTGAATTAGGATAGGCAGTGAGTGGTAATGTAGGATGGAGAAAAGCGACACGGGGTGGTCAGCATGGGGAGGTGAGGAAACATGCAGTGACAATGTAGGATACGTTTCTGAAGAACATCGCCGGGTGGTGCGCATTGTAAGGTCTTCTAAAGGCCCATTTACTAGTGAGAGTGAGAAAACCATCACGGGGTGGTGTGAATCGGGGCACCTGAATTGGGATAGGCAGTGAGTGGCAATGTAGGATGGAGAAGAGCGCCACGGGGTGGTCAGCATGGGGTCGTCAGGAAACATGCAGTGGCAATGTAGGATAGGTTTCTGAAAAACATCGCGGGGTGGTGCGAATTCTAAGGGTTTCTAAAAGTCCATTGACTAGTAGGAGTGAGAAATACATCACAGGGTGGTGGGAGTCGGAGGGCCTGAATTAGGATTGGCATATAGTGGCAATGTAGGATGGAGAAAAGCGCCACAGAGTGTTCAGTATGTGGAGGTCAGGAAACATGAACTGGCAATGCAGGATAGGTTTCTGAAAAACATCGCCGGGTGGTGTGCATTTTAAGGGTTTCTAACAGGCCATTCACTAGTAGGAGTGAGAAAATCATCACGGGGTGGTGTGAATTGGGGGCCTGAATTGGGGTAGGCAGTGAGTGGCAATGTAGTATGGAGAAAAGCTATACGGGGTGGTCAGCATGGGGAGGACAGGAAACATGCAGTGGCAATGTAGGATAGGTTTCTGAAAAACATCGCGGGGTGGTGCGCATTTTAAGGGTTTCTAACAGTCCATTCACTAGTAGGAGTGAGAATAACATCACGGGTAGGTGTGAATCAGAGGGCCGGAATTGGGATAGGCAGTGAGTGGCAATGTATGATGGAGAAAAGCGCCACGGGGTGGTCAGCATGGGGACGTCAGGAAACATACAGTGGCAATGTAGGATAGGATTCTGAAAAACATCGCGGGGTGGTGCGCATTGTACGAGTTTCTAACAGGCCATTCACTAGTAAGAGTGAGAAAAAATTCACGGGGTGGTGTGAATCGGAGGGCCTGAATTAGGATAGGCAGTGAGTGGCAATGTAGGATGGACAAAAGCGCCTCGGGCTGGTCAGCATGGGGAGGTCTGGAAACACGCAGTTGCAATGTAGGATAGGTTTCTGAAAAATATTGCGGGGTGTTGCGCATTGTAAGTGTTTCTAACACGCCATGCACTAGTAGCAGTGAGAAAAACACAACCGTGTGGTGTGAATCGGAGGGCCTGAATTAGGATAGGCAGTGAGTGGCAATGTAGGATAGAGAAAAGCGCCACGGGGTGGTCAGCTTGGGGAGGTCAGGAAACATGCAGTGGCAATGTAGCACAGGTTTCTGAAAAACATCGCGGGGTAGTGCATTGTAAGGGTTTCTAACAGGCCATTCACTAGTAGGGGTGAGAAAATCATCACGGGTTGGTGTGAATCGAAGGGCCTGAATTAGGATAGCCAGTGATTGGCAGTGTAGGATGGAGAAAAGCGCCACAGGGTGATCCGCATGGGGAGGTCAGGAAACATGCCGTGGCAATGTAGGATAGGTTTCTGAAAAACATCGCGGGGTGGTGCGCATTGTAAGGGTTTGTAACAGGCCATTCTCTAGTAGGAGTGAGAAAAACATCACGGAGTGGTGTGAATCGGATGGCCTGAATTAGGATAGGCAGTGAGTTGCACTGTAGGATGGAGAAAATGGCCACGGGGTGGTCAGCATGGGGAGGTCAGGAAACATGCAGTGGCAATGTAGGATAGGTTTCTGAAACACATCGCGGGTCCTGTGAATTGTAAGGGTTTCTAACACGCCATTCACTAGTAGGAGTGAGAAAACCATCACGGGGTCTTGTGAATTGGAGGGCCTGTATTGGGATAGGCAGTGAGAGGCAATGTAGCATGGAGAAAAACGATACGGTTTGGTCCGCATGTGGAGGTCAGGAAACATGCAGTGGCAATGTAGGTTAGGTTTCTGAAAAACATCGCGGGGTGGTGCGCATCGTAAGGGTTTCTAACAGGCCATTCACTAGTAGGAGTGAGAAAAACATCACGTTGTTGGGTGAATTGGAGAGCCTGAATTAGGATAGGCAGTGAATGGTAATGTAGGATGGAGAAAAGCGCCACTGGGTGGTCAGCATGGGGAGGTCAGGAAACATGCAGTGGCAATATAGGATAGGTTTGGAAAAACATCGCGGGGTGGTGCGAATTGTAAGGGTTTCTAAAAGTCCATTCACTAGTAGGAGTGAGAAATACATCACGGGGTGGTGTGAGTCGGAAGGCCTGAATTAGGATTGGCAGATAGTGGCAATGTAGGATGGAGAAATCCGCAACGGGGTGGTCAGCATGGGGAGGTCTGAAAACATGCCGTGGCAAAGTAGGATAGGTTTCTGAAAAACATAGCGGGGTGGTGCGCATTGTAAGGGTTTGTAACAGGCCATTCACTAGTGGGAGTGAGAAAAACATCACGGGGTGGTGTGAATCGGAGGGCCTGAATTGGGATAGGCAGTGAGTGGCAATGTAGGATGGAGAAAAGCACCACGGGGTGGTCAGCATGGGGAGGTCAGGAAACATGCAGTGGCAATGTAGGATAGGTTTCTGAAAAACTTCGCGGGCTGGTGCACTTTGTAAAGGTTTCTAACAGGCAATTAACTAGTAGGAGTGAGAAAAACATCACAGGGTGGTGTGAATATCAGGGCCTGAATTAGATAGGCAGTGAGTGGCAATGTAGGATGGAGAAAAGTGCCACGGAGTGTTCAGTATGTGGAGGTCAGGAAACATGCAATGGCAATGCAGGATAGGTTTCTGAAAAACATCGCCGGGTGGTGTGCATTGTAAGGCTTTCTAACAGGCCATTCACTAGTAGGAGTGAGAAAATCATCACGGGGTGCTGTGAATCGGTGGGCCTGAATTGGGGTAGGCAGTGAGTGGCAATGTAGGATGGAGAAAAGCTATACGGGGTGGTCAGCATGGGGAGGACAGGAAACATTCAGTGGCAATGTAGGATAGGTTTCTGAAAAATATTGCGGGGTGTTGCGCATTGTAAGTGTTTCTAACACGCCATGCACTAGTAGCAGTGAGAAAAACACAACCGTGTGGTGTGAATCTCAGGGCCTGAATTAGGATAGGCAGTGAGTGGCAATGTAGGATGAAGAAAAGCGCCACGTGGTTGTCAGCTTGGGGAGGTCAGGAAACATGCAGTGGCAATATAGGACAGGTTTCTGAAAAACATAGCGGGGTAGTGCATTGTAAGGGTTTCTAACAGGCCATTCACTAGTAGGGGTGAGAAAAACATCACGGAGTGGTGTGAATCGGATGGCCTGGATTAGGAAAGGCAGTGAGTCGCAAGGAAGAATGGAGAAAAGCGCCAAGGGTGGTCAGCATGGGGTGGTCAGGAAACGTGCAGTGGCAATGTAGGATAGGTTTGTGAAAAACATCGCGGGTTGGTACATTGTAAGGGTGTCTAACAGGCCATTCACTAGTAGGGGTGAGAAAAACATCATGGAGTGGTGTGAATCGCAGGGCCTGGATTATAATAGGCAGTGAGTGGCAATGTTGAATGGAGAAAAGCAACACGGGGTGGTCAGCATGGGAAGGTCAGAAAACATGGAGTGGCAATGTAGGATAGGTTTCTGAAAAACATCGCGGGGTCGTGTGAATTGTAAGGGTTTGTAACAGGCCATTCACTAGTAGGAGTGCAAAAATCATCACGGGGTGGTGTGAATCGGATGGCCTGAATTAGGATAGGCAGTGAGTTGCACTGTAGGATGGAGAAAATGGCCAAGGGGTGGTCAGCATGGGGAGGGCAGGAAACATGCAGTGGCAATGTAGGATAGGTTTCTGAAAAACATCGCGGGGTCGTGTGAATTGTAAGGGTTTCTAACACGCCATTCACTAGTAGGAGTGAGAAAACCATCACGGGGTGTTGTGAATTGGAGGGCCTGTATTGGGATAGGCAGTGAGAGGCAATGTAGCATGGAGAAAAGTGATACAGTTTAGTCAGCATGTGGAGGTCAGGAAACATGCAGTGACAATGTAGGTTAGGTTTCTGAAAAACATCGCGGGGTGGTGTGCATTGTAAGGGTTTCTAACAGGCCATTCACTAGTAGGAGTGAGAAAAACATCACGTTGTTGGGTGAATTGGAGGGCCTGAATTAGGATAGGCAGTGAGTGGTAATGTAGGATGGAGAAAAGCGACACGGGGTGGTCAGCATGGGGAGATGAGGAAACATGCAGTGACAATGTAGGATACTTTCTGAAGAACATCGCCGGGTGGTGCGCATTGTAAGGTCTTCTAAAGGCCCATTTACTAGTGAGAGTGAGAAAACCACACGGGGTGGTGTGAATCGGGGCACCTGAATTGGGATAGGCAGTGAGTGGCAATGTAGGATGGAGAAAAGCGCCACGGGGTGGTCAGCATGGGGTCGTCAGGAAACATGCAGTGGCAATGTAGGATAGGTTTCTGAAAAACACTGCGGGGTGGTGCGAATTCTAAGGGTTTCTAAAAGTCCATTGACTAGTAAGAGTGAGAAATACATCACAGGGTGGTGGGAGTCGGAGGGCCTGAATTAGGATTGGCATATAGTGGCAATGTAGGATGGAGAAAAGCGCCACGGAGTGTTCAGTATGTGGAGGTCAGGAAACATGAACTGGCAATGCAGGATAGGTTTCTGAAAAACATCGCCGGGTGATGTGCATTGTAAGGGTTTCTAACAGGCCATTCACTAGTAGGAGTGAGAAAATCATCACGGGGTGGTGTGAATCGGGGTCCTGAATTTGGGTAGGCAGTGAGTGGCAATGTAGGATGGAGAAAAGCTATACGGGGTGGTCAGCATGCGGAGGACAGGAAACATGCAGTGGCAATGTAGGATAGGTTTCTGAAAAACATTGCGGGGTGGTGCGCATTTTAAGGGTTTCTAACAGTCCATTCACTAGTAGGAGTGAGAATAACATCACGGGGTGGTGTGAATCAGAGGGCCGGAATTGGGATGGGCAGTGAGTGGCAATGTATGATGGAGAAAAGCGCCACGGGGTGGTCAGCATGGGGACGTCAGGAAACATACAGTGGCAATATAGGATAGGATTCTGAAAAACATCGCGGGGTGGTGCGCATTGTAAGAGTTTCTAACAGGCCATTCACTAGTAAGAGTGAGAAAAAATTCACGAGGTGGTGTGAATCGGAGGGCCTGAATTAGGATAGGCAGTGAGTGGCAATGTAGGATGGACAAAAGCGCCACGGGCTGGTCAGCATGGGGAGGTCTGGAAACATGCAGTTGCAATGTAGGAGAGGTTTCTAAAAAATATTGCGGGGTGTTGCGAATTGTAAGTGTTTCTAAAACGCCATGCACTAGTAGCAGTGAGAAAAACACAACCGTGTGGTGTGAATCGGAGGGCCTGAATTAGGATAGGCAGTGAGTGGCAATGTAGGATAGTGAAAAGCGCCACGGGGTGGTCAGCTTGGGGAGGTCAGGAAACATGCAGTGGCAACGTAGCACAGGTTTCTGAAAAACATCGCGGGGTAGTGCATTGTAAGGGTTTCTAACAGGCCATTCACTAGTAGGGGTGAGAAAATCATCACGGGTTGGTGTGAATCGAAGGGCCTGAATTAGGATAGGCAGTGATTGGCAGTGTAGGATGGAGAAAAGCGCCACGGGGTGATCAGCATGGGGAGGTCAGGAAACATGCCGTGGCCATGTAGGATAGGTTTCTGAAGAACATCGCGGGGTGGTGCGCATTGTAAGGGTTTGTAACAGGCCATTCACTAGTAGGAGTGAGAAAAACATCACGGAGTGGTGTGAATCGGATGGCCTGAATTAGGATAGGCCGTGAGTTGCACTGTAGGATGGAGAAAATGGCCATGGGGTGGTCAGCATGGGGAGGTCAGGAAACATGCAGTGGCAATGTAGGATAGGTTTCTGAAACACATCGCGTGTCGTGTGAATTGTAAGGGTTTCTAACACGCCATTCACAGGTAGGAGTGAGAAAACCATCACGGGGTGTTGTGAATTGGAGGGCCTGTATTGGGATAGGCAGTGAGAGGCAATGTAGCATGGAGAAAAACGATACGGTTTGGTCCGCATGTGGAGGTCAGGAAACATGCAGTGGCAATGTAGGTTAGGTTTTTGAAAAACATCGCGGGGTGGTTCGCATTGTAAGGGTTTCTAACAGGCCATTCACTAGTAGGAGTGAGAAAAACATCACGTTGTTGGGTGAATTGGAGAGCCTGAATTAGGATAGGCAGTGAATGGTAATGTAGGATGGAGAAAAGCGCCACTGGGTGGTCAGCATGGGGAGGTCAGGAAACATGCAGTGGCAATGTAGGATAGGTTTCTGAAAAACATCGCGGGGTGGTGTGAATTGTAAGGGTTTCTAAAAGTCCATTCACTAGTAGGAGTGAGAAATACATCACGGGGTGGTGTGAGTCGTAAGGCCTGAATTAGGATTGGCAGATAGTGGCAATGTAGGATGGAGAAAAGCGCAACGGGGTGGTCAGCATTGGGAGGTCTGAAAACATGCCGTGGCAAAGTAGGATAGGTTTCTGAAAAACATAGCGGGGTGGTGCGCATTGTAAGGGTTTGTAACAGGCCATTCACTAGTAGGAGTGAGAAAAACATCACGGGGTGGTGTGAATCGGAGGGCCTGAATTGGGATAGGCAGTGAGTGGCAATGTAGGATGGAGAAAAGCACCACGGGGTGGTCAGCATGGGGAGGTCAGGAAACATGCAGTGGCAATGTAGGATAGGTTTCTGAAAAACTTCGCGGGCTGGTGCGCTTTGTAAAGGTTTCTAACAGGCCATTAACTAGTAGGAGTGAGAAAAACATCACAGGGTGGTGTGAATATCAGGGCCTGAATTAGATAGGCAGTGAGTGGCAATGTAGGATGGAGAAAAGCTATACGGGGTGGTCAGCATGGGGAGGACAGGAAACATGCAGTGGCCATGTAGGATAGGTTTCTGAAAAACATCGCGGGGTGGTGCGCATTTTAAGGGTTTCTAAAAGGCCATTCACTAGTATGAGTGAGAATAACATCACGGGGTGGTGTGAATTGGAGGGCCGGAATTGGGATAGGCAGTGAGTGGCAATGTATGATGGAGAAAATCGCGACGTGGTGGTCAGCATGGGGACGTGAGGAAACATGCAGTGGCAATGTAGGAAAGGATTCTGAAAAACATCGCCGGGTGGTGCGCATTGTAAGAGTTTCTAACAGGCCATTCACTAGTAAGAGTGAGAAAAAATTCACGGGGTGGTGTGAATCGGAAGGCCTGAATCAGGATAGGCTGTGTGGCAATGTAGGATGGACAAAAGCGCCACGGGCTGGTCAGCATGGGGAGGTCTGGAAACATGCAGTGGCAATGTAGGACAGGTTTCTGAAAAATATTGCGGAGTGTTGCCCATTGTAAGTGTTTCTAACACGCCATGCACTAGTACCAGTGAGAAAAACACAACCGTGTGGTGTGAATTGGAGGGCCTGAATTAGGATAGGCAGTGAGTGCCAATGTAGGATGGAGAAAAGCGCCACGGGGTGGTCAGCTTGGGGAGGTCAGGAAACATGCAGTGGCAATGTAGGACAGGTTTCTGAAAAACATCGCGGGGTAGTGCATTGTAAGTGTTTCTAACAGGCCATTCACTAGTAGGAGTGAGAAAAACATCACGTTGTTGTGTGAACCAGAGGGCCTGAGTTAGGATAGGCAGTGAGTGGCAATATAGGATGGAGAAAAGCGCCACGGGGTGTTCAGTATGGGGAGGTCAGGAAACATGCAGTGGCCATGTAGGATAGGTTTCTGAAAAACATCGCCGGTTGGTGTGCATTGTAAGGGTTTCTAACTGGCCATTCACTAGTAGCAGTGAGAAAATCATCACGGCGTGGTGTGAATCGAAGGGTGTAAATTAGGATAGGCAGTGAGTGACAATGTACGATGGAGAAAAGTGCAACGGGGTTGTCAGCATGGGGAGTTCAGGAAACATGCTGTGGCAATTTCGGATAGGTTTCTAAAAAACATCACAGGGTGGTGCGCATTGTAACGGTTTCTAACAGGCCATTCACTACTAGGAGTGAGAAAAACATCACGGGGTGGTGTGAATAGGAGTGCCTGAATTAGGACAGGCAGTGAGTGGCAATGTAGGATGGAGAAAAGCGCCACGGGGTGGTCAGCATGGGGAGGTCAGGAAACATGCAGTGGCAATGTAGGATATGTTTCTGAAGAATATCACGGGGTTGTGCGCATTGTAAGGTCTTCTAAAGACCCATTTACTAGTAAGAGTGAGAAAAACATCACGGGGTGGTGGGAATTGTACGGCTTGAATAAGCATAGGCAGTGAGTGGCACTGTAGGATGGATAAAATGGCCACGGGGTGGTCAGCATGGGGAGGTCAGGAAACATGCAGTGGCAATGTAGGATAGGTTTCTGAAAAACATCGCGTTGTCGTGTGAATTGTAAGGGTTTCTAACACGCCATTCACTAGTAGGAGTGAGAAAAACATCACGGGGTGGTGTGAATCGGGGTCCTGAATTGGGATAGGCAGTGAGTGGCAATGTAGGACGGAGAAAAGCTATACGTGGTGGTCAGCATGGGGAGGTCAGGAAACATGCAGTGGCAATGTAGGATAGGTTTCTGAAAAACATCGCGGGGTGGTGCACATTGTAGGGTTTCTAACAGCCAATTCACTAGTAGGAGTGAGAAAAATACAACGATTTTGTGTCAATTGGAGCCCCTGAATTAGGATAGGCAGTGAGTGGCAATGTAGGATGGACAAAAGCGCCACGGGATGGTCAGCATGGGGAGGTCTGGAAACACGCAGTGGCAATGTAGGATAGGTTTCTGAAAAATATTGCGGCGTGTTGAGCATTGTAAGTGTTTCTAACACGCCATGCACTAGTAGCAGTGAGAAAAACACAACCGTGTGGTGTGAATCGCAGGGCCTGAATTAGGATAGGCAGTGTGTGGCAATGTAGGATGGAGAAAAGCGCCACGTGGTGGTCAGCTTGGGGAGGTTAGGAAACATGCAGTGGCAATGTAGGACAGGTTTCTGAAAAACATCGCGGGGTAGTGCATTGTAAGGGTTTCTAACAGGCCATTCATAGTAGGGGTGAGAAAAACATCACGGAGTGGTGTGAATCGGAGGGCCTGGATTAGGAAAGGAAGGGAGTCGCACGGAATGATGGAGAAAAGCGCCAAGGGTGGTCAGCATGGGGTGATCAGGAAACATGCAGTGGCAATGTAGGATAGGTTTGTGAAAAACATCGCGGGTTGGTGCATTGTAAGGGTGTCTAACAGGCTATTCACTAGTAGGGATGAGAAAAACATCATGGAGTGGTGTGAATCGGAGGGCCTGGATTAGGATAGGCAGTGAGTGGCAATGTTGGATGGAGAAAAGCAACACGGGGTGGTCAGCATGGGGAGGTCAGAAAACATGGAGTGGCAATGTAGGATAGGTTTCTGAAAAACATCGCCGGGTGGTGTGCATTGTAAGGGTTTCTAACAGGCCAATCTCTAGTAGGAGTGAGAAAATCATCACGGGTTAGTGTGAATCGAAGGGCCTGAATTAGGATAGGCAGTGATTGGCAATGTAGGATGGAGAAAAGCGCCAAGGGTGGTCAGCATGGGGAGGTCAGGAAACATGCTGTGGCCATGTAGGATAGGTTTCTGAAAAACATCGTGGCTTGGTGCACATTGTAAGTGTTTGTAACAGGCCATTCACTAGTAGGAGTGAGAAAAACATCACGGGGTGGTGTGAATCAGATGGCCTGAATTAGGATAGGCATTGAGTTGCACTGTAGGATTGAGAAAATGGCCACGGGGTGGTCAGCATGGGGAGGTCAGGAAACATGCAGTGGCAATGTAGGATAGGTTTCTGAAAAACATCGCGGGGTGCTGTGAATTGTAAGGGTTTCTAACACGCCATTCACTAGTAGGAGTGAGAAAACCATCACGGGGTGTTGTGAATTGGAGGGCCTGTATTGGGATAGGCAGTGAGAGGCAATGTAGGATGGAGAAAAGCGATACGGTTTGGTCAGCATGTGGAGGTCAGGAAACATGCAGTGGCAATGTAGGTTAGCTTTCTGAAAAATATCTCGGGGTGGTGCTCATTGTAAGGGTTTCTAACTGGCCATTCACTAGTAGGAGTGAGAAAAACATCATGTGGTTGGGTGAATTGGAGGGCCTGAATTAGGATAGGCAGTGAGTTGTAATGTAGGATGGAGAAGAGCTTCACGGGGTGGTCAGCATGGGGAATTGAGGAAACATGCAGTGACAATGTAGGATACGTTTCGGAAGAACATCGCCGGGTGGTGCGCATTGTAAGGTTTTCTAAAGGCCCATTTACTAGTAAGAGTGAGAAAACCATCACGGGGTGGTGTGAATCGGGGGACCTGTATTGGGATAGGCAGTGAGTGGCAATGTAGGATGGAGCAAAGCGCCACGGGATGGTCAGCATGTGGTCGTCAGGAAACATGCATTGGCAATGTAGGATACGATTTTGAAAAACATCGCGGGGTGGTGTGAATTGTAAGGGTTTCTAAAAGTCCATTCACTAGTAGGAGTGAGAAAAACACCACAGGGTGGTGTGAATAGGAGGGCCTGAATTAGAATAGGCAGTGAGTGGCAATGTAGGATGGAGAAAAGCGCCACGGAGTGTTCAGTATGTGGAGGTCAGGAAACATGCAGTGGCAATGCAGGATAGGTTTCTGAAAAACATCGCCGGGTGGTGTGCATTGTAAGGGTTTCTAACAGGCCATTCACTGGTAGGAGTGAGAAAATCATCATGGGGTGTTGTGAATCGAAGGTCCTGAATTAGGTTAGGCAGTTAGGGACAATGTAGGATGGAGAAAAGCGTCACGGGGTGGTCAGCATGGGGAGGTCAGGAAACATGCTGTAGCAATGTAGGATAGGTTTCTGAAAAACATCACAGGGTGGTGCGCATTGTAAGAGTTTCTAACAGGCCATTCACTACTAGGAGTGAGAAAAACATCACGGGGTGGTGTGAATCGAAGGTCCTGAATTAGGATAGGCAGTTAGTGACAATGTAGGATGGAGAAAAGCGTCACGGGGTGGTCAGCATGGGGAGGTCAGGAAACATGCTGTGGCAATGTAGGATAGGTTTCTGAAAAACATCACGGGGTGGTGCGCATTGTAAGGCTTTCTAACAGGCCATTCATTACTAGGAGTGAGAAAAACATCACGGGGTGGTGTGAATCGGAGGGCCTGAATTAGGAGAGGCAGTGAGTGGCAATGTAGGATGGAGAAAAGCGCCACGGGATGGTCAGCATGTGTAGGTCAGGACACATGCAGTGGCAATGTAGGATAGGTTTCTGAAAAACATCGTGAGGTGGTGCGCATTTTAAGGGTTTCTAACAGGCCATTCACTAGTAGGAGTGAGAAAACATCACGTTTTTGTGTGAATTTGAGCGCCTGAATTAGGATAGACAGTGAGTGGCAATGTAGGATGGAGAAAAGCTCCACAAGGTGGTCAGCATAGGGAAGTCAGGAAACATGCAGTGGCAATGTAGGATATGTTTCTGAAGAACATCGCGTGGTGGTGCGCATTGTAAGGTCTTCTAAAGGCCCATTTACTATTAAGAGTGTGAAAAATATCATGTGGTTGTGTGACTCGTAGGGCCTGAATTAGGATAGGCTGTGAGTGGCACTGTTGGATGGAGAAAATGGCCACTGTGTGGTCAGCATTGGGAGGTCAGGAAACATGCAGTGGCAATGTAGGATAGGACTCTGAAATACATCGCGGGGTGGTGCGAATTGTAAGGGTTTCTAAAAGTCCATTCACTAGTAGGAGTGAGAAATACATCACGGGGTGGTGTGAGTCGGAGGGCCTGAATTAGGATTCGCAGATAGTGGCAATGTAGGATGGAGAAAAGCGCCATGGGGTGGTCAGCATGGGGAGGTCAGAAAACATGCCGTGGCAAAGTAGGATAGGTTTCTGAAAAACATCGCGGTGTGGTGGGCATTGTAAGGGTTTCTAACAGGCCATTCGCTAGTACGGGTGAGAAAAACATCACAGGGTGTTGTGAATAGGAGGGCCTGAATTAGAATAGGCAGTGAGTGGCAATGTAGGATGGAGAAAAGCGCCACGGAGTGTTCAGTATGTGGAGGTCAGGAAACATGCAGTGGCAATGCAGAATAGGTTTCTGAAAAACATCGCCGGGTGGTGTGCATTGTAAGGGTTTCTAAGAGGCCATTCACTAGTAGGAGTGAGAAAATCAACACGGGTCGGTGTGAATCGAAGGGCTTGAATTAGGATAGGCAGTGAGTGAAAATATAGGATGGAGAAAAGCGCCACGGGGTGGTCAGCATGGGGAGGTCAGGAAACATGCAGTGGCAATGTAGGATAGGTTTCTGAAAAACATCGCGGGGTGGTGAGCATTGTAAGGGTTTCTAACAGGCCATTCACTAGTAGGGGTGAGAAAAACATCACGGGGTGGTGTGAATCGGAGGGCCTGAATTAGGAAAGGAAGGGAGTCGCACGGAATGATGGAGAAAAGCGCCAAGGGTGGTCAGCATGGGGTGATCAGGAAACATGCAGTGGCAATGTAGGATAGGTTTGTGAAAAACATCGCGGGTTGGTGCATTGTAAGGGTGTCTAACAGGCTATTCACTAGTAGGGATGAGAAAAACATCATGGAGTGGTGTGAATCGGAGGGCCTGGATTAGGATAGGCAGTGAGTGGCAATGTTGGATGGAGAAAAGCAACACGGGGTGGTCAGCATGGGGAGGTCAGAAAACATGGAGTGGCAATGTAGGATAGGTTTCTGAAAAACATCGCCGGGTGGTGTGCATTGTAAGGGTTTCTAACAGGCCAATCTCTAGTAGGAGTGAGAAAATCATCACGGGTTAGTGTGAATCGAAGGGCCTGAATTAGGATAGGCAGTGATTGGCAATGTAGGATGGAGAAAAGCGCCAAGGGTGGTCAGCATGGGGAGGTCAGGAAACATGCTGTGGCCATGTAGGATAGGTTTCTGAAAAACATCGTGGCTTGGTGCACATTGTAAGTGTTTGTAACAGGCCATTCACTAGTAGGAGTGAGAAAAACATCACGGGGTGGTGTGAATCAGATGGCCTGAATTAGGATAGGCATTGAGTTGCACTGTAGGATTGAGAAAATGGCCACGGGGTGGTCAGCATGGGGAGGTCAGGAAACATGCAGTGGCAATGTAGGATAGGTTTCTGAAAAACATCGCGGGGTGCTGTGAATTGTAAGGGTTTCTAACACGCCATTCACTAGTAGGAGTGAGAAAACCATCACGGGGTGTTGTGAATTGGAGGGCCTGTATTGGGATAGGCAGTGAGAGGCAATGTAGGATGGAGAAAAGCGATACGGTTTGGTCAGCATGTGGAGGTCAGGAAACATGCAGTGGCAATGTAGGTTAGCTTTCTGAAAAATATCTCGGGGTGGTGCTCATTGTAAGGGTTTCTAACTGGCCATTCACTAGTAGGAGTGAGAAAAACATCATGTGGTTGGGTGAATTGGAGGGCCTGAATTAGGATAGGCAGTGAGTTGTAATGTAGGATGGAGAAGCGCTTCACGGGGTGGTCAGCATGGGGAATTGAGGAAACATGCAGTGACAATGTAGGATACGTTTCGGAAGAACATCGCCGGGTGGTGCGCATTGTAAGGTTTTCTAAAGGCCCATTTACTAGTAAGAGTGAGAAAACCATCACGGGGTGGTGTGAATCGGGGGACCTGTATTGGGATAGGCAGTGAGTGGCAATGTAGGATGGAGCAAAGCGCCACGGGATGGTCAGCATGTGGTCGTCAGGAAACATGCATTGGCAATGTAGGATACGATTTTGAAAAACATCGCGGGGTGGTGTGAATTGTAAGGGTTTCTAAAAGTCCATTCACTAGTAGGAGTGAGAAAAACACCACAGGGTGGTGTGAATAGGAGGGCCTGAATTAGAATAGGCAGTGAGTGGCAATGTAGGATGGAGAAAAGCGCCACGGAGTGTTCAGTATGTGGAGGTCAGGAAACATGCAGTGGCAATGCAGGATAGGTTTCTGAAAAACATCGCCGGGTGGTGTGCATTGTAAGGGTTTCTAACAGGCCATTCACTGGTAGGAGTGAGAAAATCATCATGGGGTGTTGTGAATCGAAGGTCCTGAATTAGGTTAGGCAGTTAGGGACAATGTAGGATGGAGAAAAGCGTCACGGGGTGGTCAGCATGGGGAGGTCAGGAAACATGCTGTAGCAATGTAGGATAGGTTTCTGAAAAACATCACAGGGTGGTGCGCATTGTAAGAGTTTCTAACAGGCCATTCACTACTAGGAGTGAGAAAAACATCACGGGGTGGTGTGAATCGAAGGTCCTGAATTAGGATAGGCAGTTAGTGACAATGTAGGATGGAGAAAAGCGTCACGGGGTGGTCAGCATGGGGAGGTCAGGAAACATGCTGTGGCAATGTAGGATAGGTTTCTGAAAAACATCACGGGGTGGTGCGCATTGTAAGGCTTTCTAACAGGCCATTCATTACTAGGAGTGAGAAAAACATCACGGGGTGGTGTGAATCGGAGGGCCTGAATTAGGAGAGGCAGTGAGTGGCAATGTAGGATGGAGAAAAGCGCCACGGGATGGTCAGCATGTGTAGGTCAGGACACATGCAGTGGCAATGTAGGATAGGTTTCTGAAAAACATCGTGAGGTGGTGCGCATTTTAAGGGTTTCTAACAGGCCATTCACTAGTAGGAGTGAGAAAACATCACGTTTTTGTGTGAATTTGAGCGCCTGAATTAGGATAGACAGTGAGTGGCAATGTAGGATGGAGAAAAGCTCCACAAGGTGGTCAGCATAGGGAAGTCAGGAAACATGCAGTGGCAATGTAGGATATGTTTCTGAAGAACATCGCGTGGTGGTGCGCATTGTAAGGTCTTCTAAAGGCCCATTTACTATTAAGAGTGTGAAAAATATCATGTGGTTGTGTGACTCGTAGGGCCTGAATTAGGATAGGCTGTGAGTGGCACTGTTGGATGGAGAAAATGGCCACTGTGTGGTCAGCATTGGGAGGTCAGGAAACATGCAGTGGCAATGTAGGATAGGACTCTGAAATACATCGCGGGGTGGTGCGAATTGTAAGGGTTTCTAAAAGTCCATTCACTAGTAGGAGTGAGAAATACATCACGGGGTGGTGTGAGTCGGAGGGCCTGAATTAGGATTCGCAGATAGTGGCAATGTAGGATGGAGAAAAGCGCCATGGGGTGGTCAGCATGGGGAGGTCAGAAAACATGCCGTGGCAAAGTAGGATAGGTTTCTGAAAAACATCGCGGTGTGGTGGGCATTGTAAGGGTTTCTAACAGGCCATTCGCTAGTACGGGTGAGAAAAACATCACAGGGTGTTGTGAATAGGAGGGCCTGAATTAGAATAGGCAGTGAGTGGCAATGTAGGATGGAGAAAAGCGCCACGGAGTGTTCAGTATGTGGAGGTCAGGAAACATGCAGTGGCAATGCAGAATAGGTTTCTGAAAAACATCGCCGGGTGGTGTGCATTGTAAGGGTTTCTAAGAGGCCATTCACTAGTAGGAGTGAGAAAATCAACACGGGTCGGTGTGAATCGAAGGGCTTGAATTAGGATAGGCAGTGAGTGAAAATATAGGATGGAGAAAAGCGCCACGGGGTGGTCAGCATGGGGAGGTCAGGAAACATGCAGTGGCAATGTAGGATAGGTTTCTGAAAAACATCGCGGGGTGGTGAGCATTGTAAGGGTTTCTAACAGGCCATTCACTAGTAGGGGTGAGAAAAACATCACGGGGTGGTGTGAATCGGAGGGCCTGAATTAGGATAGGCAGTGAGTGGCAATATAGGATGGAGAAAAGCACCATGGGGTGGTCAGCATGGTGAGGTCAGGACACATGCAGGGGCAATGTAGGATAGGTTTCTGAAAAACTTCGCGGGCTGGTGCGCTTTGTAAAGTTTTCTAACAGGCCATTAACTAGTAGGAGTGAGAAAACCATCATGGGGTGTTGTGAATTGGAGGGCCTGTATTGGGATAGGCAGTGAGAGGCAATGTAGGATGGAGAAAAGTGATACGGTTTGGTCAGCATGTGGAGGTCAGGAAACATGCAGTGGCAATGTAGGTTAGGTTTCTGAAAAACATCGCGGGGTGGTGCGCATTGTAAGGGTTTCTAACAGGCCATTCACTAGTAGGAGTGAGAAAAACATCACGTTGTTGGGTGAAATGGAGGGCCTGAATTAGGATAGGCAGTGAGTGGTAATGTAGGATGGAGAAAAGCGCCACAGAGTGTTCAGTATGTGGAGGTCAGGAAACATGCAGTGGCAATGTAGGATAGGATTCTGAAAATCATCGCGGGGTGGTGCGAATTGTAAGGGTTTCTAAAAGTCCATTCACTAGTAGGAGTGAGAAATGCATCACGGGGTGGTGTGAGTCCGAGGACCTGAATTATGATTGGCAGATAGTGGCCATGTAGGATGCAGAAAGGCGCCACGGGGTGGTCAGCATGGGGATGTCAGAAAACATGCCGTGGCAAAGTAGGATAGGTTTCTGAAAAACATAGCGGGGTGGTGCGCATTGTAAGGGTTTGTAACAGGCCATTCACTAGTAGGAGTGAGAAAAACAACACTGGGTGGTGTGAATCGGAGTGCCTGAATTAGGATAGGCAGTGAGTGGCAATGTAGGATGGAGAAAAGCGCCATGGGGTGGTCAGCATGGTGAGGTCAGGACACATGCAGTGGCAATGTAGGATAGGTTTCTGAAAAACTTCGCGGGCTGGTGCGCTTTGTAATGGTTTCTAACAGGCCATTCACTGGTAGGAGTGAGAAAAACATCACAGGGTGGTGTAAATAGGAGGGCCTGAATTAGAATAGGCAGTGAGTGTCAATGTATGATGGAGAAAAGCGCCACGGGGTGTTCAGCATGGGGAGGTCAGGAAACATGCAGTGGAAATGTAGGATAGGTTTCTGAAAAACATCGCCGGTGGTGTGCATTGTAAGGGTTTCTAACAGGCCATTCACTAGTAGGAGTGAGAAAATCATCATGGGGTGTTGTGAATCGAAGGTCCTGAATTAGGATAGGCAGTTAGTGACAATGTAGGATGGAGAAAAGCGTCACGGGGTGGTCAGCATGGCGAGGTAAGGAAACATGCTGTGGCAATGTAGGATAGGTTTCTGAAATCATCACGGGGTTGTGCGCATTGTAAGGGTTTCTAACAGGCCATTCACTACTAGGAGTGAGAAAAACATCACGGGGTGGTGTGAATCGGAGGGCCTGAATTAGGACAGGCAGTGAGTGGAAATGTAGGATGGAGAAAAGCACCACGGGGTGGTCAGCATGTGTAGGTCAGGACACATGCAGTGGCAATGTAAGGTAGGTTTCTGAAAAACATCGCGGGGTGGTGCGCATTTTATGGGTTTCTAACAGGCCATTCACTAGTAGGAGTGAGAAAACCATTACGGGATGGTGAGAATCGGAGGGCCTGAATTTGGATAGGCAGTGAGTGGCAATGTAGGATGGAGAAAAGCGATACGGGGTGGTCAGCATGGGGAGGTCAGGAAACATGCAGTGGCAATGTAGGGTAGGTTTCTGAAAAACATCGCGGGGTGGTGCGCATTTTATGGGTTTCTAACAGGCCATTCACTAGTAGGAGTGAGAAAAACATCACGTAGTTGTGTGAATCTGAGCGCCTGAATTAGGATAGACAGTGAGTGGCAATGTCGCATGGAGAAAAGCGACACAAGGTGGTCAGCATAGGGACGTCAGGAAACATGCAGTGGCAATGTAGGATATGTTTCTGAAGAATATCGCGTGGTGGTGCGCATTGTAAGGTCTTCTAAAGGCCCATTTAGTAGTAAGAGTGAGAAAAACATCATGCGGTGGTGTGAATCGTAGGGCCTGAATTAGGATAGGCAGTGAGTTTCACTGTAGGATGGAGAAAATGGCCACGGGGTAGTCAGCATGGGGAGGTCAGGAAACATGCAGTGGCAATGCAGGATAGGTTTCTGAAAAACATCGCCGGGTGGTGTGCATTGTAAGGGTTTCTAAGAGGCCATTCACTAGTAGGAGTGAGAAAATCAACACGGGTCGGTGTGAATCGAAGGGGCTGAATTAGGATAGGCAGTGAGTGGCAATGTAGGATGGAGAAAAGCGCCACGGGGTGGTCAGCCTGTGTATGTCAGGACACATGCAGTGGCAATGTAGGATAGGTTTCTGAAAAACATCGCGGGGTGGTGTGCATTGTAAGGTTTTCTAACACGCCATTCACTAGTAGGAGTGAGAAAACCATCACGGGGTGGTGTGAATCGGAGGGTCTGAATTAGGATAGGCAGTGAGTGGCAATGTAGGATGGAGAAAAGCGATACGGGGTGGTCAGCATGGGGAGGTCAGGAAACATGCAGTGGCAATGTAGGATAGGTTTCTGAAAATCATCGCGGGGTGGTGCGCATTTTAAGGGTTTCTAACAGGCCATTCACTAGTAGTAGTGAGAAAAACATCACGTTGTTGTGTGAATCGGAGCGCCTGAATTAGTATAGGCAGTGAGTGGCACTGTAGGATGGAGAAAATGGCCACAGGGTGGTCAGCATGGGGAGGTCAGGAAACATGTAGTGGCAATGTAGGATAGGATTCTGAAAAACATCGCGGGGTGGTGCGAATTGTAAGGGTTTCTAAAAGTCCATTCACTAGTAGGAGTGAGAAAATCAACACGGGTCGGTGTGAATCGAAGGGCCTGAATTAGGATAGGCAGTGAGTGAAAATGTAGGATTGAGAAAAGCGCCACAGGGTGGTCAGCATGGGGAGGTCAGGAAACATGCTGTGGCAATGTAGGATAGGTTTCTGAAAAACATCGCGGGGTGGTGGGCATTGTAAGGGTTTCTAACAGGCCATTCACTAGTAGGGGTGAGAAAAACATCACGGGGTGGTGTGAATCGGAGGGTCTGAATTAGGATAGGCAGTGAGTGGCAATGTAGGATGGAGAAAAGCGCCATGGGGTGGTCAGCATTGTGAGGTCAGGACACATGCAGTGGCAATGTAGGATAGGTTTCTGAAAAACATAGCGGAGTGGTGCGCATTGTAAGGGTTTCTAACAGGCCATTCACTTGAAGGAGTGAGAAAAACATCACAGGGTGGTGTGAATAGGAGGGCCTGAATTAGAATAGGCAGTGAGTGGCAATGTAGGATGGAGAAAAGCGCCATGGAGTGTTCAGTATGTGGAGGTCCGGAAACATGCAGTGGCAATGCAGGATAGGTTTCTGAAAAACATCGCCGGGTGGTGTGCATTGTAAGGGTTTCTAAGAGTCCATTCACTAGTAGGAGTGAGAAAATCAACACGGGTCGGTGTGAATCGAAGGGCCTGAATTAGGATAGGCAGTGAGTGAAAATGTAGGATTGAGAAAAGCGCCACGGGGTGGTCAGCATGGGGAGGTCAAGAAACATGCTGTGGCAATGTAGGATAGGTTTCTGAATAACATCGCGGGGTGGTGGGCATTGTAAGGGTTTCTAACAGGCGATTCACTACTAGGCGTGAGAAAAACATTACGGGGTGGTGTGAATCGGAGGGCCTGAATTAGGATAGGCAGTGAGTGGCAGTGTAGGATGGAGAAAAGCGCCATGGGGTGGTCAGCATGGTGAGGTCAGGACACATGCAGTGGCAATGTAGGATAGGTTTCTGAAAAACTTCGCGGGCTGGTGCGCTTTGTAAGGGTTTCTAACAGGCTATTCACTAGTAGGAATGAGAAAAACATCACGGGGTGGTGTGAATAGGAGGGCCTGAATTAGAATAGGCAGTGAGTGGCAATGTAGGATGGAGAAATGCGGCACGGGGTGGTCAGCATGGCGAGGTCAGGAAACATGCTGTGGCAATGTAGGATAGGTTTTTGAAAAACATCACGGGGTGGTGCGCATTGTAAGGGTTTCTAACAGGCCATTCTCTACTAGGAGTGAGAAAAACATCACGGGGTTGTGTGAATCGAAGGTCCTGCATTAGGATAGGCAGTTAGTGACAATGTAGGATGGAGAAAAGCGTCACGGGGTGGTCAGCATGGGGAGGTCAGGAAACATGCTGTGGCAATTTAGGATAGGTTTCTGAAAAACATCACGGGGTGGTGCGCATTGTAAGGGTTTCTAACAGGCCATTCACTACTAGGAGTGAGAAAAACATCACGGGGTGGTGTGAATCAGAGGGCCTGAATTAGGACAGGCAGTGAGTGGCAATGTAGGATGGAGAAAACCACCACGGGGTGGTCAGCATGTGTAGGTCAGGACACATGCAGTGGCAATGTAGGATAGGTTTCTGAAAAACATCGCGGGGTGGTGCGCATTGTAAGGGTTTCTAACACGCCATTCACTAGTAGGAGTGAGAAAACCATCATGGGATGGTGAGAATCGGAGGGCCTGTATTGGGATAGGCATTGAGAGGCAATGTAGGATGGAGAAAAGCGATACGGGGTGGTCAGGATGGGGAGGTCAGGAAACATGCAGTGGCAATGTAGTATAGGTTTCTGAAAAACATCGCGGGGTGGTGCGCATTATAAGGGTTTCTAACAGGCCATTCAATAGTAGGAGTGAGAAAAACATCACGTTGTTGTGTGAATCGGCGCGCCTGAATTAGGATAGACAGTGAGTGGAAATGTAGGATGGAGAAAAGCGCCACAAGGTGGTCAGCATAGGGAGGTCAGGAAACATGCAGTGGCAATGTAGGATATGTTTCTGAAGAACATCGCGTGGTGGTGCGCATTTTAAGGGTTTCTTACAGGCCATTCACTAGTAGCAGTGAGAAAAACATCACGGGGTGGTGTGAATAGGATGGCCTGAATTAGAATAGGCAGTGAGTGGCAATGTATGATGGAGAAAAGCGCCACGGGGTGTTCAGCATGCGGAGGGCAGGAAACATGCAGTGGCAATGTAGGATAGGTTTCTGAAAAACATCGCCGGTGGTGTGCATTGTAAGGGTTTCTAACAGGCCATTCACTAGTAGGAGTGAGAAAATCATCATGGGGTGTTGTGAATCGATGGTCCTGAATTAGGATAGGCAGTTAGTCACAATGTAGGATGGAGAAAAGCGTCACGGGGTGGTCAGCATGGCGAGGTCAGGAAACATGCTGTGGCTATGTAGGATAGGTTTCTGAAAAACATCACAGGGTGGTGCGCATTGTAAGGGTTTCTAACAGGCCATTCACTACTAGGAGTGAGAAAAACATCACGGGGTGGTGTGAATCATAGGGCCTGAATTAGGACAGGCAGTGAGTGGCAATGTAGGATGGAGAAAAGCACCACGGGGTGGTCAGCATGTGTAGGTCAGGACACATGCAGTGGCAATGTAGGATAGGTTTCTGAAAAACATCGCGGGGTGGTGCGCATTGTAAGGGTTTCTAACACGCCATTCACTAGTAGGAGTGAGAAAACCATCATGGGACGGTGAGAATCGGAGGGCCTGAATTTGGATAGGCAGTGAGTGGCAATGTAGGATGGAGAAAAGCGATACGGGGTGGTCAGCATGGGGAGGTCAGGAAAAATGCAGTGGCAATGTAGGATAGGTTTCTGAAAAACATCGCGGGGTGGTGCACATTTTATGGGTTTCTAACAGGCCATTCACTAGTAGGTGCGAGAAAAACATCACGTTGTTGTGTGAATCTGAGCGCCTGAATTAGGATAGACAGTGAGTGGCAATGTAGGATGGAGAAAAGTGACACAAGGTGGTCAGCATAGGGAGGTCAGGAAACATGCAGTGGCAATGTAGGATATGTTTCTGAAGAACATCGCGTGGTGGTGCGCATTGTAAGGTCTTCTAAAGGCCCATTTACTAGTAA
Organism: Cavia porcellus; assembly: GCF_034190915.1. NCBI lineage: Eukaryota > Metazoa > Chordata > Mammalia > Rodentia > Caviidae > Cavia > Cavia porcellus. The sequence goes on along the minus strand of NW_026947486.1, from coordinate 403,284 downwards.
GAGTGAGAAAAATATCATGGGGTGGTGTGAATCGTAGGGCCTGAATTAGGATAGGCAGTGAGTGGCACTGTAGGATGGAGAAAATGGCCACGGGGTGGTCAGTATGTGGAGGTCAGGAAACATGCAGTGGCAATGCAGGATAGGTTTCTGAAAAACATCGCGGGGTGGTGCGCATTGTAAGGGTTTGTAACAGGCCATTCACTAGTAGGAGTGAGAAAAACATCACAGGGTGGTGTGAATAGGAGGGCCTGAATTAGAATAGGCAGTGAGTGGCAATGTAGGTTGGAGAAAAGGGCCACGGAGTGTTCAGTATGTGGAGGTCAGGAAACATGCAGTGGCAATGCAGGATAGGTTTCTGAAAAACATCGCCGGGTGGTGTGCATTGTAAGGGTTTCTAAGAGGCCATTCAATAGTAGGAGTGAGAAAATCAACACGGGTCGGTGTGAATCGAAGGGCCTGAATTAGGATAGGCAGTGAGTGGCACTGTAGGATGGACAAAATGGCCACGGGCTGGTCAGTATGTGGAGGTCAGGAAACATGCAGTGGCAATGCAGGATAGGTTTCTGAAAAACATCGCGGGGTGGTGCGCATTGTAAGGGTTTGTAACAGGCCATTCACTAGTAGGAGTGAGAAAAACATCACAGGGTGGTGTGAATAGGAGGGCCTGAATTAGAATAGGCAGTGAGTGGCAATGTAGGTTGGAGAAAAGGGCCACGGAGTGTTCAGTATGTGGAGGTCAGGAAACATGCAGTGGCAATGCAGGATAGGTTTCTGAAAAACATCGCCGGGTGGTGTGCATTGTAAGGGTTTCTAAGAGGCCATTCAATAGTAGGAGTGAGAAAATCAACACGGGTCGGTGTGAATCGAAGGGCCTGAATTAGGATAGGCAGTGAGTGAAAATGTAGGATTGAGAAAAGCGCCACGGGGTGGTCAGCATGGGGAGGTCAGGAAACATGCTGTGGCAATGTAGGATAGTTTTCTGAAAAACCTCGCGGGGTGGTGGGCATTGTAAGGGTTTCTAACAAGCCATTCACTAGTAGGGGTGAGAAAAACATCACAGGGTGGTGTGAATCGGAGGGCCTTAATTAGGATAGGCAGTGAGTGGCAATGTAGGATGGAGAAAAGCGCCACGGGGTGGTCAGCATGGGGAGGTCAGGAAACATGCAGTGGCAATGTAGGATAGGTTTCTGAAAAACATCGCGGGTTGGTGCGAATTGTAAGGGTTTCTAAAAGTCCATTAACTAGTAGGAGTGAGAAATGCATCACAGGTTAGGTGATTCGGAGGACCTGAATTATGATTGGGAGATAGTGGCAATGTAGGATGCAGAAAAGCGCCACGGGATGGTCAGCATGGGGATGTCAGAAAACATGCCGTGGCAAAGTAGGATAGGTTTCTGAAAAACATAGCGGGGTGGTGCGCATTGTAAGGGTTTGTAACAGGCCATTCACTAGTAGGAGTGAGAAAAACATCACTGGGTGGTGTGAATCGGAGGGCCTGAATTAGGATAGGCAGTGAGTGGCAATGTAGGATGGATAAAAGCGCCACGGGGTGGTCAACATGGGGAGGTCAGGAAACATGCAGTGGCAATGTAGGATAGGTTTCTGAAAAGCTTCGCGGGCTGGTGCGCTTTGTAAAGTTTTCTAACAGGGCATTCACTAGTAGGAGTGAGAAAAACATCACAGGCTGGTGTGAATAGGAGGGCCTGAATTAGAATAGGCAGTGAGTGGCAATGTAGGATGGAGAAAAGCGCCATGGGGTGGTCAGCATGGTGAGGTCAGGACACATGCAGTGGCAATGTAGGATAGGTTTCTGAAAAACTTCGCGGGCTGGTGCTCTTTGTAAAGTTTTCTAAAAGGCCATTAACTAGTAGGAGTGAGAAAACCATCACGGGGTGTTGTGAATTGGAGGGCCTGAATTGGGATAGGCAGTGAGAGGCAATGTAGGATGGAGAAAAGCGATACGGTTTGGTCAGCATGTGGAGGTCAGGAAACATGCAGTGGCAATGTAGGTTAGGTTTCTGAAAAACATCGTGGGGTGGTGCGCATTGTAAGGGTTTCTAACAGGCCATTCACTAGTAGGAGTGAGAAAAACATCACGTTGTTGGGTGAATTGGAGGGCCTGAATTAGGATAGGCAGTGAGTGGTAATGTAGGATGGAGAAAAGCGCCACGGAGTGTTCAGTATGTGGAGGTCAGGAAACATGCAGTGGCAATGTAGGATAGGATTCTGAAAAACATCGCGGGGTGGTGCGAATTGTAAGGGTTTCTAAAAGTCCATTCACTAGTAGGAGTGAGAAATGCATCACGGGTGGTGTGAGTCGGAGGACCTGAATTATGATTGGCAGATAGTGGCAATGTAGGATGCAGAAAAGCGCCACGGGGTGGTCAGCATGGGGATGTCAGAAAACATGCCGTGGCAAAGTAGGATAGGTTTCTGAAAAACATAGCGGGGTGGTGCGCATTGTAAGGGTTGTAACAGGCCATTCACTAGTAGGAGTGAGAAAAACATCACTGGGTGGTGTGAATTGGATGGCCTGAATTAGGATAGGCAGTGAGTGGCAATGTAGGATGGAGAAAAGCGCCACGGGGTGGTCAGCATGGGGAGGTCCGGGAACATGCACTGGCAATGCAGGATAGGTTTCTGAAAAACATCGCCGGGTGGTGTGCATTGTAAGGGTTTCTAAGAGGCCATTCACTAGTAGGAGTGAAAAAAACATCATGGGGTGGTGTGAATCAGAGGGACTGAATTAGGATAGGCAGTAAGTGGCAATGTATGATGGAGAAAAGCGCCACGGGGTGTTCAGCATGGGGAGGTCAGGAAACATGCAGTGGCAATGTAGGATAGGTTTCTGAAAAACATCGCCGGTGGTGTGCATTGTAAGGGTTTCTAACAGGCCATTCACTAGTAGGAGTGAGAAAATCATCATGGGGTGTTGTGAATCAAAGGTCCTGAATTAGGATAGGCAGTTAGTGACAATGTAGAATGGAGAAAAGCGTCACGGGGTGGTCAGCATGGGGAGGTCAGGAAACATGCTGTGGCAATGTAGGATAGGTTTCTGAAATCATCACGGGGTGGTGCGCATTGTAAGGGTTTCTAACAGGCCATTCACTACTAAGAGTGAGAAAAACATCACGGGGTGGTGTGAATCGGAGGGCCTGAATTAGGATAGGCAGTTAGTGGCAATGTAGGATGCAGAAAAGCGCCACGGGGTGGTCAGCATGGGGATGTCAGAAAACATGCCGTGGCAAAGTAGGATAGGTTTCTGAAAAACATAGCGGGTTGGTGCGCATTGTAAGGGTTTGTAACAGGCCATTCACTAGTAAGAGTGAGAAAAACATCACTGGGTGGTGTGAATCGGACTGCCTGAATTAGGATAGGCAGTGAGTGGCAATGTAGGATGGAGAAAAGCGATACGAGGTGGTCAGCATGGGGAGGTCAGGAAACATGCAGTGGCAATGTAGGATAGGTTTCTGAAAAACATCGCGGGGTGGTGCGCATTTTATGGGTTTCTAACAGGCCATTCACTAGTTGGAGTGAGAAAAACATCACGTTGTTGTGTGAATCTGAGCGCCTGAATTAGGATAGACAGTGAGTGGCAATGTAGGATGGAGAAAAGCCCCACGGAGTGTTCAGTATGTGGAGGTCAGGAAACATGCAGTGGCAATGTAGGATAGATTTCTGAAAAACATCGCAGGGTGGTGCGAATTGTAAGGGTTTCTAAAAGTCCATTCACTAGTAGGAGTGAGAAATGCATCAGGGGTGGGGTGATTCGGAGGACCTGAATTATGATTGGCATATAGTGGCAATGTAGGATGCAGAAAAGCGCCACGGGGTGGTCAGCATGGGGATGTCAGAAAACATGCCGTGGCAAAGTAGGATAGGTTTCTGAGAAACATAGCGGGGTGGTGCGCATTGTAAGGTTTTGTAACAGGCCATTCACTAGTAGGAGTGAGAAAAACATCACTGGGTGGTGTGAATCGGAGGGCCTGAATTAGGATAGGCAGTGAGTGGCAATGTAGGATGGAGAAAAGCGCCACGGGGTGGTCAGCATGGGGAGGTCAGGAAACATGCAGTGGCAATGTAGGATAGGTTTCTGAAAAACTTCGCGGGCTGGTGCGCTTTGTAAAGTTTTCTAACAGGGCATTCACTAGTAGGAGTGAGAAAAACATCACAGGCTGGTGTGAATAGGAGGGCCTGAATTAGAATAGGCAGTGAGTGGCAATGTAGGATGGAGAAAAGCGCCATGGGGTGGTCAGCATGGTGAGGTCAGGACACATGCAGTGGCAATGTAGGATAGGTTTCTGAAAAACTTCGCGGGCTGGTGAGCTTTGTAAAGTTTTCTAACAGGCCATTAACTAGTAGGAGTGAGAAAACTATCACGGGGTGTTGTGAATTGGAGGGCCTGTATTGGGATAGGCAGTGAGAGGCAATGTAGGATGGAGAAAAGCGATACGGTTTGGTCAGCATGTGGAGGTCAGGAAACATGCAGTGGCAATGTAGGTTAGGTTTCTGAAAAACATCGCGGGGTGGTGCGCATTGTAAGGGTTTCTAACAGGCCATTCACTAGTAGGAGTGAGAAAAACATCACGTTGTTGGGTGAATTGGAGGGCCTGAATTAGGATAGGCAGTGAGTGGTAATGTAGGATGGAGAAAAGCGCCACGGAGTGTTCAGTATGTAGAGGTCAGGAAACATGCAGTGGCAATGTAGGATAGGATTCTGAAAAACATCGCGGGGTGGTGCGAATTGTAAGGGTTTCTAAAAGTCCATTCACTAGTAGGAGTGAGAAATGCATCACGGGTGGTGTGAGTCGGAGTACCTGAATTATGATTGGCAGATAGTGGCAATGTAGGATGCAGAAAAGCGCCACGGGGTGGTCAGCATGGGGATGTCAGAAAACATGCCGTGGCAAAGTAGGATAGGTTTCTGAAAAACATAGCGGGGTGGGGCGCATTGTAAGGGTTTGTAACAGGCCATTCACTAGTAGGAGTGAGAAAAACATCACTGGGTTGTGTGAGTCGGAGGGCCTGAATTAGGATAGGCAGTGAGTGGCAATGTAGGATGGAGAAAAGCGCCACGGGGTGGTCAGCATGGGGAGGTTCCCAAACATGCAGTGGCAATGCAGGATAGGTTTCTGAAAAACATCGCCGGGTGGTGTGCATTGTAAGGGTTTCTAAGAGGCCATTCACTAGTAGGAGTGAAAAAAACATCATGGGGTGGTGTGAATCGGAGGGCCTGAATTAGGATAGGCAGTAAGTGGCAATGTAGGATGGAGAAAAGCGCCATGGGGTGGTCAGCATTGTGAGGTCAGGACACATGCAGTGGCAATGTAGGATAGGTTTCTGAAAAACTTCGCGGGCTGGTGCGCTTTGTAAGGGTTTCTAACAGGCCATTCACTAGTAGGAGTGAGAAAAACATCACGGGGTGGTGTGAATAGGAGGGACTGAATAAGAATAGGCAGTGAGTGGCAATGTATGATGGAGAAAAGCGCCACGAGGTGTTCAGCATGGGGAGGTCAGGAAACATGCAGTGGCAATGTAGGATAGGTTTCTGAAAAACATCGCCGGTGGTGTGCATTGTAAGGGTTTCTAACAGGCCATTCACTAGTAGGAGTGAGAAAATCATCATGGGGTGTTGTGAATCGAAGGTCCTGAATTAGGATAGGCTGTTAGTGACAATGTAGGATGGAGAAAAGCGTCACGGGGTGGTCATCATCGCGAGGTCAGGAAACATGCTGTGGCAATGTAGGATAGGTTTCTGAAATCATCACGGGGTGGTGCGCATTGTAAGGGTTTCTAACAGGCCATTCACTACTAGGAGTGAGAAAAACATCACGGGGTGGTGTGAATCAGAGGGCCTGAATTAGGACAGGCAGTGAGTGGCAATGTAGGATGGAGAAAAGCGATACGGGGTGGTCAGCATGGGGATGTCAGGAAACATGCAGTGGCAATGTAGGATAGGTTTCTGAAAAACATCGCGGGGTGGTGCGAATTGTAAGGGTTTCTAAAAGTCCATTCACTAGTAGGAGTGAGAAATGCATCAGGGGTGGTGTGATTCGGAGGACCTGAATTATGATTGGCAGATAGTGGCAATGTAGGATGCAGAAAAGCGCCACGGGGTGGTCAGCATGGGGATGTCAGAAAACATGCCGTGGCAAAGTAGGATAGGTTTCTGAAAAACATAGCGGGGTGGTGCGCATTGTAAGGGTTTGTAACAGGCCATTCACTAGTAGGAGTGAGAAAAACATCACTGGGTGGTGTGAATCGGAGGGCCTGAATTAGGATAGGCAGTGAGTGGCAATGTAGGATGGAGAAAAGCGCCACGGGGTGGTCAGCATGGGGAGGTCAGGAAACATGCAGTGGCAATGTAGGATATGTTTCTGAAGAACATCGCGTGGTTGTGCGCATTGTAAGGTCTTCTAAAGGCCCATTTACTAGTAAGAGTGAGAAAAACATCATGGGGTGGTGTGAATCATAGGGCCTGAATTAGGATAGGCAGTGAGTGGCACTGTAGGATGGAGAAAATGGCCACGGGGTGGTCAGCATGGGGAGGTCAGGAAACATGCAGTGGCAATGTAGCATAGGATTCTGAAAAACATCACGGGGTGGTGCGCATTGTAAGGGTTTGTAACAGGCCATTCACTAGGAGGAGTGAGAAAAACATCACGGGGTGGTGTGAATCGGAGGGCCTGAATTGGGATAGGCAGTGAGTGGCAATGTAGGATGGAGAAAAGCGCGACGGGGTGGTCAGCATGGGGAGGTCCGGAAACATGCAGTGGCAATTTAGGATAGGTTTCTGAAAAACTTCGCGGGCTGGTGCGCTTTGTAAAGTTTTCTAACAGGCCATTCACTAGTAGGAGTGAGAAAAACATCACAGGGTGGTGTGAATAGGAGGGCCTGAATTAGAATAGGCAGTGAGTGGCAATGTAGGTTGGAGAAAAGCGCCACGGAGTGTTCAGTATGTGGAGGTCAGGAAACATGCAGTGGCAATGCAGGACAGGTTTCTGAAAAACATCGCCGGGTGGTGTGCATTGTAAGGGTTTCTAAGAGGCCATTCACTAGTAGGAGTGAGAAAATCAACACGGGTCGGTGTGAATCGAAGGGCCTGAATTAGGATAGGCAGTGAGTTAAAATGTAGGATTGAGAAAAGCGCCACGGGTTGGTCAGCATGGGGATGACAGGAAACATGCAGTGGCAATGTAGGATAGATTTCTGAAAAACATCGCGGGGTGGTGCGCATTATAAGGGTTTCTAACAGGCCATTCACTAGTAGGAGTGAGAAAAACATCACGTTGTTGTGTGAATCGGCGCGCCTGAATTAGGATAAACAGTGAGTGGCAATGTAGGATGGAGAAAAGCGCCACAAGGTGGTCAGCATAGGGAGGTCAGGAAACATGCAGTGGCAATGTAGGATATGTTTCTGAAGAACATCGCGTGGTGGTGCGCATTTTAAGGGTTTCTTACAGGCCATTCACTAGGAGGAGTGAGAAAAACATCACGGGGTCGTGTGGATCGGAGGGCCTGAATAACGAAAGGCAGTAAGTGGCAATGTAGGATGGAGAAAAGCGTCACGGGGTGGTCAGCATGGAGAGGTCAAGAAACATGCAGTGGCAATGTAGGATAGGTTTCTGAAAAACATCACGGGGTGGTGCGCATTTTAAGGGTTTCTTACAGGCCATTCACTAGCAGGAGTGAGAAAAACATCATGGGGTGGTGTGAAATGGAGGGCCTGAATTGGGATAGGCAGTGAGTGGCAATGTAGGATGGAGAAAAGCGCCATGGGGTGGTCAGCATGGTGAGGTCAGGACACATGCAGTGGCAATGTAGGATAGGTTTCTGAAAAACTTCGCGGATTGGTGCGCTTTGTAAGGTTATCTAACAGGCCATTCACTAGTAGGAGTGAGAAAAACATCACGGGGTGGTGTGAATAGGAGGGACTGAATAAGAATAGGCAGTGAGTGGCAATGTATGATGGAGAAAAGCGCCACGGGGTGTTCAGCATGGGGAGGTCAGGAAACATGCAGTGGCAATGTAGGATAGGTTTCTGAAAAACATCGCCGGTGGTGTGCATTGTAAGGGTTTCTAACAGGCCATTCACTAGTAGGAGTGAGAAAATCATCATGGGGTGTTGTGAATCGAAGGTCCTGAATTAGGATAGGCAGTTAGTGACAATGTAGGATGGAGAAAAGCGTCACTGGGTGGTCATCATCGCGAGGTCAGGAAACATGCTGTGACAATGTAGGATAGGTTTCTGAAATCATCACGGGGTGGTGCGCATTGTAAGGGTTTCTAACAGGCCATTCACTACTAGGAGTGAGAAAAACATCACGGGGTGGTGTGAATCGGAGGGCCTGAATTAGGACAGGCAGTGAGTGGCAATGTAGGATGGAGAAAAGCGATACGGGGTGGTCAGCATGGGGAGGTCAGGAAACATGCAGTGGCAATGTAGGATAGGTTTCTGAAAAACATCGCGGGGTGGTGCGAATTGTAAGGGTTTCTAAAAGTCCATTCACTAGTAGGAGTGAGAAATGCATCAGGGCTGGTGTGATTCGGAGGACCTGAATTATGATTGGCAGATAGTGGCAATGTAGGATGCAGAAAAGCGCCACAGGGTGGTCAGCATGGGGATGTCAGAAAACATGCCGTGGCAAAGTAGGATAGGTTTCTGAAAAACATAGCGGGGTGGTGCGCATTGTAAGGGTTTGTAACAGGCCATTCACTAGTAGGAGTGAGAAAAACATCACTGGGTGGTGTGAATCGGAGGGCCTGAATTAGGATAGGCAGTGAGTGGCAATGTAGGATGGAGAAAAGCGCCACGGGGTGGTCAGCATGGGGAGGTCAGGAAACATGGAGTGGCAATGTAGGATATGTTTCTGAAGAACATCGCGTGGTGGTGCACATTGTAAGGTCTTCTAAAGGCCCATTTACTAGTAAGAGTGAGAAAAACATCATGGGGTGGTGTGAATCATAGGGCCTGAATTAGGATAGGCAGTGAGTGGCACTGTAGGATGGAGAAAATGGCCACGGGGGGGTCAGCATGGGGAGGTCAGGAAACATGCAGTGCAATGTAGCATAGGATTCTGAAAAACATCACGGGGTGGTGCGCATTGTAAGGGTTTGTAACAGGCCATTCACTAGGAGGAGTGAGAAAAACATCACGGGGTGGTGTGAATCGGAGGGCCTGAATTGGGATAGGCAGTGAGTGGCAATGTAGGATGGAGAAAAGCGCGACGGGGTGGTCAGCATGGGGAGGTCCGGAAACATGCAGTGGCATTTTAGGATAGGTTTCTGAAAAACTTCGCGGGCTGGTGCGCTTTGTAAAGTTTTCTAACAGGCCATTCACTAGTAGGAGTGAGAAAAACATCACAGGGCGGTGTGAATAGGAGGGCCTGAATTAGAATAGGCAGTGAGTGGCAATGTAGGTTGGAGAAAAGCGCCACGGAGTGTTCAGTATGTGGAGGTCAGGAAACATGCAGTGGCAATGCAGGACAGGTTTCTGAAAAACATCGCGTGGTGGTGCGCATTTTAAGGGTTTCTTACAGCCCATTCACTAGGAGGAGTGAGAAAAACATAACGGGGTGGTGTGGATCGGAGGGCCTGAATTAAGAAAGGCAGTAAGTGGCAATGTAGGATGGAGAAAAGCGTCACGGGGTGGTCAGCATGGAGAGGTCAAGAAACATGCAGTGGCAATGTAGGATAGGTTTCTGAAAAACATCACGGGGTGGTGCGCATTTTAAGGGTTTCTTACAGGCCATTCACTAGTAGGAGTGAGAAAAACATCATGGGGTGGTGTGAAATGGAGGGCCTGAATTGGGATAGGCAGTGAGTGGCAATGTAGGATGGAGAAAAGCGCCATGGGGTGGTCAGCATGGCGAGGTCAGGACACATGCAGTGGCAATGTAGGATAGGTTTTTGAAAAACTTCGCGGACTGGTGCGCTTTGTAAGGGTATCTAACAGGCCATTCACTAGTAGGAGTGAGAAAAACATCACGGGGTGGTGTGAATAGGAGGGCCTGAATTAGAATAGGCAGTGAGTGGCAATGTATGATGGAGAAAAGCGCCACGGGGTGTTCAGCATTGGGAGGTCAGGAAACATGCAGTGGCAATGTAGGATAGGATTCTGAAAAACATCGCGGGGTGGTGCGCATTATAAGGGTTTGTAACAGGCAATTCACTAGTAGGAGTGAGAAAAACATAACGGGGTGGTGTGAATCGGAGGGCCTGAATTGGGATAGGCAGTGAATGGCAATGTAAGATGGAGAAAACCGCCACGGGGTGGTCAGCATGGGGAGGTCAGGAAACATGCAGTGGCAATTTAGGATAGGTTTTTGAAAAACTTCGCGGGCTGGTGCGCTTTGTAAAGTTTTCTAACTGGCCATTCACTAGTAGGAGTGAGAAAAACATCACGGGGTGGTGTGGATCGGAGGGCCTGAATTACGAAAGGCAGTAAGTGGCCATGTAGGATGGAGAAAAGCATAACGGGGTGGTCAGCATGGAGAGGTCAGGAAACATGCAGTGGCAATGTAGGATAGGTTTCTGAAAAACTTCGCGGATTGGTGCGCTTTGTAAGGGTATCTAACAGGCCATTCACTAGTAGGAGTGAGAAAAACATCACGGGGTGGTGTGAATAGGAGGGACTGAATAAGAATAGGCAGTGAGTGGCAATGTATGATGGAGAAAAGCGCCACGGGGTGTTCAGCATGGGGAGGTCAGGAAACATGCAGTGGCAATGTAGGATAGGTTTCTGAAAAACATCGCCGGTGGTGTGCATTGTAAGGGTTTCTAACAGGCCATTCACTAGTAGGAGTGAGAAAATCATCATGGGGTGTTGTGAATCGAAGGTCCTGAATTAGGATAGGCAGTTAGTGACAATGTAGGATGGAGAAAAGCGTCACTGGGTGGTCATCATCGCGAGGTCAGGAAACATGCTGTGACAATGTAGGATAGGTTTCTGAAATCATCACGGGGTGGTGCGCATTGTAAGGGTTTCTAACAGGCCATTCACTACTAGGAGTGAGAAAAACATCACGGGGTGGTGTGAATCGGAGGGCCTGAATTAGGACAGGCAGTGAGTGGCAATGTAGGATGGAGAAAAGCGATACGGGGTGGTCAGCATGGGGAGGTCAGGAAACATGCAGTGGCAATGTAGGATAGGTTTCTGAAAAACATCGCGGGGTGGTGCGCATTGTAAGGGTTTCTAAAAGTCCATTCACTAGTAGGAGTGAGAAATGCATCAGGGCTGGTGTGATTCGGAGGACCTGAATTATGATTGGCAGATAGTGGCAATGTAGGATGCAGAAAAGCGCCACAGGGTGGTCAGCATGGGGATGTCAGAAAACATGCCGTGGCAAAGTAGGATAGGTTTCTGAAAAACATAGCGGGGTGGTGCGCATTGTAAGGGTTTGTAACAGGCCATTCACTAGTAGGAGTGAGAAAAACATCACTGGGTGGTGTGAATCGGAGGGCCTGAATTAGGATAGGCAGTGAGTGGCAATGTAGGATGGAGAAAAGCGCCACGGGGTGGTCAGCATGGGGAGGTCAGGAAACATGGAGTGGCAATGTAGGATATGTTTCTGAAGAACATCGCGTGGTGGTGCACATTGTAAGGTCTTCTAAAGGCCCATTTACTAGTAAGAGTGAGAAAAACATCATGGGGTGGTGTGAATCATAGGGCCTGAATTAGGATAGGCAGTGAGTGGCACTGTAGGATGGAGAAAATGGCCACGGGGGGGTCAGCATGGGGAGGTCAGGAAACATGCAGTGCAATGTAGCATAGGATTCTGAAAAACATCACGGGGTGGTGCGCATTGTAAGGGTTTGTAACAGGCCATTCACTAGGAGGAGTGAGAAAAACATCACGGGGTGGTGTGAATCGGAGGGCCTGAATTGGGATAGGCAGTGAGTGGCAATGTAGGATGGAGAAAAGCGCGACGGGGTGGTCAGCATGGGGAGGTCCGGAAACATGCAGTGGCATTTTAGGATAGGTTTCTGAAAAACTTCGCGGGCTGGTGCGCTTTGTAAAGTTTTCTAACAGGCCATTCACTAGTAGGAGTGAGAAAAACATCACAGGGCGGTGTGAATAGGAGGGCCTGAATTAGAATAGGCAGTGAGTGGCAATGTAGGTTGGAGAAAAGCGCCACGGAGTGTTCAGTATGTGGAGGTCAGGAAACATGCAGTGGCAATGCAGGACAGGTTTCTGAAAAACATCGCCGGGTGGTGTGCATTGTAAGGGTTTCTAAGAGGCAATTCACTAGTAGGAGTGAGAAAATCAACACGGGTCGGTGTGAATCGAAGGGCCTGAATTAGGATAGGCAGTGAGTTAAAATGTAGGATTGAGAAAAGCGCCACGGGTTGGTCAGCATGGGGATGTCAGGAAACATGCAGTGGCAATGTAGGATAGGTTTCTGAAAAACATCGCGTTGTGGTGCGCATTATAAGGGTTTCTAACAGGCCATTCACTAGTAGGAGTGAGAAAAACATCACGTTGTTGTGTGAATCGGCGCGCCTGAATTAGGATAAACAGTGAGTGGCAATGTAGGATGGAGAAAAGCGCCACAAGGTGGTCAGCATAGGGAGGTCAGGAAACATGCAGTGGCAATGTAGGATATGTTTCTGAAGAACATCGCGTGGTGGTGCGCATTTTAAGGGTTTCTTACAGGCCATTCACTAGGAGGAGTGAGAAAAACATCACGGGGTGGTGTGGATCGGAGGGCCTGAATTACGAAAGGCAGTAAGTGGCAATGTAGGATGGAGAAAAGCGTCACGGGGTGGTCAGCATGGAGAGGTCAAGAAACATGCAGTGGCAATGTAGGATAGGTTTCTGAAAAACATCACGGGGTGGTGCGCATTTTAAGGGTTTCTCACAGGCCATTCACTAGTAGGAGTGAGAAAAACATCACGGGGTGGTGTGAATAGGAGGGCCTGAATTAGAATAAGCAGTGAGTGGCAATGTATGATGGAGAAAAGCGCCACGGGGTGTTCAGCATTGGGAGGTCAGGAAACATGCAGTGGCAATGTAGGATAGGTTTCTGAAAAACATCGCCGGTGTTGTGCATTTTAAGGGTTTCTTTCAGGCCATTCACTAGTAGGAGTGAGAAAAACATCACGTTGTTGTGTGAATCTGAGCGCCTGAATTAGGATAGACAGTGAGTGGCAATGTAGGATGGAGAAAAGCGACACAAGGTGGTCAGCATAGGGAGGTCAGGAAACATGCAGTGGCAATGTAGGATATGTTTCTGAAGAACATCGCGTGGTGGTGCGCATTGTAAGGTCTTCTAAAGGCCCATTTACTAGTAAGAGTGAGAAAAACATCATGGGGTGGTGTGAATCGTAGGGCCTGAATTAGGATAGGCAGTGAATGGCACTGTAGGCTGGAGAAAATGGCCACGGGGTGGTCAGCATGGGGAGGTCAGGAAACATGCAGTGGCAATGTAGGATAGGTTTTTGAAAAACTTCGCGGGCTGGTGCGCTTTGTAAAGTTTTCTAACTGGCCATTCACTAGTAGGAGTGAGAAAAACATCACGGGGTGGTGTGAATAGGAGGGCCTGAATTAGAATAAGCAGTGAGTGGCAATGTATGATGGAGAAAAGCGCCACGGGGTGTTCAGCATTGGGAGGTCAGGAAACATGCAGTGGCAATGTAGGATAGGTTTCTGAAAAACATCGCCGGTGTTGTGCATTTTAAGGGTTTCTTACAGGCCATTCACTAGTAGGAGTGAGAAAAACATCACGTTGTTGTGTGAATCTGAGCGCCTGAATTAGGATAGACAGTGAGTGGCAATGTAGGATGGAGAAAAGCGACACAAGGTGGTCAGCATAGGGAGGTCAGGAAACATGCAGTGGCAATGTAGGATATGTTTCTGAAGAACATCGCGTGGTGGTGCGCATTGTAAGGTCTTCTAAAGGCCCATTTACTAGTAAGAGTGAGAAAAACATCATGGGGTGGTGTGAATCGTAGGGCCTGAATTAGGATAGGCAGTGAATGGCACTGTAGGCTGGAGAAAATGGCCACGGGGTGGTCAGCATGGGGAGGTCAGGAAACATGCAGTGGCAATGTAGGATAGGATTCTGAAAAACATCGCGGGGTGGTGCGCATTATAAGGGTTTGTAACAGGCAATTCACTAGTAGGAGTGAGAAAAACATAACGGGGTGGTGTGAATCGGAGGGCCTGAATTGGGATAGGCAGTGAATGGCAATGTAGGATGGAGAAAACCGCCACGGGGTGGTCAGCATGGGGAGGTCAGGAAACATGCAGTGGCAATTTAGGATAGGTTTTTGAAAAACTTCGCGGGCTGGTGCGCTTTGTAAAGTTTTCTAACTGGCCATTCACTAGTAGGAGTGAGAAAAACATCACGGGGTGGTGTGGATCGGAGGGCCTGAATTACGAAAGGCAGTAAGTGGCCATGTAGGATGGAGAAAAGCATAACGGGGTGGTCAGCATGGAGAGGTCAAGAAACATGCAGTGGCAATGTAGGATAGGTTTCTGAAAAACATCACGGGGTGGTGCGCATTTTAAGGGTTTCTTACAGGCCATTCACTAGCAGGAGTGAGAAAAACATCATGGGGTGGTGTGAAATGGAGGGCCTGAATTGGGATAGGCAGTGAGTGGCAATGTAGGATGGAGAAAAGCGCCATGGGGTGGTCAGCATGGTGAGGTCAGGACACATGCAGTGGCAATGTAGGATAGGTTTCTGAAAAACTTCGCGGACTGGTGCGCTTTGTAAGGGTATCTAACAGGCCATTCACTAGTAGGAGTGAGAAAAACATCACGGGGTGGTGTGAATAGGAGGGACTGAATAGGAATAGGCAGTGAGTGGCAATGTATGATGGAGAAAAGCGCCACGGGGTGTTCAGCATGGGGAGGTCAGGAAACATGCAGTGGCAATGTAGGATAGGTTTCTGAAAAACATCGCCGGTGGTGTGCATTGTAAGGGTTTCTAACAGGCCATTCACTAGTAGGAGTGAGAAAATCATCATGGGGCATTGTGAATCGAAGGTACTGAATTAGGATAGGCAGTTAGTGACAATGTAGGATGGAGAAAAGCGTCACGGGGTGGTCATCATCGCGAGGTCAGGAAACATGCTGTGGCAATGTAGGATAGGTTTCTGAAATCATCACGGGGTGGTGCGCATTGTAAGGGTTTCTAACAGGCCATTCACTACTAGGAGTGAGAAAAACATCACGGGGTGGTGTGAATCGGAGGGCCTGAATTAGGACAGGCAGTGAGTGGCAATGTAGGATGGAGAAAAGCGATACGGGGTGGTCAGCATGGGGAGGTCAGGAAACATGCAGTGGCAATGTAGGATAGGTTTCTGAAAAACATCGCGGGGTGGTGCGAATTGTAAGGGTTTCTAAAAGTCCATTCACTAGTAGGAGTGAGAAATGCATCAGGGCTGGTGTGATTCGGAGGACCTGAATTATGATTGGCAGATAGTGGCAATGTAGGATGCAGAAAAGCGCCACAGGGTGGTCAGCATGGGGATGTCAGAAAACATGCCGTGGCAAAGTAGGATAGGTTTCTGAAAAACATAGCGGGGTGGTGCGCATTGTAAGGTCTTCTAAAGGCCCATTTACTAGTAAGAGTGAGAAAAACATCATGGGGTGGTGTGAATCATAGGGCCTGAATTAGGATAGGCAGTGAGTGGCACTGTAGGATGGAGAAAATGGCCACGGGGGGGTCAGCATGGGGAGGTCAGGAAACATGCAGTGCAATGTAGCATAGGATTCTGAAAAACATCACGGGGTGGTGCACATTGTAAGGGTTTGTAACAGGCCATTCACTAGGAGGAGTGAGAAAAACATCACGGGGTGGTGTGAATCGGAGGGCCTGAATTGGGATAGGCAGTGAGTGGCAATGTAGGATGGAGAAAAGCGCGACGGGGTGGTCAGCATGGGGAGGTCCGGAAACATGCAGTGGCATTTTAGGATAGGTTTCTGAAAAACTTCGCGGGCTGGTGCGCTTTGTAAAGTTTTCTAACAGGCCATTCACTAGTAGGAGTGAGAAAAACATCACAGGGCGGTGTGAATAGGAGGGCCTGAATTAGAATAGGCAGTGAGTGGCAATGTAGGTTGGAGAAAAGCGCCACGGAGTGTTCAGTATGTGGAGGTCAGGAAACATGCAGTGGCAATGCAGGACAGGTTTCTGAAAAACATCGCGTGGTGGTGCGCATTTTAAGGGTTTCTTACAGCCCATTCACTAGGAGGAGTGAGAAAAACATAACGGGGTGGTGTGGATCGGAGGGCCTGAATTAAGAAAGGCAGTAAGTGGCAATGTAGGATGGAGAAAAGCGTCACGGGGTGGTCAGCATGGAGAGGTCAAGAAACATGCAGTGGCAATGTAGGATAGGTTTCTGAAAAACATCACGGGGTGGTGCGCATTTTAAGGGTTTCTTACAGGCCATTCACTAGTAGGAGTGAGAAAAACATCATGGGGTGGTGTGAAATGGAGGGCCTGAATTGGGATAGGCAGTGAGTGGCAATGTAGGATGGAGAAAAGCGCCATGGGGTGGTCAGCATGGCGAGGTCAGGACACATGCAGTGGCAATGTAGGATAGGTTTTTGAAAAACTTCGCGGACTGGTGCGCTTTGTAAGGGTATCTAACAGGCCATTCACTAGTAGGAGTGAGAAAAACATCACGGGGTGGTGTGAATAGGAGGGCCTGAATTAGAATAGGCAGTGAGTGGCAATGTATGATGGAGAAAAGCGCCACGGGGTGTTCAGCATTGGGAGGTCAGGAAACATGCAGTGGCAATGTAGGATAGGTTTCTGAAAAACATCGCTGGTGTTGTGCATTTTAAGGGTTTCTTACAGGCCATTCACTAGTAGGAGTGAGAAAAACATCACGTTGTTGTGTGAATCTGAGCGCCTGAATTGGGATAGACGTTGAGTGGCAATGTAGGATGGAGAAAAGCGACACAAGGTGGTCAGCATAGGGAGGTCAGGAAACATGCAGTGGCAATGTAGGATATGTTTCTGAAGAACGTCGCGTGGTGGTGCGCATTGTAAGGTCTTCTAAAGGCCCATTTACTAGTAAGAGTGAGAAAAACATCGTGGGGTGGTGTGAATCGTAGGGCCTGAATTAGGATAGGCAGTGAGTGGCACTGTAGGCTGGAGAAAATGGCCACGGGGTGGTCAGCATGGGGAGGTCAGGAAACATGCAGTGGCAATGTAGGATAGGATTCTGAAAAACATCGCGGGGTGGCGCCCATTGTAAGGGTTTGTAACAGGCAATTCACTAGTAGGAGTGAGAAAAACATCACGGGGTGGTGTGGATCGGAGGGCCTGAATTACGAAAGGCAGTAAGTGGCAATGTAGGATGGAGAAAAGCGTCACGGGGTGGTCAGCATGGGGAGGTCAAGAAACATGCAGTGGCAATGTAGGATAGGTATCTGAAAAACATCACTGGGTGGTGCGCATTTTAAGGGTTTCTTACAGGCCATTCACTAGTAGGAGTGAGAAAAACATCACGGGGTGGTGTGAAATGGAGGGCCTGAATTGGGATAGGCAGTGAGTGGCAATGTAGGATGGAGAAAAGCCCCACGGTGTGGTCAGCATGAGGACGTCAGGAAACATGGAGTCGAAATGTAGGAAGGATTCCGAAAAACATCGTGGGGTGTGGCGCATTGTAAGAGTTTCTGACAGGCCATTCACTAGTAAGAGTGAGAAAATATTCACGGGGTGTTGTGAATCGGAGGGCCTGAATTAGGATAGGCAGTGAGTGGCAATGTAGGATAGAGAAAAGCGCCATGGGGTGGTCAGCATGGTGAGGTCAGGACACATGCAGTGGGAATGTAGGATAGGTTTCTGAAAAACTTCGTGGGCTCGTGCATTTGTAAGGGTTTCTAACTGGCCATTCACTAGTAGGAGTGAGAAAAACATCACGGGGTGGTGTGAATAGGAGGGCCTGAATTAGAATAGGCAGTGAGTGGCAATGTATGATGGAGAAAAGCGCCAGGGGGTGTTCAGCACGGGGAGGTCAGGAAACATGCAGTGACAATGTAGGATAGGTTTCTGAAAAACATCGCCGGTGGTGTGCATTGTAAGGGTTTCTAACAGGCCATTCACTAGTAGGAGTGAGAAAATCATCATCGGGTGTTGTGAATCGAAGGTCCTGAATTAGGATAGGCAGTTAGTGGCACTGTAGGCTGGAGAAAATGGCCACGGGGTGGTCAGCATGGGGAGGTCAGGAACCATGCAGTGGCAATGTAGGATAGGATTGTTAAAAACATCGCGGGGTGGTGCGCATTGTAAGGGTTTCTAACAGGCCATTCACTAGTAGGAGTGAGAAAAACATCACGGGGTGGTGTGAATCGGAGGGCCTGAATTGGGATAGGCAGTGAGTGGCAATGTAGGATGGAGAAAAGCGCCATGGGGTGGTCAGCATGGGGAGGTCAGGAAACATGCAGTGGCAATGTAGGATAGGTTTCTGAAAAACTTCGCGGGCTGGTGCGCTTTGTAAAGTTTTCTAACAGGACATTCACTAGTAGGAGTGAGAAAAACATTACAGGGCGGTGTGAATACGAGGGCCTGATAGAATAGGCAGTGAGTGGCAATGTAGGTTGGAGAAAAGCGCCACGGAGTGTTCAGTATGTGGAGGTCAGGAAACATGCAGTGGCAATGCAGGATAGGTTTCTGAAAAACATCGCCAGGTGGTGTGCATTGTAAGGGTTTCTAAGAGGCCATTCAGTAGTAGGAGTGAGAAAATCAACACGGGTCTGTGTGAATCGAAGGTCCTGAATTAGGATAGGCAGTGAGTGAAAATGTAGGATTGAGAATAGCGCCACGGGGTGGTCAGCATGTGGATGTCAGGAAACATGCTGTGGCAATGTAGGATAGGTTTCTGAAAAACATCGCCGGGTGGTGGGCATTGTAAGTGTTTCTAACAGGCCATTCACTAGTAGGAGTGAGAAAAACATCACGGGGTGGTGTGAATCGGAGGGCCTCAATTAGGATAGGCAGTGAGTGGCAATGTAGGATGGAGAAAAGCGCCATGGGGTGGTCAGCATGGTGAGGTCAGGACACATGCAGTGGCAATGTAGGATAGGTTTCTGAAAAACTTCGCGGGCTGGTGCGCTTTGTATGGGTTTCTAACAGGCCATTCACTAGTAGAAATGAGAAAAACATCACGGGGTGGTGTGAATAGGAGGGCCTGAATTAGAATAGGCAGTGAGTGGCAATGTAGGATGGGGAAAAGGGCCACGGGGTGTTCAGCATGGGGAGGTCAGGAAACATGCAGTGGCAATGTAGGATAGGTTTCTGAAAAACATCGCAGGGTGGTGTGCATTGTAAGGGTTTCTAACAGGCCATACACTAGTAGGAGTGAGAAAATCATCAAGGGTGTTGTGAATCGAAGGTCCTGAATTAGGATAGGCAGTTAGAGACAACGTAGGATGGAGAAATGCGGCACGGGGTGGTCAGCATGGCGAGGTCAGGAAACATGCTGTGGCAATGTAGGATAGGTTTCTGAAAAACATCACGGGGTGGTGCGCATTGTAAGGGTTTCTAACAGGCCATTCACTACTAGGAGTGAGAAAAACATCACGGGGTGGTGTGAATCGAAGGTCCTGAATTAGGATAGGCAGTTAGTTACAATGTAGGATGGAGAAAAGAATCACGGGGTGGTCAGCATGGGGAGGTCCGGAAACATGCTGTGGCAATGTAGGATAGGTTTCGGAAAAACATCATGGGGTGGTGCGCATTGTAAGTGTTTCTAACAGGCCATTCACTACTACGAGTGAGAAAAACATCACGGGGTGGTGTGAATCGGAGGGCCTGAATTAGGGCAGGCAGTGAGTGGCAATGTAGGATGGAGAAAAGCGATACGGGGTGGTCAGCTTGGGGGGTCAGGAAACATGCTGTGGCAATGTAGGACAGGTTTCTTAAAAACATCGCAGGGTAGTGCATTGTAAGGTTTTCTAACTGGCCATTCACTAGTAGGGGTGAGAAAAACATCACGGGGTGGTGTGAATCGGGGGGCCTAAATAGGGATAGGCAGTGAGTGGCAATGTAGGATGGAGAAAAGCTATATGGGGTGGTCAGCATGGGGATATCAGGAAACATACAGTGGCAATGTAGGATAGGTTTCTGAACAACATCGCGGGGTGGTACGCATTTTAAGGGTTTCTAACAGGCCATTCACTAGTAGGAGTGAGAAAAACATCACGGGGTGGTGTGAATCGGAGGGCCTGAATTGGGATAGGCAGTGAGTGGCAATGTAGGATGGAGAAAAGCGCCACGGGGTGGTCAGCATGGGGAGGTCAGGAAACATGCAGTGGCAATGTAGGATAGGTTTCTGAAAAACTTCGCGTGCTGGTGCGCTTTGTAAAGTTTTCTAACAGGACATTCACTAGTAGGAGTGAGAAAAACATCACAGGGCGGTGTGAATAGGAGGGCCTGAATTAGGATAGGCAGTGAGTGAAAATGTAGGATTGAGAAAAGCACCACGGTGTGGTCAGCATGGGGAGGTCAGGAACCATGCTGTGGCAATGTAGGATAGGTTTCTGAAAAACATCGCGGGGTTGTGGGCATTGTAAGTGTTTCTAACAGGCCATTCACTAGTAGGAGTGAGAAAAACATCACGGGGTGGTGTGAATCGGAGGGCCTGAATTAGGATAGGCAGTGAGTGGCAATGTAGGATGGAGAAAAGCGCCATGGGGTGGTCAGCATGGTGAGGTCAGGACACATGCAGTGGCAATGTAGGATAGGTTTCTGAACAACTTCGCGGGCTGGTGTGCTTTGTAAGGGTTTCTAACAGGCCATTCACTAGTAGGAATGACAAAAACATCACGGGGTGGTGTGAATAGGAGGGCCTGAATTAGAATAGGCAGTGAGTGGCAATGTAGGATGGGGAAAAGCGCCACGGGGTGTTCAGCATGGGGAGGTCAGGAAACATGCAGTGGCAATGTAGGATAGGTTTCTGAAAAACATCGCAGGGTGGTGAGCATTGTAAGGGTTTCTAACAGGCCATACACTAGTAGGAGTGAGAAAATCATCATGGGGTGTTGTGAATCGAAGGTCCTGAATTAGGATAGGCAGTTAGAGACAATGTAGGATGGAGAAATGCGGCACGGGGTGGTCAGCATGGCGAGGTCAGGAAACATGCTGTGGCAATGTAGGATAGGTTTCTGAAAAACATCGCGGGGTGGTGGGCATTGTAAGTGTTTCTAACAGGCCATTCGCTAGTAGGAGTGAGAAAATCATCACTCGGTGGTGTGAATCGGAGGGCCTGAATTAGGATAGACAGTGAGTGGCAACATAGGATGGAGAAAAGCGCCACAAGGTGGTCAGCATAGGGAGGTCAGGAAACATGCAGTGGCAATGTAGGATATGTTTCTGAAGAACATCGCGTGGTGGTGCGCATTTTAAGGGTTTCTTACAGGCCATTCACTAGTAGGAGTGAGAAAAACATCACGGGGTTGTGTGAATCGGAGGGCCTGAATTAGGAAAGGCAGTAAGTGGGAATGTAGGATGGAGAAAAGCACCACGGTGTGGTCAGCATGGGGAGGTCAAGAAACATGCAGTGGCAATGTAGGATAGGTTTCTGAAAAACATCGCGGGGTGGTGCGCATTTTAAGGGTTTCTTACAGGCCATTCACTAGTAGGAGTGAGAAAAATATCACGGGGTGGTGTGAAATGGAGGGCCTGAGTTGGGATAGGCAGTGAGTGGCAATGTAGGATGGAGAAAAGCCCCACGGGGTGGTCAGCATGGGGACGTCAGGAAACATGGATTGGAAATGTAGGAAGGATTCTGAAAAACATCGTGGGGTGTTGCGCATTGTAAGAATTTCTGACAGGCCATTCACTAGTAAGAGTGAGAAAATATTCACGGGGTGGTGTGAATCGGAGGGCCTGAATTAGGATAGGCAGTGAGTGGCAATGTAGGATGGAGAAAAGCGCCATGGGATGGTCAGCATGGTGAGGCCAGGACACATGCAGTGGCAATGTAGGATAGGTTTCTGAAAAACTTCGCGGGCTGGTGAGTTTGTAAGGGTTTCTAACAGGCCATTCACTAGTAGGAGTGAGAAAAACATCACGGCTTGGTGTGAATAGGAGGGCCTGAATTAGAATAGGCAGTGAGTGGCAATGTATGATGGAGAAAAGCGCAATGGGGTGTTCAGCACGGGGAGGTCAGGAAACATGCAGTGGCAATGTAGGATAGGTTTCTGAAAAACATCGCCCGTGGTGTGCATTGTAAGGGTTTCTAACAGGCCATTCACTAGTAGGAGTGAGAAAATCATCATGGGGTGTTGTGAATCGAAGGTCCTGAATTAGGATAGGCAGTTAGTGACAATGTAGGATGGAGAAAAGCGTCACGGGGTGGTCAGCATGGCAAGGTCAGGAAACATGCTGTGACAATGTAGGATAGGTTTCTGAAAAACATCACGGGGTGGTGCTCATTGTAAGGTTTTCTAACAGGCCATTCACTACTAGGAGTGAGAAAAACATCACGGGGTGGTGTGAATCTGAGGGCCTGAATTAGGATAGGCAGTGAGTGGCAATGTAGGATGGAGAAAAGCTCCAGGGGTTGGTCAGCATGTGTAGGTCAGGACACATGCAGTGGCAATGTAGGATAGGTTTCTGAAAAATATTGCGGGGTGGTGCGCATTGTAAGGGTTTCTAACACGCCATTCACTAGTAGGAGTGAGAAAACCATCACGGGATGGTGTGACTCGGAGGGCCTGAATTTGGATAGGCAGTGAGTGGCAATGTAGGATGGAGAAAAGCGATACGGTGTGGTCAGCATGGGGAGGTCAGGAAACATGCAGTGGCAATGTAGGATAGGTTTCTGAAAAACATCGCGGGGTGGTTCGCATTGTAAGGTCTTCTAAAGGCCCATTTACTAGTAAGAGTGAGAAAAACATCATGGGGTGGTGTGAATCGTAGGGCCTGAATTAGGATAGGCAGTGAGTGGCAATGTAGGATGGAGAAAAGCTATAAGGGGTGGTCAGCATGGGGAGGTCAGGAAACATGCAGTGGCAATGTAGGATAGGTTTCTGAAAAACATCGCGGGGTGGTGCGCATTGTAAGGGTTTGTAACAGGCCATTCACTAGTAGGAGTGAGAAAAACATCACGGGGTGGTGTGAATCGGAGGGCCTGAATTGGGATAGGCAGTGACTGGCAATGTAGGATGGAGAAAAGCGCCATGGGGTGGTCAGCATGGGGAGGTCAGGAAACATGCAGTGGCAATGTAGGATAGGTTTTTGAAAAACTTCGTGGGCTGGTGCGCTTTGTAAAGTTTTCTAACAGGCCATTCACTAGTAGGAGTGAGAAAAACATCACAGGGTGGTGTGAATAGGAGGGCCTGAATTAGAATAGGCAGTGAGTGGCAATGTAGGTTGGAGAAAATGCCACGGAGTGTTCAGTATGTGGAGGTCAGGAAACATGCAGTGGCAATGCAGGATAGGTTTCTGAAAAACATCGCCGGGTGGTGTGCATTGTAAGGGTTTCTAAGAGGCCATTCACTATTAGGAGTGAGAAAATCAACACGGGTCAGTGTGAATCGAAGGGCCTGAATTAGGATCCGCAGTGAGTGAAAATGTAGGATTGAGAAATGCGGCACGGGGTGGTCAGCATGGCGAGGTCAGGAAACATGCTGTGGCAATGTAGGATAGGTTTCTGAAAAACATCACGGGGTGGTGCGCATTGTAAGTGTTTCTAACAGGCCATTCTCTACTAGGAGTGAGAAAAACATCACGGGGTGGTGTGAATCGAAGGTCCTGAATTAGTATAGGCAGTTAGTGACAATGTAGGATGGAGAAAAGAATCACGGGGTGGTCAGCATGGGGAGGTCAGGAAACATGCAGTGGCAATGTAGGAGAGCTTTCTGAAAAACATCGCGGGGTGGTGCACATTATCAGGGTTTCTAACAGGCCATTCACTTGTAGGAGTGAGAAAAAACATCACGTTGTTGTGTGAATCGAAGCGCCTGAATTAGGATAGACAGTGAGTGGCAATGTAGGATTGAGAAAAGCGCCACAAGGTGGTCAGCATAGGGAGGTCAGGAAACATGCAGTGGCAATGTAGGATATGTTTCTGAAGAACATCGTGTGGTGGTGCGCATTTTAAGGGTTTCTTACAGGCCATTCACTAGTAGGAGTGAAAAAAACATCACGGGGTGGTGTGAATCGGAGGGCCTGAATTAGGAAAGGCAGTAAGTGGCAATGTAGGATGGAGAAAAGCGTCACGTGGTGGTCAGCATGGGGAGGTCAAGAAACATGCAGTGGCAATGTAGGATAGGTTTCTGAAAAACATCGCGGGGTGGTGCGCATTTTAAGGGTTTCTTACAGGCCATTCACTAGTAGGAGTGAGAAAAATATCACGGGGTGGTGTGACATGGAGGGCCTTATTTGGGATGGGCAGTGAGTGGCAATGTAGGATGGAGAAAAGCCCCACGGGGTGGTCAGCACGGGGACGTCAGGAAACATGCAGTCGAAATGTAGGAAGGATTTCGAAAAACATCGTGGGGTGTTGCGCATTGTAAGAGTTTCTGACAGGCCATTCACTAGTAGGAGTGAGAAAATATTCACGGGGTGGTGTGAATCGGAGGGCCTGAATTAGGATAGGCAGTGAGTGGCAATGTAGGATGGAGAAAAGCGCCATGGGGTGGTTAGCTTGGGGAGGTCAGGAAACATGCTGTGGCAATGTAGGACAGGTTTCTGGAAAACATCGCGGGGTGGTGCGCATTTTAAGGGTTTCTAACAGGCCATTCACTAGTAGGAGTGAGAAACACATCACGGGGTGGTGTGAATCGGAGGGCCTGAATTAGAATAGGCAGTGAGTGGCAATGTAGGATGGAGAAAAGCGCCACGGGGTGTTCAGCATGGGGAGGTCAGGAAACATGCAGTGGCAATGTAGGATAGGTTTCTGAAAAACATCGCCGGTGGTGTGCATTGTAAGGGTTTCTAACAGGCCATTCACTACTAGGAGTGAGAAAATCATCATGGGGTGTTGTGAATCGAAGGTCCTGAATTAGGATAGGCAGTTAGTGACAATGTAGGATGGAGAAAAGCGCCACAAGGTGGTCAGCATAGGGAGGTCAGGAAACATGCAGTGGCAATGTAGGATATGTTTCTGAAGAACATCGCATGGTGGTGCGCATTGTAAGGTTTTCTAAAGGCCCATTTACTAGTAAGAGTGAGAAAAACATCATGGGGTGGTGTGAATCGTAGGGCCTGAATTAGCATAGGCAGTTTGTGGCACTGTAGGATGGAGAAAATGGTCACGGGGTGGTCAGCATGGGGACTTCAGGAAACATGCAGTGGCAATGTAGGATAGGATTCTGAAAAACATCGCGGGGTGGTGCGAATTGTAAGGGTTTCTAAAAGTCCATTCACTAGTAGGAGTGAGTAATACATCACGGGGTGGTGTGAGTCGGAGGGCCTGAATTAGGATTGGCAGATAGTGGCAATGTAGGATGCAGAAAAGCGCCACGGGGTGGTCAGCATGGGGAGGTCAGAAAACATGCCGTGGCAAAGTAGGATAGGTTTCTGAAAAACATAGCGGGGTGGTGGCATTGTAAGGGTTTGTAACAGGCCATTCACTAGTAGGAGTGAGAAAAACATCACGGGGTGGTGTGAATCGGAGGGCCTGAATTGGTATAGGCAGTGAGTGGAAATGTAGGATGGAGAAAAGTGCCACGGGGTGGTCATCATGGGGAGGTCAGGAAACATGCAGTGGCAATGTAGGATAGGTTTCTGAAAAACTTCGCGGGCAGGTGTGCATTGTAAAGTTTTCTAACAGGCCATTCACTAGTAAGAGTGAGAAAAACATCACAGGGTGGTGTGAATAGGAGGGCCTGAATTAGAATAGGCAGTGAGTGGCAATGTAGGATGGAGAAAAGCGCCACGGAGTGTTCAGTATGTGGAGGTCAGGAAACATGCAGTGGCAATGCAGGATAGGTTTCTGAAAAACATCGCCGGGTGGTGTGCATTGTAAGGGTTTCTAAGAGGCCATTCACTAGTAGGAGTGAGAAAATCAACACAGGTCGGTGTGAATCGAAGGGCCTGAATTAGGATAGGCAGTGAGTGAAAATGTAGGATTGAGAAAAGCGACACTGGGTGGTCAGCATGGGGAGGTCAGGAAACATGCTGTGGCAATGTAGGATAGGTTTCTGAAAAACATCGCGGGGTGGTGGGCATTGTAAGGGTTTCTAACAGGCCATTCACTAGTAGGAGTGAGAGAAACATCACGGGGTGGTGTGAATCGGAGGGCCTGAATTAGGATAGGCAGTGAGTGGCAATGTACTATGGAGAAAAGCGCCACGGGGTGGTCAGCATGGTGAGGGGTAAGGACACATGCCGTGGCAATGTAGGATAGATTTCTGAAAAACTTCGCGGGCTGGTGCGCTTTGTAAGCATTTCTAACAGGCCATTCACTAGTAGGAGTGAGAAAAACATCACGGGGTGGTGTGAATAGGAGGGCCTGAATTAGAATAGGCAGTGAGTGGCAATGTAGGATGGAGAAAAGCGCCACGGAGTGTTCAGTATGTGGAGGTCCGGAAACATGCAGTGGCAATGCAGGAGAGGATTCTGAAAAACATCGCCGGGTGGTGTGCATTGTAAGGGTTTCTAAGAGGCCATTCACTAGTAGGAGTGAGAAAATCAACACGGGTCGGTGTGAATTCAAGGGCCTGAATTAGGATACGCAGTGAGTGAAAATGTAGGATGGAGAAAAGCGCCACGGGGTGGTCAGCATGGGGAAGTCAGGAAACATGCTGTTTCAATGTAGGATAGGTTTCTGAAAAACATCGCGGGGTGGTGGGCATTGTAAGGGTTTCTAACAGGCCATTCACTAGTAGGAGTGAGAAAAACATCACGGGGTGGTGTGAATCATGGGGCCTGAATTAGGATAGGCAGTGAGTGGCAATGTAGGATGGAGAAAAGCACCATGGGGTGGTCAGCATTGTGAGGTCAGGACACATGCAGTGGCAATGTAGGATAGGTTTCTGAAAAACATCACGGGGTGGTGCGCATTGTAAGGGTTACTAACAGGTCATTCACTAGTAGGAGTGAGAAAACCATCACGTTGTTGTGTGAGTCGCAGGGCCTGAATTAGGATAGGCAGTGAGTGGTAATGTAGGATGGAGAAAAGCTCCACGGGGTGGTCAGCATGGGGAGGTCAGGAAACATGCAGTGACAATGTAGGATACGTTTCTGAAGAACATCCCCGCGTGGTGCGCACTGTAAGGTCTTCTAAAGGCCCATTTACTAGTAAGAGTGAGAAAACCATCACGGGGTGCTCTGAATCGGGGGACCTTAATTGGGATAGCAGTGAGTGGCAATGTAGGATGGAGAAAAGCGCCACGGGGTGGTCAGCATGGGGTCGTAATGAAACATGCCGTTGCAATGTAGGATACGTTTCTGAAAATCATCGCGGGGTGGTGCGAATTGTAAGGGTTTTTAAAAGTCCATTCACTAGTAGGAGTGAGAAATACATCACGGGGTGGTGTGAGTCGGAGGGCCTGAATTGGGACAGGAAGTGAGTGGCAATGTAGGATGGAGAAAATCGCCACGGGGTGGTCAACATGGGGAGGTCAGGAAACATGCAGTGGCAATGTAGGATAGGTTTCTGAAAAACATCGCGGGGTGGTGCGCATTGTAAGGGTTTCTAACAGGCCATTCACTAGTAGGAGTGAGAAAAACATCACGGGGTGGTGTTAATCGGGGGGCCTGAATTGGGATAGGCAGTGAGTGGCAATGTAGGACGGAGAAAAGCTAAACGTGGTGGTCAGCATGGGGAGTTCAGGAAAAATGCAGTGGCAATGTAGGACAGGTTTCTGAAAAACATCAAGGGGCGGTGCGCATTGTAAGGGTTTCTAACAGCCAATTCACTAGTAGGAGTGAGAAAAATGTCACGTTGTTGTGTGAATTGGAGCGCCTGAATTAGGATAGGCAGTGATTGGCAATGTAGGATGGAGAAAAGCACCACGGGGTGGTCAGCATGGGGAGGTCAGGAAACATGCACTGGCAATGTAGGATACCTTTCTGAAGAACATCGCGGAGTGATGCGCATTGTAAGGTCTTCTAAAGGCCCATTTACTAATAAGAGTGAGAAAAACATCACGGGGTGGTGTGAATCGTAGGGCCTGAAATAGGATAGGCAGTGAGTGGCACTGTAGGATGGAGAAAATGGCTACGGGGTGGTCAGCATGGGGAGGTCAGGAAACATGCAGTGGCAATGTAGGATATTTTTCTGAAAAACATCGCGGGGTCGTGTGAATTGTAAGGGTTTCTAACATGCCATTCACTAGTAGGAGAGAGAAAACCATCACGGGGTGGTGTGAATCGGGGGGCCTGAATTGGGATAGGCAGTGAGTGGCAATGTAGGATGGAGAAAAGCTACACGGGGTGGTCAGCATGGGGAGCACAGGAAACATGCAGTGGCAATGTAGGATAGATTTCTGAAAAACATTGCGGGGTGGTGCGCATTTTAAGGGTTTCTAACAGGCCATTCACTAGTAGGAGTGAGAATAACATCACGGGGTCGTGTGAATCGGAGGGCGGAATTGGGATAGGCAGTGAGGGGCAATGTATAATGCAGAAAAGCACCACGGGGTGGTCAGCATGGGGATGTCAGGAAACATGCAGTGGCAATGTAGGATAGGATTCTGAAAAACATCGCGGGGTGGTGCGCATTGTAAGAGTTTCTAACAGGCCATTCACTAGTAAGAGTGAGAAAAAATTCACGGGGTGGTGTGAATCGGAGGGCCTGAATTAGGATAGTCAGTGAGTGGCAATGTAGGATGGACAAAAGCGCCACGGGCTGGTCAGCATGGGGAGATCTGGAAACATGCAGTGGCAATGTAGGATAGGTTTCTGAAAAATATTGCGGGGTGTTGCGCATTGTAAGTGTTTCTAACACGCCATGCACTAGTAGCAGTGAGAAAAACACAACCGTGTGGTGTGAATCGGAGGGCCTGAATTAGGATAGGCAGTGAGTGGCAATGTAGGATGGAGAAAAGCGACACGTGGTGGTCAGCTTGGGGAGGTCAGGAAACATGCCGTGGCCATGTAGGACCGGTTTCTGAAAAACATCGCAGGGTGGCGCACATTGTAAGGGTTTCTAACAGGCCATTCACTATTAGGAGTGAGAAAAACTTCAGGGGGTGGTGTGAATCAGAGGGCCTGAATTAGGATAGGCAGTGAG
Source organism: Cavia porcellus (assembly GCF_034190915.1). Classification (NCBI taxonomy): domain Eukaryota; kingdom Metazoa; phylum Chordata; class Mammalia; order Rodentia; family Caviidae; genus Cavia; species Cavia porcellus. The sequence goes on along the minus strand of NW_026947486.1, from coordinate 374,142 downwards.
TGGCAATGTAGGATGGAGAAAAGCGCCATGGGGTGGTCAGCATGGTGAGGTCAGGACACATGCAGTGGCAATGTAGGATAGGTTTCTGAAAAACTTCGCGGCTGGTGCGCTTTGTATGGGTTTCTAACAGGCCATTCACAAGTAGGAGTGAGAAAAACATCACGGGGTGGTGTGAATAGGTGGGCCTGAATTAGAATAGGCAGTGAGTTGCAATGTAGGATGGAGAACATCGCCATGGTGTGTTCAGCATGGGGAGGTCAGGCAACATGCAGTGGCAATGTAGGATAGTTTTCTGAAAAACGTCGCCGGGTGGTGTGCACTGCAAGGGTTTCTAACAGGCCATTCACTAGTAGGAGTGAGAAAATCATCACGGCGTGTTGTGAATCGAAGGTCCTGAATTAGGATAGGCAGTTAGTGACAATGTAGGATGGAGAAAAGCGTCACGGGGTGGTCAGCATGGGGAGGTCAGGACACATGCAGTGGCAATGTAGGATAGGTTTCTGAAAAACATCGCGGGGTGGTGCGCATTGTAAGGGTTTCTAACACGCCATTCACTAGTAGGAGTGAGAAAACCATCACGGGGTGGTGTGCATCGGAGGGCCTGAATTGGGATAGGCAGTGAGTGGCAATGTAGGATGGAGAAATGCGATACGGGGTGGTCAGCATGGGGAGGTCAGGAAACATGCTGTAGCAATGTAGGATAGGATTCTGAAAAACATCACGGGGTGGTGTGGATTGTAAGGGTTTGTAACAGGCCATTCACTAGTAGGAGTGAGAAAAACATCACGGGGTGGTGTGAATCGGAGGGCCTGAATTAGGACAGCCTGTGAGTGGCAATGTAGCATGGAGAAAAGCGATACGGGGTGTTCAGCATGGGGAGGTCAGGAAACATGCTGTGGCAATGTAGGATAGGTTTCTCAAAAACATCGTGGGGTGGTGCACATTGTAAGGGTTTCTAACAGGCCATTCACCAGTAGGAATTAGAAAAACATCACGTTGTTGTGTGACTCGGAGAGCCTGAATTAGGATAGGCAGTGAGGGGCAATGTAGGATGGAGAAAAGCGCCACGGGGTGTTCAGCACGGGGAGGTCAGGAAACATGCAGTGGCAATGTAGGATACATTTCTGAAAAACATCGTGGGCTGGTGCACATTGTAAGGGTTTCTAACAGGCCAACACCAAAAGGAGTGAGAAAAACATCACGTTGTTGTGTGAATCGGAGCGCCTGAATTATGATAGGCAGTGAGTGGCAATGTAGGATGGAGAAAAGCGCCATGTGGTGGTCAGCTTGGGGAGGTCAGGAAACATGCAGTGGGAATGTAGGACAGCTTTCTGAAAAACAACGCGGTGTAGTGCATTGTAAGTGTTTCTAACAGGCCATTCACTAGTAGGGGTGAGAAAAACATCACGGAGTGGTGTGAATTGGAGGGCCTGGGTTAGGATAGGCAGTGAGTGGCAATGTAGGATGGAGAAAAGCGCCACGGAGTGGTGAGCATGGGGAGGTCAGGAAACATACAGTGGCAATGTAGGATAGGTTTCTGAAAAACATTGCGGGGTGGTGCGCATTATAAGGTTTTCTAACAGGCTATTCACTACTTGGAGTGAGAAAAACATCACGGGGTTGTGTGAATCGGAGTGCCTGAACTGGTATAGGCAGTGAGTGGAAATGTAGGATGGACAAAAGCCCAACGGGGTGGTCAGCATGGGGAGGACAGGAAACATGCAGTGGCAATGTAGGACAGGTTTTTGAAAAACATCGCGGGATGGTGCGCATTTTAAGTGTTTCTAACAGGCCATTCACTAGTAGGAGTGAGAAAATCATCACGGCGTGTTGTGAATCGAAGGTCCTGAATTAGGATAGGCAGTTAGTGACAATGTAGGATGGAGAAAAGCGTCACGGGGTGGTCAGCATTGGGAGGTCAGGACACATGCAGTGGCAATGTAGGATAGGTTTCTGAAAAACATCGCGCGGTGGTGCGCATTGTAAGGGTTTCTAACACGCCATTCACTAGTAGGAGTGAGAAAACCATCACGGGGTGGTGTGAATCGGAGGGCCTGAATTGGGATAGGCAGTGAGTGGCAATGTAGGATGGAGAAATGCGATACGGGGTGGTCAGCATGGGGAGGTCAGGAAACATGCTGTAGCAATGTAGGATAGGATTCTGAAAAACATCACGGGGTGGTGTGGATTGTAAGGGTTTGTAACAGGCCATTCACTAGTAGGAGTGAGAAAAACATCACGGGGTGGTGTGAATCGGAGGGCCTGAATTAGGACAGCCTGTGAGTGGCAATGTAGCATGGAGAAAAGCGATACGGGGTGTTCAGCATGGGGAGGTCAGGAAACATGCTGTGGCAATGTAGGATAGGTTTCTCAAAAACATCGTGGGGTGGTGCACATTGTAAGGGTTTCTAACAGGCCATTCACCAGTAGGAATTAGAAAAACATCACGTTGTTGTGTGACTCGGAGAGCCTGAATTAGGATAGGCAGTGAGTGGCAATGTAGGATGGAGAAAAGCGCCACGGGGTGTTCAGCACGGGGAGGTCAGGAAACATGCAGTGGCAATGTAGGATACATTTCTGAAAAACATCGTGGGCTGGTGCACATTGTAAGGGTTTCTAACAGGCCAACACCAAAAGGAGTGAGAAAAACATCACGTTGTTGTGTGAATCGGAGCGCCTGAATTAGGATAGGCAGTGAGTGGCAATGTAGGATGGAGAAAAGCGCCATGTGGTGGTCAGCTTGGGGAGGTCAGGAAACATGCAGTGGCAATGTAGGACAGCTTTCTGAAAAACAACGCGGTGTAGTGTATTGTAAGTGTTTCTAACAGGCCATTCACTAGTAGGGGTGAGAAAAACATCACGGAGTGGTGTGAATTGGAGGGCCTGGGTTAGGATAGGCAGTGAGTGGCAATGTAGGATGGAGAAAAGCGCCACGGAGTGGTGAGCATGGGGAGGTCAGGAAACATACAGTGGCAATGTAGGATAGGTTTCTGAAAAACATTGCGGGGTGGTGCGCATTATAAGGTTTTCTAACAGGCTATTCACTACTTGGAGTGAGAAAAACATCACGGGGTTGTGTGAATCGGAGTGCCTGAACTGGTATAGGCAGTGAGTGGAAATGTAGGATGGACAAAAGCCCAACGGGGTGGTCAGCATGGGGAGGACAGGAAACATGCAGTGGCAATGTAGGACAGGTTTTTGAAAAACATCGCGGGATGGTGCGCATTTTAAGTGTTTCTAACAGGCCATTCACTAGTAGGAGTGAGAAAAACATCATGGGGTGGTGTGAATCGGAGGGCCTGAATTAGTATAGGCAGTGAGTGGCACTGTAGGATGGAGAAAATGGCCATAGGGTTGTCAGCATGGGGAGGTCAGGAAACATGCAGTCGCAATGTAGGATAGGTTTCGGAAAAACTTCGCAGGGTCGTGTGAATTGTAAGGGTTTCTAACACGCCATTCACTAGAAGGAGTAAGAAAACCATCACAGGGTGGTGTGAATCGGAGGGGCTTAATTGGGATAGGCAGTGAGTGGCAATATAAGATGGAGAAAAGCAATACGGCGTGGTCAGCATGGGGTGGTCAGGAAACCTGCAGTGGCAATGTAGGATAGGTTTCTTAAAAACATCGCGGGGTGGTGCACATTGTAAGGGTTTCTAACAGGCCATTCACTAGTAGGAGTAAGAAAAACATCACGGGGTGGTGTGAATCAGAGGGCCTGAATTAGGTTAGGCAGTGAGTGGCAATGTAGGATGGAGGAAAGCGCCGTGGGGTGGTCAGCATGGTGAGGTCAGGAAACATGCAGTGTCATTGTAGGATAGGTTTCTGAAAAACCTCGCGGGCTGGTGCGCTTTGAAAGCGTTTCTAACAGGCCATTCACTAGTAGGAGTGAGAAAAACATCACGGGGTGGTGTCAATAGGAGGGCCAGTATTAGAATAGGCAGTGAGTGGCAATGTAGGTTGGAGAAAAGCGCCACGGGGTGTTGAGCATGGGGAGGTCAGGAAACATGCAGTGGCAATGCAGGATAGGTTTCTGAAAAACTTCGCCGGGTGGTGTGCATTCTAAGGGTTTCTAACAGGCCATTCACTAGTAGGAGTGAGAAAACCATCACGGGGTGGTGTGAATCAGAGGGCCTCATTTGGGATAGGCCATGAGTGGCAATGTAGGATGGAGAAAAGTGATACGGGGTGGTCAGCATGGGGAGGTCAGGAAACATGCTGTGGCAATGTAGGATAGGTTTCTGAAAAACATCGCGGGGTGGTGCGCATTGTAAGGGTTTCTAACAGGCCATTCACTAGTAGGAGTGAGAAAAACTTCACGGGGTGGTGTGAATCAGAGGGCCTGAATTAGGATAGGAAGTGAGTGGCAATGTAGGATGGAGATAAGCGCCATGGGGTGGTGAGCATGGTGAGGTCAGGCAACATACAGTGGCAATGTAGGATAGGTTTCTGAACAACACCGCGGGGTGATGCGCATTTTAAGGGTTTCTAACAGGCCATTCACTAGTAGGAGTGAGAAAAACATCACGTTGTTGGGTGAATCGGAGGGCCTGAATTAGTATATTCAGTTAGTGCCAATGTAGGATGGAGAAAAGCGCCAAGGGGTGGTCAGCATGGGGAGGTCAGGAAACTTGCAGTGGCAATGTAGGATAGGTTTCTTAAAAACATCGCGGGGTGGTGCGCATTGTAAGGGTTTCTAACAGGCCATTCACTAGTAGGAGTGAGAAAAACATCACGGGGTGGTGTGAATCGGAGGGCCTGAATTAGGTTAGGCAGTGAGTGGCAATGTAGGATGGAGGAAAGCGCCGTGGGGTGGTCAGCATGGTGAGGTCAGGAAACATGCAGTGTCATTGTAGGATAGGTTTCTGAAAAACCTCGCGGGCTGGTGCGCTTTGAAAGCGTTTCTAACAGGCCATTCACTAGTAGGAGTGAGAAAAACATCACGGGGTGGTGTCAATAGGAGGGCCTGTATTAGAATAGGCAGTGAGTGGCAATGTAGGTTGGAGAAAAGCGCCACGGGGAGTTGAGCATGGGGAGGTCAGGAAACATGCAGTGGCAATGCAGGATAGGTTTCTGAAAAACTTCGCCGGGTGGTGTGCATTCTAAGGGTTTCTAACAGGCCATTCACTAGTAGGAGTGAGAAAACCATCACGGGGTGGTGTGAATCAGAGGGCCTGATTTGGGATAGGCCATGAGTGGCAATGTAGGATGGAGAAAAGCGCCATGGGGTGGTCAGCATGGGGACATCAGGAAACATGCAGTGGCAATGTAGGATAGGATTCTGAAAAACATCGCGAGGTGGTGCGCATTGTAAGGTCTTCTAAAGGCCCATTTACTAGTAACAGTGAGAAAAAACATCACGGGGTGGTGTGAATCGTAGGGCCTGAATTAGGTTAGGCAGTGAGTGGCTCTGTAGGATGGAGAAAATGGCCTCGGGGTGGTCAGCATGGGGAGGTCAGGAAGCATGCAGTGGCAATGTAGGATAGCTTTCTGAAAAACATCGCGGGGTCGTGTGAATTGTAAGGGTTTCTAGCACGCCATTCACTAGTAGGAGTGAGAAAACCATCACGGGGTGGTGTGAATCGGGGGGCCTGAATTGGGATAGGCAGTGAGTGGCAGTGTAGGATGGAGAAAAGCTATACGGGGTGGCCAGCATGGGGAGGTGAGGAAACATGCAGTGGCACTGTAGGATAGGTTTCTAAAAAACATCGCGGGGTGGTGCGCATTTTAAAGGTTTCTAACTGGCCATTCACTAGTAGGAGTGAGAAAATCATCACGCGGTGGTGTGAATTGGAGGGCCTGAATTGGGAAAGGCAGTGAGTGGCAATGTAGGATGGAGAAAAGCCCCATGGGGTGGTCAGCATGGGGACGTCAGGAAAAATGCAGTGGCAATGTAGGTTAAGATTCCGAAAAACATCGTGGGGTGTTGCGCATTGTAAGAGTTTCTGACAGGAAATTCACTAGTAAGAGTGAGAAAAAATTCACGGGGTGGTGTGAATCGGAGGGCCTGAATTAGGATAGGCAGTGAGTGGCAATGTAGGATGGACAAAAGCGCCCGGGCTGGGCAGCATGGGGAAGTCAGGAAACATGCAGTGGCAATGTAGAATAGGTTTCTGAAAAATATTGCTGGGTGTTGCGCATTGTAATTGTTTCTAACACGCCATGCACTAGTAGAAGTGAGAAAAACATCACTGTGAGGTGTGAATCGGAGGGCCTGAATTACGAAAGGTAGTGAGTGGCAATGTAGGATGGAGAAAAGCGCCATGGGCTGGTCAGCTTGGGGAGGTCAGGAAACATGCTGTGGCAATGTAGGACAGGTTTCTGAAAAACATCGCAGGGTAGTGCATTGTAAGGGTTTCTAACAGGCCATTCACTAGTAGGGGTGAGAAAAACATCACGGGGTGGTGTGAATCGGGGGGCCTGAATAGGGATAGGCAGTGAGTGGCAATGTAGGATGGAGAAAAGCTATATGGGGTGGTCAGCATGGGGATGTCAGGAAACATACAGTGGCAATGTAGGATAGGTTTCTGAACAACATCGCGGGGTGGTACGCATTTTAAGGGTTTCTAAAAGGCCATTCACTAGTAGGAGTGAGAAAAACAGCACGGGGTTGTGTGAATCGGAGGGCCTGAATTGGGATAGGCAGTGAGTGGCAATGTAGGATGGAGAAAAGCGCCACGGGGTGGTCAGCATGGGGACGTCAGGAAATATGCAGTGGCAATGTAGGATAGGATTCTAAAAAACATCGCGAGGTGGTGCGTATTGTAAGAGTTTCTAAAAGGCCATTCACTAGTAAGAGTGAGAAAAAATTCACGGGGTGGTGTGAATCGGAGGGCCTGAATTAGGACAGGCAGTGAGTGGCAATGTAGGATGGAGAAAAGCGCCACGGGGTGGTCAGCATGTGTAGGTCAGGAAACATGCAGTGGCAAAGTAGGATAGGTTGCTGAAAAACATCGCGGGGTGGTGCGCATTGTAAGGGTTTCTAACACGCCATTCACTAGTAGGAGTGAGAAAACCATCACAGGGTTGTGTGAATCGGAGGGCATGAATTTGGATAGGCAGTGAGTGGCAATGTAGGATGGAGAAAAGCGATACGGGGTGGTCAGCATGGGGAGGTGAGGAAACATGCTGTGACAATGTAGGATAGGTTTCTGAAAATCATCGCGGGGTGGTGCGCATTGTAAGGGTTTCTAATAGGCCATTCACTAGTAGGAGTGAGAAAAACATCACGGGGTGGTATGAATCAGAGGGCCTGAATTGGGATAGGCAGTGAGTGGCAATGTAGGATGGAGAAAAGCCCCACGGGGTGGTCAGCATGGGGACGTCAGGAAAAATGCAATGGCAATGTAGGTTAAGATTCCGAAAAACATCGTGGGTTGTTGCGCATTGTAAGAGTTTCTGACAGGCCATTCACTAGTAAGAGTGAGAAAAAATTCACGGGGTGGTGTGAATCGGAGGGCCTGAATTAGGATAGGCAGTGAGGGGCAATGTAGGATGGACAAAAGCGTCACGGGCTGGTCAGCATGGGGAGGTCAGGAAACATGCAGTGGCAATGTAGGATAGGTTTCTGAAAAATATTGCGGGGTGTTGCGCATTGTAAGTGTTTCTAACACTCCATGCACTAGTAGCAGTGAGAAAAACATCACCGCGAGGTGTGAATCGGAGGGCCTGAATTAGGACAGGCAGTGAGTGGCAATGTAGGATGGAGAAAAGCGCCACGGGGTGGTCAGCATGTGTAGGTCAGGACACATGCAGTGGCAAAGTAGGATAGGTTTCTGAAAAACATCGCGGGGTGGTGTGAATCGGAGGGTCTGAATTGGGATAGGCAGTGAGTGGCAATGTATGATGGAGAAAAGCGCCATGGGGTGGTCAGCATGGGGAGGTCAGGAAACATGCAGTGGCAATGTAGGATAGGTTTCAGAAAAACATCGCGTGGTGGTGCGCATTGTAAGGGTTTCTAACAGCCAATTCACTAGTAGGAGTGAGAAAACTATCACGTTGTTGGGTGAATCGGAGGCCCTGAATTAGGATAGGCAGTTAGTGGTAATGTAGGATGGAGAAAAGCGCCCCAGGGTGGTCAGCATGGGGAGGTCAGGAAACATGCAGTGACAATGTAGGATACGTTTCTGAAGAACATCCCCGCGTGGTGCGCATTGTAAGGTCTTCTAAATGCCCATTTACTAGTAAGAGTGAGAAAACCATCACGGGGTGCTCTGAATCGGGGGACCTGAATTGGGATAGCAGTGAGTGGCAATGTAGGATGGAGAAAAGCGCCACGGGGTGGTCAGCAAGGGGTCGTAATGAAACATGCCGTTGCAATGTAGGATACGTTTCTGAAAATCATCGCAGGGTGGTGCGAATTGTAAGGGTTTTTAAAAGTCCATTCACTAGTAGGAGTGAGAAATACATCACGGGGTGGTGTGAGTCGGAGGGCCTGAATTGGGATAGGAAGTGAGTGGCAATGTAGGATGGAGAAAATCGCCACGGGGTGGTCAGCATGGGGAGGTCAGGAAACATGCAGTGGCAATGTAGGATAGGTTTCTGAAAAACATCGCGGGGTGGTGCACATTGTAAGGGTTTCTAACAGGCCATTCACTTGTAGGAGTGAGAAAAACATCACGGGGTGGTGTTAATCGGGGGGCCTGAATTGGGATAGGCAGTGAGTGGCAATGTAGGACGGAGAAAAGCTAAACGTGGTGGTCAGCATGGGGAGTTCAGGAAAAATGCAGTGGCAATGTAGGATAGGTTTCTGAAAAACATCGCGGGGTGGTGCGCATTTTAAGGTTTTCTAACAGCCAATTCACTAGTAGGAGTGAGAAAAACATCACGGGGTGGTGTGAAGGGAGGGCCTGAATTGGGATAGGCAGTGAGTGGCAATGTATGATGGAGAAAAGCGCCACGGGGTGGTCAGCATGGGGAGGTCAGGAAACATGCAGTGGCAATGTAGGACAGGTTTCTGAAAAACATCAAGGGGCAGTGCGCATTGTAAGGGTTTCTAACAGCCAATTCACTAGTAGGAGTGAGAAAAATGTCACGTTGTTGTGTGAATTGGAGCGCCTGAATTAGGATAGGCAGTGATTGGCAATGTAGGATGGAGAAAAGCACCACGGGGTGGTCAGCATGGGGAGGTCAGGAAACATGCACTGGCAATGTAGAATACCTTTCTGAAGAACATCGCGGAGTGATGCGCATTGTAAGTTCTTCTAAAGGCCCATTTACTAATAAGAGTGAGAAAAACATCACGGGGTGGTGTGAATCGTAGGGCCTGAAATAGGATAGGCAGTTAGTGACAATGTAGGATGGAGGAAAGCGTCACGGGGTGGTCAGCATGGGGAGGTCAGGACACATGCAGTGGCAATGTAGGATAGGTTTCTGAAAAACATCGCGGGGTGGTGCGCATTGTAAGGGTTTCTAACACGCCATTCACTAGTAGGAGTGAGAAAACCATCACGGGGTGGTGTGAATCGGAGGGCCTGAATTGGGATAGGCAGTGAGTGGCAATGTAGGATGGAGTAAAGCGATACGGGGTGGTCAGCATGGGGAGGTCAGGAAACATGCTGTAGCAATGTAGGATAGGATTCTGAAAAACATCACGGGGTGGTGTGGATTGTAAGGGTTTGTAACAGGCCATTCACTAGTAGGAGTGAGAAAAACATCATGGGGTGGTGTGAATCGGAGGGCCTGAATTAGGACAGGCTGTGAGTGGCAATGTAGCATGGAGAAAAGCGATACGGGGTGTTCAGCATGGGGAGTCAGGAAACATGCTGTGGCAATGTAGGATAGGTTTCTCAAAAACATCGTGGGGTGGTGCACATTGTAAGGGTTTCTAACAGGCCATTCACCAGTAGGAATTAGAAAAACATCACGTTGTTGTGTGACTCGGAGAGCCTGAATTAGGATAGGCAGTGAGGGGCAATGTAGGATGGAGAAAAGCGCCACGGGGTGTTCAGCACGGGAAGGTCAGGAAACATGCAGTGTCAATGTAGGATACATTTCTGAAAAACATCGTGGGCTGGTGCACATTGTAAGGGTTTCTAACAGGCCAACACCAATAGGAGTGAGAAAAACATCACGTTGTTGTGTGAATCGGAGCGCCTGAATTAGGATAGGCAGTGAGTGGCAATGTAGGATGGAGAAAAGCGCCATGTGGTGGTCAGCTTGGGGAGGTCAGGAAACATGCAGTGGCAATGTAGGACAGCTTTCTGAAAAACAACGCGGTGTAGTGCATTGTAAGTGTTTCTAACAGGCCATTCACTAGTAGGGGTGAGAAAAACATCACGGAGTGGTGTGAATTGGATGGCCTGGGTTAGGATAGGCAGTGAGTGGCAATGTAGGATGGAGAAAAGCGCCACGGAGTGGTGAGCATGGGGAGGTCAGGAAACATACAGTGGCAATGTAGGATAGGTTTCTGAAAAACATAGCGGGGTGGTGCGCATTATAAGGTTTTCTAACAGGCTATTCACTACTTGGAGTGAGAAAAACATCACGGGGTTGTGTGAATCGGAGTGCCTGAACTGGTATAGGCAGTGAGTGGAAATGTAGGATGGACAAAAGCCCAACGGGGTGGTCAGCATGGGGAGGACAGGAAACATGCAGTGGCAATGTAGGACAGGTTTTTGAAAAACATAGCGGGATGGTGCGCATTTTAAGTGTTTCTAACAGGCCATTCACTAGTAGGAGTGAGAAAAACATCATGGGGTGGTGTGAATCGGAGGGCCTGAATTAGTATAGGCAGTGAGTGGCACTGTAGGATGGAGAAAATGGCCACAGGGTTGTCAGCATGGGGAGGTCAGGAAACATGCAGTCGCAATGTAGGATAGGTTTCGGAAAAACTTCGCAGGGTCGTGTGAATTGTAAGGGTTTCTAACACGCCATTCACTAGAAGGAGTAAGAAAACCATCACAGGGTGGTGTGATTTGGAGGGGCTGAATTGGGATAGGCAGTGAGGGGCAATATAAGATGGAGAAAAGCAATACGGCGTGGTCAGCATGGGGTGGTCAGGAAACATGCAGTGGCAATGTAGGATAGGTTTCTTAAAAACATCGCGGGTTGGTGCGCATTGTAAGGGTTTCTAACAGGCCATTCACTAGTAGGAGTGAGAAAAACATCACGGGGTGGTGTGAATCGGAGGGCCTGAATTAGGTTAGGCAGTGAGTGGCAATGTAGGATGGAGGAAAGCGCCATGGGGTGGTCAGCATGGTGAGGTCAGAAAACATGCAGTGTCAATGTAGGATAGGTTTCTGAAAAACCTCGCGGGCTGGTGCGCTTTGAAAGCGTTTCTAACAGGCCAATCACTAGTAGGAGTGAGAAAAACATCACGGGGTGGTGTCAATAGGAGGGCCTGTATTAGAATAGGCAGTGAGTGGCAATGTAGGTTGGAGAAAAGCGCCACGGGGTGTTAAGCATGGGAGGTCAGGAAACATGCAGTGGCAATGCAGGATAGGTTTCTGAAAAACTTCGCCGGGTGGTGTGCATTCTAAGGGTTTCTAACGGGCCATTCACTAGTAGGAGTGAGAAAACCATCACGGGGTGGTGGGAATCAGAGGGCCTGATTTGGGATAGGCCATGAGTGGCAATGTAGGATGGAGAAAAGTGATACGGGGTGGTCAGCATGGGGAGGTCAGGAAACATGCTGTGGCAATGTAGGACAGGTTTCTGAAAAACATCGCGGGGTGGTACGCATTGTAAGGGTTTCTAACAGGCCATTCACTAGTAGGAGTGAGAAAACCATCACGGGGTGGTGTGAATCAGAGGGCCTGATTTGGGATAGGCCATGAGTGGCAATGTAGGATGGAGAAAAGTGATACGGGGTGGTCAGCATGGGGAGGTCAGGAAACATGCTGTGGCAATGTAGGATAGGTTTCTGAAAATCATCGCGGGGTGGTGCGCATTGTAAGGGTTTCTAACAGGCCATTCACTAGTAGGAGTGAGAAAAACTTCACGGGGTTGTGTGAATCAGAGGGCCTGAATTAGGATACGAAGTGAGTGGCAATGTAGGATGGAGATAAGCGCCATGGGGTGGTGAGCATGGTGAGGTCAGGCAACATACAGTGGCAATGTAGGATATGTTTCTGAACAACACCGCGGGGTGGTGCGCATTTTAAGGGTTTCTAACAGGCCATTCACTAGTAGGAGTGAGAAAAACATCACGGGGTGGTGTGAATCGGAGGGCCTGATTTGGGATAGGCCATGAGTGGCAATGTAGGATGGAGAAAAGCGCCATGGGGTGGTCAGCATGGGGACATCAGGAAACATGCAGTGGCAATGTAGGATAGGATTCTGAAAAACATCGCGAGGTGGTGCGCATTGTAAGGTCTTCTAAAGGCCCATTTACTAGTAACAGTGAGAAAAAACATCACGGGGTGGTGTGAATCGTAGGGCCTGAATTAGGTTAGGCAGTGAGTGGCTCTGTAGGATGGAGAAAATGGCCTCGGGGTGGTCAGCATGGGGAGGTCAGGAAGCATGCAGTGGCAATGTAGGATAGCTTTCTGAAAAACATCGCGGGGTCGTGTGAATTGTAAGGGTTTCTAGCACTCCATTCACTAGTAGGAGTGAGAAAACCATCACGGGGTGGTGTGAATCGGGGGGCCTGAATTGGGATAGGCAGTGAGTGGCAGTGTAGGATGGAGAAAAGCTATATGGGGTGGCCAGCATGGGGAGGTGGGAAACATGCAGTGGCACTGTAGGATAGGTTTCTAAAAAACATCGCGGGGTGGTGCGCATTTTAAAGGTTTCTAACAGGCCATTCACTAGTAGGAGTGAGAAAATCATCACGCGGTGGTGTGAAATGGAGGGCCTGAATTGGGATAGGCAGTGAGTGGCAATGTAGGATGGAGAAAAGCCCCATGGGGTGGTCAGCATGGGGACGTCAGGAAAAATGCAGTGGCAATGTAGGTTAAGATTCCGAAAAACATCGTGGGGTGTTGCGCATTGTAAGAGTTTCTGACAGGAAATTCACTAGTAAGAGTGAGAAAAAATTCACGGGGTGGTGTGAATCGGAGGGCCTGAATTAGGATAGGCAGTGAGTGGCAATGTAGGATGGACAAAAGCACCCGGGCTGGGCAGCATGGGGAAGTCAGGAAACATGCAGTGGCAATGTAGAATAGGTTTCTGAAAAATATTGCGGGGTGTTGCGCATTGTAATTGTTTCTAACACGCCATGCACTAGTAGAAGTGAGAAAAACATCACCGTGAGGTGTGAATCGGAGGGCCTGAATTAGGAAAGGCAGTGAGTGGCAATGTAGGATGGAGAAAAGCGCCATGGGGTGGTCAGCTTGGGGAGGTCAGGAAACATGCTGTGGCAATGTAGGACAGGTTTCTGAAAAACATCGCAGGGTAGTGCATTGTAAGGGTTTCTAACAGGCCATTCACTAGTAGGGGTGAGAAAAACATCACGGGGTGGTGTGAATCGGGGGGCCTGAATAGGGATAGGCAGTGAGTGGCAATGTAGGATGGAGAAAAGCTATATTGGGTGGTCAGCATGGGGATGTCAGGAAACATACAGTGGCAATGTAGGATAGGTTTCTGAACAACATCGCGGGGTGGTACGCATTTTAAGGGTTTCTAACAGGCCATTCACTAGTAGGAGTGAGAAAAACAGCACGGGGTTGTGTGAATCGGAGGGCCTGAATTGGGATAGGCAGTGAGTGGCAATGTAGGATGGAGAAAAGTGCCACGGGGTGGTCAGCATGAGGACGTCAGGAAACATGCAGTGGCAATGTAGGATAGGATTCTGAAAAACATCGCGAGGTGGTGCGTATTGTAAGAGTTTCTAAAAGGCCATTCACTAGTAAGAGTGAGAAAAAATTCACGGGGTGGTGTGAATCGGAGGGCCTGAATTAGGACAGGCAGTGAGTGGCAATGTAGGATGGAGAAAAGCGCCACGGGGTGGTCAGCATGTGTAGGTCAGGACACATGCAGTGGCAATGTAGGATAGGTTTCTGAAAAACATCGCGGGGTGGTGCGCATTGTAAGGGTTTCTAACACGCCATTCACTATTAGGAGTGAGAAAACCATCACGGGGTGGTGTGAATCGGAGGGCCTGAATTTGGATAGGCAGTGAGTGGCAATGTAGGATCGAGAAAAGCGATACGGGGTGGTCAGCATGGGGAGGTGAGGAAACATGCTGTGACAATATAGGATAGGTTTCTGAAAATCATCGCGGGGTGGTGCGCATTGTAAGGGTTTCTAATAGGCCATTCACTAGTAGGAGTGAGAAAAACATCACGGGGTGGGATGAATCAGAGGGCCTGAATTGGGATAGGCAGTGAGAGGCAATGTAGGATGGAGAAAAGCCCCACGGGGTGGTCAGCATGGGGACGTCAGGAAAAATGCAATGGCAATGTAGGTTAAGATTCCGAAATACATCGTGGGTTGTTGCGCATTGTAAGAGTTTCTGACAGGCCATTCACTAGTAAGAGTGAGAAAAAATTCACGGGGTGGTGTGAATCGGAGGGCCTGAATTAGGATAGGCAGTGAGGGGCAATGTAGGATGGACAAAAGCGTCACGGGCTGGTCAGCATGGGGAGGTCAGGAAACATGCAGTGGCAATGTAGGATAGGTTTCTGAAAAATATTGCGGGGTGTTGCGCATTGTAAGTGTTTCTAACACTCCATGCACTAGTAGCAGTGAGAAAAATATCACCGCGTGGTGTGAATCGGAGGGCCTGAATTAGGAAAGGCAGTGAGTGGCAATGTAGGATGGATAAAAGCGCCATGGGGTGGTCAGCTTGGGGAGGTCAGGAAACATGCTGTGGCAATGTAGGACAGGTTTCTGAAAAACATCGCGGGGTATTGCATTGTAAGTGTTTCTAACAGGCCATTCACTAGTAGGGGTGAGAAAAACAGCACGTAGTGGTGTGAATCGGAGAGCCTGGATTATGATAGGAAGTGAGTGGCAATGTGGGATGGAGAAAAGCGCCATGGGGTGTTCAGCATGGGGAGGTCAGGAAACATGCAGTGGCAATATAGGATAGGTTTCTTGAAAACATTGCCGCATGTTGTGCATTGTAAGGGTTTCTAACAGGCCATTCACTAGTAGGAGTGACAAAATCATCACGGGTCGGTGTGAATCCAAGTGCCTGAATTAGGATAGGCAGTGAGTGAAAATGTAGGATGGAGAAAAGCGCCACGGGGTGGTCAGCATGGGGAGGTCAGGAAACATACTGTGGCAATGTAGGATAGGTTTCTGAAAATCATCGCGGGGTGGTGCGCATTGTAAGGGTTTCTAACAGGCCATTCACTAGTAGGAGTGAGAAAAACATCACGGGGTGGTGTGAATCGGAGGGCCTGAATTAGGATAGAAAGTGAGTGGCAGTGTTGAATGGAGAAAAGCGCCACGGGGTGTTCAGCATTGGGAGGTCAGGAAACATGTAGTGGCAATGTAGGATCGTTTTCTGAAAAATATCGCTGGGTGGTGTGCATTGTAAGGGTTTGTTTTTGGTCTTTTGCATTTTTATCGGTACCAGGGATCGAACTCACGACTGCCTGCTTGCAAGGCAGGTGCTTATGCCGCTGAGCTAAATCCCCAGCCCCCAATTTAAGGGTTTCTAACAGGCCATTCACTAGTAGGAGTGAGAAAATCATCACGGGGTGTTGTGAATCGAAGGTCCTGAATTAGGATAGGCAGTTAGTGACAATGTAGGATGGAGAAAAGCGTCACAGGGTGGTCAGCATGGGGAGGTCAGGAAACATGCAGTGGCAACGTAGAATAGGTTTCTGAAAAACATCGCGGGGTGGTGCCCATTGTAAGGGTTACTGACACGCCATTCACTAGTAAGAGTGAGAAAAAATTCACGGGGTGGTGTGAATCGGAGTGCCTGAACTGGTATAGGCAGTGAGTGGAAATGTAGGATGGACAAAAGCGCAACGGGTTGGTCAGCATGGGGAGGACAGGAAACATGCAGTGGCAATGTAGGACAGGTTTCTGAAAAACATCGCGGGATGGTGCGCATTTTAAGGGTTTCTAACAGGCCATTGACTAGTAGGAGTGAGAAAAACATCACGGTTGGGTGTGAATCGGAGAACCTGAATTAGTATAGGCAGTTAGTGCCAATGTAGGATGGAGAAAAGCGCCAAGGGGTGGTCAGCATGGGGAGGTCAGGAAACTTACAGTGGCAATGTAGGATAGGTTTCTGAAAAACTTCGCGGGCTGGTGCGTTTTGTAAGGGTTTCTAACAGGCCATTCACTAGTAGGAGTCAGAAAAACATCACGGGGTGGTGTCAATAAGAGGGCCTGAATTAGAATATGCAGTGAGTGGCAATGTAAGTTGGAGAAAAGCGCCACTGGGTGTTCAGCATGGGGAGGTCAGGAAACATGCAGTGGCAATGCAGGATAGGTTTCTGAAAAACAGCGCCGGGTGGTGTGCATTCTAAGGGTTTCTAACAGGCCATTCACTAGTAGGAGTGAGAAAATCATCACGGGGTCGTGTGAATCGAAGGGCCTGAATTAAGATAGGCAGTGAGTGACAATATAGGATGGAGAAAAGCGCCACGGGGTGGTCAGCATGGGGAGGTCAGGAAACAAGCTGTGGCAATGTAGGATAGGTTTCTGAAAAACATCACGGGGTGGTGCGCATTGTAAGGGTTTCTAACAGGCCATTCACTACTAGGAGTGAGAAAAACATCACAGGGTGGTGTGAATCAGAGGGCCTGAATTAGGACAGGCAGTGAGTGGCAATGTAGCATGGAGAAAAGCGCCACGGGGTGGTCAGCATGTGTAGGTCAGGACACATGCAGTGGCAATGTAGGATAGGTTTCTGAAAAACATCACCGGGTGGTGTGCATTGTAAGGGTTTCAAACACGCCATTCACTAGTACGAGTGAGAAAACCATCGCGGGGTGGTGTGAATCGGAGGGCCTGAATTGGGATAGGCAGTGAGTGGCAATGTAGGATGGAGAAAAGCGATACGGGGTGGTGAGCATGGGGAGGTCAGGAAACATGCAGTGGCAATGTAGCATAGGTTTCTGAAAAACATCGTGGGGT
Organism: Cavia porcellus; assembly: GCF_034190915.1. NCBI lineage: Eukaryota > Metazoa > Chordata > Mammalia > Rodentia > Caviidae > Cavia > Cavia porcellus. Next base: position 357,162 of record NW_026947486.1, on the reverse strand, counting down.
GGTGCGCATTGTAAGGGTATCTAACAGGCCATTCACCAGTAGGAGTGAGAAAAACATCACGTTGTTGTGTGAATCTGAGCGCCAGAATTAGGATAGGCAGTGAGTGGCAATGTAGAATGGAGAAAAGCGCCACGGGGTGGTCAGCACGGGGAGGTCAGGAGACATGCAGTGGCAATGTAGGATACGTTTCTGAAGAACATCGCGTGGTAGTGCTCATTGTAAGGTCTTCTAAAGGCCCATTTACTAGTAAGAGTGAGAAAACCATCACGGGGTGGTGTGAATCGGATGGCCTGAAGTAGGATAGGCAGTGAGTTGCACTGTAGGATGGAGAAAATGGCCACAGGGTGGTCAGCATGGGAGGTCAGGAAACATGCAGTGGCAATGTAGGATAGGTTTCTGAAAAACATCGCGGGGTCGTGTGAATTGTAAGGGTTTCTAACACGCCATTCACTAGTAGGCGTGAGAAAACCATCACGGGGTGTTGTGAATTGGAGGGCCTGTATTGGGATACGCAGTGAGAGGCAATGTAGTATGGAGAAAAGTGATACGGTGTGGTCAGCATGTGGAGGTCAGGAAACATGCAGTGGCAATGTAGGATAGGTTTCTGAAAACATCGCAGGGTGGTGCGCATTGTAAGGGTTTCTAACAGGCCGTTCACTAGTAGCAGTGAGAAAAACATCACGTTGTTGGGTGAATCGGAGGGCCTGAATTAGGATAGGCAGTGAGTGGTAATGTAGGATGGAGAAAAGCCCCACGGGGTGGTCAGCATGGGGAGGTCAGAAAACATGCAGTGACAATGTAGGATATGTTTCTGAAGAACATCCCGGGGTGGTGCGCATTGTAAGGTCTTCTAAAGGCCCATTTACTAGTAAGAGTGAGAAAACCATCACGGGGTGGTGTGAATCGGGGGACCTGAATTGGGATAGGCAGTGAGTGGCAATGTAGGATTGAGAAAAGCGCCAAGGGGTGGTCAGCATGGGGACGTCAGGAAACATGCAATGGCAATGTAGGATAGGTTTCTGAAAAACATCGCGGGGTGGTGCTCATTTTAAGGGTTTCTAACAGGCCATTCACTAGTAGGAATGAGAAAAACTTCACGGGGTGGTGTGAATAGGAGGGCCTGAATTAGAATAGGCAGTGAGTGGCAATGTATGATGGAGAAAAGCGCCATGGGGTGGTCAGCTTGGGGAGGTCAGGAAACATGCTGTGGCAATGTAGGACAGGTTTCTGGAAAACATTGCTGGGTGGTGCGCATTTTAAGGGTTTCTAACAGGCCATTCACTAGTAGGAGTGAGAAACACATCACGGGGTGGTGTGAATCGGAGGGCCTGAATTAGAATAGGCAGTGAGTGGCAATGTAGGATGGAGAAAAGCGCCACGGGGTGTTCAGCATGGGGAGGTCAGGAAACATGCAGTGGCAATGTAGGATAGGTTTCTGAAAAACGTCGCCGGTGGTGTGCATTGTAAGGGTTTCTAACAGGCCATTCACTACTAGGAGTGAGGAAATCATCATGGGGTGTTGTGAAACGAAGGTCCTGAATTAGGATAGGCAGTTAGTGACAATGTAGGATGGAGAAAAGCGCCACAAGGTGGTCAGCATAGGGAGGTCAGGAAACATGCAGTGGCAATGTAGGATATGTTTCTGAAGAACATCGCGTGGTGGTGCGCATTGTAAGGTCTTCTAAAGGCCCATTTACTAGTAAGAGTGAGAAAAACATCATGGGGTGGTGTGAATCGTAGGGCCTGAATTAGCATAGGCAGTTTGTGGCACTCTAGGATGGAGAAAATGGTCACGGGGTGGTCAGCATGGGGACTTCAGGAAACATGCAGTGGCAATGTAGGATAGGATTCTGAAAAACATCGCGGGGTGGTGCGAATTGTAAGGGATTCTAAAAGTTCATTCACTAGTAGGAGTGAGTAATACATCACGGGGTGGTGTGAGTCGGAGGGCCTGAATTAGGATTGGCAGATAGTGGCAATGTAGGATGGAGAAAAGCGCCACGGGGTGGTCAGCATGGGGAGGTCAGAAAACATGCCGTGGCAAAGTAGGATAGGTTTCTGAAAAACATAGAGGGGTGGTGGCATTGTAAGGGTTTGTAACAGGCCATTCACTAGTAGGAGTGAGAAAAACATCACGGGGTGGTGTGAATCGGAGGGCCTGAATTAGGATAGGCAGTGAGTGGTAATGTAGGATGGAGAAAAGCCCCACGGGGTGGTCATCATGGGGAGGTCAGAAAACATGCAGTGACAATGTAGGATATGTTTCTGAAGAACATCCCGGGGTGGTGCGCATTGTAAGGTCTTCTAAAGGCCCATTTACTAGTAAGAGTGAGAAAACCATCACGGGGTGGTGTGAATCGGGGGACCTGAATTGGGATAGGCAGTGAGTGGCAATGTAGGATTGAGAAAAGCGCCAAGGGGTGGTCAGCATGGGGACGTCAGGAAACATGCAATGGCAATGTAGGATAGGTTTCTGAAAAACATCGCGGGGTGGTGCTCATTTTAAGGGTTTCTAACAGGCCATTCACTAGTAGGAGTGAGAAAAACTTCACGGGGTGGTGTGAATAGGAGGGCCTGAATTAGAATAGGCAGTGAGTGGCAATGTATGATGGAGAAAAGCGCCACGGGGTGGTCAGCATGGGGACGTCAGGAAACATGCAGTAGAAATGTAGGATAGGATTCTGAAAAACATCGTGGGGTGGTGCGCATTGTATGGATTTCTAACAGGCCATTCACCAGTAGGAGTGAGAAAAACATCACGTTGTTGTGTGAATCGGAGCGCCTGAATTAGGATAGGCAGTGAGTGGCAATGTAGAATGGAGAAAAGCGCTAAGGGGTGGTCAGCACGGGGAGGTCAGGACACATGCAGTGGCAATGTAGGATACGTTTCTGAAGAACATCGCGTGGTAGTGCTCATTGTAAGATCTTCTAAAGGCCCATTTACTAGTAAGAGTGAGAAAACCATCACGGGGTGGTGTGAATTGGATGGCCTGAATTAGGATAGGCAGTGAGTTGCACTGTAGGATGGAGAAAATGGCCACAGGGTGGTCAGCATGGGAGGTCAGGAAACATGCAGTGGCAATGTAGGATAGGTTTCTGAAAAACATCGCGGGGTCGTGTGAATTGTAAGGGTTTCTAACACGAAATTCATTAGTAGGAGTGAGAAAACCATCACGGCGTGCTGTGAATCGGAGGGCCTGTATTGGGATAGACAGTGAGAGGCAATGTAGGATGGAGAAAAGCGATACGGTGTGGTCAGCATGTGGAGGTCAGGAAACATGCTGTGGCAATGTAGGATAGGTTTCTGAAAACATCGCAGGGTGGTGCGCATTGTAAGGGTTTCTAACAGGCCATTCACTAGTAGCAGTGAGAAAAACATCACGTTGTTGGGTGAATCGGAGGGCCTGAATTAGGATACGCAGTGAGTGGTAATGTAGGATGGAGAAAAGCACCACGGGGTGGTCAGCATGGGGAGGTCAGGAAACATGCAGTGACAATGTAGTATATGTTTCTGAAGAACATCGTGGGGTGGTGCGCATTGTAAGATCTTCTAAAGGCCCATTTACTACTAAGAGTGAGAAAACCATCACGGGGTGGTGCGAATCGGGGGACCTGAATTGACATAGGCAGTGAGTGGCAATGTAGGATGGAGAAAAGCGCCACTGGGTGGTCAGCATGGGGACGTCAGGAAACATGCAGTGGCAATGTAGGATAGGTTTCTGAAAAACATCGCGGGGTGGTGCGCATTGTAAGGGTTTCTAAAAGTCCATTCACTAGTAGGAGTGAGAAATACATCACGGGGTGGTGTCAATCGGAGGGCCTGAATTAGGATTGTCAGTTAGTGGCAATGTAGGATGGAGAAAAGCGCCACGGGGTGGTCTGCATGGGGAGATCAGGAAACATGCCTTGGCAAAGTAGGATAGGTTTCTGAAAAGCATCGCCGGGTGGTGCGCATTGTAAGGGTTTGTAACAGGCCATTCACTAGTAGGAGTGAGAAATACATCACGGGGTGGTGTGAATCGGAGGGCCTGAATTAGGATAGGCAGTGAGTTGCACTGTAGGATGGAGAAAATGTCCACGGGGTGGTCAGCATGGGGAGGTCAGGAAACATGCAGGGGCAATGTAGGATAGGTTTCTGAAAAACATCGCGGGGTGGTGCGCATTGTAAGGGTTTCTAACACGCCATTCACTAGTAGGACTGAGAAAACCATCACAGGGTGTTGTGAATCGGAGGGCCTGAATTGGGATAGGCAGTGAGAGGCAATGTAGGATGTGGAAAAGCGATACGGGGTGGTCAGCATGGGGAGGTCAGGAAACATGCAGTGCCAATGTAGGATAGGTTTCTGAAAAACATCGCGGGGTGTTGCGCATTGTAAGGGTTTCTAACAGGCCATTCCCTAGTAGGAGTGAGAAAAACATCACGTGGTTGTGTGAATCGGAGGGCCTGAATTAGAATAGGCAGTGAGTGGCAATATAGGATGGAGAAAAGCGCCACGGGGTGGTCAGTATGTGGAGATCAGGAAACATGCAGTGGCAATGTAGGATACGTTTCTGAAGAACAACGCGGGGTGGTGCGCATTGTAAGGTCTTCTAAAGGCCCATTTACTAGTAAGAGTGAGAAAACCATCACGGGGTGGTGTGAATCGGGGTACCTGAATTGGGATAGGCAGTGAGTGGCAATGTAGGATTGAGAAAAGCGCCAAGGGGTGGTCAGCATGGGGACATCAGGAAACATTCAATGGCAATGTAGGATAGGTTTTTGAAAAACATCGCGGGGTGGTGCTCATTTTAAGGTTTTCTAACAGGCCATTTACTAGTATGAGTGAGAAAAACTTCACGGGGTGGTGTGAATAGGAGGGCCTGAATTAGAATAGGCAGTGAGTGGCAATGTATGATGGAGAAAAGCGCCACGGGGTGGTCAGCATGGGGACGTCAGGAAACATGCAGTAGAAATGTAGGATAGGATTCTGAAAAACATCGTGGGGTTGTGCGCATTGTAAGGGTTCCTAACAAGCCATACACCAGTAGGAGTGAGAAAAACATCACGTTGTTGTGTGAATCGAGCGCCTGAATTAGGATAGGCAGTGAGTGGCAATGTAGAATGGAGAAAAGCGCCACGGGGTGGTCAGCACGGGGAGGTCAGGACACATGCAGTGGCAATGTAGGATACGTTTCTGAAGAACATCGCGTGGTAGTGCTCATTATAAAGTCTTCTAAAGGCGAATTTACTAGTAAGAGTGAGAAAAACCTCATGGGTTGGTGTGAATCGTAGGGCCTGAATTAGGATAGGCAGTGAGTGGCACTGTAGGATGGAGAAAATGGCCACGGGGTGGTCATCATTGGGAGGTCAGGAAACATGCAGTGGCAATATACGAGAGGTTTCTGAAAAAATCACGGGGTCGTGTGAATTGTAAGGGTTTCTAACACGCCATTCACTAGTAAGAGTGAGAAAACCATCACGGGGTGGTGGTGAATCGGGGGCCTGAATTGGGATTGGCAGTGAGTGGCAATGTAGAATTCAGAAAAACTATACGGGGTGGTCAGCATGGTGAGGTCAGGACACATACAGTGGCAATGTAGGATAGGTTTCTGAAAAACATCGCGGGGTGGGGCGCATTTTAAGGGTTTCTAACAGGCCATTCATTAGTAGGAGTGAGAAAAACATCACGGGGTGGTGTGAATCGGAAGGCCTGAATTAGGCTATGCAGTGAGTTGCACTGTAGGATGGAGAAAATGGCCACGAGGTGGTCAGCATGGGGAGGTCAGGAAACATGCAGTGGCAATGTAGGATAGCTTTCTGAAAAACATCACGGGGTCGTGTGAATTGTAAGGGTTTCTAACACGCCATTCACTAGTAGGAGTGAGAAAAACATCACGGGGTGTTGTGAATCGGAGGGCCTGTATTGGGATAGGCATTGAGAGGCAATGTAGCATGGAGAAAAGCGATACGGTGTGGTCAGCATGGGGAGGTCAGGAAACATGCAGTGGCAATGTAGGATAGGTTTCTGAAAACATCGCGGGGTGGTGCGCATTGTAAGGGTTTCTAACAGGCCATTCACTAGTAGCAGTGAGAAAAACATCATGTTGTTGGGTGAATCAGAGGGCCTGAATTAGGATAGGCAGTGAGTGGTAATGTAGGATGGAGAAAAGCGCCTCGAGGTGGTCAGCATGGGGAGGTCAGGAAACATGCAGTGACAATGTAGGATATGTTTCTGAAGAACATCGCGGGGTGGTGCGCATTGTAAGGTCTTCAAAAGGCCCATTTACTAGTAAGCATGAGAAAAACATCACGGGGTGGTGCCAATCGGGGGACCTGAATTGGCATAGGCAGTGAGTGGCAATGTAGGATGGAGAAAAGCGCCACGGGGTGGTCAGCATGGGGACGTCAGGAAACATGCAGTGGAAATGTAGGATAGGTTTCTGAAAAACATTGCAGGGTGGTGCGCATTGTAAGGGTTTCTAAAAGTCCATTCACTAGTAGGAGTGAGAAATACATCACGGGGTGGTGTGAATCGGATTGCCTAAATTAGGATTGTCAGTTAGTGGCAATGTAGGATGGAGAAAAGCGCCACGGGATGGTCTGCATGGGGAGGTCAGGAAACATGCCGTGGCAAAGTAGGATAGGTTTCTGAAAAGCATCGCCGGGTGGTGCGCATTGTAAGGGTTTGTAACAGGCCATTCACTAGTAGGAGTGAGAAAAACATCATGGGGTGGTGTGAATCGGAGGGCCTGAATTGGGATAGGCAGTGAGAGGCAATGTAGGATGTGGAAAAGCGATACGGGGTGGTCAGCATGGGGAGGTCAGGAAACATGCAGTGCCAATGTAGGATAGCTTTCTGAAAAACATCACGGGGTGTTGTGAATCGGAGGGCCTGTATTGGGATAGGCATTGAGAGGCAATGTAGCATGGAGAAAAGCGATACGGTGTGGTCAGCATGTGGAGGTCAGGAAACATGCGGTGGCAATGTAGGATAGGTTTCTGAAAACATCGCGGGGTGGTGCGCATTGTAAGGGTTTCTAACAGGCCATTCACTAGTAGCAGTGAGAAAAACATCTCGTTGTTGGGTGAATCGGAGGGCCTGAATTAGAATAGGCAGTGAGTGGCAATATAGGATGGAGAAAAGCGCCACGGGGTGGTCAGCATGGGGAGGTCTGGAAACATGCAGTTCCAATGTAGGATACGTTTCTGAGAACATCGCGCGGTGGTGCGCATTGTAAGGTCTTCTAAAGGCCCATTTACTAGTAAGAGTGAGAAAACCATCACGGGGTGGTGTGAATCGGGTGACCTGATTTGGGATAGGCAGTGAGTGGCAATGTAGGATGGAGAAAAGCGCCAAGGGGTGGTCAGCATGGGGATGTCAGGAAACATGCAATGGCAATGTAGGATAGGTTTCTGAAAAACATCGCGGGGTGGTGCTCATTTTAAGGATTTCTAACAGGCCATTCACTAGTAGGAGTGAGAAAAACATCACGGGGTGGTGTGAATAGGAGGGCCTGAATTAGAATAGGCAGTGAGTGGCAATGTATGATGGAGAAAAGCGCCACGGGGTGGTCAGCATGGGGACGTCAGGAAACATGCAGTAGCAATGTAGGATAGGATTCTGAAAAACATCGCGTGGTGGTGCGCATTGTAAGAGTATCTAACAGGCCATTCACTAGTAAGAGTGAGAAATACATCAGGGGGTGGTGTGAATGGGAGGGCCTGAATTAGGATAGGCAGTGAGTGGCAATGTAGGATGGAGAAAAGCGCCACGGGGTGATCAGCATGGGGAGGTCAGGACACATGCAGTGGCAATGTAGGATATGTATCTGAAAAACATCGTGGGGTGGTGCGCATTGTAAGGGTTTCTAAAAGGCCATTCACTAGTAGGAGTGAGAAAACCATCACGGGGTGGTGTGAATCGGAGGGCATGAATTGGGATAGGCAGTGATTGGTAATATAGGATGGAGAAAAGCGATACAGGGTGGTCTGCATGGGGAGGTCAGGCAACATGCAGTGCCAATGTAGGATAGGGTTCTGAAAAACATCGCGGGGTGGTGCCCATTGTAAGGGTTTCTGACACGCCATTCACTAGTAAGAGTGAGAAAAAATTCACGGGGTGGTGTGAATCGGAGTGCCTGAACTGGTATAGGCAGTGAGTGGAAATGTAGGATGGACAAAAGCGCAACGGGTTGGTCAGCATGGGGAGGACAGGAAACATGCAGTGGCAATGTAGGACAGGTTTCTGAAAAACATCGCGGGATGGTGCGCATTTTAAGGGTTTCTAACAGGCCATTGACTAGTAGGAGTGAGAAAAACATCACGGTTGGGTGTGAATCGGAGAACCTGAATTAGTATAGGCAGTTAGTGCCAATGTAGGATGGAGAAAAGCGCCAAGGGGTGGTCAGCATGGGGAGGTCAGGAAACTTACAGTGGCAATGTAGGATAGGTTTCTGAAAAACTTCGCGGGCTGGTGCGTTTTGTAAGGGTTTCTAACAGGCCATTCACTAGTAGGAGTCAGAAAAACATCACGGGGTGGTGTCAATAAGAGGGCCTGAATTAGAATATGCAGTGAGTGGCAATGTAAGTTGGAGAAAAGCGCCACTGGGTGTTCAGCATGGGGAGGTCAGGAAACATGCAGTGGCAATGCAGGATAGGTTTCTGAAAAACAGCGCCGGGTGGTGTGCATTCTAAGGGTTTCTAACAGGCCATTCACTAGTAGGAGTGAGAAAATCATCACGGGGTCGTGTGAATCGAAGGGCCTGAATTAAGATAGGCAGTGAGTGACAATATAGGATGGAGAAAAGCGCCACGGGGTGGTCAGCATGGGGAGGTCAGGAAACAAGCTGTGGCAATGTAGGATAGGTTTCTGAAAAACATCACGGGGTGGTGCGCATTGTAAGGGTTTCTAACAGGCCATTCACTACTAGGAGTGAGAAAAACATCACAGGGTGGTGTGAATCAGAGGGCCTGAATTAGGACAGGCAGTGAGTGGCAATGTAGCATGGAGAAAAGCGCCACGGGGTGGTCAGCATGTGTAGGTCAGGACACATGCAGTGGCAATGTAGGATAGGTTTCTGAAAAACATCACCGGGTGGTGTGCATTGTAAGGGTTTCAAACACGCCATTCACTAGTACGAGTGAGAAAACCATCGCGGGGTGGTGTGAATCGGAGGGCCTGAATTGGGATAGGCAGTGAGTGGCAATGTAGGATGGAGAAAAGCGATACGGGGTGGTGAGCATGGGGAGGTCAGGAAACATGCAGTGGCAATGTAGCATAGGTTTCTGAAAAACATCGTGGGGTGGTGCGCATTGTAAGGGTATCTAACAGGCCATTCACCAGTAGGAGTGAGAAAAACATCACGTTGTTGTGTGAATCTGAGCGCCAGAATTAGGATAGGCAGTGAGTGGCAATGTAGAATGGAGAAAAGCGCCACGGGGTGGTCAGCACGGGGAGGTCAGGAGACATGCAGTGGCAATGTAGGATACGTTTCTGAAGAACATCGCGTGGTAGTGCTCATTGTAAGGTCTTCTAAAGGCCCATTTACTAGTAAGAGTGAGAAAACCATCACGGGGTGGTGTGAATCGGATGGCCTGAAGTAGGATAGGCAGTGAGTTGCACTGTAGGATGGAGAAAATGGCCACAGGGTGGTCAGCATGGGAGGTCAGGAAACATGCAGTGGCAATGTAGGATAGGTTTCTGAAAAACATCGCGGGGTCGTGTGAATTGTAAGGGTTTCTAACACGCCATTCACTAGTAGGCGTGAGAAAACCATCACGGGGTGTTGTGAATTGGAGGGCCTGTATTGGGATACGCAGTGAGAGGCAATGTAGTATGGAGAAAAGTGATACGGTGTGGTCAGCATGTGGAGGTCAGGAAACATGCAGTGGCAATGTAGGATAGGTTTCTGAAAACATCGCAGGGTGGTGCGCATTGTAAGGGTTTCTAACAGGCCGTTCACTAGTAGCAGTGAGAAAAACATCACGTTGTTGGGTGAATCGGAGGGCCTGAATTAGGATAGGCAGTGAGTGGTAATGTAGGATGGAGAAAAGCCCCACGGGGTGGTCAGCATGGGGAGGTCAGAAAACATGCAGTGACAATGTAGGATATGTTTCTGAAGAACATCCCGGGGTGGTGCGCATTGTAAGGTCTTCTAAAGGCCCATTTACTAGTAAGAGTGAGAAAACCATCACGGGGTGGTGTGAATCGGGGGACCTGAATTGGGATAGGCAGTGAGTGGCAATGTAGGATTGAGAAAAGCGCCAAGGGGTGGTCAGCATGGGGACGTCAGGAAACATGCAATGGCAATGTAGGATAGGTTTCTGAAAAACATCGCGGGGTGGTGCTCATTTTAAGGGTTTCTAACAGGCCATTCACTAGTAGGAATGAGAAAAACTTCACGGGGTGGTGTGAATAGGAGGGCCTGAATTAGAATAGGCAGTGAGTGGCAATGTATGATGGAGAAAAGCGCCATGGGGTGGTCAGCTTGGGGAGGTCAGGAAACATGCTGTGGCAATGTAGGACAGGTTTCTGGAAAACATTGCTGGGTGGTGCGCATTTTAAGGGTTTCTAACAGGCCATTCACTAGTAGGAGTGAGAAACACATCACGGGGTGGTGTGAATCGGAGGGCCTGAATTAGAATAGGCAGTGAGTGGCAATGTAGGATGGAGAAAAGCGCCACGGGGTGTTCAGCATGGGGAGGTCAGGAAACATGCAGTGGCAATGTAGGATAGGTTTCTGAAAAACGTCGCCGGTGGTGTGCATTGTAAGGGTTTCTAACAGGCCATTCACTACTAGGAGTGAGGAAATCATCATGGGGTGTTGTGAAACGAAGGTCCTGAATTAGGATAGGCAGTTAGTGACAATGTAGGATGGAGAAAAGCGCCACAAGGTGGTCAGCATAGGGAGGTCAGGAAACATGCAGTGGCAATGTAGGATATGTTTCTGAAGAACATCGCGTGGTGGTGCGCATTGTAAGGTCTTCTAAAGGCCCATTTACTAGTAAGAGTGAGAAAAACATCATGGGGTGGTGTGAATCGTAGGGCCTGAATTAGCATAGGCAGTTTGTGGCACTCTAGGATGGAGAAAATGGTCACGGGGTGGTCAGCATGGGGACTTCAGGAAACATGCAGTGGCAATGTAGGATAGGATTCTGAAAAACATCGCGGGGTGGTGCGAATTGTAAGGGATTCTAAAAGTTCATTCACTAGTAGGAGTGAGTAATACATCACGGGGTGGTGTGAGTCGGAGGGCCTGAATTAGGATTGGCAGATAGTGGCAATGTAGGATGGAGAAAAGCGCCACGGGGTGGTCAGCATGGGGAGGTCAGAAAACATGCCGTGGCAAAGTAGGATAGGTTTCTGAAAAACATAGAGGGGTGGTGGCATTGTAAGGGTTTGTAACAGGCCATTCACTAGTAGGAGTGAGAAAAACATCACGGGGTGGTGTGAATCGGAGGGCCTGAATTAGGATAGGCAGTGAGTGGTAATGTAGGATGGAGAAAAGCCCCACGGGGTGGTCATCATGGGGAGGTCAGAAAACATGCAGTGACAATGTAGGATATGTTTCTGAAGAACATCCCGGGGTGGTGCGCATTGTAAGGTCTTCTAAAGGCCCATTTACTAGTAAGAGTGAGAAAACCATCACGGGGTGGTGTGAATCGGGGGACCTGAATTGGGATAGGCAGTGAGTGGCAATGTAGGATTGAGAAAAGCGCCAAGGGGTGGTCAGCATGGGGACGTCAGGAAACATGCAATGGCAATGTAGGATAGGTTTCTGAAAAACATCGCGGGGTGGTGCTCATTTTAAGGGTTTCTAACAGGCCATTCACTAGTAGGAGTGAGAAAAACTTCACGGGGTGGTGTGAATAGGAGGGCCTGAATTAGAATAGGCAGTGAGTGGCAATGTATGATGGAGAAAAGCGCCACGGGGTGGTCAGCATGGGGACGTCAGGAAACATGCAGTAGAAATGTAGGATAGGATTCTGAAAAACATCGTGGGGTGGTGCGCATTGTATGGATTTCTAACAGGCCATTCACCAGTAGGAGTGAGAAAAACATCACGTTGTTGTGTGAATCGGAGCGCCTGAATTAGGATAGGCAGTGAGTGGCAATGTAGAATGGAGAAAAGCGCTAAGGGGTGGTCAGCACGGGGAGGTCAGGACACATGCAGTGGCAATGTAGGATACGTTTCTGAAGAACATCGCGTGGTAGTGCTCATTGTAAGATCTTCTAAAGGCCCATTTACTAGTAAGAGTGAGAAAACCATCACGGGGTGGTGTGAATTGGATGGCCTGAATTAGGATAGGCAGTGAGTTGCACTGTAGGATGGAGAAAATGGCCACAGGGTGGTCAGCATGGGAGGTCAGGAAACATGCAGTGGCAATGTAGGATAGGTTTCTGAAAAACATCGCGGGGTCGTGTGAATTGTAAGGGTTTCTAACACGAAATTCATTAGTAGGAGTGAGAAAACCATCACGGCGTGCTGTGAATCGGAGGGCCTGTATTGGGATAGACAGTGAGAGGCAATGTAGGATGGAGAAAAGCGATACGGTGTGGTCAGCATGTGGAGGTCAGGAAACATGCTGTGGCAATGTAGGATAGGTTTCTGAAAACATCGCAGGGTGGTGCGCATTGTAAGGGTTTCTAACAGGCCATTCACTAGTAGCAGTGAGAAAAACATCACGTTGTTGGGTGAATCGGAGGGCCTGAATTAGGATACGCAGTGAGTGGTAATGTAGGATGGAGAAAAGCACCACGGGGTGGTCAGCATGGGGAGGTCAGGAAACATGCAGTGACAATGTAGTATATGTTTCTGAAGAACATCGTGGGGTGGTGCGCATTGTAAGATCTTCTAAAGGCCCATTTACTACTAAGAGTGAGAAAACCATCACGGGGTGGTGCGAATCGGGGGACCTGAATTGACATAGGCAGTGAGTGGCAATGTAGGATGGAGAAAAGCGCCACTGGGTGGTCAGCATGGGGACGTCAGGAAACATGCAGTGGCAATGTAGGATAGGTTTCTGAAAAACATCGCGGGGTGGTGCGCATTGTAAGGGTTTCTAAAAGTCCATTCACTAGTAGGAGTGAGAAATACATCACGGGGTGGTGTCAATCGGAGGGCCTGAATTAGGATTGTCAGTTAGTGGCAATGTAGGATGGAGAAAAGCGCCACGGGGTGGTCTGCATGGGGAGATCAGGAAACATGCCTTGGCAAAGTAGGATAGGTTTCTGAAAAGCATCGCCGGGTGGTGCGCATTGTAAGGGTTTGTAACAGGCCATTCACTAGTAGGAGTGAGAAATACATCACGGGGTGGTGTGAATCGGAGGGCCTGAATTAGGATAGGCAGTGAGTTGCACTGTAGGATGGAGAAAATGTCCACGGGGTGGTCAGCATGGGGAGGTCAGGAAACATGCAGGGGCAATGTAGGATAGGTTTCTGAAAAACATCGCGGGGTGGTGCGCATTGTAAGGGTTTCTAACACGCCATTCACTAGTAGGACTGAGAAAACCATCACAGGGTGTTGTGAATCGGAGGGCCTGAATTGGGATAGGCAGTGAGAGGCAATGTAGGATGTGGAAAAGCGATACGGGGTGGTCAGCATGGGGAGGTCAGGAAACATGCAGTGCCAATGTAGGATAGGTTTCTGAAAAACATCGCGGGGTGTTGCGCATTGTAAGGGTTTCTAACAGGCCATTCCCTAGTAGGAGTGAGAAAAACATCACGTGGTTGTGTGAATCGGAGGGCCTGAATTAGAATAGGCAGTGAGTGGCAATATAGGATGGAGAAAAGCGCCACGGGGTGGTCAGTATGTGGAGATCAGGAAACATGCAGTGGCAATGTAGGATACGTTTCTGAAGAACAACGCGGGGTGGTGCGCATTGTAAGGTCTTCTAAAGGCCCATTTACTAGTAAGAGTGAGAAAACCATCACGGGGTGGTGTGAATCGGGGTACCTGAATTGGGATAGGCAGTGAGTGGCAATGTAGGATTGAGAAAAGCGCCAAGGGGTGGTCAGCATGGGGACATCAGGAAACATTCAATGGCAATGTAGGATAGGTTTTTGAAAAACATCGCGGGGTGGTGCTCATTTTAAGGGTTTCTAACAGGCCATTTACTAGTATGAGTGAGAAAAACTTCACGGGGTGGTGTGAATAGGAGGGCCTGAATTAGAATAGGCAGTGAGTGGCAATGTATGATGGAGAAAAGCGCCACGGGGTGGTCAGCATGGGGACGTCAGGAAACATGCAGTAGAAATGTAGGATAGGATTCTGAAAAACATCGTGGGGTTGTGCGCATTGTAAGGGTTCCTAACAAGCCATACACCAGTAGGAGTGAGAAAAACATCACGTTGTTGTGTGAATCGAGCGCCTGAATTAGGATAGGCAGTGAGTGGCAATGTAGAATGGAGAAAAGCGCCACGGGGTGGTCAGCACGGGGAGGTCAGGACACATGCAGTGGCAATGTAGGATACGTTTCTGAAGAACATCGCGTGGTAGTGCTCATTATAAAGTCTTCTAAAGGCGAATTTACTAGTAAGAGTGAGAAAAACCTCATGGGTTGGTGTGAATCGTAGGGCCTGAATTAGGATAGGCAGTGAGTGGCACTGTAGGATGGAGAAAATGGCCACGGGGTGGTCATCATTGGGAGGTCAGGAAACATGCAGTGGCAATATACGATAGGTTTCTGAAAAAATCACGGGGTCGTGTGAATTGTAAGGGTTTCTAACACGCCATTCACTAGTAAGAGTGAGAAAACCATCACGGGGTGGTGTGAATCGGGGGGCCTGAATTGGGATTGGCAGTGAGTGGCAATGTAGAATTCAGAAAAACTATACGGGGTGGTCAGCATGGTGAGGTCAGGACACATACAGTGGCAATGTAGGATAGATTTCTGAAAAACATCGCGGGGTGGGGCGCATTTTAAGGGTTTCTAACAGGCCATTCATTAGTAGGAGTGAGAAAAACATCACGGGGTGGTGTGAATCGGAAGGCCTGAATTAGGCTATGCAGTGAGTTGCACTGTAGGATGGAGAAAATGGCCACGAGGTGGTCAGCATGGGGAGGTCAGGAAACATGCAGTGGCAATGTAGGATAGCTTTCTGAAAAACATCACGGGGTCGTGTGAATTGTAAGGGTTTCTAACACGCCATTCACTAGTAGGAGTGAGAAAAACATCACGGGGTGTTGTGAATCGGAGGGCCTGTATTGGGATAGGCATTGAGAGGCAATGTAGCATGGAGAAAAGCGATACGGTGTGGTCAGCATGGGGAGGTCAGGAAACATGCAGTGGCAATGTAGGATAGGTTTCTGAAAACATCGCGGGGTGGTGCGCATTGTAAGGGTTTCTAACAGGCCATTCACTAGTAGCAGTGAGAAAAACATCATGTTGTTGGGTGAATCAGAGGGCCTGAATTAGGATAGGCAGTGAGTGGTAATGTAGGATGGAGAAAAGCGCCTCGAGGTGGTCAGCATGGGGAGGTCAGGAAACATGCAGTGACAATGTAGGATATGTTTCTGAAGAACATCGCGGGGTGGTGCGCATTGTAAGGTCTTCAAAAGGCCCATTTACTAGTAAGCATGAGAAAAACATCACGGGGTGGTGCCAATCGGGGGACCTGAATTGGCATAGGCAGTGAGTGGCAATGTAGGATGGAGAAAAGCGCCACGGGGTGGTCAGCATGGGGACGTCAGGAAACATGCAGTGGAAATGTAGGATAGGTTTCTGAAAAACATTGCAGGGTGGTGCGCATTGTAAGGGTTTCTAAAAGTCCATTCACTAGTAGGAGTGAGAAATACATCACGGGGTGGTGTGAATCGGATTGCCTAAATTAGGATTGTCAGTTAGTGGCAATGTAGGATGGAGAAAAGCGCCACGGGATGGTCTGCATGGGGAGGTCAGGAAACATGCCGTGGCAAAGTAGGATAGGTTTCTGAAAAGCATCGCCGGGTGGTGCGCATTGTAAGGGTTTGTAACAGGCCATTCACTAGTAGGAGTGAGAAAAACATCATGGGGTGGTGTGAATCGGAGGGCCTGAATTGGGATAGGCAGTGAGAGGCAATGTAGGATGTGGAAAAGCGATACGGGGTGGTCAGCATGGGGAGGTCAGGAAACATGCAGTGCCAATGTAGGATAGCTTTCTGAAAAACATCACGGGGTGTTGTGAATCGGAGGGCCTGTATTGGGATAGGCATTGAGAGGCAATGTAGCATGGAGAAAAGCGATACGGTGTGGTCAGCATGTGGAGGTCAGGAAACATGCGGTGGCAATGTAGGATAGGTTTCTGAAAACATCGCGGGGTGGTGCGCATTGTAAGGGTTTCTAACAGGCCATTCACTAGTAGCAGTGAGAAAAACATCTCGTTGTTGGGTGAATCGGAGGGCCTGAATTAGAATAGGCAGTGAGTGGCAATATAGGATGGAGAAAAGCGCCACGGGGTGGTCAGCATGGGGAGGTCTGGAAACATGCAGTTCCAATGTAGGATACGTTTCTGAGAACATCGCGCGGTGGTGCGCATTGTAAGGTCTTCTAAAGGCCCATTTACTAGTAAGAGTGAGAAAACCATCACGGGGTGGTGTGAATCGGGTGACCTGATTTGGGATAGGCAGTGAGTGGCAATGTAGGATGGAGAAAAGCGCCAAGGGGTGGTCAGCATGGGGATGTCAGGAAACATGCAATGGCAATGTAGGATAGGTTTCTGAAAAACATCGCGGGGTGGTGCTCATTTTAAGGATTTCTAACAGGCCATTCACTAGTAGGAGTGAGAAAAACATCACGGGGTGGTGTGAATAGGAGGGCCTGAATTAGAATAGGCAGTGAGTGGCAATGTATGATGGAGAAAAGCGCCACGGGGTGGTCAGCATGGGGACGTCAGGAAACATGCAGTAGCAATGTAGGATAGGATTCTGAAAAACATCGCGTGGTGGTGCGCATTGTAAGAGTATCTAACAGGCCATTCACTAGTAAGAGTGAGAAATACATCAGGGGGTGGTGTGAATGGGAGGGCCTGAATTAGGATAGGCAGTGAGTGGCAATGTAGGATGGAGAAAAGCGCCACGGGGTGATCAGCATGGGGAGGTCAGGACACATGCAGTGGCAATGTAGGATATGTATCTGAAAAACATCGTGGGGTGGTGCGCATTGTAAGGGTTTCTAAAAGGCCATTCACTAGTAGGAGTGAGAAAACCATCACGGGGTGGTGTGAATCGGAGGGCATGAATTGGGATAGGCAGTGATTGGTAATATAGGATGGAGAAAAGCGATACAGGGTGGTCTGCATGGGGAGGTCAGGCAACATGCAGTGCCAATGTAGGATAGGGTTCTGAAAAACATCGCGGGGTGGTGCCCATTGTAAGGGTTTCTGACACGCCATTCACTAGTAAGAGTGAGAAAAAATTCACGGGGTGGTGTGAATCGGAGTGCCTGAACTGGTATAGGCAGTGAGTGGAAATGTAGGATGGACAAAAGCGCAACGGGTTGGTCAGCATGGGGAGGACAGGAAACATGCAGTGGCAATGTAGGACAGGTTTCTGAAAAACATCGCGGGATGGTGCGCATTTTAAGGGTTTCTAACAGGCCATTGACTAGTAGGAGTGAGAAAAACATCACGGTTGGGTGTGAATCGGAGAACCTGAATTAGTATAGGCAGTTAGTGCCAATGTAGGATGGAGAAAAGCGCCAAGGGGTGGTCAGCATGGGGAGGTCAGGAAACTTACAGTGGCAATGTAGGATAGGTTTCTGAAAAACTTCGCGGGCTGGTGCGTTTTGTAAGGGTTTCTAACAGGCCATTCACTAGTAGGAGTCAGAAAAACATCACGGGGTGGTGTCAATAAGAGGGCCTGAATTAGAATATGCAGTGAGTGGCAATGTAAGTTGGAGAAAAGCGCCACTGGGTGTTCAGCATGGGGAGGTCAGGAAACATGCAGTGGCAATGCAGGATAGGTTTCTGAAAAACAGCGCCGGGTGGTGTGCATTCTAAGGGTTTCTAACAGGCCATTCACTAGTAGGAGTGAGAAAATCATCACGGGGTCGTGTGAATCGAAGGGCCTGAATTAAGATAGGCAGTGAGTGACAATATAGGATGGAGAAAAGCGCCACGGGGTGGTCAGCATGGGGAGGTCAGGAAACAAGCTGTGGCAATGTAGGATAGGTTTCTGAAAAACATCACGGGGTGGTGCGCATTGTAAGGGTTTCTAACAGGCCATTCACTACTAGGAGTGAGAAAAACATCACAGGGTGGTGTGAATCAGAGGGCCTGAATTAGGACAGGCAGTGAGTGGCAATGTAGCATGGAGAAAAGCGCCACGGGGTGGTCAGCATGTGTAGGTCAGGACACATGCAGTGGCAATGTAGGATAGGTTTCTGAAAAACATCACCGGGTGGTGTGCATTGTAAGGGTTTCAAACACGCCATTCACTAGTACGAGTGAGAAAACCATCGCGGGGTGGTGTGAATCGGAGGGCCTGAATTGGGATAGGCAGTG
The DNA here is from genome assembly GCF_034190915.1 of Cavia porcellus. Lineage (NCBI taxonomy): Eukaryota > Metazoa > Chordata > Mammalia > Rodentia > Caviidae > Cavia > Cavia porcellus. Next base: position 338,700 of record NW_026947486.1, on the reverse strand, counting down.
AGTGGCAATGTAGGATGGAGAAAAGCGATACGGGGTGGTGAGCATGGGGAGGTCAGGAAACATGCAGTGGCAATGTAGCATAGGTTTCTGAAAAACATCGTGGGGTGGTGCGCATTGTAAGGGTATCTAACAGGCCATTCACCAGTAGGAGTGAGAAAAACATCACGTTGTTGTGTGAATCTGAGCGCCAGAATTAGGATAGGCAGTGAGTGGCAATGTAGAATGGAGAAAAGCGCCACGGGGTGGTCAGCACGGGGAGGTCAGGAGACATGCAGTGGCAATGTAGGATACGTTTCTGAAGAACATCGCGTGGTAGTGCTCATTGTAAGGTCTTCTAAAGGCCCATTTACTAGTAAGAGTGAGAAAACCATCACGGGGTGGTGTGAATCGGATGGCCTGAAGTAGGATAGGCAGTGAGTTGCACTGTAGGATGGAGAAAATGGCCACAGGGTGGTCAGCATGGGAGGTCAGGAAACATGCAGTGGCAATGTAGGATAGGTTTCTGAAAAACATCGCGGGGTCGTGTGAATTGTAAGGGTTTCTAACACGCCATTCACTAGTAGGCGTGAGAAAACCATCACGGGGTGTTGTGAATTGGAGGGCCTGTATTGGGATACGCAGTGAGAGGCAATGTAGTATGGAGAAAAGTGATACGGTGTGGTCAGCATGTGGAGGTCAGGAAACATGCAGTGGCAATGTAGGATAGGTTTCTGAAAACATCGCAGGGTGGTGCGCATTGTAAGGGTTTCTAACAGGCCGTTCACTAGTAGCAGTGAGAAAAACATCACGTTGTTGGGTGAATCGGAGGGCCTGAATTAGGATAGGCAGTGAGTGGTAATGTAGGATGGAGAAAAGCCCCACGGGGTGGTCAGCATGGGGAGGTCAGAAAACATGCAGTGACAATGTAGGATATGTTTCTGAAGAACATCCCGGGGTGGTGCGCATTGTAAGGTCTTCTAAAGGCCCATTTACTAGTAAGAGTGAGAAAACCATCACGGGGTGGTGTGAATCGGGGGACCTGAATTGGGATAGGCAGTGAGTGGCAATGTAGGATTGAGAAAAGCGCCAAGGGGTGGTCAGCATGGGGACGTCAGGAAACATGCAATGGCAATGTAGGATAGGTTTCTGAAAAACATCGCGGGGTGGTGCTCATTTTAAGGGTTTCTAACAGGCCATTCACTAGTAGGAATGAGAAAAACTTCACGGGGTGGTGTGAATAGGAGGGCCTGAATTAGAATAGGCAGTGAGTGGCAATGTATGATGGAGAAAAGCGCCATGGGGTGGTCAGCTTGGGGAGGTCAGGAAACATGCTGTGGCAATGTAGGACAGGTTTCTGGAAAACATTGCTGGGTGGTGCGCATTTTAAGGGTTTCTAACAGGCCATTCACTAGTAGGAGTGAGAAACACATCACGGGGTGGTGTGAATCGGAGGGCCTGAATTAGAATAGGCAGTGAGTGGCAATGTAGGATGGAGAAAAGCGCCACGGGGTGTTCAGCATGGGGAGGTCAGGAAACATGCAGTGGCAATGTAGGATAGGTTTCTGAAAAACGTCGCCGGTGGTGTGCATTGTAAGGGTTTCTAACAGGCCATTCACTACTAGGAGTGAGGAAATCATCATGGGGTGTTGTGAAACGAAGGTCCTGAATTAGGATAGGCAGTTAGTGACAATGTAGGATGGAGAAAAGCGCCACAAGGTGGTCAGCATAGGGAGGTCAGGAAACATGCAGTGGCAATGTAGGATATGTTTCTGAAGAACATCGCGTGGTGGTGCGCATTGTAAGGTCTTCTAAAGGCCCATTTACTAGTAAGAGTGAGAAAAACATCATGGGGTGGTGTGAATCGTAGGGCCTGAATTAGCATAGGCAGTTTGTGGCACTCTAGGATGGAGAAAATGGTCACGGGGTGGTCAGCATGGGGACTTCAGGAAACATGCAGTGGCAATGTAGGATAGGATTCTGAAAAACATCGCGGGGTGGTGCGAATTGTAAGGGATTCTAAAAGTTCATTCACTAGTAGGAGTGAGTAATACATCACGGGGTGGTGTGAGTCGGAGGGCCTGAATTAGGATTGGCAGATAGTGGCAATGTAGGATGGAGAAAAGCGCCACGGGGTGGTCAGCATGGGGAGGTCAGAAAACATGCCGTGGCAAAGTAGGATAGGTTTCTGAAAAACATAGAGGGGTGGTGGCATTGTAAGGGTTTGTAACAGGCCATTCACTAGTAGGAGTGAGAAAAACATCACGGGGTGGTGTGAATCGGAGGGCCTGAATTAGGATAGGCAGTGAGTGGTAATGTAGGATGGAGAAAAGCCCCACGGGGTGGTCATCATGGGGAGGTCAGAAAACATGCAGTGACAATGTAGGATATGTTTCTGAAGAACATCCCGGGGTGGTGCGCATTGTAAGGTCTTCTAAAGGCCCATTTACTAGTAAGAGTGAGAAAACCATCACGGGGTGGTGTGAATCGGGGGACCTGAATTGGGATAGGCAGTGAGTGGCAATGTAGGATTGAGAAAAGCGCCAAGGGGTGGTCAGCATGGGGACGTCAGGAAACATGCAATGGCAATGTAGGATAGGTTTCTGAAAAACATCGCGGGGTGGTGCTCATTTTAAGGGTTTCTAACAGGCCATTCACTAGTAGGAGTGAGAAAAACTTCACGGGGTGGTGTGAATAGGAGGGCCTGAATTAGAATAGGCAGTGAGTGGCAATGTATGATGGAGAAAAGCGCCACGGGGTGGTCAGCATGGGGACGTCAGGAAACATGCAGTAGAAATGTAGGATAGGATTCTGAAAAACATCGTGGGGTGGTGCGCATTGTATGGATTTCTAACAGGCCATTCACCAGTAGGAGTGAGAAAAACATCACGTTGTTGTGTGAATCGGAGCGCCTGAATTAGGATAGGCAGTGAGTGGCAATGTAGAATGGAGAAAAGCGCTAAGGGGTGGTCAGCACGGGGAGGTCAGGACACATGCAGTGGCAATGTAGGATACGTTTCTGAAGAACATCGCGTGGTAGTGCTCATTGTAAGATCTTCTAAAGGCCCATTTACTAGTAAGAGTGAGAAAACCATCACGGGGTGGTGTGAATTGGATGGCCTGAATTAGGATAGGCAGTGAGTTGCACTGTAGGATGGAGAAAATGGCCACAGGGTGGTCAGCATGGGAGGTCAGGAAACATGCAGTGGCAATGTAGGATAGGTTTCTGAAAAACATCGCGGGGTCGTGTGAATTGTAAGGGTTTCTAACACGAAATTCATTAGTAGGAGTGAGAAAACCATCACGGCGTGCTGTGAATCGGAGGGCCTGTATTGGGATAGACAGTGAGAGGCAATGTAGGATGGAGAAAAGCGATACGGTGTGGTCAGCATGTGGAGGTCAGGAAACATGCTGTGGCAATGTAGGATAGGTTTCTGAAAACATCGCAGGGTGGTGCGCATTGTAAGGGTTTCTAACAGGCCATTCACTAGTAGCAGTGAGAAAAACATCACGTTGTTGGGTGAATCGGAGGGCCTGAATTAGGATACGCAGTGAGTGGTAATGTAGGATGGAGAAAAGCACCACGGGGTGGTCAGCATGGGGAGGTCAGGAAACATGCAGTGACAATGTAGTATATGTTTCTGAAGAACATCGTGGGGTGGTGCGCATTGTAAGATCTTCTAAAGGCCCATTTACTACTAAGAGTGAGAAAACCATCACGGGGTGGTGCGAATCGGGGGACCTGAATTGACATAGGCAGTGAGTGGCAATGTAGGATGGAGAAAAGCGCCACTGGGTGGTCAGCATGGGGACGTCAGGAAACATGCAGTGGCAATGTAGGATAGGTTTCTGAAAAACATCGCGGGGTGGTGCGCATTGTAAGGGTTTCTAAAAGTCCATTCACTAGTAGGAGTGAGAAATACATCACGGGGTGGTGTCAATCGGAGGGCCTGAATTAGGATTGTCAGTTAGTGGCAATGTAGGATGGAGAAAAGCGCCACGGGGTGGTCTGCATGGGGAGATCAGGAAACATGCCTTGGCAAAGTAGGATAGGTTTCTGAAAAGCATCGCCGGGTGGTGCGCATTGTAAGGGTTTGTAACAGGCCATTCACTAGTAGGAGTGAGAAATACATCACGGGGTGGTGTGAATCGGAGGGCCTGAATTAGGATAGGCAGTGAGTTGCACTGTAGGATGGAGAAAATGTCCACGGGGTGGTCAGCATGGGGAGGTCAGGAAACATGCAGGGGCAATGTAGGATAGGTTTCTGAAAAACATCGCGGGGTGGTGCGCATTGTAAGGGTTTCTAACACGCCATTCACTAGTAGGACTGAGAAAACCATCACAGGGTGTTGTGAATCGGAGGGCCTGAATTGGGATAGGCAGTGAGAGGCAATGTAGGATGTGGAAAAGCGATACGGGGTGGTCAGCATGGGGAGGTCAGGAAACATGCAGTGCCAATGTAGGATAGGTTTCTGAAAAACATCGCGGGGTGTTGCGCATTGTAAGGGTTTCTAACAGGCCATTCCCTAGTAGGAGTGAGAAAAACATCACGTGGTTGTGTGAATCGGAGGGCCTGAATTAGAATAGGCAGTGAGTGGCAATATAGGATGGAGAAAAGCGCCACGGGGTGGTCAGTATGTGGAGATCAGGAAACATGCAGTGGCAATGTAGGATACGTTTCTGAAGAACAACGCGGGGTGGTGCGCATTGTAAGGTCTTCTAAAGGCCCATTTACTAGTAAGAGTGAGAAAACCATCACGGGGTGGTGTGAATCGGGGTACCTGAATTGGGATAGGCAGTGAGTGGCAATGTAGGATTGAGAAAAGCGCCAAGGGGTGGTCAGCATGGGGACATCAGGAAACATTCAATGGCAATGTAGGATAGGTTTTTGAAAAACATCGCGGGGTGGTGCTCATTTTAAGGTTTTCTAACAGGCCATTTACTAGTATGAGTGAGAAAAACTTCACGGGGTGGTGTGAATAGGAGGGCCTGAATTAGAATAGGCAGTGAGTGGCAATGTATGATGGAGAAAAGCGCCACGGGGTGGTCAGCATGGGGACGTCAGGAAACATGCAGTAGAAATGTAGGATAGGATTCTGAAAAACATCGTGGGGTTGTGCGCATTGTAAGGGTTCCTAACAAGCCATACACCAGTAGGAGTGAGAAAAACATCACGTTGTTGTGTGAATCGAGCGCCTGAATTAGGATAGGCAGTGAGTGGCAATGTAGAATGGAGAAAAGCGCCACGGGGTGGTCAGCACGGGGAGGTCAGGACACATGCAGTGGCAATGTAGGATACGTTTCTGAAGAACATCGCGTGGTAGTGCTCATTATAAAGTCTTCTAAAGGCGAATTTACTAGTAAGAGTGAGAAAAACCTCATGGGTTGGTGTGAATCGTAGGGCCTGAATTAGGATAGGCAGTGAGTGGCACTGTAGGATGGAGAAAATGGCCACGGGGTGGTCATCATTGGGAGGTCAGGAAACATGCAGTGGCAATATACGAGAGGTTTCTGAAAAAATCACGGGGTCGTGTGAATTGTAAGGGTTTCTAACACGCCATTCACTAGTAAGAGTGAGAAAACCATCACGGGGTGGTGTGAATCGGGGGGCCTGAATTGGGATTGGCAGTGAGTGGCAATGTAGAATTCAGAAAAACTATACGGGGTGGTCAGCATGGTGAGGTCAGGACACATACAGTGGCAATGTAGGATAGGTTTCTGAAAAACATCGCGGGGTGGGGCGCATTTTAAGGGTTTCTAACAGGCCATTCATTAGTAGGAGTGAGAAAAACATCACGGGGTGGTGTGAATCGGAAGGCCTGAATTAGGCTATGCAGTGAGTTGCACTGTAGGATGGAGAAAATGGCCACGAGGTGGTCAGCATGGGGAGGTCAGGAAACATGCAGTGGCAATGTAGGATAGCTTTCTGAAAAACATCACGGGGTCGTGTGAATTGTAAGGGTTTCTAACACGCCATTCACTAGTAGGAGTGAGAAAAACATCACGGGGTGTTGTGAATCGGAGGGCCTGTATTGGGATAGGCATTGAGAGGCAATGTAGCATGGAGAAAAGCGATACGGTGTGGTCAGCATGGGGAGGTCAGGAAACATGCAGTGGCAATGTAGGATAGGTTTCTGAAAACATCGCGGGGTGGTGCGCATTGTAAGGGTTTCTAACAGGCCATTCACTAGTAGCAGTGAGAAAAACATCATGTTGTTGGGTGAATCAGAGGGCCTGAATTAGGATAGGCAGTGAGTGGTAATGTAGGATGGAGAAAAGCGCCTCGAGGTGGTCAGCATGGGGAGGTCAGGAAACATGCAGTGACAATGTAGGATATGTTTCTGAAGAACATCGCGGGGTGGTGCGCATTGTAAGGTCTTCAAAAGGCCCATTTACTAGTAAGCATGAGAAAAACATCACGGGGTGGTGCCAATCGGGGGACCTGAATTGGCATAGGCAGTGAGTGGCAATGTAGGATGGAGAAAAGCGCCACGGGGTGGTCAGCATGGGGACGTCAGGAAACATGCAGTGGAAATGTAGGATAGGTTTCTGAAAAACATTGCAGGGTGGTGCGCATTGTAAGGGTTTCTAAAAGTCCATTCACTAGTAGGAGTGAGAAATACATCACGGGGTGGTGTGAATCGGATTGCCTAAATTAGGATTGTCAGTTAGTGGCAATGTAGGATGGAGAAAAGCGCCACGGGATGGTCTGCATGGGGAGGTCAGGAAACATGCCGTGGCAAAGTAGGATAGGTTTCTGAAAAGCATCGCCGGGTGGTGCGCATTGTAAGGGTTTGTAACAGGCCATTCACTAGTAGGAGTGAGAAAAACATCATGGGGTGGTGTGAATCGGAGGGCCTGAATTGGGATAGGCAGTGAGAGGCAATGTAGGATGTGGAAAAGCGATACGGGGTGGTCAGCATGGGGAGGTCAGGAAACATGCAGTGCCAATGTAGGATAGCTTTCTGAAAAACATCACGGGGTGTTGTGAATCGGAGGGCCTGTATTGGGATAGGCATTGAGAGGCAATGTAGCATGGAGAAAAGCGATACGGTGTGGTCAGCATGTGGAGGTCAGGAAACATGCGGTGGCAATGTAGGATAGGTTTCTGAAAACATCGCGGGGTGGTGCGCATTGTAAGGGTTTCTAACAGGCCATTCACTAGTAGCAGTGAGAAAAACATCTCGTTGTTGGGTGAATCGGAGGGCCTGAATTAGAATAGGCAGTGAGTGGCAATATAGGATGGAGAAAAGCGCCACGGGGTGGTCAGCATGGGGAGGTCTGGAAACATGCAGTTCCAATGTAGGATACGTTTCTGAGAACATCGCGCGGTGGTGCGCATTGTAAGGTCTTCTAAAGGCCCATTTACTAGTAAGAGTGAGAAAACCATCACGGGGTGGTGTGAATCGGGTGACCTGATTTGGGATAGGCAGTGAGTGGCAATGTAGGATGGAGAAAAGCGCCAAGGGGTGGTCAGCATGGGGATGTCAGGAAACATGCAATGGCAATGTAGGATAGGTTTCTGAAAAACATCGCGGGGTGGTGCTCATTTTAAGGATTTCTAACAGGCCATTCACTAGTAGGAGTGAGAAAAACATCACGGGGTGGTGTGAATAGGAGGGCCTGAATTAGAATAGGCAGTGAGTGGCAATGTATGATGGAGAAAAGCGCCACGGGGTGGTCAGCATGGGGACGTCAGGAAACATGCAGTAGCAATGTAGGATAGGATTCTGAAAAACATCGCGTGGTGGTGCGCATTGTAAGAGTATCTAACAGGCCATTCACTAGTAAGAGTGAGAAATACATCAGGGGGTGGTGTGAATGGGAGGGCCTGAATTAGGATAGGCAGTGAGTGGCAATGTAGGATGGAGAAAAGCGCCACGGGGTGATCAGCATGGGGAGGTCAGGACACATGCAGTGGCAATGTAGGATATGTATCTGAAAAACATCGTGGGGTGGTGCGCATTGTAAGGGTTTCTAAAAGGCCATTCACTAGTAGGAGTGAGAAAACCATCACGGGGTGGTGTGAATCGGAGGGCATGAATTGGGATAGGCAGTGATTGGTAATATAGGATGGAGAAAAGCGATACAGGGTGGTCTGCATGGGGAGGTCAGGCAACATGCAGTGCCAATGTAGGATAGGGTTCTGAAAAACATCGCGGGGTGTTGCGCTTTGTAAGGGTTTCTAACAGGCCATTCACTAGTAGGAGTGAGAAAAACATCACGTTGTTGTGGGAATCGGAGGGCCTGAATTAGGATAGGCAGTGAGTGGCAATATAGGATGGAGAAAAGCGCCACGGGGTGGTCAGCATGGGGAGGTCAGGAAACATGCAGTGGCAATGTAGGATACGTTTCTGAAGAACATCGCGGGGTGGTGCATATTGTAAGGTCTTCTAAACGCCCATTTACTAGTAAGAGTGAGAAAACCATTACGGGGTGGTGTGAATCGGGGGACCTGAATTGGGATAGGCAGTGAGTGGCAATGTAGGATTGAGAAAAGTGCCAAGGGGTGGTCAGCATGGGGAGGTCAGGAAACATGCAGTGGCAATGTGGCATAGGTTTCTGAAAAACATCGCGGGGTCCTGTGAATTGTAAGGGTTTCTAACACGCCATTCACTAGTAGGAGTGAGAAAACCATCACGGGGTGGTGTGAATCGGGGGGCTTGAATTGGGATAGGCAGTGAGTGGCAATGTAGGATGGAGAAAAGCTATACGTGGTGGTCAGCATGGGGAGGTCAGGAAACATGCAGTGGCAATGTAGGATAGGTTTCTGAAAAACATCGCGGGGTGGTGCGCATTTTAAGGGTTTCTAATGGGCTATTCACTAGTAGGACTGAGAAAAACATCTCGGGGTGGTGTGAATCGGAGGGCCTGAATTGGGATAGGCAGTTAGTGGCAATGTAAGATGGAGAAAAGCGCCACGGGGTGGTCAGCATGGGGAGGTCAGGAACCATGCAGTTGCAATGTAGGATAGGTTTCTGAAAAACATCGCGGGGTGGTGGGCCTTGTAAGGGTTTCTAACAGCCAATTCACTAGTAGGAGTGAGAAAAATATCACGTTGTTGTGTGAATCGGAGCGCCTGAATTAGCATAGGCAGTGAGTGGCAATGTAGGATGGAGAAACGCACCACGGGGTGGTCAGCATGGGGAGGTCAGGAAACATGCAGTGGCAATGTAGAATACGTTTCTGAAGAACATTGCGGGTTGTGCGCATTGTAACGTCTTCTAAAGGCCCATTTACTAGTAAGAGTGATAAAAACATCACGGGGTGGTGTGAATCGTAGGGCCTGAAATAGGATAGGCAGTGAGTGGCACTGTAGGATGGAGAAAATGGCCACAGGGTGGTCCGCATGGAGAGGTCAGGAAACATGGAGTGGCAATGTAGGATAGGTTTCTGAAAAACATCGCGGGGTTGTGTGAATTGTAAGGGTTTCTAACACGCCATTCACTAGTAGGAGTGAGAAAACCATCACGGGGTGGTGTGAATCGGGGGGCCTGAATTGTGATAGGCAGTGAGTGGCAATGTAGGATGGAGAAAAGCTATACGGGGTGGTCAGCATGGGGAGGACAGGAAACATGCAGTGGCAATATAGGATAGGTTTCTAAAAAACATAGCGGTGTGGTGCACAATTTAAGGGTTTCTAACAGGCCATTCACTAGTAGGAATGAGAATAACATCACAGGGTGGTGTGAATCGGGGGGCCTGAATTGGGATAGGCAGTGAGGGGCAATGTATGATGGAGAAAAGCGCCACGGGGTGGTCAGCATGGGGATGTCAGGAAACATGCAGTGGCAATGTAGGATAGGATTCTGAAAAACATCGCGGGGTGGTGCGCATTGTAAGAGTTTCTAACAGGCCATTCACTAGTAAGAGAGAGAAAAAATTCACGGGGTGGTGTGAATCGGAGGGCGTGAATTAGGATAGGCAGTGAGTGGCAATGTAGGATGGACAAAAGGGCCACGGGCTCGTCAGCATGGGGAGGTCTGGAAACATGCAGTGGCAATGTAGGATAGGTTTCTGAAAAATATTGCGGGGTGTTGCACATTGTAAGTGTTTCTAACACGCCATGCACTAGTAGCAGTGAGAAAAACACAACCGTGTGGTGTGAAATGGAGGGCCTGAATTAGGATAGGCAGTGAGTGGCAATGTAGGATCGAGAAAAGCACCACGGGGTGGGCAGTTTGGGGAGGTCAGGAAACATGCAGTGGCAATATAGGACAGGTTTCTGAAAAACATCGCGGGGTAGTGCATTGTAAGGGTTTCTAACAGGCCATTCACTAGTAGGGGTGAGAAAAACGTCACGGAGTGGTGTGAATCGAAGGGCCTGGATTAGGAAAGGCAGTGAGTCGCAAGGAATGATGGAGAAAAGCGCCAAGGGTGGTCAGCATGGGGTGGTCAGGAAACATGCAGTGGCAATGTAGGATAGGTTTGTGAAAAAGATCGCGGGTTGGTGCATTGTAAGCGTTTCTAACAGGCCATTCACTAGTAGGGGTGAGAAAAACATCATGGAGTGGTGTGAATCGGAGGGCCTGAATTAGGATAGGCAGTGAGTGGCTATGTTGGGTGGAGAAAAGCAACACGGGGTCGTCAGCATGGGGAGGTCAGGAAACATGGAGTGGCAATGTAGGATAGGTTTCTGAAAAACATCGCCGGGTGGTGTGCATTGTAAGGGTTTCTAACAGGCCATTCACTAGTAGGAGTGAGAAAATCATTACATGTTGGTGTGAATCGAAGGGCCTGAATTAGGATACGCAGTGATTGGCAATGTAGGATGGAGAAAAGCGCCACGGGCTGGTCAGCATGGGGAGGTCAGAAAACATGCCGTGGCCATGTAGGATAGGTTTCGGAAAAACATCGCGGGGTGGTGCGCATTGTAAGGGTTTGTAACAGGCCATTCACTAGTAGGAGTGAGAAAAACATCACGGGGTGGTCTGCATCGGATGGCCTGAATTAGGACAGGCAGTGAGTTGCACTGTAGAATGGAGACAATGGCCACGGGGTGGTCAGCATGGGGAGGTCAGGAAACATGCAGTGGCAATGTAGGATAGGTTTCTGAAAAACATCACGGGGTCGTGTGAATTGTAAGGGTTTCTAACACGCCATTCACTAGTAGGAGTGAGAAAACCATCACGGGGTGTTGTGAATTGGAGGGCCTGTATTGGGATAGGCAGTGAGAGGCAATGTAGGATGGAGCAAAGCGATACCGTTTGGTCAGCATGTGGAGGTCAGGAAACATGCAGTGGCAATGTAGGATAGGTTTCTGAAAAACATCACGGGGTGGTGCGCATTGTAAGGGTTTCTAACAGGCCATTCACTAGTAGGAGTGAGAAAAACATCACGTTGTTGGGTGTATCGGAGGGCGTGAATTAGGATAGGCAGTGAGTGGTAATGTAGGATGGAGAAAAGCGCCAAGGGGTTGTCAGCATGGGGACATCAGGAAACATTCAATGGCAATGTAGGATAGGTTTCTGAAAAACATCGCGGGGTGGTGCTCATTTTAAGGGTTTCTAACAGGCCATTCACTAGTAGGAGTGAGAAAAACTTCACGGGGTGGTGTGAATAGGAGGGCCTGAATTAGAATAGGCAGTGAGTGGCAATGTATGATGGAGAAAAGCGCCACGGGATGGTCAGCATGGGGACGTCAGGAAACATGCAGTAGAAATGTAGGATAGGATTCTGAAAAACATCGTGGGGTTGTGCGCATTGTAAGGGTTTCTAACAGGCCATTCACCAGTAGGAGTGAGAAAAACATCACGTTGTTGTGTGAATCGGAGCGCCTGAATTAGGATAGGCAGTGAGTGGCAATGTAGAATGGAGAAAAGCGCCACGGGGTGGTCAGCACGGGGAGGTCAGGAGACATGCAGTGGCAATGTAGGATACGTTTCTGAAGAACATCGCGTGGTAGTGCTCATTGTAAGGTCTTCTAAAGGCGCATTTACTAGTAAGAGTGAGCAAAACCTCACGGGTTGGTGTGAATCGTACGGCCTGAATTAGTATAGGCAGTGAGTGGCACTGTAGGATGGAGAAAATGGTCACGGGGTGGTCATCATTGGGAGGTCAGGAAACATGCAGTGGCAATGTACAATAGGTTTCTGAAAAAATCACGGGGTCGTGTGAATTGTAAGGGTTTCTAACATGCCATTCACTAGTAAGAGTGAGAAAACCATCACGGGGTGGTGTGAATCGGGGGGCCTGAATTGGGATTGGCAGTGAGTGGCAATGTAGAATTCAGAAAAGCTATACGGGGTGGTCAGCATGGGGAGGTCAGGAAACATACAGTGGCAATGTAGGATAGGTTTCTGAAAAACATCTGGGGTGGGGCGCATTTTAAGGGTTTCTAACAGGCCATTCATTAGTAGGAGTGAGAAAAACATCACGGGGTGGTGTGAATCGGATGGCCTGAATTAGGCTATGCAGTGAGTTGCACTGTAGGATGGAGAAAATGGCCACGGGGTGGTCAGCATGGGGAGGTCAGGAAACATGCAGTGGCAATGTAGGATAGGTTTCTGAAAAACATCGCGGGGTCGTGTGAATTGTAAGTGTTTCTAACACGCCATTCACTAGTAGGAGTGAGAAAAACATCACGGGGTGCTGTGAATCGGGGGGCCTGAATTGGGATAGGCAGTGAGTGGCAATGTAGGATGGAGAAAAGCTATACGTGGTGGTCCGCATGGGGAGGTCAGGAAACATGCAGTGGCAATGTAGGATAGGTTTCTGAAAAACAACGCGGGGTGGTGCGCATTGTAAGGGTGTCTAACAGACAATTCACTAGTAGGAGTGAGAAAAATATCACGTTGTTGTGTGAATCGGAGTGCCTCAATTAGGATAGGCAGTGAGTGGCAATGTAGGATGGACAAAAGTGCCACGGGGTGTTCAGCATGGGGAGGCCTGGAAACATGCAGTGGCAATGTATAATAGGTTTCTGAAAAATATTTCGGGGTGTTGTGCATTGTAAGTGTTTCTAACACGCCATGAACTAGTAGCAGTGAGAAAAACACAACCCTGTGGTGTGAAATGGAGGGCCTGAATTAGGATAGGCAGTGAGTGACAATGTAGGATGGAGAAAAGCACCACGGGGTGGTCAGTTTGGGGAGGTCAGGAAACATGCAGTGGCAATGTAGGACAGGTTTCTGAAAAACATCACGGGGTATTGCATTGTAAGGGTTTCTAACAGGCCATTCACTAGTAGGGGTGAGAAAAACGTCACGGAATGGTGTGAATCGAAGGGCCTGGATTAGGAAAGGCAGTGAGTCGCAAGGAAGGATGGAGAAAAGCTCCAAGGGTTGTCAGCATGGGGTGGTCAGGAAACATGCAGTGGCAATGTAGGATAGGTTTGTGAAAAAGATCGTGGGTTGGTGCATTGTAAGCATTTCTAACAGGCCATTCACTAGTAGGGGTGAGAAAAACATCATGGAGTGGTGTGAATCGGAGGGACTGGATTAGGACAGGCAGTGAGTGGCAATGTTGGATGGTGAAAAGCAACACGGGGTCGTCAGCATGGGGAGGTCAGGAAACATGGAGTGGCAATGTAGGATAGGTTTCTGAAAAACATCGCCGGGTGGTGTGCATTGTAAGGGTTTCTAACAGGCCATTCACTAGTAGGAGTGAGAAAATCATTACATGTTGGTGTGAATCGAAGGGCCTGAATTAGGATATGCAGTGATTGCCAATGTAGGATGGAGAAAAGCGCCACGGGCTGGTCAGCATGGGGAGGTCAGGAAACATGCCGTGGCCATGTAGAATAGGTTTCTGAAAAACATCGCGGGTGGTGCGCATTGTAAGGGTTTGTAACAGGCGATTCACTAGTAGGAGTGAGAAAAACATCTCGGGGTGGTCTGAATCGGATGGCCTGAATTAGGACAGGCAGTGAGTTGCACTGTAGAATGGAGAAAATATCCACGGGGTGGTCAGCATGGGGAGGTCAGGAAACATGCAGTGGCAATGTAGGATAGGTTTCTGAAAAACATCACGGGGTCGTGTGAATTGTAAGGGTTTCTAACACGCCATTCACTAGTAGGAGTGAGAAAACCATCACGGGGTGTTGTGAATTGGAGGGACTGTATTGGGATAGGCAGTGAGAGGCAATATAGGATGGAGCAAAGTGATACGGTTTGGTCAGCATGTGGAGGTCAGGAAACATGCAGTGGCAATGTAGGATAGGTTTCTGAAAAACATCACGGGGTGGTGCGCATTGTAAGGGTTTCTAACAGGCCATTCACTAGTAGGAGTGAGAAAAACATCACGTTGTTGGGTGAATCGGAGGGCCTGAATTAGGATAGGCAGTGAGTGGTAATGTAGGATGGAGAAAAGCGCCACGGGGTGGTTATCATGGGGAGGTCAGGAAACATGCAGTGGCAATGTAGGATAGGTTTCTGAAGAACTTCGCGGGCTGGTGCGCTTTGTAATGGTTTCTAACAGGCCATTCACTAGTATGATTGAGAAAAACATCACGGGGTGGTGTGAATAGGAGGGCCTGAATAAGAATAGGCAGTGCTTGGCAATGTAGGATGGTGAAAAGCGCCACGGAGTGTTCAGTATGTGGAAGTCAGGAAACATGCAGTGGCAGTGCAGGATAGGTTTCTGAAAAACATCGCCGGGTGGTGTGCATTGTAAGGGTTTCTAACAGGTCATTCACTAGTAGGAGTGAGAAAATCATCACGGGTTGGTGTGAATCGAAGGGCCTGAATTAGGATAGGCAGTGAGTGACAACGTAGGATGGAGAAAAGTGCCACGGGATGGTCAGCATGGGGACGTCAGGAAACATGCAGTAGAAATGTAGGATAGGATTCTGAAAAACATCGTGGTGTTGTGCGCATTGTAAGGGTTTCTAACAGGCCATTCACCAGTAGGAGTGAGAAAAACATCACGTTGTTGTGTGAATCGGAGCACCTGAATTAGGATAGGCAGTGAGTGGCAATGTAGAATGGAGAAAAGCGCCACGGGGTTGTCAGCACAGGGAGGTCAGGAGACATGCAGTGGCAATGTAGGATACGTTTCTGAAGAACATCGCGTGGTAGTGCTCATTGTAAGGTCTTCTAAAGGCGCATTTACTAGTAAGAGTGAGAAAAACCTCACGGGTTGGTGTGAATCGTAGGGCCTGAATTAGTATAGGCAGTGAATGGCACTGTAGGATGGAGAAAATGGTCACGGGGTGGTCATCATTGGGTGGTCAGGAAACATGCAGTGGCAATGTACGATAGGTTTCTGAAAAAATCACGGGGTCGTGTGAAGTGTAAGGGTTTCTAACACCCCATTCACTAGTAAGAGTGAGAAAACCGTCACGGGGTGGTGTGAATCGGGGGGCCTGAATTGGGATTGGCAGTGAGTGGCAATGTAGAATTCAGAAAAGCTATACGGGGTGGTCAGCATGGGGAGGTCAGGAAACATACAGTGGCAATATAGGATAGGTTTCTGAAAAACATCTTGGGTGGGGCGCATTTTAAGGGTTTCTAACAGGCCATTCATTAGTAGGAGTGAGAAAAACATCACGGGGTGGTGTGAATCGGAAGGCCTGAATTAGGCTATGCAGTGAGTTGCACTGTAGAATGGAGAAAATGGCCACGGGGTGGTCAGCATGGGGAGGTCAGGAAACATGCAGTGGCAATGTAGGATAGGTTTCTGGAAAACATCGCGGGGTCGTGTGAATTGTAAGTGTTTCTAACACGCCATTCACTAGTAGGAGTGAGAAAAACATCACGGGGTGGTGTGAATCGGGGGGCCTGAATTGGGATAGGCAGTGAGTGGCAATGTAGGATGGAGAAAAGCTATACGTGGTGGTCCGCATGGGGAGGTCAGGAAACATGCAGTGGCAATGTAGGATAGGTTTCTGAAAAACATCGCGGGGTGGTGCGCATTGTAAGGGTGTCTAACAGCCAATTCACTAGTAGGAGTGAGAAAAATATCACGTTGTTGTGTGAATCGGAGTGCCTCAATTAGGATAGGCAGTGAGTGGCAATGTAGGATGGACAAAAGTGCCACGGGGTGTTCAGCATGGGGAGGCCTGGAAACATGCAGTGGCAATGTATGATAGGTTTCTGAAAAATATTTCGGGGTGTTGTGCATTGTAAGTGTTTCTAACACGCCATGCACTAGTAGCAGTGAGAAAAACACAACCGTGTGGTGTGAAATGGAGGGCCTGAATTAGGATAGGCAGTGAGTGAAAATGTAGGATGGAGAAAAGAACCACGGGGTGGTCAGTTTGGGGAGGTCAGGAAACATGCAGTGGCAATGTAGGACAGGTTTCTGAAAAACATCACGGGGTAGTGCATTTTAAGGGTTTCTAACAGGCCATTCACTACTAGGGGTGAGAAAAACGTCACGGAGTGGTGTGAATCAAAGGGCCTGGATTAGGAAAGGCAGTGAGTCGCAAGGAAGGATGGAGAAAAGCTCCAAGGGTGGTCAGCATGGGGTGGTCAGGAAACATGCAGTGGCAATGTAGGATAGGTTTGTGAAAAAGATCGCGGGTTGGTGCATTGTAAGCGTTTCTAACAGGCCATTCACTAGTAGGGGTGAGAAAAACATCATGGAGTGGTGTGAATCGGAGGGCCTGGATTAGGACAGGCAGTGAGTGGCAATGTTGGATGGAGAAAAGCAACACGGGGTCGTCAGCATGGGGAGGTCAGGAAACATGGAGTGGCAATGTAGGATAGGTTTCTGAAAAACATCGCCGGGTGGTGTGCATTGTAAGGGTTTCTAACAGGCCATTCACTAGTAGGAGTGAGAAAATCATTACATGTTGGTGTGAATCGAAGGGCCTGAATTAGGATATGCAGTGATTGCCAATGTAGGATGGAGAAAAGCGCCACGGGCTGGTCAGCATGGGGAGGTCAGGAAACATGCCGTGGCCATGTAGGATAGGTTTCTGAAAAACATCGCGGGGTGGTGCGCATTGTAAGGGTTTGTAACAGGCGATTCACTAGTAGGAGTGAGAAAAACATCACGGGGTGGTCTGAATCGGATGGCCTGAATTAGGACAGGCAGTGAGTTGCACTGTAGAATGGAGAAAATATCCACGGGGTGGTCAGCATGGGGAGGTCAGGAAACATGCAGTGGCAATGTAGGATAGGTTTCTGAAAAACATCACGGGGTCGTGTGAATTGTAAGGGTTTCTAACACGCCATTCACTAGTAGGAGTGAGAAAACCATCACGGGGTGTTGTGAATTGGAGGGACTGTATTGGGATAGGCAGTGAGAGGCAATATAGGATGGAGCAAAGTGATACGGTTTGGTCAGCATTTGGAGGTCAGGAAACATGCAGTGGCAATGTAGGATAGGTTTCTGAAAAACATCACGGGGTGGTGCGCATTGTAAGGGTTTCTAACAGGCCATTCACTAGTAGGAGTGAGAAAAACATCACGTTGTTGGGTGAATCGGAGGGCCGGAATTAGGATAGGCAGTGAGTGGTAATGTAGGATGGAGAAAAGCGCCACGGGGTGGTCATCATGGGGAGGTCAGGAAACATGCAGTGGCAATGTAGGATAGGTTTCTGAAGAACTTTGCGGGCTGGTGCGCTTTGTAATGGTTTCTAACAGGCCATTCACTAGTAGGATTGAGAAAAACATCACGGGGTGGTGTGAATAGGAGAGCCTGAATAAGAATAGGCAGTGATTGGCAATGTAGGATGGAGAAAAGCGCCACGGAGTGTTCAGTATGTGGAAGTCAGGAAACATGCAGTGGCAGTGCAGGATAGGTTTCTGAAAAACATCGCCGGGTGGTGTGCATTGTAAGGGTTTCTAACAGGTCATTCACTAGTAGGAGTGAGAAAATCATCACGGGTTGGTGTGAATCGAAGGGCCTGAATTAGGATAGGCAGTGAGTGACAATGTAGGATGGAGAAAAGCACCATGGGGTGGTCAGAATGCGGAGGTCAGGAAACATGCTGTAGCAATGTAGGATAGGATTCTGAAAAACATCAAGGGGTGGTGCGGATTGTAAGGGTTTCTAACAGGCCATTCACTACTAGGAGTGCGAAAAACAGCACGGGGTGGTGTGAATCGGAGTGCCTGAATTAGGACAGGCTGTGAGTGGCAATGTAGCATGGAGAAAAGCGCCACGGGGTGGTCAGCATGTGTAGGACAGGACACATGCAGTGGCAATGTAGGATAGGTTTCTGAAAAACATCGCGGGGTGGTGCGCATTGTAAGGGTTTCTAACACGCCATTCACTAGTAGGAGTGAGAAAACCATCACGGGGTGCTGTGAATCGGTGGGCATGATTTGGGATAGGCAATGAGTGGCAATGTAGGATGGAGAAAAGCGCCACGGGGTGGTCAGCATGGGGAGGTCAGGAAACATGCAGTGGCAATGTAGGATAGGTTTCTGAAAAACATCGTGGGGTGGTGGGCATTGTAAGGTTTCTAACAGGCCATTCACCAGTAGGAATGAGAAACATATCACGTTGTTGTGTGAATCGGAGAGCCTGAATTAGGATAGGCAGTGAGTGGCAATGTAGGATGGAGAAAAGCGCCACGGGGTGGTCAGCACGGGGAGGTCAGGAAATATGCAGTGGCAATGTAGATACATTTCTGAAGAACATCGCGTGGTGGTGCGCATTGTAAGGTCTTCTAAAGGCCCATTTACTAGTAAGAGTGAGAAAAACATCACAGGGTGGTGTGAATCGTAGGGCCCGAATTAGAATTGGCAGTGAGTGGCACTGTAGGATGGAGAAAATGGCCAAGGAGTGGTCAGCATGGGGAGGTCAGGAAACATGCAGTGGGAATATAGGATAGGTTTCTGAAAATCATCGCGGTGTGGTGCACATTTTAAGGGTTTCTAACAGGCCATTCATTATTAGGAGTGAGAAAACCATCACGGGGTGTTGTGAATCAGAGGGTCTCTATTGGGATAGGCAGTGAGAGGCAATGTAGGACGGAGAAAAGCGATACGGTGTGGTCAGCATGTGGAGGTCAGGAAACATGAAGTGGCAATGTAGGATAGGTTTCTGAAAAAAATCGTGGGGTGGTGCTCATTGTAAGGCTTTCTAACAGTCCATTCACTAGTAGGAGTGAGAAAAACATCACGGGGTGGTGTGAATCGGAGGGCCTGAATTAGGATTGGCACATAGTGGCAATGTAGGATGGACAAAAGCGCAACGGGATGGTCAGCATGGGGAGGTCAGGAAACATGCCGTGGCAAAGTAGGATAGGTTTCTGAAAAACATAGCGGGGTGGTGCGCATTGTAAGTGTTTGTAACAGGCCATTCACTAGTAGGAGTGAGAAAAACATCACGGGGTGGTGTGAATCGGAGTGCCTGAATTAGATTAGGCAGTGAGTGGCAATGTATGATGGAGAAAAGCGCCACAGGGTGGTCAGCATGGGGACGTCTGGAAACATGCAGTAGCAATGTAGGATAGGATTCTGAAAAACATCGCGGGGTGGTGCGCATTGTAAGAGTTTCTAACAAGCCATTCACTAGTAAGAGTGAGAAATACATCAGGGGGTGGTGTGAATGGGAGGGCCTGAATTAGGATAGGCAATGAGTGGCAATGTAGGATGGAGAATAGCGCCACGGGGTGGTCAGCATGGTGAGGTCAGGACACATGCAGTGGCAATGTAGGATACGTTTCTGAAAAACATCGCCGGGTGGTGCGCATTGTAAGGGTTTCAAAAAGGCCATTCACTAGTAGGAGTGAGAAAACCATCACGGGGTGGTGTGAATCGGAGGGCATGAATTGGGATAGTCAGTGAGGGACAATATAGGATGGAGAAAAGCGATAGAGGGTGGTCACCATGGGGAGGTCAGAAAACATGCAGTGGCAATGTAGGATAGGTTTCCGAAAAACATCATGGGTTGGTGGGCATTGTAAGGGTTTCTAACAGGCCATTCACCAGTAGAATGAGAAAAACATCTCGTTGTTGTGTGAATCGGAGAGCCTGAATTAGGATAGGCAGTGAGTGGCAATATAGGATGGAGAAAAGAGATACGGGGTGGTCAGCATGGGGAGGTCAGGACACATGCAGTGGCAATATAGGATACATTTCTGAAAAACATCGCCGGGTGGTGTGCATTGTAAGGTTTTCTAACAGGCCATTCACTAGTAGGAGTGAGAAAATCATCACGGGGTGTTGTGAATCGAAGGGCGTGAATTAGGATAGGCAGTGGGTGACAATGTACGATGGAAAAAAGCGCGACGGGGTGGTCAGCATGGGGAGGTCCGGAAACATGCTGTGGCAATGTAGGAAATGTTTCTGAAAAACATCACAGAGTGGTGCGCATTGTAAGGGTTTCTAACAAGCCATTCACTACAAGGAGTGAGAAAAACATCACGGGGTGGTGTGAATCGTAGGGTCTGAATTAGCATAGGCAGTGAGTGGCACTGTAGGATGGATAAAATGGCCACGGGGTGGTCATCATGGGGAGGTCAGGAAACATGCAGTGGCAATGTAGGATAGGTTTCTGAAAAACATCGCGGGGTCGTGTGAATTGTAAGGGTTTCTAACAACCAATTCACTAGTAGGAGTGAGAAAAATATCACGTTTTTGTGTGAATCGGAGCGCCTGAATTAGGATAGGCAGTGAGTGGCAATGTAGGATGGACAAAAGCGCCACGGGGTGTTCAGCATGGGGAGGTCTGGAAACATGCAGTGGCAATGTAGGATAGGTTTCTGAAAAATATTTCGGGGTGTTGTGCATTGTAAGTGTTTCTAACACGCCATGCACCAGTAGCATTGAGAAAAACACAACAGTGTGGTGTGAATCGGAGGGCGTGAATTAGGATAGGCAGTGAGTGGCAATGTAAAATGGAGAAAAGCGCGATGGGGTGGTCAGCTTGGGGAGGTCAGGAAACATGCAGTGGCAATATAGGACAGGTTTCTGAAAAACATCGCGGGGTAGTGCATTGTAAGGGTTTCTAACAGGCCATTCACTAGTAGGCGTGAGAAAAACTTCACGGAGTGGTGTGAATCGGAGGGCCTGGATTAGGAAAGGCAGTGAGTTGCAAGGAAGGATGGAGAAAAGTGCCAAGGGTGGTCAGCATGGGGTGGTCAGGAAACATGCAGTGGCAATGTAGGACAGGTTTCTGAAAAACATCGCGGGTTGGTGCATTGTAAGGGTTTCTAACAGGCCATTCACTAGTAGGGGTGAGAAAAACATCATGGAGTGGTGTGGATCGGAGGGCCTGGATTAGGATAGGCAGTGAGTTGCAATGTAGGATGGAGAAAATGCCCACGGGGTGGCAGCATGAGGAGGTCAGGAAACATGGAGTGGCAATGTAGGATAGGTTTCTGAAAAACATCGCGGGGTGGTGCGCATTGTAAGGGTTTCTAAAAGTCCATTCACTACTAGGAGTGAGAAATACATCACAGGGTGGTGGGAGTCGGAGGGCCTGAATTAGGATTGGCATATAGTGGCAGTGTAGGATGGGGAAAACCGCCACGGGGTGGTCAGCATGGGGAGGTCAGGAAAAATGCAGTGGCAATGTAGGATGGGTTTCTGAAAAACATCGCGGGGTGGTGCGCATTGTAAGGGTTTGTAACAGGCCATTCACTAGTAGGAGTGAGAAAAACATCACGGGGTGGTGTGAATCGTAGGGCCTGAATTGGGATAGGCAGTGAGTGGCAATGTAGGATGGAGAAAAGCGCCACGGGGTGGTCAGCATGGGGAGGTCAGGAAACATGCAGTGGCAATGTAGGATAGGTTTCTGAAAAACATCGCGGGGTGGTGCGCATTGTAAGTGTTTCTAACACGCCATGCACTAGTAAGCGTGAGAAAAACACAACCGTGTGGTGTGAATCGGAGGGCCTGAATTAGGATAGGCAGTGAGTGGCAATGAAGGATGGAGAAAAGCGCCACGGGGTGGTCAGCTTGGGGAGGTCAGGAAACATGCAGTGGCAATGTAGGACAGGTTTCTGAAAAACATCGCGGGGTAGTGCATTGTAAGGGTTTCTAACAGGCCATTCACTCATAGGGGTGAGAAAAACAACACCGAGTGGTGTGAATCGGAGGGCCTGGATTAGGATAGGCAGTGAGTGTCAATGTTGGATGGAGAAAAGCAACACGGGGTGGTCAGCATGGGGAGGTCAGGAAACATGGAGTGGCAATGTAGGATAGGTTTCTGAAAAACATCGCCGGGTGGTGTGCATTGTAAGGCCATTCACTAGTAGGAGTGAGAAAATCATCATGGGTTAGTGTGAATCGAAGGGCCTGATTAGGATAGGCAGTGATTGGCAATGTAGGATGGAGAAAAGAGCCACGGGGTGGTCAGCATGGCGAGGTCAGGAAACATGCCGTGGCCATGTAGGATAGGTTTCTGAAAAACATCACGGGGTGGTGCGCATTGTAAGGGTTTGTAACAGGCCATTCACTAGTAGGAGTGAGAAAAACATCACGGGGTGGTGTGAATTGGATGAGCTGAATTAGGATAGACAGTGAGTTGCACTGTCGAATGGAGAAAATGGCCACGGGGTGGTCAGCATGGGGAGGTCAGGAAACATGAAGTGGCAATGTAGGATAGGTTTCTGAAAAACATCGCGGGGTGGTGTGAATTGTAAGGGTTTCTAACACGCCATTCACTATTAGGTGTGAGAAAACCATCACGGGGTGTTGTGAATAGGAGGGCCTGTATTGGGATAGGCAGTGAGAGCAATATAGGATGGAGAAAAGCGATACGGTTTTGTCAGCATGTGAAGGTCAGGAAACATGCAGTGGCAATGTAGGATAGGTTTCTGAAAAACATCGCGGGGTGGTGCTCATTGTAAGGGTTTCTAACAGGCCATTTACTAGTAGCAGTGAGAAAAACATCACGTTGTTGGGTGAATCGGAGGGCCTGAATTAGGATAGGCAGTGAGTGGTAATGTAGGATGGAGAAAAGCGCCACGGGGTGGTCAAGATGGGGAGGTCAGGAAACATGCAGGGGCAATATAGGATAGGTTTCTGAAAAACATCGCGGGGTGGTGCGAATTGTAAGGGTTTCTAAAAGTCCATTCACTAGTAGGAGTGAGAATTACATCACGGTGTGGTGTGAGTCGGAGGGCCTGAATTGGGATAGGCAGTGAGTGGCAATGTAGGATGGAGAAAAGCGCCACGGGGTGGTCAGCATGGGGAGGTCAGGAAACATGCAGTGGCCATGTAGGATAGGTTTCTGAAAAACATTGTGGGGTGGTGCGCATTGTAAGGGTTTCAAACAGGCCATTCACTAGTAGGAGTGAGAAAAACATCACGGGGTGGTGTGAATCAGAGGGCCTGGATTGGGATAGGCAGTGAGTGGCAATGTAGGATGGAGAAAAGCACCACGGGGTGGTCAGCATGTGGAGGTCAGGAAACATGCAGTGGCAATGTAGGATAGGTTTCTGAAAAACATCACGTGTTGGTGCATTGTAAGGGTGTCTAACAGGCTATTCACTAGTAGGGGTGAGAAAAACATCACGGAGTGGTGTGAATCGGAGGGCCTGGATTAGGAAAGGCAGTGATTGGCAATGTAGGATGGAGAAAAGCGCCACGGTTTGGTCAGCATGTGGAGGTCAGGAAACATGCAGTGGCAATGTAGGTTAGGTTTCTGAAAAACATCGCGGTGTGGTGCTCATTGTAAGGGTTTCTAATAGGCCATTCACTAGTAGGAGTGAGAAAAACATTACGTTGTTGGGTGAATTGGAGGGCCTGAATTAGGATAGGCAGTGAGGTGTAATGTAGGATGGAGAAAAGCGTCACGGGGTCTTCAGCATGGGGAGGTCAGGAAACATGCAGTGACAATATAGGATTCGTTTCTGAAGAACATCGCCGGGTGGTGCGCATTGTAAGGTCTTCTAAAGGCCCATTTACTAGTAAGAGTGAGAAAACCATCACGGGGTGGTGTGAAACGGGGGACCTGAATTGGGATAGGCAGTGAGTGGCAATGTAGGATGGAGCAAAGCGACATGCGGTGGTCAGCATGGGGTCGTCAGGAAACATGCATTGGCAATGTAGGATAGTATTCTGAAAAACATCGCGGGGTGGTGGGCATTGTAAGGGTTTCTAAAAGTCCATTCACTAGTAGGTGTGAGAAATACATCACGGGGTGGTGTGAGTCGGAGGGTCTGAATTATGATTGGCAGATAGTGGCAATGTAGGATGGAGAAAAGCGCCACGGGGTGGCCAGCATGGGGAGGTCAGGAAACATGCAGTTGCAATATATGATAGGTTTCTGAAAAACTTCGCAGGCTGGTGCGCTTTGTAAAGTTTTCTAACAGGCCATTCACTAGTAGTAGTGAGAAAAACATCACAGGGTGGTGTGAATAGGAGGGCCTGAATTAGAATAGGCAGTGAGTGGCAATGTAGGTTGGAGAAAAGCGCCACGGAGTGTTCAGTATGTGGAGGTCAGGAAACATGCAGTGGCAATGCAGGATAGGTTTCTGAAAAACATCGCCGGGTGGTGTGCATTGTAAGGGTTTCTAAGAGGCCATTCACTAGTATGAGTGAGAAAATCAACACGGGTCGGTGTGAATCGAAGGGCCTGAATTAGGATAGGCAGTGAGTGAAAATGTAGGATGGAGAAAAGCGCCACGGGGTGGTCAGCATGGGGAGGTCAGGAAACATGCTGTGGCAATGTAGGATAGGTTTCTGAAAAACATCGCGGGGTGGTGGGCATTGTAAGGGTTTTTAACAGGCCATTCACTAGTAGGAGTGAGAAAAACATCACGGGGTGGTGTGAATCGGAGGGCCTGAATTAGGATAGGCAGTGAGTGGCAATGTAGGATGGAGAAAAGCGCCATGGGGTGGTCAGCATGGTGAGGACAGGACACATGCAGTGGCAATGTAGGATAGGTTTCTGAAAAACTTCGCGGTCTGGTGCGCTTTGTAAGGGTTTCTAACAGGCCATTCACTAGTAGGAGTGAGAAAAACATCACGGGGTGGTGTGAATAGGAGGGCCTGAATTAGAATAGGCAGTGAGTGACAATGTAGGATGGAGAAAAGCGCCACGGGGTGTTCAGCATGGGGAGGTCAGGAAACATGCAGTGGAAATGTAGGATAGGTTTCTGAAAAACATCGCGGGGTGGTGTGCATTGTAAGGGTTTCTAACAGGCCATTCACTAGTAGGAGTGAGAAAATCATCATGGGGTGTTGTGAATCGAAGTTCCTGAATTAGGATAGGCAGTTAGTGACAATGTAGGATGGAGAAAAGCGTCACGGGGTGGTCAGCATGGCGAGGTCAGGAAACTTGCTGTCGCAATTTAGGATAGGTTTCTGAAAAACATCGTGGGGTGGTGCGCATTGTAAGGGTTTCTAACACGCCATTCACTACTAGGAGTGAGAAAAACATCACGGGGTGGTGTAAATCGAAGGTCCTGAATTAGGATAGGCAGTTAGTGACAATGTAGGATGGAGAAAAGCGTCACGGGGTGGTCAGCATGGGGAGGTCAGGAAACATGCTGTGGCAATGTAGGATAGGTTTCTGAAAAACATCACGGGGTGTTGCGCATTGTAAGGCTTTCTAACAGGCCATTCATTACTAGGAGTGAGAAAAACATCACGGGGTGGTGTGAATCGGAGGGCCTGAATTAGGACAGGCAGTGAGTGGCAATGTAGGATGGAGAAAAGCGCCACGGGGTGGTCAGCATGTGTATGTCAGGACACATGCAGTGGCAATGTAGGATAGGTTTCTTAAAAACATCGCGGGGTGGTGCGCATTGTAAGGGTTTCTAACACGCCATTCACTAGTAGGAGTGAGAAAACCATCACGGGATGGTGTGAATCGAAGGGCCTGAATTTGGATAGGCAGTGAGTGGCAATGTAGGATGGAGAAAAGCGATACGGGGTGGTCAGCATGGGGAGGTCAGGAAACATGCAGTGGCAATGTAGGATAGGTTTCTGAAAAACATCGCGGGGTGGTGCGCATTTTAAGGGTTTCTAACAGGCCATTCACTAGTAGTAGTGAGAAAAACATCACGTTGTTGTGTGAATCGGAGCGCCTGAATTAGTATAGGCAGTGAGTGGCACTCTAGGATGGAGAAAATGGCCACAGGGTGGTCAGCATGGGGAGGTCAGGAAACATGCAGTGGCAATGTAGGATAGGATTCTGAAAAACATCATGGGGTGGTGCGAATTGTAAGGGTTTCTAAAAGTCCATTCACTAGTAGGAGTGAGAAATACATCACGGGGTGGTGTGAGTCGGAGGGCCTGAATTAGGATTCGCAGATAGTGGCAATGTAGGATGGAGAAAAGCGCCACGGGGTGGTCAGCATGGGGAGGTCAGAAAACATGCCGTGGCAAAGTAGGATAGGTTTCTGATAAACATAGCGGGGTGGTGCGCATTGTAAGGGTTTGTAACAGGCCATTCACTAGTAGGAGTGAGAAAAACATCACGGAGTGGTGTGAAACGGAGGGCCTGAATTGGAATAGGCAGTGAGTGGCAATGTAGGATGGAGAAGAGCGCCATGGGGTGGTCAGCATGGGGAGGTCAGGAAACATGCAGTGGCAATCTAGGATAGGTTTCTGAAAAACTTCGCGGGCTGGTGCCCTTTGTAAAGTTTTCTAACAGGCCATTCACTAATAGGAGTGAGAAAAGCATCACGGGGTGTTGTGAAATGGGGGCCTGTATTGGGATACGCAGTGAGAGGCAATGTAGGATGGAGAAAAGCGATACGGTTTGGTCAGCATGTGGAGGTCAGGAAACATGCAGTGTCAATGTAGGTTAGGTTTCTGAAAAACATCGCGGGGTGGTGCGCATTGTAAGGGTTTCTAAGAGGCCATTCACTAGTAGGAGTGAGAAAACCATCATGGGGTGTTGTGAATTGGGGGCCTGTATTGGGATAGGCAGTGAGAGGCAATGTAGGATGGAGAAAAGCGATACGGTTTGGTCAGCATGTGGAGGTCAGGAAACATGCAGTGGCAATGCAGGATATGTTTCTGAAGAACATCGCATGGTGGTGCGCATTGTAAGGCCTTCGAAAGGCCCATTTACTAGTAAGAGTGAGAAAAACATCATGGGGTGGTGTGAATCGTAGGGCCTGAATTAGGATAGGCAGTGAGTGGCACTGTAGGATGGAGAAAATAGCCAAGGGGTGGTCAGCAAGGGGAGGTAAGGAAACATGCAGTGGCAATGAAGGATAGGATTCTGAAAAACATTGCGGGGTTGTGCGAATTATAAGGGATTCTAAAAGTCCATTCACTAGTAGGAGTGAGAAATACATCACGGGGTGGTGTGAGTCGGAGGGCCTGAATTAGGATTGGCAGATAGTTGCAATGTAGGATGGAGAAAAGCGCCACGGGGTGGTCAGCAGGGGGAGGTCAGAAAACATGCCGTGGCAAAGTAGGATAGGTTTCTGAAAAACATAGCGGGGTGGTGCGCATTGTAAGGGTTTGTAACAGGCCATTCACTAGTAGGAGTGAGAAAAACATCACGGGGTGGTGTGAATCTGAGGGCCTGAATTGGGATAGGCAGTGAGTGGCAATATAGGATGGAGAAAATGGCCACGGGGTGGTCAGCATGGGGAAGTCAGGAAACATGCAGTGAAAATATAGGATAGGTTTCTGAAAAAAATCGCGGGGTTGTGTGAATTGTAAGAGTTTCTAACACGCCATTCACTAGTAGGAGTGAGAAAACCATCATGGGGTGGTGTGAATCGGGGGGCATGAATTGGGATATTAGTGAGTGGCAATGTAGGATGGAGAAAAGCTGTACGGGTTGGTCAGCATGGGGAGGTCAGGAAACATACAGTGGCAATGTAGGATAGGTTTCTGAAAAACATCGCGGGGTGTTGCGCATTGTAAGTGTTTCTAACACGCCATGCACTAGTAGCAGTGAGAAAAACATCACCGTGTGGTGTGAATCGGAGGGCCTGAATTAGGATAGGCAGTGAGTGGCAATGTAGGATGGAGAGAAGCGCCACGGGGTTGACAGCTTGGGGAGGTCAGGAAACATGCAGAGGCAATGTAGGACAGGTTTCTGAAAAATATCGTGGGGTGGACCACATTGTAAGGGTTTCTAACAGGCCATTCACTAGTAGGGGTGAGAAAAACATCACGGAGTGGTGTGAATCGGAGGGTCTGGATTAGGATATGCAGTGAGTGGCAATGTAGGATGGAGAAAAGCATCACGGGATGGTCAGCATGGGGAGGTCAGGACGCATGCAGTGGCAATGTAGGATAGGTTTCTGAAAAACATCGCAGGGTGGTGCGCATTTTACGGGTTTCTAACAGGCCATTCACTAGTAGGACTGAGAAAAACATCACGTTGTTGTGTGAATCGGAGCGCCTGAATTAGGATAGACAGTGAGTGGCAATGTAGGATGGAGAAAAGCGCCATTTGGTGGTCAGCATAGGGAGGTCAGGAAACATGCAGTGGCAATGTAGGATATGTTTCTGAAGAACATCGCCAGGTGGTGCGCATTGTAAGGTCTTCTAAAGGCCCATTTACTAGTAAGAGTGAGAAAAACATCATGGGGTGTTGTGAATCGTAGGGCCTGAATTAGGATAGGCAGTTAGTGGCACTGTAGGATGGACAAAATGGCCACGGGGTGGTCAGCATGGGGAGGTCAGAAAACATGCAGTGGCAGTGTAGCATAGGTTTCTGAAAAACATCGCGGGGTGGTGCGCCTTTTAAGTGTTTATTACAGGCCATTCACTAGTAGGAGTGAGAAAAACATCACGGGGTGGTGTGAATCGGAGGGCCTGAATTAGGATAGGCAGAGAGTGGCAATGTTTGATGGAGAAAAGCCCCACGGGGTGGTCAGCATGGGGACGTCAGGAAACATGCAGTGGCAATGTAGGAAGGATTCCGAAAAACATCGTGGGGTGTTGCGCACTGTAAGAGTTTCTGACAGGCCATTCACTAGTAAGAGTGAGAAAAAATTCACGGGGTGGTGTGAATCGGAGGGCCTGAATTAGGATAGGCAGTGAGTGGCAATGTAGGATGGACAGAAGCGCCACGGGCTGGTCAGCATGGGGAGGTCAGGAAACATGCAGTGGCAATGTAGGATAGGTTTCTGAAAAATATTGCGGGGTGTTGCGCATTGTAAGTGTTTCTAATACGCCATGCACTGGTAGCAGTGAGAAAAACATCACCGTGAGGTGTGAATCGGAGGTCCTGAATTAGGAAAGGCAGTGAGTGGCAATGTAGGATGGAGAAAAGCGCCATGGGGTGGTCAGCTTGGGGATGTCAGGAAACATGCTGTGGCAATGTAGGACAGGTTTCTGAAAAACATTGCGGGGTAGTGCATTGTAAGGGTTTCTAACCGGCCATTCACTAGTAAGGGTGAGAATAACATCACGGAGTGCTGTGAATCGGAGGGCCTGGATTATGATAGGCAGTGAGTGGCAATTTAGGATGGAGAAAAGCGCCACGGGGTGGTCAGCATGGGGTGGTCAGGAAACATGCAGTGGCAATGTAGGATAGGTATCAGAAAAAGATCACGGGTTGGTGCATTGTAAGGGTTTCTAACAGGCCATTCACTAGTACGCGTGTAAAAAACATCACGGGGTGTTGTGAATCGGAGGGTCTGAATTAGGATAGGCAGTGAGTGGCACTGTAGGATGGAGAAAATGGCCACGGGGTGGTCAGCATGGGGAGGTCATGACACATGCAGTGGCAATGCAGTATATGTTTCTGAAAAAACATCGCGGGTTGGTGCACATTGTAAGG
Source organism: Cavia porcellus (assembly GCF_034190915.1). Classification (NCBI taxonomy): domain Eukaryota; kingdom Metazoa; phylum Chordata; class Mammalia; order Rodentia; family Caviidae; genus Cavia; species Cavia porcellus. The sequence continues at coordinate 309,173 of NW_026947486.1, read as the reverse complement.
GTTTCTAACAGGCCATTCACTAGTAGGAGGGAGAAAAACATCACGGGGAGGTGTGAATCGGAGGGCCTGAATTAGGATAGGCAGTGAGTGGCACTGTAGGATGGAGAAAATGGCCAAGGGGTGGTCAGCATGGGGAGGTCAGGAAACATGCTGTGGCAATGTAGGATAGGTTTCTGATAAACATCACGGGGTGGTGCGCATTGTAAGGGTTTCTAACAGGCCATTCACTACTAGGAGTGAGAAAACCATCATGACGTGGTGTGAATCGGAAGGCCTGAATTAGGACAGGCAGTGAGTGGCAATGTAGGATGGAGAAAGCGTCACGGGGTGGTCAGCATGTGTAGGTCAGGACACATGCAGTGGCAATGTAGGATAGGTTCCTGAAAAACATCGCGGGGTGGTGCGCATTGTAAGGGTTTCTAACACGCCATTCACTAGTAGAAGTGAGAAAACCATCACGGGGTGGTGTTAATCGGAGGGGCTGAATTTGGATAGGCAGTGAGTGGCAATCTATGATGGAGAAAAGCGCCACGGGGTGGTCAGCATAGGGAGGTCAGGAAACATGCAGTGCCAATATAGGATATGTTTCTGAAGAACATCCCGTCATGGTGCGCATTGTAAGGTCTTCTAAAGGCCCATTTACTAGTAAGAGTGAGAAAAACATCATGGGGTGGTGTGAATCGTAGGGCCTGAATTAGGATAGGCAGTGAGTGGCACTGTAGGATGGAGAAAATGGCCACGGGTTGTCAGCATGGGGAGGTCAGGAAACATGCAGTTGCAATGTAGGATAGGTTTCTGAAAAACATCGCGGGATCGTGTGAATTGTAATGGTTTCTAACACGCCATTCACTGGTAGGAGTGAGAAAAACATCTTGGGGTGGTGTGAATCGGGGGGACTGAATTGGGATAGGCCGTGAGTTGCAATGTAGGATGGAGAAAAGCTATACGGGGTGCTCCGCATCGGGAGGTCAGGAATCATGCAGTGGCAATGTAGGATAGGTTTCTGAAAAACATCCCGTGGTGGTGCGCATTTTAAGGGTTTCTTACAGGCCATTCACTAGTAGGAGTTAGAAAAACATCACGAGGTGGTGTGAATCGGAGGGCCTGAATTGGGATAGGCAGTGAGTGGCAATGTAGGATGGAGAAAAGCCCCACGGGGTGGTCAACATAGGGACCTCAGTAAACATGCAGTGGCAATGTAGGAAGGATCCCGAAAAACATCGTGGGGTGTTGCGCATTGTAAAAGTTTCTGACAGGACATTCACTATTAAGAGTGAGACAAAATTCACGGGGTGGTGTGAAAAGGAGGGCCTGAATTAGGATAGGCAGTGAGTGGAAATGTAGGATGGATAAAAGCGCCACGGGCTGGTCAGCATTTGGAGGTCAGGAAACATGCAGTGGCAATGTAGGATAGGTTTCTGAAAAATATTGCGCGGGGTTGCGCATTGTAAGTGTTTCTAACACGCCATGCAGTAGTAGCAGTGAGAAAAACATCACCGTGAGGTGTGAATCGGAGGGCCTGAATTAGGAAAGGCAGTGAGTGGCAATGTAGGATGGAGAAAAGCGCCATGGGGTGGTCAGCTTGGGGAGGTCAGGAAACATGCTGTGGCAATGTAGGACAGGTTTCTGAAAAACATCGCGTGGTAGTGCATTGTAAGGGTTTCTAACAGGCCATTCACTAGTAGGGATGAGAAAAACATCACGGAGTGGTGTGAATCGGAGGGCCTGGATTATGATAGGCAGTGTGTGGCAATGTAGAATGGAGAAAAGCGCCACGGGGTGGTCAGCATGGGGTGGTCAGGAAACATGCAGTGGCAATGTAGGATAGGTTTCAGAAAAAGATCGCGGGTTGGTGCATTGTAAGGGTTTCTAACAGGCCATTCACTAGTAGACGTGTAAAAAACATCACGGGGTGTTGTGAATCGGAGGTTCTGAATTAGGATAGGAAGTGAGTGGCACTGTAGGATGGAGAAAATGGCCACGGGGTGGTCAGCATGTGGAGGTCAGGACACATGCAGTGGCAATGTAGGATATGTTTCTGAAAAACATCGCGGGGTGGTGCGCATTGTAAGGGTTTCTAACAGGCCATTCACTACTAGGAGTGAGAAAACCATCATGACGTGGTGTGAATCGGAAGGCCTGAATTAGGACAGGCAGTGAGTGGCAATGTAGGATGGAGAAAGCGTCACGGGGTGGTCAGCATGTGTAGGTCAGGACACATGCAGTGGCAATGTAGGATAGGTTCCTGAAAAACATCGCGGGGTGGTGCGCATTGTAAGGGTTTCTAACACGCCATTCACTAGTAGAAGTGAGAAAACCATCACGGGGTGGTGTTAATCGGAGGGGCTGAATTTGGATAGGCAGTGAGTGGCAATGTATGATGGAGAAAAGCGCCACGGGGTGGTCAGCATAGGGAGGTCAGGAAACATGCAGTGCCAATATAGGATATGTTTCTGAAGAACATCCCGTCATGGTGCGCATTGTAAGGTCTTCTAAAGGCCCATTTACTAGTAAGAGTGAGAAAAACATCATGGGGTGGTGTGAATCGTAGGGCCTGAATTAGGATAGGCAGTGAGTGGCACTGTAGGATGGAGAAAATGGCCACGGGTTGTCAGCATGGGGAGGTCAGGAAACATGCAGTTGCAATGTAGGATAGGTTTCTGAAAAACATCGCGGGATCGTGTGAATTGTAATGGTTTCTAACACGCCATTCACTGGTAGGAGTGAGAAAAACATCTCGGGGTGGTGTGAATCGGGGGGACTGAATTGGGATAGGCCGTGAGTTGCAATGTAGGATGGAGAAAAGCTATACGGGGTGCTCCGCATCGGGAGGTCAGGAATCATGCAGTGGCAATGTAGGATAGGTTTCTGAAAAACATCCCGTGGTGGTGCGCATTTTAAGGGTTTCTTATAGGCCATTCACTAGTAGGAGTTAGAAAAACATCACGGGGTGGTGTGAATCGGAGGGCCTAAATTGGGATAGGCAGTGAGTGGCAATGTAGGATGGAGAAAAGCCCCACGGGGTGGTCAACATAGGGACATCAGTAAACATGCAGTGGCAATGTAGGAAGGATTCCGAAAAACATCGTGGGGTGTTGCGCATTGTAAAAGTTTCTGACAGGACATTCACTATTAAGAGTGAGACAAAATTCACGGGGTGGTGTGAAACGGAGGGCCTGAATTAGGATAGGCAGTGAGTGGAAATGTAGGATGGATAAAAGCGCCACGGGCTGGTCAGCATTTGGAGGTCAGGAAACATGCAGTGGCAATGTAGGATAGGTTTCTGAAAAATATTGCGCGGGGTTGCGCATTGTAAGTGTTTCTAACACGCCATGCAGTAGTAGCAGTGAGAAAAACATCACCGTGAGGTGTGAATCGGAGGGCCTGAATTAGGAAAGGCAGTGAGTGGCAATGTAGGATGGAGAAAAGCGCCATGGGGTGGTCAGCTTGGGGAGGTCAGGAAACATGCTGTGGCAATGTAGGACAGGTTTCTGAAAAACATCGCGTGGTAGTGCATTGTAAGGGTTTCTAACAGGCCATTCACTAGTAGGGATGAGAAAAACATCACGGAGTGGTGTGAATCGGAGGGCCTGGATTATGATAGGCAGTGTGTGGCAATGTAGAATGGAGAAAAGCGCCACGGGGTGGTCAGCATGGGGTGGTCAGGAAACATGCAGTGGCAATGTAGGATAGGTTTCAGAAAAAGATCGCGGGTTGGTGCATTGTAAGGGTTTCTAACAGGCCATTCACTAGTAGACGTGTAAAAAACATCACGGGGTGTTGTGAATCGGAGGTTCTGAATTAGGATAGGAAGTGAGTGGCACTGTAGGATGGAGAAAATGGCCACGGGGTGGTCAGCATGTGGAGGTCAGGACACATGCAGTGGCAATGTAGGATATGTTTCTGAAAAACATCGCGGGGTGGTGCGCATTGTAAGGGTTTCTAACATGCCATTCACTAGTAGGGGTGAGAAAAACATCACGGAGTGGTGTGAATCGGAGGGCCTGGATTAGGATAGGCAGTGAGTGGCAATGTAGGATGGAGAAAAGCGCCACGGGGTGTTCAGCATGGGGAGGTCAGGAAACAGGCATTGGCAATGTAGGATAGGTTTCTGAAAACATCGCCGGGTGGTGTGCATTGTAAGGGTTTCTAACAGGCCATTCACTAGTAGGAGTGAGAAAAACATCACGGGTCGGTGTGAATCGAAGGGCCTGAATTGGGATAGGCAGTGCGTGAAAATATAGGATGGAGAAAAGCGCCACGGGGTGGTCATCATGGGGAGGTCAGGAAAGATGCCGTGGCCATGTATGATAGTTTTCTGAAAAACATCGCGGGGTGGTGCGCATTGTAAGGGTTTGTAACAGGCCATTCACTACTAGGAGTGAGAAAAACATCATGGGGTGGTGTGAATCGAAGGTCCTGAATTAGGTTAGGCAGTTAGTGACAATGTAGGATGGAGAAAAGCGTCACGGGGTGGTCATCATGGGGAGGTCAGGAAACATGCTGTGGCAATGTAGGATAGGTTTCTGAAAAACATCGCGGGGTAGTGCATTGTAAGGGTTTCTAACAGGCCATTCACTAGTAGGGGTGAGAAAAACATCACGGAGTGGAGTGAATGGGAGGGCCTGGATTATGATAGGCAGTGAGTGGCAATGTAGGATGGAGAAAATGGCCACGGGGTGGTCAGCATGGGGAGGTCAGGAAACATGCAGTGGCAATGTATGATAGTTTTCTGAAAAACTTCGCGGGGTCGTGTGAATTGTAAGGGTTTCTAACACGCCATTCATTAGTAGGAGTGAGAAAACCATCACGGGGTGGTGTGAATCGGAGGGGCTGAATTGGGATAGGCAGTGAGTGGCAATATAGGATGGAGAAAAGCGATACGGGGTGGTCAGCATGGGGAGCTCACGACACATGCAGTGGCAAAGTAGGATATGTTTCTGAAAAACATTGCGGCCTGGTGCGCATTGCAAGGGTTACTAACAGGCCATTCACTAGTAGGAGTGAAAAAAACATCACGGGGAGGTGTGAATCATAGGGCCTGAATTAGGATAGGCAGTGAGTGGCAATGTAGGTTGGAGAAAAGCGCCACGGGATGTTCAGCATGGGGAGGTCAGGAAACATGCAGTGGCAATGCAGGATATGTTTCTGAAAAACATCGCCGGGTGGTGTGAATTCTAAGGGTTTCTAACACGCCATTCACTAGTAGGAGTGAGAAAACCAACACGGGGTGGTGTGAATCGGAGGGCCTGAATTGGGATAGGCTGTGAGTGGCAATGTAGGATGGAGAAAAGCGATACTGGGTGGTCAGCATGGGGAGGTCAGGAAACATGCAGTGGCAAATTAGGATAGGTTTCTGAAAAACATCGTGTGGTGGTGCGCATTGTAAGGGTTTCTAACAGGCCATTCACCAGTAGGAGTGAGAAAAACATCACGTTGTTGTGTGAATCGGAGCGAATGAATTAGGATAGGCAGTGAGTGGCAATGGAGGATGGAGAAAAGCGCCACGGGTTGGTCAGCACGGGGAGGTCAGGAAACATGCAGTGGCAATGTAGGATACGATTCTGAAGAACATCGCGTGGTGGTGCGCATTGTAAGGACTTCTAAAGGCCCATTTACTAGTAAGAGGGAGAAAAACATCACGGGGTGGTGTGAATCGTAGGGCCTGAATTAGGATAGGCAGTGAGTGGCACTGTAGGATGGAGAAAATGGCCACGGGGTGGTCAGCATGGGGAGGTCAGGAAACATACAGTGGCAATGTAGGATAGGTTTCTGAAAAGCATCGCGGGGTGGTATGAATTGTAAGCGTTTCTAACAGGCCATTCACTAGTAGGAGTGAGAAAAATATCACGGGTTGGTGTGAATCTTAGGGCCTGAATTAGGATAGGCAGTGAGTTTCAATATAGGATGGAGTAAGCGCCATGGTGTGGTCAGCTTGGGGAGGTCAGGAAACATGCAGTTGCAATGTTGGACAGGTTTCTGGAAAAACATCGCGGGGTAGTGCACTGTAAGGGTTTCTAACATGCCATTCACTAGGAGGGGTGAGAAAAACATCACGGAGTGCTGTGAATCGGAGGGCCTGGATTAGGATAGGCACTGAGTGGCAATGTAGGATGGAGAAAAGCACCACGGGGTGGTCAGCATGGGGAGGTCAGGAAACATGCAGGGGCAATGTAGTATAGGTTTCTGAAAAACATCGCGGGGTGGTGCGCATTGAAAGGGTTTCTAACAGTCCATTCACTAGTAGGAGTGAGAAAAACATCACGGGGTGGTGCGAATCGGAGGGCCTGAATTAGGATAGGCAGTGAGTGGCAATGTAGGATGGAGAAAAGCGCCATGGGGTGTTCAGCATGGGGAGGTCAGGAAACATGCAGTGGCAATGTAGGATAGGTTTCTGAAAACATTGCTGGGTGGTGTGCATTGTAAGGGTTTCTAACAGGCCATTCACTAGTAGGAGTGAGAAAATCATCACGGGTCGATGTGAATCGAAGGGCCTGAATTAGGATAGGCAGTGAGTGAAAATGTAGGATGGAGAAAAGCACCACGGGGTGGTCAGCATGGGGAGGTCAGGAAACATGCAGTGGCAATGTAGGATAGGTTTCTGAAAAACAGCGCGGGTTGGTGCGCATTGAAAGGGTTTCTAACAGTCCATTCACTAGTAGGAGTGAGAAAAACATCACGGGGTGGTGTGAATCGGAGGGCCTGGATTATGATAGGCAGTGTGTGGCAATGTAGAATGGAGAAAAGCGCCATGGGGTTGTCAGCATGGGGTGGTCAGGAAACATGCAGTGGCAATGTAGGATAGTTTCAGAAAAAGATCGCGGGTTGGTGCATTGTAAGGGTTTCTAACAGGCCATTCACTAGTAGACGTGTAAAAAACATCACGGGGTGTTGTGAATCGGAGGTTCTGAATTAGGATAGGAAGTGAGTGGCACTGTAGGATGGAGAAAATGGCCACGGGGTGGTCAGCATGTGGAGGTCAGGACACATGCAGTGGCAATGTAAGATATGTTTCTGAAAAACATCGCGGGGTGGTGCGCATTGTAAGGGTTTCTAACATGCCATTCACTAGTAGGGGTGAGAAAAACATCACGGAGAGGTGTGAATCGGAGGGCCTGGATTAGGATAGGCAGTGAGTGGCAATGTAGGATGGAGAAAAGCGCCACGGGGTGTTCAGCATGGGGAGGTCAGGAAACAGGCATTGGCAATGTAGGATAGGTTTCTGAAAACATCGCCGGGTGGTGTGCATTGTAAGGGTTTCTAACAGGCCATTCACTAGTAGGAGTGAGAAAAACATCACGGGTCGGTGTGAATCGAAGGGCCTGAACTGGGATAGGCAGTGCGTGAAAATATAGGATGGAGAAAAGCGCCACGGGGTGGTCATCTTGGGGAGGTCAGGAAAGATGCCGTGGCCATGTATGATAGTTTTCTGAAAAACATCGCGGGGTGGTGCGCATTGTAAGGGTTTGTAACAGGCCATTCACTACTAGGAGTGAGAAAAACATCATGGGGTGGTGTGAATCGAAGGTCCTGAATTAGGTTAGGCAGTTAGTGACAATGTAGGATGGAGAAAAGCGTCACGGGGTGGTCATCATGGGGAGGTCAGGAAAGATGCCGTGGCCATGTATGATAGTTTTCTGAAAAACATCGCGGGGTGGTGCGCATTGTAAGGGTTTGTAACAGGCCATTCACTACTAGGAGTGAGAAAAACATCATGGGGTGGTGTGAATCGAAGGTCCTGAATTAGGTTAGGCAGTTAGTGACAATGTAGGATGGAGAAAAGCGTCACGGGGTGGTCAGCATGGGGAGGTCAGGAAACATGCTGTGGCAATGTAGGATAGGTTTCTGAAAAACATCGCGGGGTAGTGCATTGTAAGGGTTTCTAACAGGCCATTCACTAGTAGGGGTGAGAAAAACATCACGGAGTGGAGTGAATGGGAGGGCCTGGATTATGATAGGCAGTGAGTGGCAATGTAGGATGGAGAAAATGGCCACGGGGTGGTCAGCATGGGGAGGTCAGGAAACATGCAGTGGCAATGTATGATAGTTTTCTGAAAAACTTCGCGGGGTCGTGTGAATTGTAAGGGTTTCTAACACGCCATTCATTAGTAGGAGTGAGAAAACCATCACGGGGTGGTGTGAATCGGAGGGGCTGAATTGGGATAGGCAGTGAGTGGCAATATAGGATGGAGAAAAGCGATACGGGGTGGTCAGCATGGGGAGCTCACGACACATGCAGTGGCAAAGTAGGATATGTTTCTGAAAAACATTGCGGCCTGGTGCGCATTGCAAGGGTTTCTAACAGGCCATTCACTAGTAGGAGTGAAAAAAACATCACGGGGAGCTGTGAATCATAGGGCCTGAATTAGGATAGGCAGTGAGTGGCAATGTAGGTTGGAGAAAAGCGCCACGGGATGTTCAGCATGGGGAGGTCAGGAAACATGCAGTGGCAATGCAGGATATGTTTCTGAAAAACATCGCCGGGTGGTGTGAATTCTAAGGGTTTCTAACACGCCATTCACTAGTAGGAGTGAGAAAACCAACACGGGGTGGTGTGAATCGGAGGGCCTGAATTGGGATAGGCTGTGAGTGGCAATGTAGGATGGAGAAAAGCGATACTGGGTGGTCAGCATGGGGAGGTCAGGAAACATGCAGTGGCAAATTAGGATAGGTTTCTGAAAAACATCGTGTGGTGGTGCGCATTGTAAGGGTTTCTAACAGGCCATTCACCAGTAGGAGTGAGAAAAACATCACGTTGTTGTGTGAATCGGAGCGAATGAATTAGGATAGGCAGTGAGTGGCAATGGAGGATGGAGAAAAGCGCCACGGGTTGGTCAGCACGGGGAGGTCAGGAAACATGCAGTGGCAATGTAGGATACGATTCTGAAGAACATCGCGTGGTGGTGCGCATTGTAAGGACTTCTAAAGGCCCATTTACTAGTAAGAGGGAGAAAAACATCACGGGGTGGTGTGAATCGTAGGGCCTGAATTAGGATAGGCAGTGAGTGGCACTGTAGGATGGAGAAAATGGCCACGGGGTGGTCAGCATGGGGAGGTCAGGAAACATACAGTGGCAATGTAGGGTAGGTTTCTGAAAAGCATCGCGGGGTGGTATGAATTGTAAGCGTTTCTAACAGGCCATTCACTAGTAGGAGTGAGAAAAATATCACGGGTTGGTGTGAATCTTAGGGCCTGAATTAGGATAGGCAGTGAGTTTCAATATAGGATGGAGTAAGCGCCATGGTGTGGTCAGCTTGGGGAGGTCAGGAAACATGCAGTTGCAATGTTGGACAGGTTTCTGGAAAAACATCGCGGGGTAGTGCACTGTAAGGGTTTCTAACATGCCATTCACTAGGAGGGGTGAGAAAAACATCACGGAGTGCTGTGAATCGGAGGGCCTGGATTAGGATAGGCACTGAGTGGCAATGTAGGATGGAGAAAAGCACCACGGGGTGGTCAGCATGGGGAGGTCAGGAAACATGCAGGGGCAATGTAGTATAGGTTTCTGAAAAACATCGCGGGGTGGTGCGCATTGAAAGGGTTTCTAACAGTCCATTCACTAGTAGGAGTGAGAAAAACATCACGGGGTGGTGCGAATCGGAGGGCCTGAATTAGGATAGGCAGTGAGTGGCAATGTAGGATGGAGAAAAGCGCCATGGGGTGTTCAGCATGGGGAGGTCAGGAAACATGCAGTGGCAATGTAGGATAGGTTTCTGAAAACATTGCTGGGTGGTGTGCATTGTAAGGGTTTCTAACAGGCCATTCACTAGTAGGAGTGAGAAAATCATCACGGGTCGATGTGAATCGAAGGGCCTGAATTAGGATAGGCAGTGAGTGAAAATGTAGGATGGAGAAAAGCACCACGGGGTGGTCAGCATGGGGAGGTCAGGAAACATGCAGTGGCAATGTAGGATAGGTTTCTGAAAAACAGCGCGGGTTGGTGCGCATTGAAAGGGTTTCTAACAGTCCATTCACTAGTAGGAGTGAGAAAAACATCACGGGGTGGTGTGAATCGGAGGGCCTGAATTAGGATAGGCAGTGAGTGGCAATGTAGGATGGAGAAATGCGCCATGGGGTGTTCAGCATGGGGAGGTCAGGAAACATGCAGTGGCAATGTAGGATAGGTTTCTGAAAACATTGCTGGGTGGTGTGCATTGTAAGGGTTTCTAACAGGGCATTCGCTAGTAGGTGTGAGAAAATCATCATGGGTCGGTGTGAATCGAAGGGCCTGAATTAGGATAGGCAGTGAGTGAATATGTAGGATGGAGAAAAGCGCCACGGGGTGGTCAGCATGTGGAGGTCAGGAAACATGCTGTGGCAATGTTGGATAGGTTTCTGAAGAATATTGCGGGGTGGTGCGCATTGTAAGGTCTTCTAAAGGCCCATTTACTAGTAAGAGTGAGAAAACCATCACGGGGTGTTGTGAAGCGGGGGACCTGAATTGGTATAGACAGTGAGTGGTAATGTAGGATGGAGAAATGCTATACGGGGTGGTCAGCATGGGGAGGTCAGGAAACATGCAGTGGCAATATAGGATTGGTTTCTGAAAAACATCGCGGGGTGGTGCTCAATTTAAGGGTTTCTAACAGGCCATTCACTAGTAGGAGTGAGAAAATCATCACTAGGTGGTGTGAATCGGAGGGCCTGAATTGGGATAGGGAGTGAGTGGCAATGTAGGATGGAGAAAAGCGCCATGGGGTTGTCAGCATGGGGACGTCAGGAAACATGCATTGGCAATGTAGGATATGATTCTGAAAAAAAACGCGGGGTGGTGCGCATTGTAAGGTCTTCTAAAGGCCCATTTACTAGTAAGAGTGAGAAAAACATCACATGGTGGTGTGAATCGGGGGACCTGAATTGGTATAGGCAGTGAGTGGCAATGTAGGATGGACAAAAGTACCAAGGGCTGGTCAGCATTGGGAGGTCAGGAAACATGCAGTGGCAATGTAGGATAGGTTTCTGAAAATCATTGCGTGGTGTTGCACATTGTAAGGGTTTCTAACACGCCATGCACTAGTAGCAGTGAGAAAAACATCACCGTGTGGTGTGAATCGAAGGGCCTGATTTAGGATCGGCAGTGAGTGGCAATGTAGGATGGAGAAAAGCGACATTGTGTGGTCAGCTTGGGGAGGTCAGGAAACATGCAGTGGCAATGTAGGACAGGTTTCTGAAAAACATCGCGGGGTAGTGCATTGTAAGGGTTTCTAACAGGCCATTCACTAGTAGGGGTGAGAAAAACATAACGGAGTGGTGTGAATCGGAGGGCCTGGATTAGGATAGGCAGTGAGTGGCAAAGTAGGATGGAGAAAAGGGCCACGGGGTTGTCAGCATGGGGAGCTCCGGAAACATGCAGTGGCAATGTAGGACAGGTGTCTGAAAAACATCGCGTGGTAGTGCATTGTAAGGGTTTCTAATACGCCATTCACTAGTAGGATTGAAAAAAATATCACGGGATGTTGTGAATTGGAGAGTGTGAATAAGGATAGGCAGTGAGTGTCAATGTAGGATGGTGAAAAGCGCCACGGGGTGGTCAGCATGGGGAGGACAGGAAACATGCTGTTGCAATGTAGGATTGGTTTCTGAAAAACATCGCAGGGTGGTGCGCATTGTAAGGGTTTCTAACAAGCCATTCACTAGTAGGAGTGAGAAGAACATCACTGGAAGGTGTCAATCAGAGGGCCTGAATTGGGATAGGCAGTGATTGGCAATGTAGGATGGAGAAAAGCGCCACCGGGTGGTCAGCATGGGGCGGTCAGGAAACATGCAGTGGCAATGTATGATAGGTTTCTGAAAAACATCGCGGGGTGGTACGCATTGTAAGGGTTTCTAACAGGCCATTCACAAGTAGGAGTAAGAAAATCATCACGGGGTGGTGTGAATCAGAGGGCCTGAATTAGGATAAGCAGTGCGTGGCAATGTAGCATGGAGAAAAGCGCCACGGGGTGGTCAGCATGGGGAGGTCAGGAAACATGCTGTGGCAATGTAGGTTAGGTATCTGAAAAACATCGCGGGGTAGTGCATTGTAAGGGTTTCTAACAGGCCATTCACTAGGAGGAGTGAGAAAAATATCACGGGGTGGTGTGAATCGGAGGGACTGAATTAGGATAAGCAGTGCGTGGCATTGTAGCATGGAGAAAAGCGACACGGGGTGGTCAGCATGGGGAGGTCAGGAAACATGCAGTGGCAATGTATGGTATGTTTCTGAAAAACATCGTTGGGTGGTGCGCATTGTAAGGTCTTCTAAAGGCCCATTTACTAGTAAGAGTGAGAAAAACATCACATGGTGGTGTGAATCGGGGGACCTGAATTGGGATAGGCAGTGAGTGGCAATGTAGGATGGAGAAAAGCGCCACGGGGTGGTCAACATGGGGAAGTCAGGAAACGTGCAGTGGCAATGTAGGATAGGTTTCTGAAAAGCATTTCGGGGTGGTGCGCATTGTAAGGGTTTCTAACGGGCTATTCACTACTAGGAGTGAGAAAAACATCACGGGGTGGTTTGAATCGGAGGGCCTGAACTGGGGTAGGCAGTGAGGGGCAATGTAGAATGGAGAAAAGCGCCACGGTGTGTTCACCATGGGGAGACCAGGAAACATACAGTTGCAATGTAGGATAGGTTTCTGAAAAACATCGCCGGGTGGTGCGCATTGTAAGGGTTTCTAACAGGACATTCACTAGTAGGAGTGAGAAAATCATTACGCGGTGGTGTGAATCGGAGGGCCTGAATTAGGATAGGCAGTGAGTGGCAATATAGGATGGAGAAAAGGTCCACGGGGTCGTCAGCATGGGGAGGTCAGGAAACATGCAGTGGCAATGTAGGATATGTTTCTGAAAACATCGTTGGGTGGTGCGCATTGTAAGGGCTTCTAACAGGCCATTCACTAGTAGGAGTGGGACAAACATCACGGGGTGGTGTGAATCGTACGGCCTGAATTGGGATAGGCAGTGAGTGGCACTGTAGGATGGAGAAAATGGCCACGGGGTGGTCAGCATGGGGAAGTCAGGAAACATGCAGTGGCAATGTAGGATAGGTTTCTGAAAAACATCGCGGGGTCGTGTGAATTGTAAGGGTTTCTAACACGACATTCACTAGTAGGAGTGAGAAAAACATTCCTGGGTGGTGTGAATCGGAGGTCCTGAATTCGGATAGGTAGTGAGTGGCATTGTAGGATGGAGAAATGCGTCACGGCGTGGTCAGCATGGGGAGGTCAGGAAACATGCAATGGCAATGTAGGATAGTTTTCTGAAAACATAGCAGGGTGGTTCGCATTTTAAGGGTTTCTAACCGGCCATTCACTAGTAGGAGTGAGATAAACATCACGGGGTCGTGTGAATCGGAGGGCCTGAATTGGGATAGGCAGTGATTGGCAATGTAGGATGGAGAAAAGCGCCACGGGGTGGACAGAATGGGGAGGTCAGGAAACTTGAAGTGGCAATGTAGGATAGGTTTGTGAAAAAAAATCACAGGGTTGTGCGCATTGTAAGGGTTTCTAAGAGGCCATTCACTAGTAGGAGTGAGAAAAACATCACGGGGTGGTGTGAATCGGAGGGCCTGAATTAGGATAGGCAGTGAGTGGCAATGTAGGATGGAGAAAAGTTCCACGGGGTGGTCAGCATGGGGAGGTCAGGAAACATGCAGTGGCAATGTAGGATAGGTTTGTGAAAAACATCGCGGGGTGGTGTGCATTGTAAGAGTTTCTAACAGGCCATTCACTAGTAGGAGTGAGAAAAACTTCACGGGGTGGTGTGAATCACAGGGCCTGAATTAGAATAGGCAGTGAGTGGAAATGTAGGATGGAGAAAAGAGCCACGGGGTGTTCAACATTGGGAGGTCAGGAAACATGCAGTGGCAATGTAGGATAGGTTTCTGAAAAACCTCGCGGGGTGGTGCGCATTGTAAGTGTTTCTAACAGGCCATTCACTACTAGGAGTGCGAAAAACATCACAGGGTGGTGTGAATCGGAGGGCCTGAATTAAGACAGGCAGTGAGTGGCAATGTAGGATGGAGAAAAGTGCCACGGGGTGGTCAGCATGTGCAGGTCAGGACACATGCTGTGGTAATGTAGGATAGGTTTCTGAAAAACCCCGTGGGGTGGTGCGCATTGTAAGTGTTTCTAACAGGCCATTCACTACTAGGAGTGCGAAAAACATCACAGGGTGGTGTGAATCGGAGGGCCTGAATTAAGACAGGCAGTGAGTGGCAATGTAGGACGGAGAAAAGCGCCACGGGGTGGTCAGCATGGGGACTACAGGAAACATGCCGTGGCCATGTAGGATAGGTTTCTGAAAAACATCGCGGTGTGGTGCGCATTGTAAGGGTTTGTAACAGGCCATTTACTAGTAGGAGTGAGAAAAACATCACGGGATGGTGTGAATCGGAGGGCCTGAATTAGGATAGGCAGTGAGTTGCACTGTAGGATGGAGAAAAAGGCCACGGGGAGGTCAGCATGGGGAGGTCTGGATACATGCAGTGGCAATGTAGGATAGGTTTCTGAAAAACATCGCGTTGTCATGTGAATTGTAAGTGTTTCTAACACGCCATTCACTAGTAGGAGTGAGAAAACCATCATGAGGTGGTGTGAATCGGAGGTCCTCAATTGGGATAGGCAGTGAGAGGCAATGTAGGATGGAGAAAAGCGATACGGGGTGGTCAGCATGGGGAGTTCAGGAAAAATGCAGTGGCAATGTAGGATAGGTTTCTGAAAAACATCGCGGGGTGGTGTGCATTGTACGGTTTTCTAACAGGCCATTCACTAGTAGGAGTGAGAAAAACATCACCTTGTTGTGTGAATCAGAGGGCCTGAATTACGATTGGCAGTGAGTGGCAATGTAGGATGGAGAAAAGCGCCACGGGGTGGTCAGCATGGGGAGGTCAGGAAACATGCAGTGGCAATGTAGTATACGTTTCTGAAGAACATCGCGGGGTGGTGCGCATTGTAAGGGCTTCTAAAGGCCCATTTCCTAGTAAGAGTGAGAAAAACATCACGGGGTGGTGTGAATCGTAGGGCTTGAATTCGGATAGGCAGTGAGTGGCACTGTAGGATGGAGAAAATGGCCACGGGGTGGTCAGCATGGGGAAGTTAGGAAACATGCAATGGCAATGTAGGATAGTTTTCTGAAAAACATAGCAGGGTGGTTCACATTTTAAAGGTTTCTAACAGGCCATTCACTAGTAGGAGTGAGATAAACATCACAGGGTCGTGTGAATCGGAGAGCCTGAATTGTAATAGGCAGTGATTGGCAATGTAGGATGGAGAAAAGCGCCACGGGGTGGACAGAATGGGGAGGTCAGGAAACATGCATTAGCAATGTAGGATAGGTTTCTGAAAAACATCGCGGGGTGGTGCGCATTGTAAGGTTTTCTAACAGGCCATTCACTAGTAGGAGTGAGAAAAACATCAAGGGGTGGTGTGAATCGGAGCGCCTGAATTAGGATATGCATTGAGTGACAATGTAGGATGGAGAAAAGTCCCACGGGGTGGTCAGCATGGGGAGGTCAGGAAACATCCAGTGGCAATGTTGGTTAGGTTTCTGAAAAACATTGCGGGGTGGTGCGCATTGTAATTGTTTCTAACACGCCATGCACGAGTAGCAGTGAGAAAAACATCACGGGTTGGTGTGAATCGGAGGGCGTGAATTAGGATAGGCAGTGAGTGGCAATTTGGGATGGAGAAAAGCGCCCCAGGGTGGTCAGCATGGGGTGGTCAGGAAACATGCAGTGGCAACGTAGGATACGTTTGTGAAAAAGATCGCGGGTTGGTGCATTGTAAGGGTTTCTAACAGGCAATTCACTATTAGGCGTGAGAAAAAACCATCACGAGGTGTGGTGAATCGGAGGGTTTGAATTAGGATAGGCAGTGAGTGGCAATGTAGGATGTTGAAAAGCGCCACGGGGTGGTCAGAATGGGGAGGTCAGGAAACATGCTGTGGCAATGTAGGATAGGTTTCTGAAAAACATCGCGGGGTGGTGCGCATTGTAAGTGTTTCTAACAGGCCATTCACTAGTAGGAGTGACAAATACATCAAGGGGTGGTGTGAATCGGAGGGCCTGAATTAGGATAGGCAGTGAGTGGCAATGTAGGATGGAGAAAAGCGCCACGGGGTGGTCAGCATGGGGAGATCAGGACACATGCAGTGGCAAAGTAGGATAGGTTTCGGAAAAACATCGCGGGGTGGTGGGCATTGTAAGGCTTTCTAACAGGCCATTAACTAGTAGGAGTGAGAAATCCATCATGTGGTGGTGTGAACCGTAGGGCCTGAATTAGGATAGGCAGTGAGCGGCAATATAGTATGGAGTAAGCACCATGGGGAGGTCAGCTTGGGGAGCTCAGGAAACATGCAGGGGCAATGTAGGACAGGTTTCTGAAAAACATCGCGGGGTAGTGCACTGTAAGGGTTTCTAACAGGCCATTCACTAGTAGGGGTGAGAAAAACATCACGGAGTGGTGTGAATCGGAGGGCCTGGATTAGGATAGGCAGTGAGTGGCAATGTAGGATGGAGAAAAGCACCACGTTGTGGTCAACATGTGGAGGTCAGGAAACATGCAGTGGCAATGTAGGATAGGTTTCTGAAAAACATCGCGGGGTGGTGCGCATTGTAAGGGTTTCTAACAGGCGATTCACTAGTAGGAGTTAGAAAATCATCACGGGGTGTTGTCAATCGGAGGGCCTGAATTAGGATAGGCAGTGAGTGGCAATGTAGAATGGAGAAAAGCGCCACGGGGTGTTCAGCATGGGGAAGTCAGGAAACATGTAGTGGCAATGTAGGATAGGTTTCTGAAAAACATCGCCGGGTAGTGCGCATTGTAAGGGTTTCAAACAGGCCATTCACTACTAGGAGTGAAAAAAACATCACGGGGTGGTGTGAATCGGAGGGCCTGAATTAGGACAGGCAGTGAGTGGCAATGTAGGATGGAGAAAAGCGCCACGGGGTGGTCAGCATGTGTAGGTCATGACACATGCCGTGGCAATGGAGGATAGATTTCTGAAAAACATCGCGGGGTGGTGCACATTGTAAGGGTTTCTAACAGGCCATTCACTAGTAGGAGTGAGAAATACATCACGGGGTGGTGTGAATCGGAGGGCCTGAATTAGGATAGGCAGTGATTAGCAATGTAGGATGGAGAAAAGCGCCACGGGGTGGTCAGCATGGGGATGTCAGGAAACATGCTGTGGCCATGTAGGATAGGTTTCTTAAAAACATCGCCGGGTGGTGCGCATTGTAAGGGTTTATAACAGGCCATTCACTAGTAGGAGTGAGAAAAACATCACAGGGGGGTGTGAATAGGACCTGAATTAGGATAGGCAGTGAGTTGCACTGTAGGATGGAGAAAATGGCCACGGGGAGGTCAGCATGGGAAGGTCAGGAAACATGCAGTGGCAATGTAGGATAGGTTTCTGAAAAACATCGCGGCGTCGTGTGAATTGTAAGGGTTTCTAACACTCCATTCACTAATAGGAGTGAGAAAACCATCACAGGGTGGTGTGAATCGGAGGTGCTGAATTGGGATAGGCAGTGAGAGGCAATGTAGGATGGAGAAAATGGCCACGGGGTGGTCAGAATGGGGAGGTCAGGAAACATGCATTGGCAATGTAGGATAGGTTTCTAAAAAACATCGCGGGGTGGTGTGCATTGTAAGGGTTTCTAAGAGGCCATTCACTAGTAGGAGTGAGAAAAACTTCACGGGGTGGTGTGAATCGGAGGGCCTGAATTAGAATAGGCAGTGAGTGGCAATGTAGGATGGAGAAAAGCGCCACGGGGTGTTCAACATTGGGAGTCAGGAAACATGCAGTGGCAATGTAGGATAGGTTTCTGAAAAACCTCGCGGGGTGGTGCGCATTGTAAATGTTTCTAACAGGCCATTCACTACTAGGAGTGCGAAAAACATCACAGGGTGGTGTGAATCGGAGGGCCTGAATTAGGACAGGCAGTGAGTGGCAATGTAGGATGGAGAAAAGCGCCACGGGGTGGTCAGCATGTGCAGGTCAGGACACATGCTGTGGCAATGTAGAATAGGTTTCTGAAAAAAATCGCGGGGTGGTGCACATTGTAAGGGTTTCTAACAGGCCATTCACTAGTAGGAAAGAGAAATACATCACGGCGTGGTTTGAATCGGAAGGCCTGAATTAGGATAGGCAGTGATTGGCAATGTAGGATAGAGAAAAGCGCCACGGGGTGGTCAGCATGGGGAGGACAGTAAATATGCCATGGCCATGTAGGATAGGTTTCTGAAAAACATTGCAGGGTGGTGCGCATTGTAAGGGTTTGGGACAGGCCATTTACTAGTAGGAGTGAGAAAAACATCACGGGATGGTGTGAATCGGAGGGCCTGAATTAGGATAGGCAGTGAGTTGCACTATAGGATGGAGAAAATGGCCACGGGGAGGTCAGCATGGGGAGGTCTGGAAACATGCAGTGGCAATGTAGGATAGGTTTCTGAAAAACATCGCGGGGTGGTGTGCATTGTAACGGTTTCTAACAGGCCATTCACTAGTAGGAGTGAGAAAAACTTCATGGGGTCTTGTGAATCGGAGGGCCTGAATTAGAATAGGCAGTGAGTGGCAATGTAGCATGGAGAAAAGCGCCATGGGGTGGTCAGCTTGTGTAGGTCAGGACACATGCAGTGGCAATGTAGGATAGTTTTCTGAAAAACATCGCCTGGTGGTGCACATTGTAAGGGTTTCTAACAGGCCATTCACTAGTAGGAGTGAGAAATGCATCATGGTGAGGTGTGAATCGGAGGGCCTGAATTAGGATAGGCAGTGATTCGCAATGTAGGATGGAGAAAAGCGCCACGGGGTGGTCATCATGCGGAGGTCAGGAAACATGCCGTGGCCATGTAGGATAGGTTTATGAAAAACATCGTGGGGTGGTGCGCATTGTCAGGGTTTCTAACAGGCCATTTACTAGTAGGAGTGAGAAAAACATCACTGGGTGGTGTGAATCGGAGGGCCTGAATTAGGATAGGCAGAGAGTTGCAATGTAGGATGGAGAAAATGGCCACGGGGAGGTCAGCATGGGGAGGTCAGGAAACATGCAGTGGCAATGGAGGATAGGTTTCTGAAAAACATCGCGGGGTCATGTGAATTGTAAGGGTTTCTAACAAGCCATTCACTAGTAGCAGTGAGAAAAACATCACATTGTTGTGTGAATCAGAGGGCCTGAATTAGGATAGGCAGTGAGTGGCAATGAAGGATGGAGAAACGCGCCACGGGGTGGTCAGCATGGGGTGGTCAGGAAACATGCAGTGGCAATGTAGGATACGTTTCTGAAGATCATCGCGTGGTGGTGCGCATTGTAAGGTCTTCTAAAGGCCCATTTACTAGTAAGAGTGAGAAAACCATCACATGGTGGTGTGAATCGGGGGACCTGAATACGGATAGGCAGTGAGTGGCAATGTAGGATGGAGAAAAGCGCCACGGGGTGGTTTGCATGGGGACGTCAGGAAACATGCATTGGCAATGTAGGATATGATTCTGAAAAACATCGCGGGGTGGTGCCCATTGTAAGTGTTTATAACAGGCCATTCACTAGTAAGAGTTAAAAAAAAATTCACGGGGTGGTGTGAATCGGAGGGCCTGAATTAGAATAGGCTGTGAGTGGCAATGTGGGATGGAGAAAAGCGCCATGGGGTGGTCAGCATGGGGAGGTCAGGACACATGCAGTGGCAATGTAGGATAGGTTTCTGAAAAACATCGCGGGGTGGTGCGCATTGTAATGGTTTCTAACAGGCCATTCACTAGCAGGAATGAAAAAAAAACATCACGGGGTGGTGTGAATAGGAGGGCCTAAATTAGGAAAGGCAGGGAGTGGCAATGTAGGATGGAGAAAAGTATGATGGGGTGGTTAGCATGTGGAGGTCAGGAAACATGCAGTGGCAATGTAGGATAGATTTCTGAAAAACATCGCGGGTTGGTTCGCGTTTTAAGGGTTTCTAACAGGCCATTCACTAGTAGGAGTGAGAAACACATCACGGGGTGGTGTGAATCGGAGGGCCTGAAGTGGAATAGGCAGTGAGTGGCAATGTAGGATGCAGAAAATCGCCACAGTGTGGACAGAATGTGGAGGTCAAGAAACATGCAGTGGCAATGTAGGATAGGTTCGTGGAAAAAAATCGCTGGGTTGTGCGCATTGTAAGGGTTTCTGCGAGGCCACTCACTAGTAGGAGCGAGGAAAACATCAGGGCGTGGTGTGAATCGGAGGGCCTGAATTAGGGTAGGCAGTGAGTGGCAATGAAGGATGGAGAAATGGGCCACGGGGTGGTCAGCATGGGGAGGTAAGGAAACATGCAGTGGAAATGAAGGATAGGATTCTGAACAACATAGCGGGGTGGTGTGCATTGTAAGGGTTTCTAACAGGCCAATCACTAGTAAGAGTGAGAAAAAATCACGGGGTGCTGTGTATCGGAGGGCCTGAATTAGGATAGGCCGTGAGTGGCAATGAAGGACGGAGAAAAGCACCACGGGGTGGTCAGCATGGGGTGGTCAGGAAACATGCAGTGGCAATATAGGATAGGTTTCTGAAAAAGATCGCGGGGTGGTGCATTGTAAGGGTTTCTAACATGTCATTCACTAGTAGGAGTGAAAAAAATATCATGTGGTGTTGTGAATCGGAGGGTGTGAATAAGGATAGGCTGTGAGTGGCAATGTACGATGGTGAAAAGCACCACGGGGTGGTCAGCATGGGGAGGTCAGGAAACATGCTGTGCCAATGTAGGATTGGTTTCTGAGAAACATCGCGGGGTGGTGCGCATTGTAAGGGTTTATAACACGCCATTCACTAGTAGGAGTGAGAAGAACTTCACGGGAAGGTGTGAATCGGAGGGCCTGAATTGGGATAGGCAGTGATTGGCAATGTAGGATGGAGAAAAGCGCCACCGGGTGGTCAGCATGGGGAGGTCAGGAAACATGCAGTGGCAATGTAGGATAGGTTACTGAAAAACATCGCAGGGTGGTGCGCATTGTAAGGGTTTCTAACAGGCCATTCACTAGTAGGAGTGAGAAAAACAACACGGTGTGGTGTGAATCGGAGGGACTGAATTAGGATAAGCAGTGCGTGGCAATGTAGGATGGAGAAAAGCACCACGGGGTGAGCAGCATGGGGAGGTCAGGAAACCTGCAGTGGCAATGTAGGGTATGTTTCTGAAAAACATTGCGGGGTGGTGCGGATCGTAAGGGTTTCTAACAGGACTTTCACTAGTAGGAATGAGAAAAACATCGCGGGGTGGTTCACAATTTAAGGGTTTCTAACACACCATTCACTAGTAGGAGTGAGAAAAACATCACGGGTGGTGTGAATTGGAGGGCCCGAATTAGGATAGACAGTGAGTGGCAAGGAAGGATGGAGAGACGCGCCAAGGGTGGTCACCATGGGGAGGTCAGGAAACATGCAGTGGAAATGTAGGACAGGTTTTTCAAAAGCATTTCGGGGTGGTGCGCATTGTAAGGGTTTCTAACAGGCTATTCACTACTAGGAGTGAGAAAAACATCACGTGGTGGTTTGAATCGCAGGGCCTGAACTGGGGTAGGCAGTGAGTGGCAATGTAGGGTGGAGAAAAGCGCAACGGGGTGGTCAGCATGGGGAGGTCAGGAAACATGCAGTGGCAATGTAGGATAGGTTTCTGAAAAACATCGCGGGGTTGTGTGAATTGTAAGGGTTTCTAACAAGCCATTCACTAGTAGGAGTGAGAAAAATATCACGTTGTTGTGTGAATCAGAGGGCCTGAATTAGGATAGGCAGTGAGTGGCAATGAAGGATGGAGAAACGCGTCACAGGGTGGTCAGCATGGGGAGGTCAGGAAACATGCAGTGGCAATGTAGGATACGTTTCTGAAGATCATCGCGTGGTGGTGCGCATTGTAAGGTCTTCTAAATGCCCATTTACTAGTAAGAGTGAGAAAACCATCACGGGGTGGTGTGAATCGGGGGACCTGTATTGGAATAGGCAGTGAGTGGCAATGTAGGATGGAGAAAAGCGCCACGGGGTGGTCTGCATGGGGACGTCAGGAAACATGCATTGGCAATGTAGGATATGATTCTGAAAAACATCGCGTGGTGGTGCCCATTGTAAGTGTTTATAACAGGCCATTCACTAGTAAGAGTTAAAAAAAAATTCACGGGGTGGTGTGAATCGGAGGGCCTGAATTAGGATAGGCAGTGAGTGGCAATGTAGGATGGAGAAAAGCGCCACGGGCTTCTCAGCATGGGGAGGTCAGGAAACATGCATTGGCAATGTAGGATAGGTTTCTGAAAAACATTGCGGGGTGTTGCGCATTGCTAGTGTTTCTAACAGGCCATGCACTAGTAGCAGTGAGAAAAACATCACCGTGTGGTGTGAATTGGAGGGCTAGAATTAGGATAGGAAATGAGTGGCAATGTAGGATGGAGAAAAGCACCAATGGGTGGTGAGCTTGTGGAGGTCAGGAAACATGCAGTGGCAATGTAGGACAGGTTTCTGAAAAACATCGCGGGGTAGTACATTGTAAGGGTTTCTAACAGGCCATTCACTAGTAGGGGTGAGAAAAACATCACGGAGTGGTGTGAATCGGAGGGCCTGAATTAGGATAGGCAGTGATTGGCAATGTAGGATGGAGAAAAGCGCCACAGGGTGGTCAGCATGGGGAGGTCAGGAAACATGCAGTGGCAATGTAGGATAGGTTTCTCAAAAACATCGCCTGGTGGTGTGCATTGTAAGGGTTTCTAACAGGCCATTCACTAGTAGGAGTGAGAAAATCATCACATGGTGTTGTGAACCGAATGTCCTGAATTAGTATAGGCAGTTAGTGACAATGTAGGATGGAGAAAAGCATCACAGGGTGGTCAGCACTGGGAGGTCAGGAAACATGTTGTGGCAATGTAGGATAGCTTTCTGAAAAACATCACGGGGTGGTGCGCATTGTAAGGGTTTTAACAGGCCATTCACTACTAGGAGTGAGAAAAATATCACGGGGTGCTGTGAATCGGAGGGCATGAATTGAGATAGGCAGTGAATGGCAATGTAGGATGTAGTAAAGCGATACGGGGTGGTCAGCATGAGGAGGTCAGGAAACATGCAGTGGCAATGTAGGATAGGTTTCTGAAAAACATCGCGGGGTGGTGCGCATTGTAAGGTTTTCTAACAGGGCATTCACTAGTAAGAGTGTGAAAAACATCACGTTGTTGTGTGAATCGGAGCGCCTGAATTAGGATAGACAGTGAGTGGCAATGTAGGATGGAGAAAAGCGCCACGGGGTGGTCAGCATGGGGAGGTCAGGAAACATGCATTGGCAATGTATGATATGTTTCTGAAGAATATCGCGTGGTGGTGTGCATTGTAAGGTCTTTTAAAGGCCCAATTACTAGTAAGAGTGAGAAAAACATCACGGGGTGGTGTGAATCGTAGGGCCTCAATTAGAATAGGTAGGGAGTGGCACTGTAGGATGGAGAAAATGGCCTCGGGGTGGTCAGTATGGGGAGGTCAGGAAACATGCAGTGGCAATGTAGGATAGCTTTCTGAAAAACATCGCGGGGTCGTGTGAATTGTAAGGGTTTCTAACACTCCATTCACTAGTAGGAGTGAGAAAACCATCACGGGGTGGTGTGAATCGGGGGGCCTGAATTGGGATAGGCAGTGAGTGGCAATGTAGGATGGAGAAAAGCTATACGGGGAGGTCAGCATGGGGAGGTGAGGAAACATGCTATGGCAATGTAGGATAGGTTTCTAAAAAACATCGCGGGGTGGTGCACATTTTAAGGGTTTCTAACAGGCCATTCACAAGTAGGAGTGAGAAAAACATCACGGGGTGGTGTGAATCGCAGGGCCTGAATTGGGACAGGCAGTGAGTGGCAATGTAGGATGGAGAAAAGCACCATGGGGTGGTCAGGTTGGGGAGGTCAGGAAACATGCAGTGGCAATGTAGGACAGGTTTCTGAAAAACATCGCGGGGTAGTGCATTGTAAGGGTTTCTAACAGGCCATTCACTAGTAGAAGTGAGAAAAACATCACGGGATGGTGTGAAACGGAGGGCCTGAATTAGGATAGGCATTGAGTGGCAATGTAGGATGGAGAAAAGCGCCATGGGGTGGTCAGCATGGTGAGGTCAGGACACATGCAGTGGCAATGTAGGATAGGTTTCTGAAAAACTTCGCGGGCTGGTGCACTTTGTAAGGGTTTCTAACAGGCCATTCACTAGTAGGAGTGAGAAAAACATCACGTGGTGGTGTGAATAGGAGGGCCTGAATTAGAATAGGCAGTGAGTGGCAATGTAGGATGGAGAAAAGTCCCACGGGGTGGTCAGCATTGGGACGTCAGGAAACATGCAGTGGCAATGTAGGATAGGATTCTGAAAAACATCACGGGGTGGTGCGCATTGTAAGGGTTTCTAACAGTTCATTCACTAGTAAGAGTGAGAAAACAACCACGGGGTGGTGTGAATCGTAGGGCCTGAATTAGGATAGGCAGTGAGTGGCAATGTAGGATGGAGTAAGCGCCATGGGGTGGTCAGCTTGGGGAGGTCAGGAAACATGCAGTTGCAATGTAGGAGAGGTTTCTGAAAAACATCGGGGTTAGTGCATTGTAAGGGTTTCTAACATGCCATTCACTAGTAGGGGTGAGAAAAACTTCACGGGGTGGTGTGAATCGGAGGGCCTGAATTAGGATAGGCAGTGAGTGGCAATGTAGGATGGAGAAAAGCGCCACGGGGTGGACAGAATGGGGAGGGCAGGAAACATGCAGTGGTAATGTAGGACAGGTTTCTGAAAAATATTGCCGGGTGTTGGGCATTGTAAGTGTTTCTAACACGCCATGCACTAGTAGCAGTGAGAAAAACATCACCGTGTGGTGTGAATCTGAGGGACTGAATTAGGATAGGCAGTGAGTGTCAATGTAGGGGGGAGAAAAGCGTCATGGGGTTTTCAGCTTGGGGAGGTCAGGAAACATGCAGTGGCAATGTAGGACAGGTTTCTGAAAAACAACGCGGGGTAGTGTATTGTAAGTGTTTCTGTTGGGAGCCGCAGCCCCGAGCCCGGTCGCCTCACTTGGCGGACGTGAGGCCTGTAGTAAAGAGTGAAGCCTGAGGTAGATTACCCCTCCCATCGATTATGTTAGTTTCCTGCTTACCGCGTAAACAACCCGCTCAACAATATAGTCTGCCTGGCAACTGATGATGTTAGCCAATCAGCTTGCCTTGCTTACTTTAACATGATTGGACACTGTACCCGTATATATACCGGTGCCACCCCTGGGCGGAAGTAGAAGCCAGGTAGAAGCCCGGAAGTAGAAGCCCAAAAGGAGCCGCGGAGAGCGGACCGGTAGAGGCTTTGGGGCAGACTGAAGCACAAAAGGAGCCGCGGGGAGCGGACCAAAGGAGGCTTCAGCTGGGAGAACCCAGGGCAGGCTGTACGGAGAAGGAAAATAAAAAGAAAAGGTTGTCCACTACCAGACTTTGTCGTGTGTCCTTCCTGCCGGCCGGGAGCGGACATCGACATTTGGAGGCCCGCCCGGGGACTGATCACCCCCGAGACGTGGAAGTGGACAACGCTCCAGTACAGAGCTGCGAGACAGGTGAGTTGGGGATAAGCCTGGGCTCTGGGTGGCGCGCACCTACAGGGCTTTTAGACTCCCCTCAGGCTCACGCGTAAGTGGCGGATTCCTTGGGCCTCACGCGGTGAGTAACATATTAAAAGATGGGAAACATGCTAGGTAGCAACACTTAGAGCGAGGGTGGTTGTGGAGAAAGCTCTCAAGAGCTTACAAAAGTACGCAGGGTATCTGAGCAGGCCCAGTCAGGGAGCTCCCGAGAGGGGTCCGTCAAGGGGGACAAGGATGCTAAGGAGGAGGACGGGGCTCTAGCCTCGGAGTCGTCTGACTCCGAGGACGAGGGAAAGTTGAATGGCAAGGAGGCCAAAGAGACCAGCTGTCAGGAGCCTAAGTCGCTCAATAAGGAGTCGCAGGGTTCTTTTCCAGCGTCGCCCCGCGAATTGCGCTCTGCTCAACCTGGTCTGCAGAGGAGTAGAGAGCTCCTGAGCACTCCCCGGCGCGAGAGGGAGGCGAAGCCTTCCGCCCCACCTTGGGGGCCGTTTCCGGAGGCGATTCCTCGCCACGAGGCGGCCGCCTGGGAGCCCCCCCCCCTTTCGCCAGAACAGAAAGTGATGCACGGGCCCCCATTTTCCGCCCAATCACGGCCGCCGTCTTATGCTCCGCCGCCGGCGGGTCGGTATTTTTACAGGCGGCTTTGGCAGGGGGGACGTTTGTCTCATGAGGTACATCCACCTGGGATAGATAGTGGCCCCTACGAGATATTTCCTGTACAAGTAGCTATGGGCCAGGGACGCAATGTATGGGAGCCTTTTGAGATAAAGCAGATTAGAGAACTTAAAAATGCAGTTACAACCTTTGGGCCGACTGCGCCTTACACCATTGCCATGCTGGAGAATCTGTCTTCTGGGCCCCTCACCCCCGCGGACTGGATTCAGCTGGCAAAGGCGTGTCTGCCCTCGGGCAGTTACCTGGATTGGCGAGCCTGGTACGCAGAGTTCTCTGCAGAGCAGGCTGAGAGAAACGCCAATCGGGGAAACCGGGGGTGGAACAAGGAAATGCTTATGGGAGAAGGTCGGCACGCTGATGATCAGACCCAGTTCCCCGGCGCTGTCTATGAACAAATCAATGCCATAGGGCTCCGCGCCTGGAAGCAAGTAAGTGGTGCCGGAACAGCCTCCTTGTGTCTTTCAAAAATAATTCAGGGTACCACAGAGCCATTTGTTGACTTTGTGGCCCGAATGCAAGATGCTGCCGATAAGATATTTTCTGATCCGGGAGTGGCTCGACCGCTGGTAAGGCAGCTGATTTTCGAACAGTGTACAAAGGAGTGCAAGGCAGCGATAGCTCCTCATAAGAACAAGGACCTCAACGCCTGGATTAGGATATGCAGAGAGATAGGGGGGCCGCTCTCCAACTCGGGAGTGGCTGCTCTCCTGGCCGCGGCTGTACAGCAGAGGGGACCTCGCGGGTTAGAAGGGGAATGTAAGGCTAAAGGGTGTTTTGCCTGCGGGGAGCCAGGACACATTAAACGTCACTGCCCAAACAATGCAGATGCTAGGCCTCGCCCTAGGAATGAAGAACCATATGTTTGTGGGCGATGCAAGAAGGGATCACACAAAGCTGAGGAGTGTAGGTCGGTCTTTGATGCTCAGGGCAACCGTATTTGTGGACGAGATGCTACAGAGCCAAAAAACGGCCAGAGGGGGCCCCCTTCACAGGCGGGCCCCCGCCCCAGAGACAGGACAGCTCAGGGTGGCAGCCTTCAACAAGGGCCACCCCTGGGTCAGCAGGTGTGGACCTCAGTGTCGCCTCCAGACTTATATGGGTGTTCATCTTGTCATTTGTCACTCAGCACCCTATAATTTTTCCAAAGGTTACTGCCTCTGAGCCATTAGTCCCAGCAACTACAATATATACAGATGGCTCCAAGACGGGGATAGGCGCCTATGTGATCCTAGGCAAGCCCCCGGTTACCATACAATTTGAACCAGATCAGCCTCAGGTGGTGGAACTGCAGATCGTTAAAATGATTCTTGAACGGTTCTCAGAAGCCATTAACATTGTCTCCGATTCTAGGTATGTGGTCAATGCTTTGCAAGTGCTTGAGACTGCCAGTTTAATTAGATCCACTTCCACAGTGGCTGGGCTGTTCCTGTCTATCCAGACATTGCTTCAGAACAGACACCATAAGGTCTTCACTACCCACATAAGAGCACATACATCCCTGCCAGGGCCTATGGCACAGGGGAATGCGGCTGCTGACACTGCCACTCGCCCGTTATGGATTTTTACCTTACTAACACCAATCGAGCGAGCCCGTGCCTTCCATGATAAGTTTCATGTCAATGCCAGGACACTAGCAAACCATTTCCATGTTTTTAGAGCAGATGCACGAGATATCGTGCGACTATGTGACTCCTGTGCCACATACAAACCTGCCATACCGATGGGAGTAAACCCTCGAGGTTTGATCCCTGGTGATGTTTGGCAGATGGACATCACACATATACAGGAGTTTGGGACTCTTAAATATGTTCATGTTTCCACAGACACCTGTTCTCACGTCATATTTGCAACAGCAGAAACAGGTGAAAAAGTGTCTAATGTGATCAATCATTGCCTGGCAGCTTGGGCCGCATGGGGCAAACCAAAAATATTAAAAACTGATAATGGACCAGCCTATATAGGCAAAGCCTTCAATGAGTTCTGCAAGATGATGGAGGTTCAATTAAAACATGGTATCCCATACAATCCCCAAGGTCAAGGAATCATTGAGAGGGCTCATAGAAGCCTCAAAGAAATTTTACAAAAACAAAAAGGGGGAGTAGGCCAAGGCCTGGCCCCAAAGGCACGATTATCCATGGCACTATTCACACACAATTTTTTAAATTTAAATAATGATAATTGCTCCCCAGCTGTGGAGCACTGCAACCCTTCCCCCAACCATAAAGGGTGGGTGAAGTGGAAAGATGTCCTGACAGGACAATGGATGGGCCCGGATCCAGTGGTCAGCTGGAACCGAGGCGCGGTTTGTGTTTTCCCACAGGAACCGGGACGAGAACCACTGTGGATACCGGAGAGACTGACACGGGCAACAAAGCCCTCGACTGAAGATCAGACCTGCCCTACCGGAGATCCATCACAGACCAACCAACAAGATGAATAAAAATAGCGGTAGCCCGAAATGGACAAGAAGATCCTCAGGCATATGCATGGCTTGCTCAATTGGCCCACGACCGAGTCTAGATATGGCGGGCATCCCTCATTCTCCTCCATAAGGTGACAATACACAGCAGGGTAGGTGAGTCAATGACGGGTAAGAGCGTGCCTCCCCAGCACGACTCGACCTAAGCCAGGCCCTACCCCATCCTGCACGTAAGCCGCTGGACTATTAGATGCTGCCCAGGTCTAAATTTCTCTCCGAGGGGATTTCTTTACGGAGAGGAAATGAGTGCAAGCTTGT
The DNA here is from genome assembly GCF_034190915.1 of Cavia porcellus. Classification (NCBI taxonomy): domain Eukaryota; kingdom Metazoa; phylum Chordata; class Mammalia; order Rodentia; family Caviidae; genus Cavia; species Cavia porcellus. Next base: position 280,197 of record NW_026947486.1, on the reverse strand, counting down.
GTGCATCCAGGTTCCGTCCAGTTTGTGCCTGGCCCTAGAAAAAGGACGAGGGCCTCAGGGCCTTGGCAGACCATGGCATGGCCGACCAGGGTCTAAGCCAAGGACCTACGGTGGGCCTACACATAGGGCATAAGCCTCTGCACCCAGTCCAGGAAGGGCTACGATGCGCACATTCATAAAAAATAAAAAAGGGGGAGATGTTGGGAGCCGCAGCCCCGAGCCCGGTCGCCTCACTTGGCGGACGTGAGGCCTGTAGTAAAGAGTGAAGCCTGAGGTAGATTACCCCTCCCATCGAATATGTTAGTTTCCTGCTTACCGCGTAAACAACCCGCTCAACAATATAGTCTGCCTGGCAACTGATGATGTTAGCCAATCAGCTTGCCTTGCTTACTTTAACATGATTGGACACTGTACCCGTATATATACCGGTGCCACCCCTGGGCGGAAGTAGAAGCCAGGTAGAAGCCCGGAAGTAGAAGCCCAAAAGGAGCCGCGGAGAGCGGACCGGTAGAGGCTTTGGGGCAGACTGAAGCACAAAAGGAGCCGCGGGGAGCGGACCAAAGGAGGCTTCAGCTGGGAGAACCCAGGGCAGGCTGTATGGAGAAGGAAAATAAAAAGAAAAGGTTGTCCACTACCAGACTTTGTCGTGTGTCCTTCCTGCCGGCCAGGAGCGGACATCGACATGTTTCTAACAGGGAATTCCCTAGTAGGGTTGAGAAAAACATCACGGAGTGGTGTGAATTGGAGGGCCTGAGTTAGGATATGCTGTGAGTGGCAATGTAGGATGGAGAAAAGCGCCACAGGGTGGTCAGCATGGGGTGGTCAGGAAACATGCAGTGGCAATGTAGGATAGTTTTCTGAAAAAGATCGCGGGTTGGGGCATTGTAAGGGTTTCTAACAGGCCATTCACTATTAGGCGTGTAAAAAACATAACGGGGTGTTGTGAATCGGAGGGTCTGAATTAGGATAGGCAGTGAGTTGCAATGTAGGATGGAGAAAAGCTATACGGGATGGTCAGCATGTGGAGGTCAGGAAACATGCAGTGGCAATGTAGGATAGGTTTCTGAAAAATATTGTTGGGTGGTGCTTCTTGTAAGTGTTTCTAACATGCCACGCACTAGTAGCAGTGGGAAAAACAACACGGGTTGGTGTGAATCGGAGGGCCTGAATTAGCATAGGCAGTGAGTGGCAATGTAGGATGGAGAAAGGCGCCACGGGTTGGTCAGCATGAGGAGGTCAGGAAACATGCTGTGGCAATGTAAGATAGGTTTCTGAAAAACATCGCGGGGTGGTGCGCATTGTAAGGGTTTATAACAGGCCATTCACTAGTAGGAGTGAGAAAAACATCAAGGGGTGGAGTGAATCGGAGGGCCTGAATTAGGATAGGCATTGAGTGACAATGTAGGATGGAGAAAAGTGCCACGGGGTGGTCAGCATGGGGACGTCAGGAAACATGCTGTGGCAATGTAGGATAGGATTCTGAAAAACATCGCGGGGCGGTGCGCATTGTAAGTGTTTCTAACAGGCCATTCACTAGTAAGAGTGAGAAAAAAACCACGGGGTGGTGTGAATCGGAGTACTTGAATTAGGATAGGCAGTGAATGGCAATGAAGGATGGATAAAAGCGCCACGGGGTGGTTTTCATGGGGAGGTCAGGAAACATGCAATGGCAATGTAGGATAGGTTTCTGAAAAAAATCGCGGGGTCGTGTGAATTGTAAGGGTTTCTAACATGCCATTCACTAGTAGGAGTGAGAAAAACATCACGGGGTGGTGTGAATTGGGGGGCCTGAATTGGGTAGGCAGTGAGTGGCAATGTAGGATGGAGAAAAGCTATACGGGGTGGTCAGCATGTGGAGGTCAGGAAACATGCAGTGGCAATGTAGGATAGGTTTCTCAAAAACATCGCGGGGTGGTGCGCATTTTAACGGATTCTAACAGGCCATTCACTAGTAGGAGTGAGAAAAACATCACGTTGTTGTGTGAATCAGAGCGCCTGAATTAGGATAGGCAGGGAGGGGCAATGTAGGATGGAGAAAAGTGCCACGGGGTGGTCAGCATGGGAACATGAGGAAACATGCAGTGGCAATGTAGGATAGGATTCTGAAAAACATCCCGGGGTGGTGCGCCTTTTAATTGTTTCTAACACGCCATGCTCTAGTAGCAGTGAGAAAATCATCACGGGTTTGTGTGAATTGGAGGGCCTGAATTAGGAAAGGCAGTGAGTGGCAATGTAGGATGGAGAAAAGCGCCACGGGGTGGACAGAATGGGGAAGGCAGGAAACATGCAGTGGTAATGTAGGATAGGTTTCTTAAAAATATTGCGGGGTTTTGGGCATTGTAAGTGTTTCTAACACGCCAGGCACTAGTAGCAGTGAGAAAAACATCACCGTGTGGTGTGATTCGGAGGGCCTGAATTAGGATAGGCAGTGAGTGGCACTTTAGGATGGAGAAAATGGCCACGGAGTGGCCAGCATGCGGAGGTCAGGAAACCTGCAGTGGCAATGTAGGATAGGTTTCGGAAAAACTTCGCGGGGTCGTGTGAATTGTAAGGGTTTCTAACACGCCATTCACTAGAAGGAGTAAGAAAACCATCACGGGGTGTTGTGAATCGGAGGGGCTGAATTGGGATAGGGAGTGAGAGGTAATATAAGATGGAAAACGCAATACGGGGTGGTCAGCATGGGGAGGTCAGGAAACTTTCAGTGGCAATGTAGGATAGGTTTCTTAAAAACATCACGGGGTGGTGCGCTTTGTAAGGGATTCTAACAGGACATTCACTAGTAGGAGAGAGAAAAACATCACGGGGTGGTGTGAATCGGAGGGCCTGAATTAGGATAGGCAGTGAGTGGCAATGTAGGATGGAGAAAAGCGCCATGGGGTGGTCAGCATGGTGAGGTCAGGACACATGCAGTGGCAATGTAGGATAGGTTTCTGAAAATCTTCGCGGGCTGGTGCGCTTTGTAAGGGTTTTTAATAGGCCATTCACTAGTAGGAGTGAGAAAAACATCACGGGTGGTGTCAATAGGAGGGCCTGAATTAGAATAGGCAGTGAGTGGCAATGTAGGTTGGAGAAAAGCACCACAGGGTGTTCAGCATGGGGAGGTCAGGAAACATGCACTGGCAATGCAGGATAGGTTTCTGAAAACATCGCCGCGTGGTGTGCATTCTAAGGGTTTCTAACAGGCCATTCACTAGTAGGAGTGAGAAAATCATCACGGGGTGGTGTGAATCGAAGAGCATGAATTAGGATAGACAGTGAGTGGCAATGTAGGATGGAGAAAAGCGCCACGGGGTGGTCAGCATGGGGAGGTCAGGAAACATGCATTGGCAATGTATGATATGTTTCTGAAGAATATCGCGTGGTGGTGTGCATTGTAAGGTCTTTTAAAGGCCCAATTACTAGTAAGAGTGAGAAAAACATCACGGGGTGGTGTGAATCGTAGGGCCTCAATTAGAATAGGTAGGGAGTGGCACTGTAGGATGGAGAAAATGGCCTCGGGGTGGTCAGTATGGGGAGGTCAGGAAACATGCAGTGGCAATGTAGGATAGCTTTCTGAAAAACATCACGGGGTCGTGTGAATTGTAAGGGTTTCTAACACTCCATTCACTAGTAGGAGTGAGAAAACCATCACGGGGTGGTGTGAATCGGGGGGCCTGAATTGGGATAGGCAGTGAGTGGCAATGTAGGATGGAGAAAAGCTATACGGGGAGGTCAGCATGGGGAGGTGAGGAAACATGCTATGGCAATGTAGGATAGGTTTCTAAAAAACATCGCGGGGTGGTGCATATTTTAAGGGTTTCTAACAGGCCATTCACAAGTAGGAGTGAGAAAAACATCACGGGGTGGTGTGAATCGCACGGCCTGAATTGGGACAGGCAGTGAGTGGCAATGTAGGATGGAGAAAAGCGCCATGGGGTGGTCAGCTTGGGGAGGTCAGGAAACATGCAGTGGCAATGTAGGACAGGTTTCTGAAAAACATCGCGGGGTAGTGAATTGTAATGGTTTCTAACAGGCCATTCACTAGTAGAAGTGAGAAAAACATCACGGGATGGTGTGAATCGGAGGGCCTGAATTAGGATAGGCATTGAGTGGCAATGTAGGATGGAGAAAAGCGCCATGGAGTGGTCAGCATGGTGAGGTCAGGACACATGCAGTGGCAATGTAGGATAGGTTTCTAAAAAACTTCGCGGGCTGGTGCACTTTGTAAGGGTTTCTTACAGGCCATTCACTAGTAGGAGTGAGAAAAACATCACGGGGTGGTGTGAATAGGAGGGCCTGAATTAGAATAGGCAGTGAGTGGCAATGTAGGATGGAGAAAAGGGCCACGGGGTGTTCAGCATGGGGAGGTCAGTAAACATGTAGTGGCAGTGTAGGATAGTTTTCTGAAAAACATCGCCGGGTGGTGTGCATTGTATGGGTTTCTAACAGGCCTTTCACTAGTAGGAGTGAGAAAATCATCACGGGGTGTTGTGAATCGAAGGTCCTGAATTGGGATAGGCAGTTAGTGACAATGTAGGATGGAGAAAAGCGTCACGGGGTGGTCAGCATGGGGAGGTCAGGAAACATGCAGTGGCAATGTAGGATAGCTTTCTGAAAAACATCGCGTGGTGGTGCGCATTGTAAGGGATTCTAACAGGCCATTCACTAGTAAGAGTGAGAAAAAAACCACGGGGTGGTGTGAATCGGAGGGCTTGAATTATTATAGGCAGTGAATGGCAATGAAGGATGGATAAAAGCGCCACGGGGTGATCAGCATGGGGAGGTCAGGAAACATGCAGTGGCAATGTAGGATAGGTTTCTGAAAAACATTGCGGGGTGGTGCGCATTGTAAGAGTTTCTAACAGGCAATTCACTAGTAAGACTGAGAAAAAAATCACGCGCTGGTGTGAATCGGAGGGCCTGAATTAGGATAGGCAGTGAGTGGCAATGTAGGATGGACAAAAGCGCCACGGGGTGTTCAGCATGGGGAGGTCAGGAAACATGCAGTGGCAATGTAGGATAGGTTTCTTAAAAATATTGTGGGGTGTTGGGCATTGTAAGTGTTTCTAACACGCCATGCACTAGTAGCAGTGAGAAAAACATCACACCGTGTGGTGTGAATCTGAGGGACTGAATTAGAATAGGCAGTGAGTGGCAATGTAGGATGGAGAAAAGCGCCATGGGGTGGTCAGCTTGGCGAGGTCAGGAAACATGCAGTGGCAATGTAGGACAGGTTTCTGAAAAACAACACGGGGTAGTGCATTGTAAGTGTTTCTAACAGGCCATTCACTAGTAGGGGTGAGAAAAACATCATGGGGTGTTGTGAATTGGGGGGCCTGAATTGGGATAGGCAGTGAGTGGCAATGTAGGATGGAGAAAAGCGCCATGGGGTGTTCAGCATGGGGAGGTCAGGAAACATGCAGTGGCAATGTAGGATAGGTTTCTCATAAACATAGCGGGGTGGTGCGCATTTTAACGGATTCTAACAGGCCATTCACTAGTAGGAGTGAGAAAAACATCACGTTGTTTTGTGAATCAGAGCGCCTGAATTAGGATAGGCAGGGAGGGGCAATGTAGAATGGAGAAAAGCGCCACGGGGTGGTTAGCATGGGAACATCAGGAAACATGCAATGGCAATGTAGGATAGAATTCTGAAAAACATCGCGGGGTGGTGCGCCTTTAATTGTTTCTAACACGCCATGCTCTAGTAGCAGTGAGAAAAACATCACGGGTTTGTGTGAATCGGAGGGCCTGAATTAGGATTGTCAGTGAGGGGCAATGTAGGATGGACAAAAGCGCCACGGGCTGGTCAGCATGGGGAGGTCATGAAACATGCAGTGGAAATGTAGGATAGGTTTCTGAAAAATATTGCGGGGTGTTGCGCATTGTAAGTTTTTCTAACACGCCATGCACTAGTAGCAGTGAGAAAAACATCACCGCGAGGTGTGAATCGGATGGCCTGAATTAGGAAAGGCAGTGAGTGGCAATGTAGGATGGAGAAAAGCGCCATGGGGTGGTCAGCTTGGGGAGGTCAGGAAACATGCTGTGGCAATGTAGGACAGGTTTCTGAAAAACATCGCGGGGTAGTGCATTGTAAGTGTTTCTAACAGCCCATTCACTAGTAGGGGTGAGAAAAACATCACGGAGTGGTGTGAATCGGAGAGCCTGGATTATGATAGGCAGTGAGTGGCAATGTAGGATGGAGAAAAGCGCCATGGGGTGTTCAGCATGGGGAGGTCAGGAAACATGCAGTGGCAATGTAGGATAGGTTTCTGAAAAACTTCGCGGGCTGGTGCGCTTTGTAAGGGTTTTTAACAGGCCATTCACTAGTAGGAGTGAGAAAAACATCACGGGGTGGTGTGAATAGGAGGGCCTGAATTAGAATAGGCAGTGAGTGGCAAGGTTGGATGGAGAAAAGCGCCACGGGGTGTTCAGCATGGGAGGTCAGGAAACATGTAGTGGCAATGTAGGATAGTTTTCTGAAAAATATCGCCGGGTGGTGTGCATTGTAAGGGTTCCCTTTTTTTTTTTTTTTTTTTTTTTTGGTCTTTTTCATTTTTATCGGTACCAGGGATCGAACTCGCGACTGCCTGCTTGCAAGGCAGGTGCTTAAGCCCCTGAGCTAAATCCCCAGCCCCCAATGTAAGGGTTTCTAACCGGCCATTCACTAGTAGGAGTGAGAAAATCATCACGGGGTTTTGTGAATCGAAGGTGCTGAATTAGGATAGGCAGTTAGTGACAATGTAGGATGGAGAAAAGCGTCACGGGGTGGTCATCATGGGGAGGTCAGGAAACATGCAGTGGCAACGTAGGATAGGTTTCTGAAAAACATCGTGGGGTGGTGCGCATTGTAAGGGTTTCTAACACGCCATTCACTAGTAAGAGTGAGAAAAAATTCACGGGGTGGTGTGAATCGGAGTGCCTGAACTGGTATAGGTAGTGAGTGGAAATGTAGGATGGACAAAAGCGCAACGGGTTGGTCAGCATGGGGAGAACAGGAAACATGCAGTGGCAATGTAGGACAGGTTTCTGAAAAACATCGCGGGATGGTGTGCATTGTAAGGGTTTCTAACAGTCCATTGACTAGTAGGAGTGAGAAAAACATCACGGGGGGCTGTGAATCGGAGAGCCTGAATTAGTATAGGCAGTGAGTGCCAATGTAGGATGGAGAAAAGCGCCAAGGGGTGGTCAGCATGGGGAGGTCAGGAAACTTGCAGTGGCAATGTAGGAGAGGTTTCGGAAAAACATCGCGGGGTGGTGCGCATTGTAATGGTTTCTAACACGCCATGCACTAGTAGCAGTGAGAAAAACAGCACCGGTTGGTGTGAATCAGAGGGCCTGAATTAGGATAGGCAGTGAGTGGCAACTTAGGATGGAGAAAAGCGCCACAGGGTGGTCAGCATGGGGTGGTCAGGAAACATGCAGTGGCAATGTAGGATAGGTTTCTGAAAAAGATCGCAGGTTGGTGCATTGTAAGGGTATCTAACAGGCCATTCACTAGTAGGCGTGTAAAAAACATGACGGGGTGTTGTGAATCGGTGGGTCTGTATTAGGATAGGCAGTGAGTGGCAATGTAGGATGGTGAAAAGCGCCAAGGGGTGGTCAGCATGGGGAGGTCAGAAAACATGCTGTGGCAATGTAGGATAGGTTTCTGAAAAACATCGCGGGGTGGTTCGCATTGTAAGGGTTTCTAACAGGCCATTCACTAGTAGGAGTGAGAAATACATCACGGGGTGGTGTGAATCGGAGGTCCTGAATTAGGATAGGTTGTTAGTGACAATGTAGGATGGAGAAAAGTGCCACGGGGTCGTCAGCATGGGGAGGTCAGGACACATGCAGTGGCAATGTAGGATATGTTTCTGAAAACCATCGCGGGGTGCTGCGCATTGTAAGTGTTTCTAACAGGCCATTCACTAGTAGGAGTGAGAAAAACATCACGGGGTGGTGTGAATCAGAGGGACTGAATAAGGATAGGCCGTGAGTGGCACTGTAGGATGGAGAAAATGGCCACGGGCTGGTCAGGATGGGGAGGTCAGGAAACATGCAGTGGAAATGTAGGATAGGTTTCTGAAAAATATTGCGGGGTGTTGCGCATTGTAAGTGTTTCTAACACGCCATGCACTAGTAGCAGTGAGAAAAACATCATCGCGAGGTGTGAATCGGAGGGCCTGCATTAGGAAAGGTAGTGAGTGGCAATGTAGGATGGAGAAAAGCGCCATGGGGTGGTCAGCTTGGGGAGGTCAGGAAACATGCTGTGGCAATGTAGGACAGGTTTCTGAAAAACATCGCGGGGTAGTGCATTGTAAGTGTTTCTAACAGGCCATTCACTAGTAGGGTTGAGAAAAACATCACGGAGTGGTGTGAATCGGAGGGCCTGGATTATGATAGGCAGTGAGTGGCAATGTAGGATGGAGAAAAGCGCCATGGGGTGTTCAGCATGGGGAGGTCAGGAAACATGCAGTGGCAATGTAGGATAGGTTTCTGAAAAACATCGCCGCGTGGTGTGCATTATAAGGGTTTCTAACAGGCCATTCACTAGTAGGAGTGACAAAATCATCACGGGTCGGTGTGAATCCAAGGGCCTGAATTAGGATAGGCATTGAGTGAAAATGTAGGATGGAGAAAAGCGCCATGGGGTGGTCAGCATGGGGAGGTCAGGAAACATGCAGTGGCAATGTAGGATAGGTTTCTTAAAAACATCGTGGGGTGGTGCGCCTTGTAAGGGTTTCTAACAGGCCATTCACTAGTAGGAGTGAGAAAAACATCATGCGGTGGTGTGAATCGGAGGGCCTGAATAAGGATAGGCAGTGAGTGGCAATGTAGGATGGAGAAAAGCTCCATGAGGTGGTCAGCATGGTGAGGTCAGGACACATGCAGTGGCAATGTAGGATAGGTTTCTGAAAAACTTCGCGGGCTGGTGCGTTTTGTAAGGGTTTCTAACAGGCCATTCACTAGTAGGAGTCAGAAAAACATCACGGGGTGGTGTCAATAAGAGGGCCTGAATTAGAATAGGCAGTGAGTGGCAATGTAGGTTGGAGAATAGCGCCACGGGGTGTTCAGCATGGGGAGGTCAGGAAACATGCAGTGGCAATGCAGGATAGGTTTCTGAAAAACAGCGCCGGGTGGTGTGCATTCTAAGGGTTTCTAACAGGCCATTCACTAGTAGGAGTGAGAAAATCATCACGGGGTGGTGTGAATCGAAGAGCCTGAATTAGGATAGGCAGTGAGTGACAATGTAGGATGGAGAAAAGCGCCACGGGGTGGTCAGCATGTGTATGTCAGGACACATGCAATGGCAATGTAGGATAGGTTTCTGAAAAACATCGCCGGGTGGTGCGCATTGTAAGCGTTTCAAACACGCCATTCACTAGTACGAGTGAGAAAAACATCACGGGGTGGTGTGAATCGGAGGGCCTGAATAGGGATAGGCAGTGAGTGGCAATGTAGGATGGAGAAAAGCTATACTGGGTGGTCAGCATGGGGAGGTCAGGAAACATACAGTGGCAATGTAGGATAGGTTTCTGAAAAACATCGCGGTGTGAGGCGCATTTTAAGGGTTTCTAACAGGCCATTCATTAGTAGGAGTGAGAAAAACATCACGGGGTGGTGTGAATCGGATGGCCTGAATTAGGATAGGCAGTGAGTTGCACTGTAGGATGGAGAAAATGGCCACGGGGTGGTCAGCATGTGGAGGTCAGGAAACCTGCAGTGGCAATGTAGGATAGGTTTCTGAAAAAATCACGGGGTCGTGTGAATTGTAAGGGTTTCTAACACGCCATTCACTAGTAAGAGTGAGAAAACCATCACGGGGTGGTGTGAATCAGGGGGCCTGAATTGGGATTGGCAGTGAGTGGCAATGTAGAATTTAGAAAAGCTATACTGGGTGGTCAGCATGGGGAGGTCAGGAAACATACAGTGGCAATGTAGGATAGGTTTCTGAAAAACATCGCGGGGTGGAGCGCATTTTAAGGGTTTCTAACAGGCCATTCATTAGTAGGAGTGAGAAAAACATCACGGGGTGGTGTGAATCGGATGGCCTGAATTAGGATAGGCAGTGAGTTGAACTGTAGGATGGAGAAAATGGCCACGGGGTGGTCAGCATGTGGAGGTCAGGAAACCTGCAGTGGCAATGTAGGATAGGATTCTGAAAAACATCGCGGTGTCGTGTGAATTGTAAGGGTTTCTAACACGCCATTCACTAGTAGGAGTGAGAAAACCATCACAGGGTGTTGTGAATCGGAGGGCCTGAATTGGGTTAGGCAGTGAGAGGCAATGTAGGATGTGGAAAAGCGATACGGGGTGGTCAGCATGGGGAGGTCAGGAAACATGCAGTGCCAATGTAGGATAGGTTTCTGAAAAACATTGCGGGGTGTTGCGCATTGTAAGGGTTTCTAACAGGCCATTCACTAGTAGGAGTGAGAAAAACATCATGTTGTTGTGTGAATCAGAGGGCCTGAATTAGGATAGGCAGTGAGTGGCAATATAGGATGGAGAAATGTGCCACGGGGTGGTCAGCATGGGGAGGTCAGGAAAAATGCAGTGGCAATTTAGGATACGTTTCTGAAGAACATCGCGGGGTGGTGCGCATTGTAAGGTCTTCTAATGGCCCATTTGCTAGTAAGAGTGAGAAAACCATCACTGGGTTGTGTGAATCGGGGGACCTGAATTGGCATAGGCAGTGAGTGGCAATGTAGGATTGAGAAAAGCGCCAAGGGGTGGTCAGCATGGGGACGTCAGGAAACATGCAATGGCAATGTAGGATAGGTTTCTGAAAAACATCGCGGGGTGGTGCTCATTTTAAGGGTTTCTAACAGGCCATTCACTAGTAGGAGTGAGAAAAAATTCACGGGGTGGTGTGAATAGGAGGGCCTGAATTAGAATAGGCAGTGAGTGGCAATGTATGATGGAGAAAAGCGCCACGGGGTGGTCAGCATGGGGAGGTCAGTAAACATGCAGTAGCAATGTAGGATAGGATTCTGAAAAACATCGTGGGGTTTTGCGCATTGTAAGGGTTTCTAACAGGCCATTCACCAGTAGGAGTGAGAAAAACATCACGTTATTGTGTGAATCGGAGCACCTGAATTAGGATAGGCAATGAGTAGCAATGTAGAATGGAGAAAAGCGCCACGGGGTGGTCAGCACGGGGAGGTCAGGACACATGCAGTGGCAATGTAGGATACGTTTCTGAAGAACATCGCATGGTAGTGCTCATTGTAAGGTCTTCTAAAGGCCCATTTACTAGTAAGAGTGAGAAAAACATCACGGGTTGGTGTGAATCGTAGGGCGTGAATTAGGATACGCAGTGAGTGGCACTGTAGGATGGAGAAAATGGCCACGGGGTGGTCATCATTGGGAGGTCTGGAAACATGCAGTGGCAATATGGGATAGGTTTCTGAAAAAATCACGGGGTCGTGTGAATTGTAAGGTTTTCTAACACGCCATTCACTAGTAAGAGTGAGAAAACCATCACGGGGTGGTGTGAATCGGGGGGCCTGAATTGGGATTGGCAGTGAGTGGCAATGTAGAATTTAGAAAAGCTATACGGGGTGGTCAGCATGGGGAGGTAAGGAAACATACAGTGGCAATGTAGGATAGGTTTCTGAAAAACATCGTGGGGTGGGGCGCATTTTAAGGGTTTCTAACAGGCCATTCATTAGTAGGAGTGAGAAAAACATCACGGGATGGAGTGAATCGGATGGCCTGAATTAGGCTATGCAGTGAGTTGCATTGTAGGATGGAGAAAATGGCCACGGGGTGGTCAGCATGGGGAGGTCAGGAAACATGAAGTGGCAATGTAGGATAGGTTTCTGAAAAACATCGCGGGGTCGTGTGAATTGTAAGGGTTTCTAACACGCCATTCACTAGTAGGAGTGAGAAAACCATCACGGGGTGTTGTGAATCGGAGGGCCTGTATTGGGATAGGCAGTGAGAGGCAATGTAGGATGGAGAAAAGCGATACGGTGTGGTCAGCATGTGGAGGTCAGGAAACATGCAGTGGCAATGTAGGATAGGTTTCTGAAAACATCGCGGGGTGGTGCGCATTGTAATGGTTTCTAACAGGCCATTCACTAGGAGCAGTGAGAAAACCATCACGTTGTTAGGTGAATCGGAGGGCCTGAATTAGGATAGGCAGTGAGTGGTAATGTAGGATGGAGAAAAGCGCCTCGAGGTGGTCAGCATGGGGAGGTCAGGAAACATGCAGTGACAATGTAGGATATGTTTCTGAAGAACATCGCGGGTGGTGCGCATTGTAAGGTCTTCTAAAGGCGCATTTTCTAGTAAGAGTGAGAAAACCATCACGGGGTGGTGTGAATCGGGGGACCTGAATTGGGATAGGCAGTGAGTGGCAATGTAGGATTGAGAAAAGCGCCAAGGGGTGGTCAGCATGGGGACGTCAGGAAACATGCAATGGCAATGTAGGATAGGTTTCTGAAAAACATCGCGGGGTGGTGCTCATTTTAAGGGTTTCTAACAGGCCATTCACTAGTAGGAGTGAGAAAAACACCACAGGGTGGTGTGAATAGGAGGGCCTGAGTTAGAATAGGCAGTGAGTGGCAATGTAGGATTGAGAAAAGCGCCAAGGGGTGGTCAGCATGGGGACGTCAGGAAACATGCAATGGCAATGTAGGATAGGTTTCTGAAAAACATCGCGGGGTGGTGCTCATTTTAAGGGTTTCTAACAGGCCATTCACTAGTAGGAGTGAGAAAAACATCACGGGATGGTGTGAATAGGAGGGCCTGAATTAGAATAGGCAGTGAGTGGCAATGTATGATGGAGAAAAGCGCCATGGGGTAGTCAGCATGGGGACGTCAGGAAACATGCAGTAGCAATGTAGGATAGGTTTCTGAAAAACATCGCCGGGTGGTGTGCATTGTAAGGGTTTCTAACTGGCCATTCACTAGTAGGAGTGAGAAAATCATCACGGGGTGTTGTGAATCGAAGGGCGTGAATTAGGAGAGGCAGTGGGTGACAATGTACGATGGAGAAAAGCGCCAAAGGGTGCTCAGCATGGGGAGGTCAGGAAACATGCTGTGGCAATGTAGGATAGGTTTCTGAAAAACATCACAGGGTGGTGCGCATTGTAAGGGTTTCTAACAGTCCATTCACTAGTAGGAGTGAGAAAAACATCACAGGGTGGTGTGAATAGGAGGGCCGGAATTAGAATAGGCAGTGAGTGGCAATGTATGATGGAGAAAAGCGCCACGGGTGGTCAGCATGGGGAGGTCAGGAAACATGCAGTAGCAATGTAGGATAGGATTCTGAAGAACATCGCGGTGTGGTGCGCATTGTAAGGTCTTCTAAAGGCCCATTTACTAGTAAGAGTGATAAAAACATCACGGGGTGGTGTGAATCGTATTGCCTGAAATAGGATAGGCAGTGAGTGGCACTGTAGGATGGAGAAAATGGCCACAGGGTGGTCAGCATGGGGAGGTCAGGAAACATGCAGTGGTAATGTAGGAAAGGTTTCTGAAAAATATTGCGGTGTGTTGCACATTGTAAGTGTTTCTCACACGCCATGCACTAGTAGCAGTGAGAAAAACACAACCGTGTGGTGTGAAATGGAGGGCCTGAATTAGGATAGGCAGTGAGTGGCAATGTAGGATGGAGAAAAGCACCACGGGGTGGTTAGTTTGGGGAGGTCAGGAAACATGCAGTGGCAATGTAGGACAGGTTTCTGTAAAACATCGCGGAGTAGTGCATTGTAAGGGTTTCTAACAGGCCATTCACTAGTAGGGGTGAGAAAAACATCACAGAGTGGTGTGAATCGGAGGGCCTGGATTAGGAAAGGCAGTGAGTCGCAAGGAAGGATGGAGAAAAGCGCCAAGGGTGGTCAGCATGGGGTGGTCACGAAACATGCAGTGGCAATGTAGGATAGGTTTGTGAAAAAGATCGCGGTTTGGTGCATTGTAAGCGTTTCTAACAGGCCATTCACTAGTAGGGGTGAGAAAAACATCATGGAGTGGTGTGAATCGGAGGGCCTGGATTAGGACAGGCAGTGAGTGGCAATGTTGGATGGAGAAAAGCGGCACGGGGTGGTCAGCATGGGGAGGTCAGGAAACATGCAGTGGCAATGTAGGATAGGTTTCTGAAAAACATCGCGGGGTCGTGTGAGTTGTAAGGGTTTCTAACACGCCATTCACTAGGAGGAGTGAGAAAACCATCACGGGGTGTTGTGAATTGGAGGGCCTGTATTGGGATAGGCAGTGAGAGGCAATGTAGGATGGAGCAAAGCGATACGGTTTGGTCAGCATGTGGAGGTCAGGAAACATGCAGTAGCAATGTAGGATAGGTTTCTGAAAAACATCACGGGGTGGTGCGCATTGTAAGGGTTTCTAACAGGCCATTTCCTAGTAGGAGTGAGAAAAACTTCACGTTGTTGGGTGAATCAGAGGGCCTGAATTAGGATAGGCAGTGAGTGGTAATGTAGGATGGAGAAAAGCGCCACGGGGTGGTCATCATGGGGAGGTCAGGAAACATGCAGTGGCAATGTAGGATAGGTTTCTGAAAAACTTCGCGGGCTGGTGCGCTTTGTAATGGTTTCTAATAGGCCATTCACTAGTAGGATTGAGAAAAACATCACGGGGTGGTGTGAATAGGAGGGCCTGAATAACAATAGGCAGTGATTGGCAATGTAGGATGCTGAAAAGCGCCCCAGAGTGTTCAGTATGTGGAAGTCAGGAAACATGCAGTGGCAGTGCAGGATAGGTTTCTGAAAAACGTCGCCGGGTGGTGTGCATTGTAAGGGTTTCTAACAGGCCATTCACTAGTAGGAGTAAGAAAATCATCACGGGGTGGTGTGAATCGAAGGGCCTGAATTAGGATAGGCAGTGAGTGACAATTTAGGATGGAGAAAAGCGCCACGGGGTGGTCAGAATGCGGAGGTCAGAAAAAATGCTGTAGCAATGTAGGATAGGATTCTGAAAAACATCAAGGGGTGGTGCGGATTGTAAGGGTTTCTAACAGGCCATTCACTACTAGGAGTGCGTAAAACAGCACGGGGTGGTGTGAATCGGAGGGCCTGAATTAGGACAGGCTGTGAGTGGCAATGTAGCATGGAGAAAAGCGCCACGGGGTGGTCAGCATGTGTAGGTCAGGACACATGCAGTGGCAATGTAGGATAGGTTTCTGAAAAACATCGCGGGGTGGTGTGCATTGTAAGTGTTTCTAACACGCCATTCACTAGTAGGAGTGAGAAAACCATCACGCGGTGCTGTGAATCGGAGGGCCTGACTTGGGATAGGCAATGAGTGGCAATGTAGGATGGAGAAAAGCGCCACGGGGTGGTCAGCATGGGGAGGTCAGGAAACATGCAGTGGCAATGTAGGAGAGGTTTCTGAAAAACATCACAGAGTGGTGCGCATTGTAAGGGTTTCTAACAGGCCATTCACTACTAGGAGTGAGAAAAACATCACGGGGTGGTGTGAATCGGAGGGCCTGAATTAGGACAGGCAGTGAGTGGCAATGTAGGATGGAGAAAAGTGCAACGGGGTGGTCAGCATGGGGAGGTCAGGAAACATGCAGTCGCAATGTAGGATACGTGTCTGAAGAACATCGCAGGGTGGTGCGCATTGTAAGGTCTTCTAAAGTCCCATTTACAAGTAAGAGTGAGAAAAACATCACGGGGTGGTGTGAATCGTAGGGCCTGAATTAGCATAGGCAGTGAGTGGCACTGTAGGATGGACAAAATGGCCAAGGGGTGGTCAGCATGGGGAGGTCAGGAAACATGCAGTGGGAATATAGGATAGGTTTCTGAAAAAAATCGCGGGGTGGTGCTCATTGTATGGGTTTCTAACAGTCCATTCACTAGTAGAAGCGAGAAAAATATCACGGGGTGGTGTGAATAGGAGGGCCTGAATTAGAATAGGCAGTGAGTGGCAATGTATGATGGAGAAAAGCGCCACGGGGTGGTCAGCATGGGGACGTCAAAAAACATGCAGTAGCAAAGTAGGATAGGATTCTGAAAAACATCACGGGGTGGTGCGCATTGTAAGAGTTTCTAACAGGCCATTCACTAGTAAGAGTGAGAAATACATCAGGGGGTGGTGTGAATGGGAGGGCCTGAATTAGGATAGGCAGTAAGTGGCAATGTAGGATGTAGAAAAGCGCCACGGGGTGGACAGCATGGGGAGGTCAGGACACATGCAGTGGCAATGTAGGATATGTTTCTGAAAAACATCGCCGGGTGGTGCGCATTGTAAGGGTTTCTAAAAGGCCATTCACTAGTAGGAGTGAGAAAACCATCACGGGGTGGTGTGAATCGGAGGGCATGAATTTGGATAGGCAGTGAGTGGCAATATAGGATGGAGAAAAGCGATACAGGTTGGTCACCATGGGGAGGTCAGGAAACATGCATTGTCAATGTAGGATAGGTTTCTGAAAAACATCGTGGGGTGGTGGGCATTGTAAGGGTTTCTAACATGCCATTCACCAGTAGGAATGAGAAAAACATCACGTTGTTGTGTGAATCGGAGGGCCTGAATTAGGATAGGCAGTGAGTGGCAATGTAGGATGGAGAAAAGCGCCACGGGGTGGTCAGCACGGGGAGGTCAGGAAACATGCAGTGGCAATGTAGGATACATTTCTGAAAAACTTCGCGGGGTGGTGTGCATTGTAAGGGTTTCTAACAGGCCATTCACTAGTAGGAATGAGAAAATCATCACGGGGTGTTGTGAATCGAAGGGCATGAATTAGGATAGGCAGTGGGTGACAATGTAGGATGGAGAAAAGCGCCACGGGGTGGTCAGCATGGGGAGGTCCGGAAACATGCTGTGGCAATGTAGGAGAGGTTTCTGAAAAACATCACAGAGTGGTGCGCATTGTAAGGGTTTTCTAACAGGCCATTCACTACTAGGAGTGAGAAAAACATCACGGGGTGGTGTGAATCGGAGGGCCTGAATTAGGACAGGCAGTGAGTGGCAATGTAGGATGGAGAAAAGCGCCACGGGGTGGTCACCATGGGGAGGTCAGGAAACATGCTGTGGCAATGTAGGATAGGATTCTGAAAAACATCGCGGGGTGGTGCGCATTGTAAGGGTTTGTAACAGGCCCTTCACTAGTAGGAGTGAGAAAAACATCACGGGGTGGTGTGAATCGGAGGGCCGGTGTTAGGAAAGGCAGTGACCTGCACTGTAGGATGGAGAAAATGGCCACGGGGTGGTCAGCATGTGGAGGTCAGGAAACCTGCAGTGGCAATGTAGGATACGTTTCTGAAAAACATCGGGGGTCGTGTGAATTGTAAGGGTTTCTAACACGCCATTCACTAGTAGGAGTGAGAAAACCATCACAGGGTGTTGTGAATCGGAGGGCCTGAATTGGGATAGGCAGTGAGAGGCAATGTAGGATGTGGAAAAGCGATACGGGGTGGTCAGCATGGGGAGGTCAAGAAACATGCAGTGGCAATGTAGGATACGTTTCTGAAGAACATCGCGGGGTGGTGCCCATTGTAAGGTCTTCTAAAGGCCCATTTACTAGTAAGCGTGAGAAAACCATCACGGGGTGGTGTGAATCGGGGGACCTGAATTGGGATAGGCAGTGAGTGGCAATGTAGGATTGAGAAAAGCGCCAAGGGGTGGTCAGCATGGGGACGTCAGGAAACATGCAATGGCAATGTAGGATAGGTTTCTGAAAAACATCGCGGGGTGGTGCTCATTTTAAGGGTTTCTAACAGGCCATTCACTAGTAGGAGTGAGAAAAACATCACGGGGTGGTGTGAATAGGAGGGCCTGAATTAGAATAGGCAGTGTGTGGCAATGTATGATGGAGAAAAGCGCCAAGGGGTGGTCAGCATGGGGACGTCAGGAAACATGCAGTAGCAATGTAGGACAGGATTCTGAAAAACATCGCGGGGTGGTGCGCAATTTAAGAGTTTCTAACAGGCCATTCACTAGTAAGAGTGTGAAATACATCAGGGGGTGGTGTGAACAGGAGGGCCTGAATTAGGATAAGCAGTGAGTGGCAATGTAGGATGGAGAAAAGCGCCACGGGGTGATCAGCATGGGGAGGTCAGGACACATGCAGTGGCAATGTAGCATATGTTTCTGAAAAACATCGTGGGGTGGTGCGCATTGTAAGGGTTTCTAAAAGGCCATTCACTAGTAGGAGTGAGAAAACCATCACGGGGTGGTGTGAATCGGAGGGCATGATTTGGGATAGGCAGTGAGTGGCAAAATAGGATGGAGAAAAGCGATACAGGGTGGTCTGCATGGGGAGGTCAGGAAACATGCAGTGGCAAAGTAGGATAGGTTTCTGAAAAACATCGCGGGGTCATGTGAATTGTAAGGGTTTCTAACACGCCATTCACGAGTAGGAGTGAGAAAACCATCACAGGGTGTTGTGAATCGGAGGGCCTGAATTGGGATAGGCAGTGAGAGGCAATGTAGGATGTGGAAAAGCGATACGGGGTGGTCAGCATGGGGAGGTCAGGAAACATGCAGTGCCAATGTAGGATAGGTTTCTGAAAAACATAGCGGGGTGGTGCGCATTGTAAGGGTTTCTAAAAGGCCATTCACTAGTAGGAGTGAGAAAAACATCACGGGGTGTTGTGAATCGGAGGGCCTGTATTGGGATAGGCAGTGAGAGGCAATGTAGGATGGAGAAAATGGCCACGGGGTGGTCAGCATGTGGAGGTCAGGAAACATGCAGTGGCAATGTAGGATAGGTTTCTGAAAAACATCGCCGGGTGGTGTGCATTGTAAGGGTTTCTAACTGGCCATTCACTAGTAGGAGTGAGAAAATCGTCACGAGGTGTTGTGAATCAAAGGGCGTGAATTAGGAGAGGCAGTGGGTTACAATGTACGATGGAGAAAAGCGCCACGGGGTGCTCAGCATGGGGAGGTCAGGAAACATGCTGTGGCAATGTAGGATAGGTTTCTAAAAAACATCACAGGGTGGTGCGCATTGTAAGGGTTTCTAACAGTCCATTCACTAGTAGGAGTGAGAAAAACATCACGGGGTGGTGTGAATAGGAGGGCCGGAATTAGAATAGGCAGTGAGTGGCAATGTATGATGGAGAAAAGCGCCACGGGGTGGTCAGCATGGGGAGGTCAGGAAACATGCAGTAGCAATGTAGGATAGGATTCTGAAGAACATCGCGGGGTGGTGCGCATTGTAAGGTCTTCTAAAGGCCCATTTACTAGTAAGAGTGATAAAAACATCACGGGGTGTTGTGAATCGTAGGGCCTGAAATAGGATAGGCAGTGAGTGGCACTGTAGGATGGAGAAAATGGCCACAGGGTGGTCAGCATGGGGAGGTCAGGAAACATGCAGTGGCAATGTAGGACAGGTTTCTGAAAAACATCGCGGGGTCGTGTGAATTGAAAGTGTTTCTAACACGCCATTCACTAGTAGAAGTGAGAAAACCATCACGGGGTGGTGTGAATCGGGGGCCCTGAATTGGGATAGGCAGTGAGTGGCAATGTAGGATGGAGAAAATCTATGCGGGGTGGTCAGCATGGGGAGGACAAGAAACATGCAGTGGCAATATAGGATAGGTTTCTAAAAAACATCACGGTGTGGTGCGCAATTTAAGGGTTTCTAACAGGCCATTCACTAGTAGGAGTGAGAATAACATCACGGGGTGGTGTGAATCGGAAGGCCGGAATTGGGCTAGGCAGTGAGTGGCAATGTATGATGGAGAAAAGCGCCACGGGGTGGTCAGCATGGGGACGTCAGGAAACATGCAGTGGCAATGTAGGTTAGGATTCTGAAAAACATCGTGGGATGGTGCGCATTGTAAGAGTTTCTAACAGGCCATTCACTAGTAAGAGAGAGAAAAAATTCACGGGGTGGTGTGAATCGGAGGGCCTGAATTAGGATAGGCAGTGAGTGGCAATGTAGGATGGACAAAAGCGCCCCGGGCTGGTCAGCATGGGGAGGTCTGGAAACACGCATTGGCAATGTAGGATAGGTTTCTGAAAAATATTGCGGTGTGTTGCACATTGTAAGTGTTTCTAACACGCCATGCACTAGTAGCAGTGAGAAAAACACAACCGTGTGGTGTGAAATGGAGGGCCTGAATTAGGATAGGCAGTGAGTGGCAATGTAGGATGGAGAAAAGCACCACGGGGTGGTCAGTTTGGGGAGGTCAGGAAACATGCAGTGGCAATGTAGGACAGGTTTCTGAAAAACATCGCGGGGTAGTGCATTGTAAGGGTTTCTAACAGGCCATTCACTAATAGGGGTAAGAAAAACATCACGGAGTGGTGTGAATCGGAGGGCCTGGATTAGGAAAGGCAGTGAGTCGCAAGGAAGGATGGAG
The DNA here is from genome assembly GCF_034190915.1 of Cavia porcellus. Classification (NCBI taxonomy): domain Eukaryota; kingdom Metazoa; phylum Chordata; class Mammalia; order Rodentia; family Caviidae; genus Cavia; species Cavia porcellus. The sequence goes on along the minus strand of NW_026947486.1, from coordinate 259,957 downwards.
AAAAGCGCCAAGGGTGGTCAACATGGGGTGGTCAGGAAACATGCAGTGGCAATGTAGGATAGGTTTGTGAAAAAGATCGCGGGTTGATGCATTGTAAGCGTTTCTAACAGGCCATTCACTAGTAGGGGTGAGAAAAACATCACGGAGTGGTGTGAATCGGAGGGCCTGGATTAGGACAGGCAGTGAGTGGCAATGTTGGATGGAGAAAAGCAACACGGGGTGGTCAGCATGGGGAGGTCAGGAAGCATGGAGTGGCAATATAGGATAGGTTTCTGAAAAACATCGCCGGGTGGTGTGCATTGTAAGGGTTTCTAACAGGCCATTCACTAGTAGGAGTGAGAAAATCATTACGGGTTGGTGTGAATCGAAGGGCCTGTATTGGGATAGGCAGTGAGAGGCAATGTAGGATGGAGCAAAGCGATACGGTTTGGTCAGCATGTGGAGGTCAGGAAACATGCAGTAGCAATGTAGGATAGGTTTCTGAAAAACATCACGGGGTGGTGCGCATTGTAAGGGTTTCTAACAGGCCATTCCCTGGTAGGAGTGAGAAAAACTTCACGTTGTTGGGTGAATCGGAGGGCCTGAATTAGGATACCATTGAGTGGCAATGTAGGATGGAGAAAAGCGCCACGGGGTGGTCATCATGGGGAGGTCAGGAAACATGCAGTGGCAATGTAGGATAGGTTTCTGAAAATCTTCGTGGGCTGGTGCACTTGTAATGGTTTCTAACAGGCCTTTCACTAGTAGGATTGACAAAAACATCACGGGGTGGTGTGAATAGGAGGGCCTGAATAACAATAGGCAGTGATTGGCAATGTAGGATGGAGAAAAGCGCCCCAGAGTGTTCAGTATGTGGAAGTCAGGAAACATGCAGTGGCAGTGCAGGATAGGTTTCTGAAAAACATCGCCGGGTGGTGTGCATTGTAAGGGTTTCTAACAGGCCATTCACTAGTAGGAGTAAGAAAATCATCACGGGGTGGTGTGAATCGAAGGGCCTGAATTAGGATAGGCAGTGAGTGACAATGTAGGATGGAGAAAAGCGCCACTGGGTGGTCAGAATGGAGAGGTCAGGAAACATGCTGTAGCAATGTAGGATAGGATTCTGAAAAACATCAAGTGGTGGTGCGGATTGTAAGGGTTTCTAACAGGCCATTCACTACTAGGAGTGCGAAAAACAGCACGGGGTGGTGTGAATCGGAGGGCCTGAATTAGGACAGGCTGTGAGTGGCAATGTAGCATGGAGAAAAGCGCCACGGGGTGGTCAGCATGTGTAGGTCAGGACACATGCAGTGGCAATGTAGGATAGGTTTCTGAAAAACATCGCGGGGTGGTGTGCATTGTAATTGTTTCTAACACGACATTCACAAGTAGGAGTGAGAAAACCATCACGGGGTGCTGTGAATCGGAGGGCCTTATTTGGGATAGGCAATGAGTGGCAATGTAGGATGGAGAAAAGCGCCACGGGGTGGTCAGCATGGGGAGGTCAGGAAACATGCAGTGGCAATGTAGGATAGGTTTCTGAAAAACATCGTGTGGTGGTGGGCATTGTAAGGGTTTCTAACAGGCCATTCACCAGTAGGAATGAGAAAAATATCACGTTGTTTTGTGAAACGGAGAGCCTGAATTAGAATAGGCAGTGAGAGGCAATGTAGGATGGAGAAAAGCGCCACGGGGTGGTTAGCATGGGGAGGTCAGGAAACATGCAGTGGCAACGTAAGATACGTGTCTGAAGAACATCGCAGGGTGGTGCGCATTGTAAGGTCTTCTAAAGGCCCATTTACTAGTAAGAGTGAGAAAAACATCACGGGGTGGTGTGAATCGTAGGGACTGAATTAGCATAGGCAGTGAGTGGCACTGTAGGATGGATAAAATGACCACGGGGTGGTCATCATGGGGAGGTCAGGAAACATGCAGTGGCAATGTAGGATAGGTTTCTGAAAAACATCGCTGTATGGTGCGCATTTTAAGGGTTTTTAACAGGCCATTCACTAGTAGGGGTGAGAAAAACATCACGGAGTGCTGTGAATCGTAGGGCCTGGATTAGGAAAGTCAGTGAGTTGCAAGGAAGGATGAAGAAAAGCGCCAAGGGTGGTCAGCATGGGGAGGTCAGGAAACATGCAGTGGCAATGTAGGATAGGTTTCTGAAACACATCGCGGGTCGTGTGAATTGTAAGGGTTTCTAACACGCCATTCACTATTAGGAGTGAGAAAACCATCACGGGGTGTTGTGAATTGGAGGGCCTGTATTGGGATAGGCAGTGAGAGGCAATGTAGCATGGAGAAAAACGATACGGTTTGGTCCGCATGTGGAGGTCAGGAAACATGCAGTGGCAATGTAGGTTAGGTTTCTGAAAAACATCGCGGGGTGGTGCGCATCGTAAGGGTTTCTAACAGGCCATTCACTAGTAGGAGTGAGAAAAACATCACGTTGTTGGGTGAATTGGAGAGCCTGAATTAGGATAGGCAGTGAATGGTAATGTAGGATGGAGAAAAGCGCCACTGGGTGGTCAGCATGGGGAGGTCAGGAAACATGCAGTGGCAATGTAGGATAGGTTTCTGAAAAACATCGCGGGGTGGTGCGAATTGTAAGGGTTTCTAAAAGTCCATTCAGTAGTAGGAGTGAGAAATACATCACGGGGTGGTGTGAGTCGGAAGGCCTGAATTAGGATTGGCAGATAGTGGCAATGTAGGATGGAGAAAAGCGCAACGGGGTGGTCAGCATGGGGAGGTCTGAAAACATGCCGTGGCAAAGTAGGATAGGTTTCTGAAAAACATAGCGGGGTGGTGCGCATTGTAAGGGTTTGTAACAGGCCATTCACTAGTGGGAGTGAGAAAAACATCACGGGGTGGTGTGAATCGGAGGGCCTGAATTGGGATAGGCAGTTAGTGGCAATGTAGGATGGAGAAAAGCACCACGGGGTGGTCAGCATGGGGAGGTCAGGAAACATGCAGTGGCAATGTAGGATAGGTTTCTGAAAAACTTCGCGGGCTGGTGCACTTTGTAAAGGTTTCTAACAGGCCATTAACTAGTAGGAGTGAGAAAAACATCACAGGGTGGTGTGAATATCAGGGCCTGAATTAGATAGGCAGTGAGTGGCAATGTAGGATGGAGAAAAGTGCCACGGAGTGTTCAGTATGTGGAGGTCAGGAAACATGCAGTGGCAATGCAGGATAGGTTTCTGAAAAACATCGCCGGGTGGTGTGCATTGTAAGGCTTTCTAACAGGCCATTCACTAGTAGGAGTGAGAAAATCATCACGGGGTGCTGTGAATCGGTGGGCCTGAATTGGGGTAGGCAGTGAGTGGCAATGTAGGATGGAGAAAAGCTATACGGGGTGGTCAGCATGGGGAGAACAGGAAACATTCAGTGGCAATGTAGGATAGGTTTCTGAAAAATATTGCGGGGTGTTGCGCACTGTAAGTGTTTCTAACACGCCATGCACTAGTAGCAGTGAGAAAAACACAACCGTGTGGTGTGAATCACAGGGCCTGAATTAGGATAGGCAGTGAGTGGCAATGTAGGATGAAGAAAAGCGCCACGTGGTTGTCAGCTTGGGGAGGTCAGGAAACATGCAGTGGCAATATAGGACAGGTTTCTGAAAAACATCGCGGGGTAGTGCATTGTAAGGGTTTCTATCAGGCCATTCACTAGTAGGGGTGAGAAAAACATCACGGAGTGGTGTGAATCGGATGGCCTGGATTAGGAAAGGCAGTGAGTCGCAAGGAAGAATGGAGAAAAGCGCCAAGGGTGGTCAGCATGGGGTGGTCAGGAAACGTGCAGTGGCAATGTAGGATAGGTTTGTGAAAAACATCGCGGGTTGGTACATTGTAAGGGTGTCTAACAGGCCATTCACTAGTAGGGGTGAGAAAAACATCATGGAGTGGTGTGAATCGGAGGGCCTGGATTAGGATAGGCAGTGAGTTGGAATGTTGAATGGAGAAAAGCAACACGGGGTGGTCAGCATGGGAAGGTCAGAAAACATGGAGTGGCAATGTAGGATAGGTTTCTCAAAAACATCGCCAGGTGGTGTGCATTGTAAGGGTTTCTAACAGGCCATTCACTAGTAGGAGTGAGAAAATCATCACGGGTTGGTGTGAATCGAAGGGCCTGAATTAGGAAAGGCAGTGATTGGCAATGTAGGATGGAGAAAAGCGCCATGGGGTGGTCAGCATGGGGAGGTCAGGAAACATGCCGTGGCCATGTAGGCTAGGTTTCTGAAAAACATCGCGGGGTGGTGCGCATTGTAAGAGTTTGTAACAGGCCATTCACTAGTAGGAGTGCAAAAATCATCACGGGGTGGTGTGAATCGGATGGCCTGAATTAGGATAGGCAGTGAGTTGCACTGTAGGATGGAGAAAATGGCCAAGGGGTGGTCAGCATGGGGAGGGGAGGAAACATGCAGTGGCAATGTAGGATAGGTTTCTGAAAAACATCGCGGGGTCGTGTGAATTGTAAGGGTTTCTAACACGCCATTCACTAGTAGGAGTGAGAAAACCATCACGGGGTGTTGTGAATTGGAGGGCCTGTATTGGGATAGGCAGTGAGAGACAATGTAGCATTGAGAAAAGTGATACAGTTTGGTCAGCATGTGGAGGTCAGGAAACATGCAGTGACAATGTAGGTTAGGTTTCTGAAAAACATCGCGGGGTGGTGTGCATTGTAAGGGTTTCTAACAGGCCATTCACTAGTAGGAGTGAGAAAAACATCACGTTGTTGGGTGAATTGGAGGGCCTGAATTAGGATAGGCAGTGAGTGGTAATGTAGGATGGAGAAAAGCGACACGGGGTGGTCAGCATGGGGAGATGAGGAAACATGCAGTGACAATGTAGGATACGTTTCTGAAGAACATCGCCGGGTGGTGCGCATTGTAAGGTCTTCTAAAGGCCCATTTACTAGTGAGAGTGAGAAAACCATCACGGGGTGGTGTGAATCGGGGCACCTGAATTGGGATAGGCAGTGAGTGGCAATGTAGGATGGAGAAAATCTATGCGGGGTGGTCAGCATGGGGAGGACAGGAAACATGCAGTGGCAATATAGGATAGGTTTCTAAAAAACATCACGGTGTGGTGCGCAATTTAAGGGTTTCTAACAGGCCATTCACTAGTAGGAGTGAGAATAACATCACGGGGTGGTGTGAATCGGAAGGCCGGAATTGGGATAGGCAGTGAGTGGCAATGTATGATGGAGAAAAGCGCCACGGGGTGGTCAGCATGGGGACGTCAGGAAACATGCAGTGGCAATGTAGGTTAGGATTCTGAAAAACATCGTGGGATGGTGCGCATTGTAAGAGTTTCTAACAGGCCATTCACTAGTAAGAGAGAGAAAAAATTCACGGGGTGGTGTGAATCGGAGGGCCTGAATTAGGATAGGCAGTGAGTGGCAATGTAGGATGGACAAAAGCGCCCCGGGCTGGTCAGCATGGGGAGGTCTGGAAACACGCATTGGCAATGTAGGATAGGTTTCTGAAAAATATTGCGGTGTGTTGCACATTGTAAGTGTTTCTAACACGCCATGCACTAGTAGCAGTGAGAAAAACACAACCGTGTGGTGTGAAATGGAGGGCCTGAATTAGGATAGGCAGTGAGTGGCAATGTAGGATGGAGAAAAGCACCACGGGGTGGTCAGTTTGGGGAGGTCAGGAAACATGCAGTGGCAATGTAGGACAGGTTTCTGAAAAACATCGCGGGGTAGTGCATTGTAAGGGTTTCTAACAGGCCATTCACTAATAGGGGTAAGAAAAACATCACGGAGTGGTGTGAATCGGAGGGCCTGGATTAGGAAAGGCAGTGAGTCGCAAGGAAGGATGGAGAAAAGCGCCAAGGGTGGTCAACATGGGGTGGTCAGGAAACATGCAGTGGCAATGTAGGATAGGTTTGTGAAAAAGATCGCGGGTTGATGCATTGTAAGCGTTTCTAACAGGCCATTCACTAGTAGGGGTGAGAAAAACATCACGGAGTGGTGTGAATCGGAGGGCCTGGATTAGGACAGGCAGTGAGTGGCAATGTTGGATGGAGAAAAGCAACACGGGGTGGTCAGCATGGGGAGGTCAGGAAGCATGGAGTGGCAATATAGGATAGGTTTCTGAAAAACATCGCCGGGTGGTGTGCATTGTAAGGGTTTCTAACAGGCCATTCACTAGTAGGAGTGAGAAAATCATTACGGGTTGGTGTGAATCGAAGGGCCTGTATTGGGATAGGCAGTGAGAGGCAATGTAGGATGGAGCAAAGCGATACGGTTTGGTCAGCATGTGGAGGTCAGGAAACATGCAGTAGCAATGTAGGATAGGTTTCTGAAAAACATCACGGGGTGGTGCGCATTGTAAGGGTTTCTAACAGGCCATTCCCTGGTAGGAGTGAGAAAAACTTCACGTTGTTGGGTGAATCGGAGGGCCTGAATTAGGATACCATTGAGTGGCAATGTAGGATGGAGAAAAGCGCCACGGGGTGGTCATCATGGGGAGGTCAGGAAACATGCAGTGGCAATGTAGGATAGGTTTCTGAAAATCTTCGTGGGCTGGTGCACTTGTAATGGTTTCTAACAGGCCTTTCACTAGTAGGATTGACAAAAACATCACGGGGTGGTGTGAATAGGAGGGCCTGAATAACAATAGGCAGTGATTGGCAATGTAGGATGGAGAAAAGCGCCCCAGAGTGTTCAGTATGTGGAAGTCAGGAAACATGCAGTGGCAGTGCAGGATAGGTTTCTGAAAAACATCGCCGGGTGGTGTGCATTGTAAGGGTTTCTAACAGGCCATTCACTAGTAGGAGTAAGAAAATCATCACGGGGTGGTGTGAATCGAAGGGCCTGAATTAGGATAGGCAGTGAGTGACAATGTAGGATGGAGAAAAGCGCCACTGGGTGGTCAGAATGGAGAGGTCAGGAAACATGCTGTAGCAATGTAGGATAGGATTCTGAAAAACATCAAGTGGTGGTGCGGATTGTAAGGGTTTCTAACAGGCCATTCACTACTAGGAGGGCGAAAAACAGCACGGGGTGGTGTGAATCGGAGGGCCTGAATTAGGACAGGCTGTGAGTGGCAATGTAGCATGGAGAAAAGCACCACGGGGTGGTCAGCATGGGGAGGTCAGGAAACATGCAGTGGCAATGTAGGATAGGTTTCTGAAAAACTTCGCGGGCTGGTGCACTTTGTAAAGGTTTCTAACAGGCCATTAACTAGTAGGAGTGAGAAAAACATCACAGGGTGGTGTGAATATCAGGGCCTGAATTAGATAGGCAGTGAGTGGCAATGTAGGATGGAGAAAAGTGCCACGGAGTGTTCAGTATGTGGAGGTCAGGAAACATGCAGTGGCAATGCAGGATAGGTTTCTGAAAAACATCGCCGGGTGGTGTGCATTGTAAGGCTTTCTAACAGGCCATTCACTAGTAGGAGTGAGAAAATCATCACGGGGTGCTGTGAATCGGTGGGCCTGAATTGGGGTAGGCAGTGAGTGGCAATGTAGGATGGAGAAAAGCTATACGGGGTGGTCAGCATGGGGAGGACAGGAAACATTCAGTGGCAATGTAGGATAGGTTTCTGAAAAATATTGCGGGGTGTTGCGCATTGTAAGTGTTTCTAACACGCCATGCACTAGTAGCAGTGAGAAAAACACAACCGTGTGGTGTGAATCACAGGGCCTGAATTAGGATAGGCAGTGAGTGGCAATGTAGGATGAAGAAAAGCGCCACGTGGTTGTCAGCTTGGGGAGGTCAGGAAACATGCAGTGGCAATATAGGACAGGTTTCTGAAAAACATCGCGGGGTAGTGCATTGTAAGGGTTTCTATCAGGCCATTCACTAGTAGGGGTGAGAAAAACATCACGGAGTGGTGTGAATCGGATGGCCTGGATTAGGAAAGGCAGTGAGTCGCAAGGAAGAATGGAGAAAAGCGCCAAGGGTGGTCAGCATGGGGTGGTCAGGAAACGTGCAGTGGCAATGTAGGATAGGTTTGTGAAAAACATCGCGGGTTGGTACATTGTAAGGGTGTCTAACAGGCCATTCACTAGTAGGGGTGAGAAAAACATCATGGAGTGGTGTGAATCGGAGGGCCTGGATTAGGATAGGCAGTGAGTTGGAATGTTGAATGGAGAAAAGCAACACGGGGTGGTCAGCATGGGAAGGTCAGAAAACATGGAGTGGCAATGTAGGATAGGTTTCTCAAAAACATCGCCAGGTGGTGTGCATTGTAAGGGTTTCTAACAGGCCATTCACTAGTAGGAGTGAGAAAATCATCACGGGTTGGTGTGAATCGAAGGGCCTGAATTAGGAAAGGCAGTGATTGGCAATGTAGGATGGAGAAAAGCGCCATGGGGTGGTCAGCATGGGGAGGTCAGGAAACATGCCGTGGCCATGTAGGCTAGGTTTCTGAAAAACATCGCGGGGTGGTGCGCATTGTAAGAGTTTGTAACAGGCCATTCACTAGTAGGAGTGCAAAAATCATCACGGGGTGGTGTGAATCGGATGGCCTGAATTAGGATAGGCAGTGAGTTGCACTGTAGGATGGAGAAAATGGCCAAGGGGTGGTCAGCATGGGGAGGGGAGGAAACATGCAGTGGCAATGTAGGATAGGTTTCTGAAAAACATCGCGGGGTCGTGTGAATTGTAAGGGTTTCTAACACGCCATTCACTAGTAGGAGTGAGAAAACCATCACGGGGTGTTGTGAATTGGAGGGCCTGTATTGGGATAGGCAGTGAGAGACAATGTAGCATTGAGAAAAGTGATACAGTTTGGTCAGCATGTGGAGGTCAGGAAACATGCAGTGACAATGTAGGTTAGGTTTCTGAAAAACATCGCGGGGTGGTGTGCATTGTAAGGGTTTCTAACAGGCCATTCACTAGTAGGAGTGAGAAAAACATCACGTTGTTGGGTGAATTGGAGGGCCTGAATTAGGATAGGCAGTGAGTGGTAATGTAGGATGGAGAAAAGCGACACGGGGTGGTCAGCATGGGGAGATGAGGAAACATGCAGTGACAATGTAGGATACGTTTCTGAAGAACATCGCCGGGTGGTGCGCATTGTAAGGTCTTCTAAAGGCCCATTTACTAGTGAGAGTGAGAAAACCATCACGGGGTGGTGTGAATCGGGGCACCTGAATTGGGATAGGCAGTGAGTGGCAATGTAGGATGGAGAAAATCTATGCGGGGTGGTCAGCATGGGGAGGACAGGAAACATGCAGTGGCAATATAGGATAGGTTTCTAAAAAACATCACGGTGTGGTGTGCAATTTAAGGGTTTCTAACAGGCCATTCACTAGTAGGAGTGAGAATAACATCACGGGGTGGTGTGAATCGGAAGGCCGGAATTGGGATAGGCAGTGAGTGGCAATGTATGATGGAGAAAAGCGCCACGGGGTGGTCAGCATGGGGACGTCAGGAAACATGCAGTGGCAATGTAGGTTAGGATTCTGAAAAACATCGTGGGATGGTGCGCATTGTAAGAGTTTCTAACAGGCCATTCACTAGTAAGAGAGAGAAAAAATTCACGGGGTGGTGTGAATCGGAGGGCCTGAATTAGGATAGGCAGTGAGTGGCAATGTAGGATGGACAAAAGCGCCCCGGGCTGGTCAGCATGGGGAGGTCTGGAAACACGCATTGGCAATGTAGGATAGGTTTCTGAAAAATATTGCGGTGTGTTGCACATTGTAAGTGTTTCTAACACGCCATGCACTAGTAGCAGTGAGAAAAACACAACCGTGTGGTGTGAAATGGAGGGCCTGAATTAGGATAGGCAGTGAGTGGCAATGTAGGATGGAGAAAAGCACCACGGGGTGGTCAGTTTGGGGAGGTCAGGAAACATGCAGTGGCAATGTAGGACAGGTTTCTGAAAAACATCGCGGGGTAGTGCATTGTAAGGGTTTCTAACAGGCCATTCACTAATAGGGGTAAGAAAAACATCACGGAGTGGTGTGAATCGGAGGGCCTGGATTAGGAAAGGCAGTGAGTCGCAAGGAAGGATGGAGAAAAGCGCCAAGGGTGGTCAACATGGGGTGGTCAGGAAACATGCAGTGGCAATGTAGGATAGGTTTGTGAAAAAGATCGCGGGTTGATGCATTGTAAGCGTTTCTAACAGGCCATTCACTAGTAGGGGTGAGAAAAACATCACGGAGTGGTGTGAATCGGAGGGCCTGGATTAGGACAGGCAGTGAGTGGCAATGTTGGATGGAGAAAAGCAACACGGGGTGGTCAGCATGGGGAGGTCAGGAAGCATGGAGTGGCAATATAGGATAGGTTTCTGAAAAACATCGCCGGGTGGTGTGCATTGTAAGGGTTTCTAACAGGCCATTCACTAGTAGGAGTGAGAAAATCATTACGGGTTGGTGTGAATCGAAGGGCCTGTATTGGGATAGGCAGTGAGAGGCAATGTAGGATGGAGCAAAGCGATACGGTTTGGTCAGCATGTGGAGGTCAGGAAACATGCAGTAGCAATGTAGGATAGGTTTCTGAAAAACATCACGGGGTGGTGCGCATTGTAAGGGTTTCTAACAGGCCATTCCCTGGTAGGAGTGAGAAAAACTTCACGTTGTTGGGTGAATCGGAGGGCCTGAATTAGGATACCATTGAGTGGCAATGTAGGATGGAGAAAAGCGCCACGGGGTGGTCATCATGGGGAGGTCAGGAAACATGCAGTGGCAATGTAGGATAGGTTTCTGAAAATCTTCGTGGGCTGGTGCACTTGTAATGGTTTCTAACAGGCCTTTCACTAGTAGGATTGACAAAAACATCACGGGGTGGTGTGAATAGGAGGGCCTGAATAACAATAGGCAGTGATTGGCAATGTAGGATGGAGAAAAGCGCCCCAGAGTGTTCAGTATGTGGAAGTCAGGAAACATGCAGTGGCAGTGCAGGATAGGTTTCTGAAAAACATCGCCGGGTGGTGTGCATTGTAAGGGTTTCTAACAGGCCATTCACTAGTAGGAGTAAGAAAATCATCACGGGGTGGTGTGAATCGAAGGGCCTGAATTAGGATAGGCAGTGAGTGACAATGTAGGATGGAGAAAAGCGCCACTGGGTGGTCAGAATGGAGAGGTCAGGAAACATGCTGTAGCAATGTAGGATAGGATTCTGAAAAACATCAAGTGGTGGTGCGGATTGTAAGGGTTTCTAACAGGCCATTCACTACTAGGAGTGCGAAAAACAGCACGGGGTGGTGTGAATCGGAGGGCCTGAATTAGGACAGGCTGTGAGTGGCAATGTAGCATGGAGAAAAGCGCCACGGGGTGGTCAGCATGTGTAGGTCAGGACACATGCAGTGGCAATGTAGGATAGGTTTCTGAAAAACATCGCGGGGTGGTGTGCATTGTAATTGTTTCTAACACGCCATTCACAAGTAGGAGTGAGAAAACCATCACGGGGTGCTGTGAATCGGAGGGCCTTATTTGGGATAGGCAATGAGTGGCAATGTAGGATGGAGAAAAGCGCCACGGGGTGGTCAGCATGGGGAGGTCAGGAAACATGCAGTGGCAATGTAGGATAGGTTTCTGAAAAACATCGTGTGGTGGTGGGCATTGTAAGGGTTTCTAACAGGCCATTCACCAGTAGGAATGAGAAAAATATCACGTTGTTTTGTGAAACGGAGAGCCTGAATTAGAATAGGCAGTGAGTGGCAATGTAGGATGGAGAAAAGCGCCACGGGGTGGTTAGCATGGGGAGGTCAGGAAACATGCAGTGGCAACGTAAGATACGTTTCTGAAGAACATCGCAGGGTGGTGCGCATTGTAAGGTCTTCTAAAGGCCCATTTACTAGTAAGAGTGAGAAAAACATCACGGGGTGGTGTGAATCGTAGGGACTGAATTAGCATAGGCAGTGAGTGGCACTGTAGGATGGATAAAATGACCACGGGGTGGTCATCATGGGGAGGTCAGGAAACATGCAGTGGCAATGTAGGATAGGTTTCTGAAAAACATCGCTGTATGGTGCGCATTTTAAGGGTTTTTAACAGGCCATTCACTAGTAGGGGTGAGAAAAACATCACGGAGTGCTGTGAATCGTAGGGCCTGGATTAGGAAAGTCAGTGAGTTGCAAGGAAGGATGAAGAAAAGCGCCAAGGGTGGTCAGCATGGGGAGGTCAGGAAACATGCAGTGGCAATGTAGGATAGGTTTCTGAAACACATCGCGGGTCGTGTGAATTGTAAGGGTTTCTAACACGCCATTCACTATTAGGAGTGAGAAAACCATCACGGGGTGTTGTGAATTGGAGGGCCTGTATTGGGATAGGCAGTGAGAGGCAATGTAGCATGGAGAAAAACGATACGGTTTGGTCCGCATGTGGAGGTCAGGAAACATGCAGTGGCAATGTAGGTTAGGTTTCTGAAAAACATCGCGGGGTGGTGCGCATCGTAAGGGTTTCTAACAGGCCATTCACTAGTAGGAGTGAGAAAAACATCACGTTGTTGGGTGAATTGGAGAGCCTGAATTAGGATAGGCAGTGAATGGTAATGTAGGATGGAGAAAAGCGCCACTGGGTGGTTAGCATGGGGAGGTCAGGAAACATGCAGTGGCAATGTAGGATAGGTTTCTGAAAAACATCGCGGGGTGGTGCGAATTGTAAGGGTTTCTAAAAGTCCATTCAGTAGTAGGAGTGAGAAATACATCACGGGGTGGTGTGAGTCGGAAGGCCTGAATTAGGATTGGCAGATAGTGGCAATGTAGGATGGAGAAAAGCGCAACGGGGTGGTCAGCATGGGGAGGTCTGAAAACATGCCGTGGCAAAGTAGGATAGGTTTCTGAAAAACATAGCGGGGTGGTGCGCATTGTAAGGGTTTGTAACAGGCCATTCACTAGTGGGAGTGAGAAAAACATCACGGGGTGGTGTGAATCGGAGGGCCTGAATTGGGATAGGCAGTGAGTGGCAATGTAGGATGGAGAAAAGCACCACGGGGTGGTCAGCATGGGGAGGTCAGGAAACATGCAGTGGCAATGTAGGATAGGTTTCTGAAAAACTTCGCGGGCTGGTGCACTTTGTAAAGGTTTCTAACAGGCCATTAACTAGTAGGAGTGAGAAAAACATCACAGGGTGGTGTGAATATCAGGGCCTGAATTAGATAGGCAGTGAGTGGCAATGTAGGATGGAGAAAAGTGCCACGGAGTGTTCAGTATGTGGAGGTCAGGAAACATGCAGTGGCAATGCAGGATAGGTTTCTGAAAAACATCGCCGGGTGGTGTGCATTGTAAGGCTTTCTAACAGGCCATTCACTAGTAGGAGTGAGAAAATCATCACGGGGTGCTGTGAATCGGTGGGCCTGAATTGGGGTAGGCAGTGAGTGGCAATATAGGATGGAGAAAAGCTATACGGGGTGGTCAGCATGGGGAGGACAGGAAACATTCAGTGGCAATGTAGGATAGGTTTCTGAAAAATATTGCGGGGTGTTGCGCATTGTAAGTGTTTCTAACACGCCATGCACTAGTAGCAGTGAGAAAAACACAACCGTGTGGTGTGAATCACAGGGCCTGAATTAGGATAGGCAGTGAGTGGCAATGTAGGATGAAGAAAAGCGCCACGTGGTTGTCAGCTTGGGGAGGTCAGGAAACATGCAGTGGCAATATAGGACAGGTTTCTGAAAAACATCGCGGGGTAGTGCATTGTAAGGGTTTCTATCAGGCCATTCACTAGTAGGGGTGAGAAAAACATCACGGAGTGGTGTGAATCGGATGGCCTGGATTAGGAAAGGCAGTGAGTCGCAAGGAAGAATGGAGAAAAGCGCCAAGGGTGGTCAGCATGGGGTGGTCAGGAAACGTGCAGTGGCAATGTAGGATAGGTTTGTGAAAAACATCGCGGGTTGGTACATTGTAAGGGTGTCTAACAGGCCATTCACTAGTAGGGGTGAGAAAAACATCATGGAGTGGTGTGAATCGGAGGGCCTGGATTAGGATAGGCAGTGAGTTGGAATGTTGAATGGAGAAAAGCAACACGGGGTGGTCAGCATGGGAAGGTCAGAAAACATGGAGTGGCAATGTAGGATAGGTTTCTCAAAAACATCGCCAGGTGGTGTGCATTGTAAGGGTTTCTAACAGGCCATTCACTAGTAGGAGTGAGAAAATCATCACGGGTTGGTGTGAATCGAAGGGCCTGAATTAGGAAAGGCAGTGATTGGCAATGTAGGATGGAGAAAAGCGCCATGGGGTGGTCAGCATGGGGAGGTCAGGAAACATGCCGTGGCCATGTAGGCTAGGTTTCTGAAAAACATCGCGGGGTGGTGCGCATTGTAAGAGTTTGTAACAGGCCATTCACTAGTAGGAGTGCAAAAATCATCACGGGGTGGTGTGAATCGGATGGCCTGAATTAGGATAGGCAGTGAGTTGCACTGTAGGATGGAGAAAATGGCCAAGGGGTGGTCAGCATGGGGAGGGGAGGAAACATGCAGTGGCAATGTAGGATAGGTTTCTGAAAAACATCGCGGGGTCGTGTGAATTGTAAGGGTTTCTAACACGCCATTCACTAGTAGGAGTGAGAAAACCATCACGGGGTGTTGTGAATTGGAGGGCCTGTATTGGGATAGGCAGTGAGAGACAATGTAGCATTGAGAAAAGTGATACAGTTTGGTCAGCATGTGGAGGTCAGGAAACATGCAGTGACAATGTAGGTTAGGTTTCTGAAAAACATCGCGGGGTGGTGTGCATTGTAAGGGTTTCTAACAGGCCATTCACTAGTAGGAGTGAGAAAAACATCACGTTGTTGGGTGAATTGGAGGGCCTGAATTAGGATAGGCAGTGAGTGGTAATGTAGGATGGAGAAAAGCGACACGGGGTGGTCAGCATGGGGAGATGAGGAAACATGCAGTGACAATGTAGGATACGTTTCTGAAGAACATCGCCGGGTGGTGCGCATTGTAAGGTCTTCTAAAGGCCCATTTACTAGTGAGAGTGAGAAAACCATCACGGGGTGGTGTGAATCGGGGCACCTGAATTGGGATAGGCAGTGAGTGGCAATGTAGGATGGAGAAAAGCGCCACGGGGTGGTCAGCATGGGGTCGTCAGGAAACATGCAGTGGCAATGTAGGATAGGTTTCTGAAAAACATCGCGGGGTGGTGCGAATTCTAAGGGTTTCTAAAAGTCCATTGACTAGTAGGAGTGAGAAATACATCACAGGGTGGTGGGAGTCGGTGGGCCTGAATTAGGATTGGTATATAGTGGCAATGTAGGATGGAGAAAAGCGCCACGGAGTGTTCAGTATGTGGAGGTCAGGAAACATGAACTGGCAATGCAGGATAGGTTTCTGAAAAACATCGCTGGGTGATGTGCATTGTAAGGGTTTCTAACAGGCCATTCACTAGTAGGAGTGAGAAAATCATCACGGGGTGGTGTGAATCGGGGGCCTGAATTGGGGTAGTCAGTGAGTGGCAATGTAGGATGGAGAAAAGCTATACGGGGTGGTCAGCATGCGGAGGACAGGAAACATGCAGTGGCAATGTAGGATAGGTTTCTGAAAAACATTGCGGGGTGGTGCGCATTTTAAGGGTTTCTAACAGTCCATTCACTAGTAGGAGTGAGAATAACATCACGGGGTGGTGTGAATCAGAGGGCCGGAATTGGGATAGGCAGTGAGTGGCAATGTATGATGGAGAAAAGCGCCACGGGGTGGTCAGCATGGGGACGTCAGGAAACATACAGTGGCAACATAGGATAGGATTCTGAAAAACATCGCGGGGTGGTGCGAATTGTAAGAGTTTCTAACAGGCCATTCACTAGTAAGAGTGAGAAAAAATTCACGGGGTGGTGTGAATCGGAGGGCCTGAATTAGGATAGGCAGGGAGTGGCAATGTAGGATGGACAAAAGCGCCATGGGCTGGTCAGCATGGGGAGGTCTGGAAACATGCAGTTGCAATGTAGGATAGGTTTCTGAAAAATATTGCGGGGTGTTGCGCATTGTAAGTGTTTCTAACACGCCATGCACTAGTAGCAGTGAGAAAAACACAACCGTGTGGTGTGAATCGGAGGGCCTGAATTAGGATAGGCAGTGAGTGGCAATGTAGGATAGAGAAAAGCGCCACGGGGTGGTCAGCTTGGGGAGGTCAGGAAACATGCAGTGGCAATGTAGCACAGGTTTCTGAAAAACATCGCGGGCTAGTGCATTGTAAGGGTTTCTAACAGGCCATTCACTAGTAGGGGTGAGAAAATCATCACGGGTTGGTGTGAATCGAAGGGCCTGAATTAGGATAGGCAGTGATTGGCAGTGTAGGATGGAGAAAAGCGCCACGGGGTGATCATCATGGGGAGGTCAGGAAACATGCCGTGGCCATGTAGGATAGGTTTCTGAAGAACATCGCGGGGTGGTGCGCATTGTAAGGGTTTGTAACAGGCCATTCACTAGTAGGAGAGAGAAAAACATCACGGAGTGGTGTGAATCGGATGGCCTGAATTAGGATAGGCCGTGAGTTGCACTGTAGGATGGAGAAAATGGCCATGGGGTGGTCAGCATGGGGAGGTCAGGAAACATGCAGTGGCAATGTAGGATAGGTTCCTGAAACACATCGCGGGTCGTGTGAATTGTAAGGGTTTCTAACACGCCATTCACTAGTAGGAGTGAGAAAACCATCACGGGGTGTTGTGAATTGGAGGGCCTGTATTGGGATAGGCAGTGAGAGGCAATGTAGCATGGAGAAAAACGATACGGTTTGGTCCGCATGTGGAGGTCAGGAAACATGCAGTGGCAATGTAGGTTAGGTTTCTGAAAAACATCGCGGGGTGGTTCGCATTGTAAGGGTTTCTAACAGGCCATTCACTAGTAGGAGTGAGAAAAACATCACGTTGTTGGGTGAATTGGAGAGCCTGAATTAGGATAGGCAGTGAATGGTAATGTAGGATGGAGAAAAGCGCCACTGGGTGGTCAGCATGGGGAGGTCAGGAAACATGCAGTGGCAATGTAGGATAGGTTTCTGAAAAACATCGCGGGGTGGTGTGAATTGTAAGGGTTTCTAAAAGTCCATTCACTAGTAGGAATGAGAAATACATCACGGGGTGGTGTGAGTCGGAAGGCCTGAATTAGGATTGGCAGATAGTGGCAATGTAGGATGGAGAAAAGCGCAACGGGGTGGTCAGCATTGGGAGGTCTGAAAACATGCCGTGGCAAAGTAGGATAGGTTTCTGAAAAACATAGCGGGGTGGTGCGCATTGTAAGGGTTTGTAACAGGCCATTCACTAGTAGGAGTGAGAAAAACATCACGGGGTGGTGTGAATCGGAGGGCCTGAATTGGGATAGGCAGTGAGTGGCAATGTAGGATGGAGAAAAGCACCACGGGGTGGTCAGCATGGGGAGGTCAGGAAACATGCAGTGGCAATGTAGGATAGGTTTCTGAAAAACTTCGCGGGCTGGTGCGCTTTGTAAAGGTTTCTAACAGGCCATTAACTAGTAGGAGTGAGAAAAACATCACAGGGTGGTGTGAATATCAGGGCCTGAATTAGATAGGCTGTGAGTGGCAATGTAGGATGGAGAAAAGTGCCACGGAGTGTTCAGTATGTGGAGGTCAGGAAACATGCAGTGGCAATGCAGGATAGGTTTCTGAAAAACATCGCCGGGTCGTGTGCATTGTAAGGCTTTCTAACAGGCCATTCACTAGTAGGAGTGAGAAAATCATCACGGGGTGGTGTGAATCGGTGGGCCTGAATTGGGGTAGGCAGTGAGTGGCAATGTAGGATGGAGAAAAGCTATACGGGGTGGTCAGCATGGGGAGGACAGGAAACATGCAGTGGCCATGTAGGATAGGTTTCTGAAAAACATCGCGGGGTGATGCGCATTTTAAGGGTTTCTAACAGGCCAATCACTAGTAGGAGTGAGAATAACATCACGGGGTGGTGTGAATAGGAGGGCCGGAATTGGGATAGGCAGTGAGTGGCAATGTATGATGGAGAAAAGCGCGACGTGGTGGTCAGCATGGGGACGTGAGGAAACATGCAGTGGCAATGTAGGAAAGGATTCTGAAAAACATCGCGGGGTGGTGCGCATTGTAAGAGTTTCTAACAGGCCATTCACTAGTAAGAGTGAGAAAAAATTCACGGGGTGGTGTGAATCGGAAGGCCTGTATTAGGATAGGCTGTGTGGCAATGTAGGATGGACAAAAGCGCCACGGGCTGGTCAGCATGGGGAGGTCTGGAAACATGCAGTGGCAATGTAGGACAGGTTTCTGAAAAATATTGCGGAGTGTTGCCCATTGTAAGTGTTTCTAACACGCCATGCACTAGTAGCAGTGAGAAAAACACAAGGGTGTGGTGTGAATTGGAGGGCCTGAATTAGGATAGGCAGTGAGTGCCAATGTAGGATGGAGAAAAGCGCCACGGGGTGGTCAGCTTGGGGAGGTGAGGAAACATGCAGTGGCAATGTAGGACAGGTTTCTGAAAAACATCGCGGGGTAGTGCATTGTAAGTGTTTCTAACAGGCCATTCACTAGTAGGGGTGAGAATAACATCACGGAATGGTGTGAATCGGAGGGCCTGGTTTAGCATAGGCAGTGAGTGGCAATGTTGGATGGAGAAAAGCAACACGGGTTGGTCAGCATGGGGAGGTCAGGAAACATGGAGTGGCAATGTAGGATAGGTTTGTGAAAAACATCGTCGGGTGGTGTGCATTGTAAGCGTTTCTAACAGGCCATTCACTAGTAGGAGTGAGAAAATCATCACGGGTTGGTGTGAATCGAAGGGCCTGATTAGAATAGGCAGTGATTGGCAATGTAGGATGGAGAAAAGCGCCACGGGGTGGTCAGCATGGGGAGGTCAGGAAATATGCAGTGGCAATATAGGATATGTTTCTGAAGAACATCGCGGGGTTGTGCGCATTGTAAGGTCTTCTAAAGACACATTTACTAGTAAGAGTGAGAAAAACATCACGGGGTGGTGGGAATCAGAGTGCCTGAATTGGTATAGACAGTGAGAGGCAATATAGGATGTGGAAAAGCGATACTGGATAGTTAGCATGGGGATGTCAGGAAACATGCAGTCGCAATGTAGGATAGGTTTCTGAAAAACATCGCGGAGTGGTGCGCATTGTAAGTGTTTCTAACAGGCCATTCACTAGTAGGAGTGAGAAAAACATCACGTTGTTGTGTGAACCGGAGGGCCTGAGTTAGGACAGGCAGTGAGTGGCAATATAGGATGGAGAAAAGAGCCACGGGGTGTTCAGTATGGGGAGGTCAGGAAACATGCAGTGGCCATGTAGGATAGGTTTCTGAAAAACATCGCCGGTTGGTGTGCATTGTAAGGGTTTCTAACTGGCCATTCACTAATAGCAGTGAGAAAATCATCACGGCGTGGTGTGAATCGAAGGGTGTAAATTAGGATAGGCAGTGAGTGACAATGTACGATGGAGAAAAGCGCAACGGGGTTGTCAGCATGGGGAGTTCAGGAAACATGCTGTGGCAATTTCGGATAGGTTTCTAAAAAACATCACAGGGTGGTGCGCATTGTAACAGTTTCTAACAGGCCATTCACTACTAGGAGTGAGAAAAACATCACGGGGTGGTGTGAATAGGAGTGCCTGAATTAGGACAGGCAGTGAGTGGCAATGTAGGATGGAGAAAAGCTATACGGGGTGGTCAGCATGCGGAGGACAGGAAACATGCAGTGGCAATGTAGGATAGGTTTCTGAAAAACATTGCGGGGTGGTGCGCATTTTAAGGGTTTCTAACAGTCCATTCACTAGTAGGAGTGAGAATAACATCACGGGGTGGTGTGAATCAGAGGGCCGGAATTGGGATAGGCAGTGAGTGGCAATGTATGATGGAGAAAAGCGCCACGGGGTGGTCAGCATGGGGACGTCAGGAAACATACAGTGGCAATATAGGATAGGATTCTGAAAAACATCGCGGGGTTGTGCGAATTGTAAGAGTTTCTAACAGGCCATTCACTAGTAAGAGTGAGAAAAAATTCACGGGGTGGTGTGAATCGGAGGGCCTGAATTAGGATAGGCAGTGAGTGGCAATGTAGGATGGACAAAAGCGCCACGGGCTGGTCAGCATGGGGAGGTCTGGAAACATGCAGTTGCAATGTAGGATAGGTTTCTGAAAAATATTGCGGGGTGTTGCGCATTGTAAGTGTTTCTAACACGCCATGCACTAGTAGCAGTGAGAAAAACACAACCGTGTGGTGTGAATCGGAGGGCCTGAATTAGGATAGGCAGTGAGTGGCAATGTAGGATAGAGAAAAGCGCCACGGGGTGGTCAGCTTGGGGAGGTCAGGAAACATGCAGTGGCAATGTAGCACAGGTTTCTGAAAAACATCGCGGGGTAGTGCATTGTAAGGGTTTCTAACAGGCCATTCACTAGTAGGGGTGAGAAAATCATCACGGGTTGGTGTGAATCGAAGGGCCTGAATTAGGATAGGCAGTGATTGGCAGTGTAGGATGGAGAAAAGCGCCACGGGGTGATCATCATGGGGAGGTCAGGAAACATGCCGTGGCCATGTAGGATAGGTTTCTGAAGAACATCGCGGGGTGGTGCGCATTGTAAGGGTTTGTAACAGGCCATTCACTAGTAGGAGTGAGAAAAACATCACGGAGTGGTGTGAATCGGATGGCCTGAATTAGGATAGGCCGTGAGTTGCACTGTAGGATGGAGAAAATGGCCATGGGGTGGTCAGCATGGGGAGGTCAGGAAACATGCAGTGGCAATGTAGGATAGGTTCCTGAAACACATCGCGGGTCGTGTGAATTGTAAGGGTTTCTAACACGCCATTCACTAGTAGGAGTGAGAAAACCATCACGGGGTGTTGTGAATTGGAGGGCCTGTATTGGGATAGGCAGTGAGAGGCAATGTAGCATGGAGAAAAACGATACGGTTTGGTCCGCATGTGGAGGTCAGGAAACATGCAGTGGCAATGTAGGTTAGGTTTCTGAAAAACATCGCGGGGTGGTTCGCATTGTAAGGGTTTCTAACAGGCCATTCACTAGTAGGAGTGAGAAAAACATCACGTTGTTGGGTGAATTGGAGAGCCTGAATTAGGATAGGCAGTGAATGGTAATGTAGGATGGAGAAAAGCGCCACTGGGTGGTCAGCATGGGGAGGTCAGGAAACATGCAGTGGCAATGTAGGATAGGTTTCTGAAAAACATCGCGGGGTGGTGTGAATTGTAAGGGTTTCTAAAAGTCCATTCACTAGTAGGAATGAGAAATACATCACGGGGTGGTGTGAGTCGGAAGGCCTGAATTAGGATTGGCAGATAGTGGCAATGTAGGATGGAGAAAAGCGCAACGGGGTGGTCAGCATTGGGAGGTCTGAAAACATGCCGTGGCAAAGTAGGATAGGTTTCTGAAAAACATAGCGGGGTGGTGCGCATTGTAAGGGTTTGTAACAGGCCATTCACTAGTAGGAGTGAGAAAAACATCACGGGGTGGTGTGAATCGGAGGGCCTGAATTGGGATAGGCAGTGAGTGGCAATGTAGGATGGAGAAAAGCACCACGGGGTGGTCAGCATGGGGAGGTCAGGAAACATGCAGTGGCAATGTAGGATAGGTTTCTGAAAAACTTCGCGGGCTGGTGCGCTTTGTAAAGGTTTCTAACAGGCCATTAACTAGTAGGAGTGAGAAAAACATCACAGGGTGGTGTGAATATCAGGGCCTGAATTAGATAGGCTGTGAGTGGCAATGTAGGATGGAGAAAAGTGCCACGGAGTGTTCAGTATGTGGAGGTCAGGAAACATGCAGTGGCAATGCAGGATAGGTTTCTGAAAAACATCGCCGGGTCGTGTGCATTGTAAGGCTTTCTAACAGGCCATTCACTAGTAGGAGTGAGAAAATCATCACGGGGTGGTGTGAATCGGTGGGCCTGAATTGGGGTAGGCAGTGAGTGGCAATGTAGGATGGAGAAAAGCTATACGGGGTGGTCAGCATGGGGAGGACAGGAAACATGCAGTGGCCATGTAGGATAGGTTTCTGAAAAACATCGCGGGGTGATGCGCATTTTAAGGGTTTCTAACAGGCCAATCACTAGTAGGAGTGAGAATAACATCACGGGGTGGTGTGAATAGGAGGGCCGGAATTGGGATAGGCAGTGAGTGGCAATGTATGATGGAGAAAAGCGCGACGTGGTGGTCAGCATGGGGACGTGAGGAAACATGCAGTGGCAATGTAGGAAAGGATTCTGAAAAACATCGCGGGGTGGTGCGCATTGTAAGAGTTTCTAACAGGCCATTCACTAGTAAGAGTGAGAAAAAATTCACGGGGTGGTGTGAATCGGAAGGCCTGTATTAGGATAGGCTGTGTGGCAATGTAGGATGGACAAAAGCGCCACGGGCTGGTCAGCATGGGGAGGTCTGGAAACATGCAGTGGCAATGTAGGACAGGTTTCTGAAAAATATTGCGGAGTGTTGCCCATTGTAAGTGTTTCTAACACGCCATGCACTAGTAGCAGTGAGAAAAACACAACCGTGTGGTGTGAATTGGAGGGCCTGAATTAGGATAGGCAGTGAGTGCCAATGTAGGATGGAGAAAAGCGCCACGGGGTGGTCAGCTTGGGGAGGTGAGGAAACATGCAGTGGCAATGTAGGACAGGTTTCTGAAAAACATCGCGGGGTAGTGCATTGTAAGTGTTTCTAACAGGCCATTCACTAGTAGGGGTGAGAATAACATCACGGAATGGTGTGAATCGGAGGGCCTGGTTTAGCATAGGCAGTGAGTGGCAATGTTGGATGGAGAAAAGCAACACGGGTTGGTCAGCATGGGGAGGTCAGGAAACATGGAGTGGCAATGTAGGATAGGTTTGTGAAAAACATCGTCGGGTGGTGTGCATTGTAAGCGTTTCTAACAGGCCATTCACTAGTAGGAGTGAGAAAATCATCACGGGTTGGTGTGAATCGAAGGGCCTGATTAGAATAGGCAGTGATTGGCAATGTAGGATGGAGAAAAGCGCCACGGGGTGGTCAGCATGGGGAGGTCAGGAAATATGCAGTGGCAATGTAGGATATGTTTCTGAAGAACATCGCGGGGTTGTGCGCATTGTAAGGTCTTCTAAAGACACATTTACTAGTAAGAGTGAGAAAAACATCACGGGGTGGTGGGAATCAGAGTGCCTGAATTGGTATAGACAGTGAGAGGCAATATAGGATGTGGAAAAGCGATACTGGGTAGTTAGCATGGGGATGTCAGGAAACATGCAGTCGCAATGTAGGATAGGTTTCTGAAAAACATCGCGGGGTGGTGCGCATTGTAAGTGTTTCTAACAGGCCATTCACTAGTAGGAGTGAGAAAAACATCACGTTGTTGTGTGAACCGGAGGGCCTGAGTTAGGACAGGCAGTGAGTGGCAATATAGGATGGAGAAAAGAGCCACGGGGTGTTCAGTATGGGGAGGTCAGGAAACATGCAGTGGCCATGTAGGATAGGTTTCTGAAAAACATCGCCGGTTGGTGTGCATTGTAAGGGTTTCTAACTGGCCATTCACTAGTAGCAGTGAGAAAATCATCACGGCGTGGTGTGAATCGAAGGGTGTAAATTAGGATAGGCAGTGAGTGACAATGTACGATGGAGAAAAGCGCAACGGGGTTGTCAGCATGGGGAGTTCAGGAAACATGCTGTGGCAATTTCGGATAGGTTTCTAAAAAACATCACAGGGTGGTGCGCATTGTAACAGTTTCTAACAGGCCATTCACTACTAGGAGTGAGAAAAACATCACGGGGTGGTGTGAATAGGAGTGCCTGAATTAGGACAGGCAGTGAGTGGCAATGTAGGATGGAGAAAAGCGCCACGGGGTGGTCAGCATGGGGAGGTCAGGAAACATGCAGTGGCAATGTAGGATATGTTTCTGAAGAACATCGCGGGGTTGTGCGCATTGTAAGGTCTTCTAAAGACCCATTTACTAGTAAGAGTGAGAAAAACATAACGGGGTGGTGGGAATCGTACGGCTTGAATTAGCATAGGCAGTGAGTGGCACTGTAGGATGGATAAAATGGCCACGGGGTGGTCAGCATGGGGAGGTCAGGAAACATGCAGTGGCAATGTAGGATAGGTTTCTGAAAAACATCGCGTTGTCGTGTGAATTGTAAGGGTTTCTAACACGCCATTCACTAGTAGGAGTGAGAAAAACATCACGGGGTGGTGTGAATCGGGGTCCTGAATTGGGATAGGCAGTGAGTGGCAATGTAGGACGGAGAAAAGCTATACGTGGTGGTCAGCATGGGGAGGTCAGGAAACATGCAGTGGCAATGTAGGATAGGTTTTTGAAAAACATCGCGGGGTGGTGCACATTGTAGGGTTTCTAACAGCCAATTCACTAGTAGGAGTGAGAAAAATACAACGTTGTTGTGTGAATTGGAGCCCCTGAATTAGGATAGGCAGTGAGTGGCAATGTAGGATGGACAAAAGCGCCACGGGCTGGTCAGCATGGGGAGGTCTGGAAACACGCAGTGGCAATGTAGGATAGGTTTCTGAAAAATAGTGCGGCATGTTGCGCACTGTAAGTGTTTCTAACACGCCATGCACTAGTAGCAGTGAGAAAAACACAACCGTGTGGTGTGAATCGCAGGGCCTGAATTAGGATAGGCAGTGAGTGGCAATGTAGGATGGAGAAAAGCGCCACGTGGTGGTCAGCTTGGGGAGGTTAGGAAACATGCAGTGGCAATGTAGGACAGGTTTCTGAAAAACATCGCGGGGTAGTGCATTGTAAGGGTTTCTAACAGGCCATTCACTAGTAGGGGTGAGAAAAACATCACGGAGTGGTGTGAATCGGAGGGCCTGGATTAGGAAAGGAAGGGAGTCGCACGGAATGATGGAGAAAAGCGCCAAGGGTGGTCAGCATGGGGTGATCAGGAAACATGCAGTGGCAATGTAGGATAGGTTTGTGAAAAACATCGCGGGTTGGTGCATTGTAAGGGTGTCTAACAGGCTATTCACTAGTAGGGATGAGAAAAACATCATGGAGTGGTGTGAATCGGAGGGCCTGGATTAGGATAGGCAGTGAGTGGCAATGTTGGATGGAGAAAAGCAACACGGGGTGGTCAGCATGGGGAGGTCAGAAAACATGGAGTGGCAATGTAGGATAGGTTTCTGAAAAACATCGCCGGGTGGTGTGCATTGTAAGGTTTTCTAACAGGCCATTCTCTAGTAGGAGTGAGAAAATCATCACGGGTTGGTGTGAATCGAAGGGCCTGAATTAGGATAGGCAGTGATTGGCAATGTAGGATGGAGAAAAGCGCCAAGGGTGGTCAGCATGGGGAGGTCAGGAAACATGCTGTGGCCATGTAGGATAGGTTTCTGAAAAACATCGCGGCTTGGTGCACATTGTAAGTGTTTGTAACAGGCCATTCACTAGTAGGAGTGAGAAAAACATCACGGGGTGGTGTGAATCGGATGGCCTGAATTAGGATAGGCATTGAGTTGCACTGTAGGATTGAGAAAATGGCCACGGGGTGGTCAGCATGGGGAGGTCAGGAAACATGCAGTGGCAATGTAGGATAGGTTTCTGAAAAACATCGCGGGGTGCTGTGAAGTGTAAGGGTTTCTAACACGCCATTCACTAGTAGGAGTGAGAAAACCATCACGGGGTGTTGTGAATTGGAGGGCCTGTATTGGGATAGGCAGTGAGAGGCAATGTAGGATGGAGAAAAGCGATACGGTTTGGTCAGCATGTGGAGGTCAGGAAACATGCAGTGGCAATGTAGGTTAGCTTTCTGAAAAATATCTCGGGGTGGTGCTCATTGTAAGGGTTTCTAACAGGCCATTCACTAGTAGGAGTGAGAAAAACATCATGTGGTTCGGTGAATTGGAGGGCCTGAATTAGGATAGGCAGTGAGTTGTAATGTAGGATGGAGAAGAGCTTCACGGGGTGGTCAGCATGGGGAATTGAGGAAACATGCAGTGACAATGTAGGATACGTTTCTGAAGAACATCGCCGGGTGGTGCGCATTGTAAGGTCTTCTAAAGGCCCATTTACTAGTAAGAGTGAGAAAACCATCACGGGGTGGTGTGAATCGGGGAACCTGTATTGGGATAGGCAGTGAGTGGCAATGTAGGATGGAGAAAAGCTATACGGGGTGGTCAGCATGCGGAGGACAGGAAACATGCAGTGGCCATGTAGGATAGGTTTCTGAAAAACATCGCGGGGTGATGCGCATTTTAAGGGTTTCTAACAGGCCATTCACTAGTAGGAGTGAGAATAACATCACGGGGTGGTGTGAATTGGAGGGCCGGAATTGGGATAGGCAGTGAGTGGCAATGTATGATGGAGAAAAGCGCCACGGGGTGGTCAGCATGGGGACGTCAGGAAACATGCAGTGGCAATGTAGGAAAGGATTCTGAAAAACATCGCGGGGTGGTGCGCATTGTAAGAGATTCTAACAGGCCATTCACTAGTAAGAGTGAGAAAAAATTCACGGGGTGGTGTGAATCGGAGGGCCTGAATTAGGATAGGCAGTGAGTGGCAATGTAGGATGGACAAAAGCGCCATGGGCTGGTCAGCATGGGGAGGTCTGGAAACATGCAGTTGCAATGTAGGATAGGTTTCTGAAAAATATTGCGGGGTGTTGCGCATTGTAAGTGTTTCTAACACGCCATGCACTAGTAGCAGTGAGAAAAACACAACCGTGTGGTGTGAATCGGAGGGCCTGAATTAGGATAGGCAGTGAGTGGCAATGTAGGATAGAGAAAAGCGCCACGGGGTGGTCAGCTTGGGGAGGTCAGGAAACATGCAGTGGCAATGTAGCACAGGTTTCTGAAAAACATCGCGGGGTAGTGCATTGTAAGGGTTTCTAACAGGCCATTCACTAGTAGGGGTGAGAAAATCATCACGGGTTGGTGTGAATCGAAGGGCCTGAATTAGGATAGGCAGTGATTGGCAGTGTAGGATGGAGAAAAGCGCCACGGGGTGATCATCATGGGGAGGTCAGGAAACATGCCGTGGCCATGTAGGATAGGTTTCTGAAGAACATCGCGGGGTGGTGCGCATTGTAAGGGTTTGTAACAGGCCATTCACTAGTAGGAGTGAGAAAAACATCACGGAGTGGTGTGAATCGGATGGCCTGAATTAGGATAGGCCGTGAGTTGCACTGTAGGATGGAGAAAATGGCCATGGGGTGGTCAGCATGGGGAGGTCAGGAAACATGCAGTGGCAATGTAGGATAGGTTCCTGAAACACATCGCGGGTCGTGTGAATTGTAAGGGTTTCTAACACGCCATTCACTAGTAGGAGTGAGAAAACCATCACGGGGTGTTGTGAATTGGAGGGCCTGTATTGGGATAGGCAGTGAGAGGCAATGTAGCATGGAGAAAAACGATACGGTTTGGTCCGCATGTGGAGGTCAGGAAACATGCAGTGGCAATGTAGGTTAGGTTTCTGAAAAACATCGCGGGGTGGTTCGCATTGTAAGGGTTTCTAACAGGCCATTCACTAGTAGGAGTGAGAAAAACATCACGTTGTTGGGTGAATTGGAGAGCCTGAATTAGGATAGGCAGTGAATGGTAATGTAGGATGGAGAAAAGTGCCACTGGGTGGTCAGCATGGGGAGGTCAGGAAACATGCAGTGGCAATGTAGGATAGGTTTCTGAAAAACATCGCGGGGTGGTGTGAATTGTAAGGGTTTCTAAAAGTCCATTCACTAGTAGGAATGAGAAATACATCACGGGGTGGTGTGAGTCGGAAGGCCTGAATTAGGATTGGCAGATAGTGGCAATGTAGGATGGAGAAAAGCGCAACGGGGTGGTCAGCATTGGGAGGTCTGAAAACATGCCGTGGCAAAGTAGGATAGGTTTCTGAAAAACATAGCGGGGTGGTGCGCATTGTAAGGGTTTGTAACAGGCCATTCACTAGTAGGAGTGAGAAAAACATCACGGGGTGGTGTGAATCGGAGGGCCTGAATTGGGATAGGCAGTGAGTGGCAATGTAGGATGGAGAAAGGCACCACGGGGTGGTCAGCATGGGGAGGTCAGGAAACATGCAGTGGCAATGTAGGATAGGTTTCTGAAAAACTTCGCGGGCTGGTGCGCTTTGTAAAGGTTTCTAACAGGCCATTAACTAGTAGGAGTGAGAAAAACATCACAGGGTGGTGTGAATATCAGGGCCTGAATTAGATAGGCTGTGAGTGGCAATGTAGGATGGAGAAAAGTGCCACGGAGTGTTCAGTATGTGGAGGTCAGGAAACATGCAGTGGCAATGCAGGATAGGTTTCTGAAAAACATCGCCGGGTCGTGTGCATTGTAAGGCTTTCTAACAGGCCATTCACTAGTAGGAGTGAGAAAATCATCACGGGGTGGTGTGAATCGGTGGGCCTGAATTGGGGTAGGCAGTGAGTGGCAATGTAGGATGGAGAAAAGCTATACGGGGTGGTCAGCATGGGGAGGACAGGAAACATGCAGTGGCCATGTAGGATAGGTTTCTGAAAAACATCGCGGGGTGATGCGCATTTTAAGGGTTTCTAACAGGCCAATCACTAGTAGGAGTGAGAATAACATCACGGGGTGGTGTGAATAGGAGGGCCGGAATTGGGATAGGCAGTGAGTGGCAATGTATGATGGAGAAAAGCGCGACGTGGTGGTCAGCATGGGGACGTGAGGAAACATGCAGTGGCAATGTAGGAAAGGATTCTGAAAAACATCGCGGGGTGGTGCGCATTGTAAGAGTTTCTAACAGGCCATTCACTAGTAAGAGTGAGAAAAAATTCACGGGGTGGTGTGAATCGGAAGGCCTGTATTAGGATAGGCTGTGTGGCAATGTAGGATGGACAAAAGCGCCACGGGCTGGTCAGCATGGGGAGGTCTGGAAACATGCAGTGGCAATGTAGGACAGGTTTCTGAAAAATATTGCGGAGTGTTGCGCATTGTAAGTGTTTCTAACACGCCATGCACTAGTAGCAGTGAGAAAATCATCACGGCGTGGTGTGAATCGAAGGGTGTAAATTAGGATAGGCAGTGAGTGACAATGTACGATGGAGAAAAGCGCAACGGGGTTGTCAGCATGGGGAGTTCAGGAAACATGCTGTGGCAATTTCGGATAGGTTTCTAAAAAACATCACAGGGTGGTGCGCATTGTAACAGTTTCTAACAGGCCATTCACTACTAGGAGTGAGAAAAACATCACGGGGTGGTGTGAATAGGAGTGCCTGAATTAGGACAGGCAGTGAGTGGCAATGTAGGATGGAGAAAAGCGCCACGGGGTGGTCAGCATGGGGAGGTCAGGAAACATGCAGTGGCAATGTAGGATATGTTTCTGAAGAACATCGCGGGGTTGTGCGCATTGTAAGGTCTTCTAAAGACCCATTTACTAGTAAGAGTGAGAAAAACATAACGGGGTGGTGGGAATCGTACGGCTTGAATTAGCATAGGCAGTGAGTGGCACTGTAGGATGGATAAAATGGCCACGGGGTGGTCAGCATGGGGAGGTCAGGAAACATGCAGTGGCAATGTAGGATAGGTTTCTGAAAAACATCGCGTTGTCGTGTGAATTGTAAGGGTTTCTAACACGCCATTCACTAGTAGGAGTGAGAAAAACATCACGGGGTGGTGTGAATCGGGGTCCTGAATTGGGATAGGCAGTGAGTGGCAATGTAGGACGGAGAAAAGCTATACGTGGTGGTCAGCATGGGGAGGTCAGGAAACATGCAGTGGCAATGTAGGACAGGTTTTTGAAAAACATCGCGGGGTGGTGCACATTGTAGGGTTTCTAACAGCCAATTCACTAGTAGGAGTGAGAAAAATACAACGTTGTTGTGTGAATTGGAGCCCCTGAATTAGGATAGGCAGTGAGTGGCAATGTAGGATGGACAAAAGCGCCACGGGCTGGTCAGCATGGGGAGGTCTGGAAACACGCAGTGGCAATGTAGGATAGGTTTCTGAAAAATATTGCGGCATGTTGCGCATTGTAAGTGTTTCTAACACGCCATGCACTAGTAGCAGTGAGAAAAACACAACCGTGTGGTGTGAATCGCAGGGCCTGAATTAGGATAGGCAGTGAGTGGCAATGTAGGATGGAGAAAAGCGCCACGTGGTGGTCAGCTTGGGGAGGTTAGGAAACATGCAGTGGCAATGTAGGACAGGTTTCTGAAAAACATCGCGGGGTAGTGCATTGTAAGGGTTTCTAACAGGCCATTCACTAGTAGGGGTGAGAAAAACATCACGGAGTGGTGTGAATCGGAGGGCCTGGATTAGGAAAGGAAGGGAGTCGCATGGAATGATGGAGAAAAGCGCCAAGGGTGGTCAGCATGGGGTGATCAGGAAACATGCAGTGGCAATGTAGGATAGGTTTGTGAAAAACATCGCGGGTTGGTGCATTGTAAGGGTGTCTAACAGGCTATTCACTAGTAGGGATGAGAAAAACATCATGGAGTGGTGTGAATCGGAGGGCCTGGATTAGGATAGGCAGTGAGTGGCAATGTTGGATGGAGAAAAGCAACACGGGGTGGTCAGCATGGGGAGGTCAGAAAACATGGAGTGGCAATGTAGGATAGGTTTCTGAAAAACATCGCCGGGTGGTGTGCATTGTAAGGTTTTCTAACAGGCCATTCTCTAGTAGGAGTGAGAAAATCATCACGGGTTGGTGTGAATCGAAGGGCCTGAATTAGGATAGGCAGTGATTGGCAATGTAGGATGGAGAAAAGCGCCAAGGGTGGTCAGCATGGGGAGGTCAGGAAACATGCTGTGGCCATGTAGGATAGGTTTCTGAAAAACATCGCGGCTTGGTGCACATTGTAAGTGTTTGTAACAGGCCATTCACTAGTAGGAGTGAGAAAAACATCACGGGGTGGTGTGAATCGGATGGCCTGAATTAGGATAGGCATTGAGTTGCACTGTAGGATTGAGAAAATGGCCACGGGGTGGTCAGCATGGGGAGGTCAGGAAACATGCAGTGGCAATGTAGGATAGGTTTCTGAAAAACATCGCGGGGTGCTGTGAAGTGTAAGGGTTTCTAACACGCCGTTCACTAGTAGGAGTGAGAAAACCATCACGGGGTGTTGTGAATTGGAGGGCCTGTATTGGGATAGGCAGTGAGAGGCAATGTAGGATGGAGAAAAGCGATACGGTTTGGTCAGCATGTGGAGGTCAGGAAACATGCAGTGGCAATGTAGGTTAGCTTTCTGAAAAATATCTCGGGGTGGTGCTCATTGTAAGGGTTTCTAACAGGCCATTCACTAGTAGGAGTGAGAAAAACATCATGTGGTTCGGTGAATTGGAGGGCCTGAATTAGGATAGGCAGTGAGTTGTAATGTAGGATGGAGAAGAGCTTCACGGGGTGGTCAGCATGGGGAATTGAGGAAACATGCAGTGACAATGTAGGATACGTTTCTGAAGAACATCGCCGGGTGGTGCGCATTGTAAGGTCTTCTAAAGGCCCATTTACTAGTAAGAGTGAGAAAACCATCACGGGGTGGTGTGAATCGGGGGACCTGTATTGGGATAGGCAGTGAGTGGCAATGTAGGATGGAGAAAAGCTATACGGTTTGGTCAGCATGGGGAGGACAGGAAACATGCAGTGGCCATGTAGGATAGGTTTCTGAAAAACATCGCGGGGTGATGCGCATTTTAAGGGTTTCTAACAGGCCATTCACTAGTAGGAGTGAGAATAACATCACGGGGTGGTGTGAATTGGAGGGCCGGAATTGGGATAGGCAGTGAGTGGCAATGTATGATGGAGAAAAGCGCGACGTGGTGGTCAGCATGGGGACGTGAGGAAACATGCAGTGGCAATGTAGGAAAGGATTCTGAAAAACATCGCGGGGTGGTGCGCATTGTAAGAGTTTCTAACAGGCCATTCACTAGTAAGAGTGAGAAAAAATTCACGGGGTGGTGTGAATCGGAAGGCCTGTATTAGGATAGGCTGTGTGGCAATGTAGGATGGACAAAAGCGCCACGG
This sequence comes from Cavia porcellus, assembly GCF_034190915.1. Lineage (NCBI taxonomy): Eukaryota > Metazoa > Chordata > Mammalia > Rodentia > Caviidae > Cavia > Cavia porcellus. Next base: position 228,204 of record NW_026947486.1, on the reverse strand, counting down.
GCTGGTCAGCATGGGGAGGTCTGGAAACATGCAGTGGCAATGTAGGACAGGTTTCTGAAAAATATTGCGGAGTGTTGCCCATTGTAAGTGTTTCTAACACGCCATGCACTAGTAGCAGTGAGAAAAACACAACCGTGTGGTGTGAATTGGAGGGCCTGAATTAGGATAGGCAGTGAGTGCCAATGTAGGATGGAGAAAAGCGCCACGGGGTGGTCAGCTTGGGGAGGTGAGGAAACATGCAGTGGCAATGTAGGACAGGTTTCTGAAAAACATCGCGGGGTAGTGCATTGTAAGTGTTTCTAACAGGCCATTCACTAGTAGGGGTGAGAATAACATCACGGAATGGTGTGAATCGGAGGGCCTGGTTTAGCATAGGCAGTGAGTGGCAATGTTGGATGGAGAAAAGCAACATGGGTTGGTCAGCATGGGGAGGTCAGGAAACATGGAGTGGCAATGTAGGATAGGTTTGTGAAAAACATCGTCGGGTGGTGTGCATTGTAAGCGTTTCTAACAGGCCATTCACTAGTAGGAGTGAGAAAATCATCACGGGTTGGTGTGAATCGAAGGGCCTGATTAGAATAGGCAGTGATTGGCAATGTAGGATGGAGAAAAGCGCCACGGGGTGGTCAGCATGGGGAGGTCAGGAAATATGCAGTGGCAATGTAGGATATGTTTCTGAAGAACATCGCGGGGTTGTGCGCATTGTAAGGTCTTCTAAAGACACATTTACTAGTAAGAGTGAGAAAAACATCACGGGGTGGTGGGAATCAGAGTGCCTGAATTGGTATAGACAGTGAGAGGCAATATAGGATGTGGAAAAGCGATACTGGGTAGTTAGCATGGGGATGTCAGGAAACATGCAGTCGCAATGTAGGATAGGTTTCTGAAAAACATCGCGGAGTGGTGCGCATTGTAAGTGTTTCTAACAGGCCATTCACTAGTAGGAGTGAGAAAAACATCACGTTGTTGTGTGAACCGGAGGGCCTGAGTTAGGACAGGCAGTGAGTGGCAATATAGGATGGAGAAAAGAGCCACGGGGTGTTCAGTATGGGGAGGTCAGGAAACATGCAGTGGCCATGTAGGATAGGTTTCTGAAAAACATCGCCGGTTGGTGTGCATTGTAAGGGTTTCTAACTGGCCATTCACTAATAGCAGTGAGAAAATCATCACGGCGTGGTGTGAATCGAAGGGTGTAAATTAGGATAGGCAGTGAGTGACAATGTACGATGGAGAAAAGCGCAACGGGGTTGTCAGCATGGGGAGTTCAGGAAACATGCTGTGGCAATTTCGGATAGGTTTCTAAAAAACATCACAGGGTGGTGCGCATTGTAACAGTTTCTAACAGGCCATTCACTACTAGGAGTGAGAAAAACATCACGGGGTGGTGTGAATAGGAGTGCCTGAATTAGGACAGGCAGTGAGTGGCAATGTAGGATGGAGAAAAGCTATACGGGGTGGTCAGCATGCGGAGGACAGGAAACATGCAGTGGCAATGTAGGATAGGTTTCTGAAAAACATTGCGGGGTGGTGCGCATTTTAAGGGTTTCTAACAGTCCATTCACTAGTAGGAGTGAGAATAACATCACGGGGTGGTGTGAATCAGAGGGCCGGAATTGGGATAGGCAGTGAGTGGCAATGTATGATGGAGAAAAGCGCCACGGGGTGGTCAGCATGGGGACGTCAGGAAACATACAGTGGCAATATAGGATAGGATTCTGAAAAACATCGCGGGGTGGTGCGAATTGTAAGAGTTTCTAACAGGCCATTCACTAGTAAGAGTGAGAAAAAATTCACGGGGTGGTGTGAATCGGAGGGCCTGAATTAGGATAGGCAGTGAGTGGCAATGTAGGATGGACAAAAGCGCCACGGGCTGGTCAGCATGGGGAGGTCTGGAAACATGCAGTTGCAATGTAGGATAGGTTTCTGAAAAATATTGCGGGGTGTTGCGCATTGTAAGTGTTTCTAACACGCCATGCACTAGTAGCAGTGAGAAAAACACAACCGTGTGGTGTGAATCGGAGGGCCTGAATTAGGATAGGCAGTGAGTGGCAATGTAGGATAGAGAAAAGCGCCACGGGGTGGTCAGCTTGGGGAGGTCAGGAAACATGCAGTGGCAATGTAGCACAGGTTTCTGAAAAACATCGCGGGGTAGTGCATTGTAAGGGTTTCTAACAGGCCATTCACTAGTAGGGGTGAGAAAATCATCACGGGTTGGTGTGAATCGAAGGGCCTGAATTAGGATAGGCAGTGATTGGCAGTGTAGGATGGAGAAAAGCGCCACGGGGTGATCATCATGGGGAGGTCAGGAAACATGCCGTGGCCATGTAGGATAGGTTTCTGAAGAACATCGCGGGGTGGTGCGCATTGTAAGGGTTTGTAACAGGCCATTCACTAGTAGGAGTGAGAAAAACATCACGGAGTGGTGTGAATCGGATGGCCTGAATTAGGATAGGCCGTGAGTTGCACTGTAGGATGGAGAAAATGGCCATGGGGTGGTCAGCATGGGGAGATCAGGAAACATGCAGTGGCAATGTAGGATAGGTTCCTGAAACACATCGCGGGTCGTGTGAATTGTAAGGGTTTCTAACCCGCCATTCACTAGTAGGAGTGAGAAAACCATCACGGGGTGTTGTGAATTGGAGGGCCTGTATTGGGATAGGCAGTGAGAGGCAATGTAGCATGGAGAAAAACGATACGGTTTGGTCCGCATGTGGAGGTCAGGAAACATGCAGTGGCAATGTAGGTTAGGTTTCTGAAAAACATCGCGGGGTGGTTCGCATTGTAAGGGTTTCTAACAGGCCATTCACTAGTAGGAGTGAGAAAAACATCACGTTGTTGGGTGAATTGGAGAGCCTGAATTAGGATAGGCAGTGAATGGTAATGTAGGATGGAGAAAAGCGCCACTGGGTGGTCAGCATGGGGAGGTCAGGAAACATGCAGTGGCAATGTAGGATAGGTTTCTGAAAAACATCGCGGGGTGGTGTGAATTGTAAGGGTTTCTAAAAGTCCATTCACTAGTAGGAATGAGAAATACATCACGGGGTGGTGTGAGTCGGAAGGCCTGAATTAGGATTGGCAGATAGTGGCAATGTAGGATGCAGAAAAGCGCAACGGGGTGGTCAGCATTGGGAGGTCTGAAAACATGCCGTGGCAAAGTAGGATAGGTTTCTGAAAAACATAGCGGGGTGGTGCGCATTGTAAGGGTTTGTAACAGGCCATTCACTAGTAGGAGTGAGAAAAACATCACGGGGTGGTGTGAATCGGAGGGCCTGAATTGGGATAGGCAGTGAGTGGCAATGTAGGATGGAGAAAAGCACCACGGGGTGGTCAGCATGGGGAGGTCAGGAAACATGCAGTGGCAATGTAGGATAGGTTTCTGAAAAACTTCGCGGGCTGGTGCGCTTTGTAAAGGTTTCTAACAGGCCACTAACTAGTAGGAGTGAGAAAAACATCACAGGGTGGTGTGAATATCAGGGCCTGAATTAGATAGGCTGTGAGTGGCAATGTAGGATGGAGAAAAGTGCCACGGAGTGTTCAGTATGTGGAGGTCAGGAAACATGCAGTGGCAATGCAGGATAGGTTTCTGAAAAACATCGCCGGGTCGTGTGCATTGTAAGGCTTTCTAACAGGCCATTCACTAGTAGGAGTGAGAAAATCATCACGGGGTGGTGTGAATCGGTGGGCCTGAATTGGGGTAGGCAGTGAGTGGCAATGTAGGATGGAGAAAAGCTATACGGGGTGGTCAGCATGGGGAGGACAGGAAACATGCAGTGGCCATGTAGGATAGGTTTCTGAAAAACATCGCGGGGTGATGCGCATTTTAAGGGTTTCTAACAGGCCAATCACTAGTAGGAGTGAGAATAACATCACGGGGTGGTGTGAATAGGAGGGCCGGAATTGGGATAGGCAGTGAGTGGCAATGTATGATGGAGAAAAGCGCGACGTGGTGGTCAGCATGGGGACGTGAGGAAACATGCAGTGGCAATGTAGGAAAGGATTCTGAAAAACATCGCGGGGTGGTGCGCATTGTAAGAGTTTCTAACAGGCCATTCACTAGTAAGAGTGAGAAAAAATTCACGGGGTGGTGTGAATCGGAAGGCCTGTATTAGGATAGGCTGTGTGGCAATGTAGGATGGACAAAAGCGCCACGGGCTGGTCAGCATGGGGAGGTCTGGAAACATGCAGTGGCAATGTAGGACAGGTTTCTGAAAAATATTGCGGAGTGTTGCCCATTGTAAGTGTTTCTAACACGCCATGCACTAGTAGCAGTGAGAAAAACACAACCGTGTGGTGTGAATTGGAGGGCCTGAATTAGGATAGGCAGTGAGTGCCAATGTAGGATGGAGAAAAGCGCCACGGGGTGTTCAGTATGGGGAGGTCAGGAAACATGCAGTGGCCATGTAGGATAGGTTTCTGAAAAACATCGCCGGTTGGTGTGCATTGTAAGGGTTTCTAACTGGCCATTCACTAGTAGCAGTGAGAAAATCATCACGGCGTGGTGTGAATCGAAGGGTGTAAATTAGGATAGGCAGTGAGTGACAATGTACGATGGAGAAAAGCGCAACGGGGTTGTCAGCATGGGGAGTTCAGGAAACATGCTGTGGCAATTTCGGATAGGTTTCTAAAAAACATCACAGGGTGGTGCGCATTGTAACAGTTTCTAACAGGCCATTCACTACTAGGAGTGAGAAAAACATCACGGGGTGGTGTGAATAGGAGTGCCTGAATTAGGACAGGCAGTGAGTGGCAATGTAGGATGGAGAAAAGCGCCACGGGGTGGTCAGCATGGGGAGGTCAGGAAACATGCAGTGGCAATGTAGGATATGTTTCTGAAGAACATCGCGGGGTTGTGCGCATTGTAAGGTCTTCTAAAGACCCATTTACTAGTAAGAGTGAGAAAAACATAACGGGGTGGTGGGAATCGTACGGCTTGAATTAGCATAGGCAGTGAGTGGCACTGTAGGATGGACAAAAGCGCCACGGGCTGGTCAGCATGGGGAGGTCTGGAAACACGCAGTGGCAATGTAGGATAGGTTTCTGAAAAATATTGCGGCATGTTGCGCATTGTAAGTGTTTCTAACACGCCATGCACTAGTAGCAGTGAGAAAAACACAACCGTGTGGTGTGAATCGCAGGGCCTGAATTAGGATAGGCAGTGAGTGGCAATGTAGGATGGAGAAAAGCGCCACGTGGTGGTCAGCTTGGGGAGGTTAGGAAACATGCAGTGGCAATGTAGGACAGGTTTCTGAAAAACATCGCGGGGTAGTGCATTGTAAGGGTTTCTAACAGGCCATTCACTAGTAGGGGTGAGAAAAACATCACGGAGTGGTGTGAATCGGAGGGCCTGGATTAGGAAAGGAAGGGAGTCGCACGGAATGATGGAGAAAAGCGCCAAGGGTGGTCAGCATGGGGTGATCAGGAAACATGCAGTGGCAATGTAGGATAGGTTTGTGAAAAACATCGCGGGTTGGTGCATTGTAAGGGTGTCTAACAGGCTATTCACTAGTAGGGATGAGAAAAACATCATGGAGTGGTGTGAATCGGAGGGCCTGGATTAGGATAGGCAGTGAGTGGCAATGTTGGATGGAGAAAAGCAACACGGGGTGGTCAGCATGGGGAGGTCAGAAAACATGGAGTGGCAATGTAGGATAGGTTTCTGAAAAACATCGCCGGGTGGTGTGCATTGTAAGGTTTTCTAACAGGCCATTCTCTAGTAGGAGTGAGAAAATCATCACGGGTTGGTGTGAATCGAAGGGCCTGAATTAGGATAGGCAGTGATTGGCAATGTAGGATGGAGAAAAGCGCCAAGGGTGGTCAGCATGGGGAGGTCAGGAAACATGCTGTGGCCATGTAGGATAGGTTTCTGAAAAACATCGCGGCTTGGTGCACATTGTAAGTGTTTGTAACAGGCCATTCACTAGTAGGAGTGAGAAAAACATCACGGGGTGGTGTGAATCGGATGGCCTGAATTAGGATAGGCATTGAGTTGCACTGTAGGATTGAGAAAATGGCCACGGGGTGGTCAGCATGGGGAGGTCAGGAAACATGCAGTGGCAATGTAGGATAGGTTTCTGAAAAACATCGCGGGGTGCTGTGAAGTGTAAGGGTTTCTAACACGCCGTTCACTAGTAGGAGTGAGAAAACCATCACGGGGTGTTGTGAATTGGAGGGCCTGTATTGGGATAGGCAGTGAGAGGCAATGTAGGATGGAGAAAAGCGATACGGTTTGGTCAGCATGTGGAGGTCAGGAAACATGCAGTGGCAATGTAGGTTAGCTTTCTGAAAAATATCTCGGGGTGGTGCTCATTGTAAGGGTTTCTAACAGGCCATTCACTAGTAGGAGTGAGAAAAACATCATGTGGTTCGGTGAATTGGAGGGCCTGAATTAGGATAGGCAGTGAGTTGTAATGTAGGATGGAGAAGAGCTTCACGGGGTGGTCAGCATGGGGAATTGAGGAAACATGCAGTGACAATGTAGGATACGTTTCTGAAGAACATCGCCGGGTGGTGCGCATTGTAAGGTCTTCTAAAGGCCCATTTACTAGTAAGAGTGAGAAAACCATCACGGGGTGGTGTGAATCGGGGAACCTGTATTGGGATAGGCAGTGAGTGGCAATGTAGGATGGAGAAAAGCTATACGGGGTGGTCAGCATGCGGAGGACAGGAAACATGCAGTGGCCATGTAGGATAGGTTTCTGAAAAACATCGCGGGGTGATGCGCATTTTAAGGGTTTCTAACAGGCCATTCACTAGTAGGAGTGAGAATAACATCACGGGGTGGTGTGAATTGGAGGGCCGGAATTGGGATAGGCAGTGAGTGGCAATGTATGATGGAGAAAAGCGCGACGTGGTGGTCAGCATGGGGACGTGAGGAAACATGCAGTGGCAATGTAGGAAAGGATTCTGAAAAACATCGCGGGGTGGTGCACATTGTAAGAGTTTCTAACAGGCCATTCACTAGTAAGAGTGAGAAAAAATTCACGGGGTGGTGTGAATCGGAAGGCCTGTATTAGGATAGGCTGTGTGGCAATGTAGGATGGACAAAAGCGCCACGGGCTGGTCAGCATGGGGAGGTCTGGAAACATGCAGTGGCAATGTAGGACAGGTTTCTGAAAAATATTGCGGAGTGTTGCCCATTGTAAGTGTTTCTAACACGCCATGCACTAGTAGCAGTGAGAAAAACACAACCGTGTGGTGTGAATTGGAGGGCCTGAATTAGGATAGGCAGTGAGTGCCAATGTAGGATGGAGAAAAGCGCCACGGGGTGGTCAGCTTGGGGAGGTCAGGAAACATGCAGTGGCAATGTAGGACAGGTTTCTGAAAAACATCGCGGGGTAGTGCATTGTAAGTGTTTCTAACAGGCCATTCACTAGTAGGGGTGAGAATAACATCACGGAATGGTGTGAATCGGAGGGCCTGGTTTAGCATAGGCAGTGAGTGGCAATGTTGGATGGAGAAAAGCAACACGGGTTGGTCAGCATGGGGAGGTCAGGAAACATGGAGTGGCAATGTAGGATAGGTTTGTGAAAAACATCGTCGGGTGGTGTGCATTGTAAGCGTTTCTAACAGGCCATTCACTAGTAGGAGTGAGAAAATCATCACGGGTTGGTGTGAATCGAAGGGCCTGATTAGAATAGGCAGTGATTGGCAATGTAGGATGGAGAAAAGCGCCACGGGGTGGTCAGCATGGGGAGGTCAGGAAATATGCAGTGGCAATGTAGGATATGTTTCTGAAGAACATCGCGGGGTTGTGCGCATTGTAAGGTCTTCTAAAGACACATTTACTAGTAAGAGTGAGAAAAACATCACGGGGTGGTGGGAATCAGAGTGCCTGAATTGGTATAGACAGTGAGAGGCAATATAGGATGTGGAAAAGCGATACTGGGTAGTTAGCATGGGGATGTCAGGAAACATGCAGTCGCAATGTAGGATAGGTTTCTGAAAAACATCGCGGGGTGGTGCGCATTGTAAGTGTTTCTAACAGGCCATTCACTAGTAGGAGTGAGAAAAACATCACGTTGTTGTGTGAACCGGAGGGCCTGAGTTAGGACAGGCAGTGAGTGGCAATATAGGATGGAGAAAAGAGCCACGGGGTGTTCAGTATGGGGAGGTCAGGAAACATGCAGTGGCCATGTAGGATAGGTTTCTGAAAAACATCGCCGGTTGGTGTGCATTGTAAGGGTTTCTAACTGGCCATTCACTAGTAGCAGTGAGAAAATCATCACGGCGTGGTGTGAATCGAAGGGTGTAAATTAGGATAGGCAGTGAGTGACAATGTACGATGGAGAAAAGCGCAACGGGGTTGTCAGCATGGGGAATTCAGGAAACATGCTGTGGCAATTTCGGATAGGTTTCTAAAAAACATCACAGGGTGGTGCGCATTGTAACAGTTTCTAACAGGCCATTCACTACTAGGAGTGAGAAAAACATCACGGGGTGGTGTGAATAGGAGTGCCTGAATTAGGACAGGCAGTGAGTGGCAATGTAGGATGGAGAAAAGCGCCACGGGGTGGTCAGCATGGGGAGGTCAGGAAACATGCAGTGGCAATGTAGGATATGTTTCTGAAGAACATCGCGGGGTTGTGCGCATTGTAAGGTCTTCTAAAGACCCATTTACTAGTAAGAGTGAGAAAAACATAACGGGGTGGTGGGAATCGTACGGCTTGAATTAGCATAGGCAGTGAGTGGCACTGTAGGATGGATAAAATGGCCACGGGGTGGTCAGCATGGGGAGGTCAGGAAACATGCAGTGGCAATGTAGGATAGGTTTCTGAAAAACATCGCGTTGTCGTGTGAATTGTAAGGGTTTCTAACACGCCATTCACTAGTAGGAGTGAGAAAAACATCACGGGGTGGTGTGAATCGGGGTCCTGAATTGGGATAGGCAGTGAGTGGCAATGTAGGACGGAGAAAAGCTATACGTGGTGGTCAGCATGGGGAGGTCAGGAAACATGCAGTGGCAATGTAGGATAGGTTTTTGAAAAACATCGCGGGGTGGTGCACATTGTAGGGTTTCTAACAGCCAATTCACTAGTAGGAGTGAGAAAAATACAACGTTGTTGTGTGAATTGGAGCCCCTGAATTAGGATAGGCAGTGAGTGGCAATGTAGGATGGACAAAAGCGCCACGGGCTGGTCAGCATGGGGAGGTCTGGAAACACGCAGTGGCAATGTAGGATAGGTTTCTGAAAAATATTGCGGCATGTTGCGCATTGTAAGTGTTTCTAACACGCCATGCACTAGTAGCAGTGAGAAAAACACAACCGTGTGGTGTGAATCGCAGGGCCTGAATTAGGATAGGCAGTGAGTGGCAATGTAGGATGGAGAAAAGCGCCACGTGGTGGTCAGCTTGGGGAGGTTAGGAAACATGCAGTGGCAATGTAGGACAGGTTTCTGAAAAACATCGCGGGGTAGTGCATTGTAAGGGTTTCTAACAGGCCATTCACTAGTAGGGGTGAGAAAAACATCACGGAGTGGTGTGAATCGGAGGGCCTGGATTAGGAAAGGAAGGGAGTCGCACGGAATGATGGAGAAAAGCGCCAAGGGTGGTCAGCATGGGGTGATCAGGAAACATGCAGTGGCAATGTAGGATAGGTTTGTGAAAAACATCGCGGGTTGGTGCATTGTAAGGGTGTCTAACAGGCTATTCACTAGTAGGGATGAGAAAAACATCATGGAGTGGTGTGAATCGGAGGGCCTGGATTAGGATAGGCAGTGAGTGGCAATGTTGGATGGAGAAAAGCAACACGGGGTGGTCAGCATGGGGAGGTCAGAAAACATGGAGTGGCAATGTAGGATAGGTTTCTGAAAAACATCGCCGGGTGGTGTGCATTGTAAGGTTTTCTAACAGGCCATTCTCTAGTAGGAGTGAGAAAATCATCACGGGTTGGTGTGAATCGAAGGGCCTGAATTAGGATAGGCAGTGATTGGCAATGTAGGATGGAGAAAAGCGCCAAGGGTGGTCAGCATGGGGAGGTCAGGAAACATGCTGTGGCCATGTAGGATAGGTTTCTGAAAAACATCGCGGCTTGGTGCACATTGTAAGTGTTTGTAACAGGCCATTCACTAGTAGGAGTGAGAAAAACATCACGGGGTGGTGTGAATCGGATGGCCTGAATTAGGATAGGCATTGAGTTGCACTGTAGGATTGAGAAAATGGCCACGGGGTGGTCAGCATGGGGAGGTCAGGAAACATGCAGTGGCAATGTAGGATAGGTTTCTGAAAAACATCGCGGGGTGCTGTGAAGTGTAAGGGTTTCTAACACGCCGTTCACTAGTAGGAGTGAGAAAACCATCACGGGGTGTTGTGAATTGGAGGGCCTGTATTGGGATAGGCAGTGAGAGGCAATGTAGGATGGAGAAAAGCGATACGGTTTGGTCAGCATGTGGAGGTCAGGAAACATGCAGTGGCAATGTAGGTTAGCTTTCTGAAAAATATCTCGGGGTGGTGCTCATTGTAAGGGTTTCTAACAGGCCATTCACTAGTAGGAGTGAGAAAAACATCATGTGGTTCGGTGAATTGGAGGGCCTGAATTAGGATAGGCAGTGAGTTGTAATGTAGGATGGAGAAGAGCTTCACGGGGTGGTCAGCATGGGGAATTGAGGAAACATGCAGTGACAATGTAGGATACGTTTCTGAAGAACATCGCCGGGTGGTGCGCATTGTAAGGTCTTCTAAAGGCCCATTTACTAGTAAGAGTGAGAAAACCATCACGGGGTGGTGTGAATCGGGGAACCTGTATTGGGATAGGCAGTGAGTGGCAATGTAGGATGGAGAAAAGCTATACGGGGTGGTCAGCATGGGGAGGACAGGAAACATGCAGTGGCAATGTAGGATAGGTTTCTGAAAAACATCGCGGGGTGATGCGCATTTTAAGGGTTTCTAACAGGCCATTCACTAGTAGGAGTGAGAATAACATCACGGGGTGGTGTGAATTGGAGGGCCGGAATTGGGATAGGCAGTGAGTGGCAATGTATGATGGAGAAAAGCGCGACGTGGTGGTCAGCATGGGGACGTGAGGAAACATGCAGTGGCAATGTAGGAAAGGATTCTGAAAAACATCGCGGGGTGGTGCGCATTGTAAGAGTTTCTAACAGGCCATTCACTAGTAAGAGTGAGAAAAAATTCACGGGGTGGTGTGAATCGGAAGGCCTGTATTAGGATAGGCTGTGTGGCAATGTAGGATGGACAAAAGCGCCACGGGCTGGTCAGCATGGGGAGGTCTGGAAACATGCAGTGGCAATGTAGGACAGGTTTCTGAAAAATATTGCGGAGTGTTGCCCATTGTAAGTGTTTCTAACACGCCATGCACTAGTAGCAGTGAGAAAAACACAACCGTGTGGTGTGAATTGGAGGGCCTGAATTAGGATAGGCAGTGAGTGCCAATGTAGGATGGAGAAAAGCGCCACGGGGTGGTCAGCTTGGGGAGGTCAGGAAACATGCAGTGGCAATGTAGGACAGGTTTCTGAAAAACATCGCGGGGTAGTGCATTGTAAGTGTTTCTAACAGGCCATTCACTAGTAGGGGTGAGAATAACATCACGGAATGGTGTGAATCGGAGGGCCTGGTTTAGCATAGGCAGTGAGTGGCAATGTTGGATGGAGAAAAGCAACACGGGTTGGTCAGCATGGGGAGGTCAGGAAACATGGAGTGGCAATGTAGGATAGGTTTGTGAAAAACATCGTCGGGTGGTGTGCATTGTAAGGGTTTCTAACAGGCCATTCACTAGTAGGAGTGAGAAAATCATCACGGGTTGGTGTGAATCGAAGGGCCTGATTAGGATAGGCAGTGATTGGCAATGTAGGATGGAGAAAAGCGCCACGGGGTGGTCAGCATGGGGAGGTCAGGAAATATGCAGTGGCAATGTAGGATATGTTTCTGAAGAACATCGCGGGGTTGTGCGCATTGTAAGGTCTTCTAAAGACACATTTACTAGTAAGAGTGAGAAAAACATCACGGGGTGGTGGGAATCAGAGTGCCTGAATTGGTATAGACAGTGAGAGGCAATATAGGATGTGGAAAAGCGATACTGGGTAGTTAGCATGGGGATGTCAGGAAACATGCAGTCGCAATGTAGGATAGGTTTCTGAAAAACATCGCGGGGTGGTGCGCATTGTAAGTGTTTCTAACAGGCCATTCACTAGTAGGAGTGAGAAAAACATCACGTTGTTGTGTGAACCGGAGGGCCTGAGTTAGGATAGGCAGTGAGTGGCAATATAGGATGGAGAAAAGAGCCACGGGGTGTTCAGTATGGGGAGGTCAGGAAACATGCAGTGGCCATGTAGGATAGGTTTCTGAAAAACATCGCCGGTTGGTGTGCATTGTAAGGGTTTCTAACTGGCCATTCACTAGTAGCAGTGAGAAAATCATCACGGCGTGGTGTGAATCGAAGGGTGTAAATTAGGATAGGCAGTGAGTGACAATGTTCGATGGAGAAAAGCGCAACGGGGTTGTCAGCATGGGGAGTTCAGGAAACATGCTGTGGCAATTTCGGATAGGTTTCTAAAAAACATCACAGGGTGGTGCGCATTGTAACGGTTTCTAACAGGCCATTCACTACTAGGAGTGAGAAAAACATCACGGGGTGGTGTGAATAGGAGTGCCTGAATTAGGACAGGCAGTGAGTGGCAATGTAGGATGGAGAAAAGCGCCACGGGGTGGTCAGCATGGGGAGGTCAGGAAACATGCAGTGGCAATGTAGGATATGTTTCTGAAGAACATCGCGGGGTTGTGCGCATTGTAAGGTCTTCTAAAGACCCATTTACTAGTAAGAGTGAGAAAAACATAACGGGGTGGTGGGAATCGTACGGCTTGAATTAGCATAGGCAGTGAGTGGCACTGTAGGATGGATAAAATGGCCACGGGGTGGTCAGCATGGGGAGGTCAGGAAACATGCAGTGGCAATGTAGGATAGGTTTCTGAAAAACATCGCGTTGTCGTGTGAATTGTAAGGGTTTCTAACACGCCATTCACTAGTAGGAGTGAGAAAAACATCACGGGGTGGTGTGAATCGGGGTCCTGAATTGGGATAGGCAGTGAGTGGCAATGTAGGACGGAGAAAAGCTATACGTGGTGGTCAGCATGGGGAGGTCAGGAAACATGCAGTGGCAATGTAGGATAGGTTTTTGAAAAACATCGCGGGGTGGTGCACATTGTAGGGTTTCTAACAGCCAATTCACTAGTAGGAGTGAGAAAAATACAACGTTGTTGTGTGAATTGGAGCCCCTGAATTAGGATAGGCAGTGAGTGGCAATGTAGGATGGACAAAAGCGCCACGGGCTGGTCAGCATGGGGAGGTCTGGAAACACGCAGTGGCAATGTAGGATAGGTTTCTGAAAAATAGTGCGGCATGTTGCGCATTGTAAGTGTTTCTAACACGCCATGCACTAGTAGCAGTGAGAAAAACACAACCGTGTGGTGTGAATCGCAGGGCCTGAATTAGGATAGGCAGTGAGTGGCAATGTAGGATGGAAAAAAGCGCCACATGGTGGTCAGCTTGGGGAGGTTAGGAAACATGCAGTGGCAATGTAGGACAGGTTTCTGAAAAACATCGCGGGGCAGTGCATTGTAAGGGTTTCTAACAGGCCATTCACTAGTAGGGGTGAGAAAAACATCACGGAGTGGTGTGAATCGGAGGGCCTGGATTAGGGAAGGAAGGGAGTCGCACGGAATGATGGAGAAAAGCGCCAAGGGTGGTCAGCATGGGGTGATCAGGAAACATGCAGTGGCAATGTAGGATAGGTTTGTGAAAAACATCGCGGGTTGGTGCATTGTAAGGGTGTCTAACAGGCTATTCACTAGTAGGGATGAGAAAAACATCATGGAGTGGTGTGAATCGGAGGGCCTGGATTAGGATAGGCAGTGAGTGGCAATGTTGGATGGAGAAAAGCAACACGGGGTGGTCAGCATGGGGAGGTCAGAAAACATGGAGTGGCAATGTAGGATAGGTTTCTGAAAAACATCGCCGGGTGGTGTGCATTGTAAGGTTTTCTAACAGGCCATTCTCTAGTAGGAGTGAGAAAATCATCACGGGTTGGTGTGAATCGAAGGGCCTGAATTAGGATAGGCAGTGATTGGCAATGTAGGATGGAGAAAAGCGCCAAGGGTGGTCAGCATGGGGAGGTCAGGAAACATGCTGTGGCCATGTAGGATAGGTTTCTGAAAAACATCGCGGCTTGGTGCACATTGTAAGTGTTTGTAACAGGCCATTCACTAGTAGGAGTGAGAAAAACATCACGGGGTGGTGTGAATCGGATGGCCTGAATTAGGATAGGCATTGAGTTGCACTGTAGGATTGAGAAAATGGCCACGGGGTGGTCAGCATGGGGAGGTCAGGAAACATGCAGTGGCAATGTAGGATAGGTTTCTGAAAAACATCGCGGGGTGCTGTGAAGTGTAAGGCTTTCTAACACGCCATTCACTAGTAGGAGTGAGAAAACCATCACGGGGTGTTGTGAATTGGAGGGCCTGTATTGGGATAGGCAGTGAGAGGCAATGTAGGATGGAGAAAAGCGATACGGTTTGGTCAGCATGTGGAGGTCAGGAAACATGCAGTGGCAATGTAGGTTAGCTTTCTGAAAAATATCTCGGGGTGGTGCACATTGTAAGTGTTTGTAACAGGCCATTCACTAGTAGGAGTGAGAAAAACATCATGTGGTTCGGTGAATTGGAGGGCCTGAATTAGGATAGGCAGTGAGTTGTAATGTAGGATGGAGAAGAGCTTCACGGGGTGGTCAGCATGGGGAATTGAGGAAACATGCAGTGACAATGTAGGATACGTTTCTGAAGAACATCGCCGGGTGGTGCGCATTGTAAGGTCTTCTAAAGGCCCATTTACTAGTAAGAGTGAGAAAACCATCACGGGGTGGTGTGAATCGGGGGACCTGTATTGGGATAGGCAGTGAGTGGCAATGTAGGATGGAGAAAAGCTATACGGGGTGGTCAGCATGGGGAGGACAGGAAACATGCAGTGGCCATGTAGGATAGGTTTCTGAAAAACATCGCGGGGTGATGCGCATTTTAAGGGTTTCTAACAGGCCATTCACTAGTAGGAGTGAGAATAACATCACGGGGTGGTGTGAATTGGAGGGCCGGAATTGGGATAGGCAGTGAGTGGCAATGTATGATGGAGAAAAGCGCGACGTGGTGGTCAGCATGGGGACGTGAGGAAACATGCAGTGGCAATGTAGGAAAGGATTCTGAAAAACATCGCGGGGTGGTGCGCATTGTAAGAGTTTCTAACAGGCCATTCACTAGTAAGAGTGAGAAAAAATTCACGGGGTGGTGTGAATCGGAAGGCCTGTATTAGGATAGGCTGTGTGGCAATGTAGGATGGACAAAAGCGCCACGGGCTGGTCAGCATGGGGAGGTCTGGAAACATGCAGTGGCAATGTAGGACAGGTTTCTGAAAAATATTGCGGAGTGTTGCACATTGTAAGTGTTTCTAACACGCCATGCACTAGTAGCAGTGAGAAAAACACAACCGTGTGGTGTGAATTGGAGGGCCTGAATTAGGATAGGCAGTGAGTGCCAATGTAGTATGGAGAAAAGCGCCACGGGGTGGTCAGCTTGGGGAGGTCAGGAAACATGCAGTGGCAATGTAGGACAGGTTTCTGAAAAACATCGCGGGGTAGTGCATTGTAAGTGTTTCTAACAGGCCATTCACTAGTAGGGGTGAGAATAACATCACGGAATGGTGTGAATCGGAGGGCCTGGTTTAGCATAGGCAGTGAGTGGCAATGTTGGATGGAGAAAAGCAACACGGGTTGGTCAGCATGGGGAGGTCAGGAAACATGGAGTGGCAATGTAGGATAGGTTTGTGAAAAACATCATCAGGTGGTGTGCATTGTAAGGGTTTCTAACAGGCCATTCACAAGTAGGAGTGAGAAAATCATCACGGGTTGGTGTGAATCGAAGGGCCTGATTAGGATAGGCAGTGATTGGCAATGTAGGATGGAGAAAAGCGCCACGGGGTGGTCAGCATGGGGAGGTCAGGAAATATGCAGTGGCAATGTAGGATATGTTTCTGAAGAACATCGCGGGGTTGTGCGCATTGTAAGGTCTTCTAAAGACACATTTACTAGTAAGAGTGAGAAAAACATCACGGGGTGGTGGGAATCAGAGTGCCTGAATTGGTATAGACAGTGAGAGGCAATATAGGATGTGGAAAAGCGATACTGGGTAGTTAGCATGGGGATGTCAGGAAACATGCAGTCGCAATGTAGGATAGGTTTCTGAAAAACATCGCGGGGTGGTGCGCATTGTAAGTGTTTCTAACAGGCCATTCACTAGTAGGAGTGAGAAAAACATCACGTTGTTGTGTGAACCGGAGGGCCTGAGTTAGGATAGGCAGTGAGTGGCAATATAGGATGGAGAAAAGAGCCACGGGGTGTTCAGTATGGGGAGGTCAGGAAACATGCAGTGGCCATGTAGGATAGGTTTCTGAAAAACATCGCCGGTTGGTGTGCATTGTAAGGGTTTCTAACTGGCCATTCACTAGTAGCAGTGAGAAAATCATCACGGCGTGGTGTGAATCGAAGGGTGTAAATTAGGTTAGGCAGTGAGTGACAATGTACGATGGAGAAAAGCGCAACGGGGTTGTCAGCATGGGGAGTTCAGGAAACATGCTGTGGCAATTTCGGATAGGTTTCTAAAAAACATCACAGGGTGGTGCGCATTGTAACGGTTTCTAACAGGCCATTCACTACTAGGAGTGAGAAAAACATCACGGGGTGGTGTGAATAGGAGTGCCTGAATTAGGACAGGCAGTGAGTGGCAATGTAGGATGGAGAAAAGCGCCACGGGGTGGTCAGCATGGGGAGGTCAGGAAACATGCAGTGGCAATGTAGGATATGTTTCTGAAGAACATCGTGGGGTTGTGCGCATTGTAAGGTCTTCTAAAGACCCATTTACTAGTAAGAGTGAGAAAAACATAACGGGGTGGTGGGAATCGTACGGCTTGAATTAGCATAGGCAGTGAGTGGCACTGTAGGATGGATAAAATGGCCACGGGGTGGTCAGCATGGGGAGGTCAGGAAACATGCAGTGGCAATGTAGGATAGGTTTCTGAAAAACATCGCGTTGTCGTGTGAATTGTAAGGGTTTCTAACACGCCATTCACTAGTAGGAGTGAGAAAAACATCACGGGGTGGTGTGAATCGGGGTCCTGAATTGGGATAGGCAGTGAGTGGCAATGTAGGACGGAGAAAAGCTATACGTGGTGGTCAGCATGGGGAGGTCAGGAAACATGCAGTGGCAATGTAGGATAGGTTTTTGAAAAACATCGCGGGGTGGTGCACATTGTAGGGTTTCTAACAGCCAATTCACTAGTAGGAGTGAGAAAAATACAACGTTGTTGTGTGAATTGGAGCCCCTGAATTAGGATAGGCAGTGAGTGGCAATGTAGGATGGACAAAAGCGCCACGGGCTGGTCAGCATGGGGAGGTCTGGAAACACGCAGTGGCAATGTAGGATAGGTTTCTGAAAAATATTGCGGCATGTTGCGCATTGTAAGTGTTTCTAACACGCCATGCACTAGTAGCAGTGAGAAAAACACAACCGTGTGGTGTGAATCGCAGGGCCTGAATTAGGATAGGCAGTGAGTGGCAATGTAGGATGGAGAAAAGCGCCACGTGGTGGTCAGCTTGGGGAGGTTAGGAAACATGCAGTGGCAATGTAGGACAGGTTTCTGAAAAACATCGCGGGGTAGTGCATTGTAAGGGTTTCTAACAGGCCATTCACTAGTAGGGGTGAGAAAAACATCACGGAGTGGTGTGAATCGGAGGGCCTGGATTAGGAAAGGAAGGGAGTCGCACGGAATGATGGAGAAAAGCGCCAAGGGTGGTCAGCATGGGGTGATCAGGAAACATGCAGTGGCAATGTAGGATAGGTTTGTGAAAAACATCGCGGGTTGGTGCATTGTAAGGGTGTCTAACAGGCTATTCACTAGTAGGGATGAGAAAAACATCATGGAGTGGTGTGAATCGGAGGGCCTGGATTAGGATAGGCAGTGAGTGGCAATGTTGGATGGAGAAAAGCAACACGGGGTGGTCAGCATGGGGAGGTCAGAAAACATGGAGTGGCAATGTAGGATAGGTTTCTGAAAAACATCGCCGGGTGGTGTGCATTGTAAGGTTTTCTAACAGGCCATTCTCTAGTAGGAGTGAGAAAATCATCACGGGTTGGTGTGAATCGAAGGGCCTGAATTAGGATAGGCAGTGATTGGCAATGTAGGATGGAGAAAAGCGCCAAGGGTGGTCAGCATGGGGAGGTCAGGAAACATGCTGTGGCCATGTAGGATAGGTTTCTGAAAAACATCGCGGCTTGGTGCACATTGTAAGTGTTTGTAACAGGCCATTCACTAGTAGGAGTGAGAAAAACATCACGGGGTGGTGTGAATCGGATGGCCTGAATTAGGATAGGCATTGAGTTGCACTGTAGGATTGAGAAAATGGCCACGGGGTGGTCAGCATGGGGAGGTCAGGAAACATGCAGTGGCAATGTAGGATAGGTTTCTGAAAAACATCGCGGGGTGCTGTGAAGTGTAAGGGTTTCTAACACGCCGTTCACTAGTAGGAGTGAGAAAACCATCACGGGGTGTTGTGAATTGGAGGGCCTGTATTGGGATAGGCAGTGAGAGGCAATGTAGGATGGAGAAAAGCGATACGGTTTGGTCAGCATGTGGAGGTCAGGAAACATGCAGTGGCAATGTAGGTTAGCTTTCTGAAAAATATCTCGGGGTGGTGCTCATTGTAAGGGTTTCTAACAGGCCATTCACTAGTAGGAGTGAGAAAAACATCATGTGGTTCGGTGAATTGGAGGGCCTGAATTAGGATAGGCAGTGAGTTGTAATGTAGGATGGAGAAGAGCTTCACGGGGTGGTCAGCATGGGGAATTGAGGAAACATGCAGTGACAATGTAGGATACGTTTCTGAGGAACATCGCCGGGTGGTGCGCATTGTAAGGTCTTCTAAAGGCCCATTTACTAGTAAGAGTGAGAAAACCATCACGGGGTGGTGTGAATCGGGGGACCTGTATTGGGATAGGCAGTGAGTGGCAATGTAGGATGGAGAAAAGCTATACGGGGTGGTCAGCATGGGGAGGACAGGAAACATGCAGTGGCCATGTAGGATAGGTTTCTGAAAAACATCGCGGGGTGATGCGCATTTTAAGGGTTTCTAACAGGCCATTCACTAGTAGGAGTGAGAATAACATCACGGGGTGGTGTGAATTGGAGGGCCGGAATTGGGATAGGCAGTGAGTGGCAATGTATGATGGAGAAAAGCGCGACGTGGTGGTCAGCATGGGGACGTGAGGAAACATGCAGTGGCAATGTAGGAAAGGATTCTGAAAAACATCGCGGGGTGGTGCGCATTGTAAGAGTTTCTAACAGGCCATTCACTAGTAAGAGTGAGAAAAAATTCACGGGGTGGTGTGAATCGGAAGGCCTGTATTAGGATAGGCTGTGTGGCAATGTAGGATGGACAAAAGCGCCACGGGCTGGTCAGCATGGGGAGGTCTGGAAACATGCAGTGGCAATGTAGGACAGGTTTCTGAAAAATATTGCGGAGTGTTGCCCATTGTAAGTGTTTCTAACACGCCATGCACTAGTAGCAGTGAGAAAAACACAACCGTGTGGTGTGAATTGGAGGGCCTGAATTAGGATAGGCAGTGAGTGCCAATGTAGGATGGAGAAAAGCGCCACGGGGTGGTCAGCTTGGGGAGCTCAGGAAACATGCAGTGGCAATGTAGGACAGGTTTCTGAAAAACATCGCGGGGTAGTGCATTGTAAGTGTTTCTAACAGGCCATTCACTAGTAGGGGTGAGAATAACATCACGGAATGGTGTGAATCGGAGGGCCTGGTTTAGCATAGGCAGTGAGTGGCAATGTTGGATGGAGAAAAGCAACACGGGTTGGTCAGCATGGGGAGGTCAGGAAACATGGAGTGGCAATGTAGGATAGGTTTGTGAAAAACATCGTCGGGTGGTGTGCATTGTAAGGGTTTCTAACAGGCCATTCACTAGTAGGAGTGAGAAAATCATCACGGGTTGGTGTGAATCGAAGGGCCTGATTAGGATAGGCAGTGATTGGCAATGTAGGATGGAGAAAAGCGCCACGGGGTGGTCAGCATGGGGAGGTCAGGAAATATGCAGTGGCAATGTAGGATATGTTTCTGAAGAACATCGCGGGGTTGTGCGCATTGTAAGGTCTTCTAAAGACACATTTACTAGTAAGAGTGAGAAAAACATCACGGGGTGGTGGGAATCAGAGTGCCTGAATTGGTATAGACAGTGAGAGGCAATATAGGATGTGGAAAAGCGATACTGGGTAGTTAGCATGGGGATGTCAGGAAACATGCAGTCGCAATGTAGGATAGGTTTCTG
The DNA here is from genome assembly GCF_034190915.1 of Cavia porcellus. Lineage (NCBI taxonomy): Eukaryota > Metazoa > Chordata > Mammalia > Rodentia > Caviidae > Cavia > Cavia porcellus. The sequence goes on along the minus strand of NW_026947486.1, from coordinate 207,822 downwards.
AAAAACATCGCGGGGTGGTGCGCATTGTAAGTGTTTCTAACAGGCCATTCACTAGTAGGAGTGAGAAAAACATCACGTTGTTGTGTGAACCGGAGGGCCTGAGTTAGGATAGGCAGTGAGTGGCAATATAGGATGGAGAAAAGAGCCACGGGGTGTTCAGTATGGGGAGGTCAGGAAACATGCAGTGGCCATGTAGGATAGGTTTCTGAAAAACATCGCCGGTTGGTGTGCATTGTAAGGGTTTCTAACTGGCCATTCACTAGTAGCAGTGAGAAAATCATCACGGCGTGGTGTGAATCGAAGGGTGTAAATTAGGTTAGGCAGTGAGTGACAATGTACGATGGAGAAAAGCGCAACGGGGTTGTCAGCATGGGGAGTTCAGGAAACATGCTGTGGCAATTTCGGATAGGTTTCTAAAAAACATCACAGGGTGGTGCGCATTGTAACGGTTTCTAACAGGCCATTCACTACTAGGAGTGAGAAAAACATCACGGGGTGGTGTGAATAGGAGTGCCTGAATTAGGACAGGCAGTGAGTGGCAATGTAGGATGGAGAAAAGCGCCACGGGGTGGTCAGCATGGGGAGGTCAGGAAACATGCAGTGGCAATGTAGGATATGTTTCTGAAGAACATCGCGGGGTTGTGCGCATTGTAAGGTCTTCTAAAGACCCATTTACTAGTAAGAGTGAGAAAAACATAACGGGGTGGTGGGAATCGTACGGCTTGAATTAGCATAGGCAGTGAGTGGCACTGTAGGATGGATAAAATGGCCACGGGATGGTCAGCATGGGGAGGTCAGGAAACATGCAGTGGCAATGTAGGATAGGTTTCTGAAAAACATCGCGTTGTCGTGTGAATTGTAAGGGTTTCTAACACGCCATTCACTAGTAGGAGTGAGAAAAACATCACGGGGTGGTGTGAATCGGGGTCCTGAATTGGGATAGGCAGTGAGTGGCAATGTAGGACGGAGAAAAGCTATACGTGGTGGTCAGCATGGGGAGGTCAGGAAACATGCAGTGGCAATGTAGGATAGGTTTTTGAAAAACATCGCGGGGTGGTGCACATTGTAGGGTTTCTAACAGCCAATTCACTAGTAGGAGTGAGAAAAATACAACGTTGTTGTGTGAATTGGAGCCCCTGAATTAGGATAGGCAGTGAGTGGCAATGTAGGATGGACAAAAGCGCCACGGGCTGGTCAGCATGGGGAGGTCTGGAAACACGCAGTGGCAATGTAGGATAGGTTTCTGAAAAATATTGCGGCATGTTGCGCATTGTAAGTGTTTCTAACACGCCATGCACTAGTAGCAGTGAGAAAAACACAACCGTGTGGTGTGAATCGCAGGGCCTGAATTAGGATAGGCAGTGAGTGGCAATGTAGGATGGAGAAAAGCGCCACGTGGTGGTCAGCTTGGGGAGGTTAGGAAACATGCAGTGGCAATGTAGGACAGGTTTCTGAAAAACATCGCGGGGTAGTGCATTGTAAGGGTTTCTAACAGGCCATTCACTAGTAGGGGTGTGAAAAACATCACGGAGTGGTGTGAATCGGAGGGCCTGGATTAGGAAAGGAAGGGAGTCGCACGGAATGATGGAGAAAAGCGCCAAGGGTGGTCAGCATGGGGTGATCAGGAAACATGCAGTGGCAATGTAGGATAGGTTTGTGAAAAACATCGCGGGTTGGTGCATTGTAAGGGTGTCTAACAGGCTATTCACTAGTAGGGATGAGAAAAACATCATGGAGTGGTGTGAATCGGAGGGCCTGGATTAGGATAGGCAGTGAGTGGCAATGTTGGATGGAGAAAAGCAACACGGGGTGGTCAGCATGGGGAGGTCAGAAAACATGGAGTGGCAATGTAGGATAGGTTTCTGAAAAACATCGCCGGGTGGTGTGCATTGTAAGGGTTTCTAACAGGCCATTCTCTAGTAGGAGTGAGAAAATCATCACGGGTTGGTGTGAATCGAAGGGCCTGAATTAGGATAGGCAGTGATTGGCAATGTAGGATGGAGAAAAGCGCCAAGGGTGGTCAGCATGGGGAGGTCAGGAAACATGCTGTGGCCATGTAGGATAGGTTTCTGAAAAACATCGCGGCTTGGTGCACATTGTAAGTGTTTGTAACAGGCCATTCACTAGTAGGAGTGAGAAAAACATCACGGGGTGGTGTGAATCGGATGGCCTGAATTAGGATAGGCATTGAGTTGCACTGTAGGATTGAGAAAATGGCCACGGGGTGGTCAGCATGGGGAGGTCAGGAAACATGCAGTGGCAATGTAGGATAGGTTTCTGAAAAACATCGCGGGGTGCTGTGAAGTGTAAGGGTTTCTAACACGCCATTCACTAGTAGGAGTGAGAAAACCATCACGGGGTGTTGTGAATTGGAGGGCCTGTATTGGGATAGGCAGTGAGAGGCAATGTAGGATGGAGAAAAGCGATACGGTTTGGTCAGCATGTGGAGGTCAGGAAACATGCAGTGGCAATGTAGGTTAGCTTTCTGAAAAATATCTCGGGGTGGTGCTCATTGTAAGGGTTTCTAACAGGCCATTCACTAGTAGGAGTGAGAAAAACATCATGTGGTTCGGTGAATTGGAGGGCCTGAATTAGGATAGGCAGTGAGTTGTAATGTAGGATGGAGAAGAGCTTCACGGGGTGGTCAGCATGGGGAATTGAGGAAACATGCAGTGACAATGTAGGATACGTTTCTGAAGAACATCGCCGGGTGGTGCGCATTGTAAGGTCTTCTAAAGGCCCATTTACTAGTAAGAGTGAGAAAACCATCACGGGGTGGTGTGAATCGGGGGACCTGTATTGGGATAGGCAGTGAGTGGCAATGTAGGATGGAGCAAAGCGCCACAGGGTGGTCAGCATGTGGTCGTCAGGAAACATGCATTGGCAATGTAGGATACGATTTTGAAAAACATCGCGGGGTGGTGCGAATTGTAAGGGTTTCTAAAAGTCCATTCACTAGTAGGAGTGAGAAAAACACCACAGGGTGGTGTGAATAGGAGGGCCTGAATTAGAATAGGCAGTGAGTGGCAATGTAGGATGGAGAAAAGCGTCACGGAGTGTTCAGTATGTGGAGGTCAGGAAACATGCAGTGGCAATGCAGGATAGGTTTCTGAAAAACATCGCCGGGTGGTGTGCATTGTAAGGGTTTCTAACAGGCCTTTCACTAGTAGGAGTGAGAAAATCATCATGGGGTGTTGTGAATCGAAGGTCCTGAATTAGATTAGGCAGTTAGGGACAATGTAGGATGGAGAAAAGCGTCACGGGGTGGTCAGCATGGGGAGGTCAGGAAACATGCTGTAGCAATGTAGGATAGGTTTCTGAAAAACATCACGGGGTGGTGCGCATTGTAAGAGTTTCTAACAGGCCATTCACTACTAGGAGTGAGAAAAACATCACGGGGTGGTGTGAATCGAAGGTCCTGAATTAGGATAGGCAGTTAGTGAAAATGTAGGATGGAGAAAAGCGTCACGGGGTGGTCAGCATGTGTAGGTCAGGACACATGCAGTGGCAATGTAGGATAGGTTTCTGAAAAACATCGCAAGGTGGTGCGCATTTTAAGGGTTTCTAACAGGCCATTCACTAGTAGGAGTGAGAAAACATCACATTTTTGTGTGAATTTGAGCGCCTGAATTAGGATAGACAGTGAGTGGCAATGTAGGATGGAGAAAAGCTCCACAAGGTGGTCAGCATAGGGAAGTCAGGAAACATGCAGTGGCAATGTAGGATATGTTTCTGAAGAACATCGCGTGGTGGTGCGCATTGTAAGGTCTTCTAAAGGCCCATTTACTATTAAGAGTGTGAAAAATATCATGTGGTTTTGTGACTCGTAGGGCCTGAATTAGGATAGGCTGTGAGTGGCACTGTAGGATGGAGAAAATGGCCACTGGGTGGTCAGCATTGGGAGGTCAGGAAACATGCAGTGGCAATGTAGGATAGGACTCTGAAAAACATCGCGGGGTGGTGCGAATTGTAAGGGTTTCTAAAAGTCCATTCACTAGTAGGAGTGACAAATACATCACGGGGTGGTGTGAGTCGGAGGGCCTGAATTAGGATTCGCAGATAGTGGCAATGTAGGATGGAGAAAAGCGCCATGGGGTGGTCAGCATGGGGAGGTCAGAAAACATGCCGTGGCAAAGTAGGATAGGTTTCTGAAAAACATCGCGGTGTGGTGGGCATTGTAAGGGTTTCTAACAGGCCATTCGCTAGTAGGGGTGAGAAAAACATCACAGGGTGTTGTGAATAGGAGGGCCTGAATTAGAATAGGCATTGAGTGGCAATGTAGGATGGAGAAAAGCGCCACGGAGTGTTCAGTATGTGGAGGTCAGGAAACATGCAGTAGCAATGCAGAATAGGTTTCTGAAAAACATCGCCGGGTGGTGTGCATTGTAAGGGTTTCTAAGAGGCCATTCACTAGTAGGAGTGAGAAAATCAACACAGGTCGGTGTGAATCGAAGGGCTTGAATTAGGATAGGCAGTGAGTGAAAATATAGGATGGAGAAAAGCGCCACGGGGTGGTCAGCATGGGGAGATCAGGAAACATGCAGTGGCAATGTAGGATAGGTTTCTGAAAAACATCGCGGGGTGGTGGGCATTGTAAGGGTTTCTAACAGGCCATTCACTAGTAGGGGTGAGAAAAACATCACGGGGTGGTGTGAATCGGAGGGCCTGAATTAGGATAGGCAGTGAGTGGCAATGTAGGATGGAGAAAAGCACCATGGGGTGGTCAGCATGGTGAGGTCAGGACACATGCAGGGGCAATGTAGGATAGGTTTCTGAAAAACTTCGCGGGCTGGTGCGCTTTGTAAAGTTTTCTAACAGGCCATTAACTAGTAGGAGTGAGAAAACCATCATGGGGTGTTGTGAATTGGAGGGCCTGTATTGGGATAGGCAGTGACAGGCAATGTAGGATGGAGAAAAGCGATACGGTTTGGTCAGCATGTGGAGGTCAGGAAACATGCAGTGGCAATGTAGGTTAGGTTTCTGAAAAACATCGCGGTGTGGTGCGCATTGTAAGGGTTTCTAACAGGCCATTCACTAGTAGGAGTGAGAAAAACATCACGTTGTTGGGTGAAATGGAGGGCCTGAATTAGGATAGGCAGTGAGTGGTAATGTAGGATGGAGAAAAGCGCCACGGAGTGTTCAGTATGTGGAGGTCAGGAAACATGCAGTGGCAATGTAGGATAGGATTCTGAAAATCATCGCGGGGTGGTGCGAATTGTAAGGGTTTCTAAAAGTCCATTCACTAGTAGGAGTGAGAAATGCATCACGGGGTGGTGTGAGTCCGAGGACCTGAATTATGATTGGCAGATAGTGGCCATGTAGGATGCAGAAAGGCGCCACGGGGTGGTCAGCATGGGGATGTCAGAAAACATGCCGTGGCAAAGTAGGATAGGTTTCTGAAAAACATAGCGGGGTGGTGCGCATTGTAAGGGTTTGTAACAGGCCATTCACTAGTAGGAGTGAGAAAAACATCACTGGGTGGTGTGAATCGGAGGGCCTGAATTAGGATAGGCAGTGAGTGGCAATGTAGGATGGAGAAAAGCGCCACGGGCTGGTCAGCATGGGGAGGTCAGGAAACATGCAGTGGCAATGTAGGATAGGTTTCTGAAAAACTTCGCGGGCTGGTGCACTTTGTAAAGTTTCTAACAGGCCATTCACTAGTAGGAGTGAGAAAAACATCACAGGGTGGTGTGAATAGGAGGGCCTGAATTAGAAAAGGCAGTGAGTGGCAATGTAGGATGGAGAAAAGCGCCACGGAGTGTTCAGTATGTGGAGGTCTGGAAACATGCAGTGGCAATGCAGGATAGGTTTCTGAAAAACATCGCCGGGTGGTGTGCATTGTAAGGGTTTCTAAGAGGCCATTCACTAGTAGGAGTGAAAAAAACATCACGGGGTGGTGTGAATCGGAGTGCCTGAATTAGGATAGGCAGTGAGTGGCAATGTAGGATGGAGAAAAGCGCCATGGGGTGGTCAGCATGGTGAGGTTAGGACACATGCAGTGGCAATGTAGGATAGGTTTCTGAAAAACTTCGGGGGCTGGTGCGCTTTGTAATGGTTTCTAACAGGCCATTCACTGGTAGGAGTGAGAAAAACATCACAGGGTGGTGTAAATAGGAGGGCCTGAATTAGAATAGGCAGTGAGTGGCAATGTATGATGGAGAAAAGCGCCACGGCGTGTTCAGCATGGGGAGGTCAGGAAACATGCAGTGGCAATGTAGGATAGGTTTCTGAAAAACATCGCCGGTGGTGTGCATTGTAAGGGTTTCTAACAGGCCATTCACTAGTAGGAGTGAGAAAATCATCATGGGGTGTTGTGAATCGATGGTCCTGAATTAGGATAGGCAGTTAGTGACAATGTAGGATGGAGAAAAGCGTCACGGGGTGGTCAGCATGGCGAGGTAAGGAAACATGCTGTGGCAATGTAGGATAGGTTTCTGAAATCATCACGGGGTGGTGCGCATTGTAAGGGTTTCTAACAGGCCATTCACTACTAGGAGTGAGAAAAACATCACGGGGTGGTTTGAATCGGAGGGCCTGAATTAGGACAGTCAGTGAGTGGCAATGTAGGATGGAGAAAAGCGCCACGGGATGGTCAGCATGTGTATGTCAGGACACATGCAGTGGAAATGTAGGATAGGTTTCTGAAAAACATCGCGGGGTGGTGCGCATTGTAAGGGTTTCTAACACGCCATTCACTAGTAGGAGTGAGAAAACCATCACGGGATGGTGTGAATCGGAGGGCCTGAATTTGGATAGGCAGTGAGTGGCAATGTAGGATGGAGAAAAGCGATACGGGGTGGTCAGCATGGGGAGGTCAGGAAACATGCAGTGGCAATGTAGGATAGGTTTCTGAAAATCGTCGCGGGGTGGTGCGCATTTTAAGGGTTTCTAACAGGCCATTCACTAGTAGTAGTGAGAAAAACATCACGTTGTTGTGTGAATCGGAGCGCCTGAATTAGTATAGGCAGTGAGTGGCACTGTAGGATGGAGAAAATGGCCACAGGGTGGTCAGCATGGGGAGGTCAGGAAACATGCAGTGGCAATGTAGGATAGGATTCTGAAAAACATCGCGGGGTGGTGCGAATTGTAAGGGTTTCTAAAAGTCCATTCACTAGTAGGAGTGAGAAAATCAACACGGGTCGGTGTGAATCGAAGGGCCTGAATTAGGATAGGCAGTGAGTGAAAATGTAGGATTGAGAAAAGCGCCACAGGGAGGTCAGCATGGGGAGGACAGGAAACATGCTGTGGCAATGTAGGATAGGTTTCTGAAAAACATCGCGGGGTGGTGGGCATTGTAAGGGTTTCTAACAGGCCATTCACTAGTAGGGGTGAGAAAAACATCACGGGGTGGTGTGAATCGGAGGGTCTGAATTAGGATAGGCAGTGAGTGGCAATGTAGGATGGAGAAAAGCGCCATGGGGTTGTCAGCATGGCGAGGTCAGGACACATGCAGTGGCAATGTAGGATAGGTTTCTGAAAAACATAGCGGAGTGGTGCGCATTGTAAGGGTTTCTAACAGGCCATTCACTTGAAGGAGTGAGAAAAACATCACAGGCTGGTGTGAATAGGAGGGCCTGAATTAGAATAGGCAGTGAGTGGCAATGTAGGATGGAGAAAAGCGCCATGGAGTGTTCAGTATGTGGAGGTCCGGAAACATGCAGTGGCAATGCAGGATAGGTTTCTGAAAAACATCGCCGGGTGGTGTGCATTGTAAGGGTTTCTAAGAGGCGATTCACTACTAGGCGTGAGAAAAACATTACGGGGTGGTGTGAATCGGAGGGCCTGAATTAGAATAGGCAGTGAGTGGCAATGTAGGATGGAGAAAAGCGCCATGGAGTGTTCAGTATGTGGAGGTCCGGAAACATGCTGTGGCAATGTAGGATAGGTTTCTGAATAACATCGCGGGGTGGTGGGCATTGTAAGGGTTTCTAACAGGCGATTCACTACTAGGCGTGAGAAAAACATTACGGGGTGGTGTGAATCGGAGGGCCTGAATTAGGATAGGCAGTGAGTGGCAGTGTAGGATGGAGAAAAGCGCCATGGGGTGGTCAGCATGGTGAGGTCAGGACACATGCAGTGGCAATGTAGGATAGGTTTCTGAAAAACTTCGCGGGCTGGTGCGCTTTGTAAGGGTTTCTAACAGGCTATTCACTAGTAGGAATGAGAAAAACATCACGGGGTGGTGTGAATAGGAGGGCCTGAATTAGAATAGGCAGTGAGTGGCAATGTAGCATGGAGAAATGCGGCACGGGGTGGTCAGCATGGCGAGGTCAGGAAACATGCTGTGGCAATGTAGGATAGGTTTTTGAAAAACATCACGGGGTGGTGCGCATTGTAAGGGTTTCTAACAGGCCATTCACTACTAGGAGTGAGAAAAACATCACGGGGTTGTGTGAATCGAAGGTCCTGCATTAGGATAGGCAGTTAGTGACAATGTAGGATGGAGAAAAGCGTCACGGGGTGGGCAGCATGGGGAGGTCAGGAAACATGCTGTGGCAATTTAGGATAGGTTTCTGAAAAACATCACGGGGTGGTACGCATTGTAAGGGTTTCTAACAGGCCATTCACTACTAGGAGTGAGAAAAACATCACGGGGTGGTGTGAATCAGAGGGCCTGAATTAGGACAGGCAGTGAGTGGCAATGTAGGATGGAGAAAAGCGATACGGGGTGGTCAGGATGGGGAGGTCAGGAAACATGCAGTGGCAATGTAGGATAGGTTTCTGAAAAACATCGCGGGGTGGTGCGCATTGTAAGGGTTTGTAACAGGCCATTCACTAGTAGGAGTGAGAAAAACATCACAGGGTGGTGTGAATAGGAGTGCCTGAATTAGAATAGGCAGTGAGTGGCAATGTAGGTTGGAGAAAAGGGCCACGGAGTGTTCAGTATGTGGAGGTCAGGAAACAAGCAGTGGCAATGCAGGATAGGTTTCTGAAAAACATCGCCGGGTGGTGTGCATTGTAAGGGTTTCTAAGAGGCGATTCAATAGTAGGAGTGAGAAAATCAACACGGGTCGGTGTGAATCGAAGGGCCTGAATTAGGATAGGCAGTGAGTGAAAATGTATGATTGAGAAAAGCGCCACGGGGTGGTCAGCATGGGGAGGTCAGGAAACATGCTGTGGCAATGTAGGATAGGTTTCTGAAAAACCTCGCGGGGTGGTGGGCATTGTAAGGGTTTCTAAAAGTCCATTAACTAGTAGGAGTGAGAAATGCATCACAGGTGGGGTGATTCAGAGGACCTGAATTATGATTGGCAGATAGTGGCAATGTAGGATGCAGAAAAGCGCCACGGGGTGGTCAGCATGGGAATGTCAGAAAACATGCCGTGGCAAAGTAGGATAGGTTTCTGAAAAACATAGCGGGGTGGTGCGCATTGTAAGGGGTTGTAACAGGCCATTCACTAGTAGGAGTGAGAAAAACGTCACTGGGTGGTGTGAATCGGAGGGCCTGAATTAGGATAGGCAGTGAGTGGCAATGTAGGATGGAGAAAAGCGCCACGGGGTGGTCAGCATGGAGAGGTCAGGAAACATGCAGTGGCAATGTAGGATAGGTTTCTGAAAAACTTCGCGGGCTGGTGCGCTTTGTAAAGTTTTCTAACAGGGCATTCACTAGTAGGAGTGAGAAAAACATCACAGGCTGGTGTGAATAGGAGGGTCTGAATTAGTATAGGCAGTGAGTGGCAATGTAGGATGGAGAAAAGCGCCATGGGGTGGTCAGCATGGTGAGGTCAGGACACATGCAGTGGCAATGTAGGATAGGTTTCTGAAAAACTTCGCGGGCTGGTGCGCTTTGTAAAGTTTTCTAAAAGGCCATTAACTAGTAGGAGTGAGAAAACCATCACGGGGTGTTGTGAATTGGAGGGCCTGTATTGGGATAGGCAGTGAGAGGCAATGTAGGATGGAGAAAAGCGATACGGTTTGGTCAGCATGTGGAGGTCAGGAAACATGCAGTGGCAATGTAGGTTAGGTTTCTGAAAAACATCGCGGGGTGGTGCGCATTGTAAGGGTTTCTAACAGGCCATTCACTAGTAGGAGTGAGAAAAACATCACGTTGTTGGGTGAATTGGAGGGCCTGAATTAGGATAGGCAGTGAGTGGTAATGTAGGATGGAGAAAAGCGCCACGGAGTGTTCAGTATGTGGAGGTCAGGAAACATGCAGTGGCAATGTAGGATAGGATTCTGAAAAACATCGCGGGGTGGTGCGAATTGTAAGGGTTTCTAAAAGTCCATTCACTAGTAGGAGTGAGAAATGCATCACGGGTGGTGTGAGTCGGAGGACCTGAATTATGATTGGCAGATAGTGGCAATGTAGGATGCAGAAAAGCGCCACGGGGTGGTCAGCATGGGGATGTCAGAAAACATGCCGTGGCAAAGTGGGATAGGTTTCTGAAAAACATAGCGGGGTGGTGCGCATTGTAAGGGTTTGTAACAGGCCATTCACTGGTAGGAGTGAGAAAAACATCACTGGGTGGTGTGAATCGGAGGGCCTGAATTAGGATAGGCAGTGAGTGGCAATGTAGGATGTAGAAAAGCGCCACGGGGTGGTCAGCATGGGGAGGTCCGGAAACATGCAGTGGCAATGCAGGATAGGTTTCTGAAAAACATCGCCGGGTGGTGTGCATTGTAAGGGTTTCTAAGAGGCCATTCACTAGTAGGAGTGAAAAATCATCATGGGGTGGTGTGAATCGGAGGGCCTGAATTAGGATAGGCAGTTAGTGACAATGTAGGATGGAGAAAAGTGTCACGGGGTGGTCAGCATGGCGAGGTCAGGAAACATGCTGTGGCAATGTAGGATAGGTTTCTTAAATCATCACGGGGTGGTGCGCATTGTAAGGGTTTCTAACAGGCCATTCACTACTAGGAGTGAGAAAAACATCACGGGGTGGTGTGAATAGGAGTGCCTGAATTAGGACAGGCAGTGAGTGGCAATGTAGGATGGAGAAAAGCGCCACGGGGTGGTCAGCATGGGGAGGTCAGGAAACATGCAGTGGCAATGTAGGATATGTTTCTGAAGAACATCGTGGGGTTGTGCGCATTGTAAGGTCTTCTAAAGACCCATTTACTAGTAAGAGTGAGAAAAACATAACGGGGTGGTGGGAATCGTACGGCTTGAATTAGCATAGGCAGTGAGTGGCACTGTAGGATGGATAAAATGGCCACGGGGTGGTCAGCATGGGGAGGTCAGGAAACATGCAGTGGCAATGTAGGATAGGTTTCTGAAAAACATCGCGTTGTCGTGTGAATTGTAAGGGTTTCTAACACGCCATTCACTAGTAGGAGTGAGAAAAACATCACGGGGTGGTGTGAATCGGGGTCCTGAATTGGGATAGGCAGTGAGTGGCAATGTAGGACGGAGAAAAGCTATACGTGGTGGTCAGCATGGGGAGGTCAGGAAACATGCAGTGGCAATGTAGGATAGGTTTTTGAAAAACATCGCGGGGTGGTGCACATTGTAGGGTTTCTAACAGCCAATTCACTAGTAGGAGTGAGAAAAATACAACGTTGTTGTGTGAATTGGAGCCCCTGAATTAGGATAGGCAGTGAGTGGCAATGTAGGATGGACAAAAGCGCCACGGGCTGGTCAGCATGGGGAGGTCTGGAAACACGCAGTGGCAATGTAGGATAGGTTTCTGAAAAATATTGCGGCATGTTGCGCATTGTAAGTGTTTCTAACACGCCATGCACTAGTAGCAGTGAGAAAAACACAACCGTGTGGTGTGAATCGCAGGGCCTGAATTAGGATAGGCAGTGAGTGGCAATGTAGGATGGAGAAAAGCGCCACGTGGTGGTCAGCTTGGGGAGGTTAGGAAACATGCAGTGGCAATGTAGGACAGGTTTCTGAAAAACATCGCGGGGTAGTGCATTGTAAGGGTTTCTAACAGGCCATTCACTAGTAGGGGTGAGAAAAACATCACGGAGTGGTGTGAATCGGAGGGCCTGGATTAGGAAAGGAAGGGAGTCGCACGGAATGATGGAGAAAAGCGCCAAGGGTGGTCAGCATGGGGTGATCAGGAAACATGCAGTGGCAATGTAGGATAGGTTTGTGAAAAACATCGCGGGTTGGTGCATTGTAAGGGTGTCTAACAGGCTATTCACTAGTAGGGATGAGAAAAACATCATGGAGTGGTGTGAATCGGAGGGCCTGGATTAGGATAGGCAGTGAGTGGCAATGTTGGATGGAGAAAAGCAACACGGGGTGGTCAGCATGGGGAGGTCAGAAAACATGGAGTGGCAATGTAGGATAGGTTTCTGAAAAACATCGCCGGGTGGTGTGCATTGTAAGGTTTTCTAACAGGCCATTCTCTAGTAGGAGTGAGAAAATCATCACGGGTTGGTGTGAATCGAAGGGCCTGAATTAGGATAGGCAGTGATTGGCAATGTAGGATGGAGAAAAGCGCCAAGGGTGGTCAGCATGGGGAGGTCAGGAAACATGCTGTGGCCATGTAGGATAGGTTTCTGAAAAACATCGCGGCTTGGTGCACATTGTAAGTGTTTGTAACAGGCCATTCACTAGGAGTGAGAAAAACATCACGGGGTGGTGTGAATCGGATGGCCTGAATTAGGATAGGCATTGAGTTGCACTGTAGGATTGAGAAAATGGCCACGGGGTGGTCAGCATGGGGAGGTCAGGAAACATGCAGTGGCAATGTAGGATAGGTTTCTGAAAAACATCGCGGGGTGCTGTGAAGTGTAAGGGTTTCTAACACGCCGTTCACTAGTAGGAGTGAGAAAACCATCACGGGGTGTTGTGAATTGGAGGGCCTGTATTGGGATAGGCAGTGAGAGGCAATGTAGGATGGAGAAAAGCGATACGGTTTGGTCAGCATGTGGAGGTCAGGAAACATGCAGTGGCAATGTAGGTTAGCTTTCTGAAAAATATCTCGGGGTGGTGCTCATTGTAAGGGTTTCTAACAGGCCATTCACTAGTAGGAGTGAGAAAAACATCATGTGGTTCGGTGAATTGGAGGGCCTGAATTAGGATAGGCAGTGAGTTGTAATGTAGGATGGAGAAGAGCTTCACGGGGTGGTCAGCATGGGGAATTGAGGAAACATGCAGTGACAATGTAGGATACGTTTCTGAAGAACATCGCCGGGTGGTGCGCATTGTAAGGTCTTCTAAAGGCCCATTTACTAGTAAGAGTGAGAAAACCATCACGGGGTGGTGTGAATCGGGGGACCTGTATTGGGATAGGCAGTGAGTGGCAATGTAGGATGGAGAAAAGCTATACGGGGTGGTCAGCATGGGGAGGACAGGAAACATGCAGTGGCCATGTAGGATAGGTTTCTGAAAAACATCGCGGGGTGATGCGCATTTTAAGGGTTTCTAACAGGCCATTCACTAGTAGGAGTGAGAATAACATCACGGGGTGGTGTGAATTGGAGGGCCGGAATTGGGATAGGCAGTGAGTGGCAATGTATGATGGAGAAAAGCGCGACGTGGTGGTCAGCATGGGGACGTGAGGAAACATGCAGTGGCAATGTAGGAAAGGATTCTGAAAAACATCGCGGGGTGGTGCGCATTGTAAGAGTTTCTAACAGGCCATTCACTAGTAAGAGTGAGAAAAAATTCACGGGGTGGTGTGAATCGGAAGGCCTGTATTAGGATAGGCTGTGTGGCAATGTAGGATGGACAAAAGCGCCACGGGCTGGTCAGCATGGGGAGGTCTGGAAACATGCAGTGGCAATGTAGGACAGGTTTCTGAAAAATATTGCGGAGTGTTGCCCATTGTAAGTGTTTCTAACACGCCATGCACTAGTAGCAGTGAGAAAAACACAACCGTGTGGTGTGAATTGGAGGGCCTGAATTAGGATAGGCAGTGAGTGCCAATGTAGGATGGAGAAAAGCGCCACGGGGTGGTCAGCTTGGGGAGGTCAGGAAACATGCAGTGGCAATGTAGGACAGGTTTCTGAAAAACATCGCGGGGTAGTGCATTGTAAGTGTTTCTAACAGGCCATTCACTAGTAGGGGTGAGAATAACATCACGGAATGGTGTGAATCGGAGGGCCTGGTTTAGCATAGGCAGTGAGTGGCAATGTTGGATGGAGAAAAGCAACACGGGTTGGTCAGCATGGGGAGGTCAGGAAACATGGAGTGACAATGTAGGATAGGTTTGTGAAAAACATCGTCGGGTGGTGTGCATTGTAAGGGTTTCTAACAGGCCATTCACTAGTAGGAGTGAGAAAATCATCACGGGTTGGTGTGAATCGAAGGGCCTGATTAGGATAGGCAGTGATTGGCAATGTAGGATGGAGAAAAGCGCCACGGGGTGGTCAGCATGGGGAGGTCAGGAAATATGCAGTGGCAATGTAGGATATGTTTCTGAAGAACATCGCGGGGTTGTGCGCATTGTAAGGTCTTCTAAAGACACATTTACTAGTAAGAGTGAGAAAAACATCACGGGGTGGTGGGAATCAGAGTGCCTGAATTGGTATAGACAGTGAGAGGCAATATAGGATGTGGAAAAGCGATACTGGGTAGTTAGCATGGGGATGTCAGGAAACATGCAGTCGCAATGTAGGATAGGTTTCTGAAAAACATCGCGGGGTGGTGCGCATTGTAAGTGTTTCTAACAGGCCATTCACTAGTAGGAGTGAGAAAAACATCACGTTGTTGTGTGAACCGGAGGGCCTGAGTTAGGATAGGCAGTGAGTGGCAATATAGGATGGAGAAAAGAGCCACGGGGTGTTCAGTATGGGGAGGTCAGGAAACATGCAGTGGCCATGTAGGATAGGTTTCTGAAAAACATCGCCGGTTGGTGTGCATTGTAAGGGTTTCTAACTGGCCATTCACTAGTAGCAGTGAGAAAATCATCACGGCGTGGTGTGAATCGAAGGGTGTAAATTAGGTTAGGCAGTGAGTGACAATGTACGATGGAGAAAAGCGCAACGGGGTTGTCAGCATGGGGAGTTCAGGAAACATGCTGTGGCAATTTCGGATAGGTTTCTAAAAAACATCACAGGGTGGTGCGCATTGTAACGGTTTCTAACAGGCCATTCACTACTAGGAGTGAGAAAAACATCACGGGGTGGTGTGAATAGGAGTGCCTGAATTAGGACAGGCAGTGAGTGGCAATGTAGGATGGAGAAAAGCGCCACGGGGTGGTCAGCATGGGGAGGTCAGGAAACATGCAGTGGCAATGTAGGATATGTTTCTGAAGAACATCGCGGGGTTGTGCGCATTGTAAGGTCTTCTAAAGACCCATTTACTAGTAAGAGTGAGAAAAACATAACGGGGTGGTGGGAATCGTACGGCTTGAATTAGCATAGGCAGTGAGTGGCACTGTAGGATGGATAAAATGGCCACGGGGTGGTCAGCATGGGGAGGTCAGGAAACATGCAGTGGCAATGTAGGATAGGTTTCTGAAAAACATCGCGTTGTCGTGTGAATTGTAAGGGTTTCTAACACGCCATTCACTAGTAGGAGTGAGAAAAACATCACGGGGTGGTGTGAATCGGGGTCCTGAATTGGGATAGGCAGTGAGTGGCAATGTAGGACGGAGAAAAGCTATACGTGGTGGTCAGCATGGGGAGGTCAGGAAACATGCAGTGGCAATGTAGGATAGGTTTTTGAAAAACATCGCGGGGTGGTGCACATTGTAGGGTTTCTAACAGCCAATTCACTAGTAGGAGTGAGAAAAATACAACGTTGTTGTGTGAATTGGAGCCCCTGAATTAGGATAGGCAGTGAGTGGCAATGTAGGATGGACAAAAGCGCCACGGGCTGGTCAGCATGGGGAGATCTGGAAACACGCAGTGGCAATGTAGGATAGGTTTCTGAAAAATATTGCGGCATGTTGCGCATTGTAAGTGTTTCTAACACGCCATGCACTAGTAGCAGTGAGAAAAACACAACCGTGTGGTGTGAATCGCAGGGCCTGAATTAGGATAGGCAGTGAGTGGCAATGTAGGATGGAGAAAAGCGCCACGTGGTGGTCAGCTTGGGGAGGTTAGGAAACATGCAGTGGCAATGTAGGACAGGTTTCTGAAAAACATCGCGGGGTAGTGCATTGTAAGGGTTTCTAACAGGCCATTCACTAGTAGGGGTGAGAAAAACATCACGGAGTGGTGTGAATCGGAGGGCCTGGATTAGGAAAGGAAGGGAGTCGCACGGAATGATGGAGAAAAGCGCCAAGGGTGGTCAGCATGGGGTGATCAGGAAAGATGCAGTGGCAATGTAGGATAGGTTTGTGAAAAACATCGCGGGTTGGTGCATTGTAAGGGTGTCTAACAGGCTATTCACTAGTAGGGATGAGAAAAACATCATGGAGTGGTGTGAATCGGAGGGCCTGGATTAGGATAGGCAGTGAGTGGCAATGTTGGATGGAGAAAAGCAACACGGGGTGGTCAGCATGGGGAGGTCAGAAAACATGGAGTGGCAATGTAGGATAGGTTTCTGAAAAACATCGCCGGGTGGTGTGCATTGTAAGGGTTTCTAACAGGCCATTCTCTAGTAGGAGTGAGAAAATCATCACGGGTTGGTGTGAATCGAAGGGCCTGAATTAGGATAGGCAGTGATTGGCAATGTAGGATGGAGAAAAGCGCCAAGGGTGGTCAGCATGGGGAGGTCAGGAAACATGCTGTGGCCATGTAGGATAGGTTTCTGAAAAACATCGCGGCTTGGTGCACATTGTAAGTGTTTGTAACAGGCCATTCACTAGTAGGAGTGAGAAAAACATCACGGGGTGGTGTGAATCGGATGGCCTGAATTAGGATAGGCATTGAGTTGCACTGTAGGATTGAGAAAATGGCCACGGGGTGGTCAGCATGGGGAGGTCAGGAAACATGCAGTGGCAATGTAGGATAGGTTTCTGAAAAACATCGCGGGGTGCTGTGAAGTGTAAGGGTTTCTAACACGCCATTCACTAGTAGGAGTGAGAAAACCATCACGGGGTGTTGTGAATTGGAGGGCCTGTATTGGGATAGGCAGTGAGAGGCAATGTAGGATGGAGAAAAGCGATACGGTTTGGTCAGCATGTGGAGGTCAGGAAACATGCAGTGGCAATGTAGGTTAGCTTTCTGAAAAATATCTCGGGGTGGTGCTCATTGTAAGGGTTTCTAACAGGCCATTCACTAGTAGGAGTGAGAAAAACATCATGTGGTTCGGTGAATTGGAGGGCCTGAATTAGGATAGGCAGTGAGTTGTAATGTAGGATGGAGAAGAGCTTCACGGGGTGGTCAGCATGGGGAATTGAGGAAACATGCAGTGACAATGTAGGATACGTTTCTGAAGAACATCGCCGGGTGGTGCGCATTGTAAGGTCTTCTAAAGGCCCATTTACTAGTAAGAGTGAGAAAACCATCACGGGGTGGTGTGAATCGGGGGACCTGTATTGGGATAGGCAGTGAGTGGCAATGTAGGATGGAGCAAAGCGCCACAGGGTGGTCAGCATGTGGTCGTCAGGAAACATGCATTGGCAATGTAGGATACGATTTTGAAAAACATCGCGGGGTGGTGCGAATTGTAAGGGTTTCTAAAAGTCCATTCACTAGTAGGAGTGAGAAAAACACCACAGGGTGGTGTGAATAGGAGGGCCTGAATTAGAATAGGCAGTGAGTGGCAATGTAGGATGGAGAAAAGCGTCACGGAGTGTTCAGTATGTGGAGGTCAGGAAACATGCAGTGGCAATGCAGGATAGGTTTCTGAAAAACATCGCCGGGTGGTGTGCATTGTAAGGGTTTCTAACAGGCCTTTCACTAGTAGGAGTGAGAAAATCATCATGGGGTGTTGTGAATCGAAGGTCCTGAATTAGATTAGGCAGTTAGGGACAATGTAGGATGGAGAAAAGCGTCACGGGGTGGTCAGCATGGGGAGGTCAGGAAACATGCTGTAGCAATGTAGGATAGGTTTCTGAAAAACATCACGGGGTGGTGCGCATTGTAAGAGTTTCTAACAGGCCATTCACTACTAGGAGTGAGAAAAACATCACGGGGTGGTGTGAATCGAAGGTCCTGAATTAGGATAGGCAGTTAGTGAAAATGTAGGATGGAGAAAAGCGTCACGGGGTGGTCAGCATGTGTAGGTCAGGACACATGCAGTGGCAATGTAGGATAGGTTTCTGAAAAACATCGCGAGGTGGTGCGCATTTTAAGGGTTTCTAACAGGCCATTCACTAGTAGGAGTGAGAAAACATCACATTTTTGTGTGAATTTGAGCGCCTGAATTAGGATAGACAGTGAGTGGCAATGTAGGATGGAGAAAAGCTCCACAAGGTGGTCAGCATAGGGAAGTCAGGAAACATGCAGTGGCAATGTAGGATATGTTTCTGAAGAACATCGCGTGGTGGTGCGCATTGTAAGGTCTTCTAAAGGCCCATTTACTATTAAGAGTGTGAAAAATATCATGTGGTTGTGTGACTCGTAGGGCCTGAATTAGGATAGGCTGTGAGTGGCACTGTAGGATGGAGAAAATGGCCACTGGGTGGTCAGCATTGGGAGGTCAGGAAACATGCAGTGGCAATGTAGGATAGGACTCTGAAAAACATCGCGGGGTGGTGCGAATTGTAAGGGTTTCTAAAAGTCCATTCACTAGTAGGAGTGACAAATACATCACGGGGTGGTGTGAGTCGGAGGGCCTGAATTAGGATTCGCAGATAGTGGCAATGTAGGATGGAGAAAAGCGCCATGGGGTGGTCAGCATGGGGAGGTCAGAAAACATGCCGTGGCAAAGTAGGATAGGTTTCTGAAAAACATCGCGGTGTGGTGGGCATTGTAAGGGTTTCTAACAGGCCATTCGCTAGTAGGGGTGAGAAAAACATCACAGGGTGTTGTGAATAGGAGGGCCTGAATTAGAATAGGCAGTGAGTGGCAATGTAGGATGGAGAAAAGCGCCACGGAGTGTTCAGTATGTGGAGGTCAGGAAACATGCAGTAGCAATGCAGAATAGGTTTCTGAAAAACATCGCCGGGTGGTGTGCATTGTAAGGGTTTCTAAGAGGCCATTCACTAGTAGGAGTGAGAAAATCAACACAGGTCGGTGTGAATCGAAGGGCTTGAATTAGGATAGGCAGTGAGTGAAAATATAGGATGGAGAAAAGCGCCACGGGGTGGTCAGCATGGGGAGATCAGGAAACATGCAGTGGCAATGTAGGATAGGTTTCTGAAAAACATCGCGGGGTGGTGGGCATTGTAAGGGTTTCTAACAGGCCATTCACTAGTAGGGGTGAGAAAAACATCACGGGGTGGTGTGAATCGGAGGGCCTGAATTAGGATAGGCAGTGAGTGGCAATGTAGGATGGAGAAAAGCACCATGGGGTGGTCAGCATGGTGAGGTCAGGACACATGCAGGGGCAATGTAGGATAGGTTTCTGAAAAACTTCGCGGGCTGGTGCGCTTTGTAAAGTTTTCTAACAGGCCATTAACTAGTAGGAGTGAGAAAACCATCATGGGGTGTTGTGAATTGGAGGGCCTGTATTGGGATAGGCAGTGACAGGCAATGTAGGATGGAGAAAAGCGATACGGTTTGGTCAGCATGTGGAGGTCAGGAAACATGCAGTGGCAATGTAGGTTAGGTTTCTGAAAAACATCGCGGTGTGGTGCGCATTGTAAGGGTTTCTAACAGGCCATTCACTAGTAGAAGTGAGAAAAACATCACGTTGTTGGGTGAAATGGAGGGCCTGAATTAGGATAGGCAGTGAGTGGTAATGTAGGATGGAGAAAAGCGCCACGGAGTGTTCAGTATGTGGAGGTCAGGAAACATGCAGTGGCAATGTAGGATAGGATTCTGAAAATCATCGCGGGGTGGTGCGAATTGTAAGGGTTTCTAAAAGTCCATTCACTAGTAGGAGTGAGAAATGCATCACGGGGTGGTGTGAGTCCGAGGACCTGAATTATGATTGGCAGATAGTGGCCATGTAGGATGCAGAAAGGCGCCACGGGGTGGTCAGCATGGGGATGTCAGAAAACATGCCGTGGCAAAGTAGGATAGGTTTCTGAAAAACATAGCGGGGTGGTGCGCATTGTAAGGGTTTGTAACAGGCCATTCACTAGTAGGAGTGAGAAAAACATCACTGGGTGGTGTGAATCGGAGGGCCTGAATTAGGATAGGCAGTGAGTGGCAATGTAGGATGGAGAAAAGCGCCACGGGCTGGTCAGCATGGGGAGGTCAGGAAACATGCAGTGGCAATGTAGGATAGGTTTCTGAAAAACTTCGCGGGCTGGTGCACTTTGTAAAGTTTCTAACAGGCCATTCACTAGTAGGAGTGAGAAAAACATCACAGGGTGGTGTGAATAGGAGGGCCTGAATTAGAAAAGGCAGTGAGTGGCAATGTAGGATGGAGAAAAGCGCCACGGAGTGTTCAGTATGTGGAGGTCTGGAAACATGCAGTGGCAATGCAGGATAGGTTTCTGAAAAACATCGCCGGGTGGTGTGCATTGTAAGGGTTTCTAAGAGGCCATTCACTAGTAGGAGTGAAAAAAACATCACGGGGTGGTGTGAATCGGAGTGCCTGAATTAGGATAGGCAGTGAGTGGCAATGTAGGATGGAGAAAAGCGCCATGGGGTGGTCAGCATGGTGAGGTTAGGACACATGCAGTGGCAATGTAGGATAGGTTTCTGAAAAACTTCGGGGGCTGGTGCGCTTTGTAATGGTTTCTAACAGGCCATTCACTGGTAGGAGTGAGAAAAACATCACAGGGTGGTGTAAATAGGAGGGCCTGAATTAGAATAGGCAGTGAGTGGCAATGTATGATGGAGAAAAGCGCCACGGGGTGTTCAGCATGGGGAGGTCAGGAAACATGCAGTGGCAATGTAGGATAGGTTTCTGAAAAACATCGCCGGTGGTGTGCATTGTAAGGGTTTCTAACAGGCCATTCACTAGTAGGAGTGAGAAAATCATCATGGGGTGTTGTGAATCGATGGTCCTGAATTAGGATAGGCAGTTAGTGACAATGTAGGATGGAGAAAAGCGTCACGGGGTGGTCAGCATGGCGAGGTAAGGAAACATGCTGTGGCAATGTAGGATAGGTTTCTGAAATCATCACGGGGTGGTGCGCATTGTAAGGGTTTCTAACAGGCCATTCACTACTAGGAGTGAGAAAAACATCACGGGGTGGTTTGAATCGGAGGGCCTGAATTAGGACAGTCAGTGAGTGGCAATGTAGGATGGAGAAAAGCGCCACGGGATGGTCAGCATGTGTATGTCAGGACACATGCAGTGGAAATGTAGGATAGGTTTCTGAAAAACATCGCGGGGTGGTGCGCATTGTAAGGGTTTCTAACACGCCATTCACTAGTAGGAGTGAGAAAACCATCACGGGATGGTGTGAATCGGAGGGCCTGAATTTGGATAGGCAGTGAGTGGCAATGTAGGATGGAGAAAAGCGATACGGGGTGGTCAGCATGGGGAGGTCAGGAAACATGCAGTGGCAATGTAGGATAGGTTTCTGAAAATCGTCGCGGGGTGGTGCGCATTTTAAGGGTTTCTAACAGGCCATTCACTAGTAGTAGTGAGAAAAACATCACGTTGTTGTGTGAATCGGAGCGCCTGAATTAGTATAGGCAGTGAGTGGCACTGTAGGATGGAGAAAATGGCCACAGGGTGGTCAGCATGGGGAGGTCAGGAAACATGCCGTGGCAATGTAGGATAGGATTCTGAAAAACATCGCGGGGTGGTGCGAATTGTAAGGGTTTCTAAAAGTCCATTCACTAGTAGGAGTGAGAAAATCAACACGGGTCGGTGTGAATCGAAGGGCCTGAATTAGGATAGGCAGTGAGTGAAAATGTAGGATTGAGAAAAGCGCCACAGGGAGGTCAGCATGGGGAGGACAGGAAACATGCTGTGGCAATGTAGGATAGGTTTCTGAAAAACATCGCGGGGTGGTGGGCATTGTAAGGGTTTCTAACAGGCCATTCACTAGTAGGGGTGAGAAAAACATCACGGGGTGGTGTGAATCGGAGGGTCTGAATTAGGATAGGCAGTGAGTGGCAATGTAGGATGGAGAAAAGCGCCATGGGGTTGTCAGCATGGCGAGGTCAGGACACATGCAGTGGCAATGTAGGATAGGTTTCTGAAAAACATAGCGGAGTGGTGCGCATTGTAAGGGTTTCTAACAGGCCATTCACTTGAAGGAGTGAGAAAAACATCACAGGCTGGTGTGAATAGGAGGGCCTGAATTAGAATAGGCAGTGAGTGGCAATGTAGGATGGAGAAAAGCGCCATGGAGTGTTCAGTATGTGGAGGTCCGGAAACATGCAGTGGCAATGCAGGATAGGTTTCTGAAAAACATCGCCGGGTGGTGTGCATTGTAAGGGTTTCTAAGAGGCGATTCACTACTAGGCGTGAGAAAAACATTACGGGGTGGTGTGAATCGGAGGGCCTGAATTAGAATAGGCAGTGAGTGGCAATGTAGGATGGAGAAAAGCGCCATGGAGTGTTCAGTATGTGGAGGTCCGGAAACATGCTGTGGCAATGTAGGATAGGTTTCTGAATAACATCGCGGGGTGGTGGGCATTGTAAGTGTTTCTAACAGGCGATTCACTACTAGGCGTGAGAAAAACATTACGGGGTGGTGTGAATCGGAGGGCCTGAATTAGGATAGGCAGTGAGTGGCAGTGTAGGATGGAGAAAAGCGCCATGGGGTGGTCAGCATGGTGAGGTCAGGACACATGCAGTGGCAATGTAGGATAGGTTTCTGAAAAACTTCGCGGGCTGGTGCGCTTTGTAAGGGTTTCTAACAGGCTATTCACTAGTAGGAATGAGAAAAACATCACGGGGTGGTGTGAATAGGAGGGCCTGAATTAGAATAGGCAGTGAGTGGCAATGTAGCATGGAGAAATGCGGCACGGGGTGGTCAGCATGGCGAGGTCAGGAAACATGCTGTGGCAATGTAGGATAGGTTTTTGAAAAACATCACGGGGTGGTGCGCATTGTAAGGGTTTCTAACAGGCCATTCACTACTAGGAGTGAGAAAAACATCACGGGGTTGTGTGAATCGAAGGTCCTGCATTAGGATAGGCAGTTAGTGACAATGTAGGATGGAGAAAAGCGCCACGGGGTGGGCAGCATGGGGAGGTCAGGAAACATGCTGTGGCAATTTAGGATAGGTTTCTGAAAAACATCACGGGGTGGTACGCATTGTAAGGGTTTCTAACAGGCCATTCACTACTAGGAGTGAGAAAAACATCACGGGGTGGTGTGAATCAGAGGGCCTGAATTAGGACAGGCAGTGAGTGGCAATGTAGGATGGAGAAAAGCGATACGGGGTGGTCAGGATGGGGAGGTCAGGAAACATGCAGTGGCAATGTAGGATAGGTTTCTGAAAAACATCGCGGGGTGGTGCGCATTGTAAGGGTTTGTAACAGGCCATTCACTAGTAGGAGTGAGAAAAACATCACAGGGTGGTGTGAATAGGAGTGCCTGAATTAGAATAGGCAGTGAGTGGCAATGTAGGTTGGAGAAAAGGGCCACGGAGTGTTCAGTATGTGGAGGTCAGGAAACAAGCAGTGGCAATGCAGGATAGGTTTCTGAAAAACATCGCCGGGTGGTGTGCATTGTAAGGGTTTCTAAGAGGCGATTCAATAGTAGGAGTGAGAAAATCAACACGGGTCGGTGTGAATCGAAGGGCCTGAATTAGGATAGGCAGTGAGTGAAAATGTATGATTGAGAAAAGCGCCACGGGGTGGTCAGCATGGGGAGGTCAGGAAACATGCTGTGGCAATGTAGGATAGGTTTCTGAAAAACCTCGCGGGGTGGTGGGCATTGTAAGGGTTTCTAAAAGTCCATTAACTAGTAGGAGTGAGAAATGCATCACAGGTGGGGTGATTCAGAGGACCTGAATTATGATTGGCAGATAGTGGCAATGTAGGATGCAGAAAAGCGCCACGGGGTGGTCAGCATGGGAATGTCAGAAAACATGCCGTGGCAAAGTAGGATAGGTTTCTGAAAAACATAGCGGGGTGGTGCGCATTGTAAGGGGTTGTAACAGGCCATTCACTAGTAGGAGTGAGAAAAACGTCACTGGGTGGTGTGAATCGGAGGGCCTGAATTAGGATAGGCAGTGAGTGGCAATGTAGGATGGAGAAAAGCGCCACGGGGTGGTCAGCATGGAGAGGTCAGGAAACATGCAGTGGCAATGTAGGATAGGTTTCTGAAAAACTTCGCGGGCTGGTGCGCTTTGTAAAGTTTTCTAACAGGGCATTCACTAGTAGGAGTGAGAAAAACATCACAGGCTGGTGTGAATAGGAGGGTCTGAATTAGTATAGGCAGTGAGTGGCAATGTAGGATGGAGAAAAGCGCCATGGGGTGGTCAGCATGGTGAGGTCAGGACACATGCAGTGGCAATGTAGGATAGGTTTCTGAAAAACTTCGCGGGCTGGTGCGCTTTGTAAAGTTTTCTAAAAGGCCATTAACTAGTAGGAGTGAGAAAACCATCACGGGGTGTTGTGAATTGGAGGGCCTGTATTGGGATAGGCAGTGAGAGGCAATGTAGGATGGAGAAAAGCGATACGGTTTGGTCAGCATGTGGAGGTCAGGAAACATGCAGTGGCAATGTAGGTTAGGTTTCTGAAAAACATCGCGGGGTGGTGCGCATTGTAAGGGTTTCTAACAGGCCATTCACTAGTAGGAGTGAGAAAAACATCACGTTGTTGGGTGAATTGGAGGGCCTGAATTAGGATAGGCAGTGAGTGGTAATGTAGGATGGAGAAAAGCGCCACGGAGTGTTCAGTATGTGGAGGTCAGGAAACATGCAGTGGCAATGTAGGATAGGATTCTGAAAAACATCGCGGGGTGGTGCGAATTGTAAGGGTTTCTAAAAGTCCATTCACTAGTAGGAGTGAGAAATGCATCACGGGTGGTGTGAGTCGGAGGACCTGAATTATGATTGGCAGATAGTGGCAATGTAGGATGCAGAAAAGCGCCACGGGGTGGTCAGCATGGGGATGTCAGAAAACATGCCGTGGCAAAGTGGGATAGGTTTCTGAAAAACATAGCGGGGTGGTGCGCATTGTAAGGGTTTGTAACAGGCCATTCACTGGTAGGAGTGAGAAAAACATCACTGGGTGGTGTGAATCGGAGGGCCTGAATTAGGATAGGCAGTGAGTGGCAATGTAGGATGTAGAAAAGCGCCACGGGGTGGTCAGCATGGGGAGGTCCGGAAACATGCAGTGGCAATGCAGGATAGGTTTCTGAAAAACATCGCCGGGTGGTGTGCATTGTAAGGGTTTCTAAGAGGCCATTCACTAGTAGGAGTGAAAAATCATCATGGGGTGGTGTGAATCGGAGGGCCTGAATTAGGATAGGCAGTTAGTGACAATGTAGGATGGAGAAAAGTGTCACGGGGTGGTCAGCATGGCGAGGTCAGGAAACATGCTGTGGCAATGTAGGATAGGTTTCTGAAATCATCACGGGGTGGTGCGCATTGTAAGGGTTTCTAACAGGCCATTCACTACTAGGAGTGAGAAAAACATCACGGGGTGGTGTGAATCGGAGGGCCTGAATTAGGATAGGCAGTTAGTGGCAATGTAGGATGCAGAAAAGCGCCACGGGGTGGTCAGCATGGGGATGTCAGAAAACATGCCGTGGCAAAGTAGGATATGTTTCTGAAAAACATAGCGGGGTGGTGCGCATTGTAAGGGTTTGTAACAGGCCATTCACTAGTAGGAGTGAGAAAAACATCACTGGGTGGTGTGAATCGGAGGGCCTGAATTAGGATAGGCAGTGAGTGGCAATGTAGGATGGAGAAAAGCGATACGGGGTGGTCAGCATGGGGAGGTCAGGAAACATGCAGTGGCAATGTAGGATAGGTTTCTGAAAAACATCGCGGGGTGGTGCGCATTTTATGGGTTTCTAACAGGCCATTCACTAGTTGGAGTGAGAAAAACATCACGTTGTTGTGTGAATCTGAGCGCCTGAATTAGGATAGACAGTGAGTGGCAATGTAGGATGGAGAAAAGCCCCACGGAGTGTTCAGTATGTGGAGGTCAGGAAACATGCAGTGGCAATGTAGGATAGATTTCTGAAAAGCATCGCGGGGTCGTGCGAATTGTAAGGGTTTCTAAAAGTCCATTCACTAGTAGGAGTGAGAAATGCATCACGGGTGGGGTGATTCGGAGGACCTGAATTATGATTGGCAGATAGTGGCAATGTAGGATGCAGAAAAGCGCCACGGGGTGGTCAGCATGGGGATGTCAGAAAACATGCCGTGGCAAAGTAGGATAGGTTTCTGAGAAACATAGCGGGGTGGTGC
This sequence comes from Cavia porcellus, assembly GCF_034190915.1. Classification (NCBI taxonomy): domain Eukaryota; kingdom Metazoa; phylum Chordata; class Mammalia; order Rodentia; family Caviidae; genus Cavia; species Cavia porcellus. Next base: position 181,642 of record NW_026947486.1, on the reverse strand, counting down.
GCATTGTAAGGGTTTGTAACAGGCCATTCACTAGTAGGAGTGAGAAAAACATCACTGGGTGGTGTGAATCGGAGGGCCTGAATTAGGATAGGCAGTGAGTGGCAATGTAGGATGGAGAAAAGCGCCACGGGGTGGTCAGCATGGGGAGGTCAGGAAACATGCAGTGGCAATGTAGGATAGGTTTCTGAAAAACTTCGCGGGCTGGTGCGCTTTGTAAAGTTTTCTAACAGGGCATTCACTAGTAGGAGTGAGAAAAACATCACAGGCTGGTGTGAATAGGAGGGCCTGAATTAGAATAGGCAGTGAGTGGCAATGTAGGATGGAGAAAAGCGCCATGGGGTGGTCAGCATGGTGAGGTCAGGACACATGCAGTGGCAATGTAGGATAGGTTTCTGAAAAACTTCGCGGGCTGGTGCTCTTTGTAAAGTTTTCTAACAGGCCATTAACTAGTAGGAGTGAGAAAACTATCACGGGGTGTTGTGAATTGGAGGGCCTGTACTGGGATAGGCAGTGAGAGGCAATGTAGGATGGAGAAAAGCGATACGGTTTGGTCAGCATGTGGAGGTCAGGAAACATGCAGTGGCAATGTAGGTTAGGTTTCTGAAAAACATCGCGGGGTGGTTCGCATTGTAAGGGTTTGTAACAGGCCATTCACTAGTAGGAGTGAGAAAAACATCACGTTGTTGGGTGAATTGGAGGGCCTGAATTAGGATAGGCAGTGAGTGGTAATGTAGGATGGAGAAAAGCGCCACAGAGTGTTCAGTATGTAGAGGTCAGGAAACATGCAGTGGCAATGTAGGATAGGATTCTGAAAAACATCGCGGGGTGGTGCGAATTGTAAGGGTTTCTAAAAGTCCATTCACTAGTAGGAGTGAGAAATGCATCACGGGTGGTGTGAGTCGGAGTACCTGAATTATGATTGGCAGATAGTGGCAATGTAGGATGCAGAAAAGCGCCACGGGGTGGTCAGCATGGGGATGTCAGAAAACATGCCGTGGCAAAGTAGGATAGGTTTCTGAAAAACATAGCGGGGTGGTGCGCATTGTAAGGGTTTGTAACAGGCCATTCACTAGTAGGAGTGAGAAAAACATCACTGGGTGGTGTGAATCGGAGGGCCTGAATTAGGATAGGCAGTGAGTGGCAATGTAGGATGGAGAAAAGCGCCACGGGGTGGTCAGCATGGGGAGGTCCGGAAACATGCAGTGGCAATGCAGGATAGGTTTCTGAAAAACATCGCCGGGTGGTGTGCATTGTAAGGGTTTCTAAGAGGCCATTCACTAGTAGGAGTGAAAAAAACATCATGGGGTGGTGTGAATCGGAGGGCCTGAATTAGGATAGGCAGTAAGTGGCAATGTAGGATGGAGAAAAGCGCCATGGGGTTGTCAGCATGGTGAGGTCAGGACACATGCAGTGGCAATGTAGGATAGGTTTCTGAAAAACTTCGCGGGCTGGGGCGCTTTGTAAGGGTTTCTAACAGGCCATTCACTAGTAGGAGTGAGAAAAACATCACGGGGTGGTGTGAATAGGAGGGACTGAATAAGAATAGGCAGTGAGTGGCAATTTATGATGGAGAAAAGCGCCACGGGGTGTTCAGCATGGGGAGGTCAGGAAACATGTAGTGGCAATGTAGGATAGGTTTCTGAAAAACATCGCCGGTGGTGTGCATTGTAAGGGTTTCTAACAGGCCATTCACTAGTAGGAGTGAGAAAATCATCATGGGGTGTTGTGAATCGAAGGTCCTGAATTAGGATAGTCAGTTAGTTACAATGTAGGATGGAGAAAAGCGTCACGGGGTGGTCATCATCGCGAGGTCAGGAAACATGCTGTGGCAATGTAGGATAGGTTTCTGAAATCATCACGGGGTGGTGCGCATTGTAAGGGTTTCTAACAGGCCATTCACTACTAGGAGTGAGAAAAACATCACGGGGTGGTGTGAATCGGAGGGCCTGAATTAGGACAGGCAGTGAGTGGCAATGTAGGATGGAGAAAAGCGATACGGGGTGGTCAGCATGGGGAGGTCAGGAAACATGAAGTGGCAATGTAGGATAGTTTTCTGAAAAACATCGCGGGGTGGTGCGAATTGTAAGGGTTTCTAAAAGTCCATTCACTAGTAGGAGTGAGAAATGCATCAGGGGTGGTGTGATTCGGAGGACCTGAATTAGGATTGGCAGATAGTGGCAATGTAGGATGCAGAAAAGCGCCACGGGGTGGTCAGCATGGGGATGTCAGAAAACATGCCGTGGCAAAGTAGGATAGGTTTCTGAAAAACATAGCGGGGTGGTGCGCATTGTAAGGGTTTGTAACAGGCCATTCACTAGTAGGAGTGAGAAAAACATCACTGGGTGGTGTGAATCGGAGGGCCTGAATTAGGATAGGCAGTGAGTGGCAATGTAGGATGGAGAAAAGCGCCACGGGGTGGTCAGCATGGGGAGGTCAGGAAACATGCAGTGGCAATGTAGGATATGTTTCTGAAGAACATCGCGTGGTGGTGTGCATTGTAAGGTCTTCTAAAGGCCCATTTACTAGTAAGAGTGAGAAAAACATCATGGGGTGGTGTGAATCATAGGGCCTGAATTAGGATAGGCAGTGAGTGGCACTGTAGGATGGAGAAAAGCGCCACAGAGTGTTCAGTATGTAGAGGTCAGGAAACATGCAGTGGCAATGTAGGATAGGATTCTGAAAAACATCGCGGGTTGGTGCGAATTGTAAGGGTTTCTAAAAGTCCATTCACTAGTAGGAGTGAGAAATGCATCACGGGTGGTGTGAGTCGGAGTACCTGAATTATGATTGGCAGATAGTGGCAATGTAGGATGCAGAAAAGCGCCACGGGGTGGTCAGCATGGGGATGTCAGAAAACATGCCGTGGCAAAGTAGGATAGGTTTCTGAAAAACATAGCGGGGTGGTGCGCATTGTAAGGGTTTGTAACAGGCCATTCACTAGTAGGAGTGAGAAAAACATCACTGGGTGGTGTGAATCGGAGGGCCTGAATTAGGATAGGCAGTGAGTGGCAATGTAGGATGGAGAAAAGCGCCACGGGGTGGTCAGCATGGGGAGGTCCGGAAACATGCAGTGGCAATGCAGGATAGGTTTCTGAAAAACATCGCCGGGTGGTGTGCATTGTAAGGGTTTCTAAGAGGCCATTCACTAGTAGGAGTGAAAAAAACATCATGGGGTGGTGTGAATCGGAGGGCCTGAATTAGGATAGGCAGTAAGTGGCAATGTAGGATGGAGAAAAGCGCCATGGGGTTGTCAGCATGGTGAGGTCAGGACACATGCAGTGGCAATGTAGGATAGGTTTCTGAAAAACTTCGCGGGCTGGGGCGCTTTGTAAGGGTTTCTAACAGGCCATTCACTAGTAGGAGTGAGAAAAACATCACGGGGTGGTGTGAATAGGAGGGACTGAATAAGAATAGGCAGTGAGTGGCAATTTATGATGGAGAAAAGCGCCACGGGGTGTTCAGCATGGGGAGGTCAGGAAACATGTAGTGGCAATGTAGGATAGGTTTCTGAAAAACATCGCCGGTGGTGTGCATTGTAAGGGTTTCTAACAGGCCATTCACTAGTAGGAGTGAGAAAATCATCATGGGGTGTTGTGAATCGAAGGTCCTGAATTAGGATAGTCAGTTAGTTACAATGTAGGATGGAGAAAAGCGTCACGGGGTGGTCATCATCGCGAGGTCAGGAAACATGCTGTGGCAATGTAGGATAGGTTTCTGAAATCATCACGGGGTGGTGCGCATTGTAAGGGTTTCTAACAGGCCATTCACTACTAGGAGTGAGAAAAACATCACGGGGTGGTGTGAATCGGAGGGCCTGAATTAGGACAGGCAGTGAGTGGCAATGTAGGATGGAGAAAAGCGATACGGGGTGGTCAGCATGGGGAGGTCAGGAAACATGAAGTGGCAATGTAGGATAGTTTTCTGAAAAACATCGCGGGGTGGTGCGAATTGTAAGGGTTTCTAAAAGTCCATTCACTAGTAGGAGTGAGAAATGCATCAGGGGTGGTGTGATTCGGAGGACCTGAATTAGGATTGGCAGATAGTGGCAATGTAGGATGCAGAAAAGCGCCACGGGGTGGTCAGCATGGGGATGTCAGAAAACATGCCGTGGCAAAGTAGGATAGGTTTCTGAAAAACATAGCGGGGTGGTGCGCATTGTAAGGGTTTGTAACAGGCCATTCACTAGTAGGAGTGAGAAAAACATCACTGGGTGGTGTGAATCGGAGGGCCTGAATTAGGATAGGCAGTGAGTGGCAATGTAGGATGGAGAAAAGCGCCACGGGGTGGTCAGCATGGGGAGGTCAGGAAACATGCAGTGGCAATGTAGGATATGTTTCTGAAGAACATCGCGTGGTGGTGTGCATTGTAAGGTCTTCTAAAGGCCCATTTACTAGTAAGAGTGAGAAAAACATCATGGGGTGGTGTGAATCATAGGGCCTGAATTAGGATAGGCAGTGAGTGGCACTGTAGGATGGAGAAAAGCGCCACAGAGTGTTCAGTATGTAGAGGTCAGGAAACATGCAGTGGCAATGTAGGATAGGATTCTGAAAAACATCGCGGGTTGGTGCGAATTGTAAGGGTTTCTAAAAGTCCATTCACTAGTAGGAGTGAGAAATGCATCACGGGTGGTGTGAGTCGGAGTACCTGAATTATGATTGGCAGATAGTGGCAATGTAGGATGCAGAAAAGCGCCACGGGGTGGTCAGCATGGGGATGTCAGAAAACATGCCGTGGCAAAGTAGGATAGGTTTCTGAAAAACATAGCGGGGTGGTGCGCATTGTAAGGGTTTGTAACAGGCCATTCACTAGTAGGAGTGAGAAAAACATCACTGGGTGGTGTGAATCGGAGGGCCTGAATTAGGATAGGCAGTGAGTGGCAATGTAGGATGGAGAAAAGCGCCACGGGGTGGTCAGCATGGGGAGGTCCGGAAACATGCAGTGGCAATGCAGGATAGGTTTCTGAAAAACATCGCCGGGTGGTGTGCATTGTAAGGGTTTCTAAGAGGCCATTCACTAGTAGGAGTGAAAAAAACATCATGGGGTGGTGTGAATCGGAGGGCCTGAATTAGGATAGGCAGTAAGTGGCAATGTAGGATGGAGAAAAGCGCCATGGGGTTGTCAGCATGGTGAGGTCAGGACACATGCAGTGGCAATGTAGGATAGGTTTCTGAAAAACTTCGCAGGCTGGGGCGCTTTGTAAGGGTTTCTAACAGGCCATTCACTAGTAGGAGTGAGAAAAACATCACGGGGTGGTGTGAATAGGAGGGACTGAATAAGAATAGGCAGTGAGTGGCAATTTATGATGGAGAAAAGCGCCACGGGGTGTTCAGCATGGGGAGGTCAGGAAACATGCAGTGGCAATGTAGGATAGGTTTCTGAAAAACATCGCCGGTGGTGTGCATTGTAAGGGTTTCTAACAGGCCATTCACTAGTAGGAGTGAGAAAATCATCATGGGGTGTTGTGAATCGAAGGTCCTGAATTAGGATAGTCAGTTAGTTACAATGTAGGATGGAGAAAAGCGTCACGGGGTGGTCATCATCGCGAGGTCAGGAAACATGCTGTGGCAATGTAGGATAGGTTTCTGAAATCATCACGGGGTGGTGCGCATTGTAAGGGTTTCTAACAGGCCATTCACTAGTAGGAGTGAGAAAAACATCACGGGGTGGTGTGAATCGGAGGGCCTCAATTAGGATAGGCAGTGAGTGGCAATGTAGGATGGAGAAAAGCGCCATGGGGTGGTCAGCATGGTGAGGTCAGGACACATGCAGTGGCAATGTAGGATAGGTTTCTGAAAAACTTCGCGGGCTGGTGCGCTTTGTATGGGTTTCTAACAGGCCATTCACTAGTAGAAATGAGAAAAACATCACGGGGTGGTGTGAATAGGAGGGCCTGAATTAGAATAGGCAGTGAGTGGCAATGTAGGATGGGGAAAAGGGCCACGGGGTGTTCAGCATGGGGAGGTCAGGAAACATGCAGTGGCAATGTAGGATAGGTTTCTGAAAAACATCGCAGGGTGGTATGCATTGTAAGGGTTTCTAACAGGCCATACACTAGTAGGAGTGAGAAAATCATCAAGGGTGTTGTGAATCGAAGGTCCTGAATTAGGATAGGCAGTTAGAGACAACGTAGGATGGAGAAATGCGGCACGGGGTGGTCAGCATGGCGAGGTCAGGAAACATGCTGTGGCAATGTAGGATAGGTTTCTGAAAAACATCACGGGGTGGTGCGCATTGTAAGGGTTTCTAACAGGCCATTCACTAGTAGGAGTGAGAAAAACATCACGGGGTGGTGTGAATAGGAGGGCCTGAATTAGAATAGGCAGTGAGTGGCAATGTGGGTTGGAGAAAAGCGCCACGGAGTGTTCAGTATGTGGAGGTCAGGAAACATGCAGTGGCAATGCAGGACAGGTTTCTGAAAAACATCGCCGGGTGGTGTGCATTGTAAGGGTTTCTAAGAGGCCATTCACTAGTAGGAGTGAGAAAATCAACACGGGTCGGTGTGAATCGAAGGGCCTGAATTAGGATAGGCAGTGAGTTAAAATGTAGGATTGAGAAAAGCGCCACGGGTTGGTCAGCATGGGGATGTCAGGAAACATGCAGTGGCAATGTAGGATAGGTTTCTGAAAAACATCGCGGGGTGGTGCGCATTATAAGGGTTTCTAACAGGCCATTCACTAGTAGGAGTGAAAAAAACATCACGTTGTTGTGTGAATCGGCGCGCCTGAATTAGGATAAACAGTGAGTGGCAATGTACGATGGAGAAAAGCGCCACAAGGTGGTCAGCATAGGGAGGTCAGGAAACATGCAGTGGCAATGTAGGATATGTTTCTGAAGAACATCGCGTGGTGGTGCGCATTTTAAGGGTTTCTTACAGGCCATTCACTAGGAGGAGTGAGAAAAACATCATGGGGTGGTGTGGATCGGAGGGCCTGAATTACGAAAGGCAGTAAGTGGCAATGTAGGATGGAGAAAAGCGTCACGGGGTGGTCAGCATGGAGAGGTCAAGAAACATGCAGTGGCAACGTAGGATAGGTTTCTTAAAAACATCACGGGGTGGTGCGCATTTTAAGGGTTTCTTACAGGCCATTCACTAGTAGGAGTGAGAAAAACATCATGGGGTGGTTTGAAATGGAGGGCCTGAATTGGGATAGGCAGTGAGTGGCAATGTAGGTTGGAGAAAAGCGCCATGGGGTGGTCAGCATGGTGAGGTCAGGACACATGCAGTGGCAATGTAGGATAGGTTTCTGAAAAACTTCGCGCACTGGTGCGCTTTGTAAGGGTATCTAACAGGCCATTCACTAGTAGGAGTGAGAAAAACATCACGGGGTGGTGTGAATAGGAGGGCCTGAATTAGAATAGGCAGTGAGTGGCAATGTATGATGGAGAAAAGCGCCACGGGGTGTTCAGCATTGGGAGGTCAGGAAACATGCAGTGGCAATGTAGGATAGGTTTCTGAAAAACATCGCCGGTGTTGTGCATTTTAAGGGTTTCTTACAGGCCATTCACTAGTAGGAGTGAGAAAAACATCACGTTGTTGTGTGAATCTGAGCGCCTGAATTAGGATAGACAGTGAGTGGCAATGTAGGATGTAGAAAAGCGACACAAGGTGGTCAGCATAGGGAGGTCAGGAAACATGCAGTGGCAATGTAGGATATGTTTCTGAAGAACATCGCGTGGTGGTGCGCATTGTAAGGTCTTCTAAAGGCCCATTTACCAGTAAGAGTGAGAAAAACATCATGGGGTGGTGTGAATCGTAGGGCCTGAATTAGGATAGGCAGTGAGTGGCACTGTAGGCTGGAGAAAATGGCCACGGGGTGGTCAGCATGGGGAGGTCAGGAAACATGCAGTGGCAATGTAGGATAGGATTCTGAAAAACATCGCGGGGTGGTGCGCATTGTAAGGGTTTGTAACAGGCAATTCACTAGTAGGAGTGAGAAAAACATCACGGGGTGGTGTGAATCAGAGGGCCTGAATTGGGATAGGCAGTGAATGGCAATGTAGGATGGAGAAAAGCGCCACGGGGTGGTCAGCATGGGGAGGTCAGGAAACATGCAGTGGCAATTTAGGATAGGTTTTTGAAAAACTTCGCGGGCTGGTGCGCTTTGTAAAGTTTTCTAACAGGCCATTCACTAGTAGGAGTGAGAAAAACATCACGGGGTGGTGTGGATCGGAGGGCCTGAATTACGAAAGGCAGTAAGGGGCAATGTAGGATGGAGAAAAGCGTCACGGGGTGGTCAGCATGGGGAGGTCAAGAAACATGCAGTGGCAATGTAGGATAGGTATCTGAAAAACATCACTGGGTGGTGCGCATTTTAAGGGTTTCTTAAAGGCCATTCACTAGTAGGAGTGAGAAAAACATCACGGGGTGGTGTGAAATGGAGGGCTTGAATTGGGATAGGCAGTGAGTGGCAATGTAGGATGGAGAAAAGCCCCACGGTGTGGTCAGCATGGGGACGTCAGGAAACATGGAATGGAAATGTAGGAAGGATTCCGAAAAACATTGTGGGGTGTGGCGCATTGTAAGAGTTTCTGACATGCCATTCACTAGTAAGAGTGAGAAAATATTCACGGGGTGTTGTGAATCGGAGGGCCTGAATTAGGATAGGCAGTGAGTGGCAATGTAGGATACAGAAAAGCGCCTTGGGGTGGTCAGCATGGTTAGGTCAGGACACATGCAGTGGGAATGTAGGATAGGTTTCTGAAAAACTTCGTGGGCTCGTGCATTTGTAAGGGTTTCTAACTGGCCATTCACTAGTAGGAGTGAGAAAAACATCACGGGGTGGTGTGAATAGGAGGGCCTGAATTAGAATAGGCAGTGAGTGGCAATTTATGATGGAGAAAAGCGCCAGGGGGTGTTCAGCACGGGGAGGTCAGGAAACATGCAGTGACAATGTAGGATAGGTTTCTGAAAAACATCGCCGGTGGTGTGCATTGTAAGGGTTTCTAACAGGCCATTCACTAGTAGGAGTGAGAAAATCATCATCGGGTGTTGTGAATCGAAGGTCCTGAATTAGGATAGGCAGTTAGTGACAATGTAGGATGGAGAAAAGCGTCACGGGGTGGTCAGCATGGCGAGGTCAGGAAACATGCTGTGGCAATGTATGATAGGTTTCTGAAAAACATCACGGGGTGGTGCGCATTGTAAGGTTTTCTAACAGGCCATTCACTACTAGGAGTGAGAAAAACATCACGGGGTGGTGTGAATCGGAGGGCCTGAATTAGGACAGGCAGTGAGTGGCAATGTAGGATCGAGAAAAGCACCAGGGGGTGGTCAGCATGTGTAGGTCAGGACACATGCAGTGGCAATGTAGGATAGGTTTCTGAAAAACATCGCGGGGTGGTGCGCATTGTAAGGGTTTCTAACACCCCATTCACTAGTAGGAGTGAGAAAACCATCACGGGATGTTGTGAAACGGAGGGCCTGAATTTGGATAGGCAGTGAGTGGCAATGTAGGATGGAGAAAAGCGCCACAAGGTGGTCAGCATAGGGAGGTCAGGAAACATGCAGTGGCAATGTAGGATATGTTTCTGAAGAACATCGCGTGGTGGTGCGCATTGTAAGGTCTTCTAAAGGCCCATTTACTAGTAAGAGTGAGAAAAACATCATGGGGTGGTGTGAATCGTAGGGCCTGAATTAGGATAGGCAGTGAGTGGCACTGTAGGATGGAGAAAATGGCCACGGGGTGGTCAGTATGGGGAGGTCAGGAAACATGCAGTGGGAATATAGGATAGGTTTCTGAAAAAAATCGCGGGGTGGTGCTCATTGTATGGGTTTCTAAGAGGCCATTCAGTAGTAGGAGTGAGAAAATCAACACGGGTCGGTGTGAATCGAAGGGCCTGAATTAGGATAGGCAGTGAGTGAAAATGTAGGATTGAGAATAGCGCCACGGGGTGGTTAGCATGGGGATGTCAGGAAACATGCTGTGGCAATGTAGGATAGGTTTCTGAAAAACATCACGGGGTGGTGCGCATTGTAACGGTTTCTAACAGGCCATTCACTACTAGGAGTGAGAAAAACATCACGGGGTGGTGTGAATCGAAGGTCCTGAATTAGGATAGGCAGTTAGTTACAATGTAGGATGGAGAAAAGAATCACGGGGTGGTCAGCATGGGGAGGTCAGGAAACATGCTGTGGCAATGTAGGATAGGTTTCTGAAAAACATCACGGGGTGGTGCGCATTGTAAGGGTTTCTAACAGGCCATTCACTACTAGGAGTGAGAAAAACATCACGGGGTGGTGTGAATCGGAGGGCCTGAATTAGGGCAGGCAGTGAGTGGCAATGTAGGATGGAGAAAAGCGATACGGGGTGGTCAGCTTGGGGAGGTCAGGAAACATGCTGTGGCAATGTAGGACAGGTTTCTGAAAAACATCGCAGGGTAGTGCATTGTAAGGGTTTCTAACTGGCCATTCACTAGTAGGGGTGAGAGAAACATCATGGGGTGGTGTGAATCGGGGGGCCTGAATAGGGATAGGCAGTGAGTGGCAATGTAGGATGGAGAAAAGCTATATGGGGTGGTCAGCATGGGGATGTCAGGAAACATACAGTGGCAATGTAGGATAGGTTTCTGAACAACATCGCGGGGTGGTACGCATTTTAAGGGTTTCTAACAGGCCATTCACTAGTAGGAGTGAGAAAAACATCACGGGGTGGTATGAATCGGAGGGCCTGAATTGGGATAGGCAGTGAGTGGCAATGTAGGATGGAGAAAAGCGCCACGGGGTGGTCAGCATGGGGAGGTCAGGAAACATGCAGTGGCAATGTAGGATAGGTTTCTGAAAAACTTCGCGTGCCGGTGCGCTTTGTAAAGTTTTCTAACAGGACATTCACTAGTAGGAGTGAGAAAAACATCACAGGGCGGTGTGAATAGGAGGGCCTGAATTAGGATAGGCAGTGAGTGAAAATGTAGGATTGAGAAAAGCACCACGGTGTGGTCAGCATGGGGAGGTCAGGAACCATGCTGTGGCAATGTAGGATAGGTTTCTGAAAAACATCGCGGGCTGCTGGGCATTGTAAGTGTTTCTAACAGTCCATTCACTAGTAGGAGTGAGAAAAACATCACGGGGTGGTGTGAATCGGAGGGCCTGAATTAGGATAGGCAGTGAGTGGCAATGTAGGATGGAGAAAAGCGCCATGGGGTGGTCAGCATGGTGAGGTCAGGACACATGCAGTGGCAATGTAGGATAGGTTTCTGAACAACTTCGCGGGCTGGTGTGCTTTGTAAGGGTTTCTAACAGGCCATTCACTAGTAGGAATGACAAAAACATCACGGGGTGGTGTGAATAGGAGGGCCTGAATTAGAATAGGCAGTGAGTGGCAATGTAGGATGGAGAAAAGCGCCACGGGGTGTTCAGCATGGGGAGGTTAGGAAACATGCAGTGGCAATGTAGGATAGGTTTCTGAAAAACATTGCAGGGTGGTGAGCATTGTAAGGATTTCTAACAGGCCATACACTAGTAGGAGTGAGAAAATCATCATGGGGTGTTGTGAATCGAAGGTCCTGAATTAGGATAGGCAGTTAGAGACAATGTAGGATGGAGAAATGCGGCACGGGGTGGTCAGCATGGCGAGGTCAGGAAACATGCTGTGGCAATGTAGGATAGGTTTCTGAAAAACATCGCGGGGTGGTGGGCATTGTAAGTGTTTCTAACAGGCCATTCACTAGTAGGAGTGAGAAAATCATCACTCGGTGCTGTGAATCGGAGGGCCTGAATTAGGATAGACAGTGAGTGGCAACGTAGGATGGAGAAAAGCGCCACAAGGTGGTCAGCATAGGGAGGTGAGGAAACATGCAGTGGCAATGTAGGATATGTTTCTGAAGAACATCGCGTGGTGGTGCGAATTTTAAGGGTTTCTTACAGGCCATTCACTAGTAGGAGTGAGAAAAACATCACGGGGTGGTGTGAATCGGAGGGCCTGAATTAGGAAAGGCAGTAAGTGGCAATGTAGGATGGAGAAAAGCACCACGGTGTGGTCAGCATGGGGAGGTCAAGAAACATGCAGTGGCAATGTAGGATAGGTTTCTGAAAAACATCGCGGGGTGGTGCGCATTTTAAGGGTTTCTTACAGGCCATTCACTAGTAGGAGTGAGAAAAATATCACGGGGTGGTGTGAAATGGAGGGCCTGAATTGGGATAGGCAGTGAGTGGCAATGTAGGATGGAGAAAAGCCCCACGGGGTGGTCAGCATGGGGACGTCAGGAAACATGGATTGGAAATGTAGGAAGGATTCTGAAAAACATCGTGGGGTGTTGCGCATTTTAAGGGTTTCTAACAGGCCATTCACTAGTAGGAGTGAGAAAAACATCACGGGGTGGTATGAATCGGAGGGCCTGAATTGGGATAGGCAGTGAGTGGCAATGTAGGATGGAGAAAAGCGCCACGGGGTGGTCAGCATGGTGAGGCCAGGACACATGCAGTGGCAATGTAGCATAGGTTTCTGAAAAACTTCGCGGGCTGGTGAGTTTGTAAGGGTTTCTAACAGGCCATTCACTAGTAGGAGTGAAAAAAACATCACGTTGTTGTGTGAATCGGCGCGCCTGAATTAGGATAAACAGTGAGTGGCAATGTACGATGGAGAAAAGCGCCACAAGGTGGTCAGCATAGGGAGGTCAGGAAACATGCAGTGGCAATGTAGGATATGTTTCTGAAGAACATCGCGTGGTGGTGCGCATTTTAAGGGTTTCTTACAGGCCATTCACTAGGAGGAGTGAGAAAAACATCATGGGGTGGTGTGGATCGGAGGGCCTGAATTACGAAAGGCAGTAAGTGGCAATGTAGGATGGAGAAAAGCGTCACGGGGTGGTCAGCATGGAGATGTCAAGAAACATGCAGTGGCAATGTAGGATAGGTTTCTGAAAAACATCACGGGGTGGTGCGCATTTTAAGGGTTTCTTACAGGCCATTCACTAGTAGGAGTGAGAAAAACATCATGGGGTGGTGTGAAATGGAGGGCCTGAATTGGGATAGGCAGTGAGTGGCAATGTAGGTTGGAGAAAAGCGCCATGGGGTGGTCAGCATGGTGAGGTCAGGACACATGCAGTGGCAATGTAGGATAGGTTTCTGAAAAACTTCGCGGACTGGTGCGCTTTGTAAAGTTTTCTAACAGGCCATTCATTAGTAGGAGTGAGAAAAACATCACGGGGTGGTGTGGATCGGAGGGCCTGAATTACGAAAGGCAGTAAGTGGCAATGTAGGATGGAGAAAAGCGTCACGGGGTGGTCAGCATGGAGAGGTCAAGAAACATGCAGTGGCAATGTAGGATAGGTATCTGAAAAACATCACTGGGTGGTGCGCATTTTAAGGGTTTCTTACAGGCCATTCACTAGTAGGAGTGAGAAAAACATCACGGGGTGGTGTGAAATGGAGGGCCTGAATTGGTATAGGCAGTGAGTGGCAATGTAGGATGGAGAAAAGCCCCACGGTGTGGTCAGCATGGGGACGTCAGGAAACATGGAGTGGAAATGTAGGAAGGATTCCGAAAAACATCGTGGGGTGTGGCGCATTGTAAGAGTTTCTGACAGGCCATTCACTAGTAAGAGTGAGAAAATATTCACGGGGTGTTGTGAATCGGAGGGCCTGAATTAGGATAGGCAGTGAGTGGCAATGTAGGATAGAGAAAAGCGCCTTGGGGTGGTCAGCATGGTGAGGTCAGGACACATGCAGTGGGAATGTAGGATAGGTTTCTGAAAAACTTCGTGGGCTCGTGCATTTGTAAGGGTTTCTAACTGGCCATTCACTAGTAGGAGTGAGAAAAACATCACAGGGTGGTGTGAATAGGAGGGCCTGAATTAGAATAGGCAGTGAGTGGCAATGTATGATGGAGAAAAGCGCCAGGGGGTGTTCAGCACGGGGAGGTCAGGAAACATGCAGTGACAATGTAGGATAGGTTTCTGAAAAACATCGCCGGTGGTGTGCATTGTAAGGGTTTCTAACAGGCCATTCACTAGTAGGAGTGAGAAAATCATCATCGGGTGTTGTGAATCGAAGGTCCTGAATTAGGAAAGGCAGTTAGTGACAATGTAGGATGGAGAAAAGCGTCACGGGGTGGTCAGCATGGCGAGGTCAGGAAACATGCTGTGGCAATGTATGATAGGTTTCTGAAAAACATCACGGGGTGGTGCACATTTTAAGGTTTTCTAACAGGCCATTAACTACTAGGAGTGACAAAAACATCACGGGGTGGTGTGAATCGGAGGGCCTGAATTAGGACAGGCAGTGAGTGGCAATGTAGGATCGAGAAAAGCACCAGGGGGTGGTCAGCATGTGTAGGTCAGGACACATGCAGTGGCAATGTAGGATAGGTTTCTGAAAAACATCGCGGGGTGGTGCGCATTGTAAGGGTTTCTAACACCCCATTCACTAGTAGGAGTGAGAAAACCATCACGGGATGTTGTGAAACGGAGGGCCTGAATTTGGATAGGCAGTGAGTGGCAATGTAGGATGGAGAAAAGCGCCACAAGGTGGTCAGCATAGGGAGGTCAGGAAACATGCAGTGGCAATGTAGGATATGTTTCTGAAGAACATCGCGTGGTGGTGCGCATTGTAAGGTCTTCTAAAGGCCCATTTACTAGTAAGAGTGAGAAAAACATCATGGGGTGGTGTGAATCGTAGGGCCTGAATTAGGATAGGCAGTGAGTGGCACTGTAGGATGGAGAAAATGGCCACGGGGTGGTCAGCATGGGGAGGTCAGGAAACATGCAGTGGGAATATAGGATAGGTTTCTGAAAAAAATCGCGGGGTGGTGCTCATTGTATGGGTTTCTAAGAGGCCATTCAGTAGTAGGAGTGAGAAAATCAACACGGGTCGGTGTGAATCGAAGGGCCTGAATTAGGATAGGCAGTGAGTGAAAATGTAGGATTGAGAAAAGCGCCACGGGGTGGTCAGCATGGGGATGTCAGGAAACATGCTGTGGCAATATAGGATAGGTTTCTGAAAAACATCGCGGGGTGGTGGGCATTGTAAGTGTTTCTAACAGGCCATTCACTAGTAGGAGTGAGAAAAACATCACGGGGTGGTGTGAATCGGAGGGCCTCAATTAGGATAGGCAGTGAGTGGCAATGTAGGATGGAGAAAAGCGCCATGGGGTGGTCAGCATGGTGAGGTCAGGACACATGCAGTGGCAATGTAGGATAGGTTTCTGAAAAACTTCGCGGGCTGGTGCGCTTTGTATGGGTTTCTAACAGGCCATTCACTAGTAGAAATGAGAAAAACATCACGGGGTGGTGTGAATAGGAGGGCCTGAATTAGAATAGGCAGTGAGTGGCAATGTAGGATGGGGAAAAGGGCCACGGGGTGTTCAGCATGGGGAGGTCAGGAAACATGCAGTGGCAATGTAGGATAGGTTTCTGAAAAACATCGCAGGGTGGTATGCATTGTAAGGGTTTCTAACAGGCCATACACTAGTAGGAGTGAGAAAATCATCAAGGGTGTTGTGAATCGAAGGTCCTGAATTAGGATAGGCAGTTAGAGACAAGGTAGGATGGAGAAATGCGGGACGGGGTGGTCAGCATGGCGAGGTCAGGAAACATGCTGTGGCAATGTAGGATAGGTTTCTGAAAAACATCACGGGGTGGTGCGCATTGTAAGGGTTTCTAACAGGCCATTCACTACTAGGAGTGAGAAAAACATCACAGGGTGGTGTGAATCGAAGGTCCTGAATTAGGATAGGCAGTTACTTACAATGTAGGATGGAGAAAAGAATCACGGGGTGGTCAGCATGGGGAGGTCAGGAAACATGCTGTGGCAATGTAGGATAGGTTTCTGAAAAACATCACGGGGTGGTGCGCATTGTAAGGGTTTCTAACAGGCCATTCACTACTAGGAGTGAGAAAAACATCACGGGGTGGTGTGAATCGGAGGGCCTGAATTAGGGCAGGCAGTGAGTGGCAATGTAGGATGGAGAAAAGCGATACGGGGTGGTCAGCTTGGGGAGGTCAGGAAACATGCTGTGGCAATGTAGGAGAGGTTTCTGAAAAACATCGCAGGGTAGTGCATTGTAAGGGTTTCTAACTGGCCATTCACTAGTAGGGGTGAGAGAAACATCATGGGGTGGTGTGAATCGGGGGGCCTGAATAGGGATAGGCAGTGAGTGGCAATGTAGGATGGAGAAAAGCTATATGGGGTGGTCAGCATGGGGATGTCAGGAAACATACAGTGGCAATGTAGGATAGGTTTCTGAACAACATCGCGGGGTGGTACGCATTTTAAGGGTTTCTATCAGGCCATTCACTAGTAGGAGTGAGAAAAACATCACGGGGTGGTGTGAATCGGAGGGCCTGAATTGGGATAGGCAGTGAGTGGCAATGTAGGATGGAGAAAAGCGCCACGGGGTGGTCAGCATGGGGAGGTCAGGAAACATGCAGTGGCAATGTAGGATAGGTTTCTGAAAAACTTCGCGTGCTGGTGCGCTTTGTAAAGTTTTCTAACAGGACATTCACTAGTAGGAGTGAGAAAAACATCACAGGGTGGTGTGAATAGGAGGGCCTGAATTAGGATAGGCAGTGAGTGAAAATGTAGGATTGAGAAAAGCACCACGGTGTGGTCAGCATGGGGAGGTCAGGAACCATGCTGTGGCAATGTAGGATAGGTTTCTGAAAAACATCCCGGGGTGGTGGGCATTGTAAGTGTTTCTAACAGGCCATTCACTAGTAGGAGTGAGAAAAACATCACGGGGTGGTGTGAATCGGAGGGCCTGAATTACGATAGGCAGTGAGTGGCAATGTAGGATGGAGAAAAGCGCCATGGGGTGGTCAGCATGGTGAGGTCAGGACACATGCAGTGGCAATCTAGGATAGGTTTCTGAACAACTTCGCGGGCTGGTGTGCTTTGTAAGGGTTTCTAACAGGCCATTCACTAGTAGGAATGACAAAAACATCACGGGGTGGTGTGAATAGGAGGGCCTGAATTAGAATAGGCAGTGAGTGGCAATGTAGGATGGAGAAAAGCGCCACGGGGTGTTCAGCATGGGGAGGTCAGGAAACATGCAGTGGCAATGTAGGATAGGTTTCTGAAAAACATCGCAGGGTGGTGAGCATTGTAAGGGTTTCTAACAGGCCATACACTAGTAGGAGTGAGAAAATCATCATGGGGTGTTGTGAATCGAAGGTCCTGAATTAGGATAGGCAGTTAGAGACAATGTAGGATGGAGAAATGCGGCACGGGGTGGTCAGCATGGCGAGGTCAGGAAACATGCTGTGGCAATGTAGGATAGGTTTCTGAAAAACATCGCGGGGTGGTGGGCATTGTAAGTGTTTCTAACAGGCCATTCACTAGTAGGAGTGAGAAAATCATCACGGGGTGTTGTGAATCGGAGGGCCTGAATTAGGATAGACAGTGAGTGGCAACGTAGGATGGAGAAAAGCGCCACAAGGTGGTCAGCATAGGGAGGTCAGGAAACATGCAGTGGCAATGTAGGTTATGTTTCTGAAGAACATCGCGTGGTGGTGCGCATTTTAAGGGTTTCTTACAGGCCATTCACTAGTAGGAGTGAGAAAAACATCACGGGGTGGTGTGAATCGGAGGGCCTGAATTAGGAAAGGCAGTAAGTGGCAATGTAGGATGGAGAAAAGCACCACGGTGTGGTCAGCATGGGGAGGTCAAGAAACATGCAGTGGCAATGTAGGATAGGTTTCTGAAAAACATCGCGGCGTAGTGCGCATTTTAAGGGTTTCTTACAGGCCATTCACTAGTAGGAGTGAGAAAAATATCCCGCGGTGGTGTGAAATGGAGGGCCTGAATTGGGATAGGCAGTGAGTGGCAATGTAGGATGGAGAAAAGCCCCACGGGGTGGTCAGCATGGGGACGTCAGGAAACATGGATTGGAAATGTAGTAAGGATTCTGAAAAACATCGTGGGGTGTTCCGCATTGTAAGAGTTTCTGACCGGCCATTCACTAGTAAGAGTGAGAAAATATTCATGGGGTGGTGTGAATCGGAGGGCCTGAATTAGGATAGGCAGTGAGTGGCAATGTAGGATGGAGAAAAGCGCCATGGGATGGTCAGCATGGTGAGGCCAGGACACATGCAGTGGCAATGTAGGATAGGTTTCTGAAAAACTTCGCGGGCTGGTGAGTTTGTAAGGGTTTCTAACAGGCCATTCACTAGTAGGAGTGAGAAAAACATCACGGCATGGTGTGAATAGGAGGGCCTGAATTAGAATAGGAAGTGAGTGGCAATGTATGATGGAGAAAAGCGCAATGGGGTGTTCAGCACGGGGAGGTCAGGAAACATGCAGTGGCAATGTAGGATAGGTTTCTGAAAAACATCGCCCGTGGTGTGCATTGTAAGGGTTTCTAACAGGCTATTCACTAGTAGGAGTGAGAAAATCATCATGGGGTGTTGTGAATCGAAGGTCCTGAATTAGGATAGGCAGTTAGTGACAATGTAGGATGGAGAAAAGCGTCACGGGGTGGTCAGCATGGCGAGGTCAGGAAACATGCTGTGACAATGTAGGATAGGTTTCTGAAAAACATCACGGGGTGGTGCGCATTGTAAGGTTTTCTAACAGGCCATTCACTACTAGGAGTGAGACAAACATCACGGGGTGGTGTGAATCGGAGGGCCTGAATTAGGATAGGCAGTGAGTGGCAATGTAGGATGGAGAAAAGCTCCAGGGGGTGGTCAGCATGTGTAGGTCAGGACACATGCTGTGGCAATGTAGGATAGGTTTCTGAAAAACATCGCGGGGTGGTGCGCATTGTAAGGGTTTCTAACACGCCATTCACTAGTAGGAGTGAGAAAACCATCACGGGATGGTGTGACTCGGAGGGCCTGAATTTGGTTAGGCAGTGAGTGACAATGTAGGATGGAGAAAAGCGATACGGGGTGGTCAGCATGGGGAGGTCAGGAAACATGCAGTGGCAATGTAGGATAGGTTTCTGAAAAACATCGCGGGGTGGTTCGCATTGTAAGGTCTTCTAAAGGCCCATTTACTAGTAAGAGTGAGAAAAACATCATGGGGTGGTGTGAATCGTAGGGCCTGAATTAGGATAGGCAGTGAGTGGCACTGTAGGATGGAGAAAATGGCCACGGGGTGGTCAGCATGGGGAGGTCAGGAAATATGCAGTGGCAATGTAGGATAGGATTGTTAAAAACATCGCGGGGTGGTGCGCATTGTAAAGTTTTCTAACAGGCCATTCACTAGTAGGAGTGAAAAAAACATCACAGGGTGGTGTGAATAGGAGGGCCTGAATTAGAATAGGCAGTGAGTGGCAATGTAGGTTGGAGAAAAGTGCCACGGAGTGTTCATTATGTGGAGGTCAGGAAACATGCAGTGGCAATGCAGGATAGGTTTCTGAAAAACATCGCCGGGTGGTGTGCATTGTAAGGGTTTCTAAGCGGCCATTCACTAGTAGGAGTGAGAAAATCAACACGGGTCGGTGTGGATAGAAGGGCCTGAATTAGGATAGGCAGTGAGTGAAAATGTAGGATTGAGAAAAGCGCCACGGGGTGGTCAGCATGGGGAGGTCAGGAAACATGCTGTGGCAATGTAGGATAGGTTTCTGAAAAACATCGCGGGGTGGTGGGCATTTTAAGAGTTTCTAACAGGCCATTCACTAGTAGGAGTGAGAAAAACATCACGGGGTGTTGTGAATCGGAGGGCCTGAATTAGGTTAGGCAGTGAGTCGCAATGTAGGATGGAGAAAAGCGCCATGGGGTGGTCAGCATGGTGAGGTCAGGACACATGCAGTGGCAATGTACTATAGGTTTCTGAAAAACTTCGTGGGCTGGTGCGCTTTCTAAGGGTTTCTAACAGGCGATTCACTAGTAGGAATGAGAAAAACATCACGGGGTGGTGTGAATAGGAGGAACTGAATTAGAATAGGCAGTGAGTGGCAATGTAGGATGGAGAAAAGCGCCACGGGGTGTTCAGCATGGGGAGGTCAGGAAACATGCAGTGGCAATGCAGGATAGGTTTCTGAAAAACATCGCCGGGTGATGTGCATTGTAAGGGTTTCTAACAGGCCATACACTAGTAGGAGTGAGAAAATCATCATGGGGTGTTGTGAATCGAAGGTCCTGAATTAGGATAGGCAGTTAGTGACAATGTAGGATGGAGAAAAAGCGGCACGGGGTGGTCAGCATGGCGAGGTCAGGAAACATGCTGTGGCAATGTAGGATAGGTTTCTGAAAAACATCACGGGGTGGTGCGCATTGTAAGGGTTTCTAACAGGCCATTCACTACTAGGAGTGAGAAAAACATCACGGGGTGGTGTGAATCGAAGGTCCTGAATTAGGATAGGCAGTTAGTGACAATGTAGGATGGAGAAAAGAATCACGGGGTGGTCAGCATGGGGCGGTCAGGAAACATGCTGTGGCAATGTAGTATAGGTTTCTGAAAAACATCACGGGGTGGTGCACATTGTAAGGGTTTCTAACAGGCCATTCACTACTAGGAGTGAGAAAAACATCACGGGGTGGTGCGAATCGGAGGGCCTGAATTAGGACAGGCAGTGAGTGGCAATGTAGGATGGAGAAAAGCTATAAGGGGTGGTCAGCATGGGGAGGTCAGGAAACATGCAGTGGCAATGTAGGATAGGTTTCTGAAAAACATCGCGGGGTGGTGCGCATTGTAAGGGTTTGTAACAGGCCATTCACTAGTAGGAGTGAGAAAAACATCACGGGGTGGTGTGAATCGGAGGGCCTGAATTGGGATAGGCAGTGACTGGCAATGTAGGATGGAGAAAAGCGCCACGGGGTGGTCATCATGGGGAGGTCAGGAAACATGCAGTGGCAATGTTGGACAGGTTTTTGAAAAACTTCGCGGGCTGGTGCGCTTTGTAAAGTTTTCTAACAGGCCATTCACTAGTAGGAGTGAGAAAAACATCACAGGGTGGTGTGAATAGGAGGGCCTGAATTAGAATAGGCAGTGAGTGGCAATGTAGGTTGGAGAAAATGCCACGGAGTGTTCAGTATGTGGAGGTCAGGAAACATGCAGTGGCAATGCAGGATAGGTTTCTGAAAAACATCGCCGGTGGTGTGCATTGTAAGGATTTCTAACAGGCCATTCACTACTAGGAGTGAGAAAAACATCACGGGGTGGTGTGAATCGAAGGTCCTGAATTAGGATAGGCAGTTAGTGACAATGTAGGATGGAGAAAAGAATCACGGGGTGGTCAGCATGGGGCGGTCAGGAAACATGCTGTGGCAATGTAGTATAGGTTTCTGAAAAACATCACGGGGTGGTGCACATTGTAAGGGTTTCTAACAGGCCTTTCACTACTAGGAGTGAGAAAAACATCATGGGGTGGTGTGAAATGGAGGGCCTGAATTGGGATAGGCAGTGAGTGGCAATGTAGGATGGAGAAAAGCGCCATGGGGTGGTCAGCATGGTGAGGTCAGGACACATGCAGTGGCAATGTAGGATAGGTTTCTGAAAAACTTCGCGGACTGGTGCGCTTTGTAAGGGTATCTAACAGGCCATTCACTAGTAGGAGTGAGAAAAACATCACGGGGTGGTGTGAATAGGAGGGACTGAATAAGAATAGGCAGTGAGTGGCAATGTATGATGGAGAAAAGCGCCACGGGGTGTTCAGCATGGGGAGGTCAGGAAACATGCAGTGGCAATGTAGGATAGGTTTCTGAAAAACATCGCCGGTGGTGTGCATTGTAAGGGTTTCTAACAGGCCATTCACTAGTAGGAGTGAGAAAATCATCAAGGGTGTTGTGAATCGAAGGTCCTGAATTAGGATAGGCAGTTAGTGACAATGTAGGATGGAGAAAAGCGTCACGGGGTGGTCATCATCGCGAGGTCAGGAAACATGCTGTGGCAATGTAGGATAGGTTTCTGAAATCATCACGGGGTGGTGCGCATTGTAAGGGTTTCTAACAGGCCATTCACTACTAGGAGTGAGAAAAACATCACGGGGTGGTGTGAATCGGAGGGCCTGAATTAGGACAGGCAGTGAGTGGCAATGTAGGATGGAGAAATGCGATACGGGGTGGTCAGCATGGGGAGGTCAGGAAACATGCAGTGGCAATGTAGGATAGGTTTCTGAAAAACATAGCGGGGTGGTGCGCATTGTAAGGGTTTCTAAAAGTCCATTCACTAGTAGGAGTGAGAAATGCATCAGGGGTGGTGTGATTCGGAGGACCTGAATTATGATTGGCAGATAGTGGCAATGTAGGATGCAGAAAAGCGCCACGGGGTGGTCAGCATGGGGATGTCAGAAAACATGCCGTGGCAAAGTAGGATAGGTTTCTGAAAAACATAGCGGGGTGGTGCGCATTGTAAGGGTTTGTAGCAGGCCATTCACTAGTAGGAGTGAGAAAAACATCACTGGGTGGTGTGAATCGGAGGGCCTGAATTAGGATAGGCAGTGAGTGGCAATGTAGGATGGAGAAAAGCGCCACGGGGTGGTCAGCATGGGGAGGTCAGGAAACATGCAGTGGCAATGTAGGATATGTTTCTGAAGAACATCGCGTGGTGGTGCGCATTGTAAGGTCTTCTAAAGGCCCATTTACTAGTAAGAGTGAGAAAAACATCATGGGGTGGTGTGAATCATAGGGCCTGAATTAGGATAGGCAGTGAGTGGCACTGTAGGATGGAGAAAATGGCCACGGGGTGGTCAGCATGGGGAGGTCAGGAAACATGCAGTGGCAATGTAGCATAGGATTCTAAAAAACATCACAGGGTGGTGCGCATTGTAAGGGTTTGTAACAGGCCATTCACTAGGAGGAGTGAGAAAAACATCACGGGGTGGTGTGAATCGGAGGGCCTGAATTGGGATAGGCAGTGAGTGGCAATGTAGGATGGAGAAAAGCGCGACGGGGTGGTCAGCATGGGGAGGTCCGGAAACATGCAATGGCAATTTAGGATAGGTTTCTGAAAAACTTCGCGGGCTGGTGCGCTTTGTAAAGTTTTCTAACAGGCCATTCACTAGTAGGAGTGAGAAAAACATCACAGGGTGGTGTGAATAGGAGGGCCTGAATTAGAATAGGCAGTGAGTTGCAATGTAGGTTGGCGAAAAGCGCCACGGAGTGTTCAGTATGTGGAGGTCAGGAAACATGCAGTGGCAATGCAGGACAGGTTTCTGAAAAACATCGCCGGGTGGTGTGCATTGTAAGGGTTTCTAAGAGGCCATTCACTAGTAGGAGTGAGAAAATCAACACGGGTCGGTGTGAATCGAAGGGCCTGAATTAGGATAGGCAGTGAGTTAAAATGTAGGATTGAGAAAAGCGCCACGGGTTGGTCAGCATAGGGATGTCAGGAAACATGCAGTGGCAATGTAGGATAGGTTTCTGAAAAACATCGCGGGGTGGTGCGCATTATAAGGGTTTCTAACAGGCCATTCACTAGTAGGAGTGAAAAAAACATCACGTTGTTGTGTGAATCGGCGCGCCTGAATTAGGATAAACAGTGAGTGGCAATGTACGATGGAGAAAAGCGCCACAAGGTGGTCAGCATAGGGAGGTCAGGAAACATGCAGTGGCAATGTAGGATATGTTTCTGAAGAACATCGCATGGTGGTGCGCATTTTAAGGGTTTCTTACAGGCCATTCACTAGGAGGAGTGAGAAAAACATCACGGGGTGGTGTGGATCGGAGGGCCTGAATTACGAAAGGCAGTAAGTGGCAATGTAGGATGGAGAAAAGCGTCACGGGGTGGTCAGCATTTAGAGGTCAAGAAACATGCAGTGGCAACGTAGGATAGGTTTCTGAAAAACATCACGGGATGGTGCGCATTTTAAGGGTTTCTTACAGGCCATTCACTAGTAGGAGTGAGAAAAACATCATGGGGTGGTGTGAAATGGAGGGCCTGAATTGGGATAGGCAGTGAGTGGCAATGTAGGTTGGAGAAAAGCGCCATGGGGTGGTCAGCATGGTGAGGTCAGGACACATGCAGTGGCAATGTAGGATAGGTTTCTGAAAAACTTCGCGGACTGGTGCGCTTTGTAAGGGTATCTAACAGGCCATTCACTAGTAGGAGTGAGAAAAACATCACGGGGTGGTGTGAATAGGAGGGCCTGAATTAGAATAGGCAGTGAGTGGCAATGTATGATGGAGAAAAGCGCCACGGGGTGTTCAGCATTGGGAGGTCAGGAAACATGCAGTGGCAATGTAGGATAGGTTTCTGAAAAACATCGCCGGTGTTGTGCATTTTAAGGGTTTCTTACAGGCCATTCACTAGTAGGAGTGAGAAAAACATCACGTTGTTGTGTGAATCTGAGCGCCTGAATTAGGATAGACAGTGAGTGGCAATGTAGGATGTAGAAAAGCGACACAAGGTGGTCAGCATAGGGAGGTCAGGAAACATGCAGTGGCAATGTAGGATATGTTTCTGAAGAACATCGCGTGGTGGTGCGCATTGTAAGGTCTTCTAAAGGCCCATTTACCAGTAAGAGTGAGAAAAACATCATGGGGTGGTGTGAATCGTAGGGCCTGAATTAGGATAGGCAGTGAGTGGCACTGTAGGCTGGAGAAAATGGCCACGGGGTGGTCAGCATGGGGAGGTCAGGAAACATGCAGTGGCAATGTAGGATAGGATTCTGAAAAACATCGCGGGGTGGTGCGCATTGTAAGGGTTTGTAACAGGCAATTCACTAGTAGGAGTGAGAAAAACATCACGGGGTGGTGTGAATCAGAGGGCCTGAATTGGGATAGGCAGTGAATGGCAATGTAGGATGGAGAAAAGCGCCACGGGGTGGTCAGCATGGGGAGGTCAGGAAACATGCAGTGGCAATTTAGGATAGGTTTTTGAAAAACTTCGCGGGCTGGTGCGCTTTGTAAAGTTTTCTAACAGGCCATTCACTAGTAGGAGTGAGAAAAACATCACGGGGTGGTGTGGATCGGAGGGCCTGAATTACGAAAGGCAGTAAGGGGCAATGTAGGATGGAGAAAAGCGTCACGGGGTGGTCAGCATGGGGAGGTCAAGAAACATGCAGTGGCAATGTAGGATAGGTATCTGAAAAACATCACTGGGTGGTGCGCATTTTAAGGGTTTCTTAAAGGCCATTCACTAGTAGGAGTGAGAAAAACATCACGGGGTGGTGTGAAATGGAGGGCCTGAATTGGGATAGGCAGTGAGTGGCAATGTAGGATGGAGAAAAGCCCCACGGTGTGGTCAGCATGGGGACGTCAGGAAACATGGAATGGAAATGTAGGAAGGATTCCGAAAAACATTGTGGGGTGTGGCGCATTGTAAGAGTTTCTGACATGCCATTCACTAGTAAGAGTGAGAAAATATTCACGGGGTGTTGTGAATCGGAGGGCCTGAATTAGGATAGGCAGTGAGTGGCAATGTAGGATACAGAAAAGCGCCTTGGGGTGGTCAGCATGGTTAGGTCAGGACACATGCAGTGGGAATGTAGGATAGGTTTCTGAAAAACTTCGTGGGCTCGTGCATTTGTAAGGGTTTCTAACTGGCCATTCACTAGTAGGAGTGAGAAAAACATCACGGGGTGGTGTGAATAGGAGGGCCTGAATTAGAATAGGCAGTGAGTGGCAATTTATGATGGAGAAAAGCGCCAGGGGGTGTTCAGCACGGGGAGGTCAGGAAACATGCAGTGACAATGTAGGATAGGTTTCTGAAAAACATCGCCGGTGGTGTGCATTGTAAGGGTTTCTAACAGGCCATTCACTAGTAGGAGTGAGAAAATCATCATCGGGTGTTGTGAATCGAAGGTCCTGAATTAGGATAGGCAGTTAGTGACAATGTAGGATGGAGAAAAGCGTCACGGGGTGGTCAGCATGGCGAGGTCAGGAAACATGCTGTGGCAATGTATGATAGGTTTCTGAAAAACATCACGGGGTGGTGCGCATTGTAAGGTTTTCTAACAGGCCATTCACTACTAGGAGTGAGAAAAACATCACGGGGTGGTGCGAATCGGAGGGCCTGAATTAGGACAGGCAGTGAGTGGCAATGTAGGATGGAGAAAAGCTATAAGGGGTGGTCAGCATGTGTAGGTCAGGACACATGCAGTGGCAATGTAGGATAGGTTTCTGAAAAACATCGCGGGGTGGTGCGCATTGTAAGGGTTTCTAACACCCCATTCACTAGTAGGAGTGAGAAAACCATCACGGGATGTTGTGAAACGGAGGGCCTGAATTTGGATAGGCAGTGAGTGGCAATGTAGGATGGAGAAAAGCGCCACAAGGTGGTCAGCATAGGGAGGTCAGGAAACATGCAGTGGCAATGTAGGATATGTTTCTGAAGAACATCGCGTGGTGGTGCGCATTGTAAGGTCTTCTAAAGGCCCATTTACTAGTAAGAGTGAGAAAAACATCATGGGGTGGTGTGAATCGTAGGGCCTGAATTAGGATAGGCAGTGAGTGGCACTGTAGGATGGAGAAAATGGCCACGGGGTGGTCAGCATGGGGAGGTCAGGAAACATGCAGTGGGAATATAGGATAGGTTTCTGAAAAAAATCGCGGGGTGGTGCTCATTGTATGGGTTTCTAAGAGGCCATTCAGTAGTAGGAGTGAGAAAATCAACACGGGTCGGTGTGAATCGAAGGGCCTGAATTAGGATAGGCAGTGAGTGAAAATGTAGGATTGAGAATAGCGCCACGGGGTGGTTAGCATGGGGATGTCAGGAAACATGCTGTGGCAATGTAGGATAGGTTTCTGAAAAACATCACGGGGTGGTGCGCATTGTAACGGTTTCTAACAGGCCATTCACTACTAGGAGTGAGAAAAACATCACGGGGTGGTGTGAATCGAAGGTCCTGAATTAGGATAGGCAGTTAGTTACAATGTAGGATGGAGAAAAGAATCACGGGGTGGTCAGCATGGGGAGGTCAGGAAACATGCTGTGGCAATGTAGGATAGGTTTCTGAAAAACATCACGGGGTGGTGCGCATTGTAAGGGTTTCTAACAAGCCATTCACTACTAGGAGAGAGAAAAACATCACGGGGTGGTGTGAATCGGAGGGCCTGAATTAGGGCAGGCAGTGAGTGGCAATGTAGGATGGAGAAAAGCGATACGGGGTGGTCAGCTTGGGGAGGTCAGGAAACATGCTGTGGCAATGTAGGACAGGTTTCTGAAAAACATCGCAGGGTAGTGCATTGTAAGGGTTTCTAACTGGCCATTCACTAGTAGGGGTGAGAGAAACATCATGGGGTGGTGTGAATCGGGGAGCCTGAATAGGGATAGGCAGTGAGTGGCAATGTAGGATGGAGAAAAGCTATATGGGGTGGTCAGCATGGGGATGTCAGGAAACATACAGTGGCAATGTAGGATAGGTTTCTGAACAACATCGCGGGGTGGTATGCATTTTAAGGGTTTCTAACAGGCCATTCACTAGTAGGAGTGAGAAAAACATCACGGGGTGGTATGAATCGGAGGGCCTGAATTGGGATAGGCAGTGAGTGGCAATGTAGGATGGAGAAAAGCGCCACGGCGTGGTCAGCATGGGGAGGTCAGGAAACATGCAGTGGCAATGTAGGATAGGTTTCTGAAAAACTTCGCGTGCTGGTGCGCTTTGTAAAGTTTTCTAACAGGACATTCACTAGTAGGAGTGAGAAAAACATCACAGGGCGGTGTGAATAGGAGGGCCTGAATTAGGATAGGCAGTGAGTGAAAATGTAGGATTGAGAAAAGCACCACGGTGTGGTCAGCATGGGGAGGTCAGGAACCATGCTGTGGCAATGTAGGATAGGTTTCTGAAAAACATCGCGGGGTGCTGGGCATTGTAAGTGTTTCTAACAGTCCATTCACTAGTAGGAGTGAGAAAAACATCACGGGGTGGTGTGAATCGGAGGGCCTGAATTAGGATAGGCAGTGAGTGGCAATGTAGGATGGAGAAAAGCGCCATGGGGTGGTCAGCATGGTGAGGTCAGGACACATGCAGTGGCAATGTAGGATAGGTTTCTGAACAACTTCGCGGGCTGGTGTGCTTTGTAAGGGTTTCTAACAGGCCATTCACTAGTAGGAATGACAAAAACATCACGGGGTGGTGTGAATAGGAGGGCCTGAATTAGAATAGGCAGTGAGTGGCAATGTAGGATGGGGAAAAGGGCCACGGGGTGTTCAGCATGGGGAGGTCAGGAAACATGCAGTGGCAATGTAGGATAGGTTTCTGAAAAACATTGCAGGGTGGTGAGCATTGTAAGGGTTTCTAACAGGCCATACACTAGTAGGAGTGAGAAAATCATCATGGGGTGTTGTGAATCGAAGGTCCTGAATTAGGGTAGGCAGTTAGAGACAATGTAGGATGGAGAAATGCGGCACGGGGTGGTCAGCATGGCGAGGTCAGGAAACATGCTGTGGCAATGTAGGATAGGTTTCTGAAAAACATCGCGGGGTGGTGGGCATTGTAAGTGTTTCTAACAGGCCATTCACTAGTAGGAGTGAGAAAATCATCACTCGGTGCTGTGAATCGGAGGGCCTGAATTAGGATAGACAGTGAGTGGCAACGTAGGATGGAGAAAAGCGCCACAAGGTGGTCAGCATAGGGAGGTGAGGAAACATGCAGTGGCAATGTAGGATATGTTTCTGAAGAACATCGCGTGGTGGTGCGAATTTTAAGGGTTTCTTACAGGCCATTGACTAGTAGGAGTGAGAAAAACATCACGGGGTGGTGTGAATCGGAGGGCCTGAATTAGGAAAGGCAGTAAGTGGCAATGTAGGATGGAGAAAAGCACCACGGTGTGGTCAGCATGGGGAGGTCAAGAAACATGCAGTGGCAATGTAGGATAGGTTTCTGAAAAACATCGCGGGGTGGTGCGCATTTTAAGGGTTTCTTACAGGCCATTCACTAGTAGGAGTGAGAAAAATATCACGGGGTGGTGTGAAATGGAGGGCCTGAATTGGGATAGGCAGTGAGTGGCAATGTAGGATGGAGAAAAGCCCCACGGGGTGGTCAGCATGGGGACGTCAGGAAACATGGATTGGAAATGTAGAAAGGATTCTGAAAAACATCGTGGGGTGTTGCGCATTTTAAGGGTTTCTAACAGGCCATTCACTAGTAGGAGTGAGAAAAACATCACGGGGTGGTATGAATCGGAGGGCCTGAATTGGGATAGGCAGTGAGTTGCAATGTAGGATGGAGAAAAGCGCCACGGGGTGGTCAGCATGGTGAGGCCAGGACACATGCAGTGGCAATGTAGGATAGGTTTCTGAAAAACTTCGCGGGCTGGTGAGTTTGTAAGGGTTTCTAACAGGCCATTCACTAGTAGGAGTGAGAAAAACATCACGGCATGGTGTGAATAGGAGGGCCTGAATTAGAATAGGAAGTGAGTGGCAATGTATGATGGAGAAAAGCGCAATGGGGTGTTCAGCACGGGGAGGTCAGGAAACATGCAGTGGCAATGTAGGATAGGTTTCTGAAAAACATCGCCCGTGGTGTGCATTGTAAGGGTTTCTAACAGGCCATTCACTAGTAGGAGTGAGAAAATCATCATGGGGTGTTGTGAATCGAAGGTCCTGAATTAGGATAGGCAGTTAGTGACAATGTAGGATGGAGAAATGCGTCACGGGGTGGTCAGCATGGCGAGGTCAGGAAACATGCTGTGACAATGTAGGATAGGTTTCTGAAAAACATCACGGGGTGGTGCGCATTGTAAGGTTTTCTAACAGGCCATTCACTACTAGGAGTGAGAAAAACATCACGGGGTGGTGTGAATCGGAGGGCCTGAATTAGGATAGGCAGTGAGTGGCAATGTAGGATGGAGAAAAGCTCCAAGGGGTGGTCAGCATGTGTAGGTCAGGACACATGCAGTGGCAATGTAGGATAGGTTTCTGAAAAACATCGCGGGGTGGTGCGCATTGTAAGGGTTTCTAACACGCCATTCACTAGTAGGAGTGAGAAAACCATCACGGGATGGTGTGACTCGGAGGGCCTGAATTTGGATAGGCAGTGAGTGGCAATGTAGGATGGAGAAAAGCGATACGGGGTGGTCAGCATGGGGAGGTCAGGAAACATGCAGTGGCAATGTAGGATAGGTTTCTGAAAAACATCGCGGGGTGGTTCGCATTGTAAGGTCTTCTAAAGGCCCATTTACTAGTAAGAGTGAGAAAAACATCATGGGGTGGTGTGAATCGTAGGGCCTGAATTAGGATAGGCAGTGAGTGGCACTGTAGGATGGAGAAAATGGCCACGGGGTGGTCAGCATGGGGAGGTCAGGAAATATGCAGTGGCAATGTAGGATAGGATAGTTAAAAACATCGCGGGGTGGTGCGCATTGTAAAGTTTTCTAACAGGCCATTCACTAGTAGGAGTGAAAAAATCATCACAGGGTGGTGTGAATAGGAGGGCCTGAATTAGAATAGGCAGTGAGTGGCAATGTAGGTTGGAGAAAAGTGCCACGGAGTGTTCATTATGTGGAGGTCAGGAAACATGCAGTGGCAATGCAGGATAGGTTTCTGAAAAACATCGCCGGGTGGTGTGCATTGTAAGGGTTTCTAAGAGGCCATTCACTAGTAGGAGTGAGAAAATCAACACGGGTCGGTGTGGATAGAAGGGTTAGGATAGGCAGTGAGTGAAAATGTAGGATTGAGAAAAGCGCCACGGGGTGGTCAGCATGGGGAGGTCAGGAAACATGCTGTGGCAATGTAGGATAGGTTTCTGAAAAACATCGCGGGGTGGTGGGCATTTTAAGGGTTTCTAACAGGCCATTCACTAGTAGGAGTGAGAAAAACATCACGGGGTGTTGTGAATCGGAGGGCCTGAATTAGGTTAGGCAGTGAGTCGCAATGTAGGATGGAGAAAAGCGCCATGGGGTGGTCAGCATGGTGAGGTCAGGACACATGCAGTGGCAATGTACTATAGGTTTCTGAAAAACTTCGTGGGCTGGTGCGCTTTGAAAGGGTTTCTAACAGGCGATTCACTAGTAGGAATGAGAAAAACAACACGGGGTGGTGTGAATAGGAGGGACTGAATTAGAATAGGCAGTGAGTGGCAATGTAGGATGGAGAAAAGCGCCACGGGGTGTTCAGCATGGGGAGGTCAGGAAACATGCAGTGGCAATGCAGGATAGGTTTCTGAAAAACATCGCAGGGTGGTGAGCATTGTAAGGGTTTCTAACAGGCCATACACTAGTAGGAGTGAGAAAATCATCATGGGGTGTTGTGAATCGAAGGTCCTGTATTAGGATAGGCAGTTAGAGACAATGTAGGATGGAGAAATGCGGCACGGGGTGGTCAGCATGGCGAGGTCAGGAAACATGCTGTGGCAATGTAGGATAGGTTTCTGAAAAACATCGCGGGGTGGTGGGCATTGTAAGTGTTTCTAACAGGCCATTCACTAGTAGGAGTGAGAAAATCATCACTCGGTGGTGTGAATCGGAGGGCCTGAATTAGGATAGACAGTGAGTGGCAACGTAGGATGGAGAAAAGCGCCACAAGGTGGTCAGCATAGGGAGGTCAGGAAACATGCAGTGGCAATGTAGGATATGTTTCTGAAGAACATCGCGTGGTGGTGCGAATTTTAAGGGTTTTTTACAGGCCATTCACTAGTAGGAGTGAGAAAAACATCACGGGGTGGTGTGAATCGGAGGGCCTGAATTAGGAAAGGCAGTAAGTGGCAATGTAGGATGGAGAAAAGCACCACGGTGTGGTCAGCATGGGGAGGTCAAAAAACATGCAGTGGCAATGTAGGATAGGTTTCTGAAAAACATCGCGGGGTGGTGCCCATTTTAAGGGTTTCTTACAGGCCATTCACTAGTAGGAGTGAGAAAAATATCACGGGGTGGTGTGAAATGGAGGGCCTGAATTGGGATAGGCAGTGAGTGGCAATGTAGGATGGAGAAAAGCCCCACGGGGTGGTCAGCATGGGGACGTCAGGAAACATGGATTGGAAATGTAGGAAGGATTCTGAAAAACATCGTGGGGTGTTGCGCATTGTAAGAGTTTCTGACAGGCCATTCACTAGTAAGAGTGAGAAAATATTCACGGGGTGGTGTGAATCGGAGGGCCTGAATTAGGATAGGCAGTGAGTGGCAATGTAGGATGGAGAAAAGCGCCATGGGATGGTCAGCATGGTGAGGCCAGGACACATGCAGTGGCAATGTAGGATAGGTTTCTGAAAAACTTCGCGGGCTGGTGAGTTTGTAAGGGTTTCTAACAGGCCATTCACTAGTAGGAGTGAGAAAAACATCACGGCATGGTGTGAATAGGAGGGCCTGAATTAGAATAGGAAGTGAGTGGCAATGTATGATGGAGAAAAGCGCAATGGGGTGTTCAGCACGGGGAGGTCAGGAAACATGCAGTGGCAATGTAGGATAGGTTTCTGAAAAACATCGCCCGTGGTGTGCATTGTAAGGGTTTCTAACAGGCCATTCACTAGTAGGAGTGAGAAAATCATCATGGGGTGTTGTGAATCGAAGGTCCTGAATTAGGATAGGCAGTTAGTGACAATGTAGGATGGAGAAAAGCGTCACGGGGTGGTCAGCATGGCGAGGTCAGGAAACATGCTGTGGCAATGTAGGATAGGTTTCTGAAAAACATCGCGGGGTGGTGGGCATTTTAAGGGTTTCTAACAGGCCATTCACTAGTAGGAGTGAGAAAAACATCACGGGGTGTTGTGAATCGGAGGGCCTGAATTAGGTTAGGCAGTGAGTCGCAATGTAGGATGGAGAAAAGCGCCATGGGGTGGTCAGCATGGTGAGGTCAGGACACATGCAGTGGCAATGTACTATAGGTTTCTGAAAAACTTCGTGGGCTGGTGCGCTTTGTAAGGGTTTCTAACAGGCGATTCACTAGTAGGAGTGAGAAAACCATCACGGGATGGTGTGACTCGGAGGGCCTGAATTTGGATAGGCAGTGAGTGGCAATGTAGGATGGAGAAAAGCGATACGGGGTGGTCAGCATGGGGAGGTCAGGAAACATGCATTGGCAATGTAGGATAGGTTTCTGAAAAACATCGCGGGGTGGTTCGCATTGTAAGGTCTTCTAAAGGCCCATTTACTAGTAAGAGTGAGAAAAACATCATGGGGTGGTGTGAATCGTAGGGCCTGAATTAGGATAGGCAGTGAGTGGCACTGTAGGATGGAGAAAATGGCCACGGGGTGGTCAGCATGGGGAGGTCAGGAAATATGCATTGGCAATGTAGGATAGGATAGTTAAAAACATCGCGGGGTGGTGCGCATTGTAAAGTTTTCTAACAGGCCATTCACTAGTAGGAGTGAAAAAATCATCAGAGGGTGGTGTGAATAGGAGGGCCTGAATTAGAATAGGCAGTGAGTGGCAATGTAGGTTGGAGAAAAGTGCCACGGAGTGTTCATTATGTGGAGGTCAGGAAACATGCAGTGGCAATGCAGGATAGGTTTCTGAAAAACATCGCCGGGTGGTGTGCATTGTAAGGGTTTCTAAGAGGCCATTCACTAGTAGGAGTGAGAAAATCAACACGGGTCGGTGTGGATAGAAGGGCCTGAATTAGGATAGGCAGTGAGTGAAAATGTAGGATTGAGAAAAGCGCCACGGGGTGGTCAGCATGGGGAGGTCAGGAAACATGCTGTGGCAATGTAGGATAGGTTTCTGAAAAACATCGCGGGGTGGTGGGCATTTTAAGGGTTTCTAACAGGCCATTCACTAGTAGGAGTGAGAAAAACATCACGGGGTGTTGTGAATCGGAGGGCCTGAATTAGGTTAGGCAGTGAGTCGCAATGTAGGATGGAGAAAAGCGCCATGGGGTGGTCAGCATGGTGAGGTCAGGACACATGCAGTGGCAATGTACTATAGGTTTCTGAAAAACTTCGTGGGCTGGTGCGCTTTGTAAGGGTTTCTAACAGGCGATTCACTAGTAGGAATGAGAAAAACAACACGGGGTGGTGTGAATAGGAGGGACTGAATTAGAATAGGCAGTGAGTGGCAATGTAGGATGGAGAAAAGCGCCACGGGGTGTTCAGCATGGGGAGGTCAGGAAACATGCAGTGGCAATGCAGGATAGGTTTCTGAAAAACATCGCCGGGTGATGTGCATTGTAAGGGTTTCTAACAGGCCATACACTAGTAGGAGTGAGAAAATCATCATGGGGTGTTGTGAATCGAAGGTCCTGAATTAGGTTAGGCAGTTAGTGACAATGTAGGATGGAGGAAAAGCGGCACGGGGTGGTCAGCATGGCGAGGTCAGGAAACATGCTGTGGCAATGTAGGATAGGTTTCTGAAAAACATCACGGGGTGGTGCGCATTGTAAGGGTTTCTAACAGGCCATTCACTACTAGGAGTGAGAAAAACATCACGGGGTGGTGTGAATCGAAGGTCCTGAATTAGGATAGGCAGTTAGTGACAATGTAGGATGGAGAAAAGAATCACGGGGTGGTCAGCATGGGGTGGTCAGGAAACATGCTGTGGCAATGTAGTATAGGTTTCTGAAAAACATCACGGGGTGGTGCACATTGTAAGGGTTTCTAACAGGCCATTCACTACTAGGAGTGAGAAAAACATCACGGGGTGGTGCGAATCGGAGGGCCTGAATTAGGACAGGCAGTGAGTGGCAATGTAGGATGGAGAAAAGCTATAAGGGGTGGTCAGCATGGGGAGGTCAGGAAACATGCAGTGGCAATGTAGGATAGGTTTCTGAAAAACTTCGCGGGGTGGTGCGCATTGTAAGGGTTTGTAACAGGCCATTCACTATTAGGAGTGAGAAAAACATCACGGGGTGGTGTGAATCGGAGGGCCTGAATTGGGATAGGCAGTGACTGGCAATGTAGGATGGAGAAAAGCGCCACGGGGTGGTCAGCATGGGGAGGTCAGGAAACATGCAGTGGCAATGTAGGATAGGTTTTTGAAAAACTTCGCGGGCTGGTGCGCTTTGTAAAGTTTTCTAACAGGCCATTCACTAGTAGGAGTGAGAAAAACATCACAGGGTGGTGTGAATAGGAGGGCCTGAATTAGAATAGGCAGTGAGTGGCAATGTAGGTTGGAGAAAATGCCACGGAGTGTTCAGTATGTGGAGGTCAGGAAACATGCAGTGGCAATGCAGGATAGGTTTCTGAAAAACATCGCCGGGTGGTGTGCATTGAAAGGGTTTCTAAGAGGCCATTCAGTATTAGGAGTGAGAAAATCAACACGGGTCGGTGTGAATCGAAGGGCCTGAATTAGGATAGGCAGTGAGTGAAAATGTAGGATTGAGAAATGCGGCACGGGGTGGTCAGCATGGCGAGGTCAGGAAACATGCTGTGGCAATGTAGGATAGGTTTCTGAAAAACATCACGGGGTGGTGCGCATTGTAAGGGTTTCTAACAGGCCATTCACTACTAGGAGTGAGAAAAACATCACGGGGTGGTGTGAGTCGAAGGTCCTGAATTAGTATAGGCAGTTAGTGACAATGTAGGATGGAGAAAAGAATCACGGGGTGGTCAGCATGGGGAGGTCAGGAAACATGCAGTGGCAATGTAGGATAGCTTTCTGAAAAACATCGCGGGGTGGTGCACATTATCAGGGTTTCTAACAGGCCATTCACTAGTAGGAGTGAGAAAAAACATCACGTTGTTGTGTGAATCGGAGCGCCTGAATTAGGATAGACAGTGAGTGGCAATGTAGGATTGAGAAAAGCGCCACAAGGTGGTCAGCATAGGGAGGTCAGGAAACATGCAGTGGCAATGTAGGATATGTTTCTGAAGAACATCGTGTGGTGGTGCGCACTTTAAGGGTTTCTTACAGGCCATTCACTAGTAGGAGTGAGAAAAACATCACGGGGTGGTGTGAATCGGAGGGCCTGAATTAGGAAAGGCAGTAAGTGGCAATGTAGGATGGAGAAAAGCGTCACGTGGTGGTCAGCATGGGGAGGCCAAGAAACATGCAGTGGCAATGTAGGATAGGTTTCTGAAAAACATCGCGGGGTGGTGCGCATTTTAAGGGTTTCTTACAGGCCATTCACTAGTAGGAGTGAGAAAAATATCACGGGGTGGTGTGACATGGAGGGTCTTATTTGGGATGGGCAGTGAGTGGCAATGTAGGATGGAGAAAAGCCCCACGGGGTGGTCAGCACGGGGACGTCAGGAAACATGCAGTCGAAATGTAGGAAGGATTCCGAAAAACATCGTGGGGTGTTGCGCATTGTAAGAGTTTCTGACAGGCCATTCACTAGTAGGAGTGAGAAAATATTCACGGGGTGGTGTGAATCGGAGGGCCTGAATTAGGATAGGCAGTGAGTGGCAATGTAGGATAGAGAAAAGCGCCATGGGGTGGTCAGCTTGGGGAGGCCAGGAAACATGCTGTGGCAATGTAGGACAGGTTTCTGGAAAACATCGCGGGGTGGTGCGCATTTTAAGGGTTTCTAACAGGCCATTCACTAGTAGGAGTGAGAAACACATCACGGGGTGGTGTGAATTGGAGGGCCTGAATTAGAATAGGCAGTGAGTGGCAATGTAGGATGGAGAAAAGCGCCATGGGGTGTTCAGCATGGGGAGGTCAGGAAACATGCAGTGGCAATGTAGGATAGGTTTCTGAAAAACGTCGCCGGTGGTGTGCATTGTAAGGGTTTCTAACAGGCCATTCACTACTAGGAGTGAGAAAATCATCATGGGGTGTTGTGAATCGAAGGTCCTGAATTAGGATAGGCAGTTAGTGACAATGTAGGATGGAGAAAAGCGCCACAAGGTGGTCAGCATAGGGAGGTCAGGAAACATGCAGTGGCAATGTAGGATATGTTTCTGAAGAACATCGCGTGGTGGTGCGCATTGTAAGGTCTTCTAAAGGCCCATTTACTAGTAAGAGTGAGAAAAACATCATGGGGTGGTGTGAATCGTAGGGCCTGAATTAGCATAGGCAGTTTGTGGCACTGTAGGATGGAGAAAATGGTCACGGGGTGGTCAGCATGGGGACTTCAGGAAACATGCAGTGGCAATTTAGGATAGGATTCTGAAAAACATCGCGGGGTGTGGCGAATTGTAAGGGTTTCTAAAAGTCCATTCACTAGTAGGAGTGAGTAATACATCACGGGGTGGTGTGAGTCGGAGGGCCTGAATTAGGATTGGCAGATAGTGGCAATGTAGGATGCAGAAAAGCGCCACGGGGTGGTCAGCATGGGGAGGTCAGAAAACATGCCGTGGCAAAGTAGGATAGGTTTCTGAAAAACATAGCGGGGTGGTGGCATTGTAAGGGTTTGTAACAGGCCATTCACTAGTAGGAGTGAGAAAAACATCACAGGGTGGTGTGAATCGGAGGCCCTGAATTGGTATAGGCAGTGAGTGGAAATGTAGGATGGAGAAAAGTGCCACGGGGTGGTCATCATGGGGAGGTCAGGAAACATGCAGTGGCAATGTAGGATAGGTTTCTGAAAAACTTCGCGGGCAGGTGTGCATTGTAAAGTTTTCTAACAGGCCATTCACTAGTAAGAGTGAGAAAAACATCACAGGGTGGTGTGAATAGGAGGGCCTGAATTAGAATAGGCAGTGAGTGGCAATGTAGGATGGAGAAAAGCGCCACGGAGTGTTCAGTATGTGGAGGTCAGGAAACATGCAGTGGCAATGCAGGATAGGTTTCTGAAAAACATCGCCGGGTGGTGTGCATTGTAAGGGTTTCTAAGAGGCCATTCATTAGTAGGAGTGAGAAAATCAACACGGGTCGGTGTGAATCGAAGGGCCTGAATTAGGATAGGCAGTGAGTGAAAATGTAGGATTGAGAAAAGCGACACGGGGTGGTCAGCATGGGGAGGTCAGGAAACATGCTGTGGCAATGTAGGATAGGTTTCTGAAAAACATCGCGGGGTGGTGGGCATTGTAAGGGTTTCTAACATGCCATTCACTAGTAGGAGTGAGAGAAACATCACGGGGTGGTGTGAATCGGAGGGCCTGAATTAGGATAGGCAGTGAGTGGCAATGTACGATGGAGAAAAGCGCCACGGGGTGGTCAGCATGGTGAGGGGTAAGGACACATGCCGTGGCAATGTAGGATAGATTTCTGAAAAACTTCGCAGGCTGGTGCGCTTTGTAAGCGTTTCTAACAGGCCATTCACTAGTAGGAGTGAGAAAAACATCACGGGGTGGTGTGAATAGGAGGGCCTGAATTAGAATAGGCAGTGAGTGGCAATGTATGATGGAGAAAAGCGCCACGAGGTGGTCAGCATGGGGACGTCAAAAAACATGCAGTAGCAATGTAGGATAGGATTCTGAAAAACATCGCGGGGTGATGCGCATTGTAAGAGTTTCTAACAGGCCATTCACTAGTAAGAGTGAGAAATACATCAGGGGGTGGTGTGAATGGGAGGGCCTGAATTAGGATAGGCAGTGAGTGGCAATGTAGGATGTAGAAAAGCGCCACGGGGTGGACAGCATGGGGAGGTCAGGACACATGCAGTGGCAATATAGGATATGTTTCTGAAAAACATCGCCGGGTGGTGCGCATTGTAAGGGTTTCTAAAAGTCCATTCACTAGTAGGAGTGAGAAATACATCACGGGGTGGTGTGAATCGGAGGGGCTGAATTGGGATAGACAGTGAGAGGCAATGTAGAATGTGGAAAAGCGATACGGGGTGGTCAGCATGGGCATGTCAGGAAACATGCAGTGGCAATGTAGGATAGGTTTCTGAAAAACATCGCGGAGTGCTGCGCATTGTAAGGGTTTCTAACAGGCCATTCACTAGTAGGAGTGAGAAAAACATCACGTTGTTGTGTGAATCGGAGGGCCTGAATTAGGATAGGCAGTGAGTGGCAATATAGGATGGAGAAAAGCGCCACGGGGTGTTCAGCATGGGGATGTCAGGAAACATGCAGTGGCAATGTAGTATAGGTTTCTGAAAAACATCGCCGGGTGGTGTGCATTGTAAGGGTTTCTAACTGGCCATTCACTAGTAGGAGTGAGAAAATCATCACGGGGTGTTGTGAATCGAAGGGCGTGAATTAGGAGAGGCAGTGGGTGACAATGTACGATGGAGAAAAGCGCCACAGGGTGCTCAGCATGGGGAGGTCAGGAAACATGCTGTGGCAATGTAGGATAGGTTTCTGAAAAACATCACAGGGTGGTGCGCATTGTAAGGGTTTCTAACAGTCCATTCACTAGTAGGAGTGAGAAAAACATCACAGGGTGGTGTGAATAGGAGGGCCGGAATTAGAATAGGCAGTGAGTGGCAATGTATGATGGAGAAAAGCGCCACGGGGTGGTCAGCATGGGGAGGTCAGGAAACATGCAGTAGCAATGTAGGATAGGATTCTGAAGAACATCGCGGTGTGGTGCGCATTGTAAGGTCTTCTAAAGGCCCATTTACTAGTAAGAGTGATAAAAACATCACGGGGTGGTGTGAATCGTAGGGCCTGAAATAGGATAGGCAGTGAGTGGCACTGTAGGATGGAGAAAATGGCCACAGGGTGGTCAGCATGGGGAGGTCAGGAAACATGCAGTGGTAATGTAGGATAGGTTTCTGAAAAATATTGCGGTGTGTTGCACATGGTAAGTGTTTCTAACACGCCATGCACTAGTAGCAGTGAGAAAAACACAACCGTGTGGTGTGAAATGGAGGGCCTGAATTAGGATAGGCAGTGAGTGGCAATGTAGGATGGAGAAAAGCACCACGGGGTGGTCAGTTTGGGGAGGTCAGGAAACATCCAGTGGCAATGTAGGACAGGTTTCTGAAAAACATCGCGGAGTAGTGCATTGTAAGGGTTTCTAACAGGCCATTCACTAGTAGGGGTGAGAAAAACATCACAGAGTGGTGTGAATCGGAGGGCCTGGATTAGG
This sequence comes from Cavia porcellus, assembly GCF_034190915.1. Classification (NCBI taxonomy): domain Eukaryota; kingdom Metazoa; phylum Chordata; class Mammalia; order Rodentia; family Caviidae; genus Cavia; species Cavia porcellus. The sequence goes on along the minus strand of NW_026947486.1, from coordinate 142,089 downwards.
AAAGGCAGTGAGTCGCAAGGAAGGATGGAGAAAAGCGCCAAGGGTGGTCAGCATGGGGTGGTCACGAAACATGCAGTGGCAATGTAGGATAGGTTTGTGAAAAAGATCGCGGTTTGGTGCATTGTAAGCGTTTCTAACAGGCCATTCACTAGTAGGGGTGAGAAAAACATCATGGAGTGGTGTGAATCGGAGGGCCTGGATTAGGCCAGGCCGTGAGTGGCAATGTTGGATGGAGAAAAGCAACACGGGGTGTCAGCATGGGGAGGTCAGGAAACATGGAGTGGCAATGCAGGATAGGTTTCTGAAAAACATCGCCGGGTGGTGTGCATTGTAAGGGTTTCTAACAGGCCATTCACTAGTAGGAGTGAGAAAAACATTACGGGTTGGTGTGAATCGAAGGGCCTGAATTAGGATACACAGTGATTGGCAATGTAGGATGGAGAATAGCGGCACGGGGTGGTCAGCATGGGGAGGTCAGGAAACATGCAGTGGCAATGTAGGATAGGTTTCTGAAAAACATCGCGGGGTCGTGTGAATTGTAAGGGTTTCTAACACGCCATTCACTAGGAGGAGTGAGAAAACCATCACGGGGTGTTGTGAATTGGAGGGCCTCTATTGGGATAGGCAGTGAGTGGTAATGTAGGATGGAGCAAAGCGCCACGGGGTGGTCATCATGGGGAGGTCAGGAAACATGCAGTGGCAATGTAGGATAGGTTTCTGAAAAACTTCGCGGGCTGGTGAGCTTTGTAATGGTTTCTAACAGGCCATTCACTAGTAGGATTGAGAAAAACATCACGGGGTGGTGTGAATAGGAGGGCCTGAATAACAATAGGCAGTGATTGGCAATGTAGGATGCTGAAAAGCGCCCCAGAGTGTTCAGTATGTGGAAGTCAGGAAACATGCAGTGGCAGTGCAGGATAGGTTTCTGAAAAACGTCGCCGGGTGGTGTGCATTGTAAGGGTTTCTAACAGGCCATTCACTAGTAGGAGTAAGAAAATCATCACGGGGTGGTGTGAATCGAAGGGCCTGAATTAGGATAGGCAGTGAGTGACAATGTAGGATGGAGAAAAGCGCCACGGGGTGGTCAGAATGGGGAGGTCAGAAAACATGCTGTAGCAATGTAGGATAGGATTCTGAAAAACATCAAGGGGTGGTGCGGATTGTAAGGGTTTCTATCAGGCCATTCACTACTAGGAGTGCGAAAAACAGCACGGGGTGGTGTGAATCGGAGGGCCTGAATTAGGACAGGCTGTGAGTGGCAATGTAGCATGGAGAAAAGCGCCACGGGGTGGTCAGCATGTGTAGGTCAGGACACATGCAGTGGCAATGTAGGATAGGTTTCTGAAAAACATCGCGGGGTGGTGTGCATTGTAAGTGTTTCTAACACGCCATTCACTAGTAGGAGTGAGAAAACCATCACGCGGTGCTGTGAATTGGAGGGCCTGACTTGGGATAGGCAATGAGTGGCAATGTAGGATGGAGAAAAGCGCCACGGGGTGGTCAGCATGGGGAGGTCAGGAAACATGCAGTGGCAATGTAGGAGAGGTTTCTGAAAAACATCACAGAGTGGTGTGCATTGTAAGGGTTTCTAACAGGCCATTCACTACTAGGAGTGAGAAAAACATCACGGGGTGGTGTGAATCGGAGGGCCTGAATTAGGACAGGCAGTGAGTGGCAATGTAGGATGGAGAAAAGTGCCACGGGGTGGTCAGCATGGGGAGGTCAGGAAACATGCAGTGGCAATGTAGGATACGTGTCTGAAGAACATCGCAGGGTGGTGCGCATTGTAAGGTCTTCTCAAGGCCCATTTACTAGTAAGAGTGAGAAAAACATCACGGGGTGGTGTGAATCGTAGGGCCTGAATTAGCATAGGCAGTGAGTGGCACTGTAGGATGGACAAAATGGCCAAGGGGTGGTCAGCATGGGGAGGTCAGGAAACATGCAGTGGGAATATAGGATAGGCTTCTGAAAAAAATCGCGGGGTGGTGCTCATTGTATGGGTTTCTAACAGTCCATTCACTAGTAGGAGTGAGAAAAATATCACGGGGTGGTGTGAATAGGAGGGCCTGAATTAGAATAGGCAGTGAGTGGCAATGTATGATGGAGAAAAGCGCCACGGGGTGGTCAGCATGGGGACGTCAAAAAACATGCAGTAGCAATGTAGGATAGGATTCTGAAAAACATCGCGGGGTGGTGCGCATTGTAAGAGTTTCTAACAGGCCATTCACTAGTAAGAGTGAGTAATACATCAGGGGGTGGTGTGAATGGGAGGGCCTGAATTAGGATAGGGAGTGAGTGGCAATGTAGGATGTAGAAAAGCGCCACGGGGTGGACAGCATGGGGAGGTCAGGACACATGCAGTGGCAATGTAGGATATGTTTCTGAAAAACATCGCCGGGTGGTGCGCATTGTAAGGGTTTCTAAAAGGCCATTCACTAGTAGGAGTGAGAAAACCATCACGGGGTGGTGTGAATCGGAGGGCATGAATTGGGATAGGCAGTGAGTGGCAATATAGGATGGAGAAAAGCGATACAGGGTGGTCACCATGGGAAGGTCAGGAAACATGCATTGTCAATGTAGGATAGGTTTCTGAAAAACTTCGTGGGGTGGTGGGCATTGTAAGGGTTTCTAACAGGCCATTCACCAGTAGGAATGAGAAAAACATCACGTTGTTGTGTGAATCGGAGGGCCTGAATTAGGATAGGCAGTGAGTGGCAATGTAGGATGGAGAAAAGCGCCACGGGGTGGTCAGCACGGGGAGGTCAGGAAACATGCAGTGGCAATGTAGGATACATTTCTGAAAAACTTCGCGGGGTGGTGTGCATTGTAAGGGTTTCTAACAGGCCATTCACTAGTAGGAATGAGAAAATCATCACGGGGTGTTGTGAATCGAAGGGCATGAATTAGGATAGGCAGTGGGTGACAATGTAGGATGGAGAAAAGCGCCACGGAGTGTTCAGTATGTGGAGGTCAGGAAACATGCAGTGGCAATGCAGGATAGGTTTCTGAAAAACATCGCGGGGTGGTGGGCATTGTAAGGGTTTCTAACAGGCCATTCACTAGTAGGAGTGAGAAAATCAACACCGGTCGGTGTGAATTCAAGGGCCTGAATTAGGATAGGCAGTGAGTGGCAATGTAGGATGGAGAAAAGCGCCACGGAGTGTTCAGTATGTGGAGGTCAGGAAACATGCAGTGGCAATGCAGGATAGGTTTCTGAAAAACATCGCGGGGTGGTGGGCATTGTAAGGGTTTCTAACAGGCCATTCACTAGTAGGAGTGAGAAAAACATCACGGGGTGGTGTGAATCGTGGGGCCTGAATTAGGATAGGCAGTGAGTGGCAATGTAGGATGGAGAAAAGCACCATGGGGTGGTCAGCATTGTGAGGTCAGGACACATGCAGTGGCAATGTAGGATAGGTTTCTGAAAAACATCACGGGGTGGTGCGCATTGTAAGCGTTTCTAACAGGTCATTCACTAGTAGGAGTGAGAAATACATCACGGGGTGGTGTGAATCGGAGGGCCTGAATTGCGATAGACAGTGAGAGGCAATGTAGGATGTGGAAAAGCGATACGGGGTGGTCAGCATGGAGATGTCAGGAAACATGCAGTGGCAATGTAGGATAGGTTTCTGAAAAACATCGCCCGTTGGTATGCATTGTAAGGCTTTCTAACTGGCCATTCACTAGTAGGAGTGAGAAAATCATGACCGGGTGGTGTGAATCGAAGGGCGTGAATTAGGATAGGCAGTGAGTGACAATGTACGATGGAAATAAGCGCCACGGGGTGGTCAGCATGGGGAGGTCAGGAAACATGCAGTGGCAATGTAGGATAGGTTTCTGAAAAACATCGCGTGGTGGTGCGCATTGTAAGGGTTTCTAACAGCCAATTCACTAGTAGGAGTGAGAAAACTATCACGTTGTTGGGTGAATCGGAGGGCCTGAATTAGGATAGGCAGTTAGTGGTAATGTAGGATGGAGAAAAGCGCCACGGGGTGGTCAGCATGGGGAGGTCAGGAAACATGCAGTGACAATGTAGGATACGTTTCTGAAGAACATCCCCGCGTGGTGCGCACTGTAAGGTCTTCTAAAGGCCCATTTACTAGTAAGAGTGAGAAAACCATCACGGGGTGCTCTGAATCGGGGGACCTGAATTGGGAGAGCAGTGAGTGGCAATGTAGGATGGAGAAAAGCGCCACGGGGTGGTCAGCATGGGGTCGTAATGAAACATGCCGTTGCAATGTAGGATACGTTTCTGAAAATCATAGCGGGGTGGTGCGAATTGTAAGGGTTTTTAAAAGTCCATTCACTAGTAGGAGTGAGAAATACATCACGGGGTGGTGTGAGTCGGAGGGCCTGAATTGGGATAGGAAGTGAGTGGCAATGTAGGATGGAGAAAATCGCCACGGGGTGGTCAGCATGGGGAGGTCAGGAAACATGCAGTGGCAATGTAGGATAGGTTTCTGAAAAACATCGCGGGGTGGTGCGCATTGTAAGGGTTTCTAACAGGCCATTCACTAGTAGGAGTGAGAAAAACATCACGGGGTGGTGTTAATCGGGGGGCCTGAATTGGGATAGGCAGTGATTGGCAATGTAGGACGGAGAAAAGCTAAACGTGGTGGTCAGCATGGGGAGTTCAGGAAAAATGCAGTGGCAATGTAGGATAGGTTTCTAAAAAACATCGCGGGGTGGTGCGCATTGTAAGCGTTTCTAACAGGCCATTCACTAGTAGGAGTGAGAAAAACATCACGGGGTGGTGTGAAGGGAGGGCCTGAATTGGGATAGGCAGTGAGTGGCAATGTATGATGGAGAAAAGCGCCACGGGGTGGTCAGCATGGGGAGGTCAGGAAACATGCAGTGGCAATGTAGGACAGGTTTCTGAAAAACATCAAGGGGCGGTGCGCATTGTAAGGGTTTCTAACAGCCAATTCACTAGTAGGAGAGAGAAAACCATCACGGGGTGGTGTGAATCGGGGGGCCTGAATTGGGATATGCAGTGAGTGGCAATGTAGGTTGGAGAAAAGCTACACGGGGTGGTCAGCATGGGGAGCACAGGAAACATGCAGTGGCAATGTAGGATAGATTTCTGAAAAACATTGCGGGGTGGTGCGCATTTTAAGGGTTTCTAACAGGCCATTTACTAGTAGGAGTGAGAATAACATCACGGGGTCGTGTGAATCGGAGGGCGGAATTGGGATAGGCAGTGAGGGGCAATGTATAATGGATAAAAGCACCACGGGGTGGTCAGCATGGGGATGTCAGGAAACATGCAGTGGCAATGAAGGATAGGATTCTGAAAAACATCGCGGGGTGGTGCGCATTGTAAGAGTTTCTAACAGGCCATTCACTAGTAAGAGTGAGAAAAAATTCACGGGGTGGTGTGAATCGGAGGGCCTGAATTAGGATAGGCAGTGAGTGGCAATGTAGGATGGACAAAAGCGCCACGGGCTGGTCAGCATGGGGAGATCTGGAAACATGCAGTGGCAATGTAGGATAGGTTTCTGAAAAATATTGCGGGGTGTTGCGCATTGTAAGTGTTTCTAACACGCCATGCACTAGTAGCAGTGAGAAAAACACAACCGTGTGGTGTGAATCGGAGGGCCTGAAGTAGGATAGGCAGTGAGTGGCAATGTAGGATGGAGAAAAGCGACACGTGGTGGTCAGCTTGGGGAGGTCAGGAAACATGCCGTGGCCATGTAGGACCGGTTTCTGAAAAACATCGCAGGGTGGCGCACATTGTAAGGGTTTCTAACAGGCCATTCACTATTAGGAGTGAGAAAAACTTCAGGGGGTGGTTTGAATCAGAGGGCCTGAATTAGGATAGGCAGTGAGTGGCAATGTAGGATGGAGAAAAGCGCCATGGGGTGGTCAGCATGGTGAGGTCAGGACACATGCAGTGGCAATGTAGGATAGGTTTCTGAAAAACTTCGCGGGCTGGTGCGCTTTGTATGGGTTTCTAACAGGCCATTCACAAGTAGGAGTGAGAAAAACATCACGGGGTGGTGTGAATAGGAGGGCCTGAATTAGAATAGGCAGTGAGTTGCAATGTAGGATGGAGAAAATCGCCATGGTGTGTTCAGCATGGGGAGGTCAGGCAACATGCAGTGGCAATGTAGGATAGTTTTCTGAAAAACGTCGCCGGGTGGTGTGCACTGCAAGGGTTTCTAACAGGCCATTCACTAGTAGGAGTGAGAAAATCATCACGGCGTGTTGTGAATCGAAGGTCCTGAATTAGGATAGGCAGTTAGTGACAATGTAGGAAGGAGAAAAGCGTCACGGGGTGGTCAGCATGGGGAGGTCAGGACACATGCAGTGGCAATGTAGGATAGGTTTCTGAAAAACATCGCGGGGTGGTGCGCATTGTAAGGGTTTCTAACACGCCATTCACTAGTAGGAGTGAGAAAACCATCACGGGGTGGTGTGAATCGGAGGGCCTGAATTGGGATAGGCAGTGAGTGGCAATGTAGGATGGAGAAAAGCGATACGGGGTGGTCAGCATGGGGAGGTCAGGAAACATGCTGTAGCAATGTAGGATAGGATTCTGAAAAACATCACGGGGTGGTCTGGATTGTAAGGGTTTGTAACAGGCCATTCACTAGTAGGAGTGAGAAAAACATCACGGGGTGGTGTGAATCGGAGGGCCTGAATAAGGACAGGCTGTGAGTGGCAATGTAGCATGGAGAAAAGCGATACGTGGTGTTCAGCATGGGGAGGTCAGGAAAAATGCTGTGGCAATGTAGGATAGGTTTCTCAAAAACATCGTGGGGTGGTGCACATTGTAAGGGTTTCTAACAGGCCATTCACCAGTAGGAATTAGAAAAACATCACGTTGTTGTGTGACTCGGAGAGCCTGAATTAGGATAGGCAGTGAGGGGCAATGTAGGATGGAGAAAAGCGCCACGGGGTGTTCAGCACGGGGAGGTCAGGAAACATGCAGTGGCAATGTAGGATACATTTCTGAAAAACATCGTGGGCTGGTGCACATTGTAAGGGTTTCTAACAGGCCAACACCAATAGGAGTGAGAAAAACATCACGGTGTTATGTGAATCGGAGCGCCTGAATTAGGATAGGCAGTGAGTGGCAATGTAGGATGGAGAAAAGCGCCATGTGGTGGTCAGCTTGGGGAGGTCAGGAAACATGCAGTGGCAATGTAGGACAGCTTTCTGAAAAACAACGCGGTGTAGTGCATTGTAAGTGTTTCTAACAGGCCATTCACTAGTAGGGGTGAGAAAAACATCACGGAGTGGTGTGAATTGGAGGGCCTGGGTTAGGATAGGCAGTGAGTGGCAATGTAGGATGGAGAAAAGCGCCACGGAGTGGTGAGCATGGGGAGGTCAGGAAACATACAGTGGCAATGTAGGATAGGTTTCTGAAAAACATTGCGGGGTGGTGCGCATTATAAGGTTTTCTAACAGGCTATTCACTACTTGGAGTGAGAAAAACATCACGGGGTTGTGTGAATCGGAGTGCCTGAACTGGTATAGGCAGTGAGTGGAAATGTAGGATGGACAAAAGCCCAACGGGGTGGTCAGCATGGGGAGGACAGGAAACATGCAGTGGCAATGTAGGACAGGTTTTTGAAAAACATCGCGGGATGGTGCGCATTTTAAGTGTTTCTAACAGGCCATTCACTAGTAGGAGTGAGAAAAACATCATGGGGTGGTGTGAATCGGAGGGCCTGAATTAGTATAGGCAGTGAGTGGCACTGTAGGATGGAGAAAATGGCCACAGGGTTGTCAGCATGGGGAGGTCAGGAAACATGCAGTCGCAATGTAGGATAGGTTTCGGAAAAACTTCGCAGGGTCGTGTGAATTGTAAGGGTTTCTAACACGCCATTCACTAGAAGGAGTAAGAAAACCATCACAGGGTGGTGTGAATCGGAGGGGCTGAATTGGGATAGGCAGTGAGTGGCAATATAAGATGGAGAAAAGCAATACGGCGTGGTCAGCATGGGGTGGTCAGGAAACATGCAGTGGCAATGTAGGATAGGTTTCTTAAAAACATCGTGGGGTGGTGCGCATTGTAAGGGTTTCTAACAGGCCATTCACTAGTAGGAGTGAGAAAAACATCACGGGGTGGTGTGAATCGGAGGGCCTGAATTAGGTTAGGCAGTGAGTGGCAATGTAGGATGGAGGAAAGCGCCATGGGGTGGTCAGCATGGTGAGGTCAGGAAACATGCAGTGTCAAAGTAGAATAGGTTTCTGAAAAACCTCGCAGGCTGGTGCGCTTTGAAAGCGTTTCTAACAGGCCATTCACTAGTAGGAGTGAGAAAAACATCACGGGGTGGTGTCAATAGGAGGGCCTGTATTACAATAGGCAGTGAGTGGCAATGTAGGTTGGAGAAAAGCGCCACGGGGTGTTGAGCATGGGGAGGTCAGGAAACATGCAGTGGCAATGCAGGATAGGTTTCTGAAAAACTTCGCCGGGTGGTGTGCATTCTAAGGGTTTCTAACAGGCCATTCACTAGTAGGAGTGAGAAAACCATCACGGGGTGGTGTGAATCAGAGGGCCTGATTTGGGATAGGCCATGAGTTTCAATGTAGGATGGAGAAAAGTGATACGGGGTGGTCAGCATGGGGAGGTCAGGAAACATGCAGTGGCAATGTAGGATAGCTTTCTGAAAAACATCGCGGGGTGTGTGAATTGTAAGGGTTTCTAGCACGCCATTCACTAGTAGGAGTGAGAAAACCATCACGGGGTGGTGTGAATCGGGGGGCCTGAATTGGGATAGGCAGTGAGTGGCAGTGTAGGATGGAGAAAAGCTATACGGGGTGGCCAGCATGGGGAGGTGGGAAACATGCAGTGGCACTGTAGGATAGGTTTCTAAAAAGCATCGCGGGGTGGTGCGCATTTTAAATGTTTCTAACAGGCCATTCACTAGTAGGAGTGAGAAAATCATCACGCGGGGGTGTGAAATGGAGGGCCTGAATTGGGATAGGCAGTGAGTGGCAATGTAGGATGGAGAAAAGCCCCATGGGGTGGTCAGCATGGGGACGTCAGGAAAAATGCAGTGGCAATGTAGGTTAAGATTCCGAAAAACATTGTGGGGTGTTGCGCATTGTAAGAGTTTCTGACAGGAAATTCACTAGTAAGAGTGAGAAAAAATTCACGGGGTGGTGTGAATCGGAGGGCCTGAATTAGGATAGGCAGTGAGTGGCAATGTAGGATGGACAAAAGCACCCGGGCTGGGCAGCATGGGAAAGTCAGGAAACATGTAGTGGCAACGTAGAATAGGTTTCTGAAAAATATTGCGGGGTGTTGCGCATTGTAATTGTTTCTAACACGCCATGCACTAGTAGAAGTGAGAAAAACATCACCGTGAGGTGTGAATCGGAGGGCCTGAATTAGGAAAGGCAGTGAGTGGCAATGTAGGATGGAGAAAAGCGCCATGGGGTGGTCAGCTTGGGGAGGTCAGGAAACATGCTGTGGCAATGTAGGACAGGTTTCTGAAAAACATCGCAGGGTAGTGCATTGTAAGGGTTTCTAACAGGCCATTCACTAGTAGGGGTGAGAAAAACATAACGGGGTGGTGTGAATCGGGGGGCCTGAATAGGGATAGGCAGTGAGTGGCAATGTAGGATCGAGAAAAGCGATACGGGGTGGTCAGCATGGGGTGGTGAGGAAACATGCTGTGACAATGTAGGATAGGTTTCTGAAAATCATCGCGGGGTGGTGCGCATTGTAAGCGTTTCTAATAGGCCATTCACTAGTAGGAGTGAGAAAAACATCACGGGGTGGGATGAATCAGAGGGCCTGAATTGGGATAGGCAGTGAGAGGCAATGTAGGATGGAGAAAATCCCCACGGGGTGGTCAGCATGGGGACGTCAGGAAAAATGCAATGGCAATGTAGGTTAAGATTCCGAAATACATCGTGGGTTGTTGCGCATTGTAAGAGTTTCTGACAGGCCATTCACTAGTAAGAGTGAGGAAAAATTCACGGGGTGGTGTGAATCGGAGGGCCTGAATTAGGATAGGCAGTGAGGGGCAATGTAGGATGGACAAAAGCGTCACGGGCTGGTCAGCATGGGGAGGTCAGGAAACATGCAGTGGCAATGTAGGATAGGTTTCTGAAAAATATTGCGGGGTGTTGCGCATTGTAAGTGTTTCTAACACTCCATGCATTAGTAGCAGTGAGAAAAATATCACCGCGAGGTGTGAATCGGAGGGCCTGAATTAGGAAAGGCAGTGAGTGGCAATGTAGGATGGATAAAATCGCCATGGGGTGGACAGCTTGGGGAGGTCAGGAAACATGCTGTGGCAATGTAGGACAAGTTTCTGAAAAACATCGCGGGGTAGTGCATTGTAAGTGTTTCTGACAGGCCATTCACTAGTAGGGGTGAGAAAAACAGCACGTAGTGGTGTGAATCGGAGAGCCTGGATTATGATAGGAAGTGAGTGGCAATGTGGGATGGAGAAAAGCGCCATGGGGTGTTCAGCATGGGGAGGTCAGGAAACATGCAGTGGCAATGTAGGATAGGTTTCTTGAAAACATCGCCGCATGTTGTGCATTGTAAGGGTTTCTAACAGGCCATTCACTAGTAGGAGTGACAAAATCCTCACGGGTCGGTGTGAATCCAAGGGCCTGAATTAGGATAGGCAGTGAGTGAAAATGTAGGATGGAGAAAAGCGCCATGGGGTGGTCAGCATGGGGAGGTCAGGAAACATGCTGTGGCAATGTAGGATAGTTTTCTGAAAATCATCGCGGGGTGGTGCGCATTGTAAGGGTTTCTAACAGGCCTTTCACTAGTAGGAGTGAGAAAAACATCACGGGGTGGTGTGAATCGGAGGGCCTGAATTAGGATAGGCAGTGAGTGGCAATGTTGAATGGAGAAAAGCGCCACGGGGTGTTCAGCATGGGGAAGTCAGGAAAAATGTAGTGGCAATGTAGGATAGTTTTCTGAAAAATATCGCTGGGTGGTGTGCATTGTAAGGGTTTGTTTTTGGTCTTTTTCATTTTTATCGGTACCAGGGATCGAACTCACGACTGCCTGCTTGCAAGGCAGGTGCTTATGCCGCTGAGCTAAATCCCCAGCCCACAATTTAAGGGTTTCTAACAGGCCATTCACTAGTAGGAGTGAGAAAATCATCACGGGGTGTTGTGAATCGAAGGTCCTGAATTAGGATAGGCAGTTAGTGACAATGTAGGATGGAGAAAAGCGTCACGGGGTGGTCAGCATGGGGAGGTCAGGAAACATGCAGTGGCAACGTAGAATAGGTTTCTGAAAAACATCGCGGGGTGGTGCGCATTGTAAGGGTTTCTGACACGCCATTCACTAGTAAGAGTGAGAAAAAATTCACAGGGTGGTGTGAATCGGAGTGCCTGAACTGGTATAGGCAGTGAGTGGAAATGTAGGATGGACAAAAGCGCAACGGGTTGGTCAGCATGGGGAGGACAGGAAACATGCAGTGGCAATGTAGGACAGGTTTCTGAAAAACATCGCGGGATGGTGCGCATTTTAAGGGTTTCTAACAGGCCATTGACTAGTAGGAGTGAGAAAAACATCACGGTTGGGTGTGAATCGGAGAACCTGAATTATTATATTCAGTTAGTGCCAATGTAGGATGGAGAAAAGCGCCAAGGGGTGGTCAGCATGGGGAGGTCAGGAAACTTGCAGTGGCAATGTAGGATAGGTTTCTTAAAAACATCGCGGGGTGGTGCGCATTGTAAGGGTTTCTAACAGGCCATTCACTAGTAGGAGTGAGAAAAACATCACGGGGTGGTGTGAATCGGAGGGCCTGAATTAGGTTAGGCAGTGAGTGGCAAAGTAGGATGGAGGAAAGCGCCATGGGGTGGTCAGCATGGTGAGGTCAGGAAACATGCAGTGTCATTGTAGGATAGGTTTCTGAAAACCCTCTCGGGCTGGTGCGCTTTCAAAGCGTTTCTAACAGGCCATTCACTAGTAGGAGTGAGAAAAACATCACGGGGTGGTGTCAATAGGAGGGCCTGTATTAGAATAGGCAGTGAGTGGCAATGTAGGTTGGAGAAAAGCGCCACGGGGTGTTGAGCATGGGGAGGTCAGGAAACATGCAGTGGCAATGCAGGATAGGTTTCTGAAAAACTTCGCCGGGTGGTGTGCATTCTAAGGGTTTCTAACAGGCCATTCGCTAGTAGGAGTGAGAAAACCATCACGGGGTGGTGTGAATCAGAGGGCCTGATTTGGGATAGGCCATGATTGGCAATGTAGGATGGAGAAAAGCGCCACGGGGTGGTCAGCATGGGGACATCAGGAAACATGCAGTGGCAATGTAGGATAGGATTCTGAAAAACATCGCGAGGTGGTGCGCATTGTAAGGTCTTCTAAGGCCCATTTACTAGTAACAGTGAGAAAAAACATCACGGGGTGGTGTGAATCGTAGGGCCTGAATTAGGTTAGGCAGTGAGTGGCTCTGTAGGATGGAGAAAATGGCCTCGGGGTGGTCAGCATGGGGAGGTCAGGAAGCATGCAGTGGCAATGTAGGATAGCTTTCTGAAAAACATCGCGGGGTCGTGTGAATTGTAAGGGTTTCTAGCACGCCATTCACTAGTAGGAGTGAGAAAACCATCACGGGGTGGTGTGAATCGGGTGGCCTGAATTGGGATAGGCAGTGAGTGGCAGTGTAGGATGGAGAAAAGCTATACGGGGTGGCCAGCATGGGGAGGTGAGGAAACATGCAGTGGCACTGTAGGATAGGTTTCTAAAAAACATCGCGGGGTGGTGCGCATTTTAAAGGTTTCTAACTGGCCATTCACTAGTAGGAGTGAGAAAATCATCACGCGGTGGTGTGAATTGGAGGGCCTGAATTGGGAAAGGCAGTGAGTGGCAATGTAGGATGGAGAAAAGCGCCATGGGGTGGTCAGCTTGGGGAGGTCAGGAAACATGCTGTGGCAATGTAGGACAGGTTTCTGAAAAACATCGCAGGGTAGTGCATTGTAAGGGTTTCTAACAGGCCATTCACTAGTAGGGGTGAGAAAAACATCACGGGGTGGTGTGAATCGGGGGGCCTGAATAGGGATAGGCAGTGAGTGGCAATGTAGGATGGAGAAAAGCTATATGGGGTGGTCAGCATGGGAATGTCAGGAAACATACAGTGGCAATGTAGGATAGGTTTCTTAACAACATCGCGGGGTGGTACGCATTTTAAGGGTTTCTAACAGGCCATTCACTAGTAGGAGTGAGAAAAACAGCACGGGGTTGTGTGAATCGGAGGGCCTGAATTGGGATAGGCAGTGAGTGGCAATGTAGGATGGAGAAAAGCACCACGGGGTGGTCAGCATGGGGACGTCAGGAAATATGCAGTGGCAATGTAGGATAGGATTCTGAAAAACATCGCGAGGTGGTGCGTATTGTAAGAGTTTCTAAAAGGCCATTCACTAGTAAGAGTGAGAAAAAATTCACGGGGTGGTGTGAATCGGAGGGCCTGAATTAGGACAGGCAGTGAGTGGCAATGTAGGATGGAGAAAAGTGCCATGGGGTGGTCAGCATGTGTAGGTCAGGAAACATGCAGTGGCAAAGTAGGATAGGTTGCTGAAAAACATCGTGGGGTGGTGCGCATTGTTAGGGTTTCTAACACGCCATTCACTATTAGGAGTGAGAAAACCATCACGGGGTGGTGTGAATCGGAGGGCATGAATTTGGATAGGCAGTGAGTGGCAATGTAGGATGGAGAAAAGCGATACAGGGTGGTCAGCATGGGGAGGTGAGGAAACATGCTGTGACAATGTAGGATAGGTTTCTGAAAATCATCGCGGGGTGGTGCGCATTGTAAGGGTTTCTAATAGGCCATTCACTAGTAGGAGTGAGAAAAACATCACGGGGTGGTATGAATCAGAGGGCCTGAATTGGGATAGGCAGTGAGTGGCAATGTAGGATGGAGAAAAGCCCCACGGGGTGGTCAGCATGGGGACGTCAGGAAAAATGCAATGGCAATGTAGGTTAAGATTCCGAAAAACATCGTGGGTTGTTGGGCATTGTAAGAGTTTCTGACAGGCCATTCACTAATAAGAGTGAGAAAAAATTCACGGGGTGGTGTGAATCGGAGGGCCTGAATTAGGATAGGCAGTGAGCGGCAATGTAGGATGGACAAAAGCGTCACGGGCTGGTCAGCATGGGGAGGTCAGGAAACATGCAGTGGCAATGTAGGATAGGTTTCTGAAAAATATTGCGGGGTATTGCGCATTGTAAGTGTTTCTAACACTCCATGCACTAGTAGCAGTGAGAAAAACATCACCGCGAGGTGTGAATCGGAGGGCCTGAATTAGGACAGGCAGTGAGTGGCAATGTAGGATGGAGAAAAGCGCCACGGGGTGGTCAGCATGTGTAGGTCAGGACACATGCAGTGGCAAAGTAGGATAGGTTTCTGAAAAACATCGCGGGATGGTGCGCATTGTAAGGGTTTTTAACACGCCATTCACTACTAGGAGTGAGAAAACCATCACGGAATGGTGTGAATCGGAGGGCCTGAATTTGGATAGGCAGTGAGTGGCAATGTAGGATGGAGAAAAGTGATACGGTTTGGTCAGCATGTGGAGGTCAGGAAACATGCAGTGGCAATGTAGGTTACGTTTCTGAAAAACATCGCAGGGTGGTGCGCATTGTAAGGGTTTCTAAAAGTCCATTCACTAGTAGGAGTGAGAAATACATCACGGGGTGGTGTGAGTCGGAGGGCCTGAATTAGTTTTCGCAGATAGTGGCAATGTAGGATGGAGAAAAGCGCCACGGGGTGGTCAGCATGGGGAGTTCAGAAAACATGCCGTGGCAAAGTAGGATAGGTTTCTGAAAAACATAGCGGGGTGGTGCGCATTGTAAGGGTTTGTAACAGGCCATTCACTAGTAGGAGTGAGAAAATCATCACGGGGTGGTGTGAATCGGAGGGCCTGAATTGGGATAGGCAGTGAGTGGCAATGTAGGTTGGAGAAAAGTGATACGGTTTGGTCAGCATGTGGAGGTCAGGAAACATGCAGTGGCAATGTAGGTTACGTTTCTGAAAAACATCGCGGGGTGGTGCGCATTTTAAGTGTTTCTAACAGGCCATTCACTAGTAGGAGTGAGAAAAACATCACGTTGTTGGGTGAATTGGAGGGCCTGAATTAGGATAGGCAGTGAGTGGTAATGTAGGATGGAGAAAAGCGCCACGGGGTGGTCAGCATGGGGAGTTCAGGAAACATGCAGTGACAATGTACGATACGTTTCTGAAGAACATCGCCGAGTGGTGCGCATTGTAAGGTCATCTAAAGGCCCATTTACTAGTAAGAGTGAGAAAACCATCACGGGGTGGTGTGAATCGGGGGACCTGAATTGGGATAGGCAGTGAGTGGCAATGTAGGATGGAGCAAAGCGCCACGGGGTGGTCAGCATGGGGTCGTCAGGAAACATGCAGTGGCAATGTAGGATAGGATTCTGAAAAACATCGCGGGGTGGTGTGAATTGTAAGGGTTTCTAAAAGTCCATTCACTAGTAGGAGAAATACATCACGGGGTGGTGTGAGTCGGAGGGCCTGAATTATGATTGGCAGATAGTGGCAATGTAGGATGCAGAACAGCGCCACAGGGTGGTCAGCATGGGGATGTCAGAAAACATGCCGTGGCAAAGTAGGATAGGATTCTGAAAAACATAGTGGGGTGGTGCGCATTGTAAGGGTTTGTAACAGGCCATTCACTAGTAGGAGTGAGAAAAACATCACGGGGTGGTGTGAATCGGAGGGCCTGAATTGGGATAGGCAGTGAGTGGCAATGTAGGATGGAGAAAAGTGATACGGTTTGGTCAGCATGTGGAGGTCAGGAAACATGCAGTGGCAATGTAGGTTAGGTTTCTGAAAAACATCGCGGGGTGGTGCGCATTGTAAGGGTTTCTAACAGGCCATTCACTAGTAGGAGTGTGAAAAACATCACGTTGTTGGGTGAATTGGAGGGCCTGAATTAAGATAGGCAGTGAGTGGTAATGTAGGATGGAGAAAAGCGCCACAGGGTGGTCAGCATGGGGAGGTCAGGAAACATGCAGTGACAATGTACGATACGTTTCTGAAGAACATCGCCGAGTGGTGCGCATTGTAAGGTCATCTAAAGGCCCATTTACTAGTAAGAGTGAGAAAACCATCACGGGGTGTTGTGAATCGGGGGACCTGAATTGGGATAGGCAGTGAGTGGCAATGTAGGATGGAGCAAAGCGCCACAGGGTGGTCAGCATGGGGTCGTCAGGAAACATGCAGTGGCAATGTACGATAGGATTCTGAAAAACATCGCGGGGTGGTGTGAATTGTAAGGGTTTCTAAAAGTCCATTCACTAGTAGGAGTGAGAAATACATCACGGGGTGGTGTGAGATGGAGGGCCTGAATTATGATTGGCAGATAGTGGCAATGTAGGATGCAGAACCGCGCCACAGGGTGGTCAGCATGGGGATGTCAGAAAACATGCCGTGGCAAAGTAGGATAGGATTCTGAAAAACATAGTGGGGTGGTGCGCATTGTAAGGGTTTGTAACAGGCCATTCACTAGTAGGAGTGAGAAAAACATCACTGGGTGGTGTGAATCGGAGGGCCTGAATTGGGATAGGCAGTGAATGGCAATGTAGGATGGAGAAAAGCGCCACGGGGTGGTCAGCATGGGGAGGTCAGGAAACATGCAGTGGCAATGTAGGATAGGTTTCTGAAAACTTCGTGGGCTGCTGCGCTTTGTAAAGTTTTCTAACAGGCCATTCACTATTAGGAGTGAGAAAAACATCACAGGGTGGTGTGAATAGGAGGGCCTGAATTAGAATAGGCAGTGAGTGGCAATGTAGGATGGAGAAAAGCGCCACGGAGTGTTCAGAATGTGGAGGTCCGAAAACATGCAATGGCAATGCAGGAGAGGTTTCTGAAAAACATCGCCGGTTGGTGTGCATTGTAAGGGTTTCGAAGAGCCCATTCACTAGTAGGAGTGAGAAAATGAACACGGGTCGGTGTGAATTCAAGGGCCTGAATTAGGATAGGCAGTGAGTGAAAATGTAGGATGGAGAAAAGCGCCACGGGGTGGTCAGCATGGGGAGGTCAGGAAACATGCTGTGGCAATGTAGGATAGGATTCTGAAAAACATCGCGAGGTGGTGCGCATTGTAAGGTCTTCTAAGGCCCATTTACTAGTAACAGTGAGAAAAAAC
Organism: Cavia porcellus; assembly: GCF_034190915.1. Lineage (NCBI taxonomy): Eukaryota > Metazoa > Chordata > Mammalia > Rodentia > Caviidae > Cavia > Cavia porcellus. The sequence continues at coordinate 124,980 of NW_026947486.1, read as the reverse complement.
ATCACGGGGTGGTGTGAATCGTAGGGCCTGAATTAGGTTAGGCAGTGAGTGGCTCTGTAGGATGGAGAAAATGGCCTCGGGGTGGTCAGCATGGGGAGGTCAGGAAGCATGCAGTGGCAATGTAGAATAGCTTTCTGAAAAACATCTCGGGGTCGTGTGAATTGTAAAGATTTCTAGCACGCCATTCACTAGTAGGAGTGAGAAAACCATCACGGGGTGGTGTGAATCGGGGGGCCTGAATTGGGATAGGCAGTGAGTGGCAATGTAGGATGGAGAAAAGCTATATGGGGTGGTCAGCATGGGAATGTCAGGAAACATACAGTGGCAATGTAGGATAGGTTTCTTAACAACATCGCGGGGTGGTACGCATTTTAAGGGTTTCTAACAGGCCATTCACTAGTAGGAGTGAGAAAAACAGCACGGGGTTGTGTGAATCGGAGGGCCTGAATTGGGATAGGCAGTGAGTGGCAATGTAGGATGGAGAAAAGCGCCACGGGGTGGTCAGCATGGGGACGTCAGGAAATATGCAGTGGCAATGTAGGATAGGATTCTGAAAAACGTCGCGAGGTGGTGCGTATTGTAAGAGTTTCTAAAAGGCCATTCACTAGTAAGAGTGAGAAAAAATTCACGGGGTGGTGTGAATCGGAGGGCCTGAATTAGGACAGGCAGTGAGTGGCAATGTAGGATGGAGAAAAGTGCCATGGGGTGGTCAGCATGTGTAGGTCAGGAAACATGCAGTGGCAAAGTAGGATAGGTTGCTGAAAAACATCGCGGGGTGGTGCGCATTGTAAGGGTTTCTAACACGCCATTCACTATTAGGAGTGAGAAAACCATCACGGGGTGGTGTGAATCGGAGGGCATGAATTTGGATAGGCAGTGAGTGGCAATGTAGGATGGAGAAAAGCGATACGGGGTGGTCAGCATGGGGAGGTGAGGAAACATGCTGTGACAATGTAGGATAGGTTTCTGAAAATCATCGCGGGGTGGTGAGCATTGTAAGGGTTTCTACTAGGCCATTCACTAGTAGGAGTGAGAAAAACATCACGGGGTGGTATGAATCAGAGGGCCTGAATTGGGATAGGCAGTGAGTGGCAATGTAGGATGGAGAAAAGCCCCACGGGCTGGTCAGCATGGGGACGTCAGGAAAAATGCAATGGCAATGTAGGTTAAGATTCCGAAAAACATCGTGGGTTGTTGCGCATTGTAAGAGTTTCTGACAGGCCATTCACTAGTAAGAGTGAGAAAAAATTCACGGGGTGGTGTGAATCGGAGGGCCTGAATTAGGATAGGCAGTGAGGGGCAATGTAGGATGGACAAAAGCGTCACGGGCTGGTCAGCATGGGGAGGTCAGGAAACATGCAGTGGCAATGTAGGATAGGTTTCTGAAAAATATTGCGGGGTGTTGCGCATTGTAAGTGTTTCTAACACTCCATGCACTAGTAGCAGTGAGAAAAACATCACCGCGAGGTGTGAATCGGAGGGCCTGAATTAGGACAGGCAGTGAGTGGCAATGTAGGATGGAGAAAAGCGCCACGGGGTGGTCAGCATGTGTAGGTCAGGACACATGCAGTGGCAAAGTAGGATAGGTTTCTGAAAAACATCGCGGGGTGGTGCGCATTGTAAGGGTTTTTAACACGCCATTCACTACTAGGAGTGAGAAAACCATCACGGAATGGTGTGAATCGGAGGGCCTGAATTTGGATAGGCAGTGAGTGGCAATGTAGGATGGAGAAAAGTGATACGGTTTGGTCAGCATGTGGAGGTCAGGAAACATGCAGTGGCAATGTAGGTTACGTTTCTGAAAAACATCGCAGGGTGGTGCGCATTGTAAGGGTTTCTAAAAGTCCATTCACTAGTAGGAGTGAGAAATACATCACGGGGTGGTGTGAGTCGGAGGGCCTGAATTAGTTTTCGCAGATAGTGGCAATGTAGGATGGAGAAAAGCGCCACGGGGTGGTCAGCATGGGGAGTTCAGAAAACATGCCGTGGCAAAGTAGGATAGGTTTCTGAAAAACATAGCGGGGTGGTGCGCATTGTAAGGGTTTGTAACAGGCCATTCACTAGTAGGAGTGAGAAAATCATCACGGGGTGGTGTGAATCAGAGGGCCTGAATTGGGATAGGCAGTGAGTGGCAATGTAGGATGGAGAAAAGTGATACGGTTTGGTCAGCATGTGGAGGTCAGGAAACATGCAGTGGCAATGTAGGTTACGTTTCTGAAAAACATCGCGGGGTGGTGCGCATTTTAAGTGTTTCTAACAGGCCATTCACTAGTAGGAGTGAGAAAAACATCACGTTGTTGGGTGAATTGGAGGGCCTGAATTAGGATAGGCAGTGAGTGGTAATGTAGGATGGAGAAAAGCGCCACGGGGTGGTCAGCATGGGGAGTTCAGGAAACATGCAGTGACAATGTACGATACGTTTCTGAAGAACATCGCCGAGTGGTGCGCATTGTAAGGTCATCTAAAGGCCCATTTACTAGTAAGAGTGAGAAAACCATCACGGGGTGGTGTGAATCGGGGGACCTGAATTGGGATAGGCAGTGAGTGGCAATGTAGGATGGAGCAAAGCGCCACGGGGTGGTCAGCATGGGGTCGTCAGGAAACATGCAGTGGCAATGTAGGATAGGATTCTGAAAAACATCGCAGGGTGGTGTGAATTGTAAGGGTTTCTAAAAGTCCATTCACTAGTAGGAGAAATACATCACGGGGTGGTGTGAGTCGGAGGGCCTGAATTATGATTGGCAGATAGTGGCAATGTAGGATGCAGAACAGCGCCACAGGGTGGTCAGCATGGGGATGTCAGAAAACATGCCGTGGCAAAGTAGGATAGGATTCTGAAAAACATAGTGGGGTGGTGCGCATTGTAAGGGTTTGTAACAGGCCATTCACTAGTAGGAGTGAGAAAAACATCACGGGGTGGTGTGAATCGGAGGGCCTGAATTGGGATAGGCAGTGAGTGGCAATGTAGGATGGAGAAAAGTGATACGGTTTGGTCAGCATGTGGAGGTCAGGAAACATGCAGTGGCAATGTAGGTTAGGTTTCTGAAAAACATCGCGGGGTGGTGCGCATTGTAAGGGTTTCTAACAGGCCATTCACTAGTAGGAGTGTGAAAAACATCACGTTGTTGGGTGAATTGGAGGGCCTGAATTAAGATAGGCAGTGAGTGGTAATGTAGGATGGAGAAAAGCGCCACAGGGTGGTCAGCATGGGGAGGTCAGGAAACATGCAGTGACAATGTACGATACGTTTCTGAAGAACATCGCCGAGTGGTGCGCATTGTAAGGTCATCTAAAGGCCCATTTACTAGTAAGAGTGAGAAAACCATCACGGGGTGGTGTGAATCGGGGGACCTGAATTGGGATAGGCAGTGAGTGGCAATGTAGGATGGAGCAAAGCGCCACAGGGTGGTCAGCATGGGGTCGTCAGGAAACATGCAGTGGCAATGTACGATAGGATTCTGAAAAACATCGCGGGGTGGTGTGAATTGTAAGGGTTTCTAAAAGTCCATTCACTAGTAGGAGTGAGAAATACATCACGGGGTGGTGTGAGATGGAGGGCCTGAATTATGATTGGCAGATAGTGGCAATGTAGGATGCAGAACAGCGCCACAGGGTGGTCAGCATGGGGATGTCAGAAAACATGCCGTGGCAAAGTAGGATAGGATTCTGAAAAACATAGTGGGGTGGTGCGCATTGTAAGGGTTTGTAACAGGCCATTCACTAGTAGGAGTGAGAAAAACATCACGGGGTGGTGTGAATCGGAGGGCCTGAATTGGGATAGGCAGTGAGTGGCAATGTAGGATGGAGAAAAGTGATACGGTTTGGTCAGCATGTGGAGGTCAGGAAACATGCAGTGGCAATGTAGGTTAGGTTTCTGAAAAACATCGCGGGGTGGTGCGCATTGTAAGGGTTTCTAACAGGCCATTCACTAGTAGGAGTGTGAAAAACATCACGTTGTTGGGTGAATTGGATGGCCTGAATTAAGATAGGCAGTGAGTGGTAATGTAGGATGGAGAAAAGCGCCACAGGGTGGTCAGCATGGGGAGGTCAGGAAACATGCAGTGACAATGTACGATACGTTTCTGAAGAACATCGCCGAGTGGTGCGCATTGTAAGGTCATCTAAAGGCCCATTTACTAGTAAGAGTGAGAAAACCATCACGGGGTGGTGTGAATCGGGGGACCTGAATTGGGATAGGCAGTGAGTGGCAATGTAGGATGGAGCAAAGCGCCACAGGGTGGTCAGCATGGGGTCGTCAGGAAACATGCAGTGGCAATGTACGATAGGATTCTGAAAAACATCGCGGGGTGGTGTGAATTGTAAGGGTTTCTAAAAGTCCATTCACTAGTAGGAGTGAGAAATACATCACGGGGTGGTGTGAGATGGAGGGCCTGAATTATGATTGGCAGATAGTGGCAATGTAGGATGCAGAACCGCGCCACAGGGTGGTCAGCATGGGGATGTCAGAAAACATGCCGTGGCAAAGTAGGATAGGATTCTGAAAAACATAGTGGGGTGGTGCGCATTGTAAGGGTTTGTAACAGGCCATTCACTAGTAGGAGTGAGAAAAACATCACTGGGTGGTGTGAATCGGAGGGCCTGAATTGGGATAGGCAGTGAATGGCAATGTAGGATGGAGAAAAGCGCCACGGGGTGGTCAGCATGGGGAGGTCAGGAAACATGCAGTGGCAATGTAGGATAGGTTTCTGAAAACTTCGTGGGCTGCTGCGCTTTGTAAAGTTTTCTAACAGGCCATTCACTATTAGGAGTGAGAAAAACATCACAGGGTGGTGTGAATAGGAGGGCCTGAATTAGAATAGGCAGTGAGTGGCAATGTAGGATGGAGAAAAGCGCCACGGAGTGTTCAGAATGTGGAGGTCCGAAAACATGCAATGGCAATGCAGGAGAGGTTTCTGAAAAACATCGCCGGTTGGTGTGCATTGTAAGGGTTTCGAAGAGCCCATTCACTAGTAGGAGTGAGAAAATGAACACGGGTCGGTGTGAATTCAAGGGCCTGAATTAGGATAGGCAGTGAGTGAAAATGTAGGATGGAGAAAAGCGCCACGGGGTGGTCAGCATGGGGAGGTCAGGAAACATGCTGTGGCAATGTAGGATAGGATTCTGAAAAACATCGCGAGGTGGTGCGCATTGTAAGGTCTTCTAAGGCCCATTTACTAGTAACAGTGAGAAAAAACATCACGGGGTGGTGTGAATCGTAGGGCCTGAATTAGGTTAGGCAGTGAGTGGCTCTGTAGGATGGAGAAAATGGCCTCGGGGTGGTCAGCATGGGGAGGTCAGGAAGCATGCAGTGGCAATGTAGAATAGCTTTCTGAAAAACATCTCGGGGTCGTGTGAATTGTAAAGATTTCTAGCACGCCATTCACTAGTAGGAGTGAGAAAACCATCACGGGGTGGTGTGAATCGGGGGGCCTGAATTGGGATAGGCAGTGAGTGGCAATGTAGGATGGAGAAAAGCTATATGGGGTGGTCAGCATGGGAATGTCAGGAAACATACAGTGGCAATGTAGGATAGGTTTCTTAACAACATCGCGGGGTGGTACGCATTTTAAGGGTTTCTAACAGGCCATTCACTAGTAGGAGTGAGAAAAACAGCACGGGGTTGTGTGAATCGGAGGGCCTGAATTGGGATAGGCAGTGAGTGGCAATGTAGGATGGAGAAAAGCGCCACGGGGTGGTCAGCATGGGGACGTCAGGAAATATGCAGTGGCAATGTAGGATAGGATTCTGAAAAACGTCGCGAGGTGGTGCGTATTGTAAGAGTTTCTAAAAGGCCATTCACTAGTAAGAGTGAGAAAAAATTCACGGGGTGGTGTGAATCGGAGGGCCTGAATTAGGACAGGCAGTGAGTGGCAATGTAGGATGGAGAAAAGTGCCATGGGGTGGTCAGCATGTGTAGGTCAGGAAACATGCAGTGGCAAAGTAGGATAGGTTGCTGAAAAACATCGCGGGGTGGTGCGCATTGTAAGGGTTTCTAACACGCCATTCACTATTAGGAGTGAGAAAACCATCACGGGGTGGTGTGAATCGGAGGGCATGAATTTGGATAGGCAGTGAGTGGCAATGTAGGATGGAGAAAAGCGATACGGGGTGGTCAGCATGGGGAGGTGAGGAAACATGCTGTGACAATGTAGGATAGGTTTCTGAAAATCATCGCGGGGTGGTGAGCATTGTAAGGGTTTCTACTAGGCCATTCACTAGTAGGAGTGAGAAAAACATCACGGGGTGGTATGAATCAGAGGGCCTGAATTGGGATAGGCAGTGAGTGGCAATGTAGGATGGAGAAAAGCCCCACGGGCTGGTCAGCATGGGGACGTCAGGAAAAATGCAATGGCAATGTAGGTTAAGATTCCGAAAAACATCGTGGGTTGTTGCGCATTGTAAGAGTTTCTGACAGGCCATTCACTAGTAAGAGTGAGAAAAAATTCACGGGGTGGTGTGAATCGGAGGGCCTGAATTAGGATAGGCAGTGAGGGGCAATGTAGGATGGACAAAAGCGTCACGGGCTGGTCAGCATGGGGAGGTCAGGAAACATGCAGTGGCAATGTAGGATAGGTTTCTGAAAAATATTGCGGGGTGTTGCGCATTGTAAGTGTTTCTAACACTCCATGCACTAGTAGCAGTGAGAAAAACATCACCGCGAGGTGTGAATCGGAGGGCCTGAATTAGGACAGGCAGTGAGTGGCAATGTAGGATGGAGAAAAGCGCCACGGGGTGGTCAGCATGTGTAGGTCAGGACACATGCAGTGGCAAAGTAGGATAGGTTTCTGAAAAACATCGCGGGGTGGTGCGCATTGTAAGGGTTTTTAACACGCCATTCACTACTAGGAGTGAGAAAACCATCACGGAATTGTGTGAATCGGAGGGCCTGAATTTGGATAGGCAGTGAGTGGCAATGTAGGATGGAGAAAAGTGATACGGTTTGGTCAGCATGTGGAGGTCAGGAAACATGCAGTGGCAATGTAGGTTACGTTTCTGAAAAACATCGCAGGGTGGTGCGCATTGTAAGGGTTTCTAAAAGTCCATTCACTAGTAGGAGTGAGAAATACATCACGGGGTGGTGTGAGTCGGAGGGCCTGAATTAGTTTTCGCAGATAGTGGCAATGTAGGATGGAGAAAAGCGCCACGGGGTGGTCAGCATGGGGAGTTCAGAAAACATGCCGTGGCAAAGTAGGATAGGTTTCTGAAAAACATAGCGGGGTGGTGCGCATTGTAAGGGTTTGTAACAGGCCATTCACTAGTAGGAGTGAGAAAATCATCACGGGGTGGTGTGAATCGGAGGGCCTGAATTGGGATAGGCAGTGAGTGGCAATGTAGGATGGAGAAAAGTGATACGGTTTGGTCAGCATGTGGAGGTCAGGAAACATGCAGTGGCAATGTAGGTTACGTTTCTGAAAAACATCGCGGGGTGGTGCGCATTTTAAGTGTTTCTAACAGGCCATTCACTAGTAGGAGTGAGAAAAACATCACGTTGTTGGGTGAATTGGAGGGCCTGAATTAGGATAGGCAGTGAGTGGTAATGTAGGATGGAGAAAAGCGCCACGGGGTGGTCAGCATGGGGAGTTCAGGAAACATGCAGTGACAATGTACGATACGTTTCTGAAGAACATCGCCGAGTGGTGCGCATTGTAAGGTCATCTAAAGGCCCATTTACTAGTAAGAGTGAGAAAACCATCACGGGGTGGTGTGAATCGGGGGACCTGAATTGGGATAGGCAGTGAGTGGCAATGTAGGATGGAGCAAAGCGCCACGGGGTGGTCAGCATGGGGTCGTCAGGAAACATGCAGTGGCAATGTAGGATAGGATTCTGAAAAACATCGCAGGGTGGTGTGAATTGTAAGGGTTTCTAAAAGTCCATTCACTAGTAGGAGAAATACATCACGGGGTGGTGTGAGTCGGAGGGCCTGAATTATGATTGGCAGATAGTGGCAATGTAGGATGCAGAACAGCGCCACAGGGTGGTCAGCATGGGGATGTCAGAAAACATGCCGTGGCAAAGTAGGATAGGATTCTGAAAAACATAGTGGGGTGGTGCGCATTGTAAGGGTTTGTAACAGGCCATTCACTAGTAGGAGTGAGAAAAACATCACGGGGTGGTGTGAATCGGAGGGCCTGAATTGGGATAGGCAGTGAGTGGCAATGTAGGATGGAGAAAAGTGATACGGTTTGGTCAGCATGTGGAGGTCAGGAAACATGCAGTGGCAATGTAGGTTAGGTTTCTGAAAAACATCGCGGGGTGGTGCGCATTGTAAGGGTTTCTAACAGGCCATTCACTAGTAGGAGTGTGAAAAACATCACGTTGTTGGGTGAATTGGAGGGCCTGAATTAAGATAGGCAGTGAGTGGTAATGTAGGATGGAGAAAAGCGCCACAGGGTGGTCAGCATGGGGAGGTCAGGAAACATGCAGTGACAATGTACGATACGTTTCTGAAGAACATCGCCGAGTGGTGCGCATTGTAAGGTCATCTAAAGGCCCATTTACTAGTAAGAGTGAGAAAACCATCACGGGGTGGTGTGAATCGGGGGACCTGAATTGGGATAGGCAGTGAGTGGCAATGTAGGATGTAGCAAAGCGCCACAGGGTGGTCAGCATGGGGTCGTCAGGAAACATGCAGTGGCAATGTACGATAGGATTCTGAAAAACATCGCGGGGTGGTGTGAATTGTAAGGGTTTCTAAAAGTCCATTCACTAGTAGGAGTGAGAAATACATCACGGGGTGGTGTGAGATGGAGGGCCTGAATTATGATTGGCAGATAGTGGCAATGTAGGATGCAGAACAGCGCCACAGGGTGGTCAGCATGGGGATGTCAGAAAACATGCCGTGGCAAAGTAGGATAGGATTCTGAAAAACATAGTGGGGTGGTGCGCATTGTAAGGGTTTGTAACAGGCCATTCACTAGTAGGAGTGAGAAAAACATCACTGGGTGGTGTGAATCGGAGGGCCTGAATTGGGATAGGCAGTGAATGGCAATGTAGGATGGAGAAAAGCGCCACGGGGTGGTCAGCATGGGGAGGTCAGGAAACATGCAGTGGCAATGTAGGATAGGTTTCTGAAAACTTCGTGGGCTGCTGCGCTTTGTAAAGTTTTCTAACAGGCCATTCACTATTAGGAGTGAGAAAAACATCACAGGGTGGTGTGAATAGGAGGGCCTGAATTAGAATAGGCAGTGAGTGGCAATGTAGGATGGAGAAAAGCGCCACGGAGTGTTCAGAATGTGGAGGTCCGGAAACATGCAATGGCAATGCAGGAGAGGTTTCTGAAAAACATCGCCGGTTGGTGTGCATTGTAAGGGTTTCTAAGAGGCCATTCACTAGTAGGAGTGAGAAAATGAACACGGGTCGGTGTGAATTCAAGGGCCTGAATTAGGATAGGCAGTGAGTGAAAATGTATGATGGAGAAAAGCGCCACGGGGTGGTCAGCATGGGGAGGTCAGGAAACATGCTGTGGCAATGTAGGATAGGTTTCTGAAAAACATCGCGGGGTGGTGGGCATTGTAAGGGTTTCTAACAGGCCATTCACTAGTAGGAGTGAGAAAAACATCACGGGGTGGTGTGAATCGTGGGGCCTGAATTAAGATAGGCAGTGAGTGGCAATGTAGGATGGAGAAAAGCGCCATGGGGTGGTCAGCATTGTGAGGTCAGGACACATGCAGTGGCAATGTAGGATAGGTTTCTGAAAAACATCACGGGGTCTTGCGCATTGTAAGGGTTTCTAACAGGTCATTCACTAGTAGGAGTGAGAAATACATCACGGGGTGGTGTGAATCGGAGGGCCTGAATTGCGATAGACAGTGAGAGGCAATGTAGGATGTGGAAAAGCGATACGGGGTGGTCAGCATGGAGATGTCAGGAAACATGCAGCGGCAATGTAGGATAGGTTTCTGAAAAACATCGCGGGGTGGTGCCCATTGTAAGGGTTTCTAACAGGCCATTCACTAGTAGGAGTGAGAAAAACATCACGTTGTTGTGTGAGTCTGAGGGCCTGAATTAGCATAGGCAGTGAGTGGCAATATAGGATGGAGAAAAGTGCCACAGGGTGTTCAGCATGTGGAGGTCAGGAAACATGCAGTGGCAATGTAGGATAGGTTTCTGAAAAACATCGCCCGTTGGTGTGCATTGTAAGGCTTTCTAACTGGCCATTCACTAGTAGGAGTGAGAAAATCATCACGGGGTGGTGTGAATCGAAGGGCGTGAATTAGGATAGGCAGTGAGTGACAATGTACGATGGAAAAAAGCGCCACGGGGTGGTCAGCATGGGGAGGTCAGGAAACATGCAGTGGCAATGTAGGATAGGTTTCTGAAAAACATCGCGGGGTTGTGTGAATTGTAAGGGTTTCTAACAAGCCATTCACTAGTAGGAGTGAGAAAATCATCACGAGGTGGTGTGAATTGGGGGGCCTGAACTGGGATAGGCAGTGAGTGACAATGTAGGATGGAGAAAAGCTATACGTGGTGGTCAGCAGGGGGAGGTCATGAAACATGCAGTGGCAATGTACGATAGGTTTCTGAAAAACATCGCGGGGTGGTGCGCATTTTAAGTGTTTCTAACAGGCCTTTCACTAGTAGGAGTGAGAAAAACATCACGGGGTGGTGTGAATCGGAGGGCCTGAATTGGGATAGGCAGTGAGTGGCAATGTATGATGGAGAAAAGCGCCATGGGGTGGTCAGCATGGGGAGGTCAGGAAACATGCAGTGGCAATGTAGGATAGGTTTCAGAAAAACATCGCGTGGTGGTGCGCATTGTAAGGGTTTCTAACAGCCAATTCACTAGTAGGAGTGAGAAAACTATCACGTTGTTGGGTGAATCGGAGGCCCTGAATTAGGATAGGCAGTTAGTGGTAATGTAGGATGGAGAAAAGCGCCACGGGGTGGTCAGCACGGGGAGGTCAGGAAACATGCAGTGACAATGTAGGATTCGTTTCTGAAGAACATCCCCGCGTGGTGCGCATTGTAAGGTCTTCTAAAGGCCCATTTACTAGTAAGAGTGAGAAAACCATCACGGGGTGCTCTGAATCGGGGGACCTGAATTGGGATAGCAGTGAGTGGCAATGTAGGATGGAGAAAAGCGCCACGGGGTGGTCAGCAAGGGGTCGTAATGAAACATGCCGTTGCAATGTAGGATACGTTTCTGAAAATCATCGCGGGGTGGTGCGAATTGTAAGGGTTTTTAAAAGTCCATTCACTAGTAGGAGTGAGAAATACATCACGGGGTGGTGTGAGTCGGAGGGCCTGAATTGGGATAGGAAGTGAGTGGCAATGTAGGATGGAGAAAATCGCCACGGGGTGGTCAGCATGGGGAGGTCAGGAAACATGCAGTGGCAATGTAGGATAGGTTTCTGAAAAACATCGCGGGGTGGTGCGCATTGTAAGGGTTTCTAACAGGCCATTCACTAGTAGGAGTGAGAAAAACATCACGGGGTGGTGTTAATCGGGGGGCCTGAATTGGGATAGGCAGTGAGTGGCAATGTAGGACGGAGAAAAGCTAAATGTGGTGGTCAGCATGGGGAGTTCAGGAAAAATGCAGTGTCAATGTAGGATAGGTTTCTGAAAAACATCGCGGGGTGGTGCGCATTTTAAGGTTTTCTAACAGGCCATTCACTAGTAGGAGTGAGAAAAACATCACGGGGTGGTGTGAAGGGAGGGCCTGAATTGGGATAGGCAGTGAGTGGCAATGTATGATGGAGAAAAGCGCCACGGGGTGGTCAGCATGGGGAGGTCAGGAAACATGCAGTGGCAATGTAGGACAGGTTTCTGAAAAACATCAAGGGGCAGTGCGCATTGTAAGGGTTTCTAACAGCCAATTCACTAGTAGGAGTGAGAAAAATGTCACGTTGTTGTGTGAATTGGAGCGACTGAATTAGGATAGGCAGTGATTGGCAATGTAGGATGGAGAAAAGCAGCACGGGGTGGTCAGCATGGGGAGGTCAGGAAACATGCACTGGCAATGTAGGATACCTTTCTGAAGAACATCGCGGAGTGATGCGCATTGTAAGGTCTTCTAAAGGCCCATTTACTAATAAGAGTGAGAAAAACATCACGGGGTGGTGTGAATCGTAGGGACTGAAATAAGATAGGCAGTGAGTGGCACTGTAGGATGGAGAAAATGGGTACGGGGTGGTCAGCATGGGGAGGTCAGGAAACATGCAGTGGCAATGTAGGATAGGTTTCTGAAAAACATCGCGGGGTCGTGTGAATTGTAAGGGTTTCTAACATGCCATTCACTAGTAGGAGAGAGAAAACCATCACGGGGTGGTGTGAATCGGGGGGCCTGAATTGGGATAGGCAGTGAGTGGCAATGTAGGATGGAGAAAAGCTACACGGGGTGGTCAGCATGGGGAGCACAGGAAACATGCAGTGGCAATGTAGGATAGATTTCTGAAAAACATTGCGGGGTGGTGCGCATTTTAAGGGTTTCTAACAGGCCATTCACTAGTAGGAGTGAGAATAACATCACGGGGTCATGTGAATCGGAGGGCGGAATTGGGATAGGCAGTGAGGGGCAATGTATAATGGAGAAAAGCACCACGGGGTGGTCAGCATGGGGATGTCAGGAAACATGCAGTGGCAATGTAGGATAGGATTCTGAAAAACATCGCGGGGTGGTGCGCATTGTAAGAGTTTCTAACAGGCCATTCACTAGTAAGAGTGAGAAAAAATTCACGGGGTGGTGTGAATCGGAGGGCCTGAATTAGGATAGGCAGTGAGTGGCAATGTAGGATGGACAAAAGCGCCATGGGCTGGTCAGCATGGGGAGATCTGGAAACATGCAGTGGCAATGTAGGATAGGTTTCTGAAAAATATTGCAGGGTGTTGCGCATTGTAAGTGTTTCTAACACGCCATGCACTAGTAGCAGTGAGAAAAACACAACCGTGTGGTGTGAATCGGAGGGCCTGAATTAGGATATGCAGTGAGTGGCAATGTAGGATGGAGAAAAGCGACACGTGGTGGTCAGCTTGGGGAGGTCAGGAAACATGCCGTGGCCATGTAGGACAGGTTTCTGAAAAACATCGCAGGGTGGCGCACATTGTAAGGGTTTCTAACAGGCCATTCACTATGAGGAGTGAGAAAAACTTCAGGGGGTGGTGTGAATCAGAGGGCCTGAATTAGAATAGGCAGTGAGTGGCAATGTAGGATGGAGAAAAGCGCCATGGGGTGGTCAGCATGGTGAGGTCAGGACACATGCAGTGGGAATGTAGGATAGGTTTCTGAAAAACTTCGCGGGCTGGTGCGCTTTGTATGGGTTTCTAACAGGCCATTCACAAGTAGGAGTGAGAAAAACCTCACGTGGTGGTGTGAATAGGAGGGCCTGAATTAGAATAGGCAGTGAGTTGCAATGTAGGATGGAGAAAATCGCCATGGTGTGTTCAGCATGGGGAGGTCAGGCAACATGCAGTGGCAATGTAGGATAGTTTTCTGAAAAACGTCGCCGGGTGGTGTGCACTGCAAGGGTTTATAACAGGCCATTCACTAGTAGGAGTGAGAAAATCATCACGGCGTGTTGTGAATCGGAGGGCCTGAATTGGGATAGGCAGTGAGTGGCAATGTAGGATGGAGAAAAGCGATACGGGGTGGTCAGGATGGGGAGGTCAGGAAACATGCTGTAGCAATGTAGGATAGGATTCTGAAAAACATCACGGGGTGGTGTGGATTGTAAGGGTTTGTAACAGGCCATTCACTAGTAGGAGTGAGAAAAACATCACGGGGTGGTGTGAATCGGAGGGCCTGAATTAGGACAGGCTGTGAGTGGCAATGTAGCATGGAGAAAATCGATACGGGGTGTTCAGCATGGGGAGGTCAGGAAACATGCTGTGGCAATGTAGGATAGGTTTCTCAAAAACATCGTGGGGTGGTGCACATTGTAAGGGTTTCTAACAGGCCATTCACCAGTAGGAATTAGAAAAACATCACCTTGTTGTGTGACTCGGAGAGCCTGAATTAGGATAGGCAGTGAGGGGCAATGTAGGATGGAGAAAAGCGCCACGGGGTGTTCAGCACGGGGAGGTCAGGAAACATGCAGAGTCAATGTAGGATACATTTCTGAAAAACATCGTGGGCTGGTGCACATTGTAAGGGTTTCTAACAAGCCAACACCAATAGGAGTGAGAAAAACATCACGTTGTTGTGTGAATCGGAGCGCCTGAATTAGGATAGGCAGTGAGTGGCAATGTAGGATGGAGAAAAGCGCCATGTGGTGGTCAGCTTGGGGAGGTCAGGAAACATGCAGTGGCAATGTAGGACAGCTTTCTGAAAAACAACGCGGTGTAGTGCATTGTAAGTGTTTCTAACAGGCCATTCACTAGTAGGGGTGAGAAAAACATCACGGAGTGGTGTGAATTGGAGGGCCTGGGTTAGGATAGGCAGTGAGTGGCAATGTAGGATGGAGAAAAGCGCCACGGAGTGGTGAGCATGGGGAGGTCAGGAAACATACAGTGGCAATGTAGGATAGGTTTCTGAAAAACATTGCAGGGTGGTGCGCATTATAAGGTTTTCTAACAGGCTATTCACTACTTGGAGTGAGAAAAACATCACGGGGTTGTGTGAATCGGAGTGCCTGAACTGGTATAGGCAGTGAGTGGAAATGTAGGATGGACAAAAGCCCAACGGGGTGGTCAGCATGGGGAGGACAGGAAACATGCAGTGGCAATGTAGGACAGGTTTTTGAAAAACATCGCGGGATGGTGCGCATTTTAAGTGTTTCTAACAGTCCATTCACTAGTAGGAGTGAGAAAAACATCATGGGGTGGTGTGAATCGGAGGGCCTGAATTAGTATAGGCAGTGAGTGGCACTGTAGGATGGAGAAAATGGCCACAGGGTTGTCAGCATGGGGAGGTCAGGAAACATGCAGTCGCAATGTAGGATAGGTTTCGGAAAAACTTCGCAGGGTCATGTGAATTGTAAGGGTTTCTAACACGCCATTCACTAGAAGGAGTAAGAAAACCATCACAGGGTGGTGTGAATCGGAGGGGCTGAATTGGGATAGGCAGTGAGTGGCAATATAAGATGGAGAAAAGCAATACGGCGTGGTCAGCATGGGGTTGTCAGGAAACATGCAGTGGCAATGTAGGATAGGTTTCTTAAAAACATCGCGGGGTGGTGCGCATTGTAAGGGTTTCTAACAGGCCATTCACTAGTAGGAGTGAGAAAAACATCACGGGGTGGTGTGAATCGGAGGGCCTGAATTAGGTTAGGCAGTGAGTGGCAATGTAGGATGGAGGAAAGCGCCATGGGGTGGTCAGCATGGTGAGGTCAGGAAACATGCAGTGTCAATGTAGGATAGGTTTCTGAAAAACCTCGCGGGCTGGTGCGCTTTGAAAGCGTTTCTAACAGGCCAATCACTAGTAGGAGTGAGAAAAACATCACGGGGTGGTGTCAATAGGAGGGCCTGTATTAGAATAGGCATTGAGTGGCAATGTAGGTTGGAGAAAAGCGCCACGGGGTGTTGAGCATGGGAGGTCAGGAAACATGCAGTGGCAATGCAGGATAGGTTTCTGAAAAACTTCGCCGGGTGGTGTGCATTCTAAGGGTTTCTAACAGGCCATTCACTAGTAGGAGTGAGAAAACCACCACGGGGTGGTGGGAATCAGAGGGCCTGATTTGGGATAGGCCATGAGTGGCAATGTAGGATGGAGAAAAGTGATACGGGGTGGTCAGCATGGGGAGGTCAGGAAACATGCTGTGGCAATGTAGGATAGGTTTCTGAAAAACATCGCGGGGTGGTGCGCATTGTAAGGGTTTCTAACAGGCCATTCACTAGTAGGAGTGAGAAAACCATCACGGGGTGGTGTAAATCAGAGGGCCTGATTTGGGATAGGCCATGAGTGGCAATGTAGGATGGAGAAAAGTGATACGGGGTGGTCAGCATGGGGAGGTCAGGAAACATGCTGTGGCAATGTAGGATAGGTTTCTGAAAAACATCGCGGGGTGGTGCGCATTGTAAGGGTTTCTAACAGGCCATTCACGAGTAGGAGTGAGAAAAACTTCACGGGGTGGTGTGAATCAGAGGGCCTGAATTAGGATACGAAGTGAGTGGCAATGTAGGATGGAGATAAGCGCCATGGGGTGGTGAGCATGGTGAGGTCAGGCAACATACAGTGGCAATGTAGGATATGTTTCTGAACAACACCGCGGGGTGGTGCGCATTTTAAGGGTTTCTAACAGGCCATTCACTAGTAGGAGTGAGAAAAACATCACGGGGTGGTGTGAATCGGAGGGCCTGAATTGGGATAGGCAGTGAGTGGCAATGTAGGATGGAGAAAAGCGCCACGGGGTGGTCAGCATGGGGACGTCAGGAAACATGCAGTGGCAATGTAGGATAGGATTCTGAAAAACATCGCGAGGTGGTGCGCATTGTAAGGTCTTCTAAAGGCCCATTTACTAGTAAGAGTGAGAAAAACATCACGGGGTGGTGTGAATCGTAGGGCCTGAATTAGGTTAGGCAGTGAGTGGCTCTGTAAGATGGAGAAAATGGCCTCGGGGTGGTCAGCATGGGGAGGTCAGGAAACATGCAGTGGCAAGTAGGATAGCTTTCTGAAAAACATCGCGGGGTCGTGTGAATTGTAAGGGTTTCTAGCACGCCATTCACTAGTAGGAGTGAGAAAACCATCACGGGGTGGTGTGAATCGGGGGGCCTGAATTGGGATAGGCAGTGAGTGGCAGTGTAGGATGGAGAAAAGCTATACGGGGTGGCCAGCATGGGGAGGTGGGAAACATGCAGTGGCACTGTAGGATAGGTTTCTAAAAAACATCGCGGGGTGGTGCGCATTTTAAAGGTTTCTAACAGGCCATTCACTAGTAGGAGTGAGAAAATCATCACGCGGTGGTGTGAAATGGAGGGCCTGAATTGGGATAGGCAGTGAGTGGCAATGTAGGATGGAGAAAAGCCCCATGGGGTGGTCAGCATGGGGACGTCAGGAAAAATGCAGTGGCAATGTAGGTTAAGATTCCGAAAAACATCGTGGGGTGTTGCGCATTGTAAGAGTTTCTGACAGGAAATTCACTAGTAAGAGTGAGAAAAAATTCACGGGGTGGTGTGAATCGGAGGGCCTGAATTAGGATAGGCAGTGAGTGGCAATGTAGGATGGACATAAGCACCCGGGCTGGGCAGCATGGGGAAGTCAGGAAACATGCAGTGGCAATGTAGAATAGGTTTCTGAAAAATATTGCGGGGTGTTGCGCATTGTAATTGTTTCTAACACGCCATGCACTAGTAGAAGTGAGAAAAACATCACCGTGAGGTGTGAATCGGAGGGCCTGAATTAGGAAAGGCAGTGAGTGGCAATGTAGGATGGAGAAAAGCGCCATGGCGTGGTCAGCTTGGGGAGGTCAGGAAACATGCTGTGGCAATGTAGGACAGGTTTCTGAAAAACATCGCAGGGTAGTGCATTGTAAGGGTTTCTAAAAGGCCATTCACTAGTAGGGGTGAGAAAAACATCACAGGGTGGTGTGAATCGGGGGGCCTGAATAGGGATAGGCAGTGAGTGGCAATGTAGGATGGAGAAAAGCTATATGGGGTGGTCAGCATGGGGATGTCAGGAAACATACAGTGGCAATGTAGGATAGGTTTCTGAACAACATCGCGGGGTGGTACGCATTTTAAGGGTTTCTAACAGGCCATTCACTAGTAGGAGTGAGAAAAACAGCACGGGGTTGTGTGAATCGGAGGGCCTGAATTGGGATAGGCACTGAGTGGCAATGTAGGATGGAGAAAAGCGCCACGGGGTGGTCAGCATGGGGACGTCAGGAAACATGCAGTGGCAATGTAGGATAGGATTCTGAAAAACATCGCGAGGTGGTGCGTATTGTAAGAGTTTCTAAAAGGCCATTCACTAGTAAGAGTGAGAAAAAATACACGGGGTGGTGTGAATCGGAGGGCCTGAATTAGGACAGGCAGTGAGTGGCAATATAGGATGGAGAAAAGCGCCACGGGGTGGTCAGCATGTGTAGGTCAGGACACATGCAGTGGCAATGTAGGATAGGTTTCTGAAAAACATCGCGGGGGGTGCGCATTGTAAGGGTTTCTAACACGCCATTCACTAGTAGGA
The DNA here is from genome assembly GCF_034190915.1 of Cavia porcellus. NCBI lineage: Eukaryota > Metazoa > Chordata > Mammalia > Rodentia > Caviidae > Cavia > Cavia porcellus. The sequence goes on along the minus strand of NW_026947486.1, from coordinate 106,918 downwards.
GTGAGAAAAACATCACGGGGTGGGATGAATCAGAGGGCCTGAATTGGGATAGGCAGTGAGAGGCAATGTAGAATGGAGAAAAGCCCCATGGGGTGGTCAGCATGGGGACGTCAGGTAAAATGCAATGGCAATGTAGGTTAAGATTCCGAAATACATCGTGGGTTGTTGCGCATTGTAAGAGTTTCTGACAGGCCATTCACTAGTAAGAGTGAGAAAAAATTCACGGGGTGGTGTGAATCGGAGGGCCTGAATTAGGATAGGCAGTGACTGGCAATGTAGGATGGACAAAAGCGTCACGGGCTGGTCAGCATGGGGAGGTCAGGAAACATGCAGTGGCAATGTAGGATAGGTTTCTGAAAAATATTGCGGGGTGTTGCGCATTGTAAGTGTTTCTAACACTCCATGCACTAGTAGCAGTGAGAAAAATATCACCGCGTGGTGTGAATCGGAGGGCCTGAATTAGGAAAGGCAGTGAGTGGCAATGTAGGATGGATAAAAGCGCCATGGGGTGGTCAGCTTGGGGAGGTCAGGAAACATGCTGTGGCAATGTAGGACAGGTTTCTGAAAAACATCGCGGGGTAGTGCATTGTAAGTGTTTCTAACAGGCCATTCACTAGTATGGGTGAGAAAAACAGCACGTAGTGGTGTGAATCGGAGAGCCTGGATTATGATAGGAAGTGAGTGGCAATGTGGGATGGAGAAAAGCGCCATGGGGTGTTCAGCATGGGGAGGTCAGGAAACATGCAGTGGCAATGTAGGATAGGTTTCTTGAAAACATTGCCGCATGTTGTGCATTGTAAGGGTTTCTAACAGGCCATTCACTAGTAGGAGTGACAAAATCATCACGGGTCGGTGTGAATCCAAGGGCCTGAATTAGGATAGGCAGTGAGTGAAAATGTAGGATGGAGAAAAGCGCCATGGGGTGGTCAGCATGGGGAGGTCAGGAAACATGCTGTGGCAATGTAGGACAGGTTTCTGAAAAACATCGCAGGGTAGTGCATTGTAAGGGTTTCTAACAGGCCATTCACTAGTAGGAGTGAGAAAATCATCACGGGGTGTTGTGAATCGAAGGTCCTGAATTAGGATAGGCAGTTAGTGACAATGTAGGATGGAGAAAAGCGTCACGGGGTGGTCAGCATGGGGAGGTCAGGAAACATGCAGTGGCAACGTAGAATAGGTTTCTGAAAAACATCGCGGGGTGGTGCCCATTGTAAGGGTTTCTGACACGCCATTCACTAGTAAGAGTGAGAAAAAATTCACGGGGTGGTGTGAATCGGAGTGCCTGAACTGGTATAGGCAGTGAGTGGAAAAGTAGGATGGACAAAACGCAACGGGTTGGTCAGCATGGGGAGGACAGGAAACATGCAGTGGCAATGTAGGACAGGTTTCTGAAAAACATCGCGGGATGGTGCGCATTTTAAGGGTTTCTAACAGGCCATTGACTAGTAGGAGTGACAAAAACATCACGGTTGGGTGTGAATCGGAGAACCTGAATTAGTATAGGCAGTTAGTGCCAATGTAGGATGGAGAAAAGCGCCAAGGGGTGGTCAGCATGGGGAGGTCAGGAAACTTGCAGTGGCAATGTAGGATAGGTTTCTGAAAAACTTCGCGGGCTGGTGCGTTTTGTAAGGGTTTCTAACAGGCCATTCACTAGTAGGAGTCAGAAAAACATCACAGGGTGGTGTCAATAAGAGGGCCTGAATTAGAATATGCAGTGAGTGGCAATGTAAGTTGGAGAAAAGCGCCACTGGGTGTTCAGCATGGGGAGGTCAGGAAACATGCAGTGGCAATGCAGGATAGGTTTCTGAAAAACAGCGCCGTGTGGTGTGCATTCTAAGGGTTTCTAACAGGCCATTCACTAGTAGGAGTGAGAAAATCATCACGGGGTGGTGTGAATCGAAGGGCCTGAATTAAGATAGGCAGTGAGTGACAATATAGGATGGAGAAAAGCGCCACGGGGTGGTCAGCATGGGGAGGTCAGGAAACAAGCTGTAGCAATGTAGGATAGGTTTCTGAAAAACATCACGGGGTGGTGCGCATTGTAAGGGTTTCTAACAGGCCATTCACTACTAGGAGTGAGAAAAACATCACAGGGTGGTGTGAATCAGAGGGCCTGAATTAGGACAGGCAGTGAGTGGCAATGTAGCATGGAGAAAAGCGCCACGGGGTGGTCAGCATGTGTAGGTCAGGACACATGCAGTGGCAATGTAGGATAGGTTTGTGAAAAACATCACCGGGTGGTGCGCATTGTAAGGGTTTCAAACACGCCATTCACTAGTACGAGTGAGAAAACCATCACGGGGTGGTGTGAATCGGAGGGCCTGAATTGGGATAGGCAGTGAGTGGCAATGTAGGATGGAGAAAAGCGATACGGGTTGGTCAGCATGTGGAGGTCAGGAAACATGCAGTGGCAATGTAGGATAGGTTTCTGAAAAACATCGTGGGGTGGTCCGCATTGTAAGGGTGTCTAACAGGCCATTCACCAGTAGGAGTGAGAAAAACATCACGTTGTTGTGTGAATCTGAGCGCCAGAATTAGGATAGGCAGTGAGTGGCAATGTAGAATGGAGAAAAGCGCCACGGGGTGGTCAGCACGGGGAGGTCAGGAGACATGCAGTGGCAATGTAGGATACGTTTCTGAAGAACATCGCGTAGTAGTGGTCATTGTAAGGTCTTCTAAAGGCACATTTACTAGTAAGAGTGAGAAAAACCTCACGGGTTGGTGTGAATCGTAGGGCCTGAATTAGGACAGGCAGTGAGTGGCACTGTAGGATGGAGAAAATGGTCACGGGGTGGTCATCATTGGGAGGTAAGGAAACATGCAGTGGCAATATACGATAGGTTTCTGAAAAAATCACGGGGTCGTGTGAATTGTAAGGGTTTCTAACACGCCATTCACTAGTAAGAGTGAGAAAACCATCACGGGGTGGGGTGAATCGGGGGCCTGAATTGGGATTGGCAGTGAGTGGCAATGTAGAATTCAGAAAAGCTATACGGGGTGCTCAGCATGGGGAGGTCAGGAAACATACAGTGGCAATGTAGGATAGGTTTCTGAAAAACATCTGGGGTGGGGCGCATTTTAAGGGTTTCTAACAGGCCATTCATTAGTAGGAGTGAGAAAAACATCACGGGGTGGTGTGAATCGGAAGGCCTGAATTAGGCTATGCAGTGAGTTGCACTGTAGGATGGAGAAAATGGCCACGGGGTGGTCAGCATGGGGAGGACAGGAAACATGCAGTGGCAATGTAGGATAGGTTTCTGAAAAACATCGCGGGGTCGTGTGAATTGTAAGGGTTTCTAACACGCCATTCACTAGTAGGCGTGAGAAAAACATCACGGGGTGTTGTGAATCGGAGGGCCTGTATTGGGATAGGCATTGAGAGGCAATGTAGCATGGAGAAAAGCGATACGGTGTGGTCAGCATGTGGAGGTCAGGAAACATGCAGTGGCAATGTAGGATAGGTTTCTGAAAACATCGCGGGGTGGTGCGCATTGTAAGGGTTTCTAACAGGCCATTCACTAGTAGCAGTGAGAAAAACATCACGTTGTTGGGTGAATCGGAGGGCCTGAATTAGGATAGGCAGTGAGTGGTAATGTAGGATGGAGAAAAGCGCCACGGGGTGGTCATCATGGGGAGGTCAGGAAACATGCAGTGACAATGTAGTATATGTTTCTGAAGAACATCGCGTGGTAGTGCTCATTGTAAGGTCTTCTAAAGGCCCATTTACTAGTAAGAGTGAGAAAACCATCACGGGGTGGTGTGAATCGGATGGCCTGAATTAGGATAGGCAGTGAGTTGCACTGTAGGATGGAGAAAATGGCCACAGGGTGGTCAGCATGGGAGGTCAGGAAACATGCAGTGGCAATGTAGGATAGGTTTCTGAAAAACATCGCGGGGTCGTGTGAATTGTAAGGGTTTCTAACAGGCCATTCACTAGTAGCAGTGAGAAAAACATCACGTTGTTGGGTGAATCGGAGGGCCTGAATTAGGATAGGCAGTGAGTGGTAATGTAGGATGGAGAAAAGCGCCACGGGGTGGTCAGCATGGGGACGTCAGGAAACATGCAGTGGCAATGTAGGATAGGTTTCTGAAAAACATCGCGGGGTGGTGCGCATTGTAAGGGTTTCTAAAAGTCCATTCACTAGTAGGAGTGAGAAATACATCACGGGGTGGTGTCAATCGGAGGGCCTGAATTAGGATTGTCAGTTAGTGGCAATGTAGGATGGAGAAAAGCGCCACGGGGTGGTCTGCATGGGGAGATCAGGAAACATGCCGTGGCAAAGTAGGTTAGGTTTCTGAAAAGCATCGCCGGGTGGTGCGCATTGTAAGGGTTTGTAACAGGCCATTCACTAGTAGGAGTGAGAAATACATCACGGGGTGGTGTGAATCGGAGGGCCTGAATTAGTATAGGCAGTGAGTTGCACTGTAGGATGGAGAAAATGTCCACGGGGTGGTCAGCATGGGGAGGTTAGGAAACATGCAGTGGCAATGTAGGATAGGTTTCTGAAAAACATCGCGGGGTGGTGCGCATTGTAAGGGTTTCTAACACGCCATTCACTAGTAGGACTGAGAAAACCATCACAGGGTGTTGTGAATCGGAGGGCCTGAATTGGGATAGGCAGTGAGAGGCAATGTAGGATGTGGAAAAGCGATACGGGGTGGTCAGCATGGGGAGGTCAGGAAACATGCAGTGGCAATGTAGGATAGGTTTCTGAAAAACATCGCGGGGTGTTGCGCATTGTAAGGGTTTCTAACAGGCCATTCCCTAGTAGGAGTGAGAAAAACATCACGTTGTTGTGTGAATCGGAGGGCCTGAATTAGGATAGGCAGTGAGTGGCAATATAGGATGGAGAAAAGCGCCACGGGGTGGTCAGTATGGGGAGATCAGGAAACATGCTGTGGCAATGTAGGATACGTTTCTGAAGAACAACGCGGGGTGGTGCGCATTGTAAGGTCTGCTAAAGGACCATTTACTAGTAAGAGTGAGAAAACCATCACGGGGTGGTGTGAATCGGGGGACCTGAATTGGGATAGGCAGTGAGTGGCAATGTAGGATTGAGAAAAGCGCCAAGGGGTGGTCAGCATGGGGACATCAGGAAACATTCAATGGCAATGTAGGATAGGTTTCTGAAAAACATCGCGGGGTGGTGCTCATTTTAAGGGTTTCTAACAGGCCATTTACTAGTAGGAGTGAGAAAACCTTCACGGGGTGGTGTGAATAGGAGGGCCTGAATTAGAATAGGCAATGAGTGGCAATGTATGATGGAGAAAAGCGCCACGGGGTGGTCAGCATGGGGACGTCAGGACACATGCAGTGGCAATGTAGGATATGTTTCTGAAAAACATCGTGGGGTGGTGCGCATTGTAAGGGTTTCTAAAAGGCCATTCACTAGTAGGAGTGAGATAACCATCACGGGGTGGTGTGAATCGGAGGGCATGAATTGGGATAGGCAGTGATTGGTAATATAGGATGGAGAAAAGCGATACAGGGTGGTCTGCATGGGGAGGTCAGGCAACATGCAGTGCCAATGTAGGATAGGGTTCTGAAAAACATCGCGGGGTGTGGCGCATTGTAAGGGTTTCTAACAGGCCATTCACTAGTAGGAGTGAGAAAAACATCACGTTGTTGTGGGAATCGGAGGGCCTGAATTAGGATAGGCAGTGAGTGTCAATATAGGATGGAGAAAAGCGCCACGGGGTGGTCAGCATGGGGAGGTCAGGAAACATGCAGTGGCAATGTAGGATACGTTTCTGAAGAACATCGCGGGGTGGTGCATATTGTAAGGTCTTCTAAACGCCCATTTACTAGTAAGAGTGAGAAAACCATTACGGGGTGGTGTGAATCAGGGGACCTGAATTGGGATAGGCAGTGAGTGGCAATGTAGGATTGAGAAAAGTGCCAAGGGGTGGTCAGCATGGGGAGGTCAGGAAACATGCAGTGGCAATGTGGCATAGGTTTCTGAAAAACATCGCGGGGTCCTGTGAATTGTAAGGGTTTCTAACACGCCATTCACTAGTAGGAGTGAGAAAACCATCACGGGGTGGTGTGAATCGGGGGGCTTGAATTGGGATAGGCAGTGAGTGGCAATGTAGGATGGAGAAAAGCTCTACGTGGTGGTCAGCATGGGGAGGTCAGGAAACATGCAGTGGCAATGTAGGATAGGTTTCTGAAAAACATCGCCGGGTGGTGCGCATTTTAAGGGTTTCTAACGGGCTATTCACTAGTAGGACTGAGAAAAACATCTCGGGGTGGTGTGAATCGGAGGGCCTGAATTGGGATAGGCAGTTAGTGGCAATGTATGATGGAGAAAAGCGCCACGGGGTGGTCAGCATGGGGAGGTCAGGAACCATGCAGTGGCAATGTAGGATAGGTTTCTGAAAAACATCGCGGGGTGGTGGGCCTGGTAAGGGTTTCTAACAGCCAATTCACTAGTAGGAGTGAGAAAAATATCACGTTGTTGTGTGAATCGGAGCGCCTGAATTAGCATAGGCAGTGAGTGGCAATGTAGGATGGAGAAACGCACCACGGGGTGGTCAGCATGGGGAGGTCAGGAAACATGCAGTGGCAATGTAGAATACGTTTCTGAAGAACATTGCGGGGTTGTGCGCATTGTAACGTCTTCTAAAGGCCCATTTACTAGTAAGAGTGATAAAAACATCACGGGGTGGTGTGAATCGTAGGGCCTGAAATAGGATAGGCAGTGAGTGGCACTGTAGGATGGAGAAAATGGCCACAGGGTGGTCAGCATGGAGAGGTCAGGAAACATGGAGTGGCAATGTAGGATAGGTTTCTGAAAAACATCGCGGGGTTGTGTGAATTGTAAGGGTTTCTAACACGCCATTCACTAGTAGGAGTGAGAAAACCATCACGGGGTGGTGTGAATCGGGGGGCCTGAATTGGGATAGGCAGTGAGTGGCAATGTAGGATGGAGAAAAGCTATACGGGGTGGTCAGCATGGGGAGGACAGGAAACATGCAGTGGCAATATAGGATAGGTTTCTAAAAAACATCGCGGTGTGGTGCGCAATTTAAGGGTTTCTAACAGGCCATTCACTAGTAGGAGTGAGAATAACATCACAGGGTGGTGTGAATCGGGGGGCCTGAATTGGGATAGGCAGTGAGTGGCAATGTATGATGGAGAAAAGCGCCACGGGGTGGTCAGCATGGGGATGTCAGGAAACATGCAGTGGCAATGTAGGATAGGATTCTGAAAAACATCGCGGGGTGGTGCGCATTGTAAGAGTTTCTAACAGGCCATTCACTAGTAAGAGAGAGAAAAAATTCACGGGGTGGTGTGAATCGGAGGGCGTGAATTAGGATAGGCAGTGAGTGGCAATGTAGGATGGACAAAAGGGCCACGGGCTCGTCAGCATGGGGAGGTCTGGAAACATGCAGTGGCAATGTAGGATAGGTTTCTGAAAAATATTGCGGGGTGTTGCACATTGTAAGTGTTTCTAACACGCCATCCACTAGTAGCAGTGAGAAAAACACAACCGTGTGGTGTGAAATGGAGGGCCTGAATTAGGATAGGCAGTGAGTGGCAATGTAGGATCGAGAAAAGCACCACAGGGTGGTCAGTTTGGGGAGGTCAGGAAACATGCAGTGGCAATATAGGACAGGTTTCTGAAAAACATCGCGGGGTAGTGCATTGTAAGGGTTTCTAACAGGCCATTCACTAGTAGGGGTGAGAAAAACGTCACGGAGTGGTGTGAATCGAAGGGCCTGGATTAGGAAAGGCAGTGAGTCGCAAGGAATGATGGAGAAAAGCGCCAAGGGTGGTCAGCATGGGGTGGTCAGGAAACATGCAGTGGCAATGTAGGATAGGTTTGTGAAAAAGATCGCGGATTGGTGCATTGTAAGCGTTTCTAACAGGCCATTCACTAGTAGGGGTGAGAAAAACATCATGGAGTGGTGTGAATCGGAGGGCCTGGATTAGGACAGGCAGTGAGTGGCTATGTTGGGTTGAGAAAAGCAACACGGGGTCGTCAGCATGGGGAGGTCAGGAAACATGGAGTGGCAATGTAGGATAGGTTTCTGAAAAACATCGCCGGGTGGTGTGCATTGTAAGGGTTTCTAACAGGCCATTCACTAGTAGGAGTGAGAAAATCATTACATGTTGGTGTGAATCGAAGGGCCTGAATTAGGATACGCAGTGATTGGCAATGTAGGATGGAGAAAAGCGCCACGGGCTGGTCAGCATGGGGAGGTCAGGAAACATGCCGTGGCCATGTAGGATAGGTTTCTGAAAAACATCGCGGGGTGGTGCGCATTGTAAGGGTTTGTAACAGGCCATTCACTAGTAGGAGTGAGAAAAACATCACGGGGTGGTCTGAATCGGATGGCCTGAATTAGGACAGGCAGTGAGTTGCACTGTAGAATGGAGAAAATGGCCACGGGGTGGTCAGCATGGGGAGGTCAGGAAACATGCAGTGGCAATGTAGGATAGGTTTCTGAAAAACATCACGGGGTCGTGTGAATTGTAAGGGTTTCTAACACGCCATTCACTAGTAGGAGTGAGAAAACCATCACGGGGTGTTGTGAATTGGAGGGCCTGTATTGGGATAGGCAGTGAGAGGCAATGTAGGATGGAGCAAAGCGATACGGTTTGGTCAGCATGTGGAGGTCAGGAAACATGCAGTGGCAATGTAGGATAGGTTTCTCAAAAACATCACGGGGTGGTGCGCATTGTAAGGGTTTCTAACAGGCCATTCACTAGTAGGAGTGAGAAAAACATCACGTTGTTGGGTGTATCGGAGATCGTGAATTAGGATAGGCAATGAGTGGTAATGTAGGATGGAGAAAAGCGCCAAGGGGTGGTCAGCATGGGGACATCAGGAAACATTCAATGGCAATGTAGGATAGGTTTCTGAAAATCATCGCGGGGTGGTGCTCATTTTAAGGGTTTCTAACAGGCCATTCACTAGTAGGAGTGAGAAAAACTTCACGGGGTGGTGTGAATAGGAGGGCCTGAATTAGAATAGGCAGTGAGTGGCAATGTATGATGGAGAAAAGCGCCACGGGATGGTCAGCATGGGGACATCAGGAAACATGCAGTAGAAAGGTAGGATAGGATTCTGAAAAACATCGTGGGGTTGTGCGCATTGTAAGGGTTTGTAACAGGTGATTCACTAGTAGGAGTGAGAAAACCATCACGGGGTGTTGTGAATTGGAGGGACTGTATTGGGATAGGCAGTGAGAGGCAATATAGGATGGAGCAAAGTGATACGGTTTGGTCAGCATGTGGAGCTCAGGAAACATGCAGTGGCAATATAGGATAGGTTTCTGAAAAACATCACGGGGTGGTGCGCATTGTAAGGGTTTCTAACAGGCCATTCACTAGTAGGAGTGAGAAAAACATCACGTTGTTGGGTGAATAGGAGGGCCTGAATTAGGATAGGCAGTGAGTGGTAATGTAGGATGGAGAAAAGCGCCACGGGGTGGTTATCATGGGGAGGTCAGGAAACATGCAGTGGCAATGTAGGATAGGTTTCTGAAGAACTTCGCGGGCTGGTGCGCTTTGTAATGGTTTCTAACAGGCCATTCACTAGTAGGATTGAGAAAAACATCACGGGGTGGTGTGAATAGGAGGGCCTGAATAAGAATAGGCAGTGCTTGGCAATGTAGGATGGAGAAAAGCGCCACGGAGTGTTCAGTATGTGGAAGTCAGGAAACATGCAGTGGCAGTGCAGGATAGGTTTCTGAAAAACATCGCCGGGTGGTGTGCATTGTAAGGGTTTCTAACAGGTCATTCACTAGTAGGAGTGAGAAAATCATCACGGGTTGGTGTGAATCGAAGGGCCTGAATTAGGATAGGCAGTGAGTGACAATGTAGGATGGAGAAAAGTGCCACGGGATGGTCAGCATGGGGACGTCAGGAAACATGCAGTAGAAATGTAGGATAGGATTCTGAAAAACATCGTGGGGTTGTGCGCATTGTAAGGGTTTCTAACAGGCCATTCACCAGTAGGAGTGAGAAAAACATCACGTTGTTGTGTGAATCGGAGCACCTGAATTAGGATAGGCAGTGAGTGGCAATGTAGAATGGAGAAAAGCGCCACGGGGTTGTCAGCACGGGGAGGTCAGGAGACATGCAGTGGCAACGTAGGATACGTTTCTGAAGAACATCGCGTGGTAGTGCTCATTGTAAGGTCTTCTAAAGGCGCATTTACTAGTAAGAGTGAGAAAAACCTCATGGGTTGGTGTGAATCGTAGGGCCTGAATTAGTATAGGCAGTGAGTGGCACTGTAGGATGGAGAAAATGGTCACGGGGTGGTCATCATTGGGTGGTCAGGAAACATGCAGTGGCAATGTACGATAGGTTTCTGAAAAAATCACGGGGTCGTGTGAATTGTAAGGGTTTCTAACATGCCATTCACTAGTAAGAGTGAGAAAACCGTCACGGGGTGGTGTGAATCGTGGGGACTGAATTGGGATTGGCAGTGAGTGGCAATGTAGAATTCAGAAAAGCTATACGGGGTGGTCAGCATGGGGAGGTCAGGAAACATACAGTGGCAATGTAGGATAGGTTTCTGAAAAACATCTTGGGTGGGGCGCATTTTAAGGGTTTCTAACAGGCCATTCATTAGTAGGAGTGAGAAAAACATCACGGGGTGGTGTGAATCGGAAGGCCTGAATTAGGCTATGCAGTGAGTTGCACTGTAGAATGGAGAAAATGGCCACGGGGTGGTCAGCATGGGGAGGTCAGGAAACATGCAGTGGCAATGTAGGATAGGTTTCTGAAAAACATCGCGGGGTCGTGTGAATTGTAAGTGTTTCTAACACGCCATTCACTAGTAGGAGTGAGAAAAACATCACGGGGTGGTGTGAATCGGGGGGCCTGAATTGGGATAGGCAGTGAGTGGCAATGTAGGATGGAGAAAAGCTATACGTGGTGGTCCGCATGGGGAGGTCAGGAAACATGCAGTGGCAATGTAGGATAGGTTTCTGAAAAACATCGCGGGGTGGTGCGCATTGTAAGGGTGTCTAACAGCCAATTCACTAGTAGGAGTGAGAAAAATATCACGTTGTTGTGTGAATCGGAGTGCCTCAATTAGGATAGGCAGTGAGTGGCAATGTAGGATGGACAAAAGCGCCACGGGGTGTTCAGCATGGGGAGGTCTGGAAACATGCAGTGGCAATGTAGGATAGGTTTCTGAAAAACATCGCGGGGTGGTGCGCATTGTAAGCGTTTGTAACAGGCCATTCACTAGTAGGAGTGAGAGAAACATCACGGGGTGTTGTGAATCGGTGGGCCTGAATTAGGAAAGGCAGTGACCTGCACTGTAGGATGGAGAAAATGGCCACGGGGTAGTCAGCATGTGGAGGTCAGGAAACCTGCAGTGGCAATGTAGGATAGGTTTCTAAAAAACATCGCGGGGTCGTTTGAATTGTAAGGGTTTCTAACACGCCATTCACTAGTAGGAGTGAGAAAACCATCACAGGGTGTTGTGCATCGGAGGGCCTGAATTGGGATAGGCAGTGAGAGGCAATGTAGGATGTGGAAAAGCGATACGGGGTGGTCAGCATGGGGAGGTCTGGAAACATGCAGTTCCAATGTAGGATACGTTTCTGAGAACATCGCGGGGTGGTGCGCATTGTAAGGTCTTCTAAAGGCCCATTTACTAGTAAGAGTGAGAAAACCATCACGGGGTGGTGTGAATCGGGTGACCTGATTTGGGATAGGCAGTGAGTGGCAATGTAGGATGGAGAAAAGCGCCAAGGGGTGGTCAGCATGGGGATGTCAGGAAACATGCAATGGCAATGTAGGATAGGTTTCTGAAAAACATCGCGGGGTGGTGCTAATTTTAAGGATTTCTAACAGGCCATTCACTAGTAGGAGTGAGAAAAACATCACGGGGTGGTGTGAATAGGAGGGCCTGAATTAGAATAGGCAGTGAGTGGCAATGTATGATGGAGAAAAGCGCCACGGGGTTGTCAGCATGGTGAGGTCAGGAAACATGCAGTAGCAATGTAGGATAGGATTCTGAAAAACATCGCGTGGTGGTGCGCATTGTAAGAGTATCTAACAGGCCATTCACTAGTAAGAGTGAGAAATACATCAGGGGGTGGTGTGAATGGGAGGGCCTGAATTAGGATAGGCAGTGAGTGGCAATGTAGGATTGAGAAAAGCGCCACGGGGTGATCAGCATGGGGAGGTCAGGACACATGCAGTGGCAATGTAGGATATGTTTCTGAAAAACATCGTGGGGTGGTGCGCATTGTAAGGTTTTCTAAAAGGCCATTCACTAGTAGGAGTGAGAAAACCATCACGGGGTGGTGTGAATCGGAGGGCATGAATTGGGATAGGCAGTGATTGGTAATATAGGATGGAGAAAAGCGATACAGGGTGGTCTGCATGGGGAGGTCAGGCAACATGCAGTGCCAATGTAGGATAGGGTTCTGAAAAACATCGCGGGGTGTTGCGCATTGTAAGGGTTTCTAACAGGCCATTCACTAGTAGGAGTGAGAAAAACATCACGTTGTTGTGGGAATCGGAGGGCCTGAATTAGGATAGGCAGTGAGTGTCAATATAAGATGGAGAAAAGCGCCACGGGGTGGTCAGCATGGGGAGGTCAGGAAACATGCAGTGGCAATGTAGGATACGTTTCTGAAGAACATCGCGGGGTGGTGCATATTGTAAGGTCTTCTAAACGCCCATTTACTAGTAAGAGTGAGAAAACCATTACGGGGTGGTGTGAATCGGGGGACCTGAATTGGGATAGGCAGTGAGTGGCAATGTAGGATTGAGAAAAGTGCCAAGGGGTGGTCAGCATGGGGAGGTCAGGAAACATGCAGTGGCAATGTAGCATAGTTTTCTGAAAAACATCGTGGGGTCCTGTGAATTGTAAGGGTTTCTAACACGCCATTCACTAGTATTAGTGAGAAAACCATCACGGGGTGTTGTTAATCGGGGGGCCTGAATGGGGATAGGCAGTGAGTGGCAATGTAGGATGGAGAAAAGCTATACGTGGTGGTCAGCATGGGGAGGTCAGGAAACATGCCGTGGCAATGTAGGATGGGTTTCTGAAAAAAATCGCGGGGTGGTGCGCATTTTAAGGGTTTCTAACAGGCTATTCACTAGTAGGACTGAGAAAAACATCTCGGGGTGGTGTGAATCGGAGGGCCTGAATTGGGATAGGCAGTGAGTGGCAATGTATGATGGAGAAAAGCGCCACGGGGTGGTCAGCATGGGGAGGTCAGGAACCATGCAGTGGCAATGTAGGATAGGTTTCTGAAAAACATCGCAGGGTGTTGCGCATTGTAAGGGTTTCTAACAGCCAATTCACTTGTAGGAGTGAGAAAAATATCACGTGGTTGTGTGAATCGGAGCGCCTGAATTCGCATAGGCAGTGAGTGGCAATGTAGGATGGAGAAACGCACCACGGGGTGGTCAGCATGGGGAGGTCAGGAAACATGCAGTGGCAATGTAGAATATGTTTCTGAAGAACACTGCGGGGTGGTGCGCATTGTAACGTCTTCTAAAGTCCCATTTACTAGTAAGAGTGATAAAAACATCACGGGGTGGTGTGAATCGTAGGGCCTCAAATAGGATAGGCAGTGTGTGGCACTGTAGGATGGAGCAAATGGCCACAGGGTGGTCAGCATGGGGAGGTCAGGAAACATGCAGTGGCAATGTAGGATAGGTTTCTGAAAAACATCGCGGGGTCGTGTGAATTGTAAGGGTTTCTAACAGGCCATTCACTAGTAGGAGTGAGCAAAACATCACGTTGTTGTGGGAATCGGAGGGCCTGAATGAGGATAGGCAGTGAGTGGCAATATAGGATGGAGAAAAGCGCCACGGGGTGGTCAGCATGGGGAGGTCAGGAAACATGCAGTGGCAATGTAGGATACGTTTCTGAAGAATATCGCGGGGTGGTGCATATTGTAAGGTCTTCTAAAGGCCCATTTACTAGTAAGAGTGAGAAAACCATTACGGGGTGGTGTGAATCGGGGGACCTGAATTGGGATAGGCAGTGAGTGGCAATGTAGCATTGAGAAAAGTGCCAAGGGGTGGTCAGCATGGGGAGGTCAGGAAACATGCAGTGGCAATGTGGCATAGGTTTCTGAAAAACATCGCGGGGTCCTGTGAATTGTAAGGGTTTCTAACACGCCATTCACTAGTAGGAGTGAGAAAACCATCACGGGGTGGTGTGAATCGGGGGGCTTGAATTGGGATAGGCAGTGAGTGGCAATGTAGGATGGAGAAAAGCTATACGTGGTGGTCAGCATGGGGAGGTCAGGAAACATGCAGTGGCAATGTAGGATAGGTTTCTGAAAAACATCGCGGGGTGGTGCGCATTTTAAGGGTTTCTAACGGGCTATTCACTAGTAGGACTGAGAAAAACATCTCGGGGTGGTGTGAATCGGAGGGCCTGAATTGGGATAGGCAGTTAGTGGCAATGTATGATGGAGAAAAGCGCCACGGGGTGGTCAGCATGGGGAGGTCAGGAACCATGCAGTGGCAATGTAGGATAGGTTTCTGAAAAACATCGCGGGGTGGTGGGCCTTGTAAGGGTTTCTAACAGCCAATTCACTAGTAGGAGTGAGAAAAATATCACGTTGTTGTGTGAATCGGAGCGCCTGAATTGGCATAGGCAGTGAGTGGCAATGTAGGATGGAGAAACGCACCACGGGGTGGTCAGCATGGGGAGGTCAGGAAACATGCAGTGGCAATGTAGAATACGTTTCTGAAGAACATTGCGGGGTGGTGCGCATTGTAACGTCTTCTAAAGGCCCATTTACTAGTAAGAGTGATAAAAACATCACGGGGTGGTGTGAATCGTAGGGCCTGAAATAGGATAGGCAGTGGGTGGCACTGTAGGATGGAGAAAATGGCCACAGGGTGGTCAGCATGGAGAGGTCAGGAAACATGGAGTGGCAACGTAGGATAGGTTTCTGAAAAACATCGCGGGGTTGTGTGAATTGTAAGGGTTTCTAACACGCCATTCACTAGTAGGAGTGAGAAAACCATCACGGGGTGGTGTGAATCGGGGGGCCTGAATTGGGATAGGCAGTGAGTGGCAATGTAGGATGGAGAAAAGCTATACGGGGTGGTCAGCATGGGGAGGACAGGAAACATGCAGTGGCAATATAGGATAGGTTTCTAAAAAACATCGCGGTGTGGTGCGCAATTTAAGGGTTTCTAACAGGCCATTCACTAGTAGGAGTGAGAATAACATCACAGGGTGGTGTGAATCGGGGGGCCTGAATTGGGATAGGCAGTGAGTGGCAATGTATGATGGAGAAAAGCGCCACGGGGTGGTCAGCATGGGGATGTCAGGAAACATGCAGTGGCAATGTAGGATAGGATTCTGAAAAACATCGCGGGGTGGTGCGCATTGTAAGAGTTTCTAACCGGCCATTCACTAGTAAGAGAGAGAAAAAATTCACGGGGTGGTGTGAATCGGAGGGCGTGAATTAGGATAGGCAGTGAGTGGCAATGTAGGATGGACAAAAGGGCCACGGGCTCGTCAGCATGGGGAGGTCTGGAAACATGCAGTGGCAATGTAGGATAGGTTTCTGAAAAATATTGCGGGGTGTTGCACATTGTAAGTGTTTCTAACACGCCATGCACTAGTAGCAGTGAGAAAAACACAACCGTGTGGTGTGAAATGGAGGGCCTGAATTAGGATAGGCAGTGAGTGGCAATGTAGGATCGAGAAAAGCACCACGGGGTGGTCAGTTTGGGGAGGTCAGGAAACATGCAGTGGCAATATAGGACAGGTTTCTGAAAAACATCGCGGGGTAGTGCATTGTAAGGGTTTCTAACAGGCCATTCACTAGTAGGGGTGAGAAAAACGTCACGGAGTGGTGTGAATCGAAGGGCCTGGATTAGGAAAGGCAGTGAGTCGCAAGGAATGATGGAGAAAAGCGCCAAGGGTGGTCAGCATGGGGTGGTCAGGAAACATGCAGTGGCAATGTAGGATAGGTTTGTGAAAAAGATCGCGGGTTGGTGCATTGTAAGCGTTTCTAACAGGCCATTCACTAGTAGGGGTGAGAAAAACATCATGGAGTGGTGTGAATCGGAGGGCCTGGATTAGGACAGGCAGTGAGTGGCTATGTTGGGTTGAGAAAAGCAACACGGGGTCGTCAGCATGGGGAGGTCAGGAAACATGGAGTGGCAATGTAGGATAGGTTTCTGAAAAACATCGCCGGGTGGTGTGCATTGTAAGGGTTTCTAACAGGCCATTCACTAGTAGGAGTGAGAAAATCATTACATGTTGGTGTGAATCGAAGGGCCTGAATTAGGATACGCAGTGATTGGCAATGTAGGATGGAGAAAAGCGCCACGGGCTGGTCAGCATGGGGAGGTCAGGAAACATGCCGTGGCCATGTAGGATAGGTTTCTGAAAAACATCGCGGGGTGGTGCGCATTGTAAGGGTTTGTAACAGGCCATTCACTAGTAGGAGTGAGAAAAACATCACGGGGTGTTGTGAATTGGAGGGCCTGAATTAGGACAGGCAGTGAGTTGCACTGTAGAATGGAGAAAATGGCCACGGGGTGGTCAGCATGGGGAGGTCAGGAAACATGCAGTGGCAATGTAGGATAGGTTTCTGAAAAACATCACGGGGTCGTGTGAATTGTAAGGGTTTCTAACACGCCATTCACTAGTAGGAGTGAGAAAACCATCACGGGGTGTTGTGAATTGGAGGGCCTGTATTGGGATAGGCAGTGAGAGGCAATGTAGGATGGAGCAAAGCGATACGGTTTGGTCAGCATGTGGAGGTCAGGAAACATGCAGTGGCAATGTAGGATAGGTTTCTCAAAAACATCACGGGGTGGTGCGCATTGTAAGGGTTTCTAACAGGCCATTCACTAGTAGGAGTAAGAAAAACATCACGTTGTTGGGTGTATCGGAGATCGTGAATTAGGATAGGCAATGAGTGGTAATGTAGGATGGAGAAAAGCGCCAAGGGGTGGTCAGCATGGGGACATCAGGAAACATTCAATGGCAATGTAGGATAGGTTTCTGAAAAACATCGCGGGGTTGTGCTCATTTTAAGGGTTTCTAACAGGCCATTCACTAGTAGGAGTGAGAAAAACTTCACGGGGTGGTGTGAATAGGAGGGCCTGAATTAGAATAGGCAGTGAGTGGCAATGTATGATGGAGAAAAGCGCCACGGGATGGTCAGCATGGGGACATCAGGAAACATGCAGTAGAAATGTAGGATAGGATTCTGAAAAACATCGTGGGGTTGTGCGCATTGTAAGGGTTTGTAACAGGTGATTCACTAGTAGGAGTGAGAAAACCATCACGGGGTGTTGTGAATTGGAGGGACTGTATTGGGATAGGCAGTGAGAGGCAATATAGGATGGAGCAAAGTGATACGGTTTGGTCAGCATGTGGAGGTCAGGAAACATGCAGTGGCAATATAGGATAGGATTCTGAAAAACATCACGGGGTGGTGCGCATTGTAAGGGTTTCTAACAGGCCATTCACTAGTAGGAGTGAGAAAAACATCACGTTGTTGGGTGAATAGGAGGGCCTGAATTAGGATAGGCAGTGAGTGGTAATGTAGGATGGAGAAAAGCGCCACGGGGTGGTTATCATGGGGAGGTCAGGAAACATGCAGTGGCAATGTAGGATAGGTTTCTGAAGAACTTCGCGGGCTGGTGCGCTTTGTAATGGTTTCTAACAGGCCATTCACTAGTAGGATTGAGAAAAACATCACGGGGTGGTGTGAATAGGAGGGCCTGAATAAGAATAGGCAGTGCTTGGCAATGTAGGATGGAGAAAAGTGCCACGGAGTGTTCAGTATGTGGAAGTCAGGAAACATGCAGTGGCAGTGCAGGATAGGTTTCTGAAAAACATCGCCGGGTGGTGTGCATTGTAAGGGTTTCTAACAGGTCATTCACTAGTAGGAGTGAGAAAATCATCACGGGTTGGTGTGAATCGAAGGGCCTGAATTAGGATAGGCAGTGAGTGACAATGTAGGATGGAGAAAAGTGCCACGGGATGGTCAGCATGGGGACGTCAGGAAACATGCAGTAGAAATGTAGGATAGGATTCTGAAAAACATCGTGGGGTTGTGCGCATTGTAAGGGTTTCTAACAGGCCATTCACCAGTAGGAGTGAGAAAAACATCACGTTGTTGTGTGAATCGGAGCACCTGAATTAGGATAGGCAGTGAGTGGCAATGTAGAATGGAGAAAAGCGCCACGGGGTTGTCAGCACGGGGAGGTCAGGAGACATGCAGTGGCAACGTAGGATACGTTTCTGAAGAACATCGCGTGGTAGTGCTCATTGTAAGGTCTTCTAAAGGCGCATTTACTAGTAAGAGTGAGAAAAACCTCACGGGTTGGTGTGAATCGTAGGGCCTGAATTAGTATAGGCAGTGAGTGGCACTGTAGGATGGAGAAAATGGTCACGGGGTGGTCATCATTGGGTGGTCAGGAAACATGCAGTGGCAATGTACGATAGGTTTCTGAAAAAATCACGGGGTCGTGTGAATTGTAAGGGTTTCTAACATGCCATTCACTAGTAAGAGTGAGAAAACCGTCACGGGGTGGTGTGAATCGTGGGGCCTGAATTGGGATTGGCAGTGAGTGGCAATGTAGAATTCAGAAAAGCTATACGGGGTGGTCAGCATGGGGAGGTCAGAAAACATACAGTGGCAATGTAGGATAGGTTTCTGAAAAACATCTTGGGTGGGGCGCATTTTAAGGGTTTCTAACAGGCCATTCATTAGTAGGAGTGAGAAAAACATCACGGGGTGGTGTGAATCGGAAGGCCTGAATTAGGCTATGCAGTGAGTTGCACTGTAGAATGGAGAAAATGGCCACGGGGTGGTCAGCATGGGGAGGTCAGGAAACATGCAGTGGCAATGTAGGATAGGTTTCTGAAAAACATCGCGGGGTCGTGTGAATTGTAAGTGTTTCTAACACGCCATTCACTAGTAGGAGTGAGAAAAACATCACGGGGTGGTGTGAATCGGGGGGACTGAATTGGGATAGGCAGTGAGTGGCAATGTAGGATGGAGAAAAGCTATACGTGGTGGTCCGCATGGGGAGGTCAGGAAACATGCAGTGGCAATGTAGGATAGGTTTCTGAAAAACATCGCGGGGTGGTGCGCATTGTAAGGGTGTCTAACAGCCAATTCACTAGTAGGAGTGAGAAAAATATCACGTTGTTGTGTGAATCGGAGTGCCTCAATTAGGATAGGCAGTGAGTGGCAATGTAGGATGGACAAAAGCGCCACGGGGTGTTCAGCATGGGGAGGTCTGGAAACATGCAGTGGCAATGTAGGATAGGTTTCTGAAAAACATCGCGGGGTGGTGCGCATTATAAGGGTTTGTAACAGGCCATTCACTAGTAGGAGTGAGAGAAACATCACGGGGTGTTGTGAATCGGTGGGCCTGAATTAGGAAAGGCAGTGACCTGCACTGTAGGATGGAGAAAATGGCCACGGGGTAGTCAGCATGTGGAGGTCAGGAAACCTGCAGTGGCAATGTAGGATAGGTTTCTAAAAAACATCGCGGGGTCGTGTGAATTGTAAGGGTTTCTAACACGCCATTCACTAGTAGGAGTGAGAAAACCATCACAGGGTGTTGTGCATCGGAGGGCCTGAATTGGGATAGGCAGTGAGAGGCAATGTAGGATGTGGAAAAGCGATACGGGGTGGTCAGCATGGGGAGGTCAGGAAACATGCAGTGCCAATGTAGGATAGCTTTCTGAAAAACATCACGGGGTGTTGTGAATCGGAGGGCCTGTATTGGGATAGGCATTGAGAGGCAATGTAGCATGGAGAAAAGCGATACGGTGTGGTCAGCATGTGGAGGTCAGGAAACATGCGGTGGCAATGTAGGATAGGTTTCTGAAAACATCGCGGGGTGGTGCGCATTGTAAGGGTTTCTAACAGGCCATTCACTAGTAGCAGTGAGAAAAACATCTCGTTGTTGGGTGAATCGGAGGGCCTGAATTAGGATAGGCAGTGAGTGGCAATATAGGATGGAGAAAAGCGCCACGGGTGGTCAGCATGGGGAGGTCTGGAAACATGCAGTTCCAATGTAGGATACGTTTCTGAGAACATCGCGGGGTGGTGCGCATTGTAAGGTCTTCTAAAGGCCCATTTACTAGTAAGAGTGAGAAAACCATCACGGGGTGGTGTGAATCGGGTGACCTGATTTGGGATAGGCAGTGAGTGGCAATGTAGGATGGAGAAAAGCGCCAAGGGGTGGTCAGCATGGGGATGTCAGGAAACATGCAATGGCAATGTAGGATAGGTTTCTGAAAAACATCGCGGGGTGGTGCTAATTTTAAGGATTTCTAACAGGCCATTCACTAGTAGGAGTGAGAAAAACATCACGGGGTGGTGTGAATAGGAGGGCCTGAATTAGAATAGGCAGTGAGTGGCAATGTATGATGGAGAAAAGCGCCACGGGGTGGTCAGCATGGTGAGGTCAGGAAACATGCAGTAGCAATGTAGGATAGGATTCTGAAAAACATCGCGTGGTGGTGCGCATTGTAAGTGTATCTAACAGGCCATTCACTAGTAAGAGTGAGAAATACATCAGGGGGTGGTGTGAATGGGAGGGCCTGAATTAGGATAGGCAGTGAGTGGCAATGTAGGATTGAGAAAAGCGCCACGGGGTGATCAGCATGGGGAGGTGAGGACACATGCAGTGGCAATGTAGGATATGTTTCTGAAAAACATCGTGGGGTGGTGCGCATTGTAAGGTTTTCTAAAAGGCCATTCACTAGTAGGAGTGAGAAAACCATCACGGGGTGGTGTGAATCGGAGGGCATGAATTGGGATAGGCAGTGATTGGTAATATAGAATGGAGAAAAGCGATACAGGGTGGTCTGCATGGGGAGGTCAGGCAACATGCAGTGCCAATGTAGGATAGGGTTCTGAAAAACATCGCGGGGTGTTGCGCATTGTAAGGGTTTCTAACAGGCCATTCACTAGTAGGAGTGAGAAAAACATCACGTTGTTGTGGGAATCGGAGGGCCTGAATTAGGATAGGCAGTGAGTGTCAATATAAGATGGAGAAAAGCGCCACGGGGTGGTCAGCATGGGGAGGTCAGGAAACATGCAGTGGCAATGTAGGATACGTTTCTGAAGAACATCGCGGGGTGGTGCATATCGTAAGGTCTTCTAAACGCCCATTTACTAGTAAGAGTGAGAAAACCATTACGGGGTGGTGTGAATCGGGGGACCTGAATTGGGATAGGCAGTGAGTGGCAATGTAGGATTGAGAAAAGTGCCAAGGGGTGGTCAGCATGGGGAGGTCAGGAAACATGCAGTGGCAATGTAGCATAGTTTTCTGAAAAACATCGTGGGGTCCTGTGAATTGTAAGGGTTTCTAACACGCCATTCACTAGTAGGAGTGAGAAAACCATCACGGGGTGTTGTTAATCGGGGGGCCTGAATGGGGATAGGCAGTGAGTGGCAATGTAGGATGGAGAAAAGCTATACGTGGTGGTCAGCATGGGGAGGTCAGGAAACATGCCGTGGCAATGTAGGATGGGTTTCTGAAAAAAATCGCGGGGTGGTGCGCATTTTAAGGGTTTCTAACAGGCTATTCACTAGTAGGACTGAGAAAAACATCTCGGGGTGGTGTGAATCGGAGGGCCTGAATTGGGATAGGCAGTGAGTGGCAATGTATGATGGAGAAAAGCGCCACGGGGTGGTCAGCATGGGGAGGTCAGGAACCATGCAGTGGCAATGTAGGATAGGTTTCTGAAAAACATCGCAGGGTGTTGCGCATTGTAAGGGTTTCTAACAGCCAATTCACTTGTAGGAGTGAGAAAAATATCACGTGGTTGTGTGAATCGGAGCGCCTGAATTAGCATAGGCAGTGAGTGGCAATGTAGGATGGAGAAACGCACCACGGGGTGGTCAGCATGGGGAGGTCAGGAAACATGCAGTGGCAATGTAGAATATGTTTCTGAAGAACACTGCGGGGTGGTGCGCATTGTAACGTCTTCTAAAGGCCCATTTACTAGTAAGAGTGATAAAAACATCACGGGGTAGTGTGAATCGTAGGGCCTCAAATAGGATAGGCAGTGTGTGGCACTGTAGGATGGAGCAAATGGCCACAGGGTGGTCAGCATGGGGAGGTCAGGAAACATGCAGTGGCAATGTAGGATAGGTTTCTGAAAAACATCGCGGGGTCGTGTGAATTGTAAGGGTTTCTAACAGGCCATTCACTAGTAGGAGTGAGCAAAACATCACGTTGTTGTGGGAATCGGAGGGCCTGAATGAGGATAGGCAGTGAGTGGCAATATAGGATGGAGAAAAGCGCCACGGGGTGGTCAGCATGGGGAGGTCAGGAAACATGCAGTGGCAATGTAGGATACGTTTCTGAAGAACATCGCGGGATGGTGCATATTGTAAGGTCTTCTAAAGGCCCATTTACTAGTAAGAGTGAGAAAACCATTACGGGGTGGTGTGAATCGGGGGACCTGAATTGGGATAGGCAGTGAGTGGCAATGTAGGATTGAGAAAAGTGCCAAGGGGTGGTCAGCATGGGGAGGTCAGGAAACATGCAGTGGCAATGTGGCATAGGTTTCTGAAAAACATCGCGGGGTGGTGGGCCTTGTAAGGGTTTCTAACAGCCAATTCACTAGTAGGAGTGAGAAAAATATCACGTTGTTGTGTGAATCGGAGCGCCTGAATTAGCATAGGCAGTGAGTGGCAATGTAGGATGGAGAAATGCACCACGGGGTGGTCAGCATGGGGAGGTCAGGAAACATGCAGTGGCAATGTAGAATACGTTTCTGAAGAACATTGCGGGGTGGTGCGCATTGTAATGTCTTCTAAAGGCCCATTTACTAGTAAGAGTGATAAAAACATCACGGGGTGGTGTGAATCGTAGGGCCTGAAATAGGATAGGCAGTGAGTGGCACTGTAGGATGGAGAAAATGGCCACAGGGTGGTCAGCATGGAGAGGTCAGGAAACATGGAGTGGCAATGTAGGATAGGTTTCTGAAAAACATCGCGGGGTTGTGTGAATTGTAAGGGTTTCTAACACGCCATTCACTAGTAGGAGTGAGAAAACCATCACGGGGTGGTGTGAATCGGGGGGCCTGAATTGGGATAGGCAGTGAGTGGCAATGTAGGATGGAGAAAAGCTATACGGGGTGGTCAGCATGGGGAGGACAGGAAACATGCAGTGGCAATATAGGATAGGTTTCTAAAAAACATCGCGGTGTGGTGCGCAATTTAAGGGTTTCTAACAGGCCATTCACTAGTAGGAGTGAGAATAACATCACAGGGTGGTGTGAATCGGGGGGCCTGAATTGGGATAGGCAGTGAGTGGCAATGTATGATGGAGAAAAGCGCCACGGGGTGGTCAGCATGGGGATGTCAGGAAACATGCAGTGGCAATGTAGGATAGGATTCTGAAAAACATCGCGGGGTGGTGCGCATTGTAAGAGTTTCTAACAGGCCATTCACTAGTAAGAGAGAGAAAAAATTCACGGGGTGGTGTGAATCGGAGGGCGTGAATTAGGATAGGCAGTGAGTGGCAATGTAGGATCGAGAAAAGCACCACGGGGTGGTCAGTTTGGGGAGGTCAGGAAACATGCAGTGGCAATATAGGACAGGTTTCTGAAAAACATCGCGGGGTAGTGCATTGTAAGGGTTTCTAACAGGCCATTCACTAGTAGGGGTGAGAAAAACGTCACGGAGTGGTGTGAATCGAAGGGCCTGGATTAGGAAAGGCAGTGAGTCGCAAGGAATGATGGAGAAAAGCGCCAAGGGTGGTCAGCATGGGGTGGTCAGGAAACATGCAGTGGCAATGTAGGATAGGTTTGTGAAAAAGATCGCGGGTTGGTGCATTGTAAGCGTTTCTAACAGGCCATTCACTAGTAGGGGTGAGAAAAACATCATGGAGTGGTGTGAATCGGAGGGCCTGGATTAGGACAGGCAGTGAGTGGCTATGTTGGGTGGAGAAAAGCAACACGGGGTCATCAGCATGGGGAGGTCAGGAAACATGGAGTGGCAATGTAGGATAGGTTTCTGAAAAACATCGCCGGGTGGTGTGCATTGTAAGGGTTTCTAACAGGCCATTCACTAGTAGGAGTGAGAAAATCATTACATGTTGGTGTGAATCGAAGGGCCTGAATTAGGATACGCAGTGATTGGCAATGTAGGATGGAGAAAAGCGCCACGGGCTGGTCAGCATGGGGAGGTCAGGAAACATGCCGTGGCCATGTAGGATAGGTTTCTGAAAAACATCGCGGGGTGGTGCGCATTGTAAGGGTTTGTAACAGGCCATTCACTAGCAGGAGTGAGAAAAACATCACGGGGTGGTCTGAATCGGATGGCCTGAATTAGGACAGGCAGTGAGTTGCACTGTAGAATGGAGAAAATGGCCACGGGGTGGTCAGCATGGGGAGGTCAGGAAACATGCAGTGGCAATGTAGGATAGGTTTCTGAAAAACATCACGGGGTCGTGTGAATTGTAAGGGTTTCTAACACGCCATTCACTAGTAGGAGTGAGAAAACCATCACGGGGTGTTGTGAATTGGAGGGCCTGTATTGGGATAGGCAGTGAGAGGCATTGTAGAATGGAGCAAAGCGATACGGTTTGGTCAGCATGTGGAGGTCAGGAAACATGCAGTGGCAATGTAGGATACGTTTCTGAAAAACATCACGGGGTGGTGCGCATTGTAAGGGTTTCTAACAGGCCATTCACTAGTAGGAGTGAGAAAAACATCACGTTGTTGGGTGTATCGGAGATCGTGAATTAGGATAGGCAGTGAGTGGTAATGTAGGATGGAGAAAATCGCCAAGGGGTGGTCAGCATGGGGACATCAGGAAACATTCAATGGCAATGTAGGATAGGTTTCTGAAAAACATCGCGGGGTGGTGCTCATTTTAAGGGTTTCTAACAGGCCATTCACTAGTAGGAGTGAGAAAAACTTCACGGGGTGGTGTGAATAGGAGGGCCTGAATTAGAATAGGCAGTGAGTGGCAATGTATGATGGAGAAAAGCGCCACGGGATGGTCAGCATGGGGACATCAGGAAACATGCAGTAGAAATGTAGGATAGGATTCTGAAAAACATCGTGGGGTTGTGCGCATTGTAAGGGTTTGTAACAGGCGATTCACTAGTAGGAGTGAGAAAACCATCACGGGGTGTTGTGAATTGGAGGGACTGTATTGGGATAGGCAGTGAGAGGCAATATAGGATGGAGCAAAGTGATACGGTTTGGTCAGCATGTGGAGGTCAGGAAACATGCAGTGGCAATGTAGGTTAGGTTTCTGAAAAACATCACGGGGTGGTGCGCATTGTAAGGGTTTCTAACAGGCCATTCACTAGTAGGAGTGAGAAAAACATCACGTTGTTGGGTGAATAGGAGGGCCTGAATTAGGATAGGCAGTGAGTGGTAATGTAGGATGGAGAAAAGCGCCACGGGGTGGTTATCATGGGGAGGTCAGGAAACATGCAGTGGCAATGTAGGATAGGTTTCTGAAGAACTTCGCGGGCTGGTGCGCTTTGTAATGGTTTCTAACAGGCCATTCACTAGTAGGATTGAGAAAAACATCACGGGGTGGTGTGAATAGGAGGGCCTGAATAAGAATAGGCAGTGCTTGGCAATGTAGGATGGAGAAAAGCGCCACGGAGTGTTCAGTATGTGGAAGTCAGGAAACATGCAGTGGCAGTGCAGGATAGGTTTCTGAAAAACATCGCCAGGTGGTGTGCATTGTAAGGGTTTCTAACAGGTCATTCACTAGTAGGAGTGAGAAAATCATCACGGGTTGGTGTGAATCGAAGGGCCTGAATTAGGATAGGCAGTGAGTGACAATGTAGGATGGAGAAAAGTGCCACGGGATGGTCAGCATGGGGACGTCAGGAAACATGCAGTAGAAATGTAGGATAGGATTCTGAAAAACATCGTGGGGTTGTGCGCATTGTAAGGGTTTCTAACAGGCCATTCACCAGTAGGAGTGAGAAAAACATCACGTTGTTGTGTGAATCGGAGCACCTGAATTAGGATAGGCAGTGAGTGGCAATGTAGAATGGAGAAAAGCGCCACGGGGTTGTCAGCACGGGGAGGTCAGGAGACATGCAGTGGCAACGTAGGATACGTTTCTGAAGAACATCGCGTGGTAGTGCTCATTGTAAGGTCTTCTAAAGGCGCATTTACTAGTAAGAGTGAGAAAAACCTCACGGGTTGTTGTGAATCGTAGGGCCTGAATTAGTATAGGCAGTGAGTGGCAATGTAGGATGGAGAAAATGGTCATGGGGTGGTCATCATTGGGTGGTCAGGAAACATGCAGTGGCAATGTACGATAGGTTTCTGAAAAAATCACGGGGTCGTGTGAATTGTAAGGGTTTCTAACATGCCATTCACTAGTAAGAGTGAGAAAACCGTCACGGGGTGGTGTGAATCGGGGGGCCTGAATTGGGATTGGCAGTGAGTGGCAATGTAGAATTCAGAAAAGCTATACGGGGTGGTCAGCATGGGGAGGTCAGGAAACATACAGTGGCAATGTAGGATAGGTTTCTGAAAAACATCTTGGGTGGGGCGCATTCTAAGGGTTTCTAACAGGCCATTCATTAGTAGGAGTGAGAAAAACATCACGGGGTGGTGTGAATCGGAAGGCCTGAATTAGGCTATGCAGTGAGTTGCACTGTAGAATGGAGAAAATGGCCACGGGGTGGTCAGCATGGGGAGGTCAGGAAACATGCAGTGGCAATGTAGGATAGGTTTCTGAAAAACATCGCGGGGTCGTGTGAATTGTAAGTGTTTCTAACACGCCATTCACTAGTAGGAGTGAGAAAAACATCACGGGGTGGTGTGAATCGGGGGGCCTGAATTGGGATAGGCAGTGAGTGGCAATGTAGGATGGAGAAAAGCTATACGTGGTGGTCCGCATGGGGAGGTCAGGAAACATGCAGTGGCAATGTAGGATAGGTTTCTGAAAAACATCGCGGGGTGGTGCGCATTGTAAGGGTGTCTAACAGACAATTCACTAGTAGGAGTGAGAAAAATATCACGTTGTTGTGTGAATCGGAGTGCCTCAATTAGGATAGGCAGTGAGTGGCAATATAGGATGGAGAAAAGCGCCACGGGGTGGTCAGCATGGGGAGGTCTGGAAACATGCAGTTCCAATGTAGGATACGTTTCTGAGAACATCGCGGGGTGGTGCGCATTGTAAGGTCTTCTAAAGGCCCATTTACTAGTAAGAGTGAGAAAACCATCACGGGGTGGTGTGAATCGGGTGACCTGATTTGGGATAGGCAGTGAGTGGCAATGTAGGATGGAGAAAAGCGCCAAGGGGTGGTCAGCATGGGGATGTCAGGAAACATGCAATGGCAATGTAGGATAGGTTTCTGAAAAACATCGCGGGGTGGTGCTAATTTTAAGGATTTCTAACAGGCCATTCACTAGTAGGAGTGAGAAAAACATCACGGGGTGGTGTGAATAGGAGGGCCTGAATTAGAATAGGCAGTGAGTGGCAATGTATGATGGAGAAAAGCGCCACGGGGTGGTCAGCATGGTGAGGTCAGGAAACATGCAGTAGCAATGTAGGATAGGATTCTGAAAAACATCGCGTGGTGGTGCGCATTGTAAGAGTATCTAACAGGCCATTCACTAGTAAGAGTGAGAAATACATCAGGGGGTGGTGTGAATGGGAGGGCCTGAATTAGGATAGGCAGTGAGTGGCAATGTAGGATTGAGAAAAGCGCCACGGGGTGATCAGCATGGGGAGGTCAGGACACATGCAGTGGCAATGTAGGATATGTTTCTGAAAAACATCGTGGGGTGGTGCGCATTGTAAGGTTTTCTAAAAGGCCATTCACTAGTAGGAGTGAGAAAACCATCACGGGGTGGTGTGAATCGGAGGGCATGAATTGGGATAGGCAGTGATTGGTAATATAGGATGGAGAAAAGCGATACAGGGTGGTCTGCATGGGGAGGTCAGGCAACATGCAGTGCCAATGTAGGATAGGGTTCTGAAAAACATCGCGGGGTGTTGCGCATTGTAAGGGTTTCTAACAGGCCATTCACTAGTAGGAGTGAGAAAAACATCACGTTGTTGTGGGAATCGGAGGGCCTGAATTAGGATAGGCAGTGAGTGTCAATATAAGATGGAGAAAAGCGCCACGGGGTGGTCAGCATGGGGAGGTCAGGAAACATGCAGTGGCAATGTAGGATACGTTTCTGAAGAACATCGCGGGGTGGTGCATATTGTAAGGTCTTCTAAACGCCCATTTACTAGTAAGAGTGAGAAAACCATTACGGGGTGGTGTGAATCGGGGGACCTGAATTGGGATAGGCAGTGAGTGGCAATGTAGGATTGAGAAAAGTGCCAAGGGGTGGTCAGCATGGGGAGGTCAGGAAACATGCAGTGGCAATGTAGCATAGTTTTCTGAAAAACATCGTGGGGTCCTGTGAATTGTAAGGGTTTCTAACATGCCATTCACTAGTAGGAGTGAGAAAACCATCACGGGGTGTTGTTAATCGGGGGGCCTGAATGGGGATAGGCAGTGAGTGGCAATGTAGGATGGAGAAAAGCTATACGTGGTGGTCAGCATGGGGAGGTCAGGAAACATGCCGTGGCAATGTAGGATGGGTTTCTGAAAAAAATCGCGGGGTGGTGCGCATTTTAAGGGTTTCTAACAGGCTATTCACTAGTAGGACTGAGAAAAACATCTCGGGGTGGTGTGAATCGGAGGGCCTGAATTGGGATAGGCAGTGAGTGGCAATGTATGATGGAGAAAAGCGCCACGGGGTGGTCAGCATGGGGAGGTCAGGAACCATGCAGTGGCAATGTAGGATAGGTTTCTGAAAAACATCGCAGGGTGTTGCGCATTGTAAGGGTTTCTAACAGCCAATTCACTTGTAGGAGTGAGAAAAATATCACGTGGTTGTGTGAATCGGAGCGCCTGAATTAGCATAGGCAGTGAGTGGCAATGTAGGATGGAGAAACGCACCACGGGGTGGTCAGCATGGGGAGGTCAGGAAACATGCAGTGGCAATGTAGAATATGTTTCTGAAGAACACTGCGGGGTGGTGCGCATTGTAACGTCTTCTAAAGGCCCATTTACTAGTAAGAGTGATAAAAACATCACGGGGTAGTGTGAATCGTAGGGCCTCAAATAGGATAGGCAGTGTGTGGCACTGTAGGATGGAGCAAATGGCCACAGGGTGGTCAGCATGGGGAGGTCAGGAAACATGCAGTGGCAATGTAGGATAGGTTTCTGAAAAACATCGCGGGGTCGTGTGAATTGTAAGGGTTTCTAACAGGCCATTCACTAGTAGGAGTGAGCAAAACATCACGTTGTTGTGGGAATCGGAGGGCCTGAATGAGGATAGGCAGTGAGTGGCAATATAGGATGGAGAAAAGCGCCACGGGGTGGTCAGCATGGGGAGGTCAGGAAACATGCAGTGGCAATGTAGGATACGTTTCTGAAGAACATCGCGGGATGGTGCATATTGTAAGGTCTTCTAAAGGCCCATTTACTAGTAAGAGTGAGAAAACCATTACGGGGTGGTGTGAATCGGGGGACCTGAATTGGGATAGGCAGTGAGTGGCAATGTAGGATTGAGAAAAGTGCCAAGGGGTGGTCAGCATGGGGAGGTCAGGAAACATGCAGTGGCAATGTGGCATAGGTTTCTGAAAAACATCGCGGGGTGGTGGGCCTTGTAAGGGTTTCTAACAGCCAATTCACTAGTAGGAGTGAGAAAAATATCACGTTGTTGTGTGAATCGGAGCGCCTGAATTAGCATAGGCAGTGAGTGGCAATGTAGGATGGAGAAATGCACCACGGGGTGGTCAGCATGGGGAGGTCAGGAAACATGCAGTGGCAATGTAGAATACGTTTCTGAAGAACATTGCGGGGTGGTGCGCATTGTAACGTCTTCTAAAGGCCCATTTACTAGTAAGAGTGATAAAAACATCACGGGGTGGTGTGAATCGTAGGGCCTGAAATAGGATAGGCAGTGAGTGGCACTGTAGGATGGAGAAAATGGCCACAGGGTGGTCAGCATGGAGAGGTCAGGAAACATGGAGTGGCAATGTAGGATAGGTTTCTGAAAAACATCGCGGGGTTGTGTGAATTGTAAGGGTTTCTAACACGCCATTCACTAGTAGGAGTGAGAAAACCATCACGGGGTGGTGTGAATCGGGGGGCCTGAATTGGGATAGGCAGTGAGTGGCAATGTAGGATGGAGAAAAGCTATACGGGGTGGTCAGCATGGGGAGGACAGGAAACATGCAGTGGCAATATAGGATAGGTTTCTAAAAAACATCGCGGTGTGGTGCGCAATTTAAGGGTTTCTAACAGGCCATTCACTAGTAGGAGTGAGAATAACATCACAGGGTGGTGTGAATCGGGGGGCCTGAATTAGGATAGGCAGTGAGTGGCAATGTATGATGGAGAAAAGCGCCACGGGGTGGTCAGCATGGGGATGTCAGGAAACATGCAGTGGCAATGTAGGATAGGATTCTGAAAAACATCGCGGGGTGGTGCGCATTGTAAGAGTTTCTAACAGGCCATTCACTAGTAAGAGAGAGAAAAAATTCACGGGGTGGTGTGAATCGGAGGGCGTGAATTAGGATAGGCAGTGAGTGGCAATGTAGGATGGACAAAAGGGCCACGGGCTCGTCAGCATGGGGAGGTCTGGAAACATGCAGTGGCAATGTAGGATAGGTTTCTGAAAAATATTGCGGGGTGTTGCACATTGTAAGTGTTTCTAACACGCCATGCACTAGTAGCAGTGAGAAAAACACAACCGTGTGGTGTGAAATGGAGGTCCTGAATTAGGATAGGCAGTGAGTGGCAATGTAGGATCGAGAAAAGCACCACGGGGTGGTCAGTTTGGGGAGGTCAGGAAACATGCAGTGGCAATATAGGACAGGTTTCTGAAAAACATCGCGGGGTAGTGCATTGTAAGGGTTTCTAACAGGCCATTCACTAGTAGGGGTGAGAAAAACGTCACGGAGTGGTGTGAATCGAAGGGCCTGGATTAGCAAAGGCAGTGAGTCGCAAGGAATGATGGAGAAAAGCGCCAAGGGTGGTCAGCATGGGGTGGTCAGGAAACATGCAGTGGCAATGTAGGATAGGTTTGTGAAAAAGATCGCGGGTTGGTGCATTGTAAGCGTTTCTAACAGGCCATTCACTAGTAGGGGTGAGAAAAACATCATGGAGTGGTGTGAATCGGAGGGCCTGGATTAGGACAGGCAGTGAGTGGCTATGTTGGGTGGAGAAAAGCAACACGGGGTCATCAGCATGGGGAGGTCAGGAAACATGGAGTGGCAATGTAGGATAGGTTTCTGAAAAACATCGCCGGGTGGTGTGCATTGTAAGGGTTTCTAACAGGCCATTCACTAGTAGGAGTGAGAAAATCATTACATGTTGGTGTGAATCGAAGGGCCTGAATTAGGATACGCAGTGATTGGCAATGTAGGATGGAGAAAAGCGCCACGGGCTGGTCAGCATGGGGAGGTCAGGAAACATGCCGTGGCCATGTAGGATAGGTTTCTGAAAAACATCGCGGGGTGGTGCGCATTGTAAGGGTTTGTAACAGGCCATTCACTAGTAGGAGTGAGAAAAACATCACGGGGTGGTCTGAATCGGATGGCCTGAATTAGGACAGGCAGTGAGTTGCACTGTAGAATGGAGAAAATGGCCACGGGGTGGTCAGCATGGGGAGGTCAGGAAACATGCAGTGGCAATGTAGGATAGGTTTCTGAAAAACATC
Source organism: Cavia porcellus (assembly GCF_034190915.1). NCBI lineage: Eukaryota > Metazoa > Chordata > Mammalia > Rodentia > Caviidae > Cavia > Cavia porcellus. The sequence goes on along the minus strand of NW_026947486.1, from coordinate 75,251 downwards.
ACGGGGTCGTGTGAATTGTAAGGGTTTCTAACACGCCATTCACTAGTAGGAGTGAGAAAACCATCACGGGGTGTTGTGAATTGGAGGGCCTGTATTGGGATAGGCAGTGAGAGGCATTGTAGGATGGAGCAAAGCGATACGGTTTGGTCAGCATGTGGAGGTCAGGAAACATGCAGTGGCAATGTAGGATACGTTTCTGAAAAACATCACGGGGTGGTGCGCATTGTAAGGGTTTCTAACAGGCCATTCACTAGTAGGAGTGAGAAAAACATCACGTTGTTGGGTGTATCGGAGATCGTGAATTAGGATAGGCAGTGAGTGGTAATGTAGGATGGAGAAAATCGCCAAGGGGTGGTCAGCATGGGGACATCAGGAAACATTCAATGGCAATGTAGGATAGGTTTCTGAAAAACATCGCGGGGTGGTGCTCATTTTAAGGGTTTCTAACAGGCCATTCACTAGTAGGAGTGAGAAAAACTTCACGGGGTGGTGTGAATAGGAGGGCCTGAATTAGAATAGGCAGTGAGTGGCAATGTATGATGGAGAAAAGCGCCACGGGATGGTCAGCATGGGGACATCAGGAAACATGCAGTAGAAATGTAGGATAGGATTCTGAAAAACATCGTGGGGTTGTGCGCATTGTAAGGGTTTGTAACAGGCGATTCACTAGTAGGAGTGAGAAAACCATCACGGGGTGTTGTGAATTGGAGGGACTGTATTGGGATAGGCAGTGAGAGGCAATATAGGATGGAGCAAAGTGATACGGTTTGGTCAGCATGTGGAGGTCAGGAAACATGCAGTGGCAATGTAGGTTAGGTTTCTGAAAAACATCACGGGGTGGTGCGCATTGTAAGGGTTTCTAACAGGCCATTCACTAGTAGGAGTGAGAAAAACATCACGTTGTTGGGTGAATAGGAGGGCCTGAATTAGGATAGGCAGTGAGTGGTAATGTAGGATGGAGAAAAGCGCCACGGGGTGGTTATCATGGGGAGGTCAGGAAACATGCAGTGGCAATGTAGGATAGGTTTCTGAAGAACTTCGCGGGCTGGTGCGCTTTGTAATGGTTTCTAACAGGCCATTCACTAGTAGGATTGAGAAAAACATCACGGGGTGGTGTGAATAGGAGGGCCTGAATAAGAATAGGCAGTGCTTGGCAATGTAGGATGGAGAAAAGCGCCACGGAGTGTTCAGTATGTGGAAGTCAGGAAACATGCAGTGGCAGTGCAGGATAGGTTTCTGAAAAACATCGCCGGGTGGTGTGCATTGTAAGGGTTTCTAACAGGTCATTCACTAGTAGGAGTGAGAAAATCATCACGGGTTGGTGTGAATCGAAGGGCCTGAATTAGGATAGGCAGTGAGTGACAATGTAGGATGGAGAAAAGTGCCACGGGATGGTCAGCATGGGGACGTCAGGAAACATGCAGTAGAAATGTAGGATAGGATTCTGAAAAACATCGTGGGGTTGTGCGCATTGTAAGGGTTTCTAACAGGCCATTCACCAGTAGGAGTGAGAAAAACATCACGTTGTTGTGTGAATCGGAGCACCTGAATTAGGATAGGCAGTGAGTGGCAATGTAGAATGGAGAAAAGCGCCACGGGGTTGTCAGCACGGGGAGGTCAGGAGACATGCAGTGGCAACGTAGGATACGTTTCTGAAGAACATCGCGTGGTAGTGCTCATTGTAAGGTCTTCTAAAGGCGCATTTACTAGTAAGAGTGAGAAAAACCTCACGGGTTGGTGTGAATCGTAGGGCCTGAATTAGTATAGGCAGTGAGTGGCACTGTAGGATGGAGAAAATGGTCACGGGGTGGTCATCATTGGGTGGTCAGGAAACATGCAGTGGCAATGTACGATAGGTTTCTGAAAAAATCACGGGGTCGTGTGAATTGTAAGGGTTTCTAACATGCCATTCACTAGTAAGAGTGAGAAAACCGTCACGGGGTGGTGTGAATCGTGGGGCCTGAATTGGGATTGGCAGTGAGTGGCAATGTAGAATTCAGAAAAGCTATACGGGGTGGTCAGCATGGGGAGGTCAGGAAACATACAGTGGCAATGTAGGATAGGTTTCTGAAAAACATCTTGGGTGGGGCGCATTTTAAGGGTTTCTAACAGGCCATTCATTAGTAGGAGTGAGAAAAACATCACGGGGTGGTGTGAATCGGAAGGCCTGAATTAGGCTATGCAGTGAGTTGCACTGTAGAATGGAGAAAATGGCCACGGGGTGGTCAGCATGGGGAGGTCAGGAAACATGCAGTGGCAATGTAGGATAGGTTTCTGAAAAACATCGCGGGGTCGTGTGAATTGTAAGTGTTTCTAACACGCCATTCACTAGTAGGAGTGAGAAAAACATCACGGGGTGGTGTGAATCGGGGGGCCTGAATTGGGATAGGCAGTGAGTGGCAATGTAGGATGGAGAAAAGCTATACGTGGTGGTCCGCATGGGGAGGTCAGGAAACATGCAGTGGCAATGTAGGATAGGTTTCTGAAAAACATCGCGGGGTTGTGCGCATTGTAAGGGTGTCTAACAGACAATTCACTAGTAGGAGTGAGAAAAATATCACGTTGTTGTGTGAATCGGAGTGCCTCAATTAGGATAGGCAGTGAGTGGCAATGTAGGATGGACAAAAGCGCCACGGGGTGTTCAGCATGGGGAGGTCTGGAAACATGCAGTGGCAATGTATGATTGGTTTCTGAAAAATATTTCGGGGTGTTGTGCATTGTAAGGGTTTCTAACACGCCATGCACTAGTAGCAGTGAGAAAAACACAACCGTGTGGTGTGAAATGGAGGGCCTGAATTAGGATAGGCAGTGAGTGACAATGTAGGATGGAGAAAAGCACCACGGGGTGGTCAGTTTGGGGAGGTCAGGAAACATGCAGTGGCAATGTAGGACAGGTTTCTGAAAAACATCACGGGGTAGTGCATTTTAAGGGTTTCTAACAGGCCATTCACTAGTAGGGGTGAGAAAAACGTCACGGAGTGGTGTGAATCGAAGGGCCTGGATTAGGAAAGGCAGTGAGTCACAAGGAAGGATGGAGAAAAGCTCCAAGGGTGGTCAGCATGGGGTGGTCAGGAAACATGCAGTGGCAATGTAGGATAGGTTTGTGAAAAAGATCGCGGGTTGGTTCATTGTAAGCGTTTCTAACAGGCCATTCACTAGTAGGGGTGAGAAAAACATCATGGAGTGGTGTGAATCAGAGGGCCTGGATTAGGACAGGCAGTGAGTGGCAATGTTGGATGGAGAAAAGCAACACGGGGTCGTCAGCATGGGGAGGTCAGGAAACATGGAGTGGCAATGTAGGATAGGTTTCTGAAAAACATCGCCGGGTGGTGTGCATTGTAAGGGTTTCTAACAGGCCATTCACTAGTAGGAGTGAGAAAATCATTACATGTTGGTGTGAATCGAAGGGCCTGAATTAGGAAATGCAGTGATTGCCAATGTAGGATGGAGAAAAGCGCCACGGGCTGGTCAGCATGGGGAGGTCAGGAAACATGCCGTGGCCATGTAGGATAGGTTTCTGAAAAACATCGCGGGGTGGTGCGCATTGTAAGGGTTTGTAACAGGCGATTCACTAGTAGGAGTGAGAAAAACATCACGGGGTGGTCTGAATCGGATGGCCTGAATTAGGACAGGCAGTGAGTTGCACTGTAGAATGGAGAAAATATCCACGGGGTGGTCAGCATGGGGAGGTCAGGAAACATGCAGTGGCAATGTAGGATAGGTTTCTGAAAAACATCACGGGGTCGTGTGAATTGTAAGGGTTTCTAACACGCCATTCACTAGTAGGAGTGAGAAAACCATCACGGGGTGTTGTGAATTGGAGGGACTGTATTGGGATAGGCAGTGAGAGGCAATATAGGATGGAGCAAACTGATACGGTTTGGTCAGCATTTGGAGGTCAGGAAACATGCAGTGGCAATGTAGGATAGGTTTCTGAAAAACCTCACGGGGTGTTGCGCATTGTAAGGGTTTCTAACAGGCCATTCACTAGCAGGAGTGAGAAAAACATCACGTTGTTGGGTGAATCGGAGGGCCTGAATTAGGATAGGCAGTGAGTGGTAATGTAGGATGGAGAAAAGCGCCACGGGGTGGTCATCATGGGGAGGTCAGGAAACATGCAGTGGCAATGTAGGATAGGTTTCTGAAGAACGTTGCGGGCTGGTGCGCTTTGTAATGGTTTCTAACAGGCCATTCACTAGTAGGCTTGAGAAAAACATCACGGGGTGGTGTGAATAGGAGGGCCTGAATAAGAATAGGCAGTGCTTGGCAATGTAGGATGGAGAAAAGCGCCACGGAGTGTTCAGTATGTGGAAGTCAGGAAACATGCAGTGGCAGTGCAGGATAGGTTTCTGAAAAACATCGCCGGGTGGTGTGCATTGTAAGGGTTTCTAACAGGTCATTCACTAGTAGGAGTGAGAAAATCATCACGGGTTGGTGTGAATCGAAGGGCCTGAATTAGGATAGGCAGTGAGTGACAATATAGGAGGGAGAAAAGCGCCATGGGGTGGTCAGAATGGGGAGGTCAGGAAACATGCTGTAGCAATGTAGGATAGGATTCTGAAAAACATCAAGGGGTGGTGCGGATTGTAAGGATTTCTAACAGGCCATTCACTACTAGGAGTGCGAAAAACAGCACGGGGTGGTGTGAAACGGAGGGCCTGAATTAGGACAGGCTGTGAGTGGCAATGTAGCATGGAGAAAAGCGCCACGGGGTGGTCAGCATGTGAAGGACAGCACACATGCAGTGGCAATGTAGGATAGGTTTCTGAAAAACATCGCGGGGTGGTGCGCATTGTAAGGGTTTCTAACACGCCATTCACTAGTAGGAGTGAGAAAACCATCACGGGGTGCTGTGAATCGGTGGGCATGATTTGGGATAGGCAATGAGTGGCAATGTAGGATGGAGAAAAGCGCCACGGGGTGGTCAGCATGGGGAGGTCAGGAAACATGCAGTGGCAATGTAGGATAGGTTTCTGAAAAACATCGTGGGGTGGTGGGCATTGTAAGGTTTCTAACAGGCCATTCACCAGTAGGAATGAGAAACATATCACGTTGTTGTGTGAATCGGAGAGCCTGAATTAGGATAGGCAGTGAGTGGCAATGTAGGATGGAGAAAAGCGCCACGGGGTGGTCAGCACGGGGAAGTCAGGAAACATGCAGTGGCAATGTAGATACATTTCTGAAGAACATCGCGTGGTGGTGCGCATTGTAAGGTCTTCTAAAGGCCCATTTACTAGTAAGAGTGAGAAAAACATCACAGGGTGGTGTGAATCGTAGGGCCCGAATTAGAATTGGCAGTGAGTGGCACTGTAGGATGGAGAAAATGGCCAAGGAGTGGTCAGCATGGGGAGGTCAGGAAACATGCAGTGGGAATATAGGATAGGTTTCTGAAAATCATCGCGGTGTGGTGCCCATTTTAAGGGTTTCTAACAGGCCATTCATTATTAGGAGTGAGAAAACCATCACGGGGTGTTGTGAATCAGAGGGCCTCTATTGGGATAGGCAGTGAGAGGCAATGTAGGACGGAGAAAAGCGATACGGTGTGGTCAGCATGTGGAGGTCAGGAAACATGAAGTGGCAATGTAGGATAGGTTTCTGAAAAAAATCGTGGGGTGGTGCTCATTGTAAGGCTTTCTAACAGTCCATTCACTAGTAGGAGTGAGAAAAACATCACGGGGTGGTGTGAATCGGAGGGCCTGAATTAGGATTGGCACATAGTGGCAATGTAGGATGGACAAAAGCGCAACGGGATGGTCAGCATGGGGAGGTCAGGAAACATGCCGTGGCAAAGTAGGATAGGTTTCTGAAAAACATAGCGGGGTGGTGCGCATTGTAAGGGTTTGTAACAGGCCATTCACTAGTAGGAGTGAGAAAAACATCACGGGGTGGTGTGAATCGGAGTGCCTGAATTAGATTAGGCAGTGAGTGGCAATGTATGATGGAGAAAAGCGCCACAGGGTGGTCAGCATGGGGACTTCTGGAAACATGCAGTAGCAATGTAGGATAGGATTCTGAAAAACATCGCGGGGTGGTGCGCAATGTAAGAGTTTCTAACAAGCCATTCACTAGTAAGAGTGAGAAATACATCAGGGGGTGGTGTGAATGGGAGGGCCTGAATTAGGATAGGCAATGAGTGGCAATGTAGGATGGAGAATAGCGCCACAGGGTGGTCAGCATGGGGAGGTCAGGACACATGCAGTGGCAATGTAGGATATGTTTCTGAAAAACATCGCCGGGTGGTGCGCATTGTAAAGGTTTCAAAAAGGCCATTCACTAGTAGGAGTGAGAAAACCATCACGGGGTGGTGTGAATCGGAGGGCATGAATTGGGATAGTCAGTGAGGGACAATATAGGATGGAGAAAAGCGATACAGGGTGGTCACCATGGGGAGGTCAGAAAACATGCAGTGGCAATGTAGGATAGGTTTCCGAAAAACATCATGGGGTGGTGGGCATTGTAAGGGTTTCTAACAGGCCATTGACCAGTAGGAATGAGAAAAACATCACGTTGTTGTGTGAATCGGAGAGCCTGAATTAGGATAGGCAGTGAGTGGCAATATAGGATGGAGAAAAGAGATACGAGGTGGTCAGCATGGGGAGGTCAGGACACATGCAGTGTCAATGTAGGATACATTTCTGAAAAACATCGCCGGGTGGTGTGCATTGTAAGGTTTCTAACAGGCCATTCACTAGTAGGAGTGAGAAAATCATCACGGGGTGTTGTGAATCGAAGGGCGTGAATTAGGATAGGCAGTGGGTGACAATGTACGATGGAAAAAAGCGCGAAGGGGTGGTCAGCATGGGGAGGTCCGTTAACATGCTGTGGCAATGTAGGATAGGTTTCTGAAAAACATCACAGAGTGGTGCGCATTGTAAGGGTTTCTAACAGGCCATTCACTACTAGGAGTGAGAAAAACATCACGGGGTGGTGTGAATCGTAGGGCCTGAATTAGCATAGGCAGTGAGTGGCACTGTAGGATGGATAAAACGGCCATGGGGTGGTCATCATGGGGAGGTCAGGAAACATGCAGTGGCAATGTAGGATAGGTTTCTGAAAAACATCGCGGGGTCGTGTGTATTGTAAGGGTTTCTAACAACCAATTCACTAGTAGGAGTGAGAAAAATATCACGTTGTTGTGTGAATCGCAGCGCCTGAATTAGGATAGGCAGTGAGTGGCAATGTAGGATGGACAAAAGCGCCACGGGGTGTTCAGCATGGGGAGGTCTGGAAACATGCAGTGGCAATGTAGGATAGGTTTCTGAAAAATATTTCGGGGTGTTGTGCATTGTAAGTGTTTCTAACACGCCATGCACCAGTAGCATTGAGAAAAACACAACCGTGTGGTGTGAATCGGAGGGCGTGAATTAGGATAGGCAGTGAGTGGCAATGTAGGATGGAGAAAAGCGCGATGGGGTGGTCAGCTTGGGGAGGTCAGGAAACATGCAGTGGCAATGTAGGACAGGTTTCTGAAAAACATCGCGGGGTAGTGCATTGTAAGGGTTTCTAACAGGCCATTCACTAGTAGGCGTGAGAAAAACTTCACGGAGTGGTGTGAATCGGAGGGCCTGGATTAGGAAAGGCAGTGAGTTGCAAGGAAGGATGGAGAAAAGTGCCAAGGGTGGTCAGCATGGGGTGGTCAGGAAACATGCAGTGGCAATGTAGGACAGGTTTCTGAAAAACATCGCGGGTTGGTGCATTGTAAGGGTTTCTAACAGGCCATTCACTAGTAGGGGTGAGAAAAACATCATGGAGTGGTGTGGATCGGAGGGCCTGGATTAGGATAGGCAGTGAGTTGCAATGTAGGATGGAGAAAATGCCCACGGGGTGGCAGCATGGGGAGGTCAGGAAACATGCAGTGGCAATGTAGGATATGTTTCTGAAACACAACGCGGGGTGGTGCGCATTGTAAGGTTTTCTAAAAGTCCATTCACTACTAGGAGTGAGAAATACATCACAGGGTGGTGGGAGTCGGAGGGCCTGAATTAGGATTGGCATATAGTGGCAGTGTAGGATGGGGAAAACCGCCACGGGGTGGTCAGCATGGGGAGGTCAGGAAACATGCAGTGGCAATGTAGGATGGGTTTCTGAAAAACATCGCGGGGTGGTGCGCATTGTAAGGGTTTGTAACAGGCCATTCACTAGTAGGAGTGAGAAAAACATCACGGGGTGGTGTGAATCGTAGGGCCTGAATTGGGATAGGCAGTGAGTGGCAATGTAGGATCGAGAAAAGCGCCACGGGGTGGTCAGCATGGGGAGGTCAGGAAACATGCAGTGGCAATGTAGGATAGGTTTCTGAAAAACATCGCGGGGTGGTGCGCATTGTAAGTGTTTCTAACACGCCATGCACTAGTAAGCGTGAGAAAAACACAACCGTGTGGTGTGAATTGGAGGGCCTGAATTAGGATAGGCAGTGAGTGGCAATGAAGGATGGAGAAAAGCGCCACGGGGTGGTCAGCTTGGGGAGGTCAGGAAACATGCAGTGGCAATGTAGGACAGGTTTCTGAAAAACATCGCGGGGTAGTGCATTGTAAGGGTTTCTAACAGGCCATTCACTCATAGGGGTGAGAAAAACAACACCGAGTGGTGTGAATCGGAGGGCCTGGATTAGGATAGGCAGTGAGTGGCAATGTTGGATGGAGAAAAGCAACACGGGGTGGTCAGCATGGGGAGGTCAGGAAACATGGAGTGGCAATGTAGGATAGGTTTCTGAAAAACATCGCCGGGTGGTGTGCATTGTAAGGCCATTCACTAGTAGGAGTGAGAAAATCATCACGGGTTAGTGTGAATCGAAGGGCCTGATTAGGATAGGCAGTGATTGGCAATGTAGGATGGAGAAAAGAGCCACGGGGTGATCAGCATGGCGAGGTCAGGAAACATGCCGTGGCCATGTAGGATAGGTTTCTGAAAAACATCACGGGGTGGTGCGCATTGTAAGGGTTTGTAACAGGTCATTCACTAGTAGGAGTGAGAAAAACATCACGGGGTGGTGTGAATTGGATGAGCTGAATTAGGATAGACAGTGAGTTGCACTGTCGGATGGAGAAAATGGCCACGGGGTGGTCAGCATGGGGAGGTCAGGAAACATGAAGTGGCAATGTAGGATAGGTTTCTGAAAAACATCGCGGGGTGGTGTGAATTGTAAGGGTTTCTAACACGCCATTCACTATTAGGTGTGAGAAAACCATCACGGGGTGTTGTGAATTGGAGGGCCTGTATTGGGATAGGCAGTGAGAGCAATATAGGATGGAGAAAAGCGATACGGTTTTGTCAGCATGTGAAGGTCAGGAAACATGCAGTGGCAATGTAGGATAGGTTTCTGAAAAACATCGCGGGGCGGTGCTCATTGTAAGGGTTTCTAACAGGCCATTTACTAGTAGCAGTGATAAAAACATCACTTTGTTGGGTGAATCGGAGGGCCTGAATTAGGATAGGCAGTGAGTGGTAATGTAGGATGGAGAAAAGCGCCACGGGGTGGTCAAGATGGGGAGGTCAGGAAACATGCAGGGGCAATATAGGATAGGTTTCTGAAAAACATTGCGGGGTGGTGCGAATTGTAAGGGTTTCTAAAAGTCCATTCACTAGTAGGAGTGAGAATTACATCACGGTGTGGTGTGAGTCGGAGGGCCTGAATTGGGATAGGCAGTGAGTGGCAATGTAGGATGGAGAAAAGCGCCACGGGGTGGTCAGCATGGGGAGGTCAGGAAACATGCAGTGGCCATGTAGGATAGGTTTCTGAAAAACATTGTGGGGTGGTGCGCATTGTAAGGGTTTCAAACAGGCCATTCACTAGTAGGAGTGAGAAAAACATCACGGGGTGGTGTGAATCAGAGGGCCTGGATTGGGATAGGCAGTGAGTGGCAATGTAGGATGGAGAAAAGCACCACGGGGTGGTCAGCATGGGGAGGTCAGGAAACATGCAGTGGCAATGTAGGATAGGTTTCTGAAAAACATCACGTGTTGGTGCATTGTAAGGGTGTCTAACAGGCTATTCACTAGTAGGGGTGAGAAAAACATCACGGAGTGGTGTGAATCGGAGGGCCTGAATTAGGAAAGGCAGTGATAGGCAATGTAGGATGGAGAAAAGCGCCACGGTTTGGTCAGCATGTGGAGGTCAGGAAACATGCAGTGGCAATGTAGGTTAGGTTTCTGAAAAACATCGCGGTGTGGTGCTCATTGTAAGGGTTTCTAACAGGCCATTCACTAGTAGGAGTGAGAAAAACATTACGTTGTTGGGTGAATTGGAGGGCCTGAATTAGGATAGGCAGTGAGGTGTAATGTAGGATGGAGAAAAGCGTCACGGGGTCTTCAGCATGGGGAGGTCAGGAAACATGCAGTGACAATCTAGGATACGTTTCTGAAGAACATCGCCGGGTGGTGCGCATTGTAAGGTCTTCTAAAGGCCCATTTACTAGTAAGAGTGAGAAAACCATCACGGGGTGGTGTGAAACGGGGGACCTGAATTGGGATAGGCAGTGAGTGGCAATGTAGGATGGAGCAAAGCGACATGCGGTGGTCAGCATGGGGTCGTCAGGAAACATGCATTGGCAATGTAGGATAGGATTCTGAAAAACATCGCGGGGTGGTGGGCATTGTAAGGGTTTCTAAAAGTCCATTCACTAGTAGGTGTGAGAAATACATCACGGGGTGGTGTGAGTCGGATGGTCTGAATTATGATTGGCAGATAGTGGCAATGTAGGATGGAGAAAAGCGCCACGGGGTGGCCAGCATGGGGAGGTCAGGAAACATGCAGTTGCAATATAGCATAGGTTTCTGAAAAACTTCGCAGGCTGGTGCGCTTTGTAAAGTTTTCTAACAGGCCATTCACTAGTAGTAGTGAGAAAAACATCACAGGGTGGTGTGAATAGGAGGGCCTGAATTAGAATAGGCAGTGAGTGGCAATGCAGGTTGGAGAAAAGCGCCCCGGAGTGTTCAGTATGTGAAGGTCAGGAAACATGCAGTGGCAATGCAGGATAGGTTTCTGAAAAACATCGCCGGGTGGTGTGCATTGTAAGGGTTTCTAAGAGGCTATTCACTAGTATGAGTGAGAAAATCAACACGGGTCGGTGTGAATCGAAGGGCCTGAATTAGGATAGGCAGTGAGTGAAAATGTAGGATGGAGAAAAGCGCCACGGGGTGGTCAGCATGGGGAGGTCAGGAAACATGCTGTGGCAATGTAGGATAGGTTTCTGAAAAACATCGCGGGGTGGTGGGCATTGTAAGGGTTTTTAACAGGCCATTCACTAGTAGGAGTGAGAAAAACATCACGGGGTGGTGTGAATCGGAGGGCCTGAATTAGGATAGGCAGTGAGTGGCAATGTAGGATGGAGAAAAGTGCCTTGGGGTGGTCAGCATGGTGAGGACAGGACACATGCAGTGGCAATGTAGGATAGGTTTCTGAAAAACTTCGCGGTCTGGTGCGCTTTGTAAGGGTTTCTAACAGGCCATTCACTAGTAGGAGTGAGAAAAACATCACGGGGTGGTGTGAATAGGAGGGCCTGAATTAGAATAGGCAGTGAGTGACAATGTAGGATGGAGAAAAGCGCCACGGGGTGTTCAGCATGGGAGGTCAGGAAACATGCAGTGGAAATGTAGGATAGGTTTCTGAAAAACATCGCGGGGTGGTGTGCATTGTAAGGGTTTCTAACAGGCCATTCACTAGTAGGAGTGAGAAAATCATCATGGGGTGTTGTGAATCGAAGTTCCTGAATTAGGATAGGCAGTTAGTGACAATGTAGGATGGAGAAAAGCGTCACGGGGTGGTCAGCATGGCGAGGTCAGGAAACTTGCTGTCGCAATTTAGGATAGGTTTCTGAAAAACATCGTGGGGTGGTGTGCATTGTAAGGGTTTCTAACACGCCATTCACTACTAGGAGTGAGAAAAACATCACGGGGTGGTGTAAATCGAAGGTCCTGAGTTAGGATAGGCAGTTAGTGACAATGTAGGATGGAAAAAAGCGTCACGGGGTGGTCAGCATGGGGAGGTCAGGAAACATGCTGTGGCAATGTAGGATAGGTTTCTGAAAAACATCACGGGGTGTTGCGCATTGTAAGGCTTTCTAACAGGCCATTCATTACTAGGAGTGAGAAAAACATCACGGGGTGGTGTGAATCGGAGGACCTGAATTAGGACAGGCAGTGAGTGGCAATGTAGGATGGAGAAAAGCGCCACGGGGTGGTCAGCATGTGTATGTCAGGACACATGCTGTGGCAATGTAGGATAGGTTTCTGAAAAACATCGCGGGGTGGTGCGCATTGTAAGGGTTTCTAACACGCCATTCACTAGTAGGAGTGAGAAAACCATCACGGGATGGTGTGAATCGGAGGGCCTGAATTTGGATAGGCAGTGAGTGGCAATGTAGGATGGAGAAAAGCGATACGGGGTGGTCAGCATGGGGAGGTCAGGAAACATGCAGTGGCAATGTAGGATAGGTTTCTGAAAAACATCGCGGGGTGGTGCGCATTTTAAGGGTTTCTAACAGGCCATTCACTAGTAGTAGTGAGAAAAACATTACGTTGTTGTGTGAATCGGAGCGCCTGAATTAGTATAGGCAGTGAGTGGCACTGTAGGATGGAGAAAATGGCCACAGGGTGGTCAGCATGGGGAGGTCAGGAAACATGCAGTGGCAATTTAGGATAGGATTCTGAAAAACATCACGGGGTGGTGCGAATTGTAAGGGTTTCTAAAAGTCCATTCACTAGTAGGAGTGAGAAATACATCACGGGGTGGTGTGAGTCGGAGGGCCTGAATTAGGATTCGCAGATAGTGGCAATGTAGGATGGAGAAAAGCGCCACGGCGTGGTCAGCATGGGGAGGTCAGAAAACATGCCGTGGCAAAGTAGGATAGGTTTCTGATAAACATAGCGGGGTGGTGCGCATTGTAACGGTTTGTAACAGGCCATTCACTAGTAGGAGTGAGAAAAACATCACGGAGTGGTGTGAAACGGAGGGCCTGAATTGGGATAGGCAGTGAGTGGCAATGTAGGATGGAGAAAAGCGCCATGGGGTGTTCAGCATGGGGAGGTCAGGAAACCTGCAGTGGCAATCTAGGATAGGTTTCTGAAAAACTTCGCGGGCTGGTGCCCTTTGTAAAGTTTTCTAACAGGCCATTCACTAATAGGAGTGAGAAAACCATCACGGGGTGTTGTGAATTGGGGGCCTGTATTGGGATAGGCAGTGAGAGGCAATGTAGGATGGAGAAAAGCGATACGGTTTGGTCAGCATGTGGAGGTCAGGAAACATGCAGTGTCAATGTAGGTTAGGTTTCTGAAAAACATCGCGGGGTGGTGCGCATTGTAAGGGTTTCTAAGAGGCCATTCACTAGTAGGAGTGAGAAAACCATCACGGGGTGTTGTGAATTGGGGGCCTGTATTGGGATAGGCAGTGAGAGGCAATGTATGATGGAGAAAAGCGATACGGTTTGGTCAGCATGTGGAGGTCAGGAAACATGCAGTGGCAATGCAGGATATGTTTCTGAAGAACATCGCATGGTGGTGCGCATTGTAAGGTCTTCGAAAGGCCCATTTACTAGTAAGAGTGAGAAAAACATCATGGGGTGGTGTGAATCGTAGGGCCTGAATTAGGATAGGCAGTGAGTGGCACTGTAGGATGGAGAAAATGGCCACGGGGTGGTCAGCAAGGGGAGGTCAGGAAACATGCAGTGGCAATGTAGGATAGGATTCTGAAAAACATCGCGGGGTTGTGCGAATTATAAGGGATTCTAAAAGTCCATTCACTAGTAGGAGTGAGAAATACATCACGGGGTGGTGTGAGTCGGAGGGCCTGAATTAGGATTGGCAGATAGTTGCAATGTAGGATGGAGAAAAGCGCCGCGGGGTGGTCAGCAGGGGGAGGTCGGAAAACATGCCGTGGCAAAGTAGGATAGGTTTCTGGAAAACATAGCGGGGTGGTGCGCATTGTAAGGGTTTGTAACAGGCCATTCACTAGTAGGAGTGAGAAAAACATCACGGGGTGGTGTGAATCGGAGGGCCTGAATTGGGATAGGCAGTGAGTGGCAATATAGGATGGAGAAAAGCGCCACGGGGTGGTCAGCATGGGGAGGTCAGGAAACATGCAGTGGCAATGTAGGATAGGTTTCTGAAAAACTTCGCGGGCTGGTGCGCTTTGTAAAGTTTTCTAACAGGCCATTCACAATTAGGAGTGAGAAAAACATCACAGGGTGGTGTGAATAGGAGGGCCTGAATTAGAATAGGCAGTGAGTGGCAATGTAGGATGGATAAAAGCGCCACGGAGTGTTCAGTATGTGGAGGTCAGGAAACATGCAGTGGCAATGCAGGATAGGTTTCTGAAAAACATCGCCGGGTGGTGTGCATTGTAAGCGTTTCTAAGAAGCCATTCACTAGTAGGAGTGAGAAAATCAACACGGGTCAGTGTGAATCGAAGGGCCTGAATTAGGATAGGCAGTGAGTGAAAATGTAGGATTGGGAAAAGCGCCACGGGGTGGTCAGCATGGGGAGGTCTGCAAACATGCTGTGGCAATGTAGGATAGGTTTCTGAAAAACATCGCGGGGTGGTGGGCATTGTAAGGGTTTTTAACAGGCCATTCACTAGTAGGAGTGAGAAAAACATCACGAGGTGGTGTGAATCGGAGGGCCTGAATTAGGATAGGCAGTGAGTGGCAGTGTAGGATGGAGAAAAGCGCCATGGGGTGGTCAGCATGGTGAGGTCAGGACACATGCAGTGGCAATGTAGGATAGGTTTCTGAAAAACTTCGCGGGCTGTTGCGCTTTGTAAGGGTTTCTAACAGGCCATTCACTAGTAGGAATGAGAAAAACATCACGGGGAGGTGTGAATAGGAGGGTCTGAATTAGAATAGGCAGTGAGTGGCAATGTAGGATGGAGAAAAGCACAACGGGGTGTTCAGCATGGCGAGGTCAAGAAACATGCAGTGGCAATGTAGGATAGGTTTCTGAAAAACATCGCCGGGTGGTGTGCATTGTAAGGGTTTCTAACAGGCCATTCACTAGTAGGAGTGAGAAAATCATCATGGGGTGTTGTGAATCGAAGGTCCTGAATTAGGATAGGCAGTGAGTGGCAATGTAGGATGGTTAAAAGCGCCACGGGGTGGTCAGCATCGGGAGGTCAGCAAACATGCAGAGGCAATGTAGCAAAGGTTTCTGAAAAACATCGCGGGGTGGTGCGCATTGTAAGGGTTTCTTACAGGCCATTCACTAGTAGGAGTGAGAAAAACATCACGGGGTGGTGTGAATCGGAGGGCCTGAAATAGGATAGGCAGTGAGTGGCAATGTAGGATGGACAGAAGCGCCACGGGCTGGTCAGCATGGGGAGGTCAGGAAACATGCAGTGGCAATGTAGGATAGGTTTCTGAAAAATATTGCGGGGTGTTGTCCATTGTAAGTGTTTCTAATACGCCATGCACTGGTAGCAGTGAGAAAAACTTCACCGTGAGGTGTGAATCGGAGGGCCTGAATTAGGAAAGGCAGTGAGTGGCAATGTAGGATGGAGAAAAGCGCCATGGGGTGGTCAGCTTGGGGATGTCAGGAAACATGCTGTGGCAATGTAGGACAGGTTTCTGAAAAACATTGCAGGGTAGTGCATTGTAAGGGTTTCTAACCGGCCATTCACTAGTAAGGGTGAGAAAAACATCACGGAGTGCTGTGAATCGGAGGGCCTGGATTATGATAGGCAGTGAGTGGCAATTTAGGATGGAGAAAAGCGCCACGGGGTGGTCAGCATGGGGTGGTCAGGAAACATGCAGTGGCAATGTAGGATAGGTATCAGAAAAAGATCGCGGGTTGGTGCATTGTAAGGGTTTCTAACAGGCCATTCACTAGTACGCGTGTAAAAAACATCACGGGGTGTTGTGAATAGGAGGGTCTGAATTAGGATAGGCAGTGAGTGGCACTGTAGGATGGAGAAAATTGCCACGGGGTGGTCAGCATGGGGAGGTCATGACACATGCAGTGGCAATGTAGGATATGTTTCTGAAAAAACATCGCGTGTTGGTGCACATTGTAAGGGTTTCTAACAGGCCATTCACTAGTAGGAGGGAGAAAAACATCACGGGGAGGTGTGAATCGGAGGGCCTGCATTAGGATAGGCAGTGAGTGGCACTGTAGGATGGAGAAAATGGCCAAGGGGTGGTCAGCATGGGGAGGTCAGGAAACATGCTGTGGCAATGTAGGATAGGTTTCTGATAAACATCACGGGGTGGTGCGCATTGTAAGGGTTTCTAACAGGCCATTCACTACTAGGAGTGAGAAAACCATCATGACGTGGTGTGAATCGGAGGGCCTGAATTAGTACAGGCAGTGAGTGGCAATGTAGGATGGAGAAAGCGTCACGGGGTGGTCAGCATGTGTAGGTCAGGACACATGCAGTGGCAATGTAGGATAGGTTCCTGAAAAACATCGCGGGGTGGTGCGCATTGTAAGGGTTTCTAACACGCCATTCACTAGTAGGAGTGAGAAAACCATCACGGGGTGGTGTTAATCGGAGGAGCTGAATTTGGATAGGCAGTGAGTGGCAATGTATGATGGAGAAAAGCGCCACGGGGTGGTCAGCATCGGGAGGTCAGGAAACATGCAGTGCCAATATAGGATATGTTTCTGAAGAACATCCCGTCATGGTGCGCATTGTAAGGTCTTCTAAAGGCCCATTTACTAGTAAGAGTGAGAAAAACATCATGGGGTGGTGTGAATCGTAGGGCCTGAATTAGGATAGGCAGTGAGTGGCACTGTAGGATGGAGAAAATGGCCACGGGTTGTCAGCATGGGGAGGTCAGGAAACATGCAGTTGCAATGTAGGATAGGTTTCTGAAAAACATCGCGGGATCGTGTGAATTGTAATGGTTTCTAACACGCCATTCACTGGTAGGAGTGAGAAAAACATCTCGGGGTGGTGTGAATCGGGGGGACTGAATTGGGATAGGCCGTGAGTTGCAATGTAGGATGGAGAAAAGCTATACGGGGTGCTCCGCATCGGGAGGTCAGGAATCATGCAGTGGCAATGTAGGATAGGTTTCTGAAAAACATCCCGTGGTGGTGCGCATTTTAAGGGTTTCTTACAGGCCATTCACTAGTAGGAATTAGAAAAACATCACGGGGTGGTGTGAATCGGAGGGCCTGAATTGGGATAGGCAGTGAGTGGCAATGTAGGATGGAGAAAAGCCCCACGGGGTGGTCAACATAGGGACCTCAGGAAACATGCAGTGGCAATGTAGGAAGGATTCCGAAAAACATCGTGGGGTGTTGCGCATTGTAAAAGTTTCTGACAGGCCATTCACTATTAAGAGTGAGACAAAATTCACGGGGTGGTGTGAAACGGAGGGCCTGAATTAGGATAGGCAGTGAGTGGAAATGTAGGATGGATAAAAGCGCCACGGGCTGGTCAGCATTTGGAGGTCAGGAAACATGCAGTGGCAATGTAGGATAGGTTTCTGAAAAATATTGCGTGGTGTTGCGCATTGTAAGTGTTTCTAACACGCCATGCAGTAGTAGCAGTGAGAAAAACATCACCGTGAGGTGTGAATCGGAGGGCCTGAATTAGGAAAGGCAGTGAGTGGCAATGTAGGATGGAGAAAAGCGCCGTGGGGTGGTCAGCTTGGGGAGGTCAGGAAACATGCTGTGGCAATGTAGGACAGGTTTTTGAAAAACATCGCGGGGTAGTGCATTGTAAGGGTTTCTAACAGGCCATTCACTAGTAGGGATGAGAAAAACATCACGGAGTGGTGTGAATCGGAGGGCCTGGATTATGATAGGCAGTGTGTGGCAATGTAGAATGGAGAAAAGCGCCACGGGGTGGTCAGCATGGGGTGGTCAGGAAACATGCAGTGGCAATGTAGGATAGGTTTCAGAAAAAGATCGCGGGTTGGTGCATTGTAAGGGTTTCTAACAGGCCATTCACTAGTAGACGTGTAAAAAACATCACGGGGTGTTGTGAATCGGAGGTTCTGAATTAGGATAGGAAGTGAGTGGCACTGTAGGATGGAGAAAATGGCCACGGGGTGGTCAGCATGTGGAGGTCAGGACACATGCAGTGGCAATGTAGGATATGTTTCTGAAAAACATCGCGGGGTGGTGCGCATTGTAAGGGTTTCTAACATGCCATTCACCAGTAGGGGTGAGAAAAACATCACGGAGTGGTGTGAATCGGAGGGCCTGGATTAGGATAGGCAGTGAGTGGCAATGTAGGATGGAGAAAAGCGCCACGGGGTGTTCAGCATGGGGAGGTCAGGAAACATGCATTGGCAATGTAGGATAGGTTTCTGAAAACATCGCCGGGTGGTGTGCATTGTAAGGGTTTCTAACAGGCCATTCACTAGTAGGAGTGAGAAAAACATCACGGGTCGGTGTGAATCGAAGGGCCTGAATTGGGATAGGCAGTGCGTGAAAATATAGGATGGAGAAAAGCGCCACGGGGTGGTCATCATGGGGAGGTTAGGAAAGATGCCGTGGCCATGTAGGATAGTTTTCTGAAAAACATCGCGGGGTGGTGCGCATTGTAAGGGTTTGTAACAGGCCATTCACTACTAGGAGTGAGAAAAACATCATGGGGTGGTGTGAATCGAAGGTCCTGAATTAGGTTAGGCAGTTAGTGACAATGTAGGATGGAGAAAAGCGTCACGGGGTGGTCAGCATGGGGAGGTCAGGAAACATGCTGTGGCAATGTAGGATAGGTTTCTGAAAAACATCGCGGGGTAGTGCATTGTAAGGGTTTCTAACAGGCCATTCACTAGTAGGGGTGAGAAAAACATCACGGAGTGGAGTGAATGGGAGGGCCTGGATTATGATAGGCAGTGAGTGGCAATGTAGGATGGAGAAAATGGCCACGGGGTGGTCAGCATGGGGAGGTCAGGAAACATGCAGTGGCAATGTAGGATAGTTTTCTGAAAAACTTCGCGGGGTCGTGTGAATTGTAAGGGTTTCTAACACGCCATTCATTAGTAGGAGTGAGAAAACCATCACGGGGTGGTGTGAATCGGAGGGGCTGAATTGGGATAGGCAGTGAGTGGCAATATAGGATGGAGAAAAGCAATACGGGGTGGTCAGCATGGGGAGCTCACGACACATGCAGTGGCAAAGTAGGATATGTTTCTGAAAAACATTGCGGCCTGGTGCGCATTGCAAGGGTTTCTAACAGGACATTCACTAGTAGGAGTGAAAAAAACATCACGGGGAGGTGTGAATCATAGGGCCTGAATTAGGATAGGCAGTGAGTGGCAATGTAGGTTGGAGAAAAGCGCCACGGGATGTTCAGCATGGGGAGGTCAGGAAACATGCAGTGGCAATGCAGGATATGTTTCTGAAAAACATCGCCGGGTGGTGTGAATTCTAAGGGTTTCTAACAGGCCATTCACAAGTAGGAGTGAGAAAATCATCACGCGGTGGTGTGAATCGAAGGGCCTGAATTAGGATAGGCAGTGAGTGACAATGTAGGATGGAAAAAAGCGCCACGGGGTGGTCAGCATGTTGAGGTCAGGAAACATGCTGTGGCAATGTAGGATAGGTTTCTGAAAAACATCACGGGGTGGTGCGCATTGTAAGGGTTTCTAACAGGCCATTCACTACTAGGAGTGAGAAAAACATCACAGGGTGGTGTGAATCGGAGGGCCTGAATTAGGACAGGCAGTGAGTGGGAATGTAGCATGGAGAAAAGTGCCACGGGGTGGTCAGCATGTGTAGGTCAGGACACATGCAGTGGCAATGTAGGATAGGTTTCTGAAAAACATCGAGGGGTGGTGCGCATTGTAACTGTTTCTAACACGCCATTCACTAGTAGGAGTGAGAAAACCAACACGGGGTGGTGTGAATCGGAGGGCCTGAATTAGGATAGGCAGTGAGTGGCAATGTTGGATGGAGAAAATGGCCACGGGGTGGTCAGCATGGGGAGGTCAGGAAACATGCAGTGGCAATGTAGGACAGGTTTCTGAAAAACATCGCGGGGTAGTGCATTGTAAGGGTTTCTAACAGGCCATTCACTCATAGGGGTGAGAAAAACAACACCGAGTGGTGTGAATCGGAGGGCCTGGATTAGGATAGGCAGTGAGTGGCAATGTTGGATGGAGAAAAGCAACACGGGGTGGTCAGCATGGGGAGGTCAGGAAACATGGAGTGGCAATGTAGGATAGGTTTCTGAAAAACATCGCCGGGTGGTGTGCATTGTAAGGCCATTCACTAGTAGGAGTGAGAAAATCATCACGGGTTAGTGTGAATCGAAGGGCCTGATTAGGATAGGCAGTGATTGGCAATGTAGGATGGAGAAAAGAGCCACGGGGTGATCAGCATGGCGAGGTCAGGAAACATGCCGTGGCCATGTAGGATAGGTTTCTGAAAAACATCACGGGGTGGTGCGCATTGTAAGGGTTTGTAACAGGTCATTCACTAGTAGGAGTGAGAAAAACATCACGGGGTGGTGTGAATTGGATGAGCTGAATTAGGATAGACAGTGAGTTGCACTGTCGGATGGAGAAAATGGCCACGGGGTGGTCAGCATGGGGAGGTCAGGAAACATGAAGTGGCAATGTAGGATAGGTTTCTGAAAAACATCGCGGGGTGGTGTGAATTGTAAGGGTTTCTAACACGCCATTCACTATTAGGTGTGAGAAAACCATCACGGGGTGTTGTGAATTGGAGGGCCTGTATTGGGATAGGCAGTGAGAGCAATATAGGATGGAGAAAAGCGATACGGTTTTGTCAGCATGTGAAGGTCAGGAAACATGCAGTGGCAATGTAGGATAGGTTTCTGAAAAACATCGCGGGGTGGTGCTCATTGTAAGGGTTTCTAACAGGCCATTTACTAGTAGCAGTGATAAAAACATCACTTTGTTGGGTGAATCGGAGGGCCTGAATTAGGATAGGCAGTGAGTGGTAATGTAGGATGGAGAAAAGCGCCACGGGGTGGTCAAGATGGGGAGGTCAGGAAACATGCAGGGGCAATATAGGATAGGTTTCTGAAAAACATTGCGGGGTGGTGCGAATTGTAAGGGTTTCTAAAAGTCCATTCACTAGTAGGAGTGAGAATTACATCACGGTGTGGTGTGAGTCGGAGGGCCTGAATTGGGATAGGCAGTGAGTGGCAATGTAGGATGGAGAAAAGCGCCACGGGGTGGTCAGCATGGGGAGGTCAGGAAACATGCAGTGGCCATGTAGGATAGGTTTCTGAAAAACATTGTGGGGTGGTGCGCATTGTAAGGGTTTCAAACAGGCCATTCACTAGTAGGAGTGAGAAAAACATCACGGGGTGGTGTGAATCAGAGGGCCTGGATTGGGATAGGCAGTGAGTGGCAATGTAGGATGGAGAAAAGCACCACGGGGTGGTCAGCATGGGGAGGTCAGGAAACATGCAGTGGCAATGTAGGATAGGTTTCTGAAAAACATCACGTGTTGGTGCATTGTAAGGGTGTCTAACAGGCTATTCACTAGTAGGGGTGAGAAAAACATCACGGAGTGGTGTGAATCGGAGGGCCTGAATTAGGAAAGGCAGTGATAGGCAATGTAGGATGGAGAAAAGCGCCACGGTTTGGTCAGCATGTGGAGGTCAGGAAACATGCAGTGGCAATGTAGGTTAGGTTTCTGAAAAACATCGCGGTGTGGTGCTCATTGTAAGGGTTTCTAACAGGCCATTCACTAGTAGGAGTGAGAAAAACATTACGTTGTTGGGTGAATTGGAGGGCCTGAATTAGGATAGGCAGTGAGGTGTAATGTAGGATGGAGAAAAGCGTCACGGGGTCTTCAGCATGGGGAGGTCAGGAAACATGCAGTGACAATCTAGGATACGTTTCTGAAGAACATCGCCGGGTGGTGCGCATTGTAAGGTCTTCTAAAGGCCCATTTACTAGTAAGAGTGAGAAAACCATCACGGGGTGGTGTGAAACGGGGGACCTGAATTGGGATAGGCAGTGAGGGGCAATGTAGGATGGAGCAAAGCGACATGCGATGGTCAGCATGGGGTCGTCAGGAAACATGCATTGGCAATGTAGGATAGGATTCTGAAAAACATCGCGGGTTGGTGGGCATTGTAAGGGTTTCTAAAAGTCCATTCACTAGTAGGTGTGAGAAATACATCACGGGGTGGTGTGAGTCGGATGGTCTGAATTATGATTGGCAGATAGTGGCAATGTAGGATGGAGAAAAGCGCCACGGGGTGGCCAGCATGGGGAGGTCAGGAAACATGCAGTTGCAATATAGGATAGGTTTCTGAAAAACTTCGCAGGCTGGTGCGCTTTGTAAAGTTTTCTAACAGGCCATTCACTAGTAGTAGTGAGAAAAACATCACAGGGTGGTGTGAATAGGAGGGCCTGAATTAGAATAGGCAGTGAGTGGCAATGCAGGTTGGAGAAAAGCGCCACGGAGTGTTCAGTATGTGAAGGTCAGGAAACATGCAGTGGCAATGCAGGATAGGTTTCTGAAAAACATCGCCGGGTGGTGTGCATTGTAAGGGTTTCTAAGAGGCTATTCACTAGTATGAGTGAGAAAATCAACACGGGTCGGTGTGAATCGAAGGGCCTGAATTAGGATAGGCAGTGAGTGAAAATGTAGGATGGAGAAAAGCGCCACGGGGTGGTCAGCATGGGGAGGTCAGGAAACATGCTGTGGCAATGTAGGATAGGTTTCTGAAAAACATCGCGGGGTGGTGGGCATTGTAAGGGTTTTTAACAGGCCATTCACTAGTAGGAGTGAGAAAAACATCACGGGGTGGTGTGAATCGGAGGGCCTGAATTAGGATAGGCAGTGAGTGGCAATGTAGGATGGAGAAAAGTGCCATGGGGTGGTCAGCATGGTGAGGACAGGACACATGCAGTGGCAATGTAGGATAGGTTTCTGAAAAACTTCGCGGTCTGGTGCGCTTTGTAAGGGTTTCTAACAGGCCATTCACTAGTAGGAGTGAGAAAAACATCACGGGGTGGTGTGAATAGGAGGGCCTGAATTAGAATAGGCAGTGAGTGACAATGTAGAATGGAGAAAAGCGCCACGGGGTGTTCAGCATGGGAGGTCAGGAAACATGCAGTGGAAATGTAGGATAGGTTTCTGAAAAACATCGCGGGGTGGTGTGCATTGTAAGGGTTTCTAACAGGCCATTCACTAGTAGGAGTGAGAAAATCATCATGGGGTGTTGTGAATCGAAGTTCCTGAATTAGGATAGGCAGTTAGTGACAATGTAGGATGGAGAAAAGCGTCACGGGGTGGTCAGCATGGCGAGGTCAGGAAACTTGCTGTCGCAATTTAGGATAGGTTTCTGAAAAACATCGTGGGGTGGTGTGCATTGTAAGGGTTTCTAACACGCCATTCACTACTAGGAGTAAGAAAAACATCACGGGGTGGTGTAAATCGAAGGTCCTGAATTAGGATAGGCAGTTAGTGACAATGTAGGATGGAAAAAAGCGTCACGGGGTGGTCAGCATGGGGAGGTCAGGAAACATGCTGTGGCAATGTAGGATAGGTTTCTGAAAAACATCACGGGGTGTTGCGCATTGTAAGGCTTTCTAACAGGCCATTCATTACTAGGAGTGAGAAAAACATCACGGGGTGGTGTGAATCGGAGGACCTGAATTAGGTCAGGCAGTGAGTGGCAATGTAGGATGGAGAAAAGCGCCACGGGGTGGTCAGCATGTGTATGTCAGGACACATGCAGTGGCAATGTAGGATAGGTTTCTGAAAAACATCGCGGGGTGGTGCGCATTGTAAGGGTTTCTAACACGCCATTCACTAGTAGGAGTGAGAAAACCATCACGGGATGGTGTGAATCCGAGGGCCTGAATTTGGATAGGCAGTGAGTGGTAATGTAGGATGGAGAAAAGCGATACGGGGTGGTCAGCATGGGGAGGTCAGGAAACATGCAGTGGCAATGTAGGATAGGTTTCTGAAAAACATCGCGGGGTGGTGCGCATTTTAAGGGTTTCTAACAGGCCATTCACTAGTAGTAGTGAGAAAAACATCACGTTGTTGTGTGAATCGGAGCGCCTGAATTAGTATAGGCAGTGAGTGGCACTGTAGGATGGAGAAAATGGCCACAGGGTGGTCAGCATGGGGAGGTCAGGAAACATGCAGTGGCAATTTAGGATAGGATTCTGAAAAACATCACGGGGTGGTGCGAATTGTAAGGGTTTCTAAAAGTCCATTCACTAGTAGGAGTGAGAAATACATCACGGGGTGGTGTGAGTCGGAGGGCCTGAATTAGGATTCGCAGATAGTGGCAATGTAGGATGGAGAAAAGCGCCACGGGGTGGTCAGCATGGGGAGGTCAGAAAACATGCCGTGGCAAAGTAGGATAGGTTTCTGATAAACATAGCGGGGTGGTGCGCATTGTAACGGTTTGTAACAGGCCATTCACTAGTAGGAGTGAGAAAAACATCACGGAGTGGTGTGAAATGGAGGGCCTGAATTGGGATAGGCAGTGAGTGGCAATGTAGGATGGAGAAAAGCGCCATGGGGTGTTCAGCATGGGGAGGTCAGGAAACATGCAGTGGCAATCTAGGATAGGTTTCTGAAAAACTTCGCGGGCTGGTGCCCTTTGTAAAGTTTTCTAACAGGCCATTCACTAATAGGAGTGAGAAAACCATCACGGGGTGTTGTGAATTGGGGGCCTGTATTGGGATAGGCAGTGAGAGGCAATGTAGGATGGAGAAAAGCGATACGGTTTGGTCAGCATGTGGAGGTCAGGAAACATGCAGTGTCAATGTAGGTTAGGTTTCTGAAAAACATCGCGGGGTGGTGCGCATTGTAAGGGTTTCTAAGAGGCCATTCACTAGTAGGAGTGAGAAAACCATCACGGGGTGTTGTGAATTGGGGGCCTGTATTGGGATAGGCAGTGAGAGGCAATGTATGATGGAGAAAAGCGGTACGGTTTGGTCAGCATGTGGAGGTCAGGAAACATGCAGTGGCAATGCAGGATATGTTTCTGAAGAACATCGCATGGTGGTGCGCATTGTAAGGTCTTCGAAAGGCCCATTTACTAGTAAGAGTGAGAAAAACATCATGGGGTGGTGTGAATCGTAGGGCCTGAATTAGGATAGGCAGTGAGTGGCACTGTAGGATGGAGAAAATGGCCACGGGGTGGTCAGCAAGGGGAGGTCAGGAAACATGCAGTGGCAATGTAGGATAGGATTCTGAAAAACATCGCGGGGTTGTGCGAATTATAAGGGATTCTAAAAGTCCATTCACTAGTAGGAGTGAGAAATACATCACGGGGTGGTGTGAGTCGGAGGGCCTGAATTAGGATTGGCAGATAGTTGCAATGTAGGATGGAGAAAAGCGCCGCGGGGTGGTCAGCAGGGGGAGGTCGGAAAACATGCCGTGGCAAAGTAGGATAGGTTTCTGGAAAACATAGCGGGGTGGTGCGCATTGTAAGGGTTTGTAACAGGCCATTCACTAGTAGGAGTGAGAAAAACATCACGGGGTGGTGTGAATCGGAGGGCCTGAATTGGGATAGGCAGTGAGTGGCAATATAGGATGGAGAAAATCGCCACGGGGTGGTCAGCATGGGGAGGTCAGGAAACATGCAGTGGCAATGTAGGATAGGTTTCTGAAAAACTTCGCGGGCTGGTGCGCTTTGTAAAGATTTCTAACAGGCCATTCACAATTAGGAGTGAGAAAAACATCACAGGGTGGTGTGAATAGGAGGGCCTGAATTAGAATAGGCAGTGAGTGGCAATGTAGGATGGATAAAAGCGCCACGGAGTGTTCAGTATGTGGAGGTCAGGAAACATGCAGTGGCAATGCAGGATAGGTTTCTGAAAAACATCGCCGGGTGGTGTGCATTGTAAGCGTTTCTAAGAAGCCATTCACTAGTAGGAGTGAGAAAATCAACACGGGTCAGTGTGAATCGAAGGGCCTGAATTAGGATAGGCAGTGAGTGAAAATGTAGGATTGAGAAAAGCGCCACGGGGTGGTCAGCATGGGGAGGTCTGCAAACATGCTGTGGCAATGTAGGATAGGTTTCTGAAAAACATCGCGGGGTGGTGGGCATTGTAAGGGTTTTTAACAGGCCATTCACTAGTAGGAGTGAGAAAAACATCACGAGGTGGTGTGAATCGGAGGGCCTGAATTAGGATAGGCAGTGAGTGGCAGTGTAGGATGGAGAAAAGCGCCATGGGGTGGTCAGCATGGTGAGGTCAGGACACATGCAGTGGCAATGTAGGATAGGTTTCTGAAAAACTTCGCGGGCTGTTGCGCTTTGTAAGGGTTTCTAACAGGCCATTCACTAGTAGGAATGAGAAAAACATCACGGGGAGGTGTGAATAGGAGGGTCTGAATTAGAATAGGCAGTGAGTGGCAATGTAGGATGGAGAAAAGCACAACGGGGTGTTCAGCATGGCGAGGTCAAGAAACATGCAGTGGCAATGTAGGATAGGTTTCTGAAAAACATCGCCGGGTGGTGTGCATTGTAAGGGTTTCTAACAGGCCATTCACTAGTAGGAGTGAGAAAATCATCATGGGGTGTTGTGAATCGAAGGTCCTGAATTAGGATAGGCAGTGAGTGGCAATGTAGGATGGTTAAAAGCGCCACGGGGTGGTCAGCATCGGGAGGTCAGCAAACATGCAGAGGCAATGTAGCAAAGGTTTCTGAAAAACATCGCGGGGTGGTGCGCATTGTAAGGGTTTCTTACAGGCCATTCACTAGTAGGAGTGAGAAAAACATCACGGGGTGGTGTGAATCGGAGGGCCTGAAATAGGATAGGCAGTGAGTGGCAATGTAGGATGGACAGAAGCGCCACGGGCTGGTCAGCATGGGGAGGTCAGGAAACATGCAGTGGCAATGTAGGATAGGTTTCTGAAAAATATTGCGGGGTGTTGTGCATTGTAAGTGTTTCTAATACGCCATGCACTGGTAGCAGTGAGAAAAACTTCACCGTGAGGTGTGAATCGGAGGGCCTGAATTAGGAAAGGCAGTGAGTGGCAATGTAGGATGGAGAAAAGCGCCATGGGGTGGTCAGCTTTGGGATGTCAGGAAACATGCTGTGGCAATGTAGGACAGGTTTCTGAAAAACATTGCAGGGTAGTGCATTGTAAGGGTTTCTAACCGGCCATTCACTAGTAAGGGTGAGAAAAACATCACGGAGTGCTGTGAATCGGAGGGCCTGGATTATGATAGGCAGTGAGTGGCAATTTAGGATGGAGAAAAGCGCCACGGGGTGGTCAGCATGGGGTGGTCAGGAAACATGCAGTGGCAATGTAGGATAGGTATCAGAAAAAGATCGCGGGTTGGTGCATTGTAAGGGTTTCTAACAGGCCATTCACTAGTACGCGTGTAAAAAACATCACGGGGTGTTGTGAATAGGAGGGTCTGAATTAGGATAGGCAGTGAGTGGCACTGTAGGATGGAGAAAATTGCCACGGGGTGGTCAGCATGGGGAGGTCATGACACATGCAGTGGCAATGTAGGATATGTTTCTGAAAAAACATCGCGGGTTGGTGCACATTGTAAGGGTTTCTAACAGGCCATTCACTAGTAGGAGGGAGAAAAACATCACGGGGAGGTGTGAATCGGAGGGCCTGCATTAGGATAGGCAGTGAGTGGCACTGTAGGATGGAGAAAATGGCCAAGGGGTGGTCAGCATGGGGAGGTCAGGAAACATGCTGTGGCAATGTAGGATAGGTTTCTGATAAACATCACGGGGTGGTGCGCATTGTAAGGGTTTCTAACAGGCCATTCACTACTAGGAGTGAGAAAACCATCATGACGTGGTGTGAATCGGAGGGCCTGAATTAGTACAGGCAGTGAGTGGCAATGTAGGATGGAGAAAGCGTCACGGGGTGGTCAGCATGTGTAGGTCAGGACACATGCAGTGGCAATGTAGGATAGGTTCCTGAAAAACATCGCGGGGTGGTGCGCATTGTAAGGGTTTCTAACACGCCATTCACTAGTAGGAGTGAGAAAACCATCACGGGGTGGTGTTAATCGGAGGGGCTGAATTTGGATAGGCAGTGAGTGGCAATGTATGATGGAGAAAAGCGCCACGGGGTGGTCAGCATCGGGAGGTCAGGAAACATGCAGTGCCAATATAGGATATGTTTCTGAAGAACATCCCGTCATGGTGCGCATTGTAAGGTCTTCTAAAGGCCCATTTACTAGTAAGAGTGAGAAAAACATCATGGGGTGGTGTGAATCGTAGGGCCTGAATTAGGATAGGCAGTGAGTGGCACTGTAGGATGGAGAAAATGGCCACGTGTTGTCAGCATGGGGAGGTCAGGAAACATGCAGTTGCAATGTAGGATAGGTTTCTGAAAAACATCGCGGGATCGTGTGAATTGTAATGGTTTCTAACACGCCATTCACTGGTAGGAGTGAGAAAAACATCTCGGGGTGGTGTGAATCGGGGGGACTGAATTGGGATAGGCCGTGAGTTGCAATGTAGGATGGAGAAAAGCTATACGGGGTGCTCCGCATCGGGAGGTCAGGAATCATGCAGTGGCAATGTAGGATAGGTTTCTGAAAAACATCCCGTGGTGGTGCGCATTTTAAGGGTTTCTTACAGGCCATTCACTAGTAGGAGTTAGAAAAACATCACGGGGTGGTGTGAATCGGAGGGCCTGAATTGGGATAGGCAGTGAGTGGCAATGTAGGATGGAGAAAAGCCCCACGGGGTGGTCAACATAGGGACCTCAGGAAACATGCAGTGGCAATGTAGGAAGGATTCCGAAAAACATCGTGGGGTGTTGCGCATTGTAAAAGTTTCTGACAGGCCATTCACTATTAAGAGTGAGCAAAATTCACGGGGTGGTGTGAAACGGAGGGCCTGAATTAGGATAGGCAGTGAGTGGAAATGTAGGATGGATAAAAGCGCCACGGGCTGGTCAGCATTTGGAGGTCAGGAAACATGCAGTGGCAATGTAGGATAGGTTTCTGAAAAATATTGCGTGGTGTTGCGCATTGTAAGTGTTTCTAACACGCCATGCAGTAGTAGCAGTGAGAAAAACATCACCGTGAGGTGTGAATCGGAGGGCCTGAATTAGGAAAGGCAGTGAGTGGCAATGTAGGATGGAGAAAAGCGCCGTGGGGTGGTCAGCTTGGGGAGGTCAGGAAACATGCTGTGGCAATGTAGGACAGGTTTTTGAAAAACATCGCGGGGTAGTGCATTGTAAGGGTTTCTAACAGGCCATTCACTAGTAGGGATGAGAAAAACATCACGGAGTGGTGTGAATCGGAGGGCCTGGATTATGATAGGCAGTGTGTGGCAATGTAGAATGGAGAAAAGCGCCACGGGGTGGTCAGCATGGGGTGGTCAGGAAACATGCAGTGGCAATGTAGGATAGGTTTCAGAAAAAGATCGCGGGTTGGTGCATTGTAAGGGTTTCTAACAGGCCATTCACTAGTAGACGTGTAAAAAACATCACGGGGTGTTGTGAATCGGAGGTTCTGAATTAGGATAGGAAGTGAGTGGCACTGTAGGATGGAGAAAATGGCCACGGGGTGGTCAGCATGTGGAGGTCAGGACACATGCAGTGGCAATGTAGGATATGTTTCTGAAAAACATCGCGGGGTGGTGCGCATTGTAAGGGTTTCTAACATGCCATTCACCAGTAGGGGTGAGAAAAACATCACGGAGTGGTGTGAATCGGAGGGCCTGGATTAGGATAGGCAGTGAGTGGCAATGTAGGATGGAGAAAAGCGCCACGGGGTGTTCAGCATGGGGAGGTCAGGAAACATGCATTGGCAATGTAGGATAGGTTTCTGAAAACATCGCCGGGTGGTGTGCATTGTAAGGGTTTCTAACAGGCCATTCACTAGTAGGAGTGAGAAAAACATCACGGGTCGGTGTGAATCGAAGGGCCTGAATTGGGATAGGCAGTGCGTGAAAATATAGGATGGAGAAAAGCGCCACGGGGTGGTCATCATGGGGAGGTCAGGAAAGATGCCGTGGCCATGTAGGATAGTTTTCTGAAAAACATCGCGGGGTGGTGCGCATTGTAAGGGTTTGTAACAGGCCATTCACTACTAGGAGTGAGAAAAACATCATGGGGTGGTGTGAATCGAAGGTCCTGAATTAGGTTAGGCAGTTAGTGACAATGTAGGATGGAGAAAAGCGTCACGGGGTGGTCAGCATGGGGAGGTCAGGAAACATGCTGTGGCAATGTAGGATAGGTTTCTGAAAAACATCGCGGGGTAGTGCATTGTAAGGGTTTCTAACAGGCCATTCACTAGTAGGGGTGAGAAAAACATCACGGAGTGGAGTGAATGGGAGGGCCTGGATTATGATAGGCAGTGAGTGGCAATGTAGGATGGAGAAAATGGCCACGGGGTGGTCAGCATGGGGAGGTCAGGAAACATGCAGTGGCAATGTAGGATAGTTTTCAGAAAAACTTCGCGGGGTCGTGTGAATTGTAAGGGTTTCTAACACGCCATTCATTAGTAGGAGTGAGAAAACCATCACGGGGTGGTGTGAATCGGAGGGGCTGAATTGGGATAGGCAGTGAGTGGCAATATAGGATGGAGAAAAGCAATACGGGGTGGTCAGCATGGGGAGCTCACGACACATGCAGTGGCAAAGTAGGATATGTTTCTGAAAAACATTGCGGCCTGGTGCGCATTGCAAGGGTTTCTAACAGGACATTCACTAGTAGGAGTGAAAAAAACATCACGGGGAGGTGTGAATCATAGGGCCTGAATTAGGATAGGCAGTGAGTGGCAATGTAGGTTGGAGAAAAGCGCCACGGGATGTTCAGCATGGGGAGGTCAGGAAACATGCAGTGGCAATGCAGGATATGTTTCTGAAAAACATCGCCGGGTGGTGTGAATTCTAAGGGTTTCTAACAGGCCATTCACAAGTAGGAGTGAGAAAATCATCACGCGGTGGTGTGAATCGAAGGGCCTGAATTAGGATAGGCAGTGAGTGACAATGTAGGATGGAAAAAAGCGCCACGGGGTGGTCAGGATGTTGAGGTCAGGAAACATGCTGTGGCAATGTAGGATAGGTTTCTGAAAAACATCACGGGGTGGTGCGCATTGTAAGGGTTTCTAACAGGCCATTCACTACTAGGAGTGAGAAAAACATCACAGGGTGGTGTGAATCGGAGGGCCTGAATTAGGACAGGCAGTGAGTGGGAATGTAGCATGGAGAAAAGCGCCACGGGGTGGTCAGCATGTGTAGGTCAGGACACATGCAGTGGCAATGTAGGATAGGTTTCTGAAAAACATCGAGGGGTGGTGCGCATTGTAAGTGTTTCTAACACGCCATTCACTAGTAGGAGTGAGAAAACCAACACGGGGTGGTGTGAATCGGAGGGCCTGAATTGGGATAGGCTGTGAGTGGCAATGTAGGATGGAGAAAAGCGATACTGGGTGGTCAGCATGGGGAGGTCAGGAAACATGCAGTGGCAAATTAGGATAGGTTTCTGAAAAACATCGTGTGGTGGTGCACATTGTAAGGGTTTCTAACAGGCCATTCACCAGTAGGAGTGAGAAAAACATCACGTTGTTGTGTGAATCGGAGCGAATGAATTAGGATAGGCAGTGAGTGGCAATGTAGGATGGAGAAAAGCGCCACGGGTTGGTCAGCACGGGGAGGTCAGGAAACATGCAGTGGCAATGTAGGATACGATTCTGAAGAACATCGCGTGGTGGTGCGCATTGTAAGGACTTCTAAAGGCCCATTTACTAGTAAGAGGGAGAAAAACATCACGGGGTGGTGTGAATCGTAGGGCCTGAATTAGGATAGGCAGTGAGTGGCACTGTAGGATGGAGAAAATGGCCACGGGGTGGTCAGCATGGGGAGGTCAGGAAACATACAGTGGCAATGTAGGATAGGTTTCTGAAAAGCATCGCGGGGTGGTATGAATTGTAAGCGTTTCTAACAGGCCATTCACTAGTAGGAGTGAGAAAAATATCACGGGTTGGTGTGAATCTTAGGGCCTGAATTAGGATAGGCAGTATATAGGATGGAGTAAGCGCCATGGTGTGGTCAGCTTGGGGAGGTCAGGAAACATGCAGTTGCAATGTTGGACAGGTTTCTGGAAAAACATCGCGGGGTAGTGCACTGTAAGGGTTTCTAACATGCCATTCACTAGGAGGGGTGAGAAAAACATCACGGAGTGCTGTGAATCGGAGGGCCTGGATTAGGATAGGCACTGAGTGGCAATGTAGGATGGAGAAAAGCACCACGGGGTGGTCAGCATGGGGAGGTCAGGAAACATGCAGGGGCAATGTAGGATAGGTTTCTGAAAAACATCGCGGGGTGGTGCGCATTGAAAGGGTTTCTAACAGTCCATTCACTAGTAGGAGTGAGAAAAACATCACGGGGTGGTGCGAATCGGAGGGCCTGAATTAGGATAGGCAGTGAGTGGCAATGTAGGATGGAGAAAAGCGCCATGGGGTGTTCAGCATGGGGAGGTCAGGAAACATGCAGTGGCAATGTAGGATAGGTTTCTGAAAACATTGCTGGGTGGTGTGCATTGTAAGGGTTTCTAACAGGCCATTCACTAGTAGGAGTGAGAAAATCATCACGGGTCGGTGTGAATCGAAGGGCCTGAATTAGGATAGGCAGTGAGTGAAAATGTAGGATGGAGAAAAGCACCACAGGGTGGTCAGCATGGGGAGGTCAGGAAACATGCAGTGGCAATGTAGGATAGGTTTCTGAAAAACAGCGCGGGTTGGTGCGCATTGAAAGTGTTTCTAACAGTCCATTCACTAGTAGGAGTGAGAAAATCATCACGGGTCGGTGTGAATCGAAGGGCCTGAATTAGGATAGGCAGTGAGTGAATATGTAGGATGGAGAAAAGCGCCACGGGGTGGTCAGCATGTCGAGGTCAGGAAACATGCTGTGGCAATGATGGATAGGTTTCTGAAGAATATTGCGGGGTGGTGCGCATTGTAAGGTCTTCTAAAGGCCCATTTACTAGTAAGAGTGAGAAAACCATCACGGGGTGTTGTGAAGCGGGGGACCTGAATTGGTATAGGCAGTGAGTGGTAATGTAGGATGGAGAAAAGCTATACGGGGTGGTCAGCATGGGGAGGTCAGGAAACATGCAGTGGCAATATAGGATTGGTTTCTGAAAAACATCGCGGGGTGGTGCTCAATTTAAGGGTTTCTAACAGGCCATTCACTAGTAGGAGTGAGAAAATCATCACTGGGTGGTGTGAATCGGAGGGCCTGAATTGGGATAGGGAGTGAGTGGCAATGTAGGATGGAGACAAGCGCCATGGGGTTGTCAGCATGGGGACGTCAGGAAACATGCATTGGCAATGTAGGATATGATTCTGAAAAAAAACGCGGGGTGGTGCGCATTGTAAGGTATTCTAAAGGCCCATTTACTAGTAAGAGTGAGAAAAACATCACATGGTGGTGTGAATCGGGGGACCTGAATTGGGATAGGCAGTGAGTGTCAATGTAGGATGGACAAAAGTACCAAGGGCTGGTCAGCATGGGGAGGTCAGGAAACATGCAGTGGCAATGTAGGATAGGTTTCTGAAAATCATTGCGTGGTGTTGCACATTGTAAGGGTTTCTAACACGCCATGCACTAGTAGCAGTGAGAAAAACATCACCGTGTGGTGTGAATTGAAGGGCCTGAATTAGGATAGGCAGTGAGTGGCAATGTAGGATGGAGAAAAGCGCCATTGTGTGGTCAGCTTGGGGAGGTCAGGAAACATGCAGTGACAATGTAGGACAGGTTTCTGAAAAACATCGCGGGGTAGTGCATTGTAAGGGTTTCTAACAGGCCATTCACTAGTAGGGGTGAGAAAAACATAACGGAGTGGTGTGAATCGGAGGGCCTGGATTAGGATAGGCAGTGAGTGGCAAAGTAGGATGGAGAAAAGGGCCACGGGGTTGTCAGCATGGGGAGCTCCGGAAACATGCAGTGGCAATGTAGGACAGGTGTCTGAAAAACATCGCGTGGTAGTGCATTGTAAGGGTTTCTAATACGCCATTCACTAGTAGGATTGAAAAAAATATCACGGGATGTTGTGAATCGGAGAGTGTGAATAAGGATAGGCAGTGAGTGTCAATGTAGGATGGTGAAAAGCGCCACGGGGTGGTCAGCATGGGGAGGTCAGGAAACATGCTGTTGCAATGTAGGATTGGTTTCTGAAAAACATCGCAGGGTGGTGCGCATTGTAAGGGTTTCTAACAAGCCATTCACTAGTAGGAGTGAGAAGAACATCACTGGAAGGTGTCAATCAGAGGGCCTGAATTGGGATAGGCAGTGATTGGCAATGTAGGATGGAGAAAAGCGCCACCGGGTTGTCAGCATGGGGAGGTCAGGAAACATGCAGTGGCAATGTATGATAGGTTTCTGAAAAACATCGCGGGGTGTTACGCATTGTAAGGGTTTCTAACAGGCCATTCACAAGTAGGAGTAAGAAAAACATCACGGGGTGGTGTGAATCAGAGGGCCTGAATTAGGATAAGCAGTGCGTGGCAATGTAGCATGGAGAAAAGTGCCACGGGGTGGTCAGCATGGGGAGGTCAGGAAACATGCTGTGGCAAGGTAGGTTAGGTATCTGAAAAACATCGCGGGGTAGTGCATTGTAAGGGTTTCTAACAGGCCATTCACTAGTAGGAGTGAGAAAAATATCACGGGGTGGTGTGAATCGGAGGGACTGAATTAGGATAAGCAGTGCGTGGCAATGTAGCATGGAGAAAAGCGACACGGGGTGGTCAGCATGGGGAGGTCAGGAAACATGCAGTGGCAATGTATGGTATGTTTCTGAAAAACATCGTTGGGTGGTGCGCATTGTAAGGTCTTCTAAAGGCCCATTTACTAGTAAGAGTGAGAAAAACATCACATGGTGGTGTGAATCGGGGGACCTGAATTGGGATAGGCAGTGAGTGGCAATGTAGGATGGAGAAAAGCGCCACGGGGTGGTCAACATGGGGAAGTCAGGAAACGTGCAGTGGCAATGTAGGATAGGTTTCTGAAAAGCATTTCGGGGTGGTGCGCATTGTAAGGGTTTCTAACAGGCTATTCACTACTAGGAGTGAGAAAAACATCACGGGGTGGTTTGAATCGGAGGGCCTGAACTGGGGTAGGCAGTGAGGGGCAATGTAGGATGGAGAAAAGCGCCACGGGGTGTTCACCATGGGGAGACCAGGAAACATGCAGTGGCTATGTAGGATAGGTTTCTGAAAAACATCGCGGGGTGGTGCGGATCGTACGGGTTTCTAACAGGCCTTTCACTAGTAGGAATGAGAAAATCTTCACGGGGTGGTGTGAATAGGAGGGCCTGAATTAGGAAAGGCAGTGAGTGGCAATATAGGATGGAGAAAAGGTCCACGGGGTCGTCAGCATGGGGAGGTCAGGAAACATGCAGTGGCAATGTAGGATATGTTTCTGAAAACATCGTTGGGTGGTGCGCATTGTAAGGGCTTCTAACAGGCCATTCACTAGTAGGAGTGGGACAAACATCACGGGGTGGTGTGAATCGTACGGCCTGAATTGGGATAGGCAGTGAGTGGCACTGTAGGATGGAGAAAATGGCCACGGGGTGGTCAGCATGGGGAAGTCAGGAAACATGCAGTGGCAATGTAGGATAGGTTTCTGAAAAACATCGCGGGGTCGTGTGAATTGTAAGGGTTTCTAACACGACATTCACTAGTAGGAGTGAGAAAAACATCCCTGGGTGGTGTGAATCGGAGGTCCTGAATTCGGATAGGTAGTGAGTGGCATTGTAGGATGGAGAAATGCGTCACGGGGTGGTCAGCAAGGGGAGGTCAGGAAACATGCAATGGCAATGTAGGATAGTTTTCTGAAAACATAGCAGGGTGGTAAGCATTTTAAGGGTTTCTAACCGGCCATTCACTAGTAGGAGTGAGATAAACATCACGGGGTCGAGTGAATCGGAGGGCCTGAATTGGGATAGGCAGTGATTGGCAATGTAGGTTGGAGAAAAGCGCCACGGGGTGGACAGAATGGGGAGGTCAGGAAACTTGAAGTGGCAATGTAGGATAGGTTTGTGAAAAAAAATCACGGGGTTGTGCGCATTGTAAGGGTTTCTAAGAGGCCATTCACTAGTAGGAGCGAGAAAAACATCACGGGGTGGTGTGAATCGGAGGGCCTGAATTAGGATAGGCAGTGAGTGGCAATGTAGGATGGAGAAAAGTTCCACGGGGTGGTCAGCATGGGGAGGTCAGGAAACATGCAGTGGCAATGTAGGATAGGTTTGTGAAAAACATCGCGGGGTGGTGTGCATTGTAAGAGTTTCTAACAGGCCATTCACTAGTAGGAGTGAGAAAAACTTCACGGGGTGGTGTGAATCGCAGGGCCTGAATTAGAATAGGCAGTGAGTGGAAATGTAGGATGGAGAAAAGCGCCACGGGGTGTTCAACATTGGGAGGTCAGGAAACATGCAGTGGCAATGTAGGATAGGTTTCTGAAAAACCTCGCGGGGTGGTGCGCATTGTAAGTGTTTCTAACAGGCCATTCACTACTAGGAGTGCGAAAAACATCACAGGGTGGTGTGAATCGGAGGGCCTGAATTAAGACAGGCAGTGAGTGGCAATGTAGGATGGAGAAAAGTGCCACGGGGTGGTCAGCATGTGCAGGTCAGGACACATGCTGTGGTAATGTAGGATAGGTTTCTGAAAAACCCCGTGGGGTGGTGCGCATTGTAAGTGTTTCTAACAGGCCATTCACTACTAGGAGTGCGAAAAACATCACAGGGTGGTGTGAATCGGAGGGCCTGAATTAAGACAGGCAGTGAGTGGCAATGTAGGACGGAGAAAAGCGCCACGGGGTGGTCAGTATGGGGACTACAGGAAACATGCCGTGGCCATGTAGGATAGGTTTCTGAAAAACATCGCGGGGTGGTGCGCATTGTAAGGGTTTGTAACAGGCCATTTACTAGTAGGAGTGAGAAAAACATCACGGGATGGTGTGAATCGGAGGGCCTGAATTAGGATAGGCAGTGAGTTGCACTGTAGGATGGAGAAAAAGGCCACGGGGAGGTCAGCATGGGGAGGTCTGGAAACATGCAGTGGCAATGCAGGATAGGTTTCTGAAAAACATCGCGTGGTCATGTGAATTGTAAGTGTTTCTAACACGCCATTCACTAGTAGGAGTGAGAAAACCATCATGAGGTGGTGTGAATCGGAGGTCCTCAATTGGGATAGGCAGTGAGAGGCAATGTAGGATGGAGAAAAGTGATACGGGGTGGTCAGCATGGGGAGTTCAGGAAAAATGCAGTGGCAATGTAGGATAGGTTTCTGAAAAACATCGCGGGGTGGTGTGCATTGTACGGTTTTCTAACAGGCCATTCAATAGTAGGAGTGAGAAAAACATCACCTTGTTGTGTGAATCAGAGGGCCTGAATTACGATAGGCAGTGAGTGGCAATGTAGGATGGAGAAAAGCGCCACGGGGTGGTCAGCATGTGGAGGTCAGGAAACATGCAGTGGCAATGTAGTATACGTTTCTGAAGAACATCGCGGGGTGGTGCGCATTGTAAGGGCTTCTAAAGGCCCATTTCCTAGTAAGAGTGACAAAAACATCACGGGGTGGTGTGAATCGTAGGGCTTGAATTAGGATAGGCAGTGAGTGGCACTGTAGGATGGAGAAAATGGCCACGGGGTGGTCAGCATGGGGAAGTTAGGAAACATGCAATGGCAATGTAGGATAGTTTTCTGAAAAACATAGCAGGGTGGTTCACATTTTAAAGGTTTCTAACAGGCCGTTCACTAGTAGGAGTGAGATAAACATCACAGGGTCGTGTGAATCGGAGGGCCTGAATTGTAATAGGCAGTGATTGGCATTGTAGGATGGAGAAAAGTGCCACGGGATGGACAGAATGGGGAGGTCAGGAAACATGCATTGGCAATGTAGGATAGGTTTCTGAAAAACATCGCGGGGTGGTGCGCATTGTAAGGTTTTCTAACAGGCCATTCACTAGTAGGAGTGAGAAAAACATCAAGGGGTGGTGTGAATTGGAGCGCCTGAATTAGGATAGGCATTGAGTGACAATGTAGGATGGAGAAAAGTCCCACGGGGTGGTCAGCATGGGGAGGTCAGGAAACATCCAGTGGCAATGTTGGTTAGGTTTCTGAAAAACATTGCGGGGTGGTGCGCATTGTAATTGTTTCTAACACGCCGTGCACGAGTAGCAGTGAGAAAAACATCACGGGTTGGTGTGAATCGGAGGGCGTGAATTAGGATAGGCAGTGAGTGGCAATTTAGGATGGAGAAAAGCGCCCCAGGGTGGTCAGCATGGGGTGGTCAGGAAACATGCAGTGGCAACGTAGGATACGTTTGTGAAAAAGATCGCGGGTTGGTGCATTGTAAGGGTTTCTAACAGGCAATTCACTATTAGGCGTGAAAAAAATCCATCACGAGGTGTGGTGAATCGGAGGGTTTGAATTAGGATAGGCAGTGAGTGGCAATGTAGGATGTTGAAAAGTGCCACGGGGTGGTCAGAATGGGGAGGTCAGGAAACATGCTGTGGCAATGTAGGATAGGTTTCTGAAAAACATCGCGGGGTGGTGCGCATTGTAAGTGTTTCTAACAGGCCATTCACTAGTAGGAGTGACAAATACATCAAGGGGTGGTGTGAATCGGAGGGCCTGAATTAGGATAGGCAGTGAGTGGCAATGTAGGATGGAGAAAAGCGCCACGGGGTGGTCAGCATGGGGAGATCAGGACACATGCAGTGGCAAAGTAGGATAGGTTTCGGAAAAACATCGCGGGGTGGTGGGCATTGTAAGGCTTTCTAACAGGCCATTAACTAGTAGGAGTGAGAAATCCATCATGGGGTGGTGTGAACCGTAGGGCCTGAATTAGGATAGGCAGTGAGCGGCAATATAGTATGGAGTAAGCACAATGGGGAGGTCAGCTTGGGGAGCTCAGGAAACATGCAGGGGCAACGTAGGACAGGTTTCTGTAAAACATCGCGGGGTAGTGCACTGTAAGGGTTTCTAACAGGCCATTCACTAGTAGGGGTGAGAAAAACATCACTGAGTGGTGTGAATCGGAGGGCCTGGATTAGGATAGGCAGTGAGTGGCAATGTAGGATGGAGAAAAGCACCACGTTGTGGTCAACATGGGGAGGTCAGGAAACATGCAGTGGCAATGTAGGATAGGTTTCTGAAAAACATCGCGGGGTGGTGCGCATTGTAAGGGTTTCTAACAGGCGATTCACTAGTAGGAGTTAGAAAATCATCACGGGGTGTTGTCAATCGGAGGGCCTGAATTAGGATAGGCAGTGAGTGGCAATGTAGAATGGAGAAAAGCGCCACGGGGTGTTCAGCATGGGGCGGTCAGGAAACATGTAGTGGCAATGTAGGATAGGTTTCTGAAAAACATCGCCGGGTAGTGCGCATTGTAAGGGTTTCAAACAGGCCATTCACTACTAGGAGTGAAAAAAACATCACGGGGTGGTGTGAATTGGAGGGCCTGAATTAGGACAGGCAGTGAGTGGCAATGTAGGATGGAGAAAAGCGCCACGGGGTGGTCAGCGTGTGTAGGTCATGACAAATGCCGTGGCAATGGAGGATAGATTTCTGAAAAACATCGCGGGGTGGTGCACATTGTAAGGGTTTCTAACAGGCCATTCACTAGTAGGAGTGAGAAATACATCACGGGGTGGTGTGAATCGGAGGGCCCTAATTAGGATAGGCAGTGATTGGCAATGTAGGATGGAGAAAAGCGCCACGGGGTGGTCAGCATGGGGATGTCAGGAAACATGCTGTGGCCATGTAGGATAGGTTTCTTAAAAACATCGCCGGGTGGTGCGCATTTCAAGGGTTTATAACAGGCCATTCACTAGTAGGAGTGAGAAAAACATCACAGGGGGGTGTGAATCGGAGGGCCTGAATTAGGATAGGCAGTGAGTTGCACTGTAGGATGGAGAAAATGGCCACGGGGAGGTCAGCATGGGGAGGTCAGGAAACATGCAGTGGCAATGTAGGATAGGTTTCTGAAAAACATCGCGGCGTCGTGTGAATTGTAAGGGTTTCTAA
The DNA here is from genome assembly GCF_034190915.1 of Cavia porcellus. Classification (NCBI taxonomy): domain Eukaryota; kingdom Metazoa; phylum Chordata; class Mammalia; order Rodentia; family Caviidae; genus Cavia; species Cavia porcellus. The sequence goes on along the minus strand of NW_026947486.1, from coordinate 35,390 downwards.
CACTCCATTCACTAATAGGAGTGAGAAAACCATCACAGGGTGGTGTGAATCGGAGGTGCTGAATTGGGATAGGCAGTGAGAGGCAATGTAGGATGGAGAAAATGGCCACGGGGTGTTCAGAATGGGGAGGTCAGGAAACATGCATTGGCAATGTAGGATAGGTTTCTGAAAAACATCGCGGGGTGGTGTGCATTGTAAGGGTATCTAAGAGGCCATTCACTAGTAGGAGTGAGAAAAACTTCACGGGGTGGTGTGAATCTGAGGGCCTGAATTAGAATAGGCAGTGAGTGGCAATGTAGGATGGAGAAAAGCGCCACGGGGTGTTCAACATTGGGAGGTCAGGAAACATGCAGTGGCAATGTAGGATAGGTTTCTGAAAAACCTCGCGGGGTGGTGCGCATTGTAAATGTTTCTAACAGGCCATTCACTGCTAGGAGTGCGAAAAACATCACAGGATGGTGTGAATCGGAGGGCCTGAATTAGGACAGGCAGTGAGTGGCAATGTAGGATGGAGAAAAGCGCCACGGGGTGGTCAGCATGTGCAGGTCAGGACACATGCTGTGGCAAGGTAGAATAGGTTTCTGAAAAAAATCGCGGGGTGGTGCACATTGTAAGGGTTTCTAACAGGCCATTCACTAGTAGGAAAGAGAAATACATCACGGGGTGGTTTGAATCGGAAGGCCTGAATTAGGATAGGCAGTGATTGGCAATGTAGGATAGAGAAAAGCGCCACGGGGTGGTCAGCATGGGGAGGTCAGTAAATATGCCGTGGCCATGTAGGATAGGTTTCTGAAAAACATTGCAGGGTGGTGCGCATTGTAAGGGTTTGGGACAGGCCATTTACTAGTAGGAGTGAGAAAAACATCACGGGATGGTGTGAATCGGAGGGCCTGAATTAGGATAGGCAGTGAGTTGCACTATAGGATGGAGAAAATGGCCACGGGGAGGTCAGCATGGGGAGGTCTGGAAACATGCAGTGGCAATGTAGGATAGGTTTCTGAAAAACATCGCGGGGTGGTGTGCATTGTAACGGTTTCTAACAGGCCATTCACTAGTAGGAGTGAGAAAAACTTCACGGGGTCTTGTGAATCGGAGGGCCTGAATTAGAATTGGCAGTGAGTGGCAATGTAGCATGGAGTAAAGCGCCACGGGGTGTTCAACATTGGGAGGTCAGGAAACATGCAGTGGCAATGTAGGATAGGTTTCTGAAAAACCTTGGGGGGTGGTGCGCATTGTAAGTGTTTCTAACAGGCCATTCACTACTAGGAGTGCGAAAAACATCACAGGGTGGTGTGAATTGGAGGGCCTGAATTAGGACAGGCAGTGAGTGGCAATGTAGGATGGAGAAAAGCGCCACGGGGTGGTCAGCATGGGTGAGGTCAGGAAACATGCAGTGGCAATGTAGGATAGGTTTCTGAAACACATTGTGGGGTGGTGCGCATTGTAAGTGTTTCTAACACGCCATTCACTAGTAGGAGTGAGAAAACCATCACAAGGTGGTGTGAATCGGAGGTCCTGAATTGGGATAGGCAGTGAGAGGCTATGTAGGATGGAGAAAAGCGATACGGGGTGGTCAGCATGGGAAGTTCAGGAAACATGCAGTGGCAATGTAGGATAGGTTTGTGAAAAACATCGCGGGGTGGTGTGCATTGTATGATTTTCTAACAGGCCATTCACTAGTAGGAGTGAGAAAAACATCACCTTGTTGTGTGAATCGGAGGGCCTGAATTACGATAGGCAGTGAGTGGCAATGTAGGATGGAGAAAAGCGCCATGGGGTGGTCAGCATGTGTAGGTCAGGACACATGCAGTGGCAATGTAGGATAGTTTTCTGAAAAACATCGCGGGGTGGTGCACATTGTAAGGGTTTCTAACAGGCCATTCACTAGTAGGAGTGAGAAATACATCATGGTGAGGTGTGATTCGGAGGGCCTGAATTAGGATAGGCAGTGATTGGCAATGTAGGATGGAGAAAAGCGCCACGGGTGGTCATCATGGGGAGGTCAGGAAACATGCCGTGGCCATGTAGGATAGGTTTATGAAAAACATCGTGGGGTGGTGCGCATTGTCAGGGTTTCTAACAGGCCATTTACTAGTAGGAGTGAGAAAAACATCACGGGGTGGTGTGAATCGGAGGGCCTGAATTAGGATAGGCAGAGAGTTGCAATGTAGGATGGAGAAAATGGCCTCGGGGAGGTCAGCATGGGGAGGTCAGGAAACATGCAGTGGCAATGGAGGATAGGTTTCTGAAAAACATCGCGGGGTCATGTGAATTGTAAGGGTTTCTAACAAGCCATTCACTAGTAGCAGTGAGAAAAACATCACATTGTTGTGTGAATCAGAGGGCCTGAATTAGGATAGGCAGTGAGTGGCAATGAAGAATGGAGAAACGCGCCACGGCGTGGTCAGCATGGGGTGGTCAGGAAACATGCAGTGGCAATGTAGGATACGTTTCTGAAGATCATCGCGTGGTGGTGCGCATTGTAAGGTCTTCTAAAGGCCCATTTACTAGTAAGAGTGAGAAAACCATCACATGGTGATGTGAATCGGGGGACCTGAATACGGATAGGCAGTGAGTGGCAATGTAGGATGGAGAAAAGCACCACGGGGTGGTTTGCATGGGGACGTCAGGAAACATGCATTGGCAATGTAGGATATGATTCTGAAAAACATCGCGGGGTGGTGCCCATTGTAAGTGTTTATAACAGGCCATTCACTAGTAAGAGTTAAAAAAAAATTCACGGGGTGGTGTGAATCGGAGGGCCTGAATTAGAATAGGCTGTGAGTGGCAATGTGGGATGGAGAAAAGCGCCATGGGGTGGTCAGCATGGGGAGGTCAGGACACATGCAGTGGCAATGTAGGATAGGTTTCTGAAAAACATCGCGGGGTGGTGCGCATTGTAATGGTTTCTAACAGGCCATTCACTAGCAGGAATGAAAAAAAAACATCACGGGGTGGTGTGAATAGGAGGGCCTAAATTAGGAAAGGCAGGGAGTGGCAATGTAGGATGGAGAAAAGCATGACGGGGTGGTTAGCATGTGGAGGTCAGGAAACATGCAGTGGCAATGTAGGATAGATTTCTGAAAAACATCGCGGGTTGGTTCGCGTTTTAAGGGTTTCTAACAGGCCATTCACTAGTAGGAGTGAGAAAAACATCACGAGGTGGTGTGAATCGGAGGGCCTGAAGTGGAATAGGCAGTGAGTGGCAATGTAGGATGCAGAAAATCGCCACAGTGTGGACAGAATGTGGAGGTCAAGAAACATGCAGTGGCAATGTAGGATAGGTTCGTGGAAAAAAATCGCTGGGTTGTGCGCATTGTAAGGGTTTCTGCGAAGCCACTCACTAGTAGGAGCGAGGAAAACATCAGGGCGTGGTGTGAATCGGAGGGCCTGAATTAGGGTAGGCAGTGAGTGGCAATGAAGGATGGAGAAATGGGCCACGGGGTGGTCAGCATGGGGAGGTAAGGAAACATGCAGTGGAAATGAAGGATAGGATTCTGAACAACATAGCGGGGTGGTGCGCATTGTAAGGGTTTCTAACAGGCCAATCACTAGTAGGAGTGAGAAGAACTTCACGGAAAGGTGTGAATCGAAGGGCCTGAATTGGGATAGGCAGTGATTGGCAATGTAGGATGGAGAAAAGCGCCACCGGGTGGTCAGCATGGGGAGGTCAGGAAACATGCAGTGGCAATGTAGGATAGGTTTCTGAAAAACATCGCAGGGTGGTGCGCATTGTAAGGGTTTCTAACAGGCCATTCACTAGTAGGAGTGAGAAAAACAACACGGGGTGGTGTGAATAGGAGGGCCTGAATTAGAATAGGCAGTGAGTGGCAATGTAGGATGTAGAAAAGGGCCATGGGGTGTTCAGCATGGGGCGGTCAGGAAACATGTAGTGGCAATGTAGGATAGGTTTCTGAAAAACATCGCCGGGTAGTGCGCATTGTAAGGGTTTCAAACAGGCCATTCACTACTAGGAGTGAAAAAAACATCACGGGGTGGTGTGAATTGGAGGGCCTGAATTAGGACAGGCAGTGAGTGGCAATGTAGGATGGAGAAAAGCGCCACGGGGTGGTCAGCGTGTGTAGGTCATGACAAATGCCGTGGCAATGGAGGATAGATTTCTGAAAAACATCGCGGGGTGGTGCACATTGTAAGGGTTTCTAACAGGCCATTCACTAGTAGGAGTGAGAAATACATCACGGGGTGGTGTGAATCGGAGGGCCCTAATTAGGATAGGCAGTGATTGGCAATGTAGGATGGAGAAAAGCGCCACGGGGTGGTCAGCATGGGGATGTCAGGAAACATGCTGTGGCCATGTAGGATAGGTTTCTTAAAAACATCGCCGGGTGGTGCGCATTTTAAGGGTTTATAACAGGCCATTCACTAGTAGGAGTTAGAAAAACATCACAGGGGGGTGTGAATCGGAGGGCCTGAATTAGGATAGGCAGTGAGTTGCACTGTAGGATGGAGAAAATGGCCACGGGGAGGTCAGCATGGGGAGGTCAGGAAACATGCAGTGGCAATGTAGGATAGGTTTCTGAAAAACATCGCGGCGTCGTGTGAATTGTAAGGGTTTCTAACACTCCATTCACTAATAGGAGTGAGAAAACCATCACAGGGTGGTGTGAATCGGAGGTGCTGAATTGGGATAGGCAGTGAGAGGCAATGTAGGATGGAGAAAATGGCCACGGGGTGTTCAGAATGGGGAGGTCAGGAAACATGCATTGGCAATGTAGGATAGGTTTCTGAAAAACATCGCGGGGTGGTGTGCATTGTAAGGGTATCTAAGAGGCCATTCACTAGTAGGAGTGAGAAAAACTTCACGGGGTGGTGTGAATCGGAGGGCCTGAATTAGAATAGGCAGTGAGTGGCAATGTAGGATGGAGAAAAGCGCCACGGGGTGTTCAACATTGGGAGGTCAGGAAACATGCAGTGGCAATGTAGGATAGGTTTCTGAAAAACCTCGCGGGGTGGTGCGCATTGTAAATGTTTCTAACAGGCCATTCACTGCTAGGAGTGCGAAAAACATCACAGGATGGTGTGAATCGGAGGGCCTGAATTAGGACAGGCAGTGAGTGGCAATGTAGGATGGAGAAAAGCGCCACGGAGTGGTCAGCATGTGCAGGTCAGGATACATGCTGTGGCAAGGTAGAATAGGTTTCTGAAAAAAATCGCGGGGTGGTGCACATTGTAAGGGTTTCTAACAGGCCATTCACTAGTAGGAAAGAGAAATACATCACGGGGTGGTTTGAATCGGAAGGCCTGAATTAGGATAGGCAGTGATTGGCAATGTAGGATAGAGAAAAGCGCCACGGGGTGGTCAGCATGGGGAGGTCAGTAAATATGCCGTGGCCATGTAGGATAGGTTTCTGAAAAACATTGCAGGGTGGTGCGCATTGTAAGGGTTTGGGACAGGCCATTTACTAGTAGGAGTGAGAAAAACATCACGGGATGGTGTGAATCGGAGGGCCTGAATTAGGATAGGCAGTGAGTTGCACTATAGGATGGAGAAAATGGCCACGGGGAGGTCAGCATGGGGAGGTCTGGAAACATGCAGTGGCAATGTAGGATAGGTTTCTGAAAAACATCGCGGGGTGGTGTGCATTGTAACGGTTTCTAACAGGCCATTCACTAGTAGGAGTGAGAAAAACTTCACGGGGTCTTGTGAATCGGAGGGCCTGAATTAGAATAGGCAGTGAGTGGCAATGTAGCATGGAGAAAAGCGCCACGGGGTGTTCAACATTGGGAGGTCAGGAAACATGCAGTGGCAATGTAGGATAGGTTTCTGAAAAACCTTGGGGGGTGGTGCGCATTGTAAGTGTTTCTAACAGGCCATTCACTACTAGGAGTGCGAAAAACATCACAGGGTGGTGTGAATTGGAGGGCCTGAATTAGGACAGGCAGTGAGTGGCAATGTAGGATGGAGAAAAGCGCCACGGGGTGGTCAGCATGGGTGAGGTCAGGAAACATGCAGTGGCAATGTAGGATAGGTTTCTGAAACACATTGTGGGGTGGTGCGCATTGTAAGTGTTTCTAACACGCCATTCACTAGTAGGAGTGAGAAAACCATCACAAGGTGGTGTGAATCGGAGGTCCTGAATTGGGATAGGCAGTGAGAGGCTATGTAGGATGGAGAAAAGCGATACGGGGTGGTCAGCATGGGAAGTTCAGGAAACATGCAGTGGCAATGTAGGATAGGTTTGTGAAAAACATCGCGGGGTGGTGTGCATTGTATGATTTTCTAACAGGCCATTCACTAGTAGGAGTGAGAAAAACATCACCTTGTTGTGTGAATCGGAGGGCCTGAATTACGATAGGCAGTGAGTGGCAATGTAGGATGGAGAAAAGCGCCATGGGGTGGTCAGCATGTGTAGGTCAGGACACATGCAGTGGCAATGTAGGATAGTTTTCTGAAAAACATCGCGGGGTGGTGCACATTGTAAGGGTTTCTAACAGGCCATTCACTAGTAGGAGTGAGAAACACATCATGGTGAGGTGTGATTCGGAGGGCCTGAATTAGGATAGGCAGTGATTGGCAATGTAGGATGGAGAAAAGCGCCACGGGTGGTCATCATGGGGAGGTCAGGAAACATGCCGTGGCCATGTAGGATAGGTTTATGAAAAACATCGTGGGGTGGTGCGCATTGTCAGGGTTTCTAACAGGCCATTTACTAGTAGGAGTGAGAAAAACATCACGGGGTGGTGTGAATCGGAGGGCCTGAATTAGGATAGGCAGAGAGTTGCAATGTAGGATGGAGAAAATGGCCTCGGGGAGGTCAGCATGGGGAGGTCAGGAAACATGCAGTGGCAATGGAGGATAGGTTTCTGAAAAACATCGCGGGGTCATGTGAATTGTAAGGGTTTCTAACAAGCCATTCACTAGTAGCAGTGAGAAAAACATCACATTGTTGTGTGAATCAGAGGGCCTGAATTAGGATAGGCAGTGAGTGGCAATGAAGAATGGAGAAACGCGCCACGGGGTGGTCAGCATGGGGTGGTCAGGAAACATGCAGTGGCAATGTAGGATACGTTTCTGAAGATCATCGCGTGGTGGTGCGCATTGTAAGGTCTTCTAAAGGCCCATTTACTAGTAAGAGTGAGAAAACCATCACATGGTGATGTGAATCGGGGGACCTGAATACGGATAGGCAGTGAGTGGCAATGTAGGATGGAGAAAAGCGCCACGGGGTGGTTTGCATGGGGACGTCAGGAAACATGCATTGGCAATGTAGGATATGATTCTGAAAAACATCGCGGGGTGGTGCCCCTTGTAAGTGTTTATAACAGGCCATTCACTAGTAAGAGTTAAAAAAAAATTCACGGGGTGGTGTGAATCGGAGGGCCTGAATTAGAATAGGCTGTGAGTGGCAATGTGGGATGGAGAAAAGCGCCATGGGGTGGTCAGCATGGGGAGGTCAGGACACATGCAGTGGCAATGTAGGATAGGTTTCTGAAAAACATCGCGGGGTGGTGCGCATTGTAATGGTTTCTAACAGGCCATTCACTAGCAGGAATGAAAAAAAAACATCACGGGGTGGTGTGAATAGGAGGGCCTAAATTAGGAAAGGCAGGGAGTGGCAATGTAGGATGGAGAAAAGCATGACGGGGTGGTTAGCATGTGGAGGTCAGGAAACATGCAGTGGCAATGTAGGATAGATTTCTGAAAAACATCGCGGGTTGGTTCGCGTTTTAAGGGTTTCTAACAGGCCATTCACTAGTAGGAGTGAGAAAAACATCACGAGGTGGTGTGAATCGGAGGGCCTGAAGTGGAATAGGCAGTGAGTGGCAATGTAGGATGCAGAAAATCGCCACAGTGTGGACAGAATGTGGAGGTCAAGAAACATGCAGTGGCAATGTAGGATAGGTTCGTGGAAAAAAATCGCTGGGTTGTGCGCATTGTAAGGGTTTCTGCGAAGCCACTCACTAGTAGGAGCGAGGAAAACATCAGGGCGTGGTGTGAATCGGAGGGCCTGAATTAGGGTAGGCAGTGAGTGGCAATGAAGGATGGAGAAATGGGCCACGGGGTGGTCAGCATGGGGAGGTAAGGAAACATGCAGTGGAAATGAAGGATAGGATTCTGAACAACATAGCGGGGTGGTGCGCATTGTAAGGGTTTCTAACAGGCCAATCACTAGTAGGAGTGAGAAGAACTTCACGGAAAGGTGTGAATCGAAGGGCCTGAATTGGGATAGGCAGTGATTGGCAATGTAGGATGGAGAAAAGCGCCACCGGGTGGTCAGCATGGGGAGGTCAGGAAACATGCAGTGGCAATGTAGGATAGGTTTCTGAAAAACATCGCAGGGTGGTGCGCATTGTAAGGGTTTCTAACAGGCCATTCACTAGTAGGAGTGAGAAAAACAACACGGGGTGGTGTGAATAGGAGGGCCTGAATTAGAATAGGCAGTGAGTGGCAATGTAGGATGTAGAAAAGGGCCACGGGGTGTTCAGCATGGGGAGGTCAGGAAACATGCAGTGTCAATGTAGGATAGGTTTCTGAAAAACATCGCAGGGTGGTATGCATTGTAAGGGTTTCTAACAGGCCATACACTAGTAGGAGTGAGAAAATCATCATGGGGTGTTGTGAATCGAAGGTCCTGAATTAGGATAGGCAGTTAGAGACAACGTAGGATGGAGAAATGTGGCACGGGGTGGTCAGCATGGCGAGGTCAGGAAACATGCTGTGGCAATGTAGGATAGGTTTCTGAAAAACATCACGGGGTGGTGCGCATTGTAAGGGTTTCTAACAGGCCATTCACTACTAGGAGTGAGAAAAACATCACGGGGTGGTGTGAATCGAAGGTCTTGAATTAGGATAGGCAGTTAGTTACAATGTAGGATGGAGAAAAGAATCACGGGGTGGTCAGCATGGGGAGGTCAGGAAACATGCTGTGGCAATGTAGGAAAGGTTTCTGAAAAACATCACAGGGTGGTGCGCATTGTAAGGGTTTCTAACAGGCCATTCACTACTAGGAGTGAGAAAAACATCACGGCATGCTGTGAATAGGAGGGACTGAATTAGAATAGGCAGTGAGTGGCAATGTATGATGGAGAAAAGCGCAATGGGGTGTTCAGCACGGGGAGGTCAGGAAACATGCAGTGGCAATGTAGGATAGGTTTCTGAAAAACATCGCCCGTGGTGTGCATTGTAAGGGTTTCTAACAGGCCATTCACTAGTAGGAGTGAGAAAATCATCATGGGGTGTTGTGAATCGAAGGTCCTGAATTAGGATAGGCAGTTAGTGACAATGTAGGATGGAGAAAAGCGTCACGGGGTGGTCAGCATGGCGAGGTCAGGAAACATGCTGTGACAATGTAGGATAGGTTTCTGAAAAACATCACGGGGTGGTGCGCATTGTAAGGTTTTCTAACAGGCCATTCACTACTAGGAGTGAGAAAAACATCACGGGGTGGTGTGAATCGGAGGGCCTGAATTAGGATAGGCAGTGAGTGGCAATGTAGGATGGAGAAAAGCTCCAGGGGGTGGTCAGCATGTGTAGGTCAGGACACATGCAGTGGCAATGTAGGATAGGTTTCTGAAAAACATCGCGGGGTGGTGCGCATTGTAAGGGTTTCTAACACGCCATTCACTAGTAGGAGTGAGAAAACCATCACGGGATGGTGTGAAGCGGAGGGCCTGAATTTGGATAGGCAGTGAGTGGCAATGTAGGATGGAGAAAAGCGATACGGGGTGGTCAGCATGGGGAGGTCAGGAAACATGCAGTGGCAATGTAGGATAGGTTTCTGAAAAACATCGCGGGGTGGTTCGCATTGTAAGGTTTTCTAAAGGCCCATTTACTAGCAAGAGTGAGAAAAACATCATGGGGTGGTGTGAATCGTAGGGCCTGAATTAGGATAGGCAGTGAGTGGCACTGTAGGATTTAGAAAATGGCCACGGGGTGGTCAGCATGGGGAGGTCAGGAAATATGCAGTGGCAATGTAGGATAGGATTGTTAAAAACATCGCGGGGTGGTGCGCATTGTAAAGTTTTCTAACAGGTCATTCACTAGTAGGAGTGAAAAAAACATCACAGGGTGGTGTGAATAGGAGGGCCTGAATTAGAATAGGCAGTGAGTGGCAATGTAGGTTGGAGAAAAGTGCCACGGAGTGTTCATTATGTGGAGGTCAGGAAACATGCAGTGGCAATGCAGGATAGGTTTCTGAAAAACATCGCCGGGTGGTGTGCATTGTAAGGGTTTCTAAGAGGCCATTCACTAGTAGGAGTGAGAAAATCAACACGGGTCGGTGTGAATAGTAGGGCCTGAATTAGGATAGGCAGTGAGTGAAAATGTAGGGTTGAGAAAAGCACCACGGGGTGGTCAGCATGGGGAGGTCAGGAAACATGCTGTGGCAATGTAGGATAGGTTTCTGAAAAACATCGCGGGGTGGTGGGCATTTTAAGGGTTTCTAACAGGCCATTCACTAGTAGGAGTGAGAAAAACATCACGGGGTGTTGTGAATCGGAGGGCCTGAATTAGGTTAGGCAGTGAGTCGCAATGTAGGATGGAGAAAAGCGCCATGGGGTGGTCAACATGGTGAGGTCAGGACACATGCAGTGGCAATGTACTATAGGTTTCTGAAAAACTTCGTGGGCTGATGCGCTTTGTAAGGGTTTCTAACAGGCGATTCACTAGTAGGAATGAGAAAAACATCACGGGGTGGTGTGAATAGGAGGGACTGAATTAGAATAGGCCGTGAGTGGCAATGTGGGATGGAGAAAAGCGCCACGGGGTGTTCAGCATGGGGAGGTCAGGAAACATGCAGTGGCAATGCAGGATAGGTTTCTGAAAAACATCGCCGGGTGATGTGCATTGTAAGGGTTTCTAACAGGCCATACACTAGTAGGAGTGACAAAATCATCATGGGGTGTTGTGAATCGAAGGTCCTGATTAGGATAGGCAGTTAGTGACAATGTAGGATGGAGAAATGCGGCACGGGGTGGTCAGCATGGCGAGGTCAGGAAACATGCTGTGGCAATGTAGGATAGGTTTCTGAAAAACATCACGGGGTGGTGCGCATTGTAAGGGTTTCTAACAGGCCATTCACTACTAGGAGTGAGAAAAACATCACGGGGTGGTGTGAATCGAAGGTCCTGAATTAGGATAGGCAGTTAGTGACAATGTAGGATGGAGAAAAGAATCACGGGGTGGTCAGCATGGGGCGGTCAGGAAACATGCTGTGGCAATGTAGTATAGGTTTCTGAAAAACATCACGGGGTGGTGCACATTGTAAGGGTTTGTAACAGGCCATTCACTACTAGGAGTGAGAAAAAGATCACGGGGTGGTGCGAATCGGAGGGCCTGAATTAGGACAGGCAGTGAGTGGCAATGTAGGATGGAGAAAAGCGATAAGGGGTGGTCAGCATGGGGAGGTCAGGAAACATGCAGTGGCAATGTAGGATAGGTTTCTGAAAAACATCGCGGGGTGGTGCGCATTGTAAGGGTTTGTAACAGGCCATTCACTAGTAGGAGTGAGAAAAACATCACGGGGTGGTGTGAATCGGAGGGCCTGAATTGGGATAGGCAGTGACTGGCAATGTAGGATGGAGAAAAGCGCCACGGGGTGGTCAGCATGGGGAGGTCAGGAAACATGCAGTGGCAATGTAGGAAAGGTTTTTGAAAAACTTCACGGGCTGGTGCGCTTTGTAAAGTTTTCTAACAGGCCATTCACTAGTAGGAGTGAGAAAAACATCACAGGGTGGTGTGAATAGGAGGGCCTTAATTAGAATAGGCAGTGAGTGGCAATGTAGGTTGGAGAAAATGCCACGGAGTGTTCAGTATGTGGAGGTCAGGAAACATGCAGTGGCAATGCAGGATAGGTTTCTGAAAAACATCGCCGGGTGGTGTGCATTGTAAGGGTTTCTAAGAGGCCATTCACTATTAGGAGTGAGAAAATCAACACGGGTCGGTGTGAATCGAAGGGCCTGAATTAGGATAGGCAGTGAGTGAAAATGTAGGATTGAGAAATGCGGCACGGGGTGGTCAGCATGGCGAGGTCAGGAAACATGCTGTGGCAATGTAGGATAGGTTTCGGAAAAACATCACGGGGTGGTGCGCATTGTAAGGGTTTCTAACAGGCCATTCACTACTAGGAGTGAGAAAAACATCACGGGGTGGTGTGAATCGAAGGTCCTGAATTAGTATAGGCAGTTAGTGACAATGTAGGATGGAGAAAAGAATCACGGGGTGGTCAGCATGGGGAGGTCAGGAAACATGCAGTGGCAATGTAGGATAGCTTTCTGAAAAACATCGCGGGGTGGTGCGCATTATCAGGGTTTCTAACAGGCCATTCACTAGTAGGAGTGAGAAAAAACATCACGTTGTTGTGTGAATCAGAGCGCCTGAATTAGGATAGACAGTGAGTGGCAATGTAGGATTGAGAAAAGCGCCACAAGGTGGTCAGCATAGGGAGGTCAGGAAACATGCAGTGGCAATGTAGGATATGTTTCTGAAGAACATCGTGTGGTGGTGCGCATTTTAAGGGTTTCTTACAGGCCATTCACTAGTAGGAGCGAGAAAAACATCACGGGGTGGTGTGAATCGGAGGGCCTGAATTAGGAAAGGCAGTAAGTGGCAATGTAGGATGGAGAAAAGCGTCACGTGGTGGTCAGCATGGGGAGGTCAAGAAACATGCAGTGGCAATGTAGGATAGGTTTCTGAAAAACATCGCGGGGTGGTGCGCATTTTAAGGGTTTCTTACAGGCCATTCACTAGTAGGAGTGAGAAAAATATCACGGGGTGGTGTGACATGGAGGGCCTTATTTGGGATGGGCAGTGAGTGGCAATGTAGGATGGAGAAAAGCCCCACGGGGTGGTCAGCACGGGGACGTCAGGAAACATGCAGTCGAAATGTAGGAAGGATTCCGAAAAACATCGTGGGGTGTTGCGCATTGTAAGAGTTTCTGACAGGCCATTCACTAGTAGGAGTGAGAAACACATCACGGGGTGGTATGAATCGGAGGGCCTGAATTAGGATAGGCAGTGAGTGGCAATGTAGGATGGAGAAAAGCGCCATGGGGTGGTCAGCTTGGGGAGGTCAGGAAACATGCTGTGGCAATGTAGGACAGGTTTCTGGAAAACATTGCTGGGTGGTGCGCATTTTAAGGGTTTCTAACAGGCCATTCACTAGTAGGAGTGAGAAACACATCACGGGGTGGTGTGAATCGGAGGGCCTGAATTAGAATAGGCAGTGAGTGGCAATGTAGGATGGAGAAAAGCGCCACGGGGTGTTCAGCATGGGGAGGTCAGGAAACATGCAGTGGCAATGTAGGATAGGTTTCTGAAAAACGTCGCCGGTGGTGTGCATTGTAAGGGTTTCTAACAGGCCATTCACTACTAGGAGTGAGGAAATCATCTTGGGGTGTTGTGAAACGAAGGTCCTGAATTAGGATAGGCAGTTAGTGACAATGTAGGATGGAGAAAAGCGCCACAAGGTGGTCAGCATAGGGAGGTCACGAAACATGCAGTGGCAATGTAGGATATGTTTCTGAAGAACATCGCGTGGTGGTGCGCATTGTAAGGTCTTCTAAAGGCCCATTTACTAGTACGAGTGAGAAAAACATCATGGGGTGTTGTGAATCGTAGGGCCTGAATTAGCATAGGCAGTTTGTGGCACTCTAGGATGGAGAAAATGGTCACGGGGTGGTCAGCATGGGGACTTCAGGAAACATGCAGTGGCAATGTAGGATAGGATTCTGAAAAACATCGCGGGGTGGTGCGAATTGTAAGGGATTCTAAAAGTTCATTCACTAGTAGGAGTGAGTAATACATCACGGGGTGGTGTGAGTCGGAGGGCCTGAATTAGGATTGGCAGATAGTGGCAATGTAGGATGGAGAAAAGCGCCACGGGGTGGTCAGCATGGGGAGGTCAGAAAACATGCCGTGGCAAAGTAGGATAGGTTTCTGAAAAACATAGCGGGGTGGTGGCATTGTAAGGGTTTGTAACAGGCCATTCACTAGTAGGAGTGAGAAAAACATCACGGGGTGGTGTGAATCGGAGGGCCTGAATTGGTATAGGCAGTGAGTGGAAATGTAGGATGGAGAAAAGTGCCACGGGGTGGTCATCATGGGGAGGTCAGGAAACATGCAGTGGCAATGTAGGATAGGTTTCTGAAAAACTTCTCGGGCAGTTGCGCATTGTAAAGTTTTCTAACAGGCCATTCACTAGTAAGAGTGAGAAAAACATCACAGGGTGGTGTGAATAGGAGGGCCTGAATTAGAATACGCAGTGAGTGGCAATGTAGGATGGAGAAAAGCGCCACGGAGTGCTCAGTATGTGGATGTCAGGAAACATGCAGTGGCAATGCAGGATAGGTTTCTGAAAAACATCGCCGGGTGGTGTGCATTGTAAGGGTTTCTAAGAGGCCATTCACTAGTAGGAGTGAGAAAATCAACACGGGTCGGTGTGAATCGAAGGGCCTGAATTAGGATAGGCAGTGAGTGAAAATGTAGGATTGAGAAAAGCGACACGGGGTGGTCAGCATGGGGAGGTCAGGAAACATGCAGTGGCAATGTAGGATAGGTTTCTGAAAAACATCGCGGGGTGGTGGGCATTGTAAGGGTTTCTAACAGGCCATTCACTAGTAGGAGTGAGAGAAACATCACGGGGTGGTGTGAATCGGAGGGCCTGAATTAGGATAGGCAGTGAGTGGCAATGTACGATGGAGAAAAGCGCCACGGGGTGGTCAGCATGGTGAGGTAAGGACACATGCCGTGGCAATGTAGGATAGATTTCTGAAAAACTTCGCGGGCTGGTGTGCTTTGTAAGCGTTTCTAACAGGCCATTCACTAGTAGGAGTGAGAAAAACATCACGGGGTGGTGTGAATAGGAGGGCCTGAATTACAATAGGCAGTGAGTGGCAATGTAGGATGGAGAAAAGCGCCACGGAGTGTTCAGTATGTGGAGGTCCGGAAACATGCAGTGGCAATGCAGGAGAGGATTCTGAAAAACATCGCCGGGTGGTGTGCATTGTAAGGGTTTCTAAGAGGCCATTCACTAGTAGGAGTGAGAAAATCAATACGGGTCGGTGTGAATCGAAGGGCCTGAATTAGGATAGGCAGTGGGTGAAAATGTAGGATGGAGAAAAGCGCCACGGGGTGGTCAGCATGTGGAGGTCAGGAAACATGCCGTGGCAAAGTAGGATAGGATTCTGAAAAACATAGTGGGGTGGTGCGCATTGTAAGGGTTTGTAACAGGCCATTCACTAGTAGGAGTGAGAAAAACATCACTGGGTGGTGTGAATCGGAGGGCCTGAATTAGAATAGGCAGTGAGTGGCAATGTAGGATGGAGAAAAGCGCCATGGGGTGGTCAGCATTGTGAGGTCAGGACACATGCAGTGGCAAAGTAGGATAGGTTTCTGAAAAACATCACGGGGTGGTGCGCATTTTAAGGGTTTCTAACAGGTCATTCACTAGTAGGAGTGAGAAATACATCACGGGGTCATGTGAATCGGAGGGCCTGAATTGCGATAGACAGTGAGAGGCAATGTAGGATGTGGAAAAGCGATACGGGGTGGTCAGCATGGAGATGTCAGGAAACATGCAGTGGCAATGTAGGATAGGTTTCTGAAAAACATCGCGGGGTGGTGCCCATTGTAAAGGTTTCTAACAGGCCATTCACTAGTAGGAGTGAGAAAAACATCACATTGTTGTGTGAGTCGGATTGCCTGAATTAGGATAGGCAGTGAGTGGCAATATAGGATGGAGAAAAGTGCCACGGGGTGTTCAGCATGTGGAGGTCAGGAAACATGCAGTGGCAATGTAGGATAGGTTTCTGAAAAACATCGCCCGTTGGTGTGCATTGTAAGGCTTTCTAACTGGCCATTCACTAGTAGGAGTGAGAAAAACTTCACGGGGTCTTGTGAATCGGAGGGCCTGAATTAGAATAGGCAGTGAGTGGCAATGTAGCATGGAGAAAAGCGCCACGGGGTGTTCAACATTGGGAGGTCAGGAAACATGCAGTGGCAATGTAGGATAGGTTTCTGAAAAACCTTGGGGGGTGGTGCGTATTGTAAGTGTTTCTAACAGGCCATTCACTACTAGGAGTGCGAAAAACATCACAGGGTGGTGTGAATTGGAGGGCCTGAATTAGGACAGGCAGTGAGTGGCAATGTAGGATGGAGAAAAGCGCCACGGGGTGGTCAGCATGGGTGAGGTCAGGAAACATGCAGTGGCAATGTAGGATAGGTTTCTGAAACACATTGTGGGGTGGTGCGCATTGTAAGTGTTTCTAACACGCCATTCACTAGTAGGAGTGAGAAAACCATCACAAGGTGGTGTGAATCGGAGGTCCTGAATTGGGATAGGCAGTGAGAGGCTATGTAGGATGGAGAAAAGCGATACGGGGTGGTCAGCATGGGAAGTTCAGGAAACATGCAGTGGCAATGTAGGATAGGTTTGTGAAAAACATCGCGGGGTGGTGTGCATTGTATGATTTTCTAACAGGCCATTCACTAGTAGGAGTGAGAAAAACATCACCTTGTTGTGTGAATCGGAGGGCCTGAATTACGATAGGCAGTGAGTGGCAATGTAGGATGGAGAAAAGCTCCATGGGGTGGTCAGCATGTGTAGGTCAGGACACATGCAGTGGCAATATAGGATAGTTTTCTGAAAAACATCGCGGGGTGGTGCACATTGTAAGGGTTTCTAACAGGCCATTCACTAGTAGGAGTGAGAAATACATCATGGTGAGGTGTGATTCGGAGGGCCTGAATTAGGATAGGCAGTGATTGGCAATGTAGGATGGAGAAAAGCGCCATGGGTGGTCATCATGGGGAGGTCAGGAAACATGCCGTGGCCATGTAGGATACGTTTATGAAAAACATCGTGGGGTGGTGCGCATTGTCAGGGTTTCTAACAGGCCATTTACTAGTAGGAGTGAGAAAAACATCACGGGGTGGTGTGAATCGGAGGGCCTGAATTAGGATAGGCAGAGAGTTGCAATGTAGGATGGAGAAAATGGCCACGGGGAGGTCAGCATGGGGAGGTCAGGAAACATGCAGTGGCAATGGAGGATAGGTTTCTGAAAAACATCGCGGGGTCATGTGAATTGTAAGGGTTTCTAACAAGCCATTCACTAGTAGCAGTGAGAAAAACATCACATTGTTGTGTGAATCAGAGGGCCTGAATTAGGATAGGCAGTGAGTGGCAATGAAGAATGGAGAAACGCGCCACGGGGTGGTCAGCATGGGGTGGTCAGGAAACATGCAGTGGCAATGTAGGATACGTTTCTGAATATCATCGCGTGGTGGTGCGCATTGTAAGGTCTTCTAAAGGCCCATTTACTAGTAAGAGTGAGAAAACCATCACATGGTGGTGTGAATCGGGGGACCTGAATACGGATAGGCAGTGAGTGGCAATGTAGGATGGAGAAAAGCGCCACGGGGTGGTCAGCATAGGGAGGTCAGGAAACATGCAGTGGCAATGTAGGATATGTTTCTGAAGAACATCGCGTGGTGGTGCGCATTGTAAGGTCTTCTAAAGGCCCATTTACTATTAAGAGTGAGAAAAACATCATGGGGTGGTGTGAATCGTAGGGCCTGAATTAGCATAGGCAGTTTGTGGCACTGTAGGATGGAGAAAATGGTCACGGGGTGGTCAGCATGGGGACTTCAGGAAACATGCAGTGGCAATGTAGGATAGGATTCTGAAAAACATCGCGGGGTGGTGCGAATTGTAAGGGATTCTAAAAGTCCATTCACTAGTAGGAGTGAGTAATACATCACGGGGTGGTGTGAGTCGGAGGGCCTGAATTAGGATTGGCAGATAGTGGCAATGTAGGATGGAGAAAAGCGCCACGGGGTGGTCAGCATGGGGAGGTCAGAAAACATGCCGTGGCAAAGTAGGATAGGTTTCTGAAAAACATAGCGGGGTGGTGGCATTGTAAGGGTTTGTAACAGGCCATTCACTAGTAGGAGTGAGAAAAACATCACGGGGTGGTGTGAATCGGAGAGCCTGAATTGGTATAGGCAGTGAGTGGAAATGTAGGATGGAGAAAAGTGCCACGGGGTGGTCATCATGGGGAGGTCAGGAAACATGCAGTGGCAATGTAGGATAGGTTTCTGAAAAACTTCTCGGGCAGTTGCGCATTGTAAAGTTTTCTAACAGGCCATTCACTAGTAAGAGTGAGAAAAACATCACGGGGTGGTGTGAATCGGAAGGCCTGAATTGGTATAGGCAGTGAGTGGAAATGTAGGATGGAGAAAAGTGCCACGGGGTGGTCATCATGGGGAGGTCAGGAAACATGCAGTGGCAATGTAGGATAGGTTTCTGAAAAACTTCTCGGGCAGTTGCGCATTGTAAAGTTTTCTAACAGGCCATTCACTAGTAAGAGTGAGAAAAACATCACAGGGTGGTGTGAATAGGAGGGCCTGAATTAGAATAGGCAGTGAGTGGCAATGTAGGATGGAGAAAAGCGCCACGGAGTGCTCAGTATGTGGATGTCAGGAAACATGCAGTGGCAATGCAGGATAGGTTTCTGAAAAACATCGCCGGGTGGTGTGCATTGTAAGGGTTTCTAAGAGGCCATTCACTAGTAGGAGTGAGAAAATCAACACGGGTCGGTGTGAATCGAAGGGCCTGAATTAGGATAGGCAGTGAGTGAAAATGTAGGATTGAGAAAAGCGACACGGGGTGGTCAGCATGGGGAGGTCAGGAAACATGCTGTGGCAATGTAGGATAGGTTTCTGAAAAACATCGCGGGGTGGTGGGCATTGTAAGGGTTTCTAACAGGCCATTCACTAGTAGGAGTGAGAGAAACATCACGGGGTGGTGTGAATCGGAGGGCCTGAATTAGGATAGGCAGTGAGTGGCAATGTACGATGGAGAAAAGCGCCACGGGGTGGTCAGCATGGTGAGGTAAGGACACATGCCGTGGCAATGTAGGATAGATTTCTGAAAAACTTCGCGGGCTGGTGTGCTTTGTAAGCGTTTCTAACAGGCCATTCACTAGTAGGAGTGAGAAAAACATCACGGGGTGGTGTGAATAGGAGGGCCTGAATTACAATAGGCAGTGAGTGGCAATGTAGGATGGAGAAAAGCGCCACGGAGTGTTCAGTATGTGGAGGTCCGGAAACATGCAGTGGCAATGCAGGAGAGGATTCTGAAAAACATCGCCGGGTGGTGTGCATTGTAAGGGTTTCTAAGAGGCCATTCACTAGTAGGAGTGAGAAAATCAATACGGGTCGGTGTGAATCGAAGGGCCTGAATTAGGATAGGCAGTGAGTGAAAATGTAGGATGGAGAAAAGCGCCACGGGGTGGTCAGCATGTGGAGGTCAGGAAACATGCCGTGGCAAAGTAGGATAGGATTCTGAAAAACATAGTGGGGTGGTGCGCATTGTAAGGGTTTGTAACAGGCCATTCACTAGTAGGAGTGAGAAAAACATCACTGGGTGGTGTGAATCGGAGGGCCTGAATTAGAATAGGCAGTGAGTGGCAATGTAGGATGGAGAAAAGCGCCACGGAGTGTTCAGAATGTGGAGGTCCGGAAACATGCAATGGCAATGCAGGAGAGTTTTCTGAAAAACATCGCCGGGTGGTGTGCATTGTAAGGGTTTCTAAGAGGCCATTCACTAGTAGGAGTGAGAAAATGAACACGGGTCGGTGTGAATTCAAGGGCCTGAATTAGGATAGGCAGTGAGTGAAAATGTAGGATGGAGAAAAGCGCCACGGGGTGGTCAGCATGGGGAGGTCAGGAAACATGCTGTGGCAATGTAGGATAGGTTTCTGAAAAACATCGCGGGGTGGTGGGCATTGTAAGGGTTTCTAACAGGCCATTCACTAGTAGGAGTGAGAAAAACATCACGGGGTGGTGTGAATCGTGGGGCCTGAATTAGGATAGGCAGTGAGTGGCAATGTAGGATGGAGAAAAGCGCCATGGGGTGGTCAGCATTGTGAGGTCAGGACACATGCAGTGGCAAAGTAGGATAGGTTTCTGAAAAACATCACGGGGTGGTGCGCATTTTAAGGGTTTCTAACAGGTCATTCACTAGTAGGAGTGAGAAATACATCACGGGGTCATGTGAATCGGAGGGCCTGAATTGCGATAGACAGTGAGAGGCAATGTAGGATGTGGAAAAGCGATACGGGGTGGTCAGCATGGAGATGTCAGGAAACATGCAGTGGCAATGTAGGATAGGTTTCTGAAAAACATCGCGGGGTGGTGCCCATTGTAAGGGTTTCTAACAGGCCATTCACTAGTAGGAGTGAGAAAAACATCACATTGTTGTGTGAGTCGGAGGGCCTGAATTAGGATAGGCAGTGAGTGGCAATATAGGATGGAGAAAAGTGCCACGGTGTGTTCAGCATGTGGAGGTCAGGAAACATGCAGTGGCAATGTAGGATAGGTTTCTGAAAAACATCGCCCGTTGGTGTGCATTGTAAGGCTTTCTAACTGGCCATTCACTAGTAGGAGTGAGAAAATCATCACGGGGTGGTGTGAATCGAAGCGCGTGAATTAGGATAGGCAGTGAGTGACAATGTACGATGGAAAAAAGCGCCACGGGGTGGTCAGCATGGGGAGGTCAGGAAACATGCAGTGGCAATGTAGGATAGGTTTCTGAAAAACATCGCGGGGTCGTGTGAATTGTAAGGGTTTCTAACAGGCCATTCACTAGTAGGAGTGAGAAAAACATCACGTTGTTGTGTGAATCGTAGCGCCTGAATTACGATAGACAGTGAGTGGCAATGTAGGATGGAGAAAAGCACCACAAGGTGGTCAGCATAGGGAGGTCAGGAAACATGCAGTCGCAATGTAGGGTATGTTTCTGAAGAACATCGCGTGGTGGTGCGCATTGTAAGGTCTTCTAAAGGCCCATTTACTAGTAAGAGTGAGAAAAACATCATGGGGTGGTGTGAATCGTAGGGCCTAAATTAGGATAGGCAGTGAGTGGCACTGTAGGATGGAGAAAATGGCCACTGGGTGGTCAGCATGGGGAGGTCAGGAAACATGCAGTCGCAATGTAGGATAGGATTCTGAAAAACATCGCGAGGTGGTGCGCATTGTAAGGTCTTCTAAAGGCCCATTTACTAGTAAGAGTGAGAAAAACATCACGGGGTGGTATGAATCGTAGGGCCTGAATTAGGTTAGGCAGTGAGTGGCTCTGTAAGATGGAGAAAATGGCCTCGGGGTGGTCAGCATGGGGAGGTCAGGAAACATGCAGTGGCAATGTAGGATAGCTTTCTGAACAACATCGCGGGGTCGTGTGAATTGTAAGGGTTTCTAGCACGCCATTCACTAGTAGGAGTGAAAAAACCATCACGGGGTGGTGTGAATCGGGGGGCCTGAATTGGGATAGGCAGTGAGTGGCAGTGTAGGACGGAGAAAAGCAATACGGGGTGGCCAGCATGGGGAGGTGGGAAACATGCAGTGCCACTGTAGGATAGGTTTCTAAAAAACATCGCGGGGTGGTGCGCATTTTTAAGGTTTCTAACAGGCCATTCACTAGTAGGAGTGAGAAAATCATCACGCGGGGGTGTGAAATGGAGGGCCTGAATTGGGATAGGCAGTGAGTGGCAATGTAGGATGGAGAAAAGCCCCATGGGGTGGTCAGCATGGGGACGTCAGGAAAAATGCAGTGGCAATGTAGGTTAAGATTCCGAAAAACATCGTGGGGTGTTGCGCATTGTAAGTGTTTCAGACAGGAAATTCACTAGTAAGAGTGAGAAAAAATTCACGGGGTGGTGTGAATCGGAGGGCCTGAATTAGGATAGGCAGTGAGTGGCAATGTAGGATGGACAAAAGCACCCGGGCTGGGCAGCATGGGAAAGTCAGGAAACATGCAGTGGCAATGTAGAATAGGTTTCTGAAAAATATTGCGGGGTGTTGCGCATTGTAATTGTTTCTAACACGCCATGCACTAGTAGAAGTGAGAAAAACATCACCGTGAGGTGTGAATCGGAGGGCCTGAATTAGGAAAGGCAGTGAGTGGCAATGTAGGATGGAGAAAAGCGCCATGGGGTGGTCAGCTTGGGGAGGTCAGGAAACATGCTGTGGCAATGTAGGACAGGTTTCTGAAAAACATCGCAGGGTAGTGCATTGTAAGGGTTTCTAACAGGCCATTCACTAGTAGGGGTGAGAAAAACATCACGGGGTGGTGTGAATCGGGGGGCCTGAATAGGGATAGGCAGTGAGTGGCAATGTAGGATGGAGAAAAGCTATATGGGGTGGTCAGCATGGGGATGTCAGGAAACATACAGTGGCAATGTAGGATAGGTTTCTGAACAACATCGCGGGGTGGTACGCATTTTAAGGGTTTCTAACAGGCCATTCACTAGTAGGAGTGAGAAAAACAGCACGGGGTTCTATGAATCGGAGGGCCTGAATTGGGATAGGCAGTGAGTGGCAATGTAGGATGGAGAAAAGCGCCACGGGGTGGTCAGCATGGGGACGTCAGGAAACATGCAGTGGCAATGTAGGATAGGATTCTGAAAAACATCGCGAGGTGGTGCGTATTGTAAGAGTTTCTAAAAGGCCATTCACTAGTAAGAGTGAGAAAAAATTCACGGGGTGGTGTGAATCGGAGGGCCTGAATTAGGACAGGCAGTGAGTGGCAATGTAGGATGGAGAAAAGCGCCACGGGGTGGTCAGCATGTGTAGGTCAGGACACATGCAGTGGCAATGTAGGATAGGTTTCTGAAAAACATCGCGGGGTGGTTCACATTGTAAGGGTTTCTAACACGCCATTTACTATTAGGAGTGAGAAAACCATCACGGGGTGGTGTGAATCGGAGGGCCTGAATTTGGATAGGCAGTGAGTGGCAATGTAGGATCGAGAAAAGCGATACGGGGTGGTCAGCATGGGGACGTGAGGAAACATGCTGTGACAATGTAGGATAGGTTTCTGAAAATCATCGCGGGGTGGTGCGCATTGTAAGGGTTTCTAATAGGCCATTGACTAGTAGGAGTGAGAAAAACATCACGGTGTGGGATGAATCAGAGGGCCTGAATTGGGATAGGCAGTGAGAGGCAATGTAGGATGGAGAAAAGCCCCACGGGGTGGTCAGCATGGGGACGTCAGGAAAAATGCAATGGCAATGTAGGTTAAGATTCCGAAATACATCGTGGGTTGTTGCGCATTGTAAGAGTTTCTGACAGGCCATTCACTAGTAAGAGTGAGAAAAAATTCACGGGGTGGTGTGAATCGGAGGGCCTGAATTAGGATAGGCAGTGAGGGGCAATGTAGGATGGACAAAAGCGTCACGGGCTGGTCAGCATGGGGAGGTCAGGAAACATGCAGTGGCAATGTAGGGTAGGTTTCTGAAAAATATTGCGGGGTGTTGCGCATTGTAAGTGTTTCTAACACTCCATGCACTAGTAGCAGTGAGAAAAATATCACCGCGAGGTGTGAATCGGAGGGCCTGAATTGGGAAAGGCAGTGAGTGGCAATGTAGGATGGATAAAAGCGCCTTGGGGTGGTCAGCTTGGGGAGGTCAGGAAACATGCTGTGGCAATGTAGGACAAGTTTCTGAAAAACATCGCGGGGTAGTGCATTGTAAGTGTTTCTAACAGGCCATTCACTAGTAGGGGTGAGAAAAACAGCACGTAGTGGTGTGAATCGGAGAGCCTGGATTATGATAGGAAGTGAGTGGCAATGTGGGATGGAGAAAAGCGCCATGGGGTGTTTAGCATGGGGAGGTCAGGAAACATGCAGTGGCAATGTAGGATAGGTTTCTTGAAAACATCGCCGCATGTTGTGCATTGTAAGGGTTTCTAACAGGCCATTCACTAGTAGGAGTGACAAAATCCTCACGGGTCGGTGTGAATCCAAGGGCCTGAATTAGGATAGGCAGTGAGTGAAAATGTAGGATGGAGAAAAGCGCCATGGGGTGGTCAGCATGGGGAGGTCAGGAAACATGCTGTGGCAATGTAGGATAGGTTTCTGAAAATCATCGCGGGGTGGTGCGCATTGTAAGGGTTTCTAACAGGCCATTCACTAGTAGGAGTGATAAAAACATCACGGGGTGGTGTGAATCGGAGGGCCTGAATTAGGATAGGCAGTGAGTGGCAATGTTGAATGGAGAAAAGCGCCACGGGGTGTTCAGCATGGGGAGGTCAGGAAACATGTAGTGGCAATGTAGGATAGTTTTCTGAAAAATATCGCTGGGTGGTGTGCATTGTAAGGGTTTGTTTTTGGTCTTTTTCATTTTTATCGGTACCAGGGATCGAACTCACGACTGCCTGCTTGCAAGGCAGGTGCTTATGCCGCTGAGCTAAATCCCCAGCCCCCAATTTAAGGGTTTCTAACAGCCTATTCACTAGTAGGAGTGAGAAAATCATCACGGGGTGTTGTGAATCGAAGGTCCTGAATTAGGATAGGCAGTTAGTGACAATGTAGGATGGAGAAAAGCGTCACGCGGTGGTCAGCATGGGGAGGTCAGGAAACATGCAGTGGCAACGTAGAATAGGTTTCTGAAAAACATCGCGGGGTGGTGCGCATTGTAAGGGTTTCTGACACGCCATTCACTAGTAAGAGTGAGAAAAAATTCACAGGGTGGTGTGAATCGGAGTGCCTGAACTGGTATAGGCAGTGAGTGGAAATGTAGGACGGACAAAAGCGCAACGGGTTGGTCAGCATGGGGAGGACAGGAAACATGCAGTGGCAATGTAAGACAGGTTTCTGAAAAACATCGCGGGATGGTGCGCATTTTAAGGGTTTCTAACAGGCCATTGACTAGTAGGAGTGAGAAAAACATCACGGTTGGGTGTGAATCGGAGAACCTGAATTAGTATATTCAGTTAGTGCCAATGTAGGATGGAGAAAAGCGCCAAGGGGTGGTCAGCATGGGGAGGTCAGGAAACATGCAGTGGCAATGTAGGATAGGATTCTGAAAAACATCGCGAGGTGGTGCGCATTGTAAGGTCTTCTAAAGGCCCATTTACTAGTAACAGTGAGAAAAAACATCACGGGGTGGTGTGAATCGTAGGGCCTGAATTAGGTTAGGCAGTGAGTGGCTCTGTAGGATGGAGAAAATGGCCTCGGGGTGGTCAGCATGGGGAGGTCAGGAAGCATGCAGTGGCAATGTAGGATAGCTTTCTGAAAAACATCGCGGGGTCGTGTGAATTGTAAGGGTTTCTAGCACGCCATTCACTAGTAGGAGTGAGAAAACCATCACGGGGTGGTGTGAATCGGGGGGCCTGAATTGGGATAGGAAGTGAGTGGCAATGTGGGATGGAGAAAAGCGCCATGGGGTGTTCAGCATGGGGAGGTCAGGAAACATGCAGTGGCAATGTAGGATAGGTTTCTTGAAAACATCGCCGCATGTTGTGCATTGTAAGGGTTTCTAACAGGCCATTCACTAGTAGGAGTGACAAAATCCTCACGGGTCGGTGTGAATCCAAGGGCCTGAATTAGGATAGGCAGTGAGTGAAAATGTAGGATGGAGAAAAGTGCCATGGGGTGGTCAGCATGGGGAGGTCAGGAAACATGCTGTGGCAATGTAGGATAGGTTTCTGAAAACATCGCGGGGTGGTGCGCATTGTAAGGGTTTCTAACAGCCCATTCAATAGTAGGAGTGAGAAAAACATCACGGGATGGTGTGAATCGGAGGGCCTGATTTAGGATAGGCAGTGAGTGGCAATGTTGAATGGAGAAAAGCGCCACGGGGTGTTCAGCATGGGGAGGTCAGGAAACATGTAGTGGCAATGTAGGATAGTTTTCTGAAAAATATCGCTGGGTGGTGTGCATTGTAAGGGTTTGTTTTTGGTCTTTTTCATTTTTATCGGTACCAGGGATCGAACTCACGACTGCCTGCTTGCAAGGCAGGTGCTTATGCCGCTGAGCTAAATCCCCGGCCCCCAATTTAAGGGTTTCTAACAGGCCATTCACTAGTAGGAGTGAGAAAATCATCACGGGGTGTTGTGAATCGAAGGTCCTGAATTAGGATAGGCAGTTAGTGACAATGTAGGATGGAGAAAAGCGTCACGGGGTGGTCAGCATGGGGAGGTCAGGAAACATGCAGTGGCAACGTAGAATAGGTTTCTGAAAAACATCGCGGGGTGGTGCGCATTGTAAGGGTTTCTGACACGCCATTCACTAGTAAGAGTGAGAAAAAATTCACAGGGTGGTGTGAATCGGAGTGCCTGAACTGGTATAGGCAGTGAGTGGAAATGTAGGATGGACAAAAGCGCAACGGGTTGGTCAGCATGGGGAGGACAGGAAACATGCAGTGGCAATGTAGGACAGGTTTCTGAAAAACATCGCGGGATGGTGCGCATTTTAAGGGTTCTAACAGGCCATTGACTAGTAGGAGTGAGAAAAACATCACGGTTGGGTGTGAATCGGAGAACCTGAATTAGTATATTCAGTTAGTGCCAATGTAGGATGGAGAAAAGCGCCAAGGGGTGGTCAGCATGGGGAGGTCAGGAAACTTGCAGTGGCAATGTAGGATAGGTTTCTTAAAAACATCGCCGGGTGGTGCGCATTGTAAGGGTTTCTAACAGGCCATTCACTAGTAGGAGTGAGAAAAACATCACGGGGTGGTGAATTCGGAGGGCCTGAATTAGGTTAGGCAGAGAGTGGCAATGTAGGATGGAGAAAGCGCCATGGGTGGTCAGCATGGTGAGGTCAGGAAACATGCAGTGTCATTGTAGATAGGTTTCTGAAAAACCTCGCGGCTGGTGCGCTTTGGAAAGCGTTTCTAACAGGCATTCACTAGAGGAGTGAGAAAAACATCACGGGGTGGTGTCAATAGGAGGCCTGTATTAGAATAGGCAGTGAGTGCAATGTAGGTTGGAGAAAAGCGCCACGGGGTGTGAGCATGGGGAGGTCAGGAAACATGCAGTGGCAATGCAGGATAGGTTTCTGAAAACTTCGCCGGGTGGTGTGCATTCTAAGGGTTTCTAACAGGCCATTCACTAGTAGGAGTGAGAAAACCATCACGGGGTGGTGTGAATCAGAGGGCCTGATTTGGGATATGCCATGAGTGGCAATGTAGGATGGAGAAAAGCGCCAGGGGTGGTCAGCATGGGGACATCAGGAAACATGCAGTGGCAACGTAGGATAGGATTCTGAAAACATCGCGAGGTGGTGCGCATTGTAAGGTCTTCTAAAGGCCCATTTACTAGTAACAGTGAGAAAAAACATCCGGGGTGGTGTGAATCGTAGGCCTGAATTAGGTTAGGCAGTGAGTGGCTCTGTAGGATGGAGAAATGGCCTCGGGTGGTCAGCATGGGGAGGTCAGGAAGCATGCAGTGGCAATGTAGGATAGCTTCTGAAAAACATCGCGGGTCGTGTGAATTGTAAGGGTTTTCTAGCACGCCATTCACTAGTAGGAGTGAGAAAACGATCACGGGGTGGTGTGAAATCGGGGGGCCTGAATTGGGATAGGCAGTGAGTGGCAGTGTAGGATGGAGAAAAACTATACGGGTGGCCAGCATGGGGAGGTGAGGAAACATGCAGTGGCACTGTAGATGTTTCTAAAAACACCGCGGGGTGGTGGGCATTTTTAAAGGTTCTAACTGGCCATTCACTAGTAGGAGTGAGAAAATCATCACGCGGTGGTGTGAATTGAGGGCCAGAATTGGAAAGCAGTGAGTGGCAATGCAGGATGGAGAAAAGCCCCATGGGGTGGTCAGCATGGGACGTCAGGAAAATGCAGTGGCAATGTAGGTTAAGATCCGAAAAACACGTGGGTGTTGCGCATTGTAAGAGTTTCTGCAGGAAATTCACTAGTAAGAGTGAGAAAAAAATTCACGGGGTGGTGTGAATCGGAGGCCTGAATTAGGATAGGCAGTGAGTGGCAATGTAGGATGGACCAAAGCGCCCGGGCTGGGCAGCATGGGGAAGTCAGGAAAACATGAAGTGGCAATGTAGAATAGGTTTCTGAAAAATATTGCGGGGTGTTGCGCATTGTAATTGTTTCTAACACGCCATGCACTAGTAGAAGTGAGAAAAACTCACCGTGAGGTGTGAATCGGAGGCCTGAATTAGGAAAGGCAGTGAGTGGCAATGTAGGATGGAGAAAAGCGCCATGGGGTGGTCAGCTTGGGGGAGGTCAGGAAACATGCTGTGGCAATGTAGGACAGGTTTCTGAAAAACATCGCAGGGTAGTGCATTGTAAGGGTTTCTAACAGGCCATTCACTAGTAGGGGTGAGAAAAACATCACGGGGTGGTGTGAATCGGGGGGCCTGAATAGGGATAGGCGTGAGTGGCATGTAGGATGGAGAAAAGCTATATGGGGTGGTCAGCATGGATGTCAGGAACATACAGTGGCAATGTAGGATAGGTTTCTGAACAACATCGCGGGGTGGTGCGCATTGTAAGGGTTCTAACACGCCATTCACTATTAGGAGTGAGAAAACCATCACGGGGTGGTGTGAATCGGAGGGCATGAATTTGGATAGACAGTGAGTGGCATGTAGGATGGAGAAATGCGATACGGGGTGGTCAGCATGGGGAGGTGAGGAAACATGCTGTGACAATGTAGATAGGTTTCTGAAAATCATCGCGGGGTGGTGCGCATTGTAAGGGTTTCTAATAGGCCATCACTAGTAGGAGTGAGAAAAACATCACGGGGTGGTATGAATCAGAGGCCTGAATTGGGATAGGCAGTGAGTGGCAATGTAGGATGGAGAAAAGCCCCACGGGTGGTCAGCATGGGGACGTCAGGAAAAATGCAATGGCAATGTAGGTTAAGATTCCGAAAAACATCGGGGTTGTGCGCATTGTAAGAGTTTCTGACAGGCATTCACTAGTAAGAGTGAGAAAAAATTCAAGGATTGGTGTGAATCGGAGGCTGAATTAGGATAGGCAGTGAGGGGCAATGTAGAGGGACAAAAGCTCACGGCTGGTCAGCATGGGGAGGTCAGGAAACATGCAGTGGCAATGTAGGATAGGTTTCTGAAAAATATTGCGGGGTGTTGCGCATTGTAAGTGTTTCTAAACACTCCATGCACTAGTAGCAGTGAGAAAAACATCACCGCGAGGTGATGAATCGGAGGGCCTGAATTAGGACAGGCAGTGAGTGGCAATGTAGGATGGAGAAAAGCGCCACGGGGTGGTCAGCATATGTAGGTCAGGACACATGCTGTGGCAAATTAGGATAGGTTTCTGAAAAACATCGCGGGTGGTGCGCATTGTAAGGGTTTTTACAGCCATTCACTACTAGGAGTGAGAAAACCATCACGGAATGGTGTGAATCGGAGGGCCTGAATTTGGATAGGCAGTGAGTGGCAATGTAGGATGGAGAAAGCGATACGGGTGAACAGCATGGGAGGTCAGGAAACATGCAGTGGCAATGTAGGATAGGTTTGTGAAAAACATCGCGGGGTGGTGCGCATTTTAAGGTTTCTAACAGCCATTCACTAGTAGGAGTGAGAAAAACATCACGTTGTTGTGTGAATCGGAGAGCCTGAATTACGATCGACAGTGAGTGGCAATGTAGGATGGAGAAAAGCACCACAAGGTGGTCAGCATAGGGAGGTCAGGAACATGCAGTGGCAATGTAGGATATGTTCTGAAGAACATCGCGTGGTGGTGCGCATTGTAAGGTCTTCTAAAGGCCCATTTACTAGTAAGAGTGAGAAAAACATCATGCGGTGGTGTGAATCGTAGGGCCCTGAATTAGGATAGGCAGTGAGTGCACTGTAGGATGGAGAAAATGGCCACTGGGTGGTCATCATGGGGAGGTCAGGAAACATGCAGTGGCAATGTAGGATAGATTCTGAAAACATCGCGGGGTGGTGTGAATTGTAAGGGTTTCTAAAAGTCCATTCACAAGTAGGAGTGAGAAATACATCACGGGTGGTGTGAGTCGGAGGGCCTGAATTAGTTTTCGCAGATAGTGGCAATGTAGGATGGAGAAAAGCGCCACGGGGTGGTCAGCATGGGGAGTTCAGAAACATGCCGTGGCAAAGTAGGATAGGTTTCTGAAAACATAGCGGGGTGTGCGCATTGTAAGGTTTGTAACAGGCCATTCACTAGTAGGATGAGAAAACATCACGGGGTGGTGTGAATCGAGGGCCTGATTGGGATAGGCAGTGAGTGGCATGTAGGATGGAGAAAAGTGATACGGTTTGGTCAGCATGTGGAGGTCAGGAAACATGCAGTGGCAATGTAGGTTACGTTTCTGAAAACATCGCGGGGTGGTGCGCATTGTAAGGGTTTCTAACAGCCATTCACTAGTAGGAGTTGAGAAAAACATCACGTTGTTGGGTGAATTGGAGGGCCTGAATTAGGATAGGCAATGAGTGGTAATGTAGGATGGAGAAAAGCGCCACGGGGGTGGTCAGCAGGGGAGTCAGGAACATGAAGTGACAATGTACGATACGTTCTGAAGAACATCGCCGAGTGGTGCGCATTGTAAGGTCATCTAAAGGCCATTTACTAGTAAGAGTGAGAAAACATCACGGGGTGGTGTGAATCGGGGACCTGACTTGGGATAGGCAGTGAGTGGCAAATGTAAGGATGGAGCAAAGCGCCACGGGTGGTCAGCATGGGGTCGTCAGGAAACATGCAGTGGCAATGTAGGATAGGATTCTGAAAAACATCGCGGGGTGGTGTGCATTGTAAGGGTTTCTAAAGTCCATTCACTAGTTAGGAGTGAGAAATACATCACGGGTGGTGTGAGTCGGAGGGCCTGAATTATGATTGGCAGATAGTGGCAATGTAGGATGCAGAACAGTGCACAGGGTGGTCAGCATGGGGATGTCAGAAAACATGCCGTGGCAAGTAGGATAGGATTCTGAAAACAATCGCAGGGTAGTGCATTGTAAGGGTTTCTAACAGGCCATTCACTAGTAGGGTGAGAAAAACATCACGGGGTGGTGTGAATCGGGGGCCTGAATAGGGATAGGCAGTGTGTGGCAATGTAGGATGAGAAAAGCTATATGGGGTGGTCAGCATGGGGAGTCAGGAAACATACAGTGGCAATGTAGGATAGGTTCTGAACACATCGCGGGTGGTGCGCATTGTAAGGGTTTCTAACCACGCCATTCACTATTAGGAGTGAGAAAACCATCACTGGTTGTGTGAATCGGAGGGCATGAATTTGGATAGACAGTGAGTGGCAATTGTAGGATAGAGAAAAGCGATACGGGGTGGTCAGCATGGGAGGAGAGGAAACATGCTGTGACAAATGTAGGATAGGTTTCTGAAAATCATCGCGGGGTGGTGCGCATTGTAAGGGTTACTAAATGCCATTCACTAGTAGGAGTGAGAAAAACATCACGGGGTGGATGAATCAGAGGGCCTGAATTGGGATAGGCAGTGAGTGGCATGTAGGATGGAGAAAAGCCCACGGGGTGGTCAGCATGGGGACGTCAGGAAAAATGCAATGGCAATGTAGGTTAAGATTCGAAAAACATCGTGGGTTGTTGCGCATTGTAGAGTTCTGACAGGCCATCACTAGTAAGAGTGAGAAAAAATTCACGGATGGTGTGAATCGGAGGGCCTGAATTAGGATAGGCAGTGAGGGGCAATGTAGGATGGAGAAAGCTCCAGGGGTGGTCAGCATGTGTAGGTCAGGACACATGCAGTGGCATGTAGGATAGGTTTCTGAAAACATCGCGGGGTGGTGCGCATTGTAAGGGTTTCTAACACGCCATTCACTAGTAGGAGTGAGAAACCATCACGGGATGGTGTGAAGCGGAGGGCCTGAATTTGGATAGGCAGTGAGTGCAATGTAGGCTGGAGAAAAGCGATACGGGGTGGTCAGCATGGGGAGGTCAGGAACATGCAGTGGCAATGTAGGATAGGTTTCTGAAAAACATCGCGGTGGTTCGCATTGTAAGGTCTTCTAAAGGCCCATTTACTAGCAAGAGTGAGAAAACATCATGGGGTGGTGTGAATCGTAGGGCCTGAATTAGGATAGGCAGTGAGTGGCACTGTAGGATGGGAGAAATGGCCACGGGGTGGTCAGCATGGGGAGGTCAGGAAATATGCAGTGGCAATGTAGGATAGGATTGTTAAAAACATCGCGGGTGGTGCGCATTGTAAAGTTTTCTAACAGGTCATTCACTAGTAGGAGTGAAAAAAACATCACAGGGTGGTGTGAATAGGAGGGCCTGAATTAGAATAGCAGTGAGTGGCAATGTAGGTTGGAGAAAAGTGTCACGGAGTGTTCATTATGTGGAGGTCAGGAAACATGCAGTGGCAATGCAGGATAGGTTTCTGAAAACATCGCCGGTGGTGTGCATTGTAAGGGTTTCTAAGAGGCCATTCACTAGTAGGAGTGAGAAAATCAACACGGGTCGGTGTGAATAGTAGGGCCTGAATTAGGATAGGCAGTGAGTGAAAATGTAGGATTGAGAAAAGCACCACGGGGTGGTCAGCATGGGGAGGTCAGGAAACATGCTGTGGCAATGTAGGATAGGTTTCTGAAAAACATCGCGGGGTGGTGGGCATTTTAAGGGTTTCTAACAGGCCATTCACTAGTAGGAGGAGAAAACATCACGGGGTGTTGTGAATCGGAGGGCCTGAATTAGGTTAGGCAGTGAGTCGCAATGTAGGATGGAGAAAAGCGCCATGGGGTGGTCAACATGGTGAGGTCAGGACACATGCAGTGGCAATGTACTATAGGTTTCTGAAAAACTTCGTGGGCTGGTGCGCTTTGTAAGGGTTTCTAACAGGCGATTCACTAGTAGGAATGAGAAAAACATCACGGGGTGGTGTGATAGGAGGGACTGAATTAGAATAGGCCGTGAGTGGCAATGTGGGATGGAGAAAAGCGCCACGGGTGTTCAGCATGGGGAGGTCAGGAAACATGCAGTGGCAATGCAGGATAGGTTTCTGAAAAACATCGCCGGGTGATGTGCATTGTAAGGGTTTCTAACAGGCCATACACTAGTAGGAGTGACAAAATCATCATGGGGTGTTGTGATCGAAGGTCCTGATTAGGATAGGCAGTTAGTGACAATGTAGGATGGAGAAATGCGGCACGGGTGGTCAGCATGGCGAGGTCAGGAAACATGCTGTGGCAATGTAGGATAGGTTCTGAAAAACATCACGGGGTGGTGCGCATTGTAAGGGTTTCTAACAGGCCATTCACTACTAGGAGTGAGAAAAACATCACGGGGTGGTGTGAATCGAAGGTCCTGAATTAGGATAGCAGTTAGTGCCAATGTAGGATGGAGAAAAGAATACGGGGTGGTCAGCATGGGGCGGTCAGGAAACATGCTGTGGCAATGTAGTATAGGTTTCTGAAAAACATCACGGGGTGGTGCACATTGTAAGGGTTTGTAACAGGCCATTCACTACTAGGAGTGAGAAAAAGATCACGGGGTGGTGCGAATCGGAGGCCTGAATTAGGACAGGCAGTGAGTGGCAATGTAGGATGGAGAAAAGCGATAAGGGGTGGTCAGCATGGGGAGGTCAGGAAACATGCAGTGGCAATGTAGGATAGGTTTCTGAAAAACATCGCGGGGTGGTGCGCATTGTAAGGGTTTGTAACAGGCCATTCACTAGTAGGAGTGAGAAAAACATCACGGGTGGTGTGAATCGGAGGGGCCTGAATTGGGATAGGCAGTGACTGGCAATGTAGGATGGAGAAAAGCGCCACGGGTGGTCAGCATGGGGAGGTCAGGAAACATGCAGTGGCAATGTAGGAAAGGTTTTTGAAAAACTTCACGGGCTGGTGCGCTTTGTAAAGTTTCTAACAGGCCATTCACTAGTAGGAGTGAGAAAAACATCACAGGGTGGTGTGAATAGGAGGGGCTGAATTAGAATAGGCAGTGAGTGGCAATGTAGGTTGGAGAAAATGCCACGGAGTGTTCAGTATGTGGAGGTCAGGAAACATGCAGTGGCAATGCAGGATAGGTTTCTGAAAAACATCGCCGGGTGGTGTGCATTGTAAGGGTTTCTAAGAGGCCATTCACTATTAGGAGTGAGAAAATCAACACGGGTCGGTGTGAATCGAAGGGCCTGAATTAGGATAGGCAGTGAGTGAAAATGTAGGATTGAGAAATGCGGCACGGGGTGGTCAGCATGGCGAGGTCAGGAAACATGCTGTGGCAATGTAGGATAGGTTTCGGAAAAACATCACGGGGTGGTGCGCATTGTAAGGGTTTCTAACAGGCCATTCACTACTAGGAGTGAGAAAAACATCACGGGGTGGTGTGAATCGAAGGTCCTGAATTAGTATAGGCAGTTAGTGACAATGTAGGATGGAGAAAAGAATCACGGGGTGGTCAGCATGGGGAGGTCAGGAAACATGCAGTGGCAATGTAGGATAGCTTTCTGAAAAACATCGCGGGGTGGTGCGCATTATCAGGGTTTCTAACAGGCCATTCACTAGTAGGAGTGAGAAAAAACATCACGTTGTTGTGTGAACAGAGCGCCTGAATTAGGATAGACAGTGAGTGGCAATGTAGGATTGAGAAAAGCGCCACAAGGTGGTCAGCATAGGGAGGTCAGGAAACATGCAGTGGCAATGTAGGATATGTTTCTGAAGAACATCGTGTGGTGGTGCGCATTTTAAGGGTTTCTTACAGGCCATTCACTAGTAGGAGCGAGAAAAACATCACGGGGTGGTGTGAATCGGAGGGCCTGAATTAGGAAAGGCAGTAAGTGGCAATGTAGGATGGAGAAAAGCGTCACGTGGTGGTCAGCATGGGGAGGTCAAGAAACATGCAGTGGCAATGTAGGATAGGTTTCTGAAAAACATCGCGGGGTGGTGCGCATTTTAAGGGTTTCTTACAGGCCATTCACTAGTAGGAGTGAGAAAAATATCACGGGGTGGTGTGACATGGAGGGCCTTATTTGGGATGGGCAGTGAGTGGCAATGTAGGATGGAGAAAAGCCCCACGGGGTGGTCAGCACGGGGACGTCAGGAAACATGCAGTCGAAATGTAGGA
This sequence comes from Cavia porcellus, assembly GCF_034190915.1. Taxonomy (NCBI): domain Eukaryota; kingdom Metazoa; phylum Chordata; class Mammalia; order Rodentia; family Caviidae; genus Cavia; species Cavia porcellus. The sequence continues at coordinate 606 of NW_026947486.1, read as the reverse complement.
AGGATCCGAAAAACATCGTGGGGTGTTGCGCATTGTAAGAGTTTCTGACAGGCCATTCACTAGTAGGAGTGAGAAAATATTCACGGGGTGGTGTGAATCGGAGGGCCTGAATTAGGATAGGCAGTGAGTGGCAATGTAGGATGGAGAAAAGCGCCATGGGGTGGTCAGCTTGGGGAGGTCAGGAAACATGCTGTGGCAATGTAGGACAGGTTTCTGGAAAACATTGCTGGGTGGTGCGCATTTTAAGGGTTTCTAACAGGCCATTCACTAGTAGGAGTGAGAAACACATCACGGGGTGGTGTGAATCGGAGGGCCTGAATTAGAATAGGCAGTGAGTGGCAATGTAGGATGGAGAAAAGCGCCACGGGGTGTTCAGCATGGGGAGGTCAGGAAACATGCAGTGGCAATGTAGGATAGGTTTCTGAAAAACGTCGCCGGTGGTGTGCATTGTAAGGGTTTCTAACAGGCCATTCACTACTAGGAGTGAGGAAATCATCATGGGGTGTTGTGAAACGAAGGTCCTGAATTAGGATAGGCAGTTAGTGACAATGTAGGATGGAGAAAAGCGCCACAAGGTGGTCAGCATAGGGAGGTCAGGAAACATGC